>NW_028258156.1:15902500-24977500 GCF_053883595.1 Heterocephalus glaber | reverse complement strand
TGAGAGCCAAGACGGATTAGTGAGGAAAGGCTAGTATAAGGCTAGAAAAGGAGACCCTTTTGCTTTTCTGACTCTGTTGATAAAACCAGGCTTAGCTGGAGCCAGAGGCCACTCCAGAACATACCACATCTTTTCAGAAGGTTATGCTGCTGTTCTTCCCGAGAGGGGAGGGGGAGGGGGAGGGAGACTAGGAATAAATGATAGTGTCAGGCAGAGAAAGAAACTACAAACGGGAATGACACTGGTTCTGTCTCCTGACCATTCCAACACTGATTTGGTTGCCACTTCAAATAGACTTCTCCAAGTTCAGGCCATATAGTTACCACCAATTCAATTCTGTTTGAGTTCAGTGAACTTTTTGTTAATCCACTTCTATCTTCTCTTATTTTTCCTTCACTCCAGTCCTTCCCATGGCTGCTCTAACAATGTTGTTGCAATCTGCTGCTCATGGGCCTCTGGTTTTCCTCTCCCATCTTTTACGTCTCTGCCATGGATATTGCAGTATACCCGTGTCTTGGATCTACTTAGGTATTCAGAACTGTTTTTAAGTCTTTTTCTTTCTGGTTAAGCAAGACTGCCATTTTCTTGCATTGCAGCTCTAGTGAAACATGTTTACCAAATGGTAGAAGGTTATCTTTGGATATGTTTGGAAAATTGGAAATTCTATTACGGGGGACACGAAGGATGGCTGTTGAGCAATCAAGCTCCCCATGTAGAGACTCAAGCGATACAGAAACACCTCGTACTTAGAGCCCTACTTTTTCTCTGGACCAAAAAGTGGGCTGTAGCCATCAAATGTAGAATTCCACAAGGCTCTTTATTTGCTAGAAGCCAGGTGTGGTAGCACATGCCTGTAATCTGAGTACTCTGGGAGTCATGAGTTGGAGTCCAGCTTGGGCAGCTTAGTCAATTAGTGAGTCCCTGTCTCTCTCAAAATAAAAAATAAAAAAAGGGGCTAAGGACATAGCTCAATGCAAGATTCTGGATTCAATCCCCAGTACTGAAGGGAAAAAAAAACACTATTTCTAAGAGAAGAAATTAACAGCTGATGTCTAAGTGGATCATCCTTCATTTGTTTCTAAAAAGTCTTTCTCAGCCAATTTACCTGAGCTACAATAATACTGTGTGTTAAAACAGCACAGTATTCAGTTTAGACACTTTAAGGCTTAGACTAAGTGGGTTTCTATCTGTACATGACACTAGCTTGTAAATTACAGCACATCACACAGCTGTGCTGGTCAGGATGGTGAGTCTCATCCTACTGTGCTGTGTGTGGTAATTTATGTCGCTGGTAAAGCTGGAGCCCTATCTCCAATTGGTGCACAAGGACTTTGCATTTGGCTCAGTATTTCTCTACCTGGCACAACCCCAGCCACAGTCTTGAGGTGTTCCCCATTTTGATGGATGGGTTCTCCTACAGTAATTACTCCAGTTTTTTGGCAGACTCCTACCAGTTACCTTCCCCTCCACTCCGCCTCAGCAGCACTTCAGAGGAAACGCTGGGCCTTTTCCTCACCCAGAACTGTTCTGACCTTATCTCCCAGCTCTGACCAAATGCTCCTACCCTTCCACTACTTTCTACTTCACCTCATCTCACTGTTTATTTATTATTCACTTAACAAATGTCTTACAGCCTTTATTACCACAGTGAGACCTCAACTCCTTTATGCTCTTGTTCAGTCTCATTCCTAGGACTGTCCAGGCCTCATTTTCTTTCCCAACTAATTCATGTCCGTTGCATCCTGATCCCTCTCTTTCCCGTATGCTACAACCCTTTCTTCAACCCAGGGGAACAGAAGATACCAGAGCCTCTATCACATGGTCTCTCGTGTGGAGCCAAGCCACATGCTGACTGGAAAACCCCTGATGGACTGATACACATGTGAGGAAACAGATTCTACAGTGTCCGCCACTGAAATTTTGCATGTATATGTGACAGCACCTATTAATCTCCTAGTATATTTAAAGAGTGAAAGGGAAACAGAAAAGCATTCACTGACAGTATATTTTATATGCCAGGGAGTTTTTCTGCTGTGATTTTATCCATTTCTTTCCGTCTTTTTTTGGGAAGATGCATCCAGTTACCAGATGCTTATTAGGGAATTAGGGTATCTAAGATCACAACCAATTTCCATTAAGGTTTATTTTGAAGTCTTTGGTTTAAAATTATATAGGCCTAATACATTTGTGACATCTTTATTTTGGAATTCATAATATAACTCAAGTATTTAAAAGAAAATTATAAATAAGGAGCATGAATTCAATAATGTGTTTGTTCAATAATTTAAAATATATGTTAAAGATACTTTATACTTTTTATTTTAAAATATGCTTTTTTCCATATTAGGACCAATCACCTGACAAGGCCTTGCAATTTTAGTCCTTCTCCCCGTGCTGCCATCCCTCTGGACTCAAATTTACTCTGCTTCTCACATGAGACAAACATAGGCCCATTCTCCTTCTGCTGTAAAATTGTAGTAGAAACCTAAATACAGTTACTCTGGACAATCCAAGTGAGCACGTGCTGCTTACATGAAGGGGAGGAGGAGACTAGAGGAGAAAGTGAGCTTAAACCAACAAACGTGAGATGCTGAAGAGATAGGAGGATAAGCGAGGGCAGGGGAAATAGGTAAGAGAAATATATGATTAAAGGAAGGGACAGAGAATTGCAATAAAGGAAAAACACTAGAAGCAGAAGGTGAGGAAATTAGTAAAAGCAATAGAGAGGCTAAAAAGGGAGTTGGAAAAAGAGAAGAAAGTAAAAGAAGTAGGAAGGGAAGGAGAGAGAATTGAAAGGAAAAAGGGGAAGAAGAAGGGGAAGGAAAGGAGAGAGTCAAAAGAAAAGTCATCCTCCTCCTCACAAGCCTGGTATGAGCCTTCCACTAGCTCCAAAACACTGCTGTTCTCCTCCTGTGTGATCAGAACACCTCTGCCAACTGTCCTTCCTCACGGGCCAGTGTCCTTTTCCCCAGGGACTGGCTTTGTGCTCCAGTTCTGGGGAGGAACGTCAACATATCCATCTCAGAGATCCTACGTAAAAAAAATTAGTGCATGTTTAAATTATTCATAAAGTAATTTAAGATTTGAATCTTTTGAATTTCTGGGACAAAACTATTTTTAAAAAACTAGGTTCAGCTACATATTCAGTTATTTTAAAAAATGATCCCAGAACTCTAGCCCTTCAAGATTGTAATTCATGGTGATAACCATTCTGACTGGGGGCAGCTGGACTCTCAATGCAGTTTGGATTTGTATTTCAGTAATGGCTAAAGAGCTTGAACATTTTTTCATACACGTACTGGTCATTCGTACTTCTTTTGAGAAGTGTCTGTTCAATACATTTACCCATTTATTGACTGGACTATTTGATTTTTGCTGTTATGTTTTTTAGTTTTTTATATATTTTAGTTATTAATTCTCTACTGGAAGAGTAGCTAGCAAAGATTTTCAAAAAACAATAAATGCTGGTGAGGATGCAAGGAGGGGAATGAACTTTTACACACTGATGATAGGAATGTAAATTAGTACAGCCACTATGGAAACCAGTCCAGAAGTTCCTCAAAAAACTAAAAATAAAGCTACCCAAAGGAACTAAAATTAACACACTGCAGGTATACCTGCACATCCTGTTTATTGTGGCATAATTCATAATAGCAAAAATAGGGAACCAACCTAGATCAATAAATGAATGGATAAAAAAATATGGAAAATATACACAATGGAGTATCAGCTGTAAATAAGAACAAAATTGTGTTATCTGCAGGAAAATGTTTGGATCTGGAAATAGTAATGCTGAGCAAAATAACCCAGGCTGTCAAAGACAAATATCAAATGTTCTCCCCAATATGTATAATCTAAAAAAGATGACAAGAAAGTAAAAGAGAGACTTATTAGAAAACAGGAAGGAAATAGGGAGAAGGCAATGTAAGCGTGGATAATGGGGGGTGGATAGGATTGAAATATATTACACACATTGAAACCCCCAAAACTGTGAAACTAGAGGGGAGGGTGGGTAAAGGGGGTGGTCGTAGGTGAAAATGATTGAAGTATATTAGGTGCATGCATGAATCTTCCAAAATGAAACCCGTTAATCTGTATAACCAATATGTGCTAATAAAAAGAGATGTGGGTAAAAAGACTGTAATTCATTTTGCCTATGTTCTCATGCCTCGCATACAAACTGAGCATTGTCTAGTTAAAACTAAAATTACTAGGTCTTCCTGGCATAACATTGCTTTTTCTAGTACAGACTCATACTATCCTTCTGAAACTAGGATCACTGTAGGAAATCCCGGCATGCCTATAGGAGATAACATATTTCTGAATATGCCCATGGTGAGTCATTAATCTATATTTAGACATATAAAAGGAAATCTGATGGCTTAGCCAAAGGAGACTTTAGTTCTGAGCCCAGCATAGGAATCCTGAAAGATAAGAGATAGAGTTGGGGGCAGGTTTCTGTAGCTGTCCTTATAGAAAGAGACTCAAAGGAAGACAAGAGGAACTCAGTGTACAGTACTTTTCCATGGGCAGAAGCGACAATGATGCCGCATAGGGAGAAAGAAATCAGGGTTTTCCCTTCCTGCTCCCCAAAGCTGTGTTCCAAGGTTCCAAGGTGACACCATGTGAGGACAGAATGCTGGGAAACTCAGCCGAGGAGAGCCTGGCGCCCACAATGCCTGAAGCATGCAGAGCCCTCTAGTGGGACCCATATGGTTAACCACGAAATGTGAGTATGTAGGCTAGGGCTCTTCTCTTCCTTTTCATACCCATCTCCAGCTTTAACCATTGGCATCAATTGTAGGGTAATTTTCACAAAGAAATAAAGTTCTTGTTACTTCCTTACCACATAAGAGCAATTAGAGAAACACAAAACTGCACTGACATGTGACTATAGAGGCCACCCAATACGTCTTGAAATGTGCATCATTCCAGTCTGTGCTTAGCCAAGTAAGAAGTTACTGCATGAGCTCGTTCTCTGAGTAGTTACCAAGTCATTGAAACTACAAACGTTAAATCTGTGTGAAAAAGATCTAATGTATATAGGTATGAAAACATAAACGCACATACTCATAAGCAAACACACAGTGTTGGGAGACATTTTGATGTGAGGAGGACTTTTAATACCACAGTGCAGAGCAGAAAATATAGTTTTTGCTTTGCAACCAAGAACACACAAATACACACTGAGATGAAAAAAGTTCATGCAATAATATTTATCTTTGTCATGACATGTTTAAACATTAAGAACAGAGTAATACACAGACCTCAAAAGCCCAAATCGTTAAGACCAAGGAATGTATAATAAATCACTAAATTACTTAAGGGATTCCCCATCCTCAGAAAAGCAGACTCATCATATAAAGTAAAACACTCATATAGCATGAGTCTCTTCCTTTTGTTTTCTGAAAAGAAACTACTCTCAGTTATAGCTGAGGACTGAATATAGGGAATAAATTATGATTTACTAAAATACCTACTTTTATAACTTTTCCAGAACATTCATACAATGATTAAAATATTAGTGCTACAAAGTTTTCCTTATGTGTTTTCATTCATTCAAAAGAAATTAGAAAAACTATTCTTCATTTCCAACACAATCTATGAAACCAGTTTTACCAAGTGTTCTACCACCTTCCTATCTTTCAAACAGTTCAGTATTTTATTATTTACAAACTTCTAAATTCTACAAGATATTTTGACATACAGTATATTCTTCACTGCAATAAAGATTTTGCACAAAAAAGTTTTTATAAAAAATATGCATTTATATTGAAGTAACTGAAGTTTTGGTTTTTGCCCAGTGGCTAAGACTTCCTGAACAAATGCAGTCTTAAGACACTTAAATCTTCAAGCAATGTGTATTAAGTGTTTGACAGTACCGTTCATTCATCAGTCTAAATGTATGCTGTTCTTTAAACTGTTAAATTTTTAAATGAATAAATATATGTTTTTTTATTTTTCTGTTTTAGTTTTATTAAAGTTTATTTAAATTTTTAATAACATAATAGTAACTCTTGAATTACAAAAACAAAGAAAATTGGCAGTCAAGGTTTTATTTCCATTTTTGTGAATCTCCATCTCATGCATTCAAGTCCTAATTCTAATAAACAGAAAAACACAGAGGAGGTTGTGGCCCAATTTTGTAAGGAAAGCGTAAGGCTGAGAAAGCCCATGCAATTATCAGGATCAAGAGAAAAGCAGATTAATGAAGCCTCAAATCTCATGTGTAAGCAGCAGAGCAGCAAACAGCAGTTGGTGTTTTGAATACATAGAGCCAAAGAAACATTATTTCCTTAATGTAATGACCATGGGCCTTAAAGCACTGGAACACTTAGCCAAAACCACGCAGGCTAACCCCGCCCATGCTTGCTCTGGATCAACCCTGTACGCTTTCCACAGTGCATATATTTGCGTATTTATGTGACAGAAGAACTTCATCTGTAAACTTTCTTGACCAGTGTCAACTTGGTACCAACTCATCAGTTAATTAACTGATAACAGATTCTTCTAGATATGACTGCTACACGGATATTTTATCTTCTTGTTAATTAGTAATTATGCACTGGCAAGAAAAACAGTGTTTCTTTCCAATTATCCCAGAACTCAGTGATTATTTAAACTTGGCTAATTAGCATTAGAGAGTTGTACATCTTCTGGGCAAATTGTGTTTGATAATCCTTATTAAAATATACATGGTGGTTGTTGACTCATAACAGGGGAAAAAAAGTGGCAGTTCAAAGGGTATTAGATACAGCACAAGGCAAACGGGGGCCCATTAAAATTTCCCCAACTGCTCTAATGAGAATGCCGAGGGTCATTTCTGCCTGGTTTACCATCTGTTTGCTTTCTGGCATGTGGCTTTGGTGTGAAGGGAGTGTCCTGAAGCCCATTTGGCTTATCACAGAGTAATCTGAGGGTCTGGAGCAATTTCATTCATTCATAAAGTGGCAGAAGTTTACACATGCGGAATGAAAAACTTTAAGTTTAAAAATGATCCCATATAATGACAAGGGTCATGAATTATTTTTTTTAATGAGGCAGGCAATGCTGAAAAAGAAACTTTTACAAACATTGCATATGAAACCTAGAATCCACTTACCCACAGGTTATGATGATTGAAAAATAACTACTGTTCAATAGCTACGCTCCATCACCTGAAGCATATATTAAAAATTGAAAAAAAAAGGATTTGCATTGAGAAAGGTAATGGCTTCCTAAACAGGACACACACAGCAATAACCACAGAATAAAAAAAAGATTTATAAATTCGAATTCATCAAATTTAAAGCTTCTGCTCATCATAAGATATAACTGAAAAAGGTTAGGCAAGCCATGAATGGAAAAATATATTCTCTCTCTCTCTCTAGATATATATATAATATATATATTATGCTATATTAAAGCTACTAAAATTCAAACATAAAAAGACAACTTAATTTTAGGCTATATTAAAGCTACTAAAACTCAAACATAAAAAGACAACTCAGTTTTTAAATGAACAAAAGTGACCAATAAGCACATGAAAAGTGTTTAACATTGTTAGTTGGAAAATGCAAATTAAAACCATGATGAGACACCATTATACGCCTACTAAAATGACTACAACATAAAACACTGACAAATACCAAATGTTCAGCTGCAGAGCAATCATAACTCTAGTACTATGCTGGGGGGAGTGCAAAAAGGTGCAACTATTTTGGAGAAAAAAGCCTGGTGATTTCTTATAAAACAAAGCCCAACAACACCACTATTAAGTATTTACTCAATAAAATGAAAACATTTATTCACAAAGAGACTTCTACAAGAACATTCATAGCAGTTGTATGCATAGGAACCAAAAACTAGAAACAACCCAGGTGTCCAGTAATAGGAGAATGGGGGGAACTACTCATCACTAAAAAGAGTGCACTATTTCTACAAGTAATATGGATAAATCTTTGTGCTTTTACCATTGTGTCAATCCAGCACGTACTGCATGTGTGCCTGTGGTGTGTGTGTGTTTCCAAATCGGTTTATCCCACCTGAGCCTGTCACTATCCGATATAACGTCATTAAATCTTACATAAACTGATGACAACTAAGTACTCCTAAGAAAGGTTACTGTTTAGACATAAACTTGAATTTTCAGAAACACTTCATTTAAAGAAGCTAAAGAAGTACTGCTTTGATTATAGTGGAAAAGGCACCTGATAAAGACTGTGAAACAAAAATCATAAATATGTAGAATTCTGCACTTAAGACTTTGCAGCTCTGTCTATGTTCTTGCTCCATTTTAAAGAAATCAAAACTGAAAATGTGGTTTAGGTAACCAAAACTAACCTTAGTGGAATTCTCATCCACGAAACACATTTAAAGACATCTGAAAACTGGAAAATTTATTATCTAACCATCCTATTTAACATCACAACCCACACAAGTACTCCCATCACCCTCTCCCTAGCCCCCTCCCTTCTCACTGTATTGGTAACCACTTAAAACTCTAATTAAACCGCTGTCTAATTATCCATTAAAGTAAACAAGTATGTCTAACCAATTTATTTTAACTGACTCAATACCAGCTCTGATCATGTCAAATAACAGGATTTCTTCACTGTCACATAATATTTGTACACATTTATGGAATACAGTGTGATAATTCAATGCAGGTATATAATTTCTAATGATAAAATCAGCATAATAGTATTTCTATCTCTTCAAACATTTATCTTTTCTGTGTTTTGGGAAACTTGTGTATTTGTATCTTTATTTCATTATACTGTAACCATTTTTCATGCCATTCAATATTATTAAAAATATATAACTTTAATGGCATCATATTATTCTTTCCCATTAGTATTCTAACTTATTTAATCATTCCCCTATTGTTGAATATTTAGATAATTTCCAAACTTTCCTATAAAAATTCATAACAGCAAAAGAACTATGCCAAAGCACATAAACCTTTTCATGGCTCTGTTTATATATTCTGAAATGCTTTCTGGATAAATAAACCAATATACATGCATATCAACAATAAATACCTACAATATTTTCTAATAGTGTTGCCAATATTTGGTATGCATAATTTTAAACATATTTGCCTATTTTTCTTAAAAATGATATCTCATACTGTTCTAATTATGCTTTTTATTAGCAGTAAGTTGAATATTTTGCTCTCATGCATCAGACATTTGTCTTTCTTCTTCTGTAAATGATCTGGGGTTTTGATATTTTCTTATCAGGGTATCAGTTGTTCTTTTGGGTATACAAAGGCTATAAGGGCTTTATACCTAGAATAAAATGTCTGTTCATCTTTATAATTTTTAAATATTAGTATCTTAATTATTTAAGCAGTTTTTACTACCAGAAAATTGGAATACAAAAAAGAAAAGTATTAATGTTCTAAGACTAAACCATCCTTACAGTACAGGGACTAAAATGATCAATTTAGTCATGATGTATTATTCTTTGAAATGATGCTTTGCAAACTGTCCCATGAAAAACTAGCTCTATAAGATGTAAAGAGATGTTCTTTTGAGAGCAGATAGAAAGAACCTTAACATAAATTTTTGAAAGAATGCTTGCTCTTTATATGTTATTTCTAGAAATTCATAATGTGCAATAAAATATTAAACTTATGAATCAACAATAAGATTGATAATCCAAAATTTTAAAATGGGTTATCAACTTGAATAGATATTTCTCCAAAAGAAGATAAGCAAATTGACCAATAAGCCCATAAAAGATATTCAGAGTCATTAGTTATTGGGGAAATGAAAACCAAACTACAATGAAGTACCATTTCACATCTATTAGGATGGCTATAATTAAAAAAAACAAAACAAACTATTAAGTGTTGACAAGGATGTAGAGAAACTGGAACACTCACACTGTGCTGGTGGGAATGTAAAGTGGTATAGCTGCTACTGAAAAGAGGCTGGCACTTCCTTAAAAATTAAACAAGACTACCATGTAACCTAGCAATCCTATTCCCAGGCATACACCTAAGAGAATTTTAAACACATAGTTCACACAAAAATACTTGTACATAAGGTTAGCAGGAACATAATTCATAATAGCTAAAAATGCAAATAACCCAAATGTCCATTAACAGCTCAAATAGATACTTGATATATGGGCTGCCCATACAATGGAATATTATACAGCTAAAAATAAGACTAAGCACTAATACAAGCTTCAGTGTGAATGAATCTTGAAAACATGTAAGTGAAAGAAGTCTCTTACAAAAGTCCACATATTGTATGATTTTTTAAAATATGAAATCTCCAGATTAAGCAAATCCAGAGAGAGAAAGCAGATTAGTGGTTGCCATGGAATAAGAGGAGAGGGATGTAGGACTGACTGTTAAGAGGTAAAGGATTTCTTTCTAGGGTAGTGGGAATGTTTCTAAACTAGTGGTGATGATTACACAACAGAGTGAATATACCAAGAACTGTTAAATTGGACTCAAAATGGTGAATTTTATGTTATGCAAATTAGGTTCAAAACAAAAACATATTAAAGACTCTAAGAGGTACTGTTTAAATTTGTTTGGCCAGACTTTTTCAAGGTTTTTTTTTTAATAGTAAAATCTTCATCTCCCTTTTCCATGTAGGATCTCATAATATATCATGAGACACTAATGTTTACAGGAAGCAAAGCTGCTATTAACACAATATTTTAAAATTTATTCTAAAATGTGGCTGATCTCAGGTCCTTATGGAAAAGGTGACAAGAAGAAGAAAAGAGGGAGATGGGATAGGCTAGGGAGAAACGTCACCAGCCTAATTATTCTAGAACTGGTCATTGGCCCCATTCTTTAGAAACAGAAACCCAAATCCCAAATGAATTCTTCTTTTATTAGTAACAGATTTTTCTCCTCTTTTGTTAGTACAGATAGAAATGCTATCCTATCATGTAGGTTAAAGTCGGGTTAAAAAATATTCTCCTCGTAATGCAAATAATTATTTTATAAAGAAAACAGAGGAAAAACAGAACATCTTCCCAGAAAGTGATCTCTGATAGCTACATTTATTTTTAATTTGCTATTTACCAGAGTTCATGTAGAAAGGAACTTTTCTGAAAAAGAACCAGAAATAACATAATTAACTAGATAATAGCAACAATATGGTTCTGATGTATGAAAACATGTAGGAAGGGAGGTGGGAGGAGAGCTCCAACTGAACTTTTACCAAAGTATTAACAATTTCTGCTATTCTGTTTTTCAAAAAGGCAACTCCCACACTAACAAGTATCTTTCCATTCAGACACTCAGAGCCCTGCAAACAGTAATTTAGCTGTGCTCTCGCCTCAGAAAGCTGCCTACTCGTCTATGAAGCTAAATGCGAAACTGGGTGTCAGAGGGTTGGATGCAAACAGCAGCAGACATGCAGCCCGCGGCTGGTGAATGAACTGCTTGACTACACTCCTACATCTGTTGTCAAATTCATATGTCACATCCAGAGCTGTTTCCAGGGAGGCATCACGAATTTACTTTCACCACTTCTTTTTACTTTTCAAAGATAATTATCAGAATTTGTTCTAGGAATTAATGACATAAATTTATTGTATGCTTTTCTTAGACTTAACTGCCAAGAAAGCAGCAGCCAAATTTATCCAAGATTATTTATAAATCAATTACTGTGAACACAGAACAAAAACTTATTTATCATCATCTGGAAACCGCCCCTCCCCCCCAAAGACTGGGAAACCTCAAAAGTAAACTATGTTATAAGTAAAATAACTTAGGTCAGAGCCCACGTTTGAAGTTTATTGCTTGAGGCAGACATTTGGACCCTGTTTCCTGTTAAAATGGACAGCCTAGCACGATGTGAAAAGTGGCACCCTCCTAGGGATCGGCATCTCTTATCAGCAAAGAGCCACCATTCCTCGGTCTTTTTTAAAACTTTATTCGAGAAAGAGAAAGTATTGCCAGTTCTGTTTTCCTCTATCGAAGGATAAAGCTTTATGTGCAGGAACTTGCTCCCCGGTTTCTTCTTTAAAACTTTGGCACAAGAGACCTTGGAGAAATGCAAATTAAAACAACGCTGAAATTCCATCTCACTCCAGAAAGAATGGGTATCTTCAAGAAATCAAATAGTAACAAATGCTAGAGAGGCTGCAGGGTGGGAGGAGGAATTCTTCTAGACTCTTGGGGGTAATATGAACTAGTACGACTTTGGAAATCAGTATGGAGATTCCTTTAAAAACTAAAACTAGAAATTCCATTTGACTCAGTATCCCCTTTAGGTATCTTCCCACAAGAGTTAAAAGACATCGTATTGCAGTGATACATGCAAACTCATGGTTATAGCAGTACAACTCATAATAGTTAAATCTTGAAAAGAGCTTCTATGTCCATCAACAGATGAATGGATAAAGGAAATGTGGTATTTGTACACAATGGAGTACTACTCTGCCATAAAGCAGGATAAACTTGAGTCATTTGTAGAAAATGGATCCACCTTGAAACCATGTTAGGTGAAATAAATCAGACCCACAAGCTTAAATATCATGTGGTTTCTCTTATATGAGAAACCCAAAATATAGATAAAGGATAAAATCAAGGATAGATAATAGGAGTAGGGAGATAGATCTTTCTTAAGTGGGAAGGGGATCAAGATATGGAGGGAGGGGGAGAGAGGGGAGTAAAAGGGGATGAATAAAGGAATGAAGATGTGCTCTGCAGAGTTACCAACTCCACACAAGAAATGCAAACATTACGCACTGCAAACATGTGCCAATACAAACGGTCACTTCAGCACAGGAGAGAGGGCTCCCGAAATGACCTATGCCCTCTGTGTTTGTCCCCGCTCATTATCAGTGCAAATGGCTTCTTAACATCAGAAATAAGGTTGTTACACTTTGCCAAGACAAAGGAAGCTCTTCACACATAAATTTTAAAAACCGATAGGCAAAATTGAAACATTTTCAAAAGTCTTAACTTATGGTAGCAACTTCCATCAGTACGTTTCTAATGTTCCTATTTATGAACAACCAGTTCACTCTGTTCTGAGCATACTAATTTGAGGGGGAATAAGGAAGAGGATGCAACTAGAATTGCTCTTCCTTAGGAGGTGTACGTAAAGTACATACGGTGGTTTTCAGGTACATCTTTCGTTTTCTTTTGGGATTGAGGACAGAATCTGGGGCTTCATGCATGGTAAACAAGCACTCTATCACCAATCTACATTTAATTTTAAAATTTTATTTTATTTCAAGATAGAATCTTACTAAGGCTGACCACAAACTTGTGACACTCCCGCCTCAGCTTCCAAAGTAGCTGGGAATGCAGGTATACCCAGCTCTGGGTACTTAAAGGGCTAAAATCCTCCTTCTAGAATCTGTGGAGTGTCCAAGGAAAACTAACAAGTAAATTATGAAGGGCACAGGAGATGAATGAATCTTTCATTTAGTGTAATTATTTGCCTGAAAGAAGAAACAAGTAACTTAATCACTTTTGAAAAGTGCTGATGTTAATGGGATTATACCTTTATACAAGGAAATCTTCCTTAATCATCTCACTGGACAGAATCTTACATTCCCAAGGAATCAGAGTTATATCTGATAGGTGTAAGAAGATGGTGACAAGGACTATGATGTATCATCAAGACACTGATTTGCCCTAAGACACGAGGCTGGACTGAACAAATTGTTGAAGGTTTTCTACTTTAATGATTCTATAGAAGATACTTAATCACTCTGTCTGAAAGCTAGGGTTCCTGCCACCTCCAGGAGAGAAAGGGACAAAGTGATAGCCTGCATGATGTTTCCTAGGATGTTTGAGATGAGACTCACATGTTTGAATAGTTTTAAATTCATGTATATATGTATACAGATATGATGTACCTATATAGATTTAGAAACATCCTCAAACTTAAGAGTCATACTACACTTTTTTCCCATCCGACCCATATACACACATTTAGCTATGGCAGCTTTGGCAGAAAAATATTTTACAAATCCTCAAAGATTATTTTTTCTCTAAGTAAATGTTTATGAGCACTTGTGAAAATGGCTAGATAATCTCCTTGTCCTTAAAAGGATAAAAAGGTTTCTAAGCAAGCAAATTCAACAGATTGCTAGAGATGGCTGGCGGAGGGCAGAAAGTGAGACACAGGAGAGCCCAGGGCTCTACAGGAGGGGCAGGGGGAGGCTGCAACAGCTCAGTGGAGGAGCTGAACGAGGATGCAGGCCCTAGAACATGGCAGGGCTTCACCAACAGGCAGAGCCAGAGCAACTCCCACGGCCATAAATAAGGGCGCAAGAGGTTATGGGAAGCTGGGGTTTGGGAACTGTGCAGGGTTATTTAGACTGGTGCTTGCATGACTATGCGTGCATATGGTGAGGGCAGGTGTCTGGGATAGAGTGGCAGGAGGCTGGTAGGAAATGGGGTTTGGGGACAGGCAGGACTTGAGCAGAGGGCTTTTTCTCAGCCAAGCTTCTTTTGGCTGAAATAGAAATTGACTCAAACTGGCTCAGGCTGCAAGGAGAGCTTCCTGAGAGTCACAGAGGTGAGTCTGAATTAAGCTTTTAAAATTTTCTAAGCAACATGACACTGGGCAAGTTACTTACCCTCTCTCTGGGTTGGGTTTTTATCTATGACATAAGGAAAATTCTAGTGGGATTCTTCCAGGCAGGATTCAGAGTTAACACAACACACCTCGTGTTTAGCAAGTGCTTCACTATGTTAGCTATTTCTATTGTTGTTTCCTGAGCCCAACAAGAGCTGAGCCTGATGGGAGAAACCCTAAAATAAGAGCCTGGAAAGCTCAGGTCCCCCAGGCAGCGCAGTTCCTCTCTCCCCTCCTTGTCTCCCTGCATGAGACACCGCTGGGGAGGACAGCAGCTCCCAGCACCTACATGTTCACAGGCCCCTCCGTTCCAGCTCCTGAAGGCCTGGCCTGGGATGGCTGAATCTGCCCTCGAGATTCCTGTGCTAGGGGAACTGACTCGGCTTGTGTCTCAAGGCTTCAGTGGAGGCCGAAGGGCTGCAGCGAAGGTGTGCAACGGCAGCCTATCTGGAACGGCAGGAAAGGACAGCAGAGGGGAAATTCAACTAGATTTCTTTGCTTAACCCTTTTCAAGTCAAAGCCATCAAACAGGACAATTAATTTTGATCTTCAGAGGCTTTAGAGCAGCCCAAGAAAGCCAAAGTTTGGACACACAGATTTTAGAGCCACTGATGAGTAGTTAAGGAATCTGATGACCTTCTTGCTTTGCATCTTCCTTAACTTTTCCTTTTCTTTCCAATTCATACCACCCTAATTCCTTTTTTTAATTACGTTTATTGGGACATTTTAGGTATTCAATATGACAATATTCATCTCTGGGAATTTTTACCTTTACACGATATATCTTGGTTCTTATTTTTTCCCCATTCCCCTGCCCTCCCTTCACCTCTCCCTATTTACAAAGACTTTGTTTCCATTTTTTCATTTTCTCATATTTTTTCCTTTCCCTTCTTTCCTTTCTCCTACCTCTGCCAGTTCCTGGTTCCCCTTTGGATGTTTTCTTGCTATTTCACATTATCTGTTATACATTTTGATCCTTATTTACACTTTCAGTTTCTCACATCAGAGAAATTCAGTATTTACTCATGTGTGTCCTATTTGTTTCACTTAAGAGTATGGCCCCAACATGCATCCATTTAGCTATAAATGTCTCTAGTTTTTCACTCTTCGTGGCTGTGTAGTACTCCATGTTATTTTTTTTTTTTAATCTTCTTTATCCAGTCTCCAGTTGATGGGCAATTGGGCTGTTTCCAAATTTTAGCTATTACAAAGTGTCCTGCTACGAACATGGGTGTGCATATATCACTGTGGTATGATTTTTCTAATTCTTTTGGGAAGATACCCAGCAGGGAATAGCTGGATCAAATGGGACCTCTAATCCTAGTTTTTTGAGGTATCTCCATGCTGGTTTCCACAGTGGTTGCACCAGTCTGCATAAGTATCTGGTAAACACCAAATATCCATCCACTAATAAAAAGAAGTGTATCCATGTATGGGATATTTATCTATCCAAAGGAATGAAGTACTGATTCACGCTACAGCATGATGAGCTTTGAAAACATTATGCTAAGGAAAAGAAGGGAGGTATGGAAGGCCATATATATACAATCCCATTTACACGAAATGTCCAGAACAGGACAATCCACAGACACAGAAAGTACAGCAGTTGGTCAAGTCTGGGGTGGAGAGGTTGGGGAAGGACTGCTAATGGCGATGTGGTCTTTTAGAGGTTATGAAAGCATTTTGGAATTGGATAGTGGTATTAGTTGTACAGTCTCTTGAATATAATTGAAGTAAATAAAATACATACTTTAAAGTGGTAAGCTAATGCCTATTTTGAGCATATAATGTATACGAAGCACTGGAAGAGATGATCCCTCCAACAACTTTGTGAACTGGGCCCCTCTGTTATCCAAGTTTTTGTTGTTGTTGTTGTTGTTGTTGTTTTTAAGCAGACACCGAGCCTTGGGGAGTTTAAATGCCCACATTAGCAAGAAACAGAGCCAGGTCTGGAACCTGAACTGGCAAACTCCACAGGTCATGTGTGAAGTCACTGCACTGAACTGCCTCCCTCTGTAATTCTAATTCATCCTCCTCGGCCCAAATGTTACCCACCTACACATTTGCAGTAGAAATTTGTTAGCTGGTTACTTTAATCACTTTATATTTGAGATGCCCACTGTTCTAATTAGTGATTCTTTGAGGTTAATTATTTAGGTGTTGAAAAATATGTCTGAATTCGTTGTCATATGTCAAATAGAAACTAGATAAAATTATTTCTTAATGATGGTAAAGCTAGCATATCCAAATGGAAAGAACAAAGACCAAACTTAAGTTAAGGCTCATAAGTAAGAAAAAAATTAATGGCAGTATCATCTCTTGTCACCTTTGCTCTGTGTATGATTAAATAATTTGTTTAATTAACCTAGAGTCTTCTTGTTAATCATAGATCATTTACCATAGCCAATCAAGTTCACCACTTTGAATTACAAGACTATGTTTAAATTGCATTTCTTTGTAAAGAGACAAAATAAATTCAACTAAATTCTGACTAAAGTATTAGCTTAATTTAAACTAGTAAATAAATGCAACTACTAGATAGGACCCTATTTAATAAAGTTGCTAGTGACCGCCCAAGTTTGGCAGATATTAAGCCCTAAACATGTGCATATACATTCAAAACATGTGAGCCTCATAGTCGAGTAGAACATCTAAGACTGAACCGTAGCTAACACTCAGGGGAGTAGGGGGTCCTGGTTGTAATTACCAAAGTTAAAACAGGTTCTACTTAGTCTTAATGTAAAGGGTAACCAAATTTAGTTTATACTGACCCTGTATTTTTATTTTTATTGACAATAAGATAACATAGTAACAAAAACTTGCATCCTGGCAAAGAAACATTAATGTGCTATCTAAATCTACTGGTGAAGTAAACATTTTTATTAGTCACTGACCAATATTAAGAGTTACTAAAAATCAAACTCTTTCTTAAAACATTTAAATAATTTGTTTTGTAACTATACCTATTTACTTAAAATTAGTGCCAAATCATATTGAAAAATCAGATCATTAGATTAAAAACTTTAATACTATTCCTTAAAGATAATGTTGGGAATACTAATTTTCATGTTACATTACATTGCTTAATATCTATTAACATGTATGACTCATTGAGTATTTAACAGAAAAAAATTAAAAAAGAAAAATAGTCTGGGTTTGTTCACCTGATATTTCTCCCTAAACTTGGATTTCATCAAATCTTGCCATTTTAAGAGTTATGTAACTTAAATGATTGGGTCTAGTATGTCTAAGTAGTACAGAAAAAAGAAGTGAAAGACAAAGGAAATTAGAAAGGTTTAAAGGAAAAACTGGTAAAATGGCTGATGAATTAGCTGAGAAAAATTAGGAAGTACAAAGCACAAAAGTTTAATTTACACAGGGTTTAACAATCTGAAGTGTGGCAGCTACTCCTCAGAACTGCAAACCTAAATTTCAGGCTCAGAGCCAGAATATCAAAAACCGAGTGAAGTCTCCAGCGTGTATAGCCAGAATATTAAATGTTAAGTAAAATTAATTTCAGCCTTGGAAAAGGAACAATTTTGTATGAAAGGATATTCAAATAGCCCTTTATTGAGAGACTACAATAAGCCTTGAAGATTTACATGATTGAGCTGGAATTCAAAGCCAAAGACAAGAGGGAAGCATTTTTTTTCCCTGGGATGCACAAAGAGTTATCCATAATTAACCATCACACTTTCCCGGGTAGCATGTTTTCTTACGCTGACAAGCAAAATGAGGTATTTCGAGTCAGGCACTGCTGGCTGTACTGTCATCTTTTGTATAGCTATTGTCTTAATGTATTTCTGGCTATTAGGCATTTGTCTATTTTTGGTCAGTGAGGCATACATTTTATTTAAAGAATTCTGGTTTTGCACAACAAGCTGTAGTTATGTTAGTGGAATTACATTGCTACCACAATATCTTAAGAACAATTATGGCTTATCTTGGCTGATCATTCACACTTTTTATATTCAAAGAGGAGTGGGTAAACGTTTACTGAAATTAATACAAGTAAAATTAATGCCAAGTAGAAAAAACTTTCAGAAGTACCTATTTAGACTCAACTGTAAGTTTTCCTTTGCCTTATTTGTCACAGCTAGTTCAATATATCCCACACTAATCCTATGATGTGTTGGGAAAATGCCAAGCAAACCCTGTTGCTTAACATTCCATCAGAACAGTCAGAGATTAATGATAGATCATTCATTCAATAACTCCTTTGTTCTGTATCAAAGAATACCACATACCTCAGCTAGATTTGACCATAACTGCTAACGTACCAAAAAGTAGCAATTCTTTTCAATTCTATCTTCAGTAAATTTCCTTTACCTCTTCTACCTTCTACCTACCTAATGAAATTTTTTTCATATTGTTTTTAAATTGTAAATAACATGGTAAATCTAAATCAGATACTTCAAAATTGTGATCTTTTTCCTTAAAAGTGACCCTTTTATCTAAAAAGATAGCATGCCTCCTACTTTACATTCAAAACATTGTTTATGCAGGATGCAGGGGTGCACACCTATAATCCCAGCCACTAGGAATCTGAGACAGGAAGACTTCGAGTTTGAGGCCAGCCTGGGAAAATTAGGTCAACCCTGTCTCAAAAACTGAAAGGGTTCAGTAGTAAAGCAGTCACAGTGAGAGTCCTTGGTTCAATCTCCAGTACTGAAAAAAATAATTATGAGGTTTAACTGTTAACAATAATTCAGCACGGTATTAAATTTTTTTTTTTTTGTACCAGAGATCGAACTCGGATCCTTGTGCTTGCACAGCAGGCGGCTGAACCACTGAGTTAAATCCCCGGCCCTTAAATTTTATTTTTAAAGTTACGCACCACTATCACATAAATATATGTAAAATATTTGGATATTACTAGAACTTAAAAAGAGATCTCATCTATCTATCATATATCATACCCTATAAAAATGGCAAGGGTCTGAATATTTAGTTATGGAAGTGAAACTATCATCCATGGGTTCTAATTATGTTCAGAAACCTCTTTGAACCATCAAACTGGTGATACTGGGTTCATAGTGATTGAAAGGTTAAACACAATTCTGAGCTAGATAATCAGAATACATTCTAATTCAAATATAAACAATCTTCTTATAGCTTTCAAACTCACCACAAAAAATATCTTAAAGCTGGCTCTCTTAAACTCTGAAAATTTCATTCTTAATTTTTTTTTTGTCTTGCTGGCTAACGTTGGAGGTAATACTCTGTGTATCTTATGTGTTCTGTCAAAATATGTTTACAATGCACTTATAAATGATCTTCATGATCATTTCCTTACTAATGCCCTCAAATCGACAGTAGTTATTTAATGCATCATGTTTTTTGTATCCTAGGTAGTTCTTGCCTACCCTAAATTCATAAACATTTTCCCTTATAATTTCTTCTTAAAGTTTTATACTTTTAGGCTTTCATATTTAGGTTCATAGATCCCTTCAAGTTATTTTTAGGAATGGAAATAAAGGATTGAGGTTAATTTTTTATAAACGGATACCAGGTGTTCTAGTGCTGTTTGCTGAAAACACTATCTTTTCCTTGGCTCTTGAATTGAGTCTATGTTCTATAAAATGTTAATGTTAAATAATTTTTCAAAACTCAGTGGACCATATATGTGTGGTTCTATTTCTAGATTCTCTGTTTCATTCCAATGATCTATATGTCTTTCCTTATGCCAACACTGCCTTGATTACTGTAGCTTTAGAAGAAGTCTTAAAATTAGGTACTAAATGTCTTCCAGCACTGTTTATTTTTTCCCTTTTTCTTTTTACTTTTCTAGGTCCTTTGTACTCCTACATAACTTTTAAATTTCAATATCCAATTCTTCATTTATAGCAAGTATACACAGACCTGAATTTTTATATATACCTTGTGTTTTCTAATCCTGCTAAGTTCAAATACAAGTTCTAGGGGCTCCTAGAGATTTCTTAGTATTTTCTCTGTAGATGATCATTTCATCTACATATTAAGATTTTTGCTTCTGCCTTGCCATCTTATCCTAATTGTGTCATTTTATTGCCAGACTATTTTGGTTTGGGCTTATATTTCAAAGTTTAATGGACAGATGAAGAGTAGGCATATCTGCCCTTGTTCCCCACCTTAAGGAAAAAGCATTGTATCTTCTCCATTCATATAAGGCGTTCTCACTGGAAGTATGGAGTACATGTTTTTAATCTGTTGAGAAGCTTCTGTTCTATTTCTAGTCTCCTGATAGATTTTACCCTGAACAGCTGGAGAATTGAGTCCAATACTTTTTCTCCAACTAGTGACAGGATCATATGGCTTTTTCCTTTCCTCTGTTAAAATGATGTCTTTTGGGGGTGGATCTTCCAATGCTGAACCAACACTGCCATCCCTATAATAAAACCACTTTCTACATACTGCCAGATCTGACTTCTAAGAGTTTGTTTTGTTAAACAAATTTCTATCTATGTTCATACTTTTTTCTTCTATTATCTTTATCCAGTTTTAGGATTAGCACAATGTTGATTTCCTAAAATGAGGGGAGAAGTGTTCCTTTTTTTTCTGCTTTAAATGTTTGATATAATTTATCAGTTAAAATGTATATGAGCCTGTTGTTGTCATATAGGTAGGTTTTCAAGCTAGGAATATATTTTCTTAAATAGATGCTATTCAAATTTTATATTTCCTCCAGAGTTAGTTTCATTAATTTGTCTTCCAAGGTACTTCTTAGAAGTTGTCAAATTTATTTCAAAACAGATTTTTGAAATATGCTTTCTATATCCTTTTAAAGTTCTGTAAAATCTGTGGTAATGTCTCCTAGGTCTTGATATTTTAATTTTAAAAATGTATAATTGATATTGTGAAATAGGAAGAAAAGGTCTAAAGGAGCAGGGGAAGTGGGAGGGGTAGGGGAAAGGAAAGAAGGGAAAAGAAAAAATACGAGAAAAGGAAAAAAATGGAAAGAAAGTCTTTGCAAATAGGGAAGGGTGGGCAGGGGAAGGGGAAAAAATAAGAACCAAGATGCTCATGTAATGGTACAAGATCCCAATGATGAATGTAACTGTATTTTATACCTAAAATGGACCAATAAACTTAATGGAGGAAAAATGTATATGAGCCTGCTGTTGTCATATAGGTAGGTTTTCAGGCTAGGAATATACTTTCTTTAATAGATGGTATTCAAATTTTATATTTTTCCCAGAGTCAGTTTCATTAATTTGTCTTCCAAGGTACTTCTTAGAAGTTACCAAACTTATTTCAAAAAAAAGATTTTTGAAATATGCTTTCTATATCCTTTTAAATTCTGTAAAATCTGTGGTAATGTCTCCTAGATCTTGATACTGTAATTTTAAAAATGTATAACTGATATTTTGTAATAGGAAGAAAAGGTCTAATGGAGTAGGGGAAGTGGGAGGAGCAGGGGAAAGGAAAAAAGGGAAAAGAAAAACTATGAGAAAAGGAAAAAAATTGGAAACAAAATCTTTGCAAATAGAGAAGGGTGGAGGGCGTGAAGGGAGAGCAGGGGAAGGGGAAAAATTAAGAACCAAGATGCTCATGTAAAAGGTACAATGTCCCAATGATGAATGGAACTGTATTTCATACCTAAAATGTACCAATAAACTTAATGGAAAAGAATTTATTAAATTTAAAGAACTTAAAAAAATAGTCATTTAATTCAGCTAAGTGCTCTGGAACCACATCCCAGATTAGTTACAGTATCCTTTCATTTTTGCACCCTACAGGAAGTGTATACAAGTCCTAGACTAAGGAAATTGCCTGTTTCAGTCACCAAGACCTATCATTTTGAAAAAGTTAGCTATTTAAAGTATTTCCTATGTGCTTCTGGCTTTATGTAAATCACCTCCGTTAATTCTCAGACTTATCCAACATCTGAAGCATGTTCCATTCTCAGGACCATCTCATAGAGGAAGAAAATAAGCTTAGGGACGTTAGGCTGCATAGCTGAGGCTGACATCTAACCAGGGGAGGGCTGGCTCTCTAGGCAGGTCCACATGGCTCCACAGCCTCAGCTCATAGCCTTTTACAGCCAACTCCTCCTTGTCGCTCATGCCAGCCGGTGCCTGACTTTTTTCATGCCCTGTCACATCAGCATCCTTAACTCCAGGACTGTCTCCTAGGCTCTACCATTTGTTCTCCATACTCCACTACTCCAGGGTGATCTCTTTAAAATTAAAAGCTGGTCAAATTGTTCCCCAGCCTAAAACTCTCAATGTTTTCCCTTCCCTAAGGATAAAGACTCCAAATTTATACTGGCCTAGATGGTCTGGTCTGGTCTCCTGCTCAGCCTTATCACCTTCCCTCTAGATCCCAGGCCCAGCCTCTCTGAGGTTGTGGTTCATTTCCTAGAACACAGACAGCCTCTTCCTACCCAGAGGTCTTTGCACCTGCTGCTCCCGTTTTGGGTATGTTGTGTCCCACCATCCACAAACCTTTACCTGAATAACGTTCCTTCTTCAGAATCCAGTTCAAAATCTAGGTTCTCTGGCATGGGGCCTTTCCCAGCATTCAGAGTGCTTCTTGGCTGGCCTCTAACAAGGTTTGCCACTATACATTTGTATGGTCTTTTTTTTTTTTTTTTTGGTACCAGGGATCGAACTCGGGACTTTTCACTTGCAAGGCAGGCGGCGAAACCACTGAGCTAAATCCCTGGCTCTGTATGGTCATTTTTAACCATTATATGTCTTTCCTCTAGACCAGTGGCTCTCACACTTCAGCATGCACTAAAATCACCTTGAGTGTTTATTGAAAAATGATCACTGGGTCCCAGCCTCAGGGTTTCTAACTCTTCTGGAGTAATCCTGAACTCTGCAGTTTCAAGGTTCCAAATGAAGCTGATGCTTGTGGACTGGATCCAGTGTAGTGGTTCTCAACCCTGGTTCAACATGAGAATCACCTGGGAAGCTTGAAAAGGGACCCATGCCCAAGCCCTCCCCCAAGGGTTTTGATGTAACTGGGCTAGGGCAGAGCCCAGGAGTATAAATACCACTAACTAATACTAAAGAAAAAAATTATTTACCTAAAATTCACATTTAACCAGGAGTCTCATATTCTTACTAGCTACATCTGGCAATCCTACATACAGGTCCTGCTTTAATAAAATTGGTAGTTTGAAACACATTTACATGCCTACATTATACATATGATTATAACCTGACCCTGCATCTTCACAGAGCACAAAAAAAATAGGCTAAGCAGAATATTTAGACCTAAGAGGAACCCCTCCTTGGGGTTTACAATTCATCAATAACAGATTACAAAATCTTAGCTGGGATCTTTAAAAAAGAGCAAATTCTTAATGTCAAATAACTGAACATGATGATGAAATGACTTCCAGCTCCCTTTAAACTCTGAGATTGTAGGCCTCATCTTGGGCCAGCAGGGTGGTCACACAGCATGGACATTATTGCTCTGACATCAGATAGGGAGTTACCTGAGAGGAGCAACTGCAGGTACCCAACACAGAGCAGGTGCCCTTCCATGTATCGAAAGTCGGTAAAAATTATTTATTCAATGAGTACCACAGAAAAAACTTAAACATGGAACACACAGCTTCC
This sequence comes from Heterocephalus glaber, assembly GCF_053883595.1. Lineage (NCBI taxonomy): Eukaryota > Metazoa > Chordata > Mammalia > Rodentia > Bathyergidae > Heterocephalus > Heterocephalus glaber. The sequence continues at coordinate 24,953,394 of NW_028258156.1, read as the reverse complement.
CTAGATGATGCCTCAATGGAGGAAGTCCTGCGTAATTTTTCAATTTTAGAGTAAGGTCAGTGGTTTCAATCTTACATAAACCGATATATTAAATTTGTATTTTTGATGTCTGCTTAATCCCAGCTTCGCTTGTTTACAGCACTATGGATAAAAGAGAGATTTCCTAACTGAGAATCCTCTGGGATTAATGGTCATCAGGTAGACTTCTGCCTTGCTACAAAAGTGATCTGACAGTCTCTGATTTAAGGAAAAAGACTCCATATAAACATTTAAAATATTTTTTAAGTACAGAATTCAATTATTCTACTGGTTCTACTTCATGCAATGCTTACTTGCCAAACTTAACATGATACTCTCCGATTTCCACCAGATTTTAATAACTATCTATGAGAACAGGTCACTGAAAGATTGCATGAGTATCAGAGTGAATTTCAGCAATGCAAGTGACAAGACTCAGAGATTCACATGAACTCTACAGGACCAAGTGCAACAGTCAGTAGATGGAGGGAGGGATGGAAAGATGAGCACCAAGCTCATATCTGGCTGCACATTTACAAGACTTATTTCAACTCACCCAACTTCAAGCAAACACACACACAAAAATCACTTCTTTTAAATAATGAATGCCTAATACCTTTTAAACAGACATTTCCGAAATAAAAGATGAGAAGACTTGTAACTTTGTAAACTATACACAGTCACTGGCTTCTTTGGTCAGGATAGCTTACCAAATCCAAAGGCATTGGAACCGCCGATGCTCCGTGAAGCCTGAACACTGGTAGAGGTGTACAGCCCTGTCACCAGCAAGCCATCAAAGAAGGTGCTTGTTGAAATTGTCACTGCAATACAGCAAGAGGGAAAAAAGAAACCCCTATTAATAGAATAATGAGATAGATTTCTGAAGTGTTACACACCATCAAAACAATCTTTGCTCATTATTAACAAATTATTTTTATAGAGATAGTTTATATAGAGATAGATACTGAAGTTTCAAGGAGCAAAATGAAGCTCAGAACTTGATGTGTATTCATTGCTGGTCCTAAATTTAGTACATTAGTTTTACCTTTTTGCATTCATTTACAAATTTTGTGGCTATGAAAAAATTCTGAAAATAACGCAGGATTGAATAGATGCTCCCACACCTTAACTACCACCAAGTCCTAGGCTTTGCTGAAGTTTTGGCATTATAATGAAACACTTCTTTTAAAAAACCAAAGTATTTCATATTGTGGGAAACAATCTTACACAGGCCAAAAGAAGAAAGTAACATGCGCTGCATTTCTTATTGTGAGTCTACGTTTCTAGAAACGTATGAAGTTTTTCAACAAAAGCTCACTAATTTGCATGAAGACAGTCAGCCCTCTCCTCTTGTGAAGAAGAAAGCAAGACACTGTGTGCTTTACATTTCAGAACAAAGTCTACCAGAGGGGTCCGAGTGGTTTCATAACCAAAAAATCGAGATGTTCCTGGGAAGAAAAGGGTCAGATTAAACCTATCTGTTTGCTACTTGCATTTGGCTTCTTAAAATTTTGACTTGCTCACTGCCCTAAAGACAGAACATAATTTCTTGCTTGACATGGTAACATTTTCTCCTGCATGGCTTCAATAAGATCAAAATGATGCCATTTATAGGAAGCAGCGGGGGAAGGTAATGGCATTACTTTGGGAGTGCACAGAACAAGGCTGTCATCACGCTTAGTGACAATAAGGAGAATGGCCAGAGTTGCATTAACTTGGATGAGAATGCCTGAAATAAACTCCATTCATCCAGTGTGTAGAGGTGACTGGTCTGAAACATCCATATCATAAAGCATAAAACAAGACACAGATACCAACAGCATAGCCTGACGTCGCGCTATCCCCTCAGTGGCACTGGATGTTGCAATACATCACCTTTCCACCTTCTAATAAGAAATAATAGCAGATATTTTTGAGAACTAGCATGGAGAGTGCATGTAAAACATTCAGCTAGGCTGTGACCTCGGTAGTTCTCATATGTTATCTCATTTAGGTATCAAAGCAAATCCATAAAGGAAGTCAAAGGAAGAATTTACAGCAGAGAACAATTAAAAATCTCACCCAGAAAAAATCTGATATTATCTAAATCCTTTTAGTTCTCTTTACTTGAGTCGTCTTCTTTTATTTTCTCCTTTTTCCTTTGCTTTCCTCAAATCTAAAAGTGGCAAAGTGGCCATGACCCAACGCTTGTTCCAAAGTCTTCTGGTTCATTCAAGTACATGAAGAGTATTTAAAGAAAAGGAAAGCAAAAGCCTCAGGAGTGGACATCACTACCCTTAGAGAGAAAGTGACGCAAAGCCTGCTGGGAGATGATCCCTGAACATGGCAGACAAAACCCTGATGATGGCCAGGTGTCCTCCAGCACGTGCTTCATCTATATAGATATCCCCACCTGCAGAACAGTAGCCTGATCATCAGTCCCTCTACCCGATTTTGCTTACACCAGATTCCCACAACTGGTTCTTCGAATGCTTCCCTCCTTTGAGTCACTGAGTTCATCTTAACCAAGACTAGAAAGGGCTTGGCTGGCTTCTGTGCCTCCCTCACTACTGGGGCTCAGAATTACATTACTCCCTCTTCCTTACTGACTCACTCTAACACGGGGTCTCAGCTGGCTCTTTGCAGCAAGTCACACTGAACACCCCTGCCCCCTGTGGACTCGTGGGGCCCTGGTTTTACAACTCCCTCCCTGCACAGCACTCTGCCCAGCCCAGCCCCAGCCACACTACTCTACTGCACAGGTGCCGACCCCTGTGGACCCCCTCTATTCCTCTATGCTTCTGCTCTAGTTCCTACAGCCAACCCAAACAATGTAAGGGTTTTACAGATGTGGGAAAGAGGTCAAGCTGAATTTGAGTCTCCCCTATCACCCCCTCTGATGAGTATACTGCTGGGGTCTTAGAGTCCTCACATATAGAAGGGAGTGATAATGCTATCAAGTTTACAGCCAGGATCAAAAGCAAATATATGTATTATATATCTATCAACATGTCCATCTCTTGAATACAATGTCACATGCGCAGTAATAATCGACTGAAATGAGTTCCCTCTCCCTGTCCTCTCTCAGACCCCAAAGTCCTACCTTGCCTTTCCCTCCCTGAGAACAGGAATTTGGTACAGAGGTCTTGGTATTTACCTGGCCAGAGGCCTAGGCACACCCCATTGCTGGCTTGTCTGAGTCCTGCTACTAAGATTTCATCTGCCATCCCTCACATGAGCCCACCTCTGACCACGATCCCTGCCAAGTTTAGCTGTGACCTCTGGGGGCCCAAGCCAAGGGAACATCCTCAGCATGTTACTAACTAAATTCCCCCTCCCTTCCCAAAGGTGGTCCTTAAATATCTGCTCAGTGTTTATTTAAAACAGAAGCTAAATATTCCTGGAAAAAGGCTAAGAATGAGAAGGGTCATGGGTGGTGGTCTGTCTTCTACTGCCCTTAGAAATCCAGCTCTGGTCTCAGAAGGATATGCCTACTCAGCCAAACAAAACCCCTGCCATGTCCACCATGGCAACTGATCAATTCAGAGTCCTCAGAGCTGGTACCATCTAGTGGTGCACCCCTAGGAATGTGCTTTTAGGGCGGTGCTGGACAGCCTGTGACTCTTGGGTCTTGAGTGGCAGAGTCCTGTGATCCTGAGATATTCATGCAAGCTGTCCCTCTCACCTGCCACACACTGCCTCACCTGCCCCAGAGGATACACGGATCTACACATCAAGATGCCCGTTTCAGGCCCTTCTTTTCCTTACACAGATTCTTGGGTGCTACAGCAGCAAGGTGTAGTGAAGACAGCCAGAAGTAAGGGGCCGGTTTTACTCTCAGTATGGGTATTAATTTGCTATGTCAAATCAGACAAGCTTTTCCCTCTAATTGGTTCTTCTCCTAGCGGGGATGTGAATACCTATTATGTAGTCTGCTAGGTATGTTTAAGTATTTGAGAAATCATTTCTAAACATGGAATATCTCTGAATAAAACTAGAATTACTAAAAAAAAAACCACTTATGACTCGGAGAGTCTCTTGGCTTTAAATACCATCAATTTGCGGACTACTCCCAAATTTCTATCTCCAGTCCAGAGCTCATTCCCTACCCCAGACACACAGCATTCCCACTTGGCTGTGCAAGAGGCATCTCAGCCTCAACATGGCCCACATTCAATGCCTGCCTTCCCAAAGCCCGCTTCTCCGGCAGCTCTCCCAAACTCAGCTGATGACCATACCCTTCCCACTCCTCAGGCCAAACCTCTGAGCCAGCTTTGGAATCGCCTTTCTCCCACTCCCTGCATCCAGCCTACCAGTCAATCCTGCTGGCTCTGCCTTCGGATGGCATCCAAAATCTGGCCATTTGTCACGCATCATCTCTCCATTTCTTATTCTTCAGACATCGATCTGCTCTTCCTGGCTCTACTCTCAAATCTCTACAGCCTATTTCCAGTGTGATCAGAGGGATTCCTCTAAGACATCATCTGATTGATCATGCCATTCCTCTCCTTCCAACTCCCCAGTGGCTCCTTACTTTGCTAAAAGCAACATCCTACAATGGCCCACCAGCAGCACACCAGCTGCCTCTGTTCCTTCTTTGTTCTCCTTCTCTGTCCTTCCATCTTGCTCCACTATGCACACACCAGCCTCCTGGCTCAGACATGCCAGGCCTCTCCACTAACCATTTCCTCTGCCATGGGCTTCCGTCATCCAGATACTGAAGGGCCAAGTCCCTCACCTCCAACCCTCAGTTCAGATGTCACCCTCTTCATGAAGGCTGTCTTGACTGCATTACTAAAAGTTGCAGGCTGCCCCCTACCCCCGGCCCTCACTTTCCCGGTCACCTTCACGTGACTTCTATGCGTCCTCTCTTTTGTTCTATAGTAATCAATACCACCTAACACCCTGTACTGTCCATTTAAAATATTTGTGTTTACTATATTTACTTTCAGTCTCATTCTGTAAATTGTAATCTCCATCAGATGATGTGTTTTGTTCAGTGATGTAGTTCAAGTGTTTAGAACAATTCATGACACTGGTAAGTGTCGAATAAATATTTAGTGAATTATTAACAAATAACATCACATAAAAACAGCATTCGGTCATCTTATCTTTAACTTGCTTCCAGAAAAGAAGTGTATTGCAAATCCTAGACTCCACATGGCAGATGAATCTCACTTGGAAAGGCCACATGGAAAGAAAGGAGACAGAAAAAGTTGGCTGTTGAAACACGCAAAATGTTTTCCAGAGTGCAAGACACACGAATACAGAGAAAAGCTGACTGTGGATCAGCTGAAGACATTTGTAAAACAGGCTGGTTTAAAAGTACAGTATATATACTTGCTCATATGCTGTTTGCATAAGTCATCTGAAGGAAAAGTTCTCTTGTTTGAAACAAATTGATCATAATCTATTTCTGTTTGCTAGAGCTACAAATGTATTTTTCAGAGGAAAAAATGCATTGGCCTTTGGAAAAATGCTGCTCTGTTGACAGCAGGGAACCAGCCATCCCTTTTTCTCCTTTAAACAGATGTAATGCATAATCCACATGTGAACTAGACCTTTTTTGGAATAAAGACGAAACGTTGCCCTGACTTACAGGATTTAAGACAGCTCACCAAGCTCCCTTTATTCACAAAGATATTGGTCCAAGAATTTGAAAAACCTCAGCCCCAAGTTGGACTGTTAGCATGTAGGAAACGTTAGGACATCTGCGGCCCACATGGGACGGCCTGGAGCACGCATGAAAGGCACACGTGGGCACCTGAGGGATCACACCCGGGCACTGGGGTTCTGTGTTGGGAGCCCTTTCCTCCTGCCCCTCTTTCCCCTTCAGATGTTTCCACTCATCTCTACTTGCAGCCTCTGGTTAGTCTGCTAGAAGTTTTAAAAAGAAAATATAAAACCAGAAAGAAACAGTCCCCGGCAAGGTGGCCACTCCAGCTATAGTCCCATAGCTGTTGCTGCCCTTTTAGGTTTCAGTGTTCACTGGAGGCTACCCCCCTACCTGGCCCTCTCCTGTCTCCCAGATTCCTTTCCATCAAGCTGCACCTGAAAACCCAGGTGCACCACCTCTTCCCTTCCTGTGAACTCTGATGGGGTCTTGTTCCTTCTCACCTTGTCAGAACTTGCACTTCAAGCACTATTTTACTTCTCTACTCTTATCTCATCATTTACATCCACAACCTGTTGCCATCCAAGCAAGTGAAATAATGTGCTTGAAAACCAAACAGTGATTTAGGGAAAAATTAAAAGAAAAGTTTGCTACATTTAGTACGAAGATGGCTCATGGCAGAAAAAAATTGAAGCTCATATTTGTGAATGTCAAATTATTATAATATGTATTTGAACAAAAATGAAAACTTAAAACTTTAAGTTAGCAAAATATTTGGCCCATTAATGAAGCTGATTGAATACAGAGCTATTATGTACTATTTTATATAAACAAGATTTATAGGAATCGGAATAAGGTGAATTGCGTAAGTGTGCTTGTGTGTAGATGCAGACAACTCATTTATAGAATGTAAAATACACAGTCCTAACTCCCACTAGAGATATTTTCTGATACTCTGATTCAGGATGTGATAGTTCCAAAATGAGCAGTTTAAAATGTTCCAAAGGTACTAATGCTTCCTTTAAAAATATTCATGTCTGAACTATCTTTGCAAAAACATAAAGGCAACCTGTCTCTTGTCATCTGAGGCCATGAGCTGCCTCAGGACTCTGCCAGAAAGAAAGCCACCACTGGAACTAAGATGATGCCAGTGCTGTGCCCTTGAAACTCCAAGACTGTAAATAAATAAAACAAATAAATAAACCTTTTTTCTTTATAAACTAGCCTGACTCTGCTATTCATTATAGCAATGAAAACCTAACACACATAGAGATAGGCATAATTGAGTACCTGCTATGACCCAAGAACTGTGCTAGTGCTATAATTTCAGTTTTATTAAATAGAAAAGCAAAAGGACATTTAGATCTGTAAAGATTCTTCCTTGAAAAATAAGTTTACATTTATAAACTCTACCTGACATCCTACTAATTTTAGGTACTTTATGCAAATTAAACATCCTACTACAGTAGGGTAGGACCCACCAGTTATCCATGTCAGATACCAAACATTAATGTAAGTAGTATTTTTATGACTTCAAATAAGACCTACGTAAGCAATACATTCCACCACATGATCTATTTCTATTCAGAGCTTTACATGGAAAAATGAGTAAAATTGCTCCCCACAGGACTTCATGCCCTTTGGAGTCAATTTTTACTTATATCTTTCATAGGTTTGCTTCAAAATGTTGGAAATAGAACTACCTACTTTCATTAGAGAGAAAAATATCAATATTAGAGATTGCAAATAGATTTTGAACATATGGATACCTTTTAGGGGGAAATAAAGCACGGAAAGTATTACCTATGATCCAAAAGTAAGTATGTTTTATCAAAGTACATCATTCTTTGTCCAATAAACATCTCTGGCTTTCTATTGCCTACAGATTAAAACTCTAATCTCACTGTAGTTTCAAAGATGGTCAGGTCATGGCCATAACTAATATCTCCAGTCAAAATTCCCTATTTGGGTGAACAATAACCCTTGATCCAGTGACACCAGAACATGTTTTGACTTCCCTCCCTGCTTGCCTTTTATGGAAGGTGTTCTAGCTAGGATGACTTCCCTGTGGCATTTTGTTAAAACCCCACTGCATCACTGATGTGCAGGCTCCCTTAGGAAACCTGTTCTGACCTCTGGGGAAAGCTGCCTCCCCCGCCCCCCACCCCCAGCCCAGGGACCTCAGAGCTCCAAGGATCTGTGGAGCAGTTAGCTGATCACACTCCACATACCTCATCATGTGCCTCAAAGGAGGGGCTCAAACTGTGTTGAATTCAACCACCGAGAAACATACGTTACAACTTAAAATACTGTCCAAAAATTTTTTTAAACTTGTGAAGTAAAACTAAAACTGTGAAATCTAACTTCTCTTCTAAAGGAAAAAAGACCAATATTATCCCTAGAGATTTATGAAAAAATGAAGGTTTCCCAGAAAAGAAAACAAAAAATGAAAAATAACATATTATTTTATTATAGCACCCAAAAATCAATTTTTCAAAATCATTTTTCAAAATCATTTTTTTTCAAAATTTTGGTTTAATTCTACATTTCACCACAGTAGTGTCTCTGTGTGGAAGTCATACACATATTTATGTACATACCAAATTAATCTCCTGAGAATTTTTGTCTCTGACACCTTACACCATTATTCTTAAAATTTCCATGCCATTTCCTCAAATAAAAAATCAGAAGGGATCAAAAGGCTGAGGAGGTTCTACGTATCTCTTCCATGTCTGTGTTAAATTGGCAATGAATTCAGCACCTGGAGGCTATGAATATGGATTGGGGGGTTGTGACAGCAGAATGAAAACGTGATGTGGTGATATAATCCAATCCTTATCAGTGGTTCAGAGCACCACCTCTGTCCTGAAATGACTAATTACAGAGTCAGTTATTTTCTATTATCACTGCTATTAAATGTTCCCCAAAAGACCCTCATACCATTCTTGCAGAAAATCACTGCAAGATGAAAGTCTGGAAGAAATTAAATTTAGACATCTAATGCTGTTTGCATTTCATCCTAAAGCTTCTGGCCTACAAATGCTCTATGGTCCATTAAATTTTGATCAGTTCAAGCATATTCCATCACTACTTTATATAAAAGGCCCTTAATGTGTGCAGAAAAGAAATATATAATATTCAAAATGATGTTTCCATCTTTTTTTTCAAAATGACATGCTGAGATTACTATTTAAGTGTTAGTGATGATGCGTTGATAGGAAAGAGTTCTCATCCCTTAATTTTTATATATTTCAAGAATGAGAAACACCAGCAGAATCCAACATTATTAATATTAAGAAAAAAAGTCATTGCCACATTTTGCCTTATGCACAGAAACTCATTTGCCTTCTGAACACAGAACAGAGTAAATAGCCTGGGGAACAAACGTATTTCTCTGAAAATGAAATGGAGTGAGTTTATTTGCTGTGAGATTTCATCACTAGGTGTCAACTACTGATTCTCCCTTAAAGTGCTGCTAGCCCTGGGTACCGAACAGAGACTATCAAAAAAACCCATCACAGCTTCCACTGAAAACCTCTACACTACTCCTAATTACAAGTATCACTTCTGTTGAGTTGGGAATGTTATTATGGAAATGCCTGACTTAATGTTTGAAAGCCATATATAAACAGAAGCAAGATTCACTGGGGGAGGATATGAATCCATAACAGGGAACGGAGCAAGGTGATGCTAAATAATTAGATGAGAAACAAACGCAAGCTGGAGAGCCTGCGATAAGGAATAGAGTCCAGCCCCGCCTTGGCGATTTATTCCTACAGGTGGCGGGGGCACCGCGAGGAGGGTCAGCCAGCCTCCTGCCCACCCATCGCTGGGGCACGGCGATGGTGTCCCACTCCCAGTCCTCCTTCCACAAATCCCTCACGGAAGCCTGAGCTAGACCCTCAAATGTACCATCTCCCTTATAATATCTGAACTCTGCTTTCCAGATACCTAAGCCTTTAATAGGTATTACTTAATCTTTTAATATCCTCGTGAGATAAGTGCTATTATTCTACCCTTTTACCCGTGAGAAAGCTGAAACAGACGGAGGGTGTGGGTGAGCTAAGCCGTACACTTTAACTGGCGTGGAAAGTGGCTCTAAGAAAAGGAAACGCTGCTCCCCATCCTGGACGGCTGCGTTAAACACAGCCGCATCTGCTTCAGGGCTTGACCTTCCTCGAAGGCAGTGGTACAGCGGTGTCCTTGGGTCCTGGAGCTCCAGACACATGGGGTAGTGTCCTGGGAGAGGAAAGCTCCTAAACCGATGCCTGCCACAGCAACTGGTATTGCAGCCCTGTATTACCCGTCTTAGTACTCTTTTTCACTTTCTACAGACCGGCACTGCTCCATGGGGAACAAAAGGAGAAGGAATGGCCTCCAGGGAGGACTAAAAGCGGTGTGATGGGGACAGCGTGGAGATCCAAGCAAGGTCAAAGAGACCTGGGCCAGCGCAGCTCTGGCAGCAGAGGGGTAAAGCGCTGGCAAATGTCCCCCTGAAAGGAGCAGACACTGAGCACGGCCGGCAACTGTGGCAGACACTTGAGAGCCATCATCTGCAAAATGTTAATGATATATTAAAACACTTCTAGGGTCTGGGAACTGCACTTTGCTGCTGGGAGAGGGACCTGCCATCTCATGGAACCCCATTATGATATATTTAAAACAGGATTCAGGTGAGACACATGTAGGCAATAAAAGGAGACCTATTGAGATTTTCCCTCCTTTAACTTCTTCTTAGAAGATAAAACAGGTGCATCAAAGGTGTTTGTGAATTTATTTTGAGTTTAAATGACAGCATGTGGTGAATATAAATCTTGCTATTTCTCCACCTCCCTACATTGCCTTTTTCTCCTCTCTATGCTCCAGGTGTCTGTCTGTCTGTCTGCCTGTCTCTCTCTCTCTCTCTCTCTCTCACACACACACACACACACACACACACACACACACACACAAGCACACTGATTCACACAGCCAGTATTTCTGGAAACTTTAACCTTGGGATAGAATCTCACATCTACAATCTTCAGACGAAATCCAATTTCTAGACATGAAGACCTATGTCAGGATAAACCACCTAAAATAAAGTTCCAAATAGTATTTTTGAAATCTTCTGAAGACTATTCAATTCTAGATACAAATTCCTTAACTAGTGATAATCAAATAGAAAGAAGAGCAATATAATTGTATAATGCTCTACCTTATTTCTAGTCCAAATTGTACTTAAAGCAGAAATGATTTTATTTTTATGAACTATGATTTAATTCTGAATTTTTTTAAAAAATTCTCAAAACAATGATAAAATTGTTCATTTTCTTATTATAGAGAACTGTAGCCAAGACTTACTGGTATTTGTGATTCAGCTCTGACCTTATTTTTCATGTTACTTTTATATGATGCTGGATGGTGCTCATACATGAAAATTTCATATTGTTGGCCTTGCACTCAATAAATTATTAAGGTGGTGTGAACAGGAATATGGTGTTCAGATTTTCAGCAGTTTTCAGCCTTTTGTTCTCTTTTTAAAGGAAAGACTATTTTGTCCATAACTCCATCATAACTTTGTAAAATTTGAAAAAAGATTTGCCTGAAAAGAAATCATTGCAGGAGATTTATTATCCCCAAGGTTCCACAAGAAATTCTACAAATGTTTTTCTTTTGAGGCATGGATGTTAATTAAATTTTCCTAGGCTGAGCAAAATAAGCCTAGTAAGTCTCATAAGCACATATGGAGGTAAATGTTACAATAAAATGTACAGATGCCTAGAAAAAAATATATGTGATTTTTTTTCCCAAGATAACCAGATGTTTAAAGCTTTTACAGTAAAAACAGCCCATGACTGCTCTGTTTCTAGTACATCTTCATGGGTGTTTTCTTTTTAACATGAAGTGTTTTCCCCATTCTTCCAAAGTGTGGTCCTGACACAGAAAATTTGATCTCATATTACAAATCACAGAGCCATTCTTAATAATGCCAATTTATTCAAAACACAAACATATGCTTTTTTGATTTTAGTTCAACATATAGGTTTATACTATTACAAATATTTAAAATATCTTCAGGTTTGCAAGAACTGTGTGCTTGTTCAAGAACATGCCAAGGGTGACATTGTGGGTACTCATATATATATATCATGCTCCATCCACTGTTACATTTAAAAAATGACTAAGCAATATTAAAAATTAATAATTGATGGACTTTTCTAATAGACAATAAAACTGAAGGCAGCTATAAAAATATTTTTAAATTTTAATAAGGATCTTCCTATAGTATTCTCTTCTCGTATTTCCATGCTTGTTTTAACAGACTTTAATTATATGTAACTGTCCTAAAATCAAAGGATTAATTCAAATAGTTGCTGAATATATTACACATATGGCATACACAAGACTGAACTAACTATAAAGCTCTAAACCATAACTGATCTATATAAAACAAATAAAAAGTTCTCATTTACTTTATGATCAGACCGTGTGTGTGTGTGTGTGTGTGTGTGTGTGTGTATGTGTGGTTCAATGAGTTCATTAAACAAATATTTATAAAGTGCTACGCTTTATACTGGGGATATAATGGTGAACCATTTGTATGGTTACAAAAATAACATTCCAATAATAGCTCTTGACCATTTTTAGTAGAATTGCTATTTCATGTTTCAAAATTTAATTTATGAAATACAAAATCCAACATTGAAATTCACAGAATATTAAGTAAATGACATGACAGAGAAATTTTCAGGTATTAGCACACAGCTAGTCATTCTTTTAATATGCTACAACTGAATGCTTTTCTAAAATTTTTATGTTAGAACACTCATTATAAGAATATAATTTATATCACATTTATATTGATAGCCTCTGATAGCTATTCTGTAAATTACAAAAGAGTAAATGCACAGCTAAATTATATAATATTAAATTGTGGTTACATAGAATATTTAATTTATGGGTAAAATGAAAACGCTGTATTTTATATTTTACAACATGGCATTTAGTGTGATGTCTTGAAAATGCTCTTCTTACCTCTTTCAGTTAAGTATATGTATTTTCAATATAGTCATAAGACCATTTTTCTAAAGATAAGGATAAAGAAAAACTCCAGATATGAACAATTATCAGGAAATATCTTGAGGCCTAGGAGTACAGGGGAAAGTTAGGTGACTCGTTATCTAAGGATTGTAAATAAAAGGATTCTGCAAGGACTAAGAGTGCTTCACAGCTGTGATTGTCCTCATTCTCTGGCATACGATTTCTAGGCACATCTTAATCTAGCCTTAGCACATAGCTGTTTTTAATTTTTTTAAGAAAATTCACCTAAGTTCTTAGGTTGAAGCCTTGACAGAAAACTAGAGTTGGATAAAAGGTAAACTAGCATAAAAATACATTTTTATAAACACGTATCTTTCTTACAACTATTTGTATACAGAAATGCCTATTTAAAATATAGTTCCAAGCAGAATTTAAAATAGCAGTTAACATATGAAGCCAATTCAAATGTACTCAGTCTATTTGCGCTAATTTGACAAATAAAATTACAACTTTTTAGTCAAATAATGAGTATTTGGAAGAAACATTAGCCAACTAAATTCTCCCCAAAATAATTTGACCTATAAAATCAAAACTTTCCATCACTCAAAACACTTGTTAAAATTCAGATTCCTAGTCTCCTTGAAGATTGTGACTTTGTGTAACTGGAATAAAACTCACAAATCTGCATGTGTAACAACGGCCATCATGGTGAGTTTCACACAGGTGGTCTTGGGGTATTACAATTACAGTGACATGAAAAGCCCTCAACTGCCAGCTCTTGAGAAACAGAATTTCCAACAAAGGCTATCCAGTGGAGTAAAAATCATAATTGAATTGAAATGAGACCACATAAGAATTTCACTACAGTAAAAGGCCACTTTGCCTTTTATTATCCTGCAATTTCCTCCTAGTGCAAATCTGTTTAACAAGATGAGGAAGTAATGGGACACCTGTTCTTGGGAGACCTCACCTGTGCTAGCAAATTTTCTCTGTCTGATGAAAGCTGACACAAATCCAGACCAAAGAGGAGCAGCCAAGGTTGCAGTGGATTTGAGGAGGGCAAGAAAAAGCAACATCAGAGCACTGGGATGATGTTCTTGGCAAATGGGGCCACTATCTGCCCTGATGGTGAACTAGTAACAGAAAAGAAGCTAAGTATTTCCTGAATTTGGCAGGTGTAACTTTAAAGAACATTTAACTAATGTTACATGTATTATGGTTTTAATACCACTCCCCCAAAAAAGTTGGAGGTGAGGAGATGACATTAAGTTAGCGTGGTGTGTCTAGGGGAATTCCTGCTGGATAACCACATGTACTCCTCTCTTTTCTATAGCTATTAGGTCATCAGAATTTCTAGAATTTACTAATGAACCAACGTCAAGTTAAACAGCTTGTGGTTTGCAGCAATCTTATCATAGCACTACTGTTATCCATGAAACAGAGATAAAGCGTTCAGTGACCACATGTGAATTTTTCAGCATCACAGCTGCAGAACTAAGCTTACTTCCGGTGTTGATGTAGTCTCACTGTGCCCCATGGTCTTCAGCTCTTCTCCAAAGGTATTAATGTTCTACATTTCTCATGTGGAATAACCTTCTTGGTGAAGAAGGGAAGATAGAATTTGAGTGGCTACACTTCCCCACCATCCGTCAACTTCACACTGTAGATGCCAATTATTTGTAGTAGTTATGCTTCATGAAGTCACCATGAACACTGAAGCAGCAGCTACTAGGCCATTGCTCCTAGGGTTACACAGGAAACTACTGGTTACATTTTTTTCAGCTGACCGATACCTAATCTTGAGGTGTGGGTTCTTGTTTAAAGACAACTTATTTACTATATACCATTGATTCGTTAACATTGAACCCACAGCCAATGGCACTATAACTCATGCCCGAATGAAGCTTATCTACCAAACATATTTTATCCATATTTTCTGACAATATGTCACTGCACCAGGGTTGCAGGGGCATTTTTCCACTTTTTTTTTTTTTTTGGTACCGGGGATCAACCTCAGGATCTTGCGCTTGCAAGGCAGGCAGTGTAACCATTGAGCTAAATCCCCGGCCCTGCAGGGGCATATTTAACAGTGCATTCACCAATAAAAAGCAAAAAACATGTGACAACATGGTGCTATTAATGGAGAAAAGCACACTTGTTCACAGAATGAGTGCTGAAGCCAGAGGCAAGCATTAGATCTCAGCTAGGGAAATGCACAGCTGGCGACCCCTGAGAATGACCATGAAACTGCCTCAGATATGACTCTGAGGCGACAAATAACTGCTAGCTGTGGCTGAGCTGGCAAATACAAAACCTGAGAATGATGAGCTTGAGTACATCACCTCCTCTAGGCCCAAGGCCCCAGCATTTCTCACCTCATGCCAAGGGCATTAGCCTGCGCGGGCTGCCATGACAAAGCACAGACTGAGTGGCTTAGACAGAGCAACTTATGTTCTCACAGCTCCAGAGGGTAGAAACCTGAGACCAAGGCATCTGCAGATTTGGTTTCTCCCAAAGCCCCTCTTCTTGACTTGCAACAGGCTGGCTTCTTGCTGTCTTTCCTTTATGTGTCCGTGGCAGTGTCCTCGTTTCCTCTTTTCCCAGTGAAACTGGCCACCATGAAGATCTTCCTTCAACCTAGCTGCCTCTTTAAAGGCCTCATCTCCCTCCAAGCGCAGTCACACTCTGAGGTGCCAGGGATTAGCTTTCAACACAGGACCTTCCGGAGGGACACGATTCAACCTACCACAGAAACGCCCTCCTATGACACGCTGCTTCTCTCTGCGCGTCAGTTCACTGCAGGCTTGGATTTCCTAAAAGCATTCTTTATTAATTATTAAAATTAATTTCCTCTTGGTCATGTGTCTCTTTTTCTGCCTTTTGTTTTAAGTTTTATTTTAATTGACAACATGTGTGTATGTGGGGAGCAATGTGATATGTTGATCTATGTATAGATTCAAATGTATGTATGTTATATGTACATATATGTACACATGTTGTAGAAAGATTCGATCAAGTTAATTACATAACCATTACCTCACCAACTTACCATGTTTTGTGGTGAGAATTTTAAAAATCTATTCTTTCTGCACTTAAAGTGTCTTTGGGAATCCAAGCTGACTGGGAGCTTCTCTCCTTTATTCTTCAGTATTAAAAGTTAAAATATGTAATTAGAGTTGACTGTTCAGTGGCTTCTTTCCCTGTTAAGTCTCATAAATGCTCTTCTGGAGCTCTTGGCCAGAGGTTCAGAGCCTTACAAAATTTTTCTGCATCCTAAGCACTTGTTGTATTAGGCAGCATACCAAGAATTCCCTGGAATTCCAAACTAACCTCCACAGCTCCTCTTTCCAGGCTTTACCCCCCAACTCAAAGTTTCTGCACATTTCTCCACATCCAAAAAACATAAGAACAAGGGTTGTTTTCCCAGTTTGAGAGCCCTTGTTCTCAGCATCCTCTCCACCCTGAATTCCTCTCTATATCTATATCTATCTATATCTGATCTATCTGATCTATCAGATATAGATAATCAGATATAGACATAGATCCTTCCACTTCCTCATCTAAATGTTACCTTTCCAGGATGCTCCTTCTCCACACAAACCTCTCTTCTTCCCCAGAGCTACAAGTTAACCACATTCTACCTTGCAGTATTTGTGTATAGGTCTAATATCCCATGGCAGGTCCAAGTGTCTTGGAACCAGTGCCAATGTCTTAGTCCTCACTGCATTCCCAAACCACAGAGAACACTCTCTACTGGTTATTATTAGCAAAGCTTCGTTTTAAGTGGACAGCCTTTGCTTTTACTAGAATTAACTAGGTGAATACAGTTGAAGTCCCTCATGACTTCTCTAACTTGCTTTCCTGCCAATTCTTCTTCCATGCCTGCCATCTGCCTGGATGGTTTATTGTTGGTTCTTGGGATATCATACTTCTGTCTCTTTCCTTAGCCCTACACCAAAGTTCCCCCACATGCTTCTACTTTCCATTCACTGCTAATCT
This sequence comes from Heterocephalus glaber, assembly GCF_053883595.1. Taxonomy (NCBI): domain Eukaryota; kingdom Metazoa; phylum Chordata; class Mammalia; order Rodentia; family Bathyergidae; genus Heterocephalus; species Heterocephalus glaber. The sequence goes on along the minus strand of NW_028258156.1, from coordinate 24,936,761 downwards.
GCTCCCTTTTAATCCATTCTCAGAAGCAGACCTTGAGACCAGGTGAGGACACACTAGCACAGAAGCAAAAGAAATGACACAGAGAGGAGAGGACAGCCAGTAAGGGTACAAGACAAAGTACCACAGGAGGCAAATGAAACTTAATAATGTGGAAAAATGTTGGAAAGAGATGTAAACCACTGGCCCCAAAATTATTCCACCTGGGGCTCAAGGGAGCTGAGGCATTTATACTCATCCTTCCCTAGGAAGGGCCACTGAGGGTGAGAGGTGATCCCTGCCATAGCGTGCACGGCCAGAAGCACAGTGATCTTCCAGAAGTCCTCTGGAACAGAGACACGGACAGTCACGGTGAGAAGCAGAGCAGAGCACAACGCAATGGCAAGGTCAAAGGGACTCTGGCAGTGATGTGCTGGTATACAACAACAGCTGCCTCTCTAGGCCACAGGCCCCACTTTGTGGTATCGTACAAATACCTATTATGGCTTATTTCAAGTTTCCACTATGGCTTCACTGCAGACTCAGACGAGAGGCACGGCAGCACGCCATCACCCCACCACAGAGTATTTTCCCCTTACAGATACAGGAAGCAGAGGCACTAGAAAATGTATGAAAGCAACTGGGAAGCAATGAGTTTTCACTGTGCATTGCCTTGGTTTTTAACACAATTTATTTAATATTAATTTTCAATAATTTAATTTTTAATAATCCCTGTTTAACACCTGGCTGGCAAAATTCCTGAAAAATCTAACAAATGGTTTTCACGAGTGGACGGAGTATGGGACAGCAGTGCCTGTCTTTTTTTCACAGAATACACACTTTCTATGCTGAGTTCCAACCAGCAGCAAGCAGAATGGCCCACACGCCCAGGTCGCCTGGGAGCTGGCTGGACAGAGGCCTTCCTCCTTGCATTAGGGCAGGGCACACCCAAGTTCAGCTTCCACAGACCAAGGGGCTTCCTTTCCCAGTGGGTGCCGCCACCTTCCACAAGCCCCAGGGTTTCCAGTGGCTGGGCAGGTTGGCTTTCCAGACAACTCGTTTCCAGCTACTTAGCCCCAAGAAACCAGATTAGGTGCTTTTTGTTTTCCATTTTCTCTGTAAAAAGGGAGAACTGTGAACACTGAAACACAGACCCACACCCAGGTTTCTGCAGCACCCTGGGGATGATGAGAGGCAGTGAAAACCTATTTTTGTTTGTCCTTGTTTTTCAGGTGTTTATTTGTTAATCTGTAACATGACACTGAGGGATTTGTTTCAAATTCTTTCAGGACAAGTAACACTCACAAAGGAAGCCACCTTGCATGACATAGCCAAATCTTGATAATAGCTAAGAGTTGAATTATCACTTAATATTATAGTTGCATATTCACCCCATGTATCTTTTCCTCTGTGGTTCTTTTACTTCACATCTGGTGTTCTCTGTAGTATCTTTTTTCCCCAGATTATGTGGCATTTGTCCCCAACTTCCTCATATTCAATGAGAGTGCATGCCTGCCAGACACATTATTTCTTGTCTTCATGAGATATATTTTATCTTTTGCCAAGAGCTCATTATTCTTGAAGCTTAAGCCATAGCCAGAAATCTAAATCCTGTTTTTCAATACTTATCTATTTAGCCAGATGATTGTATCCTATATCCCCCTTTCTCTTCCAAATTCAGCTTCTAAAATTAGTCTGGCTTCCCAGCCTCAGAACCAGGGCTTCTAAAGGTGAAACAGAGGGTCCATGCAATCATCTGCCCATCCAGCACCCTGAGTTTGAATACACTGTGCCCATACATTGACAGACATCAACATCTCCTCCTGTTGCTAGGCAACCATACTGATTGGCAGCATATCTTCCTATTACTGGTGGTGGAGGCAACATCTATTCCTTGGTCTGGAGCCAGAATAGCCTACAGAGTCAGAAGAGGGCTGCTCACCGACGTGGGATTCCCATTAATCTAGGTATAAAGGGATTTCAGGATGACAGTAAGTTCACCTCACCTGCTCCCAGAAAGAATCACAGTCTTTGAAGAAGACACTGTATTGGGAGAGATCCTACACATTACAGCATTTTAATCTATGTGCTTACCTATGCGTTTACTATATAACACCCCGTACCTGAAATACAAAGCTACCAACATCTCCAAATACAGTAGCTACATCAAAGCCATCAATGTGATGCATTTATCTCTCTAGCACAGGACCTGGCACCAAAAAAAGTACTTAGTAAACGTCTAGTGAGTAAGTGAATGGAATTTCTCTGCATTCCCCACTAGTACATTATAGTTTGCTGAATTTCCTGAGTTTTCAGTTGGTCTATAATCATGTAAGTAATCCAACCACCATATCTTTGTCTTTACATGACTGTTTCTCTTCCCACACCTCTCCTTCACTCTTCAAATCAAGTTTAACATAGCTTCCTCCTCAATGCTCTAGAAGAGCAGCCCTCACTAACGTCAGTAGTGACTTCCACATTTTCAAATCCAATGGCAGGTCCACGACCTCTCGCTTCCATTCTAATCCCTCTTTCTTTAGCCTCAACGAGCCTCAATTTTTTTAGTTTAATGTAATACAAGTAGATATTAATAAAGAAAATATAAAAACAGTTCTATGAAAAAAATTTTCATAACAAAAATAATTAGAGAACAACAATGGTAAATACACTGTGTATCATGATCTTTTAAGAATATATTTTCATTTACTAATCTCTCTCTCAACTCATTTCCTAATAATGTTATACCTTTTTGGGTTTTGTTTTTTTGGTACCAGGGATCAAATTCAGGACCTTGGGCTTTCGAGGCAGGGGGCAGAACCACTGAGCTAAATTCCGGGCCCACTATACCTTTTTTGCATAAAACATTTTAATTATTAACAAAGTATTTCATATTCAGTATAATTTTATTCAAAATTATACCGAGCTTCAATTTTGTTTCTTTTCCCATCTAACAGGAAATGCCTTCTGATCCTTTCTTGGCCAAGCCCTCCCCAAGGCTAGTGCTCTTTAAGGGTCTGTCTCGGGCTCTCTGCACTTCTTATTCTATTTCTATCTCCAGGCCTTTGCTCAGCATCGGTGTCACCTACACATCATTGGAGCCCAAGTCTCTCCCAAAGCTCCAGCTCAGCACCCCTAAGTCTAGACCTCTACTTGACAACCCCACTTGAATATCTCAAAAGACATCCAAGTCTAACCCGACTAAAAGCAAATGCATAATTTATTCATATCATATATATTTTTGGAGTACCCACTATGTGTCAGGGACCACTCTGGAGCTGAGACATCAGTGAATGAGACTGTGCCCCTGATCTATGGAGCATAACAACATTCTATTTCCCCATCCCTAACTTGATCCTTCTCATTGTTCCAGAGTCCCCTGAATGACACAGCCATCCTACCAGGTGGAGAACTCCGAGGACCGGACTCGACTGTAATATCTCTTTCTCACTGTCTCTATCTTCTGGCCCTACATTCTGCCACATCCATTCCAAACACTTCTAATTTTATCTCGAAATACATAAGAATTCTGCTCAAACCCCAAATCTGCTCATCTCTCCTATTATCTCCCCATTCTAAATTTCTATTATTTTACATAAATTGCTTCCTGGGCTTCATAGTTGGTCTTTCAGCATCAGCTCTAGCCTGGGTGCTTCCACACAGCACCCAGAGAAGTCTGGCCAAAAGGTAGATCTGACCATGGGAGCCTCTTTCCCTACTCACTGTCTCAGAGTAAAACCTCTCATTAGCTTCCCTTTATATTCTGGATATAGGACAAAATCCTAAGCAATAGCTTGCAAACCGTGGCTTACTGGTTCAGCCTTACCTTCAACAATATATCACCTCCCATCTTTTCTAACCACAACTACCTTCTCTCCCTTTCATCACAAAACACAGGTGCCTACTATTTCCTTTATGGGGAACATTCCTACACACACACACACACACACACACACACACACACACACACACACCCCTACCTCTGCCTGAAAAAACTGTGTTTCTGCAATATTAGCAGATAAGGATACCTAACTTTCCATGTGTTCATTTAGTTTGTAACCTATATCCTTGCTCTGAATTTTGAGAATATTGGTTTACCAATTAATGTCTTTTAAAATTGCCACAAGATACTTCTAGGCAATCTTATATTCTATGTGTTTTCTTTACTTTTTAAGTTTAACTTCCATATTCCACCTCAAACTTCTAAAATTTTGTCCTTTTTTCCTATTTTTTATTATTTTATCCTCCTTATAGATATGTTAGTATGTGTTATTTATTGTTGTTAGCCACATATCTGCCTTTGTAAATAGATGAAATGTACATAATAAATTTAATAAATATATGAAAGTGTCTCATAGAAGTGGACACTCAATAGATATTTAATCAATTAACTGGAAGTCAGAAAACTTGGTCTCTAACCACTGCTCACACTAACATTACCAAGGTCAATTTATTTGTAAAATAAGAAAATTAGGGAGATTGCAAATCAGAGACCTGCAGGTTAAATGAGGCCCAGCAACATAAGTCATCAGGACCGTACAGTGCTCAATAAACCTTTGAACTTATGCCATAGGTGGGTACGGTATCCGCTAGCCCATGTGACCACCACGAGCCCTATTGTCTTTTCCTTGGCAATTTCACATTGCTATTGGTGGCCTCAGAATGCATTTCTTTTGAGGATCTGAGGACTACATAATCTCTAAGGTCTCTTCCAACTGTAAAAAAAAAATTAGTTATCTCCTTATTTTATGGCTAATAATTATTTATGAAAAGAACAGTGAAAAACTGGATATAGTTGACACCAAAATGTAGAGCACAGAATGACAACAGGTAAAGCTGTTAGCATCCAAGCATCCTTAGGCACAGAGAGGTGAATTTATTTTCAAAAGAGGAAAGAATGGTTTAATTCTTAGAGCATCTGGAGATCAGAATTTTAACACAAGGATTAAAACAAACATGTTAAAATGCTCTCATCCTAACAGGCTCAGGACTGTCGGTTATATGTGTGGATTACATAAAACACAGCATAATCTGCCATCCCTGGCAGCCTTTGCTCATGATCCAGACTGGGGCTGGAATCAGAGCCAAATGGTTGCAAAGAAATGCACAAAATGGCAAGAGATGCACACCTCCCACCCCATGCCCCCGACCTTCACTTTTGTGAGTGTATTCTTTCCTATTGCTTTACTAGAATTCCACTGTCTTCAAGCCAAATGTACTTTAGAAAAACCCAGTTCCTGAAGCTTCTCATATTTTATGTTATCTCCCAGATATGTTTTAAAAAATGGAATACACTGCTTGGGTGCTGAGGTGTATACCTGTAACCCCGGCACCCTGGGAGACCGAGACAAGAAGATTGCAAGTTCAAGCCCAGCACGGGCTATATTTTGTTATTTTTTGTATGTAGGAGCTATATCAACACAACATTATTGAAGGTTGATGTACACTGTTTTATACAGATGTGCTATTCAAAAAAGAAAGATGAAAAACAAAATCTTAATCTCCCCTATTTACCGTGCTTATTTCCTGGAGTTGGAGGAAGGTTTGTTTAGAAAATAAGAGGCTGCAAGCCCCAGCTTCCCCATTGGTTGGGTCACCTGAGGCTACGTGACTTCTCTGCATTTCACTTCCCTTGCCTGTGAAATGAGGCTACTGTGATTTACTAATTAAACAAAATAATGTATGTGAAATTTCTATAATACTGGATGGTACTTTATAGCCTCAAGCTGTTAGATTCATTCTTAAACTTTAAAACTACCACTGGAGAGGACTCGAATACTTACTGAAGATGAGGTTATTGAAAACAATCACTAAAAACACAAATATGGGGGAAATTTTGTATTATTATATAAGTCAACTCTCCAGCCCACAATTACCACTGCTTCTCAGTAGCTGCTTTCATGTAATAGACACATCTCTCCAGATGTGGAGATGTGGAGCTCAGAACTCTCAATCCTTATATTCTAGGGCTCCCCAGGAACATCCTCAGGCATAAACTTTTCATCTTAACACTGATGAGATAACCTGATGAGATTCTTAAACCTTTTCATAATCAAATCTAATTAAAACAACTGTTTCTAGATTCAATGAAATCAATCTGGTAGTAGATGGCTGTGTCACTGATTAGATAATGGATCAGAGAACTGATATTTGAAACCCAAATTCCCACAGTGGATTTTTGTTAATAAAGTAATTTCACAGGATGCCTATTATTTTAATAATTTGAAGGACACTCTGGATCCAATCCAAGCAACAAAACTTTATTACTAAATTAATAACAACCTCTTTTTCCAAAGGTCGAGGGTAAATTGAAGTGAGCTCTTACTCAGTAAACATTCAAGGGCCAAACCTTCCTACATGCAGGGCATTGCCACGTTGGTGACCGACCTTCCTTTCCCTCTGCCTCTAGGCCCTCAGGACCGACTACACTGATACAATTTCCATAAGGTAGATTATCCCCTCAGAAGAGATGACTGTCACCTTGGGAGAGCTTCCTGCAGCTGAAAAAGAGAAAAATGTACTGAGTCTACCACATCTACTCTAACCATAAACCCCAGGTCCTGCATTTCCTCCAAATGGCAGCCAAAACATTTTTAAACAAACTGAAACATATTAAGAAAAAGAGAGGTGGGGCCAGGGATTTAGCTCAGTGGTTTTGCCGCCTGCTGTGCAAACACAAGGATCTGAGTTCGATCCCCGGTACCAAAAAAAAAAAAAAGGAAAGAAAAAGAGAGGTGGTTGAGTTATCGAAAGGGTATGGAAGAATGCAAGCTGTTTCTTTCCTTTAAAAGGCTGATCCTAAATTTTTGGAAAAGAGTTTTTTTTTTTTAAAGGAAAAATCATCTAAAACATTATTATCCAGAAGTCACTAATATCAACATTTTGCACACAACATATGTATAAAATTATGACATTTAACCAGACAACAACTGTCTACTACTTGTCAGGTAATCAAAAAGTGAGCAACTATAGTATAGAAGTAAAATGTTATAAATGAGGCTCACTCTACCAGTAACACTCCTGATGCTTTCAGAAGTCCAGAACAGAAGGGTGCTCAAACAGAGAGAGAACTCATCACCGGGCAGGAGCATCTCTCTAAGCAAGCTGGTGTATGGACATCATAATTTAAAAATACCATTACCATGTAATTTATTTTATAATAAATTGTACTTTAGCATTATTGAGTGTTAATATCTATTATTATTATTATTATTATTATTAGGTATTTGGCTTAAAAAGTTATGACTTACATTACACTTTGATTTACTATATTTAATTTACACATTCTAAGTACACATCTATACTAAAAAGCAAAAACTATGTTTTTAATCGTTAATACTTACAATTTTATTAACATTCTCATCTATAATTTATCAGTTAAAATGTTTATGAGCCTGCTGTTGTCATATAGGTAGGTTTTCAAGCTAGGAATATACTTTCTTTAATAGGTGCTATTCAAATTTTATATTTCCTCCAGAGTTAGTTTCATTAATTTGTCTTCTAAGTTACTTCTTAGAAGTTGTCAAATTTATTTCAAAACAGATTTTTGTAATATGCTTTCTATATCCTTTTAAATTCTGTAAAATCTGTGGTAATGTCTCCTAGATCTTAATATTGTAATTTAAAAAATGTATAACTGATATTGTGTAACAGGAAGAAAAGGTATAAAAGAGCAGGAGAATTGGGAGGGGTAGGGGAAGGGAAAAAAGGGAAAGGAAAAAATATGAGAAGAGGAAAAAAAATGGAAACAAGGTCTTTGCAAATAGGGAAGGGTGGCGGGGGGTGAAGGGAGGGCAAGGAAAGGGGAAAAAAATAAGAACCAAGAGACTCATGTAATGGTACAAGATCCCAATGATGAATGGAACTGTACTGTATACCTAAAATGTACCAATAAAGTTAATGGGGAAAAAAAAATTCTCATCACTTCACAGCTGTTATGGTTCCAATATAAAACGTTCCCCAGAGACTCAAGTATTGACCTTATCAATGGTTTAATCCATTCATGAGTTCACGGCTGGATGGAAGTGGGGCCAGCTGCCTTTGGAGGGGTCTCCTGTCCCCACACTCTTCCTCTGTCTGATTCCTTCCCCCCTCTCTGCTTCCTGGCTGCCAAGAAGTGAGCAGCTTTCCTCCATCGCACCCTTCCACCATGACGTTCCTGCCCTGGAGCCTGCCAACGATGGACTGAAACCTCTGAAACCATGAGCCAAACTAAATCTTTTCTCCTTTAAGTTGTGTGTATCATTTGTGTGTGTGTTGTGAAAACATTTAAGATTTAACCTCAGCAATTTTCAAGTATGCATTATAATTAACTATAGTCACCATGCTATGCAACAAATCTCCAGAAATTACTCCTCCTGAGACTTTGCACTCTTTAACCGGCATCTTCCCTCTGCCCCTCCCCCAGGCCCTGGTACCCACCATGCAATTAGCTGCTCCTGTGAGTTCTGTTATTTTACATTTCACATAAAAGTGAGATCAGGCAGTATTTGTCTTTCTGTTCCTGGAATACTTCATTGACTAGAATAAGGAATACATTTCTTGACTCTGTGAGTCTCACAGAGTGTTTCACATTATCTGTATAGGATTCAAGGTAGGACTGCAGATTTTCAGTTCCTACCAAAGATCTAAGAAAACAGAATTGTCAGGCAAGACATGGGACTGATGGGGAGGAAGAACTAGGGGATCTGCATGTTTAACCTGTATCCAAATAATTCTGAAATATACATGGACAACCACTGCTTTGTCTCTTAAGTGGTCAGAATTTTAAGAATCAAAACTTAAAGAAGCATGTTTACATTTTTGGGTGTCACTGTGCAGACTGGGCTGGTAATAACTATTTCCTTAACGTGATGTATTGATGACAACTTTCTCCTAAATTAAATATAACACATAACATATGATGGATGGATTAAAAAGAATCATTACCACCGCAACCCTAACTTTCCTTATTGCTAGAAAGAAATCAGGTTTAACTTTGTCCTAACAGATGTTAGATGCGTGTGTACATGTTGGAGAGAAGAAGAGGCATTGCTGTGGCTTACATCTAGATGTTCCGCCAAAGCCTCATGTGCTCACAGGTGGGGCTTTTGGGAGGTGACTGGATCATGGGTGTGGGGTACAGGGTTTGTCCACTGATTGGTTTAGCATAGTTCTTGGCGCGGATGTTGGACTTACTGAAGAGGGAAGACTCACCCTATGTGTGGCTGGAACCAACTAATGAGACTGTAGCCTGGATAAAATAAAAAGGGAAAGAAGAAGGGCTTACTGGTTCTCCTCTGCAATGCTCCCCTCTCCCATGTCATCCTGCCTTGCAACCAGCAGACTATGGACTGAAATCTCCACAAACTATGAGCTAAAATAAACCTTTCCTCTTTTAACTTGTGGGTGTCAGGCATTTTGTCCCAGCAATTAGAAAATAAGGCAGGCACTGAGCCACAACTTGGATTGAAATTGTAAGAGCAGCCCTGAGCGAGAAATACACCTAACACCCTATGGCCAGCCAACTAGAATATTTGTTAAAGCTCCATGCATAATATTTAATGAAGGGGAAATCACATATTTAGCTGCATAAACAATGGGAATACAATGAGACATTCTTGAGGCTAAAGTTCAATGTGCAAATTATGAGAATATACTCCTGCAGTGTAATTATACTGGGAAGAGAGCTAAGTACTGTGTGAAACCACAAAACCGAAGAAGTCTAAAATGCTCCTTTTAGAGATAATACATTGGAAATTACTGATTTCCTCTTAACTTTCACATGTGAGCAGTTCCCTCAAAGTTTAGTAATTTTTAGATGGCAGTATCATTTTGGACCTGGTCAGCCTGTTTAGGGCTTTGGCACCACACACTGGCCAAGATCAGAGCTCTACGGAGTCAATGGCTGCAGTGGGACTCAAGATGGAGCAGATAATGGAGTTCACAAGATGAACCAACTGCCGGAGACTGGAAATAAAGCTGTGGTAAAGTACACTAGGTAAAGTAACCCTGCCATGGTAGCAGAAGTTTTTATTAATAAATTCATTACTAACCCATAGTAATAACAGATTTTGCTGCAGAGAGTAAGGGGATATTGTAGGCAATGCATGGACAGAGACAGATTCACAGGCCCGAGCACAGAGGAAGAAGAATGCTCTGGCACTGTATTATCCTGGAAGGAAACACTGCAGTTGGTCATCTGACCCAGGGGTAGCAAAACAAGACTTGGAGTCCCAGGAAAAGACAAGTTCCATTCAAATTCAGGGCGATTTGACTTCTATATGATACACTTCATTGGATTACATCATAATTATCAAGGAACTCCCTGACTTCTCACTTTTGGTGACATTAATCAGGGCTGAGAAGGAAAAGGAGGGGTGTTAGTGACTACCCTGCATATGAAGACTTAGGAAACCAGACTGCTACACCTATGCCTCTCTCCTGAAGATTAATCCCTGACTGACAAAAACTGGCAGGACAGATTAGTGGGTTCCTAGATCATGGGGTGTGTTAGCTTCCAATGTGGCAAGGTGGACCATAAAGGGTGAGCTCAGCAACTCAACCCCTCGTGCTCTGATGTGAAAATAAATGACCAAAGACGTCCAAACCAGCTAGGCTTTGGGTGCTGGAAGTGGCCCTATGCTTGTTTCACTTCAAAACAATAGGGGTGACTGGCTCCTGTATGGCACCCGTAAATACCCTACCCCCAGTACACCCTCTGGAGGAAGGAAGAGACTGCAGTAGAGGCTCCCTGTAAAAGTTTCAGTCCTCGGATATTTTTAAATCTCTGGACCACCTGACAGTGTCTCCATTTCACCTCCAAAATACAATTACAAGAAGAACTATGGAAAAAATTAAGCATACTTGTAGAAAGAAAAGGCAAGCCACAAATAGCATGAATCCTTGAGTTACTCCGTCAAAGATTAGGAACTCCCAGGGTGGTACAGGAGTAAGGCTACCAGAGGACCAGAGGAAAATACAACAGGACAAAAATTGGTTGCTGTGAGAAAGTCCTTCCTCACCTCAACTCCTGACAAAGAAATCCTATTATCTTATTCCTTAACCTAAGGTCAGTCTGGATCAGGAATACCCATAATCCATTATTACCAACTAAGATTATACTACTGGTTCTGCAAGGCCCTCAGACACTTTCCAACTGCTAACCCTAATTTAGAGAGAACACCCATTCCCATCTGTAATATTATTTTGAACTTGGGATTTGACTTCGTACCCTCCTTCCAATGACTGGGGCACTCACAGCTTTCCAGTGTGGTCCTCTCTGCCCAGAATGCACTTCTTTGTCCTAGCTTTGGTTACTCTGCCCCAAAGCCACATCATGATTGCTTTTATGGCAGGTGTCTTTTCCAAATCCCCTAGCCCAGGCATGTTACAAACACCATGAAATATTCCCACAAAAACCTCACACTTCTGCTCAATAATTATCATAACTAAATAATTATTTGAGCAAGTATTTGCTCAGCCTAACTCCTTCAATCGACCTTCATGAAGAAGTCACTGTCTGCCTCGTTCACTCTTCCTGATTCCCCTGGGCCAAGGCACATAATAGGTGCTAATTACCTACTGAATGAATGAAAGACCACCAAAAACTTAAAATCAAGGAGAAGTTATCACTGAAGTGCATTCACGCGATGAAGACTATGCAAACGCAACCTATTTTTAATGATAGTTATGATTCAAAATGTTTAACAGATATTGTTAACCATTAATTTTTCACTTTGCTCTTGCATATGAATAAACTAAAAATAGTGACAAATTCAAAATTATATTTACCTAAAGAGAAATGAATCATTTTGTAAAGTGAGCCTGCAATTAAAAATAACTAAGTAGTTTTACAGTGACCAGGGTTTCAGTTAAGTAATATCCAATTGCAACAAGATATGGGTGTTAAATATTCATGAGCTGCTCAGAATATTATGAATTAATCAGTGCTTCCTCATTTAAATGTTTAATATTTAATACTATGCTGCTCCTGTTTCTTGAAAGTGTTACACTTTACTATGTCTCCTACTACTGAATAACAGAGTTGACACATAATATTTAGAATTATGGTGGGCCGGGGATTTAGCTCAGTGGTTCTGCCACCTGCCTTACAGGCACAAGGCCCTGAGTTCAATCCCTGGTAGCAAAAAAAAAATAGAATTATGGTTACAGAATCCACATTGATCTATACATTAGAGGAAAACATTACTGTAATGCATCAAGCTCTTGATGAAATTCTAACACCTTTATCTTAGATCCAAAGAGATAATAAAAACAAAACACATGATAAGTGTATGTAAATGCCTATCCAATGTGATTGCTTTTCATCCAAGATAATTTATCTGGAGAAGCTTACTAAAAATCTGGATTTCATGAACTACCCTAGACAAACGTAAGTGGCATTCTATGGGCATTTTAGGTGATACAAAGTATTAATGTTTGCGTGTTAGTCTAGTAAATCTTCTAAACAGTAGCTCTGGAAATAGAATACTAACCCTTCAAAGAATTCATCCATTCCAAGTCCTCCCAGGCACCTTCAAACTAATGTTAATAGCCATAATATTTCGTTCTTACATCTATGCCATTATTCAGAAATCCAAAGGAAATTAACTGTGACTCTCATCTTTCAACATATTCAGGTCCTTTTACCCTAACAGGGAAGCGATTTTGTGCTTCATATACAAAACAATGGTGACTCTGATTGGTTGAATTATGCCCCTACTCCCTCAAAATTCGTCTAAATCCTAATCCTTAAAGCCTTGGAATGAGACTTTCTGTGGAAATATGGTCTAATGGACTTATATTTTTCTGTTCAGATACCAGTTATTATTTGGGAAGTCAAACGTCTTTTCACTGGGACTTTTGTCAAGTTAATTTTCAGGAATATAGTTTAGCTAGAATACTGTTGATATTTATTGTTTCAGAATGCTTCTTTAAAATCACTGGTTTTGTTGTTGTCCTATTTTGTTGTCTGTTAATTATTTGATGAAAATTTAAGGAAGGAAAAGCTGAGCACAAAAATCAGCAAGAGCCTTAAGTCTGATTCTTTGTATCACCCTTCAGCCTACCAAAATCAGGAAAAAGACAATTAATAGTACGTTAGCCACAACTCCCTACAATTCTAGATACTGAAGATACACTGAACAATGTTAATTTAAAAATAAATTTATTTTTAAACATTCCATCTTTAACTTAATCATGAACTAATAGCTTTCATTTTCAGTTTCTAACTAAAATGCCTATTTCTCCTGATGTATTTCTATAAACCTTGCTTTAAATTTAAACTCTCTTTCTCTTGATGTAAACTTGACACTATAGGAAAATCTCTGGGGTCTGAAATATGTCACTGGAAATGATTTCAAATGCATAAATTTATTTGAAGTGAAAGGAGACACAAAGAACTAGCATCTTTCCCTTATAAAGCATTACAGAGATGGAGATGTGTACTGAAAGGAAAAAATATACAGCAAGGCTGGGGTGTAGCTCAGTGGTAGAGCACTTGCCTAGCATAGGTATGGCCCTGGGTTTGATCCCCAGCACTGCTAAAACAAAAACAAAAACAAAAAACATACACAGTAACTGCTTATATTCAGATGTCCAGGAGATTCTTTTTTATATCACTATAGTGTTTACACATAAGAATGCTGAACAACACTCTAAATGTCTCTGATGGATGAAAGTGTTCTGATAAAATGTTTTCTGCTTTTCATTTTTGCTAAATGGAAAAGTGGTCATTTAGTTTGGATGTTGGCCCTGGCCTTATTAGCAGGTGCTTCCCTTTACTGCCTTTCATGAGGTGATGGCATCGTCCTCCGTGATGTCATGGCCATCAATGCACCTTCAGTGGAGATGAAGCTGCACTATTTCCTTGTTCCTCCCTTTCTTTCTCATCTTGCGTGTGGATCCAAGCTCCAAGATTCCTGCTGATTTCAAAGGGAGGTTTGCTCCAAGATCAGCACCACGGGCGAGAACGTTAGGTAAGAAAAGGCTTCCCAAGAAGATGAATACAGAATGTGCCCTAAACTCTTATTTATTGGAGTTTATTAAAATAGCTAACACACCAACCTATCTAGAACTCACATTAACAAGCGGAGGCACTGACCTCTGTTTGGTTTTGGGTCCACATGCAAAGCTTGTTTCACTCTTTGCCAAAGAGCATAAAGAGGACTCAGGACAACGTTAAATATCGTGATTCAATTATTAGCAACATTCAGTTTTCTCCACAGCTTCATTAAAACTCATTTGAATGTGCTCCTGACAAATCACATGTGGCAGTGCTGGTATTTTTCAGATACTGGGAGGGAAAATACACCCACATATGCATACACTTTTATATAAAGAATATTAAGTATACCAGTATAAATACCAAATGGGAATGTAATCTCTACTAGCAGTTATAGTGAATTTGTTTTGCTAAAAATAAATGATCAAAATGCACCAGCTTTTTAAATTCATACTCTGCTTTTGCATCTTCTAGTTGTTAAGTCCAGTTGCCAAGTATGATATGGTGATAGGCACCTACCCAAGCACTTCAGGAAGTAAGAGAATGGTATAAGTGTGTCAGTGCGTGTATGCGTGTGCGTGCGTGTGTGTGTGTGTGTCTGTGCATGCAGACATGAGTGCCTTACTCCCATTTCTCTTTACTGGGAAAAGACTTCCACAGCTTTTCTTCATACATCCTTTCTGGCTATTCCTCATTTGTAGGCCATCTGAATTAAGGTCTTAGCAACACTGGTACAGAAAAAAGATGTATATGAAATATTAGAAGATGTGAACACTTTTGGGACAAAGCTCTGGCATGGAATCTATAAGATGAACATTTAGACATAACATTAATATACCAAAACAGATTTTTCATAATTATATTACAAAGTGCTTCAATCTAGATAACCAAGAATCTGCTTTTTTTATGTTCTGGTAAACTAAAACAGAAATGATAAGGAGTTACTGATTTAGGCACAAGCTAATTTCAGTATTTCAAAAGCACATGAACAAAAGTAGATATTTCCATGTATCTTTTCTTTCGATTTTTAAGAACAGTAATTTAAAGAATCTCAGAAACCAAATTAACAAGATAAATTTTACAAAGGTTTTTCAGCTGAAAAGACAATCATGAGCCATACTTTATACATCAGATTTAACTGAGGCCAGATCAGGCACTCATTAAAATAGACACCAGCCACAAGCTTACATCTAGATTAGTATATCTCAAAAGCAGGCTCAACTGGAAGCAACTACTTATGTTTTTTGAATAGCCTATTGTTTACCTTAAAATTAAACAAATAGCTATACGGCAGGAGGCCTAGGGTCCAATTTTATCTATGCCTACATGAGACCCTGAATAATACAATCAACTTTTATGGACTTCAATTTAATAAAACATAACACAGAAGTAGACACAATGACTTACAAAATGTTTCACAGTTCAAAAATCTCATACGGGCCTATGGCACTACTATGGGAGATTTTAATATATCACTGTGAGTAGTTATTGAATTCCTTTCTCTAGATATTAAAAATGAGTAAAGTAATCAAATCTCCTATCAGAACTTAAGGTTATTTTCCCAGCAATGGAGGGACAGATATGACTTCATAATTCATTGTGATTCTGTACCATTTAAATGAATCTTGCTCAGTGACATTCAGTATGTATTTTGAATCTGAGGACTCAGAACTTTCTCCAGATCTAGAAAATTCTCTATTATCCCTTTGTGTGTTGCATCTGCCCTCCTTGCTTCATCCTGTCCTGTCCCTCTGAGACTCTGATTAGAGGCAGGGTAGCATTGCTGGTGTTGCTTCCTTAGCTGAGCTTTCTGACAGAGAGCGATGTGCACAACCCTATACCAACACATAAAGCAATTTACCTCTGTTCTTCTCAAGTGAATTTTTACCTGACATATTTCCATATCATAGAGCAAATGTGAAGGGCAGAGATTTTTCTGGTTTTCATGCAGGGAGACCAAAACTTCATCACAGCTTCATCTCAGCTTATGCTGAGAGCTCAAATTCATCTTTCTTTTGAGCACAGGGGCCTGAAGCTGTGGCTCGGGCTCTAAAATTCTCACTCCCACAGTGTGTATTAGGTTTAATTAACCTGTGGGCTGCTCTGGCTTCTGTCCCTTCTGCTGCCTCTGGGGTTCTTACCCTGATTTGTTTCAAGAGTAACTGTGCTTTGGTTTTAGAAAATGTCTGTCGTATCTCACCCAGCATTTAACGAATCTGGACTTGTACTGGGGTTTCTCTTGTTAATTCACCCCCTACCTGTTGCTCTGTCTTCCTTCCTACACCCTGGCAGTCACTCAGGCACATCCAGAGTTGCAACCACAATGTCATACCTTCTTACCTTGCCACTGTTAGTCATGAGAATCCCCCTTCTTTCTAGAAAACCCGCTACCTGAAATGAAAAGCTTCTCTGGAAGACATGCAGCCACACTAAACTGATTCTAATCTTAAAAGTATCCAGCCTGGGCAACTGAGCAATTTTGCAAGACCTCGCGTCAAAGTTAAACAGGGGCTGGGGATGTAGCTTAGTATGAAGGCCCTGGGTTCAATCTCCAATACTACCAGGAGGAAAAAAATGTTCCACGATACAGAGATTAGCATGGCCCCTGCACAAGGATGACGCGCAAATTCGTGAAGTGTTCCATATTTTTAGAAAAGGTCCAAAAGGGTAGGGGTGGTGGGAGGAGATGGGGAAAGGAAAGAAGGGAAAGGAAAAATTATGAGAAAAGAAAAAAAATGGAAAAGAAGTCTATGTAAATAGGGAAGGCTGAAGGGGTGAAGGGCGCACAGGTAATGGGGAAAAAATAAGAACCAAGATACATCAGGTACAGGTACAAGCACCCAATGATAAATGTAGATGTACTATATACCTAAAATGTACCAATAAAAGAATTTAAGGAAAAAAAATTATTAAGGCAATGAAACTAATGTTTTAAATCTCAAAAAAAAGTGTTCCATAAGAAAAATAAAGTAACAATGTTGCTGAAATAATCTATAAAGAAAAAAAGGCCAGCATAAAGTCAAAGAGTTTAAGAAATGTGAATGAAATGTGTGTTATAATCAGCATGATGCAAGAATATTTCCTTACAGCAGGATTTGTGAGTATAACAAGCAAATAATCTTATAAGAAAAGTTCTCCTTTGGGCTAGCTTTGAAAACTTTTTAATTGGGAATCATACTGATATACTATAATATTTGGATGGAAGTTTGGTTAACAAGAAGATATGAAAGTGCATAAGACTAAAAATCTGTGTTTACATCTTTCTCCCAAAAGAGGTTATTAGCAAGGATTTAAGAAGGCTTAGAAGTGCTAAAACTTCTATGTAGACTTGAAAAGGAGGAAGACTAGAAGGCAAGTGCAGATCTCCTGGAGAGAGCACAAAGATGGGTCACGAGAGTGTTGGAACACAACTGTCCTGGCCACTTGGCAGCTTGCGCTTTGCAACAACAAAGAGGAGAATGAAACAGAACAAAGCAAGGTGGGGGAATGGATGTTTTTGGTGTCTTGGGAATGTCTCCACCACAGAAAAGATTAACATTTCCGTCCCCCCCTCCACACCTTACCGAGGTCCCCAGTCGCCCAGAACACACGCCGAATCAGCCCTCTGCAGACAGGCAGGTCTGTGCACACCCTACCGAGGTCCTGAGTCACGCAGAAGACACCAAATCACCCCGCTGCAGACAGGCAGCCACCTGGTTCCACACTACAAAGACGCAGAGGACACCAGACCACCAGACCAAGGTACTGAGTCCCACTGTTCCCGCCCCAGAGGTAGGGGCTTCTGAGCCATCATCCCAGTGCTCCTGGTCCAGAGGAAGGGGCTTCCTGGTCACCATCCCTCCCGCTGCTCCCAGCCCAGAGGAAAGGGCTTTTGGGCCACCTTCTGTCCTGCTGCTCCTGGCCCAGAGGAAGGGGCTTCTGAGCCACCATCCCACGGCTCCTGGTCCAGAGGAAGGGGTTTCCCGGCCACCATTCCTCTGGCTGCTCCCAGCCCACAGGAAAGGGCTTTTGGGTAACCATTCCTACCGCTGCTCACGGCCCCTGTCCCACCTCACCCAGCTCAGAAGAAGTAATCCGTGCAGGCGCTAACAGCCCCCCGCCCCAGTCGAAATGAGAAAACACATAAATAAGTCTCAAAACCAGACTGCCAGATCACCTACAGCAACCCCAAAGGGAAATGAGATGGAACACTCTGATATTCAACCACCTGGACCCATTGAACTGGCAACAAAAGGGGATCTGGAAAAAATGAAATCAGAAATAATTTCTCAGATAACAGGAGAAATTGTGCCCCTAGTGCAAGACATGATTAATAAATCTAGAGCGGAGCTGAGGAACATGATGGAATTCCAACATAGGAAACAAATGGAATCCATAAAACAGATGCAAATAGATTTCCAGGAGATGAAAAACTCCACTGAAAGTCTACACAACAGAATGAGCCAATGTGAGGACAGAATTGCAGATATAGAAGATAGGATTGCAATTAGTGACCAGGAAAAGAAAAATTGCTTCAAAATTATAAAGGAACATGAGAAATCAATCCAGCAGCTGCTAGATGACCCAAAAAAGAATAACATAAGACTGACTCGGCTCAATGAAGAAACAGGAGAGAGTGCAGATGACATAAAAAACCTCTTCACAGAAATAATGGCAGAAAACTTCCCAAGCAGGGGGAAAGAGCTTGACATACAGATAAGTGAGGCATATAGGACTCCAAATAGCCTTGATCAAAATTCTACACATAGGCATATAATTGTTAAGATTCCAGAAACACAACAGAAGAACAAAGTTCTCCAAGCAGTCTGAGAAAAGAAACAAATCACATACAAAGGAAAGCCCATCAGAATCACAGCAGACTTCTCAACACAAACCATCAAGGCAAGAAGAGCTTGGAGTGACATATTCCAAGCCCTAAAAGAAAACAGCCTCCAACCCAGATTGATGTAACCTACAAAACTATCTTTCAAAACAGATGGAGAAATAAGATACTTTCATGACAAAGAGCACCTTAGGAACTTCGTGAATACCAAACCAGCACTAAAAAAATTTTACACAATATCCTAGGAACAGACATTGAGGATCACAACCCCAGGAAGCAAAGCAGAATGAACCCATCTGGCATGACAAGAAATTAAATGGAAAGGGGGAGAACCCAACACAAAGAAAAAGTCATGGCAATGACAAGTCAATACACTCTAGTTATAACCATCAACGTTAATGGCCTCAATTCACCAATCAAAAGAAATAGACTGGCAGAATGGGTCAAGAAGCAAAATCCAACAATATGCTGCATACAAGAAACACACTTAATTCAAAAGGAAATTCATAGACTGAAAGTTAAAGGGTGGAAAACAATACTCCATGTGACAGGAACCTGAAAAAAAGCAGGAGTAGCTATCCTCTTTGCAGATCAAGTAGATTTCAAATCAACACTGATTAAGAGAGACGATGAAGGACATTACATTCTTGTAAAGGGAAGAATCCAAGAGGAAGAGATGACAATCATAAATATCTATGCACCAAACACTAGAGCACCCAACTATATAAAACAAATACTAACGGACATGGAAAGTCATATATGCACTAATACAATTGTAGTGGGGGACCTCAACACCCCACTGTCACAAATAGATACATCAACTAGACAAAAAATAAGTAATGAAATACTAGAACTCAATCGAACTCTTGAACAAATGAACTTCACAGATGTTTACAGAGTCTTCCACCCCACAAAATCAGAATACACATTCTTCTCAGCTGCACATGGGTCATTCTCCAAAATAGACCACATACTCACACATAGAACATGTTTAAGTAAGTGCAAAGGAATTGAAGTTATCCCCTGTACATTATCAGACCACAGTGCAATGAAATTGGAGATCCATGGCAAAAGAAACTCAAAAAATTTCATAAACATGTGGTAACTGAACAACACACTTCTGAATAACCAATGGGTCACGGAGGAAATTAAAGAAGAAATCAGACAGTTCCTTCAATTAAATGAAAATGACAGTACAACATATCGGAATCTATGGGACACAATGAAAGCTGTCTTACGAGGGAAATTTATAGCAGTGAATACGCATATTAGGAAAACAGAACGATCCCAATTAAACAACCTGATGCTGAACCTCAAGCTTCTAGAAAAAGAAGAGCAGGACAACCCCAGAGCTCATACAAGGGAGGAAATTATAAAGATCAGAACAGAAATCAATGCAATGGAGACTAAGAGAATGATACAAAAAATCAGTGAAGCCAAGAGTTGGTTCTTCAAAAGAATCAACAAAATTGACAAACCTTTAGCCAACCTTGTCAGAAAAAGGAAAGAAAAGGCCCAAATCTATGCAATTAGGAATGAAAAGGGTGAAATTACAACAGACCCAGCAGAAATCCAGAGGATCATCAATACCTACTTCCAGAACCTATATGCCAATAAGATGGAAAACACAGAAGAAATGGACAGATTCCTAGATTCATGTGAATTACCAAAGTTGAATTAAGAAGACCTAAAAATTCTGAACAAGCCAGTATCAACCAATGAAATTGAAAATGTAATTAAAAACTTATCAACTAAGAAAAGCCCATGCCCTGATGGCTTCACCGCTGAATTCTACAAGACATTTAGAGAGGAACTACTGCTACTACTGTTGAAACTCTTTAATGAAATTGAAAGGGAAGCAATACTCCCAAATTCATTCCTGGAAGCAAGCATCACCTTGATCCCCAAAGCAGAGAAAGACCCAACCGAAAAGGAGAACTATAGGCCAATCTCACTAATGAACATAGATGCAAAAATCCTTAATAAGATACTGGCAAATAGAATGCAGAGGATCATCAAGAAGATCATATACCCTGATCAAGTGGGATTCATCCCAGGGATGCAGGGATGGTTCAACACACGCAAATCAATGTCATACACTATATCAATAGAGTCAAGGACAAAAACCATATGATTATCTCCATAGACGCACAAAAAGCATTTGACAAAATCCAACATGAATTTATGATAAAAACCCTACAAAAAATTGGAATAGACGGTCTCTACCTCAAACTGATAGAAGCCATCTATGAAAAACCAACAGCCAATATCATACTAAATGGTCAAAAACTGAAATCCTTCCCACTAAAATCAGGAACAAGACAAGGATGTCCACTATCACCACTCCTGTTCAATATAGTTCTGGAAACATTAGCCACAGCAATTAGACAAGAGAAAGAAATAAAAGGAATAAAGATAGGAAATGAAGAAGTCAAACTGTCATTATTTGCAGATGACATGATACTCTATATAGAAGACACCAAAAACTCCACCAAAAGTCTTCTAGACTTAATAAGCAAATTCAGTCAAGTAGCTGGTTACAAGGTTAACACCCAAAAATCAATAGCATTCCTCTACACAAATGACAGGCTCACTGAGAGAGATATAGGGCAAATAATTCCTTTCACAATAGCATCCAAAAAACTGAAATACCTAGGAATCATCCTAACGAAAGAAATCAAAGACCTCTTCTCTGAAAACTATGGCACTCTGAAAAGAGAGATTGAAGATGATATCAGAAAATGGACAGACATCCCCTGTTCCTGGGTAGCAAGGATTAATATAGTGAAAATGGCCATACTTCCAAAACTGCTATATAGATTTAATGCAATTCCAATTGAGATCCCAGCAGCATACTTCATAGACCTCGAGAAAACAATCCAAAAATTCATTTGGAACAAGAAGAGACCCAGAATAGCAAAAGCAATTCTAGGTAACAGAGACATGGCAGGGGGTATCACAATCCCCAACCTGCACCTCTACTACAAAGCTACTGTGATAAAAACAGCATGGTACTGGCAAAGAAACAGACCTGAGGACCAGTGGAACAGATTAGAAGATGCAGAAACAATGCCAGACACACTCAGCCATCTCATCTTCGATAAAGGAGCCAAACACCCTCACTGGAGGAAAGATAGCCTCTTTAATAAATGGTGCTCGAAAAATTGGGCTTCAACTTGCCAAAGATTAAAACTAGACCTATATCTCTCACCATGCACTAAACTAAAATCAAAATGGATTAAAGATCTAAATATTAAAATAGAAACTCTGAACCAGTTGGAACAGAGGTTAGGTAGAACCCTTGAAGACATTGGTGTAGGAAAAGATTTTATGAACAAAACCTCAGTTGCCCATGAACTAGCACAAACAATCAACAAATGGGATCTCTTCTTATTAAAAAGCTTCTGCACAGCAAGAGAAACCACCAGCAGTGTGAAGAGGCAACCCACAATGTGGGAAAAAATCTTCACCTGCTCTTCCTCAGACAAAGGTCTACTATCTCAAATCTATAAAGAACTTAAAAAGATCAGACCTCTCAAAATTAAAGACCCAGTCCAAAAATGGGGATCTGAAATGAACAGACATTTCTCAGACAAAGAAGTAGAAATAGCAAATAAATACATGAAAAAATGCTCAATATCACTGGTCATTCGAGAGATGCAAATGAAAACAACACTGAGATTCCACTTCACTCTAGAAAGAATGGCTGCTATCATGAAATCAACCAATAACCAATGCTGGCGGGGCTGTGGGGAAAGAGGAACCCTGCTCCACTGCTGGTGAGAGTGTACACTGGTGCAAGCACTGTGGAAATCAGTATGGAGATACCTCAAAGAACTAGGACTGGAAGTCCCATTTGACCCTGCTATTCCACTGCTGGGGATCTTCCCCAAAGAATTAAAAGAATCATACCACAGTGATATATGGGCACCCATGTTCATAGCAGCACAGTTTGTAATAGCTAAAACTTGGAAACAGCCCAAATGCCCATCAACTGGAGACTGGATGAAGAAAATGTGGTTTTTTTATAAAATGGAGTACTACTCAGCCATAAAAAATGAGAAATTAGAGACATTTATAGCTAAGTGGATGCACATTAAGGCAATACTCTTAAGTGAAATAAATAGGACACACATGTGTAAATACCGAACAGTTTCTCTGGTCTGAGAAACTGAAAGTGTAAATAAGGACTAAATGTATAATATATAATGTGAAATAGGAAGAAAAGAGGCAAAGAGGAAGGAAGTGGGAGGGCTAGGGGAAAGGATAGAAGGGAATGGGATTAATATGAGAAAATGGAAAAATAGGAAGAAAATCTTTGTAAATAGGGAGGAATGGAGGGGTTGAAGGGAGGGCTGGGCAAGGGTGAAAAAACAAGAACCAAGAGAGAATATGTAAAGGTGCAAATTTCCAATGATGAATGTCATTATATTGTAGACCTAAAATGTACCAATGATTAGAATGAATAATCGATAATGTAAAATAGGAAGAAAAGGTCCAAAGGGGTAGGGGTAGTGGGAGGGGCAGGGGAAAGGAAAGAAGGGAAAGGAAAAATGATGAGAAATGGAAAAAATGGAAATAAAGTCTTTGTAAATAGGGAAGGGTGGAGGGGGTGAAGGGAGGGCTAGGAATGGGGAAAAAATAAGAACCAAGATGCATTATGTAAAGGTACAATTCCCAATGAGAAATGTAATTGTGTTGTATACCTACAATGTACCAATAAAAGAATTTAATACAAAAAAAAATTTCCTATTTGCATTTAGAAGCATAAACACAGGTAAGAGGGAACTAAGAATTCTGCCATAAAGCAGCAAAGAAAGCTGGTAGCACACAGGGAAGGATAAATGGTTCATGTGCAGAGAATAGCCAGGGGCTTTGCACCTTCGCTTGGCTCATGGTGCCATTCTTGCTGGAAATACCTCTGGAACTCAGTTGCCTTGGGTAAAAATAAAATAAAAGGAAAGAGAAAAAGAGACAGAGGAAATACTACACCAAAATCCGTCTCAGTGAAAAATGATTTTTCAGCTTGTCTCAGAACTCCATAAGAGAATTAACCTATGAAGAAAAACAAATTACTCTTTTTTTTACATACAGTTTGCTGAACAAAAATGAGTAGAGTTGCAATAAGTACCTCAGGGATTGAAACTAGAAAAATTAGTTCCCTGGTTTTAACTGTGATAAGAAGCTATCTAAGGGGTTTGACTGGATTATAATAGCAGGGATATCTGTTTGGTTGGTGTTTGTTTTCTAAGTTGCCCAGGCCAGGCTCAAACTGTGACCCTCCTGCCTCTGCCTCCCAGCCTGCTGGAATTAAGGCATGTGCCATCACACCCGGCTATAATAGCAGGGTTTTAAAAAGTTTTTATTTTGTGGCCTGGGATTTAGCTCAGTGGTGCTGCTGCCTGCCTCACAAGCGGAAGGTCCTGAGTTCAATCCCTGGCACCAAAAAGAAATTATTTTATTAGTACATGTTTATTAGTATATAAGGATTGTATTCGTCATGGGGAGTTGGTACACATACATAACACCTCTTAATTCTTTTTATATCTCCTTCCTCTTTCCTCCCTCCATCCCTTGGGGTTCTTCCCATTTGTAAAAGAGCTACCCCCCCACACACCCCTTTCCTATTACAGCAGTGTTTAACATATGCATAACACTTTGTAAAACACTGTAACATATCTAATTTAAGCTTCACAGTAATCTTATAGAGAAAGCAGAGATAATTTGATTGCCCCTTTGTGAATCAAGGCCCGGGGATATGAAGTTACTTGCCCTGGTGCATGTGTGTTTACACACATGGGTGTGTATGTGTGTGCTATGTATGAAAGACACACACATGTTTACAGCCAACACAGGACCTTGTTGCTATTCCTCTCATCCCTCTGTGGCTCCAGCCCTCTGCACCCCCTTTACTGCCCCCTTGCCTTAGGCCATTCCTATTACTTTTATTTGTAATATTTTCAGATGAGTTTTTGGATTTCAGTCATTCCTGGATTTCAGCTGAGTAATTCTCACATATCTGTGTGACAGAGAGGAAATACATTAAATCTACAGTAGGAAGGCAAAATATGTTCCATAATAAGGGATTTGAAAAGCCACTGGGAAAAGCCCAAAGGATGACAGCACACTCCCCAGTTGTCCCTGGGTGTCAGAATCATGAGGAACAGCACACAGGAGAGGGACGGTGCCAGCTACAAACTAAGACTCCAGGAGACAAACCTCACCTCTCTTGAATTTGACTCTCCTCACCTGCACAGGAAAAATAGTGTGTGTCAGGGACAAACATGTGCTCTCAGGCCCAGAAGAGCTGTGTGAGAATCTAACTCCTAACTCTACCAAGCCCGCTGACAAAACCTATGGCAAGGAATTTAAGCAATTTGCACATCAGTCCTCTACAATGGGCACAAAAGGATTAACTAAGTAGAGCGATGCAAACAAGGCACCCAGCAATGCTGGGAGGAAGAATACTCACCTAGTATTCCCCTACCCTGAGAACTAATCACATAACCCTCACAGGTTATGGATGCATGAGCTCTTCTGTCACAGACAGGACTCGTCGTTAGGTCTGGCATATGGCTTCCAGGGTGCCAAGCAGAAACAGATCTCTGGGCTTTGGATGTGCTTTCACACTTTCGGCCAGAGCTCCCAGTGGCGAAAAGGAAAGACCAGGGTCAAAAGCAGTATGTGTCATTAGCCAGGCACAAATGACTTATCTTGCAGAGGCCCTCAGAAATAATCTTAGTGAGCTAAGAGTAAGTTTTCTGGGCCTCGCCACTGCCAAATATTTAAACACTGTAAGAAATTTCAGACTTCATATTTTAGAAATGACCAGAAGCCAAGAGAACTACTCCAAGAGAAGGGTGTCTTAGGCAATTCTCGTCCCCATTGTGCAAAGAAAATTCAGTCTGGAAATAGAGATTTATTTAAAGTTACACAAACATCCAAACACCAAGTCCAGTAATATTTTTCATTCATATATACTGTTCCCTTCCGTATGCCCATTGATTAATAAATTCCTTCTTCCTTCTGGCCACACTCCTTTTGGCTCCATTTACACAGCTGACACACTTATTTATATCCCAGCCCAGACTTCTCCCTAAAATTCTCAAGTCTGTATCCAGCTGTCACGTGTGTGTTCAACAGTTCCCTCAAACTTAACCTGTCCCAAGCTGAGCTCCTGACGCCCTGTCAAACCTCTCCCTGCAGTTTCCTCAGGGTAATGAATGACAGCTCTGCCCCACCAGGCGGGACTCAAGCCAGCCCGCTCTCCCCACAACCTTCCTGGGATCCCTAAGTTCAACTCTGAGAGCACTCTGTCCCACTCTTCATCGCTCCCCATCCACAATACCGTAAGAACCCACTTGCTGAACTCTCTGCTCTCCTTCTTCTGCCCACCTTTTTCTAGCAGCTCATTCTCAACTCAGCAGCCAACTCTCAACCCTGAGCTCCTTGCCTCAAAACCCTTCAGAGGTTTCCTTTCACTCAAGTTCCTAAAAAGATCCAGGCGACTCTCCGTTCCTCCCGGTGTCCTTCACCCTCCTGTACCATCCCTCTCCAGACCACTGGGACTCAGACGCACAGGCCGGTTCCCACG
This sequence comes from Heterocephalus glaber, assembly GCF_053883595.1. Lineage (NCBI taxonomy): Eukaryota > Metazoa > Chordata > Mammalia > Rodentia > Bathyergidae > Heterocephalus > Heterocephalus glaber. Next base: position 24,910,388 of record NW_028258156.1, on the reverse strand, counting down.
ATCCAAGGGTCCTGGCTCCCCGCAGAGCCATTCCTCCGGAGCGCTTCGGAGTTCACCCTGCTTCTCCTGCAAATCCTGACTCCAGAGTCACCTTTGGTGGAGTTCAGGGAATCCCCCCACCCTCAGACACTCCTTACCCCTTCCCTGCTTTTATCCTTGCCTTTATTTTTCTCATCAAATACATTAAAATTTATTTATTATATTTTTTTTTTACTTCATCTTGGTAATAGGGCATATTTTAGGCATGAATGAGTAAATCAATGAATTGATAGAATTCTCTCTAAATAAGGCCATTTCCCAAACCAGGGTTACAGGAAGTGCTAAGAAAAAACTAAAGGAAACCACATAGCCCTGTGTGTTGACTTGCGCATATGTATTCCTGTGTATGGACGTGTGTGTTTGCTGCGAAGGTGCCGGTGGAAAAGCCAAGTTAGCACTCTGGTCAGGTCTCCTAAATCCTTCTTCTGAGATAGACAAAGGTACTGCAAAATGTTTTCCAAAGAGTAGAAATGGTAAAGCCAATTTAACTAATAAAGAACTCTGCTTTAAAATGTTTTCCTCCCCTGGAGGCTGATTTTACTCTTCAGAGATCACTAACGAGCTCAGACAAGCTCTTACAGATAGATAGCTGGTGCTTCTGGAGGTATGTGCACAGGGGATATGTGCATTGTTAGGGCAGATGAATGTCTTTAAACATGACTATAGACTATGTGTTTGGTCAGCAAAGTGCTAATGAATAGAGATTTAAAATGTTGCTTGTCCAAGAAATAAAAACCTAGAAGGCATGCAGGCTCCTGTGTTCTCGGCTAACTAAGGTAAGTAATGACAACTGTGAGAGAAAATAGATTTGAGAAGATACAACTGTTTGGGGGCCTAATGAAAAATCAACCTATTTCCCTCAAACTGTATAGTTTTTGCATACTTTCAATTTTAAGACATCCAAAGCTAATCTTTAAAAGTTATGGTTGGCGATAACAAGTGAGAAATATTTTGATGTATTTTTGCTTTATCTGTGGAACTAAACTGCAACTCAGAGATCAACAAGCTGATAGATTTACATTTTTCTCCCCATTTCAATATTTATATTTTATATCAACTAATAAAAAATAATATTGTCAAGATAATACCAAAAAAGGAATGAGAAGTTTGCTCCCCAAGTAATGTGCTCTGGCCTGGGGCAAAGCAAACGCTAACACAGTAAGAGGCTGTGGAGCTCCTTTGTTTTGTTTTGTTTTGTTTTTCCTGGAGAGACAAACACACCAAATGTAACTGAGGACCTCGAACCCAGGCGCTAGAAACCATTCCTGTCAGTTTCCCCTCTGCTCTGCCACTTGCCCTTGAGTTCTGCTCTGCTTCGTGACCAAGCGAAACTCACCTAATGCTCTTCATGCCTTGTTCTCTCCCTCATACCCTATCAGGGGTTGTGCTTTGTTTGGTTTTATACGATCTCAAAGCACTGTGAGAATTAAATGATACAATGCATAAAAGTACTTAGCAAAGTATCTGGAGGTAGGAAACATGAAGTACACATGAGGTACTTGTAGTAACAGTAGTAGCAGTAGTAGTACTGAGTCCCAGACACTGAGGAGTAGGCGCTTTCTGCCTCTCCTCGCCACTACAAAATAATCTCTTGTTCTAAAACTTTCAGAGGTGGGAGGGTGGTGAGTCTTTTCGAAGTTCTCTTTCTTCTTTCTAAAAGGCTGTTTCTTTTTATCTTCAGTTTTCATTTCCGGATTATTTTAGTTAATCCTCGATACTTTCAGCTACATATAAGCTATGGCTGGTGACAGAAAGCAATGTTCAACACTGCTGACCAGACGCATAGCCTGCAGTCACATTTAAAGACATCCATCTGCCCTAACAAGAGGCAGCTCACATCGCCACACTGGCCTCTTCCTCACCCTGCTCCCCACGACATCCATGACTGACTGCTCCCCCACCCCTAACAGCTGGCCCCTTCCCTCCACAGTCCTCTGAACACCCTGGAATCGATGGGGCTTTCCCTTCCTTTCTCTTCTCACAACAGCACCCGACCTCTCCCTGCAGCCCTCCCTCTCTGTCTTTCATGCCCCTGACTGCCTTCCCAGCACCCGGAAGATGAGTGACTGAGAATCCTCTCCCTGCAAACAGTAGGTGGCATAGGGTACGACTGGCCCTGAGGCCCCTCACCAGGATATTTCAGCTCACAGAAGCACAGAGGAGACAGGAAAGCCGAAAGCCACTTCAGGGCAGATGTGTCTCCCATTCAAAAGTTACTCTGTGTGTGTACAAGTGTATGTGTGTATGTGCTCATGTACACGTGTGCACAAGTATGTGTAACATGTACCCTGTACACTGGATGAATGAATTCATGAGTCTATTACCAAAACAGAGTATAAGAAATAATTTGTCTGAACATCACAGAATACATTTTTGAACTGACAATCTCAACAGAAAGGTTTTTTAAGAAGCAAGTTAAAGTAAAAAAACCTTACGACTTCATTTTTATAATAAAGAATATCATAAAGACTTTAGCGGATATAAAACAGTTTGAAGGTACCTGTGAAAATAGGGTAAAACCAACAATGGTATACTTTTTCATTTACAGCACGTACGGATTTGGTACCCTAAGCAGGAAAGGGGGTGGGACGAGGGTGATGAGGACTTCAGCTTTGCTAGGTGGGCTAGAGACAGAGCAGGAGGCAGAGGTCAGCCAGGCATGTGTGCAGGCAGGACCCTTATTCCTCAGTCCTATATTCTCTCATCTCTCTCTCTCTCTCTCTCTCTCTCTCTCTCTCTCTTTCTCTGCCCTCTTCTGAACCCAGTTTTCCTATGCAAATTGCTATAATCACAAGACAAACCTTAAACCTAGATAATAGTAACATTATCCTATGTTTCTGTATCACTTTGCAGATTACAAAGCATTTTCCCATAGACGATCTCATGTCACCCTCTGAGGTAATTAAGTGAAAGATTTCAATCCCCCATGTATAAACAGATAAACAAAGGCTTAACCCAGTTCACTTTAGGGTTTACGTAGGCATCTTTATGGACTCTTTTATCATTAAAAGGAAGAGAGAAAGAGAAATCCTACTGGATGTAAGCTGACTCTGGATCCCCAGCCATCCATGGGCTGACTGGACAATCAGGTGGGGGCAGCACTGTGTTGAGGGACAAGGGAGCTTCTATCTATACCTCTTTCTTATATCTGCTAAAAATCTGAGAAAATAGTGTAAATATTAATGTTTGCTACATCTGGGTAGCAATGTAGTCATTGCTAAGTCATTCTTTCCACATTCTGTTTGTAGTATTTCATAATAAATACAAAGGAAAGGAAAAAGGAACCTGGCCAAGTACGTATTACTATGTCCCTTTTCAGATGGGGAAAACTAGAGTACAGATGGTGACTCGGTTTGTCATGCAAGGTCGTGTTAATATGCAAGCTGCAGATATAAGACTTTGACTGTTAATAACCAAGAAAGACCCAGACATGAATTCCCTGACTCTGGATATCATGGTGGCTTCATTTATTATGCTACTCAAAAGAGGTGCAAAGGAGATTAAAATAAATCTTTCCTTCTGTTATCAATGTCAATGTAAATACATAAATGATTAGTTTCCCAAATATTGGTCTAAAAATGAGTAGACAACATGAATTACAACCACCCCAAGGGCGAATGTAGGTCCTTCTTTGCAGGAAGAAGATCATAACGGGTCCCTCAGCTGGCACCAACCACTACCAACTGACCATCTTACTTCAGGCAACAGTATCTCACCTACTCAGCTGGCCCAGTTAGGGAAAGCACAACTGTTACTTCCAGGGGCCCATTAAATAAATTATTCCAATCAATGCACCAAAATTCTGGCTTGTATGAAGGCATTAGGAATGTTTAATGTGCGTTCCTTTTTTCGTGATCTCAAAATACAACTTCTGACCTGAGGAGTTTAGCTTTTGCCATTTCATCCATCTTTATGCACAAGTATCGCCCTCACCCGCATGGCTTTCTCACAGACCTTTACTGAATTGTTCATTTCCTCCTCTGTCAAGGCTGTTACGGAACAGGACTGCTGAGTGAGACTGCGAGGATGGACCTGTGGGCGCACAGTTGCAGTCTGGACTTGAAGCTTAAGACTCAGCATCCAGGTCAGCTCTCTTGGCTACAGGGAAACAAGCTGCACAAGTCATCACCCACTCGCCTGTGAGCTTCCGTTTTGTGATCTCTAAAATGTGGGTAGTAATGCTACCACGCAGGTTTACTGTGAGGAATAAAATAATGTATATAAGGCAACACTGAAAACTGAAAAACACCATACAAAAGTAAATTATTATTATGTATAGAAAGGTTATATGACTTCTATTTCTAAATTGAAAGGATAAGGCTTTAAACGGTGTTTATGAATATATTCATAGACTACCTAGAACAACATGCATCAAATAAAAATAATAAATGAATAGATCATAATACTTGCTTGAAAAGGACACAGAACTCAAAATCAGTGAAGTGTCTTTGTCTACAAGAATGCCCTGAGCAATTTCATCAGCATACTTGGTAGAAAATACGTTATGATGTGGCCTTTTAAAGTGACAATTTAAGTAAACCAAATATTATAGCATTATACTCATAAAATCATGTCCTTGAATGGAAACAATATAATGAAACCATCATTTTTGTACATTTTAAGGACCCCGTCATGTATATCGTTTCTTGGTCCCCTCATGTCTTAAAAGCGAGGGCTCTCTTCTAAATATTGCACTTAGGCACAGAAAATTAATGGCAGTAGCAAATTTACTTGCATATATTCCTGATTACCTCCTTGGATCAATCCAATTCCCTGATCTTTTCTCATTTTGCCAGGAATAGCAAAGTTCTTTGTTTAATATAAACCTACAAATCTACAGCAAGTATGTCATCATTATTTAATATTTGGAAAAGGTTTTATTTTATATCCAAAAACTAAGATACCAAACTATTTAAATAATGATTTATTAAGAAGTTCTCTAATCTAAGCCAATATTCCTTGTTCTTTTCCTATCCCCAATGCTTGGATTATTCCTAACACATCAAAATCTCAGACTTAGAACTTAAGAAAAATTAACTCATTTAATTTTTGCACACAGAATGCAATAATAAGGATATACAAATGAAAAAATTCATTGTGATTCTAGTCTATAAAATACAGGTGAATGTTCAAATTAGAGATGAATGTAGCTAAAACTAGTCCTGGAAACTGTAAATATACCAAAAGCCAGGCTACTGAACTTCCAAATACAGGCACTACCAATCTGTCCATGTCATAACATTCTTCTGAGGAAAATAACACACCAAAGGAACCTACAGCTTCACACAGGAACCTGCACATCTTTCCAAAATTCTTCTTCCTCCAAACTGTCTCTGCTCAACCATTTCTTCAACCACAGATGCTGGGGTCCCTGAAGGTTCCACCCTCTTCTCTTCTGCCCCTATACTGCTAGCTGATCCCAACCTACCCTTCCTGTGTAACTTACCTGGGACCTTCCATGGGCGTCCTCACTGCTAGCGCTCTAGTAAGAGCAACACTTATTGAGCATATACGGTGTGTCAGGTAACAGGCTGGGCCCTTCACTCGCACGAGTGATGGGTGCTGTACACAGACGGAAACAAGGGTAGTGGTGGTAGAGGTAGGAAGAACTACAAAGGCTACATGCAACCCTGGCAGGTTGCCCCTCCCCCTATTATTAGTAATCTAGTATATACGCTCTTCTTTCCTTAGATTTCACACCCCTCCAGGCCACCTGACTCAGCCTTCCATGGATGTATGGAGCTGGGAGCTCCAGCACCTTCTGCCTCACGGATTGCCAGCTGATTCAGGCAGTTGTCTGCATGTCACAGGGAAAAGATCCCAAAGCCATGCAGATACAGATACAGCTGGACTCTTCTTCATTTGGGCCCAGGTGACTCCCCAGCCAGAAACTGAAAAAAGGCAAAGATAAAAATCTCAGCAGCTCCCTTGGGCCCACAGACTAAAGGAGACCTTTCACTCTTGTGTGCCGGGCCCTATCATCAGACCCAGCCTGTTGGAATCAGCCCTGCTCTTTGCCTTAGGCTCTCGGGCATAAATTCAATGTTAATGGATCAACATTATAGATTTAGTAAGCGTCTTAAACAAAAGCACACATAAAACAAGATCCGGTATGGATCAGCCCATGAAAATGTCACCAGGGGCTCATGGGACCCTCACTCTATTTCCTCTAGGAACAGCAGGTCAGGGTTCCCTAATCAGGTGTTCATAGAGATTTGACAGCATATATCTACCACAAATAATGTGAATTGACTACTAAGAAAAAGTAGCAGAAACAATTTTGGAAGCCAGGTCTGTCAGAGTCCAAAGACCATACTATTCAACACTACTCATCCTGCACAGGGCAAACAACTGATGGGTGTGACTATTCAAATGTCAAAAGAGAAAGAAAAACCTGGGGTGAGTACTTATGATATATATTACAAAGGATTATTAACATTAATAAAGAGTTCTTCAAATCAATATTTTAAAAGAACCTTAAAATTGAAAATTAAAAGATTTAGAAGATAATTTATACATACACAATTAGCAATGATGCATAAGAAAAGTATTCAACCTGCCTAATAATTGGAAAGGTAAAAATTGAACAATTATAAAATACTGTTTTTTAAACCTATAGATATATCAAAGACTAAAAATTTATAAATCCAGCACTCAGTAAATGTATGCAGACAGGCTGCTGGCCAAAGTGTAAACTGATATAATCTTTTTAGAAGAAAATCATACAGATATAAATAGCCTTATATTATTAGTAAATTCTGAATTAGAAATTTGGGTTCTAGGAACTCATACTGTAAAGTGTTTGGGCATTAATCAAAGAATAATAGGCACTAAAAATTTTTCAATTCTCTAACAGTACTGACAATATTATCCAAAACTTGGATGAGAAGGAATTAAGTTCCATACACTAACACTAAAGACAAAGCTCTGCATTCACCCACATGGAAAGACGCCCAAGACACAAAATGCAGTGGGACAAGCCGACTGTGGTAGGCATTGCTGGATCCCACTAGTGTCTACAGTACATGTAGCTAAAAAACAGATTGCTTAGGTCAGAGATTAGATTTACAAGTTAGTGTCTTCCTTTACACTGGAAGGACTCAGTGCTGAGGACCAGGCTAAAAGACCATCTCATAAATAAACATTCTAAATCCTCCACTGCCATTTCTTAGAAGTGCTCTGCAAGGAGGCCCAGTACTTTCACTGGGAAGCACTGAGAGGGTTGGAATGCAGGAAGATCCTGTATTACAATTACTGGCATTGGTCACCTGGCTTCTGCTTGGAGTAGAGAGGCAATCAGTCATTCACTGAGGGTCTGTGAAGTTCAACATCACGAGATTTAGCAAGAGGGAATGCACGTTGCAATACAGCATCACCATCAGAAAGACACTTACAGGAAAGGATGAGATGGGAGATGAAACTAGTAAGAGTAGCTTGAGAGCTGCATTAGAAAGAGTGAGGAGCCTACAGTTTCACCTCATATGTGGTTCCCTTCTGGCTCACTAATATTTTTGCTTGGCGGCACATTCTCTGAAATCCCGCCGCTCTGGGAACTGAAACAAGAGGATCACAAGTTTGAGCCCAGCCTGTATAATTTAGCAAATTAGCAAGACCTTGTCTCAAAATAAAAAATAATAAAGGGCTGGAGATATAGCTCAGTGTGAAGATCACGAGTTCAATCCCCAGAATTGAAAGTGTGTGTTTGGGGCAGGGGGTACTTTACACACTGCTAATGTAAATGAGCATAAGACCATGTTTATACGCAACAAGATTAAACAGAAAGCTCTAGTGATGGGCACCAAGCAAGGTACCATCAGCAAGAATCCACACACAGTGCCAGCAGTTACTCTGATCCAGCTGGGTTTCACAACTGAGAATATTAGAATCCCAAGAAGAATTCTGTGCAAGACAATGAACCTGCTGAAAGAGGCAAAGTCTCCATGAAGGCCGAAGCAAAGGCATCTGGCTTTTGCTGTCAACCACTGCAGTGAGTAGCAATAATCCAATGCCTGCTGCACATGGGGAGGCTAATCAGGAGGATTTCAGTAGTGGCCAAGACAGAGAGGGGAAGGGCAGAAGTTTCTGTAACAATAAAGAGCATTTGCACAGTTCTAGGGCAGTGATGGCAAATCTTGTAGGGCTTTCAATGATAACAAAGAGCCGGCTGCAACATTCGTCCTATAGGTTTTCCACCACTGTTCTAGGGGAACCTGTTGCTGTAACAGAAAAGAAACAGAAAAGAGATCAGCCCACTAATAATGCATGTGAGTCATAAGTCACAGTTTAAAATATCACAATATGGGGAAAATATCTATGCATGTGCCTCATCCCCAATTAGGAAAAGGCTCTCCAAGCACAAAAGTAATTTAAGAGAAGAAGAGAAATAAAGACATCTCTGTCTTCCTAGATTCAGTAATATAATCTGCATATACAAATTCATGACAGGCTGAGCACACCTTAGTACAAGTACTCAGAGCTCTTAAGCCCAGGAGTTCTGGACCAGCCTAGCAATACAGCAAGACTGTGTCTCAAAAAAAAAAAAGTTTTTTTAATGACAAAAATAGACTTTGGAAGAAAGAATTTTATCACATTTGAAAGATGTACAAAGGTACTGATCATGTTTATAACACTGAAACCACCTAAATGTCAGGCACGTATGACTTTGTAAATTATGCACAGCCATACAATAAAACATGCAGCAATTAAAATTTTTAAAACATCAATTTCATGAGTATTTAACATTAAGAGAAAAAAATATAAATCTTATGACTGAAAATACAGATCTATTTACTCACAGGAAAAAAATACCAGAAAGTTTGCCATAATAATACTCCTATGCAATGTCTCATTGAAGGTTCAAAACAACCCCACAGGCACTGCTGTCACTCTTATCCTGCAAAGAGAAAAGTGAGGCACAGAAAGCTGAGATCTCTTGCCCATGGTCACATAGTTTGTAAGTGCAAAGCTGGGAAACCAATTCTCAGCCAGGCTGATTCCAGAGCTTGTGAGCCACCCACCACCACAAATCCCTTAGAATTACATCTCCTCTGATATCAAAGGCTCATGAAGTATCCAAATACGTTATGAACAGAGTTGGCCTGTTTTTCTTTCATATCTATAAAACTGAATGATTTGCACTCACAACTCCTGGAAACATTCACAGTGATATTCACAAATGAGGCACCTCTGCCCCTTTTGACTTCTAGGATATCAATACATGAAATGTCCTATACATCCAGAATTCTCAGCCCTGTTCCCTCCACACACTCAGCACTGCTCAAGTAGACTTCCCTTAGAAGATGAATTCTTTGGAAAATTATTTTTCAGTCTCCACTTTTATGTGTTTTCTATGAAGTTATTACGTATCTGTTGAGTATGGAGCCAAGCTATTTTAATTTCTGTCCTTTTCTTGATTCCCATTCAGATGAAAATTTAAATACAAACTGGCTACCCATATATCAAGATTGCTTCTAATTTATTTATGGTACAGCACAGAGAAGCTTCTGGAAATAACAATTTTAAATCTATTATAGTTTCTATTAATAATCGTAATTACTAATTGCTATGAGAACATTTTTGGATAAGCTAATATGTAGTTAAAGTAAAGCCCACCCAACAAACTACTATAAATAGCTTTGCAAAGACTCACAGAAGCTATAGCAATTCTCTAAGTTTGGAGGGAGAAAAAGTAGAAATACCATCTTCAAATTATTTTGAAACACAAACTCAAAAGGCGAAAATTTAGAAACTGTACTCACAAATCCATCTTTACAATTGGTCTTCTTGATGAATTATTTTAAAATTATTACTTTCAGACAATTTTAACTCTAAGTGATATTAGACCTGGATCCTGAGTTCTATTTTTTTTGTTCACGTTTCCATTAAATATGAAATCTTTGCCTGCTGTGGGTCTGGCACTGTTTTAGGCATTAGCAACATAGCAACAAAGAAACCAAAATGAGTAGCCCTTCCTCCGTGCAGGTTTAAGGCCTTATGGGCTGGTACACAGAAGGTTAACAAGGTGTAGGGCAAAACACATATATGACACAAGCAGCAAGGAGAGAAACAAAGCAGTCGTGGGGGATATGGGTACAGGGGACAGAGGGACCAGATGCTGTGGTCAGAGAAGGTGACCTCAACCAGGAGAACAAGCAAGTGGCTCTCTAGGTCAGGGCTGTTAGACAGGGGAACTGCAAGGGCAGAGGTCCTGAGCCGGGACTGAGACCTTACTGTGTTTGAAGGACAAAAAAGAAACCTTCATGGTTTCAGTAGAGGAATGAGGGCAAGTAGCAAACCACGAAGTCAGAAAAGGAAAGGGAATCCAGAAACTACAGAGCTTTACAGGCCATCCCAAAGACATTTTCTTTTTATCAAAGAGAGAGTGGAAGCCACAAAAGGTATAGATAAAACTGCCATGTAACTTATTATTCAAATTCTGGCAATTCTGTTGGTCAAAATGATAAACTGGGTGAGGCAGTGGGAAAAGAGAGGAAGAACAGGACTGCTCGTGCAAACTGGTAGAACAGCTATCGTGGGTTTGCATCAGGGATGACATGACCCTGGATCTATCTAACAAGATAACCCAGGCTGCTGCTTCTAGACTAGAAATATGCACACAGGTGACGATGCCAGCGAAGTGCTGAGGGAGTACCGTGACCACCAGAAGAGAGGTGCTGGTGGCAATGACAAATTTGGAGTGTTTTAACAGACAGCCAGTAACTCAGTGAAGGATCAGAGCAAAAAGATTTGGAGAATGAACCATAGGCAGTGAGTTGGCACTAATGGAGTTGGGGAGACTCCAGAATGAGCTAGTGGCAAGACGTCAGGAAGAAAGAAGACAAAAACTCAAACAGAAGCCCAGAGGTGGTGTGCACAGGGAGGCAGTGAAATACGCTAGGCATACGACAGTCGAAGAGCCATTTGGCAGTCACCAGCTTGGAGATGGAGATGGTGCTTAAAGCATTAGAATGGAGACATCCCTAGGGAGAAAAGATACATGAAACAGAGGAAGGAGAAAAGACAGGGTCCTGGGTGCCTCAACACTACAGTGAGGGAGAAGGAGAAGAGACAGCAAGAGGCTGAGGAGCAGCAGTCAGGGATGGGGGAAGAAAGCTGGAGAGCACGAAACCTCAGAAGCCAGGTGATGATCGTGTGGAGCGGAGAAGGGTGTGATCAACTGTGCATGATCAGTTCTGCTCCAGTCCTGCCACGGTGACAGAGACACATTTCTCTAGTGCATACCCGGATGGGCTGCCTGCCTCTGCGAAGGCAGAGCTGAGCACTGGTTTACCTCTGATATTCCCTCGCAGGGTGTTAAGTGTGAGATCCTGGAGAGGGGCGGGCAGAACCCCAGAATCATCATTGCACAAAGACAGGGTGTCTGTACCATACTGTGCAACTTTCAGGAGACAAGGAGATAATTTCACAAAATGACAAAAGCAAATTCGGCACTTTTAGGCTATATGGATGACAAGAAGATTATTCTGCCAACCTCCAGGTAAGACGTTAAGATTTGAATGACAGGAATTTGAATAACACAGGGAAGGAAGGACTTGGAGAGGATTCACTCCACTTGTGGGGGGAGAAGCATTTGCCCACTGGTTTCTACCTTCAAGATTTCTTCAATAGCTGACCACTCCTTGCTCCTTGAGATACTAGCATCATTTATAAGTGTAATGCTTGGATTTTCCTTTCAGACCTAACCTACCTTCTCTTAATTCCTTTAGCCCAAGTTAGCTAGAGTTGATTTCTGTCACTGTCACTGGCAACCACAACAGTACCCTGGCTTATTCCCCACTCTCCAAAATGTAAAGTCCCTGGGACCTAATACAAGTCATAAATTTTTAAGTTGGGCCAATTTTCCAAGGGAATTAAAAGGAAACTTCAGAGACTATCCATACTTACAAAATAAATGCTTAATACTTCAATAGCCATGATTATAAATATTTCATAACATTCTTTTATTTACTAAAAATACTTATTTATCTTAATCAAAGTAATAGATGCCTTTTTTGAGGTTTTTGCCTTGCACATGCTAGGCAAGTGCTATACCTCCAATCCTTGAGATTTAGTTTTATAACTAGTATACAATGTATTGCTAACTGTAGTCCCTACTATACAATAAATCTCTGGAACTTATTCCTCCTGTCTAGCTGAAATTTTATGTCCTTTGATTGACATCTCTCTACACTTGTGGAACTTCTCTACACCTTTTGGTGACGTTTTTTATAAAGGCTACTGTCCTTCGAGTGTCCTTTGAGCTGTGAAAGTCCAAGGAGGCAATTGTTTCTCTCCTGGTGAAAACACGAGCCTAGCTTCAGCCCTCTGAGAACCTTGCCGGGTTCCAAGTAAGAAGCTCTCAGCTAGAATCTGCCCTCTGCCCTCTGGCTGAACCTCTATCAGGAATCATTTGGTCTTCATTCACATCTGATGTCAAGCTTTGTGATAAAATACAGTGGTGACAAATCAGGAAACGCACAGTCTCATGAGTTTCTCTCCTCACCTGATTGCCAGGAAGTCTGGGGCTCAGCTCTTAAAATAAGAAGCCAGGGCCAGAGAGGAGGTTGAGCAGTGGCTCTTTTTTCCTCATTCAAATGAGTTCAACAGAAAGTGATTTTTAAAGATGTGATCCATGCGTGAAAAATAATGCTACAAAGTCAAGTGCATAGAAAATGTGTTCTATTGGTTTTGGTATCATTCTATGAGCAAGACTTTGAGCAGCAGACAGATCAGATATTCCAGAAAGCTCTGGGTTAGCTCCAAGGGCTCTAACTGTATGCCACACCACTCAGTTTCACAGGCTGAGAACATGTAAGGGAATTTCCTAAAGCAAGGAATGTAGCACAAAAGATAAACTTCAATTAAAACCTTTTCAAATGTCTCTCCCACATGAATTTCTAATTCTCTCATATTCACATCCTATTTAAGTTCCATTTGGGGAGCAAAAAGAAATTCCATTTACTTTAAGATTATAATAAAAATGATACTCTTAAAAATGTTAAAAATAAATTTGGACAAAATTTCAAAACTATTTTTATTTATCATCATACTTTGAAGGCATGTTAACAGTTTCAAGTCAATACATATTAGATATCTTTGGTTGTGCTTTATCTGGAAGTCAACATCGAGTCAAAGAACAAAGGACTTAATGAAATCTTAGTCTGTTTGATGTGAGTGTCTGCTTTCTGGTTCAATTTCATAACCTTTTTTAAATAATAAAAGTTTTTATTTTTATTTTCTCTTCCTTGAAATGACTTTTATTATTTTCCCCAGAACAATAATAATTTCTAAAATAAATGAACAGAAGTATGGATTCCAGAGCAAGATGAACTAGGAACTCCTGCATATTAGATTTACAATCTTAGGCAAAACATTTAATACCCCTGTGACTCAGTTCCTGCATCCATAAAAGAGGAAAGCAAGGCTTCCTAAGGCTTTCATAAAAACTGCACAAACTAATACTTGTAAGGCTTTATGGCTTGCTATTGTTAATGTTGCTGTAATTAAGTATTTAGAAGCCCCTGAGTGGCCTTTTTTCAGATAACAAAAGTAGGTGGAATAATATGAACCCACTTTTCTAAGAGCTGAGAACCAACTTTGCCTATATTCCTTCATCACAAACACTGGACATGCAATTTAATTTTTCAGGATGAGAACACAGGAAGCATTTACACAAGAAAAGGAAGTATGAAAATTTCTGGAGCTATGATCATAGATACCTTGACATTCACAACAAAGGTGGCCTAAACTAGAAGACCGCATATTCCTAAAGGTAAGACTGAATGTCTGTTTCCTCTGTCAATATGCAGTAAGTGAAAGAAATGACAAACTTGGATTTGGTCCTAGAGGCTGAGCCAGCCATAACAAACAAGGTTAAGGTTGGGGCAGAGCTCACATTAACAACCGTGTCACTCAGCTCCTATTTTAAATGTCAACAGGATTTACATATGGTGACGCTGCATTTTGGAGAGCTAGGAGTGTCAGGAAATGAAGTTCAGGGAAGGAAACTAACAAGCATAAATCGTCAGTATATAAGAACTCCAGAAATTGGAAGTCATGCACAGGTTCCCCTTCCAAAGCATAACTAGAAAAGTGGACAAAATGCACCATCCTTCCTACTGTACAGATGTAGCATATCTTAAGGGATATTTTGAAAGCATATAAACAAAAGCATCTTAGGCAACATCTTAGCTCCATCCAAGCTACCTAAAGTAATTCTCTGAGAGGACCACCGCAACTCAGAGCTTAATAGGAGAATTATAACTGATCTGAAAGAGAAAGTTAACTGGGTCATTTGTATCTTTAAAAGAAATACATATTAATTAGGATTGCACCCAGCTGTAAATAACTGACCTAATAAGAGTAACTTTTCTTACAACAGAAATCAAAAAATTATGTCAGGGATGGGATAGCTACCTGAATCTATGAATACGGATCCAGACTTCCTATAAATTGTGGAGCCACCACCTTAGCACAGAGTCCTTACCCTCAAGGTTACAGGATGGCTGTGTCACCTGAAACAGGTAAGGACAGTGCAAAAAGAAGTACCTGTTGAGTTTTTTAAATCCCTTTTATCAACTGTATCAATAACTTCCAAAGACTCCAACCAGTAGATTTCCACTTCATATAGCTGAATTACATGGATTGACAAGGTAGCTTGGAGGTAATTTCAACTGGACACATAGCTGATCTAACCACCTTAGCAGGAAAAGGAGTTCTAGCCAGGTGTGGTAGCACATCCCTATAATCCCAGGCCTCTGAGACAGGAGGACTATAAGTTCACTGGAAAGAAGAAAGGAAGAGGGGGGAGGGAGAGAGGGAGGAAAAGAAAGGAAGGAGGGAAGGAGGGAGAAAAGGAAGAAAAGGGAGTTCTAGTGATGAGTGGGTAGGGCAACTATTAATGATGCCACAAAACAAGGCACCATGGAGTCCAGAAACAAGACTATTATTATTCCCCATTACTGTGTAGGTAAGAAGATGCCAACCTGACCAGCTGACATGAGTTGGGTGAAGAAACTTTCATAAATCCTAGAATGGCAGCATTGAGATCATCTAACTCCATACTCCTACACAACTTGTAAACAGTCAACTCTCCTGTGGCAGGCAGACAGAAAGAACTGACTGCAACGCCTTTCCCCTATATTTTTATTGTAAATGAAATGCCCATCCAGTTTACCACCTGCCCATCTGTGAAATTAAGTTTCTCCAGTCAATCTTTAATTCAGCTGACTAGATTTCTATTTTTAAATTATTTTCATAGGGTTCTTGAAACAATATGACAGAATTTGATAAAATATATTAAGCTGCTGTCTCTATTTACTTACCCTGGCACCTTCCTAGACTACTACCTAAATATGCAAATTTTTAGCTGTCATCATAACCATCAACTGAAGAAAAATACTCCATTTAGGAACAGGAAGGGTTGGTTGAGGAATTGTCTAAGTTAACAAAAGTTTTGGTTGGACCAAAATTATGCTAATTAACATAATTGTGGGTGAGTCAAATATTAATTTTGGATGGGAAGCACTTTCCCATCACATTTATTTAATGTTGAGGTTTTTCCCTTGCCTTTGTGACCCCTCAATATGCTTCATCTGGAATTTCTCTTGATGTGTGCCATACATTGACAAGGTACAAAATGAGCAAGCAGGGGTGAGTAGCTCTTCTATGTAGATGCTGTCCTTTCTCAGGCAGGGTAATTGTATCAGAGGATAAGAACTACTATCTAGGAAGTACCTACCATGTGTCCGGTGCTTTATGTACCTAACTTGCTTAATACTTGCAACTCTGAAATACAGAGTGCTGTTATTACTTCTGTATTATAAACAAAGTAATGGGGCTGAGGGTTAACCTTGGTGATAGAGCACTTGAGTAGAATGCACAAGGCCCTGGGTTTGAGCCCCAGAACCACAGGGTAGGGGGAGAAGACAAAGATGAAGAAGGAAAGAAGAAAGAAGAGGAAGAGGAAGAGAGGAGAGGAGAAGAGAGAACAGGAGAGAAGAGAGGAGAGGAAGACAAGAGAAAGAAGCAAGGAAACAGGCTCAGAGAAGACAGGTTGTTTGCTGCAGGCCCTGGTAATCTATGCCAGAGTGAGACTCGCACACAGGTCCGTCTGCTGCAAGGCTGGAACTCTCTCCCCTACATTGCTGCACTTCTCTGGACTTCTGTTTACAGAGTGATATGTCTGAGCTCTCAGCTATGGAATCTGGATTTTCCAGCTGAAATAGACACTAGAGCTTACATGGTACAAAGCAATAAAGTAGATTTCTGTTCAAAAAAGACTATAGAATTACCCCAAAGCAACTTATCTCCTTCTTTGACTCCAATCTAGCATTTTTTTCGCTGATACCCATACTTAACTCCTTTCTGTTGAGTAGAGTGCTAACCATCTAAAAAGATGGTATCACTATCTTGGTAGCTACACAACTACAATTGTGAACTTTGCCAATGAGACCAGTTAAGTCAATAAGACCACTTGGGATGATGCAGGGCTGCAACAATTTAATAAAAGCATTCAAGATATTTCCAAATTGAGTTGCCTTTGGGAGTCAAACTAATCCAACACAGTGTTCTAATTTCTACACTTCCACTTTGTGTATATTTATTTCTTTGCACAAACTTCAGATTCTGCAGTTTATCCATATAATGGAACAGTTAGGAAAGTGGCTAATTCAGAATTTAAAAACTATGGGCATGAAGATTCTACTGAGAAGTTTCATGGTGCAGGAGGAGGGAATCATTCTTCTATTAAGAATAATGAACCCATAATTTTTTAATGGGCAAATGCATGTCACAGATAAAATTGGTGCTTGAGCTAGCATTCTACAAGCTAGCATTCTACTTACTTCAGCTATTACAAATAGACAATGAATAACTGATATAAATGTACTGATATTTTTCATATTATGGTTAGAGGAGAGAAAAGGTGTAGGGATGGTGACAACAGGAAATCTGAAGGGATGACAGAAAAAAAAAACAGAATTATGGAACAGAAAATAAAAGGAAGAGAAGAGGGAAAGCAGGCCCTGTGATGCAGGCTGGGAGGCAGAAAAGAGGAGAAGCAGTGTGAAAACTGAGAAGAGGAGCGAGGGAGAAGGCAGGCAAGAAGCAGGTGGAAGGGGACAGAGCAGAGAAGCCAGAACACACAATTGCAAGATAATCAGTTAACCAACAGGCACAGCACTCAGCCCTTCAGAAGCACTGCCTCAGTGGATGGACAGGTGACTGCAGTGAGATTATTCTCTGAGCCACAGGACCTACACAAGAGGGGTCACCTCGTGGGTAGTGTCCAGAGAGCTAAGAATTTCATTTTTTGTGTTTAAACAATCAAATGGGATCTTCAAATTTGAAAAATCAATCCCAATTTCTCAGGTTTCTGTTTTTTTTTTTTTGGTACCGGGGATCAAACTCGGGTCCTTGCACTTTCAAGGCAGGCAGCAGAACCACTGAGCTAAATCCCTGGCCCAATCCCAATTTCTGAAAATGTACTTTAAAGAGATCTTTGCTTAAAATTGATGACTTAAATTAGGTAGGTGGGAGAGATAATCACCCTGTTTCTTGAAACTAAAAAAAAAACAAACAGATAAATGTATTATTTCTCTTTTCTACAAGTGTGCTATGTCATTATTCAGAAATAACCTGATTACTTCTCTTAGATCACAGTACATCTTCCCATTCCAATCCAATTTGCTACATCTTCCTTCGTCTCCTGAGAATAGAGCAATTCACTCTTTTCTATTTCTACAGACATAAAGAACTTTTTATTTTGTGCAAGGCTGAGGTTTGAACCCAGGGCCTTCATAATGAGCTATATCCCACCTCATTTTTATTTTGAGACAAGATCTCTCTAAGTCACTAAATTGCCCATGCTAGGCTTGAATTTTTGATCCTCCTGTCTCAACCCCCCAGCATGATGGGATTACAGGCATGTGCCACCATGCCCAGTTAAGAACTTTATATTTCTGTGTAAATATATATAAACAAATCTTTAAAAATGCACATGTTCCAAAAGGTCTGGTCACTCAATGTTTTTCCAATGCAAAGGCTATTTGAAATAAAAGTGTTATATATCAGTAAAAATTTGTGATTAAAGATATAAATTTCAAAGTAGTATTTAAGATAATCAGAAGACAGTTGTGGCTTAATATGCAACTTCCCCTAAATAATTAATGAAATAAAGCTCCCAGACCACCCTATAAAGTTGACCCGTTCTCAAAAGGGGAAAAAAAACCCAACAGATATTTTAGATACTTTCTTTTGAATAAAATTAATTTATTTGGAAGTCAGTAAAACTGGCTTTAAAATCTTATTAAAATTTATCCTCTTTTTTAAAGATAAAGAGAAACTTAATGGAATAAGACAGTTCTATAAAAATATACTGATGATTATAATACAACTGTTTTATTCTTTAACGTTTTAATGAAAATAAAATAATTGTTTAAAATAATGACTCACAAAAATGGAGGAAATTGTGCTAGTTAAATAATTTCTAGTAATGTAGAGCTATGGATGAAGTAAAAATTTCTGGCTCAATGAAATGTTTTGAATTATGATTCTAAAGACCTGAGTTTTTAGTTCAGGATTGAACTGAAACACATAGAATATAAATTACATGAAGCATGATTTATATGATTTCAGAAACAATGTGAAGAACAGTAAAATACATTTGGAATAAATTGTAAAGAGTAAGATGAAATATGTGACAAGCAGAACAAAATTCTTTAAAATGCCCAATTTTCAGTCATATATAAACAGGACACAGTTGCTGTTCACTTATAAATTGCATTTGACAAATGATTCTAACAGTTTAGATATGCTGATTCCAGAATCTAAGACATGGAAAGGAAAAATAACCATATACCTGATCAACAACATACTTTAGCAATAGCATATTTAATTCAAATGTTAAGGTCATTCCTTTGAAAGAGATTAAATCTGAGGTATATTTTCAAAAATTATGTCTAACATAGAGATCATTCCTGTATCTGAAAGACCATTTGCGTCACTTCCTTTGAAGAGTGATTTTAAATAACGACCAGTTGATTTCAGTGCTGAGGGTTGCAGCAAAGGGTTCTTGAGGCTCTGCCCTGATTATGTCTTTTTAAAGGCAAATGTTCGGTTTTAGCAGTAGGAAAGTAATTCTCCTCAAAATATCATTAAAAACATAATGGAAAGAGGTAGAATGGAAAGAACTACCAATAGTGGTGCTAGATTTACAAAATAGAATAAGCCCTCTTTTAAAATCTAATACCTTATCACCAAGTCAGTTCTGCTCCAGACAGATTTTTTCTTTTGGTTGATATTTTGGAGCATTATTTGTCACTGCTAATTAAATACAGTACTTCTCCACTTTATGCCACAATAACAGGGATGCTACTCCATTTAGATGTTCAGATAAATCACCTCATCAAAGCATAAGTTTGGAGCTGACTCATTTAACTATACTTGGCTTTCATTTACTAGGTTGGCGTAGTGACTGATTTTTCCTTTGAGATAGTGACTGAGGGAAGCCAATCTTGTGCATAGGCAGATCCTTAGTGATATGATTTCAAGAGTATTTAAAAAGCATTTTTAATCCCAAAATATATTATCTGTCTTTTTAATGATGCCAAAGTTATTTTAAGCAAAATGGTGGAAATTATCTTCCTAGAGTTGTAAGTAAAATCTTGGGAGAATTTAACAATGACAAATGACACTATATATTGATCATAGGGCACAGAGAGAAGCTGCAAACAAAAATGGTAGATATATACCAGAGGATTCGGGTGAAGCAAATGGATTACCATGAGACGGGAACTTGGCCTTCAGATGTTCCCCAGTATGGAGCTGGTCCCTAAGAGAAGAAGCAGGGAGTCGCTGGGCGTGGCTGGGAAAGAGAAATGGCTCCTCTATTGGACCATCTAGGTTCCCATTTGCTATCCTTTACAACTTTCTACAAAAGAAAAAAAAAAAATCCAGGTTTGGTCCCTGGAAACCACATTGGGGAAATTGACCATGTGAGGATTTGTGTCCCCATAAAAAGAAATTATAGGAAAAAATGTTCTGATCCTGAGGCCTTTCTAATTCAACATGCCTATGAGACCACTTTTTCCTGAGCTCTTATGTCACAGTCATGGTGTGCTCATGAGAAGACATTATAGTTCACAGTGACTAACAATGCCATCAAGAGTCACATGCAACAGAGTTTAAAAGACATAGAACATGAGAACCGAGATATGGAATGACACCATTTTATTAAAAGATGGGAGCCTCTTAAATGTAACCACGCATCATTTATAAAGCTGCCAATATCGCAAACAGATGGATATACTACTTAATGCTAAAATTACATGACAATTCTGTTACCCGTGCAAGCTTCAAATTTCTTAGTACTATATTTTTCTTTTGGTCTAAGACTGTCAGAAAAAAAATTAAGTAAATATGATACACCCGGGGACCTATAATTTTAACCACTTTTATGCTAGACTGTCACACAGCCCAAGTCTCAGGGGGCAGCTGACTGATCCACAATAATGTCTATGAGATGCTGTTGTACTCAACACCTCTATCTCAATGCAATACACTATTCTTCATAGAAGTCACAATCATCAGCTCTCCTCCCAGATACTATTTGTGCAAATACTGACTGAAAAGAAAAGCACAGGTAAGGCTGATTTTTCCAGACATGTATGCTATATTCTAAAGGTGTAGGGCAGAAATAAATGCTCAAGCTAAAATTTCACAGACTTCTTAGCTTAAGCAGACTTTTGGCCAAGTGACCTTCTGTTTTCATCACCCATCAATGTGAGCCAACCATGAATGTATATTAGATGAACCTTTCCACCTGCAAGTCAGTTCTTATAGACACTATATAATTTTTAAATTTTCCAAAAGTCTAAAGGGAAAAGGGACGTACACTGTACAAGCATCATTTCATCTTCAAATATTTCTTCTACAGGAAAAACTCTTACTGGAAGCCTGTAGCTACAGCTACTTCCAAAATCTATGTTTGATAGAACAGCTAATAGGAATTTTAAATTGGATATTATTCTCAAAATTTCCCCTCCAACTTACATAACATCCTTTTCTGGTAACAGAAAAAGGTGGCTAGTGGGGATCCCCCCATGTCCACTTTGAAGTACTACACTTTACTCTGTACTATCCTTTCCTTTTCACACTTAGGGGTATGATTCCAGTCACTCTTCGGTTCATTTGCTAACTGTAGCAAAAGCAAGGGCTATCCCACATTTTGGTGTTTTAACTGGGATTTCTATACTGGCACCTTACAAAGGATATGGAAATCAGAAAAAGTAAACACTGCTTTGTATCCTCCCTTGGTCTTCCCTCTTAATCTGACAATTGCACCCTCCACACCAGCCCCCCGAGGCTCACTAACAAGCTCTCTAGCAGCCGGTGAGGGAAAGGACCTTGGCCAGCCGACTTTGGGTTGGTCTGGGTTGCCATCATACTGGCTGGTGCTTCTAAAGATTTCCATGACCTCCGAAAAGCACCAGACTGTTCTTAGGAAGACTGCAAAAACCGCTTTTACTAAAGTAAGGGCTAGTTGGAATCAATTTATTTTCCAAAATTAATTCTAAAATTCCACGGACAAGGCTGCCACCATGCCACAAGAAAGTTGTAAAAGCACTGTTATAACCTCTAGGGAATCATTTATTTAGGCAATGTATTTTAGACCAGATACGAAGGTTTGTCTTAAAAAAACCCAGAAAAGTCTTAGGATTCTTGTAATTTTCATATGCATGTCTATCTGAACTGCCAGCGCCCTGTGGATAACCTTCTGCCGTGTCAATACCTGTTAGTCTGTTAAAGAAATCATGCCATGAGCTTGCTAGGCGATGTTTTCTATTTGGCTGGACATGTATTTTGCGTTGAAATTCTAATTAAACAGTTCCTGTCACACTGCTTAAAAGCTCCATAGAAGTGCAGAAAATGGACAAAATTTGTATTTTGTCCGTATACTCAACTCAGCTTAAAATATTAAAAAATACATGTACTATATGAAATTTTATTTCTTGGAGCTAAATTTTAGTTCCTCGGTAACGTTTAACCTAGATGAAAAACTGCTTAAAGATCCCTTTCTGAAGGGATCCCCTTTTATAGAGGCTTCCAGCCCCTACCTGGAAAATAAAGCCGTGCAGAAAAAAGACGAAGTCATTAATAAACATCACAAAGACAATGCTAACACCACCGTCCACCATGATAAAAGTAAAAGAGGAATCAGAGAAATCATCCATTACTGACAGTTTAAAGACACCTGAAGGGGTACAGAGTTGGAAGCAGCCTCTCCGTTTCAGGAGGGCTGCTCGGACCGGGCCTCCCACCTGGGAGCCGCGGGAACTTTGCGGACAGGCAGGTGGCGCGGGGCAGCCGCGGACCGGGGCGCTTCGATATGCCGCCAGCCGCCCGCGGAGCCCAGGGACAGCCTCAACGCCGCCGGGACCCCCGGGGGACACCGAGAGCCGGACAAAGGTCTGAAGCCCAAGGAATGAGGTTGAGGACACTAGATGTGCGGGATCATTCAGCGTCCGCTCTAAGAAGGAGCAGCGAAGGGGAAGACGCCGGTCCCCAAGGACTCCCTGGCGCGGGCCCCGGCGGGAGCGCTTTCGGAGATCTGTTAGGGGAGTGTGCAGGGGTGGAGAACGCATCCCAACTCGGCCTCCATTCTCGCTAACTTTGCTCCCTCTCCACGGAGCGCAGCGCAGAGGTGAGAGCTGTCACGTTTCGGGTCTCCAGGGCCCCTGAGGGGGAGGCGGAGGCGGAGGAGGAGAGAAAGGAAAGCTGCGCCCGGGGCGCACGGGGCGGCGAGCGCGCGGGGAGCTCAGTACCTACCATGGTATTCCTGTCCCGGCACGTAGTAGGTGGGGTTGCCCGCAATGTGCAGGGAAATGAGCACCTCGCCCTGCTCCCCGTCCCCTTCCAGCTCCCCGTGGTGGGTGCACAGGAAAAAGAAGGGCGAGAAGCGCGGGTAGTGGCCGCCCGCGGCGCGCGCCCTCAGCGCGGCGCCCCAGCAGCAGCAGGGCCAGGAGGAAAGTGCGCGGCGCCCGGGCGCTGCGCCCCATGCTGCCGCCGCCAAGCGCCCCGCGCACCGCTCGCGCACGCAGGGTGGCGGCGCCGGACGGAGCGGGCGGAGCGGGCTTGTAGCGGCCCCGCCGGGAAGTTCACGGGAGATGGCGGCTCCCAAAGTTACTTCGGGCCGCGGGTACCGAGAGCAAGTGCGTCGTCCACAGCTCCGCGCCGCCACCGCCTGCGCGCGACGCTCCTCAGCCGGGCCTGGGAAAGCGCCCGCCCCTCCGCACCGTCTTAAAGCCCCGGGCGCCGCGTCCCCCCCCCCTCCCCGCGCGCCGCCACACGTGTCCCGGCCGCGCCCCCGCCCGCGCGCCCCGCCCTCGGCTCGCGGCAGCGGCGGCTCCCGGCACAGGCGGGGCGCGCGCTCCCCGAGCCCCAGCCGGCCGAGCCCCAGCTGGCAGAGCCCCGCGAGCGCCCGAGGCCGTGGGCGCGGCGCTGGCGGGACCCGGCCTCGCGTCGGCGGGGCGGGACGCGGAGCCCCTGGTACCGGAGCCTCCAGCCCGGCTGTCCAAGGGAGACGCCGGCCCGGGTCGTCCCCTCTCTCCCAGGAGGACGAGCGGGGAAGGCATGGCGCGGGTCCTTTGTCTGCGCCCTGCGTCCCCGAGGCTGCACGAGCCCCGCGTCGCCATCTCCGGGCCCGCGTCTCTCCCTCCCCGCGCATCGCCGCGGCCCAGAGCCGCCTCTGTAGCCGGATTTGAAAGGAGATTAAGCGAAAGTGGAATTGGCAGCCTCGCGTGGTGCCTGGAAATGGTGATTTGTGGGGTTCGGGTGTGGGAAACTGTGAGGCTGGAAGAGCTGGCCAGCCGAGACCCGACAGCCGCCAGCCAGTTCTGTTTTTCACTGCGACCGGGTGTAGTGATTTTTAAAGTCCATGTTTATTTCCTTTAAATGTCAGTTATGACTGGGGTCCCCGAGATGGGTGAGAAGAAGGCGTCGCGGCGCTGCGGGCGGCGGGGATGGAGCGCTGGTACCGAGCTGCTGCGCGAGGCTGCGGGGAGGCGAAGCCATCCGTCAGCACCATTCTCACCGCCGACGCCGGCAGGTCCCGCGCATCCGGAAGCGGGGAGCGGGCTGCCAGCTTCTAATGCCTCTCCCCACCCACCCCGGGCTTGCAGCGAGATAAGTCCTCGCGCAGAGTGAGGAGACTATGAGGTGGAAGGGGCCCTGTCTCCCTGCATCTGGGGCTGTGAAAGAGTCAGGGTCCAAGTACCTCTGTACTCATTTCCTTGCAAAAGGAAGAGATTGCTTTTCTTCCCCTTGCCCAGGCCCAGGTTAGACAGGTAGAAGGGGCCCACTTCTAGGTGCCTCCTGGTCCCCCTTACTAAGTCCCCCGGACTCAACTGCCATAGATACCGTGTACACAGATGGGACCTGTAATAAGCATCATTACACTAGCTCCGTGCTGGGGACAGGCTGTAGACTGTAGATCTTGAATCTCGTTTAATCCTGACACCACCTGGAAAGGCAAGGAAGGAAACAGAAATGTTAATAACTTGTCCAAAATCAGTGGCAACGTCTGGGTGCAAGGCAGCCTGGCTGGTTCCAAAGGCTCTCGCCCTGCAACTGTCTGCCACCATAGCTCCAGGGGAGGCAGCTACCACCACCTGTTGGTGGCAGGGCTCTGGCCGACCTTTCCTGACAGGAATCCTAAAGTCTTTGAGGCTGCACCATTCAGTATGGTGGGCCCTAGCCACAGGGAGATCCTTATATGAAAAGTTCCTCAGTCTCAGCCGCATTTCGAGTATCTAGTAGTCACATGTGGCTAGCAGGTGCTGTATTAGACTATTTCCATCGCTACAAAAAAAAAAAAAAAAAAAGGCACCGCACTGTTCCATAAGAAAAGATGAATGAATGCTGGGTAACTAATGCATTCAATCAGTCAGTCAGTCAATACTTATCAAACACCATCTGTGTGGTAACCTGCTGGATGCAGTGGACAGAGCCATGAAGAAAGTAACAAAGCGCTTTCCCTGTAGAGTTTACAATCTAGTGTTGGGGACACAGCAAATGCATACACCAGACAGATCCTTGGACAATGACAGATACTATGGCAAAATAGGATGATTTGGAGAGGATGATGCAGAGGGGAAGGTTACTTTAGATCGGAGAATGAAGAAAAGTTTCTCTGGAAGAGCTCACCCTGCACACACGGAGGCCCTAAAGCAGTACCATTCCTGCAGTGTTCAAGGCCCAAAAAGGGCAGCAGGAAGAGGGAAGAGTGGTATGGAATGCACCCAGAGAAGCAGCACATAGGTGAAGGGGAGATTTGGGTCGGGGGTGACATAATCAGAATGAATTGAAGAATAGAAGGTCAGAATGTAAAAAAAAAAAAAGAAAGAATTTTCTAATACATTTAATACAGGGTTTAAATAAATACCCCACATAATGTTTTAATGCAATTGTCTACAGAACAGTTTCTAGTTTTGTATCAAAGTACATCTACTCATTCCTTTACCCAACAAATATCAACTCATTAACTATGAGATGGAAAGCATTATGTTAGGCACTGGAGAAATACAGTTTGTACTCCACAGAGCTAACCTTTCAGTGGAAGAAAGAGACATCAACACCAGTTACTCTGATCGATTGTGGAGGTATAAAAGAGGTATGTGCTCTAAAGGGAAATAAAAAGTGGCAGGAAAAATAGAACAGTAAGGTTTAATGGAGGAAGAGGCTAAGATCTAGGAAAATTTAGTTGGGTAAAAGTGGTGGGGATAAGATGCAAAAGCTATTCCAGGCTAAAAGATTCTCAATGGAGAACAAAGTGGTAGATTCAGGGCCCACGAAGGATGAGTGCAGGTGGGAACCAGCCCAGCCAAGCTGCTAGCATGCATACTGCCAGACTGCCAGGACCTTGTCTGCACAGTACAGATTTTGGCCTGTTTCCTAGAAACAGTGGCGATGCATGGAAGAGATTTGAAGCAAATAGGTATCACGGTCATATTCCCACATTGGGAAGATGGTCTTGGTTATAGAGGGGAGGGCATGTCAAGCAGTGAAAGTAGATACAGCGAAAGGATCAGGACATGGTTTGAGCAGCTCCTGTGAGAGATGACAGTCTGGAGAGGAGATGAAGAGGGAGAATGGAACTGAGATGTATTAGAAGCGGGAACGACAAGACTGGGTGACTGGCGGGACACAGACATAAAAGGGCATATTTTAAAGATGGTGCACAACCTTCAGGCTTTTGCAGCTTGATAAATTGTTGCTGGTGGATAAACAGGTTTTTTGTAAAATACTTTTATTAAGTAAACTTTTTAATGAAGCATAACGTGTCCACAAAAGGCAAACAAGTTGGAAGTGTAAAGCACTATGCAATGGAGCATCCTGTGTAAGCACCACCCAGGGGACATTAGGCAGAAGTCCCCAGGGCCCCTTTCAACATGCCAGAGGGATGGAAGGGGTTTTAAGCAGAGATATAACAGGTCTTCTAGATGGTTATCGTTGCCTGTTTTCAAAGGCAGGATATCAATTTCACATTTGGCTTGACTCAAAATGGTGCTTGAAAGAATCATTTATATTATTGCATATAGCAAGAGTGTGTTCATTCTCACTGCTCTGCAAACAAGAAACTATCATTATCCATAATTAATAGGTATTTAGCTATTTTCAATTTGGAAATATTTTCCAATTTTGTTGCTGTTCAGCTGTGGACAATGCAGTTAAACATACACTTGCACGTGTCTTTGGGGGAACGTATGAGTACATTTCAGTCAGGAGGTGGAGTGTTAGGTCATGGGGTGGAAGGAACCTCTTTCAAGACACCAGTTTAGCAGAACTTATAAGAAGTAAAGAGAATTCCTTCGAAGTCAAGACTGAAGTGAAAGCAGGAATCCAGAGATAAGCAGTGAGTGTCCAGCCCACCCAGCACTCTGAGACTGCCCATTCCCAAAGTCCTTGGATTTCCCCTTTGATGGCCATGTGCCGTGTGGGGACAGGAGATAAAGTAGAGGACCTCTGCCGGGTGAGAGGAAGGATATGACTGTGCTGCTCAAGTGTAGTTTGCAGATTAGTTTACAAACTATCTAGTGCCAGTCCATGTTGAGAAATGTACAGAAACTGAGGGTTTAGAAATATTTATAGCAATTTTATTGTGTACTGACTTTCAAGTGACTTCCATTTTTCTAGTAATTCATTTTTATTTTACTTTACAAAAGTATCTGTCTCTGATAAAGTACAAACAGATAATTTACAAAACACCCTCATGGGAAATTTATGCATAGAACCATGACTTATCTGCCAATAGCTAGACCCTCAATGGAAAGGAAAACAAGAAAAAATGTATAATATTTATATAATAAATAATTTATATATTTTATAATTTATGTTATAAACATATATCCTTCATTTATCTGATTATTGACAGAGAATAGTGATGACAGGGGAACTGTCTCACCAAAATTTAAAATTACAATCTGGCTTTCAAGAGTTTCTTACCCAAATTCACACTTCTATTTAATTTAAAAACCTCATGCCCTGAATTAATTTTAAAGTGGTCCTGGTTTAAAAATGGTCCCATGTGCCTAGAAGAACCCAACCCAAATCATTTCTCAGAAGGAAAAACCAAACATAAACTCATTTAAGTCAAGCTTCAAAGAATTTTGGCAAATAAGGCTCATGGAGCACATGTTCATAATGAAAAAATCATTGGTTCTGTGAGAAAGAGGAAGCTAGTGAATGGTCATAAACAATAGACTACCAGCCTCAGATGCACAAAAAACATTTGGATATTGAAATTATCAGCTCTACAGTATAAGATATGCATATTTTTAAATTTAGAAAATTTAATATGGAACCATCAAGTGTGATGAAGTATTCTCAAAGTAAAAAATATGGTAAGTGAAATTTAAAATCCAGCAACAGAATTACTTATATTTGCTTCTGATGGTATGAAATACTAGATATTCAAGGAGACTTTTTTCTTGTAAAATAAGTGGATCTAATATAAAACTTAATTTTCTAAGATTTGGGGGCTTATAGAAAGTCAAGGAGATCACTAAGAAACTAGGATATTTTAAAAACAGGAACTAGCTACTAATACCTAATTTGTAGGACCTAGTACAAGATGTAAATGTGCAGGCCCTTGTGCAAATTGTAAGAAACCGATTCCACTAACATATATGTTAGAAGAAGCTCTAACATATATGTTAGAAGAAGGGAAGCTGGACTAGTGCATGCAGTGAGTACATAAGAATGTGGCTTCTCAATGATATGGGAACTCAATATGTGGCAGCTGGCACTGCAGATCAAAAGAGGAAACAACAGAATATTGAACAGAAAAATTCAATATATGTTCTGAGACAATTGGTAGTCATATTAAACATTATAAAATTGGATCCTTGACTTCCAATTAGAGCCTAAGTATGGGGCCTTCCACTTGTATTGAACTTCCTGTAAGGCCCTGAGAGGGATCTAGAAGTTCACAGGTGTTCTGTAAAATTTGAAAAGATATTTTAACTATGCTCTCCCTTTTTGTTATTGTTTATTTACTGTGATTGTTGTATTTGTTTTTTGTTTGGGTTTTTTTTTAACTGCTAAGGATTCAACCCAGGTTCTCATACTTTCTAGGCAAGCACTCTACTATTGAGCTACATCCCCAGCCCTTTTTATTTATTTATTTTTTTGAGTCAAGGTCTCACTAAATTACCCAGGCTAGCCTCAAATGTGTAATCTTCCTGACTCAGCCTCCAGAGTAAATGGTATTATAAGCATGCACCATCATGCCCAGCTTGCTTTGTATTCTAACTAGTACTCCATTACATTTCTTTGTGTAGACTGCCATTAGAGTGACTCTGAACTGGGATTTTGTTTTGTTTTGTTTATTTTGTTTTGTTTTTGACATGACTAAAGTGATGGTGATGGTGTGAAAGGGAAAGGGCCAGAAGCTCATCTGTGGGAAATTCTTCTAAGGTAACACAAAATGTCATGTAAGTTCTTATCAGTCAGGGATATACAACGTAATGCAATACTTGCAGTTATAACTATATTACATTTTATGGTATCACCTGAAATATAATTCCACTGAAGCAGATTTCCTGTATTTAAAAGGCACAAACCTATAGGATCAATACAAACTGCCAGTGCAGCTGTAAGTGAAGTCTCAGGTGTCATGATTACCAATCTAATGAAGCACATATTTAGTACATCTGGTATACCTTGCTCTGATAGTCTGATGGTTCCAGGCAAATGGCACACAACATTGCCACCAATGCAGTAAGTGGCCTGAAGGACATGTTCCAGAGGCAAATCTCCCACACATATTCATCAGTACAACTACGTATGTAGTAAGTAGTATGTTGTAAGTATGAACAGTTTGATGGTGCTATATTTGACTATTGGGTGGAGGATGCTTTTCTGAACATTTCATATAAATGGATTCATAAAATATGTGGTCTTTTATATTTGACTTCATTCAGCACATTTTTGAAGTTCATCCACATTGTAGCACGTTCCAGTAGTTTTTGTTGTTTGTGGTGCTGGGGATGGAATTCAGGGCTTCACGTCTGCTACACAAGTGCTGTACTAGTAGGCTTCCCTCCAGGCCAGTAGTTCTCTTTCATTGCTACCACAGTGTCCCAGTGTATAGACAGGCCATTCACTTTTGTGAGACCATGGACACTGTCGCCGAGGACATTTACATAGTTGTCTTTGTGCAGACAGTCGTATTAATTTCTCCTGGCTAGATATGCAGGAGTGTAATTGCTTGGAAGAAAAGGTTCTTAACCTTGTTCATGAGAAGGACCGCTTTGGTGTCTCAGGAGGACTGTGCAGCTCTTCTCAGGATAATGTTTAAACATTTTAATGCCTTTATATAAAATATATAGAATTATAAAGCAGCAAATTGTATTTTTGTGGTTGTCAGTATACTAAAAGTATTATAGCAATATATATGTTTATGAACTCATTAAATAAAATATATTAACAAGACTAGCAAATTTTAATTTCAAAGAAATGAGTTCTATCTATATTTCAAGTACTACATAACAATCATAATGTAATAGCAGAATTTTTGTGCTTTTTACTGATGACAAAGTCACATACTACTATCATTGGTGGCCTGCTTTGTAATTGGAGGAAATGCTAAATTTCAGTGAAATGTTCATAACAATCCTACTTCAAAGATTTCCCTCAACTGCTACCAGGTTTTCAACCTGCTAAGAACTTGATGTAGAATATTACACTGTAGTGAAAATGAAGAAGTGCTAGTCATTTCAACATGAATCTCACAAACATAATGTTTAGTTTTAAAAAGCAAATTAAAGAAGATATATACTACTATATCACTTATATAAAGTTTATATATATCCTAAATAATATTATATGTTTAGGTATTCATACACGGTGAAGTATGAAGAAATGTATAGGAATAACATAGAATGAGTTCAGAATGATAATTACGTGTAGGCAGGAGAAAGAGGGATTTGTTGGGGAGTAATATGAGAGGCTTCAACTCTTTTAAATGGACTGGTATGTTCGCAGGTATTTGTTATGTTATTTTATATATTTATGTTTCAATATATTTTCATATGTATGAAACATTTCATAATAAATTTTAATATAATTAATCCTTTTTAAAATATCTAATTAAATAAAAATTACCCCTTTGTTAAATATCAATTATAATACTTAAAATGTTATGCTATACTCAAAATTATGGAATTAAAACTGGAAAGTGAAAATATAATACCATCTTTCCTCATCTATTATTTCCAATTGAGTTGTTTTCCAAAGATAGTTTGAGTAATTTTTCAAGCTATCTTCAAAATATTTTTGGAGATATTTAATAGTCATTCTCTTTATATTTTCTTTTACTTCTCTATTATTTGAACTCTTTGAAATTTTCCCAGGCATATTTTCCAGGCAGCTTTTAATTTTATTACAGTATTATTTGTCAATTGGATATGACAGAACTTTTTGATTTAACCAATGGAGACCCTAGCTCAGTGTAATTTAATCGAAAAGTTATTTACTGATTAGGATAGCTAAAAAGTCCAGAGGAAGTTCTAGTTTCAGGTGCAGCTGACACAATACTGGCGGTACTCTGTCTGTCTCTTAGCACTTCTCTTTCTGGCAGTAGCAGTGGTCCCAGGCAGGCCCATTCATAGGGATGGCCCTTGGCAAATCCAGGAATGTGTCATCATCACAAAGCTGGGGCTCACTGGATCGCCTGAGACTCATGTGCCAGTTCTTGGACCAGTCACTGTGATGGAAATGCTGTTTGTCTCCACTGGAACCCATCTCCTGGAGCCCAGGGTAAGTGTAGAGTCAGACCCACCAAAACCACATGCATTATGAGGGAGGAGGGGAATGGGTCTCCAAAAGAGAACTGACCACACGAGGGGAAAGTGATGCTGAGCAGAACAAGCAACAGATGTCCCCTGCACCAACTGAGGATCCAGACATCCTTCCATTGCCTAGTCGAGGTTCATGCCATGTCACATATTGCAGGGACTTTGGAATAGCTGTTAATATGCCAAATGCATTCTTGTGTTTAATGATGAGTGCTGGCTGGGGCTGGTTTTTAGAAGGGGCGTTCATGGCGAAGTGAATTGTTTTCATCTTTTGGTGGTCCCAGGGCTCAAATCTAAGGGCTCACACATGTTAGGCAGGTATCCTACATCCTCAACCCATTGAATTTTAGCTTAAGACTGAGTCATTCTAAAATAGAGGCCAGAATTCATTCTCCACAACTTCACATTTACAGTGTTTCCTATTTGTGCCTTCAGTTTGCTACTTCTATGATAAAGTCCTACATGTATAATAATGAATAATGTATGATTCTGTAAAGCTTTCCAGTGTAGTTAAATAAAAAAGAAGGATTTGTTTAATATTGTTGGATTCAATGCTGTGTACACTGATGTAATGGGAAAATTATTCAGAAACATTTCATGCCTGAGAAAATAGTACCCACATTATCAGTGCCTTGGTACACCTGAGCTTGTAAAAACTTTAATCCATACTTTCTGAGCACATGACCTTGCTGGAGACTTTTCACCACAAAAAGAAAATTAATCTTAAAATTTGATAGTATCTGTACTCAGTGAGTTTTCTGTAACAGACAAAGATAAAACTATAGAAACCCACCCACTTTCTTTTCACAGTATTCAAAACCACTTGCAGAGAGGATTACACATCTATGGACATTCCTCCCATTAAAATAGGCAGCCATGCCGCTGCCTGCCTCACAAGCACAAGGTCCCAAATCTGATCCCTGGTACAAACACACACACACACACACACACACACACATATATATATTTATTTCAATATTTGAAGTACTATAGGGCCGGGGATTTAGCTCAGTGTTTCCGCCGCCTGCCTCGCAAGCACAAGGTCTGGAGTTCAATCCCCATTACCAAAAAAAAAAGAAAAAAAAAAAAGGAGCCATAATTTTGCGTATAAGAGGTTGGAGTGACAAAATTTAAAAATATTTATTCATTACATATTGTTCACCTCCTGCAGCAGGACAAGCGAGCACCATGCTAGGGCCGGGTGATATAAGAGGAAGGAAAGATGATTTACTTTCTCAATGACTTTATAATTTAATGGAGGAAACATACAGATAAGTGATTGTAATATTTAGTGTGATAAATATTTTGCTTAAGTAATATGTACTACAGCATTTAGAATTGAGTGTCATCAAGGAAAGTAATGGGATGAAATGGTAGGGGTGCTGAAATATTCTTCAAGGAAATGTCTTAAAGAATATTTGGGCTAAGTGTTAAGGACAAGTCAGAACTACCCAGCCATAGAGGTGTGAGGTAGGGATGCAAAGGCCAACCCAAGTGGAGTAAATGAACACAGACACTGTGTTCAGCTAAGTAAAAATAGGCTTAAACAAAGGATGTGTATGGCCGAAGATGTGGGCACTTCCTGGTAGGCCTGGAGAACGGACTCACTAAAAAAATGCCTGTCATAGATCCATTAAGATTTTATTGATGTAATTATAACTGATTTGTTTTTAAAATATTTTAATAAGTTAATATTCTTGTGGATGGTTATGGGAGAGAGATTAGTCAGTTTGCTGCCCTACCACCTAGGTTAGATTAGAGGTCAACAAACTTTTCCTATAAAGGGCCAAGTGGTAAATATTTATGGCTTTGGAACCTGTATTGGTTCATTTTGTACAGCTATAAAAGAATACCTGAGGCTAGGCAATTTATAATGAACAGAAGTTTATTTGACACAATTCTGGAGGCTAAGTCCACAATCAAGGCCCTGGCCTCTGGTGTTTGATGAGAGCTTAGTCTCTACCTCACGATGACATCATGAATGTGGCATAGTGCTGTTCCTCACACAGCAGAAAAGAGCAAACCCATCCACAAGCCTTTTCTTTTTAAACAAAGATATCAATCTATTCATGAGGCAGACCCTAAACACTTCCCATCAGGCCCCATCTTCCAAAACTGTTGCATTGAGGGTTAAGCTTTTGACACATGAATTTGGAGGGAACAAAAACATTTAAACCTCAGCACAAGATGCAGTTTTTGTTGGAACTCCTCACCTCTACAGTTTATCATGAGAGTAGCTATGTTCCAATTAATGGGAGTCAGAAAGGGATGACTAGGGCCAGGGATTTAGCTCAGTGATTCCGCCGCCTGCCTCGCAAGCGGAATGTCCTGAGTTCGATCCCCAGTACCAAAAAAAAAAAAAAAAAAAAGGCTGACTTTCCCAAGGTCCCTACTAAGCAGCAGAGCTGTGAGTTAGACCACTGTGTACCCCTTCCTAGCCGTGACAAACCCTCCATTGGGAGTATCAGCCTGGGCAGCACTTCCCTCTTATTTGTCACATAGAGGCCAAAAGGAAGCTCTTCCCCCTTTGGAAAGGGATGCTGGAGAGAGAAGAGAAACGCTGTTTGACTCTTTCCCCAGCCTGGAGAGGCAGGAGGTAAATGGTTTTTCTTGTAAAGCATCAGACTTCCTTCCCTCCTCACCAGCCTGGTCTGTGAATGGCACACAGGTGTTCATGGCAGAAATTTGGGCAACGCACAGGTTACAGAGAACATCCCATTCCAATTCTGAATTTTTGCTGCCCACTCTCTTCTAAATATGGTAAATCATAGTTAAGGTTTAAGCCTGGACATAAAAGTCTACTTAACATATTGCATAGCTGAAATATAGCACTATCCCACTAACTAAAGTTCTGTCACGATTAGTGAACATATAGGCTTGGACCATGAAATTCATTCTGAAAAGCATAAAAATATTCAAGAACTAGGAATCCCAAGCATTTGCAAGGGGTATAAGAATAAAGCTCGTCACCTTTAATAATTTATTTCTCTCATTCTTTATCCTCATTTGAATTTGAGAAAGTTTTTAAGGCTTAGAGGAGACTTGTTCATTCCAAACAATTAATCTCTGTGAATTCCTTTTTTGTGCACTTTACATGTCAGAGACACACAATAATGCCACCATTACTTGCCAGTTGCATGAACTTTGACCTCAAGTGGGTCATGGGTCAGTTTCAAACAAAGCTCTAAATGTGAAATGATAAGTGACTTCCATGCCTATGATATTACGAGATTTTATTTTTCACATCGTGGATACAATGACACATTTTTGTCTTTATTTTTCAGTCAGTGAAAATAATGTAATATCAATGTGGACATTCCTCAAAGTCACAGACAGGTCTGACCATTCCTTTAAAGACATAAACTCAGCACTACACAGTCTAGGATTATATATCTTTTCTTTCAAATAGATAAATGAACACTTTCTTGTTCATTAGTATGAAAGGATTTAATAAGAGAAAGGCTGTTGACAAAATTTGCCTAATAGACATTGAAACACTTTAAAAGTTATAAAACTGGTCACTGTTAAGTCCTAGTTGTACACATTTGCTGCTGGTGTCATGGGTATTTTTACAAAGAAGGAATACAGGAAGGTGCTAAATATCACAATTTGACATTTAAATTCTGGAGATGGTGTTTATGACAAGACCAATACAATAGCTTTAGTATTAAGATATGGAAATGAATTTGGACTCATGACTAAGCGTGCTCAAATCCAGCTGAGTGGTACAAATGGTATGACTATAGCATTTGATTTGGGGATTGTATTCAACCATTTCTGACAAAACGCTAGTCCTTTCCAAGCATTTCTTGCCCTCAGTGGTTCTGATTATTCTAAAGCACTTTGAATTTTGTTTTATAAGATCCCACAAAGCTAAGAATCAAATTATAGAGCCCTACCCCAATTTATAAGTTTAATATCTGTAAGTTATATGCTCAATTATTAGAAATGGTAGTTATAATTGATTTTAAAATGCAGTTTTAATACTTTATGAACTATGTAAGTGATAGTTTGACTAAATTGAAGCCTTTAAAATTATCACCATTATTATTTTGTGCCAGCATGTGCAGCACAATCAGCAAATGCATGCAACCATGTCTTAACAGAGACCAACTTTATAACTTCTATAATGTTAGAGTTCTCAAACATAAGGCAGATTTTTGTTAATGGCTTTCTAATATTAAATTCTTTTTAATAAGATGAGATTATTTACAGCATTATTCCTCCTTCTGGCAAAACTCCTACTAGTTTACTTCACAAAACTACTTCTGGCAAGGTGCACTCACCACTTTTTAATTTTACTTATGTTTTAGAGAGCCTTCATCCAAAGTATTTTTGAAACACTGATGATCACCAAAATCTTCCATTTTATGGTAGTTTGTATTTTACTTTAAGGCACAAAACAATAATGTGAACTGCTAAATTGCGTGCCTTTCAGTGAAGGTAGAATTCTAATCAAAGGTTTTAATAATTGTTTTCTTTTTCAGTATGACTAAGTGTATACCTTTGGGGGTCTCATAAGTTGAGAAATTTGACAAAAGAAATATATTACATGCTCTTATAATATGTGGTTCTCAAAAATTACTCTGAAATGCTCCCAGTGTTAAATATCCATACAGTTGAGATTGACCATCAAATGTGATGTGAATAATAAAAGAGCTAATTTCCTAACTCTCCTTTCATGGAAATATAGTCTAGCCACTCTGTATTATTTTACCAAAACCCTGATAGTAAGTGAGACATAATTCTTTCAAGAACCACTTAAAGTGCCTAGAGAGGATTTCTCTAGGCGAAGGCACCACAGGAGTAACAAATACTTTGCAGTTAGAAGGTCCGTAGGCCAAGGCCTCATCCCAGTGAAGGCGACATGCTGCTCTGGCTAAGGGACCTATGCCCTCTGACCTGGCTGGATAAGCTGGTCCATACCCAGGGGTGACAGGCTGGGGAGTTATGGGGTCAAGAGCTTTGCTTGCTGATACTAAACCCTAAACTTTATAATTCAATAAGTAGCACTTTCTGGAAACTCACTAATGGCCTCCTAGGAGAGCCTTTCTCCCCGATTCTGTTAATCATTGAGCTCTCTTTTTCTGAATTTGAGTATGAATCATGGCTGTAACTCAAGGGTGGCCTGATAAAGGTTAGGCATCAACAGCCTGCCCTGTGATTTCCAGGTCAAAGGAAAAGAAAAAAAAATGCGCAGAGGGTGGGGGTTGAAAACAACTGCCAATTTAAGAGAGGTCTGGGAAGAGTGCTACTGTTGAAAAATAATGTTGACCTCAAAGTCACCTTTAGTACAACGCAGCTTCTGCTCAAGGATAAACTGAGCCTTGGCTAAGCTCTAACATATTAAAACTAGAATGCCGCTTCTGTTTTAAAAAATTTTATTTTATTATCATTAAAAATAGGTTTATTATTATTAAGGTATACTGCATGATGGTATGGGATGCATACAGATAGTAAAAAGTTACTATAATGAAGCAAATTAACATATGCATCATTTCACAGTTACCTATTTTTGTTGTTTTTGTAGCAAGAGCAGCTAAAATCTACTAATTTAGTATGAATCCTATACAGTATATAGTACATTTTTATTACCTATAGTCCTCATGTTGTATATTAGCTCTCTAGACTGTCGTATTCACAATACCTTGAGTTTTGCTTATATTTGATGTAAATGGCTATTCTTGATTGAGACAACCATTTTCCTAATCTATACTTAAAGCAACTGGTTCACAGAGCTTTAACATGAACATGTATAAATGATTCTCTAAGATGGTTAAATGTAAACCTTCAAAGATTTTGAAGGCCCTGGCTCAACGATTGCATAACTCAATATTTACTATTGATTATAACATACATGATTTGTTAACTCAGAGCCTTTTTGTTGTTACACTTATCTTAAGTATCCTATTGATTATAGTCTTTGGAGAGCTTGAAATCAAAATTGTGTTTATTTTTCCTTGGCCAAATTAGATACAAACAAGGAAATCTGAGCGTAGAGAAGAAAATCACATTTTCAAAGATTTAATAATCAGAATAATCCTCCTTATTATCCCTACCAGATGAACTTTAAAAGCTCAAATGAATGGAATAAGCTAAATTAGGTCAATGTGTGGTTTTATCATCAGATATGTTATTTGACCTAATTATTAAATTAGGGGAAAAGTATACAAAGTTGAAGTTTAAGGACTGAGAAAGCCCTGAGGTCACATTTTACCCGTACCATTTTACCATATACCATGTATACGCTCCCTCTAATCCCAATGAACCGTCTATTGCTGATGAAATTTATTTTCTAAATCATTTATTACTGAATAATTTCCAGGCCAAAGGAAAAGAGAAACTGAGGAAAATGACAACAAGGACCAGAGAAACAAGAACACAGTACATGTTCATTAGATGACTTAGCCGACCAATAGTCTAATTTTTGTATAGTTTTGAACTGTAACTTTTGCGCCCTTTGTAGTATTCTGTAACTGAGAAAATATTTACATGCAAAAGCACTCATTTTTATTTAATCCTCACAATAAAGTCACTTGGTTCTTATTACCATTTCATTCCATAGGTGTAGATGTCATGGCTCAGGGAGTGTAAAAACAGTCCATAGAGATCCATTCAAATAATTACTAGTTAAGTGGCTAGAATATGCCAGAGACAGCTAGTGATTAACAGGCAGTCTTTGAACTCAAATCTAATCACTAAATCTATCATCGACAACATGGTTTCAGTATCTTTCTTACTTCAGAGAAGCAGGCATCTTCCAGTCTATTAGAGTTATCACGTTAGTTCAACTCTCCTTGCCACTCCAGCCCTGTGCCAAGCCACCCTTGACAATCTGTTAGCGAGAGAGCATGACTTGAAACCTTGAGTATAAACTACAGGAAGAATGTGAAGCAGAGCTGAGGGGCTACTCTCTCTTCCCACTATGAGGCCTTTCTCTGTACTAGGCTCCTCTCTGCTGTGCCCCACCCTTTACACTCCTTTGAATTCTTATTTGACAAGCAATCTGAAACCAGGTTCTTAAAAGAAAAGGGGTTGAGGGTAAGCCTGATTAAGAAAAAAAGAAAGTAAAATATACATATTTTAAAGAGAGACAGATTTAACCACAGAGAAGAAAGATTGAAGAAAATATTGAGAAAATATGTGCAAATTACAGACCAATAATTAGAGAAGTTAACAAAAGACATACCTTTAAGAAAAGCTATATGCCCAAGTGGCTTAACAGATACATGTAGTCTTTAAAAAATTTAATAATCCATGTTATTTGTATACTCTAACTCATAGAAAATACATTAATCTCCATTTTATGCAGTTAGTGACACTATTGGACAAAACCCAAAACCCAATAGATAAGTCAGTTTTGCTCATCAGCATAGATACAAAATTCTAAATCAGATGTTACCAATCTAATCCAGAAATATATGAAAAGAGAAATAATTTGAGCTTATCTTAGGTGTGTGAGGATAGTTCAATATTAAACAATCTTTCAAAATATTCATTAAGCCAAAAAATTGAGTTGAAAATGAATATTGCTATGACTATAAAAATAGTATACAAAATGGGATTTATCAAAATTCACCATCTATTCCCAATTTTCAAAACCTCCCAATAAAAGAAATAGAAGAAAAATATGAGAGAGGCCATTTGGCATAATCCAAGAGCCAACATCAAACTGAACAGTAAAATGCTGAAGCCATTTCTATTAAAATCAGGAACAAGGCAGAATGTCCACATCTCATCACTTCAGAACTAATTAAGACAAGGAATGAAATATTCATACAAATATTAGAAAATGTTAGAAAATAAAAATCATTATTTTTGCAAGACATGTAAATAGACATAGATACCCCAAGAGACTAGTTTAATAAATTAATTGAATAAAAAACAATTGGTGATAATATATAAAAATATTTAGCTTCTCTTACTAGCAATAACAGAATAGAATAGCATGGAAAATTAACAACCAATAGAAATATAATTCACAATAACAAGTAATTATAACAAAATGTATGTGAAAAAATATAAAATTGTGTTAGCAACCATAAACCAGGACTTGGACAAATTGAATGATATACTCTGATCCTCAGTGAGGATCTTTACTATTAAAAAATGTTATCCTTCTAAAATTAATAGGTGAATTGTATTCAATTTAATTATATATATATATATTTGGAGTAATAGTTTAAAGGTAAGTCAAAGACATCTGAGAATATCCAAGAATACACTACAAAAGATAATTTTAACACATAACTAGCATTCTCAGATATTGAAGGATAATAAATATATAATATACTTCTGTTAGTATTATTCTTATTACCTCAAAACATGTCATTTTTCTATTAGGGAGATTCATGGACAAGAAAGGACCCCAAGTTTCTATGTGTATACTGGTCTCAAGGAAGCAAAATTGGTGATTGTGTTACACAAGGGTACCATGAAAGGCCATTTGTAGACCTCTAATTTCATGTTGCTAGCAGAAGGTAGACCTTGACCACATAAAGTGAAAGATGGTAGTATAACAAGAATAAATGTTCTGCTGTTTGGCTCTATGTGAGTCTAATAGGCAGATATTGCAATAGCTAATAAGAAATCATTTACTTACATTGTTGCAGAATTCCAAGAGACAGGAAGACCAACTGGGAGTCAGGATGATTTATTTAAGGTGTATACACCAGCTCAGCAGACTCTGTGTCTAAAATGGCTGAGCACTGAACAAAAAGAAGTTCCGGCTTTTATACATTTTGTCAAAGGAGGAGGTTTTTCTAGTGGCATAGCAAGTGAATTTATTAGAGCAGGACAAGGACAGACAGTTTTGTAACTTTGCCTTGAAAGAAGACAGTATCTTATGAATCATACAAGAACACAGTGTCATAAACTTTGTTTATAGGACATAGTTGTTAATTTAATCTGTATCAGAACAAGGAGTTACAGCTACAGGGGAGAGAGGGATGATGGAGAGGGGACTGCCCAAGAATGGGAAGGACTTGTTTTTCTTTAAGTCTTGCTTCAACGTAAGTCAATGCTATAATATCTGAACTGAATGCATGTGGGGAAGCACAAAGAAACACTTGAAGGTTATTATTTAGAGGTCCCAAAGTTCCACTTTTCTCTTCACATTGCCCTACTAAACCATATCAGATAAATATAGTTGGCAGGAAAAAATTAGATGCAAGCTGAATGAGTAGGAAATTTTAATTAAAGAATAATTGTGGATATAGATGACACTTATAGGTGAAGTTATCACTTCCCTTCTCTCTCCCATCTCAACTCCTAACACAGAGTGATAATTGCTTTAAAAGCAAAATAGTTCTGAATACCCTGATACGTATTTTTTCCCAAGAACTAAAAGTAGCAAATTTCAACACCTGATGAATCATGTTATCTCTTATCTCACTTAACAAATTCTAATAGGCAGCAAAAAATCTCCTGCAGGGTTTTCATTTATTTCAGCACAAAATGTTCGAGGTTGAATTCTAGCCCAGAAAATGGAGCAGAAAGATCAGGAAACGGAAATTGTATAACTGTCATCAGGAATAATATTTTGTTCTTCTAGACCTGAATAATAACATTGTACCACTAATGCTCATATTTCCTCCTCAAGAAAAATAAATTATCAAAGACTTAGAAATCTGAATAAAAAGTAGACCAACATTAAGTCTCCTAAATGAACTCATTGTGATAGTTTTTAAAAATCATGAAAAACATTACATCACGGTTTTTCTTTTAACAGAACTGGAATGAACACTTGCAACATTCATAAAATGGACAGAAGATAATTGTGGCCAATTATATTATACTCCTACTCCTTAAAAAAAAATCTAACAGTCCAGGAAATGAGTCCTGAAATCCCTCCTGTATGTGGTAACACATCCCACTGAGCCGTATTGTCTGTTAAATGCTCTGCTTTCACACAGTCTGAGTGAGAATGCATTTTTATTGATTTTTATGTACCACACCTTGTGCTCCAAAATGGACTTAGTGATAGCTTTTAAAGACATATAAAGTATAACAAGACTTCAAAAATTAAAAGTGTGAGCAAAGAAGAAAGGAAAATATGGGTAGTAACATAAATCGAACCAAACATAAGTCCAAAAAAAGGCCTATGATGATAACCTCACCCTTGTTACTGAGTGGAAGGCAGATCTGTTGCTAAGATGACTAGCGGTGACAGAAAAGAAAACCATCAGATTCCGCTATATTCCCTATAAAAGAAAAAAAAAACTTGAGTGTTGGCTTAAATTATTTTATTTGTAATAGTAATAAAATAATTATTAGTAGTTAGGATTAGATGTAATTCAGAGTGTTTATTGTAACTCTAGGTACTTTTCTGAGAACATTATATACCTTTAATTTCATCCTCACAATCTAATTAAGTAGATAACACAATTATCTCCTTTTTATAGTTTAGGAAATAGAGGAACAAAGAGATATGTGACTTGCTCCTGATAAGGAATAATATTGAGATGTTATTAAATGTGTACTTAAGATATAAGGTATAAACACTATGAGGTTATAGCTTATATGCATCCACCTATCTCACATTTAATTAAAGATAAACAAAGCTACAAAAACAAGCCAAGCCAACAACTTCATTTTTATAGGCTAGATGGTGGTATTGTTTGAAACTAAGTCCTACTTGAGACATTAATAGGAGTTGAGTGTTACACTGAGA
The DNA here is from genome assembly GCF_053883595.1 of Heterocephalus glaber. Lineage (NCBI taxonomy): Eukaryota > Metazoa > Chordata > Mammalia > Rodentia > Bathyergidae > Heterocephalus > Heterocephalus glaber. The sequence continues at coordinate 24,868,322 of NW_028258156.1, read as the reverse complement.
GTCAATTTAAGTTTGACATGCTACAATTTGATAACTCAATTCTTCCCTAATGAGACTACTGGGATATCTAGTTCACAGGGCCTGTGGAGGGACCTTTCAGCGTTCTTTTGGTGAGAAGACACCCTTAGTGCATGGACCCCACGAGTGTTATTTTCTCATTACCTGGCAACAGTTCAAGAACAACCACTGGGCATCAACTCTACTGAAAGCCCAAACATGAATTCAGGCAAATCTTGGACCACTCTTAATTATAAGGTGAAAATGATCCAAAGTGTGCTTACATTAATTTATTTCCTATAGTGTCACTTATATAAAAACACAAAGTTTATTCTTGTGAATAACACTCAGGCCCCCTATTTTGGAAAACACAGTTTTTGAGAACTTTATAGTGTTCTTCATTTTGAAAATAAATAAATTGCTCAAGTATAATCTTTATACTAGAAGACAGTTACCTCTTATGGGAGGGAACAATATAAAGAAGATAGCATGGCCTCCATGGCCGGGGATGTAGTTCAGTGATTCCGCCACCTGCCTTGCAAGTGCAAGGTCTGGAGTTCAATCCCCGATACCAAAAAAAAAAAGAAGAAAAAGAAGATAGTATGGAATTAAAACTAATAATAACTTTGGCAACTCTTCTATGAAAAAAAAACAAGGATTCTGAAAATACAGTGATAATGCCATACCAACAGGCTGTTCAATAAAAATAATCCTGATAATCTGGTTTTGTTTGACTTTTTTTTTGGAGATCAAACCCAGGGCTTTAATGATTGCTAGGCAGGCACTCTATCACTGAACTATACCCTTTTCTCCTACTTGAGGGTATTTTTTTTAAGTAAGGGGAAGTTGAGCTTTGGGGAAAGGAGTTTGTGGCAATGAACTCAGAGATGTCAAAGATTTAAATTAACAAGTTATATGTTAGCTTAAAGTCTTCAACATGGCCCATGATCGTCAGTATCAAGAAGTTCTTGTATAGAAAGCTAAGGAGCTTAATAAGGACTTGAACCTAAATAGACATACTGCACTTCTACTCACAGGTGGGTTGAAGGAATGTTCTTAGGAAGTGTGCCATGCAATAAAGTAAATTTATATGATGTCCATAAGACAATTTATTATTTTCGTTAACTGGTAGTATTATCAGTTAGCCTGCTTTCAAATGACTTAAGCAATAATGAAATATATTATCTCATATAATAAAATGTCTAGTTTGGCGTGTCTTCAGAGTTGTCAAAAAGCCCAGGCCCAGTATCTTTCTCTCATCACTTTGCCTTTCAGTGTAAATTTCTTTCTAAAACAGGTTTTCCAGCCGTCAGGAGTATAGTTGCCAGTAGTAATAAGGTACATGATTGCTTATTTGTATCCAGCAGAGAGCAAATGAGCTTCGACCTCAATTATGCAAGAAAATTCCTTGCCGTTAATCTGATTGGGTAAACATAGGTCTCATTGCTAACCGAATGCCATGAGCTGACTGCTTAAGCCAGGTTACTTAACCAATCCAGGTAAGAGATCACCATACTTACCGTAGACTTGTTAGAGACCTCTCAGCTTGGAGCTTGAGTCACTTTCCCCTCAGTCACGTGGTTGCAATTTGTGGGTGTTTCCATCGCATAAATCTCAAGTTTCACCATGAAGGGGGAAATAGGGTGAACAACCAACAAATTTTCCAGCAACAAATTTTGGGCTAGGGATGTTGCTCAATAGCAGAGAGTATACTTAACATCTGTAAGGTTCTGGCTTTAATGCCCAGCACGAACACACACACAGACACACACACACACACACACACACCCCACACACACACACCCACGGATTTTCTGAGAATATTAGTTTTGTACTGTCCTGATGTACAGCATACATAGGCTATAGGGGGCAGTATTTGGTGAAATACTGCTATGCTTTAGTGACACTTCTCTTAGACAGTGTTTATTTCTTTTTTTTTTTTAGTACCGGAGATCGAACTCAGGTCCTTGTGCTTGCAAGGCAGGCAGCAGAACCACTGAGCCAAATCCCTGGCCCAGTGTTTATTTCTTTAAGAGTCTAACATCATGTGCTATTGATAAATCATAAACCATAACAAATATTTTCATCAATGAAAACCACAGTGGCTTGGAATCAAGTGCACAGAAATAATGACTTGGTTTTTTTCTCAGTATTTCACTATAGGGTATTCCTTACATTAGACTTCATTCACAGAATGGTTTGAGTTACAAGAACAATTTACATATTCAATTAATGTATTTTCCTTAAGCAACCAATTGCCTGCTATGTGCTGTAAAATGAATGACCACACAAAAGATATTCATATATATTTATTCCATGTTCTATGAATTCATTCTGTATAAAACAGTAAGGGTAACATTAAACCCAGTAGAAAGACAAGCTAATAAACAGAACAACTACTGAGGCTTAGGTGCTTTAGACTCTGAGATGTAAACAAATGAGAGGGAAGGTTTTCCAATAAGCAGGCTCCTGTGAACAAAAGGCTGGGCAGGGTGGTGACTCTCTGGGAAGATGCAGAACTAGCAGATAACTGAGATTGGGTAATCTTAATTAGTGGCTAATGAGAAATCTAATGGAGATAAACTATCTCTAATGGAGATAAAACTAACATTTGTTGGTTGTCTACAATGTACTAGACCCTGTGTTGGGTGTTTCATATATTTAAATTATTTAATTCTCTTTTTAAAAATTAGTACTTGTTTGTAATACATAATACATACATTCATAGTGGGGAGTGGGTACATATACATATTGGGTTTTAATCCTTTTTATTTCCCAGAACCTACCGAGTAAATACTACCATTATCATCCTCTTTCTCTGGGTGAGGAAACTGAAGCTCAAAGATGTTAAGCAAATTGTTCAAGGTCACACAGCTAGTAATTGGCAGAACAGTTTTAATCCAGGTCTTTTTTATTGCAAATCCTCAGCTTTCCCCACTGCCAGATGCTATCTCTTGTTGCAGGAGAAAATGATACGACAAGAACTAAAGATTCAAGGTAACAAGCCTGTGGAAGAAGATCTGAGGGAGGATATTGCAGTAATCTAAAGGTGTAGGGGCAGATTGGCAGACGCAGCTTGTATAAAACACTTGATTATGGAGATCCAGATGAAATAATGTAGTTAAAACCTATTAAATATGTGAGGCAAAGAATTCTAAAGTAACTCCATAGTCTATGCTAGGTTAATTAGTGAAATGCCTCTGGTTCCTACCAAAATATAGAAGATAAAACTTCATGAGTTGATAGTCCTCGCTACCAAGGATAGTGATTAAGCCAAGCAACATTTGGAAGATATAATTATATATGGCCCTGAGGGTAATACACTACAGGCCATTCATTTAGAAATATCCAAATTTCACATTTTCTTAAAATGTCCATAGGATCCAACTCACTTAGAATATATTCTACTTTAGAGAGGATAGACTTAAATTTTCCTTTTTATTTTATTCATTTTATTGGTCAGTTTTCCCATTGCTGGGACAAAATGCCTGACACCTGCAACTTAAAGGAGGAGTAGTTTTATTTTTGGCTCACAGTTTCAGAGGCTTTAATCCCTGGTCCCCTGGCCCCAAGATCATCATCGCAGAAGGGCATGTTAGAAGAAAGCAGTCAACTCATGGCATCCAGGAAGCAGAGAGCAAGAGAAGAACCAGAGAGGAAGGGGCAAGGGACCAAGGTCATGCCCCTAGCTTTAACTTGGTCCCAAAGGTCATGCTCCTAGCTCTAACTTGGTCCTCTTAACTTGATCCTGTCTCCTAATATCCCATTCAGCTCTGTACTCATTAATTGGTTAACCACAGTGGGGTGCTCTTACAATCCGATCACCTCTTCAGGAGTCTCTTAATCAAGTCGAATTGACAAGATTAACTGGCACATACATTAATAATATTAAAAATATATCTTAAAATTAAACATCATACTTTAGTGTCATATTCAGTATTATTCAAAGTTAATTGGCAAAACAAACTAGAGGGTAATTGTTCAAATGAAAATGAAATTTTCATTAGCACTCCATGAAATAGCAGATTCTCATGATAAACTTTAAAGACATATTAAGTACACATTCTAAAGACCCATCTTCTTTGATTGCATACATTGCAACTGACATTGGTTTATGGGACTCACTAGGGAATTCCAGGGCAGAGAACCCATTATCCATGTCTCAAGAAAGCTTCTTTGGTAATTTTTTAACATCCTGACTAATGTCAGTGATGCTTACTGGACAGCATAGCTGAGAAGATCAAAGGTCATAATGCATGCAAAATACCATAAACTACCATTTATTTTATTAAGTAAATTAAAACTGTGCAAATATTTCAGCTAGAATGCTGTTGAGCACCTTTGCAACGTTAACAAGGCAGGCATTGACCATTTGAGTATTTGAGTATTTGATTTTAAGCAAAAGATGCTCTCTCCTAATATATTCTATAATCCAGCTGTCTTGTATTCAGCCTGGAAAGCCTCAAAACATTGCTTCTTTCTCCTGAAATGAAGTTTAATAACATTGAAAAGTGTCCCCCAAAAGGAACTGAGAAGCTAATATAGGCATTCTGCAATATCAAGGTTACATCCTTTTCCCTTAGCTGTTGACATCCCCTGAGCAAAAAAGCCAACAATTTCATTAGACTTTTGCAGCACATCTACTCTGTACAACTCAAGTCAATGATCATAGAATTCCCAAATGACTTCAATAAGTTCTAGATTGAATATAAATGTCAATGTAAAGAGAATAAGATACCTGAAAGGGCTCCACTGGGGGAAGAGCTGGATGATAAACACAAGAAGAATGATTAGGATAGCTAACAACTACAGTTTCAGTCCCTGTTTGAAAGTTTGGGGGTAGGAAGAAAAAAAAAACGAGTAAAATCAGAGAGGCCATCATTTTAGAGCATCCAGCAACTGTCCCTACAATGAATCCTGAAAATATGATTCTCTCAGGCACAGGTACTTCTGCAATATAGGAAAGCATTATTCAGACATTATCTGCAAGAGCTGCTATGACACTGGAGAACAACAAATATAGAATGAGGTGAAAAGGCAATGTTTTCATACAGCTCTGCAGCCTAATGCAAAATCCTAACCCATGACCTTGTCCTGAACCCACCCCAACAGACACAGCAAAAAAGGGAAAAAGGGAGGAGAGGAAATCAGAATGCTCTGGTCACCATGGTCCTAAAATCAGCAGCTTTCTTTTTTTTTCCCCTTAAATTCTTTTATTGGTACATTTTAGGTATACAACATGTTTACATTTATTGGGTGCTTGTACCTGTACATGATGTATCTTGGTTCTTATTTTTTTCCCCATTACCTGTGCGCCCTTCACCCCCTCCACCCTTCCCTATTTACATAGATTTCATTTCCATTTTTGTTCTTTTCTCAAGTTTTCCTTTCCCTTCTTTCCTTTCCCCTTCCCCTCCCACTATCCCTACCCCTTTGGACCTCTTCTTCCTATTTCAAATTATCAATTATTTATTTTAATAATTTTAATCCTTATTTACACTTTCAGTTTCTCACACTAGAGAAACTTTTCAGTATTTACACGTGTGTCCTATTTATTTCACTAAAGAGTATGGCCTCAATATGCATCCATTTAGCTATAAATGTCTCTAGTTTCTCGTTCTTTATGGCTGAGTAGTACTCTATTTTATTAAAAAACCCTACATCTTCTTTATCCAGTTTCCAGTTGATGGGCACTTGGGCTGTTTCCAAGCTTTAGCTATTACAAACTGTGCCTCTATGAACATGCGTGCACATATATTGCTGTGGTATGATCCTTTTAATTCTTTTGGAAAGATACCCAGCAGGGGGATAGCTGGGTCAAATGGGACCTCTAGTCCTAGTTCTTTGAGGTATCTCCATACTGATTCCACAGTGCTTGCACCAGTCTGCACTCCCACCAACAATGGAGAAGGGTTCCTTTCTCCCCACACCCCCACCAGCACTTGTTATTGGTTGATTTCTTGATAGCAGCCATTCTTTGTGGGGTGAGGTGGAATCTCAGTGTTGTTTTCATCTCATCTCTCAAATGACCAGTGATGTTGAACATTTTTTCATATATTGATTTGCTAATCAGCAGATTTCTATCATTCACAAATGAAGTAGGCAACAAATCAAACTTTATATTAAAGTAAATGCAGGTGAGCTTTTTTTTTTTTTTGAAATTTTATCAAATCTCAGAATCATTCTCTGAAGATGTCAGTGCACTCTAAAGATTTCCCTGAAGAGCTCCCTCTCCTCTCTTCTGCCAAGGTGGTTATTCTTTTCTTTCTCTGTTTTTCTTTTTTTATTAGCACATTTGCAGTGCATAATGAGTACAGCCCTTGTGGGGAGTTGTTCAATGTACATAAATCAGCTGTATTTTTTTCATCCCCTTCTGCTCTTCTCCCTTCCCTCTCTGTTCTTCCCTTGATTCTCTTCCCATTTTAAAAAGATCTATCTCCCTACTTCTTATTATCTATCTTTTATTTTGCTTTTTATTTATACTTTGGGCTTTTCTCATAAAAGAGAAATCGTGTGATATTTAATCCTGTGTATCTGATATATTTCACCTAACTTTATGGTCTCAAGGTGTATCTATTTTCCTACAAACGACTCAAGTTTATCCTTTATGGCAAAGTAGTACTCCATTGTGTATAAATACCACATTTTCCTTATTCATTCATCTGTGGATGGACATACGGGCCAAGATTTTGCTTTTATGAATTATGCTGCTAAAAACATGGGTATGGATGTACCACTGTAATATGTTGTTTTTAACTCTTTTGGAAAGATACTTAAAAGAGGAATAGCTGGGTTGAATTGAATTTCTAGTTTTAGTTTTTTGAGGAATCTCCACAATAGTGGTTGTACTAGTTTACAATCCCACCAACAATGTAGGAGATTCCTTTTTTCCTGCAGCCTCACCAGCATTTATTGTTACTTGATTTCTTTTCTTTTTTTGGTACTGGGGATCTCATCATTTGTATATCTTTCGTATAAAACGGATAAGATTTTGTTGAGGGGAATAGGGAAGATATCTAGTGAAGTCATCCATTTAAAATCTGTTCAAAAATGTTCAGAAGGTTGTAACTGGCTGCTTATACTATCTTAAAATATTTTACTATGAATACACTTTCTACTGTTTCTCAAAATGAAGTTCAAGGGCCCAAAAGAAGTCTAATGTGGGTCCACATTTATAAATAAATCCCCTCTGTGATTATTCTACATTCTGAAATGTTCTATGGGAAAAAGCAACATTTAAAAGAAAGATCATGAATATAAACATATTTCTGACATGTCCAAATTCTCTATACGTTTATTATGTGAATACTGCTTTTTAAAGCAAGTTCCAGGTAATAAGAGAAACATATATACCTCTCAAATAAACATGTGAATGTATATAAACATTTTCTTTTGAGGTTTTCATTATTTTCAAACTTAGTTTTAGAACAACGACCACATATGACTACAGGCTTTGGAAAAGTTACATTTCTAATAGAATGGAGCATCCAGGAAAGATGAAAAGATAATTTATTAAATGCCAACAAGTTTTAAATCATTCAAATTTAAAACTAGATAGCTTTCCTAAAATTAAATTTTACTAAAATTGTGCCACTGTAACTCACTTAGATGATCACAGTTTCTTTTCAAGAACTTTCCATAAAAATAGTGCTAAAATAAACAAAAGAATGCAATATCTAGCAACTATTTAAATAAACTGCTAACCACTAATTTTAATAAAAATAGTCTGAAAAACTCTTCCCATAAAATGAATTCTACTATCTATTTCATGTGTTGCTCTAGTAAAGAAAAATCTTAATTAAGGAGATATATAATATTTGCATTTTCTGTAGATTCATTCAAAATTGTTATTATTTTTTCAATTTCCCTGAAAGTTACTTAAACTGAGGCCTAAAAGTACAGGTAATGTGGTTTGGAGAGAAACAAGCATAGTTAAGACATTCTACTTAAAAGATAAATTACTTTCCTGCAGAGTAAATAACAATAAAATATGTTATACAATCTGTCTCCACTTAACAAATAGAAAATGTATTTACAAGTTTGGTTAACAAATGAGTGCCTCCTCATTACTTTTTTTTATTTTTTAATTTTTTTGTTGTTAAATTCTTTTATTGGTACATTGTAGGTATACAACACAATTACATTTCTCATTGGAAATTGTACCTTTACATAATGCATCTTGGTTCTTATTTTTTCCCCATTCCTAGCCCTCCCTTCACCCCCTCCACCCTTCCCTATTTACAAAGATTTTATTTCCATTTTTTCCATTTCTCAGCATTTTTCTTTTCCCTTCTTTCCTTTCCCCTGCCCTCACATTACCCCTACCCCTTTGGACCTTTTCTTCCTATTTTACATTATTGATTATTCATTCTAACCATTGGTACATTTTAGGTATACAATATAATGACATTCATCATTGGAAATTTGCACCTTTACATAGTCTCTCTTGGTTCTTATTTTTCACCCTTGCCCAGCCCTCCCTTCAACCCCTCCATTCCTCCCTATTCACAAAGACTTTGTTCCTATTTTTCCATTTTCTCATATTAATCCCATTCCCTTCTATCCTTCCCCCTAGCCCTCCCACTTCCTTCCCCTTTGCCCCTTTTCTTCCTATTTCACATTATATATTATACATTTTAGTCCTTATTTACACTTTCAGTTTCTCACACCAGAGAAACTATTTGGTATTTATACATGTGTGTCCTATTTATTTCACTTAAGAGTATTGCCTTAATGTGCATCCACTTAGCTATAAATGTCTCTAATTTCTCATTTTTTATGGCTGAGTAGTACTCCATTTTATTAAAAACCCACATTTTCTTTATCCAGTCTCCAGTTGATGGGCATTTGGGCTGTTTCCAAGTTTTAGCTATTACAAACTGTGCTGCTATGAACATGGGTGCACATATATCACTGTGGTATGATTCTTTTAATTCTTTGGGGAAGATCCCCAGCAGTGGAATAGTGGGGTCAAATGGGACTTCCAGTCCTAGTTCTTTGAGGTATCTCCATACTGATTTCCACAGTGCTTGCACCAGTGTACACTCCCACCAGCAGTGGAGCAGGGTTCCTCTTTCCCCACAGCCCCGCCAGCATTGGTTATTGGTTGATTTCATGATAGCAGCCATTCTTTCTAGAGTGAGGTGGAATCTCAACATTGTTTTCATTTGCATCTTTCAAATGACCAGTGATGTTGAACATTTTTTCATGTATTTATTTGCTATTTCTACTTCTTTGTCTGAGAAATGTCTGTTCATTTCAGATGCCCATTTTCGGATTGGGTCTTTAAATTTGGGAGGTCTGATCTTTTTAAGTTCTTTATAGATTCGAGATAGTAGACCTTTGTCTGAGGAAGAGCAGGTGAAAATTGTTTCCCACATTGTGGGTTGTCTCTTCACACTGCTGGTGGTTTCTCTTGCTGTGCAGAAGCCTTTTAATAAGAAGAGATCCCATTTGTTGATTGTTTGTGCTAGTTCACGGGCAACTGAGGTTTTGTTCATAAACTCTTTTCCTACACCAATGTCTTCAAGAGTTCTACCTAACCTCTGTTCCAACTGTTTCAGAGTTTCTATTTTAATATTTAGATCTTTAATCCATTTTGATTTTAGTTTAGTGCATGGTGAGAGATATAGGTCTAGTTTTAATCTTTGGCAAGTTGAAACCCAATTTTTGTAGCACCATTTATTAAAGAGGCAATTTTTCCTCCAGTGAGGGTGTTTGGCTCCTTTATCAAAGATGAGATGGCTGAGTGTGTCTGGCGTTGATTCTGCACCTTCTAATCTGTTCCACTGGTCCTCAGGTCTGTTTTTTCTCCAGTACTATGCTGTTTTTATCACAGTAGCTTTGTAGTAGAGTTGCAGGTTGGGGATTGTGATACCCCCTGCCATGTCTCTGTTACCTAGACTTACTTTTGCTATACTGGATCTCTTCTTGTTCCAAATGAATTTTTGGATTTTTTTTTTCAAGGTCCATGAAGTATGCTGCTGGGATCTCAATTGGAATTGCATTAAATCTATATAGCAGTTTTGGAAGTATGGCCATTTTCACTATATTAATCCTTCCTACCCAGGAACAGGGGATGTCTGTCCATTTTCTGATCTCATCTTTAATCTCTCTTTTCAGAGTGCCATAGTTTTCAGAGAAGAGGTCTTTGATTTCTTTCATTAGGTTGATTCCTAGGTATTTCAGTTTTTTGGATGCTATTGTGAAAGGAATTATTTCCCCTATTTCTCTCTCAGTGAGTCTGTCATTGGTGTAGAGGAAAGCTATTGATTTTTGTGTGTTGACTTTGTAACCAACTACTTGACTGAATTTGGTTATTAAGTCTAGAAGACTTTTGGTGGAGTTTTTGGTGTCTTCTATATAGAGTATCATGTCATCTGCAAATAATGACAATTTGACTTCTTCATTTCCTATCTTTATTCCTTTTATTTCTTTCTCTTGTCTAATTGCCTTGGCCAATGTTTCCAGAACTATATTGATCAAGAGTGGTGATAGTGGACATCCCTGTCTTCTTCCTGATTTTACTGTGAAGGATTTCAGTTTTTGACCATTTAGTATGATATTGGCTATTGGTTTTTCATAGATAGCTTTTATCAGTTTGAGGTAGAGACCATCTATTCCAATTTTTGTAGGGTTTTTATCATAAATGCATGTTGGATTTTGTCAAATGCTTTTTCTGTGTCTATGGAGATAATCATATGGTTTTTGTCCTTGGCTCTATTGATATAGTGTATTACATTGATTGATTTGTGGATATTGAACCATCCCTGCATCCCTGGGATGAATCCCACTTGACCAGGGTGTATGATCTTCTTGATGATCTTCTGCATTCTATTTGCCAGTATCTTATGAAGGATTTGTGCATCTATGTTAATTAGTGAGATTGGCCTATAGTTCTTCTTTTCGGTTGGGTCTTTCTCTGCTTTGGGGATCAAGGAGATGCTTGCTTCCAGGAATGAATTTGGGAGTACCGTTTCCCTTTCAATTTCACTGAAGAGTTTAAACAGTAGCGGCAGCAGTTCCTCTCTAAATTTCTTGTAGAATTCAGCAGTGAAGCCATCAGGGCCCAGGATTTTCTTTGTTGGTAAATTTTTAATTACATTTTCAATTTCATTGGTTGATATTGGGTTGTTCAGAATTTTTAGCTCTTCTTTGTTCAACTTTGGTAATTGATATGTATCTAGGAATCTGTCCATTCCTTCTGTGTTGTCCATCTTATTGGCATATGGGTTCTGGAAGTAGGTATTGATGATCCTCTGGATTTCTGCTGGGTCTGTTGTAATTTCACCCTTTTCATTCCTAATTGCATGGATTTGGGCCTTTTCTTTCCTTTTTCTGATGAGGTTGGCTAAGGGTTTATCATTTTGTTGATTCTTTTGAAGAACCAACTCTTGGCTTCATTGATTTTTTTGTATCATTCTCTTAGTCTCTATTGCATTGATTTCTCCTCTGATCTTTATAATTTCCTCTCTTGTATGAGCTTTGGGGTTGTCCTGCTCTTCTTTTTCTAGAAACTTGAGGTGCAGCATCAGGTTATTTAATTGGGCTCGTTCTGTTTTTCTAATATGCGTATTCACTGCTATGAATTTCCCTTGTAAGACTGCTTTCATTGTGTCCCATAGATTCCGATATGTTGTATTGTCATTGTCATTTAATTGAAGGAACTGTCTGATTTCTTCTTTAATTTCCTCTGTGATCCATTGGTTATTCAGAAGTGTGTTGTTCAACTTCCACGTGTTTATGAAATTTTTTGAGTTTCTTTTGCTATGGATCTCCAATTTCATCGCACTATGGTCTGATAATATACAGGGGATAACTTCAATTCCTTTGCACTTACTTAAACATGTTCTATGTGTGAGTATGTGGTCTATTTTTGAGAATGACCCATGTGCAGCTGAGAAGAATGTGTATTCTGATTTTGTGGTGTGCAAGACTCTGTAAATATCTGTTAAGTTCATTTGTTCAAGAGTTCAATTGAGTTCTAGTATTTCATTACTTATTTTTAGTCTCGTTGATCTATCTATTTGTGACAGTGGGGTGTTGAGGTCCCCCACTACAATTTTATTAGTGCATATATGACTTTTCATGTCCGTTAGTATTTGTTTTATATAGTTGGGTGCACTAGTGTTTGGTGCATAGATATTTATGATTGCCATCTCTTCCTGTTGGATTCTTCCCTTTACAAGGATGCAGTGTCCTTCTTTGTCTCTCTTAATCAGTGTTGATTTGAAATCTACTTGATCTGCCAAGAGGATAGCTACTTTTTTTCGGGTTCCTGCTGCTTTTTTTCAGGTTCCTGTCACATGGAGTATTGTTTTCCACCCTTTAACTTTCAGTCTGTGAGTTTCCTTTTGAATTAAGTGTGTTTCTTGTATGCAGAATATTGTTGGATTTTGCTTCTTGACCTATTCTGCCAGTCTATTTCTTTTGATTGGTGAATTGAGACCATTAACATTGATGGTTATAACTGAAACGTATTGACTTGTCATTGCCATGACTTTTTCTTTTTGTTGGGTTCTCCCCTTTTACATTTAATTTCTTGTCATGCCAGATGGGTTCATTCTGCTTTGCTTCCTGGGGTTGTGATCCTCAATGTCTGTTCCTAGGATATTGTGTAAAATTCTTTGGAGTGCTGGTTTGGTATTCACGAAGTTCCTAAGGTGCTCTTTGTCATGAAAGTATCTTATTTCTCCATCCATTTTGAAAGATAGTTTTGCAGGGTACATCAATCTGGATTGGAGGCTGTTTTCTTTTAGGGCTTGGAATATGTCACTCCAAGCTCTTCTTGCCTTGATGGTTTGTGTTGAGAAGTCTGCTGTGATTCTGATGGGCTTTCCTTTGTATGTGATTTGTTTCTTTTCTCAGACTGCTTGGAGAACTTTGTTCTTCTGTTGAGTTTCTGGAATCTTAACAATTATATGCCTATGTGTAGATTTTTTTTGATCAAGGCTATTTGGAGTCCTATATGCCTCACTTATCTATATGTCAAGCTCTTTTGCCCTGCTTGGGAAGTTTTCTGCCATCATTTCTGGGAAGAGTTTTTTTGTGTCATCTGCACTCTCTCTTGTTTCTTCATTGACTCCGATCAGTCTTATGTTATTCTTCTTTGCATCATCTAGCAGCTGCTGGATTGATTTCTTGTGTTCCCTTATAATTTTGAAGCAATTTTTCTTTTCCTGGTCATTAATTGCAATCTTATCTTCTATATCTGCAATTCTGTCCTCACATTGGCTCATTCTGTTGTGTAGACTTTCAATGGAGTTTTTCATCTCCTGGAAATCTATTTGCATCTGCTTTATGGATTCCATGTGTTTCCTATGTTGGGATTCCATCATGTTCCTCAGCTCCTCTCTAGATTTATTAATCATGTCTTGCACTAGGGGCACAATTTCTCCTGTTATCTGAGAAATTATTTCTGATTTCATTTTTTCCAGATCCCCTTTTGTTGCCAGTTCAATGGGTCCAGGTGGTTGAGTATCAGAGTGTTCCATCTCATTTCCCTTTGTGGTTGCTGTAGGTGATGTGGCAGTCTGGTTTTGAGACTTATTTATGTGTTTTCTCATTTCAACTTGTTGGGGGACTGTTGGCACCTGCACAGATTAACTTCTCTGAGCTGGGAGAGGTGGAACAGGGGCCGGGAGCAGCGGTAGGGATGGTGACCCAAAAGCCCTTTCCTGTTGGCTGGGAGCAGTGGGAGGGATGGTGGCCAAGAAGCCCCTTCCTCTGGGCCAGGAGGGGAGGGACAGAAGGTGGCCCAAAAGCCCTTTCCTCTGGTTTGGGAGCAGCAGGAGGGATGTTGGCCAGGAAGCCCCTTCCTCTAGATCAGGAGCAGTGGGAAGGTGGTTCAGAAGCCCCTACCTCTGGGCCAGGAGCAGTGGGACTCAGTACCATGGTCTGGTGGTCCGGCGTCCTCTGCGTCTTTGTAGTGTGGAACCAGGTGGCTGTACAGAGGAGCGGGGAGGGGGGGTGTCCAGTGAATTGTTGCCAGGGCATAGGCTGATTCAGCGTGTTCTACATGATGCGTCCTCATTATTTAAGTCAAATCACAAAAAGCAACTCTATCTACAAAAAACCCCTCAATATCCTCTATTATAGACTATAAGAATCAAGTATTATGTCTAAATATAACTTAAAAAAACATTAAAATTACCCTCTAGACAATTATGAAATGGTTAATTCTATCCAGGCTGGTAACAAATTTTTCCATGTGTAAAATGGCAACATAAGCAGAATCTATAGTTGAAAAGAGGATCAGACACGCTCTTCTTCACACATGGAAGGATGATTGATATACTCAAAACCTGTAAATTCATATCCCTCAATCTTCCTTTCAGTGTCATTATCATCTGGAGTGAACTGAACAGGTTCATTAGTAAACTGAGGATCAAAGTTGTCCAAACCAAATTCCTTAGAAATATTTGGTGTAAAGGGAGGCACCACCTGCTTTTGCTCTATTGTTGCCCAGTCAACGCTTTAAAAGAATGGATGCTCCTGAATGTCAGCAGATCTTCTTTCAGGATGACAACCCAATCATTCCTTTCAGTCCTTGTTCAGAAAACTCTCCAGGACACTTGTAGCATTTATAGACAGAGAATGCAGTATATGAATTTTTTTTTCCAAATAACTTGCAGGATATAATCAATTGAGTTTTCATAAGGGTTATCAGAGCTCTCAGCAATATGAAGTGGAGACTTTCTTACCATAATATCAAACATTAATACTCCAAGAGTCCACCAGTTGACACTGAAACCATAATATTTTTCTCTTATGACTTCTGGAGCAAGGTAATTAGGAGTACCATAGAAGGTGCTGGTTGTATCTCCTGACTATAATCCTTCTTTGCACATGAAATAGTCAGTCAGTGAATCTAATGTGCTCTTGTGAGTCTAGTAATGAATTGTCCAATTTCAAATTTCTATAAAGTATCACTTGCTCATGAAGATAATTGAATGCTAAACTGATTTCTGCAGAGTAAAACCTAGCATATTCTTCAGGAAGTATTTTTATTGCTACATATGAAACATTAGATCTCCTCCATTTACATAGTCTAGAACAAAGACTGTCTGAAAGCAGGAATGCGATCCAACGAGAAGAGAAAAGGGTGATTAGATGCCTTCTCCAAAACACTCTTTTGTACCCAATCAGTGTGGACAAGCTCTTTTTTCACAACATTCATTGCATAAATACGAACTGTTTTTCTTAATTGAACCAATAGTCCTTTCACATAACTTCCTCTCCCTATTACTCAGAACAAATCAAAGTCCTGAAGACCTAAACTGGATGACGTTTTGGCACTTTCCTTGGTATTCACTGCCTCATTCTCTTCATTAACTTGTTCCAAATCTTCATGACTTGCAGGATTATATGGGACCACTGCCTGTGCAGTCGGAAGCCATGGATGATTGATCCATTGGCATCATGGGCTCCGGTGGCAAAGAATGCTGCCCACATTCAATTGTGACAAATTTGTTGCACTTCTTATAAATCAAGAGTTTACAGTTGATACATTTATATACCTGGTGTCCAAGTCCCCCTACACGGTCTGTGCAGACAGCACAATGAGCATGCCTGCCCCAACGTTTAGCTTGAAAAACATGGTCATTTGCACAATAAAGCTTTCTCCAGAGGTGAGGCCCATGTTTTCTTCATACTAAATAAATCACTGGCCACTTACTTATTTTATCTATAAGTATTTATCTATGAATATTTTAATTTAATCTATCATCTATCTAACTACTGAATTAGTTTTTTACCTTTGCAGAACTAGGTCTTGAACCCTGCATCTTCACACTGAACTGTATCCTCCGACATTTTTTTCAGATAGCCAATAACTGTCTCACTAAGTCACTAAATTTGTCAGGTTGGACTCCAGCTAGTGATCTTCTTGCCTCAGACTCCCAGAATGCTGGGATTACACCCAAGCACCACCTTGCCTGATTAAGTGTGTAATTTAGAAACAGCAAAGGAAAAACTAGGAAAGCTTTGTGTGATATTAGACATTGGTTATATTTTCACTTTTAAAGCAACATGTGTGTACTGACACTTTGCATGTGGTGGGCACAGTGCTGAGAGTTCTTTCCTATACAAAGGAGCCATTTTCAGGCCAGGGATTTAGCTCAGTGGCATTGGCACCTGCCTTGCAAGCACAAGGTCCTGAGTTTGATCCCCAGTACCAAAAAAAAACTAAACAAGACAAAACAAAAAACAAAGGAGCCATTTTCTCTGAAGATGCCGTGCTGGGTATTTATACTTAGAGAGCTGTGAAATTTCAGGAGACTTTCTGGATTGATTATATCATCATTTTCAGTTACACAGAGAGTACGGAGACATTCCAGAAAATTTCACCATAAGTTTCTTTAAAAGATAGAAATAAGATAGAAATGTTGGTTTCAAATTGTAACCTCTCAGGTGGTCCTGGTGGACCCAAACAGCTCATACCTTTGAGGTGCGTACAAATGATTATTTATTCTTAGCTAAAGAACTTAATACCAAAGTGTAGTATTTAGTACTGTGACAGAGTGAGGCGGGATAGCATGTGGTGACTGCATGGCAAATAGTCTTCATAGACCCTACAAACCATCACCCCAGTGGTGTTGATGAACTCTGAATCTTTCCTTGTGGCCACCTGCAATCACTTCCTGTCCTCCCATCCTAAGCATCCCACATACTTTGTGTCCCAGGGAAGAGTTTGCACTTTCTGGAGGTGGGAAAGCTGTAACCATTCAGCAGGTAGTTTGGTTTTTTGTTTGTTTTTTGTAGAGATTATTCAATCAGTATAACCCTCCTGGCCTTCATGTGTGCCTTTGCTTGTCAGTGGTTGAGCCATCGCATGCCATTGTGTGGATGAATCACAAATTGTTCGTGTACCTGTCAATTGATGGCCATTTGTGTTGTTTCCAGTTTTGATTCCAGTGTATTAGGCTGTCACTGGGGCTTGGTGAGAGTGGTCCCCACTGCCCTTGACCCTGTGGATGGGCTGTGTTATCCCTCTGCAGGGCATCTCCCCACCCAGCCCCTCCAGGCAGAGGGCCAGGGTGCAGGGAGGGGATGTCCAGAGGACCTGGCTGTTGGTGCTGGCTTGGGAGCTGTTGACCACCTGCTCACCTCCCTGTCTTCCAGCTTCACCAACCTACAAGTGGCCTGGCCAGGCAGCAGGAACCCCAATAGTCCTCCCACTACCTGTGGTAGTGGGCCTTCCTCCACCACAAGTTATCTGAAAGGTTAAAGATCATGATCCATTTCTTAAAGTGTCTGGGAGGTATGTGATATTTAAATTGTATTTTGTTTTACAATTCACATACATAGTACATATATTTGTACACATCACATATGTCATTTTTAAAACCCAAAAGAGAGTTTGTAAAATAGATTTGTAATGAACTTTCAAAATTGCACCATAAAAATGCATTGCTTTATTCTTTGTGCTTTTATGAAATTTAGCCCAAGGAATCATTGAAAAAATGGCTTGAGCTGTGTATAATTTTGCACAAAGTTAACTAAGTGGAAGCAGTGATTACTTCTTTTTAAATCTTCCTTTTTCATTTGGTGGTAAGGCAACAGTAGGGAATAGAAAAGATGAAGGAGTGATGGTGAGCGCCCCACCCCTAGATCTACAGTGGCCATCTCCATCTAATCAAGGAGAAAACACATTAAAATCAGGGAAGAGGTTCACTGAAGGTGCAGTGTCAAGAGGAAATGGGAGAAATAGTTTAATATTCAGCAATGGTTGCAAAGGAGGGGCTAGTGTGGTGTGGGAATCCCAGAGATTGGAAAGACCGACCCACAGACTGAAACAAGAGGACTTTATTTCAGGTATAATGTGTACACCGGCTCAACAGACTCCTGTCCAAAGGAAGAGCATTGAACAAAGAGAAGTTCCAGCTTTTATACATTGTGTCAAAGGGGGTGGTTTTTCTACTGATGTAACAAGTGGATTTACTGGAACAGGACAAGGGCAGACAGTTTTGTAACTTTGCCTTGAAAGAAGACATTGTCTTCTGAATCATATGAGAGCAGAACGTCATAAGCTTTGCTTACAGGTCATAGTCGTCAATTTTATCTGTACCATATCAAAGAGTTACACCTACAGGGGAGAAGGGGGTGATGGAGGGACTGCCCAAGGATGGGAAGGACTTATTTTTCTTAAAGTCCTGCTTCAGTGGACAGACCATGGCTAGGATAGCAGGACTCTGGCGTGCACCACCAAAATACACTATGTTTCTCATTAATCAGACAGCTGGAACCCCACTGTAGCATCTTCAGCATCACCACAGACCCCAGACTTGACACTTCAAGCAGAGCTGTTTCTTGGAAACATCTACCAGAGTAAGGTAACTCGTAAGAACTCGAATCCTAGAACTATATAGTCATGAAATGAAATCCAAATGCAAATGCTGTCTACCTGGGTAGCGTTTCAGAAGTTACTCAACCTCTCCATCCCCTAATTTCCTCATGGTAAATAGGTCTCAAAGCACCTGCCTCATAGAATTATTAGAAACTCTGCTGAGCTAAATGTTTGACATTGAAAGACTCTATCCATGTGACCTATCAATATTAAACATAATTCTCTTTTTCAAAGAGTAATTGTCTTGTCTTAAAATGATATACCAGCATAGGAGACTATCTTAGTTACTTTTCTCATTGCTGAGAGAAAATGTATGACACCCAAAGTTAAAAGAGGAAAGGTTTATCGTAGCACATGGTTTGCAGAGGTTTCAATTATAGTTGGCTGTCTCTAAGGCAAGGTGGCATGGCAGAGAGGCATCAAAGAGGAGAAACAGTTCATGGTGGCCAGAAGGCAGCGAAACAGTGAGGTAGTGAAGAAGCAGCAGCAGCCTGCCTCTCCCTTTTATCCCTTCTAGGCTACACATCCTTTGGGTGGTGCCACCCACAGCCAGGGTGGATCTTCCCATTATCCAGACCCAGAACTATGCCAAACCAATCAGTGGACTCATTTAGTAATCACACACTTATTAATCCCAGCATCACACATCCTAGATCCAGACATCTGTGAAAAGCCTGGGACCACGTGATGATTTGGGGCAACATCTAGAAACAAGCCATACAGAGATATAGAGGGGAAATATACAGCGGAGCCCTCACAGGAATTGCAGGTTGTGGTAGATCTGTTACTGGAGGCAAATGTAGAAAATGACAGCTCTACCCTTTCCCAAGAAGGGCAGAGAGGACGCAGGCTGCCCACAGCAGTGCTTTCGTGAATGGGTATTTGTGTGAGGAATAGATTAGTTTAAGGTTCTGCTTTTAGTTTTTAAAGCTCTTGAAGGACTGCTTCCAAGTGAGCTTTGGGAATGTGGGGGCTTAGCAGAACATTAAAGAGATTGTACAACTCTTTCCTTATGCAGCCCCCAGGCAGGAAAAGAGCATCTCTCATTTTAAAAAGCTTTTTGTTTTTCAGAGGCCTTTGGCACCTCCGATTCATTTCATATCCGAGTTCTATACTGTTATTTATTTATTTGGTGGAGTGGTCTGCATTTCACTTTTACATTTTCCTTTTGGTCTCCTTTTGGGTTTTGCTGTCTTTTGGCAGTGAACTTTGCGTTTAGAAGTCAGTTAATATGCATTTAAAACAAAAAGGTTTGCTGTGAGGTTTTGAAATTGGTAGATAATAGATCAGCAGACTACTTTTTAAAGTCTTTTAAAAAACCACCTTAAAACTATTTGTAAATGTTAAGGATACTACTTTGCAACACATACTTTAGTCAGTGTTTTAAAGACATGTAACTTAAGAAATGTCAACAAGTGGGATTTTTAAAACCTTTTCTGTGAGGTTCTCTGAATAAACTTTTATTGTTGAAAACTCACATTTTAGTTTTAGAAACCAGTTAAGCTTTTAAACTTTTAAAGATTAGCTAGGATACTAAAAGGTGTTTGTTTGTTTTTGTGTTAGGGATTAAATCCAGGGCCTTTGCACTGAGCTACATCCCAGGCTTTTATTTTGATGGAGAGTCTTGCTAAATTGCCCAGGCTGGGCTGGATCTTCCAATCCTCCTGCCTCAGCCTCCTAGAGTTCTGGATTACAGGCATGTGCCATCATACCCGGCTAAAGCTTTTGTTTTTATAGGTTGTGTATATGAATATATATTGTACTACAAATTTAAACTCAGATGTTTTAAAATATTTACTTGTATTCATTTAAAAATAATAAACCAGATTGTATATTGACATAAATTAAATTTTGGTTGTGGAAAATATATTTTCCAAAACAAAACAAATTATTGGCATAACTTTACTTTTTTGTGAATCTCTTTAGCATCTGGGTTAATAGAAGGCAGGAGGATTCTCATATCTGCTTCTACATTCAATCTGTTGCAATAAACCGTCTTAGGCTGAAGTATATGGAGAAAATCTGGCTCTGCCCAGATGTTAGCTGGTAAAGGAGGGACTGTTTTAATAGACTTTTAATTTAATTGTACTCTTTTTTTTGATACTACAACAAAACTGAACAAGTGGAAGATTCTTAAAGACTGGTTACAATGTAGAATCAAGCCTATCAACAAACTTTTTCTACTTTGTCATGGTGAAATTCATTGGTTTTGCTTCTGTGTTAAGTGATCTTTTACCCATTCCTGATTTTTTTTAACATCACCTATTAGTCATTTGGAAAACAGTATTTCACTGAGTTATGCAGATCTTCCAACTTTTAGAATATTTCGCTCTACAGTACTTAAGAAATCATACTCATTAATATCACCAAAAAAGGCTTTTAGCATTTTCAGTTCATGGTAGCAAATAGAAACTTTCTAAAATTCCAGTTTTCATTTGATAGCTTGAATGTCATCATTGGCAAAAATATCTATAGCTCTGCCTTGTGACAGCCTTACTTGGTTCATTTTTGAGAAGTCTTAAATGGCATATTTAATGTCAGTTGTTTTCTCAAATTAAAATAGTTTTCCATGAAAACAAAAACTAGCCAGCTCAGCTTGCTACTCAAACAATTGCATTCTTGCCATACCTTGAGACAATCACTGGAGGATCTGGTAATTTATGAGCACTTCTTATTGCTCATAAAGATTAAAATGACATATTCACAAGGGCTGAGGCTCTATTAAAGTTAATGACTTTCCTGCTTCATCAGGGAAATTCTTAAGTGAAACTCAATTTTGCTCATTTCGCTATAAGTGCATGATGGTAAAGGACACGATGATTGCTAGTGCAATTTGTGCCACTCCCTTAATTTGTGCTAAAGTACTAGAAGTTTGCTTTTGCATTAACAAGGAAAGTGTCAACACTTAAAAAGGCAACAACTTCTTAGCATTTTCATGAAATTAGTTTTGATCCTGTAGACCTTCTGAAAAGTCTCCAGGATTTTCTGGTTTCTGTGCAAACCACTTCTCTGAAAAACTAACTTGCTACTATTTTAATATGACCCAGCTTGGAAAACAAAAACAAATTTAGCAGACAGTCTTTATTTTTATTGGCCCATCCTACTTCAAAGAAATGACACAATGAGTAAAATAAATTAACCTATCATTATTTTTAAATCATCTGATTGTAGAACTGGCAATCTGGGAATATATGACATGAGATTAAAAAAAATCACCACCATTTGCAGAGCAGATGAAAACCCATGCATCAAATGGTATCCACAAAATGTGGTGAGTCCATATTTTATTAGCCTACTCCTGGCTCAATACAAAATCAAGGATTTAAAGAGACTGTGGAGGTGCTGAGCATACAGCTCAGGGGTAGAGCACTTATCTAGCATGCATGAAGCCCTGGGTTGGATCCCCAGCAGACAGGGGACTGGATGTTGGGGGCAAGTGTAGGTGGAGTAGCTCTTGAGGCTCCTCCATCAAAAAGAAAATCATATTCCTTAGCTTGGCATAGTTTGTACACCATAAATAGTACAGAATAAGAGCTTCCATTTGTGGGCACAAGTATTCTGAATGTTGGGGGTTAAGAGAATTGCTATTGAAAAGATAACAGTGTGATAGGGGAGATCAAAATGAATTTCTCATTGCCCATCAGCATCATCTGCCTATGCCTGGATGTTACCTTTGCATGCTTTTCTCCCTTCACGCACAAAATTGGAATGGTGCTTGAAACTCAGAGTGAAATTGAATAGGCTGGACATCTGCCTTGGGACCTGACCGTAACTGTACCCAGCCAAAGCAGCTAAGAGTCTTGGAGTCCCTTCCATCTGACTCAATCTACCACAACCAGAAAACTTTCACCATACTTTAGAAACTGAGAAGCACTTCAGGTGCTGCAATTACTTCTGGTATTGCCTTTGGTCTGCGGGCCACTGGTTTGCTGAGGAGAGGCCTGGATGCCAGCACTTTCTAATCCCCTCATTAACTGGTGCCTGACCTTGCACAGGCCTATCTCTCATCTCAGCAGTGTAAGGGGGCCCTAGAGTCCAGAAGGACTAAAGTCCTGCAGCTGAAAAGTCTTTCAAGAATATTATATAGTTCGATGCCTTCTTTGTTAGAGAAAAAAATAGCCATTACTAATTTACCAGCTACCACAACTGTTACCCTGTTTTGTACATAGGAACTCAATCACTAGCTTGTGAGAGAGACAGCTATCAGTGTTACAGTCAGTTCCATAACCTGATGTATACATTCCTAAAAATCACTCCATGTGCAAAATCACACAACTAAAGCACAGGTGTTATGGGGTTGGGGTGCAATACTCACAAACTTTTCAATGGCATATTTTTTAAAAGCTAGAAACCTAATAAAAATGTAGTACAGTTCTATACATGTGAAATAGTTAGAATATAGCATCATTACAATATGTAAGGCATTGTACCATGGAAGATAAAATGCTGAGGGGATGGGCTCCTGTCATCCTGGTGGCCAGTGCATGGCTCCCAGCCTCCCATTCCTGTGCAGAAGGAGGAAAAGAGTAAAGAGAAAGGGAGAAGAAAGAAACAGCAAGGAAATATCCAAAACAGGTTTAGAAGGAGAAAAATGAGAACGGGATGAGCCCTTTAAAAGAATGTCCAGACCTTGCCCGAGGGAAAAGATAACAAAGCAGGAGAATGACGAGGCAGAGAAAGGATGGAAAGGATCCGGTGGCCTTGGTGTGCAAGGCTGTGTGAGGGAAGGAGACCTCTCCTAGTTACCCCGCACCCTCCTGTAAGCTGCGAGGAACTAGGTTCTGTCAGCAACCTCAGTGAGCCTGAAGGAGAATCTGAGCCTCAGGCAAGACCCTGGCCCCAAGCAGCACTTTGAGGGCAACTTTGTGGCACCCTGAGCAGTGAGCTGCACCTGGCCTCCTGACCCACAGACTAGGAGATAGCAAATGTGTGTTATTTTAAGCCACCGTTTGTGGTAATTTATTCAGCAATGAATAGCAAGTGATGCTGATGCTGCTGGTACACTTTGAGAATGACTTATCTGAAGCCATTTCTAGCTGTAAAATATTCTAATTTATTTTTGTTTCTTCTATCAGTTTGATGATTTTCATTCTATCTTCTTTGACAATAAGCAACTCAACAAATCTTGACATTTTATTCTAATGGTATTTTTCTCTTTCTCTTCCTCTCTGTCCTCATCTTTTTTTTTGCTGTCTCTTCGTTCTAATCCCATCTTTTCACACACGTGTTATCGAGAACCCAAGTATCAAATCTGTGCTTAACAACAATAATTGATATTGATTGAACTTGAGGCCCAGAGTTACATCAAAGGCTTTGTTCACAGCCCAGAAAAGAAGATGAAAAAACAGCATTTATTTAGCAGTTACTCTGCACCAAGACAGTTCCAAGTACTTTATAAATATTCACTTACATAATCCTTACAGCAACCTAACAACCAAGTTACTGTTATTGTCATAATTTTCAGATAAGGAAATTGAGGCACATAGTTGTCCCCAGTGTCACACAGCTGGCCTGTGCTAGGTTGGGCTATAAACCTAAGCCAGCAAGCTCCACACTCTTGATCATCACTGAATAAAACCCAACTCCAATTCCATTCCTGACATTTCACCTCTGCATTATCATACATCTAAACATCTCACCCATAATTTCAAACTCAATGAAATTTAAATCAAAGTCATCCCTCCTCTAACACATTTGTCCACCTCCTTAGTTACTCTTTGTCATCACCTGGATTTACCATTCTTGTTCTGCTACGTTGAGTTGGTATTGTGTTCCACACTCAGCACACAGAGAGGGCCCCATGGTCTTCGCAGGGAGGAGCTCAGACCCTGGAGGGATAGGTCAATGAACAGAAGTTGCAGCACAACGTGAGGGTGGGATAACATTTTGCCAGATGCCGTAAAAAGGCAGAGGCACTCAACTCGGCCTGGGGTCAGGGTTTTCTGATGCGTGAAGTTGATGTGTGAGGCAAGGTTTAGAGGTAGGTGACAAAGTATTCCAGGAATAAGAACAGCGAGCATAACTCATGGAGAAATGGCGACGCCAGAAACCCCTTGCCCCCTTCCTCTCATCGAAACTGCCATTCGATTGACATGGGACTGAATGTTTGTGCTGCTCCATAATGCAATTGCTGAAATTCTAACCTTCAAAGTGGTGATAGCAAGAGATAAGATCTTTAGGGAGTAATTTAATTCATGAGGTAGAGCCCTCATGAACGCTACTAGCGCCCTTCAAAGGATGTTAGAGTGCTCCCTAGCCCCTTTCAAAACATCTTGTGAGGATGAGGCAGGAGGTATTCGGAAACAGCTGGAGAGAGAAGGAAGGGCCTGCCTTGGAGCCTGCTTTCTGGGCTAGATTTACCTTCAGAGTTGAACCTCAACTCAGGTCCAGGATATCCCAGTCTAAATACAAAAGGAGAAACAAACCAGGTAACCCAGCTCATACACAGTGTCTCCAAGTATGTGCCCAGTAGTGTTCTGCAACCCTTGGCTGACCCTGGCCCTCATGACCATGTCACTGACTATGCTATTTGAACCTTCCCATCTTTCCAAGGGTCACAAAAGGTCAAAAACTCCACTGCCTATTGGAGGGCAGAGTCAAGCTATTCATTGGTAAGAGTAAAACCTCAGACCAATCCTTCAATCCTGCCTCACACCCTAATGATTAAAATCCTCAACACCAAGCCTCCTCAGGGCTGTGAGCACTTCTCACTGGCCATTCTTACCCTGTGGAGTGTACTTTCATTTTCAATAAATCTTTGGTTTTGCTGCTCCTGTTGGTGTCCTGCTCAACTTTTTGTTCAAGACACTGAGAACCTGGATAACTTCTCTGATCTTGAAACATTTTCTTGGTGAGGCAGCTTGGGAGTAAGGGTATTAAATTCTGCTTTGTTCTTGTCTCTGGTTGCTCATTGTGTATGTGGGTTGGACAGTTAAGACCTGTTAGGGGGACTGCAGCTTGAAGACACTCATGACAGGATAATCTGGTCATGGAGTGGAGCATTTTAGGCTCTGCTGTGCACCAGACTACTCCACACACCATTCAGGCCTGTGTTTCATGTGTGTGCATTCGAAAGTTTAATGTGTTTTTCACTTTCACACTTCTGTCCTTCTCAGTATTTTGTTCAGCTTTCTCATTCCTTTGGGGGAACAACCCTCTATGAAATTGTCAAAATCTTTTATTATTGGGGAATATGGGAAGAATACTATTTCCTAAACTGGTTGGATTCATCCAGTAGGAGATTAATCCTGGTCTTTAAAGAATCATAGTGGGCCATAGGTTATGGAAAGACACTGGAAATAAAAGGGACCATGCCAACCATTTCATCAGAGACTTGATGAGCCAGCTAGGATTTAAGAGAATTGAAACTTGAGTCTTTGGGGAGATGCTCCAGAGCTTAACATCCAGGTCCTGGTTCTTCTGAAGGGTACCCTTGGGGGATCCCAGACCCAGTCTTTTCCCTCTCCTGTCCATAGGCCCCATAAAGCACCATGGGCAATGTCTTCTTGATCCCACCAGCTCACCATTAGGGGGTATCCTTAATAAATGGAAACAATTTGATCCCAACAATCTGAGAAAAAAAAGCAATTAGTGATTTATTGAAATCGTTTGGCCTCAGTATAAACCAGAGCAAGGAAACCAATGGTCAGAAAATGGCAGTCTAAATTATAATACTACTCTTCAGTTAGATCAATTATTTTGAACTTCAGAGTAACAATGGGTCTTGTTTTACTTCCCAGATAATCAAGGGCTCAAAAAATAAAATACTATCTCCATTCTGCAAATCTATCTCTGGAAATACTGAAAGGGCCAACCAGGCCCTAAAACAGACTTTGAGAAACCTTTTCCAAGAGACTCCTTGGCCTCAGCTCCAATATACTGAAGCATGGACAGATTTTGTATATGTGACTATTGGCTTTTGTGATGTTATCACAAAGGAA
Organism: Heterocephalus glaber; assembly: GCF_053883595.1. Classification (NCBI taxonomy): domain Eukaryota; kingdom Metazoa; phylum Chordata; class Mammalia; order Rodentia; family Bathyergidae; genus Heterocephalus; species Heterocephalus glaber. The sequence goes on along the minus strand of NW_028258156.1, from coordinate 24,842,039 downwards.
GAAGGGAGCTAGAAATTGGAGAAAAACAAATTCTGAGTTTTTAAGGCATGAAAAAGAATAGATTGTGCTAACATTTAAAAGTTAACATTAGCATTAACATTTATGGAGTGTTTCCCTGTGCCTAGGATTGTTCCAAAAATTCTGTGATGTAGAATTATTATTCTCTGCATCTTACAGATGATATATGGAAATCCTGGGTTTCTAGGATGGTAAAATCCCTAGTTAAGTAAAATATTTAAAGCAATTTCTTGCACATAGCAAAATATTTTATAAGAGTAGGTTTTTATTCCCTTAGAGAAATAAAAAGTTCTTCTGTCCCTTCCTGTAGTATGCCATATTTATTATCAGCTAAGTTACAATTAGGCTTCACGAGAAATATTCTATAGCAATGTTTTATATAAAAAGAGTACAGCATTAGTAGATTCATTTATCGGGTAAAGAAGTAGAGTTGAGTAGACTAAGGGAGTGTTGTGAGATTTTGTAATTTGGTTAGCAGTTAAAGCAGAGTTAGCTCCACTAACAGTAGGTCACGTGGAAGATTAAAGCTCATATTTCCAACTCCCAGTTTTGATGACACCTGAATTCAGCTATCTGGGGTCTGAGAGTTGAATTTCTCAGATGAGCTTAAACTGCTGACCTGTTATATACCTAACTCTTCTCTTTTTTCCTTTCTTTTGTTTCTGGCCTTTGTCTGCAAGTAGTCATAAAAGTTTCATATAATAACAGGTAAGGGACTGGGAAAAGATGCAGGCATATGAAATCTGACACTCAAAAGATGTATTTGTCCTGCAATATGCTCCAAACAAAGCATTTTTCTAGACATTAAAATAATAACAATGAAAGAATCCTAGTCCTTAGCACTACTAAATTGTTTTGGCACATGAGCCATTTTCTCCCAACAGTGATTCATTTTCTCACATAAAACGAGGTTATGAGTTGTTTAGTAGATGTACTTGAGTCTCTGGAATGTCTGAACAGTTTGAGAATGAAAATTTTGCAAATTCTAAAGTGTGAGACTGGTGGATTCTTTCTTCCCTTCCTCCTGCCCTTTCTTATCTTCTTGGGGATGGGAGTTATTTACTGCATACTTCCCACTAGATGGCTGCAGCAAATTTCTGGAAATATATTCTATTAGGAATGGATTATGACAAGATTCATGAGTCCTTAGCTTTTGTATTTTTTAATGTTAAGTTAGAAGTTCACTAAGTTTCCCAGGCTGGATTCAAATTTCCAATTTTCCTGCTTGAGCTCCCTGAGTAGCTGGGATTACAGGTGTGAGCTATCACATACAAGTCCTTAGCTTTTTATATTTTCCTGGGATATTTATCAAACACAAATGGCATTTAGACACTTCTATAAAATTCCTGAGCATTTTTCCCTTTCCTATTGATACAGATATTAATTCTGAATTAAATTTCTTTTCTTTCGTCTAATTTGACATGATGCTAATCTTCATTCCAAATATATTTGCTTGCTGGTAGAAGCAAGGATTGCCTCATAAATGACCTGTATAGCTGAACCCTCCAGTACATGGAAATTGTGTGTGTCTTCATTGTGCAAAGGTGTTAGAATTTATTAAATGCTTTTTCTGCATGTTAGGATGATCATGTAATTTGTGCCCCTTAGTTTATAATTTGCTATATTATAAGAATTGGTTTTGTATTTTGAACCAGCTTGTTTTGTTGAGATACATCTCACTGGGTCATGTTATATACATTTTTATATGGATTCAGCTTGCTATTATTTTGTTGAGGATTTAAAAATCTATATTCCTAAGAGATACTGATCTATAGTTTTCTAGTAATTGGTTTTGTCACAGAATAACACTGGCTTTGTAAGTTAGGAAGCATGCTCTCTTCTGTTTGTTGGAAGAGTTTGTGAATGGTATAAGTACTTCCTTAAGGATTTGGTGGAATTGACCAGGGAACTCATCTGGGCCTGAGATTTTCCTGTGAGTTCACTCTGCCTGCGAAATTTGAAAATTACTAATTCCACATCTTCAGATCTTCTGTTTCTTCTTGGGTCAGTGTTGATAATTTGTGTCTTTCTAGGGGTTTATCTATTTCATCTGGTTTATCTAACTTGTTGGCATACAATTATGACATTCATTCCTATTTAAGTCCATGTAGGCACAGATCTATTAGGGTGACAGTATTTTAGGCAAAGAGAACATGCGATATTAAAATATGAGGGTGATTGTCTTCTTGATTGCAGAATTGTTATTTATTCATTCAACTGACATTTACTGTGAATATCTTCTGTATGCTATGCACAATTCTAGGGTCTAGGAATAAAAGGTGAGGAAGAGAAAATATGGAGCTTATGTTCTTATAAAAGAGGTAGACAAGTATAAAAGTTATATCATATATAATATAACATCGGGAAGAATCTTGATTATTGAGCACAGTTTAATATATGGCAGCTTATCAACCTGTTGGATATTATATTAATGTCATAATAAGTTAATAGGTAAACATAACACAGGTAAGATGCCTATCAGGTGGAATAGATTCTAATAATGATCCTCCTTTCCAGATGTATTAGGAGTGGGAAAAGAATACAGTATTTATCTAATTTAGTGGGCTTTAACATTGACTGCACATTAGAAGCATCAGGGAAGCTTTACAATATCCAATAGCTGACCTCCCCCTGGAACTTCTGATTTAACTGGGTTTAGTGCAAAGCCCAGGCAAGAGTCTAAGGGTTCCCTTGTGATTGAAATGTGAAGTTGGTTTTCAATAACAAAAACTCACTATGTCCCAAACAATACAAGGTACCTTACTTCCATGTCATCTCTCTTCATTCTTCTAGTATTAGCATGGGTTGTACTTTACCATCCTCACAGACATATGAGAAAAACTTATGTTCAGAGACAGTAAGTGATTGGCAGGAGGTTACACAGTGTCTATTTCCATCCCTGTTCTTTCAGTGAAGCCAGCCTATTTTTGAATTCCATTAAAGAGAGCTTTACAAACTCAGGCTGAGCTGCCTTCTCTTGTTTTTTCCATGTATGCACTTCTTTTTCCCACTCACTGGTTTTCCTCTTTTTCTTATCTCTCTTCTCCCTGTGACTTTATCACCCTATCTGAGTGCATACATAGTGTGTGTGTGTGTGTGTGTGTGTGTGTGTGTGTGTGTGAGATGTTGGGGGCTGAACCCAGGGCATTGTGCATACTAAGCACATATTGTACCACTGAGCTACATGCCCAGTCCTATTGATTCTTAAACAAAACATTGTTCAATCATTCTCTGTTTGGAGGTCTTATGTGGATCCCTATTTCTGGTTTACTGAACTTGGGATGGACTGCTTAACTCTTGACTTTGTATCCCCCTTATTAATGAAGCAAATAAAATCCTAAATATCAAATGCTGGTGTAAATAATTTTACACAATATAATTTAGATTTTGTATTATTGCTATGATTCCCACACTACACAAGATGGCTTACACTGTTTCACATAGTAGGTCAGAAATGCCCCAAATAGAAAATAATGCCCATGTCTTTTGTATGTTTTATAAGAAATATTCTGCTTGCATTTCTTTTGTGTCTTACTAGTACCCAGACTAGTAGTCTACATTGATGGTAAATAGGAATAAAGATAATGTACCAGTTGGCCATTTGGTCTTTTGGTAAAAATTATATTATCAGAAGACAGATTCATTAATGAAGACATTTTTGTATGTTTTTATTTTAAGTTAAGGTGCATCCATGAAGATATTAATTGCTCAATTAAAATAACTCATTGTGGGAGAGATTACAAATCAAGTCAAAGCAACTGTCTAATCAAGTGGCTGTTTTGACAACATCTAATCTTTATCAGAAAACTTCTGTGAATCAGTTTGTCAGTGGTCTCACTTCAATATTGTCAAAATGATGGCCCACTATACTCTTAAGTGAAATAAATAGGACACACATGTGTAAATACTGAATAGTTTCACTAGTGTGAGAAACTGATAGTATAAACAAGGGTCAAAATGATTAAAATGAATAACTGATAATTTGAAATAGGAAAAAAGGTCCAAAGATGAAGGGGTGAAGGGAGGGGAAGGGGAAAGGAAAGGAGGGAAAGGAAAAACTATGAAAAAAGGAAAAAAGTGGAAATGATGTCTATGTAAATAGGGAAGGGTAGAGGGGGTGAAGGGTGCACAGGTAATGGAGAAAAAATAAGAACCAAGATACATCACGTACAGGTACAAACACCCAATGATAAATGTAAACGAATTGTATACCTAAAATGTACCGATAAAAGAACTTTAAAAAAATGATGGCCCACTTAAATATAGCTTGACTACATGGAAGGCCATCTCTTTGCTAGATCCTGGGCAAGCCATTTGTATCATTTGTCTTCTGTCTTATGATCTATGCTTCAGCACTAATCTCAGGACCTTGGACAGCACCTGGTTAGGCTCCTTTCACTGAATGCAAAAATAAACATTAACTTTAATTGCAAAATTATGCTAAATTCTTCATGAAGACAGTCTCATTCATCACAGTGACACTGTGAGATATACAATATTATTTTGCCCACTTTAGAGATTAAGACACTGAAGATCAGAGAGAAAAAGTTACATAGAAAGTAGGTGACTGATGAAATTTGGACCCAGGAAATTTGATTCCAAATCAATATGTTGAACTACTGTATTTTCCTACTTCCTTAAGAAACAGATTTGAAAATCTCTTGCTCTGTTAGTTGCATGTTACATGTGGCTAACCTCACCTTCCTCAATATACACTCAATAGAGAAATCTGCATAAGTAATTTAAATAAAAAATAAGTTTGTCTGTAAAAATAAAAAAAAATAAAATGTCCGTAAGTATTAATTGGTCAACTTAAGACAAACTATGGGAGGAAAAGCAAATAAAAAACAAATGTCTTCTATCTAAGTCCCTTTTTCCTAAGTACATACAAACCTTTATACCCATACTCAGAGGCAGCAGCATTCTCATGGACTTGCTGAAAAGACAGTAAGCTACAACATGTGATGAACTGGGTCAGCTTTGAAATTAATGGGCAAAGCTCAAACACATTCACAATTTTGAAATATACAGATAGTCCATATGAACTTAACCCTCTTCAATGTCCACATTACTGAAAATTAATCAGCTTTCCTCTATTAAAAAGGAATTAAATAATTTAATTATACACAACTTGTATAAAATGGAGTAAAGGTCATTTAAGTTATATATTGCTATTAAACCACTGCTTTGGTCCCTTTGAGTTTCTTGAAAGTGAATATAGGAACAGCTAGGGCATTGCTAAAACAATTAAGAATGGTCTTGCTGAAGGCCTGCATATCAATTGTTTCATTTAACAAACTCTAAGTCTTTTATAAGGACACAGGAGCCATGCTTTCTTAAAAATATTGGAAAATAACACTTAGGACAAATCCGTAATTAAATGAATATAACCACAAGCACAAAACCTTAGTACTTAAAGAAATTGAACAATCTGATGACAGCCCACTTCTTGGCATTCTTATGCTAAGTTTACTTCTATCTTAAAACAAACTGAACAGTGTGTATTACACTTCCATCTCTGTGTAACACATAATGCAGTAATAGGATCACCCAGTTCTCTGGCTGCACTGCCACAAACATGTCTGATGAGCTTGTGGGAAAATGCTCACAAGCTCCATTAGTCATTGTCTGGAGGTTTATGATTCCCATAGAAGATCAACAGTCTGGTGCATGCTGATTATTTTATTGCTAAGTTGCAACATCTACCTCAACCCAGAAAGCTTAAAGATTTCTTAAATAATGTAGGATGATCTTTTAAGAGGCATTATACAACAGCCTTGCAACTAAAGCAAAGCTGAAAGGAAAGCACTCGCCCTTGAGACTCAGAAATTAGGGGACTCATTATAAATAAATTCTTATGCCAAAATAAGCCTTTTCTAACAGGTTAGCAAAGAGCAAAAAATGTATGTTTCAGAACATCTGAAGACTAATTTAAGCATGCCAGTACCTACTCTGCTGATAGAATCAAGAATTTAAAATATAGAATCTGAATGCAGTACAGCTTCCTTGCTAAAATAAACTAGTATTTATTTAAAGAATGGCCTGAGAGATGTGCTTAGGTACAGGGCCAGACTGTGTTTACCACTTACTCATGCTCTCTGTATGGTAGTACCTTTAAAAAATTATGCTGGACACGGCTTATTTGGATACATTATTCCCCTGAAGATTAGCTTGTACTCTCACTCTACCCTCCTCATTCCCCATCTCAGTTAGGTTAGGGCCATACGACTAGGTTTACCAATGGTCTCTGCATGCCTCCCTTCCAGACTGAGGTGAGTATGAGCTGCACACTTTCCCCATCACCGTTCCTGGCAGAGGCAACCTTGAGGAGCATGTGTTCCAGATGTCAGAGAAGATGGAGGTCTGCCTGGCCAATGTCAGGCTGTGATGGGAGTGAGAAGTAAACTTTCATTGTGTTAAACCCTGGAGATTTCAGGATTGTCTGTCACAATTAATTACTCTGAATAATACAACCGCAATTATCAGATGGCATTGAGATTTCTCACAACTAAGGACAAATTTAATTTTCACTACCAAGTTGGGCATGTTAGGAAAGTTTCTCTTTTATCAAAGGAAGAAAAGAGTTCTGTACTCCATGGCATTGCCTTTTAAAATAACACTGGTCAGTCTGGGGATGTATCTTAGGGACAGAGTGCTTGCCTGGTGATATGGTCTTGTCTAGATGTACCCCCAAAAGCCTCTTGCAGTCGTAGGTGAGGCTTTTCCAGAGATGGCTGGATCTACAATGTGTGATGCTGGGATTAATTCATAGTGCAACGCTAGGATCAAGGGCACCTTTAGGTGTGAACGCTATCTGCCCTAAGGAACCTGGATAAGATATAAGGGATAGAAAGACTTGTTGTTGACCCTTGTTGCTTTGCTACCTTCTGCCTACCATTTCTCCTCTGAAATGCCACCCTTCCTTGGAGCCAGCCGATTATGGACTGAAACCTCTACAAACTGTGAACTAAATAAACCTTTCTTCCTTTAACCTTGAGTGTTGGATATTTTATCTCAGTGATGAGAGAAAAATAGCTATGACACCTGGCATGCATAGGTCCTGGGTTCCATCAATAGCACCACCAAAAACAAAACAAAAACAAACCAGCCACACTAGTTGTGACCATTAATCCTTTTATGCCAACTTCATTGGATTAAGAAATTCCTGGCTGTGTCATGGAGGCATGACTTGCAGTACTATGTATGATCTTTCTCCTGTTCCTCTCTGATGCTGTTTTCCTGCTCTGCTTTCCAGCTGCCATGAACTAAGTAACTTTCCTCTGCCAGGGCTTGTGTCACAGTGTTTCTGCTTTGGACCCAGACAATCATGGACTGAATCCCCCTAAAATATGAGCCAAATTAAACCTCTCCTCCTGTAAGTTGTGGATATTGGGTATTGTGTTCACCAATGGGAAAGCTGACTAACACACCGGTCACAAGTTTCCTGGGTACTTTGTTCTAAAGATCAGCCTATATCTTAACTATGTTGATGGATTTGCAAAAATGTTAATGCTCCATGATTGTTATTTCAGTTTTGTTAGTAGGTCAGAAGGACAACATGTAATTCCAATACCCTAGCCACCTGTCCCTATAACCCTCAGACTGTAGCAAATATCTCTCTTGAAAGAACTTCAGTGTTAAAAGCTGCCATGCGTTGATTAACAATTAACATTCTGACAAAGGCATTGTTAAGCAGTTTCACTGTTGTGGGAGCATTATACATTATACTTACACAAACTAAGACAGCAATGTATCACTAGGCAGTATACTCTTATGGACTATCATTGTATATCTGGTCCTTTGTTGACTGATACATTGACTGAGTTTCTCTAATCCATTTTCAGGCGAAGTTTATCATATTAACTGCCTACACTTAAAGTCAATGTGGATGGAGTTGCCAGGAGAGAAGGGCAGAGAAGCCAAGCTTTTAACAAGCTTCCATCATTTAAAATGTCTGTTTACATATTTTGCCCATTTTAAAATAAGATGTTTTTAGGCTCTTAAATTTTACAGTTCACTCTATATTCTAGACATCAATCCTTTGTCAGATGTAGTAGTTCAAAGTATTTTCTTCCATACCATAGGTTTTATCTTCACCTTGTTGATTTTTTGGTGTGCAGAAGCTGTGCTGAAGTTTTTGAAGTAATCCCATTTTGTCTAGTTCTATTTCCTATGGTTTTGGGGTCTTTTAAAAAGTATCCTTGCCCTTGCCAATGTCCTAAAGCATTTCTCACACATCTTCTTCCAGTAGTTTCATAGTGTTCAGTGATATACTTCAATCTTTCATCCATTTTCAGTTGATTTTTGTAACTGGTGAGAGATACAGGTCTGAGTTCATTCTTTTATATATGGACATCCAATTTTCCCACTGCTGTTTATTGAAAAAACTTTCCTTTCTCCATTGTGTGTTCTTTTTTTTTTTTTTTTGTACCTGGGATCGAACTCAGGTCCTTGCACTTGTGAGGCAGGTGGCAGAACCACTGAGCTAAATCCCAGGCCCTACATTGTGTGTTCTTAACACATTTGTGGAAAGTTAGTTTTCTGGCTCTGGCTTCCTGTCTTCCATGTGAGCTCTTTTTGCGCACGTTCCTGCCATGATGCCATGTGCCCTTATCTCTCTCCCCCAGCCAAACCAAAGGAGCTGAGTGATCTTGGACTTTCAGCCTCCCATACTGCAAACTAAATACACTTTTTATGAAGTAAAAAAAAAAAACCAGAAAGAAAATCAGTTATTTAAAGAGGGGTAAGAGGTTACCTTTAGGCTTTCTATTTCTTTCCATTTGTCTGTGTGTGTTTTTATGCTAACATAAATCATGCTGTTCTGATTATTACAGCTTTGTAGCATTTTTTGTAGTATGTTTTGAAGTCAAGCAGTATGATACTTCCTGCTCTGTTCTTCTTGCTCCAGATGGTTTCTAAATTTTAGAATCATTTTCTAATTCTGTGAAGAATGTTGTTAGTATTTTGATAGAGACTGCACTGAATATGTAAATCACTTTGGGGATATGGACAATTTAACAACATTTATTCTTATAATCCATGAACACAAGATGTCTTTCCACCATTGTGGGTTCTCCTTAATTCTTTTATCTGTGTTTTGTAATTTTTATTGTAGAGATCTTTCAACTCTTTGGTTAAATTTATTCCTAAGTATTTTATTTTATTTTTGTAACATTGTAAATGGAAATGCTTTCTTGATTTCCATTTCAGATAATTTGCTATTGGCATATAATAATGCTACTGTTTTTTGTATGTTGATTTTATATCCTGCAAAATTTCTGAACTCTTATGAGGTCTCATAGTTTTTTTTTTCTGTAATTTTTGGGGTTTTCTATATATAAAAGATCCCATCATCTACAAAGAGTGACAATTTCACCTCTTTTTTGGTTTGTATGCCCTTATTTCTTTCTCTTGCCTAATTGCTCTAGCTAGTGCTTTCAGAAAGAGGTTGAATAAAAGTGGTGAAAATGCACATTCTTGTCTTAGTTGACTTAAAGGGGAATTGGAACACACCTATGGTTTTCTTTTCTCTTGTAGTCTGGAGAATGTTCTCTTTCTTTCACTTTTTTTTTTATAGTACAGAGGATTGAACTCAGGCACTTTGCACTGAGATATTTTTAAATTTTTTTTATTTTGAAGACAGGGTCTTCCTGAGTTGCCCAGGCTGGGCCTAAACTTGTAATTGATCCTCCTGCCTCAACTTCCAAGAGTGCTTAGATTACATGCACCACCATTCCTGGCTTTATATTTTGCTTTTGGGAGCTTTATAAAAAGATGTCTTGGGGTAGACTTGGTTGAATTAAATCTTATTGATGACTTTTGACTCTACTGTATCTGGATATTTGTATCCTCCAGGTTTGGGAAGTTTTCTTTTACTTGTTTAAATAAACTTTCTAATCCTTTAGGATCCTCAAATTTATCTTACACCTCAATAACAAGAACATTTTTCTCCTTTAATACTTTTCCAAAGTTCCTATAATTTTGCTTTAGTGTTCATTCTTTTTTCTCTTTAAATTATACTTTCAAATAGCCTGTCTCTGAGCTCAGTAATTCTTCCTTCTCTATGATATATTCTCCTATTGATGTCTTCTGTCACACTTTTAACTTCACTGAGTATATTTGTCAGTTTAAGAATTCCAGTACAGAGGAGGTAAGCCACTCCCAGCGCACATGAGGAGGCTTCTGGGTTGACATATCAACCCTCTCAGCACAGAGGAGGTGAGCCACACAGGCACTAGAAACACCCCCCCCCCATCAGAATGAGAAGACATAAACGAGTCTCAAAAACAGACTTCCAGATCACCTAAAGCAACCCCAAAGGGAAATGATATGGAACACTCATATTCAACCACCTGGACTCCTTGAACTGGCAACAAAAGAGGATCTGGAAAAAATAAAATCAGAAATAATTTCTCAGATAACAGCAGAGATTGTGCCCATAATGCAAGACACGATCAATAAATCTAGAGAGGACACAGATAAAAAAAATAGAGGAACTCAGGAACGTGATGGAATCCCAACATAGGAAACAAATGGAATTCATAAAACAGATACAAGCAGATTTCCAGGAGATTAAAAACTCCATTGAAAGTTTACACAGCAGAATGAGACAATGTGAGGATAGAATTTTAGATATAGAAGATAAGATTGCAATTAAGTGACCAGGAAAAGAAAAATTGCTTTAAAATTGTAAGGGACCATGAGAAAACAATCCAGCAGGTGCTAGATGATGCAAAGAAGAATAACATAAGATGAAGTGGAATCAATGAAGAAACGGAAAAGAGTGTAGACAACATTAAAAAACTGTTCACAGAAATGATGGCAGGAAACTTCCCAAGCAGGGGAAAAGAACTTGACATACAGATAAGTGAGGCATATAGGACTCCAAATAGCCTTGAGCAAAAAAAATCTACACATAGGCATATAATTGTTAAGATTCCAGAAACTCAACAGAAGAACAAAGTTCTCCAAGCAGTCTGAGAAAAGAAACAAATCACATACAAAGGAAAGCCCATCAGAATCACAGCAGACTTCTCAACACAAACCATCAAGGCAAGAAGAGCTTGGAGTGACATATTCCAAGCCCTAAAAGAAAACAGCCTCCAACCCAGATTGATGTACCCTGCAAAACTATCTTTCAAAATTGATGGAGAAATAAGATACTTTCATGACAAAGAGCACCTTAGGAACTTCATGAATAACAAACCAACACTCCAAAAAATTTTAGACAGTATCATAGAAAAAGACAACAAGGATCACAACCCCAGGAAGACCAGCAGAATGAATCCATTGGGCATGACAAATTAAATGCAAAGGGGGAGAATGCAACAAAAAGAAAAAGTCATGACAATGATAAGTCAATATGTGTCAGTTATAACCATCAATGTTATTGGTCTGAATTCACCAATCAAAAGAAATAGACTGGCAGAATAGGTCAAGAAGCAAGATAGAACAATATGCTGCATATGAGAAACACACTTATTTCAAAAAGAAACTCATAGACTGAAAGTTTAAGGGTGGAAAACAATACTCCATGTGACAGGAACCCAAAAAAAGCAGGAGTGGCTATCCTCTTTGCAGATCAAGTGGATTTCAAACCAAAATCTGAAATACTTCTGTTCCCAAGAATTTCAGATAAGGGATAGTCAACTTCTATGTACAAATCTATTGTGAGCATGTGTTTTCATTCCTCTTAAGTAAAAACATAAGAACAGAACTGTTGGTTCTTAACAATAATCCAAGAAATTTCATGTTGTTTTCCAAAATGATTTTGTCATTTTACATTCACATTAGCAGTATTAGACAGTTCTGACTGGTTCACTCCTAAGCTGACATTTGTTCTTGTAAAACCTTTAACTTCATCTCCCTAATGAGTGTATACAATCTTGTTATTAAACTGATTAGTATTTTTCTGATTCTAGTGTTGCACACCTTTCCTTGTGCTGTACTGGCTATTTCTCATCTTCTTGTGTCTAGTTTTTTTTTTTAGTTCTTTTATTGGTACATTTTAGGTATACAATTCATTTACATTTATCATTGGGTCTTTGTTCCTGTACATGATATATCTTGGTTCTTACTTTTTTTCCCCCATTACCTGTGCACACTTCACCCCCTCTGCCCTTCCCTATTTACATAGATTTCATTTCCATTTTTCTTTTCTTTTCTCATAGTTTTTCCTTTCCCTCTTTTCCTTTCCCCTTCCCCTCCCTTCACTCCTTCATCTTTGGATCTTTATTCCTATTTCAAATTATCAATTATTCATTTGAATCATTTTAACCCTTGTTTACACTATCAGTTTCTCACACTAGTGAAACTATTTGTTGTTTACACGTGTGTCCTATTTATTTCACTTAAGAGTATGGCCTCGATATGCATCCATTTAGCTATAAATGACTCTAGTTTTTGTTCTTTATGTCTCAGTAGTACTCCATTTTATAAAAAAAACACATTTTCTTTATCCAGTTTCCAGTTGATGGGCACTTGGGCTGCTTCCAAGCTTTCGCTATTACAAATGTGCCACTATGAACATGGATGCACATATATCACTGTGGTATGATGCTTTTAATTCTTTTGGGAAGATACCCAGCAGGGGAATAGCTGGGTCAAATGGGACCTCTAGTCCTAGTTTTTTGAGGTATCTCCATACTGATTTCCACAGTGGTTGCACCAGTCTGCACTCTCACCAGCAATGGAGAAGGGTTCCTTTCTCCCCACAACCCCACCAGCATTTGTTATTTGTTGATTTCTTGATAGCAGCCATTCTTTCTGGGATGAGATGGAATCTCAGTGTTGTTTTCATCTGCATGTCTCAAATGACGAGTGATGTTGAACATTTTTTCATATATTTGTTTGCTGCTTTTACTTCTTTGTCTGAGAAATGTCTGTTCATTTCAGATGCCCATTTTTGAATTGGGTCTTGGAATTTGGGAGGGGTCTGATTTTTTTCAATTCTTTATATATTTTAGATAGTAGTCCTTTGTCTGAGGTACAGCTGTTAAAATTTTTTTCCTATATTGTAGGTTGTCTGTTAGCTCTGTTGGTAGTTTCTTTTGCAGTGCAGAAGCTTTTTAATAAGATGAGATCCCAGTTGTTGATTCTTTCCACTAGTTTCCGTGCTGCTGAGGTTTGGTTCATGAAGTCTTTTCCTATGCCAATGTCTTCAAGAGTTCTACCTAACTTATCTTCCAGCAAGTTTAGTGTCTCTGTCTTTATATTTATATCTTTAATCCACTTCGATCTTAGTTTAGTGCATGGTGATAGGTATGGGTCTAGTTTCAATCTTTGGCAGGTTGAAATCCAGTTTTTCCAACACCATTTATTAAAGAGGCTATCTTTCCTCCAATGATGGTGGTTGGCTCCTTTGTCAAAGATGAGGTGGCAGAGCATGTCTGGAGTTGTTTCTGAATCTTCTAATCTATTCCACTGATCCCCAGGTCTGTTCCTTTGCCAGTACCATGCTGATTTTATCAAAGTAGCTTTGTAGTATAGTTTCAAATTGGGGATTGTGATACCCCCAGCCATGTCTCTGTTGCTTTAGAATTGCTTTAGCTATTCTAGGTCTCTTATGGTTCCAAATGAATTTTTGGATTGTTTTCTCTAGTTCTGTGAAGTATATTGGAATTTCAATTGGCATTTCATTGAATCTATATAGTAGTTTTGGAAGTATGGCCCTTTTCACTATATTGGTTCTTCCTACCCAGGAGCAAGGGATGTCTTTCCATTTTCTTGTATCCTCTTCAATCTCTTTTTTCAGAGTGCTGTAGCTTTCTGTGTAGAGGTCTTTTGTTTCCTTGTTAGATTGATTCCTAGATATTTTATTTTTTTGGATGCTATTGTAAAAGGAATTGCTTCCCTAATTTCTCTCTCAGTGAGTCTGTTATTTGTGCACAAGAAGGCTATTATTTTTTGAGTGTTGACCTTGTATCCAGCTACTCTACTGAATCTGTCAATTAAGTCTAGAAGTCTTTGGGCAGAGTTTTTTTGGGTCTTCTATGTAAAGTATATCATCAGCAAATAATAACAGTTTAAATTCTTCCTTTCCTATCTTTATTCCTTTTATTTCTTTCTCTTTTCTAATTGCTGTGGCTAATGTTTCCAGAACTATACTGAACAGGAGTGGTGATAGTGGGCATCTCTGTCTTGTTCCTTATTTTAGAGTGAAAGTTTTCAGCTTTTGACCATTTAATATGATGTTGGCTGTTGGTTTTTCATAGACAGCCTTACTCAGGTTAAGATAAAGACCTTCTATTCCAATTTTCTGTAGGGTTTTTATCATGAATGGGTGCTGGATTTTGTCGAATGCTTTTTCTGCATCTATTGAGATGATTATATGGTTTTTGTCCTTGACTCTGTTAATATGGTGTATTACATTTATTGATTTATGAATGTTGAACCATCCTTGCATCCCTGGGATAAATCCAACTTGGTCAGGGTGTATGATCTTCTTGATGACCCTCTGTATTCTGTTTGCCAGTATCTTGTTGAGGATTTTTGCATCTATGTTCATTAGAGAGATTGGCCTGTAGTTCTCTTTCTGGGTTGGGTCTTTCCCTGGTTTTGGAATCAAAGTAACACTTGCTTCCAGGAATGAATTTGGAAGTATTGCTTCCCTTTCACTTTCCTTGATGAGTTTAAAGAGTAATTGCATTAGTTCTTCTTTAAATGTCTTGTAAAATTCAGCAGTGAAGCCATCCAGACCTGGGCTTTTCTTTGTTGGTGAATATTTTATTACATTTTCAATTTCACTCATTGTAATTGGGGTGTTTAGAATTTCTATATCTTCTTCATTTAACTTTGGCAATTTGTATGTATCTAGGAATCTGCCCATTTCTTCTGTGTTTTCCTTTTTATTGGAGTAGAGGTTCTCAAAGTAGGTATTGATGATCCTCTGGATTTCTGTTGGATCTGTTGTGACTTCACTTTTTTCATTCTTAATGACATGTATTTATGCCTTCTCTTTCCTTTTTTTTGATAAGGCTGGCTAAAGGTTTATCAATTTTATTTATTCTTTCAAAAAACCAACTCTTTGATTCATTGATTTTTTGTATTGTTCTCTTAGTCTCCATTGCATTGATTTCTGCCTGAATCTTTATAATTTCCTCTCTTGTACAAGCTTTGAATTTATTGTGCTCTTCTTTTTCTAGGAGCTTGAGGTTCTGCATTAGGTTATTTATCTGAGTTTTCTCTGTTTTCCTAATATGGGCATTCACTGCTATGAATTTCCCGCGTAGAACTGCTTTCATTGTGTCCCATAGATTCCTGTAAGTTGTAATGGCATTTTCATTTACTTGTAGAAACTGTTTAATCTCTTCTTTAATTACTGCTGTGACCCATTGGTTATTCAAGAGGGTGTTATTCAGTTTCCATGTGTTTGTTGGGGTTTTGCGGTTTCTTATGTTATTGATCTCCAATTTCATTGGAGTATGGTCTGATAATATACAGGGGGTAACTTCAATTCTTTTACATTTACTTAGATATGTCCTATGAGCTAGCATGTGGTATATTCTGGAGAATGATCCTTGTGCAGCCGAAAAGAATGTGTATTCCAATTTTGTGGGGTGGAACACTCTGTAAACATCTATTAAGCCCATTTGTTCAATAGCTTGGTTCAGTTCTAGAATTTATTTGTTAACTTTTTGTCTAGATGATCTGTCTATTTGTGATAGTGGGGTATTGAGGTCCCCCACTACAATTGTGTTAGTGTTTATTTTGTTTTTCATGTCTATTAATATTTGTTTTGTATAGTTGGGGGCATTTGTATTTGGTGCATATATATTTAGGATTGTCATCTCTTCCTCTTGGATTGCTCCCTTCACAAGTATGTAGTGACCATCTTTGTCTCTCTTAGTTTTGGTTTGAAATCTACTTTGTATGCAAATAAGATTGCTACCCCTGCTTTCTTCTGTGTTCCTGTGGCAAGGAGAAGTATTTTCCATCCTTTTACTTTCAGTCTATGAGTTTCTTTTTGAGTTAGGTGTGTTTCTTGTATACAGTATATTGTTGCATTTTCCTTTTTAATCCATTCTGCCAGTCTATTTCTTTTGATTGGTGAATTGAGGCCATTAACATTGATGGTTATAATTGATAGATATTGATTTATCCTTGTCATGATGTTTTACTTTTGTTAGCTCTTTTATTTCTTATTTTTTCCCCCTTTCCCTTTAGCTTCTTACCTTGCCTGGTGGCTTCTCTCTGTTGGGCCTCATGGAGTTGTGACCTTCATTGCTTTATTCTAGGATATTATTTAGAATTGCTTGTAGTGCTGGTTTGGTGTTCATGAAATTTCTCAGGTGTTCTTTGTCATGGAAGTATCTAATTTCCCCATCAATTTTGAAAGATAATTTTCCAGGATACAACAGTCTAGGTTGGAAGTTATTTTCTTTTAGGGCTTGAAATACTTCACTCCAGGCTCTCCTTGATTTGAGGGTTTATGTTTAGAAGTCTGCTGTGATTCTGATGGGCTTTCCTTTGTAGGTGATTTGTTTCTTTTCTCTTAACTGCTTGTAGGATTTTTGTTTTTCTGTTGGGTTTCTGGGATCTTGACTATTATATGTTTAGATGTAGATTTTTTTTTGATCATGGTTAGTTGAAGTTCTATGTGCCTTACTTATCTGTATGTCCAATTCTCTACCTCTGTCTGGGAAGTTTTCCACTATTACTTCTGTGAACAGTTTTTTTATGTCAATTGTGCTTTCTTCTGTTTTTTCATGGACTCCTATCAGTCTTATGTTATTCTTCTTTCCATTGTCTAGGGGTTGTTGGATTGATTTCTCGTGGTCCCTTACTATTTTTAAGAAATCTCTAACCACGATCCTGTCTTCTATATCTGATGTTATATCTTCAGATTCCCTTAATCTGCTGTGGATACTTTCAATGGAGTTTTTGATCTCCTGAATATCTGTTTGAATCTGTTTCATGGATTCCATTTCTTTCTTATCTTGGGTGATCATGGTTTCCATTTCTTTCTTATGCTGGGTATTCATGGCTTCCAGCATGTTTCTGAGCTCATCTATTTTTTTATCTGTTTCTGTTCTAGATCCTCTAATCATGTCTTTCACTCTGCTCACCATCTCTGCGGATATCTGGGAGATTATTTCTGCTTTGAATTTTTCTAGAGCCTCATTCATCTGTTTTGTTACTTCCTGTGCTATCAGTTCAGGGTATCCAAGTGGTTGGTTATGGGACTTTTCCATCTCATTTCCCCCAGAATTTACCCTTGGTGGGGTGGAAGTCTGAGTTTATGCCTTGTTTAAATGTCTTCTCATTTTTGTTTTTGGTGCTGTCCTTGGTTTAACTCCTGGGTTGATAGTTTGAAATTGTTTATTGTAGGTATCTTTGTTGCTTGTAATTAGAACCCTTATGGAATGATTGCTTCTCAGAGGTGTCTTCCAGATATAGCTGGTCTTTAAGTTTTGAGTCTCTAATGACTCTAAGGCTATCTCATTTTCCTTATACTAGTAAGGTTCATTGATTAGATCAATATCAACACCTTAGCCCCAGTGATACAATCAGCAACACCATTGCATCAAGTACATCTTTGAAAATGACACTTTCTGGTAGTTATTAATCTATCACCTTTAGCTGTGTGACTTAAATCAAGATTGAGGTCCAACCCAACATATAGTGAATAAACTCTTTAATGTAACAACTTTACTCTTTGGGATGGGGAGTTAGAAGGGGTTGGGGAGGGAGGGATAGATGGGAAGAAGGATAGGGGAAGGTTAGCAGTGTGGTCAGAGGACACAGGTGAGAAGGAAAAAAAGAGAATAATAGGAAAATAAAGAAGAACTCTGAATGAGGACCCAAACAGGGACAAAAAGGGAAGATGAACAATGTGGGAGAGCAAGAGAGTGAGTGTAAGTGAGAGAGAAAGGAAAGAGAAAAGAAAGAAAAAAATAAAAGAAAAAAAGGAGAGAAAAACAAATATTTGCAAAGAGTAGGGAAAAAATTAAAGATAAGAGGAGCAAAAGAAAAGAAAAGAGAAAAAAACAAAATAATAAAACTAATTTTGGGAATAAAAAATAACCATTAAGATGAAGGGCCTCTTTCAGGGTATGCCTCTGCTGTCACAATAGACAATGTGGGTTGCAGTGTGCAGATATAAGTCAATGAGTCTCAGCAAGCTAGTCACAGACCCATGAGATTAAGGCAGATTTCTGGCTGCATGTCCCAAGGTGAGCTCCCTGTCCTCCCATAGGGTTGAACTCTACAGAGTTGTATTGCAGGTTCCAGCTGCCCTTCCCCTAAAGATAGTCCCGGTCCTGATGGGAGGTGAAGATGACTCCAACTTACCCAGTACTGTGGTCTGGTGGTCCGGTGTCCTCTGCATCTTTGTAGTGTGGAACCAGGTGTCTGTACAGAGGAGCGGGGGGTGGGGGAGCCTCCAGTGGATTGCTGCCGGGGCACGGGCTGATTCGGTGCTTTCCGCGCGTCTCGTGACATTGCTACGGCGTCGGCAGACCTGCCTGTCTGCAGTGGGGTTGTGTCTAATTTTTAATTGGGTTGTCTATTAATGAGCTGTAAGTGTTCTTTATATAGTCTGGACATAGGTTATACATATTATAAATATGGTCTGTTTAAGGACTAATTTTCCTTTTCTTAACGATGTCATTTAAAGTTCTAAATTTCAATGGAATCTCATTTATCAATTTTTTTCTTTTATACATCATCTTTTTTGTACCCTAGGACTTTCTTGCCTATCCTAAATTCATGAACATTTTCCCTTATAATTTCTTCTTAAAGTTTTATACTTTTAGTCTTTCATATTTAGGTTCATAGATCCTTTCAAGTTATTTTTATGTATGGAAATAAAGGGTTGAGGTTAATTTTTACATATGGATACCAGGTGTTCTGGTACCATTTACTGAAAACACTATCTTTTCCTCTGCTTTTGAGTTGAGTTTATGTTCTATAAAATGTTAATGTTAAATAATCTTTCAAAACTCAGTGTGTAGTTCTAATTTTATATTTTCTGTTTTATTCCAATGATGTATATGTCTTTCCTTATGCCAACACTGCCTTGATTACTGTAGCTTTAAAGGAAGTCTTAAAATTAGGCAATAAATGTCTTCCAACACTGTTTTTTTTTCTTTTTACTTTTCTGGGTCCTTTGTACTCCTACATAACTTTCAAATTTCAATATCCAATTCCTCATTTATAGCAAGTATACATAGAACTGAATTTTTATATATACTTTGTGTTTTCTAATCCTGCTAAATTCAGATACAAGTTCTAGGGACTCCTAGAGATTTCTTAGTATTTTCTCTGTAGATGATCATTTCATCTACATATTAAGATTTTACTTCTACCTTGCCAATCTGATGCTAATTGTTTCCTTTCATTGCCAAACTATTTTGATTTGGGCCTATGTTTCAAAGTTTAATGGACAGATGAAGAGTAGGCATATCTGCCCTTGTTCCCCACCTTAGGGAGAAAGCATTGTATCTTCTCCATTCATATAAGGCGTTCTCGCTGGAAGTATGGAGTACATGTCTTTAATCTGTTGAAAAGGTTCTGTTCTACTTCTAGTCTCCTGATAGCTTTTACCATGAGCAGCTGTAGAATTTAGTCCAGGATCATATGTGACAGGATCATATGGCTTTTTCCTTTCCTCTGTTAAAATGATGACTCTTGGGGGTGGATCTTCCAATGCTGAACCAACACTGCCATCCCTATTAACAAAAACACTTTCTACATACTTCCAGATCTGACTTCTAATAGTTTGTTTTGTTAAACAAATTTTTATCTATGTTCATACTTTTTTTTCTATTATCTTTATCCAGTTTTAGTATTAGCACAATGTTGATTTCCTAAAATGAGGGAAGAAGTGTTCCTTCTTTTTTCTCCTTTAAATGTTTGATATAATTCATTAGTTAAAATGTATATGAGCCTGTTGTTGTCATATAGGTAGGTTTTCAAGCTAGGAATCAAGTTTCATATTTCCTCCAGAGTCAGTTTCATTAATTTGTCTTCCAAGATACTTCTTAGAAGTTGTCAAATTTATTTCAAAAAAGATTTTTGTAATATGCTTTCTATATCCTTTTAATTTCTGTAAAATCTGTGGTAATGTCTTCTAAATTTTGATATTGTAATTAAAACAATGTAGAGTTGATATTGTGTAATAGGAAGAAAAGGTCTTAAGGAGTAGGGGAAGTGGGAGAAGTAGGGGAAAGGAAAGAAAGGAAAAGAAAAAATATGAGAAACGGAAAAAAAATGGAAACAAAGTCTTTGCAAATAGGGAAGGGTGGAGAGTGAGACGGGGAAAAATAAGAACCAAGATACATCATGTAAAGGTACAAGATCCTGGTGATGAAGTAACTGTATTTTATACCTAAAATGTACCAATAAACTTAATGGAAAAATAAATAAATAAATAAAATTAATATCCACTCTCTAAGCTATTAAATCTAACATCTTTAGGGGCAAATTCCTGTTTCTACAACTGTTTATAATAAAAAATTAAAATTAAAAAAATTTCTTTTGGGTTTTTAAAAATTGCTTCTACTGTATCTCTTTGTTAAGTTTCTGTTAGAATATTGCAGCATTTCTCTGTGTTTTCTTTAAGTTAAGTTTCTTTTTTTTTTTTTTTTTTTGGTATTGGGGATCAAACTCAGGTCCTTGCGGTTGTGCGACAGGGGACGAAACCACTGAGCTAAATTCCCAGCCTAAGCTAAGTTTCTTTAAACTAGCTGTTTTAAATTCTCTATCTGGGATTTTCTCCACTGATTACTACCTGGCCAGTTTCTAGCACCTTATTTTGATTGCTAAGTGAGACCATGGTTTCCTCAAAATTTTTGATCCTCGCAGGTGTGCAGCATCATCTGTGCATTAAAAGATCAGCTGTTTATTTCAGTCTTCCTAATCTGGCTTTGTTCATCCCTGTCTTTCCAGAAGTTCTTAGGAGTCTGTTTATTTTCTCTGATCCTGTGGTCAGTCTCACTGTTTCAACATTGACTGGAGCCCAGGTTCAGATTTAGTGGGAGCCCATTATTGGTATGTTTCAACTGTTTCAGTGCATAAGGACAACCCAAATTTGTCCCCCAAATACTGTTGATGTGTTGTTCAAAAAGAACCAGGAGAAAGGGCCTGGAGATTTAGCTCAATGGTTCCCGTGCCTGCCTTGCAAGCGCAAGTTCCCGAGTTCGATCCCCGGTCCATACTGCTAAGGGCTGCCTATTGCTGAGGCAGATTTATGGCAAGAACACTGTAGTCAGCCACAGGTGATGCTAGTAGATGCTGATAGACTGGGAATGCATGTCTTCTTCTGACACTGGAGCTGTTCCAGAGGCTTTGTCCACAGGCAGACCTAAGGATGAAGGCTCTTAGGATCTGTCCTATGTTAGTTTTACCAGCCCAGCACTCAGTTTCACTACAAAACCTTGTGCTTTTTAACCTGCCCTACCCCTAGTGAATGGAGACTATGCCGCCTGAAGTTTGGGTAGTGTTGGTGAAGGCAGTCTTTTGAAGGCTAATGCTAAGCTGGGTCCAGCTCAGTCACAGCTGCAAGGACCTGTACAGTCTTAAGGATACAACAGGACCCACATCAGAGCCTCGTTCCTACCCCAGTGCTATGTTGACCTTGGTAGGTTATGGGCTCAGGATGTGACACAGCTTGACAGTATATATGGTGACAGATTTGACATATAAGCCTAGAGCCAGACCATCCACAGTGACTCTGCCTGTGCAGAATCCTACAGATCATTGAGACACAAGTCCACGCCATTGTGTCTGGTACAAGGACAGTTCTAGAGCCCCATCTGTGAGTACTGGCCTGACAGTGGCTGTGTTGCCCAAGGTTGGTGGAGCTAATCCATTGGCCATCAAAGCTGATGCTAAGCTGGGTTGCACTTGAGTTTCATAGCTACAGGGGCCTTCATAGTCTCAAGAGGAGAGCTCGTATTATTCAAGTTTGTCACACTGGCATGCAGTTCTCCACCTTAGGCTGGGGTGGTCTAGAGGTTCCATTTGTCAGTTCTGGCCTGAGTACAGAGCCTTCAGTTTTGTATTCATCAGTTTTCCATTGCTGAGATGCAATAAGTGACACTCACAAATTAAAGAAGGAAAAATTTAATTTTGCTCACAGTTTCAGTACATGATCAGCTGGCTCCAAGGCAGAAACATCATGGTAGAAGTGCATGGTAGAACAAAGCTCCTAGTTTATGGCAGCTGGAAGCAGAGCAGAGAAACACAGGGGCGAGGGACTAGTCAGACCCCAATGACTGTGATCTGCTCAGACTTACCTAGAAATGTGTTCCACTGATCCATGGGGCAGATCCCAAAGCTACTCAAGTAGAAACTCCACCCTAACCACCTTAGATTTCTCCTGGGTGCTGAGTCTCACTGTGGGGGCTGTGGTACTGGGCTCTGAGACAAAGCCATGGGCCATGTTTGGTGCCCTGTCCCCTGCTCCTCAGCAGGTGGGATCTGCTTCTTGTCCTGGGGCTGCAGGTTGCAGGGGGTGGGAGGTAGGGGGATGGGGAGGGGAGCTGTCAGCTCCCTTCCTAACACATTGTCAGTAGCTCAGTCCGCAAGTATTGGCCTGCCAGTAGGAGTCATGGGCCTTTCTAGTGTAAGGTCTGGACTTCATCCTCTCCTCCTCCCTCAAGTTGGAGGTGTCTCTCTCCATGTTGCTTGGAGTTCAGAGGGCAACTTCAAGGCCTATTTTCACTTTGTTATGCTAAAAGCAGGCACATGGTCTCTCACTTGATTTCCTTAGCTCCTGCGGTACTTGTCCAATTGCCCAACTGGGTGTGTCTCTGAAAGACAATCACAGAAGATCTTAGCCACTATCTTGCTGTTTCTTTTCCTGTTTTTAATAAATGAAGCTCTCACTACCAAGGTTTTCTGTCTCCTTGTATATTTGCTCTGTTATCCAAAACTTCTATTACTTTATCAAGGATTCTTTAATTTCTCATATTTCTTTGTTCAATTGTACCTTTTACATAACAACATGTTCTTAATCTTTGAATATATTAATTTATTAACTTAATCTTAAATTATAATGCATTCATCTGGAATAAAAACTCAGATAAACAGATGTATAGTGACAAATAAACTCTCTCGCTCACTTGGCTTCCGGCCCTAGAAATAAGAGCTATTAGTTTCTCAGGTATTGTCCTTGAGACATTTCATGCATTTTAAAAACATACACCCCTAAAGTCTCAGCACTCTTGGAGGCTGAGGAAGAAGGCTCACAAATCTGAGCCCAACCTGAGCAATTAAGTAACTTAGCAAGACCCTGTCTCCAACAAGGGGGCAATGGGGGCTGGGCATGTAGCTCAGGGCAAAGGCCTTAGGTTCATTCAGCCTCCAGTATGGCAAAATAAACAACCGCACAAATCACCATGCATACACTTAAAAATACCTTCTTGAATCTCTTTGAGAATATAATTTCCATTTTGCTTACCTTTTTCTAATTCTCTTGTCTTTCCTAAATTATCTCATATTTACTAGGGATGAGATAGTCTGTTTATTTTGGACTTTGTATTCATGTTTCTAGTATTAGTCATATGATTTGCTGTCCTTTCCCATGTTAAAATGCCCTACGTGGCTTTTCTAAGAATCTGATATGGATTTCCTTCTATATTTTCTTGCCTAGTCCTATCCTTAAAAAGCTGCCTGGAAGCTGTTTATTTGTGGTAATAGTGGTAGAGAGAGAGGGAAGGAAGTCAACACACAGTATTTATTTCAGGTCTAAATGTGGGCAGATGAGTGAGTAGAGAGGCTGGAACCCATTCAGCAGCTCCAGTCCTCTTCAGGCAGTTGGTTCTGTCTTCCAGTTCTAATTGGTGCCATGTTTTCCATCTCTCTTCTCACTCCCACCTTCCACCCTGCCAGCTCCAAGTCCAGAGGCCTCTGGGTTTTGCCTGGCAGCTTGGCTGTCCCCACACTGTAGTCCTTTGCAATTACACAAGAACAGCCAGGAGCAGAGCTCCCGTGACCTTAGAGCAGTCATCTGTTATCTGCTGTTGATTCTCTCTAGTACTGTGCCTGGGCATCAGCAGTTCTAGGCACCATAAAATCCTAATGCAAATGCTCCAAACTGTCTGCTTATGACATCTGTTTAGTAATTAATGTAAAAGGATTTTCATGGTGGGGTGAATACTCCTCTACAGAAAGATTTAATTTTTTTAATGAAAGAGGATTGTCAATCTGTCCTTACAGGTTTGAAGATGTGTTTTGGGGGAAGCCCTAGAACAGGGGAGAGAGGAGAAATTCTATTTTCACTAATGTGTTCCTATCCAACTCTCCACTCCCCATCTGGAGGATTGGTGTTTACATGAGAGGCATCTGGCAGCCCTGTCTGTTCTGGGTTTCTCATTAACAGAAATAAGGAAAGTGAGCCATATTTATCATTTCTTCCTTACAAATCTAGCATCTTTCAATGCTTATAGCACTTTTGAACTATTATGGCTTTATCTCCTGGGATAATTTCTTATTTTCTATTTTGAAGTACAGTATCCACTTCTTCTGATAGAGGGCATTTCACTTATCCATTCTAGCAACACTATAAAATTAGAAGGAAAAACTTCAGAAGTTGCAAAACAGATGATTAACAGTAATGCAGTGGCCTTATTAAGTTATGGGATGTCACGCTGTTTACCCATTCACACATGCTTATTGATTTAATGTTTTGTAAATTTAGCTCTCTTCAGTCTCAGCTGATGTGTGGGTGCATATCCAACCAGACTGATATTTATGCCATAAGTGAGAAATAACTTGATAATTTATGAGTGGTGAAACCCAAAGTTGAACAGGTTTTCCCTCAGGAAAGGAAAAACACACACAACACATTTTAGAAAACTCCCTTCTCTGGCTCTTTGATTTTGTAAAAGTAGACACTTTTTATTAGGGTTATCAGAGGGAGAATTATGCAGTTTGGTCAGAGGACACCTAGGAATGTAGTGCCTTCATGTGGGGTGCTGGGGGTGATTAGTAAGTCAGTAGCCCACAGAGATACTATGCTGAAGGCAAGACAAGCAAAATTAGACTCATGCTATGTCTGAGGTGAGCACCTCTCTTTCTTCTATGCTCCTACTTGACAACGGGACTGTTTGTTTTTTCTTCAAAGAAGGGTGGTAGATTTGGTTACAAAGGGGAAGTGGATTTTGTTCTTCTACTGGAAGAAAGGGCATATAAGGTTGGGGAAGAAAAGTTGGGGAAGAGTCACTTGAACGTCTTCTTAGAAAGGCATCCAAAGAAACACATCCAAGCAGCTGTCTACTTAAGTGGCTAGTTGTTATGGCAGCATTTGATCCCATCATAAAACTTAGGGAGAGCAGTTTGTCAGTGGCCTCATTTCAAGTTGGTCAAAATGATGGCTTTACTTGCATGCATACCTGCAGCAACACAAGCCCACATACATGCTCATTCTCACATTCTCATCCTCAAAGACAGGGACAGGAAATACTAAAGCCAAAAACTGAAGCGCCAACAGGTCAGTTTCCTCCCCACCCATTCCCTACTTATCCTCTTCACATTTGAAGAAGCCTACGGAAGTCCTGAAAGCACCTGAACAAGAAAATTCATCTGAAGTACAAAGCCTTGAGACAAAAATGTCTTATCCTTCAGCAGAGTGAGTTCTTCAGAGACCATGGGCTTTCATGCAAAATATAACAGGCTCTGGTTCATTTTTGCTGTTGGTCATCATAGAGGAGAGAGAAGTCAGGAAGTTGACTCACAGGATGAAGTTGGGAAAAGGGAAAAACCCAAAGGATGGCACACAGAATTCACTGGTCCACAGCAATTCTGAAAAACATCCAGGCACGTGTTGTGAAATTTCTTAATGAAAGCTCATTACCACTCCTTGGGACTGATGCTGTATTATTCCTGTTTGTTAATTCAAGCTGATAGTACTTTCATCAGAACAATTCTTTTAGATATTTTGTGGGTTTTCAATAAATCACATTAAAGTTCAGTCCCTTTACAAATGAATTAAGAAAGTCACAACCTCAAATCTTTTAATATAAGTTCTCTTCCACCTTGGAGTGCTTATGAAACTGTTGTGTGACAGACTGGTAAAATTCTAAGAAGCCCATTGCTTAGCAGAGAGTCTGTGAGGCAGATCCTTAAGGTCCTCAGAAGGGCTTCTGTCTATTGAAGAGTGGGTGAAGATCCTCCTTAAATTCTGACGTTCAACTAGAATCCGTATAGGCACATTCTGGATTTAATTTTTGCCTTGGAAGCCCTTCCTTCCTTCCTTCCTTCCTTCTTCTCTCTTTTTTCTTTCATTCTTTTTTTCTTCTCTTTTTCTTTTTTCTTTTTTTTTTTGCACACCAACCAGGTACTTTACCACTGAACTACATACCCAGCCCTGGAAGCCATTTCTTAATTGGAGAATATTTTAAGAATTTTAAGAGATTGAGAAAAGATACACTTTTTTTCTTTTTTTGTGGTACTGGGGATTGAACCCAAGGTACTGCTATTGAGCCACATCCCCAGCCACATTTTTGGTTTTTCATCTTAAGACCCAGTCTTTCTAAATTGCTAGGTTGCCCAGTCTGGGCTCAAACTTGAAATTCTCCTGCCTCAGCCTCCCAGAGTGTACTATCCATCCGGCCAATACTTTCATTTTCAAATGTAAGAAATCTTGACTTATTTATATTTCCTCTAAGTTTTGCTTGAAAATTGAACAGCTGCCATGTTAATGTTCTATTTCTGAGTACAATCATGTAAAGCAAGAGTCCTATTATGTTATATTGACACTGTAACCCATCTTAGTTTGTGCAAGTATACTCTACCATGTTCACACAATGAGAGAATCATCCAACAATCCAGCTCTTAGAAAAATTACCTGTTGTTAAGCAATTCATGGCTATAACAAATCACCACAAATTTAGCAGTTTAAAGCAATGCAAACTGATTTTCTCATAGTTTCTCTGGATTAGGAGTCTAGCACATTTTAGCTCAATCTTCTGTTCAAGGTCTCACAGGCTGAAAGCAATGTGTTAACCAGCTGCAGCCTTATCTGGAGGCTCAACAGGGAAAGCTCTACTTCCAAGTTACCTCAGGTTGATGGTAGCAACTGTTTTCTCACTGTGTAACTGAGGTCCCTCTTTCCTGCTGCTCTTAGCCCTTAGAAGATACCTTTGAGTCTTTGCCTTGTGGCCTTTTATAGTTCTTATGTCTTTCATATCTCCTCATAAAATGGGACTGGTCCTTCTTAAGGGGTCACCTGGCTGGGTCAGACCAACTGAGGATAATTTCCATTTGATTAAATCAAAGTGAGCTGATTGGGAGGTACATGTGTAAAATTTCTTCTCAATATAACACAACCTAATCATGGGTGCAATGCCAGGGAGTTGAGATCCTGGGGCCCATCGTAGGACTCTGCCTCCCACAGTTCCCTTTTGGTTCATTTCTCCTGTCCCATTTCACTACAGGCAACTAAAAGTCCCAGGCAGCACCATCAGTGTTCCACATGAAAACATCCTTCGCCAGATCATTCACTTACTACATTTTCTATTCTGCTCCTGTATGAAAGAGCCCACTTTTCTGTACCTGCCAACAATATCTTCCTTTAGCACCTTCCTGACAGCTTCATTGGGGCCTTTTAGGTTTTTGCTAATGTTATTCTCAAGATGCTTTGGGTTTTTACTACTATTTTCCTCATGCTCTTACTACTTTCACTAACCGTGAGTCCCAAAGCCTGGGATACATTTCACATTTTTCTTGTAGCAGCAGTAGTAACCACAGCATAACCACCCAAATCCACATCAATTATCTACAGCACTGTAGTGAGCCACTCTAAGACTAAAATAGCAATTGTTTTTTAGTTCACAAATATGTCAAAGTTGCAGGCATACATCTGTATTTACTGAACCAATTACTGTAAGAAAAAGATGAAATTATCTTATTAGCTTAAAATTCTCTGGGCTAGAAGTTCTGCTTTTATAATCATGGAAAATTTGTTGTTTGGACTAAACTCCCCAAGGAGAACTAGGAACCTGGAAAATACACACACACACACACGCACGCACACACGCACATGTTCACATACAACAAGGGAGTTATAATGTGTGAGGGAAATAATGTAGGGAGATGAAGAAAGCCTAGAGGTAAGAAGTTGAGTAGAAATTTTAGCAGTCTGGAGAGCAAAAGCTTGGTGAAGAGAAGAATCTAGGGGTATAAGTGAGTCGAGGCTCCAAGGGATATACAGTAGGAGAAAGGGTAAACTGAAAATAGACCACACTGAAATCCAACCTCAAGGCATTTTAATTCCTGATTATAAGGTAATCTGGAGGCCATAGCTCAATGCCAACTTTCTGAAATGTCTCTCTGAAGAAAGAAATGTTTTCTGAGAAGAAAGATGGCATTATTATCCACAGTTTCGATTTCCTCTCCATTTTTCACACACAGCGCCTGGTATCAAACCAAAAACATCTCAGTATTTGAGAAGAAGATAGGACTTAACTAAAAATCAAGACAATAAAACATATGATAGATGTTTATTTTACCTGATGTTTATTATATATGACTTTAATAAATTTAAGAAATTAAAAGAATAACTAGAGAACTTCAGGGAGAAATAAAAATTTAAAAATAAGAAACTGACACTCCAACGTAATAATAGCTGATATTAAGTACTTGATGATGAATACCCTTGACCTAATGGTCATATGTAGAAGAGTGCACCCAACAACTGAACCTCCATTAATCAAAACAGAACATATGCGTGTACATATGCTGCTCTAGCAACTTTCATAAGATCAAACTTAGCATATTCTCTGACAAGAGTGGGTTAAGCCAGACATCAAAGACAATAATTCCTTATGACTAGAAAATTCCCAAATGTTTACACACTTCTACATAATCCACATGACCCAGAAGAAATGACAATAAAAATCAGAATATACTTGAAATGAAAAACAATGAAAACAGTACGTAATAAATTATGTGTGATGAAACTAAAGCAGTGCTTACAGGGAAATACATTGACTTTAACATGTATATATTAGAAAAGTAAAGAGGGTTGAAATTAGTGATCTAAGTATCCATCTCAAAAAGCTGCAAAAATAGAGTTAAATGAAATATAAAGTAAGTAGAAATAGAGAAATAATAACTGTAAAAGCAAAATTCTTTTAAAAGGAAAGAAATACAAAAGAGAAGATAATAAAGGCAAAAGTTGATGCTTTGGAAAAAATACTAAAATTGATAAAAATGGCATGAAGGATGAATGGAAAAAAGAGAGAAAGCACAAATAACCATTAAGAAATGAAAAAGGGATATTATCACAGATCCTAAAAAAGATAAGATGAGGTTCTTAGAATTGTGATAAGAGATTTAAAGCTTTAGGTAAAATGAAAAAATGCCCAGAACATATCTGTTATAATTGAAACAAAAGGTCAAAAATGACCAACAGATTCTAAAATTTATATAAAAATAGAAAGAGCTAGTAAGAGCTGAGATAATCTTGAAGAAAAAGGGTAGAGTTTGAAGAGC
The DNA here is from genome assembly GCF_053883595.1 of Heterocephalus glaber. Classification (NCBI taxonomy): domain Eukaryota; kingdom Metazoa; phylum Chordata; class Mammalia; order Rodentia; family Bathyergidae; genus Heterocephalus; species Heterocephalus glaber. The sequence goes on along the minus strand of NW_028258156.1, from coordinate 24,812,582 downwards.
CAAACTGCTGAATATTAACACTTGATATGAGGCTGTTACAATCAAAAGAGTGTTCTTGAAACAAAGCTAGACTAATAGGAGAAATGAAAAAGAATAGAACATAGCTACAGATCTGCCTACATACATATGGACATTTGATTCAGGTAAAAGGCAGTGCAGCAGAGAAGGAAGAAGGTACTCTTGCGTCAAATGATTCTGGGTCAATTGGACATCCATATGAGAAGGAGAAATGAAAATCTGGCTGGTATTTAACTATACCTAGGGTCATGGTAGTGTCACCAGCTAAAGTGAGTTCCCTGCATGTATGATGGAAATCAAATGTAGGCTGGTTCTTGAGCCTTCTGATGACCGCCACCATTACCAGCCCTTGTCATCAGGATCCTCTAAAGGGGAGGGACCCTGTACCAGCTTCCAAGATGTTTCCAATCATCTGAGGATTCTTGCTCAATTTGTGTAGAAATCATAAATTGGCAAGATGCACTTCTTTTAGTGTTTCCAAGCCTAGACTTTGAATGACAGTGGTATTAGTGGCCCTCCTTGAACTCTTGGCCACTAGGGACAGCAGGTTCTGGTTCTTCTTTGTTGATCTCCTGCCTCTCTGCTGTTAGCTGCCTTCAATATTACCAGCCCTGGCTGCTGAAGGCTTTCTGTACTAATGGCCTTCGGTGTTTCCAGCTCTGGCTGCCTTGTGCAACAGTAGTCTGGTGTAACCAGCTCAGCATGCTTGAGATAGAAATCCTGAATAGGCAGAAATACACCATCCAGAGCAGCTTTATCAAGACTTAGGCTACCACATAAGGGGAAGTTGTGAATGGGCTGAGCCTGCTGAGGGTATAGAGTTTGCTTATAAAGAAAAAAGGTGGCCTGTGTATTCTCAGGGTCTGACTTTTGGTTTGGTAATGGATGGAGGCAGAGCCCCTTGTGGACCGGAAATAGGAGGGTTGCATAGGGGCAGTGTCACCCAACAAGGCTGCAGAGTGAAATTATCTACAGAGGCTGCAAGGTGAGTCATCTGGGATAGGCCCATGACCTAAGCTTGCTGCCACCAAAACAAATATCTCCCAGTGCAGCTGTGAGGCATCAGGTGCAGCGTGGCTGAGTGCAAGGTGTCCAGGGGCAACTGCAGAATAAAAGCACATTTTGGGGAGCCTCAGGCCACTCTCTCGTCTCACTCAGTAGGAAATAATTTTTAGAAAAAATAGGAGAATATCCTCACAAAGTAAAGTTGACAAAGACTTCTTAAATGGAATGCAAAAAACATTAATCATAAAAGAAAAGATGAAAAAAAACAGAATAAAATTAATTTTAGGAACTACTTTTCCTAAATCAAAAGACACTAGTAAGAGAGGGTAAGGTAAACTGCAGAGTGGAACAAGATACTTGAAGGATTTGTTTCAAGAGTTCATGGAAATGATTTCTTTAAATGTATAAGAAAAAGATAGACAACCCTATGGATAATCATTTGTCTATGGTTTATCAACATATGAAAAGATACTCAATATTATTATTAATAATCAGGGATACATGCGAAGTTAAACTATCAATGCCATCAGACACCTACCAGAATGGCTAAAAATAAAAGACTGATAATGTCTGATAAATGTTGGTAAGAATATGAAACAATGGAACCCGCATGCATGGCTGGTGAGAATGAAATTGGTGCAGTCATTCTACACAGTGTTTGGTAGTATCAATGAATGTCACATACATGTTTCATGTACATATGTTTTGTAACCCAATTTGCTCTTTTCTAAGTTTATACTGAAGAGAAATATGTATATGAACCACAATCCATGTACAAAATACTAATAGCATCATTATTTATAAAAGTAAAAATGATAAAAACCAAAGTTCCGTTAACCACCAAATGACAAATACTGTGTAGTATAATCATACAGTAGAAGAACTTATTAGTAATGACAATGAGATGTGCTATACCACACACAAGGATTAACCTCACAAATACAATGTTGAGCAAAATAAGTCAAATATATATATGTACATATATATAGTATATATACACACATCTGTGTATGTAACTATATCATTTATATAATAATTCTATTTAGATAAATTTCAAAACTAAGTAAAAATCATCCTAGTAGTTATCATTGGGGAAGATGGAGGAAGTAGAAGTTGATGACTGGGTCTTTCCCTAGATTCGTGGAGTTTCAACTTGCACATACATAGATCAGTACAGAGTCAAGGATTCTCTGCTAATCTCTAGAGTTTTCTCTGTGCAATTTCCTTCTCTCTGATATTCTACTCCACAAATTCTAGCCACTTTCACCTCCAAAAGGCCAACACTGAGATTGTTGTGGTCTCCTAGATTCATAAGTTGTCACCTACTTCCAAGGTGAGGGTACTAAGAGGTGGGGCCTTTGGGAGGTGATTAGGTTCACCCCAGATTAAATAATCCCATCATGAGTGGGATTAGTGCCCATATTAAATAGCTTTGTAGGAATTCCTTCACCCCTTCTGGCCCATAACAATACACGAAAAAGTTGTCTATTAACAACAGGCTCTCACCAGATACTAAGTTGGATGAAGCCTTGATCTTTGACTTCCCAGCCTCCATAACTGTGAGAACTAAATTCCTGCAGTTTATAAAGCACCTAAGTCAGCGATGGTGAACCTTTAGAGCTTTCAGTGATAACAGCCTGCTGCGCTGTTCCATAAGTTCACCACCACTGACCTAGGTATTCTGGTGTAGCAACTAGGATGAACTGAGAGAGACCCTCAGGCTCTATTTGGGTTCCCAGTTCCAGAGCTGAGGACTGAAACAGCCCTAGGCAGTGAACTAGAGCAGCTGAGATGCACACTTCATTTGTTTGCCTTTTTCCCCAGATCTCAGCCCTGCACCTGAAAACCATTATTTGATATTGTGTCCCTAGTTTTCTGGTTCCTTCTAGAAGTATGAAAAGTACAAATATTTGGATCCCATTCCTGGAAATTCTGATTCATTAAGTCCAAGGTGAGGTTCAGGCTTCAGCATTTTGAAAACATATAAAGGTGATTCTGTGATGTATTTCTCCAGTTGTTTGGATGGTGGTATACATCACCATCAAGTAAAAAGCAAATATTCCATATTTGCAATATGATGGTCACATTTATTCAGGTACACACACACAACATGCATATATTTAATTAACATATATATTATCAATTTAATTATTATATATTTATATGCATGTCATTTTAACTACACCAGGCATTGTGAACCTGTGGATTTGAATTCTAAAGTGAAAATACATGGACCATTTTAAGCTGACTTGGCATTACAAAAAGTATAATGCTAGAGATCCCTATACAAACAACATTTTTCTTCAAGGACTTTGAAGATTTATTGGTCTTTTAAGAAAATTGTTAAGCTCATTGACATCTGGATGCCGTAATCTGTAGAAGAGTTTTCAGATTATCCAAGCACATAATAATTTGCATATGTGCTTTTAAATGTTATAACAACATCATTAATAATTACTGGGGATTTTTGTACCAGACACAGAACTAAATTCTTTATATTGATTATCTCTTAAAACACGTAAGTACTATAAAATATAGGCCTTGTCATTATCTCATTTTATAAAGGTTGATATTTTGCTCGATATCTGGTTAAAGAAAAGAGCTACCAATCTGGTTGGGATTCTGTGATCCCAAACTTTCTGCTCACAATAAATATACGTACTGTAAAACCCATATGGGATCACAAAATACTTATTTCAAAATAACAAAGTGAAACAGTGAAGAAATTTTGCCTAAACTTCTTTTTCTCAAATTGATAAGATTTTAAAAATAAATTTCTGTTTTGGAAAGAAAGTAAAAAATCTGAAAATGGGATTTTTTCCTCATGATAACCCTTTTCCCTCAGGTAAGCAATGACCTTTCAAGTCAATATTTACTATGATTGATCGAAATCTAAACATACAGTAAGTCCAACTGAGAAGGGAAGTTTTTCTATATTAAAGAACTTTGATGCAGATAAAGAAGAAAATGATTAATCCCTGAGGAACCAGAACTTTGATCCCACATTTACCATCAGGTGAATGGCAGCAGACACACAACCAAGGAAGACCATAAAATGAATCAGCAACTTCAAGAATCTCTTGGATCAATACATAGTTCTCGCATATTTCTCAAAGCTCATTTGTCTCTGTGCAAATTGGATGGATTCTGTTTAGACATCTCACAATACCCCACATTCTCTGCTCATTAAAACCACAAAGGCTGAACCCCAGATATTTTAACCACAAGGTAATGTCTCATCTCCAAACTAAGTGTCTTCTTATTAACTTTTCCTAAAATCACTAAGGCGGTCTACACATTTGTGCATCAGAGACTACCATAAAAAGAAAGACCACAAGATATTTTTTCTACTATTTTTGTTGTTGTTGTTTTAAGCATACTATTTTTCTGTTTGCTCTTCCACACCCAGAAGCACTTGCCTGCTTCATAAAAACACAGTCAAAGAAATGTAGGCCAATGAACTCTACATGAATATAAATGATGTCCAGGTTTCATAGTGAACAATTAGGGTTGTTCATCTTCTTTACCCCTTACAGCAATTGCCAAGTGAAAGTTATACCAGCCTGAAGGTCTAATGAGCACCTGCTTCATTTACTCATGATATAATTCAAGCTGCTGTAAGAATTGCATTTGCAGAAAAGATGAGAAATGATAAATAAGATCCTCTTCCCAGAGGCACAGTAGGCTATCCATACCTATCACTTCATAAACAGATCCAATCCAATTCTCATCTTTTTGGGATCCCTGAGGAAAGCAGTGCCAGCCTTGGAAACAGGAAAACATATGCTCAGGCCTCAATTTTTTGGTTTTGAACCTTGACACAACCACACTTACTAGCTACGTAATCCTGGAGAAGTCTTTTAACCATGGTATGCCTCACTTTCACAGATGAAATGTGGGAATGATAATAATAACAACAACAACAACAACAATAATAATAATACCTTGAGGTAGGATGAGTAGTCGTTTTTAAAAATAAAATTTAGCTATTATTGGACTGTTCCCATGGTTGTTGCATGGATGAATTATCATGAATACATATCAATATTAGTATTTGAAATAGAATAGACAGGATCTAGTAAAGAAATCTCTAGATTAAATAATTTGCAATATGTATTGATAATTAATTCTTTCCAGCCTCAAGAAACTTTACCAACACGTCCTTCATACAGAATCTGCCAGAACTACCCATGATCAAATGGACATGATGTATATTTCTCCAGATTCCCAAACATCCCATCACTGCTGCCTGGCTCATGCTTGTGGTTCTTGCATATTGTTTTATATTCTCAGTCATCCTTCTTTTTAGTTATGAACAATATTCCCAACAAAACTGAGAGCTAATTAAAAGTTGAAAGCTTGTATAATAGTTCTTCAATTCATTCTTTGCAGTAATAATGACAGTTCCTCTTATGTCTTAGCTAAGACAATTCCCCAAAGAGGCTGACAGCTGAAGGCTATCTACTGGCAGGACTCCCAACAGATAAACCTTTTATTCCAAAAGGGAACCTGATTGCTGCATCTGAACATCTACTATAATATTCAAGATAGTAATAGGCTTAATAAGCAGAGAAGTTAGACCCAGATCTTCCTCCCCTTGGGCAGAGGTTTCCTATTTGTCCCTTGTGATAGTGTTGGTGTAGACTTTCTTATATGATAGATAGGATGACCTCTGAAAGTTGACCCTACCTACATGAATCAGTGGCAGTTGGGAGACTTCCTTGGGCAAACAATTATTCTCCAAGTAAATGAGAACATCAAAACAAACAAAAGATAAGTATCTGTTTGAGCAACAATGTTCAATTATAGATCCAAGGAATCCCATTGAAGGCTGCCTTTGACCAACCAAACCCAGGAGAAACCAAAGAACTCAGAGCTGGCTTTGCTACTTAAACAAAAAAATTTTTAAACCTGTAAGAAACTCTTTGGAAGTAGAAGGTGGTTGTGTTGGGAATGGGGCAGATGATGAGGTATGCTCTAAATGAGGATAAGCTGGTAGGAGATTTCTAGTTTTGTTCTTTTTTCTACCATTGCTTCCAGAAAATAATTTTCTTCCCTGCCATAACGACAGGGCCGGTAGGAGAGCACCCTGGAAGCATTGGAAGCTCAGAAGTAAACAGTCTAGAGCAAAAGCACAGAAGGGCAGGCAGACACCAGAGCAGCTGGCTCCTCCTCAAACCTCTCCTTGGTTGAGCAAAGACAACATCCATGATGTTCTCATCCTAGCTGTTCCTGGGAAGAGGCAGTGAACTCCAGGATGGAGAGGAGGGATGCAGGGACGGCTTCATCTTAGATCAAGGCACTTCCCCAAGTCACTTACTATAGCACTGCCTGTCTAACTTACATGTGGAAGCACTAGCCTGAGCCTAATCATCCTTTGCTCCTCTGTTCAGGAAGATGCTACTAACTGAGTATACTAGTCAGGGTCCCAGTGGGAAATATGCCACACTCAGACTGATAATTAAAGGAGACTTTAATAACAAGAATATTTTCGGTTATGCAGGCAGCACAGTTTAGTGTCTTAACTGGAAGAGGAGGTAGATGGTATCCAAATCACAAAGAAAACACCATTTGGGGAGGACGGTCTTGATGGAAATGCCCCTCAGACAAGGACACCACTGACATCATAGAGAGAGAATGGACAGAATTAATACATTCTTCCCTCCCAACACTCTCCACCTAGAACTCCTCAGTGGCTGAACCCAGTAGAAAGCCAGGGTGTAAGGATCCTTTGTTGTGGTTTGTACATGTCACTGAGCAGGGTGGGGGAGGGTGGAGAGCAAGTTTGGAGAAGCAAACGGAAGACCTTTAGAACACTTAGTTAACTGATAACCCCAAGGGACAAATAATGAGATATCTTGTGATGGTAAACACTACAAAATGAAGACAAATGAGGGAAATTTTGCACTCAAAAAGCAGGATGAAATAAACAGATAAAATACTTATATAGAAAAGTAAATAAATCTTAGAAATGTAAGGAGGAATATTAGGAACAGTAAGCAGAAAAAAATTCTGAAAAATAGCCAGTAGGACATTTTCAATGAAAATAATATAACAAATGAGTTTGATAGCAGAATGGCTATAGCTGAAGAAAAAAAATAATGAGCTAGAAGATAGAGTCAAGAAATTCATGAACAGCTCCCATTGTACTCCCTTTTGTCCTCAACTCCAACACATCATACTACCTACCCTCTTATCCCTCCAAAACTCTATCCCAACCACATAAGACCAAAATTGCTTCCCAAAACCTACAAAGGAAGATTCTTGAGTGACAGTAATGCCCAGCAGTTATGAGAACTCAGAGGTGACACACAGAGGCAAAATCAAAATCTTCAATCTGATTATGAACTGTGTATGAAGCAAAATGAACTAGAATGAACTTCTTAGGTACAGTGAATTTGAAGTCAGAAATTCTGTCCTAACAATTTCTCAAAGGAGCCTTACATATTACCTGATTTATAAATCCATTTGATCATCCATTTATTCAACAACTACTTCGTGAACACTTACAATGTTCAGGGCATAGTATTAAACTCTGCGGATTTGCTAATGAATCAAAACCGATTGGTTTCTACCCTAAGCTTCAGTCTAGTGTTGGAAATAAGTTCCTTCCTGCCTTTTGAACTTTCACAAATACTGTTTTTTCACAAATGCCTGGAAGGACATTCAGATAAAATCCTTTTTTCAAACTTTAGGTTGTATTTTAAGTGTTGCCTCCCCAGAGAGGCCTGTCCTTAACAACTCTGTCTAAAGTAGGTGCCCCACCTGCCACTTCGGTGTTGTGCTCCTATCAGAGCACCCTGTTCATATCTTTCATGATACATGTCACTATTCATTACCGTATTTTTTTTAATTGCTTTGATGAGATGCTTTTGAAGTTTCAGATGGAAAACTGAGGTATAAGGACATTAAGTTCACTAGAAACTTATTAGCAGAATTAGAATTAAAACTGAAGCTACCTAAGTATATGAAAAACCTTCAGAAATTATATAAGTTCCTCGAATCTTAGTTTATCCATCTATAAAATATAAATGGTCAATAATCTATCCTGACATGGAAATTAGCCAGAAAAAAGAAATAAAAAACACCCAGGTCATAAAACTATCTCTTTTTTCTATCATATTGATGGAATGATCTTACATATACTCACAGAAAATCCTGAGAAATCCATACACAGAAAAGAAAGACAAAACTAATACTGCTAATAAGGCCAGTAAGATTGCAGGATAAAAGATCAATATGCAAAAATCAACTGTATTTCTACACATAAATGAATAATCTGAAAAAAAAACTAAGAAAATAATTCAACTTATATTAACATCAGAGAGAATAAAATACTTAGGAAGCATGTATTTAACCAAGAAAAGACAAGGCTTGTATATAATAAGCTACAAAATACTGCCAACAGGATTAAAACAAGACCTATGTAAAGGTAAAGACATCTTGTGTTCATGGATGGAATACTTAATATTGTTAAGATGGAATCACGGAATCAACTAATCATAGATCCGAAAATAATACCATCAAAATCTAAGCTGGCTCAAAAATCAATTTTGTGAAAAACAATGTTGTAGAATTCATACTTTCAAATCTTATTGTGAAACTACTACTATAAGGGGTGTGGTACTAGCCAAAGTATAGGCATATAGCAGTATAATACAATTGAGTGTAAAGAAATAAACTCATACATTTATGATCAGTTGGTTTTTCACAAGGATGTCAAGAAAACACAAAGGCCTTTTTCTTTTTTTTTGTTAACAGGGATTGAACTCAGGACCTTGCACTTGTGAGAGAGGCAGTGGCACCACTGAGCTAAATTCCTGGCCTCAAAAGGCTTTTTCAATGAATTTTGCTGGGACAACTGGATACTAATATGCAAAAAATAAAGTTGAACCATCATACCCTAACACAAATTAACACAAAATCGATCATAGAATCTAAATGTAAAAGCTAAAACTATAAAACTGTCAGAAGAAAATATGGAGGTAAATCTTTGTGTCTTTGGATTAAGTAAACATTTTTTTAGTTACGACACCAAAAGACCAAACCATGAACGACAAAATAGGTCGATTAAATATTATCTAAATTAAAGACTTTCATGTTTTAAAAGATAGCAGCAAGACCCTCAGTGCCAAGGAGCACAGTCACACCCAGTGCAGAGGAGGTGAACCTTCCTGGCCACCATACCACCTCCACCAGCACTGAGGTGAACCACGTACAACCCCACCATTGGAATGAGAAGACACATACCCCCCACCGCCATTGAAATGAGAAGACATGTAAATAAGTCTCAAAACCAGACTTCAAGATCACTTAAAGCAACCCCAAGGGGAAATGAGATGGAAAAATCTGATACTCAACCACCTGGACTCCCTGAACTGGCAACAAAAGAGGATCTGGAAAAAATGAAATCAGAAATAATTACTCAGATAACAGCAGAGATTGTGCCATAGTGCAAATAGTGCAAAACATAATTAATCAATCTAGAGAGGACACAGATAAAAATATTGAGGAGCTGAGGAACATGATGGAATCCCAACATAGGAAACAAATGGAATTCATACAGCAAACAGATTTCCAGGAGATTAAAAAATTCATTGAAAGTTTGCACACAAGAATGAGACAATGTGAGCACAGAATTTCAGATATAGAAGATAAGATTGCAATTAGTGACCAGGAAAAGAAAAATTTCTTTAAAATGGTAAGAGACTATGAGAAATCAATCCAGCAGCTGCTAGACAATGCAAAGAAGAATAACATAAGACTGATTGGAGTCAATGAAGAAACAGGAGAGAGTGCAGATGACATAAAAAAACTGTTCGAAGAAGTGATGGCAGAAACTTCCCAAGCAGGGGAAAAGAACTTCACATACAGATAAGTGAGGCATATAGGACTCCAAGTAGCCTTGATCAAAAAAATCTACGCATAGACATATAATAGTTAAGATTCCAGAAACCAAACAGAAGAACAAAATTCTACAAGCAGTGAGAGAAAAGAAACAAATCACATACAAAGGAAAGCCTATCAGAATCACAGCAGACTTCTCAACGCAAACCCTCAAGGTAAGAAGAGCATGGAGTGATGCATTTCAAGCCCTAAAGGAAAACAGCCTCCAACCCAGATGGATGTACCCTGCAAAACTATCTTTCAAAATTGATGGAGGAATAAGATACTTTCATGGCAAAGAGCAACTTAGGAACTTCATGAATACCAAACTACCACTCCAAAAATTTTAGACAAAATCCTAGGAAAAGACAACAAGGATCACAAACCCAGGAAGCCCAGCAAAATGAATCCACCAGGCATAACAAGAAATTAAATACAAAGGGGGAGAATCCAAAAAAAAGAAAAGGTCATCATGACAAGACAATATGTGTCAGTTATAACCACCAATGTTATTGGTCTGAATTCACCAATCAAAAGAAATAGACCAGCAAAATAGGTCAAGAAGCAAGATAGAACAATATGCTGCATATGAGAAACACACTTATTTCAAAAAGAAATTCATAGACTGAAAGTTAAAGGGTGGAAAACAATGCTTCATGCAACAGGAATCCGAAAAAAAAGCAGGAGTAGCTATCCTCTTTGCAGATCAAGTGGATTTCAAACCAACACTGATTAAGAGAGACAAAGGACATTACATCCTTGTAAAGGGAAGAATCCAAGAGGAAGAGATGACAAACATAAACATATATGCACCAAACACTAGTGCACCCAACTACATAAAACAAATACTAATGTACATGAAAAATCATATAAGCACTAATACAATAGGAGTGGGGGAACTCAATACCCCACTGTCAAAAATAGATAGATCAACTAGACAAAAAATAAGCAACAAAATACTAGACCTCAATCAAACTCTTGAACAAATGAACTTAACAGATGTTTACAGAGTGTTCCATCCCACAAAATCAGAGTATACATTCTTTTCAGCTGCACTTGAATCGTTCTCCGAAATAGACCACATACTCACTCACAGAACATGTTTAAGTAAGTGCAAAGGAGCTGAAGTTATCCCCTGTATATTATCAGACAATAGTGTGATGAAATTGGAGATCAATAGCAAAAGAAACTGCAAGAATTTCATAAACACATGGAAATTGAAAAACACACTTCTGAATAACCAACGGGTCACAGAGGAAATTAAAGAAGAAATCAGACAGTTCCCTCAATTAAATGACAATGACAATACAACATATTGGAATCTGTGGGACACAATGAAAGCAGTCTTACGAGGGAAATTCATAGCAGTGAATACGCATATTAGGAAAACAGAACGAGCCCAATTAAACAACCTGATACTGAACCTCAAGTTTCTAGAAAAGGAAGAGCAGGACAAACCCAAAACTCATGTAAAGGAGGAAATTATAAAGATCAGAGCAGAAATCAATGCAATGGAGACTAAGAGAATGATACAAAAGAATCAATGAGTCCGCCACCTGCCTCGCAAGCACAAGGACCCAAGTTCGATCCCTGGTACCAAAAACAAAAAACAAAACAAAAAAAAGAATCAATGAAGCCAAGAGTTGGTTGTTTGAAAGAATAAACAAAATTGACAAACACTTAGCCAACCTTATCAGAAAAAGTAAAGAAAAGGATGAAATTACAGTGGACTCAGCAGAAATCTGGAGGATCATCAATACCTACTTCGAGATTCTATATGCCGAAAAGATGGAAAACACAGAAGAAATGGACAGATTCCTAGATTCATATGAATTACCAAAGTTGAACGAAGAAGACCTAAAAATTCTAAATAACCCAATATCAATCAATGAAATTGAAAACATAATTAAAAACTTATCAACTAAGGAAAGCCCGGGTCCTAATGGCTTCACTGCTGAATTCTACATGACATTTAGAGAGGAACTACTGCCACTACTGTTGAAACTCTTCAATGAAATTGAAAGGGAAGAAATACTCCCAAATTCATTCCTGGAAGCAAGCATCACCTTGATCCCCAAAGCAGAGAAAGACCCAACTGAAAAAGAGAACTATAGGCCAACCTCACTAATGAACATAGATGCACAAATCCTTCATAAGACACTGGCAAATAGAATGCAGAAGATCATCAAGAAGATCATATAACCTGACCAAGTGGGATTCATCGCAGAGATGCAGGGATGGTTCAACATATGCAAATCAATCAATGTAATACACTATATCAATAGAGCCAAGGACAAAAACCATATGATCATCTCAATAGATGCAGATAAAGCATTTGACAAAATCCAACATGCATTTATGACAAAAATCCTACAAAAAATTGGAATAGATGGTCTCTACCTCAATCTCATAAAAGCCATCTATGAAAAACCAACAGCCAATATCATACTAAATGGTCAAAAACTGAAATCCTTCACACTAAAATCAGGAACAAGACAAGGATGTCCACTATCACCACTCCTGTTCAATATAGTTTTGGAAACACTAGTCACAGAAATTAGACAAGAGAAAGAAATAAAAGGAATAAAGATAGGAAATGAAGAAGTCAAATTGTCATTATTTGCAGATGACATGATACTGTATATACAAGACCCCAAGAACACCACCAAAAGTCTTCTAGAGTTAATAACCAAATTCAGTAGAATAGCTGGATACAAGGTCAACAAACAAAAATTAATAGCTTTCCTCTACACGAATGACAGACTCACAGTGAGAAAAATAGGGCAAACAATTCTTTTCACAATAGCATCCAAAAAACTGAAATACCTAGGAATCAACCTAACAAAAGAAATCAAAGACCTCTTCTCTGAAAACTATGGCACTCTGAAAAGAGAGATTGAAGATGATATCAGAAAATGGACAGACATCCCCTGCTCCTGGGTAGGAAGGATTAATAAAGTGAAAATGGCCATACTTCCAAAACTGCTATATAGATTCAATGCAATTCCAATTGAAATTCCAGCAGCATACTTCACGGACCTTGAGAAAACAATCCAAAAATTCATTTGGAACAAGAAGAAACCTAGAATAGCAAAAGCAATTCTAGGCAACAGAGACATGGAAGGGGGTATCACAATCCCCAACCTGCAACTATACTACAAAGCTACTGTAAAAACAGCATAGTACTGGAGAAGAAACAGACCTGAGGACCAGTGGAACAGATTAGAAGATGCAGAAACAATGCCAGACACACTCAGCCATCTCATCTTCAACAAAGGAGCCAAACACCCTCACTGGAGGAAAGATAGCCTCTTTAATAAATGGTGCTACAAAAATTGGGTTTCAACTTGCCAAAGATTAAAACTAGACCTATATCTCTCGCCATGCACTAAACTAAAATCAAAATGGTATATATGTGCACCCATGTTCATAGCAGCACAGTTTGTGATAACTAAAACTTGGAAACAGCCCAAATGCCCATCAACTGGAGACTGATAAAGAAAATGTGGTTTTTTAAAATAAAATGGAGTACTACTCAGCCATAAAAAATGAGAAATTAGAGACAGTTATAGCTAAATGGATGCACATTGAGGCGATACTATTAAGTGAAATAAATAGGACACACATGTATAAATACCAAATAGTTTCTCTGGTGTGAGAAACTGAAAGTGTAAATAAGGACTAAAATGTATAATATATAATGTGAAATAGGAAGAAAAGGGGCAAAGGGGAAGGAAGTGGGAGGGCTAGGGGAAAGGATAGAAGGGAATGGGATTAATATGAGCAAATGGAAAAATAGGAACAAAATCTTTGTAAATAGGGAGGACTGGAGGGGTTGAAGGGAGGGCTGGGCAAGGGGGAAAAATAAGAACCAAGAGAGATTATGTAAAGGTGCAAATTTCCAATGATGAATGTCATTATATTGTATACCTAAAATGTACCAATGATTAGAATGAATAATCAATAATGTAAAATAGGAAGAAAAGGTCCAAAGGGGTAGGGGTAGTGGGAGGGGCAGGGGAAAGGAAAGAAGGGAAAGGAAAAATGATGAGAAATGGAAAAATGGAAATAGAGTCTTTGTAAATAGGGAAGGGTGGAGGGGGTGAAGGGAGGGCTAGGAATGGGGAAAAAATAAGAACCAAGATGCATTATGTAAAGGTACAATTCCCAATGAGAAATGTAATTGTGTTGTATACCTACAATGTACCAATAAAAAGAATTTAATAAAAAAATTAAAAAATAAATTATATCCCTTGAGAAAAATAAAAATAAAAATAAATAAATAAATATTAAAACAGAAATGCTGAACCAGCTGGAACAGAGGTTAGGTAGAAGTCTTGAAGACATTGGTATAGGAAAAGATTTTTATGAACAAAACCTCAGTTGCCCGTGAACTAGCACACACAATCAACAAGTGGGATCTCTTCTTATTAAAAAGCTTCTGCACAGCAAGAGAAACCACCAACAGTGTGAAGAGACAACCCACAATGTGGGAAACAATTTTCACCTGCTGTTCCTCAGACAAAGGTCTACTATCTAGAATCTATAAAGAACTTTAAAAACTCAGACCTCCCAAATTTAAAGAGCAAATCCAAAAATGGTCATGTGAAATGAACAGACATTTCTCAGAAAAAGAAGTAGAAATAGAAAATAAACATATGAAAAAATGTTCAACATCACTGGTCATTTGAGAGATAAAAGTGAAAACAATGCTGAGATTCCACCTCACCCCAGAAAGTATGGCTGCTATCATGAAATCAACCAGTAACAAATGCTGGTGGGGTTGTGGGGAAAGAGGAACCCTGCTCCACTGCTGGTGGGAGTGTAGACTGGTGCAAGCACTGTGGAAATCAGTATGGAGATACCTCAAAGAACTAGGACTGTAAGTCCCTTGACCCAGCTATTCCCCTGCTGGGTATCTTCCCCAAAGAATTAAAAGAATCATACCACAGCGATATATGTGCGCCCATGTTCATAGCAGCACAACTTGTACTAGCTAAAACTTGGAAGCAGCCTAATGGCCCATCAACTGGAGACTGGATAAAGAAGATGTGGTTTTTTAAATAAAATGGAGTACTACTCAGCCATAAAAAGTGAGAAATTAGAGACATTTATAGCTACATGGATGCACATTGAGGCAATACTCTTAAGTGAAATAAATAGGACCCACATGTGTAAATACCGGATAGTTTCTCTAAGTGTGAGAAACTGAAAGTGTACATAAAGACTAAAATGTGTAATAGATAATATGAAATAGGAAGAAAAGGGGCAATGGGAAAGGGGAAGTGGAAGGGGTAGGGGAAAGGAAAGAAGGAAATGGAGTTAATATGAGAAAATGAAAAAATGGAAACAAAGTCTTTGTAATTAGGGAGGGATGGAGGGGTTGAAGGGAGGGCAGGTGAAGGGGGAAATATAAAGACCAAGAGATTATGTAAAGGTGCAAATTTCCAATGGCGAATGTCATTACATTGCATACCTAAAATGTACCAATAAAATTAATTTTGAAAAAGATAGCATCAATAATGTGAAAGCACAATCACAAAGTAGGAGAAAATGTTTGCAAATCACGTATGTAAAATGAATTTAACATTTAGCATATTTGAAGATACCTAATGGCCAAAGTACATGAAAAGATTCTCAGCTTCATTAGTCATTATGGGGAAATGCATGTCAAGACCACAATGAGGTACTGCTTCATCCATATTAGGATGGGTATAATAAAAAAGATAGTAATTACAAGCATTGGTGAAGACGTGGAGAAATTGGAACCCCTATATCTTGTTGGTGAAAATGTAAAATGTTCTACCTCTTTGGAAAACAGTTTAGCATTTCCCCAAAGTTAAACATGGTTGCTGTATGATCCATCAATTCCATTCCTAAGTGTATATTGCAAAGAGTTAAAAATATATGTCCACACAAATATTTACATATTAATATTCATAGTAGCATTACTCATAAAAGCCCCAAATTAAATTAACCCAAATGACAATGAATTTTTAAAATGTAGTTTTTCCAATCAGTGAAATATTATTCAGCTATAAATACTTTAAAAAGTCCTGGTCGATACTACCTTGTGGATGAACCTTAAAAACATGGTAAGGGAAAGAAGTTAGATACAAAGACTATACACTGTAAGTTACCGTGTGTGTGAATGTCTACAGTAGGCACATCCTTACAGATGGATGTTCGGTGAGTGTTTGGTAGATTCAGGAGGGAAGCATGGCAAGTGATGCTAAGGGGAAAGGGATTTCTTTGGGATGTGAGAAAATGTTCTGGAATTAAATAGCACTGATTGTTTTACAACCTTATGAATATACTAAAATACACTGAATTATATTTGTTAAAAGGGCGATTTGTGGTATGGCAATTATAACAACAAAAGAAAGTTTTAAATATCTTTCTTGCTGTGGTGCACATCGACTCCCCACTCCCAGCCATCCTAGGGTTCTTGAACATCCCATTTACCCTCCTCATCCTCTACAATCATCATCACAGGACCCCTGATAGAATAGTCATGTTTCTATAAAATCCTACTCGCTGGTCTCCATCTTCTGTCTCCCATAAGCCTCTTTAAATCAGAATATTGTTCCAAGATTTCAAAGGTAGGGACAGATAAAGAAGCAGTTAGTCCCTGGTACTGGAGGCAGCCATCAGTCAAACAAATGAAGCTGATCTCAGAAAAAGGCAGGAATAAAAAACAAAGAACATATCTTGTGGGCCATCTCCAGCAGTCCTGGATACCAGGTGCATCTGAGTCTTCCCCACAGTTTTAGCTGTCCAAACTTACCTTGGGTTACATGAGTCAGTAAGTTGCCTTTCTATCACTGGCAACCACACTCATATACTTCAGCACTGCAAAGTGTATTATCAGTAACAGATGAAAAATAAGATAGGAGTAAAAACTAACTTTTGTAGAGGCCTCACTCTGCCAGGCACTGTTTTAAGTGGTTTGAGTGTGACTCACTTTGTCTCATAACAGTCTTATGAGATAGGTGCTATTCCACACTACACCTACCTAGATGAAGAAATTGAGGCACAGAAAGGCTTAAAACTTATCCAAAGCCACTTGTCAAGGTGACCTTTAATAGGTTCACAATTTTAGTATTAGAAATGTCACTA
Source organism: Heterocephalus glaber (assembly GCF_053883595.1). Classification (NCBI taxonomy): domain Eukaryota; kingdom Metazoa; phylum Chordata; class Mammalia; order Rodentia; family Bathyergidae; genus Heterocephalus; species Heterocephalus glaber. The sequence continues at coordinate 24,795,554 of NW_028258156.1, read as the reverse complement.
TTCACAGTCATGGTACTATGTTGTTTTATATAGGGCAAAACACAGTGTAACGCAGTATTAGCGGAAGAAATTGACATGAAGAGTTTCTATTTTATTACACTTAACTCTTCTGAGATGTGGATTTCCTTCTAAAAGCATTATCTTACATAAAAACTTTCAAGAATTATCCATGACATCTGGTGCTTTTTACCTATGATTTCAGTTTTCTGTCTCTCAATACTTCTATTTATTACCTGAATCCCAATTAACTTGTATGGTGGCACTAGTTATTATGGATTATTGGCAACAGTTTTTCAGGTTATACAGCCACAGAGCCACTACAGTCTCTCTATTATGCTCCCAAAGAAAGAAGTGTTCATATCCTGGTGTTTTTATTATCAGGAGAGTCAGTAAATGATCTACACAGAGTTCATACTAGAGCCACTGAGTTTGACAGAATATAATGGTATCATCTGAAATGCATGTAAGGTCTGCTATTGCAGCTATAAATCAGAAAGACACTTGTGCTGTCTGCTTTTCCTTACAAGAATATTTCAAAATTCATGTGAACTCATAAGTTGCTTTCTCAAGATGATTAGAAGATTGGATTCTGGTGAATCTCAGTGCTCACCTATTTTATCCTCAGCAGAGGCTGCAAGGTTGTACACTAAGCCTTTTTTGTCCTTCTCTTCAGCTGTCCCTGGGAAAGACGTCAACTTTTGTTAAAAGAAACATTCAGGGGTTGGGGGTTGTAGATCGATGGTAGAGAACTTCTCTAGCTTGTAGAGGCCTTGGGTTCAATCCCCAGTGCTAAAAACAAACTAACTATTAACAAAACCCAACAAATAAACAAAACACCACTCAGAGGAGACAGACTTCTCTCTGGGCTCTTCAGTCCCATGTGTTTGATTCCTACAGAGTGCTAATTATCGGTGAAAACTTATTACGTGGAGTTTGTGCACTGGGAATCTTTGTATGAGGAGCAGGAAATGAAATTACCACTTCATTTCACATAAATATCAAGCAGTCACCAAGTACGCAAAAACAGTGCCAACTTCACATGTGAACTGGTGACTCCCGGGGAGCATGCTGGCTTTAGATGTAAATAATTAGGGTGCTGAGATGGATGAAGAAACCAAGCTGATCATGAAATATTTTCTTTTCATGCAGCTTAGTGCCTGAAATTCCTTGGTTTGAGCTTCAGTTCTTCATTTAAGACTTCCTAGGTTATAGAATTGTAATCAACCTAAAGCAAGGAGACATTTAAAATCCAATCACTTGTTTATATTGTGTTAATGAGTTTCAAATCCTATTCTGCGAGTTTGTTTTGGAAATGGAAAGAAAAAAGAATAAGAGTACAAGCTGGGAAGGAAAGACGAAGGGGAGAAACTTAGAACGAATCCACATTTCCAAGTCCTGCTTTTCTGTACTATCTTTGACTCTTCCATGTCTTAGTATTCAGTCACTTGAGCCAAAAGAAACTCAGAAGGGCCTTACCCTTTCACAAGAGGGAAAGGGAAGAAGTGCACCATAGAAAGAAAACCACAGTAGACCTCAAGTCAACAAAAGGAGAAAGGGAGAGCCTACTGACATGGTGGTTGGTAACAACCCTGTAGGTTATGAGCGAACATGTTTGATCAACTGTAGTGGGGCAGCCTCTAAGGGCACAGTTCTATCTGAAGTAAAAGAAGATTGAAATGGAAGAACTAGATGTCCTCATCCTTTGATAATCCAGTCAGAAAAATCATAGAGACATAGTAAACAAACAACAATGCGAAGCAGCAAGTTTGTTAGCACAAATTAGTAAAACTGGAATAGTGTACTAGTGAAAGTTGATTCTGAACTGGATTGACCAGAGAACACTTTCTGCAGAAGAGATCTGAGCCCCAGCAAAAGCTAATGTCAGAGGAGTCAGCAGTAGAGGGCAATCCCAGGAGGCTTTTTTTTGTTTTAGAAATTACTCAATATGCACACACAAGGGTTATTGGTTCATTACCATAACTGTTCAGAGAAGGCAACCCTGCAATGAAACAACCCATTCTTGGTCACTGAAAATACTATGCTTGTAGCTATGAAAAGTTTTCTAAACCTACCTTCTTCTGTGATCTCATCATACCCTAATACACATCCTTTCCATTGCACTAGTGATATTATAATAGCCTGTTAATGGCTATTTTCTCCAAGAGTTTAGAAGTTCCTCAAGTGCTGTGAGCATGTTTAATTCATCCTAGTAACTCTGATACCTCCTGTAGGGTATGCTACTTAGTTGGCACACAGTAGTCATTCATTTGATCAGTATTAAGTACCTGCTATATGTCAATGGGACAGAGTAGTGAACAAAATAGATAAGACATGGGCTGTGAACATGGCTCAGTGGCCCAGTGCATATTGAGCATGTGGAAGGTCCTGGGTTCAATCTCTGACAATGAACCAAAAAAAAAAATCTTGCTGTTATGGAGCTTATATGTAGCATCAGTCAGTGAATGGGGAGATGGATGAAGCAATGAATGGACATAGGTGTGCATATTCAGGTGCAATAGGCGTTTCTGGGATATTACCAGCTCTACAAGGTCCTTCTTGTTATGAATGCCTCTTTGTTATATCAGTAAGGCTGTCTACAGAGCCCAAAGCTTCTCCTCCAAGAGGAAGTTTTGTTGTTGGATGGGCTTGGCAGGATGACAAGGTTAGGGACAAGCAGTCTCCCAGGGCCTGAACATCAAGAGAGCCATTTTATCAGTGCTAAGGAGATTCATCTAGTCTATATTTTTCCTAAGCTCTCTCTATTCTCACCAGCTTCAGACTCAGTGAGCTCATCCTTCATATTTACAAGAAGTCTAATACTTCTGTGCTGTTTCTCTCATGAATCCCATGATGTGCATTTCTAGCCAAGTTTGATGCCTCTATTTTCACTCTGACTGCCACCGGGCAGTCTTTCCCAGCAGCCTGGAAAACAAAGTCTGTCATCAAAACAACGGTGTGAAGGACTCATCCCCTAAGTGGCCCTGATTTTTTTCTAGAAAGAATTTGGACAAGAAAGTGAAACATGTCTTACATTTATAAAAATAAAAGAGTGAGGTTTGATTTATTTTAAACTAATAGTTTTTACATTTGTCACAATTCACCGATAAGAGACCCACTAGCTCTAAAAATGGCAGTTTTAAAATAGAAATCATTAATATCTTTACAGGATTTTACAAGCTGATTCTTACATCTAACCCATAAGAGAGATAAGTAAGATATTCACTATGTGACAAATGATGAAACTTTAGGGGACTTAATATTTTTTCTTTGTTTTCTCAATTTTATTTTATGAAAAATTTCAAATATAGTAAAGTCAAAAGAAGAGAACACTGGGCACTCAGGTACCCATCACCTAAATTGAACCATTGTTGCTATTTTGCTAATGTTGCTTTATCTCTACATGTATAAAAATGATTTTTGCTGAGCAATTTGAAAATAAGTCACAAGCATCATAAACTTTATCACTAATGTTTAAGAATGCATCAATTAAAACCAATGACATTTTTCTTTTTCTACAGCCATAATTTAATTTTCAACCATATAAAATTCACACTGCTGAGAGGTGCAGTACATGCCTGTGTACCCAAGCACTTGGAAGGCAGAGGCAAGAGGACCATGAGTTGGAGATGAGTACGGGCAATGTAGCAAGACCCTGTCTCAAAATAAAAAGTAAAAAGGGTTGGGGATGTGGCTCAGTGTAGAGTATGCCTGAGTTCAATCTCTAGTACTGGGGCAAAATTAACACTTATTCCCTAATACAATCTAATATTTAGGCCATGTGTAAATTGGCTCAGTTGTCTCCAAGAGGTCTTTTTCTGTTTTGTTTTTATTGAGATACAATTCCCATATCCTAAATGTTATCCTTTCAAAGTGGTCAATTAAATATACTATTACCACTATTGAATCCCAGAATGTTTTCATCACCCCACGAGAATCCTTACCCAATTATTGCTCATCCTTTTCCTCTCCTTAGTCTCACTCAGTCACTAATCTACTTTTTGTCTCTGTGGACATGACTATTATGGAGATTTCATATAAATAGAATTGCACAATATGTGGGGTTTTTTGTGTCTGGCTTCATTTGCTTATCATAAGGATTATAAGGATCAACCATCTTGTACAATGTACTAGCACTCCATTTCTTTTCACAGCTGAATAATATTTCATTTTACGGATATATCACATTTTTTTGGCCACTGATCAGTTGACAAGTATTTGGGTTGATTCCACTTTTTGGCTATTACAAATAGTGCTGCTATGAATATTCATGTGCAAATCTTTGGACATATTTTTCAACTCTCGATATAAATTGCAGGGACATGTGGTAACTGTTTACTATTTTGAGAGAATGACAAAGGGTTTTCCAAAATGGCTACATCATTTTACATTTCTATCAGCAACATATGAGAGTTGCAGTTTCTCTACAGCTTCACCAATATATGACATTGTCTATCTATATATATGGTCATCCTAATGTTTGCCAAGTATTGTCTCACTTCTTTTCATGGACTTGTTGACCATTTCTTTAGAAAATATACATTCACATCTTTTACTCACTTTGAAATTAGTTTGTCTTTTTTATTGTTGAGTTGTAAGAGTTCTTTATATATTCTGGGCATCAAACCCTTAACAGACACAATATCTGCAAACATTTTCTCCCATTTTGTGAGTTGTGCTCTTTATGGATGCTACCTTCTGAAACAAAAATTTAAATTTTTATAACAATTAATGTTTCTTTTGTTATTTGTTTATTTGGTGTCATATCTACGAAATGATTATCTAATCCAAGGTCACAAGGATTTATGTTTTCTTCTAAGAATTTTATAGTTTTAGCACTTATATTTATGTCTGTGATCAACTTTGTGCTAATTTTTGTGTAGGGTGTAAAGTAGGGGTTCAACTTCACTCTTTTGCACTTCCAGTTATCCCAGCACCATTTTTTAAAAAAGATTACTCTTTCTCCAGATTGAATTTTCTTGTTGCTATTGCCAAAAACCAATTAATTATAAATTCATGGATTTATTTCTGAATTTTTAATTTTATTCCATTGAATTATATGCCTATCCTTAAGCTGTTTTATGCTAGTCTTGATTACTGTAGCCTCATAATAAGTTTTGAAATGCATCTTCCAACTTTTCTCTTCTTTTTCAAGACTTTTGGTTATTCTGGGACCCTTGTATTTCCATACAAATTTTGTGATCAGTTTATCAATATTGTCCCTTCAAACTGGTATGATTTTGACAGGAATTGTGTTTAACATTTTCTATGGTTACAAGGAGTGACTTTTAGATGATAACCATTAAGCTTTTCTAGGAAAAGACGTTTTCAAGAATGATCACTTTAAACTTTCATTGTCCCAAAGAACTGTATGTGGGGTATTTGTCATTTTTAAATAATTTCTTTCAGTTTGAAGAAAAATTATATTAAATACATGCAAAATAGAATTTCAAAGAATGTTCATGAATAAAGATGTGTGTTGCCAAGTAATCTACAACACTCTTACAAGAACCAGTGCTCTTTAATCAGCAAATTAAAAAAAAATTTTGCAAGAGACTTTTTCTTTTGAAGAAATCTGATTGCTAATTATTAAAAAGAGTACTACATAGTTCCAACAACTGAGAGAGTGAGAAACAGATTGAAAAAGCAACAACCACACTTCAATCTGCTGATGGAAGCTTTTAAAGAGCTCCTTCATAGCAGCCTGATTGCCTAGGATTTCAGCTAGTTGTACTGTCAAAGAAAAATATTCAAAATGAGCTGCATGCCTAACCCTTGCAAATTATTCCTCCCTGACATTGCTCTTTCTTCTCTTCATCACTTACTTCTACTTCCTCTTCACTGAATGCTTCCTTTTTAAAAATTTCTTGTTGGATTTTTAAAAATATCTTAAAGTTAAAAAACATTGCTACTCTAACAGTTGACGTTCTTACATACAGGTCATTGCTGACCGATTCTACATCAAGCTCTTGAGGTTCACCCTGAAAAAGTGGTAGGGAACTGAGTAGGCAGGGCATGGCTCAGCTGAGGTAAATGTGCCATCTGTGTGGAGACATGTGCTGCCCACTTGCCCACTGACTCTACACTCAGATGTAGAAGTGACATTTCCTGATAAGAAAGGCAGGTTCATTTCAGTAGGGTGCAAGATTGACTAGATTGATTACATTTTTCTCTATGGCAAACATCTTGTGATAAAGGAAATATGTATGTCATAAATGGGAATGTTACATGCTGCAAATTTTCCCATAAATTATAATAGAAAGCTTGTGGTTATGTGAGGAAAGTTTTAATACTCTGGTGGCAACTTTCGATCTCTTAGTTTGCTTCTGAATCATATGCTTTCCTCACTGCTAGCAAATCTGTGTGCAGAGAAGAAAATCATTCTGATACAGTGGTATATGAAATGCAAATAGTGAACTAAACCTGAGGAAAATCAAATTGCAATTTCCAAAAGGAATGTAAGTGATTTTTTATTTTTACTTGAGTGATGTTATGTTAATATATTTCGAATTTCTCCATTCACTAACCTCCCACGGAGTGAGTACCCTAAATTACCAAATTTTAATATATGCAGATTTAACGTGTTTGTGTTTTTGGAAAAGGCAACATGTCAAAGTCAAACACACCTATACGCTGATATATTCACTCTCACTGGTGTTACTGAAAGATTGAACTTGCCAATGAGGTGGAGTTTCTGAAAATATCCTTGTTTAGTGTGGTTTGTAACAACTCAAACTGGGGTTCTCCTTGACAGAACATCCTTATGGAAAATTTTTATAGAAAGGATACTTTTCCAATATATTGAGACTTCAAAAATTTTTTAATTTGTAATTTGCTTATGTAAAAGAACATCCTGTGCTTTATGACAGTAGCTTTGAAATATTTTTGACTGGTATCCACAGAAAAATACATTTTAGTTGTAACACTGTGTGTGTGTGTATATGTATGTGTAAAACAACAAAAGTTTTATGAAATTTAACAACTTCACCCTTAAAATATGCACTCCAGGGCCCGGGATTTAGCTCAGTGGTGCCGCTGCCTGCCTCTCAAGGGCAAGGTCCGGTCCGGAGTATAATCCCCAGTACCAAAAAAAAAAAAAAAGTACTGGGTGATCTACACAACTGATTTCACAACTCTGTAATGGTCCCCAACCTGCAGCGAGATAAACGCTGTTCAGAGAAAGGCAGCCTTTTTACAACAGGCTCTCTGCTCTGTCACCTGAGAACCCTGGCTGTGGTTCGGCTGCTACCCACTGGGAGTGACCTCTGTCCTTGTATTCCCTCTGCTTTTCTTTCTTCTGTGGTATTCCCAGATGCCACCTACTGTAGGTAAACACAAACACACAGAGATAAAACAGCAATCCTGTGGCATCAGTCACTGCCTTTTAAAAAAATCCTCACCTATTAAAATTGGTAATTATCTAATCAGCAATCAGGAGAAAGGCAAATATTGAAGGAGAGATAGTCCCACAAAAGCAAAACACATACTGGATAGTGTTAACATTTTACAGCCTCCCTCTCTCTCAACTTGTTTTCTATTCCCTGTGTTCCCCGCATGTCAGATTTTTTGCTCAGTGGGTAGAATACGGTTGCCTTCTGTTTCCTAATGTTGGCTTTCTTTCCCAGAAAGTTGCTTTTCTCTTAGACTCATGGCAGCCTTCCATGCAACCTCTGCCCATCCTTGTCCAGCACTCTCTGAAGAATGGAAGCACTTTATTCAGTCCAGGTCACTAGCTCTCTCTTGACTCCTCACCCACCAATCGATCACTTCCTGCCCAGGATTCCCAGTGAACTCTGGCTCCCCTTCCTCCTCTTTTCAGCTTTCTTCAAACAAAGGTTCATGATTACATAGCCAACCCAGACAAGAATAAAAATAACAAAATAGAGTTTAAAAATGTTTATTTCACTTCAGACAGCTTAGGATTCTGTTGAGTAGATACTCACTGTATCTACTCTTTTGAGATAAAGATTTTATTTGACTTAACCAGGGTTTAGGTAAAATTAATTGAACAGGGGCAATACCCTGCCTCTTCTCTGGCTAGAGGAAAATTCCCTTAAGTAGCTTTGGTCTTTCTGTTTAGCTGCACCTATATGGACTTTGCTATTGAGCTTGTGTCACTTGTAACCTTTCATCTTAATTACTTTTCCTTTTCCTACAATGCATCTTTTTTTGTTATTTGGATACCTGAAGTAAAGGAGATTTAAGCTTGTGACTTAGCCTGGAATAGAACTATACCATCAATTGCCTGTTCAAACCATGTTTCAGTATTGGTCATAATATAGTTTTGAAGCCATATTTTATTATATAACTCCACCTAAAAAGATTGGCTAAATAACATGTAATATCAGTCAGACAAAGCTAACATAGAAGAATAACTGGTTTGATCATTTTTTGCTTTATTGTTTTTTCATGATTTTAACTAATAGATATATTCAATTTTTAATATTATATGAAGGTATAAGTATTGTATTAGCCTACCCATTGCTGGAACACAATAACTGGTAGCCACAGATTAGAAGAGAATAGGTTTAATTTGGCTCATAGTTCCAGGGATTCAGTCCATGGTCAGCTGGATCTGAAGCAGAAAGAAAAGGGAGGAGCTGGGGACAAGAATACCATTTTCTAGGTCATGCTCCCAGTGACCCGTCCCTCTAACCAGGCCCCACTTTCTAACAGCACATGAACTCATCTATGGCTTAATCCACTGGTGAGTATATATATCGCCCAATGATCCAATCACCTTCCAAAAGTTCCATTTCTGAACACGAGACTTTTGGGAGACATTTTAGATCTAAACCATTACAAGAATAAAAGTAAAAACCAAATCTCATTTCACCATCTAGATATAACCACTGACAATACTTTGGTCTATATCTAGAGACATTTTTTGCACATATGTGTATGTGTATCACAAACACACGCATTCAGGTAGTGTTTTTAAAAATCTCAAAAGCACAAGCCTTTGGGTAGTTGGAGTAAGAATCATTTTTTCTTCCTCTTTACATCTTTCTTTGTTTTCCACATTTTAAATAATGTGTATGGTTGCAAGTTATAGCAAAAGAAAATCGAAAATGAAAAAGTAGTCATGTGAGGAGAGATGTCATTTTCTTGGCAGGGCAGATGAATGGTGGGGTAGGGGGTCCTGGGAGAGGGGTCTGTACAGGGAGGAAGTTTCTGGGAATTATACCCAGTTCTCAGTTCCTGCTGTTATTCTCTCATCACTTTCATACTTGGGAGCACCTCCATCATGACTTTCAAATATATGTTCATATTTTCCAGGACTTACAAAGAGCTGATAGATAAATTTATCTAGATATTTTGCCACTGTGTAGAAGGAAAAATTTATAAGAATTTCCTTAACTTCTGCTGTTTGGATCATTATGAGAAATCCCACTCATAGTTAGGATGTAGCTGGCAGGAAAGGTGATTATTCTCTGAGTTCCCACCATCAGGCACCAAAGGAGGAAGTGTGCACATTTCTGCAGGGCAAGAACTGACTCTCCATAGACAACTATTTCAGCACAACTGTTAAATTACACTCCCTCGCCAATCCCAGGAATCTTCTCTCTTTCCCTAATGAAGCATTTATCAGCATCTCCACACTGAATCTACAGCCTTCTCCCTCTCCTGCACCTTCTTATCTCCTCCCCATCCATCTCTCCCTTTGTTTGACTTTGGGAGGGAGGCTTGTTATATATAGCTTATATAATGCTTTAATCATGGACTGTGGGTTACTTTATAGCTCCCTGAATGCCTTGGCAAGGTCTCTATATAATAAAATTATTATTATTAAAGTCAATTAATCAGAAGCACAATTCACTTTTCAGCACCTGACATCCTGAACATTTATTGATGCAGAAAAGTCTTTGTGTTCACCTACAGTGTAACAGCAATTTTAGAAATCAGTAATATTGAACATTGATACTATAGATTTCTTTAATTAGATTGTAATTTGTATGAACATACAGATGTGTTGACCTGTTAACTATGAATGATTGATGAGCAGTGAAATAAAATATGCTACAGAGTAATTATGGTTAGGAAGTGCTGGTGAGGCTTGTTGTATAATTTGCAAGTGATTTTAATTCATACTCAGCAAAAGAAAGAAGAAAGAAGCAGTTCCTTGTATAATGAGAATCATCCACCTCAATTTCTTTCAATAGGTTCTCTGCCTGGAATAGGTAATTATTTTCTTTTTAAAAATTCTTTTAGAATACTTTGTATTGAAGCATACATAATACATACAGAAGAGGACAAACTGTCAGTGTATAGCTCAGTAATTTCCACAAGGAGTCATGCTAAAAGGACCACCCAGATCAAGCAGCAAAATGTCACCATTCCTCAGAGACTTTTTCCTGCCACCTTCTATTTGTCCTTCCTACTCAAAAGAAATGCTGACTTCTATCTCCAAATCCACTCTTGCCTGTTTTGGAAATGTCTATACATGTAGTCACACCTGATGTGTTCCTCTGAGTCCACCTAATGATTTCTTTCTCAAGATAGTTTTTTATTTATTACCTAAAATAGCACCTGCCAAGAGGTAGGGATAATATTAAGGGCAGGGACTACAAAAGGCTATTAAGATACAGATAATTAATCTTTCCTTACATAGGGGAAGACAGACATGTGAACAAACAGGGTCAGGTAAGTGTTGAGTGTTCTATGAAAAAAGACAATGGGGTTCCGAGGAGATGGGGCTCAGTCCCACTGGGGCTTAGTAGGTAGCTAAAAAGATATCCATTATATTATGTTCAAAATTTTAAGGCCCTGAAAAAGTCTGAGTGGGTTGAACCAAATTAGCCTGGAGGCCTTCTGGGGTTGTTGCTAGAACCCTCTTCTCTCCCTCCCTCCTTTTGAAGTTCATTTCCATTCTTCTCCTCCTGTTTTAGTTTTTTCACCCTCCCTGTCCTTATCTACACCCCTTTTCTCTCAACTATCCTCCCTCTGTCTTCTTTCATGGTCTCCCCTCAGAAACTATAGGTCCCCTCTCATCCATTCTGCTCTGGATCTTTCTCTCTTGCCTGACCTTTGCTTCCAAGGTGAGAAAAACAGGAGTTCCAAGCCTGTCCATAGGTTCTGCCCATTCACCCTCCATCCTGGTTTTTCTTAGGGTTAGTGGACCCACAACACTCCTGGTGGCTGAGGAATGAACAGGTGGAAAGGACAGATAAAAGGAACCATATGTGTGAATGGGAGATGAACAGAAGGATGAGCAAGACCATTTTAACCAATTCTTTTTGGTGTCCCACTCTGAGTCCTGCAGTTAGTCAAATTGAGTTTGGTTGATTTAATCTTTATTGTACTCCTTGTACCATGGCCAAGCACTATTCAAATGTGGATATTGAGGTGGAATAGATGCAGTTTTGTTTTGTTTGTGTTCCAGCAAGTCCATCTTTCTCTCTGAAAACCCAAAAGGTGGTTTGTGGTGATTGCTGGTCCACTGAGAGGATGCTGCCCTGGTTTCTTCTGCCAGGAGGAGCTCTCTGGTCAGTGTCAATAGGAGACCACTTAAAACATCGGCAAGGGGCCTGGACCTCCTGCTTCAGGATTTTGCCAAGAATCCCTAGCCTGCTTTTCTTTTTCATCTGATTCTGATAGGATGGTTTTTGTATCTTACACATTGGCAGTCTAAATTTAAAACTTGGCTGAAAACGAACTTGGTGAAGTTCTGTCCAGATGAGATGAATGTCCAGGGTTGGTCACCTACAGAAATTGGAAGAGATAGCCCTGGTCCCCCTTTTCAAGGGATGTTCCACAGTGGGATGTTGGAGCTTCAGGGGACAGAATGTGACTATCACTTGGCAAGTGCTGGTTATATTAAGAGGCAAAGAAGTGAGATGGAACTTTCCAAGAACTTTGAATCAAACATCTGAGTTAAATCCTGGCTGCATCAACCAACTGGATGAGTTTAGGCAAGATATTTAAACTTGAAGTCTGTTCTCCAGTCTTGCCATTTTGGATGGCAATGCTGGACTCATGGATAGTGGGTGGGAATCAGTGAGATCTTGGGAATGGCTCCTCTGTGAGTTGTATCTTCATGGCTTCTGGATGGGATTTTGTTTTAAGACCAAAGGATCCTCTGGGGCAAAATGCAAGAGCTTGCCAATGTCAAAATGCCCTGTGATAAGCATTTTGCAACTTAGTCTTCAGAAGGGACATGCTTGAAGCACAAAAATATAGCTTTCTGGTTTTGCATATCCAGTGAATAAATCTTATGGAGTCCCAAGGGCCCAGTAGGCCTATCAGCTCTTCAACAGATATTACCTCTGTGAGTATCTTCTGGTTTCAGTGACCTGACATCAGGGCCCAGATCCTGAATGATAGGAGAATGGTTGGAAGGTCATTTAGAGGCCATTCAAGGAAGGCTTGATTCATGTTGTCTGGAAGTTCCTAAGGATGTCTCTCTTTGTGTGTCTTTAAGCAGGGAATTCCAATAAAATCAGAAGTTACAACTTAATCAATATGGCAGCTCAAACATTCAAGTCCCATTCAGAGGTAAAAAATCACTGAATAAGAATCAATGTGACCAGAAACTAGGAAGACAAGATGGATGCCAACTGAGAGGAGAGTGAAGTACCCATCAGTGATGATAACAGACTCAAAGAATTCATGGAAGCAAGAAAGCAACACTAGTAAGGACAGAAGGGAAGACAGGAAAGAGCAATTTGCTGGTTCTGAAATAGTACATCTCTCATTTCAAAGGTCACAAGCCCTGTAATTCTCTCAAGAATATAAAAAAGTAAAAGAGGAGAGGATCAAGAAGATATTCTTAAAATATACAAGCTATCTTCTTCAGGTTCACCTCTTTGCAGATCTTGAAATCAAGATTTCAATGTCAGTGGTATATTTGAGAAGTTCAGATTGCACAGGCAAAAATGTGATTAAAGGGAAAGAAAGCAGCTTATAGAAGATGAACTACTGATTAAACTGACACAGCATACAATTTGAACTGACTATTCCTGCCTCAGAAAGCTGGAATTTGATACCAAGAACAATATTTTGATAGAATTTTTTTAAAAAGCACACCTGATAATTTACACCTGAACCATAAGTAAACTGGAATATTTACATGCCAATTTTTTTTTTTGTACTAGGGATCGAACTCAGTTCCTTGAGCTTGCGCAGCAGGCGGCGAAACCACTGAGCTAAATCCCCAGCCCTCACATGCCAATTTTTGGAGAAGCAATGATTGAGATTTACTCCTGAAGGTGTTAATTTCTCAGCACCCCCTTCCGTGTACACACACACATACACATACACATACACACAGAGGTGGTGGAGTTTCCACAGTAACTGGCTAGAAACGTCCTCAGGTATAAAGGTCCCAATACTGGAAGTCAAGTGTTGGCCAGGAACAGTGAAAGATACCAAGAGTATGGATGGGGCAGTGGTAACATCTGGTAATCAAGGTTTTTTGCATATTTCACATGTATCTGAAAGAACTATGCAACATAGTGTTAGGTGCATTTTTGTTTTATAATTTATGTAAGTGAAGTTTAGAAAATCCAAATGACAAGTACAAAGCTACATACTGTAATACATGTACATTTGGACAGGGTTAGGAAAGCATAAAGCATTGGGAAAAATAACCTTTATTTCCCTTTTTTAGACCTCAATGTTGCTGGTATCAGGTTGACCCTCACATAGAAGAAATTTGTTATACAACTTTCTAGAGTAGGCCCAGGGACACCATAGCCACATAAAATCCTCAGATGTACTTCACAGTCCAAAACAGCAAAAAACTGGAGGAGCAGAGCGCCCCCCCGCCCCGGTGCCCAGGAGGTGAGCTGCGCAGGTGCCAGCAGCACCACTCTTCCCCCGCCCCTGTGGCTGCACTGAGATAGTATCTGGATCCACAGCACAGAGGTGCAGGGGGCCATAAAGGACATTGTTCTGAGCTCCAGAGATAGAGCAGAAGTGAGCAACAGAAAGAGGGCCTCTTTCAGGCTCCTCAATGAAAATGGAAGCCCACTGGAAAAGTGAAGAAAATCTCTGCAATAAAGGCACTCCAGACCACTATAGTTGCACACTGAATTAGACAAGATGGTGTGTGACTGCAGTCTCAGCACTCTGGACAGCAGAGGTGAGAAGGTCACATGGTGGAGTCCAGCCCGACCAATTTGGTGAGTTAGTGAGACCCTTAGTGGGTATCTGAAGTAAAACGTCTGAGGATATAGTTCACTGAGGAGATGCAGAGTTCGAGCCCCAGTAATGCAAAAGTGAAAAACTAACAGATAGATGATAAATAGATAAAAATATTCATAGATACTTAGATAAAAATAACAAAATAAGTGGCCACTGATTTATTTAGTATGAAGAAAAAATGGCTGTCGCGGGCAGAGACAGGGGGCGAGTCCCCACAGTCCTGGGCCTGACTCTCCTGAAGAAGCAGAAGGTTGTGGAAGAATCAGATAGAGACTGAAATCTTGGAAGCAAAGTTGTTCTTTTATTTATTTATGTATTATTTATTTATTTTTGGTACCAGGGATTGAACTCGAGTCCTTGCGCTTGTGAGGCAGGTGGCAGAACCACTGAGCTAAATCCCCGGCCCCTTGTTATTTTATTTAGCAAGCATGCAAGAGTACAGCTGCCTTCTGTCAGAGAGATGGGCAGTGGTGCCCAAAACAGAGCCACCGTTGAAGGGGGCTCAAGATGCTGGTTTTATAGTAGTTGGGGGCCTAGCCTGCCTCTGGGCTGAGGGTGCCCCTACTTGGTTAATGATTAACTTAGCTCATTACTAGGGACAACAGGGAGGGGTCTTTTCAGGGGCCTTTTACATCTTAGGGCCAAGGTTCTTTTTCCTTTTGATCTTAGCAAACCAAGCTTTGCAGGGTACAGCGTGAAGAGGAGGTGCAACCTCAGCAGACTGTCAGCTTTTTATGGGTGTTTAAGACTGTTCTGCCAGCTATCTAAACTTCTATGGAGAGGGGCTCATCTCTCCCTGCCTAGGGGGTCTCGATCCCTACAGGGCTATAGGCTTTTCTATCACATGGAGACTCAAGTCTTGGAACCTGAAGACTTGAGCTCATTTCCTTGGCAACATCTCCAAACAGAACTTGGAACCCTTGTTAACGGGCATCACTATTTAGTAACAGCTGTCTCCCGACCTCTCTTGGCCAGAGACGGTCAACAGTGAACATGCTGAGTTGCTTCTCTACTTTGAGAGACCACAGCCTCAGGACTCCAGGTAGAGAAAGTATCTGTGAAAGATTAAGAAGATGGCTCACTCCACCCAGACACTGCAGGCCACTGTGCAGCAGCCGCATGACTGTCACAGACACTCCAGGGACAATCTCCCCGGAAGTGACCACGTGACCTACCAAAATCAAGGTACCCCAGTGAAGTCTCCCTAAGCCCAAATACCAATGGCACAGAAATGGGGAAGAGTGCAGGGCAAGTATCACCAGGCCCAGAAACACCCAGTAGCTCTGGGCAGGTCTCCCCAGAGCCCGGCACAAAAAACCTAGAGAGTCAAAGTCTAGGGAGGGAGACCGAAGTCACAGCGACTGGTCCCCGAGAGACACTGAAAAGCCCAGTAAACATCCACCCAGGCCTGGCTGCCACTATTAGAAAAACAACTTCACAGAGAGCCTTGCAGAACTCCAGCCAGTGTGGTCCCTGCAGGCAGTCAGCCCACTCTCGTTCTCTGAGCCCTGCCTGCCTGTTTCCCTGGGCAGCCAACCTGTCTATGGTCCCTTCTTCCCAGGCACCTCCATGACCCACACCTCTACCCAATGTGCCTTGATTTTGGGAAGAGACACCATGACAAGGTCTCTTGAGAATTCTATCCACTTTGAGGGCCTGTGTGATAAAGATCGAGATGTGTGGTGTTTAGACAATAAACAGCTTTTCACCACACACTGGTTAGAGGAAGGAGACCCACATACTGTGTCACCTCAATTGGAGTTAGAAGAGGGCTTTAGGCTTTCTGAGCTAAAGGAGGATTCTGAGCTCTTAATTCATTCATTACCTTGTATACCAGAACATCCTAAAGTGCCTTGTCCAGAAGAAGA
The DNA here is from genome assembly GCF_053883595.1 of Heterocephalus glaber. Classification (NCBI taxonomy): domain Eukaryota; kingdom Metazoa; phylum Chordata; class Mammalia; order Rodentia; family Bathyergidae; genus Heterocephalus; species Heterocephalus glaber. The sequence goes on along the minus strand of NW_028258156.1, from coordinate 24,779,544 downwards.
GAAATCCATCCACCACAGAGCTGCAGGCCACTGGAGAAAGCAATATTATGTGAATGGCCACACTTTTCAAGCCAAATGCTTCAGCAGGCGAGCTCGCTGTGCTGTCTGCACAGACCGTGTAGCAGGACTTGGCCACCAGGTTATATAAGTGCACCAACTGCAAACTCTTGGTTTACAAGAAGTGCCACAAACTTGTCACAATTGAAAGTGGGCAGCATTCTTTACCATCAGAGACCATGGTGCCAGTGGATCCAACATCCATGGCTTCAGACCCTGCACACACAGCGATCCCACATAACCTTTCAACTCATGAGGCTTTAGGACAAGTTGATGAAGAGAACAAGAGAACGAGGCAGGGAACACTGGGGAAAGTGGCAAAGCTTCATCTGGTTTAGGTCTTGAGGACTTTGATGTGCTCCAAGTGATTGGCAGAGAAAGTTATGGGAAAGTACTGTTAGTCCAACTGAAAAAATCAAATTGTATGTATGCAATGAAAGCAGTGAAAAAAGAGTGTGTCAACATTGATCAGGTACAGAGAGAGAAGCGCATTTTACGGCAAGCATCCAATTGTCCTTTTCTAGTTGCACTGCATGCTTGCTTCCAGACAGAAAGCAGACTGTTCCTTGTTCTAGACTATGTCAATGGGGGAGATCTACTGTTTCATGTGCAACAACAAAGAACGCTTCCTGAAGAACATGCCAGGTTTTACTCTGCAGAAATCAGTTTAGCAGTCAACTATCTTCATCAGCAAGGAATACTTTACAGAAATTTAAAATTGGAAAATGAATTACTAGACTCAGAAGCGCACGTTAAACTCACTGATTATTGCTTGTGTAAGGAAGGCTTACAGCCAGGAGATACGACCAGCACTTTCTGTGGGACTCCTAATTTTGTGGCTCCAGAACTTACAAGAGGGGAAGATTACAGTTTCAGTGTGGACTGGTGGAATCTTGGAGTACTAATGTATCAGATGATGACCGGAGAGTCTCCATTCCATCTTGATGAGAGCTCTGATAACCCTTATGAAAACTCAATCAAGTATCTCTTGCAAATAAATTTGGAAAGAGACATTTTCATACCTCATTATCTGTCTGTGAAAGCTGCAAGTATCCTGCAGTTTTCTGAACAGAGACCCAAAAAGAACAACTGGGTTGTCATCCTCACAGGGGCTTTGCTGATGTTCAGGGACATCCATTCTTTCAAAATGTGGACTGTAATATGATGAAGCAAAAGCAGGTGGTGCCTCCTTTTAAACCAAATATCTATGAGGGATTTGGTTTGGACAACTTTGATCCTGAATTTATTAATGAACCTGTCTGGCTCACCCCAGATGATAATGACATCGTGAGGGAACTTGATGGATATGAATTTGCAGGTTTTGAGTATATCAATCGTCTTATAATGTATGAAGAAGAAGCGGTCTGATCCTCATTTTTCAACTATGCAGTTTGCTTATGTTGCCATTTAATGCTCGGAAAACTTGTTACCAGCCTGGATAGAATTAACTATTTCAGAATTGTCTGGAAGCTAATTTTAATTTATTGTTTTGAAGTTACATTTAGATGTAATACTTGATTCTTATAGTCTACATTAGAGAATATGGAATTTTTTCTTCATAGATTAGATTTTTATGAACTGATTTAAATAACAATGAGGGAGTCGCTTGTTAACCACACTTGTATATACATTCCATCTGTTGAGTGGGACATAATGCCTAATATTTTTTCTTTTTACTTATAATACAAGAAAACAATTTGTCTTTTCAGTAAAAATATCTTACCTATGCTAGTTTCTCTCCAATCACATTACCTGCACCTTTTGGGCTCAGTTTATGTAGTCTTCAGGAAAATCCAAAAAATAGCAACAATTTTGAATTAAAACATATATACTTGTATCTTTTTTATATGAAGAAAATACAATATATGACTACAAGCTTTGGAAAGGTAATAGTTCTCATGAAATGGAGTACCTAAAATGGTTAAGAGATAATTTCTTAAATGTTTACAAATTTTAAATCATTCTGAATTTAAAACTAGATCGTTAACTAAAATTAGGATGTTACATATCATCCTTCTGTTTTAGTATCATTTTTATGCCAAGGATTTGAAAGGTAACCATCATCATATAAATATAAATAAGTTATAATGGTACAATCTTAGTTTAATTTAATTTTAGTTAATGATCTAGTTTTAAATTTAGAACAATTTAAAATTTGTAAACATTTAAGAAATTATCTTTTAATCTTTTTCAGATGCCCCATTTCATGAGAAATATTACTTTTCCAAAGCGTAGTCACGTATTGTCTTTTCTTCATATAATTTAGTTTGAAACTAATGAAAACATGAAAGGAAAATGTTTATAGACATTCACATGTTCATTTCCAAGGTGTGTATGTTTCTCTTAATGCCTGGAACTTGTTAAAACAAAAAGCAGTATTCACAACATAAACTTATAGAGAATTCTAACATGTCAGAAATATGTATATGATCCTAATTTTAAGTGTTGCTCTTTTCCATAGGGCATTTCAGAGTGTAGAATAATCACCCAGGGTGTTTGTTTAACATGTTTATTACTGAGCCACATTAGAATTCTTTTGGGCTTTTGAACCTCATTTTGAGAAACACTTTCTTCAAGATATTCTTTTGTCCTCCAGTTAAATAGTAGAAAGTGTGTTCATGGTATAATATTTTAAGATGTTACAAGCAGAAATTTACAACTTCATGAACATTTTTGAACAAATTTTACATGAATGACTTCATTAGATACCCTCCTTGTTCCCCTTAACAAAGTCTTATCAGTTTTCTGCCAATGATATCCAAATAATGGGCATTTTTCTTTGATGAGGTTTTCACCATTATTCAGGGTGGTCTTTTGTTTTTCAATATTTAAGTAATAAGATTAACTGTATATTTTATAGAGAACTGCACTACAAATACATTTTCAACTATTTTTGTAGTATTTAACTGTTATGTCAGTTCTTTTCATGTCATATAGAAATTGTCTCAAAATACTCTTTAGGGGAATAAGTCAGTTTATAGTTAGAATGGTTGACATTCTGGTGTTCTAAAAACTTTATTTTGCATAATCCTGTAGTCAGATCATTTTATGCATATGTAGCTTGGGTTAAATTTCAAGTACTGTGTTCAGCACTGGCATATTTACTGTATAAATTTGTTTTATTTTGATTTTTGTCATGTGGAATGCTACATGACTTGGTCATCATAATGTAATCTGTGTTGTGTTCTTCTTTTTTCATGTTTACAGCCTTTAAATAAAAGATTTAACATAAATTTTAAAACAGAATCAACATCATTTAGATATTGATATCAATATTTATCAAATGGTAAGTAGTGATGGGCACTTGGAGTTGTTTGCCATAAAATATTTGTTTAGAGCCTTTCTACCCAGACTCATAGTGTGTGCTGGAATTAGAGAGGGGAGAAAACCTATATCAAAAGAGGCCATAAAACACTGTTTGAATTCTGGGCTCCTCTGTGTAATTTTCATTCATGAAAGAGAAGACCTTCCCTGAGGAAGCACATCTCTGAAGCTATCATAGTGAAAATAAGATCTGGACAGAAACAGTTGATTCCCCTTCTTCTACATACTACATCCAAGGGTCAGGAAATCTTGTCAGCTCTACTATGAACATAAGATTGGACTCTCCCCACTTCTCACCACCTCCCCTTAAGCACCCTGGACCATGCCCTCATCATCTCCACTTTGAGTAGCCTTCTGATTGCTCTTCCACAATATCCTAAGCACAGAGATCTGAAGCTTCCTTTTATATAGTGCCACTCCTGTACTCAAGGATCTCTGCTTTGTTTTCCTATTTCATTCAGGGTAAAAGCCAACATCTTTACAATGGGAGGCCCTCGGACATCAAGGCTCCCATTCCCTCTCCATCTCCATTTCCTCCTGCCTCTCCTTCACTACTCTGCTCTACTACACTGGCCCTTCTCCTGGGACCCCAATTTTCCAGCTATGCTGACTCATGGCCTTTGCACTGGCTCCTCTGTCAGCCCAGACCAGTCTTCTACTGTATCCACATGACTAGCCCCTCATTATCCCTAAGCTATTATTCAAATGTCATTTCCCAAGGAGGCTTACCCTTACTGCAGTACGGAACTTACCATCAAACACACACACACACACACACACACACACACCCCTTGCAACTCTAGCACACAGTTACTTCTAACTTATGCATTTCTATCACTAACTGCTTGACATTTGTGTAACTTACTTGTTTACAATGTTTATTGCTTATTTTTTGTCTCTTCCTAGGAGAATATAAACTCCAATTTTGCTACTATAGTCACTAAGGTAGTCTGAGTACCTGGAACTTTTAGCACTATATATTCATTAAGTGAATGAAATAATCACATAACTAGGATGGGAAGGTACCTTAGAAATAATCTGATCTCCAGTGGGATACTTGAGACTTTTGGGGATGCTTCCAATATACAAACTGAGAGCAATCTATACTTCTATGCTCTAAATTCAGGTCTGCTAAGAATATACTGTTTGACAGATTTATTCATATAGTTTCAACCTGTCATTCAAAAATTATTTGTAGTGAAGGACATTTTTCAAAAAGTCCAATCTGTAGCAAACTATGACTTATACATTACAATAATGACTACTAGAAAAATATTTAAAAAGACATACAAAAGTAACTAAATTAATAATATACTGGATAAGGTTCAATAGAAATATAACTACTGTGTCAAATTGCTATTAACTTTTGGAACACTTATTTTTAATTTCTATTCACATAACATAGTGGGCAAATGATAACAGCTGGAAAAACACACTGAAGAGTGCCAGTCTGCAGTTGGCTTCTGCCTTTTGGCAGATACAACATCTGCTCCCAGTCATCTCTTTGACTTAGCAAGGTTGGCCTCTGTGCTTTACTAAATGTGAGGTCCGTGAGGTCCTTCTGGAGAAAGCCTCCTGAGACTGCCTAAGGAACCTGCAAATTCCAGGTATACAGAAGCTCAATGAGTTGACTTTTGGAAGGAAATGATTAAGCCTTATTTTTCTAGTCTTCGAATGCTTCTGTTGGGAAACAGCAAGGCCACTGTTTTCAGTTTATTTTATTATGCTCTCTGTTATTAAAAAACATATTTCTTAAAATGCCATGTGCCTAATACAGTTTGTATGTATGATACCTGGGAACATCTAAAAGTAAATCTAAAATTGTATCAATATGTATGAATGTAGTAGGAAACATATTTTTTTTATTTTACAGCAGTTGAGTCTACTGCCTGGATAGAGTAATAATAATGATTGTATCCATAAAAAAAGATGTGGGCATTTGATGTTTGAAGGGAGGAAGCTGAAACATAATTTGGAAAATGAAAAAACAGTAAAATTATTTTTCTCTAGACATTTAAAAATATGATGCAAGGAACAGAGTTCACATTTTATATGGTACAATTTCCCTCTTAATATCTTGATTGAGCTTTGTAATATTACTAGCCACTTGCTTTCAATTTATGTATGGGATTCTCCATGGAGACACGTCCATAACATGAAGGCATCCAATATAGAAAATGACATGCAATGCCTTTATTCTTCCAGTTTAATTAATGCTGTGACAACCACTTGGGAGAGAATGCAGTGGAGCGGAGGCCTCTGTAGGGAACTGCAGGTTATAAGCAATAAGGAAACTGTCATACTGTTACTGGGATCCAACATATCAAACCCAAAGCTTTCTTTGCAGTATCACTGGAGATAAATTCCAAGGAAAACAAGCAACTTAAAAAATTAGATTTTTTTAGTCTAACAAAAAGAAAGTTGAAAATGGCTGAAGTTGTAATATTTAATGCATCGAATTTCTAGAATATGGTTTCCTAACTTTAGAAAAAACAAATCTGAATGCCCAAGTTATGTGTGTTCTCAATGCTCTTTGTACTTTGCTTGAAGATTTCAGGATTCTTTCCTTCCTTCAAGGATGATTTATTGAGCTCCAAGTCTGCACTGGGTAGAATGGTGAACAAGACAAACTCCCTACTCCGTGGATGAGACAAGGGGACAGACAATAAGCAAGTCCTCAGATAAGAATAAATGGATGACAGTGAGAACTGGGGGAGATGCATAAGAGACTTGAGAGTGGAGAATGAAATGTGGGTGCTATTGCAAAAGGGGTTTGGGGGAAATCCTTCCTGATGTTTGAGCTGAGACACAAGTGAAGAAAGGGAATGAGCCCACCAGGAAAACAGTGTTCTAGGCCAGGGGAAAATGAGTGCAAAGACCTGAAGCAGGAGTCTACTTGCTGGGCTTAAGAAAAAGGAAGAGGCCGGTGTGGTGGGGCAGAGGGAGCAGGTAGAAGGTAGCCAAGACCCCACTGTGCAGGCCTCCCGAGGGCTCTCAGTTCTATGTAACAAGGCCCTATCATATTTTCTTAATGCACTTTTACTCTTTTGTAATAAAATCTGCTGATAATGTAACCTTCACTGGTGGTTAAAAAAAACAAACAAAAAACTAATACAATACTCTAAGTCCAGGAAGAAATAGAAGGCATACAATAAAATAAACATTTTTCAGCTATACCAGAAAATACTGTGAATTAGTAGGATGCTTGCATCTCTATGAAAAAATCACTGTGAATTTGACAATGGACTGATACAGCTGTACATTACCAGAAGTTTAAATAGTGTCACATTGTTGTCAGTGTTGAGATTTTCTGAAAGAATGTCTAGCCCTTGAAGAGTTTTGAACAAAATAGAGAATAAACATCACTTGAGGTACACAATAGTTGTATTCTTAGATAATCAGGTGTGTAGTAAAACCCTGTAAAAATTAGTTTCTGTTATATGTGAAATGGAGTTAGGATTTAGGCTCCAGTAGTAATAGATTTTAGAAGGACTTTGAAAAGCCTTGTGGGATACAGGAAAATTTTGCATTGTGTGAGGCTGTTCTGAGTATTGTGCTGTTTCTTATGTCACCAAATACCTGTAGCGTCTCAACATAGCTCATAAGCTACCAATAACAGTACCTTCTCTTTGAATAACCACCATGATTGGCCATGACCATGACAGAAACTATGAATTTGATGAGCTGTGGGGGTTGGGGGGACTGAACGTCAGTATTGACTGGTCCTGTCCCACAGAACCTTATGTAGTGATGATGTTTTATCTACTCTGTCCAATAAACTAGTCATACCCATAGGTTGCTATTAAGCATTTGAAATGTGGCTAGTGAAACCGAGGAACTGAACTTTTAATTTATCTAAATTTAAATAGCCACATGAAGCTACTGGCTGCCATGCTAGACACTGCTGCTATGGACTATAAATACAGATTTCTACACCCTGTAGTTGTGCCTCTGTTCTGTTTACTTTCATGATCATTTATTTTTGTTTTATCTATATTTGAAAAACCCCTTAGAAAAGTTGGATTTGAAGCACTGAACCAGCACTTACTTAAGGGCTACTCAAATAATAAATAATGGAGACTTCCCTGAATTCCCTACCTTTGGGTACAGCTCTAAATGAACTCCTTTCATCTGCGAATACCCAGTGTCACTCACCAAATGTTACACTAAGAGTGAGGTGGGGCAGTTACTCAGGAAACAGAATGCCTGAATGCAGAAGAGCGCCTCACCTCTAAGTAGGACTGAGCATGGGGGAAGCAATAATGGAGACAGTTAAGAGTTAGAAGGGCTAATGAAGGAAGCAGGAGTGATACTTGGGAGCAACTGAACCTGGGGCAAGTGACAGAAGCCTCTAGGACCCTACAGTAGGATCAAAATCAGGGGACAAAGTTACCTGCCATAGGAGATGTGAACCAAGTGGTGGAATCCCAGTTGGGTGAGGCCCCTCTACCAGCCAAACCTTTCCTCACTGTCCCTGAAGAAGAAAGCATTCTTTGCCTTCCCCAGTCTCACAGTTTCTCCTTAAAATCTTACCAGCTCTTCAGTGCCAAGGCCATAGTCACCACCTTCCCCCATGCCCTCCACTTCTCTAGCCTGTGTGCCTCTGTCACCAGTGTAATGAGGCCTCCCCAAGCCTCTCTGGAAACCCTCAGCACTTTGCTTGGTAAGGACACAGCTAGGTGTGTACTTCCTGCTTTCCTCTCCCTCACTAGAGGAAGCTCAGGCAGGCAAGGTCAGGGTCTTGCTCGGCTGGCTATCTACTGCAGTGTCTGGCCACAGTAGGTCCTTGGTGAACATCAGGGTACCAGAATCTAGCTAGTTTTCTCTTTTACAGAGGAGACTCTACAAGTAGGAAGCATAGTAACCATCACCCCAAAATATTCATATCTCATTCCCCAAAGTCTGTGAATCTGTTGCCTTACATGGCAAGGGGGACTTGGGAGATATGACTAAGTTAAGGATTGTTAGATGGGGAGCTTCCTGCGAGCTATTCCTTGGGTTCAATATAATCCCAAGCCTCCTTCTACAGGAAAGGAAGAGACAGGAAAGGCAGAGGAGATTCGAGGAGCCAAGAGGTCAGAGTCAGAGATTTGAAGATGTTGTGCTGTTGGCTTGGATGATACAAGAAGGTACTGAAGCATGTGGTTTCTGGACAGTAGAAAAGGTAAAGAAACAGACTCTCCCTGAAAGCCTCTAGAAAGAACTCAGGCCTATGGGCACATTGATTGTAGCCCAATGCAACTCATTTTGACTCCTTACCTCCACAAATACAACATAACAGGCATTTGTGGATTTAACTTTATGTTTTAGTGTGATTATTTTTATTAATATTAGTAAGTATACATGAAACTTCACATGTGTGTATTGGGCCATGCTTTAAAATGCATTTCCTATTGTACGTTGCTGCCTAAGGGTTTGAAAAATATCCAGCTAAAGCTCGCCTCCTTCAGCATCTTTCCCCACTTATTATCCTTTCTGTCCTCTGTCTTTTTGCCCTCCTAAGTTTAAAAATATATTCAATTTTCTCCTACTTTGAAGAGATTATCTTTCCTCAACTCTGCATTTTTCCATGTAGGTGCTATACTACTACTGTATTATCTCCTAGGGATGCCCTACCAAAGCAGCAAGAACTGGGTAGCTTGGACAATGGAAATTGTCGTAGTTTGGAGAATAGAAGTCTGAAATCAAGGTATCTGGAGGGTTGGTTCCTTCTGAGGGCTGAGGGAAGACCTGTTTGGATTGTGTGAGACTTTTCTTCTTGGCTTGTGGGCTGTCCTTTTCATGTTCACATGACATTCTCCCTGCATGCAAGACTGTGTCCAGATTTCCCCTCTTTATAAGGATGTTAGCCATAGTGGATTAGGGTCCACCCAAATCATCTTAACTTATTTTATCAGCAACGGCTCTACTTCCAAATAAGGTCACATTCTGAGGTACTGGGGTTAGGATACCAATGTATGACTTTTATAGGGGACATAATTCAGCGCATAACAATTACTTTCTCTTAGAGTTAAGATTCTGGAATATGAAACCAAAATTTACCTTCTATTCCCTTATTGGCGATTCACTATTCAAGTTACTGTAATCTGCTTTTAATCTAATATAAACTCCACAGGAAAGATCTTAATAATGTCATTTAACCTAATCATCTAGTTCAATAAGTGAATTGTTGTCCTTGCCTGCTTTATTAATTTTTGTGATTTGAGAGATTATATACCTTTCAGTTGAAATTCTCTTCCACGAGACGTGACCCAAACTTCTCTGCTGTGTGCCTTGACCTGCTTTTCTTTTCTGCAGAACTTCATCCACGGCCAGGGCTTCCACTGCTACCTTAAACTGATGACTCCCAAATCTACCCTGGGTCGCGTTTACTTCAGAGATACTCATCATCTTAAAGATGAGTGACTGTTGCACGGACAAGCCTAACATAGGCAGAACAATCTGGAATAATACAAAAAAGAAATCATGAGACCCAAAATCATTTGATAAAGTCAGGTGGTTTTCTGACCTTGACACCTCATAAGATATCACTGGTTTTTCAACGTGGTTGGTCCTTACTTTCCAGGGAAATTACTTACTCTAACCCTATATCTTGTTTAGGCTGCTTCTGTGGGCATTTAAAAAAAAAAGGCTATAAGTAAGCATCTTCATTACAAAAAACCTTTCCTCAAACAAGGAGCTAGAAATATAGTTGCCACTTACAACCGATGTGAAAACAAGTAGAGAGAAATCCTGAAGGAACAGAATCATGTCCTCCTCACAAAACCCTACACCCCCAACCCCACTGTAACCTTCTGAGAAGGCTGGCCAGCCGCTGGAAGGTAGTAAGGCCAATTATCTGCTCTCCAGGACCTAGCACATGGTTTGGTACTAGTTTCCTGGGGCTTCTTTCATTCAACAAATATATATTCAGTATAATTTGGTTATAAAGACACTGTCCTAAGTTACATCCCTGAATTCATTTAGGACATGGTTGGATAATTCTTAAAGTAGGTGACTGTCAGACACAGAAACACGGTGATGGACGCCATTGTTTCTTTGTTTATTAATGCTCATGTCTGTTGTTAGTTATATTAGTTATTTTCTATCTTTATATTCTTTTCTATTGTCCATTTATAATTTAATTTTACTGCTGCTGACACTGATTTACAATGGGAATAATTATGGAAAGTCATTATTTATCCAAAGAAGCATATTTATAAACCTATTTCACCTGCGAGTCTTAACCTGAAAGCCTTCTCTGAACACTGCGTCACCATGAAGTGAGCTGCTGTTAAATTGGCCTTTATGGGGTTAATATCTTAATCTATATACTTTTAGATGTATTAATTTACAGTAACTCATTTCAGAGAGGCTCTTTCAGATGATTTTAATATAGATGTGTGATTCTTCTTATTCATTACATTTGTGAATCTACATATATAAGCAGATATTCTGTAAATAATTTTTAAACTCTTGTTGTGTTCTTAATAAGTCCATTACACTGTCTCAGCATTACAAATCATAGATTTTTAAGGAAGTAACTTATGTTCAATGAATTTTCTTCCTCTCACTGTCAGCATTTAAAATAGATCCCCATGACAACTGAACCCCATGGGGTCCCCACTGGCTGCTCACGGCTCATTGGAAGTGTGAGTTCAGCTGAGATTGATTGTGGGGCACAAGCTTCAGCTATTGCCCCACACCATGAGCTAAGAGCATTTCCAGGGAGGGGATGGAAGACACAGCCTGCCTTACAACTGCCAGTACTGCCTGTCTCTTCCCTACACATGAGCTTCCTTAGTGATACCCCTCTTGGAGCTAATAGAGGGCAAGTTTTCAAATGAGACCGTTAACTGCTCTTTACCACAAACTCTTTGGGCCCCTTGGAATACATACCATACAAAGATGCTAACTCCACACTGGGCAAAGGTAAACTGAGAGACCCTAAATTTATGTTTGTGGTGTGCACATTCCTACCACTAGGATTCCACCGAGGAACACAGTAGTGAAAATGCACTGACTACTCTAGCCTGACCCAAACTGTATGATACAACACAGTAAAGCATGGATTGGGTTTGAATCCTGACTCTATATCTTATTTTGCTGGCTTTGGAAATACCTCCTAACTCTACCAAACTTGTCTTCATAATAAATAGGGAAAGCAAGACTGTTGAAAATGTAGCAGAATTTTTAAAGTGAGAAATTTAAGTCTACAGATATCTTTTCCCTGCTTTTTGTTTTACATTTTTAAAAAGCCAATTGGAAAGATTTTTTTAAACCACAGAGCAAGGGATACTCACGGACTCATGAGGGAGTTTACATATGGTTTAGAGTGCAGAATCATTATAATGTTTGAGGGTTTTGTTTGTTCATTGTTTTTTGCCTTTTCTTGTGTGTGAGAGAGGGTCTCACTATGTCATTCAGGCTGACCTTGAACTCACTATGTAGCCCAGGCTGGCCTTGAACTCTCAACAATCCAGCAATCCTCCTGCCTCAGCCTCCCAAGTTCTGGGATTACAGCTGTGTGCCAGCTGTTGATTGGATTTTTGAGGTCTAAAAACCATACATAGTATCATATATAAGTTGCTTAATTCCAAAATATACAGCTAAATTTAATTTTCATATATGCCAGAATTACCTACTCACATCAAGACATAGGATATTTCCATCACTTCAGAAAGTTCTATAATATCCCCTTCCAGCCAATAATGCTGCCACCACTAGGACCACCACACTTAGAGGTAACCACTATTGGGATGATTGTGCATTAGTTAATTTTCCTGTTTCTGGCTTATTTCACTCACCATGTCTATGAGATTTATCCATGTTGTTGTATCAGTCTTTCATTTTAAGAACATATAATTTTTTAATTCACTCTATTAATATTTTGTTTTCAGTTTTGACTATTATGAATAAAAGTACTAAGAATACTTTTTTATACATATCTTTTGGTAGACAAACACACTCATAACTATTAAGAATAACACAGGACCAGAACTGCTTGATCAGAAGATAGGGATGTAATAATCTTTATAGAAAACTGCCAAACTGTTTCCTAAAATAGTTCAACCACATTCCATCAGCAGTATATGGGAGCTGCAGTTGCTTCTTATCCTTATTTCACTTGGCATTTACATTTTTGCTATTCTGGAAATAGTAGTGTTTATCTCATTGTGGTTTGGATTTGCTGTCCCTTAATGAATAATAATGTTGGGTCTCTTTTCATATGCTAAATATCCATTTAGAAATTATTTTGTAAGAGTGTCTCTTAAAGCTCCTTACCATTTTAATACTTGGGTGTGTTTGATTTTTATTAATTATAGGCATTATATATTGTAGGCAATAGTTCTTTGTCAGATATATGTAATACAAAAGCATCTCCCAATCTATGGTTTGCTATTTCACTTTATTAATGATACCTGTGATAAACAGAAATTCATAAATTTAATTTTGTCTAACTTACCACTCTTTTCCTGTACTGGCTATTGCTCCTAGGAAGAAAATTTTGCCTCCTCCCAGATTGTAAAAATATTTTCCCTTTATCCTCCTAGAAACTTTATTGTTTTTAGTTTAGGTCTGTGACACATCTAGAATTTACTCTGTGTGTGTGTGTGTGTGTGTATGTGTGTGTGTGTTGTGCATGTGGTACTGGGGATCACACATAGCCTCACACATGCTAGGTAAGTGCTGTACCACTGTGGTACATCCCCAGCCCTACAACTAATTTTTATATATGGTGTGAAAGAAGAGGTCAAAATTCACTTCAGTTCTTAACTGAGAAATCATTATTTTCCTGTTACATTGTATTAGTGCCTCCTGTCATCCATTCTAGATTCTTTGCTTTCCATATAAATTTTTGAATAAGTCTGTCAATTTCTAAAAAAAAAAAAAATTATTGGGGCTTTGAATGGGACGGCACTGACTAGAAAGACCAGTTTCCAGATAACTGGTTATCTTAACAATATGAAATCTTTCAGTCCCTGAGCATTTTATTTACATCTTCTAAAGCATCTCTCAGGATTTTTTTCTGTGTATGAGATATTATACATGTTTTGATACCTATGTTTACTTTTATGCCTGTGTAAATGGTGTAATTTCATTTTCCAATTGTTTGTTATTACTATATGGAAACACAATACAGTGGTGCCTCTGCTCACAAACTTAATTTGTTCCATGATTCTGGGGAAGATTGTTGCATTTGGCCATGGTCGTGTCCTTTGGCCACGAGATGCAGAATTTGTGAAGGCAAGCAAAATTTTGCCAAATGCTTCTGTTTGCAAACCAAATTGTTCATGAAAAGAACTGTTTGTGAAGGAAGGTATTACTGTATTGATTCCAACATTTTGTTTGCATAGTCTTTTAGGTTTTCTGGGTACACATATAAAAACAACTTTACTCTCCATTTCTAATCTTTAAGCCTTTCATTTCTTTTCTTTGCCTTATTGTATAAGAGTGGTACTATTTTTTCCTTAAGTGTGTAGTAGGATATACACACAAGGTCACCTGATCTCCTGAGAAAGATTATTGTGCAACTGATTTCTTCAGTAAATATTGGTGTAATTACATATTTTTTCTCATGCCAACTTTGGATAATGATTTTTAAGAAGTTTTTTCAGTTCATCTAAACTGTCAAGTTCATCAGCATAAATTTGTTCGTGACATGCTCTTACTATCTTTTTAATGTACAGAGGGTCTAATAGCGCTGTCCTCATTTTCATTTCTGATGTTATTGATTTGTGCTTTTTCTCTTTTTCTCTTCATGAGTCTGGCTAGGAGTTTGTCAATTTTCTTACTTGCTTCAAAGACCTCATTTGGCTTCTGTTGATTTTTCTCTATTTCTCATTTATTTTCTATTTATTTCTACTGTTAAATCCTTCCACTTGGCTTAAATCATTGTTCTGCCTTGTGAGATGCAAGTCTAAATTGCCAATTTAAAATCTTTTTTAATTGTATGCACTTAAGGATACAAATCTTTTTCTAAGCACTACTTTTAGCTAAATCCTTTGATTTTCATATTTTAATTATATTTAGGTTAAAATACTCTGTAGTTTCCATTGTGATCGTTTTGAGCTACATTTTTTTCATTGACATTTGAGTAATGCTTAAACAGTTAGGGGTTTCTAGTTATTAGGGGTTTCTAGTTATTTTTCTATTACTGTTTCTTTTCTTAATTCTACAGCTTAATTCTATTTCGGTGAACATTTTCTATTGTTGAAAGGAATAAGGATTCTGCAGCTTCTAAGTATAGTACTCTATAAACTTCTATTAGGTTAGATGTTGTGTTGTTTACATCATCTATAAATGTACTAATTTGTATGTGTGGTTATTTTATTAGCTGCTGAGAGGGATGTTATAAATTCAAACCATTATTGTAAATATAGTATACTTTCTTTATCCATTATTAAATGTCTTTTTCTTATTTCTTGCCTTAAGGAAAGTCTACTTTGGAACTACATAGCCAGACTACCTTTCTTTGGTTGGCATTTTCATGATACATATTTTACCAATACTGCATTTTTTATCTATCAGTGCCTTTATAATTAAACACTTTCTTGTAAATACAGGACCATATAATTGAGTCTTTTCTTTAACAATCTAGTCCTGAGACAACTTACATATAATAACATTCATGCTTAGTGTCCAGGTCTTTCAATTCTGAAAAGCACAGTAACTTCTACTACAAACAAGATAAAGAGTGCCTGCTTCGGCAGCACATATACTAACAAACTGGGGCAAGATAAAGAATACTTCAGTGTCTACAAAAAGTTCCTTTGTGAACTTTTGTGGTCAATCCAATTGCTCCATTCCTGGGACCTGGCAACTCCTGATCTGTTTTCTGTCCCTGTGGCTTTTCCCTTCTCAAAGGGTCACATAACTATAACATTACAACACACATCTGGCTTTCACTCATTTAGTATAAAGCCTCTGAGTTTCATCCATGTTGTTACATATATTTTTAAAAAAATTCTTTTATTGGTACATTGTAGGTATACAATACAATTACATTTCTCATTGGGAATTGTACCTTTACATAATGCATCTTGGTTCTTATTTTTTCCCCATTCCTAGCCCTCCCTTCACGCCCTCCACCCTTCCCTATTTACAAAGACTTTATTTCCATTTTTTCCATTTCTCAGCATTTTTCCTTTCCCTTCTTTCCTTTCCCCTGCCCCTCCCACTACCCCTACCCCTTTGGACCTTTTCTTCCTATTTTGCATTATCGATTATTCATTCTAATCATTGGTACATTTTAGGTATACAATATAATGACATTCATCATTGGAAATTTGCACCTTTACATAATCTCTCTTGGTTCTTATTTTTCCCCCTTGCCCAGCCCTCCCTTCAACCCCTCCAGTCCTCCCTATTTACAAAGATTTTGTCCCTATTTTTCCATTTTCTCTTATTAATCCTATTCCCTTCTATCCTTTCCCCTAGCCCTCCCACTTCCTTCCCCTTTGCCACTTTTCTTCCTATTTCACATTACCTATTATACATTTTAGTCTTTATTTACACTTTCAGTTTCTCACACCAGAGAAACTAGATGGTATTTATACATGTGTGTCCTATTTATTTCACTTAAGCGTTATCACCTCATTGTGCATCCATTTAGCTATAAATGTCTCTTATTTCTCATTTTTTATGGCTGAGTAGTACTCCATTTTATAAAACAACCACATTTTCTTTATCCAGTCCCCAGATGATGGGCATTTGGGCTGTTTCCAAGCTTTAGCTATTATAAACTGTGCTGCTGTGAACATGGGCACATATATATCACTGTGGTATGATTCTTTTAATTCTTTGGGGAAGATCCCCAGCAGTGGAATAGTGGGGTCAAATGGGACTTCCAGTCCCAGTTCTTTGAGGTATCTCCATACTGACTTCAACAGTGCCTGCATCAGTCTACACTCCCACCAGCAGTGCAGCGGAGTTTGTCTTTCCCCACAGCCCTGCCAGCATTTGTTATTGGTTGATTTCATGATAGCAGCCATTCTTTCTGGGGTGAGGTGGAATCTCAGCATTGTTTTCATTTGCATCTCTTGAATGACCAGTGATGTTGAGCATTTTTTCATGTATTTATTTGCTATTTCTACTTCTTTGTCTGAGAAATGTCTGTTCATTACAGATGCCCATTTTAAATTTGGGAGCTCTGATCTTTTTAAGTTCTTTATAGATTCGAGATAGTAGACCTTTGTCTGAGGAAGAGCAGGTGAAAATTGTTTCCCACATTGTGGGTTGTCTCTTCACACTGCTGGTGGTTTCTCTTGCTGTGCAGAAGCCTTTTAATAAGAAGAGATCCCATTTGTTGATTGTTTGTGCTAGTTCACGGGCAACTGAGGTTTTGTTCATAAACTCTTTTCCTACACCAATGTCTTCAAGAGTTCTACCTAACCTCTGTTCCAACTGGTTCAGAGTTTCTATTTTAATATTTAGATCTTTAATCCATTTTGATTTTAGTTTAGTGCATGGTGAGAGATATAGGTCTAGTTCTAATCTTTGGCAAGTTGAAACCCAATTTTTGTAGCACCATTTATTAAAGAGGCTATCTTTCCTCCAGTGAGGGTGTTTGGCTCCTTTATCAAAGATGAGATGGCTGAGTGTGTCTGGCGTTGATTCTGCACCTTCTAATCTGTTCCACTGGTCCTCAGGTCTGTTTTTTCTCCAGTACCATGCTGTTTTTCTCACAGTAACTTTGTAGTAGAGTTGCAGGTTGGGGATTGTGATACCCCCTGCCATGTCTCTGTTACCTAGAATTACTTTTGCTATACTGGATCTCTTCTTGTTCCAAATGAATTTTTGGATTTTTTTTTCAAGGTCCGTGAAGTATGCTGCTGGGATCTCAATTGGAATTGCATTAAATCTATATAGCAGTTTTGGAAGTATGGCCATTTTCACTATATTAATCCTTGCTACCCAGGAGCAGGGAATGTCTGTCCATTTTTGGATATCATCTTCAATCTCTCTTTTCATAGTGCCATAGTTTTCAGAGAAGAGGTCTTTGATTTCTTTCATTAGGTTGATTCCTAGGTATTTCAGTTTTTTGGATGCTATTGTGAAAGGAATTATTTGCCCTATTTCTCTCTCAGTAAGCCTGTCATTGGAGGAAAGCTATTGATTTTTGTGTGTTGACCTTGTAACCAGCTACTCTACTGAATTTGGTTATTAAGTCTAGAAGACTTTTGGTGGAGTTCTTGGGGTCTTCTATATAGAGTATCACGTTGTCTGCAAATAATGACAATTTGACTTCTTCATTTCCTATCTTTATTCCTTTTATTTCTTTCTCTTGTCTAATTGCTGTGGCTAATGTTTCCAGAACTATATTGAACAAGAGTGGTGATAGTGGACATCCTTGTCTTGTTCCTGATTTTAGTGGGAAGGATTTCAGTTTTTGACCATTTAGTATGATATTGGCTATTGGTTTTTCATAGATGGCTTTTATCAGTTTGAGGTAGAGACCATCTATTCCAATTTTTTGTAGGGTTTTTATCATAAATGAATGTTGGATTTTGTCAAATGCTTTTTCTGCATCTATGGAGATAATCATATGGTTTTTGTCCTTGACTCTATTGATATAGTGTATTACATTGACTGATTTGCATATATTGAACCATTCCTGCATCCCTGGAATGAATCCCACTTGATCAGGGTGTATGATCTTCTTGATGATCTTCTGCATTCTGTTTGCCAGTATCTTATTAAGGATTTTTGTATCTATGTTCATTAGTGAGATTGGCCTATAGTTCTCCTTTTCGGTTGGGTCTTTCTCTGCTTTGGGGATCAAGGTGATGCTTGCTTCCAGGAATGAATTTGGGAGTATTGCTTCCCTTTCAATGTCATTGAAGAGTTTAAACAGTAGTGGCAGTAGTTCCTCTCTAAATGTCTTGTAGAATTCAGCAGTGAAGCCATCAGGGCCTGGGCTTTTCTTAGTTGATAAGTTTTTAATTATATTTTCAATTTCATTGGTTGATACTGGGTTGTTCAGAATTTTTAGGTCTTCTTCATTCAACTTTGCTAATTCGTATGTATCTAGGAATCTGTCCATTTCTTCTGTGTTGTCCATCTTATTGGTGTATAGGTTCTGGAAGTAGGTATTGATGATCCTCTGGATTTCTGCTGGGTCTGTTGTAATTTCACCCTTTTCATTCCTAATTGCATAGATTTGGGCCTTTTCTTTCCTTTTTCTGACAAGGTTGGCTAAAGGTTTGTCAATTTTGTTGATTCTTTTGAAGAATCAACTGTTGGCTTCATTGATTTTTTGTATCGTTCTCTTAGTCTCCATTGCATTGATTTCTCCTCTGATCTTTATAATTTCCTCCCTTGTATGAGCTTTGGGGTTGTCCTGCTCTTCTTTTTCTAGAAGCTTGAGGTGCAGCATCAGGTTGTTTAATTGGGCTCATTCTGTTTTCCTAATATGCGTATTCACTGCCATGAATTTCCCTCGTAAGACTGCTTTCATTGTGTCCCATAGATTCTGATATGTTGTATTGTCATTGTCATTTAATTGAAGGAACTGTCTGATTTCTTCTTTAATTTCCTCTGTGACCCATTGGTTATTTAGAAGTGTGTTGTTCAATTTCCACGTGTTTATGAATTTTTTCACGTTTCTTTTGCTATTGATCTCCAATTTCATCGCACTATGGTTTGATAATATACAGGGGATAACTTCAATTCCTTTGCACTTACTTAAACATGTTCTATGTGTGAGTATGTGGTCTGTTTTTGAGAATGACCCATGTGCAGCTGAGAAGAATGTGTATTCTGATTTTCTGGGGTGGAAGACTCTGTAAACATCTGTGAAGTTCATTTGTTCAAGAGTTCGATTGAGTTCTAGTATTTCATTACTTATTTTTTGTCTAGTTGATCTATCTATTTGTGATAGTGGGGTGTTGAGGTCCCCCACTACAATTGTATTAGTGAATATATGACTTTTCATGTCCATTAGTATTTGTTTTATATAGTTGGGCACACTAGTGTTTGGTGCGTAGATATTTATGATTGGTCATCTCTTCATCTTGGATTCTTCCCTTTACAAGGATGTAGTGTCCTTCTTCGTCTCTCTTAATCAGTGTTGGTTTGAAATCTACTTGATCTGCCAAGAGGATAGCTACTCCTGCTTTTTTTTGGGTTCCTGTCACATGCAGTATTGTTTTCCACCCTTTAACTTTCAGTCTATGAATTTCCTTTTGAATTAAGTGTGTTTCTTGTATGCAGCATATTGTTGGATTTTGCTTCTTGACCCATTCTGCCAGTCTATTTATTTCTTTTGATTGGTGAATTGAGACCATTAACATTGATGGTTATAACTGAAACATATTGACTTGTCATTGCCATGACTTTTTTTTTGTTGGGTTCTCCCCCTTTACATTTAATTTCTTGTCATGCCAGATGGGTTCATTCTGCTTTGCTTCCTGGGGTTGTGATCCTCAATGTCTGTTCCTAGGATATTGTGTAAAACTTTTTGGCCTGCTGGTTTGGTATTCACGAAATTCGTAAGGTGGTCTTTTTATGAAAGTATCTTATTTCTCCATCAATTTTGAAAGATAGTTTTGCAGGGTACATCAATCTGGGTTGGAGGCTGTTTTCTTTTAGGGCTTGGAATATGTCACTCCAAGCTCTTCTTGCCTTGATGGTTTGTGCTGAGAAGTCTGCTGTGATTCTGATGGGCTTTCCTTTGTATGTGATTTGTTTCTTTTCTCAGACTGCTTGGAGAACTTTGTTCTTCTGTTGAGTTTCTGGAATCTTAACAATTATATGCCTATGTGTAGATTTTTTTTGCTCAAGGCTATTTGGAGTCCTATATGCCTCACTTATCTGTATGTCAAGTTCTTTCCCCCTGCTTGGGAAGTTTTCTGCCATCACTTCTGTGAACAGTTTTTTTTGTGTGTCATCTGCACTCTCTCCTGTTTCATTGACTCCAATCCGTCTTATGTTATTCTTCTTTGCATCATCTAGCAGCGGCTGGATTGATTTCTCGTGTTCCCTTATAATTTTGAAGCTATTTTTCTTTTCCTGGTCATTAATTGCAATCTTATCTTCTATATCTGCAATTCTGTCCTCACATTGGCTCATTCTGTTGTGTAGACTTTCAATGGAGTTTTTCATCTCCTGGAAATCTATTTGCATCTGTTTTATGGATTCCATTTGTTTCCTATGTTGGGATTCCATCATGTTCCTCAGCTCCTCTCTAGATTTATTAATCATGTCTTGCACCAGGAACACAATTCTCCTGTTATCTGAGAAATTATTTCTGATTTCATTTTTTCCAACTCCCCTTTTGTTGCCAGTTCAGTGGGTCCAGGTGGTTGAGTATCAGAGTGTTCCATCTCATTTCCCTTTGGGGTTGCTGTAGGTGATCTGGAAGTCTGGTTTTGAGACTTATTTACGTGTTTTCTCATTTTGACTGGGGAGGGGGCCGCTGTTGGCACCGCACAGATTACCTCCTATGAGCTAGGAGAGGTGGGACAGGGGCCGGGAGCAGTACAGATTGTGGCCCAAAAGCCCTTTCTTCTGGGCTGGGTGCAGCGAGAGGGATGGTTGCCAGGAAGCCCCTTCCTCTGGACCAGGAGCAGTGGGCCGCCGGCTCAGAAGCCCCTACCTCTGGGCCGGAAGAGGCAGGAGGGATAGTGGCCCGGAAGCCCCTTCCTCTGCGCCAGAAGCGGTGGGACAGAAGGTGGCCCAAAAGCCCTTTCCTCTGGGCTGGGAGCAGCGGGAGGGATGGTGGGCGGGAAGCCCTTTCCTCTGGACCAGGAGCAGTGGGACAGCGGCTCAGAAGCCCCTACCTCTGGGCCGGGAGCGGCAGGACTCAGTAGTGTGGTCTGGTGGTCCGGTGTCCTCTGTGGTTTTGTAGTGTGGAACTATTACGTATATTGATGTGTGGTCCTTTTTATTGCTTAGTACTATTCCATTTTCTGAATGTACTCATTGATGTACTCATTGATGGATTGTTTTCTAGATTTTTGCTATTATGATTAAAAACACTAAAAACATTCAAGTGTAATGTTTTTGTTGTTTTATGGACACAGGTTTTCATTTCTTTGGATAAAAGCTTAGGAGAATTTCTGGATTGTATGATTCATGTATACTTAATTTTTTAAGAAGTAGGCAAAGTGTTTGTGAAGTTGCTGTACTATTTGGCATCCCCACCAGTGTCAACAACATTGAGAGTTCCGGTTGCTCTGCATCCTTTCCTGTATTTTTGCCAGTTTGTCATCATTTGTTTGCTTCCTTTAGCCATTCTGATAGGTATGTAGTGGTATTTCACTGTGGTTCTTTTTCATTTTCCTACTGATTAATGATGTGGGATCATCTTTCATGTACTTATCTGTCATCTTTTTATTTTCTTTGATAAGGTATCTTTTGAAATCTTTTGTCAAAAATTTAATAGTTTGCTTTATTATTATTGAAATCATGCAAGTTCTTTACATATTCTATATACCTGTCCTGCTGTGTCAGGGGTCTCCCAGTCTATGGCTTGTCTTTCCATTTCCTTAAAGTGTCATTTGAAGAGGAAAGATTTTTAATTTTGATAAAGAACAATTTATTTACTTATATAGTTTGTGCTTTTTGTGTCTTACAAGGAATTGATTCTTTTCACTTAAATTGTCAAATGTATGGGCATGGAACTATTTATAATATTTTTTATTTTATTGTGCTCACTTTGGCAGCACATATACTAAAATATTTTTTATTTTATGTCCTGTCTGTCAATTTTGATATTTAAAATTTGTGTCTTTTTTTTTCCTTGGCTAGCCTGACAAGACATTTATCAATTTCATGATAATTTCAAAGAATCATTTTTGGTTTTACTGATTTCTCTTCTGTTTTTGTCCAAATTTCATTAATCTCTACTCAAATATTTATTATTTTCTCTCTTTGGTGTTTTAGATTTATTTTTCTCTTCTTTCTAAGGTAGAAACTCTAGTTGTTGGGGTTAGACTTGTCTTTTCTCTCAATATATGCATTTAATACTATCAATTCTTCACCCATCCCATTTTAGCAGGCTCTAACAAATTTCAGTATGTTTTATTTTTATTTTCACTTAATTCAAAGTATTTCTAAATTTTCTTTGAGGTAATCTCTTTGACCAATGAGTTATTTAGAAGTGTACTGTCTAATATCCATAATTTGGAAATTATCCAGATATACAAAATATTTCATAACTAAATTCCTATTAGCTTTTGTGACATCTAAGTCTGCCCCAGATAAGCACATTCTCATGTCCTTTCTTTGATTTCAAGTCATCTGTCTCTCCTTAGATTTCTAGCTCCTTTATTTATTGCGTTAATCATTACACAGTGCTCTTAGTTTCACTGTTCTGTCTCCTGAATGTCACCAGTCACAATGTGCACTTTAAGAAAATCAGATCCCAGTGTGGTGACACATGCCTGTAATTCAACATTTTCAGAAGCTAAGGTGGGGGATTGCAAGTCTAAACAACTTTTCAACTCAATGAGATCCTGTCTCAAAATAAAAATTTAAAAATGGGGTGTAGCTCAGTGGGAAGGCCCTAGGTTCAATTCCAAGTGGGGGGAGGGGAGAGAATGAGAATCAGAGCAAATCAATCCAGCATCCAAACTTCAACTTGAAGCATCACGTACTCCACTGAATGTGATTCAGTTGTGGATTTGGGGTGGGGATCCCAACAACAAAAGATAGACATTTACACACACACACAGACACACACACACACATTTTGTACTAATAACCAAATAATTCACACTTAAATTTACTGAATAGGAACCTTTGCATTTAACAGAAAATTTACCATGTACATTTTTATACTTCAGAAATGGAGAGAAAGTGAATGCTTACTAATAAAATCAGCTTCCAAACAACAGGCGTTTGGAATTCAATTAGCATATTTAATCTGTGAACTTAGTATTCCGAAGCCATTTTATCTGGCTGGGCAGGAAATAGATTGATGTATCTAAATCTGTGACCCACTTGCTCTTCTGCCATTTTCCTTTTCCTCAATCCTACAAGGGCCATTTGGAATTTCAGTATTAAAATTTAATAGTTTAGTATTTAAGATTGCAAATGTGTGAATCCTACCTTCCCAAGAAGAGAGTAACTAGAGGTTCTTTATATCTACCAAGTGTGCCCACGCAAGCTCTCTGCCTATTCCAGTGAGCAGGCTAGAGTAACAGGCCATTTATATACACATTTTTCCTTATATATTTCCACTTAAATACTGATAACCCTCAGGTTTATATCTTCAGCCTGGGCTTCTCCCCCAAGCTTCAGACTTGTCTAACTAACTCCCTCCTTGATGTCTCTAATTAGATACTGTCCATTCATGCTGCTTTACCAAAACACTGGAGACAAAGTGATTAGAAATAAAATAAATTTATTTCTCACAGTTCTAGTGGCTGCAAAGTCAAGACCAAAGTACTGACAGATGTGGTCCCGGGTAAGGGCTGCTCTCTACTTCTGGGATAGTGCCTTACTGCTGCATCCTCTGGAGGGAAGAGATTGTCCTCATGACACAAGAGATGGAAGGGCAAAATGAGGCCTGAGGCCCAGATGACCCCATCCTTTACATACCATATCTCTTAATACTGTCACACTGGGGATTAAGGTGCAACATACGAATTTTGGAGGGGCACATACATTTAAATCAGTGGATACATAGAAAATTCCAACTTAACATGCCTATACCTGGACCCTAACCTTAATTAAGCCCTTTCTCTCTTCTCTCTCAACTGCTCCTTTAGTCTTCTTCACCTCAGCTAGGGACAACTTGGATGATCAGGTTGAAAGTCTTGGAGTCATCCATTAGCCTTTCTTTCACAACTGACATCCAATTACTTAGAAAGTCCTGAAGAAGATTCATTCAGCTTATATCCAGAGTCTGAGAACTTTTCACCACCTCTGCTGCAAACACTCCTCCTTGAGCCACCATTATTTCTCACTCACATCATTTTAGTAGTCTTCTGTCTTCCTGCTCCTGCTCCCCAGTCTCCCACCTTCTGGCCTATTCTCAGTGTACCATGCACTGCTCCTTTTCAAAACCTGAGCAAGGTCCTATATGACTCCTCAGCTCACACAGGACAAGAACCAAAGTACCTCAGGGCCCCAAGAGAACACACAAGATCTGGCCTCGCACCTCTCACCTCTTCTCTAACCATTTTCTGGTTTCCTGTGTTGGAAGCACACTGGCCTTCTTGCAGCCAGGGCTCTGATGGCTTAGAAGCAGAGAGGAAAAAATCCTGCTATGCGACCAGGTTGGGGGCTGCAATCTCTGCCCTACCAATTCAAATTCTGACATAATATTTTATGCATTCCATAATTATATTTTTGGTCTATTATGTTCTGTGTGGTGATTTAAAGCATGTCTGCAAATTCTTTTACTTTTTCATCAAGAAGTAGATTTAATTCCCTTCTTTCTAAATACAGGCAGGTCTTTATCACTGCTTCCACAAACAGAATGCTGCAGAAGTGATCTTGTAAGACTTCTGAGGTTAAATTAGAAAAAGCCATGCAGCGTCTGCTGTTTCTCTTGGGATGCTGTCTCTCTCAGCCCAGACACCAAGGCATATGGAAGTGGAGAGAGCATATGGACAAACCATGTGTTCTAACTTTCTTTAACCAAGATTTATGCCTATAATCCTGGAGGCTGAGGCAGGAGGATCACACTTTCAAGTCAAACCTGAGTAACTTTCTGACTTAGTCCCTGTTGAAAAATAAAAAATGAAAACAGGGTTGGAGATGTAGCTCAGCGTAAAGGCCCTGGTTCAATGCTAACTATTAGAAAAAAAAAAGGCTCTGGGGTTTGCTTTTCCTTTTGGATGACACTAAGCTGGACTCAGCCATGTTCTTTTCCTTACTGATACTTCATATGCTGAAGGGAATGAGGGCGATATGAAGAGTGGAAAATTATTTGAGAAAACACAATTAACCTGCAGTTCTTAAAGAGCACGGTGTGACCACTTTCTTTATATTTTCTTCAACTCACTTTAAGAGATTGTTCCCTCACCATGTCAGTGGATGCTACTTTAAGAACTGAGATGTCTAATCACGAAGTAACTGCCTCTATCCTGAAATCTATATTTCTATCTGCAGCAACTCTGTTCACCAACCTAGACTCAACTACCTTCTTCACACTACCTTCCACTTGGATCCTGCAGCCACCTCAATGGCAACATGCACAAAATGGAACTAATGACCACCCCCCTCCATGTCCCACAAGATTTCCTGCTTCAGGGAATGGCTCTACCACCAGTGGCAAAACCTGTTGTTCAGACCAGAAACTTGACCCCTTTGTTTACTGCTGTAACCCTAAACACCTAACACAATGTCTGGCACACAGCTGTACTTAGTGTTTGTGGAACGAATGGTGCATACTTTTATGGAAACTGCCATTAAATCAGAACCTCATCTCCTTGAAAGATCACTGAAATGGGTTATCAAAAACCCAAGCCAATCTTTAATGCCCCTAAAGCCCAGGCTCTTTGCATCATGCCAAAACTACCACTATTTACTCAAACAGTTGGAAAGGCTTCTAAAATTCCCATCATTACTGTGCATCAACACACAGTTAAATGAATGAATTGATTATAATTTTCTCTGCTCTACCAAATTTCCACTTCTCACACTGTGTCTCGTGAATGTGTGTCACTGCTGGAAAACGAGCACTAACTGTGTATTCAGGGCATTTAACAGCAAATTTGAATGAAAGATTTCTTTGAGCTCTACTAAGCATTTTTGAAAGCAAATTGTGTCAGCAGACTTAAATTACGTGCAAAATTATCCAAACTATTCACATGATAGGCAGTCACACTTTGTAGTAGATGAAGTTTTCAAAATGTAGGAGATGAAGCTGAATAATACCAACTTCTGGTCTAATTACCTCCAATCCAACTCTCTGCTCATGGTTACAGGCAGAAACTGCAAACACTTATGGTACATAATAGCATGAAACTTCAGGTAGTGAAGGAGAATGCTCTTACAGCTCTGACACACACATGAGGCTGTTTCTGTCTTTCATCTACTATTTTTGAGACTGAGTTCCTAATGTGATAAGGGACAGACACATTGTTCTTGGGCTTGGTCCATTACTTTTTTGTTGTTGTTGTTTTGCATAGCACAAGCAAATTGGTGGACATGTTGCAGGGACTGAGTAGGAAGTTTCTTAGTGTCTGAGTTCTCTGTGCTTCAGAAAACATTAACTCATCAGCTGTTGGTTAACTGCTGGAGGTATACCACTAACTGCTCAGTAATCACACCTTAAGGGCAAATAACGTAAGCCCTGAGTCACTTGCTCACTCATTTGATCATGCTTAGTTATAACTATTGCATAGTATTAAAAATAGGTAATGCCATCTGCATATTCAGTGTACAACCTTCTAAAAATAAAAACACAAAGTATTGTGGCAATTTGAATAAATTCAGAAGTTTAAGCAAAAAATGTCTCCAGGGATAGTACTCCTAGGCTACAAACATGTATTTCATGGTAACAGTAGCTAACATTTATTAAGCACTTACTATGTATCAGTTACCTTAGGTCAGGGTACAATGGTATTTTTAGACTAGGTAATTGTTATGGGGTGTGCGCTTTAGTACATTTAGCAGCATCCCTGGCCTCCACCTTCCCTCATTCTATACCTAATAATGACAACCAAAATATCTCCAGAAATTGCTACATGTTTTCTGGAAGACAAAACCCCCCAGGTGAGAACTACTGCCTTAGAAAAATCAATTTAATTTTGTATACTACTCTATGATGTAAATTCTATTGTCCACTATATCAGCATTATCAGTCAGCTTTGCATTACTGTAACAAAAAACCTAAAAATCCACTGAAAAGAGGAAAGATTTAATTTAACTCAGAGTTTTGGAGGTTTCAGTCCATGGTCAGTTCATTCTGTTGCTCTGGTCCTGTAGCCAGGCAGCACATTACAGTGGGAGCGTGTGACAGAGGACACTGCTCATCCCTCATGGCTGGGAAATAGGCAAGACAGGCTTGGGGGTCCCACCAAGGTCTTTAAGGGCACACCCCTCTGACCTAGCCTCCAACCACTATACTCCACCTTTTAAAGGTTCTACCATCTTCCAATCGCACTACAGAGTAGTGACCAAGCCTTTCACACATGGCTTTTGTGGGCCACTTAACCAAACCATAAGAACAGGTGAGAACACAGGCACAGAAAGGTTAAATAACTTACCCAAGGTCACACAGTTAGTACTGATATAGCTGGTATTTGGTCCAAGGCAGTCTGACTCTAGAGGCCTGAGTCTTAACTGGTACCACGGTATAGAGCAATAGGGGCAAGCCTATGACACATATGCTGTAGTGGGCTGTTAGTATCATTGAAACCCCTAAAAGGTTCACCATCACTGGTATAGAGATTCAATCCCTTCTGCAACCTTAAGGTTTGATGAGACGAGGCTTGTGGAGCACAATCCCTCCCACAGTGGTTGAAAAGAAATTGCTTCAGCAGTGAAACTGGTCCAAGGATTAAAAATGACTTGAAAGAGAGAAGAGGAAGCCAGGTCTTCATCTATGTCTATGTGGCTTGTCGTAACTGCAAGATTGTAAAATGAAAGCTCATCTACATATAAATCAAAAACCACACATTGCTGGGGATTTAGCTCAGTGGTTCCACTACCTGCCTCGCAAGCGCAAGGACCCGAGTTCGATCCCCATTACCAAAAAAACCAAAACAAAACGCACAGCTTAGTAACTTTCATCTTTTACCACCCAAATTACTAAGACCCAGGTGGATACTTATATAATTTAAGTGCCTCCTCCTGCCTAATAGAAATATCTTGCCCACTAGCCAGCATAATTCTCATCAATTACATTTCCTCCTGTAATTGGAGATTTACATCTTCCAACTAGAGAATTCCATTTGCAGATGACCCTTGTTCAAATGTTAATATCCATATTAAGCTCTGTTAGTCTCTGTTTATCTAAATTAATCAAATCAGTGAGGCATTTAGCAAGACATTAGAAGGCAAATTACAAAACAGCAAAGTTCTGATGGCCCAGTCAGGGGCAGGGAAAATGTAGTTACAAGGAACTGTAGTTAAGGGAAGCCACACTTGGGGCTGGCAACAGTGTGGGGATAGTGCAGGACAGGAAATGTACTGGGTAGGAGACAGGTGACCAGTAGTGAGGAGAAGGAATGGACAGTTACTTATAGGGAACTTGCCTTTCTGTCCTGGTCCGTTTCCTATGTGATTCTCTCTCCACATCCTGATGATATCCCAGAGGTTCTGCCTCAAAGTTCAGATTGGTCCTTGACAGGCTGCACAGAAGACACACAGCTGCATGGTCAACACGAGGGGAGGAAGACTGTCCCAGCCGAGACTGTTCCTCCTCGAGTCAGCTATTCCAACTGTCTCCTACTCTGATGACATCTGGATTTCTACATGCAGGAAACCTAAGACGGACTCTGCTACATATGCCTTGTTCCTGGTCCTGGCTTCTCCAAACATCTTGGAACACAAACTTTCCGTTTTCTGTGGGAAACACGAGGATGCACACTGTTTGCTGTGGCTGTGGATGCCACCAATTGAGCTAGAAAGTCTTCCTTTGCTATCACATGTAGGGAGGCAAAATGGAAATCCATTTTTTCTCTTCTAATCAATCTCTCTAAATAAAAATGTGTGGAAAACAATATGTTTTCTTTGAACCAGTGTCAGACAATCAGTACATAAAATGGCTTCCTGGCCAGGAGTATCTTCTATGAAAATTTTTCTCCAAAAAAAGAAATGAATATGACTGAAACTTAAACTGGACTCTGAAATCAAACACTTTAAATTTGCTCAAAACAATTTTCAATCATTCAGATGCTCATGGGAAACTTAAAATCAGGACCAAATTCACAACTAATATAAAAGGGGAAATAAAATTATTGTGAAACTCTTAAAGGCCAATGATTAAAAAAAAAAACAGTAAACAAGCAAGAAAACAAAAGCATTTCCTGGTTCAAAGCTAGTATGAGTGGTTAATCACAAGAGAGTGACCAGATGAACCCCACACAAGCACAGTGATCAAGCAGGCTTAGAGATGGAAAGGGAGTCTACATCTGATCCAGCTGCCCTGACTTTCCAGAAAATTAGGGTGAAAAGATAAGCATATACAAACTTGGATTTTTAAAAGACTCTTCATTTATTATATTTTTGCAACCATGATCTTTTAAAATGGTGGCCTTAGGAAATCTGCTCTGGCAAGCAACTGCATAGGCTCCTGTGGAGAAGAAGTGAAAAGACTGGGCATATAAACAAGGGCTGCTGGCATGTTCAAAGCGCAAGGGATAGTTCACAGAGCAAAATGTAGTCCTAAGTAAATGGGTTTCAGGCAATTTCAGTGTTAAGATAACATCATTAAGAATAGAACAGATTGTGCTCAAACCCTGCTGTTTGTAATTAACACGTTGCTTCCAAATACTCCAGGGTCTCTGGTAAATAGTCTTCTGCTCACATCCACCAAGACCAATCAGAATATTTTCAACCGATTCCATGCTGGGCCAGCACCTGTTTGGACAAATCCAACAGAGCCAAAGAACTCCTCTGCCTGGCCAGCCAAGTAGTTGGATGAACGCAGCTTGGTTTAGTCATTGTCACAGTGTCCATATGGCTGTGAAGCTTGTTTTCACAAGAAATCATACAAGTATTTTATTATGTCAAAGTTCACTGTCCTATAAACAAAAACATAACATATTAGCATCCTCACCTCTAGACTGCTCAGCTTAGTAGGATTCTGGGAAGAACAAGCAAAATAATTCAGAACTAAGGTGACATGATTCTATAGTGCTGTCAAAAGCACCATGATAGGACTGGCACTAAATTTTCAAAACGTCACTAGAAATAGTTTCTTTAAAAGTCTTTTGAAAAAAAGTTTTTGCCATGCATAAAGTTTACTTTTCTAAAAAAAAAATACAAATTTAGAGCTATTCAACATTTTGTATTTCAATTATGCTACAAAAAGTCTAGATTTTATTTGAAAGCTAGTTTTTTGTCTAATAATCAGCATAAAGTAATTAGAGATACAAAAGTATTTAAATCTTCTTTGGTTCTGAAGATTGTTTATCTTCCAAAGCACCTGTTTTGTCATTGCATGAATGCACAGCTCATCTGTCCTCATTTATAGATTTCATTCTTTTCAGTCTTTTAACAGGGGTTGACCTGTATGTGTATTGTAACTAAATTTGTATGATCTAAGAATACGATACAGCAAACAGACGATGTGGATGTATATTTTTGTACTCTCATGGCAGGCAGAATAAAATAGCAGAGAGAGAGAGAGAGAAAGAGAGAGAGAGAGAGACATATAATTATTTTCCTTTCTTCAAACTCATTCTTCACTATAAATATTCAGACTTGGAGGTTTATTATTTGAATAAATGGTCAAAATAATTAGATATAATGATCTAGCCATAAATATAAAATTAAAGCCTTAAGTATTCAATTCTACAAAAATAATCATCCATGTGAGAACAGCCTTTAAAAGATTCACTAATTGCATGCTTATTTATTAAAACCATCATTAATGTTTTTGTCTATCATTTTGTAATATACTTTCTACAAAAGTTTTTAAGCAAACGACTGACATCAAATATTTTTAAAAATTTGAAAGAGAAACTATAGATAGTGCTTATAAAAACACATTTAAAAATAGCTTAAGTGAGATGCTATGGCTATTATGGTGCCTAATGTTGGACTGAAGAATAAATACCCCCTGTCTGATTGTAACAGTGCCTCTCTGAAAAATGCTAAATCTTTCCAAATGGCACAAAAACACTGCCAAAATAACTGTTATCATCAGCAATGATAAAACTAAAATTAGTTACATAAATTTTAAATCTTATACAGAAAAGACACAAAAGGCATGGTTATCAAATCAGAATGCTATTTTTTGTGTTTTTCTTTCAAATAAACTTTTAGCCCCTCAAATTTACTGCCAACAAAGTACTTATAAAAATGATTTTAAAAGATCATGTTTTTGGTTGAAAAGATCTTTTTTAAGAAGATTTGGAAAGGAAATGTATATAGCAGACTACTTTTAATTATTGAAAGAAAAGGAAACTGGAATTTGTACATCACATTAGGCACATTTCACTACAATGACTTTGGGTCTTAAGGTTATAAATGTAATGCAACAAAGTAAAATGTTGTCTTATTGTTATTCCTTTTTTTGGCTTTGGGTGACAACAAAAAGTTTACAAACAGCTAAGATTAAAACAAATTCGAACACTAGCGGAATCCCTAAATTTTAAGGCATTATTTAATGTACTATCACATAGCCATACAAAAATGATCAATATGAGGACATACATATACTACTAAGGGTATAAATAAAATAACAGACAATGCAACTATGTAATAGCTGTAGTGACAGCTATGGAGAAATGCTTGCCTAATGGACTAGTACTAGATAAGGGCAATAAATAAATGAAAATATTCTGATTAATAATAAGACTGCTTTTTTCCTTTTCAGCTACCTATTTTGTTACTGTAGCATGGTTTATGTGGTATAATCTTCTTTAACAGAATAAATGGACTGATTTTAAAACCCTAAGCAACTTAAATGTATTCATTTATAAAAGCTTTACTACACTCTATTTCTTTCCTTTGTCAATGAGACGTCCTCAAGCAAACCGAATCATACAGCTGAATATGTAAGATCATTCATTTAAGAAACATCTACTGCCTAAGATGGCCAACAATCCTCCCATTCTTCCACCCTCTACAGGAACAGGTAGGGGCCAGGGATTTAGCTTAGTGGTTCTGCCACCTGCTTTGCAAGCACAAGGTCCTGAGTTCAATCCCCAGTACCAAAAAAAAAGAAAAAAAAAAAAAAAAAGAAAAGAAACAGGTGACTTGCCAGTTTATCCCCACATACATTCTTCTAAAACAAGCCAGAATCTGACAGAATAACCACAAGGGAAACAATAAAAATTATGTCACACATAAAGTAACATTTTGCTTTAAAGGACAAATAATGCACTTTAAAGAAAGCTTTAGCTTAAAAAAATTTTGTGTGCTTTGCATTTACTCATGGGGTTTCATGGCTTCAGATGTTTATTAAACTCATGTACATAAATACAATTTTAAGGTAACTTTTATATAGTATAATAAATTCTCCCATGGAATATAAATCAATACCTAAAATAAACAGTTGGAAATGGGATAAACATAAACATAAATCAGAATGACATTAAGGATTTAATTTTATCTATATCCTTTTAATTTTGTCAATTTTTTTTACTCTACATTGAAATATTTTATTCTCATAGGGTACTATTTTATTTCCTTTTGCTTCTGTGGGTAGTTTGAGTTCAGGTTCTTTTAAAAAATTTGTTTCTTCTTGTGACAACTTGCAATTATACAACTTTAAGTTGCAACACTGTTATGTGGCAGTATCTTCCGCTGATTATGCAGGAAAAACAACTGTAAGCTTATGACTTCCATTCACATTAAGAACATTCCAACCACAATATTTACCAAGTTTCTCAATCATCTGTCTTCTGTCTTCTCTCACATTCTGCCTCCACACTCTGTGTTTCGTTTTGGGAACCGGCTTCCTACTGCTGTCCTACCCAAAACTTCCTCAGTCAACAGAGTTGTTTATATCCTGTATCTCTTCTAGGATTCCCCTACCCTACCTCAGGGTTACATGAAAACTGCCTCCCTGTGAAGGACAGCTTTCTCTTCAGCTCCTTCCAATGAAAGTGCAGCACTCTACTGTACCCCAGGCAGTTCGGGGTGGAGTTGGTATCCTTGCATAAAAACCAGTTCCTCTGAGACCCAGACCACTCCATCTATCTTCTTGTCACCATCTCTTAGTCACTGAGTAAGTCAGTTTTCCTTTCCACCCTAAGAGCTGCATCAGCTAGCATCTTCACTGCATGCTTGACCCTCTCATCTCCAACGACCTTCTTCTCTACTCTCATGACTACACTCAGAAATGCTCTAACTCTAAAAACAAATTTGGACATTCTACCCCTTGAGCCCCAATTTCTTCCTTTTAAGTTAGGTGGGACACCTTGGGACAATCAGTCCACAAAGCCCTTCACTTTTTCTGGACCTCCAAGTAGTTGTTGAATGTTTATGTGCCAGACACTGAACTACATACTAGCCCCTGACTGCCTTTACTTTCCGCCCAGTTTAGACTCCGAGGCTCATCACTTCAAGTGCTCACTTGCTAGCATCCACTGAACTCACTTGGCAAAGCCCCAATACTGTGATTTCAATTATAATTCTTTGCTGTCCTAGTAGCTAGCATATGGAATGCTGTCGGAAAAGATCACAAGTCTCATATTGGTGCCACTGTAAATTCAAGGTCAAGAACTTCAACCCTCCCAGCAAGTTGCTTTCCTTGTCAGCATTCAATTCCATCCTCCACAGCTGCTATTTCAAATATTCCACATTTCTCTCAAACTACTACTACTTCTGACGTTAGTCATAATTTTACCCCCTCCTCCTCCACATGGAAAATGGAAGCCATCAGACCAAAACGCCCTCACTTGTTGTTACTAAACCTTTAAACTCAGCTCCATTTGAATGTTTTTCTCTTGGTAGAATGTAAAATGATTCCCTATCCCATCCAGGGCTCCTGTTCTAAATCCCCCACTTAGATAACATTTCAAAGACTCTCTGCTTTAATCTCTTTCTGTTTTGCATCATCACTCCTTCTCTATGCTTTTTCCTATCAGCATTTAAATACCCTCAAATGGTTAAAATATATATAAAATCCTAGAATAGAGGCCCATGAGGATAGCATATAGCTGTGTTATACTTGTTGCTTTATCTCCTTAAAGCCTTAAAACCTATCTCCTTAAAACTCCTTACAGTGTTTTGTAAATAATAGGCAACACAATAAATATTAAATGAATGAAAAATATCTGTACTTTCTGCATCTATTGTTTCATAAATACTACTTAATCTGACTTCTACCCCATCCTACCAGCTGAGAGTGCTTCTGCTCAAGTTACAAATGCCTGCTTCATCATTAGATCAGAGGACTTTGCTTGCTTTTTGGCAGCATTAATTTTTGACCATTACTCTCTTCCTCAGGTTTTCCTAGTTTTCTTGTACATGAAGCTTTATACATAACTGCTTTATCCACTTAAGCTCTATTTTCTTGTGCTTTTACCCTTCAAAATTAGGACTTCAACAACTGTACAGTTTTTTGTTGTTTTTTTTTCAGAAGAATATACACTAACTTCTTGACTCCCTTATTTTGGACATTTAGGTTATGTTTTGTGATCTAATCACTTGTTCTCTGCCACAGGTATCTGGAAGCAGAACTATCTATCTCTTCCTTGATAACTACTCTAGGGACTTCCTTTCTCCATCAAACTTTGCTCTGGCATGAGACTGTCTCCTTAGCTTTCCTCCCTCTTGCTACTCTCCAAACAAGACTACATGGTTCCCTTTCATCTAAAGTTTGCACTGTTACAGGAAACTACAGGAACTACAGGCCATATGTATTCAGCTGATACAGTACCGACTTTAAAGCACTATGGTAGGTTTGACAATAAGGCAGTGACAGACATACACAGTCTACTCTGAACTTCATAGACTTACGGTATATTCCAGAAAGATGAACTCTAATTATTCAATTAATTATTTAATTAAAATGCTATGTCATGAAAAACAAAATGGGACCTTCCTAATTGTACGTATGGGAGAGGAAGTGATAGTGGTTATGCTATGTTTGAGAAGGCTTTTTTTTTTTTGGTACCAGGGATCGAACTCAAGACCTTGTGCTCGTAAAGCAGGTGTGGCACCACTGAGCTAAATCCCCAGCCCGAGAAAGCTTTTTTTTTTTTTTTTTTTTTTTTTTTAAGGAAACAGACATTTAAACTGAAATCTACATGTTATATAGCAGTTAGTTGTATAAAAAGAGGAGTTTGGAAATGCTCCATATGCAAAGATGAGAACCAGAATGGTGAATACAAAAAACTGAAAAAGAGAATGGTGGAAGTATCAATTCTGAAAGGAAGAGGTACAAGCCACAAGTGGCTGGGCACAAGGGCAAGGGCCACTTCATTTAGGCTGTATGGGCTATTTTAAAGATAATTTTAGAAGGAGAGAATGACATTAAATTTTTATAAGATCACTCCAGCTACAGTGTGGACAATAAATTCTAAAGAGACAAGAGCTGACAGAAGATCAATTAGGAGGCTATAGAGAAGAGGATGATGGCTTAGAGTGGCAATTGTACAAATGAATACAAGTCAA
Organism: Heterocephalus glaber; assembly: GCF_053883595.1. NCBI lineage: Eukaryota > Metazoa > Chordata > Mammalia > Rodentia > Bathyergidae > Heterocephalus > Heterocephalus glaber. Next base: position 24,743,988 of record NW_028258156.1, on the reverse strand, counting down.
TGAATATGTGATATATAGAACTTGGATGATTCAACAGGGCTAATGACTGGATAACGGAAGGCAGACATGCTAGGGTGACTCCCAAGCTGCAGGCCTGGGCAACATGGCAGACAGCAGTGCTTGCCATTGAAACAGGAAACGCTGCACTGAAACTGGATCCTTCCTTTATTCAGGAATGTGTTGAGTGGAAGCAGAAGTTATTTCTAAGTTCACTTTTGGGAACGTATTCTTATAGTTAAGAAATACTCACTGAAGGTCAAAATTACTATTTAAAAGGACTGGCCTTTAATAATAAAGGAGTTCTTAATATACTGAGGGGTCCTGAACTCACAGACGTAGTAGCTAAGACTGCTGAGGAAAAAGTCTTGCATGAGAAAAGAGGCTAGGACCAGGCCTCAAGGAACAGCTCTATGTAAAGGTCACATGGAGAAGACAAGCCAGCACATCAACTCCAGCAAAAATAGCCAAAGGACAAAGATGAAATACAGAAGACTTTGGAATCACGGACACTAAGAGAAGAGTTTTAAGAAAGTGGTCAACAGTGTCAGGTGCCACTTGAAAGGACAAATAGTCTGAGATGAACGGAGGTTCTGGGGGAAAGGAAAGTATGAAATTCTGAGCACAGGTGGAAGAATCTACCTGAGGTAGGAAGAAGCCCACACACACAGTGAAAAAGAAAAGAGAGAAGATGGTCACTGACATTGATAGTTGAAGAAATTCTCAACTGATAGTTTCAATTTTGTTCTGTGAAACAGAATAAAGACTCAATAGAGTGAATGTCGGTATTGAGATTTATGATTTGAGTAGAGCCAAGAACCTAGTCAGTGCCTGCCTCGCAAGCGCAAGGTCCCAAGTTCGATCCCCGGCACCAAAAAAAAAAAAAAAAAAAAAAAAAGAACCTAGTCAGCAGAAAAGAAGCTGACAACCATGTACTTTATTCCTGGGAATGTAAACTGAGAAGGTTGAGAGACTGACAGAAGGTAATCAGTCATGAGGAGATTATGGAAACAGAAACAATTTGCTAGAGTCTCAAAGAAGTTGGAAGCAATAATAGTCTGGAAGAGGCAACAAGAATAAAGGATGCCACAGAAATGACCTCCAACCTTGAAAGATTGGGATTTGAGAAAATAAATAGCTACCACTAGAGATAACTCCGGGGAAGAATCAGTTTTTAAGTTCAGAAAATAAGGATGAAAATTTGGAAAAGATGAAAACATAGGGGAAGGAGGAAGGGAAAGAACAGGAGGTTAAGTCAGCTGTAAAGAAGTACAAAATGTTACAGAGATGTGAGAGGAGAAGAGGGCATATATGAGGAAGAAAGGGGTGTCTATTAGTTAGATATTGCCCATGGAAAGGAGGGAAGAGTAAAGAAAACAAAGTAAGTTACAGAGTTACATGGTAAAATTGCAGGTCTACGGTTCCTGCTCTCTTCTGAAGCGGTAAATGGAAATGCACACCTCTTTTAACATCACTGTGATACTACAGATTAACACCAAACTAGGCTTGGTTCAGGTATATTCATGACAGTAGGGACCCATAAACTCTCTCCTGCCCATGATTTTGCTGGGACACAATTCTATACATTTAGAGTAATGAAATCCTTGAAGTAGGCTTCATTCTAGAGTTATCCCTTTGATACAGACTCTTAGATACCGAGAAACTAATGTCATTGTTTAGAAAAGTTAAGTTCTTGCTTTATGATCATACTGATTACATCCAGAAAAAAAGTTTCTGCGAAGTTTCTCTGTGTACAAGCTGGCTTGGCTTTTTCACAGTGAAGCATTAAAATGTTCATTTCATGTTTTAGGGTCTATATGCCAAAAAGATCTGCCAAATGCCTACTCCACAGTATTAGAGAACTTCTAATTCAGAGGAGACTTTAGGGCAGAGGCTGTCAACCTGTGGACTTCAAGAAACTATGAAATTCATCTAGGAGATCTGCAAACCCATACCCAGGCAAGACACTGTTTTGAGGGCTGAATAATGTCTTATGCCTACATGTTTTGAACTTGGAAATACATGTAAATCTTTCATGATTAATTTACTTTTTTCACGATTAATTTAAAAAGGATGGTAAAACAAGTTATCTATCCAAAAAGTTTGGAAATGCTGTCCTGTGAACTGTCACGTTCAACCTACCACTGTGCGCATGCATTAGCTTGTACTACAATCCTGACAGATCAGCAGCCAGCTGCGACCAAGAGATGAAGTCTCTTACTCATACAAATGGCATGAACACTTTCCATACAGTAAGTGTACTCTGTGCGGAAAGCTATTCCGTCTTCAGACAGTGCGCACTGTGACAAACACATTCTCCTCTAAACTTCTAATGCCCAAAGCATCCACTTTGCACATGATAATCTCAGAAATACATGACAGAGTCAACAAGTCCTGCCTAAGGCTTTCTCTCACTCCTCGTGCTTCAGCCAGGGAGGTAACATGGTTCCTCATTCTACCACTCTCCTCCTGTCCCTTCAGCCTGTATTCATCTGTCAATGTCCCTCCTCAAACTCTAAATGTGACACAGTGCACCAGACTTGACGTCTGCAGCAACAGAGAACTATGACATCCCTTGAGCAAGATGCTGCGTCTTAACAGACATTAATATGTTACCTAAGCTCTGTTGTTAGCTAAAACATGGAGGACCTAGGTCAGGTCTCTCCCATTGTATTTCAGTACATACTTTTTTTTTTCATAGCCAACAATCTTAACCACTGACTATCATTCCAGTTTGTTAAGGTCCTTCAGAATCTTGATTTCGTCATTTAACATTTTAGGTACTGCTTCTACTTTTCTATGATTGGTAAATTGGATGACAGGGTTCATTTTAGGGTGGAGCTTATTCATTCCTGCCACTTAAATAATTTTTTGTTTAAATGACTAATGACATTGTATTAGAAAGAACATTAATTTTCATACTTAACATATCATTGATATAATTCAAGACATGTCAAAGTAACAGTTACTCTACTCTTACCTTGCAATAGCTCTGATGAAGTCTAGTGAAACTGTGCACTTGTACTTTGGTCCATCAAGCTGATCGTCATGGCCAACCAGGGTTAACAGCTGAAGGGTCACTAGAGAGGTAATCTGAAGAGAAAATATCTTTAGGAGAACCGCTTTCATGAGATTACATGGTGTCCTTTTTCTGAAACAACTTATAATACCTTTGATAAAGACTCATAACAAAATCCATGAAAATATCTGGAAAGAACATGACTACTTTGAAATTTGTATACATAACTGTACATGTTTGAAACCCTCACATAACAGCTAAGGAATTATAGTTTTAACAGCTGAGTCAAACTAATAGCCCTTAGCAATACTATTAGAGACATTTTTGTTTCATTAATGACTGACACGAGTGGTAAACCTTTTAAAAATACAAATAAAACATATTCCTTCTCTACATAAGCATTTTCTGGAATTTCTATCTAAACATCTGTGAATATCAAACCTATACTATCTTGAAAAACAATCAAAATTTGAAGTTAGACATTTCTCAGAGAGGCTGGTTAGATGAGAGATAAATCCTCTCATCCTTCCAACTTGGGCTTAGTCTTGCTTTAAAACTTATCACTGATCAGGTAGTCAGAAAAACACTAGAATGATTAACAATAGCAAAAGTGCATTTAGATACACTTTGATAGGTCAACCAAAGTAAAAAACAACTTCACATTCACATGGCCAACCAAAGGATTAAGTGCCCTGAAATCTAAGAAAGAAAGCTAATCCAAGAGCTTTTTGATCAGTCTACTGGTCTTCCCTATTTCTTACTTTTTTCCTCTCCTGTAGGCCAGCAGGAAAAAGAGCCAGAAATAGCAGGAAGAAAAAAACTGGAGGCTTGAAATAATACCTAATCATGTCTTAGGAATTAAAATGCTCACTTAATTTTGGGACTAATACTTTGGAGATGCAAGTGAATATTCTATGGACAATAACAATAATAGCAGTAATGATTTGGTTTTATGTATTCTACACACATTATCTCATTTGTTGTTCATGACCCTATCAGGTGAAATTGTTATAATCACTTTACAGAGTCTTAGAGATGTTAAGTAACTTTCCCTGGATGCCAGCATAGTAGGTGGCACAGCAAGAACTGAAGCCTATGATCCATTCTCCATCTTCATCCTACTACTATGCTTTCAAGGACTCCACTACATTCTCCATTACGATTTCAAAGGGAAAATTGTCAGTGTTCGGCCAGCTGTCTTTGTTAATTTATTAACACATTAAAGGGTTAATGCATGGTAGATACCACAGTATTTTATACAGAGAAAATACAATATTTAATAAATATGAAGATTTCAATTATAAAAATAATTTGTATTAATACATTCAAATAGAAAGCTTGGCATTCAAAATGCTGACTTTAATTTTTAATTTATTATCAATTAGGTTACATCTCAAAACATTTTTTATAAATGCTGTGTGTTGAAAAGAGTATTTGTTTTGGCCGCTGTTGTATATTCTGTTCCATAGGTGTCTATCAAGCTTGTTATGTGTTTTACTCAAATCTTTAAATATATACCATTAAAAAAAAACCTATCTGATCTATCAAAACTGAACGAAGCATTAAAATCTCCCATTTGGGGGCCCGGGATTTAGCTCAGTGGTTCCGCCACCTGCTGTGCAAGCACAAGGACCCAAGTTCTATCCCCGGTACCCCACCACCCCCAAAAATCTCCCATTTGGTCTGTCTTTTTGTAATTGTTAGTTTTTGCTTTGTATTTTTTGGGGGGAGGGGGGTACCGGTGATCGAACTTGGGTCCTTGCGCTTGCACAGCAGGTGGCGGAACCACTGAGCTAAATCCCCAGCCTGCTTTGGATTTCTGAAGCTGTTATTAAATGCATGAAAATTTTAATTATACTTTGCTAACAAATGAAAGTTTTTCATTACTATATAACAATCCTTTTGTTCCAGTAAATCTTTGCTTTAGTGTATTTTTCCTAATATTAATACAACTATGTTGGCATTCTTTGATTTTACTCTCAAATTTTATTCTCCTTCCTTATCCTCTGACCACTCCCCTTTCTTGAAACCACAGTTGCTGTCACTGAGCTACATCCCCAGCCCTTATTTTTTATTTTGAGACAGGCCTTGCAAAGTTGCCCAGGCTGGTCGGGAACTTGTAACCCTCAAGCCTCCGCCTACCCAGTGGCTAGGTATACAAGCATGCACCACTGTGCCTGGCAGTTTAAATATCCTTAACATTGGACAGTTCTCATGTAAACAGCACATAGTGGTGTTTAGCTTTTACAGCCATCTGACAATTTATCTTTTAGTTGAACTATATACTCCACTGGCTTTTACTGTATCCAATGATTTTATAAGATTTTATTTCTACTCTTATGTCAACCTTTCTATTTGTCTTTTCTTTGTCTTCCTCATTCCTTTGTTGGCTTTTGTTGTACTGAATTACATGTTTTCATTCTATTGTTCCACTTTACTACACTGGAAGTAGACATTTACTCCCTTTAAATTCTTATTTCCATTTTTTACTTTCACTCACAAACAATCTTAGAAATCTTTTCAAATTGCCTACTCATACAGTTTAGCTAGTTTTTTGTTTCGTTTCGTGGGATTACAGAACATAGTCTGAATACCAGCTGTCTTTTGAAATTTGTTGATATAGATGGGTTCTCTGGGAGGAAAGAAGATGCACAGGGCCCCAGGTATCACTGTGACAGAGGGTAAAGAGAGTGAAGTCCACGGTGGAGGCCACCTTGCCTGCTTATCTTGCCCACCAGTGCCCACTGTGGGGGTAGACAAAGATCTTCTGATTTTAGGAAAAGAAAGAACATAGTTTAAGAAAAAACATGCAAAGCTAGTAAGACCTGCCTTCTGCCACTTACAGGCAAGAGACCTCGAATCAGTCAATCTGAGTTTTAATTTTTAAAACCAAAAAATGAATCCCCGATACCAAAAAAAAATAAAAAAATAAATAAATAAAAATAAAAATAAGAATAGATCAGCTGGGCCAGGGATGTGGCTCAGTGGCGCAGTGCCTGACTGCCAAGCGCAAGGGCCTGAATTTGATTCCTGGTACCAAAAAAGGAAAGAGAATAGATCAGCCACGCAGAGGCCTGATGTTTTACATACTAGAGGAAGGGCAGGGATGAAAATAGAACTGAGATGTGTTATGTACATGTATCAACTCTCCACAATGAAAGTAATCATGTACTGCAAACATGCACTAAAAAATAAAAATTGAAAAAACAACACTGTTAGAACTTATAAATGGTTTTTAGTAAAGTTACGGGATATAAAAAAATCAACAAACAAAAATTGTTGCCTATCTAAACATTTGCATGAACTACCCAAAAGAGAAATGAAAGGTACACTGAAATAAACTTAACCAAGGAGGTTACACTGAAAACTATAAGATAAATTTAAGAAGACACAAATGGAAAGATATGCATTCATGGACTGGAAGAGCTCATATTGTTACAATGTTTACACCACCAAAATGATCAACACATTCAGTGTAATTTCCTACAAAAATTCAATTATATTCTCATAGAAACAGAAAAAAATCCTACAGTTCTTATCAAACCACAAAAGACCCCCAACAACTAAAATAATCTTGAGAAAAAACAAAGATAAGGTACTAAAACCACATTACATTGCAAAGCTATAATAATCAAAATAGTATGGCACTGGCATAAAAACACACATAGATCAATGGAACAGAATAGAAAGTCCAGAAATAAAATTACCCGTATACAAAGATGCCAAGAATACACCATGGGGAAAAGTCTCAATAGTAAATGGTACTGGGAAACTGAATATCCATATACAAAAAAATGAAACTGGATACTTATTTTACACCACACTTACAAGAATCAACAAGAAATACATTAAAGATCCAGGTGTGGTGGTACATGCCTATAATCCCACAACTCAGAGAGGCTGACATAGGAGGAATGCAAGTTAAGCCCAGGCTGGGAACTTAGCAACTTAGTGAGAACCTGTCTCAAAATTTATAAATATATAAATAAATAAAATTTTTAAAAGGGCTAGGGATGTAGCTCAGGGCAAAGGCCTTAGTTCAACTCCCAGGACCATAAGGAACAGATTATAAAGACTTTGATGTAAGACATGAAGCCATTAAACTCATACAAGAAAAGATAGAGGAAAAGCTATTTGACACTACTCTTGGCAATGACTTTTCAGGTAAAATCCCCAAAGCACAAGCAACAAAAGTAAAAATGAACAAGGATGAATATGTCAAACTCAACAGTTTTTGCACAGGACATAATCAGTAAAATGACAAGGTAACCTATGAAATGGAAGAAAAAAAAATCAGGTAGTTTAAATACATAATAGTTATAAACAAAATTTCATTAGTAACTACATTAAAGGAAAACTACTTCAAACAGAAATCAAAGGTTTTAAAAAAAATCTGTTTAGAAGAATACACCTAAAATAAAAGCACATGGGGAAAAGGACACATATCAAGCAAACACAGTTGAGCTCTTATATGGGTTTTGCATCCTGTCTCATCCAACCACTTATCAAAAAGTTTTCCATCTTTACCGAACACATAGACATTTTTTGTCAACATCCCTTAACAATATAGTACAACAGCTATCTAGATAGTATGTACATTGTGTTAGGTATGTGTAAGTCATCTAGAGTGACTCAAAGTATAGGGGAGGGTACACACAGGTTATAAGCTACACGATTTTAAATAAAAGCCTGAGCATCCGCTGAGCTGACTGTGGTATCCACAGGGCCTCCTGGAACCAATGCCCTGCAGGCACCAGGGAATGATGTAGGATGTACTAATTAAAAAGAAAAATGAAGGCATGTTAACACCAAACAAAACAAAACAAAAACCAAACACACACTCTTAAAGATTTACAGAAAGGTTTGCTAAATAATGATAAAATGCAGGACCTTGAGAGCTTTATCATGAAGGATGAGACACAAAGCAGGATGGGCAGCCAAGGGATAAAGGGGTCTTCAGAAGAAAAACTGCTGAAGGGAAAAATAAGACAAACTTTATACTGTTTCCAGTTTAGAGACAGGTAGAACTCCATGGTGAGAGTAGGCCTGAAATATTAATGAACTAGAAGATTTACAGAAAAGAGTAAGATAATCTCCTACGGCAAACTATATTAAATTCAACCCTTTCTTTTTTTCTATAAAGGATTAATTTGCAAAAATAAGTTACTAATAGTCTTGAAAAATCATACACTAAACTCCCATTATTAAAGGTAAGTCTTCTTAGTTCTTGTTCCTTTAAAATAGAAGAAAAATTAATTACCTTTTACTTTATCACTGGCATTTCCTTAAAACTCCTACTTTTCTGTGATTCTAACACATACACATATAGATTAAGTTGTAAATTATTCTTCTTCCACAATTTTCATAGAAAAACACAAAATGTCTTTAACCTAGTTAAGTTTGAATTTCAAAACAATTTTCAGATATCTTAATTTTATTAGTTTCACATGTATCCAAAGGTGAAATGTTAGAACAAATTGTTCCCTAAAGTCACTTTCAGTTCTAACAGAACTGCATGAATAAATTAATCACGTACAGTGTGCAAAAGATACAGTATAACTTCAAGATGCTTCAGCTCAAAAGTACTTCTAAAATATTAATAAAATGATTATTCAATTTTGGGGGAAGAAGGGGCTGACACAGGAAAAGATAATACACAAAACAATCTAAATCTAAATAGAGTGATTAAATTAGGATTTGATTTTCCCACTAAAAAACTCTCATTTCAGTAAGTTTTCATTCCTTGACCTGATCATATGAAAATTATAGTACTTCAAAACTCAATACAAATACACAGTACAGGAGAATATTACATAAAACTGTATAAAAACCCCAAATCCTAAAAGTACTTCTCTAGATTATTAGAATATTGCTAGAACAAAACTGGAGTAAGTACAAAGGTATATGGTCAACACTTTGAATCTCACATATACTAATTTGTAATACTAAATGAAACTTTTTGAAAAAATACATGAAACCTTTAGAAAATTATTTCTATATATGCTTAAATACAAGAATACTTACCATTCTCTTCATTATTCAACCCTAAAATTATCTATTTTTTTATTTCTAATTGCATATCCACGAAATTCTTGAGAACTTAGTTTAGGTTGTGGAGTCAAAGATAAACAGGATTACAGAAAATACTTCTTTACCTTCTTGCTCCACTTTACAATATGATAAACCCACATCTCTAGACGAGCAGTGATACCTAAGCAGTCTGAGAAGATGGTCAGTGTGGATGGACAGATGTCTCTGGATGTCAAAGCGCCCCAGCTCAGTGTAGCACGTATGCGAAGGCAGAGGTGGGATTAGTCTTTCTTATCCAGCTACTGAGGATTCAATGACAAATCTGTCACTCCAAGAAAAGATACAGCATCATTCCTGTTGTTAGGTTCTCAAATGCAGAAAATGATTTATAGTTTCTAGTTTCAGCAAAGAAAAATAAATTAGAATATTTTGGAGCCAATAAATTAACATCTTAGAAGGATTTCATCTTGTTGGGGAAAAGCTCTTTAAATAATAATAGTAAAATATACTATATTCAAATATGATCTAATCATTTTTAGCACTGTATAATTTATACAAGGCTTCTTATTCAATTGAGCTCTGAATTACCCTGGAATGTATTTGATAATCAATATTAACAAAGAGCCTAGATAGAGGTTTAGAAAAAAAGAGATAAATACAGGAGAACTTTCAGTCCAGATAGGATGGCATAGATTCATATTTATTGTTCTTCCCTGCTAAGTACAACTATAAACCCTGGAAATAATGTAAGAGACAACAAAAGGAAAACTGAAAGGTAGAAATAGGATGGGGGCCATTTAGGAACTGCAGGCCTGGAGGAACAACATAGAAGCAGGGAGTCTTCCAACTTCACACTCAACAGCAGAAAGTGAGCCAGGCACAGTGCCTGTGATGTGCAATCTCGTAACAACAGAAGGCTGCCCAGGTAGGCTCATTCCTCTCTGGACTGAAGAGCACTCTGCCAAAAAAGAGCTGGCAAGCTGTATGTGGCAAAACTATCACTCAAAAATGAAGTGAAAATGAAGACATTCTTAAGAAAAAATTAACAACTATGTCACAAGCAGACCTAACTTTAAAGAATGGCTAAAGGAAGTTCTTCAAACAAATGTGGTAAAAGAAAGAATTCTGAAAATCGAAAAGAAAAAAGGAAGAGCATATATAATTGTTTTTCAAAATGTTTGAGTACCTATGAAGCCACAAAAACCTACTTGTAAAAATAAAACATTTTGACCTATATTTATAAGGATCTTTAAAAACCACTTGATAAAATGTGTCCTTAAGTGAGAAAATCAAAGTATTAATTTTTCATTATTGATATGCCACTGCAATAGGTTTTTAAACATTTGTAAGTTTTAGATTTTTTTCTATTTAAATACAGATGATTAGTTATATCCTATGGTTCAACCTCAGGAGGATTTGTAGCCACTGGTCTCATGTTGTGAGCCCATAAAAATTCTCATAAAGCAGCTGCAAACCTGGGCTATTAAAACTTAGATTTCTTCTACAGTACAGGATTGTGGCAAAACTGTTATTAATACTAAATCCCAACCTGAGTGTTCTATTTTCCCCAGTTCTTACCTTTTACTTCTATTTTTAAAAATGATGACAATTCTTATTTTTGTTTGTTTGGAGGATATAAAAGAGAACTATATTTTGAATTTGTTAAAAAGTAAATATTTCCAGTCGCAAAATGCAAGACTGGGAACCTTAGAGACCAATGCCTCATTTAATGGATGGGAAAAAACACTGTGAAAGGATGACTGGCATTATCAGTTCCTAGTCAATTGCTCCAAACTAATATTTCACATTTAAAGCCAAAGTTCCAATGAAAAAGACTACAACACGCATGCCACATTGGAGGTTTACTAGAAAAAATTTCAGAGTTGTAACAACAAATTTTAAGTTAAGTATTTAATTTTAAGAACATTTAACATATTAAAAGTGTTTTGCTAAAACTAATGCCTTACTTCAGGTATTGATGAATTCTGAAAGTATTTGCCTAGACTATTAATACTGGGAAAAAAAGACCTCAGTCTGTGTGCTTTCTTCTACTGTCTTTTACATTTCCTGAGAAGGATGTACATTCATGAAATCTACTGTGGTAAGCAGCACTCACAGCTGCTCTGGGATATCCACCCTAGTAATCAGGTATGTGCTGCAGCAGGACTAGCCACTGGGGCTGAGTGTCACTTCCCTGACCCTGAGTGTCACAGGCACCGTTGAGCTGGAAAGAGACTGAAGAAGCTATGTGCAGCTGGGAGCTTGGACACTGGAGCAGAGAGGCAGCCAGGGCAGTGCAAGCTCGGGCTATCTTTTCCCCAACCTTGGACGCTAGCAGAACTGTGAGCTGGAAACTGAGCTGCAGCAATAGAAGCCAGACCTGTTGGAGACTGAAGAAACAGTGGCATGATGAGGGTGTTAGCTATGAAACTCACCCACCAGCATCCCCGGGGACACCAATGGCTCCTGATCAAGGGACATGCCAGGCAACAGTACTGAAGGTCACTCTTGAGTGTCATCCTCACCAACAGCAACTGTCTCCACTATACATACCCTCAAAGAGGTATGTAGGCCCTGGAGTATTTTTCCTTGTCTATTGCTTTTGCTTATAGATTAAGTTTGGTCTTTGTTAGTTTTTTGCTTTTGCTTCTAGTGTTCTATGTTGCTCCGTTATATTTTCTCACATTAGTGATTGCTTCACAGAGAAATCTAACTCTATCACTGTCTTCCATGTTTTCTCTTACTTTCTCACTTATTTTTCTTTCTGTTTTTGCAGTACTGAGGATGGAACCCAGCACCTTTGCACTGGGCTACCTCAACTTTTTTCCTCTCTCTTTATTGAGGCAAGGTTTTGCTGAGTTATTAAGTAGCCCAGGCTGGGCTTGTACTTGCAATTCTGCCTCTACCTCCGAGAGTGCTCGGACTACAGACGTGTGCTACTCATCTGGCTCCTCTGTCTTTACTTCCCCTCTCATGACCTCTTCTATCTCTTTGCTTATTCCCTCTTTTAAAAAAATCTCTTTTATATATGATCAGTATCAAACTGAATATAACTTACTATTTATTTCTGTCCTTTCCTGAGTTACTGAAATAATAGATCTTTTAAAATAAGTTTTTGTTTAAAATATATGATAATATATACTTTGTTTATCAATTGTTGATATTACTGGTAGTTACTCTCTTCTCTCAAAGCAGTGCTAGGGGTTGGACATCAGACCCAGAGCAGCCTGATTTGGTAGTACCACACAGACATACCCAAAACCCCAGGCACAACATCACAAAGAGAAAGCCACTTACTGCACACATCTAAAGTGGTAGAGACAACCATCCCAGCCAATCTGACCTCAACACAAAAACACATTTATGATGAGAAGACAAGGCAATAATTTGCCTCCCAAAATTTGTAACTCCCGAAAAGCTGATTCCAATAGGTACTGAAGTTCATGAAATTCCAAAGAATTTAAAATCCTGTTAAAATGATTGATGAGATCAAAGTACAGACAAATAAGCAGCTAAACAAATCAATTACTAAGATAATCAATAAGCTCATAGAAGCAGCTGAGTGAATTAAGGAAGACAATGAATGCAGGACATGAAAGACAATGTCAGTAAAGAGACTAAGAGGTTCTGCAAAAGAACCAAGCATAAATCCTGGAAATGAAAAACCTCTGTAAGTCAAATTTAAACCTCAAGTGAAAGTCTCCATAGTATGAAAGATGAATGAGAAGAATATTGGGGCATGAAAGCAAGGTGGATGGACTACAATGTTCAGACAGTAAAAAGAAAAAATAAACAGTGAACAGGTTACTTCAGTAGATCTTAGATAATGCTAAAAGAAAAAAATTAACAATCATTGGCCCAGAAGAGGATGAGAAAAAATAGACTAATGGCATAGAAAAATCTGTTCATTGCAATGATCACAGAAAATTTCCCAAATCTGAGTAATAAGATGGATGCCCAAGTAATAGAGGCATGGAAAATTCAAATAGACATGACCAGAAAAGAACTTCTCCACAACACATCATAGTCAAAATGCCAAAAATTCAGAACAAAGAAACAAAACTGAAAGTGGCTAAAGAGAACACTAAATCACTGATAAGGGCAAACTGTCAGGATAATAGCAGACTTCTCAACAGAAACCTTAAAGGCAAGAAAGACTTGGAGTGATGTATTTCAAGTCCTGGAAGAATATAATTGCCAACTCATATTACTATATCCTGCAAGGCTATCTTTCAAAACTGAAGGAGACATAAAGTCCTTCTCAACAAGTAAAAACTGAAGAAACTCAGGATCACAAAGCCAGCACTGCAGAAAATACCCAGGACAGTGAGGGCAAATCTTTTAGAGATGAGTGCCCAAACTGCAACCCAAAACTCATTTATTGCAAAGTGCCAACAATGCAATTAAACCTGAATACTGAGATTTTAGTTTAGAAAAAAAATTCATACATTATCATCTTTTGTCTTAAAATAAAAACAACACGTGCCATAGGTTCGCTACCTCTGATCTAGGGGAATCCTAATGAAAGAAGACAACCACAACCACAAGACCACAGGGAAGAACTAGGGGAATAGATAAACAAATGAGAATCACAAATGAATCACACACTAGAAAAACAACAAAATGATAGGAATTAGCATATACTTTTCAATAATACCAGTTCATGTAAACGTCCTTAATTCTCTAAAAGACAGATTGGCAGATTGGATGAAAAAACAAGACCTACCTATATGTCGCCTAACAGAAATATACCTCATTGACAAAGATATACACAGTATGAAAGTGACAGGATGGAAAATAACATGCCAAGCAGCCGGAACTTGAAAGCAAGCAGGAGTAGCCGTACTTATACCCAACAAAATAGACTTCGAATTAAAATTGGTCAGAAAAGACAAAGAAAGCCTCTACAAATTGGTAATGGGAACAATTCACCGAGAAGACAATTGTAAATATATATGCACCAAATGCTGCCACACATCATTTCATAAAACCAATACTACTTGACCTGAAAGGACAGATACCAGTAGAATCTACTGGGGGACTTCAACACCCGACTCTCACAAATATATAAGTCAACCAGACAAGGAACATTAAACTACATTACAGATCAAATAGATTCAACAGACATCTACAAAGTGTTCCATTCAATAACAGCAGAATACGCACTGTTTTCAACAGCTCACAGAACTTTCTCCAAAACAGACCATATTTTAGGCCATAAAGCAAGTCTCAATAAATATGTTTTTTCTTTTTTTGGTACGGGGGATCGAACTTGGGACCTTGAGCTTGCAAGGCAGGTGCTAGAACCACTTAGCTAAATTCCCAGCTTCCATAAGATTATTTCAAGTGTTTAATATTTATTGAGACGTGGGCCAGGGATTTAGCCCAGTGGTTGCTGCCTGCCTCACAAGCACAAGGTCCTGAGTTTGAACCCCATTACCAAAGACAAACAAACAAACAAATAGTGTAAATAATCTCATGGATCAGATCACAACGGAATGAAGTAAGAACCAACAGCCAAACCAAAAAAAAAAACAAAACCCAAAACACAAGTTAACTAACCAGAAACTACAAAAACACATGAAGATTGAATAATATACACTTGAATGATCGATCAGTGGGGTCACTGCAGAAATCAGGAGAAATTTAAATATTCTCAGAATCAAACAATAATGGAAACAACATATCAGAATCTGTGGGACACAATGAAGGCAGTTGTAAGAGAGAAGTTTATAGCTATGAATGCCTACGTTAAGAAAAACTGAGAATGCTGAATCTCAAGGTCCTAGAAAAACAAGAAAAAACAAACCTAAAACCAGTAGAAGGAAAGAATAAAGACCAGAGTGGAACTTCATGAAATAGAGACTAAATTATAACAGATACCACTGAAATCCAGAAGATTATTAGAAACTATTTTGAAAACTTACATTCTAATAAATTGAAAAAGAAGGAATTCCTAGACAACATGATCTACCAAAATTGAACTAAGACTGGTACAAATTCCCTATGATGAATGTTACCATTATGCATATCTAAAATATACTATTAAATGCTTTACTAAAAACAAAATTGAACCAAGAAGACTGAGAAAATCTAAACAGACCAGTAACAAGCAATGAGATTGATGCAGTAATAAAAACACTTATCTACCAACTAAGAAAAGCCCTGGTCCCAACAGATTTACTGCTCAATTTTACTAGATCTTTAGAGAAGAACAAACACCAATGCACCTCAAACTTTTCCATGTAATAGAAAGAGAAAGCATGGCTCCAAATTCTTTCTACACAGCAGCATTATCTGGATGCCAAAACCATGTAAGAAATCAACAAAGAAACAAACTACAAGCTAAAATCCTTGATGAATATAAATGTAAAAATTCTCAATAAGATTCTTGTAAACACAATACAAAGCACATTAAAAAGATCCCAGAAATGCAAGGATGGCTCAAGATAAATAAATTAATAAATGCAATATCCCATATAAATAGAATCAAGAATTTAAAAAATCACATCATGATCTCAATATATGCAGAAAAAGCTTTTGACAAAATCCAACATTCCTTCACATTAAAAAAAAAACAGAAACCCCACAAATAACTGTATAGAAGGATCTTCTCTCAAATAAGTAAAAGCCATAATGACAAACATATGGCCAACATCATACTTAAGAGGGAAAACCCAAAAGTATTGCCTCTAAAATAAAAAACAAGACAAAACTGTACAGTACACAAAAGTTTAGCCAAAATGGGAATGTAAACTCTTGAAATCAGTATGGTAATTCCTCAAAAACTAAAAATACAAATACCATTTGATCCAGCTGTACAAGTCCTGCTACCTTCCCAAAAGAAGTAATGGCATACCATAGTGATACACGTGTATCTATTTTACAGTGGGACAATTCACAAAAGGTAAGCTGTGGAAATAGCCTAGATGCTCGCTAACATGAATGGATAGAGAAAATGTGGTGCATATATACACAACAGAATATCAGCCAAAAGAATGAAATCATGTCATCTGCAAGAAAATGGATGGAACTGGAGAACATCGTGTTAAATGAAATAAGCCAGACTCAGACAGTTATATATTACAAGTTTTCTTATATGAGAAACCTAAACAATCACACCAGAGAAGACAAGAAACTAGAATGCAGTCCTCAGGAGATGGGAAGAGGATCAGGAAGAGGATCAGGGAGAGGATGAAGAAAGGGAGAAGGGAATGCTGGAATTGAAAATGAGGAAGAATTGTTATATGTATGTACCAATTTTCCAGAATGAACCTCACTATTCCGTATTAATATGCACTAATAAAAAAAGATGTTTACTCTTCTCAGGAGCTGTCAGTACAAAACTGGGAGGGGGCATAGGAACCAATTAATAATATTAGTGATCACAGAAAATTAGGGGTGGAATTGGTGGAATTAGTGGTAGAATAGAAATTTGTTACTGTGTCTAGGGTCTACACAACAGGCACTGTAACAGGGACTTTAATTTCTTCAGTCTTTACAATTTCTCCATAATTAGATACTGTACATGAACCTGATTTTTTTATATATATATAAAAAAAAATCAGAGAGGTCATAAATTGTTCAAGGTCACCAAACTAAGAGTGGTAAAAAGAGCGTTGAATTTGAATACTATGTGAATAAAAAACCCCGTATCTTTATATTATCCCAACAAGAAGCTGCAGAATATAGGAAAAGATAACTTCATTGGGATAAATTGAGGATAGCTTGATGGAAGAAGGAAAAGTTAGTAAAATGACAATTCTGGAAATATTCCAAACTGAATGAAAGAGGGTACTTGAATAGGGATTAGAAATCCAGGATATAACAAAGGAAAAACCTCCAACAAAACTGAGCAATGAGGACAAAGAACCATTTCAGAATAGGCAAATGTCCTGTTCCAGGAATAGAGAACAGCCTTGAGAATAACAATAATCTTGTGAGCAAAGTTATTAGATGTGAAGGATAAAATGTAGAATTTATTTAACCTAATCACATACAACCTTTCTAGAAATCAGGCTGCATATTATATTACAAATAAACTTACTGTTTTCAAGGCATAATTTTAAATATATAAATAATTTAAGATGGAAGAGAAAGCATGATTTTTTTTAAAACCTGAAATTATTGGACAACACTGAAAATGGTATCCAAGGCAGTTTCTTACACATGTATGTATTATAGATCATCATACTGAAAGTTAGGATAAACATTAAAATCTTTGAAAAACAAAGATAATGAAAAAGTCTTCCTGAAAAACTGGTAATTTTCAAGAAAAGTCAATTTAGTTATTTAAATAAATTTAAAATTTGTGGGCAAATTGTTGTTCCTTTTCTGGGTTTCTACCACCTATAAAGACATATTCTTTTGCAAATAATGTTCAGATTTTAGAGGAGTACGTACTGTTTTCCACAGTTGCTTTTCTTATCTACTTTGTTAAGCTCAAAATTGAATGAATGAAATTCAAATGAATTAAAAAGTAAGCTAGGGAGGGTCGGGGATTTAGCTCAGTGGCACCACGCCTGTCTTGCATGTGCAAGATCCTGAGTTTAATCCCCAGTACCAAAAAAAAAAGTAAGTTAGGAAGTGGATTTCCTTTTTCAAAGCAGGATTTAGATTTGATGCAAGAAAATATAGAACAAAGTTTTTAATTTCTGTATTTAAAAAAAACAGTAGTAAAAGACAGTGGTTTTACCACTAGGGTTTTGGTCATGTTTCCACTGATGTTTTTTTCTCAAAATAAAAATTTTGTTTTCAGTCTTTGGAAATAAATAGAATCCCCCAAAATCTGAAGCAAGAATCTTGCTCTCAAAAATAGTACTTTACTAGCTTTCAAGTTAGTTGCATTTTGAGGCTGTTTATAAAGTACTTTTACTCCTTCTTAGTTTAAAATAATCTGATTCAAACACCAAACTATATATTTTTCCTCTGACTAGTTCCTATGTTACAACTGAGACATTCACAAAGAAAAATAAAAATGATAATCTCCTTATAGATACAATATTTTTAGACTTATATCTTAAATTGGGTTGTGCAATATTTGCTTAATCTTTGCTCTGTGTATTATGATGTTCTTTGTTCTCATCCACGTAGGGGATGAGCTGATTATTTATGTCTTAACAATAGGAGTTGGTGTACCACAGTGAGAATGTTTTTTCCCTTAATCTGAGAGGCAGTCACTAACAAGCTTCAGCTGGAAATGCTTGATGTAAAAACAGTGTGAACCTGTTCCTGGGCTAATAAACTGTTCTTTCTGCCAACAAAAGGAAATCAATTTACAAGTGTAATTAATTTTTAACATGCTCATTATTTTTATACTTTCATAGGTTGGTACATATGTCAACTGATTTATGAAATATCCTATTGTGCTTGTCCTGGAGAAGCTTTATGATCCAAAGCATATTAAATTATTTAAATAAATGAACTTAATATGTGAAATGTCACTGTATGAATTCCACACAACTCAGCAAGCATTACATTTAATCTGACACTGGATGATGTGATGACTGCCATTTTGACACACACAATGTAGAAGAGGTGAGTGTAGCACATGGAAAAGACGGGCAAATATTGTCAAAGCAATGCAAAAAGGAAAGTAGATTGTTAGTCTTTAAATATGTTGATATAAACAAAAAGCAGCATGCATTTTTATACATAGAAGAGCTAAAGGCAGTGCCTTTCAACTCAGGAACATTTTAGCACACAAATAACTGAAATCTTTAGCAGGGAGAAGAGCCGAAGTGTGCATTAGGAGGATGGAAGGTCATTCATTTGGTGAGTAGATCTTATGTTTATGGCACTGTGCATGAGACACAAAAATAAAAAGACAAGGTCTACACCCTCAATGAATTCATGTAGTGGGAGATAAATATACAATAAAATGGTAATGACACGATAGGAATGCTACGCATGTGTATGATATGAATAAACACAATTATGTGATTACAGAGGAGGGATAAACTAATAGCACAGGTGGCGAAGTGTGGATTCACTAAGAAATAGCATTTGGCGGATGGACCATGAAGCACAAAAGAGCTGGAGTGCAACACTTTGCATGCAACAGCGCAAAATAAGAAAAACCAGTGTGTTTTCAGAGATGAGTGGGGAGCTCATGGGGAATAAGGTACAGGATGAATTAAGGAAGCAGCAGAAAGTGGCACAGACTTAGAAGGGCCTTATAAGAAAGGCCAGGGAATGCAGGTCTGGTTTTATAGATAATGCAACTATAAAGTATAAGCAGAAAAATAAGGCTAGATTTATTTTTTAAGGTTTATGCTGATGCCTGTGTGGAAAATCAGCTAGCTAGACAATGTCTCATGACAGTCATACCAGATAGGAAGTCGATGCAGTAGTCAAAGACACAATGAAGGTGTAGATTTAAGGCAAGGGCAGTAGCGGTGGAAAAAAAAGAATATGTTCAACCAACATTTCCATCTACGAGGAAAAACAGACTGTCTTGTTGATCAACTAAGTGGACAGCTTAAGAGAATTTCTCCTTTTAGCTAAACTGGAAATTATAAATTGTTTTCCTAGCACTTAACAATAGTTATGCCACATAGTATATGCTTAGTAAAGAATGGGTGAATAAATGATTAGTTTTAAAATGTAAGGCTAAAACTCCACAGAGAATGTTTAGGGAATGATGTGGTTCATCACATCTGTGTAATACATATGGAACACTCAGGTACAATTTGAGTTTAGGCAGCAATTTTGGCGGAGAGCTATAAGATAAAAGACAGAAACACAGACTTCCCATCACCAAATACATAGCATTTGACACCAGGGAGTACATGAAACAGTTCCGGATAAATCTAGTTTCCTTTCTTATTCTGGATTATAGGGCAAGATTACTTTCTATTTTTAGAATTAAACCACCAGAGTGCCTGAAAGTAAGGGAACAATTACCTTCTAACCTAAAGGTGACTCGGGCTTAGGAACCATAAGTTTTCATTAGGGAAAAGGACAAGGAGTTTTCTGTAGCAGCATGTGCACAAATGGGTAGTGCAGTATGACTACAAAGGGGCACATGTGCCAGCATGCCAAGGAACTCCAATTCACTGTGTGCTACTGAGCTGCCACTGGAAACTCCCTTAAGCACCACCATTTTGTATCACCATCTTCTTACAAAGTATTTTTAAATGTAGAACACCATTTCCATAATGGGATTTTCCAAATCATTTATCTCCTAACTTGTTATTAAAACTTCTTTTCTAATTAAAACTAGTCATAAAGCTCTACCTAATGTATGGATTTACCTATACAGTCACTATGTTAATAGTGCTGAGTCTCTTACATACACATTTGCGAGAATATATACATACAAACATTTTTTGCATGTTTCAGCCAAAATAATGCTAAGTCAAACACAATTTATTGGTGTTGAATACATTTTCAAAAAAAAATGTGAGTAATGGATATAACTTTGGCATATTTATTGGATGCAATACTAGGTTTTCAGAAAGGTAGTTATAAAATATTGCCTATAAAAATAAGGTACCAGTGTATTATTTTATACGAAAGTGGAGAGCATAATTTATACAACTTTCTTATCCCTTAGGCAGTATTATACATGTCACCCTTAAGCAATGGTTCCATTTTTCCAGGGTTCTGTAAAAATGCCTACTGCTGGACTGATATATTCACAAAGGCAAAGTGGTTACACTGGAGAAATTTAACACCTGATTTAGGGAAGACAAGAGAAGAGCAGGGGAAAATACTGTTCTTTTACAAATGAGAACAAGAAAAACCTTTTACCCTGGGGCAGTAGAGTGAAATATATTGTGCTTTTTATTATCCTTGGTAATGAGTAATATTAGTATTCCTTACACTAGTGCAGCTAGTGAAAATCATAGATCAACTTTATTCTTTTCAATCATGAGGCATCCCAAACCAGTTTTTTAAAAATCTCCTGAAATAGACACCTTCAGCAGAGTGGTGTCATGGCAGAGCAGTAATACATCCACACCGGGAGTAGCAGGAGATCTGAGAATCTCATTTACTGCGCCAGTGGAGGCTGAGCATCATGGAGGTGGTGCTCTTAGTTGCTAGGGAAGAGCAGGCCTCTTTCAAACAGCATCCCTGCTGACCTATTCATCAGCAAAGGAGGCACTAAGTAAGGCTCCTTTACCATCCTTGGAATGGAATGCCTCCCAATCTCAGTTGTGGTTAAAGAAAAACATAGTAAGACTATTAGAAAATGTTAGCATTTGAGATATTTTTCTGTCATTTACATAATTTACCTTAATAGCATCAAGTATTTCAGCTGAGTATTACTGAGACACTGGAATGCTGGTACAAGACAAAGGAAGGACAGAGAAATTACAAAGGAATAGCTCTTCACATTTCTAATACTCCAATACTGCGGGTTTTTTTAAAAAGAAAAATTGTCCCTTTTAGCCACCAAATTTAATGTATATAGAGATAATATTCCGACTCAAATTACTTTATATGAATATCTTATAGCTAGTTTTCAGGATGTTACATTTTATATGGATCAAAGCCTTTCTAATCAGTATGTATTAGTATTCTATTAACTATGATTTCTAATATTATGTGACTAGCATTTAACAAATGTAATTACTTTTTGTAAAAATGCTAGAACCATAATGTTATGCAACATGCAAATTAACTTAAGTAAAAAGGTTATTTGCTTAAAGTGTTTTGGGTTAAAAATCTGAAAGCATAGTCTAAAATACTGAATATACAAGAAAAATAACAATGAATATAATTATGAAGTATTTGAAATATAGCAACATAGCTTTTTAAAGAAAGTCATTCAGACAGCTTGTTACAGCCACATACAGTACACTGCTAATCTGCCCATCACTTAAGTTCCAAGTGTTACTATTTAATTAGGTGTTAACAAAACTTAGTTATGACACAGGTATCACACATCATTGCTCCAAATACTAAATTCAAGGCATATCACAAGGCAACGGTCTACATAGCAAATTTGCTATCATTAGGCAGACAACAAATATCTAATATCAAGGACCAAGTCCTACTAAAGCAAAAAAAACACCCCAAAACAAACCACCAAATATTTTATTTTTTAATTACTGTATTTAAATAGTAAGCAGTTATGATTCACTTTAAGTGTTTAAGTATTACTTATTCTGCATATACCTGTCCTGAGTAAATACACACACTCACCATTAACTTAACACAAGCTACAATCTGGTACCTGCACCAGCACAAGGGAAAGGGTGTGAAAGCCAGACTATTTTCTTCCCTTCTGTATCCTTTTTCTAACACAGTACCTGAAATGTACGGAAATCTAGTAGATAGCAAAAAGAAAAAAAAAAAAAAAATTGTTAAATAAAATTTTAAGCAGAGAAAATAATAAATTTCAACTGAGAAAAAAAGATAATGACTTTGAATTTGAAGCTTGAATTAAAGTTATTTTTATTTTTAATGTATTACAATTAAATAAACATTAACAAAATCTTTACTTTAAAAAACTCAAAACAACAAATACCACATCTCTATCTGTATTTGAAGAACAATGCTACCAATCTAGCTTCAGCTGAACAAAATGTTAGCTACTCCAACAAGTACAGTGAAACATCTTTCTACAGCCATGGTGAATTAGAGATGAAGCATTTGCTTCAAGAAAATGTCATAGATAAAATAACTAAATTATCACTCTGCTTTCTGATTAATGATAAATTCATTTAGAAAAAAATAAAATACTTGAAATATATCCTATTTAGCTCATAAAATCTAAATGAGTAGAAAGCTTAGTTGCAACCTTTGTGAATTGACTGACTCATGATGAAAAATTCAACTCATGCAACAAACAAGTCCAAATATATCATATCCTGATATGTAGTATGCATGAGTCCAAAAGCATAGAAAGCAGAAATTAATACATATATTTCAAAAAAACACATATTTTTATATTAGTCTGTGATCCCAAAGGCTTTTTATTCATGCTCACATGAATAAAAATAAATTTACAAGTCAATTTAAATTTTTTCTTAGTAAGTCAACCATATACAAAAACCTTAGAAATTACCTATTACAAAAACATTCAATTTATAAGCATGGGAAATAAAACTACTTTTTAACAGAACTATGCTCCTTTTTTACCTTTCAGCTGTTTTCTTCATATTAATTTGAATATATTTTATAATAAAATAACTTATTTAAACCTTTAAAATGGCAGAATTACAGTAAATTATCTTGAAAACTTATTTTTCAAAATGTCAATTGGTAAAATAAGATTAATAATTATATGACATTAAAAAGATGTATAATTAAACACCCCTTTTAAAAACATTTTTCCTTTAAAAAGTGTCAAAACCTATACCAAGGATTTTAGAAATACATTCTCCAGCAATTTTATCCTTATGAAAAAAATAAAGTGATGTAGTTCAATACTGTATTTTCAAATAACTGTTAGGTTTGACAGTCCTTCTATTCCTGTCGTCTTCATGTAACTATAAGATTAACACAAGGATAAGTAAGAAAAGATGCAAAACTATATGAAGAACAAAACAAAACAAAACATTCAAAAATTTCCGAACAAGTTGTCATTTTTCCTCAAGGGAAGAAAAACCAAAAAGCATAACTGGTTCAATATACTTCTGGAAAAAAAAGTAATTTAGGGTTATGTCTTTTAAGGATGGTCTCTAAAATCTTATCTGATCAAACCAAAAATCTGAGGGTAATAACTGTAAACTTTATACCTGTCCATTCTATCCATTATAAAAAGACAAAGGAGAAAAAACCCATCAGAATTAGTAATTCTGTCACTCATTAGTGCACATATTGAAGAGCTACATTTATTCTGAGTAAATGTTTTTAAATCATCCATGAATATGATTGCAAAATTAAAGACAAAAATTGTGTAACAAGGAAATGATCTTAGTCTTAAAAATTTTTAAATCATATTTTAATCATGTTCAATAAATCTGATCATTAACTGAACTTAAAATGTTAGACATGCTATCACTACATATTTATAAGACTAAAGCACTAATGAATGAAAGTTTATGTAACATTCAACAAAGAACAGAGAAATTTGGAAGAATACCAACCAAAATATCACTATCATGAATCTGATGATTATTCTCTATTAGAGTTTTAATAAGTTTAAATCTTCCTTAAATTATTTTTATAATTAAATCTGTTCATTACAGAACAGATTTAAATGAAATGTAACAGAAGTACACTTTTCTTTCCAGGTAATTTTGAATGTATATATCATATATGACCAACTTATTACATGTGAAAAAATTTTAAGTAATTATGAATCCTTCAAATAGTTGTGTGTAGATTAAAGAAACAAGAAAATAATACATTTCTTATACCGATACATCCCAACCAATTAACAAAATTACTTCCTGGTAAAAAATATACATGCAATACAATTCCTTACCAATCTTATTTATATTTTCATGAAAGTAAATACCTACATTATTAAATATATTCAGGTAACTTTGCCTTCACTTAAATAAACCAATGTATCAAATTAAATTTTTCTCTAAATATCAACATTAACAAGTTAAGCTGCTTTCCTAGTTCTTAAAGCTAGAACGTAACAATATTGCCATCTGCTGTTCATATCAAATAAGCACTTCCAATAGAAATGTATTTTTATCGGTCACTTTAAAAATTAATTGACAGGTGAATGAAAGGCAAAAGAATAAAAATAAAGGTCACTGGGAATCAGTGGAAAGGAAAAGGTAAAGCATGTGAGAGAAGTATCCTCTTTTCGGATGATTTCTGCAACATTTTGTTCTTGAACACAGTATAAATTTGATTTTCTTGGATACTTTATTGACCAAGCAAAAGTTAACAGCCAAATCTTTATGGCTAGTTGTACTTGTCACTATATATTTTCCCACCCTTTGTATCTCAAATCAGAACTACCAAGTGCCTAACATGATTAAAAATACATAAGCAAATTCATTGATAGCAGTGCTCTGATTACTAAGTGTTAATGAGAAGAGATAACGAATGAAAATATCAATTTCAGATGCCAAGACTTAAAGGAATTTAACATCATTAATAAAGACACATTTTGGGCCAAAGTGGTTCTTAGTTATATTACTGGGATTGCTAAAGCCATAAAGACTGGTGACACTGTTCATAGTCAAAACCCTAGAGAAGCTATAAATTTCTACATCAGAATCCACCCATTGTTTGTAATTGTTTTTTTTTCTTCCAAAGGATAAAACTGCTTAAGAGTTTATTTCTAAAAAAGCAAATCTTCTATCAACCTAAGGAGCAGATACAAGGTACCAACATGTGATGTATGGTGGCAGTAGTTATTACTATGACTATTAATATTAGCACTATTACTGCAGGCATAACTACAAAGGATCACTAGCACTATAACACAACCCATAATCTCATCAACCAAACCAGTGTGACAATTCCCAAACGTGTCTTGTTTTTCTTAGTCCCATACCTTTGGTCTCCTTTCCTCTCTTCCTAAATCTCTAATCTAACTAAACTCTTATTCAAGGGAAATATGATGTCAGCTGGTTTTACTATATTATTTTTCCTTTTTATTTACTCATTTTCATTTCCATACAATAAATATGTATCACTTGTATAAACTAGAAATATTTATGAAACAACAAAAAATGTCACTCATTTCAACAGCCAAGCCCCAGTTCTCACTTGACTATGAAGTCTTTCTTTCATCCTGCCTGGTCCAGAAGTGGTCTCTTTCTGCTCTACGGGTCTCAGCAGTGGCATCTACCATTCATCTACAGCCTTGTAACAATATTTCTACGAACATTTTTTCTTCCTAGAATAAACTGTAAGCTCCTTAAACGAAAAATATGCTATGTTTTGGGTATCCCACAAAGGTAAGTTCTGTGCACATGAGAAAGAGAATCCCATGTGATACTCTTCCTGCTCTGTTCAGAAGCATTCCCTCTCACTTGCCTAGGCTTTAATTCTCAAATACTTACTTGTGAAAGTCATGAAATACTTGTGAAAGTCAGAAGTAGGTCTCTGACCTACTGTGAAGATCAAATGCTTACAATAAGATTATAATATTTGCTATTTCAGAGTTACTGTTAACAGAACAAAACAGAAACCTTTTCTATTATTATAGGAAGCTCAAAATATTAAGTTTGACTAACAACTAGTTTTAGACAAAATATTTTTTTTAATATGAGAGAAAACTCATTTAACAGGTTAAACTTGAATTAAATTTTTAAAATTATCAACATTAGAGCTCTAACTTAGATCTACGTAGCTACTTACGTAGCAAAACAACTGACTGGATCATTTTTTTCAAGAACACAATAAATGTAGATGAAATTTTCTATAAATGCTAACTTATAGAAAAATTATCTATTTTTGTTACTTCAAGTCTTCTTTAAATGAAGAATTAAAAGCTACCATCACATAATAGATTACAAAGTTTGATAACGATCCTAGGACCAAATTATTCATACTGAATTAGCTAAAACGCCAATTTTTTTTTACCTATTTCTCAACCAAAAATTACATACATAAAACAAAATACTCATAACAGAGTCTTTACTTTTTTTTAAAAAAGGTTCTATTTTCTATTTTTATGCTTTTGCTGCCACCTAGTGAAATCCTGTGAAATTAAGCACATAAACCCACAAAGTACTTCAAGAAAAAGGACACTGTAGACTACCATTTTATAAATAAAAATTTTAAATTTGTTTTCATTGAATTATATTTACACAACATCAATTTAATTATCAAGCCACTTGTTTATGTAAGCAGTAGATAATAAGACTGAACAGTGAAGAAAGAAAAAGAGCCAGAAACATTGTTTTTGTCATCAGGTTATACTTGTAAAATATGCAACTTTGGTGATTACCCCCCCAAAGATTATACATTTAGAATATTCAATTAAAGTTATCACTTGCTGACCTCAAGGATCGGTCCTAGGAATATCAAAATCAGAGGATGCTTGACTCTTTATAAAAGTATGGTACTTACAAATAACCTGCACACATCCTTTCCTATACTTGAAGTAATTTGTAGATTACTTATACAGTAATACCTACTACAATGTAAATGCTATAAACCCCTGGAAATATATGTTATACTGTACTGTTTAGGGCAGTGGTGGTGATGGCAGGAGTGCCACAGCTGGCTGTCTGTTATCATTAAATGTTGTAAAAGGTTCACCATCACTGGTTTAGGGAATAACGACAAAGTCTGTACCTGCGTAGTACAGAAGCAATTTTAATCTTCAGAATATTTCCAACTGTGGTTGGCTGAATTTATAGATTCAGAACAAATAACAGAAAGTCAACTATACTTACCAAGAACACTATTCATTAAAACACCTTCCAACTGTAACAACTGTACCACCTGAAGAAGGCTAAAAGGTGACACGACCAATCTACGATTAAGCTCACCTGGGAGAAGATATTTGCTGTTGGAGCCACTCTGCTGTCCACTATACTATATAATATTGCTAATAATCGGTCTAATGGAAATGGTTTTGGTCCAAGGAGATGATTGCTTGTCTGTTAAAAACAAAAAAATTATAAAAGAAAATGGATTTTCTCCTTATAAATTCCCCAATAGCAATATATTTATATTTGTTTCTGAGTTGCTAACAAATTAACCTGTAGTTCTTAAATTAGAACTTCATCTGATATGACCACAATGTCTTTTATCATATGCCTCAAGATTTTAGTATCAACAAATATCAAAGAAATAATCATCCACAGTCCTGAACATTGCCATTTTTCTGTTGTAACCAGGATGTTAAGTGACTTAGCCATGTTGATTTGTCAAGATAATGTATATCCAAAACCAGGTTCTTAATTCCTAACTAGAATTTACTGTTTACTTCCCACCACTCTTCTTTGGACCATTTCCTGGAAAATGTACTTGCTCAACATTAATAGCTCTAAAAAGATTAATTATAGTAAATACTTAGTTTTAAAAATTAACAGTCAGTACAATTACAAGTCATTTAGAAAATTGCAGTGCTCAAGTTCCATTCTATTAGCAAATCATTTTACTAGCAATGTAAGAATTTAAGTACTTCATATTAACAATAGCAAATAAAGTGGGAAATTATATTCAAATAAAGTGGAAATTATATGTGGGAGCATTTATTCAAAAGAAAACTTCCATTTAAAGAAGAATGACAGGGGCTGTGGATTTAGCTCAGTGGCGCTGCATCTGCCTTGCAAGTGCAAGGTCCTGAGTTCGATCTCTGGGACCCCACCCAGAATAAATAAAATAAAAACAAATAAATAAAGAAGAATGACTGCTCAGAATTAAAACTTCAGTATTTACTTCAGCTATTTATATCTAAAAGTTTATAAATATTTTCCAGGTCTTAAATTTTTCTCACTAAATCAACCATTTAGAGAAAAGTACCGAGACGTTAATAAATACTAATGTACTAACCATCCAATTTTATCAAATCTTAAAATCACAGGAGATATGCAAAGAAATTTTATCACGTTACAGATAATTTGAAGCCCCTCTGAACCCTTTCCTGTCCCATTTCCTCTTTCTCCCCTAAAAGGAATAACTATCTAAAAATCTAATGTTTTTATTTATCATTCTGACAGTTTTTATGGTACTACTAATGCATATGGATTTACAAACACACGGTTTGCATGATTTTCCACCTAAATGGCATAATTTTGGAGATATCTTTTCATCAAACTGCTTTTAGGAATGAGAGTAAAAAATAATGCACAGCTTCTATGGTATAAACCCTACTGTTCAAATTTCTCCATCTTTTACCAAGACAGGCAACAGTGGTTTGGATGTACCAGTAGAGTAAGTGACCAGAACATGTAAATGCTCTTTCATCAATTTTAACTTTGCCTCATGCTCCTACTTTCAAAAGTATTTAGGGCCTTTAATTCCTTATTTTTCCAGATTCTTCAGGCAAAATCAGCTTGGTTTGGGGCTTCTGTGTTAGACTTCTCTCATCTCTATCTACTACTTGATTCCAAATCTGGAGGCTCCCTCATCTGCTTAAGCCTTAAGAGTTTCCCTCCCTTTTATTTCTTAAATGTTATTTTTGTGGGTGCTTCGAAGTGCAAAAGAGGAATATATCCATATTCAATCAGCTGTGTTTTCACAATTCAGGGTGATTTTTTTTCATCAACTAAGTTACTAAAAAGACTGTCAACTCAATTTTATTTCCAGCACCAGCTCACTTGAACATGCCTTCAATTACTGTACTCAACAAAACAAAATACTATTAAAAACATTAAATGGTACCACATCAACACAAATAAGTTCTCACTTGCAAAAGACTAATATACATCCATTCCCTGTTATCTTGAATTCACAAATTTCTACCATTATACAGAATTTAAAATGCAAATACCTTTTCATGTTTCTTTAGAAAGTTGGTTTTCTTGATTTTCCCATGATGCTGCAATTAAGAAAAATAATTCTTAACTAAAAAACAAAGCTTGTTTAAAGCATGGCACATAACACTTAGACTTTATTCTACTTATCACCTTGTATATATGAAACTTCAATGTTTTAGGCTGATTTGACTTAGATTTGGATCAGATGATTACTTTTGTATGTAACAAAAAGATTTTGAAATAAAAGAAGTAAAAGAATTTACTGTATTGATTTAGAACTGCATGTTTAAAACAGTTCTATAAAAGTAGAACTTCCAAAGTTAAACAATTCTTTATTCATCTCTTTAAAAAGGACGGTAATTCACAAACTAGATACTGACCAAGAGCACTTATTAGTTAGATGTTCAGGATTCAATGGTGTGTGAGAGTGTGTGTGTGTGTGTGTGTGTGTGTGTGTGTGTATGTGGTGGTGGTGCGTTTGTCCTGGTCATCAAGAGACTAAAGAGCAGGGAAACAAATGACCAAGAAAAAGAAATTTATTATAAAATGTTGTAAGTCTAATGAAGAAAGCAAAACATCATATGAAATAGCAAACAACAAAGAAAATCTACTTGACAGGTTGAACAGGAAGGAACATTCTGAGAGGGCAACATTTAAACTGAAACTTGAAAGGTGAAGAGCAGCTTTCCAGAATGATGGAACACGTGCAAAGACCTTAAGAGATCAGAATGTCCTGAGGAAATGAAAAGGCTTTATACTTCAACTTATAACTGATTTCTTCTATTCCATAAAACTAGTAACCTTCTCCCAAATTTCACTTCATGATCTTAATTTAAAGCTGTTAGCAAATGAGTCCCAAATACACAGGTACTTTATTATTCTACTCTGCCCTTTGGAAATTTATAGGTATTGAGAAATTTCAAAATACTGTGTCATTTCTCACACAAAACCCCTACAGATACAAAATCCAAGGACCCTTAGGTCCTTTATAGAAAATAATGTACTAGTTACACATCTACTGCATACTTTAAAAGATCTCTGTATTACTTACAATAATTAATACAATGCGAATCCAATAAAATATTTGGTATATTACACTGTTAAGGAAATGACAAGAAAACAGTTTGTTTCAATACAGATGCAATTCTTTTTTAGATCTTCAGGTGGATGAACCTAGAGATGTGGAATCTATGTACAGTAATTCCCCTGATTACAAACATTTGAGTATAACTTTCACAGGTATACTGTAAAAGATTCACAGTTATACTGTATAAGACTCACTTTGTCAGATTACAAACGAATACGACTTATGTACGTTCTCCTGGAACAGAACTTATTTGTAAACTGGGACTTATTATATACAGAAGCCAACTGTATTCCTAAGATCTTCAAAAATAAAATAAAAAGAAGTATGCTACTATTACCTTAAGGAAGAACCTCTTGTCAGTTCTTGCTGGATTGTATGAAGCAAGGTATGCAGCAATTAGAATAAACTTAGAGTAATATGGAAGTTCCACATGAGTGTACGCTGAGAGACCTGCACAACAAAGTATTTTTGTGAAGGTTTTATTTGGCTACATTAGGCTTTAAACATCTCTTCTCACTTACCTTTTGACTGCCATATGATGTTTATTCAAAAGGATCTATTCTTTCAGCTTGAAGTGCCACCATGGTGATAATGATGACAGTAATGGTAATGTTGAACATTATTGCTAACATGCTTTGTTTGCTTTGTTATTTTTGCTTGGCTCCTCCCATTCTAGTCTAAATTCTACTCATTCTTCCATTAAAGTCTGTATTCTCTATTAAATCTTCTCTTTTGCTTCCCTACATGCCAAAAATAGAAAACTACTTCTACTATAAATTCCTATTCTGTGCATTTCATGTATATTTCATACAATATTATATCTTATGACAGTTCATTACATCTTTATATCCTATACTGAATGACAGTTTGTTCATTCTCTATACTGTTATCTCTATATTGTCATATACCTACAAATAATTAACAAATGAATAAATAAGACAATCAGTCAAACACTAATGATTTGTAAGGGAAGAGAAGGAAGCTGATATTTACAGATTATGAACTATGCGTCAAGACACTGTGCAAGATGCTTTACTTAAGATGCTTTATTTAAATCTTCACAGTAACTTAAAGCTACATATTCTTCCCATTTACAAATGAAGAAACTGAGATGTATTCAAGGCCATGCAGAAAGTAGTACAGATCAATTAGTGTAATTTTTTTAAAACTTTAGTCATTTTTCTTCTTCCCTTATATACCTGGAAATCACGGAAAATCATCTGCAGATTTCAGAAGCCAAAACAGAATCTCAGTGCCACCTTGTTTCATATCATTCCCAAATATCAGTCACTGACATTAAAAAAAAGTTTTTTTAAAATATTCACTAATTTTTAAAAAAGTAAAACTGGTTCTATTTGGGGTGTGCCGAGTAAGTGTCTTTAAAACAAACAAAACCATAATGCTTTGAAAACATAACCACCAAAGTACAACCTTAAACTGAATTAATAAATAACTGGATTGCAGTCCATAAAATTTATGAAATATATACATACTGATGTGTCATATAATTAATCTGTTTTAATAAAAAAGTATTGAAAAAAATATAAATTGCTTTTAACTTTCATATGATACAATCCAACACATAGACAACAGAAAACTAGGAAAGTAAGAAAATCTAAAATTCAAGGCCAACATAGGCTACCTAATGAAATGTTGCCTAAAAAATGAAACCAAAAAAGAAAACACAAAACTGGAGTTCAGTTAAAGGAAAATCATTAATTAAAATGATTCCAGCTTATAAAGTAAATACTCTTTTATAGCAATACTAACTGGTCTTTGTATTAACCTTGGTATCAATAATTAACATCTCTGATAACTCTCAGTATTTTAATACCTTTTAGTTGTCCCGGATCTGTGTCATCTTTCTGTAGCTTTTCCCATTGAGAACTTAAAAGAAAATAGGAGAAAAAGGAACTGAAACTATATGAAATAAATATGCTATACTTAAAACAGATCTCTTAAAAAAACTAAAAATTTAAATTTATTGAAAAAATAAAAACAAAAAAAATAGTAACGTGCAATGTATATAATCATTTGGCACATAAATACAGATTATAGAAACTATACATGCCCAGATGTTAATTTTTAATAATCTTTTACTCTGATCATAACTGTAAAGCTATCAAAAAGTGCCAGTACCACCATTCAATAAAACTCTCAATGTTCTAGTTACCAAGTTAGATATAATTGCTATACACTATTTTTAAACTCTACAACAATCCCTTAAGGTAGATATGATCACATCAGAACAGTGAGGCCCAAAGTTTAAGTTGCTCAAGAATACCCAGAAAGTCAGCAGTGGAGCTAAGAGCTGACTCTTGCAGGATGCCTGCAGAGTTCATGCTATTTTAATCACCCCACCTTGGGGTGGAGAATTAAAACTATTAACAGTCAAAATATTAAGAATATGAATGAAACAGACCACTTTAGGAAGACAGAAGTTTCAGTTTTATGACTTTGAATAAATCATTAACTTTCTCATCAAATACATACAGCAGTTAGATACAATGATATATAAGGGTATTTTCAACTCTAAGACTCTCCTATGAGACTCATAAAATGTGGACTTGAAAGTAATGCCAAATTTGAACAATTAAATACCCGAAATGAAAACTATCTACATTTTAAAAAATCTGTAGGCTTGGCTGAACATTCTGAGATTACAGCAAAGTGACAAATTTTAATGGCTACTAGGACCCTGTGTTGAGAGTGGGTCTGGTATAGCAAGTTGACTTTTAAAATAGATCCTCTCTCCACCTTATAAGTAAACAAGGTACTTCACAGGTTATATGGCATTTTCACATTCACTATGTTTCATAAGTGCAAATGAAAATAAACTTTTATCAGTTACAGCTCTATCATCTGACTTCTATTTTAAACTGAGTTGTTTTTTATATAACAATTGCCTGTTTAATGTGATTTGTTATTAAAATTCTCACAGGACAACCAGGGGAAAACTGATCATCTTAACGGGAAAGCAGGAGACTTAACATTTACTAAATGCCCATTATGAATCCAGTTAAGCACCCATCTAATCCTCATAAATTTATGAGAAAGACAATGCCATTTCTCATATCTCTCCCAAAATAGTAAAACTGAGGGTCACATGATGTAACTAATTTGCCTAAGGCTGCCAAGCTGCAAGTGGTGGAGGCAGCACTTCTACTGATACCTTGATTAAAAAGGGCAGATACATTTCAAATAAATGTATGTTTACGAATGATTAATTTCCAAAGGTTATTCAGAATTATGATCATTGTATGAAGACAAGCAGAATAGGTTAGAATTTTAAGATGAAGCAGGGAACTTGGTGGAGGTCTGTCCCACCTGCTTATAAAAACTATGGAACAAACATATATTCCCAACAATAGCTTGCTAGGTCAGGACCTAGTGTCCTTTGACTTTTTCTTTTTATTTATTCTGCTCATTCCACTTGTTTAATAACAACTAGAAAATATGAAATATGTGAGATTATTTTTTTAATTTAGTAAATTTTATTACATATGGGTAAATAGGGGTTGGCAACAGGGAAAATGGATGAGTTGTTTATCTTGGAGCAATTCAAACACTTCCAAATGGAGCAAGAGGCCAGCGTTAGAGTGCCATTTTTTTGTCTTTTATGTCACATTCTGAAATATTCCAAAACTCTAATTTTTTAAGGTCTGATATGATACTTAAACGGTTTCAGATTTGGGAATATTTCAGATTTCAGATTTTTGGATTAGGAACAAGCATCAGTAAAGTCTATGCAAATATTTCAAAATCTGAAAACCATCCCAAACCTGAAATACTTCTGTTCCCAAGAATTTTCAATAAGGGTTAATCAACCTGTAGTACAGAAACTAAAGAGATGAATTACCTTGATATTTCCCTGAGGTAAACGGTCTGCATAGCTTTCTTCAAATGAGGTTCAATATTTTTCCACAGTTTGCGAGTGTCACGTTCACTTGCTATCCAATAGGAGAAAATTTCAATAATTTAGATCTTGCTTATTATTAATAGTACATGTCTACATTCCTTGTGTGGAGTTGGTACACATACATAACACATCTTCATTCTTTGTTTCATCCCCTTTCCCTCTCTCCACCCCCGCATCTCTTGATGTCCTTCCCATTTAAGATCACCCTACTTCCTATTTTTCTCAAAAAAAATATTAATAAGTAAAGTTTCATAGTTACCTTCTCCTTTAATGACAGGTTCACAATATTTAGGAAAATTAAGTACTGCCTGTAAATAAGAAAAGAGAGAAAGAAGACAAAAAGCATAGCTCTAGCACAATTTGAGATTCATTTTTCAAGGAAAATTTTTATTAAAATTTAAGCTATTTTATAAGTAAAATGTAATTATAGCTCATTACTACATAAAATAGCAAAAATATCCATGACTATAGTACAATATGCAGAATATTTTTTAACTGACTAAATCCTAATATGTTAGGTTATGGATAATGTAATAAAGTATAATTTGTACTTTAGATCATAATGATGGTTTGTAGGACCATTAAGCATTTAAGAAAAAACATCAAGCCAAAGAATTAACCTTTTATTTTCTAAGGTCTGCACACTGCCATAAACATCACGAAGGTCAATATGACTCAGAGTATTTGGACTGACAGCACTACCTGAGATTATAACCAAGAAAAGTTTTGGCACTGTCCCAGGTGTAGTAAGCCAGAATCTCTGAGGATGAGTCCCAGAGACCTATGTCTAACAACCTCTCTAGAAAAATCAGTATTCCGTAGTCTAAGAAGCACTAAGTAATCTTAACTGCCTAGGAATCTCCCATGAGTAAACCCTAGAATTCTACTGAAAGCAGTTCAAGCTAATTGGTTTGGATATCATTTATTAATGTTAATTTGGTATAAGTATCTTATATTGAAATAATTCAATAATGGGACCTAGAGAAAAGATATATATAAATGAGTAGCTATGTAATCTCAAATTAAGGCGATAATATTAAGTATAGAGAGGGATGAAAGAGAAATTTTCACTTTGGCCAACTGTCTCACCTTAGTTTTAGATTTTCCAATCTAAGCGCTGGCCAGTGACACCAGGTATCATAATATTAAAAATAAGAAGTACATAATTCATCTGAGTCAAAATATGCTGTTATTTTTCTTGGTCCAAACATTGAAGCACATGTTCAATAAGTTATGAGTAGCAGTAAATAGATCAAAAAATGTGCTGAGAGAGAATCCTTTACTTTGAAAGTAACTGTTTTTTAGCCCTAAACGTACTGTATTACTGTTTTTTGTTACATGGAAATAAGATCTTAAGTATTAATTGAAGGTTTCTAAGCAAGAAACCACTCTTGTCTCCTTCCTTTCACATCTCCACAACTAAAGTAAAAAAAGTCAAAGAAAAATTAAACATGATCATTTTTCAAATTGCTTGCAAGATACTAACAAGTATTTTAATATTTTAAAAATTTTTTAAAAGGTCATTTTATACCAAGATCTAACTTAAGTGGTTTATGAAATATCTATAACTAAAGCTTCTTACTGTACTCAAATCCATCTAGATTCTAGGCCAGTAACTACATACATAAAATCTGAAAGAGATATGTTACAAAAGTTAACAAAAAGATGTAAAACTGTGTTTTTATAACTTTCTATTAGTCGTCATTTGACTGTAATGGAGTTCTATATTTTCTGCAACTAAAGAGGAAACAAAAGCCACAGCCCTAAAGAAGACTGTAAAGACATAACTAAAGTTGAATAATGTAAATTTTTACCAGGTTAAGGTATCCACTAACCCACACATCCTTTTTATGGTATTTTACCTTTTTTAAAAAAAATTTTATTTTATTGGTACATTTTAGGTATACAATATAATGACATTCATCATTGGAAATTTGCACCTTTACATAATCTCTCTCGGTTTTTATTTTTTCCCCCTTCCCCTGCCCTCCCTTCAACCCCTCCATCCCTCCCTATTTATAAAGACTTTG
This sequence comes from Heterocephalus glaber, assembly GCF_053883595.1. Classification (NCBI taxonomy): domain Eukaryota; kingdom Metazoa; phylum Chordata; class Mammalia; order Rodentia; family Bathyergidae; genus Heterocephalus; species Heterocephalus glaber. Next base: position 24,707,606 of record NW_028258156.1, on the reverse strand, counting down.
TTTCCATTTTTTCATTTTCTCATAATAATTCCATTCCCTTCTTTAATTTCCCCTACCCCTCCCACTTCCCCTTCCCCTTTGCTTCCTATTTCACATTATCTATTATGCCTTTTAGTCCTTATTTACACTTTCAGTTTCTCACACTAGAGAAACTATTTGGTATTTACACGTGTGTCCTATTTATTTCACTTAAGAGTATCGCCTCAGTTTGCATCCATTTAGCTATAAATGTTTCTAATTTCTCATTTTTTATGGCTGAGTAGTACTCCATTTTATAAAAAATAAACCCCGCATTTTCTTTATCCAGTCTCCAGTCTCCTTTTAAAGGCCAAATCCAAGTTTCTAGAATATATTTTCATCTTCTAGCCTAGCTCAGTGATTTCTATATGGAAAACTATTAAAATACATACACACATTTATTACTGCACAATGCTCACTCACCAGATGTCTGAGTTCTTTCAAATCCCGACACACGGTGTAGAAAACTCCAAGAAGAATATTGATGTAGGCAGCATAGAAATCAGCTGAGTACTCTGGAGGATGATCGTGGCACAGGATCTTCTGAAGGTTGCCTGTGCACAGGACACCGACTAGGTTTTAATGACTAGCACAGCACCCAAACCTGATCTGTGTGCATTTTCTAACAAAGGTTTAAAAAAACAGATACCCAGGCCAAGCAATAAAGCATAATAAACCACTTACAAGATTAGAATAGAAAAGTGCGATTTTGTGACACAGAAATAAGTATGTGTTTGTCTTTGTTCCAAGTTCCCGGCATAATCTAAAATCTCAAGTGAGCAAGTGAAAAGACTGTCTTTTATAACACTTTCAGACACACCTGAGTTTATAATAATGAGGTGATCCTCACTGGGTCCCTAGACAGATGAAAGATGGGAACTGGCTGGCAGAGGGTCTACCCTTTGACCTCCAGGGAGAACAGCTGAAGACCCAGCTCCTCCCCAGTGGCAGTGACTGGATCATTCATGCCTAAATAACAGAGCCTCCACAGAAGCCCCTGAAGGATGGCGCAGAGACTGCTTCCAGATTGGTGAATGCATCCACATGCTGGGAGGAGCAGCACATTCCCATTTCAGTGAGACAGGAGTTCCCATGCGGGGGACCCTTCATCTGGCAGATCACTTGTGTCCTTAACAACACGATTTACAAGAAAATGGTAATAGTACATGACATGCTGAGTTCTGTGAGCCATTCTGAAAAATTACTGTTCTGAAGGAGGGAGTCAGAGGAACCATCAATTTACAGCAGTTTTCTGAAGCACAAGGGGAAATTTGGGATTTGCAACTGGCATTTAAAGTGGGAACAATCTTGAGTATCAGACCTGTGGAGTCTGCACTAATTCCTCGTAGTTAGTTTCAGAAGTAAATGAACTTTCCACTCGGTGTCTAGACAACTGGAGAACTGTTTGTTTCAGTGCAAGGAAAAGTCAACACATTTGGCAACACAGTGTTTTCCGTAGAAATGATTCAGAAAATGCAACACAAATTTTCAAACTCCAGTCAAACAAAGTACTGTTCTAAAAAGAATTGCAAAATGTTGCTAAGTCACATATAAAATAGTATCTAAGAAAAATTTCCTGAATCTTATTATTGGTAAAATCAGTATCAAAGGTATAAATAACACAGATTCTAGTTTTTCTGTTAAATCAACTAGAAAAAAAAAAAAGCGTAGTACAAAAACTATTAATCAGTAAACTAAAAATTCTAATGATCTTCACTTTTCATAAAATAAAAATAATTGTTGAAATATTTTAAATAACCGTCCCTGATGCCAATGTTTGCTTTGTCAGTCCTCCTTTTAAAACACGTTTTACCTACAATTTTGGTATCTTTCTTTTCTATTCTATTGCAAGCTCTTCAGATAATATTATATGTTTAGAGTCCTAACATTATATTTTATCTTGCTGAAAATATATTAGAAGCACAGTTACCATTAAAAAGGAACAACCATGTATTACTTATAATTTCCCAGTCACTGTACATGAATTAATTAGTCATTTACTCCTATCACAGTATCCTCTAAATCTCTGGTGCTAGAGTCTCCTTAGACTTTAGTTAAAAACTCTTTGAATATAAATAATACTTTAAACCTAGTTCTAGATGATAAGTCTTTAGCAGTAATTTCAGGTAAAACCTCTTCTAGGATGTTCTGATTCTGTCCATTTACTTTTATTTAAGGTTCCCATTAAATAAGCAGGTTAAGCATGCTCAGTTCTTCATTTTAATCTCTCATTCCTGATAATCATTTAGATATACTATAACTGGAAAAATCAAATGATAGTGACTACCAACAAAGAGAGCAGAGCTTAGAAATACCTGTATTTAGGATATTTTAAACATAGTTGACAAAAAACTACTTCAAAGCCTAGTTTAATGCTTAGAATATTATCCTGGGGGGATACTTAAGTGGAAGATAGTAAAATGGCATTATTATTAATTTGCTTAATTTTTATAGTGCTGGAGATTGAACTCAGGGCCTCATGCTTGCTATGCAAGCACTCTACCAGTGAGCCACATCTTCAGCTGGGAATTGCATTTTTATATCAAAAGCACTGAAAAAAAATATACAAAGTCAAAACTTGACTGTGGGTCTATGTACTTTTGCATTTTGATAGCAAACTTTAAATATGATGGCACTAAGTTTTCTTAAACTATGCATAAGAAAATATTTGATACACTGAAAATTTCTAAAAGGTACCTTAAAACTTAGATACATATAAAAGATAAAAGATATGAAATAACTGGATAAATGGAAGGAAGAGAGGAGAGAAAAAAAGATATGGATGGGCACACAGATGAATATACAAAGGCACAACAGATGGTCTATAAATGCGTGGAGGAGGAAATCTGGAGAACATATGCATCTCCAGCTCAGACCACACTCCTGGGCACTCCAGCTTAGATGTTCATTCTGTGAGCATCTGTGTAGATAAGCCATTCAGGGAACCCTCAATATCCCATAAGAAAGCTGGTTAGATACTACCATTGGGCCATTTTAGCCCCAACAATCACCCTGTAAGACTCAAACTCTCAATGCATTGCTTTAAGAGTAGCCCAGCCGCTCTGGAATAGACTACAGTATTTCAAACAGGTCTACATTAGGTAAGTCATGCTAGATCTAATAGTCTAGGACCATTCAGTTGTAGAAAAAAAAAAATAATCCCATTTCTAACAGAAAACTTATAGTAAATGAAGGGGAAGAGAAACTTTCTGATTAATCTCCTGGTATCTTAAAATTTCACTTTCAAAGCACAGTCTAAAACACAAAGAAAAGCCATGGTTTAATATAAATAATGCACTTCCAGAAAAAAAAAGCTTGGGGGGGGGTGGCAAACAAAATATTTAAAGAAATAATGGCTAAAATTTTTCCTAAGTTGTATGAAAATATACACGAAGAAGTTTTTTAAAAATCTTAAGGAGAATTAACAATGAAAGATTTTTTTCTTGCCTTTTTAGTTCATTAAAGTCAAAGTAATATTATGTAGTTTATAAAAAAGGTAGAAAATGCAGGAAAGCAACAGCACAAAGATTGTGAAGCAGGGAATTATAAACCACTGATATTTTCATATCTCAGCATATCCTGATTGACATAGTATCTATGCCAAAAGCTTCATCAAGTGCATTATAATCTATCTAAAAGAAAAAATACATAACCAAAAGACAAGTGATCTGCATGTGGTAAAGACCAGGAAACAAGAGTTCTACACTGGGTCTTTTGGCAAAACTGCACATCCCGAAGTGCAACGTAAGCATTAAGTTTAGCAGGACAGGATGAAATTAACCACCAAGCTCACCCCTTCACCCTGGTTTCACACTTACTCTAACCAGTTTGGTTTATCAACTCTTTCTTTCTTGAATGGGTTTTTATCTGATTACAGTGGTTATGTCTTTTAAAAAGCTTGATACATAAAACTGGATACTCAGATTTAAGCTGGCTTCATTATTATATACTTTTTAAAAACTTGTTATCTTACACTATAAAATTAATCATGTTGTTGTTCTCATTCTCCATCTATGCTGCTTTGTGTCTTTAAAATTTTTTAATCAAATACAATTACATGATACTTTAACTTTACAATGATGTAAAGAGCCAACATTTGAATAATTTCTTAAATTCCAAATATATTTTCGGTGCTTAAAAATGAAATAGAAAATAAAAAATTTAATTACATATAATGATGACATAGATCTAAAGGAAACTTTTTAAGTGAAATCCTTTCATTTATCCTTTTTTTCTATTTTTTTCTTTATTTTGTGACTTTCACTGATGAGAAGCTATTAAAATATAAGGGATCTTTTCATCTATTCTGGGTTACTTTAAAAAAAAAAAACAATGAGTGAACTAGCTAAAGCAGTAGGTGTTATCTGGCTGCTGTTCTTGTGAAAACAGGCAAAAATGTGTTGCTCTTAACAATGAATGTTTACACCTGATTAGTTCAGAGGAATAGTGTTAATGAGGCCAAAGTCATGGGATGCTATTTTCTCAAAGGCTGCTAAGCACCCTATGCTTCCCAACTAGAATCTGTGAATCAGAAATATCACCTTTGTATAGTGATAGCCCAATATTAATCTGCAGATACACAACAACATAAGAAGCCATTGTATTTTTCCAAAAGATGAAAATCACCAGGACCTAAAACATTTGAGGTTAAATATAATCTCAAAAAAAAAGAGAAGCACAGGGCTAGCAGTTGGTACAAATCTACAGCGATGAAAACTAAGATTTACAAAATCCAAAGAAACGTTCATTCCACATGGTATTTCCAAGTATACCTGTAAGTATACCACAACGTATATGGTAAATAAAGATTTCCACAGAATTTTAATGTTTTACCAATCTAGTCTGATTCTTATTTGTGTAGATGTTTAATTACAATATACAGAGACATCTTAATGTACTGATAAAAATGAATAAAACAGACTATTATTATTCAAATATTTAGTAATTATATGAGTATCCCCAAAGCTCCAAAAGAAAACTTTGTAAGTGAAGATATATAAACAGCATTTGAGATTGTCCACAAATCCTAACAGTTTAACATAACAATGTATTGCAATTTGAACATATTAGCTTAATCTTTCAAACAACAAAAACTATTTTACTGAATTTTAAAACCAACGTTTTAAAATTTACCTATGCTATAATCAGGGAAATACAAGACAAATGGCTCAAAACATCCAGTATTCGGACGAAACTTTTCCCAAATAATTTCACTGAGGAAGAGAACAGTCACGTTTCTGCCAGTCTACAAAGAAAGAGAAATAAAAGTAAATCTGCATTTAAAAAATTTAATCATACCAGTAACTCCATTTGGATTTTTCTTAAAGTAAACTAAGCAAAGCTCTAACATATAACAAATTATTTCCATATTAATAAGCCACATTTAGAAAACCTAATCAAGGAATTCAACCATTTGCAGATTTTCATACATAATTACTTAGAATTTCCATAAAATTTATAGGTTAATTAACATTTCAGTTAACCATGAATGCTAGAACAATCATACAACAACTTATTTTATAAACACATTTGCTTTAAAAATTATGACAAAACCCTTTTACGTGATTTTTTTAAAAACCGTAAGTTTTCAATCAATAACAAGAAATGGCAAAACCTATCATTTCTCATCATTAAAATAGCTACAGCACTCAGAAAAGAAGAAATGTGTAGTTGAAAAAAAGCAGATATGTCATACTATATAACCTTGTATTACTAGGAAAATTTAAGGTTTTCTTAAGGGATATTTTATTATTGAGTAAAACTGATGTTGAGTACACATTAAAAATATGGCAATTAAGTATGAGTACTGGTATCTAAAAAAAAACCAATGCTAAGTAAAACAAGCATCTTTTTGAAGAATGTTTAGAAATTACAACAAGAATACAACAACGAATATAAAAAGAACAAGGTCACTGTGTCTGAAATGCTCCCAAAGGGTAGCCACAAATGCCAGTGCATGCTAGCTAGAATTTATCTGTACATGTCTCTGCATTCTCCACATCAATTTTAATTTTTCTCATATTCTTTTTGATATCTCCTAGGCTGACAAAGCAGAGATAGCTATTTTTTTCTACATATATTTAGAGGGGCCAATATCATACAAAATTTGTACTATACTTTTATAGTAACTTACTATTTATTGATTCTGAACTTACATGCTCTTTATATACCAATTTTCATGACTTAGAAAAAGATCCTTTTGGTCGACAGCTTTGTATGAGTAATTCCACAGAAAATCTAGCATCTTTATGAAAGAGAGGAAGACGTTTCAAATGCTTTTTATGTCTTATAAATGGATTGATTTTTAAGAATCTCTGATTTTCTGCAGGCTAAAACAAATACACTGTAACTACCATTCTAATTATAAAGCATTTTATAACATCAGTTGCTAATTTAAATTTCATTTTACTCATAAATAATATAAAAAATAAGAAATATCTTCATTAGATTTCTCTTCAATGAAATACATTTTAAAAAATCAAGCATTTTTTCAAAAATGTCAAAATAATAACTCACTTTTCTAATGGAGTTGAGGTTAAGTAAATCTTTTCATTTTTCTTCAAATAGTTTCTATAATTAAAACTAAAAAACAATAAAAGGCCTAACTACTGTGAAGGGATATATGACTTGCATTCTTGCACATGTGGCGGAGCAGATGAGGCATCTACAGTAGAAGGGCAAGAGGACAAGAATGTATCGGATACCAGATGGGGAGTCCCACAGGAAAGCAATGGATGCAGATACACAGAAAAACCCACGAACATAAGCAAATCAAATAAAAGGAAAGGAAGGAGGAGACATCTACCCAAAGCAGTCAGGTCTCTGGTCTCAGCAATAAAATGCCAGGAGTCAAGGACTGAGAAAGGCTGGATGGGTGGCATTAATGTTCAGAATGGAGCCACAAGAATTACACTTCCTTTCCTTCTGTCTATATCTGTCTTGACTCTTAAATATGAACTCTGGGAGTCCACCTGAGGGATACAATGGTTTCAGTGGCACCTAAACTTTCAGCAGTTTCACAAATCTGATTAATATATATATTTAACTTTGAAAAGGGGGAAATGCTCTAACATTTCTCTCCAAGTATTTAATTTTTATCATGTTACTACTTTAATACATACAAACTAGATAGGTATAAACTATGTTCAAAGTCCTGAAAAAAACCCAAAACATACATAATGAACTGCAAAATCAACAAAATTTAAATTAATATTAACTGAAAATTATGAATGGTACTTTTCTTTTGCTCCAACTAACTCTTTGCTTCTTAGTTGAATAAGGTCTTAATCAGAAATTGCCAGAGTTTGCTAAAAAAAAATGTAAATTTTTTTAAGTTAAGCATTCCATTATTAATGTTGGTAAAGACTGGATTCTCTCACCAATTTTCTTTATTCGAAGGACTCCAAAATCGTTTTTCCCACTTTATTATCTTTCACCTGACACATGCGTATGGAAATTCATCCCTGTTCTTTTCTCTCTGGGCCATGACAATCATGGTAGTATTTATATTATTCACTGTCAACACAACAGTGAATTGAACCCCAAGCTAAACTCTTGACACTGAGTGGCCATAAGACAGAAATCAAGATGATCCAGAATAACTACACCATTCTTCTTATTATAATGAAAATATAAAACTCTGTGTATAATCCAGGCATGACAGTGAATGCCTGTAATCTCAACACTCAGGAGGCTGAGGCAGGAGGATGCTGCAAGTTCAAGGCCAGCCTGGGCTACACAGTGAGTTGAAGGCCAGCCTGAACTACGTGGCAAGACCTTGTCTCAAAAACAAACAAAAACTCATATAGACCAAACCCTAGCCCCCTGGCATTTACTCTAGAATAACAGAGAAATGAAGTGCAAATTAAATTTATACTAAGATACCAATTTTCAACTATCAGATGGCAAAATGAACAAATGTAACACAATGCAATCCCTGGGAATGCGTCTATTGATTTATTGTTAGGGAAAACCATTCCCATGTATTACTTACCAATTCTTGTAACCTAAGAAACCCAGGTAAAAGATTTGCTTCCATATCTCTTAGATAGTCTGCTTTATCTAGAACCTTTATAAAAAGAGAAAATCAAAACATTTACATAACTCAAAACTTGATCTTTCCATATTACAAAGAAAAATTGTGACTTGTAAATTAACTTAAAATATTATTTATATTTGTAGAAAGACATTGCAAATAGGTTAAATAAGTTTAAAAACTTATAACACAATTTAATCCAAACTACACTTAAAAAGGTTTACTTTACAGGCATACTATCAAAAAATATGATGGTGTAAGGTGCTATGAGAGTATTTCCTTAGGGATATAAGAAATAATAATCATCATATGACTATCATGTACCAAAAGTTACAGGTCTTCATGACCCGAGGAAAATAATTTTAAATTTCATCACATAAAACATTTCTTGCTTGAACTCTGTAACTGCATGGTAATCCTTGTTTGACTGGGTGATCGACTGTGTTAAGAAGGATTAAATTTCTGTTCAGTGTTATGATGTTACTGGAATAATGACGATGCTAAACAAGGTCCTTGTGTCTTAGAGTTATGCAGTGAGGCATTTAAGAAACACATGATGTGATGCAGGGAACAGCAGAATGGATACAGATGATACAAGTTTCGCCATGTGGTAAATACTGAAACTCGGTAATGAGCTCATGAGGTACATGACATTACTCTCTTGACTTCAACATAAGGCCAACTTGTTTCTTCTATACCAGTGATGATGCCCTTTTAGAGCTTCCAGTAACAAACAGCTCACTGTGGCATGTGTGCCATAAGTACACCACCACTGTTCTACACCATCTCTTAATTTTCCCCTCCACCACCTTGTTGGATTATTAAAATAAATGCCAGATATCATATCATTTCATTCATAAATGTCAGTATGCAGTTTTAAGAAATAAGGGCTCCTTTTTAAAAATATAATCATGTCATCATTCATAAAAAAATCAACAATATTTCATGATAGCATCTAATAACCATGACTTACATTTCCCTACTTGTCCCTTATTATTAGCTTATTTGATTCAAGATTCAAAAAGGTCCACAATTGTATGTTGTTACATTTAGATGATCTGTCTTCAGAGTTTTTTTTTAAATTGCAACAGTTCTCCCTATCCTTTAAAAATTTTTTTTTGTTATTTATGAAACCAGATAATCAATCATGCAGAACTTTCCATATTCTGTATTAGATGATTTACATCTTTGTAATGGCATTTAACCCATTTCTATACCCCTACATTTCTTGTGAAGTGGTCAGCAGATCTTGACATGTGATCAGCTTCAGGTTCAAATTTTGGACAAGAATATTACATGGGCAGCAGTATATGTTTCTTGTTACTTTACATCAGCAGGCATACAATACTTGGTGTTTTCTCTTTTTTTGTTGAGATGAAAACTGATTCACCCATTATAAAGTTCCTCAGCAGCCTTTTACCTAATGACTTCTGCTAATTCATGGTCACTGCTTATATCCTCTATTTCATTAGGGAGTGAAAAAGCATAAATTTCTGTCTCTGTTTCTGCATTGAGCAGGAGACAGTTTTCTACAAAGAACATTCTCTTATTCATGATTTTGCTATCTGAGTTCACAAAGGACAGGAAGGATAAATGTTTGCTTCTTTTCTCTAATTTACCAATTTTCAAAATAATGAGTTTGTAGCTTATTAATTTCCTATGGACGTTGTAACATTAGCACAAACTTGGTAATTTACAATAAACTTAACATTTATTTTCTCATAGTTCTGGAAGCTAAAGGTCTGCCAAACCAAGGTGTTGGTAGAGCTATGTTCTCTACAGTGGCTCTAGTAGAGAATCCACTCCTTACCAGATCCAGCTTCTGGAAGCTATGGTATTCCTTGGCTTCTGCCTTCAACATTCCAATCATCAAGGCCAACTTTTTCAACTTTCTCACTGACTGCTTCCCGATGCTTCTGGTACCTGGCACTCTCCTCCATTTGTGTGGTATATTTAAGTCTCCCTCTACTTTGCTTCCATACTGACAGTGAATGTGATGGCATTCCAGGCCCACCCAAACAATCTAGGTAAATCTCCCCACCTCAAGATACTTCATTTAATTCCATGTGTAAATGTCCTTTTTACAAGGTAACATTTGCAGGGTCCACAGTTTAGAACCTGGTACCTTCATGGGACCATTACTCAGTCCACTGCAGTGTCTTAGTAACTGAAATGCCCAACATAGCTAATGAGTTGGGGTTTTGTGTTTTTTATGTATTTGTTTGGTGCTATCAATTTATAAATTTTAAAATATTTAATATGTTTCTGCCCAATTAATTCATCTTTTTTTTGATGTTCAAGTTGTCTTATCTTTGGCCAGCTGAAGCCCCTTCAAACTGGCTTCTGTGTCTTTTTTAAAAGACCATACTAGTCACTGACAGTTCCCTAGCTTTCTAATGTGGCAAAATGTTCCAAGGCTATCTTGTACATTTTCCAGAATTAAACTTATCCTTTCTTTAAAAAGCCCTTTTTATTTTTTAAACCTTTATACTTTACTAGTAAATCTTAGTATAGACTGTAAGCATTTAAATTAGGACTAAAATTAAAATGTAGAAAATATATTAGTTTCCCCCAAATAATTTGTTTCTATTTTATTAGTAGACAGTTTTAAACTACATATAAGAATCATATTTAAAATGTTATTCCTCATTAGTTTAGAAAAAAAAGCTAAAATTACTACAGATACAAATTAATTTCTCTACTATGCATTCTCATTACGAAATTTTCCCATCAATCTTCAAATAACTCTGTAATCCAGAATACAGATTCAAATAAATTGGTCTATTTTCATGCCCATTTTAATAAAAAACATAACACTAAAACAGTAAACAGTTCATTCCTGATTTGATAAATTAGCTACTGTAATGAAATGATTTTACCACATTTTAATTAATGATTCTCTTTAAAAGCTATTATCAATGGAGAGAAGTAAAAAGAAAATGCAGAGAAGTCAAAAATTCTAACTCAGATCCAAATATTTCTCTTAATAATTTACATTAAGGCATTCTAATAAACTATCTGTAAGTGAATTACTAACTGGAAAAAGAAATTCTTAGCCACCTATCTTAGTAATGAAGATTACCAATTTATATATTAGACAGCTGAACATTCTGTTTACTCTAAAAAATTACTACACCAAACACCTGACTACTTTTCTACCCTTAATGTTTAGGCAAGTAACAAATACTTACTGATCTATTGGGCCTGAAAAATGAAGAGGGCCCTAGTTACTCCTCATGGCAGTTTCTAGAACACTGACTCTCCCTCCTCCCTAAAGGTCACTCTGTTTTGAAATTCTACTTGCTGGAGTCAGCCACCTATTCTGGAATCAAGGCATTTCATTTATGAAAAATGAGTTTTTTATTACCAACTCTCTCAAACAACTCCTATAGGTTTTGGATATTTCAAAATCCACAAAAAAAGAACCTCTGTGGATATGCTGATCTCTTTACTTCCTTAGATTATGAAACTATTTTCATAATACTAAAATGTAACTGCCTTTCTTGACATGTTGACATTTGCAGCGATGGTTATTGAAAAAAAAAAAAAAAAAAAAGCAATGGTGGGTTAAACTAGAGTCACCTGAGTATAAATCAGGGTGATGATGATGAGATGCCCTGGTAGTCACTGTATTCTTCACTATGTAGTTGCACTTGGGAGTAGAAGAGATGTGCTTTTTCTAAATCCTCCTGATTACATAAAACTAAGAACCCTGAAGATCATACACAAAACTAGCAAAGCTTTGAAAAGTGAAGAGAAGACAGACCAGGTGGGAAACACTAGGATCAGAAGAACGACAATTCACCTCTTGAGTGTGTACATATGGTCTTTTTGCCTCTGTATTTCAGGCATGGAGCTGAAGAAGCCAGGAATACAGAAAAAACAGTAAAAGCAGCTCCCAACCCCACTCCCACACACAAAAACTGCTCTTCCCAGGAAGGGGCACCCTAACAAGACTTCCAGGATTTCTGTACAGCATTGACTGCTTCTGTCTCTTTGTTCTTTCTCATCTTATCCCCTGAGCATGGGATGCTAGAGGACGAGGTCACTGGTCTCACCTCTTTTCTAACTCACTCTCTCTGTGACCTAATCCAGTCTCAAGGATTAAGTATATATGTTTGCCACACCAAAATATCACCTCCACATTGGTCCTTTTTTGAACTCCACACTTGTGTGCAACTGCAAACTCAGTATCTTCCACTTGGACTTAGAATGCCCCATTTAAACTCCTGATCACTCCTTCCTCCCCAGCAGTACCCACCTGCTATCATTCTTCATATTCAGATAAAAACAACTTCATCATTTTAGGTGTTCATTTTTCAGAAATCCTTGACTTTTTTTTTTTTTTAGCGCCTCCACACAGAAGCTGTCAACTGGATTTTCAAAATGAATCCAGGCCACTTTTTACCACCTCTATTGCTACTAACCTAGTCCAAGCCAGCATAGTATTTTGCTTAGAGTACTATAAGAATCTCAAAAATAGTTGTGTTAATTCCCTAGGACTGTGTGAGGGAAAAGACAAACTACAGTTTCACAACAGGCTGGCCAAATGTACGGTACCATTCCAGACAAATTCTCCAGTTCTCAACTGGCTGTCCTACAAGTCAATTAAATTCTGACACTATCTACTAGGAGTTAAGAGTCAGATTACACAAGCTAAAGAGTCAGTCCCAGACTCCCCCCATATCAGATCCCAAACACAAGTCTAGGTTTCCCTTCTGACATCTGACTAACTAGCTATAACTCAAGGGTTCCCAGGACAACTACCTTAAATTTGGTAAATTGCTAGAACAGCTCACAAAATTCTGGGAAACAGTACTTACATCTACCTGTTTAGTAGAAAGGTTGTAATTCAAGGAAAGCCAAATAGAAGAGATGCATACCACCAGGTGTGAGGGAGAAGTATGGATCTTCCATATTTCCCTCTTCAAGTGCACCAACCTCCCAGTACCTCCAAGTGTATTCAGCAATCTGAAAGCTCTGTGAACCCTGTCCTTTGGGAATTTTGTTAAGGTTCCATTATGTTGGCATTTGACTAAATCACTGGGCACTGGTGACTAAGTCAACCCCCAGTCCCTCTCCCCACCCCAGGGATCAGGATGTGGAGCTCAAAGTTTCAACCCTCTAATTACACGGTTAGTTACCCTGATAATCAGCCCTCATCTTGAGGCTCTCAACGAGTTCCCAACTATCAGTCCACTCATTAGTTTAAAATAGACACATCACTTAGGAAATGCCAAGGATTTGGGGAGCTTCGTGTCAGGAAATGGGGAGAATACCAAATATATATTTCTTATGATATCATAGTATCACAGGCTACAGTAACAAAATACCACAAACAAGGTGGCTTAAATGACAACTGCCCTCACAGTTCTAGAGGGGGGAAGTCTGACGTCAAAGTGCTGACAGAACCTTGTTTCTCTGAGGTGCTAGAGAAGAATTTGTTCCAGGCCTCTCTGCTAGCTTCTGGGAAGTTCCTTGGCTTGTGGTAGCATAACTGCTATCTTTATTCCTTTGTGTATTCGTCTCCAAATTTCCTCTTTTTCCAAATCATACTGGGGTCTAGCCTCCTCCAATATGACCTCTTAACAAATTAGAATGGTAATGACTTTTCTTTCCAAAAAGTAATGGGGGCTAGAACTTCAACATAGAAATTTTTGGAGAAAACACTCATACTAGCATGTGTGCTTCTACTCTTGCACCCTTCAGTTGATTCTCAACAAAACCACTCTCCCCCTTATACTACTCTAGCCACAATGGCTTCTTTGCTATTCCTTGAATATACAAGGTATGCTCCAATTTCTTTGGCACCCTGGCATAATCTCTTTGCCTAGCATATTCTTTCTACAGTTATGTTCATGGCTTGACTCACTTCCTCAGGTTTTGGCTCAGATATCATCTCAGTAAGGTTTCCTCTATTTAGGAAGATAACTACTGTACTGTAGTAGGTTCTTGACCCACTACATGTTAATTTACTATCTATCTTCCTTAATTACACTAGCTACATGTGGACAGAAACTACCTTTTTCCCTGTTCCATCTATAATACCTAGACTAGAGTCCCTGGAAATTCTCAAAAAAATATTTGTTGGATGCTTTATACATGTAAGAATGCAGAAAATTTGGTCCCCTTACTCAATTTGTAAAGTAGCTGTTACAATAAGGCATGACAATAAAATTTAATTCCGGTGATAATCATTTCTCTTAAAAGGATTCTCTTAAAGCATTAAGAAAAATTCACTAATGTAAAACACATAATAGGCCCCCTTCGCTGGAGGTTTGCTTTCCATGGTTTCACAATCCAAAATTATTAAGCAGAAAAATTCCAGAAATAAATAATTCATTTTCAATTTCACACCATTTTTAAGTAGCATGGTGAAATCTCTCACTGTCCTACTCTGTCCTATCAGGGGCGTGAATCATCCCTTTGTCTAGTGGATCCACATTGTACACACTATCCACCTGCTAGTCACTTAGTCATTAGACCCACTGTCACAGTATCAAATTGCTTATGTTCTAATATCTTTTGTTTTACTTAACTATCACTCAAAAGTACAACAGTAGTGATGCTGGAAATTTGGATAAGGCAAAGAGAAGCTTCTAAGTGAAGATAAAAGTATATTTTGAGAGAGATACCACATTCATATAATTTTAATTATAACTGTTCCATTAATTATTGTTAATCTTTTACTGTGCCTAATCTATAAGTAAAAATTTATCCTAGGTATGTATACACAGGAAAAATTTATCTAGAGTTTGGTGCAAGCCACAGTTTTGATCCCACGGGGTCCTAGAATGGATTCCTCACATGTAAGGGGCACTACTATAAATATTTTCAGTTGAGCACTAGTAATTTTCACATTGATTTAACAATTACAACACAAACTTAGCCCACCTAAAATCAAACAGCTAACTTTCTCCCACAACCCATCCCATATACACAAGTGACAAATCTGAGCCCTGCTGTCTCTATTTCTTTTTGCTGCTTCTGCCTCAACTCTAATACAGGACCAAATTTCTTCTTCTGTAGTCACAGTATCCTCAAAACCATTCTTTTAGTCAGCATGTTCTTCACAGTAATCTTCCTAAGGCATAACAGTTGCTCTAAAATCTTCCCTACTTCCTTCTACAACCTAGGAAATGAAACAAACTGCTTTGGTACGGTTTTCAAGACCTTCTACAACCTGGCCCCAGTCTACCTTTCTAATCTTCATTTTCTCCCTTTATAATTTAAAACCTACTAAAAATATTTGGCAATCTCTGGACTCCACTCTCATCTGTATGCCTTTGGTTATATCACTCCCTACATCTGAAATTCCTCTTCAGTTTCTTCCTGTATTACCAGTTTCTTTCAGCGCCATTTCAAATGCTATCACCTCATGAAGCTGCACCAGATGTACCTAAGTCAATACTTTGCGCCTCATGGCTATCACTTATCACCTATCACCTTCTGCATGCTGTCATGTATAAATATGTGTTATGACTCTTCTACTGAAGCTCCCTTTAGATAAGGAATAGCTCTAATACATTTTTGTATCTAAAAAACACCTTGCAGAGCATTGTACAAAATAAGATGCAAAATATTATGTGGAAATTGATCTAATACACAATTTAGTTTTCAAATAAATGATATAATCAAATTATATTACTTACAATATATACAGTCTGATTCTTGAGATTTTCAGCTTTGGTTACTTGTTTAAACAAGCGAACAAAGTCATTAAATGTTTCACAAGTTATTTCAGTAGAACATCCCTCCTCTGAAGAACTAAGATGACTCAACTTGTTCAAAATTTGTTCCAAAAGCAGCCTTAGAGTAAAGCATTCAACACAATTCACAAAGACATGTGGGAGCTGAAAACAAAAACCAAAAGAGTGTAAATATAAAAAAAAATACATAAGAGCTTTGGTATATAGTGTAAACCCCACCATTCCTCAATCTGTCCTCTGCCCCAGGAAGTAGATCACTTTGGCCTGCATTACCTGGACTCTTTTATCTGGCTCAGCTGGAGAAGCCACTGGGAAGAAATAGCAGGACACTGAAGGAGAGCAGGTGAGAGGGAAGCTGAGTATTCTCTTCACTTCCCCTCTCCTCCTGTGGTCCAGTTTGGCAGTGGCTACATTCTTGTACCATAGACCACAGCTCCAGCAGAGCAGCCCCTCTTCTAAGGCCATAGTTTTTGCTGGATGCTGGCAACAGCTCCTGTTTAAGGTCCTTTCCGGTATGAGATAGTAAGGTCCTGAGTTGTCACTGGCCTATCTTGATCCCTTAAAGCTCTCTCAACCTTTGTAAAAATAACCCCTTCATTAAACGCACTGCAATTATTTAAGTTTGTCATTTGTTTCCTATAGGAATTAAAAGCAAATTTCTACTTTCATCTAAAAAATTGTAATAGAGAAACCCAGGTATATACAAAAGTTAAAATTCTTAGTAGGAATTTCCTATTTATAATTTTAAAATAATATTATCTTTTATGATGAATAAACCTAGGTCAAAAAAGCTGGAGTCAGAAACCATAATAATACTTCCTTGAGGACTGTACAAACTAGCTCCACATTTAAAGGACTACTAGTATGAGGCAATTTTGCAAGTATTAAAGAAACAAAACAAATGTAGTCTGTTTCTAAAATGAAATTACAAATGCAACACTAATCATTCAAAGAAAGATAATGTACGGCATTTGGGACAAATAATGAAACCTTTAACTATTTTTAGTGAAATTTTCTAAATTTCATCATCCAATAAAGAAGCTTTTCTCAGTAGCACTATAAAAGGCTATTTTATACTTGGGCAGTTTCATCAATATTTGCTAGCCTCTTTCACCTCCATTCCCTTATGTACAAGAGCCCACAGTGTGTTTTATGAGTAATTATCTTGCTTTTTGCATTTGCTCTACCTTTGGTCTTTAATGACGGCATATTCTAAGCACATATTTGTGTACCTGCACCAGAAGCAGTGATAATCATCATATATTACATTGATTACAAATGGAATAAAGCCCTTGTATATGAAACTTCCTCACTGGATTTTTATGCCTTTATTCAACATGTATTTTCTGGACACTTGGTAAATAGTTCTCAAACGCAAATGCTTGGGCCAGAACCTTGCACTGAAGATTTTGAAGCTGGATATGGAATCCAGGCAACTGTGATCTTTGGGATCAAAGGGTGAAATAAACAAGTTGAATTGTACCAAGGATTGTGCTTGGTGATAGAGATGATCTTAATAAACTCAAGTCTAAAGCCAGGAAAACAACACAAAATCATAGCTGAGATAGCTGAATAAAACAACAGAAACAGGCTGCAAGTGCTGAAGACGCAAACCAGAGGGTGCATAACTTAGAAAGTCAGGAAACACTTCCCAAGAGTATAAACAGAAGAAGCTGATGAAATAAATAAGCATTTGTCACATAACAGAGTAGTAGAGGAAGAACAAGCAAAAAGCCATTCCAAGAAAGGGAAGCAGTATGTGTCAAGCTTTTAAAGAGAACAGGAACAATAAGTGCCTTAGTATGTCATCCTAAAAAAATGCATCCTTAGGGCTAGAGGAGGACTGGGGTTAGCAAACTGAAGTCTCTAACTACCTGTTTCTTTATATACAGTTGCTATGGAATACAGCCATGCCCATTTAAACAGATAATGTCCATCCCTGGCTTAGAATATGAAAGCAGATATAGCAATACTTAAATAATTTAACAGCTGACCCTTACTGAGTGCTTACTATGTACTAGATACTGTAGAAAGCATTTTTCATGTATTTACACTTAAGTCTCACAACAATCGCAAAGGCTGCCACTATTTGCTCTAGTTTGCAGATGGGCAAGGCACTAAGAGGTGGGTCCAGAAGAGGAACATGAGCTGTCAGACTCAACAGCCAAAACTCCTAGCCATTCTATTACAAAACATATACTGAATTCAGCTCATGAAAGGTCTTATGTGTCAGTCAAAACATTTAACATCATCAAGATTGTAAGACTTGTAAAAGCTAGCTTTAAGGTAAAGAATGGATTACAATTAGGATACTTGAATAAATACTTGAAAGAAACAATAGAAAATGAAACTGAGATAGCAGCAACAGCTATGATTAAAGATAAATGAAATTATAACTCTGGGGTGTACAATCAATAGAATATGCTTATTGGTTTGCTGTGCTGGATGATAAAGGAAAAAAGGGGAAAAAAGAGCCAACTTTGCACAACTGCACAATGAGTTCATAGAGATGGATAACACTGGAAGACACTGTAGAGTAAAGGAGATATGTTTAGTTTTGTATTTGTGAAAATTCAGAACAGCATTAATATTATAAATGGAAAGTGAAAAAGACCATAAAAGGAAAAGAAATGGAATTTCATGTTTTTAAACGAATATACTCTTATATGTGTCTTTCACCAAATATTCAACTAATGAAAGGGAAAAAGAAAATCTGGCTCAAATTAATAAAGTAACTTTCTAATGTCAAGCAAGGTTCAAGTAATATAATAACTTTTAATGGCTTTTGAAGTTGACACTCATTAAAAGTATTCAAACAAAACTGGCTTGGAAATATTTTATGTAGAAGATATTCCTTCAGAGAAATGTAAACTGCACTAAATAATCTCCCAGATACCTTCCATTTCTAGAAGTCTGAGTAAAGACTACTTAATTTAACCTTGACTTTAAGTTTATTCTTACCTCTAAAGTTCTCAACAATGTTTGTGTTACATAGGTCTTTCCACTGGCAGTGTGTCCATAAATAAAAATGGATGGAAAGCTGAAATGATGTCTCTAGGGGAGAAAGGCAAACATCAGTCTGCACAAACAAAAAAAGCACACTTTTCAACTTGTGATAAAGTTTTATGGGGTACAGTAAAATATTCAATCCAAAATATTCCAACAGTAAATATACAGTGGATGCATCAGCACATCTGAAACTTAAATTCAATTCTAAGCACTATCTGTTATGAAATCCTGTCAATAAAAATATAATTATATACCATATATAGCACTATAATAAAATGTTGCATGATTATTCTTTTATTATTGTACTGGCTTGCATATACAAACTCTTGCATTCTCAACTTTCTAGATTTATGGGACTTTTCAAGGATAATTTTATCTATACTCCATTTTTGTCTTAATACTTTAATTTCATTTTAATGTTTAAAACTAAGCATATATGGTCACAGGGTTAGAAGACATTTCAAGAGATCTCATTTTTAGTAAAACATAAAATACTTTTGAATTATGCATACTCATTGACCTTGGCACAAATGTGTACATTTCATCAAAGTAAACATCAATAAAATTTGCATAGCACATATTTAAAACCACATATTGGGACTAGGGGGTGTAGCTCAGTGGTAGAGCACTTGCCAAGCATGCCTGAGGGCCTGAATTCAATCTCCAGCACTGCAATAATTAAATAAAAAATACACATTCATAAGATCCTTCTGCAGTACTTTATCAGCCCAGAGAAAAGTAAAAATTGTCAAAGGTCCCTCTACTGGTCTAGTCACTACTTCAAGTTTCATTCATTCTACAGACACTATGAGTGAGATTCCTACTAAAGACTGAGAGCCAAAATGTACTGAATAACACAAAGTCAGGAGACGGACATTTTAAAAATAATTACATGAAAACTGAATGATGCAACTTCCACAAGAGTTGAGTCTCTGATCATTATGTACCACAGCAATAGTAGTTGCAGACATTTATTATAGTCTAGTCTCTAAATTAAACACTTCTTGTTAGAAGACAAATCAGGAACTCAGATTTACACAGGAAAAAGCTTTCCAAGTGGCTCACAAAACAGCAAAAGCAACCCAGCCATTAAAGAGACAAAATTTACTAAGTCAATATTTTAATACATGAATTCTTAAGATCATATGTAATAATCACATATTAATTGGCTCAAAAATTCTGTTTCAAGTATTAAATGTACTGTATATTGCTGAGCATCCTGGCTACCCAAATACTATACTTCACCCTTAATTAAAAGTTCATGGCCATGATTCACAAGTTTTTTCCAACCTTCAATAAAACTGTCATTTTTGGAATCCTGCCACACTTCTCTATATCCATTATTTGGTCCCTACTAATATCCCTACTTATAAAATCTTTTCAATCCTTATCTAGAATTATAATGAACTCTTGCACTCTTATTTCACTTTTCACCTTTATAAATCTCCATGAAAACTACAACAAGCCAAGACTCAGTGTCTGACACAGAAAAGATGCTCAATAAATACTTCTTGAAAAAAATAAATGATTTTTGTTGTTGGGTTTTTTTTTTTTTGGTACCGGGGATGGAACTCAGGACCTTGCACTTGCAAGGTAGACGCAGTGCCACTGAGCTAAATCCACCCCCCACCCAACAAATGAATTTTTATAGAGATAAAAATCAGTTTTTTGTAGTTTTTTGCCATTAGTTCTTTGGATTTCGCAAATGCATGCATCCCAAATGCATGATATGCAGTAAAAGCAAAGATCTAAACCCTTTCTGTTTTCTGATTTCTAGATCCTCTAGTCTCAGGAGGACCACTTTTGGTTTCCAGTGATTTGGGTTTCTCAATTTTAGGAAAGGGATTCATAGAATATAACCAAGAAACTATTTCAGTGATAACATAGGTAACTATAATTTAAAACATTGTAACAACTGGCTGAGTATGCAGTTGGTGACCTCTTAAGTAATGTGTCCGTTTAGATGGAGGCGGTGCTCTTCCACTAATACTTCACAGGCCACCTCAAGACTGACAGTATTTTTTTTTTGAGGAGCCAGCATTTTTAGTTGGATGAAGGCACATAGAAAAAGCAAACCAGAAGATGGTTAAGTTTTATTTACTTTTCTCACAAATAAGATCCAAATCTGATTAATTATATTTTCTTTTTTGCCTTTATTAGTACATGTTTGTAGAACATGATGATTACATTCACTGTGGGAAGTAAGTACATGTACATAACGTTATCTTAATTCTTTTTATTCCCCTCCAAGTCTGATTAATTCTAAGCAAGAGGGACACCAGAAAAAAATAAGAAATAGATAAAGTTTTGAATTGCCTGTTACCTCATGCCTAGGGAAAGGACTCCCCAGCTGTGTCCATGCAGAGAAAACAACCTCTCTTCTAGGCATTCTCTGAAACTACCAGTCAAGGACAGAAAGGAGCCTAGACTAAGACCTTTTCAGGGCTTTTGCAAGTGGAAAAGCTGCTAGAATTTTAAGCCTGGCATACTGCTTTGGTCCTCAATGGCCTTGAAAACAAGCCACCTCTCCGTGCCTGATTTCCACTAACTACCTTACTGAAACGTGTGAATTTAAACTTGAATACTCCGCAAACCCGCCTGTTATATAAAACCCTGTTCAGTCGGGGTAAGGTAACGAGCAACTTCTGGGGTTTACTCTGGGCTAACACCTCGAAAGAAGGGCGTGTGTGAAAGAACACATCTTGGCCAACGTCCTATATTCTTCCTGCGCAGGGTCCTTTGAAAGGGACTAATGAGAAAGAGTGGGTGAACGTGGAGCAGAGCTACAAGACCCCCTGACCCCATCACAATGCAGAAGTCGATTCGTCGCCACCCCCTCAAGGGAACAGGTCGCACGGAAACGAATTTGACCACAGTACCTCTCCAAACAGAGACTGCAAGGTGGACACTTGGGCCTCTCGACAGAGCACCATGCTCTCCAAGTGAGGCATCGTGGCGGACGGACACCGGAACAGAGCGCGGCGCGCGCCCAGTCCCAAGCGGTAACCTCACAGCCCGGCGGTTTCCGCGTTCGCACCGGAAACCTGACCCGCCGCCCTGTGGGCGGGGTCAGCGCGCCCGGGCGTCGGCGGGACGTCAGCGCGTACGCAAAGCGTAGCTACCGCACACTTCTCTCACACCCTGGCTTCTACGCATTCGTTTGTCCTCTGAGCCGTCTGACTGAGAAGAGGCAAGCTGTTAGGTGGCGATATGGGAACGCAGCGTTTTCCATCAAAACCGGAGAGGCCTAGGTAGGGATGGGCGAATTGAAAAGGGGTGGAAGGCGCTAAGGGCCTCTGTGGGCTCCCATTACCCCCAAACCCGTGGCTTCAGTTTTCCCGCCTGGAGTCCCCAAATTTGAAAATCTTGAGTGCCAAGGAAGGAGGCTCTCTCCTTCCTGCGATCTGTGGAGTTGACTCCAAGGACTAGTATGTTAAAAAAAAAGGCTTTTACCAGAGGAGACAGTGAAATTAGTGGCATCCAGTATTAGTATCCAGTGAATGAATAATTTTGGCTAACTGTTCTTTGTGGAAACCTTAAACCACATCTGGAACTGCCTCTCCTTAGGAGGAGGAGGTTCTAGTGTGTATTGGTGAGGGCGGTGATATTATAGTTAAATATAATTCTGTCGTGAACATAAAACGTTCACTGTACTTATTCGTGAAGGCCTACTAGAAACTGGACTCCAGAAAATTAGAGAAATAAAAAGATAGAGAAGTAGAAAAATGTGTTTTGAAAGGAGTGCTTGCGGCCCTGAAAATTGTGGTTTTGGAGCACTATCTGCTTCTGAACTGTGAGACTTTGTAAGAATCACTAGATCACTCATTTTGAGTCTCAACTTCCTTATCTACAAAATAGGCGTAATTAATACTAGGAACAAAGATGATATATATTGTGCTGGAAACACAAATTTTATAACCAGTGTAATAAGGCAAGAAAAAGAAAATGCACCCAGATTAGAAAGAAACCAAATTTAGTAATAAGCAATTTAGTATCACCTATGTAGAAAATCTGATGGATTCTTTAAAAAAAGCTACTAAAACTACTGAGTGAACTTTGCTGGGTTCCAAGATTCAAGAGCAATATCGGGCAAAATTCTAAGTATTAGCAATAAACAATTGAAAATTGAAACTCAAAATATCAATATAATTTTCATAATATCAAACTTATGAAATACTTAGGACTAAGTTTGACAAAAAAGGTGAAAGACTTGCACACTGAAAACTATAAAATATTGGTGAAATAAATTAAGGAAGATATTTTTAAAGCAGATACCATGTTTATTAGAAGATTCAGTTTTGTTAAAATTTTTGTTTTCCCCTGATAAGCAGATTCTACACAATCCCCAATCAAGATCTTAGCATACTTTGTGTGTGTGTGTAGAAATTGACAGGTAAAAATATGCTGAAAAATTTAACAGGTAACAGTACTTAATGAAAAAGACAAGTCACAAGCACGTGAAAGGCATCCAACATTTTTAGTTAGGAAAATGCCTGTTAGTACCACAAGATATTATATGCCTCTTAGAAAGCCTAAAATGAGGAAGATTGACTATTTCATGTATTAGCCAGCATGTAGAGAAACTGGAACTTGAATATATTGTAGGTAAGAATGCAAAATGGTATGACTACTGTTGGAAAACAGTATGACTGTTTCTTAAAACATGTGGTAGACGCCCACTATATGACCCAGCCATTCCACTTGTAGATGTTGAAAAATAAGATATGTTTATACTAGTACAAAGACTTGTAGTCTACTGTTCATGGTAGTTTTATTTGAAATATTCCCAGACTGGAGACAACCTAAATTCCATCAACAAGTGAGTTTACAAGTTGTGGGATATAACACAGTTTAATACTTATCAGCAATAAAAAGTTAATTTATGCAACCGGAATAAATCTCAAATAATCATACTAAGTGAAGAAGCTAGACATTCCCACATAGAAAAGTACAGTTGTACTCAGTATTCATTCCACATCTGTGGATTCGACCAACCTTGGATTAAAAATATTAGAGAAGGTTGAAGGTGTAGCTTAGTGGTAAGGTACATGGTTAGCATGTCCAAGACTCTGAGTTTGATCCCCAGTATCCCCCCCCACACACAATATATATTTATATACTGAACATATATAGTCTTTATATACAATATCATTGTTAGGTATTAGTAAAAGTAATCTAGAGATGGTTTAAAGTATGCAAGAGGATTGTGTAGGTTATTCATACAAACAAATACTAGGTCATTTTATATAAAGGATATGAACATTCACAAGTTTAGGTATCTGTAGGGGTTGGAGGTGGAGGATTCTTAGACCAATACATGTATTATAAGGGATGACTGTATGTTGTATGTCTCCATTTTTATAAAATTCTAAAAAACATGAAATATTAGTTACCTAGTGATAGGAGGTTGTCTGGAATGAGGAAAAGAAGCCTGAGGACATTTGGAGGAATGGTAAGTATTATGTATAGGAAATAGGGTCTTTGCAAACTTCATCAAGTTTAGATCAGGTCATTAGTATGAACCCTATTCCAAGACTACTGGCATCCTTGTAAAAGAGACCATATGAAGACACAGAGACAAGGAAAATGCCAAGTGAAGATAGAGTTGGAGATTGGAGTAATACATGTACAAGCCATGGAATGCCAAGTTTGCAGGCCCTCACCAGAACCCGGGACAGAGGCATGGAGTAGAATCTCCCTCAGAGTCCTCAGAAGACATCAACACTGCTGACACCTTATTTTGGACTTCTAGCCTTCAGAACTGTTGGACAATAAATTTCTGTTATAAGACACCTAGTTTGGGAATGTTTTCTCTAGTTCTGTGCGGTATGCTATTGGTATTTTGATTGGGATTGCATTAAATCTGTATAACAATTTTGGGAGTATGGCCATTTTTACTATGTTTGTTCTTCCTACCCACTAGCAAGGGATATCTTTCCATTTTTTGATATTCTCTTCAATCTCCTTTTTCACAGTACTATAGTTTTCAATGTAAAGATCTTTTACTTTGTTAGATTGGTTCCT
Source organism: Heterocephalus glaber (assembly GCF_053883595.1). Classification (NCBI taxonomy): domain Eukaryota; kingdom Metazoa; phylum Chordata; class Mammalia; order Rodentia; family Bathyergidae; genus Heterocephalus; species Heterocephalus glaber. The sequence continues at coordinate 24,682,811 of NW_028258156.1, read as the reverse complement.
ACATATATCATTTTTTCGATGCTATTGTGAAAGGCATGTGTTTCCTAATTTCTCTCAGTAAGTTTAGTGTAGACTGGTGCAACCACTGTGGAAATTAGTTTAGAGAATCCTCAAAAAACAAGGAGTAGAGGGCCAGGGATTACGCTCAGTGGTTCCGGCGCCTGCCTGGCAAGCCCAAGGTCCCAAGTTCGATCCCTGGTACCAAAAAAAAAAAAAAACAACTAGGAGTAGAGGTTCCATTTAACCCAGCCATCCCCCTTCTCAGTATCTTCCTGAAAGAATTAAAAGCATCATACCACAGTGATATATGGACACCATGTTCATAGCAGTATGGTTTGTAATAGCTCAGTCTTGAAAACAACCCAAATGCCCATCAACCGATGAATGGATAAAGATGTGATTTTTTTATACAGTGGAGTAATAGCCATAAAGAAGAATAAACTTGAGACATTTATAGTTAAACAGATACACCTAGAGACCATACTCTTAAGTGAAATAAGTCAGACACACATGTAAATATCACAGTGTGTGAGAAACTGAAAGTGTAAATAAGGACCAAAATGTATAATAGATACTGTGAAATAGAAAATGTTCAAATGGGAAGGGGCACAAGAGGAGAGGGAAGAAAAAATTTTAAAAATGAGATAAAATGGAAAAAAAAGCTCCAGAAAGAAGGGGAAGAGGGATAGAAGGGAGGGTAAGGGAATGGGAAAAAATATGAATCAAGATATACTGTGTACAGGTACAAATTCCATATGATGAATGTGATCATATATGTATATCTAAATTGTACCAATAAACTTAATAAAAAAGATGCCCAGTTTGTAGTACTTTATTACAGTAGCCCTTCAAAACTAATACAGTGGGTATATTGTGATGGATTTATGGACACATAAATGATTGAAAACTTAACCAAATTCTACACCTTCAATATGTGCAGTTAATTACATGACAATTATATCCCAGTGAACTTCAAATTTAAAGATTATGCATAGAGTAGTGAAGATAGTGTTCATATCTGTGATACTGATTAATTCAATTCTATTCCATTGAGATTCATTTAGAAAATGAAAACAATGATCAATCTTTGTCTTACTTGCTGTCTGTGATACATAGCCATGCTTTCTCACCTACAATTATTTTCTTATTCTATACCACCTGTATCTAAATTTAATTTATTTCTTCCCTCAAAGGGGTCATCATGGGGCTTATATTTTAATCTACCTGTACCTTTAGACTCATTTTGAATCTGCCCAGTTCGGTCTCTAAGGCCACAAATCAAATGCATGCAGAGTGCGGAGCATATCCTTTCATAATCACCACGAAGCTAGGCTGATCAGTGCATTCTTATCTGAAGATTCTGCTTCTACTGCCACTTTCACAGTTAGATGAAGTGCCACACAGCAGGGCATGAGATCTGGCGTCCTAAGGAGCTGCTGAAGGGAGCAGCTCAGAAGTAAGAGAAGGTAGCTTCCTAGGGTGTCAGTCCTGGCAGTATAGCAAATTTAACCAGTGGGAAATAAGACATAGCAGGGAGGCAGGGAGACACATTAGCTCTCCCGACATCCACACAATGACCTGGATAAGTGGCACGGATTTTTTTCCAAGTACTGTTCAACAACAAAACTAGGAGTAGAGGTACTGTTCAGCAACAAGCATCACTACCCATTTTCCAGCTCTAAGCATAAAGAAGCTGTACAGGAATTTTGAAACTTATAGTAATGAAAGCAGTTATGAGCCCCATACCCAACTCAATCCTGATTACATTGATTTGATCTCAAATTAATATAGCAGAATGAGCATTTTCAGAGATACAGATATATCCCCAAATCTATGCTGTTCTATTCCTCATGTATAGCATTCAATAAAAAACATATGAAATGTGCTATAAAGTGAGAAAAAAAGCCATTGTCAAAAAACCAAGCATATTACTAGTATTGCTCAGATGATCCGAGTATTTGAGGCATCAGATGTGGGATTTAAAATAATTTTAGTAAGCTAATGAATCTGTGTAAAATGTAAAGGATAGAGGAACAGATGGGGAATTTTAATAGAGATAGAAACTGAAGAAAAGAATGCTTTTGATTGGAACCTTTTACATATAATCACTTTTCAGCATTAACTCAGGCTGTATGTTCTAGAGAACAAACTGAAACACCTGTCTTTTCAGTTTGAGCTCCAATTCTATGAAATCCCCCTAGTTCCTCAACAAAATTCTCTAAAGTCCCATAATAATGATTATTTACATTCACGTAGCACCTACATTCTTAACCTTGTATCACAATAGTCCTCAACCTTTTGGCTCCAGGGACCAATTTTGTGGAAGACAATTTTTCCACAGAATGAAGGAAGGGGTGATTTAAGGTGATTTTATTGTGCATTGTATTTCTATCATTACATTGTAGTATATAATGAAATAGTTGTACAACTCACCATGATGCATAATCAGTGGGAGCTCTGAGGATGTTTATCTGCAACTAGACAATACTATCTGGGGGTGCTGGGAGACAGTGACACTTGAAATGTGTTGGTTATATCCAGTCTACTCTGTATTCTTATTTTGGTTGCTGTCACTGCAGAAAACCCTGCTTCACAAAGATAGGATGCTGCAGGGGCCAGGGATTTAGCTCAGTGGTTTTGCTGCCTGCTGCCCAAATGCAAGTAACCGAGTTCGATCCCCGGTACCACAAAAAAAAAAAAAAAAAAGATATGATGTTGCAAAGGGAAACAGCCATTTTAGCACTTTTGTGGCACTCAAGATATTCCACCTTGATTTTAATCTTGAATATATGGAGATCTGAAGTTGTCTCAAACATAGTTTTTTTTTTTTCAAACATATTTTTAAGGCCACAATCACTTGCAGTTTCAGTCAATCCTCTCCTAGTACAAAGTCGATTCACCTAGTTTATTCACAAATGGGTCACGGATTATTTTCTTCAAGTTTGAGGGTCTTTTTGGTTAGAAAGTAATGCTAAAACTCTTGAAAGGTAGGTAGTCACGCACCAACTGGAGAAAGAAGCCCCTGGCTCAGTCGCTTTCAAAATCTTTGCTAATATTTGAAACGTCAAAAATCCCAATGTTCATTCACTGTCCCCATAATTACACTTCGGCTTTAAATGCATCCACTTTTATCTGTTGACTTGAACACAGTTGTCATTCTCCCCTGAAATGACAGATTGAGCTTATTGAGCATGTTGAATATCAGAGTAAGAAAGTTTTATGACCCGTTCTGTGTCACTGAAATGTCCTGCCAGGGTGACTGTTTTTTCTAAAACAAATCCCAGGAATGGCTCTCATAACTCAAAAACTGGCCAGTGACCTACCTTTATTTATTTATTTATTTATTTATTTATTTATTTATTTATTTATTTATTTATTTGGTACTGGGGAATGAACTCGGGTCCTTGCACTTGCGCAGCAGGTGGCGAAACCACTGAGCTAAATCCCTGGCCCCAGTGATCTACCTTTAGAAAGACATGTCGTGTATATAAGAAAAGACAAGTACTCTACATCCATCTCCTCACAGAGCTGTGCAGACAGATGAGTTAAGGGGGTGTACTTTAATGTGGTTGATAATTTAATCACATCCTGCAGAACATTGTTATGGTCAGGTGACACTTTTTTGGCTAGCTAGTATTTCTCTGTAGATGACACAATCAATTGTAGACTCAGTAAGAAGCAACCTCATTGACCCAAGTAGTGAAACCAGAAAGCTCGCCATGGTAGTTGCTCTTTTTGTGCATGCACCAACACAAAATGACCAATTCATTTTCCATGATATATAATCAAAGATTTGAAAAGCTCTGCATCTGTGATGTTGGTTGGCAACAAAATTGCAACGTAACACATCCTCATGCACATTCTCCTGGACAAATATTGCATAAAAACAAGCATTGTTGCTTTGTTGCCAACATAAGTAGACTCATCAACCTGGATTTGTACCACAATGACTCATAATTCTCTCTATCAGTTGTGCCTCAGTAGCTTCTGAGAGTTCATCAATTTGTCTAATTATGGTGCTAACTGAAAGACAAACTCATACCACCATTTGAACTGCAGCCTCTCCTAAAACTTCATGACAAATGTTCTTAGCAGCAGTCAGAATTAACTGCTCACCAATAGTAAAGAGCTTCTTAGCTTTAACAATGTAGTTGGCCACTAAGAATTATGTGCTGAGTGCAGGTACATTTGATGAAATGGTGGCCTTCAATTATTGCTTCTGTTCCTCATATTCATTTTTAAAAAAATACTCCAAAGGCTTGTCTTTTAATTTAGGGTGCTTGGTGATCATGTGGCAGTTTTGAAGATATCATAGCTTCGCTGGAGAGCTGGCTGCCACATGTTATACAAAATGAGCTTGGAGAATGTGAATCACCTATTGTAATGAACCTGCTATTTTCTTTTAAATGCAGCTTTCTTTCTGTTGGCAATTTAGAGTGTTCTGCATCTCATAATAATTGAGTCTTTTTCTCCTTTTAAAAGAAGTTCTCCAGTGATGTTTGGGGTTTTGTTTGTTTGTTTTGTGGGGGGTTTTTAAACTCATTTTGGCTAGGTTGCCAAAACTGACTGAGACAAGTTCAAAGTGTGGAAATGAGGCACAGATAGAAGTGGTAAATAAAATATTGGGCTGGCTGTGCATGGACTAAAATAAGTGTCAGATTCTGACTTAAAGCCTACCACCAGATGCAGCTTGGCATGTGCCACTCACTGATGGGGATAACCCCCATCAGGTTTATGAGGTTTATGAGCAATTGATTTGTAATGGTCTCTATGCAGTCAAACCTCTCTGCTAATGTTAATCTATATTTGTAGCTACTTTTCAGTGCTAACATCACCACCTCAGCTCCACCTCAGATCATCATGCATTAGATTATCATAAGGAGTATGCAACCTAGACCTCTAATGTGCAGTTCACAGTAGGGTTCATACTCCTATAAGAATCCAACACTGCCACTGATCTGACAGAAGACAGAGCTCAGGTGGTAATGTGACTGATGGAGAACAGCTGTAAATACAGATGAAACTTCATTTCCTCACCTGCTGTTCACCTCCTGCTGTGCAACCTGGTCTGTGGTCTGAGGGTTGGTGCCCCTGTTGTATTATACTCGTGTTCTGGGGGCACAACTGTACTAAAAGTAATTCAGATTTATTTATTAGTTTATTGAGGACTTATGCTGGGATGCAATGGATACTGTGGGACCAAGTGGACATTGTAACTGTCTTCCTTAAACTTGCAGTCTAGTGAAGACACAATATGAAGAAAGCCTCAATAAATAACAATTAATATAAACACTTATGATGAATAGTTGAATAAATTTTTGGATAATCTCTTTTCCACAGTTATTTTCCTGTCTTCTTTATATTTTATTTAGCTAAAATACAGTTTTTCTTATGTTCCATATAACATTATTTTAGAATTTCACTGAATATAGCCTCATTTTTAAAAATGTCTTCTTTGTTGGATAAATGATTTAAAAATAGCTCTAAGTGTTGGGTTTTTATTGCAGGTCCCTAGGTTTTAATACTTCATACTCCCTAAGAGCTATTAACATATATTAGAAGTCTTATATTGAATAGGACAAATATTTTAGTTTGTCTCAACTCAGTTATTTCATTTATTTCAATGAAATAGATTTTAAAACCTTATATCACAAAATAATGAGTGAATGTAGTAAAACTATATTCAAAAGGGATTTATGTAGTGAAATAAAATTTAATATCAGGGAGAAATTAAATCAATATTAAGCTGAAAAAGCAATTCAGTTAACTTTTCCACTGCAACAGTGAGATCAATTTTTTTACATAACTTCTTTTAAACTTTCAAAATTGCATATCTAATGAAAATTTATTGGACAGCTAATTTAATATTTCTTTCAGTATTCACTTCTATGAGTGAATGTTCATGAATGCATTATTATTCAGAATGTAAATAATAAAGCACAACATCTAGACTTCAACAGACCTGGCTTACCATTTTGCCTTCAACACTTATTAAGTGTAACTTTAGGCATGTTTATTTTCTAAGCCTTGGTTTCCTTACCTGTGTGTATGTGGATGTGTGTGTGTGTGTGTGTGCGCGCATGTAAATATGACACCTACTCACAAGATTGGTATCTCTGTATCTCCAGGAAGAGATTATCTCCACCTTGAACTTCCTCAGCAGCCTGACTATCGTTCATTAGAGTGCAAGGACCAAAATAGAAGGTAGGAATTTTTGTTGGTTTTGTTTAATACTGAATCTCCAGTTCCTGGAAAAGTGACTAGCACATAAGGGTGCTCAGTTAATATTTGGTCAGTGAATTTATATATATGGTGCATTTAATATAGTGCCAAGCACATGGCAAATACAAAATAAGTATTATTGTGATTATTATTTTACTGATTAATTAACCCAACCAGAACCAAATTTTAATTCTTGTTCTCCTACTCCCATAGTCTTACATTTCATTAATTAGCACTGTATTTTTTTCTAGTAATTAAGTCCCAAAATTGTGAAGTCTTATTTCTCTTTTTGTTGAATACCTCACAGACCCATCATAAGACCTGGATCTACCTTCAAGATATTGTTGCAAGGCACTGTTTCAGGGTTCTCTTAGATTTCTGCACATCTTATGACTGAGGCACTGAATGGCTTTTTTTTTTTTTCTGAACTGTATCTTCCAGGATGTTTAGCAAACAACTTTGGAAGGTGTAGTATCTCCTCTGGAGCAAAAGAGCAGGCATGAATTCTGTCTAGTAGTAAAGATAATGTCTTCCTGGGAAGCAAGGAGGAAGCATATTTATTGCCCATGATAAAAGATTCAGGTCCTCAAAGCTTAGGATTTCCTCTCTTGGAACAAAACCCACTGCATGTGCTGGTGTTGCCTGGTCTTTGTTTTGTCACTGTGGGGATTAGGACTTAGGGAACTGGCATGAAAATGCTAATACTAGGATACAGATTGAACACGGATCATGGAAGGTTTCCTAGAGCAGTGGTGGCACACCTATGGCACACATGTCTTTCTTTTAAGACAAAAGATGTTCATGTATGAGGTTTTTTTTTTTCTAAACTAAAACCTCAGTATTCAGGTTTAAGTACAGTGTTGACACTTTGCAGTAAATAAGTGGCTTTGGGGTCGCAATTTGAGCATTCATCTCTGAAAGGTTTGCCATCACTGTTTTAGAGTGTGAAAACATTAGAAGACCTGTAGGGCTTTGGATCTAAGGTAGAGAGAAGAAATGGAAAACAGCTAGAAAAAAGTGTTGAAAACAAGTTGGAAAGATAAGGGTGCCCTGGGTATTTTATTCATATATGAATGATACAGAATCAACACGATCCAGAAGATCATGGGGAATCATTGAAGGATTTTAAGTTTGGATATTTACAGTTTGGAAAGATCACAGTGGTGGCAGTATTGAGAATATTGAAACAGGTAGAATTTGGAGACACTTTTAAATTTCTTATTCAGTAAACTGGTTGATAATTTATAAGGAATTCAAACAAAATGGCAGAAATAGGGTCAGATTAAAGATTCAAATATTTTAAGGATTATAACATATTTCTCCTATGTGTATTTCAAATAAAAACTATTTTGATTCATAAAAATAATTGTAAGAAAATTTGATTATGTTTGTTGAATGTAGTCCTTTATGATATATAAAATATTACATTCTTTCCAATTTTTCTTATTTGATTCTCAGTGTCTTAGAGAAATTATTGGTCAAAGATTAAGGAAGACTTTCTCCTCCTTGTCAGGGAATAAGTTAATTATCTGGTTTGAAAGGTTCAGAATGTTAAGCAACATTTTTATTCACTAATAATCAGATATTACCTACACATTGGTTTCTCAATTCTCTAATAAATTTTCTTTTCTACAATTATTGCTTAATTTTTATAGCAAATGGCTCTCCTGTTATAAGTAACTGATAAAAGGATTTCTATGTATAATTTCTGTAGATATTATCTGGTCATCATTGCCCGAGATGGTGGTGGTGGTGCATCTGAGATGAGTGACAGTGAGGATATCTCAGTATAATTTTTGCTTTATTATTTGGGGAACTTACTGGTAGGCTTCCTCTACTGTTTATCAGAACTATAACAAAATAACAAGTATGCAAAAATTCCTATGAGCAAGCAAGATAAAAAAGATTTTAATAAACATCTATGTTTTAATTTCTCCTGCTTATATCAATTGTTTCTTGGGAACAGAATGGTGTAGATCTTTCAGTATTATGACCTTCTTGTGTTTTTTACCAAGTTCATTTTTTTTCAGATAAAGGTACAATTCTTACAAGACAAATAGCCAAGAGTCTTGGCCCATGAGATAGAAATCTGAGATCTCTCTGGAACCCTATACTGTACTAATAACTTAAACATGCAATAAAGCTATCTATTAGCTAATCTAACACCAGGAAGAAGAAATGAAGAGAAATACAGAGGTTTAAGAGATATTTAGATGGTAGAATTGACAGATTAATGAGAAGTAGAAGACAAGAATTACTGCTGCTGTACTAAGTGTACATCGCTGGAGTCAGGAATATGAGGAGGAACAACTTTGGGAAAAGAGGGAAGATGAGTTCTCTTTCAGGCAGGCAGAATTTGAGGGGCCTGGAAGACATCCACATGGTGATGCTCAGTTGGCTGAATGGTTCTGTAGTTTAGAAAAATCATTTGAGCTAAAGACTCAGGTATAAGAGTCATTAACATTTAAATGGTTGTTAAATTCTTATGATAAGTGAAGTCACTCAAGGAGAGTGAATACAATGAGAAGATAGATAAAGGGAGTATGGAAACATGAAACATCAATATTTCACTTAGCTGGACCTGGTTCTTCTGGATCAAACCAGGCAGACTGGAGCTGTGGGTGGTCACAGTCAGTAATGCCACCTAATTCTGGACAAAGGCAAATAGACATCCTCTCTAGAGAAAAGTGTCTCTGATAGGGACTCCATAAATTAAGATCAACCAATCACAGGGCCAGCTATTGTAGGATAAATTGCGGTACTGACCACTGGGAGAGGGGGCATCTTCCCCATTCTGGAACCAAATGGGCAGGTGCCAGCAGCTTTCTCTGAGCCCAAGGCTACACCATCGGGAAACAGCTTGTCAAATAGGAAAATCCCTTAGTTGAGCCCAGGGTTGTCAAGGAGAATGATGAGTTTTTGGCTCTGGGCCGAATTCCTTGGGTGTTTGCTGGCAGCCACAGCTGTAGCAAAGAGAAAGCAAAAGCAAGAGTGTTGATTTAAAAAAAAAAAATTGATCAAATCCACAAAAGTTGCTAGGGTTAGGTAATTGAGAAAGAAAAGCTAGAGCCATTTTAGGGGGAAATAAACCTCAGGAACCTCTCAGAAGGTCACAGAGGAGGAAAGAAAGCAATGAAAAAAGATGGGGAAGGAGGTCCTGGGGCTGGGGAAATTCTATTGCATTAGAGATAAGGGCCCTTATTCTTGCCTTCCAGACAGATGCACAGCTCTCAGTCCTAGAAGGTGAGGGTGACCCACCCATGCCTCTCCCTGGGCCTCACCCACACAACTCCAGTGCTGTTCTGCAAACCAGGGGGCAGAGGAGCTCTAACCTGGTTGGGTCTGTTTAGAGTAGAGGACAAGGGCAGGATTTTATTGTCACTGTCTAATCTCCAGCCATGCCCCTTGGGGGTTGCTACTGCTTAAAATGCTGAGGACTCCCCTTGGATGGCTTAGTTTTGGTCTCTGGACTAAACCATGATAGCCCAACCCGATTCCCTGTTGACGACTCTTACATTGGAGGGCTTAGTCTGACTGGAATGCAGTCTGACATGTGCAGGAGGAATCAGAGATGGAGGGGAGAAGTCTCACCCCTTAACAACCATACCCTGGCAGCATCACTGGTCACCAGGAAAAGAGGACCTTAGCAGACAGCTGAAAGGATGATTGACACTGGAGGTAGCTCCGAAGCTATGCTTCTCTGCCTCTAGATGTCACCCTTGGAGTCAAAATAATCCTGGTGCCCTGAAACTCCATCTCCCCAGAAACCTGCCCCTCAGGGGAAGTGACAAACCCTAACTGGTTGAATTTAGAGACTTTTGCCCCAAAGTAAAGGGCTGAGAAGGTGAGATTGAGGGCAAATTACTGCTCTCCTTTCTATGTCATATATGTGGTAAGAAAGGAGGTTAAAGGCTGAAATTGTGAGAGAGAACAGATACCTTTAGAATGTTGACTCTTGCCATCCAGAGTACAATGTAAATTTTGATGTTGCTCTGGATTTTATAAGTATAAGCAATACTAAGTCAATTCAGTATAGTCAGTTCCTACTTTGCACAGTTCCAGTATTCAAAAATTTTAGCTACATGCTTTGATTTAAGAAACCAGCCCCCCAGTAGTTTGGTTCAGATTTTAATTACCGTGGTATGTTAACTGTGAGTGATTGAATAAAGTACAAATCATTGCATAGAAAACAGATAAGCACTTTGAAGTCATCAAGCACATTACTTTCAAAGACTATGCATGACTGATCATTGTACATTTATTATTAAGTTCACACATAGTGAAACATATAGACACATTGCTCCCGTCTTCTGGTGATAAACTCATGCAGTATTTTACAAAATGGATACTCGAAGGAAATGCTCACCAAAAATAAAAGTACAGCAAAGAACTGTAAAGTGGTGAGGTTGAAGGTGAAATTTGAATCACCCATCAGTAGAGTTACAGAAGGAATAATGTGGACATTGCCACAATTCAAGAAACTTGGCATGGAATCAGAGAAATTCTGTGAAGGTGAATTTATGGACAAAAATGAAGATAGAATGATGAAAAGGATGAAGGTGTCCCAGAGAAAGTGACACTGGCTAAAATCTTTCCCTTAAAGAAATGCTCAGAGATACTTCTCAGCATTGAAAGCACAAAGGGTGAAAGTCAAGAACATTTTTTACACAACAGTAACAGTATAATATACTTTAAAAAGAAATTGTTGCCAAAGTTATAATAAGTTCCCAGCAATAAATCTAACAGAAAATGAGCAAGAGTTTCAAGAAACCATGAACTCATTTAAAAATAAGTATATATGTGAACACTTTGGGCTGTTTGGCCCCACCCACAGCCACTTGGAAGCAAAACCCACAAAATCCTTAGGACCACTTTGGAGGGGGGTAGGAGCACAAGGTGCTGAGAAGGCCTAATATAAAGCTGAATATTTGTCTCATCAGAGAAACCCTCAACCATGCATTACCCCACTTTCACAGTACTTTTCACCCAGATGCTATGGCCCTTTAGGGATGTTGACTGATAGCTGAAGAGTCCATTGCTGGCCTCTTCCATGGCAGCATCCTCTGGTGTCTTGGGAAGGCCTTCTTGTCTCTATAGACCCTTAATATACAATTACCAAGGTTCATCCTTATCTATTTTTGTTCTCAAAGGCATAGCATTACTGAATGATATCAGACATAAAATATTGTTACAATTGTGGGTTTGCTCAAAGCACTTTACATTTACCCCATTATCTTTGTTATCTCAATAGCAGAAAGGATAGATCTACTCTGTGCCATTTCCCACACTCAATCCCTAGTCCAAGACCCCAGCCAAGCCAGAGCTCTACCTAGGGAAAGAAGTAGATGAGTCAAGGTCTCAAGTAGAAACATATATAATTTAACTGTTTCAATGGTTTGCTTGTTTTCGTATTGCATGATATATAAAATCATAATAAAGCTTCTAATGTTCTTCTAGTCTTGTCCTCCTGGGTCATTTCAAAGCTTTATGAGAAAAGATTCTTCCTCATTAAGAAAAGAGGGTAGTAAAATGGAGTGCTAAGGAAGAAATACAAAATGAAAAACTGTAAAATATAAAAAGTAAACAATAAATTGTGGACAATTGAGGTAGGAAGGCACTATCTTTAAATGTATCCAAGAGATAGAAGCAGGAAAATTAATTTACATACTTAAATGTACAAAATCATCACCTCACTTGCTTCCAGAAATCTAATTTAATATAATTTCAGTTTATTCAACTGTCAACTAGCAGTTTAATTTTTGTCTGGCACTCTCCGCACTCCTCTACCCTGATTACATGAAGTATACCAGGGTACTTACAACATTATAATAGGTGGCACCTCCTATTTATACTCCACTCGTTTACCATTGATACCCATATTTCATTGGTGGACTGTTCAAAGGCTTTTCTACTTCTTTGGACATGTAAATTTCTGCCAAAAATAGGTGACCATGCAGGTGGTCCACATTCTGTCACCGTTCATGATGTAGCCTCAGGTCCGCAGTCTGTGAAGCCTGCTGAATTCTTCCCAGGTTTTGAAAAATCCATCTTCTTTCTTTTCTCAGTCTTCAAAATCACTCACATCTCTTCATTTCTTCTTAACCTAATACTCTCAAGGATTTCAGTCTTTTGGAAAACTGAAAGAGAAAGATTGCTACACAAAAGCAAAGGAACATATTAGGGCCTTAGAACCTTCCTAGAACTGGAGGATTGGGGAAAACTAAGAAAAATCATAAATTAATATCTCAAAAAATGTCATTTGGCATTAAAGTCAAAGAAAATTTACATAAAGTTCAGGCAGGCTTGGCACCAGGATTAGGCCACAAACAGCACACAAGAATAGTACAAGCACTTCCCAGAGGTAGGAATAGGCCAGTATGAATGAAGACCCTGGTTGAAGAGCCATGGTTCCCGGGGCCAGGTCAGGTGATTGGCCAATCCTAGATAAAGCATTGCAATTGGCACCTACCAACAATCCATCCATTATTGGCTACTTTCTGTAATACAGGTCCACTGTTTAAAAACATAGTAAATTAAATACTGAAAGTTTTTTTTGGCATTTTGGAAGAAATATCTGTTCTGATCTGACTTGAAGCTGTTTGTGTTATTTTCCTCATAGCGTGTGAGTAATTTTATGTTTTTCTGGAGAAAGATCAATATGTTTATGTTGTTGTCCTAGATTTGCTCTGGATGTTAAATAATGTAAGTTTTAGTGCACCATATTGTCTATATGAAATCTAAAATATTGTGATTTCTGAAATATTTAACCATAAAGGTTTTGGAAAAATGACTGTGGAATCATACTTTGATCTTACTGGCTCATGCACAAAACAGCTGTTCTAGACAGACTTTGTCAAGTCACTATTTCCAACCACAGGGAGCTATAACATCCAAGCATCCAAGCAGAGATGCAGGGTGATCGTTCCTGAGGTTAATTAATTTTGGAGGTCTGGACTCTCCTGAGGGCAGAAAGGGAGCAATGAATTGTGAAGAGAGGTGGGATGAAGTTGGGCTCTCTGGCTCTCTATGTGGTGTGTAAATCTGTTGGCCAAAGAAGTAATAAATCCAGGATGGGATGGTGGTAATGACTTGTTGTCTGGACTTTATTCACACTTTAAGAATTTAAAAGGGAATCTGGGGCTATATTCTATGTCCTTGAGATGGAGGTGAGGGATAAGGGGGTAAGAGAGTGGAGTGTGCAGTTGCTGCTTAACCATAACCTACAGTATTAAAATATGCCTTGGAGTGTGCCAGCCTGCAGCTTATTAGTAGAAGATAATCTTGTAGGACTTATCCTGGAAATCCAGGTCTTACAGTGCACCAAGGAGTCTTGCAGGGAAGAAATCACACATTTACTAGATGTTAGTAGTGTATGAAATGTATTTGGGGAAAAGAAAGCAATGAAGAAAATGGAATAGGATTGCACTTCAATCAGAAATGGTTTATGACTCTCTGTGAGAAGACAAAAGCTAATACTCAAAGAGGAACTACTCTAAGAGGTAGAGTTGCAGACAAGAATCCAATAAAATCAAGAGGAAAAGTACTGACATATGTAGGCCTCCTTGCAACTATTTCACACTGTGAAAAGACATCTCAGGGTTATTTTCACAGTTTGAGGAAGCATCTATAATGTGAAGACTTTATTTTGTAAAAAGGCATTAGTGAGAACTGGTTCAAAAGCTATGGTGATCGAGGGAAGTATGACTAAGTAAACAAGTATAATTTAAAGTTACGTATGATAATATAAGAAACATACTTATCTTGGAGATTTTCATTTTGTTTCTTGTAGTATTACAATGAGCTTTAAGGAAGTCACCACAGGAGCTGACTGGCTTAGAATCTTTCATCACCATTTGCCACTTGTCTGTACTGGAGAGATCTTTGTTAACCATATGTACTAATGTTGGGTCCATGATGTACATTCTCATGAAGCAGGCTGAAGGAGAAGTGTAATTGTCGTAGTCTTATTTACTTAACAGATGACAGTGAGATTTAGTTAAGGTTCCTATTTTCCTACCCGGGATATGCATGTGGTAGGGCATGTTTCTACCACAAGACCTTCCCAGCAGTCCACTGGCAGGTTTCCATCACAAGCTGTAGAAGGGGCCCTTGACCTACTTTAACATGCTGCTGGGCTCTCATCTGACATTTTTCCTGCATCTTGCTAATTGTCTTTACTTTCAGCTTCTGACTGTTTTCTCACTTTTTTCTTGGCTGCCTCCTGAGATTAGCTTCTGCTTACCCTTGCTTTGAATTTTACTCCTTGGCTTTGGAATATTATCTGTCTTTCTGGCTTATTTGATTCTTGTGCAGGATAATGTCTGGCTTGTTGCACTATGCCTCAGCCCCTTGGCCTTCTTCCTGAGGGATGAAGTATTATTTTTCTCTCTAATTAGTCTCCTCCTTCTGCTTAGGCCGTACTGTCTTACTCATTTCCTCCTTGGTTATGTACACCTTTAAAGACCAGACATCATCAAAAATGCCATTTAAATTCTGTATAATGCCTATTGGAGACTTAATCACTCATTCAATAATTGTCAAATGAAATGTCAATCAAACTACTTTTTACATGTTCATAACTAGTTTTGGTATTGAAAATATACTTTGGTGAGTCAAGACTGTAATTTTTTACAAAATGAAGTAGAATGTGGCAGAAAATATCAGCATGTATTGTAAACATAATATTGTTTTATGAAACCTGTGTTTTAGAAAAGTTGAAAGTCATAGGATAAACATATTTTAATACTGTAGGTTATGGTTAAAAACTTTTGAAGATCATTAATTGGATTATAGAGTGGGTTAGATAGATTAAAATTATATATATACTTATATATATTTCATATATTGTGTGTACACATATAACTCATTCTCCAGCCACATTTCTAGCAACATAACCACTCCATTCCATGTTTCAGGTTTACCACCCCCAGACTTGTCATTAAAGAGCTCCATGTCCTGATACAAGCTAGTTTAATTGGAGTCCTTGCTGGAGTGTGTTTACACATGCTAAAGTATCAGGAATGATCTTTTCTTTCTGGTAGAAATGCTAAATTGGTAGAATATGAGTTTAAGGCTACCAATGAACATTTAGAGACTTGGGGAGAGAGAGAGAGAGAGATTGAGAGAGAGAGATTAGAGAGAGAGAGAGAGAGAGAGAGAGAGAGAGAGAGAGAGAGAGAGAGAAAGAGAGAGAAAGAGAGAGAATACCCCTGGTCCTAAGTATTACCCTGGAAATATTCTATTACATGAAACAGTGCATTTCATTTTTGGGTTAAAATAGTTTCAATTGGATTTTTGACCTTTGCAACTGACAGAATCCTGGTTGATGTAGAAAAGAATGAAATGAGGAGTGGGAAAGTCTAGATTTAGGTTTAATAGTGTCACATGCTAGTTGTATAACTTCAAAACCTCAAAGCCTCTATAGCTCTGTTTTCTCCTTGTCTAAAATAAGAGAAGTGGATCAGATTATTAGCACTGACCTTATTGGTAGTCAAAATCCCCTGTGAAACTAAAAAATACAGATGTTTTAGCTCCACACTAGATTTTCTGAATCAAAGTATATAGAAGTGAGGCTCAGGCAGACATCTATCATTTGTAAAGCAACCTTAGATGATAGTGATTAACAACCAAGATGGGTAGGTGCTGAACTAGATTATCTGTAAGGTATTTCTAGCCAAAATACTCAGGGCTCTATGATTCATCAAAGATCACACAGTCTGATTAAATTCTTAGCAATTGGCATAGTGACAAATGTAGAATTTGGACTCACACTATTTTTGTTGAGTGACCTAACATAAAGAATGCAATGTAAATGGTTATAATGACTAATAAATATTGTTATCACTACTTCTAATTAGGCTTATAGAAAAGTAGCACTCACCAATACCTCGGTTAAAATTTCTTAGTACCACCATATGATGGTCTGCCACCATAACAAAGTTTATTTTTTGAGAGGTAGGGAGTTCAAATGAAATAATGAAAGTTAAGGAAAAAATGTGTAAGAAAGATGGAGGTAAATTTGCTTTATGTCATTACAAAGATTTCTAGTATCCAAAAGTGTCACATTTCCTGTGTCAGAACACAAATGTAAATTAGAGATGTTAGACAAGTGATAATACGAAGGCCTCCATGATCTTTCTTAAGTAATTTTCTCTTGCTCAAAAATTCTATGTGTGTAAAGAACACATATTTCTGTCATTAACAACAACAACAAAACCATGTAGATAAGTCTTATTACCCCTACAGATTTGTGTCTATTTCCTATTTAATATGCTTCAAAATAATTTATTTGTATGCTCATTGTTTTTTGCAGGAACACTAACAAGACAGGCAGACTTGAAATTCTTTGTCTAGGAGGCTGAGGTCCTGTAAACTTTCATTATGCTCCACTCATTACTCTCTTTGGTGAAAATGCAGTAAGTTATGGGATCGCTGCAGAGATGTACACATGGCCATCAAATGCACATACTCATCAGTTCAGTGTCCGGGGAGTCTTGGGGCAATGACTGTAGACGAGAGAAGAATGTATAGTGTCTGTTTTGGAAGGACTGGGGAAGACCTTTGGTGTGGGGAGAGGAAGATGCTCAGGGACAATCAAATAGGCAGAATAGGGGAGGAAAATAGGAGATATTTTTGCACCCAAGGAAATAACTATTTTTGAAATATTAAAGTAGCTTGTCAGCCTTGACAATTTTTTTTCAGATTCCCAGGAAACCAGGGTGAGTAATTACAGGCAGTGACTGTCATTGTCAAGATAGTTCTGTAATTAGAGAAATACAAAATATGTCTCACTTAGAGGCACCTCAAATGGAGTCACTGGGGCAGCCATCAGTTAGAAAAGGTTAATAAAGTCAGAACTGTCAGACGATCTGCAGCTGAAGATTGTAGCAAATGTCCACAATAGGAGAGGATGTTCTGCCCTGAGAGCACAGGATCTCCTTCAAAGCAAACCTGGAAAGAGCACCTGGAAGGAGAAACAAGCCCTGAATTTTGCAGTAAAATTGAGAGAGGAGGGTGAAAGGAAAAGGCTGACCGAAGTCCTCTGCATTCACTACCAGCAGTCAGATTTTTAAAAATCCTATTTGCTTTCTTAAAGGAAGAAAAAAATATTTTGGGGGGAGGGGCAAGATTCTTTCTTTAGACTAATCATATAGTTGGCATCCATTTTCACTCATATAAATCTCATGAGATGTCTTCAGCTAGGCAGCTCACTGTCCAAGCAGTCAATTTTTTAATAAGCATGGAGTAAAAATCTTAACCACATCACAATTTGAAAAAAAAATGAGGAATCATCATCCATGAAAGCACTGTAGAAAACAAATATATGTGAGTTAAGGTGCTAATTGGAGGGACATAATAATCATTTATTTCAGAACTAGGAGAAGCAGTTGGGTGCAGTTGCCTTCAGGCATCTGGTTTAGATTTATGGGTTTCCAAAGAGACATCCTGAATTCTAATAAAGGCACATGGTCAGAATAACTGACACAGTCCTATTGTGTGTGTATGTTTCTTTTAAATTAGAAATGTCTCTTACCACAACAATAGGAGCTTAAGAAATGTATCTTTAACTTTTTATATAATCATGTGCTTTAATTATTTTTGAAATATTAGAAAAGTTCAACAAAGCTTAAATTCCCTATAAAGCTAGGGACATAATCTCCCTCCCTTCCATTTTGCCCTCTGTCCTTTCTACTCTCTCCTTTCATTTGCATTTTATTTTTATGATATGAAATCTTCTTAAGCAGGATTTGAGAACTATATGAAAACTAGGCTAAAATGAACTTTTGTTCAGGAAAGCTTTATTCATCAGTCAGAAATAGAATCTTTAAATACTAATACCGTATCTTATTCTGCATGTAAAAATAATTTAAGAAGTCAGTTTTTAAAAGGAAATCAAATTATTAAGATTTCAATTGATTAGACCAAAGGCATTTACCCATATACTTACATTTTTTTCATTCTCATTCAATATTGAGTGTAACGGTCCACATTTTCATTCTCTGCTTGAGCCAGTGACACAGCTAGTACTCAGCTTTGTCCAAGGATTGTATTACCTGCTGGTAGGTCCAGGGGGATCTAGTGGAACATTCCTGAAAGTGAAATGATAGCTTTAGTTTGTTTGTTTGTTTATTTTGGTACCAGGGATTAAACTCAGGACCTTGCACTTGCTAGGCGGTGCCACTGAGCTACATCCGTGGCCCAGCTGTAGTTTATTTAAAAAGAAGTAGCTAGTTTAAAATGTTGTGGCCTAGTGAGGTGATGAGTTTAATGTTTCTAGCTCAAATAAAAATATTAATTACTTCTGAAAAAAGAAAGTAAAAAATGGCGTTCTTCACAATTACAATCTTATATTGAAAGGACCTTGGCATAATGTATCTTTGGGTATGTTTCATTTGAAACATTGACTGTTGAATTGACTTTCCACCCAGAAGCTAGGAAATTATCTTTCTAGATAGCTCAGTATATTTAAAGTCACTCTACCTTCAAATATTGAGTTCCTGGAGCAGAAATGTTGAGGAATTTAAGATGAAGGAGACATGGTCTCTCATCAACAAGCCACAAATTTAGCCAAGAAAAAGGACATTTACAAATACATGTATGATAAGTTCAGACATGGAAATATGTATAAATGATAAGAGAGCCTAATTCTACCCAGGAGAATCCAGAGAAATCTTTGGAGAGTATTGGATGTTTGAGTTAGGTCATGAGGGATAACTAGAAGTCTCACAGGCAGATAAGAATGTTCCAGAGAAGTAGCCCCCATGCAAAGACAAGATTGTTCCAGAGCAGCAAATTGTTTAATTTGGCTAGAATTGGGATTGAAGGGTTAGAGGTTAATGGAAGACGAAAAGAAGAGGAGAGAGTGGGAGATCATATGAACCAACCGTTGCTTCTTATCCTCAGTAAACATATCATGCCACACACACACAAAAAAAATCAGCATGATTTGTAGATTTCCTCCACATTTTACACACTGCCAGAATCCTCAGATTAAGAACTACTAAACTGCTAAAGCCTATGGGGTCTACTGCAATATTTCAAGCCAAAGACTGGTATAATAAAGTGCATATTTCAGAAAAACTGTTCTTACAGCACTGTGGAGAATCTTACTTGATAATCTCTTAGGTACTGAGTTTGAAGAGAGGCTGACTAGAAACTACAAGATCCATTAATACCTCATCCAATTCAGTTACTTTAAAATCTGGCCCTCCCACAAGTAATTAAAATACAGGAGAGGAGCATTTCATCCTACAAGTGGCATGTGTGTACCTCTGGTTTCCAGCCCTATTTCTGTCACCTGTCACACTAATTGACTTTCTTCTTAACTTATGACATGTTGATCCACTGCCATTCTGATTAAGATCTCTCATTTGGCAGCAAATCTCAGAGTAGCAATTAGTTACAAACCCCACTTTGGCACAACCGTTTTGCCTTTCATATCAACATGTGCTTCTCATGGGCTCCTCATACCACATTTCAGATTTTGAGTGGATTTCAGACAGAAAGGAGACTAATGTCACCTCTGGATGAAAACTCATACAAGACTAAAGACAAGGGTATTGAAGATGCATCACAGATAGAATTAACAGGACTTAGCCACCAAATGGATGCAAAGGATGAAGATGACAATGTTGAGGCATTGATGACTTCAGATTTTCAAGTTGAGGTATTGAAGTGCTTGACACAAAGGTAAAAGAGAAGAGGAAAGCAACTTCAGTTAAAGAGAAGTGAGTTTATTTTGGACCTGTTGATTTTGAGCCTTCTTGAATTTATCAGGTTCAGTAGGGCATGTTATATCTATATATTAAATGTTGATGAATCCTAGAGTTTGATTCTTGCTCCCTTTGTCTTCCCCTTGTACACAGACTCTGTATGATCTTCTCCATTCTCATAGCTTCAACCACCACCTGCCTGTATTCTGGACTCTCTGCTTCTATTGTTTTCCCACTCCAGCTGGATAATAGGAACTCAATGAATATTCATTGAATAAATGAGTTATGGTTAAATGAATCCATCTTCCATAATGCCTCAACAATTCTTTTTAAAAATGTAAATATAAGTCTGGAGTTCAGGATCACGGCCACTCTAGAGCCAAAACCCATTAGCATAGAATTGATGAATGAAGGTTTGCAATGATGAGTTCACTCACAGAGAATATCTGACTAGAGAAGAAAAGATAATAAAGGACAGCACCTTGGATGTCAATATTGCTTAAGAATTAGGCAGAAGAAAATAAATTAGGGAAAGCTACTGGGAAGGAGTAAAGAGGGAGGAATAAAACCAGGATATCTGTGTATTTTAGAAGTTATTTAAGGAAACATTTTAGACAGGAGGGTCCATGGGTGAAGTGGTAACGGTGTCAGACATGGAGGATATCTTACCCAAACTGCTGTAGTTACAGCCATTGTCAAATATGCAATCTGCTATCAATAGAATCCAATACTGAGCTCCTTCTATATTATCTGAAATCACTGCATGTCATTTGGTTCTTAAATTAACCACACTGGACTTCTTTCACTCTGGAGGATCTGGTGGTTCATTCTGACAGGAATAGACCAATATTCCGGAATAGGTTTGTCTTTCCTCCCTATAAGGCCTTAGTCAATGGCACTATCCAAAGACTTACAGAATGTTTGATCTACAGACATAGGATCCCATATAACATCCTTTTAGATCAGGAAGTCACTTTGTTAAGAGAAAAAGATTAAGGGTGGGCCTATGACTATGAGATCCACTCTTTCTATCATACCACATCACCCAGAAGTTAATGGCCTGACAGGACACTGGAACATCCTGTTATGGGGATAGCTGACATGTAAGCTTGGAGACAATACTTGATAATGATTCACTGAATCAAAGGACTTAATGAGGTGTGAACCAAGAACCAGAGTGGCTGCACTTGGCACCACTCGTAAATAGCGGCCATCTGTTTCCATATAAGGAATCAATGCTTCCAACCCCTGCAAATTTGATCCCTGAAGGCTTAGAAGTGCTGATTCAAAGAGGGGAAATATATCCACCAGGAAACAAAGGAAAACAATCCCTTTCAATTATAAGCTATGATTATCACTTGAGCACTGTAGTGGCCTTGTGGCAGGGAAGAAGGAGAGTCACCATCCCGGCATCAGTGACTGACCTTGATTATCAAGAAAAGGCAGAACCATACAAAGGGACTAGGAAAGAATGTTTGGAACCGTGATCCACCTGGGTATCACTTGGTACATCTATGCCACATGTTCATGGTAGATAGAAAGGTATAGCAACCTCATTCTGAGTGGAATGACCTGAAGCCAGAAGAGGTGCTAACTGAGGATGAGGGAATCTAGAAGGGATAGTGGGGAAGGGAGATGATGGTATTAGTTGTAGACCAGCTGAAATAGCAGGGCCATATTTCATCCCTTTGACTTTTCCTGCTAAACTGCCCCATGAAGTGCAGTCCATAGGAATCCTAGAAGAGATGCTTTCAGACAGTATATAAAGAAGTGGATCCAAGTGGCACAGATCATTTGCTGGAGTAGATGCTTTGAGGTACTGCCCAGATCCCTCTTTAAGGAAGTACTCATTGCCCTGGTTTGCTGGGAGTGCTGTTTGCAGACCACATTCATCATGGAGCTCCTTTAGAGATTGCCTCAGTTGCCTAGCAGGGCTTTGCTCAAGGTCATGCCCCTCCCCAGGGCAGTTAATGTCTAATAACTGACATTATCACACTTATCCTGTGGGAGAATAAGAGCCTGGGCATCCTGTCTGGACTTGGGATAACTTTGAAGCTCTATTCTAGCTCCAGCTTTCCCTTCAGTGTTAACCAAGGCTGGTATTAGATTTGCATCACAGCCCCATCGCTCCCTCTAACCCTGCTTCCTTCATCTCCTGCCCTAGGTACTAATTGCAAGGATCCTTTTTAGTAAGCATCCTGCATGCTAACTTCATATTTTTCTCCCTGGGGAATTGCATTCTGCAGCACTTCCCTAATATCTAATTATGTCATTATTCCTGATGATTCTCTTCACATCACTCTTCACCATTTCTCCAGAGCTGGGGTAATTGTCCTCCTCTTTAGGGACTCCCATCTGTTGATGTCAACTCATGAGATTCTTCGGTCATGAGATCCTCTTCTGGCTAGAGGTCCATCTAACCTGGCACCATCTCTTAGCAACCTCAACCACCCAGTTTTCCCTAACTTTACTGCCATTAGAAGTGGAGCCTCAGAACACTCTCCCACTCCACCTGAGGGTTACACCTCTTTCAAACACATAGAAAGGGAAATCCGTTTCTACCCATGTTTATTGAACACTGACTGCAGCAGAAGGACCAAGCTACTATCTGAGAATTTACAGAGATAAATTATGTCTTTTCCCCAAAGAACTTACAAAAATGTGCTGGACTTGAAATCTCTCCCTAGGAACAGCAGAGCCTTTTAGTTTTCCACACATTACATGCTTCCTTTCCTTTGGAGCCCAGCTACTGCTGCGAGCTTCAAAAGCAACATTCAGAAAGGGTGACTGAACACATCCCAGCCTATATGCTCTTCCCTTTCCCAGCCACTGGAGTGAGCAACCAACACTTTCCTCACACACATGCTTCAAACCTGAGTGCAGGAACAGACTAAACACAATTTGTTATCTCCTGGTTTATTCTCAAGATGTAGTCGATGAGAATGATTCTATCAACCAGGGGTCTCAAGGACAAAAACTAGTCACAGAGCTTCACTCTATATGCTAAGTAATTCAAGGATGGATGGCCCTCAGAGACTGTTTTCACTGGCCTATATCTGCTTAGATATAGGATAATTAAGATACAGGATAATTAAGATATAGGATAATTAGATACAGGATAATTAAGGAAGTAAAGACTCAGAATTCTGGCTGTAGATGTAAGAGGTCACATTCAGCCTTGTACATTATTACACACATGCTCCCCCAAAAAGGACAAAGTCCACAGGGAGAAGTCTTCAGAGAGCATTTGCTATACTGATACCTATTTTAGATTATCTTACTAAAATAATAATTACAATTTAAGGTGAATGGGGGGTTCTATGACCTGTTTACATGTTGGTAAAATAAGTATACTAATGTCTGTCCAGGCTGCCTCATGGTTACTTATGCAAAAGTATATGAGTTCATAAAAACTAAACTACTAAACTAATTGGCTTGATCAGATAGCTCAGAGACATGTTTGATTTTGATAGAACCATGTTTTAAATCAGGGTGCCCTCAGATGAATGACAGTTCCCAATAGGTTTAACATCTGTCATTCTTCATTAGTTTATGTAAGCTACTTGACCCTAAAGAATTTTGAGTCTGTAATCTTGCCTAAGGCAATGTAAAATTTTAATATTTTCAGTGCTTTAAAAGAAACTCCTACGGTTGCAATGGCACATGCATCATTAGTGATGCTTAATAAATTATAGCTAAATCTCTCTATATATTAACAGTAAATACATCCAATTTCCTGGGTTATTATAATAGGATGGATGTTGAGGAGGAGCCGAACATAAAGATGCAAAAAAACAAACAGCACAATAACAAGCTAACTAAAAGTAAGACAAGTGTAGAAATCAGTGGCAAAGGAGAAACTGGGGTTCATCTCATTAAATAGAAAAAATACAAAAACACCAAAGATTAATACCAAGTGGACACAAGGACTCCAGGGGATGAGGCTCGGGAAGGGAAAATGGAATAGGCATTTTAAAGACTAAACAAATGAAACAAAACTGAATTGCGTGTGTCCTATATTAAGAAAGCAATGCCTATGAATGTTACTTACTGGCAAACAATATCTGGGACTGTTGAATAAACAAGTATTGGGCTAGCTTGGAGTCATTAGCTGCATATGTGAGGTGTGCAATTTAGGATTATGATACCATCTGTCCCTAATGCTGTTGTGAAATCCCTATATCAGGATTATGCTTCAGCCTGTCTCTGCTCTGTAAGCAAAGTGCCTGAGTTGGGATTATGACACCCAGCAGGTCTGCTCTGGTGCTGACAGAGTAGGTGGCCTGGTCAGGGTTTATAGCTGCTATACGTTTTCTTTTTGCCTCACAGCTGCGATCCACCAAGGCCTTTTAATCTCTCTCAGTTGAAAGCCACAGCCTTGGTTGGAGTGCACATTTTCAGCATGCTGTGCCTGGACTATTGACCTGGTTCTGTTTTGGCTTTCAGACTCTAGCTTCTTCCTATCTCAACTCCTACTACATTGTATTTGTCCCTTACTTACCGTGCCCCCCACTACATTGTTTTTCAAATCCATTTTAAATTCCAACTCCAAGGATCCATTCTATCCTTCCATGGAAACCTCCTGCCACATTTATGCCTGAGCATGCCCTTTCTGCTATTGAGCTGCTCTCCCCATGTCTTCAAACTCTCCTCTCTGAGTCTGAGCCTTTTCAACTTCCCATTTGCAAGAACCTCCCCGCTTTTCTTTCTAGTCATTTATAATTTTAACTTACTGTTTTAATTTTGGAAAAATGGGCTGATGTCTGATTTTAATGGAAGTTCTGGCATAGGAATATAGTGATTTAAAAAATCATTGACCCAAGCATGGCTTATTTATCTGGGAAGATAGCTTTATCACTTTGGGAAGAACCCACATCCTGTGATGAGGAAGAAAGAGATATCTACATATACCACCAGGCCAGCCATCAACTGGAGGGTAGGTATCATAGAAAAATTGCCTTCACCTGGAGCAGGGGCCAGCCAACTACAGCCTCCTGATCAAACAACCAATTCATTGCCTGTTTTTGTAAATGAAGCTTTGTTTGAACACAGCTATGCTCATTTCTTTTTGCATTGCTTATGGTTGCTTTATTGCTATTATGGTACAACAGAGAATATATGGGCTGGAAAACCTAAAATTAAAATTCAGTGTAAAGCCCTTTGATGAAAATGTTTGTCAACACCTGACCTAGAGCTTTCTTGTTTATTTTAGACTGCCTGGCCTCTTCCATCAAACTGTGGCCTGCTTAGGGACATGTGCATACTTCTTCCACTACAACTTACAATGCACTCCTTACAGAGAAAACACTGCATTTCTGATTGAATGACAAGCATTCATCCAAAAAAATTTTTAAGTGCACCAAATGAGCAGCAAAATCTAGAGAGATGATTTATTTTTTATGTGATGGAAAGGCTATTTCCATGCCTTTTCTTCTCTATACATTGATCTTTTAAAAACTTTTTCTCCACAAAGGCACTTTAATAAAAAATATTTCAAACTTTGTTGAAGAGCTTTTAAGGAGACACAGCCTCTTTGCAGAAGGCAGCTATGTTCACAGCTGCAGCCTCTGTCCTACTGTAGGGCTTGGCACTGAGAGGATGCTCGGCAGATATTAGTCAAATGAAAGCTAAATAAATGAGCTTCCTCTTCTGGTTGCAAACAGTTATGTTTAAAATATGTTGTTTGAAAACATACATAAACTTGAATTTCACAATATTCATAGCTCCCCAGTTAAATAACACCCAGGCATATGTTTGGAGAATGCCAGCAGATTTGCAGAGAGATCATCTGAAAAAGCAGGCATTGATTGAAGGAGCCCATCAGGCCAATTCTGTATATTGGGAAAAACCTCACCCCACTCCAGAAACAAAAGAACAACATGATGATCAAGAAGAATACTGGCAGCCTTCATTTGAAAAACAGGCTGTGTTTCCCAATGACATTTGTAAGAAAATACTTTGACCTACATTTTTTTCAAGGAAAGTCTTATACATAGTGGCTAGAGTCTAAGCTAAAGAAACCATTTTGGGGACAATGCCTTGGGCAGAAAATAAATCAGAGTTCAGTAAATCTGTTATATCGCTAATCAGTTGATTTGGTCAAATTATTCTTTATTGCCAAGTTTCTGAGATTTTGTTTATCTATAAAATGGGAGAAAATAACACAAGTGTTGTTGGGATAATTAAATGTGATGGTGTAATGAACTGACTTTTACTATTGCTGTGACATAATGGGTAACTTAAAATTTCCCTTCTCTTAGGCATAGGTGAAGCTGATATTTGAAATCACCTTTTCCTTTTGGTACACTCTTCTTTCTCCTCTCGTAGCCTCTACAATCTCCCAGAGCTCCCTGACCTACAGCATCTTCCAGCTCTATCTCACTTCCCAAGTATTCCAGACTCCAGAATTAAAACTCTCCTTCCTCCAATGTATTTGCTCTTGCCCGTGTGTGAGAAGGAAAGCAACTGAATGGAATTAAACTGCAGTGTTAATGGCTCGACTCTCCTAAAATGGTTTATTTTTTAAAAGGACTATTAGGTCACCCACAGCAATCAGTAGCAGTCAAATTAGAATGTAGGCAGAGAAGAAAGAGTGCCATTCCATTTGAAACAGTGTACTTTTCACTGCAGAGTGGACTGGTCCTGTCTGGGAAGCTGCTGCTGGGGTCAGTTCTTCTTAGTCTCTTGGGGATGAATGGCTGTGGAAACACACTGAGTTGGGTGTGAGTAAGCAGAGGTGTGTTTTTCTGGGGAGAAGGTCTTCAGCTTTCATCAGATCCTAAGAGTGAAACTGCATGACTCCAGAATGGTTATAGCTCCGCTGTAAGCTGTAGCTGATTCTATGGTTTATTGCCTGCCCACACTTCTGCATGCTTAGGTTTTCTGAACACTTCAGTGCTGATTGTCTTCACCACATGCGCCTGAGTACTCTTAGTGCTGGGAGGAAGGGGAAAGCAGACGGGACATGAGCAGCACTGGCCATTTTCTCTGCAGGAATTTTTTAAAACATAATTTTTCCTTATAAAAGGTGACTTCTCACTAGAGAAAATTTAGGAACTAACTAAGGAAAAATAGGAAGAAAAAGATAAAGAAATGCACTCATTTTTAAGCTTCTGTGCAGCTGTAGTAGCTGTGTGGCTGTTGTTGAAGAGTGAAATTTCTTTGCTTTTAAAATGGATATATGAATAGTATCTATACCATATGGTGGTTTTTTCTGGTTGCCCTCAATAAGTTACCTATTTTGTTATTCATATGCCTGTGTTTCTCTGTCTATAAATTGGAAAAAATTTCTGCAGTCTTAACACCATTTATTAAATAACCCTTTCTTTTCTCACTTGGATGGTCATTTATAAAATGAGTACTTACGAATTAGGGATACTGATAAGAGTTTTAAATATGGAAAGTTCTGAAACTAAATTTCTGTTTCCAAAGATCCTGAGTACAAGTACCTGTGGGGATAGGCAGGTAAGATAGCATGTAAAGTGAGGTCTGTAGCAAAGCTGAGAGGCCTGGACTTCCTAAAGGCATTCAAATTCAAAGGGCTGGGTTTTTCACTTTCCTTTTTCAGAGACAAAGTGAGAAAATAAAACTTCCCAGTCTCACTTGCAACATTTAGGCACATTTTATACTGGAAAGTAAAGAAATCTATATCTTTTAGAGAATAACAAATTAAAATAAAGGGCTTTCTTGGACTCTTGTCATCAAGATACCGAGGAATCTGCATTCTACTAAGGTCATAAAGATGTTCTGAGGACCTAACCTGATTGGAGAGTTCTACCACTGGAGTCTTGATTCCTCTTAAGACCTTCCAATTCCCTGCCCCTCAGCTTCACACCTCACCAATCCAACCAACTTTCCAGACTGTGCTTGAGAAACTGAGAAGATTGTGAGCCTGAAGTTACTCATTTTCCATGAGGCCAAGCCTGAGCTGCACCTCTCATGGGTCTGTCACCTGGTAAGCTGGACCCAATTACAAGGGGTCATAATGAATTTCTACCCTGATCCAATTGTCCTATGCATCAAACCTGAGGTAAAGGAGTTGGGCAGAAGGATGCCGTAACTTCACAAAGAACAATGAACCATTCTGAGTTGGGTTAAATGTAGAGTGTGAAGAAAGCAACCACTAGAGGAAAAACTACTTCAATGGAAAGACCAAAATCTAGAAAGACCACATGAACCAATAACCCTGTTGTCTTGCTGTTGGAGGTTTATCTATCCAGTTGGAATGCTTAGACAAGATCCTTTATGTACTCAATCATCCAAGTATTTCTTAAGCTTCACTGACTTTGCTGGCTTGTGGCTGGGATAGTAAGATGAGGGGATGTCTAAACTTTTCTCACTAAGTGGTGAGTCCTATAACTGGTAGACCAACATTTATCACACAACATAGTTTTACAAGGAGTGCCTCAAGATGTGATGGCCATTTAAAGGATGAGCACCTATGTCTGACTGGGAAATGAAGAAAGCTTTGGCAGAGAATGATGCTTCTGGGTTAATACTTGAATAAAACATGAAATGACCATCTCTAATGTCCCAAAGACTGACCTACTTAAAACACCATGCCAGATATTAGCAGGGAATAATGATCTTCCCTCCTGGAGCCCAAATGTTCCCAAATTATAAGTACTTTAATGAATTGCTTTATTTAAAATCAGAATGTGTATCAATTAAGACTGCTTTATTTAAAATCAGAATGTGTATCAATTAAGATTCACTTCAGCTGCATGTAACATACTAGCCAATCAAGCAATGTAATTACATTTAAAAATCATAATAGTAGCTTAAGCAAGATAGGAGTACCTTTCACATCTCTCTGTTGTAAAACAAGCCTGGAAGTAGAAAGACTAGGGCTGGTATGGCATCTTCATGTCTCAGGAGTCTTGTTTTTTTCTGTTTGGCTGCTTTATCATCCTTACTGTGCTGCTTCATAGTTCAATATAGCTGCTAGAGTTCCAGCTATACCGTATATACTTAAGGAAGCAGTAAGAAGCAGGGGAGAGGAAAAGAGAACCTGCACCTCTTTGAGAATACTGTACTTGATAAGGTTCCATTTGCAGTTCACCTTATGTATCTTATCAGTTTCCCTCACTTATCTCTTTGGGTACAACTTAATCACATGGTCAGGACACAGGGAAATGTAGTCTTTTGGCTAACTTACAGTTGTCAAGCTAAATTTCCTATTATGAAGGAAGAAGTGGTGAGTGGATATTGAGAAACTGACCAGTAATATCTGCTACAGATTGTCAGTTCATCAAGTCTTGAACCTATAGAGCCTACAGACCCCCATCACAATTTACCATAGTCTCCGAGAGGCAACCTTCTGGAGCATGGCCAGTGCAGGCAAAATTATATTGAAAGTAGATTCTGTACAAAATAGGTTTGATGAAAACTATGTTAGAAAGTTAGGCAGATTTCTTTTGTGTAGGATCTCTTAGAATCCTATATAGTTACCCCTTGGTGTTCACAGGAGCCTGGTTCCAGGACCCTCCCACAGATAAGTCCTTGCTGCTCATGCCCCTTCTTTAAAATGGTGTGGTATTTGCATATAACCTTAGCATCTTCCTATTTATTTTAAATCCTCTCCAGACTATTTATAATGCCTAGTACAATGTAAATACTATGTAAATAGTCATTATACTGTACTGTTTAGGGAATAGTGACAAGGGAAAAAAATCTGTACATGTTCAATACAGCTAAAAATTTTTTCCCATATATTCTCAGTCCCTGATAGTTAAGTCTGTGGATGTGGAATCTATAGGTAGAGAGGGCTAACGGTATTTGGTCATGTCCATTAGGAACCCCTAAGGAGTGTCGGGGAGCTCTAAGACAGATTTCTCCAACATACTAACATGTAAATCATTTATTTTATGTTTTTTCCCCCAAGAGTTTGTAATGGGCTCAGTGTTCCAGAGGACATATTTTGAGAAATGGTGATCTAGTGGAAAGACTATGGAATTTGTAGTCAAACTAAGACATATTTGATTTTTTTTTTTTTTGAGACAAGGTCCCATTATGTAGTTTAGGCTGTCCTTGAACTCACTATGTAGCCCAGCCTGACCTCAAATTCATGGGACTACTGCCTCAGCCTAACAGAGTGCTGGGATTACAGGTATGGCTACCACACCCAGCTGGTATATCAAATTTTTGATCTTTTATTTATAGTATTGTGTCTCTTGAAGGTTGGTTGTAAGGATAAGATAAAATAACATTAGGATTGATCCAAGTATGGTTCCTGGCAAATAGTACATATCAAATTCTTGATCTTTTACTTATAGTATTGTGTTTCTTGCAGATTGGCTATAAGGATAAGATAAAATAACATTAGAATTGATCCAAGTATGGTTCAGGACAAATAGTACATATCTCTTTTTATTAATACATTTTATTTTTGGAAAAGTTTTAGATTTACAGAAAAATAGACCAGAGAGTATATACAGTCCCTATATATTCCTTGTAACACAGTTTTCCTTATTATTAACTATATTAGTTTAGTACATTTTAAATATTTTATGAACCACTATTGATATATCATTAACTAAAATCATTATTTAATTCATGTTTCCTTGGATTTACCTAATGCCCCTTTCCTATTATAGGATCCTATCCAGGATTTTATATTACATTTAGTGAGCATGTCTCCTTAGGGTCCTCTTGGTTGCCATAGTTTCTCAGATGTGCCTCATAAAAACAAGTTATTTTGAGGAATACTGTGCAGGTACATGATACGATGCCCTATTATTGGAATCAGTCTGATAGTTCACTTATGATCAGATTGGGTTATGGGTTTTGGGGAAGAGCACAGGGATAAATCATCATTTTTTGATATTTGAGGGTACACACTACCAACTTGATTCATGATGATTGCTCTTGACCTCTATCACCTGATTGAATAGTGTTTATTAGGTTTACTTGTTGTAAAGCATTCTTTTTCCCCATTTCGCATAGAAGTCACCATGCAGCTCACCCTCACAGAGTAGGGAGTGAGGCCTACTTTCCTCTAGAGTGGAGTATTCAGATACCTTACTTGGACTTCTGCATGAGAGATTTGTCTGTTTTTCCTGATTTGTTAATTTATTCATATTATAGATATAAATAATTCAGTAGTGCTCATTTTATACTTTGAGTTATAAGCCAGTACTTTACCTTTGGGTATTGGAAGTTTTTTAGTTGGATCCTATGTCCCTTTAATATGCCTTCATCAATATGAGTTTTTTATTTTGTTCTTTACATTCAGGCCAGTGGAGTCAAAGCACTATAAAATAGTCCAGGCTCACCATATATGTCGCACTTCAGACTTAGTATGAGCCATCTTTTCAAGGCTCCCTGTTCCTCATTACTACAAGGATCATTATAACTTCTCCCCTTTGCTGATCTGTAAATTTCCATTCCAACAGCAAGAAATCTGGCTCACATCATCTGCCATTCATTTACTTAATTTTCCAATTCCTGTAAATAGTAGTATGTGAATTGTTAACCTGTACTTCCATAGGAAACAACTTTATCAACTAGAGTACAGTATTTCTGTGCAAATTCCTTTTGACTTTAGTTTTATTTTGAAAATTTATTGACATTAAAAGTCATGCTTTGTGTTGTAGAATTTGATGAGTTTTGACAAACATATATCATGGATCTACAATTACCATATCTTATAGAATACTTTCACCACCATAAATATCTCCTACCCTCCATCTTTCATCCTGTTTTCCCTTAAATCTCTGGTAACTATTGATAATTTTGTTGCTACTCTACATTTGTTTTTTTCAGAATGTCAAACTTGTAGTCATATAGTATATAGCCTTTGTCAAACTGGCTTCTTTTACTCAGCAATATGCATCTGAAATTCCTCCATATTTTTCTGTGGCTTAGTAGCTCACTTCTTTTTATTGCTGAAAAAATAGTCCATTGTGGGGATGTATCATAGCTTGTTTATTCATCTCATGTTGAAAGATATCTTAATTGCTTCCAGGTTTTGGCAATTATGAAAACAACTGCTATAAACATTTCTATGCAGGTTTTTGTGTGGGCATAATTTTTTCAGCTCAATTGGATAAATACCTAGAAGCACAATTGTGAATCATATGGTAAGACTATCTTTAATTTTGTAAGAAACTGCTGAACTGTCTTCCAAAATGTACCATTTTGCAGTCCTATCAACAATGAATGAATATTCTTGTTGTTCCACATCCTCAGCAGTGTTTGGTGTTGTCAGATGTTTTTGGATTTTAGCCATTCTAATCATATGTAATGGTATATAATTGTTTTAATTTGCAATTTCTTAATAACAAAATATGTTAAGCATATTTTCATAGGCATATGTTCTATCTATATATATTCTTAGAAGGGTCTATTTAAATCTTATTGTTTTCTTATTGATTGTTGATTTTTGAAAGCTCTTAGTAGATTTTGGACATAGTTTTATTAGCTATATGTCTTGGAAATATTTTTTCCAGTTTATGTTTTGATTTTTAGAAAAATAGATTTTATTTTTAGAGATTTTAGGTTCATAGCAAAATGAAGCAGAAAGTAGAGTTCTCATATACCTTTAACCCTTACCGCTCATCTTCCTCCACAATGAACACTTATATCAGAGTGGTACTTTTGTTAAGATCAATGAAACTACACTGACACATCATTATCATCCAAAAAAGTTTATAATTTACAGTAGGGTTCACTTTTGATATTATATGCTCTATGATTTGGGACAAAGGTATAATGACACATCTATCCTTATAGTAGCATAAAGAACGTATCATTGCCCTAAAAATTCTCTTTGCTTTTCCTCTTTATCTCTTTCCCCACTAACCTCTGTAAACTACTGATCTTTTTAATGTTTCCATCATTTTGCCTTTTCCACTGTCACATAGTTGGAATCCTATTGTATGTACCCTTTTCAGATTGCTTTTTTTCCTCCACTAAGTGATGTGCATTTAAGGTTCTTCTGTCTCTTGTCATGGTTTGATAGCTTATTTCTCTTCGATACTAAGTAATATTTCATTGTTTGGACATAACACAATTTATCCATTCACCTACTGAAGTACATCTTGATTGCTTCTAAGTTTTGGAAATTATGAATAAAGCTTCTCTAAACATCTTTGTACAGGGTTTTGTATGAATATAAGTTTTCAGTTCTTTTGAGTAAATACTGAGGAACACAACTGCTGGATCATATGTTTTATATAATAATGGAGGGAGATTTATAGGTAGGCTTATGGAATCAGAGGCAGGAGAGTTCATAGTGGCCCTTTGTGAGTGTTGGAGACCTGGAGGATCCAACAGCTACTCCGTCTGGGAATCTACAGGCCATAGAACAAAGGGATCAAGGATGCAGCATCAGTCTGAGACCAAAGGCCTGAAGTTGCCTGGAGAATCACTGGTTTGAGTCCTCATTGGAAGGCTGAAGAAAGTGGAGTCTGATGTCCACAAGCAATGGCAGCAAGAGATGCACCAGCTCAAACAGAATGGAGCTCTTCAAAATTCACACCAACTTTCTTCTTTCCCTTTTATTCCATCCAGGCTACAAGCCTATTGGATGGTGCCACCCACAATCAGGATGGGTCTTCCCTCATTTTGCTGGCCTACACGGCAATCATATTTGGAAACACCCCCACAGACTCACTTAAAAATGTCCTTTACTAATCTGCTAGGGGTTTCTTAATTCAGTCAGGTTGAACTATCACAATTAATGGTCACATATGATAAGAGTGGGTATTGTTTTGAAAAAAACTGCTGAACAGTCTTCTAAAGTGGTTGTTCCATTTTGTATTCTCACCAGCAATGAATGTGAATTCCTGTTGCTTTACATCCTCACTAGTATTTAGTGTTGTTGATTTTGGACAGTCTAGTTCAGATGAAATGATATCTCATTGTTTTAATTTGTATTTTCCTCATAATGATGTAAAGCATCTTTGTAAATGCTTGTCATCTGTATATCTTTGCTGAAGTGGTTGCCAGATCTTTTGTTCATTTTTTAAAATGTGTATTTCTTAGAGCAGAAGATTTTAATTGTAGTGAAATTCAGCTTACCAATTTTTTCCTTGGTACTGGGGGTTGAACCTAGGGCCTTACACACACATTAACCCCCATTTTTTCTTTCATATCTAAAAACTCATCACCAAACTCAAAGTCACCAAGATTTTCTCCTAACTTCTAGAACTGTTATAGTTTTGCATTTTACATTTATGATCTAATTTGAGTTAATTTTTGTGAAAAGTGTAAGACCTATCTAGATTCATTTTTTATCTTTCATTTTTCTACTATCTCTGGTTTTACTTGAACATTTTATATAATTTTATTTTCTCCATGCTCTTAGTATGTAAATTATACTCCTAAAAAAAAACACAACGCTTTTTAGTGGCAATATACATTAAAATTAATCTAAGTCTACTTTCAAATAACATTCATGGGTAATGTAGCTAGCTTATAACAGATTCCCGTTCTTCCCTTCTAACGTTGATGTCATTCATTCATTTATTGGTATGCTATAGTCACATAATATGAGGTCAAAAATACAATGAATATTTATATTAAAATTTTTATTACAGTAAAAGACACATTGCCATTAATCCCCCTTGCTAAGTATACTTATCTCATCATTCTTGCCATTTTCTGAAGCAGTTCTGTAAGTCTTCTTTCATGAGTGTCTTTATGAGGTGTGATTAAAAAATGTGAAGAATACTGCTACGAGTGTCATCCAACAGAAAAAGCAAACTTGTAAAAACATTACAATGTGTCTCAACCCACCTTATTCACTGGATCTGGCACTCTATGTCTTCTGGCTCTTATCCAAAGTCAAAATGACATAAAAGATAAACTCTTTGAATCATTTCAAGGCATCAGGGAAAGTTCAACAGCACAATTAAAGGCATTCATATAATGGAATTTCTAGAGCTGCTTCAGAAAATGGCAAGAACAATAGGATAATTGTGTTCAAAGTGAGGGAGAGGATTTTGAGGGAGATTAATGGCAATGTGTCTTTTACTGCAATAAGTGTTTAAAATGTAAACATTTATTGTATTTGTTGATCACACTATGTATATTATTATAGTTATTACTTTGGCAAATACTTCTTCAGATCAATTAAGAATAAGAAAATAAAATATTTTGTTTACCTTCATTTATTCTTCTCTAATGCTATCTTCCTTTATGTAGATCAGAATTCTGGTTTACATAATTTTTTTTTATTAATAACTTCTTTTAAAATTTTTTGCATGGACAGCCTTTGACAATGAATTTGCTCCATTTTTATCAGAGAAATTATTTCTCCACTTTTGAAGGATGTTTTTACTGGATATAGAATTCTGGTTTGATGTTTTTGTTATTTTCGACATTTTAAATAATTCCCTGCACTTTTGTCTTGCCTCATGGTTTCTGATGAGAAAGCCAATGTAATTCTTGTGTTGTCTTTCTTCTTTTGTTAGTCAGTATAAATCTTATGTTTCTTACCTAGCTGTTTGTCTTTCCCCTTCCTACTCTGACTTGTTTCAAAGTGTTCTTTCATTGTTTTTCTGAAGTTTGAATAAGACATGCTGGGGTAGGATTCCCCCTCCTTTTTGCATTGAGCCTGCCTGGCTACCAGGATTTTCTGAGCTATTTGGATCTGTATTTGGATCTGCAGTTTAGTACCTATCATTAACTTTAAAATATTTTCAACTATTGATAGTTAAAATGTTTCTCTCTGCTCAATTCTCTCTTCCTTTTCCTTCTATGGTAATATTACAGTTACACATTGTAACTGCCCCATACTTATTATATACTCTGTTCTGTTTTTTTCCACTCAGTGTTTTTCTCCCTGTATTTCTGTTCAGCAGGTTTTTTACTGGAATATCTTCAGTTTTACTAATCCTTTGGCTTTGTCAAATCTCATCGATTAAATCATCTAAAGCATTCTGAATTTCTGTTTCAATGTTCTTCTTTCAATTCTTTCTTAGCACTTCCATCTCTTTGCTTATTTAACCCATCTATTTTTTCAAATTCTCTACTTCCTTGTTTAGAACTCTTAGCATATTGATAATAGTTGCTTTAAGTTCTTTAGCTCAAAATGTCAAAATGTATCATGTGAGTCTGCTTCTGATTCTTGCTGTGTCTGTTTAGATTTTTTTCTTAACTTTCAGCATTCTTTGAAATTTTTTGTTAAATCCAGACATGATGTATCAGTTACACGGACTTTCAGTGTGAGATTTTATGTTAATCTGGCTGGGGGCTGGCTACGTTTAATGTTTTCTGTGGCCTTTTTCAGAGGCTTCAGTTTCCTCTTTTTGTCCCCCCCCCCCTTGTTGCCTTTCTTAAGAACTGCTTTTTATCTAGAATGCACATCTTGCATTTCTTTCCATCATAATCCAGTTATCATGCTGGAGCCCAGTTGGTGTGGTAAAGTGTGAAGGAGAGGAACTGTCCATAATCTTGTAGTTAAATATTAGCCTTTTAGTGGGTCTGAGACCCTGGACTATGAGATTCAGAAGTGTTTCTGTCCTTTTGTTCTCCTTTAAGATGAGACTTGAAGGCTAGAGGAGACTACAGTTGGTTAGTTGCCCTTCCTCTGGATAGGTAAGACCAGTAAAAATTATTCCTTTGGATAACAGTGCTTTGTTTGGAGAATGCTTTGAGCATCTTACATTTCCCCTCCTTGTCCTGAAACAGGAGGGGATTTTTCTTAGATTTCTACCTTGTAAACTCTATAGGTTTTCTAAAGGAACAACCCACAGAAGTTGGGGGGCCCTGCTTATATTGGCTGCCAGAATTTTTCATACTCAGGCTAATTTATGCTCAGTCTCCAGAAATTTATCAAAATTTCCATTTAAATATTTCTACTAATTTATTACCCCCACATAAGCTGATGTTGGCTGTACTGCTATTTGCCACTTTCCAGATTTCAGGGTGTCAGTTTACCCTAAAAACATCAATTCTCTGATGAGTCAAAAAAAGTTGTTAATTTCCGTTCGTTCAGCCTTTTTTGTTGTTGTAGGATGGGAATGATGAGTTCCAAATTCTTTGCATGTTGGAGCTGAAAAAGGAAGCCTCCCTGTCTGATTATATTTAATCCTAAAGTTCGTTCTAAAATAGGTCTTTTACAATTGGTCCCTTTTTCTCACTAACTTTCCCTAATTTCCTAGCTTTCATCTGCCAATTGAACATAGATTAGGCCATTATCCTTCATTATCTAGCTATTCTTAAATCAGTGTTTCCTCTATCATTACAATATGTTTTAAATTTCTCATATATTGTTGTTTCATTAATATTTTTAAATAATCTTATTTATCCCGTCTCCAGTTGATGGGCACTTGGGCTGTTTCCAAGTTTTAGCTATTACAAGCTGTGCTGCTGTAAACATGGGTGCACATATATCACTGTGGTATGACTCTTCTAATTCCCAGCAGGGGAATACCTGGGTCAAATAGGACCTCTAATCCTAGTTTTTTAGATGTCTCCATGTTGATTTCCACAGTGGTTGCACCAGTCTGCACTCTCACCAACAATGGAGAAGGGCTCCTTTCTCTCCATACCCCTGCCAGCATTTGTTATTGGTTGATTTCTTGATAGCAGCCATTCTTTCTGGGGTGAGGTGGAATCTCAGCATTGTTTTCATCTGCATCTCTCGAATGGCAAGTGATGTTGAACATTTTTTCATATGTTTATTTGCTGCTTTTACTTCTTTGTCTGAGAAATGTCTGTTCATTTCAGATGCCCATTTTTGAATTGAGTCTTTAAATTTGGGGGGGGGTCTGGTTTTTTTTTAAGTTCTTTATACATTCTAGATCATAGACCTGAGGTACAGCTGTTAAAATTTTTTTCCCAGGTTGGTTGTCTCTTAGCTCTGTTGGTGGTTTCTCGTGCAGTGCAGAAGCTTTTTAATAAGATGAGATCCCAGTTGTTGATTCTTTGTGCTAGTTCCTGTGCTATTGAGGTTTTGTTCGTAAAGCTTTTTCCTATTCCAGTGTCTTCAAGAGTTCTACCTAAGCTATGTTCCAGCAACTTTAGTGTTTCTGTTTTTTTTTTTTTTGGTACCGGGGATCAAACTTCAGACCTTGTGCTTGCGAGGTAGGCGGCAGAACCACAGTGTTTCTGTTTTAATATTTAAATCTTTGATCCACTTCGATTTTAGTTTAGTGCATGGTGACCTGTATGGGTCTAGTTTTAATCTTTGGCAGGTTGAAATCCAGTTTTTCCAGCACCATTTATTAAAGAAGCTATCTTTCCTCCAGTGAGGGTGTTTGGCTCCTTTGTCAAAGATGAGGTGGCTGAGTATATCTGGAGTTGTTTCTGCATCTTCTAATCTGTTCCACTGATCCTTGGATCTGTTTTTTTTTTTTTTTGCCACTGTCATGCTGTTTCATCACGGTAGCTTTGCTGTATAGTTTCAAGCTGGAGTTTTTTTACCCCCCTGCCTCGTCTTTGTTGCCTAGAATTGGTTTTGCTATTCTAGGTCTCTTCTGGTTCCAAATGTGGTTTTATTTTTATATAAAATGGAGTACTATTCAGCCATGAAGAATGAGAAACTAGAGACATTTATAGATAAATGGTTGCACATTGAGGCCATACTCTTAAGTGAAATAAATAGGACACACATGTGTAAATACCAAATAGTTTCTCTGGTGTGAGAAGTTGAAAGCGTAAATAAGGATCAAAATGTATAATATAATGTGAAATAGGAAGAAAAAGTCTAAAGGGGAAGGGGAACTGGAAGGGGTAGGGGAAAGGAAAGAAGGGAAAGGAAAAAATATGAGAAAAATAAAAAATGGAAACAAAGTCTTTGTAAATAGGGAGAGGTGGAGGAGTTGGAGGACAGGGGTATGGGGAAAAAATAAGAACCAAGATATATCATGTAAAGGTAAAAATTCCCAATGATGAATGTCATCATACTGTATATCTAGAATGTACCAATAAACTTAATGAAGAAAAAAAAGCTTATTTGTAGTCTTACCATTTGTCTCACATTTTAGAACATATTCATCTACCTCTTCTTTTATTTCTACTGTGAGAATGAAATTTTTGATCAAGATAAAGAAGGATTAATCATAGTTAAGATATATTTTTATATGAAGTAATACACTAAGGAGTGCTCTATAAATGTTGTCAGCCAAGTCTTCTTCAAGTAGATCATACATAGGTATTGGTTTTAAGCACAATTATTTTGTCCTGAAATATATGTAAATTTCAGACTATTGTCCAGACTTTTCTGGTTCACTTCTTTTATGTGTTAAATCTTTTACCCACTATAGTTTTAAAATGTTTTACCTTCTTTTGGAATAGTCGAAAAATAATACAGTCTACAATTACTTGCTGAAATTACATGAGTAATAGAAGAATAAAATCAGGTCTCCAACCCCAGAATAATGTACTTCTACTAATGTCATTCTTTAAAATAGGAAGATATAATTAGAGTAACCCAAAATATTTTAAAAATTGCTTTGCATAGATAATAAGTAGATTTCACTATAGAGTTTTATTATAAAGCCAAAAGAATAGAGAATGAATGGTAGTAGTCCAGGAACAGATGATAGTGGCAATTAATATTCATAACAACCATCATCTAGCTATAAAATATTACTGATTGTTATAGCTAGTATATAAAATCCAATTGACTTCCTCAGGATTAGCACAGTAATGTCATTATAGTCTGAAAATCATGTTATAAAACTGTAATCATGTTGGCCTAAATAAAATGAGAATTTGTACCAGGAAAAAATTAATCCATTCCTCCCATTTTGTATTTGACTTAATTCACATGCCTACTATCTGAATTTTACATTGCACAGTACTATCAAAATTGTCTGAACTTATTAGAAAATAGGAGCACCAGATCAGGTTCCATCTACAGATTATTACAGAATACAGAAAGTTTACTTAGTACTGTTGTAATTCCTGGTTAGCAAAAACAAAAACAAAAAAACCCAAGCAACTTTATGAAATGAAGGATATATAGAAGTAAGTTCTCAAAAGGGAATGCAAAATACAGAATTGAAAGAGCTAGTTAATTACTATTTTTATGTTGACTGAATGAAGTAAACTACTTATTTCAACTCATGGACTTCTGTGTTCATGTATACTTGATTTTATAGTTTTCATGCACCAAATCAAATGAAAAAACTTATTGTGCAAAAAATTCCTTCCATATTTCTGCATCCTCCAGGGAATATATTTGATGAAATAAAGTCCCTCATAATAAGGAGATTTGGGGTTGACTACAAGTACCACTCATCAGATGTGTAAGCTTGGATTATTAAGGTTAAAAGGGTGGGGGCTGGGGGCTGACTCCTGGATTTGGATTTTCTCCATTCTTCCTCCTCAGGTTCTTCTCCTTTCTGTCTTGATCAAAAGATAGCAAAAGCAGCCTCTGGGCTTCTTTCCTGTCAGCCTATCCTTTAACTTTTCAGTCTCTTTCCTGTTCTCTCTCCTTCACCTCTGCCTTCTGTTTTTCTCTTCTTTTCCCAAATCATTGTCTCTTGTCCTGTTTCTTCTGCTTCTGAAAGACATTTACAAAATATGCTCTTTTAAAGCACTTACCATATGTTAATAAAATAGCTAACTTTGCACAGTTTCAGGTCTCTTATTAATGGTATTTTATTTTCATTATTGTGATGAGTATCTGTCATGCTTTCTGCCAACCCAACCTGTTTTTTTTAACAGCCTTGCGATATTTAAGAAATGTGCAACTTATAAATTCAGTGCTTCCTCCCCAGCTGACTTTGCAGCCAAAGCACAGGCATGTGACTGAGATTCTAAATGTGACTCACTCACATGAGATTCAGATTTCTGAAAGAACAACCTGGCGCTGGAGCATCAGCACGCAGGCAACGCAAGGTGACAGAGATGTGGCCACCACAAGACTGCACACCAGACCTCCAGCTATGGGGACTATACCTGGCCACAGGCCCCCAGCTGTTGTCCTCTGAAAGCTATCACAGCATTAGTAACTGAGGCCGCACTTCCCAAATGGCCATTCACTGACTGCTGCAGGATACCTAGGCAAGCCAGTTCCTGCCCTCTGATGGATGACTGCCTTCAGATGGATCTTCCAGAACTGCCCTCCACTGCACAGCAACCCAACACACCTCTGCCTGCCCTCCCTCCCTCTCTCCTTCACCCAGAGTCAGCCTTAGTATTGGAGTTCTGATGGCTCATCCTGCTATTCTAGCACATTCCTACTTTTCTCTCACATAGATAATTCCTGTGATAAAATGCTTGGATGTTTA
The DNA here is from genome assembly GCF_053883595.1 of Heterocephalus glaber. Classification (NCBI taxonomy): domain Eukaryota; kingdom Metazoa; phylum Chordata; class Mammalia; order Rodentia; family Bathyergidae; genus Heterocephalus; species Heterocephalus glaber. The sequence goes on along the minus strand of NW_028258156.1, from coordinate 24,641,689 downwards.
ATTTTACCATGGTGTCTGCTTCTAGGACCCAAATTAACACAAGAGGGAAGGCAGTGATTGCAAAGTTGAGTCTCTGGTACCAAAGTAGCAACAGTCACAAAAGTCAAGGTCCTGGTATCACTATTTGATGAAGGCTGTGGTAGATGTTTCCTTAACAGGGAAATTCTAAAATACGGATTGAGGGACTTCCCTTAGAAACTTAGTCTCAAAACTCACTGTGTGACTCTCCTTATACCTCCATGAGCTTCTTAGTGTCCCATTGTGTCCTAAAGCAGTTTATACTTCATCTACCAAAGAACTTTTTTTCCTCATGACTAAGAACTCTCCATACAAAATTTACTTGTAAAAGTGGTTATGATCCAAGTGTGCTGGCACACACCTGTAATCCCAGCATTTGGGAGGCTGAAGCAAGAGGATCACTGGAAGTTGGAAGTGAGCCTGGGCTATATAGTGAGTTCAAGGCCAGCCTAAAGTATATAGTGAGACCCTGTCTCTAAAAACCAAAACAACAACAATAAAAGTGGTTATAAGCAACAGAATCTCAGATAAATCGAGAAAAACTGGAATGGGTTATGTGAAATAGCTGGGGCTGGTGACTCTTGAAATCTAGCTAATCCTAAGAAATGGAATATTTCATGGCATACATTGGCAAAAAGATAATTCAATTGGATAATACCATTAGTACCCTAATAAAGTGACCATTAAAGGAAAGGCTTTGGATGATCAAATTGGTGCTACCATAGGAAAAAATATGAAAGTTTTGAGGAATTTAAGGGCTTTAGGATGAGCTGGTTTATTTTAACTGCACTGAATAGCTTAAGAATAGAAGGGTCAACCTAAATTCTCAGCTCACAGAAAACAGAAAACCAAGGAGTATCTATGACTGTTATAAGAATCTCTTATCAAAAAAGTAACTGCAATATAACATATGGGAAAGTGAAACATTTGATTCTTTGGTGACTTTACTACACTAGTTGATTCTAATAGTCCTGCTTGACTTTTATAAGAAAGTTAGAGAAAAGAATGGGCCCCCAAGACTTGGCATGGAAATCTATGGAAGGACATAATAACTGAGTACCCCAAACCCACAAGCTCTCCTACGCCTCCCCTGAGGATGAGAATCACGTGTTCCTCTGTCCAAGGAGACTCCTCCTGCCTTGAGGTGAAATAATAATCACAAGGACATTATCTCACCTCAGTGATCTTGCCAGAAGACAATTCTGCTTTTGGCCTACTTGCATCATCTCCCATTGTCTCCAGACTTATCTGGAATCGAATCCCAGAAATCCCAGTATAGGCAAATAAAGTCAAACTCAAGATCCAAAGAATCACACACCAAAAGAATTGCAAGAGTTTGCTAATTTGTTTTGATGGATGGAAGGAGTGAAGATATGTATAGTAGTAGATTCTGAAAGAGATAAGGAGGGAGAATATATAAAAGATTGAGCTAAATTTATTAATATGAATATACTTACTTGAGTTTCTGGATTGTTTGAGAACATTAGATTAGTACTGTTTGCTTGGTTGGCTGACTGAAACCTGTTGTGAAAGCTTACCAGATGGCTCTCAGATGCTGCCCTGAATCAGCAGATGGACAAGATTCCCCACTCCGAGTCTGTCAGACAACCACTGTCCTCTGCCCATCCAGGGTTTACCCAGTGGGCTCTTGGAAAACATAACTAAGCCAGATTCTACTGCTTGAAACTGAGGACTCTTAACTAATACAATATGTATCTTTAATTTCAAAAGGTAAACACCAGATGCATTACTTAAGAGTCCTCCAGAAAAACGAGCATTAGGATGTGTATATATATAGAAAGATGCTCATTTTAAGGAAATGGCTTATATGATTACAGAGTCTGGCAGGCCCCAAATCTGCAGAATGAACTGTGAGGCTACAGACCCAGGAACACCTAGTGCTGCAACTCACCTTGTTGTAGCAAGGGTTAATACCAAACTACTCGGGTGCACCACTTAGATTGAGGCTTGATCCACTACGGAAGTCACACCACCATGCCACAAGAAAGCAAAAGTAAAAATAGCTTTATTACAAGGTTAAGCAATAAGAATAGTAAAAAGAAAGTATGACAGATAGAAGTAATACATCATCAGCGGGGGTGGCAACTTGGCTCAACACCTGAGGACAACTCAGGGAATCCCAAAAGGGCAGTTGGTCAGCTCCCGCTGGGCAGAATAATACATCACCAGTCAGGGTAGTAATTTGGATCAACACCCAAGGACAACTGGGGGAATCCCAAGACAGCAGCTGGTCTAAGAGTCTCCCAAAGTTCACTTTTTCCCTGTTCGCTTATGTAGCATGTTACACAAAGGTGGCCTCATGCCAATAAGGTGGATGTGTCTTAGAAGAAGTCTGTTCTTGGATTTGGCTAGGACCCAGGACAGAGTCCTTGTACCAAATATTCCAGATTAAGGTGTTTATTTCCTCAAGGACAGACTCTCGGAGAGTAGCCAGTCCTCCTTGAGCACTGCACATATAGAGGCCACACTTTGGTCACGTGAATCTGAGTAACTCTTTCTATGTTCCCTTCACACTTGCAAAAGCAATTAGCTGTAAAGTCTAGACAGGACAGGTCAGTCTTCTCATCTCTGTAGGCCTTCAACTCACTACAAGCGCCCCACTCACACCATGGAAGCCAATTTGCTTCATTCAAAGTAAACTAATGTAAGTGTTAATTTGATCCAAAAACATTCTCACAGCAATGTCCAGAATAATGTTTAGCCACATATCTGGGCACTATGGCCTTGCCAAGTTGACACATAAACTTAACCATCACAGCAGACGGAAAAAGCTTTTTGCTAGAAGAATTCTGAGAATCAGCATTATAAATTAATAATTATTTCTATAGATTACTGCATTCTGTCTTTTTGCAAGGGATCTAAAAATAATGATTAGGACTATGTCACTGGAATCCAGTTTAAAATGTTGAATATAATTGCTACAGAATTCCCAATTATATATTTTTAAAATTGTTCTATTGATGAACAGAATAGTAGGACATGAGTCTTTCATGCTTGCTCTTTATTCCTCTTTTTTTTCAATCAGTATTCTTTATTCAGAGATTCCAAGCAGGTAAACTTGGTATTCATGGTGCACACATAAATAGAAGCCTGTGAAAAATAATGGGTAAACATTAATACTCCAACATTCTGATGCATGGACTCATCAGGCTATTAGTCTTGCTTGTTTATATTTGTCTTACCAGTGAAAACCTAAGATACATCACCTTAGTGTGTATTACTGATGATAACTGCCCAAATCAAAAAATAGATCATGCACTTCAGTAAGAGACAGATAAAAATAACTGAGATTTAGAAAGCATAGTCTTCCCTAGACAAATGGAAACTTAACAATGAAAGCATAACCTTCTAATTTAATTCTACCAAGGTTACTTTTTTATGGTGTTAGGGTGAAAGAGGCCCTATAGATAATGGTCTTGTAAAAATTTCTCTACCAAATATGTATACTCAAGTGAGATATAGTCAGTGAATTAATTTATTCTGTTAAAAGCAACTTTTTATAATAAAAATCTGCCAAAAAGATGAAATAACTATATTCATTATGATATAATTATTTGCCCTCCCTTGAACTGAGCATTTCAAGGACTCTGAGAGCCAGGCATAAAACCACCTAGTTTCATTGAAGGTTTTATACGTGTACTGTTTAAACCAGGCTTAGATTCAATGCTGAAGGTGATTATTACTTGACCACTCACAACAGTTTCTTGGCCAATAATGGAAGTTGTTCACTAAACACACTGGTTTCATACTAGACTTCCTATGTCAGAACACACAAGCATTCTTTAGTACTGCCATTGAACAAGTCTGGCTATTCCAAAAGCTGTCTTTGAAGTACATATATAAATTTACTTTTCATGGTGTAATATTTCTGGACAACTACTACTTAATTACTGCTTCAAATCACTTTAACAGTATACTGACATAGCTCATATGGCAGGTAAGACATTTTCTTCTGTGTTCCACAGTTCATAAAATGCTCATGCAATTTCTGGCTATTGCAATAGATGGCAGTGTTTTAAAATGTCCTCTATAGATACCATTGGATGGTTGGATGATCACATGTAATCAGGCTATTTATAATATATATAAGAGTCTATACAAAACAGTCATGCTTTGATTCTTGCAATTATTACTTCCTAGGAAAATTATGAAAGCAATGAAACTTGAATTCACAAACTATCTGTGTGCTTGAGAGTTGGCAAATGCTACTTGGGAGTACATAGCATTCCCTGAGATGTGGCAGCAGGAAGTCAGGGTTAAATTGTGCTAATGGTCATCAGCAGAGACTAACAGAACTCAGATAACATTTAATGTGTTGTGAAAACAACCCACACTGGAGTGCAGGTTTATATTCATATGAATACTGAACACTTAATGATCCCAGAAATGGTGAAATTATTCTCTTCACTGAAAACTATTTCTGACACTCAAAATTCATATTCAGAATCCTTAGTGCATGCTTTTGGCCAAACACTGTGCAGCACCACTAATAAGTTACTTATTTTCATTGACTATTGCAGATATATGTGTCCCTGGTTTTTGCCAACTCCACCTAGAAGCAGTTAAGATTTTGTTTTCCTTACTCTGTCTTTTTACCATATGCCTACAAGAAAAATTTAAAAATTTTCCTTGAAGGTTCCTATACCTAGAGGAAAATAATTTCTGGAGGCCTTGCTAGTAAACCAATATAGCTCCCAATTAGGCACTTTGTGGAATCCATCTTGCTCTAGTAGAACACTTTACTCTGCTCCAATGCTGCCTGTATGCAAACTACTAAATATTTTAACAGTCAGTCCTGAATGGTGATTGTGGAAACTGCCTCATTCACACCCACAAGGTGTTTTTTCCTATTTAAGATCAATCCCTGTGCCATACTCTTGATCCCACTTCCGACTGCTTCTTTGGAAGATTTGCTCTGTTATGCTTCCTGTCTTTGTCTCTTGTTATGGTTTAGGTATAGAATGTCCCCCAGAGGCTCATGTGTTGAAGGCTTGGTCCAAAATTGGTAATGCTATTGGGAGGTGGTGGACACAATAGGAGGTGGAGCCTGGTTAGAAGGGCCACTGGGGGAGTGTCCGCTTTGAAGGGTAGATTTTATTCCTGGACGCTTCTCTGCAGGTTCCTCTGCTTTCCTGTCTTGCCTTCTGCCTCACTACAGCCCCAAAGCACTGGAACCAGCTGCCTGTGGACTGAAATCTCTGAAACCTGAGCCAAAATAAACCTTTTCTCTTTAAGTTGATTTTCTCAGATACTTTGTCACATTGATGGAAAGCTGACTACAATAGCACAACTCTCAAACTTATTTGCCTCTTTGGCTTCCTTTGGCCTAGATACATGCTGTTGTCCCTTGTAAAATAATAAAATTGAAAGCCTTACCCTAACCCATCTCATTTTGGTTATTGCCTATGTTAATCAACTTGGAGTGCCATAACAAAGTACCAGAGGCTGGGTGGGTTAAACAGTAAAAAAAACCCTTTTCCTCACAGTTCTGGAGGCTGAAAACAGATCAGGGTGACAACATGGTTGGTTCCTGGCAAGGGTTCTCTTCCTGGCTTGTAAACGGTCACCTTCATTTTAGTTTTTCATTTAAATGACATTTATTTTTAATACAAAAAAACATAAAAATTGTGCACATTAATGGGTTACCATGTGATATTTCCATATGTGTGGAATTGTATACATTGTATAATACCTACCTCCTCAAATATGGATCACTTCTTGATGATGAAGATATTCAAAATCCTTCCTTCTAGTTTTCTGAGATTTCTGTGTACTCTTCCACAATCTATATCTGTAGTCACTCTGTCATACAATAGGTGTTCTTATCTCCTAACTCCAGAGATTCTCCTTCTCAATCACCATCAAATTGTCTTTCCCAGTGTCCCCATTGTCAGAGTCCCAGCCTCAAGGATCTCTTCTCCTTAATATACTCTTTTTCTAGTCACCTTAGAGTCTTACTGACTGCCTGTGTGCTATCATACACTTTCTTCAGACCAACTGTAATGCTGAGGTATCACCTCATCTTACCAAGCAAACTGTATCACTGTGAAGTTACTTAAGTATTTTCTCAGGTGCAATTGAAATCTGTTCCCTTATTGATTCTCCTTCTTATCATTTGTGGAAATACAAAACAAATGTAAATTCTCATTTCTATGGGAATATTCTTTAAAAATATTTTTTATGCATTTAAAATGTGCTGCTAAAACAATACAGTATTCCACACATGGACTGAACAGCTTAAAAGTCAAAGAGCTCTTACTTTCATGATCTTGACACATTTCTTTTCTTTTTTTTTTTGAGTGTGAATTGAACCCACATCCTTTACATTGAGCTACATCTGCAGCTTGTTTTACTTATTTCATTCCATTCTATTTCATTTCATTTTGAGACAGAGTCTCACTAAGTTGCTAAGTTGGCCAGGCTGGGACTCAGACTTTTGATCCTCTTGCCTCAGCCTCTCAGAATGCTGTGATTACAGGCATGTGCCACCACACCCAGCTGACACTTTTCTTTTTAAGGTAGAGTGATGCTCTATGAAGTGTTTTGGGACACACTCACATTGCTTAATGTTGGATTACATGAAGTTGTCCTACCTTCTCCATGAAAAATAACCTTCCAAGCCATTCTTCCAAGCCATGTCTTCAAGGTATACCTTTTTTTTAATGAAAAAGTACAGGAATTATCATTTATTTCTGTTAAATTTACCGTATAGATTTTAATCCAATGTTCTAGCTCACAGAGATATTGAATTGTAACTGTGTAATTTATTTCTATTGCATAATTATATGTTTCTGTTGTATAAATCGTCATTCCTAATTTTGACCTCTAAAATTTGGATAATTATCCAAATCACTGATATTGTTGAGTAGGATGGAGCTACAAAGGAGCCTCTAACACATTGTTGAAGATGCTGTCCCATTATGGAGCTGTGTGCTTTATTTGAGATTTGTTTGTGAAGAGGGACATATGTCATTCATACCACTGATATCATTCACAGCACTGTAGTTGAGCAAGTTCCTGTGAACAGTGCTGTCATGTGGATAACTTACCTATGAAGCTGTAATGAAAATCTTCATCAAATATTTATTAAAAATCAAGAAACAGCCAGGGATTTAGCTCAGTGGCAGTGTGCCTGCCTCACAAGCGCAGGGTCCTAAGTTCAATCCCTGGTACCCGCCCCCCCATCAAGAAACATCAAATATCTGTAGTATTTCCATGCTCTACCAAATCATAAGCCTTATTCAAAAAAGAAAAGATCAATATGATTATTCTTACTGAACTCATTTTTGTAGCTAATTAACAAAACACTCTCCATTACTCAGTTTTAGCATATGTCCAAAATTTTGTCCTTTACTGTAACTTTCAGACAAATTATAATTTGCCCTTCTCTTTCCTTTCTCATTTACACACTTGCCTTAATAGTTAGGCCAGGTCACTGGTTAGAAAAACATTCATTAGGAATTGTTTCATTGTTCTGGGGTATTGTGCTGACAAAATTCTGTGACATCGCTGAGTACAGTGATGAGAAATTCCCCATAATCTGACTAGTATGGATTCCTCCTCTTGAGTAAATCTCACCCCTGTGTCACACAGGAGTCTCAAAAATATAAAATCTATCCTTTAATTATCTTTTGCATATCAGAGTTTCTCAAGTGTTTTAGTCAGGTTTGGTGTATAATTTTCCTTCCATATTTTAATCCCAGATACATAAACATAGAATATTTCAGGAATTTCTGATTAGCTATATTATGGACTTGTATCACACACAGTTAGAAACACTTCAAATACTTTAATTGCAGTATAAAATTTTTGGCCACATTCCAAAATATCACCCCCAAATTAACAGTTGTAGTTTCTTTTTTCCAATTTTTCACACCTTTCTGAAAATATCTTAGGCAAGCCAATACACATGTCTAAATGCCATCATGTTTAAGTTTTGTCTCTTTTTGATTTCTCCTGCTCCATTTGTCCTTAAGGTCTTATTCAGAGGAACAAAACAACTAGGTGCTCTCTCTCAGCCTTTGGCTACCTACCACAGGGCTGCAGTTTCCTTGAAACATTTCCTGTATTATCTCTTTCGCATCACTGACAGCCTCTCATCCTCACTTAATACGGGGCCATCTTTTCTTTCCAAGCCTATATAATCAACACCCATAAGCGGGATTTGCAGTTAGATAGAATCTCTGGTACACTGAAGTGCAAATCTTCCAGGTGTTTGCCCTTGATTTCTAGCTGTGAGATGAGACACTTCAATTCCGTGAAAAGAATTTCAGGCTGTAGTCAGCAGGTAGAAGAAAAAAACGTGTGTGTGTGTGTGTGTGTGTGTGTGTGTGTGTGTTTGTGTGTATGACATATATTCTCCTTGCTCCTGAATCAGATTATGCTTAATGTTAGCCCTGAAAGTAAAGCTCCCTTAGTTACTTATTTAATGTGTCTGAGATAAAAGGGGACTTGTTCACAATGGGGATGGAGATTCTGGACCCAGCTCCTTAAGGCAATTATTGAAAGCTAACTACAGAGCAAAGTTTGGAGAAGAAAAATGAAAAGAAAATACTTGTATATATAAAAATTAATTTGACAATTATGTAATTCTTGGGCTAATAGTTTTCTTAATCTGTTGAGAGATGCCACACAAGGACTCATAAAATTCCTCCAGGATAGTGAAAGCTGTAATCATCATTCAACCTCTAGAAAAGCCAAAAGAGAACTAAAGAACAGCTAAGTCCTTCATACTTTTAGTCTCTTCATTCCTTAAGAACTGTATTGAAATTGTGTGTTTTAATTCATAAGCTTCATGGGTTGTAATGAGTTATTGGCTGAAATCTATTCTTTAGGCCTGAGGAAAGAACAAGTCCCATATGTGGTTAATGGTAATTTCTGCTAACACAATTGCCAAGATTCTCTGAGAGTTTGGTTGAGACAGGAAAACACCAGTGTTTCTGATAAGTAGCCATATTAGAGATCAGGAGATGATATTTCCAGCCCTAAGTTAGGGTTTTACTGCAGCACTTTACATGGTGACAAACCGTTGGTGATTTTCCATGCAAGAATAATCTTTGCAAAGAGATAGCCCAAGAAGTGTGAAAGTAATCTTCCTTACATGAGTCTACCCCTTGACTCTAAAATTGAGTCAAGTCATGAAGAAATGCAGTATTTCATCTGGAAAAGTCAAAGTTGGACCCATAACATATTGAAGGGGATAAATGAATAAGACTGATATTAGAGGAAATAGAGTTACTACCCTCAGTCTCTTCTATGTAAAAGCCAAAGGAAAAGAAGGCCATAGAAAATATTAATATAGATTTTCACACACATGGTGAAGACTTACGGTTATTACATGCAGTGCATGAGAATAGCTGGCAATTTAAAGTATATCGTGCTTTTATGAGTTAGAAATAACTGGGGAATTTATGTTTGTTTCGTTGATTCATTCTTAGTAATGAAATAGACCCTAGATGCTGAAATTTCTGGCTCCCACAAACTTTTTTTGTTTAGACATTTTGAACAAATAACTTGAAATACAGCCTTCCTTAAAGTGGTAGGGGAGCATTGCATACATAGACATGTTTATCTTCTTTCATTTATTTTGGCATATTTTCGAGAAAATTGAAGCCACAAAAAGGTATGAAATCCATTATGTAAATACACAGGTCCACTTTCAGAAAATTGATATTCTGTCAGGAGACTGTCTAGTGACTAAATGCAAATGAATGAAGGACTTGCTGATATATCTAATTTCACTCATATAAAGCAGATGGCCCTTTCAGGTTCCTCATTTATCCCTCAGACATCCTCCTTCTTTCCTACTAGGATTAATACTCACAGACTGAAAAGATGGTGGGCTTTATAAGTAGTTTTTACTGCTCTATTATTAGCTTTTGATATCTCTCTGGTCCTCCCCTCCCCCTTCTCTTTCCCTCTCCTTCTCCCTCTTTACCTCCTTCCCTCAGAAGTCTATACATTGGTCTTTTGGAATGAGTTGCCTCTTCCCATAAAATTAAGCAGATTTAGTTTAATAGAGAATCCCAAGTGTCCTACAAAACATCAGAGAACTCTGTACCAGCAAAATCAAATGATCCAAGAGATAGAATATAGAGATTCTTTGATCTTAAACTTCGTAGGAACTTCTGGTTAAGTAGTTTCATGTTTGGCATCTCTGACATAACATCAGGATCAGATGCTGCTTATTTTGCTTAAAAATTTGTGCTATCTTCAGACAAAAGCTTTAGCTTATTGGGAAATGGTAGCAGCAGGGACCACGAGGTGGGTGGCAATCAGAAGATTCTGGAAAGTTTTTAGTAAAGGCAGCCTATGAGGTGTTTCATATGATTCAAGCTTGGTAAATAGCAATCTTCCCTTGGTTGTGCCTTTGTCCTCTGAGGAAAGAAGAGAAGATCATAAATGGACATTTTCAGCTCTGGCTGGGTTCGTGCACTCAGGAGGCAGCAATAATGGAAGCAGTGGCAGTGACATCAATACGAATATATGGGTTTATAGGCTGGTGCTTGTATTTTTTGTTACTTAAACATCCTGAAGAGATAGATTTTAAATTATGTGTGAGCTTTATTCACTTAAGAAAGTCAAATTGTATTTTTTTTGTATTAAATTCTTTTATTGGTACATGGTAGGTATACAACACAATTACATTTCTCATTGGGAATTGTACCTTTATATAATGGATCTTGGTTCTTATTTTTTCCCCATTCCTAGCCCTCCCTTCACCCCCTCCACCCTTCCCTATTTACAAAGACTTTATTTCCATTTTTTCCATTTCTCATCATTTTTTCCTTTCCCCTGCCCCTCTCACTACCCCTACCCCTTTCGACCTTTTCTTCCTATTTTACATTATCGATTATTCATTCTAATCATTGGTACATTTTAGGTATACACTATAATGACATTCATCATTGGAAATTTGCACCTTTACATAGTCTCTCTTGATTCTTATTTTTCACACATGCCCAGCCCTCCCTTCAACCCCTCCAGTCCTCCCTATTTACAAAGATTTTGTTCCTATTTTGCCATTTTCTCATATTAATCCCATTTCCTTCTATCCTTTCCCTTAGCCCTCCCACTTCCTTCCCCTTTGCCCCTTTTCTTCCCATTTCACATTACCTATTATACATTTTAGTCCTTATTTACACTTTCAGTTTCTCACACCAGAGAAACTAGATGGTATTTATACATGTGTGTCCTATTTATTTCACTTAAGCGTTATCACCTCATTGTGCATCCATTTAGCTATAAATGTCTCTAATTTCTCATTTTTTATGGCTGAGTAGTACTCCATTTTATAAAACAACCACATTTTCTTTATCCAGTCTCCAGTTGATGGGCATTTGGGTTGTTTCCAAGTTTTAGCTATTACAAACTGCGCTGCTGTGAACATGGGCACACATATATCACTGTTGTATGATTCTTTTAATTCTTTGGGGAAGATCCCCAGCAGTGGAATAGTGGGGTCAAATGGGACTTCCAGTCCTAGTTCTTTGAGGTATCTCCATACTGATTTCCACAGTGCTTGCACCAGTCTACACTCCCACTAGCAGTGGAGCAGGGTTCCTCTTTCCCCACAGCCCCGCCAGCATTTGTTATTGGTTGATTTCATGATAGCAGCCATTCTTTCTGGAGTGAAGTGGAATCTCAGCATTGTTTTCATTTGCATCTCTTGAATGACCAGTGATGTTGAACATTTTTTCATGTATTTATTTGCTATTTCTACTTCTTTGTCTGAGAAATGTCTGTTCATTTAAGATGCCCATTTTTGGATTGGGTCTTTAAATTTGGGAAGTCTGATCTTTTTAAGTTCTTTATAGATTCGAGATAGTAGCCCTTTGTCTGAGGAAGAGCAGGTGAAGATTTTTTCCCACATTGTGGATTGTCTCTTCACACTGCTGGTGGTTTCTCTTGCTGTGCAGAAGCCTTTTAATAAGAAGAGATCCCATTTGTTGATTGTTTGTGCTCGTTCACGGGCAGCTGAGGTTTTGTTCATAAAATCTTTTCCTACACCGATGTCTTCAAGGGTTCTACCTAACCTCTGTTCCAACTGGTTCAGAGTTTCTATTTTAATATTTAGATCTTTAATCCATTTTGATTTTAGTTTAGTGCATGGTGAGAGATACAGGTCTAGTTTTAATCTTTGGCAAGTTGAAGCCCAATTTTTGTAGCACCATTTATTAAAGAGGCTATCTTTCCTCCAGTGAGGGTGTTTGGCTCCTTTGTCGAAGATGAGATGGCTGAGTGTGTCTGGCGTTGTTTCTGTATCTTCTAATCTGTTCCACTGGTCCTCAAGTCTATTTCTTTGCCAATACCATGCTGTTTTTATCACAGTAGCTTTGTAGTAGAGTTGCAGGTCGGGGATTGTGATACCCCCTGCCATGTCTCTGTTACCTAGAATTGCTTTTGCTATTCTGGGTCTCTTCTTGTTCCAAATGAAATTTTTGGATTGTTTTCTCGAGGTCCATGAAGTATGCTGCTGGGATCTCAATTGGAATTGCATTGAATCTATATAGCAGTTTTGGAAGTATGGCCATTTTCACTATATTAATCCTTCCTACCCAGGAGCAGGGGATGTCTGTCCATTTTCTGATATCATCTTCAATCTCTCTTTTCAGAGTGCCATAGCTTTCAGAGAAGAGGTCTTTGATTTCTTTCGTTAGGATGATTCCTAGGTATTTCAGTTTTTTGGATGCTATTGTGAAAGGAATTATTTGCCCTATATCTCTCTCAGTGAGTCTGTCATTGGTGTAGAGGAAAGCTATTGATTTTTGTGTGTGACCTTGTAACCAGCTACTTGACTGAATTTGGTTATTAAGTCTAGAAGACTTTTGGTGAAGTTCTTGGGGTCTTCTATATAGAGTATCATGTCATCTGCAAATAATGACAATTTGACTTCTTCATTACCTATCTTTATTCCTTTTATTTCATTCTCTTGTCTAATTGCCATGGCTAATGTTTCCAGAACTATATTGAACAAGAGTGGTGATAGTGGACATCCTTGTCTTATTCCTGATTTTAGTGTGAAGGATTTCAGTTTTTGACCATTTAGTATGATACTGGCTGTTGGCTTTTCATAGATGGCTTCTATCAGTTTGAGGTAGAGACCATATATTCCAATTTTTGTAGGGTTTTTATCATAAATGAATGTTGGATTTTGTCAAATGCTTTTTGTGCATCTATGGAAATAATCATATGGTTTTTGTCCTTGACTCTATTGATATAGTATATTACATTAATTGATTTTCGTATATTGAACCATCCCTGCATCCCTGGGATAAATCCCACTTGATCAGGGTGTGTGATCTTCTTGATGATCTTCTGCATTCTGTTTGCCATTATCTTATGAAGGATTTTTGCATCCATGTTCATTAGTGAGATTGGCCTATAGTTCTCTTTTTCAGTTGGGTCTTTCTCTGCTTTGAGGATCAAGGTGATGCTTGCTTCCAGGAATGAATTTGGGAGTATTGCTTCCCTTTCAATTTCATTGAAGAGTTTAAACAGTAGTGGCAGCAGTTCCTCTCTAAATGTCTTGTAGAATTCAGCAGTGAAGCCATCAGGACCCGGGCTTTTCTTAGTTGATAAGTTTTTAATTACATTTTCAATTTCATTGGTTGATATTGGGTTGTTCAGAATTTTTAGGTCTTCTTCGTTCAACTTGGATAATTCATATGTATCTAGGAATCTGTCCATTTCTTCTGTGTTGTCCATCTTATTGGCGTATAGGTTCTGGAAGTAGGTATTGATGATCATCTGGATTTCTGCTGGGTCTGTTGTAGTTTCGCCCTTTTCATTCCTAATTGCATGGATTTGGGCCTTTTCTTTCCTTTTTCTGACAAGGTAGGCTAAAGGTTTGTCAATTTTGTTTATTCTTTCGAAGAACCAACTGTTGGCTTCATTGATTTTTTGTATCGTTGTCTTAGTCTCCATTGCATTGATTTCTCCTCTGATCTTTATAATTTCCTCCCTTGTATGAGCTTTGGGGTTGTCCTGCTCTTCTTTTTCTAGAAGCTTGAGGTTCAGCATCAGATTGTTTAATTGGGCTCGTTCTGTTTTCCTAATATGCGTATTCACTGCTATGAATTTCCCTCGTAAGACTGCTTTCATTGTGTCCCATAGATTCCGATATGTTGTATTGTCATTGTCATTTAATTGAAGGAACTGTCTGATTTCTTCTTTAATTTCCTCTGTGACCCATTGGTTATTTAGAAGTGTGTTGTTCAATTTCCACATGTTTATGCAATTTTTTGAGTTTCTTTTGCTATGGATTTCCAATTTCATCACACTATGGTCTGATAATATACAGGGGATAACTTCAATTCCTTTGCACTTACTTAAACATGTTCTATGTGTGAGTATGTGGTCTGTTTTTGAGAATGACCCATGTGCAGCTGAGAAGAATGTGTATTCTGATTTTGTGGGGTGGAAGACTCTGTAAACATCTGTTAAGTTCATTTGTTCAAGAGTTCGATTGAGTTCTAGTATTTCATTACTTATTTTTAGTCTAGTTGATGTATCTATTTGTGATAGTGGGGTGTTGAGGTCCCCCACTGCAATTGTATTAGTGCATATATGACTTTTCATGTCCATTAGTATTTGTTTTATATAGTTGGGTGCACTAGCGTTTGGTGCATATATATTTATGATTGTCATCTCTTCCTCTTGGATTGTTCCCTTTACAAGGATGTAGTGTCCTTCTTCATCTCTCTTAATCAGTGTTGGTTTGAAATCTACTTGATCTGCCAAGAGGATAGCTACTCCTGCTTTTTTTTTGGGTTCCTGTCACATGCAGTATTGTTTTCCACCCTTTAACTTTCAGTCTATGAATTTCCTTTTGAATTAAGTGTGTTTCTTGTATGCAGCATATTGTTGGATTTTGCTTCTTGACCCATTCTGCCAGTCTATTTCGTTTTATTGGTGAATTGAGACCATTAACGTTGATGGTTATAACTGAAACATATTGACTTGTCATTGCCATGACTTTTTCTTTTTGTTGGGTTCTCCCCCTTTCCATTTAATTTCTTGTCATGCCAGATGGGTTCATTCTGCTTTGCTTCCTGGGGTTGTGATCCTCAATGTCTATTCCTAGGCTATTGTGTAAAATTCTTTGGAGTGCTGGTTTGGTATTCAGGAAGTTCCTAAGGTGCTCTTTGTCATGAAAGTATCTTATTTCTCCATCCATTTTGAAAGATAGCTCTGCAGGGTACATCAATCTGGGTTGGAGGCTGTTTTCTTTTAGGGCTTGGAATATGTCACTCCAAGCTCTTCTTGCCTTGATGGTTTGTGTTGAGAAGTCTGCTGTGATTCTGATGGGCTTTCCTTTGTATGTGATTTGTTTCTTTTCTCAGACTGCTTGGAGAACTTTGTTCTTCTGTTGAGTTTCTGGAATCTTAACAATTATATGCCTATGTGTAGATTTTTTTTGATCAAGGTTATTTGGAGTCCTATATACCTCACTTATCTGTATGTCAAGCTCTTTCCCCCTGCTTGGGAAGTTTTCTGCCATTATTTCTGTGAAGAGATTTTTTATGTCATCTCCATTCTCTCCTGTTTCTTCACTGAGCCCAGTCAGTCTTATGTTATTCTTCTTTGCATCATCTAGCAGCTGCTGGATTGATTTCTCATGTTCCCTTATAATTTTGAAGCAATTTTTCTTCTCCTGGTCACTAATTGCAGTCTTATCTTCTATATCTGCAATTCTGTCCTCACATTGGCTCATTCTGCTGTGTAGACTTGCAATGGAGTTTTTCATCTCCTGGAAATCTATTTGCATCTGTTTTATGGATTCCATTTGTTTCTTATGTTGGGATTCCATCATGTTCCTCAGCTCCTTTTTAGATTTATTAATCATGTCTTGCACTAGGGGCACAATTTCTCCTGTTATCTGAGAAATTATTTCTGATTTCATTTTTTCCAGATCCCCTTTTGTTGCCAGTTTAGTGGGTCCAGATGGTTGAGTATCAGAGTGTTCCATCTCATTTCCCTTTGGGGTTGCTGTAGGTGATCTGGAAGTCTGGTTTTGAGACTTATTTACTTGTTTTCTCATTTCGTCTGGGGCGGGGGGCTGTTAGCGCCTGCACAGATTACCTCCTCTGAGCTGGGAGAGGTGGGACAGAGGCCGGGAGCAGCAGTAGAGACGGTGACCTAAAAGCCCTTTCCTGTGGGCTGGGAGCAGCCGGAGGGATGGTGGCCAGGAAACCCCTTCCTCTGGAGCAGGAGCAGTGGGATGGTGGCTCAGAAGCCCCTCCCTCTGGGCCAGGAGCAGCAGGACAGAAGGTGGCCCCAAAGCCCTTTCCTCTGGGCTGGGAGCAGCGGGAGGGATGGTGACCAGGAAGCCCCTTCCTCTGGACCAGGAGTAGTGGGACCACGGCTCAGAAGCCCCTACCTGTGGGCCGGGAACAGTGGGACTCAGTACCTTGGTCTGGTGGTCTGGTGTCCTCTGCGTCTTTGTAGTGTGGAACCAGGTGGCTGCCTGTCTGCAGTGGGGTGATTTGGTGTCTTCCGCGCGACTCAGGATCCCGGTAGGGCGTGCACAGACCTGCCTGTCTGCAGCGGGCTGATTCGGCCTGTGTTGAGCACGACTGGGGACCTCGGTAGGGCGTACACAGACCTGCCTGTCTGCAGCGGGCTGATTCGGCGTGTGTTCTGCATGACTGGGGACCTCGGTAGGGTGTGGGCAGACCTGCCTGTCTGCAGCGGGGTGATTCGGCCTCTTCCGCGCGACTCAGGACCTCGGTAGGGCGTGCACAGACCTGCCTGTCTGCAGCGGGCTGATTCGGCATGTGTTCCGTGTGACTGGGGACCTCGGTAGGTTGTGGGCAGAATTGTATGTTTTATCTTTAAATAATCTGTGATCTGCTGATTTTAAAATAATTCTGTGTTTTCAGTAAAGACCTATATTTTCTTGAGGAAAAAGCCAAATTTGCATTGAGAAAGTGTAAATATGGAACAGCATGGCAGTCATGAGCCAAAGAATAGACTGAGTTGATTCATAACTCCCCAAAGCATGGAAATCAACATTTTCATTTCTTTAAAGCATAAAAGGAATATATGTGTGTGTGTGTGTGTGTGTGTGTGTGTGTGTGTATTCAGCAATGTTCCAGCATTTGCCATTAATTATAACTTAACCCAGTTGCATATTGAAGAACAGTTAACAGTCCTTCAAGACTTATGTAACACTTACAGCAGTATGATTTATTTACAAAGAGCTTCTTTGATGTTCTCTTTGAAACAGCCCAGTAAAGTCATATGTCTTCCATCCAAATAATGTCCTAGTTGAATTCCAAATTCAGCCCTGGAAAGGAATGCTGATAGTCAAGTGCATTTGCTTGGGAACGAACCATGTGAGAATCTCATATGTGCTGACCATTTTGGACCCAATAAAACTTCCTGAGACTCCCTTTCTTGTCAGCTCGATATGCTGAAGGCACTAGTGGCATATGCTTTCCCTGCCCAGCATGCAGCCATTATTCTGTCAGTCTACCTCAGTTTTGCTCTCCAGGATTATCCCTCCTCTCCCTTACTGATGAGCACAACAAATCAAGATGCCCTGCAGTCACTTAGCCTAGGGGGCCGTCCTCCAAGCCCCTAAAGTGTGCCCTAGTCTAGGCTACTAGAGACTTTCTTCTGGGCATTTGACTCTTGAATGAAGATATACAAGGAACTGACTCATTTCAGCAAACACCCTTTGAAGAGATTATCTATTGGTTCTTGTTATACCGAGTTCCCCACATTTCTCTGGGCCCAATATAGTTGCTTATTTGAATTTGCAAGTCAATCTAACATTGTTCTATTTTTATTAAATTAGCTATCATTTTTCTCTTGCTTGCAAAGAGTCACAACAGCTGAATTATCCATCTCAGCCTATAGGTCCTTTCTATCTGGAATTCCTGTTCCCAGGGCCAATCTTCTCCATTTAGTCCACTCTCTCTTCATGATCTCTAATTATCATTTGGTGACTGGTGTGAGGACTAAGTAGAGATTCTTCAGGAGAATATAGTAAAAGACGGAAAAAGAGATGGATAAGGATCTTAGTAACAAATAATACTTTAGATATCAGTTCCATTTTTCCTAAGATTGGACTTCCTTATACTTCTGAACCCTGACCAAAATTGGATCTTACCTCATCAGCTATTCAAATAAGATGTTGATCATTGACTATTAGCAATTCAAATAAGCACCTGGCATACCGCCAGTGAACTCTGCGTATCCATTCTGTTCTCAGAAATTATTCCTGCTTACTTGTCTCCAGCAAAATGTATACCAGTCAGGTTTGGGTATAAGATTTCCCATCAGGAATGTCCTGGAAACCATGTTGGTGAGCACAAAGATATGTCTCCTTCTCTTTCCCATCTTTCCTCCTGTACTTTTTTCTTCATATTCCTTCAGCTCTCAATTCCACATTCACTTTGCTTATTCTCTAGACTTATACCTTGGGGTGTAGAGAGCTGATATGAGCTTCTATAACCAGAGATTATTTTACATTAACTTCTAAGTTCTCTTCCTCCTCCTCCTCTTTCTCTTCCTCCTCCTCTTCCCCTTCTTCTACTTCTCTTTCTTCTTTTTCTACACCAGACTCTGTCATTCAGTGTTTTTTCTTGCAATATCAGAACATAGTAAAAGTTTATCATATTGGAAATTAAATGTACATAAAGCCTCAATCCAAACACTCAAGTAATTTTTCTCAAACAGTGGATCAAAACCCATTTGTGAGTTGTGAAATCAATTTAGGAGGTTATATCCAGGATTTCTTTTAAAGGCTAAAATTGTGTGGAATAGAGAACTGAATAGAAAATCTCACTCATAATAAAAGTAAAACTTTTCTAAATAAAAGTTCTATTTCAATGATGTGTGATTCATTGTTTGGTTGGTCTCTTTGTCTCAGTCAAGACCTAGCTGAGATGCCTAATTACACAATATCTTATCTTTCTTTCACTGAGAACATCAAAGTCTCTGCCACATGTTCCACCTATATTTTGGGCCTTACTGCAGGATACACTAAATCATCTGTATGGAGATAGAGCTGAGTTCTTCAAGCTCCACAGTAGATATGTCAAAGTGAAGAATGACAAGGATATTTTCTTTTCAACACAATGCTACTATCTTGTTGCCTAATCTTAGTTCATATGTCAGAAACTAAATCTCACAACATTACCATGTTCTTTCTCTGCATTTTTTTGTAATGTTTCTAATCTCTCAGACATACCCTTCAGCCACATTTAGATACTCAGGTTCAATGGAATGGAGATTAAGTACTCAGGAAGCAGAAGAGAAAAATCATATTGATTTAAGAACAGTTACCAGGCTACACATAGAAATGCTTTGTGCTACCAAGCTCATGATATTGTTGTGTCTCTGAACCTGAGTTTTGACTTGATGGCCTTTAAATCCCCCATTAATCTCAAGATTATGTCATTCTAGGAACATTTTTATCATTTCCTCTTTAACCCCCCCCCCCCATAGCCCTGTCCACTTTTCCAAGGTTCCCAGTGCCTTTTGATGTTCTATATGGATTTATTCCTTTGGGCAATGCCTCACCTACTACCCCGTTTGGCTTTCTCTTCTCCTAGGGAAATTATTCTAAGCCATTTTCTCTCTTAAAAATGACTTAGATCTCTGTTTAGCTTTGATCTTTACTTTAAAAGGCCCCACTAGCTAATGGGGTAAAATAATCTGTACAAAATTTTCTTTAGTTTTCTTGCCTTGTTGATTTATCTTAGCTATTCTTCACTCTCATTACCTAACTTTACCCAACCTTCAGGCCCCTCATTCAGTTCATCAAACAGCCTTGCCTCTTACCTCACTGAAGTCCTTCCCTTCCACTACGTACCCTACTACTTCTATCCTACTTGCTGAAATTGAAGGCTCCTTTCATCAGTCTCCTTTGTATGCTCACTGTCGTCCTCTCTAGTCACTTCTTTCCTCCTGTGTACAGATATATTATTGATGACTATACCAAAAAAATTATTCTCTACAACTTTTTTCTTCATTCCTAATTTCTTGGTATACACTATTTGCAATTTTTTTCATCAATTTCTCCTCAGTTTAGAATACAACCCATTGAAATATGGACTTCTAAGAATATATGATAGTCTGGTAGCCTTTTCAAGGCATTGATTCACAGTTTAAGGGATTTTCCATAGAACTTTATTGGTGGGATTTCTGGTGTCTGTGGGAGATGGAAAGGTGAGGTGGTTTGGAACAGAAAAACATCTGATATTACTGCCCTGCCTTAATTCCCTTACCTTGGTGGAACCGGCCTGATCACTAGTGGAAATGACTTGTTCTTCGCCATTTAGCATCTCTGCAACAGCCAGAGCCCAGTTCTGTGCTAAGCAGGTGCTGAGAGCATATCCTCAGATTAACTGATTTGTTAGTCCAAAACTCTTAGCCAAAGGAAAAAAAAACCCAACATATGTTTTATTGCACATTCTTGAAAAACACTCGGTTATAGACTTGGTTTCATAAAGTCTTTTAAGAAAAATATATCCCCAGAATATCTTCGAAAGGTAATTATTGTGTTCTAATATTTACACGAATCTTTTTATCTAAACAGATTTGAAGGCATTTTGCAAACAGATTTATTACCTATATAGTATGTTCAAGTCAATTAAATAAAATTCAATTAAAAAACAACCACCTCCGAAGTAGGGTGCAGCAGATGTTTAACAGCTCACAGCAACACCTCACAGCAGTGCAATTTAAGCAGTAGTTGACGAGTGAAAATGAAGAATTCTGTTTTCTATTTAAGCTACAGGAGCAACAGAGAGAAGCAGAATGTAATTATCCAAATTAGAAATTTTCTGTGACACTGAGGTCACCATTTCCACTATTCACAGAAGGACCAAGGGAAATTTATTGATCACATACAGCCAAGAACACTGCTTTATGTCTCTGCTGATGGACAACCACCTAAGGTGCACAGCCCCCAAGTACTCTAGCAGTGGAAATTCACAACAAAGCAAGGAACATCTTTCATGACTTCAAAAAAAAGAGTCCTCTCACTTTCCTCTCCTGCCCCTGGGCTTGAAAGAGGGCTTGGCCACAAGAGTGTCTACAGAAGGACACAAGTAGAACTCAGGGTAAAGGATGTAGCCATAGTGTATCTTCTTGTCTGGAGTAGTAGGGACTTTGCACTTGAGTCTCAATGAAATAGGAAACATTCTGACCACTTTGCTCTGTGACTTTCATGTTCATTTTGACTAAGAGATACTCATTTTGAGTATCCCTCAAAGACTGAGGGATACTGAGGTGGGTCAGGGTTTCTTCTGGATGTAGATATGATTTGAAGAGTGACTATACTATATCAATGCAGCCTTATCAAGAGTAATAGTAAAATAAAATAAAATAAAATAAAATAATCTGACTGAAAAATGCCTGAGTGGAGAACTGAAAGTCCTTATTTATTCCAGATATGAGTTTGTTCTGCATCCAAAAGCTGGAATGATTGTCCTGTAGGTACCAATATTAGCCTATTACATTGCTTTGAATTTAATGCTAGATAGAATAGGCTTGCAGAGAGAAATGAAAAAGAAAAGCTTCTAGACTACAGTTTATATTGAACTGAATGATGATTTAATTCAGTTTGGCTTTAATCTGATAGAATTCTAAAATTAGAAATAAACAGAAACACATTAATGGATTTTATCTCTGGGTCAAATTTCTTCATCAGCTTGCCATCATAAGGCTATTATTTAATTCACTCACTTTGGTAATAGCCACTTGCAAACAACTTACTGATATGTAGAGAATCAGCAATTATTCTGTCCCTGCATGCTGATAAAAAGACATCTCCACAGCCCAAAGCAGAATGGAGCCAGGAATTTCTGGTAGAGAAACTGTTTACCTCTAAATCAAACTCTGTTCAGATACTGTCGTTATCATCTTTAAAGAAATGTAACATAGACTGTTCTGGGATTGTGTGACCTCATGTCTACTGTATAGATCACAGGGATTAAATTCTGAGATAGAGATTTTCATCCTGTGTAAGAAAAATTGAGGCCATCCTCAAGAGGATTATATTGGTCTGATTTCTCAGGCTCAAGTAGATGCAAATCAACACATTTGTTACACAGGCACTACATGAAGAAAATTGGCTGAGTGCTAGGCAGATATAAATATGAACACAATGATCTCTTGAATTCCTAAAATATCTCCAAGATCCAAAGAAATAAGGAGCAAACACTAAGGCCCAGGGGTCACACAGAATATTTAGGGTAGAAATCATGGTCATTGGGCTGGGGATTTAGCTTAGTGTTGCTGCTGCTTGCCTTGAAAGCGCAAGGTCCTGAGTTCGATCCCCAGTACAAAAAAAAAAAGAAAGAAAGAAAGAAAGGAAAGGAAATAAAGAAAGAAAGAGGACCAGGACTATGAAGGCAGAAGATGGATGTCTCAGCCTATGCAGTCAGGCAAGGGAAAGGTGAATCCAATTCTGCTTACCTTTGAGTTCTACTCCAGCCCTCAGCCATTGAAGGAGGTCCACCTCATTGATAAGGACCATCTGCTTTTCCCAGTTCAGCAATTCCAAAGCTAATCTCTTCTGGAAACACTCTCACAGATACCCCAATAGATGTTTAATCAGACTTCTGGGCATCGTGTGACCCAGTCAAATTGACACATAAAATTAATCATTGCAGTTATTAAGACTGATTTTGGGAAAGGGAAGAAAGGAAAGGAAAAAGTATGAGAAAGAAAAAAAAAAGAAAACAAAGTCTATGTAAATAGGGAAGGGTGGTGGGGGTGAAGGGCACACAGATAATGGGGAAAAAAATAAGAACTAAGATACATCATGTTCAGGTACAAACACCCAATGATAAATGTAAATGTATTGTATACCTAAAATGTACCAATAAAAATATATATTTTAAAAAAGAAAAAAAAAAGAAAGAAAGAAATCATAGTTATTAAAAATTCTTTTAGTAGTCTGGGTTTACCCCTTAGAAGCAAAGTTTTGAATTGGCTTTAGAGTTCCCAATTTCTGTTTTCAGTAGTATAAAGAGTAATAGAACAAAGAAGGTCACCTCGTGACAGCAAAGGAAGAATTATTATTGGTCACACAGAGAAGATAATAAATTTGGAGTATGAGATAGAGACTTGGTTCTCTCCTGTCACCTGACAACTTTTATTCCATCAATTTCCCTCTCCTGTCTCTACCACCTCTCCTTAACCACTGGCTTCTTCTCAGCACAGAAATTTGATCAAATCCTTCCTACCGCAGCTAATCAGTTATATAAACAAAATCTTGCCTGAGCCATGAGTGGCCCCTCTACATAGCTCTCCATCTTTCTCTTTCCCTTTACAGCCAGACTTCCGGAAGCAATGGTCTGCTTTCTTTTTATCTGGTTATTTATCTAAGTGTTGCCTAGGGACTGGCAATTGAGCACCACACTATTGAGATTCCTCCTAAAATCGCTAACAACCACTCTTTTACCTGTTCGTTCCAGTGCAGCAGTGGTCCTGTTGGTAGTTCCCTCCAGCTTGAATTCCTCCCAGACCACTGTGTCTTCTCATCTTCTCCCTCCCAGACCACTCATTTTTGGTGTAGTTTTTCTTCCACTCAGCTCTTGGGCATCATTTTTTCCTAGGGTTCCATTCTAGGTTTCCTCACTTACCAGTCTCCCAGTGCATACTGGAGAGAACATCAGTGAGCATTGGAAGCAGGAGAGTTAGTTTGAACACTCATTAGTCCACTTCTTAGCTATGCGATCTTAAAGGACTTATTTGACTTCTCTGAATTTCAATTTTCTTGCCCACAGTGAGATACTGCTAATCATGCCTAATTTACCAAGTCTTTATGATAAATAAAGGCAAAACCATAAGAAATGAGCTCAGGCCTACCACAAAATAATGTGCTCATTAAACGTTCATTTTTAGTTCACCTATCACCTCTGTGTTGTTAGTACCCTAATTTACTTTTCTAGCATAGACCTTACCCTGTTCTAGGGAGGGCATAACATCCCCTCAGGTCCCACAAGTCATTTTAGATGCCAACCTCTTCCTCACTCCCACATGGAGTGTCGTTTCCCTAAAAGATTCCAAAGCAGTTATCCTCTAATTTTCCCACTACTGCTTAGGATGGTTTGGGCTGCCTTAATCTTTTATCTGTATGATTGTAATCTTAGTGTGTCTACCTGCAGTCATTTAAACCCTCCCCAGCCCCCAACTCCATCTCTCTCCATAGCTATCACCTAAAGAATCTTCTCTACTGAGAAACCTTCATGGCTCCCCATTGTATAGAGGACAAAGCTCACATTCATTGCATGGCACATAGAGCCTCTCAGAATATTCGTCTTACGATAGCTATCTACTTTATCTCAGCTTTGTTTCACAGACATCCTGCCCTCCCTTCTTACTGATCTACTGGTAAGTTTCCTAATCCACATGACCTAGCATACTCTGCGTTTTGCATGCTGATTCCTCTGTTGGGAATACTCTTCCCCTCTTGTTCATCTTTCAAGCCTTGGGTTATATATCACCTTCTCCATGGAGCCTTCCCTAATATTTCCCTTCATCATTACCCTAGTTCCATCCCTCCTTAGTTTAATTTGACGAACATTTTTTTATTAAGCACATATTTATTGGACACTCAATTAGTTATCTATTGCTCCATAACAAATTACTCCCAAGTTTAGTGGCTTGCACAACATTTTTTACATAGCAACAGTTCCTGTGGGCCAGTATTTTGTAAACAGTTTAACTGGGTTCACAGGCTCAGTCAGAGTCTCTCAGAAGCCTTCAGTTAAGGTGTTATTCATTTTAGGGTTTGACTGGGGAAAAATTTTGTTTTTTAGTTCACTCAGGGTATCAGGATTGAATTCCTGGTGGGCTTTTGGACTTAGAGACTCAGTCTCTTGCTGGCTGTTCGTCTAAGGCTGCTGTTAGTTCCTTGCTCTCCACAGGTGAGGTCACCTCTAATTTCATCAGAGGAAGCAAGTGAGAAGAGATGGGGCCAGAAGTAAGGAGGAATCGGTGTCTCTGAAAGTTTGGGCTGCTATAACAAAAATACCATAATCAGGTGACTTGAATAAAAAATATTTTTCAGAGTTCTGGAGGCTGGAAGTTTGAGGTCAGGGTGCCAGAAGGTTGGGTTCTTTTTTTTTTTTTAATTCTTTTATTGGTACATTTTAGGTATACAATACATATACATTTATCATTGGGTGCTTGTACCTGTACATGATGTATCTTAGTTCTTATTTTTTTCCCCATTACCTGTGCACGCTTCACCCCCTCCACCCTTCCCTATTTACATAAATTTCATTTCCATTTTTTTTTCTTTTCTCATAATTTTTCCTTTCCCTTCTTCCCTTTCCCCTTCCCCTCCCACCACCCCTGCACCTTTGGACCTTTTCCAATTTCAAATTGTGAATTATTCATTTTAATCCTTATTTACACTTTCAATTTCTCACACTAGAAAACTATTCGATATTTAGACATATGTATCCTATTTATTTCACTTAAGAGTATGGCCTCAATATGCATCCATTTAGCTATAAATGTCTCTAGTTTCTCGTTCTTTATGGCTGAGTAGTACTCCATTTTATAAAAAAAACACCACATCTTCTTTATCCAGTTTTCAGTTGATGGGCACTTGGGCTGTTTCCAAGTTTTAGCTATTACAAACTGTGCCGCTGTAAACATGGGTGCACATACATCTCTGTGGTATGATTCTTTTAATTCTTTGGGGAAGATACAGAGGAGGGGAGTAGCTGGGTCAAATGGGCCTCTAGCCCTAGTTCTTTGAGGTATCTCCATACTGATTTCCACAGTGGTTGCACCAGTCTGCACTCCCACCAACAATGGAGAAGGGTTCCTTTCTCCCCACACCCCTGCCAGCATTTGTTATTGGTTGATTTCTTGATAGCAGCCATTCTTTGTGGGGTGAGGTGGAATCTCAGTGTTGTTTTCATTTGCATCTCTTGAACGGCCAATGATGTCGAACATTTTTTCATATATTTATTTGCTGCTTTTACTTCTTTGTCTGAGAAATGTCTGTTCATTTCAGATGCCCATTTTTGAATTGGGTCTTTGAATTTGGGGGGTCTGATTTTTTTTAATTCCTTATATATTCTAGATAGTAGACCTTTGTCTGAGGTACAGCTGCTAAAAATTTTTTCCCATATTGTAGGTTGTCTCTTAACTCTGTTGGTGGTTTCTCTTGCAGTGCAGAAGCTTTTTAATAAAATGAGATCGCAGTTGTTGATTCTTTGTGCTAGCTCCGTGCTACTGAGGTTTTGTTCATAAAGTCTTTTCCTATGCCAATGTCTTCAAGAGTTGTACCTAACCTATCTTCCAGCAAGTTTAGTGTTTCTGTCTTAATATTTAGATCTTTAATCCACTTTGATCTTAGTTTAGTGCATGGTGATAGGTATGGGTCTAGTTTTAATCTATGGCAAGTTGAAATCCAGTTTTTCCAACACCATTTACTAAAGAGGCTATCTTTCCTCCAGTGAGGGTGGTTGGCTCCTTTATCAAAGATGAGGTGGCTGTCTGGAGTTGTTTCTGTATCTTCTAATCTATTCCACTGATCCTGGGGTCTGTGTTTCTTTGCCAGTACCATGCTGTTATTATCACAGTAGCTTTGTAGTATAGTTTCAAGTTGGGGATTGTAATACCCCCAGCCATGTCTCTGTTGCCTAGAATTGGTTTTGCTATTCTAGGTCTCTTCTGTTTCCAAATGAATTTTTGGATTGTTTTTTCTAATTCTGTGAAGTATATTGTCGGAATTTCAATCAGCATTGCATTAAATCTATATAGTAGTTTTGGAAGTATGGCCATTTTCACTATATTGGTTCTTCCTACCCAGGAACAAGGAATATCTTTCCATTTTCTTATATCTTCCTTGATCTCCTTTTTCAGAGTGCTGTAGTTTTCAGTGTAGAGGTCTCTTGCTTCCTTTGTTAGGTTGATTCCTAGATATTTCATTTTTTTGGATGCTATTGTAAAAGGAATTGTTTCCCGAATTTCACTCTCAATGAGTCTGCTATTTGTGTATAAGAAGGCTATTGTTTTTTGAGTGTTGACCTTATATCCAGCTACTCTACTGAATCTCTCAATTAGGTCTAGAAGACTTTTGACTGAGTTTTTTGGGTCTTCTATGTAAAGTATCATATCGTCAACAAATAATGGCAGTTTAACTTCTTCCTTTCCTGTCTTTATTCCTTTTATTTCGTTTTCATTTCTAATTGCTGTGGCTAATGTTTCCAGAACTATATTGAACAGGAGTGGTGATAGTGGGCATCCTTATCTTGTTCCTGATTTTAGCATGAAAGTTTTCAGTTTTTGACCATTTAGTATGATGTTGGCTGTTGTTTTTTCATAGACAGCCTTAATCAGGTTGAGATAAAGACCTTCTGTTCCAAATTTCTGTAGGGTTTTTTTTTTTTTATCATGAATGGGTGTTGGATTTTGTCAAATACCTTTTCTCCATCTTTTGAAAGGATCATATGGCTTTTGTCCATGACTTTGTTAATATGGTGTATTTAATTAATTAATTTATTTATTTATTTATTTATTTTCCCATTAAGTTTACTGGTACATTTTAGGTATAAAATACAGTTACATTCATCATTGGGATCTTGTACCATTACATGAGCATCTTGGTTCTTATTTTTTTCCCCTTCCCCTGCCCTCCCTTCACCCACTCCACCCTTCCCTATTTGCAAAGACTTTGTTTCAATTTTTTTTCTTTTCTCATATTTTTTCTTTTCCCTTTTTTTCCTTTCCCCTACCCCTCCCACTTCCCTTGCTCCTTTAGACCTTTTCTTCCTATTACACAATATAAATTATACATTTTTTAAATTACAATATCAAGATCTAGGAGATATTACCACAGATTTTACAGAATTTAAAAGGATATAGAAAGCATACTACAAAAATCTGTTTTGAAATAAATTTCACAACTTCTAAGAAGTACCTTGGAAGATAAATTAATGAAACTAACTCTGGAGGAAATATAAAATTTGAATAACACCTATTAAAGAAAGTATATTCCTAGCTTGAAAACCTACCTATATGACAACAGCAGGCTCATATACATTTTAACTGATAAATTATATCAAACAATTAAAGCAGAAAAAAGAAGGAACACTTCTCCCCTCATTTTAGGAAATCAACATTGTGCTAATCCTAAAACTGGATAAAGAAAATAGAAGAAAAAAGTATGAACATAGATAGAAATTTGTTTAACAAAGCAAGCTATTAGAAGTCAGATCTGGCAGGATGTAGAAAGTGGTTTTGTTATAGGGATGGCAGTGTTGGTTCATCATGGGAAGATGCACCCCCAAAAGTCATCATTTTAACGGAGGAAAAGAAAAAGCCATATGATCCTGTCACTAGTTGGAGGAAAAGTATTGGACTAAATTCCACAGCTGTTCATGGTAAAAGGTATCAGGAGACTAGAAGTAGAACAGAAACTTCTCAACAGATTAAAGACATGTACTCTATACTTCCAGCGAGAATGCCTTATATAAATGGAGAAGATACAGTGCTTTCTCCTTAAGGTGGGGAACAAGGGCAGATATGCTTACTCTTTATCTGTCCATTAAACTTTGAAACCTAGGCCCCACCAAAATAGTCTGGCAATAAAATGACACAATGAGGATAGGATTGACAAGGTAGAAGCAAAATCTTTATATGCAGATGAAATGATCATCTACAGAGAAAATACTAAGAAATCTCTAGAAGCCCCAAGAACTTGTACTTGAATTTAGCAGGATTAGAAAACACAAGGTACATATAAAAATTCGGGTCTGTGTATACTTGCTATAAATGAAGAATTGGATATTGAAATTTAAAAGTTATGTAGGAGTACAAAGGACCTAGAAAAGTTAAAAAAAAAAGTGTTGGAAGACATTTAGTACCTAATTTTAAGACTTCTTGTAAAGCTACAGTAATCAAGGCAGTGTTGGTGTAAGGAAAGACATGTAGATCATTTGAATAAAAGAGAATCTAGAAATAGAACCACTCATATATGGTCCACTGAGTTTTGAAAGATTATTTAGCATTAGCACTTTATACAATATAAACTCAATTCAAGAGCCGAGGAAGAGATAGTGTTTTCAGCAAATGGGACTAGAACCCCTGGTATCCGTATATAAAAAATTAACCTCAACCCTTTATTTCCATACATGAAAATAACTTGAAGGGATCTATGAACCTAAATATGAAAGCCTAAAAGTATAAAACTTTAAGAAGAAATTATAAGGGAAAATGTTTAAGAATTCAGGGTAGGTAAGAACTACCTAGGATACAGAAAACATGATGTATAAAAGAAAAAAATTGATAAATGAGATTCCATCAAAATTTAGAACTTTAAATGACATCATTAAAATGAAAAGTAGTGCTTAAACAGACCATATTTACAATGCATATAACCTATGAGCAGAATATATAAAGAATTCTTAGAGCTCATTAATGGACAACTCAATTAAAAAGTAGACATAAGAAGATGATAAATAGCCAGTATAGCAAAAGGAAAGGTGTGCAACTCTAGAATCAGAAAAATACTAATCAGTACAATAACAAGATTGAATTATATGCTCATTAGGGAGATGAGTTAAAAGTTTTAAAAGCCTTGTCATGACTTTTTCTTTTTGTTGGATTCTCCCCCTTTGCGTTTAATTTGTCACACCCAATGGATTCATTCTGCTGGGTTTCCTAGGGTTGTGATCCTCATTGTCTTTTCCTAGGGTATTGTCTAAAATTTTTTGGAGTGCCGGTTTGGTATTCATGAAGTTCCTGAGGTGCTCTTTATCATGAAAGTATCTTATTTCTCCCTCAATTTTGAAAGATAGTTTTGCAGGGTACATCAGTCTGGGTTGGAGGCTGTTTTCCTTTAGGGCTTGAAATACATCACTCCAAGCTCTTCTTGCCTTGAGGGTTTGCATTGAGAAGTCTGCTGTGATTCTGATGGGCTTTCCTTTGTATGTGATTTGTTTCTTTTCTCTCACTGTTTGTAGAATTTTGTTCTTCTGTTAGATTTCTGGAATCCTAACTATTATATGCCTATGTGTAGATTTTTTTTGATCAAGGCTAGCTGGAGTCTTATATGCCTCACTTATCTGTATGTCAAGTTCTTTTCCCCTCCTTGGGAAGTTTTCTACCATCACTTCTGTGAACAGATTTTTAAGTCATCTGCACTCTCTCCTGTTTCTTCATTGACTCCAATCAGTCTTATGTTATTCTTCTGTGCATCGTCTAGCAGCTGCTGGATTGATTTCTTGTGTTCCCTTACACTTTTAAAGCAATTTTTCTTTTCCTGGTCACTAACTGCAATCTTATCTTCTATATCTGAAATTCTATCCTCACATTGGTTCATTCTGCTGCGCAGATGTTTGATGGAATTTTTAATCTCCTGGAAATCTGTTTGCATCTGTTTTATGGATTCCATTTGTTTCCTATGTTGGGATTCCATCATGTTTCTCAGATCCTCTACTTTTTAATCTGTGTCCTCTCTAGATTTATTAATCATGTCTTGCACCATGAGCACAATCTTTGCTGTTATCTGAGTAATTATTTCTGATTTTAGTTTTCTCAGATCCTCTTTTGTTGTCAGTTCAGAGAGTCCAGGTGGTTGAGTACCAAATTGTTCCATCCTTTTTCCCCTTTGGGGCTGCTGTGGGTGATCCGGAAGTCTGTTTTTGAGGCTTGTTTACATGTCTTCTCATTTCCATGGGGGGAGGGTGCTTCTGGCACCCTCACGGCTCTCCTTCTCTGCCCTAGGAGTGTGGGATGGCAGTGGGGGATCTTCCTTCCGGGTGCTGGGACTGGCTCACCTCTGTATTACATTTATTGATTTACGAATGTTGAACCATCCTTACATCCCTGGGATAAATCCAAGTTGGGCAGGGTGTATGATCTTCTTGATAACCCTCTGTATTCTGTTTGCCAGTATCTTGTTGAGGATTTTTGCATCTATGTTCATTAGGGAGATTGGTCTGTAGTTCTCTTTCTGGGTTGGGTCTTTCCCTGGTTTTGGAATCAAAGTAACACTTGCTTCCAGGAATGAATTTGTAAGCCTTGCTTCCCTTTCAATTTCCTTGATGAGTTTAAAGAGTAATGGTGTTAGTTCTTCTTTAAATGTCTTGTAGAATTCAGCAGTGAAGCCATCAGGACCTGGGCTTTTCTTTGTTGATAAATTTTTTATTACATCTTCAATTTCACTCATTGTAATTGGGTTGTTTAGAATTTCTATATCTTTTTCATTTAACTTTGGTAATTCATATGTATCTAGGAATCTTTCCGTTTCTTCGGTGTTTTCCATTTTATTAGAGTACAGGTTCTCGAAGTAGGTATTAATGATCCTCTGGATTTCTGCTGGTTCTTTTGTAACTACCCCTGTTTTGTTCTTAATTGCATGGATTTGAGTCTTTTCTTTCCTTTTTTGATAAGGTTGGCTAAAGGTTTATCGATTTTATTTATTCTTTCAAAAAACCAACTCTTTGATTCATTAATTTTTTGTATCATTCTCTTAGTCTCCATTGCATTGATTTCTGCTCTGATCTTTATAATTTCCTCTCTTGTGTGGGCTTTGGGTTTGTTATTCTCTTCTTTTTCTAGGAGTTTGAGCTTCTGCATTAGGTTATTTATCTGAGTTCTCTCTGTTGTCCTAATATGGGCATTCACTGCTATGAATTTCTCTCTTAGAACTGCTCCCATTGTGTCCCATAGATTCCTGTTAATTGTAGTGGCATTATCATTTACTTGTAGAAACTTGTCTAATTTCTTCTTTAGTTTCCTCTGTCACCCATTGGTTGTTCAGGAGGGTGTTATTCAATTTCCATGTGCTTGTGGGAGTTTTGCGGTTTCTTATGTTATTGACCTCCAATTTTATTGCACTGCGGTCTGATAATATACAGGGGATAACTTCAGTTCTTTTGCATTTACTTAGACATGTCCTGTGAGCTAGCCTGTGGTCTATTTTGGAGAATGACCCGTGTGCAGCTGAAAAGAATGTGTATTCCGATTTTGTAGGGTGGAACACTCTGTAAACATCTATTAAATCCATTTGTTCAATAGCTTGGTTCAGTTCTAGAATTTTGTTGTTAATTTTTTGTCTAGATGATCTGTCTATTTGTGATTGTGGGGTACTGAGGTCCCCCACTATAATTGTATTAGTGCTTATTTGGTTTTTCATGTCCATTAATATTTGTTTTGTATAGTTGGTGGCATTCGTATTTGGTGCATATATATTTAGGATTGTCATCTCTTCCTCTTGGATTGTTCCCTTTACAAGGATGTAGTGACCATCTTTGTCTCTCTTAATTAGTTTTGGTTTGAAATCTACTTTGTATGCAAATAAGATTGCTACATCTGCTTTTTTCTGGGTTCCTGTCACATGGAGAACTGTTTTCCATCCTTTTACTTTCAGTCTATGAATTTCCTTTTGAGTTAGGTGTGTTTCTTGTATACAGCATGTTGCTGGATTTTGCTTCTTAATCCATTCTGTCAGTCTATTTCTTTTGATTGGTGAATTGAGGCTATTAATATTAATAGTTATAATTGATAGATACTGACTCATCCTTGTCATGATGTTTTACTATTGTTGGCTCTTTTATTTCTTATTTTTCCCCCCTTTCCCTTTAGTTTCTTCCGTTGCCTGGTGGCTTCCCTCTGTTGGGTCTCATAGAGTTGTGACCTTCATTGTCTTTTTCTAGGATATTGCTTAGAATTGTTTGGAGTGCTGGTTTGGTGTTTATGAAATTTCTCAGGTGTTCTTTGTTGTGGAAGTATCTAATTTCCCCATTGATTTTGAAAGATAATTTTGCCAGATACAACAGTCTAGGTTGGAAGTTATTTTCTTTTAGGGCTTGAAATACTTCACTCCAAGCTCTCCTTGATTTGAGAATTTGTGTTGAGAAGTCTGGTGTGACTCTGATGGCTTGTCCTTTGTAGGTGATTTGTTTCTTTTCTCTAACTGCCTGTAGGATTTTGTTCTTCTGTTGGGTTTCTGGGATCTTGACTAGGTGTAGATTTTTTTTTATCATGGCTGGGTGGAGTCCTATATGCCTCGCTTATCTGTATGTCCAATTTTCCACCTCTGTCTGGGAAGTTTTCTATTATTACTTCTGTGAACAGTTTTTTGATGTCAATTGTACTTTCTCCTGTTTTTTCGTGGACTCCTATCAGTCTTATGTTGTTCTTCTTTGCATCATCTAGCAGCTCCTGGATTGATTTCTCAGGGTCCCCTACTATTTTTAAGAAATCTCTGTTTTCATGGTCCTTCACTGCAATCCTGTCTTCTATATCTGATATTCTATCTTCAGTTTTCCTTCATCTGTTCTGTATGCTTTCAATGGAGTTTTTAATTTCCTGAATATCTATTTGAATCCGTCTCATGAATTCCATTTCTTTCTTATGTTGAGCGATCATGGTTTCCATTTCTTTCTTACGCTGGGTGTTCATGGCTTCCGGCATGTTTCTGAGCTCATCTATTTTCTTATCTGTTTCAGCTCTAGAGCCTCTAATCATGCCTTTTACTCTGTTCACCATCTCTGTAGTTATCTGGGAAATTATTTCTGTTTTGAATTTTTCTACAGCCTCATTCATCTGTTTTGTTACTTCCTGTGCTATCAGTTCAGGGTGTCCAGGTGGTTGATTATCGAAGTTTTCCACCTTGTTTCCCCCAGTATTTGCCTTTTGTGTGTTGAAAGTCGCCTTACTTAAATGTCTTCTCATTTTTGTTTTTGGTAGTGTCCTTGGTTTACTTCCTGTGTTAATACTTTGAAGTTGCTTATTGTATGTATCTTTGTTGATGTATTTAGAACCCTGATGGAATGATTGCTTCTCAGAGGTATCTTCCAGATATAGCTAGCCTTTAGGTTTTGAGTCTCTAATGGTGCTGAGGCTGTCTCATTTTCATTGTACCAGGAAGGGCAACTGATTAGATCAATCACCATACCTTAGACCAAGTGATACAATTAGCAACACAATAGCATCTAGCACCTCATAGAAAATAACAATTTGTGGTAGTTATTAATCTATCACCTTTAACTGTGTGAATTAAATCAAAATCAAGAACCAACCCAACATATGTTTATAGAGAATAAACTCTTTAATATGGCAACTTACCCTTCAGAATGGGGAGTTAGAAAGAGTTGGGGAGGGAGGGATAGGTAGGTAGAAGGATAGGGGAAGGTTAGCAGTGAGGCCAGAGGACACAGGTGAGAGAAGGAAAGAGAAGAAAAGAAGAATAAAGAAGAAATATGCGTTACGGCCAGAATAGGAACACATAGGGATATGAAGAACGATGTGGGACAGCAAGGGCACGAGGTGGGGGGAGAGAAAGAGAGGGAGAGAGAGAGAGGAGGGAACAGAAGAAAGAAAAAAGAGAAAAATAAAACAATTTTAAAGAGTAGAAAAAGAAGGAAACAAATTAAAAATAAGAGCAAAAATATAGTGGTAATTTTGAAAATAACAAATAAAAGATAAAAATGAAGGGCCTCCTTCAGGGTATGTCTCTTCTGTCACAGTAGACAACATGGGCAGAAGTGTGCAGTTATAAGTCAGTGAGTCTCAGTAAGCCAGTCACAGACCTGTGAGATTCAGGCAGATTTCTGGCTGCAAGTCCCAAGCTGAGCTCCCTGTCCTCCTGCAGGGTTGAACTGTGCAAGGTTCTATTGCTGGTTCCAGCTGCCTTTCCCCTGGAAATAGTCGAGGTTCCGATGGGAGGTGATGATCCTTCCAACTTACCAATTGCGATGGTCTGGTGTGCCTTTACTGGAGAGATTCTCTTCACTTTTCCAGTGGGCTTCAGTTATCATCAACGAGCCTGAGAGAGGCTCTCTCTCTTTTGTTCACTTCTGCAGTTCAGGACAACGGCTTTTATGTCCCCCTGTGTGTCTGTAGCGTGGAATGAGGTAGCTGCACAGCCAAGAGGCCAGAAGTCGGGCAAGGGTGGGGGGATGGCATCCACTGGCGGCTGGGGGGCGTGTCCAGGGGGTCCTTACAAGCCCTTGGTCACCAAGTGGGTGTAGCCAGCCGGGCAGAGCTGGACTCAGTCCTGGGAGCTCAGCTCCCTGCACACCTTTACCCGTGCGGCTCCACGGGGGGCTAAGGTTGGGTTCTTGATGAGGGTTCTGTTACTGGTTTTCAGTCTGCCATCTTCTTGTATCCATGATGGCAGAAAGAAAAGGAAGAGAAAGAAGGAAGCAGATTGTCTGGAGTTTCTTGTAAGAGTACCATTCTCATTCATGAGGGCTCCATCCTTACAACCTAATTATTTCCCAAAGGCCTCACCTCCTAAAACCATCACATTGAAGATAAGGAGGGGAGAGTGTAAAAGCTCAATCCATAGTAACCAGTAAGATTGACATTACAGTCTTAAAACCTGATCTTTGTAGTAACCCCCCCTGACTTTTGCTATAAATTAATTACTAGACATAGCTATTATATCTAGCCACATTCATGTGGAGATTGCACAAGGATATGAATCTAGGAGTAGGAATTACTGGAAACAACTTATCAGAGGAAGTAAGTGCTGTGCTAGGTTCCTGTTGCCATTTAATAAAACACAGATTATTAAGCGAAACAGATATGTGTACAAATAATTGCAGCAACCCAAAAAGGGCATGCAATAGAGTAGTGCTCAATTGCTGAGAAAGATGCTAGGGTGAAAGTTTCAACAGACCTAATTACTGTGGTTTGAATATTTGGGTTTTAGTTTGGTCACATAATATGAAATCTATAGGGAGATTATTATTGCCATCGGTTCAGTGACTCTCAAATGAGGGTCAAGATCATTGTATTTCTCTAGGTCTTTTAACTGATACTTTTTTGCCTCATGACCCCATGTTGACTACTGCACCCCAGTCTTCCTTTCTTGGTTCAAGGCAGGAAGAAAGGGACAGGGGCATTAATGCTTGAAACCAGTGATTCATCCTCTAGAGCTGGATGGGGGCCCTACACTCCTAAGATCAAGGGATACCACCTACCTGCTGAACAAATTGGTTCAGGAATAAGGCAGCAGGAAAAAGAAAGGCTGCTGGGGAGACATACATGTCTCAGCAACTATGGTAGGCAGAATAGCTTCAAACATGTTGATGTCTAAATCCCATGAACCTGGAAATATTCTACCTTTTATGGCAAAAGACCTGTGTTGATTTCATTAAGTTAAGGATCTTAAATTGGGAAGATTATCCTGTTTAAAGGTACACCCATTATGGAGCATGTTCTTAGAAATGAAGGAGAAGGACAGGAGAGACAGAGTCAAAGCTGAGAAGACAGAAGCAGAGACTGGAGTGATGTGTTTCTGGATTGGAAGAGGAAAGGGGGCCATGAACCAAGGAATGTAGACAGCTGCTAGAAGCTGGAACAGACCCTCCTTACAGCTTCCAAAAGGCATACTGTACAGCACTGCCAACACCTTGATTTTAGTCCAGTGAGACCTGCTGGACTTCCTGCTGTTAGAACTCTAAAATAATAAATTTGTATTCTATTAAAACACATAAACTACTGATTTTGTGGTAGTTGTTCTAACAGCAGTGGGAAACCTATGCAGCTGGAAAGATGGAACTCCAACTCAGCTCCTCTATCTTCTCTACTGGTATCTTGGCCTTACCTTCAACAGAGCACTATCACATCCCTTTCATCAGATTGCCTTTGAGGGCAAGACTGAGTTTCATTTTTATAACTTAAATTAAATTTACTTTGTAACAGATAAAAACATAAAATTGCGCGTGTTACTGGAACACCCTGTGGTGTTTGGATACAAGTATACACTGTGTAATGTTTAAATCGGGTTAAACATATATCCCCTCAAATATTTATTATTTCTTTACTGTGAAAAATTTTTAAATCCTTTCTTCGTTTTGCATCTTCTAGGGCCTAATACATTTTGTGATGCATAGGAGCAGACACTCATTTTCAAACAAGCTAATGGAGAAGTTATTGAAGAGATCTCTCACCAAGTAAAAATTTGTTAATGATTACAACACAGGAAGTAAATTACAATAAATTTCTAAAATTAAACAGCAAAACTAATTGGATACATACAACACACATGGAACAGAATTTTAGGGGGACAATTTTAAAATATGAAATGTCCTAAACTAGATAGATTATGGTGTGGTATGTGTTCTTCTGTATGTGTATGTTTGGGGGAATAAAATAATGAAAGAGTGGAAAATAAAGAAGACAGACAGATGACAAAAAGGAAAAAACACATAAAGGGTGTGATTGAAATGTACACTGTTTAAATTAAAAAAGTAAAAGACACATTACCACTGATCCCCCCTCACATACTCCCTCTTGCTTTGCACATACTTATCCTTTCATTCTTGCTATTTTCTGAAGCAGTTCTGGAAGACCTCTTTTATAAATGTCTTTATGAGATGTGATAAAAAATATGGTGAATGCTGCTGCCGAGTGCCATCCAACAGAAAGGGAGGTTTTTAAGAATGTTACAGTGTGTCCTTATCCACCTTATTCACCAGATCTGACAGTGTGTGACTTTTGATGCTTCCCCAAAGTCAAAATAGCAATTGAAAGGTAAATATTTTGAATCAGTTTAGGACATTGAAGTAGCCACAGCACCACAACTAAAGACATTCACGAAAGAAAACTTCCAAAACTGCTTCAAAAAGTGACAAGAACAATAGGATAAGTGTGTTTGAAGGAGGGGAAGGGGTATTTTGAGGGGGACTCATGGTAATGTGCCTTTTACTATAATAGACTTTTAAAAAATTTAAACATTAAACATTTTTGTCACACCTCTTAGACTCAGGTTCTTGAATAATATTTTACCACAGTAATTAATAAAGTAAGAGACATTTCCTATCTAGATCAATTAGATGTTTCTCCAGACTGAATTCACAGGTATAGTCATATTGACTATGTTAGAAATATTGCTTCTAGGTCAAAATACTTGTGGGTTTTATGAATTGATAGTATATTAATGACTCCAAATTTTCACAGACTATTTCTTCTCTTAAAGTTATAAAAATGAGTTCTTTCACTTCAACCATCAAGCTCCCTAAAAACTGCAGGTTTTCTTAAAGTGTTATTAATCACAATTTTTGATGGGAGCTAAAACACTTTCAGCTACAAACCTGGAATATCAAAGCCTGATTTCCCACCTATTGTGCATTTAATTCATTTACTTAAGCCATTTTAATTCAATTGAAAATCTGTAATAATTACATTTAAAGAAAAAACCTTGTAGTTATTCATAAAAACATGATCATAGGCTCACATTGCGTTTATACTTTTCCTTCAATTTTATTAATCTAAGAGAGGAAGCATTTGGTTAGTCAGTTTAAAATTGGTGCTGGCTGGATTGGGAGAGACGTTTTACAAAAGCTTTATGTAACTCGATCTTAATGTTTGTGACAAAATAATGTCAATCTTTGAGCACAGCCACAGAAGGAAACTGGCTTGAGTGTTTTCTTTTCTACTGGTGTGTATCCCAGATTTGGGTACAGATTACAGGAATGTCACCTCTGGCTATGAAGGAAGAGCTCTTCATTTCCCTGAGATCCTTAAAAAATGCTTCCTATAGGACATGAGAATTCTAACTGTCTGGGATGAGTGTATTTGGCCTATTTACGTGCCAACACCTACGAGTCCAGGGGCTGCAATCTGACTTCCTGTCTGTAAATCATTGGTCACTGATTGTACTTCCTGCCTCTTATTTTTCTTCTGTAATATGGGGTAGTGATAATCCACATAGAATATGTGTGGTAGGTTTGGTACAAAATGCATTGATAAATTGCTTAGAACCGTACTTGCAGTAGGTCTTTAATAAAGGTTAATTTTTATTATGACCTATTGCAGTTCTGAATGATGTAGTGATTACTTTTGAAAGTTCTATGTGATTTTTTAATCACAGCATGGAATGTTTATATTGGAAAAAAAATCTTAAGTCACCTGATCCAATCCCTGCAAGCCCTCTTGACAATCCATTTTTTTTACACAGTAGCAGAGGGATTATATTAAAATACACATATGGTCAGCAACCCCCAAGGTAAACACCAAACTTATGTTACCTGGTTTAACACTAACCAGAACTCTCCTACTCCCATTAGACATGAACAATTCAAGTTTTCTTTTTGAAAGAATCTCCTCCACCCTGGGTTTTCTCGAGAGCTATTGTGTTTGACTGAAACATTTTTCTAAGTATTTCACTTTTCTAATCCCTACTCTCTTCAAGGTAGGACCACTCCTGTATGCTCGCAGAATGCCGCTGCACTTTCTCCATTAGTGTCAACCACACTACATTGCAGTTGTTTCATAGTTACTGTTATTGTGAGAAAGAGAATAAAATTATTTGGCTGCTCTTAAAAATGTTCTAGAAGTTAATCAAGAATGCTTCTCTTCTATGCAAGATTGAATAGGGAGCCTCAGAATTCAGAGATTCTGGTGCTCAGCATAAAATCACTTATCCCAATCTTCCTATCAACTCTGGTCAAGAAAGTGAGACTCCAACACTCTGAATGTTCCAGGCAGTGCCCTCCCTTGTCCTCCCCATCTTCAGACACAGCTTCTCCACCCTGCTCTGCTATGACAGTCCAGGACTAATTTAATTATGTTCTTTATCCTTGCTTGCTTTAGTGACCAGTAGAAGTCAGAGATGCCAGGTCGTCCATCCCCCATCCACTACACCAATCCCTACGCTGTTCTGTATTTGCTCCTAGGGCTTTACCTCAGTCTTTCCCTTTTCATCATGCTCTGTCATCTGAAAATCTCCTTACTCTTCTCTGAGTGGTTCTTTCACCTTCTTGTCCTCATTCCATATTGGCAGTCCCTTCAGGAATCTCAACTAAAGGCAGTTTTCTATCCCACATCCCTATACAACTGGAATTAGAAAAACCTTGTTTCTCATTGCCACTTGTAAATCATTTTCCCCCTTTCCTTCCTTCCATAAAATACCAGTGTAGACACTGAGTCATCAGAATCTGCCGCTCACTATCTCTTCTAGCTGATGTCACCTACCAACTCCCCCTTATTGTTTAATGATGTTACCTTAGGCCCATGAAACAAACTCTGTGTGGGATATTTGCATGGAGGTTTATTGAGCAATATACTATGAAACAATACCTGCATGGTAGTAAAGAAAACAGGATTAGATTGACGTGACACTGATCTTTGATCTAGTTGCAAAGAGGCCTTAGCTCAGCCCCTGGGAGTGCTGGAGTTGGAGCATTCCTTCCATGTTTTCCCTTATTGATGGAAGGAGGCCAAGACTTTGTACTTCATTGTTATTCTCTTACTTTCTGGACATGAGTATCTGGCCAAGGCCTCCAATGTATTTATCATTTGTTCTTCAACCAGTCAGAAGAGAATGACCTATTGACATAGTGGACTAATGTGACATTCTAGAAGATATCCTAATGACATGCCCTCATGAGAGAGGATCAGAGAGTTAATATAGTTCTGGATCAAGACATACATGTGAGATGGGCATGGTGATGTATGTCTGTAATCCCAACTTCTCACAAGACTGAGGCAGGAGGATCCAAGTTCAAGGACAGTCTGGGGAACTTAGCGAGACCTTGTCTCAAAATAAAAAATAAAAAGGGCTTGGGATGTAACTCAATGATAGAGTGCTCTTGTGCCCAATTTCCAGTATGGGCTGTGTGTGCGTGTGTGTCTGTGTGTGTGTGTATGTGTGTGCATGTGTGTGTGTGTAAATGTGTACTGTTGTCTCTGCCACATTAATACAAATTACTCCTGATCCTCCTTCCTAATAGGGATGAAAAACAATGGATTCTCCAGATCAATGTCTGTGTATCATAAATCCATCCTACATTAATTTGCCCTAGCAAAGATACCACATCTGACACTGCAGCTCCTATTTCATTGATTTCTAGCAGCCCACTTTAATCCACCAGAATATATTTAATTGTTAGGGATCAGACTGCTGAATGACATGAGAATATGGTAGGCTGCATTCTATATGTCCTTTGAAGAGGTGTTAATCTCTACCATTGCCTCTGGGATATGGTAGCACTTTATATTTGTTCTGTTGGCTAGAGGAGGTGGGCTCCTGAAAGCTTAATCCTCCTGTTATTGTTCAGCACCTCTCCCCTTGAAAACTCACCTCTAGTCTCTGTGTGGAGATCTGACTGTCAAATCTCTGAGTCCAGAGAGGTAGGCTGAGATCACTTGCCTCAACTCCATGACAGGCCATCTGCCATGGCAGGTGTCAGTAATGGTGAGGTCACATCCGGGGTGGGTTAGCAGAACTATGGATTCAGAGTGTAGTTAGATAAAAGATCCAACTTGTGGAGAGCTTGAACGAAATAGAAGTTTAGAAATGATCCATTTCACAGTGCATAAACTTATGAAGAGTCTTGAGCAGAACAGTGACTTCATGAAAGCAGGGCCTTATGGCATCAATATCCTGACTGCAGAATGGATGGAACTTAGCAAAGATCTGGGCCAGAGTAGCAAGGCATGAAGTGACAGGGTCATGAACTAAGGTGGCAGCTGTGGGAAATGGAATAATGAAGTAGTAATGAGAAACATTTTTTAAATGGACTCAAAAGACCTTGGTAATGTGATTAGAATCAATGGATGGAGGAGAGATAGCTGTCAAAGATGATTTTACCTTTTCAACTTTGAGTGAGGGAAGAAGTGGGAGGAGGATGTGGAAAACAAAAAGGAAACATTTAAAATAGAAAGTGGTGAATTTGGTTTGGCCACATGGAATGTGAGTTAATGGTAGTATTGGAATTGTTTCTTAACCATTGTAAAAGTAGAATTATAGGCTCACATGAGGATTCCAAAAACTATAAAAGTCTAAACCAGGGAAGGAACACTTTTAAGGAACCAATTAGAACTTATTCAGTTGCTTCAGTGGAGGATGACAGTGGTAGTTTTGAAGAAATTGTAGAGTTTTTGTGAAGTTTATGCCTGAATAATATTTGGAGATATTACCTCGTATCTCTCCCCACAGCATTTTCTTGTCCATTTCCTTCTATTAATTCAGCAGTAGATTCTGTGCTTCATTGCTTAAGACAAAGTAAAGGACAGGCGGAATGTCCAAAAGTAATCTTCAGGACCTCATATCTCTGAAAGCTTATGCCCATTGGAAGAGGGTTATGGGAGAAAAAAATGAACTGGAAGATGCAGAAAGGAAAAGATGTTCCCTCAGGTAAACTAGAGATCCTCGTATGCTGAGGTAGAGTTGAGATCCGAGGACAGAAGGAATTGGTGTTCTTTCCCTTGCTTTCCTTTTTCTTTTCCTTTCTTCCTCCCTCTCTCCCTTCTTCCCTCCTTCCTCTTCTTCCTCCTCCTCCTCCTCCTTCTTTCCTTTTCAGCACAGCCGTGATTGAACCCAGCATGTTCGCAATGACCTGCATCTCCAGCCCTTGTTTTAAAATTTTGAGGTAGGATCTCACTAAGTTGTTAAATTGCCCAGGCTAGGCTTGAACTTGGATTC
This sequence comes from Heterocephalus glaber, assembly GCF_053883595.1. Lineage (NCBI taxonomy): Eukaryota > Metazoa > Chordata > Mammalia > Rodentia > Bathyergidae > Heterocephalus > Heterocephalus glaber. The sequence continues at coordinate 24,599,277 of NW_028258156.1, read as the reverse complement.
TCTTGCCTTGACCCCACAGAGTGCTGGGATTACAGGTGTGCATCACCATCCTGGCTGGTGCTTTATTTTCTGATAGCATATGGGGACTGCTGATGTGCAGACAGAAATAGAGGCATGGATTGTTCAAAGCATGTTGTTGAAACATGCCTGCATATCAGATGATCTAGAAGAGTTTTTGTTTATTTAACCATTACAGAAGTCTACCTCCAAAAGTTCTGATGCAAATGGTCTGATGGAGCCCAGGAGTTTGTATTTTCAAAAAGTTCTCCAAGTGATTCTTATGGGCAGCCAGATTCACTGGTCTAGGGCAGTTTTTCAATCTCAGCGTTATTCAGAGAAAACATCTAAAGGCTATGAACTTTATAACCAATGACCAGTGATTTGAGAATCCTTCTCCCCACTTCTCAAATCTACGACAATCCATTGTGAGGTCTTGGTACCTGTTGAGAGTGAGGATGGAGAATGGGGGACTGGGAGGACAGCTCCAAAGTAATTATTGAAATATCTTGCCAGCATGGTGGTATGAGGGCTTAGAATTTAAAGTGAAACACCAAGAGAGGTGTAGGATGAGTGATATGTCTCGCATACTTGGGTTTGTTTCGTGCCTGGTTTTCATGACTTATACAAGTGCCTATCAGATTGCTCTATTAGTTCTTAGAAATATATCACACGAAGCTCTACCATGCATGTAGATCCATGTCAATACTATAGTGGACCAGAAGGCCAAAGCAGATTAGCTAAAATGGAAGAAGAGTAGCTACAGTGAAAGGCTGAAAGTCCATAGGCAATATCTAAGCTTGTCTAGATTTCTCAGATGGCACCACAAAGTAAGTGATTAAGGACATAGACCTTTGGGTGCTTCTTCAGCAGCTAGAGAAACCTACCATGTCTTGCTGGGGCATTCAGACTCCTACTGCCTGAAGGCTCAGTGATCTTGGACAGCTTGGAGTTCAAATAGAGAGTTCAGGAATTCTTTTTCTGAAGGTAGAAGAACAACTATGTCATATAAGTCTCATAACTCCAAACCAAACTGCCTAAACCGAATGACAGATGTCCACCTACTTATCATTTGCTTTTTTTTTTGGTACCAGGGATCAAACTTGGGACCTTGCGCTTGTGAGGCAGGCAGCAGAACCACTGAGCTAAATCCCCGGCCCTATAATTTGCTTTTGTAAGTGGATTTTTACCCCAACTACATTGAGAATGAAAACATTCTTAATAACATTCAGTAGAATCCCACATTTTATTAAATAAGAAACCTGAAATCCAGGTTAAATGACATTGCCCAAGTCTATGCACATAGTAACAGCACCAGAGGTAGAGGTTGGGTCTGATGACAAGCAAACTGTTAACTTTTTCACTCACCAGGATATTGCAATTGTTAATAAAATTATAAAAATATTTTTCTGTTTACTACTAGTGATTACCAGAACGGGCAAGGCAAGATAATAGAAGTATATAGATATTTTTAATCATAACGTTATTTCACGCAATAGCCTAGACTCCAGTATGCCCTGGACAACAAGGTCAAGGAATGGCCCATGTGTTTCAGCAAGATGGAAACTCCTCAGTTTGCAATTGGCAGGGTTTCCTGAAAGAGGTTGTTATCATGGTTTAGATCTAAAATGTACCCCTGGAAGTCACATGTGTTTAGAAGGTGATTGAATCGTCATATTCATCAGTGGATTCATCCATTGATAAGTTCAGTAGACAAATGTCCTAGTAGGAATTGAGGCCTGGTTGGAGGTGGGTCACTGGAGGCGTGACCTGGAAGGGTACATTCTTGTCCCTGGTCTTCCTCTTTCTGCCTCCTGGCTACTACTGGATGAGCAGCTGTCCTCCACCATACCTTTCCACCATGTATTTTTCCCTTAGGACTAGCTGGCTTTGGACTGAACCCACTGGAAACTGTGAACCAAATAAACCTCTCTTCTTTTAAATTGCCAGTTTGGGGGAAATAACCAATACATTTGTGAATAGGGAGACTTTGCTCCCAGCATAATCAAGTGTCATGTACAAAATAGTTGGTTCTCAGATATGTAAAATATCCTCCACAAAAAGTTACTCTGCCACCTTGTATCGCTCTTTACCTCTGTATTTCCTACTTTTAATTAAGGCTCATGGGAAGGCCTTTAGAGAGGTCTTAAAGCTAAGGGTGAGGTTGCTCACTCTCAGAATAAAACATCCTCAAAACGAAGTGGTGATGGGGAACAAGAAAAATTCTAAAGGAGGAAGTGGCCTCAATAATGCAGGAAACTCATCTGATCCAGGCAGTCTGTGTCCTCTTGCAAAGTACAGAGTGGTTTCTGGGCTGGTCTACTGCATCCATGGCACCAGATGATGTCACTTCAAGCTGTGATGTCTGAATCCCTTCAAGAACTTATTTCTTTTGAAGTGAAAGCTCTGAGGATCAAAGACTGGGTGGCTTCGTAGTTTCCAAGGCCTATTAACTGTGATAAACTAAAGATTAGAAAAGCTGGAACCAGTGCTGGATGGTGATGCTGGGCAACAGCAGAAGTAGAGCTAGAAGTGGGGTTTTCCGGCAGCATTTGTGACTAAAGATATGTTGGTGTCAGAACTGAAAAGGTAATGTAAGTAGGTCAACAAACAGCAGCAGTATCTGCCAGGAGAAGTTGGAGCTAGTGTGGATGAGAGAGCAGTGTTGCTTTCCTAGTCTGTTTTCTTAAATAGGATCACAGCCTTGTATATCCTTCACCTTTGTCCCAGCAGTCCTTCGTAGCTCAGTTTTGGAACATACAAGGAGCACAGTGAAATCAAATGGATCAATTAAGTATTTGAAGAGTTTTCCTTTCTAAGCACATTATTATTTTATAGTAGACTCTATAGAACTAAATATTTATTCAGACTTACTATCCTCAGACTTGAAAGTAAATAAAAATTCAGAATTAAAAAAATAACAAAATTCACAATTTACCTGTACACATTAAACTGTTCACAAAATAATAGGGAACTGGCAGGCCAAATTGTGAGAGAAAGCCTGATCCCAGAGAGGTAAGGAGAGGAACTGAGCACCAGTGCTGCCCTGACACATAACAGGAAGTCTGAGTTTTATTCAGCAGCCTCAGATGGAGAGGACAGAACCAAGCCCTTTGCCAGAAAAGTCCACCAAACATTCGATGATGAAATTAACTTGGCATAGACTCACAGAAAACAGAAGGAACATTTCCCAACTCCTTTTATGAGGTTGGTAGATCTTTAATTCATAAAATCAATAAGGATAATATGAGAAAGGAAAAACACAGGCTAATCTCAATATATGAAAAGAGTTACAAAATTCAGGAATTGTGAGACTGAGTTAGTACTGAAAATCAATCAAAATGTAACTCATTGCAACAAAAGATTGAAGAGATCATATAGTCAACTCAAAAGATGAAGAAAAAGTAGCACAAATGTCCATCAGTGATAGAACACAGTAGTCTACTATACATCAGTGTAATTGTGGTTTATATGTAGAGGTTCCCCCAAAGCCTCATGTGTTCAGCGGTGGGGCCTTTGGGAGGTGACAGGATCATGGGGGCATGATATTTATCAGCGGATTCATCCACTGATGGGTTTGTAGATAAATGTGATTTGTGAGATGAAGCCCGGAAGCAGTAGGTCAGTGGGGACATGGCCTGGAAGGGTCTATCTCCCTCCTCCCCCCTTGATTGTTCTCTGCTTCCTGCTGCCCTGCCATGAGCAATCTTCCTCTGCTGTGTTGCTCTGCCATGCCACCCTGCCTCGGAGCCAGCCAGAAATGGACTGAAACCTCTACAGACTGTGAGCCAAAATAAACCTTTCCTCCTTAGAGTTGTGGGTGTTGAGTATTGTGTCTCAGTGACAAGAAAGTAACTAAAGCAATAGGGAGCTAAAGTAAATGCCCCGACATCATTGAATCTTACAAATATAAAATATAATGTTGAACTAAAGAAACGAGAAAAGGATACTTATAGCATGATTTCATTTGTATAGTTTTAAAAAATAGGCATAATATAATTATATTTTTTAAGAATATATTATAGCTAGAAAAACTATGAGAAAGGAAAACTTATTGTAAATATCTGGAGTTCTTTTATTCCTAGGTAAGAGGGAAGGAGCTGTGAACTGTGTGTGGTACATGGAAGTTTTTTGAGAGTGTTATAAATATTTTATTGATTTGAATGATAGTTACTCAGTGATTATTGTAGTTAATTGTAATTATTTAACAATTATAATTATTAAACCTTATTTATAGTTTATACACTTCCAAGTATGTGCCTTATATTTTACACGAAAAATTTTAAAGAAAGCTTTCAGGAGTCACAGAAATAAAGCTCAGGTGCCATGTCTGACAAGCAGCAAGACAGATATTTTGCGGTGCGTCTGGTAAACCCATAATACCCTCAGCTACTGTATATACCCAACTATTTTCTCTGTTACTCAAATGGCAAACTTGTCCTCCACAGTCTCCCTTGCTAGATAAGAAAGCTTTATCCTGGTCATTTATGCAGCAGCCTATTGATTTTGCCATAATAATTTAGAACCAACCAACATTATGATTAGCTCAACCACAACACATCATAAATTTAAATTGAAAACATAATAATTATTTTCATGTCTTTAGAAAGTCTGAATTACACAAACCAATGAATATGATTCCAGAGCAACTAAGACAATTATTTATGCTATGCAGTTTGTTGGGCCATGGGTCATAAGAAATAAAACACCCTGAAAAAGTCAATGATGGAAAGTAAAAATACAAAACTTACTATTTTTTTTGAATGATAGTTACAGCTCATGAGAGAAGAGCCTGGAGTTGTTATGGCAACAGTAATACAGGAAAATAAGCCTCTAGCCTCCAAGTCTCCTTTTTTTCTCTTTCCTAGTCTTGGCACTAAATAGTAAAGAACAGTCCCAGATGATGTGTAAAAACCCATAATGTTTATAAATTAGTCTCAGTTAACACATGCAACAACCTTGAGTTTCTAAACAAATAACATGCTGATGAATGTTAAGAGGGTAGAGACATCTTTGATGAATGTACAATGCATCCAAATTCCATAAAGATAAAATAATATGACATATGGTTAGTTTTGCTGATGGTATTTTCATATCAACCTAAATAGGTAGTTTCATTTCTGAATTTGTGTCATCTTTATGACACTTCACTAAAATACACCTCATATTAGCCACAATTTCTAATCAGCATTCAATTATTTATTGCATGGTAATAAAGTGGTATAGTATGCTGGTTAAAATAGTGGAACTTGGTTCCAGATTACCAAACTTCAAATTCCAGCAGTGCCACTCATTTTCTGGGAAATTTTGGGCGAGTTACTTATTATTTCCAAACTTCAAATTTCCCATCTGTGAAATGGAGATAACCATAATTATGGCACCTCTTATAGAGTAGGTATGAAGGTTAAATGAGGTAATGTATATAGAAGCACTTAGCACCTAGCACATATTAAATACTTCAAATACTAATTTAGCATCACTATTATTTTTTAAAATATATATATTTATTGGTACATTTTAGGTATAAAACACATTTACATTTATCATTGGGTGTTTGTACCAGAACATGATGCATCTTAGTTTTTATTTTTTCTCCCATTACCTGTGCACCCTTCACCCCCTCCACCCTTCCCTATCTACACAGAGTTTGATTCCATTTTTTTTCTCTCATAATTTTTTTCCTTCCCTTCTTCCCTTTCTCCTTTCCCTTCCACCATCCCCAAACCCTTGGATCTTTTCTTATTTCAAATTATCAATTATTGATTTTAATAATTTTCATCCTTATTTACACTTTCAATTTCTCACACTAGAGAAACTATTCGGTATTTACACATGTGTGTCCTATTTATTTCACTTAAGAGTATGGGCCCAATATGCATCCATTTAGCTATAAATGTCTCTAGTTTCTCATTCTTTATGGCTGAGTAGTACTCCATTTTATAAAAAACCCACATCTTCTTTATCCAGTTTCCAGTCGATGGGCACTTGGGCTGTTTCCAAGGTAGCATCACTATTATTATAAGTAGTAATCTTGTCCATAGCCTATGGTCATAGATATTTCAAGCAATATTTTAAAACCACAGAAAAATTAGAGCTCTCAGAAGTGTAATTCTCAGTCGCTTTATTCTACTTCTCTTTCTGTTCCTGATTTAGTGAGTTTTATTTCTCAGTTAATACTTGGAAGCTTTATCCAAAGACCAGTCTGCCAGCCTGCCTTTTTGCTCTCCCTGCTTTATCTCACTTCTCTGTAGGCCCAAATCACAATCACAATCAGGAGGGGAAAGTTCTAAGACACCAAGTTCAGTTTAACTTCTCTTTCCACTTGGTTGATAAGTGAGGTAAATAAAGAGTACAAATATGCCATGTCTAGGAGTATAAAATGGTGGGAGATTGTGTAAGAGCTGGCAAAAAGTTCAAATCAATAATGAAAATATGAGATGACGATCCTACATCAAAAAAAGTCAAAAGTGCAGACGAGACTTAGAAAGATCTATGAATGGGACTATAGCAAGTCCTATTGTGTTTACCCATCCTAGAAAGCAAAGAAGTGTTATTACCAGCAAAATGGAGCCAGATTTGATCCTTGGTTTCTGGGAGTACAACAGAGAAGGATTTAGAGACCCAAAAGTGATTTTCTTGACCCTAAAATGAAAACCTTCACCATTAGCTAATAACTCCAAGTTAGACTTGAGCCAGGCTACTTACTCCTTTTTTCCCTCTGTCTTAGTTCCTTATCACTGAAACAACATACCTGACACTGACAATTTAAGGGAAGAGAAGTTTATTTTGGCTCATATTTCAGAAATTTCAGCCTATATTTAGCAGGTTTAAACACAGAAAACAGCATGGTAGAAGGGACTGGGCAGAGGAAAGCTGCTCACATCATGGCAGTAAGGAAGCAGAGAATGAAGGAAGGAGCAAGGGAGACTGATATGCCCTTCCCCAGTGGCCAGTCTCTTTCAGCCAGGCCCCACTCTCCAACAGCACACTGGGCTGTTGAATTCACCAGTAGATGATTATACTGCTGAGTATAGCATTCCCGTAATCCAGTCACCTTCCACAAGCCCCTCCTGTGAGCACAGAGCCCTTGGTGGGCCAGTCTTGATTTAACCATAACATCCTTTAAAGTGAGTATAGCATACACAGAGAAGCACAAAATCTTTTGTGTACATCTTGTTGTATTTTCACATAGTGAACATACTCATGCACCTGCTATCCAAATTAAGAAATAGAATATTGTCCGTATAATAGAAACCTTCTTAGACGTTTCCCAGTCATTGTTACTTGCAGTGGTAACCACTGTCTCATCATGCTGTCATTATTAATCAATTTTGCTAATTTTTAACTTTATAAATAGAATCATTACAAGATGTATTCTTATGTTGGTTTATTTTCATCAACAGCATGCTTGAGAGACTTTCCTATGCTGTTTGTAGTTGTAGTTTGCTTATTCTCGTTGCTAAAATAGTATTCCATTATATAAATGTATCACAGGGCTTTTAAAAATTCATTTACTGGGCTGGGGATTTAGCTCAGTGGTTTCAGAGCCTGCCTCGCAAGCACAAGGTCCCAAGTTCGATCCCTGGTACCAAAAAAAAAAAAAAAAAAATTCATTTACTTTCTATGCACTTTTTGCTGTTTCCATTTGGAGAGTTTGGCAAATGGTGATGCAATAGCCATTCTTGTACTTGTCTTTTGGTATACATTTATCAGAATCAAATGCATTTCTGTTAGGGTATATCCAGGGTGGAATGTTGAATCACAGAGTATGCAAATACTTAGCTTTAGTAGATCCTGGAAAAGCAGTGTCTCCACTTTTCCAAAGTGGTTCTACCAAACTGCACCATTATTGGCAGTATTTGAGATTTCTAGATGCTTCACATCCTCACCAACACTTGATATGTCTGTTCTTTTAATCTTAATCTTCCTTGAGGGCAATATCACTACTGAAGTGGTATCACTACTGTTTTGATCTTCATTTCTTTATGAAGAATGAGGTTGAACATATTTTCATATATTTATTAGCTATTTGGTTATCCTCTTTCATGAAAGTTCCTATCCAAACCTTCTGCACATTTTTCTATCATACTATCTTATTCTTTTAGATTGGTAAGACTATATAAATAAATATAAATATTTATCTCCTAGATATGATTTCTTTGTTAAATGTAAATATTCCAAATAAATTATCTCAAACATTGTTTTTTTTTCTTTTTATTTTCTTAATAATGCCTTTTGAAAAACAGAAGTTCTTAATGTCTATGCAGTCCAATTTATCAATAGCAGAGTGGTTAAGAAAGACTGAAATTAGACAGATACCTGTTAAAATCTCAGTTGTGAGTCTTTCTTAACCTATGTGACTTGGGAAAATTATGTTACCTTTCTAAGCCTGAGATTCCTCATTTACAAAATGGGAACGGGAATCTCATCTTCATCATGGTCCTACTGTAAAGATTAAATAGGATCATTTGTGTGAAAATATGAGGTGCTCAGACTGTTCTTATGGTACTACTCCACAGCATTATCAAAGTGCTACTCATTATTTCATTCCCATGTTAAATATATGTGACAAAACTACAGTTCTAATAGGTTCCCATCATGGGGTAAAAATAGTTAATTTGTTTATATTAACTTTAATATAGAAACATGCTTTTCCAACACTGTTTGAGATCATGTTGAAAGCATGGATCAGGAAGCAGTTGAAGAGAATTTCCTCTTTATTCAGAATGTATATGACTGGAAAATGTTTGATTTGTCAGCTCAGTTGATTTTAAATCTTAGGTGGTCTTATTCAGTGGTATTATTTTTACATTTAATCATATCAGTAAATTTTTGACAGTAAAATTCTACGGACTGTGTAGACAATCCCTTGAAAAAAGGAAACATAGTACATTGTTTTCCTTTCTACTTCACTAGGAAATCATTCTTATGATTATATTTAAGTATTTGTTCATCTAGATCTACTTAAGCTTTATCAAACAGTTCCCTCAAAGTGTAAGACCAGGGGCCTTACCAAATGCTCCGAGGAGCTGACTGCAGCAAAGAACACCCAGGAGGGAACACACCCGACAAGTTGGAAAAGTAAAACAGACCTTTATTAGTCTGGCCAGACAGCACCCTCCAAGCAACAGGCTTAGAGAGGGCCCCGAGCTCAGGGGGTTGGAAGGTTTTATAGGGGCTGCAGGGGTGCTTAGCAAGCAGAACTACAGAAGTGGAATTTTTGCAGTTAGGGGATGGTTGGGGGGGGTGGTTTGCAGATGTTCTTTACTTAGCAAACAGGATGTTCCTTACACAGAAACAATGGTACATTCCATGGTGTCTTAACAGATAAACAAGTACATTCCAGGAACTCTGTGTCCTGTAGTGAACCCGAAACCCACAGGGACAAGATGGAGGGCCTGTAACAAGATGGCGTTACTTGTGCTAAGTCTCATCTGGGTCTTACAAAAGTAATGTATGAATTTGTGAGAATTTGTTGAAAATACTATATCATTCAGTGTACTGTATACTTCATTTTCTAAAAACATCTATGGTTTTCCAGGTTACTAAAGCTAACTAAGAGTGTAATCTTTTGACTGATAAATTTGTAATCAAACCACAATAAACATGAAGTCAACAAAGGAAGTGGAAAGGGGGATGGATGATTTAATATGGTGAGAGAACTAAAAATTATAAATTGATTCATTTCTTTCGAATTTATCTCATGGACACCATCTTTGTTTTTTATAAAGACCACACAGAGAATTACCATCCAGAATGAAACTGAAAGCAGTGAGTCAAGATGTATGCAATGTAAGAGTTAGTATTTATTGAGCATTTTATTTGGCCACAGATCTACTCAATAATACTTCGTGAGGATTATCTCTTTATACCTTCTCAGCAATCCTTTGGATATGGTACCTTATTGTAAGCCTTGAGAAGAATAAGTAACTTGGCCAATGTAATGCAACTAAGTGATGATATGATGGGATTTAAATGCAGGAAGCCATATTCAAGATCTGGCACACTTCATCAAGAAAAGAGAAGGGAGGGGAATGGGAAAAAAGAGCAAAGATATATTATTTATGTACAGACACAAATTCCCTATGATAAATGTGATCATTATATATGGCAAATATATACTAAAAAAAATATGTGCTATAGTCTGTTAGCAGACAATTTGTGGGGAGCTTGGAATGGTTTTTATCAAGGTGCACTCTAGGAAAAGATAAGTTACAGTGCCCTACCACAACCATAAATACTTTACCATCTTAATCAGCAACTATATTGCACTAAATCCAGAAAGTTCCTCAATTTATATGTATCCAGTAAGACACATGTACAAAGCATGCAAAAATAAAATCAAGAATCTAAACCATACAGACAGAAGAGATGTTCACTGAAAGTTTAGAAGAGATGTCACTGAAATCTCCTTTGATCAGGATTATCCATGTAACAGTCTCTTAAGTTGCTTCCTTATCAGTCACAAAGTTATTATCAGCCTGAATCTCGCATCATGAAGATTAGAAGGAGGCAATTTAGTAGATTCAAAGTAGCTAAAGAGTGACAAATGAAGATACCAAGGGAGAGAGTGAAAAAGAATAAAGGACCAGGCAGATGTAAAGAACTGAGTTATGATCTAGACGGGTGAAAAGGCACAAATCTTTTAATAAGATTTCTTTCTGACTTTTTGATGTACTGTCTTATTTCTGTCCTTGTCGTTGGGACAAAATACTCAACCCCTGCAACTTAAAGGAGGCGAGGTTTATTTTGGCTCATGTTTTCAGTTCATGGTCAACTGGCTCAAAGGAGGAAAGAGCATGGTAAGAAGGCCTGGGTGGAGGAAATGTGCTCAGTCATGACAGTTGCAAAGCAGAGAGCTGAGGGAGGAACCAGGGAGAAAGATATGCCCCTTTCAGGTCATGCCCCCCTCCATGACCTCCTAACAGCTCCTCAGCTGCAGCACCCCATAACCCAGTGACCTTCCACAAGTCTCATCTCTGAGTAGATAAGGGGGAAATTTTTGTATCTAAACCATAACACACACTGTTTTGATGGTTACTTCTCCTCTATTTAATTATTGAAATAGTTGATTGGAGAACACTTTGGATATTTGGTCAATCTGATATGGTGATCTTGACAACCTAATCTGGATATTTAGTTAAATATTAATTTCTTTCACTGTGTTCTAGTTCTCTCTTTATATACCAAGCAACACCGAAACTTTATAGCTTAAAATAATAGCAACAATTTATTTGGAGACAGATCTTTCCTCAGATGGATTGTCCTTGTTCAACACAATACTAGCTGGTGTGGCTCAGTTGGGGTCTGGAGAATCCATTTTTAAGGTAGCTCATAGACTGACCAGAATGGTGCTATTGTCAGTTGGGAGTTCACTCAGGGCTGGGATGGAGTTCTCAGTCTCCATTTCTTGGACTTTTCTACAGGCTATTTGGATTTCCCCATGATGTAGTGGCTGTGTTTCAAGAACAATGATATTAAAAGAATCATTCATAAGCTGTTATCTTTTATGGCATTGCCTCAGAAGTCACGTAACATCACTGTGTTCACAAGCTACCTACATTCAAGAGGTAGCTCCAACTTCCAAAAGAGGTCATTAAAGTTACACATTAAGAAGAGCATGCTGATTAAGAGATATTGTTATGCCACTTTTGGAATATTTAATCTGCTATACTATACATCCTCATTCATTCATTAACTCAACAAATATTAATTTAGTACTTAAGGACTAAATATTCAATGATGAGAAAAAAATACATATTGGTATATTTGGGGGAAATGTACATTATTTGAATAGGCACAAAAGTACATATATAATTGTAAGTAATAAATGGTGCTAATGAGAAATCTATGCTACCTTGAGGGAATATTAAGTGGTCTGAGTTCAGTAAAGTCTTATTTTCAGAAAAAAAATAAGAATTAAACTGAGATATAAAGGATGGTTGGATTAGTCAGAGTTTTGTAGAAAAACAGAACCAGTAGAATATATATGAGAGGGGTTATTAGACTGGCTCATGCAGTTAGAGGCTTTAAAGTCCCACAGGCCGTTTGCAGGCTAGAAAGTCAGAGAAACCAACAGCTGCACAGTCTAAGAAGCCAAGAGTCTCAATACGAAAGGGGCTAGCAAAGCCCCATCCCAAGGCCAAAGGCCTGTTAACCTCTTGGAGAATTTCTAGTACAAGTCCATGTTCAAGGGCTGAAGAACTGAAGAGTCTGGTGTCCACAGGCAAAAGCAACAGAGCCAGAGACATTCACCCATCTTTAGTGAGAATTAGCTTCCCTTTCTGCTTTTTTGTTCCATCCTAACCCCAGCCATTGGGATAGTGTTGCACACATTCAGGATGAATCTTCCCCACTAAGTCCACTGATATGTCAATCTCCTCAGGAAACTTCCTCATAGATACACCTTTGCCATTTCCGTAGACACTTCTCAATTCAGTGAAGTGGACCAACAAAATGAGTAAAGGTAAATTTCTCAAGAGCATTCTACTTGCTGGGAACAGCATATGGAAATCCCTATGGGAGAAGATAGAAATGTACTAAAAACAATGACACAATGAAACTCTATGTGGCCAGAGAGAATGGGGAAAGGATAGTAGAATAAGTTGAGAGTGGGCTGGTAGCAGTGTCCAGAACACGGAGGGCTGTGCTAAGCCTGCATTTGCCTTTAGTCTCAGAGCAGCTCAAGACATCAAAATGATTTAAGCGGGGGCAATGACATAATCAGATTTATATTTCAAAAACTTCTCATTGTAAAGGGTAAATAAGAGAGGGTAAAATCAAGGAAATCCATTATATAGCTTCTTTAGTAATTCAGAAAAGAGATGATTAATAACTAGTCTTGTGAGAAAGAATCAAACAAATTCAAACTATAGAAGCAATTTTATGTAAAGAAAATGAATAACAAAAATAAATGAGTAAATTAGAAACATACAGCCTATCAAGATTGAATCATGGAGAAATTTAAAAATCTGAACAGACTCAGAAGTAGTAATTGAGATTGAAGCAATAAGAATAAATTTTAAAACTTTCAAGGAAAAAGAAGTCCAAAACCACATGGTTTCATATGAATTCTTCACTAGACAATTTTACCAAATATTTAAAGAAGAATTAATACCAATCTTCAAACCTTCCAAAGGATTGAAGAGGACAGAGCAATTCTAAACTCATTTGAGGAGGCAAGAATTATTTTGATATCAAAAGGACTACAGACCAATATCTCTGGTGAATGTTTTTTTATTTTTTATTTTTTGGTACTGGGGATCGAACTCCGGTCCTTGCGCTTGCGAGGCAGGTGGCAGAGCTTTGGGCTAAATCCCCAGCCCTCTGGTGAATATTGATGCAAAAATCCTCAGCAAAACTAAAACTAAATTGAACAGTATTTTAAGAGCACATTCTTCACAACAAAATGGGATTTATACTTGGATGCAAGATGGTTCACCCTATGAAAATTACATGTAATAAACCACATTCACAGACTGAAGAACAAAAACCAATAATCTCAATTGATGTAGAAAAAGCATTTGAAAAAATTCAACACCTTTCCATGATGAAAACACTCAACAAACCGGGAATAGAAGGAAACTGCTTCAACATAAAGAAAACTATAAATGAAATTTCATAGCTTGCATCATATATAATGGTAAAAAACTAACAGCTTTTTCTCTGTCAGGAAGAAGGCAAGAATGCTCACTCCTGCCACTACTATTCAACATAGTCCTAGAAATCTTACCCAGATGAATTAGACAAGAGAAGGAAATTAAAGACATCTGTATTGGCTAGGAAGAAGTAGACTTATCTCTGAAGAAAACATGAACTTAGTATGTTGAAAACCCTAAAGATTGCACATGCATACACAACAGTCTGTCAAAATCTTATAGATTTTAAGAAAGTTACAGGATAAGAAATCAATATACAAAAATTAGATACATTTCTGTACACTAATGAACAATCTGTAAAGGAAATAGAGAAAATAGTCCTACTTACTGTACTTTTATGAATATAAAAGAAATATGTAGAAAGATACAAATGTATAGAAAATGATCTCATGCTCATGATTTAAAAGACTTAATTTTATTAAAATTTCTGTACTGCTCAATGCAATCTATAGACTTAATGGAATCCCTACTAAAACTCCAAATGGCATATTTTACACAAATAGAGGAACCATCCTAAAATCCATACGGCATCTCAAGGGACACTGAATGGCCAAGAAAAGCATAACTACAAATCAATGGTAATCAAGATGGTGTAGTACTGGCACAAACACAGATATATAGGTCAATGGAACAGAATAGAGACTCCAGAAATCAATTCCTATGCAAAATGATTTTCAACAAGGGTACCAAGACTGCATAATGGGTAAAGAATATGTAGTCTCTTCAACAAATGGTATTGAGAAAGCTGGATATCTATGTGCAAAAGAATAAAGTAGACCATTTATGCCACATACAAAAATTAAGTCAAGGGCCAGGAATTTAATTCAGCGGCACAGTGCCTACCTGGCAAGCACGAGGTCCTGAGTTCAATCCCTGGTACAAAAACATAGGGAAAAATCTTTAAAGCATCAGATTTGGCACTGATTCATATGACACCAAAAGCACAGGCAGCAAAAGCAAACAGAAAAATAGAATGACATCAAACTTAAAAACTTCTGCACATCGAAGGAAATAATCAACAGAGTGAAAATGCAACAAGATAAAATTATAAAGAAGAAGGAAATATTTACAAATCATATATCAGATAAGGGGGTTGTATCCAGATATACAAGGAAATTCTATAACAAAAACAAAAAACAATCTGATTTTTAAATGGGCAAAGAATTTTAACAGGCAATTCTCCAAAAAGATATACAAATGATAAACAAGCACATGAAAAGATGCTAACATCATTAATCATAAAAGAAATAAAAGTCTAAACCACAGTGAGCTATTGGTATATCAGGTTGTACCCATTAGGATAAACATGTATCAAAAGAATAGAATATAACAAAGATTGTGGAGAAATTGAGACTTTTGAACTCTTCTGGAAATGTAAACAATGTAGCCATTATAGAAAATATTATGGAGTTTCACCAAAGAAATTAAAAATAGAACCAGTGTATGATCCAGCAATCCCACTTCTGGGCGTGTATCCTTTAGGATCTAAATGTCTCCTAAAAGGCTTATGTGTTGGAAGTAAGGTCCCCGGTACAGCAAGGAAGTGGGGCTTTGGAAAGTGATTGGATCATGAGGTTCTCACTTCATCAGTTGATTAATGGATTAATGGATGGACTCATAATTTGATGACATTATTGCAAAGTGTTAGAAATTTAGGAGGAACCTAGCCAAATGGGGTAGTTCATGGGGCATGTCCTTGGGAGGACTGTATTGTGTTTCAAGTCCTTATCCCTTTCCCCTCTTTTTCCTCCTCCCCCTCCTCCTCATGCCTCCTCTTCCACCCCTTCTTTCCTGTACCCCTCCTTCCTAGCTACCACAAGGTGAGCTGCTTTTCTCTGTCATACCTTTCCACCATGATGATTCTGCCTTGCCACAGAAACAATAGAAGAAGTGATCATGATCTGAAACCTCTAAAACTTTGAGTCAAAAATATGTCTTTCCTACTTTAAGTTATTTTTTTTCAAGTATTTTGGCACAGCAATGGAAAGATTCCTAACACAATATCTGAAAGAAGAATGTCGAAGAGATAGTTTCACTCTCGTATTTATTACCAAATTACTGACAATAGCCAGCAGGTGCAAGCAAGCTAAATATCCATGGACATATGACTATATAAAGAAAATGCCATCTGTACTGACAGAAGTGCTATACAATAAGACAGGCCGTTGCCTTGCCTCCATTTTTTCCCCACAGAATGTTTTGTTTTGGAAACGTAGGTTTGTGCTGCTGGGCGCCTGCCCAATGCATCAAAATGGTTTGTGACCGCTTGAACTGTGGGGCCTTTCAGGAATATTCTGGAACCTCACCCACCCCCTCTTCAGTGGGCGTGCTTGCCCACTCTGGAGATCCCTGTATAAGGAGGTTCTCATTTTTGGTAGGGCGCTCAGACTCCTCTGAGCCCACCTGGACTCGCTAGTATAATAAAGATTTTTTCCTCCACCTCTTCAACTGACCATCAGATTCTGGAGTCTTCAAATTACGAGAGCTGTGACCCAGAGCCACCACACTGAGCTGTAAAGCTCAGCTGTGCCTCCAGAGCTGTGGCACTTAGCTGTGCCTCTGAGCTGTAACACTTAGGTGTAGCACTGAGCTGCTCTGCTCTGCTGCAACAGTACATACAAGAGAATATTATGCAGCTTAAAAGATCCTACATGCTGCAGTATAGATGAATTCTCATGACATTATGTTAAGTAAAATAAGCCAGTCACAAAAGAACAAATACTCCATGACCAAAATCATATGAAGTTGCAAACTCATAGAAATAGGAAGTCCAATGGTGGTGGCCAAGGGCCAAGAGAAAGAAAAAGGGGGGAAGAAAAAGGTTTTGCAAGATGAAAAATTTCTGGAGATTTGTTGCACAACAACATGAATATGCTTAATAATATTGCCCTGTACACTTAAAGTGATTAAAATTGTAAATTAAGTGTTATATATTATTACAATTAAAAAAATAGGAGCTCTAGGATTACTTAGGTTTCTTCTCATACACCTGGCTCTGCTTCCTCTAAAGTTGGAAGAGGTAAAGGCTTAAGCTTTTTATCCACACCATTTAGACAAACATCTGAGGTTTAAGAAATAATTGATGAGTGTTGGATGGACGAACAGGATAGATGAATAAGAATGGACGGATCTTTTGACTTCAGTTCCAAGTTTCTTAGTTCCCCCTTGTCTTAATGTCTTTGGTCATACTGCTGCATCTTCCCTGCTGGTTCTTACCTCTATCCATGCCCTCACTAATCTGCATGTCATCAAGGGAGTATTTGTAGATCTCAGGACTGATAGGCTTCTCCTCTGTGATCTCAGAAAGAATCTCAGTTGGAGGTAGGAACTTCCCACACAGCATCACAGTACTTGATTTATCAGTCTCTTTTACTTGATTGTGTAAGCTCCTCCTGGTGGAGACTGTATCCAGTTCACATCTGTAATCCCAGCAATTAGCAGAGTGTGTGTCTTGCAGTAGCCAATAGTTAATATTTATTTGTAGCAATATATATAGGGAATGAATTTACTAATCTTTGAAAAATGTGGATAGTCTGTCTTTTTTACCTTGTCTTGAATATCAGATTTTTAAACTGGGATTCTGGAATGAATCCATGGCAGAATTCCCTGAAATTTTTTCAAATGAAAATATAACACTATTCCACATTGTTGATTAATCAGAATTCTATCTGTGTTTGACCCAAATTTAGATACAACATTCTGAGGAGGAAATTCAAGAGTGTAACTTGACTCCTTCCCTAAAGGGCTGTCATTACCTCTGTGAGGGTTGGGCCCAAAGGTTGCTGGTGAGGAGACTTCACTTCCGTTTCTTTCTACTCAGTATGCAGCCAAACACGTGGAAGAATCTCCCTTAGTACCTTTGGTTATACGCCGAAAGACTTAGCTGAAATTTCAGGATATTAGCATGAAATGCAGTAGAAATGAATTGGGTCTGAAAAATATTTAAAAGCAGGTGTTGTCAACAACAAATTTAATAAATGGTATCTACTTCCCGGTTGATTAATTAGTTGAAGCACTAATTTCAACTTGTAACAAAAATACTAACAAGAAATACTTATAAAAGTGAGTAACACTGGGCTGGGGATTTAGCTCAGTGGTACCATCGCCTGCCTGGCAAGCACAAGGTCCTGAGTTCAATCCTTGGTACCAAAAAAAAAAAAAAAAAAAAAAAAAAATCGAGTAACATTATCAGGTGAAATGCATAAGGACTTAATGCTTCTTAAACTGAGATCCACATAGTATATTCTTCAGCATTTGTGAGTTCTGTAGAAGAATTTTTAATTTTAGGGTTTTTTTTCCATTAAGTTTATTGGTACATTTTAGGTATAAAATATAGTTAAATTCATCATTGGGATCTTGTACCTTTACATGAGTATCTTGGCTCTTATTTTTTTCCCTTTCCCCTGCCCTCCCTTCACTCCCTGCACCCTTCCCTATTTGCAAAGCCTTTGTTTACATTTTTTCCTTTTCTCATATTTTTTCTTTTCCCTTCTTTCCTTTCTCCTACCCCTCCCACTTCCCCTACTCCTTTAGACCTTTTCTTCCTATTACACAATATCAATTAAACATTTTTTTAAAATTACAATATCAAGACCTAGAAGACATTATCACATATTTTATGGAATTTAAAAGAATATAGAAAGCATATTACAAAAATCTTTTTTGAAATAAACTGGACAACTTCTCAGGAGTACCTTGGAAGACAAATGAATGAAACTGACTCTGAAGGAAATATAAAATTTGAATAGCACCTATTAAAGAAAGTATATTCCTAGCTTGAAAACCTACCTATATGACAACAACAGGCTCATATACATTTTAACTGATAAATTATATCAAACATTTAAAGCAGAAAGAAAAAGCCATATGATCCTGTCAGTAGTTGGAGAAAAAGTATTGGACTAAATTCTACACCTGTTCATGGTAAAAGCTATCAGGAGACTAGAAGTTGAACAGAACCTTCTCAACAGATAAAAGACATGTACTCCATACTTCCAGGAAAACTGCCTTATATGAATGGAGAACATACAATGCTAAGGTGGGGAACAAGGGCAGATATGGCTACTCTGCATCTATCCATTAAGCTTTGAATCACAGGCCCAAACCAAAATAGTCTGGCAATAAAATGACACAATGAGGATAGGATTGGCAAGGTAGAAGCAAAATCTTTATATGTAGATGAAATGATCATCTACAGAGAAAATTCTAAGAAATCTCTAGGAGCCCCTAGAACTTGTATTTGAAATTAGCAGGATTAGAAAACACAAAGTATATATAAAAATTCAGGTCTATGTATACTTGCTATAAATGAAGAATTGGATATTGAAATTTAATATGTTTAGTATGTTATGAGGGAGTACAAAGGGCCTAGAAAAAGAAAAAGAAAAAGAAAAAGAAAAAGGAAACAGTGTTGGAAGACATTTAGTGTCTAATTTTAAGACTTCCTCTAAAGCTACAGTAATCAAGGCAGTGTTGGTGTAAGGAAAGACATATAGATTGTTGGAATAAAACAGAGAATCTAGAAATAGAACCACACATATATGGTCCACTGAGTTTTGAAAGATTATTTAACATTAACATTTTATACCATATAAACTCAATTCTAGAGCAGAGGAAAAGATAGTGTTTTCACCAATTGGCACTAGAACATCTGGTATCTGTATTTAAGAAATTAACCTCAACCCTTTATTACCATACATAAAAATAGCTTGAAAGGATCTATGAACCTTAATGAAAGGATCTATGAACCTTTTATGAAAGCCTAAAAGTATAAAACTTTAAGAAGAAATTATAAGGGAAAATGTGTATGAATTTATGGTAGGCAAGAATTTCCTAGGATACGAAAAACATGATGTATAAAAGAAAAAAATTGATAAATGAGATTCCATCAAAATTTAGAACTTTAAATGACATTAAGAAAATGAAAAGTAGTCCTTAAAGAGACCATATTTATAATGCATATAACCTATGACCAGAATGTGTAAAGAACTCTTACAGCTCATTAATATACAACCCAATTGAAAAGTAGACACAAGAAGATGATAAATAGCCAGTACAGCACAAGGAAAAGTGTGCAACACTAGAATCAGAAAAATACTAATCAGTACATTAACAAGATTGAATTATATACTCATTAGGGTGATGAAGTTTATGACTTTTTCTTTTTGTTGGATTCTTCCCTTTTACATTTAATTTCTTTTCATGCCTAGTGGGTTCATTCTTCTGTGCTTCCTGGGGTTGTGATCCTCATTGTCTGTTCCTAGGATATTATCTAAAATTTTTTACAGTGCTAGTTTGATATTCATGAAGTTCCTAAGGTGCTCTTTGTCATGAAAGTATCTTATTTCTCCATCAATTTTGAAAGATAGTTTTGCAGGGTACATCAGTCTGAGTTGGAGGCTGTTTTCCTTTAGGGCTTGGAATATGTCACTCCAAGCTTTTCTTGCCTCTTCTTGCCTTGAGGGTTTGCATTGAGAAGTCTGCTGTGATTCTGATGGGCTTTCCTTTATATATGATTTATTTCTTTAACTGCTTGTAGAACTTAGTTCTTCTGTTGGGTTTCTGGAATCTTAACAAATATATGCCTATGTGTAGATTTTTTTTTTGATCAAGGCTATTTGGAGTCCTATATGCCTCACTTATCTGTATGTCAAGTTCTTTCCCCCTCCTTGGGAAGTTTTCTGCCATCACTTTTGTGAACAGCTTTTTTATGTCATCTGCACTCTCTCCTGTTTCTTTGTTGACTCCAGTAAGTCTTATGTTATTCTTCTTTGCATCATCTAGCAGCTGCTGGATTGATTTCTCGTGGTCCCTTACAATTTTGAAGCAGTTTTTCTTTTCCTGGTCACTAATTGCAATCTTATCTTCTATATCTGAAATTCTGTCCTCACATTGGCTCATTCTGGTGTGTAGACTTTCAATGGAGTTTTTGATCTCCTGGAAATCTGTTTGTATCTGTTTTATGAATTCCATTTGTTTCCTATGTTGGGATTTCATCTTGTTCCTCAGTTCCTCTATTTTTTAATGTGTCCTCTCTAGATTTATTAATCATGTCTTGTACCATGGGCACAATCTCTGCTGTTATCCGAGAAATTGTTTCTGATTTCATTTTTTCCAGATCCTCTTTTGTTGCCAGTTCAGGGAGTCCAGGTTGTTGAATATCAGAGTGTTCCATCTGCTTGGCTTTTGGGGTTGCTTTAGGTGATCTGGAAGTCTGGTTTTGAGACTTGTTTATGTGTCTTCTCATTTTTACGGGGGTAGGGGGTGGTGGGGGTGGTGCTGTTGGCGCCTGCGCGACTCACCTCCTCTCAGCTGGGAGCGGTGGAATGGCAGCCCGGAAGCCCCTACCTCTGGGCTGGGAGTGGTGGAACAGCCTAATTTTAGTTTTTAATTAGATGATAATTTAAAGATTAATATAAGTATATTTCAAATCATTGGATATTCTTATTGTCTGGTGGGGATACCAGCTGGAAAATAGAAGTGACAAGTAGTTTTAGAGAACAGGAAGGTTCCATATTTATGATTGCATTAATATTGAATAATCTACCAGAGTTTAAGTTTTATGTGTTGGTAAAGGGTACCCAGCTCCTCTATACATCCTAATAAAGAAAATGTCAAATCTCATTCCACAACTACTATCATGCAAGTTTTACTAATTTCAATAGGACAAACACAATTCATCTTCTTTTTGGCAATGATAATTTGTAGCCAAAATCATTTTTATATAATAAAATGCTAATTTCTTACCCAGGAACTGTGATACCATCATTTAAAAACTATACATTGGTTTAGAGTAATATTGTGAAATAATTGCAAGAAAAAAGTGGCCTTTGTATATAAATTTATTCATTCTTTCCATATCTATAATATCTCATGCATTGTTCCCTGCTTTGGGCTCACAGACTGAGTCAGAAAAAGTTCTATTCCTATGGAGCTTTGTATTCTACTAAAAGCCAAAGTAAAAGTAAGAGGCAAAGCATATTATAGTCTAACTTTGAAAGTCAAGTTTGCAGTAGTTGGGAGGGGGAAAAGTGGTGAAACAACTGAGTTGCCAAAGAGTACATTGTAGTCTAAACATTGAAGCTTCTAAAAAATCCTATGCCGGGGCCAGGGATTTAGCTCAGTGCTTCTGCTGCCTCCCTCACAAGCACAAGGTCCTGAATTCGATCCCCAGTACAAAAAAAAAATAATCCTGTGCCATATCATCCATGGCCACACTCAAAATGAGAGAGGATTTGTTGAGTTGACCTTGTATTTATATTGACATAACATATTAATATTAACATATTAACTCTCACTATTAGTTAAATAAAATAAATAATATGCAATAGAAAGATTATAATTAGGTGGTATCTTTAACTTTTCAGTTATATTCTGGAAATGTTAATTTGAATTTTATTAGTTTGGTAGTTTGACATATTTAATTCATTAATCTATTTTGGTTTGATAGTTTCACAAATAATTTTTTTATGCATTAGATTAAATTTAATTTTGAAAACAGTTTTATTGAACTATTACATTTACATCCAATAAAATTCAGCCACTGTGTGATGTTCGATGATTTCTTAGCAAATACATAGAATTGTACTATAATCCAATTTTAAAACATTTTCATTTCCCCTGAAAGGCTGTTGAGGCCATTTGAAGTCAGTCCCTGTTTCAACCTCCAGCTTTAGGTATTCATTGATCCATTATCTCTAGACAGTTGTCTTTTTAAAAAATAAAAGTCATATAAATGGAGTCTTTTATGTCTGTTGTCTTTCACTTAGCGTAAAACTTCTAGCAGTAATTTTTCATTTTTTTGGCTGGAGAAATTCCATTGTACAGATTAAATGCATTTTCATATTTACTTTATTTTCTTGGATTTCTAACAGTCTTTATATTTTGATTAATGTGGTTAGACCATTCACTTCTCTTTGAAGTTTATAATATATATATGTTATTTTTTACACATAATTTTTAAAACTAAATTTTTGTTTTGAGATAATTGCTGATTTGTACATAAGTATAAAAAATAATATAGAGAGACTCCTGTGTATCATTTACTCAGTTTCTCCAATCAGTAACACTTCAAAAACCATAATATCAGAGTACAACCAGTCTACTGACATTGATACAGACAAGATACAGAATATTTCAACCAACACAAGGACATCCCACATTTTGTCCTTTCATAATCACAATCACTACCTGGCCATAATCACCCCTTCTTAATCTCTGATAACAATTAATATATTTTCAATTTCTATTATTTTGTCCTTTAAACAATGTTATATAAAAATCCTCTAATATATAACCTGAAAGGAAAGGCTTTTTTTATGGAATGTATTTTGCCTAGAGATTCATTCAGGTTCTTCCTGGTAACAATAGACTGTTTTTTTTTAAAAAAAATTGCTAGGTGATATTCAGTTTTGAAGGATATTTTTCCTGGATATAGAAATTTTGAGTTATGTCATTTCAGTGTCTCCTGGCCTCCACTGATGCTGATGAGAATTTAGCTGTTGCTGTTTTGGTATCCTGTGTTCCTATCGTGTGAGTTGTTTTTCTCTTGTTGCTTTCATGATTTTCTTCCTGTATTTGGCTGTAGGAGCTTAACTACAATTTATTTAGGTATGAATCTCTCTGCATTTATCTTACTTGAGATTTATTGATCTTTTAGGACTGTAGACTAATGTTTTTCATCAAATGGGGAAACTTTCAGCTTTTATTTCTTGAGATAAACTTTATGAGACTGTCATTATACATTCATTGGTACAAGTAAGATTGTCCTACATATCTCTGAAGTTGTCTTTTTTTTCTGTTTTTTTATCATATGATATGATATGATTTTTAAAAATCTTTTATCATATCAAGTCTTCTATTAAACCTATCTGGTGAATTTTTCATTTCCCTTGTACTTTTCACCCTCTAGAGTTTCTGTTTGAGTCTTTTTTGTAGTTTCTGCTTCTCTATTATCTATTTGTAGAGGAAGAGTTAGCATGTTTTCTTTCATTTAAACATAATTTCCTTTCATTTTTGAAAATATATTTTAAATGACTTCTTTAAAGTTTTGTCTGCTAAAACCAACATCTATCTGATCCCACACAGAATCATTTTCTACTAAATATTTGTTTTCTTCTGAGTAAGAGTGATAACACTTTCTTTGTACTCCCCCCCTTTTTTGATGTCTCATAATTCTTTTGTTAAAAACTAAATATTTTAGCTAATAAGTGACAGGAACTGTAGATTCTGATTTTCTCTCCTGAGGAACTTTTTTTGGCAACTTAGACTTTATAGAATCTATCTCCTTTATGATATGTGGCTGTGAATGTCTAATAAATTATTCTCATATTTTTATTTTTAGTCTGGTTTCCTAAAGGCTTGCTCTGAGTCTGTATAGCTTAGTGGTGAGGTGATGATTTGGACAAACTGTATTCAAATAGATCAAATCTGTAAGACTTCTGTACTCTGACGATGGATTCAGGCATTTCTGTATTTCCTCAGAGTTAACTTTTCTCTACCAAACCTTTTCTTCTCCCCTGAACATTTATGTCATTCCTCAGTTTCCTGGATAAATTTAGAGAGCTTATCTGGATTTTTCATGGTTTTTTTATCTCCAGGGCATCCCCCATTAAATTTTTGAGTAGTTCATTACTTTTCCCAACTGAGACCTCAGGCTAGGAGAATTGTGGGTTTTCTATATTAATTTCCTGTGAGCTGGCTGTTTTCAGTGATAAATTTTTGGCATTGAAATTCTGTCCCATACTCCAAACTAAGTCTTTCCCTTCTGGTAGAAGCTACTGTTTTTCATTATTGGACCTGCCCCACTAGAACTAATATGCTAATGGAACTGAGGTGGATAGAAGAGAGCCATGCCAGCAAAACACCAAGGACTCCTCCTTTCCTTACCTAAACTCTAGCAGTTCTTCATAAGTAAATACTGCTCAATTTGCTGTTTGCCTTTTGTTGATCTTCAGAATCTTGAAGTGGCTGCCTTGACAATTTTATTTTTACTTTTGGAGGGAGAGAAGATGCATTGACTTTTTCATGCTGCCATGAGTGTTAGTTGATTAAATCAAGTTTCATGATTTTAATTGTTAGTCTGTGCATTTCAATAGCACTACAGTAATACTTTTGTAAGTCATGACTGTAGGTCCATTGAGTTTTTGGATTCATAGTCAAGTTTGGAATATATTGTAGAGTTCATAAGGTAACATGTTTTTCCTCCCTTTTGAAACTGCCATTTTAAAAATAATTTTCACTTTAACCAGCTGAATCAAACATCGTGTCTGTGAATTGTCAAGTGACAAAATACATACTGAATTTAGCTTCTCATTAGTATTTTTCCCCACTTTGTGAATTTTTCCATTAAAAAAGTTAAGAAGGAGGGCTGGGGATTCAGCTCAGTGGCATCGCACCTGCCTTGCAAGTACAAGGTCCGGACTTCAATCCTGGTACTGAGAAAAAAAAAAAAAAGTTAAGAAGGAGCACATTCTTCAATAAAAGAATAAGTAAGATATAATGGATTTTCAAAATGAAATAGTTCTTTAAACAATCATATATATGTATACATATTACATGTGTATATGTATGTATGCATGCTTTCAGGAAACATTTGGAAAGTAAGTTGATATTAAAGTTTAATCAAAGGAAGGTAAATATAGTCGATTTTATTAAAGTTCTTAATTTTTCATTCAGTTCTTTCCAGTAAGAGGATTATACTTCCCCATGACATTGACTTTTGGCTTCTTCATATGATATGCTTTAGCCAATGGAATATACCGTAATATATGCTATATTTGGGCCAAAGTTTCAGATACAATTATATTATTTGTCAGAGGCCCTTACATGTCTGTTGTCTGCCAGTAAAACAACATGACCCAAGTAGGAACTTCTCTTTCAATATGGACCTCAGAATGTGCAGACAAGATCTGCAGTCAATTCCACTGCCTAGAGTAGGACCATAGCCAACCAACAGCTGTCATGTGTTGTGGTTATAAGCCACTGAGTTTGAATTGCTTTTATAGCAAAAGCTGACTAGTACAGGCATAAAAATTGTGCCTCTATAAAAAGTGCTGAATTATTAAGATTAATATTTTTGTGTTACTATGGCAATAAATAAAAACATCTGGATAAATTTTCTTCACATTTAGAGGGATGTTTTGGGATTATAAGACTTAAAATAAAGACTGTGTGGCTTGGAGATATAAAAATGGCTGAACCTGAGGATTGAGAGGCCCAAGTGATTGCCAAGTAGGAGAGACAGCTTTGTAGATAAAGATGCCCTTGACAGAGAATACAAGTAGTGCTTTCAAATATGAACTTCAAATTAAAGGTACAAGGGTAGATGTTCCAAATTGAAGCTGTAAATTTTCAATCAACCTGCAACATGAGTGGGAAACTCCATGAAGCATGTTCTGAATGATCAGAAAGACTGGTTAGTACTAAATTAAGAGAGAATAGAAGCACCGTACTGAATTTTAATGAATATCACTCCATGGCAGACATTCTTTTTTTAAAATCACATATCAAGTGATGTTTATGTTTTTATAGTATTTTATTCAATAGAAGTCACATTTATCTTTAGACAGGATCATTCTGAAATCATTAAGGGCTTGAAAGGTGAACAGACAGATGGTTCTTTTAGTATAGACTATGGGGAAGTGTTCAGCCTTATGAGAAAACAACTTTTGCTCTTAACTGGTTCTGGAAAAAAGATATATAAAAGGGACTATTTAACACAAAATCCATCCAAAAAAAGGAGAAAAGGAAAAGATAGTCCTACTTCCCATTTTTCTCTTTGGAGTTCTTGTATCTTATTGCAAAGTAGTATAGACCAGTGCAGTGAATTCAGAATCCTGAGATCAATTTGATCTTGATTTTCAGGGAGTGTTGGAACACTCAAGCCATCTGCTTGCCTCTGCTAATTCAGTGACTGATTATTAACTAAGAGGTGGTTCCTAATTTCTGAAAATCCCTAAATGGAAATTAAAGGGTGAAGGGGAGTAAAGGAGAACCCTTTATGAGTTTTTTTTAAAAAAAGCTTCATTATTAGAATCTTTGTATTTGGGAGTAAGATCTAATAGTGACCTTGGTAATAGACCTAAAAATCAATCAAGTAACAGATTTTAGAAATCCTTTTCTATTACCCAAGGTCATAGTAATGACTCATCTGAAAATTCTAAGCATCCATTGCTTGTAAAAATTATACCTATGCTTATTTCAGAGAGATTTTTCAATTTTAAATAAAATGTCTGTTTTGCCACAGCCTGATACTTCTCCCCCGCCCCCTTTTTTTTCCCAAGTACTGGGTGATTCCTCTCACTTCTTAAACTCTTTTTCCAAAGTCATCTTTCAAAGTCTTTGTTGAAAAATATAGAATTTTACTGAAGAAACAATCTTAGAATTCACCTCCTCTCTCCTCTCTGTCACCAAATTCTAGAGAAGGGAAATGGAGCCCCAGGAGCCTTGGGTTCCCACTGTTAGCCTCTAGCAGGTTGCACAGCCCAGCTTTTTATCCCTTCCAGACAGTTTGTGACGAGTAATCTCACTACTGACCCTTTGTGGCAGCAAGGGGAAAAACATCTTCAACCGGAAACCTTGAGCTTTCAGTGTTCAGTTTTTCTAATTTGATGCTGTGGATGACGCTGACTTCTACTAGTTATTTAGCACATATGAATCATGTTATAATTTCAAAATGCTTTTCTATCAATAGCAACTTCTTAGGATGAATCAGGCTAGCTTTATTATTTCTTCCTCCCCCAAACAGTTTCCTTCTTCACACAGATTTGATGCATACAGCAAGCTGCCCAGATGTTTAGCTGTCTGAACTCATAAGTGTACGTGACAGAAGTTTTAGATTGAGGGTGAGAACAGCCTTACCTCTGGGATTCCTGGTTGCTATGGACAAAGTTGGGAGGATGGCAGAGGGGATTGGGAAGGGGTAGAAGGACAATCTGTACTTGCTGATGGCAACTCAAGTGTTTACGGGTGTTTTAGCTCTCATCTCTAGCTCCTAGGCTCTTAGAAGATCCTGCTTTATCCTGGAAATCTGAGGTGCAAAATAGGGTGAAGTGGAGAAAAGGGCTATTGGCAAGGGTCTCATTCACCAATCTCAAGGAGCAAGAACGAGTTCTCAGGACAAATCCATAGGAGCACTTTACTGGACTGTTCCCAGAGTGAAGGCTTTGAATGTGCCTCCCTTGGAATAGTGACTTAGCACACGTCCAGAGCCATTTCCAGACCTGGAAGAAGAATACAGCTCTCCTGGGCATGGTTCAAAAAAACCAACAACAAAACAAAACCAAAACCAAAAAAGAAAAAACCCTCTTTGAATCACAACCTTTGAATCTAAGTCACTCACCAGTCTTTTTTTTTTTTTTTTTTTTGGTACCGGGGATCGAACTTGGGTCCTTGCTCTTGCGCAGCAGACGGTGAAACCACTGAGCTAAATCCACAGCCTATCAGTCTTTTCTTTGGTCCTGTGAAGGCAATTTAAGCATTGAAGTCTAAATCAGGCATTCTGATTTTCAGCCTTCCCTTGTCAGTAACCTCCCATCTTAGCTACCCTCCTGGGAAGAGTAAGATTTTTTTTTAGGCATTGATTTTAAAGAAAGACTACTTTAGACAAGCAGGATGAAGGGATCTGAGGTCTTGGAAGAGTCACTAGAGTTTACTGTCAGCTCTTCCCTTAAAGCTATCTTTGCCCCTGGGATGCATGGCCTGCCAAATGGCTCTATAAATCTGATTACCTTCGCCTTTCTTTTTCCTCCTTCCATGTTAAAATTTTCTGATTTATCAACAGCTTTAGGAAAGTTAAGAAAAATGAAACCGAACAGAAGTTCTGACCCTCCACTACCACCAGTGCACTGATGATGCATCATCATGAATTCTGTTTTTAGAGACTTAGAAGTGTTATACTGGCTGGCCCATATTTAGGTCATCTTCCTAACCCTCACCTCCTCCCCTCGTTCTCTGATATCTTAAAGACCTTCTGAGAGTCTACAACCACACTTGCTAGAAATTGTTATGTAAACTTACATGGCCCATGCAACTAATTCTGTCTTCTGTTGATTTTCAAAGCCCTATCTGATGAACCTTGAAATGTAATACTTGAATTTCATGTCCACAGAAAAAGCTAAATGTAAGATTTGACAATCATATTTTGACATCTTTCCCAGTTGCAACAGCAGCTCCTTTATTATCTTGTGTGCCCCATGTCCCCATTTTTCCTCTCCCTCTCCACACAATCTCAAATCTTCAGGTTATCAAATGAAAAGCATAATTAACTTGCATCACTTATGGAAGGACTCCTCTTCCACTGGATAGTTGTTTATAAAGCCAGTTAAGTGTGGACTTAACTGTATCAAATTCTATCAGAGTTCTCTTCTTTTTACTCTGAGCATTCAGTGGTCTGTGGTTCAAAATGGTTTATCAAAATCTATTCCTGCTATTGAGCATTCTGGTCTCACTCCTTGGAAGTGGATTACAAGTTTCTTTATATTAGAGTCAGAAGGAACCAGAAAACTAACCAACTGAAATGAGGAAGCCAGGTTTGAAAGATACAAGACGATTAAAAGAGCAGTTAAGCTTGGAAAAGGGGTGTGTGTAGGGAGTGAGCTAAGGACGGAGGACAAGGTGCAGATTCCAATCGCAATGGCCCGTGCTGATGAAAGCGTGAGGAATCACATCTATGGATAATTCGGAGGCCATTACCCTGAAAAGACCTCTCTGGTTAACTGGAGCTTTGGGGTGTGGAGGAGATGGAAATGTATTGACAATGAAAACATCATCTGTTGCCATTCTCTGTGCAGCCGTAGCACACAGTAGCTGCCAGTGAGTATTTGTGTAATAAATGAAGCACCGGCCAAACTAACTCGATGTTTTCAAACAAACTATGAAATTCTGCGACACAGTCACTTCCACGCACACACAGTCCCGACCTAACTTAAAGGGAAATAATAGGGCAATCAGTTGGCCATGGTTCCTGTGGCTGCATGGGGGTAAAGGCCAGAGGAAACAAGGTCAACCCAGAACACAGAAGACCCCGTGAGGATGGTCTTTTACACTGTTCGTCTGGCTCCTGCCCAACTTCTGCGGTCCCCACCTGTCGGCCCCAGGTAACCAGGAGTTCGCGGTCCCGGGGTGGGAACAAGGAGTCTCCTAGGGGCTGCATCTGCACCTGCAGCGCTGCCCCCGCGCCTCTGCACGGAGCCGAGGTCGAAGCACGTTGCAGTGCGGTGCTGAAACGTTCCCAGAACCCGCCCTTTGAGCAGGGCCCCTAACACCCACTGGGGTCCTGGGGGTCCTCTGGGATTCTTGGGGTGCTGCCACCCCTCAGCAGATCACCCTGAAACTCCAGGGCCGCTTCTCCGCTCGCGTCCCCCACTCGGGGGTGGCCCCAGGGTCGCCGCGGTTCTGCGCGCCCTGGGCACGGGCAGGGGGGCCGAGGCGGGAAGCGCAGTGGGCGGGGGCCGGGTCTGCGCCCTCAGCTGCTGCAGCTGCAAAGGCGGCGGCGGCTGCAAGCGGGTCGGAGGGTGGAGCTGAGGCTGGAGCCCCGGGAGGGAGGAGCAGGGAGGAGGGGGCCGGGAGGCTGTGCCAGGCGAGCCGGAGGGGTGCGCGGCCTTCCCCCGCCCTCCTTCCAGGAGCGAGGATGCTGGCTCCGGGACTGGGGCTGCTGTGCTGAGGCCGAGGCAGGGAGCTGCGGCGCGCGCGGCTCCGAGAGGTGTCTCCTGCGCGCCGCGCGGCGGGGGAGGCGCAGACCGCGAGGCGGCGGAGGACAGGAGATGCCCGGGGCCGCCGCCGCCGCGATGCTCCCGGCCCAGGAGGCTGCCAAGCTGTACCACAGCAACTATGTGCGGAACTCGCGGGCCATCGGCGTGCTGTGGGCCATCTTCACCATCTGCTTTGCCATCGTCAACGTGGTGTGCTTCATCCAGCCCTACTGGATCGGCGACGGCGTGGACACCCCACAAGCCGGCTATTTCGGGCTCTTCCACTACTGCATCGGCAACGGCTTCTCCCGGGAGCTGACCTGCAGGGGCAGCTTCACGGACTTCTCCACGCTGCCCTCGGGCGCCTTCAAAGCCGCCTCCTTCTTCATTGGCCTCTCCATGATGCTCATCATAGCCTGCATCATTTGCTTTACCCTCTTCTTCTTCTGCAACACGGCCACCGTGTACAAGATTTGTGCCTGGATGCAGCTGACCTCCGGTGAGTGCGTGCTCACCTCCGGGAGCCCTGGGACCCGAGGCGCCCGGGCCGAGAGGGGGCGTGGGAGGGACGAGGCGAGCGCCGGGCAACTTCATCCTCCCGGGCTACCGGGCGAGGGAGCAGGAGGCCGGGAAGCCGGAACCCCCGGGGTTCCCCAGCCCCGCACCGGCGCCTGGTCTGAAGCTTTCGTGAACCTCCCTCGTCCGAGAGACGCCGCCCAGAGGGGTGCGCGGGAGGCAGAGCCGCTGCTGGGCTGAGTCCGCTCGGAACTAAAGATTGGGGGGGGGGGCGGGGGGAGGCTGCCGGTTAGAGATGGGGTTAGGGGGTTCTAGGGACTAAGCAGGGGCTGACGTCGGGGACTGAAAAGCAAATTTGGAGACGTCGTCGTAGTGGAATCAGCAAGCCAGTCCGCCCTGCCTCCCTCTCTCTGGGACCGTTTGTGTCACAGCTTCGTAGTGTGTGTGTGTGTGTGTGTGTGTGTGTGTGTGTGTGTGTGTGTGTGTGTGTGTGTGGTAGGAGAGGGAGTTAGAGTGAAACTGTTTCTGTCCTGGACAGTTATAAATATTTTATCATCCATCTGGATGTGAGTAAATCCTAATTCTGGTTTAGGTTTCACCCTTTTAAAACAGATGTAGCTTAGTGTTCCGTAGCAATTCCCCAGTGCCAAGCGTTCAGTTTTGCCTGCTTTTCAGAGGAGAGGTCCTTCCATTTCATCTTCACACAGGTTCGAGGGAATCAACATTTCTCAGATCTCCTTTGGGGGAAAGTGGCGTCAGAGAAGCCGGCAAAGAGAAAGACGTGTTCGTTAGCATCTCCGATCATTCTGCCTGTCCAGGATAGATCGCTGCCTGCTGGAGGATATGAAAGTACTTTTTTCCTGAGCATCAAAGTTGCTTTTTAACCCAGAAGGGGCGGGGAGTGCATTTCCTGGTGGCTTTGAAGAGTCCAGAAACAAAATTGGCTCCTATGTGCCATTCTCTCTGCCAGCCACTTTGCCTGCCCTTCTTTCCGAAGTCAAAGGGTCTTGGATCCTGGATACCTTAGTGCTCCACATTGTTGGGGTCCTTTGGATTTTATGGCTGATTTGGTTGTGGAGATACATTGAATGTCCTAGGCAGCTAGTCCTTCACATTTGCCTTTTATTTTATTGTTTCCATTCTTTAAGGATCTTAAAGACTTTATTGTCCATCCTATTCCTGGAAAGGTTTTCTGGGGACTAGGGATTTAATTCTTGAGTTTACCAGAGTGTTTCAGGATGATTAAATCCTTAAAGGCACAGAATAACAACATTAAGGTTCACAATTGTACAACATTAGTATGACATAAGAAAAGAGAAATGTGTGGGAAACCAGACTGGTTTGGAACTCTCCGTTTTGTATTAAATGTGTCTTGGCTGCCTTTGATTTGCATTTACTGTGAAAGTGTGTATGGAAAAAGCAAGAAATGAGCACCAGCAGAGTTCCATCCCTTCCGTCATGCCATTGTCTTCCTGAAATGTATGTTTACCTTCTCCTCCTTCTGGCACCCACCTCCAACTTCCTGAACTCCTTCCTCTTTGTTTTTATATGTAATGCTAACTTTTATGAACATCTCAAGAGCAGAATAACTTTGAGATTTAGAATAAATTCATATATTATGACTGTTCTTGACACTGAGCTCTGGTTTGACTTTGGAGAGACCAGGACAAGCAGGATGCAGATGTTTTAGAAAAAGATTTGACCCTGAACAACTAATTTTAATTTTTCTGAGTTAAATGACCTATTTAGACCAGTGATTCAAATTAGATTGTTTTCCAAAGGCCTGAAAGTGATTTTCAGATGATTTCTTAACAATACATTATAAAATATTTTATTTTTATTTCATGATATTTTTATGGTCTCGACCTACATTTTCAAGGAAAGGGAGAAAATTAATTTTGGGAAAGAATCACCAGCTTTTAAATTAGTACAAACTACAACTGTTACAATTTTATTTTTCTTTCCTTTTCCTAAAATAGAGCACACAAAAATCGTTTAGTCTGGGTTCTTGAAATTTAATGTCATGTTTTCAGACATTTGGCATAAATATACTATTCTGCTCCTTGACATATAAAATATGGTGATAGCCTTCACACAACAAAGGATATAAACATACTTACTTCCGTTTGGAAAACTCTAGCACTTTAAAAGTGACATACTTTTAAAACTCTTTATTTGTAATTTACTTGATATATGATTTTTTATCATTTTAATTACTAATGAAGTATATACAGAAGGAAGAATGGACTAGGATGACAAGTCAAATAAAAATCAAAGTCAGTTGTATTCATAGATTTCTTTTTTTATGGAATGAGATATAGAAGATATCTTTGAAGAACATCACATTTAACTTGGTTTTCAGGGCTTTAAGCCTCATAATACTAATAAGAAATTTAACTAAAGTTTCTTTGAAAGTTTAGTTTCTAACCTTTGGACTATTCCTCTTGTATGTCACATAGACTTATATATGTAGTTTAAGTACCTTCAGTAATCTCAACTATAATTTTCTATATATGAAAGATGAGATTTAATGTACCATTTTCTTACTAGAGATTATGTAACCCTCATTAGAAGTCAAATAATTGTATATTTAATTGTCTAGGCATTTTACTATGATAATGTAAATAAGAGCCAGGTGGAATACAAAATGGTATGTGAAATGATACATTAAGGTGACAAAGCAGGAGATCTTCTTGTGGTGATACATTGAGAATTAATCTTTCTATGGTTCTGAACAATGAACCAGAAAAATGACTTAATTTATTGGACCTGAGAATAATATAGCTCATCTATGTAGAAGTGTGATACACATACAATTATAGACATCATTATGAACACCTTACCCTCTAAATTAACCCAGGAGTGAGAAACCAGGAAACGCAGCATTAGAAGCTAAAATACCATACTACTTTTTGCTGTAATCCTGTATTTATAGACAATTCCTAATGTAATGACTGAAGACATAAAAATAATGTATGAAATAAATGATAGTGATGCAAAACTTTCCCAAATCGACAGACTTTTGTTTGGTTTTGTCTTGAGATGGGTTCTCACTATGCAGTTCAGGCTGGCCTCAGCCTCCAAGTGTTGGGACTACAGGCATGCTTCACCACACCTGGCTATCTCCAGACTTCTTGAGAAGAAAGGAGAAACTATACTTTTGTCTGTGTGGTTTCTCTTACACTTAAAAGAAAGGAGTAGATCTGTAATTAGTCAAGCAGGGTAATAAAGACTAGCATTTCTCTTCCTTAAAGCAAAACCATATTTCAGTCTGTTTCCAAGTCTACAGATAGCCAGATCAGATCTCATAAAGATGTTTTGTTTGTTTTTCTGATAAGCCTTGCCTTCCATTGTTTCCAGAACCCTATGTGTTTACTATTTTAGGCCAAAGAAATCTTTCTTTTTTTATATGAATTAAAATATTGAAGTAGAATTTAAGTTTTTGTCTCTACCATGGATTTCTTGGTGGAAGGCAGCAGATGAGGGGCTACTCGTTTCATCTGGACCCAGGTTGGATTTTCTCATTCAGGAGGGCTAAGGACAGAATTAGATGACATTCCTCAGATTCCACATCTCTCCATTGTCAGTGTCCCCAAAAGAAGGCCCACCAAGATGGCAAGGCTTTATGGCATGGGTTAAAGGCTGAATTGTTTAGTCAATTCCCCCCAGCCTTAGTTCCCAAATTCTTTTAGCCATGTTGCTTTCTTACATTGTGTAACTTTGTCATATAGAGGAGATGAGAGTCACCAAACACCATCACTGCATTTCTTAGCCTCAAGGAGAGGCTCTGCAGTGTTTTACCATTCCTTCTCATGGTGTCCTTCTATTTGCTTATAGGCCTCAACATGTTTAAAATTACAGGCTGTTTGCAGGTTTATTGTCTGTCTTCCACAGTACATTGAAAGTGCCTTAAGCACTCATTTTTTAAAAAAATATGGCACAGAGGTCAGGCACATGGATGATAAGGTTAAAAGATATGGGTTTGAAGCTTGGCTCTGACACTGACTACGTGACCTGTGGAATTGATCTTTCTATCTGTCCTATAAAAATAGGCATATAATTATATACTTTCCAGGAGATTAATGCAAAGATTAAATGAGCTAATGTATCTACTTAGTGCTTTGCTCATAAGCAAGCATTATAGTAACGTTGCACAGTTATTGTTGCTGACTTGCTATTCTTGCTTTCTCCTGGCAAAATGTAGATATTCATTGCCTGACACAGAGTGGATATTCAAAATCCTGTTCAGTTAATGAATAAAAATAATGATCAATGGGGTGGAAAATGAAAGGAAAGAGTGATCTGATATTTCCTATATGCTGCAGTGAGAGAGGAATTCTGTATACTTTGAAAGTCGTGATACTCATCTTTCTCAGTGGCATCAGCAGGACCACACTGAAAGAGCTCTTCCACATCCTTTGGTGGTGATGGCTGTGATTTGTTATAATCTTTATCCCAAATGGAGGCTTTTCTGATGTATATGTAGTGATCTTTATTATTACACTTGGAGACAATCAATCATATCTCAAGCTTCAAGAAATTCTCCCTTACCATTTAGTTTCTTATGAGAAAAAAAAATCACATCATTCAAAATGAGGGTTTTATGTAAAGATCAAGAGATTAGGCTTTCTTTCATGAATGGTGGCCTGTTACAGGTTGGATTTCCTTATATACTCCAGGAGCAATAAGAACTAGAGAAGAAGGTGAGTTTTCTGGGCTTTCCCATTTTTTCTTTCATCCATGCAGACAGACTCTTCTTGTACTCCAGGGGAGCCTGCTCCACCTGCTCAGGTGAGGCAGTGTGGGTGTGGGTCTCTGAAGGGGGTGCTCTGAAGAAGGATGAGCTTGAGATTTACCCAAGTGCAGACTGAGTGATAGGGGCAATCCCTATGCCCCGCCCTTTAGCTAGTGCTGAAGAGTATGAGAAAACAGGTGCTTGCCTCAGAGAGGGGTGAATCATTGTTGTGGAGTGTCCCCAAAGAGCGTTTTTCCCCTGACAGAACACTGGAAACCTCTTCTCAGGTACAAAGGGAAGAATACATACTGCTAGGGAAGGAAGTTTTTATTTTCTGACAACACGTTCCACTTAACTATGTTGTACATAATAAATACATACAGTTTTATCTGTCAATTTGAAAAATTAATACATTTAAAAACAACTTTGTATTTATCAAAACAAACTGGCAAGGAAGAGATTTGAAATAATTTTAGAAACTATTTCTTTTTCTTACATGTAGCATGACAAGGAATGTGACAATTGAGGAGATGTTAGAAAATATATTAATGTGAATGTCAAAATAAACAATTTTTACAACAGCTAGACTTTAAATGAATATCTGTGGAAAATAACAGGTCCCATATAACTCATATGATGTACTGTTAGGAGCTTCCCCTACCCCCTTTGTTGATGCAAGGCTGCATATTGAACTGCCTTTCCACTGTAAAAATGTTAACAACTGCTTATATATCTATAATAATAAACAACAAAAGCCTGGTCAAAGTGTGGAACATCAGATTCTGAACATAAAAACACCTATTTGGTAATTGCTGCTCTTATTTAGAATGAAACTGTGACTCAGGAAAGAGTCCAGATAGCCAGGTCAGTATATTACACTTATTTACATACCTCAGAAATCTTTGAAAGCAAGCCAAATTTTAAATGAAAAAAAAAAAAGAGCATACAGTTAGAGTTGCAATTTGTGGCTCAGTGCACTCCTGTGTGTGCTATGGGGAGATAAACTATGGGAGAGGAATGGAGAGAACCTCACATCACACTGGTCTGAAGCAAAGAACACTCCAGAATTCTAATATGGGGACTTATTGGTGTGATAACAGAGCTAGTTTTAAAGTGTAATCTCCATAATATATTTGAACTTTAGAGATCATAGCCAGCTTTAATTAATGTGACTTTTCTTTATCATAATGAGTCAAATGGAATTATTTGATATGAAGAAAGACCAATAAAGGAGCTAACCTTTATTCTTAATAATAAGAAGATATTAATAATGACAGAAAGAGGCTGCTTCAAATAGCAAATAGTAGGTAAGTTACTTGATGACTTAAACATAGTGTTACATAAAGTCACTGCAGCATTACAGAAACAGAAAAAAACCCAACCTCCCCCAGAATCCTGAATGTCACATAGTTAATATTATAATTAAAAGCATAAGCTCTTAAATTATGACTATGTTTCTGTGATTCTCTTATGGCACAGGGTGCTAGTAACATTTATAATTTAGATGGTTTTAAATGTAATCTTGAGCACCTTTCTCAGCTCTTCTGCTAAAACAAAAATGACTGGCTTGTGAGAGGAAGATAGAAAATATTTTGACCAATATAGACATGAACCATGTCTTACTACTATTGAACAGAATGAAGAAGAAAAGAAACAAGCCTTGCTGGCATAGATTTGCTGGCAGCAATTGCCATACCTGACTTCTGATGTCTTTCTCAGCTTCATAAAACCAAGGTCTGCAGTAGGATAAGGGCTGCCTATATGTGCTCAGTAGGAAAAAAAATCCTAGATGATATAGAAATGAAAATAGTTTTCTAACTCCTTGATATTTGAGATTATGACATCAATGAAAGGGCTAGTAGAATAATGGTGAAAGGTGATGAAAATGAAGGATAAATGGATCTGAAAAGAGGCCCTAACTTGGAAGCAGACATGCAGAACCTAACTAATCAAGAGAGTTCTCTGCATTCTTTGCCCTATTATAAAATAGTATCAGAAAGGAGTTTGAACAGAATGTAACTGATGTTAGAACAGAATGCATCATAGAGCCATTTATTTAAGTGTCTGGAGG
This sequence comes from Heterocephalus glaber, assembly GCF_053883595.1. Classification (NCBI taxonomy): domain Eukaryota; kingdom Metazoa; phylum Chordata; class Mammalia; order Rodentia; family Bathyergidae; genus Heterocephalus; species Heterocephalus glaber. The sequence continues at coordinate 24,561,609 of NW_028258156.1, read as the reverse complement.
CTCCTTTTGGAAATATTCTGGAGAATGGAGAAGGAATGTTTTGCATGGTCCTTAGTTGGTTTCAATGAAGATCAAAAGTGAAGTGCTGCAGAATTAAAATGGGAAGTGTGTATCATCATTGACAGGAAGAGAAAGACAGATCCAGCTGTGAAGAATGGCAGGGACAGAGAAGAGGGACACCAAAAATAAATGAAGTATGAATAGAAAAGAGATGATGAAATTTGGGGTTGAAAAGCCTGCGGAATTTGATATCATCGATGACTTAAAAGTGTATTAGTACAGGACAAGGAGAGAATGAAAATATGCGTTATGGTACAGAGCTGTGTGCAATTCCCAATTATCAAGAAAGAAAAACTGTGGCTCTGTCCTCCATACAGAGTGTTATTACAGACACTAAGACCAAGCTACTCATAGGAAGAGATGATCAAACTTCTTTGATGATGGATAAAATACTAGAGGATTAAAATTATTAAATTTGATGAAAAGCATTTGTATCATTTTTTAAAAAAATCTAGTTATAAATTATGCTATGCGGCTGAATTTCATTCTGTAATTCCTTCAGTAAGTGAACTTACAGTGATATTTTGGTAAATATATTTATAGAGCATTTTAACAAATGTAGAGTTACACTAGATCAATTTAGTTCACCTAAGTTTCAGATTATTAATAAACAGTGATAGTATGAGTTTTTGTGATGCCAAATATTAGTTAACTGAATACGTACATCTTTTATTTTTCAATCTTATTTATTTATTTTTTGTACCGGGGATCGAACTCGGGTCCTTGCGCTTGTGCAGCAGGCGGCGAAACCACTGAGCTAAATCCCCGGCCCCTTTATTTATTTTTTTGAATGTACACATAACATTCTGTAATAATTCCCACCACCGTGTCCATTACCCCACCCTCCCTGCTAGTTTCACATGTGTTTTGGGAGGGGGGTTCCATCTGTGTAACATGTTTTGATCATATTCACGTCCCCCTGTAATGCACCTTTATACTCCTTTTTCCTCCCCCTGCTTCCCTTCCTTTCATAATAGTATCCCTTCTACTTTCTTGTCATCTCTTTTTGATTCCACACATTAGGAAGAACATGTGATATTTATCTTTCTGAATTTGGCTTATTTTTCTAAACATTTTAACTAGTTGAGTGGAGGCATACGTGGCATAGTACTGGCCACTTGGTATGTTACAAAAGCCTTTATAAAGAAAAGAATCTGTGTTGTGATTTGTGTGTGTGTGTTGTGATGTTTTAAAAACCATGGTTGATGACATTTTTAATGGCTATATATTAGTTTAGTAGATAATAATTAATGTTAGAACTTGGATTAAAATAGAAGAGAAAATGTGATTATCTAAATACAATGCAGATTATAAGAGTTCATGAAATTTTTATTTTTCTAAAATCTTTACAGTGCTTACACATGTGTGTTCATGGACTAGATTATAATTAAAATGTATTGCGTATTGTTGGCTGAGGTCAAAATATTTAAAAGATAGAAAGAAAAGATGTTTTAGTATTAATTTAGAAAAATACTTATCTCTGGAAATTTTTGAAAGATTTACATTATTTGTAAGTAATTTTTATTAGAAGGTAGATAAAATATACCTGACCCAATGAATTTGAGATATTTTCCTTTTTTTACTTTCATTTATAACTTTTATGGCCAATATTCCTCATTTAGATTGTAGGTTGATTGAAAATTAGAATTATTTTCCCAGATATAATTTGATTGACCTTCTGTGTTATAAAAATGACACAGTCTACCTCTGTGCAACTACATAGCTAAAGAATATTTGAACAAATATATTTAACTTAGTGCCAACTGGATGGAGACTCATAGTCATTTGAGTGTTGAAGGGATATTAAAAATCATTTAACACAGTCTCCTCTTTTTTGATAAGGATATATTTTTGATAAATTATATTCCAGAATAATGGAATGTACTGTTGACCACCTACTACTTATAAAACCTTTAGTTTATTATATTTAACTCTCACAGCAATATGAGAAAGTTAGAACTACCATGTCTGCTTTGTAGATGAAAGAAACAGAGGCTTAAAATTATTCAGTCACAGAATCAGTATGTGGTTTGAGCCAAAATCAGACTCCTCTCCTGTCTTCCAACCTATTGCTCCTGAGTCTGAGAGAAATTAAAAATTTTGCCTCAATAATACCTTGGTAAAATTATCTGATAGATACCTGTGACAGTGCCATTTCTACTATTTTATTTTGCCTCCCAATTTAATATTAATTTATTGATAATACACAATATGCATTTCTACCATTCTCTATCACCATGATGGGAAGGAAGTGCTATTTACAGGAAAATAGTTATCTATATATGTACCAGACTTGCCTCTACTCCTACTTAGGTGTGATGAGGTATCCACCATCCCATCTTTTTCATTTCTCTAACCTACAGCCCAGGGTTGATTCTTTTCCCATAATGTCCACTTAATTATACCTCTGATATCACTGGCATTAATCTTAGACCATGGGTTCTGACAGGGCAAGGATAATGTCTGCATTCCTGGCTCTGTAGCATCCATATCTACCCTGCATCAATGGAGAAATGTTGCTCATAGATATGCTTATTTTTGTTGTTGGGAAAAGTGGTGTTAGTGGAGAGGGTTGCTGCATCACAGATACAGTTCCAGAGAACCCAGGCTTTTTTTAGAGGTATCAAGATAAGAATGGGGACTGACAGTATGGTCAGAATATTTGTATCTTGACTTGCCAATATATTGACTGGATGACTTTAGAGCAAACCGTATAACTATTCCTGACTTCTCATTTTCTTGACTTTGTTTTTCTAAGGCTTATAGAAAATTTATTCCAAATAGATATTATAAGTTATGCATATTAAAACTAATATGATCTGGTATCCATCTGGTGCTGTTTATCAAGGGAATCTAGATATTGAGGGAGGGAGGTGGATGAGGAAGAGAAGGGGAATAAAAATGAATCAAGATGTGTTATGTACATATACTTACTCCCTAAGATGAATGTAAAACTCATGTACTAGAAACTTTTACTAATAAATTGAAATTTAAAAAATAAAATAAATATTAGGAAAACAATCAAAGATAGGGTACAATTGAAGCAGAAAGAAAATAAGGAACAATCCCAGACAGAGAAGTATTTGAAGTTTGATTTCCTCAACCTAATGAAACTGTAAATAGTAATGTCTATCTTCTGTGTTCTTAGGATTATTGAATTCATACACTTAAAATACTTAAAACTGAACCTAGGACATAAGCACTCAGAATGTAAGCTGTAATTACTGCTATTACCACTAACACCATCACCATCACTACTCTACTACTATTAAAGAGATCGTGGATGGAACAGTGGTTAGTATTCACAGAATTTAGTACATAGAGAAACTGAACTCACAGTGTGCAACCTAATGAAGGGCAATTTAGTATCAAAACCTTTATGTGCCTAGTCTATCTTATTCTGGGGATCAAGAAAGATAATGGCTGTGGGTGCCTTTTAAAAACTGCAGTGTTGTAAAACTGCCCCTGTCATTCCTATAACAGATTTTTCACTCTATTCAGTTAACAGTTTAGTTTTATGTTAACAAGTCTAGTCCCTTCCATTCTAGATGTCTGGAATAATGATTCAAGGTAACAAGAATATAACTTGGAGATTATTTTGAACTGTTTTAACTTCAACTGAACCTACTCGAAAAGAGGAAGCCACATTTTGGAAACTTCATGAGTCAGTTTTTTTGATTGTGTCAAGACCCAAGCACTTAGCATTCTTGTTAAGTTGCTCCAGGTGCTGAAGAAATATTATCAAAATTATTTCCTCTTCACAATTATCAGAAGCAAAATTGAATATTTTTAATCTCTAATAAAATCATGTACCAAATTAGAAGTAACATTTTTTCTGTGCTATTTTTAATGTAAGAAAAATATATTGAAAATTAGGTTTCTTAATATTAGTATTGTATCTGTGAATCTTCTTGTCTTTGTAAGCAAAGAAGCAAATATGTCTAAATAAATATTACATTGCTTAGTTTTTCATTAACATGTTAATTTCTTACAGTTCTTTAGCTTTTCTAATGTAAATTTCAAAACTGCTTCTTATTACTGTTTTCATTTTGGTTTAAGTCATCAGGTTTTTATAAAATTAGAATATCATTTTGCTATGGCTCTGTCTATATCTATGATCCAAAACAACTGCATTGAACAGTGAGCAAGTGAACATTTTCTGCTCTGTTACGTGTCATCAAGATCCCTTTTAGGGCTGGGAATTTAGCTCAGTGATTCCGCCACCTGCCTCGAAAGCAAAAGGTCCCGAGTTCAATCCCCGGTACCAAAAATAAATAAATAAATAAATAAATATCCCTTTTGCGGTGATATATCCACTGTTGATGTTACCAGGAGAGTTTACTAAATGAGTATTCTCAGTCAGAATCTTTGCTTCTAGGGTCCTGGTGAACACAACTGAGCAGTCCTATAGGTCATAGTGAAGAGCTCTGGTCTTCTGGATACCTCCCAGTCTTTTGGAATGGTCTCTCCAATGAGATGAGCTAGGATGGGGAAAGGGCCAGGATCCATCCAGCCCTGGTTCAGATTACTGAAGACCCCTCCATTGACGATAGGATGGGCTCTAGAGGGAGCTCCAGCCCTGTTAGCTTGTGCTTCTCAGAACTACGTTCACAGGGTCAGGTCCAGAGTTACTTTCTCATTGACATTACTTCTAGGATAATATCTTAGGGAATGGAGGGTGGAGGAAAAAACATGAATGTTGAGAAAGAATATGAAAAAGGATTCATCAGAACACATGCAGTAGAAGAGAAAATTTCTCTATTCAAAAGAAAAGTCTAGCTCTCCCTGGATATTTCTGCAGCCCCGTGCCTTGATATAAAATTCTTTGAAATCACTTTCTATTCCTGATCTGAACTTTGAAGAAGCTTTTGAGAGTTGCAGTGGCCTATTTTTTAGAGGACTTATTGGCATGATCTTCCCCCATCAGGACATTTTGGCTAGTTTTTTAACCTGGGGATGGACAAATGGGAATAACTTGGGCAGGTCACACTGGAAATTGAAAAGAAGTTGAGGAATTTTAAGCTGCAAGATTCTAAATATCCTTTTGGTATTGGTGATAATAAACTATGCATTATGACCGATCTCTGCAGTAGCCTTGGGCATATTTTGAAAACTAAAACAATAGAGTTGGAATTTCCATTTCTAGTGAAATTTAAAATTTTAAGGACTTTTCAAAATTTAAAAATAATATTTACAAAAATTCAGAACATGGACTACAGACGTACAACTTGTAAGCAAATAATGCTTCCCATATGCTCCTGCCTATATAATGTAGATTCCATTTTCTTAAACAATACAAAAAGAAAACAAGAGAGAAGGTGAGCCAGTCCCAGCACCCACAAGGAAGCTCCCCGCCGCCATCCCAAGCTCCTAGGGCAGAGAAGGTGAGCCTGTCCCAGCACCTGGAAGGAAGCTCCCCTGTTGCCATCCCATGCTCCTAGGGCAGAGAAGCTGAGCCATCCCAGCACCTGGAAGGAAGCCCCCCCACCGCCATCCCAAGCTTCTAGGGCAGAGAAGATGAGCTGGTCCCAGCACCCGGAAGGAAGCTCCCCCAGTGCCATCCCAAGCTCCTAGGGCAGAGAAGGTGAGCCACGTGGGTGCCCCCCTGTGGAAATGAGAAGATACGTAAACAAGCCTCAAAAACAGACTTCTGGATCACCTACAGCCAATGCCAAAGGGAAACGAGATGGAACAATCTGATACTCAACACCTGGACTCTCTGAACTGGCAACAAAAGAGGATCTGGGAAAAATGAAATCAGAAATAATTACTCAGATAACAGCAAAGATTGTGCTCATGGTGCAAGACATGATTAATAAATCTAGAGAGGACACAGATAAAAATATAGAGGATCTGAGGAACATGATGGAATCCCAACATAGGAAACAAATGGAATCCATAAAACAGATGCAAACAGATTTCCAGGAGATTAAAAACTCCATCGAAAGTCTGCGCAGCAGAATGAACCAATGTGCAGATAGAATTTCAGATACAGAAGATAAGATTGTGATTAGTGACCAGGAAAAGAAAAATTGCTTTAAAATTGTAAGGGACCACGAGAAATCAATCCAGCAGCTGCTAGACAATGCAAAGAAGAATAACATAAGACTGATTGGAGTCAATGAAGAAACAGGAGAGAGTGCAGATGACATAAAAAAACCTGTTCATAGAAGTGATGGCAGAAAACTTCCCAAGGAAGGGAAAAGAACTTGACATACAGATAAGTGAGGCATATAGGACTCCAGCTAGCCTTGATCAAAAAAAAAAAATCTACACATAGGCATATAATAGTTAGGATTCCAGAAATCCAACAGAAGAACAAAATTCTACAAGCAGTGAGAGAAAAGAAATAAAGGAAAGCCCATCAGAATCACAGCAGACTTCTCAATACAAACCCTCAAGGCAAGAAGAGCTTGGAGTGATGTATTTCAAGCCCTAAAGGAAAACAGCCTCCAACCCAGACTGATGTACCCTGCAAAACTATCTTTCAAAATTGAGGGAGAAATAAGATACTTTCATGATAAAGAGCACCTCAGGAACTTCATGAATACCAAACCGGCACTCCAAAAAATTTTAGACAATACCCTAGGAAAAGACAATAAGGATCACAACCCCAGGAAACCCAGCAGAATGAATCCATTGGGCGTGACAAATTAAACGCAAAGGGGGAGAATCCAACAAAAAGAAAAAGTCATGACAAGGCTTTTAAAACTTTTAACTTCATCTCCCTAATGAGCATATAATTCAATCTTGTTATTGTACTGATTAGTATTTTTCTGATTCTGGAGTTGCACACCTTTCCTTGTGCTATACTGGCTATTTATCATCTTCTTATGTCTACATTTTAATTGGGTTGTCTGTTTATTAATGAGCTCTAAGAATTCTTTATATATTCTGCTCATAGGTTATATGCATTGTAAATATGGTCAGTTTAAGGACTACTTTTCATTTTAATGATGTCATTTAAAGTTCTAAATTTTGATGGAATCTCATTTATCAATTTTTTTCTTTTATACATCATGTCTTTTGTATCCTAGGCAGTTCTTGCCTACCCTAAATTCATAAACATTTTCCCTTATAATTTCTTCTTAAAGTTTTATACTTTTAGGCTTTCATATTTAGGTTCATAGATCCCTTCAAGTTATTTTCATGTATGGAAATAAAGGGTTGAGGTTAATTTTTTATATACGGATACCAGGGGTTCTAGTCCCATTTGCTGAAAACACTATGTCTTGCTCGGCTCTTGAATTGAGTTTATATTGTATAAAGTGCTAATGTTAAATAATCTTTCAAAACTCAGTGGACCACATATGTGTGGTTCTATTTCTAGATTCTCTGTTTTATTCCAATGATGTATATGTCTTTCCTTATGCCAACACTGCCTTGATTACTGTAGCTTTAGAAGAAGTCTTAAAATTAAGTACTAAACGTCTTCCAACACTGTTTTTGTTTTTTTGTTTGTTTTTTTAACTTTTCTGGGTCCTTTGTACTCCTACATAACTTTTAAATTTCAATATCCAATTCTTCATTTATAGCAAGTATACACAGACCTGAATTTTTATATGTACCTTGTGTTTTCTAATCCTGCTAAATTCAAATACAAGTTCTAGGGGCTCCTAGAGATTTTTTAGTATTTTCTCTGTAGATGATCATTCCATCTACATATTAAGATTTTGCTTCTACCTTGTCAATCCTATCCTCATTGTGTCATTTTATTGCCAGACTATTTTGGTGGGGCCTAGGTTTCAAAGTTTAATGGACAGATAAAGAGTAAGCATATCTGCCCTTGTTCCCCACCTTAAGGAGAAAGCATTGTTTCTTCTCCATTCATATAAGGCATTCTCCCTGGAAGTATAGAGTACATGTCTTTAATCTGTTGAGAAGGTTCTGTTCTACTTCTAGTCTTCTGATAGCTTTTACCATGAACAGCTGTAGAATTTAGTCCAATACTTTTTCTCCAACTACTGACAAGATCATATGGCTTTTTCCTTTCCTCTGTTAAAATGATGACTTTTGGGGGTGGATCTTCCAATGCTGAACCAACACTGCCATCCCTATAACAAAACCACTTTCTACATCCTGCCAGATCTGACTTCTAATAGTTTGTTTTTTTAAACAAATCTCTATCTATGTTCATACTTTTTTCTTCTATTATCTTTATCCAGTTTTAGGATTAGCACAATGTTGATTTCCTAAAATGAGGGGAGAAGTGTTCCTTCTTTTTTCTGCTTTAATTGTTTGATATAATTTTCAGTTAAAATGTATATGAGCCTGCTGTTGTCGTATAGGTAGTTTTTCAAGCTAGGAATATACTTTCTTTAATAGGTGCTATTCAAATTTTATATTTCCTCCAGAGTTAGTTTTATTAATTTGTCTTCCAAGGTACTTCTTAGAAGTTGTGAAATTTATTTCAAAACAGATTTTTGTAGTATGCTTTCTATATCCTTTTAAATTCTGTAAAATCTGTGGTAATGTCTCCTAGATCTTAATATTGTAATTTTAAAAATGTATAATTGATATTGTGTAACAGGAAGAAAAGGTCTAAAGGAGCAAGGGAAGTGGGAGGGGTAGGGGAAAGGAAAAAAGGGAAAAGAAAAAATGTCAGAAAAGAAAAAAAATTGAAACAAAGTCTTTGCAAATAGGGAAGGGTGGAGGGGGTGAAGGGAGGGCAAGGGAAGGGGAAAAAAATAAGAACCAAGATACTCATGTAAAGGTACAATGTCCCAATGATGAATGTAACTGTATTTTATACCTAAAATGTACCAATAAACTTAATGGAAAAGAAAAAAGAAAAAAAAATGAGTGTCTACTTCCTCTGCTGAATGCCACACGAAGGACACACAAATTCCATTCCACTCCCACCCCAATTGGGACCAAGCACAATCAAAAATACTCTTCCTTGTGCAACATCAAGCCTTTTTGTTCTATCCCTTACTCAGAGAGCATTCTTTTGGATCCTCATCAGAATTATTCTTCATTAGCCCCAATGCCCTACTGTGGTCCCAGTGCCCACCAAGCTAACTGTGCTTGAACAGACAACATGTAAAGCCTGAAACTGCTGCTTCTGTAACACAATACTGCATAGTCTACTAGAATTGCTGTGAGACCACTTAGAATTTTTTGACTGAATTCTATGTGCATGGAACAAAGAGGAAGGGTTCTGCAATCAATGTGATTTCATTTGACAAGGGCTTTCCCCTTCGTTTGTGCACTATTAAGGAATCAATTTTTTAAAATAGTCTCCAAAAGGCCAACCTAATGATTGTGAAAGATGGTCCCTAAACACTTAAATTTTAATTGTGATAGATTTACCCAGGAAATAGAATGAGTTCCACATATAGTTCTTCCCTTCAAATCTCATAACATAAGAACTTCATTTGGAATTTATTCCTCAAATGTGTTAAAGTATTAGCTAAGATCAGTGTTAGAAATATGATTTATAGGAAGTCAAGGGCCAGGGATTTAGCTCAGTGGTTCTGGTGCCTGTCCCACAAGTACAAGGACCCAAGTTCAATCCCTGGTACCAAAAAAAAAAAAAAACATCTGAAGAAGTCAAGATTGAATTTACACAATGAAAGACATGGCTTTAAATTTGTCTTTTGTAGTTATTATGTTACTTAGCCTAGCCATCATTTTACATTTGAATGTATGTGCCCATGTGTGTTTATGTATGTTTTACTGAATAATACAATGATCCTTTGTATATCTGCTACTTATTGTCCTGACTATGTCCTCTTCCCACCCAGACGCAGCCATTTTCTTGGGTTTCATGTTATTATCTTACATTTCTTCACAGTTTTGTCACTAGTTTGTAATAATGCATTCTTAAAAAATTGTTTAATTTTGTTTGTATTTTTAAAGGAAATATATTTAATGTTCTGGCACTAGTGTGACATGTGTTATACATTTTTATTATTTACAAAAATTAGTTTAAGGAAGCCCCCTTGTATTCTTCTGTTGATAAGTAGTTTTAAATTGTAAACCCATGTTGAATTTTACTGAGGGTATTTTTGGCATTTCTTTACAGGATCAAATTACTTTTCTGAGTTAATATATACCGATGAATTATACTACTAGATTTTTTAATGTTGAAGGAATCATGCATTTAAAAAATAAAGTCATTTTTGCCATATTTTGTGAGTCTCAGTCTCTTCTAATTCATTATTTAAAAAATATTCTCGTGATAAGTTTGTCTTTCTTCATTTGTCATATTGTAATTAATTTCAGTATCATGCTTATATAAGATTCACCAAAGTTGAGATGTCTCTTTCTGTTCTTTGAAAGAATTTGTGTATGATTGGAATGATCTGTTCCTTGAATGTTTAATAGAGTTGTCTTGTAAAACTGTCTAAGCCTGGTGTTTCTTTGTAGGAAGATTTTAAACTACTGATTACATTTCTTTCATTGTTATAGAATCATTCATTTTCATTTTGAGTCAGTTTGCAAAGATATATTTTTCTAAAAATTTGTCTGTTTCATTTATATTTTCAAATTTATTGGCATAAAAATGTTCACAATATACTCTCATGAGCTATTTGTGTCTTCACTACTTTCTTTAGATCGATTATGCCAAAGATTTGTTAGATTACTCTTCTTAAAAGAACCAATTTTTAACTTTGCTGTTCTTCTCCATTAAATTCTTCTGTTTTATATTAATAATTTTTGCTTTTTAAAGATATCCTTTCCTCTACTTTTATTTATTCTCTTGTGGTTTTTCTAACTTCTTAATTGGGTTACTAAGCCAATTAATATTTTAGCTGCTTCAGACTTTTATGGAAAATAACAGCCTACTCTACATAAGATTTTTGAAGAGGCTGTCATTACAAGTTTTGATTCAGAATTTCATGAAACCATCTCAAACATAAAACAAAATGAAAAAATGTTTATGAAAACTGAAGTTATTGTAAAAATATTTACACATATCTTAATGGCATGGTTAAATAAATTATGTTTAATATTGAATTTATGTTAAGTATGTTTAATATTTAATATTTTATTTTTCTTATGTCATCTAAAGGAAATATAGTGTTTTTACAAAGTTACATCCATATGTAAATATCTTTCAATTCTAGCTATTGCTTTAATAATATCATTTCTATGATTAACAAAAACAAGGAGAACTAGCTCTTAACCATTAGCAATATTTTGATGCCCCCAAAGATAATGTCAGCATTAGGGCTTAATTAGTTCTTTAGATTTTTGCATTGTCTTTTGTCCTACCCCTAAGGAGTTCTCATACTTTACTATCAGCTCAATCATGCATATTTTTTTAAAGTTTTGAATATTTTTATTGAACTGTTTTAAGTGTTCTATTTGGGATATAAGAGTTTTTGGGTCATCTGGCCTGCCAGATGTAAGGCCTCTGGATAATATTCATTTGAATTTGCTTTAGTTCTATGGCTACATGAATTCTAGACCTCAAAGTACCAACTTGCTTATTGTTGAAAGGGGAACAGGATGCAAGAAATGTGGATTGATACATGCAAACTAATGATAAAATCTAAACTACTCAAAACCCACAAATTTCCTACAGTGAATTAGTATTTTTTTAAAAGATAAACTATACATTAGTAACAAAGGAGTGAAGGTCTCTATTTCCAATGATATGCATGGAATGTAGTTTCTCTTAGTTTTATTATAAAAATATCAAATGAAATCACAGAAATACTATAATTGAGTTCTCAGTTCTTGTCATTTTTTCATTTATTCATTTATCTTTCCCCATTGTATGGCTCACGTGTTATTAGAGAAGATATGAAGATTGAAAAGCTTCCTACTGTTGATGATGCCTTCAAGATTAGTTTTCTTCTTAGTACTGAAAAGAATTTTGCATTACTAAGAAGAAAAATGTAGAGGCAGCTATACCATACTAGATAAGTATATAAGCTCTGATGCCAGAATGTCTGGGTTTGTGTATTGGCTATTTTATTTATAAGGTCATTGTATGGCCTTGGACTAATCTCTTAGTCTATCTGTGTCTCAGTTTCTTCTTCAAGCTGCAAAATGAAGATGAAAATAATACCTGTCTCATGTGTAGTGCACAGAAAACATTGATATTAGATGTTATCATTATTATTGACATTATCATCATTCTGGAAAAACACTCCTAGGGAGAACAAGAAATGTAGAGGACCTAGTAGGTTACTGTTCCACAAAAACTCCGGGTGACTTCAATATTTTATTTCTTTTTTAGTCTAGAAAAAAAAATCATGTGCATTTTTGGCTCTGTCAGTTCATTGCTACTCCACTTTTTATTAAGTACGTTCATGCCTTTCCATCCTAAGCTTTTGTGGGGATTTGATCATAGTGAGGAGAAAACAGGAAAGTACAGGACTTCCCTTGAGTGAATGCCGTTTGGGCTTTCTTTATGGAGTTGGGGATCTGTAGAATAGTATTGCTAGGGCTAAGACAGGTAATGGAGTAGTAGAGATTGCAGTTCTTTGTGACCTTCATCCTGGAAGCCTCCCAAGGACAGGGATTCTGTTTTATTTGCCATTGTAACATTTAGAATCTAGCATTCTTATTGCCTTTTCCCATACTCTAAATTGATGCCACAACCCAAACCTCTATGCTAAGAACAGCTATAAAGACAATTTCTCAGCTCTTTTTAGAGAAAAGGTCAACAGAGCAATTTCTCTCACAGATGCCTTGCTACAGGAAATCTTAATGTTTTTGCTTGTTTTAATCTTTATTTCAGAAAAGCAGTATTTATTTCAATTTTCAAAATGATAAACTATGAAACAAATTTGATTATGCTTTAATATCTTGTGTACATGAATATGGAGTGACACACATGCTAATATGACTAAAAAAAGTGGCGCTGAAAATAGATATTTTTGTTACAATCATATATGTGGGTCTTAGGGTTTGTAACTTTTGACTTTAACACAAAGAAGAAAAACATGATAGAAGCAAAGAAACATCATATTAGAGTATAAACCTTGTTTTAAAACAGATTATTTTTCTAAAAGAAATTCTTTCCATTCTCAGCTTTCAAGGTAACAACCACAAAATCTGAGAGGTGAGCAAGGTGGGTGGATCTAGAGGACAAAGGGAAAGGACAGAGAGGCACAGCAATGCAGTTCAAAGCATTAAACAGATGGGACTGGCATGTGACAGAAGCATCAGTGATCTTGTTCACTTCTCACCATCCCTGCTCCACTTAAAGGCATTTATATGATGGATTCAAGAGAAGCACTGGTCAGGTACAGGCTACAGAGAAGCCAAAGAACTTTTGTTCTGTCCTCCTCCACTCCTCTCCCTGTCCCTTCTCTTCCTCCTTCCCCATCCTCTTCTTGCTTGCCACTGTCCTCTTCCTTCCTCTTTCTTCCTCTCCTCTTCACAAACGTAGCTTGAAGTTCAAATTCTCTAGGAGGACAAAAATAAAAAACACATAAGGTATAAAGGAAAAAAAACCCCTATCTATATAGGTGAGGAAAGATCATTTTATTTGGAAGCTAACAAAAAGATAATACAAAATAATTTTTTAAAAACCTCAAGCCAACTCCACAATACAGTAATATCATTTTGCTACTTCCCAGGGTATAACAAAGTGGAGTTGTAAGAGATGACTCATAATTATTTTTTCTCATAAAATAATTGTTTTACCTTCTTCATTGTTGTTTTTTAAAAAAACACATAAGTAAAGCCTCAGAAATAAGAACAATGTGTAGAATCTTAGGTGAGCTTTAAAGTAGATATTGAAAGCTAAAGAAAAGTGTGGGAAAATGAAATCGACCCTATGAGAAACCTCAGACATAAAAGGGAGGCTTTTTATTACATAACACAAATCTGTTGTTCACAGGGTTTCTTTAAGAAGATGTTCCCTGTACTTGATTTTGAGATGACTTTGTGATGTCTGGCTGTTATCGTACCTGCTATTTTATTAAAGAGTAGCACTTTTATTTAATTTGTTGTGCCCAGATCGCGAGGTCCCCAAAGACCACCAAGGAACCGATTCCGATGCAAACACACGAGGGTCGTTTATTCAAGCTCGAGCAGGGACTCTCAACTGTCACAGACACAGCGGGTCAAGATTGAGAGCCCTGACTCTAAAACACCAGGGGTTTTTATAGAGGTTACAGCAAGGCGCGAGGTTTCGAAAAGGCGCGGGGTTTCAAATCACACAATTGGCTAGCATTTAGCAAGTTTTGAAAGTTTAAACCTAATTGGCTGGGCCTTGCGCGCTGAACTGCAAACGGCTGCTCAAGTCATCAAAAAGAACATCTGGGATACTGGGGTATTGGGGTAACTACTGATTAGCTGTTGCAGGCCATCGAGAAGAGCATCTGGGACATTGAGGCAGCTACCGATTAGCTGTCGCTAGGCTAGTTGCTAGGGGACTGCTGGACATTATCACAGGCAGGTGGCCAGAGTGCATCTTGTGGTTTTTCTTGGAACTAGAATTTATGTCCAGGCCACCTTTACTCTAAAATGGGGCCAAAATTTTAAAATGGAGTCACTCAGGTCTCACAAATTAAAATTTCCAACTTGTTGAGAAACTTTCCAACTTCTCGATTTCTCCTACATTCACCCTATTTTCCATCTTATCACATATTTGAAATAATGTTACTCTTTGGAAATGCCTGCATTTCCTTATGTTTGAGTGTATGTTATATTTATTGTATTATCATGTTCGAGTAAGGATTTAGTGTGATTGCAGAGTAACCCCTTTTGCCTGCAGTAGTACCATTTTAGTAAGAGTTTGCCTATACCAAGTACTGCCCCAGTACTACATATATCATTTTATTTAATTCTTATAATACCATCAGGTGCTATTATTATTGCCATTTCACTGATGAGGAAACACAAGAGAATTGAAGAAGTGTGGTTCAGGATCATACAGCTAGAAATGTGCTGTTCAGTACTGCAGCCTCTAGCTATATGTGGCTACTTAAATCTAAATTTAATGACATTAAGTAAAAGAATTAGTTCCTCGTTTACAGTAGCCACATTTCAAGTCCTCATTAGGTCTATGGGGCCAATTTTGGAAGAGAAGAGCAAAACATCTTTATCACTGCAGGAAGTTCCATTGAACAATATTGTTAAGGAAGCAATGCAGTAAGGCTTGAATCCAGGCCAGGGTGGTGGTTCCGGAGTCCCGACTTGGATCTGAACTGTCGTATTTTTCCCCTCTACTAACAGTAAAGGGATAGCTATGGAGAGTCTGTGGTTGATATTAATCTGCAGAATAAAAGGCAAGACAACAGTGGGAGATTCATTATTTCCTTCCACAAATGTTTACTGAGCCCTTGAAAAGTGATAGGTACTTTTCTAGATGCTGTTATAGCAGTGATGCAAACAGATTCTTAGACCCCATTCTACCTAGGGCAGAGCGGCACAGACAGATAACTAACTACATCATCTATAAGTTGATGACAGGTGCCATGAAGAAAGGCAGTATGGGTAAGGATGATGAGAGGGAGTGCAAATGGGAGAGTCCCTGACAAGAGGAGATTTGAGAGAAAGAAGACTCAGAGAAGTGAGAGAGGAGCCTCACTGGCAATGGAGCCCATAGGGCAGATGTCCTGAGGCACAGATCAGTGAGTTCAGTTAAGGTGTTTAGTACCACATAAATGTCAGGCATCCAAAGAAATCCTTTCTGTTCCTGACTATCTTGTCAGTTAGGCTATCTCACCCTTGGTCTAATGTTATCTTTCTTTCCCAGTTCTCATATATTTTCCTTTGGGCCAATAGAGCCCATTTCATTTCCTTTATAAATGTTATTTATTTTGTAGTTTACAAATTTGGGAACATAAAGAAAATCTTAGCACCATTGTATGCCTAACTTTGTCTTGAAGAAATTGCAGGGTCATATTTGTTTGAAAAATCTTTCTGTTTTTCATGACCCCTCCCCAGTAAACACAGACAGCTGGCAAATTAGAAGTTGCTGTAGGTAAAGACAAGCTAGTAAATTTATTTTTAGAAAATTAAGATGAGAAGGAACTACAGTGCTGTCTAAAATTTTACTTCTAGACCTAAGAATCTTATGAATGTAAGTTTTGATTATGCATAATTTGGCCAAATGTAGAAAAAGAATCCCAGATCTTTGAAGAAATTTAAAATTTTCATGATGGCAATAAAATGACACCCCATAAAGACAAACCCAACTCTTATTTGCCAAGTATTAAGAAATTTGATTTTGGGGGCACAATACCTGGGAATTTCCATGGCAGCCCCCTTCCTGACAATCACATTGTTCCTCTCTTAGTCTTCTTGTTAAGTCCAAGCCCATGCTTTTCACCCTTTGTTAAGATCCAATACAACTGGATGACTGATCCCTTCTCTTAATTGCAGGAAGAAAATGAATTAATACATATCACTTTTATGTTTATATTTCAAACATTTTACATATGAAGTACCCTTAAATATAAGGCTCTTAGAGTCAAACCAAGTATATGACAAGAGGTCATAAATACTTGCTATTATCTTTATTACTCTCAAAACTTCAATCCCCTTTCTCTGCTTTACCTAAGCAGGGCTTGCTCAGTGCATCCTTCTCTACCTTAGTAAGGTTGCTTGGATTTTCCAGCCCCACCCCAATATCCTGGACAGCTCATATTATGTGCCTGTCTCTTTTGGTGGCACTGCTATTCTAATCCTTCTAATCCATTCTGCCAATTCAAGTTCATGATTCTAAAAATCCTTTAAAATACTGTAGTAGTAGGCACTGTTGAGATTTTGTCTGTTCACCACAAGTATTTTACAGCCTAAAGGAAAGTGTTCAAGGCAGAGGAGATTAAACCTGTCTTTCCAAGGGTGGAGGTTTCTCTGTACTTTTCCCTCAATAGAGAGCAGGTCATGTGGACATATTGCCAAGTCTCTAGCCAAGGGTTCTGATTCCAGTGAGTGTGAGTGGGATCCAGGTAGAGGCAGCCATGAGTTTTTGGCTCCTCTTCTAGGAACAGTAGGGGCTCCCCAATCCTATTGAAAAACAATCCAGAAAAACTCTCAGGTTGGCAGCTGAGATTGAGTGAGTCTCCAGCCGCACTGGGAAAGTGCCTGATTTCAGCAGGGAGCTTGTGAGGGATACCCAGAAAGGCTGTTTTTCCTCTGCAGGTCTGGATCGCTCACAGAGGCTTCCAAAGAGATTGAAATTTTCTGATTTTTGTTTGCAGTGTATTTGTGAAGAAGCTTTAAATCCCTGACATGTTCATGAATCCAGACATTTTATTCATTTTGTGTTATTAAAATAACCAGAACACTATGGACTAGCCTATGAAGAAGTGTAAGAAATTTAACAGTAGCTAATGCTGGACAAAATTACATTTTCAAACTATCTGTGCTTATAGATAACTGCGTGGAACAGGAGAAATTAGGTGTGCAGTGAGGCTATGGTGTCATGCCAGATGGACTAAATGGGAACGAGGGTAATGTATGGAAGGGATCACAATTTTCTCAAAACTTTTTCGTATTCTGTCATTGAATCACATTAGTCCTTTTTACTTGTGTTTCTTCAGGCCTTGGACTGCATCTGTGTTCTTGAAAGTATACTAATAAATAATTCACTTGTATCTAAATAAAGACAGAAGATTCTGGGTAGAAGAAGTATTTGCAGAATGAGAGTCATTTCTGTAAGATAAAGGGTAGTTCTTTATAACTCCTAAAATCTGAATGTGGCATCTTATTTAATCAATGCCCAATTAACCAGTAGTTAATCTGTAAGCATCAGGATTGCTTCAAAGGACGAGTAGACTGATATTAACCCCAAGTGATGTTAACCACTTTTGCTTAAGGAACCTGGATTATCTGAGAGTAGGGCTGCTTGCTTTGTACACAGCACATTAATTTTCATAACACTCCTTCAATGTTGATTTCATTATTTGCTAATGACTTCACTGAAGCTCAGTGATGTTGTGTGACTTGTTGAAAGCCACCTACCTGGTAAGTGGAAAAGCAAGGCTTGATTCCGGGTTGTTCTCTTCTTTTATGTCCCCTCTCCTGTTACTCCCTTTTATCCTATTTCCTCATTTCTCAATTTCACTGGATTCCTCACTTGCTGCCAAGCCATTATAATGAGACTTATACCCTTTTGTTGGTATGGATTTTTATAAAAAAGCAAAATCCTATCTTTTTGTATTCCTGGGTTTTTTAATTTCAGTAAATGGTATGCTGTTATAGATTTCTTTCTCTTTTTGTTATTTATTTTTAAATGTCTCTGCACAGCACTGAGTTTTGAAGATCCATTGTGGCTGTATAGACCCCTGGTTTCTTGGTGCTCATGGCTATACAGTACCCTAAAGTTAGTCACCACATTTCATCTGTCCACTCCTCTGATGACAGGTGGCTAGATTGCCTCCAGATTGCCACCACAGCCAGTAACCCTGCAGTGTACAGCCCAGGCTTACTCTTAGCATCTTTGTTGAAGATCAGTTGGCTGTAGATGTGTGCATTCACTTCTGGGTCTCTACTCTTGTCCATTGGTCTATATATCTGTTTTCATGCCAGTATAATGCTATTTTAATTAGGGCACTAAGTTTCCAGCAGTCAAAATAAAATCATTACTTCATACAAATACAGTGAACCCTCAAGTTATGACTGGCCTGACATACGAACAACTTGAATTATGACTGGAATTTTAGTTTTAACTTACCAACAGTCTTCATTTATGACCCAAATGCTGTGCTTCCAGATGGTTTCAGATACAGATTTAACCCTTAAAGAGTTCTGGGAGGAACATTACAACGTCCTTTCCTATGTAGGGTTAATTGAGAAATCTTGGGCCAATGTCTCTCTAAGGACACTGAGATCTGTCTTTATACAGAAGAGAGACTTTAAAGCCTGTGTCTTCAACTGACAACTTGAGTTACAACCAGCCCTTGAGAATGAATTGAGTTCATAAGTCAAGGGTACACTGTAAAGTTTTGTTTGACAGAAAATATTTTACACTGTTTACAAAACTTTAGATGTACTTGATTATTAGAAGGTCCTTCTTACATTGAGCCAAAATCTGTCTTTGTCTAATTTCAACTAATTCATTAAAGTATGCTTGCATGGCCACATGCAAAATGTGTTATCTGTCTTTAAGTAGCCTAGGATTTTGGTTTATGAGTTTTTCTTTTCCACAATGTCTTTGTTTTCAATGTCACCATTTCCCTAGCTTTTAACAGGTACATTTGGACTTGATCAATTGCCTGCTGTCTAGTTATTCATCTGTTGATCTTTACCAACAACTCACTTTATGTTTAGTAGATGTACAAAGGTATAGGTTAAATATGGCCACCATAATTTCTAAGGAAGGAGAATCAAATTTATAAAAGGTAATCTTTTTATAAAACTGTAAGCTTGTGTCCATTATAGTCCACTCCCCTAAAAAGCCTTCCACAGACTAATTCTCAGAAATAAATGTAGTATATTTTAAGACTAGAGACATTTCTTAACTCGAAACTAGTAGCAAAGCCTCTTTCTCTGTTAGCCTCTATACAAGATGAATTAATAAAACAAGCTGAATCTGTTAAAATCTGACATAAGAATTAGTGTATTTGAGCAGTGGCGGAGCTCTGCACACAGCATTTGGGACACCTTTGAACTGCAGCCTAGGCCAGGTCGCTCTGGCAACCAGCGGCCCAGCCAATCAACATTCAGGAGGCTGCACCTCTGTGGCACTCGGTGGAAGCCATGGCAGTCACCAGGAAAGCACTGATCATCTTGGCTCAATCAAAGAGGACATCCTTCAACTATGCCATGAAGGAGGCTGCCGTAGAGGCTCTGAAGAGGAAAGGATAGGAAGTGGCTGAGCCTGATCTCTATGCCATGAACTTCAATCCCATCATTTCCAGAAAGGACATCACAGGTACACTGAAGGACCCTGAGAACTTTCAGTATCCAGCCAAGAGTGCTCTAGCTTATAAAGAAAGCTTCCTGAGCCCAGATATTGTGGCTGAGCAAAAGAAGGTGGAAGCTGCGGACCTTGTGATATTTCAGTTCCCACTGCAGTGGTTTGGAGTCCCTGCCATTCTGGAAGGCTGGTTCAATCGAGTGCTCATAAGAGGGTTTGCCTACGCATATGCTGCCATGTATGACAAGGGGCCTTTCCAGAATAAAAAGACTGTTTTTTCCATCACCACTGTTGGCAGTGGCTCCCTGTACTCTCTCCAGGGTGTCCGTGGGGACATGAATGTTAGTCTCTGACCAATTCAGAGTGGCACTCTGTCCCGGCCCGCGGGTAAGTCAACGGAGACCCTAGAGGGGGAGCGAGGATGAGAGGGGACAGGGGACACGAGAGATGGAGACAAGACAGGTTTCTGATCAAGTCTCGTTTATTGCAGAAGCTGTTACAACATATATACCGTAGGGCTAGAGGGGAGGAGCAAGAGGAGGGTACTGGGGCTACTTCCTTGTTGCCGGGTAGATTTGCAGCAGGCCCGGATATGTCCGTAAAAGGCACTCAAGAGTTCTAGCGGGGGGGCAAGGCCCCCCACAGCACTCTGCATTTTTGTGGCTTCCAAGTCTTAGAACCTCAACTGACATAGAGCATTGGGCACACTCCACTGGATGTCCGAACTCAAGTCCTAGAAGGATGGGATGAGGCACCACTGTATTTTGCTCCAAGCAGCCTCTTTGACCTAAACTTTCAGGCAGGATTCTTACTGAAAAAGGAGGTACAAGATGAGCAGAAAAACAAGAAATTTGGCCTTTTTGTGGGCCATCATTTGGGCAAACCCATTCCAACTGACAACCAGATCAAAGCCAGAAAATAAGATGGACTTGATTTCTAACATGTAGTCAAATCTAGGTATTTTTTCAGCTTCCTTTATTTTCTTTGAAGTTTTCTTTTCTTTTTATCTTTTTCCCCCCACAAGAAATGAATACAAGAAGGAACAGACTGCATTTATATATTTTTAGAAAGTTTTACTACTGAATGTAACATATTTTTACTATTGATGTCTTGGCATATAACCAAAATCTGGGTGCCAGAGGCCAATTGGGATGTAAAGCAGGCAGAGATTTCCAGAAAGATGCTATAAAATATTTTTTAAGGTCATCTACACAATTTAATTTTTTTTAGGTTAGCTTTGGCTAGACAGTATGGAACATTCCAATCATTTTTTTGTATATACCAGGGATTGAACTTGGGACCTTGTGCTTGTAGGCAGGTGGCAGAAGCACTGAGCTAAATGCCTGGCCCCCAATTATCTATTTTAATTACCTCTGTATGGTTTATGGCAGAAGGAAATTGCTTAGAGAAAGAAGTGACTAACTGTCTGCTTAAGGGAATTCACTTGTTAAAATCCACTGGTCGTTTATGATAGGTACTGCTTTCAATTACTAGAAGTGACTAGAATGCTTGACATGAATATTACTCTTCCTTCAACTTGTTTATATACAGTACACACAGATACCTTGAAATGAATAGCTAATAAAAGTCTTTCTACCTCGAAGGAAAAAAAAAAGAATTAGTATATTTTACTGTAAAGGCACAGCCAATGCACACTCTTATCTTAATAAGAAATATGTGATATAGAAAGATAAATTTTCATCTTGATATTATTCATATAGTACCTTGCACAAATATAACAAATTAGGAGATAATCATATGCAATATGGTAGGTATTAATAACAAAGACAGAGTGAAAGATTGTAGGACAAATGTAGCATCAGTAAAATGGTTGTGTTAGGATATAGCTTTTGTAAGAGAAGAAAACATGTAAAAAAGGCATGTAAAATTTCTTGCTTGCTGTGCCCGGGAGAGGTGATAAGAAAAGGGACAGAATTTAGACATTGGGCACAAGGAGAGCTAATAAAATAACCTTCTACTTTATCCCTCTATTCCTTGGTGTTTACTACAGGTTGCCCCTCACTAGATAGCCAAAGAAAAGGGTCACTCTTAAAATTGACCCTTAAAGTAGGTGAGGATCAGTTTGAGAAATGTATGATGGAAAGGAAATCAAGAACATGAGAAGATAAGAAATGTGGACCTGGAGTCATCTTTACTTGACCCTTCTGAATCCCTCCATTTTCTATCAATTCCAGGAATAGTTTCATTCTGGCTATTGCAGCTACAGAGTGCATGTATTTTCCTTTAGCTTTAAAGGGAAATCAGATCAGGTGGAGAAAAAAAGACTAAAAAACCCAATTCTTACCTAAGAAGATTAAAAATGGACTCCCTTGGACTCTGTTGTTCCTGTTTCTCCCCAGACTCCTAGGACTTAATTCCTTTCAGAGAATAGTCTCCCACAAGACTCTATGCTAATCTCATAGGATCTTGGAGACCAATGATATATTATCCCTGCAATATGAAGGGGAGGAGAGGGCACTAATACATGGATGGTGAAAATCAAGGCTAGAATGTGCCAAATCATTCAACAGAATCACTATTTTTTTTTTGCACTTTATTAAATTCTTTTATTGGTACATTGTAGGTATACAACACAATTACATTTCTCATTGGGAATTGTACCTTTACATAATGCATCTTGGTTATTATTTTTTCCCCATTCCTAGCACTCCCTTCACCCCCTCCACCCTTCCCTATTTACAAAGACTTTATTTCCAATTTCTCCATTTCTCATCATTTTTCCTTTCCCTTCTTTCCTTTCCCCTGCCCTTCCCACTACCCCTACCCCTTTGGACCTTTTCTTCCTATTTTACATTATCAATTATTCATTCTAATCATTGGTACATTTTAGTTATACAATATAATAACATTCATCATTGGAAATTTGCACCTTTACATAGTCTCTCTTGGTTCTTATTTTTCACCCTTGCCCAGCCCTCCCTTCAACCCCTCCATTCCTCCCTATTTACAAAGATTTTGTTCCTATTTTTCCATTTTCTCCTATTAATCCCATTCCCTTCTATCCTTTCCCCTAGCCCTCCCACTTCCTTCCCCTTTGCCCCTTTTCTTCCTATTTCACATTACCTATTATACATTTTAGTCCTTATTTACACTTTCAGTTTCTCACACCAGAGAAACTATGCGGTATTTACACATCTCTGTCCTATTTATTTCACCTAAGAGTATTGCCTCAATGTGCATCCACTTAGCTATAAATGTCTCTAATTTCTCATTTTTTATGGCTGAGAAGTACTCCATTTTATTAAAAAACCCCACATTTTCTTTATCCAGTCTCCAGTTGATGGGCATTTGGGCTGTTTCCAAGTTTTAGCTATTACAAACTGTGCTGCTATGAACATGGGTGCACATATATCACTGTGGTATGATTCTTTTAATTCTTTGGGGAAGATACCCAGCAGGGGAATAGCGGGGTCAAATGGGACTTCCAGTCCTAGTTCTTTGAGGTATCTCCATACTGATTTCCACAGTGCTTGCACCAGTCTACACTCCAGCCAGCAGTGGAGCAGGGTTCCTCTTTCCTCACAGCCCTGCCAGCATTTGTTATTGGTTGATTTCATGATAGCAGCCATTCTTTCTGGAGTGAGGTGGAATCTCAGCGTTGTTTTCATTTGCATCTCTCGAATGGCCAGTGATGTTGAACATTTTTTCATGTATTTATTTGCTATTTCTACTTCTTTGTGTGAGAAATGTCTGTTCATTTCAGATGCCCATGGGTCTTTAAATTTGGGAGGTCTGATCTTTTTAAGTTCTTTATAGATTGGAGATAGTAGACCTTTGTCTGAGGAGGAGCAGGTGAAGACTTTTTCCCACATTGTGGGTTGTCTCTTCACACTGTTGGTGGTTTCTCTTGCTGTGCAGAAGCCTTTTAATAAGAAGAGATCCCACTTGTTGATTGTTTGTGCTAGTTTACGGGCAACTGAGGTTTTGTTCATAAACTCTTTTCCTACACCGATGTCTTCAAGGGTTCTACATAACCTCTGTTCCAACTGGTTCAGAGTTTCTATTTTAATATTTAGATCTTTAATCCATTTTGATTTTAGTTTAGTGCATGGTGAGAGATATAGATCTAGTTTTAATCTAAATGGTCAAAAACTGAAATCCTTCAACACTAAAATCAGGAACAAGACAAGGATGTCCACTATCACCACTCCTGTTCAATATAGTTCTGGAAACATTAGCCATGGCAATTAGACAAGAGAAAGAAAAGGAATAAAGATAGGAAATGAAGAAGTCAAATTGTCATTATTTGCAGATGACATGATACTCTATATAGAAGACCCCAAGAACTCCACCAAAAGTCTTCTAGACTTAATAAGCAAATTCAGTCAAGTAGCTGGTTACAAGATCAACACACAAAAATCAATAGCTTTCCTCTACACAAATGACAGATTCACTGAGAGAGAAATAGAACAAATAATTCCTTTCACATTAGCATCCAAAAAACTGAAATACCTAGGAATCAACCTAACGAAAGAAATCAAAGACCTCTTCTCTGAAAACTATGGCACTCTGAAAAGAGAGATTGAAGATGATATCAGAAAATGGACAGACATCCCCTGCTCCTGGGTAGGAAGGATTAATATAGTGAAAATGGCCATACTTCCAAAACTGCTATATAGATTTAATGTAATTCCAATTGAGATCCCAGCAGCATACTTCATGGACCTTGAGAAAACAATCCAAAAATTCATTTGGAACAAGAAGAGACCCAGAATAGCAAAAGCAATTCTAGGTAACAGAGACATGGTAGGGGGTATCACACTCCCCAACCTGCAACTCTACTACAAAGCTACTGTGATAAAAACAGCATGGTACTGGCAAAGAAACAGACCTGAGGACCAGTGGAACAGATTAGAAGATGCAGAAACAATGCCAGACACACTCAGCCATCTCATCTTTGATAAAGGAGCCAAACACCCTCACTGTAGGAAAGATGACATCTTTAATAAATGGTGCTGGAAAAATTGGGCTTCAACTTGCCAGAATCACTCTTATAGAAGTTCAATGGGAAGCCACATTTAATTTGGGACTTGGGGTGTACTATTAAATCCTTTAAGTTGAACTTTAAAGGATGATTTGAGTTTCCCACAGGCAAAGATAAGCAGAAAGTCCTTCAAAGGGAAGTTCCAAGTGGTATATACAGGCAGCATTCTTGTGTATTAAACAGAATGAAGGGCTAAAACAGTAATGGTATCTCTCTGACCTCCTTCGATAGGTCTTGTAACATTGCCTCATAACTGTGAGTTGACCCTTGCATCTTTGATATGTCATGTGTAGTATTGGCAGCCAGCTACCAAGTTAGCAAATGTGAATCTGAACCTAGGACAGAGCCAGGCCTTTTTCCTCCTCTTAATGGCAATTAATAGTTGTTAACTTGGGACATCTGGGAAAATAACTATTTAAAACGTCAATTTCAGACAGTTTGTGTTTAAAACCTTGTAAGCACTGACTTTCGGAGGAACAACTTCAAAAGACTAGAAAAATAGGGATATTGTGTATTTAAGTCTCCCTTCTCCCTCCTGTACCAGGGTTCAACCAGAGAAACAAAATCAACAGAAGATATATATTAAGAGATGTATTCCAGGGCCGGGGATTTAGCTCAGTGGTTTCACCGCCTGCCTCGCAAGCTCAAGGACCCGAGTTCAATCCCCGGTACCAAAAAAAAAAAAAGAGAGAGATGTATTCCAAGGAATCAGTTTATACTATGGTGGCGACCAGCTGGGAAAGTCTGAATTCAGTAGGGCAGGCTATCAGGAAGGGTGGACTGGAACCCTCAGGCATGAGCTGAAGCTTTCTTGTTCTTCACCCTGGAGTAGCCTCAGTTTTGCTCTTCATGCTTTACAGCTGATTATGGGCTTTAATCCCATCTACAAAATACTTGCATGGCATCACCTAGCTTGATGTTCAGTTGAATAAATGGGGCTGTTACCTAGGCAAGTTGACACAAAATAGACCATTACCAATCCATAGACAGCCCAATGGCAGAGAGCTCGGACAGTGTACACAATAGAATCAGGAAACTTTTAGCAATGAAAGAGGGGAATTCAGAGGCACAGAAGGTCACATGTTGTGAGTCTGTTTACAAGAAATACCTAAAATAGGCACACCCACAGGAGATTTGTGTTTACCGAGGCTGGGGCAGGGAAGGATGGAAACTGACTAATGAGTATGAGGTTTCCATTATGGATCATGAAAAAGTTATGGAGCTAGCTCATAGTGATGGCTGAACAGCATTGAGAATGTATTCAAAGCCATCTAACTGTACACTTAAAAATAGATCAAATGTAAATTTTCTGCTATGCATATTTTACCATAATAAAAATAATCACATTTTTATTTGATCTGACTGCAATGGACCCCAAATTGGAACACACTTCTCACTGTGGGTTGGTAGGGTGTAATTTAAAATTACAAAATTAGTATGTTCACCTTTGCTTTAGGAAGGGATTCAGCTGCTTCTTGACAAGTGTCAAGCTCCCTTACCCAGTCAAGATGAGCACCGCTCAAACCTGATGTTCTAAATGTCCAGCTAGTCATGTGCGAGCACAGGCAGGCTTGACTCAGACACTTGACAATATATTGAGTAGCAAAGATAGGGCATGACCAGTGGCTTTGACTGAGCTGGTGGTGACGATCCTTAGGTACAAGAAGCTTTTGTTTAGACCATGCCAATTGGGAGGATGATCATGAGTTTCTGGCCTGTTAGAAAGAAAACTGAGGTTCAGCTAGTTGTTGTGCTTGAGCTCCTGGGACTATTTTCTGGGCACAGCTCTTTTCTTCTTGATAAATTCTTTTCAGGCTTGTTCTTTATTGAGAGCTGTGATGTGTGGATGTGTGGATCCTTTCCTCTGTGTATAGCACAAGCTCTCACTCTGTATACAGTGGATGTCAGCATAATGATCCTTTTGCAGTGGTGACAGTTCTGAGAAATGTTTTTCAAATTTGTTGCTACTGGCAGACATAGATGAATTCCCAAGTAGAGTTATGGATCACCAAGAAAACAGGCTCTGATGGTGCCCTAGAGGCAGGAAGTGAAGTGGGCCTTCCCCTGGAAGAGGCTGCAAGGGCCGTGCCCGGCACAGCAGAGAGGGCCAGCCTTCAGGGCCCCAGAGTCCTTCTGTCTGTGCTCACACTTCCTTCTGCTCAACTGGGAACAACACATTGCATGTTTGATGCTCTCAATGCAGAGATTCCTCTTGGGAACATTTTTAGCTCTTTAGAAGCTGAAATATTTGAAGCCACTAAGGAGAAATTTATTTACTCACCTTAGCAGGACTTCAGACAACTGAAAGAACTTTTGGAAGGTCCTAAGTTGGGCTTCAACTATGTCATTTAACACGTTAAAAACGAAACTTAAAATCACTATTAGTTATTATGTTAGCTGATTGCAGCCATTAAATACAAATTTTAATGAAATTATTTTTTGAGGTATGAATGTTCCCATTCTAAATGACTCAGTACATATGTTGAAGAAAAGCTAAGACTGTTTCATGCGATCCTTCCTGCACAACTGACAGCCAAGTCATCCAACTTGGTCACCCTTGACTTTTTTGAATCTCAGATTTCTGCACATAAAGACCTATGAGAATCTTTCCTCATTATGGGAAGAAGAATTCTACCCATCTCTATCTACCAGTGTCCCTGTACAGTGTTCAGTCAGCCACTTTTCAGGCCCTCCACTCAGGCTGGCTTATCTCTTAGTGATGCCTGTTGAGAGACCCTATTGAAAAACAATTATTTATGAATAGGAGCTAACATGTTGGATGTGTAAGATGTGGTAGGTACTCCATATCCAAGGTTTTATTTTTTCCAACAGTTTTGGGCAGTGTGTGTCATATAATAAAACTGACACTCAGAATGGAGCGTAACTTGTCCAAATAATAAGAGGTAGAGTTGGCTTCAAACCTAGGAAAGTCTAATCCTCAAACTCCACCACTTGGTCTTGGACCACAATGACAAGGACTTTCCAAATGGTTAGCCACAGAGCTAGTAACCAGGAATGGACCATAGAACACCTAAAGTTTTAAAGGAACCGAGAAGGTGAGAAACAGCAAGTAAGTTACTTGAAGAGCCCCTCTATTCTACCCAGACACAGGTTAAGCATAACCTCCTCTTTGGAAACTTATCATGCTCTGCAGGAAACTACGTCTCCCCTGTGCTTCCTATGCACTGGCCATGTGTCTGTAGTTATACTTGCTGTTCTTTATTGTGCCTAGCACAGAACCCACCATAGAGTAAGACCTTAGTGAGTCCCTGATGAGTTAATTGACTAAAAGTATTCAGGTAGACATCAGAGAATGGGAGGTCCAGAGGAAGGAGAGTGGCCAAGTGAGAGGCCAGGGAGGAGGTAACTAGACTTGAAGATGAGCCTCCTATTTCTGTGCTGTGTAGGGTGAGCTGGCCAACACCTGACATATACATACATGGATAAACATGGTGGAAAAGCCCAGATTTTCTTGCTTAAGATGAAAACAAAGAATTTGAAGAAATACTTCAGAGGAAAGTAGAAATAGGAGGTCACTGCCCTGTAGACTCAGAAATTCCCACCTCCCCACCAGGGTCCCTAAGCCACAGGTCAGCAAGCTGGAGCATACAGGCTAACACCTCTGTGGCAAGTTTTTATCTGATCCTACAAAAACTGGGCTAAGAATAATTATTATTTTTTTTGGTACCAGGGATTGAACTTGGGTCCCTGCGCTTTCAAGATAGGCAGCGTAACCACTGAGCTAAATCCCTGGCCCTAAGAGTGATTTTTATATTTTTAATAGTCAAGAAATAAAAAAAGAATCTTTCATGGCACATGAAAATGGTACAAAATTTGAGTGTCAGTGTTTGTAGAGTTTTATTGGACACAGCCACACCTGTTCCCTTATGTATTCCCTCAGAGCCTAAAATATTTACTATCTGATTCTTTGCAGAAAAAGTTTGCCAAACATTGTTGTAAGCCATAGTAGTGTCAACCCCTTTTACGACTTCTGGGAAAATAGAATAAAATTGTTTCCATTGTTTCAGGAGCCTTCAAGCAGAGCATATTGATTATATTTATAGATTCCTATTGATTTTTGTTGTTACTTTCATCTATGTTGGTGTGAAGAGCCTGGAATAATTGTTGTACATTGTGAAAATATATTCTAAATAGATCTGGGAAATCATTCATCTTCGATTTTAGTGAAGAATCTTTAATTTTGAAATTGCTTTTGAACTTTTCCATCTCAGAGTGGGACCTGAAGAGGAAGGTAGGATGGGTGATAGCAGCCCTTGTCCCCACACTACCTCATGGGCTGCCCTTAGGATTAATGAGACAGGGTGTAAAAGTGATCTAGCTGTGACATCTGTCATCCTATTGATTTCCAGGGTTGATTTGGCTGATCAGGTCAGCTAGGTGACTGTCCCCTCCCTCCCTCACCATTCCATGTGTTTCCCTCCTGAAACTGGCTGCTCGGTCAAAGAGGACAAGGACCACCCCCAGTAGAGGAGGACTGTTTTCTGGTCAAGGGTATAGGGGTAACTGCACTCCCTGGCTAGATCCTCCAAATGAGCTCTCAAGGATTAATGAGATAATGTGTATAGGCAGCATTTTGTGGTTCTTGAGGAAAGGCTCTACATAAATATAAGACATCATTATTAATAACACATCTTTGATCTCTGACTCACAAAATAATATGTTTCTGTGAAAATAATTTAGATTTGATGATTATGCGCATGTTTTTAATGAGGCCAAAGTAGTAAAAGGTTAGGAACAAGGTAATCATGTAATAATGGAGAGGCCATTGTGATTTCAAGATAAATAAATCTCTCTTTAAAAAAAAAAGCCAAAAACTTTTACTTGATGTAAGATTTGATGATGCAAGAATAACTGTGATCATTGGTCAGATACTACTTCGGGACCTTCTTTTTTACAGGTTTGGCCTTACACCACACAACTTGACCAACACCTGTGTTTTCTGTGACTTAAGGAGTGTGAACATAAGTGGAGCAGAACTGATTTAGGCTTTTCCCCCCATTTTGCCAAGTTGTCTTGTTCTCAGAGATGCTCCTGGGCTCCAGTTTGCATTCTCTTTTGAGCAAAGGCTGGGATGAGGACTAGGGTGAAGGTAGTTTATTTGAGAGGTTCTCCTCAGAATCAAACAGAGAGAGGAAAGTAGGAGACAAAGACGAAAAGCCAGAAAAGGGTATATTCCTGGACCAGATAACCTGTTGGCAGCTAGGGGTCCATGTGCTGGGCATCTCCCAGGCACCCTGTGGTCTAAGGCTCAGATTGTCCTTGGGAAGGTGGCTGGAATTAGATAACTCGTCTAACAAAAATAGCCATTGCCAGGTTTTGAGGTCATACATGTGTCAGAAGCTCGGCCTAAGTAGTTTTGTTTAGTTCTGCAAACAATCAAGAAAGGTATTCAATAATTAGTTACTTTGTGCAGACAGGAAACTGACAATTTTAGTATAAATTCTTTAAAGTCACTTAGCTAGTAGGTATTAGGCCTAGGACACAGATCCGAGTCTGCCTAAGAGCAAAGCCTGTGTTCTGCCCTCTGTGCTACTTAAGGTAGTTGCTTCTTCCTCAGTTGGTGGTTTTTGAAATTTTAAATTATTACTGATTTATAGTGTTGGGAGGATGAGTACATGTTGGGAGGTTCTGCTGTAGTAACAAGTAACCCCTTAGGGCTTAATGGCTTAGTCACTTCTGTCCCTATATGTAGGTGGCAGGGTTGCTCCTTGTTGGCAAGATCTTTACCTGGAGATCGAGCCCACTGGGGCCTCTCTGTCTGGTGGTGCTGGTTCTGGGCTGAGGCAGGCAAGGCACCCCTGGCTTTCCGTCTCAGGGCTATGCAAGGACCAACCTTGAGTTTACATGGCCTTGGGGTGGACACTTCACATAACTCACCCTAGCTCAAGGCCTGTACAGCATTGTCACCCCACATGGCAGAGAGAAGGGGTCCGGGTGAAGCTTTCAGCAAGAGGGGCTTTGCAGTTTCTGTTCACAGTGGATTGAAAAAGCAGGAGGGATACTGAATGTTGGTGAGCAGTAATACAGTCTCCCAGAGTAGGTTTGATTTAATTCATTTTTACAAGCCTCCTCCTTTTCTTGTTAATAGGTTAACAAGTTTAAGCTATTAAGTAGCTCATCATAGCTTGGAATACATTTACTTCAAATGTTGGCTTTCCTGTGTGGCCTCATGAAAATTCAGAGTAGCCAAGTGCTGGAGGTACAGCTTCCCATGTTTGAGTATTAGAAATGGAACAAGAAGGAGGGTGTTCTGTAAAAATCCGGCCCCCCCCATAATCAACCATCCAAAACTAATCTTAAGATTTAGCCATTTCCTACATGGCATGAAACACAGAGGAGATAAACACACAATTATTATCCAAGGTTTCATCTTGTACATGGAATAAGAATCTTTGGCTATAGGCACAGTTTGATAATATTACAGTGTGGTGGTGGAGGGGGGACTTTGTTTATGGTTAGTTGTCCTTTTCAGCATGTGGTCCAGAAACTTCTTTTGTTGTGGGCTGCATTTTCTCTGTGAGCTGAAAAAATGTAAAAGGAACATTAAACGTTAAGACACACATGTTTCAGAGAGGCACTGTGAGAAGAAAAATGGCTTTGATCAAATAACTACAAAGCTGGTGGTAGATACTAGATTTTCATGTCTTCTTATCCCTGTTCATAAGTCCAACGAACCCAGATCTGCTTCCAAAACTCTACTCTTGCTTTGGGGGCAAGGGAGGAGAACAGCATGGTATGGTGTGATCGGGATTAGGTTTAGGTGTGGGAGGAAAGAACAAGTTGTTAGGAGGAGGACATTGTGCCAAGATAGAAACCTGCTTGTGTCCTTGTGGTTTTGTCCACTTCTGTGAAACAATTGTGCATCCACTGGCATGTCATTTAACTTTGTTTCCTTCACCTCCAAGGTAAACTGGAGAAGATTCCAGCTCTAAGAATGGCAATGAATTAAAAAGGATGGTCAAGGGGCCGGGGATTTAGCTCAGTGGTTCCGCCGCCTGCCTCGAAAGCACAAGGGCCCGAGTTCGATCCCCAGTACCAAAAAAAAAAAAAGGTAATTGCATCTTGCCAGGGATTTAGCTCAGTGGTTCCATCACCTGCCTTGCAGGCGCAAGGTCCCGAGTTCAATCCCTGGTACCAAAAAAGAAAAAAAATAGGTAAAAATGATGGTCAACTCAGAGAGATAGGGTGGAAGAATTGTTTTTAAGCTACAAGAGACTGTCGAATATTTGGACTTAGACTGAAGAAGAAGTCACTTGCAGGAGATACTGAAAGTGCAGGAGGAAGGATTTCTGACATAGCAAGGTTTTGAAAGAAGTGGGACATGGAGAGACTGCCTGGAAGACACTGCTCTAGGAGGTAGGGTTGGGCATATGGAGGAATGGAGAGAAAGTTTCATGTGTGCAGCAAAGGGAGCTAATCACTAAGAGGGGAACACAAACATTTTGGATACCAGGAGGAACTCAACTGAAGCTACACAGCAGGAATTGTATGGAACAGTGGCATACTTTTATAATTTTAACACACCATGATCAGGAATGAGGGAGACTAGATTTAAGACCAAACCACCTTGGAATAATCTTACCCTTCTACTCTCATGGCAATTTGACTTGGAAAGAAAAACTTGGCATAGAAGGGGGAAACAGATGCTAGACTGTGAACTCCCTAAGGGTAGGGCCAAAGTCCCCTTAGTTGTGTCATCCCAGAACCTTGCATGTTGTCAGGCATATAGTAGATGCTAAATGTATCCTATAAATTGAGCTGAATATTATCCAGAACAATGGCAGACAAAGGAGTCAGGAAGCAAACTCTGAAATAATCAAACTGTGGACAAGGTTGGCATCTGCAAGTCTTCTAATTCAGAGAAGGTGACCTAGGTTTTTTTGCCAAGCACCCCACCAAAAGTTTTCCCTTTCTCTATGACTGACTCCACAAATATGGAGTAATTTCCCAAATGACAGCCAGCTGTGCCTCCTATTTCTATAGGAAGGGTTTCTGCCATCACTCTAACACAAAATTATATCCTTCTTCTTGTATGTATGAATATATTTTATGGTCATGGCTTTGAATACATTCTCGATAGAGTCATTCCTAGAGACTAAATAAAAAGTGGAGAAAATGAAACAAAAATGAGAACCCAGTTAATTTGTATTAGAGATGGGGTAGTTCATTTGTGGATTGCTGAATTTTGAAAGATACCCAGGAAAAAACCCCAAATAAATCAGCTACCAAGCACTGCTGAATATAGAGGGGTTTTTCATTTATTTTGCTAGTGCAGATAGTTGTTAATTACATATGTATGATAATACTTCATAGCTTACTTGTGAATTCTTGAAACGTATTTCCTAAACATAATGAACACAGGGTCCTCTTGCTCCATTGTTCTGAAATTAAATTTTATCTGAGAAGTTATTTAAGTTCTCTATGATGTTTGTGGATTAATTATAATGGGTTTGATTTAATAAAGTTCTGATGAGAAAGCTAAAATACTAGAGAGACATTCTTAATTTTTCAAAGGTTCTATAAAGTTTCTACTTTCACTGCATGCATATGAATAGTATACTTGGTCACCAGAGGGAACCATTGAGGGATTGGGTTCTGAAGGCCTTATGGACCATAATATCAGGGCAGCCTTTATATTTCCAGACTGGAAATCTAATGTTCTATGTTTAACTTATAACCGGAATGAACATCTTTTTTATTTTCCTGTTTCCATGTTAGAATATCAGTATGTTCAACTAGAAAATTGATATGTTATGCACTCAAAAATCAGGACTCAACTTTAACCTGGTGTTAATGGTGGTCAGATAAAAGAGGCAGGATTATCTGATGCTAAGCAGGCAGAATGCTGCCTTTATCGATGACCACAGCTGAATATAGTGGATTTGGAAACTATCAGCATAATGGATGTGTTTTCCAACCTGGGCATTCTGGAGCTATCCACATAGTATTAGGAAAGAAATGTGAGTGTATTTTGGTTCGTTTGGTTTTTTGTTTTGGCTATTGAGGGAAATACAAATTCAAGTTGTCATGACTTTCAGATAAAAGTGGCTGTTGCTGAGGAATTGCTGGGAATTTAGAAGAGAGGAACATTTCAGTAAATTTTTTAAATTATTATTTCATCTAAAAGATGGAGAAATTTACATCTCTGTACTCGTTCATTTCCTAGAAGTAGCTATTTCCTCAAGGTTTACTTTGCTGTTGTACTTTTGAACTTTTAAACCTTTTGCCCAGAAGCACTTAAAAAAATTGTCATCATAATTCTCTGGGTATCACTTCTCGCCCATGAACTCAGCTCTCCTCTCATTGGGCAGTCAGTGCTCAACAAGGTGGTCTACCCATAGAGAGCAGTATTGAATGAAGCTGTCAGCTCGTTAGCAGTGAGGCCTGTGATTTAGACTTGGTGGATGTACCTGGAATTCAGGAGGGCCCAATCTGGAACCCACACCAGGCAACCTTTGCTATGGATCCTGCACTTTATTTTCCCAGCAGGACTGTTGGGGTTTGAATAACACTTTCTCGTGGTTAGTACCTCTGTCCAGCCTCCCTGTGCTGTTATTGTTATTGTGGTAAGAACATCAACATGAGACCTACCCTCTTAACACTTTTTTTTTTTTTTTGAAAGAAATGAGGGAGAAAGGAAGAAAAGGACTTGAATGCTTCAGTTTGGGACTTTTAAGACTAATTTTGTCCTAGCAAGAAACTCTACAGCCTTGGCTAAGGCAAGAGGCTTGTAAATGTATACTACCTGAATTTGGTGGTTGATGCAGGGACCCACTTCGCTGACTCACGATCACTTCTTTTATGTTCACCAATATATCTTGATTTATTTATTTATTTGTTCCTACCTCTATCTAAATCTTTCCCCTCTTTTTCTGCCCCTGATTTCTAGCCCCAGCCTGTCTGTATGATTTACAAACATGGTGAGCATGTGTATGTGTTTTGTTTTTCTTTGCACATTTCCAAAGAAAAGCATTAGCTTTCTATAGTTTCTGTATCATATGTAGAGCAGTGGCTTTTATACCTCCTTTTGGCCATACTGGCCTCCTAAAAGATCATAGCTAGCTTGTTCTGCACCAGTATTAGTTTTTATTAAGCACCTACTGTGTGCCAGCCATCACTTACATACAATATTTAATTTGTGGTAGGACAAAGTCATAATAATAGCAACACATACTGGACTTACTATAGTCCAGGCACTATTGCATACATCTTCTATATATTGACTTTTTTTATATGTCATCAATCATGTGATGGTTGTGCAGGTCAGGATCTATGAAGAAGAAAGAAATCACAATTTTTTTACAGTTTTCATGGGGTATAATTTATATGCCATAAAATTTGTCCATTGTACACGTGCAGGTCTATGATTTCGTTTTAGAACATATGCATTATCACAAAAAAAAAATCCCCTGAGCCCTGTCTTCCACTCCAAGCCTCATTGCAGCCAGTGCTCTGCTTTAGATTGCTATGAATTTATTTTTTCTGGGAATTTCATCTGTGTCATCTTATAATGTATTTTGTATTTGGTGTCTTTCACTAATATAATGCTTTGTGTATTATGCATATTATTGGATGTATCTGAAGTTCATTTCTTGTCATTGCCAAATGGAATTTTATTGGATAGGTATACCACAGTCTGTTATGGATATTACAGTTGATGGACATACACAAATTAGTTCTGGCTATTATCAATAAAGTGTGGACATGTGTTTTCATTTCTTTTGGATAGATTTTTTTAGGGCTGGAATTACTGAGTTGTATGGTAAGTTTATGTTTCATTTGTAATAAAAGTGCCAGACTATTTTCCAAAGTGGATGTACTGTTTTACATTCTCATGAGCAGTATATGGGAGTGTTAATTCTCCAGTGCTCTTGTCTACTCTCGGTTTTGTCTGTCCATTTGATTATAGCTATACTGCTAGGTACGTAGTTTTAATTTGCAGATCTCAAATGAGTAATGATGTTGAGCACAATTCCATGTGCTTATTAGTTATTATATATCCTATTTCATAAATTATTATCTATTTAAGTTACTGTTTGTCATGTTTTTGAGTTGTAAGAGTTCTTTATATATTCTGGATACAAGTCCTTTATCAGAAACATAATTTGCAAATATTTTCTCTCAAGTGTAGCTATTCTTTTCATCATCATCTTGATAGAGAGAATTTAATATGAAGAAGTACTAACCATGTTGATAAACATGTTAATCATCTACTGAAGAACTGAAAAGTCCAGACAAGGCCACACAAGTTCCAGGGAGGTAACCTCTGCAGTTAACAGCTAACAGCTCTAGGGAGGGGAGAACAGAGGGAAGAGGCTGAAATGATGAAACTCTGTAGTGGTTGCACCAATATGCACTCCCACCAACAGTGGAGGAACAATGGTTCCTTTTTCCCTACAGCCCCGCCAGTGTTTGTTACTGGCTGATTTCTTGGTAGCAGCCATTCTTTCTGGGGTGAGATGGAATCTCAGCATTGTTTTCATCTGCATCTCTCAAATGACCAGTGATGTTGAACATTATTTCATATATTTATTTGCCATTTGTACTTCTTCATTTGAGAAGTTTGTTTTCATCTCAGATATCCATTTTTGGATTGGGCCTTTAAATTCGGGAGGTTTAATTTTTTTAGGTCTTTATATATTCTAGATAGTAGTCTTTTGTCTGAGGAATGCCTGGCAAACATTTCTTCCCACTCTGTTGGTTGTCTTTTTACTCTGTTGATAATTTTCTCTGCTATGCCAAAGCTTTTTAATAAGATGAAATCCCAGTTGTTGATTCTTTGTAATATGTGTCATGTAATCCAGGTTTTATTCATAAAGTTTTCCCCTACTCCTATGTATTCAAGAGTTCCACCTATTCTCTCTTTTAGCAGATAGTGTTTCTTTTTTAATATTTAGATCTTTGATCCATTTTTACTTTAGTTTGGTGCATGGTGAGAGACATGAGTCTAGTTTTAGTCTTCAGCATGTGGAAAGCCAGTTTTTCCAGCACCATTTATTAAAGAGGCTATCTTCTAGTGAAGGAAATCAGTGTGGATATTCCTCAAAAAAATTAGGATGAGAGGTTCCATTTGACCCAGCTATTCCCCTTCTTGGTACCTTCCTGAAAAAATTAAAAGCATCATACCACAGTGATATATGCTCACCCATGTTCATAGGAGCACAGTTTATAGTAGCTAAATCTTGGAAACAACCCAAATCCCCATCAACCATTAAAGAAAGATGGATTTTTTATACTATGGAGTACTCCTCAGCCATAAAGAAAGATAAACTTGAGACATTTATAGCTAAATGGATGCACCTAGAGACCATATTCTTAAGTGAAATAAATTGGACACACATAAGTAAATATTGCATTGTTTCTCTGGTGTGAGAAATTGAAAGTGTAAATAAGGACCAAAATATGTAATAGATATTGTGAAATAGGAAAAGAATGTTCAGATGGAAAGGGGCACAAGGGATGGGGGAGAGAGAAAGGAAGGAAAGGAAAAGAAAAAAATGAAAAAATAAATATAAAATGGAAATAAATGAGGGGAAGGGATAGAAAGGAGGGGAGGGGAATGGGGGAAAAAAGTAAGAATCAAGATATATCATGTACAGGTACAAATTCCATATGATGAATATGATCATTATGTATATCTAAATTGTACCAATAAACTTGATTAGTGATTTTTAAAAATCTGCAAAAGAAAAATGGTGAAACTATGAAGCTGGAGAAGAGGGAAACACTGGGTTCCCTGAAGCGAGGATGCTCCCCAGGTGGTGCTGGTGTCAGGGGCACAGTGAGGCTGCTTCTGGGAATCCTTAAAGAACTGCAAACTGTAATCAGCCACTGCTTCTGGAACTAACTGTACTGAGGGGTGAAAGAACAGAAATCTGGGTGACTGATGGGAAGAGCAGTCTTTTTTCCTCCCCCAGCCCTTAGGGCTCGCTCCCCAGCCTCCTAACAAGGAGCAGGGTTGCAAAGCAAAAATGGCTTCCAGTCCCAACCCCAGCATGAAAAGATACAGTTCAGAATGGGGGTTTGAAAGTGAGTGACATGAACTTAATAACAGCACAGGAAGGGGCAACTATTATCTCCATTTTAATGATGAGGAAATTGAGGCACAGAAAAGCTGTATACTTTTTCAAGTTATTAAGCCAATAATTAAGAGAGCTGAGATTTGAACCTTTATGTCTGGCTCCTGAACCCATTTCTTACACTATTTTGCCTGTCTGATCCAACATGGGTTGTAAAACAAAGTATGGTTTGCAATTAATGCTCTTTCCTGCTCTAAACTCTTGAGTTGTTTGTGGTCCTATGGTTTTATTAGCTGAGAAAAAGCTACCATTGTTCTTGGAGTTCCTGAGAGTATAAGAGAATTATAAAGTTCTAGACCCTTAGTGTAAGTTCTAGGATTAGAGAAACCCCACACAGAGATCTGTAGCTCCAGTCTTCCAGAGAAGCCAGCCAAGCTGGTTTAATTTCAGGTTTTGTTTTTCATTACTTTGTCTGTCATTTTAATCTGTCCACTTCCTCCAACATTAAAGTGGTTTACTAACAAGAGTGCAAGTTTTTTCTCTCCCAGTGTTACCCAGGGGGAGTGATGATTGGCATTAGAAGGGAATCATTTGGTATAGTTCTCTTGTAGGGCAAGAGGCTAATTCACAAGCAATCTCATGATTCTGTTTTTTTCTGATTATATATTTCCTATTTTTTGGTTATTATTTTGTAGTTCACTGAGTATCAGAAGATAGTGCTCTATTTTCACATTGGACTTGTACTTGATGTTTTTATTACTTAACTTGCAAATTCTAGAATAGTGATATGGTGACTTTCTACAACTGAGAAATTAGGCAAGTTTTCTCCTTTATTCTCAGACGAGTCACAATATGAATGCTACACATACATAAGCAGTTCAGTGGGCTACGTGGTACTCTTGTGCTTAGAATTTGAAAGGGACATTTTAGAATACTTACAACTGCATAGGTATTTACTTTTGGTTAGATAAATAGTGCTGGAACAAAATAAAGTGAGCTGTCTAGGTTGTGCACACAGCATAGAAATGTTCCTCCATTCCACGAGTACACATGTATGTGATATATATTTTCTCTGAAAGATTTATCCAGACCAATAGTTTGGACCAGAATTATCTCCCTACAAATTGAGAACATCAGAGAGGATACAATTACTGGTGCATGGATTGTTAATGGTCAGTTAATTGGTATTTCTTTTCATTGGCAGTTTCAGTCCATTTAAGAATAACCTAGCCCTTTCAGAATCATTGCCTCTGTGGTGATAATTTGTTGCTGTTCCAAACAGCCATTAAAAATACGTGTACCTTATAAATATGTACAATTTTTATGTGTTGACTAAAAAACAAAAACACCCAGCACAGATGTAGCCTTACTGAGTGGTCAGGACCTAAACATGAGTATCATTTTGTACTCAGAGGTACTCAACTGTCCACATCTAGGCTCTAGCAACCTGGATGATGGTGAGGACGGTACTTTCTCACATGTACTTTGACTTTTAGATTCTTGCCCTTTTCTAGTCAATGAGCCTATGAAATGGAAATTCAAGGTTGCAGTTCTAAATATATGATGTTGATTTGGTACCAAGAGGAACACTAAGTCTAATTTTACTTCTAAGTATTAGCATAGTTCAGCTGTGACTTTCTGCTTCCAGAATGCTATTCAGATCCTTTTATATCTAGGATCAGCTGGTTGTGATCAGTATTGAGGGTGTTCTTGGTATATGAACTTGTTAAGTTTTAGATACACTAAAGAATCAATGTGTCGTGGAGATGGTTCTGGATTTTGAGAGAGAAAGTGTAGTGGTTAACATCGGAGCTCCACCATTCAATGCTGGTGAGATCTTGGTCAGGTTACTTTATATCACAGTCTCAGCTTGTAAAACGAGCAATAGTACAGGATTATGGGATCCAAGCAAGATAACATGACAGTAGATCATAAATTTTGAAGTATTACAGAAGATGTAGTTATAAATATCTTTGTAAGGTGATTTATAAATGTTATGTCAAAGCAATACACAAGTTACAGTGTTCTTTGTTGGTTTATTTTTGGAAATGTTCTTTTGTAATTTTATTATACATTGTCCACTGAATTGTTGCATCATGAATTAATCCAGTTCTGTGAGCAAGTAAGTTGTGGAATGTGTCATTACACTATTCTCCTTCTAGAGATTAATAAAGCATATTAATATGTTAAAGGTGCTAAGAAATCAAGCAATAAATAATTCTGATGAACTTTCTTAATCCAACGTTTCCCACTGTGATTATTAAGGCCTTTCCCCCCATGTGACATGTAATCTAATTGTATTTCTACTTGGTACATTCTGCTTTAAGCCAAGTTTTCAGGACCATGGGTACCTGGATCTCATTTTCAGAAGCAAAATCTTAATAATCTTTCTTTACCTATTTGCATAGTAGCAGTCACTTTTTGGGAAAAACTGAAATAAATGAAGTTTTAGTTGGATGAACTTAAAGTATGATTCAAAACTTAAATATGTTTTAACTACTTTAAAAGTTAATTTTGCTTTCTATTTGTTGATGGCCATATATTAAAACCTGCCATCTCTTCTATTCTTAGGGTGAAATAAACATGACCTGAATATTTGTTGATTTGTAAGGTAGTTCTAAGTTATCTGAGAACGAGGCTAGGAAATGTCTTGTGAGCCAGAAATGAGGCATAGCTGAGCGATACATTTGAAAAATGAAAATTAAGACAGAGCATTTTAAGTACTGCGTGGGCTTAGTACTTAGGGTCTTAGAAATACACAGAGCTCTGCCTTATGTAATGGAATGGTTGTAATGAAATCCTCGTGGGTGACACTGAAGGGACTAGTATTATTTCTGAATAATTTTGGCATCAACTAGAAATATGGGTCCTTTCATCAGACTATAAGCTGTTTAGAGTGGACCTTATATAGTTTTACATGCACACAGCCTAGCACAGTGGTAGGCATATGGTAAGCAAGAAATTATTTTTTAAATGTTTAATCAGTTAGTGGAATTGTAAACAGAATGTTTTGATCCCATTTGTCATTCCGATCATATCTTTGCCTACTAACACTATTTGCTTCAAGTAATAAATGCAAACTATTAGTTTAATTTAAATTGAATTCATAATGAATTTTATCTGTAGAAATAGTAATGCAGAGAAAAATGAAAATAAAAAATACTACACATGGTAAAGTTTGGTATGTTTGTACCAAACCTGTTGTAAAATTAAATCAGTTTGGTAGAATTGAAATCTGTAAAACTTGACCTGGGGAAAACTGGACTTGATGAAAAATAATCAAAGTAGTGTAAAACGAACAAGGTTCAAAATTACACATGGTTAAGTTTCTTATTAACTAAGAGTTTATAGAAGAATGAAACCTTGACAAAATTTAGATTTGCAAAATTTGACACTAGAAAAATAAATGAATTTGGTAGAAACAATGGGTACAAAGGAAACCTCACAGATATTATCTTGATTACAAACTAACGTGTTTCTGAAGATGAACCTGCATGGGCTAGTATTTCTCTCACACTTTGTTTTCTAGGGGAGGCATTATTATAGTTCTCTAGAATCAGATATTGTCTTATCTACTGATCATGACTACCTGCTTTCATCTTCTATATTAAATTGCTTTGTCTTCATATTTTTCCCAGCTCACTTTTTTCTATGTGCTTCAACATCCTTTGGAATACTTGCTAAAATTCTAAATGCTTGAATGATATTCCTGTACTACTATATTTGAATTATAGTATTTGGACTAGGAATCTGCATCTTTACAACATATTAAGTTATCCTCATGCAGTTTAAAATAGTGATTAATATATACAAGTTAAGCCTTCTTAAAAATATGATCGGAGACCAGTGCAGCATGTGACCCAAGCTGCTCCCCTAGAAGCCTGCCATTGCCATCTGGGAGACCAGCACGGTGCATGGCCTGAGCACCTACCAGAGGAACCCACCTGCCATCTCCTTCTGGGAGACCAGTGGGGTGCGACCTGAACTGCACCCCAGGAGCCTGCCACAGCTGGGATCCAAACCTTGCGTGATGGAGACCAGAAAAGCCATCATTCTGAGCCCAAGAAAATGGCTCAGTGGTGAGCAACAGAGAGAGAGCCCCTCCTAACCTTTGAATGAATGGTCTTGATAGATATCTACAGTGTTCCACACCATAGAAACAGAATACACATTCTTTTCAGCTGCACACAGGTCATTGTCCAAAATAGACCACATGCTAGCTCATAGAACATTCTTAAGTAAAAGCAAAAGAATTGAAGTGATACCTTGCATATTGTCAGACCACAGAGCAATGAAATTGGAGATCCATAGCAAAAGAAACTGCAAGAAATCCATACACCCATATAGATTGAATAACACACTCCTGAACAACCAATGGGTCACATAGGAAATTAAAGAAGAAATTAGACAGTTTCTACAATCTAATGATAAGGCCAGGACAACATACTGGAATTTAAGGAACACAATTAAAGCAGTTCTACAAGGGAAATTCATAACAGTGAATGCTCATATTAGGAAAACAGAGTGAGCTTAAATAAACAACCTAATGCTGAACCTCAGGCTTCTAGAAGAAGAGCAGGACAAACCTAAAGCTCATACAAGGTAGGAAATTATAAAGATTGGTGCAGAAATCAGTGGAATGGAGACTAAGAGAACGATGCAAAAAAAATCAATGAAGCAAAGAGTTGGTTCTTTGAAAGAATAAACAAAATTGACAAACTCTTAGCCAACCTTATCAAAAAAGAAAGAAAAGGCCCAAATCCATGCACTTAGGAATGAAAAGGGTGAAATTGCAATGGACCCAGGAGAAATTCAGAGGCTCGTCAATACCTACTTTGAGAACCTTTACTCCAGTAAGATAGAAAACACAAAAGAAATAGATTGCTAGATACATGTGAATTACCAAAGTTGAAAAAAGACCAAACAATTCTAACCAATCCAATATCAATCAATGAAATTGAAAATGTAATTTAAAACATACCAACAAAGAAAAGCACAGGTCCTGATAGATTCACTGCTGAATTCTACAACACATTCAAAGAACTATTGCCACTACTATTTAAAGACTTCAATGAAAGTGAAAGGGAAGCAATACTCCAGAATTCATTCCTGGAAGCAAGCATCACCTTGATCCCCAAAGCAAAGAAAGACCCAACCACAAAAAAGAACTTTAGGCAACTCTCACTAATGAAAATAGATGCAAAAATGCTCAATAAGATATGGGGAGAGCCATCCCCAGGGCCGAAGAGAAGCCTTCTGGGCTGCTGTACTAATGCCCCCATCACTGAGGAACAGAATCTCCCAGCACCGAGGAAGAGGCTTCTGGGCTGCTGTACCACCACTCCCAGCACCTAGAAGCAGAGCCTCCCGCAGCACCGAGAAGGTGAGCCACCTGGGCACCAGTAGCAATCCCCCTCCCGCCACCCGAATTGAAATGAGAAGACACGTAAACAAGTCTCAAAACCAGACCTCCACATCACTTAAAGCAACCCCAAAGGGAAATGAGATGGAACAATATGATACTCAACTACCTGGACTCTCTGACCTGGCAACAAAAGAGGACCTGGAAAAAATAAAATCAGAAATAATTTCTCAGGTAACAGCAGAGATTGAGCCCATAGTGCAAGACATGATTAATACATCTAGAGGAAACATTAAAAAATTGAGGAGCTGAGGGACATCATGGAATCCCAACATAGGAAACAAAGAGAATCCATAGAACAGATGTGAACAGATTTCCAGGAAATTAAAAACTCCATTGAAAGTTTACACAGCAGAATGAGCCAACGTGAGGGCAGAATTTCAGATATAGAAGATAAGATTCCAATTAGTGACCAGGAAAAGAAAAATTTATTTAAAATAGTGGCAGATCATGAGAAATCTACCCAGCAGCTGCTGGACGATATAAACAAGAATAACATAAGACTGATCGGAGTCAAGGAAGAAACAGGAGAGAGTGCAGACAACATAAAAAAGCTGTTCACAGAAGTGATGGCAGAAAACTTCTCAAGGCGGGGAAAAGAATGTAACACACAGATAAGTGAGGCATATAAGACTACCAACTAGCCTTGATAAAAACAAAAGTCTACACATAGGCATGTAATAGTTAAGATTTCAGAAACCCAACAGAAGAACAAAATTCTACAAGTGATTAGAGAAAAGAAACAAATCACATACAAAGGAAACCCATCAGAACCACAGCAGACTTCTCAACACAAACCCTCAAGGCAAGAAGAGCTTGGAGACACATATTTCAAGCCCTGAAGGAAAACAGTCTCCAACCCAGATTGATGTACCCTGCAAAACTATCTTTCAAAATGGATGGAGAAATAAGATACTTTCAGGACAAAGAGCACCTTAGGAACTTCATGAATACCAAACTACCACTCCAAAAAATTTTAGAACATATCCTGGTAAAAGACAACAAGGATCACAACCCCAGGAAGCCCAGCAGAATGAATCCATCGGGCACGACAAGAAATTAAAGCAAAGGAGGTGAATCCAACCAAAAGAAAAAGTCACGACAATATTAAGTCAATACATATCAGGTATAACCATCACTGTTAATGGT
The DNA here is from genome assembly GCF_053883595.1 of Heterocephalus glaber. Classification (NCBI taxonomy): domain Eukaryota; kingdom Metazoa; phylum Chordata; class Mammalia; order Rodentia; family Bathyergidae; genus Heterocephalus; species Heterocephalus glaber. The sequence continues at coordinate 24,517,156 of NW_028258156.1, read as the reverse complement.
CTCAATTCACCAATCAAAAGAAATAGACTGGCAGAATGGGTCAAGAAGCAAGATCCAACAATACAAAAGAAACACACTTAATTCAAGAAGAAATTCATAGACTGAAAGTTAAAGGGTGGAAAACAATACTACATGCAAAAGGAACCCCCAAAAAAGCAAGAGTAGCTATGCTCTTTGCAGATTAAGTGGATTTCAAATGCACACTGATTAAGAGAGACAAAGAAGGACACTATATCCTTGTAAAGGGAATAATCCAAGAGGAAGAGATGATAATCATAAACATATATGCACCAACATATAGTGTACCCGACTATATAAAAAAATAATAATGGCATGAAAAATCAAATAAGCACTAATACCATACTAGTAGGGGACCTCAATACCCTGCTGTAACAGATAGATCAATGAGACAAAAAATAAGCAATGAAATACTAGAACTCAATCAAACTCTTGAACAACTGAACTTCACAGATCTTTAAAGAGTGTTTTACCCCAGAAAATCAGAATACACATTTTTTTCAGCTGCACACAGGTCGTTCTCCAAAATAGACCACATACTTACTCATACAACATGTTTAAGTAAGTTCAAAGGAGTTGAGGTTATCCCCTGATATTATCAGACCATAGTGTGATGAAATTGGAGATCAATAGCAAAAGAAACTTCAAGAATTTCATAAACACATGGAAAATGAACAAAACACTTCTGAATTACCAATGGGTCACAAAGGAAATTATAGAAGAAAGCAGACAGTTCCTACAATAAAATGACAATGACAATACAACACATCAGAATCTATGGGACACAATGAAAGCAGTTTTACGAGGGAAATTCATAGCAGTGATACTCGTATCAGGAAAACAGAGCAAGCCCAATTAAAAAAACTGATGCTGAACCTCAAGCTTCTAGAAAAACACAGCCGGACAAACCCAAAGCTCATACAAGAGAGGAAATTATAAAGATCAGAGCAGAAATCAATGCAGTGGAGACTAAGAGAACAATACAAAAAAATCAGTGAAGCCTGGAGTTGGTTCTTCGAAAAAATAAACAAAATTGAAAAATGCATAGCCAAGCTTATCAGAAAAAGGAAAGAAAAGGCCCAAATCCATGCAATTAGGAATGAAAAGGATGAAATTACAACAGACCGAGGAGAAATCCAGAAGATCATCAATACCTACTTTGAGAAACTATATGCCAATAAGATGGAAAATACTGAAGAAATGGACAGATTCCTAGATATGTGTGAATTACCAAAGCTGAGCAAAGAAGACCTAAAAATTTTAAACAGCCCAATATCAATCAATGAAATTGAAAATGTAATTAAAAACCTACCAACTAAGAAAAGCCAGGTCCTGATGGCTTCACTGCTGAATTCTACAAAACATTTAGAGAGGAACAATTACAACTACTGTTTAAACTCCTCAGTGAAACTTAAAGGGAAGCAATACTCCTGAACTCATTCCTGGAAGCAAGCATCACCTTGATACCCAAAGCAGAGAAAGTCCTGACTGAAAAAGAGAACCATACGCCAATCTCACTAATGAATATAGATGCAAAAATCCTTAATAAGATACTGGCAAATAGAATGCAGAATATCATCAAGAAGATCATAGGCCCTGAACAATTGGGATTAATCCCAGAGATGCAGGGATGGATCAACATACACAACTCAATAAATGTAATACACTACATCAGTAGATCCAAGGACAAAAATCATATGATCATCTTAATAGATGAAGAAAAAGCATTTGGAAAAATCCAACACACATTTATGATAAAAAGTCTACATAATAATTGGAATAGATGGTCTCTACCTCAATCTGATGAAAGCCATCATTAAAAAGCCAACAGCCAATATACTAAACGGTCAAAAACTGAAATCCTTCACACTAAAATCAGGAACAAGACAAGGATGTCCACTATCACCACTCCTGTCCAATATATTCCTGGAAACATTAGCCACAGCAATTAAACAAGAGAAAGAAATAAAGGGAAAAAAATAGGAAATGAAGAAGTCAAATTATCATTATTTGCAGATGACATGATACTCTATATAGAAGACCCCAAGAACTCCACCAAAAGTCTTCTAAACTTAATAACCAAATTCAGTCAAGTAGCTGGATACAAGGTCAACACACAAAAATCAATAGCTTTCCTCTACACAAACAACAGACTCACTGAGAGAGAAATAGAACAGATAATTCCTTTCATAATAGCATCCAAAAAACTGAAATACCTAGGAATCAACCTAACAAAAGAAATCAAAGACCTCTTCTCTGAAAACTATAGCACTTTGAAAAGAGAGATTGAAGATGATATCAGAAAATGGAAAGACATCCCTTGCTCCAGGGTAGGAAGAATCAACATAGTGAAAATGGCCATACTTCCAAAACTGCTATATAGATTCAGTGCAGTCCCATTTGAAATCCCAGCAGCATTCTTCACAGACCTTGAGAAAACAATCCAAAAATTCATTTGGAACCAGAAGAGATCTAGAAGAGCAAAAGCAATTCTAGGTAACAGAGACATGGCAGGGGGTATCACAATCCCCAACTTCAAACTCTACTACAAAGCTACTGTGATAAAAACAGCATGGTACTGGCAAAGAAACAGACCTGAGGACCAGTGGAACAGATTAGAAGATGCAGAAACAACTCCAGACACATTCAGCTACCTCATCCTTGATAAAGGAGCCAAACACCCTCACTGGAGGAAAGATAGCCTCTTTAATAAATGGTACTGGAAAAATTGGGTTTCAACTTGCCAAAGATTAAAACTAGACCTATATCTCTCACTGTGCATTAAACTATAATTGAAATGGATCAAAGATCTAAATATTAAGACAGAAACACCGAACCAGCTTGAATAGAGGTTAGGAAGAACTATGAAGACATTGATGTAGGAAAAGATTTTATGAACAAAACCTCAGTTGCCCATGAGCTAGCACAAACAATGAACAAGTGGGATCTCTTCTTATTAAAAAGCTTCTGCACAGCAAGAGAAACCACCAACAGTGTGAAGGGACAACCCACAATGTGCAAAAAACTTTTCACCTGCTCTTCCTCAGACAAAGGTCTACTATCTAGAATGTGTAAAAAACTTTTAAAAATCCAACCTGGGCCAGGGATTTAGCTCAGTGGTTCTGTCACCTGCCTTGGAAGTGCAAGGTCCCGAGTTCAATCCCCAGTAACAACAACAACAACAAAAAATCAGACCTCCCAAATTTAAAGAGTCAATCCAAAAATGGGCATCTGAAATGAACAGACATTTCTCACACAAAGAAGTAGAAGTAGCAAATAAACATATGAAAAGATGTTCAACATCACTGGTCATGTGAGACATGTGAATGAAAACAGTGCTGAGATTCCACCTCACCCAGAAAGAATGGCTGCTATCATGAAATCAACTAATAACAAATGCACACGGGGCTGTGGGGAAAAAGGAACACTGTTCCACTTGTGGTGGGAGTGTTGACTGGTGCAACCAGTGAGGAAATCAGTATGGAGATACCTCAAAGAACTAGGACTGGAAGTCCCATTTGACTCAGCTGTTCCCTTGCTGGGTATCTTCCCTAAAAGATTAAAAGAATCATACCACAGTGTTATATGCACTCCCATGTTCATAGCAGCACAATTTGTAATAGCTAAAACTTGGAAGCAGCCCAATTGCCCATCAAGTGGAGACTGGATAAAGAAGATGTGGGGTTTTTTATAAAATGGAGTACTGCTCAGCCATAAAAAATGAGAAGTTAGAGACATTTCTAGCTAAATGGATGCACATTGAGGCAATACTCTTAAGTGAAATAAATAGGACACATATGTGTAAATACCGAATAGTTTCTCTAGTGTGAGAAACTGAAAGTGTAAATAAAAACTAAAAGGTATAATAGATAATGTGAAATAGGAAGAAAAGGGGCAAAGGGGAAGGGGAAGTGATAGGAGTAGCGGAAAGGAAAGAAGGTAATAGAATTAATATTAGAAAAAAATAAAAAAGTGGAAACAAAATCTTTGTAAATAGGGAGGAATGGAAGGGTTGAAATGAGGGCAGGTGAATGGGGAATAAATAAGAACCAAGAGAAATTATGTAAAGGTGCAAATTTCCAATGATGAATGTCATTATATTGTATACCTAAAGTGTACCAATAAAATTAATTAAAAAAAGATATTAGCAAACAGAATGCAGAAGATCTTCCACAGCACACCCACCCCACCCTGCCTCTGGACTGCTGACTGCATTGGTACCTGGTTCCACACTTCAGAGGCACAGGGGGTCATGACGGCCATTTGTCCTGAGCTCCAGAAGATAGAGCAGAAGTGAACAACAGACAGAGGGCCTCTCTGAGACTCCTTGATGAAAATTGAAGCCCATTGGAAAAGTCAGAATCCCTGTAATAAAGGCATACCAGACCATTGTAGTTGGTAAGTTGGAGGGATCATCACCACCCATTGGAACCTGGACTATCTTCAGGGGAAGGGCAGCTAGAACCTGCAGTAGAACTTTGCAGAGTTCAACCCTGCAGGACGGCAAGGAGCTCAGCTTGGGACTTGCAGCCAGAAATCAGCCTAAATCTCATGGGTATGCTACTGGCTTACTGAGACTAATTGACTTATATCTGCACACTGCTGTCCACATTGTCTATTGTGACCACAGAGACATACCCTGAAGGAGGCCCTTCATTTTTATTCATTTGTTATTCTCAAAAGTATTATTTTTTTCTATTATCTTTAATTTTTAATTTTTTTCTACTCTTTTCAGATTTTTCTCTTCTTTTTCTTTTTCTTTTCTTTTCTTTCTCTCTCTCTGACTCTCTCACTCTCCCTTACTGTTCTTAATGTCCCTTTTTGTTCCTGTTCTGGCCCTAATTCAGATTTCTTCTTTTTGTTTTCTTCTTTTTTTCATTCTCTAAATTGTCATTAGTTTTAAAGGAAAGTAAATATGGTTTCTAGCCTCCCTAATGCTGTTAGGTTGTTCTGTTCTCATCTTTGTTCTTTCATTGTGTCTTTTCCTCTTGTCTTCAACAGTTTCCTAGAATTTGCATGATTTTCCTGTGTCCTCTGGCCTCACTACTAACCTTTCCCTATCCTTCTGCCTATCTATCCCTCCTTTCCAAACTCCTTCTAAGTCCCCATCCTGAAGGCTAAAGTTGCTATATTGAAGAGTTTATTCACTATAAATATATTTTGTTCTGGTCAATTTTGATTTAATTTACACAGTTAAAGGTGATAGATTAGTAACTACCACAAATTGTTATTTTCTAAGCTATGGTTGATGCTACTGTGCTGCTGATTGTATCACTTGGGCTAAGGTGTTGTGATTGATCTAATCAGTTGTCCTTCCTGGTGTCATGAAAATAAGATAGCTTCAGAGTCATTAGAGACTCAAAACCGAAAGACCAGCTATATCTGGAAGACACCTCTGAGAAGCACTCATTCCATAAGGGCTCTAAATACAAGCAACAAGGATTCTTACAATAAGCAATATCAAAGTAGCAACCCAGGAATTAAACCAAGGACAGTACCAACAACAAAAATAGCAATAAGAAGACATTTAAGCAAGGCACAAACCCAGACTTCTACACCACCATAGGCAAATTCTGGGGGAAACAAAGTGGAAAAGTCTGATAACCACCTGCACACCCTGAACTGATAGCACAGGAAGTAACAAAACAGATGAATGAGGCTCTAGAAAAATTCAAAACAGAAATAATCTCCCAGATAACTACAGAAATGGTGATCAGAATGAAAGACATGATTAGAGACTCTGGAACAGAAACAGATAAAAAAATAGATGAGTTCAGGACCATGATGGAAACCATGAATGCCCAACATAGGAAAGAAATGGAATCCATGAAACAGATTCAAACAGATATCCAGGAGATTAAAACCTCTATTGAAAGCATACACAGCAGGCTGAGGCAATCTGAAGACAGAATATCAGATATAGAAGACAGGATGGCAGTCAGTATCCATGAAAAGAGAGATCTCTTAAAAATAGTAAGGGATCATGAGAAATCAATCCAACAGCTCTGAGATGACACAAAGGATAATATAAGACTGATAGGAGTCTATGAAAAAGCAGGAGAACGTACAAATGACATTAAAAAAAACCTGTTCACAGAATTAATGACAAAAACCTTCCCAAACAGAGCAAAAGAATTTGACATTCAGATAAGTGAGGTATATAAGGACTCCAACTAGCCATGATAAAAAAAAAATACACCCAGACATATAAATAATCAAGATTCTGGAAAACCAACAGATGAACAAAATGCTACAAGCACATGGAGAAAAGAAACAAATCACATGGAAAGGAAAGCCCATCAAAATCACAGCAGACTTTTCAACACAAACCCTCAAGTCAAGGAGAGCCTGGAGTGAGGTATTTCAAGCCCTAAAAGAAAACAACCTCCAACCCAGACTGATGTATCCTACAAAACTATCTTTCAACATTGATGGGGGAAATAAGATACTTCCATGACAAAGAACACCTGAGAATCTTCATGAATACCAAACCAGCACTCCAAACAATTCTAAACAATATCCTAGAAAAAAACAATGAAACTCACAACTTCATGAGGGCCAAAGGGCAAATTCATCAGGCAAGGCAAGAAATTAAAGAGAGAGGGAGAAAAATAAAAAAGAACCAACAACAGGAAAATAACATGACAATGATAAGTCAATACATATCAGTTATAATACTCAATGTTAATGGCCTCAATTCACCAATCAAAAGAATAGACTGGAAGAATGGATTAGGAAGCAAAATCCAACAATATGCTATATACAAGAAACAGACCTAGTTCAAAAAGAAACTCATAGACTGAAAGTAAAAGGATGGAAACAGTTCTCCATGCTACAGGAACCCAGAAAAAGGCAGGGTTAGCTATCTTATTTGCAGACAAAATAAATTTCAAATCAAAACTAATTAAAAGAGACAAAGAAGGTCACTATATCCTTGTAAAGGGAACAATCCAAGAGGAAGATATGACAATCCTAAATATATATGCACCAAATATGAATGCCCCCAACTATACAAAACAAGTATTAGAGGACATGAAAAACCAAATAAGCACTAATATAATTGTAATGGGGGACCTCAATACCCCACTGTCACAAATAGACACATCATCTAGACAAAAAATCAACAATGAAATACTGGAACTGATCCAAGCTTTTGAACAAATAGTCTTAATAGACATTAACAGTGTTCCATCCCAAAAAATCAGAATATACATTCTTTTCAGCTGCATACAGATCATTCTCCAAAATGTACCACATACTAGCTCATAGAAGATGTTTAAGTACATGCAAAGGAATTGAAGTTATCCTGTGTATATTATCAGACCATAATGCAATTAAACTGGAGATCAATAGCATAAGAAACCACCAAGAACTTCAGAAACACATGGAAATTGAGTAATACTCTCCTGAACAACCAATGGATCACAGAGGAAATTAAAGAAGAAATTAGACAGTTTTTACAAATAAATGATAATGCTAGTACAACATACAGGAATCTATGGGACACAATGAAAGCAGTTCTACGAGGGAAATTCATAGCAGTGAATGCCCACACTAGGAAAACAGAGCGAGCTCAAATAAACAACCTAATGCTGAATCTTAAGCTCCTAGAAAAACAAGAACAAGACAAACTCAAAGGTCATACAAGGGAGGGAGGAAGTTATAAAGATCAGAGTAGAAATCAATGCAATGGAGACTAAGAATGATACAAAAAATCAATGAATCAAAGAGTTGGTTTTTCAAAAGAATAAATAAAATCAATAAACCCTGAGCCAACCTTATCAAGAAAAGGCTCAAATACATGCAGTTAGGAATGAAAAAGGTGAAGTCACAACAGATCCAGCAAAAATCCAGAGGATCATCAATACCTACTTAAAGAACCTGTACTCCAATAAAATGGAAAACACAGAAGAAATGGACAGGTTTCTAGATACATATGAATTACCAAAGTTGAACGAAGAAGATATAAAAATTCTAAACACCCCAATTGCAATCAATGAAATTAAAAATGTAATTAAAAATCTACCAACAAAGACAATCCCAGGTCCTGATGGTTTCATTGCTGAATTTTACAAGACATTTAAAGAAGAACTATCACCATTACTCTTTAAACTCATCAAGGAAATTGAAAGGGAAGCAAGGCTTACAAATTCATTCCTGGAAGCAAGTATTACTTTGATTCCAAAACCAGGGAAAGACCCAACCCAGAAAGAGAACTACAGGCCAATCTCTCTAATGAACACAGATGTAGAAATCCTCAATAAGATACTGGCAAACAGAATACAGAGGGTCATCAAGAAGATCATGCACCCTGACCAAGTCAGATTTATCCCAGGGATGCAAGAATGGTTCAACATACGTAAATCAATAAATGTAGTACATTATATTAACAGAGTCAAGGACAAAAACCATATGATCATCTCAATAAATGCAGGAAAAGCATTTAATAAAATTCATCCATTAATGATAAAAACCCTGCAGAAATTTGTAATAGATGGTCTTTATCTCAACCTCATCAAGGCTATCTATGAAAAACCAACAGCCAACATCATACTAAATGGTCAAAAACAAAAAGGCTTCATGCTAAAATCAGGAACAAGACAAGGATGTCCACTATCACCAGTCCTGTTCAATATACTTTTGGAAACATGAGCCAGAGTAGTTAGAAAAGAGAAAGAGATAAAAGGAATAAAGATAGGAAAGGAAGAAGATAAACTGTCATTATTTACTGATGATATGATATTCTACATAGAAGACCCAAAAAAACTCTGCCAAAAGACTTCTAGACTCAATTGACAGATTCAGTAGAGTAGCTGGATACAAGGTCAACACTCATCAATAGCCTTCTTGTACACAAATAACAGACTCACTGAAGGAGAAATTAGGGAAACAATTCCTTTTACAATAGCATCCAAAAAAATGAAATATCTAGGAATCAATCTAACAAAGGAAGCAAAAGACCTCTACACTGAAAACTACAGCAATCTGAAAAAAGAGATTGAAGAGGATATAAGAAAAGAAGGAAAGACATCCCTTGTTCCTGGGTAGGAAGAACCAATGTAGTGAAAATGGCCATACTTCCAAAGATGCTATACAGATTTAATGCAATCCTGAATGAAATCCCAACAGCATATTTCACAGAACTTGAGAAAGCAATCCTAAAGTTCTTGTGGAACCAGAAGAGACCTAGAATAGCAAAAGTGATTCTAGTCAACAGAGTCATGGCAGGGGGTATCACAATTCCCAACTTAAAACTGTACTACAAAGCCACTGTGATAAAAACAGCATGGTACTGGCAAAGAAACAGACCTGCGGATCAGTTGAATAGAAGATGTAGAAACAACTCCAGACATACTCAGCTACCTCATCTTTGACAAAGGAGCCAACCACCCTCACTGGAGGAAAGATAGCCTCTTTTTTTTTTTTGGTACCAGGGATCGAACTCTGGAGCAGGCAGGCAGCAGGCAGCGAAACCACTGAGCTAAATCCCCAGAGCCTCTTTAATAAACGGTGTTGGAAAAACTGGAGTTCCGTTCGTCAGAGATTAAAACTAGAGCCCTATCTTTCACCGTGCACTAAAGTAAAATCAATTGGATTAGTGATCTAAATATTAGTACAGAAACAGTAAACTTGCTGGAAGACAAGTTAGGTAGAACTCTCGAAGACATTGTTATAAGAAAGGACTTTATGAACAAATCCTCAGTAGCACGGGAACTAGCACAAAGAATCAACAACTGGGATCTCTTCTTATTAAAAAGCTTCTGCACTGCAAGAGAAACCACCAACAGAGCTAAGAGACAACCTACAATCTGGGAAAAAATTTTTACCAGCTGTTCCTTAGACAAAGGTCTACTATTTAGAATATATAAAGAACTAAAAAATCAGATGCCCGAAATATAAAGACCCAATTGAAAAATGGGCATTTGAAATGAACAGACATTTCTCAGACAAAGAAGTAAAAGCAACAAATAAACATATGAAAAAAATGTTCAAAATCACTGGTCATTTGAGAGATGCAAATGAAAACAATGCTGAGATTCCACCTCACCCCAGAAAGAATGACTGCTATCATGAAATCAATCAATAGCAAATGCTGGAGGGGGGTGGGAAGAAAGGAACCCTTCTCCATTGTTGGTGGGAGTGCAGACTGGTGCAACCACTGTGGAAATCAGTATGGAGATACCTCAAAGAACTTGGACTATGCCGGGGATTTAGTTCAGTGGTTCCACCACCTGCCTCGTACGTGCAAGGTCCTGAGTTTGATCCCCAGTACCAAAAAAGAAAAAAAAGAACTAGAACTAGAGGTCCTATTTGACAGAGCTATTCCCTTGCTTCTTCTCCAAAAGAATTAAAAGAATCATGGCACAGTGATATATATGCAACCCTGTTTATAGTGGCACAGTTTGTAATAGCTAAAACTCAGAAACAGCCCAATTGCCCATCAACTGGAGACTGGATAAAGAAGATGTGTGTGTGTGTGTTTATATAAAATGGAGTCCTACTCAGCCATAAATAATGAGAAACTAGAGACATTTATAGCTAAGTGGATGCATATTGAGGCCATATACCCTTAAGTGAAATAAATAGGACACAAGTGTAAATACTGAGTAGTTTTTCTGATGTGAAAAACTAAAAAGTGTAAATAAGAATCAAAGTGTATAATTGATATTGTGTAATAGGAAGAAAATGTTTAAAGAAATAGGGGAAGTGGAAGGGGAAGTGGAAAGAAAAGAAGGGAAAAGAAAAAATATGAGAAAAAGGGAAAAGATGGAAACAAAGTCTTTGTAAATAGTGAACCATGGAGGGGATGAAGGGAGGGCAGGGGAAGGAGGAAAAAATAAGAACCAAGACACATCATATAAAGGTACAAGATCCCAATGATGAATGCAACTTTATTGTATACCTGAAATGTACCCATAAACTAATAGAAAAAAAAAAGATCATATACCCTGACCAAGTGAGATTCATCCCAGGGATGCAGGGGTGTTTCAACATACGTGAATCAATAAATGTAGTACACTACATTAATAGAGCCAAGAACAAAACCCATCATTTTGATAGATGGAGAAAAAGCATTTGACAAAGTCTAACACCCATTCATGATAAAAAAAAAAACCCACAGAAAATTGGAATAGATGGTCTTTATCTCAACCTGATAAAAGCCAACTGTGAAAAACCAACAGCCAACACCATACTGGATGGTCAAAACCAGAAATATTTCACACTAAAATCTAGAACAAGACAAGGATGTCCACTATCACCACTCCTGTTCAATATAGTTCTGGAAACATTAGCCACAGTAATTAGAAAAAAGGAAAAAAATAAAAGGAATAAAGCTAGAAAATGAAGAAGTTAAATTGTCACTATTTGCAGATGACATGATGCTCTATGTAGAAGACTCCAAAAACTCCACCAAATTTCTTCTAGACTCAATAGCCAAATTCAGTAGAGTAGATGGATAGAAAGTCAACACTAAAGAAATCAATAGCCTTCCTGTATACAAAAAATAGACTCACTGAGAGAGGACCTGGAGAAAGAACTCCTTTCACAATAGCACCAAAAAAACAAAATATCTAGGAACCAATCTAATGAAAGAACCAAAAGACCTCTATTCTGAAAACTACAGCACTCTGAAAAAGAGATCGAAGAGGATATCAGAAAATGGAATGACATCCCTTGCTCCTATGTAGGAAGAACTGATATAGTGAAAATGGGCATACTTCCAAATTTGTTATACAGATTCAGTACAATCCCAATTGAAATTCCAATAGCATACTTCACAAATAATTATAAAACAATCCAAAAATTCATTTAGAACTAGAAGAGACCTAGCATAGCAAAAGCAATTCTAGGCAACAAAGACAAGGTAGGAGGTATCAAAATCCTCAACTTCAAACTATACTACAAAGCTAATGTGATAAAAACAGCATGGTACTGGCAGAGAAACAGATCCAAGGATCAGTGGAACAGATTAGAAGATGCAGAAACAACTCCAGATATACTCAGCCACCTTATCTTTGGAAAAGGAGCCAAACACCCTCACTGGAGGAAAGATAGCCTCTTTAATAAATGGTGCTGGAAAAGTTGGGTTTCAACTTGCCAGAGATTAAAACTAGACCTATATCTCTCATCATGCACTTAATTAAAATCAAAATGGATCAAAGATCTAAATATTAAAACAGAAACATCAAACTGGCTGGAAGAGATGTTAGGCAGAACTCTTGAAGACATTGGCGTGGGAAAAGATTTCATGAACAACAACTCAGTTGCACGCAAACTAGCACAAAGAATCGACAAGTGGGATCTCATCTTTTTAAAAAGCTTCTGGACAGCAAGAGAAACCACCAACAGTGTGAAGAGACAACCCACAATGTGTGAAAACCTTTTCACCTGCTGTTCCTCAGACAAAGGTCTACTATCTAGAATCTATACAGAACTTTAAGCAGATCTCCCAAATTTAAAGACCCAATCCAAAAATGGGCATCTGAAATGAACAGACATTTCGCAGACAAAGAAGTAGAAATAGCAAATAAACATATGAAAAAATGTTCAACATCACTGGTCATTCGAGAGATGCAAATGAAAACAATGCTGAGATTCCACCTCACTCCAGAAAGAATGGCTGCTACTATCATGAAATCAATAACAAATGCTGACAGGGCTGTGGGGAAAGAGGAACACTGCTCCACTCATGGTAGGAGTGTTGACTGGTGCAACCAGTGAGGAAATCAGTACTGAGATACCTCAGAGAACTAGGGCTGGAAGTCCCATTTGACTTAGCTGTTCCCCTGCTGGGTATCTTCCCCAAAGGATTAAAAGAATCATACCACAGTGATATATGTTCATAGTAGCACAATTTGTAATAGCTAAAACTTGGAAGCAGCCCAATTGCCCATCAAGTGGAGACTGGATAAAGAAGATGTGGGGTTTTTTTATAAAATGGAGTACTGCCCAGCCATAAAAAATGATAAATTAGAGACATTTACAGCTAAATGTATGCACATTGAGGCGATACTCTTAAGTGAAATAAATACCAAATAGTTTTTCTAGTGTGAGAAACTGAAAGTGTAAATAAGGACTAAAAGGTATAATAGATAATGTGAAATAGGAAGAAAAGGGGCAAAGGGGAAGGGGAAGTGAAAGGGGTAGGGGAAAGGAAAGAAGGGAATCGAATTAATATGAGAAAAAAATGGAAAAAATGGAAACATAGTTTTTTGTAAATAGGGAGGGGTGGAGAGGTGGAAGGGAGAGAAGAGGAATGGGGAAAAAAGAAGAATCAATATATATCACGTACAGGTACAAATTCCCAGTGATGAATGTGATCATAATATATACCTAAAAATACCAATAAGCTTAATTTAAAAATATGATCAACCAATATCACGATATTGGGAACAATATGAACAGTGTCATTGATGGCAGAGTGTTGGGGTAGCACAAATTCATTCATCCAATCATTTAACATATTTTGTGAACACTTTTATGTGGCAGTTTGACTTGGGCACTGGGTGTCATGTTGATCAACAAAATAGATATCTTCTGTTCATTAAGTTTACATTTTAGTGTGAAACACTTAGTAAATACCAGTAAAAATTACATATTTTCATGAAGTAATAATAATAATGAACAAAGTGCTTAGAAGTTTCCATATAGAACTTTTCAGTGCATCATAAAATGTCAAAAGCCCAAATGAAGGGAGATGCCTGTTGAGGTCTCCTGTCATCTCCCAGGAGGGGCAAGGGCAATATTGCAGATCTTCTTTCTGTTTTCCTGATAATGTCCTTGGTACTTTTCAAGGAACATTGCTTTTCATGGTTATAAGGTGGAGCTGAGCTGACAGGAGGTAATGAAAAGTTATATTCCAAGGTGGGGTTTTTGCTCTGCAAAAGCTTTTGTCAAAATATGTTCTTTGGGTGGACATTGAGAAGTAAATAAAGTTGGTAAAGTGTCTGTCTGCAGGTCCAAGGCTGGCAGGGAAGTGTATCCCATTACCAGTAATACCAATAATATAGAGTTCTTTTCATGAAAGTTTTAGGAGTCTTACAACACAAGTTAGTATTGTTGCGGGTATGCATTATTCCTGGGTTATGACTTCAAAATTTTGATGCATCATATACTGTGAATCTTTGGTTTCTTATTAGAAATTTTGCCTGGTAAGGACAAAAAGGTAACATTGCAAATTGGCTACCTTTTCCCAAATATCTGGACAGTTTCCAGTTCCCAACTAAGTCCATTAGGACTGCAGGAAGGTCGAAAATATCACCATTGTTGTGGGTGGCAGGGGACTGGATGCATTCTGACATCTTGTAAAGTTCCATGCCTTGTTTAATCACAAGATAGAAGGGCAGAATTTGCTGATTCACTTGTCATCCCGACAGGTGCCTGGTTGAAATCATCCGTAGGAAAGGTGACAGGAATTATCAAGGAGCTTTAAAAGGTTGAATTCCTCTTCAAAACACACTTACCTGTTAAAATGCCCTTTTATTTCCCTGTTTATTCATTAGTTGGAGGGAGGTATACCCCCAATTTTCAAGGGAAAAGAAAGGGGAATCAGGTTTCAGTGTATCAAAAGACCAGAAGGAGGAGGAAAAGAAGAGAGCAGCATTTCAAACTAAATGCTTGTGATAACGTCTCTTCATTATGATGCCTTTCTATTTTTTGGAGTCAGTTTCTAAAGAAATAACAAGCTCTGTTTCTTGGAGTACTTAAAATCATCCAGAACAGATAAGAACCTACTTGCACCTGAGAAAAACTGGGTCAATTAGCATAAGTTGATGCTCACCATTTTCTATGACAGTTGGCAAAACAATGGCTGCTTCACTTTTCACCCAACCCCACTTCAGATCATCACCACACCTCACTTTCGCAGCATTACATAACTCCTGGGAAGGGCATATCTGCATATGACAAAAACTAACAACACTTCCTAAACTGCCCTGTCTTAATAATAATAGTTTTCATTTGCCTTTAAATTAGAAACCTGGAATTCACTTGCCTGTGGTTTCTTCAATTCTTGTAATAACTCTACACTGTTAGAATAAAACAGATGCAGTACTGCTCTAGAATTCGGGACTATCCTGACTGATATTTTCTTTCAGTTTGTTTTTTTTAAAATCAGCTTTGTTGAGGTATAATTTATACACAAGAAAATGCACCCACTTCCGTCATTCAGGTCGTGGAGTTCTGACACCACACACCTGCACAAACACATCATTGTCACGATATAAAATATTTGTAGTAACCCCAAAACTTCCCTCCTGCCCCTTTTCAGTTGTCCTCTCACCATTGATCCTAGGTAATTACTGATCTACTTCTGTTGTACAGTTGCTTGCCTTTTCTAGAATTTCATAGAAGAAGAAAATGCAATACATACTCTGAAGCATTTTTTTGTAGAGCAGGCTCTTCAGATTTGTAGTTTTTATTAGTAGTCCATTTCTGAGTAGTATTCCATTGTATGATTGTTGATGGGCATTTATGTTATTTCAAGATTTTAGCTATTATAATAAAACTGGTGAGCGTTCATTGTACAAGTCTTTGTGTTGACATGTTTTCACTTTTCGTTTGTAAATAGAAGCAAAAATCTCCTGGACATATGGCAAGTGTGTGTTTAGTTTTTAAGAAACCGCCTGACTGTTTTCTAAAGTGGCTGTGTCATTTTATATTCATACAAAATGTATAAGAGTTGCATTTTCTCCTCATTTTTGAACATACTTGGTATCGTTTGATTGTAGCCATTCAATTGGTGTACAGTGGTATCTCATTGTTTTAATTTGCATTTTCCTGGTGACTAGTGAGGATGTTGAGTATCTGTTCATGTGTTTATTGGCCACTAGTATACCCTTTTTAGTGAAGTGCCTTTTCAAATCTTTTATAAGAGTTTTGAAGAAGAGTTCTTCATATACTTTTGATTCCAGTCCTTTGATTCATATGTAGATATGGAATATTTTCTCCCAGTCTGTGATTTGCTTTTTCATTTTTTAAAAGATGGAGTCTTTCAAAGAATTTAGTTTGTCATTTTTTTCTTTTATGCTTTGGGTTCAATTTATTCTTAAGACTCTCAACATATTATCCTAACTTTTGAAACCAGGAACCAATCACATGAGGTAATAATATCGTGGGAAATATGAAATATGAAATATTATGTCTCTCAACCTGTTAACTGTATGATATGCTGAGTTCTTGTTCTCTAGAAAGTGACAAATGAATCCTAGGAATGATGCAGGTTAAAAGTAGGAAGATATTTATCGATAGGAAAGCTCCTGAGGGGCAGGAGGAGTCCCGAGTAGGCAGCCAAGGACCCCACTTTACAGAGACGTTTCATAGGGTGAAACCCACATGAGTACAACGTGGGCCACAGCCATGAACACCCAGTAATGTTACAAATATAGTCACTTAGGCAATGGTGGTCCAATTGGGAAGCAAGTCACGTAGCAAGAATGGATGGAAAGAACAAGAATTCTCCTAGGAGGTGGTGGGTCCAGAGATCTCTAGTCACCCCCAGGGTGATCAGTGCCCATCTATACTTCACTAAGCCCTGTTCTTTGAAGAAGTATGTGGGTCTGGTCATCTTGTCTCCATCTTGAGGCCTGGTTTTCAGCTATGGTATGTTTGTCCTGGCCCTCTTGAGGACTTAGCCCTATCTGACTGCCTATAGTATTTTTACCTAGCTTATCTATAAAATAGTGCTTTTATTTTATAAACGGAAGTTTTAGAGATAATGCCAGATGGCCTGAATATACAAACCTGTCAGTTTTCTGCCAACTTCAGTCCAACCAGCTCCATTTGTAGAGCAGGTGTGGAAATCTAGACTACTGGCACATCTACAGATTAGTCTGCCAGGGAATTAGAGATAATTTGGGGTAAAAGTCCACACTTCTGGGGCAGTGCTCTCAAGGCTAAGTCAGTTTGAACCAGACTAAACTAACTGAATATGGAGAGTTTTCCCTTATAACTTTGTAAATTTGCCTCTTGATTTCTGGTGCTTTCTTAAATGTAAAAATGGAGTCTTTCTCCTATTTCAAGAGGCTAGCAGAGGCTTCTTAAATATAATGCATAGGAGAGAAGTAATGTCTCTGAAATAATGAAATGTTTTCTTTTTTAAAATCTTGAATGAGTCATCCAATTTAATTGTTCTAAATATAAGGAACCAGGATATCTGAAGAACAGGGCAGTATAATAAGTTGATGAACTTTCTCATAGATACACCAGATAATGCTTCTAAGGCAAGATCTAATAAAGCAGAAAGCTCTCAAACTATGTGAGAGGAAGTCACAAAGTTTTGTGGAAATCTATAGACTCAATTTGAACTATGTGTTTGTATTATAGTCTTAGCTGTTTTAGTATACTACATATCATTTTTATTAACAATCATAGTTAAGAGCACAGAATCTAAAATCAAACTTTCCATTATGACTCCACCACTTATAGCTGTGTGACCTTGAACACATAATTATAAGCCTCAAGTTTCTCAGCTGCAAAGTGGCTATCTAGCAGAACTTTTCTCATAAGTCATCTTTTGACAATTCATTCAGATAATCCATATGCCTAACACATGCTGAGTCCTTAATAAATATTAACTACTAATATACTTGATATATATATACATATATATACATATATATATATGTTGAGAGAGAGATGAAATTTTAGAGATATTAGATGTGGAGAATGGGAGACAGTAATATAACACACTGGTTGAAGTTTATGTAGAAGATTCAATAGTAAATGGTAGATAAACAGCATTCTTAGATATTAATAGATGAAAATAAAAACTTTCCAGGACTGAGAAAGAAATGGACCTACAGACTAGAAAAGTTCACCATATTTTAGTAGAAGTTAATGAAAATAGCTGTAATCTAAACATATCCTATATGTTTTTGAATTTCATGGGTAAAGAAAAATTCTGGCAAACATTCAGTAAGGGTAAAATTTTTTTCTGCAAAGAAAGAGTCAAGTTAGCCTTAGACAGCTTCACAAGATGAAGACCATGAGTCAACAGAATTTTAGGAGAAACATTTGTGAATGAAAAATTCTAAACCATAAATGCCTGAAGGAATCAGGAAACATTCTCAGATTTGGAGGGACTTAGAAAATGTTATTCATATAATACTAAAATTTTATTTGCAGGTGTTCTCTAGCCGAGACAGAAATAAAAACAAAGCAAAGCAAGAGCAAGAAAAGGAAATTCATGGTATAACAGGAATCATTGTAAACATTGAAATCAGTTGTATAGATTTAATTCTTAACCTTTGAGAATTTGTTTACCAATTAGAATGTAACTGTAATAAATACTTGTTAAGAGAGAAGATAAGTACTACTTTAGTATTTATAAAGTTGGTAGAAAATCTAGAATTATTTTTAAAAATAAAAATTGGAGGAAGGGGATGGAGAAGAATAGTAAACATGTTAATTTTTTAACAAGACAAGGAGTTAATAAGTACTGTTTCACTTTCCTGCTGATAATAGTGTCATAGGCTCACTGTGTTTTTTAAAGCTGACTACTTGTAATTAGAATTTGAAGTAGAACTATACTTTCCAAAATGCGTAGACATGGTGAATGGACATTTAAGTCAAATAAATTATACCTCCATAAAAGTGTTTTTTAAAAGTGTAGAAAAATGAAATATAATCCATGTTGCAGAAGGTAGAGTGCAAAGGAAATACCAAGGTACTATACAGAGTTGAGAGCATTAAACATGACAGGATTAAAACCCATGTTCACTTGTGACTTTTTCACTTATGACTTGATTCACTTAGGACTATAAATTAAAGTAGGTTAAAGTTATATATTAAACAAGATTTACAAACCACATTGATTATCAAGAGTTCAGCAGGATGCTATATATATGAGTAGACATTAAGTAGGTGATTCAAAAAGGTCTCCTATTCCTATTGTCTAGCAATTTTTATGTCATTAAGGTTTTTTTTTCATATTTCCATGTTATGCTATTCAACATATAAAGACCCATAGCTTCCCTATTGTAGACTGTGCTATTTATAATACAAATAATCCCTTTTGCCCTATCTATTTGTTCATTTATTTTGGCCTTGATTTTGTTCTGATACCTTCTGTTACTGCACACTGGCTGAGTCTACTGTCTCACAATGGAGGCCAAGTAGTGGAGAGGTAAGGCAGCAGTAAAGAAAGAACTTTATGAAGATAAGCTAGCTGATCAGAAAATGGCAGACTTCCTAAAGGACCATCTTCCCACCAGGCTGATTTAAGGGTGGTTTTTACAGGAGTTGGTTTATCACAGATGCTGAGCAACTTTTCATAGGTAGAGCTTTGTGGCCAAAAGATGTACATCTGACCCTAATCCCTAGTTGCCAGATGCTTTTCAGTACTGCAGATTTCAGCAAAGATCATTATTTCCTTGGGCTATTCTTGTCACTGATTGGCTTGTGTGCTGCCATTCCTCACCTATTATATAATAGTCAAGTTAGAGGAGAGACCTCCCCCTAGGTCCTCTTACTGATCACCAAATGTATGGTAATGAAAGAAAACACTCATCACCTGATTATTGTGAGACAAAAATGAAGCTAAATAGAACTTGGGCATGAGGTCTGGTCTTACTGCACAGTTGCTCTCCCTTTTCATCCCTCCCACATGCAGTTATTAAATGTTTACTGTATAACAGGCACTGTACTTGTTCTGGATATCAAGTTATAAGTAAATGCTTTCATAGAACTTAAAATCTGATGGAAAATTAAACTCATGATTCCTACCCAGACATAGTGGTACATGCCTCTAATCCTAGCTTCTCTAGAGTCTGAGATAGGAGAATTGAAAGTTTGAGACCAGCCCAGACAACTTATAATTTAACAAGACTTGTTCTCAAAATAAAAATGGTCTAGGGGTATAGCTCTGTTTGAAGGCCTTGGGTTTAGTTCCCAGTATCTCAAAAAAAATTGTGCCTCCTCTTTTCATTATATACCTGGTGAATCATTCATTTACATTTTACATAAAACATTTTTCTAAATGAATAATGGTAAGTTGATTTTGACATTTAAAATATCCATTACCGTTTCTTTCATTAAATGCTTGGTTTGGGATAAAATATTTCATCTTCCTTTGGAACAGGTGCATAGGAATGATGAAAGATGCTCATTTGATTTCAAACTGCCAAATATTAGCATAGAAATGCAAGCCCTCATCCATCAATTGAATGAGCCTTAGAAATAACAACTGTAAGGTGGGCAGCAGTGTGTTTCACTCTTCATTCTGTGTGCTCTTACAGTCCATTCTGGAATACCTGGATATCCCTTACGTCACCATGTAGTCACCCTCTGTGACATTAATCCTGATTTGTCAACTTTATTGGATTGAGAGAAAAGTAGATTAGTAAAGCATGCTTCTGGGTGTGTCTGAGTGGCGCGTGGAGGTTTGACCTTGGGGTCTACATATGGTCCCTAGACTGTTCCTCTCTGGGACTGTTCTCCTGCTCTGTTTGCCTGCTGCCATGAACTAAGCAGCTTTGCTCTGCCATGCCACTTCCACCATGATATTTCTGCTTTGGAGCCAGCTGACCATGAGCCAAATTAAAACTTTCTTCCTTTAAGTTGTGGGTGTTGGGTATAGTGTCCCAGAGATGGAAAGCTGACTAATATACGCCCCCACACACTACACTGTGGCTCCTCAGATCCATCCAGGATCATGGATGCAGAGGGAGTTCTTGATTGTGTAAGGAAGTAGCTCTCAAAGTGTATCCCTTGGGCCAGCAGCATGAACATCCCTAAGGAATTGTGTTAGAAATTCAGATTCTCAACCCATGCTCCAAATCTGCTGAGTCAGAATCTCTGAGGCTGGGACTCAACAACTGTTGTTTAATAAGTTCTGCAGATGGTTGTGATATGTGCTCAAGTTTGAGAACCAATGTGTGCCTGGTTATCAAGCTTGGCTGTACATTGGAATTGCCTCGTGAGCTTTGCAAACTACTGATGTCTTGGTTTTACTCCCAAAGATGTTTGATGTAATTTTCCTCAAGTAGCCTGAGTATGAGAAAATTTTAAAATTGTGCACACACATGTGAGAACTACTAACCTAATCATTTCAGACTCATTCTCTTTCATTTCTGATGGGTGTTTACATATCGAATGTCCGATTTCTACAATGAAATCTTACCTATAAAACACCCAGTCCCTTAATGACATTATTGTGCTGAAATGGGGAGCACAGCTCATACCTGGGCTTGCGAACCACATGGCCCTGAGGTGTGAACCACAGAAGCTCTTACCTTCTGTGTGATGGTTCCATGTTGTCATCTTATAACTCAGTTTTCTCATCTACAATCATCAAAATACCTTTTGTACACTTGTATGCACAAGTCATTTTTAAACTCATCTTATGTATAATAACTAATTTTATTGTTTGCAGTACAGAAGGTTCCTGACTTATGTTCTACTCACAGTTATCTGGCTTTGTGATGGTGCCAAACTGCACTTATACAACCATTATGCTTTTCAAATTTAGTATAGTATAAATTGCATCAGCTATTCCACATTTCATTGTACAATAAATTTTTTGTTCGATGATTTTTCCCAACTATAAGTCAAAAACGTGAATGTTCTGAGCACATTTAAAGTAGGCTAGACCAAGCTGTGATATTTAGTAGCCTAAGTGTATTAAATACATTTTCAACTTATGATATTTTCAACTTATGATGATCTTATCTGGATGTAACCCCAGCATAAATTGAGGAGCATCTGTATTCTTATAAGTACACTATTTGTCCCCCTTTAAAAATGAAAAAGTCTGAGGCACGGCAAAGTGCTACATGACAGAGTCAGGTGTCAGGTCTAGGTAGTGCATCAACAGCCCTTGCTCCTGCCCATCATTCCGTGGCCTGTCCCAATGATACAATGAGACCTTATCAGATATTTTTTCAACCATATGTGTGGAAATTCCTAGTAGTAGCTTCATTTCTATGCCTTTCTTTCCTCCTGTGAGCTATGCATGTTTTAGTATCCATTCTTAGACGTTCCCTCTGTTACACCTTCACTGTGAGGTGTAGATTTCAGGTACTGCAGATACAAACTATAGGTAGAGTCTTGGGGCCACAAGGAATGTCAGTGCCCCTCATAAATTAATGACTTTTTATGCTGCTTAAACATAGGCTGGCCTTGTTAATCATCATTAAGCTTAATTCTTAACAAGGTACATGTTAATTGGCCCCTGTGAGCATATTTCATTGGACTAGATATTTGGATGGACCAACATTTCAACGTCTTCAGTCAACAATTTTTCCCCAGAGATACTAGCATTTTGTTAGTATTTGCTAGTTGAATACATAACACCTGGCTTTTCTTTTAAGGTGTTGCTATAAAAGGATATGGTCTGTACTAAGGAGCAACATTTTCAATTCATTTGATTCCAAAATAGAAAAAGCTACTCTCAGTAAGGATGTTGCCACAAGCTTGCTGCTCTTTTAAACAGTAAGGTTGCAGAAATAGCTTGTTCTTTTTGAAAAGAAAAAAAAAAATCATACAAATTAGTAAGAAAGCAGTCGTGCTTTTTTCCCTTTTGTCTTATCGGGGAATAGAGAAGGTCTAATGAACCCCTATTAAAGGCTATTTTTGAATCTTCAATCTCAATGGAGCTGCTTCTTGTATTCCTTAAGGGATTATTTTAAAGCATATTATCATTTGTCTGACCTCTAGCAGTGGCCTTCTTTCAGCTTGGAAGATTGATATACAATACCTGAATATTGGCTTTACCTTTTCTACCTGAAACCTGTGCATGTGGAAGATATGGAAATGAGAAAAAATTTTGAATAAATGGATCAGAGTGAGTAAGGAGAATAAGTTAAACAAGGGACAAAAATGTTGTCAGAGGAAATTACAATGATTACTAGGGAGTGTTGGGGGTGGGAGAAGTAGAAAAGTTAGGTGAATAAACATCAAAAAAGTCATTAAATTGAGAAATTGAGGGAGATGAAAAAAGATTTAAGAATAAAAAGGTGAAGACTTTTTAAAGGAAAAGGGAAAAACTGAAGAATCTGGAGCCTTTTTAGACTAGTATGTGGACCCAAAATCTCGCCTGTTCAACACAGAATAAATAATAAAAAAAATAAATGTAGAGGGAAGAGGGCAGCAATACTAAGATGTCTCCAAGAACATGGGTCAAAGAAACTATTTCTAAAGTTGATTTGAGTGAAGCCAAAGACTAAAAAATGAATATATTGAAAGAGGGGATTGTCCAGAAATGACACATATAAATAGAATCATCAGCAAGAACCATGGCAAGCACCATTCAAATCTTACAGCAGAAGATACCAGAGGGTAAGGGACAGCTGGGAAATCATATCAATTATGTTTTTCAGTGAGGAATCCTATGGGACCCCTAATCAGAGAACTTAGGCCTCTGGTTTTAGTCTGCCTTAACCCTTACTCTCATAACGGGAGTGGTCCATTGGAAAACCTGACACTTCTAAGCAGACTTTAGGTTTGAATGTCCAGCTTTCTGAAAGGGAGACTGTAGGCCTTTGCCTCTGTGGAACTGCTCTCCAAAAACCTGGTTCATTCTCATCCTCCTTGACCTCAGGAATACTATTATCCTCACTGGCCAAGCCATTTTCTCTTCTTCATAAAAATGGTTCCTATTGTCCGTAGTTGGAAACATGCCAGCATAACTTATAGCAGGGCCCCACCTTCCAAACAAAAAAGCACAACAAGGTGCTTATTTCTTTTCTCCCCTCCACCTCCACTTCCTCTTCCTGGGTAAGAAGAGCCTTAGATCTTACATGGTAGGATTACTTTTTCTTTGTTTCCATTCTCCTAAACCAACAAGAATAAGGTAAATATTAAGATCTTGTTAGAATATTAGGAGCCCAATGCAGTGAAACATTTTAATTTTATAATGATTTTTATTGCTCTGTTTCTGTACTTGCCTAAAAATTTCTCCAAAGGGTTTATCTCAAAAGATTACCTACAGAGAGAAAATGCACTAGACCTGCTGATACAGTGATTGTGGTCCTCATGGCATTTATAGTTCTTGTTATAAATTAATAAGTTGGCATTTTGATCCTTATGAGCTGGCTAATGAGAAGCTATCCCAGAGATACAGCCTCACTTATATGCTGACAGACTGTTTTTAAGCTGAATTTGCAAAGCTGAAAACTGGACTTGACAACAGAGTAAAATCACCAAGATGATTGCCTCTCTTGAAGGCATCTTGGTAGCAGCCAGCATGCATCTTTTGGTGACACGCACCCCTTAAGAGCATGCATATTCATCAGTTATACATGCAATTCCTCACTTGTTCATTCACTCACTCATGACAATTTACTCATTCATTCATTCAAAAAAATAGAGTAAGTTTTGCTTCATGCTCAGATGCATAAAAGTAACTGTGCTTTCTTATCTATATTGTAAGATCCTGTGGCCTACAAGTGGTTCTAAATTGAAGAATGAATCAAATACTATATTTTGTTCATATAGTATAAAAGTAAGTTTTTTAAATACTTATTTTTTTAAAGCTTTGCAAAAATAGCTTCTTCACAAAAGCAATGAAAAAATTGTCAAACATTTTCATGGTTCTAGAAATTAACAAAAGGCTTAGAAAAGTCCAAGAAATATTTCTTAAAGAAAAAAAGATGACTATCAGTAGAATGGTGAGGTTGGTGACATTTTTACTTGTCCTCTCATTTCTTTCACCCCAGCTCCATGGTAGCCTTAAATGCTAGCAGACTCACAACCATGGTGATTGTGAAAAACAGCAGCGTAGCAGCCACTGGAGTGAACATACAGGCTTTAAACTCTTCAAAAAATCTCATCCTCAGAGGATTGTCATTATTTGACACATCTCACAATTTCTTTCAAAAGCTTCCTTCTTAGAGCACTGTCATTATTTGACTGGACTTGGTGTTCACTCTGTAGGAAAAAGCACTATAGCCAGCAAGTCTGTTGAAAACAATCATTGGTAATTGTTTAATAGCACAATTGTCTGAGACTGCAATAACAATGTGGGCTAACAAAAGCCTGGCTACAAACTTAGCACAAGATATGAGCATCAAGATGCCCATAGGGATTTCTGAAAAGCTGTTCTACATTCATGGAGGTCTGGAAAGTCAGGTACATGTGCAAGCCTGTGATCATGCCCAGGAAATATCATAAAATGTCTAAATTTCTCACCTCTGGCTCACCAGTCTCTGAATAAGCAGGAAGTGAATGCACTAATGCAGAGTTGAAAATTTCTGGAGTACTGCATGTGCGGCAGTATACATATATGGCCCCTTGGTAAAAGATGGGAGCCTGTCAGTTCAAGGCAGTTAGGACAGTGGCATAAACTGGGAATGTAGCTCTACAGTTCAGTGCCTTATTAGTAGCCAAGGTGCTGTAGGTCCTGGGTTCAATACTCAGTACTGCTTAAAAATGAAAAAAGGTCCTTTGAATTGTAAGGATGATTTTCTTTTTTTTTTTTCATTTGCTTAAATTCTTTTATTGGTACATATTAGGGATACAATATGTTTACACTTATCATTGGGTGCTTGTACCTGTACATGATGTATCTTGGTTCTTATTTTTTCCCCATTCCCTGTGCTCCATTCACCCCCTCCACCCTTCCCTATTTACAAAGACTTTGTTTCCATTTTTTCCTTTTTTCTTAATTTTTTTCCCTTCTTTCCTTCCCCTCCCACTTCCCCTACCCCTTTAGAACTTTTCTTCCTACTTCAAATTATCAATTATTCATTTTAATCATTTTAATCCTTATTTACACTTTCAGTTTCTCACACTAGAGAAACTATTTGTTATTTACACATATGTGTCCTATTTATTTCACTTAAGAGTATGGCCTCAGTGTGCATCCATTTAGCTATAAACGTCTCTGGTTTCTCATTCTTTATGTCTGAGTAGTACTCTATTTTATTTTAAAAAACCACATCTTCTTTATCCAGTTTCCAGTTGATGGGCAATTGGGCTGTTTCCAAGCTTCAGCTATTACAAGCTGTGCCGCTATGAACGTGGGTGCATATATATCCCTGTGGTATGATGCTTTTAATTCTTTTGGAAAGATACCCAGCAGGGGAATAGCTGGGTCAAATACAGTCTCTAGTCCTAGTTCTTTGAGGTATCTTCATACTGATTTCCACAGTGGTTGCACCAGTCTGCACTCCCACCAACAATGGAGAAGGGTTCCTTTCTCCCCACACCCCTGCCAGCATTTGTTATTGGTTGATTTTTTGATAGCAGCCATTCTTTCTGGGGTGAGGTGAAATCTCAGTGTTGTTTTCATTTGCATCTCTCAAATGACCAGTGATGTTGAACATTTTTTCACATGTTTATTTGCTGCTTTTATTTGTGTGAGAAATGTCTGTTCATTTCACATGCCCATTTTTGAATTGGGTCTTTTGAATTTAGAGGGTCTGATTTTTTCAGTTCTTTATATATTCTAGAGAGTAATATTTTGTCTGAGGTACACCTGCTAAAAATTTTTTTCCCATATTGTAGGTTGTCTCTTAGCTCTGTTGGTGGTTTCTCTTACAGTGCAGAAACTTTTATTTATTTATTTATTTTGGCACCGGGGATCGAACTCGGGTCCTTGCACTTGCAAGGCAGGCAGAGGAACCACTGAGCTAAATCCCCGGCCCCAAATGCAGAAACTTTTTAATAAGATGAGATCCCAGTTGTTGATTCTTTGTGCTAGCTCCGTGCTACTGAGGTTTTGTTCATAAAGTCTTTTCTTATGCTTATGTCTTCAAGAGTTCTACCTAACTTATCTTCCAGCAAGTTTAGTGTTTCTGTTTTAATATTTAGATCTTTAATCCACTTCAATCTTAGTTTAGTGCATGGTGATAGATATGGGTCTAATTTTAATCTTTGGCAGGTTGAAATCCAGTTTTTCCAACACCGTTTATTAAAGAGGCTATCTTTCCTCCAATGAGGGTGGTTGGCTCCTTTGTCAAAGATGAGGTGGCTGAGTATGTCTGGAGTTGTTTCTGCATCTTCTAATCTGTTCCACTGATCCTCAGGTCTGTTTCTTTGCCAGTACTATGCTGTTTTTATCACAGTAGCTTTGTAGTATAGTTTGAAGTTGAGGATTGTGATACCCCCTGCCATGTCTCTGTTGCCTAGAATTGCTTTTGCTATTCTAGGTCTCTTCTGGTTCCAAATGAACTTTTGGATTTTTTTCTCTAGTTCTGTGAAATATGCTGTTGGGATTTCATTTGGGATTGCATTAAATCTGTATAGCAGTTTTGGAAGTATGGCCATTTTCACTATATTGGTTCTTCCTACCCATGAACAAGGGATGTCTTTCCATTTTCTTATATCCTCTTCGATCTCTTTTTTCAGATTGCTGTTGTTTTCAGTGTAGAGGTCTTTTGCTTCCTTTGTTAGACTGATTCCTAGATATTTCATTTTTTGGATGCTATTGTAAAAGGAATTGTTTCCCTAATTTCTCAGTGAGTCTCTGTTATTTGTGTATAAGAAGGCTATTGTTTTTTGAGTGTTGACTTTGTATCCAGCTACTCTACTGAATCTGTCAGTTAAGTCTAGAAGTCTTTTGGTAGAGTTTTTTGGGTCTTCTATGTAAAGTATCATATTGTCAGCAAATAATGACAGTTTAACTTCTTCCTTTCCTATCTTTATTCCTTTTCTTTCTTTCTCTTTTCTAATTGCTGTGGCTAATGTTTCCAGAACTATATTGAACAGGAGTAGTAGTAGTGGGCATCTTTGTCTTGTTCCTGATTTTATTGTGAAAGTTTTCAGTTTTTGACCATTTAGTATGACGTTGGCTGTTGGTTTTTCATAGATAGCCTTAATCAGGTTGAGATAAAGACCTTCTATTCCAATTTTCTGTAGCATTTTTATCATGAATGGGTGTTGGATTTTGTCAAATGCTTTTTCTGCATCTATTGAGATGATCATATGGTTTTTGTCCTTGACTCTGTTAATACAGTGTATTACATTTATTGATTTACATATGTTGAACCAAGGGATGATTTTCTTAACTGAGTGGAGAAATAAATACTTAGAGGAGAGAAAAGACAACAAATATCTCCATAATCAATAGTGACACTTGAGTTAATTGAATATTAAGTTAATTGAATAAATATTTCTGTGGCTGCACATAATTTAGCATATAAATTTTCAGGAAAGTCACTAAACAAGAACAACAAAAAACAAGAGCAATAACTACAACAACAAAGAAAAATTGTATGAGAATGGAGAGATTTCCAAAATTTCCATGTTATATTATGTAAAATTTCTTCTTTTTAACAAAAAGAAAAAGCACAAAAAACAGTTAAATATGGCACAGATATAGGGAAAAAAGTAGTAAATGGAAACTATCCTTGAGAAAATCAAGATGTTAAACTTACTAGGTAAAGACTTTAAATTAACTATTGAAGTATGTTTAAAACTAAAGGAAACCATGTCAAAGGAAAATATAGAAGTAATGTCTTCACAAACAGAACATCAATACAGAACTAGATCATAAAAAGTTGAATAAAATTTATGAAATTTAAAAGTACAAAAGCTGAAAATAAAAATTTAATGGAGGGGCTGAGTAGTGTATCTGAGCTGGTAGAAGGAAAAAAACACCAAAACTGAAGGAAGCTCAAATGATTTTATCTAGTATAGAGAATAAAATAAAAAATGGCAGTCTTAGATACTGTAACTATCATGAAGAATATCAATATGTGCATAATGGCAATAGCAGAATAAGAGGAGTGAGCTAAGTCAGAATGCCAGAATGAAAAGACAGAGCAGTGGGGGGGGGGGGGGCAAAAATAGGAGTTGAAATATTGCCCCAAAATTCCCCACATTTGAAGAAAAATGTCAATTGAAACATCTAAGAAGCCCAAATAGTATACATTTAGAAATCTATAGCTAAAGACATCATGGTGAAACTGTTGAAAACCAAGGAGCCTTAAAAGCAGAAAGAGAAGTCAATTCATCATATATAAGAGATCCTTAATAAGATCCACAGCTGACTTTCCATTAGAAACTTTTAGGACTGGAGGGTAATGGAGTGATATATTGAAAATACTCTTTTCTTTAAAAGAAATGTCACACTAGTCTTTTGCAAACTCTTCTGAAAACAAGAAAAGAAGTGGTCACTTCTCAACTTACTCTGTGAGGCCAGTATCACCCTCACACAAAATCAAAGACATTAAAAGAAAAGAAGATGATAGACCAATATCCTTTGTAAATATAGACTCAATGTGCTAGTTATACTAAATCAAGTCACATATAAAATGAATCATAAACCATAAACAAATGGGATTTGTTCCATGAATATAAAATTTGCTTGACCTTGGAAATCAATATAATATACTATAGTAATGTTATAAAAGACAAAAATCACATCAGCATTTCAATAGCGGCAAGAAAAGCACTTGAGAACATATAATACCTTTTCATGATAAAACAGACACACACACACTCAACAAACTAGGAACAGAGGGAAATTTCTTCAACTTCACAAAAGGCGTCTATGAAAAATTTACAACTACCATCATCCTTAGTAGTGAAAAATTGAATACTTTACTCTTAGTGTCAGGAACATGATAAAAACTTTCCTGCAGAGTACTGCTGTTCAAATTGTACTGGAGATTCTAGTTGTGTAATTAACAAGAAAAATAATTAGAAAGCTTCAAATTCACCAGAAAGAAGTAAAATTATTTTCAGATAAAATCATTTTGGAGGCTGGGGATTTAGCTCAGTGGTTCCAGCACTGCCTTGCAAGTGCAAGGTCCCAAGTTTGATCCCAGGTACCAAAAAAAAACGAAAAAAAAAAAGAAAAATGAAAGAAAACAGATAAAATCATTTTGTATATAGAAAATTATAAGCAATTTCACCAAAAACCCAACAATAGAAAAACCCAACAGAGCTAATAAATTAGTTTAGTAATATTGCAGCATACAGAATCCATATACAATATTAAATTGTATTTTTGTGCACTAGTAATCAATTGCATCATAATAAATCAAGAAAACAAATCTATTTACAGTCACATCAAAAAAAGTATGAAATACTTCTAAATAAATTCAGCAAAGGAACTCCAAGATCTGCACATTGAAAAGTACAAGATGCTGTTGAAAGAAATTACAGGACATAATATTAAGATGGCAGTTATCCTCAGGTTAATGTACAGGCTCAATGTGGCCCCTATGAAAACCTTCTCTATCTTTTTTTGTGTGTGCAGAAATTGACAACTTGATCCTAAAATTTCTATGGAAATGTGAAATACTCAAAATAGTCCCCCAATATCTTGAAAAAGAACAGAAATAGAGAACTTGCACTTCCAATTTCAACTTACTACAAAACCACAATGTTCAAGGCAGTGTGGTACTGCATTTGGATTGGCATAGATCAGGCATAAGATTGAGTGTTCAGAAATATAGCTATGTATCTTTGGTCAATTGATTTTCAAGAAGGATACTATTACCATTCAGGGGCGGAAAGAATGGTCTTTTCATCAAATGGTACTGAAATGACTGAATATTAACATGTAAAAAAATAAAGTTGGGAAACCCACCTTACACTATATAAAAAAATTAACTCACCATCACTCCTATACCTAAGTGTTAGAGTTAACTAAAACTATTAGAATATGTACTAGTAAATATTTCTGACCTTGGGTGATTTTTTTTTTCAGTATGACACCAAAAGCACAATAACAAAATAAAGAAATCAGATTTCATCAAAATTAAAATTTTGCATTAAAAAGGACATCAACAAAAAATTAAAAGACAAGCTATAGGATTGAAGAAAATATCATGTATCTTTTAAGAGTCTAACATCCAGGTTATATAAAGGACACTTACAAGTTAGCAATGAAAAAATAAGCAACCCAATAAGCAAAATCTTATTAAAAATAAGCAAAAGATCTGAATAGACATTTCTCTAAGGAACATATAAATGGTCATTAAACACATGCAAAGATATTTAACATCATAGGTCATGAGTGAAGTGGAAATCTAAACCACAATGATGCATGACTTCATTCTCGTTAGGATAGCTATAATAAAAGAGGCAGATAAAGCTGGTGTGATGATGTATGCCTGTAATCCCAGCACTTGAGGAGGCTGAAGTAGGAGGATTGCAAGTGTGAGCCAAACCTGGGCAATTTAGCAAGACCTATCTCAAAATAAAATAAGGCTAAGGATGTAGCTCAGCGTGAAGGCCGTGGATTCAGCCCCCACTATCCAAAAAACAAAAACAAAAGCAAAAGACAGCTAATAACAAGTGAAGTCAAGGATATGGAGTAATCAGGGTCCTCATACACTGGGTGGTACATAAGGTACCATAAGATAATGGAGCCTGGCCATTCCTCAAACAACTAAACATAGTTACCATATGACCTAACAATTCTACTCCTAGTTATGTACCAAATATAAGTGAAAATACATGTCTACACAAAACTTATATATGAAATGTTCATAATAACCAAAAAGTGAAAAAATAATTTCCATCAATTGATGAATATATAAACAAAATGTCATATATCCATGATACAGTATCCACCAATAACAAGCGCTGAAGTATTGACATATACTACAACATGGATAAATGTTGAAAACATGCTGAATGAAAGAAGCCAGTCACAAAAGACTACATATTGTCTTATATGAAATTTCAAAAAAAAGGCAAATGTTAGAGACTGAACAATTTATTAATGGTTGATAGGAGTTGGGGAATTGGAGTAGTGGAAAGTGACTGCTAGTAGGTATGGGTATTTTGGGAAGGTTGATGACAATGTTCTAAGAAGAATATTGCAGTGTAAAATATAACAGCAATAACTGTACAACTACACGAATACACTAAAACACTGATTTGTACACTTTAGAATTTTATAGATATGAATTATATATCAATAGAACTGTTCGAAAAGTTTCTGGTTCAATATTTTAGGCAAACTAGTATAGTGTTTTTTCAATTTTAGTGTACACCATGTCACTCAAGGAAACTTATTAAATGCATAGTCTGACTCTGTGGGTCTGGGATGAAGCCCTAGATTCAATGTTTCTCACAAAGTTCAAGATAATAATATCTGTGCTCTGATCCTCGAACCAATAGACCTGAAAAAAGTCTAGAAAGCTAGTTTCAGAAATGTTGTCCTTTAATGAGCCTAGTGATACAATTTAGGACATTTTAATTTTCTTTTTTATACCCTTTTATGTTTTATGATTCTTTGAAACTTTTTAAAATAATTAGAAACAAATATATCAAAAGAGACAGACAGACAGAGAAACAGACAAAAAAGAAATCCTCCACAAGCATGTTACATGTTACACATCATTTTAGTCTAGTGTTAGTTTTCCAGCCTACATTTTCACTAAGAAAATTAATGTAAAGATTTTATGGATGAAAATCTAAATACATTAACATTAATACTGATTTCATGATTCCTTTTAAAACATTTTAAAGAACATTATGAGGTAATTGAGATCCATTAGTTGTAATTACTAGTCATCATTTTGTAAGGATCAGTACTGCCCTATGACTTATTCTTCCCCATGAACTAATTTTAACACATCGATTACTCAACATCTATATACCTTGTTGCCACAAAGAGAGATCTGATTTATAATAAGCTTATATAGTTATTTTATCAGGTATTGAATAGCTTACTAAACAATAAGCTTCATTTCAGCATGATTAACAAACAAGGACATTTTAAAATTAAATTTAAGTTTCCCCTAAATGCTGTGTCCACAACCAGGTTGACCTGTGGTTTATCATCTCAGAAGACTTTGGTTGTCATTGCTGTAGCCAAATCTTCCTGTTTGCTCAATTGTTTTCCACATTCTGTCCGTGCATCTGATGATTTACGTGTGCAGGTCAGCCAGTCTGCCACTTAGAGTTCCTTGTGTCATTATAAGAAATAATTATTTTTCTGAAACTGGCAGCCAGTTCCCTTGCCACCTACTCTTAGACTTCCTCCTCCCTTCCAACCCCAAAGACATTCTCCACTATTTTCATCTACTTAGTTATCAGAAGGACCTGCTTACGGACAGGAGAAGCACTAGTTAGAAAAGGTGGGAGTAGTTGTGCAACAGGTGGGAGAAATAAATTGCTTGCCACTCAGATACTGGGCCTCTACTGCATTGTTTTTGATCTCAATTTCCACTCAAAATTTCAGTATTTTATGTGAATAAACTTTCTCAACCTGGATTTTCCTAGGCTACCAGGTGATTTCATGTAATGGATTTTAGTTATAATAACATATATTCTTTATTTTCAAATGTTTATGATTTCAAACTAGCTATAGATTCTATAACATCCTTAAAATTTTCCTTTGTATGAATATATGTTTATTAGTAGAGTTGCTTTTGGTTATAAAGGTTAGACACACGCAAGTAAACCTAAGCCCAAGAGGGGATATCCAGGGTAGTCTCACTAACCCCAGTACAAAGAAGGCAGGTAGATATACTGGAAGCCTGCTAAGACTGCTTTTTGTCATTCTCTCTGTAGAGCATTTCCCTGCCTTTAGGCTCAGATGGCAGAAAACATGGTCATTCCATTTCTTCTGAGTTTCATAGCTTTAAGCCACACCAGATTAAACATCTCCCTTTTGGATCTATTCTGGAAAACAGTGGCCCAATTTTGACCAGTTGCCCATCTTATATTAGAATCACATTGTACAAAATTGCACCCAAAGATCTATTGCTACATAGGGGCAGAAAAAAAGTCAAATGGAGGTGGCACAAAATGACATGAAGTGCAATTGACATGAAAGAAATAACTGTCCAGAAGTGAAGATCTACAGAGCAGTTGTTATGATAACATACCAGAAAAGTTGATAAAAGACCGACTGACTAAAAGTACATGGTGTGGCTCATGGGCTTAGTGTGAAAATGCTGTAATTCTGGGATCCTTGAATGGCATGACAGGGCTGTGATACCACATGTACATTAAAAATCAATTTAGGGGCCCAGGGACTTAGCTCAGTGGTTCCGCCTCCTGCCTCACAAGTGCAAGGTCTGGAGATCGATCCCCAGTACCAAAAAAAATGAGATGACAATAGACTTATAGATTCAGGCCTTGAAAGAAGAAGGGAAGTGGGAGGGGTAGGGGAAAGGAAAGAAGGGAATGGAATTAATATGAGAAAAAGAAAAAATGGAAACAAAGACTTTATAAATAGGGAGGGATGGAGGGGTTGAAGGGAGGGGAGGGGAAAGGGGAAAAAACAAGAACCAAGAGAGTTTATGTAAAGGTGCAGATTTCCAGTGATTTCCAGTGTCATTATATTGTATACCTAAAATGTACCAATAAAATAAAATTTAAAAAAAAGAAGAGTGGGAATCTGATAATGGACAAAGAAAGGACATTCCATCTTGTGCATACAACAGAAATAAAGGCTCCTTTGAGGTTTGTTGAGATAGAAAAAAATAACAATTTCTTCAATATCCAAGTACTTAAGATACAGAGAGCCCTTATTATGTGTTTAGTTCTTCTAGAATTAGAAACCAACTTGTCTACTGTTGCTTTTATCTTGTTTTTGTTTTGTTTTTTGTTTTATTTTGTCTCTGCAGCTTCTCTTCAATTTTCTTTTAACATGAAAATCACAGGGGATCAAACAATGAAGGGAGGGAAAGGGAAAAGAGGCCAAGGGGATGAACAAAGAATTAAGATGTGTTTTGTACAGCTCACAGGACAGAGGAGGTTTCCAGGTCAATGTGCCACAGCTCCCACTGCAGAGGAGGCTTCCAGGTCAATGTGCCACAGCTCCCAGCACAGAGGAGGCTTCCAGGTCAATGTCACACAGCTCCCAGTGCAGAGTAGGAGGATTCCAGGCCAACCTACCACTGCTCCCAGCACAGAGGAGGTGAGCTGTGTGGGTGCCAACATCAACCCCCCCCCATCAAAATGAGAAGACACATAAACAAGTCTCAAAACCAGACTTCCAGATCACCTACAGCAACCCCAAAGGGAAATGAGATGGAACACTCTGATACTTAACAACTTGGAATCCCTGAACTAGCAACAAAAGAGGATCTGGAAAACATGAAATCAGAAATAATTTCTCAGATAACAGCACAGATTGTGCCAATAGTGCACGACACGAGTAATAAATCTAGAGAGGACACAGATTAAAAAACTAGAGGAGCTGAGGAACATAATGGAATCCCAACATAGGAAACAAATGGAATCCATAAAAGAGATACAAACAGATTTCCAGCAGATCAAAAACTCCACTGAAAGTCTACACAGCAGAATGAGCCAATGTGAGGATAGAATTTCAGATATAGAAGATAAGATTGCAATTAGTGACCACGAAAAGAAAAATTGCTTTAAAATAGTAAGGGACCACGAGAAATTAATCCAACAGCTGCTAGATGATGCAAAGAAGAATAACATAAGACTGATTGGACTCAATGAAGACACAGGAGAGAGTGCAGATGATAATAAAAAACCTGTTCACAGATGTGATGGTAGAAAACTTCCCAAGGAGGGGAAAAGAACTTGACATGCAGATAAGTGAGGCATATAGGACTCCAACTAGCCTTGATCAAAGAAAATGTACACATAGGCATATAATTATTAAGATTTCAGAAACCCAACAGAAGAACAAAGTTCTGCAAGCAGTTAGAGAAAAGAAACAAATCACAAACAAAGGAAAGACTATCAGAATCACAGTAGACTTCTCAACACAAACCCTCAAGGCAAGAAGAGGTTGGAGTGATATATTTCAAGCCCTAAAGGAAAACAACGTCCAACTCAGATTGATGTACCCTGCAAAACTTTCAAATTCGATGGAGGAATAAAATACTTTCCTGACAAAGAGCACCTTAGGAACTTCATGAATACCAAACCAGCACTCCAAAAAATTTTAGACAATATCCTAGGAAAAGGCAACAAGGATCAAAGCCCCAGGAAGCCCAGCAGAATGAATCCACCAGGTGCAACAAGAAATTAAAACCAAAGGAGGAGAATCCAACAAAAAGAAAAAGTCATGACAATGATTAAGAAAATATGTATCAGTTGTAACCATCAATGTTAATCATTTCAACTCACCAATCAAAAGAAATAGACTGGCAGAATGGGTCAAGAAGCAAAATCCAACAGTATGCTGCATACGAGAAACACACTTAATTCAAAAAGAAACTCGTAGACTGAAAGTTAAAGGGTGGAAAACAATACTCCATGTGACAGGAAACAAAAAAAACCAGGAGTAGAGTGGATTTCAAACCAACACTGATTAAGAGAGACAAAGAAGGACACTACATCCTTGTAAAGGGAAAAATCCAAGAGGAAGAGATGACAATCATAAACATCTATGCACCAAACTCTAGTGTGCCCAACTATATAAAACAAATACTAACAGACATGAAAAATCATATAAGCACTAATACAATAGTAGTGGGGGACCTCAATACCTCATTGTCATAAATAGATAGATCAACTGGACAAAAACAAGCAATGAAATACTAGAACTCAATCAAACTCTTGAACATATGAACTTAACAGATGTTGACAGAATGTTGCACGCCATAAAATCAGAATACACATTCTTTTCAGCTGCACATGGGTCATTCTCCAAAATACACCACATACTCGCTCATAGAACATATTTAGGTCAGTGCAAAGGAATTGAAGTTATCCCCTGTATATTATCAGACCATAGTCCAATGAAATTGGAGATCAATAGCAAAAGAAACCACAAAAATTTCATAAACATATGGAAATTGAAAAACACACTTCTGAATAACCAATGGGTCACAGAGGAAATTAAAGAAGAAATCAGACAGTTTCTACAAATAAATGACAATAACAAAACAACATATCAGAATCTATGGGACACAATGAAAGCTGTCTTATGAGGGAAATTCATAGCAGTGAATACTCATATTAGGAAAACAGAGCGAGCCCAGTTAAACAACCTGATGCTGAACCTCAAGCTTCTAGAAAAAGAAGAGCAGGAAAAACCCAAAGCCCATAGAAAGGAGGAAATTATAAAGATCAGGGCAGAAATTAATGCAATGGAGACTAAGAGAACAACACAAAAAATCAATGAAGCCAAGAGTTAATTCTTTGAAAGAATAAACCAAATTGACAAACCCTTAGCCAACCTTATCAGAAAAAGGAAAGAAAAGGCCCAAATCCATGCAATTAGGAATGAAAAGGGTGAAACTACAACAGACCCAGCAGAAATCCAGAGGATCATCAATACCTACTTCCAGAACCTATACGCCAATAAGATGGACAACACAGATGAAATGGACAGATTCCTAGATACATATGAATTACCAAAGTTGAACAAAGACCTAAAAATTCTAAATGACCCAATATCAATCAATGAAATTTAAAATGTAATTTAAAACCTACCAACTAAGAAAGGCCAGGTCCTGATGGCTTCACTGCTGAATTCTACAAAACATTCAGAGAGGAACTATTGCCGCTACTGTTTAAACTCTTCAGTGAAATTGAAAGGGAAGCAATACTGCCAAATTCATTCCTGGAAGCAAGCATCACCTTGATCCCCAAAGCAGAGAAAGACCCAACTGAAAAAGAGAACTATAGGCCAGTGTCACTAACGAACATAGATGCAAAAATCCTTAGTAAGATACTGGCAAATAGAATACAGAAGATCATCAAGAAGATCATACACCCTGACCAAGTGGGACTCATCCTAGGGATGCAGGGATGGTTCAACATACCCAAATTAATCAATGTAATACTCTATATCAATAGAGCCAAGGACAAAAACCATATGATCATCTCAATAGATGCAGAAAAAGCATTTGAAAAAATCCAACACACATTTATGATAAAAACCCTACAGAAAATTGGAATAGATGATCTCTACCTCAATCTGATAAAAGCCATCATTGAAAAGCCAACAGCCAATATCATACTAAATGGTCAAAACTGAAATCCTTCACACTAAAATCAGGAACAAGACAAGGATGTCCATCATCACCACTCCTGTCCAATGTATTCCTAGAAACATTAGCCAGGACAATTAAACAAGAGAAAGAAATAAAGGGAATGAAGATAGGAAATGAAGAAATCAAATTGTCATTATTTGCAGATGACGTGATACTCTATATGTAAGATCCCAAGAACTCCACCAAAAGTCTTCTAGACTTAATAACCAAATTCAGTCAAGTAGCTGGATACAAGGTCAACACACAAAAATCAATAGCTTTCCTCTACACAAACAACAGATTCACTGAGAGAGAAATAGGATAAATAATTCCTTTCATAATTGCATCCAAAAAACTGAAATACCTAGGAATCAACCTAACAAAAGAAATCAAAGACCTCTTCTCTGAAAACTATAGCACTCTGAAAAGAGAGATTGAAGATGATATCCGAAAATGGAAAGACATTCCCTGCTCCTGGGTAGGAAGGATTAATATAGTGAAAATGGCCATACTTCCAAAACTGCTATATAGATTTAATGCAATTCCAATTGAGATCCCAGCAGCATACTTCATGGACCTTGAAAGAAAAATCCAAATATTCATTTGGAACAAGAAGAGACCCAGAATAGCAAAAGCAATTCTAGGTAACAGAGACATGGCAGGGGGTATCACAATCCCCAACCTGCAACTCTACTACAAAGCTACTGTGATAAAAACAGCATGGTACTGACAAAGAAACAGACCTGAGGACCAGTGGAACAGATTAGAAGATGCAGAAACAATTCCAGACACACTCAGCCACCTTATCTTTGACAAAGGAGCCAACCACCCTCATTGGAGGAAAGATAGCCTCTTTAATAAATGGTGCTGGAGAATTTGGGTTTCAACTTTCCAAAGGCTAAAAGTAGACCTATATCTCTCACCATGCACTAAACTAAAATTAAAATGGATTAAAGATCTAAATATTAAAATAGAAACTCTGAACCAGTTGGAACAGAGATTAGGTAGAACTCTTGAAGACATTGGTGTAGGAAAAGATTTTATGAACAAAGCCTCAGTTGCCCTTGAACTAGCACAATTAACAAGTGAGATCTCTTTACTAAAATGCTTCTGCACAGCCAGAGAAGTCAACAGCAGTGTGAAGAGACAACCTACAATGTGGGAAAAAGTTTTCACCTGCGGTCCCTCAAAGGTGTAGTATCTTGAATCTATAAAGAACTTTAAAAAATCAGACCTCCCAAATTTAAAGACCCAATCCGAAAATGGGCATCTGAAATGAACAGACATTTCTCACACAACGAAGTAGAAATAGCAAATAAATACATGAAAAAATGTTCAACATCACTGGTCATTCGAGAGATGCAAATGAAAACACACTGAGATTCCACTTTATGCCAGAAAGAATGGCTGCTATCATGAAATCAATGAATAACAAATGCTGTTGGGGCTGCGTGGAAAGAGGAACCCTGCTCCACTGCTGGTGGGAGTGTAGACTGGTGCAACCACTGTGGAAATCAGTATGGAGATACCTCAAAGAACTAGGACTGGAAGTCCCATTTGACCCAGTTATTCTCCTGCTGGGTATCTTTCCCAAAGATTCAAAAGAATCATAGCACAGTGATATATGTGCTCCCATGTTCATAGCAGCACAGTTTGTGATAGCTAAAACTTGGGAACAGCCCAAATGCCCATCAACTGGAGACTGGATCAAGAAAATGTGGGGTTTTTTTTTAATCAAATGGAGTACTATTCAGCCATAAAAAACGAGAAATTGGAGACATTTATTGCTAAATGGATGCATATTGAGGCCATACTCTTAAGTGAAATAAATAGGACACACATTTGTAAATACCAAATAGTTTCTCTAGTGTGAGAAACTGTAAGCATAAATAAGAACTAAAAGGTATAATAGATAATGTGAAATAGGAAGAAAAGGGGCAAAGGGGAAAGGGTGGGGGAAAGGAAAGAAGGGAATGGAATTAATTTGAGAAAATGAAGAAAAGGAAACAAAGTCTCTATAAATAGGGAGAGATGGACGGGTTGAAGGGAGGGCAGGGGAAGGGGGAAAAATTAAAAACCAAGAGAGAGAGAAAAAAAAGATGTGTTTTGTAAACATACCACTCCCCACAAGGAATGTAAACATTATGTAGTACAAATATGTACTAATTAAAAATAAATAAATAAAAATGTTAAAAGGAGCTAGACTATACAAAATCCTTCTGGATTTTTACCAGCGCTGGGGTCTGGGGTGAATTGCCGAGTAGAGTTTACAGGACTCTTTCTACTTGTTCAGTGTTAGGTCCTTTCCCATGGGAAGCAACCCTGTATTATCTTCCATGTGAAACAGAGGAGGAAAAGAAAGGCTTCATGTATCAGTTCCTGTGCTTAAATATTTACTGAATGAAAAAGCATAGATATCACGCATGCTAAGGTAACCAGTCAGAGTTAGTCATTACTGTTGTTCTATCTGGATCATTTTTTGTGTGTTATTTGTGCAGTTTCTCTCTCTTTTTTTGTCACTTCATGTTGAAACTAGGACAAAGTAGGGGACAGATGGAAAACTGTCCCAATAAAAGCAGTAAGTACAATTTTAATGCTTTACAGTTTACAAAGTGTCTCAGCATTTACTGCCTCATTTAATTCTCACATCCACCTTGTGTTTATTATCCCATTTTGCAGAAAAATGAGACATGAAGAGAAAAAGTAACTTCCTACTATGTCCTAGCTATTAAAAAAGAATTCACGCTCAAGTCTTCCTGCCTTTTTCACTATTATAGTCTAGTGATTCTGAGCAGCTGCCACAGCCCATTCCTCACTTTTCCTTTGCTATCTTCATTCACAAACTTCTACTGTCACTTTCTTTAAGAAATGTTCCCTGGCACCCACCTGCCTCTGGTTTTCCCATTGAACTTACATGTCCCTATAATAGCCCAACTTATACACATTGTTTTACTATGACTTGTTTGCCTGTTTTTCTTTCTTTTTGATCATAGCTTACTGAGGGCAGAAATTAGGCCTTTTTTGTTTTGATATCCCCACAGCCTGCCATAGAGTCTGATTCCTAGTAGGTGTTTAAAAATGGTGAATTTCCTTTCTGATGACAGCATTTTTATGCCCATAGTTGGATTAGAAACACTGGTTTTCAGAAGCTTCTGTGTGCTGTTGAAAGGTGGTAGGATAGTGGAAGAAGATGTAACTTCCTGTGGGATTTTCAGGGAATGGAGGACTTCTAAAGCTGGCCTAGAGACTGATACTCCTAATATCCTCTTTCTTCTCTTGACATCTTTAACATTCAAGAGGGCAAGGCCCTGGTACAGCTTTGTGGTGTGAGAGTATTTAGTCACACATTGTTTAAAAGTATGGTGAATATTGGTGTTCCCTGTAATTTTAATTTTGCTGGATAATTGGATATTGATTTATAATTTATTATTCATCTAATGACTTTTTTTCACATTTATCCTGGAACTGGATATTATGAGGGTAAATTACCTGTGTTCATTTGTTCTCAAGGTAATTATGTTTCCCTGGAGTGACTCCAAAGGGTCAGGTTGAGAGAACTGACTCAAGATTCTATGAAAAAATTGGAACTGGATGTACCATGAATTTTAAAATTTGTATCTTTTAGCTGTCACCTAGAGTTGAGTTATTGTAGTTCAAAGATATACATTCTCTTCTGTGATCGTGGACATAAGAAGTGTCAGTACCTGCTAACTATTGTTAGAAAAGTGTGGCATAAATTATACTACAGCTAAAATTGTATTTGGTAGATTTTGTCCAACATGAAACAGAGATCTATAATTAACCTCTTCTGGTAGGTCAGTTCTTTCAGCTAGCTAGAGGTAATGTTAAGGTAAGCCACAATAATGAGCCATTTGGTTGCCACTTTACTAGAAGAAAAAGAGTCAGAAGTTCTACATATACCACATTGAGGTTCTTTAGTTTAATATTTCCAGCTTTTTATTACCTATCATGTTTTTAACCAGATTTCATAAATGATACATGTAGAAATGTGACCCCAAAAGACAATACACTTTCTACTGAGTCAAACTAGGAAGCTCAAATATTTCTTAACACCATGCCTCGCAAGCGCAAGGTCCCGAGTTCGATCCCCAGTACCAAAAACAAAACAAACAAATACCATGTCAACTGGCCTGATCTGTATACTTTGTATGAAAGCCAAGGCTTTCAAAAATTTTATCAATAGAATTTTCCCCTCAAAATTTTCAACCTCGTCTCTTCCAAACTTTTCACAAGAACTGTTTATGATGTTTTCATTATACATACATCCTTTGGAATTACTTTTATAAATTCTCCCTTTTGGTGCAGAAAGCCAGCATCTGTCCAGGTTTAGTGAACTCTCAGAGTGTGTCTCATTACGTTGTTGGAAGAAATTCAAGACTATGAATTTTACTTGACATGTATACTGGGCTGAAATATATATATATTTCTTAGTATTGTCAGACAGAGAGGAACCCCTGACACTAAGTCCAGTCTGGGAATGACCCCTGGTCCTGGCATTGGCTTTCGGTCACTTTACCTCTCCCTCAGTGTGTAGCAAGGACTCTCATTCCCTATGTACTGATGGAAAGTAACATGGGTAATGAACATGTGGAAAAAAACCACGATTCTCTGCCACAAACTTTAAACACAGTAGAACTTGGCTCTTGTAGATCCATTTCTTATATTTATTAAATATAATTAAACTAATTATACTATAAATTAGACTATAAAAATTAGACTATAAAATTAGACTATAAAAATCTGTGAGATTCTTGGAGGAAAATAAAGACTAAGAGAAAATATTTTTGTTCATTTTTAAAAGTCTGTAATCATCTAATATTAGTCCTAAAACCAATGGATGGAATTTTTAAAAAGGTACTTAACATCACATTGAGACCAGTGTTTTCAAATCAAATTTCAGCAGTGTTCAGAAGACCAGAACATAGTTTGTATTTACCAGATAAAAAAGGACACAGACCAACAGAGGAGAAAAAAATAAGTGGTAACCTTTTGGACGAGTTAAAAATTGAAAAACAAAAGCAAAAATACTAATACAAAAAATTGTATTTATGGAAAACAAAGATACCCAGTGACAGATTTTTTTTTTTTTTAGAAATTCGATTTGGGAAGGAAGATATTTAGAAAATATCAGTCAAGACAAACTCAGTTTATTCTAAAAACAGACAAGAAATAGACCTCTTCATTCTGTTTTTGTTATGATATTTGAGTGGCTCAGCTGTAGACTTATTAAAGAGAAAGACTCAAAAAATCAAAGAGTCCAGTGAAGAAAAAAACAAATAATACAAATTAGTAATGGAACAATGGAATTAATTTAATTTTTGAGGAAAAATTTAAGTAGCTTTGCTTAGAAGCAACTCAGGGGAGTTGTAATAAGTCTACAAGTATTTAAAAGATGTAAAACGGAGAAGGAAAAGGAATTATTCAGCATGATCCCACATGGGTATAATCAGAAATAATGGTATAAATTTAAAAAGGTTATCAGGGAAAATACTTCCAACCAGTGGGTGCTTTTGATGACTATTTACTGCCACTGGAAATACTGCAGATTTTAAAAGTGAGACTTTCCAGCAAATAAAACACAAAAAGGTCCTCTTCATTGATACTTTTAGTCTCATCATTAGTCCAACAGCTTGGGTGGGGGAAATCTGTAGGGAACAGGGGAAGGGGACGTTACCAGAACCTCTGCAGTAAGTCCTAGTCTCCTGCGAGCCAGGGCAGCACACGGTGAATAAGAGGAAAGGTAGACAAATGAGAGTGAGAAGAAGCTGAGCTTTGGGTCTGATCAGTGCTGCTCTGGGCAGCAAAGACAAAAGCCCCCTAGCTTGCAGCACTTTTTATTTAGTACATGGGGAGACAGATGTAACAAGTGAAAAATGCAGAGTTCAGCACTTCACATTGGGATAAACAAGGTGTAATAGGACTCGGGGGCAGTGGCAATCTAAGAACTATGAGGAACTATACAGATGAAGATCTGGTTCCTCTCCGGTGTCTCCCACAGGTGTGGTCTTGTCCTGGAGCATTACAGCATCTGGGGATCACTGAGTTCTCAGTTGTGACCCAAGGCCAAAATGCAGTATGTCTGGA
Source organism: Heterocephalus glaber (assembly GCF_053883595.1). Classification (NCBI taxonomy): domain Eukaryota; kingdom Metazoa; phylum Chordata; class Mammalia; order Rodentia; family Bathyergidae; genus Heterocephalus; species Heterocephalus glaber. Next base: position 24,473,219 of record NW_028258156.1, on the reverse strand, counting down.
ACGCCATAGCTAGCCTGTAGGCAGGAGAACTAGGCCTACTCAAATGATTTTTCCCTAGAATTATGTAGCATTGCTCCCAACAGAAATCCCATAACGTAATTACAATTATATGAAAGTTTAAATTAGGCAACTAAATCTGCCTTATTAGCCAGTGGGTTTTGCCAATAGATATGACTTATGCTTTTCTAGTTCTGTCTTTATCTGACAAACTCCTCTTCATTCTTTGAGGCTCAATTTGGATATCATACTGGAGAGGCCTTTGCCACACAGGAAGGGATGGGCATTTGATTGGAGCCTCTCGAGGCAGCCTAAGGATACCTGTACCCTAGCACACAACACAGTACAATGGAAACCCGAGTTCGCTGGTGCAAGTTCCCTTCCTGCACCCTGGGCTCCTCAGGGCAAGGACTGGGCCTTACTCATTACTGTATGCATAGCACTTCCCAAGGTGCTGTCCCCGTGGTAGGCATCCTGCAAACATTTGTTTACATGAATGAATAGATGAATGAGTAAGTGGGGAAAATGGCAGTGCCAAACTATTCAACTCTTTCTGAAATGCATTGCTTTAGGTTTTGGCAATTCTTCGATCATTTCATACCATTTTAAAGTGTGATTAGAAATACCTTAGGAAGGAAAGGAAAGAGAATGATTATGAAGTGAGCCTGCAGGATCTGGCTAGAAGAGGTTGTGGGTTTGGTGATACAGGAAATCTAATCACATTTTGGTAAGCATAGACTCCCTCTCTTTCTGTCTCATTATGAAACATAAATTTTATCACGGAAATGTTGTTCTAGTCCTATGGCTAGAGAGGGGTTTGGCAAACTGCAGCTACCAAACCAAATCTGGTCTGCCACCTGTTTGTTTGTGTAGCTCATTATCTAAGAATAATTCTTATGTGGTTGAAAAGTCAGAACAATAATATTTTGTGTCATGTGACAATTATGTGAGATTCTAATTTCGGTGTCTACAAATTATATTGTATTGGATCACAGCCATGCTCATTTGTTTATGTACTATCTATGCTGCAATAGCATAAATTGAGGAGTTGTGACAGAAATGGACTTTGATGCAAGCCTAAAATATTTGTTGCTCAGCCCTTTGCAGTAAAATCTTTGCTGTTCCTTGCCTTCTCTGGAGACATGATAGAGTTCTACCCATCTGTCTTGTTTGGCCAATAAGGTAACTCTTTGAACAGTTATCTTTCTGAGATCACTTAGTTAATAATTCTCTGACTTACTTACATTTTATAGTATTGATAAAATAGCCATATTTTAAAAATTGAAATGAAATGTTTTTCATGTTAAAAATATAACCTACATTTAACTAATGTCTCTGAAGTTAAACTTTTAGCCAAATGAAGCAAAGGTTTTTTTTCAGTTAAAGATCAATAATGATTTGATTATAGATTATAGGTTCCATTTTTACTGATGTAAAATTGTTTGAGAAATGCATGGTATATTTCAGAGAGAATACTTTGAGAGGTAAAGTCTGGTTTAAGAACCAAGGTTGCTGACACTTGACTGTAGTTAGTAGCATTAAATCACAGTAGTCATCTCTTCACTCAGAAAGAATCCAAATTAAGCCATTAAAGTGTAAGACAAACTACACAGTTCAAAGAAGTAGTTCTGTTTCTTTGGTCTTCTGCTTCTGTGACAGGAAAGAGGGTTTTTAGGAGGTGAGCTCCGTGATCCTGACCTGAAAAGCTCAGGATAAAAGCGGTACCTTTGCTGCTGGTAACCAGCCACAAGCCTAGCTAGATATTATTGAGCCATTTTATACTTGCACCTTGTGTTACCTTAAGGGGATTATAAACACCTTGATATAAGCCTTCATAGCTTATTATCCATATACTTCAAGCAAAAATAAACAAAATCTTCTGTAGAATTATCTATATACAAGAGGTAAAAATTAAGTTGTTCATGAATTTTTCTTTTCATCCTGTTCTGCTGTTGATATGTGGCAATTAACAGATCAGGCCCATAAAAATCTATTTAACAAATTGTTATATCTATTTTGCTTATTTGAGCTTTTAGGACAAGGAGAAGGAGGAGGTGTGTATGTGTGTGTGTAATATCTAATAAATCCTGAAATGGAGTTTTTCTAAACACCACAGTTTTTATCTTTGAGATATTATATTTTACTTGAGTTATAAATCATGATGGAATTTGTCAGCATTATGCTAATGATTAGACTTTTGAGCCTAGCAATACAGTTTACAATAGAATTATACCATGAGATGAAAAATGACATTTTGAAATATTTTCTCCTAATTATTATTTTATGGTGTAAAACTATTATTTTTCCTGTATACACTTTTATTAATAATGTAGAACTTAACCGAAAAATGTTTTTCATTGCTGATTTTACTTGTACTTTAATACTTAATGTATCAGATGACTGGCAAAGTACAAATAAAAACCAGACATTGCTGAGATAATAATAGATACCATTTACTGGGAAATTATTAGGTACCTGGCATTTTCCTAATTGTCTTACATAAATCTTCTGTTTTCATACAGTCTACAGTCTTATGAAGTAGGTGCTCTGATTATCTTTATTTATTAGCTTAAACAAAAAAAAGAAAGAAATGTTATCTAAAATCAAATAGTCATGGTGGGTGCAGGATTCAAATTCAGACTGTTTAACATCAAAGTCCATGATTTTAACCACTACATTAAACTGCCTCTCAGTCATTATCTTCCCGGTAACCTCTTAGTTATAATTTTTATTTTTATGACTTTGGGGCAAAACAGAGCATTTAAAGCATGAATATGTCAGAGAAGATTTGGAAGTAGCAATTGTTTATTGTAGACTCCAGATGGGGGCATTTTGTTCCTCTAATCCCTTTAATTCTCACAGTAGTATTGAATGTAGGAGTCATTCTCATCTTATACAACAGAAAATGGAAGCTTAAAGAGGTTAGCAAGTTTCTCTAAGTTAAACAGGCAACAAGTAACTTCAGGTGTATTCCTATTTGCCTGGAGAAGACTGTAAGTCTAAAAATCATTGACTTGAACCAGGAAAGCATTTTTGTAGGTGGGAGACAGAGTTAACATTTTACCTATGGAATGCAGGCTGAGTTGGAAATGTGAAGAGAACAGTTTTGGAGCTCATGCTAGCAGTGGTTATCCAAGAAAACATCAAAGAGATAACTAATATGTATTTCCTATCTGCTATGTGTCAGGAAATTCATATGCTTTCTGTGAGTTGTTACTGAAAAATCACTTCAAAGTGATACTGTTATAACTATCTCCATTTTGTTGATATATGAATTAGTGCCAAAGAAGATAAATAATATGCATAATATAGTTGTGTAGTCAGCATTCAAACTGAAGTCTTCTGACTCCACAGTGTATGATCCTTCTGTTGAACCAAATTCTTTCTTCTTACTGGAAGACATGGGAAATTATGCACAAAGAAAATATGGCTGCCATTGCTGCTACATAACAGCCAACTCATGCCACAAGCCACCAAGGATAACTGAGAAATGCAGTGGAGACAGTGTGTATCCACTGAGCTACTCTTGTGGCCAAAGGCAGTAGCCTAAAACTAGTGGGATTCAAAAATAAGAAACACACTCTTCTTTGAGGCAGTTTATAATTTAGGAGACAATCCAGGGTACCTATGTAGTCCATTTTCTGGAAACTGTGCTTTGTCTACTTATACTTCTTTGGTCATAAGGCAGAACTACCTTGGACTCTGGAGTCCTAGATATGAACTAGATTCTTACTTGACCCCTTACCAGCTGTTTGATCTTGGGCAGCCTCCAGACACCTCAGAGCCACAGTTGCTCTGTCTGTAAAGTGGTATTATAGCATTTACCTCATAGGGTTGAAGTGAGAATTCTACAATATCACATGTAACCATGTTCAACCCCTACTGTATAAAGAAAGTACTCTTCTTTTTCAAGGTTGTTCTAACCTACATGCTAATTCTAAAAAGTCAAATAATTCTGCTAGGTTCTGTAGTTGAAGAAGATTCTAAAACATAATTCCTGCCATTAAGTATTTTAAATTTGGAGGAGATAATTAAGAACAAAAATAGTTTTAATAGTAGATAGGGCAAGTTCTACAAGAAAGGGACAAAAATGTGTGTGTGTTATGTAGCAAAAGAACTTCAGAACAGGAACATCTCCTTGGTCCCACTGGAGTGACCTAGAGGTTGAGGGTTGGTTAAGATCTCAACATGTGTGGTGGTGGGAGCATGACCAGTAGAGACCAGCTAAGGTCTTTGTGCCTTGTTCCTCCTTTGGGTTGAAATAATCTCATTTAACTTACGAGAATGTTTTTCAAGGCAACCATCTAGAAAGTTTTAGTAGAAGCTGAATAACTCTTAAGTACAATAGTATGGACTTGAACCCATATACAGTATTATAATTCTAAGTCTAATAGTTGTTACTTTACCATACTAGTTCTTGTCTAATTTCACTCTTTTAGGCTTTCAGACTATAATCTGAGTGCCTCTGGCTGACTTTTCTTTTGATCTCTCCTCTCAAATGGGATGGATTAGGAAGCCCAGAAATTTCTTGCCTCACATAATGGGACTATCTGTTTGGCTCAGCTAACCCATAGCATATAAGTGGGCCTACTGTTACTCTGATATCATTTTCCAGCACAGTTTGCAATGACTAATGACTAATGTGATGATCCCAATCTTTAAGTCTTCTTTGCTGGCTTTAACAATATTTTTAATCTATAGAAAAGCTATGATTTGAAGTATATTATAGTCGTGTGTGTGTGTGTGTGTGTGTGTGTGTGTGCACGCGTGATATTGGGAATTGAACCCAGGGCTTTTCCATTGAGCTACATCCCCAGTCCTTTTTTATTTTCTATTTTGAGGCAAGGTCTTGCTAATTTGCTCAGTTGTACAGGCTGGACTTGAATTTGTGATCCTCCTGCCTCAGACCCAGACCACTAGTATCACAAGCATGTGCCACCATACCTGGCTTGAAATATATTCTTTTTTATTTCTATTATTTTTAGATTTCTTTTGTTATTCAATTTCAGCAAATACCAAGGACTAATATTTTAGCTTCCTAGAAAGTTATAGAAAACAATTTTCCCCAGATTTTATCCAACTTTCTCATGTGAATTTGTAATATTTAAATGTACCAGGTGGCAATTTGCTCACCAGATTTTTGGCTATCTCTAAAAAATTTGATAGTCTGCATTTTCAAAATATTGATAAATATTAGGTTATAGGGTGCAACTCTGGTAATCTGTTATGGCTTTATGTGAATTGAGCAGATCATCTTTATGGGCCTTATCTTTGGGGATAAGCCCTTCAACCAAAGAGGAAGCTCTCCAGCCAAATTCATTTTATCATCATAACTAAAATGTTGAGTGGTAGGAAAAGTTGATCTCAGATGGCAAATTGCTTATGGCCTGCTTAGCAATCCTGAACAAATAGTAGTGATGGTGTGGGTGCTGGCAGGAGTCTGAAGCACGTTTTTGATCACTGTCAATGGTGCTGTGGTTCTGTGATAGACCCTCAACGCCTGTCTTTTGTGCTGGAGGGAGGGAGGGACAAAGTAAGAGTGAGGAAAATAGCACTCACATGGTCAGAGAAACAGAAGTTGCCTTTTACATCTTGATTTTGTCTGTCTGTCTTCCTGTCTGTGTGTATGTGTGAAAGTCACTAAATCTTACAACTATGAAAGTACAGTGAGTGGACCCTTGGTGTTGTCCTGATTTTCGGAGAGGATTCCTTTCTATTAAAGAATAGACTTTTCTTTAAAAAAGAATCTTGAAAAATGCTGAGAAGTTCAGAAAAATTATAATCCATTATCTCACTTCCCAGGGATAAGCAGATATTATCCTGTATTGAATTGTAAGCATTTCCTCAGTGTTCAGTGTCTTGAAAGTAAAATAAATGCATGCTATTTCATTGTACTTAAGTGGTTAAAACTGACTTAATTATTCCCCTCTTTTAGATGTCAAGGCTATTCTCAATTACAAATGATGTGCAGATATCTTCAGCCTAAATATTTGCTTTTGTATCTGACAATTTTTCTTGGCTCCTAGAAATGGAATTACTGGGCCACTAAAAATGAGCAGACTTTAGTTAGAGATCAATTGATTTCTTTTTAAGGACGTTATATCAGTTTTCTCTCCTGCAGGCCGTGTTGGGACTTACGCCTCTCAAAAAGCAAAACTGCTGGCTGACTTTCTTTCTCACACACATTGTGCCTAACACTTTTTGGCTGTGTTTTTGTGCTTTCCTGTATATACGAATTTCAGAAGGATTGTACACAAAGATAACCAAAGAGAGAAAGTGGAGCCAATATTTAGTGATAATACACAGAAAATATACTTCAGAGAGAGATGATGCAAAGGTTTTGAATTGGTTCCAGTACTGGATTATTTAAGGACCAGGGCCAGAGATAATGAGGAATGGGAGGTTGCATTGGTGGAGAAAACGTCTTTCTCAGTTCTCAAAGTTGTTGGCGTTATTTTGATGCAAGAGTATGTGGCAGGCTCTGGCTTAGATTCTCAGTTCAGTTTCATAGACCATGTAGTTTCCTCAAAATTCCATGGTAGTTTCTTGAGATGTTTTGTTTTTTAATGATTCAGCCGATGTGTGTGTGTGTGTGCACGCGTGCACGTGCATGTTTGCGTGATCTCAGGGGAACATTGAATGAGGTTGATCAGGGATTGCTAGCCACATGCTATGTCAAACAACCTGGTAATCTTTTTTTTTAGTAAATTTATTAAGTTTCATGTTCTTAAATTAGAACTGTCCTAATATATTGGAAAGATCACTTGAACCAAAAACAGGAGGTTTTTCCTACTCCATATTCTTAACTAATCAGCTGTGTGACTTGAACAAATTAACTTCCCTGTGTGTCCCTCTTGTCCGTTGAAGAACCTATCTTACCTTATCCCACAGGGTTTCATTGAGGATCTACTGTATCACAGAAAATAATAAATGTGAAGCAATTTAGAAGTTAACATAAAAATGTCTGTTAGTGAGGAAATGGAGTAATAACCCACAAATCAAAATGTCTCAGCACTAAACTGCCCCAGTGAGCCGTTTATGAGTTATAACATATCTTATTAAAGATTCAAACATTCATACCAAGGACACAAACAGTGCATTATTTCACAGCAGTGAGGACAATATATGCAATAATGTACTTAACATTATGTTGATTAACATGGATCACATAAAGATAATCACCAACCAGTCTCCATAACTCAGAAAGAAACTAGTGAAGAATATTAGTAAACATGCAAATTAAAATGTGAAGGATAAATTGGCAAACCAAATTTCTAATGCAGATGTATCTTGAGTGGCTCTATGTGACTCAGAGTCATTTTCAAAAATGTAATTCTTTTCCCAAATTACTCAGGAAAACTGGAATATTGTAGGACCCAATCAGAAATTATTTTAATGAGAAACAATACCTCCTGTAATTTAAACACTCAAAAAAAGCATATTGATGATGCCCTCATGAAAGTGGCTTTTTCTCATTGGATTATGTCCAGTGAGGGTGTTTTAATGAAAAGGTAATATGGGCTTGGTTGTGTCAAACTTACTATAACTCTTTTCTGTTAACTTGCTGTAATCAGTTGGTTTTGAATGTGTTAACCTCTTCATTTATGACCTAAGTTCAGCTCTAGTTTCTAGTGGTTATTTAATTGATAATAATGATTAATCATCTTTGTATATGAAAAGATTAAGATAATAGACATCTACAGTGCCAATGACTACAGTATCTTGAAATCCTTTCTCAGAATGATAGATTATTTTGGCTGGATATATTCTTTGCAGAAAAACAACCAGAAAGGGTGGGGATATAGCTCAGTGGTTCCACCGCCTGCCTTCCAAGCACAAGGTCCCAAGTTCAATCCCCAGTACCAAACCAAAAAAAAAAAAAAAAGAAGAAAAACAACCAGAAGGGTATATTGATATAAATGACAAAATATGGTAGAAGGGAAAAGATAGTTTATATGGCTTTTGTGTAGTTTTAAAATTCAATAGTCTTAGCCCTTTGAAACATACAGGTAGCATTTCTTTCAAGGACCCTACCTACTTTCCTTCTAAAATTGCTTTCTGTGTTAGTCAGGTTTCCATCTCAGTGACAAAATACTTGAGAATAACAATTTATAGGAGGAAAGATTTATTTTGGCTCCTAGTTGCAGAGATTTCACAGCCCATGGTTGCCAGCTCCCTTGCTACCAGCCTATGGGGAAGGAGGGACTCATGGCCAAAGAGATGTAGTGGAGCAGAGTCGCTCAACTCAAGGCAGGCAAGAAGCAGAAAGGGTGAGAGAGCCAGAGAGGAAGAGGCCAGGGACAAAATACAATCCTCAGGTGTATGACACACCCCCTTTATGCCCACCTCCTAATAACCTATTCAGCTATGAAGTCATCAGTGGGCCCATTGATGAGGTCAGCACCCACATGATCCAATGACTTCTCAAAACCTGGCCTTTGGGTGACACTTTTTATTCAAACAGTAACAATCACCTATTATAGACCTAATTAAACTGAGAATTAAGCAGTTTCAGAACAATGGAAAAGGCTACCAGAAGTCATCCTCAGACAGCAAAATAGCTTTTTTCAATTCTGTTAATGGTTGCGAGTTTGTTCCTATTCCATTTTGAAGACTATAAGCATATCAAAAGGACATACAATACACATGAAAAGGAACTCAAACAAGGGAAGTATTGAAAGTAAGCCAAGGAAGTATTCCTTTTAGAAACTAGACTTTTTCAGTTAAAACAAAAAAGTTCATTTAAATTGGTGGCAATCGGCCATTCTCCAGCCAAGGTGGCCACTTTATCCACGACAGGCCAACAGTCATCACAGTCCCCCCAGCCTCATACGGATGAAAGCCAATGACTGAGTAGAAATCAAGCCTCACCGGAACCCTGAGCAGAGGGTGGACAGCTGCTTCTCAGGAACTCACGAAACTTGTGCGTCAGAAAAGGAGACTCATAAATAAACCAAAAGAATATGGCTGCACAGATATCAGACTCTGATCAGATAAAACAGTTTAGGGAATTCCTGGGAACCTACAATAAACTTACAGAAACTTGCTTTTTGGACCGTTGTTAGACTTCACAACAAGAGAAGTAAAACCTGAAGAGATCACCTGTTCAGAACATTGCTTACAGAAATATTTAAAAATGACACAAAGAATATCCATGAGATTTCAGGAATACCATATTCAGCAGAATGAGGCCCTGGCAGCCAAAGTGGGACTTCTTGGCCAGCCTCGATAGAGAAGTCCCAATGGCTAAGCTCTGGGTGGAGGCTGACACGGCTGTTGCCCTGGGAAAGAGGACTCATCAGGTGGAATCCCTGGAAGTGGTGGGCACCAAGTTGAACCATCTGTCATGACTATTTGGCAAATGGAAACCACTGGAAAAACAAAATTGCTGCTCACCAGGAATAATCAAAATAGAGGATCTTATTGTTCAGTGAAAATAATAAGGTGCAACATTAAGGTTGAGGCCTTAAGATTCAGTAGCTTGGTAACTTAATTAGAAAAATAAACCACTGTTTCTTCAACTCTGACTTAATTTTAAAGCAAAATATGTGTTCAATCATGTAAGAGAAAAACATTACTGAAAGTGAAATAAATGGGAATATCACTGAAAAAAAATTGGTGGTAATCTGTAGAACTGGTTTTGCTAACTTCAGAAAGCACAAACATAAAGAGAAGTAAACAGTTTTTCTAAATCTGTTTCAGGTGTGACTAAAGTTCTCTCTGCAAATATTTCTGATCGTGAACTCTCTATAATCAAGTTTAAAAAGAACAGAATAAGGAGAATGTTGGCATAAAATTTAGATGTAAAGAACAAGAGCTTTTTCGTTTTACTGTCATTCTCCTTTCTCTTAAATGCCAGGAAAAGTCACTGATCTGAAACTCAGAAGGATCTCCCCTTAATACTAACAAGATTCATGATTTAACAGATGTTCATCATAATTTTAAGCACTGTATTGTACCCTTTAGGTATACTATACTGTTCATTTAATCCTGATGACAAATACCTTCAGGAAAAGAGGCTAAGGAAAAGACCTTAGATAATGAACTTGCCCACAGGCTCACAGCCAGCAAGTGGAGGAGAAACCCAAAGCCCCCACTCTTTATAAATCCCCTCCTATTCCCCTAGCTCTCTGAGGGATAACCCTGTTACCTTGTGAAGATTGTCACAGAGGGGAGACAATTGTGAAGATTGTCACATGGGGGAACAAATGAAAACTAAAGTCATTCATTTCTATGAAAAATAAGCCTAAATGATACGAAGTACCAGTTAGTGAACTTATACCCACATATTATAGACATCTTATCCAGAATCAGAGTTTACTAATAAATTTCAATGATACAAGTAATTTCAGGGGTAGGCAAAACAAGGAGTGGCTTAGGACCTTCAGTGCAGTATAACGGGGCTTTTCTTGGTACATCGGGATCTACTTTGGGCCAAGACCAACACAGAAGGCCAGGGATTTAGCTCAGTGGTTGCGCTGCCTGCTTTGCATGTGCAAGGTCCCGAGTTCAATCCCTGGTACCAAAAAAAGAAAAAAAAAAAAAGACTAACACAGAAGATGCAGGAGCGATATGTGCAATTCACATCACTTGCACTGAAGGAGAATCTTCATTTTATACTAGAGATTTTAAAAATCCACACAGAAATTGCTCTTGTGGGAATCCTGAGAAACTCATCAACTACAATTTTCTTCTTATTCCTGGAAATCTATATGTATTTTTAAAAAGTGAAAGAGAAATTCTAATCAAGAGCATATTTCTTATATATGGATGAAATATGAAAGTCACTGTGACTGGTGGTTAATCATTTTCAGTGTAACTGATTCTCCATCGACTACTCACACTAAATGCCAATGAACAGGTTTCAAGGAAAAAACTTTTGTTATAATTTTTATAATTTATATGATATTTTCCATTTTTCTATTTTATGTCTGACAAATCCATAGATTCCAGGTTTATCATAAGCAGTCCTAGATAGACCAGATCCTGAAAGCATTTGTCTGTAAAGACTCTTCTGCTATTGTGACAGTTAAACCTGTCAACCTAATTGGCTTGGGGGTCACCTGGGGGATTAGTAAACCATCTTTCTGCAAGTGTCTGGATGGGTCATGGAGATGTGTTCTTGGCTGCTGTATCTGATCCCTCAGCCATTTCTCTTTGGGGCTGTTCCTCTGCTCTGCTTCTTACCTGCCATGAAATAAGCAGCTTTGTTCCATCCACGATGATGTTCCTGCCATGGAGCCAGCTGGCCATGGACTGAATCTTCTGCAACTTCTTACTTCTTTAAGTTGTGTGTGTGTGTGTGTGTGTGTGTGTGTGTGTGTGTGTTGGGGGGGGGGTGTTATTTAGTCCCAGCAACAAAAGGTTGACTAAAACAGCCAGTAAATATCATTAGTTTGTTTGCCAGAGGTCTGTCACTGGTATGTTTACAAATAGATTTAAAGCAGTACCTGTCTTATTTCTGTCTGAAATTCTTCATCCACGCTCTCCGCCCACACAGACTGTAAAGGGAGATAATGGATTGCAAACTTTCCCTTATCTATGAACTCCCTACAACCTTGGAGGGAAAAGTGATATCTGGTAGTTTGTTTTCAAAATCAAGCACCTGCTTGGAAATATGTCAAGCAAAGAGGAGGAAAGAGATAAGCTCTCTGGCTTATTGCCACTGGTAGGTTCCTTTCCCATAAGATCAAAACAGGCAAAAATTCCTATTAGGTTGGTGGCCAACATCCACCAGCAGAGTGAGATCCCAGGGATTCCTGACTTGCTTATTTCTTGAAATAAACTTGATGTTAAACCAACATTGATATCAGAGCCATGATGCAGATACCACATTCCTAACTTGCTTGTCTTTGCCCAGGATGGTCTTTTTCCCCAGTGGGCCCTCATTGTTTGGTTCTGATTCTCTGAATCTTCACTATTCACAAGCAATTATATTAGTTAATACTTGTAAAGAGCTTATTTGTCAGTGCTCTTCAAAAGTCTTTTTTATATTAACCCACTGAATCCTCAGAACAACCATCCTATTGGTTGGATGTTGACGGTTCTCCAAAGACCCACATGATAAAGGCTTAGTTGCCAGGATGACACTATCGGGAGGAGGTAGAAGCTAATAGGAGATCTTTAGGTTATTGGGGACATACCACTGAAGGGGATTGTGGGATCCCTTTTTTTCCTGGCTCTGAGTTGAGTTTAGCATTAAGTTATAAAAATACCATCTCATATTGTTTTAGGATTCCAAGGTCATTATGTGTGGCTCTCCTCTATTCTCAAAAGGGTCAAACACCAGGAGAAGCTGCCTACACCTGAGGTGAGCTGAATTTTTGTTCTTGTTCCTTTTCCATTGCTAGGAATCCTATTTCTACTTTTTATTTGACCCACTAGCTAGATTAATTTATTTTTAGTAGAAAGGATGATTTCAAATATAAGAGTCTTAGTCATTAGAAAAGACAGGTTTTTAGATAAGTATTTTATTATAGTAGGGACAGAACATTTAACTTTAATTCCTTCATTTCTTCTAAAGATGGCACTGTATTTTCTGTTATTTCAGTGAAAGAGAAATCATACAAATTTCTTTTTCTTTTGAAAATCTGTTTATTGGCATTTACTATGAATAGTAGATAGAGAATCAAAGTTATGCTGAAAATGATTAACCACCAGTCACAGTGACTTTCATATTTTATCCATGTAAGAGATATGCTCTTAATTAGAATTTCCCTTTTGCTTTTTAACAAATACAGAGTTTCAGGAATAAGGAGAGGAAATTGCAGCTGATGAGTTTTTCAGGATCCCTACAAGAGTGATGTCTGGGTGGATGTTTTTTAAAAATCCTAAAAAAAGAGAACATCTTGGGTTCTTCCTAGAGTTTCTTAGGAGCCTCTATTTTCTGAGCAACACATGAGTGTGCCCAAATCTGAGGATAGGGAACTCTGAAATGAAACACAGCTGTCCTGATATTTTTAAGAAAATTGTTAGGGAGACACTATGTGCAATCAATTAGATTGTTCTTTTTGTTCCCTCCTATTTCAGAAGACAGAAACAATTTGTAAATGCAGAGTTAATGTTGAGAATGTAAATTGGCTTAGAGTATCTGTTTATGCTGTTAGATTTATGCATAAACTGTGGATGGCACAAACAAGGTCTTATTGACCTTAGCAGCTAAGCAGTGATCCAAAACAGGCTCATTGCAGTCAATTTCATGCTATCAACCAGCAATTTTAACATTTCAGCTTTCAGGGTTGAATTCTTTTACTTAAAAAGAACTTTGACAAATACAGATTATGTTGCCATATGAAAATTTTAGCCACCATTCCAAACGAGTGTGATACTAACATTTAATAATGATATTTCTTACACCATGTTTGAATTTAATGGTAGTTAGCATTCATTCATGAGTCAGTCTGAGGACAGAGTGTTACACTGTTGGCAAACATTAACTCCAATTCACATATAATTGCAGTCATGCTGGAAAACAATGAGTATAGAAATTGATTTAAGAGAATAACTTTCGTTTTTATCATCAACTGATGTCCATCTGAGCAAAGCAAAGAAATTAGAAAAAAAAAGAAGTGTAAAAATGAATTCTTAAGCTTACCTAAAGGATACCTGCTTACTAAAACAATTATTAATAATGTAACCAGCCAATAAGTATTTGCTGAGCATTTCTGTTTATGATACCTGTGCTTGGCGCTAACAGAAATTTAAAAAAATTAAAAGACTGCCTTGAGAGCTTGGTTGAATGGTTGTCACTCTTAAGCATACCCTGAATAATGCTTATTTTTTTCTTTATTTTTGGTAGGAGACAAACATACAAATTTCATTTAGTAGTTTTTACATGTACATGGGAACCTTCACAAGAAACATAGAGACCCAAAGAAGTAGCTAAGGCCAAAAATTTAAGTTCTAGCACAGACAATGAGTAGTAAGTTGTAAACACATGACAAGACAAAGGGATGATATTGGCTACATCTTCAGCCCTTTCTATTTTTTTTTTCCAAATTTTAGACAAAACCTTACAAAATTGCCGAGGCATGACTCAAACTTGCAGTGCTCTTGCCTCAGCTTCCCAGAGTGCTAGAATTACAGACATGTGGCATCACACCCTGCTGGGGAGACCCCTTTTACACAGGAATTTCATCTTCTGCTTTCAGGAAGAGGAAGGTGGGAGCTTGCATCTGCTGTTTTCCAAGTCTTTTAAATTATGATTATATTTTATTAGTGCATATTAATATTACATAATGGTGTGGTTTGTTTGGGGAAGTTAGTACATGCATTTACATCAATTTTAATCCCATCCCTCCCTCCACGTTTTTTCTCATACCAAAGTGTTATATGAATCCCCTTCCCTCGATACCAGTTTTTGTATTCCTTTTAAGAAACTCATAAATTACAGCATCAAATTGGATGCAGAATTCAGGTCATTGTTTCTTTCCTTCCTATTGCTTCTGGAAATTTTGAAATTAAGACTGTTATATAAAATATGAAAGGCAATTGTGAAAAATTAATAAATCATAACTATTCCTTCACCCCAATCCAATCACATTACTTTCCTAGTGTTACTTTTGAGTTCATGGCTACCTAAATGCATATTTTCACATGCCTGTGATCAGAAAATACATTCTAATTTCTAATCTGCTTTCTCATTTAATGTAATATAAATATTTCTGTGCTTCTAAATAGCTGTGTCGCATTATTGGTTGGAAGCAAAGGAAATATAAACATAAAATATAAATAAATAACAAAAAATTATTCAAGGACATCAGAATAGCTTCTAGTGCTTTAAAGAGGGCCATATTTGCCTGCAGACCCAGAGAAAGTCCTTTCAGAGCATGAAGCATGAAGAGGAAGGACCACACCACTGCCACCAAGACCAAGCAGTGGACCTTTCAGCATGTACTAGAAACACACTGGCATAGGATGGTAGATACCACTTGTCATGGGTTTCCTTGTGTCCCCGCCAAAAAAAAAAAGGCTATGTACTGGGATACCTCAGAATGTGACCTCATTCAGTAACAATCAAAGATGAAACTAGGCAAGTTTATACTGGACTAGGCTTTTAATCCAGTATGACTAGTATCCTTTTAAGAAGTAGAAAGCAGGCCATGCCTGTAATCCCAGCTCCTTAGGGGGGTGAGTCAGGAGGAGCATGAATTGGAGCCAGCCTGGTCAACTTGCTCAGAACCTGTCTTAAAATAGAAAGTTTTAGAAAGGGCTGGATATGGCCTCAGTGGTAGAGGACTTGCCCAGTGTACTTGTTATGGTTTATATGTAGATGTCCCCCTCAAACTTCATGCTCTCATAGGCAGCGCTTTTGAAAGGCCATCGAATCATGGGAGCACTATAGCTAAATGCATTATTAGGAGGTAGTATCTGGTCCAAATGGGTAGATCACTGGGAATGTGACCTAGAAGGGCCTCTCTCCCTTCCCTGGCCCCACCCTTAGATCTCTGCTTCCTGCCTGCCATAACATGAGCAGCTTTCTGACACCCAGGCCCTTCTGCCATGCTGATTCTGCTTTAACATCACCTGACCATGGACTCTGTGAACCAAAATAAACCTGTCCTCCTTTAAGTTGTGGCTGTCAGATATTTGTCCGAGCAATGACAAAGTGACTAAGTACTCAAGCCCCTGGGTTCAATTCCCAGTACTGAGAGGAAGAAGCAGAAAAGAAAAGGAAAAAATAAGAGAAAAAGAAGTAAAACACGCCATGAGAAGATGACCATATGGCAACAGAAATAGGTTTCAGAGGGAGCATGGCCCTCCCACATCTCAAACTTGGATTTCTAGATTCCAGAATGACAAGCTGATAAATTTCTGGTTTTCAGGCCATGGAGTTTGTGGTACTTTGTTACAGCAGCCCTAGGAAAGCACCAACCACCATATTACCTGCTCACTACCACCCACACTGTCATCAGAGAGAAACCTTCCCTGGACCCCCTTTCTAAATCTCCACCAGCCCTTTAAAGTATGACCAAAGTATCTGAATGGTCGATCAAAGGGGACACATCCATGTCCTAGCCTCAGGGAAGGCTGGGGAAATGAGTTTGTGGTGTTTTCAGTTTCTGTAGCCTTACAGTAAACTTGACAAGGTATGGAATTCTTGCAGCATCCAAAGAACCTCAGGAGCTGAGTAACCAAAAAGGAGTGACACATGTCCAATTAAATAGACTTGGTAGTCAAGAATAAAAGAGAAGTATTATATTCCATTATGTTGAGGTGATAATTTAAAATCCTTTTCTGTTGTTGATCATTTAAAACAATATTCATACTACTATTATTTTACATGGTGACATATATGTACCTATAAATTTTTGTTTCATTGAGCCATGTCTCATGTCTCAAGCAGAATGTTACAGACTTCATGTTTCCAACTGCATATCCAAATACTTCTTTTCAAAAGCAGTTTCTCAGTTTACAGCTTCATAGCTAATATGCAAATTGCCCCTACTTCATCATGATCCCAGTATTGGGTGATTTTTTTGAAAGTTTCTTTATAATATAATTAGTAAAATAGGCATAAAATGGTACCTTATTTGATCTGTAGAAAGAAATATTTTTTCACTTATAGTTACACTTTCCATTTCTTCATAACTGCTTTTTGTGATGAGCTTCCTACAAGTGATACAATGGGCTTTTTTAGGATTTGGGAGAAATTTAGTGAATCCAGAGAACTGCATAGAAGGAAGAGATTTCACCTCAGCCTTCAAAGATGGGTGTGATTTCAATGAGTGGTGCTCTGTAGGGTTCTTGGAAAGATAGATTCTGGAATCTCCTTAGTTACCAGTGTGAAGGTAGCAAGTTGCTGAAAAACAGTCAAGAGATTGAAATAGAGCAGTTGTGAGTTTGAAAGACATTTCCGAGGCAAGTGACAGAACTTAGTGGCTGTGGACTATGTGGAGAAGGAAATAAAGGCAGAAGTCAAAGATGTACCCACATTTCAGATGTGGGTGACTAGAGGGCTATGGTATCATTAAAAACACAGATACTATAAGAAAGTATATTTAAGAAGGAAGGTTATAAATTGACTTTAAATTCTGATTTTGAGGTGGAAATCAAGTAGTGCAATAATTCAGAGCTAGAACTTGGGCAAAGGATGGAGCTAAAGAAGATTTGAGGTTTCTCTGAGTAGAGATAATAGTTGAATCTTGGCCATATGCTTTGTCCAAAGGCAGAGAAAAGGGATGAGATGGAGTCTGGAAGCTCAGGAACACCACACTGATGATGAGGGAGGAGAAAGGGGAATAGAAAGGGGAATGGAAAGGATGTAAAGAAGTGGCAGTGTTCTCTGTGTTAGAATGGGATGCAAATATGATGGACTAGACTAGCACCCAGCACTACCCACTGTGGCCTTGACAAGTTTACTCTCATCCTCAGGATCCAAGTGTAAAGCAACATACACAAGGCAGAGAAGCTCTTCACTATTAAAGAGCTTTGACTTGAACTCCAGAAAGGATTCCAGGGGGCCACACTCAGCCTTGTGGAAGAGTCCACATACCTGGGCTGGGTGAGGCTTAGTAGTCCAGAACCAATGCAGGGTGGGAGGAATTTCTGGGCTTACTTCTAGGAGTCCGACCTTAGTGCTTTTGATAGACAGGAAGGAGACAATCAGAAGGCCACAATGAGAGTGAGGCTTCACCCACTGACTAGTGGTTGATAAAGTGTCCCTGGCAGCCCTCTCTCCATTTGGAGGTAGAGTAGGAAGGCCAGTGACCAGCTCGTAGCTGTCTCCTGCCTTGTACTTAACAAAAACCAGGTTGCTTTGACAGGTGGGTAAGAAACCAACTTGTTAGCAAAGAAAGCCAGGAACTTAGAGAGAGTTTGTTATAAGTGTTAAATTTGATACAGAGACCAAAGAAAATAGGAGAAAGATGATTTAAATTAAGATTGAATGATTACTAGTGGTGTTTCAAGAGACGGATTTAAAAGAGTAGCAGATTTAAGCCAAATTGACAAGATTAAAAATGAAGCAGATGAGAAATCATGGGAAAAGATTGATATAGACTATACTTTGTGATCATTGGAGTTGAAAGGAATAGAGATACGGGTAACCACTGAAGGGCATGGACAGGCCGAGCAGGATGTACATAGTTGTTACTATTTACTGGTTGAAAGATAAGGAACTGGAAGAGAGAAGTACACAGCCAAGGTATGAAGATTATCTATGCAAAAAAGAAAAATACATACTTAATGAACAAAGAACCTGAAGGACATGGAAAAGGATGGACTAATAAAAGGATCCGTCACTAACATTTTCCCAAAAAGAAAAACACTCAAAAATTTAAAATATAACTACAGTCCAAAAAGATCAGTGAACAAAGATAGCCCTGCTTCTATAGAGTTAAGGGGAAAAAAAGACAAAGTCTGGGCAAATTCAAGTGAAGGTGGAGAAGAGAAAATGGCGGAGCGTGGTGGTGCATGCTTGTAATCCCAGAACTAGGGAGGCTGAGGCAGAAGGATCGCTGCACTTTGGAGGCCACGTGGGCTACATGATGAGTTCAAGGCCAGTCTGAACTACACAGTGCCACCAAACAAACAAACAGAGTACCAACCAAATGAAGGGCTTTATGGCGGAAAAAATGTCATGCTGCAGCTGAATTTTAGCAAACGGTATCTCAGAATTAGGGGCTGGACAGATCCAATGAATAGTTTGTTGGGGTGAAGGAAAGTGAGTTGAAAATGTGAGCTGTGGCACAGGAACATCACTTGACAGAGGAAACTCATTGGAAGGCCTCCTTGGAAAAAGTCTGTGAAGATGATTTTTCCTGCAGCATCTTGAAGGAGAGGAAATGAAGTCTTACATGAGTGTTGGAGAGGCTCTGCTAGGGAAGTCAGAGAGATGATTATGGCTGTCAGCACTGGAGATTACTTTAAGCCCCAGAAAAGAAAAAAGCTCTGCAGAAAGAAAAAAAGAAGAACAAGGTAATTTGCCAAAAGCAGAGAAGGAAGAAATGGATTTGAAAATTGTTCAAGGAAAAGATTACTATAATAGTGTGAGTGCATTCCCTCCCCTCCACATTCCCGTGCTGAAACTTCACCGCATGTGATGGTGCTGAGGGGACCACTGGGGAGATTAGCACTGATGGTCACAAATGAGATCAGGGCCCTTGTGAAAGAGGTCCCAGAGAGCTCTCCAGCTTTCTGCCTTGTAAGAATACAGTAAGCCAATGGCAGTCTGTCATCTTGAAGAGCATCCTCACCTGACCATGCTGGCACCCCAAATTCAGACTTCCAACTGTGAGAAAGAAATTTCTGTTGTCTATAATCTACCCAGTCTATGGTACTTTCTTAAAGAAGCCTGAAATGACTACGACAATTGCCATAGTCCTCCCCCTCCTACTCTAATACTTCCTGTCCTCAGCATGAATTGGGTCAGGGTGTGTGGTGTATGGAGACTGACTTACTTCAACTCATTGCAACTAACTTTTATTTCACACTGCTTAAGTATCAGTTCTGGAGTTAAGCTGTCTGGGTTTAAATCCCAAGCCCACCTTGCAGTATCCATGTGACATGGATGAATTACTCTTGCTTTTTCTAAGCCTTGGTTGCCTCATCTATACAAAGGGGATAACAATATAATACCTACATTATAAGTGGTGAGGATTTGATATAATACCTCACCAAAAAGGGTCACAGATTGGCAACTAGTACACATTTGCTAAATTGCCAACACTGGATGGTGATGGTAATGTGAAATAGTTTAGAAATTCAGAGACAAATAAGAGTACCTGTCCTCAAAAAGCCACCTAGCTTGGCCAGGCATGGAGGGCACAGGCCCCTTTAGGAATGGCTTCCCTAGCAAATGCTGTTTGCCTTAGAGAGGGCCAGTGACAATCAGAAATACTAGTAGAAGCTTGTGGAGGTAGGAGCCAGAGCAGGGCTTTAGCTTTGTCTTTAAAAGGTAGCAGTAAGATGTATTCTAATATGCCTTCCTAATGCAAAATCTGGTTTGTTTGTTTTTGAAGGCACTTGACCATTGTTTTAGATAAGACATTGTCCTCTGAGTGGTTCTTTCCCTTAAAAATAAGGGTTGGTTTTTCATATTAAGTTCCTTAAATCTATGGCAACTTTACCAAGTGTGTGATTTACCTGTATGATTATAGAGGAAATTGGTTTTCTGTTTGAGCTGTCTCCTGATAGGCACTTGCTGTGCAAGACGCAGCAGAGCCCACTTGGCTGGGGGTGCTTTTGCTAGGGAATCAGAGGGCTGTCTGTTGTAATTCACAGAAGTGCTGCTGTACGAAGGTACAGAAAGAAGAAAGGCCTTCCACCAAGGCACAGAGCAGCTCTTATAGGGTCTGCTCCACAACTAGACAGCCCTTCAATTCATTTCAAAATGCTCACAGCTTTCCATTACGGTGAAGGTTACTTAAGACCACAGAAAGACAGAGGAACGTAGACTAGGTGAATGGGGGCCTTGTAGCCCCCACACAATAAATCCAAATGCTGCTTTGTCTGAAAAGGCCAACCAATCACGTCTGCAGAGATTTCTGGTTGTCACAGCTGGTTGGAGGAAGGTCTACTGGTATTGGGGAGAAGACACTACCCTAGGGGGCAGGGGGCAGGGATGCGGCTGAACTGCTGAAATACCCAGGACAGCCTATACCACAGAATGATCTGACCAAGATGTTCATTGTGCTGAGGTTGAGGAACCTTATGGCAGAGCATGGAACTGTAGTTAGGAAAAGGGGACAAGAACATGAGAAAGGTGAGGGACAGTAAAAAGTAATGCAATCACTAGATCATAGGACCCAGTGAGGGGAAAGGAGTTTGGGAATCTAGTTAACAGAGATGAAACAGGAAGCAGATTTGAGAATAAAGCTGGAGAATAAAGATGCTTGGAATTGGGGTTTTGTTTGAGGGTGGAGGTGTTTCAGTTATTGATAATGTTTATATGTCATATGCACACAAACATGAACTTGTTTATTCCACCATGCAGTAGCTTTGTGACCTTTGTTAACCTTACCTTATAAGCCTGTTCTCTTATCTGAAAAATTGGATATTTTCCCTATAGACCTACCAGAAAGATTGAAAGAGATAGTATCTGTAAGATCTTAATGGAGTGATGCTTGATGTGCATCACTCAAGAATTGTTAACTGTTTTTATCACTATTAGGGTGATGATTGGACAAACAATTGTGGTAATTTGCTACATTGTCACCAGAGGAAAAGGGAGGGACAAGAAATGGAAGAAAAAGAAAAAAGTTTAACCAAAATACTTTTCTTGAGGATTCAGCTTTTTTTTTAAAGCTCTAATATCACATCTAATGGTAACTATACTGCTAATTTCTGGTTTTGGTGATGCAGCTGTACTTATATGTTTACAGTTAAGAATGTATGAGAGAGTCTCCTAACTTTAGAAGGAGATGATTTGGTGAAATTATTTCCTAGAAGATTTTCCTGAAGCTATTTAAATATAGAGAACTGAATGAGGTATTTCTTTCACCTCATTTTTAACATTTTATTTACAAAATAACTAGGATTTTATCCTTTCTTATATCTCATTTACATTGGCCCGAATACTGCTAAAATAAGCTACCCCAGAAAGTAGATGTTAGGTATATTTCTGTGTCACTTGAACTTCTGCTTCATCAACACTCCTTATGACTTCTATTCATAATGGCAAGATTGTAGCTTCATAAACATATCTTAATATAAAATATTATCATTCACCCACACCCACAAATGCAGTGACATTAGGATACCTGCTAGTTTATTGACCTGTTATTTTCTACACTATCATTTAGCATTTTATTTAAACATTTAATTTTGTTTAATTTTACATTTTCTTGTCTGTTAATGATTAGTATTTCTTTTATTGATTCCATTAAGTTTATTGGTACATTTTAGGTATACATTATGATCATGTTCATCATTGGGAATTTGTACCTGTACATAATAAATTTTGATTCTTGTTTTTCCCCCATTCCCCTTCTTTCCCTTCCACCCCTCACCCCCCATTACAAAAACTTTGTTTCTGTTTTTTTCTTCTTTTCTCATATTTTTTCCTTCCCTTCTTTCCTTTCCTCCACCTCCCCTCCCTACTTATCCTTCCCTGTTGGACCTTTTCTTCCTATTTTACATTATCTATTACACATTTTGGTCCTCATTTACTCTTGGAGTTTCCCACACCAGAGAAACTATTTGGTATTTACACGTGTGTCCTATTTATTTCACTTAAGAGTATGGCCTCAATGTGCATCCATTTAGCTTTAAATAGCTTCAGTTTATCATTTTTTATGACTGAGTAGTACTCCATTTTAGAAAAAAAACACATCTTCTTTATCTGGTCACCAGTTCATGGGTGTTTGGACTGTTTCTAAGATTTAGCTATTACAAACTGTGGCTCTATAAACATTGGTGTGCATATATTGCTGTGGTATGATGCTTTTAAATCTTTTGGGAAGATAGCCAGTAGGGGAATAGCTGGGTCAAATGGGACCTCTAATCCTAGTTCTTTGAGGAATCTCCACACTGATTTCTACAGTGGTTGCACCAGTTTACACTCCCACCAACAGTGGAGGAGGGTTCCTTTCTCCCCATACCCCTGCCAGCATTTGTTATTGGTTGATTTCTTGTTAGCAGCCATTCTTTCTGGAGTGAGCTGGAATCTCAGTGTTGTTTTCATCTGCATCTCTCAAATGACCAGTGATGTTAAACATTTTTTCATATGTTTATTTGCTGATTCTATTTCTGCATCTGAGAAATGTCTATTCATCTCAAAAGCCCATTTTTGGACTGGGCCTTTAAATTTGGGGGCCTGGTTTTTTGAATTTCTTTATATATTCTAGATAGTAAACCTTTGTCTGAGGAACATCTGGTGAAAATTTGTTTCCCACATTGTGGGTTGTCTCTTCACTCTGTTGGTGGTTTCTTGTTTTGGGCAGAAACTTTTTAATAAGATGAGATCCCAATTGCTGATTCTTTGTACTAGTTCCCATGCAACTGAAATTTTGTTCATAAACTCTTTTCCTGTGCCAATGTCTTCAAGAGTTCTACCTAACCTATCTTTTAGCAGGTTTAGTGTTTCTGTTCTAATATTTAGATCTTTGATCCATTTTGATTTCAGTTTAGTGCAAAAGTGAAAGACATGGATCTAATTTTAATCTTTGGCAAGTTGAAACTCAGTTTTTCCAGCACCATTTATTAAAGAGGCTATCTTTCCTCCAGTGAGGGTGTTTGGCTCCTTTGTCATAGATGAGGTGGCTGAGTATGGCTGGAGTTTTGTTTCTTGTAATCTGTTCCATTGATCCTTGGGTCTGTTTCTTTGCCAGTACCATGCTGTTTGTATCACAGTGGCTTTGTAGTATAGTTTCAAGTTGGGGATTGTGATACTCCCTAACTTGTCTTTGTTGCCTAGAATTGCTTTTGCTAGTCTAGGTCTCTTCTTGTTCCAAATGAATTTTTGGATTGTTTTCTCTAGTTCTGTGCAGTATGCTATTGGGATTTCAGTTGGGATTGCATTTAATCTATATAGAAGTTTTGGAAGTATGGCCATTTTCACTATATTAGTTCTTCGTACCCAGGAACAGGGGATGTCTTTCCATTTTTCAATATCTTCTTCAATCACTTTTTTCAGAGTGCTGTAGTTTTCAAAGTAGAGGTCTTTTACTTCTTTCATTAGATTGATTCCTACACATTTCATTTTTTTCGATGCTACTGTGAAAGAAATTGTTTCCCCAATTTCTCTCTCATTCTGTTGTTCATGTACAAGAAGGCTATTGATTTTTGAGTGTTGACCTTGTATCCAGCTACTTTACTGGATCTGGTTATTAAATCTAGGAGTCTTTTGGCAGAATTTTGAGGGTCTTTTATATAAAGTATCATGTCATCTGCAAATAATGACAGTTTAACTTCTTCCTTTCCTATCTTTATTCCTTTTTTTTGTCTAATTGCTGTTGCTAGTGTTTCCAGGACTATATTGAACAGGAGTGGTGTTAGGGGACATCTTTGTCTTGTTCCTTATTTTAGCGTGAAAGAGTTCAGTTTTTGACCATTTAGTATGATGTTGGCTGTTGGATTTTTTGTTTTATTTTGTTTTTTGTACTGGGGATCGAATTTGGGACCTTCTGCTTATGAGATAGGCGGTGGCACCATTGAGCTAAATCCCTGGCCCACTGTTGATTTTTCATAGATGGCTTTTATCAGGTTGAGATAAAGGGTATCTATTCCAATTTTCTGTAGGGTTTTGAATGGGTGCTGGATTTTGTCAAATGCTTTTTCTGCATCTATTGAGATGGTCGTATTGTTTTCATCTTTGACTGTTAATATCATGTATGACATTTATTGATTTACATATGTTGAACCAAGGGATTAATATTTTTTAGGTAAACTCATAGGCAAAATGTGGATTCTAGTGTTTTACACATAGTTCCAATGCATAGTAAAGTTCTTACAGAAAAATAAAGTCTGTGTTACAAGAGGGACCAAAATTAAGAGCAGATTAATGGATTTGAAACAAGGTGGTTATCAGGGATAGCTGTGTCCTGACAGTTCTCTACATTATATACATTTTATGAAGAATTACCTTTCCCCAAGATATACTTTATTCTTGGTACCAACCTCTTACTTTCATTTTCTTTGTGGGTTGATTTATGTCTTGGCACTGAATTTCCACATTGCTTCATAATTGTTTGCTATAGTGTTTTTCTTTTACTATATGCAGTTCCTTAAAAGAGGAGGAATTGTGTTTTATTTATACTCTTTCAGCCACCCACATGCACCACAATGTATGGCACAGAATAAACATTTAAAATGTTTTATGAATGCAACAGAATTAAAGAATAACTGGGCCGAAGATTTAGCTCAGTGGTTTCGCTGCCTGCTGTTCAAGCCCAAGGACCTGAGTTCGATCCCCGGTACCAAAAAAAAAAACAAAAAAGAATTAAAGAATTAAAGAATAACTAATAAACACTGCTAGAGTGCTTTTGTGCTCTAAGTATTGTGCTAAGTTCTAGGGGTTCAAAAATGTAGTATTTCAAGGCATTCATAGTCTGTCCAGTATAGGAGATAGATCCAGGAGAGCCAGCCCCACTGCCAGCACTTTGAGAGGTTTATGAAGGCACAGAAAGCAACGTGAAGAAGGGAAGGAAAAAGCATACAGTGTCCTTTAATAGCTGACCAATCTAGTTCTCAAATGAAACCTCCGTGAACTTATAAAGCTGGCTTTGTGAATTAATAAAATATCATTATTCCTAAAATGTAATTTGAATTTTATGAAAATCCAGGCTACATTAGACTGTCTCAGGTAGAGGGTCTCCTAAGAAATTAACAGATCCTACAATCATAGAGCTTCTCTTTTACTTCCCAAATGGTGCAAAATTATTCCCTTTAAATTATTAGTTGCTTATATAAAAATGGATGGTGTTAGTGTCAGATTGTTTCTCAAAGTAGGCCTGACAGGATCTTTACCCCAAAAATATTGTCAGCATGTAGTTGTTACATTAATTTGAAATATGCAAACTGTGTATAATAAAAAACCTTTCACTATCAGCTATGTACTGCCACATCCTGGCTTATTCCCAGGCTGATTTGATCCACATTGGAACTTTTCTTTGCTATATGTTGAAAACATTTACTGACTCTTTATTTGGCATTATAAAACTGCTAGTAGTTGATTTGGAGTCAGAAGTTCTGAACTCTATTTCTAATTTAAATCACCTAGTTCTTCAGGTATTTAACATTTTTATTCACAAGGTCATGGACAAAATGGCTTCAATGGTTCAATTCAAGTGTTCACAACCTGGAACATCTGATGCACTCATTTTTGCTAGGGATGAGCTTCAGAAATTAAAAATGCCATGGGCAGTCCCATCTGCTTCTTGAAAATGCAGAAGCTGAGATTATATAGCATATCTCAGGACAGAATTTGCCTAATTAAAGTGTATGGAAAATGTTATCCCAATAAATCAGATAATACCTTCATGTCACAATGCATCAGATAGAAAATGTAATGTTTCACCCTGCTCTCTTAGTTTTATTTATTTATTTATTTATTTATTTATTTATTTATTTATTTATTTGGGGGGTACCAGGGATCAAACTCAGGACCTTGCACCTGAGAGGCAGGCGGCAGAACCACTGAGCTAAATCCCCGGCCCATCTCTTAGTTTTAAAATGTCATTTATTCACTGAGAACCATGGTCACATTATGCAGTCTTTGTCTAATAACATGGTAAATGCAGCTGTTTTATAATGTCTGCTCACAATTTTGTTAAAAAATCTACCTATAAAGCCTGGTAGTTTGGTCCCTAATGTCAAACTTTCCTCTGTTTAGGAAGAGACATATAGAGTAATTCATGCATAGAAATGTGATCCTAAAATACTCGTTAAATTGTTTCACCATACCCAAGAATGCAGACTATTGTCTAAGCGCACATTGTTTTTGCAATTATTATTCTTTCAGAGATGAAAACAGTTGAATCTTCTTGATGACATAGGAGATTACAAAGTAGGCATTTTCTTTTCAAGTTTGACAATTTAGCATATTCTCCCTCCACTATATAATAACTATGTAGTTGGCACATTAATTGTCGCTGTCCTGAGCATATTTCCTAATTAATGTTGAATCTAAAATTTTTACTTACTCATGTATACACAGAGCTTCTTAACATACTAAAATGTCTACCTCAAATCCTAGTTGGTTTCTGACTTGTCAGTTATGTCCTGGCTTTGTGGAACTATTAGAATTAATTACTTAATATTTATAAAATAACTTTGAAACTACAGAAATTATTTTATTTGGGGATTATTTTCATATTCTATTTTCCCGTCTTTAGAAATGAATAATAAAATATGGTTCCTAATTCAAAATTCTGGACTTACTATGATATCAATACAATTTTATCTGGCAGACTAATGGATTATTATTTGACATAGCCCAATTAATAGGAAGGATCTTGGGGAGTTTCCCTTGCATGAACATACTAGCTTCTGGGAAGTAAACTATGATGTCAGTGTTGGGTTCACAATTTGATCAAAAATTAACTAACCAACAACAAAACCACCTTGGATACCAAATGCTTATACAAAAAGAGAAAGCTAGCATTCCACTTAGAATCTGCAAAACATCACAAAACAGTAACTTCAGTAGTATCTACTATTGTTATTCTTGGTCATAGGTATTTTTCATTTTATTCAGAGGTGTGTATTTTTATTGATAAAATTATTGATGTTCAAGCATTTAAAAATTAACTAAAAGAAGTAGCTATGGTCATGACTACCCTATTTTAAAACATCCACGCTTATTTTTTCATTCAGAAGAGCCAAGTATTTAAATACTTCATTTTCAATCTCCTATAAGAGTGAAACAAGATTTTACTTTTTTCTACAAAAATAGTTGTCAAGGGCCGGGGATTTAGCTCAGTGGTTCCGGCGCCTGCCTCAAAAGCACAAGGTCCCGAGTTCGATCCCCGGTACCAAAAAAAAAAAAAAAAAGTTGTCAGCACCTATTAATGTACATCAAGGGTGTTCCCTCAGTTTTCTGAAGCCAAAAATAAGCCCCCCTAGACAGTGAAATAGATTTACTTTCACAGATAGAAATCCACATGTTAACCATCTCTGATGTTACTTAAACCAAAAATGAGCAAATAAAGAACAACAACAAACACCATAGAAAATGCCAGAGCAGAGCAACAACTATTGAAACCCCTGGCAAAGATTGAGGGATGCATGTGTGGGTGTCTACAAATGCCATTCCTTCATTATTTCTCATAAAAGGGTGGAAGTTTTATCACTTAGGCTATAGCAGTGTAAGTCAGGCAAGTTTCTATGATTTTATTTTTCTTCATAAAGGTAGGGTAATGTATTACAGGATTGTCTTGTAGCTTGAATGAAATTATACATGCACACGAATTTTAGATGTGACTGGAGCAAATCAACCCAGAATAATTCAGGTAATCTTTGAAGTGCAATGAAGCAAGGAAGGAAGGAAGGAGAGAGAGAGAAAAGAAAAGGGGTGACTGGGGTGACTGAGCATGTGATTTATGAATAGCAATGTGCTTGCCATTGCCAAGGTTTGAACTGCTCTTGAAAGACAAGTCTCTTCCTCAAGATATGGAAGGACAAAACCAAGGAGAAAGAGCTTAGTGGATCCTTGGACTGCTCTGGTCATTGCTTCTGGAAGGACTTCAGTATCAACTGAATGTGAAGGTAACCATGGTTTAGAAAATGAAAGAGTGGGGGAGAAAGAGAGGAGAGAGAGAGAGAACAGAAGCAAGAGAGAAAAAAATCCAAGTTTAAAACATTCTTTCAAAACTCTGGTGTGCAAAAAACATCCTTAGTCTTTGTCATGTCTACTTTCATGTTGTAATAATTGATGCTTGATCTAGCCGGCATCTGTTCTCTGTGGAAGATAATGAGGACATTAGACAAAAGCCTGAGAGGCCAAGGCAAGGACTTAGCCATCTCTTCTATAGCCCATAATGAACTCAGATTGGTGTTCTAGTTGAAATTCACATTTATGTGGGATTATTATTGTTATTAGTGCAGTACTGGGGATTAAACCTAGAGCCTTCACACTGAGCTACATTCTCAGCCCTTTATTTTATTTTGAGATGGTGTCTTGCGAGTCACTAAGTTGCCCAGGATGGGCTCGAACTCGTGATCCTTCTGCCTCACTCTCCTAGATGTGGGATTATTTTTAAACCAAGAGTTTTCTGTCTCTGAATTGGCTGCTAGGAACACCCACCCACCTCTACCCCATCTTTGTAAGTAAATTCTGTGTGCCAATAACTTTTATTTCCTACTTTCATTTTCTCTTTATCCTAATTTGCACTTTTTGGCCTATGTGTATTTCAAAACTACTCCAAGTCTATTTCATGATGATCAATAAAGATGCTTCTGTCTGAAGAGACCTCCCATATCCACAATACTTCATCAGTCTATTGTTTCCTGTCTCTTTTCCTTTAGATACAATTTTTTAAAGTTTTCTATACTTGTTATATGTTTACCTCTCATTCATTCTTACATCAACTTCTGTCCACTTTAGCCCCATTACCTTTCTTTTAAGTTGATTTTTACCACAGTGAAGAACAGTACCCTCATTGAACAGTTTTCAGGCTTTTGGTGGGGGAAGAGATAGGTTTTCACTATATATTCTCACCTTGAACTCTCCATTTAGCCCCAGCTGTTCTTCAGCTCTTGGCAATCCTCCTCTCTCAGCCTCCAAGAGTGCCGGGATTACAGGGATGAGGCACCATGCCTGGCTATTTATAGTCATCGGAACTTTAACTTAGCACTTTCTACATGTTTCCCTAATGGGATGCCCTCTTTCCTTTATTTCCTACACACCAACACTGTGTTTAAAGCTTCCAGCATTTGAAACAGCATTGTTTGAGACCATGCTTTTTGTTTCTTTTCCATGTCGTTTCTTTGTCTTTATGAAAGACTTCATTTTCTCATCTATTTCAACATTCCTATTTTCTGTACCTCTTGTAGGATTTTCCTAAATTTATTGCCCTTTACTTTTCAGCATGTCCTCTTGGAATGTTTCCAAAGTAATTCCTTGTGTGGCAAGGATCTTATAAGCCTGAGAGTATTTATTTCACCATCACTTATATATTATTATTTGTTGGATATAACAATAGAGGTTCAAAAATTTTTCCCTTCAATCTTTTTTTAATTACTGGGGATTGAACCAAGGACCTTTGCACTGAGTTTCATCCTTGGCCCTTTATAAAATTTATTTATTTATTTGACAAGATCTCAGTAAGTTGCTAAATTGCCCAAACTGGGCTTCAACTTTCAATCCTCCTGCCTCAGCCTCCCAGGATTCTGGGATTATAGGCATGCAACATCATGCCCAGCCCTTCATTATTTTAAAACATTATTATCTCTTGGAATTAATATGAGAAAATGAAAAAGTGGAAACAAAGGCTTTGTAAATAGAGAGGGTGGAGGGGTTGAAGGGAGAGAAGGGGAATGGGGAAAAAAGAATCAATATATATTATGTAAAGGTACAAATCTCCAATGACGAATGTCATTGTATTGTATGCCTAAAATGTACCAATAAAATTAATTTTTTTTAAAAAATTATCTCTTGGAATTCAATTTTTCTATTGAGAGATATGGTTTATTCAGATTTTTGTCTTTGAGGGGATGATAAACTTCTTCCTTCTGGAAGGCTTTAGGATTTTCTGTTTGTCTTAATTTTAATATCATGACAATCATATTGGTTTGTGATCTGCTCGTCCGGTCAACTTGAAGGGGAGAGGAGGAGGAGGAATGAGTGTCTGAGGAGCTGGGCAGCCTAACTGGTGTAATCTCACTTCTTCCCCCATGGGCTTTATTGCTGCTGGTTTCTGGGACCTGCCAAGGCACTCTGGTAGAGACTCAGGGCAGAACTGAAGTTTTCCTTCCTTATGTTCTCCCACTGCTGTATCTGGCTGCCTGTTGTAACAGAAGCACCATATTTTGCCAACTCATGCTCACCTTTGATGTCTCCCGGGAGTTTCTAGGTTTTCATGCTATGGTACTCTGTCTATGCAGCTTAGCTTCTGTGACTTCTCCAGGGATGATGCTGGGGAAAGAAATCAACAGCCAGGCTTGGTTCACCGTCTCATCATGAACTAGAGGATGCCCTCTCCGTCAGTGTTTTACACTGTTGATGCATGCCTTTTTCCTAAACACTCTGACCTTGACTTGCTCATAGCACATTTAAGAGATAATTCTTTCTCTTCTTTGAAGAGTCCTCCTCTTTGGCCACTTATATTCTCTTCTATGTTCGACCTTTTTTTCACGCTTCACATTCTCTGGAGATGATTTCATTTCCTTTAAAGACATTAGCTGTCACCACTCAGCTAGCAATCTCACCATCAGACACTACCAGATAGATGTGAAATGAACCCACAAGTAAACTCGTCCTGCTCCTGACTGCTCCTCCTGGATTACCTCTCTCCCCAAGGCCTTCACTTAACTTTCAAAGCCAGAATCTGAGCATCCTTATTGATTTCTTTCTCATTCTCACACATCTAATTAATAACAACTTCTGTTGATTCTACTTTTTCACTATATTTTAGACTCACTCACCCTCTTTTCTGTTGTTACTTTTCAGCCTTCACCCAGGCCACAAGCATCACTTACTGGAGATGCAGATGAGCCTCCTGACAGTTCCAGTATTGCCTTCTCTCTCTTCTTCTCTGTTCTATTCAGTAGAGTTAGAAGGAACCCTTTAATCCTCTCAAAATTTTTGGTCCTGGGCAACCTTTGGACTCTTAAATTTATTAAAGGCTCCAAAAAGCTTTATTTATATGTGTTAGATATAGATATTTATCTTGTTAGGAATTAAAACATCTCTCATTATGTAGCCTCTGGAAAACTTCACTGTACCTGCTTACAAGAATGAGAATGGAAAAGATAAATAACATCTATTATTATGAAAATAATTCTGACCTCACAGATGGACTGGAGGTCTTGGGAGCTCCCCGGGGTTCCATGGACCCCATTCGAAGAACCATTGCTCTAATTCATCCACCTGGTCCCCTTGCGTCCATTTAAATCTCTTCAGTACCTTGCCATCATCTCTTAGGATGAAATCCAAAACGAAGGCATCCAAGATCCTTAACAATCTGACCTCTGACCATCTCTCCAGACTCATTTCCTGTGATGTCTTCCACTCTGAACTCCACTTCAGGTGTGCAGAAAGCCTCACAGGCCCTGCTTGCCTTTTCCTTGCTCTTCTCAGTCTGTGACTTCTGATCTTTACTCAGCCTGGGAGGCCTGTTGCCCCTCCTCATCCCTCTGGATTAGTTTTGTTTTCAGCTTTTCTTGAAACCTTTCTTGAAAACCAGTCTACTTCTCTTGTTCCCTTGACCTTAGCCAGATTTCATTTATCCTCTCTTTTGTAACTGTTGTTGACTTGTGTCTCCCTCATGGGACCATAAGATCCTTGGATCTTGCTCATCATGGGCTCCTAGCACAGTGCCTGGCACATAGTGAATGTTCAATACCAGTGTAGAATTGATGGCTAGAATAATGTAAGTATAGTCATATAAGCATTTGTAACTGACTTTTTTTCTCTTTAAGTGCTTTGTGAATTGATTGGAGTTATAATTTTCTATAACATTTGTATTATTTGACCCCTTTTATTGTAAAGTTACAATTTAAGAACATTAATAAGGTATTAGCTGCGGAAGCTGATGGGTGTGTGATATGGACCAACTTAATCAATGGTTTCAAAGGACCAGCTGCCTCTGATTGGATCCACCATCACCTACCAACCAGAAAGCCAATGTGGGAGGGCTACAGCATAAAAGTGAGAGCAGTTCCTTGTGTGTCTGACTGTGTTCTTAGGGTCTGAGAACTGTGGGATATTTATTTGCCTGAGAACGAGCTTTCTGGGCCAGCAATAGATTGACTTAGGGTCAGAGCACCTGAGGAAATATCATATAAAATTATACGCAAAAGTTTTACATATGTAAACTTCTCTTAGGAGGGGGAGCATAGCTTTCACTTTTCAAAGATGACTAGAACTCAGAAAAATATATGAATCATTTCATGATTAATGAATTGGTTTTAATGTGAAATGGGCTATTTTATTTCAATAAAAAATTGAACTTATGTGCAAAATCATTCAGTGTTCCCAATGCTTTTTACTAGTATTTTTATCTCCACTATGACTAAGAATTTTTTATTGAGTTTGTAGGGTTCTGTACTGTATGTAATATAAGCTTCTGAGGATGTAAAACTTTCTAAGTAACACAGCTACTCTCCAAGTAGACTTGGAAAATGATTATATGCAAATGTAGATCTAAATTTTCAAGCTAACTCTATTAAATCACATTCAGCAAACCCTTATGCTCAAAAATCTATTTTGTATGGTCAGATTTCAATAGCTGATCTATTTTATAGACAATTTTAAAACATAAATATTAATGGCAACAATTTCATTTAAACGTACATTAAACATTAATTTTATTAATGTTTATTAATTTATCAGTACTTTATCAATGATCTATTAAGCATATTAAATATTTATTACATTTTTGTTTACATGTGGGATGCATCTTTTTTTTTGTATTAAATTCTTTTATTGGTACATTGTAGGTTTACAACACAATTACATTTCTCATTGGGAATTGTACCTTTACATAATGCATCTTGGTTCTTATTCTTTCCCCATTCCTAGCCCTCCCTTCATGCCCTCCACCCTTCCCTACTTACAAAGACTTTATTTCCATTTTTTCCATTTCTCATCATTTTTCCTTTCCCTTCTTTCCTTTCCCCTGTGCCTCCCACTACCCCTGCCCCTTTGGACCTTTTCTTCCTATTTTACATTATTGATTATTCATTGGTACATTTCAGGTATACAATATAATGACATTCATCATTGGAAATTTGTACCTTTACATAGTCTCTCTTGGTTCTTATTTTTTCACCCTTGCCCAGCCCTCCCTTCAACCCCTCCAGTCCTCCCTATTTACAAAGATTTTGTTCCTATTTTTCCATTTTCTCATATTAATCCCATTCCCTTCTGTCCTTTCCCCTAGCCCTCCCACTTCCTTCTCCTTTGCCCCTTTTCTTCCTATTTCACATTACCTATTATACATTTAGTCCTTATTTACACTTTCAGTTTCTCACGCCAGAGAAACTATTCGGTATTTACACATGTGTGTCCTATTTATTTCACTTAAGAGTATCGCCTCAATGTGCATCCACTTAGCTATAAATGTCTCTAATTTCTCATTTTTTATGGCTGAGTAGTACTCCATTTTCTAAAAAAACCACATTTTCTTTATCCAGTCTCCAGTTGATGGGCATTTGGGCTGTTTCCAAGTTTTAGCTATCACAAACTGTGCTGCTATGAACATGGGTGCACATATATCACTGTGGTATGATTCTTTGAATTCTTTGGGGAAGATCCCCAGCAGTGGAATAGCGGGGACACATGGGACTTTCAGTCCTAGTTCTTTGAGGTATCTCCATACTGATTTCCACAGTGCTTGCACCAGTCTGCACTCCCACCAGCAGTGGGGCAGGGTTCCTCTTTCCCCACAGCCCCGCCAGCATTTGTTATTGGTTGATTTCATGATAGCAGCCATTCTTTCTGGAGTGAAGTGGAATCTCAGCATTGTTTTCATTTGCATCTCTTGAATGACCAGTGATGTTGAACATTTTTTCATGTATTTATTTGCTATTTCTACTTCTTTGTCTGAGAAATGTCTGTTCATTTAAGATGCCCATTTTTGGATTGGGCCTTTAAATTTGAGAGGTCTGATCTTTTTAAGTTCTTTATAGATTCGAGATAGTAGCCTTTTGTCTGAGGAAGAGCAGGTGAAGATTTTTTCCCACATTGTGGGTTGTCTCTTCACACTGCTGGTGGTTTCTCTTGCTGTGCAGAAGCCTTTTAATAAGAAGAGATCCCATTTGTTGATTGTTTGTGCTCGTTCACGGGCAGCTGAGGTTTTGTTCATAAAATCTTTTCCTACACCGATGTCTTCAACGGTTCTACCTAACCTCTGTTCCAACTGGTTCAGAGTTTCTATTTTAATATTTAGATCTTTAATCCATTTTGATTGATTTTAGTTTAGTGCATGGTGAGAGATATAGGTCTAGTTTTAATCTTTGGCAAGTTGAAGCCCAATTTTTCCAGCTCCCTTTATTAAAGAGGCTATCTTTCCTCCAGTGAGGGTGTTTGGCTCCTTTATCGAAGATGAGATGGCTGAGTGTGTCTGGCATTGTTTCTGCATCTTCTAATCTGTTCCACTGGTCCTCAAGTCTGTTTCTTTGCCAGTACCATGCTGTTTTTATCACAGTAGCTTTGTAGTAGAGTTGCAGGTTGGGGATTGTGATACCCCCTGCCATGTCTCTGTTACCTAGAATTGCTTTTGCTATTCTGGGTCTCTTCTTGCTCCAAATGAATTTTTGGATTGTTTTCTTGAGGTCTATGAAGTATGCTGCTGGGATCTCAATTGGAATTGCATTAAATCTATATAGCAGTTTTGGAAGTATGGCCATTTTCACTATATTAATCCTTCCTACCCAGGAACAGGGGATGTCTGTCCATTTTCTGATATCATCTTCAATCTCTCTTTTCAGAATGCCATAGTTTTCAGAGAAGAGGTCTTTGATTTCTTTCGTTAGGTTGATTCCTAGGTATTTCAGTTTTTTGGATGCTATTGTGAAAGGGATTGTTTGCCCTATTTCTCTCTCAGTGAGTCTGTCATTGGTGTAGAGGAAAGCTATTGATTTTTGTGTGTTAACCTTGTAACCAGCTACTTGACTGAATTTGGTTATTAAGTCTAGAAGACTTTTGGTGGAGTTCTTGGGGTCTTCTATATAGAGTATCATGTCATCTGCAAATAATGGCAATTTGACTTCTTCATTTCCTATCTTTATTCCTTTTATTTCTTTCTCTTGTCTAATTGCTGTGGCTAATGTTTCCAAAACTATATTGAACAAGAGTGGTGATAGTGGACATCCTTGTCTTGTTCCTGATTTTAGTGTGAAGGATTTCAGTTTGTGACCATTTAGTATGATATTCCTGTTGGTTTTTCATAGATAGCTTCTATCAGTTTGAGGTAGAGACCATCTATTCCAATTTTTGTAGGGTTTTTATCATAAATGCATGTTGGATTTTGTCAAATGCTTTTTCTGTGTCTATGGAGATAATCATATGGTTTTTGTCCTTGGCTCTATTGATATAGTGTATTACATGAATTGATTTTCGTATATTGAACCATCCCGGGATGCATCTTTTTTTTAATGTTGTGACCTCCTTATTTGGTGACAGGACAACATTAAAGGAAAGAAAATATGTAAAACTGAAAATGAACAGAAAATAAGATAAATGTTCTCCATAATATTCTTTTAGTACAATAATAAAATAAGGCAGATTTTGATTTTTTTTCTCCAAATTAGATTTCCTTTCTTATTTTTATCACTCCTCCCTACCTAATAAAGACATACTCTTTGTAGTAGGATATTTTCTGGATTTATTAGAGCATAAAAATGTCTCCAATCAATGACCCCCTTGCTTGTATTATTTATTGAGCAACTTTTTTTTTCTATTTTGAAAGTTCACTTCAAGAAAATTTGTTTCTTATTGAATTCCTGTCTAAATGTACATTTTCTTCAAAACTTGTTCATTGCTTTGGGTAACTATAAAATGACTGATCACATACAGATTGGCCCCCTGGCCTGTTATTTTTGTCTAATAAGGTCAACCTACTTCCTTTTTATTTTCAAGAAGCAGAAAGGCTGCCATTTCCAGGACCATGAGGGAGATATTGCAAAGATAAAAATGTTATATCCTGTAAGAGAATTTTTGGATTTTCTGTTGCATGCGAAAATGCCTGGTGTTATGAGAATTATAGTAGCAATAATAATATTTGAAACAATAGGTATTATGCATATTCATTATATTCTACACCTGCTCTGGGCAGTGTGGTAGGCTCTAGCCACATGTTGCTACTGAGCACTTGAATTGTGATCAGTGACGGCACTGAAAGGACAAGATTTTGGAAATAAACGATTAAACAAAATATGCTACTAAATTAGATTTACCTATTCTTTTTAATTTTTAATGAGGCTACTTGAATATTTTTAAATTATCTAAGTGGCTTGTGTTGTTTCTGTTAAACAGTTCTGTCTAGGCAATTTACATGCATTTTAGTCTCACTCTTCACAGCAACTCTGTGAAACATGTATCTTTAGTGTTCTTTAATCTTTAATCTTCATAGACAGAAACTGATAATCATGGAGATTAAGTAACTGTCCTAGGGTTATGCTTGGTAGAGCAGGACTCAACTTGAGTTCAGACCCTTAGCCAGTAGTCTCCAGGACAGTGGTGGCGAACCTATGGCATGTGCATTATTTGTTTTTGTTTTAAGACAAAGGATGTGAAAGTATGAGTTGTTTTTTCTAAACTAAAACCTCAGTATTCAGGTTTAATTGCTGTGTTGGCCCTTTGCAATAAATAAGTGGGTTTTGGGTTGATGTTTGGGCACTCATCTGTAAAATGTTCACCATCGCTGCTCTCTAGGCTTTTTGCCCCATCAGCTCTTTTATGTCACCAGTGATAGCAATGTGATTAAATATGCTTTTTGTGTTTTTTAGACCTTAGTTTCTTACTTTGTAGTACAGCAATATGAAGATCTCATTCTCTTTTTGAATACATGAATTTAATGGATCTAATGCCTGAAATACATTTAACTCCCAAAGAGATCTATAGCCAACTGCATCACTGACTGCACTTACTAAATGATGCCCAGTTTTTTTACCCATGTGTTAATTATGCACAGAATTTTATTGAAATCAGGTAGATTTCTATCTCTTCTGATGTCATTGAGTTCTGCAAACTAATTCGATATCACATTTTTATATTTTTATCAAGTGATTCCTGCTAAAATTCTTTGTTTGAAGGATTTTTAAACAGCTTTAAAATAGTCTTAAACTTTTTAGAGGTGACATTCATAATTTTCATGAAGAAAAATGAAACAATTTCTGCATTTTATCCTTAAAATGCTTTCTGCTTTCATTGCTAAAAATGACAACTTTACCTTGAAGTGTGATTATACTTTTTCAAAATATCTGCTATATGCATACTACTGTCAACTATTTGTCATCAGAGAAGTTGAGATGATTTATAACATTTGTCCTTTGCCAAAAAGTGTGGAACATCTTTAAGTTTAAAAACTGTCCTAAGTTCTATATTTTGGCACAAGATAATAAAGATAGAACATTTTTATGGTTAGCAACAACCTTATTTCAATGTATTATGGAGATATTACCAGGATCTACTTTAAAAAATAGTACAAAATTAAGTACAATGATGACTGTATGTAGAGAAACAACAAATGAACTCTTCTTTCCAGCTTTATTCTCAACACCACACACAAGACTTCTGATACCAGATATGTTTGTGTATCTGTACATGGTATTATGTGGCAGACACCAAACAGATGTTCTGCAATTCAGTTCTTTTCTGACAAGAACCCACAGGTTAAGAACTCGGTCCCACCAAACCTGGTCCCCCTCCTACACTTGTGCCACTAACGAGCATTAAAGTACCTGGTTACTCACTTCAGTCCAACTTACTACAGATCTCATCTTTGCTCACAGAACTCAGATAATACTTTACTTACAATTAATAATTAATAATTATTATAAAAAGATGTATCTCAGGAATAGCCAAATGGCAAAGATAGAGCAAGGTATGGGGAAAGGGATACAGGACTTGCATATCCTTTCTGGGGGAACCACCCTCCCAGCACCTCCACCTGTTTGGCCACCTGGAAGCACTCTAAACTCAGTAGTTCAAAGATTTTTGTGGAGGCTTCATCAAATAGACATGACTCATTATTAATTCATTATTATTATTATTAATTATTAATGCAGTCTTTCTCTCCTTTCGGTGGGGGGGGGGCGTGGATCTAAAAGTTCCAAGCTTTAATCATAGGTTGATCCCTCTGATAACCAGCCCACCTCCAGACTCCCACCAAGAGTCATCTTGTTAGAACAAAAGGTGTTTTTATCACCTGGAAAATTCCAAGGGATTAGGAGCTCTGTGTTAGGAGCCAGGTCAGAGACCAAATATCAGAACAAATGATGTACCTATCACTTCTGTCACTCAGAAATTACAACTGTTTTAGCAGCTCTGTGCCAGAAACAAGGAGCAGAGGTCAAATACATGTTTCTTACTGTATCGCACTATCACAATGACATTTTGTTACACCATGGACTTTTGGCTTCTCTTTTTTGCCTTATCAACTCTACTGCAGTGAATGAATTTCACATGTGGTTTTTTCGCTGTAGTTTTTCTTAGAAATACTTTTTATAAAAAAATCCTATTTTTAAAAAGTTGCTCCACCTTTGGTTACAGTTGCATAGGTGTTTCTTAAAACATCATTCTCATCAAGGTATTCATATACTGTGAGCATATAGGTTCTCTGATATAGCATTATATTTCAGAGGCTTGTAAAAATAATTCATCATGAGTTTCATTATTGAAGTGTAATTTGTGTGCAATAGAAATAGAAAATATTTAAAACTGAATGATAATAAAACCACAATATGTCAAAATTTGGGGATGCAATTAAAGCAGTACTTAAGATAAGTTTATAGCCTCAAATATGTATATTAGAAAGGAAGAAAGGCTCAAAATCAATGAATATTTTTCTTAAGAAGGTAAAAAGACTAGCAAATTAACATAAAGTAGAAGAATGGAAGTCATAACTTAAGAGAAGAGATCAATGAAATCAGATGCAAACAACAAAGAAAATTAATAAAACTTAGATTTTTAAATCAACAAAATTATTAAATCTCTAGTAAGACTGCTCAAGAAAAAAGAGAGAAAATTCAAATTACCAACATTCTGAAGGGAAGGGAATATCAATCCAGATTCTTCAAACTAAAAAAAAAAACCAAAGGAATAATATGAGTCAATCTTTGCCAGTAAATTCAGTAATTTAGTTGAAATGGACCATTTCTTGGAAACTACAACTTTCAAAACTGATATGCAAGATGAAATATAAAATATAGAGAGACCCAGCAATATTTAATTTATCGATAAAATTTCCTCAAAAAGCAAACTTCAGATGCAGGTTGTTTCACTAGTGAATTCTATCAGATAATTAGGGAAAGAATGAAGAAGAAATACCCTGAATAATTTTATGATGTCAGAATAACCCTAAAACCAAAGTTCGCCAAAAGTATTACAGGAAAAAATACAAATTAATATCCCTCAAAATATAGACACTAATTTTTGACCAAGTCTTTTCTTTTAGTTTTTAAACAGCTTTATTGAGGTATGATTGACATACAAAAGACTGCACATCTTTAATGTATATAATTTGATGAATTTAGACTTGGGTAACCATATGAAACCATGCTATACACATATGTGTAGCTAGAGTATTCTCTCAATCACATCTAGATTTCTATCTCTTCAGATATCTATCCCCTCCAAAAGTTTCCTCATGCCTCCTTCTTTTTCTGTTTAAGAACATTTAACAGGAGATCTACCTACTTGACAAAAATTTTAAGTGCAAAATACAGTATTGCCAACTATAGGTACTATGCTGTATAGCTGGTTTCTAGAACAGCTGTAACTTCATACCCATTGAACAAAATCTCCCCATTTTCCCTTTTCCCAATACTTGGAAACCACCATTCTATTTTCCGCTCTGGGCATCTGACTCCTTTATATCCCTCATGGAAGTAGACTCATATAGGATTTGTGCTTCTCTGACTATCTTCTTCCACTTAACGTAATGTCCTCCAGGTTCACCCATGTTGTTTCATATAGCAGGATTTCCTTTTTTTAAGGTTGAATAATATTGTATTGTGTGCATTTATCACATTTTCTTTATTCATTCATCTACTGATGGACAGTCCTGTTATTTCCATATCTCAGCTACCATAAATAATGCTACAATGAACATAGGAATGCAGCTATCTCTTCAAGACCCTGATTTCAATTCTTTTGGACATATACCCACAAGTAGGACTGCTGAGTCATATTGTACTTCTAGTTTTAATTTTTTAAAAAGATGCATACTGGGGCTGGGGATTTAGCTCAGCGGTACCGTGCCTGCCTGGCAAGCACAAGGTCCTGAGTTTGATCCCCAGTACCAAAAAGAAAACAAAAAGATGCATACTGTTTTCCCTCACAACTGCAACTTTTTACATTCCCACCAAAACTGTACAGCAGTACTAGTTTCTACATGGCCTCACCAATCCTTATCTTTGTTTTCTATTGTCCTCTGACAATATGTATCATTATATTTTGCTTTGTATTCTCCTGATTATTAGTAATTTTGAGCACCTTTTCACATATTTGTTGGCTATCTGTGTACCTTCTTTAGAGACCTATCTATTCTAGAGGCACTTGCCCATTTTTATCCTGGTAATTGAATGTTTTGTTTTTGCTATTGAGTTATAAGAGTTCTTTATATTTGTTGTATATTAACCCCTTATCCTAGTTCTTTAAAGAAAATTCTAGCTTTGCCAGAATTCTTCATTTCAATAAACAAATCCAGATTTGATTTGTGTGCTTTTTTTAAGAAACAGAATCTCCCCATGTTGTCCAGGCTGGCCTCAAGCACCTAAGCACAAGTAATCCTCCTGCTTAATCCCACTGCATAGCTGGAAGCTGGGACTACTGTGTAGACACATGCTACCATGCTAGGTTAACACTGACATGTAGCTTTAAACAGGGATTCTTGCTTTTGAAAAGACAAAAGGGTTGGCACATTCTATGTTTAACTGAATGGAAGGAAAACTGATGAAGGCTGAGGAAAGAGACATACAAAACTTAGAAGAAAATATCTATAATAGATTTCTTAAGTCTTGTCAGTCATCTTTCATGAAGCAATTTGTATCTATGAAGCTAGGTTTGTGGCCCACTGGGTAGAATCTGGGTTTTTAGGTTGATTCTCGGAGTATTTCTTTAGCCAGATGGTTCTGCAGGCAAGGTGCCATCTGACCAGGCAATGTTTGGTGAGATTATTTAATTCTGTGTTTATTAAAGCTTGCTCTTTCTGGCAGCATATTGTGCCTTTTAAAAGTGACTTCTTGAAAACCTGCTGAGTTTTGGGTGGTGATTTTATTTTTTTGTTAAGTATATCACCAGGCATGCCAGAGATCACTGTTTCTTTTCCTGGGTGCTAACGTACCAAAGAATAAGGCTTCTTTAGCTTTGTAATGCACTGTACTCCTACTCTAGCTACTTTTTAAACATTAATTTTTTTTTATTCTTTGAGATGAGGTCTTACTGTGTTTCCCAGGTTGGCTTTGAATTTACACTCTTCCTGCCTCAGCCTTCTGAGTAACTGGAATGATGGGCACACCATGCCTGGCTTCCATAGTGATCCTCAATTTTTGCAATATTGAGAGCTATTCTTTAGAATGATAATCAATAGTGATCTTATGATTAGTGATTGAGTCCTGAATCCCCTCATTGATTTGGTTTATCTTGCATGAGGACCAATAGTTTATATCCAACAGCTGATAAAAATGCCCAGACTCATTTTTCAGACAGCATGGTTAGAACAATTTAAGATCAAAATCAATGTGGCTGGTAGAAATTTGGGAGATTTTGTGGTCCTAGGTAGCTCTTGCAGGGGATGGAAGACAAGGAAGATGGAGTCCTCAGCCTGTCTCCAAAGTGAGCAGCAGAACATTGAACAATATTGCCATCCCCAGGCCCCTGACCTACCAGGATCATCCCCATAGCATGGCATAGTTTGGGGTGAATTAATTGTCAGAGCATGTAGGAGGAGGCCATAACCAGTATTTCTAGTGCATAGATGTTTGGTCTCTAGGGCCTATGCTTTCCTGTGAGCTCTGATCATTTTTGTTACTGGCCATATCCAGTGCTTTAAAAATCTTGTCATGACCATCCCCTGATATCATGTCCACCATGCAGAGACCAGACATAAGCTTCTAAATGTCTAGAATTTAAAATGTCTAATATTAACCAGAAGAAAAGTCACAACCATTTAAGAGGAAAGTGGTGGAACCCAGCCCAGATGCTTCTGTATAACAAGGACACCTAACTGTGAAAGTTTCTAATCTCAGAGGCCCTAATCTTGACCCCTGGTAAGTGGTCAAAGTGGGGAATCTAGAACTCCACCTCCCATTTCAGATTGCGGCTGCCCTAACAGTATTCCCTAAATTTTGATGGCCTATACTTCCCGCATGTTGTTTATGAAAGTGAGCTCAAGGATGTCTTTCAGTGGTGAGAAAAGGCAAATGAGTGCATTTCATTTGGAAACTTGAGAGTAATAAAGGAGCATGTAGAGATTGCAATGGAAATTATGGTGATGAAAAGATGACTTAACAGAATCTAACATCTTGACAGACTTAATGAACTGAAATGCAGACTAATTTAGTTAATATTTATTTTCCAAAAGTCAACTGCTCATCATTGTATTATGATTTGGATCCTAAAAGCCCCCCAAAAGCTTGTGTGTTGAAGGCTTCGTCTTCAGGGCAGCAGTGTTCAGAGGTGGGGCCTTCAAGAGGTAGTTGGATTCATGGGTGCTCTGACTCATCAATGAATTACTCCATTTATAAATTAATATTCTAATGGGTTTGGGTGAAGGGACTTGGTAATTGAACCAAGCAACCTCTTTACTTCCTACCACCCATGAGGTGAGCAGCTTTGTTCTACCACTTGGTTCTCACTGTGACATTCCACCTCACTACAGAACGACAGAGCCAAGTCATGAACTGAAACCTTTGAAACTGTGAGCTAAAGCAGGCATTTCCTCCAAGTCAGTTTTCTCGGGTGTTTTGTTACAGTGATGGAAAGTACGTAACATAACTATGTAACATATTGTATTTGCAAATTAACACAAACTTTGGACATTTTGTACAGGGTAGGAAAACTATCACTTCACACACAGTTAAATACTTATTCTAAAAATGGATCGCCTCAGTGATTGTCCCTTCTTAGGCATACGTAAGCACAAGAATAGAGACAGATACCAGCCAGGAGCCATTGTAACCAGAGCAGCTGTAACATGCCTACAGAGGGACTTCACCTTTCATTAGAGCTATCCAAGCATGATGACTCTGACCAGGTACACATCCTTATAGAAAGCAGCCAACAGCATTAGAGTGAGTGAGTGTGTGTGTGTGTGTGTCACTGTGTTTTCAAGAAAATAATATGTGTGTCAATTAAGCAAGAACTCAGCAGTGTATTGCTCTGAAATCCCTTGAACTGTTAGTTTATCTGTTGCCTACCGTGTCCATATAAAAGCCATTCCTATGTTATTTTTTAGAGAATTCAGCATATGGATTATATGCTACGTGCTGTGTTGGTTACAGAACGCCTTCTGTTAACCTTGCAGTGGTTTTTATGAACAGTTCTTAGCCATGGTTTCCAAGTTGTAGTAACCATGTTTATTAAACCATAAATATGTCCCGACAGGATCTAAGTATATGGTACTCTCTTTTGAATTTAAGTTAGGGTAGCTTAGCAAGTTTTTGAAAGAAAATTTAGTGTAGGTATAGTAAATTTTAAAATTTTTGTTAATTTGTATATGGTTTATAGACAGACTAAAGTTTTATGCCGCCTAGGCAGTTTGTTGTCTGACTGATTGTGGTGTTTGTTGTATTATTTTTAATGCTCTGTTGGTCAACTAGCCATGATGTATCTCTGTGGTGCTCTTGTGCATATATTTGTTCTTAGTAACTGTAAGTGGCTTATATAGTATTAAAACACAAGTTGGTGTTTCATGAAGCTGAAAAATTGAGTTCACAAGCATCATGTATAAGGATATGGTATAAACATAATATTACAGGCATGAGTTCTAGATTCAGAGTTCCTGGATCCAACCACAGCTTCTCTTCTTATGAGATGTGTCCTTAGGCAATCTATTTAACCTTTGATTTCTTCACTGTTAAATGGGAATATTAAGAGTATGTACTTTATAAGGCTGTTGTGAAGAATAAATGAAGAAATCCACTTAGCACAAGGCCTTGCACACAGTAAATGTTCAATAAACTTTTATCATCTCATCTCTTTACATTCTCACAAGCCTGAGAACTAGTGTCTGCCTCTATGGTTAAATCTGTCTTGTCTAGTTACTGAATTTACTTGAAGGAAGTATAAGAAAGTGAACCACAAAACAGATTTCTAGGTAGGTGCCTTCTTTTTACATAAAGGGTTTTTTTCATTTATAATAACCAAGCTTGTTTCTGGGCAAAAGTTCATCCTTTTTTATGACTTTTAAAAAGAGATTTTACACAATGTAAAACTCCACCGAATTTTTAGCTCCCTTCTTTCTTAATATCTCTCCTGAATGTTAATAGCAACAAAACAAGGAGAAAACCAAGACTATTTCGGCTGCCCTTTGATTTCATCTAAGCCTCTTGACCGAGATGCATAAAGCAGGGTATTTCAGCTTCTATAGGAGCTGCTAATGAAAGTCAAGTGTTATAAGACATTGTCCTTATCACCAGGAAAATTTATTAGTCAATGGTTTCCCAGAGGGACACAGGATTATTGGACAAAGGTGGATATT
Source organism: Heterocephalus glaber (assembly GCF_053883595.1). NCBI lineage: Eukaryota > Metazoa > Chordata > Mammalia > Rodentia > Bathyergidae > Heterocephalus > Heterocephalus glaber. The sequence goes on along the minus strand of NW_028258156.1, from coordinate 24,428,256 downwards.
TATTTGATAAAATGCCTTGTAGGTCAGTTTCTATGAATTTTTCCTCAGGAGGCCTGGGAATTATCCCAAAAATGAACATAAAAATATTTGGACTTGAGAAGTAATTTTCAGTTGACTTATGGGAACTAAATTCTCTTTATGTTTTCTAGCCTTTGATCTTTTGGAATAGTCTCTTACAGGAGGTAATGGTAGCACAGGAGGAAGGAGCGGGCAGATAAAACATAGTCACAGAAGATGTGGCCACTACTAGATCATGTGGAGCTGTGTATGTTTTTTTTCCTGTATCTATAAATACTCTGCATAGGAAGATTCTTCGTCAGAGCTATTTTCTAGATTATCTTAATATCACATCTAGTCTTAAAACTTTTTCAGAATCCTAAAAATTTCTTTTACATTTTATCACTGGATATTTTTAAACTGTTAGTTACAAAATAATATATTTTATCTGATTAATTCATCCTAATAAGTAAATAAATTCTTTAAATATAACTTTAAGAAATACAGGTAGAAAAACAATGCCACATTAGGGGCAGTACTGAAATTTATAGCTATTGTTTGGCAAATTGCATCTTGACTGCAGCTTTCCAAAATCTTTTATCCACTATCCACCTCTTTTTTCTACATTATTACCTGATTGAATATCAACTTGTATGTGGCTTGGATTTTGGACACTTGTGTATTGTGGGGACTTGGCTATACTCTTGAAGTAGGCACCAGGAATCAACTGGTCGATACGTTTCTTTAATGTACAATAAAATTAAAGTTGTAAATATCCCTCCCAAGTGTTTGTCAAAATTCACTTTCTAAAAGCTGAATTTTAAAAACAGTCATTTTCATAATGTATCAGTCAAAGCATTTATGAACTAGATGAGTGATTGAAAGATTTGTTTCTTCTCTTTCTTTTTTTTTTTTTTTTTTTTTGATTTACAAGTTTCTTAACTTCCAGAAACTTTTCCTCTCATTGGTGATCAAAGTCGAAAAGCCAGTCAGGTTCTTTATAAATTGATGCCAACAATGGCCTTTAAATCTTCAAATCCACTGGCATTCTCTTAGGTGCTATTGTTTGTTCATTCTATATAAGCTCTCAGTACTGTTTCTTGCCAATGACTGTCATTCTGAGAGCCATTGGCTGGCACTTCTCTTAACTGTTGTGACTTTTGTGTTCCTTAAAAGAAGCTTCACCAAGATTCATATCTTAGGCATTTAGACATTTCCTATTCTCTTTCAAATATATTTTTATTAAGACACTTCAACTGTTACTTTAAATATTGTATATCTTTGTATCAATTTAAATACCTGGAAATATCCATTAATCTGAAAGTAAAAGTTTAAGGTATATATGACATACTGAGTTGGACTACATTAAATGACTTTTTTGTTTTGTTTTAGTTTATTTAGTGTTTTAAAACTGACTCACTATGTAGGCCAGTCTGGCCTTGAACTCACTGTGTATTGCAGACTGGCCTTAAACTTGCCATCCTCCCTCTTCAGTCTCCCAAGTTCTGGGATTACAGACATGCACCACCTTGCCCAGCTAAGAATTGCTGTTTTTTAATGTAAAAAATGACTAAACATTGACAACTTTCTCTAATGTTTTTATTAGCGTTCTCTACTCTTCTGTAAGAAATACATCTTTTTTCTGTATAAACTGAAATATGGTTTATCTTAGACTTCCAAATACATTTTAATGAGAAAATATAATTTTCTACTAAATTGATACATTTTGAGGTTACATCTTCATCCTCAGGTCATGTGCCACTTCTATTATCACAAATATTAATTTTTTTGGAATTACAGATTTAACTGGTAGACTTTTTTGTCTTCACTTCAGGAGTAGTGAATAGGAAAAAGTACAGAGAAATCCCTTTCCTTCTTTCACTTTTCTGCACTGTATCATTTATTCATTCCTCTTTGCAGTGCCAGGGTTAAATTAACTGTGGCCAGATTTCAAGGTCTCAGCCAGTGGCATGTTCGTCTTTTCCTTGGCAGGCACAGACAGTGCTTGATATGATGACTCTGTCATTACCCGGTTTTGGTAAACACACATTATTTAGCCAGTACAGCAAAATGGCTCCTTCAGAGCCATTACATTGCAGTTCATCAAGTAAATAGTGATTTAGCCATTTTCATGAAAAATGTATGTTATTTCGTTGATAGCCTGTCAATCCACAGCATTCAACTAATTCCCTATCCCCCTTTATGAGTATTTTGGAGCCTCTTTTTGAAAGCCATTACTGTACTGTATGAAAACTGTTCAATGCTCTATTTCAATGTAAAAATCAGTTAGTGTGATTGTTTTATAGATATTTCTTTTGTGAACAATTTCTCAGTGGTAGAGAGAATAGGACACAGCACCCAGACTATTAACTTGAATTGCTTTGATAGAAATGAAAACAGCTTGTCTTTAAAGAATAGATGGAAATGATTTAATGTTTAGTCCCTGGTGATATTTTTACTTCATCATTTAAATCTGGAATAATTTAATGACAGAATTGTAAAACCCACTTGAACACCGTGCTGTCATGTCTGCTGGTGCTGTCTGAAAACAGGTGTGTATGGTTGAGACTGTGCTTCCATGCTGATGGAGCTAGTTTCACAAAAGTGCATTCTGGATTGAAATTAAGATGATGTCTTGACTTTCAAAAGGATTCTTTTTCTTCAGGAGAATGTGACAGTGTGGGTGTTTGGTTTATCCTCCTGAGGGACAAGTGCCAGGAAATAGATTTCTGAACTCAAAGATAGAATTCCGTGGAGACCGTGGTGAAGAATCTACTTATTTGTTTTTGCAGTGATGCATCAAGCACAGATTCCTAACAAAGCAATGCATTGGGATGTAGATAGTTTCCACCTTCTGAAATGATTATTTTTCTTGAAAGACAAAAATAGCTGCCTTGCCACACAGTGCTGCTGGGTCTTGATGGAAAATGTCATGCTGTTTCTTGTTTCTTCCCCTGATGGCATAATACGTATGAGAACAGGTGTGACAACCTAAGTATATTTAGCAGATCTCTGTAGGGCACAGAAATGGGAATAGAATAGAATTGTGTAAGGACTTCAAAATGGAATCTCACAAACTACGTCAGGCCCTTCCTGTATTTAATAACTCTGAGGACAGAATGGACAATAAAATTTCTAGTGCCCCTTACATATGAATTAACAACATCTTCGTATGAGATAACAGCAAGATTGCCTGCATCCATTTGCAGCCCCATGATAATTCTTGCAGTGCATTTTGTTCATCTATGTGTGATTCACTGGGTCAGAAAATTAAATTGGAAAACAAGGGACACTTCTCCATGGTACTTTCAGGTCATCCTTTGTGGTGATGATGGCCTCAAACCTGGCTTTGCTCTCTACATGGTGCCTTAGACTATCCCCACCCCCAAATACTGAAGTAGCGGTAAAGTTTTCCTTTTTGGACAAGCAATTGTTTGACAGTTGATTATTTGACAAGCAGAGATGTCTGCCTGACCATTTTGTTTGCTGACATATGAAGAAGCCAGTTTCTTCACACTTCCTTCCTTCAGTTCAGACAAGTTTCTGGTTTTGTTTTTACATTCCTCATTTAAATTGAAATGTTCAAGGAAAAGAGCCAGAAGAAAACCCCTTCGTCAGTGGTACTATGTGGTATTTTCTGTGCTTGCTCCTGCTCTGAAACATCTGTGGTCTGAGTTTTTCTGAGGAATCTCGGGAAATAGAATTTCATAAACCCAGGAGGGAAATCTAGAGACTCAAGAAAGAAGGGGGCAGGAAGTTGTTTTGCTTATGGAACTTGGCACATAAGGCCTGATTCTTGGCACTAAAGATCCTTTCTAGCTTCTGAATTGTAAATAATGGCTTTAAAAGAGTAGTTATAAGAAATAAAGATAAAAGGAAAGGAGGTAGACTCTGTGAAGATGGGAGGAGGATCTGAGGGTGGTAGTAAAAATGATCAAGATGTGATACGTAAATGTACCCACACACCACCATGAATGTGTTTATTATGTATTGCAAACATATACCAGTTTTAAAATGTTAAAAAAAAACAGGTGAGGCTACCTTTCTGAATAGAAAGAAAAATAAAAAAGAATAGGGGTCCATGCCCTGTCTTTGCCTTCATAACTTCCCTGTAAACATTCCCCACTCCGCAGCAGGCTTTTCCGTACTCTCTGTAGGCCTTCACAAAGGGAACAAAGCGGAGTGGAGAGCGAGGGGTATGGCTCCTCTGAGCACTCTTGCACTTCTTCCTTTACCTCTCGCTGGGGTTAGGGGAGTTCAGAAATGGGAGGTTCCTGGGTAAACCAGATCCCTGAGGAAGGGGCTCATAGCCCCTCCTGAAAGTCAAGTGGGACTAGGATCAGACTGAAAACAGAAGTGGAATTATAGATCCAGACTTTTGAGGGGATGATGTAGTTCGTGTGAGGTACCTCATTCATTTTCTCACAAAGAAAATCTGAAAGGGTGTTGACAAGAAAGAGGGGGCACTGCTATTACAGATTACTGCTCTTAAAATGTCTTCATGCTGATAAACTGCCAAGGCTGGAAAGTAAATTTGGCTGCTGTGTTCAAGGTTAAGACAATTGGAAGCATGTGAATCAATAAGGCAAGCCAATCAATTACAAATTGATTAAGTATCTCCAATCTGTAAAGCATGGGGGTATTGAGGGAGAAGGGATACTATGATCAAATATTTGCAGGGATGCTGGTGATCAAGTATTTTTTTGTTTGTTTTCTTGTGCAATAAGCTTTTCGGATTCTAAAAGTAACTTATACAAAAATATCAAACACAGAAAAAGTATAAGGGCAGTAGAAAAGGAAGAAGCCTACCACACGTAGCTAACAACTGCCAACATTTTATATCTTTTAAGCAAAATATCTTTTTCCCGTGTCTAAGAAAATTGGCTTTGAAGTATACATCCCATTTTAAAATATTTTTATCATTTTGATGAAAATGTCATGTTCATTGTTTAAATTTTTCAAGTTGTATAGTCAAATACAAATAAAGTAAAAACTTTCCTGAAACTGTCCAGAAGCAGTCACTGCTAACATTTGGTAGTCTTTCCTGAGAGTCACTTCTGTGTGTAAGCTGGGGTATGGATTGATCTGTGTTGACTTTTACATGAATCTCATCTGCTTCTTTATCCAACCATAACACGTGGATACTTCTTATATCAGACATCAGTTTTAATGGCTGCATTGTATCTCAGCCTATCAGTGAATTTTGTTTTACCACCGGTTTCTTGAGGGACATTTAAACTGTTTGCAGTCTAGATGCAGTTGGCCCATAAGCACTCTTGTACCATGAACTTTGGTTTACTATTCAATTTAATCCTGAGGGTACATTCCTAGAAGTGGGGTTTCTGGGTCACAAGTCATGCCCATCTTAATGGCACTGTATATCTAAGAACAAGATCGTAATTGTTTTGATTACCAGACTTAACCTTTTTATACTTATCAGCCATTTGTATCTTTTTCCTTTATTATTATTTTATTGGTTTTTCCTTTATCCTTTTATTTGTATCTTTTGTGAATTTTTCTGCTTGTATTTTTTATTTTGAGTTGGTAAAAGTTCTTCGTACAATACATATTGATTTTGTATGTGTTGTACATATTTTGAATGTCTTTCCAGTTTGTAATATGTCCTGAAAACTTGTGTAGTGGTGACTTTACATTTGGCTGTGTCATTGGGAAACCGGGTCCTGACACAGCAAGGTAACTAGCCCCTCACTTCCTTGGTGTTTGGTGAAAGAATTCAATCAAGACACTTAGATGGCCATTGTATTGTAAAGTAGATACAGAGAGAGTTCTGCTTTCCACCAAGAAGGTGGGCAGTGCCACAGAGGAATCTGTACTGAGTGTGAGTCTCATGTTTTGTTTTGTTTTCTGCACCCAGGAGTCACTTTTGGGGTTCATGGAACTAGGATAATTATGATGTTTATCAACATTTTACTTAGAGGTTACTTTGGAATTGCAAAATGTCTTCCTGTCCTTTTTAGATGGTCATTGTTTCCTCAGGGGTTTTCATCATGTAAGGAACTAAGGAAAGAAAATTATGAAACATAAATTCTTAATTTAAACTGGGTTCCACTCCAAGGCAGGAGGATCTTTAAAGAACATTTGCTTTCCGGATGTCATTGGGGTGTAGGCTATGACAGCCAGGAATGCCATGTGCCTGTTCTGGAACTAGATGGCCAGGTGGCCATGTATCAGAAGGAATGTGCACAGTGTGTAACCTTTAAATGCCATTATGCTCTGTGGGATTCCTTTTGGCCTGAGACCTAACAAATGATTATAAATGTGTTATATATTGGAGTTTTTGTTTATTTAACTATAACTGGAAAGCATGCTATTTTGGAATCCCACCCCCACTATCCCTTAGGCTTGCTAATGTCTAACCACCTGCTTAACACCTGGTTCTTGATCTGAAACTTGTTATTGTGTATAAGAAAATTTCACTGGACCACTTAAATACCCAAGGAAAACTATTCAAGCCTATTGCAGTAGAACAGAGATTGAACTCAGATTCCCTTGAAACAAAAGGCAGTTTTAGGCACTGGGGAGCATTAGTGGAAAAGTACTGGAGGATGCCGCAGGGGAGGGGGAATTTAGTTCACGTACTTTTAGGCCATTAGTGTTTGCTAAGTGGCAGTGCTTATCAAAGTTAGGCTCGGACCCTCCCACAGAGACTGAGACAGGGTGCTATCTTTCTTGATGATTAGGTTTTAAAGAAATGGCCCCCAGATCCTTGAGAAAGATATTCCTGGATTGTCAAACAGGAATTTCAAAGGCACAAAGAATTTACAATTGCTAGCTTTCTAAAGTAATGCTGTAATAAAAGGAAGGTTTAGGACCTATGGTCAGAAAGAAATCTAAGTTTAGTCAGGGGGAGGGGAATGTTAAGGTTCTCTTGCTCACTTGGAGAATGGTATTCTTGGGAACAAAGAAGCTAATCAAAGAGAGATAGAGGGAGATGAGCAGTGGAAATACTCAGGCAGTGGCTAAGTTTAAAATTGGTGTCATGTGGGTACAAATGACTTTTGAAGTGAAAGGAACATGAAAGGGATAGAGGGTTGGTCAAACTCATTGCTTGTCTCTCTGAAACCTCCCGCCAGATCATGTTGTGGTAAATAAAGCAAACAGCCAATATATATGGTGTATTTGTCCTCACCTGTGAGAAGTGAGGAATGATGTTGTCATTGTTCACTCAGAATTGTTATTCTGCCAGTCCCTATTTAAGTTACTACATCCTTACCTCCCCTAAATGGTAACTATCAAGAGTGCCTAGAGGTAGTATCTATAATATAAGAAAGAGCAAGCGTCCCAAGATACCCAGGCCTGAGTTTTAATCCAACTCTACTATTTATTAGTATCCTGTGGGCAAATGATATAACTTCCATGAGGCTCAGTGTCTTCACCTGTAAAATGGGAATAATTCAGTGAGCTCGTGTATGCAAAATACCTAGCCCAAATCTCACACAGAATGAGCTCAAATAACGTTTGTTTCCTTCCCTACCATTTTGCATCAATACTGCTCCTCAACTTTGATTAAAAGACATAAGGGTTATAATTGCTTAGCTGTTTAATTCCCATATTATAAATTTAGTTTATAAAGTAGAAATTACTTGGAAATCCCATTGTTTGTCTTCATGGTCTAGCTATAGCCTATGAATGCTAAGCGGAAAGGAATTGAGGTGTGTAACCTGCTTCTTTTATCTTGTCTTATTAGCTGTGATCAATGAGCCTGCCTCCTCATGGTGCCTCTGTCATTTTGCCTCAGAGCCCTCAGTGCTTTTCCTTTGTAGATTCATTTAATCTTGATGCACAAACTAGGTGTGGATTGCAAATTTTCACTTCATCACCAATATCAGCATTGATTTATAGGCAGCTCTATTCACCAGAAACGGATCTTGTGATTTTTAAAATGCACATTAATTAGCATTTTGCTTTTAATGAGTTATTGGCAGTGAGACAAATTAATTAAATCATGAAATGCTTATCTCAGGTCTATAATGTGTGAATTAGTTGTTTCACAACTAATTGAAAAATTCTGGCCCTAAGATTTTGACAATGTATATATAACAAGCACTTCTTCAGAAAAACAAAATGTAAACCTTGAGTCATAAAAAAGAGGGCTTTGAACTTTTAATTCTATATATTTAATAGTTATTTCTCTCAAATTGCTAAGAATTAGCAGCTCAAGAAAATGCAAAGTATACTCTCTGTAAGATTGTACAAATATTAAGATTATTTGTAAGAAAAAATATTCAAAATGTCAGATCAATCTCTCTTCTTTATGAATCTCTGAATGCAATTATTTAGTGGTAATTATTTTGTACTTTAAGTGTTCACAATGAAAGTTTATTTAATGGATGATTAGGTTTTCTTTTGTTATGTTGTGTACCACAGCATAGAGCACCTAAACACCAGGAATGCTTTCATTTTTGTTGTCAGTATGATCATAGAGTCAGTTTTCACTGACTTAACTGTTGCAGCTCTACATATATAAATGAAATACATCTTTTGCAATTGTATGCTCTCTACAAATAATGAAAGAATAATGTAGACATTCATATACATTTAATTTTGTAATTGTTTATTTGCAAGCTCAAAAATTATGACTTGATAGCTAACTAAAGTAGAACTATTAACTGCTCATTTTCAACAAAACTTTAGGTTTACTTGTAAGTTTGAAAGGTAGAGGAGGAAAATGCATAAAAGAAGACTACTGCTATCTGAATTTTTTTAAATGATCTTTAAGAAATTAAAAAAAGAGTCACATTGCTTTTGTGAGACTATGTGGTTTATCCTAATATATAAACATTGAGTTAGGAGATGTTGCCAAAGATCTGGTAAAAAGTATGCAATGAAGTTATATTGTAGCTTTAAATACTTTAAAATCATTTTCAGCTTTTATTTTATCTCAGCTTTAAAGGGCCTTCTATTCTTTAGCTCTGGGTGCTGTTCATACATATCTCATGCTCAGTCATTTCTGTGCTCATCGCATTGCCAGGTGGATTTCTATAAGGCTCTGCTCCTGAAAGGCACTACTGGAGAACTGGGAGGTAAGGAAATGGGAGGCATCCAATTTCTGGAGAACTTCCAACAATGCAGTAAGTGTACCAACATAGTTGGCTATGGAGGTGGGGAATGGGCTGGACAGCAGAGCTTCCGGTAGCAGGCTCTAGAGCTACAGTCCACCCAGCCAGGGTGGGACACACAGCCAGAAACTTGCAGTATGGTACCATGCCCTCAGGGTAAAGCTTCTATTCCTTTGGCCAAGTACAATGGTAGTGAAACAGCTATTATCATACAAACCCAGCCTATTGCCTCACAAAGTCAAAGAATGAAATCATGAACAGAAAGGAGGTTAAAGGGGAAGTGTGTGTTGGAAATATAAGATAAATGGCACCCAGTAACTGGGAGGGATCCCAGGAAGTGGGGTGCCATGTGGTCCTTCAGGCCAGAATATTTTATGGATAAGCAGAGCACAATAATTGCTCAGTTGTTTAGTGGTCATCTATCAGAATAGGCTCTGTGAGTTTAAAATGACCAGTCAGAACTCAGTCTTTCTAAACCAGTGATCGGGCATGTAGAGCTTAAAGGAAACTGAATTAAAAAAAAACTTGGATATTCTGTGTTTTTAAGTTCCTCTAAATTCAACCCTGAATGTAGGGGGTGTTTTCATTTCATGTTGTTTGAGGAACTCCTTTCCTGGTTAAGGATTTAGTTTTATTGCCTATTCTTATTTTAAATTCTACCAGTGTGGCTGACCATCCTGACTCCATCTTGGCCTCTGTCCCTTTCTAGCTAGCTTCCTAGTCCTAAGCTAAATAGCTAACTTGCTTCTTACATAGTCCCCTCTGAAGAAGTATCCCTAACTGCCATTAGGGAAAATGGGCAAGGACCAATTTAGCTTCTTCCTCCTGAGGAGGATTATAGTAGGAGGGGCGGCAATTATGGGCTCACTTTAGAGTATTGGTCTAGTGGAGCCCAGTAAAACAAGTCCTGCACATTCATCATTGGCTCCATCTGCATGACCCGCTGGAGTTTAACAGCCTCTAGGAAAGAAGAAACAAATTTTATAAAGACATTAAGAATGCATGGCCAAGACATAAGAACCAGAATGAAAAGCCAGATTGGGGTGATTAAGGGAAGAAGCCAAGTCCAGACACTCTTTAAGGGACTGGAGTGGCGATTGTAACTAGCTAATACACCTAGACTTCTCTGTTCATGAAGGTTGTTTATGAATCTGATGTTTTCTTTTATGGTGTTTCTTCTACCTGATATGAATTATTTATTTAAAAACAACAATTTTTATTTATGAATGCACAATCTTCTCCAGTTTGGGCCATATGGAAATCAAGGGCTCTATAGTTCTGAAGGGAATTTAAAGGTTCCTGCTGTGTTTCTATAGCTGTCAATGTGGCCATCCAACCTTGTTGAACCATAATAGTGATAAATTACAAGTGTACTGGTGTAGTAGGGCAGTGCAGTGTTTGGAGCCCCCTTTTATATCTAACCTGGCTTTTTGTTTAATATTACATATATATATATCTTTTTGGTTATGCTTTTCTTCTGGGTATTTAAGACCAAGTCAAGTAAGGCATGTGGTAATCAAACTGATCATATATATATATATATATATATATATATATATATATATATATCTGACATTTGTCAATGTCAGTTAAGGCTCCCCAGGGGTTACTTTTGGGGCCATGTGTAGAACCTTTTAGTTCTTCTATAGTCTTTTGCTCTACCATTGTCATCTGCCAGGAAGGGTTACCATCTTGCTTGACTATATGGCTTTCCTGGAAGCATGGGGATATTCCCCCTTTAAGCATAATGTACAATGGTTGACTCCTTTCCTCTGGGGTCTAACAATCCCAGTGCTTGGGAGGTTGGGTGACTCACTGGAATTGTAGGATACATTCAGAGGGATCCCATCACTCCCTGGGCCTTGGCCTACCTTGGAAGTCAAAGGCCAAAATATTAGCTGTCCTCCTAGCCTAGTTATCTTCTTTTAGCCTGGGTTTCCAAGCCTCAGTTGTTGAACACCCATATCAATTCCCAGAAGTGAAAGCAGTGGGTTTAACTATTCTAACGTTATCTGGATACTGAGCACTTTGAAATATAAAGTATGGCCAGAGAACTGGTTTTTTAATTTATTAATCATAGCTGTCTTTTAGAAGTCAAATTCCCATAGGATGTTAACAAATGACAGTTATAAAATTTTACATAGAAAATTTGAGATCAAGAGCAAACATCACCTTTTAGCATAACAATTATGATGACATTATACTAAAAGCATGAAGTTTTTGTTCTTCTCTGAAATACATTTAAATATCTACTGTCAATTATTACCTTTATCCAATTATAAAATATTAAATGACATTAAAACCCTTGTTATGGTTTATATCTAGATGTCCCCCAAAAACCTCATGAAATTTTAAGAAGGGATTGGATCATAAGGGCATGATGCTCAGCAGTGGATGAGTTCATGATGAGTTTATAGCTAAATGTGACATTGGGAGGTGAAGCTCTGCTCTGAGGAGGTGGTCACTGGCGGTGTGGCTTGGAAAGGTCTATCTGCCTTCCTCTCCCTTGATCTCTCTCTCTCTGCTTCCTTCCTGCCATGCCATGAGCAATGTTCCTCTGCCATCCCGCCCTGCCTTGGTGTTAGCCAAGACTATGGTACTGAAAACTCTACAAACTGTGAGCCAAAATGAACCTTTCCTCCTTAGCATCATGGGTGCCAGGTATTATGTCTCAGCAGCAAGAAAAGTAACTAACACAACTCTCATCCAAATTTGTTACCTCTTAATAAAGTGCCTTTTAAGTAGAATGTACTTGTTCACAGATATGCATTATAAGCTACAAATGTCCAATCTCTAGTCATTAGTGACACTCCCTGGGCTGTATAGTGTGTAGATACATCTAATTGTTACAATACGGTTACATAACAATCAGACAAGCATAAGCCTGAAAAAGTTCACCATCATAAACGACTTTAGTCAAGATCATACGTATAAGACATTTTTCTAAGTTTTGCATCTTCAAAGCCTGTGAACTTGGGAAACACAAATGGATTTAATAGAGGTTAGTGCTAATTAGAATCATAGCTATATAGGCTTTAACAGTTTTATGTGGTGTAACTACACTGACAGGAATTTTTTAAATGTCTGTAGTTTAGGAAATAGTGTTACTGACCACAAATAGACCTACTACCCAACATACAAGTGTATCTCATTTATATAATAACAGAATGCTTGTTTCATCAAAGTCAATAGATATAGATCAAGTTTTAAATGTCAGGACTAAATTTAAAGAGATGTCAGAATTTTTGATAATTTTATATGTCTAAGGCCTAAATGTAATACAGTACAGTGAATAAAAGAGAGCAGTCATTAGTTACTATGTGTGCATTAAATTTAGGTAGTCTTAATGCTATAAACTTAATTTTAAAGCTTAGATTCACAGCATATTTTGTCTTTAGATGTATGTGCATCTCTGGTCCCAGATGTATAGGCTGTATCATAAGATGCTAGTTGTTCATTTAATCAATCATCTCAGCTGTACTTTGGTCTCTATCTCTTCTTGCTTCCTGTTCCTAAAGTAAATCTCTTACAGTAGTTTCCTGTAGTTACTGATGTTTGAGTGACTTTATCTTGTTCTCTTTGGCTTCTTAAGCATGTCCATGTAACCAATTCCTCTATTAAATTCTTTTTTTGAAATATCTAGCATAGTTCTTATTTTACTATGTATTCATGCCTAATGCCTAATGCAGTGTATTCAGTGCCTAATACAGTGCCTAATGCAGTGCCTAATGCAGTGTATTCAGCCACATATTCAAGTACACTCATTACCCGTTAATGTGTTCCAGTCCCAGGATGGTAATGTATTTTCAATTTTACCTGGGGTAGCAGATTTAAACTCAAGATGAAATTGTAGCCAGCCTTTGACATTGGACTTCATTCGGAGTCCTTGTCAAAGAGATCAATATAACAAGTTGGATTAGGCAGAAATATTGGTCTGAGGAGATCAAAATTCATGGCACAAACTACCACCAGGGTCCAAAGTATACTTTATTTAATATTCGGCTATGGAAGATGTGGAAGGAATAGGATCCTAAGTGATTTTACATCTGGCTCTGCTCCATCTTGTTCTTAGCTGCATCCAACATAACTAAAGCTATAGCCTGGAAAACTGGCTGAAGAAGGGTTTCTTAGTAACAGGTACTAGAGGGAAAATAAGTAGCTAGAAGGCTTTATCCTGTATTTGTCTTTTTGTTCCTGGATTAATAACAGGATCTAATCTTTAAGTAAGTATGCTACTTTTTGCAAATGATTTGCCAAGGTAGAGTTAACCTTAATTTTAAAAAAGAATCCATCTTTGTTGCTTGAACAGATTTGCAAAAACCTTGCATTAGTACCACTTTTGTCAATAATTAACCCAAGTATCTGAAAATTTACATCTCTTTATTGGTATTGCAAAAAAACCCCAAGCTAACAGAAAACCAATGTTATTTGTACATGTACATTTCTGATTTCAGTCTTCTAAAAAATGTGGTTTTTGGAGACCTCCTGGAGGCTAAGAACACATCTGAACGGAAGGGATGAACTGCAAAAGTTCATCATGTAAATGTGCTTTTAGGCAATACTTTACTCTTTGCCTTTCCACAACACAGGAGAAAATATCTACTTGGAAACAATAGAAATAAGTAATTGTTACCACACTTAAGACAATTAAAACTATCTAGGTAATTTGGGAATAATTTATTTTTCCACTGCTAAAATGTAGCCATTGGTTTTCAAATTCTACTGCATCTATTTCAGTCCCTATCTTATTGTCAGCCTGTTTAGCCTTAGCTGTGCCAGTGTTTCTATCAGATCTTACTTGACCAAAACAAACTGGCTTTTATTTTGTTTTTTATTGGACCAATGCTTTACAGATAAGCCTCCTTCCAAAAGTGTTCATCACTGCTCAGCATAAATTCATCATAATGCTTCTTCAATGGTCCAAGTCCCTTAATCTTAGTTCCTCTTTGTTTCACATAGTTCCCAACATTTTTTCTAAAATTTTGTTATACTTTTATTTGCATCTATGAATTCCAATAGTAAGTAGTACCTAAAGTTGGTTCTAATGCAGGGCAAGGACAGTGACTTTGAGTTTCTTGCTCTCTGGTGGTATCAATAAGATTCAATGTAAAAATGGGATGGGGCATTCATTATTTTACCTGTTTCACATGGCTGGTGTGACAGTCAACAAGAAAGGTACAATTGGGCAATGAAAAGGACTTAAGGTTGAGGGAGGGCATAAAATTTTAGTTCAACTCATATCTCTGAAACTCAATAACATGGAGTCTCCTAAGTGTTGGGTTTTCAACTGTAAAGCAAGAGTAATAATTTCTATTCATCTATTTCTCAAGAATGTGTTGAAGAGAAAATCAGATACAGTATGAAAATGTCACTTATACACACTCTAAAATTCTGTGAAGTGAAGGTTATACAGGCTTATCTCTGTTGAGGAAAATAGTGGCAAATTGACTCCAGGGATTCATCCATTTTATTATCCATGTATCAGATGTGTTGCATGGTCAATAGATTATATTCTACATTTGGCAAACTATATTGAATGCCTGTCCAATTTAATAACCCTTCTTGGGTTGACTTCTCCTCGTGTAATCAAGAAATTGGATACATTTGGACCCGACTGTGTTTGAGACTACACAGATGGAAAATATGGCTTGCCAATAATTGAAGACTTGCATCAAATCTTTTGGTTTCATTTTTTTCTCCTCATCCTCTTCCTTCCCCTTTCTCTTTCCAAATTATTTTCCGTGTCTTTCATCACATGGGCTAACCTGTGAATTTCTTCACTGTTCAGGATTTTGACCTCCCCATAACATTAGTAGTGTTGGTTGGGTCTTTATCCCACTGTCTCCCAGAAAACCTGAGCTGTCAGTGTTCAGTGCACTCCAGATAAACAGAAATACTGAGTTCATAGAATTAGATCCTCACAAGATCAGTGCTAAAGGAGCAGAAATCATCTAGACTGTTGATTTCACAGTCAAACTGCTGTAACTGTAATGCAGCCATCAGGAAGTCTCACTTTCCTCCATTCTCCCTGCTTCCCTTGTCTTCCATTGTGCCCTTGCAGCTGGTGACTACATACTGCAACATGGAATACAGTTACTGAGTTCATAATTACTTATCTTTCCAGCAAAAACTTAACCTGGGGATGTCTCATTGGCAGACTATACATTACATCCAGAAGTCTAACTGCCAGAGAGCCTAGAAATGCAGTTTCTAACTTCCCATCTTTTACCTGAATGGATAAGAATAGAAACTGGAGCCAGTGACTTCAGCTGGGGAGGCTGGTCCATTTATATTGCCAGATCATCCTAAAGTTTTCAGAAACACAGGGAGAAAATAACTGCTCTGGGCTATAGAAAAATCATGAAAATGGTTGCATCATTTGTGTCCTCATGAGTGGGAGCAAGAAGATCTGTTCTCAGACCAAAGGGTGTTATATAGACATGTTTCGGCATGGAGCAGTTTCCACAGAGAATGACAGATTTCCCAAAGTATGAGGACTTGTGAAATGATTTCTTCCTTTTACCACTGAGGTGCTTCCCAGGGAAGGGAGTTTTGATTCACTCAGCTCATTCATTCCATAGGAGGCTCCAATTTGGCAAGCTCACATCAAACTTTTGTTCTGCAGACATGCAGATCCAGCCCCCATCACTGGAGTAAATAAAGAGTAATGACAGCTTCACAGCTCGCTGATTTATTTTTGCAGTGGTTGCTAAGATCATTACAAAGGCTGTCTAGGAACAGAAAAGCATCGTCATAAGCATTTGTTCTTTTCTCAGCTTATTGGCCATATATTTGTGCAAACAGGAAAAAGATAGGATCTTTTTCACGCTTTGTGTAAAGGAATCATAAAATCAGCTTATTTTATGGCCTGGCTTAAAAGTAATGATCAAGAACTGGGTGTGGTGCCATGCACCTCTCTAATCCCAGCACTCTGGAGACTGAGGCAGGAGGATTCATGCAAGTTTCAGGCCAGCCTAGGCTACACACTGTATGTACCCTAAAATAAGACCTAACTGGAAAATAAGTGCAAGCATGATTCTTTAGGGCCCACCCCAAAACCAGACCCAGTTTAGATCATCAGCCAGATGGACATGTTTAGTCCATGATAACACATGACAGATATATTGAATCATAAACATAATAATATTAATGTATAATTACATGTAAATAAGTAATTTTATTAACATTAATACTTTAAATGATAATATAAATTATAATTAAGTATTTTTAAATACCCAAATGGGTGCCTTTGGTCAAGAGGTAAACACCTATATAAACAGATGAACTTGAGACTCATTGCCAAATGACTGATCGGAATACGGGCACAACACAGGAATAATGTGTGCACTTGATAATGAATGGCTTGTGATTGTGTCTAATATAAATCATCATAATTTAATACATCCTGTGTTGTAACAGACATGCATAATGTACTCATGTGAAATAAAGAAAGTTTTCTGAATTTTGCTGTCTGCAATCTTTCGTTGCTTTTGTGTGGACTGTCATTCTTAACTGTTATCATTTTTGTTGCTACTTCTGTCTCCTAAGTCTTCAATTAACACTTGATATAATAGAATCTTTGTGAAGCCAAGCCTGCAAGAGATTATGACCTGGGTAAAGAATTCTTGGGATAAAAATCATTGACAGCTGTGTCACCAATGCACTACAAGCAGGCTACATGGGCAAGAAGTGCTCATTTAAGAACTCTTTTGCTAGACATGAGAGATTGGGTTCAGTGGTCCTACAGGAAATGGAATCCTAAGAAACTCAGGCCAAGGGCTGGGCATTTAGCTCAGTGCCTGCCTGCCTGCAAGTGCAAGGTCCTGAGTTCAATTTCCAGTAGTGGAAAAAAAAATTTGGGTCAGAATTCAGGGTTTGGAGAGTTATGATAATGTTCCAGAAAAAGATGACATGATTATATTTCAAAAATAAGACATCCTGGGCCGGGGATTTAGCTCAGTGGCACAGTGCCTGCTTGGCAAATGCAAGGTCATGAGTTCAATCCCCAGTACCAGAAGAAAAGACATCCTTCAAAAATAAGCCGTATTGTGTCTTCTGGAGTAAAAATTAATATAAGACCTGGTCTTATTTTGGGGAAAATACAGTAGTGAGTTCAAGACCAACCTAAACCATATAGAAACCCTGTCTAAAACAAACAAAAAGTACTGGTCAAAGACTTACTTTGTTACTACTTCCTGGGAGGTATTGATTAGAAATGAAGTCAAAATGGACTTTGTTTGCTTATCTTTTCCTCTTAATAAAAACTTTCTGCTAAAATAACTAGCCGGTTAAACTACATATTTACCAAGTTCAGCTAATTCATTATAAATTCAGTGAGTGGCAACATGACTAGGGTAGCTAACTAAAAATTTATACTTCTCATGAATTTGCCTGCTTACAGTATTTAAATTGATCTGTTAGGGATCTCCAGGATTCAGGATGGCTCCTCTTTCTAAATTTTTTTTAGCAGTGGAGGGACTCTGTTCCCTAAGACAAACATTAAATTTTGTTTCTGGCTTTCTGGAAGCCCATGAAAAATGGCTGTCAGAGAAACTGAATCAAAGTAGCCTCTTTTTTGTGTTGCTTAGACAAGGGTGAAATTTTTTAATTTTCGGAGCATGAATGAAGTAAAATTACTGTCCCAAATGTGTGATGAATTACGTATTAATATCCTCATCTAATCTAACTTTCCCTCTGAGCACAATTATGGCATAATTATGAAAAAATGTAGGGAAGTAAGTGAAGGAATTTGAAATGTCATACTCTGAAAATGCCTACATCCCAGGCAGGGTGCTGTGTGAAGTTCGAGTGTTTAACCAGAACATGCATTGCCTGGTGCTTCATTCTCAAAGGAAAAGAAGAAAGCAAGAATGATCCAGCTTGGAAATGTGAGAGAAGAACAACAGGGATGTTGTTGGGGGTTCTTTTATTTCTGCTTTTAGTATCTGGCCCTATATTTTCAAAAGCAAGAGATGGAAAAACTGATCAGTTCAGTGGCCTTGGCCAGAATTGGCTTTTACTGATAATTCCATTCTACCACTCTCTTTTTGGATCATTCTGAATTTCAGAAAATTAGCCATTTCATCAGTGGAGGTTAATCCATATTCATCCTCTTACTTTTAATAACTGCTTATTCTTTGTGAGCTCCTTCCTCACATAAACCCATTCATGTTATGTACTGTGTGTAACAGGATTTTAAAGCATTTGCAGTATCTAAACTCAAATGAAACTTGGCTAAGAGAAAGCAAGATGGTGTCCATCTCCATGCCTGGCCCAGGACCAGCAGCAGTGTATTTAACCAACACTCACTGGAACACTCATTCTGCAAGCACTCATGGCTCTATGAATATGAACTCACCAAGTGTGCTAACAACCCCGCTGTTCTCTGATGTACAGATGAAAAAAACTGTAAGATAATGATGACAGGAAACTCAGCCAAAGTCCCATAGCTAGTGAGTGCTAAACAGAAATCTGAACCCAGGCACACTGGCCCCAAGTACATGTGTTTAGCCCTCCTGCGACTCCATCACAGCCACACACAGGGACACGAGTGATAGTCTTTTCCTTGATCCTTTGGCTTCACAGGGGATCATTTTGCATTTCTGCCACTTCCCTTTTATTCTACCTCCCATTTCCACAATCCAGTTTCCCATAATCCAAACCTTTTCTTGCAACCTACACATCATATCAAGGACACTGACTCCTTGCCAGTTCCCAGCCCTGCTTTATGAATGATTTTTCCCCCACCTCTTTCCTTGTTGATGCTTTCTCCATTTCCAGTGAGTCCAAGAAATCCTAGCTTTTCTGCAAAGACATCCTTGATCTATAAGAAGACACTTGCTCCCTATAAACATGGGATTCTCGTGGTTTTCTCATCATATTCCTAATGCATGAATAAGACATTTAAATATTTCTTTCCATCAGATGTGCTCATTTGCTTTTAGTATATTTTCTATGTATTTGTGCTAATGGTCTCTTGGACTACAAACATCAGGAACCACACTTGCAATTCAGTTTAAAGCAGCCTTTGGAATGTTGTTAGTAAACATCTCTGATAGTAATAACAGTTATTGACAATGACAAAGGTCAGTTTGGGTATGGGAATGTGACATTTTGGTGTCCCTGTTGAAACAAAGTAAGATGGCTTCCTTGTTGTTGCCTTATCTTTCCCTCCTCCATAACTGTGTGTGTTAATAGTGTGCCAGCCACAGTTCTCACACATAGTAGTTCATTAAAGTCTCATCACTTATACAAAGTAAATATTATTACTCTGGTAATACACCTGAGGAAACAGATGTTTAGGTAACTTGCCCTTGTATATGACAATACCAGAATTCAAAGCCAGGACAATGACTTCAAAATCTGTGGTGCTGACAATTACTGTAAATAAAACATGAACCTTAGGTGAAAGGCTCTCTACTATATTGGGCAAGTGATGTAACTGCTCTGTCCCTTTTTTCTTCTGGCCATCTTCTACTTTAATCAGTAGAACCAGAAAGATGCATAATGCAGTTTCATATCTAATATTTTCTGTTTCAATTTATACCTTGAAATTGATTTATATTAACAAATATGTATAAGTGCTGATTGAGAAATTGCATACTGCAGTTGGATCATGAATGATTTGATCAAACTTAATGTACAATTTTTGTTACTGAAAGTATGTACTATCTTAGTCACTATGATTGAGTAGAACTATGTACATATATAGTTACTGCCCGCCTGCTACTGATTAATATTATATACTTTTAAGAAGCAAAGATGAGAAGTGGAGAGGAGCTGCATTTTTAGGAATCCATCTTCACTTTCCATCAAATAAATAATGTGGAGCAGTGCCCTTGAAGGCTACTTTATTCTATTTTTAATCCCCGTTGAATATTACATATGCTTTGTAGGATATTAAAAATGTGGGGAAATAAAAATAAAATAAGAACATCACGTTCCTACTGCCAAGAGATCACTATTGTACCACTCTCTTAAATCATTAAATCATATTAAATCTTAATCATATATGCTAAATATTTGCCAATATTCAGTTTTAACTAATCAAAATGTTATCCTTTTATACCTATTGTTATGCAACCTGTGTTTCAACCAGTAATTTCCTTTCCATTTGTGTAAATTTCATCTAATCTAAAACCAAGCTCACATTCATATTTCTCCTACTGAGCCAGTATTTTTCTGTACATTTGGCATATTCAAATCATTGTCATAGATATGGTTATTACCACATAAGTCTCTTTTAATTTAACACAGTCCTTTTTTAAATTGACACTGTCTTGTTTTAAAATGTGATTTCATTGTAAAATGTTGCAATCCTATTCATAATTCAGAATCTCAAGCCTGATCAGAATAAAATTTGAAGTGACATTACAAAAACCTCCTTATGTACCATTCCAGGAGACTCATAACAAATATGAATAATAAACTAAGAAAAGAAATTCTAATTTTCAAATAGCCCTAATTTTAATTAAATTAAGATTTTAATTTTTCTGGAACTAGAGCCAAAAGTGGGGAACTGTTCTTAAGGAAATAAATAGTTCAGAATATCAGACATATTCTATGAAATATAAATTCTACCAACATATTGTCAATGGTGAGAACAACTGCCAGAATCCTATAGGCAATAAATGCTTCTTTCAAATATAAGTTTTACCAGTCATTAAAATCTTTTCCTGTGTAATTTATGGTTGGTCATTCTAAAATTTTCTCTTAATGGTAATAAAGAGATTTTCCTTACACAGATTTTCCCCAGCTGGACTTAGTAAAACACCTAAATACCTTACAGCTTTTTACTTGTATCTACTACAAAATGAATAGCAAGTGACAGGCAAGTAATGTAACATTAAAGCTTTAATACAATCATTTCTGGTTCTTATAGTCCTCTATCCATTTTATGATTTGTTTCCACTATTTGTCAAAAAAAAAAACTCAGACATTTATTCAATGCAACTGCCTAACTACCCATGTGTTGTGGCAGAAAATTTTGGCCCTTTTCTATTGTGTAACCTTGAGCAAGTTCCATAACCAATCTGTGCCTCATTTTCCTTGATTATAAAAATTAGAACAATCAGTTTCTCTCTCATGGGGTTGTTGGGGTTAGATGAGATATTGTGTAAAGCATGTAGAAGAGTCCCTAGCACATAGCAAGCATTCAATAAATCTTAGAGTAAACTTGTTTAAAATTTGAGTTTGACAAATAGCATCTGAAGGTACTGCTCTGAGAAATGTTCCTTGATAGTCTCTCTTCACCACCAGAGATGATAAAAGTAAAAAAGAAACATCTATTTGGGGAGAAGTATTTATGAAGTTGTGTGGCACACATCATCTCTTCCTTCCATCTAAATGCATGTATGTGCACTCTCTGTTTTAGAAGGAAAGTGTATTTTCCTGTGCTCCATGTGTGGTTTACCCACAAACTCAACCTGTGCCCTCAACCCTACCACTATTGTGGAGCAGGAAAATGCCCCAGCCTGGGAACCCATGCTTCCTGCTTCACAGAGTCAAGTAAATAACTCCAAAGACCTTCTGCCTCTTCCAAGTTCACCACAGGACAAGAAAATTGTTCCAGTTTAGTTTAGCTCAGCCTCTGCCTGCTGAGGGTCTCAGATCTAAGTCATCTCTGAGCAATTAGAATTCAGTCTGTTTCTAAAGAACCCCTCAGAAGGTCTATTTCGGGATCCAGTTTAATTCAGTTGGAAAAATATTTGTATGTTTATTATGAAAAAGCTTTATGCTAGGCTTAAGGTGAACAAAATATTGAGCATTATCCTTGACCTCAAAGACCTCATGACCTCAGAATGGGGATGTAGAGAGCAGAGTGAAATAAGTGTTGGAAAGACAGAAGAAGGGGTTATGAAGAGGCCTGGTTTTCTGCTCCAGAGAGAAAAGATGGGTTCTTCTCGGGGTTATTTCAAGAGAAAAATCATGCAGAAAATAAAAGTTCGAGGGTGTAAAAATAGTTTGCATGGCACTGGGGACTACAGGGATGGCTCAAGTGCTGGAGATGGAGGAAACCACTGAAAGTTGTGAAGGACATGGCAACCTTACAAAGAAGCTTATACTTCACTTTTCAGCCGTGGGAGCCATTGCAGAACATTGAGATGAGGAAAGACAAAATATAATCAATTTAATGGAACTCTTCTCCAGGAATTCTTCATTATACAAAAGACACCCCTCTGTCAGCTATAAATTCATTGTCATTAAGTTCTTAGGACAAGTGGTAAACCACTGTTTCTTATATCATCTAAACATATTTCCCAGTGTTAATTCTCTGGTTAGTAATAGGCACTCGTGAAAGTAAAGGTGCTCATGGAAACTCAGAAGGATATTACTCCTTATCATAACAAAGCCACTGAATATTTTTTATTAACAGTCTCTTACCTCTGTCCTGGTGGTTTTAATATCTTAACTGAACCAGAATCGCTCAGCAAATTACTTGAACACATTTTTGGGGGAAGTTTTTTGTTGGTTTTTTTTGTATATTAAAAACCACATCTCATAAAAGTAGAGGGGTAGTTGCCAGGAACTGAGGAAATGGTGACCTGTTGTTCAGCAAGTACAGAATGTAAGATTTACAATATGAAAAGGTCTGGGGATATGTTTCACAACAATATGAATATATGTAACTGTACCCTTAAAAATGGTTCAGATGGTAATCTTTATAGAACTTTTTAACAGAATTAAAAATTAATTTTAAAAATTAATCTCATAGAAATGCCTCTCTAGTCAAGTATGTTTGTGAAACATTCATGCTTATAGTTCAATTTTGGTGACCTACAGTTCACAGAAGCTCTGAAAAGTCCTGCAATAAAGGAAACCATTTAGCTTTTCTTATAGCTGACCTTCCAAATGCAATAGTAACAAATTAGGACATACTTGTTTTTCTCAGAACTACTTTAGGAAACGCTTATGTAGATGCTATGACTAGAAAAGAGTGGATGACCTGTTTTTTATTCATTAATGAATGGAAGGACATGAAATCTATTAAATGATTTTTTTTTGCTAACAATTATTTAGTCTTAATTTTTAGAAAAACTGGTCAGAAGTATTTTTGATGCTTGCCTGGACACAGCACCCATTGAATCTACACTTACTAAGCTCAGAGAAGAAACATGTGATGGTACTACTTGTTCATTGTTGGAAACACTTATCAGATGTTGGCCCAAGCATTTCTCATTAACATACATCTACTTTTATTTCTTCATCAATTATTATAGACAAGTAAAACAAACACAAGATCTCATCAGATTTTCCAGCTTGCAAATGCCACACAAGAGATGTGAGATAGCAAAATATGTGACAGAGCTGTCCTTGTAAAAACTACTGGGAAACTAGATTTCAGATGATGTCATTTGGTAATATTGTTTCTGACTTTTTCAGTCTTTCAGTATGTAAGGCCTAAATATTGGAGGAAATATGAGCAAGTAAATAATTTCTACTTTAAAAAAAAACAGTCCCAGCAAATCAATGCTCCTTAGCCCCCTTCTCCTTTTTCTTCCTCTTCTTCTCCTTCTTCTTCTTCTTCTTCTTCTTCTTCTTCTTCTTCTTCTTCTTCTTCTTCTTCTTCTTCTTCTTCTTTTTCTTTTCTTTTTTGCTAAATGGAAAAAAAGGGAAATGTTTTAGAGAAATTTTCAACCAAAATCTTATTAGATAAGTTAGAAACTTACCCTTGGGTTTATACTTTATAGGAGCATGCATCTGGCACAATATTACCTACTTCATGGTCATAAGGGGATTGTTTGATGAATTACTGTTGATGACTGTTGAGCATTTCATTGTGATGCCAGTCTCTATAGAATGCGATTTCTTGTAGGCAGTTTCACTCATGTATTCACCCCTTCAATAATTGTCTATCAAGTGTTTGCCACAGTTGAGGAACTGTGCTGGATGACAGGTATAAGAGATAAGCAAATCCATTGCATTCTCTGTTCTCACAAAGGCTACCAGTAAAAGGAGAGGATAGTCATTAATCAGATAATCACCAGGAATGAGTGGATGATGATGAACAATGATGATATTTCAAAGAAAGGAGAATCATTCTACAAGTGTTATCAAAATAACCCAATACATCGCGAAGAGCTTCACTTGAGGAAGTAACACTTACCTGAGAGGAAAGATGAACAATGATGAGGAAAGGAGAGAAAAGCTGTCCAGATAGATGCACAACTTATGGGAAGGACTGAGCTGACCATGATGGTGCACGTCTATAATCTCAGAACTGTGGGAGGCTAAGGCCAGAAGACTGCAAGTTCAAGCCCACCACATGCAACTCAGTGACTTAGCGAAACTCTGTCTCAAGATAAAAAATATAAACGGGGTGGGGATGAAGGACTGGGGATGTAGCTCAGTGTGAAGGCCTTGGGTTCAATCCCCAGCATTGAAAAAAAAAAAAAGACTAAGGGCTGGATCTTTGTTGAATCCTATTCTAGGGAGAAAGGGGGAATACAGTGGACCCTCGAGTGACCACAGGCCTGATACACGAAAAGCTTGGGTTATGACCAGAATTTTTAGTTTTAACTTACAAAGTCTTGAGTTACAACCCAAATGCCAGCCACTGTGCTTCCAGATGGTCTCAGATACAGATTTAGCCCTTAAAGAGTTGGGAGGGAACATTATACCATCCTTTCCTATGTGGGGTTGAGAAATCCTGGGCCAATGTCTCTCTAAGGACACTGAGATCTGCCTGTGTACAGAAGAAAGACTATGAAGGCTGTGTAGAGGAGCCTGAGCCTTCAGTTGACCAACTTGAGTTACAACCAGCCCTTGCACACGAATTGAGTTCGTAAATCAAAGGTCCACTGTATTTACTGGAATCTCCAAAGTACTGTCTACATTTCAGATCAGAAAAGATTGAAAGAATAAGCATTACCATGTTGTTAAATGTGAATGACTTTATTCTTTTTTTCTGTTTCTATCCTTGAAATTATTATGAAGATATAGTATTTTAAAAGTTAAAAGATAAAAATCTCCATGAGTCAAAAGGACTTTTATTACCTTGATAGTTTCATTGGAGCCCTTTTATGAGTCTCCATTGTCTTAATAAAACTCCAATTGATGGGAAATTTTTTCCACTCTCATAAAGATACCTGGACAGGAAGATGTGTGCTCTGCTGGTTTCTAGAACTTTAGTCACCAGGGATTCCTGGAAGCCATAGCTTCTGAATGAGTCTGGGCCAAGGGCATAGACTGCGGGGGCTCTTGGGTTTGTTTTTTGTTTTTTTGTGATACTGGAGGTTGAACCCAGGACCTTCACACTAAGCTATAACCCTAGCCTGCCCTTCTTTTTATTTTAAGAAGGGTTTTGCTAAATCTCTAAATTGCCCAGGCTGGACCCAAACTCGCAATCCTCTTGCCTGACTCAGCCTCCCAGAGTGCTGATATGACAGGTATGTGTCACCATTCCTGGCTCTTGGGAGTCTTTAGTCCTTTCTCCTCTTCTATATGCAGTTACGTGGATGCAGACAACCTGGGTTAGGCAGAATCCTCCAGAGGGAAAATGGCAGTGAGGCGGGGTTGGGGAATATGCATCGCACTGCAGCTCATCTTGATGCGTCTCTGGCTGAGGGTTCATCCTATCACTTGTTTTTCTTTCACACTTGTGCCAGGAGTGAGGATTCTGGGGAGCAGGGATTTGGTGTCCTCTGACTGATACTAACAAGTGTGCTGCCTGCATTCTCTTGCTGCATCTCCAATCTCTCTTTTAGTGAAGTTCAGATATATATGTAAATGCTCCTAAACAAAGTCCTTACCATGCTTAGGCACTCATCGATATGCTGCTGCATGTTTAGCTCTGCACTGTTAGATCTTAACTCCGTTGAAGGAATAAGTACTCCTGTGTGTGTCAAGAATATCCTGTGAAGACACTGAGCTGTGACAGAGTGGGATGGCGGCAGGATGTTGTTCTGCCCCAGAACACAATTGAAAGGACAATAATCTGGTCCAATAGTCTTTTAAGAGTTATATAGAGTGACCAATGAAACTGCATGAGTATGACACAGTATGTGGTTTCCCTTCATCCTCAAGTGGAACCACTCCCAGGAAAACCCAACCTTGGCTGGAGTCTGTAGTATGCTGGGTTTGGCTGAGGCTGAGTGGCTCTTGGCTCTGGCTTACCTGGTAGGAAGGGCCTTCATGCCTGAAGAACTCTCCCTGCCCATAGGACCCTCATCTGAGAGAGAAGGAAAGAATGGGCTCAGTTTATCTGAATGTAGTCATCATGTACCTTCCACAGTAAGCATTAAAATATAATAACAGTTCTTATTAAGGAGCTGTTTTCCTCAGTCACTTGATTCTAAAGGCCTTTTTGAGGAACCCCACAGAGGCTCTTAGTCCTGCTGATATTGTACCACACCTTGCACTGGCATGAGATGTGCAGGGGACACACAGGGCTCATCATCCCCTTCTGCCAAGGAATTAAAAAGCCCTGAGGGGAAATGCAGTGGGTCCTTAGACTTTCACAGACTGGGCAGTGGAACCTTTAAGATGTGGAGCCTCTTGGAAAGGCCTCAGGACAATTGGAGGCAAATCCCTCAGAAGGTACTGTGGGACCACAGCCTCCCTTGCTTCCTGTTTTGCTATGTGGTCTCTTCCTCTTGCCTGCCCTCTTGCCATCCACCATGAATTCTCCCCCAGAGCTGAGCCAATGCCAGTGCCTTTCTCTTGAACCTTCAGAACTATAAGTTAAATAAACCTCTTTTCTCTATAAAGTTTCCCAGCCTCAAGTTATAGCAATGAAAAGAGACTAATACATGCTGCTAATATGTATATTAATTCTTCCTCTCGGTGAGCATGTCATTCTTTTCTAGAACTTTTTCATTAATCATCTCATTTATTCCTCACAGCATTTATGTTACATTGGTAAAATATTATTTTTAGGAAAACACAAAACTGAAACTTAAAGATCATATTTAAACAGAATGTACTAATCACAGTTTTATATCAGATGAAACATTTGGAAGCATTCCATCATGAATACAGGATAAGAATTTCTACTGGGCCCTCTTTTGTTGCTTTTGCTGTCTTCCATGGCCATGAACTGAAGCTCCCTTTGTTGCCTTTGCTGCCTTATATGAACCATGTTGTTTCTCCTCTGTGATGATTGTTTGCCATCCCAGCCTCAGAGTAAGCCGATTATGTACTGAAACCTCTATGAACTCAAAGTATAGAAGAGTGCTTCCGAGGACCAGAGCCACCCCCAGGGCCAAAAAGAAGCCTTCCAGGCCACCATACCACTGCCCTGAGTGCCCAGGACCAGAGCTGCCCCCAGTGTTGAGGAGGTGAGCTGCATGGGAGCCCGCAGCACACACACCCCTCACCCACCTTTGAAATGAGAAGACACGTAAACAAGTCTCAAAACCAGACTTTCAGATCATGTAAGGCAACCCCAAAGGGAAATGAGATGAAAAAATCTGATACTCAACCACCTAGACTCCATGAACTGGCAACAAAAGAGGATCTGGAAAAAATGAAATCAGAAATAATTTCTCACAGATTGAAGATGATATCAGAAAATGGACAGACATCCCCTGCTTCTGGGTAGGAAGGATTAATAGAGTGAAAATGGCCATACTTCCAAAACTGCTATATAGATTCAATGCAATTCCAATTGAGATCTCAGCAGTATACTTCACGGACCTTGAGAAAACAATCCAAAAATTCATTTGGAACAAGAAGAGACCTAGAATAGCAAAAGCAATTCTAGGTAACAGAGAGACATGGCAGGGGGTATCACAGTCCCCAACCTGCAATTATACTACAAAGCTACTGTGATAAAACAGCATGGTACTGGCAAAGAAACAGACTTGAGGACCAGTGGAACAGATTAGAAGATGCAGAAACAACTCCAGACACACTCAGCCATCTCATCTTCAGTAAAGGAGCCAAACAACCTCAACCTCACTGGAGGAAAGATAGCCTCTTTAATAAATGATGCTGGAAAAATTGAGTTTCAACTTGCCAAAGATTAAAACTAGACCTATATCTCTCACCAGTCACTAAACTAAAATTGAAATGGATTAAAGATCTAAATACTAAAATAGAAATGCTGAACTGGCTAGAACAGAGGTTAGGTAGAACTGTTGAAGACATTGGTGTAGGAAAAGATTTTATGTACAAAACCTCAGTTGCCCATGAACTAGCACAAACAGTCAACAAGTGGGATCTCTTCTTATTAAAAAGCTTCTGCACATCAAGAGAAACCACCAGCAGTGTGAAGAGACAACCCACAGTGTGGGAAAAAATCTTCACCTGGTTTTCCTCAGACAAAGGTCTACTATCTAGAATCTATAAAGAACTTAAAAAGATCAGACCTCCCAAATTTAAAGACCCAATCCAAAAATGGGCATCTGAAATGAACAGACATTTCTCAGACAAAGAAGTAGAAATAGCAAATAAATACATGAAAAAATGTTCAACATCACTGGTCATTCAAGGAATGCAAATGAAAACAATGCTGAGATTCCACCTCACGCCAGAAAGAATGGCTGCTATCAAGAAATCAACCAATAACAAATGCTGGCAGGGCTGTGGGGAAAGAGGAACCCTGCTCCACTGCTAGTGGGAGTGTAGACTGGGGCAAGCACTGTGGAAATCAGTCTGGAGATACCTCAAAGAACTAGAACTGAAAGTCCCATTTGACCCAGTTATTCCCCTGCTGGGTATCTTCCCCAAAGAATTAAAAGAATCATACCACAGTGATATATGTGCACCCATGTTCATAGCAGCACAATTTGTAATAGCTAAAACTTGGAAACAGCTCAAATGCCCATCAACTGGAGACTGGATCAAGAAAATGTGTTTTTTTTAATAAAGTGGAGTACTACTCAGCCATAAAAATGAGAAATTAGGAACATCTATAGCTAAGTGGATGCACATTGAGGCAATACTCTTAAGTGAAATAAATAGGACACACATGTATAAATACCGAATAGTTTCTCTAGTGTGAGAAACTGAAAGTGTAAATAAAGACTAAAAGGTATAATAGATAATGTGAAATAGGAAGAAAAGGGGAAAAGGGGAAGGGGAAATGGGAGGGGTAGGGGAAAGGAAAGAAGGGAATGGAATTAATATGAGAAAATGAAAAAATGGAAACAAAAATCTTTGTAAATAGGGAGGGATGGAGGGGTTGAGGTGAGGGCAGGGGAAGAGAGAAAAAATAAGAACCAAGAGAGATTATGTAAAGGTGCAAATTTCCAATGATGAATGTCGTTATATTGTATACCTAAAATGTACCAATGATTAGAATGAATAATAGATAATGCAAAATAGGAAGAAAAGGTCCAAAGGGGCAGGGGTAGTGGGAGGGGCAGGGGAAAAGAAAGAAAGGAAAGGAAAAATGAGCAGAAATGGAAAAAATGGAAATAAAGTCTTTGTAAATAGGGAAGCATGGAGGGGGTGAAAGGAGAGCTAGGAATGGGGAAAAAATAAGAACCAAGATGCATCATGTAAAGGTACAAGTTGCCAATAAGAAATGTAAATGTGTTGTATACCTAAAATGTACCAATAAAAGAATTTAAGTAATAAAAATTTTGCTCAGATAACAGCAGAGAGTGTGCCCATAGTGCAAGACATGATTAATAAATCTAGAGAGGACACAAATAAAAAAATTGAGGAGCTGAGGAACATGATGAAATCCCAACATAGGAAACAAATGGAATTCATAAAACAGATGCAAACAAATTTCCAGGAGATTAAAAATTCCCTTGAAACTCCATTGAAAGTTTATGCAGCAGAATGAGCCAATGTGAGGACAGAATTTCAGATATAGAATATAAGATTATAATTAGTAACCAGGAAAAGAAAAATTTCTTTAAAATAGTAAGGGACCACGAGAAATCAATCCAGCAGCTACTAGACGATGCAAAGAAGAATAACA
Source organism: Heterocephalus glaber (assembly GCF_053883595.1). Classification (NCBI taxonomy): domain Eukaryota; kingdom Metazoa; phylum Chordata; class Mammalia; order Rodentia; family Bathyergidae; genus Heterocephalus; species Heterocephalus glaber. The sequence continues at coordinate 24,398,304 of NW_028258156.1, read as the reverse complement.
TAAGACTGATCAGAGTCAATGAAGAAACAGGGGAAAGTGCAGATGACATTAAAAAAAAACAAAAAAACTGTTCACAGCACTGATGGCAGAAAACTGCCCAAGCAGGGGAAAAGAACTTGACATACAGATAAGTGAGGCATATAGGACTCCAACTAGCCTTGATAAAAAAAAAAAAATGTAGGCATATAATAGTTAAGATTCCAGAAACACAACAGAAGAACAAAATTCTAGAAGCAGTTAGAGAAAAGAAACAAATCACATACAAAGGAAAGCCCATCAGAATCACAGCAGACTTCTCAATGCAAACCCTCAAGGCAAGAAGAGATTGGACTGACATATTCCAAGCCCTAAAAGAAAACAGCCTCCAACCCAGATTGATGTACCCTGCAAAACTATCTCTCAAAATTGCTGGAGAAATAAGATACTTTCATGACAAAGAGCACCTTAGGAACTTCATGAATACCAAACCAGCACTCCAAAAAATTTTAGACAATATCCTAGGAAAAGACAATGAGGATCACAAACCCAGGAAGCCTAACAGAATGAAAAGCACTACAAGAAATTAAAGCAAAGGGGGCGAATCCAACAAAATGAAAAAGTCATGACAATGATAAGTCAATACGTATCAGTTAATAACCATCAATGTTAATAGTCTCAATTCACCAATCAAAAGAAATAGACTGGCAGAATGGGTCAAGAAACAAGATCCAACAATATGCTGCATACAAAAAACACACTTAATTCAAAAACAAACTCATAGACTGAAAGTTAAAGGGTGGAAAACAATACTCCATGTGACAGGAACCCGAGAAAAGCAGGAGTACCTATCCTCTTTGCAGATCAAGTGGATTTCAAACCAACACTGATTAAGAGAGACAAAGAATGACACTACATCCTTCTAAAGGGAACAATCCAAGAGGGAGAGATGACAGTCATAAATATATATGCACCAAACACTAGTGTACCCAACTATATAAAGCAAATACTAATGGACATGAAAAATCAAATAAGTACTAATACAATAGTAGAGGGGGACCTCAATACCCCACTATCACAGATAGATAGATCAACTAAACAAAAAATAAGTGATGAAATAGTAGAACTCAATCAAACTCTTGAACAACTGAACTTAACAGATTTTGACAGAGTTTTCCACCCCACAAAATCAGAATACACATTCTTTTCAGCTGCACACAAGTCATTCTCCAAAACAGACCACATACTCGCTCATAGAACATGTTTAAGTAAGTGCGAAGGAATTAAATTGGAGATCAATAGCAAAAAAACCTGCAAAAATTTCATAAACATATGGAAATTGAACAACACACTTCTGAATAATCAATGGGTCACAGAGGAAATTAAAAAAGAAATCAGACAGTTCCTATAATTAAATGACAATGTGACATATCAGAATCTATGGGACACAATGAAAACAGTCTTACAAGGGAAATTCATAGCAGTGAATACTCATATTAGGAAAACAGAGCAAGCCCAGTTAAACAACTTGATGCTAAACCTCAAGCTTCTAGAAAAAGAAGAGCAGGACAAACCCAAAGCTCATACAAGGGTGGAAATTATAAAGATCAGAGTAGAAAGCAATGCATTGGAGACTAAGAGAACGATACAAAAAAATCAATGAAGCAAACAGTTGGTTCTTTGAAAGAATAAACAAAATTGACAAACCCTTAGCCAACCTTATCAGAAGAAGGAAAGAAATGGCCCAAATCTATGTAATTAGGAATGAAAAAGATGAAATTACAACAGACCCAGCAGAAATCCAGAGGAGCATCAATACCTTCTTTGAGAACCTATATGCCAATAAGATGGAAAATATAGAAGAAATGGACAGATTCCTAGATAAGTATGAATTACCAAAGTTAAACAAAGGAGACCTAAAAATTCTAAACAACCCAATATTAATCAAAGAAATTGAAAACATATTGAAAAACTTACCAACTACGAAAAGCCCAGGTCCTGATGGCTTCACTGATCAATTCTACAAGACATTTAGAGAGCAACTACTGCCACTACTGTTTAAACTCTTCAATGAAAATGAAAGGGAAGCAATGCTCCCGAATTCATTCCTGGATGCAAGCATCACCTTGATCCCCAAAGCAGAGAAAGACCCAACTGAAAAAGAGAACTATAGGCTAATCTCACTAATGAACATGGATGCAAAAATCCTTAATAAGATACTGGCAAATAGAATGCAGAAGATGATCAAGAAGATCATACACCCTGACCAAGTGGGATTCATCATCCCTGGGATGCAGGGATGGCTTAACACACCAAATCAATCAATGTAATACACTATATCAATAGAGTTAAGGACAAAAACCATATGATCATCTCCATAGACGCAGAAAAAGCATTTGACAAAATCCAACATGCATTTATTTATTTATTTATTTTAATTTTTTTTTTTTTTTTGGGGGGTACCAGGGATCGAAATTAGGACATTGTGCTTGCGAGGCAGGCACTGTGCCACTGAGCTAAATCCCTGGCCCTCAACATGCATTTATGATAAATAGCCTAAAAAAATTGGAACAGTCAGTCTCTACCTCAATCTGATAAAAGCCATCTATGAAAAACCAACACCCAATATCATACTAAATGGTCACAAACTGAAATCCTTCACACTAAAATCAGGAACAAGACAAGGATGTCCACTATCACCACTCCTGTTCAATATAGTTTTGGAAACATTAGCCATGGCAATTAGACAAGAGAAAGGAATAAAGATAGGAAACGAAGAAGTCAAATTGTCATTATTTGCAGATGACATGATACTGTATATACAAGACCCCAACAACTCCACCAAAAGTCTTCTAGACTTAATAACCAAATTCAGTCAAGTAGCTGGATACAAGGTCAACACACAAAAATCAATAGCTTTCCTCTACACAAACAGCAGACTCACTGACAAAGAAATAGGGCAAGCAATTCCTTTCATAATAGCATCCAAAAAACTGAAATACCTAGGAATCAACCTAACAAAAGAAATCAAAGACCTCTTCTGTGAAAACTATAGCACTCTGAAAAGAGAGATTAAAGATAATATCAGAAAATGGAAAGACATCCCTTGATCCTAGGTAGGAATAATCAGCATAGTGAAAATGGCGATACTTCCAAAACTGCTATATAGATTCAATGCAATCCCAATTGAAATTTGAGCTGCATTCTTCACAGACCTTGAGAAAACAGTCCAAAAATTCATTTGGAACCAGAAGCGACATAGAATAGCAAGAGCAATTTTAGGCAACAGAGACAAGGCAGGGGTTTTCACAATCCCCAACTTGAAACTATACTACAAAGCTACTGTGATAACAACAGCATGATACTGGCAAAGAAATGGACCTGAGGACCAGTGGAACAGATTAGAAGATGCAGAAACAACTCCAGACACACTCATCCTCTTTGACAAAGGAGGCAAACACCCTCACTGGAGGAAAGATGGCATCTTTAATAAATGGTGCTTAAAAAATTGGATTTCAACTTGCCAACGAATAAAACTAGACCTATATCTCTCACCATGCACCAAACTAAAATGGATTAAAAATCTAAATATTAAAACAGAAATGCTGAACCAGCTGGAACAGAGGTTAGGTAGAACTCTTGAAGACATTCATATAGGAAAAGATTTTATGAGCAAAACCTCAGTTGCCCATGAACTAGCACAAACAATCAACAAGTGGGATCTCTTCTTATTAAAAAGCTTCTGCACAGCAAGAGAAACCACCAGCAGTGTGAAGAAACAACCCACAATGTGGGAAAAACTTTTCACCTGCTTTTCCTCAGACAAAGGTCTACTATCTAGAATCTATAAAGAACTTAAAAAGATCAGACCTCCCAAATTTAAAGACGCAATCCAAAAATGGGCATCTGAAATGAACAGACATTTCTCAGACAAAGAAGTAGAAATAGCAAATAAACATATGAAAAAATGTTCAACATTACTGGTCTTTCAAGAGATGCAAGTGAAAACAACACTTAGATTCCACCTCACCCCAGAAAGAATAGCTGCTATTATGAAGTCAACCTATAGAAAATGCTGGCGAGGCTGTGGGGAAAGAGGAACCCTGCTCCACTGCTGGTGGGAGTGTAGACTGGTGCAAGCACTGTGGAAATCAGTATGGAGATACCTCAAAGAACTAGGATTGGAAGTCCCATTTGACCCTGCTATTCCCCTGCTGGGGATCTTCCCCAAAGAATTAAAAGAATCATACCACAGTGATATATGTGTGCCCATGTTCATAGCAGCACAGTTTGTAATAGCTAAAACTTGGAAACAGCCCAAATGCCCATCAACTGGTGACTGGATAAAGAAAATGTGGTTTTTCATAAAATGGAGTACTACTCAGGTGTAAAACATGAGAAATTAGCAACATTTATACCTAAATGGATGCACATTGAGGTGATACTCTTAAGCGAAATAAATAGGACACACATGAATAAATACCGAATAGTTTCTCTAGTGTGAGAGACTGAAAGTGGAAATGGGGACTAAATGGTATAATGGATAATGTGAAATGGGAAGAATGTGGGCAAAGGGGAAGTGGGAGGGGTAGGGGAAAGGAAAGAAGGGAATGGAATTAATATGAGAAAATGAAAAAATGGAAACAATAATCTTTGTAAATAGGGATGGGTGGAGGGGTTGAAGTGAGGGCAGGGGAAGGGGGAAAAATAAGAACCAAGAGAGATTATGTAAAGGTACAAATTTCCAATGATGAATGTCACTATATTGTATACCTAAAATGTACCAATAAAATTCATTTAAAAAAAAAGAATCTATGGTAGGTAGATCAGGGTTTGGCAAGAAGTCAGATCCCTGTTGCTGTGTAACCTGTGATTTATCACTTAGCCTTTCTGAGCCTCTCTCTTTAACTGTGAAAATGGAGTCATTGTGCCTCACAGAATTGCTGTGAGGATTAAATGAAGTTACCTGTGCAAATCATCTAGTTCATTATTTGATGCATAGCAGATGCCTAATAAATGATAACCCCTGACTTTCAGAAAGCATAGAGTGGAATGATACTCACATTAACATTTAAGTAGCCAGTTGCAGGCAGCTCTGCCCAACTGCAGATGAAAAATAATAGAGAAAATGCCCTTGTGTAAAATAGAAAATGTATTTGAAATAGAAAAGAGAATAAGCAACTTTACTTGTACAATTGGAGTAGACTATTCTTAGATTATTTCAAGGATGTGTGGCTTGAACATTGGTTATTTATGTCCACTGGCTGAGTCCACGGTTGCATCTTTGTATGGCTCTCCATTGTAAGCTACTTTTAATTATTTCATTAGAAAGTTGAGTGTCTGAAGAAACAAATTATGGAACTTATCCTGCTGTTGTTCTACACACAGCATTCTGAGCAGAAATTGTGGTCAGAACAGGACCAAGCATAAAACAAGCAATTGGTGTGCAAATCAGCTAATGATGAAATCTTACATGACCCATGGGCAAGATCAGGAATTTGTGCCAGTAGATAATTTGCAGCTGATAGATATTTAAACTAGAATGTGTACGGGTGGAGTGATGGGATATTTGACTAGTTGACCAAAATGTGAGACTCAACTATTCATGAAATAAAACTGGTGTTTTAGTGAATCACTTCTGGAGAGTAATGGGATGCAGCAAGAAGACTGTCATTCCAGTCTTATTTCTGACACTGTTCAATCATGTCACTTAGCCTTGATGGATGACTCATCCCTATCTATTGAATGCTGGGCTGGTCTTTCACCCACAGTTTACACTTCCAGGAAGAAAGATTCTTCTTAATCACTCAAAAACCATCTAAACTTCTCCATCTGTCCCCCTGTTTCTCCTTAGTCTATGGCCCTCTCCTTTCTCACCCAGACCATTACCATAGGCCTGATGGAGTTCCCTGTCTCCCACCAATCCACCCACCATATTGCTTTAGAAAGAACTCTTTCTAAGATGCCAAGCTCATCAAGTCACTTCCTGCTTTTGAACCTTCAGTGTCATCTCATTGCTCTCAGGATAAAGCATTCAAGGTCCTTCACCATCTTTCCTGCCTCATCTCTTACTTTCTCTCATCCTGAGTTCTAGACATACAGAATTGCTGGCAGGTTTCCAACATCTCTGAGCACTTCTTCCCTCTATGCCTTTGCAGATGCTGCTCTCTCTGCAGCAAAGGGAGTGCTCTTCCTATTGTGAAAGTCTCCCTATGACACACTGTAAATCTCAGAGGACTAGACAGATGTCTAATACATCTGTCTCCAGGGCTTGGTGCTGTGCCTAACACATAGCAAATGTAGTGAATGGGTGAAAGAATTAATGAAGGACAGTGGCCCAGATTGCAGACTAGACAGTGAAAGGGCTGTTTTATTTTCAATGTTCTTTAAACTACAGCCATAGGCTACTCACCCCAAAAGCTAGTCCTGCCTGTAGTGTAATTCGCAATTCAGAACCCAAAGTCCAGATGTGCTTAATTTCTGTGGCAACCACTTGTGGAGAAAGGAGGCACTCTGGGCAGATTCTTGTTTTCTGAAGGAAAAATTCTGGGCTCTTTTCACTTGCACTTCCTGCTATAATGCAGCAGATGCCATCATTGAAGAGCAGGAGGAATCCAGCATGGGGAGTTTTGTGGGTACAGGAGGAAAAGGGAAAGGAAATATGGTTGGAGACTGGAAATCACAAAAGAAAATGAGGCCTTGGGAGCTGGTTAGTATGTATGTGAAAATAATTTGAAAGAGAATATTACTCTGCATAATGAGAAGTTGAAGCTTTAAAACTTATTGTAGACGTAAGATATATGGCACACCAGCCCAGGCATTTCTGATTGTTAATAAGAGCTGTTGCTTATGAAGACAGCTGTTTTAGAAAGGATATAGGTCAAAGGACTAAGTGGTTCCCCTTGCAGCCTAGGATGTGCCACTGTGCAGTAGCAGCTGTTGGTGCCTTGCCCACATCTGTGATGTTCATCCCCACCACTCCCACCCCATGAGTGTTGCTGCTAATGGCTCACAGTTGTACTGTTCACTGGAGAATAACCCTTGTTGAAAGCAAATTACTTTGCCTGAGTGATTACACCCTTTCCTCCCCTTAGGAGTGCCCTGAAACTGGCACCGATTAATAGAGTGGCACAAAAGCCCACCTCCTTTTCCACAAGGTGAAATACTTCTGTGGTGCTTGCATTCACACTCTACAGCTCCCCAGGCAATCATGCTGAGATTAGATTTCAGTGACCACATCCTGGCTTAGCTCCCTCCCTTGGCATTTCCCCCTTCCCTTGTTGCATTACGAATTTGTCACTTTCTCAATAAATTACTTGCAAAACTACTTGGCCTGGGCTCTCCATCTAGGGAGCCCAATCTAAGAAGACACACTGGTGGTCTGGAAACCCTCGTGTGGGGTCAGGCCTCCCTGACTAAAGAGTTCAAGAGGGTTGCTGCCAATCATACATTTTCCTAGATGAAACCTCTTTCAAACTGCCATTTCCACCCTGAGGACCTGTCCCAACTACAGCCATAGTGGTGTAGTTAGCACAGCTCTTCTATAAATTGAGTCTGTCTTTTAGAACTCACATGTTTATGCTCCTGTTGTCTCCCCCTACTTCAGTGTGCATAGTGATAGAGTGAGTCAGTCATTTGTCACAAATGAGACTAAAAGGAGATACTGCCTTTGTGGGGTTTGCTTTTCTTGTTGTTCTTTCTCCCTGCCACCTCCTCAAATCCTAAAACAGCATTTTTAGTTCTCATGAACATTAAACAGATTTAGAATCCAAAAGGCAGCTGGCAAGTTGCCCAGTGTGCCGTATGTCCCATTTTCCCACTGCAGGTGTTCTCTTTCTTGACTGGCAGCTCACAGGCTGGCTGTGGTTCAGTCTGAGGGAGAGAGAAGATCTGTGAAGATACATGCTCAGCATAATTCTTCATGAGACCACATCTCTATCTGGGTTTCAGTTTGTAGGACAGTGTTTGAGAACTCTGAACCAATTGATCAAAGAATAAGAGCAGATATTTGTTCTTGTTTTTTTTTTTTTTAGACAGGGTCATGCTATGTAGTTCAGGTTCACCTTGAACTCCCTATGTAGCCCAGGCTGGCCTTGAACTTGCAGCAATCCTCCTGTCTCTGCTTCCCATGTGCTGGAATTATAGGCGTGCAATACCACATCCAGCAATTTGTTCTTATTCTTACTCCTGATTTGCTTGGAAATAACAGTTCTGTTCCCTTAGACCCTTCTCATCCTAAAGTGAGATAGAAGAAAATCTCCAGAAAGTAATGATATTTAGTTAATGGCTGATAAACTGTCAGAGGTACTGAGATTAAACAGGCAAGGTGTAAATCACCAATGCTATTCTCATTCACCATTTTATACATTTTATGTTCAGTTGCAGTTTTCTTTTCTTCCTTAACCAAAGACCAAGATTTTAAAATTTATCATATACAGACTTTCACAAGTACATTATTATTTTTATTGTTTGTCTCAAGATATAAAGTTATATCATATAAAGGAGATATCGAAGTAAATATGTGAGTGAGGTACTCCTGACACATTTGGAAATATTTGTATTTCTTCTGAATAACTTAGAAATGTTTGTATTTTGACATATAATCTCTCTATATAAGATATCAATCCGGGAAATGAGTAAGGTTGGCTTGTGTGGCAACTTCTGTTGTGTCTCTGTACAGTATCCTCGAGATTTTCAAGCCAATAATAGCAGGCCTAGGGATTAGAATTTTTAATTCCCTCCTTCCCATTTCTGTTTTTAATGGTTAGAAGCTATTTATTTTAAGTTCTTATGTTCTTTTGCTATTAAGAAAAACCTTCTGTGATGCAACTGGACCTACTTCTTCAGCCATCAAATTTTTTTAACGTGTCCTCTTGGGTTACCTCTGTCTCTGAAAGACAAATGGAAGCAGGACTGAGCAGTCAGACCCATAGTGGGTCTCAAATCTTATCCCCCACCTCACACACCCCACCTTCACATAGAAACATCTTCCTTCCCCTTTCTTTCCTTCACCTCACCTCTCAGGGCATGGACAACTGGACCTATTCTGAGTATGGACAATGCAAGGAAAGAAGAAGAAAGAAAATTAAAAGTCTAGGATTGATGGGTGCATGGTCCAGTTGATCTCTTTGGCTTCTGATTTCCTTTTGGATTTACCTTTTTGGAGTCTGTCTTCTCTCAAGCCAGATGAAGCAAAGGACTCAAGTTATGTTATCCAGAGTACAGAGGGTTTCTTCATAGGTACAACTAGGGTAGAAGACAGAGGAATGAAGCTCTGATGGGGTGGTCTTTTCTTTGTTAAAATACTATTTATCTTTGGAAGGTAATACCCTTGTGTAATTTAGCATAACAAAGTATTCCAAAGTATACAGTGACAACACTGTCACCCACCTCTTACGCTCATCCTCTTAGTTCCTAGGCATGATGTTGACTTTTGCACTAAAAGAAGTATATTTTCACATGGAAAGATAGTTCATGCATTATTCTGTTTTATGGGTTGGCCTTTTAAAAATCAAAGGTAGAGATGCTTATATGTTTAATTTTTTGGAATTACTGATATGGTAGATTATATTATTATACAATATATTATTATATTATTATAAATTCAAATATTGGACTGTCTTTTTGTCACTGCTTTTTAATGTACTGCCAGATTCCATTTACTAGTATTTTTACTTAAAATGTTTATATTGGCATCCATAAGTTATATTGGTCTAAAATTTTTGGAATTTTCTAATTCATCCTTTATCTCTTTTGGTATTAGAATTATGCCTACAACATGAAGAAATTGGAAATGTTTCTTTTATATTTTCCTGTGATGCTCCAGAACTATTTAAATAACATTAGAATTGTGTTCTCTTTCAAAGTTTGGTAGAATTTTCCTGTGGAAACATCCTTTGGAGTGAGGGAGAGCACTTTAATAATTTCCTCTCTTTCAGCTATGGAAAGTAGACCTTTATTTTAAAGTTAAAGGTTCTTATCTGTTTATTATAGTGAACAAAGATGTGTTGTTTCTTTATTCAGGTAGATGGCTTCAGTAATCCATTTCAAGCCAGTTACTTAGTCCAACTTAATGAAGCCTGCATCCTTTAGGTACTGACACAACTGTTACAATGCACATTGAGGCCATATTGCTGGATCAGACCATGCAATCTGAGCAGACACAGACAGAAAGTGGCACAAGGTTTTCTATTGCTTTTGATGCTACCTCTGATAATTTATATATTTCTAAAAGTAATTCACTTTATCAAACTTTTAATTTTATTTACCTAGAGTTAAACAAAATGCTCTCCTGTGAATTTTATATGTTTATGATTCTGTGGTTATTTCCCTCTTTTGAGATTTTTTTTATTCATTTGTATTTTCTTGCTTCTTCTTGATTAAGTTAGTGTTTAGTCTATTTGGTTTCCTATAACAGAAAGATCATAAACTGAGTGCCTCATTAATGATAGAAATTCATTTCTCACAGTTCTGGTGAGTGTCAGCTTTCTGATTCATAGATCCCACCTGCTAGCTGTGTCCTCACATGCTGGAATGGGTAAAATATCTCTTTCAGGCCTCTTTTATAAGGACACTAATCTCCCTCAGGTCTCATATCCTAATACCACCCTCTTGGGGTTAGGATTTCAACATATATATTTGGATATGTGGGTGACAGTGTGGATATAAACATTCTGTCCATTGCAGTTAACGAGCAATTTATTTTTTATAAGAATAAACTTTTAATTTTATTTATTAGTTCTATTTTACTGTTCTTTTAAGTTATTACTGTCACTTTTTATTTTCTTCCTGTGCTTTCTTTAAGTTATTTTATTGTTTTTTCTAGCTTCATTAGTAGGATGCTTTATTTTTCAATCTTTCTTATTTATTGCTCTAAATATCTGCATATGAATTTTCAGGTTTAGCATTGCTTTAGTTCTACCATTTTCTCTAATATTCTACATAAAATATTTTTGTATGTTTTTATTTTCTTCTTATTTTTCATCCTGTATGTCCCTTATTTTGTTTTCCTGTAGTATCTCTTTGGCTTTGTGTTACTTGCAATTTCATTTTCATGTCTGTAATGATTTGGTTTTTTTTCTTCTACTCCTTTTCTCAGTTTTATCCTACAACATTTATCTCTTCCTATTTTCTCTCCATCATATCCTGAATTCTTGCATTTGTACTTCATTGTCTTCTTTCATTTCTCACATTACAGCTGTTCACAATTTTTACGTGTGTCCTGGAAACACCTCCTGGTTGCTATACAGTGAAGAGCAAGTGTAATAGTATATGCTAGCTGGGATTCACAGACTTGAGATTCTTTTTTTTCTTGATTACAACCAAGACAGATTGCTTCCTACAAATATGGCTCATCACTATGATTGGTCATGTAGTGTATACATAGTTCTTGTCTGGGTCTTGAATTAAACTGGCCAGCTCACTCCCATTTTCACTCCCACTGTTGCAAGTAAGTGCTTCTTGGAATGGACTTTTTATCTTCAGACACTGTATTTTTATCATCACTTTCTGAGACCTCCTGCAGATGAGTTCTTGCCTTAGAGATCTCTGCTTGGCTCCTCTCCAGTTTCCTCCATGCATCTCCTGAGTGAACTTGATTGCTTTTGGAAATGCTTACAAATATTTTGGAATTTCTCTCCTAGTTTTGCCAAAAATTGAGTGCACTTTTGGGTGGTTTCCAAGAGCAGACAAGAAAACACTGAAATATAAAACCATGTGATATCAAAATTCCTTGTTTAGCTTTAGGGAGAAATTCTCTTTTCATTGGTTCACCTTTTCTTGGAGAGTGCTAACTTTTTTGAGAGGCCAAGAAACCAGTCACACTGCTTTTCATCTGATCAAGTTGAATTTATATTCCTAGGACATTTCTTTTTTACAGATATAGTTGTCCAATCTCTCTTCCACCCTGTCCTTTTGTCCTCCATGTCTCTGTCTCTTTCTCCTTCCCACTTTTCCTCATCTCCAGAGCCTAAGAATTTAAAAGTCCAGGACCTGAATTATGTCTAGCCTTTCACTCCCACTTTGAGGTGCCCTGTGGTCAAGGAATAGAAGAAAGTCCAGCTGGTCATGAGAGAAGTAAGGTCCAGGTAGCAGCCGACTGCAAGTGCAGCTGAGACCTGAATGTGGTGTCAAAGCATCACAACTGGAATGATTCAGTGTATGGAGGGAGGGTCCAGAGCTTGCAACAAAGTGGTAGACAGGCAGCAAACTCCGTCAGCATTTACTAAGATCTGTCACTGAGACTGAGTGAAAAGTAATTTAAAAGAAATCTGGTAGTATGTTCTGTGTTCTTGGAAGACAGATTTTTAAGGTTGGTAATCATGCAGGCTTCATAGCCCTGTGACCTGCGCAGTCACATAGTGTTCCCTGCTCAGAAGGAGCCTCCACTTGCTTTACTGCTCTACTGTCACTGTCTTAAAATCTTAACATTTTCATTGTGCACTAGGCCCTGCAAATTCTGTCACAGATGCTTGTATAACTCAGCACAGAGCCTAAGAAAGTCCTAGTCATCCTTTACTTTTTAGTTAAAACACTCAAATATTCTCTTTCCTCTTGTTCTTATCATCTAGGATGTCTGAGTAGATACTTATTTAACAAATGAATATACTGGCTACCAAAAGAGGAACCAGATGTCCAAATAATTGGCCTTGGGCACGTTCAGTTCCCACTTGTCAAGAGTGAGGTCAAACAAGAGTCTGGGATGAGATGAGCCACAGGTTACTCAATGCTAGGTATTGAAACATGTGAGGATAGAGAACTAGCCCAGTAAAGACCACATAGGAATGTAATCATAACCCCTGCCCACCCCCCCAAATACAAGGAGATATGGTCTTCTTCTTTGCTATAATATTTTAGAGACAAGGAAATTTTGAGTATGATTGGTGCATTTTTATTTACTATATGGTTAGGCACAAACAGCTATGCAGACGTTATAGCCTCCTCGCTGCTGAGGAGGCTATACCACTGAGGGTCCCACTGCAGGCATAACTGATATGTGCTTATTGGGAGTCTTTTTCTACATGCCAGCCATATAATGCAACATAAGGACTGGAGAGGACTAGCACTAAGACCCATGAGCTTGCTTCATCATGCTGTGGTTTCGTCATTAATTTTTAATTAGTTTCAGGCATCTTGCTAATAGTTGCACTTTAAACCTCTCCAGGAGTCAATTTTTATTTTATTTATTTATTTTTTTGGTACCGGGGATTGAACTCGGGCCCTTGCGCTTGCGCAGCAGGCAGTGAAATCACTGAGCTAAATCCCTGGCCCAGGAGTCAATTTTTTTAAAAATTAGGTAGTGGACATTCTCATCTGACCTTATGCCAGCATTACCCTGCTACTGAAACCAGAAAAGGACACACACATACACAAAGAAAATTATAGACTAGTATAGCTAATGATGCAGAAATTCTCAACAAAATACACTCAAATCAAATCCAACAGCACCTCAAAAAGATCATTCATTATGATCACATGAGATTTATCCCAGGGATTCAAAGATAGTTCAGTATATGCAAATCAATAAATGTAAGAAATCACATCAACAAAATGAAGGTCAAAATGATGTAGTTATCTTGATAGATAAAGAAAAAGTCATTGATAAAATTCAACATCCCTCCATAAACACCCTAAATCTTCTAGGTGTAGTAGGAACATACTTTACATAATAAAGAATATGTTTAACAAATCACAGTCAATAACACACTGAGTGGGAAAAAGCTAAGCTCTGGAACAAAACCAGGTTGTCACTCTCACCACTCTTACTCAACATAGTATGGGAAGTCTTAGCCAGAACAATTAGGCAATAAAAATAAATGAAAGGCATACAAATAGGAAGAGAGGAAGTCAAATTATTGCAGATGATATGTTTCTATAAACAGAAAATCTACACACCCCGCCAAAAGACCTTAGGACAGATAAATAAAATTAGTAAAGTTCCAGAATATAAAATCAATATGCAAAAATCAGTAGTATTTGTATACACCAATAAATATTACTGAGAAAGAACCAATGAAAGCAGTTCCATTCACAATATCCTCAAAGCCAAAGCAAAACAAAAAACTAGGAATAAATTTAATCAACCAGGTGACAAACCTCTTTTTAAAATCATTTTATTCAATAAGATAAAAATAACTTCCTAATGAGTGACCAATGTTCCCTTATCCTTTTAGGTACTTCCCTTCCACTGCTCTTCTACCAAGTGACTTTTACATGCAAGAGCAGCCCAAATCAATCTCAGCAGAATAAAATCTTTCCCTAGTTCCTAAGAGATCTACCAGCAAATAATGATCCTTCTCCAGAGAAACCAGAGAGTATGACAAGAGCATGGAGACATTAATTCTTCTTCATTGTAGTAAAATATCTGAAAAACAACCACTTAGTACCTAGATCCCAGAGCTCCCCGTAGTAACACTGGACAGTCAAAAATAAAAACAGCTCTACCTCTCCACTCTCCATTGGGCATTCAAAGAATCACAAAAGGGCCAAAAGACCTAAAGCTACTAAAATCAAAATTAAATCCCCATCTGTTTAAAGACAATAACAATCATAAAAGTAAATGATAAAAGCCGATTTAACTATCTTGCCAAATTCTTCCTCTCTTTTTGCATATAGAAAAATGTATCATATGGAAATCAAGCCTCCTCTATCTAAAAAACTCAGTGGAATTCACTCTTTCTTACATGTTTCCCTCTAGGTGCTGTCCCAGTTTAAAGGTTTTCTTATGGAAATGTAGTTAAAATAGGAGCCCCATCCATTGGTGCTTGGTCCCCTTCCTACCCTTGGAACCCCTCCAGGGCCTGGGCCTCTTAGTGGAAGTTCCTATAGGGATTTCATTCTAGGTCTCAGGGGCACTAGGTTGACCCTAGGGATGTGCATGTCCAGAAGAACAGACCCCAGAGAGCAGGAGCCATGGACCTCACTCCCATTGCCATGGAAGATAATTTAGGGTTTGGACTGGGCCACAGACTCTTGTTCACTTCTATCCTGATGCCACAGATCTACATTTTGCAGCAGCACTCAGATAAACAAGATTTCTAGCAGTCCTCTATTCTCCCGCAGAATATCCAGTTGAGGACATGGAACAGAAGATAAGCTTCACTTTCAGTCAAGCTTTAGGGAATTTTAATGTGTACATAGGTGTATAGCCCTCCCTTCTAGACCCTGACAGACTCCAAATTCATATTCATATTCCATTCATATTCCTTTCTAGGTATTATCTTTGCTTGGTATTAAAAGTAAAGAAATGACTCTTCACCCCTGGCAAAATAGCAAGAATTTTTCCATGTAAAAAAAAAATTATAGAAGGGGATGGGGTCTGAACATAAAAACAACAGCCCGCTCACTGCCTCAGGGCAGGCAGAGAAATATCCAGGCAGTACTGGATACCTGCTGAGGAGTAAATCAGATCACAGTAGGTGAGGGCTGATTGGCTAGCCGCCCAGGGCTGTCCTTCCATCCTGCTTCATGCTGTAAATGCTAAGCAGTGGGGTGGGAGGAGAGCAGCACAAAACAAACATGAAAAATAGGTAGAATTATAATTCTTTTACATTTTAAAGTGATTTTGATTGTAGTCTGTATTTCTTTTATTCAAATCAAACACCCAAAATATCCAAAATAATCAACGAAATGCTTTTCCCATCCAAATTAAAATGACCAACAAAGAACACAAAATGCAACTTTCCAATTAGAACTGTTTTTATATTGCCTAATTTACACTCCTTGTTTTCATTCCCATAACATTTTTAAATACAAATTATTTCTATTCGACTCACAAAAACTAAGGCCATGTTCCAAGGAAATGTGTGTGCGTTTGTGTGTGTGTTTGTGGTTTGTGTATGAATGCATGTTCATTCCTGTACTAGTGTTGGAAGGTTTGTGTGGAAAAGGTCATTTGGATTTGAGTATTTTACTCCTTTAGTATGTGTAGATTCACCAGTGGTTAATTTATTTTAAAATTATTAAAGATTTTTCTGATCTAGGATCAATTCTCTAAAATAGATAAGAATTATAGGATTGTTTGAGTAAAAATGCTATTTTTGATTGCATTTTATTGTGAAGTGGGCTTTTTGGCATTTGATATTCCATTAAGTGATTGTTCATCTTTTCCTGCTTATTAGAAGTTAACAGGGAGCAATATAAAAATCCCTGTGATGAAAACTGGATTTTAGCACTGTTAAAGTATTGGACCGGTAGGGCACAGACAAATTGCTTACTGAGCAGTTTTAGGAAGAATAACTGATTTTAATGTTGGTTACCTCTAAACTGGATCCATGCAGAGCATGTCTGGGCTTAAGTTTGGACCCTGGACCATACTGAATTCATAAAGGAAAGAGTACTTTACTTTGTGAGGTACTGCTGGGCACTAGCCTGGTAGTCAGGCTTTGCCTGGCCATCCTGTTTCATTGGCTGTGCTGTCTAATTTGAAATCTTATACATTTAGCACAGGATAGTTTAATACATATTTCATGATACTAAATATTCAAGGCATATAGCTTACTATTTTATGTAAATTCTGTGAAAATATTTTCTGCTTTCACAATCATTTATCACTACCATGTCCACTAATTTCAAGGACTCTTATAAGTCCAATTTAAAGTATCTAAAGTATTTAAAGTGTCTGTATTTCAACCCATCCTCTCTTCTTCACTTTCTGTCCTAGAAGAGGTAGATGCTCACTTTCCTTTTCATCACATCTTTTATCCCATTTGTTCTACATCTTTGGGGTCTTACACCCATCCATCACCACTCCTTACATACATCCCCCTTTCTGCCAAATTTTTCTCCTGAATCTTTCTTTGTTTAATATTCAAATTTCTGAAATCAGTAATATTTGTGCACTCATTAACTTCATTTATCAGATGTTCTTTAACCCTGTTATCTAGAGTTTTGACTATGCCCTGGAATCTTACAGATTGCCACTTACCTCTCATCCTCTCCTCCTACAAAATCTGACCCCTCACTTTCTTGAAATAGTCCACCTAGGACATGGGATTTCCTAGTTCTCCTCCTACTTCTTTCATTGTTCCTTCTCCATCTCTTCTTCCTCTCTCACCCCTACCTCTAAGTGTAGGTAGGCGTTTTGATCCTTGGCTCTTTCAGTGTCTCCCCCTATGTGATAGAAATTTCAGTGCCCATCCACTTTAGAGCTCTTGCATTTCAAAACTACTAGACTTTTTCTCCTAGAGGTCCTCCAGGCATCTTCAAAATTAAGCCCACCAACTCAGTTCCCACACAAGTCAGCTCACTTGCTTTGTTCCTGGTTCTACTGATGACCCCTACCTCCCTAGTCTTGCAGTTAGTAGGATCACTAGTAAGTCTTCCATCTCCCTTTATCCCAAAGTCAATTAATTTTTAGATGCTATTGCTTTTACTTCTGCAAGAATTCTTAAATCTTCTTTTGTTCTTCGCTCTTGTCACCAGCATATGAATTCAGACCCTCGTTATTTTTCTCCTGACTAGGAAAATCACCTCCCGTCTCTTCTCTACATCATCCTGTGGACCTGTGCTGTCTAAAGGAGCTACTGGTCACCTGGAGCTACTGAGCACTTGAAATGTTCTAGTCTCACTGAGATCTGTAGTAAAAGTAAAAACCACACTGGATATTGTATACTTAACACTACACTAAAAACATAATTTGAAATCTCTCAATAATTTTATATTGATTACATATGAAATAATTAAGTGAAAGTTAACATAATCTTTTGTGGTGACCCCAAAATTTTAAATTGCATACATGGCTTTAAATAAATTTCTATTGGGTAGCATTGCTCCAGAGTATAGTGAAGCTTGTATTACTCTTCTCCCCAACAGCTTTAACAGTTTTTCATTACCATAAAATATTGACAATAGAAGCAACAGTTAACATATTATTTTACAAAATGCTTTTAATGTGTCCTCCTCTAGTCTCAAATCCAAATCTATTAGTTTGATATTCCATGTCCTGAACCATCTGGTGCCTTCCATTTACCATTCATTCCACAGATTTGCATGATCTTCCCCCAGTCCCTTGCTTGTATTCTGTGTGCCCCTAAAACCTTGCCTGCAACTTATTCCCCATGTAAACCCTCTCATTCATCCCATTTTTTCTTTGTTTATAATGTTCTGCTTGGAACTCTCTCCTCATTTTCACATGTTCATGTCTGTCTTTGGTCTCTTTTCTTGTTGCTGAAGCACAATACTTGACACCCACAACTTAAAGGAGAAGAGGTTTATTTTGGTTCACATTTCAGTCCATGGTCTGCTGGCCCCAACTCAGGAAGGACATAGTAGAAGGGCCTGGGTGGAGGAAAGCTGCTCATGTCATGGTGGCCAGCAAGGAGAGAGAGAAAGGAAGAGTGGAGGAGGCAGATACACCCTTCCAGGATATGCCCCTAGAGACCCACCCTGTCCAACCAGTGCCTACCTCCCAACAGCACATCCTGCTATAGCGCCCCCCCCATGATCCAACCACCTTCCAAAAGTCAAACCTCTGAGCATATGAGAATTTTGAGGATCCTTCTTAATCTAAACCCTAACAATATCCTTCCTTCCTTCCTTCCTTCACTGGCTTTGATAAAATCTCCCTTGCTTCTTCCATATCAGAAAAACATTCCTCACCCCCTAAACAGCTTTAACACTACAGGGTGTGCAGATTGGTCCATGATCCTCAGCCTTGCTCACTTGCTTGCTTATTTATTCATTGATTCATCCTTTCAGGTCAAATCAAGCCTGCATGGCCTTACTTCCACTAGACTTGGTAGAAAGTTCCATCTCTCAACTTTGCTCTTACTCCCCATTGGGTGCATATGAAAACCAGGGGAAGGAAACAGTAAAAGATCTGGTTTCCAATAGTCATGGCAGCTCCTGGGCAGGCCAGATGGTGCTGAAGCAGCTGCCTGGGCTGCCTTGATGCTTCCTCTGGTCCCCAGGCAGGATGTAGGTTCCAGACCCCTGAGAGCCCAACAAGACTTGAGGACTTATCTGAAGCTCAACCCTTCCCATCTGACCATCCATCCCTTGAACAAAACACACCAGTCTCCATTCTTAAACTCTCCTTCAGATCAATCCTTTTCTACTTCCAGAAACCACAGGAGGAAGCAGAGCACCAAGATTACAATTGTCTTTCCAATATGTTGCCCTCTTTCTTCCACACATCCATCTCTCTGAGCAGTTCCCAAGGTTCAGATAATTCCTCCTCAGAGGTGGCACAGTTCTTCTACTTCTACCCTCTACCATCACCTTTATTAAAGTGGTGTTTCACTTCATCTTGTCTTCAACACAAGCCAGACTACTCTGTGCACATTATCTCATTTAATCTCCTCTAATTACATTGCTTGGAGAAGATAGCTAGTGAAGATCACTAGTGAATAGAGGAATCAGTATTTTAAACAAGGTCTTGCTGGTTCCTAACTCTGTGTTTGGTCATTAGCCTGGATTGCTTAAGCTTAAATGGAATAAATACACCCCTTGAATAGGTATCTCATCATCACTCTTAGATGCTAGGAACACTGCTCATTGTATGTCAGCGTAGAGTAATACCTACAGGATGGGAATGAAAAATATTCATGAAAAGAGAAAGGGAGGGAGGGACAGAGAAAAAGTTTGATTTTAGCACTTATAAAATCTCCAAGGCCCAAAATTGTTTTTCAGATTTTATTTTTACCTCTTTTTGATATAAAATTAAAGGACTAATTGAAAAACAAAGTTCCTTTTGCTCACTTTCTCATTCCTGTCCTAAACACCCCTAATATCCCTGATACCTACAGAAATCATTTCTAGGTCTACTTGCAATTAGAGACCCTGATTTCATAGGTGGTTCAAACAATAGCTAAGATTCTGGCGATGCTAGACTGAAAGAGTAGATTATTTGATTACTATTAATGTCATGAAGTGTGATTGACAAAGCAAAAAGCCAGATCTTCTGGAGGCTGAGGCAGGAGGATCGCACATTCAACTTCTACCTAGGTAACTCAGTGAGATTCTGTCTGAAAATAAAAGTAAAAGGGGCTGAGGATGTAGCTCATCTGGTTAGATCTCCAGTACCACTACACACACACACACACACACACACACACACATGGATGCAAGCACACACGCACACACACAAGCATGTTTTCTTCATTTATAAGTGTTACTTATGTGTCAGAATGAAACATTGTTAATTTACCTGATAAAGAAGATCCTTAGGTTTCAACCTAATAGATTGAAATAGTAAAGTTTCTATTTGAACTTTATTAATGTAAATAAAATTACACACAAGTAATATGAGGAGACAAATATTTAATAAGCATTTCTAATTTCTATGATAAAGAAGATCTTCAGTTTCAACTCCCAAAGTTACATTTCCTTTTGAAAATTATTAATTAAAAATGTCCCCACATACATAATATGAGGGTATATGTATTCAAGTCCAAATAACAATAAAGCCAACTGGAAGCCGTGTCAGATCTCTTTGTCTTCATCTGTGAGAGCTCTGCCACTTTTAGTAAACAGCCTAAGATATGCATTTTGGGGGTGAAATCACATTTCTCTTGTTCTGCTGTTACTATGGTTACCATCCTACAGAATCCCTGCACACACCAATAAAAAAAAGGTGGAAAGAAAAGCACAAACATAAATTTAAATATTAACACACACCCTTTCCAAGCTGGAGGGCCACTGCTGGAACTTTCCCAGTGTCTAGTCAGGCATCTCGGCCCTGAAACCCCGGGATTGCCCCTTACCCCAGTTCCATTTCCAAAGCCACTGAGGGAGGCAGCAGGCACCTGGAGTTGGGAGGGAGACTTGACCAGACATGGCTCTTTGTGACCACAGAGTCCAAACACCTAAGTCACAGAGTCCTAGCTCGGCACAGGCTGAACAGGTGACACAGGAGAAGCCAGGGTTCAAAGGCCTGGGTTTTAGGGAGGTGAGAACACTGAGGTGTCAAGGTGGGCCAGGCATATATCCCCAGGGCCCAAATTATTTTTACCGTGTTTCTTCCTTAAGGCAGATTGATCTTTGAACCTCAGTTTCTTAATCTCGTCTTACATGAGGACAAATACTAATGCCCACCCCTCAGTGCTATAGCGAGGATTAAAGGTGATAATCACTGAGAGTATATTTAGGGACTGATAGTACTAGAAAATGCAGTTTCTAATCATTGTGGTTATGGTTATTACTATGACAGCAAAGTCAACCGCTACTACCATACTGGGAAAAAATCTCTATATTTTCCATCAAACCATGGGGCACTCAGACCTCCTCTGTCACCTATTTCTGCCCCTCATTCTAGATGTCTTGGCTTTGCACTAGAAGAAGAGAATTTGGCCCAGAACTTTTGATCATAAAAGGTCATTCCTTGTTTGTCGTGTTCACTTATGCATTATCATCTGTCTACAGATGGAAACAATGTTCATTAAAACCTTCTTTTCCCTTGGCAAGCAGAATGATTAGAAATTTCAGCTTTCGGGATGCAAACAGGACCACAGTGAATTCCAAGCGAAAAAAATAGAACATTTAAGTAAATTTAAAAGTAAGAAGATGTGTTCTTCTTTTGATGAAAAATTCCAGAAGTATTCCAATAATTTTCTTCCATGAGAAGAGTGAGTCTAAATTTTGGACATGAGCATTTCAGGTCCAGTTACTCATTTAATCTCAAATCAATAAAGTGAGGCATGATTAAGTCATTTTTTGCTCCAAAAGTGATGGCATGGTATATTTGCCTTAATATTTTTCCTGGGGGCATTGGTATCATTTTACCTACTTTATGAAGAAAAGATGAATATAAGGACAAGAGTTGGAAGACTTGGAATTTACTCTTCACTATGCTATTGCCTTGATGGGTAATATTAAGAAAACCACTTAACTCTTGTTTACCTATTTCCTTATTTGTATAATAAATTGCACTTTCCTTATCTACCTCTCTAGAGTTCTCGCTATAAAACTAAATCATTAATGTCAATGTGCTTTGAAAAGAAAAAAGAGTTAATGTTATCTCAAACCTGCGTCACTTACATTTTTGAGGTATTTGCTTGTAAGGGTTAAGATTGCTACCTCCGTATCATACCTGCACAGGTCACTGAGCAAAGTTCTACCACCACCTTGGTTCAGGAACCCCCAGGACTTCAGAGCGGGGACTTCAGGACACTAAGGGACTTTTTGTATTAGCTTTTGATACACCAGTATTATATCATTAATTACAGAGTGTTTTTCCTCCTCAAAGAGCCCTGGTGACGAGAATAAGATGAATTAGCTCAATCTGTTAAACATTAATTTCTTTTTATTGGGTCTAAATCATTAAGCTAATGATCTAATCCATATTTTGAACCAAGTTAATAAAGTGCAGGCAGTTATAATCACATTTAACCCAAAAACTACACAGAACTTGGTGAATTGTTTTAAAAGATTCCCTTATATTTCAGTAGTACCTTCTTACCAGCAGAAAAAAAGTGAAAAATACTGCTGAAAACTTAAAATATAATAAGATGAACTGCACATTAAAAAGATGTTTTGCAACTTTTATTTTTCTAAATTCAGTGAGTGTATTACTCTTTAATAGAAGATTAAATCATAAAGCTGGACACACTGTGTGGATGGGACTCTGTTCATTTTGACTTTGCGTCATCTAGTGACTGGATGGCTGTTTCCAGGACTGACTCAGTCCCAGAAATGGGACTACAGGTGGATGTTGATGCCTCGGAGGCTCACAAATATCATACGCCTTTCGTTTGAATGGTGACCTGAGTCTTTTGAGCTCTGTCCCTTTAGGGAATGTTTCAAGGGCCAGGAAGCTTCTGGGAATCTATTTCAACAGCCTGCCGATTTTACCAGTACCCTATGATCCCTTCTCATCGATTGGAGATCAGCACTTGACATTTGAAAAACAAAATTGAAATAAGTTTTTATAGCTTGAGTTGTCATTTTTCCAAGTACTTCTTTAAAAATTTGGTTCATAAAACTGAAAACATTAACATTTCACCTTTATAAGGATAACAAGATAATTAGTAAAATCAGAGACAGAGATAGAGAGAACAATATCCATCCTCCAAGGGCTCTCCTTCCCCAGTGACCCACCTGGCCCCCAGCTCCTGGCCCCCCATAGTCCCACCAGCTGAGCGCCAAGCCTGCAACACGAGCCTTTGCAGAACGTTCCAGATCCAAACCCCAACAGGAGGGACAAGATCCATGTGAAATCACACAAATGTGTGTTGTCTCTTAAACCCGCCCATCTCTTCTCTCTGGGCTACTTTCGTCTTTTAACTCCCTCACCTGGACATTGTAATTAATGGTCCTCTTTGATTCCCTGACTCACATCTTTCCCTCTTCCATTACCTGCCCTCCCTGCAGAGGGCTGAGTGAACTTTCAAAATACAAACTAGATCATTTGCCATCTCAGAATTCTTGCGCAAATCCCTGCGTGTAGAGCAGACCCTCTCCTCTGCTCACACGTGACTGCACATGGGTCCGTCCCCTGTCTCTCGGCCTCGTCTTTTAGGAACATCCCTACTGACTTTTCAACTGCTTTGTCATCCTTCAAGAGTCTCTGAGATACTCTCTCAAACTTGCCCCATCTTCCCAGATTCCTGGGAATTCCGGCTTCACCTTCTTGTTTAACGTGTACATGGTTATCTTGGTGTGTACACTTGTCATTTACGTTGCAGTGCTGAGTTCAGCTCTTGCCTCAGCATCTTTGTCATGAATATATCCTCAAGGTTTATCACAGTGCCTGGTAAAAATGCTCAATAAATGTTTATTGATTGAAGGAAGGAAAATATAAAAGAAAAAACACACTACACAGTTTGGTGGATCTTTCTGAATTTCAAATACTGTTCCTTGGTTAATGATAGGTATATTTTCACAGACTCC
The DNA here is from genome assembly GCF_053883595.1 of Heterocephalus glaber. Taxonomy (NCBI): domain Eukaryota; kingdom Metazoa; phylum Chordata; class Mammalia; order Rodentia; family Bathyergidae; genus Heterocephalus; species Heterocephalus glaber. The sequence continues at coordinate 24,374,502 of NW_028258156.1, read as the reverse complement.
TTACAATATAATAAAGCAATAACATCTATTTTTTTTTTTTTGGTACTGGGGATCGAACTTGGGTCCTTGCGCTTGCAAAGCAGACAACAGAACCACTGAGCTAAATCCCCAGCAACATCTATAATTTTAATGCTGCTTTCCTTTCAATGACATTTGTTCTACTTGTTTAAAAACTGTTAAGTAAGATGAAGGCTTCAAAACTAGTCAGCTAAGCTGCTGCAGACACTGCAGAGCAGTCAGTGCTGTATACAAGTGCTAATATGATTTAAACAAAAGGCAAACTCTCTTAGTGTTGAAAAGGAAACAGGGGGATAGATGTTTTGCAGAAGGGAAGGGGACCAAGAGAGGGAGAGAGGAAGAGGAGTGGAGAGGAAGGGGACTGAAAAAGAATTCAAGTGTGTCACATCCATGCATCAATGCCTCACAGTGAATGTAAACATTATACACTGCAAACATGTGCTAATAAAAATTAAAATTTTTAAAATGAAGCTAAGAGCAAATACAATGTTAATAAAGTTTGGAGCTTCATTACAGTGCATTCTCTGCGTGTGTTTTATAGTTATGAATGGTAGAACTGAGAATGCACTCTATCTCCTAAGCACAGTAGCATGTCATATTGATAGGGCACTCCTGCCTCTTTTGGAGGTTGGGGGCTGTACTTCCCAGGCCTGCCTTTTCTCTGATGTCCACCATAAAATTCTTTGGATTCTGTGTCACTTGACCTGATACAGCCTGGGAGTTAGGTCTGTTACAAGACATGAAAGCTAGGCTTGGTGGTACATACCTATAATCCTAGCACTTGGGAGCCTGAGACAGGAGCATTTCAAGTTCAAGGCCAGCCTGGGCTACACATGTAGATTATGGCCAGCCTAGACTCCCTGTCAGAGAGAGAGAGAGAGAGAGAGAGAGAGAGAGAGAGAGAGAAAATATAGGGATATAGAAATGTTATGTTCAAATTTTAAGTATGGGGAAAAGGAAAAACCTTAAAACTAATCATATTCTGCAGCTATGTTTAGATTCTACTACTGAATTAAATGTAATATATTTGATTTGATAGTTGCCTGTTTTCTTTTTTGTAAGAACTGGATTTCTGAACAATAAATTAGATCAATTGTACTATACTGGGAATCAAATTAACTGAAAGAAAACTTCAAAATAATCAGATTATATTCCACTTATTGTAAATGCATTGGACAAAGAAATTAAAACCATATTCCTAAAGATACTTAAAAGAAAAATGATTACTGAAAATAGACTTGCATCATCATTCATATACCTGCACTGAGATTTTACAGATACTGAAAATTAATTCAGAATTACACATGTCCATAAGAACTATAGATCTAGTCTCCTCACTGTATAGCATATTACTTTCTTTGTTATAGGAGGGTGTGGAATGCAACTTACTTCTTGACACAACTGAAATAACTAAAAACTGTTCTAACTTATGGTTTGGAATTTAGGAATAAATTTCTCTCTTACCTAAAATAATAAGAAAATAACTGTTTAGACCTTCCGTTGTTAAGATTATCAGGTTATCATCAAATTGGGGGCCAGGTTGGGGGTGGTTTGACACTATTAATTGAAGTAGAAAAGATGTGCAGGAAAATGTTGAGGACAGAAATCGTGTATACGTGTCAGCTAAGCAAGACTCTGACCACGTGAATTATTACTGTTCCAGGTCCTAAGTCTCAAAACATGTGAAGATCACAGACTATCATGCTTGTTGCTACCTGCCCCCTTCCCAGCCCTTCCTGCAGTATTTACAGAGCTTTTCCAACACTCATAACTCAGAGAGTTTCTAATAACACTTATTTTTCCCAATAAGCCTATTCCGTACTGAATAGCATGGTTCTTGAGGGTGTACTTTTCAGGGCATTCTCTTAAAATGATAATTCTATGAGTCCTTAGCAAAAAGCATCCTTTTTAAATTGTCACTGATACCATAAATTATTTCAAATTTTCTAGAAGAAGAATAGGAAATAGCTAACAGCATTAAAATTTTCTGAACATTTGACCTAGCAGTTGGCTTGTAGATACTTATACTAAAGATATAATTACACATGCCTGAAAATATTTAATTATACATCTGCTCATCACATGCTTATAAAAAGAAAAACTAGAAGCAATTTAAATATTTCATTATAGTAGATTGTTAAGTAAATTAAGCTTTATAAGACAGTAGAATACTATGAAGCTATGAAAACATGTTCACATATAATTTTAAGTGAAAAAGCAAGTTAAGAAGTAGGATGAACAATGCTATTTCATTTTAATAAAAATACATACACATATATACCCACACACAAATATATGAGTGGGTGTATATATTTGTATGTATATAGAAAGAACAGGAATAACTTAGCTGTCTCTGGCTTGTGAAATTAATTATAGGTACTTTTTACAGTTTTTTCTTTGCTTGCTTATATTTTTCTAGATTTTCTCTAACAATGTTTGCTTATTTTATAAGAGTAAAAGAAACTTTTATTTTCTCAAGGCTATTATTTCCAAAATGTTCTATTTCATACTTTGATCATCTCAAAGTTTACATTCCTTTGGCCTTCATATATACCCATTTGTTTCCATTAGGTTCTTGTTTTGTTTTTACATGGTTGACAATGGAAAGTAACTACTCAGCACACTTACACTATCCATCCTGTATTTGAAGATAGTAATCAAGTTATCTGTTACTTGTTTTCTCTCAAGGCCAAATAAATGCCATTCATTTCATCTTTCTTCATGAACCTAATTTTCTTTTTCTTTCATCCTTATTTGCTGTTCATCTCTGAACATTGCCTGCTTTCTTCATGTAGAATTTAAAATGCAGCATGACCAAACTGAAGATAATCATAGAAAAATGTGACTAAAATAGACTACAAGGGAAGAAGTTGTCCTTAACCCTTAACTATTGAATAGCACAATGTATTTAAATCATCATTAATTCATTTCATGTTTATAAACAGTTAATGTCCCTCAAACTTTTCTATTTTCTGGGCACATTTTCTTCTCAAATTCTGCTGTTTTTAATGTCTAGTGTTATATTTTTATCCTAAGTGTTTTCTTATTTATATGCTTACTCTTAGAGCATTAAATTGAATTTTTCATAGGAAAATTTCTTTAAAATATCAAGGTCATTTTGAATTCAGCCAGTGGTGTTAAAAGCAACAGTAATACCTCCTCATTGAGAATTCTCTGCAGTTCTGATATGTGCATTTCTGATTCTGGGTCATGAATATTAAATACAAATACAGTAGCCCAGGGCTTATTCCAATAAATACTACATCAACTCTTTGTCCAGGTAATATCCTGGATTCAACTATCTGCTCACATTACAATAGAGCAATAAAACCTCATTGATGAGACATGGTATATATAGCATCTAAACAACTGCCAAATTTCAAGGTATGTAAATTAATCAGGTCTCTACCCCTTTATTTTGTTGTATGGCAATAACATAAAAAATACAATAGGTACAGCATGCTTTGTTCCACATATACTTACTGTGGAGGGGTTTTGTTAGCTAATTATTAGCAGTGGAACAATTAGGCTGATGAAATTTTTCTAGCCTTCCAGGATTTTAAAGTCACACACAGCTACAGGTACACATGTATATGTATACACATACATTTTTAAAGTGCATAATTATGCTTATACATACTACATGCATGGAGGTAGTACATTTACAGCTGTGTTAGCGTGGTGATGGATCCCAAAATTATTCAGAGAGATAAGCATTGAAAGATATGTAGATTACTTTTCTATCCTATGAGGTATAAATCATATAACCACAGGAATTTTTGTCTTTTAACTCCATGATTACATTCAGTTGTAAAAACGGTAAAACATTTTATCTGGGCTGCATTTATTTTTAAAGCCATCTCATTCAAATGAGATATGGAAATGAAAAGCCTTCACATTGCTGATGCTGAAGAGCAAATTAGAAGCAAATGATGATAATTACAAAGTTCAGCGGTGTGTTCTGTATATGCCTAGAGGTACTGAGAAAACAGGGTGAAAGCTGGAGCTGATAAAGATGGAGAATATGAGCTGTCAGTAAGTTCCAGAGGAAGAAGGCATAATCCCAGTATTGATAGTGCTGGGTTCATGGGGAAAATTGTCTGAGCATGGATGACTGAGTTGTTTTGTTTGATGGGAAAAAAATTAAAGCTGGGAATATCGTAATCAGCTAATTATCATACATATAAAATATATTTGTATATCCAAAAAAGCTAAGCACAAGGTGATGAATGAATGATTATAGAAGTAGAACCCAATCAAGTATTCAAATATGAATAAATGCAATTAATGGAATTAGTCACTGTTAAAATTACCAAAGCATGTCATTGTAATATAAAAGCTAATCTTTTCTGAAGATTAATGAAAAGTCCTTTAAAAGTTACTCTTCTCCATTTTCAACGGTTATAATTATAGTCCAGAAGTTATATATTAAAAAAACATCTTGTACATATCTCTTCCTCCAAGGAGACTAAGCTCAAAATGGACTTAATTACATATAATAATACACATACCTCTTTGAAAGTGAAGGTGATCAACCCACTGGAATAGCATGAAATCTTTCTAAGGTATTCTTCTTCTTCCAGTACTTCAGTCGATGCAGAGCACACCCTATACATTATTCCATTGCTGAACTCCTACTCATTCTTCTGAACACAGCTTAGATGCACCCCCTCTTAGAAGCCTTGCCTGATCCCTCAAGGCTCCTAAGTGTTCCCATGACATTGCTGTGCATGTAATATTCCCTATCACTTGTCCCAAAGCCTATTCACTTATTTTCCTGTTATTTATGTTATGTACCTGAAGTTATTTTGTATTCATTATATACTCAGGGAATATCATAGTCCTGACAGTAATTGGTGCCCGTTAGATACACATAATTTTACTTGAGCTTCAGTTCAGCCCTACAAAGTACAGGTCAGGATTACATTCCCAGCTTTATAATGAAGAAAATGAGGCTTCTAGAGCTTCTGTGATTTGCACAAGGTCAGACAGACAGTGAAATAGCTGTGATTTAAGCATTTGGTCATGGAAGCCAGGAAAATAGAACTTTAAAAAGATCAGTAAAAACAATTCCACATGCAGCACACATATGGATTTAATTTAGAGAAAAGGGTTTAAGGGTGACTGATGACCTATGAGAGCAATCTCAGCAGAAGTCTGAGAAATAGAAGTGCAAATCCAAGAAAGTTTGAGAAAAACTGCAATTAAAAGAAGGTTATGGAAATAGCTGACTAACTTATGAAGTATTTCACTGGAACCCACAAAAATGAGGATGGTCACTAAGAAAGCATATTAAGAAAATCCTTTTCCAGAAGGAAGATCTGGTATACACCCCTGGCACACACAAAAAAGTTCCACTTCTGAGAATATGGAGTAGATTCATTTTTCCTTATTCTTTGTGCTACGTACAGGCAAAACACCTCTACATTATATACAAGACAAATATAGCAGACTTTGAATATGGTGGGAAAGGAGGTAGACAGGTTGGGGAACACAGCCTCAAAGAGCAACATGTAAGACTTCCCTGATTTTTCTGAACCTTGAGCTAAAAATAAACTGAAACATAGAAATGTCCATGGGCATAGACAAAATAGTAACCAAAGGACTGGAAAAGGGGGGGGGGAGCCAAACAAGACAAAAAACTTTTAAATCATAACCAGTCTCCTCACAAGCAAAACACTACAAACTATGGTCCCACCCCTTTCCATCCAGCCATGACCAAGTAGGAATCCTAGACTCCCACCCTGTCTGTGCAATAGCAAGCCCCTATCTTCTGTCCATGTTATCTGCAGAAACCACTTGAGGAATCTAGACTTCTGTCCTAACCCAGAAGTAATGAGGCACTCATCCCCTTCCTCAAAGGGAAGTGTCAGGGAAGTCTAGTATAGAATCAGAATGTCCATCATCATCAAGCAGTAATAAGGCTATCCCCAGCACAGAGTCAACTGAGGCCACATGGGGACCAGAACTCCCATCCCCACCCGAAAGTAACAGAGTCCACAGCCCTGGAAATCAAGGCACTAAGCAGTAAATATGGAATTCCTCTGCACTTAGTAGTCACAAGACAATGCATCTCCCTCTTCCTCTGCAAGAGTGGTGTCAGGAAAAACCTGCTAAAACAGAAGGGTTAAATGAGATCCAGAATCTTACCACAACCTGAATTGTCCAGGTTTTAATTTTTTAAAAATCACTGTCATACAAAGAATCAGGAAAAACTCAACCCAGATAGAAAAAGACAATTAGTTGATATTAACACCAAGATGATGGGGATGTTAGAATTAATTTCATGAATATTTTGATGTAGCTTTGATAAAGTACTTCAATGAATAATAATGAACACACTTGAAACAAATGGAAAGAAAGGAAAGCCTCAGAAGAGAAATAGGATGTCTGACCAAATAAAGAATATGGGAAATGTAGAACTGAAAAGCACAGGAACTGAAATGAAAAGTTCAGTGGATGGGACTAATGGCAGGGTCAAGGGAAAAATTAAGGAAATGAAAAATAGAACAATGGAAATTATCCAATCTGAAAAAAAGAGAGAAAAACAGACAGAAAGAAGACTAAGGCTCCAGGACCATTGATTTATTTTTTAAAAGATCTAACATTCATGTCATCTAGGTTCTGGAAAGAGAAGAGAAAACAATGTTAGACTCAAAAGGTACTCAAATAAACATTGACTCATAACTCTCCAAATTTACCAAGACATGAAACAACAGATTCAAGAAGCTGAACAGAATAAAGTTAAAGATATTTACACCAATAACTCTCATAATTATATTTCTGAAACTTAAATAAGGAAATAATAATTAAAAACAGCCACAAAAAATTATACCTTACCTACAGGAAAAAAGAACTTTGTTGAATATTAGTGAGACTGTCAATAGAAACTATAGAGAAAAGAAGAAATTGGAACACTTTTTTTTTAATTAAATTCTTTTATTGGTACATTGTAGGTATACAACACAATTACATTTCTTATGGGAATTGTACATTTGCATAATGCACCTTGGTTTTTATTTTTTCCCCATTCCTAGCCCTCCCTTCATGCCCTCCACCCTTCCCTATTTACAAAGACTTTATTTCCATTTTTTCCATTTCTCATCATTTTTCCTTTCCCTTCTTCCCTTTCCCCTGCCCCTCCCACTATCCCTACCCCTTTGGACCTTTTCTTCCTATTTTACGTTATCGATTATTCATTCTAATCATTGGTACATTTTAGGTATACAATATAATGACATTCATCATTGGAAATTTGCACCTTTACATAGTCTCGCTTGGTTCTTATTTTTCACCCTTGCCCAGCCCACCCTTCAACCCCTCCAGTCCTCCCTATTTACAAAGATTTTGTTCCTATTTTTCCATTTTCTCATATTAATCCCATTCCCTTCTATCCTTTCCCCTACCCCTCCCACTTCCTTCCCCTTTGCCCCTTTTCTTCCTATTTCACATTACCTATTATACATTTAGTCCTTATTTACACTTTCAGTTTCTCACACCAGAGAAACTATTTGGTATTTATACATGTGTGTCCTCTTTATTTCACTTAAGAGTATTGCCTCAATGTGCATCCACTTAGCTATAAATGTCTCTAATTTCTCATTTTTTATGGCTGAGAAGTACTTCATTTTATTAAAAAAACACATTTTCTTTATCCAGTCTCCAGTTGATGGGCATTTGGGCTGTTTCCAAGTTTTAGCTATTACAAACTGTGTTGCTATGAACATGGACACACATATATCACTGTTGTATGATTCTTTTAATTCTTTGGGGAAGATCCCCAGCAGTGGAATAGCAGGGTCAAATGGGACTTCCAGTCCTAGTTCTTTGAGGTATCTCCATACTGATTTCCACAGTGCTTGCACCAGTCTACACTCCCACCAGCAGTGGAGCAGGGTTCCTCTTTCCCCACAGCCCCACTAGCATTTGTTATTGGTTGATTTCATGATAGCAGCCATTCTTTCTGGAGTGAAGTGGAATCTCAGTGTTGTTTTCATTTGCATCTCTCGAATGACCAGTGATGTTGAACATTTCTTCATGTATTTATTTGCTATTTCTACTTCTTTGTCTGAGAAATGTCTGTTCATTTCAGATGCCCATTTTCAGATTGGGTCTTTAAATTTGGGAGGTTTGATCTTTTTAAGTTCTTTATAGATTCGAGATAGTAGACCTTTGTCTGAGGAAGAGCAGGTGAAGATTTTTTCCCACATTGTGGGTTGTCTCTTCACACTGCTGGTGGTTTCTCTTGCTGTGCAGAAGCCTTTTAATAAGAAGAGATCCCACGTGTTGATTGTTTGTGCTAGTTCACGGGCAACTGAGGTTTTGTTCATAAAATCTTTTCCTACACCGATGTCTTCAAGGGTTCTACCTAACCTCTGTTCCACCTGGTTCAGAGTTTCTATTTTAATATTTAGATCTTTAATCCATTTGGATTTCAGTTTAGTGCATGGTGAGAGATATAGGTCTAGTTTTAATCTTTGGCAAGTTGAAGCCCAGTTTTTCAGGCACCATTTATTAAAGAGGCTATCTTTCCTCCAGTGAGGGTGTTTGGCTCCTTTGTCGAAGATAAGATGGCTGAGTGTGTCTGGTGTTGTTTCTGCATCTTCTCATCTGTTCCACTGGTCCTCAGGTCTGTTTCTTTGCCAGTACCATGCTGTTTTTATCACAGTAGCTTTGTAGTAGAGTTGCAGGTTGGGGATTGTGATACCCCCTGCCATGTCTCTGTTACCTAGAATTGCTTTTGCTATTCTAGGTCTCTTCTTGTTCCAAATGAATTTTTGGATTGTTTTCTCAAGGTCCATGAAGTATGCTGCTGGGATCTCAATTGGAATTGCATTAAATCTATATAGCAGTTTTGGAAGTATGGCCATTTTCACTATATTAATCCTTCCTACCCAGGAGCAGGGGATGTCTTTCCATTTTCTGATATCATCTTCAATCTCTCTTTTCAGAGTGCTGTAGTTTTCAGAGAAGAGGTCTTTGATTTCTTTCATTAGGTTGATTCCTAGGTATTTCAGTTTTTTGGATGCTATTGTGAAAGGAATTATTTGTTCTATTTCTCTCTCAGTGAGTCTGTCATTTGTGTAGAGGAAAGCTATTGATTTTTGTGTGTTGACCTTGTAACCAGCTACTTGACTGAATTTGGTTATTAAGTCTAGAAGACTTTTGGTGGAGTTCTTGCGGCCTTGTATATAGAGTATCATGTCATCTGCAAATAATGACAATTTGAATTCTTCATTACCTATCCTTATTCCTTTTATTTCTTTCTCTTATCTAATTGCCGTGGCTAATGTTTCCAGAACTATACTGAACAAGAGTGGTGATAGTGGACATCCTTGTCTTCTTCCTGATTTTAGTGTGAAGGATTTCAGTTTTTGACCATTTAGTATGATATTGGCTGTTGGTTTTTCATAGATGGCTTCTATCAGTTTGAGGTAGAGACCATCTATTCCAATGTTTTGTAGGGTTTTTATCATAAATGCATGTTGGATTTTGTCAAATGCTTTTTCTGCATCTATGGAGATAATCATATTGTTTTTGTCCTTGGCTCTGTTGATATAGTGTATTACATTGATTGATTTTCGTATATTGAACCATCCCTGCATCCCTGGGATGAATCCCACTTGATCAGGATGTATGATCTTCTTGATGATCTTCTGCATTCTATTTGCCAGTATCTTATTAAGGATTTTTGCATCTATGTTCATTAGTGAGATTGGCCTATAGTTCTCTTTTTCAGTTGGGTCTTTCTCTGTTTTGGGGATCAAAGTGATGCTTGCTTCCAGGAATGAATTTGGGAGTATTGCTTCCCTTTCAATTTCATGGAAGAGTTTAAACAGTAGTGGCAGCAGTTCCTCTCTAAATGTCTTGTAGAATTGAGCAGTGAAGACATCAGGGCCCGGGCTTTTCTTAGTTGATAAGTTTTTAATTACATTTTCAATTTCATTGGTTGATATTGGGTTGTTCAGAATTTTTAGATCTTCTTCATTCAAGTTTGGTAATTCATATGTATCTAGGAATCTGTCCATTTCTTCTGTGCTGTCCATCTTATTGGCGTATAGGTTCTGGAAGTAGGTATTGGTGATCCTCTGGATTTCTGCTGGGTCTGTTGTCATTTCACCCTTTTCATTCCTAATTGCATGGATTTGGGCCTTTTCTTTCCTTTTTCTGATGAGGTTGGCTAAAGGTTTGTCAATTTTGTTGATTCTTTCGAAGAACCAACTCTTGGTTTCATTGATTTTTTGTATCGTTCTCTTAGTCTCCATTGCATTGATTTCTTCTCTGATCTTTATAATTTCCCCCCTTGTATGAGCTTTGGGGTTGTCCTGCTCTTCTTTTTCTAGAAGCTTGAGGTTCAGCGTCAGGTTGTTTAATTGGGCTCCTTCTGTTTTCCTAATATGCGTATTCACTGCTATGAATTTCCCTCGTAAGACTGCTTTCATTTTGTCCCACAGATTCCCATATGTTGTATTGTCATTGTCATTTAATTGAAGGAACTGTCTGATTTCTTCTTTAATTTCCTCTGTGACCCATTGGTTATTCAGAAGTGTGTTGTTCAATTTCCACATGTTCATGCAATTTTTTGAGTTTCTTTTGCTATGGATCTCCAATTTCATCGCACTATGGTCTGATAATATACAGGGGATAACTTCAATTCCTTTGCACTTACTTAAACATGTTCTATGTGTGAGTATGTGGTCTCTTTTTGAGAATGACCCATGTGTAGCTGAGAAGAATGTGTATTCTGATTTTCTGGGGTGGAAGACTCTGTAAACATCTGTTAAGTTCATTTCTTCAAGAGTTTGATTGAGTTCTAGTATTTCATTTCTTATTTTTAGTCTAGTTGATCTATGTATTTGTGACAGTGGGGTGTTGAGGTCCCCCACTACAATTGTATTGGTGCATATATGACTTTTCATGTCCATTAGTATTTGTTTTATATAGTTGGGTGCACTAGTGTTTGGTGCATAGATATTTATGATTGTCATCTCTTCCTCTTGGATTCTTCCCTTTACAAGGATGTAGTGTCCTTCTTCCTCTCTCTTAATCAGTGTTGGTTTGAAATCTACTTGATGTGCCAAGAGGATAGCTACTCCTGCTTTTTTTTGGGTTCCTGTCACATGAAGTACTGTTTTCCACCCTTTAACTTTCAGTCTATGAGTTTCCTTTTGAATTAAGAGAGTTTCTTGTATGCAGCATATTGTTGGATTTTGCTTCTTGACCCATTCTGCCAGTCTATTTCTTTTGATTGGTGAATTGAGAACATTAACATTGATGGTTATAACTGAAATGTATTGGCTTGTCATTGCCATGACTTTTTCTTTTTGTTGGGTTCTCCCCCTTTCCATTTAATTTCTTGTCATGCCAGATGGGTTCATTCTGCTTTGCTTCCTGGGGTTGTGATCCTCAATGTCTGTTCCTAGGCTATTGTGCAAAATTCTTTGGAGTGCTGGTTTGGTATTCAGGAAGTTCCTAAGGTGCTCTTTGTCATGAAAGCATCTTATTTCTCCATCCATTTTGAAAGATAGTTTTGCAGGGTACATCAATCTGGGTTGGAGGCTGTTTTCTTTTATGGCTTGGAATATGTCACTCCAAGCTCTTCTTGCCTTGATGGTTTGTGTTGAGAAGTCTGCTGTGATTCTGATGGGCTTTCCTTTGTATGTGATTTGTTTCTTTTCTCTGACTGCTTGGAGAACTTTGTTCTTCTGTTGAGTTTCTGGAATCTTAACAATTATATGCCTATGTGTAGATTTTTTTTGCTCAAGGCTATTTGGAGTCCTATATGCCTCACTTATCTGTATGTCAAGCTCTTTTCCCCTGCTTGGGAAGTTTTCTGCCATTATTTCTGTGAAGAGATTTTTTTATGTCATCTGCACTCTCTCCTGTTTCTTCACTGAGTCCAATCAGTCTTATGTTATTCTTCTTTGCATCATCTAGCAGCTGCTGGATTGATTTCTCATGTTCCCTTATAATTTTGAAGCAATTTTTCTTTTCGTGGTCATTAATTGCAATCTTATCTTCTATATCTGAAATTCTGTCCTCACATTGGCTCATTCTGCTGTGTAGACTTTCAGTGGAGTTTTTCATCTCCTGGAAATCTATTTGCATCTGTTTTATGGATTCCATTTGTTTCTTATGTTGGGATTCGATCATGTTCCTTAGCTCCTCTCTAGATTTATTAATCATGTCTTGCACTAAGGGCACAATTTCTCCTGTTATCTGAGAAATTATTTCTGGTTTCATTTTTTCCAGATCCCCTTTTGTTGCCAGTTCAGGGAGTCCAGGTGGTTGAGTATCAGAGTGTTGCATCTCATTTCCCTTTGGGGTTGCTGTAGGTGATCTGGAAGTCTGGTTTTGAGACCTATTTATGTGTTTTCTCATTTCAACTGCGGTGGGGGGCTGTTAGGGCCTGCACAGATTACCTCCTCTGAGCTGGGAGAGGTGGGACAGGGGCCGGGAGCAGCAGTTGGGATGGTAGCCCAAAAGCCCTTTCCTGTGGGCTGGGAGCAGCAGGAGGGATGGTGGTGGGGAAGCCCCTTCCTCTGGACCAGGAGTAGTGGGATGGCTGCTCAGAAGCCCCTACCTCTGGGCCAGGCGCGATGGGAGGGATGGTGGCCCGGAAGCCCCTTCCTCTGGGCCAAGAGCAGCGGGACAGAAGGTGGCCCAAAAGCCCTTTCCTCTGGGCTGGGAACAGTGGAATGGATGGTGACCGGGAAGCCCCTTCCTCTGGACCAGGAGCAGTGGGACGGCGGCTCAGAAGCCCCTACCTCTGGGCCGGGAGCAGCAGGACTCAGTACCTTGGTCTGGTGGTCTGGTGTCCTGTGTGTCTTTGTAGTGTGGAACCAGGTGGCTGCCTGTCTGCAGTGGGGTGATTCAGCATCTTCCAAGTGACTCAGGACCTCGGTAGGGCATGGGCAGACCTGCCTGTCTGCAGCAGGCTGATTTGGCGTCTTCTGCACCACTTGGAACACTTTTTTCTAGTGCTGAAATAAAAGAATTGTAAACTCAGAATTCTATATCCTGCAAAAATGTCCTTCAAAAATGAAAGGGAAATCAAACCGTTCTCAGATAATGGGAAACTAAGAAAATTTGTCTTAGAAGAATGGCTAACCATAGTTCTCTAACAAAAAGGAACAATAAAAGAAAGAACATTGTTAGGAAACAAAACCTTTTTCTATTTTCCGGTAGCATAACCATCTACATTAAAAATCCCATAAAATCTACAAAAATCCATGTATAATGAATGACTCTACAAGGTCACAATGTACAATATAAACATAAAAAATGCTTCTGTTTCTCCATAGTGGCAGTGAACATAAGGACATTAAAGTTAAAAATATAATACCATTTATATTATTCACTAAGAAATATGAAAAATATCAACTGCTTTGGTACAAATCTAATACATACTTGGGACTTGTATGCTGAAAAACCACACAATGCTCATGAAAGAAATCTCAGAACCAAATAAAAGGAGAGACATATCATCTTCATGAGTTGAAAGACCCATCATAATAAAGATGTCAGTTTTGCCCAAATTGATTACAGGTTTAGCACAATTCCTATTAAAATCTCAGGAAGATTTTTTGTAGATACAATAAAAATTATTCTAAAATTTATATTAAAAGGCAAAGGGATTGGAATAGCTGTAAAAATTTTGAGGAAGAAGATGAGTGGAATTCATCTAATTTCAAGGTTTATTTTGAAGCTATAATAATTAACACTGTATGATACTGACAGAACTGTAAACACATAAATCACTGGAAGAAAATAACACACCCTCAAATAGATAAAAATGGAAATTCAGTTGAATGGTTAGCTGTTTGAATCATAAATGGTGCTTAAGCAATTTGACATCTATAGGTATAAAGATAAATCTGGACCTAAGTCTCACAGGAGTTAACCAATACAGAATTAACCCTAAATTGATCATGATCTTAAATATACAACTATAAAAACCTTTGGACATTCTTGGAGGTTGAGGATCACATGTTCAAGCTCAGCCTGGGCAAGTTAAGAAAGACCCTATCTCAAAATAAAAGGTCTAGGAATGTAGCTCAGTGTGAAGGCCCTGGGTTCAATTCCTAGTCACACACACACACACACACACACACACACACACACACACACACACACACCCCTTTGGGAATTATAGTGCAAAATCCTTGTAATTTAGAACTAAGGAAAGCATTCCTAGGCCTGACCTTGGAAACAATCTATAAAAGGAAAAACTGACAAAATGGAATTCATCAAAATGTAAAGCTCTTGTTCTAGAAAGATCCTATTAAGAGAATGAAAATGCAAGCTACAGAGCAAGAAAACATTTGCAAATAAATCATATATTTGACAAAGGACTAAAATATACAATATACAAAGAACTCTCAAGGGCCGGGGATTTAGCTCAGTGATTCCGCCACCTGCCTTGCAAGGGTAAGGTCCCGAGTTCAATCCCCAGTACCGAAAAAGAAAAAAGAATTCTCAAGACCAGACAGTAAAAATACAAATAATCCAAGAATAAAATGGACAAAAGAGGGCTGGGGATTTAGCTCAGTGCTTTCAGTGCCTGTCTCGCAAGCGCAAAGTCCCGAGTTTGATCCCTGGTACCAAAAAAAAAAAGAAATGGACAAAAGATATTTTATGAAGAGGATGTATACAAATGGTAAATAGGCACAGGGGAACATACGCCATTCATGATAGGCAAATTAAAACGACAATGAAATTTTACTAGAAAGCTATCAGAATGGCTAAACGAAAAACTAGTGACATGACCATATTCTGGCAATGATGTGGGAAAACTGTTGTTCACACACATTGCTGGTGGGGATATGAAATGGTATAGGCACTTTGAAAAATAGTTTACAAGTTTTTTAAAAACACTAAATATATAACTACCATGTGATCTAGGACTTGCACTCCTGAACATTTATTACAAAGAAATGAAAACTTACGTTCATTCAAAAATGTATGCATAATAATTGGAAACCACCAGATGTTTTTCAATGGGTGAGTGGTTGAAGCAAACTGTGATCACGCATATCATAGAACAGTGCTCAGCAATTAAAAGGAGCAAATTATTGATAGATGCAGTAATCTAGATGAATCTCTAGAGATTATGCTAAGTGAAAAAAAATCTCAATCCCAAAGGGTTATATTCTGTATGATTAATTATATAACATCTTTTAAATGACAAAGTTATAGATCTGGAAAACAGAGTTGTGGCTGAGGAGCAGAGAATTCAGTACAGATGGGGAGGCAGTGGCTATGAAAGGACCACAAGAAGTTCTTTGCAATGATGTAAATGTCTATATCTTGCTTGTATTAGTTTCAGCTTCCTGGCTGTAATACTATACTATAGTTTTACAAAATGTTACCATTGTGGGAAGCAGGATATAAGGGATCTCTGAGTTCTTTCTTACAATTGCACGTGAATCTACAATGATTTCAAAGTGTTTTTTATTTTACAAAACACACAGAACCCAGAACTGGTAGAAAGGGAATGATTCAAGATGAGAAGGGAGAATGTGTAGAACCAGGAATAAGGAGATTTGCTCTTCATTTAGGACCTCTCCCTAGTGTCCCTGCAGTTTTAATTCCAATCCAGCTGCTTATAAAGCTATAACACAGAGGAGATTCCCATTACATCATGAGTTCAGATGTATCAAGTGGAGGTAATAATTAAAGATGGAAGAATACCAACTTCAAACACAATTTATCTCTTCTCTCCTAGGATTCATTAAGATCAAATCTTCAGCCTAGAATAGTTTTCAATCTTGGCTCCACATCAGGGGAGCTCTGAAAAATACCAGTACCTGAATCTTAGGCCTAAAGATTCTGATTAAATTGGTCTAGGGTATCTCTGGGGCATCTGCATCTCTAAAGGTTTCTAAGTAATTGCAAAGTGCAGCCACTGTTAGGAACCATTGGGCAAGTGGAGGCCCACAGCCTGTTCAGATCTTGTGTAGGAGTACTTATCATGTGTTTGTTTTCAAACAGATTGAAGAGACAAGGTTGAGCTAGGCGTTGATCATTTCCCTGTGCCTATAGCAATGAGATTAAGTACATAATGGTTTTAAAGTAGAAATTATACTAATAAATGATATTGATGAACATATTTGTTGTTAGCTACCCTAAGAATTCCCTTGCCTTGCTGGATTTTCAGCTTTTCAATATTCCACGTTTTCTCCTGCCACAGAGTTTTTGGCATATATCATTCTTCTAAACAGATCAAAAAAATCCCTCCCATTCCTCACTTCCTTTTTTGACTAATTAATCTACTTATCCTTCAGATCTTTTTCAGTCTTCACTTCCCCAGAGAAAACAGCCTCTTATGCAACATGAACTTCTCTTTCCTTGTACTTATCAGTTATACTTTTTTTTGTATTAACCCAACTGTATCGAGAATGATGTTCTTATTAGATTAAGATATATAATTGTACAAATTAATGGGACTCACTGTGATATTTCCATACATGCTTACATTGTACATTGTCTGTACCTGTCCACCTTTCCTCTATCCTCACTACCTCCTCATTCCCCCATCTGCCCTTGCCTTTCCCAGTCCCTAGTAACCCCCTTCTCCAATTATTTTCTCACAATTACATCAGTGTCTACTGCTTCCCACCAAATTGTGAACTCAATGAGGGCAGAAATCTCATCTGTTTTTGCTGACAATTTATCCAACCATCAGCTCAGTGCCAAAAAATTGTTAGTGTTCAACAATATGTTGCCTGAATGAACTAACAAGACTTTATTTAGAAACTTGATTATTTAGAGATATGGCCAGAGATAGAGGATGTCATAAAAGCAATTGCCTAGGAATGGTTCTGTTGAAAACTACTTAATATGACCTTGGGCATGTCACTAAGTATTCCTGGCACTTGGTGTACATATATCTGAGTTAGGGATGATTCTCAAAGTTGGTTGCAAATTAGAACCACCTGGGAAACTAAAACTACCAATGTCTGAGACTTAACTCAGGTTTTCTCATTTAGCTGGTTTGAAGTGGTATACCAGGCTTTTCAACATTTCTTCAGGGTGATCAAATATGCAGACAAAATTGAGAACCATTGGACTGTGCTTACTGATGTCTACAAGCTGACACAGTTATATACTTTTAGGATCTTATGGATGCAATTCTCTTTCTTTGGATTATACTCCTTTTCATCTGGGATCATCTGTACTCAAGCTTATGTTAAATTGAAGATAAGCACAGAGTGAAAGGTGTTTATAGCACACTGCATTAATGTTTTCCTGCTTCTGCTACTTCCAACAGCAGCATTGTTTGCACTGTCACCTGTCCCCAGACTTAGCTACTGGCACCCTACAAAGTGAGATGGTGAGATGGTGCTAGGTAAGGTACAGGTAAATTGGGAAAAAACTGCCAACATAAAAACAGAGTAAATAAAGATTTGCTTGTTTGATTATTAGCTTTCTCATTCTCAAAATAGCAATTTAAAAACACATCTTTCCATCCAAATGCCCAGAAGGGTTAATCTGCATTAAAGATTAATTCCCTGAGATGTTTCACTCTTTAACAGTTTCCTGGTTTTGTTTTTAATATTCAATACTAAATATAAAGTCTGGTGCCAAATTTTATTTGTTGTTACTTTCTAGATGTAATTGACTTCAAGGTCTAAAGGAACTCATCAGATTCCATGACTTTTATCCATATCAGAGCAGTGATATGGATATTTAAAGAACTAGGACCACAAAATACAAATAAGGAGAGAGCTTGTTACTCTGGCCTAAGGGACTCTGTTCCAGAAGTAAAAGTCCAGGGCTGCTTCTTGCAGCTCTTCTAAGCTGTGCCTTCTTGTACTTTCTTCTTCTTTTTTTTTTTTTTTTTTTTGCTATTGTTTACTGGGGTCATAACATAAAGTTCAATTTATTAATAGAATGTCTAGAATTATAAAGGAATTGAGCTTTGCCATAGTGTATTTCATCCTAATTGGAAAACTCACTGACATAAGAAACAAACTCACCATGGAAAAGAAGAAATTTTCTACCCCTTTGTAGCTCTTGAGATAAGTGCCCTTCCATAGTGGCCCCTTCAGATGGTGCATGAGAACTGTGTGTGAAAAAATAACAGAATGATTGAAGTGGTTAGGTGCCAAGACCATTGCTCAGGATGAGTTGTTGCTCCTTTCTGCATGAGCAATATAGATGGATACAAATGGGCCTTCTCATCTGCCTGAATCATACCCATTCTCAAATGAGTACCTAGGAATTCTGTCCACTTCTTGAAGCCAGCAGAATACTATGTGACCCCATAGTGCAGTGGTTGTTATTTATATGTTGCCACCCTAAGTCTGTAACTTACTACTATCAAATAGTAGCCTCAAAGTACTTACAGTATGCCTAGAAACCTTTTATTTGAGGGTAGGGTCAGGCATGTGAATTGCTGACTTTCTATTCTTCTCTTTGCGGGGGAAGAGATAATAAAAGGAGGAAGCCCTTCATTTTCCACTTCCACCTCATGCATTAGCCACCAATAACTCCCTTTTTATAATGAAGGCAGAATCAGGAAGATTTAAGGCTTTTGATCATTTACATGTTAGTGTGAATTATGTAAATTTAAAAATCAGATCACTTTCCTCTTCAGAGAAGTTAGACATGAACTGAAAATGAGATTCTAGTTTGGGAGGGAGATAAGGAGTATGGCAACTTTCAGAATAATAGAAAGATTTGGGTGGAGCCCTGTGGTGGAAGATCTTATAGGATCAGAAGCAGTCTGAGATCTCCTGATGCCAGGACACAGGAATCTCCAAGATTGGGCGGTGTCACAGACTGGCAGACAAGGGGCCACTTAAAATAGGGTTTGCATATTTTTCTAAACTGTGAAAGCAGCCATTTAACCATATGATAGTGAAAAATGTTTCTTGATACATGGGTGTGTACACTGCTGTAGGTAAATATGTGATTTTGTTCTATTAACCTAATAAATTGGGAAACATGGCTAGCCTTGGGGAAAACCCATGCAGTTGGTCAAATTGTGGCCAACTTGCCTCATAATCTCTCTATCTGGAGACTCAGTGGTTTTAGTATCGCCTTCCATCCCCCTTGGTTCCCTAAGGTCAGAGGATTTCACAGTGAGGTTCATATGATCCCAGGCCCCGGGGACATTCCAAGTAGAAGGCATATAGAAAGAAAGAGAATCATTGTCTTTCCCTCAACTATGTACTCTTTCCTAAGGCTTATCTACAGGAGAGAGGACTTTATAGTCAACAAGTTCAGATCTTCAATAGGTTCCTCTTTCCTGTCTCCCATTTAACAGTCACCTTTTCCAGCTTTACCAAAGTACTCTTTCACCAGTCCTATTTCTCACTATAGTAACCTCCAGAACACCAATTGAAGGGACGATTGGGAATACTGAAGTTAGGAAAGGATCCCCTATGGAAAGCAGTTAAGCAGGGAATGTGTCTTCCCTGCTCCAGACACATCTCTGTTTAGCCCATGCATATTGTCAGAAAGCAAGCGTGCAAGTACTTGTTGAGATGTCCTGAATTCCAGAGTGATGGCAATTTTTATTTAGTGATTTCATTTTTCTCAATCCTCTTGTTATGGTTCAGATCTAAAATGTTCCCCACAACTCTCATGTTTTCAGAGGCAGGGCTCTTTTTGGGTAATCTGCTCCTGGGGTGCTATATTTATCAATCCACTGGTGAGTTCATAGTTGAATGTGCCATTAGGAGATGGCATCTGGCTGGAGGTGGTCACTGAGGCCATGACCTGGGAAAATGTATTTGGGTCCCCTGGTTCTTCCCTTCTCTCTCTCCCTCTGTTTCTTGGCTGCCATGAGGTAAGCAGTTGTCCTGCATCGTGCCCCTTCCACCATATGGTTTTTGCCTTACAGCCAACCAACTATGGACTGAACCCACTAAAACTGTGAGCCAAATACACATCTCCTCCTTTAAATTGCAGGTGTCTGGTATTTTGTCCCAGCAACAGAAATGTGACTAAGACACATTTGAATCATCATCAAATAATGTGTTGCTTTTGAGAACTCCAAGTGAAAAAAAAAAAAGCATAAAAAATATTGAAGGTGGCAGTACTTTATTTCATCCTTGCAACAAGACTTGGCAGAGCTCCACGCCCTATCTGTCTCTCTGAGAATTAAAAGTCCAAAATGAGGTGGCCACCACAAAAAGGTGTACTAACACATTTATTACAATGAAATCTTAAGCCAAACTGTTTCTAACAAAAAATAAGGCTGTTAAATCAATTGTTTAATAATAGACACTGCCTTATTAATTAAGGTACATCAAGGATATCTTCCATAAATTGAATAAGTGAGATATACAACTTCAAAGTTTTGACAGAAACTTAAATTGCTATAAAAAATTTGTATTGGCCAGGGCCAGGGAGTTAGCTCAGTGGTTCTGCCACCTGCCTTGCAAGCGCAAGGTCTCAAGTTCGATCCCCGGTACCACCCCTAAAAAAAATTTGTATTGACCAATAAATATTGAAATTATTTTGCCACACATTTCTGAGTATACAAAATTAAATAAGTGCCTTTAAGTGAAAGAACAACAGTTATAATATATAATCATTTGAAATATCTTAGTAAAAACTTTTTGATACAATTCATAGATCTTGATAAATGATTCTAATGAATGATTTCTGAGAGAAAATTTCTGTTTTCCAAAATTAATTAAAAGATCTAATAATTAATATTAATCTTAATTGAGTAGGATGTTTAATTAACTAATTAAATAGATTTGACCAAAAGATAAATGAAAATAAATTTCATTAATTAAATTATAAGTAATTTATATATTATATTAATGTATTGTGCTATAATGTTACATTAATTATTTTAATATTTAATGTGGAATATTGTATATATTTGATATGTAGTTAAATATTAATATTTAATAAGTAATATTAGATAATAGATCATCCTGTGATCTTTGGCATATTGCTCAAAAATTATTCAAATAATTGATTGGCATTATTATAACACAGTCCACTTTAATTTGTTTGAGCAATATTTTCAATACATGTCTATCAAAGTGAAAAATAAGAGTCAAATTTATCAAAATTTGTAACCAACATGATATGTGTACTACTACTGATGATTATATATTATTAATAATTATTATAATTTCTAGATTCAGAAAAATTGAACTTTTGTAGCTTATGGTAACAGGATTTTTTTTGAAAAACATTCTCATTTATGTAGTTCTTTTTTGTTTCAGAGAACTATGATAGGTTAGTCAATAAAAGGTTTTCCAGGATGAAAATATATTAGGTTTGAATAATAGTAGGGGAAGTAGAAGGCAAATACAGGTAAAAGGTGAAAAGCAATTGGTGTAAAATGTCTGATTAATAAGAGAATGAGTTTGGTTTTTTAAAATGAGTGATAATGGGTATCCAGTCTCTATGGCATTTAAATTCTACTGGACATATTTAAAAGACTGATGCAAGAGTTTATTTTACAATATTCATATACTTCTTTTATAACTACTCAAACTTATGATGAGAAAATTTCGATGTTAGCTTGAAAAATCCAAGGTACATAATTTTTCAAAAATTTTGAGAAAGGATGTTTGAGCAAAATGATTTTTTGCTTTCTTTCCCAACAAAACTCTCTCTGAATTCTCACCCTTCCCTCCCAAATTGACAGATGAAAGCTCACTGTAGTGTGGGTGACTGCTAATCTCTTACTCTTCCCAAAGGCTTTTGGACTGTGCAAGGATTGCCTGGAAATGATAATGTAGCATAAAGAATGATGTTAGAATGAGAATTTTCAGTCAAGAACAGAGGCATTTGAGGGCAGAGGGACAGTTCTGAGAACTTACACCATGTTTGTTGAGATGTGCTAGGCAGGCCTGACTACAGGTAACAGGACCCTGAAAAGAGCCCACCCAAAATAAGGGGAAGCATTGGCAACTTTTGGACCAAATAGAATTTTGGTGAAACTCATGATTGGGAAAATTAAACTCACCAGGAATGTGTTACTTTTTTAGTGATATCTGTGACAATACCAGTTCCAGGACTTTAATAGGTGGGCATAAATACCAAAAATATGATTGAAACTAGTTTAGAAGTGGGAAAGCAGAAAACCAACACCTTTAAAAAAGAAACCAATAATTTTCATCTGGGAGATCATTTGTTTCATTTTGCATTTACTCCCCCAAATGATGTCTGTGTGAAGACAACATCTTAATTATTTCCCATGATAAAAAATCTGAACAGTTTGAGATCATGGCTGGATGACTGTTGACTCTGAATTCTCTGTTACCTAAGATCCACACGTGGTAATTGATACAGAGAGGTAACTCTAGCTATGCACAGATGTGTCTTGATTCTGGGGAAACAACTGTAGATGGCATTTTGGGGAATGGTCAGCAGCACCATTTTTACCAAGAATTGTAAATTATAGATATGATTGCCCTTGGCAGAAGTGTAATTCATCCTACGTATTTCTCTTGACTTCTGCAATTGTCAAGGCCTTGCTGAATGTGAAGATAGCATCTCGCCAAGGGAAAAAGAAATTAGTGAGTTCCTTGTATGCACCAAGTATGAAGAATTTCATATGGCATAAAATGTGGTTCCAGCCTCAAGAAACCCAAAATCCAGCTGTGTAGGGAGAATTTGTTCTCAAAGAAATGAAAAACAATACAGATTAGTCTATTACCATTTGTTCTATGCTACAGTTCATGTAAAAAGGTTTTATTTGAAGTTAGGCCCAATGAGGAGGGTCAGTGGTTGTGGTACAGGGCCTGACTAGGGCATTGAAACAAGAGTGAGACTTTGCAAAGAGAAGTCAATGGGATCTTCCAAGCAAGAGAGACAGAAAGTAAGTAAACATTTAGATGCTTACTTTCTGGTTGTTCACTCACAGTTTCATGCTTTTTTAGATTTATCCTGGTTAATAGCACCATTCTGAGTAATAATAATCATCACAACTCTTGAGTTCCAGCTATATGTCAGACACTGCAATTGACCCTTAAACAAATACATTATTCCTCCTTCTTTCTCATGTGGCAAACTTGCCTCTAGACTATATAGAACACACACACACGCACACACACACACACACACACACACACACAGACAATGGAGAAACTAAAATGAGTACTTTCTAACCCTTTTGAGAATGAATGAAATATTAGCAAGGGCTAGGAAGAAAACATTGGTTACAATACCAGGTACAGTGGCACACATTTGTATTCCCAGCACTTAGGAGCCCAAAGTGGGAGATCAGTAGTTCAAGAACATCCTCAGCAACATAGTAAGAACCCAATCTCAAAAAAATCCTTATTAAGAAAAAAAAGAGAAAAAGTTAGTTATAATAAAATGTGCTTTGCCCTTTACATCTATATCTTATGTGTTAACAGTGCCAAATACATAGACTGAAATGCAATTTGCCTCATGACTTGTTAACCAAAAGTGATCTGCCTATCATTCCTTCCACTTTCCTATCCTTCTAGCCTTTGTCCACACATCTTTTCTGTCTTCTGCACAAAAATCCTTGAATACATAATACACACATAGCCACTGAAATATATAACGATGTGATGCATGCACTAGCCACATTGGTATACCCTCCACCAGGGAAATAAATGATCCCTCTTCAGTGAACTCAGCAACAACAAAGTACAAGGAAATCCAGGATCTTGCTCCATTCATTTTGGATTGGTAATGGAGTGACATCCACTCTGAAATGGTAATCTTCCAGGTTGGTACTTTCCTGGGGCAAGCATAAACCATTCAGATCCATTGTACTCATCTCAGACTTGCTCCACAAAAGTCTCAGACTCATCCCAGGAATCAATTATTTAAATATTTCTTCAGATGATTCTAAAGCAGTTAGTCAATCTACAAATGAGTGTTTAGGAATCATTTAAATCAGTAAATATAATAAAATCATTACTAATTTAACAGCATTGCTTTTCTACATAGCCCTATTCTCCACCAATGCCATATTTCTGTTAAGTCAATGAACAACGATGTGTGTGTCTTTATGGACTCTTGTCCTGGAATGTGGCACCAAAGTAGATACTAGGATAAGAACAGGAGTTGGACAATGCAAGTAGCAATGGTAGATCTTGAAGCTAAGGGACAGGAAGACATATCCAACATAAAATTCTGGAGCTGATGCATGGCCCACACCATGACAAGGAGTCAAGTTCACAGAAAGACAGCCAAGGAATGCCATGCAATTGGCTCCAAAGTTAAGTGTATCATGACCTCTAGAACCTGAGGCTTATAACCTGCTGCTCATAGGGAGCCACTTTGCTTCCTGATTCTGTGGGCCCAAAAGAATCTGGGGCCAAACAGAATCTGTGGGTCCTTCTGGTACTAACATCAATAATATGATCCGCTTGGGGATCTGTCTTCTATCCAGCTTGAAGCATCTGGAGAGCAAACCCTGTGTCATCTCTTCCTGCATCCTCATGTCTAACCTGGTGCATGTCAGTGTGTGTTGAACTGAGTTAGATGGAGTCAAGTTATATTGCTCGGGTGTTAAGTAAAATCATAGTCACAAGAAAGAAGTCTAATAATGTGAAATAGGAAGAAAAGGGGCAAAGGGGAAGGGAAAGTAGGAGGGGCAGGGGAAAGGAAAGAAGGGAATGGAATTAATATGAGAAATAAAAAAAAGGAAACAAAGTCTTTGTAAATATGGAGGGATGGAGAGGTTGAAGGGAGGGCAGGGGAAGGGGGAAAAATAAGAACCAAGAGAGTATGTAAAGGTGGATATCTCTGATGATGAATGTCATTATATTTTACACCTAAAATGTACCAATAAAAGGATATACAAAAAAAAGAGAAAGAAGTGTAATTAGCTTTGGAACCCTACGATGCTATTTTGGATGAAGATCAACAATAATAGAAATGCTTTAAGACTGAGTTATACTCGACCTCCTGTACCTCAGATTTCTTCCAAAATTTTTAGGTTCTATGGTTCCCCTAAAGTGTTATTTCAGCCCTGAACAAATCTCAACCTATTTGTTCTTTTCTATTCTCAGCAGTTTCAAGAAATAAAAAAGATTTTCATTCATTTTTCCCAGTTTGCCTTCTGCAGTGCTTAAGACAACTCCCAAATTATATACACCTAGTTGTAATGTTGGCTTGCTCTAGCAGAATGTGCTGTGGCCATATGCATAGTCATGGAAATATGAGAAATGGTGCTGATTTAACAGCTCCTTCAGCTTGTTCTGGAGTAACAGCTCCCTTAAAGCAGTAGTGGGTGTGTTTGTTTCCCACTCAAGAGTTTGAGCTCCGAAATATGTATCACACATCTTAAATCTCAATATGCTGCTTACTGTTTTAGCTCCAAACCCACCAAATTCAAATTGTCCCAAGAAAAGCAATTCCTCCCCTTCTTAAACTGCTCATTTCACCATTTCTCTACATAATTATCCCACTCACAGCACAACTTAATGACATCAAGCATTTGAAATGTGAAGACCAGGAATATCAGTATAAACATATAAGATAAAATTCTCAAGGGCCCTCTCAGAGTTATTACTCTTATGGGCATTATTTTACTCCAGGGCAGTGAGGCTACTTTTGGTTTCCAGGGACAGAAACCCAAGTCAATTCTTTTAAGAAGAGAGAGAATGTGTTTGCTTATATGAAGAAGGCTACTAATATGATTCATAAGGAATTGGGTCTCAGGGACTATTCCAGAGAAATCAGCTCCAAATTTTTAATCTTCTCTTGACTCATTTTATCTCTCCTTGACTTTATCCTGCAGATAGGGTCTCCACTTAGTGGAAAACAGAGCTGCTGGGAAACCCAGATTCACACCTTCTCTGCTTGGCAATCCCAGTTTAAAAAAAAAAAAAAAGGCATATTTCCCCATACATCAACCCAAGAAAAGATTTGGACTGAACCCGAGCCCTGTCCCCACTTTTTTTTTATCAGAGTTCCTCAGGCATTATTGTGCATAAGAAGTACCTCAGGTGCTTTTGAAAATTCAGATCCCCAGGTACTAGTACCAGAAATTCTAATTCAGTAGTTAGGAAAACCCACATGGAATGAGGAAAAAAGATGGTTTTCCAGAACAAAGAAACATTAGCCAGACAAACACAAACCCACACAAGAACCTCATTTAGGGAGAAGTAGGGGATGGAGTGAGGGAAGGAAGAGGAGACTGAGGCAATGGAAAGAATGAGCAAAGTGTGTTGTACACTTGTACCAGTATTCCAAAATAAAACTATGAGTCTATATAACTAACACACTAAAGATCTCACTTAGGATTAGTGATTTCATGAAAATGTCAACAAGCATTTGTGACACAGAAGTGATGCTATCGTGTACAGGTGGGCAGAAAAGATGAAGTTTTTTATGACAATATCAATAATAGTCCTCAACTATCTAACTACAAATGACAAATTCATCAGTGAATAATGGCCAGTGTCAACTTGAAAATAAATTTTTAAAAGGCTATGAAAATCTCAGTCAGAAAGACACACAGTTCTATGACATCACTTAAACATTTCTTCAGAACACTGATGAACAATCATATTGATCCACTGGAGAAATGTTATTCAGACTTTTGTTGACATTGCAATAAGGACTTTTTGGTGCTCTCACAGCAGAGGTTAGGAAGTGATTCTAAGATCTCAGAAATTAATTCAGTTCTGTGGTCCTACTAATAAAAACACAGATTCTTATGAACAAAGAAACCCATTCATTCAAAATTTGTGTTGGGTACTTAGATGAAAGGCACTGTTTCATGATGAGGAAGACTCTTGAACTCCTGCCTCTTAGAGCCTTCACTCTTGTGGGGAGACAGACAATAAAGAAATATTCCAATAAAATGTCAGCTAGTGACAAGTGCAATGAGGAAACTGAAGGTGGGGAAAGGAGTAACAGGTGGTGTTAGGTAGATGGAAGACCAGAGAAGGCTGTTCTGAGGAGATGACCCAGGAATAAAGTGAAAACATTCTCCACTCAGAAGTCTGGGAGACAAGCAAAAGAGCCAAGTTCTTTCAGCATGAACAGCGTGGTCTGTTCACCCAGTGTGGCCACAGCAGCAGGTGGTGGAGATGAAGGTGGAGAGGCAGGCTGGGCTCAGATCCTAGAGGGCCTTGCAGGCCGTGGCCAGGGTTGAGCTGTCTTCCAAATGTGGTGGATTTGGCAGGTGGCTGTGGGGAGACCCAGTTCTCAAGCTTTATAGTATCTCCCGGGTACTGTGTGAGACGAAGACTGTGATCAAAGTAGGAGTTGAATGACTTGGTTCGAGTCCATGAAAACTTGTTCTCAGGTGGTGGATGCAGTGGAAGTAGTGAAATGTGAACAGAGGTGGGATAAACTTTTAAGAATAATCCACTGGATTAGAGACCTAGGGAAAGAGAGTTCCAGTAAGAAAAGGACCGGAGCTAATGCTAAGAGCCATAATGTAAAGTAGAATAAATCAGACAGACAAGCCTAAATATTGCATGGTTTCTCTTGTACAAGAAACCCAAAGCATAACTAAATTAAAGAACAAAATAAATGATATACAACAGGGAAACAGGGAAATAAACCTTTTGCAGATGAGAAGGAGCCCAAGAAATGAGGGAAAGGAGGGAGACAAAGGGAATTAGAAAAGAATTAAGATGTATTATGTTCAGGTGAGGAATGTAATCTTTATGTACTGCAAACATGGACTAATAAAAATAAAAATTATAGAAAAACGATTCTCCCAAAATGGAGAGACTAATGACCGAGAAAAATTTCTTAAATTGGACAATGGGTCAGTTATTGTTCTTAAAGACACATCAGAGTGACCTCTGGAAAGGTGTAGGGAGATGTTGGAAAGGAAGCTGGGCAGCAGCAGTGGACAGGAATTGGTCCCAGGACCACCCCGGCGGAAGTCCTGGCCTCACTGAGGCCATGCTGTCCACTTTGCCTGCCGTGAGAGGTTTGAGTACGTAGGGAAATTCATTTCTCCTCTCTTTGGCTTTTAAGAATACCTATGAGCCACTGTATCCCTGCCTGATAAGAGGATAGAATTCAAAAAATTGTAGCAAGGGCTGAAACTTTTAAATGTAAATTACAAATCAAAGTTTATGCATGGTTATCTTTAAAGATATTCATCTCTAGCCTTCTCCATCTCTTGAAAATGGCTGTTCGAAATTAATTAAAGTCTCAAGACAGCACAAGACTCATGAAGAAGGAAGATAATTAAATTAATAGCTTCTTAACCCCTGTCATACATTTTTCACAAAGGAAACAAATAAGTTGATTTACACCAGGAGTTCTGTTGGTTTGATTATTTCAAAGGGATTGCAGTTTTTCTTTTGGGTATAGTAGTCACGAGGGCCTTTATTAACCTATTTC
Organism: Heterocephalus glaber; assembly: GCF_053883595.1. NCBI lineage: Eukaryota > Metazoa > Chordata > Mammalia > Rodentia > Bathyergidae > Heterocephalus > Heterocephalus glaber. The sequence continues at coordinate 24,346,206 of NW_028258156.1, read as the reverse complement.
AAAGCAATTGGGTGAGTTGTCATGATTAGAAGAAACATATACAAGAGCAAAACTTTGTATGGAGTTATATAAATAGATGGGACTGAATATGGTGAAAAGTAGTTAGAGCCTCCATGAAGGGGATTTTTTTCCTTCCCTTTCTTATCCTTTTCTTTTACCTTAGACAGATAAGCAATTTAAAAATGCCTACTGTATTCCCAGGATTGTGTGGTGCATGCAGAACAATGGGCCCTAGCATCAACAAGGAAATAGCCAGGCCAATGAACAAGAGGATCAGTTATGACTCAATAATAAGCTGTCTAAAGTAGAGTGTAATTAACTGTTAAACAATCTGTAACAAAACATGTTAAAGAATGTTCAATCACATGGAATTATTTTCTGTTCTCCAAAAACAAAAGGCCTTTTTCAAGGTTATGAAAGGTCAGTAAATACCTTGGTAGTAATTAAGATAGTCATAATTCAGTAGATCCCATACCCCCAAAACACATCCCTTTATTTTCTAGAGGATTAAACAAACATCAAATACCTTAGCCTGAAAACCAAGATGTATGGCTAAAACCTTTCTTTCTACTTCTTTTAATATAAGACATAGGAAACCCAACTCAAATTAGCTTGAGCAAAAAAGAAATTCTTTAGCTCATATAACCACTCTAGGACTGGATCTGCTTTTGTGCATAGTTTGATTAGGAGCTCAGTTGCTTCCCAACTTCAGTGAAGCATTGCCATTAATCTCAGGCTCTACATGGTAGCTCCTGACAGCTCCAGGCTTGTGGTCTCAGGCATAAAAAGAAAAGCTGCTTCCTTCCCAAATGAGGATGGCAGGAGGTATTGCATCTGTAAGTTCTGACTGGATCAAATGCTCAGAGCCAATGACTATAATCAGAAGAGTGTGGTGCTCTGATTAGCCAGACTTTAGTGACATCATTTCCCTTAGGCCCCCTTAGGCTTTCCTTGCTTTCTGCATGACAACAAAACAACAGATAGCATAAACAGAGGATTCCTCACAGTTAGGCCCAGTTTCATCTCTTGCTACTCTTTGTTCAGCCCCGAGTGTTCCAATCACAACTAATGCTTTCCTGTTCTGTACGAAGCCCAGGCCTTCCCCAGGATCATGACTTTGAGGCTATGCAGTTCTATTGCCTACAGTGCTGTTTTCTTTCTTCAGTTAAACTAAATCTCATCATTTAAGACTCAGCTCCTGCCTGTCTTGGGATGAGGGATACTCCAAGAAGTGTGATAAGAACATACATCAGATATTGGCTACCATGGCATCTTCAGTGAAAGAAGTAGTTAGGTGAATCATGTCTCCTGTCTGCTCCTTGCCATCCTTCTTTTTTTACAGAAGACAGAAAACCATGTTGAGTGACAGCGCAGTTTGACAGCCAGATGGATTGAAGAGATTCCAGGAGAGGGACCAGACCTAGATAGTGAGTGGCATGATGACCAGAACAGAGGTGGACAGTACTTGTTTAAGTCCATTCCAGCAGAAAAGGCTGAATGAGCAGAGCCTGGAGGAGCTGGATGGGAGTCCAGAGCTAAACAGGTCAGGCTGGGGTGAACTACAAGGGCAAATCAGAGACTGAGACTAGGGAAAACTAGTCAGATTCCTAAGGGAGTAGAGACATGGCAAGAGGAGCAAGGGTGTGTGGGTACTGAAACCCAGACAAAACTGGTCAATGAACCATCTCTTCAGCACCTTTCCATCCAGGAATGTGCCTGTGTTTTGACCTTCCTAGCCCAAATGGTCCTTGGTACAGCTCCTATTGGAATCCTAACAGCAGTGTAGAGTATGAATGGGGCTCTGGGCGATTTGGAAATAAAAGATTATATGATTAAATAATCACCAATATGATTGCAACTTGGAGATTCAAACTTGGGGCCTTAATTCTCCATCTCAGTCATTTTATATCCCACAGAAAGGAAAGAAAGGAATTTCTGTACCTTCCAGTAGATGAGGTATTGGTTCCCCCTTCCAGTGATTCAAATGTAGCTAAAATCACTTTGCGCTGGATGCTGTGTTGTTCTTTATAGCCACAAACAGCAAACACTGGCCTAAGCGAGCTTTCCTCCCCAACAGTCATATTTCCAGTACATCCAGAGCCCTGTACAGCCATAGCTGTAATTGGCAGACAGCGAGAATGGCTGGTTGTTTGCTTGTCCTTGTAAAATTGAGCGTGACAAGCCAATGAGGGGTGGGGCTGTGCCTGTTGTCAACATATTTAGAATTCAAGAAAAGCAAAGTGTAGATTTGAGAATGTGATTTGTGAAGCTCATAACTATTCATTTATTTCTTAACCATAGTTCATTAAATTTAACAGTTGTATGACTGAATTCACAGATGAAAACCACACCATATTTTGGGCAATAAATAACTGGCTGCTTTAAGAAACGGGACTGATTTAACAGTGTATTGTGGAGTCACAATAGAAGCACTAAAATCTGTCTTTGTACCTCCAAGGGATTTATTTTAAAGGTTTAGATTGCAACAATAAACATTCTTTAATCCTTCACCATGCAAGCAAGTCCACTTTCAGAGGGACTCATTTACTTCTCTGGCAATAAACAGTAATTTATGATATATGATATAGATTTACATTTATACTTTCTCTCCATGGCAGGGGCATAATGCTCTTTATTTGTTCTAGTGGAAAGTGCTTTACAATTATCCCACGTCTGAAACAAAAAATATTGCCTGTATTTAAAAAATAAATAAAGTTCTGAAAGTTGGAGGAGGGCCTGGAATAAGGCTGAATTAGAAAGTCTACATTAGCACCAATGGATGCCCTGCTAACATTTGCTTCATTTGAAAAATGCCAGTTATTACATCTCTTTTCACCTGATTTTATTTGTATCAGTGTTGAGTGTCCGTTTCTTTCCCTCTACAACCATTTCCTCACCTCAGAGGTGTCTAGACAGATCAGCTTATTTCGTCAGCTGAGATCTTCAGGACCCTGGTGAGGACACAAGCTGCTATCACAAGTTAACAACTGAAACATCTGTTAACCACAGGATAAAATGAGTTGGCAAGGGCCATTATGTATGAACTGATTATTTTCCTACTGGGAGGGGTAAACTTGTCCTGATTAGCACATTCAGATTCTGATTAACTTTCTGGCTTGATGTTTACATAATTATGTCATCGGCCTCAAAATGAGAACCATGTCAGAAACACTTCACAAGGACTCAGGTTTTACCTGAGTTCCCCATAAAGACAGCCTGAAATACCTATTATCTGAAACCCTGTCTTTCCGAGTTTCCCCAAGGGTTACATCCAGGTATATGACAAAGGGTTCTAGGAAATCATTTTTGTAGTATTTCTACAAACTCAGGGGTACTGGAAATATCTTTATTTTTCTATAACAATTTAATTCTGACTCCCCAGTACACCACATCTTGGTGACTTGTAACTTCAGCCCTCTGTATGGCTGTTCTCATGACAGTTTTGCCGAGGTTCTTAGAGTCAGGGTGTGCCCCTGCCCTCCAGGCGTCTAGCCATACGTTGTCCCAGCCTATATCATCAGTACACCAACTGGTGGCTTTGGTGTAACACTGAGTGCACTGACAGCTACATCAAAGCTGGGACTTCTGGGGCCAGGGATTTAGCTCAGTGGTTCCACTGCCTGCCTTGCAAGTGCAAGGTCCCGAGTTCGATCCACGGTACCAAAAACAAAAAAACTGGGACTTCTGGGCCTTCACCCCTCATAGGTTTTTCTACTTCTTGGTGCTTTCAAGGACTAAAGATCCTGATTCTTAGGAACCACATACCTCTCCCCAGGTCAGGTAGTTTTTAACCTTGGAAAATCTTTTCTTTTCTCATTTCCATCAAAAATATATGCATAGACTTCTCTTTCTTTCCCCTCTGATCATGGACATCTATTTTATCTTGAGAAAACCTTTTTCTTTCTCCTTGTTTTCCTCATCGTACCCCATCTCCTTACATGCTATTACTTTTTACAGGAATTCGCCTCTGGAAACAAAAGCCATTAAGAAAAGTTTCTTTAGTCAATTTTTTCCCATCTCTGAAGGGGAAGAGTAAATAAATAACAAAAAGTGAAAATGATAAATCACTATCAAAACAGATCACCCTATCATAGATATATCCATACATTCTCCAAGCCAAATGGCTGGTTGATACATTTTGCACTGGGGGAAAAAAGAAGAGCCTAGACTATAGGAACTGCTAATCATATGCATTAGCTAATTTGTGAATTTGTCACAGTATCCAAAGTAAAATAAAAGCCATATTACATTTATTCTAATGTATGGAGGAGAGACTGAAGAGGGGATCAGCTTCCCAGAAGTCTTCCAAGGAATCTATAAATGTCATTCCATTCCCAAATCATACTATATACACACATATATTTATAGGATTTTTGTAGTCATCTTTTATCCATTAATGTTAGCCAAACATTCTCCATTGTAATGGTTTTTGTAGAGATCCATATTGATAAACAGAAACAACAGAAGTAAGAGATGTTATCTTGACTTCTGCCTGCATTGGGCATGAGTGGCAACTCTTTGAAGGACTTCTCTCTCTTCTCCAATAGAAGCACTTCCTCATGGTTCTCCCCCTGCCTTTCTTATCTTTCCTCCTGGACAGCCTTCACAAAGCTTTTTCCTTTATTCATATCTGAATACTCACCCATGTGCAGTTCCAGGCTTTCATTCTTTGTCTTTTGTTCTTCTCACAGGATAATCTCACCTACTCAAGGAGCTCTAACCAACAATCTGTTAACAACTCATCCCCACAGTTTGGTTTCTTATATCCAAATATATTGAATGCTCTGCAGCCCCTCGAACTCAACCTGTTGAAAGCAGAGTATCTCAACTTCTACTCCACTAACCTGTACTCCACCCCTGTTTATAATTCCTTTCATCTTCCACACAGATATAATTCCCATACCTACTTCGTGATTTTGGCCAACCCTCCTAGGCACACAGAATCATTACCTATGCTAAGTAGTTGCTGTAACTGCTCCAGATTTACCCACAGCCTCCTTGGTGTTGCTTTTATCCAACTGTCTATGAGACTCCAATGACTATACTGCTGGCTTCTGACCCTGCCAGTTTGGTGAACTTTGGTCTTCCTTTTTGCTTTTGAACTTCAGCATCACTTTCAATACTTGACTATGTTCTGTTTCTCTGATTGTATCATTTTATAAAATTTTGGAAGCAAATTCCTTTGACCATCTGGGTTTTCTAGGCTTCCCCCTACTTGTGAAGGGTGAGACAGACCCCCATCTTCCACATTGCTTGACTTCTCACTTTCCTTCGCCTCCTCACCTCAAGTTAAGCCATCACTGAACCTGCTCTGCCTTTACATCCCCGCTGATGCTGCATTAATTTAAGACCTCATCCTCTCTTCCCTGGATTATTAAAACATTCTCCTATTTCATTCCCCACCTAGCAGAAAGAATGATTGTTCCAAAATGCAGTACTGAGCATTATTTTACTTTAAACCCATTAGCAAATATTTGCAACCAGATATCTCAACAGAAAAAAAAATCCATGAAACTGTTAAAAGATATAAATTTTGGCTTCAACTCCTGAGATGGTAACTCAGTGGCTATTGGATAGAGCTAGGCATTAGTGTGCTGAAAGAGTTCTTTGAGTAACTTTAGTGCAGCATCCCTCACACAGCCCCCCAGTTCCACCTTGGGCAACCTTTATCCACATTTTCTGCACCAGGAGAGCTACAGGGTACCACTTGCCTTTCTATATCCTAGGGTCTATTACAGTGTTTGATGTTCATTGACATTAACTAGAAAACTAGGATGACAGCAAGTATTACTAAAGAGGCAGAGATGGTTTTGAGGTTGCTAAGGACCCTGAAGCTATAGTTTAAAGATTTCCTTTGTAATCATTCACACTATAATTCAATGTATTCATTTTCTTAATTCCCTGTTCAGTGCTATTTCTGTAAAGTACCAGACAAAATAACTCTTTGCTCTACGTGGTATTTACACCTTTAAAGTATTTATAGATTGCCTTTATATCCTCACTTAGTCATCATCTAACTAGGCAGTATGAATCCAGCTTCTACACTACTTTAGGAAAATAGGTGATAACTTTTCCTGAATTATTCCATTCTTTTACATAGATCTTAAGCTGTGGTTTTCTGCTTTGAATAATACATAGTAAGCCCATTGAAGACAGCAATTTTTACTGACAAAGATGACTTTAGCTCCTTTGTTATCTCTACTATGTGTGACATACACGCACTCACAAAGTATGGGGGAGGAAAGAGTGGGTTTCCTAAGAAGATATAGGAGCAGTAAGTTCTTACTTCTTTTATTTGTCCTGTTAACCCATGTTTGAAATGCTCAATGCTCCTATCCCAGATGTTTTAGGTATCTGTATTTCTCTGATTAAACTGAAAATAAGCTTATTTGAGATGCATTAAAAAAAAACTAGAAAAAAATGGAATATGTAGTATTATTTTACATTTCTGGAAAAGGATTGGTCAGATCACATAACTTGATGAGAATTTGCCAAAAAGCAATGATATTTCTATCAAGCAGTGTAAATTGTCACTCTGGATCTCTATTATAAGAAGTTACATTGGCTACAATCTAATGAAATGTATCAAAATGCAATTTCCAAGACATTCAGAACTATACCCACCATTTGATTCTGTGCATGCCAGTGTAGGAGCTGGAAAAATATTTATTAAGTTTTTATAACTGAGTGAAAAAAATTCAGGACCCACTTCAATAACTCGTGATAATTCATATGCACTCCCTCCCCTCTACTGACAATGGTCAAGCACCCAGTTGTGTTCTAAACCCAGGAAGATGTCAAAAGGATTTTGCCAGCAAGGAAGTAATCACTGACTCAGAAACATTAAAAGCCACAGAACCCCTAAATTTCCAGCACAGAACACTGTGAGTAGTTGTTTGGCATATTAGAAAGAAAAAAACCTTTGCCAGTCAAGGTGCGTAAAGCCTTTGAAAGCTAGACATGGAGAAACTTGTCTCTAAAAACATAAGAAAGAAGCAGTGTGGGAGAAAGAGAATAGTGAATATGAAAAACAGCAGGAATAATGATAAACTATAGAAACCAAAAGCTTGTCATAGATGGGATGGATGCTTTAGAGAGACAGAAGAGAGAATAATTGTAACATGGAAGGGTGGGAAGCACACAGCAACAGCACACACCTCAGCAGAGTGTGAACCTCTGTCACAGGACCATGGTAAGAAGCTACATTGTCTTCTGTGGCCCTGGCTTCATGGGAAGTATGAAAGTCCATCATAATAATAAAGGAGACGCAAATGCATATCATGATAAGATGGCATGTAGTTTTCTTAAAGAAGGCACAGAAATACATAGTACACTTTAAAGATTGGTAAGTTTTTCAACTTTCATTTTTTATTAGTACATGTTTGCAGTACATAATGATGACATTTCTCATGGGAAGTTGGTACAGGTACATAACACATCTCAATTCTTTTTTTGTCCTCTTCCCCTTCCCTTCTTCTTCCTTCTATCCATCTCTTAGCTCCCTTCCCATGTGCAAAAAATCTAGCTCCCTGTTTCCTATTATCTTTTATTTTGCTCTTTTATTTATATTTTAGTTTCTCATATAAAACAAACCATACGATATTTAAGGTTGTGTCTGATTTATTTCATGGTCTCAAGGTACTTATTTGCCTACGACTCAAATTTATCCTTCTTTATGGCAGAGTAGTCTCCATTGTGTTTTGGAATCATGGTAATGGTAGTTTCCAAGAATGATTTTGGGAGTACTCTTTCCCTTCCAATTTCATTAAAGAGTTTGAAAAATACTGGCATTAGATCTTTCCTGAAATTCTTGTAGAATTTAGCAGTGAACCCATGGGGACCTGGGCTTTTTATTTTTAGTTGGTAGTTTTTTTAAATTACTGCTTCAAATTTATTGCCTGTTATTGTGTTATTTAGGACTTTTTTTGTTTTTTATATCAGTTTTAATAATTCATATGTATCTAGGAATCTATCCATTTCTTCTGAATCCTTCAATTTATTGGTATATAGGTTTTCAAAGTAATTATTGATAATCTTCTGGATTTTGGCAGTGTCCATTGTGATTTTTACCATTTTCATTTCTTTTTTGTTGTTGTTGTTACTGGGGATCAAACTCTGGACCTTGCACTTGAGAAGCAGGCTGTGGCACCACTGAGCTGAATCTCCGGCGACCTTTTTCATTTCTAATTGCATTGATTTTGATCTTATCTTTCTTTCCTTTTTTGGTAAGATTGGATAAGTTTGTACATTTTTTTCATTCTTTCAAATAATCAGCTGTTTGATATACTGATTCTTTGTATTTTTTTAGTCTCAATTTCATTAACTTCTTCTCTGTTCCTTGTAATTTCTTTCCTTATACTACCTTCGGATTTGGATTGTTTTTGTTTTTCTAAGATTTTGAGGTACATCATTAGGTTATTTATTTGAGCTTGCTCTGTATTTCTGATGTGTGTTCACAGCTTTAAATTTCTCATTTAGGACTGGTTTCGTTGTGTCCCGTAAGTTCTGACATGTTGTACTGGCGTTATTGTTTGACCTAGGAACTAATTTTCCCTTGATTTTTTCTGTTACTCATTGATTATTGAAGAATGTATTGTTTAATTTCCATGCATTTGCATAATTTCTATGGTTTCTTTTGCCATTGATTTCTAGTTTCCTTGGACTATGATCAGAAAATATGCATGAGATAATTTTGATTCTTCCATATTTTTAAGCATCCTTGATGGGCTAGTGGGTGGTCTGTTTTGAAGAAGGTGCCATGTGCTGTTGAAAAAGACTATATATTCTGTTGTTGGGTGAAACATTGTAGATATCTCTTAAGTCCATTTGTTTTAAGATTTGGTTCAACTCTGATATTTCTTTGTCAGTTTTGTGTCTAATTGATCTATTTGTTACAGTGGGGTTTTGTGGTCCCCCACTATAATTGTGTTGAGGTTTATTTGATCTTTTGTGTTCAATAGTATTTATTTTATGATGTTGGGTATGCTGATGTTTGGTGCATATACTTTTATTTTGTTTTGGTTTTTGGTACTGGGGATTGAACTCGGGTCCTTGCGCTTGCTCCGCAGTTGGTGAATATACTTTTATAATTATCATCTCTACTTGTTGAATTGTTCCCTCACCCAATATATAGTGATCCCTTTTGTCTCTTCTGATCATTTTTGGCTTGAATTCCACTTTATCTAGAAATAGGATAGCTACTCCTGCTTCCTTCTGGGTTCCTATCACCTGTCGTAATTTTCTCCATATAGCTTTATAACCTGTGGGTTTATGAGATCCTCCTCCTGTTCCAGGGGCCCCTAGGTCCATACACCCCCCCAGCCAATGGTAACCATTCAAGCCAAGGTGTGTCCTTCTCCACATTGGTAGATGGGAAAAGCAATCAGCCCTCTAGTCTCTGCTGGATGTAGGCTGTGGGACTAGGCTTCAAGTAAACCACTGGATTTAATGCCACCACTTTCAGATCCAACCACCTCTGCAAGCCACACTCACTGTGCTTAGCCTGGTTTCTCACCATGGAGGGTAGGGCCTGTGTCCTTTCCAGCTTGGGCTTAAACTTCTCAAGAGTCTATGTCTAGCCCATACCCGCTCCAGGGTTGTCTCCCATGGCTGTCTCTCAGCCAGTCAGTCTGAAATGGTAACACTAGAAACCCCAAAGTGCCATTATTCTGAGGGTGTTCTCTGGCTCAGTTTTAAACAATCAATCCCTTCCCAAAATAGCACTTTATTAAACACTCTCTGGCAATATGGTGGACACTACACTGGGTTTCTTCTCCAGCCTATCATCAAGAAGTCACTTTCAGAGAAAAACTCCATTGTGTTTTTGTAGTTTATAGTAACTGTGGGCTTTTCTTGGGGCTAGCACTGCTAGCCAGGTCTGTACTTTCTCCCTCGGTCTGCTGGCATACCTTCTTTCCTCACATGTTGGCCTTGTCCACAGTCCAGTTAGTCAGTTGATCAGTGCCTCTGCTGCTCTTTCCCAAGTGGAAACAAAAACTGTAGAGCCAGCACCGAGTTGGTGGATTGCTGAGGCCAAGGCATGGAATCAGTGGGTAAAGAGTTGGTCAGAGGCCACCACACATGGCACAGCTGCTGCTTCACCCCTAAATATCAGTAATTTTTAAAACATTTAATATAGACTCTCAACAAGGGAAGCAATAGAAATGCATAAACCTTCTAATGCAACTGGGAAATATCAGTAACCCTCAAGCTGCAAGAACTGAAGAAGGAGAGCAGATGCATGTAAGAGAACAATGATATCAAATTTGGTTTCTTAATTTTTAAATATTTAACCCAGCCTACATGCTATGAATATTTTTGGTTCTACTTTTTTTCAATTTTTATTTTTATTAGTACATATTTCCAGTACATAATGATTACATTCATTGTGGGGAGTTGGACATAATACATCTTAATTCTTTTTTCATCATTTTCCCCTTCCCTCCTACCCTCTCCCTCCATTCTTTGGTAAACTTCCCTTTCACAAGACTTGCCTCCTTTTTCCTATTATCTTTTATTTTGCTCTTTAATTTATTTATATTTTGGGTTTCTCATATAAGAAAAAACCATGCAATATTTAAGCTTGTGCATCTGATTTATTTCACTTAACATTATGGGCTCAAGGTGCATCCATTTACTTACAAATGCCTCAAGGTTATCCTTCTTTATGGCAGAACAGGATTTTATTATATATGAATACCACATTTTCTTTTTCCATTCATCTGTTGGTGTACATATAGGCTGTTTCCAAGATTTAGCTATTATGAATTGTGCCACTTTAAACATGAGTATGCCCCAGGCATAGTAGCACATGCCTGTAATCCCAGCACTCAGGAGGCTAAGAGAGGAGGATTGCTGTGAGTTTGAGGCCAATCTGGGCTTCATAGTGAGACCCTGTCTCAAAAAAAATAATTAAATAAATGTGGGTATGCATGTATTACTGTAACATGATGTCTTTGACTCTTTCGGGAAGATACCTAGAAGGAGAGGAGCTGGATCACACTTGATCTTAGCCAAAAGGCCAAGAAACAATGAGAGGAGCTGGATCAAAAGGAATTTCTAGTTTTAGTTTTTTGGGGACTCCTTTAATATCTACTGTTTCATCTCCAGGCCAATTGAAAGAAATTTTTCCCAGGTATACTGGAATATTACATGAAGTCTTCTATTAAAATAGGAATAAATGATTGACTCTTTCTCAGTATCAATTAACATTGTAGTTCTGCCAGAGGAAGTTATTGATCCAATCTTCTGTGACTCCATCTTGCTCAGGCAACAAAAAATGCGCCTTATGTCCTCTGGCTCCCTAAGTTTCCCCTTGAGTGCTAACCTCAAGTTTTCTATTTTAAAATTGCTCCTTTACACTGATGATTAGATGCTCCTGCTGTTTATTTCCTTCTTACAACCCATACTGTGTATTTTAGAATGGTGTAACACATTGAAATTGCATTTCCTCTGTGCACAAAACTCTTCCACTAATTCCTTTGAGCCAATACATTTGTAACAGTGCGTGCCAATGAATATCGATAATGGGAAATAGCAGTAGGCTTAAATGACCACTGATTTCTTCCTCTTTCTCCTATAATCTTTCCTAAAGTCCTCATATATCAGTATTAGGGGCTATTTAATCCTCCCATCCCAGGGTAACCTTTTATTTTAGATAGCAGAAAATGCTCCTGTCAATCAGGATGTGAAGTTAAAAAGGAATTTTAGCTGTTGAACCCTTGCAGCTTCTTTAATGAGCCTGGCTGATCTTTAACCTAAGAAATTGGTGGTCCATCTGTTCAAGAGGAGCTCTAGTCCTGCAAAGGGTTAGCTGTCGTCATAGAAGCCATTTCAACACAGAGCCTTCATCTGGCCACTGCTGCTCACTAATCTAAAAAGAGACTTGGGAATGTGGGGAAGAGTGACATTTCCAGTTAACAGTAATTATTTCTAAAAGCTCTCAGATTCTTTTCACATTTCCTCCTCCTTCTGACACTTCTGTTTCCCATGGAGGACTTTTAGAAAATGAGGTTATCAGTAGAATCTTTAGTTATTTATAAATAACATATTCTGCTAACGTCCTCAGTATAGGCAGCCTTGGTTATGGTCTGTTTGTCTGTTCTTTTGCTTTATCCCTCAAACTCACTTGTAGATTCCTGCCCCAATTGTTTTGTGTTCCTACATACATTGTCTAAATTGAAAGCACATGTGGTGAAGCTGAGTGAGCTCTCTAAGCCTGAGTCCGACCCATCTCATGGTTTTATCTGGCCAATGATTAATAAAGGGCAGTGTGTGTACATCCATGATGTAATTGTCAGTTATGTCCAGCATGGATAAAATAGTTGAATTTCTTGCTTCATAGTTGTGTAGCTCAGATCCTCATGTATAGATGAAGGCTTTTCAACAGTGATGGAGCTTTTGCTAACCTAAATCAGAGAAAGTATTTTTTCCCTTGTGGTCTTTAGTGCAAATGAACAAGGGCAAGTGAAGAGATTCATGAAGGATAATTTAATATACAGTCTTGCCTATAATGATTGAGTCCTTCAGATTCCTTCCATCGAGGTCTTCCTTGGGTAGGTAAAGGTTTCCTGAAGCCAGGGGTAATTTCAGGCATTGTCTGACCACTTCAACAGACAGATCATAGTGAGCAGAAATCAAGGCAAGGTTTCTTCTATAAGAAATAGTTTTTCCTGAGCCTTGCTAGAAAAAAAAAAAAAAAGCTTTATGTTTCAGTTCAGTGGCAATTAATGATGAATTGTGCCACACAGACCTTAGTTCCACAGACTATTATATTAAGTCTTAAAGTGACCAAGCCATGAGTCACTACTGTACAATCAATGCTAAGATTTTAAACAAAAATAGCCCTTTCTACTGCACATCAGCTTTGCACATCTGAACAGTGTGAGAGCTTAGGAGAACTTGTGAGAAATGTACTTAGATCATAGCACAGGGAGCCTAACTGTTAAGGTCCCAAGGTGCTAAAAATACACTGATACTTAGGAATGAGTGTTGTCCAACTTTGCAGAGCTGAGTTTAAAAAGCCAGAGCCCAATTTAGAAGATTCTGTCTTTCAGATGTCTTATATGCCCCTAAATGTTTGCCTTTGAACATATAACCTTACCTATGCTGTGTATTCAGGAAAGCATCATGCATTTTCAAATGCCATCTGAAAAGCATCTCAGAGTAAAATGTTTCCACTCTCTCATTATCCACTCCACATAGTGGGCATCCACCACACAGGGAAGGGTTCTGCCATTGTTTTCTTTAGCACAATGGTGTTGGAAGCAACTTTGCACTTGAATAGACATGGCTTCACATCCTTATTTCTGTGGTCTCAAGCCAGTTTCAAATGATGAATAAGGAGATTTTAAAATAGAGAAAGAATGTATATTGATAAAGAATAGTGAGAGTAGGTATGGTCAGCAGAATAATTAATGGACCTCAAAAATGTCTACAACCTAACCTTCAGAACTGTGAGTATATTACACTAGGAGGCAAAACAAACTTGTGATTAATTAAGAACCTTGAGGTGGAAAGGTGATTATCCAACTGGATTCAATCTAATAATGTGGGTCCTTAAAATCAGAGAGCTTTTCCTGTGAGTTCACATGGCAGGAGGGGTATAGGAAAATGATCAGAGAGATGCAACATTGCTGGTTTTTAAGATGAATGGAATGGGGCACAAGCCAAGGAACTCAGATGGCCTCTGCAAGCCGGAAAGCAGAAAAACAGGTTTTCCCCTAGAGGATAAAAAAATCCAGCACAGCCCTGCCAACACTTTGATTTTTGCCCAGAGGCTTGTGTCAGAAATCTGACCTACAGAGCTGTGAGATACTAAGTTTGTGTTCTTTTAAGCAACTAACTTCATGTTAATTGCTATGGCAGCAATAGAAAACCATGAGAATAGGTATTCTAGGAGGAGGGAATAGAAAACCTGAAGTCAGAGTCAGTTTAAACACTTAATTCAGTACACATTTATTTGGTGCTGTTTACCTGCAAGATCCCTTTCTTTATACAAAGGTGAAGAGATGCTGCTAGTTGCAGCCTTAAAAAACAAATCCAATAGGTAGAATAGGAAGTATGCTTAGTTGGGGCAAGGATTGCCTCTGGTATGGAGCACACGACTGAATTTTTAAAACCCGACTTTGAAGAAAGAATAGGTCTCCGGCAGAGATTGGCAGGCAGAGCATATTCATGGTAGGGATATACAGAAGCCCCTTGGCCAAGAGGTTCAGGTCAAGGAAGAAAATAATCTTACCAAGTGTGGTTGAGCAGAAAATGCAATCAGTAGTTCCATCATTAAGCTCCATAATGTTGTCCTCACCAGTAGTTTCTCAGAAATAAAGAAAATAAGACAATGGAGTGTGTGTTTTAATAGACTAAATTAATTCTGTTTAAATTGCTTTCTTTTATTCTGAGATTATGTTATTTTCCATTTTGAGTATTAAAATTCTCTTTAATGGTGGTGTAGATGCTACTGTTAAAATGTTTTTACTTACCAAAATTAAAGGTTGGCAATTCTATGTTGGATTTCTTTACATGGTTGTGGTGTGGTAGAGGTGGAGGATATTTGAGTCACAAAATGTAGAAGTCTGGAAGGCAGAGTATTACAGCAAAGGGTAAGTTTGGTGCGGCATAATAGGAAGTAGGATCCAGCTACAATATTGCGGGGGCCTAAATTTATACAGTGTTGATCCCAGCACTAAGAGTTTGAGCTTTGATCTCCTGACACTAAGGATTAGATGAATGTATTTGATAGTTCATTCAGTGACTCAGTGATCTGCTGTAGGCATTGTGCAAGACTTAGGGAAACTATGTAGTAAAACAAGAGAACCCACTTTACTTGGCTAGATTCCGTGGGGAAAAGTAATAAAAACCTGTATTTGGGGTGATGAGAGATGGTACTGAAAGTATGGCTGGCCAGAAGGACAGAAAAATCTAGAACAGTGGTTCTCAGGCCAGGCTGATTTTTTCCCCAGGTGACAGGGACATTTGGCAGTGGCTGGAGACATGTATGATTCTCATGAATGGGGATGGGTTGCTTGCTGCTGGCATCTAGTAGAAAAAGGTCACCCCACAATGCATAGGACACCCTTCCATAACAAAGAATTATCTGGCCCTAAATGTCAGTAATGCCAAAGTTGAGAAACTGGTCAACAGGAAGTTTTAATTATAACAAAATAAAAATGAACCACTATGTACTCTAAGATAGAGAATACAAGATCAATACAGTGTTCAACTGGAAGGAAAAATTCCATTTTTAAAGAATTCTCTGTATGTCAGATAGTCTCACATACAAAACTTCCTATTCAACTATCAATGAGGTATTAGTTACTGTTACCTCTGTCCTCCAGATAAGGAACTGGAGGCCAGGGAAGGTTGTGATTGGCCTGGAATCAGTCAGAGGCTGGAGACAGATGTGAGCCTAACAGTGTTCTATTTAATCACTCACCAGGGCTAGTCAGTTACTGATTACATCCCTTCTGCCCTTCCACACTGCTACTCTCCAAGGTCAAAGCCAGCATTATCTGTTGTCTGGGTTACTGAATGCAACAGCAGCTTATGAACTTTTCTCTTACTCTTCTCTCAACCATAGTCAGAGGTAACATTCTAAAGAGTACTTGTGACTTTATCACTTTTCTGCCTAGAACCCTGAGAAGTTTTCTACTTCACTATGCTTGTCTTGTTTTCCACATATGCACAGCCTCCCTGCAACACACACACACACTCCTCTAGCTAACCTCTCCTGTTCCGTCAAACCATCAAACTTGCTCCCATAGGGAGAGTTTTTCTGACCCCCAGGAGGAAGTAGGTCCCCCTCCCATTTGCTCCCAAGCAGCTGGGTGTCATTGACTTTACTACTCATTCATTTCCACGAAATATAAGGGATTGGAGAGCAAGGACAATTTGATTCCAATCTAAATTCTCAGCACTAGGCACACACACCATAGGCACCAAATTATACACACTGAGTGACTGCTTTCATCACTCCATCCAAACTGTGAGGTGGATTCAGTATTCCACTGGCTCGTTTCTCCTTCTAGACTCAAGGTGATGAGGATCATATGTAGGGTTCTGACCATGGGAAGGAAAGAAGATGTGAAACACTGTAGAAACAAGTTTCTAGGACTTGTTGACAGATTGGCAGTGTGGGAAGATAGAGCAAGATTATTGAAAAGGATTCTTAAATGAGTAAAAATGCTAAGTTTATCATAAATTATAACATAGAAGCATTTTTCTGAACTGAAAATCCTCAATAAATGTTAAATGAATACACTTGAATGATTTTCCTGTAAATTTGAGTCATCCAAATAAATCATGAGTGATATTTAAAAATCATAGGAATTAATGGAATCCCCTAGGGAGAAAGCCTAGCAAAGAAGAAAAACCCTAGGGTCAAGGCCACAGGAACACCAGTGTTTATCAGTCATTAGAGGAGGAGGAACCCAAGAAGGAGAGCAAAAGTAAATGCCAGAAGGTAAGGAGAAAATCAAAAAGTTAGGGCATGTTGTGATCACCAGGACAGGAAACTACAGGAAGCTAGGAGTGGGTATTTCAGTGTGATGCAGCTGAGAGAGAGACTGCACAAGACAAGGGCAGAGAAGGGTGCATTTCACAGTGCTGTCCTTTCTGGTAAGCAGAAGTACCAGGAGAGAAACACAGATGATTTCTAAAACAGGAGGTAACTTGATTTTGTGAGATCCCACTTCCTGGATGTGGAAGGTTTCCATTCCTTGTATCACTTTGACTTTGTTTCGCTGAGCAAGATAAGGCAGTACAACTAACGAAGATGCACTCCTTCACTTGTCTAAGTAGTTTTAAGGGATGGACCAGTAAGAGGTGGACCTATACTCTGATGGTCAGAAGCAAATGTGAGGGCTGCTATAAAAATCCTAAGACTCCATCACAGACTACAGCTGCTGTTTGAGATTTCCCAAATTAGTCTTGTACAAAGTATGCTGTGATGCCTGAGTCTACTGCCCTGCCTTCCCCAAAATGGAATCTTGGCTAATTGACTATGGTTCTCAGTAAGAAATTTTTTTGCTCCTCTCAGACTTAGGTTGCTTCATACACCCTGTGGATGGGGGAGGGGAGTGAGTAAGGAAACAATTGATGTTCTACACTTTTCATCTACTTTCCCCACCAAAAGCAACTTTTAAAAATTACCTGCTTGTAAGGGTTTGAATTTCATTCAACCCACAAAAGTAGGTGCCTGGTTTTAATTCCTCTAGCTAACCCAGCCAAGTGCCATTTAGAACAAACGGAAATCAATGTAGTATAATTCAAATGCTTTTCCTGATAAAACATCACTAATAGCTGGAATTTCAGAACCTTTAAGTAATTATTCCAATGAATTTTAAGATCCTATTTTTAGAGAATGAACTATGTTTGGGGGGAATTTGCTTGGACCCATGGCCATCTCAGGGTACGAGTTAATGATGTAGCAGAAGAAATTTTGTCTAATAATTGGCAATTAGGGAGACAACAACAAGATTATAATTTGCCTTCACAAAGAGAGAATCTTGGAGCATTCTAGAGTCAGGTGCATTTTGATGGAACATCTGTTGTTCTCTCCCTTGAAATGTAGCATTTTCTTTTCCCATTAACCCCAAGCCCTGAAGTCATTTATCTCAAGGTTCTTTCTAGGACATGCAAGACTTTTAGGTGAGAAATGATGGGTGAGCATCATTCAGCATCAGCGATGAAGTCTTGTGACAAAGATAGAAAATAGTCATCATAGGTCAGTTCCCACTCTGTTCTTCTCATCTTCTGAAGAAAGATGTACACTTTTATATGGAATATGGAAAATTATTTTGGGGAAAGAAGAGCATGCAGTCATGGAACTCTTTAAAAGTATAAGTCCTCTTCCTGCCCCTCACCAGAAGCAAAGCTGTTAAAAAAACAAACTCTAGAGAAACAAAGAAGTATTTCTTAGCCTTTGGAAAGGTGTCTGGCTTAATAGAAGACATGTTCATTCATATAAATCTCAAGTTGAGCATTTCTGGATTATGTACATTAGGTAAAAACCTGGCAGTTTGTCCATCGGGATTTAAACCAAAATGAATACTGCCTCATCTCATCTAGAAATCAAGATTTCATGTCTTTTCACCCTCCTTAACTCTCAAATCATTTTTACATTTGAAAATTGTCCTTTTGTTAATTTGTTTAGAGCCAATGAATGATATGAAAATCATGTCCACTTTATGTTTTTCTTATAAAAGTCAATCTTATCCATAATCACCACCTTTTTATCCTCCTCTTTCTCTGGCTTATTTGTCATAGAAAAGAGACTGAACACCAAATGAACTTCCCCAAATGGCATCAGCACCATATGGCTTCCAGGATTTGGCCTCTACATGGCCTGTTCTGGACCTGCTCCCTCATGTTCATCCCTTCCAACTCCATTCCTCAGTTACTCCCAGATTCTTGCATCCCTCTAGTCCTGACCTCTAGGCAGTATCCAATCTTGTCAGCAGTCAGTTCCTCTGCATCTCTTCCTGCTGGCTCTGGGTACAGTGTGAAGGAGGGTTCTGATTTCCCTTGGGCCTTCCTCAAGGGGAGTTTGTTCTGGTTGGCTCCCATAGAGCACTGTGCAACTCACCACCTCCCCTCCAGTTGCTCTGGGCAGCCCCTTGAGATGCTCTTGAGTTAAGGGCAGGGACTTGGGTTGGCCATTTGCATCCTTCCAACTAGCAGCTCCTTCCTCCCACTCTTCAGAATCCCCTATAATTAGAGCCTGCAGCTTTAGCAAATCTATTTGAAAAGTAGAAAACTGTTTGATCACTCTTCATGAATCAGTTTCTGGTTGCCACCCGTCCTGCTTCCCAGATAGGGCATAGCATACTGAAAAGTGCCTATCAGCCAAGCCATCCCTCTTCTGCATGGACTAAGGAGGCATTTTTTCTTTCTTTCTCAGCTGGTGTGAAAAATCTTCATACGCTAACACTTAAAGGGTTGTTGGCTGCCTATGAGCCCACAGTGAACTCAAAATCTTAGAAAAGATAATTGGAAAAAAGGAGGGAACTTTAGCAATTTAAATTTTTAGCAGTCTAAATTTTTGTTTTGAGCTGGTTGTGAGCTACTGAGCCATGTGATACAGGGACATCAATCGTTTATCTAACTTTCTTAGAAGACTATATTTAATGCGCCATTAGTAAGTGCACGTGGTTTGCAGCCTCTTTTTGAAACAATCATGTGAACAACTGGTGAAAAAGAACAGTGAAACAACCATGGAATTTGATTTAACTCTTAATTTGTAGTTCATATTTAATTATATATTCTAGTGGAAATACGTGAATCTAGAACAGAATATTTATTATAGCACCTAATTTATCTTCAAAATTCCCTTGATGTGTGGCCAAGACTGATTGCCAGCTATTTAGTAATCACACACTATATAGTGAAAGTTCATAAGGCACTAGATAACAAGTGTAACTTTGGGGGAGCAAAAAGGCACTCAAAAGAAATTCAAAAAATGAAACTAAAATTTCTATGAAGATTTATCTCTTCAACAATGGGCCCCTCCATATAATATAAGTGAAAATCTAGATTTCTTTCATTGTAGTTTAAATTGTTACTATACTAATTTTAGCAACACAGAAGTAAAGATTTGCTGTCACTATAAAAGCACATAGAGACCTCATCACTTAAGAGTATATTTTGGTGTAGTTTGGCTCCAGAGGCTGCATAGCTGTTAGGAGAATTCTTGCTTTGGAACTGCAGGCCTGGGTTCAGATGCCTGCACCACAGCCTACACTCAGCTGTGGGCATCACTCTGAGCCTGTTTTCTTTTTTATAGAACTAGAGTGATAATCCACACCTGTCTCTCACTGTTGCTGAGAGAGTTTATGAGAAAATGTAAGGTTTCTCCACATACCTTCATAGGAGCTAAAGAAAATGGTGGTTTTCAATATGTATAATCTATACTAATGAATCTCCTTCCTCTCCAGTGGAATTAATATATTTATCAGTCAGTGTAGATAGTTGCATTGGTTACTTCAAAGCTCTCAAGGGATGTAATGCATTTCCTTTGCAGTAGTGTATTCCAGGGCTTGGGAGCATGAGAATTATAAAAAGTATGAATAACCAATAGTGACATGGTTCTAGGGCAACCTTTCAAGGTTTCCTCTTAAATCAAAAAAGTCATGATTTCTAACGATGCTAAAGGTAGACATGGTTTTCCAGCTGTCCAGAGGGCCACATTTCTGCCTACCATTCCCAGAGTTAGAAGACTTCCGGACAGCGAACACGTAACCTGCCACACCATCACCCTTTCTCATAGCATAGGACGTGAGGAAAAGTATAAGATTTTGAAATTTTAGCCCCATCCAAGTTCCAAGGACCAGAGAAGCTTTCAGAAGGAAAATTCAGGCCATCCCTTTTGACCTTATGTTTATATCGAATGTGTCTAATGAAAAATATTATGACGACCAGCTATAATTTCAAACTGTAGGAAAAAAATCTTTTAATTTCCACTCAGTGAAAATCAGCAAGTACCAGTTATATCCTAAATATTTCAAATCTGAAAAAAGTGATAGAATATGATTTTTAAGATAAAATGCATTTAGGAAAATATAACAACACACACAATTAATGTTTAAAGGTTGGAAGAGCAACGTATGTCTCAGTCACTTCCCCCCTGACTGAGACATCACACCTGACACCTACAACTTGAAGGATGAAAGGTTCATTTTGGCTCCAAGGCAGGAAGATGTAGTGGAAGGGTCTAGCCAAGGAAACCTGCTCACATCATGGGAGCCAGAAATCAGAGAGTGAAAGGCAGAGCCATGGAGGGAGATTCACCCCTCCGGGTCGTGGCCTACGTCTTCTGACCAGACCCCACCTTTTAACACAGGCCAGCTGCAGCACCCCCGTAATCCAAGCCCCACCTCTGAGTGCATGAGGCCCTGGAGAACAACTAGGTATAAACCCTAACAACACATTTTTAAATCATCTGCTCAGGATCAGTGTTTCCACCCTACATTCTTAACTAAACATATTTAAACTAATTATGAAGCAAGATATCTAAAGACAGTATTCCCTAACCATAAAAGGTTTTCTTTCAGTTAATGTAGTTTTCCTCTCAGTCTTGACTTCTTATTTTATTTTAATCATTGGTTCTCCAGTTTCCTGTGTGTATTGAGCATATAAATAGCCAAAAACATAAATAAAGACCAAAATAAAAGAGAATAGGATAGAGGGAAATAGACCTTTTGGAAAGGGAAGGGAGCCAAGAGATGGAGGGGGGAGGGGAGAGGAAAAGGGATGATTGAAGAATTAAAATGTGCAATGTACATGTACCAGCTCCCCATGTACTCCAAATGTACTAATAAAAATTTTAAATATTTTAAATACACTATTTCATGCAAAAAATAGTCCTATGTTAAATAAAATGAGTGGAAAGTTACAAATGAAAAGTTCAAGTAAAAATCAATTTGTTGATTACATACATTCTAAACTGTGGTTTTTAGATTAAGTGGAATATAGTTGCAGTATTCTACTTGTAACTATTTGTCAGAGAAAAATAAGTTCTTCAGTGCTCTAGTAAGAATTTATGTCAAGGCAAGCCATAGCTGCCAACCCTGCAATAGCCCAGGTGAGTAGCGAAAGGAATGAGGTGCCTACATCTCTTTTCTGGATCTTTTTATGAGAGAGACTCCAAACAATGGTTTCCAGTCAGTCCATACACAAATGCTGACAGCCAACTGTGAACCAGCTCAGAGAGGATTTGAGGCAACCACCATTGTTCCAGGTCTCAAAGACCTTCCAGTCTGGCTGCCCACACAAAACAACAGGACCATAGGCTCAGTGCATTCATTTTACATGTTTGATAGAATTGTGTAGGCCTTAAAGCATACTTGTAGCAGAATATCAGAGTCAAGAAACATTTGGCAGAACTGGACTAACTGCAGAATTCAGTAGTTGAACTTGTGAAGAAAAGCAACCACTATAGGTTGAGATGAGGATTAATAAGATCTGAACAAGAAGTGAGAGGACCTGGTACGCTGGTGAAGAAAGAAATAAATGGCAAATATGACTTTAAAAGTAATGTGAAATTCTATACTTGGTGCAGTAATCCAGGTGGGCCACTGAAGATTTTGGATCAGGAAATACATTAATAGCGCATACATTCTAGTCCTTATTCTTTGCTACATATAGCGATAGGAGATAGATAGATAGATAGATAGATAGATAGATAGATAGATAGATAGATAGATAGATAGATAGATAATTATTCAGTGCTAACTACCATCCTAGGAAATGGCTATGATCCCCATTTCACAGATGAAGCCTTCAAGCACAGAGAAGTTAACTGCCCAGAACTGCACAGCTAGCATGGATAAGTTAGGATATAAACCTAGGCAGTCAGCTCCAGAGAGTACTTTCAGCCACTGCACTATAGAGCTCTTGAAAGGAAGTGCAAGAAGGAATGTGAAATATGCTTTTCTGTCACTGAGCTCAGATTAGTGTGAAGGGATGGGGGGAAATTGGTTTAGGAAGCCTGAGGAGACTTCTTGATAAGAATGATGTTGTGAAGGTCAGTCTCCTGCCACACAAAAAGGTATGAGTGCAGTTGATATTTTTCCACATTTTTCAGTGCTAGGCAAATAATAAATATTATTGCTTGGAGCATATAATTAAAACTGATTAAGATAGGGCTGGAGGAGTGACTGGTCCAGTATTTTTTTCAAGGTATACCCTTTTTGGCACAGCCCCATGCTTATTTATACAATATAATTTGGTGTGTATTCCCCCAATATGCACTGGGGTGATGGGAACCCACAAAGGACATTGCTACCAGGATTTTGCATTTATAACTGGCAAATAATGGGGAGGAAGAAATAAGATTAGAGAACAAAAATTATAGCAGCTTTGAATAACCTTGTGAAGGTACCTATTGCACGATGGGAAAGGTTTTGCTAAACTTCTATATTCCTATATCTAAACCTGAAGACCTTGACTACTTATAATTTTTATGTTATGTGGGCACTGCACATAGTGGGCTTTGGGGATAAACTGTTAAGTGACAAGAATCCTGCACTCCTGCTGCTTACAAAAAGAGGAGAGGGATGTTAACCAATAAATATGACAAATGTGCCAGATATTATGTGATAGCCTCATAAAACGTTTACTAGAAGCCAAAGGGAAGGCCAACTGTATTAACTCTCTAGAGAACCATAATCAGTTTGATATATAGAGAGAGATAGATTGATTTATTTTAAAGGAATTGTCTCAGGGTTATGGAAGCCAGCAAGTCCAAAATCTGCAGGACAGGCTTGCAGGCTGGAATCCCAGAAAAGAGCAAATGTTGGAAGGGAGGCTAGTTGTTCTGGTGAGACCTTCAACTGATTGGCTGAAACTACATTATGGAGGACAATCTTTTTGCTCAAAATCTGCTGGTTTACATTTTAATCTCGTTTTAAAAAAAAAAACCTTCACAGAAACCACCAAAGTAATGTTTGACCAAATACCTGGGCACCATGACCCAGCCAAACTGACACATAAAATTAACTATCACAGAAATTACTCTTGCCTGGTGAGAGGAACAGAAGGTGGGACAGGGCTGTCAGGTGATGTCTAGGTGAGGAAGAATCTGCAGGCAGTGCAGGAGAGGATGTGCTGTCTAAAGGCATAGTTACATCACAGGTCATTTGGAAGACCAAGGAATAAGTGGAGGAAAATAGTGAAGAGGAGACGGAAACATAATCATCAGACAGAAGCTGAAGAACCTTACGTGCATGACAAAGGGTTTTGGGCTTTCCCCCAAAGACCATGATAAGTCATTGGGGTTTTCAGCAGCAAAGCATCCTGGTCATCTGTGTATACTAGGAAGGTCATGCTGACCTCTCTTCTCACAAAACAGCATAAAATTGTCAGTTCTATTGAAACCTGTGAAAATGGTTTAAGTTTTTTAGAGAAAAGAGAATGGAGGAACACAGCATCATTTTTATGATATTTTAACCAGTGAAATTATTCTAGATTTCCCTTTAACGCTTTTTGTATAAGAGGTTATAGTTTTCTTTGATACTTCTTTTTTTTCGATCTCATGCTTCATACAGAACAATGAAATCCCTTCAAAAAATGTTCTTATCCTCCAAACAGTATGAAAGCCTCTCAAAATTTTCCAGAGCTCTCTTCACACTCTCTCTCTCTCTCTGTCTCTCTCTCTGTTTCTCTCTCCCCCCCTCTCTCTCACCAGGTTATATTTAGCTCAGCTATTGACCTTGACCTTTTCAATAGACTGCATGACATGATGCACTAATCAGAACATTTCTTAATAGACTTGAATGAGGTTAGTGGCCCCTACCCTGGCCTTGGACACACAGACACAGGCACACACACATTCATGTTTGGAAGCATTTTGGAAAACGACTATTAAATTAGCCAGAGAAAGACAGATGTTTTGTACTTTTGCAAACAAATGGGTTTTAAAGAGGCTTTCTTTCTTTGAGCTTGGGGGAAGCATGATTTGCATTTCTTTCTTTCTTAGGAAAATTTCTTTCATTATGAATAATATTGGCATGTTTCCAGTTGTGGCAAATCTCATCTTGAATAGCTCTCCCTAGAGTTCTTGTCCTCAGGCATGGTCTGGTTTGCCAGCAGGATCTGCTTGCAAAGATTGCCCTGCAGGGGTCTTGTGCTTTTCTTGGGAATGTGAACCCTGCCTTCTTTTCTATCCCTTGACCTTGGCTCCCCTGATCCTGTGGGCTTATTTTGTTCAGGAAGGCTTCAGTCATACTGCCACTATACTTTTAATGCAGAATCCACTATATTGTATATAGTAGTAGTAGTAGTAATAAATGTTTAGTTGCAGTGCTGATGACAGAGTGGGAAAACAGGCATGCTCACCAGCCCTTGGTAACACAATCACTCAAAAAAAATTAACCTAAACTAAATTAAAAGTATTAGTGATTTTCAGAAATAAAAATGAAGGAAAACTGAATAATTGGGAGAAATCTAGATAGATTTCCCAGAGAGGAGTGTGAAGACTGGAAGGCTATTTCCCTTGAAATATGTTCATCTCTGAGATCTTTCCAGTGATGTGGCCAGCTAGTTGTCCACTCCTTTCATGATGTGTTCTGCTAATTAGCCATCTTCTCTTCCCTAAAATGTTTCAGCTTTGTGGCCTGGTGGCTTCTGCCTGCTTCTGTGAAGTACTACCTTCAGTCTTTCTGGCCCTTGTTTAGGGAAATGACCTAACTGGGTTTGAATCCTCACTTTACTACTTACCATCTGGGTGCCTTGGACACATTATTTAATCTCCCTGCACCTTAGTTTCCTAATCTGTAAAACCCTGCTTAGACAAGAGCCATAGGTTATAAAGCTCACAAGGTTTAAAGTAGCCCAAAGCATCAAAGAGACATCAGGTAGCAACCTAGTGAACAAGGTGTGAACCCAGTAATCAAGATGTGCAGGAATAAACACTGCTGAATGGCCAGGTTCATGCAGGTCGGAACCATGGACAGCTCCCAGAACATTGGGTGGTGGCCCCACAAAGGAAGGGTTCCTATTTTATTGCTACTGTAGCAATTTCCTCCTAATTGATTAAGGCCCACTGGATGTTCAAGGGGCCCACTGTGTTGCCCTGTACGTGGTTGGACTGTTTGAGATCTTCTGACATGACTGAGATACTGCTGAGGGGCCTATGAGGAGAATTTCGGTTTTCCATGGGTGGAGTAGAAACAGGAAGGCATTGCTTTCTCCCCTCAGAATAATCATCTGTGAAAATCACATTGATTTTGAGTCTGAAGGAATAAATGTCTCATCCAGGGTTGGAAACTTAACAGGAACAAATTCAGTTCTTCATTATTAAGAAAGTGTATATGCTGCCTATAATTAATCCACGTGAAATTTGTATATAAGTAGATTTTATAATTGAAATATTTTAGGTATAACAGGTTTTTAAGCTTGCTGATTTTGTAATGAAATGAATCCAATGAAGAAAATGACTATCTCTAAATTTTCCTCATTTTACATCAGGGTTTTTATATTATAAAAATATAAAGCAGGAATTAAACTTATGGGTTCCAATCCACATTCTGACTTTTGTTAGCTGTGAGACAGACTAGTGACCTCATACTTCTCCATCTTTCAGCTTTCCCTCTGTAAGTGGGGATATGTATGAGGATAGTGTTACTTGCAAGATTGGGTAGGTTAATTTTCATAAAGCACTTAGAAGCTGCTTTATTAAATGCTAATCTGTATTATGACTATTATATACAGTATTATGTTTCCTTATGGTAAAGAAATACTTTACTCCACTCTTCCAGGTGAGTGCACTACAGCTTTCTACTTTGGGGCGGGGGGTGGTGGTGCAGGGGATTGAACTTGGGACCTTGCACTTGCAAGGCAGGCGCCAGAACCACTGAGCTAAATCCCTGGCCCTCTACCATTTTATTTTGATACTGAACCTAAAATAAGAATCCAGATCATGTTTTATAGATGTTTCACAATGTCCTTGCCTCAGAGAAACAGCATTTCACATTCTTAGAGTTCATACCCTTTGAATTGAAGACAGAGTTTGGTCTTCAGATTAATAACTCAGGGCAGAAGGCAGCCTCAGAAACTGTACTGTAAAATGCAAAAATATGCTCTTCTGTGCTCCTTTTCCACCTTTCTGTCTATTTTGATAAATGCTATAAAATATCCAACAGCTTCAGCCATATAGAGTTTGGTCCTTCTTTTGTCTCCTAACATGGGAGGAAGGGATGATTTAAAATCACTCACCACCTCCCAAATCTCTGAGTAACTTCCAGGAAATTTTGTAATCCCAGCTCTTGAGGTTGTATATGAAATTGCCTCTGGGCTCAATGAATTTAGCAAGATGAATCTAAAATGTAAGCAGTTTAAACTCACCTCATTCTCATTTCTCTTTTGAGTTGAACTTTTCTTTTGCGGTGCCTAACTGATTTACATCACACTCCTCAGGAGCCTTAAGGCAATTTACAAATTAAAACCACAGAATATTGAGATCACTTCACACCCTGCAAGTAAGCAAGTCCCCTCTGTTAACCATACTAACATCCAGCTCTTATTGACATTGCACGCTGGGAAGTAAACACCAGAGCTTAATTAGGCCAGCCCTGGAGGAATCCTCCTTTCCTTACTATCTGGAAAAGCAGTGAAACTACTCTCTGGCTAGACTAAAGGCTCAGGTGTTGGTTGTATGAATGTGAATTCTAATTAATTCTGATTTATTCTCTCATCTAGTGTTCACTCATGTTGCTTCCATCTCAAAGCTTTCTCAAGATGATATTCAGAATTCCTTCTGATGTGACTTTCTCTGGCTCATGACAATTCACCAGTAACAAATTTCTAATCTTTTTCATGTTCCTATATACTGCTTATCAGTGTTTTAATGAGTCATACTTGTCTCTCTCATTTGAATAAATAGCTTAATATTTTTGGAGGCAGAGCTGCTTTTGTTTGGTTTGTGTTGCTGTTTTTGGCAATCTCTTTATAATCTCAATTGATTTGACAGTCTTGCCTTCATCTAGGAAAGATATTAGAGTAGTACTATAATTATTTTCACTACATTTATTTTTCTTATGCATTCTGGATAATTTATAAAGTTTATTTGCTATCAAATTCCACATCTTTCAAGGAAATTCACTGGTTTTCTAGCCAAAAATCTGATTGGAAATGCCTTGGGATATGTTTTATTCCATTAAAATATAGCATTTTTTGTATAAAGTTGAATAAATATGAATAAAAAAATCAGTTAGTACTGAAGAAAAATGTTTGCTTTCCCCTAAAATTTATATGTTGAGGGCTGGGGATTTAGTTCAGTGGTTTCGCTGCCTGCTGTGCAAGCACAAGGACCCGAGTTCGATCCCCGGTACCAAAAAAAAAAAAATTTATATGTTGAAATCTAATGCAAAATGTGATGGTTGTCAGGGTTCTTCAGAGGGACAGGACCAATAGAATAAATACATACATACATGCATGTATACATATATATGTACACATATAAGAAGGGTGTGACTACGAGAACTGACTCACATGATTGGGAGACCAAGAAGTCCCGCAACAGGATGCTGCTAGCTATAGAACAAAGAAACAAGTATCATGGCTCATTCCCATCCGGTGGCCTCAGAATCAGTGAAGCAGATGATATAACTCAGTCTGAGGCTAGAAGACTGAGAACCCAGAGGGGTGCTGGTACAACCCCAAGAATCCAAAGGCCAGAAAACCTACAGTCTGCTGTCCAAGGACAGGAGAATAAGGATGTCCCGGCTGGGACAGAGACAGACAGAGAGAGAAAAAGAATTCTTCTTTCATTTGCCTTTTTGTTCTGCCTGGGCCTTTGGTAGCTATATTGAGGGTGGACCTTCCCCACTCAGGCTACCCACTCACCTACTAGTCTACCCTGGAAAAACACTCACAGGTATACCCAGAAATAATGCTTTACAAACTGTCTAGGCATCTCCCAATCAAATCAAGTTTCCACCTAAAATTAACCAAACCAGAAAGTGATTAGCTCATGAGAATATAGCCTTCATGAATGGGATCAGCACCCTTATAAACAAGACCCCAGAGGCTTCCCTTGTCCCTTCCACCAAGGGAAGAAACAAGAAAACCATCATCCATGAAAAGGAAGCAGGCCTTCACCAGATACCAAATCTGCCAGCACCTTGATCTTAGTGTTCCCAGATTCCAGAATTGTGAATGATAAATTTCTGTTGTTCACAAGCCACCCAGTCAATAGACTATTCTGTCATAGCATCCTGAACAAAGGCAGCTAGATAGATTAAAAATATTACATTGGCATTCAGTCAATGACTTAACTGAATTTTGGGCACATGGAGTTGCATCCTCAATTGGTCTTCCTGCCACAGAAAATATCCAATAGTAATAACTACCATTTATTATGTGCTTATTATGTGCCAGGAATTATGGTAAGTATTTATATATAATATCTTTTTTACCTTCTAAATAATTCTATGATGTAGGTACTATTACTTTATAAAAGAGAATACTAACAAATAGAGATTAACCCATCCAAAGGCCTGAATCAGGATGTATCAGTTAAAGTTCACTACAGTAATAGTGGGCAGTGTTGTATGAATCTATACAATCTATAGTACAGATCTACACTAACATATACTATATATTATATCTCTATATAGAGATATAGAGAGAGCTATCTCAGATAGATAGATAGATAGATAGATAGATAGATAGATAGATAGATAGATAGACTGACTATACATAGATATATATAGGGTTTACAAGGTAGGCTTACAACGGCTGCCTGCAGAGTCAGGTGTGGAGGAGTGCAAAAGGGTGGTCTATGTGCTGGACATCCAAAGGATCCAGTCGGAAGTTGAAGGCCTAGAGTTCATTGTAGCATCCTGTACAACCCCATATCAGAAAGCCAAGTGTCTGTGCTAGAAGGCTGAAGAGTATGAGCTGGAAGCCAGAAAATGGACGTCCAAGGCAGTGGCAAAGATTGGAGCTCCTCTGAAGAAACAGAAGTAAGACTTCTTTCTTCTTTCCCTTTTTATTCCATTCAGGCTACAAGCCTATTGGTTGGTGCCACTCACATCCAGAGAGGATCTTCTCTCTTCCCTCATCAGTCAGTCACACCCAGAACTATGCTAAGCCAGTGAGCTGAGCATTTCTTATTCAAATTGACAAAACAGTTAACTATCACATAGGATTTATGCCTACGTTAGTTAAAACCTGTGCCCATAACATCATGTTATAGGTTCTGTTACATCTCTTTCTCCTGACTGATGTTCAGAAGCCTTAGGACAACTTTTGTTGTCATATCACAGACTCAGTAGTTCTTGATGTGGTGGTACTGCTTTTGAAAAATCTTTCCCTGAATTATAAAATATGCCAGTGCAATAGGTAAAATAGCCAGCAGTAGGAACTGATGGCATTCAACTCTATTTGGTTCAACAAATATTTATTGAGAGCCTGTGCTGAGATCTAAAGCTGGTTATTGTGAAGGACACAAAGATATTTCAATAATACAATGAATTCATCTAGGTAGCTCACAGAATCTGATCAAACAAATAAAAAGTAAGGTTTTGTATGAGAAAAAAACAAAACAGGTAATTTGAATGTCAAGAAACATGTTCTGATTTTATCTCTGTTCACTGGTCATGCCTATGAATGAGTATGCACTCAGCTTCAGAAGGCACCAGAAAAAAAGTGAAGATGGGGATGTTGATCTTGAAACAACAGAACATTTCAGGGCTCCCTGGTCCTGAAGCCTGAGAGCTGCCCCAGGACACTTGCCTTGGCTCTGTGGGAAAAGTGTGCCAGGATTCTCATGGGGTGGGTAAGACTGGAGAGGAGAGCGCCATCTTCCTTTTGGTGCTGGAGAAGAGGTTTAGCAGTTGAGTGTGTGGATGTGAATTCCCGTGCTCACTGCTCTGATTAGCAATGACTCTCCACTAGGGACCATGAAACAAGCAGAAGGAAGTCAGGGACAGAATCTTGGAAACCTGGAAAATAACTGTGCATGATCTGCATTGACCTGGAAAGTCATTATGCAGGTAGCTTAATTTATCAATAGAAAATAACTATTAATGAGTTAAAATTATAATTGGCCAGTTGACTTTAGAAAAGTACAAATAAGTCTTTGAAATCACTTAAGCATTCAAATATAGGAGATGGCAGATATATTGAAAAAGATTATGTCCTGTGGAGATAATTTTATTCAGTACTGTGGATCATAGATATTTTGAGAGAAACTAAAGTCCTCCAGAAAATCATAAATTTCAGTCCACCTTCTATTAAGAAAGTTCTGTGCTTTAAATAACACATTAAAGAGACTAATGCATAAGATAAAACACTCCTATTTATTTGAGCACTTTCTAAAAAGTTGTGTTTAAACATCAGGGCCAAACTGGACTATTAGTTAAATTGGTCCAACTTGTCCAAAACAGATTTGTTCAGTAGATATGAGAGGAAGTTGTGTTAAGAGAGAAAGAGAAGAAGGAATCTATAGGAAATGAAAGAGAAGAAATGAAAGTTATTTGAAAATTTAAATCCTAGGAAATACTAATTTGAAATGTTGATTACTATCACTTGGCACTCTAATGAAGGCCATTCAGGAAATGCATGTACTCTGTCTGACTGAGTAACAGTTAACCTTCTTTTATTTCTCAAGTTTCCCTGCATTTGTATAACTGGCCCCACTGTTCATCTTCCTATCTATGGTATGCATAATTCCCAACAATCTTATAGTATGACCTATCACTCCAAAGGTTTAGTTCTGAGGCAAGAATTATCATGGGGTATGTCTCATGTTGCTTCTCAATTGAAAATATATCAGAAAATATAACAATGAGTGGGTTTTGTATAAAACCTGGATCTTTATGGGTAGAGCCTTTATAATTTTAGTCAGCGGGCAGGCTGACCAGCACCTGCTTACTCCAGCTTGCTCCACCAGCTTGCCACCAGGACAGGGTGAGGAGGAACCCCCCACCCCGGGCAGGCCCACCAGAGGACAACTTGGCCATGTGGACACCTCCAACAACCGCCCCCCCCCCGGCCTCTGGCCTTTTGGCTGTGCAGCTACTTGGTTATACACTGCAGAGGCACAATAAAAGCCATTGTCCTGAGTGGCAGAAGTGAACAACAGAGAGAGCACCTGTCTCAGGCTCCCTGATGAAAACAAGCCCACTGGAAAAGTGAAGGGAATCTCTGCAATAAAGGCACACCAGACCACCGTGATTGGTAAGTTGGAGGGATCATCAGCTCCCATCGGAAACTGGACTTTCTTCAGGGGAAAAGCAGGTGAAACCTGCAGAACAAACTTGCAGAGTGCAACCCTGCAGGAGGACAGGGAGCTCAACTTGGGACTTGCAACCAGAAATCTGCCTGAATCTCACGGGTCTGGGACTAGCTTATTGAGATTCATTGACTTATAACAACTGCACACTGTTGCCCACATTGTCTATTGTGACAGCAGAGACATACCCTGAAGGAGGCCCTTTATTTTTTAAAGGTGATAGATTAATAACTACCACAAATTGTCATTCTCTAAGAGGTATTTGATGCTATGGTGTTGTTGACTGTATGACTTGAGCTAAGGTGTTGTGATTGATCTAAACAGTTTCCTTCCTGGTATAATGAAAATGAGATAGCCTCAGAGCCATTAGAGACTCAAAACCTAAAGACCAGCTATATCTGGAAGACACCTCTGAGAAGCAATCATTCCATAAGGGTTTTACATACATCAACAAAGATACTTACAATAAACAACTTCAAAATATCAACCCAGGAACTAAACCAAGGACAGTACCAAAGACAAAAATGAGAAGACATTTAAGCAAGTCAAAAACCCAGACTTGCACCCCACAAAAGACAATTTCTGGGGAAAATGAGGTGCAAAAGTCTGATAATCAACCACCTGGACACTTTAAACTGATAGCACAGGAAGTAACAAAACAGATGCATGAGGCTCTAGAAAAATTCAAAACAGAAATAATCTCCCAGATAACTACAGAGATGGTGAACAGAGTGAAAGACATGATTAGAGGCTCTAGAACAGAAACTGATAAAAAAAAAACAGATGAGCTCAGAAACATGCTGGAAGCCATGAATGCCCAGCATAAGAAAGAAATGGAAACCATGATCGCCCAACATAACAAAGAAATGGAATCCATGAAACAGATTCAAACTGATGTTCAGATTAAAAACTCCATTGAAAGCATGCAGAGCAGATTAAGAGAATCTGAAGATAGAATATCAGACATAGAAGACAGGATTTCAGTGAAGGACCATGAAAACAGAGATTTCTTAAAAATAGTAAGGAACCATGAGAAATCAATTCAACAGCTGCTAGATGATGCAAAGAAGAATAACATAAGACTGATAGGAGTCCATGAAAAAACAGGAGAAAGTACAATTGACATCAAAAAACTGTTCACAGAAGTAATAGTAGAAAACTTCCCAGGCAAAGGTGGCGAATTGGACATACAGATAAGCGAGGCATATAGAACTCCACCCAGCCATGATAAAAAAAAAATCTACACCTAGTCAAGATCCCAAAAACCCAGCAGAAGAACAAAATCCTACAGGCAGTTAGAGAAAAGAAACAAATCACCTACAAAGGAAAGACCATCAGAGTCAAAGCAGACTTCTCAACACAGACCCTCAAATCAAGGAGAACCTGGAGTGAAGTATTTCAAGCCCTAAAAAAAAATAACTTCCAACCTAGACTGTTGTATCTGGCAAAATTATCTTTCAAAATTGATGGGGAAATTAGATACTTCCACAACAAAGAACACCTGAGAAATTTCATGAACACCAAACCAGCACTCCAAACAATTCTAAGCAATAACCTAGAAAAAGACAATGAAGGTCACAGCTCTATGAGACCCAACAGAGGGAAGCCACCAGGCAAGGTAAGACACTAAAAGGAAAGGGGGGAAAAATAAGAAATAAAAGAGCCAACAACAGTAAAACATCATGACAAGGATGAGTCAATATCTATCAATTATAACTATCAATATTAATAGCCTCAATTCACCAATCAAAAGAAATAGACTGACAGAATGGATTAAGAAGCAAAATCCAGCAACATGCTGTATACAAGAAACACACCTAACTCAAAAGGAAATTCATAGACTAAAAGTAAAAGGATGGAAAACAGTTCTCCATGTGACAGGAACCCAGTAAAAAGCAGATGTAGCAATCTTATTTGTATACAAAGTAGATTTCAAACCAAAACTAATTAAGAGAGACAAAGATGGTCACTACATCCTTGTAAAGGGAACAATCCAAGAGGAAGAGATGACAATCCTAAATATATATGCACCAAATACGAATGCCACCAACTATACAAAACAAATATTAATGGACATGAAAAACCAAATAAGCACTAATACAATTATAGTGGGGGACCTCAGTACCCCACAATCACAAATAGACAGATCATCTAGACAAAAAATTAACAACAAAATTCTAGAACTGAACCAAGCTATTGAACAAATGGATTTAATAGATGTTTACAGAGTGTTCCACCCTGCAAAATCGGAATACACATTCTTTTCAGCTGCACATGGGTCATTCTCCAAAATAGACCACAGGCTAGCTCATAGGACATGTCTAAGTAAATGCAAAAGAACTGAAGTTATCCCCTGTATATTATCAGACCGTAGTGCAATAAAATTGGGGTCAATAACATAAGAAACCGCAAAACTCCCACAAGCACATGGAAATTGAATAACACCCTCCTGAACAACCAATGGGTGACAGAGGAAATTAAAGAAGAAATTAGACAAGCTTCTACAAGTAAATGATAATGCCACTACAATTAACAGGAATCTATGGGACACAATGGGAGCAGTTCTAAGAGAGAAATTCATAGCAGTGAATGCCCATATTAGGACAACAGAGAGAACTCAGATAAATAACCTAATGCAGAAGCTCAAACTCCTAGAAAAAGAAGAGAATAACAAACCCAAAGCCCACACAAGAGAGGAAATTATAAAGATCAGAGCAGAAATCAATGCAATGGAGACTAAGAGAACGATACAAAAAATTAATGAATCAAAGAGTTGGTTTTTTGAAAGAATAAATAAAATCGATAAACCTTTAGCCAACCTTATCAAAAAAAGGAAAGAAAAGACTCAAATCCATGCAATTAAGAGTAAAAAAGAGGTAGTTACAAAAGAACCAGCAGAAATCCAGAGGATCATCAATACCTACTTCAAGAACCCGTACTCTAATAAAATGGAAAACACCGAAGAAATGGACAGATTCCTAGATACATATGAATTACCAAAGTTAAATGAAGAAGATATAGAAATTCTAAACAACCCAATTACAGTAAATGAAATTGAAGATGTAATAAAAAATTTATCAACAAAGAAAAGCCCAGGTCCTGATGGCTTCACTGCTGAATTCTACAAGACATTTAAAGAAGAACTAACACCATTACTCTTTAAACTCATCAAGGAAATTGAAAGGGAAGCAAGGCTTACAAATTCATTCCTGGAAGCAAGTGCTACTTTGATTCCAAAACCAGGGAAAGACCCAACCCAGAAAGAGAACTACAGGCCAATCTCCCTAATGAACATAGATGGAAAAATCCTCAACAAGATACTGGCAAACAGAATACAGAAGGTCATCAAGAAGATCATACACCCTGCCCAAGTCGGATTTATCCCAGGGATGCAAGGATGGTTCAACATTCATAAATCAATAAACATAATACACCATATTAACAGAGTCAAGGACAAAAACCATGTGATCATCCCAATAGATGCAGAAAAGGCATTCAACAAAATCCAACACCCATTCATGATAAAAATGCTACAGAAAATTGGAATAGAAGGTCTTTATCTCAACCTGATTAAGGCTATCTATGAAAAACCAACAGCCAACATTTTGTACTAAATGGTCAAAAACTGAAAACTTTCACGCTAAAATCAGGAACAAGACAAGGATGCCCACTATCACCACTCCTGATCAATGTAGTTCTGGAAACATTAGCCACAGCAATTAGAAAAGAGAAAGAAATAAAAGGAATAAAGATAGGAAAGGAAGAAGTTAAACTGTCATTATTTGCTGACAATGTGATAGTCTACATAGAAGACCCAAAAAACTCTACCAAAAGACTTCTAGACTTAATTGACAGATTCAGTAGAGTAGCTGGATATAAGGTCAACACTCAAAAAACAATAGCCTTCTTACACATAAGAGAGAGAGAGAAATTAGGGAAACAATTCTTTTTACAATAGCATCCAAAAAAATGAAATACCTAGGAATCAATCTAACAAAGGAAGCAAAAGATCTCTACACCAAAAACCACAGCACCCTGAAAAAGGAGATCGAGGAGGATATAAGAAAATGGAAAGACATCCCTTGTTCATGGGTAGGAAGAATCAATATAGTGAAAATGGCCATACTTCCAAAACTGCTGTGTAGATTTAATTCAGTGCCTATTGAAATTCCAACAATATACTTCACAGAGCTAGAGAAAACAATCCAAAAATTCATTTGGAACCAGAAGAGACCTAGAATAGCAAAAGCAAATCTAGGCAACAGAGACATGGCTGGGGGTATCACAATACCCAACTTGAAGCTATACTACAAAGCTACTGTGATAAAAACATCATGGTACTGGCAAAGAAACAGACCCGAGGATCAGTGGACTAGATTAGAAGATGCAGAAACAACTCCAGACATACTCAGCCACCTCATCTTTGACAAAGGAGCTAACCCCCTCATTGGAGGAAAGATAGCCTATTTAATAAATGGTGTTGTAAAAACTGAATTTCAACCTGTCAGAGATTAAAACTAGACCCATATCTATCACCATGCACTAAACTAAGATCTAAGTGGATTAAAGATCTAAATATTAAGACAGAAACACAAAACTTGCTGGAAGATAAATTAGGTAGAACTCTTGAAGATATTGGCATAGGAAAAGACTTTATGAACAAAACCTAAGTAGCATGGGAACTAGCAGAAAGAATCAACAACTGGGATTCCATCTTATTAAAAAGCTTCTGCACAGCAAGAGAAACCACCAACAGAGCTAACAGACAACCTACAATGTGGGAAAAAATTTTTAGCAGCTGTAACTCAGACAAAAGGCTACTATCTAGAATATATAAAGAACTGAAAAAAATCAGACCCCCCAAATTCAAAGACCCAATTCAAAAATGGGGATCTGAAATGAACAGATATTTCTCAGACAAAGAAGTAAAAGCAGCAAATAAACATATGAAAAAACGCTCAACATCACCGGTCATTGGAGAGATGCAGATGAAAACAACACTGAGATTCCACCTCACCCTAGAAAGAGTGGCAGCTATCAAGAAATCAACCAATAACAAATGCTGGTGGGGGTGTGGAGAGAAAGGAACCCTTCTCCATTGTTGGTGGGAGTCCAGACTGGTGCAACCACTGTGGAAATCCATATGGAGATACCTCAAAGAACTAGGGCTGGAGTTTCCATTTGACCCAGCTATTCCCCTGATGGGTATTTTCCCACAAGAATTAAAAGAATCATACCACAGAGATATATGTGCACCCATGTTTACTGCAGCGCAGTTTGTAATAGCTAAAGCTTGGAAACAGCCCAAGTGCCCATCAACCTGAAATTGGATAAGAAGATGTGGGGTTTTTTTATAAAATGGAGTACTACTCAGCTATAAAGAATGAGAAACTAGAGACATTTATAGCTAAGTGGGTGCACATTGAGGCTATACTCTTAAGTGAAATAAATAAGACACACGTGTAAATACCGAATAGTTTCTCTAATGTGAGAAACTGAGAATGTAAATAAGGATTAAAAGGATTAATAACTACTTACTGATACTTTGAAATAGGAAAAGGTCTAAAGGGGTAGGAGTGGTGGGAGAAGATGGGAAAAGGAAAGAATAGAAAGAAAAAATAATGAGAAAAGAAAAAAAATGGAAATAAAGTCTGTGTAAATAGGGAAGGGTGGAGGGGGTGAAGGGCACACAGGTAATGGGGAAAAAATAAGAACCAAGATACATCATGTACAGGTACAAGCACCCAGTGATAAATGTAAACATATTGTATACCTAAAATGTACCAATGAAAGAATTTAAGCAAAATAATAATAATTATTATTATTATTATTACTGTTATTTTAGTCAGCGTATACTCTGGGCTCCCATACTGGGGTCAGCATTGCTGAGTGAGCCCTGTGACTACATGTGACAGAGCCAACAAGCATCGTACATGATTAAGGCCCCACAACCATCCAGTCACCAGGGGGGAAAGGGTATTTTCAACTAGCAGAGCAAGACAGAGGTAGACTTTGGGAAAGAAGCTCTACAGAGTTTTGTGACTCAGACTCACATCTATTCTACACCTCTCACCCTCACTTTCCACAAGTGGAAATAAAAATACCCTGACTTCTCACAAGCTACTTTATTCATATTTAGACATTGAGTTGTGAATAGTAATTTACAAAGTCTTCTGGGATTTCTGTTCAGTATTAAGGCAGAAGGATGAATTTTCAGGTGAAAAATCAAAGATTGCTGTTATAAAAACCGATGGATGTAGAGAAGTCCTTGACATGCACCCGAGGTCGTATTCTGGTCTCTTTCCCATAATTTAGCTCATGGCCCTGGAAGTGACACCTTCCCCAGTGATGAAACCATGGCCATTGTGTACCCTACTTAATGAGACTTAATTAGTATTTTTTAAGATGAAAAGCCTAAGACTACACAAAATTGAGCCAGTATCCTCTGTTGTTTATTTCTCAAAGCAACAAGGGAAAATATTATCTGTCAAGTGCAATTCTCCATTCCATACCTGTTGTGCACAAGGTATTTATAAGGAGAAAATACTGTATCCTTTCAAATGAATTAAAACTTCTCCTTGATCTCCCATTAGGGTTTCTCTTCTCCAAGTAGCATGCTATGGTTCATTCCTCATAGCCTCTGTGTCTGTTCCAATGACTGTTGTAACTCCTATCAAACTTGGTTTCATTTGCTTGTAAAGAAAGCTTCTTCTAGGGTTCCTATATATTTTCTGTACAAAATAGAATCAGCTTTAAAATAAAATAAACTTTGGGATGACACTGTCTTTCACTGAACTTTTGTGAAAGTAAAGTTTCCTAAATGACCCCTAATGATTGAGATAATATCTATATTTTAAAAGTCTCCATTTCCTTTACCAGTGATTTTGAGTCAGTAATTATATCCAAAAAAACACTGTGCCACTGGGAAGTGTTTAATGCTGGTGACTTTTAGGTCTCTGAAATACATTGGCCATTCTCAGCGGATGCTTTATTTTTACTTTTTACCTGATCTCAGCAGCCCTGCCACATGCCCAGCAGTCATCAGCATTGCTTGTACGTGGCATGGGGGCACCATGCCGTGACTACATGTAGCATGTACATTGGCCTTTCTTTGGGTGGCTTTTGTGTGTGAGACGGCATAACTACAAAGAATGTCTTTCTATAGTGGAACTTACAACCTTGCCTCACTATGTCCTGAGTGACACCATTGTCTATTCAGTCAATAGATAGACCTGTTTTCAATCAGAACTCTGACTTGATGGTATGATTTGCATTATGACTATGTCAGAAGTCTCCTTGAGAAATGGATAGGTGTTTTATCTGAAGGAAATGTATTTTTGTTTACCTTAGAACAAACACCTAGCAGCTGTTTGTATTGTGGTCACTTTCCACCAACTGATGTTTTCCTAATAATCTCTACCCTGCTTCCCTATGCACTCATATGTATAAATACATCCTGCTATTCCGCTTAATAATCATTCCGGAATATTAGCTGTTCTTATCTTGTAAAGACTCAGACATTTTCATTTTACACAGACAATTTGCTCCTAGTATTCACCTGGTAAGAAGAGCTCTTTTGGAGAACCCAGAAAATATGAGTCAGAGTAGCATTTGAATTAAAATGTTAATTTGATTATATTTCACATTCACTCTGGTTAAATTCTTCTTTCAGTGCTAAAAGCTCTTACGAACCTTTTCAGCAACTTCACCCTGAATGGTTTATGATGTCAGTAATTCATACTGTGCAATACTTCTCATTTTTATATGATGCCCTGAAGTGTCTAGTTTAGACTACATAATGAAAAGGTCATGAAAAATTTTAAATTTCTTATTTTATGCAGTCAAGAGACCATAAATCATTCCTACATTAAACCAAACTCTGTCCTCTGTTTTTTCAATCTTCAGTCAATGGCAAAGGATGAGATGTAGAGAGAAGTTCTGGGTTTCAGCCCATTTCAGAGAATCTTCCATTTGGAAGGAGCCCTAGAGCTCCTCCTTTCTCCAGCCTCCTCTTCCTGACTGTGCAGCCATCTCATCCCTGATGTCCTAGGCAAGTGGTTCCCAAGGCCTTTTCCTGAGAAAATTAGTGAGAAGGAGTCTGCTCCTTAGAAAGAAGGCAAATCCACTCATGGGTGGCTCAGGTTTTAAGAAAAATGCTCTTTGAATGGAGACAAAAATCTTCTTCTTTGCTATGTCTACCAATTAGCCTGAATTCTGCACTCAGAAAAAAAACCATGTATTTCATTCTTTTTCCCTCCGGCAGCCCCAGAGGTACTTGCAGACGATCAACCCTTATCACAGTTGCATATTCTCAGACTCACTCACTCTTGGGAGCATGTCTCAGAGGACAGAATGGTTTTCAGAATACTTACCATCCTGATGATTTTCTAGGTGCACTTGATTTGGGGAAAAAACCCTTTTTAAGCTTATATACACATACATGCATAATTCTTATTTTTAAATATGTAAAGTTGAAAATGAAAACCCCCTAAAATCTTATCCCCCACCTAGAACTAATAACCACTCTGAGTCTTTTGGTGAATATTCTTCTGGTCATTGGTTTGCCTTAAAATGCAGATTTTAAGTGAATAATTCTGTTCCTTTCAAAAGGTAAACCATTTGATTTTTTAAAAAATATTTTCAGATCAAAATGTTTCATGATATTTTCAAGTATTTTACCCACACATTTAAATCTATATGATGTTGCATTAAAAATTAAAGTTTTTAAATTAGCATTTTAAATTAACAACTATAATGTTAAACTCATTTTTGGTCAGCCCTTTGATGAAATGGCTATAGAGGAAAATAACCATGTGGATAGGTTAGGAAAATAATTGAGTCCATTTTAGTTCAAAATAATTAATATTCTATTTGAGAAGAATTATGCTGTAGATTCATGGACTTGATTGGATGTTTTAATCAGCCTTCTGTTCCTATGACAGCATAGTGAGATGATCAGTTTAAAAGGAGGAAGAGGTTTATTTTGGCTCAGTTTCAGAGGTTTCAGTCCATGGTCACTGGCCCTGCTGCTTTGGGCCTGTGACAGTGTAGTCCAGTAGTACAGTGGAGAGAAGGCCTGCTCATCTCGAGGTAGCCAGGAAGCAGAGAGACAGAAGGAGCCAGGTCCCAGTGTGCCCTTCAAGGGCACCCTCCACCAGTGACCCTTCTTCTGCTAGGCCCCCACTTCTTAAAGGTTCCACCACTGCCAATAGTGTCACAAGCTGGTGACCAGGCCTTTTAGCACACGGCTTTTGAAGGACTTCCAAACCATAGCATCAGGGTGATATTATCAAGTCTTTGGAGACTTCCTTCTCTTCAAGCACTAGAAATATTTATAATAATGCGTAACAATTTTTATATAACCCAATTTCATAATTACATTTTCTATTTCTCTAAAAACTGATCTACTATGTTGTCTCTCTGCTTGGTGATTTTGCAAAGGACTAAAAATGTTCTGTAATACTCTGTTAGCCTTCTTCTAATATATATATTTCCTATTAGTGTTCTGCCTTTAGAGATTAATCTTTTTTAGGAATTAAAGTAAATCAGTGTGTTTCTAAATCTAGAACTTCACCAATGAACAGGCATTTTAGGGACTGAATTGAATAACACTGAATCATAAGAGAAGAAGATACTTTCTCTTCAATTTCTTTCAGTCCTATAAATTAAGAGGAAAATAGTCCCATATTGGTGCTAGCATCTCTTAAATACCTCTCTAACATTAACTAGTTAGTTCTCTTTTAAGCAGAAATATCAGGTCCAGTCAGGCTTAACCTGTAGCCAATCACAAGATTGAGCTGGAATTAGAATTGTTTTGTTTTCATTGTATGTACATTAACAATCTCTTTATGTATGTGGCAGTTGAAATTCATCTTCCATTAAAGGTAGTAGAGGAAGTTTCTTTTAAACCAATTCATTTGGAGAAGAAAAATGAAGTGATTTAAAGAAAGATATTAAATAAAAGCACAGCTGGCAATTGAGCATTAAATAGTATACAGATGAATTTAGGTAAGTGAGATATAATGAAATACCAACTAGGATGAGATTATTTCCCCACTTAGATGTTCACTACCTTTGGAAGTTTTTGTCTGTCTTGTTCACAGCTACGTTCACATCCACATTAATCATTGAAATGGCCCTTTCCTACCAACAGCAAGCCCCTGAGTAAGGGTTGGGAAAATCCTGGTACTGTTGGTCTTTCTTCAGTAATTTCATCTGGCACCCTTTCTTGATGAGAGAGAGGTGGGTAGTGGGAAACATCCTCCTCTTTTCTCCACACCATCATTTCCTCTGGCCACAGTGCTTTGCTTTGCATAATTGCATGCTGCATGTTCCTGTCCCCCTTATTAGTTTCTCCTATAAGTTGTCTCCTTTGTCTTTGTTTAAAAGACTTTAATTTTGGTATCAGTAAAGATGACATGCATCTACAAAAGAGCATGTATTGGAAGAGACAGAGAGTGGAATGATTGACATTTGGAATAGAAATAAGCAGCAACTTGAAAATATTTATGGCTAAATCAGATTCCTTGATTATGCCCAAGCAATACAAGTGGACTAAAAAAATAGGTAACTCTGGAAAAACAGCAAAATGAAGAAATTATGGAAGTTCCCAACAATCTAAGTGTTCTATCAAGTGAGTTTTCTAATTATATTTGCCTTTCATGATTGTGAACTAAAGAGATGAGTTAATTATCTACTCAGAATGCCACTACTTCAACTCTAACTGAAAATAAGCAGGTTTAAGTCGGCCCATCAGCACATGCTCTTGTGCACTAAGTTCCATTAGGGAGCAGGAACAAGCTGTCCTGGATGAGGAACACAAAAGTCCTTTACTGTCATTAATGGATTATTAATTTTTAGAGAATTAGAATAGAGTAAAATATACTCACTGTACAATTACACGAAAAATGTAACTATCTTTTTATTCAGAGAGCCCTTCAAAGGATTTTACATTTTTCAAGTAAGAGTCTTGGTAAATGCCAAATCTATGAAAGACTGCTCAAAGAAAATAGCTTTCAGGGTTCCTAATCTTACTGGAGATTTTAGGAAGGAGAGGAAAGGAGCTAGTGAGATGCCCTACAAAAGATAACAATAAAGAAAAAATGTTTTAAGAATTTTGAATTTTCAGAGGTTGACAGCTAAGATTTTGTTGAGTCTCAGAGGAGACTTTGACTTGAACTTTTGAGCAATGCTGAAACTGCTGAGACTGTGGAAGGAATTATTGTGTATTCAGTTGTATGCAGGATAGTTGTATCTTAAGGTTTGGCAGAAACATGAACTTGTTATTGTCTTTTTAAGTATATATTTGCAATACATAATAATTACATTCATCTTGGAGAATTGGTGCATATACACATTGCATCTTGATCATTTTTATTCCCTATCCACCCTCCCCTCTCCATTGTTCCCCAGCTCCCCTTTTCATCTCTATAGTGTCTACCTTCCTATTTCCTACCACCTGTCTTTTATTTTACCCTTTATTTATATGTTGGTTTTCCATTTTAGAGAAACAATGTAATATTTGACATGCTATTTCTGATTTATTTCCCTTAGTATTATGCTCTTAGGATTCACTCATTTTGCTACAAAGTACTCAAATTTATTGTTCTTTGTGGTTGAGTGTTACTCCATTGTGTATATACACCACATTTTCATTATCCACTCATCTGTTGATGGACATATATAGGCTGCTTCTGTAATTTACCGATTGTGAATTGTGTTGCTACAAACATGGATATGCATGTATAACAATATTGTAATGACTTTGACTCTTGGGATGATACCCAGAAGAAGTATAATTGGGCCAAATGGAATTTCTATTTTGAGGAATCTCCATACTGATTTCCATAGTAGCTGTACTAATTTACATTCCCACCAACAATATAGAAAGGTTCCCTCCCCCCTATAATCTTACCAGCATTTTTTGAGTCCTTTCTGGAGTAAGATGGAATCCTACTATTTTTCTGATTTGTATTTCTCTAATGACCAAAGATGCTGAACATGTTTTCAGGTATTTACTGACCATTTGGGCTTCTTCTTTTCAGAAGTGTCTGTTTCACTTGCCCATTTTGTGATTGAATCTTTTATTTGGGGGATCTAAATTTTTGAGATACATACATATTCTAGATAGTTCTCTGTCTGAGGAATAGCTGGCAAAAAGATTTTTCCCCATTCTGTAGGTTTTCTTTTCACTCTGTTGTTTCCTTTTCTGTGCAGAAGTTTTTACTTTTATATAATCCAATTTATTGACTTGTGGTATTATATGTTATACAATTAGGGTTCTATTCAGGAAATCCTTGTCTATCCCTATGTCTTCATGAATTTTACAAATTTTATCTTTCAGCAGATTCAGTGTCTCTGTTTTTATATTAGGGCCTTTGATCCATTTTGATTTTATTTTAGTAGAGGGCAAGAGACATGGATCTAGACTCATTCTTCTGGATATGAATAACCAGTTTCTCCAGTACCATTTGTTAAAGAAGGTATCTTTTCTCCAGTTTATGTTATTGGCCCCTTTGTCAAAATTCATATGGCTGAAGGTATTGGGGGTTGTTTCTGCATCCTCTATTTTACTCCATTGGTCAACCTGTCTGTTTTTGTGTCAGTACTATACTGTTTTTATTTTATTACTATTGCTTTGTAGTATAACTTGAAGTCTGAGATTGTGTGTCTCCTGGTTTGCTCTTGTTGCTCAGGATTGATTTGGCTATTCTGGGTTGCATCTGGTTCCACATACATTTTTAAATTGTATTTTCTAGTTCTATGAAAAATGCTGTTGGTATTTGTATTGGGGTTGCATTAAATCTATATGTCATTTTTGGTAATAGGACCATTTTGAAAAGATTGACAGTGGGTGCTAGAAAAAAATGCAACACTCTACACATTCCGGTTCTGCCAAAGGGTGAGAAAGGACACCCTGTGCATTGTAACAATAATGTAACCCATGAAGATTGCACTAGAAAATAGTCATTGCTTTTGATGAATAAGTAGCTCTTCATCACTATAAACATTTAATAGATTTAAAAAGTTAGTCATACATTTGTCTGACAGCATGTAAATGGAACACATTCAACAAAAGATTTCTTCTGTTAAAAAGATTTTGAAACCATGCAAATTAATAATTCTCTAAATTTCAAAGTTA
Source organism: Heterocephalus glaber (assembly GCF_053883595.1). Classification (NCBI taxonomy): domain Eukaryota; kingdom Metazoa; phylum Chordata; class Mammalia; order Rodentia; family Bathyergidae; genus Heterocephalus; species Heterocephalus glaber. The sequence continues at coordinate 24,301,333 of NW_028258156.1, read as the reverse complement.
GAAGTAGCCTTAGAGAGAATTCAGGTTTTTTCAATTAGCAAATAGAAAACTGAAGTCCAGAGAGATTGTGCCTGACCCAAGTGACCAGTAAACCAGAACTAGATATCACAACCCCTTCCCAGGCTTTCAAAATATTGCTCTTTCCACTGTAAAATTCTCCTCTCTCCCTTGCTTTAGAATTCCTTTTAAGGATCTGCATGAAGTATATGTGATGCTACTAGTTACTTTGAAAAGAACCTCAAAAAGAAATTTCATGATTAAAGAATATAAAAATAGAAATTTATTATAAGCTAGAAGAGTCTGACCATAAAATTTACTGAAAGTGTTACAAGTTCAGTTCTTAGCTCCCTTGGCCCTTGGGATTTTATCTATTTAATCACTTACCTTCTGATGGCTCTCACTTTTATGAAGTACATACTTACTTGAAAATCAACAGAATCCTATGGCCTCAGCTTTCCCCTATTCCATGAGAAGCATCTAGCAGCTCATTGATTTATTTTTTTAATATGCTTTTACTGAACAACAAACATGAATTAGGAACTTCAGTTTTAGGGATATAAAGACTCAATTTTCACTCTCCAAAGAGAGACATATTAAACAGATGGGAGAGGTAGTCATATTAAAATAGATAACCAGAGACAATGTGTTCAAGGGGAGGCTCAGAACTTAGCAACAGAGGTGTAGAGAGAAACAGGTGGATACTTGGGAGGCCAAGGAAAGCTTCTTGGAAGAAGTTGCTCTTAACCTTAAAGGGTAAGAGGGCATGTGTGACAGTTAACTGATTATGTCACTTGAGTAAGAAATGCCCAATTAAATTGGATCAGCATAGTTCTGGGTGTGGTCAAAGGGATTTACTGAAGATAGATAACCCACCCTGGGTATGAGTGACACCAACCAATAGGCTTGCCACCTGAATGGAATAAAAGACAGCTGGGGATGCAGATGGAATATAGTTCTAGAATTTAGTGGAGAAAATGTAGCCAAAGGCACAGAAGGACTATTAGATTTGACCCATTTAATCCTCTGAAATTTGAATATGCGTATGAAGAGGGGACAGAGGTAGGTAAATTGAGGGGGCTAGAAACAATGAATTGTTTGTGATTATGCAGTTGAGGGGAAAGAAGGGAGCTGACAAAACACTAGTGAAGGCCTGGATGGGAGGTACTGCTCTTATGGCAAGTTGACTTACAGTCAACTTGAGTTACAACCAGCCCTTGAGAATGAATTGAGTTTGTAAGTCAAGGGTTCTTGTATGTGTATAAAACCATTTGAGTTTAGTGTTCTAGCGTCTTGTTTTCTTCATTCTGATTCTTCCTTTTCCTGCCTTCTCCTGAGGCCTTCACTTCTGGATCTGAATTTGTTCTGTGGTTCTTAATTTCCAATGATGGAAAAGTAAACTTATGCCTTCTTTGTTCTGATGCCAAAGAAAGTATTCAGCTCTCAGTTAAGACTCAGACATCCCTCTTCAGATGGCTGCTGACTTGGAGCAGCAGCATGGGATTTGTATTTGTGTGTAAACTGGCTGCTTCTTCACCATAGGAATCTAGTATATCACAGATAGAAGGAAAAGACACTTTTAACTTAGTGGATCAAATTCTATCACAGAAAGAAGAAATGAGGCTGCTTGGCCTGAACATTTCTCTCCTGTGAATATTTGAAAAATCTAGAATCACTAGTCCTGCTGATTTGTAGTACACCACTCAGTAAGGCTCAAGGACAAGCTTCTTCAAGTCAGTTTTTTGGGGTTTTGGGGGTTTGGTTTTTTTGTTTTTTTGTTTTTTTGTTTTTGTACCAGGGATCAAACTCAGAACCTTGCACTTGCGAGGCAGGTGGTGGAACCACTAAGCTAAATCCCTAGCCCTATAAGTCAGTTTTAAAAGATTTCCCCAGCTATCCTGGCTCAGTCCCAAAATTCTCACTATCAGAAACATCTGGAAATAGAAAAGAATGAGATCCATGAGAGTCCTGTGAGGCAGTTTTACTTTGGTAGCACATGTTCTGGAAACTCCACACATACAGGCTCTACTTCCTTTAGCTAGTTTGCCAAACTCCTTCTTGAAAGAACCTCTCTGAAAAGGATTCAGGTTCCATCACTCTGTGGACATTTCTGAGCACCTGCTATGTGCCGACTGTGTGCGGATGCAGGGGATACAAAGGTGAAGCAGAAATAGATGAGGAGCATGCCTCCTTCACTGCAGCCCCGCATGGTCACAGACGTGATAGCAGGAGACTTAACCCTAATTAGATTCGGTTGGCAAGGGAAAGAGGTGACAGTGCCATTATCAGATTTCTATTTTAGAAAGTTCATTCATGCTTGGGGTTTAAACAGTTCAGGACCAAGATTCATAAATGCTTGGTTAATATTATCCAGAAACAATCAGTATCTTCTGCAGTCCAGAAACATCAATGAGAACAAATTCAAAATTCCAAGATCCCCAAGTAGTTTAATGAGAGAACGACTTATGCAAGCTAGATTTTCTTGGATTGTTCCAGTAGATGAGATTCCCACAGATCCTGGAAATTTTTTTTCCAGCACACCACTCATTAAAGCTCTAAGCCCAATCCTCTAATCTCCACGACTCTTGGTTTCTCCAGTGTCTGAGTCTCGCATTGTCTCTCTGCCTGCCTCCTCCATGGTACTGGATGGCATGCGCCTGCTTATCTATTCTAAAGCCCCTTAATCTTCTCATAACTCAGTCACCCTGCATCTTTGAATTCATGCCAAGTTGGGTTTTTTCCAACCTGCTTTTGACCCAGAAATCTCCATCTTCTACTTTGAGTTATCCTGATATATGTGAGGAAAGTAATCATTTCCTTCTGCTAGGTACTTTAATCTTTGCGTTTACAGAGTCTTAAACTTGTAGCCACTGCATTTCATTATAAGACCACGTATAATTTATTTTCTATCAATGCTCTTATATATTTTAACTTTTTATAAGGATTGTCTCTCTAGTCAGTGGCTGAAAATTGAATTATCTAGTCCCTCCTACTGTACATGCTAGTGCTTCCCAGTGTGTCATTAAGCTTCTGTTGCATGGTAAACTATCAGAAATTTAAATTAAGGGTTATTTCCCTTTGGCTGTGTCAGAGAAGTTTATTTTCACATTTCTAAACCGTATTGTTTTATTAGCGAAAAATCTAGTCTGCACTCTTAATAGATTGTGACTGGTAATAGACAATTCAGGTATTTTTCACATGAATGTATCTGTATTAAAGTATTTGAAAGAGTAGAAAACATGCTGTCATATGAGAGAAGCAACAAAATGCTTTATCTGCAAACTGCTAGAGAGCCCCATTAGGGAGATTTATGGTCAGATGTATGGTTATATAACACCACAAATTAAGTTATGTTGTTCTGCTTGAACTGGATTCAAGTTAAACTGGGTTTATCCAGTTCTTGTTATTAGTTAAATAGCATTTGATGGGATTCATGACATACAGCCCCAACATATGGCACTTTGGTGTACTGAATATTTTAAGCTGAAGGAATTTGAGAAGCAGTAAGTGCAGGAAAGACTCTGCCCTACCCCTGAAGCAGAACAAAAGACCCTCATGTAAGGGGCGCCCACCTTATTCCCAGAGAATCTTCTTTCTCTGGAGGGAGGGATGCTGGAAAGAATTTAAACAAACAAGTCTTGCTAAATTTCCACCAGTTTATAGCCTTAGCTCATACCCTTTTATCTTACCGCATTTCCCCCTGATTTCTGCTCCATCAAACGTACAATAAAAATACCCAATTAACCATTTATTTGGGTCTTTCTTTCTCTATTGTAGTAGTCAGCTTCCCATCACTATAACAAATACCCAAGATAATCAACTTAAAAAGAGGAAAGGGGTTATTTTGGCTCATGGTTTCAGAAGTTTCCATCCATCGTCACTTGGACCTGTTGCTTTATGCCTGTGGTGGCACAGTATATCATGGCACAAACTCGAGTTGGGGGAGGCCTGTTCACCTCATGCTGACAAAGAGAGACATAGGAAGAGACCAGGGTTGAGAGTGTCGCTTTCACGGGCACACCCCTAGTGATCTAACTTCTTTCAATTAGGCTACACCTCTTAAAGGGTCCTCCACCTCTCAGTAGCACCATGGGCTTGGGACCAAGGCTCCAGCACATGAGCCTTTAGGGGACATTCAAGATCTAAACTGTAACACTTTTGAAGGTTCCTGTGTCATGTAAACCTTACATTAGCTATATTTGTATACTCAGCCCTTGCTAATCATTTTTTTGTTATAAGGTCTCCAACAAAGAAGGCAAAAGGATATATGGAAAAGATGTTTTACTTTTCCTGCATATTTGATCACCTAAAATCATTGTTGTTGGATTTTTATTTGATCCATTTCCTGGGAAATCTGATTATTATCAAAGGCACAGGACTTAATAAAAGGCTCTCCTCTGAATGTTAATAAGAAAAGTTATTTTTGAAGGATGTAAAGATCTGTCCTTGAAGTTTTGCTCAAGAATGGAGGGGGTCAAGATTGTATGGTAACTCAGGAATGGACCTCCTCATGACTTCCTAATCATGTTAGTTTTAAATAATTCACATTAAGAGCTGGAGGGTATCTTGGAGTTCACTTAGCTCAATTCCTTCATTTTAGGAATGGAGACCCTAAATTGTAGGTCTAACCCAAGGTCACAATGATGGCTTGGTCCTGAATTCCATTCTGTATTGATTTGTCTTAGAAAACATTCTCTGTGTAACACTGTGATCTTCTATCCAAAGACACCAAGACCATAGAATCAGCTGATCAAACTAAGTGAGGTATTTTATCTATTTCTGTACTTAACATTTGAAATTTCCATTTTATAACAACTTTAGAAAGATCCAATTAACTTTATCAGAAAATGTTTACTGAACATTTCTCTGGGGTCAGGCATTGTGCTGGTACCTTATTTACTCTCATTAAATAAATCAAAACATGCTGTAATTGGCAACTTATTTTTAAAAAACCAATAAAAGTTCACAACAAGCCTTTCTTCTGTAAGTGTATCATTTTAGCTACTTGCAGATCAATTATTGGTAAGGCCGATAATTGCTATGCGATTTAAAAGGTACAGTAGAAAACTTGTTATTAGGAACCCTCTTTGATAGTCACCAGTCTATGAGTGTGTACCTCTCCATGGCCAGCATGTCCGCACCTGAGCCAGAGACATTGTTGCTTGACCTTTTTGCCAATAGCTGATCCAACCAAAGTAGAAAGCATGGTGCACTGTAGAGGCTCAATCACTCATTTAGTATAAACATCCCACTGCCTCCAAACAAAATTTTGAGGGGCAAGTAATACAAGACAGATATTATACTTTCCAAGGATACATGTTTTTTTAATTTTTATATCTCTGAAATCAGTATACATCTCAGAACCAATAGAACTTTGCAAAAGTTAATTGGCAGTAGTTCTTTTCTTTCTTAGTGGTTCCTTGAATGATGTTTCATAATCTTAAATTTCATGAAATCAAGTACATTAGAATAATTATAATAAGGATTTTTACAAACAGGTACATAACAATTAAAAGTTTAAAAAAATAAAACCTAGACTCTTACTATAGTGGAAATTACAATTAACCCTGGGTTTTCTATGAAGACTTGGGTAGAATACTAGTTAAATGTGGAAGTCCCTACTGAATCTCCAATAAAATGACAAGGAATAAAGTAGTAATAAAATCTCCACTTGCCACCTCAAAAAAACTCAAGGGACTCCTTCTATTGATAGGAGATTTCATCATGTTTTCAGAAGATGGAAAATAGAAGTGACAAATGACAAGTCAGAGCCAAAGTAGAAATGGAGGGGCCTGTGGAAGGGATTCTAATGAGCTTTACTACAGCGACCAAACTAATTCTGTGAAGATATTTATTAGGAGTAGGTAGGATGCAGGCAAAGTTCTTGGGTCATCAAATAGGTTTCAATCCAGTGAAAATCTGATTTTTACTATCTTACCTTTAAATACCACTGTTAAACTTGTTTAAGATTTTATTTAAATTGGAATAATTTTAAAGATCTAGTTAGTTATACTTTCTGTTTCAAAACAGATAATGTGGCACACTTGCGAGGTAGGGTTAAGTGGATTCATTTCAAGCACTGTATAAATATAAATATGATCATAGAGTTCATTTATAAATAAATGCACATATTTATATGTGTCCACATATACATGTGTGTGTTCCTCCTGAACAATATAAATTCTAATTTACAGGTTTCCAAATCTGTAAATGGTTTCCCTAGTATCCCTGTGATCATCATTGTTTTTTTTTTATCATCATTGTTGTCCACTGAACTCTTTTGCCTGATCTTAGTTTATATTGGACTCCATACTGCTTATCTCTTCTCTGTTTTCCAAAGGCCCAGAAAAATGGACCAGTAAATCAACATTCTATTGCTACTGTCATTACAGGGTATTTACCTTGCATTTTATAGGTATCTAAATTACTCCAGTCAAAGGTAAGCTACACAAACCTGATTAGAACTCTAGTGAGATAACTGAATCCAACCCATAAGATTACCTTGCCATTCAATGCAATAAATATTTACTGAGCACCTACCATGTACACAGAACCAAGATAACACTTTTAACACAATTATTGACTTGAGATAGAATTCCTGAAGCTGACTATATAGCTGATCCAGAGCTGGAGCTTTTTCCAGTGCATCTTTGAGATTGAGAGTTAAGTCTCCTCACTATTTCATTGAAAGACTTTATCAACTCAAAAGTCAAGTCTTTGTAATGAGAAATCAAATTGCTAAATACTGAGGGTAGATTCTCTCCTATAAATATAAGATTTTTCAATATTTGTTCTGAATTAGTCACTTTTCTGTCACCAGGACAAAATACTCACCACCTGCAACCTAAAGATGTTTATTTTGGCCATGATTTTAGTGGGTTCAGTGCATGGTTTGCTGGTTCCAAGGCAGAATTGGCATGGCAAAGAAAAGCTCTTCACCCTATTGTGTCCAGGAAGCAGTGAGAGGAAGGGAGGAGGCAGGACAAGAATACTCCCTTCCAGGTCATACATGCTAAGATCCACTTCCAACTAGGCCCCACATCCTAACAGCACAATCATCTATGAACTCATCAGTGGACTAATGCACTGATAAATATAGAGTCCCCGTGATCCAGTCACCTTCCTAAAATCCCACCTCTGAACTTAGGAGATGTTGGGGGAACTTTTGAGACTGTCCTAAGTTCAAAAATCGAAATATCCAGCAAGGTACTGGCAAAACCCCTCAGGAAAGTATAGAGAATAAAATACTTATTTATCCTCAGTCAAAATGAGTTCCAAGGATGTTTTCATGCTGATTAAACTCCTTTCAGCTGACAAGTCAGTTCCCTCTGGAGTGCTGATGTATGTAAATTATTGGTGACTGTTTGTGAAGGCCCAAGAGTATACTGTATCACAGATGTCAACAGCAGTGCATGTGTTTTTTTCCCAAGCATTGTATTGTGAAAATTTTGAGATACAAGAAAAGTTGAAAGACTTGTACAGTGATCACCTGTGTATCTGCCACTTAGATTCTTGAATTGTTGACAAGTTTGTGCTTTATCACATAGCTTTCCATCTACCATCCATCAATCTATCTTATTTTTTATATATTTCAAAATGAGTTGCAGACACCAGTGACCTTCAAGCCTAAGCACATCAGCATGCACATCACTAAGTGGAGTTCAGTATTTCATTATGGTGTGATGTACAAATCTTTAGCATACCCTTCCTCTGCCTCTAGATCTCCCTCTACCCCATTTTCTTTTTTTTTTTTTAGTTCATTTTGCAATGCATATTGATTATATTCATTGTGGGGAGTTGGTACATGCACATAACACATCTTAATTCTTTTTATTTTCCCTTCCCCATCCTCCCACCCTGGATCTCTTGGTCCCACTTCTATTTGCAAATGATTTATCTCCTTGGGGGATTTTTTGGTGGTTTTTTGTTTTTTGTTTTGTTTTCTGAGGTGGGGTCTCGCTATGTAGTTCAGGCTGGCCTTGAACTCACTATGTAGCCAGGCTGGCTTCCAACTCATGGCAATCTTCCTGCCTCAGCCTCCCAAGTGCTGGAATTACAGGCATATGCCACCACACCCAGCTTCTCCTTGTCTCTTTTTTATCTATCTTTTATTTTATTCTTTATTTATACTTTGTATTTCTCACATGAGAGAAACAAAACAGTATTTAAGCTATGTGTCTGATTTATTTCTCTTAATATTATGTTTTCAAAGTGCATCCATTTTCCCAAAAATGACTCAAATTTATCCTTCTTTATAGCGGAGTGGGATTCTATTATATATAGATACCATATTTTCTTTATTCATTCATTTATTGAGGGACATAGGCTGCTTCCAAGACTTAGCTCTTATGAATTGTGCTGCTATGAACATTGGTACGTACATACTGATGTAATATGATGTCTTTAAATCTTTCAGAAAGATGCGTACTAGGAGAATATCTGGGTCAAAAGGAATTTTTAGTTTTAGTTTTTGGAGGAATCTTCATACTGATTTCCATAATGATTGTATTAGTTTACATTCCCACCAGCAGTATAAGAGTGTTTCTTTTTCCCCATAGCACTGCCTGCATGTGGATTATTTGATTTCTTGATAATGGCCATTCTTTCTGGAATAAGATGAAATCTCAGTGTTGTTTTAACTTTCATTTCTCTAATGGACAGTGATGTTGAACCTTTTTTCAAGTATTTATTGGTCATTTAATTCTTCTTCGAGAAGTGTCTATTCATTTTAGTTTTCTTTAAATTTTTTTATTGAGTCTTTTTGTGGGGGAATCTGCTTTTTTTGTTTTTTGTGTATTCTGGATATTAACCCTCTGCCTGAGGAGGTTATCTCTTCACTGTTGGTTGTTTCCTTTGCTGTGCAAAAACTTTCTAATTTGATATAATCCCATTTGTTGACCCTTGCTGTTATTTCTTGCATGACAGAGTTCTGTTCAGAAAGTCCTTGCCTATGCCTATGCCTTCAAGAGTTTTACCTATTTTATCTTGTTTCTTTTTTAAAATTTAAATGTTTCTGTTTTTAAATTTAAGTCTATGATCCATTTTTATTTAAATTTAATAAAATAAGAGAGTAGAAAGCAAAAGGGGTCTAGCTTCAATCTTCCACATGTGAATACTCAGTTTTCCCAGCACCATTTGCTAAAGAGGCTATCTTTCCTCTAGCATATGCTTTTTGGCCCTTTCTCAAAAATCAGGTGGCCAGAGGCTGGGGATTTAGCTCAGTGGTTCTGCCACCTGCCTTGCAAGCGCAAGGACCCGAGTTCAATCCCCAGTACCAAAAAAAAGAAATCGGGTGTCTAAATGTGTCTAGGGTTGCTTCTGCATCCTTTATTCTGTTCCATTGATCCACACGTCTGTCTTTGTGCCACTAATATGCCATTATTATCATTGTTGCTTTATAGCATAAATTGAAGTCAGATATTCTGATGCCTCCTGCTTTGCTCTTGTTGTCCAGGATTTCTTTGCTATTCTGAGTCCTTTATGATTCCATATGAAGTTTAAGATTGTTTTCTTTAGTTCTGTGAGGAATTTTACTCATATTTCATTAAATCTGTATGTGTATTTTGGAAGTATGGTCATTTTGACAATATTGGTTCTGCCTATGCAGGAACATGGGGATATCTTTTCATTTTCTGGAAACCTCTTTGATCTCTTTTCAGAGTTACATAGCTTTAATTGTAGAGGTCATCCATTTCCTTGGTTAAGATAATTACTAAGTATTTACTTTTTCTTGATACTATTTATAATGGTATTGTTTTCCTAATTCCTGTCTCAGTGAGTTCATTATTGGTGTACATGAATGCTATTGATTTTTGTGTACTGATTTTGTATCCTGTTACATTGCTGAGTTTGGGGGGCTGGGGATTTAGCTCAGTTGGGGCCAGGGATTTAGCTCAGTGGTTCTACCACCTGCCTCTCAAGCACAAGAACCTGAGTTCGATCCCCAGTACCAAAAAAAAAAAGTTAGCATACATTGCTGAATTTGGTTATTAATTTAGAAGTCTTTTGGTGGAATATTTTGGGTCTTTTGTGTAAAGGATCATATCATCTGTAGAAAATGATAATTTGATTTCTTTCTTTCCTATATGTATCCCTTTTATCTCTTTCTCTTGCCTGATTGCTCTAACTAATGTTTCAAGTACGGTATTGAACAGAAGTGGTGATAGTGAACATTCTTGTCTTGTTCTTAATTTTAGAGGGAAAGTTTTCATCTTCTCCCTGTTTAATATATTGTTGGCTGTTAGTTTGTCATAAATGGTTTTTATGGGCTTGAGGTAAGGTCCTTCTATACCTATTTTCTTCTGGGTTTTTGTCATGAATGGGTATTGGATTTTACAGAAGCTTTTTTCTGCATCTGTTGATATGACTATGTGGTTTTTGTCCTTACTTCTGTTTATGTGGTATATTACACTTATGAATTTGCATATGTTGAACCATAATTGCATCCCTGGGATGAAACCTTCTTGGTCATGATGTATAATCTTTTGATGATTTGTTACATTCTATTTGCCAACATCTTATTGGGGATTTTTGTATCTATGTTCATTAAGGAGATTGACCTATACTTTTCTTTTTTAATTGGGTCTTTGTTTGATTTGGGGATAAGAGTGATGCTGGCTTCGAAGAGTGAGTTTGTAAGCACTCATTCCTTTTCAGTTTCATTAAAGAATTTGAGGACTATTTACATTATAAACGCTCTGAAATTCTTGTAGAATTCGGCAATGACTCCAACAGGTCCTGGGTTTCTTTCCATTGTTAGGTTTTTCTTCTACTGCCTCAATTTCATTGCTTGTTATTGGATTATTCAGAATTTTTATGTCTTCTTGGTTCAGTTTTGGTAAATCACATGTCTAGGAATCTGTCCATTTCTTCAAGATTCTCTAATTTCTTGGAGTATAATTTTTCGTAGTAGCTACTAACAATCTTCTAGATTTCAATGGTGTCCATGGTGATTTCATCTTTTTCATTTCTAATTGCATTGATGTGAGTCTTTTCTCCTTCTTTTCTTTTTTTTTTGTATTAAATTCTTTTATTGGTACATTGTAGGTATACAACACAATTACATTTCTCATTGGGGTTGTACCTTTATATAATGCATCATGGTTCTTATTTTTTCCCCATTCCTAGCCCTCCCTTCACGCCCTCCACCCTTCCCTATTTACAAAGACTTTATTTCCATTTTTTCCGTTTCTCATCATTTTTTCCTTTCTCTTCTTTCCTTTCCCCTGTGCCTCCCACTACCCCTACCACTTTGGACCTTTTCTTCCTATTTTACATTATCAATTATTCATTCTAATCATTGGTACATTTTAGGTATACAACATAATGACATTCATCATTGGAAATTTGCACGTTTACATAGTCTCTCTTGGTTCTTGTTTTTCATCTTTGCCCAGCCCTCCCTTCAACCCCTCCAGCCCTCCCTATTTAAAAAGATTTTGTTCCTGTTTTTCCATTTTCTCATATTACTCCCATTCCCTTCTATCCTTTCCCTTAGCCCTCCCACTTCCTTCCCCTTTGCCCCTTTTCTTCCTATTTCACATGACCTATTATACATTTAGTGCTTATTTACACTTTCAGTTTCTCATACCAGAGAAACTATTCGGTATTTACACATCTGTGTCCTATTTATTTCACTTAAGAGTATTGCCTCAATGTGCATCAATGTTTTGGAAGTATGGCCATTTTCACTATATTAATCCTTCCTACCCAGGAACAGGGGATGTCTGTCCATTTTCTGATATCATCTTCAATCTCTCTTTTCAGAGTGCCATAGTTTTCAGAGAAGAGGTCTTTGATTTCTTTCATTAGGATGATTCCTAGGTATTTCACTTTTTTGGATGCTATTGTGAAAGGAATTATTTGCCCTATTTTTCTCTCAGTGAGTCTGTCATTGGTGTAGAAGAAAGCTATTGATTTTTGTGTGTTGACCTTGTAACCAGTTACTTGACTGAATTTGGTTATTAAGTCTAGAAGACTTTTGGTGGAGTTCTTGGGGTCTTGTATATAGAGTATCATGTCATCTGCAAATAATGACAATTTGACTTCTTCATTACCTATCTTTATTCCTTTTATTTCTTTCTCTTGTCTAATTGCTGTGGCTAACGTTTCCAGAACTATATTGAACAAGAGTGGTGATAGTGGACATCCTTGTCTTGTTCCTGATTTTAGTGGGAAGGATTTCAGTTTTTGATCATTTAGGATGATATTGGCTGTTGGTTTTTCATAGATGGCTTCTATCAGTTTGAGGTAGAGACCATCTATTCCAATTTTTTGTAGGGTTTTTATCATAAATGCATGTTGGATTTTGTCAAATGCTTTTTCTGCATCTATGGAGATAATCATATTGTTTTTGTCCTTGGCTCTATTGATATAGTGTATTACATTGATTGATTTTCATATATTGAACCATCCCTGCATCCCTGGGATGAATCCCGCTTGATCAGGGTGTATGATCTTCTTGATGATCTTCTGCATTCTGTTTGCCATTATCTTATTAAGGATTTTTGCACCTATGTTCATTAGTGAGATTGGCCTATAGTTCTCCTTTTCACTTGGGTCTTTCTCTGCTTTGGGGATCAAGGTGATGCTTGCTTCCAGGAATGAATTTGGGAGTATTGCTTCCCTTTCAATTTCATGGAAGAGTTTAAACAGTAGCGGCAGCAGTTCCTCTCTAAATGTCTTGTAGAATTCGGCAGTGAAGCCATCAGGACCCGGGCTTTTCTTAGGTGATAAGTTTTTAATTACGTTTTCAATTTCATTGGTTGATATGGGGTTGTTCAGAATTTTTAGGTCTTCTTCATTCAACTTTGCTAATTCATGTGTATCTAGGAATCTGTCCATTTCTTCTGTGTTGTCCATCTTATTGGCATATAGGTTCTGGAAGTAGGTATTGATGATCATCTGGATTTCTGCTGGGTCTGTTGTAGTTTCGCCCTTTTCATTCCTAATTGCATGGATTTGGGCCTTTTCTTTCCTTTTTCTGACAAGGTAGGCTAAAGGTTTATCAATTTTGTTGATTCTTTCAAAGAACCAACTCTTGGCTTCATTGATTTTTTGTATCGTTCTCTTAGTCTCCATTGCATTGATTTCTGTTCTGATCTTTATAATTTCCTCCCGTGTATGAGCTCTGGAGTTGTCCTGCTCTTGTTTTTCTAGAAGCTTGAGGTTCAGCGTCAGGTTGTTTAATTGGGCTCGTTCTGTTTTCCTAATATGTGTTCACTGCTATGAATTTCCCTTGTAAGACTGCTTTTGTTGCCAGTTCAGTGGGTCCAGGTGGTTGAGTATCAGAGGGTTCCATCTCATTTTCCTTTGGGGTTGCTGTAGGTGATGTGGAAGTCTGGTTTTGAGACTTATTTATGTGTTTTCTCATTTCGACTGGGGCAGGGGGCTGTTAGCGCCTGCACGGATTACCTCCTCTGAGCTGGGTGAGGTGGGACAGGGGCCGGGAGCAGCGGTAGGGATGGTGACCCAAAAGCCCTTTCCTGTGGGCTGGGAGCAGCCGGAGGGATGGTGGCCAGGAAACCCCTTCCTCTGGGCCAGGAGCAGCAGGACAGAAGGTGGCCCAAAAGCCCTTTCCTCTGGGCTGGGGGCAGCGGGAGGGATGGTGCCTGGGAAGCCCCTTCCTCTGGACCAGGAGCAGTGGGACGACGGCTCAGAAGCCCCTACCTCTGGGCCAGGAACAGTGGGACTCAGTACCTTGGTCTGGTGGTCTGGTGTCCTCTGCGCCTTGGTAATGTGGAATCAGGTGGCTGCCTGTCTGCAGCGGGCTGATTCGGCGTGTATTCTGCGGGACTGGGGACCTCCGCAGGGTGTGGGCAGACCTGCCTGTCTGCAGCGGGCTGATTCGGTGTCTTCCGCGTGACTCCTTTTCTCCTTCTTTGGTAAGTTTGGCAAAGGGTTTCTCTAATTTGTTTGTTCTTTAAAAGAAACAGCTCTTCAATTCATTGATTTTTTGTAATTTTTGTCTCAATTTCATTAATTTCTGTTCTGATCTTTATGATTTCCCTTCTTAAGCTAGATTTGTGTGTGGACTATTGTTTTTTTCGAGTATCTTGAGGCTCGTCATTAAATTTTTTATTTGAGCTTGCTCTGTTTTTCTAATATGAGAGTAGACTACAATGAACTTCCCTCTGGGGACTGCTTTCATTGTGTTCCAAAGGTTCTGGTGTGTTGTACTGCCATTGTTGTTTGAGTCCAGAAGTTGTTTAATTTCTTCTTTGTTTTCTTCTGTGACCCATTGATTGTTCTGGAGAGTGTTATTAAGTTTCCAGGTGTTCATAAATTTTCTATGCTTTCGTTCTTTATTTTTTATGTGCCAATAAAATAAAATTTCATAACAAAATAATAAGAATAATAAATACACTGTGTATCATTGTCTTTGAAGTAGTTACTCAGCATATAAGACATAGACATTAAAGATTCTTATAAAAGAGAAACAGGTAATGGCTCAAAACTTTCTTTTCAATAAGTTAAGAGAAACTAGTGGTATAAATGAAACAAATTAGCATTTGTATTAAAATAAATTTGAAACAGCAGAATAGGTAGTTTAGGGCATTATTTGAACTCCGTACTTCCTATTTATCTACTATTTTACTCTTTATTTACATATATGTAAATATATATACATATACATATGAGGGGTGAGAGGTTCTTTGCCCCTTCTGATCAGTTTTAGCTTGAAGTTTGCTTTGTCTGAGTGTAAAATTGCTACCCCTGATTGCTTTTGGGTTTCTAGTGCATGAAATATTGTTTTCCTTCGGGGTTTTTTGGTAGTTTGTTTGTTTGCTTGTGTGTTTTTATCTATGAATTCCTTTTTGGATTAGATGAGTTTCTTGAATGCAATACACTGTTAGATTCTGCTCTTTGATCCAGTCTGTCAGTCTGTGTCTTTTGATTGGAGAGTTGAGGGCATTTATATTGAGAATTATTATTGAAATGTATTGATTTATCCTGTCACTGTGGATTCTTTTCCTCTTTTATTTTTCTTTGTTTAACTATTTGCCTTGCTTGATGTATTAATTCCATCTGACTTTTGGTTTTGTTGGTTTCATTGTCTGTTTGCAGGCAAGAATACCAATATCCCACTGGTATGTAGCTGTTTACCAGCCTGCCTGTGAGTGGTGAGGGGTATCAGTTTCTTTGCACCTGCCTCCTTAATGCAAGCTACACTTAGGGTGTGGTTAACTGTAGTCCTTTGTCTCTGTCCCATTACGCAATCACTTCAATCAATTTTAGAAGAGGAGGATGTGAAATAATTTTCCTGACACCGAGTTCTCCTTCACCTTCTACCAGTGTTTTATGACTTCTGCTTTTCTTGGTGTTGAGTGAACCTCCATGTTCTTGATTCAGAGATTTTCCGCCTATTATGCCACCAGACATCTCTGCCCCAGCCTATCCCATCTTCTCCTTTGCTTTCAGATCTTGAGACCCTCTCTCAAGTGCTCCCTGGGTTTGGTTTAAGGACTTTCCCCCCACCCCACTAGCATGACAGTGGTCATGTTCAGGATTCCTTGCTAATTCAGATTTTTCCAGTCTTTGTGGAGGGAAAAGTTCACTCTTGACCAACTGTTCAGTCTCACTCCCTCCCCTGTGTCTCCAGGAATATGATATGTGGGTCCCTGCTAGTAGACTCTGTGCCATCCTCCTGTTCACCCCAGTTAGCCTCTCTCTACCTAGATTGCATAACTTCCCTTGCCAGTGATGAGCTCTGGAGAGGAAGCTGCCAAGACTCAGTGTTCTCTGATCTTCAGGGGGATGGTGGAGGAGCTGGTATGGGGAGAGCCTATCCCCGGAAGTCTGGCCTCTGCAGCACTAGTTCATTCTCTTAGGCTGTTAGAGCTGCTCTCAAAATGGCTGCTCCCCAGAGGGTGCTGGGAGGAGGGAGATGAGGGCCAGCCATAACGTGCCCCTTCACCTTTAGAATGATCCAGATATATGGTTTTGTTATCAGATAGGGTAGGGACCAGAAGTGTTTCCCAGATCTTATTTGTCCCTATCAATGAATTGGTCAAGACAACTGGTGGATGTGAAAGATTACCATTTATTTTATGGCAGAAATAAGAAGAAGAAAAGAAATAGTAGAAGCAGCACAAAAGAAGTACTCAGGGAGAAAAGAGTGCTTTGGAGGAAAAAGAGAAGATATGTCCTAGAAACAGAGTAGACTACTGCGAAAATAAGCAAACACTAGCCCCAAAGTCAATTGCTGCCATTCTTCTATGTCTTCTTTGATAGTTGATCCAGGTCCTCCCACTTAATCTCATCCTACAAGATTGATATCAGATGCTAGGTTTGTCCTGTTCTCAAATCAGAAGATTGGTGCGAGGTGCAGGGCTTCGCTTGCTCCCACATCAGGCTCAGGTGCTGCTGTTCTGTGCCCATAGTTAATAAGTCTCCTCAGCTGGTAGGTTGTGCTCAGTTTCTCCAGCCATATTGCCATCCCCTAGCTTTCTACTACAGTTTGATCTACATGGATCATCTTTCAGATTGATTTCCCCTTTCTGAGTGTGATTGCCTGCCCCATTTCAGAGTACCTGTATTTTGGTGACTCTCTCTGAGTATCTCTAATTTGCCACTTCCTCTAATCAGCTACGTCAGATCCTCCAGGCTAGGTATTATGTTTCACTGTGACCCCTCTGTTGCACCTGAGCTTCAGAGCTCTCTGCCACAATGGGCATGTTTTCCTCTCGTCTTCTGTCCTTCTTCCTCTTCCCCACATCCAGCCTTCCTTTCCTCGTTTTACTGTGTGCCCTCTATTCCATTGCCATGGAACCCAGTGGTTCTCATAGGGCCCACTTTGCATGGAGGGATGAATGATAAAGGGTTCTACCCAAGATAATCTTCCTTTAACCAATTATTTGATCCTTCAAAGGAAAAAATTGGTGTTTACCAAAAGTAAATATTACTTTTTTAAGATCTACACAGGGATCCTTGGCCTTCCCCATCAGCCCCTCATTGTTTTTATCCACACTTTATTTGGATATGATGCAGCTAATGATGAAAGTGAATAAGCCACTCACCTCCCCCTTCCATCTCTCTCCCCCCCCCTCCATCCCTCCCTCTCTCTCTCTCTCTCTCCATCTCTGTTTTCTCACTGATAAGTGCTAAAGAGAACAGAAGCCTTTGCATTATGAGTGCTTGGGCAGGCTCTATTGTTGTACACTTTATCAGTTGATAACTTTTCCTACCTCTAGTCTCTTTGTTTTCCCAGGTGAAGAACCTTTGACTGAGCCCTGGAAATAACACATGCTCCACAGAAATGAAAAGTCATTAAGCCAAGACTGCAGGGGAATGCAGAGGAATGCTATGTTTATAATTCTGGGGGAAACAATTTAGAATGCACTTTTGAAACCTTAACAAAATTACTTAAAATCTTGTAGGGAAAAAAACAGCCTTTTTTGTCTGATCCGTAAGGATTTCATTTATCTTTTAGATCTACTTACTGCAAAATACTGATAATGCACAAATTCTTCAAGGTATTAAATTCGCATCTACCATTGAGCCAAATTAATCAAATCACCTTAAAGTTAGGGTGTGGTGAGAGGAGTATAATGATATTCAAAACTTTCATAGTAATAATTACAGATGAAGAAGGTCAATCAGTTGTGAATTAAAGTGAAAAGTGAATATAATGAAAATCTGAATTAGGATATCATAATATGCATAAATTGTGGAGAAAGTGAACCATGAAAATAAAATTCATTTATGTTCATTCACAGGGAGGAAATACTGTAATAGAAAATATGTTGGAATTTGAGCCTGGGAAAAATTTAAGGATTGGGCAATTCTACTGGAAAAAGGAGAGGAGATAAGAGTGGTTGGGAAAGTAAATTGGAAATGATAAGACATCATTTCTTCTTTTCCCATTTTGGGATTCTGGAAACAGTCATTTTAATTTAACTACTACTTCTACCCACAATTTTCTTTTCCCTGATCTCATCTGTATGCACACCTTTTACCTTTATTCTGTATTTTCAAAAAAGATAAGAAGTCTATATATTTCTTACTCAAAAAAATTGATTGTAAAAGCATTATAAAATAGAAAGTTGAGATAACAAAGTAAAATGTATTTTCTCCATTATCTCTCCCTTTGCCCAGTTCCCTTTTGTTAAAGTTAGAAAGCTTTGAGATTTTTAAAACAAATTTACTTTAAATACTCTTTTAAGATTTCTGGTGAGTGAAAATATATTTCAGATTTGAGAATTAGCATTGTTTAACCATTGCATTTTTATAGAAGGCAACAAAAACAGATGTTGTAATAACTTTTAAAAACCTTAGTAGCTCAATAAACAGATGTGTGTCTCCTTGTGTGATATGCCAGGCAAGTGTTTCATAAAATCCCTTGTACCCAAACACCTAGCAATTATTACTTAGTAGTCATCTGGATGACATGGGTAGCACTTAAAACAGTCCCAGGGACTGCTCCAGAAGCTCTTCTTGCTGGTCAGGCCTCCTTGCCATGGGAGCACCTCCCTTCTCTATCTTCCTGTTAAACAAATGTATTCTTTTATCCAGTGGGCACTCATGTGCCATGCACTACCATGAGCCCTAGAGATGGTGAGGTAAAAATAAGTCATGGTGCCTGCACTGAAGTTGTTCACTAGAGCCAGCCAAAATGTTGCTCTGGAGCCATCATGAAGAGTCATAATCTCATTCTTCCTCGTGCAACTACAGGCCACCCTTCCCAGTCCCTCCCTCACTGGTTGTACTCATGTCCTCATGTGCCAATTAGAGGGTACAGAGTGGCAGGAGAGGCACTAGGCCTAGCAACAGTGACCCGTCCCATTTTGAGAGTTGCTAGGAAGAGAGGGTGGGAGTGTTGAGTAAGGACTTCTTGAGGTCGACTAGCGAGTCAGCACTTCAGGCAACAATTTTAAAAGTTTAGAAGGTGACTTTTCTTCTCACAAACTTGCTGGATCTGAATTTACAAAAGATTCTATATATTACTCTGTCACTCAGGGAATCAAGAACTTCAAATGCCAAAAATATACTATTAGGTTAATGTGTTAATTATTGTTTTCTCAGCTAGAAAAACCACCCCCAAAAGTATGACTCAGAGCAAAGTCTTTATGATACAAGCCACTCCCTCCCTAAGTGTTCAGGAAAAATAGAATTGATAAAAAGTAGTGTGAAGATAAGAGAGTCATTTAATTCAAAGAAATATTATTTTATCATGTTTTTCTACCTCAAATCTTGTTATATATAATGTAACATACTAGTGCAGAAAACTCTAGATTTCTTGGCAAATATTTCATAATTGTTTTGGTAAATAAAACTAGAAAGGAAGCTGTGTTATCTTTGGGAGAAAGGAGTTTTGCTTCAGCAGGGGGTCTACACTGAATATGGAACATTTACCATAGCTTTCAACGGCTGTTGGACCTGTTATTGGCATTACATAGAACTAAATTCAGGCCCAGTGCTACAACATCTTCTCATAATCTCTCAGTTTCTGGAGAACACCTTCAGAAGTTCCCTAACAACTTCCTGAGTTTGAATCGTTCCAGTGGGCATGATCCCTTGGACATTGATTCTTAACAGTGTGAAGCAGTTCTCAAAAGGCTTTCGTGCTGCCCCTCATAATACAGGAAACTTCTCTTTGAAGATGCTATAGAAGTCACAGCAGAGCTTCCAGCAACAAAAGCATTGTTGATCATAACCTTGAAGGCTGCATGGCAAACACTCCCGTGACCCCCCACCTAGTCATTCTTTGGGTCTCTGCCTAACATGAAGAATGATGTCCCTCAACCTCTCAACCAAAGTAGGATCAACTCCCAGAGTATCCAAAACACCACACTGCACAGTGCCTACAACACAGTAGGCTCTCATAAACATTTATTCAGTGAGGGCCGGGGATTTAGCTCAGTGGTTTCGCCACCTGCTGCACAAGCGCCAGGACCCAAGTTCGATCCCTGGTACCAAAAAAAAAAAAAAAACATTTATTCAGTTAGTGATGCTACAGCCTGTGTTGCTTGGCCCTCAGCCAAAGTTAACAAGGTCACCATGCAGCCTTCAAGGTTGGGATCACAATGTTTTTGTTGCTGGTTATGAAGTGTTCTCATAACCATCTGCACCTCACCTTAAAAACATTTAGCACAATTAAAATCTCCTAATTATTTCTTCAATTTAAAAGAATAAAATCTGTCTTTCCCACCAGGCTATAATCTTTGTATTGATCATTATCCTTTCTCTCTTTACAATCACTAGTACAGGGATTAGGTACGACATAAGCAATAATGAAATGTAAAGAGTGAAAACAGAAACTTTATTGGTTAAGTAATGTATGCATAATGTTGTAATAAGTGGCAGTGTGTCCGAGGCATATACAACTATCATGTGAACAAACAAAATCCTTGAGTGCCAGGTAATGTGAACTTCTTTGATTAAACACTGATATTCTCTAATAGCTACTAAATGAAATGCACCCCCAAGAATACCTTCCTCTTGAAGAATCTTCTCCTGACATCCTCAGTAGGGACAGATGGAGATAACATCAAACCATCAGAGAGGGGTTGCTTATCTGTGGTTCCACAGGTCAAGTCTTTGCTAGACAAGAATCCTCTGTCCAGCTGCTGGGGCACTACCTATACATCACATCATCCCTTTCAATTTAGGCAGATGGGATGCAGCCTCCCCTCCTCAGGGCTTTCCATGGGTCCTAAAGGTGTGTTTCATGAAGAGACATCCATAAAGAGTTTCACCATCGACTCCAATTCTAAGTGAGCCCAAGATATGCCTAAATAGGTAGAAGTAATTTGTTGAGACAAATCACAGAAGTTCTCAGAAGCAGCACCACCTCCATAAAGTAATTTCTACCATTTGTGACTTAAATATCTCACCATAATTTATAGATGGTTATGAATCTAAATACGCCCTTTTCTGCCCTCTTCATCCAACTTGAAATAGAGATAATATTCTTTCATCTTTTTGATTACTGGTTAGGAAATTGAAGTCACTCTGTTCAGGTCTATTTGTTTGCTCTAAAACAGATTTAAAAGCACAAGAATAATAAAATGTACCTGGTACCAAAGGACACACATTTCACACCTGACTGTCTTGGTGTAGTTATAAGATCTAGTGTTGAAGTGCGAAGGTTACATGAAATACCTAAAAATACAACTACAGATTTACACCCCTAAGCTTGGCCAGTCTTCCTCCTAATCACATCCCATCTTCATTATAAGAAGTGTGGCCAGACCTTTGCCCTTTTTACTGCAGTGACTAATGAGCACTTAATCATCATCTGTTTACTTGCCCCTTCTCCTGCAGTGACCACGAGCTCATTGAGGGAATTAGTGACTCGGCCTTGTTCATCTGTTTTATCCCCAACATCAATCCCAACATCTGACCCATATCTAAGTGATGACTGAATGTTGAGCTGCAATAACTTGCAAACCCTATCTCTTCTGTTCTTTTCCCCTGAAAGCAGCTGTAATCATCTGCCCTCCAGATAAATTTATGCTTCATCAGTTTCTAAGTTACAATAGCTATACCATGATAAATGGATGTATAAGATATAACAACAGTTCTTTCCCTAATAGGAGTATCGTTCTTTTATTGATTTGTATATGCAGCATATTAAGCATTTTTTTCCATTTAAATGGTTTTTTTAATAATTGGTGGGGGTTTCTTTTGCTTAAATTCTTTTATTGGTACATTTTAGGTATACAATACATTTACATTTATCATTGGGTGCTTGTACCTGTACCTGATGTATCTTGGTTCTTATTTTTCCCCATTACCTGTGCGCCCTTCACCCCCTCCACCCTTCCCTATTTACATAGACTTTGTTTCCATTTTTTTCTTTTCTCATAATGATTAAAATGAATAATTGATAATTTGAAATAGGAAGAAAAAGTCTAAAGGGGTAGGGGAAATGGAAGAGGAAGGGGAAGGGAAAGAAGGGAAAGGAAAAATTGGTGGGGTTTTTTCCCCTTTGCCTTCTACTTATATCAGTCGTTCTTTTTTTGAATAATAATTTAAAGTTTTTACAGTTAACTACAAAGCAAAGTTTCTGTTTTCACTGTTTATATCTCAGGCTTTGATTCAACTGAATCATTAAGAGCATTACTTAAAACCAGTAGATGCATCTTTAAATTGTCCCCCCTTGATTAAAGCTAGTTGAGATGATTCTGATAATATAGTAATACAAGGACAGTTAAATTCTTATTTTTCTGATTAAGATTATTCAACTCTCTTGCACTGTGTAGACACATGGAGCCTGTCTATATTGAGATGTGCCAGGGTACAGGCCAGGGGCATGATTACTTATGTGCTTACAGTCAGGGGAAATATAATCTTAATAAAACTTTAAAATGGAATGTGTTTGTAAGGAACTAAAATTATCTTTGCCAAAATTCTGAATTATGCTGTTTCAATCTATATATAAAAAGTTCTTTTTTTCATAGTGACAGTGCTGGATTCCACTAACATTGTAATTACTCCTTAACATGTATGTGAATGCTTATACAAAGAAATGAAAGCTGAGCTTTTCTTAAATAGGTAAATATTCTCCCAACCGTGTCCTTCTTGCTTTATTCAGCCAGCATGTGCTGAGCACCTTTGACACGCCAAGGCCTCTGCACAGTCCTGGGGATATGAGGAGGCACCAGGCACACATCATTGCCTAGAGAGGGAGACCTCAGATATTTCACACTTCAATACAATGGGAAGGTCTGTGGTGCAGAAATACACCAGGTGTTAGGGAAACGTCACAGAGGTACCTGCACCAGGCTTCTCCTTACGGTAGCGGTGATGAAGCATGGTCCAGGGTCCTGATCTCTCTTGTTTTGACTGTGCCTCTGCCAGCCAAACATCAGCAACAGCTGATGTGAGGCCACTTGATAATGAAGGCCCTGGCAGGCAGACGTACTGAGGCATGCTAATGGAGAACTTCATAAAAGCTTCTTATCATTCACCATCTTGAGCTTCCTTAGCACTTCAGTTTCTGTCCCTGACAAGCTTTGGAGACTCTCTACCCTGCACCAGAAGACTTGCCCAAGGATTTATGCCTCATTCCCCGTGGCCTGATGTCTATGTATGCAAACTACCCATTCTTCCTTGCCACACTTTTATTTTGTGTTTAACCCTTGCAACTGTGACCTGGAGCACCCCAGAGACATGCTGGGGAGTGGGGACAGAGAAGATATCTAAACTCACCATAGAATTTCTAAGTAGATTTTATCATTGTAACACTGCTTCACTATTGAATGCTTTCAGAGCTGGCTACATATAGGAGAGTTAATTTCTCATCCTTCCCACTCTACAAACAAATTTATTGAGATACTGAGCTCTGCTCTCTGGAGAATCAAACCCTCAGGAGCAAAAGGAACTGGCATTAATTCTACAGACTTTCCATGTCACTGCTCTAATCTCTGTGACTAGAAGATTATTGCCATGCAGGTTCTACTACGATCTTCACTGCTCAAGTGAGCTGTCATCACAGCCACTGAAACTATCGTTTTGAAGCTGATGATGTTGATGACAAAATGCTCCAGATATAATCCTTTTCATTTCTATAAATAATTTTCTAAACTATTATCTCATTTTATCCTCAGTGTAAAGAAGTCAGTAATGCAGGTAAAATTCTGTTTTTACTGGCAAAAATCTCAAGGTATCACAGACTGACTTAATCACATGGCTCATGACAAAGCCAAGAATAAAGATCCTCATGCTTTAATGCCACCCTATAACTCATTAAGAAGATGTGCTCTGTTTTTCCACTCATTCTTCACAGGGCCCCAGTCTTGGAGTGAGCACTCTTATAGATCAGGAAATCAAAGTTCATAGAGATGATGTAGCTACCCCAGAACTAAAATATTTATATCTGCATAAGAAATATTAAGCAGTTACGTTGGGCCAGGTAATGTGCTGAATGCATTCATATGTAGTGTCTCATCTAATTTCATAACAGTCTGTTAGTTAGGTACCATTACCCACATTTGATGGAACCAAGTCAATTGCCCAAGGTCTCCATCTACCAGCAATGGAGCCAGTCCCTAAACTCCTTTCTAATGTTATTTCCTCTAAGCCAGAGGCTCTCAGCCTGCCCTTTTCCTGTCTATAGTCCATTTAGAAGCACACCACATATGCATTGGTAATATCTCCCCTTACTCTAAAGAGATGTTTCATAAGAATTTTATTCTTTTAGGAGATATATCAGAATCTTCTGGGAAAAGAAGGAGGTGAAGATAGGAGGATAAGAAAAAAGAAAGAGGATAAGAAAAAAGGCCTTGAAGAGAAGACAGTTTAAATTAGCAGTCTTTCCCACCATTAATGACTAAATTATATCATTTAATTCTTATAATCATTATTTCTAAAAATCTAACTTTATCTGTTTTATCCTTTCAACAAAATTGTTGAGTTCTTGCATGGGCCAAGTGTGTTCTAGGTGCCAGAGACACAACAGTGAGCAAAATCTGTAAGGTCCCTGAACTCATGAAGCGTAATACATTCAGCTAGTGAGTGCTAAGTGCTCATTTATGATGAGATCAATGCAGGTGAGAATGGTTATCAGATAGAGTGATCAGGAAATCCTTCTGTATGGAGTATAATTTGGGCCAGTGCTGCTATGGCAAGAGCAGCCAGATATGCAAAGAGTTGGAGTTGGGTTTTAGACATCTTCTCCCCGACACCTTGCTCTAGTACCACTCTTCCTCATCTTACAAAAATACTCAACACAAACCCAAACTCCTGCTCAACTCCCACCTCAAAGCAACAGCCAGGCCTGGTCCTCACCAGCCTTTCTTATGCAGGTACTGGAGTGGACTCTGATCCACATTACCTAGAATCTTAGCCAGTTCTTTGCTTTGATTCAAAGCTCCCAACTTCCCCAGGTTCACTTCATTCTAGCCAGAGTGGAACCTACTCTGAGAGAGGCCTTGACTCACAATGGTTGCCTTTCAGTATGTCAGTTTGTTCAAAATAGATAAACACTTCCATCTTTATTTTTTGTAAAGAGTTCATCTCTGTTAAGACTTGGGTCCTTTTCTTCCCTTCATCCTCTGAAGGTAGAACTTAACATATTAACCAAAGATGAGGATACTAATGGTACGAATGGGAAGTAGAAGATGGGAGAGAGCAGCTTGGCTCAGGATTCCTTGCTTGGTATGTGTATGACCCATGTCTTGTAAGACACATGGCTTTTTTTAATTAATTAATTTTATTGGTACATTTCAGGTATGCAGTATAATGACATTCATCATTGGAAATTTGCACCTTTACATAATCTCTCTTGGTTCTTATCTTTCCCCCTTCCCCTGCCCTCCCTTCAACCCCTTCATCCCTCACTATTTACAAAGACTTTGTTTCCAATTTTTCATTTTCTCATATTAATTCCATTCCTCTCTTTCCTTTCCCCTACCCCTCTTGCTTCCCCTTCCCTTTTGCCCCTTTTCTTCCTATTTTACATTATCTATTATACCTTTTAGTCCTTATTTACACTTTCAGTTTTTCACATTAGAGAAACTATTCAGTATTTATACATGTGTGTCCTATTTATTTCACTTAAGAGTATTGCCTCAATGTTCATCCTCTTTAGCTATAAATGTCGCTAATTTCTCATTTTTATGCCTGAGTAGTACTCCATTTTACTTAAAAAAAAAAAAAAACACGTTTTCTTTATCCAGTCTCAAGTTGTTGGGCAACTGGGCTGCTTCCAAGCTTTAGCTATTGCAAATTCTGCTGCTATGAACATGGGTGCACATATATCACTGTGGAATGATTCTTTTAATTCTTTGGGGTAGATACCCAGCAGGGGAATAGCTGGGTCAAATGGTACTTCCAGTCCTAGTTCTTTGAGGTATCTCCATACTGATTTCCACAGTGGTTGCACCAGTCTACACTCCCACCAGCAGTGGAGCAGGGTTCCTCTTTCCCCACAGCCCAGCCAGAATTTATTGATTGATTTCATGATAGCAGCCATTCTTTCTGGGATGAGGTGGAATCTCAGCATTGTTTTCATCTGCATCTCTCGGATGACCAGTGATGTTGAACATTTTTTCACATGTTTATTTTCTATTACTGTTCCTTTGTCTGAGAAATGTCTGTTCATTTCAGATGCCCATTTTTGGATTAGGTCTTTAAATTTAGGAGGTCTGATTTTTTTTATTTGCTTAAATTCTTTTATTGGTACATTTTAGGTATACAATATGTTTACATTTATCGTTGGGTACTTGTATCTGTATGTGATGTATCTTGGTTCTTATTTTTTCTCCATTCCCTGTCCTCCCTTCCCTATTTACAAACATTTTATTTCCATTTTTTCCTTTTCTCATAATTTTTCCTTTCCCTTCTTACCTTTCCCCTTCCCCTTAAACTTCCCGTACTCCTTTGCACCTTTTCTTCCCATTTCAAATTATCAAGTATTCCTTTTAATCATTTTAATCCTTATTTACACTTTCAGTTTCTCACACCAGAGAAATTATTTGGTATTTACACATGTGTGTCCTATTTATTTCACTTGATAGTATGGCCTCAATATGTGTCCATTTGAGGTCTGATTTTTTTTTTTTTTTTTTTTTAGTTCTTTATAGATTCTAGATACTAGACCTTTGTCTGAGGGACAGCTGGTGAAAATTTTTTCCCACATTGTGGGTTGTCTCTTCACACTGCTGGTGGTTTCTCTTGCTGTGCAGAAGCTTTTTAATAAGAAGAGATTCCACCTGTTGATTGTGTGTGCTAGTTCACAGGCAACTGAGGTTTTGTTCATAAAATCTTTGCCTACACCAATGTCTTCAAGACTTCTACCTAACTTCTGTTCCAGCCAGTTCAGTGTTTCTGTTTTAATATTTAGATCTTTAATCCATTTTGATTTTAGTTTAGTGCATGGTGAGAGATACAGGTCTAGTTTTAATCTTTGGCAAGTTGAAACCCAATTTTTCCAGCACCATTTATTAAAGAGGCTATTTTTCCTCCAGTGAGGGTGTTTGGCTCCTTTGTCAAAGATGAGGTGGCTGAATGTGTCTGGAGTTGTTTCGGCATCTTCTAATCCATTGCACGGGTCCTCAGGTCTGTTTCTTTGCCAGTACCATGCTGTTTTTATCACAGAAGCTTTGTAGTATAATTTCAAGTATGGAATTGTGATACCCCCTGCTATGTCTCTGTTGCCTAGAATTGCTTTTACTATTCTAGGTCTCTTCTTCTCCCAAATGAATTTTTGAATTTTTTTCTCAAGAGCCATGAAGCATGCTGCTGGGATTTCAGTTGGGATGTATTGAATCTATATAGCTGTTTTGGAAGTGGTTTCACTATGTGAAAATACATATTTTTCACCATTTTCACTGTGTTGATCTTTCCTACACAGGAACGGGGGATGTCTTTCGATTTTCTGATATCATCTTCAATCTCTATTTTCAGAGTGCTATAGTTTTCAAAGAGGTCTTTGATTTCTTTTGTTAGATTGATTCCTAGGTATTTCAGTTTTTTGGATGCTATTGTGAAAGGAATTGTTTGCCCTGTTTTTCTCTCAGTGAGTCTGCTGTTCGTGTAGAGGAAAGCTGTTGATTTTTGTGTCTCGACCTTGTATCCAGCTACTCTACTGAATTTGGTTATTAAGTCTAGAAGACTTTTGGTGGAGTTCTTGGGGTCTTGCATATGCAGTATTATGTCATCTGCAGATAATAACAATTTGACTTCTTCCTTTCCTATCTTTATTCCTTTTATTTCTTTCTCTTGTCTAGTTGCCGTGGCTAATGTTTCCAAGACTATATTGAACAAGAGTGGTGATAGTGAGCATCCTTGTCTCGTTCCTGATTTTAGTGTGAAGAATTTCAGTTTTTGACCATTTAGTGTGATATTGGCTGGTTTGTTTTTGGGGTTTTTTTGGTACTGGGGATTGAACTTGGGACCCTGTGCTTGCACAGCAGGCAATGAAACCACTGTGGCTGTTGGTTTTTCATAGATCACTTTTATCCAATTGAGGTAGAGACTGACTATTCCAATTTTTTGTAGGCTTTTTATCATAAATGCATGTTGGATTTTGTCAGTTGCTTTTTCTGTGTCTATTGAGATGATCATATGGTTTTTGTCCTTGGCTCTATTGATATAGTGTATTACATTGATTGATTTGCATATGTTGAACCATCCCTGCATCCCTGGGATGAATCCCACTTGGTCAGGGTGTATGATCTTCTTGATGATCTTCTGCATTCTATTTGCCAGTATCTTATTAAGGATTTTTGCATCTATGTTCATTAGTGATATTGGCCTATAGTTCCCTTTTTCACTTGGGTCTTGCTGTGCTTTGAGGATCAAGGTGATTCTTGCTTCCAGGAATGAATTTGGAAGTAGTGCTTCCCTTTCAGTTTCACTGAAGATTTTAAACAGTAGTGGCAGTAGTTGCTCTCTAAATGTCTTGCAGAATTGAGCAGTGAAGCCATCAGGACTCAGGCTTTTCTTGGTTGGTAAGTTTTTAATTACATTTCAATTGTTTAGAATTTTTAGGTCTTCTTCGTTCAACTTTGGTAATTCATACATGTCTAGGAATCTGTCCATTTCTTCTGTGTTGTCCATCTTATTGGCATATGCATTCTGGAAGTAAGTATTGATGCACCTCTGGATTTCTGCTGGGCCCATTGTAATTTCATCCTTTTCATTCCTAATTGCTTGAATGTGGGCCTTTTCTTTCCTTTTCCTGATAAGGATGGCTATGGGTTTGTCAATTTTGTTTATTTTTTTGAAGAACCGTTTGCTTCATCGATTTTTGGTATCATTCTCTTAGTCTCCATTGCATTGATTTCTGTTCTGATCTTTATAATTTCCTCCCTTGTATGAGCTCTGGGGTTGTCCTGCTCTTGTTTTTCTAGAAGCTTGAGGTTCAGCATCAGGTTGTTTAATTGGGCTCGTTCTGTTTTCCTAATATGAGTATTCACTGCTATGAATTTCCCTCATAAGACTGCTTTCATTGTGCCCCATAGCATCCAATATGTTGTATTGTCATTGTCATTTAATTGTAGGAACTGTCTGATTTCTTCTTTAATTTCCTCTGTGACCCATTGGTTATTCAGAAGTGTGTTATTCAGTTTCCATGTGTTTATGAAATTTTTTGAGTTTCTTTTGCTATTGGTCTCCACTCTCATCTCATTATGGTCTGGTAATATACTGGGGATAACTTCAATTCCTTTGCACTTGCTTAAACATGTTCTATGCATGCATATGTGGTCTATTTTGGAGAACGGCCAGTACACGGCTCAAAAGAATGTGTATTCTGATTTTATGGGGTGGAACACTCTGTAGACATCTGTTAAGTTCATTTGTTCAAGAGTTTGATTGAGTTCTAGTATTTTGTTGCTTATTTTTTTGTCTAGGTGATCTATCTATTTGTGACAGTGGGGCATTGAGGTCCCTTACTACTATTGTATTAGTGCTTATTTGATTTTTCATTTCCATTAGTATTTGTTTTATGTAGTTGGGCACACTAGTCTTTGGTGTATATATCTTTATGATTGTTATCTCTTCATCTTGGATTGTTCCCTTTACAAGTGTCCTTCTTTGTCTCTCTTAATCAGTGTTGGTTTGAAATCCACTTAAAGTGCAAAGAGGATAGCTACTCCTGCTTTTTTTCAGGTTCCTGTCACATGGAGTATTGTTTTCCACCATTTAACTTTCAGCGTATGAGTTTCTTTTTGAATTAAGTGTGTTTCTTGTATGCAGCATATTGTTGGATCTTGCTTCTTGACCCATTCTGCCAGTCTATTTCTTTTGATTGGTGAATTGAGACCATTAACATTGATGGTTATGACTCATACGTATTGACTTATCATTGTCATGACTTTTTCTTTTTGTTGGATTCACCCTCTTTGCATTTAATTTCTTGTTGTACCAGATGGATTCATTCTGTTGGGCTTCCTGGGGTTGTGATCCTCATTGTCTTTTCCTGGGATATTGTCTATAAAATTTTTTGGAGTGCTTATTTGGTATTCGTGAAGTTCTTAAGGTGCTCTTTGTCATGAAAGTTATCTTTTTTCTCCATCAATTTTGAAAGATAGTTTTGCAGGGTACATCAGTCTGGGTTCAAGGCTGTTTTTCTTTATTGCTTGAAATATGTCACTCCAAGCTCTTCTTCTCTTGAGAGTTTCAATGGAGAAGCCTGCTGTGATTCTGATAGGCTTTTCTTTGTATGTGATTTGTTTCTTTTCTCTAACTGCTTGTAGAATTTTGTTCTTCTGTTGGGTTTCTGGAATCCTAACTATTATATGCCTATGTGTAGATTTTTTTTTATTAAGGCTAGCTGGAGTCCTATATGCCTCACTTATCTGTATGTCAAGTTCTTTTCCTCTGCTTGGGAAGTTTTCTGCCATTACTTCTGTGAACAGTTTTTTTAAGTCAGCTGCACTCTTTCCTGTTTCTTCATTGACTCTGATCAGTCTTAAGTTTTTCTTCTTTGCATTGTCTAGCAGCTGCTGGATTGTTTTGTTATGGTCCCTTACTATTTTAAAGAAATTTTTAAGAAATTTTTCTTTCCCTAGTCACTAATTGCAATCTTATAGTCTATATCTGAAATTCTGTCCTCACATTGGTTCATTCTGCTGTGTAAACTTTCAGTGGAGTTTTTAATCTCCTGGAAATCTGTTTGCATCTGTTTTATGGATTCTATTTGTTTCCTATGTTAGGATTCCATCATGTTCCTCAGCTCCTCAATTTTTTTATCTGTGTGCTCTCTATATTTATTAATCATGTCTTGCTCTATGGGCACAATCTCTGCTGTTATCTGAGAAATTATTTCTGATTTTACTTTTTCTCGATCCTCTTTTGTTGCCAGTTCAGGGAGTCCAGGTTGTTCCATCTCGTTTCCCTTTGGGGTTGCTTTAGGTGATCTGGAAGTCTGTTTTTGAGACTTGTTTACGTGTCTTCTCATTTCAACATGGTTTGGGGGGGGGTGCTGCTGGCACCCATGGGGCTCACCTCCTTGGCCCTGGGGGTGGTGGTAGGGTGGCCTGGAAGATCAGTTTTGCATATTGTAATGGTTTAGAACTATATTTTTTCCCAAAGAGCTCACATATTCAAAGGTTGGGCCTTTGGAAGATGACTGAACCATGGAGGACTGTTCTCATTGGTGGATTCATCCACTGGTGAGTTCAACAGTTGAGAGTGCAGTTGGGAGGTGGAATGTGGTGAAAGAGACATGTCACTAGGTGTTGACTTGAAGGGTAGATATTGTGGCCCAGTTCTTCCTTTTGCTCTCTGTTTCCTACCTGCCATCCTGTGAACAACTTTCCTTTATAGCAAGTCTTTCTGCCATACCATTTCTGCCTTGGAGCCAGTAGACTATAGATTGAAACTTCTGAAACTGTGAGCCAAATTAACTCTTCCTTTAAGTTTTGGGTGTTAGATATTGTGTCTCAGTGGCAATAAAGTGACTGAGACATGTATCATGTGACTGGAAACTAGGCTTCTATTCAGTATTGATTACAGAAAGACTCTAGGTGGTAAAATTCCCCATAATTGAACTCAAGGATATAGATAGACTCAACAGTGTCTTCAGAATTATGTCGCAAATGTTGCATACAATCCAGTCACTGAAATAACTCAGTTGAGGACTTACAGTGAATGGTAGGCAAATTTGTGTTTCTATAACAGTGAACAATAAACTTTAATCCCAACTCCAAAAGACCAGTGATGAAGGTAAAAGTAGCACATAACCCCTGGAGAAATTTTTTTCTCTCCCTGTGAAGAACTATGATAACTACCCTGAACAATAGTCATTATGCTCAAATCTGCTATTCATGGTCTTTGTTGGAACAGAAGGAAGATTCTTGAAGCTATATTTCAATACAGGAAGAGAGTTCCTGATCCTGTAGCTAGTTTTTTACATGCCAGAGTTTAAATAAAAGTAGAACTCATGGAAGCTATGTGGCTAAGATCAAGATTTACAGCCTTCACTTATGATTTCAAGTTGAAATTAACCCATGGCCACCATTCTAAAATACTTGGTGTGTTAATAATTATGATACATCTATACTGCATTGTACTTATCTGAAATTTGTTTCTCCTATCTCTTTATGAAGGCAAATAGTTGTCTTTTGCTTTTGTGTCTCCCACAGTTTCTTGTACATAGATGCTGAAGATTTATTGTTGCATAAAATTTGTTTTATTCAGACTCACAGATATTTCCTAATTTCTTGTATTAATGCACGTTGATACAATTCTGAATTCCTAAGCTTTTGTGTTAGGACTTGGACTGTGGGTTTATTCATTGCTTCACAATTATTTTTTAGCATTTAAGTATGTAAATTAACTCTTACACATTTTTAAATGCATGCTGAAAAATAACAATTATCACTTTTGAAATCCATATAAGTCCCAATGATTTAATTTTGAGGCTTCTATGACTTGAAATTCTTGAATATCTCCTTTTAATCTACCCAAGTTGGCAGAAATTCTGAAATAAGCTCTTCCAAGATAACAAAATAAACTGTCTGTCACTATGATATGATTTTTTTTCAACTTTGAGGGAAAGCAAATAGCAGGAAGATCAAATTCCTCCAATAATGGATTTTTCCACTCAATTATTCAACTGTCGAAGCTGCTAGGCCATGCAGAACTGGTTTCAGGTTTCAGGTCTATACCACTGCCAGATGAAGCTATCAAGATTGTGGGTCTCCAGGGAACCTAGGAATTGTTTCAAAGTGGTCACCAAGGACCATCAGGATTAAATGTACTTTACTGCAGAATGGTCATTTTCCTACTGGGATTTACCAGCCATATCCCTCATCCTTCAGAGTTCTGAAATGATTTGAAATAAATACAATTTTGGTATTTCCAGCTGCCTATACTATGTATCTATAAGTAAATACTTTAAGAGCCTAGGTTTGGGCAGGGCAAACATAATCCATAGGAAGAATTCTACATTAGTAAGCAAGGTTCTTAAATCCTTGACTGGCAGTTCTCAATCACAGTAATGGATTTTACTTTATTTCATAAGTATAGTTCTTTAACCTCCCTCTCCTTTTCAATAATGTTATTTTCCAGAGAATACCTTCTTACTAATGGAATAGAAAGAAATGAAAAGTTTCCTGCTATTAAAGCAAGTAAGGAAATGGCACTTCCACTGATTTCTAGTGACAGTCATAGGCATGTGTATTAATTTTCTTAATGGCTGTGTTAGCTGTCTTTGGTTAAGTCTTTCAGAATCATATACAAGTATAATAACTGCAAACTCACAACTTAAGAATGCTAGTCACAGAATAAAGAGTAAAAAGTTTATTAATATTTAGTTACTAATCATACAAACATACATAATTTATTAGTATTTACTTACTAATCATACACACATACACACAGAAATTCTAAGATGTATTCTGATTTGATAAAGCCACCTGTAATTTTATAAACTCACAAATATTGGTGAGCAATGTTTCTTATAATAGCACTCCTCACTTTATGAACCTCAAATCACATTTTTGATAATTCAGTTTACAGATGACTTCCAGAAACATTCATGTGGCATAAAGCACAGTGTACTCCTATAAATGCAGTACAGAAAAGACACAAACAAGAATATCAGATTTACTCTTACCTTAAGAGGGCAGAAAATTCAAGTCCTTTTTGAAGTCGGTTAAAATCAAAATGATAACTCCTTTAAAAAGAAACTTGGGAAATACTAAAAACCTACTACAGATTTTGACAGGCATTTATCATTAAACATTAAGGCCAACAAAGAAGACACATTCAGATGGCAGAATTTGGGAGCTGACACAGAGTTGTAATAGCAACCACATCCCCAACAGAGTTATCCACTTGTTTGGTTTGTTGTTTGTTGTTTTTGTTGCACTGAACCCAGGGCCTTCCTTCTTATCTAGGTACTCATCCTTTTTTTATTTTTTGTTTAGAGATAGGGTCCTGCTAAGTAACTAAGGCTGAGCTCAGACTTATGATCTGTTTGCCTCAGCCTCTCAGAGTGTTGGTCTTACAGGTGTGCACCACCATGCCCAGCTTCCACCTGTATCTGCCAGACCACAGTGAGTAAGATTTGGAAGTAGAAAAATGAACAGAGATGTCAGGAGACACTATTTCTTATGTTCTGCAAGTTCATTGCTTGGCCAAGTCTGCAAACAACCAATTAGCTCTGTTGTTTAAACAACCATCCAAGGGTCCAGGACTGGCTCTATTTGAAATACTCCATCTTTTGTGAACATGGAAATCACTTATCTCTTTGAACCTTAGGTTTCTGTAAAAATGTAAAAAGTGGAAACAATCATAATACCACTCTTGCCTGCCTAAAAGGATTTTGAGGAAGGTCAAGTGAGATCCTATGTGATAGAGGGCTTTGAAAAACCACAAAGCACTGCACAAATGTACAGTTTCACTCTGATGGTCTCAGAAGAGTTGTCTCCTGAAAGCACATCACACAGCCCTGAAATCGTCACTACATGCAGACCCACGTGCTCAAATCAGAGCTACTTATGCATCTACCAAAGGCTCGGCGGAACTCTCTGTTCCTTCTATAACCCCAGCATGGCTAAGTCCAACAAGAGTGAGGATTGGGCTCATTAAGGAAAATCAGCACCCACAGGGCACCAAGCCCAAGGCCAAGGACACTGCTCTCATTTCCCTGAAGAATGAGAAATAAGGGATATTGGTGATTAAACCCATCTAGGACAGAGTTTTAAAACTGGATTCCACTTGATCTACCCAAAAGGATAAGTTAGTTAATCTCTCTGCATGCAGGTCTTATTATCTATAAGAGAGGAGGAGCAATATTGCACATCTAATGGGGTTGTTAAAAGGATTAAGTGACATAATAAAACACTGAACAATGCCTGCAATATAGTAAGCACTCTATAAATGTTAACTACAATTAGTTTTATTTTTATTGTCTTAATTATCTTTTTTATCTGAAAATCCTATACCTCCATTTATAACATAAATGTAAGTATCTATAAAATAAATGTAAGCAACTGCCATTTCCTAGAAGGAGATAATTTTTTCTCTGTATTGGAGATGTATCTTGAGATACATATGTAGATATTTTAAATTTTGAAGCTAATAATCTTCAAGAGGCACATTCTCTTTGGTATAGGAGATGATTGGATGCTATAAGAGCCCTTCGCTTAAATAAGCAGAAAAAGGCAAGTTTCACCGGAAAGAAGACGTTGCAGAGAATACAAAAGCCCAGGAGAATACTAAAGCACATTTAAAATGACAATATGGGCATCACAGTGCCCGTAAAACAGCCACATATGCAGTTCCTGCCAAGCTTGTTTGCCATCACTTCCTAAATTTGGCTGGTAAGCAAGGAAGACATCTGGGAAAATAGTTAAAACAAAACAGTGTCTAATTAGTTTAAAAATATTTTGGTTAAAAAGTGCAGTAATTAAATAATGCAATTCTATGGGGAATAAAAAGAAACAACTATTCTGGGAAGACACAATATTGCATTCTCAAGACATTTCCATTGGAGACAGTAGAAGCTTATAAAGGGAAGTATAATTATTTCTTCTTTAAAATTTTAATTATGAAACTATTCAAGCTATCCAAATACTAAAAATAACATAAGACACCTTTTTCCTACCACTGAGATTAAATATCTACACTTTGCCTTATTCACAGTTACTGCTCAAACCAAAATTATATTAAATTATTGTGTTAACTGATACTTTCAGTATTGATTCCCGTTGGTTGTATAACTATTTTTCTGTGACTAGACATTGAATACAATAAATTAAAACGTGGGGAAAATGTTGGATTCTGAGTTGTAAGTTTAAAAATTCTTCCCTGTATCCTGAATGCTCTAAGACTCACTAAATACCTTGGCACCTTTGATTCAATTAGACATTCTTTTAAATTGACTCCGTGTTAGATGATGTAATTTAAAGCATCTTAAAGATCCTATTTATTCAATAATATCTCCCCTATCAACTAGAATTCTCACAACTCACTCCTACAAGATTTATATTAGTATGGGTTCTCCAGAAAAATAGGAGATAGGGAGAGAGGAAGAAAAAGAAGTGGAGAGGAGAGACAGACAGACAGAGAGAGACAGAGATAGAGAGGGGAATTTACTGTAAGAAATTGGTTTTTACATTTTTGGAGGCTGAGAAATACAAGATCTGCAGTTGGCAAGCTAGAGAACAAATGATATACATAATTCTAATCTGAGTTTGAAGGCCTAAGAACCAGGAAAACTAATGATGTCTAAAAGTGTAACTTCTAGTCCAAACCCAAGTCTGAGCTCAAAATCAGTCAGACCGAAGGAGAATTTTTTTCTTAGTCTTTTATTCTATTTGGGCCTTCAGTGGATTAAATGAGCTCTATTCAGATTAGGAAGACCAGTACCTTTTACTCAATCCACTGATTCAAATATTAATGTAACCCAGATACACCATCACAGACACACCCAGAAATAATGTTTACCCAACTATCTAGGCATCCTGTGGTCCAGTGAAGTTGACCCCTGACACTAACCATCAAGGGCAGATGACAAAAAGTAGAGTAGTTCTCTTGAACACACGCAGTCTACCCAGTTCCTGGCTCTATGGAACAACCCTCTGGCCATCTTTTCATTTGCACAATAGCATGAATTAGTTGACTCCTATGAAACACTCAGATGCTCATAATGTTAAAATGTGACAAGACAGAAAGGTGAGGAGGATTAAGCAGCTCTGAGATACCTGGACCAGGAAAGGCAGGCCTAGATTGACAGGGAGTTGGAGTAACCCTAGGATGGTTATGGGTGGTGGTGCCAACAGTAGGTAAACTGTGATTTTTTTAATAAAACAATCATAATGATTAAACTGGCCTGGTGATAATGCTAACTTTAATCATCAGAACAACCAGATGAGGGACATACTAATATTATCCCCAGTCTACAGAAAAGAAAACTGAGACTTCTAAAAGTTGTATCCAAAATCACATAGTATGGGCAGTTACAGAGCTGAAATTCTAACCTACTGCATGATATATCTGAGGGAAGAGTAAAAACCAAGCAACATAGGCTGCCTAGGAAGGGATCCAGGCAGGAAATACACCATGGCACACCTCATGTGCTGCACAGTTTTGCCTTAGATAATTAGAGGAAGGATTTATTTGTTAGAACACTTGAAAATGTCAGAATCAAAGGGCAAACAAGAGACTAGTCCACAATGTTCAGCTCAACTCAGAAAAGCTGGCTGCAAGGATAATTGATACAGCCAATGAAGAAAAGGGAAATGGCAAAAGAGAAATAAATCATGTTTGCTCAATCTTCCCACTCCCACAGTTGAAATTAATTAGAGAAAAGGAAAAAAAACAGTATCAAAGGTAAGACTGTTGATTAAAAGGCAGAAAATGCTAACAGAAAAAAATAATTTAGATGGGTTTGTATGTAGGGATAATAATAGAATAAGAGTAATCACAACTTTATGAATTAAATCCCAATTTAGTTCACTTGAAAGAGAGGAGAGAACACAGAGATGATGCTGTGGTTTGTATAGTAATGACTCTTTTCTGAACTGCCCCGTACATTTCAAACTGGAATGTAGGCTCTTTTTACCTATAGAGAGTGCTCAATAAAATGCTGTCATTCTTCAATGTTGAATTGGATAATTAACAAAGCTACTTTTCCATTATTAGCTCAAAGTTTAATTTTTCTTCTTTCAGAGTGAAGTATTAAAAATATCAAGGGATTTAATAGCTTCAGTGTACTTGGAAACTCAACACCAGATATTAAGAATATGGACTTTGTAGTCAAATCTGGGCTTAATCCTAGCTCCTCCACTTATAGCTCTAGGACTTTAAATATGTAATATATTCAATCTCTCTGAACCTCAGTTTCCATATTTGTAAACTAACACAGTTTATAGCCACTTCTCATATTGTATCTGAGGATTGAATAAAATAAAAAGAGTGAGGTATCATCTTGATTCCTTGTAAATGGAGGTAGTAGCTGAGTGGCTGAATGGGTGGATAGAAAACAAAACTAAACTATGGAAAAAAAGAGGGGTGGACTTAGGAACACCCAAAGTTGAGAATAAAGAGAAGTCATGAATTTTAGAGAGTATTCCCACCACCCTAGTAGCTACCAATAGTATTAGAAATATTTGAATGCCCACGTGATTTGGCTTCTAACGTTTGACTGTGAATTTAAAAGTTTACAAAGAACTTTCAAAAAACTCTGTAGCCACCTGTGCTGAGATCTGAGACCTTCATGTCCCTCAAGTGATTAGCAGTGTAATCATGAGCCAGTATAGGGAAGTGGATAGCTGTGAAGGATAATGGTACTGCTTAGCTTAGAGGGACTGACATTTCATTTTGCTGCTTGCCACACCAAATGATTCTCTTTCTCCTCCTGCATAGACTATCATTAAGAATCCAAATGTGAATTAACCTGTGACACTAATCATACCTTCCTTATTGCAGAATTTTTGGTATCAGTGTTTTCCTGTGCTACACGCAGCTCTCATGTTTATTACTGAGAGGTGGAAATGGAATAATTCATTTGGAAACAAATATGCAAAGAATTGTATTTAACAACCACAGCACTTGTAATGAAAGTCCCTCCTGAATGCAAGTAGGGGCTAGATAAGTTAGTAATTAACTTTTGTGGATTAGATATATTTTCACTGTCTTCAAAAGGATGTTCATTCTTTTTCCTCACAAAGTGAAAATGATCAGCAAAAGCATCTAGTGCCAAAGAAATGCCCTGCTTTTCGGTGGGTGGCATTTTGATAGAAAGCATCCTCATAGCTTAAAAGGGATCAGTTTTAAATGATGCCAGAGCTCAGAATTCTTTTAAAGCTCAGTGCCTAGATGGAAACTCTACAGATAAATTTAGGATATGTCTGGCTTTAAAGCACCTTGAGCTATGTAAGAACTTTAAGAAGGAAGAGAACTACATTGACTTGAATCCTACAATTCCTTTCCTGTGCAAATGAATCTCAATGCTTTTTAACAGTTGTGAACAAGAAAAGAGATCCAGGCTTAGAAAATGATAATTCTTTTGAAATTACCACTAGGAAGGCTAAAATGGATGGTGAAAGGTGGTGCGAGAATTATTTAGTGCATTGTCCCTTCATGGCTTGCCAACTCATTTTATGCACAACAGCAACCCACCCACCCTGGACCCACCCTACTCAACATTTTCCTGGATAACTCCAACTTTTAGATCTTGTTTAATGCTCACTTCCCTGCCCTCCTGTGACCCTACTCAAAGCAGATTAGGGTCATCAAAGAAAACTTGCCCCAGACAAGTTAAACAGACAAGGAAAGTAGCATTCATGCTTATTGCATAAAAGAAAGAGATTGAACCCAACCCCGATGAAACAAAACACAGGAAAATTTCTAAGCACTGGGATGAACTAGTAGAAAAATTACTAGAGGACATTAATAAGTGAGGTTAGTCAATGTGAAAAATCCATCTATATTTCCTCCAACTGGCATAGGAGCTCTGTCTTTCTTTCAGATTATATTTGAAAAAGATGGCTCCCTGGTCCTTGAAA
This sequence comes from Heterocephalus glaber, assembly GCF_053883595.1. Classification (NCBI taxonomy): domain Eukaryota; kingdom Metazoa; phylum Chordata; class Mammalia; order Rodentia; family Bathyergidae; genus Heterocephalus; species Heterocephalus glaber. The sequence goes on along the minus strand of NW_028258156.1, from coordinate 24,261,926 downwards.
AAAATGTTTCCTGTATTCTGAAACTGGCAAGATGCTGAGAAATTTACATCTCAATGGGGCATTAAGAATTTACAGTTACAAATTTTCTGAAGTAAATGATCTAAGAAAAGAGAAGTCTGGGCCTATAGTCAGGAAAATGGCTATCTAAAGTTTGGTCAAGCTGAGGGGAACATTAGGGCTGTCTTGGCCAGGGTCTTCCTTTCTACTATAGGTCTCATGGCAGTTTAATACTGAGTTGTTTCAGTTGTAATTATTTGTTTGAGTTTCTAAAAGTTCGTGAATTTACAAGCTTAAGAAGAGGTTTGATGCAAGTATCAGAGGTATCTGTATTGATTTGTTTTAACATCTGTCCATTTGGGCAGAGATAATATCTTTATTTTGTGTACTACTGTGTCCTTAGTACAGATTATATACATGGTACCTGGCACCTAGTAGGCATTCATTAAATATTTATGGAATGAGGAGAAAGTTCTCCAAGAACCCAGTTTCTTCGGAATTCTTCCCCTTCTTTCTTTGGTATCATGGAGTTAAAGATTTATTTGGCAATTGGGTGAAGGACAAGTACTTCATTTGTTAGTTAGTTGATATGGTTTGGATCTAGATGTCCCCCCAAAGCCTCATGTGGTCATAGGTGGGTGAATCTAGAATGTGTGATGCTAGGGTTAAGGCTGTGTGATTATTAAACCACTACATGTGAGTAACTGGTTTGGTACTGCCCTAATCCCGGTAGTCTGAATAAGATAAAAGGAGCCAAAAGGCACTGTTAAGGTCCCTTGTTGCTTTTTGCTGCTTCCACTGCCATGAACTGTTGCCCCTCTGCCATCCTGCCTTGGAGCCACCCCATTATGAAGTGAAACCTCTACGAACTGTGAGCTAAGTAAACCCTCTAACTCTGGGTGTTGGGCATTTTGTTTCAGAAACAAGAAAAAAGTAACTAACACATTAATAAATATTTATTACCATGAACACAAAACCGTCATGTCAAGTACTTGTCTTGTACTTCGGTGAATCAAATAAACACAATACACAAAAAGTCTACATACAAAGTCTACCAAAAACGTCTACATACAAGGTATAGAAAACATTTGTTTTGCATATATTAGCTCTGATAAAAATGAAAAATTTTGCATGCCTTTTTCAAATTTACAAGGATAATTTATTTAAAATAAATGGTATGCTGGGCATGGTGGTGCATGCCTGTAAGCCCAAAACTCAGGAGGCTGCGGCAGGAGGATCATTGTGAGTTCGAGGCCAGCCTGGGCTACATAGTGAGTTCAGGGCCAGCCTAAACTACAAAGGGAGACTCTGACTCAAAAAACCATAAAAAAAATAAAAATACAAATAAATAAATTAATTAATAAATTTTAAAAATGGTATGTGTTTCTTTAAAAAGTCATTGGAAGCATTTGTACTGGTGTCATTTTTTTCACAAAAAGATTCCCCTACAACAAGCAAAAATGTTAGTAAGAATCTCATTGATCATTGTTTTACAGAAATAGTAATTTCTATAAATATTTTAAATCACCACTCAAGTCTAGTCTTGGACAAGAACAATAGATCTAGTAAAAGAATTAAAATATTTGTAGAACTAGAGCACAAGTACTTCAAAAAGAACAGTTACCCTAAATTCAGTGATTCACCTGACTTTCAAATAAGATAGAAATGATTGTGAATTGAATGTGAAGCCCAATTGCATAGACTTTATTAACAATGACACTAGAAATTTTTAAGCTTTCTCTAGCCACCAAGAATAACTCAAGACTTTTCATGCATGACATGAAACAATGGTCTGAAATCATAATACAAGATTAAATCTTTCACATCTGCCAGGACCAGCCCGTGGTTACACTGTAAAGATAGCACTCAGTTCATCCCTTCCAAAGTTTCAGAGTTGAAGGAGTTCTAATAAAGCATCTTACATTTCTTTTGTTTTTCCCTAAAGACAATTCTTGACTACATCTGGATTCAAAAAGAAAAATCTGATCAATAGGCTTCTGTGTTTTCTCAGGATGCTTTCTAATGTTCAGATATGTCCAGATGCCAGACCACAGAGACACATAGTTGTCAACAAATAATTAGATGGTTTCCCTTTTGTCCAAATGCTCTTACTTCTTGTAGCCCCAGAGCTCACTACTCTGTGACTTCAGTAGTGGCTTCAGTCTGAGACTTTAGATTTTTAGGGTCTTCTTTAACATATTCATGACAATGGTAATCCCCTACTTCATTGAAGACAAAATCTGAGCCAATGTTTTATCTATTTCGAAGAAATTTTCAATCTATATGTGCTATATAAATTACAGTGCTGTGGCTGCCAAGTAATAGAAAACAAACTGAATACCTTAGACCTTAAGATCGATCAGGAAAGAATTCAATGATCTCAATGTACAAGAACCCATTGTTGAACTAGTCAAGTACAGAGCGTCCTAGCGTCATCACTGTCCACTGTTTCTGTTCTGCAGTCTTCCAACTGTCTGCTTTATCCTCAGGATTAAGAAATAACTTTCCCAGCTCCCAGTGTTGTGTCCATAACATGAAAGAAATGAAAGACATTTTTTTCAACATGGGTCCTTACTGCAGTATGCAATACCCACCACTATAGTAGACAGTGTATGTTTACAATCATGGGAAAATGTGACAAAGAATTCTATAAATAAAAAAATAATTTTGTTCATGCTTTAATGCACAGATGCTTGATGAACAACAATGGCTTTACACAGTGCTTAGTCTGTAGGTTTCACAACAGTGACTCATGACTCTCATCCTGGTGAGGAAAGCACTGTTTTTTCACCCCCATTTTTAGATGAGCGGAGTCATACAGAGGCTCTGACCAAAGTTTCATGGCTGGCTAATGCCAGAACCAGGATTAAAACCAAGACACTTTGATTCTGGAGCGCATGTTCTTTTTTTAAAAAAATAAATTTTATTTATTTTATCCCATTTGCCCCCTCAAGCTCCCTCCCCTTACTATGTAAAAAAGCTTTGTTTCCATTTTTTCCTTCTGTTTTCACTTTTTTCTTGTCCCTTGAATGGAGCTCACATTCTTTTTTTTCTTTGTTTGTATTAAATTCTTTTATTGGTACATTGTAGGTATACAACACAATTACATTTCTCATTGGGAATTGTACCTTTATATAATGCATCTTGGTTCTTATTTTTTCCCCATTCCTAGCCCTCCCTTTACGCCCTCCAGCTTTCCCTATTTACAAAGACTTTATTTCCATTTTTTCCATTTCTCAGCATTTTTTCCTCTCCCTTTTTTCTTTTCCCCTGCCCCTCCCAATACCCCTACCCCTTTGGACCTTTTCTTCCTATTTCACATTATCGATTATTCATTCTAATCATTGGTACATTTTAGGCATACAATATAATGACATTCATCATTGGAAATTTGCACCTTTACATAGTCTCTCTTGGTTCTTATTTTTCACCCTTGCCCAGCCCTCCCTTCAACCCCTCCAGTCCTCCCTATTTACAAAGATTTTGTCCCTATTTTTCCATTTTTTCATATTAAACTCCTTCCCTTCTATCCTTTCCCCTAGCCCTCCCACTTCCTTCCCCTTTGCCCCTTTTCTTCCTATTTCACATTACCTATTATACATTTAGTCCTTATTTACACTTTCAGTTTCTCACACCAGAGAAACTATTCGGTATTTACACATGTGTGTCCTATTTATTTCACTTAAGAGTATTGCCTCAATATGCATCTACTTAGCTATAAATGTCTCTAATTTCTCATTTTTTATGGCTGAGTAGTACTCCATTTTATTTTAAAAAAAAAACACATTTTCTTTATCCAATCTCCAGTTGATGGACATTTGGGCTGTTTCCAAGTTTTAGCTATCACAAACTGTGCTGCTATGAACATGGGCACACATATATCACTGTGGTATGATTCTTTTAATTCTTTGGGGAAGATCCCCAGCAGTGGAATAGCAGGGTCAAATGGGACTTCCAGTCCTAGTTCTTTGAGGTATCTCCATACTGATTTCCACAGTGTTTGCACCAGTCTACACTCCCACCAGCAGTGGAGCAGGGTTCCTCTTTCCCCACAGCCCCGCCAGCATTTGTTATTGGTTGATTTCATGATAGCAGCCATTCTTTCTGGAGTGAAGTGGAATCTCAGCATTGTTTTCATTTGCATCTCTCCAATGACCAGTGATGTTGAACATTTTTTCATGTATTTATTTGCTATTTCTACTTCTTTGTGTGAGAAATGTCTGTTCATTTCAGATGCCCATTTTCAGATTGGGTCTTTAAATTTGGGAGGTCTGATCTTTTTAAGTTCTTTATAGATTCGAGATAGTAGACCTTTGTGTGAGGAAGAGCAGGTGAAGATTTTTTCCCACATTGTGGGTTGTCTCTTCACACTGCTGGTGGTTTCTCTTGCTGTGCAGAAGCCTTTTAATAAGAAGAGATCCCATTTGTTGATTGTTTGTGCTAGTTCATGGGCAACTGAGGTTTTGTTCATAAAATCTTTGCCTACACCAATGTCATCAAGGGTTCTACCTAACCTCTGTTCCAACTGGTTCAAAGTTTCTATTTTAACATTTATATCTTTAATCCATTTTGATTTTAGTTTAGTGCATGGTGAGAGATATAGGTCTAGTTTTAATCTTTGGCAAGTTGAAGCCCAATATTTCCAGCACTATTTATTAAAGAGGCTATCTTTCCTCCAGTGAGGGTGTTTGGCTCCTTTATCGAAGATGAGATGTCTTGTTCCTGATTTTAGTGTGAAGGATTTCAGTTTTTGACCATTTAGTATGATATTGGCTGTTGGTTTTTCACAGATGGCTTCTATCAGTTTGAGGTAGAGACCATCTATTCCAATTTTTTGTAGGGTTTTTATCATAAATGCATGTTGGATTTTGTCAAATGCTTTTTCTGCATCTATGGAGATAATCATATGGTTTTTGTCCTTGGCTCTATTGATATAGTGTATTACATTGATTGATTTTCGTATATTGAACCATCCCTGCATCCCTGGGATGAATCCCACTTGATCAGGGTGTATGATCTTCTTGATGATCTTCTGCATTCTGTTTGCCATTATCTTATTAAGGATTTTTGTATCTATGTTCATTAGTGAGATTGGCCTATAGTTCTCCTTTTCACTTGGGTCTTTCTCTGCTTTGGGGATCAAGGTGATGCTTGCTTCCAGGAATGAATTTGGGAGTATTGCTTCCCTTTCAATTTCATGGAAGAGTTTAAACAGTAGTGGCAGCAGTTCCTCTCTAAATGTCTTGTAGAATTCAGCAGTGAAGCCATTAGGGCCTGGGCTTTTCTTAGTTGATAAGTTTTTAATTACGTTTTCAATTTCATTGGTTGATATGGGGTTGTTCAGAATTTTTAGGTCGTCTTCATTCAACTTTGCTAATTCATGTGTATCTAGGAATCTGTCCATTTCTTCTGTGTTGTCCATCTTATTGGCGTATCAGTTCTGGAAGTAGGTTATTGATGATCCTCTGGATTTCTGCTAGGTCTGTTGTACTTTCACTCTTTTCATTCCTAATTGCATGGATTTGGGCCTTTTCTTTCCTTTTTCTGACAAGGTTGGCTAAAGGTTTGTCAATTTTGTTGATTCTTTCGAAGAACCAACTCTTGGTTTCATTGATTTTTTGTATCATTCTCTTAGTCTCCATTGCATTGATTTCTTCTCTGATCTTTATAATTTCTTCCCTTGTATGAGCTTTGGGGTTGTCCTGCTCCTCTTTTTCTAGAAGCTTGAGGTTCAGCATCAGGTTGTTTAATTGGGCTCGTTCTGTTTTCCTAATATGCGTATTCACTGCTATGAATTTCCCTCATAAGACTGCTTTCATTGTGTCCCATAGATTCCAATATGTTGTTTTGTCATTGTCATTTAATTGAAGGAACTGTCTGATTTCTTCTTTAATTTCCTCTGTGACCCATTGGTTATTCAGAAGTGTGTTGTTCAATTTCCACGTGTTTATGAAATGTTTTGAGTTTCTTTTGCTATGGATCTCCAATTTCATCTCACTATGGTCTGATAATATACAGGGAATAACTTCAATTCCTTTGCACTTACTTAAACATGTTCTATGTGTGAGTATGTGGTCTATTTTGGAGAATGACCCATGTGCAGCTGAGAAGAATGTGTATTCTGATTTTGTGGGGTGGAAGACTCTGCAAACATCTGTTAAGTTCATTTGTTCAAGAGTTTGATTGAGTTCTAGTATTTCATTACTTATTTTTAGTCTAGTTGATCTATCTATTTGTGACAGTGGGGTGTTGAGGTCCCCCACTACGATTGTATTAGTGCATATATGACTTTTCATGTCCATTAGTATTTGTTTTATATAGTTGGGTGCACTAGTGTTTGGTGCATAGATATTTATGATTGTCATCTCTTCCTCTTGGATTCTTCCCTTTACAAGGATGTAGTGTCCTTCTTCATCTCTCTTAATCAGTGTTGGTTTGAAATCTACTTGATGTGCCAAGATGATAGCTACTCCTGCTTTTTTTCGGGTTCCTATCGCATGGAGTATTGTTTTCCACCCATTAACTTTCAGTCTATGAGTTTCCTTTTGAATTAAGTGTGTTTCTTGTATGCAGCATATTGTTGGATTTTGCTTCTTGACCCATTCTGCCAGTCTATTTCTTTTGATTGGTGAATTGAGACCATTAACATTGATGGTTATAACTGAAATGTATTGACTTGTCATTGCCGTGACTTTTTCTTTTTGTTGGGTTCTCCCCCTTTCCATTTAATTTCTTGTCATGCCAGATGGGTTCATTCTGCTTTGCTTCCTGGGGTTGTGATCCTCAATATCTGTTCCTAGGCTATTGTGTAAAATTCTTTGGAGTGCTGGTTTGGTATTCAGGAAGTTCCTAAGGTGCTCTTTGTCATGAAAGCATCTTATTTCTCCATCCATTTTGAAAGATAGTTTTGCAGGGTACATCAATCTGGCTTGGAGGCTGTTTTCTTTTAGGGCTTGGAATATGTCACTCCAAGCTCTTCTTGCCTTGATGGTTTGTGTTGAGAAGTCTGCTGTGATTCTGATGGGCTTTCCTTTGTATGTGATTTGTTTCTTTTCTCTGACTGCTTGGAGAACTTTGTTCTTCTGTTGAGTTTCTGGAATCTTAACAATTATATGCCTATGTGTAGATTTTTTTTGATCAAGGCTATTTGGAGTCCTATATGCCTCACTTATCTGTATGTCAAGCTCTTTTCCCCTGCTTGGGAAGTTTTCTGCCATTATTTCTGTGAAGAGATTTTTTATGTCATCTCCACTCTCTCCTGTTTCTTCATTGAGCCCAATCAGTCTTATGTTATTCTTTTTTGCATCATCTAGCAGCTGCTGGATTGATTTCTCATGTTCTCTTATAATTTTGAAGCAATTTTTCTTTTTCTGGTCACTAATTGCAATCTTATCTTCTATATCTGAAATTTTGTCCTCACACTGGCTCATTCTGCTGTGTAGACTTGCAATGGAGTTTTTCATGTCCTGGAAATCTATTTGCATCTGTTTTATGGATTCCATTTGTTTCTTATGTTGGGATTCCATCATATTCCTCAGCTCCTCTCTAGATTTATTAATCATGTCTTGCACTAGGGGCACAATTTCTCCTGTTATCTGAGAAATTATTTCTGATTTCATTTTTTCCAGATCCCCTTTTGTGGCCAGTTCAGTGGGTCCAGTTGGTTGAGTATCAGAGTGTTCCATCTCATTTCCCTTTGGGGCTGCTGTAGGTGATGTGGAAGTCTGGTTTTGAGAATTATTTACTTGTTTTCTCATTTCGACTGGGGCGGGGGGCTTTTAGCGCCTGCACAGATTACCTCCTCTGAGCTGGGAGAGGTGGGACAGGGGCCAGGAGCAGCGGTAGGGATGGTGGCCCAAAAGCCCTTTCCTATGGGCTAGGAGCAGCCGGAGGGATGGTGGCTGGGAAACCCCTTCCTCTGGACCAGGAGCAGTGGGATGGTGGCTCAGAATCCCCTCCCTCTGGGCCGGGAGTGGTGGGAGGGATGTTGGCCTGGAAGCCCCTTCCTCTGGGCCAGGAGCAGCAGGACAGAAGGTGGCCCAAAAGCCCTTTCCTCTGGGCTGGGAGCAGCGGGAGGGATGGTGACCGGGAAGCCCCTTCCTCTGGACCAGGAGCAGCAGGACAGAAGGTGGCCCAAAAGCTCTTTCCTCTGGGCTGGGAGCAGCGGGAGGGATGGTGACCGGGAAGCCCCTTCCTCTGGACCAGGAGCAGTGGGACGAAGGCTCAGAAGCCCCTACCTCTGAGCCGGGAACAGTGGGACTCAGTACTTTGGTCTGGTGGTCTGGTGTCCTCTGTGTCTTTGTAGTGTGGAATCAGGGGGCTGCCTGTCTGCAGTGGGGTGATTTGGTGTCTTCCACACGACTCAGGACCTTGGTAGGGCGTGCACAGACCTGCCTGTCTGCAGCGGGCTGATTCAGCGTGTTCTGTGCAACTCAGGACCTGTCTCTCTGCAGCGGACTGATTCGTCGTGTCGGAGCTCACATTCTTAAACACTATTCCTTGCTGCCTCTAGTTCCCTCATTTTTAAGGCCCTATCTTTTCCAATATATTATATATTTTTATCATATTAACTGTATATTCCATCCTATTTCTTGATGAGAAATTTACTTGGGCTATGTCATAGACCCAAATAATACAAAGAACCATTTTAGTTCTTTAAAAAAGAAAAAGGGTTTGTTTTCAGGAAGAAGCTCTATGCTAGGATTCTGAAAAAGAAGGGTAATGTAAAATTCACTAGATTCAGATTATTTAGTCCAAGTGAGAAAACTATAAGATCCAGAGAGGTCACATGACTTGCCCAAGACTCCACAGTCCCTTAATGGTACAGATGAGACTAGAATTCTTATATCCTGTCATATATTTTAATTCAAAATAATAAGCCCTCTGCACTGAAAGAGTAAATCAATGGATTGCAGGACAGGTGAAGAATAGGCCCCTTGGTATGGTAGCTTATCGATTTGCCCCTCATCTAGTAATTTCTCACTTGGTGATCAAATAAAACCATTAGTTAGGATTGTATTGTTCAGGCCCAACCCCTTCCCTTTGGTGTCTGTGAGAAATGAGACTTCAGGGTACCTGTGCTGGGGAGACTGGGACCCTGGAAAGACTTTGTAAGATGGTACAATTGATTTTTATGTGTATATGAATGACTTTAGTCAAAAGAATGTGCAGTTTCTCATATTCTCTTATAGTTCTATAATCACAACTTTTAATCACCTTTATTTGTCACTAATAATGTTCCCTTTTGGTACTATTTTTAGGCTGCAGTGTAAAAAGAACTTACTATTAATTCCATTGTTTTTCTTTATCCCTTATCTGTATTTGTTATTTTTTATATAGTCCTTTTACCAGGACTGTTACAAAACTTTTAATATAATATCAATAGTACTTGGATGGTATGTTTCAGCTTCCATTGATAATCCCTTTTTCTTGTTTCAGAATTTTTTTGCCAGTACTCATCATATTTCTTTATGTGATTCAATTAAAGTTCTTATTATCCATAATGACAGGAATGAGAGATACTTCGGTTAATATAATAATCTTATATTTATTCTAGTTAGCAGAATACTCATATTTATTAAATCAATATACAGAGGTGTCAATTTTCAAATAGGTTTAATATAGTCATCATTTAATGCTTATTAATTTATTCCTTTAATCAGAAATTATTTATTAGCTGGATTAAGCAATGTTCTAAAATGATGGAGAATAATGATGTCATACTTTTGCTCCTTAAGGAGTTTATGGTTTACTTAGGGAGTTGGACAAATATCATATGCTATGGCAAGGGTCACACGATAAGCAGAAGAACACAGGACTTAGGGGACCTTCAGACAAGCCTGTGGCCCAGACTTAGGTCACCAGAGTAACAGCTAAAGCTTGTTAAGTATAATTTGATCTTCAGAAATTTAGAGGTCTGACAATACTTTACCCTTGTCATTAGAAATAGCTTACTACTTTCTTTCCTTGAAAGGAAAAATTATGAGAAAAGAAAAAAAATGGAAATAAAGTCTATGTAAATAGGGAAGGGTGGAGCAGGTGAAGGGCGCACAGGTAATGGGGGAAAAATAAGAACCAAGATACATCATGTCCAGGCACCCAATGATAAATGTAAAAGTATTGTATACCTAAAAGGGACCAATAAAAGAATTTAAGCAAAAAAAAAAAAATAGCTTACTCTAGATTGATAAAGGATTTTTGTTGAGCTTTAGATAAAACAATAATTTAGAAAAACTTTTTTCGAAACTTTAAAAAACTTAATTTAACAAAATTTATCCAGAACAATAATAATAAATGTCAACAAGACTGAATGAAAGTGGCACTGCTCTTACAAAGGAAAGTTGCTACAGCTGTTCTAGAAAGGCATTTAGCAATACGTAAAAGTATTATTTGTTGCTCTAGTAATTAGTATTAGGGACTAGCCTGAGGAAGTAAGTCAGAAATGTGATAAATATATAAAGATACTCATTACAGAATTATTGAAAATAGTGAAAGAAAAAAGTAATGTCCAATAATGCTAGGAGCAATAATATTTTTATAGAAAAACTTCTTGTCTGTATAGATTGTTACTTTTTTTTTTTTTTTTGCTTCTGCTTTACCTTGCGCTCCATTGTCAAATTGTACAACGTTTGCTTTCACTTGTCCATCTCTCACTGCATGAGCACCTCTGGTTCCTCCCCTCACATCTGTGATTTGTGTAATACTTTCATAAATCAGCATCTATTTCATTTTTTACATGTACTCCTTATCATTTTAACCTATTTCATTGTCTTATCTAGCCTCCCATTTGGTCCTTTGTTACACACAGCACCTCTACCCAAGTATCTTCTTTAAAAAATCAACTTTTAGTGTAGCACTTTTTACCTCCAGTGATTTTCTACTTCTAGGTACATAATAGCCTGGAACTCTCTAACTCATCTCAGAGAACCTTGAAATGGTAATAATTCCTGTGTGTAAGAGCCCAGTTTGGGAGTTTTAACCAAAGAGAAGGCCAACTAAATTCACAGATGCCTTTTTGGCAGCTGTGTTTATAGCCAGATCCAGATGTCCTGAGACTGTAGCTGAAACTGGCCCGGCAGGTTTCCATCTCGCAGCAACAGCCGTTTTTTAATCCTTTACAGTGTGAATCTCCACTCCCTTTAGGAAATCCGCCACACTCTGCTCAGGGAAGTTGGCTTTTGTGAGGTGTTTGTCCTTCACATCTCCAAATCCCTCAGCAATCCTTGGGACAGAGGAAGGACTCAGGTATTCCAGAGTTTCTTCACCCTGCAACTTTGGACCCACTCCAGATCTCCCAATTTTCATTCTCTGGTCCCACACATAATCCTTTGAGGCCTCTACTGCCAAAAGTAGAATGAGCACTGATCTTGAAAATCACTTTTGTCTTGAGGCTAGCTTGCACTGGGTTTTTGCCTTGTATGGACATGTAGAAAACCCTACCATTCTGTGGGAGAATTTTCATGAAAGAATTTGCTACTGCAGAAGCAACCATGCGGATGCCTTTTCCTTAAATGCATGATGCTAATGTGTGCTACCCAGAGTCAACTCATTTGCAAACTGAATCACTGCCCACCGCACCAGACTCATACTGAAAGAAGCACTGGTACCAGAAGAAATGACAAAATCACTGACTAGTGTGCTGGCCAGGAGGGGGGCTCAGAACTTCTACCAGACTTCCAAATAGAGCTGCTGACATTGACACCTTTCTCTCCAGGGAGTTTGCAGTGGCTTAATCTTATCGCCATCTGTGGAGATAATGACATACTAGGGAATTGTTATCCTCTCCTAAGGGGGTTGTAACTGGCTTTTTAGTTGTACCTGAAACTGGGAAAAGAGTTGGCAGTATGTACACTCCAACTTCAGTCCTTTTATTTTATCATGCAATTGTTAAAAGGAAGAAGAGCAAGAAGAAATGACTCATTCATTTCTTTGTAACAGATAAGTAGAAGTTACAAAACCCTGACTTGAAAGCAACTTTGTCTCAAGGTCCCCAAAGAAGTAAAAAATAGACCTCCGATGCCCTATCTTCTGGCCTTTTAGTAACTCACACCGATGAGAAAACATCACCTTCCACGCATTAAAAAATACACTTCCTGCCTCAGAAAATAGATCATGTGTGTTTGTAATTAAGTTTCCTTAATTTCTATTTAGCTTGGTACAAACCATGAATCCCTTTGAGCATATATTTGTGTTTCCAGACTGGCTGGAAAATATTCCCCATTCCACTTTTTCTTTTCTTTTTTAAAAATAACACCTTATGAGATAATTCATATACTATGGAATTCACCCATTGAAAGTGTACAATTCAGTGGTTTTTGTTTTGGGGGGTGGGTTTTGATACCGGGGATCGAACTCGGGTCCTTGCGCTTGCGCAGCAGGCGGCGAAACCACTAAGCTAAATCTCCAGCCCTCAGTGGTCTTTAATACATTCACAACTTGTACAATCACACCACAATTAGTTTTCATTTTGAACTTTTTATCACTGCTCCCAAAAGTCTTCATATATATTAGCAGTCTCTCTCCATTTCCCCCTCCACCCTCTCTAACCTACACCCTTAAGCAGCCACTAATCTTTCCATCTCTATAGATTTTTCTATTCTAGATATTTCATATAAATTGAATCATAAAATATGTGGTCTTTAGTGGCTGGTTTCTATCACTTAGCATAATATTTTCAAGGGTCATCCATGTTATACCATACATAAATATTTCATTCATTTTTATTGCCAAATAAGATTCCACTATAAAGATGTACCATATTTAATTTATTTATTCATCAGTTGGGGGACACTTAGATTGTTTCCTCTTTGGGGTTATTATGAATAATGCTGCCATGAACATTCATGTATAAGGTTTTGTGTGTCATTTGTTTTCATTTTCTTGGGTATATACCTACAGTATAATCGCTGAGTAATCCCATTGATGATGCTTTTTTTAACTTTTTAAAAATTGTATTAATACATGTTTGCAGTGCATGCAGTTTAGTCATCTTGGGAAGTGGGTACATGCATGTACTGCAGCTTATTTCTTTTTGATCCCCTTCCCCTTCCTTCCCGGCTCCTTCCCTCATCCTCTAATTCCCCATCCCCATTTTCATTCTTGTTGATATTATTCATCTTTTTTTTTCTTTTTTTTTTTTTGGTCCCAGGGATCAAACTCTGGACCTTGTGCTTGCAAGGCAGGTGGCGGAAGCACTGAGTTAAATCCCTGGCCCCTTGTTGATATTATTCGTCTTCCCTCATTTTATGGCACATGATGTTTACATACATTGAGGTTATTAAGTTCCTGTACTTAGCATATCTTTATTCTACTTATTTCCCCCTCCTCCCTTACTCACCTCTTGCCCTTGTTCCCTTGGACCCTTCCCTATTGCAAAAGATCCATCCCCTTATCCTCTCCTACCCATCTTTTATTATTCTCTTTGTTTATACTTTGCCTCACTCAAATGAGAGATACCCTATTGTATTTAAGCTTACATGCCTAGTTTACTTCATTCAGCATTATATTTTGCAGGTGTGTCCATTTTCCTATAAATGTTTCAAATTTGTTATTCTCTATAGCCAAGTAGTATTCCATTATATATAGATACCACATTTGTTTATCCAATTGTCTGTTGATGATGAGTATACAGGCTGCTTCCAGGATTTAGCTACAAGAATTGTGCTGCTAGAAACATTGTGATAATTCATATTTAAACTTTTAAGGGACTTCAGACTGTTTCATACAGCAGCTGTACCATTTTAAATTTCAGCAGTGAATGGGGATTCCAGTTTCTCCACATTCTCAATGACATTTATTATCATCTTTCTTTTTATAAACTTGCTGGAGAGTGTAAATAGTTGTCTCTTGTGGTTTTTCTGTGGATTTTTTATGGTACCTAATAAGAGTGAGCATCTTTTCATGAATTTATTGACTATTTATGCATCTTCTTTGGGTAAATGCCTATTCAAGTCCTTTGCACTTTTAAAATTATTACTTGGTTTTTATTATTGAGTAGTCAAAAAAAGACCCATAGTTGGGCTTTTCCTCACCATCCCTTAAGTCAAAGCAACTCTGTTTTCTTATAATTTGTATATTAGGGGCAAAGAGGTCCCTATTTTGAATTATTATTATTATTATTATTATTATTATTATTTTAAAGAAAAATAAGGATAGCTTGGTGAATGGATGGACAGATGGATAGATGGATGGATGAAGAGAAAGAAGAAAGATTTCCATTGAGGTACTTCTTAATGATATTCTTTCAACTGAAAAACATTGACTTAATATAGAAAGTGCCAGGGTGAGATTTATGATGGATGCTCTTTCCTTCTTTCCCCAATGGAAAACCTGGGATGTGGCTGTGGTTTATTACGTATGAGAAGTTCATCTCTGGAGAATTCATTACAAAGAAAAAGGAAAACATATCCTGTTCAGGCTTTAGAAAGAACTTTCTGATCATGTGGGTCTTAATCACTGAGATGACTTATGGGTGAAAAGCACTGTGTTTTCACCTCCTTGGAGATTGTGAAGCCTATAGGTTATCTATGAAGGGCCCTTCCCACTCCTGATTTATTAAAATATCTTCACAAACCACATATGGTCAAATGAGCTCCTCACTAACCTTGTATTTGCACTGTTTCCAGCTAGTTTTAAGTATCACAAGTTCATTGAAAAGACATTAATTATATTGAACACATTGTCCTCTTTCATGGAGCAAAACACATAAAAAGAAAGTGTCCCTTAATTCTGAATTAATGATGACATTCATTGAAAAACAATGACTATAATTACATTTGGCATTTGGGGGCCTATCACAGAAAACAGCCAGCTTAAACTACAAAGAGTTTGCCTTTTTGTTCTATGAGTAAATTGCTACATGTCTCAGTTCCACAGTACTGGATACAAAAATCTTCTTGTGCATGCCACAAGCCCAGTAGCAATAATATGCATGGCACAGCAGCAGCAGAGAGAAGTTAGCACTTGGCATTTTCTATCTTCAAACTGTTTCCTATACTTCCCTTACTTTTTGTCTATGTGTTGTCCAGAAAGGAGGATAAGACCATATTATTCTTTTTATCATTAGTCTTTCTATTGAGACCAACATTAACAGGCATTTTTGATGTCCATTTGTGAAGTCAACACCACCTTCCTTTTCTCACTGACTGTCTGACACCTCCAAGTCTAAAAATCTTGCAGTCACTATCAGGTCAACTTGGAACTTCCAGGATAAATTTTTATCCATTCTTAACTCTCCCCTCAAGACTTTCATTTGTTCAATATGTCCTTTAGTCAGCTTTTCATTGTTGTGACAAAATACCTGAGAACAACAACTTAACAGAGGGAAGATTTATTTTGCCTCACAGTTTCAGAGGTTTCAGTCTTTGGTCAGCAGTTTCCATTGCTGTGCACCTGAGGGAAGGCAGACTATCTCAGGAGAAGGGGATGGTGGAGCAAAGCTGCTCACTCCATGGAGGCCAGGAAGCAGAGAGCAAGGGAAAGGGGGGAGGCATTCAGGAACAAAACAGAGCCCTCAAGGGTATGCCCCCAGTGACCTACCTCCTTCAGCTGGTCCCCGCCTCCTAATAGCCCATTCATCTGTGAACTCACCCCTGGATTCATCCATTGATGAAGTTAGCACCCTCACAATCAATCACATCTCTAGGCCCCACCTCTGAATACTGCTGCATTGAGGATCAAGCTCACAATACATGAGTCTTTGAGAGACACTTTAAATTTAAACCATAACACTTATCTACCAAATACAGTCAAGGTTACCCATGGCAGTGTTTCACATGTTTTCATCACACTCACACCATGAAACTTCTTCAGAGTCTCCCAACAACACTCCATCCAGTCAACTGTATTCTTTCCTCCCATGGCCCTGCCAGAGCCAATTTGCCTGACAGGCCTTAATAGGCTCCACTGTTATACTTGGCACATATTTAGAAAGAACAAACAGCACAATGTACTGCAGTCATTTCTTTCATATAAATAAGATGGTAATATTATGGATAAAACATCTTCTGAGCCCATGTAGTTTTTTCATTTTAATCAAAATAAGTATTACCTTTAGAGCCTAACATCTTAGACATGAATGGCTGCTTTCTTGTAAGACTGCTTACCAGAGAGGGTGGTATGTGTGACTCGTTATCAAGCCCAAAGACACTAAGTGTCAGGGCTCTGAGCATCAGACTTCTTGTCCCTAGAATCTAGCTCTTCACAGTTACAAGTGTAAATATCAAGGTCAGAAGGTTTTAAACTTGTTTTCTGAATTTTTAGTTTCCCAAATCAAAATCCACAAATAAGCTTAATTGCTCTGATAAGTATATCTTCTTTTTAATTGTTATTCTCTCACTCAACCACTTTAGAATGCTTTATCTTCCCTCCATTCTTTATTTTGTATGGCCTCCTTCATAGCAACTGGAGATCTCCAGTCCAGTGCACAAATGTATGTAGTTTAGAATTTTTAGGGACATTATGAAGACATCAAAAGATTTTAGATATTATGAAGTACTTGGATGTCTTGTTTGGGAATATCCAGAAACCAAGTTATTTAATTTATGATGAAGAACCCCTATTTGTAACCAAATTACAGGGTGTGGGTTAACCTGGTGATGGAACATCTTTAGAAGAAAAATAGAAGGCAGGGTTGTGGTAAGCAGGCTTATCCACAAAGTTTTTGTGAAACTTTCCCTCTTTGAATCAGCTCAGACAAGGGCCTTCCATATTTCCATGACTTCCTGTTGCACATCTTGAAACCAAGCACATCACATGTCATTCTTTTCACTGACAAATATTGGTTATGTTCAGCACAATGTTTTGGTATATGTATACACTGTGGAATGGCTAAACAAAATTAATTAACATATCCATTATTTTGTTTATCATTTTCTTATGGTAAGAACACAATGTATTCTCTTAGACATTTTCAACTATGCAGCATATTGTTATTAACTGTAGTCACTAATTGCAAGACAGATCTGTTGAGTTTATTGTTCCCATCCAACTACAATTTTGTATCCTTTGAGCAAATGTCCCCAATCCTTGGTTCTCAGTGCCTAGCAACCACCATTCTATGTTCTGCTTCTGTGAATTCATCTTTTTTAGATAATGCATATCAGTGAAATTATGGTGTAGTTGTCCTCCTGTCCTTGGCTTATTTCACTTAACATGATGTCCTCCAGGTTCATCCATCTTATTGCAGATGATATAATTCCCTTCTTTTTTAAGACTGACTAGTATTCTGCTGTGTAT
The DNA here is from genome assembly GCF_053883595.1 of Heterocephalus glaber. NCBI lineage: Eukaryota > Metazoa > Chordata > Mammalia > Rodentia > Bathyergidae > Heterocephalus > Heterocephalus glaber. Next base: position 24,244,694 of record NW_028258156.1, on the reverse strand, counting down.
ATATACCACATTTTCTTCATCTGTTCATCCATCAATGGATACTTAGATTGATTTCATATCTTAGCTATTTAAACCACCTGTTTTGCTTGTAAACAAACTGATATTTATTTTCTTTTTTGTTACTTTTCCCTAAGGGGTTTTGACAGTTGTAGGGGAGAGTCTTGCCCTAGGAAAGGTATACAATTTCTGATTACTAGTTTCACTGCATGTGTGTGTCTTCATAACCATTCAAAATAATTCTTCCAGAAATAAAAATTAGGCCTCCAACTAGGTTATTCTCTCAATTCAATCACCTTCCTAATTTTCCCAACCCTTCATGAGAATACCATCCCTTTCACTATTTATATTCAACAATCCTCAGAATCCTGTATCTAGAAGTGTTCAGCACCTAGGACAGTTACTCATGCACTAGCTGCTCCATACTGAAAGTTTGGGATTAGAAATCTCCTAAATTTTCCCTGTAATCAAACTGCCAGGCTATCCTTTACCCAAGGTAGAATTCTAAGAAAGCACTTCAGCTATATTATGTGGTGTTAGAGAGAGAAATCTATTGAAAAGTCTAACATTCTCATTCTGTAGTGGGCTGCTGCTCCTGCAAAAAAAAAAGGAAAGAAAAAAAGAAAGAAAGAAAGAAAGAAAGAAAGAAAGATAACAGTAACCATGAATTATGGAACTCAGTTGTCTATATAATCCATGTACAGTAGTAAATTTATGGCTCTTTTCACCTGGAAGCACCAAGGAAGGTGGGATGCCTAACATTCCTCTGAGGTCAGGGAAGCTATGCTCACAAGTAACTCATGAATGCTTTGATATGAAGGATCTTGGAAAGAAGGCAGAGGGGAGCCCAAGTCTAAGATGTATGACGATGATAGCTGTTCTCATGTCCACTGAAAGTCAGATACACGTGGCATATTCCTGCTTTACAACATTGCTGACAACTGTGTATGGCTATGGAATCTCAAGAGATCTAATGTTATCTTGGGTACATTACCAAAAAGCCTTAAATGCGGCAGTATTTTATTGCTGCAGCTACTGCCCTAGACTAAGTATTTCCTAAATCACTGCCATATTCAGCTAAGATAAAACACCAGGAATGAAAATGCAGCAGTGCCCTGGCATACAAAATCCTCAGATACTGGAAAATCAAGTTGTAGAATTTGACAAAAATCAAATGCTCGATGATTATCTGATGGTTTAACAAGAATCCTTCTATATTTATTAAATATCTCTTAGGGAGATATCAGTGATAATATAAATAATATTTACTTTGAGCCTGTGTTGTTGGAATACCAGATTTAGTTAATAAATCTTCCCTTTAGTCTCATCAAGTAAAACTGTCAAGGAGCTTAGTGTATGTGCAGAATTGTTAGATTATTTGAAACCAGTAGCAGTCTTTCTGAGCATTGCAAATAAGTAATACTATGACAAGAGAGACAGAGACAGACAGACAGAGACAGACAGACAGATTTTCATATTCCTGAAATTCCCTTGAGCAAAACTAAGGGTTTTCCAGTTAAAATTAAAGATACTATTTTATAGGGTTTCTCTATGTAATTTTAACTAAAGTTTAGTTCTCTTTTTAAATAAATCAGCACTGATTCCAATTCTACTCTCATAGATTTTGGGCATTTAGATGATAATTTTTGGAAGCTATACCTTAAATAAGAATGTTCCCTGGTAGTAGATATGAAGCAGACTTCCCAAATCCAAGACATCAATAACGATCCATAGCTCTGGTCTTATCAAACATTTAACTTCAAATATTCTGAAAACACTCTTTACCTAAGTATCTAAAAACATTGCTGAAAATACCATCTTACTTTCTGTCATATTTTGTTTGTATTTTATTCCTTTTATTTAAGTGTAATGTCAGCCATGTAGCTCCATGGTAGAATGCTTGCCTAGCATATGTGAGGCCCTCATTTGACCCTCAGTATGACAAAAGCAAAATGAAAAAAAGACATTATATATTATGTAAGTGTAATATAGCCATTTAAGTAACAAAAAAGTGTGTTGCATGGGTTACCAGCTGATGACTGGAAAAATCCTTCTCTTTTTTCTTTTATTCTCTTTTTTAGGGTTAGTATTCTCCCTTATTTCTTCTAACATGCTGACCTCTCTCCCTCACTTTTCTCTGTATTCACAGGATACTTCTGACATGACTGATGTTCATGGGTTTTAGCATTGCAGTAAAGAGTGATGAGTGGTCAGCAGCACTCTGTTCATCACATCTATAGAAAGTTAGCTGCTGGCTTGGTCATATTCATAATTCTGTTTCTTTACTCTCCAGAATTTATGTTGTTTATTTCTAAGGGCTACAAGCCATTGTTGATCAGCTTGTGGTATATAGAGAGTAGGCAGCAGCATCTTCAGTCTTCAGGAAGTCTGCACCACCTCTCTCTTGCCTGCCCTTCCTGGTTAGCAGGCCTACTGGTATCTGTCACTTGTTCCTGCCCAACCCTGCAGAGCTAATGCTATACCAATCCTGGCTTCAGTGCTGATGAGAGGCTATGTTCCAGCTCAATGCTCATGACTCAGGCTTGCCAACTGGTGCATAAAAGGTGTTGAGAAAACTATTTTAAAATCTACTTAGAGTAACTGTGGCCAGTGTAAGTCCCAACCATATTGGCCCTTAAAAATGGCCCCTACACTGTCACCTTTGGTTGGCTCCTCATCTTGACAGTGTTGATTCCACAGTGGATAAGGTACACTTCTGACCAGTACATTACACTAAGTAGGAAATTTATTAAATGGACCATGGATATTTTTAATGTTACATATACCTCAAAGATATGGATACTTCTTTGTGCATTATTCTTCTGCTCCTGCAGCAGTTGTCAGGATAACATTTGTCAAAGAACAGACAGAATTAAAGGTTCCACCTGTCTCTAGTCATTCGGCTGCAACTCAGCAAGATACCTCCAAAGAGCATAGTGTCAGGTCTCTCAAGGAAGAAATACAGGAGGAATAAAAGACAAACCCCCACTTTCGTGAAATTTATGACTTGCTGATAGAGTCTCAACAGCTGTATAAAAGAGATTTCAAACTTTTAGATACATATTTTACAATGTATATTGTACTAGTCATGGTTCTCCAGAGAAACAGAATCAACAGAATATATATAATTACAAGAGGGGGTTTATTAGGTTGGTTCACAGGACCACAGTGGCTGTCTGCAGGTCAGAGAGCCTGGGAAACTGGTAGCTGCTTAGACCAAGAAGGAGAGAGGGACCAATAATGCAGCCTCAGGGCATGTCTGAAGGCCTGAAAGCCCCCTGGAGAGCTACTGGTGCAAGTTTGCATTAAAAGGCTAGAGAACCTGGAGTCTGATGTCCATGAACACAGAAAAACACACCCACTTAGGAAGGGAGAGTAGAAGAAGCTAGCTTTGTTGCTGTTGTTTCTGCATTTCATCTAAGCACAAAGTCTATCAGATGATGTTGCCTACATCCAGGGTGGGTGTCCCTACTCAGAGACCCATGTGCCATCTTCTCTGGAAACACCCTCCCAGACAGACCCAGAGAAGGCCCTACCTTCTCTGGGCCTTACCAGTTCTGTAGGTGTTGCTCCACCCAGTCAGGCTGACAACCACAACTAACCATCAGCATCTGTGCAGTGAAGCCACAGAAGTGCTGGAGCACACATAAGACAAGTGAAGAAACAGTGAGTGAGTTATATCATTCACCTGGAGAGAATTTTAGAGACAGTGAATGGCAGGCCAGATTCCCAAGAAGTTAGGGCTGTCTCAGAGGAGGAAATAACCATTCAATTAAAAGACAATCGTGTTCCCAAAAAGGGATGTATGTGAAGATAGGTCACTTTGTGGAGGGTAACATGCAAATTTGGTTAGAGTAAAATTGCTGGCAGGGGAAAATATGAAAAGCAAGGTTTCTGAGATAGTTTCTTCACTCTCTGGTACCATTTAGTTCTCATGGCTTTATGTACTCTTCAAGGTCAAGTTAGAGGTGAAACCCACACAGTTACTTGAATAGGGAAAGTGTGATATAAAAAAAAAGTTGTTAGGGCTGGAGTTGCAGCCCAGTGATAGAGCACTTCCCTAGCATGCACCAGGTCCTGGGTTCAATCCCCAGCACAACAAAAACTGGTTATTTTTAAGAGGCTATTGGAGCAATAAGAGCTTAGATAGGAAAGTAAAAAAGATCCAAAGAATATAAAAATATCAGGAATAAAAAGCAGACAGTCCCTTAGAGCACTGAGTACCCAAGGAAGAGCTCCTCCATCTCCCAGGGCTAAGATCCAGACCTTGTTGGAGAGGAAACAGCTGTGACTCACTGAAGCCATGTGATGCCACACTGGTGGGACCTGCTGGAAATCTGGGTGCCAGGAAAAGCTGCTAACAAGGAGGTGTCTCATCTCCAGCAATGTCTCTGTAGTACCCTTTTTGCCAATACTTAACATCATACTAGCTGGCAAAGGGAAAGTATTTAAAAGGCCCAGTTAAATTTTTGCATAGCAGACAATGAAGTATGGATTTGTAACTGAGGTAATAATTTGATAACAGAAACACCTTGCCTTCTCATTTCCTAAGAGTTTACGAATGTCCAGTGTTTTTCAAGTATAAAAACCCTATTTAACATGCTTTTTAAATTACTCAATTATGTCCACCTGTCCAACTTCACTTCCTTCAGATTTCAGTAGGCCTTGACTCATGATTAAGAATCAGTGGTCTAGTAGAACTAAAAATATCTATACATGCTAAAGGTGGAGAAAGAATGGGCTTATCAGTGTGAAAAAGGTTGAGTTGGAGGGAATGACAATTTGTTTTAAATAAATTAGAAGCTCACAATCTGATATGGCTACTTTCAAAAGCAAATAAGGGCCAGGGATTTAGCTCAGTGGTTCCACCACCTGCCCCACAAGTGCAAGGACCCGAGTTCAATCCCCGGTACCAAAAAAAAAAAGCAAATAAGATCAGTTAATGGGGCTTATAACAAGCAATGCATTGGCCTAATTTTGATTCACCGAACTTTTGTTGTGATGTAAATATTGCACTCAATTCTATGCATGTTCTTTTAACAAAAGACAATGAAGAACTACAGCACTTTTAAAATATCATTATGAAGAGACTAAAGATGTTGAAAGGATTTGAGAACATTAGCCTGAGAAAAATAACACAGACATTGTTGCAACCATTGTAAATGTTTTGTATTGGAAGATATGATAGCTCGGCTTAATGGTCAACTTGATTGGCTTGGGAGCCACCTTGGGGATTAGTAAAGCACACTTCCAGGTATATATGGGTGGGTTGTGGATGTGTGACCTTGGGTACTAGATTTGGCACCTGGCTCCTTCCTATCTGATGCTGTTCCCCTGCTCTGTTTTCTGGCCACTATGAACTAAGCAACTTTCCCCCTACCCCGCCCTTCCCTCATCATTTTCCTACCTTGAAACCAGACTACCATGGACCAAATCTTCTGAAATCGTAAGCCAAGGAGACCTCTCTATTAAGTTGTAGGTGTTAGGTATTTGGTCCCAACAATGGGAAAGCTGACTAATACAGAAGATAATTGTAACATATTCTTTATCATCCCAGAGCACAGAAGAGGAATCATCAGGAATAAGTTATGGGAAAGAAAACTGAGATTCAAACTAAGAAGGAGATTCTTAACTTTACAGTGCTGGGAAAAATCAAGGATTGCTTTAAGAGGCAGTGAGTCACCTCTCTTGGATAGAGAAAGGACAAATTTCTTTGAGTTACCTTCTTTCTCTGGTCCTTTATGAGATTCTAGGAGCAGGCCAACACAGTCCTGCTTATTCCAATATTACTGCAAAGAGACAGGCTTAAGTCTCATATTTAACCTATCCTCTATAAATTATTTGTGCTTTGTGAGGCCACATCTCTTTTAGAAAGAAAATAATGAAGAGGCCTCCAAAATCACCTTTTCATATTTAGCAGTAACAAGACATGCAGTCTCTGTCCCAAAGACCCAAATAATTAAATTCTAGTACATAATTAAATTGTATAGAACCACTACTAATACCACTCTTTGAATATGCCCTTCAGGGTATAGGCATTATTATTATAATAAAGGGAAAGTAGTTGATTTTAAACTATGTGAATTTTTGCCTAAAGACTACAGTCTTATAACGTGAAGCAATTTTTAAAAGTGATTATATTTTTAAATGTGAACAATGGCTATATTATAAATGTTTCCTAAGAAACATGATTCAGTCTCTCTACTTTTCTATTCAGTTAACATTTTTAAACTGAGTCGATTATGTATATAGTTTAGGAAACCAGGTTAAATGTTTAATGAGAGGGAATATATATATATGCTGTGAATACTATGAAAATAATTGGTTAGCCTCAATAATAATACTTCAAGCACCTTGGAATAAGTGAGGTTTCTTCAATAAATACAAATGATGATGACAACAACAATGATAAGGAGGGCTAGAGGTAATTTCTATGCTAGGAGAGGTTTTGAAACCTTCCTAACCCTGGCTGAGGCTTCTATTTTGGTTTTCCATGTTACTCAATTTCTCAATGTCAGATACCCTGTGGAAAACATCAGTCAACCCTGAGTGACAGTTAAACATTTGAAAGCATAATTTAGTGATTTGTCTTCCATTCTGAGTCGCTAGATTGTATTCATCAAATATAACTTTCTAGGGAAAGAACATTCATTCTTGTCCATAACCAGTAATTGAGCACCTACCTGATAACAGACATTTTGTTTGACTGTTTCTACTCAACTGGCTGGAAAAATTGCTGGTAAACCACATGCAACCATAATTTAGGACTGAATCAGTCTCTTTGTGCCCTTCGCATAGGGCAATAATTAGGCAACCTGCAGCATCTCCATCTCTATCAGTGTGGCTGAATGTGACAGCCATAATTAATTTGTATTCTATGAGAATAGAGCTACCTAAGGTTGACAACTTTTTCGGCTTCCTCCTTAAAACTTGATATTAGATAGAGTGTCTGTTTGTTCATTATACTGTGTCAGTGAGGGGTCATTTTTCAAACATATATAATTTGTTGTTATGTTGCATAAAGACATTAATGGAAACTATTTAAATTTCTTTGTAGTCTCTCCTATATGTAAAAGTTCTCACATAGGAAAAATTTTCCATGTGCACATTTTCATCTTTATTAAAGTAACTACTGAAGTTACCACCATTAAATTGATTTATTTCAATACAAAATATCCACTTATTTTCCCTACCCATCCTCTACCCTATTTCTCCAACCCCAGCTTTGTGGCTCCAGGCCACTTGTGACCCCTAGAAGCTGGTGCTGAATGCAAAGACCACTTTGGTAGTGCCGGCTATTCCTGCCTGTTCACTTACATATATCAGTGATTGTAGTACAGCAATAGTTAATACACTATAGTATTATCCTAAACTTGAATTAAAATGTCTTTCTCATTAATGTCTTCTTCATTTTCTATTGTATATGTTTAAATGAGGTAGTGAAGTCATATATATATATATATATATATATATATATATATATATATATATATATAAGTTAGCTTAGGCTGCCATAACTAATTCCAAAGACTGAGTGGCTCAGACAATAGAAATTTATTTTCTTGCAGTTCTGGGGACTGGAAGTCTAATATCTGGTGCCAGCATGGTTGGTTTTGTTCCTAGTAAAGCCTCTCTTCCTGGCTTGCAGGCAGTCCCTTCTCACTGTGTCCTCACAGCAAAGACAGAGCGCTGGAGACTTTTCCTCTTCTTATAAAGGCTATCAGTCATATTAGATTAGAGCCCCAATGTTATGACTTCATCTAAACTTAATTACTTCTTAAAGACTCTGTCTCCATATATAGTCACATTGGGTGTTAGGGTTGCAACATGTGAATTTGGGTCTCAAAGGAAAAGGAAAGTTAGACTTCAAATGGGGTGATTAAGTCAAAATCTGCAGAGTGATCCATTTCTCCCAGTCTTCCTCCTTTATCCAGCTCTGATAGACTTCAGAATAAATCTTTCAAGAAGATTGTAGGAGCTTTCTGTAAAAAACTGCAATACTGAAATTTGGTTATTCACTGCAAAGTGCTAGCCAGCCATCCAGGTGCCCTGTACTGCAGCCTGTTAACATACTAGCCCTACCTAGAACCGGAAAATCTCTGGTCATCTTTTGGGAGCCTCACTCTTAAATATAAATGAAGAGAGAAGGATCATATGACATTTGAAGAAAGTCTCCAATAAGAAATACAAAAATTAAATAAATGGGGAAAAAACAGCCCAGGGGGAAACAGAAATAGTACACTGGACAGAACCAAGTAGAAAAGGCTCAGGAAGCTAAGAGAAGAAATGTGAAATAAAAATAAGATTCTATCTATCCTATATATCTACATACCTATCTATCTGTCTATCTAGGAGAACCAGTTAAAGAATAAGTAAGAACATTTGGACATTTAAAATGGTGTAGCCAAATATTTTTGTAATAGAAAGATCTCCTGGAATGTAGAACAAAAAGATGATAGACAATGTAGGGGGAAAAATGTAAGAAAACACATTATCTATCCAGAATGCCCAACATCCAATTTAACAGGAGTCATATAAAAAGAGAGAGAACTTAGAAGACAACAGGGAAGAAATTTTTTAAATGGGTAACAATTTCTAGTTTGGAAAGACATCCAACTCCTTAGGAGAATAAATGAAGGAAGGTCTACTAGGCATATCATTGTGATATTTCAGAACACCAGGGAGGAAAAAAAAAAAAGAATTCTAAAGCTTCTGAAGAAAGCAGATTGGCAAAATATAAAGGAAAAGGAATAAAAAGAGTATTGGACTTGTCAACAGAAGTGCTGAAAATTGGTAGACAAATCTTGAGGACAATGCCTTCAGGACACTGAGAGAAAATGACCTTCAACCTAGAACTCTATACCAAGCAAGACTATCATGCCAATATGAAGGTAGAAAAGAACGACATTTTTAGACATTCATGCCATCAAAAAATTTACCTCTAGGTGCTGCTTCTCAAGGAGTAACCAAGGAATATGTTGAAGAATAATCAAGGAGAGTGAGTTGAGAAAGAGGATGACAGGTGGGAATCAAACAGGAGGAAGGTGAGGGAAATTACCAGCTGGAGAATAAAGGGAGGTCCCAGAGGGACAGCAGTGCTTCTGACCAGAGCACAGCCAGCCAGAGGTACAGGAAACAAACAAACAAGATAAATAAAACAAAACACTAAAAGCCTCTAGGAGGGCTGTCTCCAGGGGAGAAGCAGGCTTATAATTAAATGACAGGCTTGACCAGTAGAAATCATACTGAGAGGTATTCTACAGACCTTGTTGGAAGTTGTGGGAAAGACTTGATTAGATCTTCTCAAAATGTGTGTGTGTGTGTGTTTGTGTAAATACAAAAAGCAATTAACTCTAGGAACAATAAAATGCAATTCAAGACAAGAAATGGAACCGCAATAACTTTCTAGGTCAGCAGTAAACAATCTTTACATAATCATTATAATGAAAACACTGAATATGTATAGACTTAACCAAAAGTTGAAGCATAACTGTACTGAGAGGAGGGAAAGCATAGTCACATACTGTAAAGGAAATGAAGAGCCTTTTTTAGTAGTCACTGTCTAAAGCAGATGCATTCAGAGGCAGGGTGAGGTATATTGTATGGATGCTAATGGCAGAAGGAACCACTTACAGAATTGAGAGGGGCTGCTTTCTCTGAGGGGGAGATGTCCAGATATCTCCCTGTACATCTGAGGGGTGGAGAAGGATGAGGCAGGAAACAAAGAGAGACTACTATTTTTATTATAATATTTTTAGTACTATTTGACTTTTTAACTATTTGGATATGTAATATCTTTAAACATTTGGTTTTTGAAAAATAAAAGAGGTATACAGAGAAGGTGAGTCAGTCCCAGTGCCCAGCAGGAGGCTCCCCCACCGCCATTCCACGCTCCTAGGGCAGAAAAGGTGAGCCAATCCCAGCACCCAGCAGGAGGCTCCCCCACTGCCATTCCACAATCCTAGGGCACAGAAAGTGAGTCAGTCCCAGCACCCAGGAGGAGGCTTCCCCACTGCCAATCCACAATCCTAGGGTGGAGAAGGTGAGCTGCACAGGTGCCAGAAGCACCCCCTCCCCCCCGTGGAAATGAGAAGACACATAAACAAGCCTCAAAAACAGACTTCCAGATCACCTACAGCAATCCCAAAGGAAAATGAGATGGAACACTCTGATACTCAACCACCTGGACTCCCTGAACTGGCAACAAAAGAGGATCTGGAAAACATGAAATCAGAAATAATTTCTCAGATAACAGCAAAGATTGTGCCCAAAGTGCAAGACATGATTAATAAATCTAGAGAGGACACAGATAAAAAAAAAATAGAGGATCTGAGGAACATGATGGAATCCCAACATAGGAAACAAATGGAATCCATAAAACAGATGCAAATAGATTTCCAGGACATGAAAAACTCCATTGAAAGTCTACACAGCAGAATGAACCAATGTGAGGACAAAATTTCAGATATAGAAGAAAATATTACAATTAATGACCAGGAAAAGAAAAATTGCCTCAAAATTGTAAGGGACCACAAGAAATCAATCCAGCAGCTGCTAGACAATGCAAAGAAGAATAACATAAGACTGATCAGAGTCAATGAAGAAACAGGAGAGAGTGCAGATGACATTAAAAAACTGTTCACAAAAGTGATGGCAGAAACCTTCTCAAGCAGGGGAAAAGAACTTGACATACAGATAAGTGAGGCATATAGGACTCCAGCTAGCCTTGATCAAAAAAATCTTAACATATAATTGTTAAGATTCAGAAACCCAACAGAAGAACAAAGTTCTGCAAGCAGTTAGAGAAAAGAAACAAATCACATACAAAGGAAAGCCTATCAGAATCGCAGCAGACTTCTCAACACAAACCCTCACGCCAAGAAGAGCTCGGAGTGATGTATTTCAAGCCGTAAAGGAAAACAGCCTCCAACCCAGATTGAGGTACCCTGCAAAACTATCTTTCAAAATTGATGGAGAAATAAGATACTTTCATGATAAAGAGCACCTTAGGAACTTCATGAATACCAAACCAGCACCCCAAAAAATTTTAGAAAATATCCTAGGAAAAGACACTGATGATCACAACCCCAGGAAGCATAGCAGAATGAATCCATCAGGCACGACAAAAAATTAGTTGTAAAGGGGGAGAATCCAACAAAAGAAAAAGTCATGACAATGATAAGTCAATAAGTATGAGTCATAACCATCAATGTTAATGGTCTCAATTCACCAATCAAAAGAAATAAACTGGCAAAATGGGTCAAGAAACAAAATCCAACAATATGCTGCATACAAGAAACACACTCAATTCAAAAAGAAACTCATAGATTGAAAGTTAAAGAGGGGAAAACAATACTCCATGTGATGGGAACCAGAAAAAAAGCAGGAGTAGCTATCCCCTTGGCAGATCAAGTAGATTTCAAACCAACACTGATTAAGAGAGATGGAGAAAGATACTACATCCTTGTAAAGGGAAGAATCCAAGAGGAAGAGATGACAATCATAAATATCTATGCACCAAACACTAGTGCGCCCAACTATATAAAACAAATACTAACAGACATGAAAAGTCATATATGCACTAATACAATTGTAGTAGGGGACCTCAATACCCCACTGACACAAATAGATAGATCAACTAGACAAAAAATAAGCAATGAAATACTAGAACTCAATCAAACTCTTGAACAAATGAACTTAACTGATGTTTACAGAGTGTTTCACACCACAAAATCAGAATACAGATTCTTTTTAGCCGCACATGGATCGTTCTCCAAATTAGACCACATACTCACTCATAGAACATGTTTAAGTAAGTGCAAAGGAATTGAAGTTGTCCCCTGTATATTATCATACCATAGTGCCATGAAATTGGAGATCAATTGTGAAAGAACCAGGAAAAATTTCATAAACACATGGAAATTGAAAAACACACTTCTGAATAACCAATGGGTCACAGAAGAAATTAAAGAAGAAATCAGACAGTTCCTTCAATTAAATGACAATGACAATACAACATATCGGAATCTATGGGACACAATGAAAGCAGTCTTACGAGGGAAATTCATAGCAGTGAATACACATATTAGGAAAACAGACCAAGCCCAGTTAAACAACCTGATGCTGAACCTCAAGCTTCTAGAAAAAGAAGAGCAGGACAAACCCAAAGCTCATACAAGGGTGGAAATTATAAAGATCAGAGTAGAAATCAAGACTAAGAGAACAATACAAAAAATTAATGATGCCAAGAGTTGGTTCTTTAAAAGAATAAACAAAATTGACAAACCCTTAGCCAACCTCATCAGAAAAAGGTGAAATGGAACTATAGACCAGTCTCACTAATGCAAAAATCCTTAATAAGATACTGTCAAATTGAATTCAGAAGATGTTCAAGAAGATCATACACCCTGAACAAATGGGATTCATCCCAGGGATTCAGGGATGGTTCAACATAAGCAAATCAATCAATGTAATACACTATATCAATAGAGGCAAAGACAAGAACCATATGATCATCTCAATAGATGCAGAAAAAGCATTTGACAAAATCCAACACCCATTTATGATAAAAACCCTACAAAAAATTGGAACAGATGATCTCTACCTCAATCTGATAAAAGCCATCTATGAAAATCCAACAGCCAATATCATTCTAAATGGTCAAAAACTGAAATCCTTCACACTAAAATCAGGAACAAGACAAAGAATATCCACTATCACCACTCCTGTTCAATATAGTTTTGGAAATATTAGCCATAGCAATTAGACAAGAGAAAGAAATAAAGGGAATAAAGATAGGAAATGAAGAAGTCAAATTGTCATTATTTGCAGATGATGTGATACTCTATATGTAAGATCCCAAGAACTCCACCAAAAGTCTTCTAGACTTAATAACCAAATTCAGTAGAGTAGCTGGATACAAGGTCAACACACAAAAATCAATAGCTTTCCTCTACATTAATGACAGACTCACTGAGAGAGAAATAGGGCAAACAATTCCTTTCATAATAGCATCCAAAAAACTGAAATACCTAGGAAGTAACCTAACAAAAGAAATCAAAGACCTCTTCTCTGAAAACTATAGCACTCTGAAAAGAGAGATTGAAGCTAATATCAGAAAATGGAAAGACATCCCTTGCTCCAGGGTAGGAAGGATCAACATAGTGAAAATGGCCATTCTTCCAAAACTGCTATATAGATTCAATGCAGTCCCATTTGAAATCCCAGCAGCATACTTCACAGACCTTGAGAAAACAATCCAAAAATTCATTTGGAACAAGAAGAGACCCAGAATAGCAAAAGCAATTCTAGGTAACAGAAACATGGCAGGGGTTATCAAATTCCCCAACTTGAAACTATACTACAAATCTACCGTTATAAAAACAGCATGGTACTGGCAAAGAAACACACCTGAGGACCCGTGCAGTGGATTAGAAGATGCCAAAACAATTCCAGACACACTCAGCCATCTCATCTTGAATAAAGGAGCCAAACACCCTCACTGGAGGAAAGATAGCCTCTTTAATAAATGGTGCTGAAAAAATTGAGTTTCAACTTGTCAAAGATTAAAACTAGACCTGTATCTCTCGCCATGCACTAAACTAAAATCTAAATGGATTAAGGATCTAAATATTAAAATAGAAACTCTGAACCAATTGGAACAGAGGTTAGGTAGAACTCTTGAAGACATTGGTGTAGGAAAAGATTTTATGAACAAAACCTCAGTTGCCCATGAACTAGCACAATCAACAAGTAGGATCTCTTCTTATTAAAAAGCTTCTGCACAGCAAGAGAAACCACCAACAGTGTGAAGAGACAACCCACAATGTGGGAAAAAATCTTCACCTGCTCTTCCTCAGACAAAGATCTACTATCTGGAATCTATAAAGATCTTTAAAAACATCAGACCTCTCAAATTTAAAGAGCCAATCTGGAAATGGGCATCTGAAATGAACAAACATTTCTCAGACAAAGAAGTAGAAATAGCCAATAAATACCTGAAAAAATGTTCAATATCACTGGTCATTCAAGACATGCAAATGAAAACAACACTGAGATTCGACCTCACTCCAGAAAGAATGGCCGCTATCAAGAAATCAACCAATAACAAATGCTGGCGGGGCTGTGGGGAAAGAGGAACCCTGCACCACTGCTGGTGGGAGTGTAGACTGGCGCAAGCACTGTGGAAATCAGTATGGAGATACCTCAATGAACTAGGTCTGAAAGTCCCATTTGACCCAGCTATTCTCCTGCTGGGGATCTTCCCCAAAGAATTAAAAGAATCATACCACAGTGATATGTGTGCACCCATGTTCATAGCAGCACAATTTGTAATAGCTAAAACTTGGAAGCAGCCCAATTGCCCATCAACTGGAAACTGGATAAAGAAAGTGTGGTTTTTTAATAAAATGGAGTACTACTCAGCCATCAAAAATGGGAAATTAGAGACATTTATAGCTAAATGGATGCACAATGAGGCGATACTCTTAAGTGAAATAAACAGGACACACATATGTAAATACCATATAGTTTCTTTAGTGTGAGAAAGTGAAAGTTTAAATAAGGACTCAAAGGTATAATGGATAATGTGAAATAGGAAGAAAAGGGGCAAAGGGGTAGGGGAAATGAGATGGGTAGGGGAAATTAAAGAAAGGAGTGGAATTAATATGCAAAAATGAAAAAGTCGAAACAGAGTCTTTGTAAATAGGGAGGGATGGAGGGGTTGAAGGGAGGGCAGAGGAAGGGGGGAAAATAAGAACCAAGAGAGATTATGTAAAGCTCCAAATTTCCAATGATGAATATCGTTATATTATATACCTAAAATGTACCAATAAAATAAAATTTTTTAAAAAAGAACTTAATGGTAAAGGTTATAGATTTCCACATTAAAATGTTCACGAGACTATCCATTCACATCCCCAGAAGATTAGGTTCTATCAGGTCAAACTTTATCTGCTCCTTACCCTCATTATATTGAGCAATGTTTTTGAAGTGGTACCTAAATGATGAAAAAGAACCTAGGTTTTATACCTAGACATAACAAAACAGATGCTTAAAAAATAAATCTTTTGGTTATTGCTCTAGAAGTTTTCTTGAGAGTGATACTTAAATTGCTTCACACTGTGTTTTTTCTACTAGTTCATAACTTCCAAGTTTCACAGAGTGTTTTTTTCTCTTCCTCCCCTACAGTAATCTGGTTGTTCTGAAATAAATATGTTAGAGAATAAATATATAAGTAAGAATGTTTCCCATCAAAAATAGTTCTTCTACTTCCCCCTTCAATTTCCAGGGTCCGTTATGTCTCACATTTACAAAATGATGCCTCTTACTTGTGGATTTTCTCTCTTCTTTCTCCTGTCATTTGTCAATGATAGGTAGAAATTTTTTTCTCCTCCATGTAGAAATAAAATCTACTTCTTAGTCTCCCCCTTCCTTTCCTCCATACCCCGGGCCCCAGTCCCACACAGGGAGAGACAGGAGAGGGTTGGAGGGTGTCAGGCTTCTGTCTGCTCTGGGACATCTGCTGGCAATCCCAGCCCCTGAAGCCTTACCAGCTGCCATACTGAGCTAAAAGTTTATCGAATTATAAACCCAGCACCTGCTTCCTGATTTGTTGTTGTTTTTAATCTTATAATACATCATGATTTCTCAGCTTTCTCTGATTTTATGAAAGTAAAAATTTACTCTCTTTTTAGTGTTCTTTTGTGGCAGCTAAAGAGTTTATGTTTGTTTGTTTGTCCTTTTGTTCAACATATTTTCAAATAGACTCAGTTTATGTCTGTTATGTATAGGAAGCATGAATACCTGCAAGAATCTGAAGTTTAAACTTTGAATAAAATTGGCTCATGGGGAGGCATTGACCCAACAAATCTCTCTAAATCTCTCTCTGTTGATAAATCTTTGATTTGTTCATCTGGCTCTCTCCACAGGAAGACAGTCCTTCTGATCTTGTTGCCTTCTGATCCTTTCTCTGATGGAGGAATTTGAAAAGGGCAAATGGTAAATAGAGGCTCCTCTGAGCCTTCCCAGAGATTTCTGGAGCCTGCTTTAAACTTAATTTTCTAATTTTCAAAATAGAGGAAATAATAGTACCTATTTCACAAGTTTTCTTTTTTTTCCTTGAGTGCTGGGCATTAAACCCAGGGTCTTGCCCACACTATATAAGCGCTCTGCTGCTGAACTATATCTCCAGCCTTTTTATTTTATTTTGTAATAGGGTCTCACTAATTTTCCCAGGCTGGCCTCCAACTTGTATTCTTCCTGCCTCATCCTCCCAAGTACCTGGGATTACAGGCATGCAGCACCGTGCCTAGCTTACACATTTTTCTTATGATAAATGAGATAATCCGTAAGATTTGTATTGTTGCTTTGCTACTTTTAACTACCACTTCTACTGCTACAGGATCTGTTATTCATAGATACCTACATTATAATTTTTCACATAGATTTTCTTGAAAAGTTTTTTGGCATTTTACATTGATCTTGAAACCTCCAGAGTATTAAAAAAAAAAAAATTGAGTGTTCCAGGTCAATAGAGCTTAACCTGTCTCTGCACACTGGAATCACCTGGGAGCTTTACAAATTACTAATGCCTGGACTCCACCCCCAGAAGTATTAAACTGTTTGGGATGCAGCCTGAGCTTTATAAAGGCCTTCAGATGAGTCTCGTGAGCAAGCACAACTGAAAACTGCTATTGCTGTTAAATTTAGATTCAGGCCACCTGCGCAAAATCGAAGGAGGGGTTCTATCTTCAGTGCATAGCCAGCTCACAAAGGAGCTCCCCATCCTTTGTGGTGAGAATATCAAGATTTCCTTGGGTAGCTGTTGAACTGTGATCTTATCCATGAGAAATGCTGTGAAATCTATTAGTCACCTGATAAGCGAACATAGTTCAGACCCAAGCATCACCCGTGGGTGCCTTCTACTAGTTCTTTGCTGAGTGTTACCTGTACTGGGAGACTATAGCCACTGATAAAACATTTCCAATTTCTGAATTGACAGTAGTCAAAATAGCTTGTCATTGATTTCACAGATTAGTCAAAATACTGATTATCCAGTTCTCCTTCACCATAAGACAAATATTTCAGCGATGTAGTCACAATTAGAATTGCAGTCCCTGAGTCTAACAGACTTTGAGCCTGAATCTGTACAATGACCAATCCTGTGGCTGTTGGTACAAAACTCCTTGTCCCTCTTCCTTACATCCTCTCACCCAGACTTCTTATTCTAACCCTAGCCCGAATGGAGTCTGCCAATGCTGGGAACATGCTTTATTAGCTCTCTTCAACCCAACAATTCCTAAGAAACCGCTTTTCACTCCTTGCCATTAACACAGTTATATAAATAGTATTGGGAGATAATAAGAAAATTGACACACACAAACAAGTAAGGATGACTTGACAACATCCACACCCATTCTTGGGAAATCAACAACTAGAATCTCTCCTAAGGCACTAAGTTAGAGGCATGTTCTCTGTGTGCCAAATTGAGCATTTCATGATGACCAAGACTGAATTTTCTTGGTAGAAAGATTCCTTGATGTCTGGCGTATGTGACATCCAGCAGGAGTAATGCCTTTATCCTTAGCCGCTGGATCCCTCTTAAGAGCTATGAAGGGGCCTGGGGACAGATCCTCCTCCCCTGTCAGTGCTTGCCACTCCCTTTTGGACACTTGCTCTCCCGCTTCTCTGCCACCTGTGCATCTGGCATCTATTCTTGTGGTTTCCCAGCCCCAGCTGAACATAAGCTTCACTTGCATGAGCTTTTCAATTATAGGAAGCCCAAGCTTCATGCCAGAGCAATTGAATAAAAAGCTTCAGCTATTACCAGTTTTTTAAAAGGTCTCATGTGGTTTTTAAAAATAGTGAGTGTTGAGGATCATTAACCTGGGGTTCTTCTCCTCCACCCTATTTCACATCCTCTGAAGTTCCCAAGTCTTGTCTCTACTTTGCTATCTCTTTAAAAATATTCCCACCATGCCAAAGAGGCAGGCATCTAGGTTTCTCAGTTGAATTTTATGCATAATCGTCTAGATCCTTCATGTTGCTCGGTCCATGGAGACACAGGCTGGCTCTGTTTACTCCGCATCTGCACAGCAACCCAGGCCCTCTTTGCCAGCTGGGCCAGGGTTGTTCCTGATGAGGCTGGCAACAGAGACAGCTCTCCATCATGATGCATGGGTCCATCTCTTGTTTTTTCTATACTGCTTTATTTTGATTTGCAAAGATTAATTTTGCCCAGCAATCATTCTCTTGATTAGCTTACTGTTCCCTCTCCTTGCTGTTTTCAAAAAGGAAAGTAGGGGACAAAAATGAATTATGAACAGAAATGGAGCAAGAATGGATGGTGTGCATATAATCCAGGGCTCAGTGAATGGAATTAGAGTTTGAACCCAGAACTGTGGCACAAAAACACCCTTCAACCTACAGGTACTCAGAGTACAGTTATGTTGGACAGTTCCATGGCTGAGAAGTCCCAAAAGTATGACAAAGGCTCCTTTTCCAAAAATCATATTTTTTATTTCATACTAAATCTTATGTGTACATCAAAAATAGTCATTATTTGAATGAAGAATAGACTCCCAAAGCTCTAATAATTTTAAACAGTTATACCCATAGCATAAATTCCATATTAAAGTTTGAAATCCTTTTCTTGTTTGTATGGCTCCTTTTCGCAAGACTTAAGCCACCTCCCTGTTTTCCTGCCTCCCTCCCTCCTCTCTCTCTCTCTTTAGAGCTCAGGAAGGTGATTATAAGGTTTAAATAGGAAAACAGACAAGCAAGAATAGTCAGGGAAACTCTGAAAATGAACAATGATGAGGGATTAGCCCTCACTAGATTTTATAACATTGTAAAGCTTTAACTAGAACTGTAAGTCACTAAAAACAATCAAGCCAAGATGAGTGAGTAGAAAATTCAACAATAGACCCCATTGTAGGTGGTAATTGTATATATGATCAAAGACTACTGTAAATCAGTGGGGATGAACTAGTCAATAAATGATGTTAGAAAATAATACACTGTACCAACAGATATGTACAATTATGTATTAATAAATTTCTTTAAGTTTAAGTAAATGGAAATATAAACTATCCTGATTTTATCTTTCCACACTGTATATATATGCATGTATTAAAGTATAATGTATCACATACATTTGTACAATTAAAATAATTATTTTTAATATAACGTTAAAGTAACAAAATAAATTTGACTCATACCACAAAGAACAAACCCATGAAAAGTTAGAAGAAAATACAAATAAATTGGTATATAAGGTTATTGTTGCAGTAAAAACACTAGTAATTAAATATTCATCAAATGGAGGACAGTTAAATTATGATATCCATAGGCAGGAGTAGTGGTGCACACCTGTAATCCCAGTACTCTGGGAGGCTGAGACAGAAAGATCCCAAGTTCAAACCCAGCCTTAGCAACTTAGCAAGACCCTGTCTCAAAATTTAAAAAATAAAAAAGGCTAAGGATGGGCTTGTAGCTGAGTGGGAGCACCCTGGGTTCAACCCCCAGTACGAGGCAGGAGGAGGCACTATGGTACAACAGTAGAATGCAATGCAAAAGCAAGATGCAGAATAAATTACATTGCATGCTAATCTATATTTTTAAGTGAGTTAAAGAATATGGATGTATATGTGTCCATGCATTTGAATTTACTTAGTTTTGCTCTATCTGTGAAAGGCTAGAAAATTTACCCCAAATTGCTGTTACCTAAATAGTGGGATGAGAGCAGATGGAGAGATGAGGGGGGTAAGGGAGAAAAATATTTCACTTTAACATTTTCAGACCTTTATTGTTTCAACTAGTCAAAACTTTCAAGAGATACATCTTTATTTAAAAACACAAAACACAAAATTTCCCCGAGTTTTAAAGATAGAACGGGAGCCTTTTAAAATGCTTTTTAAATTTAGTAGTCACTCTATCCCTTTGGACAATCTAAACCTGCCCCAAGCCCTCAGCCCACACTAGACTCTTTCCAGGTAAATTAGTCCTGTGCTTGATTATATTTAGAAATAAGAGTGGAACTGAGTGATGTCTGACCTTATCACAGGAAATATAATCACCCAGAGAAAGAGATTTTTTAATTCCTTGATGAATTCTGTGTCCCCTAAGAATATCTCACATAATTGTGTCCCTGACAGAAGGGGAATGTAAAGTGATTCTGTGAAGGAAATTGCTTTTAAATACAGCAAAGTGTTCCCAAAGGCACACATCTAAATCCTAGTGGGAAATGAAGGAACTCCTCAGACATCTTTGCTCAGGGAAGTGGGGTTTCTTAAGGTAGAATACACCCAAAGTGACACTCTTTAGAATCAGGGTTTTCATCCTCAAGGAGAGACTTCCTCACAGCCCTCCAGGCAGTGTGGCCTCGTGGGACCCGTGAGACTGCTGACACAGCTCTTGGCTTGACCTCTTACTGAGTCACAAAGATACTTACCGTCTCTGATCCTCATTCCCTTGGTTACATAAAAAAGGGGTAATTGTGAATTTTAAGTAAATTATGTACAGCAACAACCCTAAGTCAGGTGTATTCTAAGTTGGTCAACAAATCAACTGTTGAGTTTACAAACATGTATTTTAAAGATTTTTTTTCATATCCCCCTGGACCGCCAATTTCTCACCAAGGACTCTTAAGTTTTCTAGAGCACACATTGTAAACTATCAGCATTCTTCAGATTATTATTACCATCATTGTAAGTGAGGAGAAATAGCACCATAAATGTGTACCATGAGGAATTGTGACTTAGAGTTTTATTTCTGTGAAACAGGACATAAGAATTGGCAAATGGAAGGGAAAAATATCTGAAAACTTTGGCTGTATTACTGATTTCCATTGGGAAAAACAAATTCTAAACTCAATAAGAAAATTGTTTTAACTGGGAAGACTCTCCACATTTACTTATAATGTGCATGATACTAAAACTAAAGGAACAGGCATGAATTATAGTTGTCCTAATCATATATAAACATAATTAAAGGGAACTGTGCTATTGAATGTTTATATAACCTAAAGAATTAGTCACTAAGTTGATTTTCCAAAAGTGTATGCTTAGAGTACAGCAATGAAAGTTGAATTACCAGCTCACTCGTAGTAGAAACTGGTTTTTTTACTCAGTATTTAGCAAACTTCTGTTGAATACCGGATCCTGTGTTTAAGTGTTAGTGTACAAAGATGACCAAGTGCCTGTCCCTCCTCCTTCCCCCAACTGCCTGTGGGCAGCCATGAACATGAGCATCTCAGCTTAGTGTAGGGAGGGCTGTAACCATTGTTAAAACATTGGTTATCCTAGAATCACGCATCCTATCCTATGCCCAGTGAAAGGTGTCAGAAATATCTCAGCACTACAGGACAGTCTGAAGTCTCAGTGCAGTCTTAATTATCTACTGTGACCTAATGAAAGCACCAGTCTTCATGTTTTTACTATTTTTGATATGGTAGCTGAAACACAGGGGCTGTTGACATAAGTCTGTCAAGAAGAGGGAATTCCTTCGTATGGACCAACTCTAGAGAGCCTCCCCTTCCATGGCATCTTGCACCCAAGTGAAATGATCTAAACTAAGGCAACTCAGATGTTTCTATCACAGTTCTGGACCTCTACTAGCTTAGTTTGGCTTGAGCTAGCAGGTGCTGCCTAAGCAAATACTCTGCCTGCTTCTGAGAGAATATAATGAGTGAGGCTGATGTGATGAATTTGAGTTCTATAGTCATCTAGGAAAAAACTCAAAAAAACTTGCCAATCTGTCTTCCTTATGTTGAATGGGTTCTTTTTTTAACTTTTATTTTTATTAGTACGTGTTTGCAGGACATAGTCATTACATTCTTCTTGGGGAGTTGGTACATGTACATAACACATCTTAATTCTTTTTACTTCCCCTTCACCCACTTCCACCTCCCTCCATCTCTTGGTCCTCTTCCCATAAAAAGATTTAACTGTTTCCTATAATCTTTCTTTTATTTTGCTCTTTAATTTATTTATACTTTGGGTTTCTCATATAAGGGAGACCATGGATATTTAAGCTTGTGTGTCTGATTGATTTCACTTAACATTATGGCCTTAAGGTACATTGGTTCTTAACACGTATTTACAGGGTTTCACCACAACAAATATTCATTTTGTGCCATACTATGTTGATTAGGGATGCATTCCACTGCAAGTAGCAGTGCCCTAAACTAGAATGGCTTAAGTGAAAGTTTTCTTTTTCTCCCATAAAATCCCTAAAATTTGTCTCAACAACTCTACAAAGCCAATGCAGAAATCTTGATTCTCATCTTTTTCTCAGTCATTTATAATGACTGCTGAAGTTCCTGCCATCTTTTTTATATTCCTTTTGAAAGAAAGAGGAAGAGGAATAGGTAACATTTCAGGAAGCCTATGGCAGACCCCTGGTGACAATCCACTGGCCATAAAAAGAAAGTAGCAGGAAGAAAGGAGTTGGGAAGGGGATGTGTCAGCCAGCACCACTCATGATCCAGTGGATGGTATTGAAACAAATGGGTAATTGGCCTCATATGCCTGCTTATTAAAGTAGATTGACACATATTGGCAGTGATCACTGACTTCTGAGGAAGACTTCTAGTGAGCTGACTGGAGAGTAATTTCTATTAGACATTCAGATATATATTCTCAGCTTCTTTACCAACCAGTCTGCACCACTTCCATCTCACAGATCAAAGCATGGTGAAAATTATCCCTGAAGGACCTCTCCTATCTAGGAAGCCATTGATAGAGAGACAGGTCCTAAAGTGTGAGCTGTCCAATATGTGGGGTGCTACTGTTCATAATAATGACAGTGACAGCTATGTGTACTTAATGCTTACTCACTACCAAGCTATTGGTGACCTCTGGAATGTTACTGGAAATCTCTGCAGTAGGCTACAGTCTCCTATTCAGTGTACAATGCAGACCTGAGAAGAAAACCTAAAAGACAGAACTAAGAGAGAGAAAGCTGGGGCCAGGACGACCAATGCTGGTGCAATCGACAAAGGTGCTGGTCTGTCCATGCCACTGATTTTTATTAGTAATCAATTAGGGTAAAGGCGAGCTATGTGCAAAGGCAGTACTACATGTGAGGATGCACATTTGTGTGATTTCTCTAGAAATTAACATAAGCAAGGCTCATAAAAGACAAGACAAATGCTTCTCAAATTAGGAACAGAATAGACAAAATATATGGTTGTCATTAGAACATTGTCCTTCTAATTAATAATGTTTTAGTTGTGGGAATGGAATTTGGATTCAATTTGCTCTGACCTTGGAACATAGGCTTCGGCCAGACTCACTTTTATGAACAAGCCAAATGTGGGATTAACTCTTCACAGCCTGCACTGCTTACAGCCTGCTTTGGGCATAATCAATATTTCCATCTCCTGCACCAAGCACTATGCTTGGGAATGGCCCAGAGATGTTCTCTCTGGGCTTTCCAATCAACCATACTTCTTCAGTTCTAAGACAAAGCTCTCAAAGATGATGTGTGGCATCATATTTCTCCAGATTCCTGGAGAAAGAAAATATATCATTAAATCACTGAAGTGTCTTTCCAATGGTGGCATCACAGAATTAAGACACTATGGTATTATTCCCATCTGAGGACACAAATGCTTGTAAAGGTAAGGTAAGATTTGGCAACTTGCCCTGTGTCACCCAGCTGGAGACCAAGCTTGCTTTATTACAGTCTTCCTCAGATGGTGTTGTAATATTTAACATGGTAACTACCACATGTACAAGACTTACCTTGTGCTAGTAATAAGGTAAGCCCAGGCCAGGGATTTAGCTCAGTGGTTCTGGGGCCTACCTCACAAGCCCAAGGTCCCAAGTTGGATCCCAGGTACCAAAAAAAATAAATAAATAATAAGGTAAGCCCATTGAAATCTTCACAATAGCTGCAGGAGTACTAGTCCTATCAGAAAAACAATGCTCCTAAGTAACATTGCGTGCTCAGATTATAAGCAGATCATCTGACCCACAGCACCATGCTCTTTACCACAACATGGCACTGTCCCTCAGAGTAATACACACAAATACTTCACTGGGATGTATTTGATATGCCTTGGTGAGTGTCCAGCCCACACAATAGACACTCCCTATGCAATCCTACCTGGCCTTCAGTCCTCACAATTTCCTGACCCCTTCCCATTTATCCTCACTCCTTATCTCCCAATATAGTGGGTTGATGGACAGCATCATTTAGATGCTGCTTTGCTAACTCATAATCTAGAAGTTGAAAAATGGTTTGACTGCTTTGAAGAGGAAATACTTTAGCAGGTAAAATTCATTGTACTGCATTAATTTGAAGAGGAAAGAAAGGCATTGGAACAAATGTTAAGAATGGCAAGACACTTCCAAAACCCCTAAAATACTCTTTGTCTGCAGGGTACAATTGGGAGAGAGAAACAAGCAAATGAATAGAATAAAACAGATCCATCCAGAAAGCTTTGGAAATTTTTAGGGATCAAGGGACACAGCCCATAGCAACCTCTCAGCCAATATTAGTTCCCTAGAAGGTAAATTGGACAAGGGAAGAGGGCAGGAGATCGGGCCAGAAAGGTGAATGGAAGCCAAACTATAATGCTTGCTGAATTTAAGATTTTGACAAACTGGATGCAACCTCCTGTGGTGAGGCCACAAGACTGTGATTTAAATCAGGCAGAGGGATTAGAGAGAGCAATAGGAACAGAGAAAGTGCCTGTAGCCCAAACTGGAACATGGGCTGTCACAGTATCATTGAATTCAAAGACCTTATACTCAAAAGAAGTGTGGGTGTTGGTCCATATGGAGAGCATTCCCCTGCTTGTTAGATATGCAGGCTCTATGCTGAACCCATAACAAAAATTTGACCAGGTGTGGTAGTACATGCCTGTAATTCCAGCACTCAGGAGGCTGAAGAAGAAGAATCACCACAAGTTTGAGGCCAGCTGGGATGGTGAGTGCAAGGCTAGCCTGAACTACATAGGGAGACCTTGTCTCAAAAAACCAAAAAATGAAAAAAGAAAGAAAGAAATGCAGAATCTCGAGTCTCATCTAAAATCCACTGATTTAAGATCGTCACAAAACTTCAGAAAGCCCATTGAGAAGTACTGCTCTGGGACACAGGGACAAGGGAGAAAAGCTCATTAGGCGCCTACTTCAAATTCCATCCAAGCAATGAGTCCCAGTAGAAGACTTCCATGAAAGTAAAGAAATCAACTGAGAATACACATCTGGAGCTACCTAAATAAGGAGAAGGGAGTCCAAGATGCTGTACTCAGATGCCATGTGCTCTGAAGCAATGAACTGTGGAAGAGATTGATGCATGGTACTACAAGGCTGCTACTAAGCCACCACCATGTGAGGATGTGGCTTCCCCAGGGACAGACTGAGCAGCGTGCTGGAGCAGAGGTGCATATCCCAGGAGCCTCAGAAGATGCTGGGGACCCCATGACATGGAGTGAGGAGGAGGTTCTTCAGTAGACAACTTCCTTATAAAGCAATGGTAGAAATCATTAATCCCGGTGCTGCCTCCTCCTTAGTGAACAGTGCCTTCTAAAAAAAATTAACTTGGCTTTAAGACTTAATGGATCTGGAATATTGGATGAGATTGGGAGCGTTCAGGGTGGTATGGCCATAGACTGGATCTGGAATATTAGAAAAACATTTCATACAATGACAATGCATAGCTATACATTAATAAAATCAAATTAGTCCATTCAGATTAATAGATTCTTAGCCAAAAGCACTGTTTTCATTATACCCATGTGCTAGGATCTGTCACCTTCAAAAAGCTTTTTCAGCCTGAAGAAGTGTGTGCTTTAATGCCGCCAGCTGCTGGCTACCCTGGACTTTTGCCAAATGAACAATTTGATGGGTAGACAATCCACAGTGTGTAAAGAATAAAAGTCATCTTAGGCACTGTGGGAAGAAGCAAAAGAAGTCAATGGCAGAAGGAGGGAACAAGATTGTAAAAAGCAAAGTGGACAAGCACTTAAGGTGACTTCAAATTTCTATGGAGCATCTCAGTGAAACTTTAAAGTGAATGATTCTTGTTGTCAGAAAGTTTGCTTTTAAAAAAAATCAGACTCAACAGTTACTTGCTTCAGTATGAGTCTGTCTCCGTCTCAAAGGACTTTCAAGAGTCTAACTAACATGTTCATGTGGCAGTAGGGCCACCTCTGAGGGCAGCAGTGGGGCTTGGGAGCAGCCACCACAAAAATAAGTCAGCCAAAAAGAAAGTCAGCCTGCATAATGCAGCAAGGGGTATGGAATCTGAGATTTGAATCAGGGCACAAAAGGAAGTTTATCACATCTCTAAATAAGTAGGAAGCAGGCTGCTGTTTAATGGACCACAGTGAGCGGCATTTTCCCTGGAGATGCAGTTTCTCTTCCATGACCTAAAAATCCAAACCCCCTTAAGCTCTAAAACTGGTAGAAATCTGAACAAAGGCTTGATTGTCTAGAACTCTTATTGCCAGTATTCTGAAATGAAGATTTTAAAGCATAGGATAGCTGGTTGGCATGCACTGTGAGCTGTGTGAGCCCAAGGTATTCAAAGGATTAAGAATCCCTGGGGAAACATGTTTGTGTGAGGCCCTGGGGCCTTGGCACCTGCTCCATAGTGCCTCTGAGCCTGGCAGTAGATCAAATGCTCACCCTGGCACATGCCCTCAGCCTTGCAGTTTGTGAAGAAAAAGGAGGCAGGGTGCCTCCCTTTATTTTTCATGCAGCCAGAACCAAGTTGGATACGAGGTCCAGCATCATGATTATTTCACAGAAGTAAAAGTAACGTAAGCCAGGTATTCTGCCCGTCTCCAAGCCTGTGTTACAATGATAGGTTTCTGGTCTACCTTTTATGCCTCCAGCACATACCACTGCTTTGATCTTACCCATGACACGTATCTGAGCATGGGCTCTGGAGTCACCCTCTGCCTCTCCTTAGCAGAGAGTCCTTGGGAAAGTTAGTAGTCTCCCAGAGCCTCAATTTACTTACTAATTTGTAAATAGTCACAATTCCAGACACAAGTTGTTATAAGAATTAAATGATGTCACTTATGAAGTGTCTAGCATAACTTTCTGATCACAGTAGATGGTCAATAAATATTATTTACCTTATCTATGTTCCCCATAGGATCCAGAGATTTCTGTGATAAGATGTGAGAGAGGAAGGAGAGGGGACCCTGAGTGTCTAAGCTTGGCCATTGGGTTAATAGAGATGCTTTTCACTGAGAAGGGAAATACAAGAGAAGGAGATTTGTGGGCAAGAGGCTATTTGGTTTGGCATATGCTGAGTATGAGAGGACAAGATGTCCAGAGACACTTGAAAAGGTGACTCGATCCCTGGGGTGTTGGGTGGTGTTGGTTGACCCCGTAATGATGGTGTGAAAAGTATAGAGAAAGGAAAAGGAAAAGCCCCAGGCAACACCAGCTTTGAAGGGTAGATGGGAAAAGAGAGCAAATTAAGCAGAGAGATAGGAGTAACTCTAGCCAGTTCCAGTGTCCTAGACACTTGGGCAGTTCCAGAAAAGAAGGTCTGAGCATAGCATCACTGCACAAAGAGCACTAGGAAGTCAGGGGGATTCTGCATAGAAAGCACTCAGATCTCTGGGGATTGAAGAGTAGGTGGGAGGTAAGAGCTCAGAGCTGATGAATGAGGGCCATTTCAAGAAGAGGCCAAAGCTGCCTGAGTTGTGTCAAAGAAAAACAAAGCCAGGCACTAGCTAAAGGCAGCAAAGACACTTTACTCCATAACGACTGTCTGGAGGAGGGTTCATTGAAAGGTGAGGTCACTTTCAATCTGTGCAGAGGTGACTGCACTTTTTAAAAATGAGAATGATGAAGTCAGTATAAGAAATGAACAGGAGCTCAAGCACAGCCAGGAAAGTGAAAATTCCAGGACTCATGGAGAGGGTTTGGTCTGTGAGGTTGACCATCTGAGTTTGTTCACAGAGTTTGTCAGAGTTAGGCTCATACCTTCCCCAGAGTCCGGGAGACAGGGCCCTATCTTCAGGTGTTGGGTGGACCAAACAGTAAATTCTTTTGGTAGCCTGGAGCTTTCCCAGACCTGAAGGTAAAGGGCCTGGGTTGCCCCAGGCACAATGGCCTTGAGCTATTAGGAACCGTCCTAGAGTTCAAGAGTTGGTGCAGAGAAAGCATTTGTGCTGAAAGTCTGTGATCCTCATGGGCCAAGGCTGAGGCCTACTGAAGAAGAGGACTCAGAGAAGCCTGGTTCTGGCCAAAGAGAGAATCTTTTGGGCTGGGGATTTAGCTCAGTGGTTTCGCCGCCTGCTGCACAAGCCCAAGGACCCGAGTTCGATACCTGGTACCAAAAAAAAAAAAAAGAGAGAATCTTTTTTCAGAGAAGGCAAGGTCATGGAAATGTGAAGTTGTCTTTAAGATGAGTGGAAGAATCCAGAAGAAAAGAAAGAGTAAACCAGAAATTGAGGTTGGGATGAAAAGCACAAGTGACCAGATACCCAGAGTCACACCATGAGGCACAGAAGGGCCCCACGGAGGCAAAGCCCCAACCCAAGGTTGGAAATATGCCCAGCATATTTGAGGCTTTTTAGGCCACATATGGCCTCTGTCATATACTTTTCTTCTTTTCTTAACCCTTTACAAGTGTGAAAGTTAGCTTGTGGGCCATAGGAAAGTATACCGCAGCCTGGATTTAACATCCACCAATCCCTATTCCAACTGATTTGATCCCGTGTACATGTGGGGCTCACTCAAATTTGCATGGAATGCTTTGACATTCCACTTGCCTAGGAGGATTTCGAAGAATGTTCACCCACAAAAGTTTACCCCCTCCTCCCAGCTAAGAAAAAGAAATTACAGCCTCATCTACTAAATGCAGAACTAATTTGTTGCTTGGCATCCCCCCAAATCCACAGGCCCAATTCATTCCATCAAGCTGTGTGCCAGCAGCCTCCACTCAGAGCCAGGTGATGTTGCTTCCCTGGAGACACCACTTTTTTGCCCACTGCTTAAGCTTAATTGGGAGCAACTTCTGCATGACAACGCTCACATTAAAAATATCTTAGGATGGCACCTAAGGTCTGCCCATTCAGTCTGTGCCAAGAAATTCCTGACTTGCTTCCAAAGAGAAACCACAAGTAGGCAGTTCCGGGTCCCCTCGGATTGCACCTCCATACATGATGTAATTAATGGGTTTCTTAATCAGTTGCATTATCGAAGAGCAGAAGCAGGAAAACAGACATGATATCTGTCCACAGGGTCAAGCTGGTTTTTCTGCTCGGTATCATTGGCAGAAACTCCAAGGGCTGACCAGGGAAATTTCCTCCTTTCAGATGATGGTAATGTCTGAAATTTTGATTTGTTTGTTTTAAATACTCAAATGAGTTTCCAGGGCCAGAGGGGTCATGGCGGACTGCCCTAAGTAAGGAACTTCTGGAATCTAATACTCTCTGAACTGTGCCTCGAAGAAAAGCAGTCTGTTATTGTAGGTCATTTCCAATTTGGGAATCACATTTGGATTTGCATCCCAGATCCATACTGGTGTGACCTTGGGCAAATTACCTAACTTCTCGGGTTTCTCATCTATAAGATGAGGAGAATTGTACCTGCTTTGTAAGATATCATGAAGATTATATGTTTTTCATGACCTTCTGAATGAAGCATCTGGCATCCAGGAAGCTCAGGAAATGGTTGTGATAAAGCTATTTCATAAGATCATCTAGTCTCATGTCCAAAAATACAGAGAGAAATGAGGTATCATATATTTGAAGTCCTCTGGATATTCAATGGCCTGAAAATGAAGGGCTGAACATTGTGGATCTTTTTCATGGTCTCTTTCCATTCTAATCCTATAAGCTCCACATTCTTCATCATGGACTTCCTTGCCCCACCAGCCTCTTCTTAGTACGGGTTATACATATACTATGTACAAGGTAAGCAAACCTTCTCGCATGCACATGCACCTGTGTGCACCCTTGTCCATTCACTCCCTTACTCCAAGGACAAATTGTTCAATCCTACCTCAGAGCATTTACACTGGACACAGTCTCTATTTCAGGAGCTTCGTATAGCTCCTAACATTCCTGATTCTTCTCTTCCTCCTTCAACTGGTTGGGGAAGACTTCTCCACGTATGACAGCCTTTGTTCCACTCATTCTGTCTCTCCACACTTGCCTACAATGCTATGCAGCTAGCCTTGGCAGAGCACAGTTCCTGTGTTTTCTCTTGCTATTTCCCCACTTCGGTGTCTTGCATTTTTTCACTCCGTATGTTTGTTCTGTCTCTTCAGTTCCTTGTCCCAGGGTTTTACATATCGTTTCCTGTAACTTTCCATTCAGTTTCCGGCTGGCATTCTGTGAATGCTTAGGCTGGTGATTAAAAATGGAGAAAGGTGGTTGCATATGCAGATGTCTGGGTTTGCACAATGAATAAGTCAATTGATTATATTCCAGGAATAACTTGATCATCACAAAAGCAAATAGATACTTTGGCAGAAAATAGCATTTAGTATGCATGTTGGAGTGATAGGTCCTTCAGGGCAAAACTAGGACTCCCTAAAGGATAGCAGACAAAAGGAAATATCAAATTGTCCTTATTATAAAACATAACTCCCCTGAGGACTAAGGTTAAAAATGCATGTCCCTTGTGTTGAATTGTTTGTAGCAGGGAATTTTGTTACAAGAAATTAGGAAAATGTGGATAGCAATGGTACTTACAGAATACTTTGCCACAGTGCAGCTTTCCATGCACTGGGATTTTAACCTCTCTTGCGTTATCTTTCTCCTGCCACTTCTTATCTTGCTTTGAATGAGTTCCAGCAACACTCAACCATTCACTGTTAGTTTCCTTGGTTACCAATTACTTTCGGTTTTTCATTTGTAGGTTTCTAGTCTTAAACAAAATCTGTCTCTGCTTTTGTGTTGCATTGATAAAGGTTAGAACAAGTGGTTGTGCTTTTGTCTCCAGAAAAGCACTGCATTTTGTTTTTTCAATAACATGACTACAGCAACAAAAGCATAGAAAAAGACTCATAGGGGTTTTCTTTACTGGAAAGCTTTTTATTTCCTTTGTCACAGATTTCAGAATTTTGACATTTGATTTAAAGTTCTATAAAATCAATCTGGTTTACAAAAAAATAATTTGAGTTCCTCCACCTGAATAAAACAAACAAGATTACCGCTGCTAATTTTTTGTATTTGATTTCATCCAGCATCCCTGAATGGACTAAATACACTTTATATAATTCTGGGGAAAGTAGGTAGATGGGAATGAGGGAGTGTGGTTGAAAAGCCTGTCCTATAGAGGCGTTTGTTTTTGCATGGTTGCTAAGTACCATTCTGTGCCACCGTGAGTTGCAGTGAGTTTGACATAAGTGAATCCATTATCCTGATGAAGCCTGGTGTGGACCAGAGAGAAGGAAAACAGGAACTGGAATGGCTTTTGCTGGGAAATAAATGTCTGTGGGGCTGGGGGTGGAGTGTGCAGTGCTTTCAAGCAGATGACACCGCTGACTTCCTGCCCACGGCCCCTGCTTCAAAGTTCCCCCCTCAGAGTGCCTGAGACCTGCTCACCAGCTCTCCCAGCAGAGGACGATGTATGATCGTGAGGGAGTGGAGATAGAGTGGTACCCATGGGCACCCTTCCCCTTTGTGCTTCCTGGTGACCCTTTGGGCACTGATCAGCCTAAAGAGGGCCTGCCCCTGGGGAAATCCACAGCTGTGACTGTGAAGTTACTTTGGTCACCCTCCTTGTAGTATTCACCTGTCTCCTCTCCGGACTTCTCTAGGACTCCATGCACTGAAGGGCCATGGACCTGTATGGCTGAATATCTCCTGATTATAAGACCATTTGCAATCAAGTTTAATTTTCCTTTTAAGAAACCATGCAGTTAGAATGGCTATTATAAAAAAAACTGCTGGTGAGGATGTGAAGAAAAAGGAACTCTATACACTGTTGGTGGGAATGTAAATTAGTATAGCCACTGTGAAAAACAATATGGAGATTCCTCAAAAAAACTAAAAATAGAACTGCCATATGATTCATCTATTCAACTCCTCTATGGAAATGAAGGAAATGAAGTTGAATACATAAGAGATGCCTGCATATCAGTGTATATTGTGGCATTATTCACAATAGCTAAGATATGGAATCAGCATAAGTGCCTGTCAAAAGGTCAATCAATAAAGAAAATACGGTAGGAGAAAATATAACACAATGGAGTATTATTCACCCATAAAAGAAGAATGAAATCCTGTCATTTGCTGCAAAATGAATGGAACTGGAAGACAGCTTAAGTGAAATATGAAATAAGCCAGACACAGAGAGAGACAAGAATCGTATGTTTTTGCTCAAAAAATATTGACCTGAAAGTAGAGGGATTACTAGGGATTTGAAGGGTGCTGGGTTGGAGGGGTCAGAGGAGGTGAGGGTAGAAGAAGAGTGAATGGATCAAAACTTGATGTATATGCATGTGTAGCAGTATCACAGTAAATCCCCTTAATTTGTGTAATTAATATGTGTTAATGAAAAAGAGAGCACACAGACATTCTAATTCCCCCGTGGGCATCTTCACATTCCACTGCTGCTGTACAGAAGGCTCATGGTGTCTACCATGGTTTCCCTTTGAAGCCCAAGTTACTTACATTTTTCTGAATTTTTGGTTATCCACAAGTCAACCCCTGGAAAAAAATCTAGATGTAAATAAAGTCCTGACCTTTCATTTAACTTTGGGGGAGTTGATACTGGAAATTGAGCCTGGGACCTTGCACATGCTAGGCAAATGCTCTAATACTGAGCTACATTCCCAGCCCATTTAAAAATCTTTATTTTAAGACAGGGTCTCAGTAAGTTGCGCTGAACTTGGGATCCTCCTGCCTCAGGCTCCCTTGCAGCTGCAATTACAGGCCTATCACACCACACCTGGCTCTTGTTCACCTTTTAAAAGGAGTATTTGTAGGAGCCTGGCTGCTTTTGATGACTCGGTTTCCCCACATATCCTTTTTATTTATTTGCGGTCATGCATAATCTAACAGAACATAACACATGCTAAGCAATCTTATGTGGATACTAATAATATTACAATTAATCTCCAATTTGCTCTTAAGCATCAAAAGATTCCTTCATAAAGATGTTTTCCAACTCTGTATACTTTTAAACCCGTAACAGTTTGTATAATTTGTCTTTGAGGAATTGAAAATAAACAAAACGATGCCAAAGGAGCCCAGCCTCTGAAGGCTTGCTCTGTTATCCCTACTCATGAGCAGGATCACCTGTTCTAAGGCAGATGTAGCCCATGGCCTGGAAAGGCCAAGTTCAAGTTTGATTCTTCAGGCAACAAGTCACTGTTTGAAATTCATTCTGAAAATTAAAAATAAAATCTGTCTTTTTACATCTCTATCATCTCAGATATACAAAGCATTTCTTTCATGTTTAACATGTCTACATGCTCTGCAGACAGAATCCTCACAGCCACCATGAAAGGCGGACAGTATTCCCATTTCACTGAAGAAAGGGAGGCTAATGTAGTTAATGTAGTGCCCTTGCCAAATATGTGAAGATGTCTGGATGTGAAGACTGGTCTGATCCAAATCCCAAAACCTTTCCAGTGCAATTGGCTTGCTCTCTGCCGCTCCTTCTCCCTATGCCTTTGTCCTGCCACCTTCTTTCTCTGAAGCTTCCCTCCAACCTACTACTAATCCCCTTTTCCCCAACTCAGACGTCACAGCTTTAAACTCTCTCTTCCCACTGTATTGAAAACTTCCACAGTCACATCCAACCTGAACTATTCTGACGGTGATAAATTCTCAGCTTTGACAATTGAATAATATCTCATTTCATTTGGCTACTAACTTGCCAGTAGAAAGCAATTATGGTGATATGTAGTCCCACTTAATCGAGTATTTTTCCAGAGATACTCTACTAGTACAATTATTTTCCATGCTGAGACTTTAGCAGGAAAAAAATGAGGCCATAATATTAAATCATAAAGTGCTCACTGGAAGAAAGTAATATATGGTTTCAAGTAAAGTTATGGAGAGCTTTCAAATTTCTTGCTGCCTTGCAGTTAGAAATGCTTTGTATTTAATGCTGACTTGGTCAAATAATATTCATGTAACACTTTATGCATCATTAAATATATATATTTCTGCAAGTTGTCAGTTTTGACTTATTTTAAATATAAAATGCAGTTTTAGATAGGCCAAGAAGAAACACTCAGGGGAAATACCTTTTCCTAGTATTGTACATACGCATCTTTCTGCTTTTTTCTTTTTACTCAAGTCCAACTTTGAAAACATGCTGACCTAGGCCTTTAGCTATATAGAGTCCATGCAGTCAGTTTAGCTCATCTCTGAATTGCTCAAAATCCCCAGGGACAATCCTTTTGCACTCTTGGATTCAAATTCAAGGTATCTGAGTTGAGCCCCAGGAATCTGGATTTTTAACAGATTCCCCAGATAATTCTGACATAGGCGATCCCCAGACTCTACTATCAAGAAAGGTAGAAGATATGAAAAAGCAAGTACAAAAAACATTACTTTATTGGATCCTCAAGACAGGCATGTGAGATAGAAATATCCTGAGTTTCAGTGAGGAGCCACTTCCTGTACCATCAGGATCCCTGAGCACACAATGCATACAAGTTCTATGCCTTTGCATATAGCCTTTCAGTGTCTGGGACCCTTATCCTCTTCCTTTCCTGATGAAACCCCACACATCCTTCACAGCAAATTTGAGGTAGGCATAGCCTACCAACCTCTCTTTCCTAAAGCACCTACGGCTTGTTCTAATATTCGGCATGTACCATGTTGAAGATCGCTGGATCTGCACCTGTCTGTATCCCCACTGACCACTGACTTCTCCCTGGCAGGCTTCATCTGATAGGCCCCGTGTCCCCCCTAGACTCAGAAGGTGCCTTCTGAATATGGCACCCACCTTAGAGCTAGGATCTGGACTACTGTCACCTTTCAGCCATTCTGTCACACCAGAAAATCCTACACTACCCCATTGGGAGTGAACTTTCAGATGCCTTGCAAAAGTATCCCTAACACACAGTATGCCACCTGAATACACCATGGTAGAGAATTAAGAGAATGGCTTGAGGCCCCAAAACACACTCAAGAGACTACTTTTCCACACAAGGATTAAAAGCATTAACCTAGGTACCCTAATATAATGCTCTAAATATGCAACCGAACTGAAGGGTAAAAGACCGTCACATTTGCTGCTCCTCAAAACATCAGACAGTGAAATTGGGGAGAAATCTGAGTTGCTGCCATGGAGAGCAATCTCGTTTTGATCTTGCATAGCCACAGACCCTATTTCTGAGCCACTTAGCACTAATCTCAAAGGGACAGGTTTAGAAGCAGTCCCCTAGCCATCCTGCCCCTAAAGAAGAGCCTCCTTGTCACTTTCTTCCTGGTCAGTATGAGACGTTTCAAACTGATTCCTTTCTAGCCCTCTAGTTTCCCACCTTTTTGTTTAATTGAAACTGGTATGCAGCAAGTGATCGGTTCACCATCTGCTTTGTCAGCACAGCCTTCTTAGTTTTGCACATATCTGGTTCCAGGCTGAGGCCTCTTCCCAGTCAATCTTGGCTTAGACAATTAATGGATTTATTTCCCTCTGTCAGTATTGGGAGAGAATATTAGTCATGCTGAGCTGCCATGCTTGTACTATGCCAAGTTATCTATTTCTATCAACTGGATGCAAATTTAGCAGAAGGTACATGATTTGCGTGTCAGGGTGTGTTAGAAAGTTGCTACATAAACAACCTAGTGTGAACTTCCTAGTCACCTTCTGTTGTATATGAAGGCATAAGGAAAAAGGTTACTCTGTAGTCAGTGTCAATTAAATCTTCCTTGAAGGCTTTCATCTTTGCCTTGACGGTTATATTTATAGCCACATTTGCTTAGTTTCTTACAAAACTTCCACATTTGGCCTCACAACATATCCATCTAGAGACCTGTATTCATCTCTGTCACATGATGCACAGAAAGCAAATGATTTTCCCAAGGTCACATACTCCATCATGCACCCCTTTTCTGGCACTCTTTCCATTACAATAGACAACCTTCCCTAAAGGTGAGTGCCACACATCTTCATAGTATGCAGAAGAACGTAAACTCCATGACTGAAACCTTAACTGGTGTTGCTGCTTCCTGGCAGTGCGATCATGGATGCATCACGTTTCTGTTAGTTGCACTGCTAACTTTCTTAACAGGATGGATGTCTCCATATCAAGACTGTGTGAGCACTGACATCAGGAAGTGTAGGGATGGCTGTGAGGTTTCTGGACTCATGACACAGTGAACATTAAGATAGTGTTAAAGGAAGTTCAGGTTCTTGGGAGGGGGTGATGGCAGCTAGAGGTATGGATGCAAATGACGCAGAGAAACCTTGCTGGTCTCCAGTAATGTCACTCCACTGGCTGAGGAGTGGGATGGTGGCTGTCCTACCCATTCCACTCAGGCACCCTCTTTCTTGGGATCATTTCCCATGTAGTTACAATGTCCATTGCAATACTGCCAGCAAGCTCAAGCTACTCACCTTGTACACCCCTATTTGAGAGAGATTGCTGACCCATCCTCATGTGGGCTTCTAAACTAAATCACAGACAACTAAATCCAGAAGTCAAACTGCCTGAGCCTTGACATTTTTTTATCCTGGTTTCCTTTGTTGAGAGGGTAGGAAAAGATATTTCTGTGTTATTTTGTGATGAGGACACAGCAAAGTACAGTGGACCCTCCAGTTACAACTGGCCTAACATACGAACAACTTGGGATGGGACAGAAATTTTC
This sequence comes from Heterocephalus glaber, assembly GCF_053883595.1. NCBI lineage: Eukaryota > Metazoa > Chordata > Mammalia > Rodentia > Bathyergidae > Heterocephalus > Heterocephalus glaber. The sequence goes on along the minus strand of NW_028258156.1, from coordinate 24,207,940 downwards.
ATTTTAACTTACTACCGAAGTCTTGAGTTACAACCAGAATGCCAGCCATTTGTGCTTCCAGATGGTCTCAGATACAGATTTAACCCTTAAAGAGTTCTGGAAGGAACATTACAACATCCTTTCCTGTGTGGGGTTTATTGTGAAATCCTGGGCCAATGTCTAAGGACACTGACATCTGCCTGGAAGAAAGTGTGACCTAAAATTGTACAGGAGAGAGACTTTGAAGGCAATTGACCAACTTGAGTTACAACCAGCCTTCAGGAATGAATTGAGTTTGTAGATCAAGGGTCTACTATAATTGATAAATCCAGATGTGTTTTTTTCCTAACATAAAGACACATAACCCTGAGAGCAGAACGCACCTTGTGGTTATATTTTACGGTTCAATTATGGTGATAAGTTCTAACTGAATCATCCTACTGATGATAATTACAACAGAAGCTTTTTGGCACTCATGGTATGCCATCACTCTTCCAGGCTGTCTTCGAAGATTAACTCATTTAATCCTACTGCAAGACGCAAAGATGTAGGTACTGTCACTGATTTCCATTGTTCAGATGAAGATGTTGAGCACAATGACACTTGGTAACTTTCTGAAGGTAACACAGCTAATCAACAGAGGTGTCTAGAGTCAAATTTGAGCAGCTTAGCTTCAGAGCCAACTCGCTTTGTAACTTTGTGCTTCATGAGGTGTGGTGGGCAATGCTCCTGTCTCAGAGCAAAGTCCAGGCTTTGCAAGCATTTGACAGAATGCTTGTTGGATGGAAGATAATGAACAAACAAACAATGAACATCCAACCAATTGCAGAGGGAAATGAGTGTTTTGGCAACTATTGATGGTGGACCTCTTTACTCATGAAGGTCTTTTGATGCACACTGAATTTGAAGATAGGATCTTCCGAAATGTTGGCTCAAAATAATAAAGGCAAAAATCTCTATAGAGTTGCTGTTAGATCACTAATCTTTAAAGTTTTTAATTAAACCTTAACATTTTCCAGAAAACTCCAGACATTTGGAATTGATACACTCACAGTTATATCAAACGTCATGATCATTTGTGTTTAAAAAGACTCTCCTCTTTACCATGGTTAACTCAAGACTCAATTCCTCATTCAGCCTCCCCTCAAATTTAACTATTTAACTAAAGTAAAGTGGTGTGTATTTGAATGTTTTATTCTGCCAATGTTAACTTCAGTATATGAAGTAAAATAATAACCTTGACTACAAACTCAAAACTTGAAGGCTTTCTAGTTCATCCTCTTGAGTTTCTAGTAGAACTTGTTTAGAGTGTGTATGAATTGGAATCTGAAGCCCTTTGTAGACTTTTTAAAGCAATCATTTTAATCCCATGCTCTATGTAAGACCCACTCTTACACTGAGAGAGAAAACACAGACACCAGAAATTATATAACCAACACGTTGAAAGAGATTGGTATAGATTTCTCCTTTGTCCTCAACATCCTTGGGCAGATGGTGTTAGCAATGCAACACAGGAAGAACTGAGATTTTTCATGTGGAGGGATTCAGCTGAAGAAAACCAGGCCCACTTCTGGCTGGAATGCCCCAGATTTAGGAGGAGCCATGGAACACTCACCCTTCATTGAGCACTGATACAGGCTGTTGATGACAAATGAAACATGGCCACGCCATCCAATTAAAGGTTTCATATACAACATGCAGAATTTTAAAGTCATGTGCCTTGCTAGCAGCTCCACTGTCATTGCTAAGCCAAAGAATTGGGGAGCATAAGCCAAAATTTTCCAGGTTACCATGTGGAAAAACAAATTTAGGAAACAACATATCGTGTGTGTGTGTATTTATTTAAATTAAATTTATTTTAATATATAAAACATAAAAATTGTACATATTAATGGGGTGCCATATGATGTCTCACATACATTCATTGTATAATGCTTAAATCAGGTTAAACATAGCTGTCTCCTCAAACTATCATTTGTTTCTGATGAAAACATTCAAAATCCTTTCCTCTGTACACATATCTTATGCAGAAAAAGAACAAACTGAAAACTTAAAGATTTGAGATTTGATAATATAAAGACAAATTTACTCTTTCAGAATCCCAAGTTGAGTCCTTGTAAATAAGAAGTCTTTGGAGTTGCATGCTCAACATTCAGTCATTCGCACTGTTTTTATTCACTTTAGCCCTAAAACCATCAAAACTTTGACTTAGACAAAAAATTTCACTGTGTGTGTTTTCAGTGTTTGGTGATGTGCTCGCTGGCAGATCTTCCTGGGAATCATCCTTTGCTTGTCCTGCTGTGTTGATTAGCAGATAGATAATGGTATCTAGAAAACTGATGTCGATAAAAATGATTCTGGGCTGGGCATTTAGCTCAGTGGTTTCGCCGCCTGCTATGCAAGCACAAGGACCCGAGTTCAATCCCCAGTAGCAAAAAATTAAAAATAAAAATAAAAATGATTCTTGTCTGATAATATTGTAGTGAATATTATCCAGTAGAGGTAGAAATAATTTCTGACCCATAGTCTGTCCCCTGAAATAGATAACCCAAAGGTCACATTTTCATTGTTCTGGTCCATTAGCCAACTACGTACCAGTAGTATAATTTTATTCAAATATTCTTTCAGCCCTGTAAGATCTTTAACCCTCCAATTCTCTTTGAACACATGCTAAAACAATATAATTTTGTTGTTGTTGTTGTTTTTTGGGTTTGTTTTTTTTTTTCCATACCAAGGATCGAACTCAAGTCCTTGTACTTGTGGGGCAGATGGTGGAACCACTGAGCTAAATCCCTGGCCCAAACAATATAATTTTTAATTTAAAAATTTAAGATGCCTCAAATACAGTAGGAGTTTCATGCTTACCCTTTCAGATACAAAATGTATATTCCTGACCTGCCAATTATCCTCTACAAGGACCCAGAACCCTATATACTCTTTCTCCTCTACAGTATTCCTTATGCAGGGATTAGCAAACTTTTAAAAAATCTCCACATAGTAAATAGGTTAGGTCCTGCAGACCATATGGTCCCTTAAAAACCAGCCATAGAAAATGACTGAGCAAACTGTGTTCTAATAAAATTTTATTTACAAAAACAAGCACCTGGAAGGAAGTTCCCCACCTCCATCCCAGGCTCCTAGGACAGAGAAGCTCAGCCAGTCCCAGCACCCGGAAGAAAGCTCCCCCACTGCCATCCCAGGCTCCTAGGGCCAAGAAGGTGAGCTGGTCCCAGCACCCGGAAGGAAGCTCCCCCATCCCAGGTTCCTAGGGCCAAGAAGGTGAGCTGGTCCCAGCACCTGGAAGGAAGCTCCCCTGCTGCCATCCCAAGCTCCTAGGGCACAGCAGGTGAGCCACGTGGGCGCCAGAAGCACCCCACCCCCACCCCCACCCCATGGAAATGAAAAGACACATAAACAAGCCTCAAAAACAGACTTCTGGATCACCTACAGCAACCCCAAAGGGAAACGAGATGGAACACTCTGATACTCAACCACCTGGACTCTCTGAACTGGCAACAAAAGAGGATCTGGGAAAAATGAAATCAGAAATAATTACTCAGATAACAGCAAAGATTGTGCTCATGGTGCAAGACATGATTAATAAATCTAGAGAGTACATAGATTAAAAAAATAGAGGATCTGAGGAACATGATGGAATCCCAACATAGGAAACAAATGGAATCCATAAAACAGATACAAACAGATTTCCAAGAGATTAAAAACTCCATGGAAAGTCTGCGCAGCAGAATGAACCAATGTGAGGATAGAATTTCAGATATAGAAGATAAGATTGCAATTAGTGAGGAGGAAAAGAAAAATTGCTTTAAAATTATAAGGGAATATGAGAAATCAATCCAGCAGCTGCTAGATGATGCAAAGAAGAATAACATAAGACTGATTGGAGTCAATGAAGAAACAGGAGAGAGTGCAGATGACATAAAAAAACTGTTCACAGAAGTGATGGCAGAAAACTTCCCAAGGAAGGGAAAAGAACTTGACATACAGATAAGTGAGGCATATAGGACTCCAGCTAGCCTTAATCAAAAAAAATCTACACATAGGCATATAATAGTTAGGATTCCAGAAATCCAACAGAAGAATAAAATTCTACAAGCAGTGAGAGAAAAGAAACAAATCACATATAAAGGAAAGCCCATCAGAATCACAGCAGACTTCTCAATGCAAACCCTCACACCAAGAAGAGCTTGGAGTGATGTATTTCAAGCCCTAAAGGAAAACAGCCTCCAACCCAGATTGATGTACCCTGCAAAACTATCTTTCAAAATGGATGGAGAAATAAGATGCTTACATGATAAAGAGCACCTCAGGAACTTCATGAATACGAAACCGGCACTCCAAAAAATTTTAGACAATACCCTAGGAAAAGACAATGAGGATCACAACCCCAGGAAACCCAGCAGAATGAATCCACTGGACGTGACAAATTAAACGCAAAGGGGGAGAATCCAACAGAAAGAAGAAGTCATGACAAGGCTTTTAAAACTTTTAACTTCATCTCCTTAATGAGTGTATAATTCAATCTTATTATTGGATTGATTAGTATTTTTCTGATTCTAGAATTGCACACCATTCCTTGTGCTATACTGGCTATTTATCATTTTCTTATTTCTACATTTTAATTGGGTTGTCTATTAATGAGCTCTAAGAATTCTTTATATATTCTGCTCATAGGTTATATGCATTGTAAATATGGTCTGTTTAAGGATTACTTTTCATTTTAATGATGTCACTTAAAGTTCTAAATTTTGATGGAATCTCATCAGTTTTTTTCTTTTATACATCATGGTTTTTGTTTCCCAGGTAGTTCTTGCCTACCCTGAATTCATAAATATTTTCCCTTATAATTTCTTCTTAAAGTTTTATACTTTTAGGCTTTCATATTTAGGTTCATAGATCCCTTCAAGTTATTTTCATGTATGGAAAAAAAGAGTTGAGGTTAATTTTTTATGTATGGATACCAGGTATTCTAGTACCGTTTGCTGAAGACACCATCTCTTCCTCGGTTCTTCAATCGAGTTTATATTCTATAAAATGTTAATATTAAATAATCTTTCAAAACTCAGTGGACCATATATGTGTGGTTCTATTCCTAGATTCTCTGTTTTATTCAAATGATCTATATGTCTTTCCTTACACCAACACTGCCTTGATTACTGTAGCTTTAGAAGAAGTCTTAAAATTGGGTGCTAAACGTCTTCTAACACTGTTTTTGTTTTTCTTTTTCTTTTTCTTTTTGGCTTTTCTGGGTCCTTTGTACTCCTACATAACTTTAAAATTTCAATATCCAATTCTTCATTTATAGCAAGTATACACAGACCTGAATTTTTATATATACCTTGTGTTTTCTAATCCTGCTAAATTCAAGTACAAGTTCTAGGGGCTCCTAGAGATTTCTTAGTATTTTCTCTGTAGATGATCATTCTATCTACATATAAAGATTTTGCTTCTGCCGTGCCAATCCTATCCTAGTTGTGTCATTTTATTGCCAGACTATTTTGATTTAGACCTATGTTTCAAAGTCTAATGGACAGATGAAGAGTAGGCATATATGCCCTTGTTCCCCACTTTAGGGAGAAAGAATTGTATCATCTCCATTCATAGAAGGAGTTTTTGTTGGAAGTATGGAGTACATGTCTTTGATCTGTTGAGAAGGTTCTGTTCTACTTCTAGTCTCCTGATAGCTTTTACCATGAACAGCTGTAGAATTTAGTCCAATACTCTTTCTCCAAGTAGTGACAGGATCATATGGCTTTCACCTTTCCTCTGTTAAAATGATGACTTTTGGGGGTGGATCTTCCAATGCTGAACCAACACTGCCATCCCTATTAACAAAACCACTTTCTACATCCTGCCAGATCTGACTTCTAATAGTTTGTTTTGTTAAACAAATTTCTATCTATGTTCATACTTTTTTCTTCTATTATCTTTATCCAGTTTTAGGATTAGCACAATGCTGATTTCCTAAAATGAGGGGAGAAGTGTTCCTTCTTTTTTCTGCTTTAATTGTTTGATATAATTTATCAGTTAAAATGTTTATGAGCCTGCTGTTGTCATATAGGTAGGTTTTCTAGCTAGGAATATACTTTCTTTAATAGGTGCTATTCAAATTTTATATTTCCTCCAGAGTTAGTTTCATTAATTTGTCTTCTAAGTTACTTCTTAGAAGTTGTCAAATTTATGTCAAAAAAGATTTTTGTAATATGCTTTCTATATCCTTTTAAATTCTGTTTAATCTGTGGTAATGTGTCCTAGATCTTAATATTGTAATTTAAAAAATGTATAACTGATATTGTGTAACAGGAAGAAAAGATCTAAAAGAGCAGGGGAATTGGGAGGGGTAGGGGAAGGGAAAAAAGGGAAAGGAAAAAATATGAGAAGAGGAAAAAAATGGAAACAAGGTCTTTGCAAATAGGGAAGGGTGGAGGGGTTGAAGGGAGGGCAAGGGAAGGGGAAAAAAATAAGAACCAAGAGACTCATGTAATGGTACAAGATCCCAATGATGAATGTAACTGTATTGTATACCTAAAATGTACCAATAAAGTTAATGGGGGGGGGGAAACAAGCACCTGGCAAAATTTGACCAACAGGTTATAATCCCTACCCTTGGGTCTCTGAATCTTCTGACATGAGAAGAGAGGATAGAGAACATACATTTCACTTCTATTGGTGAGCATCAGCCTCATGATTTCCCCAGGATGCACAGGTGCCTGGAAATGTAGTATCTGGCTGAAACACCACCTCCCAGCAATAACTCTGCATCATGGCAAAGAAACACAAGTCCTTGATAGACATTTAGCCGTCCCAGCCATTGGTATATCACACCTATAGCATCAATCCTGCTGGCCCTGTAAAAGGAATGCATACTGAATTTCAGATTTTTTAATAGCAATACCATATTTGTGGGGATAAATTTTAGTACTTAATCACTAGTTTGCTGCTCATGAATTTCTTGGCCAAGATGTATATGACTGCTCTTATAAAACTCATTTTGGAAAGAGTCAATTCATTCCATATTGGAAATAATAGGTCATTTTTTTATTGAAACACCGTTGTTATCTAAAAATCTAGCATCTGATGGAAAGTATCTATAATTACTTGTTATAGTATAATATCTGATGGTGTGTGTATCTATAATTACTTGTGGCTCTTCTGTATAGTTTTCACCAGAACCCTCAGCAGGTGGGTCCATCCATGAAGATTTTACATTAATTGATTTCTGTGGTTGAAGTGATTTCTGAAAAAGAAGAAAAAAATGTGGTTTAGAGACTTAAAGTCCAGATATTAATAACAACAGTCTGTTTAATTAAAAAATGTAGGGCCGGGGATTTAGCTCAGTGGTTCCGCAGCCTGCCTTGCAAGCGCAAGGACCCAAGTTCGATCCCCAGTACCAAAAAAAAAAAAAATGCAACCACATTGACGTTTTTAATTGCAAAAATATCCCAGGAATTCATAAGCTGTTGTTTTACAATAATTTTCACTCTGCCATGGGCATAAATCCTGCTTTGTGTGGCTACGAATCATTTGCATCAACTAGGAAGTGTGTCCAAGACAGGAAGAGCTGTGATTATAGACAGCCTAATTCACATGTATCCCTTGTTCATAACTTGTCTCTAAGAAAATGTGATCTTTCAATGAAGATTTATGTGTATGTTATCTCTACAGAAAGGTGAATTATTTCAGAAGCATGAAAAAAGAATGACCTAGCTCCAACGGTCTTGTGGATAAGGAAAAACTGATCTGCTTTGTTCCTGACTTTTCCCAGTGCCTAGCTTGACAGGTGTCTTCATGATCTCCTAACTGGCGGAGAAGACTGCCTGACTCCGATAGCACCAGGTGGTGCTTTCTCCTGTTGCTCATCTCTCTTGTCTCCTGCTCTGAGTTTTCCCACAGCCATAAAACCACAAACTCCAAACTCACTGCAGATGTACCTTGCTTCACCTCTACAAATCTTATTTAGAACCTTTGAGTCATTTTTGATAAAACCATTTTAAAGGTGCAAATTCTCTATCATGGACCCCTCCTCTAATTACGCATTTTCACGGGGAACAATCCTTAAATTGGCTTGCATGGCACCTGTTACATATGAGTGTATAAAGGTGTTTTATGGTGGCTATGCCCACATCTTGTCATTGCAAATCACTTTCACTCTCCCTGCCTATATTAAACATCACATGCTATGGGCCATTGCTGTCACTTTATAGATTTGACTTTTCAAGGCTCACATCCCAGCGGCTGCTTCTATCCTCTCGGGTGTTTATGCCTGTAATTTGGATTAGTTGCTCCAACAGGATCGATGTGCACTGGGTGATGAACTTGTGGCCAGATTAGCCAGTCTTCCTGTAAAGCCTCCATAATTGGACTAACTGTTCACATAACTAATACTTGTTATCCATTTAGTGCACAACATTGAACTTCTCAAAACAGCCAAGGGTAATATGCCATTATATTTGCAATTTACATCTTAGAAGACGAGTACTTAAAGAAACTCAAGGAAATATACTGGATCTTTTCACTATCTGGTCATATAGCAATACAGAGATCTGGCTCCAACACTAGCTAGTTATGGAAACTTGAACAAATTACTTAACCTCTGTCAGTCTCAGTCTTATAATCTGAAAAAGAAAGAAATTAACAGTCACTATTTTTTTCAGGAACTGTGAGGAAGTAAGCACTGAAGTAGCTGCTCTCCATTCGTTAGTTATTTCTAACAACCCAGAAAGATATTATACTTATTATATAATTTAGTTGGAAAATTGGTGTTTGGATTTCTTTTTCTCTGTTAGTCTCAATGTCTTATTGCATTTGAAAGAATTATTCTTTCCTTCCATTACTTTTATTGTTATGATGGGAGTGCTAAAGAGCTGTTAGTGCAAGCAAGCAGGAGAATGTTTGTTTTTTCATATATCTTTTATTTTTCCCCATGCTTTCATTGAGGGAATGCAAGAGCTGCTTATGCAAATTTCCCCAATGTAGGAGGAGGTATGCAGGACTGACATTCAGTCAGGCAGTAGACCCAGGAAGGGCCAAACTAGAGGGCAGATGGTTTGGTTTTTTACAGCCGCAACCCTTCTGACTCACCAGAACCATAATGACTGAGATGTCAGGTATTTTTAATATCACCCCAGGATGAGTGATAAATGATCTTATCTCACACAGCTCCTCTCTCCTACCTATACTAACCACCTTATTTTACAATCTATCTGCTAGACAGTCTGCAGATAGATTGAGGAGTTCTTGGGGCCAGAGTCCATTTCCTAGCTCACATTTGTGTTCTCAGTTCCTAGCACATACATGTGTCTAATAAATGCTTAGATGAATAAATAAGTGACTAAGAAGAGTGAGTGACATAAAACCAAAGCTCACAGAAATGAATAATCTCTTCAAGGTCACCTTCTGGAAAGTGGCAAAGCCAATTTGGACTCCTGTCCTGTGTCTTGTATAGTTGATGAGACGATTAGCTTCATGAGACCATGGATATAATTAACTCAAATGTTTGTTTCTCCTCCTCGTCTACTCAAGTGTAGTTAGGCATCTCAGTCCTGAACTCTTTTTTATTTTTGGTACCAGGGATCAAACTTGGAACCTTGCTCCTGAGCTCTTATTTTCAAGTCATAGCTTAATCTAGCCTTGGCATTAGTAGACACCTCGCCAATTCATTCTGAACCTTCACAGAGTTCCTACAGTTTCCCTTTACTTGTATCTTTCCTTCTCCTCCTTCATAATTTTGTTGACCCCAAGAAAAGCCTCTTATTGCTGCCCTGCTTTGAGAGCAACTAAGCATTCACGATTTCTGCATCTTGTCCTCCACCCAATCAGTACAGGGGAAAAAAATGGTCATTTATCAGCATGACTCTCCCAAGACTGTCCTTTTTCCTAATCTGAATGAAACAATGCCTTTAACTTTTGAAGTTTATCCTTTGCAGCTATGGCTCACTTTTTAATTTACATTTATGCATAAATCCTATTATGGCATCCTGGAGACCCCTTCACAGCTGCCCTCCACACAGCCCTTGTATTTTAAAATATAATGGGCTTAGAATGCCTTAAAGTCCAAAGCAAATCAGAACTTAATTTTTAAAAACACTTGAGAAAAATATGAAAAGGGTTCACAGCCAGGTCCAGGTGACTTAGCCACAGAGAGCATAAAATTCTTGGGAAACACTAAATTAGTACCATTTTGTTGGCTTGACCTAAGTTCCAATAATAGAATATTAAATATAAAATAATTTGCTTTTATCTATGCTTTGTGTTCTCACCTAACACTTTCTGAAAGATCAGTGATTTTCTGTAATCTTTTATTTTTTTTCTGTAATCTTATCATGAAAATGACTGGTGAATAATCACAGATCTTTATAATCAAAGGCAACCTACAGGGCAGCTTCTGGCTGGTACTTCCTACCCATCTTTGCAGCTTTGCCACATGCACTGCATGAGATCTGAGCTCAAACAGAGTCAGGTGTGATGCTCTCTGATGTTTTTCCGGAACCAGCATACATTCGTTTGGGGCAGGGTGGGAGGGTGGCTTTTGTTTTTCTTTAGGGAAATGGGCATGCACATAGTCCCAGAGAAGATTTTCCAGTTGCCTGCTATGGGCTGTGAGTGCTTCATGAGTCTTGAAGACATTGGCCATAAATAGCTGTGGGTCGTATGCACTGAAGCCAGAGTGTTCTCAATTGGTGGCAAGAGCTCAGAACTGAATGAGAACAAAAAAGACAAATTTTTTGTTGGAAGTTAGAGCTTCAATTGGACCTGGGAGTGAAATGAAAACATAGCACTTTGAGCCACTCTATGTTGAAACCATATCTTTGTGATTCTTGTTGCTCCTCTCTGTAGTTCATCAAACAATGCTGCTTGATATACTTAAGAAGGAAAGAAACTGAGTTGTTGAAGAGGACTTCTGCAGGGCTTACTGCAGTTCTTCAGTAGGGCCTTCCTGGCCTCCCTGAGGCTTTTCCACGGTCTACTTAGAGGCAGGAGAGCCCCTATAGCAGAGAAAAGGGTATCTATTACCTTGCGCGTGGATGAGAAAAGCTCAGAATGCATGCTTTTTGTAATTTCAGAACCAGTCAAGTGCTCTAGAAACTTTGACTTCTCCATTCTGCTCTGGTCATTTCTTACATACCACAGCCTACTGCCGGTCACACTATACAGTAAAATAGATCCCAAATGGATTAGAAAGCTTAACTTTTTAAAGACACTCCTCAAAAAATATATATATAATTGCATTGGAAACGGGAGAAGGACATTTTAAGGCAGGGAAGTCATAGAATGAACTATGGAGAAAAAAGATGGACCCCCTTGATGATGTGAAATTTTAATATTTCCATACTTCAGAGAACATACAAAATTTGAGTGCAAATCAAAATTAAGAGAACATGTTTCTGTGCTAATCAACTTAGTAACTTCTGTCACTATAACAAATACCTGAGTTAATCAACTTACAAAGAGAAAAGATTGTTTTGGAGATTCTGCTCCATGATCCATTGGCCCCATTGCTTTGGGCTATGGTGAGACAGCACATCATGGCGGGAGTGCATGGCAAAGCAACCCTGCTTCCATCATGAGCCAGAGAGCAAAAAGAGAGAGAGCAGGAAAAGGCAAAGGATCCAAGTCCCCTTCAGGGAACACCCGTGGTAATTTAAGGGCCTCCTAGACGGCCTCACTTCCCGAAGTTCTACGTCCTCCCAATAGCACTGTTTTGGGGATCACATCTTTGACACATGGGTTTGGGGGAAACATTTATGATCCAAACTGTAGCAGTTTCCAGTAAAGACTTCACATATTTGAACTGTAAGTCACTCATAAATCAATGAAAGAAAAAGGTATGGAAGATTTGAGCCACCCACAGGAGAAGACATACAAAAGTATTCACTGGACAAACAACAGTGCCGCAGGGGACTGTTCTGGGTCATGAGATATTATAGAAAAGAGAAGGCTGAGTCCTTGGCTTCTTGGGAAAACATTTTGATGTGAAAAGATAGGTGATAAGCAAATTTTGAAAGTAAGTAAATATAGAAAGTGTCAGGTGGTGTTAAATAGTCCAGAGAAAAATATAGGAGGGAAGGCCAGGGATAGGACACTGTGTACCTCTCTAAGAAGATGATAATTGAGTGGAGGGAAGAGATGGTACCTGGGAGGTAGATATCAAAAAGAAGAGCTTTCTAGAAGAAGGAATAATAGGTACCAATGCCCTGAGGCCACAAGTACTTAGTTTCTTCAAAATAGGAGCCAGCAAAGTAGTTAGAGCAGAGTGGGCAGAGGGGAGAAGAGTGGCCAAAGGAGGTCAGAAAGGCAGCAGGCAGGAGAAGGTCATATGGGGCCTTCCTTGCCACTCTAAGGAGTTTGGCCTCAATTCTGAGGAAGGTATAAAGGTCCTAGAATTTTTGAGCAGAAGAGTGACATAATGTGCCATAAAGTTTAAAAGGATCAACATTCTGGTTGCTATGTGGCAAAAGGGATGAAGGAAACAAAGGCCAATGCATAGAAAGCAATTAGGAGGCATTTGCAACAATCCATGTATAGGATATTGTAGTAACTTGGACCAGGGTGATAACATAGGAAGTGGAGAGAAATAATCAAATTTTAGTAATATTTTGTAGCCAGATTAAACAGATATTGCTGAAGGATCAAGGATAGGGTGTAAGAGCAAGGTGTCTTAAATGATGCCTGAGTTTTTCTCATGAACAGCTTGAAGGACGGGTCAGTTATTTTCAGGACAGCTAACTGGTTTGAGAGGTGAAACCGAAGTTCACTTGTAGACATGTTACACTTGAGATGTCCCTGCAGAGCTGCTGGACATATGAGTCTGGAGATAAAGGCAAAGGGCAGACTAGAAATAGACATCAGAAGGCCTCAGCATATGGATGCATTTAAAGCTTGGGGCCAGATAAGATGACCTTTGGCTCAAAGCTGGGTAGACAGCCCTTGGCTTTGTTGAAAGCCAATTGATGGGGAGGAGCCAGCAAAGAAAACCGAGAAGCATTGTATCTAGTCAAATATGTCAATTTTTTTTTTCACTTCATGACTTGCTCCATTGCTTTTATGCTCAACCGTTCATTTATGCTTCTAAGCACAGTGCATATTAAATCTAAAGACAAAAGCCAAGATCAGGAGGAAATTTTTTTTATTAAATTCTTTTATTGGTACATTGTAGGTATACAACACAATTACATTTCTCATTGGGAATTGTACCTTTACATAATGCATCTTGGCTCTTATTTATTCCCCAATTCTAGCCCTCCCTTCATGCCCTCCACCCTTCCCTATTTACAAAGACTTTATTTCTATTTTTTCCATTTCACATCATTTTTCCTTTCCCTTCATTCCTATCACCTGCCCCTCCCACTACCCCTACACCTTTGGACCTTTTCTTCCTATTTTGCATTATCAATTATTCATTCTAATCATTGGTACATTTTAGGCATACAAGATAATGACATTCATCATTGGAAATTTGCACCTTTACATAGTCTCTCTTGGTTCTTATTTTTCACCCTTGCCCAGCCCTCCCTTCAACCCCTCCATTCCTTCCTACTTACAAAGATTTTGTACATATTTTTCCGTTTTGTCCTATTAACCCCATTCCCTTCTGTCCTTTCCCCTAGCCCTCCCACTTCCTTCCCCTTTGCCCCTTTTCTTCCTATTTCACATGACCTATTATACATTTAGTCCTTATTTGCACTTTCAGTTTCTCACACCAGAGAAACTATTCAGTATTTATTCATGTGTGTCCTATTTATTTCACTTAAGAGTATCGCCTCAATGTGTATCCACTTAGCTATAAATGTCTCTAATTTCTCATTTTTTATGGCTGAGTAGTACTCCATTTTATTAAAAAACCACATTTTCTTTATCCAGTCTCCAGTTGATGGGCATTTGGGCTGTTTCCAAGTTTTAGCTATCACAAACTGTGCTGCTGTGAACATGGGCGCACATATATCACTGTGGTATGATTCTTTTAATTTTGGGGGGAAGATCCCCAGCAGTGGAATAGCGGGATGAAATGGGACTTCCAGTCCTAGGTATTTGAGGTATCTCCATACTGATTTCCACAGTGCTTGCACCAGTCTACACTCCTACCAGCAATGGAGCAGGGTTCCTCTTTCCCCACAGCCCTGCCAGCATTTGTTATTGGTTGATTTCAAGATAGCAGCCATTCTTTCTGGAGTGAAGTGGAATCTCAGCATTGATTTCATTTGCATCTCTCGAGTGACCAGTGATGTTGAACATTTTTTCATGTATTTATTTGCTATTTCTACTTCTTTGTCTGAGAAATGTCTGTTCATTTCAGATGCCCATTTTTGGATTGGGTCTTTAAATTTGAGAGGTCTGATCTTTTTAAGTTCTTTATAGATTCGAGATAGTAGACCTTTGTGTGAGGAAGAGCAGGTGAAGATTTTTTCCCACATTGTGGGTTGTCTCTTCACACTGCTGGTGGTTTCTCTTGCTGTGCAGAAGCCTTTTAATAGAAGAGATCCCACTCGTTGATTCTTTGTGCTAGTTCATGGGCAACTGAGATTTTGCTCATAATATCTTTTCCTACACCGATGTCTTCAAGGGTTCTACCTAACCTCTGTTCCAACTGGTTCAGAGTTTCTATTTTAATATTTAGATCTTTAATCCATTTGGATTTCAGTTTAGTGCATGGTGAGAGACACAGATCTAGTTTTAATCTTTGGCAAGTTGAAGCCCAATTTTTCCAGCACCATTTATTAAAGAGGCTATCTTTCCTTCAGTGAGGGTGTTTGGCTTCTTTATCGAAGATGAGATGGCTGAGTGTGTCTGGTGTTGTTTCTGCATCTTCTAATCTGTTCCACTGGTCCTCAAGTCTGTTTCTTTGCCAGTACCATGCTGTTTTTATCACAGTAGCTTTGTAGTAGAGTTGCAGGTTGGGGATTGTGATACCCCCTGCCATGTCTCTGTTACCTAGAATTGCTTTTGCTATTCTGGGTCTCTTCTTGTTCCAAATGAATGTTTGGATTGTTTTCTCAAGGTCCATGAAGTATGCTGCTGGGATCTCAATTGGAATTGCATTAAATCTATATAGCAGTTTTGGAAGTATGGCCATTTTCACTATATTAATCCTTCCTACCCAGGAGCAAGAGATGTCTGTCCATTTTCAGATATCATCTTCAATCTCTCTTTTCAGAGTGCCACGTTTTCAGAGAAGAGGTCTTTGATTTCTTTTGTTAGGATGATTCCTAGGTATTTCAGTTTTTTGGATGCTATTGTGAAAGGGATTATTTGCCCTATTTCTCTCTCAGTGAGTCTGTCATTTGTGTAGAGGAAAGCTATTGATTTTTGTGTGTTGACCTTGTAACCAGCTACTTGACTGAATTTGGTTATTAAGTCTAGAAGACTTTTGGTGGAGTTCTTGGGGTCTTCTATATAGAGTATCATGTCATCTGCAAATAATGACAATTTGACTTCTTCATTTCCTATCTTTATTCCTTTTATTTCTTTCTCTTGTCTAATTGCTGTGGCTAATGTTTCCAGAACTATATTGAACAAGAGTGGTGATAGTGGACATCCTTGTCTTGTTCCTGATTTTAGTGGGAAGCATTTCAGTTTTTGACCATTTAGTATGATATTGGCTGTTGGTTTTTCATAGATGGCTTCTATGAGTTTGAGGTAGAGACCATCTATTCCAATTTTTGTAGGGTTTTTGTCATAAATGAATGTTGGATTTTGTCAAATGCTTTTTCTGCATCTATGGAGATAATCATATGGTTTTTGTCCTTGGCTCTATTGATATAGTGTATTACATTGACTGATTTTCATATATTGAACCATCCCTGCATCCCTGGGATGAATCCCACTTGATCAGGGTGTATGATCTTCTTGATGATCTTCTGCATTCTGTTTGCCAGTATCTTATTAAGGATTTTTGCATCTATGTTCATTAGTGAGATTGGCCTATAGTTCTCTTTTTCAGTTGGGTCTTTCTCTGTTTTGGGGATCAAGGTGATGCTTGCTTCCAGGAATGAACTTGTGAGTATTGCTTCCCTTTCAATTTCATGGAAGAGTTTAAACAGTAGTGGCAGCCGTTCCTCTCTAAATGTCTTGTAGAATTCAGCCGTGAAGCCATCAGGGCCTGGGCTTTTCTTAGTTGATAAGGTTTTAATTACATTTTCAATTTCATTGGTTGATATGGGGTTGTTCAGAATTTTTAGGTCTTCTTCGTTCAACTTTGCTAATTCATGTGTATCTAGGAATCTGTCCATTTCTTCTGTGTTGTCCATCTTATTGGTGTATAGGTTCTGGAAGTAGGTATTGATGATCCTCTGGATTTCTGCTGGGTCTGTTGTCATTTCACCCTTTTCATTCCTAATTGCATGGATTTGGGCCTTTTCTTTCCTTTTTCTGACAAGATTGGCTAAGGGTTTGTCAATTTTGTTGATTCTTTCAAAGAACCAACTCTTGGCTTCATTGATTTTTTGTATCATTCTCTTAGTCTCCATTGCATTGATTTCTCCTCTGATCTTTATAATTTCCTCCCTTGTATGAGCTCTGGGGTTGTCCTGTTCTTCTTTTTCTAGAAGCTTGAGGTTCACCACCAGGTTGTTTAATTGGGCTCCTTCTGTTTTCCTAATATGCGTATTCACTGCTATGAATTTCCCTCGTAAGACTGCTTTCATTGTGTCCCACTGATTCCGATATGTTGTATTGTCATTGTCATTTAATTGAAGGAACTGTCTGATTTCTTCTTTAATTTCCTCTGTGACTCATTGATTATTCAGAAGTGTGTTGTTCAATTTCCACATGTTTATGCAATTTTTTGAGTTTCTTTTGCTATGGATCTCCAGTTTCATCGCACTATGGTCTGATAATATACAGGGGATAACTTCAATTCCTTTGCACTTACTTAAACATGTTCTATGTGTGAGTATGTTGTCTATTTTGGAGAATGACCCATGTGCAGCTGAGAAGAATGTGTATTCTGATTTTGTGGGATAGAAGACTCTGTAAACATCTGTTAAGTTCATTTGTTCAAGAGTTCGATTGAGTTCTAGTATTTCATTACTTATTTTTTGTCTAGTTGATCTATCTATTGGTGACAGTGGGGTGCTGAGGTCCCCCACTACAATTGTATTGGTGCATATATGACTTTTCATGTCCGTTAGTATTTGTTTTATATAGTTGGTTGCACTAGTGTTTGGTGCATAGATATTTATGATTGTCATCTCTTCCTCTTGGATTGTGTGCTTTACAAGGATGTAGTATCCTTCTTCCTCTCTCTTAAGCAGTGTTGGTTTGAAATCTACTTGATCTGCAAAGAGGATAGCTATTCCTGCTTTTTTTCGGTTCCTATCGCATGGAGTATTGTTTTCCACCCTTTAACTTTCAGTCTATGAGTTTCCCTTTGAATTAAGAGAGTTTCTTGTATGCAGAATATTGTTGGATTTTGCTTCTTGACCCATTCTGCCAGTCTATTTCTTTTGATTGGTGAATTGAGACCATTAACATTGATGGTTATAACTGAAACGTATTGACTTGTCATTGCCATGACTTTTTCTTTTTGTTGGGTTCTCCCCCTTTCCATTTAATTTCTTGTCATGCCAGATGGGTTCATTCTGCTTTGCTTCCTGGGGTTGTGATCCTCAATATCTGTTCCTAGGCTATTGTGTAAAATTCTTTGGAGTGCTGGTTTGGTATTCACGAAGTTCCTAAGGTGCTCTTTGTCATGAAAGCATCTTATTTCTCCATCCATTTTGAAAGATAGTTTTGCAGGGTACATCAATCTGGGTTGGAGGCTGTTTTCTTTTAGGGCTTGGAATATGTCACTCCAAGCTCTTCTTGCCTTGATGGTTTGTGTTGAGAAGTCTGCTGTGATTCTGATGGGCTTTCCTTTGTATGTGATTTGTTTCTTTTCTCTGACTGCTTGGAGAACTTTGTTCTTCTGTTGAGTTTCTGGAATCTTAACAATTATATGCCTATGTGTAGATTTTTTTTGATCAAGGCTATTTGGAGTCCTATATGCCTCACTTATCTGTATGTCAAGCTCTTTCCCCCTGCTTGGGAAGTTTTCTGCCATTATTTCTGTGAAGAGATTTTTTTTATGTCATCTGCACTCTCTCCTGTTTCTTCATTGAGCCCAGTCAGTCTTATGTTATTCTTCTTTGCATCATCTAGCAGCTGCGGGATTGATTTCTCATGTTCTCTTATAATTTTGAGGCATTTTGCTTTTCCTCCTCACTAATTGCAATCTTATCTTCTATATCTGAAATTCTGTCCTCACATTGGCTCATTCTGCTGTGTAGACTTTCAGTGGAGTTTTTCATCTCCTGGAAATCTATTTGCATCTGTTTTATGGATTCCATTTGTTTCTTATGTTGGGATTCCATCATGTTCCTCAGCTCCTTTTTAGATTTATTAATCATGTCTTGCACTAGGGGCACAATTTCTCCTGTTATCTGAGAAATTATTTCTGATTTCCTTTTTTCCAGATCCCCTTTTGTTGCCAGTTCGGTGGGTCCAGGTGGTTGAGTATCAGAGGGTTCCATCTCATTTCCCTTTGGGGTGGTTGTAGGTGATCTGGAAGTCTGGTTTTGAGTCTTATTTATGTGTTTTCTCTTTTTGATGGGGGTGGGGGGCTGTTGGCACCTGCATGGATTACCTCCTCTGAGCTAGGAGAGGTGGGACAGGGGCCAGGAGCAGCGGTAAGGATGGTGACCCAAAAGCCCTTTCCTGTGGGCTGGGAGCAGCCGGAGGGATGGTGGCCTGGAAGCCCCTTCCTCTGGACCAGGACCAGTGGGATGGCTGCTCAGAAGCCCCTACCTATGGGCCAGGAGCGGTGGGAAGGATGGTGGCCTGGAAGCCCCTTCCTCTGGGCCAGGAGCAGTAGGACAGAAGATGGCCCAAAACCCCTTTCCTCTGGGCTGGGAACAGCAGGAGGGATCGTGTCCGGGAAGCCCCTTCCTCTGGACCAGGAGCAGTGGGACAGTGGCTCAGAAGACCCTAACTCTGAGCCAGGAGCAGCGGGACTCAGTACCTTGGTCTGGTGGTCTGGTGTCCTCTGCGTCTTTGTAGTGTGGAACCAGGTGGCTGCCTGTCTGCAGCGGGGTGATTCGGCATCTTCTGCACAACTCAGGACCTCGGTAGGGCATGCACAGACCTTCAGGAGGAAATTTTTGAACAGAGTTAATATCCCTGCTATGTAAAGAACTCAAAAATCCCAAGAACACTAGCACTTGAGTAGGATATACACATGTGAGCAAGCATGCCATCAGGCAATCAGAGCTTTACATTTATTATATTCTAACGTTGAAACAAAGCTTACTTTGGCCTCCAAGGGTGTAAAACTCACAATTTTTAAAGTATTCAATCAAATGTTTTAAAAGCAAAGATATAATGAAAAGTTTCACCACTAAACTTCCAAATGATTTGTTTGTGATGCACATATTTTTTTCTAGGAGACAACATTCTATCAAGCCTTTCTAGTCTTTTTCTGAATCATCTGACAACTACATTAGATGAAGCAAGACATCCTAGAAATACCACTGGTGAAAACTTGAAAACATTTAGCTTCACTAATAAAGAATTACATATCAAGTTCAATCCCCAGTACCAAAAACAAAAAAAAAATAATAATTACATATCAAGAGCCGAGGATTTAGCTCAGTGGCACTACATCTGCCTTGCAAGTGCAAGGTCCTGAGTTTGATCCCCAGTACGAAAAAAAAAAAAAAAATTACATATCAAAATGGCAAGGAATGAAAAAAATAGAAAAAAATTCCAAAGCTGGCTAGGAGATGTAGAAATGGCCTTTCTGAAATAATGCTGATGCTTTTGTAAATGTGTGGAGTTTTATCAAAAGTCTGAAAACTGACATGGTTTTTGACTCAACAGTCAAATTCCAACTTTATTAGATATTCCAATTTTAGTAGCATATCCAAAGGAAACACTCACAGATGAGGACAATGATTTCCCTAGAAGGAAATTTAAAATATCCATTTTGGAGGAGGTGAGAAGTTTGGAACAACATTAACAGTGCAGAATTGGCTAAACAGCTGTAGCATTCTGATAGAATAATATTCTGCAAGTAAAAGCAATGTCATAGAAGTAATGACATGGGAAAGTCCTTCCAATGTATTGAAATTCTATGATCTATTTCTGTTACAAATGCCTAGACTATAGACTGGAATCAATCAAAATGTTTTGATTTAGGTAGTAGGAGACAAATGATTTTAATTTTATTAGAATTACATATTCCATATACTTTCTTTAATAGGTGCTATTCAAATTTTATATTTCCTCCAGAGTTAGTTTCATTAATTTGTCTTCCAAGGTACTTCTTAGAAGTTGTCAAATTTATTTCAAAAAAGAGTTTTGTAATATGCTTTCTATATCCTTTTAAATTCTGTAAAATCTGTGGTAATGTGTCCTAGATCTTAATATTGTAATTTTAAAAATGTATAACTGATATTGTGTAACAGGAAGAAAAGGTCTAAAAGAGCAGGGGAATTGGGAGGGGTAGGGAAAGGGAAAAAAGGGAAAGGAAAAAATATGAGAAGAGGAAAAAAATGGAAATAAGGTCTTTGCAAATAGGGAAGGGTGGAGGGGGTGAAGGGAGGGCAAGGGAAGGGGAAAAAAAATAAGAACCAGGAGACTCATGTAATGATACAAGATCCCAATGATGAATGTAACTGTATTTTATACCTAAAATGTACCAACAAAGTTAATGGGGAAAAAAAAAAGAATTACATATTCCAAATTTTCTACCATATATTTACTAATTACAATGGCACATGGAACAATTTTAGAGAGGCTAGGAATTTTTCACAAAGACAACCCAGAAGCAATATTCTACTGTAGCACTGCCCATTAGAATTTTCTACAATGATAGAAGCATTCCCTATCTGTGCTGTTCAGTGCCATAGCCAGTACTCACAGATGGCTTCTGAGTACTTGCAGTGTAGATGATTCAACTGAGAAACTGGTTTTTTATGCGCTAGCACAAAACACCATTTATTTTTGGAGATTAATATGGACTCACATACTGGTTACATAAAAGAAAGTTAATGAACATTATCCTTTTTTATGGAGAAACTTATTTTTAATTTTCATTGAGTTAAATTAATAGATGTGCATGTATTAGACATTGCCACTCTAGTTGAATAGCCTGGAACGTAAAGGAAAGAATGGACAGGTCTTGTTCAATGCTACAGTGCTGGATTAGAGAAAATCTGAGATCATCAGCCTCCCTCATCAATTTCCTAGGAGAAACCAGACATTTATTTCTAAACACTAATGCGTAGAATTCATAGATGCATGTTGTTTGGGTATAGATTAATCAACAATAAGATAAAGCATATAGAGTCTGCTCTATAGCATGAATTTTTTTAATGTATAGATTTGGTTGTTGTCATAAAATTTATAATTAAAGAACTCTTCCAAGTCCCAGTGAAAAAAGAAGTCTGTTCAGAGTGAACATCACCTAGGTATATCAGGCATGGTATACACCTGAGGTGCCAAGTAGCCAACCAGCACCCTTGTCAAATGTTGCCTTATAAATAGGCTCATTCCTGTCTGCATGTGTAGAACATTGGAGTTACATATGAAGAAATACCCTGTAGTGACCACTTACAAGGAAAAGAGAAGACTCTGCTCTTTCCTGGTACCTTGTTTTGTGGCTGATGCTTTAAGAACTCTTTTTTCCAGGTCAAATTTAACACAAGCTTTGAAAAACACCTACTATCTTTTCTTCACTAGAAGAAAAAAGCACAATTCTTAATTCTTCTTAACCAGGATTATTAAATTTTATAGCACTTAAAGTAATGTAACTATTATACTTTAATGGAAGAATAATGTTTTTAAAATAATGAAATTATGGCAGAAGCATTTAGATATAATTATATATCCATAATAAAATTTTCAATTAGGCTTTCATTACATTGCAATTAACTCTGATTTGAACACTAACACTAGTGTGGCCATAGGTTTTACTTGTTTCTTGATTTGTAAAGATAAGATTTTTTTATTTTGGTTCATATTAATCTGAGAAAGCACCTGGAAAATTAAAATATCAATGTTTTCTAAAAACATAAGCAAAATGTAAAAAGTATATATACTTCAAATTATTATAACTCTTATGCATTGTATTAGTTATCTATTGCTGTGTTACATAGTAATCTAAAATCTCATTGCTTAAAACACTTCTTAGTCACACAGTTGTGAAGGTGAGGAATCCTAGAACAGCTTTGGTGGGTGGTTCTGGGTCAGAATTGCTCACGAAATCTCAGTCAAGCTGTCAGCCAAGGCGATGGCCATCCAGAAGCTAACCATGAACCTCCAAGTGGAGGATGCTCTTCCTATATGGCTGTTGGCAAGAAGACTCTGTTCTTTACAGGCTGTTGACACAAACAGAGATGTCAGTAAGTGGACCTTGCCATGGGGCTGCTGGCTCACTGCGTGGCGGCTGGCTTCCCTCAGTGTTTCTAATCCAAACTAGAGAAACTGAACCCTCAGCGCTTTCTATGACCCAATCTTGTTATAAAACTCCCATTCTACCTTGTTCTCTTATTAACAGGGAATCACTGGTCCACCCCATCTTGTGGAGGGGCACATCTTCAGGGCTGTGTCAAGGAATGTATGTACCTACTTTAATTCAAAACATACATGAAATGCTTTAGGCAGTTAACTAGCACTATGGGTCAATGTTTATTTTATTAGTCCATAGTCAAATAGACAAGGGCAAAGCCAGACTTAGAACCTGAAATAGAACTTACATTCTAAGATTCAGAGCCAAATATCAGATTTAATATACATTTTTTCCACCTTTCTTGGATTTTTGTTAGACCACAGTTATAATTGAGTGTCTGACTTTTTTCCATTTAAAAAAATAGCTTTTTGAGATCAAAGTCAAAAACATATTCTATCTTCTGCATTCTCAGATTTCTACATGGAGTAACTCCTTGCTCCTCTGCTTTCTCTATCTACAGTCTTTTGCTCAGTGATCTCATGGAGTTCAGCAAAGTTCACATTTTGATCTGTAGCCCAGGGCTCTCCTTGATCTTCAGACTTGTCTACTAGGATGATTAATTGGCTTTTCAAACCTAACATGTCCAAAGCAGAATATTGCCATCAGTCATGGAGAAGAAGAAAAGCAAAGAGAGAGCACAAAGAACATGATAGCAAAACTCACGATGGTACAAAGGAAAGAACACAAATTTTTAAGGAAGGAACCGGGAGGAGAACAGAAAGGAGAAGAGGAATAGGGAGGGGAAGGGAGAGGGAAGAAAGAAAAATATATTATCAACTTGAATCCCCACAGGACCTTGTTAGCTTTATTTTACAAATATATTGAGACTTAGAGAGGTTAGGTAACTTGCCTAAATTACATAGCTAACAAAAGACTTTGGGTCCCACATATTCTACTAACATCACTCTTCTAACCTTAAAGAGACAGCTCTGTGTGTCCTTCTGTGTGGGGGATCTAAAACGTCCCCAAAAAGGCTCATTTGTTCAAAAGTGGGGCTTTGAAATGGTGATTGCATCATGAGGGCTCTAACCTCATCAGTGAATTAATCCATTTATAGATTCATAATTTAATGGCATTATTAAGAAGTAATGGAAACTTAGGAGGTGGGACCTAGCTGACAGGTGTGGATTCTGACCTTGGGAACAATATCTTATCCCTGGCCCCTTGCTCTCTGGCTCTCTTGCTCTCTGCTTCCCGGTTGCCATACAGTGGGTGGCTTTCCTCCACCACACCTTTCCACCATAATGTTTCCACCTGACCATGGCCTAAAAGCAATGGAACCAGCTGACCATGGACCAAAACCTCTGAAACCATGAGCCAAAGTAAATCTTTCCTCCTTAAAGTTGTATTCTCAGACATTTTGTCATGACGGAAAGCTAGCTAACACACTAAGGCATGTATAGGCCAGAATCTAGATGCAAGGTCCTGGTTTAGATTGTCATACATGGCTCTGTGACTCATGCATAATATTTAAATATCTTGAGTCAAATCCAGATTCTGCCATCAGGGTACTTTAAAAGAGACACTGTATACAACTAATGACCACAATGCACAGATAATAATAGCTACCTCTCCTAAAGAGAAATTATGAGTTAGCAAATTAATAGTTACAAAAAAGCCTTGAAAGTATAATGAACTGCATAATTACCAAGAATTGTTATTAGCAGCCTAGTTAGTTAACTAGTTATGGAAAATACCTCATGTAAGCATCCTGGGAGAATGAATGTTTTACATTTCCCTCTTTTAAACTCAATTTTCTTCATTTAACAACAGTCAAAAAAAAGTACAAAGCAACTCCCACACCCATTTGTTACACCCTATCTATAAGCTCAGCTCATCAAAGTGTCTTCTGTGAACCTGCAGCACATTTGCCTGAGAGGGTTAGAATTGCAGGGATGGAGCACCCACTGCATTCAGAGCCACTGATTCAGAGCCTGCATTTGAAGATCCACTGACTCACATACGCGTTTTATTTGGAGAATCACAGCTCTAAACCTCAGTCATCTCATCTGGTAAAATGTCGGGATTAAAGTGCCCAACATAGTACCTGACAGTGCTCAATAAAGTGCTGCCTTCCACCTTCTCCCACCCGTTGAGGCCCCCAGGGAGACCAAAGTATTCTGGTGCTACAAGGCCAAGGTGAGGCCCCAGAGGGCCTGGAATGGGACTGTTCCAAATGGGAAAACAGCTGTAGGGTTAGCTGTGCACCCTTCCCTTGCTCTGCTGTGGCTTTGCAAGTTTATTTTAATCCTCTCCGCTGCTGAGCCATTGTTGGACTTCAACTGTGCCATATGTTTTAACACTAATTTTAATATGCAACCGTTTGAATTCAACTGAATAGTTTGGGTCAGATGGAATTATTTTCTTTTTATGGTGCTTATTTATATCTCACAATAAAAGCAATACATGCTATTTTAGACAAGTTAGAAAACACAAACCACTAATCCTAACATTGATGTATTTTGTACTATTCTTGTTTCAAGCAAAAGTGAAATTATAATGCTGAATGTTGTAATCTGACATTTTTACTTATCTGAACATTCTCCCATGTTATATAATTGCAAGATAATTAAATGAATCTATTATTCTGCTTTGTGATTCAAGCAAAATTTAACCACCCCTAATTGAAAGAATACATAGTTTCTAATTTTATTTGCTATTTAAATTATGTTGTGATGAGCATTCTTCTTTATAAGTTTTTATTCATGGTTGATGATTTCTCAGTATAAGTTTCCCAAAGCAGGAATTCCTAAGCCAGAGGGCATTTGATACAATTTCTGCCATACATAATGTATGTCAGTGTCCAAAATGACTTACATTTACATATTTATTAGAAAGGATATCACAAAGGATCCAAATAATGGAAGCGATGCCTAGGGCAAGGCACAGGGTAGGTGTGGTACTTTATGCCCTCTTCTGAACCCTGGCATTTTGTGTTTTTATAGAGGCTTTCTCACATAGGCATGATTGATTAAATCATTGACTATTGATGATCAGCTTAGCCTTCACTCCTGTGCAGGCACTGGAGACTAGAAAGTAGGGTTGGAAGTCCCAATCCTCTAGAGGCTGGGAAGTAGGGTTGCCTTAAGTCTTTCTGGTGACTATGCCCGGAAAAGGGCCCCAGCCTCCAGTCATCTCACTAGATGCTCTTGGCACTCAGGAGAACCCCAAGGGTTTAGAGTTTTTAAACCAGGAAACTGCCAAAGGCCAAATATAAATTTCACCATCTCACAGGTTGGATACAAGGTGAATATCTCCGTGCCCCATTTGAACTAGTAGCTAGAAGCCACGGCATCTCAACAAGACACCAACATTGATAGGAAGCTCAGAGGACTAGAAGTTCTAGAAGTCTACATAGAGTTTAAACAAAACCTCAGAGGAAAGGGGAATGAGAACCGTTAATTGCCTGATTTTAATTTCTACCATTCAGCAGAACAAGAGATAGAAATAGGGCTGGGGATTTAGTTCAGTGGCACCACGCCTGCCTCTTAAGCACAAGGCCCTGAGTTCAATCCCCAGAACCAAAAATAAATAAATTAATTAAAAAGATAGTCCATTATAGAAAAATGCAGAAAATTGGGTCTCTTTCACACCTGAATTGTGATCTGTGATCCCTGATAACCACACATGTAATTGGGAATTAGTTCATGTTCTGTATAAACTAAGATGTAGTTAGGTCTACTGATAGGGTCTTGAAATGCAAGGATAAATGGGCATTTGCCACTCCTTTCCTGTTCAGAAAGTACAAGGATCAAAAAAGGTGGTCTAGAGTTTTTCAACATCTAATCAAAGCATCAAAGAATTCACTTTGGTGGTCTATGCATGAATTCTTAAAATTCTTCAATTCATGTATTCTTCAATTTACAGTGGTTTGTCACCCCTTACCAAAGAGCTACAGTACATAAACAGTATATTTTAACATTGTAACAATGTATCAACATTTCCTGGAGGGAGCAACTGGGGAAAATGCTCTTAGAGAGGGATGATGGAAAAAAAAATTGAGAAACACTGGTTAATTGTAATAAGGAAGCCATAGGAACCAGGTTTAATAGTCTTAGCCTGAGTGTACCCTAAAAGAGACCAGTTATTAAAGACACAGTATCAATTGCACTGAATTAACATAGTTAGTTTACTTAAAAACTGAAAACCCCTTTGAATTCTTTTTCTGGAAGTAGACAGAATGGTGATGGAAATTATACAAAGGGTTGTGAATATGTGAATATGAAAAATTCAGAGTACTATGATAGCTATTATGACTACCCCTCCCCCAAAAGAAAAGAAAAACGGTTTGTCAGGCTTTTAATCAAACAAGTAAATGAATTAACAATATTGTTTCAATAAATTGCCACAGGTGGCCCATCCTTCTTTAACCAGAACTAAGAGTGATATGATAAAGAGATGGGAAAGGCTAAAGGAAATAGATGAGACCCTTATCAAGAGGGTATAAACTTATCTGCTGGGTTTCCTATTTTTTTTGATCCTCAATATTCTGGTAAGAACAGTTCAGTGGTAAGAAATGCTGATGAACAGCAGCAAACATCCTAATTTGTAAACAAGGCAATGAAGTTGCTGAGCCCAAGAAAATCAAAGGCTCTGCTTGCTTCTGACTGTTTCAGACCTGGGAGATTTATACATTGTTTCTGCTGAGTAAGGTCCCTGCAGATAAAATAAGTCTACAGGAAGAATGGAAAGTGTCCAGAAGAAAGTTACCACCTACTCAAGGGACCTACAAGCAATAGCAATAAATTTACTAACCATAGCATATATCTAGCTTGAATAAACAAGCAGAAGGTCTAGAAGCTGGACCAAACACCAGGTGCAAAAGAAATAAGCTATAGTAGAAAGAGAAAGCAGACTTAGACTCATATCCTTGCTCCTCCAGCTTCTAAATGTGCATGTTCTTTGCCAGATGATTTGAATTCTCAGCTTCAAATCTCTCACATGTAAACCAGGATTGTTTGCTATTTGCAAGATTGTTTTGAGGCTTAATAACAATGCATGAACTGCAAAGAACCACTCTCTAATATGTGTGTTTGACAAATGTAAGTTTAACAAACAGATGGGTGAAAGTTCAAAAGGATGAAACAGAAAAAGATAAAATGTGATTAGGGGTGTGTGTGTATGTGTGTGTGTGTGTGTGTCTGTGTGTCTGTGTGTGTGTCTGTGTGTGCATGTATATGCGCATGTTTATCACAGTTGACCTTACAGAGGTTGTTGAGAATATGGGTGAACGTAGCTAAGGGATGAGGGAAAGATAATGTTAGATGTTAAGGGAAGATTTTGTTTTTTACAAAGTCCCTGCCTGGCCATCACTAAAGAAGAGAACCAATCCCAGAATTAAAAACAAAACAAAACAAAAAAAAACCTCAAGGTCATGCCAGAAAAGACAAAAAGAACTGATAGCTCTGAAGATATTTTTAGCACCTGGTAAAATGGGTAGTTCTAAACCAGGAATTTGTTTCAGTAGTTGATGTTTTTGCTGCATTATAAAAAAAAAATACAAAGAACGAGATATGTCTTAGTCCGTTTGAGCTAAAAAAGAAGCATAGATTAAGTGGTTTATAAACAACAGTAACTTACTTCTCACAGTTGTAGAGTCTGGGAAGTCCAAGAATAAGGCACCAGCAGATTTAGTGTGTGGTGAGGTCCCACTTTTTGGTTCACAAATGGCGGCTGCCTTCTAATGGTGACATTCCATGGTGGGAGGGGCAAGGGAGCTCTTTGGAGTCTCTTTTGTAAGGGCTTAATCTCAATCATGAGGGCTCTGCCTCCTGACCTAATCACCTACCAAATCCCACCTCCAAATGCTATCACTTTGAAGGTTAGGATTTCAATGTATACTGGGGTTGGTGGGGCATTCAGTCTGTAGCAAATAGCCCTTGTCCAAAAAATAATAGCTAGCATTAGTGATTCGTAAGACATAACTGCTGAACAAAGACTTCTTAAACAATGCTTTTAAGAATCTATGTGAGTCTACAATCTATTTTAAATTGGTAGATGTACAAAGAACATCACATAATTTACATGTCATAAGCATCCATAAACAAGGATTGAGCCATATGCTGTCTGAGTGTATTAATAGCACAAGACTTAAAAATAAATAAAATATACAGTGATGTTTTCTGTCCAAAGAAACTTTATAGCCTTCCTAGAAGCACCAATAGAACTGAAATCAGACTTGCTATATATTAGGTCAAAGAATGTAAGTACAGTATAATAATTCATCTGACTTTTCAAACATATAAAGTACTATGCTTTGGAGATAGGAACAGTTGTTCCATATTTGATTTCAGAAGTACAGCACAACCATAGACCAAAGTTTTTATTCTGAGCTTTTCATCTAACTTGTCTTTATAATTGAGTTTTATGCTACTGCTGATGTAGTATTTATGCTCTTAAATATAAGGGGAGAAAGCCAGTTTGTCAGTGCTTTAACCTGCTCTCCTGCAACATCAGCTACAGCGAGAAACCCCAGTTAATGAATTGGCATCCCTGGGATCTCGAGGAAAGGCAACTGAGGCGACAGCACATCAATTCCTCCTGAAACCTGTTTTGTCTTTTATGACTTTCAATTTAAATTCCCATCTTTTACCATGATTGCATTATGAGTTTCTTATTCCCAGTATGATGGTTTTTGTGCTCTTCAGAAGGAAAACAAACTTAACATAAATAAGTCCCAAATCCTCATCCAATATCAATATCACAGGGCCTTTGTGAAAATCTCCCCACACACACACTTCTGGCTTTTCTCTTTCTCATGTCCAGGCACATGCTCTTTGCTCAGGCCTCCATGCAGGCAAGTTCTCCTGGGATTTGTAACATTTTGCTTCTGAATCTTCCACTATCTTTTGAATAAGGGTCTAAAATATACATGATGGGCCGGAGATTTAGCTCAGTGGTGCTGCCACCTGCCTCACAAGCACAAGGTCCCAAGTTCAATCCCAGGTACCAAAAAACAACAACAGCAACTAAAATGTACATGATAAAAATCAGACATGAAGAACAACAAAGTAATAGTTTTTATTTTCTATAACTAATCTTATCTTGCATTAGACCTCCCATTGTCACTTCATAAAAACAAAACAAGTTGTGGACCTATCAGTTAAAGCTCAGCACATCTCTTTCTATTTACTAAGCTTTGGAGAACTTGCCTTAGAATCTTTTGGGTCTCAATGAGTTCAAAGTTTAAAACCTATAAATATAAAAGCACAGGCAATAAAAACAAAATAGATAAGTTGGACTTCATCAAAGTTAACTTCCTATGGAACAGGAGAAAACACTTGTAAATCATGTACTAGATCTGAAAAGACATCCACATAAAAACCTGTATAGGAATGTTTACCTGGATAACAGGTTTTATTCAAAATTGCCAAAATTTGGAAGCAAAAAAGATGTCTTTTAGTAGATGAATAGATAAATATGCGTGGTCATTTAGACCACAATGATATGTTATTCAGCACTAAAAAGAAATAAACTATGAAGCCATGAAAAGACATAGAGGAAACTTAGATTCTTATTATTGTGTCTGATAAGGGATTGATATCTAGAATGTATAATGACTCCTGTAATTCAACAACAACGTAAAAGCTCTGATTTTAAAATGGGGAAAGATTTGAATAGACATTTCTTCAAAGATATACAATTGGCAATAAGCACATGAAAAGATGCTCAACATTACTAGTCATTAGGGAAATGCAAATCAAAACTATAATAAGATACTACTTCAAACGCAGTAGGATGGCTATTATCAAAAATATAGAAAAATAACAAGTGCTGGCAAGTATGTATGGAAATTGGAATTCCTATGCACTGCTGGGGAAATTGTAAAATGGTGCAGACGCTGTGGAAAATGATATGGAGATTTCTTAAGAAATTCACTACAAGCCATACCACCCCCTCCCCCAGCACACAGGAGGTGAGCCACTGCCAGCTCCCAGAAGGAGGCTTCCGGGCCACTGTACCACCCACTCCCCCAGAGCACAGCAGGTGAGCCACCCAGGCAACGGCAACAACACCCACCCACTCCCTGACCCCCGTCAAAATGAGAAGGCATGTAAACAAGTCTCAAAACCAGACTTCCAGATCACCTACAGCAACCCAAAAGGGAAACGAGATGGAACACCCTGATACTCAACCACCTGGACTCCCTGAACTGGCAACAAAAGAGGATCTGGAAAAAATAAAATCAGAAATAATTTCTCAGATAACAGTAGAGATTGTGTCCAAAGTACAAGACATGATTAATAAATCTAGAGAAGACACAGATAAAAAAATACAGAAACAGAGGAGCATGATGGAATCCCAACATAGGAAACAAATGGAATCCATAAAACAGATGCAAACAGATTTCCAAGAGATTAAAAACTCCACTGAAAGCTTACACAGCAGAATGAGCCAATGTGAGGACAGAATTTCAGACATAGAAAATGAGATTTCAATTAGTGACCAGGAAAAGAAAAATTGCTTTAAAATAGTAAGGGACCATGAGAAATCAATCCAGCAGCTGCTACACGATGCAAAGAAGAATAACATAAGACTGATTGGAGTCAATGAAGAAACAGGAAAGAGTGCAGATGACATAAAAAAACTGTTCACAGAAGTGATGGCAGAAAACTTCCCAAGGAGGGGAAAAGAACTTGACATACAGATAAGTGAGGCATATAGGACTCCAGCTAGCCTTGATCAAAAAAAATCTACACATAGGCATATAATAGTTAGGATTCCAGAAATCCAACAGAAGAACAAAATTCTACAAGCAGTGAGAGAAAAGAAACAAATCACATACAAAGGAAAGCCCATGAGAATCACAGCAGACTTCTCAATGCAAACCCTCACACCAAGAAGAGCTTGGAGTGATGTATTTCAAGCCCTAAAGGAAAACAGCCTCCAACCCACACTGATGTACCCTGCAAAGCTATCTTTCAAAATGGATGGAGAAATAAGATACTTTCATGATAAAGAGCACCTCAGGAACTTCATGAATACCAAACCGGCACTCCAAAAAATTTTAGACAATACCCTAGGAAAAGACAATGAGGATCACAACCCCAGGAAACCCAGCAGAATGAATCCATTGGGCATGACAAATTAAACACAAAGGGAGAGAATCCAACAAAAAGAAAAAGTCATGACGAAGCTTTTAAAACTTTTGACTTCATCTGCCTAATGAGTGTATAATTCAATCTTATTATTGGACTGATTAGTGTTTTTCTGATTCTAGAGTTGCACACCATTCCTTGTGCTATACTAGCTATTTATCATCTTCTTATGTCTACATTTTAATTGGGTTATCTATTAATGAGCTCTAAGAATTCTTTATATATTCTGCTCATAGGTTATATGCATTGTAAATATGGTCAGTTTAAGGACTACTTTTCATTTTAATGATGTCATTTAAAGTTCTAAATTTTGATGGAATCCCGTTTATCAATTTTTTTCTTTTATACATCATGTTTTTTGTATCCTAGGAAGTTCTTACCTACCCTAAATTCATAAATATTTTCCCTTATAATTTCTTCTTAAAGTTTTATACTTCTAGGCTTTCTTATTTAGGTTCATAGATCCCTTCAAGTTATTTTCATGTATGGAAAAAAAGGTTGAGGTTAATTTTTTATATACGGATACCAGGTGTTCTAGTGCCGTTTCCTGAAGACACTATCTCTTCCTCGGCTCTTGAATCGAGTTCATATTCTATAAAATGCTAATGTTAAATAATCTTTCAAAACTCAGTGGACCATATATTTGTGGTTCTTTTTCTAGATTCTCTGTTTTATTCAAATGATCTATATGTCTTTCCTTACACCAACACTGCCTTGATTACTGTAGCTATAGAAGAAGTCTTAAAATTGGGTGCTAAACGTCTTCCAACACTGTTTTTGTTTTTGTTTTTCTTTTTGTTTTTGGCTTTTCTGGGTCCTTTGTACTCCTACATAACTTTAAAATTTCAATATCCAATTCTTCATTTATAGCAAGTATACACAGACCTGAATTTTTATATATACCTTGTGTTTTCTAATCCTGCTAAATTCAAGTACAAGTTCTAGGGGCTCCTAGAGATTTCTTAGTATTTTCTCTGTAGATGATCATTTCATCTACATATAAAGATTTTGCTTCTGCCATACCAATCCTATCCTAGTTGTGTCATTTTATTGACAGACTATTTTGATGGGGACTAGGTTTCAAAGTTTAATGGACAGATAAAGAGTAAGCATATCTGCCCTTGTTCCCCACCTTAAGGAGAAAGCATTGTATCTTCTCCATTCATACAAGGTGTTCTCGCTGGAAGTATGGAGTACATGTCTTTAATCTGTTGAGAAGTTTCTGTTCTACTTCTAGTCTCCTGATAGCTTTTACCATGAACAGCTGTAGAATTTAGTCCAATACTCTTTCTCCAAGTAGTGACAGGATCATATGGCTTTTTCCTTTCCTCTGTTAAAATGATGACTTTTGGGGGTGGATCTTCCCATGCTCAACCAACATTGCCATCCCTATAACAAAACCACTTTCTACATCCTGCCAGATCTGACTTCTAATAGTTTGTTTTGTTAAACAAATTTCTATGTTCATACTTTTTTCTTCTATTATCTTTATCCAGTTTTAGGATTAGCACAATGTTGAGTTCCTAAAATAAGGGGAGAAGTGTTCCTTCTTTTTTCTACTTTAATTGTTTAAAATAATTTATCAGTTAAAAGGTTTATGAGCCTGCAGTTGTCATGTAGGTAGGTTTTCAAGCTAGGAATATACTTTCTTTAATAGGTGCTATTCAAATTTTATATTTCCTCCAGAGTTAGTTTCATTAATTTTTTTTCTAAGTTACTTCTTAGAAGTTGTCAAATGTATTTTAAAAAAGATTTTTGAAATATGCTTTCTATATCCTTTTAAATTCTGTCAAATCTGTGGTAATGTCTCCTAGATCTTAATATTGTAATTTTAAAAATGTATAACTGATATTTTGTAACAGGAAGAAAAGGTCTAAAAGAGCAGGGGAATTGGGAAGGTAGGGCAAGGGAAAAAAGGGAAAGAAGAAAATATGAGAAGAGGAAAAAAATGGAAACAAGGTCTTTGCAAATAGGGAAGGGTGGAGGGGGTGAAGGGCAGGCAAGGGAAGGGGAAAAAAAATAAGAACCAAGAGACTCATGTAATGGTACAAGATCTCAATGATGAATGTAACTGTATTGTATACCTAAAATGTACCAATAAACTTAATGGGGAAAAAATAGGAAAAATTTTTTTAAAAAAGAATTAATCCATTGGGTGTGACAAAAAATTAAATGCAAAGGGGGAGAATCCAACAAAATGAAAGTCATGACAATGATAAGTCAATACGTGTCTGTACTGGCTGTTTATCACCTTCTTATGTCTACTTTTTAATTGGGTTGTCTATTAATGAGCTGTAAGAGTTCCTTATATATTCTGATCTTAGGTTTTATGTATTATAAATATGGTCTGTTTAAGGACTACTTTTCATTTTCTTAATGATGTCATTTAAAGTTCTAAATATTGATGGAACCTCATTTATCAATTTCTCTCTTTTATACATCATGTTTTTTGTATCCTAGGAAATTCTTGCCTACACTAAATTCATGAACATTCCCTTATAATTTCTTCTTAAAGTTTTATACTTTTAGGCTTTCATATTTAGGTTCATAGATCCTTTCAAGTTATTTTTATGTATGGAAAGAAAGGGTTGAGGTTAATTTTTTACATATGGATAATAAGTGTTCTAGTACCATTTGCTGAAAACACTATCTTTTCATCTGCTCTTGAATTGAGTTTATGTTCTATAAAATATTAATGTTAAAAAATCTTTCAAAACTCAGTGGACCATATATGTGTGGTTCTGTTTCTAGATTCTCTGTTTTACTCCATTGAGCTATATGTCTTTCCTTATCCCAACACTGCCTTGAATACTGTAGCTTTAGAGGAAGTCTTAAAATTATGTAATAAATGTCTTCCAACACTGTTGTGTTTTTTTTTTTACTTTTCTAGGTCCTTTGTACTCCTACATAACTTTAAAATTTCAATATCCAATTCTTCATTTATAGCAAGTATACACAGACCTGAATTTTTATATATACCTTGTGTTTTCTAATCCTGCTAAATTCAGATACAAGTTCTAGGGGCTCCTAAAGATTTCTCAGTATTCTCTCTGTAGATGATCATTTCATCTACATATAAATATTTTACTTCTACCTTGCCAATCCTATCCTAATTGTGTCTTTTTATTGAGAGACTATTTTGATTTGGGCCTATGTTTCAAAGATTAATGGACAGATGAAGGGTAGCCATATCTGCCCTTGTTCCCCACTTTAGGGAGAAAGCATTGTATTTTTTCCATTCATATAAGGCATTTTTACTGGAAGTATGGAGTACATCATTTATCTGTTGAGAAGGTTCTCTTCTACTTCTAGTCTCCTGATAGCTTTTACCATGAACATATATCGAATTTGGTCCAATGCTTTTTCTGTAACTAATGACAGGATCATCTGGCTTTTTCCTTTCCTCTGTTAAAATGATAACTTATGGGGGTAGATCTTCCAATGCCGAACCAACACTGCCATCCCTATAATAAAACCACTTTCAAAAATAAATAAATTAATAAAACACTTTCTACATACTGCCAGATCTGACTTCTAATAGTTTGCATTGTTAAACAAATTTTTGTCTATGTTCATACTTTTTTCTTCTATTATCTTTATTCAGTTTTAGTATTAGCACAATGTTGATTTCCTAAAATGAGAGGAGAAGTGTTCCTTCTTTTTTCTGCTTTAAATGTTTGATATAATTTACCAGTTCAAAAGTATATGAGCCTTTTGTTGTCATAGAGGTAGGTTTTCAAGCTAGGAATATACTTTCTTTGATAAGTCCTGTTCAAGTTTCATATTTCCTCCAGAGTCAGTTTCATTAATTTGTCTTCAGAGGTACTAGTTAGAAGTTATTAAATTTATTTCAAAAAAGATTTTTGTAATGAGGCAGGTCTGCGCACACCCTACTGAGGTCGCAAGTCGTGGGGAACATGCCGAATCACCCTGCAGCCTGGAAACAACCCACTGGACCCCCCCGACCTCACTCCTCTGTACAGCCACCTGGTTCCACATTACAAAGACACAGAGGACACTGGACCACCAGACCACAATACTGACTCCCGCTGCTCCCGGCCCAGAGGTAGGGGCTTCCCGGCCACCATCCCTCCTGCTGCTCCCAGCCCAGAGGAAAGGGCCTTTGGGCTACCTTCTGTCCCACTGCTCCTCTCCCAGAGGAAGGGGCTTCCTGGCCTCCATCCCTCCCGCTGCTCCCAGCCCACAGGAAAGGGCTTTTGGGCCACCATCCCTACTGCTGCTCCCGGCCCCTGTCCCACCTCTCCCAGCTCAGAGGAGGTAATCCATGCAGACCCCAACAGCCCCCCCGCCCCATCGAAATGAGAAAACACGTAAATAAGCCTCAAAACCAGACTTCCAGATCACCTACAGCAACTCCAAAGGAAAATGAGATGGAACACTCTGATACTCAACCACCTGGACCCACTGAACTGGCAACAAAAGGGGATCTGGAAAAAATGAAATCAGAAATAATTTCTCAGATAACAGGAGAAATTGTGCCCCTAGTGCAAGACATGATTAATAAATCTAGAGAGGAGCTGAGGAACATGATGGAATCCCAACATAGAAAAAAAATGGAATCCATAAAACAGATGCAAATAGATTTCCAGGAGATGAAAAACTCCATTGAAAGTCTACACAGCAGAATGAGCCAATGTGAGGGCAGAATTTCAAATATAGAGGATGAGATTGCAATTAGTGACCAGGAAAAGAAAAATTGCCTCAAAATTGTAAGGGAACATGAGAAATCAATCCAGCAGCTGCTAGATGATGCAAAGAAGAATAACAGAAGACTGATTGGGCTCAATGAAGAAACAGGAGAGAGTGCAGATGAAATAAAAAATCTCTTCACAGAAATAATGGCAGAAAACTTCCCAAGCAGGGGAAAAGAGCTTGACATACAGATAAGTGAGGCATATAGGACTCCAAATAGCCTTGATCAAAAAAAATCTACACATAGGCATATAATTGTTAAGATTCCAGAAACTCAACAGAACAAAGTTCTACAAGCAGTTAGAGAAAAGAAACAAATCACATACAAAGGAAAGCCCATCAGAATCACAGCAGACTTCTCAACACAAACCATCAAGGCAAGAAGAGCTTGGAGTGACATATTCCAAGCCATAAAAGAAAACAGCCTCCAACCCAGATTGATGTACCGTGCAAAACTATCTTTCAAAATGGATGGAGAAATAAGATGCTTTCATGACAAAGAGCACCTTAGGAACTTCGTGAATACCAAACCAGCACTCCAAAGAATTTTACACAATAGCCTAGGAACAGATATTGAGGATCACAACCCCAGGAAGCAAAGCAGAATGAACCCATCTGGCATGACAAGAAATTAAATGTAAAGGGGGAGAACCCAACAAAAAGAAAAAGTCATGGCAATGACAAGTCAATACGTTTCAGTTGTAACCATCAATGTTAATGGTCTCAATTCACCAATCAAAAGAAATAGACTGGCAGAATGGGTCAAGAAGCAAAATCCAACAATATTCTGCATACAAGAAACTCTCTTAATTCAAAAGGAAACTCATAGACTGAAAGTTAAAGGGTGGAAAACAATACTCCATGCGATAGGAACCGAAAAAAAGCAGGAATAGCTATCCTCTTTGCAGATCAAGTAGATTTCAAACCAACACTGCTTAAGAGAGAGGAAGAAGGATACTACATCCTTGTAAAGCACACAATCCAAGAGGAAGAGATGACAATCATAAATATCTGTGCACCAAACACTAGTGCAACCAACTATATAAAACAAATACTAACGGACATGAAAAGTCATATATGCACCAATACAATTGTAGTGGCGGACTTCAACACCCCACTGTCACCAATAGATAGATCAACTAGACAAAAAATAAGTAATGAAATACTAGAACTCAATCGAACTCTTGAACAA
Source organism: Heterocephalus glaber (assembly GCF_053883595.1). Lineage (NCBI taxonomy): Eukaryota > Metazoa > Chordata > Mammalia > Rodentia > Bathyergidae > Heterocephalus > Heterocephalus glaber. Next base: position 24,170,457 of record NW_028258156.1, on the reverse strand, counting down.
ATGAACTTAACAGGTGTTTACAGAGTGTTCTATCCCACAAAATCAGAATACACATTCTTCTCAGCTGCACATGGGTCATTCTCCAAAATAGACAACATACTCACACATAGAACATGTTTAAGTAAGTGCAAAGGAATTGAAGTTATCCCCTGTATATTATCAGACCATAGTGCGATGAAACTGGAGATCCATAGCAAAAGAAACTCAAAAAATTGCATAAACATGTGGAAATTGAACAACACACTTCTGAATAATCAATGAGTCACAGAGGAAATTAAAGAAGAAATCAGACAGTTCCTTCAATTAAATGACAATGACAATACAACATATCGGAATCAGTGGGACACAATGAAAGCAGTCTTACGAGGGAAATTCATAGCAGCGAATACGCATATTAGGAAAACAGAAGGAGCCCAATTAAACAACCTGGTGGTGAACCTCAAGCTTCTAGAAAAAGAAGAACAGGACAACCCCAGAGCTCATACACGGGAGGAAATTATAAAGATCAGAGGAGAAATCAATGCAATGGAGACTAAGAGAACGATACAAAAAATCAATGAAGCCAAGAGTTGGTTCTTTGAAAGAATCAACAAAATTGACAAACCCTTAGCCAATCTTGTCAGAAAAAGGAAAGAAAAGGCCCAAATCCATGCAATTAGGAATGAAAAGGGTGAAATGACAACAGACCCAGCAGAAATCCAGAGGATCATCAATACCTACTTCCAGAACCTATACACCAATAAGATGGACAACACAGAAGAAATGGACAGATTCCTAGATACACATGAATTAGCAAAGTTGAACGAAGAAGACCTAAAAATTCTGAACAACCCCATATCAACCAATGAAATTGAAAATGTAATTAAAACCTTATCAACTAAGAAAAGCCCAGGCCCTGATGGCTTCACGGCTGAATTCTACAAGACATTTAGAGAGGAACGGCTGCCACTACTGTTTAAACTCTTCCATGAAATTGAAAGGGAAGCAATACTCACAAGTTCATTCCTGGAAGCAAGCATCACCTTGATCCCCAAAACAGAGAAAGACCCAACTGAAAAAGAGAACTATAGGCCAATCTCACTAATGAACATAGATGCAAAAATCCTTAATAAGATACTGGCAAACAGAATGCAGAAGATCATCAAGAAGATCATACACCCTGATCAAGTGGGATTCATCCCAGGGATGCAGGGATGGTTCAGTATACGAAAATCAGTCAATGTAATACACTATATCAATAGAGCCAAGGCCAAAACCATATGATTATCTCCATAGATGCAGAAAAAGCATTTGACAAAATCCAACATTCATTTATGACAAAAACCCTACAAAAATTGGAATAGATGGTCTCTACTTCAAACTCATAGAAGCCATCTATGAAAATCCAACAGCCAATATCATACTAAATGGTCAAAAACTGAAATCCTTCCCACTAAAATCAGGAACAAGACAAGGATGTCCACTATCACCACTCTTGTTCAATATAGTTCTGGAAACATTAGCCACAGCAATTAGACAAGAGAAAGAAATAAAAGGAATAAAGATAGGAAATGAAGAAGTCAAATTGTCATTATTTGCAGATGACATGATACTCTATATAGAAGACCCCAAGAACTCCACCAAAAGTCTTCTAGACTTAATAACCAAATTCAGTCAAGTAGCTGGTTACAAGGTCAACACAAAGATCAAAAGCTTTCCTCTACACCAATGACAGACTCACTGAGAGAAAAATAGGGCAAATAATTCCTTTCACAATAGCATCCAAAAAACTGAAATACCTAGGAATCATCCTAACAAAAGAAATCAAAGACCTCTTCTCTGAAAACTATAGCACTCTGAAAAGAGAGATTGAAGATGATATCAGAAAATGGACAGACATCCCCTGTTCATGGGTAGGAAGGATTAATATAGTGAAAATGGCCATACTTCCAAAACTGCTATATAGATTTAATGCAATTCCAATTGAGATCCCAGCAGCATACTTCATGGACCTTGAGAAAACAATCCAAACATTCATTTGGAACAAGAAGAGACCCAGAATAGCAAAAGCAATTCTAGGTAACAGAGACATGGCAGGGGGTATCACAATCCCCAACCTGCAACTCTACTACAAAGCTACTGTGATAAAAACAGCATGGTACTGGCAAAGAAACAGACCTGAGGACCAGTGGAACAGATTAGAAGATGCAGAAACAATGCCAGACACACTCAGCCATCTCATCTTCGATAAAGGAGCCAAACACCCTCACTGAAGGAAAGATAGCCTCTTTAATAAATGGTGCTGGAAAAATTGGGCTTCAACTTGCCAAAGATTAAAACTAGATCTGTGTCTCTCACCATGCACTAAACTAAAATCAAAATGGATTAAAGATTTAAATATTAAAATAGAAACTCTGAACCATTTGGAACAGAGGTTAGGTAGAACCCTTGATGACATTGGTGTAGGCAAAGATTTTATGAACAAAACCTCAGTTGCCCGTGAACTAGCACAAAGAATCAACGAGTGGGATCTCTTCTTATTAAAAGGCATCTGCAAAGCAAGAGAAACCACCAGCAGTGTGAAGAGACAACCCACAATGTGGGAAAAAATCTTCACCTGCTCTTCCTCACACAAAGGTCTACTATCTCGAATCTATAAAGAACTTAAAAAGATCAAACCTCCCAAATTTACAGACCCAATCCGAAAATGGGCATCTGAAATGAACAGACATTTCTCACACAAAGAAGTAGAAATAGCAAATAAATACATGAAAAAATGTTCAACATCACTGGTCATTGGAGAGATGCAAATGAAAACAACACTGAGATTCCACTTCACTCCAGAAAGAATGGCTGCTATCATGAAATCAACCAATAACAAATGCTGGCAGGGCTGTGGGGAAAGAGGAACCCTGCTCCACTGCTGGTGGGAGTGTAGACTGGTGCAAACACTGTGGAAATCAGTATGGAGATACCTCAAAGAACTAGGACTGGAAGTCCCATTTGACCGTGCTCTTCCATTGCTGGGGATTTTCCCCAAAGAATTAAAAGAATCATACCACAGTGATATACGTGTGCCCATGTTCATAGCAGCACAGTTTGTGATAGCTAAAACTTGGAAACAGCCCAAATGCCCATCAACTGGAGACTGGATCAAGAAAATGTGGTTTTTTAATAAAATGGAGTACTACTCAGCCATAAAAAATGAGAAATTAGAGACATTTATAGCTAAGTGGATGCACATTGTGGAGATACTCTAAAGTGAAATAAATAGGACACATATGTATAAATACCAAATAGTTTCTCTGGTGTGAGAAACTGAAAGTGTAAATAAGGACTAAATGTATAATAGGTAATGTGAAATAGGAAGAAAAGGGGCAAAAGGGAAGGAAGTGGGAGGGCTAGGGGAAAGGATAGAAGGGAATGGGATTAATATGAGAAAATGGAAAAATAGGAACAAAATCTTTGTAAATAGGGAGGACTGGAGGGGTTGAAGGGAGGCCTGGGCAAGGGTGAAAAATAAGAACCAAGCGAGACTATGTAAAGGTGCAAATTTCCAATGATGAATGTCATTATATTGTATACCTAAAATGTACCAATGATTAGAATGAATAATCGATAATGCAAAATAGGATGAAAAGGTTCAAAGAGGTAGGGGTAGTGGGAGGGGCAGGGGAAAGGGAAGAAGGGAAAGGAAAAATGATGAGAAATGGAAAAAATGGAAATAAAGTCTTTGTAAATAGGGAAGGTTGGAGGGGTTTAAGGGCGGGCTAGGAATGGGGAAAAAATAAGAACCAAGATGCATTATGTAAAGGTACAATTCCTAATGAGAAATGTAATTGTGTTGTATACCTACAATGTACCAATAAAAGAATTTAGTAAAGAGCAAAAAAAAAAAAAGATTTTTGTAATATGCTTTCTATATCCTGTTAAATACTCTAAAATCTGTGTAATGTCCTCTAAATTTTGATATTGTAATTTTTAAAATGTATCATTGATATTATGTAATAGGAAGAAAAGGTCTAAAGGAATAGGGGAAGTGGGAGGGGGTAGGGGAAAGGAAAGAAGGGAAAAGAAAAAATATAAGAAAAGAAAAAAATGGAAACGTCTTTGCAAATAGGGAAGGGTGGAGGGGTGAAGGGAGGGCAGGGGAAGGAGAAAAAATAAGAACCAAGATACATCACGTAAAGGTACAAGATCCCAATGATGAATGTTACTGTATTTTATACCTAAAATGTACCAATAAACTTAATGAAAAAAAAAAGAAATTCACTACAGAACAACCATGTGATCCAGCAGTTTCATTTCTGGGTATTAAAGTACCTGAAGAAATAAAAGCAGGAAATTGAACACCGATGTTTTAGCCGCATTATCCAAATAGGCAGAAGGTGGAAACAATTCATGTGTCCATTAACAGATGAATAGACAAGCAAAATGTTATGCATACATACAATGGAGTATTATTTACCCTCAAGAAGGAAGAAAACTTTGATACATGCTGGATGAACCATAACCTTAAAGGTTTTACACCAAGTGAAAAAACCCAGTCACAAAAGGGCAAATACTATATATATTTCCTATTAAATGTTCATAGAGCAGTCTGATTTAGAGACAGAAAGTAAAATGGCGGCTGCCTAGGGCTGAGGAGAAAAGGTAAATAGGATTTAGTATTTAATGGTAAAGAGTTTCATTTGGAAAAGATGAAAAAGCTCTGGAAGAGGATGGTAGTAATGGCTGCTCAGTGAATGTATTTAATCCAACAGAACTGTACACTTAAAATGGCTTAAAAGTTTAATTTTAGGAGCATTTTACCACAAAAACAACTCTATTAGAGCAGTTATCCTGGATTTCCAGGCTTCTCCTACTGCTTCCCTCTTTCTAGAAGCCCCTGGTAGGACAGAGCTTAAGTACCCTCATAGCACTGGTGCCAGGCCCTTGCTTTACATGCTCACATCAGTTGGGGCATCTTGACCTCAGGAAGCCAAGTTCCCACTGCCTCCAGCGTTGTAATATCTACAATCTGTTCTCTTGGGGATTGCTTCCACGAGTTTGCCATCTTCCTCTGATGAGAGACCCCTACTTCAAGCCTTACAGATTCCCCTGGGGGCTGTTGCATCCTCTCTTCATTCACCAGTCCAGGACTCTAGACTTCAGTCCTCCTGGGAAGCCCACCAATTAGCTTCGTTAGGCAACTTCCACATCCTTCTTGTGTAAGAACCATGCAGGATCTACAAGATACAGGGAAACAGTAAGACCTACCTTGAGCCCTGTCTTGAATCTGCATGCTGTACCACCATTTCATTTTCACCTGTCCCTTCCCCAGTATTGCCTTGAAGATGACCAGCAAGAAGAGCACTGGTCTCCTCTATTTTTGGCTTCTCTCTTAGCCTACCTCAGTTTTCATAATCTCTCCCCATCCAACCACCAAGACCAAGACCAAGAGCAAGAGCAAGAGCAAGCAGGCTCACAAGGAACCAGGTCAACATCTTTTTCTTCATTCTTTGCCCTGGATCTCTGCCTTCTCCTGATTCCAACCACAGGGAAGGCTCTTTACACCTTCCCCAGAAGAGAGAGAGTATGCACCTCCCTGTGATGTGCCCTGCAAGGACCATGGAGCAACATCTCCACTCTATGTATTGGCTGAGTCTAAAGGTTGAAAGTGTTTGAACCTCCATTATTTTAATATAACTAGCAAATGTCATTTTGTGTTGGGCCATGTGGTGTATTTGATTATATTTCCTTCTCTATAGGTCACTCAGAGAAGAGTAATTTTTAACTTTGGGGTTAATGGATTCAGTTTTCTCCTGTACAATTACTTATTTAAATTCATGCCATAGTTTAGTTTGCAGTTTTGATTTTTCTAGTTTTAGTTGCCTTCTTGTCTTGTATTATTTGATGTCATTATATCTTTCATTTTTTTCCCAGACATCCATATAGTATCTATTCTGTCCAGTTCCTTTCTTTCTTGAGCCCTTCATTCCCCTATCCAGTCTGTACTCATTTGTCTCCAGGACTGCTGCACATTCAGTACCAGGAACTTCTCTTTACAGTTTAGAACCTAGTTTCAGAATCTCCTCTCTTCCTTTCCTTTATGTTCACCCTGTTGCTGGAGTATGTCTAAGAAAAGACATGTGGATGATAAACTTTGAGTCTTTTTAAAATATTTTTTATTAGTGCATGTTGGCAGTACATAGTATTCACATTCACCTTAATTTAATGTATCTTAATTGTTTTTATTCCCCTCCTGCTCCCCTCCCTTTCTCCTCTCTTCGTCCTTACTCTGCTTTCTCACTTGATAAATAGTTTGCCAGGTATAAAATTCTGGTAAAATGAATTTTTTCTTATAATTATGAAGGAATTGCTGCATTGTTTTCAAGCATCCGATGTAGCTGATAAGCCTGATGCCAATCTATTGACATCATCTTCCGACCTGTCAGATTCTATAGTTTTACAATGATACATGTTAAACGTTGTCTCTGTTCACTCATCTAGTTTGGCAAGTAGTGAGTTTTTTCACCCCAAAACTTCACGTCTTTCAGCTTCAGGAAATTCTGTCATTTCTAAGAATTGCCTTTTGTTTTGACTCCCTTTTTTGGAACTGGGGATCGAACTCAGGATCTTGCATTTGCAAGGCAGGCAGCGATACCACTGAGCTAAGTCCCTGACCCTGTTTTGATTCCTTTTATGGCATCTTTGACTCTTTGGAGAGTATTAATTGGAAATTTCTCTGTGTGTCAGAGAGGAAAGTCAAGATTGTGTTTTGTTTTCTGTTTCTCTTCTGTTTTTTCTGATTTTTTTAGTGTCATTTCTCTGCTAATGTTTTTGTGCTTGCTCATGTCACAAGCTTTCTTCAAATATCTACTGATCCTTAATTTTCCTTTCACAATTCAGAATGAGGAAAAACTAAGTTCCTGGGAACCCTGCTGTCTAAAGAGGGTTTATGAACTTGTGGGCTTCACTGTAGGATGAGTATGCCTACCTTAGGCTAAGAAACAGAAACACCAAAACAGGAAGACCTTTTCTCTTAAAAGACAGTGCCCTTACTGGTTGCCTTAGTTGTCTACACACAATGCGTTCAATTTCCTAAGAGGAAACCAAATATTTTGCCTAGGACATAAATTCCTAACCAAATGTAATTATGTACCAGGGAAGGGAAGGTGGTCAACTGCTCCATATTGACACCTTCTATTAAGCCCTACTTTCTGCTTCATAGCTCATCTTCAATCCCACCTGGCTTCTCTGGTGCCCTGATACAGGTCCTGTCCTCATCCCTGCACCTGTGTCTCATAGTCTAAGCTTCAGTCTCTTCCACATTGTTTCATCGTTCACCAACACTCTCTGTTTCCATGCTTCAAGAAAACTCTGAAAGGTCTCAGCTGCTCTCCACCCGCCCCTTCCATCTACTGTCTTCTTTGTTGTGAAAGTATCTTTTTTCCTGGTATTGTCAATTTAATTAGAGTCTCAGGAGAACAATGAAATAAACATTTCCATCTCTTCTAACTCATTTTAACTTCAAGTATCTGTTTAGTTTCCTAGTTGTTTTTGGTCATCTTTGTATTGTTGATTTCTGGTCTTTTCAAATCAACATTTCGCTTTTAAAAATGAATTTTGGGGGCCGGGGATTTAGTTCAGTGGTTCCACCACCTGCCTCACAAGCACAAGGTCCTAAGTTCAATCTCCAGTACCAAAAAAATAAAATTAAATTAAAAATTTTTTAAATAAAAATGAATTTTTTTAGATTCTTTATCACTGAATCGGTGTTTGTAATGTTCTGTGGGCTCAGATCATCTATTCTGTTTGCAGAATACCAATTCTATAAATGTCAGTTAGCTTGACCTTGTTGATTATGTTATTCAAATTCTTTAGCATGTCTATTTTTAGACTATCTGACAAATCCTGATTTATTAAAACTTCCTACTGTGATGTATAGTATTTTCTCCTCTAATTTTTTAGCAAATTTTACCTATGTGTCTGCTGTGTGTAACACGATGCTTCAAAGTTTGTGTTTTATTTTTCCCATGGATATCGTCATTTGTCGGTACCTTGACTGCTCTACCGCACTAATGCTTGTGACTGAATTCTGCCACTCTCACTTTCTTCATTTGCAGTACCTAGGTTTATCTTTGTACCTTTATTTTCACTCTTACTTTGTCACTTTATTTTAACTGTGATTCTCATGTAACATGGATAGATTTAGTTTAACTGAATATGACAAGTAATGTGATGGAGACATTCAGACTTTTCACATTTATTATGATAGCTGATTGTGTGTGTTATTTCTTCCATTTTTAGATTTACTATTTGACACATTTTATTTTTCTTTTTTCTCTCTTTATTGCGTTTTTGCCCTATTAATTCAGAAGTTTTAATTAATTGTTTTCAGATCTTTCAGTGCTTACCTTCTCGTCCCATGGTTATAATTACACCTCTATTTCTCTATTAGTATATAAAAATTGACAGCATCCTCCCACCAAGATGTATATTTTTTATCTACTCACCTACTCACCTCCATGAATTTTTTTTCTTTTTTTTTTTTTTGGCACCAGAGATCAAACTCGGGACCTTGAGCTTGCGAGGCAGGTGGCAGAACCACTGAGCTAAATCCCAGGCCCACCTCCATGAATTTTTTAGGGTGCTGTAACTTCTGTCTACTTTATCCCCTCTCCATAGGGGTGTGCTAGAACTGGGCTGTACTAACTCTTATTTCTTCTCAACTGTGTTCAGTGCTGTTGCCTTGATAGCTTGAACTTGACCATCGTGGGAGTGTTTCCACCATGGAAATTGTCAAACACTAAAAAGTAGAGCTTTAAAAATTGTTTTTTCCATAGTATCAGTTGTTAATAACTTAATAGCACATTACTGGCTTTCTCCTCCAGCTAAAATCTGTGGGTTTTCCTACACTGCTTAAAAATTTTACTTCAGAGATATTCTATTCACTTTTAGCATATATTTTGTTTCAAATTTCCATAACACATATTAACTATTTCTATTTGTATGAGAATCTATTCAGTGTGAACCATAACATTTTAAAGATTTATTATTCATGGATAATTAATTAACTTTTGGTTTTCTATATTTGAAGATTTCTTATTTCATTTTTATCAGAATGGAGTAGTTTTAGGAGTTTCCTCACAAATAATATGAAGAATAATATTTGCATATCCAAAAATATCTTCCTTGTCCCAGCATGTGGGTGATAATCCTAGCCAGGACTTTTTAAATCTTCCTTTCAAGAGTCTACACAGATAATATTCTGTTTCTTCTCCTTTCCAGCATCACAAATAAATGGACTGCTGTTGATCACATATCTTTTCTTTTAACTAAACTGTTTTGTTGTTTTTATCATTTTTTTCTATGTGGAAACCTATAAGACTTTTTTCTTATATCCAAGGAATTTCTAAATTTCACCAAAATATAGCTAGGTATATGATTTTTTTTATTAGTATCACCTGGACCTCCATAACTAGTATCAATATAAAAACTTCAGTCTAAGAAATTTCCTTTTAAAAAATTATTTCTCCATGCATTCCTCCCCCCACTCTGAACTCTTAATATTTGTGGTTTTGGTCTCTAACCTCCAAATCTCTTATCCTCATATCCCTCACATCCTGTTTTACCAGGTCTTCTAAACCACTACTTCACTTCTCAGCAGCAGCCATCTTCTTCAGTCTGGGGAGGTTTTGTTTATTTTTTTTCTTTATATCCTGAGGATTCATCCAAGGCCTCACAAGGACTCTGCCACTCAGCTACCTCCCAGCCCTTTAACACTTCTTATTTCAAGATAGGGTCTCACCAACCTCGACAGTCTGGCCTCGAACTTAGGTCCTCCCATTCAGCCTCCCAAGTACCTAGGATTACAAGCATGTACAACCATGCCAGATTGGGTTCTTTTCTTTTTAAGTTATTTTTGTTTTAATTCATCATCTTGCTTAGTCCTAGAAGTCTTGTGCATGCTAACTCCATCTTCTAACAGACCTTCAAGGCTTTATTAAAGTTCTGTCTCCCTTCTTTCCTCAGCTCTCTGGCACCAGGAGCCTGCAGGTCCAGTATACCTTTGACTTCTCCTTTGGGTCTCTGATTCCTACAGTTTTCTAAAGGAATTGTAATGTCTTTGCCTCCTCATGGTTTAGGTACCTTCAGCACCCATTCAGTCAGGACTCTGGTCCGATAGTGCCAGAATGTTGAGCATGAAGATTTCTGTGTAAGTCAGTCTATAAGCAGTAGAGCTGGGAGTTTCTACACTGGGGCAGAAAGGGGAATCTCTGGAAACACACAGCCATCCTCTCCCACCCCAGGAACTAGAAGCAGCTCGGCCTAGGGAAGTTTCTCTCCTCCCACTGGCATGTGAACCAAGTAAGGAAATCACTCACAAAAAGCTCTCTGACAAGGACATTCATTCTCCCATGTCTGGCCCTGGCCAGTGGGTCAATATCTCGAGAGAGTACTGGGAAGAGAATCACCTTCATGTGTTGTCACAGCTGGACAAGTCTGACCAAGTCTCCCTCAATTTCTTGGCTGTCAAGGGCTCACATGTAAGACAGTTATCATCCATGATGTAAATTTTAACCCACATTGATGCAGAGCCAAAATTTAAGTTCAGTAAAGATTGTATCCCAGAATCATATTTTTAGAGATGTATGCCCAACTCCTCTCCCCTCAAGTTTCAGAGCTTACTCTATGGGGTTGGTAGAATTGCAGTTGTGTACTATTTCCTGGAAGTCAGTTTTTAGGTGTAGGGAACATATTTTAACAAAATACTCATGATGGCCTCCTTTTTATTAGCCTTCGGATATAGAAAGATCTTCACTGATCAGTTGTATGAATGATATTTGTCTCTGTGATTGCCCTTTACCTGTCAGCACTGATGTTATTATCATTCCAGATTAGGTAACCCTGCCACAGTTCTCATTCTTGGCAACAACTCTAGTTGTAAATGTGAGTAGCTACAATTGTGATACTCCAGGGAAGAGAAGAGAGGTGATGGGGAAAAGATCCCATGCCCATCTAGACCAGCATATGACTGATATTCAGAGGCACAGTTAGATCATTACTCAGCTATATCCAAAGTACCACACAAAGTCAAACCCAATATATGAATGTGCCTGGCAGTAGATAAATGGAGATCTAAGCTCATGCTCCATTAAGCTTAATTCACAACAGGTCTCACTGTTTCCCAAGGTGTCCTGTATAGTGTTTATTCAGGCAAGAGCCAAAAGCTTAAGTCACAGCCAGTTCACTGAAAAACGTATTGTCAAATTTAGGACTGTCAACCAAAGATGAGTACAATAAACGCCCCAATCCTCAGCCAGGTTTGGAAACTCCCTGGTCAAGTTTGGCCTGAAAAATTTGGAACTTCTAGGAACCAGTTGGATGCAGATGCAGATAATCTGTAATATTGAGGCAGTTTGTATCCTGAAAGACCGGTCTACAATAGCCACATTTCAGCTGGAAACTTGAGGGGCCTCAGTTATCTCAAGGAGTTCAATCATCCCTAATAGAGAGCCTGCTAGGATCCCAAGGACAGTGTTCCTTCTCTACCTCTGACACATGAGAATCTTTAAGTAGAGCTCTGCTTTTTCCAATTTCCCTCGTACTTCTTCATATTTTTCTATATATTAGTTCCATTCTGGGTTTTAAAGGCCACTGATTGTATCTGCATGACTGAAAGTACTGTGTGAAGGATCAGAGAAGCCAATATGATTCCCTACCCAATGCAGGAAGGGAGATGCAGAAGAGGTGGAGAGGTAAAGTTTGGGGAACTGGAGTACATTTTCAGCCATAATACTACAAGCCAAGCCAAGGCAAGGCTAGGAAGTGAGTGTAATATCAAATCATAAAAATGGTGTTTCATTACAAAAATGCTAAAAGAAGTACAGAGTTATGGCAGAAAGCAAAAAACTTAGAATATGTCAAAAATGATGAGAGAGCAGGAGTCAGAATGCCTGGAAGTCTTTCCCCTTTGATTTCCAGTGCCACACAGAAAGGCCTAAGAGCAAGGTCCTTGTAACTTTTGCAATCTATAGATCACCTCAGGTTTTGAGGCAGCATTCTAGGATCTGGCATTGAAAAAATATATGAAATACCTCATCCAAAATATGGGAGTGGTAAATCATTGTTCCTGGTATTTGGAAGATGCTATAAAGGAAACATATATTTCACTCTAACTAAAAATATCCAATCCTGATACTTATTATACCAATAGAAGAGATTAATTAAAAACTATTAATGATATAAGGAGCTTGGGTTTGAATTTTATTGCAATACAAGAAGCATCCCAAACCACCTCAACTTGAGACTTTAAACTAAGCTCACATTTCTTTCGCTAGAATTATTAATGTTTTTAAAGTCTCTTTTACTCTCTACTGGATAATTTTATGTTGATAGATGTGACCTTCTTATTCTCAACAGTTATATTCACACCTATATTTAATATTTATGTACTATAATTAAATAACTATGCTCCCCCAAACACACATACATAACATTCTATTTTCCTTCTCCACCTGTCAACCAGTGTGCTCCAATCCTTTTCTAACTCTTGGATCTGCTAGAACAAGTAATGATTTGAGACTAAAAAGGTTGCATTTCCCCTTTAAGTAAATTTTGGGAACCCACAGCATAGGTTGGAGGTTTAAAATGTATTTTCATTTACAATCAATTGACTTTTCTCCGCTTTTTCACTCACATTCTTGCTCATTACAGATGTTAAACCAGATACCTTTTTATACTAAAAGTCCATTGAGAGAAAGAATTAGATTGGTCTTAATTATCACTATCCTCAGACCTGGAACATAATTAACAGTTGCCTGACTGAAAAAACTATTTGCCAAAGATATGTAAAATCATAGTCTGGCCATTCAAAAAATGGCACCTCTTAAGATTTATCAGCTGCTGACAATTCCCATAACTGGGAATACAGTACTCTAAAGTTCAACAACAACAAAAATCAGTGAGTTTCTTCATTTTAGCTTACTAGGATTTAGCTGCCAGTTATTTCTACAGATGTCATGTTGACAACTCAGAATGCCAAGAGTTTGAAATAAGTTGGTCCATTTCTTCAGGTTCTTGGGGATTCTAGTATTGTTCTTCCAAAGACCATTTCTCAGGAATGAGCTCCTAGTCATGTACTACAATACACTTACATGCTGGTGAGTCCAGTTTGTGCATTTTTTCCAACCTGCCTTGACTATAATTATTAACTAGAATTAATAAAATCGCATACCAGTCCTTTGTCTCAGAACACCTATGTCAGCTTCATTGGTTCTTAAATGAATCCACTCTTTGCTTGGTACTTTAATTTTACCATCAGAGAAAAGCCCTGTATTTCCCTAAAACAGTAGAAATCAAACTCTATAATTACAAAATGGTTAGGAGATGGAATACCAGGAAGACTACCTATGTAATCAATCCTGGCACCTCACCTACTGTGACATTTTTCAAATTATGTAAGCTCTTGTTTCATCTTCTATAAATTGAGAGTAATAACAGTATTCACTTAATAGGGTTATAATGAAGTTTAAATGAGTTGATTAATATAAGACACTTAGAAGAGTGGCTGGTACATAGTAAATTCACAAAAAATATTGCTTTTGCATTGCCAAAATATTTTAAGAAAATTAAGGCACTACTAGTTTTACAAATTTCCATGACAATGGTTTTTATTTTCTTCAACATTTGGTTCAAACTACTAATCTCACTGGACATTCTTGGCTGTAAAATACCTAAATGATAATTCTAACTTGTTATAAAAATGATAATGTCATTAGTGTCCATAATAGAATAATTGGTAAGAACTGAGATACTGAGCTCATTCTACACATTACACCCATAACCTATTCACATTGCCTACATTTGGACCTCTTAATATGTTACTTATCTTCAGCAAGATAAGTTTAAAGATGCAAAGTTTGAGAGCATGGGTTGAATAAATCAGAACCTAGAAGTAAGGTGACAGGACCCATACACATTGTTTTTCAAAGCTCCAAATGCTTTACCTGGAAAAAGTTTCAGGAAATTTTCATCTAACACTGTCACTATGCAGACATCAGAACTATTCATGTTGATCACCTATGTCTCAAGAGAGACTGAAGACAGTCTTTGATGACAGGTTCTATAGAACCATCAGGATGGCCTCGCTTGTTGCAAAGAAGATGGATTCAGCTAAATTGCATATTGTAGACCCAATGGGGAGCCAATGCTGAAAAGGAAAAAGCTGAGACTGGCACTACTGGGATTACATAAAATCACTAGTAGGAGCACCTAGTAGCCAAATAATTCCAAAGTTAAGCTTGGCTCAAACTGGAGGTAGTACCAGCTCAGACTGGTGACCAAGCCATAGATCAAGTCCTGCAGCAACAAGGTCTCAAGTCAGGGCCTTTCTGAACAGCACTTGCTTTGGAAGTGACCTGTCTTCCTACAATTGGCTCACACTTGCTGTTAAGAGTTTAGCGAATGATTTATACAGCCAGAACCACTGACAAGGCTCAAAATAAGACCAAGGGTTGGCCCCTGCAATAAACCACCCAGTTAATCAAGAACCCCCAGGATACCTGCCACAAGCTGCAGAAACTCAACAGAGCTACTTGGAAGGCACAAGTGCTCAGGGTTTATCCCAATTGATCTCTTGCCTTTAGTTTGGACCAAAGTAACTAGAAATTAGAAGTCAGGAACACGTTAAGTATCAAAGTCCTAGCAACATGCTACTGAGTGTAATATCATATAATAGGCAAAATAATCCCAGCCCCACCACCCAGAAGTCCACACCCTAATCTCTTGAACCTCCATGTTAGGTTACTTGGCAAAGAGAAATTAAGGTTGCTGCTATTGTGCTCACTTGGGCAGCACATATAGTAAACTGGAAGATTGGTGCTGCCTTGAGGCTGCCAGTCAGCTAGCTGACCTTCAGATGATGAGATTATTTTAGGTTATCTGGATCAGTCCAGTCTGTTCACATAAATCCTCAGAAGTGGAGGGAGAGGCAGAAGAAAAAATGAGAGAAATGATACGTGAAAAGGACTCAATCTACTGTCTTAGTTCACTGGAGCTGCTATAACTTTAGACTGGGTTGCTTGAACCACAGAAATTTATTTCTCATCGTTCTGGAGCCAGGAAGTCCAATATCAAGGTGTCAGTAGATTCAGTGTCTGATGAAGGTCTACTTCATGGTTTGAAAATAGCTATCTTCTCACTGTATGCTTACATAGCAAAGAACAGATACTCACTCTCTGGCTTCTTATAAGGGCACTAATCCCATGCACAAGGGCGCTATCCTCATGACTAATCACTCCCAAAGGCTTCACCTCCAAATGCTATCATGTTAGGGATTAGATTTCAATGTATGGATTTTGGGGGAGATATATACATTCAGTCCGGGATATCCACCATTGCTGGCTTTGAAGATGGAAAGGGGCCATGAGCTAAGGGGTGCCACCAGCATGTAGAAGCTGGGAAAGGAAAGCAAATGGATTGTCCCCTAAGCCTCCAGAAAGGACTCTAGTCTTATCAACATCCTCACCTAAGATCCATGTGGGCATTCTCATCTAGAGAACAATACTATAATAAATACATGCTGTTTTTTGGTGTGGTTTTTTTGGGTTTTTTATTCTTTAGTTATTTTTCCCCCATTAAGTTTATTGGTACATTTTAGGTATACAATACAGTTACATTCAACTTTGGGATCTTGTACCATTACATGAGTCTCTTGATTCTTATTTTTTTTCCCCTTCCCTTGCCCTCCCTTCACCCCCTCCACCCTTCCCTATTTGCAAAGACCTTGTTTCCATTTTTTTCCTCTTCTCATATTTTTTCCTTTCCTTTTTTTCCCTTCCCCTACCCTCCCAATTCCCCTGCTCTTTTAGATCTTTTCTTCCTGTTACACAATATCAGTTATACAGTTTTTAAATTACAATATTAAGATCTAGGACACATTACCACAGATTTGACAGAATTTAGAAGGATATAGAAAGCATATTACAAAAATCTTTTTTGAAATAAATTTGACAACTTCTAAGAAGTAATTTAGAAGACAAATTAATGAAACTAACTCTGGAGGAAATATAAAATTTGAATAGCACCTATTAAAGAAAGTACATTCCTAGCTTGAAAACCTACCTATATGACAACAGCAGGCTCATAAACATTTTAACTGATAAATTATATCAAATAATTAAAGCAGAAAAAAGAAGGAACATTTCTCCCCTCATTTTAGGAAATCAACATTGTGCTAATCCTAAAACTGGATAAAGATAATAGAAGAAAAAAGTATGAACATAGATAGAAATTTGTTTAACAAAACAAACTATTAGAAGTCAGATCTGGCAGGATGTAGAAAGTGGTTTTGTTATAGGGATGGCAGTGTTGGTTCAGCATTGGAAGATCCACCCCCAAAAGTCATCATTTTAACAGAGGAAAGGTGAAAGCCATATGATCCTGTCACTACTTGGAGAAAGAGTATTGGACTAAATTCTACAGCTGTTCATGGTAAAAGCTATCAGGAGACTAGAAGTAGAACAGAACCTTCTCAACAGATCAAAGACATGTACTCCATACTTCCAACAAAAACTCCTTCTATGAATGGAGACAATACAATTCTTTCTCCCTAAAGTGGGGAACAAGGGCAGATATGCCTACTCTTCATCTGTCCATTAGACTTTGAAACATAGGTCTAAACCAAAATAGTCTGGCAATAAAATGACACAACTAGGATAGGATTGCCATGGCAGAAGCAAAATCTTTATATGTAGATGAAATGATCATCTACAGAGAAAATACTAAGAAATCTCTAGGAGCCCCTAGAACTTGTACTTGAATTTAGCAGGATTAGAAAACACAAGGTATATATAAAAATTCAGGTCTGTGTATACTTGCTATAAATGAAGAATTGGATATTGAAATTTTAAAGTTATGTAGGAGTACAAAGGACCTAGAAAAGTTAAAAACAGTGTTGGAAGATGTTTAGTACCTAATTTTAAGACTTCTTCTAAAGCTACAGTAATCAAGGCAGGGTTGGTGTAAGGAAAGACATATAGATCATTGGAATGAAACAGAGAATCTAGAAATAGAACCACACATATATGGTCCACTGAGTTTTGAAAGGTTATTTAACATTAGCATTTTATAGAATATAAACTCAATTCAAGAACTGAGGAAGAGATAGTGTTTTCAGCAAACAGCACTAGAACACCTGGTATCCATATATAAAAAAATTAACCTCAACCCTTTATTTCCATACATGAAAATAACTTGAAGGGATCTATGAACCTAAATATGAAAGCCTAAAAATATAAAACTTTAAGAAGAACTTATAAGGGAAAATATTTATGAATTCAGGGTAGGCAAGAACTACCTAGGATACAAAAAACATGATGTATACAAGAAAAATTGATAAATGGGATTCCATCAAAATTTAGAACTTTAAATGACATCATTAAAATGAAAAGTAATCCTTAAACAGACCATATTTACAATGCATATAACCTATGACCAGAATACATAAAGAATTCTTAGAGCTCATTAATAGACAACCCAATTAAAATGTAGATGTAAGAAGATGATAAATAGCCAGTATAGCACAAGGAATGGTGTGCAACTGTAGATTCAGAAAAATACTAATCAGTCCAATAATAAGATTGAATTATACACTCATTAAGGAGATGAAGTTAAAAGTTTTAAAAGCCTTGTCATGACTTTTTCTTTTTGTTGGATTCTCCCCCTTTGTGTTTAATTTGTCACACCCAATGGATTCATTCTGCTGGGTTTCCTGGGGTTGTGATCCTCATTGTCTTTTCCTAGGGTATTGTCTAAAATTTTTTGGAGTGCCGGCTTGGTATTCATGAAGTTCCTGAGGTGCTCTTTATCATGAAAGTATCTTATTTCTCCATCCATTTTGAAAGATAGCTTTGCAGGGTATATCAATCTGGGTTGGAGGCTGTTTTTCTTTAGGGCTTGAAATACATCACTCCAAGCTCTTCTTGCCTTGAGGGTTTGCACTGAGAAGTCTGCTGTGATTCTCATGGGCTTTCCTTTATATGTGATTTGTTTCTTTTCTATCACTGCTTGTAGAATTTTGTTCTTCTGTTGGATTTCTGGAATCCTAACTATTATATGCCTATATGTAGATTTTTTTTTATTAAGGCTAGCTGGAGTCCTATATGCCTCACTTATCTGTATGTCAAGTTCTTTTCCCCTCCTTGGGAAGTTTTCTGCCATCACTTCTGTGAACAGTTTTTTTATGTCATCTGCACTCTTTCCTGT
Organism: Heterocephalus glaber; assembly: GCF_053883595.1. Taxonomy (NCBI): domain Eukaryota; kingdom Metazoa; phylum Chordata; class Mammalia; order Rodentia; family Bathyergidae; genus Heterocephalus; species Heterocephalus glaber. The sequence goes on along the minus strand of NW_028258156.1, from coordinate 24,152,226 downwards.
TTCTTCATTGACTCCAATCAGTCTTATGTTATTCTTCTTTGCGTTGTCTAGCAGCTGCTGGATTGATTTCTCGTGTTCCCTTACAATTTTAAAGCAATTTTTCTTTTCCTCCTCACTAATTGCAATCTTATCTTCTATATCTGAAATTCTATCCTCACATTGGTTCATTCTGCTGCGCAGACTTTCGATGGAATTTTTAATCTCTTAGAAATCTGTTTGTATCTTGTTTTATGGATTCCATTTGTTTCCTATGTTGGGATTCCATCATGTTCCTCAGATCCTCTATTTTTTAATCTGTGTCCTCTCTAGATTTATTAATCATGTCTTGCACCATGAGCAAAATCTTTGCTGTTATCTGAGTAATTATTTCTGATTTCATTTTTCCCAGATCCTCTTTTGTTGCCAGTTCAGAGAGTCCAGGTGGTTCAGTATCAGACTGTTCCATCTCGTTTCCCTTTGGGGTTGCTGTAGGTTATCCAGAAGTCTGTTTTTGAGGCTTGTTTATGTGTCTTCTCATTTCCACGGGGTTGGGGGGGGTGCTTCTGGTGCCCACATGCCTCACCTTCTGTGCCCTAGGAGCTTGGGATGACAGTGGGGGAGCTTCCTTCCGGGTGCTGGGACCAACTCAGTTTCTCTGCCTTAGGAGCCTGGGATGGAGGTGGGGAGCTTCCTTCCAGGTGCTGGGACCTGCTGAGTTTCACTGCCCTAGGAGCCTGGGATGGTGGTGGCGGTGGGGGAGCTTCCTTCCGGGTGCTGGGCCCGGCTCACCTTCTCTGCCCTAGGAGCCTGGGATGGCAGCGAGGTAGCTTCCTTCCGGGTGCTGGGACCGGCTGAGCTTCTCTGCCCTAGGAGCCTGGGATCAAATACATGCTGTTTTAAGCCACCTAGTAGTTGTGTTTTGTTATAGCAGCAATAGAAAATGAACATACATTACAATTGAGAAAATGTTTAATCTAGATTGTGCTTGATGCTTTAGAATCAACAAAACCACAATTTGTCCCAAATATTTCTTTTGTATATAGAAATCAACTTCTCTTTGCAGAATACAAAGAATATGTCAGAGAAGGGAGTGGGGTGCAGTGTTGGATAATGGAGCATGTATGTTCATCATCTTTTTATTCCCTATAGCTGTAGCCAAGTAAAGTTAGGTGTCTATATCAGAGATCATGGCTACAATAGATGGTCTGGGTTTTTATTCAGAAACTCTAAACTCTGCTCATTCTCATGTGTTGATCTCCAACAAGAATAAATATCCCCCATCTCTGTAAGTAACTCACATGAACACCATCCCAGAATTTAAAATGCTTTAGGTCATCATAGTCTGTAGTTCAACCAGCAAACCCCAGTCTCCATTATAAGAGTAGTGAATGAATCACAGTAAATTTATAAATGCCAAGAAAGGACCTGCAGCCCATGGTTAAAGGATGAAAACACAAAGCCCCAAGGATAGAAAGCAAATCTCAAGCAAGCATCTTGCTCAGTTTCTAAAACCTCCTGTCTGGGCCACTCTGGCACCGATGTTTCAAAGCCAAATCACCTTCTGGACATTTAACTGGAAGATTAAGACTGGATTAAATTCCATTTTAGTCAGAGGAAGCATTGTTGTGATTCAGGCATTGTTCTTCAAATGTCATACTGGTCAAGGTTTTATCTGTAAATTTTTGGCTACTGCTGTTAGAATGTAGAGTGGAAAAATGTATGAAAATCTTTTGACAGCACATTTAACATGCTGACTTCTTTAACTGTCTCTTGTTATGATTTTAGTTCTACCCTTTTTTAATAGATATTTACCTATTACTTTTTCCAATTTGGTTTCTCTGGAGACAGCTTCTTGTTCTAAAGCACCAGCATTCAAAATAAATATACAAGTTACTGGAAAATCTTATCATAGATTGGTCATAGATTACCCTGTCAATTTATTTATTCTAACATCTGGTTAAATTGTTTCAAAGGGTCAATAAAAGAGTGGAAGTTGAAAACAATTTTAAGCCAAATATGTTGAGGAAAAGAAGCATGAAATTTTTAAAAAGGAAGAAAACTCAATTTGCCACTATTGTCTTTTTCTTTCAGTTTTCTGATTTAAATGTCATAAATCTGCCTCTCAGATTCCCTATAACTTTGATCTTGACCCTCCAAGAGGTAAGAGAATGGAAAGAGGAATTTACACTAAAGAAGCTAACAGTAGGCATAAAGAACAGTCAGCTTCAAGATTTTGCTATCCAGAATCCATGGTGCTATGCAGCCATTTCAAAGTGGTAAAAAGTTAATTCAGTGTTTAGGCTAGATCATGTCTGTGCTGAATGATATCACAAGGCCCCTCTGCAAGGAGATTGCCAACTGCTCCACAGCTTATACACCTGTTTTTAAACTGTATAAGGACCAAGACTGCAGGCAGAAAGGTGTGTGTGTGTGTGTGTGTGTGTGTGTGTGTAAATATATGCACATATATAGATAGAGAAATTTGTGTGAAAAAGGTACAATGTGAGTGCCTTTTTAAATTATGGATCTTAGTCTGTGTCCACTTGAATAAGTTCTTTCCTTATGAGAAATAAGATAGAGAAGCATGTATCTTTCTCAAGCTTAGTTACACTTCCAATGTTTTCAGTGTGCGATATTTATGCTTTCTTTAAACAATTTTTGAACTTTGAAGTTTTGAAAGCAATAAAATGTTACTAACAAGTACTGTGTTGAATCAAAATAGAAAGAATAGGCACCTTGCCTTGCTCCTAACTTGGAAGAAAACCTTTCAGCCTTTCAGCATTAAATATAATGATAGCTGTAGGCTCTTCGTATGTAACCTTTATTATGTGGAGGTAATCTCCTTCTATTCCTAATTTGTGAGTGTTGAAATCAAATACATTTTTTACATATATTGAGATGATCATGTTATTTTATGTTATTCTATTGTTTTGGCATATCACCTTAATTGATTTTTATAAATTGAAACATCCCTTCATCCCAGGGATAAATCCTACGTGGTACTATCCTTCTAATATGGTCTTGAATTCAGTTTGCCAGTATTTTGTTGAGAATTTTTACATCTATATTCATTAGGAATGTTGACCTCTAGTTTTATTTCTTGTGGTGTCTTTGTCTGGCATGGTAACAGAGTAATACTGACCTTAAAAAATGAGCTTGGAGGGCTGGGGATTTAGCTCAGTGGTTCCAGCACCTGCCTCACAAGTGCAAGGTCCTGAGTTTCATCCCTGGTACAAAAAAAAAAATGAACTTGGAAAAGTTCCCTCTTCTTTGATTTTTTTCAGATTAGTTTTAGAAGGATTGGCATTAATTCTCCTTTAAATTTATGATAGAACTCACCAGTGTATTGGAAGCCTTAACCAGAGAAATTAGGCAAGAAGAAAAAATAAAAAGGTATCCAAGTCAGAAAGGAAGAAGTACAATATAATCTTATATATAGAAAATCCTAAAGACGTCACTAAAAAAACTGTTAGAACTAGTTTAAAAAAATCAGTAAAGCCATAGGATACAAAATCAATATACAAAAATCAGTTGTTTTTCTACACACTAGCAATAAATTATCTGAAAAGAAAATCAGGGAAACAACCCTATTTATAATAGCACCAAAAAGATTATTCCTATGAATAAACTTAACTAAGGTAAAAGACTTGTACACTGAACACAAGAAACATTGATGAAAGAAATTAAGGCAGACAAAAACAAATGGAAAAGCATCCCACATTCATGAATTGGGAGACTTAATACTGTAAAAACGTCCACACTGCCCAAAACAATCTACAGATTCAGTGTACTTCCTATCAAAATCCCAATGGACTTTCTTCTACAGGAATTTCTAACCAAAAATGAGGAATTGCTAAAAATGAGTAATTATTAAAAGGAGGTAAAAATAAGGAATTCAGTTATACCAAATGAAATGGTTCTAGAGATCTGAAGAACAACATTGTAATTATAGTTAACAACACTGTATTTTACATTTAAATTTTTGTTTCAGTTAATGGAAAGCTGCTACCTTGCCTTGCTTTGGGTATTATCCTGGCTAATGCAGGCCTTACTGGGATAACAGTGGTAGGTACATTTTGCACAGGGTCCAATACATACAGCTATGGAAAAAGATGATCTTTTCTTCATATACTATGTCCTTATAGACCAATGAAACAGAATAGAAAGGCCAGAAATAAGCCTAAACATATATTAATTTAAATTAATTTTAAACAAGAACACCAAAAAGATACCAAGGAAAAAGACAGTTTCCCAATAAATAGTGCTGAGGAAACTGGATTTTCACAGTATGAAAATGAATCCTTTTACCATATACAAAAATCAAAATGAGTAAAAGACCTAAATTTAAGACATGAAAACATAAAACTTCTGACGCCCTACCGAGGTCCTGAGTCACGTGGAAGACGCCGAATCACCCCGCTGCAGACAGGCAGGTCTGTGCACGCCCTACCGAGGCCCTGAGTCACACAGAAGCCAAATCACCCCGCCGCAGACAGTCAGGTCTGCCCACACCCTGCCAAGGTCCCCAGTCGCGCGGAACACACGCCGAATCAGCCTGCTGCAGACAGGCAGGTCTGCGCACGCCCTACCGAGGTCCCGAGTCACACGGAAGACGCCGAATCAGCCCGCTGCAGACAGGCAGGTCTGTGCACGCCCTACCGAGGTCCCGAGTCACGCAGAAGACGCCGAATCAGCCCGCTGCAGATAGGCAGGTCTGTGCACGCCCTGCCGAGATCCCCAGTCCCCCGGAACACACGCCGAATCAGCCTGCTGGAGACAGGCAGGTCTGTGCACGCCCTACCGAGGTCCTGAGTCACGTGGAAGACACCGAATCACCCCACTACAGACAGGCAGCCACCTGATTCTACATTACCAAGACGCAGAGGACACCAGACCACCAGACCAAGGTACTGAGCCCCACTGTTCCCGGCCCAGAGGTAGGGGCTTCTGAGCCGTTGTCCCACTGCTCCTGGTCCAGAGGAAGGGGCTTCCCAGTCACCATCCCTCCCGCTGCCCCCAGCCCAGAGGAAAGGGCTTTTGGGCCACCTTCTGTCCTGCTGCTCCTGGCCCAGAGGAAGGGGTTTCCCAGCCACCACCCCTCCGGCTGCTCCCAGCCCACAGGAAAGGGCTTTTGGGTCACCATCCCTACAGCTGCTCCCGGCCCCTGTCCCACCTTACCCAGCTCAGAGGAGGTAATCCATGCAGGCGCTAACAGCCCCCCACCCCAGTCGAAATGAGAAAACACATAAATAAGTCTCAAAACCAGACTTCCACATCACCTACAGCAACCCCAAAGGAAAATGAGATGGAACCCTCTGATACTCAACCACCTGGACCCACTGAACTGGCAACAAAAGGGGATCTGGAAAAAATGAAATCAGAAATAATTTCTCAGATAACAGGAGAAATTGTGCCCTTAGTGCAAGACATGATTAATAAATCTAGAGAGGAGCTGAGGAACATGATGGAATCCCAACATAAGAAACAAATGGAATCCATAAAACAGATGCAAATAGATTTCCAGGAGATGAAAACCTCCACTGAAAGTCTACACAGCAGAATGAGCCAGTGTGAGGACAGAATTTCAGATATAGAAGATAAGATTGCAATTAGTGAGGAGGAAAAGAAAAATTGCTTCAAAATTATAAGAGAACATGAGAAATCAATCCAGCATCTGCTAGATGATGCAAGGAAGAATAACAGAAGACTGATTGGGCTCAATGAAGAAACAGGAGAGAGTTCAGATGACATAAAAAATCTCTTCACAGAAATAATGGCAGAAAACTTCCCAAGCAGGGGAAAAGAGCTTGACATACAGATAAGTGAGAAATATAGGACTCCAAATAGCCTTGATCAAAAAAAACTACACATAGGCATATAATTGTTAAGATTCCAGAAACTCAACAGAAGAACAAAGTTCTCCAAGCAGTCAGAGAAAAGAAACAAATCACATACAAAGGAAAGCCCATCAGAATCACAGCAGACTTCTCAACACAAACCATCAAGGCAAGAAGAGCTTGGAGTAACATATTCCAAGCCCTAAAAGAAAACAGCCTCCAACCCAGATTGATGTACCCTGCAAAACTATCTTTCAAAATGGATGGGGAAATAAGATGCTTTCATGACAAAGAGCACCTTAGGAACTTCATGAATACCAAACCAGCACTCCAAAGAATTTTACACAATAGCCTAGGAACAGACATTGAGGATCACAACCCCAGGAAGCAAAGCAGAATGAACCCATCTGGCATGACAAGAAATTAAATGGAAAGGGGGAGAACCCAACAAAAAGAAAAAGTCATGGCAATGACAAGTCAATACGTTTCAGTTATAACCATCAATGTTAATGGTCTCAATTCACCAATCAAAAGAGACTGGCAGAATGGATCAAGAAGCAAAATCCAATAATATGCTGCATACAAGAAATACACTTAATTCAAAAGGAAACTCATAGACTGAAAGTTAAAGGGTGGAAAACAATACTCCATGCGACAGGAACCCAAAAAAAGCTGGAGTAGCTATCCTCTTGGCAGATCAAGTAGATTTCAAACCAACACTAATTAAGAGAGATGAAGAAGGACACTATATCCTTGTAAAGGGGAGAATCCAAGAGGAAGAGATGACAATCATAAATATCTATGCACCAAACACTAGTGCAACCAACTATATAAAACAAATACTAATGGACATGAAAAGCCATGTATGCACTAATACAATTGTAGTGGGGGACCTCAACATCCCACTGTCACCAATAGATAGATCAACTAGACTAAAAATAAGTAATGAAATACTAGAACTCAATCGAACTCTTGAACAAATGAACTTAACAGATGTTTGCAGAGTCTTCCACCCCACAAAATCAGAATACACATTCTTCTCAGCTGCACATGGGTCATTCTCCAAAATAGACCACATACTCACACATAAAACATGTTTAAGTAAGTGCAAAGGAATTGAAGTTATCCCCTTTATATTATCAGACCATAGTGCGATGAAATTGGAGATCCATAGCAAAAGAAACTCAAAAAATTTCATAAGCACGTGGAAATTGAACAACACACTTCTGAATAACCAATGGGTCACAGAGGAAATTAAAGAAGAAATCAGACAGTTCCTTCAATTAAATGACAATGACAATACAGCATATCAGAATCTATGGGACACAATGAAAGCAGTCTTATGAGGGAAATTCATAGCAGTGAATACACATATTAGGAAAACAGAACGAGCCCAATTAAACAACCTGATGCTGAACCTCAAGCTTCTAGACAAAGAAGAGCAAGACAACCCCAAAGCTCATACAAGGGAAGAAATTATAAAGATCAGAGAAGAAATCAATGCAATGGAGACTAAGAGAACGATACAAAAAATCAATGAAACCAAGAGTTGGTTCTTTGAAAGAATCAACAAAATTGATAAACCTTTAGTCAACCTTGTCAGAAAAAGGAAAGAAAAGGCCCAAATCCATGTAATTAGGAATGAAAAGGGTGAAATGACAACAGACCCAGCAGAAATCCAGATGATCATCAATACCTACTTCCAGAACCTATACGTCAATAAGATGGACAACACAGAAGAAATGGACAGATTCCTAGATACATATGAATTACCAAAGTTGAATGAAGAAGACCTAAAAATTCTGAACAACCCAATATCAACCAATGAAATTGAAAATGTAATTAAAAACTTATCACCTAAGAAAAGCCCGGGCCCTGATGGCTTCACTGCTGAATTCTACAAGACATTTAGAGAGGAACTGCTGCCACTACTGTTTAAACTCTTCAATGAAATTGAAAGGGAAGCAATACTCCAAAATTCATTCCTGGAAGCAAGCATCACCTTGATCCCCAAAGCAGAGAAAGACCCAACTGAAAAAGAGAACTATAGGCCAATCTCACTAATGAACATAGATGCAAAAATCCTTAATAAGATACTGGCAAACAGAATGCAGAAGATCATCAAGAAGATCATACACCCTGATCAAGTGGGATTCATCCCAGGGATGCAGGGATGGTTCAATATACGAAAATCAATCAATGTAATACACTATATCAATAGAGCCAAGGACAAAAACCATATGATTATCTCCATAGATGCAGAAAAAGCATTTGACAAAATCCAACATGCATTTATGATAAAAATCCTACAAAAAATTGGAACAATTGGTACCCACCTCAATCTGATAGAAGCCATCTATGAAAAAACAACAGCTAATATCATACTAAATGGTCAAAAACTGAAGTCCTTCACACTAAAATCAGGAACAAGACAAGGATGTCCACTATCACCACTCTTGTTCAATATAGTTCTGGAAACATTAGCCTCGGCAATTAGACAAGAGAAAGAAATAAAAGGAATAAAGATAGGAAATGAAGAAGTCAAATTGTCATTATTTGCAGATGACCTGATACTCTATATAGAAGACCCTAAGAACTCCACCAAAAGTCTTCTAGACTTAATAACCAAATTCAGTCAAGTAGCTGGTTACAAGGTCAACACACAAAAATCAATAGCTTTCCTCTACACAAATGACAGACTCACTGAGAGAGAAATAGGGCAAATAATCCCTTTCACAATAGCATCCAAAAAACTGAAATACCTAGGAATCATCCTAACAAAAGAAATCAAAGACCTCTTCTCTGAAAACATGGCACTCTGAAAAGAGAGATTGAAGATGATATCTGAAAATGGACAGACATCTCTTGCTCCTGGGTAGGAAGGATTAATATAGTGAAAATGGCCATACTTCCAAAACTGCTGCATAGATTTAATGCAATTCCAATTGAGATCCCAGCAGCATACTTCATAGACCTTGAGAAAACAATCCAAAAATTCATTTGGAACAAGAAGAGACCTAGAATAGCAAAAGCAATTCTAGGTAACAGAGACATGGCAGGGGGTATCACAATCCCCAACCTGCAACTCTACTACAAAGCTACTGTGATAAAAACAGCATGGTACTGGCAAAGAAACAGGCTTGAGGACCAGTGGAACAGATTAGAAGATGCAGAAACAACTCTAGACACACTCAGCCATCTCATCTTCAATAAAGGAGCCAAACACCCTCACTGAAGGAAAGATAGCCTCTTTAATAAATGGTGCTGGAAAAATTGGGCTTCAACTTGCCAAAGATTAAAACTAGATCTGTGTCTCTCACCATGCACTAAACTAAAATCAAAATGGATTAAAGATTTAAATATTAAAATAGAAACTCTGAACCAGTTGGAACAGAGGTTAGGTAGAACCCTTGAAGAGATTGGTGTAGGAAAAGATTTTATGAACAAAATCTCAGTTGCCCATGAACTAGCACAAACAATCAACAAATGGGATCTCTTCTTATTAAAAGGCTTCTGCACAGCAAGAGAAACCACCAGCAGTGTGAAGAGACAATCCACAATGTGGGAAAAAATCTTCACCTGCTCTTCCTCACACAAAGGTCTACTATCTTGAATCTATAAAGAACTTAAAAAGATCAGATCTCCCAAATTGAAAGACCCAATCCAAAAATGGGCATCTGAAATGAACGGACATTTCTCAGACAAAGAAGTAGAAATAGCAAATAAATACATGAAAAAATGTTCAACATCACTGGTCATTGGAGAGATGCAAATGAAAACAACACTGAGATTCCACTTCACTCCAGAAAGAATGGCTGCTATCATGAAATCAACCAATAACAAATGCTGGCAGGGCTGTGGGGAAAGAGGAACCCTGCTCCACTGCTGGTGGGAGTGTCGACTGGTGCGACCACTGTGGAAATCAGTATGGAGATACCTCAAAGAACTAGGACTGGAAGTCCCATTTGACCCTGCTCTTCCATTGCTGGGGATCTTCCCCAAAGAATTAAAAGAATCATACCACAGCGATATATGTGCACCCATGTTCATAGCAGCACAGTTTGTGATAGCTAAAACTTGGAAACAGCCCAAATGCCCCTCAACTGGAGACTGGATAAAGAAAATGTGGTTTTTTTAGAAAATGGAGTACTACTCAGCCATAAAAAATGAGAAATTAGAGACATTTATAGCTAAGTGGATGCACATTGAGGCAATACTCTTAAGTGAAATAAATAGGACACATATGTATAAATACCAAATAGTTTCTCTGGTGTGAGAAACTGAAAGTATAAATAAGGACTAAATGTAAAATAGGTCATGTGAAATAGGAAGAAAAGGGGCAAAGGGGAAGGAAGTGGGAGGGCTAAGGGAAAGGATAGAAGGGAATGGGATTAATATGAGAAAATGGAAAAATAGGAACAAAATCTTTGTAAATAGAGGGCTGGAGGGGTTGAAGGGAGGGCTGGGCAAAGGTGAAAAACAAGAACCAAGAGAGACTGTGTAAAGTTGCAAATTTCCAATGATGAATGTCATTATATTGTATACCTAAAATGTACCAATGATTAGAATGAATAATCTATAATGTAAAATAGGAAGAAAAGGTCCAAAGGGGTAGGGGTAGTGGGAGGCACAGGGGAAAAGAAAGAAGGGAAAGGAAAAAATGATGAGAAATGGAAAAAATGGAAATAAAGTCTTTGTAAATAGGGAAGGGTGGAGGGTGTGAAGGGAGGGCTAGGAATGGGGAAAAAATAAGAACCAAGATGCATTATATAAAGGTACAATTCCCAATGAGAAATGTAATTGTGTTGTATACCTACAATGTACCAATAAAAGAATTTAATACAAAAAAAGAAAGAAAGAAAACATAAAACTTCTACAAGAAAACATGTAGTAGGGAAAGCTCCTGGACATTGGTATTGGCAGTGATTTCTTGAATATCACATGAAAAATGTTGGTTACAAAAGCAAAAAAGTTAAAGTAGGATTACATCAAGTTTAAAAGCTTCTGTACAGCAAAGGAAGCAACAAAATGAAAAAGCAACCTACTGATTAGGAAAAAATATTTCCAAACAATATATCAGACATAGAGTTAAAGAACTTCTACAACTCAATGACAAGAAAACAGATAACTCAAAGAATAGGCAAAGGACTTGAATAGGCATTTTTCCAAAATGGTATAAAAATGGCCAACAGGTACATGGAAAGGTGCTCAGCATCACTACTCATCAGGGAAATGCAAATCAAAAACACTGTGAGATACCACCTCACACCTGTTAAGATAGCTATTACTGGAAGACAGGAAATAGGATGTGGCTCAATGGTAGAACTCTTGCCTAGTACATGAGGTCCTGGGTTTAATGGCCGCACTGAAAATAAAAGACAAGAGATAACAAGTATTGTTGAGAGTGTGGAGAAAAAGGAATCCTTACCTATTATTCCAGGAATGTGGATTGCCACAACCATTATGGAAAACAGTTTGGAAGTTACTAAATAAATTAAATATAGGAGATGAAATCACCACCCTGTAAAGATAGCTGCAGTCCCATGTTCATTGCAGCACTATTTAGAGTAGCCAAGATGTAGAAACAACCTATGTGTCCATCCATGGATGAAAGAATAAAGAAACTGTGTGTATTGTACATTGGAATATTACTCACTCAGCCTTAAAAAGAGAGGAATATCCTGCCATTTACCACAGCATAGATGGACCTGGAGAACACTATGCTAAGGAAATAATCCAGACACAGAAACAAAAATATAGCATGATCTCACTTTTTTGAGAAGTCTTTAAAAATCAAACATAGAAAGATGAAAAATAAAACAGTAGGGGCCGGGGATTTAGCTCAGTGGTTCCACCACCTGCCTTGCAAGCTAAGGACCCGAGTTCAATCCCCGGTACCAAAAAATAAAAAAATAAAAAATAAATAAAGCAGTAGTTACCTTGTGGAGTAGGGGAATGGAATAAGGTAGGTTAAAGGATATGAAATAACAAATGTGTAGCCCAAACAAGTCAAAAGATCTAATGTATATAATGAGTACTATAGTTAATAATAGTGTACACAGGATTTTTGCTAAATGAATGATTATATCTGCTTTGCCACAAGGAGAAAAATGTGTAACTATATTTGTGACATGGTGGAGGATTTTTTCCACTTTAGAACCATATGTATGTTATAACATCATATTGTTTACCTTAAATATAAATGATAAAAAATTTTTTTAATTTGGAATTCAGTATAGATTTTAGCACACGAAAATATTACCAAAATTAAACCCTCTCCTGTAAATTTTAGACATGTTTGTGATCTGCTGGTATGTTGTTTTATGCTTACTAAAATTTTATTGAAATCCAAAGAAATTATTAAAAGAATCTGTAAAAACTTAGCTAGAACCTAATTAATTCATGTCTTTTTTTTTTTTTTTTTGGTACCGGGGATTGAACTCGGGACCTTGTGCTTGTGGGGCAGGCAGCGGAACCACTGACCTAAATCCCCAATCCCTGGCCCTTCATATCTTTACTTTTACCCAAAGCAGAAATTATTCTACATGCAAGAAGCTATACATATATCAGTCAATAAGGTATATACACATATAATCTTAAAAGGAATATAAACCTCTTAAGAATATACAGAAAATGTTTGACTAATGCATAGCCAATTTAAAATGTCAAGCCAAAAAAAGATGAGTTTGCCTGTGAAATATGTATAAAACCAAATATTCATATGTTCAGACATTTATTTATATAATAAAACCTCTTTAACTCTCAGGCTACACATTTAGACTTATAATTAATATAACATTCTTGGCAATATATATATATAAGATGAAATTCTGATGATGTGAAATACTATTGTAAAAAAGAAATATTTATACATTAAAAATTAGCAGCTTTTAAGTATCACTTGCATAGTTATTATACTCAAAGGATGCCTAATTATAAATAGCATGCTAAGCACTGCCAAGATTCTACATGTGTTCTTAGTACTAAAATCAACATTCCAAAGTGATTTTGCAGGCATTGTTATTGCTCATATGTAGAGGATTATAGCAGAGGTAGTATTAAAAACATAGATTCCTAAGATAAGACACCTAGGTTCAAATCCTGAGGCTAATTTGACTGAGCAAGCTATCTGAAATTTCTGTCTTGGTTTATTCATATGTAAAAATAATGATAATGTCAAGCTTAGCAGAGACACAATGAATGCCAACCCTTTCTTCCTTAGAGACAGTGAACAGCTGGCAGATAGAGACCCAAATAGCCCCTTTATTACCAGGGAGTGCAGGTTGTAATATATGGGTCTCTTGGCTGAAGGAACTTCCCCATCTATGCTCCCAAGATTAGGCACACTTACCTTCCTTTGGCAGTACAGTGGTTTGGACGTGCTTGTCCCCTACAGGCTCATATGTTGGAGGCGGAGTCTAGGAGATGGTGGACCCTTACAGAGGTGCAATGCATGGCAGGTCCTTAGGGTATTGGGGTGCACCCTCAGCAAGGAATGCTGGTCTCACGGAGTGAATTCTCCCAGAAGCAAATTGTTATGAAGGCCAGACCCTGGCCCTTGAGTCCCTCCCTGGCTTCCTGCCTGGCTTGTTCTCTCTCACTCCTACTTTTGCTGCTGTCATGATATTATTCGCTATCAGCCTCTCACCAGAGGTTGATCTGATCTTGGGCTTTCAGCCTCCAAATCTGTGAAATAAATTAACCTCTTTTTATCAGAATTAATCTGATTCAAGTATTTCCTTACAGTAACATAAAACTGGGCCAGGGATTTAGCTCAGTGGTTTCACCGCATGCTGCACAAGCTCAAGGACCCGAGTTCGATCCCTGGTACCAAAAACACAAATAGTAACATAAAACTGACTAATGCAGGCAGCACTTGAGACAGGCCTGCCCTGTGTAAAACTCACATATGCCTGGTGTGGGCAAACAGCTCCCAAGGAAAGGAGGAAGGGGCTAAGCAGGTATGCCCAGTTTGCCACTCCATATAATCACCAGGTGACTCACTCCACCCCCATGGAGAGGAACAGGGGTGTGATGCGAGGCCCAAAGTATTTAGGGAAAAATCTTCTTGTGATAACTGAGTCAGGAAGAAATAGTCTCATGTTTCTCTTAGCTTTATTTGAGAGTAAAATGAGGAGATACATAAAAAGTGTGCCCTACAAATGGGAAGAATTCAATAGCTATTTCTATTATAATGCTGTGTACTATTCTTATTAACTATACGATTACCAGGACTGCAAGGAATTTGGATCTATGATATCAAAAGCCATCAGCAGTGGAGATGTGAACTCCATTTAATTTTTTAAATTTTAAATTCTGAATTTTATTCTAGTAACTCTCAAAATTTGGCCAAATTAGCAACTGATATTATACAATTAAGAATTTTCCCTCTTGTTTAGTATCATATCTATAAAAAAAAATAGTTCTCCACTAACAATACAAAGGATGATCAAAATAGTGGGAAAGTTTGGATTTTTAAAAAATGTATTAAGGTAAAAGACACATTGCCATTAATTATGCTCAGAATACTCTATCTCACTTCAAACACACTTATCCCATCACTCTTACCACTGTGTGAAACAGGTCTGGAACTCCTCTTTCCTATCTTTAGGAGGTAAGTCAAAAATATGGTGAATGCTGCTGCCACATGCCACCCAACAGAAAAGCAGGCTCATAAAACATTACACACAGTAATTCAGCATAATCTACAAATGTCTGTAGGGACCTTTTATTCAGGCAAATTAATGCTGGGTAGCATGGCAGGCTGCAGAGGTTTTTCCTATCATCAAATACACACTTTTAACTCTTCTCCTTTGACAGTGCAGTGTTTATTTCTATGTTCTCTCAACCCCCACTATTCTAAGGGATATTATACTTTTTGTGTTATGACCCAAAGTTGAATACCCATAAAAATTATATAGTGTTTAAACCCAAAATTTTCTAGAACACAATTTGTTTTCTTTACCCCACTCTAATACACAGTATTTTCAGGTCCTGAGTTATCTAGTGACTCTGCTTCCCAAAAGTAAACTGAGATGTAAATATTTTACCTTTTCCAGGGGTATAAATGCTATAGCAAAAGTTAGTCATCCATGAGTTGATGAGGGAGCTCTAAGGCAGCTATCTCTTTTACCAGGTGTCTAGAGTGACAATCCTCATGTGAAAGTTTCCCCTCCATAGTTTGGCAGCCTCTGCTGGCATAAATTTCTTCAACTACTGTATGTCTGAATAATTGATAGAGTTAAGTGAATGCAGGTTCCTTCTTTTCACCAAGTTCCCCTTGAGTGCTTCTGCAACATGAGGCAATTTATCATGCTTTTTGTGCAACAGTGCATAGGCTTTTTAAAGAATGAATTTAAAGTTTCTCTTCCTGTTCACAAAGTTCTCAGGTTCAAAACTTTGAAAGCCCTGATTCGGATAGTTGGACCAGCAATATTAGCAGGCCCAAGTAATTCAAGTCATAGACCCCCTATCGCTCTTTTCATCTGCCTTCATTTTCCCTTAGAGAAAGTCCCAATTACAAAGGTTTGTAGAATTTTCCACAGAGATTGCATTCAGCTCTTTAGCAAGAAAAATGCCAATGCAATTAGTGCCTCTGGGGAACCATTAGCCATTTGTGTACTATTTCAGAAGAACCCATTGTGGGATCCACAAGCACTGAACAGGGCTTCCTTTTAGAATGTGAACACTTCTCAACCATTTGGAACACTCTTACAGTGGCAATGATCAGTGACACCTTCTTAAGGATGCCTTTGTTGCATATTCTAAATCAGAAGGTGTAATAGCGTCATGGTGTCATACAATAAGGCCCTGGGTTTCTTTTCGCCACTCACCTCCAACTTATGAGCTCTCATTTCTCCTTAGCATTTAAGAGTATCCTCTGATACATTTCCAGAAAACCTGCTGCCAAAATGAAGGAATATATAGCTTCAAGGAAGTTAGTCATTTCCTAGTTGACATTCTATTTTGGATAATAGCCCAATTGGAACTAATTCTCTCCTCTCCCTTGTGGTCAGGAAATAGCAATAAATTGAATGTTCTGATGTTTTGTGTACTCTAATGTTTACTGTGGTGATGTAGATGTAAGATGTAGTGCTACATCTTAGGGTGGATCAATTTGGAAAGAATTAGAAATAACCATAAAGCCGGAGGGGGGATATTATTTAATCTTTCATTGGCTGAGTCTGAGACTTTGCAGGTACTTCTCAGTCAGGATTGGAAACAGCTGTTAGTTTCCGCTGGCTATATACACTGTGCAGGTGGAGAAATATCTGGTTCATAGAATGGCAGAAAACAGAATTTATTATAGCACTCAAGCATTACTGCAGAACATAATAGTCATGCCATCCCTCAGAAACCAACAGAGCCTAAACTATCTAAATAGCTTAAATTAAATATACTAAAGTCTGGGGGACTTTTCCTTGCAAAAGTAAAACAGCCAAGAGGAAGGAGTTTATATAAGGGAGGGGGGAATATATGTTTTGATAATACACTATTAAAATTTTTTTTAATTTCTTTTTTTTCCCATTAAGTTTATTGGTACATTTTAGGTATACAATACAATTACATTCATCATTGGGATCTTGTACCTTTACATGATGTATCTTGGTTCTTATTTTTTTCCCCTTCCCCTGCCCTCCCTTCACCCCCTCCACCCTTCCCTATTTGCAAAGACCTTGTTTCCATTTTTTTCCTTTTCTCATATTTTTTCTTTTCCTTTCTTTCCTTTCCCCTACTCCTCTCACTTCCCCTACTCCTTTAGACCTTTTCTTCCTGTTACACAATATCAATGATACATTGTTTTAATTACTATATCAAAATTTAGAGGACATTACCACAGATTATCCAGAATTTAAAGAATATAGAAAGCATATTACAAAAATCTTTTTTGAAACAAATTTGACAACTTCTAAGAAGTACCTTGGAAAACAAATTAATGAAACTGACTCTGGAGGAAACATAAAACTTGAATAGCACCTATTAAAGAAAGTATATTCCTAGCTTGAAAACCTACATCTATGACAACAACAGGCTCATATACTTTTTAAGTGATGAATTGTATCAAACATTTAAAGCAGAAAAAAGAAGGAACACTTCTCCCCTCATTTTAGGAAATCAACATTGTGCTAATACCAAAACTGGACAAAGATAATAGAAGAAAAAAGTATGAACATAGAAAGAAATTTGTTTAACAAAGCAAACTATTAGAAGTCAGATCTGGCAGTATGTAGAAAGTGGCTTTATTATACGAATGACAGTGTTGGTTCAGCATTGGAATATCCACCCCCCGCCATAAGTCATCATTTTAACAGGGGAAAGGAAAAAGCCATATGATCCTGTCATTAGTTGCAGAAAAAGTATTGGACTAAATTCTACAGCTGTTCATGGTAAAAGCTATCAGGAGACTAGAAGTAGAACAGAACCTTCTCAACAGATAAGCCATGTACTCCATACTTCAAGCAAAAACACGTTATATGAATGGAGAAGATACAATGCTTTCTCCCTAAGGTGGGAAACAAGGGCAGATATACCTACTCTTCATCTGTGCATTAAACTTTGAAACCTAGGCCCAAACCAAAACAGTCTGGCAATGAAAAGAAACAATTAGCATAGGACTGGAAGGTAGAAGTAAAATCTTTATATGTAGATGAAATGATCATCTACAGAGAAAATACTAAGAAATCTCTAGGAGCCCCTAGAACTTGTATTTAAATTTAGCAGGATTAGAAAACACAAGGTATATACAAAAATTCAGGTCTGTGTATACTTGCTATAAATGAAGAATTGGATATTGAAATTTTAAAGTTATGTAGGAGTACAAAGGACCTAGAAAAGTTAAAAAAAAAAAAAAAGTGTTGGAAGACATTTATTACCTAATTTTAAGACTTCCTCTAAAGCTACAGTAATCAAGGCAGTGTTGGTGTAAGGAAAGACATATAGATCAATGGAATAAAATAGAGAATCTAGAAATAGAACCACACATATGTGGTCCACTGAGTTTTGAAAGATTATTTAACATTAACATTTTATAGAACATAAACTCAACTAAAGAGCAGATGAAACGATAGTGTTTTCAGCAAACGGCACTAGAACCCCTGGTATCCGTATGTAAAAATTAACCTCAACCCTTTCTTTCCATACATAAAAATAACTTGAAAGGATCTATGAACCTAAATATGAAAGCCTAAAAGTATAAAACTTTAAGAAGAAATTATAAGGGAAAATGTTTATGAATTTAGGGTAGGCAAGAATTTCCTAGATTACAAAAAACATGATGTATAAAAGAAAAAAATTGATAAATGAGATTCCATCAAAATTTAGAACTTTAAATGACATCACTAAGAAAATGAAAAGTAGTCCTTAAACAGACCATATTTATAATACATATAACCTAAGACCAAAATATATAAAGAACACTTATGAGCCTGCTGCAGACAGGCAGCCACCTGGTTCCACACTACAAAGACACAGAGGACACCGGACCACCAGACCACAATACTGAGCCCCGCTGCTCCCAGCCCAGAGGTAGGGGCTTCTGAGCCACCCTCCCACCGCTCCTGGTCCAGAGGAAGGGGCTTCCTGGCCACCATCCCTCCTGCTGCTCCCAGACCAGAGGAAAAGGCTTTTGGGCCACCTTCTGTCCCGCCACTCCTAGCCCAGAGGAAGGGGCTTCTGGTCCACTATCCCTCCCACCACTCCCGGCCCAAAGGTAGGGGCTTCTGAGCCACCATCCCACTGCTCCTGGACCAGAGGAAGGGGCTTCCTGGCCTCCATCCCTCCCGCTGCTCCCAGCCCACAGGAAAGGGCTTTTGGGCCACCATCCCTACCACTGCTCCTGGCCCCTGTCCCACCTCTCCCAGCTAAGAGGAGGTAATGCATGCAGGCGCCAACAGTCCCCCCAGTCAAAATGAGAAAACAAATAAATAAGTCTCAAAACCAGACTTCCAGATCACCTACAGCAACCCCAAAGGGAAATGAGATGGAACCCTCTGATACTCAACCACCTGGACCCACTCAACTGGCAACAAAAGGGGATCTGGAAAAAATGAAAACAGAAATAATTTCTCAAATAACAAGAGAAATTGTGCCCCTAGTGCAAGACATGATTAATAAATCTAGAGAGGAGCTCAGGAACATGAATGGAATCCCAAAATAGGAAACAAATGGAATCCATAAAACAGATGCAAATAGATTGCCAGGAGATAAAAAACTCCACTGAAAGTCTACACAGCAGAATGAGCCAATGTGAGGACAGAATTTCAGATATAGAAGATAAGATTGCAATTAGTGAGGAGGAAAAGAAAAATTGCTTCAAAATTATAAGGGAACATGAGAAATCAATCCAGCAGCTGCTAGATGATGCAAAGAAGAATAACATAACACTGATTGGACTCAATGAAGAAACAGAAAAGAGTGCAGATGACATAAAAAAATCTCTTCACAAGACAACCCACAATGTGGGAAAAAATCTTCACCTGCTCTTCCTCACACAAAGGTCTACTATCTCGAATCTATAAAGAACTTAAAAAGATCAGACCTCCCAAATTTAAAGACCCAATCCAAAAATGGGCATCTGAAATGAACAGACATTTCTCAGACAAAGAAGTAGAAATAGCAAATAAATACATGAAAAAATGTTCAACATCACTGGTCATTGGAGAGATGCAAATGAAAACAACACTGAGATTCCACTTCACTCCAGAAAGAATGGCTGCTATCATGAAATCAACCAATAACAAATGCTGGCAGGGCTGTGGGGAAAGAGGAACCCTGCTCCACTGCTGGTGGGAGTGTAGACTGGTGCAAACACTGTGGAAATCAGTATGGAGATACCTCAAAGAACTAGGACTGGAAGTCCCATTTGACCCTGCTCTTCCATTGCTGGGGATCTTCCCCAAAGAATTAAAAGAATCATACCACAGTGATATATGTGTGCCCATGTTCATAGCAGCACAGTTTGTGATAGCTAAAACTTGGAAACAGCCCAAATGCCCATCAACTGGAGACTGGGTATAGAAAATGTGGTTTTTTTATAAAATGGAGTATTACTCAGCCATAAAAAATGAGAAATTAGAGACATTTATAGCTAAATGGATGCACATTGAGGCAATACTCTTAAGTGAAATAAATAGGACACACATGTATAAATACCAAATAGTTTCTCTGGTGTGAGAAACTGAAAGTGTAAATAAGGACTTAATGTATAATAGGTAATGTGAAATAGGAAGAAAAGGGGCAAAGGGGAAGGAAGTGGGAGGGCTAGGGGAAAGGATAGAAGGGAATGGGATTAATATGAGAAAATAGGAACAAAATCTTTGTAAATAGGGAGGACTGGAGGGGTTGAAGAGAGGCCTGGGCAAGGGTGAAAAATAAAAACCAAGAGAGACTATGTAAAGGTGCAAATTTCCAATGATGAATGTCATTATATTGTATACCTAAAATGTACCAATGATTAGAATGAATAATCAATAATGCAAAGTAGGAAGAAAAGGTCCAAAGGGGTAGGGGTAGTGGGAGGGGCGGGGGAAAGGAAAGAAGGGAAAGGAAAAATGCTGAGAAATGGAAAAAATGGAAATAAAGTCTTTGTAAATAGGGAAGAGTGGAGGGTGTGAAGGGAGGGCTAGGAATGGGGAATAAACAAGAACCAAGATGCATTATGTAAAGGTACAATTCCCAATGAGAAATGTAATTGTGTTGTATACCTACAATGTACCAATAAAAGAATTTAATAAAGTGAAAAAAAATAAAAAATAAAAAGTAAAGGACACTTACAGCACATTAATAGACAACCCATTTAAAAGGAGACACAAGAAGATGATAAATAGCCAGTACAGCACAAGAAAAGGTCTGCAACACTAGAGTCAGAAAAATACTAATCAGTACAATAACAAGATTGTATTATACAGTCATTAGTGAGATGAAGTTAAAAGTTTTAGAAGAACAAATGTCAGCTTAGATGTGAACCAGTTAGAACTTTCTAATACTGCTAATGTGAATGTAAAATGATAAAACCATTTTGGAAAACAATATAGAAATTTCTTCTATTACTCCTAAGAACCAACAGTTCTGTTCTTAAATTTTTGCTTAAGAGGAATGAAAACACATGTTCACAATAGATTGGTACATACAAGTTGACTATCCCTTATCTGAAATTCTTGGGACCAAAAGTATTTCAGATTTTGGGTTGAAATCCACTTGATCTGTAAAGAGGATAGCTATTCCTGCTTTTTGGGGGGTTCCTGTCCCATGGTGTATTGTTTTCCACCCTTTAACTTTCAGTCTATGAGTTTCTTTTTTTTTTTTTGGTACTGGGGATCAAATTCAGGTCTTCGCACCTGCAGTGGAACTGAGCTAAATCCCCGTCCCTATGAGTTTCTTTTTGAATTGTGTGTTTCTTGTATGGAACATATTGTTGGATCTTGCTTCTTGACCCATTCTGCCAATCTATTTCTTTTGATTGGTGAATTCAGACCATTAACATTGATGGTTATAACTAATACATATTGACTTATCATTGTCATGACTTTTTCTTTTTGTTGGATTCTCCCCCTTCGCTTTAATTTCTTGTCATGCCTTGTCATTCTGTTAGGCTTCCTGGGGTTGTGATCCTCATTGTCTTTTCCTAGGATATTGCCTACAATTCTTTGGAGTGCTGGTTTGGTATTCAGGAAGTTCCTAAGGTGCTCTTTGTCATGAAAGTATCTTATTTCTCCAGCAATTTTGAAAAATAGTTTTGCAGGGTACATCAATCTGGGTTGGAGACTGTTTTCCTTTAGGGCTTGAAATACATCACTCCAAGCTCTTCTTGCCTTAAGAGTTTGCATTGAGAAGTCTGCTGTGATTCTGATAGGCTTTCCTTTGTATGTGATTTGTTTCTTTTCTCTAACTGCTTGTAGAATTTTGTTCTTCTGTTGGGTTTCTGGAATCTTAACTAGTATATGCCTTTTTTTTTTATCAAGGCTAGTTGGAGTCCTATATGCCTCACTTATCTGTATGTCAAGTTCTTTTCCCCTCCTTGGAAAGTTTTCTGCCATCACTTCTGTGAACAGATTTTTTTATGTCATCTGCACTCTCTCCTGTTTCTTCATTGACTAAGATCAGTCTTATGTTATTCTTCTTTGCATTGTCTAGCAGCTGCTGGATTGATTTCTCATGGTCCCTTACAGTTTTAAAGCAATTTTTCTTTTCCTGGTCACTAACTGCAATCTTATCTTCTATATCTGAATTTCTGTCCTCACATTGGCTCATTCTGCTGCATAGACTTTCAATTGAGTTTTTTATCTCCTGGAAATCTGTTTGCATCTGTTTTATGGATTCCATTTGTTTCCTATGTTGGGATTCCATGATGTTCCTCAGATCCTCTATATTTTTATCTGTGTCCTCTCTAGATTTATTAATCATGTCTTACACTATGGGCACAATCTGTGCTGTTATCTGAGAAATTATTTCTGATTTCATTTTTTCCAGATCCTCTTTTGTTACCAGTTCAGGGAGTCCAGGTGGTTGAGCATCAGAGTTCCATTTCGTTTCCCTTTGAGGTTGCTTTAGATGATCTGGAAGTCTGGTTTTGAGATTTGTTTACATTTCTTCTCCTTTTGAGGGAGGGGTTGGGGGGAGTTGCAGGTGCCCATGCAGCTCACCTCCTCTGCACTGAGGGGGTGGTATGGCAGCTTGGAAACCTCCTAAATTTCTATTATGCAAAAGCCATCTAAAGTTTTAAAACCTTTTAAAAATATTGGGGGGGGGGTCTCCAACTATAAATCATTTAGATTTTCCAAACAGATCAATTACAAAAGGATCAAGGGCCGGGGATTTAGCTCAGTGGTTTCACCACCTGCTGTGTAAGCACAAAGACCCAAGTTCGATCCCGGTACCAAAACAACCAAACAAAAAACACACAAAAAAAGGATCAGATCCTTCACATTAAAAAAGGTTAACCAAAAACAGGTGGCACACCTAAACATAGGACAGTGTCCCATCACCTAGAGACCTGGGATACTCTTGCTAGGTGTGCTTCACCTTTTTTCTCCAGAAGCCCAAATCTCTGACCTTGTTAATCAGGTTTTGAGATTTCTCTAAACAAGCTGGGTATGGTTGTGCACACCTGTAATCTCAGCTACCCAACAGGCTGAGACAGGAGGAACACAAGTTCAAGGCCAGCCTGGGCAGCTTAGCCAGAAGCTGTCTCAAAATAAAAAATTAAAAGGGAGCAAGGGGGCTGAGGATGTAGTTCAGAGCTCCCTGAGTTGTGTCTTTAGTGCTGAAAGAAAAAATCTTTTTTCTCTAAATAGCCAGCTTCCTTGGATTGTTGAAAATAAAAATTGTGTTTCAAAAACTTTGTTTTCATAGCTTTCAGCAAAATATTCATTGCATAAAGTACAGTTGTATATTACTTCCTCCATCTTCTCATATTGTTCACTTAGAATTCAATTTAGGAAGTCATTTATAGTACTTTCAAAGTGGAGAACAATAGTTTGCCATTCTTATTCTCCCATGGCTTTAGTTTCAGCATATTAATTCTAACTCTGCTACTTTCATTTCAGTTTATGGCTCAGAGTTTCCCCAAATGGAAACTTTTAAAAAGTCAGTACACCCTCAAGACAGAGAGACCATGAGAAATATGTCTTTGTTGCTGTCCCCTTCCACAGCACCCTGTCCCAGTGAGGTTGTCACATAAGCCCAATAACCTGCCCGAGTTTGTGTCACTAAGTGATTTCTATGAAGTTTAACTAAACTGTAATATGTTCTTCAAGTGATTACCATTCATAAAATAAAAGATTTCCTTTTGATCCTTTATGAGAAAGTTTTTCTTGCTGATAAAAGATATTTAATTTTTTAAAGAAGCATTTAGAATTTATTTTTTCAGTGCTAGGGATTGAACACAGGGCCTTCATTATAACCTCAGCCTTGTTTTGGTTGTTTGTTTTGTTGTTTTATTTTGCTTTAGATTTTTTTGAGACAGTGTCTTGCTAAGTCACTAGTTGCTCAGACTGGGCTCAAACTTGTGATTCTCCTGCCTCAGTCTTTCAGAGTGCTGGGATTATGGGTGTGCACTACCATGCCCACCTTAGAATATTTTTAAATATCCCAAATAATTTAGAAGTATTTGTTCAAACTATACTTTTGATTCAAAGATATTCTATTCTATACTATCCCAAATAAAATGAATTTTGCTCATAGAAACCCATTTTTAAGATACATAGGTCATTTTAACTAGGTAATGCCATAGAGTATGTTAAGTACTGAGTACTGAGAAATGCACAGGGCATAGGACCCTGAAAATATTTCCAAATCACCAAATTCACTTATTTAAATTATCCTCTCAAGTTCTTTTTTTTTTTTTTTTTTTTTTGTACCAGGGATCAAACTCTGGCCCTTGCACTTGCGAGGCAGGTGGCAGAACCACTGAGCTAAATTCCCGGCCCTCAAGTTCTTATAATCTGTTGTCTCCATTAAATGTCACTTAAATATGAATCCATCTTTAACCAGATTTGCAAAATTAAGTAATTGTGGTGTTGATCTCCATAAATTGTATCTTAATCTATCTCTAGGTGTTACTGTTTATTTATCCATTCATTCACTTCCTCATTTAAATGTATTTTAGTGTCTACTTTGTGCAAGGCACTGTTTTAGGTGCTCAATGACTCTTTCCTCAGAAAGCTTAGTCTGTTAATTGAGATAATATTGGTAAATAAATAGCTACAATAATATAAAAAGTAGCAAAGACTCTAAGCTAGGGATTGCCAACAGCTATGAGAGTTCAGGGAAAGGAGATAGTCTAGGTCATAAAGAATTTGAGATGTTTTGCTCTGTGGAGGGTGTTGCATTTGGCTTGGGTGTCTAAGGATATGTAAGAGTAGAACTTTTAGGGACAACCATGGCAAATGCTCCAGGAAGAAGACAAAGCAGAGACATTTAAAACCTTGGAGTCATGTGCAGTTCAATCCCAGTGGAGTGGAGAGTATAAAGGGGAGAGGGCTGCGTGATGAATGCCTAACAGACCTCGCTGTTCTTCAGCGCCCAATGGGTGGCCAACAAAAAGTTTTGAGCACGAAGGTCTAATCAGTCATGTGTAATCTGGACTAAAGATGAAAGGAAGAGTAGCTAGGGCTCACTTCAACAGACACCGTTTTTAGATGAATGAGTGAATGGATGAATGAGCCCACCTATCCAGAAATCTCTACATAATATAAAAATATGATTATACACTACTACATAAGTAAATTAAATATAAAAAGTGGCAACAATAGCACTTATCTTCTTAATTTTCAAAGTAACATATTCCTATCAAAAATATCCATATGACCCCACAGTGATATTTGGGAAACAGAATGTAAGTATTCTTCTGAATTTCTTAATTTCTATAAAAGCCCTGGGAAGCTGTTCTGTGTTGTAATGTTTCTCAGCCTTTTAAAAAATGAAATAGAAGGGCAAGTAGAGTAGATAATAATCAGCATGCATTGTGCAGGGCAAAGATAGCTTCAAAAAACTTTCTATGTGTCAGAGGTGGGATGATCATAATGTAAAATTGTTTTTCACATTGATTCAAAGTCAATATGCACTCTGGTATTTTCCTTGTTATCCTAATCCCTTATCTGGCTGCTGTCATAGCTCTTCAAAGCCAGCCTTGAATTGTGATTCTGCAGTGTCATGATTCCTTGTGGCCAGTTTTCAATGGAAGCCTTCCCATAAATGAACACAAAAATTCAGTGCCTTAAGATTTTCTCCTAGATCAGTCTGCCTTCACCTCCCTGAGCATGCGTGAGCTTCTCTAAAGTACAATCCCAGAATCATTTTAGTGCAAGGGCTGGGCTGCTTTTTTTTTTTACTGAATTTTATTGGTACATTTTAGGTATACAACATTATGACATTCATCATTGGAAATTTGGGCCTTTACATAATCTCTCTTAGTTCTTATTTTTCCCCTTTCCCCTGCCCTCCCTTCAACCCCTCCATACCTCCCTATTTACAAAGACTTTGTTTCCATTTTTTCATTTTCTCATATTAATTCCATTCCCTTCTTTCCTTTCCCCTACCCCTCCCACTTCCCCTTCCCCTTTGCTCCTTTTCTTCCTATTTCACATTATGTATTATACCTTTTAGTCCTTATTCACACTTTCAGTTTTTCACACTAGAGAAATTATTCGGTATTTATACATGTGTGTCCTATTTATTTCACTTAGGAGTATCACCTCAATGGGCATCCATTTAACTACAAATGTCACTAATTTCTAATTTTTTATGGCTGAGTAGTACTCCATTTTATTAAAAAAACACATTTTCTTTATCCAGTCTCCAGTTGATGGCCAATTGGGCTGCTTCCAAGTTTTAGCTATTTCAAATTGTGCTGCTATGAACATGGGTGCACATATATCACTGTGGAATGATTCTTTTAACTCTTTGGGGAAGATCCCCAGCAATGGAAGAGCAGGGTCAAATGGGACTTCCAGTCCTAGTTCTTTGAGGTATCTCCATACTGATTTCCACAGTGCTTGCACCAGTCTACACTCCCACCAGCAGTGGAGCAGGGTTCCTCTTTCCCCACAGCCCCGCCAGCATTTGTTATTGGTTGATTTCATGATAGCAGCCATTCTTTCTGAGGTGAGGTGGAATTTTAGCATTGGTTTCATTTACGTCTCTTGAATGACCAGTGATGTTGAACATTTTTTCATAGGTTTATTTGGCATTTCTACCTCTTTGTGTGAGAAATGTCTGTTCATTTCAGATGCCCATTTTTGGACTGGGTCTTTAAATTCGGGAGGTCTGATTTTTTTTTCTTTTTTTTCCCCTTTTTTTTTTTTTTTTTGGTACCGGGGATTGAACTCAGGACTTGGCACTTACAAGGCAGGCTGCAGAACAACTGAGTTAAATCCCCAGCCTGGGTCTGAATTTTTAAAGTTTTTTATAGATTCGAGATAGTAGACCTTTGTCTGAGGAACAGCAGGTGAAAATTTTTTCCCACATTGTGGGTTGTCTCTTCACACTGTTGGTGATTTCTCTTGCTGTGCAGAAGCTTTTTAATAGGAAGAAATTCCATTTGTTGATTGTTTGTGCAAGTTCACAGGCAACTGAGGTTTTGTTCATAAATCTTTTCCTATGCCAATGTCTTCAAGAGTTCTACCTAACCTCTATTCCAGCCAGTTCAGTGTTTCTGTTTTAATATTTAGATCTTTAATCCATTTGGACTTTAGTTTAGTGCATGGTGAGAGATACAGGTCTAGTTTTAATCACTGACAAGTTGAAATCCAGTTTTTCCTGCACCATTTATTAAAGATGCCATCTTTCCTCCAGTGAGAGTGTTTGGCTCCTTTGTAAAAGATGAGGTGGCTGAGTGTGTCTGGAGTTGTTTCGGCATTTTCTAATCCATTGCATGGGTCCTCAGGTCTGTTTCTTTGCCAGTACCATGCTGTTTTTATCACAATAGCTTTGTAGTATAATTTCAAGCTGGGGGTTGTGATACCCCCTGCCATGTTTCTGTTACCTAGAATTGCTTTTGCTATTCTGGGTCTCTTCTTGTTCCAAATGAACTTTTGGATTGTTTTCTCAAGGTCTGTGAAGTATGCTGCTGGGATTTCAAATGGGACTGCATTGAATCTATATAGCAGTTTTGGAAGTATGGCCATTTTCACTATGTTGATTCTTCCTACCCTGGAGCAAGGGATGTCTTTCCATTTTCAGATATCATCTTCAATCTCTCTTTACAGAGTGCTATAGTTTTCAGAGAAGAGGTCTTTGATTTCTTTTGTTAGGATGATTTCTAGGTATTTCAGTTTTTTGGATGCTATTATGAAAGGAATTGTTTGCCCTATTTCGCTCTCAATGAGTCTATTGTTAGTGTAGAGGAAAGCTATTGAATTTTGTGTCTTGACCTTGTATCTAGCTACTCTCCTGAATTTGGTTATTAAGTCTAGAAGACTTTTGGTGGAGTTCTTGGGGTCTTCTATATAGAGTATCATGTCATCTGCAAATAATGACAATTTGACTTCTTCATTTCCTATCTTTATTCTTTTTATTTCTTTCTCTTGTCTAAATTCCATGGCTAATGTTTCCAAAACTATGTTGAACAGGAGTGGTGATAGTGGACATCCTTGTCTTGTTCCTGATTGTAGTGTGAAGAATTTCAGTTTTTGACCATTTAGTATGATATTGGCTGTTGGTTTTTCATAGATGGCTTTTATCAGATTGAGGTGGGTACCAATTGTTCCAATTTTTTGTAGGCTTTTTATCATAAATATTTGTTGGCTTTTGTCAAATGCTGTTTCTGCATCTATTGAAATGATCATATGGTTTTTGTCCTTAGCTCTATTGATATAGTATATTACATTTATTGATTTGCATATGTTGATCCATCCCTGCATCCCTGGGAGGAATCCCACTTGGTTGGGGTGTATGATCTTTTTGATCTTCTGGATTCTGTTTGCCAGTATCTTATTAAGGACTTTTGCATCTATGCTCATTAGTGAGATTGGCCTATAGTTCTCTTTTTCGGTTAGGTCTTTCTCTGCTTTGGGGATCAAGGTGATGCTTGCTTCCAGGAATGAATTTGGGAGTATTGCTTCCCTTTCAATTTCGTTAAAGAGTTTAAACAGTAGTGGCAGTAGTTCCTCTCTAAATGTCTTGTAGAATTCAGCAGTGAAGCCATCAGGACCTGGGCTTTTCTTAGTTGATAAGTTTTTAATTACATTTTCAATTTCATTGGTTGATATTGGGTTGTTTAGAATTTTTAGGTCTTCTTCATTCAACTTTGGTAATTCATATGTATCTAGGAATCTGTCCATTTCTTCAGTATTTTCCATCTTATTGGCATATTGGTTCTTCAAAGTAGGTATTGATGTTCCCCTGGATTTCTGCTGGGTCTGTTGTAATTTCATCCTTTTCATTCCTAATTGCATGGATTTGGGCCTTTTCTTTCCTTTTTCTGATGAGGTTGGCTAAGGGTTTGTCAATTTTGTTTATTCTTTCGAAGAACCAACTTTTGGCTTCATTAATTTTTTGTATTGTTCTCTTAGTCTCCATTGCATTGATTTCTTCTCTGATCTTTATAATTTCCTCCCTTGTATGAGCTTTGAGTTTGTCCTGCTCTTCTTTTTCTAGAAGTTTGAGGTTCAGCATCAGGTTGTTTAATTGGGCTCACTCTGTTTTCCTAATATGCATATTCACTGCTATGAATTTCCCTCATAAGACTGCTTTCATTGTGTCCTATAGATTCCAATATGTTGTATTGTCATTTTCATTTAATTGTAGAAACTGTCTGTTTTCTTCTTTAATTTCCTCTGTGACCCATTGGTTATTCAGACGTGTGTTGTTCAATTTCCATATGTTTATGAAATTCTTGTGACTTCTTTTGCTATTGATCTTCAATTTCATCACACTATGGTCTGATAATATACATGGGGTAAGTTCAGTTCCTTTGCACTTACTTAAACATGTTCTATGAGCAAGTATGTAATCTGTTTTGGAGAACAACCCATGTGCAGCTGAAAAGAATGTGTATACTGATTTTGTGGGGTGGAACACTCTGTAGACATCTGTTAAGTTCTTTTGTTCAAGAGTTTGATTGAGTTCTAGTATTTTGTTGCTTGCTTTTTGTCTAATTGATCTATCTGTTTATGATAGTGGGGTATTGAGGTGCCCCACTACTATTGTATTAGTGCTTATTTGATTTTTCATGTCCGTTGGTATTTGTTTTATATAGTTGGCCCCACTAGTGTTTGGTGCATATATGTTTATGATTATCATCTCTTCATCTTGGATTGTTCCCTTTACAGGGATGTAGTGTCTTTCTTTGTTTCTCTTAATTAGTGTGGGTTTGAATCCACTTGATCTGCAAAGAGGATAGCTACTCCTGTTTTTTTTCAGGTTCCCGTCGCATGGAGTATTGTTTTCCACCCTTTAACTTTCAGTCTATGAGTTTCTTTTTGAACTAAGTGTGCTTCTTGTATGCAGCATATTGTTGGATCTTGTTTCTTGACCCATTCTGCCAGACTCTTTCTTTTGATTGGTGAACTGAGACCATTAACATTGATGGTTATAACTAATACATATTGACTTATCATTGTCATGACTTTTTCTTTTTGTTGGATTCTCCCCCTTCGCTTTAATTTCCTGTCATGCCTTGTCATTCTGTTGGGCTTCCTGGGGTCGTGATCCTCATTGGCTTTTCCTAGAATATTGCCTAAAATTTTTGGAGTGCTGGTTTGGTATTCAGGAAGTTCCTAAGGTGCTCTTTGTCATGAAAGTATCTTATTTCTCCAGCAATTTTGAAAGATAGCTTTGCAGGGTACATCAATCTGGGTTGGAGGCTGTTTTCCTTTAGGGCTTGAAATACATCACTCCAAGTTCTTCTTGTCTTGAGGATTTGCATTGAGAAGTCTGCTGTGATTCTGATGGGCTTTCCTTTGTATGTGATTTGTTTTCTCTAACTGCTTGTAGAATTTTGTTCTTCTGTTGGGTTTCTGGAATCTTAACTAGTATATGCCTCTTTTTTTTATCAAGGCTAGTTGGAGTCCTGTATGCCTCACTTATCTGTATATCAAGTTCTTTTCCTCTGCTTGGGAAGTTTTCTGCCATCACTTCTGTGGACAGATTTTTTTATGTCATCTGCACTCTCTCCTGTTTCTTCATTGACTAAGATCAGTCTTATGTTATTCTTCTTTGCATTGTCTAGCAGCTGCTGGATTGATTTCTCGTGGTCCCTTACAATTTTAAAGCAATTTTTCTTTTCCTGGTCACTAACTGCAATCTTTTCTTCTATATCTGAATTTCTGTCCTCACATTGGCTCATTCTGCTGCATAGACTTTCAATCGAGTTTTTTAATCTCCTGGAAATCTGTTTGCATTTGTTTTACGGATTCCATTTGTTTCCTATATTGGGATTCCATCACGTTCCTCAGTTCCTCTATTTTTTTATCTGTGTCCTCTCTAGATTTATTAATCATGTCTTGCACTATGGGCACAATCTGTGCTGTTATCTGAGAAATTATTTCTGATTTTATTTTTTCCAGATCCTCTTTGTTGCCAGTTCAGGGAGTCCAGGTGGTTGAGTATCACAGTGTTCTATCTCATTTACTTTTGGCGTTGCTTTAGGTGATCTGGAAGTCTGGTTTTGAGATTTGTTTATGTGTCTTCTCATTTCATGGTGGGGGGTGAGGGTTGCTATTTGGGCCCATGTGGCTCACCTCCTTGGTGCTGGAGGAGGTGGTACAGTGGCCCGGAAGGCTCAGCTCCTCCTTGGCACTAGGGGCAGTTCTTAATTTGTAGAGGTTTCAGTCCACAGTCACCCAGCTCCAAGACAAGGGTGACAAACAGGCTTCCCAGAGGAGAAACATTGAACACACAATGTAACAAAGGCAACAAGATCAGTGCTGGGCTGCTTTTAAATTAACCCGGAAAACACACACACTGAGAGTAAAACAATGGTGAGACCTGCTGCACTCTAAATAGAAAAAAAGTTAAAACAATGATTAAGAAACATTTTTTAAAATAAAATTTCTTAACTTCTTTTTTTTTCTTTTCTCTCCCAAAGCTGCCTGCCTTGTACTTGGTTGTATGATTTTCCCTGATGGCTGGGATTCAGATGAAGTAAAACGGATGTGCGGAGAAAAGACAGACAAGTACACTCTCGGGGCCTGTTCAGTCCGCTGGGCCTACATCCTGGCTATTATTGGAATTTTGGATGCCCTGATCCTCTCGTTTCTAGCATTTGTGCTTGGTAACCGACAAGACAGCTTGATGGCAGAGGAACTGAAGGCAGAAAACAAAGGTAAGATTGCTTTAGGGAACTCTAAATAGATGCCTCAAGCATGGAAATGTTGCTCTTGTTCTTCCCCATCAAGTGCTAATGCCTCCCTTGTGGTTCCAATTTTCTTGGGTTTTTTCCTTTTTTTTTTTTTTTGGTACCGGGGATTGAACATGAAACCTTGCATTTGCGAGGCAGGCGGCAGAACCACTGAGCTAAATCCCCAGCCCTACTGTGTCTTGGAATACTGTCTTTTACTTCCCAGACTTTCCCCCAGACTCAACTCAAGAAGTGTATGCAATTAAAGTAGAGTATGGTACCTATTTATCACTCTGAGGCACTTCCCTTTCTGTGGCTCCTTAAGTTCGTTATTATTATTTCAAATGCATTTTGTTCTAGTTTCTTCTTTCCTCTTTCTGATTTCACATTTGTCATGGGCAGTTAATGACTATGATGCAATATTTTAGGGAGGTCTGTTTCTTAAAATGGGAAATGTTTTCCTTCCATGTATTCAGCTATTTTCTAGGCTGAAAAAAAATGCCTGGGAAATCTCTAAAATCATCACAATCACTTTATTTGAATTCAAACTCATCTTCTCAGAGAGAGGCAGTGATACTGGCCACAAATAGTTAGAGTCTGCAGTGGTTGTCTAATTACCTGAATTTTAAATGCATTATCGGAGTAATCAGAAGTCTTCAGATTTCTTTTCAAAAGGAAATTGCCTACTGAAACACAATGAGAGTAGAAGAGAAAACAGAACATTGATGGTGAGTGATACATAAATATATTGCAGTAGGTATATAAGAGGTAGCGAGTCATTATTCAAGAAACATCTTTGAGTTTTCTTTCCAGGTTTCATTTCTTGAGGTAGAATTTTAATGTCAAGATTGTGTTATGGACATAGATTTTTATAACTGCTTCATCTTTGTGTTATCTTTAACTTAACTTTGGAATTTTCAGGAGGCTGAGGCAGGAAGATAGCAAATTCCAGGTCAACCTGAGCAACTTAGCGAACCCTGTCTCAAAATAAAATACACAGAAGGACTGGGAATGTAGCTCAGTAGCAAAGCTCACATATAAGGCCCTATGTTCGACTGCTGGTTGGTACTGGGAGGACACTTTAGACTTAGATTAGTATCATCACTGAGTGGCTCTTTCTTCTAAATTTTATTTCTAATTGGAAACTAAACCTGTCCTTGAATTGTGAAATTTCTTATGTTTTTTCAAGGAATTGCTAATTTCAAAAACCCTTCACTGTTTTGTTTTGGTTTGGCTTTTTGGTACTGGGGATCAAACTTGGGACCTTGCGTTTGCGAGCCAGGCAGCAGAACCACTGAGCTAAATCCCTGGCCATCCCTTCACTGTTTTAACAGGCCTCCAGTAGAAGCCTGAATGTCACATGTAATAATGGCATAGCAAGCTTCGTATCTAGACCACCACTATAAACTCTGAACCATAAAGAAATAAAATGGAGCAGTCTACGAAAACACTCATCCACAACTCCTTAGCTCCCTGATTTAGAGAGAACACATGTTACTTAGTCCTATCAAAACTATTCTAAACACAAAAATAACTCACTGGAAATGGTGCTATAACTTTTTCAAAACAAAACTACCTCCCTCCCAGAGTTGCCCTTTCTAGGATAAAAAGACAATATAAAGACAATTATACTTTTATTTATGTTGCAGATTTAGTCCTTTGACTTGTGTGACTCCTTAACCTGATGCTCTTCACCATTCTCTTTGTAGCTTGTTGGATGCACACAGGTCTCTTTCTGGTTCACTTTAGTTTAAAGGGAAAGATAGCTCAAAATTAGAAAAAGCTACTTTTCCTGAAAGAATAAACAAAAGACCATTTTTTTCTGCACATGCTTGACTTCCACCACCACCTCATAATAAACCAGAATGCTATCTATTCCCTGTAAAGTTCAAAGTTATTTTGAGAACCTTTAACTTCCCAACCACCATTTGATCACAAATAGAAAAAAAAAATTCAGAAAAAGGAAGACAAAAACAAAACCAGGAAATTTTCTACTCACATATATAAATGCCAATTCTCTTGAATTCATGCTTCAGGAAGGTATGGCCAGGATCACAGAATAATACTCAACGGTTATCAAAAATGGGCTTTTTTCTCCTGGGTGATTCCATTGAATGTTGATCTCTGATCCCATCTAGGATGATCTTCATTAAACATCTTGGTAAAAGTTCTTATGGGAAAGTTAAGATGCTAGCATAATGTTTAGGGATTCTCTGTATGATTTTTCTGTGTTCATCATCTTCTCCATTTGCATGTGTTACTGTTGTTTCTACCATCTTGTCCTGAAGAACTAAAACCAGTATCAGTTCCTCTGTATCAGAACAGGTAGATCCAATAAAGCAGCAGAAAGCATGAGGCCACTCTGCTTCATTCTGGTGAAACCTTTCAATTACACTGCAGTTTTATTTCTCAATCCGAAGATTTTAATGTGAGACTCTAAAAAGATGTGAACAGCTCTGCTGTCCAGAGCTCTGTATAAAATCAGACTAGGAGTTTTAAGCCTTGTAGAAAGTTTAATCAAACCTGCATGGCTTTTGAGAAATGATACAGGGTTTTCTGTCATTGTACAAATTAGCTTCCATTGTTTGGTATTATTTTTGTTTACTAATTATTACAAATGTTTCAACATTTTTTCAGTGTCAAAACTTCTGAAGACAGATTACTTGAGAAAATACCATCGGTGATTTTGTATGGTGTATGTGTGAACAAAATTTCACTAAATATTGTTTAGTGGCGTTTAAGTACCTGCAATAACCAAAACTAAGTCTTACCACTTTCCTAAGAAAAGAGATTGGATTTAACTAAAAGATTAGAATAATTTGTAATTATTAAATTGATATATAAATGGATACTTTTACAGTTTTAATCAATTTAATTAAGACAGCTTTTCACTTCTTAAGATATTCTTTTCTCTATAAATTTGTTTCTGATAAAACTATCAAGATGTTCCTTGATAGCCAAGACCTCATTTTGGTTTCTGGGCAATGCAAGGAAATAAAAACAAATCTAGTTCTATCTCAGAATGTTAGACAAATTCATTGACCCTCTGATGCCTTCTCATGCCACAGAAGCAAGCAATGCCATATCTCAAGCCTGAGCTCAAAAGAGTAAAGCATTCATTCATTCCTATATCGAGTACATCACTACACACACTACAATGTCTTCTACATTTTTCTTCCAGTTTTATGACCCACAAGTCATCATATCAGCCCATAGCCTATTAGTAGCAGGAGAATTAGAGAGAATAAGCCTGCAGTTGTAGCCCTCAATCTGAAGATGTTCATCCTAAGAGATCAATCTCATGCCATGACCATATCTTCTTTTTTGGTTACTGTAATTAATCCAGCAACACACTCTACCATTTATCTGGAAAAGCCTTCATTACATTCAGGTTTTCCATGTATCATCATGGCAAAGACATTGCTTAGATCCACGAGCCTTATAAAGCAACCATCCTAAAACAAAATCACTGTTACATGAATTCCAGAATATATCAAGGAAGAGAGGAGAACTCAGTTCTAAATGTTAAACTATGCTCCACTCACAGCCTTAAGATGAAAGAGAATATAAGATTCTATTGAGCCATAAATTAATCATCACAAAGGTGCTTTTCAAAGAGAAAACAAGGAGGAAGTACACAAGTAAAAATCTTCACTTCTGCAGACATTTCCAGTGGACTCATCCCAATTCCATTTCTTTTTGTTGTTGTTGATGTTGTTTTTGTATATCCTTTTATTGGTACATTTTAGGTGTACAATATAATGACATTCATCATTGGAGATATGCACCTTTACATACTCTCTTGGTTCTTATTTTTCCCCCTTCCCCTGCCCTTCCTTCAACCCCTCCAATTCCATTTCTGTGACCCGCTTCAATGCTTCCCCCAATGTTTTGTGACCATCTCTTTGCTGAAAAATGCAACGATCATTTGAAAGTCTCAGCTGAAATTTATCATATGTTGTGAAATGGAAGAATTGAAATAAAGAAACTTTAACATCACTTCAAATAGAAGGTCACAACTTTGAAGGTGCAAGTGTTATTTAGAAAGGAAACCTCTATAAAAGTTTGAGTTAGTCATCTGTGGCACCATCAAAATGCCAAAATATTTTTGTGCCCCCCAAAAAGTCCCACTGAAAAACAAAGAGAAGTGAAAACTGTTTAAATCCAATTAATTTCATATAGGAGTTAGCACATGCAAGAAACTCAACTGCTTGCTCTGAACAGGAGGGACCAGCCCTGCAGGCCATGTGCTGTCCCTAGCTATGGGAACAATAGTGGACAGGCAGGTGCTCCTTCATTTTTAGGAGCTGAGCAGCATGTTTCCAAATGAGCCAACAACAGTAGGCATTTAACCTTGATACGCTGTTTAACTGCATATTTTAACACACTGAACTATGACTTCAATTTAATTATGTAAAATTAAAGTTTCATCTAGATAAAAAGAGTTTCAAGTGAAAGCTTCAATTTCAATTTCTTTCATTAATTACGAAAGGATAAATAATTATATTTTCCAGAGCTCCTATGCCACAACTATCTTTTTCCTTGTCAGACATCATTTATAAAGAGGTCTGTTTCTACATTTGTGTGTGTGGTCTTTGGAATTGCTTATCAGATAATTGAGTCCTCTCATGAGCAGTTTTAAAGTCACTTTTGTCTGTTAGCACTTAAACTGCAAATGAAAAAACATGATGATCTATCAAGAGGTGACTTGAGCTACCATTTATTTATTAAGTGGTTTAAGTACTTTTTAATGTGATAATAAGGGAAGTTAGAATAAATTCCTTTTACTTAAGTAATTAGGAAATCCTTCAGAACTGTGATTTTAGGTATCACACCGTGCCACAGCCACGAGGTAAGTGGCAATGTGATAAACTGGAAAGGGTATGCACTCAGGTTCAAGCTACCTTGTGCTAGCACTGTCCTGGATACCAGCCAAGACCAACTTCTTCATAGTTCCAGAATTAAGCTTCCTGGTCTGTAAAATGCAAGCCCTGTGCAAATGTCATCTGTGATTCCTTCCAGCTCCACAATATTACAATTCAGGGACACCCTCAGAGGTATCCTTTAACATGTTTGCGATGGGGCCATGATTTGTAGGTCTGGCTGCTGGGCCACATCAAACCACCAGTGGTTCAAGCCAGCGAGAAGGTGTCAGAGTATCAGAGGGTGGAAGGGTTTGTGACCTCAGAGCAGTGAACGCATTACTCTTCAGGTGCTTGTTTGCATGCAAGGGTGGAGAGAAGAAGGTATAACAGTCAAGAGGAAGAGGCTCTGGGAGACTTTAGGTGAAGTTTCTGCCTCCGATGTATCTGTTACCCATACTGTCAAAGGCCCATTCGCTCATGCCGTGGAGAGTAGAATGAGTTAGATTAGAAACTCTGGCTCCCACCAGAGGAGCCTCCTTGCCTAACAATGCTCTGATACCACATGGTGCCCATGATAGTGCACAGAGTCCAGATCAGAGGCCGAATGCTTGTTGCCAGTCTCAACTCCAGCAGGTATTGGTCCTCTGACTGTGGAGCCCCTTAACATCTCAGAGCCTCAGCTTCCCCTTTTCAGTGTGGCAATAACAACTCCTAGTCCTGCCTCCTCTGTGGGATTAAGGGGAGTCCAACAAAGTATGTGGGTGGAAGTATTTGATAATCAATAGTATCCTTATAGACTTTTATTACTAAGCATTTTCCCTTGTAAAGTTATATCTGATCTTTGCAATAACACTCTGAAATGTTTATCATCATACATCTGCACATCAGAAACTTAAGGTACAGAAAAGTAAACTATTTT
Organism: Heterocephalus glaber; assembly: GCF_053883595.1. Taxonomy (NCBI): domain Eukaryota; kingdom Metazoa; phylum Chordata; class Mammalia; order Rodentia; family Bathyergidae; genus Heterocephalus; species Heterocephalus glaber. The sequence continues at coordinate 24,114,849 of NW_028258156.1, read as the reverse complement.
CTAATTATTATTAAAAAGTTAAAATTGTCTAAATTTTCATTGCTAGCAAGGAATAGGTTTGGATTCAAACACAAATCATTTTACTTAAAATTTCAAGTTCTTTCTTTTACAAAACCACATGTAATTAGTTCTTTTTTTTTTCCAGTACAGTGTACTAAAGATTGAACCCAGGGCCTTCACACTGAGCTGTATCCCCAGCCCTTTTTAAATTTTTTTAATTTTGAGACAGGGTCTCAGTGAGTCACTAAGTTGCCCAGGCTGGGCTCAAACTTGCATTCCTCATCCCTCAACCTCCCAGAATCCTGGAATTACAGGTGTGCACCACCACACCATGTAATGAGTTCTTAAGAGATGGCTGATTCTGTTGCTTTCAACCTGACCAGTCAGCCCTGCACCAGTAGAGTTTAGTCTCATTTTTACTTAATAGCTTTTATATAATGTTATTTAATCAAAAGTTTAATATATTTTGTAATAACCTTTAAGCTTCATGATCTTAGTTAACTATGAAATTTTATAAAAACTCAGTGAAGATCTGGAAGCCCAAGGAAAAATATCTTCAAGTGCTTTGAATTAAAACTTTAATGAAAGTGTAGAGAATTATCAGCTTCCCAATAGGATTTGTGTTGAACAAAGTCCTTGTGGTCTTCAAAGCCTCATCACAGAGTGGGCCTGCAAAAAGAACCTGCTTATATCCTATCTCCTTTTCAGAAGGGCTCAAGTTACTCTGAGAATTGGAGCAAACCTTAGAGGTCTTCACAGAGTTGTCTTATATCCTTGCTGCTTCTAGTTCCTCTCCCCAACTCTTTTATGAGCTCAATGCATTCAGGTTTTCACAGTTAGCAGTTCATAGACCCTCCCCTATCAAGGTCACCCCAGCCTCCTAAATTCATGGTCAATTTTCACTGCTTATTTGACCTATCAGCAAGCTTTCACAGTGGACTACTGGCCCCTCTTGAAACTCTTTCTCTTGTTGGCTTCCCCTGGCTGACCTTACCCGATTTTCCTTCTGACTCTCTGGGGCTCGTCCTGCTCAGCCTCCTTTGCTAATTTTTCCCCATCTCTCTCATCTTTAACTGGAGGATTATTCTATCTACACTCACTCCCTGGTTGTCTCATTTTGTGCCAGGATTTTACCCTGCACCTTGATTACTCCCACGTTTAACTCCCTCCTACCTCTCCAGGGAAATCTGATCTCATATACCCAACTGCTTACTTGAGCATGTGATTAGCATCTCAAACTTAGCACTTCCAAAACTGAGCTCCTGATATTTCCCACAAAACCTCCTTCCACAGGCTCCCACATCTTGAGTAATGTCAACTTTGTCCCTCTAACTATTCAGACAAGACCTAAATCCTTCAGGTCTTATGCAACTTCCATCTAACTACCTAATCATCGTCATCATCATCATCTTGTCAGCTCTACTTTCAAAATATATCCAGAATCTTCCCACTCACCATTATTGTTGCCGTCTTGGTTCAGGCCATCATCCTTTCCCGGGCATTATTTTAAGAGACCCCTGCATAGTTTTACTGGTTCCACCCTTGGACCGTATCAGTCACTTCTCAATAGAAGAGCCAGTGTGGCAAGATCTTGTGGCAAGGTAAACCAAATCACATCCCTCCAGACTCCCCAACAGCTCCAGGTGATCTCAATGAAAGTCATTCACCATGGTCTACAAGGCCACGCAAGTCTGCTTCCATCTTTGCCACTGAGACCCTCTCTCAGTTTTTTGCCTCCTCATTCTCTCTGCCCCAGATGCCCAGGCTTCCTCGTTCCTCAGTCACACCAGGAACAGTCCTATTGCAAGGCCTTTGCATTTGCTGTTCCCTGTGCCTGAAATTGTCTTACTAAAATCACATGGCTCCCTCCCTCTCTCCCTTAGGTTTCACCCAAATGTCACCTTCTCTGTAAGGAAAACACTGTATGTTCTATCCCTTTTTTTTAATTAGTTCTCTAACATCCCAGGGAGGACAAGGGCAGAGATTTTTGTGGGTTTTGTTGTCGTTATTCGCTACTGTATCCCCAGTACTTAAATGATGCCTGGCATATGTAGGTACTCAATAATTGTGTTGAATAAGAAAATTTTTGCATGAATGAATGAATCCTTTTCATCTCTATCTCATAAAAAGGTTATTTTGTGGCTTAAGCTTAGAACACATTTGTTTTGGTTAACGTTTTTCTTTTTTTGGTACCGGGGATTGATCTCAGGACCTTCCACTTGTGAGGCAGGCAGCAGCACCACTGAGCTAAATCCCCAGGCCTTGGTTAACTTTTAATGTGCCATCTTGTGACGTTCACCCATTGTTATTATCTCTTCCACTGTAAGCTGTTGACTTATCTAGAAACCGTTATTGTGCTGATAATGATTGCAATTACACATTTAACAAGTGGCATGGTTGTCATGGCTTTTTGAGCATAGTATTGTCAGTACTATGCACTACTCACACAGGGAACCAGGGAAGAGCGCCATTGGTAGAGAAGAGGGCAATGGAAAGGGTATCCAAAGATGGAGGGAGAGAACTTTTCAGGAGCCACTGATCAATGTATTACTGGAAATCATCTCCTCCAATCTACCTTTTACCCCATAGAGAACTTGGAGAACATCTAAATTTGGGAGATTGACTGTAATCCATTCAAAAAACTCCATCTTTGGATCATTAATGTACTATGGTTTGCTTTAAAAAGGAAGCTCTCTCTTTGACCAGAATCCATTCTCCAGCTGTACCCTAAAAATAGAGATTTTTGTTCTCAGCCTTTCCCAATTAGTTGGCTTCCAGTCAGTAGGTTAGGAATCTGAGGACAAAATCAAAACTGACTTTGAATGGCTGTTGTGTGCTCCATCATTATCTACTCTACTTCTGTAAACACAGTAATTTTTGGCATTTCAATGATCTTTTTAGTTCCTGAGATAAAGACTGCAAGAGTCAAAGATCTCTAGATAAATATCAAACCAGCTAGAAGAAAGGAAGGAAGAGGAAATTTTTAAAAGAGAGAAATGAAACTTTGTACAACCAAGTCATGATATACAAGATTAAGCCCTATCAGTAAATGTCCAATCAACTCTCCAGCATAACTTTAAATGAAACCTTTCAATTAGATTAAAAGTTACCAGTTTCACCCTCCACCCAATCCCTTCTCCATTTAGCAGGATGATCATGCGAGCTGAAACTGTGAATATTACTGATCTTCATAAGATATAGCTGAGGTTCATGAATTATATTTCATATTTCTAAGTTACTGATCTGAAATTTTTTCTTTTATAGGACAGAAAAGCTCTGAATAGCTTTGGTAGTTACCTTCATATGTGAAGTTAGTTATCAATTTTCTCTTTCTGGCTTTTTGTTTTGATTTTAATGTGTAATACAAACTCATCCAATAAAGTAAACTTTTATTTCAGAAGAAATTTGTTTCTGGCCATTCCATATACAAAATTATTTAAAGTTCTAGATCACAAATATACCTCTTAAGGTTTTATTTCTTCTATGCAAGTTGATTTTGTTGCTTTGCTGTGTTTGGCTTTGCTTTGCTTTGCTTTGCAGTACTGGAGGATTGAACCTGGGGCCTTTGCATTGTGCTGCATCTCCAACTCCCCCTCCTTTTTTAAGACAGGGACTAAGTTGCTAAGTTTCCCAGGCTGGGCTCAAACTTGCAATCCTCCTTACTCAGCTTCCCTGAGTGCTGGGATTACAGGCTTGCACTACCATGCCTGGCTTTTAAGTTTATTTCCTTGCTGTTTGATCAAGTTTGTTTTTCCTGCAAGCTTCTCTCAAACATCCTGAAGTCTCTGGTTCTTTCCATCTCCCCTGTGCAGAGAAGAAAAAATATGAAGTGAAACATTAGTCTTCTCGGGTTTAATTCTAGTCAGATTGCCTGGACCCTCCGTTTCTTGACACAAATTGTTTTTTAATATACATAAACAGTTTTGGTAGAACAGGTATTTACACTCTTGCTACTTTCTTAGTGATTCCATTTGAGATCGAGGAACACAATGAAAGTAGAACCTGTCACTTCAGTTGTCCCTGGAAGGGGACACCTAGTTCTTGTCAGGAGCAGAGTGGCTAAGAACAGAGCATTAAGCAAAATAGTGCTGAGACAAATAAATGTTGAGGCTCTTTGCAGAAATGTGTTACCTTTAGTAATGCTTCACAAAACATGGCTCCCACCACCACCAAAAATACTTGCAGATTTCCCATTTTACTCTTAGGGTTCTTCAGAGCAAGGATGATGTCTTATTTATGTGTGGTCTCTTGGGTCAGAGTTCCTAAGTCATATGTAGTAAGTGCCCAATAAATTTTAGCTCTTGTTATTATTGGTTTTCTTGAATCAATATAATGAAAACATTGTATAGTAATTCACTTATATGATTTAACATTTCTTCCATACAACAAGCATTTTGTTCCTTATCTCATTAATTGTAAAGGAAATAAATGTGCACATTACCTACCATAGATGCATATATTAAAAGTCTGGGAATGGGATATTAGAACAATACACTGCAACTCTGCCTCCTTAAGTTAGCCACTGCACCTCTGAGCACCTTATTTTGACAGCCACAAAAACACATTATACATTTATTGTGTGCCAAGGAAAGGGCAAAACTATGGTATTCAGTTGAACTCACCTAACATCTCTTGTATGTCTAATGCACGCCATATCCTGTAATAGAGAGTGAGCATTCAAAAATAAACAGGGCAGGGTTTGTCCTGAGTGTCTGTGAGGAGGACATTTAGTGTTATAGGTACTAAATTATATTGCTAATTCCCCATTCTTCTCTGACACCTGCAGCTTCACGAGGGCACCTTGTTGGTGCCATCTCTATGCTAAATGAGTGAATGCCTGTCCCTGACAGCTGACTTACTCTAGCACCAGTGAAAAATGATGTTATAATAAGGAGAGCCTGCTCCCCAAGGACAATTGGACATAGAAAGTTTCATCTGTCAGGAGCCTTTAGACAAAATAGAGGAGACTAAACTATGAATAAACGAAAAATACAATAGAATAAGAACAAGTAAATAGGATGGGAGAGTCTTCTTGTTTAAAGCATTAATTTCAGAGCAGCCTACTTAAAACTGAAACTCTAGAAACTTCGCTGGAGAAAATCACCTGTAACTGCCCACATGATCACTTCTGACCATGCCTTTATGGACAGTAGGCAGCTAATTCTTGCCAGATGCTATATTTATGCAATGCACTGAATTTTTCTTCCTGATCTACTGCACATATAAAAAGGACCTTATATTTGATGGGGAGAAAAATCAGTTTGGCCTAAGTCGATATCCTCTCTGCACTTTAATGTGACCGAGTCACCTTTGGTGATGTGCCTGGAATAATCAGGAGGCAGCGTGAGCATTCCAGCAGCTGCCATGGAATGTGTCTGCAAGCCAATGCACTGTCAAAGCCCACAAAAGCGAGAGTGATGGCACTGTCAAGAGATCTAGAAGGCAGAATCCAGCCAGGGGCCAGGGAGAAAAGCAGCTGCGTTGTGTCAGATATCCCAGCATATGCTCCGACAGAGCCACTAGACAGGTGGGCTACTGGAGAGACACCATTGGTGAGGCCAGGGCACTTGCTGAAGGGAGGGCCTGTCCAGAACCCTTAGAAGACAGATGTTTCTCCAAAGAAATCCTTTGCCCTGGGGAAGGAGACAAGAGAGGTTACCCCACCTGCCAACCTGATGGCTCCTTACCAGGAAGGAGCTGGTGCCTACATACAAAACAAACCAGACACTCTGACTGTCCAGCAGGAGATGCAGTTGATAATCTTCCCTGAACTTAATTAGCAGGATCCAGAGATACTAGGTAGATTGGAACATGGTAGCAGATGAAGCTATTGTTTCCCTTTTTCAGGAAAATCTTCTCAAACCATGGACAGTTGTACTTCTTTTTTTTTTTTTTTTTTTTTTTTTTGGTCAATCTGAGAGGAAATCTCTATGGTGGGCTTAATAGCCCTGCAGATGGAAGCTGGTAAAACCAACCCTCTCCTCTCACCTTTATTGGAGATCAAATTAATGTTGAAATCTGATGGCAAAGTGAGGGCATTTGGGGCAGAAAGATTCTGATTCATTATAATTACCTGAAGAGCTCACAAAATTATTCCAGTGCTACCCTCCCCATCCCCAGATTCTAATTCAGTTGGCATAAAGTGGATGGAGGGAGATATGAAAACTCCCCGGGAGAGGCTAATGTGTAGCCACAGTTGAGGACCAGCAGATTCACCCAGCCGTCTCACTGTATAGATGAGAAAATACAGAACACTGATCAGTACTAATTATTATAATTAGAGATCAATAGGTGACTTATGACAGCCTAGCTTTATTTAATAACAGGCTACATATTCACCTCTCTGATACCATTCCATTGTTGCTTTTTTGGGGAAACAGAGGTCTCTGCCAGTCTTCAGAAACTGACCTGCACCATGGCCGGGGATTTAGCTCAGTGGTTCCACTGCCTGCCTTGCAAGCTCACGGACCCGAGTTTGATCTGGGCTGCAGAGCCCATGTCCCCAGGTTGCCTTGCTGTTTCTCTTTGTGCCCAGCGACACTCGGTCTTAATGGAGGAATCACTGGGATCTGGCCACTGCTTTCTCCACATGCTTATATATGACTTCTTCATTTGGTCATTTTGTGAATATTTTTAAATTAAGACTGATGAGAATGAGTGGAGGTTTTGTTTTTCATAATCTCATACATACGCCTATCATGAAGGGGGAGGGATAAAAAGGTTAAGCCTTTATAACAGTCATTCCTCTACAGCATTTGATATCCACAGAGCTGAATCGTAGGGCTGAAGTTCAACTTCATGGAGTGCGTGTGTTCCCCTGGTGGAGATGTGACCCCTTAGCACTGCCTTTTCTAAATTGGGCCAAGAATCCCTGCACTGTATCATTAGACAGATAAAGAACAAATGAAATCCTTAAAAACGTCATGAGCGGTGTCTTAGAGAAGAGATTCTAGAAAGAGTAAAGTCGAGAATCCCCTAAATGTAGGAGAATATGATCACATTACTTCACCCACAAAGTGATAAAAATTCACTGTCTCCTGGGCTAGGTCTCTGTACTTTTGGTCAGAACACAACTTTATTGTCTTCACTACAAACACGGCAAATAAAAGGCACATAAAACAAACATAAGTAACAAAATTTTTATTAGAAGTTAAAATAAATCTTGGGGGGCTCTTCCACATTCAAAAACCTGTTTCTGTCTGGCTGTCTCTCGGAATACACTCTGCAGTGATTCCTTCCCTCACCAGCTAATTCACACCCATTGGGTAATATCTACAGCGAACCTTCTCATTATTGCTGTGCAAATAATAATTTCCAGGTAGTAGCTATCAAAGTTCTAAAAGCATAATATTTGCCTAGGATACTTACTTTAAAATGCAAAGTCTGGCTTCAGCACACTTAAGGAGCAGCTCTAGAAACTTTTTTTTAATTAACAAACTATTTTAGAGTAGTTTTTGTGTGTGTGTGTTGTGGGTTTTTTTTTGGTACCAGGGATCGAACTCACGACCTTGTGCTTGCGAGGCAGGCACCGGAACCACTGAGCTAAATCCCTGGCCCTAGAATAGTTTTTGATTTACGGCAAAACTGAGAAGAAAGGACAGAGCATTCCCATCACACAGCCTCCCTCCATGAACAGCTGAGATCAGTGTGGTCCATTTGTTATAACTGAAAAATCGGTCTTGCTACATCCTAATCAACCAAAGCCCATAGTGTATATCAGGGTTCAGGATTAGTATTGTACCTTATATGGGTTTCAACAAATGAATTCCTTACTTTTAACAACCACATTCAGGTAAGTGTGATGCCATGCATTTGAGGGCCACCCTAGAAACAATACTGCCCCATTTACAAACACTATGATTACATAGTAATAACACTGAGGCCATGGCCATGGACAGACCAGTATTGTTGCAACTATGTTTTTTTTACATGTATCTAGGCAACCTTCAGTACTTAAACCGGCTCTATTCCAAATTTCACTTCTAAATTGATGTGTTGGACCCATATCACATGTTTTTATTAGAACCAGTGATATACACAATGATGAAACTCTTGAACCTGCCCTTGAAAGCTTATTTCACTCACATTACAGAAATAAAGTTATTTTAGCAATCATATTCAAAGAGGAAGCAATAGAAATGTAAACCCAGAAAAGTTATGGACAAAAATGTGAAACAAAATATTTGAAAACTTGGAAGAAGAGAGGACTTTTAGACAAAACTCCGAAAGTACAAATCTTAAGACCAAAAATATATTAACTGAATTATAGCAAAACAGAACTTCTGCTAATGAAAAACAACAAAGTCCTGATAATAGATTCAAAGAAGTTATTCAGAAAGTTTCAAGCCAGCAAACACCTAGAATAAGAACAGGATTTCATCAAATCAATAAGAAAAAGTAAAAGGAAACTCAAGCATAAATTATAAAATGAGCAGATTATAAAGGGGTAATTTGTACAAGAGGAAACTCAAAAACAGAACTAGCAAGTGCAGAAATGTCACAAATCATTCAGAATTAGAGAAATGCAAATTAAAACAGGTTTTCAATTAACACCTGTTAGGGATGGCAGAATTCAGAGAGGATCATAGGCCAGAATGCACCTTCACGTACTTACTGTTAGTGGCATGTAGACCACTGTGGAGAGCAATTTTTTTATTACGTTTATTGGTACAATTTAGATATACATAATAATCACATTCATCATAGAGAATTTGTACCTGTACATGGCATATCTTTTTGTTTGTTCGTTTTGTTTTGTTTTTGGTACTGGGGATCAAACTCAAGACCTTGCACTTTTGAGGCAGGCAGTGGCACCACTGAGCTAAATCCCCAGCCAGTACATGATATATCTTGATTCCTCTTTTTTTTCCATTCCCCTCCCCTCCCTTCAACCCCTCTTCCCCTCCTTATTTACAAAACTTTGTTTCCATTTTATCTTTCATTTCTCATTTTTTTCTTTTCCCTTTCTTCTTTTTCTCCTCCTCCCTCCCTAGTTCTCCTCTCCTTTTGAACAATTTCTTTCTATTTCACATTATCTATTATATATTTTGGTGCTTATTTACACTTTCAGTTTCTCACACCAGAGAAACAATGCAATATTTACATGTGTCCAATTTATTTCTCTTAACAGTATGGTCTCAATGTGCATTCATTTACCTAGAAATGTCTAAATTTTATCCTTCTTTATGACTGAGTAGTACTCCATTGTATAAAAAAATATCTTTTTTATCCATTCATCAGTAGATGGGCATTTGGGTTGTTTCCAAGATCTAGCTATTACAAACTGTGCAGCTATAAACATGGGTGCATATACATCGCTGTGGTATGATCCTTTTAATTCTTTTGAGAAGATGCCCAGGAGGGGAATAGCTGAGTCAAATGGAATCTCTAATCCTAGATTTTTGAGGAATCTATGGAGAGCAATTTAGTCCAACAGTATGACCTACCAGTTCTGTTCCTGGATTTAAATCCAGTAATTTCTCATTAGGTCCAGAAGTATGTGTATGAGGATATGAGGATAGATTCCCCATTCTGTGAGGAATTCGTTATTTGTGATGAGAAGCTGGAGGAACTCTAGTTGCTCATTACAAAGGAGGACATAAGAAATTGGGATAAGCAGAAACCATGGGGTATTACACAGAGTCAAGAGGCAACAAGTTAAATGAAGACATAGCAACATGGAATAATCTTAAAAATCTTAGCAGTAAAAAAAAAAAGAAACAGAGTAAGATAAGAAATAAAATATTATTTAGATAAATTTAAACTAATGTGTACCAAGCCATCCACACTGTGCAAAAGTATATTCAAATAAAAAATATTCATTAATGGCTGCCCAGGTAGAAGGGAAGGAATGACAGGGAGACAGAATGACAGTGGGAAGCAGGTTGCAGAAGACTCAGGAAGGGACAGTGTGGCACAAGCTCTGGCAGCACAGTCCTGGATTAGAGGCTCAGCTTCCAGCTGTGGCTCTTGGACAAACCACTTGACATCTCCTGAGCTTCTCCCTGTGTAAAATGTAGATCATGTGACCCATCTTACAGTGGGATCTAAGATGTCATCCAAGTAAAACACCCAGCTCAATACATAATACAAGCATTCAACAAATGTTACGAATGACTAGAACAGACCCCCAGCCTCCTTGTGCAGGGTACTAGTGAGAATCTAGGAATTAAAGAAGGAAAGTCAGGGGCAGAGGAGAGAGAGGATATGGGAGAACAGGTTGGAGAGCAGGATGGTGACAAGGAAGTTTGCTATCTTTCCCATAGAAAACTCACAGCTGGCATCTGCACAGCTTTTTCTCTTTTACCCTTATTTTTCCCTCCATCTTGCCGGGGCCACAGAATGTCTCACTTTCTGCCCTCAGTTGCTAGGGCAGAGTGAGGTTGGGTGGGAAAGAAAAATATGGAGTAGACGAGGAGAGAATCTGGAGTCTATGATGATGAGTGAGAAGGTCAGCTGGGTGTTGCTGTGTAGAAACCATCCTAATGCTCAGCACCTTACAGTGACAATCATCTGTTACTCCTCCCAAGTCTGTACCTTGGCGTGGGAGCATCTGAGCTAGAGTGACCTAGAAGTGGCTCTGCATGTGTCTCAGCCTCTTCCTGGAACTGCCAGCCTAGGATGTCCTTCTCCTAGTGATGACAGGGCAGTCGTGTGGCCATGTACCCCATCCACAGCAGTAAGACACCACAAAATGACATGCAAAGGACATGGTCTCAGGGAAGGGACAGGAAGCGGGGGCATTCATGCAGCCAACACAGGGAGCCACATGCTTCTTAGGAGTGGCGGAAGAAAGGGAACACAGCACATCTGCGAAATGGGAAATGTCTTTGAAAGCCAAACAATACAAAAAGAGGGCCCAACCAAGTCTCTCTCTCATAGAGAGAAAGCAGGGAGAGAAATACATGATGACAACAGCTCCAGGCATTCGTATAGTATTAGCCTCAATAGTAAGTATTTAACTAATGATAAAGACTCCTATGGGACCAAAGGTTGGTGGGTAGAAATCTATCCATTAGGAAGTAGACATCTGAATAAATATTGCTATTTGGGAAGATAGAAAAAATAAACAAAAAACTTATTTTGGAATCCAGAACAAATGTAGAGAAATTAATTAAGGACCAAGATGAGTTTACAAGTATTCATAAAGTCTCCTTGTAACCTTTAACCATATCTTGCCTCATTATTATACCACTGGTAGCCTCATTATTATACCCTGTTGTTGAAGTTCACACTAATATCAACAGCTGCAGTCTTCCATGTACAAAATATATATACAAAATTGTCAATGGCTAGTGTAATGAATGAGTGTCCACAGATCTCTTTTCAGAAAAAGAAAGAGTGTAAATAGTCTGAAATATGTTTCCATATTGGATTATAAACACCACAGTCCCACCTTTCAAAGAAGCAGTCATTCATTCAAAAAAGCATTCTTGATTTTAATGCCAAGTCCAGGCTCTAACAACTTTTTTTCTCTACTGTGTGTAAAATGTCTCTCTTTCTGCTGCTAAAATTTAATTTAAACATGCCTTTTATATATATTTTAAAAATGTAACATTGTTGTACCGAGGGCCTGGTACCAACAATGATGCCCAGCAAGTGAGAAAAAAGAAAGCAATGAGCCCTGTACATGAAAATCAATACAGTCATCATCATGGCTGTGGAGGGGATTGACATTTATTTCTGTTTTAGTCCAAGCTGGATTAGGGCTTTGTCTCCTTCAGTTCTGCACCCACTGTCCTTGGCCTAGTGCCCAGCATCGAGCAGGTGCCCCATATTTACTTGCACTTAACTAACTGGAGACTTTCTGCATCCCCCCGAAAAAACTGAAATGTGTGAGTCCTGAGATATTTCTTGCACCCTTTTCCTGGCATGCAGTCATCAGTCTCTACCACCTGCCCACTGCTCATGTCACTGGTTGGTTTTTCACGGGGCAGCATCACCCAAGCACGCTAAGAGACAGATGCGTTGATGAGTCCCACGTCCTCACATGGCAGCCTTCTTTGTTACTGGAATGCTCTCGGAGCCTTCTGTAAGAGTTGGGTTCTTAAAATAAGACTAAATATTTAAAACACAGAGTGGAAGTCCCCATAATCCTAAAATATTCTCAAAGATCAGAGTAGGTTTATGTTGTCTTGAATAATTTAAGAAGTGCAAATAAGAAATTGTCATTTGAAACATCTCATCTCAGGTAATTCCATAAATATTTCTCTCTGTAATATACTTGATTGACAGATGATTTCCATAGCTGATTTTTAACTCGAGTCGAGGACAAATAGACATCTGAAGGAAATGCCTTTCAGTTGTCTTTTGTTAAGCAAGAGAGGCAGAGTAGGTTGATGCTTAAAGAACTCTCATTTCCTGAAAACTGACTTTTCTAAGTGTCTCTCTGAGTAGCTAATCAAGTCTCTAGATTCTGCCTTTAAGAAAACAACAAGAGAGGGGATAACAGAAGGAATGGAGGTTTTTCACTCAATGAACCGTATTTAGGCGTGAACATTATTAACAATCCCCAGTTACTCAAGACTAACATCCTGTTTGCATCTGCTTCCCCCCCACCTCTGGTTTGAGTTCTTTCTGAAGATATTTTCATCCCTTTGTGATCTAACTTCACCGTGTGTGTTGGGGGGCATGTAGAGGCATCCATTAGCCTTTGAATGATGAACCTTTCACGAGCCTCCTAATTTAGCAGTGACCTGCCTCCCAGGGTGTGTTGTGAAGAATAACTGAAGAAAAGATCGTGGAATCCTTTGCAGCTACAAAATGCTGCAAAGATGATAATGAGGAACAATTCCACAGAGATTGCAAAGTTTGTAGCCAGGAAACTAATAGTTTTTTTGTCCCTGAGACCTGACACAAGGGAAGACAGGGAATGGGGAAAAAATAAGAACCAAGAAACATCACGTACACGTACAAGTACCCAATGATAAATGTAAATGTAAGTGTATTCCTAAAATGTACCAATAAAAGAATTTAAGAAAAAAAAAAGATAATGCAGGGATACCAAGGGGCCTGACCGGTGCTGTCCGACAGGAATGCCGTGTAAGCCTCTTACACACAGCCTTGTTATATTTCCTTTTTGCCGCATTGTTTTAAGTCAAAAGAAGGTGAGATAAATATATTTAAACCACTATATTCCAAACCTTCATTTCAACAGATAATCAATATAAAAAATGACCAATCAAGCTTTTTCCTATTATCTTAAAAATCGGTGTGTATTGTATGTTCCCATTCATGTCACTGAAGATGTGGCCAGAGCCCCTGTGTGGGAGAGCACAGGAATGAGCTGCCGACAGCTGACTTAATCCGGGACATCTCGTTCTCCTTGAGCAAGGCCCATGAGTTTGTGAAAGTGCTGTTACTTTTCCACCAATATTGATGATTTTTGCATCCTAGATCTTTCAGCCAGAAGTCAGCTTCAGGGAAGGGAGAGGAAAAGCAAAAGTGTGTTCTCAACACAGATTCACATCACCTCACTTGCTCCACAACAGATCTGTGAGGAGAGGAGATGACCCTCATCTTGCAGGGGAGAAAATTAAGGTCCAAGGAGGCCAGGGACTTGCCAGAGTCATGCAGCAGATGATGGCAAAGCTTAAAGGAACTCAGGCCTGGCTGCAGATCCCTGGAGCTGTACCTGGATCCTGTGGCCTCCTCAGACATCACTGGTAGTGATGGCTCTCAAACTGGCAGGCACCAGAATTGCCAGGGGAGCTTATGGTTAATGCACTGCTCACTGGGCCCCACACTCCGAGTTTGTGATGCATAAAATCAGAATGAGGCCTGAGAATTTGCATTTATAGCAAGTTCCCAGGAGCAGGACCTGGTGGCACATGCCTATAATCCCAACACTCTGGGAGGCTGAGGCAGGAGGATTGCAAGCACAAACCCAGCCTGGGCAATTTAGCAAAATTAAAAAGGAAGAAAATAATAAAGGATGGATACAAAGAAACAAGGGGCTAGATCTCTTGCAAATGGGAAGGAGTCCAGGAGACCAAGAGTGAGGGGAGAGAGGGAGGGGAAGTAAGTAGAATTAAGATATGCCACATACAGGAATCTAATAACCTCAGTGAATGTAAAATTATATGACAAGCATGAACTTAGAATAATAACAAGAATGAAAACAGGGAAAGGGGATTTAGAGGCAGAGGGAAGGAGGTGAGTGGGAAGGGGAAGGCAACTGAGAAAGGAAACAAGCTGTATTATATCCATGTACCTGCTCCCCAAGATGAATGTAAACATAATGTACTGCAAACACATATAGTACCAGTAAAAGAAGGGTGGGCTAGGGATGTAACTCAGTGCAAAGGCCCTGGGTTCAATCCCTAATACAAAAAGATTCCCAGGAGATGCTATACTCATAGACTAAGGACCACATTTTCAGAAGGAGTCTGTATATCTTAAGCTGACACTCATAATTACTTCTACTGGCGTCAACAAAACTTTGACTTATAAATTTTTCCATTATTGTTTCCTTATTCAGCTAAAACTGGCTGCTACATAGTCAGCCTAGGATAGGCTCACCCATTGTGAACCTTTTTATTCATTCACAATTAACCACTGGACGTAAGTATATTATTGCAATAGGGAAGAATTCACCTCTTGCCCCATACATGTGCACGTCTGGTTTCATGTAAACATTGGAAAGTCTTTTCCAAAGTGCACATACTTCCAAGTCATCACTATTTGCTTTCAAAAACTTCATAATAGCATCCTTCAAGGTTGTGGCCACATCACAAACATTTTTTTCATTTTTTTAAAAGCCAAGTGATAGTCATTGTGCATTTACCACAGTTTAGAAAAACCCTGTCTGAAATTTAACTTATTGTATTTTAACTACTACTGCTGTGCTCAAGAAGAAAGAAAACTGTTTACCTTTCTACCTAACTGCCAGTTCCACTACTTCTTGATTTAGCAAGTGGCATGGGGGCACTTTCAGTCTTCCTCACTATTGACTTCTTGCCCTTTACATTCTTGCAAGAGAGGACCCTTTCTATTCTTCTGATTTATTTTTAATGCCTTTAAGCCCTCTCTTCTTTCTCATCTCCCAAACGTTGTCACATGTGAAGGAAAATAACAGACTACCTTGTGCATATCACGGAGCTCATCACAGTCATAAGATGCAGAGGTCCCAGGTGTGCTGCTGGGACAGGATCAGGTCAAACTGATATCAGTGCAAAGAATGAAAGCATTGTCTTCATTAGATGCTCTGTCAGAAATATGAGGGCCATTTGTGTCGAAAACCGCAAAGAGGCAAGCTATGGGCCTTTTCACAGTCATCTGGTGACAATATAAATGAGAGCAAAACAGTGTGGGAAGTGAGACAGCAGAGACCACCTAGGTCTCTCCACTTCACCCACAGCCCATGCCTCCCTTTCATAGCAGATGCTGTAAGCCTGTTCCTTCATCAGAGTATACGCTATTGACTTATGGGGGTTATGACTTCTATAACAGTCCACCCTCATAGCTCTCAGAGCTTTAAAGAAGGAGAGGACCAGGTTTGGGTATACTTAATAAATGAAACAGAATAGAAACCTCACCCTTATAGCACAAAGACATGTTTTGAATAAAAACATTAGGAGGAAAGGCCATCAGCTCAGTCATGTCACCCAAAATACTACCCACTTCTCAAAGCTGCTCCCTTCATTTCCCCCGCAACCAGCATGCTCTGCTCTGTACTCAGATGCTGCTTCCGGGAGAAGTTGGGGGAAGAAGGTTTGGGAAGGCTGGGGCGAGGAGAGGGAAACACCGTAGATTACAAAATAGACTTCAAGAGTTCTTCCTCTTTGCTCTACAATTCACAAATGTAGAATCCTCTCGTTTTTTGTAATTTCAGAAGTACATAGAACAGTCTTAGGGTGAATTTCTTCAAATACATAACCTTCCAAATTTTTTATTTAATTTCATCATGACACAAGCCTGGACATTGAATAAAAAAGCCCATGAATACCACATTGTAACCCTTTGGTGGGAGCACCAGCCAGCCATATCAGGAAGCAGGCATTTATTTCAAGAGCATCACAAGAGGCAGGTTAATAAATTTTTCCAGACAACCACCAAAGTATTTTCTAACCTAGCCACATGTCCCCGCTTACATCATGGTGTTCTCAAATGTTCATGCACCTATGAATCACCTCGGGGTCTTGTTTCAGTGAAGATTCTAATTTAGTAGAGTCTGCATGTCTGTAAGTGCCCAGGGAAACCAGTGTGTTACACTTTGGTGACAAAGACCTAGAGGACTCTGTTTCATATTGGAAAACACTACCTGGCATGAGAGGGTTAAGATCCAGGACCTGCCACAGGAGTGGAAGAAGATAGGGGATGCAGGTAGCAAAGATGAAAAGTAAGGACCCAACCACAAATGACAAGAGAAAAGCAGTGGTTTGACATCCAGAGAATAATGTGACAAGTATCAGGTGGGTACCCCGCCCCCAGCCAAGCACAGCAGTTAGAACATGGTGTAAGCAATGGAGACTCTCAAAATCTAGATAGCTGTACTGGCAGGCAGCTGGAAAATCTGCCTCTGAGTAGCAGTTATCTCATCATAGAATTGAATACAGAAGAGAATATGTCGGGTAGGAGAGGGGAAAAAGTAGATATGGATCCTGGCAAGGACAAGAACATGATGGAGAACTGAAAGGTAAGGGCAACCTGGCAAGGATGCAGTGACCAAAAAAATGTATCTTCAGAAATGTATTTGAGCCCGGAGATATGGAAACTCAACCCTGAAGAAGTTCACATTCAACAGATATGATCTCTCTTGCCAGGCATCACTACAAAGGCCTTTGTATTCCTTATCTCACATATTGTCATGACATTATTATTCTATTTTAAAGAAGTATCTGAAGTTTAGAAGAATTCCATATCTTACCTAAAGTTTCTCACTAGTAAGTGACAAAACAAATGTCTCATATTCTGTGCTGTTCCCAAGACACACCAGGCCTAGCTGCACATAGACGGAATCACCTAAATGCTACCCAGAGCCTCTCTGATCTGCCTCAGAACAAGAAAGAAGGCGAAGCTTCAGAGGGGGAAGAGGTCTGCACTGAAGATGCAGGAGGACAGAAAGACAGGTGCCAGGTTCTGTGACGTGGTAAAGACCAACTATTTTCTAAGACTGTGATTCAGGATTGTGATCGGGATTGTGATCGTGCCAAAAATAACCAGTTTCTGGGTTAACTATCCCACAGTTATCTCATGTTATATAAGAAATAACCATTATCTTTCAAATTTTTTATTAATGCATGTTTGCAGTACATCAGAGTTACATTCGTTTTGGGGGATTAGTATATGTGCATAGTTTGATCACTTTCAATCCCTCTACCACTGCAATAACTATCCTATCCCTACTCTCCCCCTCCCTTGGTCTCTCTGGTCCCCTTTCCCTTCTCCAACAAGTCTGCTGGCTTTTTTGGAGGGGAGGGGCATGAGTGTTTTTGTTTTGTCTTGTAGTTCTGGGAATTGAATCCAGAGCCTTCACAATGAACTACATCCTCAGCCCTTTTTAATTTTTTATTTTGAGACAAGGTCTCACTAACTTTCCAAGTTGCCTAGACTAGCCTCAAACTTGCAATTGTCCTGTCTCAGCCTCCCAGAGTGCTGGAATTGCAGGCATGTGCCTCGACTTCCAACTAAATCTGCTTTTTGTGTCCTATGATATCTCCTTTGTTTTACCCCTTTATTTATCTATGTTGTAGGTTTCTCATATAAGAGAAACTTTGTAATATTTAATTTTCTGTTTGACTTATTTTTTACTTTATATTTTATGAAAAAGTAAAACAAACTATCATCACAAAATAATAAGAGAATAACAATAGTTAATACACTATGTTTTGTTATCTTTAAAGTAATTACTTGGAGTGTCAGACATCCACAAAAAGGATCCTCTCAAAAAAAGAAATAAACAGATACTAGTATAAAACCTTCCTTTCAATGAATTAATGGAAACTATTAGTATACATGTATACTACTAATAGTATAAATATATAATATAGATCACATTTTCTTTATTCATCTGTTAATAGGCCTGTAGCCTGTTTGCAGAGCTTAACTATTGTAGGTTGAGCTGCTATCAACAGAGATGCTTATGTATCGTTGTAAAATAATGTCTAACTCTCTCAAGAATATATCCCAGGAGAGGTATGGCTAGATGTCTTACTCAATTTTTCATTGCTGGGACAAAATAACCAACACCCACAAGTTAAAGAAGGCAAGCTTTATTTTGGCTCACAGTTTGTAGAGTTTCAGTCCATAGTCAACTGGCTCCAAGGCAGGGCAGCATGGCACTGGGACATGGGAGAGAAGAAATCGTTCATGACAAGGCAGCTAGGAAACAGGAAGGAATCAAGGGAGGAAGAGGGATATATAAGTACTCTTCCAAGCCATGTCCACAGTGACCCACCTCTTCCTACCAGGCTTCACTTCCCAACATCACATCCAGCTATAAACCTGTGAGTGAACCAATCCAGTGATGAGTATCACATATGCATGACCCAGTCACCTCTCAAAATCTCCACCTATGCGTGCATGAGGCTTTGGAGGAACATCTAGATATAAACCATAACATGGGGTCAGATGAAATTTCTATTTCTAGTTTTGTGAGGAATCTCCCTACTGCTTCCATAATGGTTGTAGTAGTTCATATCCCATCAATAAAGTAGAAACGTTTCTTTTTCCACACATCCTCGCAGCATTTATTGCTTTTTGTGTTCTTGATGATAGCAGTTACCCATTATCTTAAGCTCTGGGCTTGTCAACAAGTAACTGGCACAGAAAGTATTGAAAGAGAACTGGAAAGGCATTGTAAAAGTCACAATGTGCAATCTTAGCTGTGGCTTGTCCATATTTTTCTGTTAGTCTCTGAGGTGAACATCTCATTCTAAGAAACCTAATGGCTCCAGTGCAGCATATCCAAGAGTTTCTGACAGTGACATGGGTGTGCTGGGGAGCACTCTTCAGTTACAGCAAACAGAAATCAACTGGACTTGGTTTAAGAAGAAAGAAGATAGATATGAAAGGAATAGGCAGATTAGCTCACTGGACTTCATTATATCCACATACATGACTCACTGCATCCACAGGCTGCAACTCTAGAGACCACATTACTGACACCTGGCCCTGGAGTCTGAACCCCACTCAGCCTCCACCAAGTAAAGCTGCACAAGAGGTGGAGGCCATGCCCACCAGTTGGTGAGGGTATGTGGGATTGGAAATCTCGGGGGCTGGTTCCTCACAGGAATCAAGGGTCTTCCTGGTGTGGCTCCTAACAAAAGCAGCATGATTCTAAAGTCAGTAGCTGAGGGAGCAGCTTCATGCTGTCCCAGCTTCCTGGAAATAATGACACCTCCCTCAATGGACCACATGTGTGGAGCTGTTTGGTTTGTGGAGTTGCCCTGAAAGCTTGGGTCCCAGCCTTCTCCCATCCCTACCAAAACTTTTGTGAGTACCTAATCCCCACAATAAATCTCTTTCTGCATAAGTAGATTCTCTCTCTCTCGTTTTTTTTTTTTTTTTTTTTTTAGGCAGGGTCTCACTTTGTAGTTCAGGCTGCCCCTGAACTCACTATGTAGCCCAGGCTGGCCTCAAACTCACGGCAATCCTCCTGCCTCTGCCTCCCAAGTCCTGGGACCACAGGCGTGCGCCATCTTGCCCAGCAGTAAATTCTCTTATCTGCAACTGAACCTTGACTGATCCAGAGGAATTTACAATAAGAATACATAGGGATGTCACCCAGTAATAGGACAGTAAAGAAATCAAGGAATGCTCTTTCTCACTCTATGAGTATGTATCTATTTCTCTTTAACCTACTCCATCCTTCTCAGAAGCAGTACTGCTTTCTCCACCAATCTTTTGTACAATGCACTTGAGTTCTCCTCTCTCAGACACACACACACCCAGAAAAGACAGACAATCCTTCAGTCCCAATCCCAAATTCCCAGAGAAAAGAGAATTTGATTGGCATAATTTGGGCTAGGTATCCACTCTGGTTCAATTGGCTATTATTTCAATTATAAAAATTCTGTGAAGCTCTTTAGTAGCTTAATAATCCACATTTATAATTAAGGAAAATGGGCTTTATGTAGTTTAAATAATTTGTCTTAAATCAGACAACTGTTAAACAAACAATTCGGGATTTAGAACCCTGTCTCAAATTCAACACTTGTTCTACTATCCCATCACTTCTTCTGTAGTATTTATCATTCTGTCTATTGAGTGCTTTATAATTTACAGTGTATTTTTATATCCTCCAGCTCATTTCTTCCTCCCAACAGCCTCATTATTATTGCTGTCCCCATCTACAGTCAAGAAAATTGATGTTTACAAACGTTAGGTGACTTGTTCAAGGTCATACATTTCATTAGACCAATGTTGAAATCTCCATCTCTTCTGAGAGGAATTAATATTGGAGTGAAAGTGGGAATAACCAAAATGAAAATGGAGCTAAATCTCATAGGATGTCAGATCTGATACTTCAAAGCCATTTCCTGTAATGAGTTCCAAGTGAAGCAAACAGAAGATGACACTTTCTTTTTGTTTTCTTTTCCTTTAGTTTGGTTTTGATGAAATGGTTGGGGAAAATTCTGTTGGACACTTAAATTCTGATAAATCTAAATAAATAGCAATAGGGATGAGAGACACCTCCCTAGCTGCTAGGAAAATTTTCCTCTACTCTTCCCACAGCATAGTGGGAAAGATTATGATTCTCGCAGCTAACTAAGAAGTTCATAAAACATATCTCAAGTAGGATTTAGATGACTTTCCAGAGAGTAAAGACTGGCATGGACTGCAGAGCACTGTTGGGCTTGACATTTGGCCAAAGACTTTGCAATGGGTCTTGCTGATGTATAAAGGGATATGTAGATAACCTTCCAATTTTAATATTCCTTGGAAATTACCTCTACTGGATAGGGAAAGCATTGGCATAAAGGACTCATTCTTGTTTATTGTCATTACTTTTGGAAGTGGTTTTGGGGGTTTTGCGGGGGGGTGGTACCAAGGATCGAACTCAGGACCTTGCACTTGCAGGGCAGGTGGCAGAACCACAAAGCTAAATCCCTGGCCCAAATAGAAGGGGTCATGTTTTACTTTCAAGTTCACTTTTTCATAGAAAGTCATTTCCCAAGATAAATTATAATCACCTTTAACTAATAGTTATTGAACTGCTATCACATACAAAGTGAAATGCAAAGTGTTCAAAAGATCAGATACTTCTACATTTTTTGTAAACTGCTCTGTTATTTCCCCTGTGATGACCTTGTGGCAGCAGGGTAGGGCCCTGTGATAGAAGGCTCAATCATTGCACTCCTGTCCCAGCAAGGCAGCCAGCAGGTATTCCTGGTTCCCCTTGTCTACATGCAGTTGCTGATTACTCTGTGGCACAACTGAGGAAGGCCAGGTTCCAGATCTTGTGCAGAATTCCTGTCTTTCTGGACAAGTTCTGGCAGCTGTTTGAGAGTCAACACCAAACCCATCCAACCACTGTCTTCTGACCATTACTAGAGATGGCTTTTTAACTCCAGCCTGTTCTTCCCTATTTTGTAGGCAGCTTTAATCATTTGCTAAACCTGCTCTAGGGCCATTTCAGTATCTTTCCTGCTGTATCATCATTGCATAACAAAATTCTTTATTCTTGAATTGGCGCAGAAATCCATAACGACTCTCTGAAATGACCCTAAAATAAGTTCTGTGGATGGTAAAGTTGAGCTTTGGCTTTCTAGAGAACAAATGAAAGTTAGGAGACATGGTGGAGGCTATCTGAAGAATAGAGAGTGGGATAATTAATCTGAACTGCATTTACTTGAGTGTGAATGCCATAGGACCAGGATGTAAGCCAAGGCCAGTGCGAGGCGCTCCCTTTTTGCGGAGGCCCTTAGATCTCCTCAGAAAGCCCAGCCACTGTTGAATTGTTTCTGATCTATGATGACTTTCTCCACCTTCTGCAGCTTGTAATGGTCTTAACTTTTAGCCTAAAATACTAAACGGGTTAAATTTCATCTGCAAAACTATAATTGGCTCTCTCATTAAAAGTCCATTTTTATTTTTCCTTTCCTCTCCATCTATTAGGCTGCTCCTGAAAATAATATCTGGGGTTCTTTGGTGCATAATTTGAAAACCACTGCTATACTTCTGGTCTTGTGTGTGACCTTCCAATCCTGGATTCCTTGGATGAAGAACAGAAGTTTGTAATCAGAGGAGGCTAAGAAAACCATTCCTTTCAACTGCAGTCTCTCCCCTACCTCCCACTCCCACTATTCTCCACCCCCCATTTCCTTTTTTTTCTTATTTTTCTCTCCTCTCTCACTCTACCAATCCATGGCAAAATTCAAAATGTAAGTTTAAAGAACCATACAGTAGGTCTCAGAAGTCGTGCTTAAAACACATTAAATGATATTTTGGAAAGAAAACTCACTTTGAGGGTTTTTAGTCAGTATCTCTGATTAGCACCAAATCCAAAATAGCTTAACCTTGATTTGAACACTAACTTTATCCATTTTATTTCCATTATTATTAGCATTTAGCAGAGCTTATAATCATAAGAAGCATTGTAATTGTCTTTACCTTGAGAAACTTCAATTTTCTTTTTTAAAAGCTAAAAGAAATCATTTGAGCATTTACAAATTTTGAGTGAGTTTATAATCACAAACTGACAATAAAGGTTAAAGTTCTGATCAGTTGGGATGAGATGAAGATGATATTTGTCAAGGTAACCATCAAGTACGGACTCTGCAGTCTTCTAGTTTCCAACTCTCAGTGAG
This sequence comes from Heterocephalus glaber, assembly GCF_053883595.1. Classification (NCBI taxonomy): domain Eukaryota; kingdom Metazoa; phylum Chordata; class Mammalia; order Rodentia; family Bathyergidae; genus Heterocephalus; species Heterocephalus glaber. The sequence goes on along the minus strand of NW_028258156.1, from coordinate 24,092,098 downwards.
GAGAAATGCAGAAGTCAAATCAAAACTGTCAGGACTAGAACAGCTGGGGCGAGATGGAGTTGAGATGGGTTACTTGCCCCTGTGATCAGGGAGTGAGCTTTCAAAGATGTAGTTTGGATGAATGCCAGATGATCTAAAAACCCAGCAGTGCTTTCAGCAGATCTCTTCCATCTTAGAGGGGACCAAGAGAGAATGTCTGAAAATTCCAGGAACACCCAGATCAACAGGATTAACAGAATCACCCATCTCTGATATTATGAGATCCAAGGAAGCTGATCCGATTCTCTTTGCCTGATATTTCTGTAGTCTCTGGTAGAATTTACACTTTCTTTTTCTTTTTTTTTTTTTTTTGGTACTGGGGATTGAACTCGGGTCCTTGCGCTTGCAAGGCAGGCGGTGGAACCACTGAGCTAAATCCCCAGCCCTGGTAGAATTTGCATTGTGACTCCTCCAAAATGAATTTTAGGTACTCTGTGTGTATTTTTCATCTTTTTAACAAAGTGTTCTCAGCCTACTTTGCTATACTACTTCATGTTTCTGTACTTTCCATTGGGCTTTCAAAATACAAACACTAATTAAACTGACCTTGCAACCTCCTCATGAGATGAAGAGTAATTTTGTTGAGAAACTACACAGAACCACCAAATTCATGGATTGGCTTAAAAATAAAAACCAGATGCTCAGTGGCTTCCAACTCTTTTTCTTGGCAATCACACCATCAGACTTGGTTTCTTTCTTTTTCCCACCTGTAAGATAATTTTTATGTACGTTACCTTCATATAACATGACCCTTAAATAAATGGCAGAACAAAGGAAAATCATGTTATTTTTGTCTGTGCCTAAAAGCATGTACTTGCAGATTCTGTCTTCTATGTTCTCATACCCACAGCATGGCATCCCATTTTCTAATCCCTAAATCTCTGAGATAAAGACTCTTTCAGCAAAGCAAAAGAAGCTACTGATTTCTCTCCCATCAGCCTCCAAGGAAACTACTCATGAAAAACTAAAGCAGATACCCAGACACCCTTGTGATTCTTCTGATGAAAATTTTTTAGAAAAAAAACAAAATATAGCAAGAACTCTTCTGTCCTTTCTCTTACTGAAATATGTCAGCTATCTAGTTTTGATCCTCTTTTTCAGTATTGTTGTTAAGTACAGTGACCTGGTCACTTAGCTTAGGGCATCTGAGAAGTTGCTGGGAACATTTTTTTGACTCAGTGAGAAAAAGTTGACGCCAGAGAGCAACATCTCATTCGCCTTTTGTGAACTGGCTTCCCACTCCAATCTCTGGGGAGAGAAAACCACTCTCAACATCTCCATTTTTATTAGCAAAATCAACAAACTTGGGTTGTGTCTTCTTTTCCCACACAGCTAGCACTGCTGTGTGACTAAGCATTATGAGGTGGCAGTTCAGGGAATTCCTGATGATGCTTTGTGTCCCTTTGTCATCTCTACCTACTCCTCTTCCCTGCAGCAGAATCCCTGATAATTAGTCAACTGGTTGCATTAATTTTATGAGTGACAGTTTTCAGACAATGAGCTAGAGGTCCACCAAGCAAAGCCTCTGGCTCAAAGAGATAAGTTTGACTTTTGCTTCCAGGAACAGAAGACTTCTCCTAGATCCTCCTCGTAGAAGACAAGTTTGTTGCTAACTTCTATCCAACTGAAATAGCCCTTGCCCCAAACAGTCCAGTCTGTTGCACTCTTTAGTTGACTGCAGTCCTCCACACAAGTGTTAATAACAGCATTCTGGCACTCTCATACCCACATGCACACAGAGCAGCTGGTTTACAGGAGTGGATGAAAAGGAGTACCCGGAGAGAACCCTTTGAGCACCAGCCTACCCTACCGGCAAGGTTCCACCACTATGAAATACAGGTGCTATTCAGTAGTGAACCCAGAAACCAGATTGCCATCCATCATTTGGGAAAGAAATAGAGATGTGGATAACATTTCCAACATCCCAGGAGCTTCTCATTAAATACTCACTGTTTCCATGCAACCAGTGAATACAGTAGGGGCCAAGCTGCCCTCATGGTTTTCTGTTATCTGCAAAAGCCAGGTTGAAGGGCATTCAAGAGTGCTCCTCAGGGTTTGGGAAGAGGAATGTGAGCAGCTATTCTTCTTATTTAGGAGGAACCAGAAAGAGTAATCTTTGAAGACAGAAAGACACATTTAAACAAAATATTGTTCATTTCTCTTTTGCCTTTTTAAGTACAAAGAAGGTACACAAATACTAGGTCGAACCATGGGAAACTGCCAACAGTCAACATTTTTGACCTTAAAAAAACAGCAATTTTGTTTGGTTCAATCTAATATCTAATAGAAAAAACAGCATTTTATTTGTGGCATACAAAACAGAATTTTGTGTGAAGGCAATGGTTTGAAAGCAATACAGTCTTAATAAAGAGAAGATTTTCTAAATTTATTCACATGACATATCAAAGGCTAAGTAAAATGGTTTCGCTCAAACATTTATCTAGCTCTAAGGCCCAACTAGAAAGCTGAAGTCAGCTTGGTATGAGATAGTCGAGAAGCACAATACACTGTAGAAGACAGGAGGCAATGACGACAGGTTAACAGGAAAGCAGCAGAATTTCCTCTGGAGCCCTACAGGAAAGGGTAAATCAAGGTCTTTCTACACCGCTGTATGGACTGTTAACTGAACACAGGAATAGCAGATAAGCAGCTGAAAATTCTGAGAGCCTAAGAGGCTGATGCTGATTTTTAATTTGAAGTCCAAGGATGCAAAGAAGTGAAGCCACAAACAGAAACAAGCTCTACAAAACATAGCTTGATTATTTCCCTACTTGTGGTCTCTAGTTAAAAATTAAACATCAAAAAAAGTAGCACTGGAAAAAAAAAAAAAATAGTACCACTGGGCTGGGGATTTAGCTCAGTGGTGCCGCCGCCTGCTTCGAAAGCGCAAGGTCCTGAGTTTGATCCCCGGTACCAAAAAAAAAAAAATAGTAGCACTTAGAATATCCAAATAATTTTTATGTACACATAATGCCAGACTTAATAAATACTTGCTCACTGAGTTTATAACATTCTCACAATACTGGAAGGGAATAGGCTAGGATGCCACAGGAATGGCAGACACATGGAGACCTCTCTGGGAATGGCAAATATCTAGCACACATGCTGTGATTCCCCTCCCACATCTGATTCAGACATCACTCATCGATCCTGGCAGTCTTCCCCTGAGTCAGAGGGAAGTCTCAAAATCCCCTGAGCACAGATTCCAGGCAGCCACCTCCACATAATCTGAAATAAAACCAGAGATGAAGCCTGCTTTTCACGGCTGCATCTGAGCTCCTGCCTATGTCTTGGTTAACACTGTCTTAATTATTTGATATGTTTTCTGTTCTTATTCTAGTTCATTTCACACCCAAGGATTGAGGGTCTGCAGGTAGAGCATGGTACATGGTTCACCCACGCTGTGTGACTACATGAAGTGAGAGCCCGCAAGGCTCTCTGCTTACCCATACAACCCGCATCTCTGCCTCACCTCACCAGCCCCACCCCACTAGCATGGAAGCACCAGAGTATAGAGAACTTCACTCTTTGTGAGTGAACCCCCAAGGCCTTAGAACAGTGCTTGGCTCAGGGTTGGAGTTCAACAATTATTTATGCAATTAAATATTTGTTCAGTATTTTCCCCACATTTTATTTGTCCAAACTTTTCAGCGGCCACTTGCTCATCAGCTCTGTAAAAAACCCTCCTCCCAAGCCCTTCCAGCCAGAAGCCACCTCTTCTCTCACCTCACAGAGTCACACAACATGGGTGACATCTTGACCCACACACCATGCTCTACCTGAAGACCTTCAGTCCTTGGGTGTGAAATTGAACTAGAATAAGAACAGAAAACTTACCAAATAATTAAGAGCATGGTACATCACAAGTGTATGGCACTTTCACTTTTTCAGATAGATATTTCATTTCATTCAGCCCTATGAGTTGGACAGGACAGGAATTTTCATCTCCATTTTCCAGGCAAAGCAACAAAGGGGCAGAGGTGATTTCTCTTGTGATCTGTTTGCATCAGAGGCAGCCACATCTGCTCAAGGCCCAGTGCTCTCTCCTCACTAGATAATGCTGCCATTTGAAATATTACTTGTCTCAGTTGAGAATATATCATATTTTTTAATTCTATAGGTTTTAGAAATAATAGATTAGTTGTACCGTTGTAGTTATATTTTCAGTATTTCACTAGATGTTTTTTTTAAAAAACCTATTTTCTCTGCCCAGTGAATGTTGCTATTTGGGCTGTTTTGTAGTTAATACTGAACACTGTTCATGCCACTCCTAACCTCTAACCCTCACCCCTGAGTTATTTGCTTGCTCTTACACTCTCTGAAGAAAACTATATACCTTAGTTTCTTTTCAATATTTTTTGTCTTTGTTTTTCATTATTCCTGCTGGCCAAACCTGGGTTTATTTAGGCATAAGAATAACTTCCTATATTCACAGCCCTTCCTTATCTATTATTCTTATCTCTCAACCTGGAGAAATGGGGTAAATTTTGTTACCTACATTTGACAAAAGAGAAAAATGAGGCTCCAAAAAGGAAACTGAGTTGCCCAAAATCATTCAATCAGTTAATGACTCAGTGACTCTTAGAACCCAATTCTTTTGACCCCAGGGGCCTGCATCCTTTCTGCTCCACTGACCTGTGTGTGAGCTGTCAGGTAGTCATGCCGCCTCCAGGGTCTGCTCAGACAGCAAACTGAGACTGCGTCCTCACACCAATCCTACAAGGACACGGAGCCTGCACAGCAGTGCCCGACCCCTTCCAACGCCTCCAAAACTCCTCTGTGGAAGGGGCAGGCTGTGCTAGACTGCGCAGCTACCCTATGAGGTGACTGGAAACATCATGAGAGATAAAGAAGAAAACAGAAATCTCATTCCTCTGCTGCCTCGAGGTAGAGGAGAAAGCATCCCTGAGGCTCTTCCTTCTGAGTGGGTTCGTCTCCAGAATATAAATGGCAGCCTGCTTCCTTTGACGTTTCCCTCTCTCCAGCAGGCAGACAAACCACACGTTCAGTGGGTAAGACACATGACTCAGGCTTTGATCCTGCAATCAGATATATTTTTAATTCAAGTTTTGTGCAATTTGGCTAATATTAACTTTATTGGGTAATTACCTCATGCACCGTGCTGTTAACACCCCTGTCGACAAGAATGTCAGCTTGCTTCAAGAGATGCGCTTGCTGACAGCAACGCAAAGAGAAGCTGAGGCAGGTTTTTCTCTTAATGTATTTATTACAATTTTATGAGTAGGCCATTTTCTCCCTTGTGGGCTCTCCCTTCTAGTCTCTGCTGGGTCACAGCTGCTGAAACATAAAGCAGTGGCCCAGTCTCCCTGTCAGCCACACCAGCTGCCTCTGAGCCAGAGGAACCCCCCACCCCCAAGGTCTTCCCATCCACCCAGGAAGCAACAGGGCAGGGAGAGGCCAGTGACTTGACTTCACTCACCATCCCAGCAAGCTAACCAAGGACAACAGGGTTGCCATGGAGGCGGTCTGGGGTGGGTTCCTCCCTGAGATGGTGGAAGAACTTCTATCCCTGGGTACAGTCAGCCCTGCTTGTCCAGATTTGTGGTAGGAAGCAATGGCCACATCACAGAAGCATTCCTCAGAAGGGCACAGACTTAGCATGAGGCCCTCCTGCTCCTCCACAGTTGAGCAAATGTGTTTTCCAGTTAGACAAATGTGAGAAACACCATGCATCCTTGATGCCCTTCTTGGAGAATTGCAAAGCACAGCAACATCAAAAGATTCTGAAACCGGGGATTTAGCTCAGTGGTGCTGCAGCCTGCCTCACAAGTGCAAGGTCTTAAGTTCGATCCCTGGTCCCAAAAAAAAAAACAGATTCTGAGAACTGCCCCCAGTAATATGGGTTGAATTGTGTCGCCTCTAAAAAAATCAGCATATTGAAGTCGAAACCATCCTACTACCTCAGAATGTGACCTTATCTGGAAACAGGCCTCGTGAATATGAAATTTGTTATGGTGGAGTTGCATCGAAGCTAGCTGGGCCCTAATCCTTAATATGTGTAAAAAAGGAAAACCGCGGCTTGAGATACCCACAGAGAGGACACCATGTAAGCCTAAGGGCAAAGATCAGATGATGCTTCTACAAGGCATTCTGAATATTGCCAGAAAACCACTGGAAGCTGTGACAGACATGGATCAGATTCTCCTGGGCGGCCCTCGGAAGGAACCAACACAGCTACATCAGTCCAGACTTCTAACCTCCAGAGCTATGAGATAATAAAGTCCTGTTGTTTGAGCCACTCCAGCTGTGGTATTTTTGTTAGAAAATACCTAGAAAACTAATCTAGAAGTTAAGGCAACTTCTGCGCAGTCATTCCTCTGCCTCATGTCCCTCTTGGCGTGTGGCATGGAAATAGGACAGGAAGACAGAACGGCGACCAAAGGAAAGGAGGAAGCCAAAGAAGAGAAGGAAGTTGTGCCCCCTCTTCTCTTCCTATTTTAATTTCCTTTCTTATTTCCTTTTCTTATTTCTTATTGCCCCCCTTTCCTCTTCCTTCCTTATTTTCTTGATGAAAATTAAAGTGACATTGGTAATAAAAGCTAAAAGTGTTGCATGTGACCAACACAGTTCTAAGCATTTACACACAGGTTGCCCAACCTTAATGAGTTAGACTCTGCTGTTATCCCCATCGCACAGATACAGAAGCTAATGCAGAAGATGTTTAGAGCATTTGTCCAGTACACCCAGCTAATAAGCGCTAAGGTCAGAATTTGGGCGCAAGCAGCTCTGTCTTCAGAATCCAATTCTGACTGGCTTGCTATGTGCCTGTGCCAAACAGAGAAAGGGTCTTCGCAATGTGAGGTCAAATACCATCCTGTGCTTTTCCAGTGGTTAATCCCCAGGAAACCCTTTAAACAAATGCTTATCACTACGCCCCAGTGTTTTTCCAGAACATGGGCTTTTTAGAAAAAGACTACTTTCATTTCTTATATTCTAAGCATCAAGATATGGTCCGTTTTATTCAAGTACTTTTATGCATTCAATCCTTTCTGATTGTATTCCTTTTATGGAGCCTGCTCTAAGAATCTCGTTTGCAGTACAAAGAACATGCTGGATTAGAGGCCTCATTCCAGAGGCAAAATATATGAGTCTTAGCATCTTTATACATTAGAGCAGATCCACTCTGTAAAATTTCCACTTGGTCTCCCCTTTGATGCCAGGCAAATGCTGAGCCTTCAGTATCAGCACTACAGTTAGAGCAAATTTCTGGCTTTTCTGGGACAGGTTTGATTTCAAGGCTCCTGCTCCATTGTCAGGAGTTGACTTGTGTCAAGGCTCAAACGTAGGATAACCATAATAAAGTGTATTTTAGGCAATTAAATACTACTGCTAACTTTTTGTAGACTATTAGCCAAATATTTCCAAAGAAGCTTCACCTTTCTTTATATTACCCATTTGTGCCCAAATACCAATATTTTTATACAAAAAATTTTCCTCCTGCCACTTGTGTGAGAATTAAAATCAAGTAGAAAAAAAGTTATAAAAATATAGAAATGGTTAGCAGAACTTTAAAATACCCTCTCCTCCCAAACTGAGTTTTGCTTGCCCTGAAGCAAGCAGCCACTATAGTAATTTAACTAGAACCTTTTCTTATATTAGTCACTAACTTTAAAAAATGCAAATCCTGGGCCGGGGATTTAGCTCAGTGGTTCTGCCATCTGCTTCGCAAGCGGAAGGACCCGAGTTTGATTCCCGGTACCAAAAAAAAAAAAAAAATGCAAATCCTCTGACTACAGGCAACAATTAACAATCTTTTTTCCCCAGCTAAAAGATTCTTTAGAGTTTCTTCTTCTAGCTTCTTTGTACTTTTTCTTACATCTTTTGCATCTTATCAAAACATAAACATTGCATATTCACATTCTTCTTCAACTTTGGTTTTCCTTGTGCACTCTAAAATGCATTTGATTTATCAGAATCTTTACATGCATCATCTAGAAAAAGAGAAAATTTTAACTCCAAAAGTAGTCTTATGTCCATATTTTCTCCTTTGGATGTAAAGTGTAAACTAGTTGGTACCAGATCAAAGCCAAAGAGGAGTATAAATCCAGTGCATTTTAACCTTAACTGTATTCTAAAGAACATTGTAAATGCAAAGGACTAGGAAACAAGTCACTTTGTGTCTCCAAAGTTCTCTAGGCGACAATTAAAATTAAATGCCCACATTGATAAGAAAAATGTATTTGGGAATATGATACTTTAGCCAGGGATGGTGATCCTTTTAGAGACAAATGCCCAAACTGCAACCCAAAGCCCACTTATTTATCACAAAGTGCCAACACAGCAATTAAATCTCAATACTGAGGTTTTAGTTTAGAAAAAAACAACTCATATATTAACAACTTTTGTCTCAAAAGAAAAAAAATAACACGCATCCCATACGTTCACACCACTGCATTAGCCTATTGAATGATTATGATGCCAAATAGAGAAATTTTTTAAAAATCACACCAGAAATTCAGATGCCTTGCTGTCAATCTCAAGAGAAGATACCCTGTATGCTAAACACCTTGAAACCCTAATCTAGGCATAAGAGCCACCTGCCCCAACTGTTCCATCCTTACTCTGGTCTAAGCCAGCAGGTCTCATAGGTCAGTGCATCAGAATCACCTGGAATCTGAGGAGGGAGCCTCCACCCCCACGATCCCATGATGGATCAATAGTGTGGGGTGTCAATTTGACTGGTTTTAGGGTCTGCTCTGGGGATCGAGGGAGCCTACTTCTAGGCATATCTGGGCATCATGAAGCATGGCATGGGGGGTGTCTGGCTGTGTCTTGATTCTTGGCTTCTTCTCTGGTGCTGCTCCCTTACCCTGCTTCCTGGCTGCCATAAACTAAGCAGCTTTGCTCCACCATATCCTCCCACCATGATGTTTCTGCCTTGCAGCCAGATGACCATAGACCAGTGGTGGCGAACTCATGGCACATATGTTGTTTTTCTTTTAAGACAAAAGATGATGATGTATGGTCATTTTTTCTAAACTAAAACCTCAGTATTCAGGTTTAATTGAAGTGTTGCTACTTTGTGATAAATAAGTGGGTTTGGGGTTACAGTTTGGGTACTTGGTCTCTAAAGGGTTTGCCATCATTGCTGTAGACTGGATCCCCTTTAAACATGAGTCAAATTAAACCTCTCCTTCTTTAAGTTGTGGGTGTTGAGCACTGTGTCCAGCAACAGGGAAGCAGAGTAACACAACATCCCTGGGCAGTCCTCCCAGAGTTTCTGATTCTGTGGGTCTGAATGGAGCCCAAGAATGCGCATTTTTTAACAAACTCCCAGCTGATGTGAGTCTGCTGGCCCCAGGACCACACTTTGAGAACTTCTGATCTTAAACAAACAAGAATGTGCCATTTCAGTGTACAAAATAACCATACTGGTATTTAAATGAATGTTTTCATGACATATTTTCTTGTATTTAGTTTCCTATTTTGTACATAGAGGACATGAGGACCCAGATTGGATGGGTGGGCTGCTATACTGATGAGTAACCAACCCCATTTTGTAAAAAACTGCCAGGCTTTGATGACAAGGGGAATGAATATAAAAACTACTATGGCTGAAAAATCCTCACTCCTGGTTCAACAAGGAAGAGCCCCACTTGAAAACTAGAATGGTGCTCAACTTAGTGAACTGTTTCCTGCAACTGGCTCACTTGAAAGGAATACTGTGCTGCAGCAGAACCTGGAGGACACAGTCCTCTCTGGTTCTGAGTGTTGTGACTTCTGGATGTCTAGGCCACAGGGAACAGTGGCGCTGAGCTACAGGATAGCCTCATCGACTATGACATGGCCTTGGAGATCATCGTGTGACCTTGGGAGGGAGCAGTCCTCTTGTCTTCATTTGCTGCCTTAAAATGCAGAAATGCTATGATCTTATCCTTCTATCAACTCCTCAAAGGCCAATGTTCTCCGTGTGGTTTTTGGAGTTTTTTTGGTACTGGGGATCGAAATCGGGTCCTTGCATTCACGAGGCTGGCAGTGAAACCACTGAGCTACACAGCCCCCTCTGTGTGGCTTTTAATGGGTCCCTTTGACAGATTTGGAGATGAGGAATCATGCTTAAGCACTTGGTATCTTACTTCTCAGGGCTCCTAGAAATCGGTGTTCAAGAGGTCAGCAAGGAATGGCGCTTTATTAATCCCTGAAGCCATTTGGCAGATGCCCCTCTATGGCTCCATCAGCCCTGACTCTGAAGATGACAGAGTACCCAGCAACCAGGCAGGGCCACAGACCCAAGTCTGCCTGGAATAAGCAGCCAGGAGGCTTTTCCTGAGGATACCTTTTGGTTGCTAGGTGTACGGTTTCTCATTTCCCCCTGCAGCTAATATTACCTCTCCCTGATCCAAACTTCTAAATGCAACTTTCCCAGAGATTCCCTAGTTCCTGATTTCCAGCACTTCAGAGAAAATTGCTTGTCTTATTTAATTACTCTGAAAAAAAAATGGAGGAGATCATTCCTCCCTCCTCTCTGGATGTCCAGTATTTGGCTCAGCTGCCATTGATGAAACATTTTTCTTTCCTTCCCTACCTGAGTGTCTGACCTATGGAAAGAGCTGAGCTGGAAGCATGCCAAAAACCACATCCTCTCAAGAAATTCCTCTAAGTGAAGAACAAGGAGTGCACAGAGATCCCTTATAACTTAAGCAAATCGTTTCATCAGCTGCTTATCTGCCTGCAGGACTTGATTTTAGTAGAGACATTTGGGATGTATTTAATTTGTTCTCCTTCCTCCCCCAAACAGTGCTACCCAAGCTATTCCCATGATAATCCGAGCTCTATTTCCTAGAATGAGAGCCCTGCCTTGGAGGAAAGAGAAGGACTGAGGGGAGGAGACAGACCCAGCCCCTATCAGGGTGGACCTGTAGGTACTGTGATCAGAGAACACTTTAAATACTTGTCATTAGATCCTTCACATGCTCTTAGAATGAGAATATTGAGATGGGATTTAGAGTTGGCCTTGTCCTAGGTTCTCAACGGTCCCCAGCATCCTTGAGTCAAATAGAAGCTACCCCTACTGTGAAGTGGCTTAATTTCCTACAGTCCTATGCAGAGATGGTGACTGTGTCTGCCTCAGTCTTGAGTGTCTTGATGAGCTCTACTCTCACTCGGCCAGAGTTGGTTGGGCCCTTGAAATGTCAAGGATGTCATGGCATGAAGTTTGAGATGTGTGTCTGGTATGTGGACAGGGGAAGCAGGACCACACCAACCGCACCCATGACCATTCCCCAGATTTATCCAAGAAACAACTGAGTGCCACATATTCCCATGGAAGGAAAAATTTTCCCGATTCCCAAGAGGAATTAAAATTTTCACTCTGTGTTTTTCCAGTTTTCCAGTGATTGTATGCACCCCACAGAAACTTCCCAAGCCCACTAACATCTCTGCATTTCCAGTGCAACCTCCCACCTTGGGCACACATCTTGCTTTGTCCCCAGGCCCCATTCCTCCCATCACCACCCCTTCCATCACAAGTACAAGTATAAGTACATCCTGTGCTGAGGGCTGAGTGGCCCGGCTCCAACACTTACACACTCGGTCATATCCAGAATGTGCTAAACTTCTGCGTTGCAGCATGCTCTTTTCTCACACAAAGCTAATGATAACAGAGCTACAGGCAGAGATATCAGGAGGGGTCAATTATAAAGAATTATTTTATGTAGAGTGCTTGCAATGATGCCTGGCTAAATCTATGCTAGCTATTATTACCTTCTGGACCAGATTCAAATGCCACATGTACCTCTCTTCCCTCCCTCTTTTTTGCCCTGTGCATGAGGCTTCTGTAGCTATTGTCATTATTATAGTCACATGTTAATTTCAGGTGGCTTCCTGATGCAGAACACAAACCTTGCAGCCTGGTTCCAGGCTTAGCTCAGCCACTCAAGAGCTGTATGACCTCTCTGCCTCAGTTTAGTGTTCTTTAAATGGGAATAATAATAGTACTCAGCTCATCAGGTGGATATGAGGATTAAGCAGCGTACACATGTGGACCACTTCAGCAGTGTGCAACATAGCATCACATGGCATGGCCACTCTTATAGAGTGGTCATTTGACTACATCTCTCAGTCAACTTCCAGCTCCTTGGAAATAGGAAAATGCTTTCCTTTTCTTTTGTTTTGTTTTTGTCTTTTTAGTTTTTTGAGACAGGGTCTCATGTTCAGGCTGGCCTTGAACTCACTGTTATCCCAGGCTGACCCAAACTTGTGACAATCTTCCTGCCTCAGCCTTCTGAGTGCTGGGATTTCAGGTGAGTGCCACCATGCCCAGCTTATTTGCTTTTTAGACCTATATTTTATTCCATCTTTAAAACAGAGTTTGGCAGATCATAGTCCAGAACTTCTGATCTCTTGTTTTCATTTCCTTCCTTTCTTCCTTTTTCCCTGAAAGTTGATTCAGCACTAATATGTGCTGAAACCAAATGACAGGCACACACAGTAGGTCTAACTCCATAGCAATCCATACATAGGCTTCAAATTACAGCTGTGACTGACCTGTAAGAAGCTGTCCCAGAGCACAGCTCCATGGCCCAAACTCCTAACTAGAACTCTTCCCAACATGTTTGTAATTTATTTATAAATTTATATTTATATCATAACTTATAATCGTGCCTATAAGTGAAGGGAAGAATTATGAACTTCACACATACATGGCATACATAATTCAGTAATGTACTAAAGGCACTTACTGAAGGAGCTCCCTCCGCCCACCAGCCTGATGCAGACTAGCCCTTGGCTCCTCGTGGACCCCTCCACTGCCCATCCAGACAGGTGGGTCTTTGTCACACCTGGGTGGAGCTTCCTCATTCACACACTGGTGTCCACCTCCCACTCAAGTGAGTGCTGATGTGGAAGCTCACTTTCCTTCATGGGAACTGAGGATGTCTGGAAAAGAGAGACCCAGAGCACGGGCCCAGGGAGTCGGGGGGGGGGGCACTCCCACTGTTGCCAAGTCCCTGGAACTGCCACGCTATGGTAAATATCCTCCCCCAAGGTCTTCTCTCTTCCCTGGGTTTTGTTATGTTCTGTTTTTTCCAGAACCGGAGATCGAACTCAGGACCGTGTGGCTGCGGGGCAGGCATGTTGCCACTGAACTAAATTCCCAGACCTCCTCCCTGAGTTTTTAATTCACCTCTTTCTTCAACTAAAGCCCAGCAGCCCTGCACTGAAGACCTCACATCTGTGGCTCTGTCTAGAGAAAGTGGCTCATTCCCCTACAACTTTGTAAGGCAGTGGTGACAGTATGGTCTTTATTTTCCAATGCTGCTTCCAGGGCACCTGTCACCTTAAGAACAAAACAGAAAAAAAGGCTCCTTTGAGATTAACGTCAGCCTCCCAGCCCTGCCCAATTTCTGAACACTTTGTCACCTGATCCCAGTCTTCCTTGACCCTTAAGCTCTATCATCTTCCCAGGCACCACTTTTGTCTGCATCAGTGGCCAGCCACATGAAAGTAAGTTCTCAGCTCTTTGATTTCTTCACTTCAATGCCTTCCTCTCCAATCCTGCCACCTCCTCTGAACCCTGGACTCTGCCATTACCTAGAACCTCCAAAAACCCGAACTTCTTTGTCCTTCAGCCTGATCAAGATCTTAATCTCTGAAGCTAGGCTTTCTTTCCCTGTCATCACTTGCTTTCTGATCAGTGTACCCTCACTTCAACCCGGTCCTGCCACTGGCCTCAAATCCTGTGCCATGTGTCCTCATGGGGTCCACCGAGCCTCCAGCTCGAGATTCATCCAGCTCTCTGCCTTCTGCAGCTTTACACCTGGATTGTCGAGTAGCACCAAAAGGAAAAGGTCACACAACTACAGAAATAGACGCTGATCCCAAGGATATGATCCTTCTGTTTCTCTGCTCAGTCCCCTGATAACCCCGTTTCAGGTTTTCACCTTTCTTCCCTTTTCTCCGAGCTCACAGGAGAAAGAGGCATCATCAAATAAAGTATCCCCTTATCTTACAGCCACTATACACTGACAAACTAACAACCTCTGCATCATCATTTTCCCTCTCTCACCTGTCACAGTGAAAGAGGGGGCCTCCTCTGTCAGCCCAGCCCCTCTGCTTGCATGCTGATACACTTCCCTCTAGCTTCCTAAGAATCCTTACAGGATTTGCCACCGGGATCTCTTCTTATCCTTTTCTTCATTTTGCACTTTTCCCATCAGCACTGAAATATGCTCAATTCTGATAAATTAGAATTAAAAGTATTTTTCAATCCCTATCCACCATCTTTTTTCATCATGAAGCTTCTTAACAGAGTTGCTTTCACCTCTGCCTTCACTTCCCGGCTACAAACTGTCTCAGAACTTACCAGACTTTCATCAGTGTCACTAGTGATACCTGTGCCATTAAATCCAAAGGACTTTGTTCAATCCTTATCTTTTCTACCCTTCTGCAGGATTTAACAGTAGTAACGACTCCTCCCTGCTCTAAGTACTCTCTTCTTTTGGCTCCCTTGACACCACATTCTCTTTGTTTTCCTTTCCTTATCACTTATGCTCTTCGAAGGCCTTGCTTCTTCCATCTGCCATTTAAACATTTAGATTTTTTGTGATTCAATTACTGAAACTTACTCCCAATTATCTATTATCATAGAACAAACCACCTCAAAACTTAGTGGCTTAAAATAGCAACTATTCTATCATGATCAAAATAGCATGGGCCAAAAATTTAGGCAGGGCCCTGTCGGGCAATTTTTGTGTTCCACATGGCTTCAACCAGCTCCACTTCTGCTAGGGGCTCAGCTGGGCTAGAGGTTCCAAGATGGCTTCACCCAGCTGCCTGGCACCATGGCACTGAAAGCTGGGACTTTATTCCACACTTCTCCTGGGGTCTTCCCAGCAAGTTTGCCAGTCTTCTCACAAGGCAGTTCAAGGAGCCAAGAATAAGTGCTCCAGGAGATAGAAAGAGAAGACCTCTAGACTCTAAGCACCTGAGCCTGGAACCTGAATAGCATCATTCCTGCATTATTCCACTGGCCTATTGTTCTGTGATCAACTAGTCATAAGCCCACCCAGACTTGAGGAGAGGAGAAGAGGCATTCAAGGGGAGTCACTATCATCTTTCTCCTGGCAGTTTTCTCACACCTAACTCTTCACCTAATAGGTCTACAGTCCTCCATCCTTAGCCTGATCATAGACTTTATCACAAGGTATAGTTGCCTAATTGTTTAACCCATGGTCTCTCTCAGAGCTCCCACAGACAGGGACTCTATCTTGTTTACCGCTGTGACCCCAGCACCTACATAATGCACATCACAGCAGTAGCTCAATAAGATGTTGTGATTCAAACCAGATTCAAGCCAGATTCAAACCCAAAGAATTCATCCCAGTCTTGTACACAGGTACAGTACAAATACCAAAAACAACTGATTTAATGCTCTCAGGATATTTGTGATCAGCAACTGTGATCAGGCTTCAAAAGTTTTCGTTTGTTTATGTAATATTTATTTTATTTTACTTATCTTCATGTAATAAAAAAGACACTGAGTACCTAACTACAAAAGAGGGTTCAGTCTACCTAAAGCCCTGCAAATGGACTGCCTGAAATCTACCCCTAAATCAGATAAACTAAGTTAACCATCACCCCATTTCTGCATGGCCAGTTGCTTACATTTTAATACACTATGTTTACTTGAGTTCCTAAACTGCCACTGAGTCTTTAGAAATTTGGCAGAAGAGAAGAATCTGGGTCATGCAACTATAAAATCTAAATAAAGTATAATTAAGATGTCCATCAACTTTCATAGAAGGGATGCTAGTTTGCAAACTGTTCATTAATTCTGCACAATAACATCAACTGGGTACAATACAGACACCAAGCTTAAAATGAGAAGCTCACCAGGCATGGTGGTACATGCCTGTGATCCCAGCACTTGGGAAGCTGAGGCAGGAGGATCGCTGTGAGTTCAAGACTGGCCTGAACTACATAGTGAGACCCTGCCTCAAAATAACAATAAAACAACAACAGAAAGATGAGAAGCTCAATGTAGTGCTAACACAAAGTGCTGCTGGTGCTGTGTAACAGTGAACTGCTTCTATTTTCTGCTTAGAGACATGACTGACGCTAGACCAGCACTCCAAACAATTCTAAATAATATCCTGGAAAAAGACAATGAGGTTCTCAACTCCATGAGACCCAACAGAGTAAAGCCATCAGGCAAGGTGAGAAATTAAAGGGAAAGGGGGGAAAATTAAAAATTAAAATTTGACACTAGAATTATCCAAAAGTGGTGATATAATTACTGACTCTACCCTTTTAAATACTGTTCTCTCCAAATTGTGAAAAACATTTCAGGAATTACTTGAGGAAAATGACCCCTTCTCAAGTAGAAATAAAATATAAAAGTGGCTACATCTGAAAATCAGGAGAGATCTGAATTAAGTTCCATATGGTAACTATCAGTGCAGGCTGCTTAATATTTCTGGACCTCAGCTGCAAATGTAATAATAATACCTCTTCAAAATATTATTTGAAGAGTTAAATAAGATACTTCACATACTCTGACAAACACTGTATCTAATATGCAAAATAAATATCCTTTCTGTTCTTCTGAGACAGAAGTAGTGACATCAAAAACTAAGACAATTATGGTAGTTCCATAAACAATTAAAAATGAAATTACCACATGGTTGAGCAATCATATTTCTGAGTATACATTCAAAAGAACTCTAAGAAGGATCTTGAAGAGGTATTTGCACACTGATGTTCTCTGTAGCATTATTCACAATAGCCAGGAGGTAAAAGCAACCCAAATGTCCATCAGCAAATGAATGGATAAGCCAAATGGGGTATATATATGCAATAGAGTATTATCCAGCCTTTTATAAAGGAAGTAGCGTCACATGCTACAGTATGGGTGGACTTTGAGAATATTCTGCCCAGTGAAATAAGCCAGTCACAAAAAGACAAATACCACACGGTCCCACTTACATGAGGTATCCAAAGTTGCCCAACCCACAGAAGAAGAAAGTAGAATGATGGTTTCTGAGGGTGGAGAGAGGAGAGGAGTTGTTGTTTAATGGATATAGAGTTTCAGTTTTATGAGATTGAGAAAGTCATGGAAATTCATTGCACAACAGCATGAACGTACCTAACACTACTGAATTGTTCACTTAAAAAAAGGTGGTTAAGGTGTTAAATTCTGGGCTATGTGAGTTTTTTTTAAACCGCAATCCAAGATGTTTAATTTTTTAAAATGTGGGCCTGACTTTCTCCCCTTTTCCCCTCTAACAGTGTGTTCTCCTGCCTCCCTTGCCACCCTCCACAGCCCCCTTTCACTCCCTTCCCCGCTCCCACCTGCCCTTAGGCTGCTGAGGTTCCTCAGAGTTCCATCCTCGGCCTTCCTCTCTCCTCGCTCGCATGCTCTCCTAAGGATTTCAGCCACTTCCTTAGCTTTGCCAGCCCTTTACCTGCAGATGGCTCCTGTCTGCCGTTCCACCCCACGTCTAAGTAAATGAACCCGTGGACCTCTAGCCCCTACCCAATTCAAGCTGCAGAACTGTCTTCTCGGCTACTTTCTGAGCACCTCCATCTGCTTGTCCTAGAAGTTCCTCAAATTCAAAACTTATTTAACTTCTCCTGTTGGAAATTAAAAAGTTTCTCCTCTCGATCTTGGTTAATATTGTCCTCACTATTCTCTCCGCCTGCTTTGATTGCTTCTCCAAACCCTGTTGACTTTGATAGAGAAATGTCTTGAGAATCTGGTCACTTCTCTCCTTCCCCCAGGGCATATCGTTTCTCAGTAGGGCAATTGCAGCAGCTTGCTCCTTACCTCTATTTGCTCCTCCAAGAAGTTCATTCTCTTCATTTTTTTTTTTTTTTTTTGGTACCAGGGATCAAACTCAGGTCCTTGGAGGCAGGCAGCACAACCACTGAGCTAAATCCCCAGCCCAAGAAGTTCATTCTCCACACTCCTGTTAGAACTTTCCTTCTCAAGGATAAATCCTATCATGTAGCTACACTACTCTACCAGCCCCCCGGAGGGTCCCATGTCCTACAGAGCTGACTCCACCTGCACTGGGGTCTTCTGAAGCCCCTCTGCTCTGGCTTCCACCTCTTTCAGTCCTTCCTCTCTGAGGAAAGTACATATCCCCCCTTCCCCTTCTGTAACTCCATGTGTATTGCATCCATCTAAAACCTTTGCACTTCAGTGTAGACACACTCTCCACCACTCCCAACCTTTTTTTTTTTAAACAGGGTCTTCCCTCCTGCCTTAGCCTCTCACGTGCTGGGATTACAGGCATGTACTACTATGCCTGGCTCCAACCTTCTCTTCCTGGAAACAACTAAATCTTTCATGAGTACTAAAGATAACATTTACCAAGAAGCCATATAGTGTGACAATGTCATCTTGAAGATTTTCCTTCCTCAGCACAGAGGTCCCGGCAGCTTAGCTACTAGTTACAGACTGAAAGCTTCACACATAATTCAGCCATCCTCAAGAAAAGATGAAAGGACTGGGGCTGGAGGCTTTTACCAGAAGTCTTTATAAACATAATAATCAATTATATCAAAGTACCCTGATGGTCAAGTGCCAGAGCTGTCAGAGCATCTGTGGCTGGCTTGCCATTTGCTCAGCTTCCACATCTGTCTAACGAGGACAAAAATAACACTTACCTCTTAGAACTATCACAGTTTCGACAAGATGATAGGTAATGAGATTATACCAAAACTGGGCATAATATACTGTTTCATAAATGGCAGTTATTACTATCATCGTAGAGTCAGCCTTCTCAGTCTGCTACTCAGGCCTGCCTCACGCCACAGACTCCATTCCTATCTCTAGTGCCTCTGTATAATTCCTTAGAGCAAGGACTCTAGAGGATAGAAAAATACCTTAGAAATGATAAGGTGAGTGATGCTGGTTCAGTGAGGTCAGACAACCACATCTGTGTTTATGCTTCATATAAAACTTAAAGAAAAGGTTTCTATAGTGGGCAATGTCAATACATATGGTTGTACAAGCTAATTCTGCTCATTTTTTTCTAATGACATAATTAAGTTTAATTACCTGGGTTATATTATTAGGAAAAGGCTTTTAAAGAAACAAAGTTATTATTCAGTAAAAGCTCAGCATTGTTCTGAACCAACGAGACTGCTGTTTCACAAAATATCCTACATATTTACTTCCTTTGATACAATGAGATTAAAGAATAGCTACTTTGGTTTTCAGAGTAAATCATCTAAGCTTTTTTCTCTTTTTTTCTTTCACAGTCAGTGCCTATTAATTTTACAAAATGTTGGGTTTCAAAGCATATAATGTGTTTTGATCATACCCATCCCCCTGTTCCCCTCCCTCCCCCTTATTCCCTTCCTCTTGTCTAATAACAGTCTCCCTTCTACTTTATTGCCATCTTTTTTAGATTCCACATACGAGGGAGAACGTGGTATTTGTCTTTCGGAGTCTGGCTTATTTTGTTCAGTGTGATGTGCTCCAGTTTCATTCATTTTCCTGCAAATAGCAAAGTTTTGTTTTTCTTCATGGTTGGATAATACTCCATTGTATATGTATACCACATTTTCTTTATCCATTCGACTGTAGACGAGCACCTCGGTTGGTTCCATATCTTAGCTGTTGTGAATTGTGCTGCAATAAATATGGCTATGCTTATAGTATGCTGACTTTAATTCCTTTGGGTATATACCAAGAAGTGGATTATAGATGAGTCAAACAGCAGCTCTATTTTTAGGGGGTTTTGTTTGTTTGTTTGTTTGTTTGTTTTGTACCAAGGATCGAACTTGGGACCTTGTGCTTGCGAGGCAGGAGCCCGAACCACTGAGATAAATCCCCGGCCCTAGGGGTTTTGTTTTTGAGGAACCTCCATACTGGTTTCCTTAGGGATTGTACTAATTCCCACCAGCAATGTAGAAGGGTTCCTTTCCCCACACACACCCATCTTTGCCTGCATTTATTGTTTTTGTATTCTTGAGGATAGCCATTCTGACTGGGATGAGAGGGACTCTCAGTGTAGTGTTGATTTGCATTCCCCTAATGGCTAAAGACAAGACAGTTTTAGAAAACCCCCTGTGTATAACTAAGCCTATTTACCACCTGAAATTACTATGTCACACATTTACTATTGCAACCCACTTACCTTCATGTTTTGTTGTGTTTAAACATGTTCATCTCTGGGCATTGCAGCAAATATTCTTCCACCTCTAACAGGAACTGTTAGAACAATTCAGCACCATCACTGAAGACCAGCATTGCCCAGCTTAGGTACAGGAAACACTTGCTATTGCTTTTGGTGTCACTAGGGTTACTTGTAGGAGCAGCAGATGTGAGGCTGGAGGTTCCTCTTCACTTGTCCCCAACATAGTCAGTGTCCTGGAGCCACAGAAAGCATGAAAATGATCTATTTAGGATGGTTATTGCTTCAGTTCATGCTGCTGTAACAGAATATCATAGACTGAGTGGCTTACAAACAACAGAAATTTGTTTCTTAGAGTTCTGGAGCCTGGGAAGTCCAAGATTAAGGCGCCAACAGAGTCAGTGTCTGGTGAGGGCCACTTCCTGATTCACGGGCAGCATCTCCTCATTGCATCCTCATTGGCACAAGGGGTGGGGGGCTCACTGGAATCTCTTTTATAAAGACATCACTCCCATGCATGAGGTCTCTACTCCATGACCTTATAACCCCAAAGACTTCATCTCCCAATATCATCTCCTTGAGGGTTAGGATTTCAGTAGTTGGGGGTGGGGGACACAAACAGTCTATAGCAGTTACATTCCTTGAATTCTTTCTCACTGACCTCCAACCCTGTGAATGCAACCTCTCCTGAGTGAGCCTTCTACGGGTTGCATGTAGTACCAAAGGAAGAATAAAATCCATTTCTTTCTGGTCACACATGGGGAGAAATGTAATTCCTTCATGAAAAGTATTCTCAGAAGACTTCTATGTTCTGTTCTTATAATTTCTGAAGTGCAATGTAGATCAACTAATTTGTAGTTTAGTAAGAGCAGAATCATCTACACAGGACTAGGGAGAACTCAGCACATGTGCATCAAGGACAGAATGGGCTGTTCCAGCCATGCTCCAGAAGGCATCAGTGATCAGCGTCCCGAATCTTGCCAGCCTCCTACAGCCTCAGACTGACTCCCCCATTCACTTAGCTCATTCTCTTCACACACTGTTTCATACCTTATCTTCTCAATCTATTGTAGGGCTTCATCCAATAGGACCATAAGAACCTTTTTCTGGTACTTTTTCTCTTGCACTCTAGAGAAAGTATACATTGGCCAATCCATGCTTAAATTACACGTGTGAGAAGATAAAGTGAGTCTGGAGTTCATGCTCGCTCAATGGTCAAGTTCAGTCAATGCCTGACTTCTTTTTTTTCAATAAAGATGAAGCTGTCTTCTCCCCACCACCTTCCTGAAGGGCTGTGAGATGCTGCAGCAATCATGCAAGCATGTGACCATTTGTCAGCAAGGGTACTTTTTCATGAGTGTTAGAGACAGGGTCGTTCCAATCCGACTGGCCATTTCTTCAGTCTTTCTCTGCACTTTCATCCATTCCTTCTTTTACTCTGCAGCAATACTGCATTGATGCAGGAGCTGTGGTCTAAATTCAGTAGGCAAAGCACACCTTATGGGCAGCTGAGATTACACTTGAAAACCTCTTTCAGAAGACACCACTATTCTCTAAGTCCAACACAGCAAGCTTTTCTTTCCACTGATGTTAGAAATAATTGTTGCTTCTTGGTTGAGTACCTTTCTTGCATTTGTGAACAATGTTTTCTTTAAATAAATAAACACCTTTGAACTCTGAAACACACATCACAGCAAGATAGTCACACTGTGGAAAGCACAAGGGAACTGAGAAGGACTGAATAGAGTGGGAGTCTCAGTTCCTGTCGCATGATCACTGACAGCTTACCTTCCTGAAGTGAGAAAGACAACCAGTGACCAACCTGCACTGCTTAAATATTTCCAGTCTCTCCCTCTCTCCCTCCCTCTCGCTCTCTCTCTCTCTCTCTCTCTCCCCCCCCATCCCCCCACCTATGAGCAGCATTACATCCTATTTTCCCTTTGCAGCCTTGGGCCTGCTGCAGGCTGTACGATTCTTAATTATTTTTTGAGTTCTATCAGAATGCCAAGGACCATCTTCAAGAATCTCCCCTCCTGAAATATGTTAAATAGGAGAAAACTGAACATCCTAGGACACTGAAATTTATACCTGACCAGTTGCTAGAAGATCAAGTTTCTTGTCTTTTGCAACTTTGGACAAATCATGTAACATTTTCAAGTTCTATGTTCCTAAATACAAAATGAATATGCATGTATTATACATCTTTCCATTTCCTAGGTTCAAGAAAAGAGATCAAACAAGCTAGGATAAGCAAAAGCAATTTGTTTTGTACCTATAACACATTCAAATATATGTTTGTATTATTAAATCATTTAGTCTTTCTTCATGTTGTTACCATAATGAAAATCATAGATAGAACATCTTGAACTTTCTGGAAGATGTATACATTTTATGTTTATATTTTCCTGTGGTTAATATTCTATTATTATTTCTATAACCTGTTTTCTTTTCCTTCATGCTTCTTGTTGATATAATCAGAACTGGTTTTCTGAGCCGATTTCTCTCCAGTAACCAAGCAATCACCATTGTGTGCTTTGTCTTGGGGGTTGGGGGACTTTGCCACTGGCTCAGCCTAGCTTATCTTCATGGAAACTTTCTCATTACTCACAAAACAAACACAGAAGTACAAAGGAAGATTCAAAAGGCTGGGAACCAAGCCTTTTGGCAACATTTCTATTGACAGAGCTAATTCTGGCATAATTAAAAAGCGTTCACTTAATCATGGAGTTAAGTATACAGAAAGGGTTCCTGGCATGCTTGGGCTGAGATTATTACTCCCCTACCAGCTGACTGTCTTTTAACATTGCAGGCCTCTTGATATTTTTAGCCTCCAACCATCTGATCTCAGCAGTTCAGAAGTCTTCCCACTCCCTTGTTTCTCTGGATCTTTGGAAGACTGGATGGAACTGCTGGTTGCCTTAGCATCCTTGAGAAGCTTAACTTCTTTAGATTACTGTCATTTCCACCAATCTAAGAAGATAGACTCCAATTTCTATTAAGGGATGTAGTTCCCGATTGCAAATAACATTCCCCCAGCAATTCAGAACCTCTATATTCTTAGATTCCAAGGTGACTATGACTTAAGCTGGGTGTGGTGGTGCACACTTGTAATCCCAACACTGTGGGAGGTTGAGGCAGGAGGATCCTAAATTTGATCCCAGCCTAGGCAACTGAGCAATTTCGAAAGACCATGTCTCAAAGTTTAAAAAAAAAAAAAAAAATAGGGCCGGGGATTTAGCTCAGTGGTTTCACTGCCTGCTGCGCAAGCGTAAGGACCCGAATTCGATCCCCAGTACCAAAAAAAAAAAACATGGCAAAGGATGTAGTTCAGTGCACAAGCCCTAGGTTCAATTTCCAGTACTGGGGAAAAGAAAAGATTAATTATGTCTTAATTCACCTGGCCTATCAAACTAGAACAACTGTATCTGACAGCTCTTCAGAGAGCTGTAGTGTGTGTGCAGGATGACTTCAGGCTTTTCTTTCTTGAGATACTATGCTCCCAGGAAGCTGAGAGCCTACCTGAATGACTTGCCTATGAGTTCTAGAGAGACACTGGGTCGGCAAGAAGTCCAAAGTACCAAAACTTCAATACCAGTTACAAAAGAGAAGCATCAGGGCCGGGGATTTAGCTCAGTGGTTTTGCCACCTGCTGCACAAGCGCAAGGACCTGAGTTCAATCCCCAGTACCAAAAAAGAGAGAGAGAAGCATCACATTCCCATGCAAAGTCAAAGGTACAG
The DNA here is from genome assembly GCF_053883595.1 of Heterocephalus glaber. Lineage (NCBI taxonomy): Eukaryota > Metazoa > Chordata > Mammalia > Rodentia > Bathyergidae > Heterocephalus > Heterocephalus glaber. Next base: position 24,068,216 of record NW_028258156.1, on the reverse strand, counting down.
ATTTTCTCCCTCAGTGCCATGCCTGCTCTCTTTTTCACATCCTTTTTGTTCTCTCTCTCACTTCCTAAAGGCAGTGGATTGCTGCCCACAATCATTCAATAGACAGAAAGACACTCTGGAAGATGTTGTGAGAGGATAATGGGAAGAAGTATGTGCCTCCCACCTCCTCATCAGTGAGAATACTGATGGTCTATAAATATAAAAATTCTAAGCACACATCCCTTTCTGGCCAGCTTCTGACCTAGAAGCTACAACATGTCTCTCTCCCACTTGAATTGAAAAGTGCTAGAATTCTCTGTGAGTTCAAACCCTAGTACAGATGAATTAATTACCTCTGTCACAGCTACTTATTTTAGTTCACTTTGACATGATACTATCCATGACTAAAGAGCTTTTTCACTGTTGGCTCTTGTAGTTCCTCAAGGCTCAAATTCTGCTGCCTCTGGGGAAAAAAGTACATGGCTATATAGAAAATGCCCTCAGATAACAGCTGTCTATGAAAAAGCAACAGCAAATATCATACTAAATGGTCAAAAACTGATATCCTTCACACTAAAATCAGGAACAAGACAAGGATGTCCACTATCACCACTCCTGTTCAATATAGTTTTGGAAACATTAGCCACGGCAATTAGACAAGAGAAAGAAATAAAAGGAATAAAGATAGGTAATGAAGAAATCAAATTGTCATTATTTGCAGATGACATGATACTCTATATACAAGACCCCAAGAACTCCACCAAAAGTCTTCTAGACTTAATAACCAAATTCAGTAGAGTAGCTGGATACAAGGTCAACACACAAAAATCAATAGCTTTCCTCTACACGAATGACAGACTCACTGAGACAGAAATAGGGCAAACAATTACTTTCACAATAGCATCCAAAAAACTGAAATACCTAGGAATCAACCTAACAAAAGAAATCAAAGACCTCTTCTCTGAAAACTACAGCACTCTGAAAACAGAGATTGAAGATGATATCAGAAAATGCACAGACATCCCCTGCTCCTGGGTAGGAAGGATCAACATAGTGAAAATGGCCATACTTCCAAAACTGCTATATAGATTCAATGCAATCCCAATAGAAATCCCAGCACCATACTTCATGGACCTTGAGAAAACAATCCAAAAATTCATTTGGAACAAGAAGAGACCTAGAAGAGCAAAAGCAATTCTAGGTAACAGAGACATGGCAGGGAGTATCACAACCCCCAACTTGAAACTATACTATAAAGCTACTGTGATAAAAACAGCATGGTACTGGCAAAGAAACACACCTGAGGACCAGTGGAACAGATTAGAAGATGCAGAAACAACTCCAGGCACACTCAGCCATCTCATCTTCAAAAAAGGAGCCAAACACCCTCAATGGAGGAAAGATAGCCTCTTTAATAAATGGTGCTGGAAAAATTGAGTTTCAACTTGTCAAAGATTAAAACTAGACCTGTATCTCTCACCATGCACTAAACTAAAATCAAAATGGATTAAAGATCTAAATATTAAAAAAGAAACGCTGAATCGGCTGGAACAGAGGTTAGGTAGAACTCTTGAAGACATCGGTGTAGGAAAAGATTTTATGAACAAAACCTCAGTTGCCTGTGAACTAGCACAAACAATCAACAAGTGGGATCTCTTCTTATTAAAAGGCTTCTGCACAGCAAGAGAAACCACCAGCAGTGTGAAAAGACAACCCACAATGTGGGAAAAAATCTTCACCTGCTGTTCCTCAGACAAAGGTCTACTATCTCAAATCTATAAAGAACTTAAAAAGATCAGACCTCCCAAATTTAAAGACCCAATCCAAAAATGGGCATCTGAAATGAACAGACATTTCTCAGACAAAGAAGTACAAACAGCAAATAAATACATGAAAAAATGTTCAACATCACTGGTCATTAGAGAGATGCAAATGAAAACAACACTGAGATTCCACCTCACACCAGAAAGAATGGCTGCTATCATGAAATCAACCAATAACAAATGCTGGTGGAGCTGTGGGGAAAAAGGAACCCTGCTCCACTGCTGGTGGGAGTGTAGACTGGTGCAAACACTGTGGAAATCAGTCTGGAGATACCTCAAAGAACTAGGACTTGAAGTCCCATTTGACCCAGCTATTCCCCTGCTGGGTATCTTCCCCAAAGAACTAAAAAAATCATACCACAGTGATATATGTGCACCCATGTTCATAGCAGCACAGTTTGTAATAGCTAAAACTTGGAAGCAGCCCAGTTGCCCATCAACTGGAGACTAGATAAAGAAAATGTCGGGTTTTTTATAAAATGGAGTACTACCGCCATAAAAAAATGAGAAATTAGAGACATTTATAGCTAAATGGATGCACATTGAGGCGATACTCTTAAGTGAAATAAATAGGACACACATGTATAAATACCGAATAATTTCTCTAGTGTGAAAAACTGAAAGTGTGAATAAGGACTAAAAGGTATAATACATAATGTGAAATAGGAAGAAAAGGAGCAAAGGGGAAGGGGAAGTGGGAGGGGTAGGGGAAAGGAAAGAAGGGAATGGAATTAATATGAGAAAATGAAAAAATGGAAACAAAGTCTTTGTAAATAGGGAGAGATGGAGGGGTTGAAGGGAGGGCAGGGGAAGGGGGAAAAATAAGAACCAAGAGAGATTATGTAAAGGTGCAAATTTCCAATGATGAATGTCATTATATTTTATACCTAAAATGTACCAATAAAATAAAATTTGAAAAAGAAAATGCCCTCAGAGGGTCTCCCTGAACTTTGTTTCTGTACTTGTTTCTACCACTAACTTTACCTTTTCATTTACTAGACATAATGGATCTGTTCTGTTTTCCCATATGCAATAACTTATAGAGCAGAAAAATGAGATGATCCTCAGATGTCAAGGATTTGAACAGCTGTACTCCCAATCCTGCAGACACATATCTTTTAGTGCATTAAAAAAATTGCTTTGGTATAATATAACTAGAGAATCACTAGAAAACTTGCTATCTTAAAGTAGCTCCAGCTCCCGTTCAAAAAAATAGAGCCAGTAGAAGTCTATTTGAAGTCTCCACCTCCCAGTGGACCACACCAGTCTTGTGGTTCTTAGCTATGAAGTATATGACAAATGATTTAAATAATGGTTTAAATTACTTATGTTGGAATAGTGAAGTTAAAAAGTACTTTCTTTGTTTTTAATGTTATGAGGAATTCAAGGTTATCCACATAATATTATCCTCACTTGCATTCTGATATACTTTCTTTAACAACAGAGGAGCTGAGGAATATGATGGAATCCCAGCATAGGAAATAAATGGAATCCATAAAACAGATGCAAACAGATATTCTGATATACTTTCTTGAGTATGTGGAAGGTAAAATTATTCCTAGAACAAAGATAATTTTGCATAACCCTAGATACTGCAATGAGAGTTCAGAATATATGGGAACCCATAATCCATTACGTGTACAGCACAGGAAGAAGGCTTGGAAACTCTGTAGTGTAAATTAACAACCTACATTGCTTCCTCTTTTAAAATAAAAATGCTATATTCTAAAATAAGTAAATAAATGCATAGTGGAGGAAAACTGCATAAGGAAATATCTGACTATGCAGAGAGACATGTGACCAAAAGATAAGGCTCTCCCAGAAATCTTGTGAGCTAACCATCAGTCTGCATCTGATCCTGTTATTTGCTGGCTTTTATAAGATGCAGTAAAAACCACTGAACAACTAGATGGTAAATAAAATATTACCTCCTTGGGAAAGAGGTGGGGGAAACAGAGGAGGGGTAGGAAATGTTTATAATAGGAAACTAAGTGTTTAAATCAAAATGAAAACAAACAAACAAAATGGCTAGTGTTGCGTTATAGGGAAGGAGATGTAGAAAGCTGGACATTTGTGGTGAAGAATTTGTGAAAGCAATCCAATGATATTTCTGACTTTGGGTCTATTAAGATGTCAGTGATGAAAAAGCAATATTGTCAAGAATAGTAATATGTCAGGGTGAAAATCAATAGCAGCCACAGAAAGGTAATAAATTTTACTAAAAAATGATTCAATCTCACATTTATAGAATTATAACTGTCATCAGAATGACCAAGCAGCAATTAGGTAGACCTGCACTCACAGCTGACTAGACCGGAGCTGTGTTTGGTTTGTTTTAGGTTGTTTTTGTTTTTGTTTTAAGCAACTTAGGTCCACTTAGAGTGGCTTTGTCTGTAACTCTGGAAGATCACAGAGCTGCCAACTTGAATATGATGGAAATATGACTTCAAAATTAAATTTGGTTCCCCTTACCCATCTCATCTTTTACTCCTTATCTCTTTTGTGTTCTCCCTTAGGAGAATGTGATGCCCAAAGAAACTATGGTGGTAGAAAGAGCACTGATTTAAAGACTTTTGGAACCCTTAATATAAAATCTAAGCACAGGCAAAATTAGAGTGTCAGAATGCAATATGAGATCACCCTGACGAGGGCCTGGTGTAAAGGAGAAGGAAGCATAAAGCCACTGGCTCTGTTTCTTGAGCTGGAAGCTGGCAAGACAGGTGCTCCACCTTAGTGAATTCAATGAGTTTACACATATGACCTGCATTTATTTACATACACTTCAGAAATTTAATGCATAATATACTTCAATAAAACATTTACATAAAAAGCCTTTGTATCTTCTCATTAAGTCTTCTCTAAATAGCCAAAGATTCAGGGGAGGTCACATGAGTACTAATTTCTTTTACAAAATGAGAGGGTAGACCAGATGACCCCAGCCCTGAAACTTCTCAATATTATCATCATTGTTGTATGATGAATAGCACTGCTATTCCTGCTACTACTGACTTGAATAATAAGCAGACGACAGGCAGTGTTCTCACAGGCCTTCAAGAAAAGCAATGAACTGAAGGCTGTGTAAATTTGCCACACAGGGAACGATGTAGATTAATTGGAACTACAGGGTTCTTATTGATAGCCGAGAAGTAGAATTAAGGTGGCTGTCAGTGTGGGTTCCCATTTTTAAAGCAGATGTTCATCACAGCTAGTGATGTGTGCGATTACATTAAATTCAGGATCCAATGTTTCTCTAATCGTTTCTTTTCAAAAATAGCTGCTGGGAATTATGATTCTGTTAAAACAAGCTGAAAGAACTTCCAACCAATCCTGTAGTCCAGTGCTCCAAGCAGTTCTTTTTCCTCTTTATTTCATATAAAGTGAATTTAAAGGTGACCTACACAATGACTGATTGGCAGGTAAGGAGAATCAGCATCTCTATCATCAAAGAGAAGTTGCCAATCATATCTCAAAATGGATGAGACCAGAGCCTGGGATACAGGGCATTTGCCAGAGTGATAGGGGAAATCACTGTGACCTCCAGTTAATATGAAAATGAACTGTACCTGTCTCCCTGTGTGCTTTTCCTACAACCTGAGTCTCTCTGAAGGCAAAACATAGTAAGTAGGAAGCAGAAGAGAAAATAAATGATTTGGATAATCCATTGCACAAAATAGTTAGCCCCAACATGATACACCCACAGGGAAATTCTTAAAATCTTATGATTTTTGTCATAAAGTCTCCAAAGTCCCCTGAAATAAGTCACCTATTTTACCAACCCACCTGCTTCTATCCCACTGAAAACAATTCTGGTGAAAGCCAAGCCAGATATGCAGTCTGATGGCTGTCCTCTTCTGAATCCCAAGAATAATCTTTTGGTACAAACATAGAAGCGTATTATTTAGTCTTCCAGCAAACATGAAGGGATACAATGAAATGAAGGAAATGCAAATCATGAGCTGCCACATAAGGTCCTAATTACCATAATTTGACCCATCCTCCTTCCCACTGCCGGAAAGTCAGCCTTCTGCATGACAGGAAGCCAAACCAGGAAGATAACAGCCTTCTGTTCCCTCTCCCTATCCCTTGCCTCTTTTTTTTCTCCTCTGTTCTTTAAATGATGTTCGTTAAGACAACGATTCTTCTAACAGTTTGTAAGCCTCAATTGTATTAGTGAAGCTTTTCATGACTTGATAAAATGAGCTAAAGGAAAGGAAAAGGAAAAGCAAAAATAAGCAGGCAGATGCTGTCTTTTCATTCTCCAAAGCAACTGTCAATCTCAGAACATTTTCACAGAACCTGCCAGAAATTTCTCTGGAATCACCCCTGTCAGATACAAGGACAGTAAATCTAAAAGGTCTAGGTCTTCCATGATATGATTTAGAAATGTATTAAAAATGCAGAAAAGATCAATTCAGAATCCACATGTCCAGCTCATTCCCTCTACTCCCACACAGCTCCAAGAGTAGTTTTTTTTCATAGATTACTCATAGCTTTACCTTGTCCCTGACTTCCCCTAAACTCTCTGAGGTAAGTTAACTTGGCATAGCTTCTTCTTACATTTATGGTGGTAAATGAGCCAGGCTGGGAGACATACAAAATGTGTTAACTTCCTGCCTATTGAATACACCTAAAATAGGCCCATTAAAATATGGATCTAGGGGCCAAGGATTTAGCTCAGTAGTTCTGGTGCCTGGCTCGCAAGCACAAGGTCCCGAGTTAGATCCCAGGTACTCCCCCCGCCAAAAAAATATATGGATCTAAAAACCACACCCCTGCCCACATTAGTGCTGGGTCATCTGCCTTTTGCTATGCATGACAAATGTCATAGGAATCTGGCCTCTTGTTACCCTTAAGCTCAAGCATGGGATGTGATTGGATTTTTCAGTGGCAGCTTTCTATCGGTGGCCTCAGTAGTGCTTCCCCAAGTTAGGACTTAAGCAAGCAAATCATAAAATCAGAAAGCTTACATCTCAGTGACAGTATGTACATCCAACAAACTGGAGAGTATGTTTCACTGACCTTTTGTACTTTATAGCATTGGACTAGGTGGGCTGCTTTAGTTTCAATCAGTGTGTAGGCATGATACAATTTAGCAAGACAAAAGGCCTGACTTCAAGAAGCAAAAATATCCCTGAGAAACCAATCTTCCTCCTAGCATTGGATGGGGACAGCCAGACAAGGCAGAGTACAAATGCTCGAGTGGTGGGAGAAACCTGGAAAACAGTAAAAGTTTATTGGGCCATATTTAAAGATCAGGAAGTCAGTAAGCAAAGAAGGAACCAAGAAGCTACTGGAACTTTGAAGTAAATCCAAGTGAATTGTAAATTGTGACAAGAAAAAAAGGTAACCAGTAAAGTATGAAAAATGAGTGCAGACTGGGGACAGAGGCTACAAATCATATAAGAAAAACATAACAGAAAATTTAGTTAACAGGATACCAAGGTGGATGCTTTGGGCTGCAAGTAATGGAAAACGCAATTCAAACAGTAAGGTCATTTTTTGGCTTGGAGAATTGGAAGTCCAAAGATGGATAGTCTTTAGGTTTCCTGATCCAGTAGCCAATCATTTCATCAAGGAACAGGTTTTTTCTCAATCTCCACTGTACAATATCTAGTGTCACCTTCACCTTGTGGCTGGTTTTTCTCTTGGTCAGAAAATGGCTGCCAGGAACAATTGAGTTTCCACCTTTTCTCACTCATATCCAGGGAATATGAGGGAGTTTCTCCTAGGAGATACCCTGGAAGAATGAGGAGAAACTCTCCCAGGAGCCTCTGTAAACTTCTCTGTGTACATCTTTGTATCTCCTGTCCCAGGCCAATCACAACCATGACAAGGTTATTTTTCTTTGTTTAAAGGTGTCAAAGTCCATTCCTAGAACAACTTTGCCTAGATGAACAGGCAGCATGGGGTAGAAATAGATAACGAATCAAAGTCGAAATCTCCTGGGAAGTAAAAGGAGGAGATGTACACTCTACAGGCAACTGTGATCATCATTAATGCGGTTCAGCAAGCACTTCCAGCTTCCTACTTCCTGGCACAAAATGAAATTATACTTCCCACCTCCTAGTGGCTAGGTGGGGCCATGAGATTTGCTGTGGCCAGTGTGTAAAAAACAGAAGGACACATGCTACCACCAAGCCAGAAACTTTAATGGACAAAGTGAGGCCTCCAAAGCTATCTTTAATTCTGCTCCAGAGATTAGTTAATACTCAAGATGGTAGCTGCTTCTCCAGTATATCCCTGAATTAAGAATCATGAAGCATAAAAAAAAAAAAGAATCATGAAGCAGGAATCCTAGAAAGCCCATGGCAGAGATGAGCAAGAAATCAACTTTCATTGCTTAAATTCACTTGAGATCTTTTTTTACTTCAACATACTTTAGTCTGACATTGACCCAGCTATGGGTAATGCCCATGCAGCACCCGCTGTTAGCACTTGCCATCTTGTCCTGGGTCAGGAGGCTATGTGAGCTGGATGTCAGTATCACATGCTTGAAGACCCCAGTTAGGTACAAGCTTTCTTTCCTTCTATTAATTTTAGGCTTGGGCTGGGGATGTAGCTCAGTGGTTTTGCCACCTGCTGCACAAGCACAAGGACCCAAGTTCGATCCCCAGTACAAAAAAAAAAAACTTTAGCCTTGAGAACACAGAGAATTTAAGTATTGTGTTTATTAAAATATATTTTTGCATCTACATGTTTTTTAAACTTGAAAGTTATCATATTTTTTTTCAAATTCCTTGGCAAAACCGAGAATGGCTTGGAGGGCTCCCCCTGCCCACTGAGAGTGTGTTTAAAATTCAGCGAGGTTTTCCCCAAAGATAATTTTTACCAATGCGTTCATAAACATCCTGCCTGTTTGTTGAGCACTTCCAGAGCAGAATACCTGGGTAATTTTGATTAGGCCATAATCTTCAAAACATGTAATGATTGCCTAGTGACAGGATGCTCAATTTTCAGATTTTTTTCTTGCCTATTCTCCAGTGCAATCATAATTCCCTACTTGAGTGCTATCTTTACTATCATCCTTTCAGAGATGAAAATACAAAAGCACAAAAATTGTTATGAGGTTGGATGCTGGTTTGTGAAAAGGCACTAGCAGAGGAGCCAGGGAGCCCATGCTCTGGGTTCTGGTCCTGGCAGGTGTGCTCAAGCCAGTGGAATCTGGATAGGAGCAGAGTCTCTGATGCCTGCTGTTAGGAAAGATGTGCAACACATCCACATCCAGGCACCCACGCCTGCTCACTGCAGAAAGAGATTCCCTTCCTTTGACAAAGGACCTTCATAGGTCTCTCTGATCAAAAAGGAAGGTGAAACCTCAGCATGATTCATTCCCAGCCTTGTCTTTTTCTGACAGTCAACCTAGGGAGAAAAGCATCCCAAAGTCCCCAGTCCCTGGCCTCCTCGTGGAAATTGATAATTCTACATCCGGCCACTTCCCACACCTTAGGAGCTGGACCCAGAGACCCTGCTGGTCAGGGGAGTCGTGGGCATTGGTCCTAATGATTTCCATCACACCGTTGCTTCCCACTCACTGTACCCTGAAGGACCTCATATTCCTTTTTCTTTTCCCTTGATTAATGTTTTCATAAGTTTGCCTTCCCCCAACTTCAACCTGTGGTCACTGCCTAGGCGTACACTCAGTGTCTTAATCTTCAGGAGCTGTTTTCCACCTTACTTCTCAGTAACTGTATCAGCAGCCTTCTCTTTCCTGACCCAAAGCCACTGGGTACCGGAGAGTCTTGTTTTGTTCTTCCAGGTGACCTTTCTCTTTGCAAACGCAAGCTCCCAGGGCTAGGCTGTATCCCTTGGTGCCATTGTGTGAGTTGAAACTTAAAAGAGTCACAAGGGAAGATCATAGGGAGGATTTACTCTTCCTGACCCAAAGATGTCCTTAAATCTAAGGCTGACGTTGCCTTCCCTCTGAAAATCTAGTGCATTAACAACACAGTTTCAAAATGAACTTTTAAGGACTGCTGTTGAAGTGAAGGTTTGTGAGCTTTCCAGGAAGCTTCAAGCTCGATGGGATCTATTTGAGACTGAGGCTCCGGTTCATTCCTGAGAGATGGTGAGATCTCTCGTTCACCTCCTATTTCTCTAGCCACTCCCTCCCAGCTTTCCAGCTGTTATCCCTCTAACCTTTCTTCCCCTCTCCCTTTTTCCTGTGTCCCCTCTTTAAATTCATCCGTTCCCATTCTTTTATCCACCAATAGTCAGCAACTCTGGCCACAGCCACTCTTGATCTCCAGAAATTATTTCCAGCTGCCACGTGCAGGACATCTCCGAATACAGTGATCCTCTTATCTGCAGTTTCTGTTTCTGGGGTTTCAGTTACCCATGGTCAAGCAAGGTCCAAAAACATTAAATGGAAAATTCCAGAAATAATTCATGAAATCTCACTCCTTTCTACTCTGTCTTGCCTAGGACATGAATCATCCCCTTGTGCAGTGGATCCACACTTTATACTGTATCCACCCATCAGTCACTTAGTATCCTTCTTGGTTATCAGAGTAACTGTTACAAGATCACAGAGGTTGTTTTCAAGTCACCTTTATTTTACTCAGTAATGACTGCCAAGCGAAAGAGTAAGGATGCTGGCAAATTGGATATGCCAAAAGAAGGTGTAACATGTTGCTTTTCTGTGAAAACGTGAAAGTTCTTGGCTTATACGGGAGAAAAAAATTTTAAGTTTAGTTTACTAAGTCCTGTGGTAAGAATGAATCTTCTATCTGTGAAATTGCAAAGAAAGAAAAATATTCATGCTTGGGGCTGGGGATTTAGCTCAGTGGTTCTGGTGCCTGCCTTGCAAGCTCAAGGTCCTGAGTTCAATCCCCAGTACCAAAAATATATATATATATATATATATATTCATGCTAGTTTTGCCATCACACCTCAAATTGCAAAAGTTACAACTATCAATTGTGGTGTTTAGTTAAGATGGAAAAGGCATTAAATTATAGGGTTCAGGACCATCTATGGCTGTGAGCGTCCACTGGGATCGTGGAATATATCCTCATATATTGGGGGGATGTTATACTTTAGACACTTGGAAGTCAACCTGTCTATACTGAACTAATTGTCCTTTTATTTTCCTAATCTAACATTTGCCTCCTGCCATCATCTACCTACTACCTAAACACCTCTCAGTATTTCTCAGTGATGTAGTTTCTTTTCTTGCTAGCCAGTCAGTATTAGAAGAAGGGGCTGGAGAAAGAGACAGGAGTTGAGATGCTGAAGTTTCCTATATCCACCCTCCACTCTTGAGCCAAAACCAAGAAGGGAATGGGAATCAGAGTGTACTAGAAGATTCAAATACATTTGAGAGAGCCCAAAGCAGACTGGACCTAGGCCTCACTTCCCTTTATGAGACTAGCAGGCTCATAGGGAAATCCACATCCAGCTGGCCCTTGAGCCACAGAGTAGAAACAGCTGAAGGAAGTGACCAGGAAGATGGGCCTAAGAATATGTTTCCAGTTTCCCAAGGGCTGTGGAGTCATGTGGGGGTCCTAGAAGAGACTAGAGAAATTCTGAGCCTGGGAATCTGGACAAAGAGTAGAAGAATGTGAGGACTCTGAACTGGAAGGACGTGGCTGAAACAATGACTGGAAACAGGAGGAGATCTCAAGGACCCTACATGAGTGGGCACTCTACATGGCAGTACAAAGCACCCAGACCCAGGCTAAGGCTAAAATTTGCCCTGTTCACCTCAGACCTGATGGTATAACCCTGAGTGGTGTTCCATCATCCACCTCTAACCCAACTCTAAGATTTCCGGACCTTTCTAAAATGTGTGGTCCCACAAACTGCCCAGCTATATGCAGTAGCCTTGATGTATTCTTCAGAACATCATTGATAAATTACTATCAGGCTTTGCCAAGGAAATTTATTATACTATGATATTTGCACCATCAATGAAAAATTATTTAGCACATTTTAGTGCACTCAGCACAAGTACTCAGTACATGTGTATTAAATAAAACTGAGCCTAATATTTAGAATTGTATTGCAGTTCTTTTAATGATTATAATACAACCATTATCCTCATCTTGTCACTGAAAATAAATTAATCATATTCAAAGATTAGATTTTAAATCTTTGTAATAGGGAGGGATGGAGGGGCTGAAGGGAGGGCTGGGCAAGGGTGAAAAATAAGAACCAAGAGGGACTATGTAAAGGTGCAAATTTCCAATGATGAATGTCATTATATTGTATACCTAAAATGTACCAATAAAAGAATTTAATAAAAAAAAAAGATTAGATTTTAGGTACTAATTGTGTCATAAAAATAATAACAGCCTAGCTGGGCATGGTGGCACATGCCTGTAATCCCAGCCCTCTGGGAAGCTGAGGCAAGAGGATCACAAGTTGAAGGCCAGCCTAGACCAGATAGTAAGACCCCATAAACAAAGAAAAAATGAGAGAGAGAGAGAGAGAGAGAGAGAGAGAGAGAACAAAAGAGATGAAATACTGGTGGCTTATTAAACCATATGTCTGTCTGTTTCTTCCTAACAGTAACACTCCACCAGTAGGTATGGTCCCCCACATCTCACACAGCCCATTCACACATCCAACTTTCCAGCTAGCATAGCACACAGGTAACAAAATACTGGCATATGTTTCAGTAAATTCAAATATGAATATATGCCCCTTCGTTTCTACAGAAGTGGATATGGTAGTTTTAGAACCTATAGAGCACACAGCATATATCAATAAAGGTGTTGTGTTGTAATACAACTTGCCTGGGTTTTGTTGTTTTTTAAAGTACATCAGCCAGAAATCTGCTCTACAAGAATCTATACACTTCCATGCGGGATATGTAGATGGCTAAAATTCTAGGGTCTTGAGGCCTTTGTGCTAAAAATACAACAAAGTTAAAGATGGAAAGTGCTAATCATAAAAGCAATGTCATGCCTGAAGGAAGACTTGATAAAATATCTCAAATCTTATATACTTCACTTTAGGAAAATTCTCTGTGGGTTAAATATGTTGAATATGCCTTTCTCCAGGTAAAATAATTTAACTCTAAATTCAGTTTTGGAGGATGCAAAAGTTGCCTTCAGAAGAGATAATATAATGTTCATAGTCCTAAATGTGTCAAATAAATATCAATTTCTTCCTTTGTGTAAATTCCAGCTATAGATTGCAGAAAACTTGGCCCAAACTGGATTCAGTACACTAGGAATAATTCACCTAAGATAGAGCAGAATTCAGGACCTGTTCATTAATAGCACCAAGACTCAATATATCTTCTTGGTTCTCCTTCTGCTATGTTACCTTTAATCTTGGGCTTCACATAATAGTGGATGCAGGCCACACCTCCAGGTCCTGGGTCCTCTCTGTTTGTTTTGTTTTGTTTGTTTTCTGTCAGTCTGAAAAATAGATCATATCCTCCAAGAACATTTCATTGTTTTTCACTGGCTCTTGTCAGGTCACGTGGCCATCTCTAAACCAATCACAATGAACCCAGACATCGGATATGCTAATTGGCTTGTCTGACTCACATATCCTTCTCTGGAACTAGGTAGAATTGCCAGAAACTTTAGGAATGATGGTAGGGGCTATACCTCAAAGGAAATCTAGATATAATTACCAGAAGAATAATGAAGGGACAGCCACTAGAAAAAAATATATAGATGTCTATAATCCCTCTTCTTCCCTGTGGTGGGCAACTGTGTAGCCATCCTCTAGCATTCTACCTTTTTGTAATGACCTCCCTGTTGAGTATGGGTGACTTGCTTCTAGCCAATAAAATATGATGGAATCCAAACAATGATGGGATGCCACTGCCCTGATGAGGCTACATAAGATTGTGATTCTATCTTGCTATAGATTCTGTAGGCTTCTTCATTTGTGAAATTTAATGAAGCCAGCTGTCATGTTGGAGAGGCCCTTATGGTAAGGAACAGAGAGTGGCATCAGGCTAGGCATAGAGGACCAATGAATTTTTCAGGCAACCACAAGAGCCTGGAAATCGATCTTTTCCCTCATCAAACTTTCAGATGAGAAATCAGCCCTGGCCAATATCTTGATTGCAGTCTTGTGAAAGATACTGAGATGATGAATCCAGAAAATCTGTGACCATCTTCTGACCTACAGAAACTGAGATAACAAATGTGTGCCCTTCTAAGCTACTAGGTTTTTGGTAATATGGTTATGCAGCAATGTGTACCTAAAGCACTTCCTTTTTTCCTTCCATATCACATTCAAAACCTCTCCCAGATCTGCTATGCTCCACTCACCAAGTGCCAATCTCAAGCAACCAGAGAGTTCTCTGCAGTGTCTCAAGAAAGCTTATTTCCCTGGGAAAAGCCTAGTGCTCCCTGCTCCCCAAGGATTCCCCTCCCTCCTTTGTGTGGAGGCCTGGGTTTACCTTTCAGAGAAAGCATGACTAGGTTATTTGTCACAGATTTCTCAGGTCTTAGCCCAAAGGAAAGGACCCCCCCATGACACTGTTTCACTGTTGATATCTGGGGCCCTCTGACATCTCTTAAGATCAACCACACAGAGCAGCAACACCAGGTCACACAATGGGAGGTTGCAGAGCTAAGGGGTCTGAAGCATTTTGGCCTCCAAAGTAACTACCCCTTGAGGAAGAAGGTGGCTGAAGGATGAAACTGTTATCCTTGTTAATGGCAGGTCACAACCATCCATGATGAGGGAGACAGTCATTACCTCCTAATCTTTTTAAAGTGCTGTCCTATCCGGAAGTCACCACAGAAGGCCAGAGTTGCCCCACATTGTCCCAAACCAGCCTTCCTCCAGTCTTCAGTCCCTTCCTCTTCCCCTCCCTCTTTCCCTCCTCTCAGGGATGCGCAGCTGCAGCCACACAGAGCCCAGACAGCAGTTGCGCTGAAGGCGGCTTCACAGGGCTGCACAAAAGCTTCCAGGCCCTGAGCACTAAGTCCTTCCTTCCTTCAGTCAGGCCCACCATCGCCCAGCTCTTAGGAGAGCTATAAATCTACCTGAGCTGTACATTCTCCTTTCTGTGAGGCTTTTAGACTGACTTCAAACCCCTCTCTTCTCATATCCACCTCATCTCTGGCCTGATCCACAATTTTTAGACCAGATCTCCAGACATAACCCTGAGGAATAGGATTTACCAGCTTTGCCCTCACCACAGAGCTCTGCCTGACACTGGCCTCTTCTCCTCTGTAGATTCTGTGATTCTGCAAATCAGTGTAGTATTTCAATCACATTGCACAGTAAACTATGATATGTTTTGTGATTAAGCACTAAAAGGGAGACAGGTGGTGCATTTATGGGGAATTAAAGCCTGCTGCAGGCCATGTGAAACCGCATACGTCTCTGAGAGTGCAAGAATTATAGCAGTCTTTGGCAAAGAAACGGCTCTGCCTATCACATGGCTCAGCTCCACAAGCTTTTAGACAGAGAACAAGACTGGAGAGAAACCTGTTCATTTTTTTCTAACTGACATTTACATTATTTCAATACTTATATGCTACAAAACATAATGATTTCACTCACACTTAAGTTTCAATCAGTTCAGGACTAAGGTACTTACAGACTGTTTAGAGATGCATTACATCTTTTGAATAATTAATTCAAAATAATACCCAAAATCTTTTACCACAGCTTATCCCAAGATTCCTTAAATGGTTTTTTGGTATTTTGTTGTTTTCTGTTTTGTTTCCTTTGTTTTGTTTTGGGGCTCTTTTTTTCAGTACTGAGGTTTGAACCCATGGCCTTCAAATTGAGCTACATCCCCAGCCTTTTAAAAATTTATTTATTTAAAGGCAGGGTCTCCTGGGCATCTGAAATTAATAGACACTTCTCAGATGAAGAAGTACAAATGGCCAACAAATACATGAAAAAATGTTCAACATCTCTGGCCATTTGAGAAATGCAAACTAAAACAACACTGAGATTCCATCTTACCTCAGAAGGAATGGCCATCATCAAGAAATCAAAGAATAACAAATGCTGGTGTGGCTAATGGGAAAAAAGAACCCTTCTACATTGTTGAAAGGAATGTAAACTAGTACAACCACTATGGAAATCAGTATGGAAATTACTCAAAAAACCAAAAATAGAAATTCCATTTGACTCAGCTATTCCCCTTCTAGGTATCTTCCCAAAAGAGTTAAAGACATGATATTACAGTGATATGTGCACACCCACGTGTATAGCAGCACAATTCATAATAGCTAAGTATTGGAAGCAGCCTATATATCCATGAATGGGTAAAGAAAATGTGATATTCATACACAATGGAGCCTGCTCTACCATGAAAAAGGATACTTTTGAATCACTTGTAAGAAAATGGGGGCACCTTGAGACCATAATGTTAACTGAAGTAAATAAGACATACAAGCTTAAATATCATATGGTTTCTCTTATATGAGAGGCCCAAAATATAGAATAAAATAAAAAGACATAACAGGAAAAAAGAGACAGAAAAAATTATTGTAATCTAGCATGACCAATGTATCTAAAAGTATACCTTGATTTAGTATAATTGTCTTATATGTTTTATATATGTTTGTCTTTTTATGTTTTATATGTCTTGTATGTTTTTGGCCATAAGGGCTAAAAATAAACAAATGAATAGGGCTTATAAAATAAACAAATGAATTTGAAAATAAATAAAGACAGAGGCTCAAAAAGTTACCCAGGCTGGGACTTATGATCCTCCTTCCTTAGCCTCCTGGAGTGCTGGGATTGCAGGCACACACCACAGGTCTCAGATGGTTCTTAATCTCTGTAGATTCCTAAACCAATAAAGGCATTGCATTGACCCCACTGTTGTATTTGACACATATATAAGTCCTAGATTCTGAGAAACAAAGACTCAGATTCTCTTTATAGTAATGATATGCTCTCTTGGTGACTGTGAACATTTTCCCTTGAGTGTCTACTACAATTTAAGAGCCCCTAAATTGTTTTAGGATGTATGTTCTCTATGTTCTTTGATCTTAACATCATCTGAATGTTTTCAACAAAAAAAAAATCAAATCGAGTAAATTCTGTTGATACTTCTAAAATGGAGGTTAATTATTTGCTAGTTCAAGGAAGTTCCTTTACCTTCATTCAGTTTTTAACAAAATATTTACAAAGCACCATTAGGGCTGGGGCATGGAATGACGAAAGGCCACCCAGCCAAGTTTTGCTGTGGACCATACCTGATATCAAGTGTCTGTCCTTATTCTCCCAACTGCCAAAGCCGTGGTCTCCTTTTATTTCAGGTATTAAACATTACTTTTGAAAAATTCTAATCTTCTTTTTTCAGCTCTCTCCTCCTTCAACATGTTCTTCTTAATATTTTCATTTGTTCTTATGACCCTGTTTTGGGTTAAATTGTGCCCTGTAAGAAGAAGATATTTTGGGGTCCTAACTCCCAGTATCTCAGAATATGATCTTATTTGGAAACCAGGTCTTTATAGAGACAGTGAAGTTAGAATGAGGCTATTTGGGCCATCCTAATATGACAAGTTTCCCAAAAACAGGGATAGAGGAATTGGACACAGACATGCACCATGTGAAGGTGAAGGCTGGAATCAGGACGGTGCTTCTACAGTTGCCAGCACACTGCCAGGAGCTAGGAAGCAGTGGACAGAGTCTTACTCGCAGATCTGGAAGGAAATGACCCTGCCCACACTTTGATCTTCAATTTCCAGCCTCCAGAACTGCAAGACAAATTTCTGTTGTTTAAACCACTCCATGTATGTTCTCTGTTATCACAGCCCTAGAAAACTAATACTGACTCCAATTCTCAAATTATTACTTGCAGTTCAAAATTCTCTTTTAAACTGCGTGATTGACAAGGACACATGGGCTTCTCCAACTCATGTAAAGGGCTTGTGTCTTGGTCACTTTCTCATTGCTGGGACCAAATACCCAACACCCACAACTCAAAGGAGGACAGGTTTATTTTGGCTCATGTTTGCAGTCCATGGTTGGCTGGCTCTGCAGCAGAAACAGCACAGTGAAAGGGTCTGGGTGGAGGAAAGCTGCTCCCATCATGGCAGCCGGGAAGCAAAGGGTGGAGGGAGGCTCTGGGGAAGAAGGAGCTAAACCCTTACAGGTCACACACCCAGTGACCTGTCTCTCCCAACCAGACCTCAACTCCTAACAGCACATTCAACCATGAACTCTTCCACTGATGAGTATAGCACCCCGCCCCCCTGGTCCAATCACCTTCTGAAAGCCCAATCTCTGAACACACGAGCCTTTGAGGGGACTTTTGTGCTAACTATAGCAGCTTGTTTAGACCAATGCCTGGCCCATAACAAGTTCTCAGTAAAAATTAACGGTGCTGCTTCTGCTACTAATGATGATGGTTATAAAGTGGCAGAAGTAGCGGGGGGTGGGGGAGCCAAAGCAGCAAAAGAAGAGGCAGAAGAAAGAGGAGAATGAATTAGCTGGGCCTGGCTCCCCTCTGTGAAATATAAAAATTATAAACTGTCTCAGCAAGGTACATGTCTTTTCTGTCTTTGTTCTTCACCACCCACTCACTACAAGTCTAAAGCAGCCTTATTATTAAATCTTTTGAATTTTTATCTTGCTGAACATAGCGATGGCCAACTGGTAACTGATTACAAGTAGGCACCTTGAGAAGAAGTCATAGTTCTTAGCCCCCGTGTGCTTGCAGCAGAAGAAATTACTTGTGATGAGGAATTCAGGAACATTGCCTCAGTAGTCAGAACTGCACTCCACCTGAGTACAAGTGGAAAGGGCCACATGATACGTTTCTTTGAAGACTGTGTTCCCACTCATTGCTACTCTTCTCCCCACCAGCCACACTCTTCCTCTGATAAAGATGAGGCAGAGAACAGCAAGCTGTGTCTGCTGCTGACAGAAATCAGAGTGCCTGGGTTATTTTGAGTGGTACCATTTTTCAAGCACCTGCCAGATGTGTCAAAATAGTGTCAGCCTATTACCTTGTATTCATTTCTCCAGTTGATCCCACCAACCCTCACTTCCAACATGGAAGTATTATTTATTATTATTATTATTATTATTCCCATTTCACAATCTCTTATCCATTTCATAGGTGGATAGACAGATTGGATTGTCCAAGGTCATCAGCTAAAAAGTAACAGAGCTGAAATATGTACCTACAACTGGCCTGCTTAGCACCTAGCACTAGATCATGCCGGGTGCCAGTAGATGTTCAGTAAATATTTTGTGGCCTGAAGTATTTTGACTGCCTGATCGAATGCTCCCTATGTGGAAGAGAAGAGATAAAGAAGACAGAAACATGAGCCCAAACCTCTGGGTGACAGAGGCCTGGACACTAAGAGACAAAATTTCATTCTTTTTATTCTATTGATGGCTAATTCTATAAACTGTCAGTAGCTACACACAACACAAGGCAAGGTTTGTTAGATACCATAAGGCCAGTCAGTCTAAAAAACAAGTAAATAACAAAAGCAAATATTATTCTATTCTCACTAAGAACAACTCTTGATTTTAGATAATCCCCACAAAACACTTATTTCACAAATCACCATTTAGTCATTTTCTGTCCTCTCATACAAACCTCATGAGGCTTGGATCATCTTGGCTGGAGTTTAAGAACAACTATAAAGTACAATTCTTTCAGCCTGAAGATACCCAGAAGTTTACAAAACATTTAACATCGTTTTTTTTGTTGGTTTTTTTTTTGTACTGGGGATCAAACTCGGGTGCTTGCGCTTGCGCAGCAGGCAGCGAAACCACTGAGCTAAATCCCTGGCCCTAACATCTTTTTCTGAAACATCAGGTCCCTGCGACAGGCAGAGAAGGTACATAGGCCTCAAGGTTCTTTTCTTAGTATCTGTGCTGAAAAGAATGAACAAAGTGTGAAAAGCTCTTTCCAACTTCCACTGAGGAGAGCAGACCAGCTTAGTGCTGCAGTGAGGACTAAGGTGACCATCTCCACTCAGCATTTAAGAGACTGAGCCCTCAGAAAATGTTTTCCATTAGGAAAAATCCTAAAGGCCCTGACCCAAGGACCGCTGAGTTTACTTATGCATGCTTCACTTCTATGCTTAAACTCTGCCACCCGCATTCTGGAATAACAACACCTTTAGTATTTCCTACAAGTAATCTTGTGTCATATAATGTATGAGGTTGAGAATATCTGATATCAGCTTACACAGTTTATTGTAGAAGGCAAGAGAAGAGTCTGGCCCACACAACAAAGAGGACACTCCTTACCCTGTGGCTCCCACACCCTAGCTTCAGTGTTAGTCATTTAGATGATGGCCCCTTCTGAGCCAGGTGCTAGGGCTGCACTGATGAGCAGATGGACATAGTTCTAACCCACTCAGAGAATAGTCTGTAAGAAAGCAATTGTGGTCAGTGCTCTGATAGGGCAGGTGTGCTCTGGACCTGGCAGAAATAGTGCACCTAGTCTGGATGGGTCGTAGAAAGCCTCTTAGCTAAAATCTGAAGGAGCAAGCCAGTTGAAGGGAGTAGTGGGCCAGATTAGGAGACTTGTATGTGCAGCTATGCAGAGAGAGTGAGTTCAGTGCTTTCTGAGGCCTCTTCCTGGGGTTTTGAATGCCTGGAAGGGAAAGACTACCATATGTGGGCCAGAGGTTAGCCTTGACAGTCCCTGTGGGCCCAGGACTACTGGAGACTGATCAGACCTCCAATCACCTGACCAAGGGTATAGCAGCAGGATAACAAAAGACAAGACAAGACCTTTACTGCATAAATGGGGGCCCCAGGATGCTCAGAGCTCTTATCAGGCTAAAACACTGAAGCTTGATGTTATTTATTGAACACACAGCTTTTTGAAGGGGTAAGGAGCAGTGCAGGGAACAGTGGAGTGGAAAGCACTGACAGGGTCCCAGCAACAAGGGAACAAGACATTCTAGCAGGAACAGCTCATTGATTAATGGAAAATTTGGTTTTTCCCAAGATTAATTTTTGCCTCTATAGGAGTTTTCTGTACAAGTCATGCTGCCCTTAGCTGCACTGTCTTGCCATCCAAGATGTCACAGTGTCACGGATCATTGAGACCTGCACTGTAACCAGTGGTGTGGGGAGCTGCTCCTTTCCTGCATACCAACTGCTGGCTCTTCGGGTGAGCCACTGTGGGCTAATAGACAGACTCAGACTTGTAATATGAGAAGCCAGTTTATAAAGTTGCAGTTTGCTCAGGGTGGTCTCCATCACATGACTTTATCCAAGAACAATGAGAAGCTATTGCAGGAATGACATGGTCAGACCATAGCTCAGAAGGGTAGAAATTAAGTTGCAGAAAAGCAAGGCTAGAGTCAAGGGACCAGTGGAAAGGCTGCGTGGAATCACCCTGGCAAGAGAGGATGGTGGGCGAAGATCTACTGTGGCAGGCAAGTAGAGAGAAGAACTTAGTTGGAGAGAACTTTCTGAAGTAGATCCATACAATTTGGTGAGAGGAGTCATTCTTCTGCTCTACAGTACTTTTAGCCACCAGAAGGTTGATAGTGCCAGCAACAGAGACAAGGAGTGCCAGGGGAGCCATAAGTTTGGGGATGTGGAGGGATGTTTTAGGAGGAAGGGCATGAGGTTTTTTTGGTAGGGTGTCCACAGCATTTTTTGTCTGAACCAACTCACATTCAGATATAAAGGGAGGCGTGATTGGTGCCGTAGGGACAACGCAAGCTGAACCCATACTTGGCAAACTAGACATATAGTCATTTTCATGGGGGGATATATTGAAATCAGAGACATCAAGATATTCAAGTGAATATGTTGAGTAGACAGTAGGTATATGAGTCAGAGATTGAGAAGAAACAATAGACTGAAGCATTTTCCATCAGGAAAATATTTAGAGAAGTTGTTTCTTTCCAATTTCTTTGTGATATTTAATTAAGATACATTTTATGGAGGCCTGGGATTTAGCTCAGTGGTTCCTCGCCTGCCTTGCAAGTGCAAGGACCCAAGTTCAATCCTTGGTACCAAAAAAAAAAAAAAAAAAAGGATACATTTTATGGCTGCTGTCATTGTAAATGCCAAAGTGAACTGGCAGCAAAGGGTCTTTGCTCTGTCCTTTCCTTATAGCATATCTCCTATCGGGGGTCCAGGAATACCCCTGCATGTGCCCAAACAGAACTGGCTTAACCTTGAACTTAGAGTTAAGATAAAATCTAGTCAGAGGCATCTGCCTAAGTGAAATCTTCATGGAGGTCTATCAAGAGAACAAGGATAGAGACACATACATATGCCCCTGATCCTGAAGGAGAAAAACAAAGTTCAAAAATGAGTCTACTGAGTTAGTGCCATCATTTTATATCCAGATGACAGCATGTTGTTGCTGTGGTTGTTATAATCATTAGCAATTATCACTATTATTATGACAGATGCCACACTGATGCTAAGCATCCATCTTTGTCAACACTAGCATAAGTGAATCCATATATTAAAGTTCTTTCCACTTTTAGTTCATGTTCATTTTGAAAGCTAAACCTGGAATAACATGAAGACATTATTTCTGTCATCTCCTAGCTGATTATATCATCATAAAGAAAAACTATTTTGGAGAATGCACACAAGAAAGAAGAATTTGTGCAGTGAATTTGCACAATTAATACAACCCACTGACAAGAAAGGTTTACATTATTATTCAGTAATTTGTTAACCTGAATGCAATAATACAAAGAATTGTTTCTCAAAGGTTGACAGGGCCAGGAATTTGGCTCAGTGGCACCATGCCTGCCTTGCAAGTGCAAGGTTCTGAGTTCGATCCCCAGTACCAGAAAAAAAAAAAAGTTGACAAAATCACGGCAAGTGTAAATTCTAGAGTGGCCAGCATGGCAACTCAGCCTTCTCTTAATATCTCAGCCACTGTGAGACTTCTGCTGGTTGTACATGTGGTCTTCCTTGGAAAGTAGTCAACTGATCTTCATTACAATCTAAAAAGTTTGTGGGCCGGGGATTTAGCTCAGTGGTTCCGGTGCCTGTCACTCAAGCGCAAGGTCCAGAGTCCGATCCCCAGTACCAAAAAAGCAAAAAAAAACCAAAACAATCTAAAAAGTATCCATTTGAACTTCAGTTCATTAACTCGTTGGTGTGATCAGTGCTGACAGAGCCAGCAGCTTCTGAGAGAGCTATGATCTCAGAAAGAAAGAGAAATAACCCAAATGGCCATGTCTAGAAGGATAGATGGATAAACTGTGGCATAGTCATGCAATGACATAGTACCACACAGCAGTGGAAAGAAAAGATTTACAGCTATCCACATCATTGTGGATGAATCACACAGTGTACAATGTTAAATGAAAGAAAGAAAACATAAAAGAATACATACAATATTATTCTGTGATCAAAACTGAGCTTTCCCTGTTGTTGGGATATATGCATAACTGGTAACCCCATGAGGAAAGGCAAGGAAGTGATTGCATGGTATCCCAGGCTATCCCAGAAGAGAAGCTTTGCCTGGGGAATGACATACAGTTTCTAGGATGATGGCAATGTTCTAGCTCTTGACTTGCCCAGTGGTTACACAGATGTTCATTTCATAGGTATCTGTTAGGCCCTCCATTTGTATTTTATGCACTCTCCTGAATGTATGCTCTTCTTCACACAAACACACATACACACACAGCTTAAAAAGATAAGGAGAGAACATGAGCAATGATATGGGGGAAATTACAATGATTTATCCAAAGAGGACTAAGAATTCTTCCGGTTCTACCCTTTCCTCCTTATATTCAGAGACTCTTTCCCACCCAAAACCACTTCTCTCTCAGATGGTCCTTTCTTTTAAGTCATCTCAACTCTCCCTCCACCCCACCCCACTCACCCTTAGTACAGCTTCTGGTTTCTCCCTTGGGTGCCTCATCCCAGTGCTAGGGGAAAGAGACTCTATTTTGGGAATTCTCAATGTACCCCCCCACCTCTCAAAGAATGAGGGGTCCATGCATGGAACCACTTTACTTATTCAGAATGGAGAAGCCAAACCCCTTCTTTCTGTAGCTGACCACCATCCAGGACAGCAGCAACTCCTTTCACAATGAGAACTGGCCCCAAGGGTACTTCCTGTCATCTAGTCCAGGACACTTACAAAAGTCTCAACCCTCATTATGAGAATGCAATGGATATGCAATGGATATCTCTGTCCAAAAGATCTTGAAGAACTGGATCTTACAGCAAAATCAATCTCTCTCTCTCTCTCTCTCTCTCTCTCTCTCTCTTAATTGTACAAAGGATTGAACCCAGTGCCTTTTCCCTGAGCTACATCCCCACCCCTTTTTATTTTTTATTTTGAGACAGAGTCTCACTAAGCCATTACATTGCCCATGCTGGCTCAAATTTGCAGACCTCCTGCCTCAGCCTCCTAGAGTGCTGGGGATTACATTACAGCATGTGTCATCATGCTGTACTGGAATATATTTACCCTTAAGCATCTTGGGAAATGTGTTTTTAACAGTAACTACATTTGCCAATAGATTCCAAGCTTTCCTCCCAAGAGGCCCACCAGGGGCAATGGGAATCATCACCTCAGGTAAGAATCATGTCTATGGGCCAGGGATTTAGCTCAGTGGTTCTGCTGCCTGCCCCACAAGCGCAAGGACCCCGAGTTTGATCCCTGGTACCAAAAAAAAAAAAAAAGAATCAGGTCTAAAAAATCTCACACCTATTACAAACCTCGTTTCCCCCAGCCTGGCAGGATTCCTGCTACCCAAGATTGGGGCTCTAAGTTTCAAGGTTCTTGAGGACCATGATGCTGCCTCCTAAGACTGCTCCATAAAAGGATGCATTTGCTGAAAACAGACAGATCATCTATACAAGAACACATACAAGCTCCAGTTCAAACCTATTTTTGTTCCTTGGATTTGAAATCATCACCTCTGATCTTCATTTTAGTTCTCTATGGTAACCATGGTTTCCAAATCCTTTCGATTACTAGGAGTGATTGCATAAAGAAGACATTGTGTTTAATCTCCTAAGCCCCATCTGAAGTTCCTACCCGGGCTGGGGCAGCAACTCACTTATGAAGTGAACACCAGTCCCTGCTTTCTAAGGCATGCAGTGGCTGTCAGAGCTGAGTGGTTTCATTTTCAGGCCACTTAAGGTGGCAGAGGGCTGGAGCCTGAACAGCCTTTGCCCAGATGTGGTGACAGCTCACCTTGCCCTCTCTAGCCCTTCAGCCTCAGGTTATTTTAACACCACTGCACTGGTCTCTAACATGCATTTTCCAAGCCCTATTCCTCTGTGTGCTCTGTCATCTCATCATTCTCTGGGTCAAGTATACATGACTGACCATGAGCACAGTAACTTCGCAACTGTCAGATCACTCTGGAATTCTTTTATCTCAGCTCCCTCTTTTCTTTCCCAGTACTGGGAACTGAACCCAGGGCCTTCACACTGAGCTACATCCCCAGGCCTTTTTATATTTTATATTGAGACAGGATCTCACTAAGTTGCCCAGGCAGGACTTGAACATGTAGCCCTTCTGCCTCAGCTTCCCAGAGTGCTGGGATTACAGGTGTGTGCCAAGTGTCAAGCTCCTTCTCCATTTTTTGCTCAGCCAAATTCTTTCAGGCCCAGCCCAAGGCCTCCCCAGCCCACAAAGGTCTCGTGGTCACATCACCACACCCTCTTCTGTACAGTTCCTTCCCACAGCCTAGGCTGTCCTTTGACATCCTCCCACTGCAGACTCATCATGAAGTCTGTAGTTGAAACGCTATTCCCACATCAAGCACTTACACCTAGGGTTGGCTGTTTAAACTGCTTAAAATACAATTTATTTCCAACACAGTTACACTAGCTCCATTTCAACTACTTGATAAGGCACATGTGCCTAGTGGCTACCATGTAGGACACCACTGAATTGTTATGCCAGTTAAAGTTTTTTTAAATTTTTTAAAAGAAATAGAATGAGTTTTTTTATTGTTTAACTGATTTTAATAACATGACATAAAGCCCCTAGAATTCATATAATCATTATGCAAAATACATAGATGAATACTGTCTTCTTTTTAAAATATAAAATAAATAAGCAAGACATGTGAAAATAGGCAAGTTTCCACTAAATAAATGGAAACTTTAAAAAAAGAAAGTTTTGGCCGGTGATTTAGCTCAGTGATTCCGCCACCTGCCTCACAAGCGCAAGGTCCCGAGTTTGATTCCCGGTACCAAAAAAAAAAGAAAGAAAGTTTTCCTTTCCATGCCATTGGAAGAAGGGAAATTATCTTTTTTTTTTGGTTGGGTTTTTTTTTTTTGGTACGGGGGATCAAACTTGGGACCTTGCACTTGCCAGGCAGGTGGCAGAACCACTGAGCTAAATCCCCGGCCCAGGAAATTATCTTTTTAAACAATATTCAAGTTTATTAAACAAATTTAAAAAGGTATTATAAAATGTTTAATTTTCATCAGCTTCAAGGTTTATGTTCCTGCCGAATTTTGCATATAACTGAACTTTCAAATCTGCTAACACCTGCTGAATTGATTCTACTATGGATTCTAAGGCATCAGTTTCTTCTTGCAAATTTTTCTTTGCTTCTTCTAACATGTCTTGTGTTTCTTCTTGAGAATGGCTAATGAAAACGTCACCCATCTGGTAAGGTATCATTGAGCGGTAATCATCTTCAAGCATGATGTCGTCACAAGCATCTTCTAAATTCTGGAGTTGTTTCTTTTTTTACTTCTATTTCTTCCTTTAGCTCCGTGATTCTACTCATATTCCGCGCAAATTTATTTATCTTTTGTTGATCTTTGAAAGTAACCTTGACATCTTCCGCAGCCGCCTTCTTCACGGTGGCTACCATCTTCGGACTGGCCCAGAAATAGAATGTTTGCAACATCACAGAGACTTTTGCTGGCCAGCACTGATATGGAGCAAATAGAAGTGAGGAGAAAACCAAAGCAGAGATTTGTGGAGCCAGCAGAGCTCACATAGTTCATTTCAAAGCTCTTAGGAATGAGTGCACCTGAAGTCCTCTGGGAAATATGGTGGCTCATTTTCCCGTTCTGTTTTATTTTCTACCAATTTCAAGAAAAGTCTTCATTGCCCTCCAGATAACCTATAGAAACTGTCACAAGCAATGTGGGTAAGAAACTGTCCCTAAAATCTAATCTTGCACCTGGAATCCCTTGCCTACATAAAGCAGATGACCTGGGCACCTTGAGATCTGTACAGCTTTAAATATCTTGACTATTTTTCAGGCCAGTTACTGCAGCTTCAGTTTTATGTATGACTCCACTCACATTCTTTGGTACTTGAGCCTAGCTGACCATATCATTCTGGACTCAAGTTTATAAGTAAAATAATCAATAACCTAAATTTCTGATGTTCAAAAGTACTCAGAAAAATGAGAGCAAAGCCAGATGCTTTACTTTTTCTTTAATGTAATTTTTTATATGTATTGACTTTGAGAATTTGTGGGTTTTCATTTATTTTAGTAAGTCCTTCTCTCACTCTCTCCACCCCATCATAACACACATGCACACACATGCACCTACATTCCAATGTTTTTTTAAAAGGTGAAAGAGAGGGCCAGGGATTTAGCTCAGTGGTTCCACCACCTGCCCCGCAAGTGCAAGGACCCAAGTTCGATCCCCAGTACCAAAAAAAAAAGTGAAAAAGAAAGGAGCTCCTATACAAACTCAAGATCTTTGAGATTCATCCTTAACCACTCAGTTTTAGGCTTCCTCTTCTTTTTTAATCTCTGGTGATGCCACCATCAACTTTGAGATTCCTTTCCTCATCATCTGTCTGCTGCAGAAGAAACCACCTATATAATTTATAGCTACACAGAACTCTGAGAAGAGATAAATCATGGTCCTCTGTCAGCATTCATGTTTATTTTGCATGACTTCAAGCATTAAGCAAAGCCTCAAACCATTCCTAGCGTTACTAAATGGATTTAATATCAGCTTAATTTGATCCCTGTAAATGCAACTGAAAATCTTTCATCTTGATCCTGCTAAGAAAATAGTAAATCACATGAATGATAGGGAATGTGCTTGCATTTCTAATAATAATTCTATCACAGATGGTTCCCATTTACAACTCTCGCAATTAACATATCACCACTAGCAGTGCACCAGGGCTCGCCACGGTTCAGTTCCAGGCAAACATCTTCTGCTGTCCTCTGTCCCTCTCCAAAAGAATACATTCTTCCTGCCCATTTAGATCTGGAAAAGAAAATGCTGTTCTTTCAACCACTCACATTCAGTCTCACACGGGAGCATCCTCCGTGATTTCACACTCAGACTCTGCCCCTTGCTTCTGCATGATTTCTCAGTATCCCAGCAGAGAAGTCTTTGCAATAGGAAGCCTATGCCTTACCTTTCTTCTCTCATAAAACACAGCAGTTGTATCATTTTTATAATATTAAGTTTATTACCTCAGCACTAATACCCCATGTCACGCCAGCCAGATTAATCACTTTAAATGATGTTCCCTGGGAAGCCCTTAGCAGGAAAGTAATCGCTACCATTCAGGGTTCCAGTGGCTTTTTATTGGACCTTGTTGATATTTGCATACTTTAATAGGGATTCATGGCATGTTTACAGATTCCTCACTACACCCTCTATTTCTGAAGGCACATGGACAGTTTCTTAAGGAACATTTTCAAGAATTACAGCAACACACATGGCTATGGCAAAGCTTCAGCTGCCACAATGGTCCCTCCCATCACCAGGTGCCTGATGGAGGAGGAACTCAGATCAAAGCAATGTACAAAATGAGCTGATTGTGACTTAATTTTTATGAGAAACCTCTATCTCTGTTCTGTTTTCTGTGTGTTTCATAATTTAGACTCCATGTTGCACATTATGGCAGAATTCTCTACAGGAAAATTGAGCTCATCAGGACGTTTACACATTCTCACTTATACACATCTGGACATGTTATATCTAAGAACTGGAAAATGAAAGTGCATTCACAGACCATGCAAAAAAAGGAGAGTGTGAAACACCAAGCCCATTTATTATTCTTGGTTAAAAAACAATTGTCTGGGCAGCTTCTGCAAGAAAAGCGAATAAATGAAAGGGTGAGCAGAGTGCTAATAACATACCGTAGCTCCAGATTAAAGGGCCAGTGCTTCTGCTCAGCCTCTGAGCAGATGAAATGCTTCTCTGAGTTTTCACTGGGAAAAGGAAGATACTCAGAGAGATGTGAGCTGCGTGACCAGGACACATTTTCCCAAGCCAACCGTGCCTTATCAAACCAGAAGCAGAGGCTGTTGGCAAGGGTTTGGGTTGGGGCTGGAGCCCATGGCAAAACTCAAGAGGCAGGTGGGTTGGTGTTTCCAGGCATCTTTCCCAAGGCTCCAAGGAGCTCACCTCGTACCCAGCTTTCTTTGATTTCTGAGCAAAGGCTCAGCACCTGTGGACCTTCAACACCCCCACCCTCCCAAGTGCAGGTACAGCCCACTTGTCCCTCCAGTCAGCCACTCCCTTCACTCTCAGTCAGTCTGATCTCGCTGCCTCAGTGATCACAGACTTGAAGGAGACACCTGGACTCCTTCCCAGACCAAAGAAGCAGAGCCTCCTAGGTGAGGAGGCCCTGGCTGCACTCTCTCCAGAAGAGGCCAGAAATGCCCCCTGTTCCTTTGGAATAAGCCCACCACCAAGGAAAGCAAATCCAGGGAACCCCTCAGCTTGCCCTGACATTGATTTTAAGCTTCTCCAGAATCTGGCTCCAGATAGGACCCAAGACAGAAGCCCCCAAATATTCCCCCTTAAACTTGAACACTGCCTCTCCTTCCCCTGGGAGTGCTGTGCCTCCCAACATTAAGCCTGCACTGCACACTTATGAAATGAAATCTTCAGAGCATCACAATTAATTCAATCTTTATTGCATATTTTCTCCCTTTTAAAAAATGCCCCCATGGGGCATTCAATGTTTGAATAAATATGACAGGAAGTGACTCCCAGAAAAAATCCATCCTCTTGAGTTTCAACAAGCATCTGTGATGGGAGGGCTGCCTGAGAGTCCCCCCATTCTGGGGTTCCGTGAGTCACTCAAAGCAGCACAGGCCCCCAGGAAGCCTCCTGACCCTGGCAAACAGGTTGCCTTGGCTGAGGAGAAGAGGCCAGAAGTGAAGAATTCCAGCCCAGAGACTCTTGCAGCTGTGGGCAAGAGACAATTTAATATAGATTTACTCTGAAGTGAGGGCTGAAGGGCAGAGTATTCTCTTGAGTTTGAAATGAAATCCTGAATTATCCCTCAAGTACGTTTACCTGTCTCTGCTACTCCTCAGACAGAATCAAATCTTCAGGTCCCAGGAAGTAGACCTGTGTGGGCCCAAAGGTTCTAGAAGACAAGACTCTTAAAGGCATCCCACATCCCACGTGTTGTGCATTCCTGAGTTGCAGGAATCTGCTATAATCTACAACGTGACCATCTCACTATGTTGCTTTCTGACCTTGTTTTGCTGGGGTTTAGCAGAGCCAAAGCTTCCAGAGTCGGAAAAGCAGGAGTTCACAGAGAAATGAATAAGATCACCAGTTCTCCTGGCTCTGAGTGAAACCTCATTTAGATACAATAAATTGCACAAATAAGAATATAGGTGAAGCGCTTTGCAAACACAAATTAAGTACTATAATCAAAGGATGGTAAATTTACCAAGAGTGTTAGAAAGCTACTTAGCTTCCCTGATTGTAGGGTGGAGATGATAGCAGCCTGCATATATCAATGGCAGGGAGAGAAAGGCGCTAATTAGTGAAGCATGAGGAGTCCTAACTTGGAATTTGGTGACAATGTCACCCAGAGGAAGAAAGAGCGAGAGGGGAGAGTCTTTCAGTGATGCATCCCCGGTATAGACTGTATGTGGAGCTCCAACATTTTAAGGTAGTTTCCTGAGAGACTTAAGTGATTGAACCTGATTTCAATAGCAGGGCTCTCATGCTGTGTTCATGGTGATTTTTCTCTGAAGGGTCGTTCACAAAAGTGAAAAACACAGAGTTGCTGACAAGGCTAGAGATTCAAGTTGTTTCTAAATACAAATATCTAGCAGTATTCAGTCTTGGTCCAAGAGGATATTTGATGCAGGAAATGCTAACTTATGACATGGTTATCAAGTATTAACAGAGTCACTGGGATGTTATCCTACCCTAAATCTGATCATTTTCTTCCCATTGCCAGGTTTTGCACACTCACTACTATTGATATTTGGGACCAGTTAAGTTTTGGGGGGGGTGGCTTTTCTATACACTGTAGGATATTTAACAATATCCCTGGCCTCTACCCACTAAAAGCCAGCAGCAGTGATCAGTTGTAATAACCCAAAATGTCTCCAGTCATTGTCCAGTGTCCCTTGAGAGCTACACTTTCTCCTGGTCGAGGACCACTGTGCCTCAAAGAAAGGAGTGTCTTTTTCTAAGTCACATAGTTTCAAAGAGAAGTCTGTCAGTAAACCCTTCTGTGGCACCCCAAAACCAAGTGAGCCATATCAGCGTGGGGGAACCTAGATGGGCCAAAATAACTATTGTCTCCAACAGAAAGTGAACCCAGAGACAGCAGACATGGGTGGGAAGGTCAAAGTAAAAGCCAGGAAAAAGCAAATGGACTTACGCACATGAATTGCTTTGTCTCCATTGTTTATTCTCCCAACAAGGGCTCACTGAGTGTCTACCATGAGACTGGCTTGGCACTACACACTGTGAAGAACACAAAACCAAAGTGACTAGGAGTCCCAGGCCTCCAGAGGCACAGTCCAAACGAAGAAGAGGTCTCAGCCACGTCCGACGGTAAAATTGAAGCCCATAGCAGTAGATAATGCACAATGGTGATCCTGTAGAACATACATGTGAATGCACTCTGGGACATAGGGAAGGCCCAGTCCTGCCTTCATGGCCTTTGCAACCCAATGACAGCCAATTAACTGCACTGGCCTCAGTTTTTCCATCTCTAAAATGCAAAGGCCAGACTAGCTGATCTCCTAGGCCCTTCAAGCTACAACATTCTATGACTCCAAGTCCTTTTGGTTAATTGCCTCCAGATGATAGGTTGCATTTAATGTATTAAGCACTTTAGGATGTCTCCATTCTGAGCTTCAATTTCCATCCTATGACCCATTTAATCCCAGAACGCTTTATATAAAAAAAATTGTATTTCCAAGTTTTGTAATAGGTTTAGCTTGAAATAGATATTATGCAGTAAAGATTACCCTAGATTTGTAAAGCCAAACTCAGAAACATTAAAGGCCCATAAGTGCTTTAAAATTAATTTGATCTTGAATGTATCCATGAATGAATGGGCTTGACATAAGCCTTTCAATTTTTCACTCCATCTCAAAGAGTGCACAGTACAAACTGTAAATCATCTCCACAATTGCTGATATGGCCACTAAGCTGAGGGGAAAATAAGAGAGAGAAAGAGATATGACTAATAAACTATTCACACAAGATTTAGGAGCTTGGGAAGCACACGTCCCGGCTCGTGACATGCCTTCTCTGAATTAGTCAAGCTCGTGTGACTCAGGTGGTATCCAGATTATTCAAGTGGGCATATATGAACAAGGGAGGACACCATAGAAAGAACTGGGACCGAGGTCAGAAGGATACAAATAATCACTTCACCTCTCCACTCACAAGGACATCAACAAAACACAGGAATAGTGAAGTGATGGAATGAAGCACATCTGGACAGCACAAGCACTGTTTACAATGGAGTCGAGCAGAGTTTGCTACTATATATAAGCTGCTCTTGCAAATAGAAGCGACATGAAAGATCATGGACTCAGGGTCACACTGACCTGGGATCGAGTGTTAGCTCTGACAATTTCTAGTTCTCTGACCTTGAAAAAATTATTGAACCTGTGGGAGATCCTGTTTCCTGTTCTATATGGGAGGATTAAGTAAAATAATGTGTGTGTTTCAGGATTGAGTCAGCAGCATACAAAAGAAAAATACAAATATCAGTGTCTTAAACATGGCAGAGGTTGAGTTTCATTCACATAATATAAAATCTAGGGGTTTTTTTTCTTTTGGTACCAGGGATCAAACTCAGGACCTTGCACTTTCAAGGCAGGCGGCAGAACCACTGAGCTAAATCCCCAGCCCCACATAATATAAAATCTAATGCTAACAAGTAAGGGACGTCAACCAACATCAGGAATGTCTTAAGTTTCCTTCTTTATTTTGCTATATTATCCTTTGTGTGTAGCTCCCATTCTCAAGATCACCTTATAATTATAAAATGGTTGCAGCAGATCCAACCTTCACACTTGAATTTCAGACCAAAAGAAGAGGGAAAGTCAGAAAGTAGCTTTCTACCCCCGAGGGAACACCCTCTGGGAAGCTCTCCTGGATGTCCCACCCAACGACTTTTATTTACACCTATCTTCAAGAGGGGCTAGAAAAGTTAGGGCTTTAGCTGGATACATTGCTACCCTCGACACCAGGGGGAATTAAGCCAAAAAGGGGAGGATGGATATTGGGTAATTAATGAGCCATCTGCCCAGTGGTATGCAACACACCTAACCGTAGCACATAGAAGGCTTGATGAACAATAGTTTTTAGGATTCTTCATGCTGTTTTGGAAATACATGACCCATCTCATTACATGGACTCTCTCGGGAAGCCTAACCCATCTTTGGATCTCAGAGGCCTCCACTACCCTTTGGAAATCCCAAAAAGGAGGTTAGGCCCTCTTCAAGGCAAGTCTTTGCCGATTTGAAAACAGCTGTCCTGTGCTCATCAGATCATCTCAGCCCCACACCGATTGTCCATACAGCCTTTATTGTCACAAGCCCTGAACACCCCTCTTCAGCCAGATCAAGAAGAAACAGAGAAGACCCCGCAGAGCTCTGGTTTGGACTCTCGTTGCAGCTTATTCCTGCCATGGCTGACTCATAAATCAGCCCTGGAAACAGCCAAGGCTCTGAGACAGCCGCAGCTCTCTCTGTATGAGATGATCTAAAAGACTCAGCTCATCTTCTTCAGCTCTGGTGCCCTCATAGCAGAGAGGCATGGCTCATGGGTCCCTTAACTCCACACCCTCAAGTTCCCCAGCCCAGCAGGAAGGAAGCCTCACTGTATCAACAGGCAAAATGGCCAGGAAGACAGGCTTGCATGATAGGGAAGGAGCACCCTGCTCCAGCAGGCAAAGAAGGCTTGGAAGGATCTCCAGTCAAGCCTCCTCCTCTGCCCTTCTATCTGAAACCAAGAGATGAAGATACCAACAGCCCTTCCAAAACAGAGCAGCATTCCAGGGCTACAGCACTTGTACCCAGGAAACACTGGCCTGACAGCCTTCCCACAGGGCAAGGTGACCAGGCCTCCTACCGGGAGCAGAGCCAGCTGGCCTCCCTGTTCTCCAGCCATGCTGCTGTTAGGTGAAGATTCCCCTCCCCTTCTTCCAGCCCAGAGCAGCTCAAGAAGTCACCAGACAAATGACTTAAATGGGAAGGTAAGAGGAGAAAACGAGTCTCCCATACACACTGTCACCCAGAGGCCATACTTTCAAGGCTCAGACTGTGGTGTGGCCCAATCATGATCCCAGGACTTGGGGCCAGCCCTCACTCCCAAGGCAGAGAGGAAATCAGCACTGAGCACTTCCTGAGCAAGGTCACTCTTACAAGGGTCTAGTGAAATGTAAAGGAAAAGAGTTGAAAAAAAATCAAAAGACCCACTTCTGCAATGGAGAGTGCTGGAAGGCCTTTTAAGTCATGGATCGCTGGCCTTCTCATGAAGCATATAGAAGAATGGGTTTCCTTTAGATAGGTTGGGTATTCATCCTGACTTAACTAGGACAGTCCCAATTCACATTTGAGTGCTTCATATAATTATTAATAGTATCCACTTTCACTCTCAAAACTGTTGATTGAACAACAAATAATATGGTGACTATCTTGGAAAGGTACTAGAAAAAATTAAAAACTTTTTTGAAATCTTTTCTCCTATAACTCAAATATAAAATTAAGATTATATTCTTATTCTAAGCTGTTTTAATCAAAATGGTAGGTCATCAAGTTGTACTTTTAGTCTTAATAAAAAAATATTATATTACCCATGCATAATGTGATACTGAAATTAACTCAAGATGCTTTCGATGAAAGTGCAGTCTATGCAGTTCTTCTCCTGACTGCTGGAAAATTCAATTCAGGCAGATTCAACTTATGTATAGAGAACTTTGGAGAGAAAGTAGTTGTTCACTCAAAACTTTTGTGCCTTGAAAGCATTTTCTTTTCTTAAGGAAAACTGAGTTTGTTTCTTTAGAAGGAAAAACAAAAAATCTTAAAAGACCAAGTAAGAAGCAACATTTAGAGCTTGGAGCTCTATTGCAACTTAGGTGTAACCATGTCCTGTGTCAAGAAGAGAAAGTAACTCGTGTCCATGATAGGCCCGGAGCCCCTCTCCACCCCCGATCACCCCTTCTTCACTTAGAATCCCTGCACCCACCCTCATTACCTGGGTCACCAGGCAGCCCCATAAGATTTCCAGATTCTCTGACAGCCTCCCGATAGCAGTTTTCTTGTTTGAAAAATAAACATACAGTGAGGATTTTCCTACTTCACAAAAAAGATTGTGGAGATTAATGGAGTAATGTTTCATTGAGCACCTTAAATACATCAGAAAAAGATGCTTCGAGATAGGGTATGACAAAGATGAGATTCCAGATATAGTATCTAGAGCAGCTAGATCTGAACTTGAATCCCCACCAAATCCACACAACATATTGGTTAGGTGACTTTGGTATTAGTTAGGTGACTAACTACATATTAGTTAGGTGACTTTGGTTAATTGATTGACACCATTTGGATTCACTGTCTTCACCTGTCGAAGGAAGATTAATAACACCTGCCTGTCCAGTGTTATTAACTGCCTGCTACACCATAGCCACTCTCCAGTCCCTCTCCCTGGCTAGCCCTTCAATTATTTGGAACCAAATGATACTAGTACTGGCTGGGGATTTAGCTCAGTGGTTCCGCTGCCTGCCTCCCATGTGCAAAGACCCGAGTTCGATTCCCGATACCAACAAACAAATGATATTAGTACTATGTAAATGTTCCCACCCCCTTGCTTTGCCTATTTTCCTGTCTTTTGCCATTTCAGTGTATATTCATGAAAGTTAAACAGGAACAGTGAGAAAACTTTTAAATGAAATGAAACTCATAGAAATCAGCCTTATCCTTTGTTATTTTCAGTTCTGGTAAAAGGGCTTGATGCGGAAGACAGATTTGAAAACTGTTTAGAACACTGAGTGCTTTAGATGCAGCAGATCATTGCTACTAGCCCTTTATGGCGGAAAATCGAATGTTGGTTGTGTTGTCCGTCATTTTATCAGGGAATATTAACACCCATAGCATTACACCCTCCATTGAACATAAAGAAAACAGGAACCTGTGAGAGACCAAATACACATTCAGGGACTTTAATTCACAGAGCTCGAGTGCATACCTCAAAGGAGAGTTTTCTTCATAACCAGTGTTCATTCTGTCTGAATGTGTCACAGCGTAATACTTTTGTAAAGCGTATTTAACCTGGCAAATTGAGTCCTAAAGCATTTCTTGTGCTCTGCTACTTCTCAGTTAGAGTACTTTTTCATCTACCTCACAAAGCTCTTTCCCTGCCATGGCTTACCACCTCACTGTAGGATCTTTCTGTTCACTACTTCCACTTGATGAAAAGGTCAAACTAGACGTTAGAATAATTCAATCAGGAAGGTTCTCCTGGCTCTGGAATCTGTCCAGAAGCCTCTAGAACCTTCTTAATCATTGCTTCTCTCCCCTTTGTTTCCTGACTACTCTTGGAGTTCAACAGTGCCTGATGAATAGTCTGTAACATCACTTACTTCTCAAAATCATCTATTTAGGCTGATTAGGCACCACTGGGGTGTGGCTGAGCAGGAAAGACCAAGATGGCAAGTACAGCTAATTCCCCACTAAATGACAATGATGATGATGCCTATTCAAATGGTGTCTTGAGATTAAGTGAGTTAATTCCCTCCCTCCCAAAAAAACAAAAAAAAATTAAGGATCAGACACAGTGCAACTACTCATAAAATATTGTTTAACGAATTTTTGCTGTGTATCCTGCTAGTAAATGTGACTTTTTCCATAGTGCCCCACACTGTGCTCTAGGCAGGTACCATCCAGAGCCCATGAGATCCTGCACAGGCACAAGTTCCCCCAGCAAGCAGGTACACACAGATGAGCCATGATCCTGGACTGGCCCCATTGCTGACTTTATACTGGGTCATCTGCAGCCCCCATATTTGCTGTGTATCATCACCCTGATTTCCTAGTGGCCCACATTTGTAAGATGGCAGGATTACACTTCACCCCAGAAAGAATGGCTGGTATCATGAAATCAACCAATAACAAATGCTGGCGGGGCTGTGGGGAAAGAGGAACCCTGCTCCACTGCTGGTGGGAGTGTAGACTGATGCAAACACTGTGGAAATCAGTATAGAGATACCTCAAAGAACTAGGACTGGAAGTCCCATTTGACCCCGCTATTCCACTGCTGAGGATCTTCCCCAAAGAATTAAAAGAATCATACCACAGTGATATATGTGCACCCATGTTCATAGCAGCGCAGTTTGTAATAGCTAAAACTTGGAAACAGCCCAAATGCCCATCAACTGGAGACTGGATAAAGAAAATGTGGTTTTTTAAGAAAATGGAATACTACTCAGCCATAAAAAATGAGAAATTAGAGACATTTATAGCTAAGTGGACGCACATTGAGGCAATACTCTTAAGTGAAATAAATAGGACACACATGTGTAAATACTGAATAGTTTCTCTGGTGTGAGAAACTGAAAGTGTAAATAAGGACTAAATGTATAATAGGTAATGTGAAATAGGAAGAAAAGGGGCAAAGGGGAAGGAAGTGGGAGGGCTAGGGGAAAGGATAGAAGGGAATGGGATTAATATAAGAAAATGGAAAAATAGGAACAAAATCTTTGTAAATAGGGAGGACTGGAGGGGTTGAAGGGAGGGCTAGGGAAGGGTGAAAAATAAGAACCAAGAGAGACTATGTAAAGGTGCAAATTTCCAATGATGAATGTCATTATATTGTATACCTAAAATGTACCAATCATTAGAATGAATAATCGATAATGTAAAATAGGAAGAAAAGGTCCAAAGGGGTAGGGGTAGTGGGAGGGGCAGGGGAAAGGAAAGAAGGGAAAGGAAAAAATGCTGAGAAATGGAAAAAATGGAAATAAAGTCTTTGTAAATAGGGAAGGGTGGAGGGAGTGAAGGGAGGGCTAGGAATGGGGAAAAAATAAGAACCAAGATGCATTATATAAAGGTACAATTCCCAATGAGAAATGTAATTGTGTTGTATACCTACAATGTACCAATAAAAGAATTTAATACAAAAAAAAAAAAAAGATGGCAGGATTAGGGACAGGGGCATCTAATCTACCCCTAGAGTTGGTCAGACCACACAGGGATCAAACCTACACCTTTGACTTCTGTAGAACCCTTCATCATCATTTGAACCAGCCTTCTCTGCAGGAAGGAGTAATGCACTTAAGTAGGTTTAATCTTCCTCACTAAACTATAATTCTCTCTCTCTCTTTCTCTCTCTCTCTCTCTTTCTCTCTCTCTCTCTCTCTCTCTCTCTCTCTCCTCTCATACTAGGCAAGTGCTCTTCTGCTGAGCTACATCCCCAGTCCCCATATACTATTTAATAATGCTGTAGCTGCTAAATTTTACTACATATCTTGTATCATTCAATCTTCAAAATATTCCCATGGATTATCCCCAACTTAATACAGGAGACTGAACCTTGGGAATATTTAGTAATTTGGCTGAGGGCACACAGATAGCAAATGGCAAATTTAAACTCAGCCTGACTCCAAAGCCTACATAGGAATTTTGATGCCACAGTCTGCAGTATATGGATCACAGTGATTTGGACTTTTTGTTGTTGTTTTGGTTAAGTTTGGGAGTTTTTTTGTTATTCTTGTTGACTTGTTTTGTTTTATTTTGTTTTGTTTCTGGTACTGGGGAATGAAACTGGGACCTTCACAGTGAGCAACATCCCCAGCCCTTGTCAAATTTTGTTTAGAGACAGGGTCTCAGTCATTAATTAGCCCTTTCTGGGCTGGAACTTGCAATCCTTCTGCCTCAGCCTCCCAGAATGCTGGGATTATGGGCACGCACCACCACACCAAACTTGGATCATAGTGTTTGACAGACATTATTCAATGCTAAATAAGAGATTCCTGAATGAATAAATGTTTAATGGTAAATTGACTTCAATATTTACTCATACTGCTATGGGTAATATATATAACTAATTTGCTAAACTCACCACCTCTGCTTGGACCTGGTGCAGAATTGCTTATAAGTCCAGCCCCTGTAATGACAGCTTAGCCTACATAATAACTTAAGTGCTTAACCTAAATAGATGGCCCTTGTCCTTCTGCATTTAGCCATCTTTTTGGTTCTCAGCTGGAGAAAAGGAGTGGGCTAGGCACGTGGGAACAACTGGAAGAGATTTGTCAAATTGTGGAAGCTTCCCATGCAACATCTGTTCTCCCCAATCAGTTCCAGTGTCATCTGGGTAGGAGAGGGTGTCCAGTTTGGCACAAGTTCCCAACAAAACATGCACACCTCCATCAAGAAGAATCACTGCTTCCACTTAAGCGGGATCTGTGTGCTTGCTTAAGTAAAGACTGATCTCTTAGAATCTGAATGAATCGAGTGATAAGGTTCCATGTGGCTGACTTGAACAAAAAGACACCAGAGTCCCAACTGTCATGTTGATTAAATAATTATCCTCTGCACTTTGCCACTGGCTTTTGGCTGAAGACAAGTTTATGTTTTGTTGTATTCTTTTTCTTTTTTTTTTTTTGGTACCGGGGATCAAACTTGGGACCTTGCGCTTGCGAGGCAGGCAGCAGAACCACTGAGCTAAATCCCCGACCCTGTTGTATTCTTTTTCAAAGTCCAACTTGTAGAGAATAGTACTGTACACTCTCTTAAAGTTTATTACAGTACAATAGATGTTACAGGGCAACACTATCCTGCAGAACAATGATGAAAATGTTCTATATCTGCTCTGTCTCACATCACGCCATAGACACGTAGCTTTTGAGCAAATGATATGTGTCTAGTGAGATGGAGAAACTGAATTTTTAATTCTATTTCATTTTAATTAATTTAAACTTAAATAGCCACATGTGGCTAGTGCCTTCCATTTCAGAAAGTGCCAGTGTAGAGAAACAGCCTTTCATGTTTTCTAACCAAAATAACACAGTGCTCAGGTCCATTCCATTTTTAAAAAATCATTTTCTATTCTGCCCAAAACAAAAACAGCAACAATGCTATAAAGACCAAGAAGAAATTCTAGCGCACTTACATTTCCACAAAGGAACAAGTTCTTAAAGGACAGGAAGATTCTGACCCAGGTGTGCATGAAAGCAGGTAGGCAGGGAGAAACTCTCCCCCGGGAGCTCCGGTGAGTTCCTCTCTGTCCACAAAACACAGAAGAGAGAGACTGTCAAGGAGAGAAATTCCCGCTCAGAGAAAAGTCTCAATGTGTTTTTAGCCACCTGTCAACCCAGAGGGAGGACAGGATGGCAGTGTTAAATTGGTGAGATTGTCAAACAGGAAACCTAACTAACCTACAAGGCCAGAAAAGGTGTTTAAAGTGCATTTTAACTGACAGAACCTCGTTCCAAAAATCTAGTGTGGCTGGTGCTGTCTATCTGGCACATTCCAAACCTGAGTCCTTTTCTTTTATAAAAGTAACATTTTCATTAAAAATTCCACTCCACAAAAGCAGGATTACATTGATTTTCATGTAAATTAAATGTTAAGAAAATCACGAAGTGACTCAGGATTTAGAGAGATGGTGGCAAGTAACAGAAACACAGGATAGAAGCTCCACCACAAAAAAATGTGCACTAAAAACATCCATTCTCTACAAAAGGTAGTGACTGAAAGAGCCAAGGTGGAAAGGATAAAAATAGGGAAGAAAAATCATTAATGGACCCAGAGAAAAGTGCAGAGATGAACTCTGAGCTAGAACACTGTTTCTCAATTTTTATTTCAAGGACATACTCTTGGGGAGTCTTTGGGTTCAATAAGAATGTTTTGTGTTTTCACTTTACCAATTATATATATACCAAAAATAGAACTTGGCTTTTTTCAGTGAGAATTTTCTATTGAAAGTCATATTCAAAGAATAAGATTTTGGCCCACTGTGATGGTTCACATCTGTAATCCCAGCACTCTGAGAGGCTGAGACAGGAGAATCACAAAAGTGAGGCCAGCCTGGGCAATTTAGCAGCTCAGCTAGACCCTTTCTGAAAAGCACAAAAAATAAAAAGGGCTGGGGATGTAGCTCAGGTCCTGGATTCAATTCCTAATACCAAAAAAAAGGCGGGGGGGGGGGGGACACAGGAACAAGGAGGAGGAAGAGGAAAAGAAAGAGAGAGGGAAAGGAGGGAGTGGAAAGATAAAAGGATTTAGCTTTCTTAAGTAAATGTTTCTCTATGAAAGTTGAGGAAATTTATCAGCAGTCTAGAGGATTCCAAGAGTCCATAGTTTATTCAAATGTGGAGATCAGTGACCCAGATCAAATAGAGGTCGACCACACATACATTTGAGTTTTATTTTATTGGCAGAGTTAAGCTTGCTTAAGAAGAGAACAAACCTCTCTAGGCTCAGAGGACAGGTTGAGCATATTATTCATACTTTATAGATTGAACAACCTTAATCTGAAAATCTTAATCCAAAAAGCTCCAAATGC
Organism: Heterocephalus glaber; assembly: GCF_053883595.1. NCBI lineage: Eukaryota > Metazoa > Chordata > Mammalia > Rodentia > Bathyergidae > Heterocephalus > Heterocephalus glaber. Next base: position 24,026,817 of record NW_028258156.1, on the reverse strand, counting down.
TGACATTTTTTGAGCACTGAACTGATGTCACCAGTGGAAAATTCCACACCTGATGTCATGTGACAAGTCTTGACCAAAACATGGGTGAATTTAAAATAAAATTGCCTTCAGGCTATGTGTATATGAACTATAAATAAATTTCATGCTCAGACTTGGATCCCATCCCAAGATATTTCACTGTCCACATACAAATATTCTAATCCAAAGAAATTCATAATCTGATCCCAAGCTTTTCTGGTAAGACATACTCAGCCTATATTACCTAATATATTTCACAGTTTAAAAAAGCTGCTCTTCTTAATCTGGGTGTGGTGGCGCACACCTATAATCTCAGCACTCAGGAGGTTGAGGCAGGAGGATCCCCATGAGTTGAGTCCAGCCTGGACTACACAGAGAGTTCAAGACCAGCCCAGACTACACAGCAAGAGCCTGTCAAAAAATTTTTTTAAAACGCTGCTGTTCTGTTGACTTTAGGGAGCAGCATGGTGAAGTCCAGGATCAGGAGTCTGGGATCCACCATGATCACTGCCCTCAACAGGCTGTGCCACTTGTCCTCTGAGTTTTTGTTTCTTAATCTATGAAATGAAGCAAGCTAACTGGCTAATCCAAGATCACATCCAACACTAGATCTCTTTGATTCTAACAGTAAATTACAATACCATCTTGTATTTCTTCCCTGAAGGGCCTCTCAACTGAAACTCATTTTTACCAGGACTTTATTTCATGCCTGTTCTATTCATTGCTCCCCTTCACCACTGAGCACAGTGTGAGTTTTTGAAGGAAAAAAATCAGTCAACACTCAGCATTCCACCTATTATCCAGTGCCGCCTAGGAAGTGGGAAATTAAACTATAGAACCCAAACTCCCAGGGCTTAGTGCAAATCACCCAGATATTGAAAGAGGGACATTTTGGTGATTTTTCTAGTTTCCAAAGGCTGAGACAGCAAGTTTGAGTAAATCAATGGAAACCATAACAACTGTCCTTTTTTATGTTTTGAGTACTATGAATAATGTTATTTAATGATGAACTCTCAGCCTGTTCCTTGATCCCCTACAGAAAGAATGAGCCTTATACTCTGAACAAAGGCCTTGCACACGAGCAGATGTGGTAGAAGGCCTGGCTGTGGGTTTGTTGCACACACCACACACACTGTACCCACACAAGAGAACTTTGGCTGTTCAGAGGATGCACTGAAAATAAGAACCACCTTCTCTGTTCGGGAGAATGGACAAAAAGTATGGGCCATTGCCCCCACCATGGCGGGGATATGATCCCTGGGGTCTGAGGGTGACTCTCAGCCCTCGGAGGGACCCAAAAGATGTTTGTTCTGGGACCTGACTGTGGATCTGAGAAAGAGCCTTCCTCAGTGGCCTTCAGGCCACATTCTGCACACACCCCATCTTCAAATCAGCTTCTCCACTATCGAGATGCCCATGAAGGCATCAAGTCCATATCTGAGCCTATTCTTAGAACTGCACAACAGAGAATTTTAGGAGAAATTGTGGAAAATTGAATGAGACCAAACAATGATATTGAGTCATATGTATTTTATATGTTGTGTGCATGTGTGTGTGTGTGTTTTAAGGTGCCTTTATGTGCTGTCCCTAAGTTGTCACACATCTCCTTTTCCCTATGTCTTTCTGTGCGCACATCTTTCATTTTTATCTCCTCTGCCTCTTCTGGGAATCTCACTGCCTATTGACTCTCTCTCTCCCTCTCTCCCTCTCTCTTTCTCCTCTCCCAACTGCCTCTTTTTACAAGCCATAAAATTAAACTAAACGGATCTTTAAAATAAATTTTCTAACAATTAACTAAGGTTTCATTTTCTCTCTTATTAATTTAAACAGGAAGAGAGTAGGGTATTTTATAATCTCTCAAAAGAATTACACTTCGTTGATGAGATACACGCACACACATACACACCTGTGATGTTGTTAGATCCCAAGGCAAACAATTTCTCCATCCTGGATGGCAGGGAATGCAAGAGGAGAGATAGAGAGGGCGGGAGAGGCTTCGCCCACTGCCTTGCAGAGCTGGGGGAGACGCTCCCTGCCCCGCCCTTCCCAGCCTCCTCTTTCTCCTCCGCTCCCTGTGCCCCTTCCTTCCTCACCATGAGGACTTCATCTCTCCTGGACTGCACTTTCCAGAGGATTAAAACTGGTGCCTTAACTGTTCCCAACTCCCAACAGCCCCCAGTGTGCCCTGATCAATTTCCATATCCCCTCCCCCGTCCCTCCCCCTCCCTCTCTCCCTCCCCTCCTCCCTCTCTCAAAGGTCAATCATTATCAGGAACCAAGCACAGGTCGCCAAAATCTTCTCAAGGTTACTCAGGCACCAGCCTCTCCTCTGGTGGGAGAACCCGTTGCTTTGGCTTTTTTCTAAAAAACTGTGTTTCTTTTTTTCCTTGCTGTTGGCACACATGTGCAGTATATAATGATGATTACACCTGTCATGAAGTTGGGACGAGGACATCACACATCTTGGTATTTTTCATCCCTCTCCCTCCCCGTCCCTCCCTCCATCTCTTGATCCTCTTCCCCCTTGAAAAAGCTCTCCCTACTCCTGTTATCTATCTTTTATTTTGCTCTTTATTTATGTATTGGGTTTCTCATGTAAGATAAACCATGCAATATTTAGGCTTGTGCACCTGATTCACTTCACTTAACATTACAGTCTCAAGGTGCACCCACTTCCCTACAACTCAGGTTTATCCTTCTTTATGGCACACCAGTACTCCATTGTGTGTAAATGCCACATTTTCTTCCTCCATTTATCTGCTGATGAGCATATAGGCCATTCCAAGGTTTAGCTATCATGAATTGCACTGCTGTAAACATGGGTATGCATGGATCACTGTAATACAATGTCTTTAACTCTTCTTTTGGCCTTTTTCTTACATGGGCTGTCAGACTTACCCTACATCTGAGTATAGCTCAGACTGCCTTGGGAGGGGATTGAGAAGTGAATGCCGTGGACTCTTTACCAAAAGTCACAATGTGCAAGATAAGGATGCCACAGCTGTCGCAGCTGCATGCAGGGCTCTAGCCCTGCAGATGTGCTCCTGCAGGCTGATGAGCTCACTGACCTTCCACCCCCCAGACATGGCAGTGCTGGTCCCATCCGAAACAAAAGCATAACTACCTCTACCTCTTCTGTCTCATTAATGACCTTCTTCATTGGATGTGGAACCTAATGCAAGATGATAACGCAAGATAATAACTCCAAAGCAAGATAATGACTTATTTGAAATGATTCCCTTTGAAATCGTCTTGTATTTTCCATCCTAGCTATCATTTGGCTAATTGCTTAATAATTCTGTTTAAATGTCACCATTTCTGCAAACGTCAATTCATTAGACCTACTTTTTCTGGCTGAAAATCCCTTTGCTTCCCTGAGTATCCTCCATCTCCTTCTCCCATTTGTACCTCTGCCTGATTAACACCCTAATGACATAAATAGCATCCCTTCAAAAAGGCAGTGAGCAGCAGACCAAGGTGTCTCCCTGTGTTCCAGGGCCCCAGCACTGTAATCTCTGTCCTTAAAACACGACCTGTGATTGGAAAGATGTAAGGCTGCATCTTTAAGCAGCCAGCTTCCCTGCCAGACAAATGAAGCTGTGATCACTGGCAGCCTTAACCCCTCCCCAGCGCGGGGCAGGCCGCAGGCAACACAGTGAGAGGCTGCTGAGAAGGAAAAGCCCAGAGCCAAGCCCGGGAACCTGCAGCCTGACCAGCCGCGACTTGGCTGGGGACCAAACCTTGCTCAAGGGGTGGTCTCCTCAGCATAGATGTTCACGTACACCTCTGCATGAGACAATGCCCTGGCTCCAAGCTCAGTCTGGTGGCCATGTCTGTTTAGGGGCAGACACCTCCCTGCTGGGCAGCCTGTCCCCTCTTCCTGGCAAAGGGGATTTATCTGATTCAGACACATCTTCCTCTCCAGGGTTCCCTTGTACAGTCTGCCAACTGAAATCCTCCAATGTTGACTTTCATTTTTCATTTGAAGTAAGGTTTTTGGCACCCAACATTAAATAATCAGGTTTTGGGCCGGGGATTTAGCTCAGTGGCACTGTATCTGCCTTGAAAGCACAAGGTCCTGAGTTCAATCTCCGGTACCAAAAAAAATAATAATAATAATCAGGTTTCCTCATCCAAATTCTCGTGTCCTGAAAAGAGCCAACACAAGTGTTCATGTCATTGAAAAAGTGACAAAAAATGAGGAAACTTAGAGGAGGAGGCCTAGATCTTCTATCCTGAAAATTTCCATGGGCCAGTAATACATAAGAAGTGACCTAGGAGTCAGGCATGACAGCACAGCCTGTAATCCCAACACTCTGGGAGGCTGAGTCAGGAGGATGGAAAGTTTGTGCTCACCCTGGGCAACTTGATGACTCAGTGAGCCTGTCTCAAAAGAAAATTTTTTTTTAACATGACCTAGGTTATAATCAAAAGACAAAAATAGGGCTGGGGATTTAGTTTAATGGTTCCAGCACCTGCCTCCCAAGCATGAGGTCCCAAGTTCGATCCCTGGTACCAAAAAACAAACAACAACAACAAAAAAGACAAAAATGTTGGGTATGGTGGCACACACCTGTATTCCTAGCACTCTGGAGGCTGAGGCAGGAGGATTACCACAAGTTTGAAGCCAGCCTGAGCTAGTAAGTTCAAGGCCAGCCTGAACAACATAGCAAGACCCTGTCTCAAAAAAAAACTCAAAAAGATTTTTTAAGAATTTAAATAACAGACAAACATAAGAAGAGAGCCAAATGGGAAGTAGAAAATGAGAGGCTATAGAATTAGAACCAGGTAAGAGTTATTGAAGAAAAAGAAATTGGGTGTCCATGGAAGAGGAGAAGACAACTCACTACTCAAGCATTTCTGGCTTTGTCTTTGAGACTGATGCAATGTCACGCATATTTAAATAAGACCCATTGCAATAAGCCCAACATGTATCCAAATACATCACCGGGATGTAAGCACAAGGTGTTCTCTCTGAGGGAACATAAAGAACCAAGCTGGTTATGGTGGTGCCCACTGTAGACCCAGCATTCTGGGACGCAAGTTTGGGCAACTTAGTGACATAGAGAGACCCTGTCTCAAAATAAAAAACAGGGCCAAGGATTTAGCTCAGTGGTTCCGCTGCCTGCCTGGCAAGCGCAAGGACAAGTTCCATCCCCGGTACCAAATAAATAAATAAATAAAAATAAAAAACAAAAAGGGGCTGTGACTCAATGCAAAGATACTGAGTTCAATTCCCAGTACCACCAAAAATAAACAAAAATTTAAAAGAGCTAACCAGGCACTGAAACTGCCCCAAGGGTGAAGGGCAGGCCCCAAAGGAACACTCACACCCACATCACCTGGGGCATTTCACTGCATTTTTTCACTGCATTCAGCTGAGCTTCCCATTCTTCCTTCTTGGACCACAGTCGCCTGCCACGTGAGGGCAAAGCTGACTAAATGGTTCTGGGAAAGAGTAGAGACAGAAGGCCACTGTCCTCCGGGACTTGACAAGCCAGTTGGTAGGCAGCCCAGCCCATCCTCGGACTGGCTCCTTTCCTCCATTTCCGTGAGGCGGGGAAGGAGGAGGAGGCATAAGCTGAGGTCCATCCCCAGGCAGGGCCTGAAGGTGCGGCGCTCGGGTCGTGGCCAGGCGCTAGGATCCTGATCCATCCGCATGTGTACAATCCATATTTACCTATCTGCCTTCAAAAGCTCTTCTGAACTGCTCTGGGATCACCCAGAATCTGAAATGATACCTTCCAAGAATTACAATTCACGGAACTGTTGCTGGACCCAAGCATTTCCAACTTTGTCTTTTTCTCCCGAATTATTATTCTTAATGGTTAAAGTTCTCTCTGGGTCCTTGGCTTTATATACATTTTTATTCCTCTAGTCTGAGTGAAATTGCTTGAAGAGGCCAAAGGTAAAATAATCAAAATACCAACAATCATAGCCAACACTTAGCCAATGCTGTGTATTGAGCAAAACGAGTATTTCGTGTACATTAACTCATTCCATGCTCCCCACGGCCTCACGAGGTTAAGTCTTGTTAGATTTGTAATAGTGAGAAAATGGAGGCACAGAAAGAGAAGGGCCTCGTGCAGGGTCCCGCAGCCAGCGAGTGGCAGAGCCTGGTGTGGCCAAGCCAGGCCAGGCCGGCTCCCAGCACAGCAGCCAGTGTCTCGCTACGCCCTCCCGGCGAACGCAATGGCGGAGTGATGTTGTTTGGAACCTTTGCATCCAAGTGTGAACTCTAACTTACTTTTAACCCTTCTGTTTTTCCCTGCCACTCTCTCAGACGATGGAAATGCTTAAGGCAACTAAGGTAGTGTGAGACCACACCGTGTAAGTGCGCGTGGCTGCTCGGGCTGGGCCGTGTGTGCGCTTCCGCCCCCTCCGCCCCGCATGCCTGCCCGCCCTCCTGGCTCGCTTCCGCTTTCGGTGCTTGGCACTTGGGCCGCATGAACCCTCTCTTCTCAGCCGTGGATCCTATGTTCTTGCTCCCATTTTATATCTGTGCTTCTCACACACGATCCCCAGCACGGGGGCGAGAGCCCAGGCACGCGCGGCGGTCAGGGGCGGGCCCCGGGGAGCGCTTGGTTACCGCCCTCGCGCTCGGCCCCAGAGTGGGCCCAGCTTCTGCGCCTCTCCGCGGAGGAGGCCCGGGGCCTGGACCAGGTGCCTGGCTGCGCAGCGCTCTCCGGGCTGCGGGTTTACGCGGACTCTCGCTGTCTTTCTGTGTACGAGTGGAAGCTCTGGAAACGTTGTGCCAGGTAACGGGTGCTCAAAGGAGCCACAGACAGAGGCGGTGATCTTTCTCACTTTCTCTCTGCGCGTACTCTACGGTGGTCACACACATGTATGTGGGAAACCCACATTATGGAGGAGAAAGGAGGACGGGTGTTAAGCCGGTTTCGGACTGCATTGGTCTTCACTGTATAAATACACGCAACTCCTTTCGGCGTTCCTTGATTCTGTCCAAACTATTTCCATACTGGGTGAATTTAATATGTGATAAAATCGATTTACAGAATACATAACTTGGGGAAGAGATATTTGTGGCCAAGTGTGTACTCGGAAGATTTAAGACGGGATCCTGTCTTGCCGTGCAGCCTTCCCCATCTGGCTGTGGGTTCAGAAGCAGAGCTGCCTGCCAGGCTCAGCCTCACTGCAGTTTGGAGTGTGTGTCCACTGGGAAGCAGGGGAACTTTCCACATGAGCTGTCAGAGGTGACAAGAATGGAAGCCTGAAGGGCCGCTCGTGAGAAGTGACTGAAGGCTGCCCAAGCCACCAGTTAGAAACTCGTGGGATTCCATAGCCACAATGTCCTGACAGACAGACCCCTCGCCCCAAACCCTTATTTATAGAAAATAACTGAGGCCTCAAGAGAGAGAGCAACTTGCCCAGATGCGATGCAGCCCGGTTTGAAACACGGTCCTCCTTCTATCAAAGCATCTGATGGGCGGTGTATCCCTGCCCCTTCCTCTCCAGAAAGGAGATACACCACCACGAGAGCTTTCTAGAAGTGAAGAAAGGGAAAGAGTCTAGTAGATCCATCCCAAGGGAGGACTCCAGGTCCTGTCCCCGGCTCTGTCACTGAAGCTGGGAGAGCTGGAGGAAGTTAACGCGCCTCCTCGGACTATGGGCTCCTCCTTTGTAATGAGTTTCAAAACTGGGCCGGGGATTTAGCTCAGTGGTTTAGCCGCCTGCTGCACAAGCACAAAGACCCAAGTTCGAGCCCTAGTACAAAAAAAAAAAAAAAAAATCAAAACAGCTCACTTCAAAATGTGTCAAGATACCAAGTTTTCTCATTCACCTTGGGCTGTTTGCAGTTTCCTCCCACCAGTATTCATTTTGCACTGCCTGAGTATCTAGCTATAGTCAGGCTGTACCAGTGGGGTCAGCCTGGAGGGGAGAGCCTGTGAGTCTCTGTCACTAACTGGAGAAGACAAGGACAGGAGGCAGAAGCCACAAGGGAGAAGCAGTAGCCTGTCCCCTTTACAGAGACCCACGCACCCCAGTGACGTGGCGGACTCCAGGTCTGGCCATCTCAAAGACACTGATTTCTGTAGTTCGGCGTTATCTAGCTTGTTTCCACTTCTCCCCTTCTCAAGATCCTACTGAATAGAGCTGTAAGTGAACAAGGTTACGTTTTGTTCTTTTCAGTGAATTGCTAACCAAGTTAACAAGGCCGAGGAAGTCTCTGAGGCAGTCAGAGAATAATTTGAAAGCCAATAAAGCAAGAAGAGAAACCCACATTCACCACCTTTCAGCATGGTTTTGAGCTACACCTCCCCCCTTGTTTACACAAAATGATGGAAACCCGGATATTCACTAACTATGCAGCAGCATTTTCACAGAGCTTTCTTTTTCCATGGTAAGTGTGTGATGTCTTTATTATGAATGTTCTAGAGAGAGAAAGGAATCATCACTGGATTTAGCATTTTGTCCCAGTTAAGCTTTTCCATACACTGAATCCCACCTGGCCTGCAGCAGCCTCCCCTGGACCTGACACTGTTCCAAACTGGATGGGAGGAGCAGGATGGGGTGTGTCGGGATGAGCGAGGAACCCCGTGGTGGGTGGTTTCCTGTGAACTTCTCAGGTGCTAATAACAGCTGGACAAAATACAGACTTTCAAGTATCCAGGTCCTCTGAAAATATTACCAGGTTAGAATTTTGGCTCCAGAATTTTGGCAAAGAAGGGGCTTAGGGGCAGCAAATCTGGCAAGGAATGGGCTATGTAAAGGGATTCGTAAAGTTGCCTTTGAACAAGACATCATTTAAAATTGAGAAAGACCAATAGACCACGTCATCCGGAGGGGGCAGCTGTTGGAGATTATGGAAAGGGGCCTTGGGGCTCCTTCTTGGCGACCTCTATAGCCTGGTGCATCCAGTCCTCCTGTGGCAACTGAGGCCCTGTTTGAGGAAAATGGCCTCCTTGCGTGGCCACACAAGACCAGTCAGTCACCCCTCAGAGGTCGTTGGGAAGGCAGATGAGGAATAAACTCCTCACTTACATCTCCCCTTGACAGCAAACCCCCTGAACAAGCCAACCAGCCTGGGGTTGGTGCAGGCTTCTCCCAAGTCAGGTCTGCTCCCTGAAGGCCTGAGGTAATAGTTGTCCTGCTGAGACCTCTAGTGACCAAATTGGAGACTGCAAGTGTGCCAGGAAGACAGGAAGTAGCCTTGTGGGAACCACCCCTGAACCACAGCCACGCGGGGCCATGATCTGTGGAAGCCTCAACATGAAATTCTTTCCAGATAGAAGAAGGGAAGCAACAGTGGCCTGAGATCCCTGAAATATCAGCTGGAAGCTTGGGGTCCTCACAATGTGAGTGTGCCCAGCAGTCCTTCAGAGAGGGTTTCTCCTTGGTTAGCTATGGTGACTAGGACACAGCCTGCTTTTGTGCTTCCGGTTATTGCTACTTAGTTCCACCATCTACTGGAGGGCTTCAGTTTGGTCAAGCTTTCATGTCTTTTCCTGGCTTCAGGAAGAGCTCCCAAAACTCAGCCAGTGGAGCCTCCACACTCTGAGCAGAAGCTTTCCCAGCACAGGAAGTAGGTTATCCCTAACTGACAGGAGAATGAATTGTTTTAATTGTTCTAAACCAGCTCTCCAAATGTGGCCCCACATCAGCAGTAGCAATACCCAGGAGCTTGTCAGCAATGCAAATGCTTGGGCTCCAGAATCAGATACTCTAGGAGAGGACTCGGGAATCCATGTTTAGTAAGTCTTGCAGATGACCCTGAGGCCTCCTGAGTTTTAAGAGCCACTGCTCTAAAGGCTGATTCTCAAATAGCAGTAGATATAAGACTACAACTCCCAGCTTTCTTAAAAGTGGTTTCTGACTTGGCATCCACGGACATTGGTTGCTCTGCAGTGGGGTGTCAAAGACTGCTTTTTAATCACTCTTCTAGGTGATTCTAATGAAGAGGGTCCTCTTTTCTGACAAATCCTGCTGGGGCAGGAGCAGCACCTCTTTGCTAGCAGGCTAACATCTCTCTTGGTTTAGAGACAAATACTGGTCCCATACCCCACCAGTCATGAAAGAGATCTCAGTATGTCAGATTCTCCAGGCCTTTGGATGGAATCATACAGGTCCTTTAACAAATTAGTTTTTGCTGCCTCTACAAGGAAAATCTCAGTGGAGCCTGCATCATAATCCAAAAATGAAACATTTCTCCAGGAAAACATGTATTACTGAGAGAAGAGGAAGCCTGTGGTTGGGAGTTGCCTGAGGGTGGGACACACTTCCTTGTGAGCCTAGATCTCTGGACCCTGAGTCATCTTTAGGCTGAGTACGTCAGAAAGTGAGTCACCCTTTGCTCTCCCTTCTCAGACAGACACTTACAGACCAGTGGTATCCAAGAGGCATTACATTGTAATGCCGCCAGGAAAAATCCATTTCCAAAACTTGAGGTCATAAATACACTTGGCTTTTACAGCCATTGCTGTGGATCACTCTGGAAATTTAAGTTCATATTTGTGAAGAGCCTTGTGAGTGTAAAGTTCCAGCTCTCCTCACTGCAGCTCTGGGTCTGCTGGGAGCTCCAGAAGAGACTGGCCATGGATCTTCTGTCCCATGTCACTCCACCATCCAACAGCCTCGCCTCGTTCTCTTTAGGCCAGCCAGCTTCTTGAGGCACTAATTTGTGGGGAGGTGCTCCAAGAAGACTTGTATGTGGAGTCATATTTTCAGGAATCTAACAGGATTGGCAATACTGATACTCCTTATCACCTACCATTAGGAGACTCACAAATTTCCCAGGTACCAGCACTGCAAAGAGATTGCTTGGACAAGAACTTCAGGAAGTGCAAGCCCTTTTTCGAGTCATGCGAGTAGAGCAGGCAGAAAGCTAGCTTCCTTCATTCCTTCTTTTCTCTCTTCCCTCCTTCCTTCCTTTCTTTCCTTCCCCTTCCTCCCTTCTCTCCTTCCTTCCCTTCTTCCTTCTTTCCCTCCTGTCTTCTTTCCATCATCCTCCCTTTACCCATTTTCCCATGCTCCGTCTCCCACCTTTCCATGCTTCTGTGACTGTCACCAGCTCCTTTCCTTCCCCTTCTCTTCTTCTTGTTGAGTTCCCCACATCCCTGAAAACCAGGCAACACACACACACACACACACACGCGCGCGCGCGTGAGCTCTCAGAGCCTCATCTGCACTATGCTGAACCCACCTGCATCTGCCAGGCAGTGATGCCGCCCTCATTCACTGTAAAGCACAATTAAAAGACAGATCCCCCCTCACTCGGAAAGCGGAAGAGAGAAGAGGAGCACGATAAGAGAAAAGCAGCACCTGGCGTGATTCCGTTCTGCACGTCTGTTCTCTGGGGGTGGTAGCCGTTTATTTCCGTCCACATTCTCTCCCACCTAAGTGTGTGCCCCCACTCCAAGGAAGATTCGTTGGATATGGACATGAGCCCCTTGAGGCCCTCAGAACTATCTTTTCTTTTTGGTTGTGAACTAAAGGTCGACAAAGATTATCACTTTAAGGCGGATAATGATGAAAATCAGCACCAGTTGTCATTAAGAACGGTCAGTTTAGGGGCTGGTGCAAAAGATGAATTGCACATTGTGGAAGCAGAGGCAATGAATTACGAGGGCAGTCCGATTAAAGTAACACTAGCGGGCTGGAGATTTAGCTCAGTGGTTTCGCCGCCTGCTGCGCGAGCTCAAGGACCCGAGTTCGATCCCCGGTACCAAAAAAAAAAAAAAGTAACACTAGGAACTTTGAAAACTACCAACTTTGAAACCAGCCAATGGTTTTCCTTGGGGCCTTTGAAATTACCCCACCTGTGGTCTTAAGGTTGAAGTGTGGTTCAGGGCCTGTGCATACTAGTGGACAGCACTTAGTGGCTGTGGAAGAAGATGCAGAATCAGATGAGGAGGAGGAAGAGGATGTAAAACTCTTAAGTATATCTGGGAAGCGATCTGCCCCTGGAAGTGGTAGCAAGTTTCCACAGAAAAAAGTGAAACTAGCTGCTGATGAAGATGATGATGATGATGATTTTGATGATGAGGAAGCTGAAGAGAAAGCACCAGTGAAAAAATTGATACAAGATACTCCAGCCAAAAATGCACAAAAATCAAACCAGAATGGAAAAGACTCAAAACCATCAACACCATGCTCAAAAGGTCAAGAATCCTTCAAAAACAAAAAGAAAAGACTCCTGAAACACCCAGAGGACCTAGTTCTGTAGAAGATATTAAAGCAAAAATGTAAGCAAGTATAGAAAAGGGTGGTTCTCTTCCCAAAGTGGAAGCCAAGTTCGTCAATTATGTGAAGAATTGCTTCCGGACGACTGGACCAGGAGGCTATTCAAGATCTCTGGCAGTGGAGGAAGTCTCTTTAAGAAAACAATTTAAACAGTTTGTTAAAACTTTCCATCTTATTTCATTTCTGTAACAGTTGATATCTGGTTATCCTTTTTATAATGCACAGTGAGAACTTTCCCTACCGTGTTTGATAAATGTTGTCCAGGTTCCATTGCCAAGAACGTGTTTTCCAAAATGCCTGTTTAGTTTTTAGAGATGGAACTCCACCCTTTGCTTGGTTTTAAGTGAGTATGGAATGTTATGATAGGACATAGTAGTAGTGGTGGTCAAACATGGAGATGGTGGGGAGACAAAAATATACATACGAAATAAACTCCGTATTTTAATAAAGTAACACTGTTTCTATTTTTTTTTAAAAAAAGAAAGAAAAGAAAAGGAAAAAAGCAGCAAAGGGAAACCCAAAGAGAAACCGCAAATGTGGAATGTGAAACACTGACTTTTAAATTTATTCTGTGTCCAGAAACAGCACAGGACCAACCCCTGTCCCCACACTGCAGGTCAGAGTCAGGGGCGGGGGGAGGGAGGACAGAGGTCAAAGTGAAAGCGAGTGGGGAGGAGAGCAGGCTGTGGTCACGAAGGCAAATCCACTCTTCCCACGGAGTGATTCTGGTTGAGAAGGACCCAGTGTGGGAAGGAAGCCCTGAGCCTGCTCCTGCACCCGGGCCTTCTGACCCACAGAGACCACAGGGTGCCCAGCCCAGGGGCCCCACCATCGCAGTTTGTGCTCTGCAGCCCCACTCTTGGGATTAGAAACAGCCAAGTGAAGTCCAAGGGACAATGGAGCATTAGAGGATGAGGTCTTCAGGGGCTTAGAGACTGTTGTGCATCTGCTTCCCGTCACCCTGGGGTAGATTCCCAGCCATGCTCCTGCCCTGGAACTCGAGGCCTCCCTGGGGTGCCCTCCCTCCGCCTTCCCAAGCAGGGGTCCGGGCACAGGTGAGGAGGATGACAGGGGTGCGCCTGTCCAGAAGTGTTCCAGAGCAGGGCACAGTAGTGGCCGTCCCTGCCCAGGACTGGCGGCACTGCGATGTGTCTTGGGGACAATGAGCAAGAGGCCAAGATTCAGGGAGGGGCAAGCCAACCCAAGCACCTACCATGGAGGTGGCAATACCCTCAGCAATACCTGTCTGATGTGGGCTGGGGAGGCTCCTCAGGGCCTGCCCAATTCCAGGCACAGTGTGCTGGACCAGTGGCTAGTGGGAGAGGGAATCCTAGAAGCCATCGGGCCTGAGTGCATCAGCAGCCTGTGAGGGTCCTAAAAGCCCTGTGCCCAAAGAAGGTGCCCAGAGAACTCCCTTGAGCCTGAGGAACTTCCTCTTCCTCCTTCCACGCCTCCTGAGGCTGCCTGTGTTGGTCTTTTCTGGCCAGCTCAAGGTACCCTCCAGGGACTAACTGCAGACTGTACAATTTTGGTGACTGCACAAATGAGTTAAATGATCTGACATTTGCATTTAAAGCTGGCACTGCGCACTGCAAAGATGAACAGTGAAATCGGTGCAAATCATTTAAATTTTTTATTTTCATTTGCATAGAATGATAATAATGGCTAATTTTAAAATTCCATGACAAGGCGAGAGACCACAAGAAAAGATAAGGACAAAGGTTTTATATTTTAGTAGCTTTCGTGGTGATCTTCCCTGCTTTTTGCACAGATTTCATTTAGCACTGTGTCTAGTACCTAGTCCTGCCTGTACCCCAGCTCCCTTAACTTGGAAGTAATCATGTTTGTCCATACACAGGGTTCAAAGTGAAATCCTAATCCTTTAAGGAAAAAACGGTTCCCAATCTGTGGCTGTAGGTAATTTCTGTCTTACCTGTCCCCCCACTGGATAAGGGGAAAAAATGAAAGAAACCTAGAAATAAGACAAAAAGACACTTGTATTTAGGAGCACTGTAGGGGAAGAAAATAATCCTCCCTCCGCCCCTCTGAGTTCTCAGCTGGGATAGCCCCCTCCTGAAACAAAAACAAAAGACACTTCCACAGGGGAAAAACAAGAGGTTTATTAATGCATATACCCTGTGTATACAAGGGGGACACACAGAGAGAAAAGCAAATCTCAAAGAGGTGGCTGTGAGGTCACCGCAAAGGCCCCTTTAAGCTAAAACAAACAAACAAACAAAAAACATGTTGGAGAGTAGGGAGCCACTGGAGAGGGGGCCCGGAAAAGCACAGTAGACAAGGGTGAGCTGGCTTCACAGGCAAGCCAGGGTTGTCTCCCTTGAGAAATCACTGTTGGTTCAGTCGTTCTTGTCTTCCTGTTTCAGAGAGGGAGACACACTTCCAGGTGGGGATTTCTTTCACAGATGTACATTTCCCTTACAAAAGGGTAACTTCTACCCTTCAGAGTTTCCCCTGCGTCTGCAGTTTCTCAAAATAATCAGCTGGAAACATTCCTTATGCTAAGCAGGCATGTTGTGGGATGTCACACTCTAGTCTTCTGTAGCATCCATCGCATTTCTAAGGAAACATCCTATTTGCATAGGGCAGGCTGAGAGTTCCATGCAAAGTCAACTCATCAGTTCCAAGAGACTCTACTCAACTGTGTAGATCCTCTTAACACAGTGTCTATGCTTCCAGCATATCACTAATGACTTCCGTCATTTGTCACTCCCCTGTCTTAAGTCTGGCACCTCAAAAGGCAATTAATAAGCTTGTAGCATCTCATAAGTTGAGCATGAATAAAGGGGAATAAAGTAGAATTAAATGCAGAAAATATCATTTCCATAGCACCATTCATCTAAGTAAAATGTATGAGACTACATTTTAAATGGGATTTTAGAAAAGAGAAAGTAAAGCAATTTGGCCCTTCCTTCTAGGTCAAGAAAACTTTATTTATCATAAAGTGAGGCTTGCTATGGTTTATAAATTCCCCATAATTACTCTCCATTGACTAATGTTTCCACCCAAACATACCTTTCTCTGCTCTCTCTTGAGCCTCTGTAAGCTCTTTAGGCAAGCGTGGGAGGCTTAATGTATTTCCTGTGAAATGGCACTATTCTCCTGATCAGCTTATCCTGGCTTTGCAAATTGAAAAAATTTCATTCCTAGCATCAACAGCCTGTTAAATTGGTTCTGATTAATAACTGAATCTCAAGACCCTTTCAAGACAACATTTACAAAGACAGATTCATGGGGCGGAGGAGTGGTATCGAGCAGCACTGGGCCCTGATGAAACAACCTGATGACCTCAACTGCTGGTTAAATGTACAGAGTGCAAATGCTGGGAGAGTTGAAATCCTCAGAAAGCCCATCATAAAAATGCACAGAAAGAGCTC
Source organism: Heterocephalus glaber (assembly GCF_053883595.1). Taxonomy (NCBI): domain Eukaryota; kingdom Metazoa; phylum Chordata; class Mammalia; order Rodentia; family Bathyergidae; genus Heterocephalus; species Heterocephalus glaber. The sequence goes on along the minus strand of NW_028258156.1, from coordinate 24,011,203 downwards.
CCCTGTCAACTGATGGGCCCACCACTTATTTCCTAGTAATATACTTTTAACACTGATCTAGATGCATTCTTCTTGTACTTGGAGTGTGACTCCAGGTCACATTCTAACAGCTCACACTGCACGCTCTTGGATTTTGAATTATTTATGATGGCATTGCAGAATATTTCTTTCTTGGATCCTGGTGGAGATTCCTGAAATGTTAGGCTGAGAACCAGACAGGCTCCCAGCTTCACAATCTAAAAGGATGGCCCTTTTGGATGTTTTTCACACAGACAAGGGTCCAAGTAATTCTAGAGCTTCACTGCCAATCCTGTAAGTGTACCCAGGCTTGTATCACACCAGAACTCGCCTGGGCCCACCATCTCCCAACCCTACAACTTGAGATAATGTCAACCCTGTTATTCTTTTACTTATGGGAGAAAAACAAACAAACAAAAGTAAAAGAACAAAAAGATGCTTAGGGTAAGTGTCCATCATGTTTTGAGGCAACACCCTGCTATTTCTCAGAGGAGGGCTTCAGGCTTCTGAGGCACCTGGACCTTCTGAAGTGTTGGCTTAAGCTCTGAGGCCTGAACCCTGCCCGGATCTGCTGATTCTGATTCTTCGGGAATTTTTGAGGTAACCAAGAAGCTTTTATGTAGCACAACTTGAAAACTACAAACGTCCAGACACTTTCAATAACTTCAGTGAATTACTATATTTGCAAAACCTAAGGACCCAAACATTCTATTGCACATGCGAGAATCTTAAAGATTTACTTAACAAGACTATTGTGTCTTGTAACTCCCAAAGTTTAGAGCACATTTCTTTTAACTTTCCTCCTTCTATGGGCCTGGATGGAAGGTGCTCTCTGACCTTTGTCCTGTGATGGGTTCTGTAAAATTAACCTCAAGAGCTTCTCTAGGAGCACTGGCCCCCTATGCTGGAAAACCTCAGGCTGCACGAAGCAGATAAAAAGTGAATCCTTGAGAGGATGAAGAACAGGTAATGGTAACAGCTAGAAGATCCCAATTCCCTTCTTGCATTACTGGAATTTTGCTGTATGCCAGGGGCTCTACCGATAGATCCCATTTCCCCCGAATAATAACCTACCAGGTCAGGGCAGGTACACAGTCCCCTCTGGGAAGACGAGGACACCAGGCTGAGGGAGGATACTAGACCAGGAAGCAATGAGCCAGGAGCTCCCTCCCAGCAGCCTTCACCCAGAACACAGGCTCCTATTCATCATATCCCAACTCTCACAGTGGCTTTCCTTTCCCTAACAGGCAGCACCAGAGGCAATACTATCAGATGCAAATATTTGGTCATATCCTGAAGCCTCCTAATTTCTATTTCCAATAGCAATTCATTCTATATTAAATCCATGAAGCAAAGAATACACGTCAGGCTCTGGGGGTCCAAGATGAATAAATGTGGGCCTGTAGAAGTCCCCAACAACTAAGACCTGCAGTCACAGAGTCCGAGAATAGAACTCGGACCTCTAGACTTTCTCATCAACTGGCCTGCCTTCCAAACAATCCACAAGAGAATTAACTTCCAATCTGCTGCACCACTGTGATGTCAGAGTAACTCTGCCAGTTTGATTCTTTTTACTCAAGCAAAACTTCTCCTGGGGGCAGGGAATTTGGAGCTGGATCCCCTTTGTCATGAAATCTGGAAGATTATAATTTTTTAACACCTTTCAAGGTGTTAAAGTCAGTCCTTTTTTATTGCACTTAAAATGTTGGATTATAATTTATTATTTTTTCTTTTTTTTGGTTTTTTAAAATTTTCATTGGTACGTTTTAGGTATACAATATAATGACATTCATCATTGGAAATTTGCTCCTTTACATAGTCTCTCCTGGTTCTTATTTTTCCCCCTTCCCCTGCCCTCCCTTCAACCCCTCCATCCCTCCCTATTTACAAAGACTTTGTTTCCACTTTTTCATTTTCTCATATTAATTCGATTCCCTTCTTAAGTCAGTCTTTCTTACTTCTTCCTGGATACTGGTAAAATTTACTGAGCTCCCTCAACTGGCACCCTCAATATAATCCTTAATAAATAAGCAGTGAAATCCAGTGCAAGAACGGCAGGGAATTTTCTAGCTAAAGGTTGTGGAGGAGAGAAATGGGTATGTGGTTTGCCATCCTGACTACTGCTGCAGCAGTTACAGTCAAGTTCAAATCAAGTTGGCAGATTCTAGCTGTGCCCCAGGCTACTTCCTCCTATGCAAGCTGAATCCAAACCAGAAGATCTCACTCTCCATTTGAGAGCTTGTGTAAAAATATCCTGAAGACCCTTTAGAGTGGCCCCCAATGAAGATGAGCAATGCAGATTTCTTTCACCGCGAACCAATCCATTGGAAAGAACTTTCCTCAGCTCCTGGAACATTACTCAGGTTCTGGGACTGGTGGGGGTCCCCAGGAGCAACAGTGCCCCAGAGGCTCAGTTCATGTCTATAGGAATGGGATGGACTCTGGAACTACAGCACCCAGGCCCTGCCAGAGTGGCTATAAACTTCCTCTCTGCCCAAATGTGCAACACACCTCTACTGTGCACCCCAGCCCTGGCCCAACTCATACAACCCAGCTCCCCGATTCCTTCTCTGACCTCAAATCTTTTTATCTTCTCCTACTTCATTCCCTCTTCTCTAGCTCTTCTTTTTTTCTATCCCAACACCTGCTGTTCCTTCTGAACTCTTAATCCAGTCTCTCTAGAGATTGGAGTCTGTGTGTGTGTGTGTGTGTGTGTGTGTGTGTGTGTATGTGTGTGACCAGGGACTTATGGGGATTGAACCCAGGGCCTTCACACTGAGCTACATCTCCAGCCCTTTTCTTATTTTTTTGTTTTGAGACAGAATCTCAATAAGTCACTGAATTGCCAAGGCTGGACTGAAATTTAACAGTCCTCCTACCTCAGCCTCCCAGAGTGCTGGGATTATAGGCATGTACCACCACACCCAGATATCAGTTATTTTTCCCTACACTGAAGAGCTTTCTCTTCATTGGCATGTTTCATCATCCTATAAATGTGCTCCAAGCCATTACCTGCACCCTCCACACCTTGAGCTCTTACTTGTTTTCTCACATTTCCACTACCAATTTTTCATTTTAAAACATTTTTTAATCTAAACTGGACATGGTGGCACATGCTTATAATTGAAGCATTCAGGAGGCTGAGGCAGGAGGACCAAGAGCTCAAGGCCACCCTGAACAACATAGTGAGGCTCATCTTAAAAAAACAAAGTATGTAAGTAAAAAAAAAATACAATCTATTCCCTATACTTCTACTTCCATGGCATTTATTCTTTAAAAAAAAAAAAATCACTGTATTTCCTAAATCCAGAAAAGTGTGAATAGAGGGATGAATAGGCAGAATGCAGATAGATTTTTTAGGGCAGAGAAACTACGTGGCATGCTGTAGTGGTGGAAATTTGTCATTATAAACGTGCCCAAACCCATAGGGTGTGTAATGCTAGGAGGTGAACTCTAACAGAAACCATACACTGCAGTGAGAATGCATCGGGACAGGGTCACCCGCTGTAACAAATGTGCCTCTGGCAGGGAGTGGTGATCACAGAGGAAGCTGTGTTTCTGTAGGGACAAGAGCTCATGAGAATTCTCTGTGCCTTCTGCTAAAGTTTGCTGTGTCCCTGAAACTGCTTTAAAAAGAAACTTGAAAAGAAAATTTTCCCAATTGTGGTGGTGGCGCACACCTGCAATACCAGCTATCTGGGAGGCTCAGGCAAGAGGATGGCAAGCTCAAGGCCAGCCTGGGCAGCTTAGCAAGACCCCATCTCAGAATTTTAAAAATTAAAAGTATGGTGAATGTAGCTAGCAGTGAGATACTGGATTCCATCTCCAGTACTGTAAAAAGAAAAAAATTTAAGTATAAATAATAATGTAATTAGAACATACTTATTCACCTTCTGGCTGTAGAAATAAAACATTTCCAATATCCTCCGATTTGGATTGGGACTTCATCTCACTCCTAAACCTTCCACCACAACCACACGCACGTGCACACACACACACACACACACACACACACACCCTTCTTTGCAACCTTACTTGATTCTTTTCCTGTGAACTATCTCTTGGCTACCATGAACCTGGGCTCTTTCCATTCCCATCCTACATCTTCTCACTCTCTCTTCTCTCCTCCTTTAACTCTTTTCCCCCTTATGTTTCTGACTTTTGTCTCCTGCTCTTCTGTTATCTCTCCACTCTATATTACCCATCTCCAATGTTTTGCCTCTCATTCCCTCCCAAATATCAGTCACTCCCAACTCTAAATCTGCAGTGTGTGATCTACAACCAAATTTTTATTTGCGTCATAGGCAGATGAGGTTGTCCTTCTAGCACTTCAAATTGGCTTGTCCAACCTTAGGGCTTCATCCCTGGGCCAGTCCTGTCCGACATTTCCAACAGTGACTCAGGTGAAGATATGAGCTCACCAAATTTGTGAAGAACTGCATAGCTGGACAATAGAATATGGATCAAAGCTATTTGGACAGATTGAAATGTGTCAAAAGTCAATGTAAGGAACTAGGCATGCTTCTAAATACCCAACTGCACAATCAGAAGGGTCACATGTTGGAAGCTGTGTAAAAAACGGGGACAAATATTTTAGTTAAATGACAAGATCATTTGGCACCAATGCCATGAAAAAGCAAATGAAATCTTATCCTATAGAAGATATAATAGCTAAGCTGAGTGTAGCAGCACATGCCTAGAGTTCCAGCACTCTACCAACTTGAGGCAGGAGGATAGCAAATTTAAACCCAACCTGGAAAATAGAGCAAAACAAAAAAATACAAAGAGCTAAGAATGTAGCTCAGTGAAAAGACCCTGGATTCAATACCCAATTCTGAAAAAAAAAAAAAAAAGATTTAATATCTAGAGCAAGGAAGGAAGTGTACTCCTCAATTTAACTGATTCAGGCCTACAGTGCTGATTTCAGAAAGGGTATAGAAGACTCACTGGGGACAAACAGGGACCATGAAGTAATCAAAGTGGACCCTATGGCCATGTTCATAGGATATGCAGGAAGGAAGATCTAGGCTCTTTATAGCTCCACATTATACGGCACCTGCAGCAGGTACTATAGAACACACTACAGAATGCTGGCCCAACAGATCGGTGGAGAACTCTACAGCTCTCTGAGCTGCAGAAATTGGGAAGGGCTATTTGGGGAGGCAGCAAATAACCAAGGAAGGTTTCCAAAGTCCATGAGTATGGGAATTCCAGCTTTCCCTCTTCAAATCTCTCCTTCCACCACTGAGATCCTTGCTTATGCCCAGATCTGCACTCACTCACTAATTAACACATTGAAAATGAAAAACCCAATGTTGCTTCTTATAACAACAGGCAAAAACCATTTGGAGATTTAAGAAAAAATAAGTTTTAATTGAGCGAACTTGAAGTACAGGACAACTTCCTTGACCCATTATAAGGAATCCACCAAAAAACAAAACAAAATTTTGGAAGACAACATTCTAAATGGTAAACACTAATCAGGAGCAAAAAAGGATGCTTCCACCACTGGACCACCAGCAGTATACCTGAGCTCCTCTCCAGAGTAACTGGTCCAGAAAATAAATAAGAAATCCAAGGATTGGAAAAGAAGTACAAAATTCCATTACTCAAAGAAGGTATGATGATCTTTATATAAAACTTAAGAAAATCTAACAGAAAACTAATAAAATTAATAAGATGGTTTGACAATATTTATTGAACACAGTATCAATATGCAAAAATTAATAGTGTGCCTGTCCATCAGCAGCAAATATTTTAAACACCCTACTCACAATAGTAACAAAAGCTACAAAGTAGCTAAATATGGTCTGATTTTTTTTAGAAAAAATACCAAACTTAGCTGAAGGGCATAAAAAGACAGTTGTGCATCTTCACATGTGGAAAGATTCAGGCAGGATCTTAAATATGTCAATTCTCTCTAAATTATGAGTCTACAGATACAATTCTGTTTCGATCAGAATCTCTATATGGTTTTCTCAGAACTTGAAAATCTGATTTTAAATTGATGAAGAATGAAGGACCAAGAATAGCCAAACTTTTTGTGTCTAATTAGACTGATATAGACTAGAATCCCAAAACATATACTTTTGGAGATATCTGGTATATGACATAAGTGGCACTATAAATCTTTGTTTAAAAGGATGAACTTTTTATTATTCATGATGAAAAGAAAAATATTAAATTATGTGCATACTTCATACCACACACAGAAGTAGACGTGGCTGAGATCAGGAAGGGAGGGGTCTGGGCCTGCATTTTCATCACCCACAGCAAGCCTTCCAGAAGATTCTGTGGTTTCAGGCCTGCAGCTGCTACCTGAGTAGGGCTCCTCAGCCATTTTTCAGGGTTAGCCAGGAGGGCTCCTTCCTGTGTTCTGATGCCTGGGCTGCCGCACAGGTCCTGCTAACACTCTCTTTGGTGTTCCTGTTAAAAAGAATAAGTGTATATAAATTTGAAGCCCTATATAAAGAACAAAACTTTAAATCTAGAAGAAATATAGGCTATTGTATGTCCATAATACCATAAATAGTTCCAGCATAGTTCCTGTGTGTATACATATTTTTTCTTGATAAAACACAAATAAGCCATAAGTAAAATCATGATAGATTTAACTACATTAAAATATTAAATTTCTATGTAACCAAAAATATCATAACTGACTTAATAGTCCACAGTCTTGGAGAAGATATTTTTCCAAATATTTAATTCACTAAAGAGTATATTCAGACTTTATATAAAAACTTATGCAAATCAATTTTAAGTAATAAAAAATTCACAGAAGAGGAAATCTGATGGCCAATAAAAATACTCAAATGAGCAGTCCTCAGGGTACGTAAGACTCTTGCCTAATGCAGAGAGAGTGAATTATTAAATACTGTAGTGCTGCATAATGAATGAGCTTTATGTGCTCTGGTTACTCACAGCATTTGCTAGAACTCTGAATTACAACTAATGATTTGCTAAGTTTCTGTTTATCTAAGGCTGATCAAATATTTCACCACTAATGAAAGAAGTTCATAAGATCCTGGGAGTTTGTGCTGTGCCCAAAGCTAGAAAGACCTGTAGGTGCCCAGGACGGTCCCCTCCCTAAAGGTGGCCATGGGGATGGAACTGCAGGGTCTACCCCAGCTCTCCACACCTGCCTCCTTTTCTGCAGCTTCCTCACAAAAACATCAACCACACACTCAGAGGGAGAAATGAGGGCCCATTCTATGCACCTTAAAAGGTGGCTAGGCCGGGGATTTAGCTCAGTGTTTTCACCCCCTGCTGCGCAAACGCAAGGACCCGAGTTCAATCCCCGGTACCAAAAAAAAAAAAAGGTGGCTACATGTAACAGACTATGTGTGTTAGGACCTGTATTTTATCCCTGGAATGTAAATTATTTATAGAAAATTCCAAGCCCACTCAGTGAATGCTCTCTCATCCGGCATCACTCTTTCTTCTTGCTAAGATCAAGAAAAATTAAATCAAATAGCTAAACAAGCTTTTTCTGTCTCCAGATGTGACAGGGCACACAAAGTATGTGAAGAATCCAGGCTGAAGTAGGCAGGAAAACTTAATCTTCTTCACTTTGCATCTTTTTTTTTTTCCAGTACCGGGGATCGAACTTGGGACCTTGTACTTGCGAGACAGGGGGTGGCATCACTGAGCTAAATCCCTGGCCCTGGATTTTTTCATTTCTAGACAACTTTTTTTTTTTTTTTGGTACCGGGGATCGAACTCGGGTCCTTGTGCTTGCATAGCAGGGGGTGAAACCACTGAGCTAAATCCCCAGCCCTTAGACAACGTTTTTAGCAACACAACTACTACAGGCAACGTGGCATCAGACTTTTCCCTGACAATCCGTGCTTTCCGCTGTCACATGCAGTCAGGTGCTCGTCATAGTTTTGTTTTTTTTTAAAGAAATAAAACATAAGGAAGGTAAATGATACTGTAGGAGAATCCTACATCTCACTATTGAGAACAGATTTTCCAATATAATATAAACCACATATTTTTAATTTGTATTTGTTGTATATATTATGTTTTTGGGGGGGGGGGGAGTGATCAAAAATAGTGTCAAGGGGCCAACCCACTTTCTGGTCCTCCTTCTGCCTCTCTTAGACAGGAGCTTTCTTTCTCTCAATGAAGTTTTGCTACCCTTAGCCTCCGTTGTTCCTAGAATCCTTTCTTCGACTTTAGAGACATGAACTCATGCTTCACATATCTAGCAGGTTTGGGAGCTACATCTCTTCCCCCATATCAGGATCACTTAATTCCATCTCAGACACAAAATGTCCAAGATATGCCAGTAAGAGGCAAACGGGCTTTATTAGGCCAAATATTAAAAGTACATGCTCAAGGAAATGAAGTGTGAGTCCTCGAGGCGGGGGGCACACTATCTCCTTGAACCGGGAACATTTACGTTTCTCTTGTGGCGGTGGAAAACTATGGAAAAGATGACTCGCACTCCGCAGAAGGACAATGGCCCATTTTGCAGGTGAAAGGTTTCCAATTTTTACTTTCTCAGCTAAGATGCTTTATGGACTCACAGCATTCGTTAGGAATTTGGGGTGCAATGGATCTGGAAAGAAAGAAACATAATTCATCCAGGGAGTGCAGATATGGACAGCCTTAGATGTGCTATTTGACAGATCCACACAGAAATAGGGAATTCTCTGGTTTGATTCACTTATCTCCCTGGCCAGAGGTGTATGGAACTTTTGAAGTCTCCCTCATGAAGAGTATGAGTGCCTTCCTCTCAGATGCCCTCCTGCGATGTTCCAGGGCAGTAGAAGGTGTTTCCACGCTGAGAACAAGCAGCTTGTGCTTACTGAAATCCACAGTGTCACAGAGAAAAGTTCTCCCACAGGAGTAAGGCAGTCATCCCAAATCTTCTGTTCCTTTCATTAAATTTAAAGTCTATGAAGAGAGGGAAGACAAAGAAGGCCAAAACAACAGACTATGCCTTCAAAACTTCATTTCTGGATAGAGGACTGTAATATGTCTTAGAGAAAGAAAACTATTTTCCTAACAAATTCTTGAATGACTAACAATGACCAGGCTTAAGCAATGCCATATTTTGTACATTTTATTGTCTTTCTCAAAAGGTGATAATAAACTTGTTTGCTTCAAAACAAACAAACAAACAAAATAGTCCCAAAAGCTTTTCAGCCACACTTAGCCATAGAGCCTCAGTACCAAACCTAAATCTGTAATATGCCCTTCAGATCAAAAGGGCCTATTACACAACCTTGGGGAGTTCATTGAGTCACTCGCCTCATGTTTTTTTTTTGGTACCGAGGTTCAAACTCAGGACCTTGCGCTTGCAAGGCAGGTGCGGGACCACTGAGCTAAATCCCCGGCCCTCATCTTGAAACAAGCAGTAATGTCTCCCTCCAGGAGAACTGGCAAGGGTGGTGCCTGAGTCCTCCGTTCCCAGCAGGAGACACCGGACCTCGTCACTCGTCGCAGGGACAGAATACCTGACACTCACAAATGGAGAAATTTACTGTGGCTTCAGGGTAGGAAGGTATGCTGGAAGGGTCTCACCTCCGGGTGGCCTGAAAGCAGAGAGACAGGGAGGAGCAGGCAAGGAAGACGGACCCTTCCAGGTCAGCCCCCAGGGACCTGCCACTCCCCACCAACCCCACCTCCAGCAGCACAGTGCATTGTAAACTCATATAGCACCCCATGATCCTGCACCTCCAAAGAGCCCCGTCTATGAGCACATGAGGCTTTGGGGACCTCTAGACAGGAGCCTGAGCAGCAATCCAGAAGTTAGTGATGCAGCTGTCCACAGACAGGAGCTGTGATGAGGCCTCCCGGGCAGCAACAGAGGAGCCACAACCTAAAGAGGGTGCTTCATGGAACTGGAAAGGAGAGCCGAGTTGTGCAAGCCACTCTGGCTTCAGGACAGGCCACCCAGCCAGCCGGAATCTTCCACAAAAGAAGGCAGCCAGGGCCGGAGATTTAGCTCAGTGGCACCATGCCTGCTTCGCAAGTGCAAGGTCATGAGTTTGATCCCCGGTACCAAAAAAAAAGAAGGCAGCCACCCAGCTGTGCCCCCTAGGAGAGAAAACACCCCGGCTGCTTTCTCCTTCCACCCCCTCCCCAATCTCCTGCCTGTTCTTCCACTGGCCCACAGCAGTCTGCAAAAGTCCCAGGTGACAGTCTGAAGGCTCAGTCTTGAACTCACTATGTAACCCAGGCTGGCATCACTCATGAAGATCCTCCTGCCTCAGCCACCCGAGTGCTGGGATCACAGGTGTGCACCACCATGCTCAGCTTTCAGATCCTTTCTTTTGGAGATGCACGTTTCCGCTTGATGGACTGAGAGCGGACTGAGAGCCAGGAGGCAATCAGAAAATACCAAGCAAAATGCTTAATGAACTTCAGCCTTCCTCATTCGTTCAGCAGCATTTTCCTCACCAATCAATGCTGATCCGCAAACTGGAAATCTTTAACCACTCTTACACATCTTCACAAAGCGTCTTTTCAAAGAGCCTTTGTCATTTTATTCAATTCCCATAGCACTTTATTAGGTAAATGGGGCAAGGAGCACTTGGTGGAAGCTTAGGGGGTTAAGTGGCTTTTCAAAGGCCATAGAGGGTTAAGTCTGCAGCCCAGACTCCAGTTCATTGATGTCTCATAGACACAGGTGCTGAAAAGATTGCTTTGATTAAGAAACTTCTGAGTAAATGGATGGACCTTAAATACTGTCACCATCCACATACAGTACTTCCATCAGGTAGAAACTCCCACCTCAAAAAAGAATCTGAAAGCAGGGTGTGGTGATACACACCTGCAATCCCAGCACTCAGGAGGCTGAGGCAGGAGGATTGTTACGAATAATACCAGCCTGGGCTACATGGTGACTTCAGGACCAGCCTGGACTGCATAACAAGACCCTGTCTCAAAAAAAAAAAAAAGGATTTGACTTCACTTACAGTAAAGTAATGCATATGTGTAATAAGTAAAGTATAAATAATGCATATGTACAAAGGATGCATATGTATAATCTATATGCATATGTATTTATCTATATATCATTTATAAAGAAACAAAAGATACAAAAGAAAAAGAGACCATCAGAGCCAAGGAAGAGCACAGATTTCAAATACACCAGTCATGAAACTTACTCTAGTTGCTGTGGCATCAAATTTGATCCTGAGCTTCTTACCATCATTACACAATTCTCACTATCAGAAAAGAAGAAATGTACATTTTTCTCAGGGAGAAGAAAGATGCTCCTAGAAATTAATTCTAAAACAAACTTCTTATGTAGAGAACTTCCCTCTCAGTGTCCTTCACAATAGGTTTGTTTGTTTGCTTGGGTTCTTTGTTTGGTTAGTTGTTTTTTGGTGTTTTGGTGTTTTGATTTTGGGGTTTTTTGAGACAGATCTTGCTATGTAGCCCAGGCTGGCCTCAAACTTGTAGCCATCCTCCTGCCTCAGCCTCCCAAGTGCTGGGATTACAGGTGTGCACCCCCACAACCGGCTACTTACTTGCTTTTGCAGTAATGGGGATTGAACCTATGAACTTTCTCAGTGTGCTACATCCCTGGCCCTTTTTTATTTTTTTATTTTTTTATTTTGAGACAGGGTCTTGCTAAGTCACTAAATTACCCATGCTTGGCTTGAATTTGCAATCCTCCTGCCTCAGCCTCCTAGAGTGCTAGGATTACAAGCATGCAAACTGTGCAGCTGACAACAGCTTTATAACTACTAGAAATGCTCTTCCATGACTATTTCTTGAAACCAGAGAGTAGCAGCCAGGGGCATGGCAGTGAAGGTGATTGGGGGAGAAGCTAAGGTAATGGTGCCAGCACCAGGCTTCAGAGCTCTAACGTGGGCCCAGGAGAAGACCCTGTCAGGCCATTTTCCCCAAGAGCCGTTTGTCAGGCAGCCTTGATGGGCAGACGCCTGGAGGTTATCCAGGGCTGCAGGGGACACTCATGCCCCAGGAGCTCCTGGGCTCTGCAGATGGACCCGCAGCTGGCAGGGCTGGGCAACCACCTGCCTAGGCACGAAGTGGCTTCTCAGTCCTGGGCACAGCAGGTGACAGCTGGCTCTGGTGGATGACACTGCAGAGGCTGCTCTTCCACAGCTTCCAGGGGTTCACTGCCAACTATAAGGAATAAAGAGAAACTGATTCAGTGATAGAAAATATTCCTCAAATACAATTTCCCAGAGATGTTCTAGTGAGCTAAGAAAACCACTCCCTCACCTTTCACTAGAAGTTACAGATCGGCCATTGGCTCCCTTGAAATGTAATGCAAAAGAAATAGGCTGCAAGGAACCTCAGCCTGGGCTTGGAAGGAACTTAATTTCAGGAGCTCCTCCTTCTCCAGGGCCAGTCACTTTCAGATTTTACCTCTACTCCTCACCTTCGCTAAGCACTAGGCTCCTACTTCCTCCTTTGCATTGTTTAGATAAGAAAGTGGGATTCTGGTGATAAGCAATAGCCCAGGGTCAGGAGAAACCCGCATCTTCCTGACCTCTAGCTCCAGCCCCTCGGGGCAGATAGGTCCAGCTGCTCAAGCTGGGTTTTGGAGAAGTCAGTTCTGGGCCAGCCTGGGGGTAACCACTGAGTTTGCTGAGCCCCAAGCCTCGGCCTGGATAAGGGATCCAACTGCTCCACACCACTGCCTAGCTCCAAGCTGGACGGGGGCTTGTACCTCCTGCATCCAGGAGATGAATTTCCAGGAGTTTTAGCCATAGCTCCCAGCGGCCTTACAACCACCAGAGAAGTAGAGCAGACAGTTGGCGCTCAGTTTACAGGAGAGTCAGACAGGTAAAACTGGGGAGAAAAATGGAAAGAGCCAGGCCCGTAAACACCCTCAGGCTAGCTGATGTGGACTGCAAAGCTGGAGCACACACACACAGCTGGAGTGGGGCTGTCACTGCCCTGCGTATTTAGCTTAGTGGACTGTTCCTAGTTAGTGACACAGGCCCAATCTCCAAGCCCAAAGTTAAGAATAGCAGGGCCACCAGGTGTGGTGGTGCATGCCTGGAATCCTAGCACTCTGGAGCCTGAGGCAGGAGTTTGAGCACAGCCCGGGTGACCTAGCAAGACCCTAACTCTAAATAAAAATATAAAAGGGGCCGGGGTGTAGCTTCATGCAAGAGTCCAGGGTTCATTCCCCAGTGCCACAAAAAAAGAAGGCACATGGCTTCGTGGCATTGATTGCAGAGCATATTTTTTGTTGTTTTCCTTAACCTCCACTTGACTTCCCTCCATCTCAGAATCCTTTAGTGAACCATGCACAGATGACAAATGGAGGCTGACCCAGTAGAGGCACTAAGTTGGGTTGTTTTGTTGTTTTGCTTTGCTTTGTGTGTTTTGTTTTTTGGTACCGGGAGATCGAACTCAGGGCCTTGTGCTTCCCAGGCAGGCATGGTGCCACTGAGCTACATCCCCGGTCCCTTGTTATCCATTTCTAAAGAGCATCTGCTGACAAATGTGGCCAATTACAAATGATGGCACAGTTAAAACCTCTGTGTTTAGTAGGGCGTGGTGGTGCAGGCCTATAATCCCAGCACTCTGGGAGCCTGAGGCAGGAGGATCACAAATTCAAGGCCAGCCTTGGCAATTTAGCAATTTAGTAAGACCCTGTCTCAAAATATAAGAGCCCTGGAGATGTAGCTCAGTGCCAAGGCCCTGGGTTCGATCCCTGGTACTGGGGGTACGGGGAGGGGATTCTGTGTTTGTTTTAGTGTGACTTATCAGAGACTAACCAAAATATAAGTGGGGTTGCATCTGTTCAGCTGGGAGCTGCCTTGGGACAGCTTGTGATGAGGTGGCAGGCGGCAGCCGGGACATCTGATGTTTGCTAAATACCCCCACTTAGCAGCATCATTTTGTTCTCACCTCCCCAGTGGAGTGGGATTTATTGTGCTCAATATAGAGGTGAGGATGCCAGCTGGGAGACCTTGGGTCTCCGTGATGGCTGAGTCAGGATTCGAACCTGCTTCCCTGACTATGCACCCATTCTCCCTTCTTTCGGTCACGCGCCTCACTCCTTTCACCCCTAGGACATCAATTAAACCCCATAAAACTGGAATCCACCATCGAAGTAGGCTGAGGCAAGCAGATCTAGAGAAGTCTCTCCTATTTGGCTGAGCAGGTCTGATCCTGACGGGGATAAGTGTATTCCCCAGCCAAAGGGAACCCAGCCCATTGTTAGGAACTTCGCTTTATTCTTCACTTTAGGCCCCTGCATTCTTTTCCCCACAATCCCATATCCATTTTTCCTCCCAGCCTTTATCATCCTTGTCCTTTCCCTCTGCAAAGTCGTTTCTCAGTTTCCCTCTTCCCCTTACCTGATTTCGTGCCTAGTCAAGAAAGGGGCAGGTCAGGCTTAATTAGCTAACTTCACTTAATCTAGTCACCACCACATGCCGAGGAGAGGTGGACAGGAGCCAACCGTGAAGCGGAACTGTTCCCGGAGCAGAGAGAGCAGCTAGCTGGCGCGCCCAGGCCAGGGAAGCTCAGGCTGGACGTCGGACGGACTCCTCCTCCTCCCCGCGCTCCGGGAGGTGCTGTGTTCACTCCGGAATCGCAGGGCGGCAGCACGCAGGACCCAGACTTCGGCGCCACCAAACTGCCTGTGATAAGACGCCAGGCCCACCGGCCAGCTGTGTGAACCTGGACAGGCTCTGCGCGCCTGCCTTCCTCGTCTGCACAAAGCCAGCCGCCCGTGACAGTCAGCTGTCCTTCTTCACTGGCCAACAGAGATCTGCGGCGGCCCCTCCCTGTGAAGTTCTGCGCAAGAGACAGCGCTGAGTACCCGGAAGCCACAGCTCTAATGACTGACCCCATGGGGTCAAGTTCGGACCCCAACCCACCACTCACCCCCCACCCCTGTGACCACAGGCAAGATGCTGATGCCCTCGGAGCCCACTGTGTCTCTGGGAAGCGGATGGTAACATCTGTCTCAGGGAGCAAGTGTTACAGGGGAAAACTTTGAAAGGCTCTCACACCACGCAGGCGTCCTGCCTGCCAGGAAGGACGAAATGAGTGGCAGCGACTGATGCCTTCATGCTCACGGTCTCTAGTCAAAGTGGAAAACCTGCCCACCCCTAAGTGAAGGAAGGGGTGGACTGTGGCAGCAAGAACTTCAGCAAGGCCTGGAGGCCCGCCCAGGTGAAGGACGGAAGAAGGAAGCATAGGCAGTTTCCGCCCTGGACTCTGACTGTGGCTATGCAAAAGGAAGGTCATTCCAGAGCAGACCCCAGCAAGTAGGAATACAGCATCTGGGTTTCTAGAGGACCTCACCACCCCAAGTCTACCAGAGTGAGATTTATAGCATCCTAAGGACAAGGAAAGAAAGTCAGTTTAACCTCTCCTCCTCACTGACGGAAGGGAAGCAGGGGCTGTATGGACAGTCATGAGAGGATCAAGGTCAAGGTCAAGGTGGGGGAGCCCCAACTTAGTGGGCCTGTTTCCCCTCGCCACTCAAATACTCTGCCAACGTGGAGATAGGCCTTCATGGGCTACTTTACACTTTTCAGAAGAAGGCTGTGTGTGTGAGTGTGTGTGAGTGAGTGTGTGTGTGTGTGAGTGTGTGTGTGAGTGTGTGTGGCTTATTTGGTTTTCCCCTCAGCTTCCTAAATGGAACATGTGTCAAGTAAATATGTTAGTAAGATTATTTTAAAAGAAAAACTGAAGATCCTACAAAGGAAAAAAACAGCAGCAACAACGGAAACCAGTATGTTAATTTTTACACTTTTAACAATATATACACTCCCACGCACACACTTTTTTTCTGTACATCTGCAGAGGGATTTCACGTCCTCACAGCAAACTGTCTCTCACAATATTCCCTCCACGGACTGGGGAGATGTAAGGGGAGGCAAGGCCCGGGCAAGACTAGGACAGAGTCAGTCTTGGTTGTCCCTGAGTGTCGCGGTGCTCTTGTGAGGGGGTGGTGGGCAGAGGGAGCTGCAGGGGAAGGATGAGGAGTTGGGCCTGAGGGTGGGGACCCCCTCGGAAATTGGCCCAGGATCTTCCCTCCCTGGAGTGAACACTGCTGTTGGGTGACCAGGTGATCCAGATATACAGCAGAGCTCCCAAGAAACGTCATCTGTACAGACCTGGCGACTGCTCCAGTCTCCTTCCTCTAATTCTCTCTCTCTTTTTTTTTTTTGGTAGTACTGAGGATCGAACTCAGGACCTTGTGCTTACAAGGCAGGCGCAGTGCCACTGAGCTAAATCCCCAGCTCTCTAATTCTCTTTATTATTAGAATGTTCAAAATATTAACTCACTCTGGATATTAAATTAATTTGGACAAATCACAATTGATGCTAATTAACTACTGGAGAGCATTTCCTCTTAATACTACACTTCACACTTGCACATAATTACAACCTAATTTATTTACTGTAAATAATATTTGATTTATATAAAACGAAATGGGAGAGGGCCAGGGATTTAGCTCAGTGGTGCCACCGCCTGCCTTGCAAGCGCAAGGTCCCAAGTTCAATCCCTGGTACCAAAAAAAAAAAAAGAACTGGGAGAGACTTTCAAAAATGTTTTTCTGCCAACAGTGTTTTGGTACCTAAAAGGAAGCCTTTTGGGTGGAGGCATTTCCTTCTCATCCTCAGTGAGCTGCGTGTGATGACCCTCAGTGCATACCTGTTCATTCCAGCTCATTTGTCACCCCAACCCCCAGCATCAAGACTCAGCAGCCTGGGTGATTTATCCTATTTAGAAGGCGAAATGCTGGTTCTCCATAAACAGAGCACGTTTCAGGTGTAATTGTGAAGTCAAAGTTTGTCTCTGCTGCTTTGCTATTTCTTTCCTGACCTCCTTGTCAGGTCCTCCCTGCACTCACCTTACCCCCTCTGCACACCTTCCCCTCATCCAGGCCCAAGCCAGCTCAGCTGCCCTCCCTGCAGGGGTCCAGCCTCCTGTCTGAGTCCTGAGTCCTGCCCAATCATGAGACTCATCTGGGTGAATTAATTGAGAGTAGATGTTACCTAGCTGATGATAGCTTATTGCATTCCTTCCAGGGAACACCAGATATACCACACCGTCTTAACCAAGCAAGACCTTCACAGTCTTGGGCATGCTTGATGGTGATGAAAATGGTAGCTACTACGAGCAGAGACCTTTCAGACTTTGACAGCCTCTTAGAATTCTTTAAATTATATGATAAACAAAAGCAAAATACACTCACAATAAGAGGTGGAAGGATTGCATTTAGTAAGGTGCTGGTTCAATCTGTTTCAAATATTGTTGCTCACCGCTGTGATCAAATCCTAAGTGCTAAGATAAAGACATACTTTTTATGTACAAAGTGCTAGAGACAAGATGAAGAAGGACCAAAGTTTAGAGAAAAGAGCTCTCAAAGCATTTTCTAACCCTGGCCAAGATTGTAACAAAGTATTTTTGCAGAGGTCTCTGCCCAACATTCTAACAGCTCTCTCATTTCCAAGGTTTATATCAAAGAACTCATTGGAGGGCTCTTGAAAAATTGATATGAACAGTCACCTGAAATAATGTGTTTCTTAAAGGTGTTTCATCTTGGATGAAGCTTAAATTAAGCTTTCTCCCGACAGCCGAGTGCATGGTGAATTGTATTACAAGGAATTCTATTTTTAGCGCACTATTGCTTTGGCAGACAGACTGTCGAAAATAGAAGCAGGCCTAGTAGAGTTCGGGAGCCCCGGAGCTTTTCCTTACTGATTAATGAAAATGAAGCCCGGGCTCCAACCTACGCGGTGGGAGGGAGGCGTGTGCACCGCTGCCATCCCGCTACAAGGCACAGCTTGTGATCTGGGAATTAGTGTGTAATGTGCCGCCCCGGCGGACGCTGAGGAACACGGCTCTCTCGAGAGTCTCCTGGAATTGTTCGAACACTAGGAGTAAAATGTGCGTGTTTGATCGGGTGGAAAACGCGGAACTTTAACAATCCCTCCTATTTCCCCCCTCGGGATCTTTGACTGGTGCCTTGGTCGGGGTCTCCAGGACTTCTCGGCTCACGAGGCTGGCGGCCGCCAGGGGGCGCAGAGCGGCCCGGCGCGTTGGGCGCTCGCTGTCGTCACCCTTCTATTCTGGGCTCTCTTCCCCTTCCTCCCTCCCATGCGGGCCTTCTGAGCGCTACTTGGGTCCCTCTTAATTCAAAAGTCTTGCCGGCATGGTGGTGAGGCACACCTGTAATCCAGCACTCAGGAGGCTGAGGCAGGAACGTTGCCACCAGTTCGAGGCCACCCTGGGCTACATAGGGAGCCCCTATCTCAAAAAAGGTCTTCATTTTACAGCTTGCCAGGCATGGACTCCTGGGAAATGCCCTGGGATCCCCCAGGTTCTGTCCAGACCTCTCTACCTCAGCACCCCCCAGTTCCCCTCCCCACCCCCCCACTCTGAACCTCCCAAGTTGGAATTTCGGGGTAGGCCCTAGGAAGCTGCGTTTAATGAGTTTCCCAAGTGAGTCTTATACATGATAAAGCCTGAGAATCTTGCCTATATTCTTACTGGGTGTTTTTTTTTTTTTTGAATAGAATGTAGTGCAGACTGATTCCAGCCAGCTGTTAGGAGGAAAATTAGCTGATTATCTGATTAAAGCGATTCACACTGAACTGTGAACAAATAAGCTCCTTTCAGGAGAATTTGCAGTCTGACATTTTGCAAGGCTAAATGAATTTCCAATTAGTGAAATGTGTGGGGTGGATATTTAAAGAAAAACTAGCCTTCCTGTGACCAGGGCTGGGGGAAGGAAGCCTTTGCATGAACACGGAGGCCAGGAGCCTGTCGCCAGCAGCCACTCCTGCTGCCGGGCTGCACTTCCATTCTTCTACCCTGTAGTCTTGCTGCCAGGTCTCCTGACCACGAGCCTTTGCATCCTTATTCTCATAACTGCCTTCCTCTTTTTTTCATCCTTGAATGACTTCCCCTTCCTTTAAGAATTGGGCTGGGATTCAGCTCAGTGGTTCAGCCACCTGCCTTGAAAGCACAAGGTCCCAAGTTCGATACCCTGGAACCAAAATAAATAAATAAATAAATAAATAAATAAGAATAAATTCACAATGCCTCGCCAAGGCCAAGAGTTCCACAGAAATCCATCCACACTATGCAGCCATCCACTTCTCCCCAGCTGCCCCGCTCCCCGGCTTTGCCCTGCCTTTCGTGAGTGGACCAAAACTAAGAGAAAGCACTAATACGGATGGCTCCTAACTAAAAGTTTCGTCTAACATCTTATTCATTAGCAGAGCTAGAAGAAAGAATGGAGCTGTGGCCTGTCTCTTCCACCTCCCTGTGTTGTTTCACGGTGGCTGCTCCAAGACCCGGCACGGCCCGATTTCATTCCAACACATGGTCATTTCTGGAGCTCTGGACATCCTCTTTGCCCATATAGAAAAACCCTTCTTTACTCTGCACTCTAAGTGCTCAAAAATTATACATTCACAATTACCGAATCACAAACTCAGCTTTTACCCTTTTACTGTACATAAAACAGAGCTAATGAGATTAGGCAGTAGGAAGCTCTGCGATTGCAAAATTATATTAATGGAATCTCCCAGGGGCTAAGCTGCTCTCTCAGAGAGTTAAACACTTTCCAGAAATCATATTAAAACTCTTTCAGTCCTCCATAGGTCTCTGGGGTCAAGGAAGGAGAAAACTGATGTAGCTTCACACGGATTGGACAGTCTGCTTTCCAACTCTCTTAAAGAAATCCACAGTATTTTGTCTTTTAAAGCCAACACTTGTTACATGGGCAGCTATTTCCTCACAAATGTCACCCGCCAAGGCAGCGCTGACCTCCACTGGTGGCTCCACACCCCACATCATGAGGCGAAATGACTCCCAGGGAGGAAATAACTGGAAAGAAAGGCAGACGGCTGTCTCACTGGTTGTACAAGAATATTATCCTGACAGCCCCCGAGACTAGGCTTCAGGTATAAGTGGTCAGTTTAGGAAGAGATCCCAGAGGGCCGGGGGTTTAGCTCAGTAGTTCCCCCACCTGCCTTGCAAGTGAAAGGACGTGAGTTTGATTCTCGGTACCAAAAAAAAAAAAAAAAAAAGGAAGAGATCCCAGAAAACAGGGTAGGCGATGAGAGGGTGAGATGGGAAGAGGAGGCCAGCCAATAAAGGTGTGTTACCATCTCAGTCTGGCTTCTGTTGCTATCACAGAACACGTGGAACTGAGTGACGTACAGAGAACAGCAGTCCACTGAGCTTACCAGGAAGCCCAGGAGTGTGGCACCAGCACCTAGTGAGGGCCTTCTTGCTGCCTGGTGACATGGTGGGGTGTCACGGTGAGGCAGAACAAGCCCGCTAGCTTGGCTCTCTCTTTGTCATATTAGAGCCACCGGTGCTGCTCTGGGGGCCCCGCGACCTACCTGGTCCCAGTTACCGCCCCAGGGCTCCCCTGACAGACAAATATCGGGGTAAGTTTCTGGAGAACACATTCAAGCCACATCAGTTGTCACCCAAATCATTACTTGTGTGGCTGGAACTTAATCCCCGTGGGAAGGCTGAGCGTCCAGGGGCCAGGGAGATGTTATTTATACACCAGCTCTCGTCAGCCATTGACCAAGGCCTGCTAGGTGGCAGGGGATGGTTTAGGGAGACCCTGTCTCAAGATGCAAAATGTGAAAAAGGAACTTGGGGATGTAACTCAGTACAAAGACCCTGCCTGGGTTCAGTTCCCAGCATTACCAGGAAAGGGGAAAAGAAAAAACTCAATTGGTATGCCCTACCTGGTGTATTACACCGTCTCAAAATTATGTTTAATTGGGCTGAGGATTTAGCTCAGTGGTTTTGCCGCCTGCTGCGCAAGTGCGAGGACCCGAGTTCGATCCCTGGTACCAAAAAAAAAAAATGATGTTCAATGTGTTATCTTACTAGGGAGCAGTGCTAACTGTGTTTCCTTCTCTCTTCTCTCTTCACTCAGCACCGGGCCCACAGCAGACAGAGGCCCTATGGGAGGCTCTAAAGAGTCACCAGGCCATTAGCCCAGGGCCCTAATCTTCCCTCCATTCCCTTCCTCCGGATCACAACCTCCTGTACAGCTCCGGGAGAAATGCCCACTTGCTGCCCTGAGCGCTGTCCTTCCCCAGAATCCCTGGCCTCAGTTTCCCTATGGAGACACTAAGTGGCTGCACTCTTGCCTCGTGCCCAGAGCTGGGATAAACTGCCAATGAAGAGGACAGAGAGGACAGAGAGGATGAGAAGGAGGCGGCCTGCTGCGGCTGAGCCAGGCTTCCAGTGACAAGCAGCTTAGTGCTTTGTTTGCTCGCTTCCTGTTTACCTGAGATAGAGGTTCAGGTAACCTTCCAGCAGGGCTCCCATCTCCCTCGCCCCGGGCCTGCTACAGGGTGGGTGGTCACTACAGGCTTAATTCCTATTTGTCATACTCCCACAGTGGGTAATTTCTGTTTCTACCTCCGCTACTGATGCACCAATGCCAGTGGCAGGGAGGAATCTGCCGAGCCAGCCGGGCCACTTGCACACCCATGTTGGAGGCATCCACCTGCCACCTTCAGAGTCAGATCTGAGTGGCCCCTTAATTGGCATTCTCACGCACTGGCCAAGAGCCACGCCTCTGAATCACAAACACAGCCCAGGATTGGTTCAAGCTGGAAGCCTTTCTGAGAACCAGAAAACTGTTCCCTGTCTGTACAAGATGGATGTCCCATTACAGTGAACAAGCAAGGCACAGAGAGAGAAATGGCTCTGCGACCAGGAGCATTATTCAGCCCTCCTATCTCTGACAGCCCCCAACGGCAACAATAATAAAGAAAGGAGATATGGGGTAGACAGGCTATGGGAAATGTCTGTGAGGGACAGCTCTTGTGGTGACTGAACTCCCACCCTGCTCTGCCTTCATCTTAGGATCTCACTAAGCCTCCATTTGCTTTGAACACAAGTGAATCCTGCTACCAGGAATCTAAGAAAAAGAAATGGGAAGCATTCTTTTCCTCTGTTGTGACTTCTTTCGCCAGTCCTTATGCAGGTGGTTTTTTTGTAATGCTTTATATATTGATGACAGATTTTCTTTTCAGTATCCAGTCATCCATTCAATACAAATGCATTGAGGCATGATTTCTCTCATATGAGAAATCCATTAAAGAGAAAAATCAAAGATAAATAATAGAAAATAGGGAGATAGATCTTTTGCAAATGGGAAGGGCACCAAGGGACAGAAGGAGGGGGGAAGAAAGGGAAGGGAAGGAGAGGTAAAAAGAATCCAGGTGTGTTATGTACATGTGCAACTCCCCATGGTGAATGTACTGCACATATGAATTAAAAAATAAAAATCTTGCTGGGTATGGCAGCACACACCTGTAATCCCAGCACTCGAGAGGCTGAGGCAGGAGGACTACTACAAGTTCAAGCCCAGACTGGGATACATAGCAAACTCAAGGCCAGCCTTAACTAATAATAAAACCCTATCTCATTCTGCAACCTCCCCCCCAAAAAACCAGAAAACAATCCTCTTTGGGGTTAAATCTGTTGCTACTTTCCCTCCACTTTCCAGCCAAAAACTTTCTCCCAAATGGAGGTGGGTTTCCAGCACTTAGGTGTCATCCTTGGTGCCTATAAAACCAGCAAAGGTTCTTATTAGTCCCAAATGAGCACTGAGAAACTATGGATTTATTATTTCATTATTTGTTTAAATAAGAAAACTTCGAGGGAGGTCTTACAAACTGTTTTTCTCAATTCTACTCTATTCATTTCCCATCTGTCCTCTTCAGGGAGGGTGCCAAATGCCACCCTCACTCCTCAAAACCACCCTGCAAAACAGGTGTTACATTGCGGATGAGAACACCAAGGCTGTAACAAGTGAAATATCTTGGCCACATCTAGGAAGCAGTGCCTCCAGGATCTGAACTTTTCGTCTGATTCTAAAGCCCAGTTGCTAACAATACGACATTTAAATATCGTGCATCCCTGGAGACGCTAGATACTCATTCGGTAGGTTTAGGTGGGACCCTGAGCACTGCACAGCCCCAAATTCCCCAGTGACCAAGACACAAGAGGAAACAGCTAGGATTAGAGAAGTGTTGGCCTTGGGCAAACAGAATTTATCAAATTCTGAAGAAGGTTCTGAAGCAGGGTCCCCTAAAGCCATAGGCTTCTCTTCTGGTCTTCCCCAAAGTAGCTTTCCAGAAACCTCAGCGCCCCTCAGGATGAGCCAGTGCCTGTGTTGGATAGCTGCTAACTTCTGAGAGGCGTCCCAGTCCAGGTTAGGACGGCCTGCTTTCTGCACAATTCTGCGATGTCTGTTGCCGTCCTTCTTTATTATCACCCCAGGATAGATTCAAATCCACAATGGTGACCTTTCCTTGTCTGAAATCCTAATCATCCAGCCCCCAGGCAGCTGGTCTTATCCTCTCCCCACACAGCCAGCATTCCTGCTTCACAACAGGTTTCTCCTGCCTGAAGTCAGTGTGCTGAGAACTTGCAAATTGGGAAGATGTGTGATTCTGTATTGAGAGACAGCATGGGGCAAAGCAGTAGTTTTCAAAGCCGATCCTCTGAACCCTGAGCAGCAGAGGGAAGAGGTAGCAGTGTCCAAAGGCCGAGGGAAAGGAAGGCGGGGGGAGGTGGGGCACTGCTTCCTGCTCAGGTCTGTTTCACCTACAGAACTGGGATTCCTAAAAGATTCACAGGCAAAAGCTTTTATGGGGTGCAATGAGACACAGCTGGAAAACCAGCGGGGAGAGGACAGCAACCTAGGTGTTTAGTCACCCGGAAGGCTTTGGGCAAACTGCTTCATCTCTTGGGTCTCAGGATGCTTATGTGCAAAAAAATGGAGTTGATGCTTGCTTTAGTGTGCTGGGGCCACCACAACACCACAGACCGAATGGCTGGAGCCCAGGAGTTTGTTTTCTCACAGCTGTGTGGCCGGAAAACCAGGTCAAGGTTGGCAGGGCTGGCTTCTCCCAGAGCCGCTCTCCTTGGCTTGCAGGTGGCCGTGCTCTCGCTGTGCCCCACAATCCTGCTGTCTGTGCAGACCCCAGGGGTCTCTTCCTTTTGCTGGAGGGACACAGTCCTACTGGGTTAGGGCCCCATCCTCAGGACCGCATTTAACCTTCACTACCTCCTTCAAGGGTCTGCCTCCAGATACAGAGGAGACACAGGACTGTCCCTGACAAGGCCTGGGGCTCCCTCCAACCAACGCCTGAGGCTTACTGAGCAGCTATGCTGAGTGGGCACTGGAGACACAGAAGCTCAGACGAGGCTCACTGGTCAGAAGGATGAGGTGTCTGACAGGATGTTTTGGGCCAAAATGGAGACCTGAAGAAGAGAAAGGAAATGCCACCCAGGGAAGCAATTTGAGATTAGAAAGTGAAAGGAAGGGCATTTGCAGCAGGAGCAAAGGTGCAGAGCAGGATGTGGCTCAAGAGGCTGAGCCCAGGCTGAGGTAGGACAGGAGAAGATGAGTGAGGAGGAGCCTTTGCAGGACGTATTCAGTCTCCATGTGTCATTTCCAAAAAGTGTCAAGCTGAAGAACGGTCCATTTGTATTGATATCATAGAAAGCCCTGAAACTGCAATGAGCCTGTCTCTGGCTCTCGATTCCTGGTTCGTGGCTAGGCAGTGTCAGCTCGTCAGTGACGGATAACATAGCAACCAAACACCTTCATTGTCAGTTAGGTCTCTAGTGGGGGGGTCGCTTGATCTTGATTATAAATCGCCATCTAGAGAGAGGAGGCATTCATCATATTTGAATGTCTTATTTCATAACAATGCCCACCTGAGCAATTAGGACCAGGCTGTTGAATTTGTGGTAATAAAGACATGCAAAGCCTTATGATCCTGAAATCTCTGCCTAGTAAAGCCTCTCTGAAGAACACAGGTCTGCTTCCTGGAGAAGGGAAAAGAGCTGTATTACCACAACATTACTGAAGCTTGGAGAACATTAGAAAGAAGAAAAGGGAACATCCATTGGATTTCTATATGTAACACTGACTCTAGGGCACTCTGAGAAATTTCCAAAAAGTGGTCCCTTTCTTATTGTAAATTCTGTGCTAAAAGAGGGTAAGCATGCCATAAATCTACTTGATGCACAAGTACAGAAATGTCAATATACATCGTCCAGGTAACATAAGTAAAAATAAAATTTCTCAACTCAGACAAACTTTCCATAAAGGTAATAAAGAAAACAGGTTTGTTATTGAGGAAGAATTAAACCAGAATGTGATGTACATTGCAGGCAATCTGCTAAGAGATCTCAAAGACAGACATACCTCGTCTTTGTCCATCATCAAAGCAGCACAACCCTTCGGACTCAAGTCCTCAGGATGGGCAATAGCCATTTACTGCATCCTAAATTCCCCCTGTCACTGGGGTGACCATCTGTGTTACTTAACTGGCTATCTAAAAGGGAAAAAAGTAAACCTCTCCCTATGACACAAGGTAGTTTTACAACTGGAAACAAGATCCCAGTGGGATATAAGAAAATTGAGAACATTGCCAAGTGGAAAACAGGGGTATTATCTCCCTTGAAGTTTCTATTTCAAAGGTATGGCTCTCAGATACTTCAAGATGTCCCTGGGTCAAAAAGCTGATGAGAGCCTTATTTAGTTTCTTAAACAGTCTATGCACAGTGGTACACACCTGTAATCCCAGCAACCTCAAAAGCTGAAGTAGGAGGATCAACAATCCAAGTCGAGCCTAAGGAACTTAGTGACTCAGTGAGACCTGGCCTCAAACATTTTTTAAAAATCCTGTGGATGTAGCTCAGTCCAAAGGCTCTGGGTTCAATCCCCAGATCAATCAATCAATCAATCAATAAAATGTTTTAAAAAGCTAGGCATACCAACTCCCCACAAGGAATGTAATCATTATGTACTGTAAACATATACTAATAAAAATTTTTTAATTGAAAAAAATTTTAAATCCAACCATGGTGGTACCCACTTGTGATGCCAGTGCTCTGAGAGGCTGAGACAGGAGAATCACAAGTTTGAGCCCAGCTTGGGCAACTTAGTCAGGCCCTGTCTCAACAACAACAAAAATTTTAAAAGAGCTGGAGATGTAGCCTGAGGCCCTAGGTTTAATCCCAAGTACTGCAAAAAAAAAAAAGAAATTTACACATATTTCAAAAAGTCAGAGAAACAATTTGCAAGTTTTCTAAAGTAAATGCTATAAGAGAGAGAAAGAGAAGTTTCTTCCCTTTTTTTTTTTTTTTTTTTTTTTGTACCAGGGATCAAACTCAGGACCTTGTACTTTCGAGGCAGGTGGCGGGGCACCACTGAGCTAAATCCCGAGTCCCTTTTCCCTTATTTTCAACAAGGAGAATTAAGCCTCTTATTTTTAGTTGTCCTTACAATATCAAAGTAAAAATTCATCTCTAAATAATAGTATTCATATCAATGACAGAAGTAGTTGGCATGTCATGGTCTTGCTCTGTGCATTAACTTACTTAATGCTCACAACAGCTCTATGTGGGAGGCTGCACTTATCCCCATTTTACACATGGGGAGACTGGGCCAGGTAACATGCCCAAGGAGACAGACCTATAAGTGCTTGTATCAGTCAGCTTTTGTGTTCCTGGGACACACCTATAACCTAATTTGGCATGGGGTTTCAGAGGATTCAGTCCACAGTCAACTGGCTCCAAGGGAGAAACACCATGGTGGAGGGGTGTGGTAAAGATGTTCATGGCAGCCAAGAAGCAGAGAGGCTCATGGACCAGATACTGCATAGTCTCCCAAGGTCACACCTCCATCGTCCACCCAGACACACGGAAGTGTGCTTTACTAATCCACTAGGTGGCTCTCAGGCCAATCAAGTTGACAGCTATCATAGGAAAGGACGCTTATAGGAAGATCTATGAAGCTGAATAGTCAGTGGCAACAGACAGAAATGGATTTATTATACAAGAACCAATTCGTATTTAGATTTCATGTGTGCAGTTTCACATGTGGTAATACTAAATTGGGTTTTGCATTTAATTGTATTTTTAAAGGAGTGTCATGACCACACGGTGAAGTTTTAGTGCTTGGTCTAGTTCACAAAACAGAAAGGCAGATTAATTACAAAAAATTTCAAGAGCATGCTAGGAGACACTGAAGTGGAAATGGCACATTAAGATCACCTTCTTTAGGGCTGGGGATTTAGCTCAGTGGTTTCGCCGTCTGCTGGACAAGTGCAAGGACCCGAGTTTGATCCCTGATACCAAAAAAAAGAAAAAGATCAACTCATTTGCTAGGATATTATATTCTCACCCTTCTGTGGACCTATCTTTTGGGCTTTAATAGTGAAAGATTTTTGACCTACGTAAAAGATGGAATGGTTTCAAGTCAAAACAGGAAAGTGAATATTATCAGGATTCATAAATCAGTGGCAAGTTCCATTCTCAAGATGCCTGGGTAAGGCCTACCAAGTAACAGTGTCTGTTTTCTTGCTCTTCATCCATTCCTCAGTATTCACTAATAGGGAGTAGAGGAGAAAGAATTGGAAGAGATATTCATGAATTAACAATCAGAATTCCTTCTTCTGAGTTACTTTCTGAGAAAAGGTCACACAAGGAAGTGTTGCACCTGACATTAAAGTCTAATTGTCCATCGCCTATAAAAACAACATGAAAGGATCTGGACCAGCTTCTTAGGCCATTTTATGCCCCTTCCCAGCAAAGATCTGTGTAAGTTGTCAGAACAATTTTAGCATTTACTGTCTGTGCCTGTTTTGTTGAAATCAGTATCCCAGATCCAAAAGGAATCAGAAAGAGACAGAGGAAAAAAGAGACAGTGAGAAAGGCAAAAAATACAAAGATTTTTTAAAAAAGAAACTTGGGGAGGAAGGTGGAAAGAAAATGTCCTACGACTGCCTCATGTGGTAACTTTCCCATGATTCCTAGGTGCCTCCCTACATGTTCATACTGGAAAAAAGTAGTGTCAGAACCAAGTAATAAAATCTCCAATAAAACCCAGGATGAGAGAACACTCCCTACCTTAGCTCCCTCTACATAGAGGCTTAATGCAAGTGGGAGGGATCACAAACCCCAACGTCTACCTGGAAGCAAAAGTGGATGGACTTTCACCATGTATGGGAGATTTGCTTTTCTGGGCTTTCATGGTGCATTGGCCGAGGGCTTTTATAGAACCTATTGTATAGCAAGCACCTTACTGGGCTGGGAATGCAGAGGTGACTTGCTCAGTTTGCCTCAGGGAGCTGAGTCTAACCCTAGCTTCTCAGAGCTTGGTACCTGACCACCAGCAACAGCAGCAGGAGCACCCCAAAGATCAGAAGATTATTAGAAATGCAAGAGGGGGCCGGGGATTTAGCTCAGTGGTGCCACTGCCTTCCTCGAAAGTGAAAGCCCAAGGTCCTGATCCGCCGTACCAAACAAAAGAAATGCAAGGCCTCAGGCCCTGCCCCAGCCCCACAGGATCAAAGTCTGCGTGTTTAGCAAGGTACTAGGGGAGAGCTGAACTCAGTTGGACCCCTTTTTGGTTCCACGTAGCACCAAGGCCTCTCCCTGTGGTCCCAG
This sequence comes from Heterocephalus glaber, assembly GCF_053883595.1. Taxonomy (NCBI): domain Eukaryota; kingdom Metazoa; phylum Chordata; class Mammalia; order Rodentia; family Bathyergidae; genus Heterocephalus; species Heterocephalus glaber. The sequence continues at coordinate 23,982,753 of NW_028258156.1, read as the reverse complement.
ATAAGGGATTCAGATATCGCTGATACTCAAGATCCCTGACATCAGTAATGCTCAGAGAAAGGCAAGGTGAACCACAGTGAACTATCACCCTGCACCCACAAGGATGGCCATTACCAAGGAAACAAAACAAAGCACAAGAATTGGCACCATGAGAAGAAAGGGGCCCTCTGGGCACTGTGGGCGGGATTGCCAAATGGTGGAACCAGCATAGGAAACAACATGGAGCTTCCTCAAAGAGGTGCCATAAGAGCCAGGCACAGTGGCATAGACTTGTCATCCCAGCTGCTCTGGAGGCCGCGGCAGGAGGATCTCAAGTTCCAGCCCAGCAGGGTCAATTTAAGAAGACCCCATCTCAAGAAATGTTTTTTTTTTTGGTACCGGGGATGGAACTCGGGTCTTTCCGCTTGTGGGGCAAGCATCGGAACCATTGAGCTAAATCCTCGGCCCCCATCTCAAGAAATTTAAAAAGGGCTGGGGATGTAGCTTAGTGCAAGGCTCTGGGTTCAATCCCCAATACACCTCCCCAAAAAGAAGCGGGAAAGATTAACACAGAAAGTTTTATGTTTTTGTTTTTACCACACACACACAAAATGAACCTGAGGACTCTTAAAGGCCAGATCCAGGGGAAAGGAATTTAGACCCCACCTCTCAATAGGAACAATGACAGGAACAATGGCAGCCATCTTTGCCACACCACCGTGGGCCTGTCAGGTCTCAGCATCTGAGGAGACAGATGGTGGGGGACTCTTTCCAGAAGACTGTGTTCTGCCTCTGTGGGATGAAGGGTATCAGAAGTCCCTGCAGAGATGTGAGACTTAGAATCAACAGAGTGAGAGAAACGGACAGAGCTCACGTAGCCAATGAGAAAAGTGGCCTGGAATTCCACCCTTACTCATCTTCACAACAAAGACTCCCCAGCCATTCTGCTAAAAAGCCAAGCATTTTCCTTCCTCAGTGGCTGTCTCCAGCCTCACCCTGACCGAGGGGGCTCCAGATCCTCATTGCATAGGTCAGATAGGAACAATCAGTGGAAACCTTTCAACACCATTAAACACAGAAAATTCAACAAAGTAGCATTTAGTCAGCCTGGACAGAGCGACCATGATAAATGCTGCTTTCAAGAGCAGCGATTCAGATGACAGCTTCAGAAGGATCTGCAAAGAGCCCCTTGGAGGTGGAACATGGGCAACTCGCAGCCCGTGACATGTTACAAGGTCAAACCTGACTGCACAAAGCTTCAGAGTGGCACTCTGTGACTTATTTATTCAGTCCTGCTCTGTACAAACCCAGGCGAATGTGACATCTTTTCAGTTGCATCCCCTGATGGGCAATATCCATGGTGCATGGGAAATGTTAGCAGAAGTTTTGAAAAGAGCAGAGTGTTTTACAAGGCAGTGTTTATGGTGTAGCCACATGGAGGCTTCCACCAAACTCTGCAGACCATCCTGCTGCCCCACGGCCTCAAGACAAAAGGAATAATGACCACATCTGGGGAGGAAAGTCCTGCCTTTTATTCTCTCCCCTCCATCTCCACAGACCTGTTTGAAGAGCTGGCCTCTACCAAACCTTCGAGTGGAGAACTCTGCTGTGCATGCCATCTAAGTAATGGTGATGGCCTCCTAAGTCTCCTCCAGCAAAAATGGCTTCCTGATATTACTAGGGAGCATTTGTGCTCTGAGCAGTGCTGGAACCAATATCCTGCTTAATTTTAGCCTAGAAGCCTGCAGAACTCTTGCATGCCCTGGGGTTCTTGTTGCACACTGGTGTCCTTGTTGCACACTGGTGTCGTAGACTAGGAAGAAAAAATACAGTGGTAGCAGTGTCTAGGGAACTTAAACTCCAGCAGACACTCCCTGCACTCCTCATGAAGAGCACGCTGCACTCAGGGCAGAGCTGGGCCTGGTGAGGCAAGCCCAGGGTCCACTGTGCACAATTTCAGGAGCCGCCTGCCCCACCCCCATGTGATACTGCGTGAGCCTCAAATTTTGAACCCCAGCCATCTGACCGCTTCACTCTAGTCCAGGCCAAGTCCTCTGGCTCTGTGCTCTTGTTTTTTCTATTTGTTCCTCCACTCTCTGGGTGGCACTGAGGCTGTGGTTGGGGAGTACGGGTCACTGTTTATTAACAGTGGACACAGACTGACTGACGAATGCTCAGATTACAGTGAGAAGTCTCAAGAGACGTTTGGCCAAATGGAGGCCACAGGCTAGAGCAGACCAGGAAGGGCTGCTGAGTGATTTGTCCTGATCAGGCCGGGATGTGGGCCCAGTGATGGGGGTGGAGGATGCTACTTGTGCGATGGGCCACACGTTCCATTTCTACGAGGCTTGGAGTCTTCCCAGGGAAGTGTCTACCCTCAGGATGTAGATATGGATAAGACTGCTTGGGAGCTGATCTGAAACCCTTCCACCGCCGTCACACCCAGCCCAGCCCACTGAGAATGGGTCCCCTGCAGTGGGATGCAGCACTGGACACAAGTACTTCCTTCCTTCAATCTCCTAGTTTTCTGTTTTGTTTTGTTTTTTGTTTTGGGTACCAGGAATGGAACTCAGGACCTTGTGCTTGTGAGGCAGGCTCGGTGCCACTGAGCTAAATCCTCAGCCCTGCAATCTCCTGGTTTTCATTCATCCTGTGATGTCACAAAGCCAATCTGGGCAGCTTAGGGCTAGGGAAAGAGAAACAAGGAGTCTCTGGTTCATGAATGCCAACAAATTACTCACATCAAAAAGACTTTTCTATCGGGCCAGGGATTTAGCTTAGTGGTTCCACTACTTGCTTCAGAAGCACAAGGACCCTAGTTTGATCCCTGGTACCAAAAAATAAAATAAAATAAAAAGACTTTTCTATCATGAAATAGGGAGTGTATTTAAGAATCTCAAGGAAATGAGAAAGTCTTTCCTTGCCCTCCTCTTCCCCCTCATCACAGCCCTGAGCATGTCCACATCTTCTGTCTCCTCCATGTGCCTAGCAACTTGTCAACACCTAGTCCCAAATTCTCTTCCAAATGTTCACAACCCACCACCCCACTGCTCTCTCCCCATCCACAACACCTTCCTGTCTTACTGGAAACCCCAGATATCCCCTTGGTGGATTTAAAACAGAAAATATTCAGAGTGAAGACACATGCTAGAGTGGCATCGTGAACCTCCAAGCCTCACTTTGAATTCCATCTGGCAGGAGCAAGGTTCAGAACCACTGAGAGCAGAGTGCAAAGCTCCACAGATTGTTTCTGTTGCTTTTAATACTGTCAGAAGAAAGCAGTGTCTAATGATTAAAATGAATAATTAATACTGTGGAGTAGGAAGAAAAGGTCCAAAAGGGTAGGGGAAGTGGGAGGGGAAAGGGAAAGGAAAGAAGGGAAATGGAAAATTATGAGAAAAGGAAAAAATGGAAACAAAGTCTTTGTAAATAGGGAAGGGTGGAGGGGGTGAAGGGAGGACAGGAAATGGGGAAAAAATAAGAACCAAGATACTCATGTAAAGGTACAATGTCCCAATGATAAATGTAAACATACTGTATACCTAAAATGTACCAATAAAAGAATTTAAGCAAAAAAGAAAGAAAGCAGTGTCTTCCACGGGCCTTCTGCCAGTAAACTCAGTCTTACAGAACCATTAGAGGCTCGTCATCATTATGACACAATCCTATCTCAATTGTCCCCTGTGGACTGGGAACATTAAAGTAACATAGTCCTCTTGCTGAGAGACGTTCGTTACGATCATAGTGTGCAGGCAAATTTTTAACATGTGATGAAAACAAGGGGGAAAATATTGAAAACAACAACAGAATCTTTCAGTTCTGTCTAGCACACATTCCGAAGTTATCATCTTATCTTGTAATTCAAAGTACTCTGCGATGCAAAAACCAAATCACCTGGGGGTTTTTTCAGCCCAAATCTGCCACAATGGCCAGCTAGGTGTGTTTATTCATCCTCACAGGTACCCTTAAACCCTGGCTAGTGGTGCTGAAGTCTATGAAAATCATCCAACGAATAAGGCTGATCATTACCACTTATGCTCTAGTTTTGTTTATAATAGGCATAGTCCCTAATCTGTTGGAGGAAAGGAAAAGCAGCTATCCCCTGAGGAAAAAAAGAGAAAAAGTAAGAGACCAAGTAGATTGCCAGCATGGTGGTGCACGTCTGTGATCCTAGCCCTCAGAAAGCTGAAGCAGGAGGATCACCATGAGTCTGAGGCCAGCGTGGGCTACATAGAGAGTTCAAGTCCAGCTTGAACTACATAGCAAGACAAACAAACAAAGATCAAATAGATCCTAACACACAAAGATGCTCATCATTTATAATAACAAGGAAATAAAAACCTACCTATATATCTGACAGTAGTGAAATTGAGAATGGAATATTGAGCATGGAATGGAAAGGTATGTGAATAAAATGGAATATTATATGGCTGTTAGAAATTGATATGGGTGATATTTTAGTGGAAATGTATAAAATTTGTTTTTAATATAATGATATAATATTAAAAACCTCATTTATGTGATTCCAATTTTATGAGTATGTATTTACATAAGGAATGGAAGGAAACATGGAAGAAAACAGTTGCTATGTCAGGATGATTGCATTTGTGAGTGATTTGTCCTTGTAATCATTTCTTTTGTAGCTATTATCATGTCAAGTGTGAAATAAAACAAGGAAAGTGCTAGTTTTCCATGCTAGGCAGGATCACAATGCTTGGGATCATCCTACATTCTTCCTTGCTCCTTCAGAGCAGCCTGGACTCCTGACCCAGACAAAGGGAATATTTGGGTTTTAGAGAAGATCATGTGCTGGTAAGACCATCCAGTGTGTTCAGTGAAACAATTCTCCAACTTTTCAGTCTTCTTTGGTAATAAATCTCAGTGCACTTGAACCATTTGCTGACATTTTTTTTTTCATGAAAAATATTGTGCACAAAGTCTTGCTGACAGAAAATGATGCATCTTTTTCTCTTCCCCTAATCCTTTTTCTCTCTCTTCCCTCCTTTTTTTGCAGTTCTGCTAAGCCAATATTCTCTAGAATGAGCACAAAATGAATCAAATAACAGCTAAACAAATCGAATAACAGCTTTTGTACATCAACATCAAGAAAGAAAACGCTTGGAAGAGATCAGAGCCTGGGGATGAATACAGACAAGAGTGAAGCATCCACTCGTCAAAGCACCTTCTAAATGTAGATCTGCAGAGATGGGGTGATTTTCAGGAAGAGAGGTGATCATGGATTAAACACCAACTCATGGAAACTGTCACTGGAAAAGCTCAGATAATACTCATGAAAAATATTCAGGAAACATCTTAAGGAAGAGGAATATAAATGTGCTAGAATTAACATGTAAAATACATATGTACTGAGGTTTGTCACCTGTCCTTTTTCAATCAAGCCAAAAACAAAAAGCTTTAATCTTTCAATACTATTACAAAAAAAGGGGCAGTTAGTTCTAGATTATTCCTATCTCACTAGCCAAGAAGCTGATCAAGTGTCATTTATTGAGGAAGAAGCTTAGAAAATGCCTCTGACCTTTGGTTCTCCGTCTCTACTGTTGATTTATTTCACTGTGTGATTAATTACAACCACTCAGTTGTTAAGAAATGCAACACTTCAAACTTTTTCCCAAGTCTGTGTTCAGTCGAACCTGTCTGTAGAAGTTACTACTGAGAAAGTGTTTCTGACATATACTCTTACTCCATCAAGCTATATATTCCAGGAAGTACATCTTGACATCCTAGGTTCCCAAGCAACATAGATTTCCCTATCTTTCAGGAAACAGCATCAAGGAACTCTGAAAAATATAGAAAGCTCATTTTTACCTTGGATGCTCACGTGTAATATATAGGCTGCTAACAAATAAACACCTTTTTCTAATTCTCCCTAGTGTATGCATAGGAATTTAATATACTTTATAGATATCTAAAATATGTGATTTGTTTCTATTTCTTTGCCATCCATATCATCAGAAATCCATATCCTTTATTTCTCTGACAGGCATTTGCTTTTATTTTTTTTAATTATTCCATTAAAATTATTTCTAAGTGATAGTAAGAGGTACTAACAAAATAAATAATAATTTAATAGCCTTAGAGATAAATGATTATATACTTACACAAGTCAAAGTAACTTGGTAGGAATAAGTTAACTTTTTATTTACTAATGTTGGTTTCAAAATTCTCAGATTTTTTTTTTCTTTTTTAGTTAGCTGGCATTTGGAAGTGGTTACAACCTATCCATTGTCTGTAACGATCTTTTGTTCCCAGGATTCCCTGACCATCTCCCTCATGGTATATCTTACCAATATCCTACAACAAAGAAATAGTTAATATCAAAATAGTCAATTGCCTGAGAATGAACGCAAGCTAAAATGTACATGCAAGAATGTTCAGTGGAAGCTAACCCATGTCCTACACTTGAGCCAGGAACATGAATGCACAAAATGCTTTCCTTTTGGCTCACAATTCAGATCAAATTAGCATAAAGCACCAGACTATCAGATTGTTGATAACACAAACACAGCAGGTTGACGTCTCTTACCCTTTCTCTCTTAGGCACACATTCGTGCTTTAGCCAGATGTTTCTGGTACTGGCCATGTTTTCACCATAAATGGGATCATAAATCAAATAGCTAAAGGTATATTACAGATAGGCTCAAGTAAGTAAGACCCATTTTACAATGATGTGGCTTTTTGCAAGAACTAAATTAAAGGAGTACTTAGAATCTGTAGTGAAAGTATTAGTCATTCTGGAGATTACCTGTTGCTTTAAGTATTAGCTGTCCTATTGCATTCAGAATACCCTACTTGCTAAATTTAATTACACACAACTTTTCAAGAATTCATTTATTTATCTCTCTAAAATAGAAACAAAGTGTCAGCTTTCTCTAATCCATGTCAATTACAAATTCCATCAGGAGTCCTATATCACTAATAGTGGTGTTAGCAAAAATGAAAAGGTACTTCCTATCCATGTGCAAATGTTTTAAAAAAGTTTTTGTGTAAACCTGTCATTTAGCATACCACAGTGCTATGAAGGTGAGTCATTGATGACGTACCATTTGTACATAGACAATACACATGTAAATCACTAAATGTTAAGTACAAGAAGTATGTTTTTATCTTTTTAAAAAATGAAAAGTGATTCCCTTTCTCATTGTGTTCTGTTGTATTCTGTCCAAAAGTTGTGTGTAATTTTTTTAAGGTCCAGGAAATGTAAAGAAATTTGTTGGAATATCTGAATTTCTGTAAAAAAATAAAAATAAAAATAAAATTTTGTTACTTAAAAGAATGCTTGGTGGTGTGGTACACATTGAATGCATTCAGTTTCTGTCTTGGTCCAGTGATCCAGGGTGAGCAAATGGTTTGAGTGAAGCAACTATCTTCAGAAAAACTTAGCCAGGCATGGTGGTACACGCCTGCAATCCTAGCACTCAGGAGGCTGAGGCAGGAGGAGTCCAGTGAGTTTGAGGCCAGCCTAGGCTACATAGTGAGTTCAAGGCCAGCTTGAAGTACATAGCGAGACTTGGTCTAAAAAAATTTAAAAAAAATTTGCTGCTGTATTCCACAACAGTTGCCAACAGAGACATTTATTAGCTGTGCGGGCCCTTCAGGTAGAGGCCAGACTCAAGTCCTCCAAAACCTCTTCCAGCTGAATATAAACTATAAGCTTTATAAACTATAAACTCCAGCCATCTTCATACATTCAGGGGAATGAAGTTGGAAACTAAATTACAAGTGAAACTTGACCTGAAATATCCAACTGCTCAATCTCCACTCTGCAATTTGGAAAGAGTTGGTCAGACATGAGCAACCCTTTTGCAGTACTTCATGCTGGCTAAACGTTGTTCCGGGGTGGGGGGGGTGTCAAACCCAGGTGCTGCCTTTAGAATATGATCCTGAACAGCACTGAGCCTCAGCTTCCTCACCTGTAAAATGGATATAAATGATAATATCCAGCCTCATAGCATTGTTGTGAGGACAAAAATTATTGTATTGTGCCAGACAGGTAAGAGATATTCAGTGTTAATTCCCTTCCTTCTTACTATGTGCATGATGTTGAAGGAAGAAAAAAACCATAAAACATAAAGTCCCAGGGCCAGGGATTTAGCTCAGTGCTTCCGGCACTGCCTCGCAAACAAAAGGTCCCGAGTTTGATCCCTGGTACCAAAAAAAACCCCAAAAAACCAAAACAAAACATAAAGTCCCTTCTCTCGAAATGCTGAAGATGATTACAGCAACATTTATGAGCTAGGATTGAAAATTCAAATGCGCTAGGTAGATAAAAAAACTAAAGCAAGCTGGCCTGGGGAAATAATACGAAGCAGTGGGAACTACGGAGCACTGAAGAGCTTAAGTCATGTCTAAAGGGAATAATAACCAATGCCCAGCTCTAATCATCCAACTCGTACCGAGTCTGTGCTTTTCAAACTGCGGGAAGACCGTGGCGCACCAGGCAAGCAAGGTCCCGGCACTCGGTCAATTTATGTTTTAGTCAGGGAATTCTAAACAATAAGCCGGAAAGTGTCGGCCAACAGTCAGTGTCGTAGAAAGAATTAACACAGGTGATGTGATGGAGAAACAGGAAGAAGGCCTCTATGAAAAGGCAGCATTTAGAGTGAAACCACAGTGATAAGGAGCCAGCCACAGCTGAACTGTGTACTCAGTAAAGCTCGGGGGCTGGAGATGTAGCACTTGTCTAGATGTGTAAGGCCCTGGGCTTGATCCTCAGCACTGGAAAAAAAAAAACTATAATGATTAACAAATGAAACAGAATCAAAACCCTAACCTTTTTGGGAAATTGATATAGGAAGAAACAACAAGATAGGTCAGGAAAAGGGTGCACTCGACAATGCATGGGGCTAGAACATTTGGTCACTGTTGGGAGTCAGTTGAAGGCACACCTCTTGTGTTTTGCTGGTCTTTTGAGCAGAGACACTGACTGTCTTTATTCGAGGCTGTCTTTTCAAGATTCTGTATAGCCCTTACCGGAGACATTCTGACAGCGTTTCCCTGCAGGGGAGAGAGTGGGTTTGTCTCCTGTTGGGTAATAACGTCTCCCTCTGAGGCAGAGTTCGATAAGGGTGCCACTGGAAAAGACTCAGGTTTCCCCTCCTGCACCATAACCCACTGCAGTGCAGGCAGCAACCCACCCTCTTCTAGGCCTCTAGGAACTGGGTCAAGGGGAATGAACACTAACGTGCTTGCTTGCCGTGAACAATAAAATCCTGTCTCCAACCCAGAATTCTCACATCTTCTCCCAGCATCCATAAGACTGACAGATAAGCTTGTTAATTTCCAAAGAGGATAAAAATCTAAGACCCATCACTGTTATCAATTTGGGTAAAAAAGGAAATTAGATAACTAACTTACATCTTCCACAAAAATCGATTCCAGATGAATTAGAGCATAACTATGAAAGGCATAAATTTAACTTTCTCTTGTTTTTTATTTAAGTTGACAGATAACATTGTATGAGCTTATCATGTACAATATGAAGGTTTAAGTACGTGTACATTGTGGGAGGTCGAATCCAGCTAATTAACAAATATCTTACTTCACATCGTTATCATCTTTCTGATAAAGGCACGTAACATCCACTCTTCATTTTTCAAGACTATAATAAAAAAGTAACTTTAGAAGAAAATATACATAGCCTTGGAAAAAGGAAAGATTTATTGAATGAAACACACATTTCATACAGGAAATAATTGACAAATTCAACTATACTGAAATAGAAAACTTTTTTCTAACAAAACATTCCATAAAGAAAACTAAATGGCACAAATTAGGAGAAATATTTTTTTTCAAGACAGGTTCTTGCTCAAGTCTCTGAGTTACCCAGTATGGGCTCCAACTTGTGGTCCTCCTGCCTCAGCTTCCCTCCCAGAGTGCTGGGATTACAAGCATGCGCCACCATGCCTGGCTGTGAGAAGATATCTGTTAAATATATTGCTGACAAAGTATAACAATCCAGAATATATAAAGAACTCTTAAAAATCAACTTCATAGCAAAAAAAGAAACATATGAGGGGTCGGGGATTTAGCTCAGTGGTTCCGCTGTCTGCCTCACAAGCACAAGGTCCTGAGTTCGATCCCCAGTATCAAAAAAAAAAAAGAAAAAAAGAAACATATGCTATAATAGCCTAATATAATTATTTTGGTATATTGTTCCATATAATTTTAAGATATATTTTAATATATATTATCATATTGCACATCTTTAGATGGTAAATATTTTTACATGCTGCTTATTTTTACTTAACAGCTGCAAAATGGTCCATCATAACTTAATCCACTATGAATTTAAATTGCTCCCAGGTTTATTAAAATCTCCACGATGCCTAGCTAAGATCAGAAATAACATTGAAATAATTATTGTCATGTTTTTAGCTTTTTCCATGCTTTAGAATATTCTGTGAAAAGAGCCACAGAAATGTGATGGCCAGATTGAAAGGTATGGATATCATAATTTGATGCAGTTTTTTCCCCCCCCAATGAGCTATACCAACAGCATTAGGTCTTTCTTTTTTTTTTAATTAGTGCTAATTTAATTTTAAAAAATGATGTCAGGCCAGGGATTTAGCTCAGTTGTTTCGCCGCCTGCTGCGCAAGCCAAAGGACCCAAGTTCGATCCCTGGTACCAACAACAACAACAAAAAAACCAAAAACCCCAAAATAAAAATATTTTTTAAAATGATGTCTCAAAAAAGTCAACTTTCTAAAAGCAAAAAATAAGAAGGAAAATGAGCAAAAAAATATGTGCAGGAATGTAACAGCAAAAGAAATGCAAGTGGCAACCATATTAAAATATACTCAACTTCAGCAGGAATCAAAAGTAGAAACTAAGTGAGGCCAGGGATTTAGCTCAGTAGTTCCGGCGCCTCCCTCGAAAGCACAAGGTCCCGAGTTCAATCCCCAGTACCAAAAAAAAAAAAAGTAGAAACTAAGAATACAATAATAACAGTATTATTTTGATTGGCGTAAACTAAAAGTTTGACCATACTAAGTACTGATGAGATTGTGCAGTAGTGGGATTTCTCATATAGACTGATGGTGAGAGTCAAAAACTGGTACACTCTCTTTGAAAAACAGTGTGGTTTTATCTTGTGAAAGTGAATATTTGAATACATAAATTCACAATTCTATTCCTAGGTAAATATGCTGGAAAAATTCTTGCACCTAAGCAACCACAACAAAAAACATGTCTGAAAATGAAAAACACCAATGTTCAACAACAAGAAATAAACTGTACATTAGTCACTATTTTGGGCCAGGGATTTAGCTCAGTGGCGTCACACTTGCCTGGCAAGCGCAAGGTCCTGAGCTCAATCCCTGGTTCTGCAAAAAAAAAAAAAAAAAATCATTATTCACTATTTTCATTATTAATTAAATGAATACCACCATAGACACAGGAATGAATAAACCTCAGTTACAAGTATCAACAAAAATGATCATGTGAGCCCAGAATTTAGCTCAGTGGTTTCAGCGCCTCCCTCGAAAGCGCAAGGTCCCCAGTTCAATCTCCGGTACCAAAAAAAAATCACGTGAGACCAGAAATACAATGCTGAGTAGGGGAAGAAAATTGCAAAACCTGAACTAAGACTAATTTTACAAATCTCAAAAACAAATAAAACTAAACATATATGGTTTAGTGACACACACCTCAATGGTAAAGCAACAGATCTGTAACTATGGAAATGATACAAAATTCAAGAGGTGGCTTAAACTAGAGTAGTGAACCAGGCATGGTAGCACTCTAGGAGGCTGAGTCAAGAGGATCGCAAGTTTGAGTCTAGTCTGAGCAATTTAGCAACTTAGCAAGACCCTGTCTCAAAATAATTTTTTTATAGAGCTGGGGATGTTGCTAAGTACGGAAGGGCTAGGTTCAATGGGGGGAGGGTGGGTGTAGAATAATAAGAGTGGAGATAGAAAGAGATGAATAAATTTGGGATAGTGTTGCAGATTGGGTTTCCTAGGAGGCTGACTCTGAAAAAGATTAGGGTGCTGTTATGGTTTGGATCTAATATGTGCTCCAAAGACCACATGCTAAACTCTGGCATTTGCCGTCTACAGTGCTATTGGGAGGGCGGGGGACCTTTAAGGGGTGAGGCTTAGTGGGAGGAAGTGACGTTAAAGCGTGTTCTTGAAGCCGCTCTTGGGAACCACCCCTTCCGCTCCTGCTTTGTGGCCGCCGTGAGGCGAGCAGTTTTCTCCTCTGCTGCTCCTGACTCTGAGACGCTGACTCCCCAAGACCCAAGCGACCGTGGGCTGAAACCTGTGAAACTGTGAGCAGAAAAATGTCTTTCCTCCTTTCACTTTAATTTTCTCCGGTATTGTGTCCCTGGGAGAGAGAGCAGACTACAGCAGTTCATGGAAGACAGGAAGGCGGCAGCCAGACCGAGAACAGCTGGGCTGTGAGCCCGCGGCCCCCAGGCTGCACCCAGGCCAGGTGGCCGTTTGGGGCTGTTCTTTGAGAGAAGAGGGTTGGTGCCCCTGGCTTTAGGCGCAGTGGCTCTTCCCAGCAGAGGGCGACTTCCAGGCGGGGCCGAGGGCTTGAGGTGCAGACACCGGCTGGTCCGGCCCTGCACAGGGTCCCCCGCGGCAGGCACCTTGCAGCACCAGCTGCAGGTACACGTGTTGGGCATATACCTTTGGTGGATCGAATGGGGAGGGCACGAGTGCAGAGACCCGCGTGTTTTGCTGGGAGGAAGGCTGGCGGTGCCATTGACTGAAGAAGGAGGAAAAGCAGGGTCAGGTCGGGGTGATGAAAGTCCAAAATTTCTGTTTTGCGACATTTAAATTCAAAATACTTACAGGAAATTTTTTTTCATTAAGTTTATTGGTGCCTTTTAGGTATACAATATGCTGACACTCATCATTGGGTTCTTATTTCTTCCCCATTCCCCTGCCCTCCCTTCACCCTCTCCACCCCTCCCTATTTACAAAGACTTTGTTTCCATTTTTTCCTTTTCTCATATTAATTCCATTCCCTTCTTTCCTTTCCCCTACTCCTCCCACTTCCTCCTCCCCTTTAGACGTTTTCTTCCTATTTCACATTATCTATTATACATTTTGATTCTTATTTGCACTTTCAGTTTTGTCACACCAGAGAAACTCTTTGGTATTTACACATATGTATCCTATTTATTTCACTTAAGAGTATGGCCTCAATGTGCATCCATTTAACGATAAATGACTCTTAGTTTCTCCTTATGGCTGAGTAGTACTCCATTTTATATTTTTAAAAACCCTCATCTTCTTTATTTATTTTTTTGGTACTGGGATTGAACTCAGGACCTTGTGCTTGCAAGCCAGGCGGTGGAATCACTGAGCTAAATCCCAGACATCTTTATCCAGTCTCCAGTTGATGGGCAATTGGACAGTTTCCAAGTTTTAGCTATTACAAACTGTGCCACTATAAACATGGGTGCACATATATCACTGTGATATGATTCTTTTAAATCTTTTAGGAAGATACCCAGTAGGGGAATAGCTGGGTCAAATGGGACTTCCAGTCCTAGTTCTTTGAGGTATCTCCATACTGATTTCCACAGTGCTTGCACCAGTCTACACTCCCACCAGCAGTGGAGCAGGGTTCCTTTCTCTACACACCCCTGCCAGCACTTGTTATTGGTTGATTTCATGATAGCAGCCATTCTTTCTGGGGTGAGGTGGAATCTCAGTGTTGTTTTCATCTGCATCTCTTGAATGACCTGTGACGTTGAACATTTTTTCCTGTTTATTTGCTGCTTTTATTTCTTTGTCTGAGAAATGTCCTTACAGGAAATTGAAATCATTATTAGGTATCAGGTAAGTAGTTAGCTGTGGAAGAGTAGAGTTGAGGGTATGGAGCACTTGGCTAACATGCTGAGATCCTGGGTTCCATCCACAGAACTACCCTACCCCCTCCCTAATAAAAAGGAGTTCTAAGGAAAAGTCCAGGCTAAAAATTCAGATTTAATGGTCACAACAAATAGATGACTTTTAACCCTGTGAGACTGCATGTGACCATTTGGGAAGAATATATAAATAGAGAAGAGACCCCCCCCCAGACCAAGCCCAGAGCACTCTGATTTTAGTATATGTGCTGCTTAAGGGAGCACTTAGAATATTCTGACTTTAGAAGTTAAGCAGACCAATGAAGGAGACCAAGAGGGACCCCCCAAAACATGGTGTTGTAGAATCTTGAAGTGGGAAAAGTATTTCAAGAAGTAGAACGAGTGCTGCTGAAAGGTTAAGACAAAGGTAGAGGGGAGCCTGGCTTTGATAACTGGAGGTTACTGGTAATAAGAACAATCTTCATGAAGTAGTAAAAATATAAGCAATGAATTAGGAAGACAGTTGAGATTGAGTAGATTGAGACAGGAATGTTGACAACTTTTACAAGTCATTGGAGTAGTTCAAATCTGAGAGACCAGCTCTGCTAGATTTTTCTAGTTTCTCAGCAGAATTTTTTATAATATGAATTATCAGGGAAGATGATACATAATTAAACACAGTGTAGTCCAGCATGGTGAGGGTTTAAAAAACATCTAGAGGTCAAGTTAGCGACTGTGGCATGAGTTTCTAACTTCCACTGAGAGGGCATACTCCTAAAAACCAAATAGGAGATGGAATTTGCTAGCAGGCACATGAGACAGATTCTAAGGGTTGCAGAAGCATTCAGGAGGCTGAAGTGCTAGAAAGAATGGGTGAAATCTACTTAGTGCAAGGAACAAAACAAGCCTCAGACGGACTATTGCAAGGTCTCGTATAGAGGAATGGGAAGCAGAAATAGTTGGAAAAACCTTTTTGCCACATAACCTATCCTTTAATATAGCATTCAGCAGGGCGGGGGATTTAGCTCAGTGGTGCTGCCGCCTGCTTTGAAACCGCAAGGTCCTGCATTCTATCCCCAGTACCAAATAAGCATTCAGCAGCAGCAGCAAAACCTATGTCTTGACTTTGACATGGTTTGACTTCTGTGTAGCTCTCTCATTGTTATTTAGGCAAGAGGGCCTGAGAGTTGTAAGGTCTTAATTCTAGCTACTTTGAAATTTTGACTTCATTCTACAGGCAGTGGGAAACCATTGAAAGTTTTTGAGCAAGGGAACAGTCTGATTGATGCAATTTAAATAAAGTTATTTCTTCTATTGTGAGCAATACAGAGTCAAGCAAGCTAGATTAGAAGCAGAAGGTCTGCTAGGAGACTTTTCCTAAGTGGAAATAGATACTATATGTAAAAGGTGAAGACTGATTGGGCATGGGAGATTAGGGAGAGAACAAAGATAATACTGGGCTTTCCAGTCTACAGTATTAGAAGATTGTCAGTAGGAAGGGGCAACCATTAATTGGGGTGAAGGGATAAGGGGGTTGGATGAGCTGATATGGTAAAATCAGTAATAGTCAATATTCCGGCAGTGCCATATACCTTTCAAATGCTTACAGATCCATTATCTCACTTGCTCTCCCAGCAGTCCTGTGAGGTATCACTGTGCCCATTCTAATGAGGACTCTCAGCCACAGAGAGGCTCCACCATGCCCATAAGGTCACAGGGGATGGCCTTGATCTCATACTTGTCACATTTTGCTTTGATAGTGGCTTTCAGATACATTTTGGCTCTTGGTATTTGGTGTAAAAAGGAGTCAGCCTGTATCTGCCTTTCAAAAATGATGTCCTGAAGCATCAGATTCTTGGTGGGATTAACTGGATTCCATCTCTTTGATGATGGCTCCCATTGATCCTTCTGAAAGACAGTGATCACTTACATATGACAATTCGATCCATTTGATTTCCATTTTGAGACCATTTTATAGCCAAGTGCAAAAGTACACCCTCTTCTTTCTTTTCTTTTCTTTTTTTCTCTTGGTACCAGGGATCAAACTCAGGACCTTGCAGTTTTGAAGCAGACGGTGGCACCACTGAGCTAAATCCCAGCCAGTACACCCTCTTCTAAAATGGGACATTGTTTCACTTTGTGAAGATCCCACTTAAATCATTAAAATTCATCCTATGAAAGTCAAACCTTCACTGGGCACAGTGGCACAAGTCTGTAATCCCAGCACTCAAGAGGCTGAAGTAGGAGGGTTGGGAGTTCGAGGCCAACCTGGGCTATGGAGCATGACCCTGTCTCAAAAAAGGGGGAAGGTGAGAGGGAGAGAGAAAGCAAGTCAGCCTTGGCAAACTGAGATAAGTAAATGCATTTACCTCACCTCTCACTGCCTGGTACCCACTCTCTCCAAGTAAAAGCTGGTAATTCCATTCTAATGGCTGAGATCAGTTTCATTATCTCAACCACAAGTGAACAGGTCCAGGGGTTCAGATGTCAAAATAACCACCCTCACTTCACAAATTACTTAAGCACTGGATTTTTCTCTAGCATTAACTGAAAAGGAACTTTCCCAGAGGACTAAACTAGGAACTGGGAATTTGGACTAAAGTTTGAATCTTAGCCAAAGTAAGCTGGTGAATCAGAAAATCCCAAAAGTATGTGGATGTAATGTTGTGTCACTGATGCAAAATTCCCCAAGTCAATCCATTTACTTAAAACTTCACCTTCTTCCTAAGCAGGAATTTCTAAAAGTTTAGAAGCAAGTTTTCCTTATGAAAGCCTTTATACTTTTCAGATCTGCTGCCTAACAAAGCTAAAGAATTCTCTTCTAGGACATTAAATTCATTCTGAATCAAATACAGTTGCCCTGTTCGTGTCAAAAGTGATAAAGGATCTTTCCTCAAATTTTACTGTACAGATTCCTAAAGCAGTTGGGTTTTTAAGAAATTGATGTGTACTGCCATCTAGTGATTATGTTTCATTGAATAACACGTTACGTTTAAGATTTACTGGGTTACCTATAAGAGCAATGTAATGCCCCATTTTACATAGCATACTTATATTTACAAATATAAAAAGTCTAGCTCCCTCATGCATTACAGACTAAGAAAAAAACAATATAAATATGGACAGGGGCTCCTTATAGAGTTCTTCATAAACCACAGAGACTACTCAGTTTCTTATATTAGGGTTTTTGCTTAAATCTTTGGTTTTTATTGTAAATATTCCACCTAAACTGTTTATTTCTCCTACATAAATAAATCTACTCCTGGCTGACAGGTTTAATGGCCATGCCATTTGGACAGGTAGAACTGTATGAATGCATGGGAGGTAGCATGACGCTCTATGGGCCCAAAATCCTAGGTCAAAATTCCAGTCTATTTGCCCTGAGCTACTTATGTAACATCCCAATGCCTCAGCTTCCTATTCTGTAAAGCTGGGATAATAATCAAGTGTGCTTCATACAGTTATTTAAGACATTATTGCCACAGAGACTAGTACAAAGGAAATGTGAAGTAGAAACACAGGTATCATTTTATTGGTGGATCACAGCAAGCCTAATTTGCATAACCATGTGAGATGCTGGGATAGCAGGGAAGCTTTGTGCCCCATCCCACTGCCAAATAGATGCTTAGACACGATGAGGACCAAGGTCAGGTCTCTGGACACTAGGATTACCATATGATCCATCAGTTCCCCTTCTAGGTATAAACCCTAAAGAACTGAAAATAGGACTCAAATATTTGTGTACCAACATTCACAGCAGTGTTATTATTTATAAGAGCTAAAAGGTGGAAACAACCCAAATGTCCATTGACAGAAGAATGGATAAACAGAATGAGTTATATGCATGTAGTGCCATGTTGATGAAATTCTAATACAACACAGATTCACCTTGGAAACATGCTAAGTTAAGTCCAATACAAAAGGAAGAATGCTGCACAACTCCATTTATATAAGGTAAGGGCCTACAGGAAGGAAGAAACAGAGTTAGTATTTAATGCAGAGTTTCAGTTCGGAACAACAAAATTTTTCCAGATGTGGATAGTGAATGTGAAAGTACTTAATGCCACTGAGTTATGCAGTTAAAAATGGTTAAAATGGTAAATTTCATGTTATATATGTTTTGCTATTTTTTTTGTTTGTTTTTGAAACAGGGTCTTGCTATGTAGTTCAGTCTGGCCTTGAACTCTCTATGTAACCCAGGCTGGCCTTGAACTCACAGCAATTCTCCTGACTCAGCCTACCAAGTACTGGGATCACAGGCATGTGCCGCCACACCTGGTTATCTTGTCACTTTCTGAAGCATTTCTGAAAGTCCTCTTTCCTGAGTATCTTTAGTTGCACTGTCATGGCTGCCTCAATACCTTGAATTGATTCAAAATATTTACCTTTCATGGTCATTTGACTTTGGGTTAGAGCCAGAAGCTGTACAGTACAAGATCAGTGAATAAATTGGAAGAGGACACACCATAATGTTTTCATGAGCCTGCCTTTCCATTGGATGGCACTCATCAGCAGCATTCATGGTATTTTTGATCAAACTTTGTAAAGACTTCCAGAACTGCTTCAGAAAGTGGTAAGAACAATGGGATAAGTGTGTTCAAAGCAAGGGGGGAGTATTTTGAGGAAGATTAATGGCAGGAAGCAGTACAAACTCAAAAGAACCCCTACAGCTTTTTAAGCGCCCCACCTGCATACAAACACACACACACACACACCACTTTTGTATTCCCTTCCAACAGTCAGAGGGAGGAGGAAGAGGCAGCCCCTGCAATCCTAGAAAACTGTCAGGATTTGTACAACAGTTACACTTTGACTCGCTTGTGCCCTTATTTTTCCCTGTGGCTTCCTGGCCTTGCAAATCAAGGTTATGTTTTTAAAAGAAGAAAAATATCTGAGGAGTGCAGATGATTCTAATTTACATTTGTGTGCAGAGCAAGGAGTGAATGTGGACTCTTGATGCCTATTGATTAATGCTGAGAAACAGCTTAAATGAACCAGTGAACCAAGAATAAGCCAGCTCTAGAGACAGCTGGGGTTCTAACCTCTAGCAATGAACTGGTAATCTTCGAGACAGCTCAGCAGATGGAGAGCTAAAGCCTGTTTGTGCATGCTTATACTCAAAGTACATAATCTTGTGTGTAAAGGAGCCAGGGAAATACAAAGGTCCCCTGAAGCCCTTCCAGGAAAGTTAGCTAGGATTTTTAAAAAAGTATTAGCCCAACTTTTTGAAAATATCTTATAATGAAGCATGTTTTTCTTTAAATCTATGACTCAGAATTTATCGATGACCTACTTTCAGATACTATACTGGGGAAATATTGTGTATATTACTTTTTTATTGCCACATAATGGGTTACCCCAAATCCCTGTGGCTTAAAATGACAATAATCATTTATTTCTGTGGACCTAGAATTCAGAGTGAGCATGGTGGGGGTGGCTTACCTATGCTTCACGATGCCTGGGGCCACAGTTAGGAAACTCATCGGTGGGAGGCTGGAATCACATGAAGGCTGCTCATCACTTGTCTGATGGCAGATGCTGGCTGTGGAGGAAAGGTCTGCTGGGGCATTCATGTGTGGCCTTGTTAGGTGCCTGGGCTTCCTCCCAATGAGGTGGCTAGGATCCAAAGGAAGGCATCCCAGCACATAACCCCTGGAACCCATTGCCTTCTATGACTCACCCTGGAAATCGCACAGCATTGATTTGGCAGTGTTCCATCACTTAGAGCCTGAGATACATAAATGCCTTCTAAGGGGAGAGACCTGGAGCCCACCCCTAGCGACACAGTATAGGAAGAGAGCACATTACGTGTACATATGTGTGCCATTGCCAATGGTGCTTTATCTCAGTAAACCTTCACACCGCCACCACAAAACACCCCTTTGAAGTAGATACTAACCTTATTTTATAGTACAGGAAACTAAGGCTCAGATAGGTGAAGTAACTTTCCAAAGCTGAATACCTAGTAAGTGGTGAGTAGAGGCTCTAAGTCAAAAATCCAACCTGTTACCTCTAAACTATCTTACTGCTAGAGGTTATATTTCCTTACCTACAATTATACTCTGGATGTTCAAGTTTTAAGTCTATTTATGAATATACACAGGTTCTTAAAGGAGAAGGTAATTCTTTATTACAGGACTATTGGCTTCTCTGCTCTCCCCCATCCCTAGTACTGGAGATTGAGCTCGAACCTTTGCCCTAAACTACATTCCCATCCCTTTTTAATTTTTTTAAATTTTGAGGCAGGGTCTTGCTAAGTCACTCACTGAGTTGCCTAGGCTGGGCTCAAACTTGTCCTCCTGCCTCACCCTCCCCGACTGCTGGGATTGCAGACCTGTGCTGCCTTGCTTCTCCACTCCTTTTTCACTTGGAACTAGAAGTTCAGGGGCAGACTGCAGAGAAATGTTGCATCAAGTGCACACTGCCCATAGGACCAGAGTAGACATCAGAGGGCTTACTGGGCCTCCAGAGAGTAAACTTGAATCCCCACAAAACAGCCAGTAACTTGACATGGAGAGTGGCTCCCTCTTGGACCTCTTGGTCAGGTTGACCTCCAAATCAGCCCAACAGTGAGGAGTGGCCCACCTCCAAGATGGCCCCCAGTGATTGCAGCTCTTGGTACCACAGCCTGGGTAATCTCTTCCTACACTATGCCAGGTCCAGGCTATGTGACCAGCATAGATGAAGATGTGTCATTTCCAATAGTATTTGATTTTAAAATACTGTACTGCCAAGGATGTAGCTCAGTGGCACCACACCTGCCTGGTAAGTGCAGGGTCCTGAGTTTGATTCCTGGTACCCAAAAAATAAAATACTATACTATGATTTTTGTTACGGTAGGTAGGCCTCTTTCCCCACTTCCCCTCCCCCTTTCTCTCCCTGTCCCTCCCTACCCACTCCCTTTTTTGGGGGGGCGGGGCACAGGGAATCAAACTCAGGACTTTGCCTTGCAAGACATGTGCAGTGCCACTGAGCTAAATCCCCAGCCCCTCCCCCGACCTGCTCTACTTCTGTCCCTCTCCCCTTTCCTCTCTCATTCCCTCCTCTCCCTCTTCCCTTCTCGCTTTCTTTCTGTGCCTTTTTCTCCATCACTCATGAGGGAAGCCAACTGCTGCATCACAAGAGCACTTAGGGAGCATAGAGAAAAGCCCACATGGGAGAACCAGAGACTTCCAGCCAGCAGCAAAGGAACCAGGGTAGAGTTGAGGCCTTCTGTGGAGTCTGCAGCCTGCAGCAGCCTGGAGAGAGACTGCTCAGAACCAGCCAAGCCACCCCCAGACTCCTGACCGCCAGAGTAAATGTTTATTTTAAACTGCTACAGTTAGGGATCATTTGTTACATAGTAACTAAGAGTATTGATTTAAAACCCATCGCTACTTGTGTAGTAGAAAGAGCTGGGGCTTTGGAAACAAGCAAAGGACAAATACTGTACAATTCCACATCTTTGGGTCACTACAACAGTCAAGTTCATGGAGATAGAAAGTGAAATATGATCTCCAGGGGCCATAGGCAGGGGGTGTGTGGTGTAGGGTCACTGTTGAAATGAGCATCATCCTGCATGTGGACAGTGGGCTCCTAACTGCTACATTAAACCTCCTGGTTAATCAGTGACATGTTTTCCACTCACTCAGCATTTTCCCACAGTCTAGCTAGGTCCCAAGCTGCTCAAACCGAAACCTCCTAGGAAAGGTACACTGATTTCAAACCAGCTAGAGTTAATATTAAATGAACAACATTATGTGAATCAGTCCCCAAATAATGATTCTTAACCTTTAGGGATCAGGCTCCTCTTTAAAAATCTGATTACAATTAGGGTCCTGCTCCCCAGAAAGATACACATAGACGCACAAACATGAAAGTGCATGTAGAACTTCAGGGATTCCTGGGAGCTTAGGCTAGAACCCTAAGTTTTTGGTTTTTTGTTCATTTGTTTGTTTTTGTGGTGCTGGAGATCAGACCCAGAGCTTGTGCATACTAGTGTGAAGCAGTGGTAGTCCCTAGTCTACCCCTAAGCTACACCCCAGCCCCAGGTTTTCACTTCTTGGGGGGTTGAACCCAGGGTCTTTGCACTGAACTACAGCTCTGCCCTTTTATACTTTTTTATTTTGAGTCAGGGTCTCAGTAAGTTGCTGAATTACCAGGCTGGGCTCCACCTTGTGATCATCCTGCTTCAGCCTCCCAGAGTGTTGGGATTATAAGTGTGTACCACCAGTGAACGGAAGCTATCACTTCTTGCCCTTCCAATCTCCAGACCCAGATAAAGCCCATCCTAGTGCAGGTGCACACTGGTGCATGGAGAGTCAGGGTGCCCGGGCAGGACACTGAAGAAGCCCGAGTTCTTAGGGGCCACAGGTCCTCAGGGTGCTGCTGTGGTGTGGGGTGGGGTGGCTGGGAGAAGCCACCGTGTGACCCCTGCCGCTGCCCCTGCCCAGTGCCTAGGGTGCCTAGGAGCCACCTCAGCCTGGAGCCAAGAAGAAAGCAGAGGTAGCCAACCCAGGTCCATCCCCCACCAGTCCCAGGGGTGTGAGGGAGTCAGAAGCCTAATGAACAGTGTTATCCCACCTCACTCCGAGTCAAGCAGCAGTGCTTTCCTCCTCTCTCATTTTCTGCTGTGCAGGAAACTAAACACAGACTGTATAGCATAATATTGAAGAATGAGTCGAGGGGCCAGGGATTTAGCTCAGTGGCACCACACCTGCCTCACAAGTGCAAGGTCCTGAGTCCGATTCCTGGTACCGGAAAAAAAAAAAAGAGTTGAGGAGATGATAGAGGTTCAGATCCTGGCTTCACACTGGTTGCGGTGGCGCATGCCTATAATTCAGCACTTGGGAGGCTGAGGCAGAAGTATTGCTGTGAGTTCAAGGTCAGGCTGGGCCACATAATGAGTTCAGGGCCAGGCTAAACTACATAGTGAGAGCCTGTCTCACAAAATTAAAAAAAAATCCTGGCTTCAGCATGCAGTAGCTCTGAAAATGTGGGCAAGTTACTCAGCATTTCTGAACCTCATTTCTCCTCTAAGAAAAGTAGACACTAAGGCTTATACTATATTATGAAAAATGTGTGAGGATTAAATAAGACAATACATTTAAGCTCTGGCACATAAATAAGTACTTATTAAACAGTTGCTAAAACCAGACTTCATGGTGTTTCTAGCTATCAGTTTCCCCCGAGGTTGAAGACCCCATTAGAAGCATGTGTGTAGGATCTTGACTATCAAGAGGTTCAGGGGCCCCAAGGACACAGGGAAAGGATCTGTCCATCCCAAGCTCTGTGGGTTAGCAGGCATGACTCCTCTTGGCCCTCTCACCAGGCCTGCACACTGTTCAGTGAACAAAGGATGAATATCAGCAGTTGTATATGGGAGTACTGAAAGTAATCTGAGGGAACCGGCATCACTTTAAGAAATGAAGGACCCAGGGCAGTGGCAAACACTGTGGCTGATTGGGCATAAGGCTGAGGCAGAAGGATGGCAAACCGAGGCCAGCCTGGGCAACTTAGCAAGACCCTGCCTCCAAAGGCAAGGAGGGGAACGTAGCTCAGTACTCTGGGTTCCATCCCCGAGACCCAAGGGAAAGGGAGGAAGCGAGCAAGCCAGCCAGCTGGTCGTGGTGGTACACATCTGTAATCCCAGCACCTTAGGAGGCTGATGCAAGAGAATCACAAGTTCGAATCCAACCTTGG
This sequence comes from Heterocephalus glaber, assembly GCF_053883595.1. NCBI lineage: Eukaryota > Metazoa > Chordata > Mammalia > Rodentia > Bathyergidae > Heterocephalus > Heterocephalus glaber. The sequence goes on along the minus strand of NW_028258156.1, from coordinate 23,959,270 downwards.
TAACTCAGTGAGACCTTGTCTCAAAAATTAAATCGATATAGCTGAAGATGAAGCTCAGTGTGAAAGCCCTGTTCATTACCAAAAGAGAGAGTCTGGCATAAGTGGTTCCTCAAGGATCAGTGTGCTCTCGGGGGCTCCTGAAGCAGCGGGCCCTTTGGGCAGGCTCCAGTCTCCTAGCTCTGAGGCAAACAAGGCCTTGACAGAGTCAGCTGGATTCACTTATATCCTGCCTGTTTCAAACAAAAAAACGACTTGAAGAGCATTCATAATAAAAGATATGGTTTAGCTGTGACAGAACAGAGCCCAGCTTGGGGGGCGGACATGATAGCCCTAGAATATACCACAGTTACTGTGGAAAGTACATGGTTTTATTTTGGGTTTTTTGGGGCTGCTGGGCTTGACTGAATCCAGGGACTTGTGTGCACTAAGCATGCTGTCCCACTGAGCTGCGCCCCTACCCATCACCATGTGCTCCTCAAATAAAAAGAGAGACAGTTTCATTGCTCTCTTCGGGAAAAAAAATACCAGTTTGGAGGAATTGACAGCTCTTCCTCATTCTGAATTCCAGTTCGGTTTTCCTGCCTGGAATTTATATGGGGAACTCAGCCAGGACCAACCTCAACAACTGTCTTTCAGCAAATAGTGGTTCTCATATGACTGGTTATTATAATGACCCAAAATAAAATACTACATTAAGAGAGAAAATTACGCAGCCCCAGAAGGTGGGACATACTAAGTTGATATCATGAAAATAAAAGGAAGGGAAGACATTCAACATTAAAAAAAACTAAAGGCATTGAAGATTCACGGCCATTGTAGTACATGAATCATGATTGGATCCCATTCTGAAGAAAACTGTTATGAGACAGTTTGGTAATAGTGTAAGAAATTCCTGTCCATCCTTGTGATACTAGTACCCTGGGAGGCTGAGGCAAGAGGATCGTAACTTCAAGCCTAGCGTGAGCAACTCAGTGACTTAGTGAGACACTCTCTCATAAAGAAAATCCAACATAGATTGATTATAGGGAAGTGTTTTTAGATATAATATTGTGTTATGGCTGTGTTCTTTTATTCATTTATTTTTGGAGCTGTATCCTGAAATATTTAGGGGTAGCTATAAAATGACTCCAAGTTTACAAATACAGCCTGGTGTGATGGTGCACTCCTGTAATCCCAGCTCTCAGGAGGCTGAGGCAGAAGGATCACTGTGAATTTGAGACCAGCCTGGGCTATGTAGTGAGTTCAAGACCAGCCTAAACTACATAGTGAGACCCTGTCTCAAAAACAAAACAAAAAAATTACATATACATATACAAATGAATGCTGTTTGACAGATGTTAGCCAGTACTGAATTAAGGTGAGGGTAACTACATGGATATGTATGTTTAATATTTTCACTGTAAAAAGTTAGGAAAAGACACTAGGAAAAATCTCAGAGGAAGGTATATTCTACATGTGCTAGAGGGAAAAGCCTGAAAACTATGCTGATCCACCAGGTGGAGAGGAATAAACTTGTTATGGGATGAATTGTGTCTCCCTAAAATTTCATGTAATTCATATGTTACAGTCCTGACCCCCACCACCTAAGAAAGGAACCTGTACCCATATTTAGAGATAGGGGTTTTTTTGTCTTGTTTTGTTTTGTTCTTTTTGAGATGGGGTCTCCCTGTGTTGCCCAGACTGGCCTTGAACTCCTGGGTTTAAGCAGTCCTGCCTCAGCCTTCCAAGTAGCTAGAACAACAGGCATATACCACAGTATCTGGCTTGGAAATAGGATTTTTAAAGAGGCAACTAGGGCCAGGGATTTAGCTCAGTGGTTCCGCCGACTGACTCGCAAGCGCAAAGACCCGAGTTCGATCCCTGGTACAAAAAATAAATAAAATTTTTTTAAAAAGAGGCAACTAAATTAAAACTAGGTCTGTAGGGCAGGCCCTCAACCCATATGACTAGTGTCTTTTAAGAAGAGGCAATTGGCCAGGTGTGGTGATACATTTCTGCAATCCTAGCAATCTGGGAGGGTAAGGCAGGAGGATTGCAAGTTCAAGCCCAGCCTAGGCACTTAGCAATTTAGCAAGACCCTGTCTCAAAATAAAACAGGGCTGGAGATGTAGCTCAGTGTGAAGACCCTACTGGAAAAAAAGGAAGTTGTGTGTGTGAGACTGGGGATCACAGGAGTGGCCACCACACCCGTCTCTAGGGTACCTTCTTAAGATGACCCCATGTCTCAGTTCAGAGCGCTAGAACAAGTGCCTTGTAGCAGGTAAGTCATAGAATTTATTGCTTGGAATTCTGGAAGCTGGGAAGCTGAGGTGAAGGCCGGCAGATCTGGCCTCTGGGACAGTGGCTGTCCACGTCAGGGAAGGCGCCTTCTTGCTGGGTCCTCGAATGACAGAAGGGTGCCTGGTGCTCGCCCAGCTGCACCTAGAGGGGCCCAGACCCCATCTATGAGAGCCTCGTGCCTTGGAAAGACCCACCTCGGAATACTGTCAAGTTAGGTTAGATTCCAGTCGGTGACTTCAGGGAGGACATGAGCATTCGGACCTGAATGAGGAGCTCCTCTCTGTCTCCAAAGCCTGGGGTCTTTCCCTACACCTGCCAGGGCCCTAAAACTGCAGTTGGGTAACTGCAGAGTCGGTGCTGGACAGCACCTGACAGCAGGACGCAGCCAGCCAGAAACAGCGCATTGGCCCATGGGAAAGCAGGTTCCCAAGCAGGCAGTGGCCCTCACTGGCTCCTGGCTCCCAGAGCACTGAGCATACGAACATCTGGAATCCAAGTCTGACACGTGTTGGTCCTTTATCTTCCCTAAGTGCTTTCTGGTTTTCCTGTCTTAGAAGTTAATAAGGGGTGTGTGCATGTATGTGAGTGTGTTGTGAAGGGGGAACTCTAGGTATAAAACCCCTGTTACTTATCTTTATACTGATTAGTAATGACTGTTTATACTTAGAAATACAACTGCAGCCGGTGTAGTGGTTCACACCTGTAATCCCAACACTCTGGGAGGCTGAGGCAGGAGGGTCAAGAGTTATTAGAGCCCAGGTTGGGCAACTTAGCAATTTATCAAAACCCTGTCTCAAAAAAAAAAAAAAGGCCAGGGATTTAGCTTAGTGGTTTCACCACCTGCTGCTCAAGTGCAAAGACCCGAGTTCGACCCCCAGTACCAAAAAAAACCCCTGGAGATGTAACTCACTGAGAAATCCCTGAGTTTAATCACCAGTACCACGGAAAGGAAACAGGAAAAGAAATAAATTGATATTGATGTTCAGGTGATATGTAATTAAATTCAATAATTTAAAATATTTAACTAGGCTCAGACTCGATAAAACCCTCCCTCCTCTCCACCCAAGCCCTCTCTGGAGATGGCCCTCAACCCTGTAGATCCCAGGTTAATGGCTGCACAGAGGGGCCTCTGGATCCCACTCCTCCACAATCTTGACCTCTAGCCTGAAGAGAGAAACTGTCCCTGCCCTCACTAGCTGTCACTTTCCAAGGTCATCCCCGCTTAGCACGCTCCTAGTACTGCTGTCTCAGTTCTTCCTTACGTTATCTCACAACTACTCCAAACATGTGCTACTAAGACAGTGGCCCCTCAAGTTACAACTGGCCTGACATAAGACAACTTTAGTTACAACAGGAATTTTTGTTTTAACTTACGCACACAGTCTTCAGTTATGACCAGCCAGCTGGCAGCTTGTGCTTCCAGACTGTCTCAGATACAGATTTAACCCTTGAAGGTCCAGGGATTTAGCTAAGTGGTGCCACAGCCTGCCTTGCAAGCACAACAAGGTCCACAGTTCAATCCCTGGTACAAAAAAAAACCAACCAGAAACAGATTTAACCCTTAAAGAGTTCTGGAAGGAGCATTACGACATCCATCCCTGTGCGGGGTTGAGAAATCCTGACCCAGTGTTTCCAAGGACACAGATCTGCCTGCGTACAGGAGAGACACTTTGAAGTCTGTGTAGAGGAGCCTGAGTCTTCAATTGACAACTTGAGTCACAGGCAGCCCTCGAGAACAAATTAAGTTTGTAAGTCAAGGGTCCACTGCATTTTCTTTCCTTTATCTGTGGCCCAGATAAATTAATTAGCTCAAGGCTACATAGCCAGAAAGGAGCAAAGTTCTCAACCTAGAGGTCCAACCTCTGCACTGGGATTGGTGTTGCAGAGCCCTTCATTTGCAGGAAAGAAGAGAGCCAGCAGCAGAGAATTCAGAATGCTTGGCAGCCTGGGTGAGATCTTCCCTAGATGCAAACACGGAGAACAAATGTGTGGTGGCACACACCTGTAAACCCAGCACTGTGAGAGACTGAGGCAGGAGGGTCACAAGTTTGAGCTCAGCCTGGACAACTTAGCACTTAGTGAGAGACCGTGTCCTAAAAACAAAAAAGAAAAAGCCTGGGGATGTAGCTCAGTGAGAAAGCCTCAGGTCCCATCCTGAGTACCAGAAAAAAAAACAGAACAAAAGTCACAAATGACGATCACTCCTGCCACTAAATAATGCTGCACAATAGTTTGGGGGCTCCTTGCGCAGAAACTGGAAAGTACAGGGGCTCACGAGGACCCCACCCCACCTGCAGTTGTGGTACTCCTTGAAAGGTGCAGCAGGGCTGAGCACTTGAATGTTTCAGAGTAGTGGCCAACATCTGTGCAGCTCTCTGAGGGACACCTGGACACACTGACAGTTCTGCTTCGGGAAGCTGACAGCTAAGTTCACATCACCGCTCTCACCTCCTTTCACCCGGGCAGTCCCCTGGCTGCCTGGTAACTTTGCATTTGTCATTCCCATGGTGCTTAACCCTGGTGTGACCCAAAGACTCTATAACCTAAAACCCACCCCTGCTAACCAGCTGGCTCAGGCACAATAGCACCCGGAAAGCAGTCATGTGTCTGAGCCAGAAGAAAACCTATTCATGAGAGGAGCAGCTGTCAGCTGGAAAGCAGACGGCCAGAGAAAGGCAGGCAGCTCCTACCTCCTACCGACCTGATTAACTGTGGATTTCAGAGCCAGTCCTGAACCTGCCGGACCCGGAGGCCCCTGCTAATGAGGGCAGCCATGCTTATGCCTCTCCGGGCTCCCTGTGGCTCCAAAGGGAGAATCGGCTGACAGCCGCTTTGAGAAGGGAGTGGGGTTGGGGTTGGACCCAGGCTATCAGTGCCAGCCCAGAATTCCCTTATCTCATTCCGCCCTCCAATTAAACACCAGAGCTGGGGATGTAGCTCAACGGCACAGCGCCTGGCAAGCGCAAGGCCCTGAGTTCAATTCCTGGTAACAAAACAAAAAAACACCAAAGAAAGATTCCTGAGGGCATGTGATGTTAGTTTTATTTTAAAAATTTCACAAGTACTCTCATATTTTCATTATTAAAAAGCAGAAGACCAAAAAGTCATTTATAACCAGGACATAATCACTTAACGTTTATTTAATATACATATACATTTCATACACACAAAAGATGAAATGGCTCAACAAAAGAACATGAACATCTTTTCAGACCAATAAACCCACTTCACCCACACCCTTCTAAATGGCTGCAGTGTATTTCATTGCAAGCATAAAGAAAGTGGGGTTAGCCAGTCCCCTATATTTTTTTTGGGTGTTTTGTTTGAGTCAAGGTCTTACTACGCAGTTTAGGCTGGCCTTGTTCTCACAGCTATCCCGCTGCCCCAGCCTCCAGAGTGCTGGTATCACAGGCATGCACCACCTGGTCCGCCTCACTCTGCATTTCCATACATTATGTTCCCTCAGACTCCACCTCAGGAAAATCCCAGTTTTCTTGTGTGCGTCCCGTCTGTAAATGTATTATGGGGCCACAACACCACTTCTTGCTTGGGCTCAGCCCTCAGGGACAACAGACCACAGCCGAGACAAGACAGGTGGCTTCAAGAGCTTGTTTCCGGTGTCTTACGTTGCAATATTAATGGAAGTGATTTCGCAGTTACACTGTCCCTCGCCCCTGCAGACAAGGGGCGGGAACTGGCTGCCAGAGTTAAAATACTCCTGCAAGCTGAGCTGTAATCTCAGCACTGGAGAGGCTGACACAGGAGGGTCACAATGAATGAGTTGAAGATCAGCCTAGGTTACACAGACTCTGGCTCAAAAAAATACTAGAGAGAGAGGGGGCTGAGGCAGAGTGGGAAAAAGACCCACATAAATGAATACACACACACACAGCCCTGCGCCAGTGCCTTTGCGGTACCTGGGGGTTGTTGCTGTGTTTTGTTTTGTTTTTGGCGGTGCTGGGGACCGACACTATCGCTGAGCTACATCGTCAGCCTCAAATGCGTATTTTTACTCCCTTCTCATCTTTTTCCTAGTCTCCTTGATATTTTCTTTCCCTTTTCTCATTTCCTCACTGCGACGTCAAGAACACATCGGAGACGACAGCGTCCCCATAAATTATTAAGGTGCAGAGGAAAAAAGAAACCGGAAGCGGGGGAAGGGGCGAGACCACGGGGCTTCCTCCGCAGCGGAAGGGGAGGCCGTATGCTGTCTCCTCCCTTCCGGGCGGGTTCAGCCCGCACCTTTGACTCTGGTTTCTTCCCAAGGCCCCGCCCTCTCCAGGCTCCCCGACCCGTCTGGAGCTCTGAGGCCCTGCGTTCCTCCCTATTTCCTCGCACTCCTCGGCTGCGTCGTCCGGGTCTGTGGCTCTGTCCTCCAGAGGCTTCCCCACGCCGCCTGCAGCCCCCCACTCCGGCCTCGCCCTGCACCCCACAGCCACCCTACCTGTCCCGCCTAGGCAGTTCATGTTCCCAGCACTCGGGCTGCGTTCTCTTGTCTCCTGTTAGGGAACTCCATGGGCCTGGGGAAGAAAGTCCTGTTTCTTTAGACAGCCCAGCCACGGAGAAGGCTTGTCCTACTCATCCTCATCTCACCTCGGCTGCTCTGTCGGCTCCCGTACAGGCCTGGGTCCAGTCTTCCCCGGAAGGCCCCTTCCCTGCAGTTCCGCCTGCGGCCCAGCCTTTGTCCTCCGGACATTTGCAATCCTGACTGCTCAAAACTATCGCCAGAACGCGGCTACTTTGGTCTTTCACCTTTCCTACCCTGTGCTTTATTGTCTGGCTAAAGTCTTATCTCTCCTGCTGGATTACAGTACCTGGAGGGCAGAGGCCTAGTGCGTTTAGTCCAGGTCGGCCTGCAGTCCCAGGCAGTTGTGAGTTTCTCTGAGCTGCACTGGTTGATTACCCGGTAATCATCGGCCGCCTGGGGTACTCGAGATAGTCTTAGCGCCCCCACCACCTCCCAGATTCCCAGCCGTGAGGTCGAAGCCTATACTTGGCAGAGTTCAGGTTCTTGTGAGGAGTTGAATTGTTCGCCCACAAAATTTCCTAATTCAGAGTATGGCCTTGTCTGGAAACATGGTCTTTACCAAGGAACTCAAGTTGAAGCAAGATTAGCGTTTGTCCCAGCCCAGTTTGACTAGCACCTCCATAAAAAGGGGACATTTGGACAGAGAGCCTTGCGTAAAGGGAGATGGTACAAAGACACAGACGAAAACAACGAAAAACTAGTCAACAAGCCAAGGGGTGCAGGGGTTATAGACCCCATAAGAGCCCAGGGCAGATTCTCACTGCCACCACCTTCATCTGACACGGCTGTCCTGGAAAACTGTGAGACAACCAATTTCCTTCTCCTCCTCCTGCTCCTGCCCCTCTCCTCTCGTGTGTGCCTGTGTGTGTGTGTGTGTGTGTGTGTGTGTGTGTGTAGACAGGGCCTAGCCAGGCATGATGGTGCAACCCTTAATCTCAGCACTCAGCACTCAGGAAGCGGAGGCAGGAGAATCACCATGAGTTCAAGGCCAGCCTGGAATACACAGTGAGACCCTGTCTCCAAAAGAAGAGAGAGAGGCACTTGCTGTGTTGCCAAGGCTGGCCCCAAACTTGTACCCCTAGACTCCAGCAATCCTCTTGTTGAAATAAGAGGATTCCGCCCCCCCCCTTTAGATTTTTTTTTCTTTTTGGAGTATTGGGGATTGAGCCCAGCACCTTCCCAGTGAGCCACATCCCCGCCCTTTTATTTATTTATTTATTTATTTATTTATTTATTTATTTATTTATTTTTGAGACAAGGTCTCACTAAGTTGATCAGGCTGTGCTTAAGCTCAGTGTCCACTTGCCTCCTCCTCCCATCCAACAAACCGATACAACTGAGAAATACAAGGGCCTCCTAAATGAGAGCTATGTCAGGGTTGAGGCTATAGCCCCTGGGAGGGCAAAGCCAAGGCTCTGGAGTGCCCTGAGCAGGAGAGTAGCAGCACCCCCAGGTGCAACCCACTGTCAGGGCTGAGCTGAGCAGAAGTGGCTGTCCCTGAAGGCATGGGCCAGTGTTGGCACCTGACACAGCTCTTTGAGGAGGGTTTGCTTCTGTACGTGGCAGGGGCAGGTGGCAACGCTAATGGAACAGGGAACCCTGCTGAAGGGTACAGCCCCCCCTCTAGGCCCCAGGTGCTTCCAGGCAAGCTTTTTAAGTCAGAGAGAGGAAGGAAATCATCAAGCTGGCCAGAATTCCCAACTCTGCCCTGGAAGCCACTTCCTAATTACCACCTTCCCCTGAGGCTGAGGCTTCTGGTGACTGCCACCTCCTGAGGACCTGAAAATCCTCCTCCTGACCCCAGGGGGCATTTCCTGAGCCCTCTTCACCCAAATGTGTCCGCCCACTCTCTGAAACCCCAGCAGAGAGGCACACTATCCTAGGATCAGTTTCACAGAATTCAGTTAAGTGTTGTGTCCCCAGGAACAGACAGGTAAACTGAGTCATGGTGGGCTTCTTGATTTTTTATATTTATTTTTTCATTGGTACCTGTTTGTCATACATAATGATTACATCTGTGGTGGGGAGTTGGTACATGTACATGACATTTCTTAATTCTTTTTTTTAACCCCCTCTCCATCCTTGGCTGTGAGCAGGAATCAAGACAGACTTCTGTCCTGTTGTAATAGGAAATAATACCAGAGATGAAATATGAAATATTAATATCTCCCAACCTGTTAACTGTATGATATGCTGAGTTCTTGTTCTCTAGAAATCGAAGAATGTGTCCTAGGAACAACAGAGGTTAAGAGTAGGAAGATATTTATTGATAGGAAAGTTCCTAAGCACCGAGGATTTAGCTCAGTGGCACCACACCTGCCTCGCAAGTGCAAAGTCCTGAGTTCAATCCCCAGTACCAAAAAATAAATAAATGAAAAGGAAAAAGAATAGAAATTTTAAAAAAAGAAAGCTCCTGAGAGGGAGGGGGGCTCCCTAGTGGATAGCCAGGCACCCCACTTTATAGAGGAGTTTTATAGGGTGAAACTCATGTGGGTACAACGTGGCCACAGCCATGAACACCCAATAAGGTTACAAGGACAGTCACTTAGGTAATGGTGGTCCAGTTGGGAAACAAGTCACGTACAAGCGTGGCTGGAAAGAACAAGGATTCTCCTAGGAAGTGGTGGGTCCAGAGGTCTCTGGTCACCCACTGGGGTGGTTGATGTCTATCTAGACTTCATTAGGCCCAGTGTTTGTTCTTTGAGGAAGTGTGTAGGTCTGGTCATCTTGTCTTTATCTTGAGGCCTGGTTTTCAGCTGATTTGTCTCCGGCGCAGCTGTGACATGTTTCACGTTTGTCCTGACCCTCTCGAGGACCTAGTCCTATCTGACTGCCTAGAATATTTCTACCTAGCTCATCTATCTATAATACTGTGTGACTTCCTGTAGTGAAGGTGACCAGGAGAATTAAAGCATGCATGGATGAGGTATGCTCTGAAAATACAGTGAATGTTTAAATTTAAAATTTTTATTACAGAGACACATTGCCATTAATCTCCCTTAAAATCTTCCCCCTGACTTCAGTTATTAAACAGATAGTTGACATTAGCAGCCCTGAGGGACAAATGGCGGGAGGTGTCCAGAATAGCCTGGATTGCCAGCTGAATAAAGAAACAGGGGCATCAGTGTATAATGCATTTATAATCATTTGTAGGTCTTAGACCAAAGAGATCCCACAGAGCGCAGTGACATCTTAAGGGCACACACTGTGCAGTCCTTCTGATGCACTGCCACCTGGCCCCCTGACTCCAGAACAGGGCACACAGCACTCCTGGCTGCTGTAGCCTGCAGCCCAGGGGTATCAGGAAGGGAAATGTTCTTTAAGGACCCTCCTGTCTTGGGCTGGGACCTGGTTTAAATGAAGAACTCATCTTTCTCAAATTTTCTCTTGTAAGCTCCTTATGTGATTAAAGCCCTGAGGATACACTGGCCAGGTATTCTTCATTTCCAGAGTAACTTCTAAGTAAAATGTCTACAAGCATTATAATTACCCTAGTTCTCTGAACCCCAGGAGTAACCTTTGTGGGCATAAAAATGTATTCAGACTTGTACTTGATACAGATACTTCAGTGGTCCTGCCTATTTTCTCTCTTGAAGGTGGAACTCTTATGTATTTTACAATAAATCTGCCTGTACTTCTGAATAGGCATCTATGTGTCTTGATTGAATTCTTTCATCAAGGGCACAAAGAACCAAGGACTGAGGAAGTGAGGGACTGGTTCCTTGCTGAGTCAGATCTGGCTTCCCAGTGATGCAATGCTACTTATCCCATTGTTCTTGCCACTTTCTGAAGCAGTTCTAAAGTCCTCTTTCTTGAGTGTCTTTAGTTGCATTGTTGTGGCTGCCTCAGTGCCCCAAATTGATCAAAAGGTTTACCTTTCACAGTCATTTTGAGTTTGGGGAAGAGCTAGAAATCACAGGATACTGGATCTGGTGAATAATGTGGGTGAGGACACGTCTAATGTTTGTAGGGCCTGCCTTTCTGTAGGATGGCACTAGGCAGCAGCATCCATTGTATTTTATCATACCTTGAAAAGACATTCATGGAAGAGGACTTCCAGAGCTGCATCAGAAAATGGGAAGAACAATGAGTGTGTCTGGTGAGGAGGAGTATTTTGAGATGACTTAATGGCAGTGTGTCTTTTACTGTAATAATTTTTTTTTAAATATAAACCTTCACTATATAGTTTGATCACACCTAGTAAATTAGTCATGAACTCATGCTGGGCATAGTGGTGCACACCTGTAATCCCAGCACTCAGGAGGATCCCAAGTTTGAGAAGAGCCTGAGCTACACAGGAAGTTCAAGGAGTTCAAAGCCAGCCTGGACTACACAGTGAGACCCTCTTTCTTTAAAAAAAAAAAAATGAGCTCAAGGGAAACCACCTTCCAGGACAACCTCTTTCTCCATAATGGCAGACACTGTGAGGCGCCAGACTCTTGCTTAAACCTGTGCTCTAGAACAGTAGCCACTACCCACAAATGGTTATTAGACACTAAATATGTGGGTAGTCCAAAGTGATGGGCCGGGGATTTAGCTCAGTGGTTTTGCCACCTGCTGCGCAAGCACAAGAACCCAAGTTCAATCCCCGATACCAAAAAAAAAAGTGAGATATGCACTAAGATGTGTAGTCAGTGTAAAATACATGAAAGATTTAAAATTAAAAAAGAGAAAGTATCTCAGGTCAGGCTAGATGGCGCATGCCTGGAATTCCAGTACTTTGGAGGCTGAGACAGGAATTTGAGGGTAATTTGAGGCCAGCCTAGGCTATATAGTGTCTGAAAAACACCAAAGAAAAAGAATATAAAATTCCTCAGTGTGTGTGTGTGCACACATGCGTGCGTGTGCTGCTAGGGATTAAACCCAGGACCTCATGCATGCCAGGCAAGTGCTCTACCACTGAGCTATACCCCCAGCCCTTCATTAATATTTTAAAATATTGATTACATGTTTGATGGAGACCATTTATGTTGTTCTCAAATTTATTATTCTCTTGAATATGCTGAAGAGGAAAAACTTTTCCTCTATCCTTTCATTTTCTGTTTTGGGGACCTGCAAATTAAACTGACAACAGGCAGATTAGCAAGAGGAAAGGTGCAGATCTAACTATTTACTTATTGATTATAGTTCACAAAGAAATGAAATCCAAAAAGACGGTTAGAATTTGGGACTTACATACCATTGTAACAGAGGATGGGGAGGAGCAGGGCCACAAAAGGATTCTGGGAAAACAGCTGACTTCTTAGAGGGGGGACACTTATGGAAAACACATTACTTGTTGGAAAGATAAACTGGCCCTCAGGGAGCAGATGAGAGATACCATAGTTTTGTGGCAATATTTATGTGGATGTGGTGCCAACTTCCTTGTCTAGCACAGAAGATCAAGGGAGGGGGTTTGGGACAGTGGAGTTCTTCAGGGAGGCTATACTTTCAGGCAGATAAGGGATTTCAGGAACTAAAGGTCTTCAGTTTAGAGTAATTTTTGTGGCACAGTGGTTTATTCTAGACATGTTCACCTCGCCCTGCTTTGGACACAGAACCCTAATCCTTGGTACAATCTGAAGGGTGAAGCTGCTCTCATTTCTGCTTTACAAAGACAACACTCAGCTCTCAGACTTCACAGGGTAAGAAGCTTGCTCAAGGTCACACTGCTGGGAACAGAAAAACACAAGGGACTGAAAAAGTGGCAGTGGAGAGATCTGGAAGGAAGGGAGCTGCAAGGGCAGCTTGTACCAGGATGGTGGCCATGAGAGAAAAGGAAGAGTTTGGAGAGAGATGTTCAGTAAGGCCCGTATGCTGAAGGCTTGGTCACCAGCCTTTGGTGCTATTGGGAGATGGTGGAATCTTTTGTTTTTGAGACAGGGTCTTGCTAAGTTGCTGAGAATAAGCTCAAATTTATGATCCTCCTGCTTCAGCCTCTAGGAGTGCTGGTAAGATAATGAACCTTTAAAAGATGGGGCCTGGTGGAAGGAAGGTGGGCCATTGTCAGTGTGCCTTTCAAGGGGATATTAGAACCCTGGCCCTGCCTCTCTCTTTTCGTCACTTCCCACTCCATGAGGTGAGCAGTTTTGCTTTCCCACTGTTACGGCTGTGTCTGTATGTCCCCCCAAAGCCTTATGCAGTCATAGGTGGGGCTTTTTCAGAGGTAGCTGGATCTAAAGTGAGTGACACTGGAATTGATTCACAGTGCAATGCTAAGATCAAAGGCATTAGGATTAAGGGTGTGAGTGCTAGCCTGGCTAAGGTATTAGGGACAGAAAGTGGATTGTGACTTGTCCCTTGCTTGCTTTTGCTGTACTTTGCGTGCTATGAGCTGTTTGTCCTCTGAGGTGCCCCTCTGCTATGCCACCCTGCCTTGGAGACAGCCAACTATGGAGAAACCTCCACAAGCCAATAAAACCTTTCCTCCTTTAACTTTAGGTGTTGGGTGTTTTGTCTCAGCAATGACAAAAGTAACTAAGACACCCCCTCACTCCCCATCTTGACATAGTGCCTTACTATGGGCCCTAAAACCCGAGCCATGCAACCACAAACTGAACCCTCTGGAACCATGAGTCAATGTAACCCTGTCTTCCTTTACACTGGGTGTGTTGGGGATGCTACCCCAGCCATGAAAGTTGACTGACACAGGCTGGGATGCTCATTGTGCTGTGCGCAAGGAGAGGAGGCCTCAGGGGTCCTTCATGGGCTCAGAACTGAGTGGAGAAGGGCACAGAAATGTGATGCCCAGATCCTACTGCGTATCTGGAAGTTATGTCACCTCTTGGGATTCAGTTTCCTCAATGGAAAATGGGAAAAATGGAAACTCTCATAATGGAGTGTTGGTGGTTTGGTTTTTTGTTTATTCTGCCATGCTAGGGGTGGAACCCAGGGGCACTCTAGCACTGAACTACATCAGCAGCCCTTCTTAGTTTTTATTTTGGGACAGTCTCACTAAGTTGTCCAGGGTGCCCTCAAACTTGTGATCCTCCTGCCCCAGACTCCCGCTTAGCTCCAATTACAGGTGTAATGAAAAGGGAATAGGAAAATGGACATAAAAGTGCCACATAAATGTTCATTTGTTATTTGTTTAAAAAAGAAGTTTCAGGGCCGGGGATTTAGCTCAGTGGTTCCATGGCCTGCCTCAAAAGCACAAGGTCCTGAGTTCGATCCCCAGTACCAAAAAATAAAAAAGATAAGTTTTGGGGCTGGGAATTTAGCTCAGGTGGTTCTGATGCCTGCCCTGAAAGCACAAGGACCCAAGTTCAATACCCCTGGTACCAAAAAAAGAGAAAAGTTTCAGAATTCACAAAAACACTTTTTTGGGGAGTGGAGTTTGAGACAGAGCTTGCTCTGCAGTTCAGGCTGGGTTTGAACTCACACTGTTGCCCAGGCTGGACTCAAACTCCTGGCAATCTTCCTGCCTCAGCCTCCTGAGTGCTGGGATTACAGGCATGTGCCACCATGCCTGGTTTAGGATGAATGAACCTTCCTGTCCACCCCTCTTGTTCATTTCCAGACTGCTAAATCAATGGGCAGCTCTCAGGCCAGTCCCCATGGTAAGCTCTCCAACAGAGGGAGCAAGCAGACTGGCTCCTCTGGCAGCCAGGCTGCCTCTTGTAGGGAACAAGGGAAGGGGACGTTACCAGAACCTCTGCAGTAAGTCCTAGTCTCCTGCGAGCCAGGGCAGCACACGGTGAATAAGAGGAAAGGTAGACAAATGAGAGTGAGAAGAAGCTGAGCTTTGGGTCTGATCAGTGCTGCTCTGGGCAGCAAAGACAAAAGCCCCCTAGCTTGCAGCACTTTTTATTCAGTACATGGGGAGACAGATGTAACAAGTGAAAAATGCAGAGTTTAGCACTTCACATTGGGATAAACAAGGTGTAACAGGACTGGGGGGCAGTGGCAATCTAAGAACTATGAGGAACTATACAGATAAAGATTTGGTTCCTCTCCGGTGTCTCGGCAGGTGTGGTCTTGTCCTGGAGCATTATAGCATCTGGGGATCACTGAGGTCTCAGTTGTGACCCGAGGCCAAAATGCAGTTACGTCTGGAATGTCGTAGCTGGTCTGTAGGCAGGAGAACTAGGCCTACTCAAATGATTTTTCCCTAGAATTATGTAGCATTGCTCCCAACAGCCTCTGTGCTGTGACAGCACCTCTCTCACTGGCCATTAGTAGGGACAAACTCCCTTAGTGTCAGGGCTGCCTGGGGCAGAGGTCCGAGGATGAGAGCCACCCACAGGCCCCCAGCTGCACAGCACATGCCCTGAAGGACCAACTCACCCCCAGAGGTTGTCCTCACTGCGCACCAAGACAGGAAGTGTGCAGCCCTTCTGTGTGGTGTGCTGCCCTCCACAAAAGCAACACCTCGGGCGAGGCACCAAGACCTTGGTCAGCCAAGCCAACTGCGGCTTCCCCCGCCCGACCCGCAGGACCCAGGCAACCCTGAGATGGGGTGTGTGGGGGGGTACTGTCCTGTCCTCTCCTCCTCAGCTGCACCCTGTCCGGGCTCAGTCCTGTCCTTAGAACTCCAAGTCACCGTTTCTGTCACTCCTGTCTGTTATGGTTTAAGTCTAGATGCTCCCCAAAGCCTCAGGCGCTCACAGGGGATGTGGGGCGGGGGGCGGGGGGCGGGGGGGGGGACTGGATCAGTGGATCAGTCGGTGACGGGTTTACGGCTGAATGTGATGTGGAGAGGTATGGCCTGATGGGAGGAGGTGTCACTGGGGGCGTGGCCTGGCAGGGTCTGTCTCCCTCCTCCTCCCTGGCCTTTTCCCTGCTTCTTGCCTGCTCTCCTCTGCGATGCCCCTCTGCAGTGTGCCACCCTGCCTTGGGGCCAGCCGACTATGGACTGAAACCTCTACAAATTGAACTAAAATAAACCTTTCCTTCTTTAACTTGTGAGTGACAGGTATTGTGTCCCAGTGACACAGTACCTGGTCGGTGTTCGTTGAATGAATGATTAAGTGTGTCTCTGTTAAGATCTCTGGCCATACTAGTTTAGCGCAAAGATGAGCTAGCTACCTCCTCAGCCCTTTTTATTTTTATTTTGGGATAGCGTCTCAATGAGTTGCCCAGACCAGGCTCAAACTTGTCCTCTTCCTGTCTCAGCCTCCCAGAGTGCTAGGATTACAGGCGTGCATCACCACAGCCAGCTCAGATGGTTGTATATTAGGAGGAGGTTTTTTCAAACTGAGACAATCATAAGAGCCCGAGGTTTGCACACACTGCTGATGAGGTACCTGAGAGAGACACAAAGGGAAAAGAGCCTTTTGATCCTTGGATCATCAAGCGGACTCCCTGCCTGCCCCCCAGGGAGGTTTCCTGTGGGCTGTGCTGCCTCTGGGACAGGACCATTAGGTAGGTGGAGCCTGTGACTTCAGCGTCTCAGTTATCTGGGCCACACCTGCCTTGTGCAGGGTGCCGGCCTCCTGGGGAGGTATCTTGGGCCTTGCTGTGTCCTGTGCTTCTGCATGTTTGCGAAGCCCCGTTTCAGGGCAGACAGTGGAGAATGAGACCCAGGAGGCCGGGCGCTAACCCCAGTGTAGAGCCCAGGGGGCACCCACAGCTCCCTCAGTGAGGAGTAACAGTTTTGTGCAGTCTCGATTGCGTTAGGATTTCATTTATCATGGTTGCTGAGACTCTGGGCGCCCCCGAAACTCTGTCGATGGAGTCTCCCCTGTACTCTCAGCTTCGTACCACAGTGCTGAGAGCGCTAACCTAAGCCCCATCTCAGGCTGCTGCCTCAGCCAGGTAGCAAACAGATGGGCAGGGGGCCAGGTCTTTTGTTCTGAAGTTTCCCTGGGCCTTGAAAGGCCCTTGGGCTCAGAGGCTGGCGACCAGAGGTGTGAAGGTTCCTAAACAAACGGAGGCCTTTGATACAGTTGCCAGCAGCCACGATTTACATTCCAGGAACCGCGCGACCCTCCCGCGCCCACGTGAGGAAGCGGCTGCTGGGGGCAGGTCAAGGACAAGGGTCAGAGGACAGAGGTCTTATCCTAGGTGCTCTCTGACATAACCACCCTTCTGCATGTTCACAACCTCGAGTTGCAACCTGTGAGTCCCCTGCCGTCTGTGCCATGTATCTGAGCAACCTCTCGACCCCGTGGCCAAAGCCAGCACAGACGAGCTGACCTGGCGCTTGCAGGCAGACATGTCCTTGCACTGGTTCAGATCTTTGGCCTGGCTCTGACTCATTTCCCCACCCAGTGCAGTTTCCCTTTTCAGCTGTGCAAAGAGAAGGGGCTCTTTTGTTCCCCGGGTAAGGAGACACGGGGGCAAGGTTCCCAACAGTGCCTTTGAAACTCTTCCTCACCAACAAAGTCCCTGTGGGGGACACGCCACCTGCGGGTGCTCTTCCACAGTTAGCATCTGAGCCCATTTGACTGCTGTTTCAGAGGAATCCAGGTGAACTAAAGGTAGTTTCCATTGGGTCAAAATGTTTTTTCCACTTCCTGTTCTTGCCTGTTTTGATGTGTTCCGGTGTGAAACCGCTGAGTTTCAGAATCAGATGAAACGTACCAAAGGCCTGCTCCAAGGTCTTTGGCAACCGAATAACCTGGTGATAAAACTAGGCTTCGTGACTCTGATCGTTTTCAAAGGAGAAGCTTTTCCAGTGGAATCATTGAGTAGAAACGGTGAGCTCACTGTTGACTCAGTGTCTTAGTGTTGACCCTGAATCTCTTGAGATTTCTTCAGGCTCCACAACTCCCCGGGACTGACTTGTGGGTTTCTTTCCCCCTCATCTGCCCCTTTTGAGGGAGCAAAGACACGCAGACCTGCTGGGCCGGGAGAGCCCCTACCATAGACCAGCATACATGGGCCGGTCACTGACTCAGAAACGGATGTGTTGTGTTATGTTGTGCGGGGGGTGGGGGTGGGGGGTACCATGGCAACCAAAGGCAACCAGTCATTAGACCTCAGCGGGCCAGGCAGAGCCCATTCAACAGGAGGAGTTTCAAGCAGCTTGTGTTCCCCAGGGACTAGTCTAGCCCAGTTGGGGAAGGGGTGGGGGGTCAGCATCCAAAAGACCTTGGTGACGCAGAGGAAGCCAGGAGGAAATAGCAGCAGTCACCACTGATTCACAGTCAGAACTGAGAGCAGGAAAGATCTGCCAAGGTCAGCCGCACTTGACGGATAGAGGAACCGGAAGTCCAGAGAAGATCAGAGTCCTGCGGTGTCCAAGCCAGAGCCACCACCCTATGGCCTTCTGTATGTGTGGCTTTAACAGTTTGCAAACACTCTGGTGTGCTCTAATTCATCCTATTCTGGGCGGAGAGCAGATATTTATCCTTCCTCAGTGGAAGCGCCAAATGAGGACTGCTCAGTTTTCTCATCTGAGAGGATCTTAGGAGTACTTTTCAAATGGATTCTTTTTTTTTTTGTACTGAGGATTGAATCCAGGGCCTTCACACTGCGCCATATCCCCAGCACCGCCCCCCCTTTTATTTATTTTTAAAAATTAGTACATATTTGTACATAATGGTCACGTGCATTGTAGGGAATTTGTACCTGTAGCCAGTATATCTTAATTCCTCTTTTTTTCCCCATTCCCTTCCCCTCCCTTCATCCCTTCTTCCCCTCTCCATTTACAAAAGCTGTTTCCATTTTTTTCTTTTCCCTTTCTTCCCTTCCCTCTCCTTCCTCCCTTGTTCCCCTTCCCATTTAAGCATGTTCTTCCTACTTCCCAGTATCTACCTTCCATCATGCTCCTTATTTACCCTTTAGGTTTCTCACACCAGAGAAAAAATATGCCATATTTAAACTTGTGTGTCTGATTTATTTCACTTAAGATTATCCTTTTAATGGCAGAGTAGTACTCCACTGTATATAAATACCACATTTTCTTTGTCCATTCATCTGTTTATTTATTTATTTATTTATTTATTTTTTGGTACAGGGGATCGAACTCTGGTCCTTGCGTTTGCGAAGCAGGCAGCAAAACCACTGAGCTAAATCCCCGACCTGTCCATTCATTTGTTGATGGGCGTATGGACTGTTTCCAAGATTTAGCTATTATAAATTGTGTTGCTACATTTAGAGGTATGCATGTACCCCTGCGGGATGATGCTTTTAACTCTTTTTCAGAAAAATACCCAGAAGAGGAACACCTGGGTCAAATGGAACTTCTAGTTTTAGTTTTTTGAGGAACCTCCATACTGATTTCCACAGTGGTTGTACCAATATACATTCCTACAAGCAACAGGGAAAGGTTCCTTTTATTGCACAACTCCCAGCACCTTTTTATTTTTTATTTTAAGACATGATCTTGCTAAATTGCCCAGGCTAGGCTCAAATTTGTGATCTTCCTCCCTCAGCCTCCTCCTCCCTCAGGCTCCCAGAGTGCTGGATTTATAGGTGTGTATCCCTGTGCCCAGCTGAGGTTTTCAGTTGTTTTTTGGGGGGTTTTTTAGTACTCGGAATTGAGCCTGGAACCTCATCTAATAGAATTCTTATTTATTTATTTATTCTTTTTTTTTTTTTTTTTTTTTGAGACAAGGTCTTGCTATGCAATTCAGACTGGTTTTGAACTCTATCCCAGGCTGGCCTCAAACTCAAAATGGTCCTCCTGCCTCAGCCTCCCAAGTGCTGAGATTACAGGCAATGCACTGCCTGGCTAATATTCTCAAATATACAAAATTGAAAGAGTAAAATAACCTTCCATAATTATCCTACTTAAAAATTATCAAGCCAGGCCAGGGATTTAGCTCAGTGGTCCCACTGCCCACCTCGCAAGTGCAAGGTCCTGAGTTGGATCCCTGGCATCCCCGCCCCCCAAAAAAATCAGGCCCGGGGATTTAGCTCAGTGGTTCTGCTGCCTGTCTGGCAAGCACAAGATCCTGAGTTCAATCCCCAGTACTAAAAAAAAAAAATTATCAACCCATGAGTAATCTCTGTGTGTGTGTGTGTGGTACTGGGGGTTCAACCCAGGGCCTTGGATATATTAGGCAAGCACTCTACCACTGAGCTACATCCCAAGCTCTTTATATTTTGAGACAGGGTATTTCTAAACTGCTCAAGCTGGCCTCTTACTTGGAATCCTCCGACCCCAGTCTTTGCAGAATCCATTCCCACCCAACAGTGACTTAGACACTTAGCACATAAGCCTCCCAGAGGCTTGCGTGACGTGGGGTTGAATTTGAGTGAAAAACATGACCTTAACTTAAACATGGAAAACCCTGTACTATCGTGGCTGCAGGATTTCCACATGATAGAGGGGATCAACCTCATTATCTACTTCAGGTTGACTGTATGAGTTGTCCCTTAAAAAGACTCCACAGCAAGCAGTTATTTCTCATAGTTCTGGAGGCTGGGAAGTCCAAGATCTCAGTGTCTGCTAATTTGATTCCACTGAGGGCTTCTTGACTTGCAGACAACCTTTTGCAATGTACTATCGGTGAATTGAGAGTTTGGTCTCTCTCTTCTTATAGGGCACTAATCCCACCATGAGGGCTCACCCTCATGACCCCACCCAAACCCAGGCCCACATGAAGGCTCCATCTCCACAGCAGACACACAGGGATTCATCCTTCAGCACCAGAACCCGGGCCACAGGTCCATTTGTAGCAATGCTCTACCTCAGCCTATCTAGTGCCGCCCTTGTCCACAGACCTGTCTTCGCAGGAGCATCTGTTGTGCTTTTAAAAGCTATCACTACCAGGGCCAGAGATTTAGCTCAGTGGTTTCACTGCCTGCTGCGCAAGTGCAAGGACCGGAGTTCGATCCCCCGTACCAGAAAAAAGAAAAAAAACTATCACTACTGCCCCAAAACAAACAAACAAAAACCGTCACCACCAAAGCTGGGCATGGTGACACACACCTGTGACCCCACACTCTGGGAGGCTGAGGCAGGAGGCTTGAAGGTTCAAGCCCAGCCTGGGCACTTTAGTGACTTAGCAAGACCCTGTCTGAAAATAAAAAATAAAAATAAAAAGAGCTCAGTGTGAAGGCCTGGGGTTCAATCCCCAGCACCACAAAACCAAAGAAAAGAAAACAAAAATTAATACCCAAAAATTTGCCTCAGATTCAAGAGTTCTGAGCTGGCCCTGGATTGTAACTTTTTATTGTTTTGTTTACAGTGCTGGGAATCAGAGTAGGGCCTGTCACATGCACTACCACTGAGCTATACTCCAGCCCTGGAGATTGAACTCAGATCCTTCCCATTGAGCTCATCCCCAGTCCTTTTTTACTTTTTATTTTGAGACATAGTTTCACTAATTCACCAGATTACACAGGCTGAGCTCAAATTTTTGATCCTCCTGCCTCAGCCTTCCATCCCTGGTCTTTCTCTTGAGCATCACCAGGAGTATCTCTTGATTGAGAAAGACCCAGTCCATTAGGAGTGAGGGAGAGGGGCAACTTCAATACTGAATAATCTAAAACCCTCAAATCCCACATTCAAATCTGGATTTTGGATTCTTCTTGACAGGTCTCCCACCACCTCAGCAGCTATTATGTATAGTAGCTGCCCTCTTCCTATCGTGCCTTGCCCCCTCCCCTGTGTGACATCATGCCAAGATGGTTGCTCCCACCAAAGAACAAACCCTTCTTCCCAGCATGCCCCTGTTCCCGCCTAGAGAGTAACCCAATACTCGCTCACCTCCTACCACCTAGTGACATCACCGGCTCCTCCATTCCCTAGTCACTACCTCACTCAACCCCACCTCAGCCCCTACAAACCCCACCCCAGTCTCTATAAAACACTCTCCCTGCCCCGGCCATATTGCTTTTGTCTCTTCTTTGTTCAGAGACAGCCCGGCAGATCTGTTCCCCTAATAAAGGCTTGTTGTGGCCTGGTCTGGTCTTGGTCTTCGGCCCTTTTACCTGACATTTCTCACCTTTCTTCTGCTTTCTTCACTGAAGGCCTCCTCATGCTGGGCCCCAGTGCTCCATCTTTTCTTCTGGAAGATGCAAATTCTCCTCATCGTCATCCCCAGCACCTGAGCTCCTAATCATCTGAGTTCAGCCAGCTTGACACCTGCATCATTTCCTCTGGCTGGAGGACCAGAAAGCAGTGTGAATTTTTTCAAATTTTTATTTATTTGTTATTTTTCTTCCCTGTGGAGAACCTTCCTCAGCACAGGAACTTTGTATTCCTCTTTAGCCACTGGATTTGCCATGGCTCCAGTGAGAGTCTCCCAAGGCCCCTGAGTTAAAGGCCTGGTGCCAGGCGGGGCAGGGGTGTGGTTGGTCAGGAGGCCGGCAGGGTGCGCTCAGAGCAAACCCGGATCGTCTTCCTCTTCGCCTGCACAGCTTTGCTTTGCCGGCCCCAGAACCACGAGCCCCCTAGATTATGAGCTCAAGCCTGCGGGACAGTGGGCCAAACAGACGACCCAGCACCTGGCACTAAGCTGCATCTCCAGCCAGCCGTTCATTCATTCATTCATTCATTCATTCATTCATTCACATTTTGAGGCAGGGTCTTGCTAAGTCACTTAAGTTGCCTGGCTGGGCATGAATATACACTCCTCCTGCCTCAGCCTCCCAGAGTTCAGGGATTACAGGTGAGTGCCACCATACCTGGCTTAAACCTTTTCTTTTTATAAGTGAATTGCCAAAAGCATTTTGTTATTGAGACAGAAAGCTGACAAATACAATTTTCAACCACATTTAACAGTTTTGCTCTCACCCAAGAAAAAGAAAACTTTTCTAGACTATTTCAAGGAATGATGTAGATGGTTTATTAGAAAAGAAATTCCCAATCCAAGCATGGTGGTGCACACCTGTAATCCCAGCCTTGGCTACACAGTGAGTAGAAGGACAGCCTGAACTACAAAGCCAGTCCCTATTTCAAAAACAAACAAGAAAAACAATAGAAATTGCTTATAAAACTGTGGTTTTGCCTTAGGTCACTAAAATGTGTGACATATTACACAGGATTCTTTTGAAAACACTTTTGGGTCTTAGAATAAGTTTTAGAATAAGTTTCAAGGTGCTACAAGTGAGTATTGCTAAGTCTCAAGCTGACTGAAATCTGGTGAAACACTGTTCCTTTCCCCTCTCTCCTCTGCCTCCCTGTGGGTGGCTGCTCCCCCAGCAGTAACTGGGTGAACTCTGCCCTGTGCCCCCGCTCCCTCAAAGGACAGCAAGGAAGGAAAGCACACCCTGCCTGCCTCCAGGGTGAAAACCCAAATGGGAGAGGAGCAGAAGTGGAGATTCTAAAACAGTCAGAGGCAGTTTATACAGTCAGTTACTACCGGGTTCCAGTGTCCCCTTTACTAGGTAGGATTCGGTTTTTGTTGGGTTTTTTTGGTTTTCTTTGAGATAATGTCTATAGAGTTCAGGTTGACCTTGAACTCCCAGGGATCCTCATGTCTCAGCCTCCCAAGTGCTGGGATTACAGGAATGAGCCACCACTCCTTGTTTATTAGGGTGGATGTTCACCTACCCACTGAATTGACTGGAGAAACTGAGGTATTCACCATTCTTCTCTGAGAGAGTCTGGGGCTGAGAAGTTAATCTTCTCAGAGGACTCTGAAGAAACCTGAGTTCTGTAGAAATCTCTAGGACCCAGAAGGGAGCAGCCCGGTCCTATCACTGGGAGTCCTGCCCAAGGCCTGGGCATCCTGGAAGATGTCATGGAGAGCAGATGTCACTTCCAAGCTGCACTGGAACAAGTGCCTGTCCTGTCTGGGACTTTCTCCACCCTCCTCTTTTACTCCACCCTTGCTCTTCGGGGAAACTTGTAAACTCGGTCACTCCTTCCCTTCAAGTGCAAATTTGCTTATCTGGGCGGCACATCCCCACCCACCCCCACCCCCCACCCCCCACCACCTCGAAACCTGCATTTGGGTCTGTATCTAGCCTTATTACAAATTTGGTCCTCAGTTGACCTCAGTTGCATGTTTGATTTTACACACCACACCCTTCTCTCATTCAATCCAAACATGGAAGAAGGAAGAAGTGTCTGTTTCATACGGGCAGGGCCTGTGCCACCTGGACTGGCAGCCTGGACTGTTCCAACAGGCTCTTTTTTTCTTTTTTGGTTGAAGAGGGTGTTTGAGACAGGGTCTCACTGGGGAGCCCAGGCTGGTCTCGAAGTCACGACAATTCTCCTGCCTCAGCTTCCTGAGTGCTGAGATTGCCAGCTCTCCAAGTGACTACAGATCCCTTGGCCTCCCAGCTCCTCTTAGCCCCTTTGATTGTACGTAAAATGTGCATGGCACCCACAATTTCCATCTGCCTAGTGCTGCTGTATCTTACTGCACAGGTGTGTTTCTGCCTCTTCCCTGAAGATGAACTACTATCCCTGGGAGGGGGTGGTTGATCGGATTATGTTGCTGCCATGACAAGATCTAAACATATTTCACCTCAGTAGAAAATGTCAGAACCACATATTGTGCAGTTCCCTTTATATGATGCATCTGGGACGGACAAGACAGCACAGCCCATGCACCAGTGCTGCCTTGGGCTGGGGCGTTGGGAGGGGTGGGAACCATGGCTTCTGGGTATGGGTTTTCTTCTGGGGGTGATGAAAATGTCCAAAATTGTTTCTGGTGATGGTTGCACAACTCTGTGACTATGCTCTGACCATGGAATTGTACGTTTTATTCTGTTTTGTGTGTGTGGTTTTTTGTCTATTGTGTTTTGTTTTGTTTTTGAGTCAGGGTCTCATTGTGCAGTCTAGACTGGTTTTGAACTTACTGTGTAGCTCACTCTGGCCTCAAACTCATGGTTCTCCTGCCTTAGCTTACTAAATGCTGTGATTAAAGGTGTGTGTCACCACCCTCAGCTAAATTGTACAATTTAAATGGATGAATTAAATAGAATGTGAATTGTATCTCAATAAAGCTGTTATAAAAAAAGAAAGCTACTCAGGCAGCATTGAGGAGGACATGGCTGGCTTTGTTCCAGGGAAAGAGACAAACCGCCACTTTGAGCTCTTGAAGAGTCTGGCCTCCCATCCTATCTACTCATTTTTTTTTGGTATCAGGGATTGAACTCAGGAACTTGCGCTTTTGAGGCAGGCGCCAGAACCACTGAGCTCAATCGCCGGCCCCACAGCTTCTTTTTGGTCCTTTTTATAGGCTTGTAATAGTGAGCAACTGAAGTCGAAAACCACAGCGAGGCCTTGGTTACAGCTCACCCTTGTTTCCAGTCAACAGTAAACATGACTAATGTCACTATGGCTCGGTTCAGCCACACATATGGACTCCAGGTTGGAGTGTGCGTTAGGGCCGGGAAGATACCTGCCTTGAGCTGGGGGTGGAAAGCCACTATGGAGAGCCTCGAGGAAAAGGGATTCTCTGGTGTGAGGGGGTGACAGATACCAGCTGGGCCTTTGTGAGAAGAGCAGTTTTTTTGTTGTTGTTGTTTTTATTTTTGGTACCCGGGATCAAACTCAGGACCTTGCGCTTGCAAGACAGGCATGGTGCCACTGAGCTAAATCCCCGGCCCTGAGAAGAGCAGCTTTGAACCTGAGCTCCTCTACTGAACTTCAGCCTGACGCTCTTCTCCCACCTCATCACTTCCACCCATGACCCTCAAAGGAAGCTGTACCAGGACCTTAATGGCAAGGAAGGGGGACCTGGAGGAGGACATGTGACCCTCCAGAGGCAGGGTGAGGCCAGAGCAGCAGCACATGAGACAGTTCTGTCGTCCCTTAGTCACAAGGGTGCTGTTGGCTTGGCTGGGCTGCACTGCCCAGGCATTTGATCAGATGCCATTCTGGCCTCATCCAGCTGGCTGAAGGTCCAAGGAGAACAAAGGCTGATACTTCCATCCCACCCGGTGACAGGGACTTTTGTCTCAGGACTCTAGGTGTGACACTGGCTCCTCCTGGTTCACCAACCGCTTGCTTTTGGACTAGGACTGTCACTCTTCCCTGAGACTCCAGCCTCCTGGCCTCTCCCCATCAGATTCTGGACTTGTCAAAACTCTGAAATAGCTTAAGCGGATCCCCCCCAAATAAGTCTTTCTATACAGATACACATTCTGTTGGTTCTGTTTCTTTGGAGAACTCTAATACAGGGCATATTTTGCCCTTTTTAGGAATGTTTTTTGTTTTGTTTTGTACTGGGGATCGAACTCAGGACCTTGCTCTTGCAAGGCAGGTGGCAGCACCATTGAGCTAAATCCCCAGCCCTGTTTTGTTTTTGCTTCTTTGAGGCAAGGTCTTGCTGAACTTGAACCACTGTGTTGCAGGCTGGCCTTGAACTCCAGATGATCCTCCTGCCTCAACCTCCTGAGTGCTGGGATTAAGGATGTGCACCACCATGACTATGAGTATCTTTTTGGAGCAGAACAGAAGGGCAGCTCTGACCTCAGCAAAAAACCAGAAGACAGCCACACTGGCCAGGAGCTACCCAGAGAGGAGCTGTGGTCTAGGGTGGTCTGCACAGCCTGTGGGGAAGTAGTGTGAAAAACCTTCATGATGTCTTCAAATAGCAAAGAGAGATTGGAAGACCCACACCCATGCTTCTCAGGTCCATGGCTGGCGTGGCTGGGAGAAACACAGGCTTGCTAACATAATACAATAGTAGGTCAAATTCTGCCTGCCACATCTGAGGCTTGGTATAGAAAATGCTGCTTCCAAGGAGGATCAGGCCCAGGTTAGCAGTCTATACTGAGAAGGAGTCGCTGCAGAGGTCTGGTCTTTGTGTGGGTTCATCCGTTTGTCTGTCGGTCTCTCTCTCTCTTGTTTCATGGCACTGTAGACTGAACCCAAGGCCTTTGCACTGAACTACATCCTCAGCCCTTTCATACTTTTTTGAGACACAGTTTCACTAAGCCACTAAGTTGCCTAGGCTGGCCTTGAACTTGTGATCCTGCTACCTCAGCCTTCCAGAGTGCTGTTATTATGGGCATGCACACCATCACATCCAGCTAACATCACAAGTTTGTTCTTGTTTCTCAAGAACCTTTATGCGTACAGGGCAATGCTTGGCAGTCAACATGGCTCACATTCTGAAATAAATAACATCCACACAATCATGTTTATTGAAGACTATATCCTACCTTGAAACATATAGACACATGCATATTTGGAAACAAGAGTCAGTCCAGTAAAAGATGAAAGGGGAAAGGGCTTTCTTCCTTAGTCCTCAAGAGAAAAGAATGAGAGCTCTTAATTATTTATTTATTTTTGAGACCGCATCTCACTATGTAGTTCAGGCTGGCCTTGAACTCACTACATCATGTACCCCAGGCTGGCTTTTCTGAGCTTGACTTAAAAAATGGATGATGATGTCTGCCTTGTCCTCCTTCTGAAACACACAATTGGGTGAGCTGCACATCCAAAACTATAAGGGACCCTGAGAAATGTAGGGTTTTTTTTGTTTTGTTTTTTGTTTGTTTGGTTTTTGGTACGGGGGATTGAACTCAGGACCTTGAGCTTTCGAGGCAGGTGCCAGAACCACTGAGCTAAATCCCCGGCCCCTGGGAAATGTAGTTTTAAGCATTCCAGCCTTTGCAACACAGAAAGGCAACCTTGGAGGAGGCTGGGATGAGTGCTCATCACCTCTCCATTTCTACTACAAGTAGCGATTCTAATTGAGATCCTTGCCCTGCCTCAGGGGCATCCTTATGCTGGTTGTGTTCACTTCCAGCCAAGATCAATCACAGGGCTTATTCTCTTCCCTTTCCCCAGCACTAAGGGCCTATGGCCTCGCCTTCTGCCTCGCTGGCTAGAGGACATGCTAGGATGTTACAAAGAAGGAAGGAGGACTCAGACCCAACCTTTTCTTCTGCCTCTCAGACAGTACAGAGAGCCCTAACTGCTGTCAAGTGTGAGTTCTCACCAGCCCTGATAGGAGCAACAGCATTGTTCCTTGCGACAGGGAGAGTCAGGGTGTACGCAGATGTGGGCTGGCATTTGGATCTGGCCCTCTCCTCCTGTCCCCACTGCTTCTCTGCCCTATCATGCCCCTCTTCCATCACCCTTCAACCCAAAGAATATGTTTCTCATCTATATCATGAGATTTGTTTTACTCCTGCTCTTTTCTCCTGTCTTTTGCCCATGAGTCCTCTTCAGCCCTAGACTGCCAGCTTTCAAACTTAAGCCCTCTCTCCCAGCCCCACTCAGTGTTGCTTCTTCCCTTGTCTCTCCTCAGCTGCCAGTCATTTTTGTCTAGCCTGTCTAGAGGGTCTGAGCTACAACTTTCAGACACTAATGCTGAGCAAGGTACCAGAATTCCTCATTTAATCCTGGTGATAATACTTCCACGGGGTCCTTTAGTGCTTATTTCACAGATGAGCAAACAGGCTCAGAGGTAGGTCCGAGATTTGAGCCCAGTATTGTTTGGGTCTCACTTCCAAGCCTTTC
Source organism: Heterocephalus glaber (assembly GCF_053883595.1). Lineage (NCBI taxonomy): Eukaryota > Metazoa > Chordata > Mammalia > Rodentia > Bathyergidae > Heterocephalus > Heterocephalus glaber. The sequence continues at coordinate 23,931,218 of NW_028258156.1, read as the reverse complement.
CCTCATCTTTATAATCCCCAGCTCACAGGACAGAAGTCTTTAGGTGGAAACGCAGTCACTGTGGGTGCACTGAATAGGCCCCACATTGGATGCTAACCTCTGGCCAAAGCTTTATGAGACTTATCTCCCCAGCAGAGGTCACAGGACTGTTGCTTCTACTCAAGGTCTGTTTATGTCTGGGACATTCCTTTCTGAAAATGAGCTTGGTGGGAACTAATGGTTTCACCCTGAAAAATCCCACCAAATTCAAAATTGTGTAAATTGTAGGGAAGAAACATGTTATTGTTGGCAGAAATAATCTGAGTCTGGCAGTAAACCTTTAAAAACAAAATAATAAAATACTTGTTAACATCCTGTTTTTTCCTCCTTTTGTTCATTTTTGAGTATTTCTTCCCAAGCAAGGAGTTATGCAGTAAGATTTGAAACTTATCAAAGTTTATTTTATTGTTAGTTTTATTTGGTTCCTTTTCTGTGCACCTTATCTATTTGAAGCTTCAAACTCAAGAGTTGAAATGACTACAAAGTTCTTGGACATTGGCCCAGAAACCACACGGGGCTGGATAACAGTTTCCTAGAACAAAATGACAAGCTCTGAAAAGTTCGCTGTAGGCTACCAAAGTCACATGATGCCCCCTCAGTGGATAAACCTAGGAGTGTGGATGGATGCCTGTGATGACCAGAACTCGGTTCTTTAACCTGGACAAAAAGTCTCAGATCCCAGTGTTATTCCGAGCATTTAAAAAACTTGTATTCCCCATTTCCCGGGAAAGCCAGTCTGGTACAGGAATGAGGGGTGTGGACCCTAGAAGAGAGTTTCCTCTGGATCCTGGTTCTGCCTTGTCCCAGTGCATAATCTTGGCCAAGGTACTTAACCTTTCTAAGGCTCCGTTTCCTTATCTATAAAGTGACCATAAAGCAGGTACTTCTTCGGGTTGTTGTATGGAGTGAATAAATTAATACATAGAAAGTGCTTCCTTAGAGCAATCTCTGATGTGTAGTAAATGCTTGATTAAAGTTGCTGTTCTTATAAAATTGGTTTTATCTTATGGTGTAGATTACATCACAATTATGCGAATACATCTGTGCACATCTTTCTGGTTCGTGGACTCAGAAGGTCCTGGTCTTTGACAAAGATGGGTGGTAGCATTTCCTCCTCAATAATTTGCTTTTTATAAATAATATTTGTCTTCTTTTGAGTTAGAGCCCTTCAGCTGCTCCATGTCAAAGATTGCAGTCCAAAGGCCAAAGGCCGCAACCTAGCTTGTCCTCACAAGGTATGCTGTGAAATACAGCCTTTCATGGTTCCACTCTACCCAAGGTGTCCTGCTGGTCCTGAAACCTCAGTCCTGGTGCTGCCATTAACTAGCTGTGTGACATCATGGGACAAGCCCCTTCTCTGATCTTTAGTTCTCAAAGGTGAAACAGAAGGCTTAGGCTAGCTTATGATATGGGCTTCCTAGATCCCAGGGAAACTTGCACACATCTTAAGAGTTGAGGAGACGAGTGTGTGAAGGAATAGTATTGGGTCATTGCCAATAAGCCATTTCCATTGGTGGTGAAGCTGGCTGAAGTGAGAGCAACATGATTAAGAGTCAGAGATAATTCATCTTCGAATAGATGGTATCTAAAGCCTGTACCCAAATTCTAAGCCTGGTGAGATCCTGCCCAGGCTCAGAGGGGTGCTCCCCACCACAAACACACTGTGTGGGAACAAAGCAGAGGCCAAGTAAATATTGAGAAGCCTTAACCTGGTGGTTGGCATCAGGGAGATCTGCATTCACCTTATAGCTGTGCTGTTTACTCTTTGGGTGACCTTGAACAAGTCACTTAACTTTTCCCAGACTGTTTTCCCAAGTATTGTTTTCATAATTCAATGGACTGAAGTACCTCAAGCACCCAAGACAGTTCAGGGCAGACTTGGCTCTTCATTGCTATTCATCACTGTTATCATCAACATTCCAGCAGCACCTGCTGATGGATGAGGGCAGAGCCAGGACCAGCTTGGTGGGTGAGAGCAGGGAGGCTAACCTGGCAGGCTGGACCGCTCTGGGAGAGTAACCAGTGGGTTGAGCAGGTAAGGCAAGCTAAGATTTGGTTCAGGCAACTATCAACATCTTCAGAGAGCAAAATGAGCAGCAGGAATGGTGGTGGGAAGGGCCAGATGATGGACTAAAGTCATGAAGAAGTCATGGCTCTTGAGCAACTAACTTAATCCCAGCAGAGTCCCAGCCAATGGGGGCCACAGAAGGACGGAGAGGAAGGCAGGTGGTGAACAGCAAGGCAGGGTCACTAAGCTCCAACTCAGGGGCAGGGCTGCAGTCCAAACGAGGGAAGCTGAGGCACAAGGAACTGGGTCACCGCAGGGTAGAAGGTGGAACAGAGGAGAGGGAGCAAAAGCTGTGCTGAGGGAAGCTTTAGGCTCTCTGGGCACTGCCATGGCTCAGGAGGTCATTACCAGCATGGTGGCACTGAGTCAACAGTCCTGGCCACCAGAAACTCAGTGTGAACCCCTGTGCCACCCAGCTCCTACGTGGGGTAATCCAGTGTCCAGGGAGGTGAGTGATCAGTACGTGGCAACTGGAGGCTGCCAGGGAAGTGGCGCACAGTTCTCCAGCCTGTTCTTGGAAGAAAAAAACTTGTCTTATTTCCTTACTATGCACATGTACTTTGTGATTGGAAAAGAGAATGCCTAGGTTTATTCTCTCTCCACAGTTTTACAGCAACTGCTGAAGCAAAATGAAATGGAAAGGTCGAAGCGTTAGGATAAATAAAATTACTTGGCTGGCGGATTTTGTGGAATTTCCCCAAACAGTTTACCAAATATGAAATACTTTGGGCTCAACTTGGGATTTTTTTTTTTTCTTCTTTTAGTTTAAAAGCAACCCTGAATACTTGAACACTGCTCTAAATTATGTTATCAGAAGCCTGAAAGTTTATATTTCAAATGTCCGGTCATCTGTTCCCCTACTCATTTGTTTGTAGACATCCACTACCCAGGTGAAAAAGAACAATCAGTATCTGGGATGGAGTTTTTAAAAAAGTCATGGAGATTTTCTACCTGCTCAGAGACTGGTTTACTCTAACCTCCCTTTACAGGATAGTTTAAAATATCCACTGCTCCCTTATAAATTATACAAGGCTGACCTCACCCTTAGTTTTGTTTGATCTCACTGGACTTTGTTACTTTTGTTAAGTCTAGTGCCTATAAAAGGCCTACCCAATTTTAATTAAGATCTCAGCTGGGCGTGGTGGCACACACCTGTAATCCCAGCACTTGACAGGCTGAGGCAGGAGGATCCCTTCCAGTTTGAGGTCAGTCTGCACTACAAAGTGAGACCCTCTCTCAAAAAAACCAAAAAAATAAAAAATAAAAAAAGAAATAATTTTTTTTTCTCTATACTTCAGCTTTCTTTTTACAAAGATTTAAAATTTTTAACTTTTTTTTTGAGACAGGGTCTCACTAGGTACTTCAGGTTGGCCTCAAACTCATGGTGATCCTTCTACCTCAGGCTCCCAGAGTGCTAGGATTACAGGCCTGTGCCCAGCTTCTACACTTCAACTTTGAAAAAAGTTCCCTAAAAGAATTAGCTCTCTGTCCTTGTAATGGAATCAGAAAGAGAAGCAATGACAATTTCTTTTTATTAAAAAAAAATTTTTTTTCTAATAGGAGATGCTCCAGAGAAGCCTCCAGTTCGAGAACTGGGGGAAGCTGGTTTACATCTTTATTGTAGAGTAAAATCCTTTTAGTGCAGGTTACAGATTTGGCTTTTTAAAAAAGTGATCATGGTCATCTAAAGATTTAAAAACAACTTATAGTATAATAGTTTAATTATATCTGAAATCTTTTCCAGCTCTGTCCTGGCACAAAGTTTCAATCTACAAACAAGATGGTGTGGGGATAAATGGGTTAAGATTATTCCTTTGTGGATTTCATCAAAGCCTCTTTTTAAAACATTGCTCCATTAAGCTGTTATTTTTGGAGAAGTGACAGCAATGTGGACCTAAAGTTTTACATAAATAAGTCAGTAGAATTTATATTTTTATTCAGTGGTACACAGATTTAATCTTATTACCTATTAATGGAACACAGAATGTTTTCAGTAGTTATTTTGGTTTCAAGTTGGTTTTCTACTTCATGATCTTTATTAAATTTAACTGGCCTAAAACTAGCTAGAAAAAATTTAAAAATAAAAAATATAAAATCAGCTAGAAAAGACTCCATGATAGCTCTAATGTATTGGTTTCAGATTTTCCAGGTCAGAAGCTTTTATAAGGGTCTATTCTGGCAAATCAAAATATAATTAATTAAAACCTTGTTACACAACTTGGTCTCAACATCTTATTGGTCCTACCTTAAGACTTTGTCATTATAAACAGGCTCTATTTTGGTTCTGTTAGAAATAATTTTAGTTAGAAAGTATTTGTATATTTAGTCTTAATTATTAAGTTCTATTTGCAGATGATTAAAAAGTAAATGAGAAGGAAACATTTTAAAATTTATTTTTATTTTAGTTACCAGCGATTGAACTAAGGACCTTGCATTTATGAGGCAGGCGTGGTGCCACTGAGCTAAATCCTTGGCCCTTTTGTTTTTTTATTTTTGAGAGACATGGTCTTGCTATGTTTCCTGGGCTTCCTCCAATTCCTGGGCTCAAGTGATTCTCCTGCTTCAGTGTCCTGAGTAACTAGGAACTACTAGTATGTGTCGCCACACATGGGGAAAAAAAAATTATTTTTAATCGAAGAGTAAATGTAGATTGTTTACCTTAAGTTTCATAAAAAGGGTTTAAAATAGCATTTACAATAATGACTCCATGTCCTGAACCAAGGATTATTACTGATTTCATTCTGTGTAACAAATAGGATACATACACATTATAAAGCAGGGTCCTAAATCGTGTTGAGACAGTGTGTGCATGTCTGTATGTGCATAGCAGTCATCACGTACACTTTGAGACATTTCAAACCTAAGATGCAAAACCATATCAGAGATCCAAAAGAGGGAATGAGAGAAAAAAAGTGAACTGAAAAAACCCCAATAGTATTTCTTCCTGTTCAGTGTTGATAAAACGGTGAAAGAGGTTTTTGTGCTACAAACAATGAAAAAGGACCAATTGAAGTATGGAAAAAGTGTTCCTTTGCATAATCAAATGCCAGGCAGGGGAATATAATATCACCAGAAATTACTACAGCAGATTTCAATAAGGGACGGTGGAACAATAAAGCCTTATTGAGCCCACACTGTTTTATTCAAATAGTGTGTAATTCAAAGCAATTGCTGCTCCCCAGGCAGGAATTTACAGTTGCCACATTTGTAGGGAGGATAATGTGTCATTCCAAGGGGAAATCAGGTCTGCAAGGGCCTCATGGTTGGAGAACCTCATGTGTCCCAAAACAGCTCTGAAGTAGGCCAAATAAAACAAAATGACTGAGAACCACCCTGTGAAGTAAGTCTGCTTCAAACTCAGCTGTACTGTTCTTCCCTTGCTCTCTCCTGCCTTTGATGAATGAAAAAATCTCCCCAAAGCAAGGCACAAGAGGGGAAGGCAGAGAAATTTAAGCCCTGGATACGCTATTATTACTTTGAGTGAATTCCTTGCCTCCCAGCAAGGGCACGCAAGTTCATTCTTGAGAACCCTGTCATTCCTGCATGGACTCTGTATATTTAATTGATAATCACAGTGAGTCAGGCATCCTCCCTGGGCATACAAACACTGGCCAAGAGTCAAACATGAGTCAACTGCAAGTGGAGGCTTGAATCATAATATATTTTGAACAGTTTTGGTCAACAGTACTTCAGAGAACAATTCTTCAGTTTTATGTTGTCATTTTTGTGAAATTAAATGTGAAGTTTAAAATTCCATGATGTGTTAAACAACTAGCTATGGTTCCAGTAACTGACCAATCCATGCTTCTAGGGACACCTAGTTACAACAGTCCCTCAACCACATTGTGAGGCCAGGAGGGGCTAGTTCCTGTGGGTTAGCTAATTAGGTAAAAAAGCAAAATTAAATTTAAAAAAGAGGAGAAAAAGGAACAATTCTAGGAGCAAGACCTTCATGTAGTACCTGCCTTTAAAGGGGTAGGCTATTTCTGACCCGAGGCCTGCCTGTTATAGTCTGGGAAATAACTAGGAACCTTAGATGATGGGACACGCACGATCTGTCTAGAACTCTCCACTGAGGGAACGTGCTGGAGCAAGCACCGAGCAGTAAAAGGCTCCTATGGAGGAGGCATTTAGTGCTTGCCAAATGCCTTGTATGCTTCCTCTTCTGCTCCAGTCCCCTGTCCTTTGTCCTACCAGAGACAGCACTGTCACTTCCAGGTAGAAGCACAGAACAGCAGGTATGAATTTCCTCTTGTCCTCTTCCTCTACTGCCAGGGTGGTGGGGGACTATGGCGCCAGCACAAACACCAGAGACTAACAACCTGGGCTCCAGACTGTAATTCCCGCATTTCCACCACCAACCAATACTGGTCATGTGACAAAAGTAAGACAAACTTTACAGTGTATGTTAAGCCAAGATTCCCAGGGTTAAGCCAAGATTCCTGCAATAATACTGCAGCGAAGTGTAGGTTAACACTGCAGCTCTTGTAGATCTCACTTCATAGGCCAGAGTGCCCTCGAACTCCTGTGATTCTCCCTCCTACCTCAGCCTTCCTAGTGCTAGGATTACAGGCCTGCACCACCACACCTAGCCAAAGGGAAATTCCATCTGGGGAAAGGATGAGCAATCTGAGCTACATAGCCCTGGAGGCAGCCACCTAAGCTGTGCCCAGTTCTCTTGCCAGGTTGACCCCCAGCTGTCACTGGTCCTTCGGGGAGTGGTGGAGGAACTGAGGAAGAACCCTGTTCAGCTGGGGTTGATCTCTGATGGTTTCTCTTCTCATTCACCAACCTCCTCTTGGGATTTCAAGCTTGCTCAACACACAGTGAAATTATTCACTGTGGTTTTCATTTGAGAGGGCAGGTTTCCGCTCCTAAGAAGGGTCTTAACAAAACAGGAAGTTTTTCTTGGGTCTAGAAATGGAACTTTGCCTTATGACTAGTTTTTACCAGCTTCTGCAAATCTCCATTTTTCCTACTTCCCTGTCAGCAGAGGAACAAACAGAAAAGCCTAGATACAACCAAGAAATGGTAACTGGCCTAGCAGTAGTTAGGGCTGCCGGGGTAGGGGGTGGTAGACAGTAGCTTGGCCAAGCCAGACTGTCTTTCCATCTGACCACTATCTCCTGCCCCACTTCTGCCCTGGGGAAGAGGCATGGAGATGTGAAAGACCAAGGAATGCTTGGACAATTGGAAGCCATGCCTTCAGAGTAACCCTTCACCAATGAATTCCAGCTGGTATTTCTCAGAGCCCACTCCATGGGCACAGGGAGCATGTGTGTCTCATTCTGATACAGGCCACACAGTGTGACAGTCACACAGGGGAAGAGTTAAAAGGCGGAACTAAAATCCCAATTTCTATTTTCTTTCAACCATACGACAAGTTAAAAGACCTTTCTGTATCCCACCTAAAATAGTATAGTCTCTTTACTGTCACCATTATATAATATAAATGACCACCATGAGATTCTGTAGATGTCTATACTTTTATTAGAAAAGACATCACCAGCCGGGGATTTAGCTCAGTGGTTTCGCCGCCTGCTGTGCAAGCGCAAGAACTCGAGTTTGATCCTTGGTACCAAAAAAAAAAAAAAAAAAAAAAAAAAAGAAAAGACATCAACATTTTAACATTGCTAGGCACAGTGGCACAGGCCTGTAAGCCCAGGTACTCAGGAAGCTGAGGCAGGAGGATTGTAAATTCGAGGCCAATCTGGGCAGCTAGTGGGACCTTGTCTCAATAATTGAAAAGGGGGGGCTGGGGAGTTAGCTCAGTGGTTCTGGTGCCTGCCTCATAAGCGCAAGGTCCCAAGTTCGAGCCCTGGTACAAAAAAAAAAAAAAAAACCCAAAATATAATAATTGAAAAGGGTTGAAGATGTAGCTCAGTGGTAGAGCACCCCCAGGGCTCAATCTCTCATACCAAAAATAAATAGTAGGTAAAATAATCCTAACGCTATTATTACTATGTGTGGCAATCTTGTGATGCTAATTTTTAAATTCTTAATGATTTGTATTTCCTATACTATCTAAAAATAAGGGTGAGGGTAAAATGGTCTCTACTCTTTAACATTTTATGTGACCACCCCTGCCACATCCAATTAATTTAAATGAGTTGTTGAGAATTGTTAGTTTATGTATTAGCACATAGCATAAGTTGACTAAGACATGGACTATATAAGGATCTCAATGGTTTTCTACCTGAATATGCTGAATTATTAATCAGGTATGTTTGCGGTGGTAAATTACAGGAAGGGAATGCCAGAAACTGTTTTCTCTAGGCTGCACTTCTCTTTGTGTGTGTGTGTGTAGAAGGGGGTACTGGAGATTAAACTCAAAAGAACACTGAGCTACATCCTTAGCCTTCTGACTAACTGTAACTGGAATTTCAGGCATGCACCTCCATGCCCAGCTTTTTCTTTTTTCCTTTTTGAAACAAGGTCTTGCTATGTTGCCCAGGCTGGCATGAATTCTTGGGCCCAAGTGATCCTCTCTCCTCAGCCCCCCAAGTAGGTGGGATTACAGGCAGACACCATCATGCTGGCCCCTTCTCTTCTTCCATGATAGAATTTTTAGCTGGACACATGGCCACTCACTATCCTAGCCTCCATTATAGGTAGATGCAGGAGTGGAAGTGATGGTATGCAACATTCACACCATTGCCTTTATTTTAGTTATTTTTTTTCTGGTACTGGGGATCAAACTCAGGACCTTGGGCTTATGAGGCAGCCATGGTGCCACTGAGCTAAATCCCTGGCCTGCCTTCATCTTTTTGAAGCAAAACATTTATTGGTACATTTTAGATGTACAAATGGTAACACTCACCATGGGGAATTTTCACTTTCCTCTCTTTTGCCCATTCTCCCCCTCCCCTCAACTCCCTTCCCAATATACAAAAGCTTTGTTTTCATTTTTTCCTTCATTTTTTTCCCCCCAGTACCAAGGATCCAACTCAGGAGCTTGCACTTGTAAGGCAGGCATGGTGCCACTGAGCTACATCGCCGGCCCTTTCATTTTTCCCTTCTATTTTCACTTTTATTTTCCTGTCCTATCCTTCCTTCCCTCCTCCCCCATCTCATGTTCCCCTTCCCATTTCCCAATATCTATTATACATTTTAGTCCTTATTCCCACTTTCAGTTTCTCACATCTGAGGAACATTGCAGTATTTAAACATCACACCATTGCCTTTAAAAAGGAGACTATCTTCACTTTCCTGCTTTCTGCTGGAAGGCAGAAGGGACGGTGGGAGCTGGAATGTGGATTGGGGACTGCGATATGGAAGCTAAGTATTGAGGGTGACAGCACAGGAAACTAGGCCCCTAACGTGGCTGAACTGGCAATGTATTTGGCATGTTTGATGAGTGGTTGAACCTGTATTCCCAACTAGATTCTAACTACCCCTCCTCCTGCAGAAACAATTCATAATTTGTGCATGTTGTGCAAAGGGTCTCTGGGCCAAGTGCAGAAGTCAAGGCCACATCTGCCACATCCTATGAATTTAAATGTATGACTGTAACTAGAATTATGAGTGTTTGGGTATTAGCACATAGCATAAGCTGACTAAGCCACAGAGCAGCAAAAAAACAAAAACGAAACAAAACCAAAAAACAACTAAAGCCTGCTTAAAACAACAAACACTTCTTACGTCAGTTTCTATGGGTCAGGAACTTAGGGTACCAGCTCAGTGGCTCTAACTCAAGGTCTCTCACCAGGATGCAATCTAGATGTTGAACTAGGGTCCACCTTTTCATCTAATTATCTGTTGGACACTTCCTTGCCAATTTATGTGGCCTTCAAGAGAGCAGCAGCTTAATAGGAATTTAACTTTTTTGATAGTGCTTAGGAACACAATATATGCTTACCTTCTGTTGAGGCTGCTCACTGGCCAGGGATTTCAGCCAGTGATTCTGGTATGTGACCTTCCTAGGTCTTCTGGGTCCCCTTTAGAAGATACTGCCATAATGTCCTGTTTTAAGGAGGGGTTGGTCTAAAGCCTTCTAACCCAGGTAATTAGCAACTCTGGTCTACCTCAAAGTTTGCAATCCATCTGGATTACTTAAATATTAAAATATGGGATTGAATGCTAGGTGTATTTCTTGACTTTGTTTAGGAGTTCCCTAATGACTTCTGAGGCCATTCTCAAATTCCATGGCCAAAGGTCTTGCTATTATTTCATTTTCTCTATTTGCCAGAGTAATCTGAAAAGTTGCAAAGCAGCATCAGGCTTTTTAAACCTCCCTCTGGCTGAAGCCAAAGCCCCTGTTGTTTCCAGGCCTCAGCAGAGTTGGTTCAGTGGCTGGAAGTCATCTGACAGCATTCCAGGCCCATCTTCAATGAGGAGCTTTGTTATTTGATGTAAACAGTTGGACATTTCCAGAACCACAGGCACACCCATATTAAAATGTTAATTACTAAAACACTTCAGGATGCCAAATGCAAATAAACATGACTGAAAAGTCCCAGTAGAAGCATGTCTCTGGGTCTCCTCCACTGGCAGAGATAATTGAAGACTGACAAGATGTAACTTTTCTTAGATGATATTTAGTCAGATCTCTTTTAAGTTCAACCTCTTCTGTCATTTTGTGAAACTTCTCGTATGCAAAAAATATGTGCAACCTCGTCTTTTGGAAAAGAAACTAACACTTTTTTAAACAGGATTTCTCCAGGCCGCCTCAAGTTTTACTAAAACTGTCACGGAAGACACACGGACAACTCTGTGGCTCCTGCTTGATCTTTGTCAAAGTTCCAGAAACCCTAGCTTCTGATGAGTTGCAACAGCAGACCTTAATAAACAAAAATCCTACTGGGATGAAAGAGGCTCATTTGTTTTCAAATTGTAGCTCTTCCGCCCTTGCGGCTCCTCCCCCACGCCGGCCTCGGTCTGCGGCTTTTACTTAAAACCTTCCGCCCACACAAGCTTGGCGTTCACCGTGAACTTGCCAAGGGGTTAAGGTGTACAGCAGGAGGAAGCTCTGACCAGAGCGAGTTAAGGTGGAGGGTGGGGTCAGCAGAGTTAGAGGAAAAACAAAGAGATCAGAAGCTTGGCCTAAGGGACTGAGTACGCGGGGAGGTGAGGCCCAGGCTGGCTGAAGGGCTGCTCAGTGTGGTTTTGCTGGCCAAGACCGAGTTTCCAGTGCAGCACTCACTGCCCAGGGGACGGCAACTAGGACGGCCAGCCTGAGCCCCTCCTTCAGCCCTGTGTCTAGATGTCTATATGCTTGCACAGCCAGATCTCAGCGTTCCCAGCTGTAAAGATTTGGTTTGTGGTTTTTCCCCTGGGGGTAAATAATAGCAGCTGCAGTCTTCTGCTAGAAAAGAGCTTGCTTTCCCAGTTTGGAGGCTCAGCTGATGACAAATGCAAAAAGAGAAAAGGACATTCCCCATGGGCCAACCTTTGAAAACGGCAAGGGGCAAGGCAAATATGACTGATCGCAGTTATAATTACATTGTGGCAAGGTTTGATGGGTGGGCTGCTTTGGAAGGGAGGAAACCTTAAAACTGATGGTCTTGTGCCCAAAATGGAGCTCTAAGATTCATTGTGTCTACTTCTGAAAATGGCTGAACTGAAAGACTTCCTTTTGAAAAGTTTCTGATGTAGTGTTGAGACTACAGGCCCCAGCGGCACCTTCAGATTAGAAGTCTGACTCTGCCACTCATTACCAGTGTCAACCAAGTTTTCTTCTCTGGAGAATGGGGATAGTACCTTCCACTTTTCTAGATGTGTTTGTGAAAAGTTATAAATCATATATGCTTAGGATAATGTCCAAACGTTGGCAGACTCAATACAAGGTTAACTGGTAGATATTCATGAGAAAATTAATCTGGCTTAGCACTGAGGCAAGAGAAAGGAAGGAGAAACTACACTGTGACCTGTCTAACATAGGGAGACATTTCTTATACATATGACCGACTCATGGGTCAGAAGTACTCGATGCTTTCCTAAGGTAACTAACTGGGTTCTTGGGACACCCAGGGGGTGTGGTGTTATGCACAAAACTGTGACTGCCAATATGGGAAAGAACAGAGACGGTCCCCTAATATCTGAAGGACTCGGACTGTGGCAGAAGAAATAAATCTGAGCTGTATATGCTGGAAATGGGTTAGAATGAATGAGTGCACAATTCTGGAGTCTACGAGTCTTTGATTCATAAATCATGATTCACATGGGTTCCAAAATCAATTCTGATGTCATTACATTTGTGCATTGATAACAAATTGTTATACTAATCCAAAAGCCTCTAGCTTAAAGAACATAAAGTTGAATCCAAATATTCTAATTTTTATACTAATAATTTTAGACATCAGTTTTCTAAGATCTACTATAAAACAATTTAGCTTGAACATTCAAAATGACAAATATTTGTTTAGAATGTGCAATTACAAGCACCGTGAAGGATACAAAAAAATTTAATATGCTCCCAGACTTCAGAATTAGCTCAGTAAAATGGGGCTATAAGTTAGAATTATAGCTAGACCTTCCTTTTTGGTTACTCTATAACGTTACATTTCTCATCTAAATTATGATACTTGAACCAAGACTGATTACTTCTCTTCAGTCATATGTAGTACTGAGTAGACCTATTTTTATGTAAAAAGTAGCTAGTGGATGGGGAAGCAGCTCACATATACAACACTTGCCTACCAAGTACAAGGCCCTGGGATCAATCCCCTGCACCGAAGATACAAAAATAAAACAAAACAAAAAATCCAGCTAGCACTTATTGAGCTCCTACTATGTGCTAGGCACCTACATTACACTTATGAGATCATTTAGTCTTCAGAGGAACCCTACCAGGTACTTAGGATTATCATCTTCATTTATAGATGAGGAAACTGAAGTCTAGAGAGATTAAGGAATTTGTGCAGAGACACAGCTTAGTGCATCGCCTGGCTAAGAAAAACCACGCGGGTACAGAGAATGTAAGTCTGGATATAAGCAGCAAAATAAACCACGCTGTGAAGGTAGATGGAAATTTTGTAGTTAACAGCAGCTTTTGCGTTTTAAAAATAATGCACTAGAGGGCGCTAAATATACAAACTGACAACTCTTGGTAATGCAGTTCCCACAGTGGTTAAGATATATAATCAGTAATAGATTCAAGCCAAGAAGGCCCTCCCCAAGAGTATGACGCAGTTTATGATAATCGAGAAGCTGTATTCCTATCCCCTCAATTAAAAAAAACCTCACGCTGTATATTAAGCTATACGTAATTTGTCTCTATTTGATACTGCTTGCTATTCCAAGGGCCTTTCACTTGGGTGTTCTTTCCCCTGCTGGCTGAATGGCAAAGGGAAAGGGTAGGGTGACCTGGATGAAAATAAACCTTTAAGAACAGCACCGAGACACATTTTGTTTTTATTTTATCTTATACAATTTATTTTGGCAAAGTAAAACAGGAACATATTTTAAAAGCAAGAAAGAAAACCCACACCCCAGAGTTTAGAGTGAAAAAGAACAAGATTTCACCCTCAGCCTCACATTCCAGAGGGGGCATCTTCTAGCAGTTAACTCCAGGCGTGTCAATTTTTCAATTTATCAAATTGACATTATTTTCCTCTGACAACTAAGGGAACAGAATATTCACTTAAGTAACAAAGACAATTTAAAAGTAACTATTGTTTTCCATTACAAAAGCAATACATTATCACTATGTAACATTTAAAAACAGAGAACTAATACAATTCATTATTCCAATAGACAGAGGAATTCTTTTGATACACATACATACATACAAAAATGTAATTTTCTTAGAAAACTGGATTATCTTGTATACGTCACTTCACTGTGTATGGTGACTATCTTTCCACATCACTAAATAAGTTGTGTGTGTGTGTATGCGGTGTTCAGAATCAAACTCAGGGCCTCAAGGGTGTCAGGCAAGTGCTCTACCACTGAGCCATATAGCAGTCCTCATTTCATTTTTGTTTTATGATTTTGTGCTATTAATTACATAAATCTAGCTAGGTGTGTTGATACGCAGCTACTCGAGGCTGAGGCAAGAGGATCTCAAATTCAGGATCAGCCTGAGTAACTTTGCAATACCCTTTCTCAAAACAAAAAATAAAGGGCCAGGGATTTAGCTCAGTGGTTCCGTCGCTTGCCTTGCAAGCGCAGGGACCCGAGTTTGATCCCTGGTACCAAAAATAAATAAATAAATAAAAAATAAAAAGGGATAGGATGTAGCTTCAGTGGTAGTGTGCTTCTGAGTTCAATCCCACTACTGCAAAAATAAATAAAAATTTTAAAAGTACATAATCTTAAGTAGAAATGTGTAACTATCCCCACACTCCCCCCACCAATGCTATCTCAAACCTAAGAGCTAGAATTTCTTTTGTCACAGAATGCACTCAGATAACATTATAAACTTTATATAAACTAGGGGGCCGGGGATTTAGCTCAGTGGTTTCACCGCCTGCTGCGCAAGCGCAAGGTCCGGAGTTCGATCCCTGGTACTGGAAAAAAAAAGTTCCAAACTTTATATAAACTTTTCCATGTCACTCTCAGAAAGATGAGAGCTAAATACTCTAAAGTACAAGGAACCTCAAGCTCTTCTACTGGTGTGGGAATCTCGTAATTTTACTCTGCAATGTATATTATGACTATTAATAGTATCATCATTTGGCCTTGGCTATGGGTCACTAAGAATGGTGTTAGAAGGGACAAGGATTTGGGGCCCTGCAGGGATTTGTAGAAAGCAACAACACAGCCTAGAAAGGAATTCTTCACTATCTCATGATTGTGGATCATGAATAAATCACAAGTGTGAAGTTCGCCCCTTTTCAGTTCTTTGCAAGAGGTAATTCTCTTTTGTATATCAACTACTACAGTCATTAGTGCAACTTAAAAAAGCACTAATAGCAAAAAAGCCCTAACATTTTTTTCCTTGTACTTCTTTTTTGGAGTGATCTCTTATCTGTAGCTGGTTCCAAACCTAGCTAGCTGTCCAGGAAGCAATAAAAATAATGGAAGTGTGCGCATGCGGGAGAGCAAGAGCTGGGAAATACCACAGCTTGCTGCCCAGCAAAATGCACCCAAGATGAGGTTAGTCTGCCTCTTCACTTTCGGTATGGTGGTGTGACAACACAGCACTACCAAAATTTGGCTTGTCTCTCGCCCCTCTCAAGTATATCCATCAAGTGGAAAGCCCTGGAAAAGGAGACAAGAAGGATAAAAGGGCCAACTACGATCCTGAAAGGCTGTCCGGCAGATGTCATATACTGCATACTGAAGAGCCAGGGGCACAAGCGCAAGGACCCGAGTTTGATCCCCAGTACCAAAAATCAAAACAAAACAAAACAACAACAAAAACCTGTATACTGAAGATGTAAATACCTTCTCTCAGATTGTAGGTGGGAGGACATTCCTATGCTTTCTCCCATGGGCATGGGGATTCAGAACTTTCCATACCCAACCCATCTAAGAACTTTTAAGCAAAGGTGCTGGGTAAATTCTCATTGCTTTCCCTTTTCTTTTTTGTTCTGTGGATTAAACCCAGGGCCTCCTGCCTGCTGAGCCACGGGCTAGGAGCCCAGGCCCCATACTTCAGCGTTCTAGTCAGAGACCAGCTGCAGGCTTGGTAATGTTTGTTCCAAGGCCTTTGCTTGCACTCCCTGCCCCCTTCCCCCTCCCCCTGTACTGGGAACGGAAACCTGGACTTCTGCACTTAGCCACATCCCCAGACCTTTTAATTTTTAAAAAAATTTGGAGGCAGGGTCTCACTGAGCTGTTAAATTGACCAGCCTGGGGTTGAAGAACTTGGAATCCTCGTACCTTAGCCTCCCATGGCGGTGGTATTACAGCCAAGCACCGCCAGCCTGGCTGCATTCTGTCATTTGATCCATGAACCTGACTTAACAAACTTGTTAATCTGCAAGAAGTGGTGAGGAGTTGGAATCACATGCAGGCCAATTTCACAACAGGGCCTTTATTAAATAGCTCCTGACTCCTTTAACAGACCATCTTGAAAATAAACGGTCGCTTCCTGCCGGTGAGCCAGACAACGCACAGACTGCCCACCTGTAGCAGTTTCGTGGATAGCAGCTGCGGGGGCTCCCTGTGGGCCGACTGTTTCAAGACAGGAAGGTGGAGAGGCACTGAATTGCTCTTTTGGAGCAGACAGGGCGCAGAAAGGATTAACGATGAAAGAGGGGTAGGAACCTGACCGCTTCGAAGGTTGAAGTGCTAGTACCACGCGGGCGCGTCCCTCGGACCCCCCACGGACAGAACCTGATAGGTTTATTTCTGGCCTGGGGACTCGGCACAAGGTACGGCCGGCCTCAGGAGACCTCGGTCTAGGTTTTACAGGGCACGTCCCTGTGACTGCCTCCCTTTTCTGGCGCGGCCACTGTCCCCCCTCCCTGTTTCCTTCTGCTACAGGGCGACACCCTGGTGACGCGGCACCAGGCACTAGGCCA
Organism: Heterocephalus glaber; assembly: GCF_053883595.1. NCBI lineage: Eukaryota > Metazoa > Chordata > Mammalia > Rodentia > Bathyergidae > Heterocephalus > Heterocephalus glaber. Next base: position 23,914,700 of record NW_028258156.1, on the reverse strand, counting down.
GCGGCGCACACCTCGCCCTTCCACAGAGGAGCGAGGGTCTGGGGGTCTGGTCGGCTTGGAAGAATTCAAGAGGGGCAAAATCCCACCCACCTAGAAGAGCGAGCGCGCCCCACACATTCCTCCAGGGCACCTGCGCACACCCGCCAGCGACGGAGCTTACAGAGGGGCCTTTCCACTCTACCCTACACACTGGCCTGGTTGCAAAAGGGCTGCCCTTCTGTTTCTTCCTAAGGAAACATCCCTCTCCTGTGGCTTTTCACCTCAGCCACTCAAAGTGAGGGTTTCTCCGAGATAATTGAGTGAAGAGCAGCTGGAAGCTAAAATATCATTCGAAGCTAGACCGGGATAAACATTAGACTTGAACAAGGTGCAGAAATACCATTATTTCCAAGCCTCATTACGTGTCCGCCTTCCCTCAGATTCTTAACAGCTTGCCAGGGATTCCTGAATCTGCCCACAGAACTCTCAGTGTGCAGCGCATTATGTAACAACACTCCAGAAAAAACGTTCCCGTTCCGAAGGAGCCTCAGGCTTCAAAGGCCTGTCAAGAATCCCACAGCGGGCCCAGGGAAGCATCTCGAAGTAACTCATGTAAAGGTCATTTAAGGTTATTTTCTGGAAACATGGAATCAATGAAGCTTGTCTTTGTCAGGAAGAACAGTTATCCTTGAAACCATAAAAACATGTTGCCTTTCCCTATTTCCCATCCTCTAGTGGCCTGCAGATGTTTGCCTCTTCATGGCAAACAATTTGGTTTTATGGAAACACCGGAAAAAGGATTCTGATCACTTCCTTAATCTACACTTTGGGGATGTTATGGACATATTTTTTGTACGCAAAAAACCTGGTTTTGGACATTTTTTTATTAAGACCTTTTTCCAGTTATGGTTGGGTTCACCAGATACGATTTAAGTTGTTTAAACTTTGAAGGGGGTATTGCTGGGGATTGAATACAGGGCCTCAATGCCTGAGACAGACAAGTGCTCTACCACTGTGTTTTATCCTAGCCCTAAGCATAAAAAAAGAAAGAAGCTCATCAACAAATGTGAGCAGGGTTTGAGCAGGGTATCAGTTTACATACATTGAACCTCATTAAGCAGATAGATACAGTATGTATGTATATATATATGAATGACAGGGTCTCTCACTATGTAGTTCAGGCTGGCCTTGAAGCAAGACCCTGTCTCAAAAACAAAAACCAAACCAAACAATAAAAGGGTATCTAGTGTGTGTGTGTGTGTGTGTGTGTGTGTGTGTGTGTGTGTGTGTGTTGTTTTTGCTCTTTAAAAAGGGGCATTCCTGCCCAGGATTTAGCTCTGTGGTTCCGCTGCCTGCCTCACAAACACAAGGACCAGAGTTCAATCCCCAATACCAAAAGGGGGGGGGCACTCCTATAATTGAAGCACCCTGTTTTTCAGTAAAATAAACGTTACCATTAGTACCTCATGAAGTAAATTTTCCTTTTGGGGAATGTGATTAAATACATACCTTACATTTTTGGTATACATATCAGATAAAAGTTGGCCCAAGGAAGACAGCTGCCTGTGGGATGTACAAACATTTATGATCAATTTTTACATTCAATATAGCTTTGGTAATTGGTTTATAAAATGCTTGTACCTCACTAAAGACTCCACCATCTTACAGGAAAATCTGTACTATGCTTATTTTTTTTGTACTATGCTTATTATGTCCAATTAATGTTATTAGTAGTCTGTCAGGTAATTAAAAAGCATATGTAATGACTGGGAATTCCATTGCATTAAAACTTCTAGCTTTGTCATGCTATGTTGGAAGGTTAATTCTTCCTAGTGAAAAGGCAAATAATCCTTCCATTTATTAATGTCATTTATCCAATTATTCTCTGAATACTGAATGATACAGACCTGGATTTGTAATTTACTTAACCTAGTCACTTATGTTTCTTTTTAAAATATGGACACTGGGGCCAGGGATTTAGCTCAGTGGTTCAGCTGCCTGCCTTGCAAGCGCAAGGTCCCCAGTTCAATCCCCAGTACCATTAAAAAAAAAAAAGTTTAAAATAAAGACACTGACAATGTGATAATTTCAAGAATATTGCTGCACCAACTACTTAGAACTAGTAGGTAAGAGATTACTAGAGATGTACTAAGGTCAATATGTCCATATTTGCTGTAATGTATCTTAATTACATGTCTTCCTGTATGTCACCAACATGAGTGTAAAAGCATAGTTTATACCCCATTTTTTACGTATTAATATATATTATTCTTTTGTAGTGTTGGAGGTCAAACCCAGGGCACTGTGCCATGCTAGGCTAGTATTCTACCACTGAGCTACACCCTCAGCCCTAAATGCATTTTAATGATGTCATATTACTCTACCTATTGGCTGGGGCATAGTGTGTACAATTATTGGCCTAGTCACTAATCAGTTTTGAGCATTTGTAGTCTGGTTCCTGGCTATGCTAGCTTCCCTCTTCTCTTTGTACCAACTGGCCTTTTTATAACCAGCAGGGTCTCTCGCTTACTAGTTACTATTTAAGCATTATTTACTTTTAGAAATCTTCAGTTCAGAATATTTAATTCCTCTTGCAATGAATTCACAACCTTTTTCAGTACAGGGCCACATTGGAAATATTTTAAACTCTGTAGGCCACAACCTCAGTCATGTATTCCTTTTCTCCCTCTCCACTTTTGCCAATTAAAAAAAAAAAATTCTTAACTCCCAGGTTATAAAACACAGGTTGTGTTTGCCATAGTTTGCTTATTCCTGCCCTAGTTCTTAACAGAAAAAAGGCCAACAAATCTCAACTTCATGCATACATGTCTATGATCACACTAACTTATTAAGTGCTGACTGGCTGTTTAACTTGGTCTTCACCATAATGCTTTCTGGATCTCAGATTATCACCAAGTGCTTTTGTATGACCAATTAATAGAGCAAATCTTAAAGCATATACTATACCTAAGGGGGAAGAGAAACTCAATGGTTTCAAAGAAAGAAAGGAAAAAAAAAAAAAAAAAAAAAGGATCCAAAAGATTTAAATTTATTGCAGCATGTGCACAACAACCATATACTTACACGTAAAACTCTGAAATTATCCACCTGACCTCACTTAGAGTATTTCAAATAACTCCTAGAACTTGACATTGTGATTCTAGTAGCTAATGTAACATATTTACTTTATAAAAATATTCCTGTAGAGGAAGTGGTCCAAGGGAAAAAGTGCCAGTGGTGAGGAGGAAGGGAAAGAGAAATAAGTAGAATAAAGAAATGCCATAGGGCCAGGGATGTAGCTCAGTGGTGCTGCCACCTGCCTCACAAGCACAAGGTCCTGAGTTCAATCCCCGGTACAAAAAATAATAGTAATAATAATAATAATAATAATAACAACAAGAATGAAAAATGTGATAGGGGAATTGGAGGAGGAGGGGGAGGGAAGGGGATTAAAAAACAAGCTGTGATATATACATGTAACCACTCCCCAGAATGATTGTAAACTGCATGAACTGCAAACGCGCGATAATAAAATAAAAAGTATATATTCCTGTAGAATTAAAAGTAACACTTGAAAAAAATTAAGTTTCTCGAAGGTTTTTGTTTAGCTGATTAAAGGAGAAAGCTACAAATCCAAATAATAATTCATACTCTTTGCTACTTATCTATCCAATGCTTCATTTTACTCCTATTTTGTGGGACAAAAATCAATTTAGGGTACTGTATTCAGTTTTAGGTGACAAGAGGAAAAAAGAGTAGGCCAGAGATGCAATAAACTCCTCCAGTGCCACTATAGCAATTTAAACACAGAGGGGGAGAGGAGTTAGCTAAGGCTGAATATCTAAAGAGGGTTTTAGGTTAATCCTAAATTCCATCAGTCTCCACTAATATTTGTTAAACCCATCTGAATGTAGCCAGACTGACATTTGTGAGAACCCACAGATTCATGTGTTCTCTTTTAAGATATACAATGTTTCTGGGCCTGCAATTTAGCTCAGTGGTTACTCTGCCTGCCTTCCCGTACCATCCCCGCCCCCCCAAAGATATACAATGTTTCTGAAGAATTTTCTTATTTGTTTGCCTGAGACAGGGTCTCCCCAAGTAGCCCATGCTGGCCTTGCAATCTTCCTGCCTCAGCCTCCCAATTGCTTGGACTACAGGTGTGCACCATCATGCCTGGCTCAGGGGGATTTTAATGGGGTCTTCTGCTTAAGTATTTGGTACTTGTGTGAACTCTGGTTTTACAAATAGTAATACTTTACATGATTCTCTAAAACAACAGAGGCCATCAAATGATAAGAAAGAATGAGGGCAGGCTGGGTGTGGTGACACGTGCCAAACTCCCAGCACTCTGGGAGGCTGAGGCAGGAGGATCCTCACTCAATTTGAGTCCTACCAGGCAACTACCTGTTTCAAAATTAAAAAGGGCTTGAGATACAGCTAAGTCCAAAAGCCCTCAGTTCAATCCCCAGTGCCATTTTTAAAAAATTTGGTTTTTTTTCTGAGACAGGGTCTCACTATGTAGCCCAGGCTGGCCTCGAACTCTTGGCAATCCTCCTGCCTCAGCCTCCTGAGTGCCAGGATTACAGCCGTGTGCCACCATGCCCAGCACCCAGTGCGATATTAAAATTAAAACAAACAAAAAGGTTCTCTTTAACATTCTCACCTCTATCCTTATCTCTGCCCTGGGTGCTTATATAACACATGATTTATAACTTTAGCCCCTCATAAATTACCCTGCTGCCTCTTAGAACAGGAAGAATGATTAACACAAATGGAATGTTGGAAGGATTAAAATCCACGCTTCATTTGTCCTTTCAAATCATGAATTTATTAGGCAGAGGGAGTTATAGTCATCTTAGACTTTCTCCTACTCTCACCCCACAATTCTTTATTTTAACCATATACAATGAATGCTAGTACATTTTCTTTTGGTACCGGGGATCAAACTCTGGGACCTTGTGCTTGTGAGGCAAGCGGTGGCACCACTGAGCTAAATCCTCAGCCCTTAGTACACTTTCTTTCAAGTTAAATAAGTCTATGGGTAATGACTGTAGACTAGTTTATAACTTGGAGCACCTTTATACTTTAATCGAATAAAATAACAAAGTTCCCAAAACTGGTGCACAATTTGTGCTTTGTGCTATGAATGTCAATGTGAAGAAATTTAATGAAGTGAAAGTAACACAGGGTAACTCTTGACCTTCAAGGTAGCCAAATGCCTCACTGTCTGAATAGTGAAGCCCACCAATGAATGAATGAGATTTCCTTGTCACTGTCCCTGCCTACTACTCAGTAAAACACAGACTAGGTACCCAACCTGGCATTATTGGCAGAGAAAGCTCCTCTGAAGCTTAACTTTGATTTAGGGCAAATAAATTGCAGTGTTTGGTTTTCTGGATAATGTACTGACCATGGTGGAAGTCAAGACTAAAAAATACTTGAGACCTTATTCTCAGAAACAGTCACCAACATGCACAAATCAATGATTATTGCTGGACTGAGGAAAGAATGCTTATTTACCAATCTAAACTGGGGACTTCAAATGGGGGAGGATGGATATCAAGTAATCTAGTCTTCAACAGACAAGTCCATGTGAAGGCACATTAACTAATCAAAAACAACAAACAGGGCCTGGGATTTAGCTCAGTGGTACTGCACCTGGCGCTTGCCTCACAAGCACAAAGCAAAAGGTCCTGATCCCTGGTACAGAAATCAAAAACAAAAAAACAAACAGAACTAAAACCAATCCCCCCTTAACCAGTACACTGCCTCTAAGGAGGTTAACCATAGGGGCAAGTCCAATTACATTCACAAACTTGCCTGATGAACACACTAAAACTTAGAATTTTATGATGAGAATATTTCCTGGCATTTTTCTGTGTAAATATGAGAAATGGAGCCCTATAGTCTTGGCTCAAAAAACCTTAAATTTCTTAGGATCTACTTACTTACTAGTCTTTGTTTTGGGACTTGAACTATGTAGCCCAGGCTGGCCTTGAACTTGTGGGATCCTCCTGCCTCAGCCTCCTGAGTGCTGAGATTAAAGGTGTGCACCACCATGCCCAGTTAAGATTCAATTTTTTTTTCTGGTATGGGGATCAAACTCAGGACCTCGTGCTTTTGAGGAAAGGGCCGGGGATTTAGCTCAGTGGTGCCCTGCCTGCCTTGCAGGCGGCAAGGTCCTGAGTTTGATTCCCCGGTACCAAAATCAATCAATCAATCAATCAAAAGGGCCAGGGATTTAGCTCAGTGGTTCCGCCACCTGCCTTGTAAGCCCAAGGTCCTGAGCTTGATCCCCGGTTACCTAAATAAAAACAAAAAACAAAACCCCAACTAAACAAAAACCACAAACAAAACATGATACCAAAATTAGAAATTAGTGTTAAAGCTTTAAGTTTGCCACACATTCCTGGGGACATCAGGGTCCTAAACACTGTGAGTTGAGTGCACTAGGATATAACTATTCATGGCACCTCCTAGAACCTCCTAAAGGCTTGGAACATGACTTTCAACTGTCAGCCTTTAGGGATTTGCTTTCAGTGATAAACTGAGCTGTTACAAATGGATGACCAACTAAATTCTGCCTTGAGAATTAAATGTATTGTTATAGTGCTACTAGTTGTTTATGTAGTACCAAGTACAACTTTGAAGAAATTTGTTGGCATGTTACAACAAAATAAAACAACAGATTGTTGCAAATGTCAGAAGTGACTTTTACCCTACATCCTCTCAAAGAATAGAAACTTGCTCCTGCTATTGCCACCACTCAGTAGTCAGCACCTTAATGGACTCAACTTTATAAAAACAGATGAACATAATTGACTGTTGATTGTAAACAGTTCACATTTGAAGCCAAATAATTTTCTGTTCAGAGACACATTTTTACTACAGCTGTTTTGGGATGAACACTTCTTTAGAATCTAGGAGTATTCCTGCACATGGTTAAACATCTATGTATTGCCACCTTTCTTTTTTCTTTTTTTTTGGTGTCAGGGATCAAACTCGGGCCATTTCGCCTGTGAGGCAGGTGGTGGAACCACTGAGCTAAATCTCTGTCCCTTGCCAGCCATATATTTATAAGATAAATATATTCTTTTGAAATAAGCCGGAATCTACCTGAAATGCCATTTTGTTAATAGGGCCATTGAACTGCTTAGAAAACTAATGGTGTTCTGAACTAATCATGTTAAAGTTTATTTTCAGGGATTCCCTCCAAATTTACGTAACCAGGAAAGGCAGTCAAATCAGAAAAGCAGCATTTTCCATTTGTCCAACATAGTACCATTATTTTTTTCTTGGTTCTGGGGGATTGCCAGGGTATTGACATAGGGCTACCTTCTGTCTTTTTTTTTTAATTTTGAAAGGAGTCTTGCTGAATTGCCTAGGCTTGGCTTGAACACATGATCCTCCTGCCTCAGCCTCCCAGAGTACTAGGATTACCAATGTGTGCCACCATGACCAGCTAATTTAACACTTTTTTGAGGTTTTATCTGCAGTGGATGGACACGAGTAGCAGGTTGTGTTCTCCGAGATTACTAGTCTTTCACAATAACTGTGCCTGATAAAACCCATAGGAATAGATATCCAATTATTTTCTTGTATTATTTTTAGAACAGAGATGATTATTCTTGGGCATAAATCACTAACCATTTCATGTTAACTTTTGACAAGAAAAATACATCTGTAACCTTTTTTTCTTTAGAATCTAAATTTAGCAGCTATTCTACAGATTTATGCTTATATTAAAGAGAAAAGACCCAATCCAAGAATTACTTTAGCATATACTATGTCCTAGGCACTAATGCAGGCACTGTGCATTCAGGAATAAAATGAATCTCTTTATCCAACAAAGATTATACAAGTTACACACTCTGTCCTTCAGGGGCTCATTCAGCAGGGTGAGGAGATTCTACACTGTGGTATTTTTTGTTTCGGTACCTGGGATCAAACTCGGGACCTTGTGCTTGCAAGGTAGGCGGCGGAACCACTGGGTTAAATCCCCGGGAAGGAGATTCTAAATAACAAATTGCAGTAAGTGCTATGAGTGAGGTACAAGGTACACGGGACTATAAAGAACAATGAAAAAAAAAAAAAAAAGAACGAACTTCTTGGGATAGGCTCAGAGAAAGCTTCATAGAGGAAATGCACTAAAACTGAAGGGTACGTTCACAAGGGAAACAGGGACTCCCTGAAAAGACAATAGTGTGTACACAGGAAAGGAGGTATGAGAACATAAGGTAGTTTGGGGGAACTGAAAGAAATAAGTAGGAGCAAAAGAAAAAAAGCAACTAGATTAGCAATTTAGATTTTTGATGGGGCGGGGCAGGGGTAGGGTGGGAAGCAGAAGCCAGATCAGAGCTGGTTTTGTCTTCCCAAAGATCATGGAGTTCTTAAAAGACTGCAACTATGTCATAACAGATTTATATTCCAGCGAAATCACTTTGAAGTGTGACAGATGAATATGAAAGGGACGATTAAAGCCAGGGTAGGCTAGAAGATACTGCATACATACATATAAAAACTCATTTATTTGGCAAATATTTAGAGTGACTTGACTATTCTATGCTAAGTGTGAACTACAGTGGTGGCAGTGGGGAAGACAGAGGATACGTAGACCAAGAAATAAAAAGTCAAGAACAGACAACAGGAATGTGACGGTCACAGTGCTAAAAGACTGACAAAGATTCCTAGGTTTCTGACAAATTGAGATTATACTGTTTTCAGTCTGTATTCTGTTAGTTAAAATATACAGCTCAAGCATTTCCCTTATTACCACATTCCTCTTTAAAAACTACTTTCTGGCACTACACGCTTGCTGTAAAAAACTCATCTGTAAGCCTATACCTTAGAAAGAAAAAGTAGTAAAAGCAGTAAACTTGCACGTGCGTTGTGTGTATGTGGTACTGGAGATTGAACCCAGAGCGTTCTCAATGAGCTACAACCCCAGCCATTTTTTAATCTTGAAACAGGGTTTCACAGAGTTGGCCAGGTGGGACTGCAACTTTCAACCTCCCTGCCTCAGCCTCCCAAAGTACACGAATTACAGGTGTGCATTAACATTCCCTACCCAGAAACGTTAATTCTAAAAACAAAACACTAGCCATGTACAGAATTTTATATATTAAAGAAAGAGAAGGACCACATGTTATTTTCCCCTTAAAATTCAGTGTTGGGAGACAGGTGTATAGTTCAGTAGTATAAGTGCATGCCAGGTATGCTCAAGACTCTAGGTTTGATCTCCAGCAAGAGAGGGAAAATGTGTCCCCTTATTCTTTTTATTCCCATTTGTTCTTTGTTTTTGAGACAGGGTCTCACTAGGTAGTTGAGGCTGGCCTTGAACTTGCTACGTAGCCCAAGCTGGCCTCAAACTCAGGTGATCCTTCCGGGATTGCATACATGTGCCACCATGCCGGCTTTCCTATCTGTTTTTTAACTGGTCAATAAGTGGGAACACACAAAGAGAGTAGTTACAAAAATGTCTATTGTATAAGCAGACAAGCTGTGTTTAGGACCGAGGAGAGAGCCATGGGTGGCAAACTCATAGCATACAGCTGGTTTGTTACCATGGAAAACTCTACAAGGTTTGCCATCACTGGCCTAGACTATCATGGTACTGTCATCATTTGAACCTGAGACTAGTGAATATTTCAGCTGTCTTTTCAAGTTTCTATTACAGAATTTAAAAACAAAATCTAATTTGATGTTTGTTTCTTTCTTATTCAAAGTAAATTTTCCTCAGGAACGGACTGTCATCTTAGCACAGCCTTCCTTCACGAAAAATTTAAGTACCAGAGATAAGACTAAACTTGAAGAACAAGTTCTCTCTTAACCTTAAAGCCATAAAGTCAAAATACAACAGAGGCCAGACAACAGCACAATGTGTAGATATATGACACAGAGGTATAAATAAGTCTAGGGAGAATTGATTTTTAAATGTAAAAAGGACAGACTTACACATTTTGAATAGTGAAGTTCTAACCTAGTGTTTAAGAATTCAAATGTTCTATAAATCAGTAGAAACTTCTCCAAATTCAGAGATGACAGTGCTAGAACTATGTCCTGTATGTTCACCAATCATTCATGTTACTTTGCCCCTTAGATATGAAATCATTGGTGGTAGAAAGTTTGGTTTGAGAGTTAACAGTACATAGTTTTCACAATTTTCAGAACTGGGCCTGGGATTTAGCTCAGTGGTTCCAGCACCTGCCTTGCAAGTGCCAGATCCCAAGTTTGATCTGCGGTACCAAAAAACAAACAAACAAACAAACAAAAAACACAAAAAAAGAACTGATTTTGTTTCCTGAGAGAACCTAGAGTTATGTAAATAACCAAAAACTCAGGTTTAAAAATAAATTCTAAAATAAAAAAACCACTCGTTTTTGCTCAGAATCATTTAGATTTTTTTAGAAAGCACTTTAAAATGCTATTTATCATTTCTGGGCACTGCAGAATCAGTTTCTTTTACTGCTAGCCAGACTCATACAAATAAACGAACCATCAACCAAATTCCTTCCCCTTGGTCTATCATGTGGACAAGATACTGGCTTTCTGGCTAGTTTTGTCTACATTAAGATTATATCTTCTCAGCTTTTTCTTCTGGCTCTGAAGACTACCAAACTGCTAACAATTATTTTTTTTGAAAGTAAGCTTTTCTTTTCTCTATACCCAGGCAACAAGCATGGATGTTTCTGTAATATCTTATATACCCCCTTTATTATATTATATACCCTCTTTATTATATTACAAGGGCCTAAGGGTCTGTCATTCTCCCCAACTGAAGGTGGGTAAGTTTTAAAACAAAGCGCTTCCCTCTTCTGTGCTGCATGTCAAAGCAAGTCTTCAGGCTGAGGTAGAGCCCTGATGCATCCCCAGCATAGAGAAAGAGTAAGTCTCCTCACTGAGCCAGTGAAACTGGAGCAAAGATTATGAACATTGGTGAGGTAAGGGAGACAGGTGTTGAAATCACTGCTCTGCCACCTTGGGAAAGATTATACAAGAAGGGACCGGGGATTTAGCTCAGTGATTCCGCCGCCTGCAATCCCTGGTACCCCCCCCCCCCCAAAAAGAGTATATGAGGATCAAACAGTTTTGGGTATTCAGCATTTTGAGGGGGAGCCACACTAGCAGTTAAGAATTTCTGTTCTCCTAAAAATCAAGACTTCCAAAAAAATTCCTCCCCATTCTCTCTAAACTAGCATCACCAATGACCAATATGGCATACCTTGCTATAAAACAAAAACTCTTGCTATTCTAAGTCCGTACTTAAATTATTATATCTCACCTATTAACCAGTGATCTTTCTTTGATGTTAACTGTCAGCAATGCACCAAGATATACATAAGGAAGTGGAAGTAGCATGAAAAGAGAACTTTAAAGAGGCAGAATAAAGGATGGGAGAAAATAGCTAATAAACATTTACATATAAAGGCTTTAAATTAAAAATGTAAAGGAATTAGGTTATGTGTTTGTTGACTGAAATTAGGGCTGCAGTTTCAATCTGTCCCAAGTAGGGGACAAATTTATGCAATATTGGGGGAAAACCAGAATACAGTTTAAATCTGAGGCATAGATATAAGTGTATTTTGGGAGGGCACTTTCAAAAACAATCTCTTGGGGTTGGGGATTTAGCTCAGTGATTTCGCCCGCCTGCCTCACAAGCGCAAGAACCCGAGTTCGACCCCTGGTACCAAAAAAAAAGTTATCAAAAAACAATCTCTTGAGGACAAAGAATATTAAAGTGATAATCTCAAGAAATAAATTCCTATATTATTCAGCAATTTGGGTTCAAGATGTATGAAATATCATTTATCACAGGTTAATAACCAATTTAAATGATACAAAAACTGGTTTGTGTAAAAGTTGTTGATTGAAGGTACATTCTGTATTTCAAAAAGACAATGCTGTTTTCTAATGTACTTACACTAGCGGAGCAAATACAAACTCCAAAACTCAGCTGGGTGTGGTGGCACACACCTGTAACCCCAGCACTGTTGAGAATTTGAGTCAGGGACGTTGCAAGTTTGAGCCCAATGTGGGCAATTTAAGGATTTAGCAAGATCCTGTCTCAAAAAAGGGTGTTTGGGGCCGGGGATTTAGTTCAGTGGTTTCACCGCCTGCTGCACAAGCTCCAGGACCTGAGTTCAATCCCCAGTACCAAAACCATAAAAACAAAAATCAAAAAAGGATGTTTGGGTTTGGGGCTGGGGGAATGCTGGGATATAGCTCAGTGCAAATGCCCTGGGTTCAATGCCAAGGACAGGAAAAACAAAAACAAAAAGCCTCCCAAACTCAAAATACAAATGCAACGATAAACTCTGCATACTTCAGTGCTCATGACAAACATAAGCATAGAAGGAAAAATGCCACTGAAATACTCTTCCTTATAAAACAAAACAACAACAGAAGAACACAACCACAATCTCTAAATAAGGACAGTTGATGAACTTGGTACATTTAGAAATTCTGTTTGCGCTACATTCACCTCTCCAAGCAAATAAAGAACCTCCAAGACATCTTACAACCCTTCCTCTCTGGCTTCATTTTTACAGTGGCTATTCAAAATTTATGCAGGATACTGAAGAGTGCTTTTACCATGTCTGTGGTTAACTTAATAATACATTTTGTTTAGAGACACTGAAGTCTCAAGTAAGAATGGCAAGAACTGTGAGGTCTCTCACGATTTTCCTGCCTTTCTACTCGCTTCATGTATGTAGGAGCAGTATGTTACTCATTTTCTCTCATTTCCAGATGAAATTCCATACTGAAAGAGTTCCAAACTTGAATTAAATAAATTTATTATCTTCATAAGAGAAATAATCAAATTCATTTAAGGTATCTACAATGCTTGAATTATTTAGTATCTTTAACACTATCTGCAAATGAGTATTTCATGATTAGTGTTACCTAACATCATACCCAGGAAAAGCTGGTTAACATTTAATACATTTCTCTATAAGTTAACCTAATCAGGGACCAGGGATTTAGCTCAGTGGCTCCAGCACCTGCCTCGCAAGCACAAGGTCCCGAATTTGATTCCCCGGTGCAAAAAAAAAAAAGAAAAGTTAACCTAATCAGGCCATCTATGTTCAACCATAACATTTTAATGAAAATTTACTGATTTCAGTTCAAACCATTTTCAGGTATGAATCAGTTTATTCTTCTCAATTTACAGGACATTAAATGTCATGGGTGGGATAGAGAAAATTTTCATGTAAAAACTAAATTCAGTGAGTCACACAGCAAGTCAGAATGTTTTCCTAACTCAAGTTCCAGCAGATACGTCAAATGACAAATACACATGACTATTCAAAGATATACTAAGTTTGTTTTGTTTTGTTTTGATACCAGAGATCAAGGGACCTTGCATTTTTGAGGCAGGCGGTGGAACCACTGAACCTAATCCCCAGCCTAAGATATACTAAGTTTTAAGAGCAGACAACGGGTAATCAATGTTTAAACTTGACTCATAAGGTGTTTTATTTGTTTTGTATTATATACATTAATAAGACTTATTACTGGAATGCCTATTTCATTATACATAAAACAAACAGGTACCAGAGGTTGACCCAGTCTTATTCTTAAATTGACCTAACTAAACTTGAGGTCACAGAAGTTGTGCCCTCTAATATAAAAGCAAGTAATGCTATATACCTTGATGAATCTTAAGACACATTAAGGAGCCATTTAATCATTAGTTTTTATATACTGTTGAAGCGTATGCATGAAGCCATCCTCTAGATCTAAGAAATATTGATGGATACCTCCAAATAGTCCAGTTTGGGGTTTTTTTTCCTTTTTGTCTTTTTGCAGAATTCTCTGGCCCATTAGGGGTTCCCTACCTAACTTCCCCCTGAATTATCTTTTCCTCTTATTCAAACTCTGGTGGTCAGGAGAGCATGTTTGCAGCACCAGGGATCAAACCCAGCCAGGGTCTTCTCACTGAACTACATCACTACCCATTTTTATTTTAGATAGGGTCTAAATTACTCAGGCTGGGCTGGAATTTGCAATCCTTCTGCCTCAGCCTCCTGGGATTATAGGCATGAATTGCACCTGGCTAAAAGAGCTCTTTTGAAAGTGATCTTATCAAGAAAGGTCCACTCCAATGCCTATAGACAGTCACTAATGACTGGGTTGTCAATGTAACGAGTGGCTCAAAGTATTTTGAGTGTAGGGATTTATTTAAGAAAAGTTTTAGGAGGCAGGGAAAAGACTAAAGCTGTGCTATCCAGAAGGGGGAAGGGACACTCTAGACAGTGGGGCAAAGGCACAAAGGTGATGAAATAGTACGGTACCCTTCAGATGGTATATGCATGATACATGGACTCCGTAAGATTCCTGCATTCTACAAGGCGATGACTTGAACAGGAATAAGGAAGGCTATGGTACAATTTACTCAAATAATCTTTTGAGGAAATGAGTGAAGACAGTTCTTAGGAATCAATACCAAGTTTAGTATTTTTTATGAGCTCAGGAATCAGAAATCAGGAAGCCCATGTCCCTTGTAAACCTTAACATTGCATTTGCAGCTCTGAAGCTAGTACTGCTAAGATGAAGGTGAAAAATGGAGGGATAATGGAATAGGCACAAATGAGACTGCCCAGGGAGAACATACAATGCAAAAAGGCAAAGAAAGGTAATCTCAAGTAGTATTTAAAATATCATAGGGGGCAGGGATTTAGCTCAGTGGTTCTGCTGCCTGCCTGGATCCCAGGCACCCCAAAATAAATAAATAAATAAACAAACAAACAAACAAATAAATATCATAGAAAAGCTAAGAGTTTATGAAGCTCATGGATCTGGCAATTAGGTACAATGAGGATACATGCTGATTAAAAACATAAAAGATTTATTTTTCATTAGTCTAGAAAATGGCCTCTTCCCTGTAAGGCAGAGGGAGGTTACGAACATTCCGAAAATTGCTTCATAATCTCCCGGTTTTGTATTTAGATCCCTCTCCTTGCAAGAGAAGTTGCTCTGAGCAAAGAAAGGGAGTAGGAACACACACGTAACAAAGTAACCCTTAAAATCACTCCAAAGTTCTTGTACAATGTGTCCATTTTTGCAGCGTGAGCAAAGAAGAAAAAAAATCTTTGAATGTTAAATTCTTTGTACTAAGTAACTATTTACAAGTCAGGGGCTTTCCAACTCAGCCATGTTCAGTTAGTGACTGAAAAGAATCCACAAAAACTAATAAAAATTTAAAGATATACAAATGAATTAAAAATGCAATCTTGTCAAACTACCAGAGCCCTGCAACTAAAGGAAACAACCTAAACTAAACAGCCCTAAAACTAAAACTAACTGCCCTAAAACTAAAGGAAACATCAGTCTTGGATCCAGGTTAAACTCATTTGTAGGTACAATAGGTATTTCTTCCTAGCATCAAACAGTACTTAGTCAAGCAGGGTGTGGTGGTACAGGCCTGCAATCTCAGCACTGGGGAGGCTGAGACAGGAAGATTCAAGTCCGAGGCCAGCCTGGTGCACACAGTGAGTTCAAGGCCAGCCTGAACTACAGAGCAAGATTCTGTCTCAAAAAGCCAAAAAACAAAGAAACGAACACACAAAGAACATTTTGTCAAGAAACAAGACAGATTTTAGCTGAAAATGTATGAATAACTCATTTTCAATGCCTTTCAAGGTAAGGTCTTTAAATCTCCTCTGATTTTTGTCTATTATTCACTAATCATATGGCCAAGTGGAAATCACGAAATACAAAACATCTTCAACAATGCAAAGTTTCAAAAACTTCATATATACTTTATAATGGCTCAGGAACCTTACTGAATAATATTTACCAAAAGTTATTATAGTTTCATGTTTTATTATAGAAAACCGTAATAAGAGCGACAGAAAGCCAACAGAAAGTATTGAAAACGCCCTTACAATTTCATGTAGACGAAAACACTAGCAGCTTTTATTCTGAATTACTGATGGCTGTATTTAAAAAAAAAAAAAAAAAAAAAAGCAATTCCCACCGGTAAGATTTCGCATTCTTACAGGAAATACAGACGAGGGTACTGAAAATGGGACTTTTAAAGGAAGGTACAGGAAATTTGAAAAGGGTCCTATATTCAGATGGGCACTGTCTTCGACGGCTTGGATCTTTTTAGAAAAAAAATTTTAAAAATGTTCCTGGGTGTTATTTATACCTTTACACTTGCCTCCAAACTTTGGGAATACTGTATTTTTCTATTCGGACCTGAGAATGTTCAGGCTTCCCCAGAAAACAATCGGTCCTGCCTCCGGACAATGCGCCCCAGAGCCAGCCTCTTCTCGCCAGGTGTCGGGTGGCCTGGGAACACACTGGGGGGTCCCCCGCCACCTTACGTGAGCGCACTTTGCAAGGAGGCCGTCAGGAAACGGAGCGCCAACCTCCTCCTGCACCCACAGTAGCCACCCTTGACGGGCGCGTCCCGGGGGGCTTCCCCGCGGGGACAGAGCGCTCGCCAGTCGGCTCTTCCTCTTCGGGCCGCGACCGCCCCGCCCCGGCCCTCCCCTCCCCCGCCCCGGCCTGGGCCGCAGCCAAACCCCACAGGAATGCAGCCGGTCACATGCGCTGCGGCGGCGGCGGACGTGCCGCTCCCCCCGCGCCCCAAGGAGACCCAGCGCCATCTTGCCCTGACGCAGTTACAAAAGTCACAGGAGCCATCGTGTCTCCTCGTCCGCGCCAGCGCCCCAGAGTCTTGCAGAGGCCGAGCCAGGGCCCTCACCTCGCGCAGGGACAGGAGGAAATGGTGAGGGAAGAGCCTTGCGATTCCCATCGCCACTGCTCGGGTTCCATACCGGCCGCGGCGGCAACGAGCACCATCGTCACTTCTCCCTCTCTGCCTTTGCAACAGCCTCCCCCGACGGTTTTGGCCCCACCCGCTGCTGCAGCATGAGGTCATCGCTAGCCAATCACGACGCGCCCGACAGACTACCTCAAGCGCCGATTCGCTGCCACGACTGCCTCTGCCTCTCCCCATTCAGTTTACCAAGCGCCCAGGGTCGCTGTGGGGCAAGAAGACGGAAACCGCCATTTCGGGGAGCGACCCGGAAAACAAGAGCCAGAATAGCCATGTCACTTTAGTGGGGGAAACCCTCGTTTTATTCTTTGGCCTACCCCCCAGTTTTCTTTCAGATAACCGTCTCCCTGCCCCTCCCTCGTTTAATCACCGCCACATAAAGGAATTCCCGCTCCCCGC
The DNA here is from genome assembly GCF_053883595.1 of Heterocephalus glaber. Taxonomy (NCBI): domain Eukaryota; kingdom Metazoa; phylum Chordata; class Mammalia; order Rodentia; family Bathyergidae; genus Heterocephalus; species Heterocephalus glaber. The sequence goes on along the minus strand of NW_028258156.1, from coordinate 23,897,530 downwards.
CCCGCACACTGTCCCGCGAAGGGTAACTCCTTCCCCGGGGCCAAGACAAGTATAGGAGGCAGCGACAGCGGCTGCACCGACGGCAACAGCAGCGTTTACCGCGAAACACGGTGGCAGGGAGGCGGCACGGACGATGGCTGTGTTTCCCCAGCTGCTTCTCCCCCCGACCTCTTCCGTTTCTCGCTCCTCCATGAGACGGCGCCGCGCTCGCTAGCTCCGCTTTTATCCGGGGCCTGGAGCCTGCGCAGTGGAGCCGCCCCGGCCCCCAGTGGGCGTCGAGTGACGCCCGGCCGGGTTCACCCCGCGCTGGAGGCCCGGTGGGGGCGGGGGGCACCCCTGGGGAGGTCGTCTTGGGGTGGGAGAAAGTGCACCGCTTTCTGGGGAGGACGGCGGGGGTCGCGCCCAGGCCCCACTGTCACCCTTCTGCTCCGGGACGTAGCATGCCCACGCTCACCGATCCAGACTTGAGGGCCACTCGGGGAGAACCAAAAGCGCCGACCCCCCCAAACCTTCGGTGAATTGTTCAGTGCACCTGCTGTGAAAAAGACGGAGCGTGTCCATCTCCCTGTCTCCAGTTTGTTAGTCTTTGCGCCTCGGCGGAATGGAAACGGCGGGCGGCAGCCCACAAGCAAAATGGCGGCGGGCGACTTCGTCCCCTCCCCCCTGCCCCTGCGGAGCGGGGCGGGCGGGCCCCGTGCACTTGCCGCCGCCGCCGCCGCCGCGGCCGCCGCCGTCGCCGCCGCCGCCGCCGCCGCCGCCGCCGCGGCCGCCGCCGCCGCCGCCATTTTCCCAGAGCGAGAAGCAGTGACACTGAGCGGGCGCAGGGGGCCGAGTCGGAGACCGAGCCGGAGTCGGGGAGCGGCCACCGAGGGGGCACAGACACTCGGAGCAGCCTCGCCGTCGCCCCTGCTTTCCCGTGGACCGCCTGGGCGCGCCCTCCCCGACCCCGGCTCCGGGAGAAGAGGCTTCGCGCTGCTGTGTGGGGAGGGTGTGTGTGGAACCGGTCCCGCGTCCGCAGTGGCTGCTGTCGGGGGGTCGCCGGGTCGCCGAGGTGCCGAGACACTTCTGGGGGACCGAGCAGATAACGGGGTCCGGGCGTCTGGTGTGTGAACACCCCAGGTCAGTGCATGTCGCGCCCGTGGGAGTCGGTAGTGTCGGGGTTCGGGGAGGGGGCGCCGCGTCGTTATCCCTCGCAGGCGAGAGGACGCAGACTCTGGGCGTCCGCGCCCGGCCCGGAAGGTGCTCGCGTCCATCGGGCTGCCCTGTCCCGTGCCTGTCCCAGACACGGAGCATTATGGCGGGTTTTGGGGTGGTGGAAGGGGGAACTGGCAGTTCAACCCCTGCGAGCGGGGGTTGGGGTGGGCGCCTGCCTCCCGGGGCCGCGGTGCGGAGGGAGCGCGGGCCGGCGGCGGGGCTCGCGTCTCCGAGGCCCGGGAGCTGCCAGCGGGCCCCTTTCTCAGCTGTGTCTGGTTCAGGTGCTGAAAAGCCGGACAGGCCCCCTTTTCTCCTCCCATTTCCCGATTGGCAGTGCCTGGCATAAGGTCCTCGCAGATACGAAGTGGGGCAGAAGGACGGCCTGGGCATCTCTCTTTGTGGGGGAGCGAGACAGCTCCCCATCCTCGCCCGGAGAGGGCGAACCCGCCCCCGTGGTGGTCACCCCAGCACCCAGCCTTCGCAGTCTCCACCCCCACTCCTCTTGCTTTGCTGTCGGAGCCCCAGAATCCACAGTGTGGCTCATTGCAGAAAAGCTTATTTGGACCAAAGGACTGGCACAAACACTGGCAGCAGACAAACGGTTCCCTGTGCTGGACTGGGGAGGAGGGAGAGAAAGCAATCCAGAGCGCTCGCTCTTATTGGCCTCAGTTCTGCGTATCCGTCCCGGCCGGGCTCGCTCTCGGGAATGATACAATGTAAAGTCCAAGCGAATCGCTACAGTTAGCTACAGAGTAAATCTCGTGTTGCCTATTTTATTCACCTTTTAGAGATGTGAATGAGGTAAGGGCTTGGAGTTCTGAAGACCTTGAAGAGAATCAAGCGAAGTGCCCTCAACTCTAGGCTGGAGACATCAATAGCTAACTGGACAGTGGTCCTGTTTCTCCTTTAATTTCAGAGATGGGAGTAAAAACTGTAATTTCCCTCTTTTGTCCTTTACAGATTCTAAAAATGGCGGCCCCAGGCTGATGTTGTGGTAATCTAATCAGCTCGGGTCCTCCACACCCCATGCAGTGCGTTTGTCTGCAGCATATTACAGGCTTATTATGTTTACATGAAAAGACAACGCTTTTTTTCTTTGCTCGCGCCATTTACAAAAATGCGCTGATTTTACTGCACATTACAATATTATGTTTTTAGTTTATTTTATTTTTCCTGAGAGCCAGATACAACGACAACACTTTTGAAAAAAATAAAAACACCCAGGTAGCCTTGGAAATTTCAGTGATCAGGATGGATGCTCTTAAACATTATAAAAAATACTCAAGTACCAATAATAGTTTATGTTGGGTTTAATTCAAGCATGATCTATTCAATATGTCAGTATAGATTTAAAAATCGTGTAAGAGTATAAGTGTAACCTGTTTTATATGATTGGATGTTTTAACCTAGCGTGAAACATTTCTCATCCAACTCTCGACCAATTTTGGTTTTTGTATTGTTTCCCCGTAAATTTTAGGGAGCTGTACAAACGAGCCTAAACCTGTTACTTCACTTGAGAATAAAGATGCTATCCTTTCCAGTATATTTTGCATCAGTTTTCCCCGTGTATTTAAAGCTTTCCTTAAGAAATTCAAAGTTGATTGTGTGTCTGGTAAAGTGAAGCTGTATGTTTTGCTGCCTTTTAAATTTGTCTTACAGCATACTATCATTATGTAAGTAAGAAGTAAGGCTTTGTTTCTTGATTCCTCACCCCCACTCCTACCTAACATGCCAATTTACCTATTAGGGGATTGTGGAACTTAGTCTGTTTTAATACACCTTAAATACAATCATTACCATAATATGGTCTTGAATCAGTTTTATGTTTTTTTCTGAATCTTATGGACTGATACTGAAAGTTAAATGGTGTCAGGTGTCATGTAACTGTATTTTCAAAAGTGGAATAATTAGAATTCATTTCTATAGTGGGAGGCGGTCTTTTGGGGCTGTACCAAGCAGTGAGATATAAGTGGGTCATTAAATGCCATTACTGTCCCTTCTGATTGTGGAACAACTGAAAGATGCCTGTCAACCCAATGGTACTTAAAAGATTGGAGACCACACACCCTATCATGATTCTCTTATTCCATTGTAAATATTTTAGAGCAGAATTTACTTCATAGGATGAATATAGGAACTAGTTGATGATAAGATTCTATTCTATAAAATTATTATAGAAATAACTGGCTTAGGGATGTTCTGCATTCTAGTGAGCTCCATCCTTGAAGAGTGAACATACAACCTTACTCAGAAATATTGACATTTTATTATGTAGTGAAATGTTGGTGGGTGGTGGGAGATCGTATAGGAACTTGGAGTCAATGCTCATGTTACACTTTTAAGTAGACAAATATAGATCCTTCACTGCTGTGTAACTGCTGTGCATTTATTCTATGGGCTGTAGGTTAAGATCTGTGGTACAGAAGCACGTTGCTTTTTGAAACTAATGTATGAGATCAGGGTAGTCTTATAAATTTCATTTATTTAGCCATAGGAGAGAAACTGTCTGTGCTCATAGTTTTCTTGATAGTGACCTTGGTTAGGCCTAGACACGAAGTATTTGGACTTAGCTTTGAACAAAAAATACCAGGTTAGAAATGGTAAGAAAAGCTTCCTTAAGTTTATCAGCTTTCTTCATACTGACTTATTCGTTGTTTTGGGTTTGTTTGTGTTGTTCATTTTGATGTTTTGTTTTCTATAAAATGAAAAAAATTTAAAAAGCTATTGTGCTTTGTTTCACTTTATAAATTTTTTTTAAAAAATCAGTTGACTATAGCCTGGGATACATAGTGAGTTCAAGGCCAGCCTGAACTACAAAGGGATACCCTGCCTCAAAAAATTTTAAAAAGGAGTTTAACTGTTGGTAAAAATCAATTGACTATACATGTTTTAAATTAGCATCATGGAGTCAAATTTATTAAAAGGTTATATGTAATTGTTCCCAGGAAGTTTAGAAACATTTGGTCCCTTGAGGGAAAACTAGTCAGATAGTCTTTGTTCTTAGAATAGCTAAGTTTGAAGGATTACTTGTTTATCTGTTTAAGTGGATTTGTAGAACACCGTAATGTAATTGGAGAGTAAATTTTAGTTTTAGAGACTTTTTTTTTTTGGTACCAGGATCGAACTTGGGTCCTTGTGCTTCCAAGGGAGGCAATGAAACCACTGAGCTAAATCCCCTGCAGTTTTAGAGACATTTTGATCACACTCAGCTTTTGTCAGTGTAAATTAAAGGATCTCTTTGATCTCTGTTTTAAGTTTAGAACCTTTACAGGTCTCTATTTGCATTCAACTTTATTGGACTCTGATAACTCTCCTATAATTTGCCTTGTCTGGTTTCCTTACAGCTTCCAGGCAGAGATTTTTTGCCATGTATATACCACAGTAAGCTTTGGATTTACTGGATCTAAAAACAACAAGGTAGAGACAAAAACCAATTAATAAATGAGGAGAATTTCCTCCCCTCAATACATACTTTAGTGATCTTAGGCCAAATTGTAATTTTTTAAACTGGCATCTAAATTTCTAAGATTGATGTACTCATTTTTTTAATGCACTAATCTCTTACAAAAACCTGCAGTTTTATTTTTAAAAGTCCATTAAGTAAGTCCTAACAGCTCTGCTTTTCTGGAGTTTACTGCTGGGATATACGTGTATACTACCTTATTGTATTTAAAATGTGTAAAACCAGCAGAACTTTGAAGACCTATGAAGACTGCCTTGGGCTGGGGATTTAGCTCAGTGGTCTTGCCGCCTGCTGCGCAAGCACAAGGACCAGAGTTCGATCCCTGGTACCAAAAAAAAAAAAAAAAAATGACTGCCTTAGGAATATTAGTATGCAGTTTTCTTCAAGGATATTTTTAAAGGATTTATTCTTAAATGAAAGTTGCTGAATTATTTGTTAAATTTAAAGCTTCTATTTGAACACATGTACACCTCAAATATTCAGGGTGATTAGGGGTTATTCCTTGTTATGTGTTAGAATAAATTTTCGATACGTGTGTTCTATGAGACAATTTACTACTGAGTATAGGATTACTTTCTGAGTTACTGGGCAAGTAATAAACAGGATCTATTTGAAGTATTGCTGTATGACTGTAACTAGCTTTTAGGCTGGGTTCAAAATTACAATGGTTCAACTTTATTGTTTTGTGATGTAGCTATAATGAGAGGACCTTTTTTTCCCTTAATGAACCCTAAAAATGTGTGTAGGGGTTGGGGATTTAGCTTAGTGGTTTCGCCGCCTGCTGCACAAGTGCGAGGACCTGAGTTCAATCCTGGGTACCAAAAATTAAAAATAAAAATTTGTGTAACACAGAAAAACATTTGTGGTTGAAAATTGCTTTCTGCAATATGAAGTACACGGCATTTAAAAATACAGCTATTGCTAGTCAACAGTGAATATTTTATAACGGTGAAAATTAACCATATTACATGGCAAGAAAATTATTATTGTACAGTCCTATGCTAAGTGCCACATTAAAAATCAGATGATGCTGGGTGTGGTGGCACACATATAATCCCAGCTACTCACGAGGATGAAAAGTTTGAGAAAGCCTGGGCAACTTAATATCTCAAAATAAAAAGCAGGGGTGGGGTGGGCCTCAGGGGTGAGGGTGAGGACACCACTCAGTGGTGGAGCACTTAACTGGCATGCTGGAGGCCCTGGTTTGATCTGTAGTACCAGCAGGGGATGGTGGTGACACAGGCTAAGTTAATTCGCTCCTATTTGTGTCTTTAAGGATACAATTTTTTCTTTTTTTCTATAGTTTTTATTTTTTTGTAACTAAGATACTTTTTACTTAAACCACAATCAGGAAACAGTTGTTACATTTTCACTGGCTATGAAAATCAGTTCTTTTTTCCCTCCTAGACAATTCATCTTTTTTGTGAGACAGTCTCGCTATTAGTTCAGGCTGGCCTTGAACTCACTATGTAGCTCAGGCTGGCTTCCAAATCACAGCAGTCCTCCTGCCTCAGTCAACTTCCAGAGTGCTGTGATTACAGGCATGTGCTACCATGCTTGGCTCCTCCTGGACAAGTCCTAAGCCAAATCTTAGTTTTAGGTGATTTAAGAAAGCCATTTCTTTATTGTTAGGTGAATTTCACAGTTTTTTTTGAAGTCTCACTTAGGGTTTTGGGGGTTTTTTTGTATGGGGGATCAAACTAGCTCTTTGAGTGTCAGTTTTTTTTGGTACCTGGGATCGAACTCAGGACCTTGCGCTTGCAAGGCAGGCGCCGGAACCACTGAGCTAAATCTCCGGCCCCAAACTAGCTCTTTGAAATGTTAAAGATTTTTAATCCAACAGGACAACAAAGAATTAATTTTTGAAGTATTAAGAGGTCATCAAAAACATTGTCTTTTAATGAGTGAATAGTAACATAATAATTAGTAAATAATCAACTAGTTATGCATCATTTTAAATTAAAATACTGGTTTTTGCATCTTAAAACTAAAGTATGAAATCTGGGTGTAAGAAATATATGAGAAAGAAAATCGTCTTTGTAGCTTTCTTTATTGTGTTTTTACAATTGAAGAGGTACAGTAATTTCCTAACATATTTTAGATTGCTTAATTTAGAGCTAATCCAAGGGAAGAATTACAGTACTCTTAGTCCTGAAATTTATTACTGAGAAAAATAATACTGAGTAGTCATACCTTTGTCATAGCCAATGTAGTTGCAGCATTTAGGGCCTATAGCAGAAAGCTAGGATATGACAATGGGATTGAGGGTTTGGTTTTTTTTTTGTATTAAATTGTTTTATTGGTACATTGTAGGTTTACAACACAATTACATTTCTCATTGGGAATTGTACCTTTACATAATGCATCTTGGTTCTTATTTTTTCCCCATTCCTAGCCCTCCCTTCACGCCCTCCACCCTTCCCTATTTACAAAGACTTAATTTCCATTTTTTCCATTTCTCATCATTTTTTCCTTTCCCTTCTTTCCTTTCCCCTGCCCCTCCCACTACCCCTACCCCTTTGGACCTTTTCTTCCTATTTTACATTATCGATTATTCATTCTAATCATTGGTACATTTTAGGTATACAATATAATGACATTCATCATTGGAAATTTGCACCTTTACATAGTCTCTCTTGGTTCTTATTTTTTACCCTTCCCTAGCCCTCCCTTCAACCCCTCCAGTCCCTCCCTATTTACAAAGATTTTGTTCCTATTTTTCCATTTTCTCATATTAATCCCATCAATGGGATTGAGTTTTGATGTGTGGTATTTATATGTTACATAAAATTAACACAATTATGTTGTCTAACATCCTAGTAAAAACTTTAAAATTAAAAAAATGTATGTTGACTTGTCTTTTCAGAGATTATTTAAAAACAATTTATTTTTTGCTTAAATTCTTTTATTGGTCCGTTTTAGGTATACAATACATTTACATTTATCATTGGGTGCTTGTACCTGTACCTGATGTATCTTGGTTCTTATTTTTTCCCCATTACCTGTGCACCCTTCCCTATTTACATACTTTGTTTCCATTTTTTTTTCTTTTCTCGTAATTTTTCCTTTCCATTCTTCCCTTTCCCCATGTCCTCCCACCACCCCTACCTTAAAAACAATTTATATTTAAAAATGTAAGTAGAATTTACCCTGAAGAATTATTTTAAATTTACTTAAGTTTGAAAGTTGAGTATGGGGCCAGGGATTTAGTTTAGCGGTTCCGCTGCTTGCCTTGCAAGTGTAAGGACCCGAGTTCAATCCCCAGTACCAAAAAAAAAGTTAAGTATGTTTTTTTCATTTTTATCACTGTTTTGTCTAAGAATAAAGTCAAGCCTAGTGTCAGTTGTTTTTGGCAAAAAAGTGAGGAATGTGGTGAAAACAGCCATTACTATTTAGGATATTTATTGTAAGGAAAACAAGCTTCTCTTTTTCAAAGGTTCTCAGATAAGAATGTATATGCCCTTCTCTAATATTTTTATTTTCTTATTTAATAGACTAATAAATGTAAGTTTCTATTTGAGTTTACAGTGAAACATGATGAAATTCTTTTTTTTATCTTGCTTTGTATGTCAAAGTCAAATTCCTGTTTTCAGAAATTTGAAAACACATTTTCTTTGTAATGAAGTGAAAGAAAATGGGAAATTTCTTGATGTGACTAATTTGGTTAGGATTGTGCTCTAGGTGCCGTAAATTGCTGGGGGCCTGAGGTTGGTCTAATACACAACAATGCTCATCCATGTGGAATCTATCTAGATGTAGCTTTAACTCAGCCCCCCCCCCCCCATCTTGCTGCTTAGTGCAGGCTGGCCTTGAACTCAATATGGTAGTCTAGACTGGCCTGAAACTCAGTGATCCTCCTGCCTCAGTCTCCTGGGTGCTGGGATTACAGGCATGGGCCACCACACCCAGATTTGCTGGTTCTCTTTAAACAGAGATGTTTAATTGGTTGAATTGACACAGATTTAAACTGTAAAGCCTCCAACAAAACAATATTTTCAAAAGCTAAAGAAAAGATGAATTTTTTGGGGGGGGAGGGTGTTGGTGCTGGGTATTGAACTCTGATCTTTGTGGTTGCAAGGCAGGTGGCAGGAGGCGGAACCACTGAGCTAAATCCCCAGCTGAGAAAAGATGGATTTGAGTAGCTACTATTTTCTTGGCACTAAGGATAGAGAGAGGAGTAAGATTGCTACCTTGATAGATCTCATTGTTTTTTTCCACCTCTCAAAAACCTACTATTTTAGGGTTCCTTTCAACGTGAGAAATAGACATCAGCTTTAGCTATCTTAAGTAAAGGATTTGTTAAGAGGGCTATAGGGAAGTCTCATAATTTATTTGAAGAAAGTACAGATGGGACTTAGAAATTAGGAAAGTGTTGGAGAGCCACTTCTCCATCTTAATCTCTCTTAATTAGCTGACTGGTAAGGAAATTCTAGTGGGAAAGCTATTTATGGTGTGTGTGGGCGTTTCCCTGGATGGAGAATAACAGACACCTATTTACCTAAAAACAATTATTTTTTTGAACAGTGTTCACAGATACTTGGGAGGGCCTTCAAAACTAAGTAATTGGTATATCAAACTGATGATTCCATTTTTTAGCTAAAAAAATGCAAATATATACATATGTTGAGGAATGCCTTAAAAAGCAAAGTTTTTGTTGTAACTTTTTGTTTTGAAATAATTTTAAAGTTGCAGAAAACTAGGCCTGGGATGCAGCTCAGTGGCACTGCACTTGCCATCCAAGTACAAGGTCCTGAGTTCGATCCCCAGTACTGAAAAAAAAAAAAAGTCACAGAAAACTAACTTGACTAATACAAAGAACTCCCATATACTCTTTATCTATATTACCCTTTTTGTAACGTTTTGCCACATTTACTTTATTATTGTCTATAGACATTTTTTCCTGAAGCATTTGAGAGTAGGTTGTATATACTTGGGCCTTTATTTCTCTTAATATTTATGTATTCATTTCCTAAGAACAAGGGTGTTTTCTTATGTAACTAGAATGCTTATTAAGCCTAGAAAATTTAGCATCCATCTGATACTTTTATGTAGTTTTAGTATATGTGTTGCCAAAGTGAGTACTTTTATCTAGTTTGTAGTTCATATTTTAGTTATCAGTTGCTCCAATTACCCCCCCCCCCCCACACACACATAGCCAGTCCAGGATTACAGCTTGCATGTAGGGTTTTGTTTTGTTTTGTTTTGAGACACGATCTTGCTGTGGAGTCTAGGCTGGCCTTGAACTCACTATGTAGCATAGGCTGGCTTCAAACTCATGCAGTTCCTCCTGCCTCAGCCTCTTGAGTGTTGGGATTACAGGCATGAGTCACCATGCCTGACTGAAAGTTAGCTTTCGAATTTACATTTCCTTAATATGCTTGCATAATTGACTACACGTTTGTGTTACTGATGTTTCTGGCCCAAGCTGGTTAACCAACCATATGCCACCACACCCAGCTTTAGTGTCCTTTAATCTGAAAAGTTTCCTTAGCCTTTCTCTGTCTTTCATGACATTGACAGGGTAATCATGTAGTGGTCAATTTAAGTTTGTGTAAGGTTTCTTCATGTTCAGAGTCTGCATTTTTTGCTGGAATATTAGATAAGTAATGGATGTCTTTCTGCCATTTGAGACACATGATATTTGTTTGCCCTTTTTTTCAGTATGCTCATTTTAGTAGGTTGGTTAGGGTGTTGAATAGTTTCTCCATTGTATAATTACTGTTTCATTTTACTATTATTTATCTGTAGGGCAATCATTAGAGTTTGTATAAATATATTGTTCCTCATCAAATTTACTGACCTACATTTAGCATCTATTGATGTTCTTGCCTAAATAAAACTTTTCTATGTTGGTTGAAGAAACACCAGGGTTTTTAATAGTGATTTTTTTTTCTTGGCAATTGAGACTGTGGGAGTTTTGTTTTCTTCTGGAATATTTCAGTAGTGCATATGGATTTCTCATGTAATTACAACAAATTTAAGCGTAATTTAGGTTGTATAAATAATATTTTTGTCATTTTCTTCATAAGTGAGATTAAAATAATTTCTAGATATTAGTCTACTTTGAAATCCAAAACACAAAAATTAAATACTTATTAGATTTTTTGAAGTATTTTAAAAAATTATTCCAGCCCCTTAGTCCTTAGCATTGCTGTTACATGTGTCTTATGTTGTTTTGCTTAGGTTTGTCACTTGCTACTCATGCTATCAGTTTAATTTCTTTTTTTTAAATTTTATTTTATTGGTCCATTTTAGGTATACAGTATAATGACATTCATTATTTGAAATTTGCACCTTTACATAATCTCGCTTGGTTATTATTTTTCCCGCTTCCCCTGCCCTCCCTTCAACCCCTCCATTCCTCCCTATTTACAAAGACTTTGTTTCCATTTTTTCATTTTCTCATTAATTCCATTGCCTTCTTTAATTTCCCCTACCCCTCCCACTTCCCCTTCCCCTTTGCCCCTTTTCTTCCTATTTCACATTATCTGTTATACCTTTTAGTCCTTATTTACACTTTTGGTTTCTCACACTAGAAAAACTATTCGGTATTTACACTTGTGTCCTGTTTATTTCACTTAAGAGTATCACCTCAATGTGCATCCATTTAGCTATAAATGTCTCTAATTTCTCATTTTTTATGGATGAGTAGTACTCCATTAAAAAAAAACCCCACATTTTCTTTATCCAGTCTCCAGTTGATGGGCATTTGGGCTGCTTCTAAGTTTTAGCTATTACAAATTGTGCTGCTATGAACATGGGTGCACATATGTCACTGTGGTATGATTCTTTTAGTTCTTTGGGGAAGATACCCAGCAGGGGAATAGCTGGGTCAAATGGGATTTCCAGTCCTAGTTCTTTGAGGTATTTCCATACTGATTTCCACAGTGGTTGCACCAGTCTACATCCCCATCAGCAGTGGAGTAGTGTTCCTCTTTCCCCACAGCACAGCCAGCATTTGTTATTCGTTGATTTCATGGTTGCAGCCATTCTTTCTGAAGTGAGGTGGAATCTCAGCATTGTTTTCATTTGCATCTCTCCAATGACCTGTGATGTTGAACATTTTTTCATATGTGTATTTGCTGTTTGTACTTCTTTGTGTGAGAAATGTCTGTTCATTTCAGATGCCCATTTTTGGATTGAGTCTTTAAATTTGAGAGGTCTGATTTTTTTAAGTTCTTTATAGATTCTACATAGTAGACCTTTGCCTGAGGAACAGCAGGCGAAGACTTTTTCCCACATTGTGGGTTGTCTCTTCACACTGTTGGTGGTTTCTCTTCCTGTGCAGAAGCTTTTTAATAAGAAGAGATCCCACTTGTTGATTGTTTGTGCTAGTTCATGGGCAACTGAGGTTTTGTTCATAAAATCTTTTCCTATACCAATGTCTTCAAGAGTTCTACCTAACCTGTGTTCCAGCCAGTTCAACATTTCTGTTTTAATATTTAGATCCTTAATCAATTTTGATTTTAGTTTAGTGCATGGTGAGAGATATAGGTCTAGTTTTAATCTTAGGCAAGTTGAAACCAATTTTTCCAGCACCATTTATTAAAGAGACTGTCTTTCCTCCAGTGAGGATGTTTGGCTCCTTTATCGAAGATGAGGTGGCTGAGTGTGTCTGGAGTTGTTTCTGCATCTTTTTTTTTTTTTTTTGGTACCAGGGATTGAACTTGGGTCCTTGCGCTTGCGCTATCTGCATCTTCTAATCTGTTCCACTAGTCCTCAGGTCTGTTTCTTTGCCAGTACCATGCTGTTTTTATCACAGTAGCTTTGTAGTATAGTTTCAAGTTGGGGGTTATGATACCCCCTGCCATGTATCTATTACCTAGAATTGCTTTTGATATTCTGGGTCTCCTCTTGTTCCAAATGAATTTTTGGATTGTTTTCTCAAGGTCTGTGAAGTATGCTGCTGGGATTTCAATTGGGATTGCACTGAATCTATATAGCAGTTTTGGAAGTATGGCCATTTTTACTATATTGATCCTTCCTACCCAGGAGCGAGGGGATGTCTTTCCATTTTCTGTTATCATCTTCAGTCTCTCTTTTCAGAGTGCTATAGTTTTCAGAGAAGAGGTCTTTGATTTCTTTTGTTATGTTGATTCCTAGGTATTTCAGTTCCTTGGATGCTATTATGAAAGGAATTGTTTTCCCTATTTCTGTCTCAGTGAGTCTATTGTTCGTGTAGAGAAAAGCTGTTGATTTTTGTGTCGACCTTGTATCCAGCTACTCTACTGAATTTGGTTATTAAGTCTAGAAGACTTTTGGTGGAGTTCTTGAGGTCTTATATATAGAGTATCATGTCATCTGCAAATAATGACAATTTGACTTCATTTCCTATCTTTATTCCTTTTATTTCTTTCTCTTGTCTAATCGCCATGGCTAATGTTTCCAAAACTATGTTGAACAAGAATGGTGATAGTGGATATCCTTGTCTTGTTCTTGATTTTAGTTTGAAGGATTTCAGTTTTTGACCATTTAGTATGATATTGGCTGTTGGTTTTTCAGAGATGGCTTTTATCAGATTGAGGTAGAGACCATCTGTTCCAATTTTTTGTAGGGTTTTTATCATAAATGGGTGTTGGATTTTGTCAAATGCTTTTTCTGCATCTATGGAGATAATCATGTGGTTTTTGTCCTTGGCTCTATTGATATGGTGTATTACATTGATTGATTTGTGTATGTTAAACCATCCCTGCATCCCTGGGATAAATCCCACTTGGTCAGGGTGTTTTATCTTCTTGATAATCTTCTGCATTCTATTTGCCAGTATCTTATTAGTATCTTATTAAGGATTTTTGCATTTATGTTTATTAGTGAGATTGGCCTATAGCTCTCTTTTTTGATTGGGTCTTTCTCTCCTTTGGGGATCAAGGTGATGCCTGCTTCCAGGAATGAATTTGGGAGTATTCCTTCCCTTTCAATTTCATTGAAGAGTTTAAAGAGTGGTGGCAGTAGTTCCTCTCTAAATGTCTTGTAGAATTCAGCAGTGAAGCCATCAGGACCCAGGCTTTTCTTAGTTGGTAAGTTTTTAGTTACATTTTCAATTTCATTGATTGATATTGGATTGTTTAGAATTTTTAGGTCTTCTTCGTTCAGCTTTGGTAATTCATGCGTATCTAGGAATCTGTCCATTTCTTCTGTGTTTTCCATCTTATTGGCGTATTGGTTCTTCAAAGTAGGTATTGATGCTCCTCTGGATTTCTGCTGGGTCCATTGTAATTTTACCCTTTTCATTCCTAATTGCATGGATGTGGGCCTTTTCTTTCCTTTTTCTGATAAGGTTGGCTAAGGGTTTGTCAATTTTGTTTATTCTTTCGAAGAACCAACTCTTGGCTTCATTAATTTTTTTGTATCGTTCTCTTAGTCTCCATTGCATTGATTTCTGATCTGATCTTTATAATTTCCTCCTTTGTATGAGCTTTGGGTTTGTCCTGCTCTTCTTTTTCTAGAAGCTTGAGGTTCAGCATCAGGTTGTTTAATTGGGCTTGCTGTGTTTTCCCATTATGTGTATTTACCGCTATGAATTTCTCTCGTAAGACTGCTTTCCTTATGTCCCATAGATTCTGATATGTTGTATTGTCATTGTCACTTAATTGAAGGAACTATCTGATTTCTTCTTTAATTTCTTCTGTGACCCATTGGTTATTCAGAAGTGTGTTGTTCAATTTCCATGTGTATGTAATTTTTGCAGTTTCTTTTTTCCGTTTAATTTCTAAGACATGGATAAAGACATCCATTTTCTATTTAAAATCCTAGTAAGTTTTTAAAGTAAAATGTTTTCTGAAATCATGGAGATAAACTTTTTTTTTGGTTATCAGGCATCAAACTCAGGACCTTGCGCTTGTGAGGCAGGCGCCGAAACCACTGAGCTAAATCCCTGGCCTGGTGATAAACTTTTATAGATACAAATTAATACTTTTTTAAGGAGGCTAGTGAAATGGTACATTTAATACAATAGTGCAAAATATTTGTAATTAGAGGGGAAAACAGTACATGATTTTTTAGAACCTTGTTTTAAGCAAAGATTACTTGTGGAATAGTTTATAATAAAAGTAAAAGAAAGAAAAACAGACTTTCATTACATTATAATGATATCAGTTTGGCACGTTTCAGTGATTGCAAAATGTTGGTAGTGGTTTTGGATAATTTGAATGTTAGGACAATTCGAGCACTGGGTAAGTTATAGTAGATGAAAGTTAATTTCTTTCTCTCTTTCTTTCTTTCTTCCTTTCTTCCTTCCTTTCTTTCTTTCTTTCTTTTCCCCATTAAGTTTATTGGTACATTTTCGGTATAAAATACAGTTACATTCATCATTGGGATCTTGTACCATTACATGAGCATCTTGGTTCTTATTTTTTTTCCCCTTCCCTCACCCTCCCTTCACCCCCTCCACCCTTCCCTATTTGCAAAGACCTTGTTTCCATTTTTTTTCCTTTCCCTTTTTTCCCTTCCCCTACCCCTCCCAATTCCCCTGCTCTTTTAGACCTTTTCTTCCTGTTACACAATATCAATTATACATTTTTAAAATTACAATATTAAGATCTAGGAGACATTACCACAGATTTTACAGAATTTAAAAGGATATAGAAAGCATATTACAAAAATCTTTTTTGAAATAAATTTGACAACTTCTAAGAAGTAACTTAGAAGACAAATTAATGAAACTAACTCTGGAGGAAATATAAAATTTGAATAGCACCTATTAAAGAAAGTGTATTCCTAGCTTGAAAACCTACCTACATGACAACAGCAGGCTCATAAACATTTTAACTGATAAATTATATCAAACAATTAAAGCAGAAAAAAGAAGGAACACTTCTGCCCACATTTTAGGAACTCAACATGGTGCTAATCCTAAAACTGGATAAAGATAATAGAAGAAAAAAGTATGAATATAGATAGAAATTTGTTTAACAAAACAAACTATTAGAAGTCAGATCTGGCAGGATGTAGAAAGTGGTTTTGTTATAGGGATGGCAGTGTTGATTTAGCATGGGAAGATCCACCTCCAAAAGTCATCATTTAAACAGAGGAAAGGAAAAAGCCATATGATCCTGTCACTAGTTGGAGAAAAAGTATTGGACTAAATTCTACAGCTGTTCATGGTAAAAGCTATCAGGAGACTAGAAGTAGAACAGAACCTTCTCAACAGGTTAAAGACATGTACTCCATACTTCCAGCGAGAACGCCTTATATGAATGGAGAAGATACAATGCTTTCTCCTTAAGGTGGGGAACAAGGGAAGATATGCTTACTCTTTATCTGTCCATTAAACTTTGAAACCTAGGCCCCACCAAAATAGTCTGGCAATAAAATGACACAACTAGGATAGGATTGGCACGGCAGAAGCAAAATCTTTATATGTAGATGAAATGATTATCTACAGAGAAAATACTAAGAAATCTCTAGGAGCCCCAAGAACTTGTACTTGAATTTAGCAGGATTAGAAAACACAAGGTATATATAAAAACTCAGGTCTGTGTATACTTGCTATAAATGAAGACTTGGATATTGAAATTTAAAAGTAATGTAGGACTACAAAGGACCTAGAAAAGTTAAAAACAAAAACAAAAACAGTGTTGGAAGACGTTTAGTACCTAATTTTAAGACTTCTTCTAAAGCTATAGTAATCAAGGCAGTGTTGGCATAAGGAAAGACATATACATCATTGGAATAAAACAGAGAATCTAGAAATAGAACCACACATATATGGCCCACTGAGTTTTGAAAGATTATTTAACATTAGTATTTTATAGAATATAAACTCAATTCAAGAGCCGAGGAAGAGATAAGTGTTTTCAGCAAACGGTGAAAGTTAATTTCTTTGGAAATTTTCAGAGAGTGGGAGAAGAAAAATTTGAGACTTGTGAATACTTGTATAGCTTATATTTTGTAAAAGTTAAAATTTCCTTCAGAGAAAATTAATATAATATTTCACAACCATGAGAATTAAAAAGATAATGCAGTGGATACTGAATATTTTGTAGGTGGTTTAAAAAGTTCATTTAAATTGATTGTGTCCAAACATGTCTTATACAACAAATATGTTACTACCAAATATTATCCCAGAGTTTAAATGAAATATGGTAAGAGGTGCAAAAACAAGCCTAATGAACTAGAGAATTTTCTTTTAAGCCAGAACACTCATCTTAGACATGTAAAGTAGGATCCTGTTGACTGAAATTGACAAACTACAGTTAGAATTGATGGGTCAGGTATTTGACTTAAATAATTCTAATTGATACCTCATTTGTCAGTTATATGGAGTACTGATTAAAGTGAACATTCCTGGACCCCATTCCAGACCTGCATAATCACAATTTTTGCGGTGGGGTCTTGAATCTGCATTTTAGGACTTGGTCCATCTGATTTTTTTTTTTTTTAATGTTTTAGTCTTTGCTTTTATTGTACAAGGAGAATGAGCCTCAGAGAGGTTAATTTTCCCAAGGCAATAGGCACTGGTTGATAGAAATTAATACTTAGAGTCTCATGCTTGGTGCATCTACTTTTCCAAAAAGTCATGCTGATCATTTCTGTTTAGAAGCCAGGATTTTGGAGTTGCTGAAGGAGAGAATGCTGGTCTCTATGTGGTATCATGCAGCAGATCTGTATTCGCTGCCTTTGTACATTGCAGTTTAAGATGATGTGTTGATTTCCAGAACCCATGTTTTTTGTATAAAGGTCTTAGATTGAAATTACACATTACAGATGGGGAGCAAGTTGTGCTGAGCCTTGGATGCCAGGATAAAATAATATGTACTTTGTGGGAGAGCTACTGAAAATTTTGATTTGGGGAAAGACATAAAGGGGTATAGTTATTTACCCCATCCAATTTTTAAGATTGTGAAAGTAGTATATTATTATTAAAAGAACTCAAGAGTGCTGTACTTCTTTAGAGGCATATTTTGTAGGACTTAAGAGTTAAGATTCTAGAACCATACCACTTTGGTTTGATTGCACTCCAACCAGGTCTTACTGCTGTGTAACCTTGGGCACATTACTTACCTTTTTGTGGCTTAGGTTCTTGATCTGCAAAATGGAAATGATAATAGAGCCTATCTCACAGGATTATTTTGAGAATTTGGTGAGGTAAAATATGTGTAAAATTCTTGGTAAGCTCTATAGTTTCAACTTGATTTCTTTCTCCAAGATCCTTTCATATGATGAAATGACCAATATTTATAGTTTATTTTTCCTAAAGTGTTTTAGGTGGACACCATAGAATTTTCCTTAACCTTTGTTTAAGCTTGTTAGTTGAATGTTCATAGTTGTATTTGTTCCCCTATTGGCTAATCTCATTGTACTTGGTTTGTGTGATTATTTTATTAAATATTACATAAATCAGTGATGAATATGTAGAAAGAAATGTTTAATGAAAATGATGTTAAATGCCTTGAAAAACTTAATAAAGGCAAATTCATTGCTAAGGAAAGTTGTTGTCCAGTTATGTGTGGGCAAGATAATTAAAAGATTATGGGGAAAACTAAGACTGTAGTAGGAAGTCTGTGTATAGATTACTGCACAAGTGTCTTCAATGATTTCTTACCTTCAAATAAACCAAAAACTAGTCAGTGCATTATTGATTTTTTTTTTCCTGGTACTGAGGATTGAACCCAGGGCCTTGCTACATCCCCAGCCTTTTTTTGTTTTTAATTTTGAAACAAGGTCTCAATAAGTTGCCCAAACTGGGTTTGAACTTTGGATTCTCCTGCTTCATTCTCCCAGAGTGCTGGGATTACAGTTGTGTACTACCACGCCCAGCTTCAATATATTTTATAGAGACATGACCCGTAGTTGCAGTTAGGGGAGTGATACTCAAAACATACCTTTTCGCTTAACTCTAAAAAAAATGATAATGATTTTTAAGTTAAAAATGCAAATGTTTAAGATATGTATTTTTATGATTCTCCATGTTAACTGTCATGAGCTTCTAGTCCCTGTTGTGTGTATGTAAATTCACATTTCTTTAGTGCAGAAGGTATTGGACCCTACTGTATTTTGTAACTTTTTTTTGGTCTACTATCTTGAAAATCAAAAAATGTCTTTTTGGAATCTGACACTGGTTTGTCCAGTATAGGAATGAGCCTTATCTGATGAAATGACAGATTTCAAGTGTTTTAGAAACTTATCAGAATAACTTATCAGGATCCAGAACCCTTGGTATTTTGTCAGATTTAGATTGTACTCTTCTTAAAGATTTTTTTTGAACTCTGATAATTTTATAACTGGATTCATTTAGTGTCAAAGAGTTGAGTGCTTTTTATATAAAAGTATTAACATAGCTGACAGTCGTGGCTTGTTGATCTTACATTTTTTTTTATCTTATATATATTCTTTAAGAGAAGTAATTGATGCTGGTGTGGACATATTGCTGAGTCACCATATTTGGTTTTCAGATTTAAGCCTATAGTTGGTGTATTATAAATATATATGACAAGTATTATATATTAGTATTAACCTATTAGCTATATATTAGTCTGTTAACTGCTTGATCTTTGACCCTCCCCCTCACACACTGGGATCAAACTCAGGACCTTGCTCTTGTCAGGCAGGTGTGGCACCACTGAGCTATATCCCTGGCTTGATCTTTGAATTTTAAATTAAAATTAATGCACTGTATATCTTATACAGTGGTGCCAAAGGATAAATGCTCTTTTATTATGTAATTACTTTGAGAATAAAAACAGATTTGTTATTCAAATTTAGTCTAAAGTGATTATGCAACTTGTATTTAAATGAAAATTCCAGTGGCTTAGTCTAAAATATCACTTGTAGGAAATAAAATTTGTGTCTTACCTTATAAATAATTCCTTAAGGATTTTGAACAAAAATATTCCTAGTTCAGTCTCTAATTTCACACAGCCATTTTTCTCCATTTTCAAATGCCTTTTTATGAGAATGTTCAGCTTAGTACATGTGCTTTATTTTTCATTTATATATAATCTCTTTAAAGAAAGATAAATCTTTACAGTAAATTTTGAAAGTGGATATATCCTGTTTCATAGTGTTATGCAAAAAAAGGTACATAATCAGTCTTTATATATTGGAATATTAGTATGGAACATGGTTAATGTCAAGATTAGAAACTTGTCTATTATTTATTATTACTGTGAACTACACTTTTTTGAGTAGGACAAAGTGGAAACTAATTTTGAAGTGTAGTATATATTCTGTCCAATGTAAGCAATACAGTAGTTCTAAAATAGAACATTGGAGTGAATGCCCCCCGCCCCGCGCCGCCAAGACATTTAGGCCACATCTCGGACCTACTAAATCAGAATCTCCAGGGTGAAGCATAGCAATCTTTTATTTTCTACTCCCACTTCTAAAGCAGCCTGTGCATCTATGGTTGGGAGCTACTAATTTATTATTATGATTTTATTAATTAAATTTTTTTTTTGAGACAGTCTCACTATGTAGTTCAGTGGCCTTGAATTCATTGTGTAGCTCAGGCTGGCCTCAAACTCACATGATCCTTTTGTCTCAACCTTCCAAGTCCTGGGATTACAGGCATGGGCCACCATACCCAGTTTGGGAACTACTAATTTAAAGGTCAAGTTACAATAATGAAATGATTTAGAAAATTATTCTTGTTGCCCAAGTCTGAATAATAATATGTAATAATAAAAATGTAAACAGTAATATGAGAAAGATTTGTTTAAATTCTATTAGATTTTATGCACATTTTTTGATGAAAATGACAAGTCTGAAAGAAATAGATTTAAAGTAGTGATAGAAGGCATACTTAGCTCTGAAGAGTAAAGACCAACGTTCTATGTGAGATTAAAGAATAAAAGCATACACTTATTGGTGACTTTTAACTGTTTCAATGAAAAAGTTTAAAGCTGTAATCTCACCTAAAAGGGAGGCTGAAAATGGTACAGTATTTGTACACAATGGAGTACTACCTTGCTATAAAAGAGGATAAACTTGAGTCATTTGTAAGAAAATGCATGCACCTTAAGACCATAATGTTCAGTGAAATAAACCAAACACACAAGCTTAAATAGCACATGGTTTTCTTAAATGAGAAACCCAAAATACAGACAAAGAACAAAGTAAAAGATAATGGGAAAAGTGTAGGTGCCTGTACCTGCTACTACAGTTAAGATGCCAGGCAGTTCACTACAAGGATTGTTGGTTTGGCACTCTTATATAACTGTACCCACCTCTCTCCTCTTCCTAATCTCCTCCCCTATTCTATAGTTCATCATTTTAAAAATGTTAAGTAAATGAAATTTCATAGTATGTAACCTTTTGGAGTTGGTTTAAAAAACACTTAGCATAATTGAGATTCACCCAAGTTATCACATGTATCAATACCCATTCCTTTATATTACTGAGCTTGTCCCATTTAATGTTCTTTTCACATTTCATAACTACTACATGTAACATGTAGGTTCAAATTTTCCCTTTTAAATTTACAGAACAAGTTGTTTCTCATGTTTCTTTTATTAACTTGTTTTCTCCTACTGTCTAAAATTCTTAACTAGAATTATGGGGAGTGTGATTTAAAAATTATTCATGTGGGCTGGGGTTTTAGCTTAGTACTTCTACTATTTCTCCAGTGTGCATGAGACACTGGGTTCAATCCCTTGTACAGTGAAAAAAGATTACTCATGTAGATAATAGTTGCTTCTTTCTTTCTTTCTCTCCTTTTTTCTTTTTTCTTCTTCTTCCTTCCTTCCTTCCTTCCTTCCTTCCTTCCTTCCTTTGTTTCTTTGTTTCTTTCTAAACTAAAAGAAATGTTATAACCCACTGAACTATGAGCTGTTGTACTTTGTAGTAGCCAATACTTTTTAAAATTTTTAAAATTTTTGGGCCAGGGGTTTAGCTCAGTGGTTCCATCACCTGCCTCAAGGGCACAAGGTCCCGTGTTTGATGCCCAGTACCAAAAATAAAAAACTACTTGCTAAATTAAAAAATTTTATTAGTATATGTTACAGTACATAATAATCACATTCCCCATTGGGAGTTGGTACATGTATATAACATTCTCTTTTTCATCCCTTTCTTCTCTTCCTTTCCCTCTGTCTCCTGTTCTCCCTTTTGCAAAAAGTTACATACTGTGAAATTTCATTTACATAATCTTAAAATGATGAATTATAGAAACGCGGAGGAGATTAGGAAGAGGAGAGAGGTGGGTACAGTTATATAAGAGGGCAGAACCAACAATCCTTGTGGTGAACTGCTTGTCATCTTAACTGTAGTAGTAGGTACAGGCACCTACACTTTTCCCATTATCCTTTACTTTGTTCTTTGTCTATATTTTGGGTTTCTCATTTAAGAAAACTGTGCTATTTAAGCTTGTGTGTCTGGTTTATTTCACTGAACATTATGGTCTTAAGGTGCACGCATTTTCCTACAAATGACTTACTTTTATCCTCTTTTATAGCAAGGTAGTACTCCATTGTGTACAAATACTGTACCATATTTTCTTTATTCATTCATCTTTTGATAGGCCACTCCCAAGCAATTTAGCTATCATGAATTGGCAGCACTCAATGCTTTTGTAGATAAAGGTAAGATTTTAAGAAATTTGTGTAGGTGATTATTCTTAAGTGTGAAAATTCTATATTTGTATATTGAGCAAGGCATTCTAAAATCTAAAGTTAGGGTCTGTGTTGTGAATAAGTGGGCACAGATACCTGTTTTAGGATAAAATCACTTTTGTTATAGTCTCAGAGTATGAAGAAATGCTAAACTTATTCTAAGAACTTTTGTGTGTATAGGAGACAGAAATTATTATATTTATCTCTGGAAACTCTAGCCTAACCAATTACTACCAATCTCTGAATTGCTACTTGCTTTATATAAAAGGCCACATTTCACTAGACTACATTACAGTTCAGTGATCTCCAAACTTAGGGAATGACAAATACACTTAAAAATAATACGGTGATACATCTAAAAGCTGGATAAAATTGAAATTTATGTATTCTAATTTGAGGGATTTGAGGATGGAGGTTATTTGGTTATAACATTGGTATTAAGAATAGCTCCCCATGGTACCTAATTATATATTGGCAAATAGTTTATTATCTCAAATTCATACCTGTATTTTAAAAGAATTAATAGATTATTTTTCAGATCACTTTTAGGTTCACAGCAAAACTGAGCAGAAAGTGCATTCTCATGTGGCCCTGCCTCAGCACAGACACCTCTCTCAGCAGCATCCTTCACCAGTGGGGTACATTTGTTAAATCTCCTGAACCAACGTTGACATATTGTTACTAACCAAAGTCCATATTTTACGTTGGTGTTCATTCTTTGTGGCTGTGTATTATTTTAAAACATGAATTTCTTTCATTCACATCTCTAGTGAACTAAAGATACAGTAATTTGGGTTGCAAAGTAAGCCATTACGGAGTTCTTCCAAATGCTGGCTGATTTGGAAAAATGACTCTGCCTTAATTTTATGGGGATGGTTTGATTCTCATTGAGACAGGGTCTTGCTATGTCTTCCAGGTTGGCTTGAACTAACTATGTATCCTAGGCTGGCCTCAAACACATGGTCATCCTCCTGCCTCAGCCTCTTAAGTGCTGGGATTACAGTCATGCACCGCCATGCCTGGCTGTCAATCTTGTTTTGACAAAAATTTTATGAAAAATATTTAAGGATCCAGATGGCCTATTTATTTTACTGTTACTCTTTATGTAGAATTTCAGTTTAATACATGAAACAATATATTTGAAGTTTATAATAAAAGGGCATGAAAAAAGGCATGGCTGTAGTTTTTATTTTTTTTATTTTTTTATTTTTTGGTACTGGGGATTGAACTCAGGACCTTGTGCTTGCGAGGCAGGCGCTGGAACCACTGAGCTAAATCCCTGGCCCATGGCTGTAGTTTTTAAATGAAACTACTTGTACTGTAACATTTTCTGAATTTGCAATTAAATACAGAAGCATCTAACACTTAAACGAAGTGCCACACATAATCCCTGAACAATTAATTCAGACATTTTTCTATGATTTTTCTCAAAGATGAGAAAGTTAAGGCTTAAATAGAATTAATCATTATTATTTATTTATTTATTTATTGGTACCAGGAATCGAACTCGGGTCCTTGCACTTGCGCAGCAGGCAGTGAAACCACTGAGCTAAATCCCCGGCCCGAATTAATCATTATTAATAAGTAGCAGAGTATGAAAACCAAAGAATGGCTACTTTAATAGGAAATTTAGTTTTAACAGCTGATTGGAATTGTACAAAACACAATATAGTGAAGATTTTATAGAGCTAGAAATGTGTTTTTGAACATTGAATTTTATATTTTTTAGTTTTTCAGGTAGATTCACCAACCAAACCATGAATACAAGAAAATATAGTTTTCAAACATAATTTTATTTGCCATAACAGTATTATAGAATAAGTTGAATGGATGAAATTCTCTATCTCAGAAACCACATGATTGTTAGAGATTCAAAGTAAAATTAAACCAGTTTTTATTTGTTTTGTAAAGATCTTTGTTTAGCAATTATCTACAGGAATCATGAGTATATAATGCATACATTAGTAATCTTGACTTTGGAGCACAATTCCCTTTAACTCATATGAGTTGCTTTCAGTTCTCAAGAGAGGAATGTATTTATTCCTGAGAATAATGGGAAATTGTATCTTTGCAACTTGAGTATGTGGTTTGCAGCTTTCCTGAAATATTTTAAACAAGTTTTAGACTTCGAACCCGTACTTTTCCACTTTTGTGGGGTTTTAATGCATTGTTGTGGAACGGAAGTATGTTTTGTTAACTATATCAGATTTAACAGAGGAGGGACAAGATGGGTTTTGTTATTATGCTTTCATTTAATATGCCAGAGTGAATGCAGTCCAGGTATTCTGGGCTGAGACACTTCTGTATTTATTTAATTTCTCTTTTTATTTTCTTTTTGTTGTTGTTTTTTTTTTTTTTTTTGGTACTGGGGATTGAACTCAGGAGCTTGCGCTTTGGAGGCAGGCAGTGGAACCACTGAGCTAAATCCCTGTCCCTAATTTCTCTTTTTAAAGAAGGCAACTGTCATTTCCCTTCTAAGTATAAGTTCTCAATTATTTATTTTATCGGTCATCTGACATTTTCATTTCAAGCAAGCTAATAAATAGGCTCTGGAATCAGACTACTAGGGTTCAAATCCTGATTTGACTGTTAGTTACGGATAAGTTACCGCTCTGCCTCATCTGTGAAGTAGGATAGTAAATGTACGTGTGCCATAGGCTCATTATTGCTGTTGTTACAGCATTTGTTGGGGAGGTTTGAGCACCATTCAGTTAGGAGCCTGTGGAGCACTGTCTGGCACTGCCATTTGGTGAGACCACTCACTTAGCAGGTCTATATTTTACTGCTTTTTAGAGTTGATTTTTATTCTATTGCTTTGATTACCAAAAATAATTTAATATACTTATGACTATAAGATTTAAACTGTAAGATCATCAATCTAACTAACCTTTAGTTGAAACCTAGAGGAGTAAAATGGCTTGCCCAAGGTCTCATAGATACTCACTTGGAATGGATCTTGACTGACCAGTATTTTTATTAGGCATTAGTTAACTGCTGTTAAAAAAACAAACCAAACCAAACAGGAAAACCTTAAATGAATAACAATGGCACGTCAATCTCTAATTTTTTTTTTTTTTTGGTACTGGGGATCGAACTTGGGTCCTTGTGCTTGTGCAGCAGCCGGCAGAAACACTGAGCTAAATCCCCTGCCCTTAATCTCTAATTTATAAGGAAATCTCAGGTCTCTCAGAATTTTTTCCTAGTTTAGTTTATTTCATTTCTGTTCATAATTAGGCCAAAAATTCATCTGCCTGGTCTCTTGGTGGTACACATCCAAAGTATAAACATTAATTAAATTTCTTTTCTTTTTCCTATTTTTTTTTTTTTTTTTTTTTTTTTTTTGGTCCCGGGGATTGAACTCAGGTTCTTGCACTTGTGCAGCAGGTGGCGAAACCACTGAGCTAAATCCCCGGCCCATCCTCTTTTTTTTTTTTTTAGCATGATCTCAAAAGCAGCCTTAGTCTCTTCTAGTTTTGCTGATAGACTGTTATCTGCTTTAGTTGCTTTTTATATCTTTTTATTTTGGTTTTATTTTTATTTTGGTATTGTTGCCTTTCCTTTATTAAATCTACTTTTAATATTGTTTTCCCAGTTTCTTTTTAGTTTGAATTGGTATTTAACTTTAAATTTTTGCCTTTACTTGTGTTTATTTTTGTATAAAAGAATGAGGATAAGTCCATCTTTTTAAGGGTCTGCTGCTGCATTGTGTGAGCGAGCCCCTTTGGTTTTAGGTACTGGGTCAGTTAGAAGTACCTAGAGTTTTATGCCATTTGAAAGTAGCTCAATACTCCTGTGTTCACTTGGTTTCTAGGTCTATTCTGGATAGCAGGTTTTGTGAAGATATTTATTCTTTCTTGGACCTCAGATTTCCCAGACATCTCATGGTATTTCCTTTTATATTATTTCTTTAATGGCTGCCATTCTCAATTATTTTGTATAACACTTACTTACCAGTTGGATGACCAGTTTTTTGATTTGCATATGGGAAAGTTTATGGTAACTGTTTGCCCCCTTATGCCTGTGCCGTAAGCTCATTGTTTTGCTTTCTACATTGGCTCTCCTATTTGACAAAAGTTATTTTTAGAGGTAGTGAATTGACCCTAATGAATTTATGATTTTATTAAATATAAACCAGATTTTAAAGCAACATGACTTTTCTGGCTATAGAACAACTTTTGATACTAACTGGAAATAGTGAAATATTTGTCATTTTATGGCCTCAGAATCTGTGACTTCTTGTCTTCTGACCTTTTGTGAGTAAATTACCAAGATCTTCTTTCTTATTGAATCAAACTCAGAGTATATAGTTTTCTTTCAGATATGATGATGTTTTTATCCTGAGGATGAGTTTCTGTGTTTTTAGAGAGATATATTTCTGGAGGTGTCGTGTAGTTATGTTTATAGCACTTGATGTATAAGGTGACAGTCATTTGGTTACTGAGGCCAGAACTGTACTTTCATCCCAGTTGTTCTTTTACCAGTCCTTTTGTAGAGTACAGTTACGTTACAGGCACACTGCAGGGTTTGGGAGACAGGCAATAATCAAACAAATGAAACCCATTGTCCGAAACAGGCTTATAGCAAACTCTTCTGTTATTTAAAAACAGGTCAAGGATAATGCTTATTGATAATTGTATTGTTACATAAAGAGGTGCACACTATTAAATATGTACCTAAATAGATCATTTTAGATCAAATTACTCAATTACTTAAAAGAGCACACAATGACCTTATAAATCTGATACAAAGATAACCTGAGCTGAAGAAAACATCTACCAACTTGATGTTATCAACAAGGAAGAGTCCTCCGTACACCCCTACCCCTCAATACTGGGGATCAAACTCAGGACCTTGCACTTATAAGGCAGGTGCAGCGCCGCTGAGCTAAATCCCCAGCCCCAAGGAAGAGTTTTTTAAAAATTGTGGTTGTTACCTTTATTAGTCCAAGTCTTCAGCATTGTAGCTAAGGAAATGCAGAATAGTGTAACATTTGAATAGAACAAAGTCATAGGCTTGTACATTGTTTGTACTTGCCACATAGAAATTTTATAGTTTGTGCTAGTTAATAAATAGGGCACTTATGAGGTAACTCTAATGTGGTCATATGTACAAAAAAGCAGGTAGGACAATATTTCCTTTTGCTCACTGTCTTCCCCCCCTCAACCCACGCACACACCGGGGATCTGATTGAACTCGACCTTGCACTTGCCAGTCAGGTGTGATGCCATTGAGCTACATCCCAGGGCCTTGTTCACTGTTTTAATCATCATTGGGGAATGATTTTAATTTGTAAAGCAAATTATAAAAATATGGCATGTAAAAAACGGTAATTTTTAAAAAAACTATTAACAGATTTTCTCTAAATGAGAATACAGTATTTTTCTATATACATATTGTTTTGGGATGCAATAAGAGGAATTCTTGTTATGTGGCTATGGTTCAAGTATCCCTTATTGAAAATGCTTGGAACTGGAATTATTTCAGATTTTGAATTTTTTTCAGATTTTAGAATATTTACATAGACTTAACCAGTTGAGCATTTCCAATCTAAAAATGTGAAACCTGAACAGGTTTTGGAGCATTTCAAGTTGCATATTTTCAGATTAGGGATGTACAACCTGTGCTGTGCATTGATTGTTATAGGTATGTGTAATGTGTTCTTTGAAATGCTTTACATTTATTATTTCATTTCCTTCACAGAAACCCTATGAGGGTAGGTCTCCATTTTATAAACTTGGGACCTGGTTCTTAGATTAAATAACTTGCCCAGTCTAGCGTATTTTGTTAGTGGTATGAGCAGGCTCCAAAGTTAATGTTTCTTTTAAGTGTAATTGCCTGTTGTTTTGTAGTTGTTGTTTTGGGTTTTGTTTTTGTTTTGTTTTGGGGTGAGATCTTGCTGTATTTCTCAAGCTGGTCAGGAACTTTTGGATTTACGATCCTCCTATGTAAGCCTCCAGAGTAGTTGGGACTACACCATGCCTGGATTATTGTGTATTTTCATATTATAATAACAATCTAGTAGCTTTCTTCTAATTACACATGATGTAAAAGTAAAAGCTAGTTTTTTGTAGACTTCAGCTACTTTTAACACTTTATTTTCCTATTTTGATAATTTTCCTTCATAGCGTATGAACTCATAATCTGTATCTATGAAATAGGAGTTAACCCCGTTAGGCATTCTCAAGCTTAATTGTAAAGATTAAAAGTAAGTATAAAAAATACTTGAAGAAGCACTGCTCTTCTTTATTTCACGTATAGCACTAGAGGGAGAGGACAATATTGCTATTGCAGTTTTCCTTTTTTTTTTTTTTTTGGTACCAGGGATCGAACTCGGGTCCTTGCTCTTGCAGGGCAGGCAGCGGAACCACTGAGCTAAATCCCCGGCCTCAGTTTTCCATTTTATAGGATTGTCTGTTTTCTTTTTTTTTTTGGTACCAGGGATCGAACTTGGGTCCTTGCGCTTGCGCAACAGGTGGCGAAGTCACTGAGCTAAATCCCCAGCCCAAATCCTTTGCTGTTATTTTTTTTTTTTTGGTACAGGGGATTGAACTCGGGACCTTGCACACTTGCAAAGCAGGCA
This sequence comes from Heterocephalus glaber, assembly GCF_053883595.1. Lineage (NCBI taxonomy): Eukaryota > Metazoa > Chordata > Mammalia > Rodentia > Bathyergidae > Heterocephalus > Heterocephalus glaber. The sequence goes on along the minus strand of NW_028258156.1, from coordinate 23,868,744 downwards.
CCAGAACCACTGAGCTAAATCCCCAGCCCTGATTGTCTGTTTTCTTCGTAAGTTTTATGGTGCCATTATTGAAAAGTCTTTGAGTAGATATTTTATAAAAATACACATAGCAAATGTTATGGAGTAAATTTAAGTTAGAAAAATTGATGTTGAAGCTATCTTTTAGTTACTGTCATAAATGTGCTTAAAGCCTCACATTTATTTTCTCCACTAACTAGTTGTATTAATTCTAGAGAGTTAAAGTAATTGAAAAAGTAAAGAACCCCCTTGATATTCATAGATGTATATATTATGAAAAATGACAGTCACTGTAAAACTATTGATTTTATTACAAATAAAATAGTTTTCCTTGTGTACGTATGTATGTAGTACAGTAAAATTGGTTCTAATCCGGGTGTTATCTCTTAAACTGAGAAACTTTGGTTATTTAGACTTTCTTAGCTTTGTGTTCCTTAGTGATAAAATGAAGATACCTATCTCAGAATTGTGAGAATTACACTAGTTATGCAAAAGGCTTGGTATGGTGCTTGGTCCATAAGTTGTTAGTATATTGTTAGATCACTCACTGAACCAAGGAGATATGTTTTTGAAGGCTAATCCTGTAAGAAATTAAATTTGATCTTTTAAAATGAATTAAGAGTATGCCTTAGTAATCTTCTATGGCATTTTAAATCAGAAAGTTTATCAGAAACTAACTACCATCCACCCTTCCTTCCTTCATCCCCCTCTCTTCTTTCTTTTTTTGGTACCAGGGATCGAACTCGGCACCTTGTGCTTGTGAGGAAGGCGCTGGAACCACTGAGCTAAATCCCTGGCCCATCCTCCCTTCTTTCTTTCTGGTAATGGAGGTTGAACTCAGGGCCTCAGACATGCTTAAGCACTTTTCTATCACTGAGCTACATTCCCCAAAACTTCGTTTGGTTATAGTTGCACAATTTAATTCAGAAAAAGAAGCAAATTTCCATTTATATTAAGATCTTAGTAAAGAATGTTTTCTTCATATGTTTTACTTACTATTTTTATAGTGTGATTGTTACTACTTAAGATATTTCTTAACTCTTTTGTTCCCATTTCTTTCAAACAGGGTTTGTGGATGCACTTAGATGTTTGCAATGAGCACTGTGGCTGGCATGCCCCAGTGTTTTGGATACCAATGCATAGGACTCCATAGTAATCGAATTTACCAGAGGCGAACGTCATGAGCATAGTGATCCCATTGGGGGTTGATACAGCAGAAGCGTCATACTTGGAAATGGCTGCAGGCTCAGAGTAAGTATTTAAATTAAAGGTACATTGGGTAGGGAAAGGCAAAATATTACATGCAATTATTTTAGCACAACAAAGTAGTGTTAATTGCATTTATATTTTTCTCATTTTGGATTCTGGACTAAAATATCAGTTTAAGGGGAATTTTTTCTTTAGCTAAGATTACTTCTACAAATAACTTTTGAGCCAAAATTTAGTCTTTTAAAAATTCTTTTTGTCTTTTACAATTTGTTGCCATCAAGAATCAAGAGGGCCGGGGATTTAGCTCAGTGGTTCTGGCGCCTGCCTCGCAAGCACAAGGTCCCAAGTTCGATCCCCGGTACCAAAAAAAAAATAATCAAGATATTTATTTTTAATGTAAGACTGTGTTTCCCTGAAAATAAGACCTAATGGGAAAATAAACTCTGGTTATTACCATGGTAATGCCCAGTGTCATGCAGATTATACCTCACTATTGGTGGCTACTCTGTATGGCAGGTAAGGTGAGGGATGGGGCCTGGCATTTTAATCTCTAATTTTCAAGGCTGATTATTTTTGGTTAAGTGTTATTTTCAGGGAATGCAGATCTGTTGTGCTTATTTTGCAAAGTAATTTGGTTCTAAATTTTAATCTTAACTAACTTAAATTTTAGTCCTAACAATATATGGATGTGTACTATTATCCATTTAAGCCCATGATTTGCTTTCTTTTTGGTTGACTGGTTTTTGTGGTCCTGGGGATTAAATCCAGCCAGGGGTGTTCTGCCAATGGGCTACACCCCCCAACACTTTTTAATTTTCACTAAGAGTCTTGCTAAATTGCCCAGGCTGGCCTCAAATTTGGGATCCTCAGTCCCCTGAGTAACTGGGATTAACACCTGGCACAGGATTTGCTTTCTTTTTAAAAAAGAAAGCTGAGTTCAGAAAGTCAAGCTGCTTTTAAATAGAATAAAGGGAATATTTTGACAACTTTTGTTTTTATGGAAGCCATTTCTGATGTATTCAGTGGTCTCTTCTTACCTTGCCTCTATAAACAGTTTGGACTAGGTATTTGTCTGGATAGATTTAATTTTCTTTTGTTTTTGAATGATGAACCACTTCAATACTAAATTAAAAAATTTTTTTTTGGTACTGGGGATTGAATGTGGGACCTTGCGCTTTCGAGGCAGGCGCTGGAACCACTGGCTAAATCCCCAGCCCGATACTAAATTATTGATAGATTGTTTTTGAAAATTACAAGTTCAAGTGATTATTGAAGCTGAGGCATGGAAAAGTGCATGTTCTCTGGTTCAGTATATAGATGTATCTTGATTAATGAGACTTTCCTCAGTCAGAAAGATGAATTTAATACATTTTAAAATGAAAAAAGTTGGTCTAAGGGCCGGGGATTTAGCTCAGTGGTTCTGGCACCTGCCTCGCAAGTGCAAGGTCCTGAGTTCTATCCCCAGTACCAAAAAAAAGTTGGTCTAGGGATTTAACTCAGTGGCACTGTGCCTGCCTGGCAAGCACAAGATCCTAAGTTTGATTCCCAATACTGGGAAAAATAAAAATAAAACAAAAAGTTGTTAGGACTCCAGAAACTGTCACATTGAAAGCAAGAAAATGCTGTCATTGTTTCTCCTTTAGTTGGTGTTCTAATGTCTAGAAGCATTTTGTTTTTATCACTCCTGCTTCTGCTATTGGAAAAGGCCTAGAGGTACTGTCTACTATTAGTGCAGTATCCTACACATGCTATTTAAATGTATGATTATTATATGGATTTTTTGAGAGGGTTCTTATTCTTTTGTTTGGTTTTATTATTTTGAGGTACTGGGGATTGAATCCAGGGCCTTGCACATGTTAGTTAAGAGCTCTACTGCTGAGCCACATCCCCAGCCCAATTATTTTAAGATTTTTAAAAGCCATTGTAAGTCCCATAAATGAATTTTTAAAAAATGCAATAGATACTCTCTATGTACTATGTATAAGTTGATTATTTGGTTTTCTTTCTTTTCTTCTTCTTTTTTTTTTTTTTTAAAAAATAGATTCTCAAAGAAGGTACTCAAATTACCATTGACTGACACTCACTCTACCTAGATGTAGACACTGCTAATGACAGTAGTGATGGAACCCTAGAAGCAGGGACTGAGGGGAAAGAGGATCCCAGTCTAAAGTATGCCCCCCCGCCCCCCCCACATTGTTGAAGATTAAATCCAGAGCATCAGGTATTCTAGGGAAGCAATATTCTACTACTGAGTTACACTGCATTTTCTAGACTTTCTTAATATAAAACATCTGATAGGTACACACCCAATGTCCTAGTATTAAGCATGTGTGGACACCTGTAGATGCTCAAAGATTCTTTGCTTCCTAGAGATATTTTCCTAGAAATATTTTCTTGTACAAATATTATTGTACAAATGTTATTATGAGGAAATAATTCAGTTTATAGATAGTTGTAGAGTAATTGCTTTTTAATGCTTCTATTTCAAGAAATGAGAATTTTCCTAATCCTCATATAGGTGTATGTCTTTCAGATATAATTTTCCCCACTCAGGGGACACAAAGTATAGATGGTGCCAGTTTTTATTATGAAACAGCCATTGGAACTTTTCATGGTGTAATTTCATAATTTTTAAATTCTCCTTTTTTATTTAAGACCTAAAAATCTAAAAAGATCCTTAAGTCACATTTTCCCTTCTTTCCACAGAAACAAAAGCTTTTGGAGCTATTTTCATAAGAAATTCTAGTATAACATGTTCTTTCCTTTAATTCCCAATATACAATATAATCAAAAGATACTGAAGTTGGGCCGGAGATTTAGCTCAGTGGTTCTGCCGCCTGCCTTGCAAGCGCAAGGACCTGAATTTGATCCCTGGTACCAAAAAATCAAAACAAAACTGAAGTTCTATAAGATGGTGGTATGTGACTGTAGTCCAAGGTACTCAGTACTTGGGAGACTGAGGTAGGAGGATTGCTTGAGCTCAGAAGTTCAAGGCTACATACCAAACTTTGTAACCTCTTAAAATTCTATAATTCAAAGTAATTTTTTAAAAATAAATTTTATTTTTCTCACTTGAGTTTGTAACTTTATATATATATAGTTTGTTTGTTTGTTTGTTTTTGGTACCAGGGATCAAACTCAGGACCTTGTGCTTGCAAGACAAGTGTTGGAACCACTGAGCTAAATCCCCGGCACAACTTTATATTTTTTTTTAAAGATTATAATGCTTAAGTACTGTATATCTGTAACAAACTAGAATTTAAGAGGAATTCAAATGTTTATTAATGAATAAATATAGCAGATTAGAATTTATAATCAGATATAGTACAAACACCTCAATTCCAGCTACTCAGAGGCTGAGGCAAGGGGATCGTAAGTTTGAGGCCAGTCTTGCTAACTTATACCCTGTTTTAAAGTAAAAGGAGCTGGGAATGTAGTTCAGTATTTCCTCTGTTCAATCCCTGTACTGCCCCAACATTGTAATCACTTCTAAAAGGATGAAAGGGAATTTGTTGCATAATTTACAGATTATCTAATATACCTGTAGTATTTTATAGATAGAAAATTGAAGGTCAGGTCAGAGTATGAGGAAGGTTTGGTTAAACTCTAGTGTTTTCTGTTTTTGTTTTTTTTTTTTTGGTACTGGGGATCAAACTCGGGACCTTGCGCTTTTGAGGCAGGCGGTGGAACCACTGAGCTAAGTTCCCAGCCCCAGATGCTAGTGTTTCTGTTCTCAGTAACATTTGTTTTTGGGTGATTGTATCTCTAGAAATCATTCATCCCACATCTATTTTCTTTACTTGTTTTCCTAAATTCCAAAGTTTTGAAAAATCTTGATCTCATTTTGCCTTTCAGGATGGAGATTTTTTTTTTCCTTGAGACAGGGTCTTGCTGTGTAGCTCAGGCTGGGCTTAAACTCGTGATAATCCCGAGTGCTGGGATTACAAGCATTGGCCATCAACCTGGCTAAGATGGAAATGTTGTGTTTCACTACTTGATTCTTCCTAAACATTTGAATTAAAAAGGAAAATTGTAGTGGCACTGCACGTGCCTTGCAAGTACAAGGTCCTGAGTTCGATTCCTGGTACCAAAAAGAAAGGAAAATTGTAAGGTACCTTAGAAATAAATGATCACCAAGAATTGATGTACTATAAATTAGGGATTTCTACTTTAATAAGAACAATAAAATTTTGTTTCATGAGCTTAAGTGTTTAAAAAAAAATGATTGTGGGAACCCTTCTCCACCATTGGTGGAGTGTAGACTAGTGTAACCACTGTGGAAATCAGTGTGAAGGGGCTGGAGATTTGGCTCAGTGTGGTGGTGTGCCTGCCTCACAAGTGCAAAGTCCTGAGTTCAATCCCTGGTACCAAAAAAAAAAAAAAGAAAAGAAATCAGTTTGGAGATTGCTCAAGAAACTAAAACTAGGGCCAGGGATTTAGCTCAGTGGTTCTGCCGCCTGCCTCGCAAGCCCAAGGTCCTGAGTTCGATCCCTGGTACAAAAAAAAAAAAGAAACTAAACACTAGAGGTTCCATTTGACCCTGCTATACATATTGTTCTTGGTATCTTCCCAAAAGAATTAAAAGCATCTTACCACAGTGATATATGCACACTCATGTTTAGAGCAGCACAGTTTGGAATAGCTAAAGCTTGGAAACAGCCCAAATGCCCATCAACAGATGAGTGAATAAAGAAGATGGGTTTTTTTTATTCAATGGAGTACTACTCTGCCATAAAGAAGGATGAGCTTCAGATATTTATAGCTAAATGGATGGACCTTGAGATCATACTCTTAAGTGAATAAATCAGACACATATGTTTAAATACATTGTTTCTTTGGTGGGAGAAACTGAAAGTGGAAATAAGGACTGAAATGTATAATGGATGTTGGGAAATGGGAAGAAAGTGTTCAATGGGAAGGAGAACAAGGGAGGAGGGAGGGAGAAAGGAAGGAGGGGACAAGAAAAAAAGTGAAAATAGAAGAAAAAATGGAAACAAAGCTTTTGTACATAGGGGAGGGGGCTTGAGGGGGGATGGGATAAAATTAAAATTTATTTTAAAAAATAAAAAATGATTGTAAACATTCTACAGTAAGGTTTAATTAAAGATGTTTTATTTAAAATTTTTATTGTATATAATTAACAAAAATCTATACTTACATCTTGGTGAATAGAAAGGGAGTTGAAGCCAGGCACTGGGGCACATGCCTGTAGTCCCAGCTACTGAGAGGCTGAGACAAGAGGGTTGCAAGTTGGAGCCCAGCCTGGGCAACTTTGTGAGACCTTGTCACAAAAAATGAAATGGTGGGCTGGGGATTCAGCTCAGTGGCACTGCACCTGCCTGGCAAGTGCGAGGTCCTGACTCAATCCCCGGCACCAAAAAGAAAAAAAGAAAGAAATGGTCTGAGGATTTAGCTCACTGATACCCAGAGTTCACTTCCCAGTACTGGAAAAAAGTTGGCAAGGGGTTGGGGGGTGGGGAGCAAGCAAGCAAAGGAGTTGAAACCAGCTACTTAGGGATCTTACTCTCTAAGATACCTTAAAAAACTGCCTGTTAGCCACTTTTGAATCTTAGCAGTAAGTTTTCCTGCATGGTGTTTATCCATAGATTTGAAAAATACCATTCACAGCTTCCAGGTTAGCATAATAACTGACTGGTTTCTTACTAGTTTCTGGCATCATTCCTGGGACACACAGAAATGTAGAAAAGTAATAATGTATATAAAGGGAAAATTGAGGTAGGTGTGAATATATTTTATAAACCTGATTAGCACCCCCCCCCATTATGGGAATCGAACTCAGGATCTTACACTTGCCAGGCAGGTGTGGCAACACTGAGCTACATCCCGGGTCCTGATTAGCACTTCTTTAAACCAGGAAACTACATAAAGTTCTTTGATTAGGTACATATCTATAAATACAGGCTAATACTAGAAGTAGACTTCTTGCTTATGGCTTAATTTCATAAGACTAACAATTCAGGAGGAAGTATATATATATATATTTTTTTGGTACTGGGGATTGAACTCGGGTCCTTGCGCTTGTGCAGCAGACGATGAAACCACTGAGCTAAATCCCCGGCCCGGAAGCATATTTTTGATAATAATTATAAGCACCAATTGTGCAGAAAGTATTTTCCTAAAAGCTAAAGGTTACAAAGGTGAAGTTTAAATTTTTAGCCCTATTCTTAAAGCAATTATAATCAGGCCAGGGATTTAGCTCAGTGGTTCCGCCACCTGCCCTGCAAGCTCAAGGACCTGAGTTTGATCCCTGGTACCAAAAAAAAAAAAAAAAGAAATTATAATCAGTTGGGACATTAAAACGCTAGTCCAGAACTATAATAGAAATATAAGCCATGTGTATAATTTTAAATTTTCTAGTAGCCATGTTGAAAAGATTTAAGTACAGGTGAAATCAGCTGAGTCTGGTGGCACATACCTGTAATCTCAGCACTTGAGAGGCTGAAGCAGTAAGATTGCAAGTTCAGCACCAGCCAGGGCTGCTACACAGTGAGTCAAGGCCAGCCGGGATTGGATAGTGAGATCTTGTCCCAAACAAAAAAGTGAAATCAATTTGTTATATATTTTTGTTAACAGGATATACCCAAAGTTTTATTTTAGCATATAACCACGATGAAAAATTAAAGAGGTATTTTATATCCTTTTTTCACATAGAGTGTTGGATATCCTGTATGTATATTTTCAGCCCCTGTCAATACAGATTATCCACATTTCAAGTATTCGTCTAGTGGCTACTGTAATATGGAGCAAATTTCTTTCCTAGCCTTAAAAAAGGCAAGTTGCTTTTCCTTTTCAGATGCTGGAAACATGACTGCTAACATTATATTTCTTTTAAGTATTGTTATTACAAAATTTCCTTTGTATTACTAGAAATCATTATAAGTTCTATAATTATTCATATTTTTGAATGAAGTAAACAAATTAACAAATATGACACATGTAAATTAGAAATGAATTAGTTTGGAGGAAAATTCCTACATTAACCTGACAACACAATGAATATTGAGTGTAACTATTTGTTGACCTAGATTGCCATATAGAGCCTTAAGCCATTTGGTTATTCTAGACTTTGATATCTTCATTTGAAAAAGGAAGTTTGAATGGAAGTGTTAATATAATTTTTAATTTTTATCCCAAATTTCTGAGAATCGGCACATTTTTACCTCATGAACTTTCTTTTAGTGTGTGATGATGTTATTTCAGTGTCACTAGAGCCACCTACTGACAGTTCATTTAATTTGTTGGTATTTTTAGTTTGAATTTGTATAATTAAAGGGACTAAATTTTTTTCATGAAATGAAATGTGTTCGTTACCTCTCCTTCTCCTGTGTACTGGGGATTGAACCTAGGTCTGAGTAGGGTCTCACTAAAGTTGCCAAGGGTGGTCTTAAACTTGACATCCTCCTGCCTCAGCCTTCCAAGTGGCTAGAATTACAGACATATTCCACCATGCTCAACTTCAGTTTTTACTTGTCCATTTTCCACTAGTGCTTAACATTTTTGCTTATGGTTTCTTTTCACTTAATCCATTCTCAAAAAGCTAATGTTTTTCTGCTGTTCTTAAAGTGAATATTCATATGCTTATCCTAATTTGGAAGTGCTTTCATTTGAATGTGGTTTTGTTTTTAATGTTCAAAAGCCTGTTATTTATTTATTTATTTATTTATTTATTTATTTATTTTGGTACTGGGGATCGAACTCGGGTCCTTGCGCTTGCGCAGCAGGTGGCGAAACCACTGAACTAAATCCCCGGCCCTCAAAAGCCTGTTTTAAAGTCTTGTTCTAGCTTTGTTTAGAAATATTCTAGAATGATACTGAATTATTCGTTTCTTTCATACTTAATCATAAACAGATTTTTCTTCTAATTTTCTTTTTCCCTTGTGGTAGTGTGCATCCTGAGCTCTCTGTATCCACATAATTGTTTATAATGTAGTGTTAATTGTGTCTCCTACTGTGCCTAAGTTTTTGTGTTGTGATGTCTTGTTGTCATCCAGGCAAAAATATAGGACAGGTATTATTCCCATTTTACAAAAGAAACGGCACTGGAGATGACTACATTTGCTTATGGCCTTGCAATTAATAAAAAGTGGAGTTAACCTTGAACCCAGGGTTGTATAGTTCCTGTTCTGGCCTGCCATGTAGTCAGGAGAGCTGGGTTTTGTTAACAGGTAAGTTAAATGAGTAAAATGTCCCATGTGATAACCTAAGGACACTTGTCATCTCATAGCTACTCCCTATTTAAAATTACTTGTATTGTATTACAGTGTAATTGTACTATATCATTTAAAAATGATAGACTAGACTGGAATGCAAAAAACGGAGTAGTTTGGATCACTGATCAGTAGGAGCGTATTAAGAACTCCCAGAGGTCTTTGACCCTTGTTAGGAGAGCAGTTAGTCTGGGCCGCCCATGTGCCATTACCGATGCCCAGTGCACGCCAACACTTGTATGAACTTCTCAGCAACTCTAACATATATTCCCATGGCGTGCAGAAAGAAACGAAACTTTTGATGATGAAAAAGGAAATTACAGAAGACTAGTTTCTGAAAATTGAGCTTATTCTGTCATTTTCCTAAACTATTCTTTTTTTTCTTTTTCTTTTTTTTTTTGTGTGTGATTCCAAGGATTGAACTCGGGACCTTGTGCTTGCAGGGCAGGCTGCAGAACCACTGAGCTAAATCCCCAACCCTACTATTCTTTTTCTTAAATGCCTGTCAGTGTTGTAATTGATGGATTTTGGGGGTTTTTTGCTTTTAGATTTTCAGTTCACCTAGTATTTAAATGCCTGCATTAAGAATATATGGTTTAGGGTCAGGGATTTAGCTCAGTGGTTTCACTGCTGCTGCTGCTGCTGCTGCTGCTGCTGCTGCTGCTGCTGCTGCTGCTGCGCAAGCGCAAGGACCCGAGTTCAATCCCTGGTACCAAAAAAAAAAAAAAGAATATTTGGTTTAGATGATAACTTATATTAGCTTTTTAAAGAATTTTGGTATGACACATTAAGATTTTAAATTTATAAAGTGGCTCCAGAAAGATGTGGCAACATCAGCTAGATTACTGCAAACAAAACAGCAGTTGTAGAGCCAGATGTGGTGATGCAATGCCTTTAATTCTACTTACTCAGGAGGCTGAAGCAGGAGGATTCCAAGTTAGAGGCCAGCCCACACAATTTTTTAGAAGGCTGAACATCATGATGCACCCATGTAATCCAAGTACTAAGGGAGGCTGAGGCAGGAGGATTGCAAACTTGAGTCCTATCTGGACAGTGTAGTGAGATTGAAAATAAAGGATGGAGATGTAGCTTCCCTGGGTAGAGCACTCCCCAGTGCAGCAAGCAGATAGACAGACAGACAGACAGACAGACAGATAGATAGGGAAAAAAAGAGTTGGAGATATACTTTAGTGGTAGAGCACCCTTGGGTTCAATCCCTTGTATAGCCCCCCCAAAGCTAATTCTGTGTTTAAGTGGATATTACAAAAAACAAAGTCTAAACTCAGGATTATCAGAATTTAGGTTCTGTGTAACTCTAAGACAGTATTGTGTCATAGTACAGTCTGTTTACTTAATTAAATCACCAAGTTAAGGACATACGAAACATAAATAAGTTTCACAGAGTGAGGAAAATGCAATTGGATGGAAAAAATGACAGAGAAGCTGAAGAGATCTAAGCTTTAATATTTTCTTCTATATTAAAACGCCAAATCATTTAGAATTAAGAGTTCATTTTACAGTTGTGGAAATTGAGACCCAGAGTGGTTGGGTGACACGTCCTGAGGATACACAGCAACTTTAGCGGTGAGGTTAGGACTTGAACTTAGAGTTTGTGACACTTAGATCAGCCATCTGATCCAAAAGATGGACCACATGATCTTAAAAAACCTCCTGGGACATTCCCTGAGCGGATGCAACAGACTGCTTGGACAGCTACACACACTATTCTCACCGCACACCAGCAGGACTGAGCAGGGAATCCTGCTGCAGTAGCTTTGGAAGGTATTGTTTGGGAAGTCCACTACCACTAGTTTTAGTCCAGAACAATGCTGCTTTAAGTCTTTAATTGGTACTTGTGAGAGAAAGGAAACCACACCCTGAAACTCCCTTGGGGCCATATGCGAACTGGCCCTACCACACTGTTGCACCTGCTTTAGTTACCAAGATTTAGCCCAGCATTTTACATTTTCCTGGCCCCCAGCACTACCTGAGGGGCTGAGAAGGGCCTGCTTGGATCTTTTGACCAGTGATGGCAAACCTTTCAGAGCTTTGAATGATACAAACAGCCTGAGCCATAGGTTCACCACCACTGATTTGGACTAAGTCTGGACCCTCTCCTCTCAGTTTTGTTCATGCCTCTCATTCCTGTAATTCCTTGATTGTTCCATTGTTCTCCCTTTTATTAATTCTCTGCCTACCACATGCAATTTGGGTTTTACTTCGAATGTGCCTCTGTCACATTAAAACTAACGCATAGTTTTCAGGCCTTGTGTTACCTAATTTCAATCTTTTTTTTTTGTAGGCTGAGGATTTGATTTTATTGATTATATTTACCTTTACTTTAGTGAAAACCTTTTTTTACTGTGGTAAAATATATGTACTATTTACCATATTATCCATTTTCAGTGTACAGTTTGGTGGCTTTACATTCACAGACATCAGTACTGTTTCCAAATTTTTTCATCATCCTAAATGGAAACTCTTCATTCATTAAGTAATAGTGCTGTCATTCCAGCATCTTGCAACCTCTATTCTAGGTTTTGTCTATTTGCCCATTCTGGGTACCTCTTACAAGTGGAATCATAAAAAATTATTATTTTGTGCCTGGCTCATTTTACTTAGCTTGATGTGTTTAAGGTTGATCCATTTTATAGCATGTATCTGGTTATCATTCCTTTTTATGGTTGAATAAACTGTTGCATATATGTGCTATATTTTATTTATCCATTCATTTTTTGATGGGCTCTCCAGTTATTTCTGTCTTTTGGCTGTTGTGAATAATGCTACTTGAACATTGGTATTCAAGTATCTCTCTCTGTGTTTCAATTCTGGGCATACAGATGGTCCTCAATTTAAGACTGGGTTAAATCTCAGTAAACCCATCTTAAGTTTAAAGTATTGCAAGTTGAAAATTCATTCAATATGTCTAATTGATACTGTAGCTTAGCACAGAGTACACTGTAGAGTATTGCAGATTTTTATGATTATATGGCTGGCAGAGCTACTTGCTGCTGATGCTCGGTATCAGAAGATACTGCCCATTCATGTAGCTAGAATGTTCTTCCCTCTTCTTTGATATTGCATATCATCAGCCTTGGAAAGTGCCAAAATTCAAAATTCCAAGTGTATTTCTTGCTGATTGCATATTGTTTTCCCAGCATCATGTTACAAATCAGAAGTCAAATCTTTAGAAGGTGGAGATCATTGTTTACCTAAGATTAGAATTACTGGGTCAAAGATAATTCTAAGTTTAAAATTTGAAGAACTGCTAAACTCTTTTCATTTGCTTTTTCTTTTTATCCCATAAGCTCCTTTTGAAATTCTTCTCCTGTTTCTGAATATTTTAGTACTTGACCGTACTCTGTAACTGCCATTAAGATTCCATCCAGTTTTATAATGGTCACTGTTTTCATGCTCACATTGTGAATATCATCCATAATCTAATTGTATCTCATGAGCTCTACCCCGATAGCCCTCTGTATTACTAGACCTCTGAAATTAGATGGCTCGTGGATAGTTCAAATTCAGTAAAATCAGTACATCACCTAGTCTTTCCCTTCTGTCCTCTCCAAAAAAGTCATACCAAATAAAAGCCCTTTTGTATTCTGTTTTTTACCCAGTGGCAATAGCAGGCATATGCCATGGTCTTTCTAAAAATAAGTGAGTCACTTCAGTTTTCCTACTTGCCCCATTATTGATTACCAACTGCTTTTAAATCTGAACCCAAACTCCTTCTAATGGTACATAAAGGCATTTTGTGTATGTTGGAATTAAGCTTTTCAGCCTCTCTCCTTTTTAGATAGGGTTATTTTACACTCAAGCTGTTCTGAAATATATACCTTTTTTTTTTTTTTTTTTTTTGGTACTGGGGATCGAACTTGGGTCCTTTTGCTTGCGCAGCAGACGGCAAAACCACTGAGCTAAATCCCCGGCCCTACCATTTTTTTTCTAGACCTTTTTGCAGGTCTTTCCCTTTTCTCATCTCCATTCATATAGCTAGAGTGTCCTTCCCTCTTCTTTCAAAATCAGGTTTCTGTGCTTTTTCTTTTTATTACAGTAAAGTATAGCTTTTTATGTCTCATAATACCAGTAGACTGTGAGCTTAAGAGCAGGAACTATATCTTAATTTATCTTTGTGTTCTTAGAATTACATGCACACAACATGTTGTTTATATGTGTGTTTATATGTAGGTATGTATAATTTATATTAAATAAATAAATATTTGTATATAAATATAAATTAAGGCTCATTTGGATTGATTGGTTCTGGGTATAGAGTTGGATTGGTGACACTATTAAATACTGCCATTGGGTAAGGAGTGTAGCTCAGACCCTGGGTTTAATTCCCAGCACCAAAATCCATCACTCAGTCCTGATAGCAATGAAGTACTCTCTTGCCATATACCACTTGGCAATGTGTTTTCTTGGTAAGTAATGTTTCGCAGAGATTCTCACTGTTCCAGAAAGGTAGGTTTATTTCATAGTAAAGGCAGTGAGGTAGAGAGTGATAATAGAAGTCATAATATTACATGGGCCATCTAGGCTGGTGCAGTTCATGAGAAGAAATTATATTCCTAGCTGTACCTTTTCACCTAAAAACATGCTTTTTTTCCAAAAGGAGAGGAAAAAGAATTAATAGAATGAATAGAAAAGAAATAAAAAGAATAGCTGGCACCACCTTGTGTAGAAATACCATTATACTTTTCTGGTCAAATGGACTAGTGGGTTGGGAGTCCTTTAGAGTTACGAGTTATGTCTTTTCCATGAATGGGAAAGAAATATGAGTTTCTCCTTACATGGGTCACATCAATTTTTGGTGTACCTTTCAAAAGTTTACATAAAGCATATAGGTACATTTAAATTAAAAAAAAATAAGTAGAACATAATCACTTTATACATTTCTGAAAATATATTACTTAAAAGAGATAAACATCCATAATCCAACTATGTGGAGATAGTCACTGATGAGATTTTGGGGTCTAGCTGTATATCCAAGTACACAGAGTAATAAGAAAAATGTAGCCTGCTGACTATCTTATAGTTTGCCTTTAATAATAAAATTTAAATACATTTTTCTTGTTAATATTCAGGCATCATGTTTGAATGGTTCTTAGAAGTTCAGTCTAGAGATACACCAAATTAAGTTTTGATCAATCCCTTATTGAATGTGTAAATTGTTTGAGCCAAAAAATTGCAGTGGAAACAATATTCAGGCATAATTTGGGGGTTTAAATGGTTTACACAGGATACGTGCAATCTGGAATTACTAAGTTAAATGGAACACAAATCTTAAGGTGACTGACTTGTTACCAAGGTGCATGCCTGAACATTTGCATCTGTTCAGAATAAATCAATACAGTGGTAATTTGGGACATTTACTGTAGGAAGAAGTATGTTTTAGGAATTTAGCCTTGAGAGAATCGGTATAAGTGTATAAAAATGTTTAAATGAGTTTGTCCTCTAATTTTGTATAATACATTTTTTTTTTTTTTTGGTACCGGGGATCGAACTCGGGTCCTTGTGCTTGCGCAGCAGGCAGCGAAACCACTGAGCTAAATCCCTGGCCCCTTGTATAATACATTTTGAGAAGTAATATAACTTGTATATATATAAATTGTAAGAGTTGATGTGTCAGATGTCACAAAGACCATAATCAAGCTTGATGCTTGCTAGAAAGATTCATATAACTTGGTATATAGTTGTTCTTGTGGCTAAGATTTATTACAACAAAAGGATACAAAGGAAGACACATCAGGTGGAGTCTGGAGACAACTTTCCTCTCCTCATTGATTCACATAGGATGCAGCTTATTCCTTCAGCGGTGAATTGTGACAGCACATGTGAAATGTTGTCTATAAGCGCAGCTCTGTAGAGAGTTGGTATCTGAGATTTTAAGCAGAGGCTGGCATGTGGGCGCCATCTGCCCAGCATGTATCAAAACTCCAGACTCCCAGGAGGAAAAGCAGACTTGTCTGTTTTTTGTTTTTTTGCTACGGGTGATTGAAAAGAGCCTTGCTTGTGCCAGGCAAGCACTTTACTACTAAGTGACATGCCAGGTAAGCCATAGTGTTGGTACAAACAGTTTAGGCACAGTAACTCACCTTTATCATTTGAGGAAAGTTTGTTATGAGTGTAAAGGAATTGTTCACCAGAAAAGTTCCCAAGTGCTAGCCAAGGCCCAACCTTACAGTTGATTGTTGCAGTATTAAGTTGAACTGCATGAAGTGTGTGTGTGTGTGTGTGTGTGTGTGTGTGTGTGTGTCTAGTATTCGGGATTGAACCCAGGGACCAGGGACTTGTGCATCCTAGGTAAGCACTCTACCGCTGAACTACATCTCCAGCCCTTATTTTTTAATTTTGAGACAGAGTCTCACTTAGTTGCCCAGGCTGTCCTTCAACTTGTGATCCTCCTGCCTCAGCCTCCTAAGTAGCTGTGATTACAGGCCTGCACCGTTGCATCCAGCTGAATGCCATTTTATAGATTAAAATTGATCTAATATCAGTAATTTCATAATGTCCAACTTACTAGGAAGGGATGAAGGAATGTACTATAATTTTGTTGGACATCTCTGTCACCTGTTTTACATGTGTTGTTACATTTAACTTTATTTCATCTCACAAATAGAAAAATGAAGACTGAGAAAGGCTAAATAATTTCCTTGAAGTCAGATTGTAAAGCAATCTGGTCTATTTTATCCATGTTATTTATTTTCTTACTGTATCAGTACTTACTGGTTAAATTCATTACTTTCTGTGCTTTACAAATACTTCTCAGAAACAGCATATGTGAAACATATAAAAGGAGAACAGCTTTTTGGCTGAGATATGAAAGTGGGGGGCTTAGAGCATTTTTACTGCTCTGCCCACTGTAGATGCTCTTGAGGATTTTAAGAGCTTGGTGAACACTATACTTTTAGGAAGAGGAATTAGAAATGCCTTCTGTTTAAGGAGCTATGGTAGGCAATTGTGTGAAATCCTCTTTTTTTTAATGTCAGGAAATTCCATGGTATTTTATTTAACCAAAAGGATTAAATGTTGAATTTTAAAAATCATTATTGCAATATTTAAATTTGATCGTTTAATGGGATAGAATTTTAAAAATTTAAGCTAATATGTGACACTTAGCCCAGGTCCGGTGGTGCATGCCTGTAACCCCAGCCCTCAGGAGGCTGAGGCAGGAGGATCGCTTTGAGTTTGAGGCCAGCCTGGGCCACATGGTGAGTTTAAGGCCAACCTGAACTACGTATACATAGTGAGACCCTGTCTGAAAAAAAAGAGAAAGACATTTTTTTTTTTTTTGGTATTGGGGATTGAACTCGGGACTTTTCACTTGCGAGGCAGGCAGCGGAACCACTGAGCTAAATCCCCGGCCCAAGAAAGACATTTAATATTGGATTTTATAACTTTTTCTTCTTTCATGAATTTTCTTATTTTTAAACTTATTTTAGTATCTGATTATATAAATGTATATTTACTCTAGAAAATCCTTTTTTACTTTCCAAATTATTTTAAAATTAAATTTAGAATAGGATTGAGCAAAATTTTTTGGTGAAGGATAGAAAATAAATATTTAAATTTGGATTGGTATGATTTCTATCATAACTGCTTAATCTTTTACAACTTGAAAGCAATGTGAGAAATGAATGAACTGTGTTCCAGTTAAACAAAACTTCATTTACATAATCGGGAGCAGGTTAAATTGGGCTTAGAGAAAGTGAACCTCCTCCTCATATTGAACTCAGAGCAGCTGTACCACTGAGCTACATTCCCAGCCCTTTTCATTTTTTGAGAAAGGGTCTCACAAAGTTGCCCAGACTGACCTTGAACTTTTCATCCTTTTTCCTCAAACTCCCAAGTAGTAGGGGATTACAGGTGTGCACCACTGTGCCCCGTGAGAAAGTGAACCTTGATACAAAGTACTGTTTTTAATACTTTCATTTTTCTGTCATTTCATTGGCCTGAGGAAGTGCAGGTTGAGTATCCCTTATCTACAATGTTTGGGATTTCAGATATTTTTGGATTTTAGATTTTTTAAAGAATATTTTAACAGGGCCGGGGATTTAGCTCAGTGGTTTTGCTACCTGCCTCGCAAGCGCAAGGACCTGAGTTCGATCCCTGGTACCAAAAAAAAAAAAATATTTTAACAGATTTTTTTTTTGGTACTAGGGATCGAACTCAGGACCTTATGCTTGTGAGGCAGGCGGCAGAACCACTAAGCTAAATCCTCGACCCCAAACTTATAAACTTTTTGAGTTTTGATATTACACTCAAAAGCTTTAGGATTCTGGAGCTTTGGATGAGACCTATGGTACTATTTCAGTGGTATGGCCTTTTCTAAATGTGATAATTAGATAGGAATTTCTAATCTGTTAATATATATTTGTTTAGGGTTTATTATATGCCAACTACTGTTTTCAGTGTTAGAAGCACATCTTCAGATCTGAAATGTTGTATTTACATTGAAATTATATTTTTTTCCTCTTTAAAATCGAAAAATATCACTTTTGTTATTAAGGTCCTGTTTCACCATTTGCTCTCTGCAGCTCATCCCTTCTTTTTTTGTTTTTTGGTACTGGGGATTGAACTCAGGACCTTGCGCTTTTGAGGCAGGAGGCAGGCACGGTACCACTGAGCTAAATCCCCGGCCCTTCTTTTACAAGATCTTTACTCATCCATCTTGCTTCCAGTTACCCTATATCTCCTGAGTGTTCAGTTTCTCTATTCATTGCCATTACATATAAATATATCACAATTCCTGCCCCTTTTTATTACTCTTTTTTTAAATAGCAAACTCCTTAATAAAGCCTCATTATCAGGATGCAGAATACTAATATATCTATGCTGGGAAACTGATTTGTAGTCTTTTGTAATTCATATAATTTCTCAGGGTTTGTAAATAACCTTTTCTATTAATACCACGCTTAAAGTAACCATTAGTTTTCATTTTTTGCTGGTTTATTCTGTTAAACCTAGTCTATAAATATTGGAGGGCTTAGACTTAATTTCACCTTCTCTCCTCTCTTAAAAACTTGTTTTTTGGGTTTACCTGGATTTAAACACCATGTCTACGCTGAATGCCCCCACCTATTTTAATCCCCGCCACAGCCTTCCAAGGTCCAGACTTGTACACCCAGTGTCTATGACTTTTTTGGATTGGACTTTTGTATACCCAGTGAGTCCTTTCCTTTTTGTGTTATCTAAAATAGTATCTGAAATAATTTTCTGAAATCATTTTATTTCATTGCTTCTTTGTGTTTTTATTAAAATATAAGCTTCACGACTATGAACACCTTATCTGTTTGATCACTGTATCTGCAGCACCTACCATTTTAATAATTAAAAATGAATCCCATTGCTTGAAGGTCTGATGGTTAACCCTGAAGTTTGTATTAAGGATGATTGTTGAATGCTCATATTTTAGCTAATTCTGTTTCAGTTGTTAAGAAACTAAAGCTAGAAATTATTCTATAACCTTTTTAATGTGAAAATATGCAAGGGGCTATAGAATGGATGAAAAGTCCTTGTATGTAAAACAACCTTACAAAATTGGTGATTTCAGCATGTTGAATGTTTCATTTAAACTAACAGTTCTGGGCTGGGGATTTAGCTCAATGGTTCCACTGCCTACCTTGCAAGCACAAGGACCTGAGTTCGATCCCCAGTACCAAAAAAAAAAAAAATTCTAAACTAACAGTTCTGGTTAGTACCTATTTTGGGAAGATGGAAAATATTGAAAGGCATTAGGAAACTAGCAGAATTAAAATATTCGGGAGAGGGAAAATGAAACTTAACAGTTATGCTGAGTGACTATGCACTAATCATGCTAAGGCTACATTAGAACAGAATGTAGAAGGAGGGAGGATATAAAATTTTCCAGTAGAGTTTAACATATCATGATGTGCTTTTTTTTTTTTTTTTGAGATAGTGTCTTGTTATATAGTTCAGGTCTTGCTGTATAGTTCAGGCTGGCCTTGAACCCACTATGTAGTACAGGCTGGCCTCAAACTCAAAGCAATCCTCTTGCCTCAGCCTCCTGAGTGCTGGGATTACCAGTGTGCACCACCACACCTAGCCATTATGATATTTTTCAAGTAATAGTGTTTTGACCACTGTGTTCTCTCTTGGGTGGGTAGTCTGTCCTCACAATGTAGGGTGTAATTCTTTTCCAGCTTTTTTTTCCCCCCAATACTGGGAATCGAACTCAGGACCTTACACTTGCCAGGCAGGCGCAGTGCCACTGAGCTACATCCCGGGCCCTCTTTCCCAACTTTTACTTGGCTTCAACTTGCTCTGCAGAGCATGTTTCTTTTCCTACTTTCAATAAAACTTTGCTACCGTTTAAAAAAATGGTGGTCACCTGCCTTGAAAGCGCAAGATCCCAAGTTCTATCCCTAGTACTAAAAAACAAAGAAAACCCCCAAAATGGTGTTTTGCTAGGAATTTTAAAAAACACATTGTCTTTAACTGTTGGAGGATTAAGTATGCAGTTTTTCAGACCACAGACTTAAAAGTAGGAACAAAGAGTCCTTTATGAAAACACTATAGCAATGTGTTACATAGTCATGTGCTGCATAATGATAACATTTCGGTCACAACTGACCACATATACATATACAGAGTGGTGGGCCTATGTGATTTTAATGGAGCTGAAAAGTTCCTATTATCCAGGGACATAGAACAATGCATTACTTGTGGGTTTTTGGCCCTACTGGTGTAAACCTATGCTGCCAGTCATAAAAGTGTAGCGCATGCAATTATGTACAGTACATAATACCTGATAATTAATGGCTATGTTACTGGATTATGTATTTGGTATACTATATTTTTATTGATAGAATATATTTCCACATATTAGAATTTTATTGTAAACCAGCATATTGTGTTAAAGTGACAGTGGCTTCGTACACCTTCTTGGTCTCATGTCTCTTGATTGCATCAAGAGGCTGCTTTGTTTATTGACTATACCATCTAGGTTTACAAATGTACAATTTATGTTTGTTAGACTTCAAAATTGACTAATGATGTGTTCATCAGAACACGTGCCCATCATTGAGAGAAAGCTGTAGATCAAAGGTAGGTACTTGAAACTGATTCAAACTTTGTTGGCTAAACAGCATAGTAAAAGGTGCTATTAGGAATTAGGCTCATTGTGTGGCTCAGTGGTGGGGCTCTTGCCTTGCATGCATGAAATCCTGGGTTTGATCTCCAGAACCTAAGGGGGGAAGAAAGGAAAATAGCCAAATGAAAGTTGGGGTTTTTTTTTCAGAATTCAGAACAATCTGTTAGCAAGAAAAGGAGACTCAAAAAAGTGTGGCATGTCATGTGATAATTAGAAATTAAGTAGTTGAAAGGATAATTTGAACATATCCTGTAAAGGACCAAGTTTGGTAAGGTTTTAAAAATAACACTGTAAAAGGGAAGGCAAGTTTAAAAAAAATTTTTTTTAAAGAAGCCTTCTAGAGAATGGGAACCTCTTGTTAGTATAATTAACAGATTCAGCTTAATGTTTTGGTACCATCTGCCCGCCATGAACAGTTTCTCCTCTCAATCCCACTCTGCCTTGGAGCCAGCGATTATGGACTGAAAACTCTATAAACTGTGAGCTGTATAGTCCTTTCTCCCTTTAACTTTGGGTGTCAGGTATTTTGTCTCAGTATTAAGTAACTAAGACAGAATTTGGTACCAGAGAAGTGGGGTCGTTGCTGTGACTGTACCTGACCATGTGATTCAGGAACCTTTAGGAGTGGCTTGTGGGAAGAGTTTGGAAAGGTTCAGAGATGCCAGCTTAGAAAGAGTTGGAACACTTTAGGTTGTACTCAATGGGAGATTGTGGTCAGAGCTTAGAAGACAAGAGCATTGATAGAAATTCTGTTGGTAAAGACCAGACTCAGAAGGTTTCTGCTGAGAAGAACTGCATTGGTTATTGGGCTCCAGACAATGTGTGTTATACCTTGGCAGAAAGTTTGTGTCCAGAGACTGCCTGAGACTGAGATTAAGGGGAACAGACTAATCTGTCAAAAGAAATTTCAAGGTAGTCTAATATTGAGGGGGTGGCATGGCTACTGTTAGGGGGTTTTGCCAGATTTATGTTGAAAATCAAGAGCAAAGAGCCCAGGAGGATGATTTAAAACATTTTGAGTTTGGCCAGAAAGGAAGCTCCAGTAAAGCTGTGGACTGCAAAGATAGAGCAGAGGAGATCTTGATTGCTGAGAAGGAAAAGGAGAATAGATAAGATAGCTTGAGGGCATCACAAGAAGCACCAGGACTCCATGCTTTGCAGCCTCAAAATTGCAAAAGTGAAGGACTTTGCTTTAAGAAGAGAGCCCCAAGGAACCATATTCCAGAATGGCAGTGGTCTAGGGAAGTTGTTCCTCTGGATTTGGTTCATAGGCATTGGACCCATACAGCAAAGAGAGAAGGAACCCCAGCTACTGCTCCAGATGGCAGCAGACCTTGCCGTCATCCATGTGGTGCTGGTTTTAGGCACATGCAGAATACAAGAATTGTGGGGTTACAAAGGCTTCCACCCAGATTTCAGAAGAGGGCTTGGGAAGCCAGGCAGTGTGTCCCTGAAAGGGCAGTGTGTGAAGCTGTGAGTGTGAAGCCGAAGGT
This sequence comes from Heterocephalus glaber, assembly GCF_053883595.1. NCBI lineage: Eukaryota > Metazoa > Chordata > Mammalia > Rodentia > Bathyergidae > Heterocephalus > Heterocephalus glaber. The sequence goes on along the minus strand of NW_028258156.1, from coordinate 23,846,677 downwards.
GCTGTGGAGACCCCAGAAGGTTGGAAAAGCCAGGAACATGGATCGTCCAAGGAAAGCTGCAAAGGAGCAGAGCCAGCCAAAAAGGCCATGGGAGCTACAGCCACAAGTGCTGTAGGAGTGGAGTCATCCAAGCCCTTTGGAGTTCACAACTTGCCACAGATTGCTGGGGATGCTAGAAGTGGAACTGTGGTATTTAATGTTTGCCCTATTGGATTTTGGTCTTGCTTTGTTCCTGTTCCTTACTATCCCCACTTGTAACTTTTGCAATGGAAATGTCTATCTCATGCCATTGAACATTGGAAGTGTAACTTTCTTTGCATTTGTACAGGGGCTTGCAGCTAAGAGTTTGCTTAAATCTGAGAGGAGACTTTGGTCTTGGACTTTTCAGCGATGCTGAAACCGTTAAGACTTTGGCAACTCTTAGAGATGGACTAAGTGCCTTTTGCATAAAGGGATCCACATGAATGAGTCTTTGGGGGGCCTGGGGTGGAATGTTATGGTTTGTGTCTGGATGTCCCCCTAAAGCCTCATGCAGTCATAGGTGAGGCTTTTTCAGAGGTGGCTGAATTTAGTGTTTGTTACATTGGGATTGATTCATGGTACAATGCTGAGGTCAAAGGTCTTAGGTTTAAGGGTGTGAGTGCCACCTACCCTAAGTACCCTGGATAAGATATAAGGAATAGAAAGAGCTGTGGTTATCCTCTATTGCTTTGCTATCTTTTGCCTGCCATGAACTCTTTCTCCTCTGCAATGCCTGTCTACCATGCCACCCTGCCTTGGAGCCAGGCGATTATGGACTGAAACCTGTACAAACTGTGAGCTAAATAAGCTTTTCTCCCTTAAAAAAAAAAAAAAAATTAACAGATTCAGAGATTGCCAGGAACTAAATCTTCTGTTAATAACAAAACATTTTAAAGTGTCTTATTTTTACATTGTCATTGAAACCAACTAAATATCAGATGAATCTCATGGTGGTTGATGATGATGTTGATGCCCTGTGTTCTGTACCTAATAAGTTAAATGTAGGCAGATGTCCACAGTTATAAATTGAGAATTTGAAGAAACTCCTAAACTTGAGAATTGAAAAAAACTCAAGGGTAAAATTGTGAAATAATTAGTTGTAATAATAAGTTTTACATTTTAATATCTCTTTCTTAAATAAAATGATTATGAATTTGGCCCTTAGTACCGTATACTTATGATGATCACTTTGAAATGAATCAGAGTGCTAAATGCTTTTCAAAAGAGGTGAAAAATGAGGCCAAGCAAAGGAAGTGTAACTTGTAAGTAGGGTTAGGGGAGGAGTCTTGGAGAAGGAGCACTTTTCACATGCTCTCATCAGCTTCAGGGCTTCACTTGAACCTAGTGAATTTAGGAGTTATTTGCAGATACTCAGCTGCACTTTGAAACTCTCTGCTTTATCTTGCCATTACTACTACTCTGATCACACCATTGTCATTAGTGGCTCTCTCTAGCTTTTTAGGATAAAATATCTTATTCCTTGCTATTCCTGGTGGCACAGGCTTGTGATCTCAGCCCTCTGGGAGGCTGATGCAAAAGGATTTCAAATTCAAGTTCAGCCTGAGCAACATAGAGATTTAGTGAAACCCTGTCTCAAAATAAAAAATTTAAAAAGGGCTGGAGATGTAGCTCAGTACCAAGGCTGTAGGTTCAATCCCCAGCAGTTTAGGGAGTGGGGATCTTACTCCTCAGATTGATTTTGCAGGGTTTTCTTGAAACTGATCCTTGTCTGACTTGTCTGCCCTCATCTCTAGCCCTTCCTCCCTTCCACTTTTAACTCCATCCACTCTGAATTTTATCAATTCTTTCTAAATTCTACGATTCCTAAATTTCAGTGGATATTTATAGTGCTTATTAAAATGGAGATTTTTGAGCCAGATCTTTAAAAATTCTGATCTGTGATGTGTAAATAGAGCTGTAAAAGACTGTAGTTTGCACAGTAGGTAGGTCACTGTGCTGCTGCTGGTCTTTAGGTCATGCTTAGAGTAAAATGCTTAAGTGCCTTGCTGTTATCTCTTGACTGCATGTGTTTTCTGTCTGGAGAACTTTCTGCATTACTTTTACCTCCTGTTTCTTGGACTTTTCTTTAAAGCTTGCATAAATGTGACTACTGTCATGAAGGCTCCATGTACATACCTTTGATGGCACTATTGTGTACTTGTCCCATGAGTCAGTTTCTTGAGAAGGATCACTTTTTCACTTCTCTATTTTTTAATTTCCTGCATTTGGTCAAGTATTTCACTGTGCGGTACTTACTGTGTACCCAAATGTTTATTGAATAAATGAAAATATATTACTGTAAGTTCCTTGAAGGCAGCGACAATGTCTGGTCTTTGTATCTCTTATGATTCTTCCTGAACATTAGACCTTTGATATTTGTTTAATTGCTGTCAAACTAGGTTTTATGGATGTAGTCTACAGGGGACTCTCTAAGCCTTTTGAGATTTACAATTTTTGCTGTTTTAATTTTGAAGTAGGAAAAAAATGTGTTTGAAATCATTCTGGATGACAACTATTTTATACCAAATACTGCCATGAGATTTTAGGGCAAGTGCTTGAATTTGTGTTCTGTGTTGTTAGTACACAGGTCACCTAATGAATGGCATAGTTTAATGTTTTGCTAAATCCACATCTTCAAAGAAAAATCTCTTTCTCTTATAGGAGGTTTGCATATTACTATGGAGAAGCTGCTAAAGAAGAAACATTACTCTAAAGCCTAACTGATCCCTCCATATTCTGTGAAGATTCCACCTGCCATTTTCCTCTGTCTTTACATATACATAGGATATTGCTTTTCCCTATCATTACTATTTTTTTTTCTGTAGAAGATATGTCTGATATATAATTCACATGCTTAAAGTCCTTTACTCTTTAAATTTTGTAATCTAAATGAACTTTCATGATGTTGGTCCTTATTCTTGTCATTCAGACACTTGTTCTTCTCTTGAGCTCCTTTGAGTCTAGAATTTTGACCTTTGGCAACTCTTGTAAGGTTTTGGCATTCAGCTAAACATTGAGCTTTACAGAGTTGACACCAGTCTACATGGTATATGGGTTACCAGCCACAACTTGTCAGAGCTTAGCATCAAGTTTCCCCTTCTCTGTGAGAACATGCAGCAGTCCATGTAGGAGGATAGTCAGCCAGCAGGAGCTTTTTGGGGTGGGGGGCCAGTTCTCAGGTGACAACTCAGGCATAAGGAGACAAAATCTGTGTTGGGCAGGTGTAATTATCTCCCTGAATTTTGAAGTCTCATGCCACTCAGAAGTTTTTTGTAACAACCATAGGTAAAGCTTCTAGTTTCCTATAAGGAGCATGCCAATTTATAGGGGTCACTATATCGTAGTGACCAGAAGTTCCAGTCGTGGCATCCTCATCAAGTTCTCCTGGCCCAGATACACCTAATTTATCAATCAGGTATCATGCCTAGCAGCTATATAGTAAATTAGCTAATCAGGTTTTTAGGAGGACAGAGGTAAAAATTTACGGTCAGAGGGCCGGGGATTTAGCTCAATGGCACCGCGTCTACCTTGCAAGCACAAAGTCCTGAGACTTGTACAGAAGAGGAGTTTGGTTAACTATTTAACCATATCTATTCTATGGCATTTTACCCTGTTTTTGCTTTATAGGGTAGCTTTGGAGTATCTGTTTCCTTTTGCTTTCAGAAACTCTCTGAGGAGATGACAGTGTTTATCTTTTCATGCTGTATAGGTCTAAGAAGACACTGTATGTACATGATAAACATCATTGTAGAACTACTTGTTGAATTATAGCCTATATGCTTCTTGACTATAAAATTAATCCACCAAAAATCTTTGAAAAACAGATTTTTAAGTGGACTTTATCAAATGAGAACAAAGTATAGGAATACATTTTCTGATGAAGTAATCTAGGGAATGGGATCTTTTCCAGCATTGCTAGGAGTGCTTTTATTTTAATGCCTTGCTTAGAATAGAGATTGTAAAATGACACCCTAGATTCATTCTTTCATATACTAAAGGCTTATATTAATGTTACTAAGATATAATTTGAGAACACTAAGAGTCAGCAGAAAATGACAAATGTTTCACTGTTGTTAGGAACAGAAATACTAAGTTACACTCATTATTCATTCATTCATTTACTTATGGCAGCACTGGGGATTGAATCCAGGTCCTTTGCCCTAAGCTGCATCCCCAGCTCTTTTGTCAGGGACAGAAAAACTAACCTACATTAATTAATTAATTCATTCATTCATTTTTGCAGCCCTGGGAATTAAACATAGGGCCATCACACTAAACTGCATTCCTAGCACTACTTTTTGAGACAGGATCTCACTAAGTCACTGTTTCCAGGTTGGGCTAGAACTTGGGATCCTCCTGTCTCAGCTTCCCAAGAATGCTGGGATCACAGGAATGCACCACCCCACCTGGCATATAGTCATTTTTAAACTTCAGTATAATAAGCTGCTATCCCAACAGAATCCAGAAAAATGATACTCATCATCACTTTGTACAGAAATATATTATACTAGTGGCTGGAGTACTCTGCCTTTGTCTCTGATACACGTTATTGAGAAAGATAAGTGCATCTGAAGGAAAAAAATGGTCACCGAGGTTTAAAGAGCTCTTTTATGGAGATGGTTAATAAGATCGAAACCTGTGTAGTATCTGGAAACATGATAGTTCATCAGAGGTTTTACTGAACCCTTTTAAGGTTCTTATTCAGTTGGTATAAAAACATGAAAACCAGAAATACATTTAACAGTATTAAAGAAATAAGAGGCAAAATACATCTTTACACAGGTTTTGAATAAAAGAATCACTTTTCTCCAAGGAGCCCACATTCTGTTTCTTGGCTCAATGTATCGGATATTAGATTGAGTGAAGAGTGAATCTGATACATTGTGTCAGATTTTATTAATCTTCATAAATTTTACATTAGTATATTAAATCTTACATAACTATATTAACCATACATGATATTACACAAAATCATGTCAGTACTTCATGGATATGCTGAAGGCATAGTATACTTATGTACAGTCCCTATAAACCCTTCAAACTAGGGGCTTGTATCATTAAAAGAGACAAGGAAAGTACGTATAGAAAAGTGATGTATGTACTAGTGTATTCGTGTTCCTGTTAGATTAACAATGTGCACATATATAGTACAGATAGCAAATAAAATTCTGTTTTAAGACAGAATCTCACTAATTTGCCCAAGCTGGGCTGGAACTTGCAACTGTATAAAAGGATTATAAAAAAACTTATTTTAAGGCTTTAAGAGATAAAATTTGGGGGGTATACTTTAAAAAGAACAAATTTTATATAAAGTCTGTGTTAGTCTAATGCATTCTTGATGTTCAGTAAGTATTAAATAATTTAACAATATTTGATACCTTGCAAATTTAATGATTTATTTAAAACAGGACTAGTCAGACTTGTAAACAACAACAAACTACTGCACAATTTATTGTATGATAGCATTGCAGGAGATTTTAGAGGGAAACTCATTTGACCTTAACGTAGAAGCTTAAGATTTCTACTCAAAATTCTAGTTTACAAATAGTGTTAAAACAAACATCTCAGATCTGCACGTCTGCCTTTGGTGGGAACTATTTCCTTATGGTAAGTTTTCAAAATTGGGGCTGTGGAGAGGAAGTTTGACTTTTGGCATTTGTCACCAAGTTGTTTTTCTGATTTACCTTGCTGTAGAAATGCAGAGTTTTGAGATATTCCTGACTGTGGGACTTTCGTCTTAATAATACCTGTTATTGTTACTTTGTTTTTTTAAAAAAGAGTTGTTTAAAAATTTTAATAAAGTGACTTAGATTTAGGGCCAGGGATTTAGCTCAGTGGTTTCGGCGCCTGCTGCGCAAGCGCAAGGACCCGAGTTCGATCCCTGGAACCCAAAAAATAAATAAGTAAATGACTTAGGTTTGGAAAATCCTTAAAATAGTCAACCAACTCTTTTCTCAAAGTTTTTACCTTGTTTTTAAAATAAAGTACAGGCAGTAGGCATGAGGCTCTAAGTATTTTTGCTTTCTTTCATTGCCAGCTTGTCATCATTGTAGCTTTAATTTGAATCATGATGTTATACAAAGTATTTGTGAATCTTATATATTTGAATTTATCTACATTTCCACTAAAAGTTTAATTTTATTCCTAACCATTAACTACTTCAGATAGGCATGGCGCCACCATTAACTACTCCAAAATATTGAAGTTTTCCCATACTCTTTAGTAACATTGAAGAGTTTGATCTAAATCCTTAAGAGTGAATCTTGCTACACTGGCCACAAGTCCTGCATGTTGCTTTATTAATAGTATTATAGATCATTGCTAAATGCTACTTCTTCTATGTAATTTTTTTTTTTTTGGTACCAGGGATTGAACTTGGGTCCCTGCACTTGTGCAGCAGGTGGTGAAACCACTGAGCTAAATCCCCAGCCCTCTTCTATATAATTTTTAAAGAACTTTAAAGGAGTCAATATTGTAAAATAATCAAAGATAGTTTGGCAATGTCTATCAATTTTATGTGCCTTTATCCTTTTTTGTTTAGCACTTATATTTCCAAGAATCCTTGTTATATAAACAGTGCCATGTATGCAGAAAAGATATGTGGCAAGGGTGTACAGTTCCACTGATACTTTTTATAGTGAAAAATAAAAACAATTTATCAGTAGGGAAATTGTTAAATAAGCTATGTCACATTTATATAGTGAAATAAGCAGTTATTACCAAAAATAAGATAGTTGTCTATTGACATTTAAAGGTAGGAAGAGCAAGTGGTGAATACAAGGTATGATTAAAAAATCAATAAATCTTTACATTTAAAAAAGTTTTTTACAGTCAAAGACACATTGCAATTAATCCCCCTTAGAGTATTCCCCCTCTCTTCAAGCACACTTATTCCATCCTTCTTGCCACTTTTTGAGGCAGTCCTAGAAGTCCTCTTTTGTATGTGTCTTTAGTTGCATTGTCATGGCTGCTTTGATGTCCTGAATAAACTCAAAACCTTTACCTTTCATGGTCATTTTGACTTTGGAGAGGAGAAGCCAGAACTCATATGGTGTCACATCTGGTGAATAATGAAGTGGATGAAGACCACCGTAATTTTTTAGGAGGCTTCCTTTCTGTTGCATGGCACTGAGCAACTGCATTCATATTTTTTTATCACACCTTGTAAAGACACTCATGAAAGAGAACTTCCAGAACTGCTTTAGAATATGGCAAAAATGATAAGTTTTTTGAACCAATGGGGATTATTTTGAAGGAGATTAATGGCAGTGTGACTTTTATGGTAATTTTCAAAAATTTAAACATTTTTTGTATATTTTGATCACAGTTTGTGTAGGTACTTATGTTAAATTCATGCACAGTAAAATTTAGAAGGGAATACAAGGCAGTGCTGATGTGGTAGTAGAGATTGGATGGTAATAGTCTTGTGTTATGTACTTCTGTATTGAAAATTTACATAGTGAAGATGTATCAGTTTTGAAACTAAGAGGTTTAATGGCATAGACATTAGGTGTTAGTTTTTAAAGCATTCAGAACAGATCTGGGGATTTAGCTCAGTGCCACTGCACCTACCTTGTAAGCGCAAGGTCCTGAGTTCTATCCCCAGTACCAAAAATAAATAAATAAAGTATTCAGAACATATTGGAGACTTCTTTTTGTAATCTCTTGTAATTAGTAACTTCTGTTTGCACCTTCTTTTTCTGTTGATCTGGCACACCAGGTGTCACAGCAGCAGCCTCTTATAGCTAAATTGAGATTTGAGAAAGAGGGGGAATATATGAAGAAATAGTTGACTATAAAATTTGTTTTTTGTGCTGCTGGTCTTAGGACCAATTAGAGTGTAGCTAGAAGTCTGAAACCATTAGTAATACACATAGTTCTAAGTTTTAAGGGAAACTTGTGGATAAGGATTGTTGTGAAAAAAATCATTTCAGTAGTATTCCATCTATAGTATTGTAAAGTGTTAGCACAGAAACAGATTGTGTTGTATATATGAAAAGGAGAGATTAATTTTAATGTGAATTGACCTCACATGTAGGTATGTTACCACACTGACCAATAGGAATTAGCTAAAGTAGAGCTTAGGAGGTTTGGAATGAGTAAAGAAGTTGCAAAAGTGACATATGTAAAGTACTAGGGAAGAGAGTTTATAAATCAGTAACAACTGGTGAATTGTTACTTCATTTGTAGCAATAGAGGTCATCACCATTTTCTTAACTGTTACCAGGCCAGAAGTACAGATCAACTAGGGGCTGCTGCTTGAATTTTTTCAGGTATAAGTCCTGGTTCATTATGAGGTTTCTTGTTCCCTAACTTACTGACATTTCCAAAGCTCTGTTCTGTCTTATCACACTCAACACTGTTATATAGTTTTGAATATTAAAGTAGACACATTCACGGGCCAGGGATTTAGCTCAGTGGTTCCGCCGCTTGCTTCCCAAGCACAAAGTCCCGAGTTTGATCCCCGGTACCAAAAAAAAAAAAAAAATGTAGACACATTCACATCAAGGTCCATTTAGGTTCATTGTATCCTGAGTCCTGCTTAATCAGCCCATCACTTCTCTCTACCCTGTGTCCAATCCAGTGTTCCCAGAGTTGTTGGCTATTTTATATGTTTGGTTTTGAGTAATTTTTTTTTTTAATGATAGAGAGGAAAACTATATTTGAACTTGGAGTAGGACATTTATTTTACTTAAACAAAAAGCTTTGTTTTGACCCAGAATCTAGAATAGGGTATGTCTTATATGCCAGTTATCTACCTACTATAAATATATATTGTATTTGTATTGCCAATGTTTTAGTGTAAGTACTTATTTTAAATTGATTATAAGAAAAAAAATGAATTGAATTCTCATTGATGGAACTTTTTTCCCTCCAGACCAGAATCCGTAGAAGCTAGCCCTGTGGTAGTTGAGAAATCCAACAGTTATCCCCACCAGTTATATACCAGCAGCTCACATCATTCACACAGTTACATTGGTTTGCCCTATGCGGTAAGTGTCAAATGTTTCTCTGAAAGAATATTTTTAACATTTAGAGACTGAAAAGGGATGCGTATAGTATTGTGCTTAAAACTCAAGAATTGTAAAAGCATAGTTGTTTGATACTTGAACAATTAGATATGTAGTTTTTTTGTTTTGTCTTTTTTCAGTATCAGGGATTGAACTCAGGACCTTGTGCTGACGAGGCAGGGACAGAGCCACTGAGCTAAATCCCCAGCCCTGGATATGTAATTTGTAGTTTAAATTAATCTATCCATATTACTTAAGGGATTAAAATTTTAAAAATTATAATTATTATTTTATAAATTTTATGCTATTAGTAATTTGATGAGACTGTGGTTAAAGTTATATTGTGCTATGTATTCTAAATTATATAGTAATTTACATGGTAAATTATATAGTTATCATTTGTTGAGCACTTGTTATGTGGCAGACTTAATCTCACTTAATCCTCAAAAACAACCTCATGAAATGTAGTTTTCATCCCTGTTCTATACTTGAGCAAAAAACTCATCTAAGCTAATCAGTATTGCATATCTAGTAGGAAGAGTTTGTATTTAGATAGTTTCAGAATTGGACACATTTGTGATATTATGAAGGTAAAATTGAGAACTTTTTTTTTACTTGGACCAGAATAAATAGTACCAATTTTTAAAAAATCTCATATTATACACTTTACAGTAATAGTGTATCTTCTTTTGTTTTTGTTATTCTTATCCTCTGTATTCCTGAGGGTTTTTTTTTTTTAAATCTTTGTTCCTATGTCATGTACCTGCTTTTATCGTGAAGGTGAAGCTGTGTGACCAAAGAACTATCTGAAGACTAAAGAATCTTTGGATTTAGGGAGGGGGAAATGGTGTTGATGTGAAGGTGGACTCCTCCCTCCTACACACACACTTTGTAAATAGCTGTAGTCACTTAACCACTGTGTTGTAAGATCTAGCTAGCTTCATTGGCCGGGCACGGTGGTGCACACCTGTAATCCCAGCACTCAGGAGGCCAAACTAGGAGGATTGTCACAAGTTTGAGGACAGCCTGAGCTATATAGTGAATTCAAAGCCAGCCTGAACTACATAGCAAGACCTTGTCTCAAAAACAAAACAAAACAAAAAACCAGATCTAGCTTCATCAAGTCATTATTTTATTTTATTTTACTTTATTTTTTTTTTTTGGTACCAGGGATTGAACTCAGGACCTTGCGCTTGCGCAGCAGGCGCCAGAACCACTGAGCTAAATCCCAGCCAAGTCATTATTTTAAAGATATTAAAGAATAGACCAATTTTGTATCTCTTGATTGTTCAAAGTCACGGTTGGATTTTAAGTTACTTAGCTCACATTGTGTTGCATTTGTGTTCCCTTATCCAGGACCATAATTATGGTGCTCGTCCTCCTCCAACACCTCCAGCCTCCCCTCCTCCATCAGTTCTTATTAGCAAAAATGAAGTAGGCATATTTACCACTCCTAATTTTGATGAAACTTCCAGTGCTACTACAATCAGCACATCTGAGGATGGAAGTTATGGTACTGATGTAACCAGGTGCATATGTGGTTTTACACATGATGATGGATACATGATCTGTTGTGACAAATGCAGGTAAAATATCTCACGCCATTAGTTTGTTTTCCTTGAATGCTTCTAACCGTGATTGTTAATTTGGAAATGATAAGTGAAGTCACTTTTGAAGAAATTAATGAACACATTTTTAAGTGGTACTCTGCTACTATTGATGCAGTCTATTTTGTTCCTAGAAAAAGCCTTTATTGAAAGAAGCTATCTTAGAGCCTATTAGAAATCCCCGTTGTAAGTTGAGTAATAATCAGCTCTGAACTCTATTCATTTGGGATCATCTCTCTTTTTACTTAGTTCAGTAGTAATACAAGTACACATATAGGAATAGATAAGTTAGAAATGAGGGGAGAATTGAGTCCCTTGTATTTCCGTTGGAATGATTTGTGCTGTCTAGTCAACTCTGATTTTCCAGTTTAGGGGAATTAAACATTTTGATTGATGTTTGTTTGACCTGACTCTCTCACCTCCTTTTGACTTGAACCTTGCAGCACTCTGGAGTCTTCTTGTACCAGAACCACAGTCTCCCCTCCCCCCAACCCTGGTTCAACCACCAAGAAAGGCCTCTTCCCCTAGAGAAGGTGTGATTGGGACAGCAAGTGGGGTTTTCTTTCAGTTTTTTGTTTTTTGGTTTGTTTGTTTGTTTTTGTGGGAGGGATTTGGGGAGGATGGAGAGGGAACAGCAGCATTTGAGCCTTAAAGTTAATGAGTTCATCCCCTGCATAGGGTGGGAAGCAGAGTATTTCAGCAGTACATTGTAGAGGGCAAGAAAGTTTGGTAGCATTACAGAATTTCTTGGGGTCATGTCTTTATGGCATAGCTTCATTATTTGATTTGAAGTAGTATAATTTATATCCATATTTGAATGTGAGTATAAAAATGCATCCTGGAGCCAAATATAAATTACTTTGCAGTACTTATAATATTGTTCCTACCCATTAGAGTGATTAGGAGTTGGACATTAAAGTGCTATGTAGAAATTTGATACTGCTTTTATGGAAGGTTGTTAATATGAATACTTTGAGTTTATTTTAATAATAACATACTGTAGTATCTTCTCACATTTAAAAATAAATTTTCATTACCTGTGATACATATCATTACCACAAATAATGACCTCAGTATATTTTTTTAGGAGGTAAATTTAAAAGCCAAAAAATAACTTCAGTTACTTACTGCTTTCCTTCTAGTAGAAAGTGTCATGTTTATTATAGCCAGTCTTTTAGCTGATCACCTGAAGGAAAAATTACATACCATTTGGGAATGTTTTTTTTTTTTTTATTTTTTTTTGGCAATGTCTTTATTTTAACAGATAATCTAAGCAGTGTTTTTCTTTTGATCAAATTATCTATAAATATAAATATGCAGTTATCTTTATTAGAGAATAGGGAAATTGTCCTTGAGGTTTATTTTATATCCATCTGTACATTCTTATAGGACAACTGCAGAGTTTTTGGATTACTCAAGGTATTTGTTTCTCAGTGACTGCCCTAGTTACTACTATGACTGACTTCCTCGCCCTTTCGCTCTTTGCTCTCCCTGTCCCTCTCTCTGGTTCTTTTTTCTGTTGTTCAACTTGTAGCATACTGCAAGGCTCAATCTTTGTTTTCTTCACTATTCTTTCTTTACATTGTGTCTTTTAGTTTTTTCAACATCCTATTGCCTATACCCATCTTTTCAAGTCTGACATCCCTTACCCTGACCGTTTATTAATTTTCTAGCTTTGTTTTTTCTGTTGTCTGCATGACATCACTATTTACCTCTCAAATTTATGTAATTTATTATTTTAATTTTCCTTGTTCTTTATTTTGCTTTTTTTCATTTCTTTTGTATATAGTTCATACTCCCACATTCTACCAGTTCTTATCTGAACATTTTCAGTTAAGAAGTAAAGAACAACACAATACTGGTTAGGTTAGTATGTTTATATTAGGTGCTGCTAATTTTTATGTACAGAAGTGTTAAGACTATGTTTGTGAACATATATATATACAGTATATGTATGTATATTTTAGACAATTGAAGTCTTGGTAATAATATATGAAACAAATTGAGAAGTTTGCTTCAAGCTGGTCCATTCCATTCAAAGTAATTAGTCTTAATTTCTCACCTTATGGAATACCTCTTAGATTCTTTGAATATTTCTTTGCTATTATTCTAGTTCTGTACTTTTTTTTAACTAAGTCTGAAATGTTGGAAAAGCCTCCTAGTAGGTCATTTTGCTTTGTTTTCTTAGCTTCCTTAATTAATACTATATGCCACTAAAATCATTACATGTTGACAGGAAATCTACACACATCCCAACAATCTGAGTGCTATATATTCTAACTGCACTTCATCTACTTTTAACCCATTGACCACTATCTGGCCACCTTTTCCTCTTATCTGCCAACTGATAAATACTAAAATAATCTTTTTATTCCTGTTTCCCAGTGTGAGGTTCTTATCACACCCGTTATTCTCCAGGTATTTTTCCCATCAACTCCACATGGTGTGGACATCTCTACTTGATGATTTATAACTTTTACATTTTAAAAAAGAAATTTATTCTGTGCATCCTATTTTTACGTAGAAATTTATTTTATGTATCCTACATTTACCTCTTGTTTTTACATCTCAAACTTTTATCTCCTTGAGGACGTATTTCTGTGACTGCCTCATAGCACCTTTTGCAGCGCTAAACTCAAAGTAGGTACTTATGAAGTGATAAACAGAATAGATCTTAAATATGGTTTTAATGTTTCATCTACTCCCCTCACCCTTTTTTCCTTTTAAGTGTTTGGCAACATATTGACTGCATGGGGATCAACAGGCAGCATATTCCTGATACATATCTATGTGAACGTTGTCAGCCTAGGTAAGTTGTACATACCTGATAAGATTGCCAGTAATTTTACTGGAAAAATTAATAGGATTTTATTTATAATTTCTAGATTAAAAAATTAATGAATCACAGTACGGTGGTAGCTCACTCAATTCATGACCACTTGTTTACAAAAAATTTGGTTCCCATATAGAGGCATTGGGCAAAATTTTGTTTTTGTTTGCAAACTGTGGATTGGATGACAAACATGAACAAAGCCACCTTTCCATCACAAACACAAACATGGCCATCTTTTTCAAAATTGTAGAACAAATTAAGTTCGGACTGGGGTGCCACTGTATTTCATTAATTTTAAGGTGTACTTTTTCATTTTTACATGTACTATTATTTTTCTTATACTGACATCTCTAAAATTAAGAATTTTTCCATTGACAGTGTATCATTGTTTACTTTGTAGGGATTTTATAAGTGATACATTAAATAATAGTGCATTTTCTAAGTGTTACATCTTTTTTTACTGGAATGTGCTATGCTAAAAAGTCTCTAGAACACTACCTTGGTTACATGTATAATTTGGTAAGTCTACCATTCCTCCTATCTACAGCATGTACAGTCCCCCAATTTCTTTTTTGTTTTTAAATGTATTATGAACATTTTTAAACCTATGCAAAATAATACGGTGAACTCATATGAATCTACCACCCTGGTTCAGTAATTGTCAACAATTCTGTTTTAACTATGTGTTTACTTTTAATCTAAAATATATGAATTTATTCTTATGATTGCAGTTTAAATTTAGGAATGCAAGTTTTTATTCAACTTTTTTATAGTATATCATATCTAATAACCTAGTTCTCAACAACACAAGAATAATGTAATTAAAATGTCACATAAGGGCCGGGGATTTAGTTCAGTGGTTTCGCCACCTGCTGTGCAAGCATAAGGACCCAAGTTCGAGTTCGATCCTCGGTACCAAAAAAAAAAACAAACCAAAATGTCACATAAGTACTCAGTTGCTTAATCCTACAGAGCAAAAACACCAACCCTAACACCATGGGTAGGATAATATAAAGCAGTTTGGAACTTTATCTAGGAGTATACTCTTTGGGCTGTATAATTCTGTTTGAAATTCCTTGAAAGAATTTCATGATTATAACACCAACTGGACACACACTGACATTAGATTATGTTTCAAAAAGTTAAACTTTTTGAGTAATTGTCAACTTTATTGCAGTTGTAAAAAAAATACAGAGACCTTGTCTATCTTTACCTAGTTACTGCTAGTGGTAACATCTTTTGAAACTGTTAATACAGTATCATAACTAGGACTTTGACATTGATATAAAGTGAAGGAGCCAAGGTATAGAACATTTTCATTGCTGCAAATACCACTGATCTATACTTCATTTTATAATTTGGTCATTTCCAAACTGTCATATAAATGGGACCATATATTTTATGACCCAGTATATGACCTTTTGGTATTGACCTTTTCAGTGAGCATGATTCCCTGGAGAGCTACCTGATTTGTTGCATGTATGACTATTTTATTCTTTTTTATTGCTGAAAGTAGTATCCCATGATATATATGTACTACACTCTGTTCAACCATTCACCCATGGAATAACATTTGGGTTGTTTATACTTTGTAGACTATTACAAGTAAAGTTGCTATGAACATTTGTGTATAGATTTTCATGTGAATCAGTGATTTTTTAACATGAGATTGATGCCCAAGAGTGTGATAGCTCAGATATATGTTAGTTCATGTTTAGTTTTATAAGAAATTGTCAAACTATTTTCCATAAAGGCTATGCCATTTTACCTTCTCACCAGAAATGCATGAGTGATTTAGTTATTAATTTTGAGAAATCCATTTTTAATTTATTTTCATAATTATATACATTATAATTTTGTAAAAAGTAGTTCTATTATTCTGAAATCAAATATATGAAACAGCATATATTCAAATAAATCTAACTTCTGTCTTTATTCCTTTTATCCCAGAAGTGACAGTTGTAAAAATGGGTTTTTCCTCCCATTGCTTGTTCTCTTACACGCAGATATTTACCCATGTATTTATGTCCTCTCCTTGCCTAGATAAGCAGGAGCATTTTATACAGAGTACTTGTTACATTTATTTTTTTTCTTTTAAAAATAAGTGCTGAAGTCAGGCATGCAGTGCATGTATTGAGTATATAGCGAGACCATGCTTCAAAACAAAAAGTAGAAGTATAGAGATCATAGTAGTATAGAGTGGCTCATTTCTTTCTTTAGCTTCAAGGTACTTTTTTCATATACTGTGGTTCATTTAACTAGTCCCTTTTGGGGAGACATTTTTTTCAGTCTTCTTTTTTTTTTTGGTACTGGGGGTCAAACTCAGGACCTTGCGCTTTCAAGGCAGGCGCCAGAACCACTGAGCTAAATCCCCAGCCCTCAGTCTTCTGTTATTGCAAATAGAAGTAGGATTATTCAGTTCCACATTTTGCCAGATTTTACCACAGCCTCCTCCAGTAGGAGCTGTGCAGTTTTGAATTCTCACCAATAATTGAAAAGCATATCTATTATCCCAAGCTTCATGAGAAGAGTATTTGACAGATTTTTGCCAGTTTCATTAGATGAGAATTGGTAACATCAATGAGTTATCCTACCATTTTGCTTAATATGAGTGAAGTTTTTATATTTTTTGTTTCATTTTATGGTCGTTATTAGCATTTTGCCAGATAGTTTTTGGTCTATTTTTTTTTTTGTACTAAGGACTGTACTTAGGACCTTGCGCTTGTGAGCCAGGTGCAGCGCCACTGAGCTAAATCCCTGCATTCCGCCAGATAGTTTTTGGTGAAATAAATGTCTGTTGATGAATTCAGTAAGAGCTGGTTAAAACTGACCATTAGAAGGGCAGTTAGTTGAGAGAGATCTGCTTATCATTCTGTGATAACAAGGATTGCTATATGACATACTAGGATGATAATTACATGTCCCAGTAGACTTTAAAGTTAGTCTTTACTGAATTGTAATCATCTTAGTCTAGAGCCTTTGTTCTCTTCTTTTAAAATGATCTAGTCATTCTCTTGAGTTAAGTATATACAATGAAAATGTTGGGGAAAATGTGAAAAAGTTACTATGGATTATGTAGTTCATGGGTAGAGACTGGTGGTGGTTAATATGAGGTTAATTTTGCCTGTTAAATGTTTGGTGTTTATTATTTCAAGAGTGGAAAGAATTTGAGGCATAATATGCAACAGACACTAATTTAGCATCATACATTTAAGAAATTTATGATTTTAATTGTATTGTTAACTTCATGTCTTTTTTCAGACTTTTTGCTTTAAATACTGATTTTCAAAAAATATACTTATTTCTTAGGTAAAAAGTGATTTTTTGAGCAGAATGAAATGGAGTCACTTAACTGGCATTACTGCTATAGCACTAGATCATATCTAAATTGTAAGGCAAGAGATGGTGCATATTTCATACTGTTGATTTTCACTAATAATATTTTAAAAAATCTTAAAGTTCACATTTAAAACAGATATGCTTTACCATCTGTCTTTATGATAGTGTGATAAATAACCATGTTAATATTTTAATGTAGGAGTCTGGATAAAGAGAGGGCAGTGCTACTACAGCGCCGGAAAAGGGAAAATATGTCAGGTGGGTAAAGGACCTACACTAAATTAAGATTAGTGTGATGAAGAAAATAAGTGGCCTGCATATTTTTAGCTACATGTAAACCCCTGTTGATAAATTTTGATTGAGTATTTTGTTTACAGTCTTAGGTGATTTTAAATATTCTTTTTAATGGATTAATGAGTAAGTCTATATTTACTTTAGGAAACATGGAAACTTGAGGAAAACAAAAATAAGAAATTTATAATTTTCCTACATATAGGTAGTTTATTGATTTAAAGAAGGAAAGTATCTTATTCAAAAAGATGGCGACCCATTAGTTTATTATATGGAATAGTTCTTTTTATGATTAAAGACAGAATTTTCTAAATTTTATATGACATATACCACAATTTTCATTTGACTTAAAACATACTTGCTTTCAAAGGAGTGGGGAGAGGGAAAGGAAAGAAAGTACAAGCAAAAAAAAGGGAATAGCAGGAAAAAAAGCTTTTGTAAATAAGGAGAGGAAGATGGGTTGGAGGGGGGAATGGGAAAAAAAGCAAGATACATCATGTAAAGGTATACATTTCCTATGATGAATGTGATCATTATGTATATATATATGAAATGTACCAATAAATGTTTTGCTTAAAAAAAAAAAATTGCCCAGTCTGGGCTCAAGCTAGCAATTATATTCAACCATTCCTCTTTTTTTTTGTGGTACCAGAGATTGAATTCAGCACCTTGGCGCTTGCGAGGGCAACCATTCCTCTTTGATGAATATTCTGGGTTGTTTTCAGTTTTTGGTTTTTTTTTCCTAAATTACAAATAGTGCCTTCAGTGAAACCCTCTTATGTAAGTTTTTTGTACTTTTTTTTTTTTCTGGTACCAGGAATCAAACTCAGGACCTTGAGTTTGCCAGGCAGGCATGGTGCCACTGGGCTATGTCCCTATCCCTTTTCTTGGTTTTTTGAGACAGGGTCTCACTATGTAGTTCAGGCTGGCCTTGAGCTCACTTGTAAACCAGGCTGGCCTTGAACTTGTGGAGATCCTCCTGCCTCAGCCTTTCAATGCTGGGATTACAAGCATGTGTCACCACACCCAGCTCATACATTTTTGGGTAGCTCCCTAGAAATGGGATGGCTGAGTCAAGTGGTTAAGTACATATATAATTTATAAAGTATGGGCAAATTTCCTTTCATAGGATTTTTTTTTTTTTTTTTTTGGCTGTAGGTGTGGTGCCACTGAGCTAAATCCCCAGCCCCCTATAGGAGATTTTGAAACACCTCTGGCAATCTGCGATAGTGCCTCTTTCCCACAGTCACACCACCAAAGCCAGACTTTTAGACACTTTGTAGTTTGACGTGTGAGAAACGGTATCAGTAGTTCGTACTAAAATGTGTCTTCTTATGAGTGACATGCATGAAGATGTGATAAAAGGTGCTTATTCTTTGGAAAGAGGGCGATAGTAAAACTGTCATGTGGAATGCTGTTTTTATTGTTTGAAATAAAAGTATTAAACATGCAGTAACTTTCTTCTGAAGATGGTGATACCAGTGCGACTGAGAGTGGTGATGAAGTTCCCGTGGGCTTGTATACTGCATTTCAGCACACTCCAACTTCCATTACCTTAACTGCTTCCAGAGTGTCCAAGGTCAATGATAAAAGAAGGAGAAAAAGTGGGGAGAAAGAACAGAACATTTCAAAATGTAAAAAGGTATTTTTTGGTTCTTTTTGTTGTAGTTTTGTTTTTTTGAGACAGGGTCTTGCTCTTTAGTTTAGGCTGGGCTTGAACTGTGTACCACACTTGGCTGTTTTTGCTTCTTTTTAGATAGGAGTAGCTGAATTTTGTAGGAAGGGAAGGAGAATGAGAATGATGCATAGCAGCTGAACAAGTGGCAGGATTTTAAGCAATTACACTTATTTTTAAATTTTAATGCATTTCACAGATTGGAGTAGAATAGAGAAGAAACTTTGCAAATTGCTTTGAAATCATCGCTCTAATGATGCTAATGATAGAAATGCAAAGCCTAAGTAGAATAGAAAAGGTTGATATTTTAGAAAACAGGTGTAATGGTCCTATATTTTATTACTTTATTTGTAAGATTTTTTTTTGGTACCGGGGATTGAACTTGGGATCTTGCGCTTGTGAGGCAGGTGGTGGAACCACTGAGCCAAATCCCTGGCCCCTGTTTTATTGCTTTAGTAAGGCTTCCTATTTATTGAATTTCTTACCAGCAGTTTTTCCTTTTTGTTTTTGTACTTAAAGTTTTTGGATAATTTATCCCTAGCCTCTGATGGCAGAGGACTATTTATAAGCTAAGTTTTCATCAAATTTGTTAATAAAATTTGTCAATGATGGATCACATATGCAATAGTGGTCCCATAAGAATATAAGGTGAAAACTTCCTATGACCTAGTATTTTTACTGTGTTTTCTGTGTTTCAGTATGTTTAGATACACAGATACCATTATATTAATTGCCTACAGAAGTACACTGTCTAGGTTTGCAGCCTAGATAGGCTATACTATCTAGCTGAGAGGAGGAAGGAGTTAGACTTTGTAGGTTAGTGTGAGGATAGCCTGTGATGTTTACAAGTGTCAAAGAGCTTAATGATGCATTTCTTAGAATGTGTCCTGGTTGTTAAGCAATGTGTGACTGTAATTGCTAAGGAAGATTTTTGTTACATAAGGTAAAAAATACTTTCACAGTAAGTACATTGTTATTTTAGAGTGAAATTATACTTTAGATATGCAATCAAGGCTTCAAAATAAAGCCCACCCCCAAGTAATTCTTCATGATCTATTTGGTTATTTAGTGGATATCGTACTTTTAAATAAGTGTTTAATTTTCTAATTTTACCTCCCTGTTTAAAATAAGCTTGACTATAGCACTCTCTATGTGTATGTCCCTTTCCTTTCCTGTTACTTTTCTACTTGTATTTTATTTTATTTATTTATTTTTTTGGTACCGGGGATCAAACTCGGGTCGTTGCGCTTGCGCAGCAGGCGTGAAACCACTGAGCTAAATCCCCAGCCCTCTACTTGTATTTTATCCAGTGTGGACAGTTCACTGTCTACCCACATTCTCTTGCTTACGCTGATTCTTTCACCATTTTGAATACTCTCTTTATCTTTGTCTCCTACTAAACTGAGGCCCATCTCAAGTACTACTACGTCCATAAAACTTGCTGTTTTCCTACCAGATATGGTCTTTCTCTGCTGTCATACCATTTGCACCTTCTATTCCAGCACTTAACCACATTTTGCCTTATTTCAAGTTATTATTCTCATATTTGATAGATTATAATTTACACAGAGACTGTTACATACCTTATATGATTTAGGAACTCATGTATAGACTCACCTTTTTGTCTACTGCTTTCAAATTATGGTACTTGGAAATTTGATTTTTGTTTTTTGGAGATAGGGTCTCACTATGTAGCCCAAGCTGCCCCTTGAACTCTCAGCGATCCTTCTGCCTCAGCCGCCCTAGGGCTGGGATTAGAGGCATGTGCCACCAATGGCTATGTGTATTTCTGTTTTATTAGGCATTTAAAATAAATCCTAGGTTTTTATGATGTCATGTTTACTTCAGAATATTGCTGTGTATTTTAAAGGGAAGAGATTTTTCTCAGGCATTAAATTAGTAGTATTTGACAGGGATTGGGAGGGGAGAAAATCCAGAATTGGGCATAAAAGATTACTAGTTTGGTCATCTGTAGAATTATTATTTGGGGACAATACGTAATATAAAATACTTAGCACAAGGATATCGTTTTGCTTTTGACCTACTCTTATGGCTAAATGTGAATGGAGTTAGCAATAAATGTTCTGGATGAATGATACTTTTTTACATATTTATAGTATAGAATTCTATTAAAGTATTCTTGGTGTTTTAGCAACTCGACATTGGTGTGAAGTATTAACATTATTAATAAGGAAGAGTAAAATACTAATTGACATTTATTTTCATTGTTTTATTTCATAAAACTCTTATAGCAAATATTACTTACAAATGTTCTCTTACAGTTTGATTGTCCCTAATCTGAAAATCTGAAATCTGGAAAGCTTCAGAACCTGAAAAAATTTCAAAAAGTTTCAGGTTTTGGATTTTGAGATTAGGGTTACTCAACTTTAACATTACAGTTTATGCAAATAATCCAAAACTGCCTCCACCCAAGGAATCCAGTCAGAAAGACTCCTAGTTTCAAGAATTTTGGATAAGGGATACTCAAATCTATACCATTTCTCTATCAGTGTTTCCTGTCTACACCAAACTTATATCTTCCTTCGCTATCCATTTGTGTATGTGTGTGTTTATCTGTCTGTCTTGACACAGTCAATACCCAAGCTCTAAAATTTTTAGGTCATCTTTAATCTTTGACATCCAAGTTTATTCTCAAAAGCTTTTAATGACTTTTCCTTTGAAATATTTTTGCCTCTTTTGCTGGTACAAACCTAGTCTAAGCCCCCACTATCTCATTGTAATATAAGTATTGTAAATTTCTTCCTTGATATTGCTTCCTTTATTCTCTTCGCTCTGCATTCTGCATTTGGTTATCAGATTTCCTATAAATACTGTTCTTATATCCCTCCTCTGCGCAGAAATACTCTATACTTTCCTTTTTTTGGTACCGGTGCTTGCGAGGCAGGTGGTGGCACCACTGAGCTACATCCCCAGCCCTAGTCTATATATACTCTTTACTTAGAGAAGAACAATACAGTATCTAAGTCAGAATCATAAAAAAAGCTGACTTTTTGAATAAGGCTTCTATGGCTTAAGTGGATTTTTTTTTAACTTGTTTTCACCACTTAAGTGGATATTTTAGAAATCAATCTCATATCCCACTACTTTTCAGCAGGTAAAAGTGGTGTTATATTAACTTTTCCTTGAATGTTACATAATTCTTCCTTGTTTCATGGCTTCTTTTATAGTTCTTTGTGCTCCCAGGCTTGTATTCCTTTGTTTTTCTGAGCATATGCATTCTGCGAAGTCCACGTAACTCCCTCCCCTCCAATGATTTATATAAAGGTTCCTTTTCTCCTTAAAAAAAAAAAATAAATAAAGCCTGCTCTCTTTTAACATGTGATCTGTACATAAATTTACTACTTAAATATTTTTGGATCTCTGCTGCTGTCTTTAGGTTTGCATAGTACAGGGATTGAACCCACAGCCTTACCAGAGCTAGGCAAGTGCTCTACCACTGAGCTACATCTCCAGACCAAAATTAACTCTTAATTAACTCTAGATTTGGCAGCTAAGGGGGGTTTCAGTAAATACTTATTGAATAAATTCAGGTCTGTTTGAACACGCACGACATTTACCCATTAAGGGCAGAAATATCATTGGCTAGTTGCTTAGAGAATTAAAATAATAGCACTATTCCCCTTCTATGTCTTATCACTTCAAGTTATTACAGTATTGTTGGTACCCTCCCAATTTTTATATAAATATTTTTCTGTGGTTGTAATTATTTATTTATTGGTACTGGGGATCAAACTCAGGACCTTGTGCTCGTGAGGCACATGGTGGCACCACTGAGCTAAATCCCTGGCTTTAATTTTTATTTCTGTTATTGTTATTTTGTTTTTCAGTACCGGGGATTGAACTTGGGACCTTGAGCTTACGCGGCAGGCTCTGGAACCACTGAGCTAAATCCCTGGCCCTATAATTTTTATTTTTAAAAAATTTCAACTGATAGCCAAAAAATTGTGTATGTTAAGGGTAGTAAATAATATTTGATTCATGTTTAAATCAGGTTAAACATGTTAGGGCTGGGGATTTAGCTCAGTGGTTCCCATGCCTGCCTTACAAGCACAAGGTCCCGACTTTGATCCTCGGTACCTCCCCCAAAAACTTCTTTAAAAAATCTCATTTCTTATTTCTTTTGTGATTAAAAACTTTCAAAATCTTTTTTTTTTTTTTTTTTTGAGACAAGCTCTCACTTTGTGTTCAGGCTGGCCCTGATCTCACTTTGTAGCCCAGGCTGGCCTCGAACTCGTGGCCATCCTCCTGCCTCTGCTTCCTGAGTGCTGGGATTACAAGCGTGCACCATCACACCCGTCTTTTTTTGTGTTTTTGTTATTTTGTTTTTGTAGTGGTACTAGGAATTGAACTCAGGGTCTTGGGCATGCTAGGGAAGTACTCTACCACAGAGCTATATATCCCTAGCCCTCTTCTAGCTTTTTGAAATGTAGAGTGCATAATATCTACAGTCACTATGTTGTACTATAGTGACAACTGTAACAATGAGCACATATAATATTTGCAAAGTTTTGTCTTAGCATCATATATACACTCTTGTTTTCTAAATAGCCTGCATTATGTTTGTAAAAGTACAAATTCTGGTAAGTGCCTTTCTTTACGTCAGCAGTCTCCTAGTTCTACCACTATTAGCAATTACCAAACTTACTGTTACGACATTTCAGTGAAAAATTTCAGTGAACTCATTCTTAAATATGTAGCTTTGAAAAATAACTCACAATCTTTTGGTTATTTTAGGCTTTTCGTGAAGGATCTAGAAAGTCATCAAGAGTTAAGGTAAGCACATTAAATTGAAGGTGTTACTATGAACTGTCAATTTTCAGGAGCTTACAAAACGACTGCTTGTCCAATATTTATGTTCTCTTCATTGCTTATTACATGTACAAGAAGTGAGACCTTTGAATTCTAATTGGATTAATGTGCCACTTTTTTGGTTCAACACTATAAAAATAGTCAAAAAGGGAAGGTGTATAAACAACTTGAAATAGTAAGTTGTGTTATTAGAATTTAAGTCTAACTATCTTCCATGTTTTTGATATTATTTTGTTAGTATATTTTCATACACACGAATGTAGAATCACGTTACGAAATTAAAATTTGCTCTTTTGCATTATCGGGATTCTAAAGAAGTCAAATCAGTTGTTCTACCATATAATCACTATAGATTCACCATGTAAATACAAACTAGTTACATGTACCTTAAGTTAATTAGGATAAATAAATTCTCAATTTTCTAGCTGCTAAAATTGCTGAGAGAAGCAAGGCTCTGTACATCTGCTTCTTACCTAAAACTTGGATTGGTACTGAGTTACAGAAGTAGCTTTTTGTTGTTATTATTCTGGGTTAGGTTGTAAGGGATAACAAAGTTCTGAAATTGTGAGACATTAAATAGGATGTGAGGAGTGTGTTACATACATTTTATGTTCCTATAGTATGAAACAGAATAGTAAGTCATTTTGCCACATTTCTGGAAAACAGAAAATATTACCAGCACACCCAAATGGTTCTTCTTCCATAGTTTTGTAATTCTCTCAAGAATTTTAATGTATGTGTCATTTAGCATACTACAAGTCCAAAGCTCTGTAAAATGTTCTTTATGTGTTACAGTTGAAGATTTTATATTTACTTTGTTAACTTGGATTTATGGAATTTATAGACTAAAGAGGTCAACTTTTTTATTGTTATTGGCTATTAATATTCCAGCATACCTTTGTCTCAGTTTATCTAATCACCTCAACTTTAGGCCACATGAAAAATAAGCACCTTTTACTTAACTGAGATACTTTCCTTTAGTACTTGAAGAGATCACCTCAGAGTGTGAAATTTTAAAAAGTTTTTGTGTCTCTTTAGAAATTATTTTTTTAACTTGAAAATATCTGTTTAAAGTCATTACAACTCCAGTAAGTAATTCAGTAGTAAATTTTGTAAGGTTTAATAGGTAGGAAAGAGCTACATAAAAGAAAGATCAAGTCAGCAGAGGAATTTATTTTAAAAAGTAATTTAAACACTGAACAGAATACTTTAATAAATCAGAGGGAAACTTTAATATGAAGTTGTATCTCATAAAATCTGTTCTTTATCAAATGACCATCATAATGCACAATAAAAATACCAATTGGTAAAATAAGCCTATGCCCATCAAAGAGTTAAGCAGCTTATTTTAGTTTATACTTCATTATAGAAAACAGTGATGCTTGTAATACAGTTTGTTGATTCATATGCTAGATGGACTGATGGTAAGCTTTAGTAATATGTTACCGTGCACGTGTACTTGTCTAATAGGGTATGTAAGGGTCTTTATGAAATCTGGATGTATTAAAATTTTGCAGTTAGATTTTTCATGTGGAAATTATTGTTTTCATAAAGGTGTTCAGTATTTTAGGAAATTATGAGCAGCATTTATAACTAAATTTATCATATGGCCAATGAAGATAGCTCTTGGAGCTGGACTAGATTAAGATACAGTTTTGTAATACAACATGCTAAAAACATATATCAGAAATAAAACATGCTAAAACCATATATCAGAAATAAATACAGTGAATATGCAGCATAATTGCAGATTTATTTCAGTTAAATAGAACTATGGGCAAGTAACAGTTGATGGTTTGTTGCTATAGGATAGATACGTAGTGGTTCTCTTTAAAGTCAGAAAATTTATATGCTATCTTTTTTTAGCTATTAGCTGACATTGATCTAAAGTTTAAATATCTGCAGTTTTATCAGTGCCCTTGAATTGGCTATGGTTCTGACAGTGAAGCTTGAATGCCTGCTATTAGAACTCAGTTTTTTTGAGTGTTTGACTCATTTTTGTGGCATGCAGGTTAATGTAAGATCTTCCTTTCACTAGAATCAACTTAGAAAGCCAAACACTATTTCTATTTTATGTTCTTTTATATAAATTGCAATTGAGTGCGTGTCTAAGTTGAAGTAGTAATGTTTACTTTGCTGTAATTTTAGGGTTCAGCTCCAGAAATTGATCCTTCATCTGATGGTTCTAATTTTGGATGGGAGACAAAAATCAAAGCATGGATGGATCGGTATGAAGAGGCAAATAATAACCAGTATAGTGAGGGTATTCAGAGGGAGGCACAAAGAATAGCTCTGAGATTAGGCAATGGAAGTGACAAAAAAGACATGAATAAAGCAGAATTGAACATCAACAATTTGCTCTTCAAACCTCCTGTAGAGGTAAATATATCATTTGTCAAAAAATTATACAACAAGGCCCTTTTCTGTACTGTGTATCTTTAGTTAGCCTGAAAGCATCCAAGCCTTACTAATCTCAACATTTACTGTGACTTTTTAGAGCCATATACAAAAGAATAAGAAAATTCTGAAATCTGCCAAAGATTTGCCTCCTGATGCTCTTATTATTGAATATAGAGGGAAGTTTATGCTGAGAGAACAGTTTGAAGCAAATGGGTATTTCTTTAAAAGGTACATTCATATATTTTTCTGTTTGTTTTGTGTAGTTAAATATTGGATTTCAATATCTCACTCACATGCTGTGATTCTGTGCATTTTTTCCTCCCGGACATGATCATTTCAGTATTTAAAACTTTATTTATTGTTGTTGAACAGTGACTAATGATAACTTTTGAGTTGTGATAACAGCAACAACAAAAACACATATATTGGGCCAGGGATGTAGCTCAGCGGCACAGCACCTGCCTGGCAAGAATGAGGCCCTGAGTTCGATTCCCAGTAATAAACACACACACACACACACACACACACACACACACACACATATTCCTCTGAGTCTCTTGCCTAGTTCTGTTTTGTTGTAAATTCTGAAAGAATCAAAGATAAATAAAAAGCAATATAGGGTCAAGGATTTAGCTCAGTGACACTGCGCCTGCCTCACAAGCACAAGGCCCTGAGTTCCATCCCTGGTACTGCAAAGAAAGAAAGAAAGAAAAGAAAGAGAGGGAGAGGGAGAGGGGAGAAGGGGAGGGGGGGAGGGGGGAGGAGGGAGGAGGAAGGAGGGAGGAGAAAGGAAAGGAAAGAAGGAAAGAAAGAAAGCAATATAAGCTGGATACATAGGATACCAACAGTCAGGAACTCTTAAGAGTTCCTGAAGTTACCAGGAACACTTTCCACCCAGGACCTGTGCTAATTCCTTGTAACAGAGTTGCTAGAACCTGAGAAGACCATGGTGACGGCAGGCACAGTCTCGTCCTCTATTACACAGCGGTAGATTGTCCCTGCATTACTGCAGTGACATTCAGCTCCCACAGTGTTGGTGTTGGAATGGTTTTGGAGGCCTATTCAGTGCTTTGGGATTCTTATGGAGAATTGATATGATCCTCTGATAGCCATTGCTTCTCTAAAATCTAGAAATATGTTCCTATCTTTAGGAGGATAACATTGATATACTATGCCCTAAATTATTAAAAACATTTGTTTATAACTTGAGTTTTGAAATATACATCTTTCCCCATTTGTATAGCTGATTTGACCTGAAACAGGTATAAACCAGTTTTAAATGTACCAAGAAATATAGACTTTAAAAATATAGAATGTGAATCTTTCTACAAAGGCAGTGGTCATTCTTTACCTTAGACTGGGTGTGGTGCCACACACCTGTAATCCTAACACTCAGGAGGCTGAGGCAGGAGGATTGCCATTAGTTCAAGGCCAGCCTGGGTTACATAGTGAGTTCAAGACCACCCTGTACTATACAGCAAGATCCTGTCTCAAAAAACTAAAAACAAAAAAAAAAAAAGAATTTTTACTTTAAATTAATTGCCGTTGGCTTAGGTAAGTTTATAATAGGGGAAGGTAAAAATCTTGTTAGTATAAAGTAACCAAAGTTAAGAGAGGGTTGTGGAGTCACTTGTGTTTCTCTACTTATAGAGAATCTTGTAGAAATTTCTTAAACTCTTAAATATTTTTTAACTGTTTTCCTTGGAAAGACAGGAGATTATTATACAAAAATGTTAATAGCCTGTAATTTTCTTTTCCTTTGTAGACCATATCCTTTTGTTTTATTCTATTCTAAATTTCATGGGCTAGAAATGTGTGTTGATGCAAGAACTTTTGGGAATGAGGCTCGGTTCATCAGGCGTTCTTGTACACCCAATGCAGAGGTAAATCTACTGGAACCTTGTGGGGAGGTGAGGGCTGAGTGTGTGTAGAATCTGAGCAATAAGTACCGAGGTGCCCTGAGGTAGGAGGACAGCTAGGTCAGGCCCAGCCTAGACAAGTTAGAGACAGTGAGACTCTGCCTCAAAATAAAACATGAAAAAGAGACTGGGGATATGGCTCATTTTGAAGGCCCTGGAATCCCAGTACCACAAAACAAAAATAAAAACAAAAACCAGTGCCAAATCCTGGTAACTTTAAACACTTCAATGCTGATGTAATTTTATTTTGCTCAGATCTTTCTGTTTTGAAAATTTAGGTGATATTGTCTGTAAGGTCTTAAAAATTACTTTACACAGTGAAGGAATTGTGATGTTCCTTGTAAGAAGGAATATTGGGGTTCTTTCTGTCTATACAGGGAGCTGTATTTATGGGTCAAATATATGGTATGATTTTACTAAGTTAGATGAAAAGGCTAAAAGCTAAAGTAGAGCTACTATAATATTTTTGATAAATTTGTATTTTAATGTGGACTATAGAATAGCATTGGTTTGCTTTTACATGCCATAATAAACATTTTAAATCTATAATTATATAATATTACAGCAAAGAGTATAATGTCTGGAGCCGCATAGTACATTCATGTCTTCTCTGTCACTTACTTGCTTTGTAACCCTAACTATGCCTCATCTTTATCTAGAAAAGGTAGTATTGAGGACTAAAAGAGTATCATGTAAAATATCTGAAACTATCACAGAAAAGTACTGTTGGCTGTATCACTATTGCATTCCATCAAAGCCAAGCTGCCAGCACTTATAAGACTCCCAGTTTCATAGACGCTAAAAGGTGAAGAAATACACTTCTTAGAACTGATGAAATATGAGTACAGTGCTTATCTTTTGGGTGCCACAGGGGCTGGTGGGGGTTAGCAGGGGGCAGCAATCTGCAGTACATTTGGACAACCTTCCCAGCTGACAACCTCTGATTTGTAGTTACAGGTCTTGTAATTAATAGTAATTTTCCAAGTTGTGTTTGTGACACGCTTTTAGGACTACAGTACTTAGCTAAGTTGCATAAGATACTTCTAAAGATAAAAAGTAATGTATAGACATGTAAATTTTTTAACAGGTGAGGCATGAAATTGAAGAGGGAACCATACATCTTTATATTTATTCTATCCAGAGTATTCCAAAGGGCACTGAAATTACCATTGCCTTTGATTTTGACTATGGGAATTGGTAAGTTCTAGTCTGTAAATATTTCATCAATTGTTTCAAAGTAATTCCTTAATGTCCTTATATTAATTTAGATAATTGTCATTCCTTTAGTAGCTTTTATTTCTCATGAGACAATTGAATGTACTTGAAAACAAGCATTTTGATATCAGCTTCCATTATATCATTGTTGCTTATTTTCTAAACTTTCACTTATTGTAATGTAAATGTTCATACTGTAATATACTACTATATTACTATATAATATAATATATAATACTGTATATATAAGATTAATGTAATAGTCCTCATTCAGCCATACAACACTGACTTTGTTATGTGAGAAATTTTTTCTTCATTCTCTTGTATTTTAGGTGGTAGAATTTTATTTATACAATTTTCTTGGCTAATTGGTGTGAATGAATAGTTTCTCTTTTGCCTCTCAAAACAAAAGAAATTATACCACATTTTCTTTGCAGTGTAATTTGAAAGGATTTGTTAGAAATCCCTGGCAAGAAACATTGAAAACTACTGTTCTGAAACACTAGGAAAAAACAAGCATTAGTTCTGAGTATAAAAACTTTTTAAAATAAATTTTATTTTATCCCATTCCCCCTCAAGCCCCTCCACTCCCTGTGTACAAAAGCTTAGTTTCTACTTTTTCCTTCTATTTTCACTTTTTTCTTGTCTCTTCCTTTCTCCTTCCCTCCTCCCTTGTTCCACTTACCTTTTATTTAATTTTTTTTGGTACCGGTTATTGAACTCGGGTTCTTGCGCTTGCACAGCAGGCGGTGAAACCACTTGAGCTAAATAAATCCCTGGCCCTATTTTTGGGTTTTTTGAGACAGGTTCTTGTTATGCAGTTCAGGATGGCCTTGAACTCATTATATAGCCCAGGCTGGCCTCAAACTCTCAGCAGTCCTCCTGCCTCAGCCTTCCCAATGCTGGAGTTACAGATGTGCATCACTACACCTGGCAAAAACTTTTTAAATTTAAAAAAATTTAATATAAAATAGAAGTACTTCCAATATCCCTCTATTACTTCCCTAAGAAGTAAAACATCCAGTGAAGCCCCTCATATTTAGCAACCAGACTGCATCAGCTTTACCTTCTCTCCTTCACTACCTGCCATCTAGAAGTTAGTAGTTTTAAACTTTATGTAGATTGTAACTTACTACATTCTTCTACATTCATATTTTCCCACACATTGCCAGATGAAACTACATTGTTGTATTTAGCTCTAGTTCATTTATTTTCACTGCTAATGGCATTCACTTCTTAGGGACTTTTATATTTATGAGAAGGTGCTCCTGTGGCTTTTGAACATGTCTGCATGGTACATATTCTCTCCAGTAGGGACCTAGGAGTGAAATCACCGAGTTCTAGAGTATAGAGGCACAGGTGAATTACTCTCCAAAGAAGCCTGTCCCCAGGTTATGTTCCCAAGCAGTCAGCATTTTAAAAATTGGTGCTACTCCATGTCATGTATTTTTAGTTTTAATTTATCACTTCCCTTGATTATTTAAGAGTCCAAGGATTCCCTCCCTTTCTCCCTCTCCCTCTCTCTCATTTGTTTTGGGGTTTTTAAAGATTTTTTTTTTTTGGTGGTGGTGCTGGGGATTGAACCCTAGACCTCTTGCATGGTAAGCACACAGCCCCCCCCCCCCCGAAAAGGATCTTTGTATGTGTTTAATCGTTTGGATCTCTTCTCCTGTGAGTTGTCTAATCATCTCATCTGATATGTTTTCCACTGGATAGTCTTGTTTATGTTTTTGAGTTCTTTATGTTTTAGTGTTTTGTTAGTTCAGTTCATTTCAGTGTTTGGTTTTACACCTTGGGTGGTTCTCCTTTTATCTTGATTTTTTTTTTTTTTGGCAGAACCGGGGATTGAACTCAAGACTTTGTGCTTGCCAGCCAGGCGCTGGCGCCACTGAGCCACTGGGCTAAAAGTCTGCCCCCATTCTCCTTTTAAATGCAAAAATTTCTAAATGTTATGTTTTCTCTCAGTGTGAAATCCCTTTTTCTTAAGTATGCATTTCTCATAATTAGTGGAGTTAGTTTTACCACTTTTCTGTTTTAAGTCTTTTCTTCCCCAGAAGGTGGAAAATTTAGCTTAACAGCTCTACGTTCTTTTCTTTCAGAGATAGTTTATCCCACAGAGATTAAAAATACAAACTTCTTGTAATCTAGGTTCAAATCCAGCTTGGTTACTTATGAACTATATAACCTTAGACCCATTTATCACTTTGTTCCTCATTATTTCAATTATCAGACTGATAATACTACTCCACAGGAATATTTTGAAAATTTAGTGAGTTAACACATGTAAACTTTTTTAAACAATTCCTAGCACAAAGTAACTGCTGAACAAATATAAACTGTTGTTATTATTATTCGCAGTTGTGAGCAAAGAAAAAACATATAGTGTCATACAGACCTGTAACTAAATGTCATCCTTACCACTTAGTAACTGTCTCCTTAAGATATTCACCCTAGGTCCGGGGATTTAGCTCAGTGGTTTCGCCACCTGCTGCACAAGTGCAAGGACCTGAGTTCGATATCCCATACCAAAAAAAAAAAAAGATATTTACCCTAACTGAGCTTTAATCTCAGTATAAAAAGACAGTAGTAATAACTAGTGAAGATAAGAGCTAGTGCAGTTATTTCTCAAACTTCCATTTAAAAGAATACTTAGAGGCAAGAGGAAACATCTTTTAAGGGTAGCTTTTTTAAAAAATGTGGCTGTTAAATCATTCCTTAAAGTACAATACAGACTTAAGTCAAATTTTAGGTCAATTTTTATAATACTGGGACCCCAGAAGTAATGATGGTTTATGCCTTAATGATATTTTGTGTAAGCTACATTACCATTTTGCTTCAAAAGACTCCTTTCAATAACTAACATATTCTACTTATCCCAAGGTCCAGTCTGTGGCCCCCAAAAACCTACATCTAATTATACTACTGTTTTCATGAGAAAATATATTTCTTTTGTGATAGTTACCAGAAATGCAAGTTAGTAAAAAGTTAAGGGTTACTTATGATTATAAGTAACTGGATATAATTTTGTAGAGTTGCAGCATAAAACAGATTAGAAATTTCCCAGTTTTGTTTTGTATTTTTAAGAAATCTTTATCTGATTATCATTCCAGTAAGTACAAAGTGGATTGTGCATGCCTCAAGGAAAATCCAGAGTGCCCTGTTCTGAAACGTAGTTCTGAATCCACGGAAAACATCCATAGTGGTTATGAAACTAGAAGGAAAAAAGGAAGAAAAGACAAAGATATTTCAAAGGAAAAAGATACACAAAATCAGAATATGACTGTGGATTCTGAAGGAACAACCAACAAAATAAAGAGCTCAGAAACAAAGCAGAGAAAACTTTCTCCACTGAGATTATCAGTATCCAACAATCAGGTATTGAACTCTACTGATTTTTTTTTTTTTTCGATACCAGGGATCGAACTCGGGTCCTTGCGCTTGTGCAGCAGGCGGCAAAACCACTGAGCTAAATCCCTGGCCCTGAACTCTACTGATTCTTAATGAAACTGAATTAACAGAAGAAAATGATTTGTCATATTTTACCTTTTTTGTTTAATAGAAAACTGTTTCACAATTTTTTAAGTCTGTTCTGTTTTTTATGAAGTACTGCTAGGTGTAAATACAAATTTTGCTATAGTATGTACATTTGTTGTATTACTGTGAAACAACTCAGCCAACAAAGCCTTGCAGAATTGAAGATGAGATTTTCCTAAGCCTTAGTAATTAAAAAAAAAAATCCAAAAAGCACTGTCCTTATGTTGTAAACATTCAATATATGTATGTGTATATATGCATTCATGCAGTACCAAGGATTGAACCTAGGACCTTCACCTTAGGTTACATCCCCAGCCCTTTTAAAATTTTGAGATCAGGTGTCGCTAAGGTCTCAGAATGGGCATGAAAATGTGACCTTCCTGACTCAGCTTCCCAGAGTGCTAGGAATGCAGGTGTGTACAACTTTGCACAGTTATAAATGTTCTTATTTAAAATCTGAAGTCATGAGATTTCCTTTCCTTAAATATCTGGACAAAAATAACCCTATCAGTGTTGTAAGAGTGCTATAACCAATAGCAAATAACCTTTTTGGTTTTTTTGGTACCGGGGATGGAACTCAGGACCTTGCACTTACAAAGCAGGCATCATTGGAACCACTGAGCTAAATCCCCGGCCAGCAAATAACATTTTTTAAAAACTTCACTAACACATGAGGTAATTTTGAGGGTAGAGTTTAGTCTACACTTTTCCCTCACCAGAAAATATTTGTTATATGCCAAGTTAGCCAGGCTTCATGGCTCATGCCTATAATCTGAGCTACTCAGGAGGCTGAGGCAGGAGGATCACAAGTCTGAAGCCAGACCAAGTAATTTAGTGTGACCTCTGTCAAAATTAAAAGGGCTGGGGATGAGCTCAGCACTGAGTGCTAGAGTCCTTTCCTAGCATGTGTGAGGCCTTGGCTCTGTTCAAGTCCCAGTCACACACACACACACACACGCAAGAAGTTTGAGGGCTGGAGATGCAGCTCAGTGGTTGACTGACTGCTTGTCTACCATGCTGGAAGCCTTGGGGTTCCATACTTTACATGCCAAAAAAGAAAAATAATTAAGAGAACCAGATGTGTAATCCCATCTAGTGAAGAGGCTGAAGTTGGAGGATCACAAGTTCAAAGCTGCCTGGCTAATTTTGTAAGACCCTGCCTCAAATTTTTTATTTTTATTTTAAATTTTATTATTTTTCTGTTTTGTTTTTCCAGACAGGGTCTCACTCTGTAGCCCAGGCTGGCTTTGAACTTGCAGCCATCCTCCTGCCTCAGCCTCCCAAGTGCTGGGATTACACATGTGCACCGCCATGCCTGCCTGGCCTCAATTTTTTTTAAGGCAGTTTTTGCTCATTATATAAGTGCCCTATCTTGGAATGATTTCCTTTAAGTTTTAAATTGAACATATTGAGCACTTTTATTTCCAGGTTTTATAAAAAATGTTTGTTTCAGAAAGAGTATAAATATAAGATCATATTACCATATTTGACATACTGACTCCCAATTGATAAGAACTTTATTAACTAGAATTTTAGAAAGCAAAATTATTTGATTGCAGGATTTTGAACAGTTTCTTGAATTAAGAAACCAAAAAAAAATAGTTTTGTAATTTCTATATGTTGAATTAGTGTTGTTTTGTTTGTTTTTTATGGTGGTTTTTGTTTTTGGTGGTGGTGATACTGTGGATTGAACCCATGGCCTTCACACTGAACTACCTCCTGGCTCTTGTGTTTTTACTTTGAGGCTTGCTAGGTCACTAACTTGCCCCTGCTGGCCTTGAACTTGTGATCATCCTGCCCCAGCCTCCCAGAGTGCTGTTATTACAGGCCTATGCCATCAAGCCAGGGTAGTTTTGGTCAAAAGACTTTTAAACAGTTTGATGTCCCTAGTTTATCATAGAGTAATAGTGTCTACAAAGAAGACATTTCTATCTTTCAGGAACCAGATTTTATTGATGATATAGAAGAAAAAACTCCAATTAGCAATGAAGTAGAAATGGAATCAGAGGAGCAGATTGCAGAAAGGAAAAGGAAGATGGTAAGTTGGGAGGCCAGTAGCTGCTTTCTGCTCAGTTGGACTGAGGGCAGCCGACATGCCATGGAGTATTTTTGTTTGGTTTTATCATTATCATTTAAGTAAATTCCACTAATCATTTGTATTTTTACTGGTGTTCATTAGACATTTCAGAATGTATGACATTTTAGAAGTAATTTTATTAACATTTTTGAAGTTGGAAACTATTAATAAATCTTAATACCACAATTACTGTTCATATTGTCTCTCATTAGCTAAATATACCCCCTTTTCGTGATTTAATGTAAAATAAATACAACTTTAAGCTATATAATAGCACCAAATAAATGGCTTACGTAAAGCCAAAACAAAAAAACACCACTTTTTGTTAGTTACAATTTCTATATTCTTCTACTGTTATAAAAAGTAAGATTTTCATTAAAATAAGTTTAAGCAGGGCATGGTGTTGCATGCCTGTAATCCTAGCACTTGGGAGGCTGAGGCAGGAGGAGTGCTGTGAGTTTGAAGCCAGCCTGGATTACATAGTGAGACCTTGTCTCAAAAAATAAAACCAAACAAAAAATAAGTTTAGAATTTATAGCTTTCATACTATTTTGTCAGTTTAGAAATGGGTCGAGAAATTTCCTCAAAAAACAATGGTAATTAACATTCTCAATATAGCATCGAGGCCAGTTAAAAAATATACTCTACTTTGTCAATTTGAAGATGATTTTACAAACTAACCAATGGCCTACGCTAGGTTTTCCTCGCTGCCTTTACTTGATGCACTTCTTAGTTTCCACAGACTGTCCTGTGGCATCTTTAAGCCGGGGCCATGCAGGCCCTGCTGTGAGGCTTTGCACTGTGGCGGGGCTTTTCAGGGCCACCTGGCGTCCACGTCTTGGGCAGCAATGCTGCTCTGTTGGGGTAGGA
Source organism: Heterocephalus glaber (assembly GCF_053883595.1). NCBI lineage: Eukaryota > Metazoa > Chordata > Mammalia > Rodentia > Bathyergidae > Heterocephalus > Heterocephalus glaber. The sequence continues at coordinate 23,811,055 of NW_028258156.1, read as the reverse complement.
CAGAGTTAGAGGTAGAAGAGAAGAAAAACAAATACAAGTGAAAATTGGAAAATCTGGACGTCTGTTATATGAAGGGATTCCTGTATCCACAGGAATTACATTGAACTTTTTTCAAGATGTAGTAATATGCAAATTACCTGCAGCCTGTGTTTTCCTTTACTATTGCCTTGTTCATTCCCTAATTGTGCCAGTCTTATGTTTGCATTACCTGTGTAGGGATTTCTAAATGACCCAGCTAGAGCCACTGCTTTCTGCAGGTGGGGCAGGTGTCAGTTGGCTTTATCAGCTGTGGCAATCACTTTAAAAACAATTACAGTTCTAAAAAGCCTGAACACTTGTTCTCTGTTCATAGAGTAGTTTTGTTCAGAATGTGTTCTATTTAAAAATTCTTACAACTATGAGGCTACTTTTAAAATATCAATCCTGTCAGTCTTGAGAAAGATAGTGGAACTTAGAAAATCCTTATTTCCTTATGACAGAAAAAAAATGGATGCCTTTTTATTGATGTTAAATTTGGAGAAAAAAATGTGTTTTCTGTGTTTACTTGGGATCCACTTTTGGCTCTGATTTTGCTGTATAAATCTAGAATAAGTTTTTTTATACTCATTTAGCATATTCATGCTAGTATCTGCCACTAAGATGGCTATGAAGCTGGGAATTTCATTCAGACTAAAAACTGGAAAAATTAAGAAGTATAAATGTTTATAATTGGTATTTTGAAAGGATGTGAAATAAAACTTTGAAACTTTTTCTTTGGCTTTTTGATCCAGAGCCCTTAAAGTTATTGTATTCTTACTGTTTCTAATTGGTATATTTGCTTTGTTTAAATTATATAAGTTTTGGATATAATCAAATAAGCTGAATGCAGAAGCACACATGCTGGGATTCCTAAGCAATTAGTATTTTTTTTTTCTCTCAGAGTATTAGTATTTGGTTTTTAAAATGAAATCTTTTAATTTTCTAGTTTTTGCCATTCTGTTTAGATTTATTTCAGTACATAGAAAAATAAGGGCAAATAAAGTGGCAATTTAGGAAAAAAAAAAACTAAAACCAGACAAAATAGCCATATTACTCTTTTGGTTTTTTAAGACAGGACCTCACTGTATAGTTTGGGCTGGCCTCAAATTTCACAGCGATCCTTCTGACTCAGCCTCCTAATTCCTTGGAGTACAGGTGTGCGCCAGCATGCCCGATACCATGTTTTTCTCCTGCGACAGGCAGACTTCTAAGCCATTATGGATTATAATGATATAGGCTATCATGTATATTCACCAGATTTGGATAAGAGGAGTCAGGAATACTTCCTTCCTGTATAAATTCCATACAATGTCCAAATTCAAATGTATTTCAGTCTATCCTTTGTAGTATAGCTTGAACAATATGGAATTGATCTAATTTTTTTTTTTTTTAAGTTTTTTTGGTTTTTGTTTTGTTTTTTTTTGGTACCGGGGATCAAACTCAGGTCCTTGTGCTTGCAAGGCAGGTGGTGGAACCACTGAGCTAAATCCCCAGCCCGAAATTGATCTAATTTTTGCCTATATAAAAGACAATTTCACATACCACCTAATTTAACATTTTGCTCTCTTTCCAAAACTTGCATCAGTGGATTTATATATTTTGTTTCTTGGCTTCATTCTTTTTTGCGGGGGGGGGGGGACGGGGGACCAGGGATTGAACTTAGGACCCTGCACTTGCAAGGCAGGCAGCAGAACTACTGAGCTAAATCCCCAGTCCCAGCTTCATTCTTTTTAGTGAGAATGAAAGATAGGACAATGTCTCTGTCTTCAGAGATATTTGTAAAATTAATTCAGCAAGAAGTGGTACAGGTAGGGCCGGGGATTTAGCTCAGTGGTTCCGCTGCCTGCCTTGCAAGTGCAAGGTCCCGAGTTCGATCCCCAGTAACAAAAAAAAAAAAATCCTTTAAAAAAAAAAAAGTGATACAGGAGATGGAAATATGACAGTAACTCAAGCTGAGAAGTATCATTTATATGAGAGGTATGTACCATTTTACAAATTCTGGGTAATACCTGTGATGGATTTGTGAGTAGGGTTTAGACAAGTCTATTTTAACAAGTTGTATGGAATTGAATTTGGATTTATTTTTCCAGGGGAAATAGACCAGAGAGAATTATGAATATGACAAAGTATTTGTGGCTGAGGATTATAGGCTGTATTTGGGGAGAGGAGAGGGTTATATGGATAATAGGGTAAGGCTGGTCATAGAGTACTATTCATGTAAGTTGTGGTTTCTGGGTATGAATATTTGAGTGATGAATATTTCACCAAAGAATATTAATTCAAATTATTACATAGCCAGGAGGGAGAAGCTTCTTTTATTCTCAGTTCCACCCTTCCACCTCCTTTGTTCCTTGAGTTTTTTCTATTAATAACATTTTCTTTTTTATCATCCATTAATTGCTTTGTCTTGTGATGCCACCCCCTCCCTCCCAAGAAGTTGTTACCTGCTTACAAAAGTAAATTTGGGCTAAATTGCATGGAGCAGATGAGGGTTACTATAAGTCTCCTTTCTGCTGGTAAGAGGCACTTCTGTGACAGAATCTGAATGGGCATCGGAGGTCTTTGAGCCCAGATCAGCTGAGCCACTGGAAAGACAGTAGGCTGTGTGTCCTCACCTGATTCCAAACCAGGCACCACAGGTGGACCCACTCGGGACTCCTTAGTTAAGGTGGGGTTAGTTGGCCAGTCTTGTCAAAGAGCATGTGGAAGAGGGTTAGATACTGGGAAGCATACCATTAATCAGCAGACATCTTAAAAATAGCAAAGTTTTTCAAAGATTTATATTAAAAACATTCTCTCCCATTTATAACGATATGAAAAGAACCTTCTTTATAGAATCTGTTAATATATTTCTGAAATATTTTTGGAATCACCTTAAGACACCTTGAAATTATAGTTGGTGATACTTCATGGCCTATTATAGTCAGATTGCTTAAACCGGAGCCTGTAGAAGTTAGTTCAGGGTGGTAGTCACATTTAAAAGGACAGAAATGTGCCATACATACCAAGGATATTAAGTTAATCACCCAGGACTGAGATCCCTGGATGGACCTGTCAGACAGCTAGGTGAATCTAAACTTAATTGTGTATTACCAGAACATAAATTTCATGAGGTGAAGAGTTTGTACTTTATTGTCACAGCCCTGCTCCTAGTGGGGAAAAGTGCATGGCACATTAAGAAAATGTAAATGGTTAGTAAATGCTGAGCTGACTAAATGTTCATGGGAACCACTGAGGAAAGTCAGGTAAATGAAGCTTCCTTATCGTCCAGGAGGTCTTCCCCAAGACTATTCAGGATTTTCAGTGAGTTTCAGCCCTTGTCCTTCACACCAAGAAGTGTTCCACAGAAATCTAAGCTGACACATTATGCAAAAAAAAGCTCTTTGGAAAGTTGAGTTTAGTAAACACTGTACTCAGTCCTCACCCTTTTGAGATTTCCCATGTATTAGCTTCTCATTGTTCAGATGTGACACCGACCACCACAGCTTCGATGAGAGGTGTAACTTGCTTACAGTTTCAGTCCCTGATCTGTGGGCTCCAAGGCAGGAACATCATAGGAAGGGCCTGGCACCTGCAGGCAGAGTAGGGGAAGAATGCACAGACCCCAGGCCACGCCCCGTGAAACACCCAGCAGAGTTGAAGCTCCACCCTAACGCCACACCTTTGTGCTTCAGAACTCTTGAGACTGTGTTGGTCAGCATCTCCTAAACTTCAGCACCTCTGACAGTGAGTTGATTTTCTATCCAGTGGCTGACACACTCCAAGAAAATGTGATTATTCAGGATCTACACTGCTATTCTGTCTTTAGGAAGTGACCTGGTTTAGAATATCACCATCAAAGATACAGAGTGCCCCCTGCCACCAGTGCTGGGGATTGAACCCAGAGCAAGAGCTACACCCCCAGCCCTTTATTTTTTGAGACAGTGTATTAGTCAGTGCCTACAAGAGCTTGCAGGGCTGGGGCAAGGCTCCTCAAAAGACAGATGGTGAGGACCGGAGCTTCTCCAAAGAACAACCAAAGCTCCTCAGGAAAACCAGCCGAAATGAAGCTCTTCCAAGGAAAATCAGCTGAAATTCTTCCTTCCCATTCTCCTTTCTATCTTCCTTAAAGTGGGTCTTCCACGCCTAGAACTACAGTGACTCAATTCAGCTGGCCATCCCCATCCAAGCTGACAGTCAATTAACCACCATAGACAGGGTCTCACTAAGTTGTCTAGGATGGGCTTGAAATTGTGATGCTCCTGCCTCAGCTTCCCAGGGTGTTGGGATTACAGGTGTGATCCATGCACATCTGTAGTTTTAATAATAGTAAAATATGAGGGAGGGTAAATTTGTTAAAAATAAATTTGTTGCCAGAAAAGTCACCTGAGCACAGGACTGTGATGGAATCATCGAACTCACTGTGCTCACCTTATGTACACTTACGTTGATCCTGGCTGACACTTTTCTAAGTTTGTCTCATCAGAGATTAGGAATTGTGTTTGTGAAGATAATTAATAACGTGGTGGTGTGGAACAGTCAATGGGGACCAGTTTGTTTTTATAGGTATTCTGTTCAAACAAAATGAGGTTATTCTGCTTTAGCTACTGTGTAATAAATTTAAGATGTCCCAAGCCCTCCTTCAGTGCTTCCAGTTCTGTGTCTTCACATAGCAGTGACACCCAGGTTATGTAACACTCAGTGGTTCTTAGACGTGTAGAGTGTGTCGTGGTCAGAGTCACCGAGTGCTAATGGGAGAGCAGGCAAGGCAGGGTGGGGTGCAGCCAGTCCCCAGCGTCAGCACAGTGACAGTGCTAGGAGGGCGACAGAGGAGACAGGTACCACACAAGTCACACGTGCTGCTTTCAACAACTTTTATTAGTAACCAATCACTTTATGAATCTTGAGATTTACAGTCTGTTATTGCTGTTGGAAAGGGTAAGAGAAACTTAAAAAGTCTTTTTAATTTCTGTACTACAAGACCATACAGTAGGGTAAATTTGTAGGTGGGCCCTGGCCTTTCCTTAAAAGACAGATTTTCTTTAAAATTATGATTTCTAGGATTCATATTTTCAGACCACAGGTACTTAAGATGAAGAAAGCAAAACTGCAGACCAGGGAGACCACTGCTGGGGCTGAGCCAGGACGCTACTGCCAGCTGCTGAGAAGACCACAGGCTGTGTCTGCTCTCTGGCTGCTGCGGTGGGGTGCAGGCCTCCGCACCCCAGGGGCTGCTTCCCACTTGGCAGCGGGTAGAAAAGTCCATCTGGTATCCCTAGTTGCCTTTCTTCCTTTCCTACAAGCCCCCCACCCCCACCCCAGAAGATTTCCCCTAAAGCTACCTAGCAGCATTACAGGCTTATTTTTAGTACATTAAATCACCAGACACATTTTCTGAGCTAAATTACAGTGTCTACTTGGCAAAGTTTATTTTTTTCAGTTGCTATATTATGTAACACATTAATTCATGTTCTTTATTATGTACCCTTGAATGTATGGTGCTAGGCTTTCCCCATCTTTTGAACCTTAAAACAAAAATTACCTGTGTCTATTCCAAAAGTTGAAAATACAAGTTTTTACTACCATGTCTTTATTCTTTGAAGTACATAGTTAGAATAAAGATTCTCAGAATACCCATACCTCAGCAAATAGTGGTATTATGAAGCAGACTTTTTTTTCTTCTTTAGGTTATAGGAAATTATAGTACTTCATATTTACTGTTAGAAAACCATAACTGGGGCCAGGGATTTAGCTCAGTGGTTTCGCCGCCTGCTGCGCAAGCGCGAGGACCTGAGTTCGATCCCCAGTACCAAAAAAAACCCCAAAAAACCATAACTGAAAAAGGACATCATAATAATGTCCAGTAGGTCACAAAGGAGACCCACATACTTTAACATCTAACTCCCATGTGGACAGGGCGTAGAAAGCTATACAGGCCTCTGCTTCCATGTCTGGGTCTCTCAGCTTGCCACCTCACACACAATGCAGGACCCACGCTTCAGTGAGTCAGAGAATATGCAGGCCACACAGCCCTGCGGATGCTCTGAACTGCATCAAGCAGTCTTGGGTGCAATGGCCAGTCTCCTGGGTTAAGACCCTTTACTTCTCTAGCTATCTACAGTTATCTGTAACTAAAGTTCAATATAAACATGTTTTTCAGTAAATATTATTACCTAGTTATATGTCAGATAATGCTGGGAAGCATGATGAACATACAAATTGAATGACGTATGAATCTTAAAGAATTTTAAAGTTGGTTAAGTGTGCAAATGATTGTTATCCATGCAGAAAACCACATATGGCTGGGCATGGTGTCACATGCCTGTAATCCTAGCACTTGGGAGGCTGAGGCAGGAGGACTGCTGTGAGTTCAAGGCCAGCCTGAAGTATATAGTAAAACACTGTTTTACTGTTCAAAAAAAACTAGGCATTTTTACATTCCCATCCTGGATCAAAGTTGTTAGGAAATCTGTTTACTGCTCTTGGCTTTATCCCTGCACGGTTAAGAGCTGTAGTGATGTGGGAAGACTAGTGTTTCATTGTTCTTCACATAGGGTGGCAGGTGAGTACTTGTGAGATGGAAAGTAGCCTACATGAGGAGTCAGTCGGGACTGCGTATAATAATCACACCTTTGATGGAGTCACTTCAGATACAAGGACTTGGATTACCAGGATAGGGCTGCATCAGTTTTTAAGATCCCGACCAACTCTGAAGACCAAGAACCATCTTTAAATAAAGGGCTTTGCTTTAACTAGATTGTACTATTTACAGGGAAGTTCCAGTTTTCTTTGCACGAGTCTGGGTCTTCCTATCACTCATCTGAGCCTTACTTCCCCATCCAAAACGGAAGTGTCAGAGAAACTTCTCCTGGCATAAATTCCTAAGTGTTTTAGAAAATCCAGGTAATCATAATGTAGAAAACATCTCTTTCACACATAAATGATTCACGCTAGGGCATTTGGCTTTTTTCTGGGAAAATATAATTTCCCCACAATTTTAAAATGTTTTTGAAGAAGCTACAGAAATTTAACATCTTTCCTTCAACATCGTGCAACAGGTGAAGCATTTGTGAAAATGGACTTTTTATTGTACTTAGGATTTCTTTTTTTTTGGTACCAGGGATCAAACTTGGGACCTTGCACTTGTAGGGCAGGCAGCAGCACCACTGAGCTAAATCCCCAGCCCTGTACTTGGGATTTCTAAATTTAGGAGTTTTAGAAGATCCCTGATACCCACTCATAGTTTTTAAAGAAAGCAGTATGACCAAAAGAGGTCAACTCAGAGATAAGAAATGTCTAAGAATTTAGCCTTAAAACGTCCAGTTCCAGTGCCCAGTCTTTGCCCACCCTAGACTGGGAGAGCTAAGGTCCAGATGTGGACTCATAAACAGGTGGTCTTACCTCGCTGGACCCGCTTCCTGGCCTGTAAAGATGAGGATAACACATTTCGTGCCACACCGGCGGGATGGCAGTTTGTGGCCATAAATTGGAAACTAGAGGTATTTTCAGATGCTCTGTTGATATCCTACTTTATTCTTTTATTGAGTGTGACAAAAATTCCAGAAAGAGTAAGCAAGCAGAGTGTAGGCGTCTTAGTGCTTGAATCTCAGCTGCTGATGGTGGGATGTGAGCCGATGCTGATGAGACCGTGGCAGCCAGACCTGGAGTTTCTGGTCTCTTTCTTTCTTCCCCACACCGATGACAGTGGAGGAGGAAAGACTAGTGGATCTGAGCCTCAGGACCTGGTTCTTTTCATTTGGAGAACTGGACAGTTGATGGAGGTGCTTCTGTTCTGGTTGAAAGCTAGAGCATTTGCCAGCCCCTCTGGTCGAAGCTCTGCGTCTTGCTCGAAGGGACTCCTGCTGTTCCCTGAGGCCCTGTTCTGAAGTGTCAGTTTGAGGAAGAAAGAGCAGAAGGTAGAGGAATGCCTTTAAAATGATGATGGAGGGCAGAAGGGCAAGAGGGCTAAAGTAAAAGGGATAGTTAACACATGTGGGATGCCTGCCATTTTCCCAAGTACTGTCTGAAAAACTCAGACATTTTGTTTGAACTTAGGAATAATTCAGTGAAGTGTAAGCATTATCCCATCTTAGCATCTCAGAAAGGTTAAATAACCTGCTTAAGGTTAGAGATCCTGGTGGAGTCATGATTTGAATCCAAGACTTCACCCCACAACCATCCCACCACAACACAGCAGTAACCTATTGACTGCTCTGTGCACATCATACCTCAGGAATTCTGAATTTTTTATAAAAGACTGGCTTCTATATTAAGACTTTTTTTTTTGGTACTGGGGCTCGAACTCAGGACCTTGTGCTTGTGTGGCAGGCGGCAGCGCCACTGAGCTAAATCCCCGACCCCCTAGACGTTTTTTAATTTGGTAAAGCAAGGTAGATTTTGAGTCTTTTAAAAAACCCTTATTAACAATCAGCCAAGCCTTCCTTTCATGAAATATATTTGTAGAAATAGGCCTTACAGGGATGGCGCTTGGGACTCAGCAGATTTTGAATGAATGTGAACTGTCCACCCCTTTCCTCCCAACAGTAGATTTGCTTTGCTAACAGTATCACAGCAGTGCGTTTTCAAACTTGCTATGACATTTGACTACTGACTTCAGAGCAATGATATTATGCCACTTAAAACTTAAATTTTGTAGACAAGAGAAGAAAGGAAAATGGAAGCAATTTTGCAAGCTTTCGCCAGACTTGAAAAAAGAGAGAAGAGAAGAGAACAAGCTTTGGAAAGGATCAGCACAGCCAGAACAGAAGTTAAAGCGGAATGCAGAGACACACAGGTTGCCAGTGATGCTGAGGTTACTCAGGTATTATCATTCAGGCCTATGTTTATTTTCACATTTCAATGCCCTCAAATAAGATTTCCACACACAATTTAGTTCCCTCTATAAAAAGTGTAAAATTACGCCTGATAGTAGACTTTTGATAGCATTTTTAAATCCTATGGGAAATTTAGACTTAAAACTACACCCCATAATTTTTCATGATGCCGATTTATTATGTATCAGAATCCATAAATTTGGAAAGCTTTTGAGTAGATTAATGCCATTGTCCTTCGTTCCATTGTGTTGTCTGTGGAATTAGGAACAAGCGAAAGAAGAGGCTGCTAACAAGCCTGCCCCTGCCAGAGTGAACAGAGCCAAGCAGAGGAAAAGCTTCTCTCGCAGCAGGACGCACATCGGGCAGCAACGCCGGAGACACAGAACGGTCAGCATGTGCTCCGACGTCCAGCCACCCTCGCCCGACGTCGAGATCACGACACAGCCACACGAGGTTGAAAACCCTGTGCTCGTCATAGAGCCAGACACGGAAACTGCAGTGGCAGAGATAGTCACTGAGACCGAAGCTCCAGCACTTCATAAATGTCCTCTGAAGTACCCCAAAACAAAGAAGGTACGATTCCTAGTGACTGCTAAGAATTGTTTTCCAGCAAGTGTGTTATGCTATTAGTAAATTTAAAAATTCAGTTTGTCACATTTCCTAATGAACTAAATGGGACATCATTTTTATACTTGCAGATTTGTAAAAGAATCGCAGAACTGTTCAGTCAGTTATTATAAATGACCACACTATGGTAAAGATAAATACATCAAGACTTTGTGCTGCAATTCATGGTTTCTTTAAATCAGTGTGCCCACTGCATGTACAGGTGTCGTGTTTACATTTTTCTGGAACTGGTTTCGTGTGCACTGTCCCCCTGGCTCTTCCTTGTAGCGGTGCCTTGGACTGAATTCAGGCCCGTGAGTGTCTAGGCACGCACTCTACCCTGAGCTAAACTCCAGGCCATTTCTCTTTCATCATTTGTGTTTTTATAACTCCCACTGTGTAGGTAGATTATAAGAATAAAATGCAAAGAAACTGTACTAATATGTGCATATTTGTAAGGTAGAAGTTTTCGATCAAATTATTAATAAGAACCCTTGGAAACCTGTCAGATTTAATGAAGCATTTATGGGAAGCTATTTCCTAAATTAAATTAACCTGGGCTTTTTCAGCTCAGAAATAGCAGGATATCCTTGTGAAGCTGCTGTGTCTTCTCCAACTAGTACAGCATGCTGAGTAGACCAGAAGTACCAAAGTGATAAATCCTTAGGCTCTGAGCAGAGAGCAGTTCACAGAAAGATCCTTTTCTGGTATTTTTATAACAGAGTACTTTGAAACTTCATTTATTTTGTCTTTGTTCTTATCTAATTCATTAGTTTATAGGCAGGCTGTCAAAACCACCCAGGATTATATTTTAACGGCAGAAATTAAATAACTCACTTGCCAGAGAGCCATGAGATTAGAGAGATTTAACCACAGTTGTGTGTAATTTACAGTCTGTGTTCCCCTTGCTGCCCTATCTAGCTTCAGCCAGCAAGTCAGTACTCGCCTTTAACAGTGTTTTGGCTCACCTTGCAAAGACAAAAAAATAATTTCAGTGTTTGTGAAGTGGAAAGAAAAATACTCAGGTTTAAAGAAGTGAAACTGCTTTCTCAGTTGTAAATAAACCCTGCCTTTTAATTATTAAATGATGAAATGATTGTGCTGTGCCTGCATCCCCTGGTGTGAGATGTGGGCTCTTACACCCTATCCCCTCTTGCCTGCAGGTTTTGCTTAGGGTATTATTTTAAACATAGTATTGCTCAAGCAGTGCCAAATTATCAGGATTCCCTCTAACCATAGCACTTATTCTGGGACAGAGACTATTACTCTAAGGGCTGTGTTTATGGTTTGACTTTACACAGGGTTTTAGGGCTAGGGATTTAGCTCAGTGGTTCTGCTGGCTGCTTTGCAAGTGCAAGGTCCCGAGTTTGATCCCTGGTACCAAAAAAAAAGAAAAAAAGAAAGAAAAAAAAAAAAGACCACACAGGGTCTTGCAAATAAATGCTCTACCACTGAGCTACATCCCAGCCCTGTTTGACTTTTTCACTGTCATAACATTATTTGTAGAGCTGGGTTCTTTTTTCACACATAAAGACTGAGATGTGGAGAAGTTACATAATGAACTCGCAATGATCCTCCTGCCTCAGCACCCCCCACCCCCCCAAGTGCTGGGATTACAGGTGTGCACCACCACAGACGGCTATCTCTGAGAGGTTTTAACAGGCTCTTTGGATTGAAAAGCACTGCCAAAATCAGATTTTTCTAATTGTCCAATTTATATGTATAAAACAGCAGCAAACCTAAATTTAGTGTTTGTGATACTGAGGTCTCTCCTAGGTTTTACTATTTTAAAAGCATTAGCATTTTTATATAATAATTTTACAAAACCAACCATTTTCTTTCTTGGAAACATCATGTAAAACATTTCATAGGAAATATAGAATGACATGTTGACTTTTTTGGACATCATGCATAAATTATTTAAATCACCCAATTTATAACTTTAGGCAATGTTAGTTTCTAATTTTGTTATCAGGGTATTCTATAAGAGAATCTGTACGATTACATACATAGTGATCCAGATCTTTCTTTTTCCTAGCACTTGGTCAGTGAATGGTTAAGTGAGAAGAACGAGAAGACAGGAAAACCTTCAGAGAGCCTTTCTGAAAGGCCTCTGCGAATAACTACAGATCCAGAAGTGTTGGCCACACAGCTCAACTCTCTGCCGGGTCTCACCTACAGTCCCCATGTGTACTCTACTCCCAAGCATTATATTAGGTTTACCTCACCATTCCTCTCAGAAAAAAGGAGAAGAAAAGAACCTACTGACAATGCTTCTGGCTCATGCAAAAAGGTAAATGTTTCTCTGGATGTTAAGAATCTGGGATGAACCAAACAAATGCCAGTCTCATTTCTTGCTGCTATTACTTGGGAGAAAAATGCTTTTGAAATCAGCTCTGCATTGAAGACAGTGAATTGCTACTAATTTAATCCTGTTTATTTACTTTTCTGTTTTATTTAGCGATGGTTGAAACAGGCTCTGGAAGAAGAAAATTCAGCAATTTTACATAGATTTAACTCGCCCTGTCAAGAAAGATCCAGAAGTCCTATAGTCAATGGGGAAAATAAAAGCCCACTACTATTAAATGATAGCTGCTCTCTCCCAGGTAGGATTTATTTTCAGTGTTGTTTTAGTGTGAGCAGTACAGCAGAACATAGTTTAATTGCAGGCATAGTCGAGTCACGGCTGGTGACTTGAGAGAAGAGCACCTTGTTACACAGACTGGCTCATTCTGTTCTCCAAAGCTTGTCTCCAAGACAAGACAGGAAACCCTTGATTTGCAGTACAATGTACTTTGGGGACTATGGTTGAATTTTTAAGGCCTAGTTTTGGCTTTTGGGCTTGCTGTTTTCAAACAGATTCAAAAGGACTCTGAGAAAAATCAGTCACAGTAAGATTAACACTGTACTCCAGTTACTTGTAAGATTTCCTTGAGACCTCTAGGCCTACAGTTCTTCAGGCAAGTTAATACTTACTAATAAAAGACTGATGGGGAAAACGGTTTCATGTTTTTCCATTTTTTAAAATTATAATTTAGTCTTGGGGTGAAAGTAATCATAATTACTATAGACTAATATCTTTTCCAGAAGATCACATTTCCAGAATGTTACAGATTATAGCAAATACCAACAGTATAATTTCTTATAGATTATTATTTTGCCAACAGATTTAACTACACCACTAAAAAAACGAAGACTTTATCAATTGCTAGATTCTGTTTACTCAGAAAGCTCCACACCTACTCCTTCACCGTATGCCACACCAACTCATGCAGACATTGCTCCTACGGACCCTGCATTTGCCACTCCTCCACGGGTAAAAGCAGACGATGAGACCTGTAGAAATGGTTACAAACCCATATATTCACCAGTCACCCCGGTCACCCCGGGCACACCAGGAAACACCATGCACTTTGAGGTGAGAAATGTCAATGAGAAAACGGTTTTCAACCCACATAGATGGGGAACAACAAATGCGCTAAGAAATGAATGAAAGAGAAAATTGGAGGCATACATTTATGTGAATTTAAACATTTTAAAACTTTTTAATTGGAGCAATGACTGTGTGTGTATCAGATTGACCTCAGAGCGCAAATCTCATTTGGGACCTTTTGGTTCCTGAGCGAGATGGTTGGGGTTCAGGCCACTGTGTGAGATGTGCCCCCTCGAACGTCATCACAGCATCAGCACATTACCTGTTGGTGGGGGCCAAAAAAATCTTTATCTGGGGCATGGAAAGAAAACAGGAAACAAATCCTAAAACCAGAGTCTATGTAGTAGTTTCTCATTTTAAGTTTTCATTTCAAAAATTTCATGGATTTTATTATGCATTTTAATTTTCAATTTTGATTATTCCTTTTATGTAGAATATTTCTTCCCCAGAAAGTTCTCCAGAAATAAAGAGACGCACTTACAGTCAAGAGGTAAGGAGCTGATTAAAAAAAAGTTAAACTGCTGAATTTTTCCCAGTATCATTATTTTGCCTAAATTACTGGTAGATTTTAAAGTAAACAGTCTTAAGATGTCACTCTGTATGTGTGTGTCTTTAATTCTATAAACAGGGATATGAGAGATCTGCTACCCTGTTAACATTGGGGCCTTTCAGAAATTCCAGTGTAACTGAGCTGGGTCTGCAAGAAATAAAGACTATTGGTTACGCCAGCCCTAGGAGCAGGACTGAGGCCAGTAGGCCGGGCCTCGGCGAGAAGGAGCCCGCGACAGATCTGCACCCGGGGCTCGACACGGGGGAGCCGGCCGCCCTACTCAAAACCATGGAGGCGCCTGCGCACGACAGGCCCGAGCCGGCGGTTGCGCTGGACTCCAGCCACCCGGGCCGGGCCGCGCTGTACCCGCCCTGGGTGAAGAGCCCCGACAGAGCCGGCGTCAGCTTCTCCGTGAACTCCAACCTCAGGGACCTGACGCCCTCGCACCAGCTGGAGGTTGGAGGCGGCTTCCGAGTAAGTGAGTCCAAGTGCCTGACGCAGGAGGACTCCAGAGCCGTGTTCCTGGAGGCGGCTGTGTTCTGCCCCGCCGAAGACGGGCTGCTCTCGGGCTTCGGGCGGACCGTGACTGACGCTCTGATGGACGGGAGCTGCACCCCCCAGAATCCACCCCAAAAGAAAAAGGTTACAGATTTAACAGTTCATACTCCCTCTGGTTTTCTTCTTTATTAGCTCAGTTAGAATATGTATTACAGAAGGCATTCTTAATTATTCAGGTTATAATTTTAGCTATAGTTTGTTTTTTGGGGTTTTTTTTTTTGGTACCGGGGATCGAACTCCTCGGGTCCTTGCGCTTGCACAGCAGGCAGCGAAACCACTGAACTAAATCCCCGGCCCTAGGTTAAAATTTTTATGTGCACATTTTAAACCCTCTTCTCTTGTCTTAAAAATACAGAAAATAAAATCCTAGTGGTATGGAAAGTCCCTGAGGAGGGGGTGTGGTTTCAGAGACAGAAACTTCACGGTGATTTATTTTGCCAAATGAGTAACTTTAAAAAATAACCACTTCCCAACCAGAAAAGGGGGCAGATATGTTCCTGTTACCCTCACTGCCCGAAAAGGCGGCCTTGTCTGGAGGGAGTGGCTCCCCCGAGGCCCTGCCGCAGTTGTGGCCCCGGGCGGGAGGCGGCTGCGCAGATCCGGTGCCCGTGCATGCGACAGCGGGACCAGCGGGACGGACTCCGGGAGCAGCTACCGCCCTTACTTATTTGTTAATAGGCTTATCGCTTTGCAAGTCAAAGAATTTTAGTGATGTGTGCTTTTAATTTTTATAACAGAGTCCAGTTGGCAACTTTGTGGGAAGCAATGTAGTATAGTGGAAAGAGCACGGGCTTTCAAGTAAGACCTAGGTTCGAATCCCGGCTCCAACACTCACCAGCGGTGTGACCTTGAGTGAGTGAGTTACTCAATTTCCTCACCTGTAAATGGGGATGATAATATATATATATACCTATTGCATAGGGTTGTTGTGAGGATTAAATGAGATAATGCTACGTAAATCCTCCAAGTACAATGCCTGACATATTGTAGGCTTTTGATAATTGTTAATTATTTACTGGAAATCAAATTATTTTATATAATTTTCCTAATGTACATTTAGTAATTCTTTAGAAAATACTGATTCTGACATGTAAGTCAAGAATATAAAAGCTTTGCTTTTTTCCGTCCGCTTAAGGTTTCCCTCTTAGAGTACCGAAAGAGGCAGCGGGAAGCCCAGAAGAGCGGCTCTAAGGCGGACGGCTTCCCTCTGGTCAGCGCGCTGCCCGGCGCCGGCGGGAGCCTGAGCAGCAGCGACTGCGCACCAGGCTCGGACAGCGGGGAGCAGGCGGAGAACGGCGCCCGCCTCCCGCCGCCAACGCCCGTGGCGGCCTTAAGCGCTGGGGAGGAGATGGGCGCCGACTGTCCGGTGAGAGACGCCACGGCCAGCGCCAGCGAGAAGAGCGAGCCGGAAGTGCAGTGGTGAGCCTGGGGGAGGGCCCGGTCTGCCCTGCTCTCTTAAGCCGCCGCATAGTGTTCAGCTGCCTGTGCTGTTAAAAGTCCGTAATGTTCGCTTATTTATTCACATTGTCCACGGAAACACAGTGCACATCCTACAGATTTTCCATTCCCTCCCAGTCACTTGAAAGAACAACCAGCCTTAGTGTCTCTTCCGCAGGAAAGGAAGCAGCTGCCTTTAGGACAGGTCTCGGCCAGCGCCAGCGCCAGGGCCAGGCGGCTGCATTCTCTCCGGCAGTTTGGGGCATGCTGTGTTCTGGTCCCCTGGTAACCGGAAGTGACTGTGAATGTTAACACACCGTCTTCAACATCGCCCTCCTTTTCACCCAAGAAATTGCCAGATACAAAGGAAGTTGGTCTAAGCCCTTCAGATATATGGGGGTAAAAACGTCAGTTTCGGGAGCAGTCCTGAAAGTAAGACAAGAGTGGCTGTTTTCAAAAGTTAACTCTAAAGTATTTTTCCAGTAGAGAGGGAGAGTTGACCACCATGGGACAAAGAACAGTAAGTGGCAGTAGCTTCTTTGAAATGAGGATGCTGTGGTTTTATTTTAAAGGACTGCCTCCACCTCAGTGGAACAAGTGAGAGAAAGGAGCTACCAGAGAGCTTTACTGCTCAGCGATCACAGGAAAGACAAGGACAGCGGTAAGTGAGGCCCTTCCTGCCCCAGCAAGGGGCCGCGCCGGCTCTGCCCTTGCTTCTGCGGAGCGCTAACGTTCTCTTGGGTCTGCTCTGCTTCACCTCCAGGGGGAGAATCACCATGTGTCTCATGTTCCCCGAGCCATGTTCAGTCCTCACCTTCATCTCATTCAAATCACATTCCCCAGTTGCAACCCAAGGGCCTAGGCCCTCTCAGTGAACTCGTGGAAGGTCAGTAAGTGGATGACCTGTCATGGCTATTGACTGTCTTAAACCTTTTTAAACAAGAGAATGCACATTGCTTTGCCGTGTCAATAAAAAGGCAGTATTGATCGTGAACTTTTACATTTACTATAGATCTCTTCTGCTTTCCAGACCCTGATCCGGAAAATCCTGAACCCACAACTACAAACGAATGTCCATCCCCAGATACTTCTCAAAACTCTTGTAAAAGCCCTTCAAAGATGAACAAGGTAATGGTACGGACCTGACTGTGGCCACTGACCCTCGATGGTAACACTCAGACAGGTGCTCTGCGGAATGCGGGCGCTTGGGGAGTTCTGGACACTTCCTCCAAATATACTCAGCTGCGGTCTCAATTGTGTGGTTCTCTTATATTAGACCAGAAGGCAGTTCACCAAGGATCCGTTTTGTACACACATTTCAAAAGCTCCTGCTTTATCCGAAATGCCCACTCTGTTCTAGCAGGAGTTACTTAAGCAGCCCATGCTTTTAAAAACAAAAGGTGTGACGCGACATCCATTAGAAAGGGACACCGGGCTGGCGCGAGGTGGAGCAGTCTTGACGCTGGCCTTCGTTTCTTAATGATCTCAGACACGTTGCAGTCTTGTACTTGGGTCAGTTGTATGTGAGTGGTTTGTAAGAAAAACGAAAAGGCATTACGAATCAAAGCTGCCTGAGGAGGGGGCAAGTGTATTTAGCCAAACCAATTAATTTATCCTTAAGCTGGATATAGAAATTTCACTTATGGAATAGAAACCTAGTAAATGTTTTGGGGTTATTACAATTCTTTCAGAATAAGGCTCGGAAATGTGTCTTCGCTTAGGAAAAAAGCAATATTCAAAGGCCAGGGTTCCCTCACTTTGTCAAGGCAAGCTCACTACCAGCATTCGGCTGCAACTGCCCCTCCTAAGCCTCCGAAGTTGACTTTTCAAACCTGCCCCAAGTGACAGGGCGCGGTGTCCTTGCAGCGCCGCGGGTCACCGCTTGCTTGCTCTCTCTTGCAGCCTAGCTCCCCGGGACCGGGGACCCCTGCTCCGCAGCCGCAGCACGGGAAGCCACTCTGCAAACCCGAGCCCCCCTGGGAGGCGGCGGAGGCCGAGCTCAGCGCTGCGCTCCGGACGGAGCTGCCCACGCCCGCCCTGGGTCCGGCCCCGGGCAAGAGCCAGCGGCCGCCCTGCGCCCCGTCCCCGCCCACGCAGCTCGGCTCCCCGTACCGGCCGCACCTCGCCCCGTCGCCCCAGCTCGGGGCCCCTCCACCGCCGCGGGAGCCGCCCCGGAGCTTCTACCCCGCGGGCCAGGGCCAGGGCCTGCCCGCCCCGCCCCCGCCGCAGCCCGTGTCCCAGCCGCCGCCCGCCGGTGCCCTCTTCCCGCCGCCCGCTGCGCAGCCCCAGGCCCCGTCGCCCGCGCCCTACGCGGCCTTCAGCCAGCCCGGCCTGGGCCCCGCCGCACCGCCGCCCCCGCCCCCGCCGCCGCCCGCCGCCTCGTCCTACTACCCCGGCCCGCAGCCCGCCGCCTTCCCCAGCTACGCGCCCAAGGGCGGCCTCACCCCGCAGCCCGTGTTCCCGGCGGGCGCCGTTGCCCAGCAGCCCGGGGCCGGGCACCACGTCGCCGCCGGACACTTCCTGCCCTCCGCCAGCCCCGCCGGGCACCACCAGGCCGCCTCCGCCTCCGCGCCGCCCCCGCCGCCCCCGCCGCCGCCACCCGCCCCGCACCTCGCGCAGCAGCCCGGTGCGCTCCAGCAGCACGTGGTGGGCCCGGTGCACGCCGTCACGGTCACCGTCACGCCGGGGCCGCACCTGCACTCGCAGCCTGCAGGCCACCACCTGCCGCCTCCGCCTCCGCCGCCTGCCCCGCACCACCCCCCGCCGCCCCACCCCGGGCCCGCAACCGGCCCCGGCCCGCAGGCCCTGCAAGCACAGCACCAGCACGTCCTCGGCGCCGCGCCCCCACCGCCCCCACCGCCCCCGCCCGCCGCTGTGCTGGCCCCGCACCACGCCGCGCCCGGACAAGCCTTACACCACCCGCCGCACCCCGCCGCGCCGCTCTTCCCGGCTGCCCACCCCGCCGTGCCGCCCTACCACGCCGCCGGGGCCGGGCCCGGGCCGCACTGTCCCCTGCCCGTGGCAGGGCCCCACCTCCAGCCCCAAGGACCAAACAGTATCCCGCCGCCCGCCGCCCCAGGCTTCTGCCCCCACCCCGGCTCCGTGGCCCTGCCGCACGGGGTGCAGGGGCCGCAGCAGGCCTCGCCCGTGCCCGGGCAGATCCCCATCCACAGAGCACAGGTGCCGCCCACATTTCAGAACAGCTACCACGGCTCGGGGTGGCACTAGAGCGGACTCGTCTCAAAAACATTTTTTAAAATGTTGTGTAAGATAAACTGTATATTTCATATGTACCTATCAAGGTACTTTTTAAAGCTTGTACATGAAACTTTGTATAAAAAAACACCAGTGCTCTTTCATTGTATTTTTCCCATTTTTGCTTTTTAAAATTTCTTTTAAACTGTGCTGTTAAACCAGTATTAGGGATCTTTATTTTGTAAGTGAACATTCCAGCTGTTCTTCTGGCAGTAGATTCGATGCTCCATGACCTTTAAATTTTATTGTTGCACTTAATTCATTTAGTGAATGTCTATTATTTTATACATATGCATTAAGTACACAGCTATGTAACGGCACTATGAGGATTTTCTTTTGGGGGGGGTTCAGCAGTTCTGTGAGAGTGCATCTTAGGTATAAAAATGCAACACAGATTTTCTTTTATAGTTTGGTGTGGATATGGCTCATTTTATCAGTTATTTCCAAGCAAAATGTAATTTAATGTATAGATGATTTCTAATGTCTGACAGACTGTAAATACTACATTTCTTTTGCGTATATAATTGCTTACTGCTTTTTTCATTTGATATATAGCATTGTACATATGACAAGTCTTTTGAAAAACTGTGTGATCTTTGTGAAAGTAGTACAGTATATGATCTTTAATTTCTTTTTTATTTTAAATATACTGTCACATTGAAGCACTGGTTGGGCATTTTAATTCATGTTAATAAATCACAATTATGTCAGTTTTACCAAATTGTCCTGTACAGCTAACTTATAAATTGGGGTCTGCTTAAGTGCTTTTATAAAAGTTATGGTTTTTGAATATAATTTGCAAGGAACCTTCAATTTTCTTTACCGACTACTAACTACCTCCATTGGATGGTAGCGGCAGTAAGAGGCTGTTTCTGTAATGGTACCTACATGCCATTTTCCAGGAGAGGGCCACAAGAAACTGCTTAATATCTGCACTGTCTAAATTATCTGGCATCCTACGAAATGAGTCCAGACCACTAACGCATTACACAGACAGACTGCAGTTTGTAACAGTTGTTTGAAGATACCAGTAGTCTGCCTTCTAAAACACAGGACTAACTTTGCACATGTTAGAACATGACTGAATGTCCTATTGGTTAATCAAAAATGATTTGAAAGCTGTATGCTTAATATCTACCTACAGATTCTTTTAAAGCCATAGGAAATAAGTTTCGTTAAATTTGGTCTGGGAATACAAAACTAAAAGGCATTACAAGTAAAATGAAGATGGCCTCTTGGTTGAATACTTATAGCTGAAATATAAAATGCTACTTCTGATCTTAGAAAAATGAAAATCCCTAGCCTTTGCCTTCTATCTCTCAGGAGTACTATTATATCCAGTATCAACGACCGTGTCAACAGATTTTTTTCACCATGCAAACAAATACTTGGAGTAATTTGGGCACAGTATACAAATTTTGTGCATCAGAAAAACAGTAAATAGACTTTTAAAATGACTGAGATCTGGCAGTAATTTAAGTCATGTTTTATGATTTTAATTTTCATTTCCTTTTGAAAATTAGCTTAGGATTGTGCCTTAATACAGCACTTAGGGTTCAATCCTAATCAGCTTCAGGTTTTAGAACATAAGTCAACTTTGCCATCCTTGACTAGTGAAGCAAAATTGTACTTAGGGCAGTCACAAAGAACATCGCCTGATAGTTTAACTAACATAAAATACCAGTATTTATGTCTTTAAAAGGACTACCCTCCTGAGCATTTTTAATTGTCCACTGTTTCAAAATGGCCTACTATAGAACTAGTACCTGTAGAAGCTCATGTGCAAACTGCAGAATACGAAATCATTCTATGATGAAGGAAAGCCCTCCAATACTGTCCTCTACACCAAACTTTCATCTCTAAAAAGGGGAGAAAAAAGTGGAACTACAAAAAGAAAAAAGCTCTCTACTCTCATGGAAAGTTTCCTTACTTTATCCTGTTAATAAGGTTATGTCTGGTCCAGGTAGAGAAGGAAACAGTGAATCAGTTTTCACCCAAAAGGTACGTCATACCTCTCTGCAGCTCCAGCAGCCACCTTTGCTCTGCCGCCGGGCAGTTCTAGATCTGCTATCATCACATACATGACCCACTGCTTGTAATTTTCCATGAAGACTTAACATGGACCATAGAAAGGAAAAGAAAGGACATGCCACTAAAATCAGTGAACTGACTACTGTTTAGCGTAATCAGTGGTTCTCCTTTAGCCTGTATGCGTTCTGTATCAACAAGCCACCAAGAACAAGCTAAAAACCACATGGTTCCTAATACAAAAGTACATTTTTTTCTAGAACAACTGGTTCTACATTGTAAACTAGTTAGGCTATATTTTATCAGAGATGCTACTTAAAAATGAATAATCTAGTTTCTTTTCCAACAGCAACTAAAACTTAAGACAAACTTCAATCAAGCGTACTATCATTCTGATAAAAATCCTTCTAGACGGCGGGGGGGGGGTGAGATATAAATGTACTCTGTAGTTCTTGCGAGAATGTTTCCTGTGGAAACCATGGATACCATCCCTGGTCTATGACCAACTTCTGCCAAAGAAGTGACATGGAGACCTAAGAAGCCTCATTAGAAACACAGCATGCACATCTCATAAATGAATGGTACACTCCACCTCAGCAACATGTGAGACAATGCTACTTCTAAGAGGATTATGAGTCTTGTTCCCTCAGAGTGAATGTTGTTTAAAAAAAAAGTTTGAAATGCTCAAAAAAAATACAGTTAACACGATTTTTGATGAAGCCTGGATAAAAAAGGATCACTGAAATTCTAGATAATGAATCTAGAATTTAGCATCTTTCCTAAATCCATTCTGCCCTTAAAAAAATACATATATGATTTCCTTACAAGAAGCCTTAATTCACATTCCACAACTACGTTTGCCGCAATAGGGATGTTGGTATTCCCTTTACTTCTGGTAACACTACACGTACAGCAAATGCTCGTTGATTCTATCTCTTCAAATTTAGGGCAATGACCAAGGCAATGTCTGGGGGAAAAAAACCAAAGCACTTTAATTTTTCAGACAACTGCAAGCACCTCAAACAATAGATTATTGTTACAACACTTGTTAGCTTTTCACAATCTAGTTATTGCAAAGGCATATGGATAAATGTTAATGGACACAGTCAAGAAAAACGAGGCACCTTAATGACTGTAAAATTTAAAATAAAAAGACATTCAATCCACTGACTTCTAAAAGAGGCTAAATATACCTCTATATATTACATTCTAAAATTGTATTGCCTACTAATAATGGTTTGTGTCCTGGATTCTACAGTTAATTTTGAGGAAATGCATAAACAAAAACTGTGTGCAACCCACAGAGGAAAATCATTTTTCTCATTCATGGAAAGACGATGAGAAAGCTGGTAAAGTCCATGTGGCCACCATCGAGCCGCCTACGGAATGGATGTGATCGCTGTCACCTTGGGGCTGGAGGAGGGGTCTGCCCACCGCACTGCCCCTGCATATACCAACCTTGGGTTTAGACAAACATGATCATGCTTCTCCAAACATATATATATTGTCATTCCACACACCGAACACGTTTCTCTTGTCCAATTTAATCTATGCGTTTAACTTACAGTGCTTGGAGAAGGCAACGCCACATGGTCCCAGGCCATCACATTTTTTAAGGGAAATCACTTTTTTTCTTTAAAAGTACTCTTAAAAATATGCAAAAATACAAATGGGACTGCTAAATTATAATGCATGTCAGAACAAGCATGTCTTTTCTTCCTTTAAAGTGCCATACAGGGAATGATGTCTGGTGACCCAGAGCCACTTCATTTAAAATCCAATGTGAATGGACTCTGAGGGAATGAAAAGTCTGCACAAGTCCTTGGAGCAGTGAGTCTGCTACGTGCAACTTAGCTACAAAGCACTCAGGCCTTGGTAGCTTTTCTGAAACTTGAGTCCCCATCCCATATTTAATGGAAATTAACATTTACAAGGGTGCATTTACATACACTATAATACAGGAATGATGTCCCTTTGCTGGAAGATAAAATTGTACATTTCCTTGCTATTTCTTGGTTCTAACTCGATAATTTCTTAAGATTGTAAATTATATAGTACTCAGCTAAAATATTTCTTCATAAATAATTACAAATCCTGCCAAAACACAAAGGGGAAAGAATTTTTCATTCAAAATAAAAATGACATTTGAATGCCACACAAGAAACAATGCTTAGAGACATGTTGTTGTTTCCAGAAGAAAATGGTTAACTACTTAGCTGAAGACAAAAGACTACCCTTTCCCAGGATCACAGTACACAAAAAGCAAAATATCAAACAACAGTACCTCAAAGCAAAATAAAGGTCTGAGGATGAAGCCAGCTCACTTGTAATCCTGCTAAAGAATGAGAGTCACCGTTTAGGTCCAATGTACTGGAAAACACTTGCTAGCTCAGAACGGTGTATTTGTAGCTTTGCTAAGAATTCAACCA
Organism: Heterocephalus glaber; assembly: GCF_053883595.1. Lineage (NCBI taxonomy): Eukaryota > Metazoa > Chordata > Mammalia > Rodentia > Bathyergidae > Heterocephalus > Heterocephalus glaber. Next base: position 23,787,928 of record NW_028258156.1, on the reverse strand, counting down.
TGGATGCCGAAGGCATTCGCCAGCGGAGGCTCGTTTTTCTGGAACCATTTCTAACATCGGGATGAGGAAATCTGTAAACTGTGCAGCATCTTCATGTGGCCAGCCATACTTTTCCACAAGTACATCAAAGAGGCTCCAGGGCTTCAGCTTGGTGATGTGCCGCAGTTCTCCTACCGGGGAAAAACACCAGTATCAAGGAAGTTCCAACTTCACACTTCCCATAGTTCGCCGAGCCAAGCTACCTACCTGCTCAGTTGACATCTTAGGGCAACCAGGAGGAAGGCCAGCGCGTTCCTCTTTACAATAATCACAGAAAGATCTGTGACCATGTCCTAGTTCAAGTAAGCCTGGTGGATTTAAAGGGTTAACTGTAGTTCGTACACATCAGTTCTAGGTTTCTTTAAGCAGAGTGTTCCAAGAAGGCCTAGAAAGTTTTCTTTCTGCAGTACTGGGGATTGAATCCAGGAGCTTCACACTGAGCTGTATCTCCAGCCCTTTTTTATTTTGAAACGGGGTCTCACTAAGTTACTAAGTTGCCCGGGCTGGGCTTGAACTTGCAATCCTCCTGCCTCAGCCTCCCAGACTGCTGGGATGACAGGCATGTGCCACTGTGCCCAGTTCCAGAATGTTCTCAATTCCCAAAAAAGCCAACTCCAACTTGGGCTCTTATGCAATGTCCAAGCTGGTTTAGAGAAAGCTGCAAGATGCACCATGTTACGCAAAGAGAAAGGAGTCTCTTCCTCTACAGCCCTGGAGAACCTCCATGATGGCACCGATGCACTTTTTATCTGTGCTGCCCAGTCTAGCAGTGAAATGTAGCTGGTGTGAGCTGGCTACTGCACTGGACAATCCCAGCCAGAAACTGTTCATGTCTGCACATCTGTTGTAAAATCTAAGATTCCAAGGACATTACTATATGACGCTTGAAGTTACCATACTCAAAGTACTCTAGCTGTAGCATAAACAGTGTTACTCAGGGACGGTTACAGGCGGCGCAGACTGACACAGCAGAGCAACTAACTAAGAAGCTAGAAAAGGGTCTGAGTGCTGCCCTGGCCTCTCAACAGGAAGACAAAGCTAAGTCAAACTGCCAGTAGGTTTGTACCCCGTTCTGAACAGCTCCTCTAGCCTGTCAGTCGGGAGAGCTCGAGGACACCCAGCCCTGTTCGAAAGGAATCCCTGCCAGGGGACAAACCCCAGCATCTCCTTTCTCCCTAGAATGTGCTCAAGACAATACAGCACGTTTGTAAAAGTATAAATGCTCAGAAATGGTAGAACAATGGTCGAAAAAACAAACTATGGTACATCTACTTGGTGAGTACTATTTACTGCCAAACAACATGGGGGAAATCAGGGTAAACTGTCAAGCAGCGCATGGAACAGTCTCAAAACTTTGTTCTGCAGATAATCACAAGCTTTTTAAATAACCAAAAAGATGGAAAGCAAGTGGAACAAGACACTAGCAATCCTAAGGTTCTTTCTCTCAATCTCCACATTTCCTATAAAGTGACTATTACAGTTTTGGGGTGACTTGCTGATCTCACCAGAGCAACAGTTAAAGCAAACTAAGAGAGCCTACATATGACTAAAAGCTAAAACAACCTCAGTGCAATTCAATAATCATTCATACTGTCTTGGAACAAATGAATACGGACACTGAGAAGCACAGTCTGCTCAGAACGGCAAAAGAACCCATGTTCGAGGGTGGTGATTTTTTTTTGTTTTTTTTGTTTTTGGTACCAGGGATCAAACTCGGGACCCTGTGCTTGCGAGGCAGGCGGCAGAACCACTGAGCTAAATCCCCAGCAGGTGGTAGTTTTTAACAAGTTCCTTTAACAGGCACCAGACTAAGTAAAGTCAGGCTGCGGCCACAGCTCAGTGGCATGGTGCTTACCTAGCATGCAAAAGGCCCTGGGTTCAATCCCCAGTACCAAAACAAAACCACCACCCCTTGAACAAAATGGGCCCATCCCATCAATGGAGCAGTATTTATTGCCAGTGATAAAATTCAAGCTTTCAAGAGAAATTCAAAACACAACAAACAAACAAGTGCAGTGATCCTCCTGTACCCACAATGATTGGTTCCAAGTACAATCCTCCAGCTCACAACACAAACCCAAGGACACTCAGCCCTTTATGTAAAATGGCGTGGTATATGTGTACAAACATTCCACATCACATATCCTCTTCTCCATATTAAATCATCTCTAGATTATACACAATACCTAATACAATGTAAATGCTAAGTAAATACTTGTTACATTGTATTGTTTAGCGGATAATGACAAGGAAGAATGTTTATACATGTTGAGTACAGATGCAATTTTTAAAAACTGTATTTCAGATCTGTGGTTCGCTGAATTTGTGGATGTGGAAGCCATGCATACTAAGGACTGTACAACCTTCCGTGAAGAGATAAACTTTCTCACTACAGACATCTTAACTGCGTAACAGAGAGAGGTGAAAATAACAGGCTATGAAAAACCATTCACATCTAAGTAGCCACATGTAAACTGATAATATGTGCAAAGAACAATCTAAAATATCTAACATATACTTTTTTGGTTAAGTAATCTTGTATTTTTAAAAAACCCCTATGTGCAAAGATGTAGCCTAAAATAGTAAAGCATGCAACATGCAGAATAGCTGTAGCATGCATACAGGCACGGAGGGCACACGAGCACTGTAGCATGAAGGCCACCGAGTGGCGTCTCAGAGAGCGAGCACACATGGATTCCTTGGATTCTGTGGGTATTCTCTAGTAAAAACAGATCCCATGAATACGTCTGAATTCTCATGCGCAATACACTAAGAAACCCTGGCCTGTAAACAGCTGCTGCGATTCCTACTTGCTCCTACTGTAAAATTAACTCCCTCCTCGTTACTCTGATAATTTTTTCTTTAGAAAATATACAAAGATTATGTCTCACTTAAACAAATTTGGAGATAATCAGACACTTAATTGTCATGGTGTTTACAAAAGAAGAAAGGACAGGACCGGACAGGACAGGGCTGGGTTTCAGCTTTTTTTCGGTGGTGCTGGGGACTAAAATCAGTGGAGAGCAGCGCTCCTGCTCCACCACCTTAGCGAACACTGCGCACTGTTTAACTTCTCCTGTGACTACAAGCTGCCAATCTCACATCCACCCTCTCACAGATATGCACATAAAAGCTCAGCTAGCAAGGCACACGGGTTTTCCCCAGCGTCCCTCTGGCCTGCAAACTTGCTGAGAAACATCTGAACCAAGGCAAGAAAAACTGCCAGGAAGGAGGCTAAGAGGGAAGGAATAAAGGCTTGAGACAGCAACCGTACTTGCCAGTCCCAGATGAGTACAGTGCTTTTAAAGTACCTCCATCATACTTCTACTGAACGTTTAGTGATTTGTGAAGGAAAATAGGTTATTTTGTCCATGAAGTTACGTTCCAGAATTAGACATAGCAGCATATGAGGTTTCATACTCATGTGAAAGGACTATAAGGGCAAATAGTGGGACTGTATTTCAATGAATATTGGTAAAAATAAAGTAAACCATGATATAAACTAAATTTCAGTACTATACAGGTAGAAAGGAAACCTACTAATAAATACTAGTACCAAGCCAAAGACAAATTTAAGAAATATGGATGAATTCCTATGCAGGTAGACAAAGTACAGGTAGGTAAATATCTGAACTCAAAATGTACACAAATCCTACCTCACATCACACACAAAAATTAACTCCAAATGGAACACAGGACTAAATTGGGAGGGGACAGAAAATGACAAGAGTAAATCGTCATGACCTTAAAGTAATGATTTCTTAGGTGAGATACCTAAAGCACAAATAAGAACAGGAAAAGTATATAAAGTGAAAACTGCACTTCAACTATCGAACGTGTGCATTCAAGAGAAATGAAAACATACGCCCATATAAAACCCTGCACATTAATACCAGATCAACATTACGCACAATAGCCCAAACGCAGACACAACCAACTGTGCCTCATCTGATAAACTGATAAACAAAATCCACACTACCTATGAAGAATGGAGCACTGACTCTTGCTATGGAGTACAAGAAAGAAGCTGGGCCGGGGATTTAGCTCAGTGGTTTTGCCGCCTACTGCGCAAGCGCAAGGACTCGAGTTCGATCCCCGGTACCAAAAAAAAAAAAAGAAGCCACATAAGAAAGCCAAAAGCTGTACTGTATGACTCCACTTGTCTGATGTATCTAACACAGACAAATCCACAAAAACAGAAGTAGCATCTGCTGTGGGTGAAGAGTCAAGAAAATGGAGAGTGACCATGAATGGGTACGAGGTTCTTTTTTTTTTGGTACCAGGGATTGAACTCGGGTCCTTGCGCTTGCGCAGCAGGCGACAAAACCACTGAGCTAAATCCCTGGCCCCGAGGTTCCTTTTTGATAATGAAAATGTTCTAAAATTAAATGATAGTAATAATTACTCAACTCTGTGGATATACTAAAAACTACTGAATTGTACACCTTTCAAAGGTAAGGTGTGCAAATTATATCTCAATGAAGTTATTATTTTAAAACGAGCACAACACAGACAACATCCAGAGTTGTATCAATGCTTGGAGTAAAAGTAAGCATTTCATCATCAGTAAATCAAAGGAGATGATGGGAACACACAGGAAGAGCTAAGCACCCCAATCCAAAATCGGTCATGCTTTGAGTGCCAACAGGACACCACAACTGGAAAATCCCACAGCTGACCTCATTCATACGGGAAGTTGCAGTCCAAATGCAGGCACGCTGAAATTACTGTCTAAAATGACCCTCAGAGGGACTGGGATGTCACTCAGTGGTAGAGCACGTGCTTGGCATGTGTGAGGCCCTGGGTTTGATCCCCAGTACCACAAACCAAATAATAGTAAAACCTTCAGCCTACATATATAAGGTTTGTATGAAACATATGAATTTCATGCTTAGACTTGGGTCCAATATTCAAGATATTGCATCATATACATGTGCAAAATATTCCAAAATGTGAGATTTGAAGCTCTTTTGGTTTCAAGCATTTTGGATAAGGGATAGTTAACTTGCATAATGGAAATTATCTGAACCTGCTATAGCCATGATTTCATTGCTTTTTGCATTATGTGTACTAAATGTTGAAATGATTAAAACACTCAAAGCAGTTCCATTTGCACGGCCTGTGGTTTGTTATTTCACAGAACGTCTTTGCTAGGCTTTGTGTCACTGGACTCTGCCTCCGGGGCCCAGCAGCTCTCCTGGGTAACCCAGGTGCAGGGCCCTCCATCATGTGTTCTCCACACAGGGCCAGCTGAGAGCACGGGATGCAGAGAGCAGTGCTGCTCAGACAGCAGGCTGTGCACTGGAACATGTGCTCACCCCACCCAGCTCACAAAGCTTCCCAAACCAAAGCCCACACACAGGCTCCTGTGCTTGAACTTAGTTAGCACCTATCTAACTGGACCTACTCTCTGCCAGGTACCAATGTACTTGGCCCCGGACATCAAGCAGTAAACTGGGCCAAGCCGCTGTTCTCAGACAGCTTATCTTCTAAGGAAGGTGTAATCACACAGAAGAAAGAACTCTGTCGTCCATCCATACACCCACCCATTCACTCAGCCACCCACCCTGGAATTGAACCCAGGCCCTTGGGCGTGCTAGAGACCAAGGCTTTTTAAAGCTCAGAATTAAGGTTTCAAGATGAAACTGTGGTGAAAGTAGTTTATCTGTGCACCACAACCACTCGGGCTCATTAACTAGCGTGAGGACACTTTGCTTAGCTATTTTTATTTCTACAGAGAGTCAACCTCACACTGAGAAGACTCAACCCTAGGCAACCCTTCCTGGGGGTGGGGGGGTTCCAAAGGCAACAAGGCCCTCAAGGACGCCCCACAGCTCACAGATTTTTCTGATGCCCACGCCTGGCATTTATGCAGCTGCAAAATGACTTGAGAATCTTTTAAAACGTGAAGGCAAGAAAATCAAGATGGGGTGGGGACAATGTCCAGCCTATATGGGTCACACACCCACAAAAGATGTCTGCTCCTTCAGATATCAGAAAATCTGCTGCCTTTTACATAACTCTGGGCATACATTTAAAACAGTCTGACACACGTGGCTCAAATATTAAAGATAATTAAACATGAAAGTATCTTTGTAAAATCTCCTAAATCTTCCTTCCCCGAGCTGAGGACCCCCTCCCTCCTCTACTGCAGAGCACAGCAGGCACCAGCACCCTGGCTCAGCAGGCACGGTTGCTTTCTGCAGGGGGCCCTTCTGACATCTGCGACTCATCTAAGAAGCCCTGCAGTCTGGCGCCCATACCGGTGTGCACAGCCACGCACATGCATCCCAAAGCATCTGATACTTTCTAAAAAGTGAACCAGGGCCGGGTATGTAGCTCAGTGGTGCCACCGCCTGCCTCAAAAGCGCAAGGTCCTGAGTTCGATCCCCAGTACCAAAACAAAAAACAAAAAACAAAAAACACTGAACCATATCCTTTGATACTTCCATTCTCAACAAAATATTTTTTACTAAATAATGGCTATTGATGGGCCAAAAGAATGCAGCCCGGTGAGGGGTGCTCTTGCCTGCAATGATTTTCCAACCATCACTGGGGGATGTGCCAAAACATATCTTTCAACAAGCCACTGCCCTCATCTTTGGGGACATGGGGAAATCTATTTTCATGACAAGTTCTTGTTGCTTATAATGTTATTGTTGTGACTTCTGTCAAGACCCCAAATTCCTTCTGATCACCACAGCCATTGTAAAAAAACGATTATCAGAAAAGAACTTAAATTGAACCCCCAGTCATTTTAGGGGATTTCTGGCCTCATCATTAATTCTCCCTTACATCAAAAGGAAGGAGGAAAAAACCAGTCTAATTACCACAGTAACCCCAAGTCAGAATGTCTTTAGTCTGTAACTAAGAAGGATGCAATGCAAAATGCACTTTAATTCCAAAGCTCCCCTTCAAACAACATCCAGGTCCTAAAGAACACCTGGTAAGGACCTTGGCTACACAACCTCAGGGGGCCTGGGGCAAGTGGATCTCTGGAAACCACCCATGGTCCGATCCCAGGTCAGCAAGCATCACTCCACTACCTGTCCTTTGAAGAGGGACTCTGCCCCAGAGGGTGAGGAGAGGTACTGCCCTGGCTGTGCAGCTGCTCGTTCTAGGCTGGCACCCAGAAGAGTGGCCCTGAGAGCTCACAGCTCTAGGCCAGGGCAAAGCACTACTAGTGCAGCTTGGAGAAGTGCTTTTCAGTAACTCATGTATAGCTGGTGCGGTGATGCTTGACTGTTGTAACCCCAGTGGCTTCAGAGGATGAGGAGGATCCTTGAACTTGAGGAAGTTCAAGGCCAACCTGGGCAACTTAACGAGACAGGGATGTGCTGGGATACAGGCATGCACCACACCTGGCTTCAAAATAAAATTTTAAAAGGATTGGGGACGTAGCTCAGTGGTAGAGTACTTGCCTATCATGAATGAAGCCCTGGGTTCAGGACCCTGTCTTTATTGCTTGTGTAAAGAGATGCCCTGAGGGCCAAACCTGCCTGCCTGGGTGCTGAAGGAGAAGAGGGCTAGGTCCACGGCTCTCTCTCTGGCCCCTTTCTCCCCACTGAAGATCATCAGGCACCACAAGAGACCAGGCTCCTAGCTGACCACTAGCCGACTGCTAACAGGCCGAGACCAAGGCAAGTCAGCCAGTCCTCCCAGGGGCAGGCCATCTCCGGCCGGAATGAGCAGAGTCATGATTTGCAAGTCAAGCTGAACTCCTAGGCCATAATGATGCAGAGCTTCTTGCCTAGTCTTGGAGGCTGCCTGTGTCCCACTACAGGGTCTGTGGCACAGAAAGTGGAGAGATTCCTCTAGCTGCTTACAAAAACTCACTTGAAGTCCTTTTCACAAGTATCTGAATACACAGATTGGTGCTTAGAGTAAGAGAGGTAAGAGGCAGAAGAAAAAATGACTTTAGGAAGGCTGTTGTCTTACAAATTCTTATTCCCACCAATACCAGATGATTCAGGATTATTTCTTGAGAACTTTCTTCGGAAGATTTCCTTAGTTGTACAACTCCAGATCTTTCTTCACTGCTCAAACATGAATCCACAATTTCTCCCTTTGGGAGAGGATTATGCTGAAAATTAGTGTTGCATAAATACCGTTACCTTTTCTGGTGAAAAACTCCTTGGAATATTTCCCCAACATAGCGTATTTTCGAGGAACTTTCCCCAGCAGTTCAATGATCAATGCTATGTGATCTGCATTGGGAAACATTGCCAGCAAAACAGAAACACACGACAGTTTAATCAGTACACTGCATGCAGGCACTACCACCGCCCGCGCAGACAGAAACAGCTCGACCCGAATGATCAAGAGCAAAGGCACAGGCTTGTCTCAGGTGGTCGGACTCAGGACTTGGCTGTTCCAGGCACCAAGCAGAGGCCAGTGCACAGGGCCACTGCAGTACAGGCCAAACTCGGGCCTTCTTGTCAACTTTTGGATCAGCACAGGAATTCTGCTGGGTTGCTTTTGGAATTTAGAAGAAATGCCTTTGAAACCATTAGTGCTGCAACCAGCAGCTACTATTCCGTTTCTGTCTGCATCGTGGCGCTTTTCAAAAAGAAGAGGTACTACCTCTGCGATTGAAGAATTCCCGAGAATATTTTCCAGATAGAGCAAAGTGCCTTGGGATACTGCCTAGCAGCTCTATGATGTGGGCTATGTGGTCTATGGAGGAGAGAAAAAAAGGATATGGGAATGGGAGGGGCAGAGGGAAGGATGGGATAAAAGAAGAGGGAAAAAGTAAAATTAGTAAAAACTCAGATATTGATTCAAATCAACAATGTCTGCAGCACATCCATGCAGAGGCTCATGGGACTGGCAGGCCTCAGGCACCATCTGGAGCATCAGTGGTGACTGACACCAGCTCACCCAGTCTCCCCAGCATTGCAAGCAAGTAAGCATGGAGATGGTCAGGGTTACAAAAGGAATTCAAGCCTGAATTCCCTGGTTTTCAACTCAGCTCCCAGAGAGGACAGCAAGCTGGGCAAGAGCTCAGTGGACAAAAGGCCCGTGGAGAGGCTCTGAGGCTCACTGTGCCTGTGCTCTCCACCTGCCAGCTCTGCACTGAGCCAGGCCAGGAGGAGAAGGGCGAAGGGCTCTCCCCAGCTGCCTGTGCCAAGTGGGCACTACCCATTTGCTGACACTGAGGGGCTTCAAACTCAAGGGAAAAGTGTGTGAATTTGGAAATTGAAAACCAAAACATGACTCTGGTTCAGTAATCAACATCATACTCTCTGGAAGTGGAAGTTCAGAAGGAGGAGCAACCCCAGCCTGAGGTACTCCATGGGCAGCAACACTCACCTTCATCCCTGGAATAGTCTTCCCCGGAATGTGGTTCAAACAAATAGTCTCCAGTTGCCAGCTCAAATGCCTAGGACACAAAGACAACACGCTGAGCTCCACAGACTGCCTAAGCCAGCACTCGCTCCCCTGGGGACCTACATTTTCTGAGGCTCTCAAGCAAACCAAAGCACCTCCTAAAACAGCTCAATCTCTTCTTTATTCTTTCTCCCAAAGAGTTCAAAGACGCTCCTGGATATTTTTACATCTCTTCTCATGGAAGATGTAAGCAGTGTGTGTTCTCTTTATGCCGCAGGAAGCAGAACCACAGCTCTGAGCACAGGCCAGGTGGCCACATGAGGTCAGTCCAGGAGCCTACCAGGCCCGTCTGCACCCAGGGCCTGCCCTCTCCAGCATGCAGAGCAGGCCTTGCGTGGCAGACAATGCTGCTTTCTCAGGGCAACAATCCTTGTGTATTAGTCATCAAGGATACTTTCAGAGTCTCCTCGCTTCACTCATTTCTGATTCAAGCAAAAGAAATCCTAGAACCAAAAGGACCCTCTTCCTCTCCCCAGGCACGACAGAGCAGAGCATCTGGCAGGTGCTCCTGAGGATGTGGAGGAGAACTGCTTCCCCAGGTACACCTGCATCCCCTCAGCCTGCCAAGTCTCAAGGCTCTGAGTTTAATGTGGTATCAGTACAGAGAGACAGCAAGTGCTATTGCCCTGCTGACCAAAACTATTGTGATTTTTTTGGTTGTGTTTTGTTTGTAGTACTGGGGATTGAACCCAGGGCTTTCATACTGAGCTACATTCCCAGTCCTCTCTTTTTTTTTTTATTTTCTGATTTTGAGACAGGATCCTGCTAAGTCACTAAGTTGCCCTGGCTGGGCTCAAACTTGCAATCCTCCTGCCTTGACCTCCCACGGTGTAGAATTACAGGTGTGTGCCATTATGCCCAGCTTCAAATACTATGTTTTCAAAATTAAAAAAGAACAGGTCAAATCCCATGTATTTCCAACAAGATGCTTAAAGAAGTCTATCAACATAATGATTTTTTTAAAAAGCAAGAGGGAAGATAAACTCCTAGATCCTTGGAACATGACTAGTTTTCTTAATATGACACAGGCAAAAGGGTCAACACGTATTACAATGAATATCTCGGGGCTGTGTATTTCACAAAATGCTTTCATGCTGGCAGCTACGAAAATATGAAGCATCACTGCCCTTAACAAGTTACTTCCAAATAAACATTATTATTATTTTTTTAATGCCTGGATTCATCCTTCTGGGCTCAGCCCAGTCCCTTCAGGGAGCTTTCCCCTGAAACAAAGTCTGTTCTCGGGTTCTTGGGAGGTCAGAGGCCTATTTCCTGAAATGCCTTCCTGTATCAAAGCACCTAGTTCTGAATAAATAGCGATGTGCCCTGTGGTGAAGTTTGGTGAAGCTTGTCTTTCAGGGTTGTGTGGCACTGACCGGACTCTCCAAGGAGTCCATACAAAGCTACCTACTGGGGGCTAGGAGTCATGAATGTGGAGGAACAACTTCTCAGCCCACGAAGACTCCAAGGTCACACGCTACTCAGCTATGTCTGGAAAGGCCCAGAGCCCACGAAAAAGGAAAACAGACCCAACAACTGCCTCATTCTATTGCGCTCCAGCTCCAGAGTGCAAATACCAGCCTTGATAACAGCAGGGGCACCAGCTGCCCCCCATCACCATGTGCAGTGACACCTCTCTGACTCGATGCTGTTCGTAATGCTTGGAAGGACAGTAGGCTTTACCACTGTTGTGGCTTGTGTTTAGATGTCCCCCCAAAGCCTCATGCAGATGAGGTGGGACTTTCTCAGAATTAGTTGAACCTGGCATGTGTGTTGCTGGGGTTAAGGGCTGTGATTAGTAAACCACTACACGTGAGTGAGTGGTTTGGCACCACCCTAATCCCAGTAGTTTGAGTAAGATAAAAGGGGCAAAAAGATCCTGTTAAATTCTCTTGTCCCCTTTGCTACCTTGTGTGGGCCATGTTGTTTCTCCTCGGCAAGGCCTGTTTGCCATCCCTGTCTTGGAACCAGCCGACTGTGGACTGAAACCTCTACAAACTGTGCGCCAAACAAACCCTTTCCCCTTTAACTTTTGGTGTCCAGGAATATTGTTTCAGCAACGAGAGAAAAGTAACTAACACAACCACCAAGAACAACCTAAGGCTTTGTTGAAGTTTTGTATTAAGAAGTCCAATTTCATGTAATGCAATGTGGAGAGAACTCCCAGCTGGAGCCTTCAAGGGCAAGGAATGAGGGCTTGCCCCCTTCTTAAAGCCACCTGGTCAGAAAGAAACCCGTAGGCAGCTGCTGTGGTGCCAGGGGAGGCCCCTGCACACAGAGGAAGGGGACAGAGCCTGCTTTTCCATGGGCTTCAGTAACGGACTCTCGGGTAAACACAACCACATAACAGCACTGGCAGATAAGGGGCTGGTGTGCGGGGACAAGACAGACAGCCTCGCCTCAGACTGTAGTGACAGCTCTACCACTATCCCTACACATCTGTGATTCTGTCCTATTTTTCTGGTTACATCACCAAATTTAATATCCAAAATTAGAAGCACAAGACTTCAGAGTTCAAAGAGTTTTCAGAGCCTAATTCAGGGCAGCCCTGATGTGCGGCCTTCTGTGCTGTGGGGGACAGTGCCGCTTGGGCCGCTGCCTCAAGAAGGGACACTCCCCTGCCGCTGGCCGGGTCTGGGTCTTCCACACAGCAGTCTCCAAGTTCAAAGTGCCCACCACACCTGCCTCTCCACGCCTCGAAAGGCAGGGAGCTGGCTTGTGAAACTCACTGAAAAGCTACATTTCTAATAATTTAAAATTATCTGGCATTATCTCCCAGAGCAGTAAGGGACTAAAGTGTTTCAGATCTACTTGGCCCTGTCTACTGCCTCAGATCATGCTACCTTGGAGACACAAAACATCTACTTTTTCTCATATTGTCTGACACTATCTGCTTGAAACAATGCTTTTACTTCACATTACGGAACAAAACAATACAGTGTACTCAAAAGAACTGTCAACCTCCCAACAACAGAAAACTCACATTCACTCTGTGTGGCTTCTGTCTGGGAGAAGGTGCCACAAGCTGCACATGGGAGCTGTTTCTTCAGGCACCAGAGGACAGGAAACCGCACAAATGTGACACTCCACACAATGCCACATGTGCACACCCCACCTTCTCTAGCACAGCAGCAACAGGAAAGCCTAATGAAGGCAAGGAAGGAGCCCAACGAGCCAGTGAACAGGGTGAGAGAGAAGGGATGAAGGACCATTCGTGTTTATTAATTCACAGGTGAGCAGCAAGGGACGAAGGTGCACTGGGGGAGTTTGGACACTGAACTCGGGATGCACAGGGGAAAGGAGCCGTGCTCTGCGGCCCCAGGAAAGCACCTCATGCTTTCTACAAGAAACTCAGTCTGAGTACGACGTGTCGGTGGCTGTCTCAGAAGTGACTGCAAGTCCCATGAGCAACCCGAATCCTCTCTAGGTTTTGCTTTACAAAGAGGGACTGCTCACTGGCCTATAGGAATCCCTTCCGGCCAGCAAGCAGAGAAGGAGGCCACATTTCTAGCCAACCCAGCAGAGCAGAGCGCTCACCTCCTGGCCTCGGACAACCCTCCTGAGAGTGGCAGTCTCCTTTCTGCCTTCTGGGCCCAGGTGAGAGGGAAGCCCCACACAAGCTGTCTGCGTTCAGGGATCAAGAGCAATTCTGTGAAGTCTGTGTGGCACAGTGAGTGACCCTCAGGGCGCTGGGCTGCACCCATCACTCACGAGGACCGGCCCAAACAGCATGATGGCAGGGCCCATGTGAGGAGCGTTCCTCTTGCCCTAAGACCCAAGAGACACAGACCTGGGTGGCTGAGCTTCACGTTTGGAAAGCTGAGCCCATGCCCCTCCATAGCCCTCCTCCCCACCAGGAGTGCAGAAGGGAAGAGCCGAGAGACAGAGAACATGGACGAGAGCCCCGCCGCCCTTACCATGCACGCTGTGCTCCAAATGTCTGCAGGTGTGCTGTAGCCTGCTCCTATCAGCACCTCTATGGATCTATACTGACGCGTCTGGATGTCCTCGGTGAAGTGTTTATGCTGGAAAGGAACACAGGCATTACCACAGAGGAATACAGGTATTAGGAAAGGGAAAATGTCTTCTCCCACAGAATCATGACCAACATGTTCTTTTGTTTTTTGTTTTGAGACAGTTTAGGGTGGCCTTGAACTCACTATGGTGCCAAGGCTGGCCTCAAACTTATGGCAATTCTCCTGCCTCAGCCTCCCTAGTGCTGGGATTACAGGTGTGTGCCATCAGGTGTAAGTCATGAACAGCATGTTTTAGAAAGAAAACTGTACTTACCACCCAACAAGCATTTCCCAGGTCAGCAATTTTTACTCTAATTTTATCTGCATTCCGAGGATCCAGGGGGTTCACCAACAAGTCGGCCGCCCGGGTCTTTGCTGGATGGGCAAACAGCAGGAGAGTTAGTGACTGAGTCGAGGGGTCCCCATGGCACACAATGTCTGCCAGGTACAGAACCTCCTTTTGTAGAAGCGCAAAAAGGACCTGGAATCATATGGACCCAGAATCTTGCTCAGCTGAACTCGACAAAATTCAATGTCTTCTGTCTCCAACTCTGGAAATGTTTCCACACGGAGAGTGACCTGGACTGCCCAGAGGACACTCCCCACCCCTCCTCCTCTCATCCTCCAGGTCAGCCCTGGGGGGGGGTCTCCGGTCCACATCTCGGGGTGCCCCTCATCTGATCAGAGCCCACTCCCTGACGGCATCACTGCCAAGGACAGGGAGGTGCACAGAATGCAGCCACCAGCTCAACTCCCCAGGCACAGCTCACCACTTGGTCCCCAAGCCCCTGAGCCTGAGGCGCCCAAGGCTCCTGAAGCATGGGCGGAACACAAGCACACCGAGTGTGGGACAACAGCTGATTAACACAAATTCAAGGTGGGGACTAATCTACTGTGGCTTAGTTTTGGCCAAGAAAGACTCCAGAGGTCTCCTTCGTTGGCCTGGGGCGTAAAGGCAACCTCTGAGATCACATGTGAACTTGTCACATACTCAGGTCACTCATCAATTTCAGGGTGGCCCCAAGGGAATCTCCACTGCAGGCAAAAGTCAGGGCCTCACGGTTCCCGAGCTACAACTTCCTAGGTAAGTCCAAACCATGGTTTGGTTATCAAGTGCAGTTGGCCAGTGGGGAGCTGACAAAGAAGGTGGTGAGGTCCAGAATGGAGGCCTGAGACCAGGTTAGCATCTTCACCACCAACCACAATCTGCCACATGAGCAGATTTCTGGTGAGGTTCAAATGTAACTGTGGCTTTGATTACAGAAGCAATTGTGAAATAGTACTTACAGATTAAGCAGAAAAGTTTGCTCAACACAGAACATCCATCCAGACAGCCACTTGTAGGGTCCCTCTGCTCACTCAAAGCTGGGCACTGCTAGCGTGACCTAAACCTCTTTCAGGGCACACGGAACTGTGCTCCCCCAGGGCTCGAGGAGGCCCACTCCTTGGCACTCCCCACGCAGGAAGACAGGCCAGCCTTGCTGACCTTAGCAAAGGGGACAGCAGCAAGGCCAGGCCAGCCTTGTGTCCCACAGTGCTGGAAGAATTCTGCCCGTGTTTTAGTTCTCAAGATGTGCTCCTCTTCCCATCTGCCCTATGCCTGCGTCCCTTTGTATAAGGGTGCTGATCTACTGTGGGGCCTCGCTGAAGGCAAGGTTTGAGCTGAGGAAAAACCAAAGGCATCTGGAAGATTAGGAGAAAGAAAGCAGCAGAGAGACCCACAAGAGAAGGCAAAATGTGTAAGGGGTCAGAACAGTGCTCTGGAATAGGCATAAAAATGCTGACTTCCAATGGGGAAATGGACCACACCAAAAATGGCTAGATGAATCCCTCCTGATACTAAACCAAGAACCGTCAGCAGGAATTTGAAACATGCAGAACTGCGCTCAAATCTAGGTTTCTATACCTACAAATTTCAAGACTGGAAATGACAAATCCCAAGCTATTTTCAGGAAAGAGGAAAGGGGAAGGAACCACTCCTCCCAAAGGAACAAAACCCAAAAACAAGCAGGAGAGTCTGCATGGCATTTGGTGCTGTGACCGGCTGAGCGGCCCTACGAGCAAAGTGGAGGACCAGCAGGCAGGCAGAAAGGTGTGGGTGCCCAGGGTCCCCTGCACACAACTCAGGGAAGAGGGGACCCTGTTAGACATCCTGTGGCCCCCTGAACTCCAGGAAGATCTGCTTTCTTTTTCTCCATGAGAATGGGAAGTGAGTTGGCTGTTATCTGAAGGTACTCAAGTGAAAGAGCTCATCTGTAATCTGCCACCTACTCCTAGCTGTTGATTTTAAAAACACCTCCCAGGAGCTTTGTAATTCAATTATGCTAGAGGAAGTATACTGTCAGAGACACTTATCACCACACATTTAGATACAGTTTCTTTGTATTAAATATCCCTCATTTGTGTTCAGTGAGCAAAATCTCTTTGGTGACATGCTATTATCCTCCTGGTCCAGGTTTGTAAATAGTTATTCTACTCACAATGTGTTCTAAATGATACCAGGTAATTTATCTCAATAATTTAATTGCATAAGAACACAACAGGAGGGAAAAGAGATTCTGCTTGTATTTCTGATTTCTCTTCTCAGTGTGATAGCTTTTGTGTTCAGGAACTGCCTGCAACACTCCACGAGGCCCACAGCAACACAGGGACACTCGCTTGCTGCAGAATCATTCCAATTTGGCTGTGCTGGGAATCAGATCACCTCCTCTCATTGAGGCACACCTGTGATGATCTGCCACTGCTCTCCCTTCCCACTAATAATGCAAAAACAAACAACAAACTGGCAATGTCTCCCTTCCAAAAAGAAAAGCCTGCAAATGTTCTCTGCTTCCACCAAGTAAGTGGGAAGATTTCAGGAAGGTCTGGGCTTTTAGTTTTATCCTGGAAGTGGGAAAATTTTAGAACTACTGAGATCTGAATATGTGATGAATAGTAATACATATTATAAATGTAATATATATTCTTACATATGATAGTGATAAGTATGACAGAGAAATGTCCTAACTCATCTTGCAGGGGATGCCGAAGTATCTTTATATCTACAGTTATAGCATGCAGTTTCAGTATAAAGTAAATTTATAAGCTTGGCCTAATACTGTAGGCCTGTAATCCCAGCACTCTGGAAGGCCTGAGGCAGGAGGATCTCAAGCTCAAGGCTAGCCTGGGCATCTGAGTGACTTAATGAGACCCTGTCTTAAAATACAAAGCTACAGGGCCAGAGATTTAGCTCAGTGGTTCTGCTGCCTGCCTTGCAAGCACAAGGTTCCAAGTTCGATCCCCGGTACAAAAAAACAAAACAAAACAAAGCTACAAAATGGGCCAGGGATGTAGCACAAGTCCATACTGCCCTCCCCACAATAATAATAATAATAATAATAATAATAATAATAATAATGATGATGATGATGATGTGGCAAAACGTTAACATGGGACCTGTGTAAAACACAGAGTTTTTTACTGTTTTATTCTTTCAAAATATTTGTTAAAAATACAAAGATAAGCTAACAATCCCTTCCTGCACTTCCACAGATGGTGCTGGTTCCTCATGGACGCAAACGCCCTGCTATGGAGATTGAGTGCTTGAGGCTGAGGGGAGCTGTAGAGTAAAATGATCTGATCCGCACTCTTACAAAAACGCTCTTGAAGCAACTGGGAGCATCAGTCAGAAGGCAGGAGGGCCGACAACCAGAGAGCACAGAGCTGAGAGACCATCAAGGCCCTCTTGGTTAGCAAGCTCCGATGGCTGGATGTGATAATTTCCGGGTGCAAAGGGAAAGAAGAGGACTGAGGAAGACCAGGGGACATTGCACATTTAGCTAGCTGGCAGGGTAAGATATCCTGGTTTTGAGTGTTAAATCTGAAGTCCCCGTGACCTGGAGTAGGAGCTGTCACACAAGCTGTTGGGGAAGTAGCCCTCCAGCACAGGAGAGCTGACCAGAACGTCTGGCCAGCAACACGCCGAGGATCAGGACCTGTCTAGGAGCCTGCGGGTACCCTTGCCCAAGGCCTGCTACTCCCAGAGCACATCACACCCCTGGGGAACCCAGCCATGGGCAGGGACTCCCAGCACCCACAACAGGGTCTGCACACTGCTGGGACTCAGCAGGCACTGACTGAGTGAACAGGGAGGGACGGGCCATCAAGGCCACTCAGAAGGCCACAGAAACCATGGGCTGGTGCTGGTCGGGGGAAAGAAACTGCCAAGTGTCAGGAGAACGGGCTAAGACCAGAGATCAGGGGGACACCAACAAGTAAGATGCCTGAAGAAGACCAGGACACTGCTCAGAGGTTTGGCAGGACAGAGTGAGGCCTGGGAAGCAGAGGCGGGCACAGGCTTTCGGTCACAGCCTCACACACATCGAGAGACGGTGCCTGCTTCCTGGCGGGGTGCAAGCATTCCACAAACAAGCAACACAATGAGTTCATCTGTCTCAGAAAGATTTTACATCTTGCCTAAATTAGAACATTTTCTCTTATCACCCATTTATTCATCCACCATCATTTTTTTTCCTTCTTCTTTCTGTTGTTTTTTTTTTTGAGAAAGGGTCTCACTATGTAGTTTAGGCTTGCTTTGAGCTCACTATGCAGTCCAGACTGGCCTTGAGCTTGCAGCAATCCTCCTGCCTCAGCCTCCCTAGTGCCAAGAATACAGTTGTGTGCCACCACGCTCAGCTCAACTACCACAATTTTAAATTTTCCTCTATTTTTCTTTTTCTGTGAGAAATTTTTCTTTTCAGGCCTAAACTTATACCTACTCTACTTTCCCAGTTTGAATAATAATGTGTTGACCAAAGCTAGACCCGGAGTCAGGAGCCAGGAGCCTGTGCTCAGGATTTCACGAGATACTAGCAAGTGACTTTGCTGAACTTTCTCACTTGCCTGGGCCCCAGATTCTAACACAGCAGACCAGTAGTAAATGTGCCCCTTGCTCAGTTTGTAGCAACTACAAGACATTAACAGAAATTTCATAGATACTACATTATGTGTTTATCTATAGTATTTTTTTTAAGAGCAGGAAGACTTTATTGAGAGAAAGATAGCTTCTAAGAGAGACAGAAGGGGGACCAGAAAGTGGGTTGCCCCTTTATCTATAATATTTTATTCAACGTAGAGGTAGCTATTTCTTTCCTTAGATAGAGGAAGAAACTGAGGCTCAGGGAGGTTACAAAATGAAAGTCCCATATAGCTATTAAGTTTTGAGCTGGGATTTAATCTCATATATCATATATCTAAAGCCACTACCCCAAGCTGCCACTTGGAAAATAACGAAAAAGGTACCTTGTAAATTATTTTCTGTATGAGTCTATAAATAAGGTAAAAATGGAACTATCACTGCAGCAGTAAATGTGGAGAGGGTACAGTTCACTGGACCTAACCATGCCCTGCTAAGTGAAAGAAACACACTAGGATGATTAGTTACAGCTGGCTTGGCCTGTCTCAGGTACAGGTCAATGGCCTGCACAATGGAAGGGGCTGCAGAATTTCCTGGGCTACTCGCAGGGGTCCCCCATTAATTACTCACTGTGGGTTAAGTACTCTTATCAGCAGAGGGAGCAGAGGTGGTTTCTGAGCTTTTTCATTAGGGGCCAGAATAGAAACCAATGGTGACGCCTAGTTTTCACTTACTGAAACCAGCCATGTGGAATTTTCCATGTGGCACTCCCAAAATAAGAGTTCGCAATAAGACGGCCTCAGGTAGACAAGAGCACAAGATCCAATCTGCAATCCAGCATATGTTTAAATCCATGCCATTACATCCTGGGCCAGTTATCAATAGCAGGGTTCTAGAATCTGGGACAACTGTCAAGCTAAATCACAATACTTCTTTCTCAAAGTGCCAAAGAACATGCAGATGTTCTCTTGAAGAGAAAACAAGCAGATGTTCTCTTGAACAGAAAACAAAGGAAACTAAATGTAACACTATCAGATGGAAGGGGTGAAAGCTACAACGTTGTTAGAACTAGAGGGTTTTTGCAAATGTTTGATGTCACTGACTAAATCAAGAATGAAAAAAGCTCAGAAATGAGGTTTCATATACACAGAGTAAGAGAAAGCCTAGTGTCACAGAGTATTTTTAATTTTTTTTTTAATTTTTATTTTTTTTGGTACCAGGGATCGAACTCAGGTCCTTGTGCTTGCAAGGCAGGCAGTGGAACCACTGAGCTAAATCCCCAGCCCACACAGAGTATTTTTAAAGCACATTACTTGCTCATGAGTATAAAAGCAAGAAAATGAAAATGGTTAGTGTACGCAGCTTCACCACCTTCAGCCAATTCTTTAGCAGCACCCATCCACAACACAGCTCTGGGCCAATGGAAGCAGACAGTGGGTGGGAAAGAACACTTACTTTTTGGCAAATCCCCAGTACTGGAGGCTGAAACCGTCCTGCTTCTGTCATGGGAAGGACTGCTTTCTTCCTGCTCGGTAAGTGGCGATCCCTCGGAAAGCACAGAGCCGCAGGCCACAGGTTCTAAAGGCCCAGAAAACAATGAGGTGGGAAACTCTGGATACTGGGACTCTGAAATCTTATGCTGTCCGTTTGGCAATTCACCATTGAATTGTTCATAGGAACTGCTATATGTGTAATCACTTTCTGCATTTGGCTCATCAAGGTTATACTCCTCGGGATTTGGGCAGTCATCTTCATCATCCTCTTCATCTTCCAGCTGCTGTTCCAGTAAGAATGGGCCATTCTCAATATGGCCATTTGTTTTGGGTGACTCGATCCATGTAGGGTCTATGTTCCCAAGTTCTTGATCGACATCATCTTCATCCTTCTCAACATTTTCTTTCTCAGCATCTTCTTTCTCTTCCTGGTCTTCAGCTTCACCTTAAAAAGTTGACAGGGTAGCAATTAGGACTTGTTATTCTCCTCAAGAAGAGGCACTAGGCACTAACCTCCCTCAACATGATACACTCTAATATGGTTCATTTATGTACCACAAAGTCAATACCTCCCAGTTCTCAGAGTAAAACCTTCAGGTGTTCTAAATCTTATTTTTTACTTATTTAACAAGCAGTCTACTCTTCTTGGGAAAAGCTTTTGGGAAGCCAGGTATAGAGGTGCATGCCTGTAATTCTAGAATTCACTAGGCTAAGGCAGAAGGATCACTGCAAGTGCAAGCTCAGCCTAAACTACACAGTGAGTTCAAAGCCAGTCTGCACTACATAGCAAAACCCTATCTCAAAAAAAAAGCGCTTTTGGACCAATTAATGTAATGTATCACAAACATATACTAATAAAAAAAGAAACAAAAAGCACTTTTGGGAAAAATATTTTTATAAATAAAGTTGGATTTCTACCCTTTCCTACAGGAAAAAGGTTTATGATGCAGTACCGTTAGGCAAAAGGTTTATCACTAAATAAAGGACAGGCCATTGTTAGCATGACAGAAACAGTGTTTCTCAGGCACTATCATTTTTTGAAAACTACTCAGAAATGTAAGCATACGCCTGGTATGTACACTGTAAATAAAGCACAGGCTGTTTCCCATATTCCTCAAATAAGGAAAGGCGGGGACTCCATCATATCTGAAGCAGCAGCACAAAGCCATCCTATGTGGTGACCCAGCTGGTCCCTATCTATGCAGAGCCTGGGGTCCCAACAGCCCCATCTCCAGGTCCCACTGACCATTGTCCTTTGCGGTCTCTTCCTCAGCCGTCTCCTCTAATCCTGCTTTTAGTTTCACCTCTGTGCAGAATTCATCATCTTGCTCATTGGAAGGTACAGAAGAGCTGACGTTTTCCTCTATTATTTTCCTTTCAGCTTCTCGCTCCAATTCTTCTATCTCCTGCAGGCGTTTTTCCAATAACTCAGCCTGCCTCTTCTGTTTCTTTTTCAGCTTTTTCTTCTTATTTTTAGATATTTTTCCTATCTACAACATGTTAAGAAAACATCATAGGTCAGTTTGCTCTTTTTAAAGAACCACATCACAGTACAAGTGCTGGTAGCACGGAAAACAACAAATGCTAATTTTTCACATCATACTGAATGAAATTTGTAATCCCAGACAGAAGATCCATCTTTGTGGTTAGGATTTTGGTAGAAGAGAAAGCAGTACTGGCTCGTATCAGGTGCTGGGTCTACTATCAGGTCTGGCACTCAAGGGACATAGCTGAGATCACCAAGGCTTCACCATTTAAACTCTAGGAAAAAATGAATATCCTAAAATAATCAGCTTTAAGCAAGAAGGTCCTTTTGCCTACACACAAAGTAGCACATTCTAACTTCCTAACTGACCAAAAAAAGGAAAGCCTGCCAAAACAAGTAGTGAGCAGCACTGCTTAAGTTTTGCTCTCATGTACTGAGGTGTTATCAACAGCCAGACAACATGAACTTTTGTTTTCTTCCGAGCTGAGGCAATATCAAATAAGGTTCATTGTCAAATAGTAAGTTTTTGTTACTCTGCTATACCACTTGGTACCACAATAATGATACTCAATGTAGACAACATGAACTTTAAGAAATGAGCACACTGAGTAAAAGGGTTAAAAAAACTTAAAAAAAAAAGACTTTGTTTGCCATCACCTGGAGCCATACACAATTCTGGGGATGAGAGCCTCCCAAGCTTCACAGGATTGGGAAACCCACGCCCTCAGGCCAGAGGCGATCCTGGGTGACTCGGGACCTAGTAGGCCAGAAGCCCGACTCTCCCTGCCCCTCACACCAGCACTTCCATTACAAAGTGAGGGCTATTTGTTGGACACAATTTTCTGAAGGAACCACAATATAGGCAACATTCTCTCATTTGTAAACACCTAGTTGGGCCAGGGATTTAGCTCAGTGGTTTCACTGCCTACTGCGCAAGTGCAAGGACCCAAGTTCGATCCCTGGTACCAAAAAAGAAACAACTAGCTGAGAAAAACATTAGGATAACTGTGTCAAAAAACCAGGTAACGTGGATGCCAATAAGTAATGTAAAGTGATTTTGGAATAATCACACTTCAAACTTTATCACCCCTCACCCCCAGAAGGAATGTAAGAAAGACTGATCTTGCAATAGTTTTGATTATTCCAATTCTGTAGAGATCATTTCAATTTTTTTTTTTTTTTTTTTTTGGCACCAGGGACTGAACTTGGGACCTTGTGCTTGCCAGGCAGGTGGTGCCACCACTGAGCTAAATCCCTGGCCCTTTTTCAATTTAAATTAAGGCTACAGAGTCTTTATAAACACATCTACTATTTATTTATTTACAGTACCAGAGATCAAATTCAGGACCTTGCACTTGCCAGGCAGGTGCAGCGCCAATGAGTTACATTCCCAGCCCATCTACCTTTTAATTTAATATACATTAACATATCTGTTGTAATTTGAAAAGCCCAATAGTCCCACTCAACAGGTTGAATAAAAGTATAGGTAGAAGTACTTACAGGTTTTTGCTGTGGAGCTGTACTCACTAAAACAAAATAAAACAAAATGAATGTTTAGAAGAAAACAGATACATATTTTCAGGTAATTCAAATAGCAAAATGAAATATTTTTTTTTTCTTCTCTGATGTTCTGGGAATCAAACCCAGAGATGCTCTGCGACTGAGCTATACCCTCAGCCTTCTTATTTGTTGGAGATGGGGCCTTGCTAAATCACGAGAGTGGCCTTGAACTTGTGATCCTCTTGCCTCAGCTTTCCAAGTAACTGGGATTATAGGCTTATCCCACCATACCCAGGAACTACTGCCTTTCAATGGCTATCAAATTCAAAAACGTAAAAAACAAAACAAACAAAAAAACAGGGTTTCTTTACAATGGGGATCTAGAGGAACTTTATCCAACTCAAAAAAAGAAAAAATGAGTGACTCTTAAAGGGCACAGCAAAAGCTGTTCATACTGAGCCATTTCAAAACCAGTCAGTGACAATTCTTAAAAATAGATCCAGGGGGCTGGAGATTTAGCTCAGTGGTTCCATCGCCTGCCTCACAAGCGCAAAGACCCGAGTTTGATCCCCAGTACCAAAAAAACAAACAAAACAAACAAAAATAGATCCAGGCAGGCCAGGGATTTAGCTCAGTGGTTCCGGGCACCTGCCTCACAACTGCAAGGTCCCGAGTTCAATCTCCGATACCAAAAACAAAATTAAAAAAATTAGATCCAGGCATAGTAGTGGACACCTATAATCCCAGAAGCTGGGAAGCTGAGACAAGATGATAACCACAAATTCGAGGCCAGCCTAGACTACACAGTGAGTTCAAGGGCAGCCTCGAATATATAGTGAGACCCTGTCTCAAAAGGCCAAAAAAGGGGAGAACAGTTCATAAATTAGTCACCAGACCAAATTTGTTTATAGACAATTAAATGAACAACTTAGATGAGAAGATGGACATCTGTGTTTGAAATCTAGTTGGCAAGTTTTATACAACTAACCTAAATCAAACAGAACAGCAAGTTGCAGCAATGGTTCTTGGAATCACATTACACTCCTATCATCGTCATCAAAAGCTTGACTGACTGATTCCGTGATCTAAATAACACTGATTGCAGCAGATGAGATGTGGTGAGTGCACATCTCTCTGGAGCCCCACTGTTTCCATCTGTATGCTTACCTGACAACACGAGGGAGAGGGCAGGTTACATGAAGAGTACAAAAGCACAGCCAATGCCTTACTGCCACCATTCAGAAATAAAACTCTATGCTAATACTTGAATCTCACTTGGTCTTCTTTCCCACACTCTTAGAATTTTAAGTACATACTGATACAGCTATGATAACCAAAGAGAAGGTTGCATTCTAAAAAACCTGAAACTATAATAATTCTGATGACTACAGATTGGCTGTAAGAATCTGGTTTCCATATTCTCCATAGAAAAGTGGGCAACACAAAAGAAAATCTTCAAGTATAGATGAAGCACCAGCCAATTTAGATAAGTCTTGGGGTGGGGGGTAATTGGGGATTGAACTGAAGGCCTGAATTAAACTACATTTCTAGCCCTTTTATGGGGTCTAGTTAATAAGTCTCTAAATTGCCCATGCTGGCCTCAAATTTGTGATCCTCCTGCCTCATCCTTCCAGACTGCTGGGATTGCAGGCATGTGCCGCCATGTCCAGCTTATTTTAATGAAGAACAAAGGTAACCAATTCAAATATTAAAATATGATTTAACTGGAACACCTTCTCAAGAAAAAGATCCAGTTATTTCTAGAAAACAAGCTGTTATAAAAAGTTCCTAATATACTTGTACACGTCTGACTCAATTACCTTCAGGGGGCAAGTCTGGAAGGTCACAGTGACCCAAGCAGAGAGAAACACAAAGACCCAGCTCCCTCACCTGCAGACCCTGAAGGAGGAGGAGCACCTGCTTTCTGCCACTCCGTGGCCTCTGCTGCCATTCTTCTCACATATGCATCATCCACACACATCAGGATGTTTTCTGGCTTTATGTCAGTATGAATAATCTTGCACTTACTGTGTAGATAATCTAAACCTTGGAGGACCTGTTCACAGTAGAATCAAGAAGGAAAGAAGCTATTAATACCTTGATTATTAAACTTGTGAAATAGGTAATATAAACACATGATATAAAATTCAATACAGATATAGTAAAAATCCCCCTCTCACTCTGGCCCCCATAGGAATAGCTCTCCTTTCTAAAGCAGCCACTGTCTATCATTCCAGAGAGAATTTATGCTAATGGAAGCAAACGTATCTCTATAATCACTGCTTTAATAAAAACTTTATTGAAAAATAATTCACATATCATATAATTCATCCTTTAAACAAACAATTCAATGCTTTTCAGATGTGCAACCATCACTGCTAATTTACAAATTTTCACTGCTCTAAAAAATACCACACCTACTAGCAATTACTCCTCATCTCCCTCCAACTCTACCAGCCCTAACAAATCACTAATCTACTTGCTGATTCATTTAAATAGAACCATACAGAGTGGTCTTTTGCAACCAGCATAATGTCCAAGACTCATCCTGGTATAGGATATATCAGTATTTCATTTCCTTTTACTACCAAATGATATCCCATTGTATGGATATGCGACTTTTTTTGGTTTTGTTTTTTTGGGGGGTTTTTGCTTCGTTTTTTGAGAGAGGGTTTCCCTATATAGCTCAGACTGGCCTTGAACTCACTATGTAGACTAGGCTAGCATCGAACTCATGGCAGTTCTCCTGCCTCAGTCTCCCAAGTGCTGGGATACAGGTGTAAGCCACCATGTAGATATGTGACATTTTGTTTATCCATTCATTTAATGGACACCTGGACTGTTTCCACATTTAGGCTAGTAACAATACTACTGCTATGCACATTCACGTATAAATTTTTGTGGGGACATATCTTTTTATCTATAAAACAAATTTGCTTCAGTGAGTATGTGATTTGTGAACTCTTCTATTAACTGGTTGGTCAATGCTTTGAGATTGACTATTTAAATCTACATTTGCCTTTGGATGATCACTGTTTTCTACAGTCACTGCACCATTTTATATTCCCACCAGGTAAGTAGTGGGTATGTATGTATGTATGTATGTATTTTAAGACATTCTAGTGAGCATGGCGTGTCATTTCATTTCACGGTGATTTTTGTTTTGTGAGACAGCAACTCACTATGTTGCCCAGGATAGTCTTCAACTCTTGAGCTCAAGTGATCTTCCTGTCTCAAGCTCCTGAGTAGATGGGACTATAAGCAGCCATCATACCCGGCTTACACTTCAGTTTTGATCTGCATTTCTCTAGTGGCTAATGATTTGCATACATTTTCAATATTACCGAAAAAGAAGGTAAATAGGTAATATAATCACATGGTATAAAATATCCCTCAGGAAGGGGTCCAAGGGAAAGGGGTAGGGAAGGACTGAAAATGAGGAAGATATACCAGTTTCCCAAAACAAACATCAATATTGTGAAATATAAACATGTACTAATAAAAAAATCAATATCTAGATAGCACTATAGCATTAATACAAAGTAATGAGCCAAAATATTTACATGCTTATCACATTAAAACAAATAAAACCTCATAGAGTCCCACTGATCTAAATGTAAGGTCAACATTTTTCTCAAATCATCTTTCACTAAAGGGTCTTTTCAATTCTTTCCATAATCAAAATTTAGCTTTAAAATAAATGTTTCCATATACTAGAAGTTCTAAAGTCATAACATATCAACATAAAAGCCACTCAGGCATCTTGTCCAAAGAGACAGTAAGTGTGAAAGAGGTAAGCAAAAGATAGACAACACCTTCCAGCACTGGAAAATTCCCAGCAAATCCCCAATGTTTCTGCTAATTTACTCTCACGGTCAACACATTACAAAGGGTGAAGGAATAGAGATTCTAGAAGGAAAATGAATAGAGAATATCTGTCTCTTGAGTAGGTATTAAAACCCCTACAATCACTTAAGGGGGAAGTACTTTTACATGAACTCATCACTGAAAGAGCACCATCTGGACTCTGATCTGTGATGTGTGCATGTAGCAGTAAACAAAGACCCTGGTCTTCAGGGTGCTTATAACCTTCGTGTCCTCAGCTTACCCACTCACGTCAAAGCATGGGGACTGAGGACTGGGCAAAAGAGAACCCAAATGAATCACACACACAATAAATCTATTCTAAGAAAATACAAAGATACTGACAACTTGCTAGTTGAGTATGAGTAAAATGAAAGGGAAAAAAACTTAAGACTTTTTTTTTTTGAAAGAGGGTCTTGCAATGTAGTTCAGGCTAGCCTTGAACTCACTATGTAGCCCAGGTTGGCCTCGAACTCACAGTGATCCTCCTGCCTCAGCCTCCTCAGTGCTGGGACTACAGCCGTGCACAACCATGCCTGGCAAAAAAAAACTTAGACTCTAAAACTGATTTTTTTTAACCTATTGTTTAAAATAATACTTCAACTATATTTTAAGTTATATTTAAAATGTCAAGGGACCAACAGTAAGAAAATATCATTACGTATTTCCATAAAAAAGGTTATATTCATGAAAGGAACATAGTCTAGAAGGATTATATACCACTCACAGACATTTCATTATCTTCCTTGTACAACTAAGTAATGATGTAAATAAAGTGTTTATAGCTGAACAAAATAAGTACAATAAATTAATGAATAGGCTCACCGATGACATCCAATCCATAAAAGCCAAAGGAACAACATTTTGAAGAAATTTCAAACCATTTAAAATTATTTCAACTAAAATTTCCTTTCAGTTATCTGATATTGACCTGAAGTAAAAACATTAGTATCATCCTTTGGAAACTAAGATATCTTCTCAGGGGCTTTTCATGCACATAAATTGACCTTATCTTTCCACCTTTGCTGCTTTCACAGTTTAAAGACTTCCACTGTGTGGGAAGCTACACAAGTAAGAGCTAACATGACTCAGTATGCAAATGTATTAACAGGAGTTCACAATGATAATGATGTCCTCAAAGTGTTCTCAGTAAAAATGGTCCAGATTTCTAAAATATTGATTATTGGATTCAGATGGGCTACCCTTTCTTAAAAAGCACTGGCTATGTCTGACAATATAAAACAAAGACCTGACAGCACTTGGGGAAACTAGTTAACAATCCTAATCATTAAAGAGATGCAGCTTAGTATTAAAACATATCGTTGGGACTCAGACCACCCTTAAACTGCTACTGAAACATTCATTCATAACCTGAGAAAGGTGCTTTACCCTGAGCGTCTACTTCCTTTCTATAAAAGGGAGACACATATCTACCTACACACAAATATAGCAAAATTTAGAAATAACCTGAAAAACAAAACAAAAACAAGCAAGATCTAGCACATA
This sequence comes from Heterocephalus glaber, assembly GCF_053883595.1. Lineage (NCBI taxonomy): Eukaryota > Metazoa > Chordata > Mammalia > Rodentia > Bathyergidae > Heterocephalus > Heterocephalus glaber. The sequence continues at coordinate 23,759,740 of NW_028258156.1, read as the reverse complement.
GGAAGCTCAAAACAACATAACTGAACTAAGTCAGAAGACTTGTACTAATATAACTATACTTTCTTAATTTATTAAATTTCTCTGGATCTCAGTTGCCTCAACCCCTAATATAAAAGGGCTTTGCTGATAACTTTTATGGGGGATCCCAGCAATAAAACTCTGACTTCACAATTTCTTTGAATTTTGAACTGTTTTTTAAAAAGTCTTTAGCTGTAGCTAAAAGGAATGCTTTTATTTTCAGTAATAGCATTTCTATTCTCAACCAGTGAATTTTGAAGTATTAAAGCACCCCAGATTGACACTGATGGGAGATTTTAATAACCGTTTGTGCAGAATAATCCTGATGATGGAAAAATAAAAACAATGAATCAAGCTTCATGTCCAAGGATAGATCATCTCTTGGAAAATCTGACAAATAGCTAACAGGAGCCTTTACTAGCTTTTCCCTCTTTGTCTTCCTTTGTCAGATCACACCTGCCTAGCGTCCCAAAAAACCTTGCATGGTGTCTGCAGCAGGAGGCAGCAGGGATCCACTGGTTACTAGGAAAGCTGGGACAAATCCAACCACTGACAAGCCCAGGGACAAGGCTGGCAATGACCCACTCTGAGGAGCCAGGTCAGAAACTCCAGGAGCAGGTACCAGGCTTCTCCACGTGAAGTCTGACTCAGAGTTCAGCAGCAGTAAGACCTGAGGCTGAGTCCAAGGTGTGAAGCCTGAAGGGCCCCACTTAGTTTCTGATCCAGAAACTAACTTCCTATAGCCTAGAGAAAGTCACTTCCTGTCTCTGAACCTCAAATTCACTTATAAAATAAGGGGCTTGGTGAAGACGGTCTGTAAGGTTTTTTCAGTATCATCTGCCATTTGTCTTAACAATATAACCTGCTCCTCTCCACCATGACTTGCTGGAAACAGATCCTATAATCCTGCACAAAGAAAGACGTAGGCCCAGAATAACATGGAGACTTCTCTAGATGGCTGTCTCCCTGCCTTACTTGGTCTAAAGAACAGACCTTCTTCCAAAATTGTAAACTGTAAGAAGAATGGAATAAAAGCAACTTTTACAGCTATGTTCTGACCTTGGTGACAATGTGGGGACTTTCTCCCTCCCACATCTGAAAAACAGGACACTGGGTGATGAGACTTTGCCTGCCTCTTATGCTGTTAGTAACAAGCTAATGAAGTGCCAAGGGAGCCCAGACAGCCAGCTGGGCTGGGAGAGGAGAGGAGGCTGGCCCCAAGGAGGAGTCCTTAATTTATATGTTAATTATTGTGGGTGTGCAGGAAAACACTAGAGGGGCTCTCCTTAAGCCCAGAAAACTTCCTCCTAGAAAAACTCAAGCTCTCAGTGGATTTCTCTTCTTCAGTGAAATAGACATGAGGCAAATTCTACAAACTGGCTGTGAAAACCATGATGCAGAACTGCATGAAGTATGGGGAACACCTGTCATAATATAAGAGGACAAAAACAAGAGACAGACTCAGATAAAATATTCAGTAGATGTCCTTAGCCTCACTGTTCTGAAATCTCCTCCAAGTCAAGACATCCAAGAAATCCAGCAGCTGTCCTGATGAAAAGCACTGGGGAGGAGTCGGCACACAGATGCACAGAGCAGTGGGCTGGGAGAGGCTGACCTCTCTTGAAAGGGAGCCACTCCCACATCTGTGAGCAAAGGGCTCACGCTCTGAGAATTTAAAGTTAACACAGAATCACAGGTCTGACCATACCAACCAAAATCAAGTAATATCAAAATGACTATTCATTTGATATTAAAACTAGTCTAAAACTAAACAATACTGGTCCAAGTACAATGACAGTAAGGGCTACAGAATGTTAAAATGCTGTGTAAATACAAATAGACAAAATCAGATAATCACATGGTGATAAGAGATGAGACAACCTGCAGGGTCTGCCACCCCACCAAGAGTGAGTATGTGAAACACTATTTTTAAAAGTCCTGTTAGCTTGTGCACTGTGGAACATGTTACAAATTACGTATTTTGTAAAATCTAATGGCTACACTATAAGCAATGTGATTATGTACAAGAAAAATCATTTACCAAAGACACAAATATACACTTTTCACAAATATATGCTATAGTTTAAAATAATACCAAATCTTTCTATGTAGGAAATCTCACACTACCCCAGAGTTAAGAGCACAGATGCTGGAGCTACACCATCTGGATTCAATTCCTAATCCTTCACAGTATCTGTAGGACCCTGGGAAGACTGGAACCCTCTCCATGCAGCATCTCTTGCAGAGCAGACAGCAACCCTGACCTTAGCAGGAGAGGTGAGGACTAGCTGGCACAACACAGATACAGCATAAAGCAATGAGCACCTCGAAGAGCAACATGACTGCTAGATCATGGTAACAGAAAAACTATTAATTTTAAAATCCAGAGATACAAGCTGTAATTGCTAGTTTTTCCACCATTAAAGCAAAGTCACCAAAATTGGAGTCATGCCCTTAGCGAGCTGCATTTATCTAATGGCAAGCAGCCACCTTCTTACAAGGTTTCTGTAAGAGTAATGAATTAAACTATATAGTTTGAAAAAGTAAAATGCCAACTTCAACTTCAATTACATAAGAAAGTCAAATACCAAAAGATTTTTTAAAAGCCTTCACCCAAGGCAGATCTTTTTTTTCCATTAAGTTTATTGGTACATTTTAGGTATAAAATACAGTTACATTCATCATTGGGATCTTGTACCTTTACAGGATGTATCTTGGTTCTTATTTTTTCCCCATTCCCCTGCCCTCCATTCACCCCCTCCACCCTTCCCTATTTTCAAAGACTTTGTTTCCATTTTTTTCCTTTTCTCATATTTTTTCTTTTCCCTTCTTTCCTTTCCCCTACCCCTCCCACTTCCCCTACTCCATTAGACCTTTTCTTCCTATTACACAATATCAATTATACACTTTTTAAATTACAATATCAAGATCTAGAAGACATTACCACATATTTTACAGAATGTAAAAGGATATAGAAAGCATATTACAAAAATCTTTTTTGAACTAATTCGACAACTTCTAAGAAGTACCTCAGAAGACAAATTAATGAAACTAACTCTGGAGGAAATATAAAATTTGAATAGCATCTATTAAAGAAAGTATATTCCTAGCTTGAAAACCTACCTATATGACAACAGCAGGCTCATATACATTTTAACTGATCAATTATATCACACATTTAAAGCAGAAAAAAGAAGGAACACTTCTCCCCTCATTTTAGGAAATCAACATTATGCTAATAATAAAACTAGATAAAGATAATAGAAGAAAAAAGTATGAACATAGATAGAAATTTGTTTAACAAAAACTATTAGAAGTCAGATCTGGCGGTATGTAGTGGTTTTGTTATAGGGATGGCAACATCTTTTAATGTAACACAAATAATGCCATCAGAAGCACACCTCCTTTTCTCAGCTTTAGAAAGAAGAAAAAAAGATGGGCATAAAATGGAACTCAATAAACTGATTTAAAGAAAGAAAGAAGGAGGGGGAGACAGAGAGAGAGAGAGGGAGAGAGAGAGAAAGAGAAAGATGAGAGGTAAATAAACAGTGACAATAGTGACAAGACTGTGCTCCAGGCCAGAGAAGAGGCCTGGGGGTGAGCTGCACACAGCGCCTCACACTGTGACCAACATAGCACTTTTTTACCCCAGCATCAGGTTACCATGGCTAAATGAGGACAGCTAAGAACTGATCAAAGGATTGACAGTAGTATATAAGAAACACCAAAAAAGCAGCTGATCCAGTTTTGTCATTACCTACACAAAATAAACAAGTGGTAAAATTTCTTTCTGAGTCATTGACATCAGAGAAAGGTCAGCTATCTTATAAATAGGGGAACATAATTTCTTCCTTCATTTAAGAAAAAAAAAATCAACCAACCACAATACTTCAGGACCACCTAATATGGGAAAGAAGATACAAAAGGATGTGGAATACAGAACACATGATTCCTGAATCCAAGGGGACTGACTACACCACCTCACAAGGCTGAGAAGATTTGATAGCTAGTTTGTAAACTCATGATGAATGCTTTGTATGTACTTATATAATTTAGGTCCTCATTAATCTTTACAATAAAGCTACAAATTGTGCATTATTTTACAAATAAGGAAACAGGCTCAGTAAAATGGCACAAAAAAGAAGTGCCAAAGCTAGCACTTGAAATCAAATTTGTTGCATACCCTGTACTTTGTCCTATTCAAATGGTTTGGAAAGAGGGAATTCTGCCTACAGGGGACATTTGATAAAGTTCAGACATTTCACAAGTCCAGAGACATCTAGGAGACAAAGGTCCAGGATGCTGCTCAATACCTTACAATGTACAAGACAGGTATCCTCAACAAAGACTTATCCAGTTGAAAATGTCAACTGTGCCAAGATTGAGACTATCTGGCCTATACTACATAAAATATCTCATTGAGCTGGTGGATCAAATGTGGGCTGCAGACATCCCACAGAAGAAAGGAACATCACTCTCAACTGGGGTAGTGAGTGGCCGCTGTCAAAGACGATTTTTGGTTTAACCTTTAAAATGTGGGTACAGAAGAAATGATGAGAACCAGGTATAGCGACACATGCCTATAATCCCAGGGCTATGGGACAGGATCCTAAACTGGATCCCAGCCTGGACAACCTAGTGACTCAGTGAAGACTGCCTCAAAATAAAACATTTTTACAAAGAAAAGTAGCTCAGTGCAAAGATCCTGGGTTCAATCACCAGAATCACACACAAAAAAGCACTTTCAACAGCCCAAGGTAAAAAAAATTATAAAAGATGTGGAAATAAAAAATGGCAAGGTGCATTTAGGAATCAAGATGTTCATCATTAAGTACTTTCTCTAAGCTACAAACAAAATGAAAAAGTAAAAACTTACAAATAAAAATTCTGGTAAATCTGTATGTGCTTATAACTGCTTGGGACATCTGTGAATATTCATAAACTCAGAAGGGATACGGGTACCTGAAGGACATAAATATTTTTGTGAGGGAAAATATGGGCTGATACCAGATGATAAAAGACCTTAAACAAGTTCTCTGGAAGAAGTGATTTAAATTCTATTGAACACAGGCCCAGTACCATTTCAATATTCTACACTGTTTGGCAAAAAAAAAAAAGACGAATGGATGAGCTCTCAAGTTAAGACTATTTGGGTTTCAATTCCTTTCCAGTACTTAGTACTTTTTAAGTTATTTCCTCACTAGGGGCAAATTACCGAGCCTTCTCTTCAGTCTCCTCTTCCATAAAATCAGGAAACTAATAATACCTATTGTATAGGGATGTTGTAAGGATTCAGTGAATTAAACTATGTCAAGCTGTATTCTCATTGCTGGGACAAAATACCCAACACATCCACAACTTACGAAGAAGTTTATTTTGGCTCACGGTTTCAGAGGGTTCAGTCCATGCTTGGCTAGCTCCAAGGCAGAAATGGCACAGTGGCAGGACACCATGGAACAAGGCTACACAACTCATGGTAGCCGTGAAGGAGTGGGGGAACAGTACAAGCAACAGATCTACCCTCTAAAGGCACATCCCTAGTGACCTACCTCCAACCAGGCCCACCTACTAATAGCATATTCAGCTATGAACATCAGTGGATGAATCCACCAATAAGCATACACCCCAAGATCCAATCACCTCCTCAATAATCTCTACATCCAGTCAAACTGACAGTAAAGATTAACTGACAGACAAGTATTCAGATCCATACCTAGAACAGAGTAAACAGTGAGTATTTCATAAATATTTATATTAGTATCTCTTCATATGTTCACAATAATCTCATTAGGAAGGTCTCACTGTTATTTCCAATTCACTGACAATGAAATTTTGGCATAAAGAGGTTCATCAACATGGACAAAATCCTTTGGCTCCAGCAGGATAAATGTGACTCCAAACCCAAGCTGTTCATCACTCCTTATACTGCTTCATGAAGGCAAATAACGTTAAGCTTTAGCAAACAGGCATTGGAAAGCCAGCAAAGGTTTCTAAATGGGGAATATGAATTATGAAAGCAATGCTTTATTTAAGGTAACTGGCAATGGAAAAGAGGACAAACTGGAATAGGATGGGCTGCTCACAGGGAGAGTAGAGAGAGGCCTAAGAAAAGGTACTGGCAGGAGGAGATAAGGCCTGAACTAAGGATGGAGGCCCTGAAAACATAGAAAACATTAAGAGTAAAAGACAACATAGAAGAGTTCAATGGCTTGGGTGCCTTGTGATGAATGCCAAGTGACAGCACAGATAATTAAATCATGGTCAAGTATACCTGGTTTTTAAGGGGAAGATGGCCAATAGAGAAGAATATTGAAAGAACTGGCCTACTCTGTTCTGAGAAATTATATAATTGTGTAGGTCTACCAATAAAAGATCTTCCCAGTTTGATCCCTGGTACCAAAAAAAAAAAAAAATAGATTAGGCTGGGGATTTAGCTCAGTGGTTCTGGCGCCTGCCTTGCAAGCGCAAGGTCCTGAGTTCGATCCCTGGTACCAAAAAAACAAAACAAAACAAAAAAAAGATCTTCCCAATACTACTCAGGAGTCAGAAATATCGAGCCCACAGGCTGAATCAAAGGAATGAAGTTGAAACACATGTATGCAGATTCTTGGCTGAGATATGTAACAATTTATTATAAGAAATTTCTAAATAAGCTTAGAAAAATTCCACATTTCATATTTTTCTTACATATAGATGGATACATACATTCCCCCAAAATAAAGCAAATTCCATTAACATGGCATATAAGAACAAAGTGCAGGCCACGTGACAAAATCAAAATTTAATTGTGAAATTCTTGTGGAACCAATCAAAACTTCAGCCCTCACAAAGAACAGGCTATGTGAGTTCAGTCAGGATAATACTGTTACACTCTGAAGTTCCATGAAAGTCTCCGCATTCTATCTTTTGGTTTACCATCTCTTCAGTTGCTAAGAATGGTTAGATTTTATTTTTCCATTCTGAAATGTAATAAACACCAACTGTTCATCTATAAGTTCACCTTCCTACACTGCCATGTTGAAGGTGGGATGCGGCCAAGCACCTACGGCAGTACCAGACACTGTTGAAAACTGGTTTAGATGGGCTCTGGTGAATGACGGAGCCTGTGTGAAATGCAGACGGGCAGCTACTTCTAAAGTACATTTTCTGAATATGTAAACCCTTTAATATTACATGATCAAGTTTTGTTTTGTTTTGTTTTTTGAGGCAGGGTCTCCCTTTGTAATTCAGGCTGGCACTGAACTCACTATGTAGCCCAAGCTGGCCTCGAACTTGCAGCGATTCTCCTGCCTCAGCCTCCTGAGTGCTGAGATTACAGGTGCTCGCCACGACACCTGGCCACATGATCAAGTTTTGTGGGGATTTTTTTTGGTACCGGGGATCAAACTCAGGTCCTTGCACTTGCACAGCAGGCAGCGAAACCACTGAGCTAAATCCCCGGCCCCTACATGATCAAGTTTTAACAAAAATGGAGTACTACTCAGCCATAAAAAATGAGAAATTACAGACATTTATAGCTAAATGGATACATATTGAGGCAATACTCTTAAGTGAAATAAACAGGACACACATGTGTAAATACCAAATAGTTTTTCTAGTGTAAGAAACTGAAAGTATAAATAAGGATTAAAAGATATAATAGATAATGTGAAACAGGAAGAAAAGGGGCAAAGTGGAAGGGGTAGGGGAAAGGAAAGAAGGGAATGGAATTAATATGAGAAAATGAAAAAAATGGAAACAAAGTCTTTGTAAATAGGGAGGGGTGGAGGGGTTGAAGGGAGGGCAGGGGAATGGGGAAGAAATAAGAACCAAGAGAGATTATGTAAAGGTGCAAATTTCCAACGATGAATGTCATTATATTGTATACCTTAAATGTACCAATAAAATTAATTGTTTTTACAAAAAGACTTTTAGATCCCTCAGTTGGTTCTTTTACATAAAAAAAAAAGTTTTAGAGTTACCACTAAAAGCTATGAATACCTAAGCACCATCTGGAGATAGAATAACTGATTACTATATTAATTTCATCTCACCACGTATCCTCTTCTACATTAAAACTATTGTTTCACTGGAGATGACCCTATGTTAAAATAATGAATGAATGAAAATGCTATTGCCTAAAATCTAAAAGGGAACAGGTATATTATTAAAGTAAACCACACACGTTTAATAAGCATGTACCTACTCCAAGCATGTCATGAAATAGTATCTCAGTCCAACTGAGATAAGCCAAGACAGCCAGCCTTCCCCTACCCACCAGCCTGTCCTCAAGTAACACCTGTAATGTTGGAGGACAAGTTGTCAATCTGCAGCCAGAAGGACAAAGATAACTGAGGAACAGAAAGGCAAGCTAAAGAAAGTTATGTACTCACAATTTCAAAAGTATAATCTAGGATGCTTTCACTATGCAAATTTGAGCTTTGAAACTTTTATACAATGAGTTTGTTAGGAAGACTCATTTTTAGATACCTATCTCGTGAACTGACAAATCTTTATAGGTGAACCATTGTGATTCTTTTCCTATTTAAATATTCTAGGCCAATGCCTAAGTTTTGCGTCTGAAATCCCCAGATGGGCCTAGTCCAAGCTCTAGACCTGACATATGAGAGGGGCTTCTAACCACCTAGCCCTCTTCTCAAGCAAACCAAGCAACTTCCATGACATTGTCCGTGATAATCAACCATGATACCATAACAGGTAATCTAGACTAAGTCATCTCTGCAAATTTCCTAATTGAGGAAGTACAAGAAATAAATAGAATGCAGACATACATATTTCATGCACAAAACAATCTGGCAAACATTGCTAATTATATCTCCCATCTATGCATATTTTCATTCGACCAACACCTACTAAAGCATCTTTGCTAAACCAGTCCGTGAGGATTTTCTTTCAGAAGGCAGCTGAGTAAAGCACACACACTACACACACATCTAATACAATACTCTATATAACCTCAATTTATGTAGATATATTTCAATCCAACTGATAGAAGCCAATGTAGAGAGCCTTTCTCTCTGCAGCCCTCCTCTCTCATGATTCCAGGCTTATTCCCCTAATTTCGCTGAGGTATAATTAAAAATAAAAACTGAGGGGCTGGGGATTTAGCTCAGTGGTTTTGCTGCTTGCTGCACAAGCACAAGGAACCAAGTTCGATCCTCAGTACCAAAAAAATAAAAAATAAAAATAAAAACTGAATACATTTACTGTGTAATGTGTGATGTGGTGATGTATTTATTCATTATATAATGATTACTGTAAATGAATTAACCTATCCTTTATCTCAGCTCTTTTTTGTGTATTGTGATAAAATATATGATTTCTGCAAATTTCATGTATACAATACAGGGGTTCTTTTTTGTTTTTTCTGTTGTTGTTTTCTGAGACAAGGACTCATTATATAATTCAGACTGGCCTTGAACTCACTAGGTAAGCCCAGGCTGGCCTTGAACTTGCAGTAATCCTCCTGTCTCAGCCTCCTAAATGCTGGGATTATAGGTGTGCACTACCATATCTGGCTTTATAATACAGTATTATTAGTACAGTCACCATTCTGTCCATTAGTTTCCCTAAATTTATTCCCCATAAAACTGAATCTGTAAGCAACTCAAAATATTTTTGATTTCCACTCTATCCAAAGATACTAAGAAAATAATTAAAAATGAGCAATTTATTTATTTATTTACTATTTCTAAGGAACTAAGAGGGATGTTTTGTAATAAGTATAAGGGATATAACAATTTCTGAGTATACTTCATCTCTTACCTTAAAAAAGACAGATATGTCAAAAGAAATGTGTGCCAGACATTCACACTGTTTCCTTTACGAGATGGCATGATACACCATTAAATATATATCAGTATAAAGCTGATTTAGTAACAGTTCAAAATGTTATTCATTCATGTCCACACAAGTCCACACTGAAAGGCTAGCCATTTGGGTAATGGGAGGGGGGCTGCCTCAGAACCCTTACCTGTCGAATGATACTCTTCACACAACGTACTGGGAGGCCCTGATAGTTGGACTTGATGATCCACTTGAGGAGATGGTGGCCAAGCACTTCAAAGACCATGCACACATCTGGGACTGGGTTAAGGACCATCTGTGGATTCATTTCTAGGAATGAGGCACATACTAAAAGCAGCATCATGTGTGTCACGTGCAAAACATTTATTTCTTTGCAAAAAACTATTATCAATACTATCAATAATACCCAAAGTAGTCACTTGCTGTATCTCACCTAATTAGAAAGAACCGATGTTTTTTACTAAGTACTTACTGTATCCCCCATATTATTTTAAAAATCACTTTAGGAAATCTGCAATGACCCCCACTGTGGAAGCAAGGAGAGTGTGCCTCAGAGGGACCACCAGTGACCAAGGCAGATCTTGGCCCATACTGAGCTACATTCCCATCCCTCTCCACACATCTCTTAGCACAGCCTGAGCAGACACTGTAATAATAAAAACTCAAGAATCTGGAATTCTTTAAAATTTTTTAAAAGTCAGTTTTTACATCACTGAGATAGGGTTGACATACAAATGTTGTTCATATTTAATGCATACACCTTGACACATTTGGGGATCAGCATATACCTATGAAAAATCACCAGCATCAAGGTGACTGCAGCGTTCAAAGGATCTAGAATCACATCTCAAAGAGGTAACTGAAGGCCCATGCTCAACAGACTGTCTCAGAGCTTCAGCATGGACACATGCACAGAATAGTTTGAAAATTACAGACATTATCTCCACTCTCCAATTGTGCTCTCTGCTACAAGCTTTATGTCCTGGGATACTTTCTCTCTCTTGTTCGCCCTTTGGCATTACCCTTTGTCAACCCCTCAGGCAGAGGAAGGGGAAGGATAAGGTAGAAACTCCTTACCACTACTGCTCGATCACTAGCTCCTCGGTCCCTCAAAACCAGTAGGCACTACAACAACTTAGCAGAAGAATCAAAAGCTATTCTCTTGCAAGAGAAAGTCATGAGATGCCTCTGCTCTGTCTTCTAGCTAGACACATTTCTTTTAAAACAGGACCTAGAATCAGGACTAAGGCTATTTTTGTAAAGGCAAGCAGAGCACCTAAGCTGATAGCTGATCAAGAAACTCATCTTTCAAGAACTCATTAATTTCCATTAGGGTAATTTCTTTTTGACAAAGCAAACAATGTCATATTCCAACAGAAAAGAGTAAAGGTAAGCTGGGCATTGTGGTACACACCTGTAAGCCCAGCACTCAGGAGGCTCAGGCAGGAAGATCGCTGTGAGTTTGAGGCCAGCCTGGGCCACATACTGAGTTGAAGGCAAGCCTGAACTACAGGGAGATCCTGTCTCAAAACACCAAAAAAAGCCAGACGTGGTGACACACGTCTGTAATCCCAGCACTCAGGAGGCTGAGGCAGGAGGATTGCCATGAGTTCAAGGCCAGTGTGGGTTACATAGTGAGTTTGAGGTGAGCCCAAACTACATAGAGAGATTAAAAAACAAAAACAAAAGAGCTAAAAACAAAATAAAATTAAAACTCACGATTAATTTTATATAAAAAAGAGCAAATATGTAAATTAAACAATTTAATAATAAATTACACAAAGTTGAGCTGATACAGACTTAGGAGAAAGAGGATTGATAAGAATCTTATTTTTTGAAATGTGATTCTATAAAAGTCAATTTTGTGATTAAGAAAATGAAGTGTATATGACATCAATATATTATTAATTTTATGGGGGTTTTTTTCTAATTAGTCTACTACAGACTAGTATAGGATTGCAAGTTTGAGATCAGGCTGGACAACCCTGTCTTAAAAAATAAAAATGGCTAGGGTATAGCTCAGTGGTAGAGGGCACCAGGGCTTGATTCCTAGAATCACTAAAAGAAAATCTGTAGTTTTTCAAGATGCACACTGACATCCATACAGGTAGAAGAACATGACATCTGGGATTTGTTTTACAATAATTCAGCAAAAGAGAAAGAATAGAGAATTATAGCCAAATCATCATAATTTTTTAATTTTGGTGGCAAATTTACATAAAATTACTGTACTATACTACTTTTACATGACTGAAACTTTTCATAATAAAAGTGTTAATAAAAAACAATGGAGAACTCTTCCATTTGCCAACTAGTATAGAAAATAACATCACTTTACTTTTACCAGGCTTTTGGAAAGTGAACAAACTGGGAGTGAAATAATAAAACCAGGGGGCAAGTAGTGTGGCTCAGGGGAAGAGCACCTGCCTAGAATGCTTGAGGCCTCCCTAGGTTCCATCTCCAGCACTGAAGCAAGGGCGCACACAAGCGTGCTTGGGGGGGGCGGGGATGGGGACCTGGATTTCAGCATTCACCTAGCAGAAAGATGATTCTTTGCAGGACACTTATTTAAAAGACTCAGTTGTATTATCCTGGAAGTAGAATGCAGAGTTATTAGGACTAGTCAGTACTAATAGTACTTAAAGTGCAATTTGGGGAAGATGGCATCAACAGAACATTTTTCCTTTTATTGAGTCAACAAATACTTTACCTCATACATGCTTTGCAGCCACAGTGCCCTGGTGCACTGGTTTTTAAAAGTTTAAAGCACAGAGAAGTACTGGTATACACTTCTACCTTCACAGCACAAATTTCATCTTAATTACTGACAAAAGGTCAGTAATTAATTCCACCTAAAATTAAGCCACTCTAGGTGCCCTATTTTATAAGACTTCTTAATGATCCTAGAAGCCTTATGTAGAGGGGATACGAAGTTCACAGGAGCTTTAAATAATCCTGTTTGGTTTTTACAGTAAAAAGAAAAATACACTATAATTCAGCCATCAAGAAGGATACGTATTCCATTCATGCCTGAAATCTTGAAGTCATCAATGAGCTGTACCACCATGTCTTTGTTTGGGTCATTGGGATCACTTTCTCGAACCTATGCAAAGAAAAATGAATATAAGATCAGAAGAATTTAAAATGCAAACTCTTTTCTATTATACCAATCCACAAAGTGGTAGTTTTCAAATAAAAGAATTAGTATTTGAACCTATAAAAATTCTTTGGGGGGGTGTGTGACTGGGGATCAAACTCAGGACTTTGCACTTGTGAGGAAGGTGCAGTGCCACTGAGCTAAATCCCCGGCCCTTCTCCTTTATTTTAACCCAAAAAAGCCCTCTATAAAATTGGTCATTTATTTTTATTATAGCATTCATTCACATTTTTTGTAGTACTTACACATTTGAGCAATTTTATTTCATCCAAGGCTGTCTCTGTGTAATGCTGGGCACTTTTTACAACTTTCATTGCAACAAATCTTTTCCCCCTTTAAAAAAAAAAAAGCATAGTTATTTATATCACTAGCCAAAAAAGTGATGTTATAATGAGGTCTCTGCAATAAAGAGACTTTAAATAAGTTTTCCTTTGAAATACTACTTTTCAAATATGGGGATCACAATTTAAAACAGAGTGTCCACGGGGCAAGACAATCTTGTTTTTGTTGTTTTTATTTTATTCTAATTAAAGTAGATTATAAAAGTGTTTGCGTTACCACACAGAGAAAGGAAAAGTGTTCTAACACTTTTGTTTCAATTCATACATCACACAAATATACATGGATATATGTACCTAGCAGCAAGATGTTTATTACTATGGGTGATAGCTTTTAAATAACATCACAGAACACTGATTTGGAAAAGCTATACATTATTGATTTTAATCTGAATGTTTTTCTGACATGAACTACTAAAAAAGAAATTGTCCTCATGAAAAGCAATTTCAAGGAATAAGATTCAGAAATAAATCGAGCGCTTGGGAGGCTGAGACAGGAGGATCACCATTAGTTCAAGACTAGCCTGAACTACAGAGTGAGATTGCTTCAAAAAAGAAAGAAAGAAAGAAAACCCACAAGAGAGTACATATTTTTAAATACCTGAGCAAATAAACTTGAAACTAAAGCGGGGCGGGGATTAGCTGAGGTAGGCCTGTGCTAAGTGGCACTTTACATGCCCAACGAAGGCGGAATGATTCTCAGCAATATCTCCTTAGGAACCAGATGATGAACTATGTCAGAATCAAGTGCAGAAATGACAAAGAACACTTACTGCATATCCCAGCACAGCCAGACAGTAGAGAAGTGCCCCCATCCTAGCTTTCTAATGACATGATATCGACCATTGAAGAGGTCTCCAATTTTCACTGGATGATAGCCACCTGAGGGGGGGACGGGGAGAAAAGCAATACATTTCATTTCTTCGTCAATTCTCGATGTCATTAAAGAAAGCTCTAAAATAACAGAACCAGATTAACATGTTTAAAATATTACATTTCTTCAGGATTATCTTTCATTAGGAGAAAAATATTCTATGAATTCCCATTAGGCTTTTTGTTTAATAAATTTGAAATGGGCTACACTTGGTGACACATGACTGCAATTCCAGTGCCAAAGAGGCTGAGGCAGGAGGACTGCAGTGATTTCAAGGCCAGCCTGAACCACACAGGGAGACCCTGTCTCAAAAAACCAATCAATCAATAAAACTTAACACATTCCTGGCAGCTTGAACCACCAGTGATACGTGCATGACTGTCCCATCAGGCAGCTTGTACCACTGATGGTACAAATGGATCTAATAACTTTTATTGTTCTTTTTACTAATTAATAAAAAGCCACTCAATGGGACAGTCATGCATATACCACCGGTGGATCAAGCCCACCTGACAGCAAGACATACAAATTACAGTCCTGTCATGAACTCGTTGAAAAGGCAACAAATCATCTGCACTTCATAACAGTAATTTGTGATTCTTAAGTTGAGTTGTGTACACGCACACTGTGTATACACTTAAAATATTTTTCCTTGAAATGTTAAACTCAAATCTTTTTTGCATGTGTACTAGAAAACTTACCACATTAAAGGATATTTACTCCACATAATTTTGCATACAGTAGTAGTTTATGTATAACCAATTAGGAATTGTATAAGATATATATTAATTTATCCTTCAACTGGCCTTTTTCTCTCATCACCTTCTTCCAACCAGAAACTGCCTAGAAACTAGCTTTAGAAATGAAGAAACTGGTTGGGGAACAAGAGCAGGCACCACTAAGGCAGACTCTCAGGGAGGTGCCTGCTGACATCTGCCTAAAAAGACCTTTAATTCTGCAATTTTAAGTAGGCTATAAAAACACAACATTATACTATTTTTCCAAAATGCAAAAGAAATGATATAAAAGGACAGGATATTAGCAATGGATAGAATATCACCTTTAATCTTATTATTTACACTTTATTCAAATTTACTCAAGGTTTTCCAAAACAATAATTTTTTACTTCAGAAATAGATTTTTCATTCTTTTAATTTAACACATATTGCTTTTTTATGTAAAGAGGTCCCCCCTCCCCCCTTTCCCCTCTCATTTGATTGATTTTTGGAGTAGGACTTGAACCCAGAACTTTTCCACATGCCAGACAGGCACTCTACTAGCTGACCTACTCCAGCCACTATTTCTTGTTTTTTCTAATCTGCAGAATTTTTATAAATCACTCAAGAAAGATACAGATGGTTCATGTTTAATGTTGAGAGGCTCAAATCAGGCACAGGAACTATCTATACTACATCTTTCATATATTTGTGTAACTCCTAGAGGGCTCTGAGTCATAGTTTAATTTACATTGTGGTGGATTAATGAGGGAGAAAGTTGACCAAATAATGAGTTTCTAAGATTTTTACTATCTTATCACCACCACATTTGGTCTTCCTAGATTAAATCTCAAAGTCTAACCATATTTTAGAATAGAGATATTAACTATGAGAGAAAATTAGAAATAAAATATAGCAAATTATTAAAACTTACTACTTAACTTCAATTCCCTAAGTAATTAAAAGAAATGGGCTTTGAGTTTCTTGTGCAGTTTCTTTTTCTAGTACAGTTTGAAAACATTAAAATGAACACTGAAAAGGAGGAAAAGGAAGCTAACATTTCTCAATTATGAATTAGGAACACCACGCAATGCACTTTATTTTCAAATCTATGCTCCATGAAACAAAAGTAAACTTTCATATATTTCAGATTTTCCACAGGAAAGCAGGGGAGAAGGAAGGAAGAAGTCAGAAGTATAAAGTTAAAGCTAAGCACATTTCTTGACCGTAAGCCTAATATTTTAACACACTGTATGAACCTAAAGAGCTTAGAGTATATGTTTCATACTCCATACATATCTGCTCAGGAAACTCCTTCTCCAGGGACCCAGTTACATTTTGTGCTTTTTTAATTTATTTTTTTATTTTTGGTACCGGGGATTGAGCTCTGAACCTTGCAAAGTGGATGGCATTCTTTCTGCATTGCTGGAGAGGGCTCCAAGTGCCCTGGCTTCAGGGCTGGAAACCAGATGTGCCTCCAAAGCCTGTGGGCTACCCACCATTTTTAGAGAACTGGTGTGTTATGTCCTGGTGTTAGTACATAAGGGAACACTGGATGGCTTAATTAAAAGCTATGTGATACTTAAGTGCATATTATTGCTAAAATTAACATCTCTAGATTTTAAAAAATTTAATTATGCATAAAGAGAAGAAACCCATCACTATTATATACTTGGGGTTCAAATACTCAAACAGCCAGAATGTGTACTTGTGTGCAAAAACAGAAGAGCACCATCTGCACTGTATTCACAGGAGAAATGCAGTAGCTCTTCTTCTCTATGGGCTTTGAAAGTTGAATAGAAACAAATTATTAGTAGAGTCCAGTATCTCTGGAGCTTACAGGCAGTTAGAACACTGTCTCTCAAAGCCAACTACAAGGGGATGGGGATCTAGCTCAGTGGTGCCACCGCCTGCCTTGCAAATGCAAGGTCCTGAGTTCAATGCCTGATACCACAAAAAAAAAAAAAAAGAAAAAAAAAAGCCAACTACACAAGAGGAGCACAGAAGTAATCTTTTAAAAACAACTGAAAAAAAGAAAACATTTAACACACTTTAAATTTTGAAAATGACATATACATTCTATGCATTCCCATACCCCAGCTCCTAAATTTCTATAGAAACAAGAGTTTCTCATTTCTTTCACTCCCCTCTCACAGAATGGTAACCTTGAAAAAGGTCATCTCCTCTAACACTCATGCAGCCAACAAAGGATTATGTCCCCACACAGTAAGCTGACAACAACCTCACCAATACCCAGGGAATATGAGAAAACGGGGACTCCACCAACTCCACAAGAAACACCTCCAATCCCCTCCACATTGTCATGATACCTGCGGTGCACCTAGGAGAATTGTAGTTGAGCTTTAACTATACTCTATATACTATACTATACTTTCTTCTCTCTCTCTCTCATATATATATTATATATATATATGGTGTATACTATACTATATAATAAGATTCCAAAGATGCTAATTCTAAAACTTTTCTCCAAAAGATAAAGACAACTCCAAGCCAGGCATGATGGTACAGAGCTGTAATCCCAGGTACTCAGGAGACTGAGGCAGGAGAGTCACAACTTCAACACTAGTCTGGGCAACTTAACAAGACCCTCTCTCAAAATTAAAAAATAATAAGGGCCGGGAATTTAACTCAGTGGTTCTGCCACCTGCCTCACAAGCGCAAGGTCCTGACTTCAATCCTTGGTACAATCAATCAATCAATCAATCAGACTGAGGATGTACTTAAGTACTCCCTGTGCTCAATCCTGAGTACAACAACAACCACAAAAACAACAACAAAGAAGACACTTTTCCTTGCCCAGTAAAAAGATAAATTCTACTCATAAGACTAAATCAAAAGTTTAGAACTCCATGATAAACAATAGGCATGATTTTCAGCAAATTCTATATTTATTTTCCACTGAAAATAATATTAAATACTGTCCATATTTTTGCTGATACTAGTTTCTCCAGCCTCTAATTATGGGCTTTATTTACATAACCACCCAAAGCTTTCAAAAGGTTGAGAAAAGATTTCGGAATCATCTTTAACACAACCTTTAAAAAGGAAATGGTAGTTAAAAAGAAGCTTGTTCACAGTAAAATAATGGACACATTTTGTCTCTGAAGATTTCAATACCCTCTCCCTCCAAAAATTGAAGGATAAAAACCCACTAAGAATATGGAAGATTTGAACACATTAACGACTAAAGACACAATTGACTTTTACAGAGTAACACTCTTTTCAAGTACACACTATTGATTTACCAAGATAGAGCTATAAAACAAGTCTCAACAGAAAACAGGCAGATTCAAGCCACCCAATGTTCTCACGCCACATGTAATTAAATTTGAGGGGCCGGGGATTTAGCTCAGTGGCTCCAGTGCCTGCCTCACAAGAGCAAGGTCCCAAGTTCAATCCCTGGTACCAAAAAAAAAAAAAACATCGGGTCGAGGATTTAGCTCAGTGGTTTCAATGCCTGCTATGCAAGCGCAAGGACCCAAGTTCGATCCCCCGTACATAAATAAATAAATAAATAAATAATTAAATTTGAGGCCAATAAAGAGAAAATATACCAGAATTTGGAAACTAAGTAAACATACTTTATAATAATCCAGGGGCTAAAGAATACAGAAAATATTTTTCACAAGATAAACATTAAAATGCAACATATCAATTTGTGAAACACTGTTAAACAGTAGGTAGAGGGAAACAAAGTACTAAACAGCTTTTTGTTAGAAGAGGATCTCTAACCAGTTTCTACTATGAGAAACTAGAAAAAGAGCAAATATAACCCAAAGTAAACAAAAGAAAACAATGATGGTATGAGTGGGAAACAGTAAAATAAAAAGCATTAAGACAACAGAGAAAAATCAGTGAAAGGTAAAGCTGATTCTGTGTTTGGTTTTATTTTGTTCTGTTTTATTTTGGGGGGTACCAGGGATTGAACTCGGGACCTTGCGCTTGCGAGGCAGGTGGTGGAACCATTGAGCTAAATCCCCGGCCCTGTTCTGTTTTATTTTTTGAGACAGAGTCTCATTATGTAGTTCAGATTGGCCTTGAACTCAGTATGTAGCCCAGGCTGGCCTTGAACTCACAGTGATCCTCCTGCCTCAGTCTCCCAAGTGCTAGGATTACAGGCATGCACCACCACACCCAGCAAAAGCTGATTCTTTGAGAAAAGAAAAATTAATAAATTTCTGGCCAGGCTGACAGAAAAAAAAATGAAACACAAATTACCAATATGAAGAATGGTAAGAGTTGATGTCAATACATATTTCACAGACATTGAAAGGATAACAAGGGAATATTACAATTTTATGCCTAAACATATAAAAACATACATGAATGCTGTGAAAGACACAAATCACCAAAGTTTAAACAAAAAGAAATACATACCTGAATAATCTCATATTTTTTAATTAATTAATTAATTAATTAATTAATTAATTTTGGTACTGGGGGATCAAACTCGGATCCTTGCGCTTGCGAGACAGGCAGTGGAACCACTGAGCTAAATCCTCGGCCCTCTCATATTTATTTTAAAACTCAAATTTATTGTTAAAAAATCTTTTATAAAAAATGCATAGGACATCCTCCAAACACTGTGGAAGAAATACTACCAATTCTACACAAAGTTCCTAAAAAAAGAAACCAAACAAACAGGAAAGTACTCCTGTCTCTAATACTATTAAACCAGTGTTAATTTAGGCAATAACACATAAAAGAACTACAGATCATGATGTAAATTCAAAAACTGTAAGACAGTATTACAACAAATCAAATCAAGCAATATTATGAAGAATAATGCAGATCTCTAATAAATCTTTATTGTTAACCTTAATCTGACTGTAAATAGTGAACCTTGGTTTAGCTTAATGCATTCCAGAAACATCCTTGTAATTCAAACCACTGATCTATCAAAGCAAATTTTCCCATAAGAAATAATGGAAACTCAGATGATTCATTCCATAACTCAAAA
Source organism: Heterocephalus glaber (assembly GCF_053883595.1). Taxonomy (NCBI): domain Eukaryota; kingdom Metazoa; phylum Chordata; class Mammalia; order Rodentia; family Bathyergidae; genus Heterocephalus; species Heterocephalus glaber. The sequence continues at coordinate 23,739,846 of NW_028258156.1, read as the reverse complement.
ATAGTCACATAAAAATGATTACAGTGCTGTAACACAAAATAATAAATTACAAAATATAGAGAAAAATAAATTAACCTTTACTTATCTTTGAAAACCTTTGTGGCTGGTGTAAGAGAGAGAAGGGTTATTGTGTAGGATGACTTTCACTATCACTAATGGAATCACAGCTATCTACTGGCTCAATAGAATCCTTTTCTTTTCAAGCAGCTTTAACAAGAAGCCTATCCAATGACACTTGCTTTTGGCTCCTTTTGAGGATACTGCAGAAATGTGACACTGCACTGTGGTTAAGCAGAGTCATCTTATTCAGGTGGTGCTTTTCTATAAAATTCTGTACTGTTTCCCACATTTTACGTATCTCCTTAATCTCATCTGAAGTGAGGGATTCATGCACTTTTCTCCCCTCCTCCTCTGCAGCTGAGATCTCCATAACCTCTTGCTGTTGGGAGATAATCACCCACACCCTGCAGTGAGAGAGAGAATCACCACTGGCTTGCTTCAGCTTAACATAATACTCACATTGCAAGACACTGGTCCTTTATCAAGTTAAAATTTATTAGAAACGTTTGCTCATCTTGCAGAATATGTTACTCACAATCCAAGGTTTTCCTGTATGTTATTTATACTATTTCTACTGTACTTCATCTACTGCCTAGTTTATAATATATATGTACACATATATACATACATACATATGGATATATTTGGAAAATTTCTCAAGTAAGTATGTGAAATGTTAGAACACAACTACTATCCTTCAAGATAGACTCAAGCAAAGTCTGCTCCTAGAAAGCATTTCCTGACTTCCTGACTGAGGCAGAGTAGGACCACTTTCGCGCCACAATACCTCTTTAAGTTCTGTTATGCCACGCAATGTAGTGTATTTCACTTATTTTCTCGCTTGCGAGATTACCAACTTTATGAAGACAGAAATAGAGATTTCTCTTCAGAAACAGTATCCCCAGCACCTAGCACCCAGTACCTGAATCATAACAGACAGTAAATATATGAGAACCCAAGTACAAGAAAGATAGATAAAATGGGAGGTTTGTTCTTCTGTCTCCGGGCATGACACAAGGGAGCAGTGAGGCAGGCTTCCTCAGTTTGAAATGTACGCTAAACTTAAAGACAGGTGGTGTACTGTAACAAAAAGAGAGGCCAGCCCTCAAAAGAAAGCACAGCATGGGAAAAATATGTCCACCAGTAAAAAAATAGTATTTGAGGGCCAGGGATTTAGCTCAGCGGCACTGCGCCTGCCTCACAAGCACAAGGTCCTGAGTTCAATCCCCGGTACCCCCCCCCAAAAAAAGTATTTGATGCTAAGAAGACAGGAATGGTACACTCAGATCAGACTGTGAAGAGTGCTGAGCACTGGGCCAAAGTTTTGACTTTACTATTTAGGGGGAAATTAACATAGCATATCTTTAGAAGGTTTTCCTTTATTTTTCTTATGGCCAGAAAAGAAAAAAATGAACTAGTAACTAAATGTATTCCAAGAAATATCATATAATAATACCGCAAAGGCAAATAAATTGTAGGGAAAAATTGTATTACTCTAGAAAAATTAAAATTTATAGTATTTAAAGCAAATACCTAATAAAAATATTGAGCTGTGACAGTTACAAGATCCTGAGCAAAGCTATTATGGCATCCACAAACATTTAAGAGTTTAAAATATCCTAATACCCAAAATTTTTATATAGTTTGAATCAGATTCTAAACAAAGTTAAATAAACAGAAATAAGTATTTTTCTGTTTTTATGATAACCTATTTTATTGTTATAGTGTTATGATTCTGTAGCTACAGGAAAATTTATCTAAAATGTACTAATGCTGACATTTCCATTTTTCTAGGAAAGACTCTCAAAACTAATAAGAACCCACAAGAGAAATGCAAGTCACATTCTGACATAAGTCAGTGTCTAAAATCCTAATCGGCAATCTACAATCCAGTACATGCTACAACTGTTACTCAATCCCATAAGAGTGCCTTAGAACACATTTAAATGTACCCTCAGGGCAGGTGGGACTTCTAAAAATGCACAGTAGTTAACATCAGATCATAATCGCTAATAGTTGTTTTTTAAAAGGCCATGTCTAGAGATTTACTTGATTGTTGTCGAACCAAAATAAATTTGGCCTAAACCAGCCTCCAAAAGGCTGGTGTAGTGGTGCATGCCTGTAATCTCAGCATTCAGGAGACTGAGGAAAGAAGAACACCATGAGTTTGAGGCCAGCCTAGGCTACACAGTTAAGTTCAAGGCCAGCCTGAAATACAGAGACCTAGTCTTAAAAAATAAACAAACCAATGTCCATACTTTCCAAAGTAGACTATATTCATACCAAACCGTAACCTAGCTTGAACTGCAAACAAACTGCCATCTAATTTAAAATATATCCTTGAGGGCTGGGGATTTACCTCAGTGGTTCTGCTGCCTGCCTCCCAAGCGCAAGGACCCAAGTTTGATCCCCAGTACCAAAAAAAAAAAAAAAAATATATATATATATATATATATATACATACATACATATATCCTTGTGACCAAGCAATTGAGTCTCAGTCAATCACAGGAGCTGAATTTAAAGCCAATCAGAGGCTGAAAGCTGCCAATCTATGACAAAGAAAAGCAAATGCCAGCTGCAGCCCATTTGGCTGTTTCTGTTTGTCCCTTCAATTTCTCTGGCTGGAAGTATAACCTATCTGCAGTAAGATAGGCCATTCCATTCTGAACTATCTTTGGTCTGGAATACTGCCCAGTTCTAGAATCTTTTTCTTAAATACTACAAATTTAATTGTTCTCAGTCTTATCTTTTGACCCTGTAAGTCTCACGTTTTTTCTCACATATACCATACAACCAAGGAATGAATTTCATTTAAAGTACTGAGTATATTAATATCCATCAAATCTCACATTAAACAATTAAAAGTTGAGACAGATTTTGTATCCATTACCAACATTCCTCCACTATTTCTTAAATATACAAGATGGAACTGAAAAATATGTTTGAATTTTAAAAAATGTATTATACAGAAACACTGCCACTAATCCCCCTCAGGATACTCCCCCTTGCTTCAAGCACACTTATTCCATTGTCCTTTCACTTTCTGAAGCAGTTCTGGAAGTCCTCTTTCAGGAGAATCTTTAGATACACTGTCATGGCTTTCCCAATGTCCTGAACAGATTCAAAACCTTTGTCCTGCATGGCCAGAAACAGTGAATAAATTGAATGAAGCTCCACTGTAATGTTTATATGAGCCTGCCTTTTCATTGGATGGCACTTGGCAGCAGCATTCACTGTTTTTTATGTATTTTTTTTTCATTCACTGTTTTTTTATGATGCCCTGTTTAAAGGCATTCATGAAAGAAGACTTCAGAACTGCTCCAGAAAGTGGCAAGAACAAAGCGAGAAGTGTATTCGAAGCAAGGGGGAGTATTTTGAGGGAGATTAACATGTTCACAACAGGGCCATAATTTGTATGTCTCACTGCCACGTGGCTCTCATTTAAATTCCATCGTCTGATGTTAAATAGTTAGCAGCCACCCAAAGGGACAGTCATGCATGTATCATCGGTGGTTCAAACCAACAGGGATGTTTTAATGACACTGTCTTTTACTGTAATGAAGTTAAAATTATAAACATTCAGCATTTATTTTTATTACCCCTTGTATAATGCCAGATACAAGCATATCTCTGTTCAAGTATCTTTGATACCCTGAAGAATCCAAACTGTTGTTCTATGAAATATATTGTTACAAAATTATCCTTAAACTGAAAATATACAGAAATCAAATGCTTCTTTTAAGTTTAAGTAAATGTTGGTTAAGATACTTTCAGCTGGGCATTGTGGTACATGCCTGGGATTTTAACTCAGGAAGATCACAAGTTCGAGCTCAAATTGGGCAACCTAGTGAGTTAATGAGATCCTAGTCTCAAAATAAAATATTAATTTTTTTTTGGTACCGGGGATCGAACTTGGGACCTTGTGCTTGCAAGGCAGGCGCCAGAACCACTGAGCTACATCCCTGGCCCCAAATAAAATATCAAAAACAGGGGCCAGGGATGTAGCTCAGTAGGAAGGCCCTAGGTTTAATATCCCATGGGGGAATAATGTCCTTAATAGTATACTTAATAGTGCAAACTAAGCACTCTTGAAGAATACTAGCGGTTTCCCAACTGTCTTTTTAGAAAATCAGTCTTCATTAAAAAGAAAAAAAGAAAAGAAAATCAGTCTTCACGCATATGCCTCTTCACTGATTCTGGTTGTTTCTATTGAAGCTTAAAAAAAAAATTCCCAGTGCATGCATGAGCAAAATGTTACCACAGTGCTTGCATGTATTAACAGTTTATATGTGACAATTACAACTGAAGGTCAGTTTGGCTAAATATAATATCTTTGGCTCCAATTTTCCTTTCTTGAGTATGTCAAATGTAGTACTTTATTGCTTTTGGGCCCAAAGTTTTGATGTGCCTAAAAGCTTGATGATCTGACTTTTTCCAATGAATCACGTGGTCTTTTATGATTTTTCTCACTATATCTAGTGTTAGGCTGCAACATTTATTGGAACTTTGTGATTTTCATAGTTTTTTGTCTTTCTTATAACTTGTTTCCTTATTTGCACTGTGAGGAAAAGAGAAGTAAATGGGCATTATATGAGATCATAAACAAGCATTATATGAGATTTCTATAATAAAAAATGAGCTTTAGATTATCAATTTTGACATCACTTCTTGGTTCTAATAATGTCTGGATGAATAAAAGTACAACATATGGAATTATTAACTGGGGAAACAATCTTAGAATGAGACGGTTTAGTTGAGTGAAAGTAGAGTTCACAAATCAGAATCCACATGAGAAACACTGATATATACTATATATATTGACATTTATTTTTACAACTAAAAATATTCCTCTGGTGACTAAAAGTTTTCAAATAATAGGACCTCAGTAAACAGCTCTCAAGCTATTTCAAACTAAAAGCTGTAATTACATTTATAAATGTAATTAAATATTAACTTCAGGCTTCTACCTATTTTAAGGTGCAAGGGTGTATCACAGCACATAGCAATGTCTGACTCAATCACAAAACAAAAGACATGTTCTCAGGTGCACGTGCCATCCTCTAGTAAAAAATGAAGCATATTATACACAATAATCTGAATTATTCTAAAATTTCTCAATTTTTCTAAATGCAACTCTTAGAAATGTATTATTGCAAATGAATAAGTAAAAAGTCTTTGATATATATGTGGGAAATAACTGATTTGAGCCTTATTCTAAAGCCCCTCCTAGTTTCATAATCCAAGACGAATTAATTCTTTCCAGTTTAATCATCATCAGAAAGCCTAGTTCATGTACCAACTTATATGTTCCTGCTGTTTGACATTTAACACAGCAATTTAAATGAATTTTGTAGACTTTAGGCTTAGGGCTCATAGCCCAAGGAAAGTGGTTATATTATTCTATCTACTTATAAATATATGTACTTGGGAGTGTACAGCATCCTTTTTACTGATCTCTTTTGTCTGGCTGTGCTTTCTACAGAAGGCTAACCAGTTCTCTCTCCACCCACCACTCTTCTTGAGCCCTTCCATTTTTATCAAGAAACAGACTCTAATTCCCCTCCTTGTGGATCTGAATAGGCTTCTGCTGAATAGGCTTCTAAGCCACAGAATGTAGTGGAAGCAACTGTGACTTCTGAGGACAGGTTGTAAAAAGAATACAACTTCCACTTTGCAAGGTACATATTTACTTTTGGAACTCCCAAGTTCCCAGGTAAGAAATGACTACTCTGAAGCCTTTATGCTGTGAGCAAGTCACACCACACGAAGAAGACACATCCAAGAGCTACAGTTGGCAGCTCTAGTGTTCCATCCTTCTAGCCCAGGGGCCAGACATGACAGCGTTCAGATAAGTCTTGCCCCTAGCCACTGAGTCCTCTCAAGTCACTGAGATGCTCAGCTGAATCCTCAGATATCGTGAAGCAGAAGCAAGCTATCCCCACTTTGATCCTTCTAAATTCTTGATATATAAAATCATGACCAAAATAAAAAGGTGGTTCAAGGTTGCTAAGTTTGGGGATAATTTGGTATACAACTATAATAACCAGACAGTCTTTCTCTGTTCACCCTACCAGCTATGTAAAACCTCCACCATGGATCTGCAATAAAGATGTGCACTCAATCTTAAAAAAAAAAAAAAAAGACTAAGCCACTGTCTCTAACAGTCATTCATGAAAAAGAATAGGTATATAATAGGGCAAAGAAGCAGAAGGTATAATCAAGATATAACTGCTGAAGGGAATAAATACATAGTTATACAACTGCTTAAGGGAACAGTTGAGCAGCTCAGTAGGAAGCTGAGGCTGCAGTTACCACATGACCCAGCAATTCCACCTCTAGATACAGTGTATCAACAGGATTGAAAATAAATGTTCACTGTAACTCATACATAAATGTTCTTAGCAATGTATTCATAATAGCCAAAAAGTGAAAGCAACTCAAGTGTACTGATGAATGCATAAGTGAAATGTGATATCCAGATGACAGAATATTATTTATCATAAAATGAATAAAGTATTGCTATGTGGTACAAGGTAGATGAAAGCTGAAAACATTAAGCTAAGTGAAAGAAGCCAGCCACAATGGGCTACAATTGTGAAATTCTACTTATTTAAAATATCCAGAATAAAGAACTCTAAGAATACAGTCTGTTTTTATACTAGCTCACATAAGGAAATAAAAGAGAATATCCAAGGGGGGAGGGATATGGATTAACCAAAACCTTGTCCCATTTACTAGGTTGTTTATAATTTTTTAAATCCTGCCTTAGAATCCAAATAAGAATCAAACATGACAGAATTAGTGGATAGCCTCAAGAAACTAGACTGATTTGCAGGTAGTGTCTCAGGTTTTGGCTGGAAGCATTAAGTAATTTTATGTTCTAGTGGGTGGGGATGGGGGCACAGAGCAAATGACTATAGAAGCAATCATCACAGTGACTGTGGATCTCTACAACCAGACTCCGGGAGCAGAGTGGGAGACCTGTGGAGATAAGGCAGTGGGCAGGCTGAGGTGTAGCGGGAGACAAGTGAATGCTACCGAGGCACGGGGGGCTGTTCTTCCTCACGATCTCAATGCCACACAATCTTGCTTTGGTACTGAGGACAATGGGGACAGCACCTTCCCCAACAAGGGTGTTCTTAGTGGGTAATGGGAGCATGGCAGAAGTGAAGAACAGGAAGATTTTAACAGACATTTTACCCAGGGACTCCAGCCCAGATCCTGCAGCTCCCTCCCCTGGGGATACCAGGGGCTGAAAACTTCAGACAGGATCCATTGACATTTAGAATGATTTCAAGTACATGTACATAAAAAATGGAAAATCTTACACACACAAAAATGGAAAATCTGAATTACACAACTGAATATGTCTGGGCCTTTTTCACTCAGAATAATCACAACTGCCATCTTTAGTTCCCAGTTAGCTGCATGCCAAGTTGAGTACAAAATTTGGTTTTCAAGAGAAAATAAAAAGATGCTGTGGCCATCATCCCAGAAGGTATAACCATGGACCAAGTTGATGGATTCACTGCAATCAGCATGATGTGACACCCCTGCTGAGAGCCATGCAGAGGCTGTGTCTAAGTCCCCTCACCTAAGGAGGCCCACGGATGATAAAAGACAGAAGTAAGAGAGACAGAAAGGGGGGGACCCAGGACAACCAATGCCGCTTCAACAACAAAGGTTCTGGTCCATTTAAGCCACTCATTTTTATTGGTAATCAATTGGGGTAAAGGTGAGCTATGAATGAGGGTGAAACTATGTGAGGATGTGCAGTCTCACAGTTTCTATGGAAATTAATGTAAGCAAGTCTCATAAAGGACAAGACAAAGCATTCTCAAATTAGGAATAGAATAGACAAAATATATGGTTATAATTAGAACACTGTCCTTCTAGTTAAGGTTTTAGTTGTGGGAATGGAATTTGGATTCGAGTTGCTCTGACCTTGGAACATAGGCTTTGGCCGGACTCACTTCTCAAAACAAGCCATTGTGGGGTTAACTCTTCACAGCCTGCACTGCTTACAGCCTGCTTTGAGCATAATCAATATTGCAGTCTCCCCCAAATAATCTGCAAGAGAAATTCACTAACAGCTATTATAGTTACAGTTGATCACAGCAAACGGATGCTACAAATTAAAATCAGCCAGAGAAAAAGACACAAGAGGCAGAATCTGGGAGGGTTCCAAACTGGGAGCTTACAGTTTGACTCCCGATGGAGTCAAGGGCAGCATTAACTCCTCTGGGGAAGGATGTGTCAAAGCATACAGAGAACTACTGACAAGGACAAGCACTGGAGCCTCAGCATCCACAGATATTAGGACTCTTGTCATTCAGACATATCTAACTGCCTCCATGGCTTATTTCAGTCTCCAGTTTCTCCAGATGTCAAGTGCTACTGTGATCCAAAGCTCTCACCAGAACTCACTATACTACCTGGTGTGATCTAAGGCCCCCAGATAAACAAAGGCACTGACTAAGCAGGATGTTCCAAGGACCTAAACATCACCTCCGAGCAGCCATGGTCAAGGACACACCTCTCTTCTCTCTGGGCAAGGTAACTCCTTTACTATAGTACTCCTTGTCTTTTCTTCTGAGTCCTAGATTCCTACTTCTAGCTGCCTTCTTGATATCCCCATCAAGAATCAAACTCACCAAAATTCCCCCTGACCAACTGTGACTTTGCTGATTCCGTTAACAGTATCAACACTTATTTTTTCTCTTTTAAAAAAAATTTTTAAAAAATTGATGGGTCATGGTCAATGTGATGTTTTGATATATGTAACATTATTTTTTCCAATAAAGAATTAAAACAGCTTATAAAATCATAATATAAAATTAGAAAGAAACTGGAGCAAAGAAAAAATAGCCCAGTAAAAAGTAAAGCAAAATAATGCCACAAAGAAGTTAAGACACAGAATGCATGCTATAAATTACTGTTCACTTGTTAGAGCTGGGTTGCACATTTGGCTCTGAGCTTTTTAACAGCCAACAAGATCTAAACAAAAGGAAGAAATGACAAGCAGTTTCATAATTCAGAGAGTCCATTAAAATAAATGATGCCTAGAAGGCATCTTTCTTCCAGTCACTCTAGGGTTTAAAACTCTGCAGCTTTTTCACTGTTGCCCTTCATATTCAATTGCTCGTCTAACTGAAGATTTTGGGACCTCTGTGAAGTTGTTTGCTTCAGTCCTCTCCATATTTACATCACCTCTCTCCTGAACCAATAATGCATGATTTCAAATTAATCTTCCTTAGCTATGGCCCTTCCCTATATAAAACCTACAGTGGTTCCTTGCTAATTTTTCCTCTTTTAGGGGCTGGGGATTTAGCTCAGTGGTTTCGCTCTCTGCTGCACAAGCTCAAGGACCTGAGTTCGATCCCCGGTACCAAAAAAAAATTTTTTCCTCTTTTAAATATTTATTTCTCTCTATAAAGAAATACAAAATTTTAAAAAATTAAAAAATTAAAAAATACAAAATTATAAATCCTACTATCCAGACATTAACTAGCTAATGTCCACATTTTTTTAAATGTGCATATAATGATAACCAACATTAAATTTAGGGAGTTATGAAAACTCAGCCAGCCTATACTTTCCATAGATAGATACGCATTTGTAAAGGCAATTTGTGTACCAGAAAGGAAGTCATCTGTCATGTTTCCAAGTGTCTAAGTACGTATTATTATTGTATGCTTTGAAGATATTGCCCCTACAACTTCAAACACAAGCTGTACACATCTCAAATGTATGTGATATATAAGAATTCTGGGACATTATAGATAATTTTAAGAACCGGTCAGGCCAAAATTAAGGACTTCTCTATTTTCTGGGCCTTAACATATTGTCAGAAAGAATGGTACATGGCATAGATGAGCAAACCTTATGCCTCAATGTGCAGAAATATCACTCAATGAAGTCCCAGTCCTATTCACAGGGATTCCAATTGAAGAGTTTATAGTACAGCCTAGGAAAGTGTACCTACCAGGCACCCTTTGTCCCCCCTAGCAATTTCTGAGGCTCCAAAATCTCCCTATGTCACTGAGGCTTCATTCATAGACTCACAACGTGATTGTATCTTATACAAGGCCTCCTGGAAGTGCTTGTTTACAGGCTGCCCCTGTGTCTAACCCATGCTATTCCCTTGGCTTGGAAGAGGAATCTGAATAAACTGCACAGGTTGGTGCAACAGTTCCTTCCCAGACAAGTGACCAGAGGTGACATGTAAAAGAAGACAGGCAATGCTGACAACTCTCTCCCCAGAGGCTGAGGAAGCACTCCCTTATAAGAAGCCAGGCAGAGAGTTAAAAAGAGCAGTGTCAATTCAGAGGGGAATGTACCAGGAAAGAAATGCAGAACAAAGACAGGTAGAAGAAAATAAAATTCCTCATTTCTTAAGAATCTTTTATGTGTTAGAGCCAGGTGTGGTGGCACACGCCTGTAATCCCAGCACTTGGGAGGCAGAGGCAGGAGGATTGTGGAGGCAGGAATTCAAGACCATCCTGGGCTATATAATGAGATAGTGAGTTTGAGGCCAGACTGAACTACAAAGTGAGCCCATGTCTTGAAAAAAAAAAAAAGAAAGAAAAGAAAAAAAAAGAATCTTTTATGTGCCTGGTAGTAACGCCCATGGTTCATGTGTTATCTTGTTGTAATACCCCTAAAATCTTAGATAGTATATTATTATATCATAAATTGAAAAAACTGAGCCTACAGAAAAAGAACTTGTCCTGGGATCTCAAGTCAGGTTCAGAACCCAGTTCTCTCAGATACCAGTCCAGAGATGTCCTGGAGAGGTAAAGTTAAATAATCTTGCAGCGAATAAAGAAAAACCCATTCCAAAGCGGATGCCAACGGAAGCAGACAGCAATTAATACTGCTTAAACATCAGAACCTTAAATGGTTACAATGACAGAGGGTGTACAAGTTTTGAATAAGTGAAGATTTGTAAAGGTGAGCAGGTAAAAAGATCAGGTGTACTTTGGTGAGAAATAACTGAAAACGACAGTTATTCAAAGACTTGTAGCAGCTACTGCTGAGAGACAGGATTCTAGGTGACATTACCCTGCCCCAAAATGTTTGTACTTCCTATGAGAACATATCTGTAAAAAGAAAAATATCATGGGGTGTGTTTTATTGTGTTTCGGGAGAAGTGAGAAGTGGCTAACAGGGCAGAGGTTCACCACTAATAAGGGAAAGGAAAACGAGAGAACAGGTAGAGCAACAGAAGACAAGATGCCTAGCCTAAGCAAAACATCCTCCCAGCCTGGGAAAGCTGACCCTTCTATCTCCCTTCCTGAATAGCTTAGTCCAAAAGCTATTAGGCAGGGCCAGGCAACAAAGGATGCCGAAGCACAAGCTAGGTAAGGAAGGAAGAGCATGATGACAGAAATGGTGCTGAATGCAACTGGTGACTCATCAGGCACTAGAGGAAATTAATCAGCTAAGTAAACATAATGCAATGATGACAGCCTAGTCTTTTATACCCAGGGGAAAAAAAACAAAAAAAACACAACCCTACAAAAAAAATGGGAAGAGAGAAAACTGGGCTGGATTCTCTGGTGTTACAGTGAAATTAGAGATATCAGATCAAACTCATGATTTCCATATATTCAAAGATGAATAGAAAAGTAAATATAAAGGAAGGGTATCCCTAGCTCTGTACTAAGATCTGGAAGCAAAACGTGCAATTACTATTATTGAGATCATTACAAATGACCCTAATACAGTAGTAATAAACATACCTACTGCCCAGACCTTCCTTTCTAAATACTATTCTTCACTAACAGGAACCAGGGTCCTTGTGACAAAATTTGACTACAGAGCTGAAGTAGAGAAATACAAGATTAGCCGAGGATATCTTACTGTTCTTGAAGTAAAGAAGCATTTGACAAATGGGAGATTTCAAAAGAACTCAGAATCAAACTGAAGAGTCTCCTAATGGACAAATTAGGGCAAATCCAAGCATCAAATAAGGACAGTAAATAAGGAGTATAAACACTGTATAAAAAAGTAATCTATGGGGCCAGGGATTTAGCTCAGTGGTTTCGCTGCCTGCTGTGCAAGCACAAGGACCCGAGTTCAATCCTGGGTACCAAAAAAAAAAAAAAAAAAGGGATCTATGATGAGTGAAGTGAGAGTGAGAAAGTCAGACAGCTAGGGTGGGGTAGGGGTGGGTATGTTGGCTGAGACGTTTGTGTAGTCTCAAAATAATTCTTTCAACAGAATACTTGTTAATTGGTAGGGAGAAAGGGTAACTGTAGAGACATCAGGCAGACATCATTTTTTTTTTTTACTTGATAAAATTTTATTTTCGTTGCAGTCATTTGTACAATTTGTTACAAAACCATAGAAGACTAAGACTTGTTTTAAGTCATTTTTGGTCAGGAAGACATCATTTTAATCAACATCACCTCTAATAGACTACGTGGAAATTTCAGTCTACCTGGAAAGGATGCATGAGCAGAACATGGCATTACTTCCCAGGTATTCTGACTGAGAAATAGAATACAAACAACTGGCCTACAATCTTCATGTCAAGGAAGAAAAGCCAAGAAAATACTGAAGAACTCTTTCAAATCAGAAGCTTAAAAGAGGCAAGAAAACAAAATGGAGTATATGATTCTACCATGCATTCATTTTATAAAATGGCAAATTGGCAAATCCTGAGTGGAGGCTGAGGGTTAAGTGGTACTAACACATCTGCATTAACTTCCCAATCTGGGTGGCTGTATTGTGGTTTATTGAAGAATGTACTTGATTGCAAGCAAATATACTAAAGTATTCAGAGATAATAAAGCATTACTTGTCACAACCATACTTAAGCTCAACAAGTTCTGGTGAAGAAAGCTCTCTCTTTTATCCATTAAACAAAACAAAATGTGGAAGCACATTTTTTATCCCAGACATTCCCACTCAAATCCTTAGGCTCTTTCATAGTTTGGCTCTTAAATGCGTGCACAGGATGATATGTGAAAGGCGTGGTTGCCTGCCTGTGGTGTTGCTGGAAGATGATACAGCCTTTGCTGGGGGGAGGCCTGGTGGAAGGAGTCCGGTCATTGGGAGCATGCCCTTGAGGGAATACCTAGACCCCAGCCTCCTCCTCTTTCTCTCTGCTTCCCAGACACCATGAGGTGTGGAGCTTTTCCACCACACTCTCCATCCATGATGTATGGCCTCGCCATGGTTCCAAAGCAACAGGGTGAAGCAGTCATAGGGTGAAAACTTAAACTCTGAGCTAAAATAAACCTTTTCCTCCTTTTAAGTTATTATTTCTGTCATTTTGCCACCAGGACAGAAATATGATTAACACAGACTCCTTGGACAAATTTACGTCAGTTATCTTAGACAACTATGATGGTCTATACTACAAAATTCACAGAGTATGGCAACTGGCACATGCAATGCTAACCAGAGGAACAGGATGTTTGGCAAATCTAAGGATGAGAAAGAAGAGAATAAGTGAGCACAAGTGTGTAAGCATATGTGAACATAAATGTAGAGCGAAAACCTCATCATCTCTAACAACCCTCTCTGAGACTGACTTTAATATTATTAAGATGTTGGGACAAGGAGCGGGAGAAGCGCAGCGTGGCGATGGGCGAGGGTAGATCCCCGCCAGAGAGTCTGGGCGGCCGATGGTGAAAGACTATACTCTGTCTATAGCACCTCCTGCATGTCCGGCTGTTCTGAGCTGTCTCAAGGTAGGTGACAGTGTGTCACGCTGCCACCATGAATGAGGTATCTGTCATCAAAGAAGCCTGGGTCCACAAGCGCGGGGAATATATCAAGACATGGAGGCCCCGGTACTTCCTGCTGAAGAGTGATGGCTCCTTCATTGGGTGTAAGGAGAGACCTGAGGCTCCTGACCAGACTTTACCTCCCTTAAACAACTTTTCTGTAGCAGAATGGCAGCTGATGAAGACCGAGAGGCCGCAGCCTAACACCTTTGTCATACGCTGCCTGCAGTGGACCACGGTCATTGAGAGGACCTTCCATGTAGACTCTCCAGATGAGAGGGAGGAGTGGATGCGGGCCATCCAGATGGTCGCCAACAGCCTCAAGCAGCGAGTCCCTGGTGAGGATCCCATGGACTACAAATGTGGCTCCCCAAGTGACTCTTCCACGGCTGAGGAGATGGAAGTGGCAGTCAGCAAGGCACGGGCCAAAGTGACCATGAATGACTTTGATTATCTCAAACTCCTTGGCAAGGGCACCTTTGGCAAAGTCATCCTAGTGCGAGAAAAGGCCACTGGCCGCTACTATGCCATGAAGATCCTGCGGAAGGAAGTCATCATTGCCAAAGACGAAGTCGCCCACACAGTCACCGAGAGTCGAATCCTCCAGAACACCAGGCACCCCCTTCCTCACTGCACTGAAGTATGCCTTCCAGACCCATGACCGCCTGTGCTTCGTGATGGAGTATGCCAATGGCGGGGAGCTCTTCTTCCACCTGTCCCGGGAACGAGTCTTCACGGAGGACCGGACACGGTTTTATGGTGCAGAGATTGTCTTGGCTCTCTAGTACTTGCACTCATGGGACGTGGTGTACCAAGACATCAAGCTGGAAAACCTCATGCTGGACAAAGATGGCCACATCAAGATTACTGACTTCGGCCTGTGCAAAGAGGGCATCAGTGATGGGGCCACCATGAAAACCTTTTGTGGGACCCTGGAGTACCTGGCACCTGAGGCACTGGAGGACAATGACTATGGCTGTGCAGTGGACTGGTGGGGACTGGGCGTGGTCATGTATGAGATGATGTGTGGTCACCTGCCCTTCTACAACCAGGACCACGAGTGCCTCTTCGAGCTTATCCTCATGGAAGAAATCCGCTTCCCGCGCACACTTGGCGCTGAGGCCAAGTCCCTGCTAGCCGGGCTGCTGAAGAAGGACCCTAAGCAGAGGCTCGGTGGGGGGCCCAGTGATGCCAAGGAGGTCATGGAGCACAGGTTCTTCCTCAGCATCAACTAGCAAGATGTGGTACAAAAGAAGCTGGTGGCGCCCTTCAAACCTCAGGTCACTTCTGAGGTTGACACAAGGTACTTTGATGATGAGTTCACTGCCCAGTCCATCACAATCACACCCCCGGACCGCTATGACAGCCTGGGCTCACTGGTGCTGGACCAGTGGATGCACTTCCCCCAGTTCTCTTACTCGGCCAGCATCTGTGAGTGAGCAGCCTTCCGTCACCACAGGACACACCCATGGCCGCTGTCCACCGCCTGGATGGCTTTTTTAAAAAAACTTTTTATTTTGCCTTTTTGGGTCTGTGTTCCCATCCCTTACCCCCTCCCATTTTCCAGTCTCTCCTTCAGTCCTTGCCTGTCCCCCTAGCGTGCTCTCACAGCCTTCACCACCAGCCTCCCCTTTGTGTCTGGACCAGTGTTGGAGGACTGTCCACCTCCCGCCCCAGGATGGGCTACTGGGAGGATGGAGAGATTCAGGTTTTTAATCAACACCAGCCCCAGTGAGGGCAAAACGTGGAGCTGTGGGGCTGGTCTGGATTTCAGGTTGAGCACCCATGGGCAGCTGCCTATGCTGCTGCTTCTGGATGGAGGCTGCTTCCGGATGGCCCCAGGAGACAGTGCCCATGGCCTTCCGCTTCCTATCACCTGGCTCAAGGGCCTCAGTTCACCAGTGCCACCCCACTGGGGGCAAAAAAAGCAATAATGTCCAGGGACAGGCAGGGGGCCTTTGGAAGCTATGGGACCAGGGGGTTGGGACTCCTTGGACCTATGTTGTAGGGAACCAGGAAGGGGGCGTGCCCTCCCCTCACCCCCCAGCTGCTCTCCTGACCTGTGGGTGAGGCAGGAGAAACTTTAGGGGCAGCCTGTCTGCCCCATCCCCAGCCCCTTGCCTTAACAGGGCTTCCTTCCAGCTGGCCTTACCTCCCGCTGGACCCTGAGCCTGGCCCCAGGCCCTCAGAGGGTGAGGCTAGGGTCCCCCCTTCTTTCTGCCTGGGGCAGAGGGGCATCAGCCTCAGCTGTTACACATCTCTCACAGAGACAGTATTGGGCCTGGTGGACTCGGGTCAAGGAGGGAGTGGGGTGGGCATCTCTGGTACGCACTGGGATGGGGGAGCCTCTGAAAACAGGGTCTCAGGCCCCCTCACTCCCTCCTGGTCTCCAGGGCCCACGTTCCGAAGGCTTAAGGTGAACATGAGCGAGAGTCTATATCTGTGCTGTGGACACGTGTATGTGCCGTGGACTGAGTCGTGGGCATCCCTGCTTCTGGGATACAGACACACATGGCTGTGTGTGCATGTGTGTGAGGGCAATATGTCCAAGCCCTAGAGTGTGTGTGGTGTGTGTGGGCTCGGGCCCCACCCCGGCCTGAGCGCTTCATCCTGTTGGGGGGAGTGGGTGCCTGGACCCACTTTCTGCCCTGCCGCCTCCCCCCTCCGCCAATGTCTTGGGGTGTTTGGAATTTAGTTTTTGTGATTTTGATCTCCCTGTCCCACCTCCCCAGTTCTCAGAAAGGTATGTGGGGATAGGGGTGGTTTGGGTTTGAGGGGTCCTTTTTCCTTTCTGTGTGTGTATGTGGTTTATCTGACAACTCTCTCCACTCCCCACCAGCCTTATTCCCTGTATTTGTTCGGTACAAGCAATAAAGACATTCATTTGAGGAAAAAAAAAAAAAAAAGATGTTGGGAGTCCAAGGAAAAGTACCTAGAACCACCTCTGCCTGGGGAATTCTTTATTCTTAGCCTTATATTTGGGGATGGCATGTGCTGGCCTCAAGAGGAGGTAAGGAAATGGGAGCCCAATGGAGAGCAGTAGAGATTATACTGAAGAGAGAATAGCTCCTGAGTAATGGTTCCTACAGATCAAACTAATGCTTTCACCTCAGCAGCAAAACTCAAAAATAGTAGGCCACATCTTGTCATGTAACAACTTAACTTCGAGCCAAGAAATGCAGATTGAAGGAGAAGATGGGGAATGCTCACTTTTCACCTTTCCAAACTGTCTTGATATCTTTTATTGGACAGCATAAACCCCTGTGGTCATAACCACTATTTATAAAATAAAGGTTAAGATTCACACTTTGTTTTTTAAGGAGAAAACACATTCTCTAGGTAGACATCTGTATCCACAAGAGAATTAGAGTAGAAGTTTAGCTCTCATGCTTTTCTAACTTTCTCTTCTCCTTAACAGATAACTCAAGTGGGCCGGGGATTTAGCTCAGTGGTTTCACTGCCCGCCTTGCAAGCGCAAGGACCCAAGTTCAATCCCCGGTATGAAAAAACAAAACAAAACAGATAACTCAAGTACACGGTCTTAAACTAAAATATAAATGACCTGCATCCACTAGATAAATTACAAAGAAACTACAGGTCCAAAGATTTCTTAATGTTTTATGGTCTCTTCACATGTACATCATCTACTCTTATGCTATACAGAATCTGACTTACAATTTTTAAAACTCCATAGCAAATAAACTATCTCTTCAACTGCACAGAAGCTCAGAATTCCAGGGAATTAAAATCCAAAGGAGCAAGCCAAGAAAAAGGGAGCTGAATGGACACAGCAACTTCCTTTTCTCCTAGATCCTCAGAGTCCAGTCTATACAAAGTACTGTGTCTACATCATATTCCTCTCAATATTCACCGCCAGATATGCCTGCCCTTTAGAACTTTCTGTAGTTTTGGTCTTAACAAAGCATCAATATAAGAACACTCCACTTAAGATAGTTTCTATGCATTCTGGGAAATCATACTGAAAACAAAATCCACCAAGCCACACAATAGCAAAACCCATAGAATGTCTCTTTCGTTAAGTACAATGCCAGGCAAAAGTCTCTCTCTCTGTAAACAAATGTGCATGCTTTCATTCCACAGACAATGAATACTATGTAATTCAATGCTACACAGAGAAGGAGATGGTTCCCTGTAGGCTAACAGCCAGAAAACAAGAGTTATAATTAGCTGCCTGCAGGAGCCTGGTACATTCTACTCCCTATGCTCTTCTTAGATGGTTTACTGTCTTTTATTTTTAATTGTACCAGATTAAATGCTTTTAAAAGCAAGTAAGTACATATTTTCTCTTACAATTTTCTCTCATATCCTATATTTCCTAATACCATTCTATAGTCAATGAACAAGGAGACTAATTTAATAAAGACCAAGTAATGTGCATGACTAAGTCCCCTCACCCAGTCCACAACCCAACTACTGTGTAGCCCAGTGAGGAAAACACACTCATGCCGCCATGCCCGCCGTTATCACCTTTACAGTAATCCGCAGGGTCCTCCTGTTCCTCATCGTCTGATCCCAGGATCTCCTCCTCTGGCTCTGGGGGAGTAGGGTCTGGTAGTGGTGGTGGTGGTGGAGGAGGAGGTGGAGGAGGAGGAACTAAAGGAGCTTTCTGTTGAGGCTCAGGCCTGAAACAGTGGAAAGAAAATTTCTATTTACACATAAGTACATCTTGCATTATGGAAACATTTGAAAGTTTCTAAACTTGGGAAAAATGAAAACTTGTCAAATGGTAAGAAATGCTGATTATTGTCACTTCATTCATCTTAGATGAATTTAAGTATGTTTCAATATACAGATGAAGGACTACCCTCATGAACTGAGGAATATTTTATAGGTATATTTTCATTCAAAGTTTCAATATTTCTTAAAGCTTGAAAATGCTACAAAATTTCAATGAAATGAACAAGTATCCTATGACATACATCTTTATTAGTTAGAAAACATCCCACTGAGATTTTAAAAACACAGGTGCAAGGAGCCCTCAACCTTTTTTTGGTGGTACCAGGGATTGAACTCGGGTCCTTGCACTTGTGAGACAGGTAATGGAACCACTGAGCTAAATCCCCAGCCCAGCCCTCAACCCTTAAAGGGGATTTTTTTCTCTTATATGAAAATCAGAATTTCCTTCCCACAGAAATAGCAGGAATAAGATTAGGTTTCCAGAATGATTCATAAAAGCTGATTCATATATAATCTACCTAAAGTATAGTTATTTTAAGAATTGAGTTATTTTATCTTACTTATGAAAAACACTATCCAAAACTGGAAATTAAAAACCCACAATCAGTTAAGTACAAATACAGTCCATACACTATACAAAGGTCATTTCTACTTGTCCCAAAAAAAGGCTAAATGATGTTTAGTATAATCTTTTACAAAGAAGAGAAAAGACAAGAAAAAAAGTTTGAACAACCGGGGATTTAGCGCAATGGTTCCACGGCCTGTCTCACAAGCGCAGGGTCCCCCAAGTTTGACCTCCGGTACAAAAAAAAGGTTTGAGGGCTTAAAGAGGTAAACCTTGAAATATCAAGAATAATGCACACATAATTACATTTGCTCAGAAGTGAAACATTCACAATGGGATCCTATAAAATCAAGCCTGCAGTTATTATGTAAGTTAATTGCCCTGGGGGCTGAGAGTGTAGCTCAGAGTTGGCACTCTTGCCTGGTATGCACAAGGTCCCAGATGTAGTCTCCAGCTGTGAAAAAGTAAGATGCTATTTCTAACCATATCCCAGTGGGGAAAATATGAACCTAATATCTCAACTCAGATGCCAGAAGCACATGTGTTGCTTAAGCTGCCATCCTAACAGGAGCACTTCTGCTGTCCCTGAACTAGCCTCACACTGTGGGTGAAAAGTGAATGGGAACAGATACCTGTGGGAGGAGAAGGGGTGCTGGGGAAATGAGGGTGTCTGAAGCAGTGTCAGCAGGCACAAGTGGGGGAACCCTAGTGGGGAGCAAGAAGAACGTCAGTTGCATCAGTGTGGTGGCACAGTGGCATTTTTTTGCCTGCCCACAGTATATTTTCTTTTTCTGAAAGTATCTGGCTTTCCTTTGGGGCCACTGCCACTCCCTGCACAATGAAAATCTGATTCCAGACCCCCTCTCTCCTCACAGTAGCACAGCCGGGGCATATAACCAAAGCTCACTCTTCAGCCCCAGAACTCTGAGGAGGTCAGCTGTCATAGGGCTGCAGCCTCATCCTCAGCTGTTGCAAAGAATCAGGGACACAGGAGCTGCTGAGACCACTGTACCTAAGCTGGACCTCTATGTCCTTGCAAATCTGAGAGCCCCAATAACCTTTAGCACAAGTTAACTATATCTAATATATGTAGCGTCCCAACAAAACCACAAACTGTCACAAGTGGGAAAAGGAGGGAGTGATAGGAACAGCAGAAACACCAAAAGTCATAAGGAAGGGGTGGGGATTGCACATGACAGGCAATGCTAGCAAGAATGCCTACCTTTGACAGGAAAACTTAAGTGCTTATAAATCAAAAGTGACATATTGATTATTACTTCCTAAAATTTATGAAGAATCAAAGTTACAGCTCCCCAAGGAGCAGACATTAGGCATGTGGTGATGGTAATATTCTGAGTTACCCAGCAGTCACAATGGGGCACTGAAAGGAAACAGTCACACTCAAGAGCATGCCTATCACTTCTACAGCACATCTCAAAATTCCAACAGGCCTTACTGAAGTGCAGTAAGGTTTCTGGCAGCCTTATAAATGCTCCTTTTGTTTTTAACAGACAAGCCATGGCTGAGAGTGGAATGGTCATAGGCGTAAGAGAATCCTGAAAAGGGGGAGGTAGGGGAGGGCCTGCAAAAATGTCATCATGGCACCTAAGAGTGAGAAATGACCCCTGAGAGCCAGGCACTACCCATTCTTCAGGGGAGTAGGCAGAATCTCATCCATCTGATGGGTTGGCTCAATTAGAAATACTTCTGAAAGCTGGCTGTTTCTACATAACTTAGAGTAGTTTCTCTGACTCTAAAACACAGTAGAAATGACTTAATGAAAAAAAGGAGGACCCTTTTCTACTAGTGCAGTACACTACTATGCTCAATACATCTGGACCAAGTTATTTATTTATTTATTTATTTATTTATTTATTTATGTATGTATGTATTTTGGGTACCAGGGATCAAACTCAGGTCCTTGCGCTTACGCAGCAGGCAGTGAAACCACTGAGCTAAATCCCCAGTCCCCAAGTAATTTATTGCTATGAGGACTATCCAGTACATCACAGGCATCCCTCACCTTTAGCCACTGTACATCAGCAGTGTGTACACCACCACTTCCAGTTGTGAACATCAAAAATATGTCCAGATATTGACTAATGTCTCCTAGAAGCAAAATCATTCCCACTGTGAACTGCTGCACTAGAAGTATTTTCTATATACTGTACAGGTGCTCCTCATTTAATAACCAAGTTGTTTGTTGACTGAATTGGTCACTAAAGGAGGGATTGTATAGAGTATGAACATTACAATATTCAGAACAAAGAAATGGTCAAAGGAACTCTAGCTTGATGACTTTGCTTTTATTTCCACAACTCTGACATGCAATACTGTAATACATAACAGAACATAAAACTACAGTACTATACTGTACAGTATAGTCAGCAAAAATTACAGCACTGTCCACAAAAAAGACACTGAGGCTCAATAAACAAGATGTACCGAACTATAGATAGACAGATAGATAGATAGATAGATAGATAGATAGATAGATAGATAAAGATAGATAACGATGGGTCATAAGTCCAAGGGGCAGGCCGTAAGTCCAAACACTGCACTGCAGTTGTAAGAAAGAACAGTCATTAACCAACTATATCATTGAATGAGAAATACCTGTATGGTTTTACTTCAGCGGACAAGATTGTGTCTGTGATAAGGGAGAAGAGATTCTAATTTTCACTGTCCATTTTTTTCTCATTTGAGAGGCAGTGTTTCTTAGATACAACATCAAAAGCATAAGCAATGAAAGAGAACTCAATAAACTGGACTCAGCACATTTTAAAACTTTTATACTTCAAAGGATACCACCAAGAAAAAGAACCCCAATAAATGGTAGGAAGTATTTGCAAATCATGTAACTGGAAAGGGAGTTGTGCCTAGAATGCACTGCATAAAAAAGTCTTAGAACTAAACAATAAAAAGACAAATCAATTGAAAAATGAGTAGGGGCAGGGGAGTGGTGCTCAGTAGTACAGCACTTGACTATAATGTGTGAGGCTATTCGATCATCAGTGCTGCTGCAAGAAAAAAACAACGCGTGTGTGTGTGTGCACCTGTGTGCATGCATAAAGGATTGGAACAAACATTTCTCTAAAGCACATATACAAATAACCAAAATATATGAAAAGATGTTCAACATGATTAGTCATGTGGAAAAGGAAACCAAAATTACAATGAGATTTCACCTCATATTTAACAGGATAGCAACAATCAAGAACTCAGAAAATAACAAATGTTAGTAAGGATGAAAAAAACTGGGAACCCTCATACAATGCTAATGAGAACATAATTTAGCACAGCTATTTTGGCACAGTCTACACATTCCTCCAAAGGATAAACAGGGTGATTAACATATGGCCCAACAACTCCACTCCTGGGGATATATATACCAAAGAGAAATGGAAATATACATCCACACAAAATCTTGTCCATTAGTATTCTCAGCAGCATTATTATTCATAATGAACAAAAAAGTAGACACAACCCCAATGTCCATGAACTGATAAACAGATAAATGTGGTGTAATCTTATAATGGAAAATTACTCAGCAATAAAAAGAAATGAAGCACTGATACATGCTACAATATGGATGACCCTTAAAACCACTATGCTGAATGAAAGATGCCAGTCACAAAAGAGCACAGGTTGTATAATTCCATTTTATATCAAATGTCCAGAATAAACAAACTTTTAGAGACAGAGTAAATTAGTGATTACTGGGGGTATTGCAGTACAGATGACAGAAAGAGGCATATGAGGACTGACTACTAATAGGTAGGGACTTTCTTTTAAGGAGTGATAAAAATGTCCTAACAACATGGTAGTGATTATATAATTCTGTGAACATACCATGCTCACTTCAGCAGCATATATACTATAATTCTATGAACATACTACAAAGAACACTGAGTTGCATACTTTAACGGGTAAACTGCATGGAGTATATCTCAAAGAGCTATTTAAAAACATGAAAGAAAAATATATATACCACTTTATATCATCTTTGAATGACCCTTGTAGAGTATCTGCTTCCAAGAAAAATCAGAAATATCCCTATTTGGATTAAGCAATCTGTATGTGTGGTTTCTTTTGTAAGTGACCACTACATTCACAGTGAAAAGAATATAGTGTAATTTTTTTTTTAAAGCTGAGAATAGACAGAGGAGGACTAGAGGTTGACGTGCCATGGCTCCCAGCCCAGAGGAGACTTCCAGGTTGGCGTGCCACAAACATACCCCCCCTCCCCCCGCAGCGACAAAAATGAGAAGACAGGTAAACAAGCCTCAGAACCAAACTTCCAGATCACCTACAGCAACCCCAAAAGGAAACAAAATGGAACACTCTGATACGCAACCACCTGGACTCCATGAACTAGCAATGGAAGAGGATGTGGAAAAAATGAAATCAGAAATAATTTCTCACATAACAGCAAAGATTGTGCCCATAGTGCAAGACATGATTAATAAATCTAGAGAGGATATAGATAAAAAAAAAATAGAGGAGCTGAGGAACATGATGGAATCCCAACATAGGAAACACATGGAATCCATAAAAGAGATGCAAACAGATTTCCAGGAGATTAAAAACTCCACTGAAAGTCTATGCAGCAGAATGAGCCAATGTGAAGACAGAATTTCAGATATAGAAGATAAGATTGCAATTAGTGACCAGGAAAAGAAAAAATCCTTTTAAAATTTTAAGGGAACATGAGAAATCAATCCAGCAGCTGCTAGATGATGCAAAGAAAAATAACGTAAGACTGATTGGAATCAATGAAGAAACAGGAGAGAGTGCAGATGACATTAAAAATCTGTTCACAGAAGTGATGGCAGAAAACTTCCCAAGCAGGGGAAAAGAACTTAACATACAGATAAGGGAGGCACATATAGGACTCCAACTAGCCTTGATCAAAAAAAATCTACACATAGGCATATAATTGTTAGGATTCCAGAAACCCAACAGAAGTACAAAATTCTACAAATAGTTAGAGAAAAGAAACAAATCACATACAAAGGAAAGCCCATCAGAATCACAGCCTACTTCTCAGTGCAAACCCTCAAGGCAAGAAGAGCTTGGACCTGCCTCGCAAGCACAAGGCCCCATGTTTGATCCCTGGTACCAAAAAAAAAAAGAAGAGCTTGGAGTGGTGTGTTTCGAGCCCTAAAGGAAAACAACCTCCAACCCAGAATGATATACCCTGCAAAACTATCTTTCAAAATTGATGGAGAAATAAGATACTTTCATAACAAAGAGAACCTTAGGAACTTCATGAATACCAAACCAGCACTCCAAAAAATTTTAGACAAAATCCTAGGAAAAGACAACGAGGATTACAAACCCAGGAAGCCCAGCAGAATGAATCCACCAGACACAAGATATTAAAAGCAAAGGGGGTGGATCAAACAAAAAGAAAAAGTCATGACAATGATAACTCAATACATATCAGTTATAGCCATCAGTGTTAATGGTCTCAATTCACCAATCAAAAGAAATAGACTGGCAGAATGGGTCAAGAAGCAAGATCCAACAATATGCCGCATACAAGAAACACACTTAATTCAAAACGAAACTCATAGACTGAAAGTTAAAGGGTGGAAAACAATACTCCATGTGACAGGAACCCGAAAAAAAGCACGAGTAGCTATCCTCTTTGCAGACCAAGTGGATTTCAAACCCACGCTGATTAAGAGAGACAAAGAAGGACACTATATCCTTGTAAAGGGAACAATCCAAGAGGAAGAGATGACAATCATAAATATCTATGCACCAAACACTAGTGTGCCCAACTACATAAAATACTAATGAACATGAAAAACCATATAAGCACTAATACAACAGTAGCAGGGGACCTCAATACCCCACTGTCACAAATAGAGAGAGCAACTAGACAAAAAACAAGCAATGAAATACTAGAACTCAATCAAACTCTTGAACATATGAACTTAACAGATGTTTACAGAGTGTTTCACCCCACAAAATCAGCATACACATTCTTTTCAGCTGCACATAGGTCATTCTCCAAAATAGACCACATACTCGCTCACAGAACATATTTAAGTAAGTGCAATGGAACTGAAGTTTTCCCCTGTATATTATCAGACCACAGTGCGATGAAATTGGAGATCAACAGCAAAAGAAACTGCAAAAACTTCATAAACACATGGAAATTGAACAATACACTTTTGAATAACCAATGGGTCACAGAGGAAATTAAAGAAGAAATCAGACAGTTCCTTCAATTAAATGACAATGACAATGCAACATATCGGAATCTAAGGGGCACAATGAAAGCAGTCTCACGAGGGAAATTCATAGCAGTAAATACTCACATTAGGAAAACAGAGCGAGCCCAATTAAACAACCTGATGCTGAACCTCAAGCTTCTAGAAAGAGAAGAGCAGAACAAACCCAAAGCTCATACAAGGGAGGAAATTATAAAGATCAGGGCAGAAATCAATGCAAATGGAGACTAAGAAAACAATACAAAAAATTAATGAAACCAAGAGTTGGTTCTTCGAAAAAATCAACAAAATTGACAAACCCTTAGCCAACCTTATCAGAAAAAGGAAAGAAAAGGCCCACATCTATGCAATTAGGGATGAAAAGGGTGAAATTACAACAGATCCAGCAGAAATTCAGAGAATCATCAATACCTACACTTCCAGAACCTATACGCCAATAAGATGGAACACACAGAAGAAATGGACAGGTTCCTAGACATGTATGAATTACCAAAGTTGAACAAAGAAGACCTAAAAATTCTAAACAACCCAATATCAATCAATGAAATTGAAAACGTAATTAAAAACTTACCAGTCAAGAAAAGCCTGGGTCCTGATGTCTTCACCGCTGAATTCTACAAGACACTTACAGAGAAACTACTGCCACTACTGTTTAAACTCTTCAACGAAATTGAAAGGGAAGCAATAGTCCCGAAATCATTCCTGGAAGCAAGTATCACCTTGATCCCCAAAGCAGAGAAAGACCCAACCAAAAAAGAGAACTATAGGCCAATCTCACTAATGAACATTGATGCAAAAATCCTTACTAACATACGGGCAAACAGAATGCAGAAGATCATTAAGAAGATCATACACCCTGACCAAGTGGGATTCATCCCAGGGATGCAGGGATGGTTCAATATACGAAAATCAATCAATGTAATACACTATTCTTTATCAATAGAGCCAGGGACAAAAACGATATGATCATCTCAATAGTTGCAGAAAAAGCATATGACAAAATCCAACATGCATTTATTATAAAAACCCCACAAAAAATTGGAATAGATGGTCTCTATCTCAATCTGATAAAAGCCATCTATGAAAAACCAACAGCCAATATCATACTAAATGGTCAAAAACTGAAATCCTTCACACTAAAATCAGGAACAAGACAAGGATGTCCATTATCATCACTCCTGTTCAATATAGTTTTGGAAACATTGGCTGAGGCAATTAGACAAGAGAAAGAAATTGAATAAAGATAGGAAATGAAGAAGTCAAATTGTCATTATTTGCAGATGACATGATACTCTACATACAAGACCCCATGAACTCCACCAAAAGTCTTCTAGACTTAATAACCAAATTCAGTAGAGTAGCTGGATACAAGGTCGACACAAAAATCAACAGCTTTTCTCTACACGAACAATAGACTCACTGAGACAGAAATAGGGAAAACAATTCCTTTCATAATAGCATCCAAAAAACTGAAATACCTAGGAATCAACCTAACAAAAGAAATCAAAGACCTCTTCTCTGAAAACTACAGCACTTTGAAAAAAGATGTTGAAGGGGATATCAGAAAATGGAAAGACATCCCTTGCTCCTGGGTAGGAAGGATCAACATAGTGAAAATGGCTATATTTCCAAAATTGCTATATAGATTCAATGCAATACCAATTGAAATCCCAGCACCATACTTCATAGACCTTGAGAAAACAATCCAAAAATTCATTTGGAACAAGAAGAGACCCAGAATAGTAAAAGCAATTCTAGGTAACAGAGACATGGCAGGGGGTATCACAACTCCCACCTTGAAACTATACTACAAAGCTACTGTGATAAAAACAGCATGGTACTGGCAAAAAAACAGTCCTGAAGACCAATGAACAGATTAGAAGTGCAGAAACAACACCAGACACACTCACCCACCTCATCTTTGTCAAAGGAGCCAAACACCCTCACTGGAGAAAAGATAGTTTCTTTAATAAATGGTGCTGGAGAAATTGGGTTTCAACTTGCCAAAGACTAAAACTAGACCTATATCTCTCACCATGCACTAAACTAAAATCGAAATGGATTAAAGATCTAAATATAAAAACAGAAATGATGAACTGGCTGGAACAGAGATTAGGTAGAACTCTTGAAGACACTGGGGTAGGAAAAGAGTTTATGAACAAAACCTCAGTTGCCTGTGAACTAGCACAAACAATCAACAAGTGGGATCTCTTTTTACTAAAAAGCTTCTGCACAGCAAGAGAAACCATCAAGAGTGTGAAAAGACAACCCACAATGTGGGAAACAATTTTCACCAGCTGTTCCTCAGACAAAGGTCTACTTTCTAGACTCTACAAAGAACTTAAAAAAAATCAGACCTCCCAAATTTAAAGACCCAATCCAAAAATGGGCATCTGAAATGAACAGACACTTCTCAAAGAAGTAGACATAGAAAATAACCATATGAAAAAATGTTCAACATCACTGGTCATTCAAGAGATGCAAATGCAAACAACAGTGAGATTCCACCTCACCCCAGAAAGAATGGCTGCTATCATGAAATCAACCAATAACAAATGCTGGCGGAGCTGTGGGGAAAGAGGAACACTGCTCCACTGCTGGTGGAAGTGCAGACTGGTGCAACCACTGTGGAAATCGGTCTGGAGATACCCCAAAGAACTAGGCTTGGAAGTCCCATTTGACCCAGTTATTTCCCTACTTCCCCCCAAAATTAAAAGAATCATATCACAGTGATATACGTACACCCATGTTCACAGCAGCAGTTTGTAATAGCTAAAACTTGGAAACAGCCCAAATGCACATCAACTGGAGACTGGATCAAGAAAATGTGGTTTTTTAATAAAATGGAGTACTACTCACCCATCAAAAATGAGAACTTAGAGACATTTATTGCTAAATGGATGCACATTGAGGCGATAATTCTTCAGTGAAATAAATAGGACACACATGTGTAAATACCGAATAGTTTCTCTACTGTGAGAAACTGAAAGTGTAAATAAGAACTAAAAGGTATAATAGATAATGTGAAATAGGAAGAAAAGGGCAAAGGGGAGGGGGAACTGGGAGGGGTAGGGGAAAGGAAAGAAGCGAATGGAATATGAGAAAATGAAAAAATGGAAACAAAGTCTTTGTAAATAGGGAGGGATGGAGGGGTTGAAGGGAGGGCAGGGGAAGGAGGAAAAAATAAGAACCAAGAGAGTATGTAAAGGTGCATATCTCCAATGATGAATGTCATTATATTGTACACCTAAAATGTACCAATATAAGGATTAAAAGAAAAAAAGCTGAGAATAGTGTGAAGTTTACACAAAGCACTAATTTGGGGGGGGGGGGGGGTACCGGGGATCGAACTTGGGTCCTTGCGCTTGTGCAGCAGGTGGCAAAACCACTGAGCTAAATCCCCGGCCCCCCAAAGCACTAATTTAAGAACATGTTTTCATATACAAAATAAATCATATCTCAGTGACAGGAACAAGAAATTTAAAAAACAATCTTCCAACTTGAATTTTTCACAAACTATATTGTGCCCTACATAGAACACAAACATTCTAGTCATTATTCCATATACAGGGTCATAATGAAAATGCAGTTTTTAAAACCCACAAAAAAATAATATAATATGTATATAATTTCTTTCAATACTATACTATAATATTAAATTGTCTTATTATGCTTATAAGCATATTTGCACACTTGCCCTATCAGAAGAGGAAGAAAAATTGAACAATCCTAGCAAAATGCATGCATCAACTGCTCAAAAGTGTCACAGCAACCCAAATGGGCATTGTGATTTACTTCAGCTATTATATTTTTTTGGTTTTTGCTTCTGCGATAGGGTCTCACTCTGTAGTTCGGGTTGGCCTCAAACTTGCTGTATAGGCCAGGCTAGCCTCAAACTCACAGCAATCCTCCTGCCTTGCCTCCCAAGTGCTGGGATTACAGGTGTAGGCCCGGCCCATTTCTTTCTTTCTTTTTTCTTTCCTTCCTTTCTTTTTTTTTTTTTCTTTTTGGGTACCAGGGATCAAACTCGGGACCTTGCGCTTGCGAGTCAGGCAGCAGAACCACTGAGCTAAATCCCCAGCCCCCCATTTATTTCTTTTGGGCAGACAAAGCGACAACTGAACTCCAGGCTTGGCAGGGGGAGCAAGTCTTGTTCTTTTTACCAACTCAGCTGGAAACTGACACAATTTAACAAAAATGGCTCCATTAATCTTTAATCAAAATGCCAAGAAAAGGAGTTCTGGAGAAATTTTTTCAGGAAATATTTCACAGAAGTTCACATAAAGTAAAATTCTGTTTACTTTCCTTTTTGAGTTTGCCTCCAGATCTAAAACTCATCCTCCCTTCCTTCATCCTTCTTACCCTCCCTCTTGGTGGTAACTGCTAGCTTGAGAAATATCCAATTGGCATTTCTACTTATAACAGTTTGTGTTCCTTGAAACTGAAGAATGAATTTTAAAAGACAATGGAGGTTAAGAGTAGGAAAGGTTTACTGAGAGACAGGAGGGGTTTTTGAGTGGGTTGCCACTGAGGCCCTTTGTCAGGGGTCATTTATAGAGCAAAGTCAATGTGTGGTACAATGTGGGTCAAACTATAATCAACCAATAAGATTATAAGTACAGTAAAGCTACATAGCTAATATTAATCTAACAGGGAAAAACAGCACATAGCAAAGGTATATAGCTGATAGCATTACCCTTGGCTTATCTATGACTATTAAAACCAAACAAATTTGGGAAGCGGGTAGGTCCGGATGTTCTGGTCACCCACCTGGGTGTCTGATGCCTATCTGGACACTTAATGGACTGGGGGGTACTAATTACAGTATGATCTCAAGTATTTTTTGTTTTGTTTTCAAGTTTTTTTCATCTCTTAGGGAGGTATGTAACAGACCATTGTGACTTTATCTTGAGGCCCTGTCTTTTTTAGATGTGTCTCTAGCCACATTTTGATGTCTTTTTTGTTACTGTTGTTGACTTTTTTGAGATCCCAGTCTCTTTTTGTCTGTACATTAATTTTTATCTAACTTAGCTGTCTATAATAACCAAACAACAAGGACCTAGTTCTACAAGCAGAAGGAAACCAGTTCTGCCAGCAGCCCTTGAGGTGGAAGAAGACCTGAGGTTCAGATGAGAACCACAGATGTGACTGACACCTTAATTTCAGTCCAGTAAGAATCTAGCTGTGCCATGTTGCCCCATTTCCAACCTACAGAACTGAGTTAATGGATGGGTGTGGTTTTAAGCTGCTCTGTGTGCAGTCATTTGTTATGCAGCAAAAGCACAAATGTCAAGTTCCTCAAAATATACTATGATAGTTTCTGTAGAATTATCAAGATGTGGACCCAAGAGGTAAGATTTGAATTTTATTATGTTTAAATAATTGAGGGACTTAAACTGGGTAAGCAGGAATGGGATCCAGTTCTCTTTTAGGCATAGGCATGCTCGGGGAAAAAACAAAAAACAAAAACAAAACAACATAACAGTAAACAATCGTTACTTCCACACTAGAGAACAGACTATTTTCTAAGACTATACTGTTTCCTAGCAGGAGGAACACAGGCAACAAAAAGTGAGTAAAGATGTTAGTAAATCAGATCTGCTTCCCAAGTCTACATTTTAGACAAAAAGGAGTTGGTGGGAGTTAGGTTTTTGTTTTGTCTTGTACTACTAGGAAATGAACTGAGGATCTTCACACTGAGCTACATCCCCATCCCTTTTTTATTTTTTATTTGGAGACAGGGTCTAAGTTGCCCAGACTGGCCTTGAACTTTCGATACACCCGATCCAGCCTCACAGAGCACTGGGATTACAGATGTGCAACACCACACCAGTTTGGAGTTGGTGTTTTTAAAATGCCACTGCTTGAGCACCTGAATTAGTGAGGTGAATTAGGACAAGAGAATTGCTTTCTGCAAAGATATATGGAATCAGTGTGCAGAATGGGTAAAAAGGATAAAAGCAGGCAGCAGCAAAGAAACTAGAACTGCTTATCCAAGAAAGAGGCAATGAACACTAAAACTCAGGTTTGATTTGCTGTAGGTCTCCTACATTTCTGGTAGTGAAATAGTGCTAATATTTCTGTG
Source organism: Heterocephalus glaber (assembly GCF_053883595.1). Taxonomy (NCBI): domain Eukaryota; kingdom Metazoa; phylum Chordata; class Mammalia; order Rodentia; family Bathyergidae; genus Heterocephalus; species Heterocephalus glaber. Next base: position 23,708,451 of record NW_028258156.1, on the reverse strand, counting down.
GACAGATAATAGGAGGTCACTGAAGAGGTTTTAGAGAAAAATAACTTGTTTTAGCTCCCTTGAGTTCAATGAACAAGCTGAACAACCAGAAGCACAGAACAAAGGGGACTGCTTGATATACAAAATCTGTAACTAAGAAATAAATGTTTGGGCTATAGATAGAAGCAAAGGTCACGAGCATCTGGTAGCTGAAGCCTTTCCAAGCATGAGAAAGTGCCAAGAGGGCTGGGGATTTAGCTCAGTGGTGCTGCTGCCTGCCTCACAAGCACAAGGTCCTGAGTTCAATCCCTGGTACCAAATAAAAAAAAAAAGTGCCAAGAAAAACAGGAACAAAAGTGCCAAAGTCACAGCCTAAATCAAAGTAAAAAATCAGATTAGGGGCCAGGGATTTAGCTCAGTGGTTCTGTCGCCTGCCCCACAAGCGCAAGGACCCGAGTTTGATCCCCGGTACCAAAAAAAACCACCTCAGATTAGGCCTAGATTCCAGATTCATGACCCATGATCAAGGGCTATTATTATTATTAGAGGTAGCTAAGTAAGGTAGAAATACTGTACTATAAAAGCAGTCAGACTGGGCTAGGCCCTTGAAGAGTCAGTGCAGAACACATTATATCTATGGCTGGAGGTGCACTCATTGAAGGCCAGGCCTCAAGACAAAGACGGAATGCCTATCTACCTCCCCAAGGGATAAACAATAATGATCGATATTCTAAATAGGCATCAGTCACCAGGGTGGATGACCAGGACCTCCTGATCCATCTTTTCTAAAAAAGGCCTTTGTTCTTTCCATGTACACTTGCTACATACCTGGCTTTCCCACTGGATCAATATTACCTAGGCAACTGTACCTGTAATCTTATTGATGATAATTTTGTCCCACCTTGTACCCATTTCATGATTTTGCTCTATAAAACCTCCTCTGAGAAGCGGGCTCATGGGCAACTCACTTTCCAGGGCCTCTCCTGTCTCTCTCAGTCAGGAGCTGTCTTTCCCTCAATAAAATTTTCTACTCTTAACTTCTATTATTCCTTAGAATTCATTCCTCAATTTTGGGAAACACGAACTCGGCGCATCAGACATCTAGCAGGTTGGGAGTTATATTTCCCTTATATCATATGGAGGTCCTAAATCATTATAATCACCCAATGTAAGTTTATTAAGTTTGAATACACACTTCGAGAGCCAGGAATATAGCTCAATGGTAAGGGCGCACTTATCATGCCTATCGGTCTGGGTTTATTAAAAATAAAACTAAATAAAATACAGATTTTAGAGAACATACACATACATAAACTTCAACTCTACGTCTTACCCTAGGGTAAAATATACCTGTAGTAAGAACTGGCAAACTAAGATCTCACATGCTTTTCTATCTAAAAGCTTGGTTTACAGGCACTCTGCAGGCAGCTGGGTACAGGTTACACTGCTACGAAGAATGAATTGTTTATACAGACCTATACTGGTGAAACTGGCAATAACTACTATGATTGGCTCATGTTACTCAGGAAGTAATGCAAGACATACCACTTCAAACAAAACTTCTGCAAACTTCCACAAGCTTTAAAGGAGTCTACAATAATTCATATGAAATGAATCAACAAAACTCAAGTGCAATAAACTTTCTATCCTCTAAAGTAATTTAGAACACAGGAAATAAATGAAACCTCTAGGCAACTGTTACATAATTTGGTAGCCAGTCACCACATTAATTAAAACTGAATAAAACTGAAAACCCAGTTCTTCAACTACTCTACCTTCAAATGCTGAAGAGCTACATGTGACTTATGGTGACAGTACAGTGTGGGCAGCTCAACATTTCCATCATCAGAGAGTTCTGCTGGACAGGGCTGCTTTGGGCAATTTTTTACCATGAACTTCTTTTAGCATATCATCATTTTTAATTTTTAAAATTGACTAAAAGCTAACACTTTTCTATACTTCAAACAACTTATTGGAAGTTTCAAAATAAGCAATAAAATGACAAATGAGATCATTCCAACATCTGAATACTCTTTGGCTCAGCACATGTCCTTACTGGAACGAACCCAAATCATACACTCACTATGGCAATATTTGCAATAGCAATATACTGCGATCAAAATGTTCATCCAAAAAAAAAAAAAGTCCATCAAGGAGAACTTGCTGATAACATTATGAGATTACTGCCCATCTATGTTTTTTTAAAAACTGAGAACAGGGAGAAAAATAAGAACCAAGATATATCATGCAAAGGTACAATTCCTGGGCCGGGGATTTAGCTCAGTGGCTCCAGCACCTGCCTGCCTTGCAAGCGCAAGGTCCTGAGTTCGATCCCCGGTACCAAAAATTAAAAAAAGGTACAAATTCCCAAATGATGAATGTCATTATATTGTATACCTAAAATGTACCAATAAATGATGAATTTTTTAAAATAGGGCAAATGAAATTAAAGACATAATTCTACTCACAATGATATCAAGAGATTAAAATATTTATAAGCAAAAAGCTGACAACAAAAGCTGAAAACAGACTATGAAAGCTATGAAACATTATTGAAAGAAATTCTTAAAAGACTAAATAGAAAGGCACTTCATTTCATGGACTAGAGAATTAACACTGTTAAATCACTAGTACATTCCAATGGATCTACAGATTCAATGCAATCTCTATCAAAATTCCAGCTACCTTCTTTGGAAAAACTGACCAGTAATTCTCAAGTCTTGAAAATCAACGTTCCAGAATGGCAAAACAATCATGAAAAAAAAATTCTAGGACTCACAACATGTCATGATTTCAAAACTTACTACAAAACTACAGTAATCAAGACACTGTGGTACTAAAATAAGGAAAGATGTATAGATCAATAGAATAGAACTAGGGATTCAGCAATAAGCCCTCATATTTACAATCAACTAATTTTCAACAAGGGTGCCAAGACCATTTGTGATAGTTAACTGTTCTGTCAACTTGAGTAATAAACACCTAACTAATTGGATTATCAGAGTTTTGGTGTGGCTGAAGGGATTTACTTAGTGTGAGTGGCACCAACCAATAGGCTTGTAGCCTGAATGGAATAAAAAGGGCAGTGAAGAAGGAAGGCTCTCTTCTGTTTCTTTGGAGGAGATCTAGTCTCCACCTTCAACTTGGACATCGTCTCCTGGCTTCCAGCACAGACTCCCATGGAATACTACTACAATGAGCTCCAAGCTTTCAACTTTTGTTTGACTGGATCCTTTGGATCTCCACCATGCAGACAACCCTTTTGCATTCTTCCACATCTGACTCTGCAGGTGGCCACTGTAAGCCTACTTTGTAAATCCTTATATATCTTATATTAAATCTTTCTCTAGTGAGTGAGTACTGGTTGATACACACTCAATCAGGAAAGAATAGTCCAATGAATATTAATGAGACAACTGGACATTCACATTCAGAAGAATGAAGCTGGACTCTCACTTCCCACCGTATACAATAGCCATTTCATAATGAATCAAGGTTCTAAATATAGGAGACAAAAGTAGAAAACTCCTAGGAAAGATGATCAACACCATTAGCTAGAAGAAAAATGAAAATTAAAATCACAATGAGAAGCCACGTGTGGTGGCACATGCCTGCAATCCCAGCACTCAGGAAGCTAAAGTAGGAGGACTCCCATGAGTTCGAGGCCAGCCTGGGATACATAGTGAATTCAAGGCCAGCCTGAACTACATAGTAAAACTCTGTCTCAAAATACCACAAGGAGGGGCAAAAGGTGTGGTGTGGTAGTAAACCACATGCATAAGGCTCTGGGTTCAACCTCTAGCACTGAAAAACAACAACAAAATCCACAATGAAATATCATTTCACACCCATAAATAAAAAAAGACAATAGCAAGCTATAGCAAGAACATACAAAAATTTATATTTTTGGATATTGCCTTGCTGAGGGAAATGGAAAATGGTATAGTCACTTTGGAAAATAGTCCAGCAGTTTGTCAAAGGGTTAAACAGTTACCACGTGACCCAGCAATTCCATTTCTTGGTAAAACCCCTAGAGAAATGAGAACTCATGTGCATGCAAACACTCAGACATGAGTATTATTCTTTTTTGGTACTGGAGATCAAATCCACAGCTGCAAACATAGCAACCATGTCTTCTAACACTGGGCCACACCCCCAAGAAACCAGTATTATTTGTAAGAGCCAGAAGAGGAAACAATCTAAAATGTCAATTAAATGAAGAACAAGTACAAAGATAGTATAATCAAACAATGGAAGTGTACTTGACAATAAAAGAAATGCAACACTGATAGATACTGCGACAGGACATGACACAGATGACACTTGAAGATATTATGGCAAATCAAAGAAGCTACTGATCAAACCCCACTTATATGATTCCATTTACATAAAATACTTAGAAAAGACAAATTTTGAGAAACAGAAAGTAGATTAGTGGCTGTCAAAAGTCAAGGGGTGAGAACTCAGACAATGACTTCAAAATCAGAGCACTGTGGAAATTTTAAAAGGTGACATGTAAGTTTCCTGGCACAGTAACTTTGCACCATAGGCAAAGTCTTTTTTTTTTTTTTAAGGCAGTCAAAGTTTAAACCTCACCAGCCCACAATGAACCCACTTCCTTGGGGTTCCGGGTGTGACCAATAAATACACCCTGATGCATCATGTATAACATGGCTACTACACCTTTGGGCCTGTCTGGAGTTTCTCCCATCCTTTCTGTTCATCTGCGACTATCCTAACTACAAAGGTCATCAGTCCCACTGCCTAATTCCTCTGTTTCCAAACTCCTGTGCTTTATTGCTGTAATTAGTTAAGAGATTTCTCTAGGAAGTGTTGAAAGAATCTATATTATTAACTATTGTATTTTTCTAGGGCAATATGACAAAATGGGTCACACTAATGTTATAATCATTCTTGAAGAAAAAGGTATCTACTGGTAACATGAACTTTCAGAAATTAACTAGTAAGCAAACTGTTTAAAAAATATTCTCCATTCAATCCCCAGTACTACCCCCCCCCCAAATTCTCCAAGTAACACAAAACTTTTCTAACCAGGTCTCTTCTGATAAGTGTTGAGGACAACACATAGAACCACTCCTGGGTGCCATGAGACCTAAGAATGATGCAGACACAACCTAGATCACAGAGACAGTTTACTGGGGGACAAACTGACAGAAATATAGTTCTGGGCAGCAACAAGACCAGTAAAATTCCAATATTTGGGTCAGAAGATGAGGGCTTATACAATGATCAGGACAAAAGTGACTTCATCCAAGTCAGAATGTGCCTAGTTTATCACATTTCTGGTCCAGGACCCATTATACATACTACTGTAATAGTTTTGGTCTATGTTTAATATGTTGGAAAAGTATGTGGAGAAAACTGGTCAGGATTTCTCAGGAGCAATCATGGTGGTGATGACTCCCTACAAGTACAAACATAAGGCCAGTCCTCAAAGACCTTGTGAACTAGTGCCCTGCACAAGGGGTTTGACATATCAAAATTCTTCCAATCTTTCCCTCAGAAAGACAAGAAAACTTACAGCTGACAACACAGAATTACAAAATTTTGACTGCAGGAAGATTAATGCAACACATTCTGAAATTCTATAACTTCATTCATCCAGTTCTCAGGGGCTGGGGACTGCTAGAGATCAAATCCTATGTCTTAAACCTGTGAGGCAAGCTCTCTACCATCAAACTATACCACCAGCCTTGCATCCAATTCATAAGTTTTGTATAAATAGCTTATTTTTGAAGACAAGTGTTTCAATTAGCACTAATGTCAACCTTACTAAAGGAACTATACATATAAATCCTCAAAGATGTTGAAAAACATTAATTAATACTATTCTGGCAGAAGTAGTAATATTTGGAGACTGGTAGATGCCTAAAGAACCCAGCAGGAAAAATTTTCCAAGGAAACAAGGACTCTGGAAGCATCAAATCAAGTCCCAATAGGAGTACTTAAAAACAAGGTGAAAACAGGCTGAGACACCAACTCAGTGAACTGGTGTCTCAAGACTGGCTATAGAAAGAGACAGGACTGGCAAAGAAGTAGGCCACCAGTTTGTAAGATGGACTTGGGATACCATACTCATCTTTCTTCAGACTTGATAGCAAAGGAGAAACTCCCATGAAAATTTGAGATCTCAAGTTTCTCCTTGTGAAGAGTTATTTTGAACTAACTACACTAACTGCTCAGTCTTAGAAATCCCCAACCCACTTGGGCATTCCTGCAATACCTTAACAGTGTTGAAATCTGCAGCATGGTACTAAGGAAGTTAAAGTTTGAATGTAACCACTTTATTTAAAAGGTTTTTCTTTAACTTAAATGAAATAGGGTTGAAGTGCACAGGATTTTGTTGACCATGTTTGTGAATTATAGATGCAAACATGCATTGGTAGAATCGTATGATGGTCTTTTGTGATACTTAATTTTTACATATCCCAGTCTCTGTGTATCTGCATAGACAAAGAAAAAACAAACTGCTGCTTCATTTTTATTGAAGGTTTCCAAGACTGCGTGTCTGCTCCTGAGATTTGTTTTAAGTATGTGTATTCTTTGCTTGTATTGTGTATTTAAAAAGAAAAAGAAAAAGAACCCCTTATCATTGAGCATGTTGGCATTGTCCCCTTTATTTTTCTCTTTGGGGTCATATGAAGCAAGTTATTCTTTTTCTGTATCTTTTTTTTCTTCTGTAAACTTTTTTCTGTTTTGTTTAAAAATGGCTTTATAAAAGGGCTTTTATGACACCCCCCTCCCCCCCAAAAATCCCCAACCCAAGAAGTTAATACAGGGTACTTCTGGGGTGGTGGCATCTTTGAATAGCTTAAAGAAATAAAAACAAATGAAGGAAATACACCCTTGATATGGGCTCTTTAGGATTCTCAGCAATTACAATCCAGTGACTATGATTCAATATTTTTTCAAATTACCCAATTCAGATTCAAATCACAAGAAAACAGTACCATATGAGCAAGCCAAAAGAAATAATAAACACCAAAATCCAGTATTTCATATACTAGTTTTAGGAAGCATAGACTATAAAATATAACACTGGTCCCTTGATATCCATGGTGGACTGGTTTCAGGAGAGACATACACGCCCCTAAAATACCAAAATCAGCGGATGCTCAAGTCACTTATATTAAATGGCATAATATCTGCATATAACCAATGTACACCCTCCCATATACTCTAAATCACCTCTAGATTACTCACTGCCTCATACAATGTAAATGCTATGCAAATACTCCTTATACCATATTGTTTAGATAAGGATAACAAGAAAATCTGCGTATGTCTAGTACAGAGGCAATCTCTTCCCAATCCCAGTATGTTGAATCCAGTTAGCTGACTCTGAAAGATATGGAACCACAGATATGGAGGGGGTTGACTGTATGTTCATAATGTTGATAGAAATTTAAAAAGGAAATTAATGCATGCGAGGAGGTAGGGAGCATTAAATTTGTTGAATTTATTAAACAACAAAGAAGAGACTGGAAGATGAATCTGAAGAAGGCACCAAAGATGCACCATAAAAAGATAAAGAAGCCAAAAGTACAAAAAGTAAGGACAGAGTAGAAAGTAAGAAAATTTAACCTCTTAACTAATATTTGGAGTTCTCGAAGAAAAGAGAAAAACAGAAAAGGCACCATTACAAGAAGAAATAAAAGCTGAGAAATGTGCAGAATTGATAAAGAACATGATTTAAATAAGATTCAGAGAGCACAAAGTGTGCTAGATAAAGAAAAATCCCCAGTACAGTAAAAGTGAAGAATACCACAGCAAAGGGAAAAAATAGTTTTAAAAAGTAGCCAGAGAAAAATGTCATTTTCTATAAAGAAATGCCAATCACATTGTCATTAGATTTCTCAAAAAACAAAAGAAGTCAAGCAACAGTCATGTGGACCAGGGATTTAGCTCAGTGGTTCCACTGCCTGCCTTGCAAGCACAAAGACCTGAGTTTGATCCCCGGTACCGGGGAAAAAAAAACAACAAACAGTCATGTAAAGTCATCAAAGTGCTGAGAGCAAATAACTGCCATGGTTGGTTGCATATCTAGTTAAATCATTAAAAACTATTATCCACAGACCCTTTTCTAAAGAAACTTCTAAAAATATATTTCAAGAAGACAGAAAATGATCAAAAAGGAAGATCGAAACTTCAGAAAGCATGGTGATTCTTTATGGGTAATGAGAGTAAACCAAAACAAACATGGGCTGGGGATTTATCTCAGTGGTTCCACCTCCTGCCTCGAAAGCACAGGGTCCTGAGTTCCATCCCGGATACCAAAAAAACAAAAATCAAAAAACAAAAACAAAAACAAACCATGGAACGTTTGTCTCCAGGCTGGGAATAAATACATTATTTAAAATGACAATGTATGTTTTGTTTTGTTTTGTTATGAGAGTCTCACTTTGTAGTTCAGGTTGGCTCTGAGTTACTACTATTCATTAGTCCAGGCTATCTCTGAACTCACAGCAATCCTCCTGCCTCTGCCTGAATGCTGGGATTACAAGTGCATACCACCACACCTGGCAAAACAACAGGTTCTGTGAACACTTTAGGTAACAAACACTTCAAGTAGCACAGTACTATCCTAAGTGTTTTATTCATATTGACTCAATCCCCAAACAACTCTATGAACTTGTGTAGGGAGGCAGGAACTAAGCTTGCTTTATCAAATAGCTAGACTGGAACAAGGTAATAGTATGTTGTTAGGTAGAGATAGGGTCTCATTCTGTAGTTCAGGTTGGCCTTCAACTCATCACATTGCCCAGACCAGCCTCAAACTTGTGGTAAAACTCCCGCCTCGGCCTCCTGAGTGCTGGAATTACAGGTGTGTGCCACCAAGCCTCTGTTTTCTACGGGACTGAATCTCCTGCTGTGCCACAGACCCTCTGGAGGGACCAGCAGGTAGTAGGTGGCTGGCACGTGGAATGGGTTTGAGAAGCTTACTGACCGGGATGAGATGGGTTACGTGTAGTACTGACACCCACTTGAGGCACTCAGATTTCCCCAATCACAAAGACCAGAGTCCTAGAGCAGCCAAAAGCCTGGCACTGGAAAATGTGATAAGCATAAGGAGACTGAGGCAGAAGGTTCAGGAGCCAGCTAGGAAATGTTACTACATGCATATGTAACCACCAAGTCCTTTCATCTTTTTAAATTAATACACTTTTAAACAAACAAACAAACAAAAAAGTGTCCATGTACAATTTGAATACTAGGTATCAGAGCAAATTCCTATCAAGTAATGTGCCAGTTTCAACCTCCCCCTCAAAAAAAAAAATCACTGTGACTAAATAAATACATACTAATTGGCAACAAAATACAATGAACAAATACAACATGAACTCAAGCTCACTGTGCTAAGTATAGGAAGCCAAACACAAACACTACACTGTGCATGATGCCATCTTTCAAAGGCATGGAAAGCAGAGTGAGAGATGTCAGGAGCCAAGGAGTCAGGCAAGGCTGCTGACTGCAAAAGGGCTCAGAGAACTTCGGGTGTTGACTAAAATGTTTCCTCATGATGTGTGTATGTGTACGTTTATCATAATCCATTTAGATGTACACCTTTTATTTTACGCAACCCATCAAAAAGGCCACTCTAACCACCGGGGACCCCTGTGAGCTGCTCATAATACATGCTCCCATCACCTTCGATTGGTAAAGCTCCAATACTTTTCATTGCCAAATATAAAACCATGTAAAGCCCTCACGGTTGCTGACATTAACACATGGGAAACTCTTAGCAGACGTTTGCTAACTTCAAGCCACTCACTAGTTTGCAAGGGCAGTATTTTACCAAATGAGGGGAAATAATTACAACCAAACTTATACACACACAGAGACTTACATAAGGTAAAAGATATTCAAAACAACATGGTGCTGTGATTAGAACACATGTAACCAAACACTATGATGAATTTCCCTCTTGTATTGGCAGAAGACACAGCCCCTTATTAGTGCGAGTGTACCTAACAAATGAAGACTCCCAAAAGCACCAAATAGCCAGCCACTGTGGAGCATACCTGTAATCCCAGCACTTGGAGGCTGAAGCAGAAGGACTGCTACAAGTTTGAGGCCAGCCTGGGATACACAGTGAGTTCAAGGCCAGCCTGAACTACATATCAAGATGTATTCTCAAACAAACCAAACAAACAACACTGAATCCATCCAGCTGTTGGTGCGGGGACTACAGCCCCTCCATTCTGAGTATCATACCATGTCATATCAGTAAGAACTCAAGAGACTGATTTTCTCAGAACTGTGCTATTCCCTCCTTTCCTGTGTCTTGGTTTCTATCCTACCATTTCGAATTCTGCTTGGTAAAGCAATGAGAAGACAGCTCTGTTATTTGTTCAAGAAATAGCAACAAACTATTTTATTGTTGTTAAAATAGGTAAAACATGAGAAGTCCCACAGAATCAGATGGGTACGATCAGACAGGTACACAAGTAACATAAAACAAGATGGAATGCTGTTTGATCAACATTAACTTCTTTAATTAATTCAACATATATTTAAAGCATACAGTTTCCAGTACTGTTGTAAGGTCCAGAGCATACAATAGCAAAAACAAAATATCCCAGGCATGGTGGCTCACATCTATAATCCCAGGAACCAGGAGGATGAGACAGGAGATAATGCATTGAAAACCAGTCTGGCTACTTAGTGAGACCCTGTCTCAAATAATCTAAAAACAAATAAAATATGTTGAAAAAAATGTTCTCTGATAGATTGAGTCTCTAGGAACATGTAGAGAAAGCAGACTGAACTGAAGAGATGTACAAGGGAAAAAGATGTCCACAGATCTAGCTAGGGAAAGTTCTAGGCAGGAGGGATGGTGTACATGAGCATAGGGATCACAGCAGAAAACGGCTTGTCTATTTTTGCTGCTACATAAGGTTTCCATAAGAGAATGTCAGTAAAAATGCTAGAAAGGCTTAGGATCATATTTTGACACTCTTCCATAGAGTCTGGAGTTTATCTGGAAGGAAATAAAATGCAACATAAAATTAAATCTATATATTTTGGAAGCTATAACAATCGTTTTAAAATAGGACTCTACACCACAATCATGTGGAAATTTTTTCAAAATCCAAAAGCTAGAAGCAGGACATTCTGACTCAGTAGGTCTGGAATGTGGCTCGGGTACACCTCACTAGGAGGCTGATGACACACACCCACAGGTCCACACTGTCCTAAGGGATCATTACCATTGCTAACAGATGTCTACCACCAATTAGCTGAAGCAAGGAAAGCAGACATAAATGGCCACAGGCAAAGAAAGGTAGATATAAATATCCATTTATAATGGTCCAAAAGACTTAAAGAATAGGACCTCCAGTTTTTATAAATGCTTAAGTTATTATGTAATATTACAGTTTTCAAGTAAAACCAACTTTTGGCTAATTCCATTCAAATGAAATAATTATCCCATAATGCATTAGGGTTCCAGCTCTGAAAACCATGCCAAGGGAAGCTCTGGTTTACATGTGATTAACACCGTCCATTTTTTCCCATAGAAGCATAGCTATTTGTCAAGATTGGTGTCACAGAGCACTCTTTCATTATTCCCTCAACACTCCCAGATCATGATCCTGCTTCTCCTTGGTATCTCTCTTATCCAACCCCACTGCCTGAAACTGTCCAAGCTCCCCACTTAGTCATCCTCTCCAATGCCACCCCCTCTTCAGCCCACCTTCCGTTACCACACCAACATGCCAAAATACAGATATGACCAGTGATTTTTCTGTTTGAAAAGTGGTTTACAAAAATACTTGCTCATTTTTTAAAATCTGTAAATCACAGATCATAAATAATGTACATCCCTAGTCTCCAGAGATAAGCCATACTATCTCTATGTTATTTTCCCCCAATTTTCACCCAGCTATATTTTACAGAATTTGAACTATTTTCATGAGCATCTTCTCACGGCAATAAAACCTCTGTAAAATTACATTTTAACAGGCACACACTATTTTTTATAGAGATCTATCAAAACTACTTAACTATTTCTTTGTTTCCAGTCAGAGAAGATTGAGTATACTGTGAAAAACAACTTGTCCCATACATTTCTGTCTATATGTTATAAATTATTTTCTTACAGCATAGTACCAGGAATAAAATGACCAGATCAGAGTATAGACATGTAAAAACACTGCCAGGCTACTATACAAAACTCTACACAAGTAACATTCTGGTCAGGAAGAGTATGTACTGGAAGTAGATGAATTCTTTTTTTTTTTTTTTTTTTTGGTACTGGGGATTGAACTCAGGACCTTGCGCTTGCAAGGCAGGCGGCGGAACCACTGAGCAAAATCCCCCGCCCAGTAGATGCATTCTTGGACACACTAACAAAAGAATTTCTTCCTTACAGTGATTCACAACTTTATTAATAACTAGTATCCCCTTTCGTGAAAATATTAAAAGCACTATAAACAATCACATCGGAAACATAATCTGAAGTAAAATTGGATTTAAAAACCCGAAGATAATATTCTAACAATTTAAGCATTTCATTAAGAAAACAGCTTTTGACAGCAAAATAACTGGTAAATTTTAAAACTTCCATTATGCCTACACTTCAGTACCCATTCTGAGCAGTGTTAACTTGTGTTATTATGAAATATAATTTAGTCTTAATCTTCATTTTCCTGGCATATAACTCCTAAAATCCTTGGAATCTCCAGTGACATCTATGTATTTGTTAACACGTTAACTAATAGCCGGCAGCCTCTAGGAAGCTTAAAGAGAAGGGCTGGTCATCAAAAAACCAAGGCAGGATTAGCCCCACCTCCTAAATGCTGGAGAGGGGAGAGGGGGCTGAAGGTTAGGCTGATCACCAATGGTCAGTGATTTATTCAATCGCACCTACATAATGAAGTCTGCATAAAAAGCCCAAAGGACAAAGTTCAGAGAGCCTCTAGATGGGTGAGGATCTGGAGGTTCCTGGGGAACGGGGAAGACTGGAGAGGGCATGAAGTCCACACCCTTTCTCTCATACTTTGCCTTGTGAACCACTTCATCTATATTCTTTATGTCCTTACAGTAACAAACTGGCAAATGTAGTTAGTATTGCCCTGAGTTCTGCAAGCCACTCTAGCAAATTAACTAACCTAATGAGGGAAGTGAGGGAACTCAGATTTAGTGTTAGAATGGTGGGATCTAACACTGTCTCCAGGTAGTGTCAAAACCAAATTGGATTAGAAAACAGCCAAATGATGTCAGCTGCTGCAGCAGTGCTTGCTAGGAGTGAGGGGGCACCCACATATCTGACATGAGATGCATGTTGTGAGAACACAGGAGACCTGGGTATGCACCCCACCATATCTGTATAACTCTTCAAACATTGTTGTCTCACAACATGCCTGAAAAGGTTTTCACCACTGGCTACATATTTAGAATGCATATTCTGGTACAAATACAGAAATTCTGTTGATTTAAAAGCATACTTCAGAAAGACTTGCACTTATGTCAAATATGATCATTCAGGCCATTTATTTATTACATAGTTCTGTGTTCATTTCATCATAGACAAAGTGGCATGGTCTGTGAATTCACAGAGTATTCTGAAGGACTATAATGAAATTAAAACAAGGAAGTTTATAATTTTACCAGAGGGAAAAGTCAGTTAAGCTAGAGAGTATTAGCTATGAGTGAGGTAGTAGCTATTTGTGTTCACATTTATTCAAATACACTTTTCAAGAAAAAACTAATTCTTTTTTTTTTTTTTTTTTGTACCGGGGATAGAACTCAGGTCCTTGCGCTTGCGCAGCAGGCAGCGAAACCATTGAGCTAAATCCCCGGCCCCCCAAAAGTAATTCTTAACGAGGAACAAATGCCACATACTCATTGCTGAAACAATCTGAAGGAAGCAAGGTGAAAGTGGCCCTGAGTGTACACATACCTCCAGGGCACCTGCCTCAGCCCAGGATGCCCATCCAGAAAGCTGTGATGAGCTGACAAGATCTCACAACCTGATTCTGTCTGCTCACATGGGGCTTACGAGGAATAATTCCAGAAAGATGCAGGCATCTCTTCAGCTGAAGACACCACTACTTTTCCTGATTCTTTCCCTAAGGTCAGCCAAAATGACAAGTCTCAAAGAGATTCTTAATATGCTGACCAGAGACAAGATCTCTCTCCACATCTAATAACCCTGGTAGCACACAGAACCTATGGCTGTTCAGAGTTTGTCCCCGATGGACCTTCTTGTCTAGTGTAAAAAAATTAAACATCTCCCACCTCAGTTCATCCTTGTTTCTTCTGTACTCTGATCCAGTCAGATTTTATTCTTCCTTCAACTGTCAATTTAAATTTGTTCAAGTCCCAGTGAATTCTCTATCTCCCACAGATCTCATATCTAGAACTCACGGCAATTTCTCTTGCATTTTAATGAACTGCATGCACATTTTCCTCTCCTACTAGAGGTGACATACTTGCAGTGTTTAGTACCATCTCCACACCACCCAATACCTGGCTCAGTGCCCTGCATGCTACAAAATTTAAAATTCTGTATCCCTATACTCACCTGTGTTTTCCACTCCTGAGATGAACAACTGGTAAATAGATTAAATAGCTATTTAATCTATTAAGCCAGCAATGAACAAATATGTAACTTTTTATTCAAAACTATGAAAGCATTTCCTTATTTTTAGATGTATCTACTAAATTATTTTCTATCCTAAATGTTTTTTTAAATTAAATTTCAAAATACAGAAGTATTCACCTTATAATTCTAGATAATATGCACGAAATTTTAAGCAAAAAGGACAGTTTAATCTGGCAAGTCCATCTACTTCATAAACCTGTTCCACAAAACCAAGGCTTATGCTGTCATAAAATGCATCAAGGAGCATTCCAATCCACTCAGTTTACTACGGCTCACTGACAAACACTGCCTGCTTTCTTAGTATAACTACAAATGTGTTTTCATCAGGCACGATGTTTTGTGTTCAGAAAAATACCTTAACTTACTTTCTCTCTCTCTCTCTCTCTTTTTCTTTTTTTTTTATTTTTGGTACCGGGGATCAAAGGGTGCGCTTGTGCAGCAGGCAGCGAAACCACTGAGCTAAATCCCCGGCCCACCTTAGCTTTAAAGAGATACTAAAAACTATAAAAGATTCAAATATAAAACATGTTAGCCATGGGCTGGGGATTTAGCTCAGTGGTTTCGCCACCTGCTGTGCAAGCGCAAGCAAGGACCCGAGTTTGATCCCCGGTACCAAAAACAGACAAACAAACAAACAAAAAAAACATGTTAGCCGTGTACTTTCATTCAACAAATATTTATTAAAGGGCAACCATGTGCCAGCACTGCACTAGGCCATTTACAAACAAGGGGCCAGACTCTGATGATGAAACACATTAAAACAGCCATGCTTGTCTGCTTTGATGCCTACTAACATCACTTCTCTGAAGATTCTCAGTACCATCTCCAGCTGATAAACACAGCCGTAAACAAGAAAAGTAGTGTAGTTTCTACTTCATAATTAGGTGCATCTCCAAAAAGTCCCTACAGAAAAACTGTAGGGTCTATCACTTGGAGCTGGCAACTTTGATTTTTATCAAAAGGAAAACAATAAAATAAAAGAACACAGTGAAAGCAAGTAGAATGACATGAATTGCAAATGAAACAAGGTGACAAAATTACAGGACTGGGCAAGGGCAGTATTAGGTTAAAAATTCTTGCACTGTTTTAGAAAGCTAACTAATGGAAGAGAGGGGGACACCTTAAAAGGGTTTAGCCCTATCCCTAATGATACATCAGAGAATTCTGGAAACATCTGAATTCCTCTGAGAACATAAAAATAATAACTATAATTATTTTAGTTTTAATGTTTTTAAATATAAAGTTGTAAATGACTAGCCTAATCATCTTTCTACAGAAAACTCTGGTTTATCATTTCAAATATTTCAAATATACAAGTATTATTTCAAATATACAAGTACACACACAAGTAGGCCTACCCGTCGGTTAACAATTCTTACATTTAGTCATATCTGCTTCAGATCTTTTTTTTATTTAAAATAAAACAACTTTATTAAGCTAAAAATTTGCATACCACAGAATTTACAAACCTAAAATGTAAGATTCAACAGATTTTAGCACATTGACAGAGCTGTACAACTAGTGTATAACCACAATCAGACCTAGGGTTGTTTTTGTTATCTCAGATCAAAACACACTACCTACAAGCAGCTGTCATCTCCTTATCCCTTCCCCTTCAATCTAGGTGACCACTAAGCTACTCTCTACCTTCATATGTTTTCCAGATCTTTCAAATGAAGGACTAACCCAAAGTCCCCAATTCATTTCTCCTTTGTACAGTCAACAGCTACCTAGAAGTTAAGATTCATCTTTCCCGTGCAAGTTTTTATAATTTTACTATATAGCTTGTACCAGTAAATGTTACGCTGTGTCATACTCCATCATCCTATGGGCTCCCCCCGCAATTTATCTTTTGGGGTTTACTTGCATTGAGAGAGGCAATCCCACACTGCATTTTAACTGTCATCTAGTACTATACCATCTGAATATTTACCTGTATACTGAGCCCTTTTCTCAACAAATGTTCTGGCTATATCACTTTCCATTACTACAAACATGCTGAAATTTTCACACCCTTCTCTCTCCTTGCATACTTGTTTAATGAAAGTTTTTCAAAGGCAGTCTTTGCTGAGCTATACTCACCAATCCATGAAATCAATACACTGGGTCAGAGAAAGCATTTCTATTAAAAAAAAACAATGGAATAAGGTAAAAAAAAAATCCCCAAGTATGCTTCACATAGTAAGAATACTGTGTCTTGAAAACACATTTCATTGGACACAGATGTGTGCATGCCCTGGATCACAAAAACAACATATGGAAGATTCTGCTCAAGGATGTATATCTAGACAGCAAAACCCTACAGAGCAGGTCATGTACATCTTCAGCCCTGCAAATGTAGGCATGTATTCTCCACCTAGAATGTCTCAGTGAACCATGCAAGAGAGCTCTAGTTTTAGCTTATTTCACATCCCAAACCAATTCTCCCAGGAAGTATTCCTTTCAGATTGGGTATCAAGTTACACACTGAATTTATAGATTTTTTAAAAAGATATTAAATCCACACTGATTAAATGGTCTGTCCCCCACACATATATTCAAAGGTGAGTTTACATCCTTCAATAATACATTGTAGGGCTCAGGATTTAACTCAGTGGGTGCCGTCTACCTCGTAAGCTCAAGGTCCGGAGTTCGAACCCCAGTACCAAAAGAAAATAAAAATAATACTTTGTAATTTTCTCCATAAATGTCATATACAGCTTTTGTCAGACTTACTTCTAGTTCAGAATCATTATTCTTACTCAAAAATGCTTTTGGGCCGGGGATTTGGCTCACTGGTTTGGCCGCCTGCTGGGCAAGTGCAAGGACCCAAGTTCAATCCCTGTTACCAAAAAAAAAATGCTTTTAATACACTCTACCCAGTGAATGTATCCCTCACTTATCATTTGGATAAGAGTAGCTCAAGTAAGCATAAGGACCCAAGTTCGATCCCCAGTACCAAAAAAAAGAAAAAAAGAGTACCTCAACTTTCAGTTAGCCATCATCTTCCATTTTGGAACATTTATAATTCCAAATCAAACTCCAAACTGCTAGTTAAAATACATTCTGCAATTTATTCCTTTTTTATTTCATGAATTTACTGAATTTATTAAGATAGTATTCAAAATGAATTAAACATTCTGCCTGCCCCAAAAAAGTTTCAAATGTTTGTTTGCTAAATTAAAGAAGCTTTTGTGAGAAAAAGTCCTAACCTCAAAATGTATGTGAGTTTAAATATAAAAAGGTTGTTAAAATGTTAAATCAACTGATTCCCTTTCCTTCGTGAAGTTGTATGAATGTTAATAAAAGTTAAATTTACCTAAAAAATTGTCACCATCCAAAAAACTGTCAACAAAATCTGGCTTGCTTTTGTATATAAAGCCTATGCCACTTTATTTAAGACTAGGAACAACCCTTTCTCTATTTAAACTGGAGAATCATTATGGTCACAAACCCTGAACCAATGGACAGCAAGCTGCTAGCCAGCAATCATGACTGTCTGCATTCTAGTAACTGTGTATTTAAGATGCATACAGGAAACCAAGAGTTGCTCTCTCGGTGTGCGCCTGTTGTAAATGAAGGGTGCAGGGCTCCAGAGCATCAGCCAGCCTCCCCAGCAGAGGACCATGCTCACTGAGAGCATCTTGAACTTTCCAGACTTGGTGAAAACCTACCCAGCTGTGTTTTATATTATAATTACAGAGACTGGAGTTTATTCATAAAATGTAATAGGCTTTGTCTAGAAAACAAGCACTTTTAAAGACTATAGAGAAAACAGGAAATAAATTCAGTAAAGATATTTCCCAAGAATATCTTGAACTGTTTTCTTACAAAATCTGTTAGGAACACATATTTCTAAAAAGGAAAAGTGAGGTTCTAGACCTGGATGTCATATAAGGTGGCTAGTAACACATGGCTATCCACCTATTTAATAAATGGTGTTGGAAAAACTGGATTTCAACCTGCCAAAGACTAAAACTAGACCCATACCTATCACCATGCACTAAACTAAGATCAAAGTGGATTAAAGATCTAAATATTAAGACAGAAACACTAAACTTGCTGGAAGATAAGTTAGGTAGAGCTCTTGAAGACATTAGCATAGGAAAAGACTATATGAACAAAACCTCAGTAGCATGGGAACTAGCACAAAGAATCAACAACTGGGATCTCATCTTATTAAAAAGCTTCTGCACTGCAAGAGAAACCACCAACAGAGCTAACAGACAACCTACAATGTGGGAAAAAATTTTTAGCAGCTGTACCTCAGACAAAGGTCTATGATCTAGAATATATAAAGAACTGAAAAAAATCAGACCCCCCCCAAATTCAAAGATCCAATTCAAAAATGGGCATCTGAAATGAAAAGACATTTCTCAGACAAAGAAGCGAAAGCAGCAAATCAATATATGAAAAAAGGTTCAACATCACTGGTCATTCGAGAGATGCAGATGAAAACAACGCTGAGATTCCACCTCAAACCAGAAAGAATGGCTGCTATCAAGAAATCAACCAATAACAAGTGCTGGCGGGGATATGGGGAGAAAGGAACCCTTCTCCATTGTCGGTGGGAGTGCAGACTGGTGTAACCACTGTGAAATCAGTATGGAGATACCTCAAAGAACTAGGACTAGAGGTCCCATTTGACCCAGCTATTCCTCTGCTGGGTTTATCTTCCCAAAAGAATTAAAAGAATCATACCACAACGATATATGTGCACCCATGTTCATAGCGGCACAGTTTGTAATAGCTAAAGCTTGGAAACAGCCCAAGTGCCCATCAATTGGAAACTGGATAAAGAAGATGTGGTTTTTTTAATAAAATGGAGTACTACTCAGCCATAAAGAACAAGAAACTAGAGACATTTATAGCTAAATGGATGCACATTGAGGCCATACTCTTAAGTGAAATAAGTAGGACACACATGTGTAAATACCGAATAGTTTCTCTAGTGTGAGAAACTGAAAGTATAAATAAGGATTAAAAAGATTAAAACAAATTAATTGATAGTTTGAAATAGGAAGAAAAGGTCCAAAGGGGTAGGGGAAGTGGGAGGGGAAGGGGAAAGGAAAGAAGGGAAAGGAAAAATTATGAGAAAAGAAAAAAGAAATGGAAATGAAATCTATGTAAATAGAGAAGGGTGGAGGGGGTGAAGGGTACACAGGTAATGGGGGAAAAAAATAAGAACTAAGATACATCATGCACAGGTACAAGCACCCAATGATAAATGTAAATGTACTGTATACCTAAAATGTACCAATAAAAGAATTTTTAAAATAAAAAATCCATATGCTATCAAAATTTAAATTACTTAATAATAAATTTTAAAATACAGCACATCAATTTAAGCACATTTCAAGTATTTTATGCTGGGAACAGTTATCATATTAGAACACCACAAACACATCTGAGAAACAATGCTGTTGTATAGTTTAAAAGTTTTGGGGCTGGGGATTTACCTCAGTGGTTCCGCTGCCTGCCTCGCAAGCACAAGGTCCAGAGTTCGATCCCCGGCACCAAAAGAAAAAGTTTTGACTGTGGTAAAAAAAATTATCTTCAAAATATAGCTTGTTTTTACCCCAAGTACAAACTTCTGTTGAGTCTCAGGATCTAAGGAGCCTCAAATCATGTTAATAACATCAAAATATTAAATTTAATTTTAGCCATGCACGATAGCACACACCTACAATCCCAACTACTGGAGAGGCTAAGGCAGAAGGGTCATTTGAGCCCACAAGTTTGAGACCAGCCAGGGTAACATAGCAAGAACTCTGGCTCTGAATAAATAAATCTATTTTTCAATAAAATAGACATAAAATCACATTTGTGGAGCATTTAGAGAACTATCACATGTAGACACTTCCCAGTAAATAAAACAGGAGAAAAATCCTTTGCGCAAATTTTGAAAAACCATTGCATGTGTTTAAGACATAAAATTCTGCTTTAAAAAGATATCCAAGCCTTTAGTTACAAAGACTGCCCCCTTAAAAAAAGCCTTTTTTGGAATCACCCCGCTGCAGACAGGCAGGTCTGCCCACGCCCTATCTAGGTCCCGAATCGCACAGAACACACCGAATCAGCCCGCTGCAGACAGGCAGGTCTGTGCACACCCTACTGAGGTCCTGAGTCACGCGGAAGACACCGAATCACCCCGCTGCAGACAGGCAGCCACCTGATTCCACACTACAAAGACGCAGAGGACACCAGACCACCAGACCAAGGTACTGAGTCCCACTGTTCCCGGCCCAGAGGTAGTGGCTTCTGAGCCTTCGTCCCACTGCTCCTGCTCCAGAGGAAGGTGATTCCCGATCACCATCCCTACCGCTGCTCCCAGCCCAGAGGAAAGGGCTTTTGGGCCACCTTCTGTCCCGCTGCTCTTGGCCCAGAGGAAGGGGCTTCCAGGCCACCATCCCTCCCACCACTCCCGGCCCAGACGGAGGGGCTTCTGAGCCACCATCCCACGGCTCCTGGTCCAGAGGAAGGGGTTTCCTGGCCACCATCCCTCCGGCTGCTCCCAGCCCACAGGAAAGGGCTATTGGGTCACCATCCCTACCGCTGCTCCCGGCCCCGTCCCACCTCACCCAGCTCAGAGGAGGTAATCTGTGCAGGCCCTAACAGCCCCCCGCCCCAGTCGAAATGAGAAAACACGGAAATAAGTCTCAAAACCACACTTCCAGATCACCTACAGCAACCCCAAAGGGAAATGAGATGGAACACTCTGATACTCAACCACCTGGACCCTCTGAACTGGAAACAAAAGGGGATCTGGAAAAAAGGAAGTCAGAAATAATTTCTCAGCTAACAGGAGAAATTGTGCCCCTAGTGCAAGACATGATTAATAAATCTAGAGAGGAGCTCAGGAACATGATGGAATCCCAACATAAGAAACAAATGGAATCCATAAAACAGATGCAAATAGATTTCCAGGACATGAAAAACTCCATTGAAAGTCTACACAGCAGAATGAGCCAATGTGAGGACAGAATTTCAGATGTAGAAGATAAGATTGCAATTAGTGACCAGGAAAAGAAAAATTGCTCAAAATTATAAGGGAACATGAGAAATCAATCCAGCAGCTGCTAGATGATGCAAAAAAGAATAACATAAGACTGATTGGGCTCAATGAAGAAACAGGACAGACTACAGATGACATAAAAAATCTCTTCACAGAAATAATGGCAGAAAACTTCCCAAGCAGGGGAAAAGAGCTTGACATACAGATAAGTGAGGCATATAGGACTCCAAATAGCCTTGATCAAAAAAAATCTACACATAGGCATATAATTGTTAAAATTCCAGAAACACAACAGAAGAACAAAGTTCTCCAAGCAGTCAGAGAAAAGAAACAAATCACATACAAAGGAAAGCCCATCAGAATCACAGCAGACTTCTCAACACAAACCATCAAGGCAAGAAGAGCTTGGAGTGACATATTCCAAGCCCTAAAAGAAAACAGCCTCCAACCCAGATTGATGTACCCTGCAAAACTATCTTTCAAAATGGATGGTGAAATAAGATACTTTCATGACAAAGAGCACCTTAGGAACTTCGTGAACACCAAACCAGCACTCCAAAGAATTTTACACAATATCCTAGGAACAGACATTGAGGATCACAACCCCAGGAAGCAAAGCAGAATGAACCCATCTGGCATGACAAGAAATTAAATGGCAAGGGGGAGAACCCAACAAAAAGAAAAAGTCATGGCAATGACAAATCAATACGTTTCAGTTATAACCATCAATGTTAATGGTCTCAATTCACCAATCAAAAGAAATAGACTGGTAGAATGGGTCAAGAAGCAAAATCCAACAATATGCTGCATACAAGAAACACACTTCATTCAAAAGGAAATTCATAGACTGAAAGTTAAAGGGTGGAAAACAATACTGCGTGCGACAGGAACCCGAAAAAAAGCAGGAGTAGCTATCCTCTTTGCAGATCAAGTAGATTTCAAACCAACACTGATTAAGAGAGACAAAGAAGGACACTACATCCTTGTAAAGGGAGGAATCCAAGAGGAAGAGATGACAATCATAAATATCTATGCACCAAACACTAGTGCACCCAACTATATAAAGCAAATACTAACAGACATGAAAAGTCATATATGCACCAATACAATTGTAGTGGGGGACCTCAACACCCCACTGTCACAAATAGATAGATCAACTAGACTAAAAATAAGTAATGAAATACTAGAACTCAATCGAACTCTTGAACAAATGAACTTAACAGATGTTTACAGAGTCTTCCACCCCACAAAATCAGAATACACATTCTTCTCAGCTGTACATGGGTCATTCTCAAAAATAGACCACATACTCAAACATAGAACATATTTAAGTGAGTGCAAAGGAACTAAAGTTATCCCCTGTATATTATCAGACCACAGTGTGATGAAATTGGAGATTCATAGCAAAAGAAACTCAAAAAATTTCATAAGCACGTGGAAATTGAACAACACACTTCTGAATAACCAATGGGTCACAGAGGAAATTAAAGAAGAAATCAGACAGTTCCTTCAATTAAATGACAATGACAATACAACATATCAGAATCTATGGGACACAATGAAAGCAGTCTTACAAGGGAAATTCATAGCAGTGAATACACATATTAGGAAAACAGAACGAGCCCAATTAAACAACCTGATGCTGAACCTCAAGCTTCTAGAAAAACAAGAGCAGGACAACCCCAAAGCTCATACAAGGGAGGAAATTATAAAGATCAGAGGAGAAATCAATGCAATGCAGACTAAGAGAACGATACAAAAAGTCAATGAAGCCAAGAGTTGGTTCTTCGAAAGAATCAACAAAATTGACAAACCTTTAGCTAACCTTGTCAGAAAAAGGAAAGAAAAGGCCCAAATCCATGCGATTAGGAATGAAAAGGGTGAAATTACAACAGACCCAGCAGAAATCCAGAGGATCATCAATACCTACTTCCAGAACCTATACACCAATAAGATGGACAACACAGAAGAAATGGACAGATTCCTAGATACATATGAATTACCAAAGTTGAACGAAGAAGACCTAAAAATTCTGAACAACCCAATATCAACCAATGAAATTGAAAATGTAATTAAAAACTTATCAACTAAGAGAAGCCCAGGCCCTGAAGGCTTCACTGCTGAATTCTACAAGACATTTAGAGAGGAACTGCTGCCACTACTGTTTAAACTCTTCAATGAAATTGAAAGGGAAGCAATACTCCCAAATTCACTCCTGGAAGCAAGCATCACCTTGATCCCCAAAGCAGAGAAAGACCCAACTGAAAAAGAGAACTACAGGCCAATCTCACTAATGAACATAGATGCAAAAACCCTTAATAAGATACTGGCAAACAGAATGCAGAAGATCATCAAGAAGATCGTACACCCTGATCAAGTGGGATTCATCCCAGGGATGCAGGGATGGTTCAATATATGAAAATCAATTAATGTAATACACTATATCAATAGAGCCAAGGACAAAAACCATATGATTATCTCCATAGACGCAGAAAAACCATTTGACAAAATCCAACATGCATTTATGATAAAAACCCTACAAAAAATTGGAATAGATGGTCTCTACCTCAAACTGATAGGAGCCATCTATGAAAAACCAACAGCCAATATCATACTAAATGGCCAAAAACTGAAATCCTTCACACTAAAATCAGGAACAAGACAAGGATGTCCACTATCACCACTCTTGTTCAATATAGTTCTGGAAACGTTAGCCACGGCAATTAGACAAGAGAAAGAAATAAAAGGAATAAAGATAGATAATGAAGAAGTCAAATTGTCATTATTTGCAGAGGACATGATACTCTATATAGAAGACCCCAAGAACTGCACCAAAAGTCTTCTAGACTTAATAACCAAATTCAGTCAAGTAGCTGGTTACAAGGTCAACACACAAAAATCAATAGCTTTCCTCTACACCAATGACAGACTCACTGAGAGAGAAATAGGGCAAATAATCCCTTTCACAATAGCATCCAAAAAACTGAAATACCTAAGAATCATCCTAACGAAAGAAATCAAAGACCTCTTCTCTGAAAACTATGGCACTCTGAAAAGAGAGATTGAAGATGATATCCGAAAATGGACAGACATCCCCTGCTCCTGGATAGGAAGGATTAATGTAATGAAAATGGCCATACTTCCAAAACTGCTACATAGATTTAATGCAATTCCAATTGAGATCCCAGCAGCATACTTCATAGACCTCAAGAAAACAATCCAAAAATTCCTTTGGAACAAGAAAAGACCCAGAATATCAAAAGCAATTTTAGGTAATAGAGACATGGCAGGGGGTATCACAATCCCCAACCTGCAACTCTACTACAAAGCTACTGTGATAAAAACAGCATGGTACTGGCAAAGAAACAGACTTGAGGACCAGTGGAACAGATTAGAAGATGCAGAAACAACGCCAGACACACTCAGCCATCTCATCTTCGATAAAGGAGCCAAACACCCTCACTGTAGGAAAGACAGCCTCTTTAATAAATGGTGCTGGAAAAACTGGGCTTCAACTTGCCAAAGATTAAAACTAGACCTATATCTCTCACCATGCACTAAACTAAAATCAAAATGGATTAAAGATCTAAATATTAAAATAGAAACTCTGAACCAGTTGGAACAGAGGTTAGGTAGAACTCTTCAAGACATCGGTGTAGGAAAAGATTTTATGAACAAAACCTCAGTTGCCCATGAACTAGCACAAACAATCAACAAATGGAATCTCTTCTTATTAAAAAGCTTCTGCACAGCAAGAGAAACCACCAGCAGTGTGAAGAGACAACCCACAATGTGGGAAAAAATCTTCACCTGCTCTTCCTCAGACAAAGGTCTACTATCTCAAATCTATAAAGAACTTAAAAAGATCAGACCTCCCAAATTTAAAGACCCAATCCAAAAATGGGCATCTGAAATGAAGACATTTTTCAGACAAAGAAGTAGAAATAGCAAATAAATACATGAAAAAATGTTCAACATCACTGGTCATTCGAGAGATGCAAATGTAAACAATGCTGAGATTCCACTTCACTCCAGAAAGAATGGCTGCTATCATGAAATCAACCAATAACAAATGCTGGCCGGGCTGTGGGAAAAGAGGAACCCTGCTCCACTGCTGGTGGGAGTGTAGACTGGTGCAAACACTGTGGAAATCAGTATGGAGATACCTCAAAGAACTAGGACTGGAAGTCCCATTTGACCCCACTATTCCACTGCTGGGGATCTTCCCCAAAGAATTAAAAGAATCATACCACAGTGATATATGTGCACCCATGTTCAGAGCAGCACAGTTTGTAATAGCTGAAACTTGGAAACAGCCCAAATGCCCATCAACTGGAGACTGGAAAAAGAAAATGTGGGTTTTTTATAAAATGGAGTACTACTCAGCCATACAAAATGAGAAATTAGAGACATTTATAGCTAAGTGGATGCACATTGAGGCAATACTCTTAAGTGAAATAAATAGGACACACATGTGTAAATACCGAATAGTTTCTCTGGTGTGAGAAACTGAAGGTGTAAATAAGGACTAAATGTATAATAGGTAATGTGAAATAGGAAGAAAAGGGGCAAAGGGGAAGGAAGTGGGAGGGCTAAGGGAAAGGTTAGAAGGGAATGGGATTAATATGAGAAAATGGAAAAATAGGAACAAAATCTTTGTAAATAGGGAGGACTGGAGGGGTTAAAGGGAGGCCTGGGCAAGGGTGAAAAATAAGAACCAAGAGAGACTATGTAAAGGTGCAAATTTCCAATGATGAATGTCATTATATTGTATACCTAAAATGTACCAATGATTAGAATGAATAATCGATTATGTAAAATAGGAAGAAAAGGTCCAAAGGGGTAGGGGTAGTGGGAGGGGCTGGGGAAAGGAAAGAAGGGAAAGGAAAAAATGCTGAGAAATGGAAAAAATGGAAATAAAGTCTTTGTAAATAGGGAACGGTGGAGGGGGTGAAGGGAGGGCTAGGAATGGGGAAAAAAATAAGAACCAAGATGCATTATATAAAGGTACAATTCCCAATGAGAAATGTAATTGTGTTGTATACCTACAATGTACCAATAAAAGAATTTAATACAAAAAAAAGCCTTTTTTCCCAACCTTAAAGTTAAATCAAAACAATATATTGATTGAGATATAAAGGATAAGAAAGTAGTGATTTATTTCATCTATTCTGCTGCAAATCATTTCTCATCTGTGTGTTCCTTTAACCCTTCTGTGTTAGATTACTGGAAACACTTTAGCAGAGTTAATTGAGACTATGCACCATTTCCTGGTCCTTTTTCCCCTAAAATCAAAGACATTTAAGCCCCAAAATGAATTACTGAAAGCAAATAAAGAACTTTTACAACTCAGTAATAAAGACAAATACTACAATTTTTTTTTTTAGTTCTTACTATATACTGTGCTTTTAAATTTTTTTTTTAATTTTTTAAATAACTATTATCAAACACACACACACATACAAAAAATTAAAACCATTCAAAGAAGAACAATGCAAGGGGAAAAAACCTACAATAATAATCAAATATGGTAGAACTCAACCAAAACAAAGCTGAAAAGCACTTAAACATTTATAAAGAACTTTTACAAATAAAGAACTTTTACAACTCAATAATAAAGACAAATACTACAATTTAAAAGTGGTAAAGGATCTGAATAGATTTTTCTCTGTAGAAGATATACAGTGGCCAATAAACACATAAAAAGACCTCAACACTGTTAGCTCTGCTACAATGAGACATCAGTGTACACCTAGAATGATAACTATAATAAAAAGACATCAACAAGTGTTGGTGACAGCAGAGAAACCTCCTACATCAAAGGCAAGAATGTAAATGGCTCTGCTGCTTCCAAAAACATTCTGGCCGTTCCACCAGAAAGGTCAAGTTTAAGAGTGATGATGTGACCCAGCAATCCTACTTCTACATCTCCACCCAGCAGAAACAGAACATATGACCATCTAAAAATTTGTGCATAGTCACATTATCCGTAACATCCAGAAAGTGGAAACAACCCCCAAATGTCTATTAGCCGATGAACAGATAAACAAAAACGTGATACATCCATGCAATGTAAAATTACTCAGGAAATAAAACAACCAGTAAGTTATGTTAACATCATATCCACATGACATTTTCATTATTTCTAATCTACTGACTCAAAAAGGAAGATTTTAATAACAAAAGTATGAGTGATGGCTAACACCAACATTGTAAACTGATATGGAAGAAAGATACAAAGAAGGAATAAGGCCCATTAACAGTGAAAAATTAATACTTAAAATGTAAGATTCGTCTCTGAACTTAGATCTCTTGAATAACATTTAGAAAATTTCCACTTAAAATTGTGTAAGTCAGTGTAACTCTGCCATAAAGAAGGATAAACTGGAGTCACTTGTAGGAAAACGGATGCACCTGGAGACAATATGCTAAGTGAAGTCAGTTACACAAGCTTAAATAACACAAGGTTTCTCTTACATGAGAAACCCAAAATATAAATTAAGAGCAAAATAAAAGATAATAGGAAGTAAGGAGAACTCTTTCTCAAATGGGAAAGGGATCAAGAGATGGAGGGAGGGAGAAGAGAGAGGAAGAGGATGAAAAATGGAATTAAGATGTGTTATATACATGCACCACCTCCCTAAAATGAATGTAAACATTATGTACTGTAAACATGTATTAATATAAATAGAGTTCAAAAAACTGTATAAGGCAAGCACATCCACTATGAAATTATCACTCATTAGAAATGGTGTTTTTCACCAAACTTGCTGGAAGATGAGTTAGGTAAAACTCTCAAAGACATTGGCATAGGAAAGGACTTTATGAACAAAACCTCAGTAGCATGCGAACTAGCACAAAGAATCAACCACGGGGATCTCATTAAAAAGCTTCTCTTTCCCCCTCACACTACTGCCCCACACCGATGGAGACAGAGTGTGGGGTTAAACCTGGAATCAGGTAATACGACACAGATAGGAATCCATCCTGGTTAAACAGAACTGTTACACAGTACGGAGGCTGAAAGCTGAGAAATCTCCAACACACACATACAGGGCAAAAAGTTTTGAATATACTTTTAAGAAGAAGCATTTACTGAAGTGTCACTGTGTTCAGCTATGGGCAAGAGGGCAACCATAAACAAAGCAGTGAAGCAGAGTCGCTGTAGAGATCCAGTCAAGGAGCCAAGACAAATTCTGCATGACAGTTTTTAATTTAAAAATGAAGATGACTTAGTGACGCAGGAAAGTCTCAAAGGGATGTAGGACTGAACACGATCTGATGTGCGGGTAGAATCTTGCCAGCAGTGGGAAAGACATTCCTCAAAGAGGAAAATCGGGCAAGCATGTGCCCATACAGCACAAAGGAATAAACGAGAGGCTGTCAGCTGGACATTATGTTGCTTAGGATGGGAGGAGCCCAAACTGTAAACTTAATAAGAGAGAAAGGTACAAATGAGAATGGGAACAACTATGACAGAAATGGATACGAGTACCGCAGGTGGAGAAAGCAAAAACTAGAGTGAAATTCTAGCAAACAACTGTACCTGTCCACCTGGGCAGCAGCACAACATACAGAAAATACAAGCTCTAAAAGGCAGCAGCGAGTCAGCAGTTAGCCAGGAGAGGAACATGGTGAAGCCACACGTATGCTGCACACTTCAGCAAGATGAATGAAGAATGGGGAAAGCTAGTCAGATTCGCCCAGAGGATGGTTTCTTTTCCTATAAAATGTACCAACAAGAAGGATTGTGTTCCACCTTTCACATTTTGTTTTTAAGAAGCCATATACATAAAAGTGCACCAAAATGGGCATTCATATGCTGCTGAGGAAAGTAAATTGCTAAAACAACTAGATGATATGTATCAAAATTTGAATATATAGATGCAAATATCCAAACATTTTTCAGTTTTAAAAAGTATACAATGTGTGGTGGCACATGCCTGTAGTCCCAGCCACTCAGAAGGGTGAGATAGGACGGCTTGAGCCCAGGAGTCCAAGGCTGGCCCTGGTAACACAGGGGGTTCTCATCTCAAAACATACCCACACACCCACACCCACACCCACATTATCAAGAATCACTGTATAAGCATTCGGGAGGTTGAGGCTGGAGGACTGCTGTAGGTTCCAGGCTGGCCTGGGCTACATAGTGAGTTCAAGTCCAGCCTGAACTACAAGGTGAGACCCTGTCTCAAAAATCACTGTTTATGCAGCAAACATACCACATAACTCTACATAGCCAATATTCTTAAATTTATTACAAATAAATTTTCAGGTTCAGGATGTGGCTCAGTGGTAGAGTGCTTTCCTACCATGCACAAAGACTTGGATATGATTCCTAGCACCTCAAAAAGTAAATAAGCAAATAAGTAAAATACAATTTTTAAAAATTAAAATAAAATTTTCAGAATTTAGAGTAGGTTAAAGTTAAAAACATCAATAAAAATTGCACTTAAGATAGTCATTATTCATTTACAATCCAAATATCTGAAGAGGTTACAGAAGGAAGTAAAAATAATTATAACAGAAAAATGTTAGTGAATGAAATGACCATTCATAAAATTAGATCCTATTTGTGCTCGCTTCGGCAGCACATGTATATATAAAATTAGATCCTATTCAAATATTGTTTTTAAAAAGACATAAATCTGTTTAATGCAAGCACAGATTAACAGTCTTTTACTAAAACTAAGCTTCTGACAACAGAACACAGATACAATTTAATAAAACTGAATACAAAGATTTAATGGTGACAAGAAAATACATGGTAACTTTAAAAACAGGCAAAGTTGGTAACAAAAACCTAGTGGGGGTGAAGGGAATAGGGAGTAGTGCTAGCAGGCTAACAACTGTAGAAGGCAAGATTAAACTTTAAACAAGCACTTGCTTAGAAGAGAATAAGGAGAGGTCACTGGAAAAAGAATGAAGCTCTTCAGCTACCTTCACAAAATAAAGCACTGTCTGTAATTCCTGGAAAAGTAAAATGTGAAAATAAAATAGGAGTTTTTGGAAAATATTACACCAGCATAATACTTTATTCATTCTTTGTTCATTGTATAAACTGGCTTACAGACACAACAATAAATGGTTTAATTCTAACTTTCAATTGTCATACCACAATAAGACCCAATTCAGTACTTATACAAAAGGTGGCGGGGGGGGGGGTAGTACTGGGGATTGAACTCAGGGCCTCGAATATGCTGAGCATGTGTTCTACTACTGAAACTACACCCTAGCCTTCTTATTTTTCTTGTAAGAAACATGGTCTCACTATGTTATAAGGGTTGACCTTGAATTCCTGAGTTCAGGTGATCCTCTCAACCTCAACTTTCCAAATACCTGGCACTGCAGGTCATGCCACCACACTTGGCTTAGGTCTCTGATGTATTTTAAGTCAATTGATATTAAGAACACTTCTGGTACCATGCAGGGTGGTGTGTGTGCCTGTTATCACAGGACTGATGGAGGCTGGCACAAGAAGATGACAAGTCCTGCCTGGGCAACTTAGTAAGACCCTGCCTCAGATAAAAACTAAAAAGGGCTGGAGATGGGTTGGATTCCTAATACCACAAAAACCAAACCAAAACAAAACAAAAACCAAAAACCACTTTTGCTATAGCAGTTACCAATTAAGTAAATGAGACTCACTGTGTTTTTTGTAATTTCAGTAATGTTAAAGAAAATATAGATAAGAAAAGAGTCTGAAAAGTTTTACAGAGGTAGTTATCTATCCCTGGAAGGTGACATTGAGGATAATTTTTTTTTTGAGGATGATATTTTTAAGTGGGAAAGAATTAGACATTTTCAAGCAATCCAAATATATTAATTAGTAAATTACATTTTAAAACATAATACTAATATTTCACCTTTGGATTACTATTTTTTTCAAGGTATCCCTAATCTATTATATTTAATAACTATTTCTTGGGTCCCAAGATGTGCTAAATACTATGAAGACAAATTTAATAACAGTATTTACTGACAATAAGTGCCACTTCATTCATTCTTTTAAATAATCCCACTTCATTCAATCCTTAAAATTCAAACTAATTATTATGATCAATTTCTGGAAATTAAGAAAGACTGAGTAACTTGTCCAAGGTTGTAAAACTAAATGGTTAGGGCTGGGGATTTAGTTCAGTGGCATTGTGCCGGCCTCAAAAGCACAAGGTCCTGAATTCTGTGGGGGGTGGGGTGGGGGCTAAATGGTGAAGCCAGGCGTAGTGGTGCATGCCTGTAATCTTAGCACTTGGGAGGCCAAGACAACAGGATCACCGTGAGTTCAAGCACAGCCTGAACTACACAGCAAGATCCTATCTCAAAAACAAACTAAATGGTGAATAAGCCATTCTGATTACTTAGCTTAGCTATGCATTTCCCTAAAGAGTCGGTCTTAAAATAACAGACACATTAGTGGAAGAAATAAGTAAGTAGAAAGCACCAAAGCAATGAAGATAGGTGCAATGGTGAGTACTCACCAGATGTTAAAGGAGATAGAAAACAGCAGTGTTCTTAACAGGAGGGTAGGGAGTAAAAAGGAGGGGAGCATCATCAATGTGGGAGAAGGTGACAACAATATTTCAAAGGGCATGAGAATCCCAAAAGACAGAATAAGATGATAGACCCTTCTAGGCAGAGAGGACAATGTGATCTTTTGGAAATGACAAACGTTTGGCAACTGCTCCCCAAGTTTCACAAATTTTTAGGAATACAGATAAAAATTCATGTTAGAGAATTTTAAACATTGTTTTTTCCACAAGCATGAAGCAAGTTTACTTCCAGAGCTTCATCACATGCATCTTTGTCACCAATGTACTCACTGGTAAAGCAACTTCTTCAGTCTAAAGTCAGTTTTCCACAATGTATCATCTTCACTTCTCAGCTGTTTGAGATAAGCAGGTGTGTGTGGTGTTTTAAATATATAAGACACAGCTATCCCAAGTCAGAGACAACTATTCAGTCACATAGGTTAGGTTTTTTCCATTTGATTTTTAATACATGAACATTCTCTCTTCCTCCCTCCCTCTCTCCACATCACAATAACTTGTTTTGTTTTTTATAGAATGGGGTTTATTGCCAGCAAGGTGCTAAGGATGGAACCCAGGGCCTCCTGCATGCTAGGTAAGCACTGTACCACTGAGCTACATCCCAAGATATTCAAACTTGCAATTGTAAGAAATAATTACAAAAATCAATGTTAAATGCCTTTACCATTTTAACTATTTCTACTAGTGAATTCTAAATATATCTAAAACCAGTGAAGACTGAAATCATTTCAATCTGTAATGTCATCATAAAGGACTGTTATTCAAAGTAAAGTTACTGAGATCGTTTCCCTGATAGATGCAAAGTGTTTTTCTCTGGGGGACAATTTCTTGAGGACTTGTCATTTGCTTTCTAGATAGAAAATGAGGACAAAGCAGTGCACTATTAACACAGCAACAACAGGAGCAAGAAACAAATTATACAGGTGCTGGGTATGAAATACCAAATTTGAGTCATTAAGAAAAATTTCTTCAAGATTTTGATTAAGAAACTGTAAATAAATGAAAACAACCAAATGAACCACCTCCACAATGTCCAGATAAAAATCTGTCAGCAGCTTGTAAACACTGGTTCATACACTGCTGCCGGATGCAGAATATGACATAATGTCTCCGATAAGAGAGACACTGGTTTGAGGATTCACTTTAAATTATAGTAGGTGATACCCTGAAATCACATTTGTGCTGAGATGGGCACTGAGTCTGGAGAGCTGCCAGAACACCAGACATGATCAGCTTGCTGAGAGATTAACAGAAACCCAAGACATTTCAGCAGCACCAACACAAGCTTACTAGCCTTTGGATTGTACATGGTTTGAAAAGGTGGGACTTCCTGAAATACCATTCTGTAGGCTGCCAGGTAATTTTTTTAAATTTTAAAATCTAAAGGAAAAAAATTAGAATAGAAAATTCTTTTTTTTTTAGAATAGAAAATTCTAACCAATACTAAGTCATAATATCCTTCATAGTCCCATTCTCTACTGCATGCAAATCTAATAAAAGATCCATTAAATTGTAGTCTACTCAGCACATTCTGAAAAGCACAGTTACACCTTTATTTGGCTCAATTAAATGTTCTAATTCCTAGAAGAGTGTGCAAATACTCTTGTTCATCAAACCTTCCTTACTAAAACAACTCAAAGCTCAAAGGAGCAAAGAGTCTAAGCTGGTAATTCCTCTGAGACTGTTTTCATCTCTGGAAGGAACTCTACTACCTAAACCTCACATTCAGCTTCTAAACTAGAAAAATAAAAAACAGATTCAGAAGGGACCCCTGCTTGATCCCCGTACTGCAAACAAAGGGAGAGAAAAGGTACCCTGAGCTTTTGCTCTGACTGCTATATGTACAACTTGATTATCACTTGGTTATCACAAAGACTGGGTGGGGATGGGGTCTACAAACAGGCGTTAACACCTGGGTACTCTATTAAGCTGCAAGCCATGCCTTAAGAATGTAACAAAGCACTGCTCAGAGCGATTAACTCCAGATTTTTTTTTTTCTTGCTTGGTTTTCAGTTCATTATAGGTGTTTAAGTCTTGGATGACTGATTAGAAGAAAGTATTTAAATGATTACAAGCAGGAAACAACAGCAGCAATACATTCTGACAAGCATTTAAAAAAGGGTACAGGGCCAGAGATTTATTTAGCTCGGTGGTTCAGTCACCTGCCTCGCAAGCACAAGATCCCGAGTTCGATCCCCAGTACTTAAAAAAAAAAAAAAAAGGTACATTATTATGCATAACACATGAGCGATATAACCCAGACTTAAGGCAAAGTATCTGAATCAACTCTGTTAAACCTAAACTTTCCCCTACCTTCTTTTTTAGTTTAGACAGGGTCTCATTATGTAGCTCAGACTTGCCTCAAACTCATCATGTAGCCCAGGGTTATCCTCCTGCCTCAGCCTCCTTAGTGCCAAATTAATTGCTATATTTCATACTGCTCCTGCCAGTCAAATGACAAGAGATCCTAAGGAAGGGCTAATCATCAAAGACAAACAACAGCAAAGCAATCTGAATTGGGACACATTGCTAATGGCAATCAACAATTATTTCCAAGTCAAGGCAAATTTGAAAGGTATTACTTGCCTCATTCACATCACTAATTGAACTGCAGTAAGATAACAAAAGCATTATTATTGGTATGACTCTTCTCCTGCTTTGGATGTGAACAGATGCTAAGAACAGGTCAAAGAGCAGTTGGCATAAAGCATGCCTCCCACTCCAGGAACCTCAGGAAATATGCTGCCCTGCTCCCTGACTTCCCAGGCACAAGCCCATGGCCTAAGCCAGTGGTGGCAAATATGTGACACGCATGCCAGAGCAGGCTGTTTGCTGTCATTAAAAGCTCTAAAAGGTTTGCCATCACTGGCCTAAATTCAGTGTGAACACTCTCACTGGTGGATACAAACATCTGAAAGAGTGCAGGTGGCAGGCAGCAAAACCACAGGGGAACAACAGAAGACATGAACAGAAGAGTCTTGCTCAGCGGTAGGGCATGCCCAGACCTTATGACTGCCAAGGGGGTCCACACCATGCATGATGTGTTGCTGCCTCTGCATCTATTCCCAAGTTCTCTGTTGCTTTCACCTCCTGCTTCAATCATTCCAGTAAACTGTATTTCTAATTAAAATAGCCAATTTCTATTGTTTGGAACTCAGATTCTGACAGAAAGGCTGCATCATTACAGTCTCAATTCTGTTTTTGTTAAAATTAAGCAGTTTTTGAAAATTTGTTCAGTTGTTTTGGTTTAATAACAAAATCATTTGGTAGAAAAGTAGAAAACAGAGAGATGCACAATAAAGAAAGTAACATCATTTATAATTCCACTACTTAAACATGATGGCTACAACATTCTGGAGCACACAGTTCCACACTTTTCCAAAATGGACACTCTGACATGAGGGACTGAGAACAGGAGCACTAACCACATCGGGGAGGTAAGAAGCCTTTGAACTAAGGTGACCATATAATTTATTCAGGGGCAAATCTGAGTGTACAGTTGCCTTACATTTCTGAATAATCCAACTTACTGATATAGCACTTTTTTTTTAATTTGAAATTTTTAACTGATACATAAAAATTGAACATATTTATGGGGTACATGTATACCCTGTGAAATGAAGTTTCAATACATGTATATACTATTGAAATGTTAATTCAAGGTAAATATATCTATCTTCTCAAACATTTATTATTTAAGGTGAAAACAAACTCTCTGCTTTCAGCTTTTTAACATGCTGTGTATATATATGTATATATATTACTTTATCGTTATCTACATTCATAGAATCCCTAGCTTTAGAAATAGTCTTATTAATCCAAAGAGGCTAAAATTATAAATTCTTCTGGCCTAGTACAAAGTTGTTGCTTTTTTTATTCAGTTGTTACAATGCTTTTGTGTATTAGCTTTCCACTTGCTGGGACAAAATACCTTATGCTAGCAACATAAAAGAGGAAAAATTAATTTTGGCTCCCGATTTTAGAGGTTTCAGTCCATGGTAAGCTGGCTCCAAGGCAGAAACTTTATGGCAGAAAGGCATGGTAAAGGAAAGCTTCTCAAATTAGGGAATCCAGGAAGCAGGGAGCAGGAGAAGAAAGGGCCCAGCGACCAGAAACAATCCCCAAGGTTATACCCCATGATCCACACAGACACACCCAGAAGTGTGCTCTACTGATCTACTAGGCATCTCTCAGGTGAATCAAATTGACAATTAAGATTAAATATGAAAGGAACAAGAAGTCTAAGTCTCAACTAATCCACCTCTTTTATTTAAAAAATTCTCAAAAACCTACAAAATTGATGAGAAAGTACAAAATACAGTTATTCTTTCCTCCTTGTTATATCAGGGGAAAAAATGTTGAGACAATTTATCTTTGCACAGGAAGTCACTCAAAAAAATATACAGAGAACCAAGGACTATTGTCCTAAATTATCAAGACACTGCTGAAGCAGTTACATCTATTTCTCTGCCACCAAAATAATACATCTTTGTTTTCCTCCCATTAGGAGGGCAGAGAAGGAGTGGAAGGGAATATCAACCGGACATCAAAATACAATGTTTCGAGCTGGGGATGTAGCTCAGTGGGACACACCTCCCTGGCAAGTGCAAGGTCCTGAGTTTGATTCCCAGTACCAGGAAGAAATATATATATTTTTTAAAAAATACATATATATATATATATATATATATATATATATATATAGTTTCAAACATATTCCTGGAAGCTGAGCAGATGAGATGACAGCAGAAAATAAAAATATAACAAAATTTAATTAAGAGCCATGCATAGGAACAGTACCCTATACAGTGTGAAGCAACAATAGAAAAATAATTAATGTGGGCAGGAGATTTAGCTCAGTGCTGCCACTGCCTGCTTCGCAAGCACAGGGTCCTGAATTCGATCGCTGGTACCACACACAAAAAAAATCAATGTAACAAAAAATCAGAGTTCAGATTTAAGTACAGTGATAACTGGCTGATAAGAATAAGAACCAGTCCTACAAGTTTAACTGCTTCCTCCTTTTAAACTAGGATCTTGAATTCAGCTTCACTTTTGGCCTTCTGTCTTACTTAGAAACTGCTCCTTACCTACAAGCTTTTTTTCTCTCTTCCTGAAGAATTCTGTTTTAAGGTGAATTTTGCTGAAATTCCCCATTTCCACTGATTAAATTTTATTTATAAAAACCAAATATATTGGGCAAAGAGTTAAAAAATCTGTGGTAGTCCAGTTGAGATGTTACAACAAAATACCATGGACTGTGGCTCATAAACAACAAACTTACTTCTCACAGCTCTGGAGGCTGGACATTCAAGACCATGATGCCAGCTGACTTGGTGTCTGCTGAGGGCCTTGTCTCCTAGCTCAGACAGGGCTTTCCAGCTGCATTTTCACAAGGAGAAAAGTCTCTCTCAAGGCCCTTTTATAAGGGCACTAATCCTGTTTGTGAGGGGTCTGTCTTTATGATCCAGTCATTTCCCAAAAGCCTTGCCTCCTAATACCATCACAATTGGGGTTCAGATTTCAATATATCTATCTTGGAGGGACACAAACACTGAGATCATAGCAAGGTCAAAAGTAGATTTTCATAACCCTATTTTTATCCTTTTATGGAGCAATACTCATTTTTTCTAGAGGCAATGTGGAATGTCCATACATTAGAGTATTTCTTTAAACTGAATCCTAAGAACAACATAGATATGGTAGAGAAATCATGTGAGGTACCATATACATTGTGCCTGCTTTATAATGTTCTCTACTTATAAATCCTGGCTAGAAATTAGATGAAGGATGGAGGAGAGAAAAAGAGAGAAGAGAGGAGAGGGGTGGGGTGGGGGAGGGAAGGGGAAGAGAGGAGAGGGGTGGGGTGGGGGAGGGAAGGGGAAGAGAGGAAACAGGAAATTTTTTTAATTTTACAAGGCTAAACATAGATGACTGTCTATAGTTTCAGAAAATAGAGGGTGAACTAACAGCTAACCTTTGAACCTCAACTCTAAAAGTGAGATTTCTGAGGACTGAGAAAGAATACTGCTCTGACACAATTCTTAAAATACTTTCATATGTTGTATTTTAATATATCTTGATTTACAATGGGTTTTTAATTTCCACACAAGAAAATATTTACCTGATATTTACCAAAGCCTTTATTTGCCAAATTTACCAGTGTTTAAGGTGTTCAATTAAGGTAACCTGAGACAATGCTATTCTAATTCACAATCTGCAAATGTTTTATTTTTATTTTGTTTGTCCTTTAAATAATGTTCAAGAAAAATTGTACTAAATTGGATGGAAGGATTTAAAGGCAAAAAACCCCCATGAGAATGCTAAGCGAAAGCACAGAATTGGTATCAAAAAAAAAAATCTTTTTTAAAAAAGATTGCACAGTAAGAAAAACATGTAAACTTTTTTCCTCTAAAGAATTTAATTCTGATAGCAAAATTAGATGGTGACATATTGAGGTACACACCAAGACTGTTAAGCTAAATTTAGATGTTCCTTCTTTGAAGCATCTATCAGCTCCTAGTCTACTTACTGAATGGTTATCTTGTCCTAAACACTTTATATACATTATTTTCAGCTACATTTCACTTACAATTGGTATGCATTACTGGATCTTCTATACTGGAGTCCAGAGAAGGTTACCTATTTTCTCAAGATAAGTGAAGCAATTCAGTGGCCAAGCTCAATTAAAAATCTAACCTGGCTCCAAAGCATGTCATCATTTCTCTGGGTTGTCGCCTCTCATACGACCTACTACCTATCTTCAGCATCCACTTTATATGCACTATCTCCTTAAATCGTCACAATTCTATTTGAGTTTCATATTAGTATCTTTAAAGATTAAGGAAACTAAGATAAAGAGGTTATGCAGCTTGCCAGGATTTAGCTTCTGGTCCATGGCTCTAAAGCCTGTATTCACTTTCTGATATATATAATGCTGCTTTCAGTTCTAACATTCCATAAATCCATTACCACAAGACAATTTCCTCCTTTATAGGAAACAACGGTTCTGTGCAAGAAGATCAAATCAGACCTGATCTTTCATTACTGTCATAACTCTCCATTTTCTCCCAGCAAAATGATCAGACAACTCACAGATCTACACTACTGTCAGTCGCTCCCTCTACCACCCCTTTCAGGCAGATGATCATGAATAGTAAATTTTTAAAAAAAATCTTCCTGCTAAGTAAAGGTCACTGAGTCCACTGTCACGGTCAGCTATAATCTGCTTAATAACCTCAATCAAAACCCAAGGACTAGGTCAAGTTCTGAATATTTTTTACATAAAAAATTAAATATTTCCCGCTATTATTTCTATCTTGTATCATTATCTGACTGATTACAATATTTCTAGGTCTGCTACTTCATCTATAAAATGAATATGATCTCAAATGATGCTTCCACTTTAAAAGTTCTAAATTATCTGATGTACATCCCTGCTTCCTTTGCCTGAATTTGACTAAGAGGCTGGAAATTTACTGGTGGGAACAGATAAAAGCCCCTAGTAAGTAAAGCAAAGTAATAATTACTGTATTGGGTTATATGGTACACGCAAAGACCTACTCATCAGGGTGTACATGCTCACACACACACACACACACACACACACACAGTCCAAGCTGAAACAGGAAACAAAAGCTGAACTGGAGCTTCACCACTCTAAAATGAATCATCTGTCTTCAGCTTCTGTCCACTGAAGGAAAAGCCTCAGCTAGTCTACTTTAGTCAAATGAACTAGGTTCACCAATGAGTCTTTCAGCCAAGCCAATCTCAGTCCTTAAGAGTGACTACCTTTGGCCTGACTACAGCTAAAGGTTAAATGTGAAAAGGAAAACTAGCTAAGAAAGCCTAAGTCAAGAAGTAGCATTTTAAACTAAAATCTACTTCAGTACTTATTTATTTTGATAGAAAGAATGTCTGTGGCTTAAAAAGCAATGGGTAAATAGGACACACATGTAAATACTAAATAGTGTCTCTGGTGTGAGAAACTGAAAGTGTAAATGTGGACCAAAATGTGTAACTGATATTGTGAAATAGGAAGAAAATGTTCAAAGGGGAAGGAGAACTAGGGAGAAGGGTCAGAGGAAAGGAAGCAGGGGAAAGAAAAAAAGGAAAAAATGGAAACACTGCTTATATAAATAGGAAGGGGTGGAGGGGTTGAAAGGAGGGAAGGAGAATGGGAAAAAACAAGAACCAAGATAAATCACGTACAGGTACAAATTCCCAATAATGAATGTAATCATAACATATACCTAAAATGTACCAATAAACTTGATGAATAAAAAAAAATAAAATTTTAAAAAAGCAATGGGTAAGGAGACTGAGATAGGATCAAAGGTGGCAAGATTAAAATTAAAATTCTAAACTACATGTGGTAGTGCATGCCTGGAATCCTAGAATTCTGGAAGGCTAAGGCTGAAGGATCACAAGTTCAACCCAATCTGGGCAATTTAGCAACTTAGTAAGGTCCTGTCTCAAAAAAAAAAAAAAAAAAAGAAGAAAAGAAAAAAGAAAAGTCTAAGGATACAGCTCAGTACAAACACCCTGGGTTCAATCCCCAGTACTTAAAAGAAAAAAATCCTGAAGTTATATGCAAATCAAACCTACATAATAATAAAAAATGGTAAATTCAGGGCCATGAACAAAGTTGAGAATTTTACTAAACTCTAAATTTTAGGAAAGGGAAAAGAATTTTAATTCAGTTATGAAAAGTATATTACCTTCAAATTATAATGCATTAATAAAGATCTGCAATTGAGTAGATTAGTTACATTTAAATATGGGAATTGGCATAAAAATTTTATCATTTCAATTCAGAGGACTATGCATAGTATTTTGGCTGTTGGCATCAACATCATGGAAGCAAAAGAACACTACCCTAACAGGTAACCTAAATGGAAGCTTCAACTGTGCCATACATTACATCGGCCACTAAGGCTCAGGGCTTGTGGGCAAATCAATACCTAGTGGGTACTTCTAGAAGGAAAGAAGGGCTGCAGTTCTGGCAGGGACAGCTACCAGTCCACCCAGTTCGTCAGGAGGCACCATGTGCCCAGCCAACAGACTCACTGGAGGCAAGGGAACTCCTTCAAGGTATCTAAGTATAATAAACAGATATGAAAAGAAACATTTCCAAAGCTTTTCAGAAGATAGTAAAATAATATACTGCCTGGTACTTTCAAATAAAAAACTACAAAAAAATTTTAGACATGAACACATGTCTAGTATATGGGTCAGATAATGTGCCAGGCACGAGAAACACAAAGGTATGACCCAACTTCCTGTCTTTCGCAGTCCAGTAGGATGACAGGCAGTTTCTCAGGACAGAATGTAAGTGGCATGCAGATGCCATCTCCCCTATGAACCTCTGCAGGTGGGGGTGGAGGTCAGCTCACCGGAGAGATGGCATCTCAAAGGTGAGGTCCAGACAGAGGGAGGAGCATGTTACAAAGAAGACTGGTAGAAGGCCAGTGACAGAAGCTGTGAGGACTCCAATTGAGCATCAGACTGTGAAAGACCTTTGTGAGACATACTCAGGAGTCTTGTTAAGGAATGTTAAGCCACCAGGGGACACAGGACAGAGGGAGAGGAGACAGGTTAATGACAGGAAAGAGGCTGAGCAACATTTGGGGCAAGAAATGGCTGCTTAGAAAGCAGAACATTCACTTGAGATGAAAGCAGAGGGATTTGAAAAAGACTTTTGAAAAAAAAAACAACAACAAATCAGTGGGATCCAGTGACCAGCTAGATGTTGACTACAAGGTAAAATGATGAGATAAAATAACCTAGTGGCTTTTGAGGCTGGAGACATTTTTTAAAATTAAAATGAGAACAGTGGCAAAACTTTATAGATAGAAGTGTCATCCTCAGGTCACCATGAGGCAGGGTAAACTGGGTGGGCCCCATTGTTGTAGAGGCTGGCAATTAAGAAATAACAGGAGCAAGAAGTTTGGCAGAGATGATAATGGTGCAATCAGCTGCTGAAAGAAAAGCATGAAGCTTACACAGAAATCTCTGCAAAAATCCTTACTATTTATAGGGCTAAGATTAGAGATCTTCCTTGCATCCTTACATAGAGACTTCAGGAAGCATCTTGGTGCCTCCTTCTATCTTTCAAAGATATTTATGATGTTCATTTAAACTCTCAGAGGCAAGTTATGCACTGGGTAATTTTTTTCACTGACCCTAGAGACCCTAAAGGGGAGCCATAAATCAAAAAGATTGTTCATTCCCCTCCCCTTCCCCTGAAACCACCTTTCACAAGATAGAAAAGTGAATAATGTACAGATTGGCCATGTAACTTACCTGTCAGTACAGGCAGGAGGGATTAAACAAGATAATGAATTTGGTTCAGGGTCCTTTAAATATGAAATGTCCGAATACATTTAGGTAATGATGTAAAGTAGACAGCTGGAAACATACATCTGTAGCTCAGAATGGAGAGCTGCAGATATAAATGTGGGAGTCACCAGCTTGCAGGTGGTACTTACCACCATGGAAACTGATCAGACCATCTTCTGAGAGAATGCAGATGAGACTTAGGACAGAGATCCTGAAGAAGGATCAACATTTGGATAATGGAGAAACCAATAAAGCAAGTGAGA
This sequence comes from Heterocephalus glaber, assembly GCF_053883595.1. Taxonomy (NCBI): domain Eukaryota; kingdom Metazoa; phylum Chordata; class Mammalia; order Rodentia; family Bathyergidae; genus Heterocephalus; species Heterocephalus glaber. The sequence goes on along the minus strand of NW_028258156.1, from coordinate 23,665,698 downwards.
AGCATTGCTTTTGTTTCTTCATCTTCTCTCCCAGACTTTTCACTAATCAAAGACAGAAACCTTTTATATTAAAGAATACATATATATTTCAGTGGCAGATAACTACTGAAGACAACTATAAATTTTACCAATTTCCAATAGGTTGCCAATTAGTGATAGTAATTTTCTATTTGCCCAGACTCATCAGGAAAAAAGGGATTCCACTTAAATGACATTTTCTGATGAGTGACATTTCCAGATAAATGACATTTTTCTCTTCATATGAAAAGTTCATAGTTTATTTTATATCTCTTCAAGAACCATGTAGGCAAAGAAGATATAAACAGTAAATACTGGGGACCTGGCTCTCCTGGAGTGAGCTTAGGCCAAGCTTTCCAAATTCAGTGTTTGTAGAGATAAATGGAGGGTACTGGTAATCCAATGAAATAGGAATGGAAATCACGTCTCCAGACTTTATAACTACTGCACAATGCTGCATGTTAATAAACTCTTTTTATACAGGTTGAGCATTATTAATCTGAAAACCTAAAATCTAAAATGTTGCGAAATCTGAAGCATTTTGAGTGTTAATATGACAGTATAAGTAGAAAATTCAGTATCCTGAAACTTTGTTCCATGCACAAATTTAAAATATTGTCTAAAATTACTTTCAGGCTATGTGTTTAAAGCAGTGTATAATAAAAGAAATGAATTTAATGTTTAGATTTGGATCCCATCTCCAAGATATGTATATGCAAATGTTCTAAAACAAAAAACACCTCTAGTCTGAAACATTTCAGATAAGGGATACTCAACCTATATTTAATATCACCAAGGTCCTTTGTCTATTATCTATTTTTCTCTACAGATGAAATGCTAATACATTCTGTGTTGTTAAAGAAAGCACTTTTAAAATTGTTCAGTTCTGTGGCTAGGGAAGAACCAAGCTCAGTTTTTCTTATCTATAAAACAGAGATGGTGGCCAGGGATTTAGCTCAGTGGTGCCGCCGTCTGCCTCGCAAGCCCAAGGTCCCAAGTTCGATCCCCGGTAACAAAAAATAAAACAGGGATAGTAATACTGCTATGTGGACTAACTAATGAGAGAAAAGGCTTACTGCTCAACAAAGTTAAGTGCAGGAAGATTGAGCAAATGATGACAGCCCCTGAGAAGATCACCGATCATCAAAGTGCTGTAATGCCTGCATAGCTACAAGAATCACCTTACCCCAAAAATGAATAAAACAAAAACCTAAACTTCTGGGCCTTTCATTTTACTGTTCAAAACTGTTAACTATTAACTAAATATGACAATTTAATAATGCCTAACAAAATGTATTACCCACAGCTACTAAAATGAAGTTTAATTATTGGTCTTTGAATTGGCTGTGTTAATGAGCTTTTTGATCATTTCCTGAAAAGGCTGCTACTAAAAGAATGAAAAATTTATATTCATAAAGGGTCACAGTCACATTTATATTTAAATACTGGTCCCCTTGCCTAAGAGCTGCACAGTTCTCTTGAGAGAAAAGATTTGTAACTAAAAACTCAAACATCAAAACAAGCTGGACTATACGAGAAGACAGAAAAAATGAGAATTCTGTCCATGAGAGCTAGTTGCATTTGTTCTCTCACAGCCAAGGACAGCACTTCTGACCTCTGCCTATACAAGCACCTGTGCTCAAGTTAGAGGAAAACACCAACAGCACACACTCTTATCACACATGTGCCACGCCATCCAGGACCTCTGTCCATAAAAACACTTGCCGTCTCTGTTATTCACACAGTGCACTCTAAGGCACAAAGCACAGCTCTGAGAGCACCCCTATAGGGCTGGGTACGGGTCTGTGCAGAGCACTTGCCTCGAATGTGTGAGACCCTGGATTCCATCCCCAGTACAGCATGGCGGGGCGGGGGATCCTCTACTACAAACTGGTATGTGACGTTAGATCATAAACTTTCCGGTTTTCTTACAAGTAAGAATAGTCATCTACACTATATACTTAGAATGACTTCTTAAAGAATTAAATTAACAGTGAATAGGTACGTGTTCCATAAAACACAAGGCATTTAAGTTACTTCTTACTTCTTCCATGGCTAGAGCAGAACAGTACTGGTGTGATTTAAAATAACCATTCTTAGTTTTTTTAAAGAAAAGAAAGGAAACTAGTTAAACCAGTTCCACTAAACTATGTTCCAAGAATCTAAATGTCTTAAATTAAAATACTGGAAGTTATTGGATTAAAGAGCCCTATCTGGAACCTTGGATAAATAACTACCATTTTTGGTATTAGTTTATGAGGGATGAGCTGAATCTCCAAATTCTCTTCTTGCTATCGTGTCTTTTTTATTCCATTCATCACTCTTTATCTGAGCAGAATTAAGCACCAGTTGAACACTTTTGATTAGTTAATAAAAGTGAGTCACTGACGCTGAGCTGAAGCAGTCAAATTCACTTCTGCCTTCCACAACTACATTAAATTTACAGAAAAAAATTACTTTTTTTGTTTTTTGTTTCTTTGTTTTTTTGGGACAGCATCTCACTTTGTAGTGGAGCCTGGCCTTGAACTCAATATGTAGCCCAGGCTGGCCTCAAACTCACAGCAATCCTCCTGCTTCAGCTTCCCAAATACTGGGATTATAGGCATGCACCACCACGCACGGCTAAAATAATGGGGGGTTTTTTTGTTTGTTTTGGGTACCAGGGATCGAACTCGGGTCCTTGCGCTTGCGAGGCAGATAGCAGAACCACTGAGCTAAATCCCCAGCCCAATAATGTATTTTTTAAATACATTATTACCAGTAGTATTGCAATTCCTCCAAACATTATTTAAGAGTATGAATTGGAATGAGAAATGACACGTAAATCTTCAATTTCCTTGTATGATTTGCCACTGCCCAAGTGCCTCTCAAGGCATGACCATTTCTTTGAGCTAGCAGTTATTCTGGAATTTAAAAATACATTATTTTGTATCACCTGCCCTTAAAGACAAATAATGCAAGAGAAGCAACACTGTTATGATGCATCACAGAAAAAAGGCTGCTGTGTTGGACTTACGGAGGGCACGGTGTCAGTCACTGCATCATCATTTCCCATTTGGGTGTATAGTATATAGGGTTCTCCTTCCATGTTACAAGCAAGGGACTGTGCCACTGAATCCTTAATAGGAATTTTTAAGTTCAAAGCTACAAAAGGTGCCAAATCACATCATGGATCTAGCCAGCCTCATTTTACAAAGCTGGCTTCATAGATGTATTTTTAAACATCAGCCATGGGCAGTGGTGTGAGCCTGTTGTTCCAGCTACTTAGGAGGCTGAGGCAGGAAGATTGTTTGAGTCCAAGAACTCTGGCAACTAAGGAAGACTCAGTCACTTTCATGCATAGATGGAAAGATCCACAGACAGACAGATATAGATCGATACGACAAAATTTCTTGGAAAATGTTTGCTTTGATCTAAAAACTTTTCTACGAACAAATCCACCATGAATGAAGAGCTGATCTGAAGAAGCATTAGAACTTTAATGTCTCCAAAAAATATGTGATCCCTCTTGAACATTCATAAGCACCAGGTTAAGTTTTACTACTATGATAATCAACTCCATTCTTGTCACTGTTAAATCTCTTATAGCAACTTCAAGCAGAGCAGGGAACCACAATTTCATTTTTCTCCCAGAGCCAGATGGAAGGCCAAGCACCGGCTACAATGCAGCTAGGAATATGGCTTATCTCAGGGCAAAAGGCAGTATAAGGATGAGGAAAGAATAAACTGTACATTGCACAACTCATTACACCAAATAGAATTTCTTCATTTGTGTACCCTGAAATGAATACTTGCAGCTGTGCTGAAATGGAAGTAAGTATGCCAGGACCACCACCACAGCCAACAAATTTATCAATACTCCTACTTTAACTACAGAAGCCCAGAAAAAAACTGACAGTCCTAAACCAAGAGGAAAATTGCACATAACATATAGTACCAAGATTATTACAGAAGATTCCTCTAGCAAAGTCTCGCATATATTCAAATATAAACTGTCAAATTATAACTGACAAATACTCTGTAAGAAAGAAGGCAAGCCTCATATTTTTAATGGAAAAGACTGAGCTGAACAAAAATTTTTTTTCACAAGTCTATGTTTAATCCCCTTTTCAACAAGTGAATATAATAACATCATAACTTAACTCTACACCTTCTGCAGCTCTACATTTTAAACAGGTTAAGGATTATTCTGGCCCTCAGATATGGATGTTCTTTTTTCTGTGATTAAAGAATACTTTACTAATCATTATTGAACTCCACCAGAAAAGGCTAGAAAAGAAAATAAGAAATGAAATTCAAATCAGAATTTTGGAAATTATTTTTTAAGCTCTGGCGAAAACTTAATGGCAAGACAAACTGAGACCAGACTCCTTTTCAAGTGTGTAGACAGGTGGATGGGTAGGTAGGGAGATGGGTGGACTTTTAGTACTACCAATGATAAATTATCTTCATCTCTTTACCCACATAAATTTGCAAATGTATTATTTTATCTTTTGCTTCAAAATTAAACATTTAAGAAACTCAACTTTTGCCTTAACATACTCTATTTAAGTTAGAATAGTAAAAACATTTTAAACAATTTATAGAAATGATACTTATTATGGGTTAAATCTAAAATGTCTTCCAAAAGTCTCATGTTCAGAGGCAGGGCCTGGTCAAAAGAGCTGTGTCACTGGAAGCAGGGTGTATGTGTGTGTATCCTGCAAGGGTATATTCTTGTCCCCAGCTCCTTCCTTCTCTGCTTCCCCAATGCCATGAGGTGAGTAGCATTCCTCTGCTATGCCATTCCACCATGTTTCTGCCCTGCAGCAAGCCAACCATGGACTTAATTCCGTCAACTGTGAGCCAAATTAAACCTTTCTTCCTTTCAGTTCTGGGTACTGGATATTGTATCTCAATGACAGGAAAGCGGATTAATACAGAATATTGGCAACAGGATCAGGATCATCACTATATCTGACCGTGTGTCTGGGATTCTCTGGAACTGATTTGGGGAAAGAATTTGGAAAGATTTGAAAATCTTGGCTAGAGATGCCCTAAATGCTTAACAGACAATTCTGATAGGAGCTCAGAAGACCAGAATGCTGATAGGAATATAAGGTATAAAGGCAAGACTCTAGAAATTTCAGTTGGGAACAAGGGCTCTTATTAGAAACTGAACTAGAGACAATGCATGGTTCTTGTTTTGATTTTTTTGGATTATATGTATGTGGTTTCCTGAGACTCTGCAGAAAACTGATATTAAGGGCACTGGACTGATCTGGCAAAGAAAATTTCAAGCAATCCCTCCTTCAGGCTGTGGCATGGGTGCTGCTGGCTGCTTTTAGCCAGATTTATAGTAAGTCCCCAACATATTAATATTTGAGTTGTGAACTTTCATAGTTATGAATGGACCTTGCATTATAAACATTTATAGATGCAAACAAATCGAGGAAGTAGTTCATGTGCCTGCCAGACATCGTTGTGGTTGTGCTGCTGTGTGATTGCTGTACAGTGTGATACTGTACACAGTACAGTACTGGGCTCAATCCGATGTCTGGAAACAAGAAGAAAAGTAATGGTGATGTGGAGGGAACTGCTAGGAAGCACAAAGCAAAATACACTGTATATTTGTGTCAAAGGTGTATAAGGCTCACTTTGTTGGACTTATGAACAAATCTGACTTAAGAACATTCTCCCAGAAAGGAACTTGTTCATAACTCAGGAACTTACTGTAGAGTAAGAATCAGTAGCTAAAACAACAGAGCTGAATGATGTGAGGACTGTAGTTGCTGAAAAGATTAACATTAAAAAGAAGCCAAGAACTCTGCATTAGGACAATGGGAAAGATAGCTTGAAAGCATCTCAGAAATTAGCCAGAGGCTACCAGTGGAAGGCTCAAAGATGGAAAAAGGTAAATCCCTTCTAAACACTTTGCTTTAAGAAGTGTGCCGCAGGGCACCTGCTCATTTCCTGGTTGTCTAGGAAAGCCACCACGTTTTCACTTTGGACCCCACTGACTATGGACTGAATCCCCTGAACTGTGAGCCAAAATAAATCTGTAAACGTCTCATTCTTTAAGTTGTGGGTGTTGGGTATTGTGTCTCAGTGACAGGAAAGGTGACTAATACCACATATACGTAGCAAAGAATTCATAAACTCTTCGATTTTAAAAAAATCCTGAGATATGTTGGACATGGTGGCACGTGCTTGAAATTCCAGCATGCAAGAGGCTGAGGCAGGAAGTGTGAGTTTGAGGTCAACCTGGGCTACATAAGTTCAAGGCCAGTGTAAACTACAAAGCAAGACCATGTCTTTAAAAAAAAAAAAAAAAGCCCCTGTAACCATCTCAAATCACTAACTTAGAAATCCTCCAATCATGATTAACTGCATATAACAGGAAAAAATAATACCCAAAATTTAACAAGTCAACCACCTCCTCTTAGAAAGCAGTACATCTCCCCATCCAAGTAAGGAACTACTCTTTTTAAAGTCTTAAATAGATTTCTCAGTGCCTGTTGTTAGTCCATTTCAATGCTTAATATTCCCAGGTTCAAACAACATGGTGACTTTCTCAGATTCCAACAGCAAATATTGCCATAATTGCTCCACCCATCTTCAGAGCAGGTAAGTAACATCCTGTCATCAGCCTACAACCTATTTTACAACTTCTATTCCAGAGGAGAAAAAAATCACATTTCTTTAAACTTTCTTTAAAAGACCTTTATTTTATACACACAGTAGCACTGCATTTTTTTAAATTAAATTCTTTTATTGGTACATTGTAGGTATACAACACAATTACATTTCTCATTGGGAATTGTACCTTTACATAATGCATCTTGGTTCTTATTTTTTCCCCATTCCTAGCCCTCCCTTCACCCCCTCCACCGTTCCCTATTTACAAAGACTTTATTTCCATTTTTTCCATTTCTCAGCATTTTTCCTTTCCCTTCTTTCCTTTCCCCAGCCCCTCCCACTACCCCTACCCCTTTGGACCTTTTCTTCCTATTTTACATAATCGATTATTCATTCTAATCATTGGTACATTTTAGGTATACAATATAATGACATTCATCATTGGAAATTTGCACCTTTACATAGTCTCTCTTGGTTCTTATTTTTCACCCTTGCCCAGGCCTCCCTTTAACCCCTCCAGTCCTCCCTATTTACAAAGATTTTGGTCCTATTTTTCCATTTTCTCATATTAATCCCATTCCCTTCTATCCTTTCCCCTAGCCCTCCCACTTCCTTCCCCTTTGCCCCTTTTCTTCCTATTTCACATTACCTATTATACACTTAGTCCTTATTTACACTTTCAGTTTCTCACACTACAGAAACTATTCGGTATTTACTCATATATGTCCTATTTATTTCACTTAAGAGTATTGCCTCAATGTGCATCCACTTAGCTATAAATGTCTCTAATTTCTCATTTTGAATGGCTGAGCAGTACTCCATTTTATTTAAAAACCATATTTTCTTTATCCAGTCTCCAGCTGATGGTCATTTGGGCTGTTTCCAAGTTTTAGCTATTACAAGCTGTGCTGCTATGAACATGGGTGCACATATATCACTGTGGTATGATTCTTTTAATCCTTTGGGGAAGATCCCCAGCAGTGGAATAGTGGGGTCAAATGGGACTTCCAGTCCTAGTTCTTTGAGGTATCTCCATACTGATTTCCAAAGTGGTTGCACCAGTCTACACTCCCACCAGCAGTGGAGCAGGGTTCCTCTTTCCCCACAGCCTGGCCAGCATTTGTTATTGGTTGATTTCATGATAGCAGCCATTCTTTCTGGAGTGAAGTGGAATCTCAGCATTGTTTACATTTGCATCTCTCGAATGACCAGTGATGTTGAACATTTTTTCATGTATTTATTTGCTATTTCTACTTCTTTGTCTGAGAAATGTCTGTTCATTTCAGATGCCCATTTTCAGATTGGGTCTTTAAATTTGGGAGTTCTGATCTTTTTAAGTTCTTTATAGATTGGAGATAGTAGACCTTTGTCTGAGGAAGAGCAGGTGAAGATTTTTTCCCATATTGTGGGTTGTCTCTTCACACTGCTGGTGGTTTCTCTTGCTGTGCAGAAGCTTTTTAATAAGAGATCCCACTTGTTGATTGTTTGTGCTAGTTCACGGGCAACTGAGGTTTTGTTCATAAAATCTTTTCCTACACCAATCTCTTCAAGGGTTCTACCTAACCTCTGTTCCAACTGGTTCAGAGTTTCTATTTTAATATTTAGATCTTTAATCCATTTTGATTTTAGTTTAGTGCATGGTGAGAGATATAGGTCTAGTTTTAATCTTTGGCAAGTTGAAGCCCAGTTTTTCCAGCACCATTTATTAAAGAGGCTGTCTTTCCTACAGTGAGGGTGTTTGGCTCCTTTATCGAAGATGAGATGGCTGAGTGTGTCTGGCGTTGTTTCTGCATCTTCTAATCTGTTCCACTGGTCCTCAAGTCTGTTTCTTTGCCAGTACCATGCTGTTTTTATCACAGTAGCTTTGTAGTAGAGTTGCAGGTTGGGGATTGTGATACCCCCTGCCATGTCTCTATTACCTAGAATTGCTTTTGATATTCTGGGTCTTTTCTTGTTCCAAAGGAATTTTTGGATTGTTTTCTTGAGGTCTATGAAGTATGCTGCTGGGATCTCAATTGGAATTGCATTAAATCTATGTAGCAGTTTTGGAAGTATGGCCATTTTCATTACATTAATCCTTCCTATCCAGGAGCAGGGGATGTCTGTCCATTTTCGGATATCATCTTCAATCTCTCTTTTCAGAGTGCCATAGTTTTCAGAGAAGAGGTCTTTGATTTCTTTCGTTAGGATGATTCCTAGGTATTTCAGTTTTTTGGATGCTATTGTGAAAGGGATTATTTGCCCTATTTCTCTCTCAGTGAGTCTGTCATTTGTGTAGTGGAAAGCTATTGATTTTTGTATGTTGACCTTGTAACCAGCTACTTGACTGAATTTGGTTATTAAGTCTAGAAGACTTTTGGTGCAGTTCTTGGGGTCTTCTATATAGAGTATCATGTCCTCTGCAAATAATGACAATTTGACTTCTTCATTATCTATCTTTATTCCTTTTATTTCTTTCTCTTGTCTAATTGCCGTGGCTAACGTTTCCAGAACTATATTGAACAAGAGTGGTGATAGTGGACATCCTTGTCTTGTTCCTGATTTTAGTGTGAAGGATTTCAGTTTTTGACCATTTAGTATGATATTGGCTGTTGGTTTTTCGTAGATGGCTTCTATCAGTTTGAGGTAGAGACCATCTATTCCAATTTTTTGTAGGGTTTTTATCATAAATGCATGTTGGATTTTGTCAAATGCTTTTTCTGCGTCTATGGAGATAATCATATGGTTTTTGTCCTTGGCTCTATTGATATAGTGTATTACATTAATTGATTTTCGTATATTGAACCATCCCTGAATCCCTGGGGTGAATCCCACTTGATCAGGGTGTACGATCTTCTTGATGATCTTCTGCATTCTGTTTGCCAGTATCTTATTAAGGGTTTTTGCATCTATGTTCATTAGTGAGATTGGCCTGTAGTTCTCTTTTTCAGTTGGGCTTTCTCTGCTTTGGGGATCAAGGTGATGCTTGCTTCCAGGAGTGAATTTGGGAGTATTGCTTCCCTTTCAATTTCATTGAAGAGTTTAAACAGTAGTGGCAGCAGTTCCTCTCTAAATGTCTTGTAGAATTCAGCAGTGAAGCCATCAGGGCCTGGGCTTCTCTTAGTTGATAAGTTTTTAATTACATTTTCAATTTCATTGGTTGATATTGGGTTGTTCAGAATTTTTAGGTCTTCTTCGTTCAACTTTGGTAATTCATATGTATCTAGGAATCTGTCCATTTCTTCTGTGTTGTCCATCTTATTGGTGTATAGGTTCTGGAAGTAGGTATTGATGATCCTCTGGATTTCTGCTGGGTCTGTTGTAATTTCACCCTTTTCATTCCTAATCGCATGGATTTGGGCCTTTTCTTTCCTTTTTCTGACAAGGTTAGCTAAAGGTTTGTCAATTTTGTTGATTCTTTTGAAGAACCAACTCTTGGCTTCATTGACTTTTTGTATCGTTCTCTTAGTCTGCATTGCATTGATTTCTCCTCTGATCTTTATAATTTCCTCCCTTGTATGAGCTTTGGGGTTGTCCTGCTCTTGTTTTTCTAGAAGCTTGAGGTTCAGCATCAGGTTGTTTAATTGGGCTCGTTCTGGTTTCCTAAAACACTGCATGTTTTAAATACTGGCAAAATCTCTCTTGCTAAAACCTTTCAATGTTTCCTGGTAACTTCAGCATAAAATTCAAAAGAACTTCCTGTGCACAATCTCCTACTTTATCCTTCCATTGTTTCTTCCATCTCTTCCCCAGCCTTATGGAATTAGTTTCAACACAGCACTGTAACATTTCACTCTACCCTGACTTCTCACCTGCTGTTTCCGAAGCCTAGAGGGCTAACCTGAAGAATCTGGACCTTGGATTCCAGTGGTCCCGAGACTATACAGTGTAGCATCCTCTTACTTAACTAAAAAAGATTCAAATTCCAGCAAGGAAAATGACTATAAAGGTGATTAGGTGTTGCAATAAAATAACATTACTGAAAACTCACTAAACAACTATAAGGTCCTGGTTTAACAAGGATACTTATAGGAGCTTACAACTCATGCACATCTTGAAAGACACAGACAGACAGACATCGAGCAAGCTTCCAGGCATGGGGGTGCACACCTATAATCCTGACCCTCAGGAGGCTGACACAGAAGAATTGCCACTAGTTCAAGGCCAGCCTGTACTACATAGTAAGATCTTATCTCAAAATAATTAATTAATTAAAGAAAAAGCTAGCCATCTGTGTTGTTTTGTCATCTCTCTGAAGTAAGAAGCTTGAATCACATCACTTTCTGACATTACTTACAAAATTAAGATTCAGTAGCATAAACAGAATATCCAAATTTGTTTTTCATTGATTTTTTTCACTAACATTTAATCAATGACACACTATGTCTTAAGTATTTCATAAATGCCTAAGTATAAGAATCAATTGTACTGACTTCACTTTTACCTATGCACACAAAAGAAAAAGAAAGCATGCCACAGTACCATTTGGCTTTACTAGAGGAAAGAGCTACAGGGCAGAGGCTAATAAGTCAACATCATCTAGCATATTATCCAACGTCATCTGTCCAACACTCATAAAAAGACTGTTATAGGAATTTTAAATTAGGGTGTAAATTTAAAGATCCTCTTTTGTCAGGCACGGTGGCACATGCATATAATCTTATCTCCTTAGTCAAGTCTCCTCCAAGCTCGAGGTCAGCCAAGGCAACTTAGTGAGACCCTGTCTCAAAAACATTTTTTGAAAAGTGCTTTGGGGTGTAACTTCAGTGGTAGAGCACTTGCCTACCAAAGCAAAGGCAAGTGGGAGAGGGAAGGGCCTACTGATTATTCAACAATATAAAAAGAATTACATAAATAATATTACATAAGAAAGCCAATTCCCTCAATGGAGCCACACCTTCCTCACAAGTGCAAGGTCCTGAATTGGATCCCCAGTAGTGGAGAAAAAAAAAAGAAAGCCAATTTCAAAATAATTTTTCAATATGATATTGTGTTTTTTTGTTTTTGATGGTATTATTAAAAGTATACCTGCTTTGTGTCCGTAGATCTACTTAGACTAAAACAAAACACTGAACTAAAAATATTTCTAAAATGAATAATCATTTCTTTTGCAGTACATAAAAATAGTTATGTTAAGAGCTGGGCGTGGTGGCTCTTGCCTGTAATCCTAGCACTCAGGAGGCTGAGGCAGGATGACCGCCATGAGTTCAAGCCCAGCCTGGAGTACATAGCGAGATCCTGTCTCAAAAAAAAAAAAAAGGTTATGTTAAAATTATAATAATTAAGATAGATGAAAGTTTTGATTCTTTTCCCGGGTAAACTACTAAGTTTTCTCCTCACTGATTTTTAAAAAACAAAATATTACTTTTTTCCCTTATCTGGCTATCAAGAAACAAAGCCAAATCTGTTAGTCACTTTCGTAGCTGCTGCACAGCAAATAGCACATATCTGAGTGTGTGGCTTCTCCATCATAACCTTCTGCCCTGACCTCCATTTTCTCTAACCTTTGTTCTACTGCACTGTGGGTAATCTTTAAACTCGCCTCACTGTCTTTCCTGTGTAGAAAAGCGTGACAAAGGGAGGTGGGAGATAGAAAAAGAAGGAAAAAGGGAAAAAAGAAAAGGGATGAAGTGGCAGTATTACAGACAGAACAGTCTCTTCTGTGTACATATAACTTTCAAATAATTTATAAAAGTTTTAAGTTTCACTATGAGTATTAAATATTTGCAAAATAAAGGATATCCAATTGAAGAAATTTGTATCTGCCAAGAGATTTTTCCTTTCCCAAACTTAATAAGCTTTAAAACACAGAAAACAATTTTGCTATGAGCTGAAATTGGGTATCAGAGACGCCATGGAGGCTGTTATGTCTGCTTTTTAATTTGTGCCATCAGTGGACAGATTTTTATGTAAAAATCCAGATTTTCAGCTTCTCCTAAACCTTGGCCTATTTCCACATGAGCTGATCAGCAGTCACTCATTTAATGTGGCCTTGGTAGGCAACTACATATGTAGTAACCCTTTCAATACTTTTAAAATAAGCTTCCCAACAATGCAATCACTGGTTATATGTCATTCTCTCCCCTGTGCTACCATCCATGACACAGTATGCAGGCCCAGGAAAGGAAACAGGCTGTGCAGAAGCAAGACGCTCATCACCAATGCACTTATGCACAAATGCTGTACACCAACAATCTGTAAAAAACCTACATTTTTTTGTGACTCTCAGATTTCTAAAGCACTGAGTGGCTAGTGCACAGCAGCTGCTGATAAATGTTAAGTGGATGGATAACAAATACAACCTACTAAAATTAGTCTTCATTTCTTGCAGCCCCTGGGACAATAAAGACTTTGCTTCAGCCAGGAGGTGGTGGAGATCGCCTGCAAATCACAGGAACTCAGGAGGCTGAAGCAGGAGTGAGGGTTTGAGGCAGACTCAACAATCTAGCAAGACCTTATCTCTTTAAAAAAAAAAAAAAAAAAGGCCAAACGTGGTGGCACACAACTATAATCTCAGCACTCAGGAGGCTGAGGCAGGAGGATTGCCATGAGTTCAAGGTCAGTGTGAACTACACAGCAAGAGCCTGTCTCTAAATAAACTAATTAGTAGATAAATTAATAAATAAAATGAACTGGGGATGTAGCTCAGTGGTAGATCACTTGTCTAGAATGCATAAGGGCCTAGGTTTAATTCCCAGCACCCCATCCCAAAAAGACAAGAGATTCTGCAACAAAAGGAATCTACACTGTAGTTGTCAAACATAGCTTTTTTATTGTTGCCACTGTGATTATAATAGCTGCTCACATTTGTTCAAAACCATCCCTAATTGATTCATAATAATATACCACTTCAAGAGGAGAGGATTCCAAAGTAAAGAGGAAGTTCTACTTCTGGTACCCAAAATGATCTTAGGTGCTATCTGGGACCCAGTCACTGCCAAGGAAGTTACTTTTTTTTATAAGCTTCCTTCAATGTGTGTGTATCAAAAAGCAAATCTCGTGTTGGTGCTAATACAATAGTTATACCCCTTTATGACATCTGCCAGTTTAATTTCTCTTGTAAGCAGAGGAACATATGGATCAGGCTTAGATTTGGTAGTCACTGTTTTTCAGGGTAAATAATACTCTTTCTCCATTTATGGTAAAATACAAAGATTCCTTTTGAAAAAAGATTAGGTTTTAAAACCATTAGAATTTTAATGTTATATTTTACCAAAATTAAATGTAAAAAAGGATATGATATTAAGTATCAGTACAGTGTGTACTACACATGTGACAAAAATCATCAAGGTGATATACAAAATACTGACATTACAGAAACCAATGGCTATGGTTTAATGTTGCCATTTTTGGCACAGAGATGGAAAGTATTCAGATTTAATTTTTCATTTTACATTAAAACAAATGTAAAACATTATCAATAAATTGTACATTTTTGTGGTGACAGAAAAATCTAAAGATTTGTCATCTTTAGTCCTCCCACAGAATTTATAATTTATAAACTACAATGATAATATTTATTTCATTGTCATTTTGGAATGAAGCACTTCTACATTCTGTCATGGAAGAATGTGTGTAAGATCAGAACCTGAGGTTAATAGTAGTCAGCTAGTAAGCAGACACTGATACACCCCATCATCCAAGAACAGCTGTGACAAATGCTATCAGGAGAGGTACATAACCCTGGAAGGGCTTATAATCAGAGTCATTTGACCTGGGCAGGGCTTGGTTGAGATGAAAGGATACAGGAACATGACCAAAGTAAGAAAAGTATGAGACTGGGCTGAACCAGGAGACCGGAACCACAGAGCACAGGTGCTCACAGGCCCAGGCAGTTTACCTTTATCCCAAGGACCACAGGAAGACAGTCTGACCTACATGACTGCATTTGTGTTCTACAAGATTTGCTTTGGCTGTAATGTGAACAACCCTCCAGAGAAGCATCAGAAATCAGGCATAATCAAAGTTTCTTTGATCTAAATCAAATAAAAATGATCAATAGAAGGGTAGGTCAGATAACCCCATCCAGGTTTTTACCACAAATTAACACTACTTTTACTTTATTTAAGTATAAGCTGTAGAAACCTTAGATACCATATATAATCTAAATTCTGGCATTTTAGAAGATATCAAAATTGTCATGATTTCTTGGTTAGACCTAAGGGAGCCTACTTCCTTCAATACTTCTCAAGTAGAAAGAATAAGAGCTCAAAAAGGGCCCTTCACGGTGAGACAGCTGAGCACCAATGACCAAGCTTCTAATTTACTTCCTCAGTACCCAAACTAAGCTTTGTCTTACCTGTTTCAAAAGATATACTTCTAATAAGGTTTAAAAGAAACCTTCCACAGCAAGTCCTCAACTTACAAAAGAGTTCGGTTCTGGGAGAACGTTTGTAAGTCAGATTTGTTCATAAGTCTCACAAATGAGTCTTACACATGGTTGCCACAATATACAATGTAAAGCTTTGTACTTCTCAGCAGTCTCCTCCACATCACCACTGGTTTTCTCTTGCTTCCAGACATCCTAGGCTGACCAAGTGCTGTACCACTGTGCACTATTGCACTGTACAGTAAGCACACAGCAGCACCACCGTGACAATGTCTGGCAGACATGTGAGCTACTTCCATGATTTGTTCACATCTACAAATGTTTGTAATGCGAGGTCCCTTCGTATCTGTGAAAGTTCAGAACTTGAATGTTTGCCAAATCAGGGACTTACTATAATAAGGTTTTACTATTAAAACCAAATCTGAAAACTAATGTCAACATACACGGCCTACAGTCCTGTTAAAACATTACAAGTCTGTGGGACAGCAGTATCTCCAAAGACTACATTCTGCACCTGGCCCCTTTCTAGTTAAAGTAGAACTAATGCTCATCTCCTTCGTCCAAGTCATGCAGATATTCCTTGTTTAATGACCTATCTCTGTAACAACTGTCCTTATAACTGTCCTCTGTAACAACTGACCGAGGCCCACTGTTTCGACTTACACCATCCTTTCCCCTTTTTTTTGGTACAGTTGTGTATATCTTGTTTACAGATTCTCAATCTCTCTCTCTTTTTTTGGGGGGGGTACAGTACACCTTGTTTATACAGTACTGTAATTTTTGCTCACTGGACTGTACAGTATAGTACCATAGTTTTATGTTGTTATGCATCACAGTTTTATGTTGTTACACATGTAAGAGTTACACACCTGGTCTACATATACTAGGGGAGGGGAGAGACAATATACAGACCTGTCTCAACTCCTGACATGCAAAAAAGGTACAAATAAAAGCAAAGTCACAGGCCAGGGATTTAGTTCAGTGGCGCCGCACCTGCCTCACAAGCACAAGGGTCCTGAGTTCGATCCCCGATACCAAAAAAAAAAGGCAAAGTCATCAAGTTGGAGTTTTCTTTGTTCTGAATCTTGTAATGTACCTACTATATATGATTCCTCATTTAGCAACCAATTTTAGTTAACAACCCAGTTGCATGAATGTAACTCAATTGTTAAACATGGAGTGCCTGTACTCAGAAATAGTCCTCTGTCTGCTGCTAATCTTCCCAAAATGGTCCAAACTTAGCTGCATGTGGTGGCACATACTGTAATTCTAGCACTCTAGAAAGCTGAGGCAGGAAAATTACAAATTCAAGCCCACCCTGGACAATTTGGCAACTTAGCAAGATCCTGTCTCTTTAAAAAAAAAAAAAAACGCTGGGGATTAGCTCAGTTGTGAAGGCCTTGGATTTAATCCCCAGTTTGCACCCCCCACCCCGAAAAAAAATAAACACTGGGTGTTAATGACCTGCCCACCAGAAAGCTAACAAGGAGAATGAGGAAAAGTGGGGGAAAGGAAGGAAGAAAAAATATGCAGTGTCAAGTTGGCAAGAACCAAGAGCACAGTTGGTTTGAATATAGACTGGTACTTTCACTTTGGAAAACTGGCAATATCCACTAAAGCTCAGCAACTGCACTCCTAGGAAAACACTCAAGAGAAATGTATGCACAGGTTCTTTTACCAAATGACACACACAAAAGTGCTCACACCAACACTATTCCTAATAGTCACAAACTACAAATATCTCCAATTTCCATCAATAGTAAAGTAGATAAATAAATGCAAGTATACTCATATAAAGAATACTCTAGCCAGGTGCAGTGGCACAGTGGCACACGCCTGTAATCCCAGCACTTAGAAGGGTGAGGCAGGGGAACTCCCACAAGCTCAATGGCCAGCCTGGACTACATAGCGAGTTAAAGGCCAATCTAAACACACAGTGAGACTCTGTCTCAAACCACCTCTGGCCCAAAATCATACTGTAAAGCAATGAGACTACATCCATTACAACCTCACACAACATGGATGAATCTCACACAGGTGACCCTGGGGAGATGACTCTCCAAAGTGTATACCAAAGGTTTTTGTTTATATAATGTTCAACAATATAAATAATTGAAGAGCCATATGCAAAAGAACTGATCTCAATCCTCACTTTAAAATTAAACCCCAAATTAATTACAAATATGAAGACCCTAAAACTTCTAAAAGTAAAAGTAGGCATGGTGGTACATGCCTGTAATCCCAGGACTTGGGAGGCTGAGGCATAAGGATTTCAAGTTCAAAAGCACCCTAAACTACAGAGCAAGACCTTGTCTCAAAAAATCAAAAAACAATGGCAAAAATTTCTGAAAGTAAATCTAGCAGAATCTTAACGGCCTTGTGCCTGACAAAGAATTCTTAGTTACCCCCCACCCCCCCCCACGCACACAAAAAGCTGGATCTCATAATGATCTGTGTACTTTCCCATATGTATCTTCATTAAAATATTAATAAAAATTAAATAGAGGGCCGGGGATTTAGC
Source organism: Heterocephalus glaber (assembly GCF_053883595.1). Taxonomy (NCBI): domain Eukaryota; kingdom Metazoa; phylum Chordata; class Mammalia; order Rodentia; family Bathyergidae; genus Heterocephalus; species Heterocephalus glaber. Next base: position 23,648,233 of record NW_028258156.1, on the reverse strand, counting down.
TCAGTGGTTCTGCTGCCTGCCTCGCAAGTGCAAGGTCCCAAGTTCAATCCCCAGTACCCCTCCAAAAAAAAATTAAACAGAAATTTAAAATAAGCATTAGAAATTAGTGAAGGGACAACAACATAATCAGCCATTATGCCAACTTATTCTACTATTCAAGAAAAAATATCTAACCCGCGAGCAGAGAAATACAGGCAACAGTGGTGGAGAGGAGACAGGGAAAAGGAAAATAGTTAATAAATGTTTGACCTGGCCTTCAGCTTGTAAAGGAGGTTGAGGGGTGGGCAGAAGACGAAGAGGATCTTTGTCTCTCCTCCTGTAACTAGTCTTGGTTTACTACACAGTCACTGCGGAAATACACTCAAGAGCAAATGAAGGACACCCTGGTCCTGGATCCTTTTCATCAAATATCCTTTACTTCTTTCTCTCATCTGATCCCTTCCATATTTCCTTAATTCACTCCCTTCCATTCTTTTTATTCATCTAGGTTTCTGTTTGTTTTCTGCATCTGTTCACCATTATCATATGCTCTTTGTCTCTTCACTTAAACTTTAAAATAAAAAGAATCAACACCTGTACACTTGAAAGTAGTACAGGCTACGTGTCTGGAATGACTTTATACTAAGAGAGGGGAGGGACAATGTACAATCTCTATCACTTCTCACAGGTTTTGTTTATTCAGTCCTGGTAGAATATAGGCCACGACATAATATTACTTGATGCTTTCTCCATCTCCCTTTTTTTTTTTTCCCTCTCTTGATCAAGGCAGCTAGCAATCTGTAAATTAAGTTACTTGCTAGATATCTAGGATGCTACTGAAAGAGGCCATTACCTCTTATCTGTTTCAGTGTCACAGGGAGCACCTCTGTAACACTAAAAAATGTCAAATACTTTCCCACACAAAGTAATGATTCTTTTGGTGCCTGTTCCCTGAGAAAATGCAAAACTAAAGGGTGTTGTTATTTAGTTATTAGCTTTTAATCAAATGTGGACTTTATATCCATTCACATTTAATAATAGCAGATGCAAGCAAGGATAAATGCAAATGTAGCTTCTCAGCTTCTCAATTCTACACCTCAAACTCCTCAGACCTCCCTGCGTTTGGCCTAGATGGACAAGAAATAAAAGCTAAGAATACACTGGGCTCAACTCTTCTTTATTAAGAATTGTATCGGGCCAGGGATTTAGCTCAGTGGTTTTGCCACTTGCTGCGCAAGCACAGGGACCCGAGTTTGATCCCCAGTACCAAAAATAAATAAATAAAAGAATTGTATCAATCCCCAGTACCAAAAAAAGAATTGTACAATTTTGTTACCAGAATTCACTGGAAAAAATAGCAACACTATGTTTGACAAATTTTTATTACAGCAAAACATCTTTTTATTCAGGATATCTTCCTGGGATGATCTGTCAAAGTCCTCCCCACATACACACACATATACATTCCTTTTTATTCCTTCTCCTCCTTCTCTCCCTTCCCTTTTCCTCCAAAGAACCTAGAAACGGTGTCTAATAGAATTCCCAGGGAAGAGGAGCAAAGGAGAAGGAGTAGAAGAAATAATAATAACAATGGTATTTGGACTGTTCAGTAAGTAATTACCTAGTTATTATAGTTATTGCTACTCCTCCTCTTCCCCACTTGCTTTACCTCATAAATCTTAGTACTGCTGTAGCTAAGGGCAAGAAGAAACAAAAACTAGAAAATATTTTTCATCAACTACATATTCAAAGTTTCTATTTTTTACATATTACATTTTAAATATATGGGGTAGTCAAGGAAGTATAATTGTCCCTACCATACTTAAGATGAATATATTCATTCATTCAAAGAACACTCAATTGAAAAACTGAAATACTTGTAGCAGGATTTACTACTAAAATCTCCAAACAGTACTTTTGCAGCAGATATATCTTCCTCTCAATTGGCCACAACACACGTCACTTGTTTTTTATTTATCATCAGGAATTTGTTTATAATCCATTCAAACAATGTTCTCTGCTCTTAATTTTAAAAGAGGCAAGCTGAAATTTTTCACTCTTCAAAATACAAAACCAAACACTAAACTGAAACTTTCTGCAGGCCCATTAATTTTGATCTATGAGTCAGCCATTCAGAACATAGGGTAGGTACTCTACACTTATCCTATAGGCTCTATAGGGCCTCCATTGTTTTCAGCTAAAACAGTCAATTTCAACATGGTTGGGATAACATATTTTCTAATTTATCCCCCAGGGCAAACTCTAAAATTCCATTATATTTTTACTTCAGATTGTATTTTTATTGTGCAGTGAAGGAGTTCTTAAAGTCTACAAAAATAAAGCATGATTTTTTAAAATTTTGCTTTTCTGGGGCCGGGAATTTAGCTCAGTGGTTCCGCTGCCTGCCTCACAAGCAAAAGACTCAAGTTTGATCCCCAGTACCCCCCCCAAAAAAAAAAAAAATTTGCTTTTCCAATTTTATAAAATTGTATAAACAAAAATAATTCAACCAATATTGGCTCTCACAAGACTAGTAATTTCCTTTTAGTAGACTAAAAATATTTGATGAAGAAATTCCTAGGAATATCACCTCACATTTATGTGTGTCACATTTTGTATGTAGAAGCACTATTTCTCTGCTTAGTCCTCTGAAGTACCAATGATCATCCACACTGCAGAACCTAAATCGGGTGTGCTAACAGACAACTTCTGTACCACACAGCTGAGTACCTCCTCTTACTTCAAAGAAAGAAGCCAGGTTTCTTTATCCTTTCTACTCACAGACACATGGGAAAGCTGACAGAAAGAAAATCCCAAACATCTTTAATGCAGAAGCCACCGTGTCTCAAACAATTAAGTTTAATTCTTTAAAAATCAAAGGAAAGACTTTTATAATGTTGTAACACTAATGAACAAGGAAGTCAAGAATGTGAGGGGAATGCTGTAAGATACTTCAAAGTATCAAATTCCTGGGCGTGATATAGCATTACTTGGCCGTTAATTTTTTTTTTAATTTCAGGTTATTATTTTTCAAATTCTTCACAACAAATTAAAAAGCGAAATGATCTAACTAATTACTGTATGACTTTATTAATAAAGTGGAAGGCAAACGGGTATTTTCTGTTTTTACTATATTTACATCCATTAAACTGATTCTGTTTGCAAAGTGTTGAACTGATCCATAAGTCATGTGTATTACCCAGTAAGTTAGCATATCACAACTGTCAGGTACAGCTCTAAGCGCACACACACACTTCCAAATAATAAATTAAAAAAGCTCTGGCAAAACTGTATATAAAGTCATCAACACAGTGGCTAATTTTTAAACTTCTAAATCATGACATGTGCCCTCTCTTTCCTTCAAATAACCACAAGAACCTGATAAATAAAATAAAAATACTTTAGGATCTTTCCTTACAGAACATATTTTAACCAGAAAAACTTAATCCATTCCTAACTTGTTTCTCAGTAATATTCATTCACTATGTTCAACCCTCAATTTATCAGTGGAGAATTTATGACACTACAAAAGGCTCCCATACCATAATTACTGCTCCCACCTCATTAAGTACATTCTTCCTAGTAACAAGCTCAAACACAACACTTGGCACCTGGACTTTCACTACTTACACTTCCATCCTCTCCCCTGTCCTATCACCACCATTTTACTAGCAGAATATTCACAAGGCTGAGGATTGTTCTTCTCTCAGTAAACAGAGTGCATAAAATCAGATGGGTGGACACAAAACAAAAGTTAGAATAAAACATAAAAATAAATAATACATAAAAATAAACACAAATGATCCTAAATTTTTCTTTTCAATCTCTACAGAAAGCAGTAACATCATCCTTATTTGCAATGACCTAAGTTGTAACTAGAAGCTTTTCACCTAATTATACTAATAAATCGATATAATATGATCATTTTGCCATCAGATCATGTCCCTCATACAATAGTGTACTTCCATTAAATTCATTTTACTTGGGAGGTCCTTCAGTTCATATTTTTTCATTGTTTTTCCTATATCATTCTTTAATCACCAAATTACTTCTCCACAGTATTTTCTTAAATTTGAATCTATGATCAAAAAGATAACCCCAAATATTAACCTTGGAAAAGATAAATCAATATGCCTTAAATACAAGACATCCACATTAAGTATAAACTGTTAGGTAGTGAAGAAAAAGGTAGGCATCAACTGTTTGTCCAAGAACCTCAATTTAAAATGTTATGTACTATATATAATTTTGGTAAACAGAAGTGAACACAGTATTTACATAGCGAAATCGGAACTCTAGTCTCATTTCTGACTTTGGATACAAAAATCTTAACTCTGTTGATAAGGCAAAATAGTCACTTTCATGAAATTTCTTCTTACAGGCATAATCATATGACTGGCAGATAAAATAATTGCTTTAAAAATACTTCTGAGTCATTTAGTCCTTACCTGCAGGCATGAACCATTACTGCAAGCAGTGACTGTTCCATTTCCTAGCACAGACTTGAAGAAGAATCATCTCTCTCAGAATGTGACTAATCTGTGGGTTTGCAATTCCTAAGCTATTTACAAACGGCACTCCCTTTCCACATAAGAAAATATTTATTGCAATAATAATCAAGTATTTTAAACCTAGATCTTACAAATAATCTTGGTGATTCTATGCAGCAGCAACCAAAAAATACAGGAAGAAAATCTAATAGTATTTCCTTAAAGAAAGAAGATATTTGTTTGTTTAATAAATTATTTTTTAAAGCCTTCAACAGCTGTCACACATGAACCAGCGGTCTGCTGTGTTATGGTGTGCATGCTGCAGCTGATTAGGCTTCACGATTTTTTTAAAAAATCAATTAGTGTTCGCAAAAGCAGCACAGCTTGCCCAAATACACTTCTCCAATACAGCACAATACCAGCATGCAGTACAATACATTATAAAGCAAACTTGACAAGGAAAAAATATGTCCTGTTTGTTTCTTAGCAATGCTACACCATTAATTGTTCATGCAAGAGATGTACCTGTACCTTTCTGAAGAGGACGACTTCTCAGAGTTAACTGACATCAGCAGCTCAATCTTCTGCTTGATTTCTGGAAAAATCAGAAAATATTCACAACCAAGATTGCCTGCCCTTGCTTCCAAGATTTATATCAAGAGATTTCTCTTCTCTAATCCCTTTTGTTCAGAATGAGGCCACAAGATTCACAGTACTTCTGTTAGGACTCGGATTCAATGGTGCTATAAAGGGAAAAAGCTCCAGAGGCACCAGGCCTTGCTAAACTATGCACATGACTGTTTATGAAAGCAGGAAGTACCATTTGTTTTAAGCAGAGGGGTGTTTTCTTTTTTAAGGTAGAACTAGCATGGCTCTACATGAAGATTTTTAATTTAGCAAATTGAAATACAAACAAGAAATGCTACCATCAGAATTCAAAATACCAGGTAATTTGAGAACCTTGAGTAATAATGTTTCAGACTGTGATGAACAGATATGAAACCCTTGGCTGATTCTATTTCACCAGCCCTAAAAAATATGGCTCAGTGAATCATTTTTGTCACTTAAGAATGAAATATTAAACCAGAACCCCAATTTCACGATTAAAAAGGCTTAACCCTTTTTATAATTTGACTGTTTTAACTAAAGATATACTTAATACTTAATCCCTAATTCCTTTAGAAAAATACTTATTTTACACCTCAATTTTCCCCTCCTCCTTCACAGTACAGTACAAGTGAACAGCAACACCCAATTACTGAGCAGAGATGATATTCTTGTCGTTTCAGGAAAAGACTGGCAATGCCATCTACAACAGAAATGTGAGCACCAGTTCAATTTAATTAAGAGCTAATTGCTGATACTGATTTGCAAAGGAGATAACAATAAAAGAGAAGGGTGAAAATAAGAGAGACAAGGAAAAGATAAGAAAAATATATAATACACTTCCCTTTACAACACCAACTGGCCTAAAGCACTGGATTTTAAGTAAAGAAAGCACAGTTCTATTATTTCATGGATAAAGCTGTTTTCCTATTTCTAAAAAGTATTTCCAACTGGATTTTAAAAATTAAAACATGCTTCCATAGTAAAAAGTTCACATACAAAAAATAATAGTGTAATTGAAATGCTGTAAACAGTCTCAGGATTTCAAAGCAGACCTTAATAATCTTTTATATTTTGGGGTGATAAAACAAATTTTAATTTTTAATTTTTAATACAGAAATCAAAATGGAATATGATAAAATGTAAGAGAAAAAGGAATTAAAAATAGTTGCATGAAATACAATGTACCTATAGAGGAATATTCTTTCAATGTTCAAATAAGGCTCCTTCCAAACTGGTTAAGCTTTTAATTTCATCCAGTGGGCATTACAAAACTCTTAACAACTAGATAATAATAATGAAACTTACCTTGCAGATTCTGGGTGCACCAAAGGCAGGCACATGGTGTCATAGTAAACACTCAGCAAAACCCTCCCCCATTTTAAAAAGCAGCATGTTTAAAAGCTCTGGCTTTGCCTGGACTTAGAAACAGGTTCCTCCATCATTGTAACAGCCTTGTGACCTTAGGGAAATTAAACTCTCCATAGCCTCTATTCCCTTCCCTGTAAAATGGGGACAATTCCTAATGAAAAAACTGCTGAGATTTAGTGAAATAAGTCAAAAGACAGTCTAGTCAAGTACTGTACTATGCTTGGCATGTGGTATGCCCTCGCAGCCCACTGTTATGTAGTGCCTAGCAAAGGAAGGCATTCCCTCCATAAATATTTACTTAATGAAGTACACAAGGTCTGTCCAATTTTAAATAGCTTTTCCTTAGTTCAAATCCACCTTGTCCTTATCAACAACCTCACTTTTATCACTAGTGTTATTACTACATGTGGAAACTGATCTTTAATCAATATCTCAGGCTCCTTTTTGAGAGAATGATTCTGTTTATCAATGAGCTGCTTCAGAAATGAGATTACTTGAATTCATCTTCATTTTGAAAATTTTTATTCCAAAAAGAGAAAAAGTTCATATATGTGTATATCATATAAAATCAGTGCACTGATGAAAAAGATGAAAAAGCCCAAGATTAAATTACACAGCTCTAATGAAGTTTATGCCCATCTCATAAACACTGGGAAGAAAAGTTTAAGCCATAAACCATTTTATGGCTAATGACTTTGAGAGCCAGAGGATTTTAGTAATACCACATGAAAAGGTTTCCAACAGCATTTTCACATTTTCTCTAAAACACCACGTTTAAAGTTCTGGAAGGACTGAAAGATGCTATGTTGACAAATACTATGTCAAAATTGGATCCTATGACGGTACCAACTGGATAATAATAATGCATTCCGTCTACACTACCATCTACTCTATCCATACCATGCCCAGGCCTGGTTACTGCTCATATTGCTAAGAATTCGAAAAACCATTTCACTGACTTCTGTTCCACACAATACCGGCCATAATCCTGGACAACTCGAATATCAATACAGATAAGATTTCCTCAAACTCTTCGATAAGGACCTTGGTATCCTCAATCCTCGGTCTCTTGAACAGCTATGTCACTTGAGTCATCCACAACCACTCAGGACACTTGCTCATACAAATTGCAAATATGCATCCACCCATCCCACCTCTGGACTGTCTTTTGTTAATTGCTCCCAGGGTAATACTCTGGGACCCTACACTTTTTTTCTGCAATTAAGTCAACCAATCTTCTTCTTTATGAATTCTAGTCTTCTAGTCTTAGATCTTCCCCACACCAAAAATTTTTATGTCTTCCTGCTATTTTCCTCTAAAAGCTTTTAAATAGTATTCTATATGTATCCTTCTAGAATTTTAGTCTGTGAATTGATATAAAGTTCCAGACTGCTTTTATAAGGCTCTGTACAACTGTAAAGTCATACACCCCATCCTACTCTGACAATTTTAAACGACCTTGTCACCACCAGTCCTTACTTCTTCCAAAGCAGCAGTCTCACAACCAACCTTGAAATTACCTATTAATTCAACCACACACTGTCCCCATCTATGCTTTTAGGCTGGTAAGTTAAAAAAAAAAAATCATCCATATCCCCTATACCACATTGCCACACTTAAGCAGTGATCAAAAAAACTTGACAGGGGCCGGAGATTTAGCTCAGTGGTTCCACCAGCTTTCCCGCTGCCTGCCTTGCAAGCACAAGGTCCCAAGTTCAATCCCAGGTGCCAAAAAAAAAAAAAAAGCTGGACAGGACCCAAGCATAGTAATACACACCTGTAATACCAGCACTCTGGGAGGGTAAGGCAGGAGAATCACAAATTCAAGCCCAGCCTTGGCAACTAATGAAAACTTGTCTCATAAAAACCAGGTGTAGGAGGATGTAGATCAGTGCAAACGCCCTGGGTTCAATCCACAGTACCATACAAAATAAATAACTAAGCAAGCAAGCCTGAGCAGTAGCTCAGCTTCTACAGCTGTCAGCCTTTAAACAATACTTTACTGTTCTGGTCAAGCCTGCTGTTTATTAGCTATATGATCTTGTGCAAGTCAATTAAACTCTCACCCAAAAAAAACTAAACCCAAAAAACAAAAAACCTTTACCACTGACCTCAAGATCCCATTCCTACTCCCATTTAAAGACATTTCACACAGAAAATAAGCATGTGGTTCCTCTGTGCTTGGAATAAATATATTTTAAATTTCAGTTAATTTAATCATAATTGTGTTTTTCAATTTAAATAACATTACAGGAAGCCAAAGTTTTATTCATTTATTTAAGGGACAGGGTCTCACTATGTTGCCCAAACTGGCCCTGAACTCCTGGGCTCAAAGCAATCCTCCTGCATCACCCTCCAGAGCAGCCGGGACTATTGGAGCACATCATCATGCTCAGCTATTATTTATTCTTTTAATGCTTTTGTTTTTGTAACTCTCCTCCTAACTCTGCATTCTTCATGGAATCATCTTCCACTCAGCCCTTAAATGCTAGAGATACCTGTAGGACCCTCCCAATCCTTCTACCTACACCTTTGACAAGAACAGCGAACAATAAAGGGCAATGGTGATGACTGTACATGAAGTGCCAGCCCAATCCAATACTCCTGCGTTCCCAAAATCACATATCCTATAACCTCTACTAGACATTTTCTCTCAGTCACTAAATGCCTTGAACACAATGTCTAAAACTGAACTCAGATAGAGACTTTAACAACTCACAAAGAGCCAGGCATACACACTTACTTGATAACTTTACTATCTTCTTAGCTTATTCCAGTTTCTTGAATTAGTGTTAAAGTTACAATACAACTACGTTAGTTTCCTTTTCTTAAATGTACATTTCCAGATACACATAGGTAAACCATATGAATTTACAAAAGAAAAATCTGAAGTCAGATGTGGTGGTGCATGCCTTTGACCCCAGCACTGTGGGAGTCTGATGTTATTTGAGCCCAGCCTGGACAATTTACAAAGACTGTTCCAAGGTTTTAAAAAAAGAGCTGGGGATGTAGGTTAGTATGAAGACCCTGGATTCATCTCTTATACTGCAGAATGAAGGAGAAGTAATCTGAAGAAAAAAAGATAAACTAGAGTCAGTCTTCACCTTCTCCAAAAGACTACTTACTGTCTGAGATCTATAGTTAAACTTCCACAGACCTTAGCAACCCTAGCAGAACATGGCAGCTCCTCCCACCCCCAGTACTCTGTGCTGAGTTACATCCCCAGCCTGTTTTTTATTTTGAGACAGGGTCTCACTAAATTGCCCAAGCTGGGCTTGAACCTGTGATCCTCTTGTCTCATCCTCCCAGAGTGCTGGGATTATCAGCATGCACCACCATGCCCATTTTATTTATCACCTTGTATACCGAAAAGAAAGAGGGAAGGAGGCCAGCCAGCCAGTCAATTCATTGATATTTCTCCACACATTCTCTTGAATCTATGCAATTGAAGACCTTCCTCATGATATCCTTTTGTTCTCATTTTTATTCACACCTTAAAAGATGCTAAAATTTCTTGTGAGAGGAATAAATTAACTCTCCAGGAACACTTAAGGCTAAGATCCAATGCCCAAGAACCCTGACCAAGAGCAGAGGATCACCAGTAACTATTGTCAAATGAAGTCCAATAACAGAGGTGCCTCAAAAATGCAGCCCTGATTCCACCTAGCCGTGTAAGAATGATGGCATCAGAACAAACAGGGATGTCATGCACATGTGCTCCTTTGTCATTTCCATATTAGAAGTTCAACTTGAGGACTCCGACTTTTGTGACACAGAAATTTAAAGACACACTAACCAGGCAGGTAAGTTCTACCTAAATTCTGAAGATAATTTAATAAACTTCCTTTCACTTGCTAAATTCTTTATGTGATCATCTACAAACCTGATTTTACTTGGGGGGTACATAAGGAATTTTTAAAAATTGCTAACATATTTATGTAGAGCCACTTAGGCTGGAAGGAACAAATTATGTGCTGAGGTCATACATTAATAAGAAAATGCCTCAACGGGCCTCAAAACCAGAATCTTCTTGAGGAGATGGAAGAGTTCCTAAAATATAGTTATGTAACCAGGTGCTCAGTAGGCTCTACCATTATATTCCACCATGCCGGGGGTAGGTACCACTCAACTCTGGTACCATTTTTCCAGTCATTACCAATTAACTGTTTCCCTCTCCATTTCACACATTCATAACTCTACTGCCTCTGGATGCATGCTTATGGTCTAATCTCTTGATACCTCCTAAGCCTAGGAGCATCTTGTAGGGGCTCCCACTGAAATACAAAAGGGCTATGGAGGCTTTCCTGGCTCTTCTGACAATTTCTGATGCTAGCATCTGAAGTCATGTATTGAGGTCCTGCCTTGAAACTCAAGGGACTGACAAGTCCTCTGAGTCAGGAGGGAATTAACTGACCGACATCTCAAAAGGCAGTCTAGGCTAAAAGTGTGCCCTTGCTATCCCAGTGTTCATCATCTGCTAAGGTCTCTGTGAAGTCTCTGTTAGGACAATACATTAAAAAGCAAAACTTGTGCAAATATAAAAATAAATCATTAATTAGCAAAGCATTCAAACAACTGTCCCTGATTACCACTAATCTCTATTCCCGTCCTTCAAAACCATTCTTCATCAGTCTCGCACATTTCAATAATTCAACAAAATGCAAATCCAGAACAAAGTGAAAACTGAAAACCCACAAATGATGGAAGATTTAATGAAACTGATAAGAGATACTAAGGCTATGCTAGAACCTCAGGCAAACCACTGAGAAATGAGATCAGAGGTTAGGTGGTAACTGAAGAGGAAAATCAATACAGGAAAATAATATGCTAAATGATGATTTATTTGATTATCAGAGACCAAAAGAAGAAAAATAATAGAACCCTTAAATAATTGGCAAAACTGCTCATTATGACTATATCATAACCTCAAAGATGTCCAATCATGTCATTATACAACTTATGATACATTTTTAGTATGAAAATGCATGCCCCCCAAAAATCAACCCTTGATACATTCCTCATGCATTACAACTTAAATTTCATTAAAAACTACCTTCAGATTTGCATTTCCTTTTTCAAAATAAATTCCCATTGTCACCCCTCACTTAAAAGTAGTCTCTTTCCAGTATCAACTTTCCTCCTGCTATAATGCCAAACGGGGCCCTCCTCACACTGGTAGGTTTCTGTTTAGAACTTCCAAGGCAGCTCCTGTGCCACTTATCAGAAACTTTGTCTACTACAGGAAATGTTTTTCTTCTGTCAATTTTTAAATTATTATTCTAAGTACAATTTATTACCAAAGAAAAGTGAATCAGATCCTCCCAAATTAGGATTCCTAACCTCCCTCACTTCCAGCTCCAGGAAAGCATAGCAGAAAGCTACCCAGAGGGCAGAGAAACCTGCTCAGACTGGCTCTACCAGCCCAGAATCCAGATCATTCAGCCTAAACACTGTGTGAGATACCCTAAAACTTCTGCACTTCATCAGACAGAATTTCTTGCAGTGTTTTGGGATGTTGTAGAATTTCAGGAACTAAATTTTTTAAATGTATTAAAATTGTAAAAATAGGAATGTTGAACTAAATTGCTAGCTTTATTGGCCTCACTATGGTTGCTCTCTATTAGCAATGAAATGTAATGCAACTAATTCCTGAAAACTGTTAGAGGTTTCTCACCACCAGGAAGTATCATTAATAGTTAATCCAGCCTCTCAACAGAACCAAAGCACTCTGATCCTTACTGTTGGCAAGACAGAGGAAGTAACACAAGCTCTTAAATAACTGGGAACTGCTACGCTCAACGTGACAGCCAATGCTCTATTCACCATATGGTAAAGTTTTTTGTTACTCTTGTAAGTTATCATTTGTATTTTCTGATACAACATAAAAACTTTAGAAATTATAGATTTTCCAGAAAAAGGAAGTATTTTAAATCCCAACTTACACAGAGCTTTTTCATATTGGATATTAACATAACCACAAATACTTTGTTCTCTAATACTGTGACTCATAAAGTCATAAATTATTTTAATTTCATTTAGTTTTTGTATATAAAAGACTATGGGGCTAGGGCAGAGCCCTAGTGGCAGAGCATGCACAAGGCACTAGGTTTGATCTCCAATGCCACAAAAAACAATAAGTAAGCCAGCAAACTGAATTCAAGGCAAAATCCTTTGGGAAGCCAAACAATCTCAAAAACAAAATTCACTAGGTCCAGACATTGCAAAATTTTTGTCGAAGACTATTTACATGTATAGGAAAACAAGTTGTATCAAAATAAGCTTCTTTATAAGGTTTAAGAAAAAATAACTGTCCCGGGCCAGGGATTTAGCTCAGTGGTTTTGCCACCTGCTGCACAAGCACAAGTACCCAAGTTCAATCCCCTGTACCAAAAAAAAAAAAAAACTGTCCCTAAATTCCAATTCACATTAACTTTAAAACCTTGGGGGAAGAAGACTGATAAGATAATAGTCTAATTTTTCCCTCTTACATTTCTCAGCACCAATAGGTTAGAAGGTAGGTGCTACTCTGGGATAGGAGGTGAGGGTCACAAAAATAGGGAATATGATTGATTTTACTTGAACCATCAGGGTTCATGAACTCACTTAATCCTGGCAACAGCTGTAAGAAGATAGGTTCCTAATACAACTTGCATTCAACATAAGATCTGAAAGTTGGAGAAATTTGCTCAAACAGGGTTTCATGGCTCAAGCCTGAATCCTCGGCTACTAGGTGGGTTAAAGCAGAAGGATCACCTGAGCCTAGGACCAGCATGGGCAATACAGTGAAGTCCTGACAAAAAAACAAACAAACAAACAACAACAAAAACCCAGAAACTTGTTCAGGATTCCAGAGCCAAACAACTCCAATTAAAAATTATGATGCTCCAATTATAAAAGCATCAAAATGAAAAAAAATAAGCTGGGCATGATGGTGCATACCTGTAATCCCAGCACTCAGGAGGCTGAGGCAGGAGATTCACCCCAAGTTCAAAGCCAGCCTGAATTACACAGTGAGACCCTACCTCAAAAAGTAAACAAACAAAAACTGTGACCTACATAAATGGAAAGATACTCAGGTGATTGTATACTGTAAGATTTAAAATATTAAGATGACAATATTCCTCAAATTAATCAACAGATCTGACACAATGCATATCAAAATCTCAAATGCCTTGTGAGTGTGTGTGTGTGCGCGTGCGCGCACAGAAGTGGACAGACTGGTTCTAAAATTCATACGAAAGTACAGGATACTGAATAACCAAAACAATCTTGAAAAAAGAATGAAATTGGAACATTCTCAGTGACTGACTTCAAAACTTACCACAAAGCTACAGTAACCAAAACAAGTATAAAACTGGTCTAAGGACAGACATTTGCATCAATGGAATAGAACTAAAAGTCCAGAAATAAAGCCATACAGAACAATAAACTGATTTTCAACAAGTCTGCCAGGATCATTCAATGCGAAAACAGTCTCCTCAACAAATGGTATAAAGCAACTGGATATGCACATGCAAAAGAATGAACCCAGACTCTTGCTCACATCATACTCAAAAAGTTACTAAAAATGGATTAAAAACCTAAATACAAGAGCTAAAACTGTAAAACTCTTAAGGGAAGAAACAAGTATAAATCTTCATAACTTCTGATGGGGCTACATCTTCTTAGATATGACAAGAAAAGGACAAGACACAATAAATAAACAATAAAAATTTAAAGTTTTTGTGAGTAAAATATATTACCAAAATTCAAAAATGAGAGAAAAAAACATTTGCAAATTGCGTATCTGATAAAGGTCTAGCGTCTAGAATATATACTGAACTCTTACAACTCAACTTTTAAAAGCAACAAAAAACAAAGTTGGGCAAAGGACTTACATAGACATTTCCCCCAAAGAACTGGAATAAGTATATGAAAAGATGCTCAACATCATTTGTCATTAGAAATGTAAATCAAAACAATAAAATATTATTTCATACCACCAGGATGAATACAATCAAAAAGATAACAGAACATCCACACTTTAGAGCCCTTCTATGTGGCTGTGCAGAATGTAAAAATTGTGTGGCTGTTTGGAAACAGCTTGGCAGCTCCTTCTGAGAGCTTGACAAAGGGCTACCATAACTCAACAATTCATAACTCAAGAGAACTTAAAACCTATGTTCCTACTGGTCACACAAAAACTTGGACACAAATGTTTATCACACTGGTACCCATAATAATCAAAAAATTTAAAAAGAAACAAAAACCATGTTCACCAACTGATGAATGATAAAACAAAATGGAGTATAGCTACACATAAAAGAAATGAAGTACATTAGGCTAAGTCAGAGAAGCCAGAAACAAAACACATGACTCCATGTTAACAAAATGTCCAGGATAGGGAAATTCATAGAAACAAAGTAGATGATAAGTGGCTGCCAAGGGCTGAGGCAGGGTGGAACAGGATTTGGGAGTGTCTCCTAACACACAGAAGTTTCTTTTTGGGGTGATGAAAAAGGCTTTAGAATTATATAATGGTAATGGTGGCACAATATTGTGACTGCTAAAAACTAATGGATTATAATTGTGGAATTTAAAGTGGTGAAAATTTATTTGAATGTTTTTCTCAACTTAAAAAAAAAAGCAATTCCAGCATTAGTATTTAGCCAAGCCAGGCTAAGAATCCAGGGGTTTAACTGCAAAGTGGAACTCCGTAGCTGTCCTGTGGGGCCAGCAAGGAGGATATGACCACTCTGAGTAATCAAGAGGGCAGCGGGGCTTGGTTTTGAAAATCAGAAGGACTTTTCCAGGTGAAAAAAGGGAGGCTTGAGCCCACTCCCAGCACAAAAATAGTGCAAGCAAAACTAGAACGATTTACATGTGCACCACTTGTGGTTTTCTGTTGTGGTTCTGGTTTAGTTTGGTTTTTTGAGATAGGGTCTCACTATGTAGTCCAGGCTGACTTCAACCTCTCGGCAATCCTCCAGTCTCAGCCTCCCAAGTACTAGGATTCTAGGCGTGTGCCACCATGCCTGGCTCACCACTTGTTTTATTAGTTGGCAGGAGTTAAGAAGAAACAGCCAGGGGGCCGGGGATTTATCTTAGTGGTGCCGCCGCCTGCCTTGAAAGTGCAAGGTCCTGAGTTCAATCCCCAGTACCAAAAAAAGAAGATACTGGCAGGGAATGAAAGCAGAGATACTAGCAGAGGATGTTCTATGCTGGTTTATCATAAGGTTATAAAAGCAAAATGAAAATAAAAGATTCAACAGGTGAATAAAATTTAAAAGCATATTTTAAAAAATTATATGCTGTTAGAAAATATTAAACTACATGGAACTATTTATACGGCTTGTCAATTCATCACACTTCATTTTTTGTCTGTACACCCACACAGTATCCCCTCAGAAACTTTGCCAATTATCACTTCTCTCATTTGTAAATCCTAAAATTCTCACCTCAATCATCAGTTGTCTCTTATTTCTGTCTAAAAAAAAAAAACTTTCACAGAGGCAAGCCATAGTAAAGTCTATTTCCAAGGCTTTGTTGCTTTTACAAAAACAGCTTTGGCAAAATAGACAAAGTCTACTTTATTCTAGTCTCATTGTCTTTGAGGCTGTTACCAAGAACATAAATAGGAATCTGAACTAATTCTCCACCTTACTGTTGATTCTTATTGTTGCTTGTGGTACAGGGGACTAAATGAATGCAGGGCCTCTGCACTCAGCTACACCCACAGCTCTTTTTGTTACTTGTTCTAAGGCGGGGTCTTGCTAACGCACAAAACTGCCTAGGCTGGGCCTGAACTCACAATCCTCCTTCCTTGGCCTCCCAAGTTTGTTTTTGTTTTGTTTTATTTTGTTTTAAAGCATAACATATTTATTTATTTTTGGTGGTGCTGGGAATTAAACCCAAGGCCTGTGTATTTAGACAAGTGCTGTACCCCTGAACGACGACATCAGGGTCCTATAGAGGAGTTGTCTTTTTTTTCACAGTACAGCATTTACTGGTACATTGCAGGCAGGCAAAAATCAACATACAGAGCCTAAAACAGACAGAAAACAAGTCTTAGTTTTGTTTTATCAAAGCAACCTTGAAAAAAGTGACCTTGAATCAGTATTCCAGAACTCAAGGTCTTCATCATTATCATTTTTAGCCATATATTGAGTAGCTGGTTTCCAATCACATAAAAACAATTATTTTAAACATGAAATAATGCCTGAGGATAAAAATATTAGGATTAGCCCAGCCTGAACAACTCAGCAAGACCTTATCTCAAAATAAAAAAAGGGGCTATGGATGCAGCTCAATGCAAATTTCAAGTACCACCAAAAAAAAATTTTCATAACTGTATTTGTAGTAAACAGAAACAATACTGACAACCAATCATAATGTGTCCAGCATAATTCTATTTACTTTAATATATATAATGACTCATTTATTTGGTTTTTGGGTTGTTTGGTTTGGTTTTTTGAGGCAGGGCTTCCTGTATAGTTCAGGCTGGCCTTGAACTCATGGTGACCTCCAATTCCTGGTGATCCTCTGCCTTCTTGTTTTGTTTTGTTTTTGGTACCGGGGATCGAACTTGGGACCTTGCATTTGCAAGGCAGGTGGCAGAACCACTGAGCTAAATCCCCGGCCCTCCTCTTGCCTTCTTGCGATCACACTCAACAGGTGTGCACCACCTCACCCAGCTCCAGAATACATCTTAATGTTGTCATATCACTATCAATGTTATCATTATCCTCATTTTACAGATAAGGAAACTGAGGCCCAGAAAGACTAAGTAACTTGCCAAGGCTCATACAGCTACAAAAGTGGAAGTGAAATTTAAACCCATGTGATCTATGCACAGGGTTTAGGCTCTCAACCATTATGATGCATACTTCTCTACCTTCAAATGTCCTGAAATTTTTTAATATGTTTAAACCAGGTGTGGTGGTACACACATATAATACCAATCACTCAGGAGACTGACACAGGAGTACTGCAAGTTTAGCCTGAGCAAGTAGCAAGAGCTGTCTCAAATTTTAAAAAAATAATGTAAAGGGCTAATATGTAGCCCAGTGCTCCCTGGGTTCAATCTCCAGTACTACTCCCAAAAAAGAAAAAAAAAGTTTGCACACTTATATTCATAATACTTATAAAAGCTATAACACAATTCTACAAATCTAGTCCTACTCAGACCAAATATGTATAATCTTGACACTTGCATTCAAAGAAAATTTCTGTTCCCCCTGTCAATCTTAATCATTTATTAGATATTTACACTGTGCTAAGTGGTTAGAGGAATAAAGTCACTAATTTACATTAGGTCTAAAAATCAAATGTTTCTGCTGTATTTCACAGCATTTCACAGGGAAACCTAGGCAAAATCTGGGCATTGTAAGAAAGTCTCAGAACATATCCCTTTTACTTAACATTTCTCATGTAGGAAGGCCAGATGTACCCACTCACAGACCCAGTTAATCACTCTTTTTGAGTGGTGATACCTAGGAAGTCCTACAGGTAATTCTGATGCACATCTAGTGTGCAGAATCACAGGTTTTACACTAGTTCTTCGTCTATCTCCCCATCTACATTTCTTTCATTGTACATACACAATTCATTCCATAAGCACAATTAGCTAACCATACCAAACAATATACTATTGAATTAAATATGGAGAATGCTAGCTATGTGCAGCAATTCTACTTCTTCCAAATTTACCCTAGAAAAACACACATGTGCCTTAGGAGAATCACACCAAAATCTTCAACATAGTGCCATATGCAACAGCAAGTCACAGATAACAACCCAGTAGTATAAATGAACTATGGTACATTCAAAATACACACCATTTGAGGCCAGGCGTGGTGGAGCACACCTGTAATCACAGCACTCAGGAGGCTGAGGCAGGAGGATCATTGAGAGTTTGAGGCCAGCCTGAGTTACACAGCGAGACCCTGTCTTGAAAAGAATGAGGTAGGTCCCCATGTACTAACAGAGAAAGATATCCGAAACATAACTCTACCCAAATAAAAAATTAGAGCTTGCAAAATTCAATACCATTTTTGTTATATATATATATATATATATATATATATTTCACAAGTGCTTATCTATGTATATATGTAAATGAAACATTGTTTTGTTTTTTTGGTACCAGGGATTGAACTCCAGACCTTGCGCTTGAGGCAGGAGTGGGACCACTGAGCTAAATCCCTGACCCAATGAAAGATAATGCTAAGGAAAAATATATTCAATAACATTAGAAAAAAATTTTCCTTATTTCTTAGGATGGACATGGAATGTATAATATAGGCAGGGATAGTTCACTCTTTTTTTAGACTTTAATTTTTTTACAGGTTTGATTATGTAATTTTAAAAAAAATTTTGGGGGGGGGTACGGGGGTCAAACTCAGGACCTTGTGCTCACAAGACAGGCGCTGGAACCACTGAGCTAAGTCCCCAGACCCTTAAAAATTATTTTTAAAGTAATATTAAGACTAAAGGATGCCCCATTTAAAATATATCCCTTTTGGTATACAGCTTTCAAATGGACACTATGCAAAAAGACTGCCATCACACCATTATAAATAGTCTCCAAAATCTCAATTTTCACTTCAAATTCACAGTTTAATCAAGGTCAAAGCAATGTTCTATTGAAACTGTGAGAGTGTTATACCAGAGGAAGGAAAAAAAAGAACAACCAAATTTTTCTGACATTGTTGTACCATTAAAAAGAGAGTCATATGGAGGTTGTACAAGTGGCATTTCTAAAAACACCAGCTTCACAAACTAAATTCAGGCTGTCCCTTCTACTTCCATCCATAGCAGGCTCTTCTTATAACAAAACAAAATTGCCATATCAGTGAGCTAAAAAAAAAAAAACTATCTTTAAAAGTTATTAATTAAGTACCCCATTAAAGAACAAGCCTCTATGGGGCTGGGGATTTAGCTCAGAGGTTTCGTCGCCTGCTGTGCAAGCGCAAGGACCCAAGTTCGATCCCCGGTACCTAAAAGAAAAAAAAAAGAACAAGCCTCTACTACAAAGACACGCCACCTTCTATAGAAGAGCAGGTCCAATAGCTGGGAGTGCAGGAGAAAAACCCAACTCTGTAAGGAAAACCAGTGCACAGGTCTTCTTGTGCTAGCCCATGCCAAGGAAGGAAACCTGTGCTCAAGAAGCTGGTGTCCAATGCCCGGGCACTAAACCAGGAAGAAACACACCACAAAACAGCCACAGGTGTGGTGGTGCTCTCCTGTAAATCCCAACACTGGGGAGAATGAGACAGCAAGATCATTGCGAGTTTCCGGCCAGCCTGAGCTACATCAGTTCAAGGCTAGCCTGAATTAGAGAGCAAAACCCTATCTCAAAAAAGCAAACAAAAATTTCTTACATTTTCCTGTGATTTTTGAAACTAAACCATTGTGTGTCTTGTTATGTCCTAGTTGAGCTGTTGCTCAGAAGCTTCCTTTGGGAAGAGGTGGAACAAATGTGTCTGTTCCCTTGTTGCCTGCTGAAGGGGGCCCAGAGGACTGCTGGGACTGGGTTTGGTACACACGTGTTTGGCCCTTTCTGTAGTTGATGCTGTAAACTCTATGGCTTTTTTTTTAATTCATGTTTTTATTTAGTACTAGAGATCCAATACACTTTTTTTTTTTGGTACAGGGGATCGAACTCAGGTCCTTGCAGGGCAGGCGCCAGAACCACTGAGCTAAATCCCCGGCCCCCAATACACTTTTTTAACCCAATCAACAAAACCACAAAAACAAAAAAACAGCCACAATAATAGAAGTAAATGTAAAACAGCTCAAGAACAGAACATCAACAAATTCTAGTCTTTTCTTTTGTAATAACCTCCTTCCAGTCATGTTATCTATTTTAATAACAAAATAGTTCTTCAATATTCCTCAATCTATCATTAAATAAATTAGCCAATATATTTTCACTCATCTAAAGTACCCAAGTTTTTTTGTCTTTGAAACTGCACCTAACTCTATCTGAAATTTGGACTGAGATTATTTTCCTTAATAAAATGGAATAAACTGGGAATGGTGGTGCGTGCCTGTAATCCTAGCACTTGGAGAGGCTGAGGGAGGAGGAGGATCACAAATTCAAGCCCAACCTGGGCAACATGTAACTTAGCAAGACCCTGTCTCAAAATAAATAATAAAAGGACTAGGGATGTAGCTCAGTGCAAAGTCCCTAAATTCAATTCTTAGCACATACATACATACCAGTATCTACACTACTGATAATGTCCTTGAGTTAAAGAGTGGATGTACAGTGCTCACTTCGGCAGCACATATACTAAAAAAGAGTGGATGTACAGGTACCTATTCTGTTATACTTTATATCTACATACTTTGTGTATCACATACATGAAAATTTCACAATTTAAAAATAGCTGAACCAGAAAAATAACAGAGAGATGTGCTGGGGCAAAGGCAGAACACTCTTTATCCTACTATGACTGCCCAGTCATCTGCCATTTTTCCATGGTTCTTACTGTGTGGTTTCTGTCTCATTTCCTCCTCTAAAATGCAGGTAAGCCTCAGCTACCAAGGCTTCAAGAAATGAGTGATTCTAGACAGTCAATGTCCCTCACAGCTGGACGACTGCAGAACTTCACTTTATGTACGCCAACTAGCTTGAAACACTGGCATCTGATTCAGTGCAAACAGAGAAAGGGCTCCTGGCACTCACGGCCTTCAGTCACAGGCCCAGCCCCGATGTTCTCAGGGCCTCCGAAAACCAGCTGAGGGTCTGCTTCAGCACCAACGGCCCAGGCTCGGTGGTGTTTTTGCTTGCTTTGTGTTTCACCCCCTACAGTCAGACTATCTGCCTTGCTACTACATGCCTGCAAATCCACTTGCCGACTGGAACCTGCTGAGAAAACTATACACAGGTATCTCCCACTCTGTACATAATGTTTCCCCTTAAACTATCTATGGCACTGGAATGTTTAAGGATCCCATAAAGTAAATTCCAGTCCTGCTCTTTTGAGGATCCCACTGCCTTGATATACCTCCTTCTCCTTGAGCATCTGCTTCTTTCCCAAGTGATCAGTGCTATAACTGCAGCTTGCACATGGAATATAAAAGTATTTCAAGCTCCTTCCTATTATGGCACAAAGCCTTCACACTTAGCTACATCGCTAGGTTTTTTTACTTGGCGGGGGGCTAAATTCCTCAGGCTGGGCTTTAACTTGTAATCACTGGGACCACTGACATGCACTACCACCACCACTTCTGGCAAAAATCACCCTTGAATTAACAAGCAGTACATACTTTTATCTTTATCTTCATAAAAACATCATTGGTATCTGGCACAGTGGTTCATAACTGTAATCCCAGGTACTCATGAGGCTGAGGCAGGAGGATTCCAAGTTCAAGGCCAGCCTGGGTGACTTAGTGAGACTCTGTCTCAAAAATTAAAAACAGGTCAAAAAAAAAAATTAAAAACAGGTCTCAGGGTAAATCTCAGTAGTAGAGCACCTGCCTTGGCAACCATGAGCTCCTGGGTCCAATCCCCAACACCACAAAAAATACGTAAAATAAAATGTAAAAAGTTTAGAAGTGGAGTGAGGATGTGAGTCAGTGTTCCCTAGGTTCAATCTCCAGCATGAGTGGTGATGGGGATTATCTCCACTTCACAGATTGGAGGGGGAGGAGCCCTAAAATAAAAGGTAACAACGTGTATAAGGTATCCAGCTAGTAAATGCCAGAGCAGAACTTGGCCTTGGTCTATCCAACTTTAAAAAGAATGTTACTAAGAGCCAGGGATTTAGCTCAGTGGTGCCAGCACCTGCCTTGCAAACAAAAGGTCCTGAGTTCCAGCCCCGGTACTGAGGGAAAAAGAAAAAAACAATTTTACTAATATCTACAGTGACTTGCCAGCCCCACTCAACTGATCTCCCAGTTTTAGAAATCCAATTCTTCTCAGGCAATGATTTATCCTACTTTTTCTGCCCAGGCTGTACTGTCCTCAAGATGCTGGACTGCCTGTGGACCATGAGAACTCGGCCAGGACATACATCCAATCAGAGAACTGCATCCCAAAGGGCTGCAGTGGGTTCCACCTGTCTATGCTCTCCCCTCAGTCCCTAATCCCTGGCAGCCAGAGCAGGCTGAGAGAATGGCTGGCATCACTCAGGCACACGGCACCCTCCACATTCAATGAACAAAAAGGGAAAAACCTCAGCTTCCGGAAACCATTTTTTATCCTGTCCCATAGAACCAACCAGAAATTTCTGTTCCAATTCTACGCATCACTCAAAATCTTCTACTCAAAATGTTACGTTTCATCTAGCAATGCAAAATTTACAGTAACAGCAAAGTTATGTACCAGCACTGTATTTCAATGTCAAAAATCCTGTCAAAAGTCCCTGGGCCTTTTCTTCAGAGGTTCCAGTGAAAAGAAATTCATAGTGAAGTATTTCTTCTCTAAAAGCTCCCATTCTTTGTAAGTTTGATGCAAAGGAAAAGCTATAACCTGGACCTTTGTCACTTTTCATCCTTGCTGTTTGTATAGCTTATGCCTAAATTCTTCCCTAGGATTACCATTCAGTAACTATTTTAATATATTTTAGTTTTGTTTATATACAATATTTAATTTTAATATAAAGTTATGTTATATAAAAACAAGTATATAAATCTGTTAATGTGTTACATATATATATTTGGGGGGGGAGGTACCAGGGATCGAACTTGGGTCCTTGCACTTGTGCAGCAGGCGGCGAAACCACTGAGCTAAATCCCCGGCTACATATATTTTAATTAAATTATTTCAAAGACTACATATGATACCATTATGGATATATTAGGTTAAATATATTATTAAAATTTTATGTACATACAATAAAATATTATTCAGCCACAAAAATGCATTTAAGTCTGACACATGCTACAACCTAGATAAACCTTGAAAACATCATGCTAAGTAAAACAAGCCCAACACAACAGAAATAATATTGTTTAACTCCACTTATCTGTGATACTGAGAATAAGAAAACTCCATACAGAGAAGCAGCAGAATAAAGGTTGGAAAGGGAAATGAGTTATTGTTTCATTGTTATAGGACTTCTGTTTGGGATAATTAAATTTTTCTAGAAATAGTGGTCATAGTTACACAACAATGTGAATGTATCTAATGTCACTAAATGGTACACTTTAAAGTGGTTAGGGCTGGGGATTTAGCTCAGTGGTGCCACTGCCTGCCTTGTAAGCATAAGGTCCTGAGTTCAATCTCTGGTATTACAAAAAAAAAAAAAAAAGTGGTTAAAGCACGGGGGTGGGGGCTGGGGATGTAACTCAGTGGTGCTGCACCTGCCTGACAAGAGCAAGGTCCTGAGTTTGATTCCAGTACCAGGGAAAAAATGGTTAAAGTCGGGCATGATAGCACATGCCTATAATCCCAGCACAAGGCAGGAGAAGCACCCTGAGTTCAAGGGCAGCTGGGGCTACATAGTGAGAGTTCAAGGCCAGCCTGAATTAGACACTGTCTCAAAAAAGGCAAAAGACCCAAGTTTAAAGTGCTTACAATGGTAAGCATTTTGTTGTGTGTATTTTTACTACAATTTAAAATCACCTATGTGGCCAGGTATGGTGTGGCGCTTGCCTGTGATCCCAGCACTTGGGAAGCTGATGCAGTAGGACTGCTGGGAGTTCAAGGCCAGCCTGAACTACATAGCGAGTCCTTGTCTTGAAAAACTAAACTAAACTAACCTATGTGGTTTGTAGGATATTTCTGCGAGGTAGCACCATTCTAGACACCAGGTTCAGACTCCAAAGCAAAGAAAACCTATACAGGAGAAGAAGCTGCAAAATGTCACCTGAAATTCTAAGTACAGACAAGATATAAACACTGCTGTCAGAACACTTCATAGCTTCCTTAAGTACCTTTAATGAACACTACCCAAGTTAACCCCACAAGGAGAACAATCTGGTAAATTGGTTAGCTATCATCACTGTATTTTCTCCTAGTAGAATGGATCAAATGAGCGCAAGAACACTTTGCGCAACCTCACAGCCATTTCCACAAACCATCCCACAACACAATCAGCTTTGAAAAGAGGGCACTCCTCTCTATAAAAGACACAATTTTACAAAAGTGATACAGTACACAGAGAAGCAAACAAGTTGATATTCTTGTGGGGGTGGGGGGCTAGGGATGGAACTCAGGACCACACACTTGGCAGGCAGGCGTGGTGCCACTAAGCTACATCCTAGCCCCAAGTTTATATTCTTTTGATTACAGTGGCAGCACTCTTAATATTCCCTAACCCCAACTCCTATCTTGTTTCTTAAAGCAATGAAATGATTTTGCACCTTTTAACACAGATGAGGATATATTGTAACATTATTTCCAGCTAGTTTATATAATAAAAGTATTTAGAAGGCAAATTAATTCCATGTGTAACAAGTGCATGCATTAAAAAACTCAAATAAGCAATGAAGGATAACATAAGAATTACAGTGAAACAGGGCCAGGGATGTGGCTCAGTGGCAGCACCTGCTTGGCAAGCACAAGGTTCTGAGTTCAATCCCCGGTACCACACACACACACACACACACACACACACACACACACACACAGAATTAAAGTGAAACAGGAGAGGAAAGAGAATGTGATGGAGTCCAGTGATTCTATACATTCTAAGGAAATCTGCTCTCAGGGAGCCAGGAGCATCAATGCCATTCTCATCTTTACTAAGGAGCTGAGGATACAGCTCAGTGCTAGTGTTTGCCTGGCAACTGGCATGCATGCGGCTCTGGGCTCAATCCCCAGCACTACAATCAAGCAAACAACAAACAAATAAATCAAGCTAGGCAGGCACAGTGGCGCCTACCTGTAATTTCAGCTACTCAGGAGGCTGAAGCAGGAGGATCTGGTGTTCAAGGCCAACCTGGGCAACACAGCAAGAACCCATCTCAAAACAAAACAAAACAAAACAAAAAACAACTATCTGGGGAAGGCCTGTGAGGCTATTCACTAACAGAAGACTTAACTAGCAGGCAATAGACAACAGCATCATAACTCACTAAAATACAAGCTAAGTAGTGTAAAAACAGGAATAAATCCAAAAACAATGGCAAGAGCAGGGACTCAGCAGTTAACAGCCAGGAAGGGTCATGGGTGCTAGTTAAGCTGAGCAACAACCAGTCAAAGAAGAATGACATTCTAGGAAGAGAAACTACCACCAGCAACATACAAGATGCAAAAGTATACACTTGTTCAGGAAATAACTATGGCAGGGGCAAAGTCCAACAACCTTGCATTCATGGCACATACTTCTGCATGCTGGCATTTTTTGGCAGGATGTATGGGGTCTAAAATACTCTTTAAAGTAGAAAGATGGCAAATCTCTCCCTGGGGAACAAAGCAACTTTGCAAGGGATGGGGATGTAGCTCAGTGCAAAGGCCCTGGGTTCAATCCTCAGTACAAAAAAGAAAAGAAATAAAGAAAAGCTAAACAAGGCATAACATTCAGTTCAATCACTACTTCATTACAACAATGTGTCTGTGTCCATATAAAATCAAACAAAACTCCCCTCCAGAATAACCTTGTATTGTTTCAGCTCAGAATATGTTGCAATTCCCTGCCTAAAAGAAGCCATCCCTTCTGAAGTGAGCAGCTGAGGGCCTACCCAGACGGGCCTGCCTCCCCTGAAGTCATCTTAGCTTCATCTTAGCTCAGCCCAATCCACATTCTGGTAGTATCCTGGGGGCGGGGGGATAATGTGTCACACCCTGATCAGCTCATTTAGCCCCGAGCCAGGATCCTGGTGACCCACCAGCACCAGAACCCTCTTCCACATCCTACTCTCACCACCACTGAAGGTCCCTAACTTCCCAGGACCCTTCCCCCACCCTCTGGAACTTAAGATCTGCCAGGGCTCCTCGCCCAAATGGGACCATCTGCCCCTGAGAGCACCCTCCTCCTGCAGGTCCCAGGAACAGAGGCTCTTATTTCTCTAGGGTGCTACATTCTACATGACCTGGGTGGAGGAAGGGGCCACAGAATTTCTAATCTCTCTTTTTTTTTTTTTTGGTACTGGGGATCAAACTCGGGATCTTGCAGGGCAGGCAGCAGAACCACTGAGCTAAATCCCGGACCCTCTACAATCTCATTCTTAATGATGATAAATGAGTTCAGAGGGGAATCAGATACATCTATGTAAAACTCAAGTTCCAGGGACCGGGGATTTAGCTCAGTGGTTCTGCCACCTGCCTCGCAAGCGCAAGGTCCCGAGTTTGATCCCTGGTACCAAAAAAAAAAAATCAAGTTCCAGAACCCATTCACTTAAAGGCTTCATCCATATCAACATTCTGAACAGCATTTTTTTCACCTACATACATAGTTTTAAATGAACATTTTCCACATAGACCACAGCTAGGATTAAGGATAAGAGTTTTGGTTTAACAGTTCACATTTTAGCTGTGCACGGGGGTGCACACCTGTAAGTACTCCAGAGGCTGAGGTAGGAGGACTGCCACAAGTTCAAGGCCAGTGTGGGCTATGTAGTGAGGTCAAGGCCAGCCTGAACTACACAGTGAGACCCTATCTCAAAAAATAATTTTAAAAAAGTTCACATTTTATTAAGTTTCAAAAGACACTGGTAAACTAACTTTACAGGAATTAAGAAGAATCTTACAAAGATAGGGTCAGCTGCTATTTTGACAAAATTTTATTTGTACTAAAACAGTAAAGACTTGGATTTGTTATCTGCAGAAAAAATAACTTGTTTATTTAAATGATTAACACTTTCTTCCATCATATCTACAACTCTGAAAAAAAAAAAATCACCTATCCCACATGCTCCACATCCCAAAACGTATTCCCACCATTTCCACCTCTCTGGCAATTGACAGCTTGTTAAAGTATCAGATTCTTAAATTAAAAGAGATCATGGAGATCATCTCATCAAACCAATCAGATGATCACACAGTGTTTGCCACTGTTGCAAAGGTCCTTCTTCCCTTATCCTCCACTATGGCCACAGGCCCTTGATGGCAAGGTCTTACCTCTCTATAAGAACTCAAATACAGGGCTCTTAATACAGCAGACATTCACAAAGCTGCCAATAAAGATCATCAAATTAATTGATAGTTCTCAGTTGTCATTCTTCCCACCTCTACAGCATCTAACAAGAAGAGTACATTGTTCTCCTTTAGTTCTTATTCATCCTTCAGGAATCTCAGTATCAGGCATGTTGTTTTAAGAAATCTAAATAATCCTAAAAACCTCAAGAGTCTGAAGTACTGCAAACCAGCCCTAGACTCAATGTTGTAAGACATGACCCCAGCCCTGAATCCTTGCTACTTTTTTTTTTTTTTGGTACCGGGGATTGAACTCGGGACCTTGTGCTTGCGAGGCAGGCGCCGGAACCACTGAGCTAAATCCCCCGCCCATCCTTGCTACTTTTATAAACTTTGGAAAAGATGCTGAAACTTGTTAGCTCTTGGTTTTACAATTTTTAATTTTGAGGGTTTGATCCTATAAATGCTGTATTCATTCTATCTATATAACTACAAGGGTCTATACTTTCATGTTTTATTCTGATAACATCTTTACTGTCTTATTTTGTTAAAGTCTACCCAAAAAAATCTGGATCTAAAAGAACACAATATATCTACTTCTAGCTATGAAGATTCGTATATTTTTATTACCTTAAAAAGAAATCTTGGGCCCGGGATTTAGCTCAGTGGTTCCACCGCCTGCCCCGCAAGCGCAAGGACCCGAGTTCGATTCCCCGATACCAAAAGAAAAAAAAAGAAATCTTAAGAAATCAGATATATTAACCTTTTCTTGTGTTTTACACAGGCACAGAAGACATAACATGGTCCCTTCGTACAAGAAGCATAATCTACTTTTTACAATCTTTCCAGGAATGCAGGACACCAAACTAGGATGAACAGACTGCATATTTATCACCCAATCCTTCATATAAATATTCCTTTCCAACCAATTGTGGTGGTACACACCTATAATCCCAGCACACAGGACACTGAGGCAGGATGATGATGAGTTTGAGGTTGGCCAGGGTGACAAGTGAGTTTAAGACATGCCTGGATTTGAGGTAGCAAAACAAAAAAAATTTTTTTCTCAAAATAAAAATTAAAAATGTCTCAAAATAAAAATTTTTTTTTCTTTCCACTGAGCTTTCAAGAGGCTGTGTGTGACAGAATTCAATGTGGCTGCTGCTATTAGGAGCTTGGGTCAGAACTCCTAAATCCTTATCAACAAGCAGTGATGGGCCACAAAAATCACTTGGTAAAAATCAGTCCTCTTTCCCCTACACCTAATACTTCCTGGAGCTCTCTGTTTGCTCTAGAGCTAGCCCAGAACAAAGGGAATCTTAAAACTATCTACAAACACAGAAGGAGAAAGTGTATGTCTGGAAGAATCTTTATACAGCATGTGGGAAGAGTTGGAGGCTACTAGATCTGAAGTGATGATCTAAGTGATCTATGTGGTCACTATAAGAAGAATAAAGAGGCAAAGTACAAAACCTTTTAAGTAAGGATGATGAGGTAATGCTGTGAACATGAGTTAGTTCTGGCACATAATCCCACCCCATTTCCTAGCCTTAATAGCAGAATTTCGATTTATATTTGGGGATCCACTGCTCTCTAATGCTCACAATTCCAATGAATATGACACCAACCTGGACTAGTTACGCAACCTAGGCCTGGAGTCTGAAAGAATCTCCTTATCATATTCCTCGGGGAATGAATTCAGCAGCAAGTGACCTTAACTAGTCCAGGCTTAATAAATCCTAAAATACAATGCAAACAATATACAGGGCTAAAATATTTCCAAAATTAAAATGATCACTTCAAGTCAGAAGCAGATGACATTTCAATCATAAATGAAACATATTTAACACTCTACACAATGTAAGAACACAAATTAAAGACTTTTCTATAATAAACTTTTAAGTATGACTTTTATAGCTATACATCTTTTTTTTTTTTAAAGAAAGGGTCTCGTTGTGTAGTGCAGGCTGGCCTCGAACTTATGGTAATCCTCCTGCCTCAGCCTCCCGAGTGCTGGGGTTACAGGAGTGTGCCACGACACCAGGCTAGCTACACATTTTCTATGATGACTAGTTATAAACAAGTGGTTCAACAAAACATAAATACAACAATATATTAAATCTGATTTTTTGTCTAATTTATGAGAAAAAGAAATAGCCACAAGAGGAAAGTACGGCAACATTTTCATGTACAACAACTATTTTCAAGGCCAAAACAAGATTAGTTAAGATGAATATAAGTATAAGCTTTATACTGGTGCAAAATTAAAAGTAGTCATGCAAAATAAAGAATCAACATTTAATTTTGTGTGTCATTTATTCTACACATGAGATGTAAGGTAAACCTATTTGGTTTTCATACTCCTGCAAGAAAATTTAAGGTATGGCTGATACCCATGACAGTACCATTATGTACTAACACAAACTGTCAGAAAATTAGAATTTGAATGTTAATGTCTTAGTACCTTCCATTAAGCCTATTTTCCTCATTTTATAAAATATTGTGAAATAATTTGATTCACAAAATTAAATGATTACACAGGAAAAATAGAAGACAAGAATTGTTCCAAACATTTTCACTGAGTGATAAAGAACAGTTAGAACCTATTTTCCATTTTGAATCTTTCATAAACAGCTGAAAATAACCTTGAGAAAATTAGTATATAATAAAAATTTAAAATATGACCAGAAAAAATGAAATTTGCAATGGGAAACTTTGCTATAGTCCAAACCTAATAAGCCATCCTTATCAAAATCACAAATGAAGACAATGTTAACTAGTTCATTTGATCTTAATAGCACTGCTACTGTGGCAGCATCCCACAAAGATCGAGAGTCAAATGGATCCATTGTTGAAGTCTGCTGGATGTAACAAACAGTTAACTGTGGCACAGAAACTGATTTCATTTGGCTCATATTCCATGAGTCAAAAAACAATACACCAAAAGCTCTAACAACTCGGACTGCCTATCCAGGTTATTTACCAGACTTGGTACCCAATGACTTGTGTCTGAGTCCAAAAATTGATTCTAACATCAGAGGATAAAGATTTATTATGACCAGTGAACATAATCAAATCCTAAAGGTGTAACAAGACCTTGAGGTACAATGACAGCATTGTTGCAGTAAATACAGGACAGCAATACTTGGAAGCCAAATTCATTTGAACTTGAGACTGTAACTATATTTATAAATAAGTCTCACTTAGACCATAAAATACTAAAGAGGAGTAGTATCACCTTAAATTTTTTTTGGAACAAAGTAGCACATGTGTGTATGCATACTAAAGACAGATTCCCTGCCCAAACACTTGGCCTGAGTTTTTCTTAATTCTTCATTCCTCCTTATATAATACACTAAGCCTTTAGTAAGATTACCAATGGCAAGAAAAACTGACAAACAAAACAAAACAAAATATCTGGCCCATTTTTCTTTGAGTAGTGTCAATAAAGAAATCCAGAGACTTCTGATATATGGATAATCCATCCTGAGCACTGCAGGGCCACCCTGGCCCACAGTTTACTAATTGCTACATGCTCCTATAAAGTCCTTCCTTGCTAAAAGAAAAGACTGAAAACTTTCCTAGACTGCAGATAAGTTAGAAAGTATATGGTTTAAAACCAAAGCACTATGTAACTAAAGATCCCTGACCTAACTGAAAGACATTAACTATTGCTAGAATCTAGATTCTAGAAGCATCTAGAATGGTGATAATAAATATTACCCAAGGGGTCAGGGATTTAGTTCAGTGGTTCCAGCATCTGCCTCGCAAGCACAAGGTCCCGAGTTCAATACCTGGTACCATAAATAAATAAATAAATAAATATTACCCAAAATTTTTCAGGCCAAGTTCATATTTTCACAGATTTCCACGTACTCTAGGATTTCTAAAACCCTGCATGAAGAACATATAGTATGTTTACTAACCAAAAACTTGTTGCCTATTAGCTTAAGACAGCAGTATACAAAAGATCATGCAAAGGAATTACTATTTCAGATTATTCTAGAGAAGTAACTTTTCTTTAAAAGCATCTGCCAGACAAATCTATGTTCTCTCCCTCATTCCTTTGTTATTTCAACTCTTTTGAATAATCTGAGGGAAATTCAGTGCTGTATTACCCAACAGGAAGATGCAGCACATTATAGTGGTCCATAAGAAAAATCTCTTCCTCTGCCCTGTTTATCAGTGGCTGTGACCCCGGGATCAAACTGGTAACAGATGAACAGAAAAAAACCCAGAATGTATTCATTTATAAAACACACACACACAAAATGAAGTAATAAATAACTCAAAGAAGTAGTTAGAATTTGAGCTTGTGTGTGCACTTTGGGGGACAGAACCCAGGACTTCGCAAATGGGACTTATATACTATCTTAGGAAAAAGTAATTAAATATGATGAAAAAGTTAAACAAAGGAAAGGCTTTAGGAGAGAGGTAAACTGTGGGAAGGTAACTAGGAAATGTATGGTAAATAAGGGCTGTTTCCTAAGGAACATCTTTACACATGAAAAGTTGTAAGTCCTGGGCCAGGGATTTAGCTCAGTGGTTCTGCTGCCTGCCTTGCAAGTGAAAGGTCCTGAGTTCGATCTCCAGTACTAAAAAAAGAAAAAAAAGAAGAAGAAAAGTTGTAAGTCCTGCTTTGTTTGTTTGTTTGTTTGTTTTTCTTGAGATTGGGTTTCACTATATAGTTCAGGCTGGCCTGGGACTATATAACCCAGGCTGGCCTTGAACTCAAAGTAATCCTTCTGCCTCTGGTCCTGAGTGCTGAGATTTCAGGTATGTGCCACCATCCCGGGCTGTAAGTCCTCCTTTTAAACAAAAGGGAGAAGTGCTTTCCACTCAAAACCAACTAATGTCCTACACTGAAGTGGCATATTTTCAGACATATTCTGATTCCTTTCAACATACCTAGGGAACCAAGAAAAAGGAGGATGAAAAAATTAGGAGGAGCTGGAGGAAAGGAGAATGCTTCTGTTTTTTTAAAAAAAATATTGTTATCTAATGTGCTTTCAAGCCATGAGTAAGCACAAGCATTCTACTGCACTTTGTATTAGTTTGCATTTTGGTCTTGTCATTTTTTACTGCAAAGAGAGAAAAGAGGCACTATGATCTTTTCAAGACTTTGGGCCTTTAATGGACTTAATTAGGCCCCAGAGGGTCTTCGATCTCTATGCTCTAACTCTGTACCTTTAAATATATTTACAAAAACTACCATAAATAAATAGCTTTGAATATTAATGAAAATCATAATGATGAATTATTATGGCAAAGGACATTTCACTAAAACCAAACTGTTTAAGAAGAAATTCTACCCTCCGGTACCGGGAATTGAACTCAGGACCTCGTGCTTGCGAGGCAGGCAGAAATTTTTAAATTTAAGAGATCATAGCACAATCATCTTTTGGCAAACACTTTTCAACCTGGCAAACAACATTTTCTTGAAATCTCAAGAAAGAAAGAGGTGAGGAGCTCTCTACCCCTGCAGTAGCAGAATGTACCCTGCCTGAACAAAGAAAAAGTCATGAAGAAAAACATGCTGGCCAACTTCTGCCTTCTCCTTGGCAAGATGCCACCTTCAGTCGGAGAAGCATTTAACCAAAACACTCATTTACAAACATCTTCATTTGCGGTCCATTTTATAGAAAATAACTTTTTAAGAAGAAAATCTCATAAGTTCTCATAATTACAACTATCACAGCAGCATTTATTTAAAAGAAAATAGTACCAAGAAGGGGGAGATGTGGCTAAATATTAAAGACATATCTGAACACAAGCTTACAACTTGACTATGGAAATAGAGACCCACACTTATGGTAAGGCATCATATCACTATGTCACCCTAATTTTAAAAAGGAAACAAGCTTTTTCCTCTTACTTTACAACTCTGTTTAGTGAGGAAAGAGACTGCATATCAGGCAGATGGAGCTAAATGTGGCCTGAAAACACAAAGGCAATTCAAAAGGAGAATTTAATGTAAGGGCCAGACTTTTTAATGTGAAAGAGATAATCAACTAATAACTTGGAGGGATACTTAACTATGATCTTCCCCAAGGAGGAGGAGGGTGTGACTAATCAAGTAATTAATATTTAGTACTATTTTAGTAGAGTGCTACTACTGAAAAATTTAAAGTACAAAATCATTCCATCTGCTGCGGTAGATACACTGAAGCTTTTCCTAAAGCAAGAAGGCCTTACTGTTTAAAAAAAGAATTCTATTATCTTTTAACTTAATCTGATAAATCAGCAGCCTGGGATTCAAATGAACAAACAGTGGTGGCAGGTGGATGTTTGTCAATGGAAATACAATGTTCTTTCATTCGCTATGATTTCCAAGGACTATTTAAATCTTACTTTTAATATTTATACCATATTCAGAAAAAGACACCTTGCTCAACCTGTTATGTAAGACATTAGTACAGCCATGAAATGTTCTATACATTATCAAATACATACTTTCTATATTGAATGTACATTATACAGTTCATTCATATATGTACATAAAATTTTAAAAATAAAGGGAATTGACTGCTTTGTTAATGAGGAAAAAAAAAATCCTTGAGAAAAAAATACCAAAGATACAGCTCTACAAATAGCAGTGTCCTGCAAATGTTTAAAAAAAAAAAAATCAGTAAATAGAATTAATACAGAATCCAAATAAATGTATATTCAAAGTGACTGTATGTATGGTTAAAACTGTATTTTCCCTTCTTTCTACATTTTTGAATTTCCTACACTTGAATATGTATATATTTTATAGTCAGAAATAATATATTTTTATAATTATCATCACAATTTAATAATAAAGTGGGATGAACTGTGATGATTAAGTCTGGGCTCTGAAGACTCCCTGTATTTGAATGGTAGCTCCTAAAATTCAAATGACTCACTATCCCTAATCCTAGATCCCACCATCTACAAAACACAGTTAAGAGTACCTGCACTTCATGAAGACAGTGGTGAGGAGGACAAAGTCATACACAAGAAAGTGTCCTCCAAAGTACTTGGCAAAGGGCCAGGGATTTAGCTCAGTGGTTCCACTGTCTGCCTTGCAAGCACAAGGTCCCAAGTTCGATCCCTGGTACCAAAAACAAAGTACTTGGCAAAGCAGAGGAACCTAATAAATATTAGCAGCTAGCTTTACTAATAAGTTGTGGGCTTATTCAAACAGGTCACCAAGTTAGATTGGGGATAGAGTTTTGCTTGCTCCACCTGGAAGTCATAATAGTTCATGACAGTGTTTTCATGGAAAATTAATAGTGGGCCAATTCAAAAGAAGAAAAACCATGCTGGAACAAAACCCTGTCCCCTCTCTTACTGACAGCCACTGTGAATCAGACTGAAATGGCACCTGAACATTTCTTTTGCTCTCTTTTCTCTCACTTCACCTTGCAAGCACTCATAGGATTGTGCTCTCTGAGCACCCTAAAAAAGCCCATTCTTGGGCAGACTAGGTGTTTTTATGTGCAGATCACACCATTGGTATGTGTAAGAATGGAAAAGGCGAACACATTAGAACTCCTATCTGGGACAGCCAACAGGAGAAGGAGGATCCTGTAAGGAATGGTAAACATGCAGAGCATGTGTTGATTTTCATTTAATCGTACAAACATTAACTAACATAACCTTCATCCTGAGGACTGTCTAGTTACAACTAATACTACTTCTGACTGCTAAGACCACTTTTGTGTTTCCTAAAAGTACTGTCGACTAAGCTTTTAATGTATGGAGAAGACAAAAGAGTAACAACCTGAGTTTCTCATTGTTCAACTACAAGGCTGTTTTCCTAGAGGGAGCCAAGAGATGATCTTACTCTTTCCTCCAGTCAATCTGCAAAGTAGCTTACTGAGAGCAATAATGGGATCAGTTGTTTGTTTCAGAAATTTGACTCTTGGTTGGGCACAGCCAGAATATTCCCAGTATTCTTATGGCACTCATTTTTATCTCAAAGGGAGTTTCATATTTAAGTACTCAGATGATTAAAACTTTATGGAAAATAAAAACAAGTAGAATTCTTCTTTCCTGATTCATTCACCCTGGCTGGAGCTGTCATCATTTCTTTCTCCCTAAGCCCTGGAACCCCTGGCCCGGGTGTCTCATACTTTTCTAATCCTGACCCACACTGCTGCAGAGTCAAACTTGTTTCTTTCTTGTTTTTTGAGGCAGGATTTCGCTATGTAGTTCAGGCTATCCTTCAACTCACTATGTAGCCCAGGCTGTCCTTGAATTTGAGACAATCCTCCTGCCTCAGCCTCCCGAGGGCTAGGATTACAGGCATGTGCCACCATTCCCAGCCAAGAGTCAAATTTCTGAAACAAACAACTAATCCCATTATTTCCCTGCTTAACACACTTCAGTGCTACCCAATTTCCTATAGCCACAGCTCTGCTCTGGTGGGCTTGTGATCAGTCCCTTGCAAAAATAAAGAAGTTATGGACCATACCTCCCCCCAAAAAAGTGCATACAAATTTTGCATAGAGTTGCAACAAGAACATAATTTATTCAATGCTCTTAAAATTCCAAATGTAACAGGCTGAGTATAGTGGCACACGCCCGCAATCTCAGCACTTGGGAAGCTGAGGCAGGAGTACTGCCAGGAGTTCAAAGCCAGCCTGGGCTACACAGTGAGTTCAAAGCCATCCTGAACTGCATAGCGAGACTCTCAAAAAAACATAAACAAATAAATAAATTTCTAAACATAGTAACAAGGGGCTGGGGATTTAGCTCAGTGGTTCCGGCGCCTGCCTTGCAAGCACAAGGTCCCAAGTTTGATCGCCAGTGCCAAAAATAAATAAATAAAATAAACATAGTAACAAAACTCCATTTTCAACTTCATAAAGACTTATAAGAATTTAGGCAAGTCTGTAGAAATTTGCTGAAAGTAGGAACAGCTTATTTTAATCAAAACTCCATACAGTAAAATAAAGACTATATATTGAATCCTTTTTAAAAAGAATTCTAGGAATGTCAAAATGATACTTTCCCAGTAACTATTCATTTTAGGCGACCCTGTCATTAGGCTATCCTAGGTCAGTTATCCTACTTCCAAGTCCTTGGAGATTCAATCAATTCATCAAGACTTTGAGTATGTTCTAGATTCATGTGTGTGAAAGTTTAAGGTTTTATCCTTAATCAGCCTCACAGAAAGCTAGAACTGAAGAAATACAAATCTCATATTCCACCCAAACATCAAACCACCACATTTTTGTAGCCAAGCAGGCCACTGTTCTCTAGATTAGGAACAAAACCCCAAGTGTCTCAAGAGAACAAAGGGTAAAGTAGGGCCACTGGTAGGAGGGTGGGGCTATGGGAAAAGGTCTAAAAGGCCTAGTGGACAGCTTTCAGGAACGCATGCTCCCACAAGGAGGGCAAATCATCTCATTTTCTTTTTTAGCTTATGGGGACTTTTATGTGAAATATCCCTGTTTTAAAGCCCTGCCAGCCACATGACTACCTCTGCAGGTGTGAGCCAGCCTTCATCCATCAGTCTGCACCCTGTGACAGGACAGATCTTATTTATCCAATTCAGCAACTCTGAACCACACACTCTGCTAGCTATGAGGACAAACAATGAAGAAGTCTCAAGTCTATGTCCTCAGGGGCTCATAAGCCAGTGGAAGAGAAAAACATACAGACACAATGCTAGCCACACTGTTCAATGACAGAGCTGGTAGAGGCCAGTGCGAATGAGGGGTCAGGGAAATCTTCCCCCGAGGATGAAATGTGAGAAGAGCCCCAGTAGGACTGAACCAAACAAAAAAGCAACGGGAAAAGGCAGAGGGCCAAGCTATAGCAGTGAGAACGTATAACACAGAGCTGCAAAATTTGGGAGGGAAGCCTGGAAAATGTCCTGCCATAGTATGATGGGGAGCGGAACAGGTGGCTGGACTGAAATTCCAGGCAGAAAGGTAAACTCAAGACAGATACAAGTAGCACAGAAAACCATGACACTGGATCAGGCATCAGTGTGGAAAGAGCAGCAAATATGGAAAATGCATTCAGAACTGTAATATTTAAGTGAAACTTTCTCTTAACTAAAATGTTGTGCAAAAAATATAAAAAATAGTCACATACAGAACAGAAAATTTTCTATCACACTTTATCCTATACTATTTCTATACATTTCTTTTAACCCTAGCTAGTGAGGTTTTTTTCTTCCCTAATCTTAAATGTACTTATTTTTTCCTCGATCCTAATTTTATCTATTTAGATTTCTTCACTATGGTGTATCTAATACAAGCCTCCTCAAACCTTCTTTAGTAGAATAACATGGAGCACAAAAACAAAGTGATGTGTTAGTTTAAAAAGCCAAACCAGCCAGGTGGCGCATACTTGTAATCCCAGTACTCAGAAGGCTGAGACAGGAAGATTGCTGTGAGTTCAAAGGCAGCCTAGGCTACACAGTGAGTTCACAACCACATCTGTAATTCCAGAACCTTGGAGGTTGAAGCAGGAGGATTGCAAGTTCAAGTTTGGGCAATTTAGTGTCTTGGCAAGACCCTGTCTCTCCCTTCTCTCTCACGGGCCCTGGGATTCTACCCTGACAGACTGTACAGCTGCTCTGTTTTTCTTTCTTTTACTGTCACATACTTACCTCAGTGCTACTCTTTATGCTCTGTTGTCACTTTACAACAATTCTCAGCCTTTTACCCCACGCTCCCAAGCAGGGCTCTGAGCAATGGAACTTGTGCCTTAACCAAGGCAACACAGGTACAATATCTACCTGTAAAATGACTTCTATGACTGCTCCTGTTCAGGAGTTGCTCTGGTACTGACAACTTTTATCAACTCTGATTTTAGAAGAGGGGCAAAAAACCTCAAGCAAGCAGAAGAAAATACTCTAAAGACAAAAGAGGAGAAGACAAACCATGATAAGAAATGATACCAAATTACCAAACAGAACCAAAAGCCTCAAAATTAGAGGCCACACTGTTCAGACAGGCAAGCCAGAAGGAAGAGAACTCTAATAAATACAAAAGGCCTGTTAGGGAAGTAGAGTCAAAAAGCTCAAAAGAGCCGGGTATGGAGCCGCACACCTGTAATCCCAGCACTGAAGCTGAGGCAGGAGGACTGTCACAAGTTCAAGGCCAGCCTGAACTCACTGTGAGACCTCTCAAAAACAAACAGGGCCGGGGATTTAGCTCAGTGGTTCCGTAGCTTGTCTTGAAAGAGCAAGGTCCCGAGTTCGATCCCCAGTATCAAAAAAAAAAACAAAACTATGTAACATTTGATACATGCTAAAGAATCTGTATAACATATATCTGTAAGTAAAACAGCATACAAAGCAAACACCTGTGGAGACCTAGAAGTAACACTAAAATATCAAACCCTAATCACAGTCAATTATTTTTTCTTCTTTAGTATTCTTTTGTAATTTTCTGGAGTGAACATCTACTACTTTTATAACTGAAAAAATAGCACAGCACACACAATTAGCTAAACTAACTAAAAGGATTTAATAACATTAACTCTGCTAAAAAATAGCTTCAAATCTTGGACAACTCATTTAAGTTCTCTAGACCTCTTTTTCACAGATGAAATTCAAAAGGTCAACTAGACCAATGCTTTCAAACTGAGAGATATGCATGTGAAGTGTTTTAGTGTGGGACCTGACACAAAGTGACCACTGAATACTACATGCTAACGCTGCCTACTGCTGCCAACCAAGGCTCGATGCACTGGCAAACAGAATTCACCACACAAACAGGCAGAATTCTGGGGCCAACTCTCATTTCAACTCTTCTGCTTTCATGTTTCAAATATTGCACTCCTAGATACAATTTCAACTAAAGAAATGGCTTCACTTTCAAAGTTTCAAATCATTTGACTGGATAATCCCTAAAGCCCCTTGGAATATAATGTCATTCTAAGTACTACACACCTGTATCCTCATCCCTTTGTCAAGTCTAGAAATACTCTGCATTAAGGGTGTGAGTGCTGCCTGCCCTAAGTAACCTGGATAAAATATAAGGGATAGAAAGGGCTGTGGTTGTCCCTTGTTGCTTTCTACCTTCGGCTCACCACAAACTGCTTCTCTTCTGTGATGCCTGTCTGCACCCAGGCTTGGAGCCAGCTGACTATGGACTGAAACCTCTACAAACTGTGAGCTTATTAAATAAACCTTTCCTCCTTTAACTTTGGGTGTCCGGTATTTTGTCTCAGAAATGAGAAAAGTAACTAAGACACTCTTGATGAACACATCAATAATGAAAATCAAGGTAAACCATAGTTGGCATGATTCTAACACACTGTATAAAAAAATGTTTAATTCTTGTGAGAAACTGCGGCCCTCTCTTTTCTATCAAAGGATATAAACAGGAGCGCCTTTTAAACTCTAGTCCACCCTAGGCGGCCCCTCCCAAACACAATGAAATTATGGGAAACCTGCTCAGTTCAAGTTCTGGAAACATAGCTATAGTTCAAGATAGCTTATCAACAGCCAAGGACCTTGTGTTCCCCACATGCTCTCCATTCAACAACCCTGCCCAGCAACTCCTCAGACCCAGCCTTCACATTCCTTAAACTAGCCAATCAGGATAGACTGTGAACCCTCAACTCAGCCAATGGGAAAAGAGGTCAGCTGCTTCCTGTGCTGGAGCTTAAAACCCTGCTTCCCTGCAGCCTGGCACACCTACTACCTCATGCTTGCGCCCTTCGGCCAAAGTAAAATGGCTTGTCGAGAATTCTTGATGTCCAAGTGCTTAATATTATGTGCACCAACAAATTGTGTTTGGGTGCTTATTTCCAACATTCTGAAAGTCTGTCATAGTTTCCTTCCATTTTCTCTAATTGCTGGGCATGGTGGTGCACAACTGTAATTCTACTACTCTGAGAGGCTGAGTCAGGAGTATCACAAGTTTGAGCCCAGCCTGAGCAACTAGGAAGACTCTGTCTCAAAATTTTAAAAAATAGGGGCCGGGGATTTAGCTCAGTGGTTCCACTGCCTGCCTCACAAGCGCAAGGTCCTGACTTCAATCCCTGGTACCAAAAAAATTCCTTAAATATAAAAGGCTCTGGATATAGCTCAGTACAAAGACCCTGGGTTACTCAGTACTACCTTCCCTCCCAAATCTGCTGGTTTAGACTTTTTAGACAAAGCAGAAAGGTGTACTTAAAGAAAAGACTTATCTGGGTAATTTTAGTTTAGTTTAGTTTTATTTTTGGTACGGGGAATCGAACTCAGGACCTTTCACTTGCGAGGCAGGTGCCAGAACCACTGAGCTAAATCCCCATCCTTTATCTGTGTAATTTTAAAAAGCATGACTTTTTCTGTAAGCCCAGCTAGCTACTCAGAAGGCTAAGGCAAGGGGTTTGCAAATTCAAGCCCACCCTGGGTAAATTAGCAAGGGGGGGGGGGGCAGTGAGGATGCTGCTCAACACAAAAGCCATAGAGTCAAACCCAAGCACCAAAAGAATAATCTTTTCCTGATTTTTGGCTTTGACACTATTTTATCACAAACCTTATTTCCATTTTATAAAAGAAATCAAAGAGAAAATAAATGATTACTTGTTTCTATGACTATCTTTCTGGTCAAGAATTCCCACCATCCTTAAAAAGGTTAAGGACAAGGTAAGGAACAAACTGCTACAAATACAGGATATACAAGAACAGAGCAGGAGTGTTCTCACTTGGACCAGCCTCTTCTCACCCCATGGTCAGTTACATCCCTTCGGCTTAGGAAGGGCTCATGGCCTTGATGTCACCAAGAGTCTAGCTCTTGCCCACTAGCTACTCTTTACTAGTTTAATAACCTCTAGTCAGGAAGCTATTTAATACCTCAGCAATTTTTTCCTCATTTGCAGGTAACAGAGTTTACCACTTAAGGGGCTTAAAAGAGAATGAATAAAATAATGTCAAAACATTATTTCCTCTTCTTCTCCTTTATAACTGAAAACTAGGCTTTCAGTTTAATGCTATTTTTGTTTCCCTGGGGATGAGAAAAAGCTGCCACATAGCAACTTCCCAGTAGGACTGTCCACTCCTCCCAGCAGTTTATATATGTTGCAGAAACCCCCAGAGAGCCACAAGATCAAAACTATTTTCTTAACAATTCAAGAAATTATTTGACTTGATCTTCCTGCCTCAGCCTCTACAATGCTAGGATTAAAAATGTGCTCTACCACACCCAGCAACTAACCTTATTTTTATTTACCCTTCAGTTGTCAATATACTAACAGAATTCTCCTTTAACTTAACTTTTTTTCTTTTTTTAGATATGCTTCCCACCACTTTCTTTGTGAATGTGAGTAAAGTTCTAACTGCAGAAAACAGAATTCAGGCACACTATAAATGCATGCAATGCGTGGGTTCAACGACGCTGTCCTTCGATCCATTCCACTAGACCCTAGGAATAATCTTGGTACAACACACCAGGGAAGTACTGGTATTTCACATATCCAGCTTTTAACTCTGTATTCAAAAGAATGCCACTCAGTGGTACACTTTAAGGTGGTTAAAGCTGGGCATGGTGGTGCATGCCTGTGATCCCAGCCCTTGGAAGGCTGAGGAAGGAGGAATCACTGTGAGTTCAAGGGCAGCCTGAACTACATACTGAGACCCTGTCTCAAAAAAATAAAAAAATAAATAAAAACCAATGAGTGTTGGCAAAGAAGGAATGTACACTGGTGGTTAGACTATAAAATGGTGTGGGTGCTATGGAGAATAGTGATTTCCCAAAAAAAAAACAAAACAAAATTGCATTATGAACTAGGAATTCCATCCCTAGGTATATACATAAAAGAATTGAAAACTGTTAAATACATGCACATACATGTATTTAAGTAGCAATGCAACAACCAAAGAGTGGAACCAACCTAAGTGTCTACCAACAGATGAACAAATTGTGATATGGAACATTATTCAACCAACCATAAAATAGAATAAAATACTGATACATACTGCAAGGATGAACTTTGGTATATGTACTGCTGAAGCAAGCACTGCAAGGATGAACTTTGGAAACATCAAGCTAAATGAAAGAACCGAGATACAAAAAGTCATTTATTATACTCTTCTATCAGCACAAAATATCCAAAATAAGACAAAATGCAGATTGGTGGTTCCCAGGGTATAGTGGCAGGAGAGCTACGGAGCCACTGCTTATCTATAGTTTCCTTTTAGAGTGACAAAATGTTTCAAAACTAGATACAATACACAATAAGGCCAATGTAGTAATTACCACTGAACTGTTTTCACAGTAAAAAGGTTAATTTCATGTTAAATGAACTTAAACTTTTTTTAAGTTTGTACAGATGTCTCATTTGGTAGGAAATGCTCTCAACCAGCTCAATGGTCCTCTCTCAACTCCTAGTCTCCTTGGCTCACAGCCTGGATGCAGCTGGAAAGAAAACACGGGCCAAAATGTTCTATAAAAAGAAACAGTGCACATTCACATAAACACTACAATTACATGACAGAAGGGGAAAATGCTACAGAAAGGAATATATGAAAATTCCTTGACAAA
The DNA here is from genome assembly GCF_053883595.1 of Heterocephalus glaber. NCBI lineage: Eukaryota > Metazoa > Chordata > Mammalia > Rodentia > Bathyergidae > Heterocephalus > Heterocephalus glaber. Next base: position 23,605,319 of record NW_028258156.1, on the reverse strand, counting down.
GTCAAAACCCAATGAAGGGGAAGCCTTCTATGAACCCAAGCAATGATAAATATTCAAGTCTGCATCAACACTACCAATATTATATAAAATGCCAAGCAGCAAAACATGGCCTCTCAAATTTTGAACTACAAAGCAGAACCAGGGAAATGTCTCTAAAACACCTACCTATTTTTCATATTTGAGACACTGCAGGCAGTCTACTACTTTTTCAAGGGCTGATTCTTAATGCAAATAAAATTACAATACTGGCACTATTCACAACGTGGAAAACAATGTCTTTCTTCTCAGTGACTTACTATGTCCTTTATTCAGCACCAAAGTGTACAGATGCTACATACTAACACAGAACATAGAGAAGTATTTGTCTTTTAGGAGTATTTTTAAGAAGAAAATCAAAATGATACATTAATTTCCAAGAAGTTTGAGATACATTTTTTTTTTGGTACCAGGCATCAAACTCCGGACCTTGTACTTGTGAAGGAGGCGGTGGAACCACTAAATCCCCAGCCCTTGAGATACTACATCTTTAAAACTACAGGAACAACTTGGGGACATTATTCATTATCTTTCAGTGGCCCTAAGCAAATGTGGCAAAAAAACTTCACTTAGGAAAGTCTTTTTCAAGATACGAAATGCCAACTCAATTATGTTCAACATAATTAAAAATAATAATAATTTAGAAGGATCCTGACTACCAAAAGCACTTTCACCAGATCCTTCATAACCGAAAAACTAGCAAATTAATGTGCAATATGGAAAGAAAACTCTGGGTCAAAAATGTTCTATAAAAAGAAATAAAATGTACAAAACTAGCACAACCACTGAATAGGAAAGAATGCTAATAACATTCATAGAGTACGTGCATCAGGCAACATGCTTGGAATTTTTGCATCTGTTACCATTTAACACCTAATAATCCTACTACCCCTATTGTTGTTTTGTTGTTGTTGTTGTTGTTGCTGTTTGGTACCAGGGAGTGAACTCAGGATCTTGCTCTTGCAAGGCAGGCGTGGTGCCACTGAGCTAAATCCCCGGCCCTCTATTATCCCTATTGTAAAACCCACCATGTCACTGAAGAAGGTACACTAACAAGTCCACAGAAGCCACTGATCATTAACAGTCTCCAAGATGCAATTCCATTCAAGTCTAAATCCTAACCATAGTCTGACAAAAGGGGCAGCATCAATATCTTTACACATACTAACTTGATATTCCAGTGATCCTGGTCTACATCCAAGTTAATGATGGAGACATTTAACAAAATAGAATCAAAGAAAAAGTATCTTGCCTCCTCACTAAAGAATTCCTTTGACATTAGTTATTAGTTCATTAATGTTTTTGGAGAACAGGTGTTAAATACACAGATATGCAATTAAATAATTGCATAACCACATTCCTCCAGCTCACTTTCTTTTTCCTTCTATCTTTGTAGTACTGGGGATTGAACCCAGGGCCTTCTCACTAAGATACATCCCCAACTTTGTTTTTGACAGGGTCTTGTAAAATTCCTCGGGCTGGTCTCCAATTTGCCATCCTCCCACCTCAGCCTCTCAGAATGCTGGGATTACAATCATGTGCTACCACACCCAACTTCCTTCAGCTCTTTAAGCAAGGTATACAAGAGACCATCCCATGATGTGATGAAGTCAAGACCCACCATCACTTATGCAGTCTGCAGAATCCCTCTGGAAAGATTCTATGCTATGCTGTCCACCTCAGTCAATCAAGAGACAAAAGTGTCAAGACAGAAATAAAATTCATATGCCCTCTCCGTGGGGAACTAAGATTAGAAGCCAGGGATCGAACTTGGGTCCTTGCACTTGCGCAGCAGGTGGCGAAACCACTGAGCTAAATCCCCGGCCCCAGTTCAGGCTATTCTTGTGCACACTATGTGGGCCAGACTGGACTCGAACTCCCAGCAATCTTCTTGCCTCAGCCTCCCAAGTGCTGTGTTTCAGATGTGCACCACCACACCTGGCAACAAATCCTATTTTTTTAAAAATTAATTGGTGGTATTATTTAATAACATCATTTTCCTATAGTCCTTCAAGCCATAAAAAGCCAAGAGGTCAACTTCTCCCTTACCTCATAATCAATAAATACAGTCAGCTCTACCTTAAAAACAAGTCCTCAATCTAACTACCGCCTCCACTAAGGTGACCTGGCCAAGCCACCACCACAACCACCAGCTAGACTATTGCAATAAGCCTCCTCTCCGTCCTCCAAGCTTTCACTGTTGCCACTCTATGATCTGGCACCCAGAGAGCAACCACAGCAAATTTTTTTTCCAAAACTCTGAAGCAATTAAATTGCCGAAAAGTACAGTACAAAGAATGTCTTCATGGTGCTTTGAAGCACATGACCCTCTTCATTACTTGCAGTACTTCTGAGCAGGGCTGTGGTAAGTTTCCTTCCTCCACTCACAGGAGTCCAGAGACTTGCGCCACATTACAGAGCCAGTGATCACCAAGATCAGGGCTGGAATTTGGGCCTTCTCAATACAATTACGAGGGCAAGCCCTTGCTATGAACACCACTTACTCATCACACACCTAAGCTCTAACATACTTTTCTTTCAACATACAGAATTATTGGTACATTGCTGGAATGTTTCAAAAGAACAGCCAGAGGTGCAGAAATACTGTGATTTTCAAACCTACTTACAAATTTCTGTCTCATTGAGAGCATAATGCATTCACTGACTATAATGACAGTTCTGGTTTGGCAAAGACCTCAAGTTATAAGCAAGAACTCTGATAAAAGATATTTTAACATCATATTCCATGAGTCAGCAAGCTATAGTCTGACAAATGATTTGCTGTTTACTTTTTATTATTTTTTTTGTGGTGCTGGAGATTAATCCAGGGCCTCGTGCACACTAGGCAAGTACAGTACTCTAGCACTGAGCTACACCTCTAGACCCTTTCATATTTTTAAATTATTAGGGGATGGGGAGATTAAAGAACATTTCATGACATTATATCATAACAGGATCTCAATATGTAGTCCAGGCTGGCCTCAAACTTGCAATCTTCCTGCCTTAGCCTCCCTACAGCAGGCATGTGACATCATGCCTGGCTGCCATCTGGAAATTACAATTCAAAGTTCAATGCCATAAATAAAATAAAGGTTGAATGGAAGACAGTCACACTAATTCATTTATTTACTGTCAATAGCTGCTATGAAATCAGAGGCCAACAGTACCAATAGAGATCACATAGCTGTTAGAGCCCAAAACATTTACTCTCTGGTTCTTTTACAGAAAGTTTGCCAACCACTTGCAATGATGTCTTGGTTTTGCATGCCTTTCCAACATCCTGACCTCAAACAATCATTCATTACCCCCCTTACTCTATGCCACGTGTAAGTAGGTGAGTTTTCCTCTGGTATCAATACTTCTTCATCACTTAGCATCCTGTTTTGAGATGCATAATTGCCTATTATACATTAGAGTCCCCAGGCAGACTACAAGATGCTGGAAAGTGAGGCCCATATCACCTTATTACTGTAATCCACTTGCCCAGCAATGCCCATTTATACTAGGTGCCTAATACTTGCTAAATAAAAAGGGCAGAAGGTACTTAATCCAGATGAAATTATCTAAACAACTCTCAAATCTACAAGTTTCTTTAGAAGATATTAAAAATACAAATTATCAGGCAAAAGGAAACATACAAATGATTTTATCGCTCATGATGGTGAACCTTTTAGAGACTGAATGCCCAAACTGCAACCCAAAACCCATTTATATATCACAAACTGCCAACACTGCAATTAAACCTGAATACTGAGGTTTTAGTTTAGAAAAAACAACTCATACATTAAAAGAAAAACACACTAACAGAGCTTTCAAAGATATAAACAGACTGCTACTGAAAACTTTAAATTTTTCAAAATAAATGCTGGGTTAATTTGAAATAGGAAAAGGTCCAAGAGTTTGGGGGTGGCGAGAGGGGAAGGGGAAAGGGAAGAAGGGAAAGGAAAAATTATGAGAAAGAAAAAAAAACGGAATCAAAGTCTGTGTAAATAGGGAAGGGTGGAGGGGGTGAAGGGTGCACAGGTAATGGGGGAAAAAATAAGAACTAAGATACATCATGTACAGGTACAAACACCCAATGATAAATGTAAATGTATTTTATACCTAAAATGTACCAATAAATATATAAATAAATAGATAAGGAAATAAGGAAATAAATAAATAAATAATAAATGCTGGGAGAAAAAAGAACTCTGCCCATCCTAACAATTAAAACTGTGACACATTAGGCCAGGTGTGATGGCACAAGCCTGTAATCCCAACTGCCTGGGACACTGAGGCAGAAGGATAGTGCAGGTTATAGCCCAGCCTGGGCAACTTAACAAGGCTCTGCATCAAAAATAAAAAGAGCTCAAGATGTAGCTCAGCACACTCTCGATTCAATTCTCAGTACAAGCAAAGTGGGGAAAAGAAAAAAAAAAGCAACACATTAATGGTTCAGGCAGGCTTTCAGAAACTAGACTGAAAATAAACCAATGAGGAAACAAGCACAAAAAAGCTCAAAAGTAGGGGCCAGGGATTTAGCTCAGTAGCACCATGCCTGCCTCACAAGTGCAAGAAGGTCCTGAGTTCGATCCCCAATACCAAAAAACACTCAAAAGCTTCATACGCAAAAGATTCTCTTACAAAGAAGAAACAAACAGATATCAAAAACTCTTAAGAGGTAGGCTTCCTCAAACTTATTTATCTTCACAGGAGAACCAAAATCAAAAGTGATGGCACCATTCTATATTCACTCATTCAGCAACTACTTGTTATACAGACCACATGTAAGCCAGTGTTCTAACACTAAGGGAGATAGACATCAAAGAACTGCCCTCTAATTGAAAATCTAATAACCTATATTAACCAGGAAAAAAAAATGAATCAAATATAGCCTACGGATCATCTACCCGAATGCTACTATCACTTGCAGAACTTTTACAAATTCTAAAGCCAGCCAGGCATTGTGGCACATGTCTGTAATCCCCACACTCAGGAGCTTGAGGCAGAAGGACCACCACAAGTTGAAGGCCACCATAGTGAGTTCAAGTCCAGCTTGAACTACATAGCAAGATCCTGTCTCAAAAACAAAAAACAAAAATCCCAAAGCCTAGGCACATTGTGAACCCAGACCAAAAAAACCCAAAAAACCAAAAATTGCCAGTCTGATTCTTTGTAATCACTAGACAATAAATCACCTGAATCACTCAGTTTTGAAATAAAACAACAAACCAATTATCCAACTATCCAAAACCAATCAAACTTTAAAATGAACTATGCCTGGGGCCAGGGATTTATCTCAGTGGTTGCGCCACCTGCCTCAAAAGCTCAAGAACCAGAGTTTGATTCCCGGTACCAAAAAAAAAAAAAAGAACTATGGCTGTCATACAAGAAAATCTATGTCAACTTTTCAAATTAAAAAGCATGTATTAGGACCATAAGCACACAATGCTTATTTTAAAAATCAAAGTATCTTATTTTTTATTTTAACTATTTTTCTTAAAAATAAAATTAGCTATTGATTTGTTGCCACCTACTGGTTAAATTCATATTTGAATTATTTCATGTCAAATAATCACTACTCAACAGAAAACAGACAAAAAAATCTTAGTGATGCTCTCTGCTTCTTTATAATGCTCTACTGAAATACTCTGATAAATTCCCTCTGGACAAGTTTTTAAAGTCACAAATCAAAAGTTAATGGCATCTTGACCTAACAACATCCTCACAAAATTTCCATTAGCACATTGAGACTGTTTTAATATACCATAATAATCTGTAAGAAATATAAAATGCTGGGCCAGGGATTTAGCTCAGTGGCACTGCGCCTGCCTCACAAGCACAAGGTCCTGAGTTCGATCCCCAGTACCAGAAAATAAAATAAAATGCTTAACGAAAATATTTCAGACATTACTTCTTGCCTGTGTACCTCAAATGTTTGTATGTGCCAGTTTTTCAGAATACTGAAGTTATAGAAGAACTTGGGATAGTACAATCTTTCACAGTTAATTAGGATCATGATCCCAAAAAAGTTTGTTACAACCTGTATCTTTTACTCTATAGCAGTCCTCCTCCTCCGCTCCCTCCCTTTTTTCACATATGGCTTGTTGAAGAAAAAAATCTGTTATCCGGGCCAGGGATTTAACTCAGTGGTTCCACTGCTTGCCTCGCAAGCGCAAGGTCCCACGTTTGATCCTCGGTACCAAAAAAAAAAAATGATGTTTGGGCCGGGGATTTAGCTCAGTGGTTCCATCGCTTGCCTTGCAAGCACAAGAACCCAAGTTCGATCCCTGGTTCCAAAAAAAAAAAAACCTGTTATCCTATTGCACTACTTGAAGAGCCACTCTTTGGCCAGCATGGTGATGCCTGCTTATCATCCTAGCACTGTAGGAGGCATGAGGATAGCAAGTTCTAGCCCAGCCTGGGCAACCTTGGGAAATCCTGTCTTAACATTTAAAGAATTGGAGAACAGTTCAGTGCAAAAGTCCAGAATTTTATCCACAAATCCATAGTGGGGGGAGAAGGGGCACACAAGACCACATCCTTTTAGTAACCCTGACTTAAAAAGTGTAACAAATATAACATGTGTACCTATACTTTGCCCAAAGTCACTGTAAACATCTGAAAATATGGGCTGGGTTTTAGATGACATCAGGTAATGTTAATTTTCTTAGATGTGATAATGTATTGTAACTGTGTTAAGAAAATGTTCAAAGCTTTTAGTGACTGCTATAAACTGAACTGTATTATTCCAAAATTGATAGCTCAAATGCCCAAATCCCAATTAGTAACTGGAGGTGGGCCCTTTTAGGAATAATTAGGTTTAGGTAAGATCAAGATACCTCAAGGATCAGATCACATATAAAAAGACACTGGAAGCTTGCACTCTCACTCTTCCACATGTGGAAAGACAAAGAGAAGGTGTCTTTCTGCAAGGCACAAAGAGAGACCTCACCAGAACTTAATCTTCTTGGGTCCCTGGTCTTGGTCTTCCAGCCTCTAGAAGCATGAAACAGAAATGTCTATCTTTTAAACTATTTTGTTAAGGAAGCCCAAGCAGACAAAAACAGTGATGTAAAAGGAAGCAGAAGCAAAAATACTGTATCAGAGATCTGCTTTAAAACATCTGTGCATGGGTCAGGGATTCAGGGGCACCGAGACTGCCTCGAGAGGTTCTGAGTTCAATCCCTGGTACCCCCCCCCAAAAAATCTGTGAGCTGGGGATTTAGCTCAGTGGTTTCGCTGCCTGCCACACAAGCGCAAGGACCCGAGTTTGATCCCCGATACAAAAAAAAAAAAAAAATCTGTGCAAAATGGGGGTGGAGGGATAGATATAAGAAACAGCAGGGCCAGGGATTTAGCTCAGTGGTTTCACTGCCTGCTGCACAAGCACAAGGTCCCAAGTTCGATCCCCATTACCAAAAAAAACACAAACAAACAAAGAAACAGCAAAATCTTTACGATTGTTGATCAGGTGACAGATTCACTTGGGGACTTCATGTTATCAGCTCCGCTTCTTAGTCTGAAGCTTTTTCACAATTAAAAAAAAACCTACTGGTATCTAACAGAGGTCAAAACACAATACTGTATTTTTGTCTTTGTGTAGACTCTTCAAAAAGTGAACTTGGAAATAAAATAAAATAAAAAAATAAAAAGTGAACTTGGCATTTTAGATCTAATTCAAGTAGTCACAGAAACATAAGATAAATGTTTTTAAACTATTTGTGAATTTCACTTAACTTTCCATGTAGAGAAGGTTCACAATATTCTTGTGGAAATAAGTGTTGGGGAATGGTATTGGGGACCAGCATCAATTAAATTATTACACCAACTAGACTAGAGAAATCTGAGGATGGCTTGATAGGAGCTGCAGCCTGTACTGTATCCACTGTGAAGAATATAAATCTGCCTCAGATCTCAAGAAATATTAAGACTGGTGACGTCAATATAAAAGGACCAAACTTGCCCTCTCAGGTAGAAATCCAGGTGAAAAGTCATTTTAAATTTACCATGCAGTTGTGACCAAAAGGAGGAAGAGAACCTTAACTTTTGCTCTTGGATGTAAGCCAACACACTGTATAGAAGTTATGTAAAACCAGTATGGAAGCTCAATGTTGTTTTTCTTGCTCCATGATTTTAAAGAAATTGAGTAGTACCAATTTAATTTTTTTTTTTTCGGGGGCAGCAGGTAGGGGTGAGACAGGGTCTTGCTATGTAGTTCAGGTTGGCCTTGACCTCACTATGTCGCCCAAACTGGCCTGGAACTCAAGGTGTTCTTCCTGCCTCAGCCTCACAAGTGCTGGGATTACAGGTGTGTGCCACCACACACAGCTTTTTTCCTTTTCTAAATTACATTCCTTTGCCCATTCTAGACCATGGCTCCAGGTACTGACTATTTCAGTATTCTGAAAATAAGATATTTATGTACAACCCAAATGCTGGTGTTTTGTATGGATCATAAAGTACAGTATTCCTTGGGCCAGGGATGTAGCTCAGTGGCACCGCATCTGCCTCGCAAGCTCAAGGTCATGAGTTCGATCCCCGGTACCAAAAAAAAATTATATAAGGTTAAAAAGTGAGTTGAAACGATCATCTTGAAATTGTTGTAAGATTTTTTTTTACACACTGTAGAAGTATCTAAATACACTTAAGAGTATCAAGTTAAAAGCCTTAAAGGCTGGTGCTCTAATTAAGTAACTTGTCCAAGTCACTAATCAGATTTAAATTTCCCCAACTACTGGGCTAGGGTGTAGCTCATTTGACGGCCCACTGCCAACCTCTTAAAACACTGCGTTCAATGCCCAGCATCTCATTGCCACCACTAGCCCTGCCACAGTCAAAAAAGAAAATCCTCAATTACCAAACAGAAATTTAGTTTCTGGATCCTGTTTTAAACAGGGTGATTTTCATTTTACATATCCAATAGGTTACTGGTGGTGAAATATTTTAATTATTAAGTTTGTTCCTATAGTTTGCAGCTTTTTAAATTCTTATTGGTTATAGTTTTCAAATTAGTCTTTTAGATTTTTCAAGTAGACAATATCATCTGAAAATAAGTTTTGCTGGGGTTTTATTGTTTTTTTTTTAAAGATAGGGTCTCACTGTGTAGTAGTCCAGGCTGGCCTTGAACTCGAGGTGATTCTCCTATCTCTGCCCCTGAGTGCTGGGATTACAGGCTTGTGCAACCACACCTGACTGCTGCTTTTTTTTTTTTTTTTTTTTTTTTTGGTACCAGGGATCAAACTCCAGACCTTGCGCTTTCGAGGCAGGCGACGGAACCACTGAGCTAAATCCCCGGCCCCTGACTGCTGCTTTTTAATTTGTATGTTTGTTTGGTATAGTTTGCTTGTTATCTTACTGTACTAACATTTCTATATAATGCTACACAACAATGAAGAGTCAACTCAACTTGTTCCTGATTTTAATAGGAATAGTAATATTAATCAATCATAACTATAAAAAATTTTAAGGAAGGGTATTTTGTTTTTCCAATGGTGCTTAGAACTAAACCTTCAAGCAGGCTAAGTATTGGCTCTACCATCATGTTACACCTTAGCCTCAAAATGGGGCCTTTCTACTCCTATTTTACAGAGTTTTCAACAGAGATATTCAAACTTGCTTCTCTGATCCATTCTTGTATTAATTATTCATGGAAGTCCTATCCTAACGCAAAGACTAATAAAACCTAATTTCACATCTTTTATGTAACTCTGTAACTACTGTAACACATCATGAAGTTCTGTGCCTAAAATACATGTCTTCAGAAACTTGAGAACAGGTATTTAAGTCCATTCCTCTTTGAATGAAAGACTTCATACTACTTTTGGGATTCCTTCCTCCAAGTCCAGTATTAGGGATTGAACCCAGGGCCTTCTCACTGAGCTACATCCCCAGAAACACAGGGTCTTGCTAAATTAAACTTACTATGTAGCCCAGGCTGGCCTAGAACTCACAGCAATTTGAATGCTGGGATTACAAGTGTGCAACACCATGCCCGGCTTCTTTAATTTTTTTTGAAACAGGATCTTGCTAAATTGCCGGGCCTAGCCTCAAATCTGTGATCCTCTTGCCTCAGCCTGCTGAGTAGCTAGGATTATATGTGTATGCCAGTGTGCTTGGCTTTTTAGCTTTCTGAGTCATCTATGGGCAAAGGACCCAAAGTTATGCCTTCTGCATTGGTATACTTTAATGAAATAAATGTATCTTAGGCAAAATTGACAAATCATTCACTGTAAAGGAATTATAGTTGGCTTATGTTAAAAAAAAATCAAAGCAGTATTATCATACGGTAAGATTTCATTTTTCCTTTTGTGGTGCTATATGTCAAACCTAGGGCCTTTGTACTGAGCTATATTTTTAGCCCTTTTTTATTTTGAGACACAGGCTTGCTAAATTGCTGACTTGCCCAGGCTGCGCTTTAGCCTTCCAGAGTGTGGGATTATAGGTGTGTACCACTAATCCCAGTTCCTGTGAAGATTTCTTAGGGCTAGGGATGTAGCTCAATGGTACAGCAATTGCTTGGCATGTGTGAGACCCTGAATTCAATGCCCAGTATGGCAACACCACCCCAGAAAAAAGATTTCGGAATTTTGACTAACAAGGGATTGAGGTGAGTGTCAGTTGCTTTTCATTGCCGAGACACAATACCTGACACCCATCACTTAGAGGATGAGAGATTTAATTTAGCTCACAGTTTTAGAGGTTTCTGGTCCAGGGTTAACTGGCACAAAGCAGGAATGTCATGTGGAAGGGTATGGTAGAGCAAAGCCGCTTAGTGAATGGTGGCTGGGAACAGGGCCAGAGAGGAAGGGGCTAGGGACCAGACATAAACTCCAAGGCCATGCCTCCACAAGCCACCCAGACACAGCCAGAAGTGTCCCCCACTAACCCTTTGGGGGATCCCAGAGCCAGTCCAAGTGGACACCCTGCCCTAACTAAGACAGGTGGCTACACACATGGGCTGAACTAGTGTCCTTATGACGAGAGATGCTTTTACAGCACTTCTGCTCCTACAGTCTCTTCTCTCTTTGCGTCTATCATATTTTCCACACAGCCAGAGAAATATCTGGTAAAAGGAGACTTATAACTTTTTAACGTAAGGATTAAACAATTTTGAAAATAAGCCTATTCCCTCTGTTAAGTCTTTGATGCAATCCTTTACATAAGTGCTGAAAAGCAAATGCAGGTTGTACATGCCTTTATTTTGAGCTGAGTACCTATGATGCTTAATTATATGACAATTTTTTTCCTAAAATATCAAATATCAAATTTTATGTGATTCATCCAACTAACACTAAGCATTTACTTTATGTGTTGAGTAGTCTACTAAAAGTGTAACATATATTTGCTATGTTTAATTCCCACAACAACCTTAAATTGGTCTTTTAAACATGTTTTTGCTTTCCAGATTCAATTTATCCTAGAAATGGGTTTTTGTATAGCAATTGTACCTTTTTTGATTTTGGTTCCACTGTTTGGGTCTTTTTTTTTTTTTTTTTTTGTACCAAGGATCGAATTTGGGTCCTTGCGCTTGCAAGGCAAGCGGCGGAACCACTAAACCAAATCCCTGGCCCTGTTTGGGTCTTTTTGCTGTTTCCTCTCATACTCTGGGCTGGAGCATGGCCTGTGTAGTTAGTGCTTCCCATCTGGTGGCCAGCCAGAAAGCCCACAGAGCTAGTCACTGGGCTTCCCTGTTGGGATCGGGAGGAGGCCTTTTTCCTACTGGTGCAAAAACCCACTACATGAATTGAAGTTAATGAAAATGAACAGAGAACAATGTCTAGCCAAGGGGTAGAAAGAAACTCAGTTCTGATGATGATTAAACTCTGACTCTGGGTGTGTCTAAGGAAAGGAGGAGAGGAGAGATGAGAAAAGAGAGGGGAGAGGGGAGAGGGGAGGGGGAGGCGGAAGGGGGAGGGGGGAGGGACAGGGGAGAGGAGGGGGAGAGGAGGGGGAGAGGAGGAGGAGAGGAGGAGGAGAGGAGAGAAGCTGAGTTAAGTTATTTAAGCCAGGTTGAATTGGACTGTCTATCATATTTATTTATTTTGGAGACAGAGTCATGCTAAGGAGCCCTGGCTGGCCTAGAACTCACAGCAATCCTCCTGCCTCAGCCTCCCAAGCGCTGGGATTACAGGCATGCTCCACCACACCTGGCAGTATTTTGTATCACTTAAAACTGAAAGGGCACCATTATTCATAGCCAGATGGAAACAACCCACCAATCTACAAATTGATTAATAAAAAATAATAGTACATTCATACTATGGAATATTACTCAACAATAAAAAGATGAAGCACTGTTACATGCTATAACATGAGCATACTTTAAAAATTCTGTGCTAAATGAAAGAAGTCAGTCACAAAAGACCACAAATTGTGATTCATTCATATGAAACGTCCAGAAGAGGCAAATTCACAGAGACAGAATAGATTGAGTACTTGCAGTAGATTAAGGTTGGCATGGAGTTGGGAAATAAAGAGTGTTGATGGGTATGTATGTCTCTGGGGGGTGATGAAAATATTCCAAAATTTGGTAATGGTTATGGTTACGGTTAAAATATGGTTATGGTAATGGTTCAATTCTGTTAATAGATTAAAAGTTGTACACTTTAAAAAAAAAAAGTTGTACACTTTAAATGAGAGAACTGTTTGATATGCAAATTATGTTTCACTGAAGCTGTTAAAAAACCAAAAAGTAGGGCTGGGGATTTAGCTCAGTGGTTTCAAGCGCCAGGATGCAAGTTCAATTCCCAGTACCAAAAAACAAAAAAAACTGAAAGAATTCTAATAGATGACACCATTATTATACTGACTTTAAGAGATGAAAAAGTGAGGCAAAGAAATGGTAAGCAGAGGGCTAACTGTTGAGAGCTGGTAGATTAAAGAGCTGGGATTCAAAACTACCAAGTGTAAGTTTACAACTGTGTTGTACTGTCTTTTTCAAAGTTCCGTTCTCATGGAACTTTGGAGTTGGGTGTTCCTAAGCAATTAGTTAATCCAACCCCTTAATTTTACTGATGAGAAAACTGAACCTCAGACAATGCAGTGACTTAGTCAGGACTGCCCAACTAATTCATGGCAATGAGGGATTTATAACCTATCTATTCACAAAGACAGGTTTTGAGTAAACAGCAGCAATGAAGTGTTAGCAAATAGGAGTTCAGGCACTGTGCTGTATACAGGTGAAGAGGAGGATCAGTCAATTCTGTTGAGTAAAAAGGGGGACTTCTGTTGCAGAGACAACACTGGTTAGACAGTGGGTAGAAACAAACATAAGTGTTCAGGAAAAAGGGAAAGGTCCTGAATGTCTCAGTATATATGTGGTGTGTGCAGCACGTTGCAGGTGACTGGGTGGAAAAATCAGGACATTCTGTTATGGTTATGTCCAGGAATTTTTACTTTCTCCATAAGCAGGGAGAACCATTGCAGACATTTGAGGAGTAGTATGATCACCTGTTTGAGAAAGGTAGCTGGCAGTCGTGTGAAGGATGGATTAAGGCTAGGCAGGTACTGAAGATTTTGAAAGAAATTTTAGGATGCTGTTGCAGTGCTCAGGGATGACCAGATGGATGGAGTTGTAGTGAGAATGGAGAGGACGGGTGGGTATGTGTCTCTGCACTGGTGGAATCATTAGGACTTGGCAGCTAGCTGGAAGCATGCTGGATTGCGAGCTCTTGAGGGGCAGTCTTGTCCTGTGTGCCATGTATCCTTGGCACCCAGCATGGTGACCAATATATTTGCTGAAAGCAGAAGGGGAAGGATTTTAATGTGATATTGGACATTTCATCCTTGGTGACTTCAGAAACCGTACTATGTCAACAAACACAGGAGGAGAAACAGAGTTGGGCATAGGGAAGGTGGGGGGAAAGTAAAGGGGAAGAGACAAAAATATTCAGGTTTTAGTTGGAGATACTGAGCTGGGGAAATTGGGATCTATGAATCAGATGATAGGTGGAGAGGTGGAGACTGTACCATACATTTGGGAGTCAGAGAATCATTCTCAAAAGGGCCATTACTGAGGGTGAGAACTAGAGACAAGGCCCAAGGAGAGAACTTTGAAGCTAAGCTGCATTTGAAGGGGGAGGAGAAAAAACAGCAGCAGCAACAGCAGAGATCTGAAGAGGACTGTGTTAATGTACCCTCTGGAAGTCACAGGACACTTCTGGATGGGTGTCATATGCAACAGTGGAGTAAATGAAGACCAATAAAGAAATGTTATGGACAACATGGCCAATGATGGAGGTTTTTCCTGCAGAGAATTAGAAAACTTAAAAGCATGGCTATAAGTCTGGGGAGGCTGCTAGCAGAAGGCAGATTAAAGAAGTAAGATTGGCAGTAGTGAACATTTACTGAACTTTTATTACATGTTAGGTACCATACCAACTGCTGGCCATATTATTTCATTTTTTTCTCATAGTGACTCTTAAAAGGTCAGGTTAGTCCAGAGAGATTATTGCCCGATGAGGAAGCCACTGAAAATGAAGAAGTTATTATTATCTGTCATATGATAGATAACCAAACTGAGTTTGAGATTGCCCTTTATTCCAGGTCACACAATTACTATTAAGAGGTGAACTATGGAGCCTACAGTTTTGTTTGCTGCTAATTCAGATGGCAAGGTGGGGTCACATGCAGAAATTGTGTTTTCTAGTTGTATTATCTTTCCATGTAATGAATTACCATAAATGTAGTGGTTTAATACCAAAAATAAATAAATACACACACACACACACACACAATCTCATAGTTCCCGTGGAGGAACGTGGAAGCAGTTTGGCAAGATGGTCCTGAGTGTCCTTACAATGTGTCATCTGGCTTTGCCAAATGGGGGGAACCAGGAGAGCAAACCAGGAGATGGTCATAGCGCTTTTTATGATTCACACCTGTCACTTCATCCACATTTTGTTAGGAGTTACTAGTACAACCTGAAGAGTTTAGGTTCTACCCTTTAAAGAGAAGCATATTAAGTAACTTTTAAAAATTTTTCTGAGGCAAGGTTTTGCTACGGAATGTACACCAGGCCAGCCTTGAATTTAGCCCACACTTGGGCCGGGGATTTAGCTGAGTGGTTTCACCGCCTGCTGTGCAAGCACAAGGACCTGAGTTCGATCCCCGGTACCAAAAAAAAAAAAAGAAAGAATTTAGCCCATACTGGCCTTGAACTTGGCAATTCTCCTGCCTCAGCCTTCTACTTAAAAAATTAAGCATTTTTTGAATGTAGTTTTGAAACCACTACACTGGTGAAATATACTGAAGAGGAAAAGCAGTAGATAAGATATGAGAAGACTTGAGTTCCAGATCCAACTTTGTTGCCTGCCTCTAAGAGACTTTGAAGGCATGATTTATCCTTCTTGAATCTGTTTCCTCCATGAAAATTAGCAGTCTCCTCAGTGAATTATAAAAGTTACATCAACTAGCCGAGGATTTAGCTCAGTGGTTCCGCCGCCTGCCTTGCAAGTGCAAGGACCCGAGTTCAATCCCCAGTACCAAAAAAAAAAAAAGTGATATCAACTATATAAAGCACATAAGTGAGGCTCTGTAAACTTGAAAGTAGTGTGGGCTCTGCCCACAATGTGGCTTCTTGCCTAGTCCTGCCACTTAACAGCTATGTAATCTGAATATGTTGTTTACTCCTTGTGTGATCAGTTTTCTCATCTGTAAAGTGGAATTATACTACTTCATGAGTTATTGTGAGGATTAAGTGAGAACTGATGTGATGCATTTAACATAATGCCTGCACACACTGGATCAGACATTTCTTAATAAATATACCTTTCAGACTCTCTTCTTCTTGCCACACCCATTCTGTTATGTTTTCTGGGTGTCAGGCAATACATACTTGACCCTAGGACTTTTATATGGGTATTTAAGAGAGAATCCTGATTATATATAGAATACTATGGTATGGTTGTAATTTATTGCTACTATTACATCAGTATGCTTTGTTTAGTATGTTCTTGGCAAACTCTAATATGGTTCTGTTTCTTTCTTTTGGTACAAAATTTTATTCCTCCAAAGGGATGCACTGTTCCTAGAGATATTGCAATACCAAGTCATTCTGTGGAGTGGAAAGAACAAGTTCCTATTCCATCTCCCAGATACAAAAATCCATTTAACATATTGTCCTTGATTGGAGAACAGATCAGATACTATGCTTGATCTTAGCCAACAGGCCAAGGAGTGATAAAACCTTTTCTTTTTCTTTTTTTTTTTTGGTACCAGGGATCGAACTCAGGTCCTTGCGCATGCAAGGCAGGCGGTGGAACCACTGAGCTAAATCACTGGCCCTAAAACCTTTTCTTTTTAAAAGCCTATCATTGGGGGCCAGGGATTTAGCTCAGTGGCAATGTGCCTGCCTTGCAATCGCAAGGTCCTGAGTTCGGTCCCCGGCGGGGAAGGGGCGGCATATCACTGATTGTATAGAACTAGTGTGCTAGAAAGTAAATTCCTGGCATTCTGTACCAAATAATGTCTCATAAAGATAACTAAGCACAATTACATTCTCATTAATATTAACAGATTTGTGGGATGAGGGGAATACTGGGAATTAAACCCAAGCTCTTTGCCCTAAGTTACATTCCTAGCCTTTTTAAAGAATTTATAAAATTTTGAGACAGGGTCTTCTTGCTAAATTGCCCAGGCTGGACATGAATTTGTGCTCCTCCTGTATCCCCTCTCAGAGTGCTAGGTTTATAGGTGTGTGCCACCAAGCCCAGCAATAGTAATACTTTGTATTGCATTTGTATGGAATGATTACAAAATGTTTTGGTTTTTCCAAACTTCTATTTTCAAGGAAAATTTTGAATTTTGATAGAGTTGTCTTTCATGAGTAATTTGAGATGTTTGTGAGTGGTAGCTTAGAAATGTGTAAATTACCACACGTTTCTTAGTAGTTTATAAACTACTACAAATGACCTACATGAAACCATCTCTTCCAGCTTCCCACTGTTTTGTTTTCTGTTTTTTGTTTTTGTTTTTGTTTAGGTGCTGAGAATCAAACCCTGGGCCTTGTGCCTGCTAGGCAAGCCCTGTACTGGAAAGTTACACCCCCAACCTCTTTAATTTATACAGCCATTTAAGCCAGAATCCCTTTTTTTCCCCCCATTTTTATTTTGGTGATGTATACATAACATAAAATTGGTAATTTTAGCCATTTTCAGCATAGAGTTTAGTGGCACTGAGTACAGTCACACTGCTGTGCAGCCATCACCACTATCCACCACCAGGGCCTTTTCATTATCTGGAACTGAAACCCTGTACCCTTAGAAACCAGAGCTCTATTAAACATTTTTAATAGGTATTAGGAAAACTGTTTGCTTTAAATTTTGTAAATGACTGAGACAAGGTTTATTGTACTGTTTCCTGCAGTAGAAAACACAAAATTGACACCACCTACAGAGTATGTATTGTTAAAATATACATGTAGTAAAATATCACTCCAAAGATTTTCAGAGTTTGTTTCATAAAATATTTAGAAGAAAGTTTCAAAAGCAGTAAAATATTATAGTTACCTATTTGAAGATACTGCAATTGGAAATAATTTAACATAATGTCAGTATTCGCTTTAAAGAAATATCAGGTTAGAGGCAATTTTCTATAATCTATAGGAAATAATTTGGGTTTTTTGTGAAAACAGTATAAGATGTACATCTTCATTATATACATCACAGTAGTGCTAACTATATGCATTTTGTCATGTAACATTTTTAGAATTTTTTCTTTCTTCTTTTTTTGGGGGGGGGTGGTTTTGAGACAGGGTCTCACTTTGTAGCCCAGGATGGCCTTGAACTCAGTGATCCTCCTGCCTCAGCCTCCTGAATCCTGGGAATACAGGCATGCGCCACCACGCCCAGCAACTTTTCTGGTTTTTAGCACTGAAACTCCAGGCTCATTAGACAAGAACCCTCCATTTCTCCCTTCCCTCAGCTCCTGGCCACCACCATTCTACTTTCTGAACTTGACTACTTTAGATATTTTCTATAAATGGAAAATAGTCCACCTATCACATGTCCTCAAGATTTGTGTTGGAGCATGTGATCGAATTTCCTTAAGAGAAAGAAGTTTCATTTATATATTTACAAGAGCGCTACCCAATAAAACTTTCTATGATGATGAAAATAAAATATTATGTACTTGTGCTGTCCAATTTGGTAACTTCAAGTGGGCTCTTAGGTGCTTGAAGAGTAGCAAGTGTGACTGAGAAACTCAAGTTTTAATTAATCATTTGTTACTCTGGGCACTGAACTCAGGGCCTCCCTCATACTAGGCAAGTGCTTTACCACTGATCTGCGGCCCCAGCTGTAATTTCATTTAAATTTACATCGCCAACATGTGGCTAGTGGCTATAACAAGCAGTTACAGAACACAAGTCTAAGAGGTCACAGACCATGTCTATTTTGGACACTTATTTCTTGCCCAATTTTATATTCCACACACATTAATTTCTTCATCCATAAAATAAGTATTTATGAGTGAATAAATGAATTTGAGAAGTTTTCCTCCTTTAAAAGTTGAGGTGGTTGGTTTGAGACAGGCTCTCTTGGGATGTAGTCCAGGTTAGCCCTGAACTCATTATATAGCCCAGGCTGGCCTTGAAACCCATGGCAATCCTCCTGCCTCAGCCCAGGTTCTGGATTACAGGTGTATGCCACCACACCCAGCTCAAAAGTTGAAGTGTTTCGGTTGTCTTTCATTTTATTTCCTGTCATAACTTAAAACCGTTATGTGATATAATGTGTTTTCTCATTTCTTTCAATATACTTAGTCACATTAACTTTAGTCTGGTTTTATCTGTTGCTTTAAAAATGTGAGAGTAAGTATATCTTTATCAAACTCAAAAGCTACAGTTTAGTTTTTAAGTTTTGGGATCTGTGGGAAAGAAACAGGGACTAAGAATTGAGATATATCATAATGGACTCTTTTGACTTGACATCAGTATAACAGTTGTCATTGTTCTTTGTTCCATTTACACAACTTCTTAAAAATTCTTTTCTTTCCTTCAGTGTTTTAAGTTAGAAACCAGATAAGCAAGTTTTGTTTTGTTTTTTAAGTGACATTGTGGGTGAAACAGAATGAATTTAAGTCAAAAGAATTGCCTAACTGTTCACTTCCCAGAGGCTATCATACTGTTGAGGCTAAGCAGAAAGTTTTGGCAAATAAAAGTTAAATGTGGGGCTTTGGAAATATGGGATAATGGAATGGTTATGCAGTTGAACCTTTAAGTTAGGATGTAGAGCAGAGGTGGCTTGCTGGCCAAACATAGCCTGTCACCTTGTGTTTATTTGTGTGGCCTACAAAGCAAATTCACTGATCATTTTGACAAGAAAATGTGAAATTAAAATTCTGGTGTTCATAAACTGCTTTTCTGAAATACAGCCACTTTCATTTCATTTACATATTATCCATGGGCTTTTGTGCCTAGAGTGACAGAGTTGAGTACTGTGATAGAGACTATATTACTTACAAGCCTGAAATACTATCTCTGTAGAAAACATCTGCCAACTTCTGGTGGGAATGCTATTAAAACATAGAATGACATGACATTGTAAACAAAGTGGTATAGGTCTGTGAAAAGTAGAGACTTAGCATTTGATAACTGTTTAATTGATAGGTCAGTCCACAGCTGGAGCATGCATGGTTTTGTGGAAGGAGAATGACAAAATTAAGAATTTCTGACCTACCAGTGAGAGAAGAGCAACGTTCAGAGACAGACACGGAGTCAAGAACAAGATGGAGTCTGAGAGTAATTTAGGGAGTCTAAAACTAAATTGGTCTTTGAGGGAATGTTGGGAAATGAAACAGGGGATCCAGGCCAAGGTCACATGAAAGACTTTTTCTAGCACAAGTAGGTTTTCAAATCTTAGGAGTGTAAAAGGCTCATCAGACCAGAAAAATCCATCTCCTATTCCCATCCCATCCCCCAGATTCTGAAACCAAACTGCAAGAAATCTCCACTATCTGTCATGTGGGAGGTGGTAATCCAAGAATGGATGAGGTGAGTGAAGGTTGTGATGTCTTGTTTGAGGTTCAGCTTTTGTTAGTAAGATAGCTGTTTTAAAATTCATCAGGAAAGTGATCCTGGGAAAGCCACTTCAAAACAGCTGATAAGCCAGGGGGGCTGAGGCAAGAGGATCACTGAGAGTTGAGTTTGACACCAGTCTGGGCTACACAGTGAAAACCCGCCTCAAAAATACAAAAGAAGGCTGTTCAGAATGCTTCAGAATGAGGAAAAGTTGGAAGTAGTGAGGTAGGCCAAGAAGTTGTAATAATTAATTTGCATCAGCCTTATTCTGGAAATTATTTGAATAGATAAGATTTCAGGCACAGGACCCTACTTATAGGAAAAGGAAAAATCTGAAAAGGACTCTTGAAAATGTAAATAAAATTTCTGACACATGAATCAAGAAGATGAAAAGTAAAGGAACATAAATTAAGCTGTTTTAAGCTGGGTGTGGTGGCACACACCTGTAATCCCAGCACTCAGGAGGGGAAGGCAGGAGGATCACCATGTTCAAGGCCAGCCTGGGCTACAGAGCAAGGCCTTGTCTCAAAAAACCCAAAACAAAAAGTTGTTTTAAAATGCTGGTAATATTAGCTGATATTATGATGAACAAAATTAACACTTTCACCTTCACTTCCTATAAACAGCTCTTGTAAGGCTCTTTATATGAAAGAGGTAAATTTTACTAAGGGCTTTTTTTCTTTTTGTAATTATCTTTTGAAAATTCTTTTTTTTAAATTAATTTTATTGGTACACTTTAGGTACACAATATAATGACATTCATCACTATAGATTTGTACCTTTACATAATATATCTTGATTCTTATTTTTTCCCCATTCCCCTGCCCTCCCTTCAGCCCCTCCACCCCTGTTTACAAAGACTCCATTTTTTCATTTTCTCATATTAATTCCATTCCCTTCTTTCCTTTCCTCTACCCTTCCCACTTCCCCTTCCCCTTTGAACCTTTTCTATTCAGCCATAAAGAATAAGAAATTAGGGGCCAGGGATTTAGCTCAGTGGTTTCGCCGCCTGCTGCACAAGCGCAAGGACCGGAGTTTGATCCCTGGTACCAAAAAAAATGAGAAATTAAAGGCATTTATAGCTAAATGGGTGCACACTGAGGTGATACTCTTAAGGGAAATAAACAGGACACACATGTGTAAATACCAAACAGTTTCTCTGGTGTGAGAAACTGAAAGTGTAAATAAGGATCAAAATTTATAACAGATAATGTGAAATTGAAAACCATGCTTAAACTGGGTACATGCCTTGCAATCTTAACTACTGAGGAGCCTGAGGAAGAAATTCAAGGGCAACATGGGCAACTTAATGAGACTCTATAGAAAAATCAATCAAAAAGAGTTAAAGGTGTAACTCAGTGGCAGAGCATACCTGGGTTTAATGCCCAATGACACCCATGCCCAAAAAACTGTTCTCAAATTTTAATTTATTACAGTTTCATCCTCTTGCTTAAAGGTTTTACTTCTTTTACTACATGCTACTAAAAACTCTTGGAATTAAATGTTTTAAATGATACCCATCCTCTTTACTTGAAATGTTGGTTGGCTTTATTTTAAAAGTGAGGTTGTTGAAAATGAGCCAACATTCCTAACACTATTCTTATTTTTGTATGTGCTTCCTTAGTTGAATACTTTTTAAATTCTGGACTTTCATCAGTTTTACTGAGCTATAACTGACAATAAAATAAGCTACATTTATTTGACAAGTTTTTAACACAGGAATACACCTGTGAAACCATCACTATAAATTTTGACAATAAACATTTCCTCCTCTATCTCCAAAAGTTTCTCTTGCAACTTTGTTCCCTCTGTTCCTTCCTGCTCCTCCCAGTTTTAGACAACTGGTACTCTTTTGTCATTTGTTATTTTGTAATTTCTAAAACTTATGTAAATAGAGCCATAAAGCATGTATCCTTTTGTGTCTGGTTTCTATAATGCAGCATAATTATCTTGAGATTTACCTATTTTATTGAGTATACCAATATTTTCATTCCTTTGCATTTCAAATAGGATCCCATGGTATGGACACTACAGTTTGTTACAGTTATTTGTCGGCGTACATTAGAGTTTTTTCCAGTTTTGGCTTTTATGAACATATCTGCTATAAACACATATTCTCATTTCTTTTGTATAAAGAGGTGTGGGGTGGCTAGGTCACACAGAAGCAGATGAGCCAATTTTGAAGAAACAATCAAACGTTTTCTAAAGTGGCTTTTACCATGAACAGCTGTGGAATTTAGTCCAATACTTTTTCTCCAACTAGTGACAGGATCATATGGCTTTTTCCTTTCCTCTGTTAAAATGAAGACTTTTGGGGGTGGATCTTCCAATGCTGAACCAACACTGCCATCCCTATAATAAAACCACTTTCTACATACTGCCAGATCTGACTTCTAAAAGTTTGTTATGTTAAACAAATTTCTATCTATGTTCATACTTTATTCTTCTATTGTCTTTATCCAGTTTTAGGATTAGCACAGTGTTGATTTTCTAAAATGAGGGGAGAAGTGTTCCTTCTTTTTTCTGCTTTAAATGTTTGATATAATTTATCAGTTAAAATGATTATGGGCCTGCTGTTGTCATATAGGTAGGTTTTCAAGCTAGGAATGAATATACTTTCTTTAATAGGTGCTATTCAAATTTTGTATTTCCTCCAGAGTTAGTTTCATTAATTTGTCTTCCAAGGTACTTCTTAGAAGTTGCCAAACTTATTCCAAAAAAAGATTTTTGTAATATGCTTTCTATATCCTTTTAAATGCTGTGAAATCTGTGGTAATGTCTTCTAGATCTTGATATTGTAATTTAAAAAATGTATGACTGATATTGTGTAATAGGAAGTAAAGGTCTAAAGGAGCAGGGGAAGTGGGAGGGGTAGGGGAAAGGAAAGAAGGGAAAAGAAAAAATATGAGAAAAGGAAAAAAATGGAAACAAAATCTTTGCAAATAGGGAAGGGTGGGCAGAGGAAGGGGAAAAAAAATAAGAACCAAGATACTCATGTAATGGTACAAGATCCCAATGATGAATGCAACTGTATTTTATACCTAAAATGGACCAATAAACTTAATGGGGGGGGGGGGAAAGATAAAGTGGCTTTTACTGTTTCTTCTGCCCACCAGCACTTTGCTCCACATTTTCTCCAGCTCTTGACACGGCCAATCTTCTTTTACATTTTGTTATTCTAATAAGTATGTGTTGGGATCCCACTGTAGTTACAAACTTTTATTTCCAAATGACTACTGTATTTCCCCCAAAATAAGACTGGGTCTTATACTAATTTTTTTTTTTTTTTTGGTACCTAGGATTGAACTTGGGACCTTGCACTTGCGAGGCAGGTGCTGGAACCACTGAGCTAAATCCCCAGCCCTCTTATACTAATTTTTGCTCCAAAAGATGCAACAGGGCTTATTATCAGAAGATGTCTTATTTTTTCATGTATAACATTCTACATTTATTCATGTACAACAATCTATATTTATTCATTTACTCATGTACAAAAATTCACATTTATTCAAATACAATCATCTCATCTTCTGGAACACCATCACAACTCTCTAAACCCCAAATTCCACCCTGAATTTGTGACTCCATTTCCTGTAGAACCATTAGCCTTAATCTCATGCCCAGCAATACAGCTTTCCTTAAATGAGCACTTCTTGTCCACATAGCCTGCTCATACTGCACTGGGAACACAGCTGTCAGTGATTTTATCCCATGAATTCTACATCCAAGTCACAACACAGAAATGATGACAGTTAAGAACACTGGTCCACACAAAAGGAATGAAAAACTGCAGGCACCAAAATTCAGAAAACATTTATTTCAAATGAATGCATACAACATGCTACATACTGGATTATGAAGATTCATATTAGAAAAAACCATGTCCACTCATTATTAGGGATGCACTTTATTTGTGCACTGTGTCTGTACTCTGATTGGTCATTCAGCAATACATACTGTATATCTCAAGTCTATCTGTTCACATAGGCATTTACCTCTCATCCAAAGGTGCCCGCTTAGCTATTTACAAATACTTAATTATAGTTTATATTATCATTTAAAGTATTAGTCAGTAATATTTATTCATATTTAATCATATATTAATACAGTATTATTATTTTATAATTCAATACATCCACTGTGTGTTGCAACAGACATCTGACTGACAATCTTAACTGGATCTTATTTTTGGAGTAAGGCTTACAGTATATTAGGAGCACCCTGAAAAATCACACTAGGGCTTATTTTCCAGTTAGGTCTTATTTAGGGAAATGCAGTAATAATGTTAAGCATCTTTTCATGTGCATCTCTAAAACTGTCTGCAATGTCCTTCAACTGTTTTATAAAAACTGGGTTGTAGCCAGGTGTGGTGGCACACACCTGTAATCTCAGCACTCAGGAGACTGAGGCAAGAGGATCACAGTGAGTTCGAGACCTGCCTAGGTACATAGTAAGCTCAAGGGCCAGCCTGGACTACACAGCAAGACCCTCTCTCGAAAAAAAAAAAAAAAAAAAAAAAACTGGAGGGCCGGGGATTTAGCTCAGTGGTTCCACCACCTGCCTTGCAGGCGCAAGGTCCCAAGTTCAATCCCCAGTACCAAAAAAAAAACTGGGTTGTATACATTCTAATTTTTAACAAACAATTATTTACATAATGCTTTATAGTTTCAGAGTGCTTTCGTGGCTACTATGACTTAATTTTTTCAATATTTATTATAATATTTGGCCCTATCTTGCCTTCCAGGTATAAGTCCAAGTTTGTATCTGAGGTAACTGAGGATCTGAAAAACATTCATGTTCTATTTGATATAACTGATCGTGGGCTGAGTTGGGCCTAATACGGTGACTGCTGTTACACATAAGAGCAATATGTTTGATGTCCATGTAGTTTCCAGATAGGTATGATTGTTGCATATTAGTTGCTGATGGCTCAAGGAAAGTGGTTGGGGCCTGGGCACCATCTAGTAGACATTCAAAGGATGCTTGTTGACTGAATGGAAGAGAGGATATTGGGGCTTGTATTGAGATGTCTCCCAAAGCCTCATGCAGTCATAGATGGGAGAGGTTTGAAGGTGGCTGGATTAAGGTGTGTAAATGTGGATAAAGGTGTGATGCTGGGATTAAGAGTGTCCCAACCTAGGTGTGGATGGCATGAATCAATAAGCTCGTAGTCTGGATGGACTATAAAGGAACAGAAAGACAGGTTGCTGATGCTGCGACTGTTGCTTGCTGTTTGCTGCCTTCTGCCTACCCTGCCATGGACTGTTTCTCATCTGCGATGCCTCTCTGCTGTGCCACTATGGCTTGGAGCCAGCCAACTATCAACTGAAACCTCTACAAACTGCGAGCTGAATAAATTTTCCTACTTTAACTTGTGATCTGGGGAATTTTGTCTCAGCAATGAGAAAAGTAACTAAGACAGAGAACATGTATTTTTAGGTTTTTTTCTTTACACTGTTAGGAATCATAGGAGCTGAGTTTGGTTTTCAATTTTCAGTTATGGAGACTGCAAGTTTGAAAACAGTCCATGGCTTGCATTATTTTTATTTTTTTTAGTTTTTATTTAAAATTTTTAAGTGAAGTATAAAATACATACATAGAACACCTATCTATGGTACAGATCACTGAACTGTCAAACATGAGGATACCCTTATAACTTCTATGCCAGTCAAGAAATAGAATATTCCCAGTAATCTAGAAGTCCCCTTGAGTCCCTTCTAAATCACTGTACCTTTATCTCCCCCAAAGATAATCACTTTTTTTCTGAACCAGGGATCAAACTCAGGACCTTGCACTTGCCAGACAAGTGCATTGTCAATGAGCTACATCCCTGGCCCTAAAACTATTGCTGTCTTAAAAACTTTTTTTTATTTTCCAGTACTGGGAATCAAACTCAGTGCCCTGCGCTTGCCAGGCAAGTGTGGCACCACTGAGCTACATCCCTAGCCCAGTAATCACTTAAAAAAATTTTTAGTTGACTTATTTGTTCTTATTTAGGGGTTACAGTATTATAACTCAATGAATGTACAAATGTTGATTAAATCAAGAAAATTAGCTTTTCCAGCTCCTCAAATTTTTTTGTATTGGAGGCCTTCAAATTCTTCTGTTTTCTGACTACTGAGCTTTAAAGTTACTTTTTATATGTATAGTGGACCCTTGACTTACGAGCTCATTTCCAAGGTCTATTTATAACTCAAGTTGGTCAACTGCCTTCAAAAGTCTCTCTCTTTTGTAATTTTAAGCCACACTTTCTTCCAGGTAGATCTCAGTGTCCTTAGAATGAAGTAGTTTATAACCTCTCATGAAAAACCAACTATGATATACTTAGGCTTAAAGAACTATTTGTGAGCCCACTCTTGTCTTACTGGGACCTGGTTAATTATTTCCTGATTTATCCATCCATAACCTAACCCACTCTGAGTGCCTGTTATGTGCCAGTATCGAGTCTACAGTCCCAGACCTTGGGCCTGATGGTAGAGCAAAGGGGGCCGTGTCCAGGGGTCATCACAAGCCGAGAGCCAGGCATCTAGGTGGAGGTGAGCTCTGTGTGTCCCAGGAGCATAGAGGGGGACTTTAGGGAGACTAAGCAGAGGTGCAGATGGCAGGAATCACCTGGGTGTCCCACCTGTGCTGATGTGCAAACTGGGTCTTGAAAGGAGTGATCCAAGGTGGAGAACGAAAGGACAGACAGGTATTCCAGGGAGGAACACTGTGCCCCAAGCTGCAGGATCATGGAACAAAGGGCTGTCAGTCGCCCAGGGTGGCAGGAGGGGAGGGGATCAGAATGAGGCCGAGTGCCTGGTGCCCTGGAGACAGGAGCTGCGACAGATCCCTGGGGACCGATTCTTCTGAGCTCAAAGACACGAGAGGCCACTAGACATTCTTCAAGGCAACGTGTCAGTGGAAATACAGTGGACCCTTGACTTACAAACTCAATTCATTTGCAAGAGCTAGTTATAACTCAAGGTGGTCAATAGAAGGCCCAGGCTCCTCTACACAGCCTTCACAGTCTCCTGTATTCAGGCAGATCTCAATGTCCTGAGAGAGACATTGGCCCAGGACTTCTCAACCCCACACAGGAAAGGATGGTATAATGTTCCTTCCAGAACTCTTTAAGGGTTAAATCTGTATCTGAGACCATCTGGAAGCACCAGTGGCCAGCATTCGGCTTGTAATTAAAGACTTTGGTTGTAAGTTAAACCCGAAATTCTGGTTGTAGCCCAAGTTGTTTGTATGTTGGGCTGGCTAGCTATAATTTGAGGACCCACTGTATTCTGGTTGAAAGTCCTTTATCAGATTATACATATTTTCTTCTGGTACCAGAGATTAAACTTGGGACCTTGCAATTGTAAGGCAGGCAGTGGCACCACTGAGCTAAATCCCCGGCCCCCTATTTTCTTCTGTTTTGTATCTTGCCTTTTTATTCTCTTCATATTCTTCCCCCACTATTACCGGGAACTGAACCCAGAGCTTCACACAAGGGCTCTACCACTAAGCCACACACCAGCTCTCTTGTCCTGTCTTTTGAGGAACAGAAGTTCCAAACTGGGAACAGAAATCCCAGCACTCTGGCAGGCCGAGACAGAAATAGCAACTTTTTTTTTTTTTTTTTTGGTGAAGTTTTTACAGTTTATTAATCCTCTTGTGAAAAACTTTCACAATCACCGCAGACAGGCACTGCAAAGTCTTTACTCCTTCAGCTTTTTGCCAGCACCAACATTGGCCTTTGTGGTGCCCCTCACTTTCTTCATTCAGTTCTTGCATTCCTTCTGCTGCTTTCTCAATGTCTTTTTCTTCTCATACAGGATGTATCTTGCAAGTCTATGTTTGGGTTCATTTTTCTTCACATAATCCAAGAAATCATAAATCATGCCAAAGGCATGCCACCACCAAAATGGGTTCTGAATCCCAAACACAAAAATGACATTTGGTGAGGTCTTGTACATTTTGTCTAGTTCTTCCCAAATTTCTGTCTTGGGTATTGTTGCTTTTCCAAGGTGAAGGACATCAATGACCATTTGTTTCCTTTGGAGTAGTCGGTTGGTCATGAACTTCCAGGTTCGGATAGTTACCATGTCATTCATGATGGCAACAGATCCTCAGGCAGCCAAAGAGAGAGAATAGCAACTTGAGCCCAGCCTGGGAAACTCAGGAATTTCATGAGACCCTATCTAAAACAAAAACAACCAACCACAGAAGTTCTTAATTTTTATGAAGTCCAATTTACTAATTTTCTTTCATATACATATTTTGGTATTGATGTTAGACAATTATTCCTGAGTCCAACTCCTTAACCACTTACCAGTGCAATTATTCAAATACAGGATGACCAAAAACTGCATATTTTTCCATTAATTTTTATAAGATAATGTAACAGGAAATACAAATGACAATTTTATTCAACACTTTTTCTGTGCATGGTATATCAACATTCAATACACAATGTCATGTTACACTCTGAATAGTATTATCTAGTCTCTTTCCAAATTCTTTTTGCATTAATATCTTTCTTTGAACAACACACTTTACACTGTCATGTTGCCCTTTCCTCTTTTTCTGTGGGTGGTCATTTCAATAAAATGTCTACGCCTGAAACATAATGGATGTCCTGGTTGGCATTTTGCTATCCCATATTTTTCAATTATTTGGTCTATTAGACCTAATCTAAACTGTAAATGACTTTTTGATCTTCCTTGTTTTGAATAAATAACAAGCTCCATTTGGTTTGGTCCAGAAGGTCCATAAATATTTTATAATAGTATTTTTTTCCTCACTTTTTGATTACAGGATAGCTTCTTAGATGCTGGTCAACTTTCTCAACACCACCAATAGAATTGTTATAAATCACTGACCACTATTGGAATTTTTTTAGTTTCATTTCTTTCAAGTCCTATCATTTCTGTATTTATATTGTGAGTAGTTGACAATAAGGAGACATCTTTTTTGTATTTCTATTTCATAATAGACTTTTCCTCTCTGATATGCCAACATTTCTCCCTTTTTCAGGTTTTTCTTTTGCAGATCTTTTGCCACTTTCTTCCTATTCAGTCTCAGAGTCCCAAACGTCCGTTTTGTATTGGAAAAGAGTATCACTGAGTTCTGGAGAAGTATAAGAATTACATCAAATGTACTTAAATTTTTATAGATTGTCGCACAAAATTACAGGGTTTTTTCACAAATAATCATGAACTAATAAGAGGAAATAATCAGAACTTAATATTAGATTTCACTACAAACAAACATCAAAGGTGAATACAATGTTCTAAATTTAAAGCTATGCAAAGAATAGTCGATATAAAACAAAACAAACAGTCACACTAGTGTGCCTCATGCAAGCAATAATCAACTGGTTGAAATGACACCTGACCAAGTGACACTCGGGATATTAATATTACATAAATAAATAAAATGCCTGAGTGCCACTTGGGGTAAACTGTTAAGTGGTTAAGATAGTCTGGCATAGTCTTCTAGGTTGTCTTTTAGATGTTAGTTTTAGGGTTTGCTTTTAGGTTTGTGATCTATTTTGAGCTAATTTTTGTGCATAGAATGAAGTATGGGTTGAATAAAAAGTTTACTTTTTTGGGGGGTCGGGGATTTAGCTCAGTGGTTTCGCCAATTGCTGGACAAGCGCAAGGACCCCAGTTTGATCCCTGGTACCAAAAAAAAAAAGTTTACTTTTTAACAAATGGATTTAAAGTTGGGTATGTTCATGCATGCCTGTAATCCCAGCTACTTGGGGGGCTGAGGCAAGAGAATCACAAGTTCAAGAGCAGCCTAGGCAACTCAGAAAAACCTGTGCCAAAAAAGGGAAGAGTGTGCTGAGAATGTAGCTCAGTGCCAGGGCACCTGCCTAGGAGACCAGAGACTGACTTCAATCCATAGACTCACAAAAACATACAAATGGGCATCAAATTTTTCCAACACTGTTTGTGGAAACCTCTCCTTTTTTTTTTTTGGTACCAGGGATCAAACTCCGGACCTTGAGCTTGCCCTGGAACCACTAACCTCTCCTTTTTTAACTGCCTTTGTACCTTTGTCAAAAATTCATTAACCATCTATATGTGTTCTATTTCTGGTCCCTCTATTCTCTTCAAAGCATTATTTGTCGTAATGCCAATGCCACACTGTCTTCATGTTATGTTTTGTGTTTAGATGTCCCCCCACAGCCTCATGTGGATGAGGCAGGGCTTTCTTTTTCAGAGGTGGCTGAATATGGAATGTGTGATGCTGGGATTAAGGGTGTGTGATTACCAAACCACTACTCATGAGTGACTGGTTTGGCACTGTCCTAATCCCGGTAGTCTGGATGGGATGAAAGGGGCAGAAAGATGCTGGTAAGGCCTGTCTTGTTGCTTTTACTGTCTTCCACTGTCATGAACTGTTGCTCCTCTGCCACCTTTCCTTGGAGCTGGCCAATTATGGACTAAAACCTCCATAAAACTGTAAGCCAAATAACTCTTTCTCCCTTTAACTTGGGTGTTGGGTATTTTGTCTCAGCAATGAGAGAAAAAAGTAAGACACTTCATTACTGTAGCTTTGACAGCAACTTGAACTCAGGCGATTCATGTTCTCTGAATTTGTTCTTTTTTAAAGTTAATATCTAAGAAAAAGAAAATGCTGGGAAGCGCAAGGTCCCAAGTTTGATCCCTGGTACCAAAAAAAAGAGAAAGAAAATCCTGAGATTTTTACTGCACTGAATCTACAGATCAATTTAGGAAGAATTGACATCTTAACAACTTGGACTCTTTGCTGTGTGAAAACAATATATATCTGCATTTATTTAAGTTTTAATTTCTTTCAGCGATATTTTGTAATTTTCAATGTACAGGTCTTACTTGGTTTATCTCTAAATAAAGAGTTTAATATTTTCTGAGGCGATTATTACTGATTCTATGTATGTATATGTGTGTGTATGTATATGTATATATGTGTGTGTGTATGTATATATATAATATATAATATATATATATAATATATATATATTTAGGGGGTACTGGAAATCAAACTCAGGGCATCGCACTTGCCAGGCAGGCACTGTGCGCTGTGCTACATCCTTGGCCCCATATTAGTGGTATATATTTTTTAATGGTATATATATTTTAATTTGAATTTTTACTTTAAAATGATTGTATCATGGTAACACAAAAATAATGTTTTTGGGCCAGGAATTTAGCTCAGTGGTGCCACCGCCTGCCTGGCAAGCACAAAGTCCCAAGTTCAATCCCTGGTACAAAAAAAAAATAAGTATGTTTTTCATTAAGAATATTTTTTGGGGGAACAGATGTTCACAGAGATTTCCCATATCCCCCCTGCCCATACATGCACAGCTTGCTCCATTATCACCAAGTCCAGGGTACTGCATTTGTTCTGGCTGTTGAACCTACATCGATACACCATTGTTCCTCAAAGTCCATAGTTTACATTCGGGTTCATTTTCAGGGCTGCACATTCTATGTATCTAGACAAGTGTATGACACATGTCCATCATTACATTATTACACAGAACAGTTTCTCTGCCCTAAAGATCTTGAGCTCTGCCCTTTACTTTTCCCTTTCCTCAATTCCTGGCAGCCAGTGATCCTTTCACCATCTCCAGGTTTTGCCTTTTTACAGAATATCATCTATTGAAATCATATAGTTTTGTTACCTTGTTAGCATTTAAGTTTCCTCCATGTTTTTTCTTGGCTTTAAGCTCACTTCTTTTTAGTGTCAAATAGTATTTCATCATTAAGATATACCACAGTTTACTTATCCATTCATCTACTGAAGAATGCCTTGGTTTCCTCTAAGTTTAGGCAACTATGAAGAAAATTGTAATTATGTATGTACAGGTATCTGTGTTGATATAAATTTTCGAGTCTTTTGGGTAAATACCAAAAAGTGCCATTATTGTATCGTATGGTAAGAGTATGTTTAGTTTTGTAAGAAACTACCAAACTTTCTTCTAAAGTAGCTGTACTATTTTTCACTCTTATCATAAGAAATGAAAAAGGTCCTTTTGTTTTACATCCATCAGCATTTGGTGTTGGTCACTCTTTTCTTTTCTTTTTTCTTTTTTTTTTGGTGTGTGGTACTGAATATTGAACCCAGGGTCTTCATACTGTGCTATGTTCCCAGACTCTCTCCTTTTTTGGTTTGGGGTTTTGTTTTTTTTCTTCAAGACAGGGTCTAGCTATGTAGTTCAGGCTAGCCTTGAATTCCCTGTGTAGTCCAGGCTGGCCCCAAACTCTCAACAATCCTCCTCAACTTCCCAAGTCCTAGGATCATAGGCATGTGCCACCACACCTGGAGCCTTTTTATTTTGGAGCCTTTATTTATTTATTTATTTATTTATTTATTTATTTATTTAATGGTACCGGGGGATCGAACTCGGGTCCTTATGCTTGAGAGGCAGGAGGCAGAAACATTGAGCTAAATCCCCGGCCCTGGAGCCTTTATTTTTTGAGACAGGGTCTCACTAAATTGCCCAAACTGGCCCCAAACTTGGGATCCTCCTATCTCAGCCTCCCAGGATGCTGTGATTATAGCATGTGCTACCACCCCATGGTCTTGGCCGTTCTTATAGGTACGTAGCACTATCTCATTGTTTTAATTTGCTTTTCCCTAAAAACATATGATGTGGTATATCTATTCATATGACAATTTGTCATGTGTCTCTCTGGGGGAGTATCTATTAAGAGTTCTTTACGTGTTCTGGATAACAACTCTCTATCAGATATGTCTCTTGGAAATATTTTTGATAAGAGTCACTTCACTCTCTTATCAGTAAATTTCCCAGAGCAGAAATTTTAATCTGAATGAAGTTCAGTTTGTTAGTTTCTCCACAGATTGACCCTTTGGTGTTGTACTAGAATTTCATCACCATACTTGAAGTCATCTGGATTTTCTACTCTATCACTTTCTGGGTGTTTTAAAGTTCTGCATTTTACATTTAGGACTGTGACCTACTCTGAGTTAATTTTTGTGAGGGCATACGGTCTGTGCCTAGATTTTTTTAATGTGGGTGGTCCAGTTGTTCCTGCTCTATTTGTTGACAAAACCCTCTTTTCTCCATCGAATTGCCTTTGCTCCCCTGGCTGTATTTACTTTGGTCTATTCTGGTTTCAGTAATTGGGGTGTCCTTGCTCTGGTACCACACTGTTTTGATTACTGTAGCATTATAGTAAGTCTTGGAGTTAGACAGTGTTAGTTCTCCAACCTTTTGTCTCCTTTTTAAAACAAAAGCATTTAGTGAGAAAGCACATTATTTTACACTTTAGCAATATCTTTAATGACTGGCTTAGAAGATGGGTGGATAGTTATATTTGCTTCTTCATTTAGTCTCACAGGTTATAGTGTTTTGGTTAAAGTAAAAACAGAAAATACAGCTGGGACCAGGGATTTGTCTCAGTGGCACCATGCCTGCCTCATAAGCACAAGGTCCTGAGTTCAATCCCTGGTACCAAAAAAACATGGCTTTGGACACATATGTAGTTAGGAAAAGAAAGAATATTCTAAAAGCTCTTCCGGGTAATTGTGGATGTTCTTTGGTACTATGCTAAAACATGACAAGGGCTTCATGAAAGGTTAGCTATGGTTTAATCTGAAACATCATCAGAGAACTTTTTATACTGTTACATTAGTGTCTGTTGGTTTTCTTGTACTTTGAATGCCCACCCCCATGTGATTCTGTAACATGCACTGATCAGAGTACTAACTGAGGGATGCAGACATTCACAGATCACCTAAATGCTGACACATGTCATTATGTAATAATATCTGTGTAACACTCATTAATATCTCATCAGAAGAGTCTTTACTGAGCCAGGCACAGTGGCACATGCCTGTATACCTAACTACTCAGGAGGCTATAGCAGGAGGATCTCAATCCAACTTGGGCAACTTAGTGAAACCCTGTCTCAAATTTTAAAAACTGAGCTGGGAATGTAGCTCCATGGCGGAGTGTTGCCCTGGGTTTGATCCTTAGTATTGGGGGTGGGGGGACTTTATTGAGACCTGTTATGTTTCTGGTGACAGATTTAAATTTTAAAAAACTCTAATGTTTTGAAACTTTGAAGGTTGTAAATGGCAACAAATACTGTTATCATTTTCCTTTAACAGACTTGCTTCATTCAGTTTTTTGGGGCTTTGGGGGGTTTTTTGTTTTGTTTTGTTTTGTTTTTGTACCAGGGATCCATCTCAGGACCTTGTACTTTTGAGGCAGGCACAGTGCCACTGAGCTAAATCCCTGGCCCTTCATTCAGCTTTTTTAGAACTTATTTGCCATATTTGCCACATCCTCACCACTAAACAACATGGTTTCTATGTTCTTTCAACTAAAAGGTGTTGCATAAAAAAACAGTGACTAGCTCACAACTTAATTGCCCAGGTGCTTTTACTTGAGATAGCCAACATATTGCCGTGTTTTGTATGAGTGCTCTATACTTTTTTCCCATTCTGTCAACATTATTCTACAAAGGTAGATGTTCAAAGGGTATTCATAATTTTTTTTTTAAAGACAAGGTCTTGCTCTGTAGTGCAGGCTGGACTTGAACTCACTGTGTAGCCCAGGCTGGCCACAAACTCGTGACAAACCTCCTGCCTCAGCCTCCTGAGTGCTGAGATTACAGGTGTGCACCACCATGCGTGGCTACAAAAATTTTCACTTCTTCAAAGACATTTTAAAAGATGGTGAAGAATACAGTGACTACTAGTACGGTTAGGAGTCATTTCCTTGATTCATACTTTGACACCAGTATCTTTACTCACTGTTGGTATTGCACTGAAATCCCAGCACTCTTTGAGGCTGAGACAGGAAGACAGCAGTTTAAGCCCAGCCCTAGGCAACTTAGCAACACCTTGTCTCAAAATAAAATAAAATATTTTTTTAAAGGGTTGGGAGGTGTTAGGGAGACTGAGGCAGGAGGATTTGAGAGGCTAGCCCGGAAAATATGGTGAGACCTCATCTCAATAAAAAGAAAGCAAACAAAAATACTGTTTTAGGGTTAGCACTATGAGTGATAAGAGTATGCAGCCTCCAAGACTCTATTCCCACAGCCTCTGAGTTCTTCTGGATATAGGGGAGTTGTGTATAGTCATCATTTTGTTCTCCTGTGGTTGGTGTACAGTTCCTGGGTGACAGTATATGATCAGAAAATGGTTATGAAGGGCGGGGGATTTAGCTCAGTGTTTCCACCACCTGCCCCACAAGCGCAAGGACCCGAGTTCAATCCCCAGTGCCAAAAAAAAAAAAAAAAAGAAAGAAAGAAAATGCGTATGGAATGAGCTAGGTGACTGAAGAATCTCAACACTATCCGGCTCTGTGCTCACTTCAGTGCCAGAGTGCTTGCCTAGCAGGCACAAGGCCCTGGGTTCAATTCCTATAACCAAAATAAACTATTCAATCATCCA
Organism: Heterocephalus glaber; assembly: GCF_053883595.1. Lineage (NCBI taxonomy): Eukaryota > Metazoa > Chordata > Mammalia > Rodentia > Bathyergidae > Heterocephalus > Heterocephalus glaber. The sequence goes on along the minus strand of NW_028258156.1, from coordinate 23,569,891 downwards.
CTACTTTCATCACATGTCTCAGTCTCCCTGGTCACCTTACTATGGTATGAAATTATAGACCTGATAGTGATCACCTGCTATGGACAATGAGTAATATCTCTTCATGATTTGTAGATCTGATGGTAATTGTGTTGTTGTAACTCACTCTGAGGACATATACTTAGCTGACATATCTCATAAATAAGTTAGAAAATTTATTCAGGAAAATAAAGACTTAAACTGGCCAAAATAAAAGCATATGCACATTAGATGCATAAGAAAACTTTATTATTTCTTATTTTCCTTTTTTCCTATTCTGAAAATTCCTAAAGCACTACAGAAACACCATAAAAAAATAGCTACTAGTTAGCATTCACGATCTGCTGCACAAAAGATTAGTATTATCTCATATAATCCTCATGCCCCCTTACTGAGAGATAAGAATTATTAGCTCTATTTCAGGATCAAGAAACTCAGCCTTAAAACGAGTTGAGCCAAGTGCACAACTGCACTCCCTACTCAGAAAGCCAAAACAGGAAGATTCCAAGTTCAAGCCCAGCCTGGACAACCCTGTCTCAAAATAAAAGTAATTAAAAAGGCTAGCCACATAGTTCATATTAAGCCCCTGGGTTTGATCCTAATCCCCAGTACTGCAAAAAGAAGGAAATAAATAAATAACACCATTGAGAAAAGTGATGCCATTAAATCCAGACTCTTAGGCTGGGGTATAGATCAGAATATGTTTTTAGTAGGTACCAGGCCCTGAACCTAGCACTACAAAACAATAAATTTTAAATAACAAGTCTTTAAAGCTAAGGCTGGAAACATGATTACACCTTTTTTAAAAAACTGTCATCTTAGACAGGCATCGTGGTACATGTCTGTCATCCCAGCACTTGGGAGGCTGAGGTAGGAGGATGGCTATGAGTTGAAGACCAGCCTGGGTTACATAGTGAGTTCAAGGACAGCCTGAACTACATAGCAAGACCTTGTCTAAAATAAATAAATAAACAAACAAACAAAAACTCTCCCTGTATAACAAGATTTCATAAATAAAGCATCTTCTATCCCACTCCTACTGTATATGCACATAAGATACTACAGACCCATGTGACAGGTTAAGGAGTCTCCAGGCAGATATTCATATACATTCTCATTCTCATACCCACCCTTCTGTAAAAGGAAGAATTCAAAAATAAGACTTTTTAAATAGTCTCTCTTGGGCCAGGGATTTAGCTCAGTGGTTCTGCTGCCTGCCTCGCAAGCGCACAAGGTTCCGAGTTTAATCCCCCGGTACCAAAAAAAACAAAACAAAACAAAAATAATCTCTCTTGTCCCAGAATGGCTTGTCTTTCTGCACACTGGTAGCTTCAAAGACACTAAATCAGGGGTCGAGGATTTAGCTCAGTGGTTCTGCCTGCTGCGCAAGCGCAAGGACCCGAGTTTGATCCCCGGTACAAAAAAAAAAAAAAATACACTAAATCAGAATCCCAACCCTTCTTTACCAGGACTAAACTGAAGCATCAGATAAACAGCTCTCATCAAGTAACTTGCTCCCCAAGGCCACATTTGCCCTTCAGTGGCAACGTGGACTACTTCAGGACAGCAGATTTTAAGCCATGTTTCAAGAAGCTGCCTCAAAAGCACTGCAGGGTTGAGGAGCAGGCCAGGTGGCTGGAACCAAGCTCTCACTGCCAATTCTCCCAGAGTGGAGATACTTTCTCCATGTAAAACAGGGTTCTACTTAAGATCTTACTTAAAAGCATCTGCTATCGTGAAATAAATGCTCCAAGTATTCACTATAAAGTCCCTGCCACACCATGCATCTTCAGATCTATAGCCACATGCAATAATTTCATCTGTGAAAGATGTGCTCAATTTTACATTACTTCTGCAATTAACATTCAGTAACTAATTTTTAAAGATAAATACACCATGTTCCATACCCCCCCAAAAAAGCTACCAATGGAATATTCTAGAAATGAAAGTAACAGGGTAAGACTCCCTATACAAATGAATGCAAGAGCCAGCTAGCACCAGAAACAGCAGCACCACCCTTTGTACCCTGGATGCCAGAGCAATGATAACAGCAGGTGACCAAGGGAAGCAGTCAGGCATACAAGTAAGAGTTCCAAGAGCCAGTTACCTCTTCTTGGTGGACTTTTCATCTTTACCTCATCTGTGTTTCCTGAGGATATAACTCTGGCTTATAGTCTGTTTTTATCCTGTCTCCCACTGCACCTACTAAAACCAGCCTCGAGCACAGAGTCCATCCAGAGGCACAGCTACTAAATTTCAGCAGCACAGAGGGTACAGGAACCCACACTGCATGTTCGGCTGTGAAAGGCAGTGCAGACCCTGCACTCTAAGACCCTGACTTGAAAATTATAATGCCTAAAATTATTTACATTGGGCCAGGGATTTAGCTCAGTGGTTCTAGAGCCTGCCTTGCAAGACAAGGTCTCGAGTTCAATCCCTGGTACCAAAATAAAAAAAAAATTATTTACATTAATATTTAGATAAAAGAAAGAAATGCATTCTAGAAGTGACACATCAATTTATTTTTATTTTTTGTGGGACTAGGGACTGAACCCAGGGCCTTTGTACTTATATTACACCCCCAGTCCTTTTAATTGGTTTAATTTTGAGACAGGGTCTCACTAAGTTGCCCAGGCAGGACTCAAATTGCCACCCTCCTGCCTCAGACTCCAAGGCACGCATGCACTCCTGTGCCCTGCTAAATTTTAAACATTAACAAAGCTACCTGACTACCATGATGTTCAAGGAAAAACTTGATTCAAATCTAAGTGGCAAAGTATTTACACATACATTTGTAAGATTTATCTGTTAAGGCTAAGAACTCAGAAAACTATCAATATACCCAAATTGAAGCCACAACTTACCCCTCAAAAAATTAATTCAAAAGTAACAATCACTGATACTGCAAATTAAAAATGTCTGGAACAGAACAGAGCTTAGTGGAAGAGCACTTCCCTAGCACATATAATAAGTAATTCCTTAGGTTTGATCCCCAGCACCACCACCACCACACAAAAAAAAACCTTGAATAAAACTGCTTCTGATACAAAAGTGGAAAAAGTAATGTCTCCTTTCTTTTTCTTTCTTTTTTTTTTTTTGAGACAAGGTCTCGCTATGTAGTCCAGGTTGACCTTGAATTCGCTCTAGGCTCATGGTGATCCTCCTGCCTCAGCCTCCCAAGTGGTAGGATTACAGGTATGTGCCACCACACCCGGCAAAAGTAGTATTTTTAAATTAATGTAGAAATTCCTTTATGAATTTAAATGTACTTGTAATTAACTTAAATAGTATAGACATTTGACTGCTTCACTATATCCATAAAGTTTATATATTCAAGTTATAAAATTATAATCTCATTGGAAAATCGAGGGACTTAAATAATCAGGGCTGCCTTATACTGAGGTATATAAGATAGCTTAAAATACAAATTCAGTTGGAAAAGTTCCTTTGGAGACATAAACACCATCAACATAAAACACACCAACAAAATACAGGAAAGAAAAAAATTATCTGATCAACACAAGTGACTCTAAGGCCACAAGCAGACTAGATGAAGCTGTTCTACCTTCACCCTTGGCTGTTGGTAATGTTCCTGCAATTAATGAAGGCTACCTCTTAAAAATCTGGCAGTAGCCAAGTAACTCTAAGAAAGCAACACAAGACCTGACATTAAAAAATGTGATACTATCATCAGCCAGGCAAGGTGGTGCATGACGGTAATCCCAGCAATCTGAAATGCTGAGACAGGATCATCCAAGATCTAGCCCAGCAAAATCTAGCAACTCACCAAGATCCTGTCTCAAAATTTAAAAAGGCTTGGGCCTGGGATTTAGCTCAGTGGTTTCGCCGCCTGCTGTGCAAGCTCAAGGATCTGAGTTCAATTCCCAGTACCCAAAAAAAAAAAATTAAAAAGGTTTGGGTGCAGCTCAGTATGAAGGCACTTGGTTCAATCCCCCAAAGAAAGATAAAAACTTCTCTAATCTTTATTCTTTGTGACCATTAATCATGGTATGTCAAATGAGCACTCAGGAGGCTGAGGTAGGAGGATCATGAGTTTGAGGCCAGTGTGGGCTACATAGTGAGTTCAAGACTGACCTGAACTACATAGTGAGACTCTGTATCAAAAAGAAACAAAAACAAAATTGGTTACGAAAAGATTTTAAGGACAGAAAATTTTGTTACATTTGTAACAAAATGTAAAATAAAGAAGGCAAGATACAAAATCATACAATGAAGTAACCAAAGCACAAGGATGGGGGGGGGGCCACAAAAAAGAAACACACCAAAATATTAATAATGTCTAATTTGTGCATCTCAGACCTCTCCCACTCCCCTCCCACATCATATGAAGCACTAAATCCAGGGAATTCTGCTCCTTTCGCACCCACCAGTCTCCCGGAGCTCATGCAGTAGCCTCTGTATGGAGCTCCCCACCTCTTAATCTCATTCTACACAATGGCTAGAGGACTCTTCCTGAAATTCTCAAGCCATGACTCTGAGCAGCTCTTCAGCCCCTTGCATGATCTCATGAGGCGCCAGTCAAGCCTACCACACCCAGCCTCACTGACCCTCGACTTGATATTTCAGCACTCCAAACATGCCACTGTATACCTCCATACACAGCAACTCAGCGAGTGCTACAGCCTGGGAGGCCCAGCCCTGCCTGCTCTTATTTTAATTGGCAAATTATTACTGGCTCTTCAAGATCCAGTTTAGCATGCTCTCCTGATTTCATTTATTTTTAGATTATAAAATGACATTCAAATATATTTACAAAGAGATCTAGAGGGCCAGGGATTTAGCTCAGTGATTCCGGCACCTGCCTTGAAACCTCAAGGTCCCGAGTTCAATTCCTGATACCAAATAAATAAATAAATAAATAAAAATAAAAAGAGATTTACAAACAATACATCCATAGTGTGATCAAAATATACTGTGAATGGGCCAGGGATGTATAGCTCAGTGGCACAGTGCCTGCCTTGCAGATGCAAGGCCCTGAGTTCGATCCCCAGTACCAAAAGAAAAAAAAAATACACTGAATGTTTAAACTTAAAAATTTATTACAGTGAAAGACACATTGCCATTAATCCCCCTCAAAATACTCCCTTTCACTTCAAAGATTTATCCCATCATTCTTGCCATTTTGTTTTTTTTCAGCATTAGATTTACTTATCTTTACCAAGTTAATTATTATAAATAAACAGCCAGACTAACAAACCAAAAACATATAAAACATAAAACAATTATCTAAATTAAAGTACATTTTTACTGGTAGATATATTGGCTATGCTGATCTTGCCACTTTCTGAAGCAGTTCTGTAAGTCCTCTTTCACGTCGTTAGGAAGTGTGATCAAAAATACAGCAAATGGGGCCCGGGATTTAGCTCAGAGGCATCGCACCTGCCTCAAAAGCACAAGGTCCTGAGTTCGATTCCCAACACCGAGAAAAAAAAAACACAGTGAATGTTGCGGCCAAGTTCCTCCAACTGAAAGGCAGACTCATAAAACATCATGCTGTGTCCTTACCCAGCAGATGTGGCACTATGCAACTTCTTTCGGGCTCATTCCCAAAGTCAAAATGACCACGAAAGGGAAATATTTTAAATTGATTCAGGACACTGAGGCAGCCACAACAGTGCAACTAAACACTGCTTCTGAAAGTGGCAAGAACAATGGGATACTGTAAGTATGTCCAAAGTGAGGGGATGTGTTCTAAGAGTGGGATTAATGGCAATGTGTCTTTTACTGTAATAATTTTTTTGTAACATTCGCTGTGTTTTTCAGCCACACTTCATATAGCTGACAAAGAACTCATCCAAAATTTTACAAAGAAGTTCTATAAATCAATAAAAAAGACAACTCAGTGATTTTTAATAAGGGAAGGATGTGCAGTAACAGGAGAATAAGTAAATTGTGGTATATTTATTCTACAACAAAGAATGAATTAAAGGTATTATTGATACTACAACTGCATGGACAAATCTCACAGGTACACTGAGAGAAAGAAGCTAAACAAAAGTACATTCTAGGGCTGGGGATTTAGCTCAGTAGCACCATGCCTGCCTCGAAAACACAAAGTCCTGAGTTCGATCCCTGGTACCGGGAAAAAAAAAAAAAAGTATATTGTAGGCCAGGTGTGGTGGTGCACCCTTGTAATCCCAGCACTTGGGAAGGATGAGGCATTAGGATTGCCATGAGTTGACGTCAGCCTAGACTACATATTCTATATGATTTCATTTATATCAAGTTCAAGAAGAGACAAAACTAATCAAAATCATTCATATCAGAAAAGTAGCTACCCCTGACTAGTAGGCTATAGACTGGGGAGAGGCATAAAAAACTTCAATTGAAAGGATTCTCTATCTTAACCTGTGTGCTGATTATAGGGATTTAAATATAGGTTAAAAAGTCATCAACCTGTATGCTTATAACGTACTTTACCATATATACATGAATATATTCTGTATATGCAGTAAATATCTACCAAAACTATGCATGAGTAAAAGAGTAATACATCAAAATAACTGACAGAGCTACAACTGATACTTACTTTTCCTTTTTGTACCAGTACTAGGGATCAAATCCAGGGCCTTGCATATTCTAGACAAGCACTCTGCCACTGAGCAACACCTCCAGGCCTGATGCTTACCTCTTTAAATGACCTACACTGCCTGCATTTTCTACCATGACCATATTACATTTATCATTTAAAAGAAAGAGCTATTTTTTAAATGAAGTAAAAATCCAAATGGTCTCTTCTGAAGCCTTCCCTTATCAATCTCAGCACCACAGTAACTAAACCTTGAAGTGTTCATCACACCATCCTGGAACAACCTGTTTATAATCTCTCCTACTTCCCAGTTAGTGCTAGGTTTTATTTAACCTCTCTAGAATGCATCACACTGCCCACTACTAGGTATCTGCAACACTACGTACCTGCTTCATAGGTGTTTACTATACTACACATAGCTAGTAAAGAAACATGTTTGTTAAATAAACAAATGTGTAACAAAACAAAAAGTCAAAAATAGATGATCACTTTCCACATAAGATTTTCCAAAATCATGGACTTCTACGTTGGAATTCACACTATATAAAAGGTTTGAGTCTCTTTTATATAGTATAAATGAAGCCTTATAGGATATAAACTGAGTCAACACTGTTCAAATGTGCATACTATCCAAAGCAATCTGAAGATTCAATGCAACCCAGTGGCAGTGCACACCTATAATCCCAGCTACTGGGGAGGCTGAGGCAAGAATATCTCAACTTCAAGTCCAGCCTGGGCAATTTAGTGAGACACTGTCTCAAATTTTTAAAATAAAGGACTGAGGGGGCCAGGGATTTAACTCAGTGCTGCCATGCCTGCCTCACGAGTGCAAGGTCCTCAATTCAATCCCTGGCACCAAAAAAATAAAATAAAATAAACCCTAAAATTTGTATGGACCAAAAAAAAAAAAAAAAAACACCCAAACAGTAAAAGCTACCTTACATTATCTGATGTCAAAATATACCACAAAAGGGCTGAGGATTTAGCTCAGTGGTTTCACCCCCTGCTGCGCAAGCACAAGGACCCGAGTTCAATCCCCGGTACCAAAAAAAAAAAAAAAAAAAAAAGCTAGGAAAATATACCACAAAAATTTAATAGAGGGCCGGGGATTTAGCTCAGTGGTTCCGGCGCCTGCCTCACAAGTGCAAGGTCCCGAGTTTGATCCCCATACCAAAAAAAAAAAATTTTAATAGAGCCTGGCATGATGGTGCACACCTGTAATCCCGGCATCAGTACTGAGGCAGGAGGATCACAATTTCAAAATTAGCTTGGGTTTTGTTTTGTTGTTTGTTTTTTCATATTTATTTATTTTTGGTGGTGCTGGGGACTGTATCCAGGTCCTTCTCACTGAGCTATATCCCCATCCCTTTCTCCCCTTTTTTTCTTTTTTTAAATTTTGAGACAGGGTCTTTCTAAGTCACTAAGTTACCCCAGCTGGGCTGAACTTGTGCTCCTGCTCCTTAAGCCTCTCAGAGGGCCAGGATTACAGGCAGGGACTAAATGAAGGGTACAAAAGGAACTCTATAGTATTTCTGGAACTTTTTGTGAATCAAATTATTTCAAAATAAAGTCTCAATAATTTCTTTTACAAATATGTTTAAAAATAAACTTGAAGCCAGAAAGTTGAGAACAAACCACATAGGCAATAAGGGAGCAATCAATAAATGAAATGTAAGGGGGAAAAAGCAACATAATGAAATGTTACTTGGCAATATAAAGAACTACCAAAACACATTACATGCTACAACATGGCTGAACCCTGAAAACACTATGCGAAATGAAAGAAATCAAACACAAAGTAACAAATTATGCAATTCCATTTGTACGAAATATCCAGAATAGGGGGCCGGGGATTTAGCTCAGTGGTTCCGCCGCCTGCCTTGCAGCGAGCGCAAAAACACGAGTTCAATCCCCAGTACCAAAAAAAAAAAAACCAAAAAACAAAACAAACAAACAAAAAACACCAGAATAGGCATCCACAGAAAAAGTATGTTCCTGGTTGCTAGAGAAAGGAAGGGAAATGGAGAGTAACTTTCTTTTTGAAGTGGTAAAAATGTCAAAGAGATAGAGACTAAAAATCAATGAACTGTATAAACAGTTTTTATTGTTTTGTTTTGGGTTTTGGTGGTAGTAAAGACTGAACCTTGGGAAGCCACATTCCCAGCCCTCTTTCATTTTAAGGCAGGCTCAAAGTAGCCCAGCCAGGATGGCCTCCAGCTTACAATCCCCTTCTCTGCATCAAGAATAGCTGGAATTAAAAGCATGGGCCATTGTGCCCAGTTTTATTTGTTTTTTGAAACAAAGTCTCACTACAAGCCTCAAATTTCTGTACTCAAGGAATTCTCCTGTCTCAGCCTCCCAAGCAGAAAGGACTACAGGAGCATAACACTACACCCAGGTTCTAAAAGGTAAGTCTTACGGTATGTGAATTACAAAGAAATTATGTGGAGCTCAATGTGGTAGTGCAGGCCTGTAATCTCAGCTTTCTGGGAGGCTGAGGCATGAGGTTTGCAAATTCTACCCCAGTCTAGGCAGCCTATCAACTTAAGACCCTGTTCAAAAATGAAAAGGTCTGGGAACATAACTCAGCATCAAGACCTTGAGTTCAATCCCCAATAATGACAAAGAAAAAAACACAAACAAGCTTTGGCACTGGGGAAGACACAGCTCCACAGTAAAATATATATTTAGCATGCATGAGTCCCTGGGTCCAATCTCCTGGGGGTGGGGAGTTCAACAAATGAAAGAGATCTTAAAATTGTTTTACCTACACATACAAATGTCCTAGGGCAAAATCTATCCTGTGCTGTAAGATTTAGCTAATATATAAGATTCACGATTGAATACAGGGCTTCCCTCCTGCCTGCTATTCACAAAGCCACACAATTACAATAATTATCACAGCGCCAAATGGGATGGCACACACCTGGACTCCAAGCACTCCGGGAGGCTGGAGCCAGCCTAGGCAATTTAGGGATGTAGCTAGACCCCATCTCAAGATAAAAAAATAAAATGGGGAGGGGGTCCTGGGGATGTAGCTCAGAGTAACGGTCCTGGGTTCCACCTCAGTGGGGTGTGGAGCCATGGCGATCAAAGGGCCAGGGACATGACTCAGTGACAGAGTACTTGCCTACCATACACAAGGCTCTGGGTTCAATCCCCATCACTGCAAAATATTAAATTAAATTTCAACAACTAAGTAGAGAATATTCTTGGTAATTACAAAGTATGGGCTAGCCTCTAGGAACTGGTTAACTCATGAAAGCTCACAGACCTAAGTGAACTAAAATTAATGATGAGCCAGTCTATCCAGTCCCACAGTAACATAATTCAAGTTTGCCAGTCATCATACTAACAATTTAAAATCAGGCCTATTGTTCTTCCTTCTCTGGAGACTTAATCAAAAAGCAAAAGCTACTCAGGAGGCTGAGGCAGTACAATCAGCAAGTTCAAAGCCAGCTGAGGCAACTTAGCAAGATCATGTTTCAAAAATAAAAAAGAAGCTTGTGCCGAGGATTTAGCTCAGTGGTTTCTCTGCCTGCCGTGCATGTGCAAGGACCCAAGTTCGATTCCTGGCACCAAAAAAAAAAAAAAGAAGCTAGGTGTGGTGGCACACACCTGTAACCCCAGTGCTCAAGAGGCTGAGGCAGGAGGATTGCTGCCAGGTCGAGGCCAGCCTGCACTACATAGCTAGACCTTGGCTCAATCAATCAATCAATTTTTTTTTTTAAAAAAAGCCTTGTAATCTTATCACTCTGGGAGGCTGAGGAAAGAGGTTTGAAAATTCAAGCCCAGTTTGGTCAATTTAGCAAGGCACTGTCTCAAAATAATAAAAAAGAGCTAGGTACAAGATGTAGCTCAGCGTGAAGGCCCTGGGTTCAATTCCCAAAACTGCAGGAAGGACAAGAAATCAGGCTGGGGAATGCACCTGCTAGCACATAGCATGCACAAGACCATAGGTTCAAATCTCCAGTATTACATATGCATCAAAAAGAAAAGTGCAAAACACTAGGAGACCTAAATTCTGGCCCAGTCTAAGCTCCGTGACCCTAACCTTAACATCTGTCAGGGCTGTGTAAAATAAGGAGCACCTCACAAGCACCAACCTCAAGTCCATTCTCTCCAGTGTCACCCCCTGCACCCAGAACCATTAGTCTCATTTCCTATATCCCTTTTTTGGGGGAAAGGGGTTACTGGTGATTGAACCTAAGATCTTCACACTGATCTACATCCCCAGCCTGATTTTATATTTAAGATAGAGGCTCACTAAATTACTCAGGTGAGGCTCCAACTTGACATCCTCCTGTCTGAGCCTCCCAGAGGACTGGGATTAGAGATGTTTCACCATGCCAAGCTCCCAGGTCCTATTACAAGCTACCTTCCAGTTTCCACTCCCTATCCCTATTCTCACAATCTATTCACATACCAGCCAGTGCTCTTTAAAACACGAATCAAAAAAAAAAACAAACCAGCTAGCAGGCAGATGGTCCTTGACAATAATCCCAGCACTTAGGAGGCTGAGGCGGGAGGATCACCATGAGTTTGAGGCCAGCCTGGGCTACACAGTGAGTTCAAGGCCAGTATGACCTACACAGCAAGGTCATCTCTCAAACAACAACAAAAAAATTAAAAAAGGAGTCAGAGCTCCTCCCCAGGCATAAGTCTAAGCACAGCCTACACAGTCTTCCAAGCCAAGTCCTGCTACTCTCACTCAGCCCTGGATGGCTCCAGGCACCTAACCTCTGGGTCCCTCAGTCAGAACCAGCCCACTCCTCCCCCCGCCTTTCAGTATCCTCACTCGAGCCCCTGTTCAAATGTCACCTCTTAAGAGTGCAGTGTGGACTCTGGTCCCAAGCTGCTCATTACTCATACTATGTCCCTGTTTCTGCACCTGTAAAATGGTGATAGTAACAGCACCTAGCTCACAGGGTCATCACTAGCTATGAATGGACATAAACAATCAGGTCAAATGTCATCTATCCTCAGTACTACTTAAGGAGCCCTGTGTTCATTTCCTTCCTATCCCTTAGCACTATCTCAAATTATCTTGTCATCTACTTCGTGGTTTTCCCCAAACCTCCATAGAACACAGGCTTCATGAGGAGCTTGGTCTGCCTTGTTTAAAGCTCTCACCTCACCTCCTAAGGCAGCTATGCAAGAACTTGAAAAATTGTATCAGGCAATTATTTCAAATAATAACTTTTTTGTTTTGAGACAGAGTCTCATTATGCAGCTGAGGCTGAACTTGCACTCAACTATGTAGCCCAGGCTGGCCTTGAATTTGCAGTGATCCTCCTGCCTCAGCCTCCCAAGTGCTGGGATTATATGCATGTGCCACTACCATGCCCAGTCTCAAAAATAACTCTTTTTTTTGAGACAGGATCTCACTATGCAGTTCAGGACTCACTATGGAGCCCAGGCTGGCCTCGAACTCATGGTGATCTCCTGCCTCAGCCTCCCAAGTGCTGGGATCACAGGCTTGCACCACCACGCCTGGCCTTCAAAAATAACTCTTAATTCAAAGAAGTAAAAAATGGCACTGCCCAATCCATTCTATAGTTAGGCTGCTCTCTTCTTGCTAACTACCCTGCATACAAGGCAATTCATCTCATTACTAGCCACTCTTTCCTCACAATGTTACCACATACACAAGCAAGACTGGAAGAGACGGGCAGATAAAGATGGGAGAGCAAATGCAGAATAATGCAGGTATCTGCTAATTCTCTACAAACCAACCACATAAATCCCAACTATACCACAGCAAAAAGAGGCTCTTGGTCACTAGGAAAGTCACACACTGAAATATGAAACTGTGAAATACACTAACTTAATTGAAACTGTTTTTCACAACCCAAATGCCCATTAACCTATGAATGGATAAATAAGTTTTTATACATATACAATAGAGTACTACTCTGCCATAAGGATAAACTTGAGACATTTCTACCTAAATGGATGCGCCTTGAGACCATACTCTTTAAGTGAAATAAACAGGACACATGTGTTTAAACGCATTGTTTCTCCAATGTGAGAAACTGAAAGTGTAAATAAGGACCAAAATGTTAATAGGTATTGGGAAATGGGAAGAAACTGTTCAAATGGGGAGGAGAACAAAGTCGTGGAGAGGGAGAAAGGAAAGAAGAGACAAGAAAAAAAGAAAAAAAATGGAAACAAACCCCTTGTAAATAAGGAGGGGAAGGGCCGAGGATGTAGCTCTTTGTGCCTGCCTGGCAAGCACGGAGTCCTGAGTTTGATACCTGGTACCAAAAAAATAAAAAAATAAATAGGGGAGGGGGTTGATGGACGTGAGGGGAAAAAGGAAAAAAAGCAGCATCAAGATTTATCATGGACAGAGCCAGGACTTAGCTCAGTGGTTCCACCATCTGCCTCGAAAGCACAAAGTCCAGAGTTCGATCCCCCATACAAAAACAAAAACAAAATAATAAAAAAAGATTTATCATGTACAGGTGCAAATTAGTTATGATTAATGTAATTATGTATATCTAAAATGTACCAATAAGATAAAATTTAAATAAAAAACTTTCTCACATGTATGTATATGCAATATGCAGGTATTTACATGCGTGCACACACAAGCACACATGCAAACAGAAACATCTTCATGCTTACCCCATCTGAAATCCCATCTACTTCCAAAACTAAGACAGGCAGATTGCAAACTAGAGGTCTGCCTTGGCAATTTAACAAGATTTTATCTCAAACCAAATAAAAAGGGCTGAAGCTGGGCGTGGCAATATGCACCTGTAAACCCAACACTCAAGAGGCTTAGGCAGGTGGATCCCTGTCAATTTGAGGCCAGCCGGGGCTACACAGTAATTTCAAGACCAGCCTGGACTGCATAGCAAGACCCTGTCACCAAAAAAAAAAGAAAAAAAAAGTTAAAACCAAAAAGGTCTGGAGGTGTAGCCCAGCTGTAGAACTCATGAACAAGGCCCTGGATTTAATCCCTAGTACCTCAAAGAAATTAATGAAAAACAAGTGGGGTCATGCTTTTCAACTCCTTTTTGTTTCTGAACATAATGGGCTATGTGGAACTAAATCAATGCTTTGAATTAAAGCTAGGATTAAGCCCCAACACTCACTCAGAATCTAAAATATCTTCTTACTTGTGGGCTAAACTTTAGTGGTTCACCAAAGGAAATCCCAAATTCAAGGTTCTGACTTAAAAGCTAGCACTAATTTTTTTAAAAGCATCGTTAGGGGCTGGGGATTTAGCTCAGTGGTTCTGCCGCCTGCATCGAAAGTGCAAGGACCCGAGTTCGATTCCCAGTACCAAAAAAAAAAAAAAGCATCGTTAACTACCCAGAATTCATCCTATTTTGGCGTCTTGAGACTCCAATATCCAATTTACACTCTAGTCCTTCAAGTCCTAAGTCCTTTCCTTCTCATTCAAAAGTCTTTTTTCTCAAGAAAGGTATTTTCAAGTCGATATTCACATTTTATGAAATCCTAAAACTACTTTCAAGTTATGTTCAGTTTTCAATGGAGAAAATCCTGTCGCGAGATATATTAGAAATGACTTTGCCAGTTTTCCTAGATACCACCAATGAGTAGGAAATTCGCTAGGCAGCAACCTAGGCGAACACGAAGAAAAAGAGCGCAGAAGGAAGGAATCAGACAGGCAAGAATGCTTCACGATTTTATTGAAGACCATCCCGGCTGTCACTCCCCATAGCACCAATGACACCAGAGATTTCTGGGAAGGGGTGCCAGTGCTCAAGCTGGCAGAGGAGAAACAGAGGCGGAAAGGGGACGAGCCGACGGCGCCCTGCGGTCCACGCAGCTCTCCAGGAAAGGCTTCTTGGAGGCGCAGCCGGCTGGAGGTGGCCGGCGCTGGCCCGCGTGGAATGTCACCAGTCGCGGTCCCGATCGCCCCCGCCCGCGCCCCCCGGCGCCGACGCCCCGCGCCCGACGCCGCTCTAGCGGAGCACAAAGTTTCGAATAAAAACCCGGGCGCAGACACGCACGGGTCTCAGAGCTGAACTCGCGCCAAGAACACGCCCGAAACGAACCGCTTGACAATCAGCTCCGGTTTTCGGCAGAAAGGCCGAGGGGCGGGAGCGGGAGGCAGGGGAGGCGAGTGCCCAGTCCCTCGCCCGCCTGGCTCCGCTTCCTCCGGGCCGCGGTGCCCAGGTAAGGGCCGGCAGCCGCGCCCCCGGCCGGCCCAGCGCACACCCCCGCGAGGGGAGCTGAGGGGCCCGCACGCCCGCTCCCCGCCGCCCGGGCCTCTGGGCCGGGGTCCCGCCGCGTCCGCGCCCTTCCCCCCGCCCCTCCCCCTCCCGCCCGCCGCGGGGCGCGCAGAGCCCGCGCCGCGTCCCGGGGGACCCGGCAACTTTCCCCGCGCGGCCCCGGCTGCCCCCGGCGGGGTGGGGCTGGGCCGGGGCCGAGCGCGACGCGGACTCACTTTTTCGGATGTTTCTCTCTTTTCGGCCTCCGCTTTCGGGCCTGAATGGCCAGCACTGAGGAGACAGAAGGCACACATTAACGGTCAGGCCGCCGGCCTGAGAGGCCGCGTGGCGGGGCCGAGGGCGCGCCACGCGGCCACTCACCTTTCCGGGAACTCATCTCGGCGCGGCCGGAGCGAGGCAGGGAGCTTCGCGCGGCGGCGGCGGCGGCGACGCAGGAGCCCAGCCGAACCCAGTTGCAGCCTCCACTCGCTCCACCGGCCGGGAGGAGGCGGGAACCGCGCCTGCGCCGCCGCCGCTCCTCCGGGGGACCCAGGACCCGCCCCCGCCGCCGGCCCCGCCCCCGCCGCCGGCCCCGCCCCTGCCGCGGCCCGGGCGGGGGTCGCCACCCGGCGCCGCGCCCTTGCCGCGCGACCCGCACCCGCTCCCCAACACCTATGCGGAGGGGGCCCGCTCGGCCCGCGCCCGCCGCCCCCGCCTCCTCTGCCGCCCGCGCCCCCCAGGCGGCCCAGATCGCCCGCCGCTCCGGCCAGGCCCCGGCCCCGGACCGCGCGACCCTCCCTCGCCAGCCGCGGCCGCGCCCTTCGCACCCCGGCCGGCCGCGCCGCCCTCCTCTCCATGCGCCCCGGTTGGGCCGGCGCCGCCGCGGGCCTCGCACCACCTCTCCTCGCGCGGCCTCTTCTCTCCTTTGGTGCTTCTACATCCTTGCATCCCCAGGAGCGCCTCTCCCTCCTGTCTGGCGGGCGTGGAAAGGGCACAGGACCAAAAGCTGGGAAGCCTGGCTCCTTGATCAACTGTGTGACCTCGGAGAAGTCCTCTTCTCGCTCCCGCCTGCCACCCCCGCAGGATCGCTCAAGTTTAATGAAGAAAGAGATAGAGATGGCATTGAGGTTAGAATGAAGCTTTTGCTCATGAATTGAAGCCCAGTTTTGTGAACACCATGTGATGACACTAACACAACCAGACCAGGCCGTTATTTTCTGCATTGCACGGTGAGGAAACTGAGTCCTGGAGAGATCCAGCAGTTCCGTCAGGATCAAAATTGAAGCCTTATTGGTTCCACTCTTTGCAGCTGACCAGGCTCATAAAGATAAGAATCAAGTTCACAGTGGCAAAGAAACATAACCGCAGCGTTCTCCCGTTTAAGTAATCCCAATAGTTTTGAAAGATATCCTGACCAATAACTCCTTTCTTGGTTATACAGCTATATATATAACTGATCAAAATTCCTAGTCTTACTCTAAAGATGTTAGGGCCGGGGATTTAGCTTAGCGGTTCTGCCCCCTGCCTCGTAAGCGCGAGGTCCTGATGTTCGCGCAAGGTCCTGATGTTCGATGTTAAGCAACACAGGAAGTGATACTTGGATTTTTGAACATTTCAATGTCTTCAACCTTTTATTTAAAAAAATATAAACCCCACAAAAAGATGGTTCGAAAAATGAACAGCTATATAAGCCTATATTCACCAGTTTTTAACATTTTTCCACGTTTCCTTTCTAGGTGGATGGTTTAGTTTGCTGAATCATTTGAGTATTTTACCCTTAACCCTAAATAGTATTTCAATGTGTATCTACTAAGAACAAAGGTATTCTAAGAATTTCATTATTGGGCCAGGGATTTAGCTCCGTGGTGACGCTGCTTGCCTCGGAACCACAAGGTCCTGAGTTTGATCCCCAGTACCGGAAAAAAAAAAAAAAAGCATGTCATTATTGCCAGATGTGGTGAGTGTAATCCCAGCACACAGGAGGCTGAGGCAGGAGAATCAAGGCCAGCCTGAACTACACAGCAGGATCCTACCTCAGAAAACCAAAACAAAGAAATAAATAAATAAAAATAAAGAATGGGCAAAGGATTTGAATAGGCATTTTTCCAAATACAACTGGCCAACGAGTACATAACAAGATCCTCAAAATCATTAATCATTGGTCTGGGGATGTAGTTCAGCAGTACAGCACCTGCCTGGCAAGTGTGTGGCCCTGAATTCGATTCCTGACACACACACACACACAAATCACTAGTTATTACAGAAATACAAAGCAAAACCACAATGAGATACCTACCACCTTACACCTACCAAGATGGCCACAATTTTTTTTCACATAGAAAGTACATAATGGTGAGAATTTCTATCCTTCTCATAGTGAAACATTGGAATCCTCACACATTGCTGGTGGGGATGTTGTGGGAAACTTTGTCAGTTCCTCAAAAAGTTAATATGATTGCCAACAAGCTTACTCCTAGGTGCATACCCACAAGTAGCCAAGCAGTCTTTGTACAGGACTGTACATAGGTGCATCACAAGAGCTAAACAGTGGAAATGGCCCCACTGTCCATCCACCACTGAATGGATAAAGCACTGTGATCCATACATACAAAGGCATATTTTCAGCCATAAAAAAGATGAAGTACTGAAGCTAG
The DNA here is from genome assembly GCF_053883595.1 of Heterocephalus glaber. NCBI lineage: Eukaryota > Metazoa > Chordata > Mammalia > Rodentia > Bathyergidae > Heterocephalus > Heterocephalus glaber. The sequence goes on along the minus strand of NW_028258156.1, from coordinate 23,552,480 downwards.
GCGTGGTGGTGCATGCCTGGAATCCCAGCATCCTGGTAGGCTGAGGTGGGAGAACCTTAAGTTTGAGTCCAACCTACACAACTTAGTGACTTAGCAAAACCTTGTCTCAACGAGCTTGCTTCCACAGCACATATACAAGACCCTGTCTCAAAATAGAAAATAAAAATGGGCTGGGGATGTAGCTCAGTGTAAAGGCCCTAGATTTAATTCCCAGTACCATTTTAAAAAATATTGATACAATAGAATACTGTCCATAGAAAGAAAGTACTAGGAAGAGGGTGTAGCTCAGTGGTAGAAAATGTATTTAACATGTTCAGGGCCCTGGGTTCAATTCCAAGCACTGAGACATATGTTGACATATGTTATGACTTGGATGAACCCTGAAAACATGCAAAGTGGAAGAAGTCAGACACAGCCAGCCATGGTAGCACACACCTGCAAACCCCAACACTCTGGGAGGCTGAGGCAGAAGGATCACAAATTCAACCCCAGCCTGTGCAACTTAGCAAGATCCTGTCCCAAAACAAAAATAAAGCATTGAAGATGTACCTCAGTGTGAAGGCCTGGGGGTTCAATCTCCAGTACCACAAAAGAGACACAAAAGGTTCCATACTGGATGATTCCATTTCCATGAAATCTCCAAAATAGGCAAGTCCACAGGACGCAGATGGTGAGAGGAGGGGGATGAAAAAGCAAGTGCTCAAAGGGGACCAGACTTCATTTTAGGGTGATGAAAGTGGCTCAGAGATGACAGAGGTGGTGGCGGCGCAACACTGTGAATGTACTAAATGCCACTTGTTGAATTGTTTACCTCAAAACCATTCACTTCATTTTACAAGAATTTCACCTCAATGTTAACAAACCAAAGCCAATCCAAAAAGTTATCTGTGGATCAGGTGAGCATGGTGGCACACACCTATAATTCTAGCGCTCAGGAGGCTGAGGCAGGAGGATCACCTCCAAAGCCAGCCTGGGCCACATAGTGAGTTTGAGGCCAGCCTGAAACATAGCAAAAACCTGTCTCAAACAAAAACAAAACAAAAGGGTTCTTTGAGGGTGTGCTTTCCCTAACGTGTGTGTATATGTGTGTCTATGTGCTAAGGACATGAGGACAGAGAAAACATTGCTCTTCTGTTGATCAGTGTGACCAGCCCAAGTGACCTAGGACCTTCATACTAAGCTACATCCCCAACCCTTTTTGGTTTTTTTCATTTGTTTGGTTGGCTTTGGGGGGTTAGGGGGCTTTTGGTTTTTTGAGACAGAGTCTCACTATGTTAGGCTGGCTTTCACTATGTAGCATAGGCTGGCCTCCAACTCCTGGCAATCCTCCTGCCTCAGCCTCCCAAATGTTAGGATTACAATCATGTGCCACCATCCCCAGCTAGACATGCCTGTTCTGGACAGCTCATATAAATGAAATCATACAATATGTGGCTTTTGTGACTGGACCCTTTCACTTAGCCAAATGTTGAAACCCATTTCTGCTATTTAATGTCTTCATAACCTTGGGCAAGTTATGTACTTACAACATCTGGAAAATGGAAATAATATTAATACCAACCTTTATAGATGAGTATGATTACCAAATAAGACAAGTAATTCTTCAATGAATAGTAATTATTTTTAAATTACTTGAGAGCTACATAGCCCATCTCTTTACTAGATCTTTTCATTCAGTTTTTCACCAAATACGTATCATTTTTTATGGAGCAGGCATTCTTTTAAATACTGAGTCTAGAGCAGAAAACTAAGGATACAAAAATCTCCCTGCTCTCACTGGGTATGGTGGCACATACCTGTAGTCCCAGCACTCAGGAGACTGAGGCAGGAGGATTGCCATGAGTTTGGGGCCAGCCTGGGCTACATAACAAGACCCTGCCTCAAAAATACCCCCAAATTTTTAAAAACCCCACAAACTCCCTGCTGTCATGGAGCTTATGATTTACTGCCAGAAGATAAGAATTAAAATAAATGAGTAAAGTGCAGCACATGCTCACTAGATGCTGACAATTTGGGGGTGTGTGTTGGGGATGGAAATTAGGACCTCTACCTACTAAACAAGTACCCTGCTACTAAGCTGCACCCCCATCTGATCATTCTTACGGAACACATAATAGCAATCTTTGAGGGGGTAGCTTTTAAGTAAAGACCTTAAAGCTAAGCGTGATGGCACACGGTAATCCTAGCACTCAAGGGGCTGAGGCAGGACTATTACCATGAGTTTGAGGCCAGCCTGGGCTACATAATGAGTTCAACCCCAGCCTGAACTGCATAGCAAGATCTTGTCTCAAAAAAGGAAGGAAGGAAGGAAGGAAGGAAGAAAGAAAGAAAGAAAGAAAGAAAGAAAGAAAGAAAGAAAAGAGAAAAAATTAAAAAATGTTAAATGATAGACCTAATCTCCGCTGATTTGGAAATTAAACATTTTTTCAAAATGCACCATAATTTAGAATGACATTTAAAAGGAAATATAGTTTTAAAGAAACAAAATAATAAAAAATGATCTTTTTTATTGGGGCATCATTTCTTGCTGCATACGTCAAATTAGATCTAAGAATGGTAACATTCAGGGCCAGGGGTTTAGCTCAGTGGCGCCGCTGCCTGCCTTACAAGCGCAAGGTCCCAAATTGGATCCCCGGTACCAAAAAAAGAAAAAAAAAATGAAAAGAATGTTGTAAAAGCAAATGCACTCTGATATTTCCAAGTGGAGCCACTGAAACATGTTGTATCTTAGAAGGGAGATTTAGCATGTCAAGAGAGTTGAGGGAAGGCTTGAATGCCATATAATCCACCTTGGGGCCTTTAATGGATGAGAAGCCAGCCTCTTTCTTAAGGCTTCCAAGGTGTGTCAACTTTTAGGAAAGTCTCTCTCAATGAAGCTTCACCCTGTCATTTATTATTTCATTAGAAAGTGTTTCTCAATGACACTACTGTAAAGCAGGGTAACAAAGAGATCGCAGGGCCAGGTGGGCAGGGTTCAGATGCCCGGTCTGCCGTCAGCCACCTGGGTGCACTGTCTGGGTGAGTTTACTCCCGCTCTGAGCCTCAGCTGCCTCAGCTGGCAAATGGGGACTCTATCACCTACCCTGTAAGTCTGATATGAGGAATTAAATGAGTTCATTCACGTGAAATGCTCAGAAAAGTACATGATCATGTCTGTTGTTAAGATTAAATCATTAGCTACACATGTTTACAGGAGGATCTAAGCATAAATATCAGTAATCCCACACGCAGGAGACTGAAGCAGAAGGAGAGCTATTGATTTCGAGGCCAATCTGGGCTACATAGAGAGTTCAAGCCCAGCCTGGACTACACAGCAAGACCTTGTCTCAAAAAAAAAATATATATATATATAATATACATATATGTATATTATATATATGTATATATTATATATATATATATATAAGTAATCTCAGCACTTGAGAGACTGAGGCAAAAGGATCAGGTCCAGCTTGGGGAACTTAAGATTCTGTCTGGAAAAATAAGAGAGGGTGCCTGGGAATGTAGCTCAGTGAATCGGATCCCTAGAACCACAAAAATAAATAAATATAAACTAGTCATACACATGCATATTAAAGAATATATTAGATATTATTGCTGCATAATCTTTCTCTTTCTCTCTCTCTCTCTCCCTCCCTCCCTCCGAGACACGGCCTCACTATGTAGCTCAGGCTGGCTTCCAACTCATGGAGATCCTCCTGCCTCAGCCTCTTGTGTGCTAGGATTACAGTCATGCACCATCACTCTCAGCTCATAAAATTAAAGTTAGAAGTAAACACTAATGAACAACTCTTACCTCACGGTCTCTGTGGCCCAGGAACGTGGGAGCAAGTTAGCTGGCGCACAGAGGTTTCCCCGGGAGTGGCAGTCATCTTCGGCTCGACAAAGGATGGAGATCTGTTAGCAGGTTGTTCATTCACATGGCTGAGAGAGGAAGCCTCGGTCCTCAGGGCGCCGCGGAGACACTGTGCCTCACAGCCCGCACCTCCCCATGGGGCTGCCACAGCGCCGGCTTGCACAGCCAATGATTCCAGCGAGAACCTGGAAGAAAGCGTGCTGTCTTTTGCGACCTATGCCAGGAAGTCACAATCGCTTCTGCCACATTCTTATCCATCAACAGCACAGGCTGGGGCGGAGGGTGGTGCACCGAGCTCCACCTCGGAAGAGTGGTGGCGGATTTCGCAGCAGCCGCGAGGGGTCATTCCTCCAGGATATGCGGAGGCCTCTGGCTGCTGATTGGGAGTAGAAAGAAAGGGAATTTTCTGTTGAACATTCAGAGGAAAGAAAAGGGAAAGTAGATAATGGGGGGGGGCGGGGGGATCATCAATAGTAACAAATTTGTCATAAAATGCTACAGAACATTCTTACATATTCCAGCTCACAAATGACTCCTAAAGATTTGCCCAGGGCTGTATTCGGGTGGACTTAGTTTTGTGTGTGTGTGTGTGTGTGTGTGTGTGTGTGTGTGTGTGTGTACACCCAAGGCCTAGGCACTGAGCTACATCCCCAGCTCTTTTTTATTTTTTATCTTTAATTTGAGACAGAGTCTTATTAAGTTGCTAAACTGTCCAGGCTGGGCTCAAATGTTTGACTTTCCTGACTCAGCCTCCCAGAGTGCTGGGATTATACACGTGCCCCACCATCCCAGTTCATTTTAATTTCTTGAGACACGGTGTTGCTATGCGGTCCTCGCTGACCTTAAATTATGTAATCCAGGCTGGGTTTGAACTCACTGAGAGTTCCCTGCCTCCGTGTCCTGAGTGCTGGGATTATAGTGCATGCTGTGTTTATAGTAACCCAGTGTATGACCATGCCACATTAAAAAAAAAAAAAATGATTTACTGATCCTTTTCTCTTTTTTTCTCTTATTAACGGTGCTGGGGATCTAACCCAGGGTGTCCTGCATGCTAAGCAGGCGCTCTGCCACCAAACTACACCCCTGCCCTGTTAACACCTGAGCCCGCCCACGCATTCCTAGCTTTATAAAGCTGGGTGCGAGCCCGGGGTTCTCCACTTGTTCTGCCAGCAGGGGGCACTACAGGGAGCCCGGAGCCCGGAGAAGGCTGAAGGCTCCCACAGGCTCTCAACACCGGCCTGGCCAGGGCGCCGCAGGAACTGCTGCCAGCCTCCCCTTGTAGGCGCAGCAGCACCATCAGCACCTGGCAGCATGCTGCCCTTAGATCCGGATCCCAGCTCCCTCCTCTGAGCTTCTGAGGTCTTAACAACTCGGCACTCTTGGCTCTGTTCCCCGGTCCTATGGCTGGTGATTGGGCTGTCCCCAGCGTGGGCCATCGGAAGAGCGCTGGTGGGGGTGGGTGTGTGCGGACATTTCTAAAGGGAGGTGCTGGGTCACAGGCTGTTATGGTTCGTGTCTAGATGTCCCTCCAAAGCCTCATGTGGTCATAGGCTACTTTGGAGGTAGCTGAATCTAGAGTATGTGATTGATTCATGGTAGGGCTAGCATTAGGGGCGTGAGTGGTATCTGCCCTGAGTAGTCTGAATAAAAGGGGCAGTGTCCCCACCACAACCTTGCGGGGAGGGGGGGGGGCGGATCGAACTCCGGACCTTGCTCTTGCAAGGCAGGCAGTGGTATCACTGAGCTAAATGCCCAACCCTAATGAATGTCATTATATTGTATACCTAAAATGTACCAATAAAATTAATTTTAAAAAATTTTTTTAAAAAGATAAAAGGGGCAGGATGATGCTTTTAAGGTCCCTTGTTGCTTTTGGTGCTTCTAGCGCCATGAACTGTTGCCCCTCTTTCACTCTGCCTTGGAGCCAGCTGATTATGGACTGAAACCTCTACAAACTGTGAGCTAACTTTAACTTTGGGTGTCAGGTATTTTGTCTCAGCAATGAGAGAAAAGTAACTAAAACATAGGCTATGTCTGCTTTTGTTTTTAGCAGATACTGCCAAAAATATTTCCAAAATAATTACACCAATAATTGTGTTCATCTTAAGGCATTCCTGGTATTTCACACTGATTCTCAGAACTTTTTAAATTTATTTAAAAAGTCAATAAAGTCCACACTCCTGTGAATTAATCTGTAGTCCAGAATCTTTATGTTGCTGTGCTAAAGAAAACTGTATCAAGTTGCCTGAGGACGGACTTCTTTTATGCAGCACTGGGGTTGTGGGCTGGGCCTCTTACATGCTAGACCAGCATCCCACCAAGCTACCCCCAGCCCACACTTGGCGTGTGTGTGTGTGTGTGTGTGTGTGTGTGTGGTACTGGGGATCAAAGCCAATTGTGCTTTACTACTGAATTACATCACCACCCTTTTTTGATAACAGGGTCTTGCTAAACTGCCCAAGCCAGCCTCTAATTTGAAGTCCTCCTGCCTCAGTATTTGAAGTCCTCCTGCCTCAGTCTCCTGAATCACTAGGATTACAGGTGTGCATCACTATCTCTGGCTCAGAGTTTGCATTCTTAATTCCTCCAACAGTTCTTGGTAAATACCAGGTACTATTGAATCAATAAGAAGAAAAAGGGTGGGCATAGTGGTGTGCATCTATAATCCCAGCTACTCAGAAAGCTGTGGCAGAAGGATCATAAGGGTGAGGCCAGCCTGGAAAACTTGGTGGCTTAGTGAATTCTATCTCAAAAATGAAAAATAAAGCCTGGTGTGGTGGTGCACCCCTGTAATCCCAGCACTCAAGAGTCTAAGGCAGGAGGATTGCCATGAATTCAAGATCAGCCTGGGCTGCATACTGAGTTTGAGACCAGCTAGAACTACATAAAAGACGCTGTCTCAAAAAATGAAAATAAATAAATAAATAAATGCAGGCAGCCATGATGGCACACCCTTGTAATCCCAGCACCCAAGAGGCTGAGCCAGGAGAATTGCTCCAAGTTCAAGGACAGTTTGGGTTACATGGTGAGTTCAAGACCATTCTGAACTACATAGCAAGACCCTGTCTCAAAATAAACAAAATAAAAAGGTCTGGCGATGTAACTCAATGCAAAGCCCTAAGTTCAATCCCTGGTACCACAAATAAATAAGTAAAATCTATTCTTTCTAAAACAACAGTGTTACCAATTGCACAAATTTATTTTTATATACTACTGTATTAGTAGGTACGTCTTTCTTCTGAGTTTTCAAGTAATACAACTTTCCTAAAGTTCCATTGAGAGTAGTTAAAGCAGTATATATAAGAGACTAAGAGATATGGGGGCAGAGCAAGAGGAAGGCAAGGGGGTGTAAAAGAGGTGATATCTCCATGTACCAACTCCTCATGATGAATAATATTATGTACTATAAACACACACTAATAAACATTTAAATTTTTTTTATTTTGGTTTTTTGAGACAGGGTCTTGCTATGTAGCCAAGAGTGGCCTCAAACTTGCAGCGATCCTCCTGCCTCAGCCTCCTGAGTTCTGGGATCACAGGCATGCGCCACCACGCCTGGATAAAAATTTTAAATACATAAAATGAGGATGCTTTCATTGAAAAATACAATGAGGAAACAGAGCTACTCAACTAGAATTTCAGATAAATTTATTTTTGAACTTTCAGATACATATAGCATATTCTGTGATTCGTCACAGGCAGTGATTGGTCCCAGGGTTGTTGCAAGTAGAGGTCTCTTCTCATGCACTATTTGTCACCAGAGGAGAAGCAAACATGTTCTGATACCATCATGCAGCATGATATAGTATTTTCTATTTCTGTCTTCTCAGATATTTCTTCTGTTCTCATTCTTTTCCTCTCCTTTCCACTTCTGGTCTAATGCTAAATGCAGATCACCTAACACCTAGAGAATCTAGTTGGGTACTGCCTCACCCATCTATTGCTGTATAACACAACAACCCAGACTCATCACTCAAGACAACAGTTGTTTATTCTTTCTCACAGTTCTCTGAGCTATCTGGGAAGTTCTGGTTTCACCTGGGCTTGCTCATGCTGCCACATCCATCTGGTGGCTCCCTGTGGCTGGAAAGGCAAGATGGCCATGTTTATACATCTGGGGCCACAACAGGACTGACCAGAAGGCTGGGCCCTCTCTCTCCATGTGGTCTTTTTTCATTAAGTACCTACCTGAGCTTCCTAGATAGCAAGTTCCATGAGAGCAGACACATGAGCTGTGTGAACCCAGTGTCACTTTGTATTAGCCACTCTCCCATCACTGGGATGAAATACCCAACACCCACAACTTAAAGAGGAGAGGTTTATTTGGCTCACAGTTACCAATGGGTCTGGTCCAAAGTTAGCTGGCTGCAAGGCAGAAACAGCATAGCAGAAGGGCTGGGTGGAGGAAAGCTGCTCATCTTGGGGCAGCCAGCAAGCAGAGAGAGAGGAGGAGCCAGGGATAAGAATATATGCTTCCAGGTCCTACCCCCAGTGACCAGCTCCAATCAGGCTCCTACCAGCACATTCAGCTATGAACTCATCAATGGATGGATCCACTGATGAATATAGCACCCCATGATCCAATCACCTTACACACACATGAGATTTGGGGGGAGATTTTAGATATCAACCCATAACATTCCACCCTGGCCCTCAAAAGACTCATGTCCATCTCATTATGCAAAATGCATTTAATTCATCTCTAAGAGTTGCCAAAGTCATAATGGTTCTAGCATTGTTTAAAAGTCAAAGTTTCGGGGCCGGGGATTTAGCTCAGTGGTTTCGCCGCCTGCTGCACAAGTGCAAGGACCCAAGTTCAATCCCCAGTACCAAAAAAACCCCCAAAAACCAAAACAAAACAAAACAAAAAAGTCAAAGTCTCCTCTAAGAGTCAACACAACCTCTTAGCTGTGAGCCGCTATAAAAATCAAAGAGAAAGTTAAACATTTCTAACATACAATGGCATGGGGTAACCATTCTCATTCCAAAAGGGAAGAATAAGGGCATGGACAGGAATTAGACCAAAGCTAGCCCAAAAACCAGAAGGGCAAATATTAAATCCTGTGGCTCTACATCCATGTCCTAATGCTAGCTATAACCCTTACCATAACCATGCTCTCCTGGGCCCGAACTTTATATGAGATTCTTTCCTGATGAAACTGCATACTTTTCACATCTGCTTTTCTCTCCTGATTTGCACTGTAGCTCTGGCTAAAAGCAGTCAGCATTACTCATGCCAAAGCCTGAACATTGGGCTGCTTTGAAACTTCCTCCACCACATCAATTAGTCCACCACTTTTAAATTCAGTCTCACACCTCATCTTAATACATGGACAGAACATATACAAATTCTTTGCCAGAATTGCCTTTGTTCCAGTTTCTGATAAAGTCCTTGTTCACAACTGAAACCTCCTGAGCCTGGACTTTACTGTCTGAATTCCTATCAGCATTCTGGTCTCCTGAGCTCTGACCAGTATTGACTATGAAGTGCTACTTGCAACGTTCTAAAACTTCTCTAGCCTGCATCTCCAAACTTTTCCAAATTCCTCTTACAAAGGCTTCTGAACCAGAGTCAGGTATAGTCAAGGTAATGACCCCACTTCCCTGATATCAATTTTCTGTTGTTAGGACAAAATAACTAACACAATTTAAAGGAAGAGAGGTTTGTTTTATTTTGTTTTGTTTTGAGACAAGTTCTCGCTATGCAGTTCAGGCTGGCCTTGAACCCATCATATAGCCTAGGAAGGCCGTGATGCTCCTGCCTCAGGCTCCCAAGTGCTGAGATTATAGGTATGTCCCTGTGAGAGGTTTATTTTGGCTCACAATTTTTAGGGGATTCAGTCCATGGCTGGCTGGAAGGCAGAAAGGGCATGGCATAAGGGCATGGCAGAAAACTGCCAATCAACCCAAGGCAGCCAGAAACCAGAGAAAGAGAAGGGAAAAGGCAGGGACAAGAGTAAAACCTTGCAGGTCATACCTCCAATGACTCCCTTGAACCAGGCCCCACCTCCTAACAGCACAGTCAGTGATGAACTCTTCAGTGGCTGAATCCACTGATGAGTATGACACCCTATGATCCAGTCACCTTCCACACACATGAGACTCTTGGGGGACATTTTAGATCTAAACTATAACACATTTCTACAACATTCTATGGGTGCCAACAAATCTTAAGGCGAGATTTGTTGCAAAAAAAGCAAAAAAAAGAATGGATTCAATGAGGCATGATTCATGATAGTCACTGAATAATAACCTCCCAGAAGTGAGTATGTAGTATACACACATATATATATATTCCTGTTGGACCTCAAGGGAAGCCTGCTTGCCCTGTACTAATGCGAGCCAACCATTTTAAAGCAATCATGAGAACCAAATAGTATCATGGAATATACATTACATTTATCATGTAATTTCTGGTTAAAAGAATGTTTTCAGCCAGGCATGGTGGTGCACGCCTGTAATCCCAGCACTGGGGAGGCTGAGTCAGGAGGATCACTGCCAGTTCAAGGCCAACTGGACTACATAGTGAGTTCAATGCCAGCCTGAACTATAGAGTGAGACACTGTCCCGAAAAACAAAAAGAAAGGGCTGGAGATTTAGCTCAGTGGTTCTGCCACCTGCCTTGCAAGCACAAGGACCCGAGTTCGATCCCTGGTACCAACAAAAAAAAAGGAGAGAAGGAAGAGGAGGAAGAGGAGGAGGAGGAAGAAGAGGAGGAGGAGGAGGAGGACAAAGAGGAGGAAGACAAGGAACAAGGGTGAGAGTGCTCATGATAACCATATGAGCAGGCCCACTTCAGTAGTAGAATCAAGGCTCCTGCAACCTAGTCCAAAGTTCCAAGGAGAAAATTGAGTTGACAGTCATATATTTATACACATGCACATAAAGCACCACTAGAAATTAGATATTTAAACTGTGTGCAAACAAATAAACCAAACACCATGAAAGCAAACTTACCTGCTAATAGCTCCTGGCAAGTATTAAAATCAATTTACAGGAGATAGTGATGTTGGAATTGTCCAGAAAATGAGTTCCACAGAGAAACATAGACAAAAAAGCTCACCATGCATATTTTCAGTGGGATAAAGTCTGAAAAATAGGCCAATGTCTTTAAAAATACAAATAAATACAATCGCAACCAGGGACAGAGGAACATCCTGCATTTGAATATCTATGACCCTTTGGGAACCCCTCACCTGCAGCACCTTGGACAGAGGAAATGGTGAGTGGTTTTCTTTTGTTCACCTAGGTAGTTCTCAGGGGCTTGTGTTTAGGATTCTTAGACCCTTGGGCCAGGGATTTAGCTCTGAGTTTGATCTCCGGTACCGAAAAAAAGGAAAAAAAAAAGATATAGACCCTACTTGGCCTGTGAACCTACTTAGGCCACTTCCTCTTTTCCTTTTTTTTTTTTTGGTAGTGGGGATTGAACTTGGGTCCTTGCACTTGCGCAGCAGGCGGCGAAACCACTGAGCTAAATCCCTGGCACCCTTTTTTCTTTTCTTTTTTTTTTTTTTTGAGATAGGGTCTCACTATGTAGTTCAGGCTGGCCTTGAACTCACTATATAGCCCACGTTGGCCTTGAAGCTTGAACTCACAGCAATTCTCCTGTCTCTGCCTCCTGAGTTGCTGGCATTACAGCATGAATCATCACACCTGGCTTCACTTCCTCATCTTAGGGTGAAGCTGTATTCTAAATAATTTTTCCCCAGAATTAGTCTGTTGAACTACCTAACACTGTTGTGTTTTTTGTTTTGTTTTGGGTGTTGGTACTGGGAATTGAACCCAGGGTCTTCACACTACATTCCCAGGCCCCTTTTTAATTTTGAGACAAGGTCCTGCTATTACAGACAGGTAAGTTAGACACAAAATTAATAAGCAGTGAGAGAGAGAGAAAGCCATCAAGGAAGTCAGTGCAAAAGCTGAAGCACATGAAAATTGTGGCTGCCAGTGAATTTGAAGAGAACCAGGCCCCAGGCCTCCCTGGAGATAAACAGCAGCTTGAGAGTGCACTGTATCCCCAGTACACTGTAACTAGCAGCACCTGGTCCTGAGAGCCCAAGAGAGTGCATCAGATACGTAGGTGAGGGACCAGAACACGACCCGTACTCCCATCCCTCTCCAGGAATCCTTTGTTCTTTCCACGTGAGAAGTTATCGATGAGCCCAAGTAGATGAGCTCGCCACAGACCCCTGATGCATGCCTTGCTTCCCTATTGGACAATATTAGCTAAGCAATTAAACTCGGAATCCTACAGGTTAATTGTAGCTCAACCCACAGTTACTCCAGTTGCAATTCTGCTGTGTGAAGTGACCTTGATGAAGAGCCTTGGCGGCCACCCACTCAGGCCCCCCTGGAAACCCAGGAGCTCTTCTCCTCCTTACTCCCATGAAATTCCCCTAAACTCCTCCTTTGGTTGGAGGCTTCATTCCTCGATGTTGTGAGACCACGAGCTGTGTTCATAAGGTAACACTGCCAAATTGGTAAGTTGACCAGGCTGGGCTGGAGCTTGCGATCCTCCCTGCCTCAGCCTCCCAGAGTGCTGGGATTGCAGGCATGTGGCACCATACCTGGATAAAATTGTTTTCCTTTCTTTTCTTTCTTTCTTTCTTTCTTTCTTTCTTTCTTTCTTTCTTTCTTTCTTTCTTTCTTTCTTTCTTTCTTCTTTCTTTCTTTCTTTCTTTCTTTTTCTTTCTTTTTGGTCTTTTTGAGACAGGGTCTCACTATGTAGTTCAGGCTGGCCTTAAACTCACTATGTAGCCCAGGCTGGCCTCAAACTTGTGGCAATCCTCCTGCCTCAGCCTCCTGTGTGCTGCATGCTTCACCACACCCAGCTTACTATGAAAAGGTTTTGACCAAGCAGAGGACCCCCAGATCCTCCAGGGCTCCCAAGACAGGATGCTAAGAGCTTCTGGTTAAATGAATCACAGTGGTCCTCAGGGTGAGCACACAGTTCTCGGGACACTGGAGGGAAATCTCCCAGAGGGTTGGGAGAGGTTCTTTGGTCTAAAAAAGTAATAAACATAGATTACTGGTCAGTGAAGCCATATTAATGTACAAAGCAGGAAGCAATGAACAAACACAGGATTCAGGAATCTGGCAGGAATGATCTCAGAAGCTGCTGGACTCCTGCCCGGTATGGAGAGTGCAAGGTGTTAGACTCAGACCTCTGCGGCGAGCAGGTCACTGCATGGCCACATGGGCCCGGTTCATGTGCAGATCACTAGCTGCAAAGTAGTCTGGAAAATCAGGTCTTTGGCTGTCCTGCCTCTCTGAATAGATGACAAGTAAAGTGGGTACTGACAGAACCAAGCCGAGGATCCAGGACAGTGGGAGAGGAGGAAATGGTCCTTTCATCTGGGTGGAGAGTCATGATACCTAGTGATCCTGAGGGAATTAAGGAGAAAGAGAGCCATGGGGAGAGGGCAAGGTACTGGGATACTTCCTGCAGGGCCGGCCAAGGACTAAACCTGAGGCTGCTTGTCTCCAGGTTTGTTATCATACAAGAGGATGTATTTCATTATCTAAACTGCTTTAAGATTTTTGTTGTTTTTTGAGACAGCGTCTCACTATGTAGCTCAGGCTGGCCTCAAACTCACAGCAATCCTCCTGCCTCAGCCTCCCAAATTCTGGGATTACAGGCTGTGATTTCTCAAACTTTTCATGTCAGTTTAGAAAAAAGAAACACCTAGGAATCAATCTAATGAAGGATGTAAAAGACCTTTACATTGGGCTGGGGATTTAGCTCAGTGGTGCTGCTGCCTGCTTTGCAAGCACAAGGTCCTGAGTTCAATCCCTGGTACCAAAAAAAAAACAAAAAACCCTTTTGCACAGCAAGAGAAACTACCAACAGAGAGAAAAGACAACCCACAGTGTGGGAAAATTTTTTGCCAGCTATTCTTCAGACAAAAGACTACTATCTAGAATCTATAAAGATCTCAAAAAAATCAGACCCCTCAAATTTAAAGACCCAATCCAAAAATAGCCATCTGAAATGAACAGACACTTCTCAGATGAAGAAGTAGGAATAGCAAAAAATATATGAAAAAATACCACCTGCCTGGCAAGCCTAAGGACCCAAGTTTGATCCCTGGTACCAAAAAAAAGAAAAGAAAAAATGTTCAACATCACTGGTCATTTGAGAGATGCAAATTAAAAACAACACTGAGGGCTGGGGATTTAGCTCAGTGGTTTTGCCGCCTGCTGCGCAAGCACAAGGACCCGAGTTCGATCCCCGGTACCAAAAAAAGAAGAAATAATAGTAAATCCAGAAGCTGATAAAGTATGTCAGTAGGTCTGTGGATGAAGGTAGGAACTATATCTCTGTAAACTGGCACAAAAAGAGAAAATATAGTAAAGAAAAAGAATGATAAAAATCTTACAAGTTGGATGAAATAAGTCCAAATGTAAGCTATAATCATATACATAAAGAGATTTTTATAGTTATGCATTAACAGACTGATTTTCAGATTGGATAAACTTTTTTGGCTATATATTGGAGGCTGATCAGACCTCCAATCACCTGACCAAGGCTAGGGCGACAGTAGAACAAAAGACAAGATAAGATCCTCACTGCAAAAATGGGGGCCCCCCCAATGGTCAAAGCTCTTACAAGGGTAAGATGTTGTCTCCTGGAACTTGCCACTATTTATTGAACACACAGCTTCTTGAAGGGGTGAGGGGTGATGCAGGGAACACTGGAGTGGAGAGCACTGATGCGAGCAGGGTCCTAGCAACAAGGGAACAAGACATTCTAGCAGGAACAGCTCATTGATTAATGGGAACTTTGTTTATTCCCATAGATTAATTTCTGCCTCTATAGAAGTTTTGTGATGAGCCATGTTGCCCTTAGAAGACTTCACAGTGTCACAGATCATTGAGACCTCTGCTATAACCAGTGACACAGGGAGTTGTTCCTTTCCCACACACCAACTGCTAGCTCTTCCAACAAGCCATTGTGGGCTATAGGCAGACACAAACTTTTATTTATTTATTTATTGGTACCGGGGATCAAACTCGGGACCTCGTGCTTGCAAGGCAGGCGCCGGAACCACTGAGCTAAATCCTCGGCCCAGGCTCAAACTTTTAATATGAAAAGCCAATTTATAAATCTGCAACTTGCTCAAGGCGGTCTCCATTAGCTATATACAAGAAACGTACAGGGTGGGGATTTAGCTCAGTGGTTTCACTGCCTGCTGTGCAAGCACAAGGACCTGAGTCCGATCCCCGGTACCAAAAAAAAAGAAACTTACCTATAGAAAGCCATACAACAAAGCCAAGTGTGGTGGCACTTGCCTGTATACCCAATTCCTCGGGAGGCTGAAACAGGAGGATCACTTGAGCCCTGGAGTTAGAGGCCAGCCTGAACAACACAGTGAGACTTGTCTCGAAAAAAAAAAAAGAAAAAAAAAAGTCACATAAGGTAAAGGCAAATTTCTAAAAAAATTACATGGGAAAATAGGGAAATAAATGAATGAGAAAATCTTGTGCAAATACCAAAAGAGAGCTTAAGTGGGTAATATAAAAATATAATTTAGGAATATGATGGACTAAAGGTTTGTGTGCCTCTGAAATTCATATGTTGAGCCAGATGTGGGGATGCACACCTGTAACCCCAGCGTTCAGAAGGCTGATTAGGGGGACTGCCATGAGTTCAAGGCCAGCCTGGGCTATAGTGAGATCCTGTCTCAAGACCCCTGCCAAAAAAAAAACCAAGAGGAAAAGCATTCACAGAGGGGTAGTGTTGCTGGGTGGACCCTTGGCCGAGCAGCTCTGAGATGAGGGCTACATGCAGAAAGTTTCTTGGAAGGTGTTCTCGGGGTCCAGTCATGGAGGCTGGACAGAGGGCAAAGTGCAGCTGTGCCAGGTCTCGGCGACCCCACAGCAGCTTTGGAACTAGAATAGCTCGCCGAGATTCCCTCCCAACACAGTTGGCTGGCTGCAGCTTTCTATCCAAGGGACCACTCATTAGATTGTGTAAGTTCAAGGCCAGCCTGGACTACATAGGGAGACTCAAAAAACACAGATAAACAAACAAACAAACAAACAAACAAATAAATAATAGGAATTTTGATAGTGATTGCATTATATCTGTAGATCTACATGGGGGTTATTACAGATATTTTGTGGTTTTGGGGGAGGGTTTTTTTTGCTTAAATTCTTTTATTGGTACATTTTAGGTATACAATATGTTTACATTTATCATTGGGTGCTTGTACCTGTTACATGATGTATCTTGGTTCTTATTTTTCCCCCTTCCCCTGCCCTCCCTTCAACCCCTCCATCCCTCCCTATTTACAAAGACTTTATTTCCATTTTTTCCTTTTCTCATAATTTTTCCTTTCCCTTCTTTCCTTTCCCCTTCCCCTCCAACTTTCCCTACCCCTTTGGACCTTTTCTTCCTACTTCAAATTATCAATTATTCATTATTACAGATATTTTGTAGTGACCTTTTTATTATCCATAAATGAAATTCATTGATCAGGCAGTTTCTCCTCACATAGGATTCCATAATGCTCCAACTTACTACAAAGCAGAGGTAAAGAAAACAAACATTTCAAGCTGGGCGTGATAGCAAACCCCAGCACTCTGGGAGGTGAAGGAAGGCAGGAGGATTGCTCAGCTGGGGCAACTTAGTGACTCAGTAAGATCTAATCTAAAAAATTTAAAAAGCCAGACCTGGTGGTGCACGCCTGTAAACCCAGAACTCGGGAGGCTGAGGAAGGAGGACTGTGGTGAGTTTGAGGCCAGTCTCAACTACACAGTGAGTTTGAGGCCAGCCTGGACTACATAGCAAGAGCCTGTCTCAAAACACCAAAAAATAAAAATTAAATTTAAAAAAAACAAAAAGACTAGGGTTGTAGCTCAGTGCAAAAGCCCTGGGTTCAGTCCCCTGTACATACTTGAAAAATAAGAAGGCATTTCGATAAATGTATGTGAGCAGGTGTGACTACACACAGGCTGCCTTTCTGTGAGATGTCGGATGTCTTTGGCTTCCACCCATTACAACACCAACAGTGCCGCCCTGTCACAACAGACACCCTACACCCCAAACTCTGAGAAGCCAGACAGAGAGGAAAACACCGTAAACTGGGAGTCAGAGAGGAGACTGCTCGCTCTGCCCAATCACTTTCCCACTCTTGGGCTCCCTTCCCTCCGAGACTGCAGACTCTGTCTGTGTCCCCTGGCTGCTGAGGGCCGTGGCCACTGCTCTCACTGCTGGCCCAGCAAAGCAGAACTGCTGGAGAGTGGACAACAGCAACGTGCATACCTGATGGCCAATTCAAGGACAGAAATGGCACCCAAGAGTTTCGATCTTTTTGGTGTAGGACTTGTCATCTTCTAGGATTTGTTAACTACACACAAAATGCCGGCCAATGATAGACAGCTTTTGTTGCAACCCTTGTTTACCATTTACACACACACAGACATATCAAAGTCTCTCTTCAGATACAGTTATGGCTGTGTCCCCCCAAAGCCTAATGTGGTCATAGGCACGGCTTTTTCAGAGGATCTAGAGTGTGTGACACTAGAACTGATTCATGGTGCAATGCTACTCTCAAGGGCACTAGGATTAAGGCTGTGAGTGTTGCCCATCCTAAGTAACCTGGATAAAATATAAGGGATAGAAAGGGCTGTGGTCATCCCTTGTTGCTTTCTACCTTCAGCTCACCACGAACTGCTTCTCTTCTGTGATGCCCCTCTGCCATGCCATTCTGCCTTGGAGTCAGCTGACTATGGACTGAAACCTCTACACTGTGAGCCAAATAAACCTTTCTTCCTTTAACTTTGGGTGCCAGGTATTTTGTCTCAGCAACAAGAAAAGTAACTAAGACATTCTCTACATTAAATTTATTAATTTTTTAATTATTATTTTTATTCTTTGAGACAGGGTCTCACTAGGCAGTTCAGGCTGCCTTGAACTCACTACATAGTCCGGGCTGGTCTCCAACTCACCATGATCCTGCTGCCTGGGCCTTCTGAGTGCTGGGGTTACAGCTGTGTGCCACCACACCCAGCTTATCAATCTAATTTTGAACACTTTGCAATTGCCATAGCTTTTTATTTATTTTGGTACCAGGGATCGAACTTGGGACCTTGCGCGTTCGAGGCAGGTGGTGGAACTACTGAGCTAAATCCCCAGCCCTTTTATTGCCTCTTTATGGAAGATTTTGGGATTTCTGAAGTTTCGTCAAAATGTGTGCATCTTTTTAATCAGTTTGATATTGGTGGGTCGTATTTTTCTTCAGCTGGAGGCCATTTTCTTCTATTATTTATTTCCCCACTCTTGCTTTTGTTCTCTCCCCTGCAGTATGTGGTGATTTGCATTCTGAGCAGCTTCCTCTGCCCGGTCTCTGGGGCCTCCCCGCCACCTGCCCTGCCGTCCATCACAACACCCGCTTGGCAGCTGCTCCCTCGAGGCACAGTGGATTCCTCACTGAGGTGGGGTCTGCAGTGGCCCCCGTGGCCTTGGGTGTGAGATGGCTCAGTCAGGAGAGCTCCTCTGGGGGTGGAGCAGGGTCAGAGTTCCTGTCCATCCATCCGGACAGAGAACAGTTCCCTGCTCAACCCCAAGGGCAAATGCGCTTGCAGCAAGGCCTAGAGGCCCAGTGCTTGGCAATGTGCTCCACAAATGTTTGAGTGAATAAATAATGAAAGAGGAGAGGGGAGGGAGCACAGACCCCGAAATTCCAGGTATGCCTCCTTGATGAATTACCTGAAGTGCCCTCCTGGCTTAGCCCTGCTTTGTATTTGTTGACTTTTTCTTTTGAGACAGGGTCTGGCTGTACAGTCCAGGCTGGCCCTAAATTCACTACATAGCCCAGGCTGGCCTCCAACTCAGTGATCCTCCGGCCTCAGCCTGAGTACTGGAATGACAGATGTGTGCCACTCATGGCGCTCCTCCTGCCTCACCCTTTTGAGTTCTGGGATTTTGAAATACAGCTTTATGATACTGCAGAGCTTTCCTTTCCCAAGCCTCTATTTGGACTTTTGGACTAGTTCTCTCCTGCTATAAGTGCATATGTGTAGAGGAAGACAGTAGGAACAACATTCCAGGAGCACCTGAGGCCAGATCTACCTGCACAGGTGAACACGACACTTTTCCTGAGCTGGCGAGGCAGGAATGTCTGTGAAATGAATCCTGCGTGTTTTTCCCACACAGACACTATTAGATACGTCCCTGAGCTATGGCGCATTTAAATAAGCTAGCCCTTACTTTCTGACATTATCCATATCACAGGTTCCTCCTAATTCACACACAGGGCTGTAAGAAGCCAAGGTGGCTCAGGAAAGAGACTTCAGCTCCACTTTACAGGACACATCATCAGGAAAAGACTCACAGAGGGTGAGGTCAAAGGAAGGTGGCATCTCTTGTTAAATGGGGGTCTATATCCTCTTGACCAAGCTTTTTGGTAGTGAAACGTTTCTGTCAAAATAGGTAATAAGATGTATGTCAAGGCCAGGAATGGAGGACACATCTGTAATCCCAGCACTCTGGGAGGCTGAGGCAGGATAATCAAGTTCAAGCTTACCTGGACAATTTAGCAATTTAGCAAGACTGTCTCAAAATGTAAAAAGTGCTGGGGATGTAGCTCAGTGCAAAGGCCCTGAATTCAATCCCCAATACTGAAAAAAAAAAGTATCGAATATTACTTTTGTAACTAGGAAGAGAGAAATGGAAAATAGGATGGGTGCGGCTAATAAAGAGCCGTGTGTGTGGAGGTCTAAGAACAGTTCCACTCTGCACTGGACCATGCTGTGAGTGCAGGGGTGAATCGGACCAGAGCTGAAACAAAAGTGCTCCCCACAGCACCTCAGGGCTTCATCCTGGAGAGCTGTGTGCAGTTCACCAAAGACATTCCAAACAAGCCATCTGCAGCTTTTAACCAAACCTTCAGGAGGCGGGAGACAACCCACAGAGCAGAAAATATCAGCCCATCACACAGTTGAGAAGGCATTTGGACCTAGAGTATAGAAAGAGCACTCTGTACTCAACGACATGAACTCAAATAATCCCCTACGAGGGGCAAAAGGCATCAATGGATGATGTTTCGCCAAAGACCAACAAATGGCCAAGAAGCACACATACAAAACACGTTCAACAAGGGCCAGGGATTTAGCTCAGTGGCACAGCACCTGCTTTGCAAGTGCCAGGTCCTGAGTTCGATCCTCGGTACCAAAAAAAAAAAAAAAAAAAAAAAAAAAACAGGGCCAAGGATTTAGCGCAGTGGTTCCAGCGCCTGCCTTGCAAGCCCAAGGTCCCGAGTTTGATCCCCGATACCAAAAAAAAAAAGAAAGAAAAAGAAAACAAAAAACCCCCCACGTTCAACATAACTGGTCGTTTGGGAACACGGATGCACGCCAAGGCAAGACGGCATTGCATACCTGCCGGGATGCCTTTGAGGGAGACAGTAGATGCAGTGCTGGCGAGCACACAGAGAACTGAAGCTGTTCGAGCTCCCAGCGGGACGTGGAATGCGTGGGTGCGCCGGGAAACAGGCTGGACGCACCTCCAGGACTGGAGTTGCCCTTACGGCCCCAGCTACGGCCTGGAGAAACAGAATGTGACCCACAGAAACTGGCACAAAATGTCTGCACCACCTTAGTCAGGTCACAGTGAAAACCGACGTCCACCCAGTGACCGATGGATTCAGGCTCCATGGGCCTATGAGGGCCTTTGAAGCGCTGATGTGAGCTTCCACGGCGAAGCTGGGAGGCTTATGCTGAGGGAAGGGATTATTGTGGAATGTAATTTCCATCAAGTGACTGGAACAGACAATACGCAGAGGCTGGAAATAGTTCTTGCCAAGAAAGTAGTGGTTGCCGGGTGGGGCCCGGGTGAAGGTGTTAAGTGACTGCTGATGGGAATAGGTTTTGTTTTGTGGGGGGAGTGGGGATTGAGCCCGAGGTCTTTGCACTCAGCTACATTCCCAGCCCAGTTTTTAAAAATCATTTATTGGTTTATTTTGTCTCTACTAAACACATTAGTCATTGTCATTTAAATATCTGACTTCATTAGAAACCCTTTCAACACTTTTCCTCCCTCCTGCCATAAAAAATGGAGTAAGTAATTTGCTTTAAAAAGAAAAACCAACTATGAACAAGCATTCTGGTTTCCTCTCACACTTCTGTTTCTCAGGGACAGTCTGTAAATCAGTGAGACAGCAGGCTGGAGACTAAAATTCAAACCATCTTCCACTCAAAAGTGCTAAACTCTGGAATCTGCTCTCTATACCTGTCCTCTTCACATCCTAACCCAAGTACAACTGAAACCACTGATTTAAAAACTGTTAAATAGTGCTGATTTCCATCTGCTCTTTTAGTTGAAGTGTGGTTTTCAGTTTTGAGACAGGGCCTAAGTCACTAAATAGCCCAGGCTCAGCTCTGCCTAAATCATCTTAGCATCCTGCATAACCTGGGTTCTCAACTTTATGTGTTTAACCATTTATATTTCATGAGTTTGGAATTTAAAATCTAAATAGAGGCTGCACGAAGGATTAGGTTTGCATTATTTATAGATGCGAGAAAATTGCAGGGTGTTAACAGTTTAATTAACATTTCAAGCACCCTGAAATCTTTCAGAGCCCATTAACAATCATATTTGTTATGTGCTCCCTCTGTGAAGATATTTACTCCCAGTCACCATAAAACTTAATAACCCATAAAGCACTTCAAAATCATATTTAATGGGCCTTACTTCCAACCTACATAGTCCTAATTTTATAAATTACACCTTAATACCCAGAGGAATTTACCATTACATTGGTGATGTGCAGCGAAGAACAAGTGATCTTTCCTTAACGGTACTGTCCACTGTTGCAGCTGTGAGCACATGGCTGCTGGGCATGGGAATATGGCCAGTCTAGGTGGAGCTCCATGGGCGGGGTCGTAGATCAGTGGTAGAGTCCTTGCTGCCTGTGGATGAGGCCTGGGTTTGAGCCTCAGGACTGTGAAGCCCAAAGCCAAAACCCCAAATGGAGACATACCGTAAGTGTAAAATGCCCATTAGATTTTGAGGACTTAGTACAAAAAAGAGAACCTAAATTTTTTTTTTCAGACTGGGAATTGAACCCAGGGTTTTCACACTGAGCTACACTCTCAGCCCTTTTTATTTGGAGACAGGGTCTCACTAAGTTGATAAATTGTCTAGCTGGGCTTAAACTTGTGATTCTCTTGCCTCAGGTTCCTGGAGTGTTGTCATTAACAAGCATGTGCCACCACGTTTTTGTCTTTGGAGTTGGGGTCTTGCTGCATACCCCTGGCCTTAAACTTGTAGTGATTCTTCTGCCTCAGGGTCCCACAGTGCTGGGGTTACAGGTGTACACTACCATAGCTGGCTTGGTCCGTTTATATATATGGAATTAGAATAATTTTGTTCTGATGGTCCTGAGAATTTAACCCAGGGCCTCAGGCAGGCTAGGCAAGTGCTCTACCACTGAGCTATACCCCCTGACCAAGAGTTTTCTAAAATCTTAACTATAAGTTGAAATATTTTAGATACATTTGTTTAAATACAAAATTAAATTTCACCTGTTTCTTTTCACTTTCTTAATGTGGCTACTGGAAAAGTTTCAGTTACCAATAGTAGTCCCTGCCTTATCTTTGTTTTTGCTTTCCACAATTTCAGTAACCTGCAGTCAACCATGGTCTGAAAATCACTACAGTACAATAAAGTGGAGTAGGGGAGGAGAGACCACATTTATGTAACTTTTATTACAGCATAGTGTTAGATCTGTTCTATTTTATTACTAGTTATTGCTGCTAATCTTATGTGTATCTGTATAAAAAAACATGCAATCTCTAGGTCCCTGCTGTCTGAGGGCTGTTGGATGTGTTCCCTGCAGACCCAGAAGCCACTGTACACAAAAACACAACTCACCTTGTTCTAGAGAACAGGGTTTCTGAGGGGACCATCAATACGCAGTAGGAGACACAGGGTCTAAGAAACCTGTCATGATAGTTTTCCAGTCTTATCTTTTTAGTTTTCAGGAGTCGTTAGCACAGGTGGAAAAGCTGTATCATAAAGCCCACACTGTATCCTCATCCTCACAGAACAAATGGATGTCTGACTCTACCATTCTTGTTTTGTTTTGCAGCACCAGGGATTGAATCCAGGGCCTGCTCATGCTGGGCAAGTGCTCTGCCACTGAGCTACCTCCCCAGCTACCCTTTCATATGGTAAGGCCACTGAATTGAAAGGAAGGGTAAAAAGAAAGAACTATAAGGGCAGGGGATTTAGCTCAGTGGTTCCTGCCGGCTGCCTTGCAAATGCAAGGTTCCAAGTTCGATCCCCGGTACAAAACAAAAAAGAACTATAGGTGATCCCTGAGAAAGCCAGAAAAAGCATGGAAGTGGTTTTAGGAAGAATGCTGGGATGGTCGTAGCTCATTGGTAGAGCGCTTGCCTAGCATGTGTGAGGCACTGTATTAGATTCCCAGCACCAAAAAAAAACTATGAAGACTCATAAAGAGGGATCTATTTCAAGTGTGGAATTCTGAATCAGTGTGAGCCCTTGATCTAATTACAACTTAAGCTGCTTGCATATAGTGCACATGTAGTTACTGCATCACTGTTGGTCACACGCGATGGGTGTGGACTCTCCTCTGTACGTTGGATGAATCACTTGTCAACCAGGCCAATGCTATCCATGACAGAGCAACTAGCACATGTGTGGTTGTGCAGCAGTTGAAATGTGGCTGCTGAGTGGAGCTGAATCTTTCAGTTCATTCTGGGAACTCCAGGCTGGCCTCACGTGGCCAGCAGACTACCTTGCCCCTGAAAGCAAGCACAGACCTAGAGCAGCTGACCCCTCTAGGGAGGGTCAGAGATCCTCTTCCATTTCTGGCAGCACATCCTGCACTTCAATGCTAACCCACTGGCACAAGTTTGGAAAGCACCATCTGGGGGGAGGATCTTCCCTGAATATACCGAGGCTCCTAAAATTGCAAGTCTGTAATTGTGTGCATGTGTGCATACAGTCTTCCCTTTTTCTTCTCTGGAGACAGTGTCTATCCTCTTCGCTAAGATTTTCCAAAGTGTTCACGTCCACCATCAAGATGTTCCATGCTCTTGGAAGGCAGCCCCACAAAGTGGGAAAGCAGATTTCACCAAAGAAAAGCCTTGTTCTTTGCTATGCAAGCAAAAGCTTCTCAACCTACGAAGGCCAGAACCTGGCCAGACAGCTTTTTAATTCTTCCACTGGACTTTTACTTCTGTCTGAAACAAAAAAATGATTCATTGTCCAGTGTTTTTGTTCCCAAAAAGCATATATACAGGAGCATCAGCTGGTAACTAAAACCATTTGAATATACTTTTGCACTCCCCCTTCCCCTTCTAGTCAGTGCAAAATGGCCACAAAATGTATTCTAGGGCAAGACCCAGTTTGTACTAACCTCTATTGGGTAAAACAACTGGTGAAGTTCCAACTACTGATGTATCACTGTGGCTACTACTAGTATTTTGTGATTCAGCAATCAACCAGAAACTTTTCTTTTTGGTACTGGGGATCAAACTCAGGACCTTGCGCTTGCGAGGCAGGTGGCGGAACCACTGAGCTAAATCCCTGGCTCAACCAGGAACTTTTAATTTTTTAAAGATTAGGGTCTTACTATATTACCTGGGTTGGCCTTGAACTGGGTTCATGTGATCTTCCTGAGTCTGCCTCCTGAGACTACAGGTGTGTGCAATCATGCCAGGCTACAATTTTATTTTATTTTTATTTATTTATTTATTTTTGGTACCAGGGATCGAACTCAGGTCCTTCTGCTTTCGAGGCAGGCGGTGGAACCACTGAGCTAAATCCCCAGCCCAAGGCTACAAATTTAAAAAAGCCAGTGTAATGGTTATCCGGCTATTATTTAAAACATGTAAACCATGAAGATTCCAGGACCAACCAGGTTTTGTTAGTGTAATGGCTGTCTAGTTATTATCTACAACAGAAAACCATGAATATAAGCATTTCATAGCATGGTCTTGATAATCTGCCTTATTTTTCTGTTATTAAAAATGCTGGTTTTACATCATACTAAAATAATTCTTTAAGGCAAAATTTTTAAAAATACTTCTATACTGAGGATGAGGTTATCTTCCAGTTTTATAAATGTGTCTGAGAGAAACATGTTAACAATGAAAATGTCCTAGCAGGGTGCAATCTCAGCATATGGGAGGCAGAGGCAGGAGAATCACTGTATGCTCACTTCAGCAGCACATATATATAAGACCCTGTCAGAAAAAGCCAAAACCAAACCAAAACAAACCACAATGAAAAATGTGATTTCTATCCTAAGGTGATGAGTTATATTCTACTCTAAGTCCCTAGAGTTAGACAGTATGTTCTCAAAGTAGCTGGAAGACTTCACCTTGAATCATTGTTTTTCCATTGGTGTTTTTTTTGGTACTAGGGATTGAACTCAGGACCTTGTGCCTGTGAGGTAGGCACAGCATCACTGAGCCACTGAGTCCCGGCCCTCAGTGCTGTTTAAGGAGATATGAAGAAAAAAAGAAAAAAGAGAAGAGATATGAAGCCAGGCACAGTTGTGCATGTCAGTAATTCCTGCCACATGGAAGGCTGAGGTAGGAGGGTCACAAATTTGAGGCCAACCCGGACAACTTAATGAGAACCTGTATCAAGATTTTAAAAAGGGGATGGGGGGAATGGGGTGTAGATCAGTGCTCCCTGGTTTCAATTCCCAGTACTGGGCAGGGGCAGGGGCATGGGAAGAGACATGCATAGACTGGCAACTGGCTAATGCAGCCAGGAAAATGAATTCATCACAAGGTACCATATCTCCCAGTTGAAAAAAACTTAAGTTCAGCCTCACTTTTTATAAAATGTAAATTTATAAATGCAGAACCGCAGAATACACTTGCAATAGAAAGACTTAAGTCCTGGATAATAATTTTCATTAATCAATCTGATGAAGAGAAGAACTGGCTATGACTGGATAGTACAGACCAGGCCACTATACATGTAATAAGTTTGGTTTTTAGGCCAGCTAAGAATAATCTGTCATGATATTTTCAGTCCTTTCTTCACCGCAGCTGTGTGGTAGGGTCCTCAGAGGAAAAGGGTAGAGGAATCATGTTCTCACTCTTACGTCTGCTGTCAGATGCAGGACAAATGTCATTCACCTCCACAGAGTGCTGCTCATTCCTTTCATTACCAGTCCGCAAGTACACTGGAGGGGGCTGAGCTGTGGGAAGAGAGCTGAGCCCAGCTGGAGGCAGCCGGCCATGCTGTCTGATGTTCTTCTCTGCCATTCTCAGCCCGTACACAAGATCACCACACACTTGTGCCAGCGTCATTTCTGAGGATCCTTCATGCACTTGGCCTCTTCCCTTTGGTCATGGACAAGACTCATTTACACTTAAGTTTCAGAATTTATTTATTTACATTATCAATAGAAAGCAGGGTTTAAAAATATTTATTACATTTGGTTTTAGAAATGATAGAGAATAAAAATCAGTAGTTAGCTCACGCAACTTTAGAAGGCAGATTTATGCTTTCACACCAGAGACTTTGTATGTGATACTGATGGACACCTAAGCAGTGGGTGACAGAGGGTTCATGCTGCTGACACAGGAACCCTGGTATATTTTAAAGTCTTCTTCTCTGCCACTATTTATTTCAGGGCAAATACCAGTTCCGTGGAAACAGTTCTAAACATAAAAGGCACCTAGAGTAAATTAGACCTTAAGCAATAAAAATAGCTACATGTTTATTTATTTATTTACTTTTTTGGTACCAGGGATCAAACTCCGGTCCTTCCGATAGCTACATGTTTACATGAAGAAAAGAGGCCCTATCAGTGTAGCTCTCCTGCAAGGCATTGATGATAAAAATGCAAAAGCAACTGCAAACTAAACAGCATATAAATGGTTACCTGAATCTGGTACATGAATTGCATAATGACTATCATCCTTTTTTTAGTACTAGAGATCGAACTCAGGACCTTGTACTTGCCAGGCAGGCACTGTGCCGCTGAGCTACAGCCTCAGCCCACTATCACTTTTTCCGGATGATGATACTGCAGACTGAACTCTAGGGCCTTCACACTGAACTACATCTCAGCTCTTTTTAAAGTTTTGTCTCCTGATCTTTTTTTTTTTTTTTTTGGTACTGGGGATTGAACTCGGGACCTTGCACTTGCCAGGCAGGCGGAGGAACCACTGAGCTAAATCTCCAGCTCTTTTTAGTTTTTATTTTCAGACAGTCTCACTAAGTCACCAAGCTACCCAAGCTGGGCTTGAATTTGTGACCCTCATGCCTCAGCCTCCCAGAGTGCTGGGATTACAGGCATGCATCACCACACCCAGGTAACAATCACTTCTGTATTTATAAACCTGTGTAGATATTTTATTATCATTTGAATCAGCATGAGTACTATATTTGTAACTGGGGACTCTCAAATTATTTATCCATAATCAGGATTTGTTTTGTTGTATTTGCTCTTACAATGCTTGCTGTGTACTCCATTCATGATGTATTAAGAATTCCTGTTGTTAAGGGCCAGAGATTTAGCTCAGCGGTTTTGCCACCTGCTGAGCAAGCGCAAGGACCCGAGTTCTATCCCCATACCAAAAAAAAAAAAAGTTTAGATCTTTAAAAATAAAAGCTGGAGGAATGCGAATTTCCAAAAAACAAGAAACTGGCATCTTGGAGAAACAAGCTAAGAAAATAGGATTAGAGAAAACAAGTGCCATTGTAAATGTTGCAAAAATACAGACACTGGATGCCCTGAACGACACACAGGACAAGCTCAACCATAAATTTCCAGCAACAGTGCACATGGCACATCAAAAACCCACACCTGCTCTGGAGAAGGTCGCTCCACTGAAAAGGATCTAGATTATTCAGCAGCCACGAAAATGTTAAGCCGGGACATAAAACACAGCCAACTAATCGACTGCTTCAGTCATCTGGCAGCTTAGCAAAAAGGACCCAAACTTTCCAGAGCCCTAGAGTACTTGACTGGTAATTAAAACAGCTTTTGTATCTTCCCTGTTGACTTTAGATAATAAAGAACCTAAAATTGTAAATCCAAAAAAAAAAAAGAATTCCTGTTGTTAGGGGGCAGGGATTTAGCTCAATGGCACCAGGGCCTACCTTGCAAGCATGAGGTCCTGAGTTTGATCCCCAGTACTGGTGGGAGGTGGGGTGGAGACAAATTCTTGTTGTCCTTCAGATATGCAGCACAACCTAAAACTGCTATTTGATACTTTCATACTAAAGTCCATTTTTATTATAAAGCCCATAAAACTATATCTGACTATGATTTAAGCACCTAAAGTACATTCTGACCAATTTATATTTTCTGAGCTAAAATTAGGATCCTCAAAATTTGTGTATATGTACAAACATTGCAAATTATTTCCTTAAGCTAATAAAAACTTAAAAAAAAATACAAATAATCCTTTACTATAAAGATTCAAAATCCAAATATGAGTGCTCTGCCTTAGGAGGAAGCAAAAACTTGTCTGCATGTAGATAAAGCAAGCACTCCTCAGCGGAGCCAGGTTGTGTTCAGCTGTGTCTGGTTCTTGATGCTGGTATCCATTTTTAGCACTTCTCGGATGGCCATGGTAGCATAAGTAGAAGGAGGAAGTGAAAAATCCATTTTCAGAGCCCTGTATTTGCCTTCTGCCAGGCAGGAAAGAAGACAACAGTCAGAAAATGAAGGCAGCCACATAGAGTGGAGAGAGTCACAGACTCTCTAGACAATCCCAGAGCTGTGTCCTCTCCTTAGGCTTCCATTCCCTGGGCCTCAGAGATGGGGACTGTGGGAGTCAGAGATCTGTGAGTGTCTGGACCAGCCGGAAGGATACAGCAACTCTACCCAGGAGCCTCCACGCAGGGGCAGACAACAGAAGACCACAGTGGAGAAAGGCACATCAATTCAAAAAAAGTAAACCTGTCCCCTCCAACAGACACAAAAGAGCAACAACAAAAAGGAATAAGGCCACACGTTCTCTTTCACAGTGGTCTGCTTCTGTTCCTACTTTTAACTGGCCTCCACTCACTCTGCAGAGCATGTTTCTTTCTTCTTTTTTGTTTTGTTTTTTTTTAGAGACAGGGTCTCGCTATGCAGTTCAGGCTGGCCTTAAACTTACTATGTAGCCCAGGCTAGCCTAGAACTCACAGTGATCCTTCTGCCTTAGCCTCCCAAGTGCTGGGATTACAGGCGTGTGCTATCACACCTAGCCTGAGCATGTCTTTTCCTACTTTTAATAAATGTAAAACCATACCACTTTTTAAAACAAACAGACAAACAAACAGAGGAATGACAAGAAATTGACAGCAAGAAAGCAGTTTTTAGACTCTCTTCCTTGTGGTCTCTGTATGAGGACAGGGAGGAAATATGCAATCACCCAGTATCACACCATTTCTAATGTTCATCTTCAGTGGGAGAGACTGTTTTAGTGACTCACCTCCAACCATGATCATGAAGCCAATGTGACAAAACATGAAATAGAAATCACAGAGTGGGTGGGTGGTGGTGATGACTCTAAGAGCAGTTTGCCCAAAGCATTACATTTTTTTTTTGGTACTGGGATGGAACTCGGGTCCTTGAGCTTGCGCAGCAGGCGGCGAAACCACTGAGCTAAATCCCCGGCCCGGCATTAGATTTTTATATGAGAAAACATTTCAAAGTTGACACAGAGCTGAAGAGTGAGTGAACTTACCAGAAGCAAATACTGGTGGTGGTTTCCCTTCTAGGTTGTCCACATCAGTGTTGAAAAGTGGAATTTTAGGGTCATCATATACAACCACTTCCCTTCAAAACATACAAAGAAAGTATGAATGTGAACATTCATAAATGGCATTTTCTCTTCACCACTTGTTTCCCAAGGAAACATATAGGTCTATTGTAAATAATTATAGGTGGGACGCTTAACAACAGAGCAGGGCTACATTTTACATATAACTCTTCCTAGGGCCTTTATACTACTAAATAGTAAGATGACAGATGACACTGGCCTATGGAAATGATAGAAAATGTTTCCCTAGGATGGAAATTCTTTTTACATGAAGCTAAGTAGTAAACCTCACTTGGAACAAATGTGATCAAATTAATCATTTCCATTTTCTCTAGAGTGGTCATGACCCCACAAAAACCCTTTTACTAGTGAGGAACTGTTCTTGAGTGAGGAAGGTAAAGCTCAACTTCGGCAACTTCATGCCCACTGTCAGAGAAGAAAGGGAGAAGGTGAGAAGGAAAGAGGGAAAGAAAATTTCCTGGTTCTAGGCAACCAGTTTAGGATTTCATTTTAAAATTATCAATTAAAGCTTTAATAATACTAGTATGAAAGTATTTTAAAATGCATTAATATGAGTATCCTTTTGTAGAAACATGATATTAGAACAACCAGATCAGTATTTAGAATTCATAGCAAATTCTGAGTAATTTGCTTAGGAATAGCTCTATTAGCAAATTTTAGTTTTTTAGAAATAGGAGGAAAAGTTCATTCTCTACATATTTCTTCAATAATTTATCGATGTTCAACCAATGAATGGATAAAGAAGATGTGGGCTTTTTATACAATGGAGTACTACTCTGCCATAAAGAAGGATGAGCTTCAGACATTTATAGTTCAATGGATGGACCTTGAGACCATATTCTTAAGCGACTATGTTTAAATACCACATTGCTTCTCTGGTGTGAGAAACTCTAAGTGGAAATAAGGACTAAGATGTATAATAGATATTGGGAAATGGGAAGAAAATGTTCAAATGGGAAGGGGAACAAGGGAGTGGGGAGGAAGAAAGGAAGGAAGAGACAAGAAAAAAAGTGAAAATAGAAGGAAAAAATGGAAACGAAGCTTTTGTACACAGGGAGGGTAGGGGGGTGGAGGGGAAGGGGCAATGGGAAAAGAGAGGCGGGAGGTATCATGTACAGGTGCAAATTCCCCATGATGAGTGTTATCATGTATGCCTAAATGTACCAATAAATGTTATTAAAAAAATTTAGTGATGTTAACAAATGTAAATGAAGTCACTTTCCCTGTATGATTGCATTCAACACAGCTTCATGTATTACTTGATGAGTTGAGAAATACCAACTGACAGAGCAGTGATAACAGTAATGAGAACAGTAGTACTTATGAAATACTTAGATGCTAGGTTCTCAGCACCGAGAAATACATACGTAAAGCAAAAACTGAAAGCCTCATAGAGTAATTCAGTTCTATTTCATCCTAGACTATACTCACCAGCTGACATTCTGAGGACGAATAATGATCTTTCGGTAGGCCCCTGATAAAGAATAATCTCGAATTTTGTGTCTCATATTGTCAATATCAAGGTTGTCCATGGTCAGCATTTCTCTGTAGGCTTCACTAACTAATATGAAATAGAAAACGTTAGTTGGGATGCAACCCAACAACAAATTCTAGTCTACCTTGAACTAGACTAGAAATAATGTAGTATGAATATAGTTAGACTGTCCTAACAACGGTAGTCATTCTAATTTATGACTCAAAGTCTATTCTCTGGAATCAAACTTAGTGACTTAGTAACCATGACTAGGAGGTGGCTGCAGCTTTGGCTTGTCCAATCTGTAGGTTATCTGTAACCAGCCCCCTACCGCAGCATAACTTTCAAATCAACTACAAAAGACCACTTCAGGAGTCAGGAGTGGTGGTGCATGAGTCACCTCAGCACTCGGGGGGCTGAGGCCCAAGGACCAGGAGTTCGAGACCAACCTTTGCTACATATCAAGCTCAAGGCCAGCTTGGCCTACGCAGCAAGGCCTTGTCACAAACAAACAAAGCAAGCCTTTTCATCCAAAGTTGCTAAACTATGTGCTCAGAGTCAGAAAAGACCATACACAAAGGTTTCAGTGCTCTTTGGAAGATGTAGTTATAAATAAATGTACAAAAATAAGAGACCTTGGAAAGCCATCTGGCTCACCCTCACATCTGATGCAGAAGCTGTATTTAATACCGAGAGTTTCTAGCCTTCACCTCCACGTCGTTATTTACAGAGAACTACTTTTTTGTGAGGCACAAAATTACTAGAAAAGTTCTTCCTATTCCAAGCTGAAATCTGCTTCTTATAGCCTCTGATGATTGCTCTGGAACACAGTGGTTAAACTTTCCTCTATAAATACTCTCAAATATTGGACCTTTAAGCCATGTATCATTAGACCGAACAATGGTCCTCTCAACTGTCTCTCCTTTGATACACACACACACACACACACACACGCGCGTGCACGTTTTGTTTTCTGAGACAGGGTCTCACTATGTAATCCAGGTTGGCCCCGAACTCCTGACCCTTTTGCCTCAGCCTCTTTAGTGCTGGGATTACAGATGTGCACCTGTAATTTCTGCACTGACATTTTTGTGTTTTCCACCAAACACTTCATCTGCCCTAGGGTAGCAGGCTTATAAGTGCAATAATAACTCTGGATGCTTTTAAATAATTTTTCATATAAACACTATTGAACTAGGGCTTTTCCATTTGTACATTTGATCATGGAGCTTAAGCATGAGAATTTATGTTTAACCCTATTAAATGCTTTCTACAGTTTTCTGAGATGGGGTCTTGCTACACTGCCCAGGCTGGCCTTCAGCTTGCAGTCTTCCCCTTAGCCTCTCAACTGCCTGGTGCAGTTCTTAAGTAATTTTTCATGTTATGTAATATTAACTACATTGTACTATTTACAAATGTGATCAGCAGGTTTATCTAAGCTATTCATTAAAAAGCCAACAGGGAGCCCTAAATGAGTGCAGCTGGGTACTAGTGTGTGCCTGCTAGGTGTCCACTTGTTGCAGTATCACCTATACAGCGTATGAATCCCTATCTTGGCCACAAGGTTTCACGAATAGTGTTTTCAAAACTGCTAAACTTGCTCCAGTTGGTATTAGCAACGTTCCTGATTCTGAGAAGTATAAGAAAGAAAAGAATGTTTTCCTTTTTTTGGGGGGGAGACAAGGTCTTGCTATGTAGTCCAGGCTGGCTTTGAACTCACTGTGTAGCCCAGGCTGCCCTCCAACTTACTGCGATTCTCCTGCTTCAGCCTCCAAAGTGCTGGGATTACAGGCGTGCGCCACCATGCCCTGCTTTCTTTTTCTTTCTTAGGATGGTTGATTTGGGGTGTCAACTTAACTAGATTAAAGGATATTACGATAGCATGCACCATTATTTGTTCTCAATGTTTCGGTAGGCCCTGAGCCTGTCCCTCTTATACTATAAGGGAAACACGAGTGATTTTTCCCCCCTCCCTCCCTCCTTTCTTCCTTTCTTCTGTCCTTTCCCTCCCTCCTTCCTGTGGTACAAATTGAACCTTTTTACTGAGCTACATCCAGCCCCCTTTCTTTTGGTACTGGGAATCTAACTTAGGATGTTGAACTTCCCAGCCAGGCACAGCACCACTGAGCTACAGCCCCAGCCCTCCCAGCACCGCCCCCTCTTTTTTTGGTACTGAGGATCAAACTTGGGTCCTTGTGCTTGTGCAGCAGGCGGCGAAACCACTGAGCTAAATCCCCGGCCCAACCCTTTTTAAAAAAATAGACTGGGTCTTGGTAAGTTGCCTAGATTGGGCTTGAACTCACAGTCCTGCCTCAGCCTCCCAGAGTGCTGGGAGTGCTGTCCCTGGCTTGATTTTGTTTTTGATTAGACTGACTGAGCTGCCCCACACTTGTATGGGGAGGATGTTTATGGAGGAGACTGGCATATGAGTCAGAGGACTATGTGTGCACACACCTTGGATGGAACAAAAAGGAAGGGTGGATTGTTTCCCTCTCTCTCAGGGCTGGGACAGCCTCTTCTCCCCTGAAGGTCACAACTCCAGGCTCTTCTGCCAGTGGACTCCAGGGCTTGGGCCAGCCAGCCCCCAACCACATCACATTCTTGGCCCTGCAGACTCAAGAGAGCCACACCACCGCCTTCCCTGCTCTCTGGCCTATGGACCTGGACTGCACCACAGCTACTGCATTCCCTTATTCTCCACCTTGCAGATGATCTGCCAAGGCATTCCCAGTTTTGCACTGGTCTCTGCAGCACTGGGGAAGCTGGCCTTAGTGTCTCAAGTGCCTTCCCACAGCTCCGGATTCTGCTCTCCTGGGTCCTGGATCCCACCTCACATTCCCACCTCCTCACACCCACCCTTTCCCTCAGGGAAGTTAGCCTGTGTTCCAGGAGCACAGCAATTTGGTTGAACTAATCAACATATAAATGGGAGATTTCCACTCGCCCTTCTAGAGTATTTACATTATCTAAGAAGGGTGTTTCTTATAATCATTTTTGTAATTCATAAAAGTTCCAGGAATATATTTTGATAAGTAAAATATTTCTGGCCACTGGGCATGGTGGCTCAAGCCTATAATCCCAGCACTTGGGAGGCTTAGGTAAGAGGACTGCTGCAAATTCAAGGCCAGCCTGGACAACATAGTGAGTTCAAGGCCAGCCTGAACTAATAGCAAGAACTTTTCTCAAAAAACCAAAAACAAAAGAAACAAAAAAAATTCTGGCCTCTTGAGAGAAAGGATGGATATTTTTTTTTTTTAGGTACCGAGGATCGAACTTGGGTCCTTGCGCTTGCACAGCAGGAGGCGAAACCACTGAGCTAAATCCCCGGCCCCAAGAAAGGATATTTTAACAGGAAAACACAACCAGTCTCAGACTCTCAGACAGTCCCACTGAACTGGTGCCACAGTGAAAGCTGTTCTTTTTTTAATCTCTGAAGAATCAGTTTTTTTGGGTTTTTTTTGGTACCGGGGATCAAACTCGGGTCCTTGCACTTTCGAAGCAGGTGGCGGAACCACTGAGCTAAATCCCCGGACCCTGAAGAATCAAAGTTTTAACCCTCTACCCCCCTGCACAAGGGGCACCCATGAGGGCAACCGAAATAATTCGCAGCAGCTTCTGGGGAACGGGAAATAGAGAATTCTAATTTCCCACTTAGGGTGGTGGGATGGTGGTGGTGGGGACTGAACCCAGGGTCTTCACAATGACCTACATTTCAAGTATGTTTTTTTCCTTAAATTCTGAGACAGTCTCTTGTAAATCACTGAATTACCCAGGCTGGGCTTGAAGTTGGGATCCTTCTGCCCAGCCTCACCGATACTGGAACTACAGGCACATATGCTACCAGGCCCAACTTAACTTTCCACCTTTTTTTTTTTTTTTGTACTGGGGATTGAACTCAGGACCTTGCACTTGAGAGGCAGGTGGCGGAACCACTGTGCTCAATCTCTGGCATCTTTTCACTTTTTAAAGCTTCTGTGTATTTGCTGACTTTTTAAATACGAGCACATACTATTTTTCTGGTGCTCTACCCCTGAGCTACATTATGAACCTTTTATAGTTTATTTTTGGCACTGGGGATCGAACTCAGGACCTTGTGCTTGCAAGGCAGCGAGGTGCCACTGAGCTAAATCCCCAGGCCCCTTTTATAATTAAAAAAAAAAAAAAGTTTAAGGAAACCTATGTTGAAATACAATTGTCCATCCACAGGGACTTTCTCAGTGACTCTTTTCAGACTCATTCCTGTCTTCAATATAAATGAGTGATTTTTTGTGTTTTGTTTTGCAGTGCTGGAGACTGAACCCAAGGCCTTCTGTACACCAGGCAAGTGCTCTAACACTGAGCCACATCCCCATCTTAAATCAGTGCATTTTAGAAATTCAAATAATGCAAGCAGCAACCATGAGAATACAACTATTACTAGAACTACTATCCCCTCTTGGCCTCTTGGGCCCAGGCTGGTCTCCCACTCATGAGCCCAAGCAGTCCTCCCTCTTAGCATCCAGCACAGCGGGGACTACAGGCTAGGGCCTAGCTCTCCTTTTTTAATCTAAATTCTCCATTTGAATGTACTCCTCTGGGAAACTTTCATATACAACCTCGGTTTACATACATATGTTTGAAATTTAAATAACTCTTTAAGTGTGATGGAAATAAGGTTTTAAAATCAAGAGTAGTGATTTTTTTCTTTTCTTTACAGGTTGCTATCAGGGCTTAACTTCATTAGACCTGTTTTCACTATTCTGACCAACCCCCCAAGCCCTGGGTGGAGGGACTTACTCTTATGCTTTGGGTAGATCACATCAAAACCAGGCAAGGGCATCACCACATCATGAATGGAGTAATTAGTAATATCTTCTTCCTCAATATAGGTGGCTGTGGCTGCAAATCCATAAGCAAACAGTAACTTAAGGAAAAAGCCACTATTTTTATGAGTTCAAGCTTGGAAGGAAATTAAATTGGGATACCTATCTGTCTTTTCTATTCTAAGAAATAAAATCAAAATTTAATAGAATTCTTAACGAGGATTAAAAAAACTCAGTTGCACCCTCATTTTCTGGGAACATTCACTTTAAAAAATCAGCACCTTGGGGCTGGGGATTTAGCTCAATGGAACCAAGGCTGCCTGCCTCACAAGCGCAAGGTCCTGAGTTCAATCCCTGGCACCCCCCCCCCCCATCAGCACCTTAAGCCAGGTGTGGTGGTGCACACACCTGTGAGCCCAGCACTCACTGAGGCAGAAAGATTGGTCCGAGTTTGAGGCCAGCCTGGGCTACAAAGTGAGTTCAAGGCCAGTTTGAACTACATAGTGAGACTCTGTCTCAAAAAAAAAAAAACAACAGCACCTTCATCCTTCTTAGGTGACAATGTGAAAGGCTTTATGGAAAGCCATCATAAATGTATGCATTTTGCTAAATGAGTAAACAATTTAAAAAACAACCTATATTTAGGGGATGAAACGTACCTGGGACATTAAAGTATACTGGTGTGATCAATACTGCACGAGGAAAAACCATCACATCAGGAAAACAAAATTTTAGAAAAAATGCAGACAAACAGGACATGTATGAGCTAAGGGATGGTAGCCAGGCATGTCACTGACCTAGGAACATGGATCTTGGAATCAGACAAGTGGGCTCTGAATTTCAGGTTTTTTTCCTAACAGCTGTGGTACACTGAGCAAGTGACTAAACTGCATGAAAAATGGAGAGAATATCTGCCAGCAGCACTGCAGGATACAGGCAAAGGGGTTAGTGTAAGACCTGGAACACAGCAGGCCATAGTGGATGGGATGTTACTGCTGTCTTAGGAATGTCTTGGGCGCAGCACACACAGAATGCCCATTCTGTAACAGCCGCACATACCGTTAGCTCTAGTCTGGGATTAGCCTAAAGAAACTTTAAAACTGGCTGACAACAAGCCAGAAATACACATATTTGTAGGCCCAGGTTAAAGCTGGAAAGGGATTATAGCCATCATGCATCCAAATTCTATTCTACAAGGTAACTGAGAAAATGAGTCAGATGCTTCCTCAAACCAGATAAAGATTTTTAAAATTACAAATATAAACTAGTCATTCTAAGCTTAAGTGGCCCTTCCCTCTCAAGCTTACTAAACATCTCTCTTAATTTAGTAGGTAGGCAGGATTTTAAAGCCACTGGTGTCAGAGACCTAAATCCTATTTGATTGAACAATGATATGAGCTGTTTTACCTCCTTTGAGAACAAGGTCCCCTGGGACAGGTTTCAGCCCATAGTCTTCTATCCTCTTGCTTACCATATTATTCCACACATAGCTTTGATAGCTATGGATATACATTAAGCGATTATTTCTTGGTATCTGAGGAGAAGGGAAAAAAAGGCAAGAAAAAATATTCTGAATATAAAACACTGTAGACTCTACAACATCTTGCTTGTTTAGTGGTGATCCTTGTATTAGAAATTCATTTTTTAATAGCCTGTAGAAACATTCACTGATACAGAGCACTAAATATTAGAGACAGAAACTAGAAGGATTAATATGGTAGCAGTTTATAAAGTCTGTATAAGGAGAACACCTAAAATGCCTTAATGACGACTAATTACTTGCAGGGAGAATCCTGCTTTATTTGTACATCTGGGAAAAAGCAACTAAGACAGGTTTAAAGGATAAACTTTAACATGTCCTAGACTATTATATAAAATAGTGGCAGAGGCTACATTTGCCAAAATAGCACCAATCTTGGGCCACCATGATAAACCCAGACTAATAGGCAACTATTCAGACTATTGCGGTCCAAATCTCTCTCTCTTTCTCTGTTTTTGGTACTGGGGATTGAACTTGGGACCCTTGCGCTTGCGAAGCAGGCGCCGGAACCACTGAGCTAAATTCCCAGCCCCCAACTCTCTTGTTAAGGCAGTTTACAGTTCAAAGGACGATGACCAAGAAATGATTATACAACAGATTCTGAATTTCTAACATACTCAATTTAATTTTCCCCTGGAGACTGTCTTGCACATTAAAATGTCTCCAAAGGCCAGGGATTTAGCTCAGTGGTTTCACCGCCTGCTGCGCAAGCGCAAGGACCCGAGTTTGATCTCCGGTACCAAAAAACAAACAAAAAAACAAAACAAAACAAAAAACAACAAATAAACCCCCAAACCTCTCCTGCCCTCAATGTTAAAAAGTAGTGCTGATGTTGTCCACATCTACCCACTCATCTCCATTTGGGTCTGAACAAGGATCACTAGGGTAGAACACCTTTGGAGATCACCAAAGGATACTTATTTACCTTCTGTTCTTTCAAAATTCAGTAAAATCTTCCAAGATAACGTTTAAAAAGCATTAAACCACCTTGGACCATTGCCTGACTTCACAAATTGCACTCACTATGCCAAATGCAGAGACTATATTCTTCATTCCATATTTTGAAAGTCCTCGAAGCAGCTGCCCCTCCACACACCTTTTGACAGGCAGTTTTTTGAGGGCAGCAGTTGGGTCTTTGGTCTTCGCCCATTCTTCCCTGCATTTAACCAAGTACCCTTTTTCAGCTGGGGAGGAAAAAAGCTATGATTAAACAATTTATCCAACAGATGCTCTTTCACAATAGCGTATTTCAGAGGGAACACATTATAAAGGTTGTCTACAGTGTTCTGCTCACTTGAGAACAGCTGCAAGAAAGTGAAAAGATGTGGACTGGGCCAAGTTTAAAGAAGTGTGTGTCTGACTGTGCCAACATGCTCCTGCTCCCAGGCTGACAGTGAGAGCTATTTACTCTTCACTGTCTGCATAGCTAATTCAACAGAAGATAAAAGCCTGGTAGTCTTTACTTCCTTCTCTTTTGCCATTGTACAGTCAGATGTAATGGGTTATTTTCTTTAAAGTTACACAATTCATCTTTTTTTTTTTAGCTTGCAGATGAATACTTACCCAAAGTCAGTATAATTATTTCAGCAATTTATAAAGTGGGAGTTAAATCTCTTTTATACAATATGGCTTTAGAGGTACTTTCTGGAAAATTATTAGTAAAAATTATTTTTAAAATTTTTTTTGTGGTACTGGGGATTGAGTCCTGTCTTGCTAATGCTAGACAAATGTTCTACTGTTGAGTTAAATCTCCAGCCTTCTTTGAGACAGGGTCTTGCTAAATTGCCTAGGCAGATCCTGAAGTTGCAATCTTCCTGCTGCAGCCTCTGGAGCAGCTGGGATTAGAGCCGTGCATCACTATGCCTGGTCATTTAGGAACTTTTAAACTCTAAATCTCAAGTTTTTTTCTGAGACAGGGTCTCACTGTATAGTCCAGGCTGGGCTTGAACTAGCTACATATCCCAGGCTGACTTCGAATTTGTAATCTTTCTGCTTCAGTATTTCTTTCTCTCCTTTTTGTTTTTTTGGGTGCCGGGGATCAAACTCGGGTCCTTGTGCTTGCAAGGCAGGCTGCTGAACCACTGAGCTAAATTCTGGGCCCCATCTGCTTCAGTATTTCTGAGAGCTGGGATTATAGGTAATACACCATTATGCTCAACTTCTCAAGGTGTTTTTGCCAGGATTTTATATTCCATTACACTATGCTTTAATAAAATAGCACCATGTAAAGGGTTCAAATACATTCATAGATTTAATAGTGAAGGAAGAAAGGAAAATGAATTTATTTCTCAGATGTTTACTCATTATAACCAGGACATAAATTTAAAAATCTCAAGTATATATACAAAATTTGTGAGAAATATAAAAAAATATACTATACTTTTAATTAAAAGGGCTGGGGAGTTAGCTCAGTGGTTCTGCCACCTGCCTAGCAAACACAAGGTCCTAAGTTCAATCCCTGGTACCCCCCCCAAAAGAATTTTAATGTAAAAATAAAATTCTAAAACTAACCATCCCAATTTGCACATATGAAGTGCAATGGAAAAAAATACAGATTTTTAAAATAAAAAATTTACACCTGAGTGTGGTGGCACATGCCTGTAATTACAATGTTTGAGACGCTAAGGCAGGAGGATTGCCCCAAATTTGAGGCCAGGTTGGGCTACATAGTGAGTTCAAGGCCAGCCTGAACTACATAACAAGACTGTGTCTCAAAAAAAAAATTACAGTAACAAGACATGTTGCCATTAATCCTGCTCAAAATCCTTTCCCTCACTTCAAACATACTTAGCGCATCATTCTTGCCACTTCTTGAAGCAATTCTGGAAGTCTTCTTTTATGAGTATTATTAGTTGGGCTGTAGTGGCACCCTCGATGTTCTGAATTGGTTAAAAATGTTTACCTTCCATGGTCATTTTGACTTTGGGGAAGAGTCAGGAGTCATATCCTAATATTTCTATTTTTTTTTTTTTTTTGGTACCGGGGATCGAACTCTGGTCCTTGTGCTTGCGCAGCAGGCGGCGAAACCACTGAGCTAAATCCCCGGCCCAATATCCTAATATTTCTATGAGCTCACCTTTCCATTGGATGACACGAAGGAAGAGCACACACTGAATTTTTTTTATCATATCTCGTAAGACATTCACAAGTGAAGACTTGTAGAACTGCTTTAGAGAGCAGCAAGAATAAAGAGATAAGTGTGTTTGAACCTAGAAGGAAGTATTTTGAAGGGGATTGATTCATAACAGTGTCTTTTACTGTAATACATTTTAAAAATTAAAACATTTACTGTATATTCAACTTAACACTTTTTTTTTTTGAGACAGGGTCTCACTATGTAGTTCAGGCTGGCCATGAACTCACTATGTAGGCCAGGGTGGCCTTGAACTCATGGAGATCCTCCTGCCTCAGTGTCCTGAGTGCTGGGATTTCAGGTGTGTGCCACCATGCCTGAAACTCACACATTTTTATTGGAAGAAATTCCATGACTACTTAGCCATACACTGTTTCTTTTCTCTCTCTTTCTTTCTGAGACAGGATCTCCTTGTACTCACTGTATAGCCCATGCTGGCCTCGAACTCGTGATGATATTCCTGCCTCAGCCTCATACACTGTTTTTTTCCCTTTTCTTTCTTTTTTTTTTTTTTTGATGCTGGAGATTGAACCCAACCTCAATATTTTTTCTTTTTTCTTTTTTTGGTGCTGGGGATCAAACTCGAGTCCTTGCGCTTAATATTTTTTTTAACATAAGCTTTATTCTTACCTCCAGAACGGGGTTTTAGTATTAAATCCATGACTTCTGTCCAGGAATTCTGAAGAATAG
Organism: Heterocephalus glaber; assembly: GCF_053883595.1. Classification (NCBI taxonomy): domain Eukaryota; kingdom Metazoa; phylum Chordata; class Mammalia; order Rodentia; family Bathyergidae; genus Heterocephalus; species Heterocephalus glaber. Next base: position 23,511,209 of record NW_028258156.1, on the reverse strand, counting down.
CTCTAAGATTAAACAATATTTATTTTACTAATTTTGTATTAAGATGAATCTTATGTGCCAAAATCTTTGTCAAGTCAACAAAACGTAGTAGCTTTATATTAAACTTAAATGTAAGCAGAAAAATTAGGATATTGATTTCAAATACCAACTTTAGAAAAATTGAGAATAAAATTAAAGATATGCTTACTCATACAACTGATACCATTTTAGTTTTGTAATGCTATAACAATATAAACACTACCTAGTTATATTTGAACTTTATTATACATGGAATAGCTACATAAAGTCTTCATTATTTTGGTGGTGCTGAGGATTGACCCTAGAGCCTCATGCATGTTGGGCACACGCTCTACCAATGAGCCATCTCCCTAGCTCAAAGTTAAATCTTCCTAAGTGCCAAAACTTGTTTGAAATTGCTCAAAAAATTTTCTGTATGTTAAACACTCCCTACCTAGGCAAATAGAATAAATACAATTAATTCTTCTTTATTATTCTTGCCAAAATGGAAGTATCTTTATTTTGGGGTATTATAAAAAAGTTCTACCTTCTTGTTTGTTTGTTTTTTTGGTACTGGGGATTGAACTCGTGTCCTTGTGCTTGCGCGGCAGGCAGCGAAACCACTGAGCTAAACTCCCGGCCCTCTACCTTCTTGTTAAAAATTAAATAGTATATAAGAAAGCTTTTCTGTTATCCAACCTCTAAGAAATAAAACAATGTAGGGCTGGGGATTTAGCTCAGTGGTTCCACTGCCTGCCTCGCAAGCTCAAGAACTCAAGTTCGATACTGGCTACCAAAGGGGGAAAAAAAAAAAAGAAGTCTGAAAACAATGTCAATACAGTGTATTTTTCTCCTCTGGCATGCCTTTTATGTATATAGGCAACTTTTCCTTATACTATACTATCTTTTACCATGCAAAATTTATATTTTGAGAATTAAGTCTGAAAATTTTTCCTTTAAAAATTTTAGTCTTGGAAGTCATGCTTCCTTATCAAGAGAATATAGAAATACCCATCTATTATTTTTCCATTTAATTATAATTTTCAATTTTCATGTTTAAGCTAATACACGGGATATTTCTGAACATGAATTTACCTGAGATGCTATTAGATATCTAGTGATGAGACAGATATAAAGAAATAACGTCAATCCAGTAGTGTGATTATAGTAATAACTTCCTATTGTTGGCCACCCTTCATCCTGGAACTAGCCATGTTACACAAGTCTTTAAGTCTCCTCCTCAGGTGACACAGTATTTAGCTGGCTAGACGCCTAGCACCACCTCTAAGGTGTGCAGCACTAACTCAGCACCAGGTCTAGATCTGCCTAGCATTCTGTGTAAAACATAACACATGTCCTGTGCTATGGAAAATGATACATGGCCTGCAGGTCACATCTGGTCAGCCATTTTTTTTGGGGGGGGTGGTTTCTTGAGATAGGGTCTCACTGTGTAACTCAGGCTGGCCTTGAACTATGTAATCCAGGCTGGGCTTAAACTGGCAGTGATCCTCCTGCCTCAGCCTCCTGAGTGCTGGGATTAAAGGATTACACCACGCCCATCTTGGTCATTTGATTTATAAACAAATTTATTGGAAAACAGCTGTCCTGATTCAGCTGTGCGCTGTCCATGGCTGTTTTCATACTGCAACATCAGAACTGATGAGCTGCAAAAAGTACTCTAAGGCCACAAGGCCAAAACATTTAGACCTGTACAGAAAAACTGCCAAGCGGGCCGGGGATTTAGCTCAGTGGTTCTGCCGCCTGCTGGCCTGCTGCGCAAGCGCAAGGACCCGAGTTAGATCCCCGGTACCAAAAATCAAAACAAAACAAAAACCCTGCCAAGCACTTGGGAAGCTGACCCACAAGCATCACAAGTCTGAGGTCAACCATGAATCAAGTTCAAGGCTGGCCTGAACCATACAGTGAGACCCTGTCTCAAAGAAACAAAAATGAAACAAAAACTCTGCTACTATCTGGTATATTTTCTTCTCACCTGCCAGACTTCTCACTGGTATATACTGTGAAGGCTCGGCATCTAGTGTCATAAGAAATATGTATATGTGGCTCACAGTCGTCCATCCTATGACACACTACATAGCAAGAGGCTTTGTACTTTTCTTATTTTATCTTCCCTTCTCCCGCCTTCTTACTACAGTAAAAATATACATAAAATTCATTATTTTACCAACTTTTAAATGTTCAGTTCCATAGATTTTGTCCATGTGTTGCTGTGTAAGCATCAGCACCATCATCTTCAGAACTTTTTATCTTCCTAACTGAAACTTGGCACCCTCAGACGAGAACTCCCTACTCACTGCTCCTCGAAAGCTCTGGCAGCAGCCCTTCTTCCTTCTACAACCAGCTTCTCTTGGAACCTCATATGAGGGGAGCTGCACACTATTTGCCCTTTTGTGACTGGCTGATTTCAGTTAGTTTTCAAGGTGTATCCATACGTAGCATCTGTAATAATTCCTTTTTGTTTTTAAACAGGGTCTGGCTAAGTAGTTCTGGCTGGCCTTGAACTCACGGTGATCCTGCTGCCTCTATCTCCAGAGTGCTGGGATTACAGGCGTGTGCCACCATATTCAGCTAAAAATTCCTTCCTTTAAAGGCTGAATTATATTCTACTACTGTATATACTATATTGTTTACTCATCTGTTGGTGGGCATATGGGTTCTACCTTTTGCTTACTGTGAATGATATTATTCACATAATAACAGCATGAACATAAGCACACAAATATCTGAGTTTGTTCCTGCTTTCTGTTCTTTGGGGTGTTTACCCAGTAGTGGAATTCTGGGTCACATTACCATAACATTAATTGCTTTGTTTAGTTTTCTGGGGAGCTACTATGCTATCTTCCGTAATGGCTGCGGCATTTTACATCCCCACAGGCTGTGCACAAGGGCTCCAACAGCATCACGTCCTCACCTCTTCACTGACACGTACTTGACAATACCACACCTCCCTAAGGCCTAGTGGTGGTGCACATCTTTTCATGTGTTACTTGGCCATTCGCGAATCTTTGGAGAAATGTCTACTCAAGTCCTTTGCCCAGTTCCACATTTTTTTTTTTGCTGTTGCTGAATTTGTAGTTCTTTTCATATTCTAGATATGAGTCTCTTATCAAACATATGATTCACAAAAAAACAGAAACAAAAACTAAATTGCCCAGGCTGGCCTTGAACTTTCAATCCTCCTGCCTCAGCCTCCTGAGTAACTGGGATTACAGGAGTGTTTGCAAACATCTTAATATACTCTGGGTTACCTTCTCATTCTGCTGACAATGTCCTTTGGCACACAAATGTTTATAACTTTGACAAGTCCAACTTAGCTATGTTTTCTTCTGTTTTTATGCCTGTGTATTTGGTGTCACAGCCAGGAAACTACAAGCAAAGCTAAAATCATGAAGTTCTTCCCTATGCTTTCTTCTAAGAGTGTTAATATTTGTAGCTTTATGTTTAGCTCTTTGATCCATTTTGAGGTAATTTTTATATATGGTTTAAGGGTCAACTTCAGTTTTTTATATGTAGGATTCAGTTTTCCCAGTACTATTTGAAAAGCTTCTTTCATCCTTGTTGAAAAATCATTTAACCAGGTACATGAGGATTTATTCTGCCTTTTCTTAAAATATTTTTGAGATATACTTTACATACCATATATTCTCCCATTTAAGTATACAATTCAATGGCTTTTGGTATGTTCACAGAGCTGTCCTAAAATTGCCATGCAATTTTATCGGTTTGTTTTATTTCAAGACAGGGTCTCACTATGTAGTTTAGGCTGGGCCTGAACTCACTATGTAGCCCCGGCCTGGCCTCGAACTCACGGCGATGCTCCTGCCTCAGCCTCCTGAGTGATGGGATTACAGGCATACACCACCATGCATGGCGAAACTGTCACACAAAACTCACACAATTTTACAAATGTTTTGGTTTGAGACATCTCATGTAGCCCAGGCGAGTCTAAAACTTGTGACCCTCCTGCCTCAGTCTCCTGAATGCAGGGATTACAAGTGTGTGCCATCACACCTGGCTCTAGAATTTTTGAACTTGCCATCCTCCTGCTTCAGTTTCCCAATTAGCTGGGATTACAGGTATGTGCCACTATACCAGGAGAATACCCTATCCCATTATCAGCTACACACTATTGGCCCTGCCATGGCCCTGTTTCTAAAGACTTGCCTAATTTGGACATTTCATCCCCATGAATCATATACTGTGTAGGCTTTTCTGATTGGCTTCCTTCACTTAATGCTTTTACACACAAAGGGAATGTCATTCCTTCCTGTGTATACCACATTCTGTTTATCCATTCATTAGGTGACAGGCTTGGGCTGTTTCTATTTTTTAGATGCTGAGTGTGAGTTTCTGTGTCAATGTAACATTTTTGGTACTTTCAGTACATAGCTAGGAATGCAATTTCTAGGTCAAGTGGTAACTCCATACCTATCCTTTTAAGGACTACTAGGTTGTTTGCTAAAACAGCTGCACTATCTCACATTCCTCCGCTACAAGTTCCAGATTCTCCTGATCTTCGCCAACACCTGTTTTGTAACTTTAGCCACCCCAGTGGGCACAGGGCAGCCTCTCACTGTGGTGGACTTGCACTTCTGCAATCATCTGTAATGCTGAGCATCTCTTTGTGCGTTTTCTGGCCATTTATCTATATTCTGTGCCCAGGTTTAGAATAGGTTGTATTTTTGTTGTTGAGTGTGAGAGATCTTTATTTTCCACTCAAGTTATTTTTCCTTTTATTTTGCCGTAATGGGGACTGAACCCAGGGTCTGAGCTACATCCTCCAGCCCATCATCTTTTTCTTTTAAAGAGGGTCAAAGTCCCTAAGTTGCCCAGTCTAGACTTGAACTTGTGATCCTCTTGCCTCAGCCTTCCAGACTGCTGGGATTACAGGTGGACACCACTATGCCCAAGTCTTCTTTAAACTATAAACTGAGACTTTTGTTCTTTCCCTCAGGAGGTCCTATAGTGACTAAGTCGACTTCCTCGAAGATAGGAAATATTATGTTCTGGGAATGTATGTTTTGCATTTTGAACTGACTCTACTGACCTTTGGGCAAGTTATATAACTTATGTTCCTGGAAAAAAAAAATGTAGAACCATTTTAATTAGCTACTTACATCATTAGCTTTTTTTTTTTGGTGGTACTTGGGATGGAACTCAGGGCCTGACAAATGCCAGGCAAAGGCTCTGCCACTAAGCTATACCCCTAGGCCTTTTTAAATTTTACTTTGAGACAGGGTCTCAATATATTGCTCAGGCCTGCTCTGAACTTGTGATTCTCCTGCCTCAGCCTCCAAAATAGCTGGGATTACAGATATGCATCACAATGCCTACCCTATATCAATTATCTTTGGAGTGCAAAAATTATAGGACATTACTGCTATTCTTCTGCCAAATTACTTATAAATGTGCAGGTTGATATAACCCTCCCTTAAATGTTCTGTCCCATGAAACAATTAGCTTCTTTACTATTTTTATTCATGTGTTCTTATCATTAGAATGGATGAAAATGTGTTTGTCTTTTTTTTTTTTTTAAATGGAACTTTAATTGTTTTTTTGGTACGGGGGATCAAACTTGGGTCCTTGCGCTTGCAAGGCAGGCGGCAGAACCACTGAGCTAAATCCCCGGCCGGTATTTTTCTACTCTTATTAGTTACTATAGGTATTTTCTTCTCAACTTTTTTCCTTTGGCTAATACACTTTATGTATTTATTTATTTAGAATTTAAGAGACAGGGTCTATGTTGCTCAGTGTGGCACAAAACTCCTTGGCTCAAGCGATCCTCTTGCCTTGGCTTCTAGAGCAGGTAGGACTATTAGGTGTACACTGCTTTGACTTTACATTACTTTCCATTTATTTGAACACTTACTATACACTAGGCATAGAAACAGGCACTGCATAAGCCCCAATCTCACTTCTCTTTCACCACCTTGTGAGGTATTATTTCAATTTAAGTAATATATCTTTATTAATTTGAGTAATTTAAGGCTGAGAACTCAAGACTGGTTTCCTGCCTGGACTTTTATCCTTCACAGCACTATTTTCAAGAGGTAGAGAAAACACATGACAGAATTTACCATTTTGTGTTTCTAGGATCATAAAAGTAAATTCAAGTTCAGAGTTAGCTGCTGAAGAAAATGAACCGGACGTCGGTGAGACTTTACTACCAGAACTCTAGCTGATCAACTAGTGAGCTTGGATAGACTTCCCTGAGCCTTATTTCCACCTTGCTAAAATGAAGGCTTGAACCACAGGAAAGGACTGTGTCAAACCTGTAGCTACCAACTTTCTAACTCACAGGAACGTCTCCCAGAACACAGTCTCTGTTGGGCTTTATGATTTAGGTACTGATCCTTGGGACTACCAACCCACTTTACCCTAGAGGGGCCTCTTACACCTGAAAGTGAATCAGAGTACTGAAATTAAATTTACTTCACTGATTCTATCCTCAACCATTTTCTTGAAAGTGTAGAGGAAGGAAAGATCCAAGTTTAATAACTGGGAATCATTTGTTAGCAGACCATAATGCACACTGTCTCCACCTAGCTACTCTGGGTCGGAGTTACCCAGTTCCTCAGCCCAGACTTATCTGTTAAAAATAAAAGCAAAACCCGAGAGGGGTTACCAACGGTGGGAGAAAAGCTTCCTGTTTAGGTCATGCCCTTTTGAACTCTTGATTTCTACCTTGTACATGGATTATCTTAAAATAGAACGAAAATTAAGAAGCTATGGATCAGTGGTTCACTTGTCCTGAACAAGAATCTAGAAATACTTTATGAAATTAAATACTAACCTTCCGACTTGGTATGTAGGGACAGCTGTTGTTCCAAATCTTTGCATTCCATAGTAGTTAATAAATCCAATCTCCTTGAGAGAGTTCATAGCTTGTTGGACTTGGTCATCAGTTCCTGTTATATTTCTGCAGGCATCCAAATTATCCAGAGGAAAAAAAATTACAGCCAAACATATTTGGGGATGTGCATCCCAAGGGACTATGGCATGGCTTCCATGCCTCTCCTTTGAAGCTTTCTCTCCACCTCCTGAGGGCTCTTTGTTCATTGTTACACTTTAATAAACCCACCATTTCAGCCACTTTTTTTTTTTTTTGGTACTGGGGATCAAACTTGGGTCCTTGCACTTGCACAGCAGGCAGCAAAACCACTGAGCTAAATCCCCAGCCCCATTTCAGCCACTTTTAAGTATATAATCCAGGGGCAGTAAGTATATTCGAAATGTTGTGCAACGTTCACTACTATCTACTTCCTGAACTTTTTCAACTTCTCAAACTTAAACTCTACACCCGTTGCTCCCTGACCCCAATAACCTCCGCTCCACTTCCTATGAGTTGGCCTACTTCAGGCGGCTCATATAATCAACAGGCATTCTGTCTCTTAACACAGTATTTGAAGCCGGTGTTTTTCTGGTCTTTGGTGGGGCAGGGATTGCCTGTCAGTGCAAACTACAGTAGTATTTGCCCTCCCAGCTTTTTTGGCCCTGCTCTGCCTTCCTGCTAACCTGCACCTGATTAGTAACTCATTACCAGGCGATCTGGCCAGCCATCCTCAGGTTCTGCATTCCCACTTGTAATTCTTTACCTGAGAACTACAGTGAAGTGATTTCCTTGGAGCTCTCCCAATTTCAGAGGGGTTTTCTGATAGCTGAAATTTCCTAGCTTAAAGTTCATCAAGCACTTATTCAGGTGAGCAAGTCTTTGTGCAGATATTCTTTAAAAAGATAAAAAGGAGCAGAAAGAGGATCATGAGATACTGTCCAAGATGACCTAGGACAGCTTCCTGCAGAGAGCATAGCTGCGCATAGCGGGGCCACAGCTGGAAGAGGCAGGCATGGTGGAAGGTAAGCACACTGCACACTTCCTGTCCCCAAAGGGTCCCCGGCACAGCACAGTGGTGCCTTCTTTGACTAGGATGCTGTGGCCTGTGCTCCACTTCACATCCTCAAATCCCTTTGTTATTTCAACACTGATGGATAACAAAACAATAAACAGTATCTGTGGAATTTTGTTTTGGAAGAGAAGAAAGGTGAGAAAAGAGATGGTGGTAAAGAACAATCTCACATAACAAAAGAATATCAAGCATTAAGAAAAGAGTTAGTCATAGTTTCATCTATCAGAAAAATATTATAAACTCACCATAGAAAACTTGGAAAATACAAAAATGTAGAGACAATTCATAGGTTCATTCCTTTAAGAGAAATCTGTTAAATCTAACTCTATTTCCTCCTGTTCTTTTTATAAACATGTTAAAGATATATATATATATATATATATATATGTATACACAGCTAGAATCCTCCCACAAATCTGTATCCTGCTGCTTTCATTTGTTTCCTATGGCATTACAAAATTTTCAAAGATGTCTTACCTTCTTCAATACAAAATCTGTAGAAAAACAGACACATTGAAAACCCTTTCCCCTCTCCATACCCATGTCCTCCCCACTTGCAGCTAAGAACAAGTCTGTATGTCCCTCCCAAACACTTTCTGCATATAGAAACATGTCTCCTTCCTCCCTCTTAGATTTTCTGATAAGCCTTATGTGTTATATATCCAGAAAAATACACAATTCATAAACGTTCAACTTATGAATGTCATCAAGGTGACCACAACCACTTAAGCAAGGTCTTCTTTTGAAAAAAGCAAATTCTGCCACATTATAAATTGTTTAGCACCTTTGCTTTAGTTATTTAATGAACACCTTCTAGAGGGGCTGGCAATTTAGCTCAGTGGCACCACGCCTGCCTCATAAGTGCAAGGTCCTGAGTTTGATCCCCAGTAGCAACAGAACAAAACAAAACAAAACAAAAGGCTTAGAGATTTGCCTTATCTACACAGTACTTCAGATCTGGCCTCTCCTGGGTACAGTGGCACAGAATGGCTGTGCATGGCATGGATGTGCCATCTCCTGTTTTTGTTTTGCAGTACTGAGGATTGAACCAGATGCTCCCCCATGCTAGGCAAGTGACACACCACTCAGCTACGTCCCCAGCCTTTAAAAATTGTTTTTCTTTTGACACAGTCATACTAAGCTGCCCAGGCTGGTCTTGAACTTGTGATTCTCCTGCCTACGATTACAGGAGTGACTACAGTGGTGCACTACCATGCCTGGCTGACCTGTCTCCCTTAATGGATATTTAAACTGCCACCAGTCTTTTGCTATTTACAAACAATTCTCTAACAAATATCCTTATACATTTCTTTGCTCACTTTTCCAGGTGTACATTTAGGATAAAGCCCTAGAAGTAGAAGGGCGTGGATTTAGTTTTAACCCTTCTCTCCATCCAGTGAGGTTACACCAATTTATGCCCAAACATTAACACCCCGATGCCCAATGCCTCACCCTGGGGCCAATCTCCTTGCTAAGTTGAATATGGCTCAGTGTGGCCCCAAGATGCCCAGACCGGAAGCTTGGTCTTCGGTGTCCCATGCTGGGAGGCGGAGCAAGTCCTCAGACGGGACAGAGGCTGTGTCCTGGGTTCTCGAGGCAGCAGCCCTGAGAGCACGCTGTGGTGAGTGGCTGACTCCCAGCCCGAACAGGCTCAGGCTCTGGCATGTGTTTGCTTTCTCTGTCTTGCATATGCTCCACCACTGCCAGCCACCGCAAAGTTCTCAGCCATCTGATACCAGCGCCATGCCCCTTTATGCACTGAGCCTTGAGCTGAATTCACCTCTTTTATTTATTAATACCCAGCCTCAGACATAGTAATACACAAGTATACTCCTTAAACCCACAAGATGGGTAGTACAAATCTTTTTAAAAGTTTTTAGGTCTCACTATGTAGTTTAGGCTGACCTTGAACTCAAGGAGATCTTCCTGCCCCAGCTTCCCAAATATTGGGATTGCAGCCATGTGCCATCATGCCCAATACAAATCTTTTTGAGCTTTGTCAGTCTGTTAAAATTTGGTATCTTTGGCTGGGGATTTAGCTCAAGTGGTTCTGGCACCTGCCTTGCAAGTGCAAGGTCCCATGTTTGATCCCCAGTAACAAAAAAAAACCAAACACACACAAAAAATTTGGTATCTTAAACCTGGTTAGCACATACCTGTAATCCTAGTTACTTGATATTATGTTACTGTTATTATTTTGTTATTTGCCCAGATACATGAGAGACTGAGGCAGGAGGTCTATAAATCTGAGGCCAGCAACCCTGTCTCAAAAAAAAAGAGGTTATAGGGCCGGGGATTTAGCTCAGTGGTTCTGGTGCCTGCCTTGCAAGCGCAAGGTCCAGAGTTCAATTCCCAGTACCAAAAAAAAAAAAAAGAGGCTATGGATATAGCATTGTTTTGGCCCTGGGTTCCAGCCTCTGTACAAGAGCACTGCGGGAGAGGATACACATACACATATTATAAATGCCACATATATAGCATCTTGACATTTATTCACATAAATGTGGCTTAAACCCACCCACAGATGGTGACCATAACCTGTTCATCCTGTTGTCTGTTGTTCTACTGGATTAATTTTTTACAGTACCGGGGGTTGAATCCAGGGCCCCCTGAGCTAGACTCCAGCCCTTTTTTCATTTTATTTGAGACAGGGTCTTGCTAAGTTGCCCAAATAAGCTTTGAACTTGTGGTCCTTCTCTCTCCACCTCCCATGTAGCTGTGTTTATAGGCATGTACCACTGTGCCCTGCCCTAGTTTACACATTATGGAAATCTGCCCGTATCACACATTTTGCAAATACTATCTACCATTTTCGTTTTTGTTTTTTTGGTACTGGGGATCGAACTTGGGACTTTGAGCTTTCGAGGCAGGCGGCAGAACCCAGAGCTAAATCCCTGGCCCTGTCTACCATTTTTATGAGTTTACTTTATATTTTACTATCATATTTAGAAAAATTTCCAATTTGATGTTGGAAAAATTCAAAATTAGAGAAAAGCAACCCACAAATAATTAACAGCCTTATACCTCTGACCTGGATTTACCAAGACAGATTTTCCCAAACTTCCTTTTTTTTTTTTTGTATGGGGAATCAAACTCAGGGCTTCACACTTGACAGCAGGTGCTGTGCTGCTGAGATACATTCCTGGCCTCCCAGACTTCCTTTGCACATCTCTCTCTGTGTATATGTCCCCCCCCCCACAGGGGAGATCTATGTATTTACTGAACCACTGAGTGAGCCACAGATGCAGGGCACTTTACCTCGCAGGACTGCAGAATCGCCTAAGAACAAGCAGAGCCTGCTGTGCAACTGCAATGGTCACCTCAGGAAGCCAGACAGCATTCACTACTGTCTCCTACTCAGGCCACATTCAAACTCACCAAGTACTCCAACAACATCATATAGGTGAGGATCTTTTGTTTTCATAGTTCTTGGTTGGTTTGTTTACTTATTTATTTATTTTAGTTCTGGTTTTTTTGAGGCAGAGTATAGCCACATGGTTCAGGTTGGTCTTGCCTCATGAACTACTGTACAAGGTAGGAAGCTAAACACAGAAGTCAGGAAATGGGCAAAGCTTGTACTCCATTTCCCTCTGTCCCTTGTTCAACTCAAGGCCACACATGATCCAGGAGAAGTTCAAAGGGGTAGAGCAGGTGCAGTCCAGATGTGGACTAGCTGTTGAGAGGCATCAGGCCCAGGAGCAAAAGGGCACCAGACCCTTGAGTTCCGAAACACATATGAGGATGATGGGGGGAACCAAGGGTGTGAATTAATCCAGGAATTATATCCCACAGGATCCGGAAAGCAGAGGATGGGTCTGAGGAGAGTGAGGACCAGGAGGACAGGACTCCTCTTAGTCAGGAAATGTTGCAGTAGCAACTGATAGACTAATTCAGAGGAAAAGGAATCCAACTGTCACCAATGAGGCTGTTCTGGGAAAATTCTGGTGACTGCTTTCTGATAGTGCCAAGGAAGTGCCTAACAAATCTATTCTTTTCTTTTTTTGAGATGAAATGGACATGAAATCAATCATTTTAACTGCTCTATTATATACAATTCATGGGTTCTTAGTATATCCACAACATTGTGCAACTGTCATCACCATCTCACCCCAAAACATTATATCCTCTGAAAAAGAAACCCCATGCTGCCGGGTGTGGTGGCACACATCTGTAATCCCAGCACTCAGGTGGCTGAAGCAGGAGGATCATCATGAGTTCGAGGCCGGCATGAACTACAAAGTGAGACCTCCATCCCCTCTCTGTAGCCCCTGGCAACCATTTACCTATTGTCTATAGGGTCCTCATGTTGGACACTTCATATATGGACTCAAACAATGTGTGACCTTTTACGTCCGACTTCCTAGCAGAATGTTTTTAAGGTTTATGAATGTTATCTTTGAGTGTACAATAGACATCATTTCCAAATCCCACCCCACAGCAAAACCCCAGACCCATGATTAGCTCTGGATGCTGAGGGGCTTGCTGGGGAAATACAGGATGGAGCTGACAACCATCTCCGCAGTACTATTCAGTGTTAATTCTGATGATCCTAGACCAAGTTCTCTGGTTGGAAATTCACAACAATTTAAATGACTACAGAACATGGCAATCTCACTTGGAAACATTAGGAGCCAATCTAACTGACATATTGTACAAAAGCTTTATTTAAGGAAGCCAGGGAAATACTGGCCCAGGCTCAGGAAGGAGACTGACAGGAACAGGCAGGAAAAGAAACAAATCATTCTGAATAAGACTGTTTCTCCTTGAGATCCTGCTGGAATTTCTAGGTGGCTTTCAGGTCACAAGAAGCTGGAAAGAACTGCTGCTTATCCCCAGACTGATCAATTCAGCAGTCATAAAAACCCTTGCAAGGCCGAGTGGGTTTGTCCTGTTCCCATTCTCAAGGGAAAGGCAGTTGGCCTGGCTCTGTGGACCCATTCAACAAGCCGAGGTGCAGCCTGTATCCCATGAGATAAGTGCTGTGTGCTTTCAACAGGCCAGCATCTTGGTGTCCAGCACAGCTTCTCAGAGTCAACAGGAAAATGAGAAAGCAGTAAGTGTCCTCGAGGGCAGAGCAGTATCCTGACCAAGTAGGACACCTGCTGGCCGGCCTCCAATATTCAAATAGTTTACACTATAAAATGGAATAAGATGCTATTTTCCGACCTCAAATTAGCAAATGGTTTTCTTTCTTTCTGACAATGGGCTGGGGAGAATTATGAGGATCTATAATAAAGATGGTAATTGGTACCACCTTTCTTCAGGGCAAGTAGGTCTGGCTATCAGAACCCATTTGCACTTTATACTCCCTTCTGGTCAGTAATTTCACTCCAGTGTTTATCTGTGTGTGGGTTCCTGGGGGTTGAACCTAGCTTTCATGCATGCTAAGCAAGTGCTCTAATACTGAGCTATATCCCCAGCCCTTTAAATTTTTTTATTTTGAGGTAGGGTCTTGCTAAATTACCCAAGTGATCTGAAATTTGTGATCCTCCTGCCTCAGCCTTATAACTAGCTGGGATTACAGGCATGAGCCACCGTATCTAGCCTTGCATTTTTATGAATAAAATATAAAACTTATTTTTAAATTGAAGTAGAAAATTTTATTTAGCCAGCTAGAAATCACAGGAATTGACAATTAGATACCAAAGAGAATGCAAAGAGAGCTACAAAAATGAGTTCAAGGCCAGTATGAACTACATAGCAAGACCCTGTCTCAAAATAACAATAATAATAATAATCATAACAACAATGACAATGGCGAGGAGAGGTAAGGACCTTGAGTCCCATACCCAGAGTCTGGGAAAGTAAAAGCCCTTGAACCATTCTCTTCCCCTCCCCATTCTTCTGGGTTTCTGGTGAGCCCCCTGGCCATTTCTCACAGGGGCTCTCTAAATCCACAGTCTATTAGTCAGCTTTGTGTCACTGTGACAAAATGCATCACTAGGATAGAGGCAACTTAAATGAAAAGAGGTTTATTTTAGCTTACAGATTCAGAGGCTGCAGTCAATGGTTGGTTGGCTCTACTGCTTCTAGGCCCGAAGTAAGGCAGAGTGTCATGCCGGAAGGGTATGGTGGAACAAAGCCATTCAACTCATGGCAGCTAAGGAGAGAACAGGGCAAGAACCAGAGGAGAAGGCCAGGGACTAGAAGTAGTCCCCAAGGTCATGCCCCATGGCCCCTTTCTTCCAGCTAAGACACACCTCCCAGGAGCCCAACCAGCTCCAAACCCATCAATGGGTTAACTAACGCAGATGAGGTTAGTGTCCCCCATCCAGTCACCTCTCCACGTCTCTGAAACCAGGCAAGGTGACAGTCAAGATGAACAGTTACACAGCTTTTTAAAGACCCCTCACTCTCAAGCAGATGGCTCCACATTCCATAAGTCACAGGGAGAGACCCTCGGTAGGACAGCATCATCTTCACCCGACTCTGCTCCCTCCAAACACACCAGCATGTGCACACGTTACGGAAAAAGGGATGGAGGAAGGCTCACACTTTGCTGTTAGGTCTATATGCCATGGTCCCAGGCCAAGGAAGAAAAGGACTGGAATAATCCACTAGGATACAAGATAGCTCTCAACCCACTACATTACTCAAGTGAATCAGAAAAGAGGCAGGAAGAGCCAGAATGCAGGGAACTATGAGATAAAGAAGAAATGCCACCTCAAATTCCTTATGAAAAGATATTACAAATAAATATATTTATTTTTTGTGGAGACAGAAACAGACAAGTTTATTTTTAACTGCTCTATAACTGACATATGCTAACATGCACATATTTAAAATGTACAAGTTTACTTTTGCTTTCTTGAGATAGCTGCTCACTATGTGACCCAGGCTAATCTTGACCTCAAGATCCTCCTGCCTCAGCCTCTCAAGCTGAGTGGTGGGGTTACAGGTGTGTGTCACTGTGCCTCTCTTAAGATGTGTAAGTTTTGATCTGTGTATAAGCCCAACAAAACATGACCACATTCAAGATAAGGAATGCATCACTCCCATGTTCCCTCTTGCCCGTTACTTCTCCCTCTCATTACCCCTTATCTTAGGAGGTGCAATGAAATGAAAGCTTATGTTTGACTCCACAGCTACCAAATTCATCCTATTTACCTCCCTATAAAATCTGGGTTTAGGCCGGAGATTTAGCTCAGTGGTTCCGACGCCTGCCGTGCAAGCACAAGGTCCCGAGTTCAATCCCCGGTACCAAAAAAAGAAAACTGGGTTTAAACCCCTGTTCTCCTTCCCCAGAATATGGCAGCTTTGGTCTCCAGTTTGCCCACCTTGCTCCACCCATAACACTTAATTCAGCCTCTACACACGACATCCCTGTTTAAAGTCAAATCCAAGATCCCCAATGTGCCCCACAGGATCCCCCAAGGATCTGGGTCCTGCCCCCAGCCTCATTTCTTGTTTCTTTACTCAAAGTTCAAGTACCCACCAGGTACCAAATGCGCTATGCTCCCCAACTCCTTCTGACGTCTTTCATAAGCTGTTTTCTTGGCTTGGAACAAACAACCCCCTCTCCCCAGCCCAGGAAACGCCTCCTCAACCTGCTGGAATCCAGCCCAGGAGTTTTCCAGCAGGAGTGGGTCTGCCCCTTGGAGTGAACTGACCATGTCTGTAGGCATTTTTATTGTCATGACTGAGCAAGGAGTAGGAAGAGAGAGCAAGGGGGCAGCTAAGTATCTACACAGCGGCCACAACAAAGAGCTCTATCCCAGAATGGACACAGAAAGAGACGGAGAAACCCTGATGTAATTAAACTGAAGCATCCCATTTCTGTGAAAGCTTTGCTTGCCTTCCACATTCAGTCACACACTTGCTGTCAGACTCATTCAAGTTTATCTTTACCTCAGCATTTATCTCACTTTAGGGTAAGTTGTATTTGACTGTTGCCCCCATTAAATCATAACTGCTTCAAAAGCAAACATTTTTTTGTCTAATGAGTGAACAAAAGAGAAAAGAAGGCACTATGCTCTTGGCTCTAGCATAAAAATCCTTTAAAAACAACACAAAACATGTATCTGATATAAAAACATTAGGAAATACAGACAAGCAGACAAAAACAAACAGAAAATAATTTTTTTATTCTTTTTTTGAGACCGAATCTTGATATGTAGTTCAGGCTGACCCTGAACTATGTAGCCCAGGCTGGCCTGGAACTCATGGCAATCTGCCTGTCTCAGCTTCCTGAGTGCCAGAAATACAGGTATGTGCCACCACATCTGGCCAGAAAAGAATTTTTTAAAAAAGGCAGAGACAGTCAGGCATGGCAGTGCATGCCTGTAATCCCAATATCCAGGAAGCTGAGACAGGAGGATCACAAGTGCAAGGCCATCCCAGCACTCATGAGGCTGAAGTAGAGGGATCATCATGAGTTTGAGGTCAACCTGGGCTAGTGAGACCATATCTCAAAAAAAAAAAAAAATCACAAAAAGAAAAGAAAAAAAAAAGCCAGCACACCTCACACATCAAGTTCAAGGTGAGTCTGGACTATGTATGATATCTTGTCTCAAAACACAAACAAACAAAATGCAGACACCCGAACACACATACATAAATGGCAGAAGCACCATCTAACGCTAGAAGAGATTAAACTCAAAACATAAACTTGAGAACTTGTAAAGACAGTGCTAGGATTTGCCACACAAGTCCTTTTTTTCCCTCTCTGCCCTGGAGCTTGACATAGGGCCCCGCACACGCTGTTCAAGCCCTCTCCATGAGCTACATCCCAGCCTGTGGTACAAATCTTGATGTGTACGCTCTACTTACTTGAGAACAGCAATCTCTTGAACTGTTATAGCCCTTTTATCTTTGGTTCCCATATAGGAGAATATGTTTGGCTTGACTCTGTTAAGATAGAAACAAAACAATGTGAAGTCATATACCTTAAGGAAATCATGTTTCTCATAATTTGTTTTAAAATAAATATACTTAAAATAATACTGTATCAGAATAAGAGAACAGAAACTTTTACTAATATATAATCTAGAACAGTAAATAACGTTGAACAACTCCCTTCTTAGGTGTGCTTGACTTAGAACTGATACTATTCAAAGCCAGGGCTACTCAGAAATGTAAATGATGTACTGACGTACATTCATGGACTACAAACAATTCATGAGACTACATAAAAGAGGAAATTTTAAAAAATAATTCTAGAGAATACAACACTGAAAATCTTGTATCTTCAATTTTCAAAAATAATAATATAAATTTTCCTTAAATATATGGTATTATTTTGTATTATAAAAGTCAAATGGGGCTGGGGATTTAGCTCAGTGGTTTCACTGCCTGCTGCACAAGCACAAGGACCCGAGTTTGATCCCCGGTACCAAAAAAAAAAAGGAACCGAGTTTGATCCCCGGTACCAAAAAAAAGTCAAATGCTGAAACTGAGATCTGAATAGTTTTGTTATAAAGAACTGGCAGGGTACCATGTACTCTCTCCAGGAAGCTCATAAATAAAAGGAGCACAGAATGTCTTGTAATTAGGTTCCAAGTGTTATGGGTTAAATTGTGTACCCTCAAATTCATACAATGAACCCCTGAACCTCAGGATGTGGTCGTTTTTGGAAATAGGGCCTTTGAAGAGGTGAACAAGTTAAAAATGTGGCTAACTGGGTGACTCTAATCCAGCCTGACCAGCATCCTTATAAGAGGAGTAAATCTGGAGACACAAACATGAGGGGTACAGAGGGACGACCACGTTGAGCCAAGGAGAAGGCAGTTATCTGCCAGTCAAGGAGAGAGGCCTCCAGAAAGGCAGCTGCTAACACCTTGGTCTTGGGCCACGCAGCCTCCAGAATGGGAAGAAAATTAATTTTTGTGGGTTCAGCTACTGAGTCTGTGGCATTTTGTTATGGTTGTCCTAGCAAGTGAATATATTGCTTCCAGCTTTAAACTGAGTTAAAACTTCCAAGCACACAGATTTGCTGTGCCAGCAGCCTCTACTACTCAAAAAGCAAAACCAAGTTGGGGATCTAGCTCAGTGTTGCTGCCGCCTGCCTCGCAAGCGCAAGGTCCTAAGTTTGATCCCCAGTACCAAAAAAAAAAAAAAAAGCAAAACCAAGAAAGTGCCAGCACCTGACCCATTGTCAGAGGGCACCTTGTGCTACTTCGGTCTCAGGTTCTCCATGAAGTCAGTCTCCAGGAGCTGAAACACCCAGTCCAACTTCTGCAACCACATCAAAGTCTGGCTTTCAGGGAGAAGGGTAATTTTTTACTTTAATCTGACTGAACTGGAAACTCTCAAGTCTATGTGATTTACTTCCAGATTTTTCATCTTGAACTACTGGCAAGGGGGGAAAATTAATTCACCTATTGTCTAAGAAAACTATCACTGGGATCCATGCTCCTGCTCCTTTCTTCCATTTGCATGGACAAAAGAAATCACATTTCAGTTGCTTTGATTTTATATAGGAACAAGGACAAGACACTAACCTTAAATATTTAGACAGTACATTAATAGCATCCATGGTATCTTTGTTTTCCTTATACAGAACAAAGTGGCAGTAACTTCCCCTAGATTTTGGCCAAGAATGTTTCCTTGGATCTTAAAAACAAAAATTAAATGTTATATGTACCACCGTAAGTTATCGTTATATGGTAGAAGTTTTTTCTTTTGATACCCCGTGGAACTCATTTTGGCTATAGAACCTCTGAGTTGACAGGCTGGATCTGACCTGACAGGAAATTCTGGTTCAGTGGTTATGGCTTATGGACCACAGTGCTAAAGTCTCTGTGACTGGACACTTAACACTGGCCATATTTAAAATCAAAAGCTGACACGTAGGTGGTGTGACAAATGCTTAGGTCTAACCAATAATTTTCACACAGCAGAGAGGAGGAGGCCCGTATGTATGACAGGGCTGACTGCTTCAGAACACAGGCAGCTCCCATGGAATCTACACACCCTGCCCTAGGGTTGCAGGCAGGCATTCACACAGACAGTAGCAGGGTGGAGGGTAAAGCCCTGAAGAGTGACCTTAGCAACAAAGTTAGATTTCCCAAAGGCCACTTTCATCAAAAATGTTTAGCTAATGTCTACAAATGGTCTAGAGATATCCACCTGTCAGAGAGAGCAGCTAGGATCCAAGACTTGATTGTCATTCCTAGGGAAAAGGAAACTAAAAAATTAAGCCATGTTAAGCCTGGCATGGTGGCACATGCCTGTAATCTCAGCACTCTGGCAGGCTGAGACAGGAGGACTGTAAATTCAAGCCCAGGCTGGGTAACTTAGTGATTTCGTGAGACCCTGTCTCAAAATTTAAGAAAAGAAAATAAATTAAGCCATGTTAAATGCTAATGTCTGAGCCAGTATTACTTCAATTGTTCAACTTGGAGACTGATACTGCACATGGGAAAATGTGATTTTTAAAACTGTTCTTTTAATTACCATTTCAATCAATCATACTGCAATCTAGAAATATACATTTAAACAATAGAAGCTTTACACTGCTGAAAGAGATTTTTGAAAATTAATACTTGGGGAAAAAAATCCATAAGCCACAGCTACACTTCCCAGATATTCATGTGTCTCGTGTGACTGAGAGTCACAGTGGTTATGTGAAGAATGTATTTAGTTTATTTGGCTTCTCTAACTCCATAGAAGAAAAACTGAAATAATATTTTGCACATTCAATCACAAAGGATCCTTTTATTTTTAAAATAGCACTTTGTCCCTAAAATAGTCTTTTCACATGAACTCATAAATCCTTTATCGTCACAGGCTTAGTATGTTCCTGGTACTGAAGTTAACTAGTTATCTGGCTTCGCCAAGGCAAAAGCACTGGTTGAGAACAGGTATGTCATTTCAGCTACAATGTAAAGAATCATCAGCTGATGCGAAGAGTCAATAAACACCTCTGAAAACTGCCATGGAATTTATGCCTGGCAAATCACTTTTCCTTCTTAATAGTGAGTCTCTTCTGTCCTGTATAGAAAAGTATCATCAATATCTCTTTAGCTCTTGGTGTGAATTACTCAGAATTCCCTCAGAAAACTGCAAGTAGAATATCATTTTTGGTTTTCCTCCCAGCTCACTATCAGTGAAGCAAAGCTGTCTATACACAGCACTTGTGATAAAATCATTGGCATTTCATTTCATCTAGACGAAACACCAACCGCTCTTACCTGCTGCAGTTCTGACCTCTGTCCAAATGCACAGCATAAAGAGCACAAGAGAGCAATGTTTAATTTATAATTATATTAAAGTGCTTTAGAGGTGAACATGCAAATGGTCGCATGGTAAGTTTGTATTGAGGGTTTCTATAGCACCTGGTAGTTATGTGGTGGGTTAACAGCCATTCAGACAGTAACAATGGGATGTTGTGGAGGCAAACAATGAACAAGCAAAAGCTCACCCACACCAGCCTCCCTGTCTCAGTCCTTGCAGTGGGCAGTCAGTTCTTGCTCAAAGCTGCACTCTGTACCCAGGGGAGGTAGAAGGTTCAAGACTGGCTATCAAATGCTTCCCCATCTAGAGATTTATCTCTTTAACTATAGTACGTAAAGACATGTCCAAGATGTTAGTAGTGATTACCTACAGTGGTGAGGCTGCAGGTAACTAGTGTTCTGCTTTGTGCTTTGCTGTTTTGAGTTTCTTGAACTGAAGTATAAAAACGTTTTAAATGTGAAAAATGCTGAATGATTATTTTGATTTTGTTGACTGTGATAATGGCTTGAAGTTTCAGTCCTTATCTGGTAAATACATACTACAGTATTTGAGTGAAATGATGTGTTATGTAGAATTTGATTTAAAATGCTCAAGCAAGGAAAAAAAGTGGGAGGGATAGATGAAACAAAAACAACAGAATGTTGGACCGGGGATGTAGCTCAGTGGCGCCGCACCTGGCTAGCAAGAGCAAGGTCCTGAGTTCAATCCCCAGTACCGCAAAACAAAACAAAACAAAACCAAAACCAAACAAAAAACAGAATGTGGATAATCTTAAAGATGGCTGAAGGACACACAGATTCCATATACAAATGAGGTTCATCTATTTGTGTGCATGTCCAAAAATGTGCATAACAAAAGGTTTTAAAAAACAAGTATAGCTACATTTCCCTTTAAGTACTAGCCCTTTAGTGCATTCACAATTAAGTACAATGGTAAAAGATAAATGAAGCCAAAAGACAGAAAATCTAATGCTATTATCCCTTAATAGAAACCATGACAACCAAGTATGAGCTCTGGATCAAAAGCATGTATCTTCTATTAACAAATCTAAATACTGATCATGCATGCAATGATCTCCTCCGCAAATAATAACTGCAAGTATTCTTTTTCTAAGTGTACTCAATAATCAAAATAGTAAAGCATTTGACAGCAATTTTTTTTTTGTACCAGGGACCTCAGGACCTTGTGCTTATGAGGCAGGCACGGTGCCACTGAGTTAAATCCCCAGCCCTTGCATTTCTACTGACTAACTGGGACATTTTGAATAACATAAAACCAGTGAAATCTCAACTTATTTTGAGCAATTTAACTTGATAAAACTCCAACCCCTAAGAATGTTATGAAGCATATGCTTAGCTTTACCATTTAAATGAACTTAAAGACAATTTTCAAACATTTTTGAGACATTCTGATTATAATACAAATGCAAAGCATTTTTAGGCTGGGTAATGTGCTTCCTATTTCCAGAAGACTGCTTCCATTTCGTGAGGGCTTGACACGGCAGCCCTACTCTAGGAGAAAAGGAAGCCATGTTCAGGAAGATTCTCGTATCAAGTACAGAAATGCCCATAAATACAATGAGGAAGGAAAGATGTGTGTAGCCAGGGGATGACAGAAGAGTGTAGCATGCAGCACATTCTTGGCTTCTCATTCGAGGTCTTTCTCACCAGCACATTTGCACACCAACCCTTCAGCTTCCTCAGGGATACTACTCCACCCATTATCTTTATTTTATTGCTCTCCTGAATTTTTATGCTCCCTTTCCAATGGCTCTTTCATTGCAGTTTATAAATATGCTCAGGGTCCTTCTATCTTAAAAGCCAAATCGTTGTCCTCCTCTCTTTAATTGCTGTTCTCTTCCTTTCTCCTCTTTACTGCTTACCTGCAAAAGCCACCTGTACATAGTGCCTTCCACCTCAACCTACTGTGTAGAATGGTGGATCTGTGTCAGAGTTCCTATCTTGCTGGACCTCTCTGCAGCATTTTCCAATGTTGACCACTCTGATTACAGGGGCTCCCTACTCCTCCGGATTCTGGAACAGCAGTCACCCCAAGAGCCTTTCTGTACCAGCCAGACTCTTCCTACTGAGTCTATGGATCTCTAGGCCTAGGGTTCCCTCCTGGAATCATTCCTTTTGAAAAGTACAGAGAACCAATATCTGTCACAGAACATAATTTTTTTTTTCAAAAAAAAGAACTTAAGTCTTCCAAAACAAGTTCTCAGAAATATTTGGAATATATACTATCTCAAAATGTAAATTAATTTACCTGTTCATGTAATGTTGTATGTAATAGTTATACAGTGCTTTCAGAAAACTACAATGGGGGCCGGGGATTTAGCTCAGTGGTTCTGCCGCCTGCCTTGCAAGCGCAAGGACCCGAGTTCGATCCCCAGTACCAAAAAAAAAAAGGAAAACTACAATGTAGGTATGTTTTGGTACACAAGGCGATGAGTCCCATCAGGCTGGTTTAACACTGAAAAAGTGCCTGAATCTAAGTAGGTGGTTATTTATTTGGGCATCATGACTTATAAGCTACCACACCTATGTTTTAAGATACACAGGAAAATAGGGGTTAAGAATATTGCAGATCTATCATGAGAAAATCAAATAGTACTCTCAAATCCAACAGTGCTGGCATGGCTGTGGCAAGAAAGGAGCCCACCTGCATTGTCCATGGGAATGGAAACTACTACAACCATTATGGAAATCAGTATGGAGATTTCTCAAAGACACGAAATTAGAAATTCCCTATGACCCAGCTATTCCTTTAAGTATTTTCCCCAAAGAGATTAACTCATCACACTACAACAATACTTGAAATCCAATGTTTATAGCAGCACAATTCATACAGCTAAATCCTACAGAAGGATCCATTAACAGATGACTGGATATACAAAATGTGGTACTATATCTATATATAATGGAATACTACTGTTATAAATAATGACAAATTTGAGGCATTTGTAGGAAAATGCATACACCTAGGAAATATAATATTGAGTAAAATAAATCAGATACATGAGCTTAAACACCATATGGCATCTCTCATTTGAGGGAAAGTACAAACAAAGAAAATGACATAGGATGGATAGAAAGGGACAAGGGGACAGATCTCGTCCAATAGGGAAGTGATCCAAGGGAACAAGGATGAGGGGAAGGGGAAATGAGAGGATGCCACGTACAGCATCCTAATAACTCCAATCAATGTAAACACTACATGTCATAACATAAGTGAAGACAAATAATATCAACAAGTATGAAAAAGGTGATGGGAAACCAGAGAAGGGAGTGGGGAAGGGGAGGGGGAGAGAAAGGAAAGAGGATTAGGAAAAAAACAAAAAAACAAAAAACCAAGCCATAAAATACACATGTACGCACTCCCCAAGATGACTGTAAACTGCACGGATTACAAACATGTACTAATAAAATTTTTTTAAAAAGCAAAAAAAAAAAAAAAAAAAAATCACAATTCTGCTCAACAAGCATAACCCATCAACAACAATTTATATCAGGGTTTGATAGTAAATGAGCTTGAAAACATCACAAATTATAACACTCCAGACCGAGACCTTCAAAGCTAGGCAAAGCACCCACACTGCTTGCTACTGGGTTTCACTGCAAGGCCAAAACAGCAGTCTCCCAGCACCAACTCGTCTCCTTTCCTAGCCGCTCACCTTGTGCCACTCTCAGCTGGCCCTGGAAGAGGGGAGCAAGGCCCCCAACTGTGTGGACTAAGAGGGACTAACGCTCAGCCCTCCCACAGCTCTACACAAAGTCCCCCTTCTTTTTTGTTTTTTATTTAATTTATTTTTTTTGGTACCAGGGATCGAACTTGGGTCCTTACACTTGGGAGGCTGGCGGCAGAACCACTGAGCTAAATCCCCGGTCCCCCTTTTTTTGTTTTGAGACAGGGTCTCGCTATGTAGTCCAGCTGGCCTTTGAACTCACTACGTAGCCCAGGTTTGTCTTGAACCTTTGGCAATACTCCTGCCTCAGTCTCCCAAGTGCTGGGATTACAGGCATGTGACACCACGCCTGGCTGGGAAAAGGATTTAAAAAAAAAAATGGAAGGAAATAACGGAAACAGAGCTTTTGTAAATGGGGAACAGAAGAAGGGCTGAGGGGAGGGGAATGGGAAAAAAAGTAGTTAAGATATATTATGTACAAATTTTGCATGATGAATGTGATCATTATATAAGGCAAACATGTACTAATATTTTATTTTTAAAATTTTTTTTTATTTTTTGGTACCGGGGATTGAACTTGGGTCCTTGCGCCTGCACAGCAGGTGGCGAAACCACTGAGCTAAATCCCCGGCATGTACTAATATTTTAAAATAAAGGTAATAAAAATCTCTGGAATGGAAAGTAAAAGAAACAAAAGAAAAAAAGAAAAGGGGGCAGAAGCTCTGGGCCACCTTGTCCTGCAAACCCCCGCCCCAAGACCTGGTATCCCCTAAGAAATGAAGATCATTTCTAAGAAGCAACCAGTTCAAAATAAAACTCTGTCTCTTCCTCACTGCCACAATGCAGACCAGCAAGGTGGCCTCCCCCTGGCAGAGACCTCCCTCCAGCCTTCTCAGCAGGACTCCGGGACAGTGAGCCATCCAGGGCACCACCATGTGGGTAAGTCACCTGTTCCCTCTATAGCCACCATGGCTACTGCTCATATGCTGTCCTCAGGGAATTGAAAAACAGCTGCCAAAAACGATTACCACAGGGCTTATTGCTCTCTGGGCAACCCTGGCTGCAGAAAGGCTATCTATCAGGTGCAATTCTATTCTGTGGTAATAAGGATGCACACAATAACCATCAGCTTGCAGGCTGAAGAGTGATGAAGAACTTGTGCCCCAAGCACTGAACAGCACATCATCACACTTTTCCTTAGGAGAAGTGGTCTCCAAACTGCACCTCCTCCTCCCCAACTCCTCAAGGTTTCTTATTTCTGAAGATGATTTTCTTGGGGTTAGTTACCTTACTCCAGCTGCCTGTTTTCATAGAATCTCATGGTTGTAAACAAGGCTTCAAACCCAGGAGTGGTGGTGCACACCTGTAGTCCTAGCATCCAGAAGGCTGAGGCAGGAGGAGTATCACAAGTTTGAGGCCAGCCTGCGCTACGTAGCAAGACCATGTCTAAAAAACCAAAAATAGGGGCTGGGGATTTAGCTCAGTGGTTCCACCACCTGCCTCGCAAGCACAAGGTCCCAAGTGTGATTCCCAGTACCAAAAAAACAACAACAAAACCCCCACAAAACTAAGTAAATAAACAAGGCTTCATTCATTTACAGTATTACCTTTTAAATTAATCTAAAAGAATACTGACAGGGGACAGGGATTTAGCTCAGTGGTTCTGCCGCCCGCCTCGCAGGCACGTCCTGAGTTCAATCCCCCGGATGGATTGATCTTGTTATACAGCCTTGGAGTTCTGCTCTAACAAATATAATAATTAATTACTAATAGGAATCCTCACTGGTAGAGGAGGAAAATAAAGAAAATAATAAAAGGAGCTGAGGATGCAGCTTACTGGCAGAGTACCCCTGGGTTTGATCCCTAGTACCAGAGAAAATAAAACTTTCTCTGCTGATTTGATAGGAAATAGAAGAAACATTACCTCATTTTTCTTAAGGTTATATGTAAACAGAAATTTCCACGGCTGTAGAAAGCACATGAGAACATAAATATCTCAGTGATCCACAAATGAACAATACACTGAAAGATGTGCTCAGGTGAGGGGCCATCTTTCAAAATATTCCACATATTTTCTGTGTGAGTGAAGAAGATACTCAGAGCTGGAAAGCAGAAGCAGGAACTGACTATACCCCCGGGATAGGTGATGGGCATTTTTATTCATCTGAAAGCTTTCTCTCCTCCATTAAGAACAGAGATGAGCAACAATCCTTCCATTTCCTTCTTGAATTGCCACTCAGCCATTCTGCCCTTCAGGGAACACATCACACTCCTAACCCCAGGCACCGGTACCATGTCCACAAATCTTACTCACAGGGAAGGCTGGATGCCCCCACCACAAGGAGACTGCGGATGGCTCTGGCATCTGAAATGACAACAGGCACCCTCTCTGAAAGAGTGACATGGTCAGTGCCCTTCTCCGCACAACAGCATGGTAGCTGAGGAGGAGCAGCCAGGCAGAGGAGAAGTGGGCCTGCATCCTGCTGCAGTGAGTTACTCTGCTGCTGGAGAAAGTGGGCACTGACACACTTACTTGCCAAGGCCTTTTTCCCAGCTGCATGGTAGGCCACGATGTATTTCCTCCCTGCTCTGTCCTCTGTTTTTGTCTCTAGTCCAGGAAACAAAGATTTTATGGCTTGATGGATGATAGTTCTTTTCTCTTTGGTGTCCTCAATAACCTATTAAAAACACACAGTGACACTTCTATTTTAATAAAAATAAATAGAAAAATGACAGTGGATTAGTAAAAACAAAGCTCATCTTTTTCAGTAAGCAAAACAACAAAAGTGCCTGGGTACAGCTTTAGACTATTTGAGAGCTTCATGAGATGGCAAATTCTAAGGGCCCATTGATGGAGCATGTCCACCTGCCAGCCCCATACCGGGCACTTTAGTCACTGTTGTATGGAATCCTCACATTCTCACTGCCACACCACTGATGTCTCTATTCACAGATGGGGATAGCAAGGCTGAGAAGCCATGGGATGTGTCTAAGGCTGCAGAGTTGGAGGGCAGAAGAGCTCGATTTGAAGCCAAGCTGCTGGACTCAGGGCCACCAGCCCCAGATGTTCTCCTGGTGCCTCTGCTGGGCAAAGGCCTTGGGGCTTGCAAATAAAAACAGAGGCACTTGCCAGACTTGCCAGGCCCTGGGCAAGTCACACACTCAATCCTGTGGACACTCTTGTCTACAACTGCCTCATGCTGGATTTTATTCTGTTTGCTTGTTTGAGACAGGGTCTTACTATGCAGTTCAGACTGGCCTTAAAGTCACTATATAGCCCAGGATGGCCTGGAACTCACAGCAATCCTCTTGCCTCAGCCTCCTGACACCTGAGGTTACAGGTATGTGCCACCATGCCCAGCTTGACACTAGATTTTATTCAATACTAAGTTGTTTTATAGTGAGATTCTAACACAGTGGTTCACAATAAAGAAAAATCAATGTAAACAAAATGTACACTTGTACAACTTTTTCAATTTTAGAGGGCATCTCACACTAAAAAACTCTACTACTCAATAGCACAAATGGCTGTATACAGTATTATAACATTTTTTGCAGCTGAGTATGATGGTACCAACCCTACAATCTCAGCACTCTGGGAGGTTGAGGCAGGAGGACTGCAAATTTCCCAGGCTGGACAATTTAGTCACTTAGTGAAACCTTGTTTCAAGATTAAAAAGGGCTGGAAGGGCTGGGGATTTAGCTCAATGGTTTCGCCGCCTGCTCCGCGAGGGCAAGGACCCAAGTTCGATCCCTGGTACCAAAAAAAAAAAAAAAAAAAAGGGCTGGGCATATAGTTCAGTGCAAAGGTCCTGGGCTCAATCTGTAGTACCACAAACAAACAAATAATGCTGATGCTATATTCAATGCACGGGTATTTTCTATTTTATTTATTCCATTAAAAAAATGTTGATTGTGATAACCACTAATTTGATTTCAAGGCCTACTAATAGACAGGGTTCAAGCTAAAAACACCAAGATAGACTATAACCATTACTGGCTAAAAAACTTGATAGTATTTTAATATAATAAAAATGAAGAGAAAAACAAACTGCACCCTAACTACAGACAAATGATTTTATATCAGCAGGTGAGTCTGGAACTGAAACTGCTGATATAATCAGTTAGAATAATAGTTTGCATGTACGAGTATATATTTATTTTAATTTTTATTTTGGTACTGGGGATTGAACTCAGGACCTTGAGCTTTCGAGGCAGGCGGTGGAACCACTGAGCTAAATCCCCGGCTGAGTATATATTTAGATGGCAAAAATTCAGAAAGTCCTTCCTTCTTACTTTATAGATGAGGAAACCTGGCCATAGTTTTTGCCCTTTAAAACTCAAAACTTAGCTGGGCATAGTGACTCACATCTTAGGCGGGGGCAGGACTATAAGTTTCAACCTAATCAGTTTAATTA
This sequence comes from Heterocephalus glaber, assembly GCF_053883595.1. Classification (NCBI taxonomy): domain Eukaryota; kingdom Metazoa; phylum Chordata; class Mammalia; order Rodentia; family Bathyergidae; genus Heterocephalus; species Heterocephalus glaber. Next base: position 23,483,007 of record NW_028258156.1, on the reverse strand, counting down.
AGTGACTGAGTGAGACCCTGTCTCAAAATAAATAAAAATTTTTAAAAGGAATGGAGTGCATTCAGTGTGAAGACCCTGGGTTCAATACTCAGTACTGAAAAAAAAAAAAAGATAAAACTGAGGCAGGCATGGTGGTATACCAATCCCAGTACTCTGGAGGCTGAATCAGAGATATAGCTGAAGAGTTCAAGGTGAGCCTGGGCTACATAGCAAGTTGAAAGCCAGCCTGAACTACATAGCGAGACTGACTCAAAAACCAAAACCAAACCAAACCAATTCCCCAAAATTGTACAAAATGTGAAACTGGGGCTAGGGATTTAGCTCAGTGGCACTGCACCTGCCTTATAAGTGCAAGGTCCTGAGTTCGATCCCCGGTACTGAGAAAAAAAGAATGTGAAATTAATATAAACGTAAAATTCTAAAAATTTTCTTAATCCAGACAAACGACATGGAGCTGTCCTGCCTAGTATGTCAGGCATCAGCCATGGAGAACCTGAAATGTGGCTCCTCTGAATTGAGATGTGGTATCGGTGTAAAATAACTCTGGATTTTGAAGACTTAGTAGGGAAAAAAGGAAGGTAAAGCATTTCAGTAATTTTAAAACATTGATTTCATATTAAAAGGGTAGTATTATTAATGTATTAAATAAAATATACTTTCCACCTCACTCCAGAAAGAATAGCTGCTATTAAGATATCAACCAACAACAAATGCTGGTGGGGTTGTGGGGAAAAAGAAACTCTTCTCTGCTGTTGGTGGGAGTGTAGACTGGTGCAACCATTGTGGAAATCAGTATGGAGATAACTCAAAGAACTAGGATTATATTTCTCATTTGACTCAGCTATTCCCTGCTGGGTATCTTCCCAAAAGAATTAAAAGAATCATACCATAAATAAAATATACTATGGAACTTAATTTCTTTTTTTTTTTTTTTTACTTTCCAAAGAGACATGGATACTTGAAAGGAGGATTTAAGAAAAATAAAAAGAATTAAGATGTGTTATGTCCATGTACCAATAACTCTCAGTGAATATACTTATAAACTTTTTTTTTGGTACCAGGGATCGAACTTGGGACCTTGTGCCTGCGAGACAGATGATGGCACCACTGAGCTAAATCCCCAGTCCTACTTATAAACATTTTTTGGCTTTTTTTTTTATTTGGTACTGAGGATGGAACTTGGGACCTTGTGCTTGCGAAACAGGAGGCGGCACCACTGAGCTAAATCTCTGGCTTATAAACATTTTTTAAAAATTAAAAAAAAAAAACACGGATACTAGAAACTTAAAAATCTGGGCACGAGGGTGGAGCTCAGCAGTGGCACATGTGCCTCCCCTCCCACTGGAGACGGAGAAGGTGCAGAAGTCTTCTAACCAGGGCCACGCCTCTGTCCCACTGCAGCAACAGAACTGTCATGCTATGGTTCTAAACAACAGATTTCATTCCTGATTTATGGACATAAAAAATTCTTTTAAAAACAAAACATAACATTCTCTCTTGCTATACTTTATTTGGATACTGGTTTCTGGCCCCTGAAAAAAAGATATTTGTTAGTACAATGTCTTTTCAGATCAAACAGGGCAAAGTTACACTTTTGTTAAACTCTATTAATTTTTTAATGGACAACTTTTTTCTTTTGGTTTTTTTGAGACAGTCTCACTATGTAGTTCAGGCTGGCCTTGAACTCAAAGTGATCCTCCTGTCTCAGTCCCGAGTACTGGGATTATAGGCATGGGTTACCATGTCCAGCTGGACACTTATTAATATTCACCTGAAAAGAAGATATGTCTTTTGCACCACTTACCTCGATGGCAACACTGGTTTCTTTATTTTTAAAAAGCTGGAGTTCCTCCAATTGCTGTTTTTCTTCGGTTGTCAAAACCATAAATACATCTTCTGAAGGATCCTTTAAATTAACCACATTATGTAAGTCACACATAATTCAAGGACACAAACTCTATTTCTACACAGAAAGTAACTTCTGCTAGAGAGCTAATTCTACCTCCTCATCCACTGGAACAGACAAGTCATCCAGATGGCTGATCTGCCCATCTTTTCCTATTTCATGAACAATGAAGTCAGAGTATCTGATAAAAAGAAAACACAAATTTTCAGGGAATTGACACTTTACTTCTTTTCAATTTTAGGATAAAGCACATCACCAGTACAAGGGATTTTAGAAGCAATCCTCAGTGTAAAGTCATATTAAGTTTTTGGTTTTTAATGACTTCTGGGCCACATACAGTTCAGGTTTTTTGGTATTTTCCCCCCACCTAGTTAGTACTAGGGAGTTAACTAGGGGGTACACTAAGCTATATCCCCAAGGCGCCCCCCCTTTACTTTGAGAAGAGATCTCATTAAGTTGCCCATGCTGGCCTGAAACTTGCAATCCTCCTGCCTCAGTCTCCTAAATAACTGGGATTACAGGTGTGAACCATCACTCCTGGCTTAGTACAGGTTTTATACTAGAAGCTTCTAGAATATCCTAGAAGAATACTAAGAAATGTATAAATAAAAGCTTATTAATGTTAGCCTGAGATCAGATAGTCCATATGGAACTGAATCATAAAATGTAGAAAGTATAGTAAATGGCTAAATCAGACCCCAAAGAGTCTACTGTGAGCTACCCTGAAGCTTACTGCTGCTAAATACTTTACACATATTTTTTACAATCTTCTCAACAACTCCACCATGGTACCTTGATCCATTTTTTGGATGTGGATACCCAGGCTCAGAGGAGTTAGGTATTATTAAATGGCTGAGCTAGAGTTACAGCCAGATCCATTTGGCTCCAAAGACTACCTTTTTTCTATTGCAGATGTGGTACACTCAAGTGAGAGAGTTTTAAGACTGTAAAATGAATTCAGGAGAAAACTTCAAACTGTTCAAATGAATTTAACAAAATGAACAGCATCCACCTGCATAGTAACAGTGCACATTACAGGGAAATTATTCTTATATACTTAAACAGTTCTGGAAAGATTCTCCCTTTGATAATAACTGGCTATGATTTTTATTTAAAATATTAGGGCCGGGGATTTAGCTCAGTGGTTCTGCCACCTGCCTCACAAGTACAAGGTCCCAAGGTTGATCCCCGGTACCAAAAAAATTATAATAATAATAAAATATTAAAAAATGTAATTGGGGCCGGGGATTTAGCTCAGTGGTTTCGCTGCCTGCTGAGCAAGCACAAGGACCCGAGTTCAATCCCTGGTACCAGAAAGAAAAAAAAAGAAAAAAAATTTAAAAATGTAATTGGACATGGTGGTACACCCCTGTAATCCCATCACTTGGGAGGCTAAGGCAGGAAGAACACTATGAGTTCGAGGCTAGCCTCAGCTACAAACTGAGTTTAAGGCAGCCTGAACAACATAGTGAGACCTTGTCTCTCTCAGTCAATCAGTCAGTCAGTCAATCAATCAATCAGACCATTCAGCCATTTAGGCAGTTCTCTACTCTATTCCTCTCTGACCATAAGTTGATCCTTGGAGTTAGAAGGCTAAATGGAAAAAAACCTGTACTGCTGATTTCTTGCCAAAGAAAGAAACTAATACAATTAAATAACCTTATATATAAACTAAACATACCTTTCTTTTAAGATCCCTGAGAATCCTTGATGAGAACTTACAAACTTGGTGATGCCCACATCAAGCTCAGTGAGTCCATGCTTCATCATCTCTGCAAAGCTCTCTGCTTCCTCTTCCTCTCCTTCCTCTGAAAAACCATCTTCCTCTTCCTCTTCCTCTAGCTGGGCACCGGAATTCTTTTTACCTTTCCCGGCACTGACGACTTCTGGTGTCTTGGGCTCTGTTTCACTGGTGGGTAGACAGTCACTGTCTAGCCTATCTCCATCTTTGGGCAGACAGCATTCCGAGACCTTTTGTTTTTTTATCTCCTCAGCTGGGCCCATGCAGTCGTTACCTTCGACCACAAGGTACCCACGTTTTAGGGACACGCCAGTCATTTCCATCTTTGAGGCTCCAAGAAAACATTTAAGAGAACCTTTTAGGAAGGAGAAAAGAACAGAAGTAACAATCACCTATATAGAAGCCGGTTTCAGCAAACAGACACGAAGTTAACTTTGTTCAGGGGGTTCTAAAAGTCATTTATTAAAAATGCTTCCTGGGCCGGGGATTTAGCTCAGTGGTGCCACTGCCTGCCTCACAAGCGCAAGGACCTGAGTAAAAATATGTATGTAATTTGATCCAGAAATAACTCTTTTAGTGATCTATCTTAAGAAAGTAAGATCATCCTTAAAGCTTTAGCAATATGGATGCTCATTTCACTTCTTATATAAGCAAAAATTATGACCAACAAGGCCTGTGTACATAAACCAATCAATACGTACACAGCTAGAAACTGGGAAAGGTGGTTACTTCTAGGAGAGTGTTTAGGTGCCTGGGGACAGTGGTGAAAACTAGGTATTGTCATTGAATACCACAGCTGAGCTATTTCAGTTCTATTTCACATATACATACTATCCTCTCATAAAATGATGAAACACAGTAGTGTATAAATGCAACTGCTGACATGAGCACACACTCATACCACACCACAGCTAAACACACAAGAGGCTGGGTGTGGTGGTGCACACCTGTAATCCCAGCTACTCAGGTAGCTGAGGCAGGAGGACAGTAACTTAAAAGCCTGCCTATGCTACTTCATGACTGTCTCAAAATAAACTGGTCTGGGGATCTGCTCTGTGATCCCTGAATTCAGTCCTCAGTAACACACACACACACTGAATTTTGATTGGAAAACAATGTGAATATACTTAACAATACGGGGCCATAGATTTTAAAAAGGTAAAGGTGGTAAATTTTATTATATGTATTTTATCACACACAACAAAAAAGTTTATCATGTAACCGGCCCACGCGCCAAGTAGTGAGTAAAAGTTTAAAAAGCCATACATACTTACCAGTTCAGAGCAGCTCAAAAGTGGGGTAGATGAATGCCAATCAAAAGAAGTGTGTCCTGGACTGGGAGTGCAGCTCAGTGGCACAGCACTTGCCAAGCACACACAAGGCCCTAGAGGTTCAACATCCAACACCCCCACTAAGTATCCAAGACCTCCCATACCTAATTTGATCTCATTTGACATGCTTGATGAAATAAGACAAAAGTTTTGCCTATTTTTATTATAGAGAGATACAAAAAGGAATAGACAAATGAACATCATAAAGTTCCATAAGAAAACATACATGAGCAGAAAATGAATATTCTACTTCTCCAAGGCATGGTTAACAAAAATCCACCTATAGAAGCATCTAGAGCAAAATAATAATAATGATGATACTAATGAACTCAATTTTAAGAACTCATATTTGGTCTTGCCTCATTGGCAAAAATCAAGAATGGAAAGAAAAGTTTAAAAAAAAGACAAATACATGTGAAAAGTAAAACAAAAAAGAGAATTATGATGACTACAAATAAAATAAAAAGTATAGAAAAATGTCAGCACACTCTGGAAAGTTATGGCAGGAGAATCACAAGTTTGAGTCCAGCCCGGGCAACTTAGTGAGACCCTGTCTTAAAATAAAAATAAAAAAGGGATAAGGTTTTCCTTAGCGCAAAAGTTCTAAGTTCAATTCTCAGTACCAAAAAAAAACCCAACGTAAAACATTTCCTTTAGGGGTGGGCATTTAGCTCAGTGGCACCAGGCCTGCCTCACAAGTGCAAGGTCCTGAGTTCAATCCCCCATACCGCAAAAAAAAAAAAAAAAAAAAAAAAAAAATTCCTTTAGGGCTGGGTATGTGACTCAGTGGTAGAGTGCTTGCCTAGCATTCATGAGGTACTGGGTTATATGCTTAGCACTGCAAACAAACAAGAAAGACACCAATATCAACTTTCTTTGAAAGACAAAAATTAAAGAAAATTTAAGAAACCCAAAAAGAAAAAATCGAAACAGAAAAAGACTATATAACCAGTTACATAAAATGATCTATGATTCAAGTAAGAAAGCATTAACTCTTTATCCTAAGTAAGGCATAGTTCAAAAGAAATGCTAATTTATGAAATGTGATACTCTCACTTTATAACAACAAAGCTGCCTACAGAGTTTGTGCACAAATGGAGACACTTATTTAAAATTAAAATTTAACTAAAAAATCAACAGAGGATCATTTTAAATGGCCCATGAACAAGGTACTGAGCAAACGTACAAGGAACCAGGGCTAACAAGGGGACTGTGAGGACAGAGCAGAAATCTGAGGAGGGAGGGTCAGCGTCAGAGCAAACCTAATGAAAGACGAGATATGAACACCTGAGCCAACTTTCAAAGCTGGAGGAAGAGTAAGGTGTGGGAAGGTAGAGAAGATATTTGAGGTAAAGGCCATAGCATGTTCGAAGGCAGGAGTGTGGAGGACAGGGAACCCTGGCAAAACCCAAACTGTTCCTCCTCAATGTAGAGGTGAGTCTGAGGGAAAGCCAGGCATGTGAGCAAGAGCTACACCAGGCTATGTGGATGGAATTACAGTATACCCAGAAAACCAAGCCAGTGTTAATTTTCTCAGTTATAAAAAGGCTTCATGGTACCCTTTGAAAAGAAACTGGGGTCAGGCTGGAAAACCAGATATGAGGGTACAGCTACACACTAGGCAAAAATTCTGTACAACTTCAAGGCTGACTCAGAGGGGAAAGAGTGAAAAGACATTCAAGAACACTGGGAACTTCTAGGGACAAGACTGGGAAACAAGGTAGTGAAAAGACAACCATGCCAGGAGGACTCAGTTTTTCTGCCTTGGGGACCTGAGGGAACAGTGGAATTCTCTGTGATATGGGAATCTCAGAAACAGGGGCAGGTGGTGGAAAAGATGAGCCACTTGCAGTCCAGTTGCATCCACGTAGCTGAGGAGCACCCAAGTAGAAATGTCCTGTAGGGAGTCACCACATTGCATCACATACCTTCACGCAAACCCCATACCGGCTCCCCAGTGACAACACAAGGTCCCCAGCTGCATGGCAGGATCTAGCAGGTCTTGATACCCTTCCTGAGGTCAGAATACTAAGCTACGAGGCAAGCATGCAGCCTGGCTCAGGACCTTTATAGTCAAGAGTCCACCACTGCTATGATTTAGATCTAAAATATCCCCCAAATGACTCGCACGCATGAGCGAGCGTGCCTGTGTGCGAAAGGTGACTGGATCATGAGGGTACCACAACTAGCTGACTTACTGTTAGGAGGTCAGAGCTCCCACAAGGCCTCCTCTCTGCTCTCTCTGTGTCCTGGCTACCATGAGGTGAGCATTTCTTTGACAAGCCCTCCCCATAACATTTCTGCATTTGAGCTGGCTGACCATGGTCTGAAACTTCTAAAATGTGAGCCAAAATAAACCTCTCCTCTTAAAATGTGGGTGTTGGGTATTTTGTTCAGTGATAAGAAAGTGACTAAGACAACCATCCACCCCTTATGCCAAAAAAAAAAAAAAAATCAGGCCTTACCCCAACTTGGAGCCAGATCTAGGTTTTGCCATTTACTAACTGGATCATTAACCTCTCTAAGCCTCAGGTTCTTTGTCTGTTAAAAGTGAGATAATGTGGCCAAAGGTCTGTAATAACTTCTCATCTACTGGCCACTAGTATTTATCATGGATGGTTTACACAGAACTCTGCTGCTGAGTCTGGGGAAGAAATTAAAAGGCACTTCTTATGCTCCTCCTATTTTCTAGGCTAATGTTAAACATGGTTTAATGTTAAAATCATTTAATTTCAAGAGACTTCCAAAACACTGCCCATAGCACCAAGTAACAGGTCTTTAAGCTTGTAGTTTTTTCTTGATATTTGTAGACATCTGTCTGATCTTTTTTCTTGATATATTTAATTGCAAAAATAAGCTTATTAACTACATATTCTCCTTTGTATTTCAAATAAAACTGTATTTTTCATTTAAGTCAATGTTCTCTACCACACAAATTATTATATTATATTTTCAGCACCAATGACTGTAAACCACTTAATATGTTTTGTTCATTTCAATCCTGTGGGCCTAGAAGCTGAGAATGTATTTTCTAGAATAGCTGTGCAAAATTCTGGATTCAGAGTAAAATGCAAAAATCAGTATAGTTTTCATAAGCAGGAACTATTAGGAAAACAGAAAATAAAATATATTTTTCAAATTGGGGTGAGGTGGGGAGGAAAGGTGATCTTGCGAACCTGGAAGAGACCTAATATCAGTTCTGCATTTAGGAAAATCCAAGGATAATATCCAAGCGTTCAACCTCGAGGATACGAAATGACTTTAAAAATGAGGATTTTTTTTTTCCCCAAAAGAAATGGTATGCTACACACACTATCCATGATAGTAATAACAGCATCTTAACTGTCAAATAATCTCTGAGAAGAGGACTTGATCCACTAATTTCCATGAGGTTAAAGTCCTGCACACTTCTTTGGAGGTAATACCAAAGCCGTGTTTTTTGTTTCCCTTCACATTTCTTTTTTCTTTTTCCCTTCACATTTCAAATGAGCCAAGTGAGAGTAGAAGTATTACAATTTTACCAGTATTTAAAAATCTTTTCCATTCCCCGGTACCAAAAAAAAAAATCTTTTCCATCCAAAACTGCTATACAGATTTAATGCAATGCCAATTGAAATCCCAACAATATATTTCACAGAGCTAGAGAAAACAATCCAAAAATTCATTTGGAACCAGAAGAGACCTAGAATAGCAAAAGCAATTCTAGGCAACAGGAACATGGCAGGGGGTATCACAAGCCCCAACTTGAAACTATACTACAAAGCCACTGTGATTAAAAACAGCATGGTACTGGCAAAGAAACAGACCCGAGATCAGTGGCGTAGACTAGAAGATACAGAAACAACTCCAGACATACTTGGCTATCTCATCTTTGACAAAGGAGCCAACCATCTTCCCTGGAGGAAAGATAGCCTCTTTAATAAATGGTGTTGGAGGGCCGGGGATTTAGCTCAGTGGTTTCGCTGCCTGCTGAGCAAGTGCAAGGACCCGAGTTCAATCCCCGGTACCAAAAAAAATAAAATAAAATAATAAATAAATAAATAAATAAATAAATAAATGGTGTTGGAGGCCAGGGATTTAGCTCAGTGGTTCTGCCACCTGCCTTGCAATCACAAGGACCTGACTTTGATCCCTGGTACCAAAAAAATAAATAAATAAATGGTGTTGGAAAAACTGGATTTCAACCTGCCAAGGATTAAAACTAGACATATCTATCACCATGCACTAAACTAAGATCAAAGTGGATTAAAGATCTAAATAGTAAAACAGAAACACTAGGGCCGGGGATTTAGCTCGTGGTTCTGCTGTCTGCCTTGCAAGTGCACCGTCCCAAGTTAGATCCCTGGTGCCAAAAAAAAAAGAAACAGAAACACCAAACTTGGTAGAAGATAAGTTAGGTAGAACTCTTGAAGACATTGGCATAGGAAAAGACTTTATGAACAAAACTCAGTAGCACAGGAACTAGCACAAAGAATCAATAACTGGGATCTCATCTTATTAAAAAGCTTCTGCACTGCAAGAGAAACCATTAACAGAGCTAAGAGACAACCTACAATGTGGGAAAAAATTTTTAGCAGCTGTACTTCAGACAAAGGACTACTATCTAGAATATATAAAGAACTTTAAAAAATGAGACCCCCCCCCAAATTTAAAGACCCAATTCAAAAATGGGCATCTGAAATGAACAGACATTTCTCAAAGAAGTAAAAGCAGCAAATAAACATATGAAAAAATGCTCAACATCACTGGCCATTCGAGAGATGCAGATGAAAACAACACTGAGATTCCACTTCACCCCAGAAAGAAAGACTGCTATCAAGAAATCAACTGGGCCAGGGATTTAGCTCAGTGGTTCTGCCGCCTGCTTCGCAAGCTCAAAGACCGGAGTTTGATCCCCAGTACCAAAAAAAGAAAGAAATCAACCAATAACAAATGTTGGTGGGGTTGTGGGGAGAAAGGAACCCTTCCTCATTGTTGGTGAGAGTGCAGCCTGGTGCAACCACTGTGGAAATCAGTATGGAGATACCTCAAAGAACTAGAACTAGAGGTCCCATTTGACCCAGCTATTCCTCTGCTGGGTTTATCCTCCCAAAAGAATTAAAAGAATCATACCACAGTGATATATGTGCACCCATGCTTATAGCGGCACAATTTTTAATAACTAAAGCTTGGAAACAGCCCAAGTGCCCATCAACTGGAAACTGGATAAAGAAGATGTGGGGTTTTTTTTTAATAAAATGGAGTACTACTCTGCCATAAAGAATGAGAAACTAGACATTTATAGCTAAATGGATGCACATCGAGGCCATACTCTTAAGTGACATAAACAGGACACACATGTGTAAATACCAAATAGTTTCTCTGGTGTGAGAAACTGAGTGTAAATAAGGACTAAAATGATTAAATGAATAACTGATAATGTGAAATAGGAAGAAAAGCTCCAAAGGGGTAGGGGAAGTGGGAGGGGTAGGGGAAAGGAAAGAAGGGAAAGGAAAAATTATGAGAAAAGGAAAAAATGGAAACAAAGTCTTTGTAAATAGGGAAGGGGGAAGGGGGTGAAGGGAGGGCTGGGAATGGGGAAAAAATAAGAACCAAGATACATCATGTAAAGGTACAAGTTCCCAATGATAAATGTAAATGTATACCTAAAATGTACCAATAAAAGAATTTAAGGAAAGAAAAAAAAATTAAAAAGGTTCCAGGTTTGATCCCTGGTACCAAAAATAAAAATCTTTTTCAAACGGTAAGATTCTTCACTTAAGCTTTAAAATCCTCTACACACATCAAAAATGAAGCTTGGCATTTTCAAAATCTTGAAACCACACTGAAAACCACTTAACATTATTCCCTCTAAAATGAACAGGTGAAAGAGCTGCATTAGTCTTAATCCTATTTCAGAACTCTCCAGAACTCATCGAGTCCCCAGGCCCTGCAAACTGGAGTCATCGCTAACTCTCAAATCAGGCGATCTTTTTTTTCTTGGTAACGGAGATCAAACTCGGGACCTTGCTTGCAAGGCAAGCGGCGGAACTACTCAGCTAAATCCCCAGCCCATGCGCACTTTCTTTAGGGCAGAGCACATGTTATATCCTAACAGGAGACAATGCTAAGTCCATCAGAATCACTTATTCTGCTAATACGAATTGAGTAGGTCCTATGTGTGTGGCACTGCTGCAGGTACTGGAGTAAAATGGAAAAGTTCTGCCCTGAAGCCCCTACATTGTATTTGTGGATACATTAAATTTTAACTTAATCTCAGAACACGCAAGTCATGCAGAAATAAAGCACAGCAAGGAGGCTGAAACTAAGAGGGATGGGTCTTCGGTAAAACCTCTTCGAGGTGGTAACTTCTGAGCAAAGACTTAATGGAAGAAGCAGACAGGAAAATGTATGTGTGAGATCTAGGTGGCCCATACGGCAAGTAAAGGACCTGAAGCAGGAGTAAACTTAAGTAATGGTAAGACCAGCTGGACTGTTATTTCTCTCCTTGGCTGACCCCAGCTGAGTTTCACTAGTACCTGTATTGCCCCAGCCTCTATCAGGACAAGTATGGGACCAGGGATTTGGCTCAGTGGTTTTGCCGCCTGCTGCGCAAGCGCAAGGACCCGAGTTCAATCCCCGGTACCAAAAAAAAAAAAGACACATGCGTTCAAAAGGATTCCTTAATCAATTCAGGCTGCTGGCTATTTTCCTACTGGACACAACTGTCTATCCATCCCTTTTCAATATTGACGCGTAATCTGATTTTGGACAGATCCTTCAACAGTCAAGACATCAGTCCTCAAATGGGATATACTATGTCACAGATGACTACAGGTTTAAAAATTAAAAAAAAACAAAACCTCAGTAACTATATTTTCGGAACAAAATAAGTGGCTTGACAATGGGACCAAAAATTTTAAAACCTACACTCTTTCGCAGCTCTACTTCTGCAGGGCGCTGATCCCCACTTGGGCAATGAAGAGGACTCTTAGAACCCTCGGTGCGGGGAAGCGGTAAGGACACGGAGCCGGGCTGAGGAAACACCCCTGTCCCGCTCCCACCCGGCGCCCTCCCCGCCCCCGGTATCCTCCCGCTCGCTCCTCCTTCGGGAACCCCGCCGCCCGGAGTGCAGCGGGCCTGGCGCGAACCTGGGGCCGCGAGCCAGCAAGTGGGCGGGGCCGGGCAGGGCGCGGGGTCCTTCCCTTCGTGGGAGAAGAGTTCAGGGCTCGTCCGGGATCGGCAACAGCAAAGGAGCAGAGAGAAGAGGCCCGGCGGGCTGACGGCGCCGCCTAACGGCCGGCCGGGGACGGGGAGCCAGGCCACGAGCGGCGACTGAGGGACCGCGCGCGGCCTCCGGGAAAAGCCGGGCCGGGCCGGGCCGAGGGAGGGCGGAAAGGCCGCGCACTTACCCAGAGCTTGCGAGCGCGTGGGCCGCGTGGCCGGGAGGCCGGCGCCGCGCTCAGAGCACAAGGGGGCGGCCGAGGCCAAGGCCACGCGGAGCATACGGCGGCGGCAAGGGCCCGCGAGCATAGGCCGCCTGATCGGCTCCCGCTCCGCGTACCGGAGGACTCACTGCCGCCCCCTCGGCTGGGCTCGCACATGTGCGACGCACCGAACCCGCGGGCCCCGCCCCAGCCGCGAGGAGGCCCCGCCCATAGGCGGGAGCCTGTGGGACAACAAGAGGGCGTCTCGCGGCCACACCTCCACGCTTTGACTGGGCGGGAGATGGGCGGTCCACTTGGAAGGACGTGACTGGACAAAAAGTCGTTTTATCATGCATCAAAGAGCTCTTTAGACCTTCAGGGCTTCTAAAACAGCGATTGCTTTATTAGTTGTGTTTGAATCCGAGTTTCTTCTACACACTTGTGGCCCTTTCTTGTTGCACCCCATGGCGCAGTTAATAGTGAGAAGAAAATCACTTTAGGGACAGGCCCTGGGAATGTAGCAGAATCCAAAAGAGCATCCACCCACTTCTTCTGGCCCTACTGACCCCTTCCATAAGACCCCCTTCCAGAAACCTGATTATAGCTAGTTTTAGCTTCTGTTTAAAGAAGCATAAAATTCATTTCCTTTCCCATGCTCTTCAAATAGCACTCCTTTGTTCGAAGCCTGTAGTATTTCAGATCTAGTTATTTTGCCAAACTTCAACTCTAAGGGAAAAACCAAAGTTGCTTGAAATCATATGTTTTTGTTACACTTGTTTTTAAAACATGGGTTTAGTGTGGGGATCTGAGCATGGATCGTTCACTCGGTGTGGTGGGGTTGTATACTGCCTCTTTCTGCGATTATCCATCTCAGTAATGCACCTCAAACTTTTTTCTGACCTTAATTCTCGTATAGTTACACGTCCTTGGGCTGTGGTTAATTTATAGGTTAATGTACCATGACAGCAAATGCAAATATTTTTACCAGAACCACACAGTAATAATTCAACCCTATGCTCTTAGCTTTTGTGTACTTGAAAAAAGTATCTTCTCAAGCATCCCAGGTTTGGGCCAATCTAATAGTTGTGTAGTGTTATACATTATTGTTCTGATTTGCAAACACCAAATGTTAATTAAAGTATGTAATAACAGGAACTCTCTCATTCACTATTTGCAGGAATGCAAAATGGTACAGCCACTTCCGAAGTTCAACAGTTTCTTACAAATATATTCTCACCATATGATCCAGCAATTTCACTCCTTAATTATCCAAAGGAGTTGAAAATATATGCACACAAAAACCTACCCATAGGGCTGGGGATTTAGCTCAGTGGTTCTGGTGCCTGCCCCGAAAGCGCAAGGTTCCAAGTTCGATCCTCAGTACCAAAAAACAAACAAAAAAACCAAAAACCTACCCATAGATGTTTATAGGAGCATTATTAATATTGCCAAAACTTGGAAGGCACCAAGATATAAACTGTGGTATATCCAGACTATGGAATATTATTTATTGCTGAAAATAGATGAACTATCAGGCCATGAAAAAACATGGAAGAACCGTAAATGCATATTACTAACTGAAAGAAACCAAACTGAAGTGGCCACATTCTGTATGATTCCACCTACAGTATATGACATTTTGTAAAAGGCAAGATGATGGAGACAGTGAAAAGATCAGCAGTTGCCAGAGGTTAGGATGAATAAATAGGGGGAAAAAAGGATTCTTAAGGCAGTGAAAACACTATCATACTATAATGGTGGATACTTATCATTATGGTTTAGAGCTAAAATGTTTCCACAAGTCTTCTGTGTTCTGAGGTGGAGCTTTCAGAAAGTAATTGGATCAGGAGGGCTCTAACATCATCAGAAGTCTAATTCATTGATGGGATCATATTTTGGTGGCGTTATTGGGAGGTAATGGAAACTGTGACTCAAAATAAATCTTTTCTCCTTGAAGTGGATTGATGTCAGTCCTTTGGCCACTGAGACAAAAAGCTAATACACGTCACTATACGTGTGTTCAAATCCATGAAAAGTACAACACCAAGATAAAGTAGGGAGTCTAACATAAAGTAGGGAGTCTGGGTGATCTGATATATCAGTGGATGTTGGTCAGGTGTCAAAAATGTACCACTTAGGTGAGACATGTTGATGGTGGAGGTGGCTCTGCATGCATGTATGGGGGCTGGAGATGTATGGGAAATTGCTACCTTCCTCTAAATTTTACTGTAACCTACTAAAGTTGTTTATCTCTCTATACAGCATGATGAGTTGCTATTCTTGATTTTTCACTTTTAGGCACTATCTACCGATTTCACTTAATGGAACATGAGGATTTAGCTCTCCTTCCCTCCCATTTCTCCCCCATCCTTCTCGCCCCTCCCTCTATCCAGTATGATCATATTAGATTTTTTTTTAGGTGGGTGTTTACTTCATTACAACTAGGGTAACAATGCTCACATCTTAGGCACATAGCAAACTATGATTCCTTCTCTTTCTCCTGCACAGTTTTTCCCTCCGTAGATAATATTCTCTTATTTTGGTTTACTCTCCATGACTTAGGCCACCCCAAACTCCTTAATGCTTGCTTAACTCTTCCGCTCCAGAAGTTTGGACAGATATGGTGTCCCATCAGTTTCACGTGCTGAAAGAGCCTCTTTTGCCCCTCCCGATCTGCACCAATCCACACCTAGTGCACACTAGGTGAGGTGAGCTTCTCACTTCATTTTTTTCCGGAGTTGTACCTTTTGTCTCTGCATCCTATGTGTTGGGGTTTGAAATTTGACATTTAATCTGCATTTTGGGTATAAGAGGTGAGTCTAGCGGCTAGACATGTAACTCAGTGATACAGTACTTGTTTAGGCCCTGGGTTTGATTTCCCGCACTGAAAACAAACCCCAACAAACCAAAGTGAGCCTAGGTAAGGCCTTTAAGAGGTAATAAGTGGGCCAGGGATTTAGCTCAGTGGTTCTGGCACCTGCCTCACAAATGCAAGGTCCTGAGTTCGATCCCTGGTACCAAAAAAAAGAATTCAACAGAATGGACTAAAACACTATGTTGTCCTCTTCTTCCTCTTCCTTATCTTTTTTTTTTTTCTCGTGGTTATTTTCTCATTTTAAGGAAACACAACCTTCAGGTAGTTTCCTGAGGAAGGAGAGGCAAATGAAAGGTCAATATTTGAGATCTTGAATGTCTGAATGTAATTTTATTTTCACCCCATACTTGATCCATAGTTTATTAATCAGTAATAGAATTCTACTTTTGGGCCGGGCATTTAGCTCAGTGGTTCCACTGCTTGTCTTAAAAGTGCAAAGTCCCGAGTTCGATCCCTGGTACCAAAAAAAAAAAAAATTCTAGTTTTAAATATATTTTCTTTTGATATTTGGTGGAATTGCTTTTCAGAAATCCAAACATATTCTGATTCTTCATCATTTGTAAGTAATTCAGTTTTCTCTCTGGAAGTCTTTCTGCCCCCATTGATGAGCCTTGGAGTGGGTCAGTTTTTATCAGTTGTGTGTGGCACCTGGCTGCACATTTCAATTTGGAAATTCATGATCTTCAGTTTGGAAACATTTTAAAAAATTATTTTGTTGATAATTATTCCATCCCTAACTTGCACTCATTTTTTTTTCTTTTGGAATTTTTTTTTTCAAATTTTGGTCTCCCTGGAGTAGTCCTCTATTATCGTTTCTTTCCTATTTTTCATTTCTTCCCTATTTTTCATTTCTTCATCCTTTTGCGCCCACCCCCACCCCATGCTATTTCCCAACATTTATCTTTTAGCCTTTGGTCTTTTCATTTCCTTTTTTTTGTCTCTGAATGTTCCTTTTAAGATAGTATATTTTTCTTATTTTTATATTGCCAACGGTAACTCATACCTCAGGACATGCGATACATATATCTGAGTTTTCTTCCCTGCTTCTTCTAAGGGTCCCCAACCCCCCATACTACCTTTCTTGTTAGTGTGTGTGCGAGGCTGTCAAATCCCTGGTCCTCCGCCTACCTCTTGCTGCTAGGTAACTCCTATTCTTCCTCCCGGGAAATAACAGAGGGCTAAGGCTCTCCCCTGGGCAAAATGCATGTTAGCCGTTGAATGCTTTTTCTTCATTCATCTCCCAGGACACTTACAACCAGATCTGCACCCTCCACGTTGGAAATTGGAGGGTCATCTCTGTGGAATGTGACCTGCCTTAAAAGAAAGATTGAAAGATAACTGACATTCACTTAAGATCTCCAAACAGGGCCGGGGATTTAGCTCAGTGGTTTCGCTGCCTGCTGCGCAAGCGCAAGGACCCGAGTTCGATCCCCAGTACCAAAGAAAAGATGTCCAAACAAAGTCGAACCAAATAACCCTATGATGAGGCTTCTAGTCCACAACCCCTCCCTCCCAGAACATCTGGATATAGTCTAAAATAGAAATTTAAACAATTTACATAGAATGAGGAATATGGCTCCGTCTTTCTTTCCAAGCTCAGAGGAAGCGAGGGAGTTCCCGCAGTGGTTGAAGGTTGAAGGACCGCCCCCTTCTTCTCCGCGTCCTGAGCTGCGGTCCCAACTTCCGGCCAGCAGGGGGCACCGTGCTACAGACCGGCGGCTGCGCGCGCAGGGCCGCTCTGGCAGGAGGGGAAGGAACCAGAGACTGCGAGAGGAAGTCGAGGTGGCGCTCGGCTCTACGGCCTGAGAGCCGCGCAGCCGGGTGTCGCTGTGCGGAGCCGGACCCCGCAGCCACGACTGCGCGTGGCGCTGGAGACTCGCGCGGAGGCATGATGCTCCTGGCCGGCGGGATCGGCGAGGCTCCGGCAGCCCCGGTGAGGCGGCCCTGGCGACCTGGGGAGGGGACAACGGTGGCCCAGTGATGTGGCCCAGAACTCCCGTGGGAGATGGTCCCAGCGAAGTGACTCTGAGAGCTTGGGAAGGTGGTTCCCACGGCCCAAGATAGAGGGCCTGACCGGACTATTCCAGGGGAGGTAGACCCAGGAAGTGCCGATGTCCCTGGGGAGGTGGCCTCGGTGACCAGGCAAGGTAACTCGGATCCTGGGGACGTGGCCCTGGTTTGGAACCTGCATCGGACAGCCCTGGCCCCTCAGAAAGGCCGCAGGAGGAGGCATCTGGGACCAGTGAGTGCCCTTGGTGCCCGGGATGAGTCCCCTGTAGGACTTCAGTCTTAATTTGCTTGTCACACTGTTTTCCTTCCAGTGCTGCTCGGAGAGTCG
This sequence comes from Heterocephalus glaber, assembly GCF_053883595.1. Taxonomy (NCBI): domain Eukaryota; kingdom Metazoa; phylum Chordata; class Mammalia; order Rodentia; family Bathyergidae; genus Heterocephalus; species Heterocephalus glaber. The sequence continues at coordinate 23,465,410 of NW_028258156.1, read as the reverse complement.
TGACGAAAGGAAGAAGAAGAACACAGAGGAGAAAAGTAAGCAGGCTCCATACACCTTAGCTCTTTTGGCCCAGTCATCCCTCCCAAGACCCTCCAGGGTCTGCAACAGAGAAAGGTTCTCAGCCTGTCATCTTTTAGATAAAGTACCTTTTTTCTGTACAGTAATAAATACTGATTTATTTATCATAATACATGCATTTTTGTCTTTCTAAGATTGTAAAATACAAGATGTGGAGAAGAGCTCTTCCCAACCCCACCGAGGGCAGGCACTGGTGTACTGCACTGGAGGTCTGCCCATCGGACTGGACATAATTGGAACCTGCCTGTCATTCCAAAGAAGCATCGGCTTATTAAGCATGAGGAATATGGAGGGGCTGATGACTAGGAGGGATTACCACCACCTTAATTGGGTGCAAAGGAACCAAATACAGTAATTGTTTAGTGGTACTTTTACCTTCTGTACAGGAAAGGACAAAGATCGGTACCTGTTTCCTACCTGGATCAGGAGCATGTGTCAGGAATGTGCACGTTTATCTTTTTACTTTAATAAGCTAAGTATGGCAGGTTATTGGAAATCAAGGACTCCAGGGGCTTTTGAAGTGAAATTTTTGAGAGAGGTAGGAGAAAAACGGGGTGAGGTTTTTCTGACCATGGCCAGCAGTCTGTGAATGAGTACTAGTGGTAAGACATGGGCTCAGCACATTACTGTCTGGCTTAACATTGGCTGATACAGTCTGCCTGTGAATGCAAGCAAGTCCACAGCACTTGACAGTTGTGGCCACCACCCTCAGCTCGTTAGCCTTGAAGGATTGGAGAGTACCCCTCTTTCGGTTAAACCCTTCTCTTCCCACCTTCATCCCGCTCAGATGCCTGGGAGGCCTGACACCTACTGTTCTGTCATTTAGGTAAAGCAATAGATGTAGCCTGTCATATCAAGGACTGTCCTCTTCCTCTGGTGGCTCACGTACCTGCTTCATAATTAGAAGTGCACTCTAAAAAAGTAGAAAAGGAGAGATATAAAAAACCTCCCAGGTCATCTGTGTGTCATTTTGAAGAATCATTTAAGAGTGCACTATGCCACATTTAAACAGTTACATGTCAAGGGTATATTTATTTATATTTTTTTTCTGGTACTGGGGATCAAACTCAGGACCTTGCGCTTGCAAGGCAGGCGCGCCACCACTGAGCTAAATATTCAGCCCCTTATTTTGGATTTTTGAGACACACGGTCTCACTATGTAGTTCAGACTGGCCTTGAACTCATGACGTACCCTAGACTGGCCTCAAACTCACAGCCACCCTCCTACCTCAGACTCCCAAGTACTGAGATTACAGGTGTGGGCCACCATGTCTAGCCCAAGGGTATATTTTTTAAAACTATCTTTTTTTTTTTTTTTTGGTACTGGGGATCGAACTCGGGTCCTTGCACTTATGCAGCAGGCAGCAAAACCACTGAGCTAAATCCCCGGCCCTATTTTTAAAACTGAAGGTAGAAACAGCTCCTTAAGATACCCCAACTTCTGTGTTCATTCACAGAGCATTTCCTGCCTGTATTGTTCTGCAGATACACACAATTCACTTGTTTTATGTATGGAAATAAAAAAGGTATTGTGAGTGTAGTACATAATGATGGATTATGACGTACTATGATTAATAAATAGTATATTGTTTTATATTAATAAGGCATGGATGCAGAGAAGCCAATCCTGTTCATATTTGAAGAAGAAAATGAGTATTGGACTGAGACCCAGGAAACATGACTTTTAGTTTCATTTACAATGTTTAAGTGGGGCCAGGGATTTAGCTCAGGGGTTCCGCCACCTGCCTTGCAAGTGGAAGGTACCGCTCCCCAGTACCAAAACAAAACAAAACAATACAATGTTTAAGTGTAGGCTGGGGCAGATGTTTAGTTTGGAAGTTGAGGCATAGGATTAGGATTGTTTTGCTTCTCTTACTCACCACTGGGCTCCTGGTTCTCATAGCCTGTGAACAGTATTTGTTTTTTGGTACTGGGGAATGAACCCAGGGGCTTCACACTGAACTACATCCCTAGCCCTTTTTAATTTTTTTATTTTAGGATAGGGTCTCCTTATCACTGAGTTGCCCAGGCTAGGCTTAAACATTGGATCCTCCTGCCTCAGCCATTCAAGAGAGTGCTGCAATTATAAGCGTGTGCCATCATGCCTGGCTCAATCTTTTTTTTTTTTTTTTTTTTTTGAGACAAGGTCTTGCTATGTTGCTCAGACTGACCTTGAACTCATGGTGATCCTCCTACCTCAGCCTCCCTAGTGCTGGGACTACAGGCATCATCACTCCCAGTTTCTGGCTCAATCTTTTAATTCCTACAAGTTAAATAAAACAAGAGAATATGGTTTTCAAGGTAAAGAGAAAGGAGAGGGATAGCCAGTACCAAACATATTGGTATACAGCTAATCTTTACATACATATTTGAACTATATGATATTTACATTTTGCATTTAGGAATATCTTTAGTCAGATACTAATATTTTAATTTTACCCAGAGTGCCTTGTGCTTTTTAGTAAAGCTGATCATACCCTCTTGCCTTTCACTGCTGTTTTCCTAAAACTGCATTTTTGGTCGAGAGCCAGGTTCTGTGAGGGACGGCTCTACGGAAGAGCAGAGATGAATCCTAATCAGCGCTGCTCCCCAGGAGTCTGCATTGTCTCCCAGCTTTATCTCTCTTGCACACATATTTTTTTCTTAATACCTAGGAATTGCTCAAATCTAGGGATATTAGTCTCTTCGTGGAATAATTCAAGCTGTGAAGGAAGTAGAATTGAGCATGTTTAATAACAGTACAGTGAAATGGAGCTACCATTATGTGAAGTTTGACCCAAACTTCAGATTTTCCAAACTTACATGGAATGGAGAAAACTATTAGTGACCAAAAGATGAAGCCAGGCATGGTGGCATATGCTGAAATCCTAGCACTCTGCAAGGCTGAGGCAGGAGGATTGCAAGTTGGGTCCCAGGCAATTTAGTGACTTAGTGAGACCGTGTCTCAAAATAAAAAAAAATTGAAGAAATAAAGGATTGGGGATGTAGCTTAGTGGCAGAGCACTTGCATGCATGACCTTGGGTTCAATTTCCAGCGCCCCCTGGCCCAAAGTAGCTAGTTTGTGCATGGAAAGAGATACTTCAGAGAAAAAGATTATCTCAGCACACTGGGATGCGGTGGGAGGAAGACAGTAGCCAACTGTGGGTTCTGTCTGCTCCATCTGTGAAGAAGCTGCTGTGGCCTCCAGGTCTCTCTGAAGTCGAGCACAGGCGGGCAGCAAAGTGTAACTAGAGATTCCTGCAAAAGAGGAATGTTGTTGGGCCACAAATTTAGCAAAGTACAAAATAATTGCCTTTGAAGCAGATTTTGTATTTACTAAAAATTTGTTAAGTTTCTTATTTAAACAAAAGTTGAACTTTTTTCTATATTTGACTCTTGCTCCACTCCACAAAGAATTATAGGTAATTTAAATATGTCTTAGTAAACATCCCAGGTAGTGGAAGAAAGGGGAGTGGAGTGAGAAACAGATTTGTCAAACAAATCAAGAGAGGACTCTGGGAAATTGGTTGTACTAACTGGGACGAGATCAAAGCTACATAGGGATCCTGCTCTCACGAGCCATTTTTCACCACATGCCACCCCTGTTCCTAATCTCAAGCAATGGCTTCGGGGCCCCAAGTCACCTGTTTTTGCCACATTTAATACGTCCAGTAAGAAGTGGACCAAGTCTGGTTGGTTTGCAGTGGAAAGACTCTCACTCTGTCCAATTTAGTGGTTATATCAGCAATTTGGATTTTTTCCTAGTAATTAATATTTTGTTTCATGTGTCCTTTTTTTCTGTCCCTGATATGGACATCTTTCTATATGATATTTGAGGCTTTTTTTTCACCCCATTCTGGGGATTGAACTCAGGACCTTGCGCTTGCAAGGCAGGAGGTGGCACCATTGAGCTAAATCCCCGGCCTGATATTTGAAACTTTAAAAACTCATTTAGTATTTATTTAGTGCTGGAGATCAAACCCAGGGTCTTGCACATGCTAGACTAGAGCTCTACCACTGAGATACATCCCTGCCCCTAAAACTCCTTTATTCCTTAGCCATCTTTTCATCTTTTCCATATACTTAAAATATTTCAATGCTATTTTTTTTTTCAACATTTTACAGCTGGACAACGCCTTTGGTGCTGTAGATTGCACCATTGGTTCCTTTATAAAATTTGAAAAGGTATTATGCACTGACTGGCTAATGTCTATGGAATCCTCTGATTACCAAGTCAGACTGTAGGGGTTTTTCCTTCACTCCGAATTTTCTCAGATCTTGAGCATCTTGTGGTACTTGGCTGACCCACTGTTTTATAGCTTTTCATTTGGGTATCATATGTCTATATGTTATATAAAGATTTATGTTTATACACATATATAGAGTTTTTTTTGGTTTTTGTTTTTTTGATACTGGGGATTGAACTCAGGACCTTACATTTGTGAGGCAGACAGCGGTGTCACTGAGCTAAATACCCAGCCCTATATAGTGTGTTTTTAAAATTATAAACTTTTTTTTTTTTTTGGGTACTGGAGATCGAACTCAGGACCTTGAGCTTGCGAGGCAGGCACTGGAACCACTGAGCTAACTCCCTGGCAAAATTATAAACTTTTAAAGATAGACTGCCTTGTATATCTTTTATATTTCCTTGAACTCCATTGTATTTAATAGTGTTGAGTGGCTGCTCTTTTTTAATTTTAGGTGACATAAATGCCGCAGCTCCTGTTGGACGTGAACAAGTCAGCGAAGGTATAGATGATGGTGATTTTCTATCATATGTGTCTTCATTCATAGAAAAGGAAGTTGGAAATGACCTAAAATCTTTAAAGAAGCTTGGTAAACTCATAGAACAAATGACAGAAAATAAAGTAAAATTAGAAGAGCAGGTAAGAAAACTCACTGAAATAATATCAAGAGTATACTTATTATAAATAATAGAATATAAATAATCCTTATATGTGTAGAATTTTAAAGTAGATTGTGACAAGTCTAATTATTTTATATTCTGTGATAGGATTCTTTTTTTTTTTTGGTACCGGGGATCGAACTTGGGACCTTGCGCTTGCGAGGCAGGCAGCAGAACCACTGAGCTAAATCCCTGGCCCTGTGATAGGTTTTAAGAACTTACAATGTGCTTGCTTGCTTGATTTATTTTGATACTGGCAATTGAATTGAGAGCCTTCACACTGAGCTGCATGCCCACTCCTTTCTTTATTTTATTTTATTTTTTTGAGACAGGATCTTGCTAAATTGCTGAGTTGCCCATGCTGGGCAACTTGTGCTCCTCCTGCCTCAGCCTCCCAGAGTGCTGGGATTATAGGTGTGTGCCACCGTGCCTAGCACCACTTCATTCACTTTTATTTTTTATTTTTAAAGGAGGAAAGGTTTATTTGGCTTACAGTTTGTAAGAGTTTCAGTCCATGGTCAGCTGGCTCCAAGGCAGGGTGACACAGGGGCAACAGTTCATGGCAGAGGAAGGCAGCAAAGACAACAAGAGCTTCATTGACTCTTTTTTGGTTTGTTTTTGTTTTGAGACAGGGTCTCACTATGTAGTTCAGGCTGGCCTTATAGTCACTGTATGGCCCAGGGTGGCCTTGAACTTAACAGCAGTCCTCCTACCTCAGTCTCCTGCTGGGAATACAGGCATGTGCCACCATGCCTGGGTTCACTGACTTTTTTTTTTTTGGTACTGGGGATCAAACTTGGGTCCTTGCACTTGTGCAGCAGGTGGCGGAACCACTGAGCTAAATCCCCAGCTTCATTGACTTTTAAAGTAAAATATTTAATAAGTAAAGCAGGTGGTCTCTGGCTGGACACTCTGAAAGAACTGAGCCTAGAAAGATCCCAGATGCTTATTGAGGCTGGGTGGGTGGGCCTTCTTTATATGTGTATGCTCATATGCTTTACAAAAGCATTGTACATGTGGTTTGATTGATACAGGATAAATTAAAACTTTGAAGTTATTTTTTTCTTTTTCTGGTTTTTATTTTTGGTACTGGAGATTGAAATTTTTTGAAGGTTTGTTTTGTTTTGTTTTTTGAGTCAGGCTCTCACTATGTAGTTCAGGCTGAACTTGAACTCACTAAGGAGCCCAGGCTGGCCTTGAGCTCCCAGCGATCCTCCTGCCTCAGCCTCCCTAGGGGATTACAGGGGTGTACCACCATATCTGGTGGCTTTTGAAGTTTTTAATAGTTTTTATTTCTGTTAGAATGAACATGTATTCAAATGGGAATGCTTTTTTTATCAGTACATGTCTGCAGTACATAATGATCACATTCAACTGTGGGGAACTGGTACATGTACATAACACATCCTAATTCTTTTTTATCTCCCTCCCTCTCCCTCCCTCCATTACTTGGTCCTTAGAATGATGTGTTTTAGTAAAAAAGATTATGAAAATTTTATGATTGCTGCTGGTTTTTTTGTGGTTTTCTTTTTGGTGATGGTTAGGTACTTACAGTTTCATCAGAAATTCCTAAAAGAGTTCAGAGTGCCTTAAAAAATGCAGAAGAATCAAAACAATTCCTTAATCAGTTTCTGGAACAAGAAACTCATCTCTTCAGTTCCATTAGTAGCCACTTGCTGACCTCACAGCCCTGGATGGATGATCTTGGGGCCAAGATTAGCCAAATTGAAGAGATTGAACGGCATCTTGCCTACCTTAAGTGGATTTCACAAATTGAAGAACTGAGGTAAAATGGGCCTCTTTGTTCTCATAATTATTATTTTCCTTTGAGGCTGTGTTTCACAGAGTGCATGCTTGCCATTAAATAATTGAGTTAATTAAAGATTATAATAATGTAATTTTACCAGTTGTTATGAAAATAGCATTATGATAGTGATTCTTTTCCTTTATTGTGAATGAATATAAATTTTTCAAGAAGTTTAATTTGCATTTGAAAGAAAGTAATCTAGGTAAGTTAAATTTTTAAGTCTTAGAATGGTGCTAAGAACATAGTAAGGATATTATGTAGAATGCCAAAGTAATGAAACAAACCCTCCGTGTGGTAATAGGTATTCCTATCTAATTTTTAGGGAATGTCCCGAAGTGAAATGGATTGCTTTCTCTAGAATCTGAATTTTTTTTTGGTGGGAATCATCTAATAAGACTTGTACAGTATTCTTAGATGAATAACAGAGTTCTACTACCTGTCAGTAAGGGGGAAAGTTCTTTTTGAATACATATCACCGATGGTTGACTGCAAATATATGATGTTGCCTTTCTTTTATTAATTAATTAATTAATTTTTATTGGTATACTTTAGATGTACACAATGATAACATTCATCATAGGGAATTTGTACCTGTATAGGGTATATCTTGCTGCCTCTTTTCCGCATTCCCTTCCCCTCCCATCATCCCCTCTTTCCCTCATTTTTTGGTGCCAGGATTCGAACTCAGGGCCTCCAGCTTGCCAGGCAGGTGCTGTACTGCTGAGCTACATCCCAGCTCTTACCCTCCTTACTCACAAAAGCTTTGTTTGCATTTTTCCTTCTATTGTCTTATTTTTCTTGTCCCCCCTTCCTTCCTCCCCTTCCTGCTTCCTTGTCCCCCCCCCCCCCCGTTTGAACGTTTTCTCCCCATTTCCAATATCTATTATACATTTCGGTCCTTACTTACATGTTGTTTCTCACACCAGAGAAACAATGCAGTATTCACACATTAGTGCCCGATTTACTTCACTTAAGAGTACAGTCTCAAGGTGCACCCATTTACCTAGAAACATCTCAAGTTTATTCTTCTTTATGGTAGAGTAGTACTTCATTGTATAAAAACATCATCTTTATCCAGTCTCCAGTGGATGGGCACTTGGGCTGCTTCCAGGCTTTAGCTATTACAAGCTGTGCCACTATAAACTTGGGTGCGCATATATCACTGTGGTAGGATGCTTTTAATTCTTTCAGGAAGATAACAAGAAGAAGAATAGCTGAGTAAATGGAACCTCTAGTTTTCATTTTTTGAGGAATCGCCACACTGATTTCCACAGTGGTTGCACCAGTCTGCACTCCCACCAGCAGTGGAGCAGGGTTCCTTTCTCCCCACAGACCCACCAGCATTATTGGTTGATGTTATTGGTTGATTTCATGATAGCAGCCATTCTTTCTAGGGTGAGGTGGAATCTCAGAGTTGTTTTCATCTGCATCTCTGGGGCCAGGGATTTAGCTCAGTGGTGCTGCCGCCTGCCTCACGAGCACAAGGACCAGAGTTCCATCCCCAGTACCAAAAATAAATTTGCATCTCTCAAATGACCAGTGATGTTGAATATTTTTTCATATATTTTTTGCTATTTCTACTTCTTCATCTGAGAAGTGTCTGTTCATTTCAGATGCCCATGGGTCTTTAAATTTGAGGGGTCTGATTTTTTTTGAGTTCTTTATATATTCTAGCTAGTAGTCTTTTATTTGAGAAATAGCTGGCAAAAAAAATTTCCCCACACTGTGGGTGGTCTCTTCTCTGTTGGTAGCTTTTTAATATGATGAGGTCCCAGTTGTTGATTCTTTGTATTATTTCCCGTGTGGCCTGGGTTTTGTTCATGAAGTCTTTGCCTACTCCTGTGTCCTCAAGCGCTGTACCTATTCTCTTTTCCAGCAGATTTAGTGTTTCTCTTTTAATATTTAGATCTTTGATCCATTTCGATTTTAGTTTAGTGCATGGTGAGAGACATGAGTCTGGTTTCAATCTTTGGCATGTGGAAAGCCAGTTTTTCCTGCAACATTTATTAAAGAGGCTCTTTCTTCCAGTGAGGGTGTCTGGCTCCTTTGACAAAGATAAGGTGGCTAAGTTGTTTCTGCATCTTCTAATCTGTTCCACTGATCCTCAGGTCTGTTTTTTGCCAGTACCATGCTGTTTTTGTTGGAGTAGCTTTGTAGTATAGTTTCAGGTCAGGGATTGTGATGCCCCTCCGTTGCCTGTGTTGCCCAGAATTACCTTTGCTATTCTAGGTCTCTTCTGATTCCAAATGAATTTTAGGATTGTTTTCTGTAATTCTGTGCAATATGCTATTGGTATTTTGAACAGGATTGCATTACATCTGTACAACAATTTTGGAAATGTGGCCATTTTCTTTTTGGTACTGGGGATTGAACTCAGGACCTTGCACTTGCAAGGCAGGTGGCAGAACCACTGAGCTAAACTCCCGGCATGGCCATCTTCAATATATTGGTACTTCATACCCAAGAACAAGGGATATCTTTCCATTTTCTGATATCCTCTTTGATCTCCTCTTTCAGAGTACTGTAGTTTTCAATGTAAAAGTCTTTTACTTCCTTCATTAGATTGATTCCTAGGCATTTCATTTTTTTTTTTTTTTTGATGCTATTATGAAAGGTGTTGTTTCCCTAATTTGTTTTGTTTTTGTTTTTTTGGTACCCGGGATCGAACTCAGGTTGTTGTGCTTGCGCAGCAGGCGGCGAAACCACTGAGCTAAATCCCCAGCCCTATTTCCCTAATTTATCTCTCAGTGAGTTTGTTATTTGTGCATGGGAATGCTATTGATTTTTGAGTGTTCACTTTGTATCCAACTATGCTACTGAATTTGGTTATTAAATCTAGAAGTCTTTTGGTGGAGTTTTTGGGATCTTCTACATAAAGTATCATGTCATCCACAAATAATGATAATTTAACTTCTTTCTTTCCTGTCCTTATTCCTTTTATTTCTTTCTTCTATCTAATTGCTCTGGCTAATGTTTCTAGAACTGTTTTGAATAAGAATGGCAATAGTGGACATCTTTGTCTTGTTCCTCATTTTAGAGTGAAGGATTTCAGTTTTTGTCTGTTTAGTATGATGTTGGCTGTTGGTTTGTCATAAATGGCTTTTGGCAGATTGAGGTAAAGATCATCTATTTCAATTTTCTGTAGGGTTTTTGTCTTGTCAAATGCTTTTTCTGTATCTGTTGAGATGATCATGTGGTTTTTGTCCTTAGCTCTGTTAATATGCTGTATTACATTTCTTGATTTGCATATGTTGAACCAACCCTGCTTGCCTGGGATGAATCCTACTTGCTCATGGTGTATAATCTTGATGATTTGTTGCATTCTGTTTGCCAGTATCTTATTGAGGATTTTTGCCTTTATGTTCATTAGGGAGATTGGCCCGTAGCTGTCCTTTTTTGGTTGGATTCTTCTCAAGTTTTGGTATCAGGCTTTTCAAATAAGCCAAAGTAACATTTCCACCTAATGAGCAAATAATGAATTATTTAATGATAGTATTCCTTGGGCCTCCAAATGGTACATTTTACTTTTAGCTATTTTTGCTGCAAAGCTGTCTGGAACCATGAATGAGGGAGAATCATCCAAGAGATTTAGTATCTTGTTTAAAATGTAATGTAGTTAATATTAATGATATGGATATGCTGTGTATCCCTTTGACCTGTACCTGTTTCCTAATATGGTCTAGCATTTTATATATCTGTATAGTATGAAAATTTGTTTTGCTTATATGAAGAGTTTTACAGTTGAAGCAAGAATCGTTTAGATTGTACTGTTACTAATGATTATAGAAACTGACTTAAGCTTTTTAGAGCTTCACATTCTTGTTTAAATTATTTGCAGTGAAGGAATTTTAAACCTCACTCTATTTTACTCCATTTCTCCTTGTCCATTTGAATGAAAATACCAATAAGGAGTAATAGTAGTAATTTTATTAAGTAACATAAGTTGTTTAAAGGCCTCCCTCTCATAGTATTCAAAGTAATAGATGAACTAAAATAGGACTATGGTTATGGATTACCTTTTCTGATACCTGAATTGTTTAAAAGAAAAATATGCCCAGGGGATCATATTAGAAATAATAATCAGATTTATAATGAAGAATCAGTTATTTCTCTCTTTAATAATGTGTTCTTTCCCTTAGGTCTTTTATGATAACATAGCTTTCTTTTGAGCTTCTGGGATTTTCTTCATCTCCAAATGTCCTTTTAATGGCCAGTTTTTTATTCTCTAGTGTTCTCCCTATCTGTCCGTCTCTTTTCTCTCTCTCTCTGTCGTTTCTTCTTGCTAGAATTAGCATCTTTGGTTTTTTTTTGGGAGGGGTGGTTTTGGTACTGGGGATCGATCTCAGGTCCTGCTTGCGCAGCAGGCGGCAAAACCACTGAGCTAAATCCCCGGCCCAAGAGTTAGCATCTTTGTATTCATTCCATTTTGTGCATACTACAGTACAGCAGTACCACTGAGTGAACACTAGTACTCTGGCTTTTTCTATGGTCGAAATGTCCTTCCTGCATCAGTGATGTGCAGAGACCTATGTCATCCTAGAAAGCCATATCCTATATTCTGTGGTTACCGGTACATTTACATTTTTTGGTAACATTTGGAGATTGTTTGAGCATGGTAGTTTTTATTTTAATGTAATACAACACTTAGTTAAAATATATTTCTTTGAAATGGGAAATCAAGTTCTGCTGGGAAAAGTAGGTAAAAATTGAGGATGCATATACCTGACCATACCAGATGCTACCCACGTTATTCCCTTGGATTAAAACTTCTGTAAAAGCAATGAGTGGTACCTGAGGAAATGTGACAAGGGACAAAAGAGCTCTGCTGGGATCAGTTGGTGGAGGAAGGTGTCCTGAACAGGGGCTTCTGCTAGTAGAAGGATGCTAAGAGTTACAAGACTCCAGGCTCCCAGAGAGACTTGGGTGCCAGGTAAAATGTAGCCACCTCAGGATTGTGCCTCATTCTTCCTTGGATATAACTCCATGACTGAGCTATGCCCCAGTCCTTTTTAAAAATTTGACAGGGTCTCACTAAGTTGTCCAGGCTGTCCAGCTCCTAATCTTCCTGCCTCAGATTCCCGAATAGCTGGAATTACAGGCATACACCACTACTCCTAGCTTGGCTATAACTTAACGTAAAACATGAGGAGGTCAGGCATGATGGTGCACACCTGTAATCCTAGCACCATGGGAATCTAAGGATCGTAGTATTCTGAGAAACTGTCCTTAATGTTGCTTCACTTTGTTTTGCAGTGATAATATTCAGCAATATCTGATGACCAGCAATGTGCCGGAGGCAGCCTCCACCCTGGTGGCCATGACACAGCTTGATACCAAGCTTCGGGAATCATCCTGTGTACATCTTCTTGGCTTCATGAGAGCCACAGTTAAGTTTTGGCACAAGATTCTCAAGGACAAGCTTACAAGGTAGGGGACTTAGCCACGTTTCATGACATTTGCTTTCAGATGGGTGTTTGGAAATCGTTGGCGACACTGCGCTAACGTGCGCATTTCTTTTCTGTTCCAGTGATTTTGAGGAGATTTTAACCCAGCTCCACTGGCCATTCATCGCGCCTCCGCAGTCTCAGGCTGTGGGTGTGAGCCGGCCCCCCAGCAGCCATGAGCTCTATGGCAACCTGGAGATGCTGTTTTGTCAGCTGCTGAAACTACAAACCTCGTATCTTTGTTGGAATGGAAAACGAAAATTTCTTTCTAGGGCGGATTTGTAGTTAGAGAGTCAAACTTTTTCAAAGTGGCCAGGAAGTCAAATGGAAGTCCTGAGTTAGACTTGATGTGTGAATGGCCATCAAGTGGTCACCTGTTCTCTCACAAAGTGAATTGTGCAGGGGCAGGAGGGCCACTAGGGAGTTCTGAGATGTGCTGGGCGTGGAGGTGCTCACCTGTCATCCCAGCACTCGGGAAGCTGAGTCAGGAAGATCACCGTGAGTTTGAGGCCAGCTTGGCGTACATAGTAAGTTCAAGCATGAACTGTGTAGGGAGACCCTGTCTCAGAAACCCCAGAAAGAAAAGGAAAGAAGGGCCGGGGATTTAGCTCAGTGATTTCGCCGCCTGCTGCGCAAGCACAAGGACCCGGGTTCGATCCCTGGTACCAAAAAAAAAAGAAAAGGAAAGAAAAGAATTCTGAGACATGCACTGACCCAAGTTCACATCATATATAGGTCTTTTGGGACAATGGAACAAATGAGCAGGTCAGAAAAACGTTAGCAAAGCATTTATTTAATCAAATGGTAATGTGAATTTATTTTTTTACTACTACTCTATTTTAGGAAAGATTTACAGATGAATTCTAATAACATTTTTCTTCACTTACTGAATTTGTATTTAGTGTAGATTACATACTTATAATTTTTTTTTTTTTGGTACTGGGGATTGAACTCAGGTCCTTGTGCTTTCAAGGCAGGTGGCGGAACCACTGAGCTAAATCCCCGGCCCTATGTTATAATTTTGTACTGATACATTTGTTGGGAAAATTTATTGCGTGTGTACATACATACATCATCTACACATACAATGCTTTAGATTTGTCTTCCTTGACTTAACTATGTCAGAGATGAATTACTTACCGAGCCAGAACAACTCCCAGAGAAATACTGTCTCCCTGTGTCCCCTCCCATCATCCTGCCCATCCAGATCATGCTGACTCCCCTTCAGAAGAGGTTCCGCTACCACTTCCGTGGCAACAGGCAGACTAATGTCATAAGCAAGGTGTGCTTTGGCAGCTCTTGTCTTTGTCTTTGCTTTTGCTTTCTTTCTTCTTTATTATTCTGAGGCAGGGTCTCCGTGTAGCTCAGTGGTAGAATGGTCCTAGGTTGGATCCTCAGTACCACAAAAACTGCCTCTGTTCACATTTCTGTTTTTCCTACTTAAAGGCCTAAATTCCTGTTTTGTAACTACCCTTTACAAATGTAACTGGGGACTTGTGTGGAGGTAGTGTTGGAACTGGTTTTCTCTTTGGCATATCATCTGACCAGTTTCTCAGGTTTGCCTAGAGTATGCTGTAGCATTAGCTGTGACAGGTTTCACAACTATATGCATGTGTGTTTCACTGTACAAATTGGTCCTGCAGACTTACAAGTATACTGAATAGACAAGCGAACGCCAGGAGATGGTAGAGCATTGGTTTCTTTGTTTTTTTTCTCTTTTTTGGCTGTACTGGAGATTGAATCAGGGCTTCACACATGCTAGGCAAGTGGTCTGCCACTGAGCTATATACCCAGTCCTTTTCCACTTTTTAAAAATTTAGAAATTTACTAAGTTTCCCAGGCTAGCACTGAACTTGTCATCCTCCTGCCTCAGCGTGTCAAGTAGTTGGGATTATAGGCATGCACTACTGTGTCCAGTGAACCACAGCTTTTGCATAGAGGTGCTAATGTTGAAATGATTTATAGCTATATAAGAGAGACCATAGAATAAATGATGTGAATAGTTTTGAAGAAGTTACTACCAACCTTTTTTTTGGTACCAGGGATCGGACTCAGGACCTTGCTACCAACCTTCTAATTGAGGGAGCATACTGTGCATATTGTTGAGATTTTTCTTTAATCCTACCTGAAAAACAGATCAAATTATAATGTTAGAAATTACTAAAAATCGAGTACCATCTTCTTTACTCTCAAGTTTTGCTATAGCTAATACAATGCATGTAGCAGGGGCTCAGTAGATATTTTAAATACATTCTCATGTGCCAGATCACAATGGGCACCATATGTGCCATGTAACTGAACTTAAAGGATTCCTAGAGTTGTAAAGAAGTCACGGGAAGGCCGGGGATTTAGCTCAGTTGTTCCGGCGCCTGCCTTGTAAGTGCAAGGTCCTGAGTTCAATCCCCGGTACCAAAAAACAAGAAGTCATGGGAGAGGCCCTCAAGCTTGCACAGGGAGGAGCGAGTGGTGGTGGGTTTCTTTGCACACTTCATGGGGCTCCTTTTTTGGATGGAGTGTTGGTGGAAGGAAGAGCAGAAGCACTTAGGACTAAGTAGTAAATGAGACAAAACAATAAACCTGAAGTCATAGAGAAGCAGAAATAATTTGATGTAAGAAAATGACGAGTCATGTGGCTGCTTTTTGCAGTGTGGTCCCCACAGACTCGCGTTCCCACATTGAGCTCAAAGAGCGCAGCCCTTAAGCTGTGCTGACTCATTTAGTATAGTTCCAACATCTCACACACACAGGGATTTACTGCTCAGTGTTTCTGAACCCTTATCCATCAAAACTTGGAATGCTTGCAGAATCATCTCCAGGGGCAATTTAAAACATGCCAGGCCTGCGTTTCCCTTTCTATAAGTATATTCCAAAGACAAGCAAATGCCAAAAGACAGTAGAGCATTCGCTTTTTTTTTCTTTTTCTGTTTAAAGGCATAGTTGTTTTTGTTGTTGTTTGTTTGTTTTCTGTAATACAGACCAGCCAATTTTTTTCTTAATTTGCCTTTTGAAAGGAAAAAAGCAGGGGCTGGGGATGTAGCTCAGTGGTGCCATGCCTGCCTGGCAAGGGCAAGATCCTGAGTTTGATTCCTGGTACAGAAAAAAGAAAAAGAAAAAAAAAAGCAAAAGAAAATAATATTTTAAAATTATTTTGCAATACTATTTCAAAAGACAGTTTAAATGCCATTGGTTCTTGTAATACAGTACTCATCATTTTACCTATTACTAATGTGCTAAGTTTTAAATATACATGCCTTTTTTCGCTTTGTTTCATGGTACTGGAGATTAAACCCAGTCCTCGTGCATGCTAATCAAACTGTCTACTACTGAGCTATACCCTCAGCCCCAAAGTGGTATTTTAAATTCATGAGTTTATTGACTTAGCCACGTTATTGGTGTTTGTTGTGAGAGTATTGGGAAGCATCTGATTATCGAGCCTTTCATGAGCTTAAAGTTCAGAATAGAAATTGTGCTCTTACGTATAAGAAATTTTCAACTAACCTTTGTTAAGTATTGTGTGTTCATAATTAGAGACATTTAATTATAATTTTCTACTTGGACTAACTAAAGAATTTAAACCATTTTACCTTGTTCCTCAGCCTGAATGGTACCTGGCTCAGGTACTTATGTGGATTGGAAACCACACTCAGTTTCTAGATGAGAAGATTCAGCCAATATTAGACAAAGCAGGCTCTACAGTAAATGCACGGGTAAGGGACATGGTCCTGAGTGTTTCAGACTCCCCCTGTGAGATACCTGAACAATACCTTATTGCTTATATACCTCATGTTTATGCATTCCTTTAGCTTGAATTTTCTCGGGGCCTTATGATGCTGGTTCTTGAGAAGTTGGCTTCAGATATCCCCTGTCTGCTGTACGATGACAATCTCTTCTGTCACCTGGTGGACGAAGTGCTCCTGTTTGACAGGGAGCTCCACAGTGCTCACAGCTACCCTGGCACTTTCGCCAACTGTATGCACATCCTGTCTGAGGAGACCTGTTTTCAGCGATGGCTAACTGTGGAGAGAAAATGTAAGTGCTCAGTGGCCACAGGGTAGGTAGAGATATCTCTTTGCGTGTGGAAGTTGTTGGTGTTTTTCACCTCCACTTCTGGGTAGGAACTAGCCATCTAGATTTTTCTTGATTTGAGTTTACAGAGTTGCCTTCAGAGAAAATCTTCTTTTCTTTTCTTTCCATGAAACTTCAATTTTTCCTGGCATTATATTCCACAGATTTCTACAGTGGACTATCTGAGCCAGTAGACTGTACAGCTATTTTATAGATTTTACCATGTAGTTTTTTTGCTCTTGGTAGAATCTTTTTGGATGTAGCTTGTCTACTCAGCATAACTATTTTGAAGATTTTTATCCTAAAATGAAGCATTTTAAATATAGCACAACTACAGGGAGATGGTTGTTTTTATAGAAAAAATTCATTATTTCTAGCTGGGCATGGTGGCGTCTGCCTATAATCCCAGCACTCGGGAGGCTGAGTCAGAAGAATCATTTTGAGTTCAAGGGCCAGCCTGAGCAACATAGCGAGACCCTGTCTCAAAACCTACCACCCCCAAAAATAAATAAAATGAAATTTTATTTTGTTTTGTTTTGGTACTGGGGATCGAACCTTGCACTTGTGAGGCAGACATCGGAACCACTGAGCTAAATCCCTGGCTGAAATTTTAAATATTAAAAAATAAAAGAAAGAAAAAAAAAATCATTGTTCCTAAAAAACAGTGAGTTGAGAATTAGGAATGACAACAGCTACTTAATTGACATCCTTTTTTCTTCATATCAGTTGCTCTTCAAAAAATGGACTCGATGCTTTCATCAGAGGCGGCCTGGGTATCCCAATATAAGGATATCTCTGATGTGGATGAAATGAAAGTTCCAGACTGTGCAGAGACTTTTATGACTCTACTCTTGGTTATAACTGGTAATTATCAGTCTTTAAGGATATGCCTTTGACTTGGCATGGTGGCGCATGCCCATAATGCCAGCACTTGGTAGGCTGAGGCTGTGTATTTGAGGCCAGCCTGGGCTACATAGTGAGTTCTGAACTACATAGTGGGACCCTGTCTCAAAAAACAAAAAACAAACAGAACCGATATGCCTCTGAGCCGGTGTGGTGGCTCAAAGTGAACCCAGCTACTCTGGAGGTCAGGTGGAGGGACTGTGCCTGGAGACCAGCCTGGGGAATACGGTGAGGCCTGTCTCAGAAAGCAAAGATAGGGCTTTGTTTTAAAATACTGACTCTTCACGCGGTACTTTTCCTAGTAGTTCACAAAAGGTAGTATGCTGTGGTTATTATCATATCTTAAATTCAGCTTCTATTTTAGCAGGAGTCTAGCACACGATTTATTTGAATTTATTTATTCATTCATTTATTTATTTATTTTTGGGTACCGGGGATCAAACTCAGGACCTTGTGCTTGCCAGGCAGGCACAGTGCCACTGACCTAAATCCCTGGCCCTGGATTTTTAGTAGTTTAAGTTAGTACTTAAAACATTGGAATAAATGAGGGAAAAATTTCTGAATGGTTACATAAAAATAAATGATAATTTAAATTATTATCTGAACTCTCTTGCCACTCAAGTTTTTTTTTTTTTGATTAATTTATTTGTTTGTATTTTTCTCTTTTGTTTATTGTCCTTTTGTTTTGTTTTGTTTTGGTACTGGGGATCAAACTCAGGACCTTGCGCTTGTGAGCCAGGCGGTGGCACCACTGAGCTAAATCCCTGGCCCTTTTTTTGTTTTTGTTTTTGGTACCCGGGATCGAACTTGGGACCTTGTGCTTTCGAGGCAGGCGGCAGAACCACTGAGCTAAATCCCTGGCTCCATGTTTTGTTTTTTTGCCATTCAGCTTTACAAGGTTCTTCAGTAAATGATGACTGACCAACATTTTATTTTATTTTATTTATTTATTTATTTATTTATGGTACGGAGGATTGAACTCAGGACCTTGCACTTGCCAGGCAGATGTGGCACCACTGAGCTACATCCCCAGGCCCTACATTATTTATTTCTTCAGAGACAGGGCACTGCTCTGTTGCCCAGGCTAGTGCTGAACTCCGGGACTGAGGCAATCCTCCTGTCTCAACCTCCTGAGTAGCTGGGAGTACAGACATGAGCCACCACTGCTGTCTCAAATTTAAATTTTAAATATTTTCTTGATCTTGATTTCAAGGATTGCAGAAGAGAGAAAAACAGTAAAGTGATTTAAAGGATTGTGGTAGGAACAGGAATTCTTACCATGCAAAGTTTTTCCGGGTGCAGGGGCCGGTGCCTCTGGGCCTGTTGATGTGCAGCCAGTGGCCCCACAGGTGTGGGTCCTCTGCTGCCATGGCCTCACTGCCACCTCCTCGGCCCTCTTCATCCCCATCCTCTGCCAGTCTGCTTCCTGGGATACACAGTAACTAGAAGTGTCATTCTGGCCCAATCTGTGAATAATTTCATATTTTTAACTGTAAGAAAATTGAAAAACACTAAAAGTTTTAAACTGGTGTCTTTTAAAAACTTTTTTAACATGTAGTTCTCTTTATTTCTGATCATTTCTTTATATTGATCCATGCAGTGTAAGAACTTTTTATTACAAAAATTTCCAAACCTTAAGTAGGATAATATAGCAGACTCTCAGTTACCCATTACCAAAGTTTCAAACAATTATCTGTTCTCTGTTGCATATTTTTTCCCCTCTGGATTTTTTTTGGGGGGAGTGCTATTGGGATTAAACACAAGGCCTTTGGACTGAGTTACATTCCTAGCTCTTTTGCTTATTTTTTATTTTGAGATAGAGTCTTGCTAAGTCACTACTTTGTCCTTCTGGGCTCAAAACTGCATTCCTCCTGCCTCAGCCTCCCAGAATGCTAGGATTACAGGTATAAGCCACCATGCCTCCCCTGGAGTATTTAAAAATATTTCAGATATCTTATCATGTTACCTGTTGATCCTTAAATATGTATTTTATTTAATCTGTGCAAGTTTCCTTTATTTAAAAATGCACTTACTTGTTAAAGGAACAGTCATTTTTTAATATAATGTCTTCATGCCTTTTTAATCAAAAAATTGAGGTAAAATTTACATATAGTAAAATACACAGGTCTTAAGTGGACTGTTCGAAGAGTCTTGACAAACTTGTGAAATTTGTATCCTTAGAGCTTAGAAATACTCAAACGATCAGTTGTTTTTTTTTTTTGGTACCAGGGATCGAACTCTGGTCCTTGCCTTTGCACAGCAGGTGGCAAAACCACTGAGCTAAATCCCCGGCCCGATCAGTTGATTTTTTGACAAAGGCAGGAAAACAGATTATTTGCGGAAACCTGTAGCTCTGTCACTGACACTACCACAAAACCTCGTGTCTCCTTTGCTTTCTGCACAGACAGGTATAAAAACCTCCCCGCAGCCTCCCGGAAGCTGCAGTTCCTGGAGTTACAGAAGGACCTGGTGGATGATTTCAGGATACGGTTGACACAGGTGATGAAGGAGGAGACGCGGGCCCCGCTGGGGTTTCGGTACTGCGCGATCCTCAACGCTGTGAACTACGTCTCGGTGGTGCTCGCAGACTGGGCTGACAACGTTGTGAGTCTTGTGCTTGTACAGTAAGGAGTGTGGTAGGAATTTGGAGCGTCCATACCTTTCGAAGTGTTTACTCTATGGCAAACAAAAACAATGCATGTTAGACAGAATCACCATGATGCCAAACGTGATACTTTCTTCTCAGGCAAAAATCAGTTAAGTAATACTGATATTTGTTTATTTATCTATCTGGTGGTACTCGGGCTTTAACTCAAGGCCTTTGCTCTGAGCTACACCCCAGCATTTATAAAACTTTTAAATTTTGAGACAGGATTTCACTAAGTCGCTATTGCCCAGGCTGGGCCAGAACTTCTGACCCTCCTGCCTCAGCCTCCTAGAGTGCTGGGATTATGCCCATCTTAATCCTGATGTCTTAATGAATTTAATCATTGGACAGGCAGGGATAGAAATAGCTCAGTAGTAGAGCACTTGCCTCGCATGCTCGAGACCCTAGGTTTGATCCCCAGCTCCTCCCTCAAGGCAAAACAAAAACCTTCGACCTTTAGTTAGAAAATAAAAGAACACAAGGACCCAAGTTCCATCCCTGGTACCAAAAAAAAGAAAAGAAAAGAATAACATTTGATAAGTGTTTTTTTTGAGACCGGATCTCACTATGTAGTCCGGGCTGGCCTTGAACTCATTATATAGCTAGGCTGATCTTGGACTTGCAGCCATCCCCTTGCCTCAGCCTGCCAAGTGCTGTGATTACAGGTGTACATCACCATGCCCAGCCCTAACATTTGATAACTATTGTCTTCAAAATAGGACCAGTCATTGGCCAAGCCTGGTGGCTTATATCTGTAATCCCCACTATTCAGGAGGCTGCAAGAGGAGAATTGGAGACCCTGCCTCAAAATTTAATTAGGAACAAAAAATGCTAGAGATGTAGCTCAGTGCTCCCTGGGTTCAACTCCCAGTATCACTAATAAGTGAATTAATTTTAAACAGTTTAGGAGCCAGGCATGGTGACAATGCCTTTGGAGGCTGAGGCAGGAGGATTGCTGTGAGTTTGAGGCCAGCCTGGGCTACATAGTGAGTTCAAGGCCAGCCTGAACTACATAGCGAGACCCTGTCTCAAGGCCTCCCGCCAAAAAAAATTATTTAATAGCTGGCTCTGTGGCTCTGTTGTGCAGTGCTCGCCTTGCAGCACCAGGCCCCAGGCTTCAGCCCCAGCACCTTCCACACTCAGGAAGGTAATGCTCCTCGTGGCTGTCAACCAGCTTCTTATCCTAGGCACTTTGCACCGAGCTCCATCCCCAGCCCTTTTTAGTCTTCGAGACAGGGTTTTGCTCCGTTGCCCAGGTAGGACCTGAACTTGTTATTCTTCTGCCTCAGTTTCCCTGAGTGCTGGCATTACAGCATGATCTACTGCACCTGGATAATCAGTGTTTTTCTTTTCTTTTCTTTTTTTTTTTGGTACTGGGGATTGAACTTGGGTCCTTGCACTTGCAAAGCAGGCAGCAGAACCACTGAGGTAAATCCCCAGCCCTAATTAGTGTTTTTCTATAAAAATGTTAACTGAAATACATGCGTGTTGTCATTCTGCTGAGCAAGGAAAATAATTATTTCATAAAATTAATATAATAGAATAATGATCAGTGTGTTTATTAAGTCAGCTAATCAGCATACATTGATTCATTTTGTACTTCTATGTGAAGTGTTTCTAATTTCAGTAAGTACTTTATTCTTTCAGCCCCCACACTGCTAAGCTTTTTCAATAGTATGAATCAAAGTCATTCTTGATTCTTATGCCAGAGGATCTAATAAGAAACTCATTCAGGGACAGACTTTTAGCTTGATTGAAATTATTTGTGGAACATCACTAACTACTTTACTTGGTGCCATAGTCTATTGAATTAGGCATTATCCCTGCCCTTAGAAAACTTAAAATCTGATGTTGAACTATCTGGGTCCTTTGTCAACAGAGAAAACTAACCAAATTTCAGAGTTGACTCTTCAAATTGGGAATGAATTCTGTGTTCTAGAATGGTTCTATCCATTCTGCTGATTCTGTCTTAACATCAAAAGTCCTTTAATTATTTTCACAGTTCTTCAACTTGTGAATGCTTTAAATGAAAATCATTGAAGTTGCTGGGCGTGGTAATGCACACATTTAATCCAGCACTTGGGAGGCTGAGGCAGGTGGATGGCAGGTTTGAGGCCAGCCTGGAGTACATACAATGAGTTCAAGGCCAGCTTGGATTATAGAGCGAGACCCTGTCTTAAAAAAACAAAAAGCTGGGTATAGTGATGGATGCCTTTAATCCCAACAAGACCCTGTCTCAAAATAGAAAATAAAAAGGGCTAGGGATGTAGCTTGGTTTGAAGACCCTGGGTTCAATTCCCAGTACTGCAAAAATAAATAAATAAAAAGTTTAAAAGCTCTTATATCACATAATTAGGAAAAAAAAAAACAGGCAGAGTTCACTTTTTATTTCAGATTCTCTGCTAACTGTTGTCAGATTATATCAAACCTGAAATATCCACCCTCATTCAGAATTAGGGATTTTTCAGGTGTAGGTGACAGAAACCTCATTCTGGTGGGGTGGGTAATGGACTAGATCAGGCACAGCTGTGCTGACGTTCACTTCTGGTTTCATTGCAGGCAGGCTGTGGACACATGGCCCTCAGCGTCTCTAGGCCCATGAGATCTGTCCATGATCTTACAAGGACAGTCCCTCTTCCTCCATGTAGGATGGCTATGTAATGGAATATTTTTTGACATTACAAAGAAATGAAACACATTAACCCATGTCACAACATGGATGGACCCTGAAACATTATGCTGCTTGAAGGAAGCCAGTACCTGATTCCATTCACACAAAATACCCAGGAAGGCAAATCCAGAGACAGAAGATAGATTAGTGGTTGCACAGAGGGGTGAGGACTAAGCTTGCGGGATTTTTGGAGGCATGAGGGTGGTGGTGGTAATGAAAACGCTCCAGAATTGTGGTGATGGATTTGCTGAAACCATTGAGCTGGACACCCACAGCTAGTGAGCTGATGGCAGTTCACGGAGTTACAGGAGTATGTTAGTAACCGCATTAACATATTTTTGTTTCAGTTTTTCCTGCAGCTTCAGCAGGCAGCATTGGAGGTGCTGGTGGAGAGCAATGCGCTCAGCAAGCTGCAGCTCGGGCAGCTGGCCTCCATGGAAAGCTCTGTCTTCGATGACATGGTCAATCTCTTAGAGCGCTTGAAGCATGACATGCTGGCCCGTCAAGTAGACCATGCTTTTAGAGAAGTTAAAGATGCTGCAAAGCTGTATAAGAAAGAAAGGTATCTCTCCATCTAAGCCAGTGCTTGATGCCAGTGTAGTCCAGGTTGAAAGGTGGTCCATGCAGTCAGTTTTCCAAGTTGTCTAGACAGAACGGGGCTTGGCTTTTGTACTCCAATTTTTTTTTTTGTCTCCAGAACCGGAGATTAAACCCAGGGCCTCACACACACTAGGCAAGTGCTCTACCACTGAGCTATATCCCCAGGCCTTTCTTTTTAAATTTTATTATTATTAATTTATGTACTTATTTGAGACAGGGTCTCACTCTATAGTTCAGGCTGGTCTTGAACTCATTGTGTACCCCAGGGTGGCCTCAAATTCCTAGCAATCCTCCTGCCTCAGCCTCCCGAGTGTTGGGATTGCAGGCATACGCCACCACACTGGACATTCTTAATCAGAGTAAACTGACAATCTGGCCCTCAGCTAATTGTAAATATAGAGCACTAGCATTTGACCTGGGACTGCAAGGCCCAGCCTGTCACTCATTTTACAAAGTAAAGTGCTCCTGTGGTACCCTGTGCATGTTTGTGACATGCAGCTTCCTGCACTACCATAATTCCCCGAGGATGTGTTACTCCCACCAGAAGGTGTGCTCCCTGCCAGAAGCAGTGTCTGCCTAGTATGGTCCCTGCCATACAGAGTGCTATACTCAGTGTCAGTACATCATACATAAAACATGGGGATTTTTTTCCTATGGTGCTGGGGATTGAACCCAGAACCTTGCACATGCTAGATAAGTGAGATACCACTGAGCTACCCACCAGCTCTTTCTATCTTTGAGATAAGGTCTAAGTTTCCCAGGCTGGGCTTGAACTTGCAATCCTCTTGCTTCAGCCCATATTTAAAATACTTTAAAAAAAACTTTTTGGAGACAGGGTCTCTGTGTGGTCCAAACTGGCCTTGAACTCACTAAGTAGCCCCGGTTGGCCTTGCACTCACAGTGATCCTCCTGCCTCAGCCTCCCGAGTGCTGGGATTACAGATGTGCAACAAAAATGATTTGTTAAGGGCCGGGCATTTAGCTCAGTGGTGCCACCGCCTGCCTCCAAGCGCAGGGTCCCGAGTCCCATCCCTGGTACCAAAAAAAAAAAAAAAAATTTGTTAAAACTTTAGAAATAGCAGGTGATGAAAACTTTTATGGTAGCAATGGATTTTTTTTTTCTAGATGGCTGTCCTTGCCATCCCAGGCGGAACAGGCGGCGATGTCGCTGTCCAGCTCGGCGTGCCCATTCCTGGTAACGTTACGGGACCGTCTGCTGCAACTGGGGCAGCAGCTGTGCTTCTCCTTATTTAAGATGTTCTGGCAGACGCTGGCGGAGAGGCTGGATGTGTACATATATCAGGAAGTGAGCAAGGCGGGGCGGCTCTGGGGTCGGGGAGAGTAAAGCCACTGTCACATGCACTGCTCTCGGTTTCAGGTCATTCTTGCTAATCACTTCAATGAAGGTGGAGCGGCCCAGCTGCAGTTTGATATGACTCGGAATCTTTTCCCCTTGTTTTCTCGTTATTGCAAGAGGCCAGAAAATTATTTTAAACAGTAAGCTTAATATTTCACAATTAATATTGATGTGTCAGAGTGTAAGAGGAGATTGACTCCTCGAATAGCCTCAGAGTTGGATGTTTGGGGGGAAGAAGATTAAATAAAATCTTAAAATAGTTATTGTGTATCTACTGCATGTTCAGAGAACAATAGGGAAACCAAACTGATATGTAAGGCGTGACCATGACCTCAAAGTTGAAGGAGCTGGGTATACATTATTTATGGGCTTTGTTTTCTAGCATTTGGTTTTATGCTCCTTTTTGCTTACTATCCAGAAAAAGAAAATGAAAGCAAGTGCAGTCTGCCACATTCATTAAGTACAAGAAATTACAGATACATTTAGTACCTAATAACTGGCTAAACCTGAAGAGAGTTTGTTTTCTTACACATTTGGTGTTCACTTTGGTTCTAAGTATAATTTTACATGTATGTAAGAATAACTGTTAGAAGTATTTTCAGAATTTGATTTAAAATTTACATTAGTTTGTGAGATTATGAAACATTCTTTTAAAATTTATTAAATGCTTACATTTGCTTATTTCAGAAAGATATGATTTGTTTTTAAGTTTACCTTAGCATTCTGCCTTCCTGCTGCTTTAATTTTATCCTTTTTCTTTTCCCGTATGCTAATCTACCTAAACTCATAGCTACACTTAATGGACTGTATCAAGTATTGTATTTATAGAAATAATGGGCACATATTGAAAGCAGTGATTCTATTATGATATTGTAACCCCTGAATGATAAACTGCATCTGTGTAGTCACCATGTCTCAGGAGCTAAATAATACGACGTCCATAAATAGCTTTTACACAGGACATGTGGCCAGCAGTGCAGGAAAGCTGTTTAGTTTCTCCATGTGAAGTTGGTGTAACATGGATTTTATGGATAGCAGAGATCTCATTTCCACCCCGCCTTTTCCGTTCCCCGCCCTTCCCTGTTTCTCTCTCCTTCACAGTGTGAAAGAAGCCTGCATTGTTCTCAATTTGAACATCGGCTCTGCGTTGCTTCTGAAGGACGTGCTGCAGACATCTTCGGGTCAGCCTCCTGCCGCGGCAGCAATGAATGAAGTTGGGATTTATAAACTGGCTCAACAAGATGTTGAGATTTTACTTAACTTGAGGACAAACTGGCCTAACTTGGGAAAATAGTGGGTCTTTCAGAAGAAGGTGGTTTTTGGGTTTTTTTGCTGTTGTTTTTTTAACAAAATGAAAGGGAGTTGGATTTCAAGTTGTATGATGAAGTTGTGAATTAATGAAACTGGACAAATGAAAACTTTACAGAATCATTTATTAGCTTGGATTTTTTGGTGTTACTAAAATGCCTTCCATATTTTCCAAGTCCTCATGTTCCTAAGAAAATCAAAAAACAGAAAACTCAGAAAACTATGAAAACTCAGATTCCATTTACAAATATAATGATGCATATGTGTGTTGAAAAGAAATACAAAAGCAAAGATAAATTATATTCAACTTTTAGTCTCCTGTGCTAATTAAAGGAATATTACAGATAATGAAACACAGCCAATAACATTTTTTAAACTACTTAAGAATACAGAGGTTCTTTTGTCCAGGTTAGAAGTTCACTGTCTTTCTATAAAAAAACATGTTAAGAAATGGTGACTAAGATAGGACTCTACAGAAATTTTCTTCCATTTAAAATACTTTCAGGGCCGGGGATTTAGCTCATTGTTTCCGGTGCCTGCCTTGCAAGTGCAAGGTCTTGAGTTTGATCCCCAGTACCAAAAAAATATAAATAAATAAAATACTTTCTTGTTCCATTCAGTTGAGTGGCAACCATTCCTCTTCCGATGAAACATTTAGGCTCACAGTACTATGCTGCCCTCGTGGTAAGGACTATAATTAAATATTTTTGTTTAATATTTATAAAATTGATGATGAAACAAATTTTTTTTTTTTTTTTTGGTACCGGGGATCAAACTCGGGACCTTGTGCTTGCAAGGCAGGTGGCAGAACCACTGAGCTAAATCCCCAGCCCCTAAAAATCTTAACTTTCTTTCTTCTTCTAATTTTCCTTGGCGTTGGGCTATATTAAATAATGATTTCTTGATTAATAAATCCTCAGAGAGTAAAACTTCAACAAATTGAGCTAAATTGACTCAAGGCTTTCCACAACTGTCAAATTTTATTCCAGTTTTTTTTCCTGATTTGGATTTACTTAATACTTTTAATTTTGTAATAGCTCAAATCTAAAATTTGTCAGGCAGCATATAACCTCTACTATTGATAAACATTTACTTGCCAGTAATGTGAAGGAAATATTTTGAGATACATCTGATTACTGTATATTTTATACAGATTTTCCCATCTGTGTGTTGAGTCCAGAGCTTTTCAGGTATTTCTAGAAATCAGGCTCTTCACCTTCTCCTTCGAGAGGTGCTGAGGTTTCCCACTAAGAATGAACTTAACGCCACCATTTCTCTCCCTTCCTAAGGGGGACTCTACTTGCTGAAAGTTTCAAGGGAATGAAATGTTTTCTCTCAAAAGGTAGGAACCTGTTTGTAGTGGTATTAGTAATACTTCAGAGTCATGCCATGTTTCTAAAATATTCATTTAAAAAATAAACTTACACTTCATCCCTAAATTTATCCAGAGTGATGATATGTCCATCATCATTTAAAACTTCATCTGCAGTACACAGATCCAGGTTCTTCAGGGCTGTAAAGGTCAGAATGAGAAGACATGAACGTTCACAAAGTAGGAAGTGTTTCCAGCTGGAGAAGGTTATGGAGTGACCATTCGTTATGACTCCAACATGTGGAAGACACTGACCTTCTTTATATTGTGCAAATGATATGGTGCCTTTGCCCGAGGGGTCCATCATGTCAAACATAGCAACAATGTTGGAGTTATTCATAAAGAAAGGAAACCTGATGCCGGTGGCTTTAGCAAGTCTCAGACGTTCCAACAGAGAGATTAAATATTCTCTTGGTTTTGCTGCAAAAGAAGAGTTCCAACTCATTCTGGTATAAAAATAAAATACACCCCAAATGGAAATAGTCATTTTTTTTGTTGTTGTTGTTTTTTGAGACAAGTTCTTGGTTGTGTAGTCAGGCTGTCCTTGAACTCATTATGTAGCACAGGCTGATCTCAAACTTGCAGCCATCCTCCTGTCTCAGCCTCCCAAAAGTCCTAGGATTATAGGGATGTGCCACCACACCCAAGGGAAGTGATCATTTAATAATTATTAAACACCCATATTCAAGGCACTGTACTAAGTGCTAGCGTTACAGGCCTTGGCTTTGATGAAACTTACAGCCAAGGAGGAAATGCCAGACATTGAAGATACAAATAATTACATACACAAGTATTCTACCTCAGGTGACTGAACACAAAAGTCCAAGGATTGCAACTTCAGCCCTTTTTGTTTTTTTAAATTTTGAGATAAGGTCTCACTAAATTGTCTAAGCTGGGTGTGAACTTGAAATCCTGTCTCACTCTCCATCTTTGCTGGGATTACAGGTATGAACCACCTCTCATGGCTTGCACCTGGACAGTAAACAAAAGAACTCACCAGGTGATCTAGTTCACAGACAGAGTTGAAAACCAAAAAGAAGAACAGCATGATACAGGCAAAGTACTGGCCAGCTGGGGTGGGTGGAAAGGGGCAGGCAAAATAAAGATAACAAAAACAGATATAGCCCTACAAATAGGAAGCATAAATATTCATGTCCAACATAAAAGCAGTATTTTGAATTAAAAGGCTCTTTCATTAAAGCAGTTTTAAAAATGAAAAATCAGGGCCAGGGATTTAGCTCAGTGGTTTCCCCACCTGCTGCGCAAGCGCAAGGACCGGAGTTCGATCCCCCATACCAAAAAAAGAAAAATCAAGATCAATATCCTCACCAGAAGGCAGGGCAGGCGTGACAAAGTCCTAAGGAGCAGCTCTGGGGCAATACTCCTACTGCTCCGTCATCTTATTTCAATCCTAGGTTTTACTCATTTTTTAAAATTCTTTTTTTAAAAGTTACTTATTGTGGAGAATTATATATGTTTGTAAAAGTAGGCCAAAGCCACTAAACTCAGTTGTTAAAGTTTGTGGCCAATCTTACTTCAATGTAGCTCCATCTATTTTCCTGTCTTCCTATATTATTTTGAAGAAAATCAGTGATTGTGTTTCATTAATGAATATTTGAAGACTGTCTAAGAGATAAGGACTCTCTTTGCTTTTTCACATTGCCACAATACCATTACTGAGTCATTATTCGAAGGTAAAAGATAGCTGAGATTCCTGATCAGAAGTAGGTTACCTTGTGTAGTACAGTACTGGTTACCGATTATCCATTGTTTGGGACTATTTGGAAAATAAGTAAATTGGATTATGTGGATTTCCACCCCTGGCTCAGGTTGAAAGGACTGTTGACAAAAGGAAGATGGAGTAGCTAGTGTGGTGGAAAGGCTATGACAGCGAGGATTCGGCACCTGGTCATCTGCTAGAACACCCACAACTCCAACAGGCGGCACACCGAGAAGGAGAAAGAATGCATTGACCCCAGTGAATAGGACCTCTCCTACAATGCCAGGAAGCAGATTTCCAGATCCACCAACAGCAACTTCCCTAAGACCTCTCCTAAGGCACTAGTGATCGGCAGGGACCTCAAGTCCAAAACCAGTGTGTTGCTTGTGACCAGACAGAAGTTCAGGTCAAAAACAGCCCCATCCCAGTCCAGAACAGGGACTTTGCAAACTCAGGTATCCAGATCTTTGTACCTAGGAGTCCCATTAAAGGCAGGACCACAGTACGTGGCTTTCTGACCATAGCAGTGTCCAGAGGACATGGGTGCCAGAAGTGGCAGCAGAGAAGCCTGTGGAGCTTTAGTGGGTCCTGGTGCAGAGCGAGCCAGGATGGGGAAGGCCCTGAGTCCACCCACCAGTGCCCCTGTGACCACAGCCATGGCCACAGGTGTGGTGGCAAGTGGGCTAGGTACATCTCTATTTATGGATGCCCTCATGGCCACTGGAACAACTGACATTCGGATGTCTGCTACAAGAGCGACAGCTGGGAAAAGGAAATTTGTTGACAGAAGAGACCAGCCTTTTGAGAAGTGGTTTCATTTCAGTGTGAGCAAGCAGAGTGCGTACAGATACAGAGGCACTATCATCAGGAAGCAAGCAGGTGATCCACAAAATCTCCAGAGAATAACTCCTTAAGTCCAGAGTGCTCTGAACATGGCTGTTGCCAGCGAGAGCAACCTGGTGCTGCTCGACACATTGGCTGTGACTTCTGCTGGGGCCTCAATTTTATTTTCTATGGCATCTCACAGATGATCAGAGAAGAGAAAGCACTAAAACAGCCAAAGCTATCAGAAACTTGGTGAAATCTTTCTTTCAGTTTAAGCCAGAGTAAGGACTAAGGAGCATGTGTGCTGCCTTTTTGTGACATGATCTGGGGTAATGAAAAATCTTGGTTTCAAAAATTTCAGACAGCTGGTCTACCATTATGTTTCCCAAGATTATAGGAGGAGCTTCTGCAAAGCAAATACTGCTCAGTGGCCAGAACCCAATGGTGCGGCAGGTGCAGGAAGGTTTCCCAGGTGTTTTTTGGCCAGGGACCTGTACCTATCAAGGAGTTGCTTCATGTACTCCAGTTGTGCTGGAGGAATCCAAGGCCCTCGCACACTGTAACATGAAGCTGGGGCCAAATGGCTCAAGCAGGCCAGCAAGAGGGGCTACGAGGTGCTGAAGAAGATGTGGGGCTCAGCCTTGGGCAAGGACTCCATGTGAAGTACTTGCAGAGGAAAAGTGATGAGTTTTGATTGGCAGCCACGTGTGGATGACACTAGAATTGGTCTGAGCAGGACATCGGCGGCTCCCAGGTGCTGTAGTCCATCCTCACAGCCTGAAACATGTTTGCTGTCGCTCATGCTTGGAAGCAGGACTGGAAACATCCAAGCTATTTATTACCTAGGACTTTTTAAGTACTGTAACTTTAAAACAAAGAACTACAAAGCTCCTTTGTCCAAATATCATTATTATTATACTTAAAAACACAGGAGGCTGGGGATTTAGCTCAGTGGTTTCGCTGCCTGCTGCCCAAGCGCAAGGACCCGAGTTCGATGCCCGGTACCAAAAAACAAACAAACAAAAAAAGCACAAAAGCATAAAAGCATAGTGTTGAGCGCTAGACTGCTCTTGGAAGGTCTAATTTCTTGTTTTCTTTGGCTAGTACTGATAGGAAAAGAATCGTGTTTTATTCATTTTGGGTGACAGAAGAGTCTGGAGTAATGTTTGTTTACCTTGTTTTTTCCTCCTAGAATATAGAATCTAAAGGGTATCAGCCAGCCTCGTTTTCCCTGCCTCACATAGCTACAAAGAGCTCTGAGACGTTTCCTTTGTTTCCAAAAGGGAGGTGCAGCTATTTCAGAGATGGAGAATTCTAAATCCAAAGCAAAAGCAAAACACACCTTCTAGAAAAAATCTTTCCAATGAACATTCTCAGCAAGCACTTAAGATTCATGCTGAGATAGCAATGGGTATCCCTTGTTTTCCTAATGTGCCCAGTTATTAGCCAGTTAACACGAAGACACCACTGTCTAGAAGAAAGCCTGCTCTGCAGTATTAGTGAGTCACTGACTAGGTTAAGTGTGAGCATCCAAGTTGTAAGTTAGTCTCAGTCAGCTTGAAATCATTTTTCTAAGCCTTTTGAAAAGTAACTCCATGAGGGGTGCTTCTTGTTGCTGGGTAAGAAATACTACTTTATACACAGTTTTGGCTTCCTGTCTGCAGATGTGCAGACACAACTGATGTATTACACCAAAAAAAGTATTTTTATGTTTATGAAGTATAATTTTTAGGTTCACTTAAAATATATTTTAAGAAGCTAAAATTCTTTTGGCACACTATTCAACATAGAAACATCTTTCAAACCAAAAAAAACTACTTACTTTACTCAGGTGTGATGGCACATGCCTGTAATCCCAGTACTCAGGAGGCTGAGGATCACTGTGAGTTTGAGGTCAGCCTGGACTTCTCAAAATACCAACAAAACAAAACAACCACCACTACCACAAAAAAAAAACACGTAACTAATATTTATTGACCTACTTTGAGCATTTTCTATGGATTACTTCACTCACTCCTCACAACTGTCACTTAGTCAAGGCCACACGGCCAGTACAGATCCAGGCCATGGGCTTCTAGAGCTCGCAGACTTTATCACACTCTACCAACTCAAATACAGGGCGCATCTTCAATTGCCCAATCTACTCGGTTGTGACGTTCTCTGGTGAGTCTCCTCAGCAGCCCCCAAATTCATCTTACCCTTCTATTCCCGCAGCAGTATCTCCATCAGGACTACAAGAAGTGCCTCTTTTAATTTTTTTCCAATTTTATTATAGCCATTCCCCAAAATTCCATATTTCTTCTATTCTTAGCATAGACCTGTCACTGAGCAATGGGTGGCCAGCCAACTACTGTATTCCCAGTATGACTATATTTCTAGGGCCGAGTTTGCCTACTGACTGACTTCAGGACAGACCAGCATTTACTACTAAATAACTTATGAAGATCTGCTGCATTCCAGAGCTCTTAGAATTTAGGAATTGAGAATGCGGGACTGTGGGCCTGTTTCCTCAATGGTAATAGCCCAAGCAAGCTGCCTTGTTTTATTTTCCGTAATTCCCCTACAATTTGAAGGTTTTCAAACTGAACACTTATCACAATGCCAGGGACTTCACAAAGACACAGGATAAAGACAGTGGGTCTTCCTAAGAATCAACTATACCCTGGTGAGTAATAGAATACTTTATATATATTAAGTGATATACTTATACCAAGAAATGGGAGTATCAGCAGAAGAACCAAACTCATGACATTTTAGGACAGGACAAGCAACTTCTAATGCTGCATCAGACTAATGCTGCAGGCACTGAAAGTTCCCTTTCCTCTGTCCTTGATAGGGGCTGGCAGGTGGCCTGAGAAGCATGGCACACGTGCTCTGGGCCAGCCTAAGCTTCCCTCCTCCTACCCGAGCACAGGATCCCTCACTGCTTTCCCAGCCTCACCTCTGAAGTGTGGGAAGGTGTTTCCAAGAGTTCACGTTGTTAAGTGTGGTGACGGCGTCTCAACTTTCCACACTGATAATTGAATGATTTATGCGACAGCTTTTATGTTATTAATGTGCAACTAGTCCCTGACTTCTTGTCCATATCCTCTTCTGCTATAGAGGATTTTGTTATCTGCTTAGATTCTCTTTCCCCCTGCTGTACCTTCTTCTATAAGAGATTTTTGGTTTTGCCAGATGGGTTTAAGGCTTTTTGTGTGGAAGAAAAACAAAGAATCGTCAATATGCTAAATTGGTCGATATGATGAAGAGCTAAGAGTAAAAAGCAAGAAAGGAAATGGGAGACGGAAGAGCTGGACGGGCTGTGCTACCGATTTGGAACTTGGCAGGCTCTGCTGCTGCCTTGGGCAACGCAGCTGGGAAGCCGGCTGGAGAGGCTGAGGAGTGGTTTTGCTGTGGATTCTGACTTCGCAGCTCTTCTTTGATTCCTTCCTAATTACTCTTTTTTTTTGTACCAGGGATCAAACTCAGGACCTTGCACTTTAGAGGCAGGCGCTGGAACTACTGAGCTAAATCCCCAGTCCCTTTTCTAATTACTCTTTTTATTTTCCTTAAATTCTTTTATTGGTACATTGTAGGTATACAACACAATTACATTTCTCATTGGGAATTGTACCTTTACATAATGCATCTTGGTTCTTATTTTTGACCCATTCCCTGCCCTCCCTTCACGCCCTCCACCCTTCCCTATTTACAAAGACTTTATTTCCATTTTTCCATTTCTCATCATTTTTCCTTTCCCTTCTTTCCTTTCCCCTGCCCCTCCCACTACCCCTACCCCTTTGGACCTTTTCTTCCTATTTTGCATTATCGATTATTCATTCTAATCATTGGTACATTTTAGGCATACAATATAATGACATTCATCATTGGAAATTTGCACCTTTACATAGTCTCTCTTGGTTCTTATTTCTCCCCCTTCTCCTGCCCTCCTTTCAATCCCTCCATCCCTCCCTATTTACAAAGACTTTGTTTCCATTTTCTCATATTAATTCCATTCCCTTCTTTCCTTTCACCTACCCCTCCTACTTCCCCTTCCCCTTTGCCCCTTTTCTTCCTATTTCATATTATTTATTATACCTTTTAGTCCTTATTTACACTTTCAGTTTCTCACACTAGAGAAACTATTTGGTATTTACACGTGTGTCCTATTTATTTCACTTAAGAGTATCACCTCAATGTGCATCCATTTAGCTATAAATGTCTCTAATTTCTCATTTTTTATGGATGAGTAGTACTCCATTTTATTTAAAAACCCCACATTTTCTTTATCCAGTCTCTAGTTCATGGGCATTAGGGCTGCTTCCAAGTTTTAGCTATTACAAATTGTGCTGCTATGAACATGGGTGCACATATATCACTGTGGTATGATGCTTTTAATTCTTTGGGGAAGATCCCCAGCAAGGGAATAGCTGGGTCAAATGGGACTTCCAGTCCTAGTTCTCTGAGGTATCTCCATACTGATTTCCACAGTGGTTGCATCAGTCTACACTCCCATCAACAGTGGAGCAGGGTTCCTCTTTCCCCACAGCCCCGCCAGCATTTGTTATTGGTTGATTTCATGATAGCAGCCATTCTTTCTGGGGTGAGGTGGAATCTCAGCATTGTTTTCATTTGCATCTCTCAAATGACCAGTGATGTTGAACATTGTTTCATATATTTATTTGCTATTTCTACTTCTTTGTCTGAGAAATGTCTGTTCATTTCAGATGCCCATTTTTGGATTGGGTCTTTAAATTTGGGAGGTCTGATCTTAAGTTCTTTATAGAGTCGAGATAGTAAGCCTTTCAGGAACAGCAGGTGAAGATTTTTTCCCACATTATAGGTTGTCTCTTCACATTGCTGGTGGTTTCTCTTGCTGTGCAGAAGCTTTTTAATAAGAAGAGATCCCACTTGTTTATTGTTTTTGCAAGTTCACGGGCAAGTGAGGTTTTCTTCATAAAATCTTTTCCTACACCAATGTCTTCAAGAGTTCTACCTAACCTCTTTGCAGCCGATTCAGCGTTTCTATTTTAATACTTAGATCTTTAATCCATTTCAATTTTAGTTTAGTGCACAGTGAAAGATATAGGTAGGTCTAGTTTTAATCTTTGACAAGTTGAAACCCAATTTTTCCAGCACCATTTATTAAAGAGGCCATCTTTCTTCCAGTGAGGGTGTTTGACTCCTTTATCAAAGATGAGATGGCTGAGTGTGTCTGGAGTTGTTTTGGTATCTTCTAATCTGTTTCACTGGTCCTCAGGTCTGTTTCTTTGCCAGTACCATGCTGTTTCATCACAGTAGCTTTGTAGTATAGTTTCAAGTTGGGGATTGTGATACCCCCTGCCATGTCTCTGTTACCTAGAATTGCTTTTGCTATTCTGAGTCTCTTCTTGTTCCAAATGAATTTTTGGATTGTTTTCTCAAGGTCCGTGAAGTATGCTGCTGGGATCTCAATTAGGATTGCACTGAATCTATATAGCAGTTTTGGAAGTATAGCCATTTCCACTATGTTGATCCTTCCTACCCAGGAGCAGGGGATGTCTTTCCATTTTCTGATATCATCTTCAATCTCTCTCTTCACAGTGCTATAGTTTTCAGGGAAGAGGTCTTTGATTTCTTTCATTAAATTGATTCCTAGGCATTTCAGTTTTTGGATGCTATTGTGAAAGGAATTGTTTGCCCTTTTTCTCTCTCAGTGACTCTGTTGTTTGTGTAGAGGAAAGCTATTGATTTTTGTGTGTTGACCTTGTATCCAGCTACTCTACTGAATTTGATTATTAAGTCTAGAAGACTTTTGGTGGAGTTCTTGGGGTCTTCTATATAGAGTATCATGTCATCTGCAAATAATGACAATTTGACTTCTTCACTTCCTATCTTTATTCCATTTCTTTCTCTTGTCTAATTGCCTTGGCCAATGTTTCCAAAACTATATTGAACAAGAGTGGTGATAGTGGACATCCTTGTTTTGTTCCTGATTTTAGTGTGAAGGATTTCAGATTTTGACCATTTAGTATGATATTGGGTGTTGGCTTTTCATAGATGGCTTTTATCAGATTGAGGTAGAGACCATCTATTCCAATTTTTTGTAGGGTTTTTATCATAAGTGCATGTTGGATTTTGTCAAATGCTTTTTCTACATCTATGGAGATAATCATATGGTTTTTGTCCTTGGCTCTATTGATATAGTGTATTACATTGATTGATTTGCGTATGTTGAACCATCCCTGCATCCCTGGGATGAACGCCACTTGGTCAGGGTTTACAATCTTCTTGATGATCTTCTGCATTCTATTTGCTAGTATCTTATTAAGGATTTTTGCATCTATGTTCATTAGTGAGATTGGCCTATAGTTCTCTTTTTTGGTTGGGTCTTTCTCTGCTTTGGGGATCAAGGTGATGCTTGCTTCCAGGAATGAACTTGGGAGTATTGTTTCCCTTTCAATTTTATTGACGAGTTTAAACAGGAGTGGCAGTAGTTCCTCTCTAAATGTCTTGTAGAATTCATCAGTGAAGCCATCAGGATCTGGGCTTTTCGTACTTGTTAAGTTTTTAATTACGTTTTCAATTTCATTGGTTGATATTGGGTTGTTTAGAATTTTTAGGTCTTCTTTGTTCAACTTTGGTAATTCATATGTTTCTAGGAATCTGTCCATCTCTTCTGTGTTTTCCGTCTTATTGGCGTATAGGTTCTTGAAGTAGGTATTGATGATTCTCTGGATTTCTGCTGGGTCTGTTGTAATTTCACCCTTTTCATTTCTAATTGCATGGATTTGGGCCTTTTCTTTCCTTTTTCTGATAAATTTGGCTAAGGGTTTGTCAATTTTGTTGATTCTTTCGAAGAATCAACTCTTGGCTTCATTGATTTTTTTGTATTGTTCTCTTAGTCTCCAATGAATTGATTTCTGTTCTGATCTTTATAATTTCCTCCATTGTATGAGCTTTGGGTTTGTCCTGCTCTTGTTTTTCTAGAAGCTTGAGGTTCAGTATCAGGTTGTTTAATTGGGCTCACTCTGTTTTCCTAATATGTGTATTCACTGCTATGAATTTCCCTTGTAAGACTGCTTTCATTGTGTCCCATAGATTCCAATATGTTGTACTTTCATTGTTATTTAATTGAAGGAACTGTCTGATTTCTTCTTTAATTTCCTCTGTGACTCATTGGTTATTCAGAAGTGTGTTGTTCAATTTCCATGTGTTTATGAAGTTTCTGCGGTTTCTTTTGCTATGAATCTCCAATTTCATCGCACTATGGTCTGATAATATACAGGGGATAACTTCAATTCCTTCGCACTTACTTAAACATGTTCTATGAGTGAGTATGTGGTCTATTTTGGAGAGTGACCCATGTGGAGCTGAGAATGTGTATTCTGATTTTGTGGGGTGGAACACTCTGTAAACATCTGTTAAGTTCATTTGTTCAAGAGTTCAACTGAGTTCTAGAATTTCATTACTTATTTTTTGTCTAGTTGATCTATCTATTTATGACAGTGGGGTATTCAGGTCCCCCATTACAATTGTATTAGTGCATATATGACTTTTAATGTCCGTATTTGTTTTATATAGTTGGGCGCACTAGTGTTTGGTGCATAGATATTCATGATTGTCATCTCTTCCTGTTGGATTGTTCCCTTTACAAGGATGTAATGTCCTTCTTTGTCTCTCTTAATCAGTGTTGGTTTGAAATCTACTTGATCTGCAAAGAGGATAGCTACTCCTGCTTTTTGGGGGGTTCCCGTTGCATGGAGTATTGTTTTCCACCCTTTAACTTTCAGTTTATGAGTTTCATTTTTAATTAAGTGTATTTCGTTTTTTTTTTTTTAAGGATTGCTGTTTGTTTTTGGTTTTTGGGTTTTCTTTGGTATCGGGGATCGAACTCAGGTCCTTGCACTTATGCAGCAGGCGGCAAAACCACTAAGCTAAATCCCTGGCCCTAAGTGTGTTTCTTGTATGCAGCATATTGTTGGATTTTGCTTCTTGACCCATTCTGCCAGTCTATTTCTTTTGATTGGTGAATTGAGACCATTAACATTGATGGTTATAAATGATATGTATTGACTTATCATTGTCATGACTTTTTCTTTTTGTTGGATTCTCCCTCTTTACGTTTAATTTCTTGTTGCACCCAATGGGTTCATTCTGCTGTGCTTCTTAGGGTTGTGATCCTCATTGTCTGTTCCTTGGATATTTTCTAAAATTTTTTTGAGCGCTGGTTTGGTATTCATGAAGTTCCTAAGGTGCTCTTTGTCATGAAAGTATCTTATTTCTCCATCCATTTTGAAAGATAGTTTTGCAGGGTACATCAATCTGGGTTGGAGGCTGTTTTCCTTTAGGGCTTGAAATACATCACTCCAAGCTCTTCTTGCCTTGAGGGTTTGTGTTGAGAAGTCTGCTGTGATTCTGATGGGCTTTCCTTTGTATGTGATATTTCTTTTCTCTAACTGCTTGTAGAACTTTGTTCTTCTGTTGAGTTTCTGGAATCTTAACAATTATATCCCTATGTGTAGATTTTTTTGATCAAGGCTATTTGGAGTCCTATATGCCTCCCTTGTATGTATGTCAAGTTCTTTTCCCCTGCTTAGGAAGTTTTCTGCCATCATTTCTATGAACAGTTTTTTTATGTCACCTGCACTCTCTCCTGTTTCTTGACTCCAATCAGTCTTATGTTATTCTTCTTTGCATTGTCTAGCATGTGCTGAATTGATTTCTCATGGTCCCGTACAACTTTGAAGTAATTTTTCTTTTCCTGGTCACTAACTGCAATCTTATCTTCTATATCTGAAATTCTGTCCTCACATTGGCTCATTCTGCTGTGTAGACTTCCAGTGGAGTTTTTGATCTCCTGGAAATCTGTTTCATCTGTTTTATGGATTCCATTTTTTTCCTATGTTGTGATTCCATCATGTTCCTCAGCTCCTCTCTAGATTTATTAATCATGTCTTGCACTATGTGCACAATCACTGCTGTTATCTGAGAAATTATTTCTGATTTCATTTTTTCTAGATCCCTTTTGTTGCCAGTTCAGGGAGTCCAGGTGGTTGAGTATCAGAGTGTTCCATCTCATTTCCTTTTGGGGCTGCTGTAGGTGATCCAGAAGTCTGGTTTTGAGACTTGTTTACGTGTCTTCTCATTTTGACCCGGGAGGCAGGGTGCTGTTGGCGCCCACCGGCTCACCTCCTCTGAGCTGGGAGAGGTGGGACAGCAGCTCAGAAGCCCCTTCCTCTGGGCTGGGAGCAGCAGGATGGACCTTTTCTAATTACTCTTGATTGCTGGAATGAATGTGCTTTTCTGAATGCAATTCTGTGTGGAGACTGAGATGGCCTCAATATCATATATGAGGCCCTATTTTGTTATTATACACAGTATATGTAGTCATATATATACTCACATATATATGTATCATATAAATTAAACATCTGATGATGTATTGTTATTATATATATATATACATTTTTTCTTTTTTTTGGTACCAGGGATTGAACTCAGGTCCTTGTGCTTGCAAGGCAGGCGGCAGAACCACTGAGCTAAATCCCCAGCCCTATGCTATTATATTTTATATCATGTATTACATATCATTTTCCTTAAAAATAGAACTATTTGAAAGGCCATAGGAGTATATTATTGAGTGATATGGAAAAGTTTTAGATACCTTAATAGATTGAATATTAAGGTAATTGTAGAAGCAAAATAAGTAATGTGTTCTTTTAAGATTTGCTTTTCCAGGGTCCAGGGATTTAGCTCAGTGGTTTTACCACCTGTCTAAAAACCACAAGGTCCTGAGTTCAATCCCCAGTACCAAAAAAAAAAAAAAAAAAAAAAGATTTGCTTTTCCTGTAACTCCTTGTTTAAGGTGAGGATTATCTAACTCTAACCAGTAACTTCATTAACCTAACAAAATTAACATGCCAGGGTGAATTTACAATGTATATGGCCTATCTTGTGTCTGTGACTTGTAAATAGGAACTGGAATTGTGTTTACACATCAAAGACCACTAGGGATGAGATAATGGCTAAAAGGGATATAAAAAGGGAAATGTTGAACAAAGCGGGTGCAGGTACGGACCAGACTGGTTTCTGGCGTTCCTGTCCACTCGCGAGAAGAAATTTTATTATTTTATCTGAATTCTGTGTCTCCGTGTATTTCTTTCCGAGATTTCTGCAACATTGAGCAACTAATGCAGGTCTGATAAGCAGGTTCATTTATGAAATGACTCAGAAAACCCCAAAACATTTTTTCTTTTGTTTTTCTTTTTTGTAGTGCTGGGAATAAAAAGTCAATTTTCCATTCATTTGACCCATTGGCTGCTATGATGTTCTTTTCAGTTTTAACTTGTTTTCGTTATTCATATAATGTTTAAAATGCCCCTAACTAAAATGATGAAATGTCCAGTTTCCCTGAGACAGCCCTAGTTTACTATGTTTTCTGACATAATTATTAATGTTATCTACTTCCACTCAAAATATCCCTGGTTTGGATGATAAATCCTACCATAAAGAACCACTAGTAAGTATAAGAAGTGTAAAGAACAACAATGTTAAAGTGTAAGTTTTTTTTTTTTTGGTACCGAGGATCGAACTCGGGACCTTGCGCTTGTGAGGCAGGTGGCAGAACCACTGAGCTAAATCCCAGGCCCTAAAGTGTAAGTTAATGGGAAGCATTAAAATAATTTGACAAATTCTCAACATAATCTTCAGCAGATTCATAAATTGCATTCTTCTGATCAAAATTATCTTATATCATACCAAGAGGTAAAGAAAACTAAAGAATCAGGCCAAGATGTCTAATAATCAGCTAACAGTTCTAGAAAGAAAGAAATAAGAAAGAACATTTTCTAGTCTTGAAACAATCTACAAAATTTAAAGTACTACCAAGTATTTAGCACAATAAATTTAAAACAACAAAACTACTCCAAGGCATATAAATATTTAGAACACCAGGGATACAATAAAAGGACAATCCTAAAAAATTTCCAGAGAGAAAAAAGCATATGTCATACACAGATCAAGAATCTAATTGGGCTAGGGATTTAGCGCCATAGTTCTGCTGCCTACCTTGCAAGCGCATGGTCCCTAGTTCAATCCCTGGTACCAGAAAAAAAAAAGAATCTGCTGACATCTGTAATCCCAGCTATGAGGGAAGAAGGGAGGGCTGGGGCTATAGCTCAGTGGTAGAATGCTTGCCTAGCACGTACAAGACCACCATAACAAGAAAAAAAAGGAATCTGATGGGATATGACATCAACTTCCTTAGAGCAACACCAGAAGTCCGTATAACATACACTCAGGCTGGCATTTTGGGCATTCCATGTGGGTGCTGCTAGTTCCAACTGTGCATCCTGGGGAGGACATACAACCATTCTCATTTCTCATTTCATTTTGTTCTGTTTTGTTTTTTGTTTTGTTGTACTGCGGATTGAACCCAGGGCCTTCTCAGTAAGCTACATCTCTAGCACTTTAAAACAAATTTTTTTAATATATATATTTATTGGTACATTTTAGGTATAAAATACATTTACATTTATCATTGGGTGTTTGTACCAGAACATGATGCATCTTAGTTTTTATTTTTTCTCCCATTACCTGTGCACCCTTCACCCCCTCCATCTTTTCCTATTTACACAGAGTTTGATTCCATTTTTTTTCTCATAACTTTTTCTTTCCCTTCTTCCCTTTCCCCTTTCCCTTCCACCATCCCCAAACCCTTGGACCTTTTCTTATTTCAAATTATCAATTATTCATTTTAATCATTTTCATCCTTATTTACACTTTCAATTTCTCACACTAGAGAAACTATTTGGTATTTACACATGTGTGTCCTATTTATTTCACTTAAGAGTATTGCCTCAATATGCATCCATTTAGCTATAAATGTCTCTAGTTTCTCATTCGTTATGGCTGAGTAGTGCTCCATTTAAAAAAAAACCCACATCTTCTTTATCCAGTTTCCAGTTGATGGGCATTTGGGCTGTTTCCAAGCTTTAGCTATTACAAACTATGCTGCTGTAAACATAGGTGCACATATATCGCTGTGGTATGATTCTTTTAATTCTTTGGGGAAGATTCCCAGTAGGGGAATAGCTGGGTCAAATGGGACTTCCAGTCCTAGTTCTTTGAGGTATCTCCATACTGATTTCCACAGTGGTTGCACCAATCTACATTCCCACCAACAATGGAGAAGGCTTCCTTTCTCTCCACACCCCCATCAGCTTTGGTTATTGGCTGATTTCTTGATAGCAGCCATTCTTTGTGGGGTGAGGTGGAATCTCAGTGTTGTTTTCATCTGCATCTCTCGAGTGACCAGTGATGTTGAACATTTTTTCCATATATTTAATTGCTGCTTTTACTTCTTTGAGAAATGTCTGTTCAATATTTAATTGCTGTTTTTACTTCTTTGAGAAATGTCTGTTCATTTCGGATGCCCATTTTTGAATTGGGTCTTTGAATTTGGGAGGTCTGATTTTTTTAGTTCTTTATATATTCTTGATAGTAGACCTTTGTCTGAGCTACAGCTAAATATTTCTTCCCACATTGTAGGTTGTCTCTTAGCTCTGTTGGTAGTTTCTCTTGCAGTGCAGAAGCTTTTTAATACAATGAGATCCCAGTTGTTGATTCTTTGTGCTAGCTCCCATGCTACTGAAGATTTGTTCATAAAGTCTTTTCCTATCCCAATGTCATCAAGAGTTCTACCTAACTTATCTTCCAGGAAGTTTAGTGTTTCTGACTTAATATTTAGATCTTTAATCCACTTTGATCTTAGT
The DNA here is from genome assembly GCF_053883595.1 of Heterocephalus glaber. NCBI lineage: Eukaryota > Metazoa > Chordata > Mammalia > Rodentia > Bathyergidae > Heterocephalus > Heterocephalus glaber. Next base: position 23,422,991 of record NW_028258156.1, on the reverse strand, counting down.
TTAGTGTGCAGTGATAGGTATGGGTCTAGTTTTAATCTCTGACAGGTTGAGATCCAGTTTTTTCAACACATTTTTTTTTTTTTTTTGGTGATCAAACTCAGGACCTTGCACTTGCGAGGCAGATGGCAGAACCACTGAGCTAAATCCCTGCCCCCAAATGGTTATGCTTTTCTTTTTTTCTTTTTTTGGTACCGGGGATCAAACTTGGGTCCTTGCGCTTGCGCAGCAGGTGGTGAAACCACTGAGCTAAATCCCCGGCCGCTCCAACACCATTTATTAAATAGGCTATCTTTCCTTCAATGAGGGTGGTTGGCTCCTTTGTCAAAGATGAGGTGACTGAGTATGTCTGGAGTTATTTCTGCTTCTCTAATCTATTCCACTGATCTTCAGGTCTGTTTCTTTGCCTGTACCATGCTGTTTTTATCACAGTAGCTTTGTAGTATAGTTTCAAGTTGGGGATTATGATGCCCCCAGCCATGTCTCTGTTGCCTAGAATTGCTTTTGCTATTCTAGATTTCTTCTGTTTCCAAATGAATTTTTGGATTGTTTTCTCTAGTTCTGTGAAGTATATTGTTGGAATTTCAATTGGCATTGCATTGAATCTATATAGTAGTTTTGGAAGTATGGCCATTTTCACCATATTGGTTCTTCCTACTCAGGAACATGGGATATCTTTTCATTTTCTTATATCCTCTTCATTCTCCTTCTTCAGAGTGCTGTAATTTTCAGTGTAGAGGTCTTTTACTTCCTTTGTTAGGTTGATTCCTAGATATTTCATTTTTTTAGATGCTATTGGAAAAGGAATTATTTCCCAAATTTCTCTCTCAATGGGTCTGCTGCGTATAAAAAGGCTATTGTTTTTTGAGTGTTGACCTTGTATCCTGCTACTCTACTGAATCTGTCAGTTAGGTCTAGAAGACTTTTGACTGAGATTTTTAGATCTTCTATGTAAAGTATCATATCATCAGCAAATAATGACAGTTTCACTTCTTCCTACCCTATCTTTATTCCTTCTATTTCTTTCTCTTGTCTAATTGCTATGGCTAATGTTTCCAGAACAATATTGAACAGGAGTGGTGATAATGGGCATTCTTGTCTTGTTCCTGATTTTAGTGTGAAAGTTTTAAGTTTTTGACCATTTAGTATGATGTTGGCTGTTGGTTTTTTCATAGATAGCCTTCATCAGGTTGAGATAAAGACCTCCTATTCCAATTTTCTGTAACGTTTTTTATCATGAATGGGTGTTGGATTTTGTTAAATGCTTTTTCTGCATCTATTGAAACGATCATGTGGTTTTTGTCCTTGACTCTGTTAATATAGTGTATTACATTTATTGATTTATGGATGTTGAACCATCCTTGCATCCCTGGGATAAATCCAACTTGGTCAGGGTGTATGATCTTCTTGATGACCCTCTGTATTCTGTTTGCCAGTATCTTGTTGAGGATTTTTGCATCTATGTTCACTAGGGAGATTGGTCTGTAGTTCTCTTTTTGGGTTGGGTCTTTCCCTGGTTTTGGAATCAAAGTAACACTTGCTTCCAGGAATGAATTTGGAAGTATTGCTTCCCTTTCAATTTCCTTGATGAGTTTAAAGAGTAATGGCGATAGTTCTTCTTTAAATGTCTTGTAGAATTCAGCAGTGAAGCCATCAGGACCTGGGCTTTTCTTTGTTGGTAAGTTTTTTATTACATTTTCAATTTCACTCATTGTAATTGGGGTGTTTACAATTTCTATATCTTCTTCATTTAATTTTGGCAATTCATATGTATCTAGGAATCTGTCCATTTCTTGTGTTTTCCATTTTATTAGAGTACAGTTTCTCAAAGTAGGTATTGATGATTCTCTGGATTTCTGCTGGATTTGTTGTGGCTTCACCTTTTTCATTCTTTTTTTTTTGTTGTTGTTGTTGTTTTTTGGTACTGGGGATTGAACTTGGGTCCTTGGCTTGCGCAGCAGGCAGTGAATCCACTGAGCTAAATCCCGGACCCCCCTTTTTCATTCTTAATTGCATGTATTTGAGCCTTTTCCTTCCTTTTTTTGATAAGGTTGGCTAAAGGTTTATCGATTTTATTTATTCTTTCAAAAAACCAACTCTTTGATTCATTGATTTTTTTGTATTGTTCTCTTAGACTCCACTGTATTGGTTTCTGCTTGGATCTTTATAATTTCCTTTCTTGTATGAACTTCAGGTTGTTATGTTTTTCTTTTTCTAGGAGCTTGAGGTTCTGCATTAAGTTATTTAAATGAGTTCTCTCTGTTGTCCTAATATGGGCATTCACTGGTATGAATTTCCCGCATAGAACTGCTTTCATTGTGTCCCACAGATTCCTGTATGTTGTACTGGCACTTCATTTACTTGTAGAAACTGTCTAATTTCTTCTTTAATTTCCTCTGTCACCCATTGGTTGTTCAGGAGGGTGTTGTTCAATTTCCATGTGTTTGTGGGTGTTTTACGGTTTCTTATGTTATTGATCTCCAATTGTATTGCACTATGGTCTGATAATATACAGGGGATAACTTCAATTCTTTTACATTTACTTAGATATGTCCTATGAGCTAGCATGTAATCTATTTTGGAGAATGACCCATATGCAGCTGAAAAGAATGTGTATTCTGATTTTGTTGGGTGGAACACTCTGTAAACATCTATTAAGTCCATTTGTTCAATGGCTTCATTTAGTTCTAGAATTTCATTGTTAATTATTTTTCTAGTTGATCTATTTGTGATAGAGGGGTGTTGAGGTCCCCCACTACAATTGTATTAGTGCTTATTTGGTTTTTCATGTCCATTAATATCTGTTTTGTACAGTTGGGAGCATTTGTATTTGGTGAATATATATTTAGGATTGTCATCTCTTCCTCTTGGACTGTTTCTTTCACAAGGATGTAGTGACCATCTTTGTCTCTTTTAGTTTTGGTTTGAAATCTACTTTGTCTGCAAATAAGATTGCTATGCCTGCTTTTTTCTGGGTTCCTGTTGCGTGGAGAACTGTTTTCCATCCTTTTACTTTCAGTCTATGGATTTCCTTTTGAGTTAGGTGTGTTTCTTGTATACAGCATATTGCTGGGTTTTGCTTCTTAATCCATTCTGCCAGTCTATTTCTTTTGATTGGTGAATTGAGGCCATTAACATTGATAGTTATAATTGAGAGATATTGACTCATCCTTGTCATGATGTTTTACTCTTGTTCGCTCTTTTATTTCTTATTTTCCCCCCTTTCACTTTAGTGTCTTACCTTGTGTGGTGCCTTCTCTCTGCTGGACCTCATGGAGTTGTGATCTTCATTGTCTTTTTCTAGGATATTGCTTAAAATTGTTTGGAGTGCTGGTTTGGTGTTTACGAAATTTCTCAGGTGTTCTTTGTCATGGAAGTATCTAATTTCCCCATCGATTTTGAAAGATAATTTTGCCAGATACAATAGTCTAGGTTGGAAGTTATTTTCTTTTAGGGCTCGAAATACTTCACTCCAGGCTCTCCTTGATTTGAGGGTTTGTGTTGAGAAATCTGCCATGATTCTGATGGGCTTTCCTTTGTAGGTGATTTGTTTCTTTTCTCTAGCTGCCTGTAGAATTTTGTTCTTCTGTTGGGTTTCTGGGATCTTGACTATTATATGTCTAGGTGTAGATTATTTTTGGTCATGGCTGGATGGAGTTCTATATGCCTCACTTATCTGTACGTCCAACTCTCTTACCTCTGTCTGGGAAGTTATTTACTATTACTTCTGTGAACAGTTTTTTTATGTCCATTGTACTTTCTCCTGTTTTTTCATGGACTCCTATGAGTCTTATGTTATTCTTCTTTGCATCATCTAGCAGCTGTTGGATCAATTTCTCATGGTCCCTTACTATCTTTAAGAAATCTCTGTTTTCATGGTCCTTAACTGCAATCCTGTCTTCTATATCTGATATTCTGTCTTCAGATTTTCTTAGTCTGCTCTGCATGCTTTCAATGGAGTTTTTAATCTCCTGAATATCAGTTTGAATCTGTTTCATGGATTCCATTTCTTTCTTATGTTGAGCGATCATGTTTTCCATTTCTTTCGTATGCTGGGCATTCATGGCTTCCAGCATGTTTCTGATCTCATCTATTTTCTTATCTGTTTCTGCTCTAGAGCTTCTAATCATGTCTTTCACTCTGCTCACCATGTCTGTACTTATCTGGGAGATTATTTCTGTTTTGAAATTTTCTAGAGCCTCATGCATCTGCTTTGTTACTTCCTGTGCTATCAGTTCAGGGTGTCCAAGTGGTTGCTTATCAGACTTTTCCACCTCATTTCCCCCAGAATTTCCTTTTTGTGGCATGGAACCCTGCGTTTGTGCCATGGTTAAGTATCTTCTCATTTTTGTTTTTGGTACTGTCCTTGATTTAATTCCTGGGTTGATATTTCAAGATTGCTTAATGTAGGTATCTTTGTTGCCTGTGTTTAAAACCCTTGTGGAATGATTGCTTTTCAGAGGTGTCTTCTAGATATGGCTTGTGTTTGGGTTTTGAGACTCTAATGACTCTGAAGCTATTACATTTTTCTTATACCAGGAAGGAAAACTAATCAGATCAATCACAATATATTAGCCCAAATGACATAGTCAGCAATACCATAGCATCAAGCACTGCTTAGAAAATGACAATTTGTGGTAGTTATTAATCTATCACTTTTAACTATGTGAGTTAAATTGAAACCAAGGACCAACCCAACATAAGTTTATAATGAATAAACTCTTCAATATAGCATCTTTCCCCTTTGGGGTGGGGAGTTAAAAGGAGTTGGGGAGGGAGGGACAGGTAGAACAGGTAAGATTAGCGGTGAGGCCAGAAGACACAGAAAGATCACACAAACTCTAAGAAGTTGTTAAAGGCAAGAGAAAATGGCAGAATGAAAGAACAAAGATGTGAATAGAATCATCTAACAGCAACAGGGAGGCTAGATACCAAATTTACTTTCCTTTAAACCTAATGATAATCAAGAGAAGGAAAAAGAGAAGAAAAGAACAGTAAGGGAGAAATTCGAATTCAGTGCAGAAAGGAACAAATGGGGAGATGAGGAGCAATGTGGGACAGTGAGACAGAGAGAGAGAGAGAAAAGATAAAAGAAAGAAAAGTAAAACTTTGAAGAGTAGAAAAAAAGTAAAAATTAAGAATTAAAAATAAAAATTTTTTTTTTCTTTTTTGCAAATAGCAATAGAAATTATGGGCCTCCTTCAAGGTATGTCTCTGCTGTCACAGTAGGTAACGTAGGAATCCCTGTGCATATACAAGTCAATGAGTCTCAGCAAGCCAGCAGCAGACCAAGTACAGTGGTCTGATGTGCCTTTATTGTAGGGATTCTCTTTACTTTTCTGCTGAGCTTCAGTTTTCTTCGAGGAGCCCGAGAAGCCCTCTTTCTGTTACTAACGTCTGCTCTACCTTGTGGCGTCCAGGACAAGGGTCTTTATAATCCCCTGTGCCTCTGTAGTGTGGGACCAGGTAGCAGAAAAGCCAGAAGGTAGGCGGAGCACGGGGGCGGGGGGGGGGACGGGACGGGACTGAGCGTTGGAGGCGGCCCGGGAAGGCCGCAGGAGCTTCAAGCTGCTGGTCTTGTCTCACCCGCCACAGCTCTTAGAGAGCGTCGGGTGGGGGTGGGGCTGCAAGACGCCTCTGCGACCTCACCGTGCCGTTTTAAAACAAATTTTTAAAAAAATTCTTTGAGTCAAGTTATCATTAAGTTGTTAAGTAGCCCAGGCTGGGCTGGACCTTCCAATCTTCCTGCTTCAGCCTCCTAGAGTGGTGTGATTACAGCTGTGCACCAGCACACCTAGCTTAACATAACTTCTTGATTCTACACCAAACAAAAAGTATGAAATGATTCAAACCTTGTAAGGGATTTGTATAAAAATGTCAGAAAAAGCTTTTCAAGAACATCCTTCTAGCTCACCCTATCAATTGTTTAGTTTCCTTACTACATTAAAAACTCTGAGCAAGGTTTGCATTGGAAACACCTGTTGCTTGGCAGGCACAAGGCTCATTTATATATTGCTTAATCTTCCCCACATTCCTAGAAGATGGCTACTATTTGTTTTTAGTTTTTGCAGCACACAATGATTACATTGATCGCGGAGAGCATGGGCATAACACTTATTATGATTGTCCCCACTTCCCAGACGAGGGGATGAAGTTCAGTTTTGCCCAAAGCCCTGCAGTACTAAAGGGGTGGTCAAGAGCCAGGCTGCCAGCCTCGGAGCCACTCTCTCAGCCCCAGCCCCTCACCCCAGCCTGAGCTGGCCGCAACCGGTCAGCCGCTGGCACAGAGGGGTCGCTCCACTGTGCTGGCTTCCTTGTCAGCCACCGGGTAGCGGAGCTGCCGCACGGTTCAGGCAGCCTGGGCTGCAGAAACAGTGCGTGTGGAGGAGGGGCGTCCTGGGGAACTTTTGGGGACAAAGCCAATTAACAGGAAAGACACTTACGGGGCCGAATAAAGAGGAGGACGCTGGTGAGGTGGTTCAGCAGCTCCATGATCCGATGTTTTTCCAGATAATTCCTGGCTTGAAGCTCCCTGCTCTCCACCGCCTCCATAGCTCAGCGCCCAGGCCGTTGCTAGGCGACCAAACAGCGTCCAGGCCGCTCGACTCCGCCCCCGTCTGGCGGCGTGGTCACGTGACCGCCGCCTGGGGCTGCTCCTCAACGCTGGCTGAGAGAAGGATCTGGGTGCCTTTGCCAAGTCTTCTCTAACACGTAGCTCACTACTTCTGATCCAGTGGTGAGGCTTAGTAGCACACAGTAAACTGCTAACAGAAGAACTTGTGTAATTCTGAGGGTGTCCGGTGGAAAGGCCTAAAGAGCGTAGTCAGTGTGAGTGGCGTCGGCTGCGGGACAGGAAGATCTCAGCCACTTGGCTGGACTGGATTGTGCGGCCCAAAGCGTGCTTGGATCCTTAGCTTCGGAGTCTGCTGCTTTACTGCACTGCCTGAAGACTGGTTTTTGTTTTTGTTTTTCACTTTCCTTTTATTCTTTTTCTTTTTTTCCCCCTTTTTTAATTTTCAATTTTTATTAGTACATGTTTGCAGTACATAATGACCACATTCCTCGTGGGGAATTGGTACATGCACATAACACATCTTAATTCTTTTCATTTCCCCTCCCTCCACCTCTTGGTTCCCCATGGAGTCCCTCGAACATCTTTGTAAACAGATGTGGGACTCACGCCGCAGGGTCAGTTGGCTCAGGTCCTTCGTTTGAACCTCTCTCACAGAGGCATGGCTGGCAATCTGAGCGACCTGGTGACAGGGAAATGGAACCTGGAGAGCCCTGGTTCTCAGACCTAAGCTGACCCCCGGTTCCTGCTGGAGTTGGAGAGTCTGAAAACCACTGGTAAGGGTGCTACTCTTCAGTGGTTTTGGATCCACGGTTTTGGGGACTTGCTGTATGTCCTGTGCACAATCAGGAAAGGGTGCGACCCTTCAGGTTGACCAAAGACATGTGATCACCTGGGAAGGTGAGCCTGGCTCTGCCTGGAGGTCAGCACAGCAAGGCCAGATGCTGGCAACAGGAATGAGAAAAGGGAGAGAGCCCTGTGGAGGGGACAGTGGTCTGGCGGGGAGGTCCCGAGTCACAGCTAGGAGGGGCCTGGTTTGGAGTCTTTTGTGCAAGTGTCCTTTGACTGGCCCAGGCTGGTGTGTGGGGAAAGCAAGGGAGAAAGGAGAAGCAGCCTTTCTTAAAGGGGGGAGGACAGGCTGGGTCTGGTCCGCTTCACTGATTTACCCTTAGGGAGTCAGCCCCTAATAAGCAGCTCTGCTCTCTGTGCTGCAGACCCTGCAAGAACCCTGACACAGAAGACCTCTAATTTTGTCTGTATACAGAGCCAGGCTGAGGAGAGCGTGAGGCCTCTGCTCACATCTTCCCCAGTGGCTGGTTGTTTCTGTCCCCACAAATCCACATGGCTTTTGCCACCAAAAGAACAACCTGGCCTGCTCAGCGCCCTCTCACATGTCTAGGACATGTAATGTGCCCTGAATCTCCACCTCCCCTGCAAATCCTGTTTAAGTGTCCAGATGCCACCTAGTGGAGTCAACTGTTTTTCTTCCGCTGCTTGGGTTGAAAGTCCAGGGCTGTGTCAGCTACCACAATTTATTACCACTCCCTGGATGGTTCTGAAGTACAGAGTGACCAACCATCCTGGCTGAGTGGGAAACTCTTAGTGATAAAACCCTCAGTAAATTGGAACATTTGGTCACCCTATTTCTGGATCACTAGCATAAAGAGCTTGGGCTATGGCATCAGGTCATCATGTGATTCCGCCTGTCAACCATGGAGTTATAGCTCAGGGATAGTGGGTGGGTAGGTGGGGCAAAGTGGGAGACTTGAGCGGTGGAAGAGACAGTAGCTCATCTCCTCTCTGTTTTCCATTTGTGCCAGGGACAAGTCAGAGATGCTTCAGCTTGGTTGCTATGTAAAAGGAGCGAAGTGCTCAGTGGTAGAGCACTTGTCCCACATGCACGAGGCCCTGGTTTGATTCCCAGTGCCAGAAAAAAATATATAGAGGGGAAAAATATAAAAGGGCAGTTTTTCTGAGAAAATCCATAGTGAGGTAAAGTAGTGGAATAGTAGAGTGGCCTCTGGAACCAAACCTTATCACATCAAATCTCAGACTTATCACTGGCCATTAATAACTGGATGACCTTGGACAAAACACCTGCCTGCTCCACCTTGGTTTCCTCATGGATACAATGGGAAGAACATACCTGCCTCACTGGGAATGTCTTGAGGACTGAATGAACTAATAATATACACAAAGCTCTTCAAGCGGTGCCAAGTTTGTACTGTTTGCTGTTAAGGAAAATACTGTGACTAAATAGACTCTATTGCTTATGTCTATAGGTTGTGCCGGTTGATTTCCTATGAAAGTTATTTTGGCGGGGGCAGGGGATCCTGCATTTCAGATTTTGTGCTGCATCTTTTAAAAACAAATTCTTGGTTCTATGTGGCAATGTGGGAAGAAGGAAAGGTATTTATTGTATGTGTAACATCTTGGGTAAATTATAAAGGAGACATAAAGTTTGGAGCCTAAACATTTCATTTTCACCAAGTTGTTTTGTTGGTGAGCAGCATTTTTAGAGGTTTTTTTGTCTCATTTCATTTTTTATTTTTTTATTTTTTGGTACCAGGGATCGAACTCATGTCCTTGTGCTTGTGCAGCAGGCAGTGAAACCACTGAGCTAAATCCCCGGCCCAAGGGACCTTGCACTTTTGAGGCAGGTGCCGGAACCACTGAGCTCAATCCCCAGCCCTCAATTCATTTTTTAAATGTGACAGTACACAGCCTAATAGTGAGTGATGCCACATTCATCTTTGTGTGAGGTACGGCTCAGCAGCATGTTTTTAACTTTGCAACCAGGATTTTTCAGGCCACACAGCTCTGTGAAACAGAGTCTTGACAGTCCCACCTCAGTCTTTGTCCAGTGGTAACATTCAACATCTCAGGAAGCGCCAGAGCTATTCAGAAGGTATGTCTCATTCTCCCCAGGCCTGAAAAACCGAAATAATAATTTTTTTGCTGGTGGTGCTGGGGATTGAACCCTGGGCAAGCACCCTACAACTGATCTAGATTCCCAGGCCTGAAAACATTTAAAAACACTAATTTAACTCTATTTTACAACACACGAAAGTGTAGGGAATATGAAGGGAGTGGCCACAGTGCAAAGGAGAGCAGGACAAGCTTGAGACAAAGGTGGCTCCCCTTTCAGGTATATCATTACAATCTTGCCTGTTCAATTCTGACTTTGAGACACATAAAAAGTTGTGAAATAGTTCAGAGAGCTCCATCTACCCTTCCCGAGGCTCTCTCAATGCTGACATCTTACATAACTACAGCATTGGGAGGCTTGATGCGATGCTATTAGCTTAGCCCTAGGCCTTGCTTGGTTTTCACCTGTTTTTAATCCCCTTTCCCCCTTTTGATTGGTTTTTAGGCTACTTCTGTATTGCAGAACAACATATTATATTCTGTTTTGGTTTTTTTTTTGGCGGTACTAGGGATTAAACTCTGGACTTGAGCTTGCAAGGCAGGCGTGGCAACACTGAGCAAAATCTTGGCCCTGAGAACATCGTATTATAAACTGAATTGAAGCCCAGAACAAAATTTAGGAATTTGGGCTTCTAAATTATTTATATGAAGGATAACATCAGATGTGCCTATTTACACAATTTATGTGAGGGAGTTGAAGGCCCTTCCCAAGAGGGCTCCCCCACTTCCTAGCTGTGTGATTTCAACAGATGATTTGACCTGTCTAAACTTTGGCTTTCTTGGCTGTAAATGGCGATAATAATCTCACATATCTCATAGAGGCACTGCAAGGGTTAAATTAGAAAAGCTGTGAAACCCTATAAGAACAATGTTACTAGTTGAGTACCACTAGTACTACTACCAGTACTACTACAGCTACTGGCATCTCCGGCACCATCTTGACCACTGCCCGGGGAATCCCCTATCCTTTAGCCCTTTTCTGGGTGTAAGAGCAGGGCAGGAGTGGCTTAGAGCTGGAGTCTGCACAGGGCAGCTGCAAGTCTTCAGTCTCCTGGCAGATGGCAGGTGGTGAGGTGGAAGGGTGTGCTTTTTCATGGTCGGGACTGCGGCCAGGTGGCACACAATCTTGTCTTCCCTGGCTGAAATGGAGGTTGCTCTTCTGAAAATAATACTCTTGCACTGGTATTAGACTGCAAGAGAGTGGTGGGAGTTAGGGGCTTCTGTTGGCTGTCCCGCAACCTAACCAGCCCCAGGGTTACTTTTATTATGTGGAAGGCGATATTAGGTTCTGAAGAAATATCCAGAGCACAGCCTGCATGGTGGGCATTGCTTATACAACAAAGAGAATTACTCAGCATTTCTGAAACTCCAAGAGACAGCCAGTTTTTCCCAAGACTCTTTAAGCAGAAAAATGGGAAAAATGATTTGTTTGAAAGTTGGGTGTTTCCAAGGGATAGCAAAGTGCTCATTGTTGGCTGTAGAGGATGAATTATTTCATACAGTTTAATATGATTTAAGACAGTCATGCTGGTCCCACATTGCTGGGATCCTGGCTTGGCCAGAATCAGCAGTGTGCTGTGGCTGGCTCTTGGCTCACAAGGGGAAACTGAGTCTCTTTCCAGTTCTGTGTTGGATGAGGTCAGGCTGCCAGCTTGACATTGGCCAGAGCGGGCATATTTACGTCTGAAAAATTAGAAAATGCTTTTTCTTTTACTCCTAGAGCCCATTGGTCTACATTTATCACATACCATTGGGTCCTGGTTTTTTTTTTTGTTTGTTTTGTTTTGTGTTTTGGTGCTAGAGATTGAACAAAAAGCCTCATGCACACTATGCAAGTGCTCTATCACTAAGTTGCATCATCAGCCTTTTAAAAATTTTATTTTGAAACAAGATCTAGCTAAGTTACCCAGGCTGCCCATGAACTTACAGTCCTGCCTCACCTCTCAAGTATGTAGCTGCTCTGTCATTTTTTAAAAATTCAAAACACATTTATTGCACATCAGCTGTATGTCTGACACTATTTAGGAACTGAATAACACCGAACAAGACAGCCCAGGCCCTGCCCTCTGGAATTTTAAAGGGATCCCTAAAGACAAACTTAGAATTTAAGCAAACATGAGACATACATGTTTTTGGAATGAAAGAGCTGGAGAATGTCAGTGGTAACCTATGCACCCATGTGGCAGTTCACACCAAGATTCGCAATACAAAACCTCCATTAGGAAAGGTTCCCCTAGGAAGCAGATCACTTTTTTTTCTTTCTTTTTTGTTGTGCTGGCAGTGGAACCAAGGGCCTTGCACCAGCTAAACAAGCACCTCTGCCCCTGGCAACCACTTACTTTATTTAGATTTTTTGACACAGGGTCTCCCTACTAGTTCATGTTGGCTTTGAACTCACTATAGCCCAGGCTGGCCTCTAACTCCTGGTGATCCTCCCGCCTCAGCCTTCCAAGTGTTGGGATTATAGCTGCAAGCCACCACGCCCAGCAGAGGCACTCCATTTTTAACCATCTCCAGGGAAGTAGATTTTACAGCTTTTCACTGTACCAGTTGATTTCATTTGATCACAGTTTTTCTCTGGTCTTGTATCCAATCCAGTCTTTGTGTGTGTGTGTGGTACCGGGGATTGAACTCAGGACCTTGCGCTTAGGCGGCAGGCGCGGTGCCACTGAGTTAAATCTCTGGCCCTTTTTTGTTTGTGTTTTGAGACAGGGTCTCACCATGCAGTTAAGGCAGGCCTTGAGCTCACTATGTAGCCCATGCTGGCCTTGAATTTGCAGTGATCCTCCTGTCTCAGCCTTCCAAGTGCTGGGATTATAGGCTTGCACCACCATGCCCAGCTGTGTATCCAGTCTTTTTAAGCTTCAAAACCGAGCCAAACACTGTATGCTGATGAACAGGAAGCTGTGATCATCTAAGGGCTGCCATGTATTACTCCTTCTTCCCCCGCCTTTTTGCTGGGGATTGAACCAGAGCCTCACGCATCCTAGGCAACCACTTAAAGCCCCAACCCCAAATCTTGTATCTTTCATTATTATTTAGACACCCTGATATTTTGCTTCCCTAAACTAAACCCAAAGCAATAGGTGTAAATAATAACAAATCAAAGTCCCACAGAGGAATTTGTGCTGAAGAGAGACCACCTTCACTCCCACCATAGGTAACTTTCTCTGCTGGGCCTGGTGTCTTTGGGTCCTGAACCTCTGCCTCTCATTTGATTTCTCCAGAAAACAAGCAACTAGTGTGGTTTGGGGTCCTGGTCAGGGATGGGGAGCAGCTCGCTGGGAGAGGAAGGGTGAAGGGGGTTTTGAGGAGCCCGACAGTGTCACGTGAGACTTTCAAACCCTCTTCCCCTTTCCAATCTGTAGTTCTAGTCTCACCTCTGTGGTTCCTGCTGCCTGTGGGAGATGTGGGAGAAGACGGGCTTCTCATCAGGATTCTCCTTCAGTCACACTGTAACTTTCTTTTTTCTGCTAAGACAAAGATTACTCTGAGTCTGCTATGTGTCGTGTGTGTGTGTGTGTGTGTGTGTGTGTGTGTGTGTGTGTATTTTCAAACTTTTCCATTTAAGAGTGCACAGGAAAAGGAACATATCTTAAGTATACAACCTGATAAATATTTCATGATGATTAGATTCATTTACCAAGCTCTTAGGTCAAGAAGAGATGGACTATTTCCAGCTCTCCAGAGATCTCCCACGTGCCCTGCGAAGGTAGCAGCTCTTCTGTAAATCAGTGTGTCTGTATTCACGGCTTTAACTGGCAAGGTTACTTTGAATGCCAATTCATTAATTAAAATGTTAAGCAGTGCGGGGCTGAGCATGGACCTGGCAGGAGCAGCCTCAAAGCGCTGGCAGGTGAGTAGGCCCCAGGCATCTCTGTGGGTCCACCCTGCAGCAGAGTGAGGTGAGGCGTCCTCTCTCAGTGGGATGCTGCAGCAACTCTCAAGGTTTGCAGCTGATGGTGCTAGCTAGAGCCAGAGGGCGATTAAAAACTGAAAAACAAAGACACGCATCAGATTCTTTCGGTGGAAAAGCCCCAGAATCTCCATTCTTTTCCCTTGTCATCCTCTTCATTTCTGTCTTTGCCCTTTTGCAAGTCTGTGCTGGGATTGTTACCCTCCCTCTCTATCCTCAGGCTCCGTGTCTGGATTACTGCCCAGCCTGGAACAGATTTGCTGGAGGAGGGAGCAGGCTAGTGATAAGACTGGCAGGGAAAACAGCCAGGGAAATGAGGGAGGCCCAAAGTCAAACCTCCCATTTTAATAGCAGCCTCCACGCCACTTGTTCTGGTTGCAGAGGAAGCTGATGATTTTGTGACCATGCTGTTGGATTAAAAACTTGCCAACAGGGCCAGGGATTTAGCTCAGTGGTTCTGCTCCCTGCCTTGCAAGCACAAGGTCCCGAGTTTGATCCCCAGTACCAAAAAAACCCCAAGAAAACAAATAAAAACTTGCTAACATATTTGAAGGCTAAAGGGGAAAACCAGAAAGAGTTCTACCATTTTAAAAATTATGAGTGCTTGCTAGTGCCGAGGGCCTCTGATGAGACTGTGGTTTGAGTTGTTTGGGTCAATGCAACACCTTGAGCTGTTGGCAAGCTTCCCACCTTGGTGATCTTCCTGTGAGGATCCAGGCTGGTGAGGGACTGGTTTAGGCATTCAGGTCTTTGCATTGTCCTTGTTTGCTTTCCTAGTTGAATGGCTTATAAGATGTAAAGAGTGGAAAATAAACATTAAAATACCTTCCTGGGTACTTCACTCAGAAACAGAAATTCATAAAACCTATTGCTCTGGCATAGCCCCAACCAGATCAGAAAGCAAGAACTAACCCATGAGGCAAATAGTTACTGCCTAATGGAGGAAAACCAAAAGGAGAAAAAAATTTAAGTTTAGTAAAATAAATTACAGAAACCCAAATCAACCAGCTAGGAGACGCACAAAATTTAAAAATATTTCTATGGAAACATTCACAGTGGTTTAGGAAGAAAAATCTATGGGTAGAGGTTGGGTGTGGTGGCACATGCCTGTAATCCCAGCTGGGGGGGGGGGCGGCAGTGCTGAGGCAAGAGGGCTGCAGATTTGAGCCTAGGCTGGGCTACATAGCAATTTAATGAGACCCTGTCTGAAAAAAAAGGAAAAGGGCTGGGGATTGTAGCTCAGTGCGAAGGTCTTGAGTTCAATGCCCAGTACTGGGGGGAAAAAAGTCAATAGAGTTATGTCTGGAAGAAGCAGTGAGGACAATAGAGAGAGAACTGGATGGAAGGGAGAACAAACAGGGTGACAATCAGCCAGCTGCTGGTTGTTAGTACCTCGTCTAGCCTGTGTGAGTCTGTTTCCTCAGCTATGCAAAGGGGGTTTAATATCAGTCAGTCAGTCAATCTGGTCTTTATATGGATTCTCCAAGCCTCTGACCAATTTTGAAGGAGCCTTCTGTGAGTACTGGATTTGGACAAAGCAGAATGCACAGGCCCCTTTCAGAAGAGGGGCAGAAGTGACCCAGGCCAGTGCAGCTGTGGGTGGCCAGTCATAAACACATCTCAGAGAACAGGCGAATGAAGGGAGCTGTTGACGCTAGAAGCGCCACACTGAAGCGGCTGTGGAGAATCTCATTCTACATTTCTTCAAGGGCCTCCTGTGTGCCGGCTTCCAGTCTGCTCCTCTGGTTTTCTGCTCTGCATAAAGAGTGAAAATATTCACTTGGGGCTGAGGCAAAATGAAATTTGCCTTAGAAATCTGCTTTAGTTTGCCTAAGATTTCTCTGTCTCTGGCTAGTACTGGGGGTTACAAACTGAGGTACATCCTCAGCCCTTTAAAACTTTTTGATTTTTGAGACAGCTCCTTGATAACTATGTAGCTCAGGCTGAGCTCAAGCTTACCATCCTCCTGCCTCAGCTTCCTAGAGTGCTGAGATCACCACCACGCCCTGCCTGCCTGGGAGCTTTGGCTCCATGTGGCCCTGTCTGCTCCTTGGTATCCTCAAACACCACCTAAGACTGTTGTCAGGCTCTTTCCTTAATCACAGGTCTCAAACTGCTCTCCATTCTGCCAGGCAGTCTGGTTTCCTTAGTCACCACTTCATCCTTTCTTTACTCTCCTCAAACTTCCCTCAGCCTCTCGTCACTCAGAGGCCTCATCCCTCATCTTCCCAATGTTGAAACCACAAGTGCACTTCTTCCTCATGACCCTCATCCTTCTTCCTACACAGGCCCATCGGTGCCTCCCTTTCGCCTCTCCAAGAACTTTTCTCTTTTTATCATAATATTTATTTATTTATTTGGCACCAGGGATCGAACTCAGGACCTTGTGCTTGTGAGGCAGGCGGCGGCACCACTGAGCTAAATCCCCGGCCCAAACTTTTCTTTTTAATCACCCCTTTCTCTTGCCCCTCTAATCTCTTCTTCTCCTGTTAACCCTCTCATGATTGCACAAATCGTGATCCAGCCTCTCCTTCCTTGAAAAACAAAATGACAGAAAACACCCCAAAACCCCAAACACAAAACACGCGTGTGTCTTCTAACCTCTTTAGGATTGCCTACACTTCCTAAGCTCCCTTGCTCAGTTCTCATTCAGTCTTCAGAACTCTCTAGTCTGGCTTTGCCCTCCCCTCCCCTCAGTCCCCATCATACCTGCATGAAGGCCGCTGTAACTTTGCAAAAGATGTACCCAAGTCTTGAGGCCCAGGACCTGTGAGATTTGGAAAAGGGAACTGGCAGATATAACAAAGTTAAGCATCGCCACAGATCATCCAGGATTTAGGGTGGGCCTTAGGTTCCATGTTCATAGAAGAGAAAGCAGTGGGAGATTTGATACACAGGAGACACGCGACACACGACTCAGGGGAGAAGGCCATGTGAGATGGAGACAGAAATTGGAATGAGAGGTCCCTAAGCCAAGGATTGCCAGGGAATGTGGCAGTCACCAGGAACTAGAAGAGACAAGGAAGGAGTCTTCCCTAAAGCCTTTGGAAGTATAGAGATGTCTGGGCTTCAGAACTGTGAGAGAATAAGTTTTTGTTGTTTCAAGCCACCGAAGTTGCAGACATTGTATGATGACTCTAGAAAACCAATAGTCACCAGTGACTTCCATGTTACAAAACCCCAGATGTGCTGCTGCCTCTCTTGTGCTTTGCAGCAGTGTTGGATTCAGTTGACTTTGTCTTTCTTGAAGCATCTTCTAGTCCTGGCTTCCAGGGAACCATTTCTTTGTGTTTCATCTTCGGGCCCTTGCCAGCTCTCAGCTTCTGTCGAGTCTGAGTGTCTGCTTGTCTCCCATTAGAGTCTCTCAAGGGTTCCTGTCCATACCTGTGGCTGTGAATAACATCTGCATCCTCACCTCAGTGCTGTGCATGGCCCTCTTGATGCGACAACTTAGATCCTTCACACATTTACATGAACAAAAGCAAACTTTTTTTTTTACTTTAATTTGCATTTATTTTATGTTACATGCATTCCTAGCCTGCTTTTGTTTCTTTGGTTCCTTCTGGGGCATCCCTTTCCTTCTTCTTTTTTTTTTTTTGGTACCAGGCATCAAACTCGGGACCTTGCACTTGCAAGGCAGGCGGCAGCACCACTGAGCTATATCCCCAGCCCTGGGACATCCCTTTCTTATGTGCATCCTCCTTTTCTGGTTTAGGAACAACGTGCTCTTGTTTAGAGGGGTCATCTTGGTGTGGTAGGGGGCTCAGGCTTGCGTTCATCCCAGCATGTGCTCTGTAAGCTCTGTGCACGCGTGGGTGCTTTGTTCTCCTGCATATGCTCAAGGACCACAGAACCTACACCAAAACCTCTAAGTAAGCAGAACTCTACCTTTTCAAACAGATGCAGCAAAACCTTGGCACTCTTTTGGGGCCACTGACCCTGGGTCCAGTCCCACAGTGTGGCCCAGGGCAACCTGCCCACATCACCACGGTTACCACTGCAGTGATGGGATGGCACACCTTGCTTCTGAACAGTGACATCTTGCAGACACTTGGTGGCTTCCAGAGCAGGCATACCCTTGATGACCTGGGCAGTTCCACTGTGCTCTTAAAGGGAATATGAAGATTTGAATCTCTCGATTTTCATGATTTTGTGGGTTTTCTGAGTTCAGGTGAAATCATCTTCAGAGATCACCTCAGGCTGCTTGTGTGAAGGGCACAAGATAGAATTTCTGCTCTTCATTAAAGTTATCCAATCTCCCCTTCCTACTCTGGTTTTTCACATGTGAAGGAATGGCATGTCCACCCCACACCAGTGACTTCCTAGAAACTTGGGAGTTCTTCTTCCTCTGAGCAGGTCTTGCTGATTTAATGTTGAAAATATACCTTGACCCCATTTACTTCTCTTTGTAGCCACCATCACCATCCGGTGACCACGTGGATATTCTCACTGGTCTCTTACACAGGAGACTCCTCACGGGTCTCGGGCTGGTTTTCCACACAGCCACCCAGCACTTTCAATAGAGCAGATCAGCCTCCACACCATGACAGCACTCCACAGGCTCCCTGTGAAATGAGCACCGAGTTCAAACTCAGCGAGGCCTTTTGTGACCTTGTCTCCACATGCAGCCCCTTTTGGCCCTGCTGTGCACAGTTGGTCCTCTGAGAACTTACCAAGCTTTTCCATCCTTGGGCGATCTCTGCTGGCAGCCTCTTCTTCCGAGGGAACTCCTGACAGGTTCCTCCTGTACCCCCCTCCCCTGGCCACATTATACCAGTTTCTCCTGTTACTTCCTCCTCCATAGAACTCACCCTTCCCCCCACAGCATTTGCCAGTCAGTAACTCCACAGTAGGATTGTGTGTTTATTCGCTCTCTCCTCAACTGGGCTGCTCCCTGACAGGGATTGTGTCTGTTTCTCCTCATCAACCACAGAGAGCCTAGCTCAGGGGCAGGCACAGCAGGGAGGCCCCACAAATATGTGTTCAACAGATTCTCCATCTCCTCTTCTACTTCCGGTCATCTCTACAAAGGCTCTTTCGGTGACCCACAAGGAAATAAAGGCAATACCTAACTTCAATTGTATGAAAACCCAAAGACAATGTTTTACAAACATATAAATTATTTTATTTACAAAGCCATGTTACAAAAAAAAAAAAAGCAAAAAAAAAAAAAATACAATCGCTCACTGGAGAATATTTCCAGGCCTGGTGGTGAACCACTCAGTATCAATAGATACATGTTTGTTCTTTCCTTTTAAAACTGTAAGCCATAGAATTTACTATTTACACCTACTTCAGACATTTATTCTGCTTACAATATCACAGGCATGGAATGGATTCTATCTGATAGTGCTAAGACATAAAGGTACGAGACCAAGGGAGAAAATACTTAGTGTTACAAAATATGGATCGTAGAAAAGAAACCCACTCACAAGTGTGGCATTTGTTTAGAATGATTGGACATGCTTTCTTCAAAATTCTTCTGGAAAAGAGTCTAAAACCGGTAGTAGGAAAGGACAAATGAGCAGGTGCAAATTCTTTTCTGTGCAACAATAGTTACTCAGTAAACCCCATGACGGACCAGCTACATAAAACCCACAGAGTTTTGTTAAAGTGCCATGGGCCGACAGCATAACAAAATAGAAGGTGTAAATAGAAAATTTCTTTTTTTCCTTTTTTAAAACAAGAGTTCACTGAGAATCAGCAATAATAGAATATGCTGTATAAACTATTCTCTACAAAGGTTGATCAGCGCTATTTACAATTAGTACATTGATACAAAAGAAGGCATACAAGTAATCCAAGTCGCTTTTTTTTTTTTTTAAATTTTATGGCTGACAGGTCTATGCATTGCGTTATGCTTAACAACCAGAGCTTTCGAGGCTCTATGGCTGGCGACAAGTCAGGAGATCTTCAGGCAAATAGGGGTGTGTGCAGTCGAGGGGCTGGGAGAGAAGGCCCAGTCGGGTGCGGAACAGAAGGACCCAAAGGAGATCACTCTAATAATGCATTATAGGCTGGTCCAGTTGAACTTCATGAAAACAAACCCAAAGGAAACCTTTTATTTGCATTCCATTTTTTCAAGCTGCAAGTTTTTTCTTTAATACATCATTATAAAGTAAACCTGTGGTTGATTGTGAAGGAAGAAATACCGTGGGTTTTCCCTTTTTTCTCAGTTTCCCAGAAATGTCCTCACCTTGGTCAGAGCCAGTCTTTTGAGAAAGTAAGCAGCATTTGGTGGGGAGCCTCTTTTATTCCAGCTTCCGATTTGAGGCGTAGAAAGCGACAATGTTTAAACCTGTCGAGTTGTTCTTCAGTCCCTGTCGAGACGTGATTTCTCAGAAGCAGCCACTCAATCTCTCAACCTTTGTTTTCCCTCTCTGAGTATGAGTTATAAATCAGAGGGTTATTTTGTTGCTGAGATTTTTTTTTTACTCCTGCAAGTTTTACAACTCAAAATAAATTATAAAAAACAATAGACTTCTAAAACCGAACAAGACAAAAATTGTGCAAAAATAACAAAGATATGTACACATTTTTCAGTCTGAAGAAATGTACAATAAAAACATAATTCAAAGAACATTTAAAAAATATAAACATTGCTTAAACTTTCCTAAGTTTCATATTGTTTCTGAAACTATTCTGGTCAGTTAGCTCTGTAATATAGTAAAACATAAATTATTACAAAATTAACACTATAAAAATTTTCTTTAAGAATATCTTCTGAACTTTTTTCAAAGGGTCTAACCTTGTTTATAATTTCTTAAATATTTGTAAGTCTTAAAATCTGCCTTAACCTTTTAAAAAACAAAAATCAAAAGTAACAATCGTCCCTTTAATTTGCAGTCTCTTTTTTCCCCAAGACGTAAATAAACCAGCATATAAGTGCACTTTTAACACTGTAGAAATGAAAATGAAATCATCCAAACTAATGACCTGGTACTTAATATCAACTCCTGATTTTTAAAAAAATCTTCATTTTATATTAAAAAGTTTAGTAATCCTACAAGAAACACTGTCAGTGCAATTCCATTGATTCAAATCGCTCCGTTTGCCTCCCGTCTTTGTGGATTCCAAGCGCGTGAAACTTAACAGTAGTCTGATCTTTGGGGTGGGGCGGACGGAAAGTAAAGGAAAAGTCAGGGTGGGGAGGAGGGTGGCACATTCATTTCTGGGTGCAGGGTGATGCAGACCCCCGTGGTGCCTCTGCTACCTGCTCTATCACCTGTTGCACGCTGTGACCTCTGCTCCTGACTGGGATTCCCTACCACAGCTTCTGCTGCTGCTGTTTCTCGCCAAGCTCTAGTGTGAAGCCCTTTACAGCGCTTTGTGGGGAGGCTGTCGTTCAGCTCTTCCACATGGCTCCTCTTCACCGGGCGGCCTGGGCAACTCTGAGTCGGGCATCTGAACACGGAGCACCAGCTCACCTCTGCCAGGCAGGCAATGGTCCTATTTACTCTCACCAGGGGTTCACCTCCAGTACTCCCAGGAGGCTGGGCCCAAGGGTAGCTCTGATCACCGAATGCCTTTCCCTTGGGAGTCCTCCCTCGGGCCCAGCCCGCTTTGGGAATCTGCACACTCACCGTGCCTTGGAATGGACTGGATTCCTAACAAGTGCAGGCCACCAGTCACCTGGTTCCTACCATCTTTTAAGGGATCTTATCCCCCATGCTCTGCTTCCTGCCACCCTCCCGGGCCCCTCTGCCTCTGCTTCTGACCTGGTGGATCTTTGCTGAGTGGCACAGCCGGTTGGTAGTGGTGTTGGGCAGATCCCATCATTAAATGGCCCTATTTCGATTTGGCCCCTAGCATTTGGCTCCAGCTGAGGGGGACTGTGGAAGCCTGTTGAGGGTACCCGGCTGTCCTCCACTCTCTCCTCCCCAGGAGGCTGTCCCAAGGGGTATGGGGACAGCTAGCAACCTGATAGCTGGTGGGGAGCCACTGAGCAGCAGGCGGGGAATGGAAGTGAACGGGCAGGAGAAGAGGAGGAAGGAAAAGAGCTCTGGACGCGCTGAAGTCCAAGAGCTTCAGACAGCGCCAACCTGGAACTGACATTCTGTGACCTCTGCCCTCGGGCCCGAGCAAGAGGACGGTGCAGTAGTAGCATCAGGAGCTGGGGCAGGGGACCCCACCTTGGGAAGAATGTATAAACATGGCAAATGAAAAATCAAAGAAAACACTGGTATTGTTTTCTGTAAATCTCAAGTTCATATTCTTTTGCCTTTTTTTTTTTTCTTCAAAACTAAAAATTGGTCAATTAAGAAAAAATAAAAGGAAGAAGAAGAAAGTCCAGAGCACAGGCAGGGTTCAGGAAACAGACTCCCCCATGCCCACTCCCCTCCCTCCTCCTGATGCCGCGCCACCTGGCACAGGTCACGACCAGGGACTGGTTTGGAAGTGGCTTCATAGTCTTGTTATGGAAGAGTCCTTATCCTGCCCATTCTGTTTGTGTTCTTCTAGGAAAGAAAAGAAAACCTTTTTCAAAACCATACATTTGGGATGATCCATGAGAACTAAGAGACAGAGCCTCAGTTTCCTCATCTGTTGCAGAAAGGGTAACATCCAAATTCCTGCACATGGCAAAGGCCTGGTGTGACAGGCACTAGGGGCTGGATACATTACAAAGTATCCCTGCAAGCAGGCATGATGGTCCCACAGTGGGGGAAGTGCAGATGCCATACTTTCATGAGGCAGGTCTGGAATAACGGAAGTCTTCACTTTTTTTCTCTATTGGTTCACTTTTTCCTACATAACCTATCCTATAACATAACATATCCAACATAACCTATATGTTGGGTTAAACATAGACGCTTTGGAGATACAGATTTTGGGTTCAAGTCATACTAGGGAGGCATGGCTCCCCCAGGAGCCTTCCTGGTTCCCCAGATCTCAGGCCCTGCTGGACAAAGCCCTTTGTCTCACTCAGGTTTACACAGCCGCTGCTTGCACACCTCCAGTGACAGAAATGCTGTCTCTCTAGAATAGTCCCATGGAGGAACTCAGCCCGAGTGCTCGCTGGGCTTTGCTGCCTGGTATTCGTCACCCCATTCAGGTTTGACAGTGCCCTTACGAAGTAGGCATCCATTGGCCATTTAACAGATGCAAAAACTGAGTCCCAGAGAGGCACTCTGCTCAAGATCAGACAGCTGGTAAGAATGATGATGGTAAGAATAATAATTGCCAGCACTGGCGGGTTTGCTGTATGCCAGACATTTTCAAGAAATTTTGTGTAAATAAATTAATGTGTCCCTCACAAAAGCCCATGAGGTTAGGGGCCATTATGATCTCTACTTTCTTAGACAAGCAAATGGAAACACAGAGAATTTAAGTGAATTGCTCAGGGACACACAGTAGTAACTAGAAGGCCTGGGCATGGAAGCCAGGTAGCTATTCTCTAAGAGGAGGGGAGATTTCACCCCATGCCCATTCTTTCCACCACGACTCTGGACTTTGCTCCCAGTAACTTACCTGTCGGCTGTGTCCTGGGCTGGGGATGCTTGCAGGACTGGATTGTGACAAAGCTAGGCTGCTATTTTTCCCAACCTGAAAGACAGCAGTGAAGCCCGCTCAGACCCCCAAGGCAGCGCAGGGGAGGCTGGACAGACACCACGTGTCGCCAGGGGAGGAGAGGGCCGATCAGCGTGCCTCGTCCCTCGCACTGGTCCAACTGAGAGTGACCGTGGCTCAGAGGGTGCCTGGAGGAGGGAGGTCCCCGGTGGTCAGACTTCGTCTCAGGGCCAAGGCCTTGGCAGGAGCCCCCTCCCTGCCCCAGTGCTGAGCTCTGCAGAGGCCTGGCCTGCCCACCTGTAGCCAGGCAGCCACCGGGCCCATCTTGTTTTAGCTCGGATTCCCTTGGAGCTGCTGCTGACACCTAGGCCTGTCCCTGGTTAGGTTCCCCGACAGGAGACAGCACAGGAAGCCAGGCGAGGAGGCTGCTGTCCTGAGCGGGGTCCCTGTAGGTCCCTGCACAGTGGGACTGGGGCCGGTCGCGAGGGTGTGGTCCTTCCCAGGGTCCTCAGGGAGCAGCCCCCTGTCCCTTGCTCATCTGCAAAGCCAGCTCTGACCTTTGGCCTACCCACACGTCCTCCTCCACCTTGACAGCTCTGCAGAAAGAGGCAGAAAGGCAGCTTTCACCACGGTGGCAAACTCTGGCCTTCCACCTATCAGGCAGATGGGCCCTCAACCGTTGTTTCTTCTCCAGGACCCTAAGAGAATCGGCACAGACCCCTGGGCCCTTCCTTCCCAAGCACATGGAACTCGCTGGCGGTGCCCTGGACAGAGGCTTTTCTCCCAGGGCCTGCAGGAGGGAGCCGGTACAGACCAGGCCCCAGGCAGCAGTTAAGGGCACTGGCTTTGTTCTTCTTAAATTCCCTTCTGATGAGCACCCTCTGGTGGAGGCTTCCCTGCTCTTTTTGCCCCTGGTCTTCAGAGATCTGTTGAGTTCTCTGAGCATTTCCTGTACTCCTGCAGTGCTCACGATGAAGGCCAAGTGCCCAGACTCCAGAGCCAGAAGGCCAGGTTACATCCCAGCGCTACTATTCCCTTGCTGTATGATTTGGGGCACCATGCCTAACGTCCTGTGACTTGGCTGACGCAGTCGTAAAATGGGAGCACTAACAGGTAATACCTGAGTTAGCATCTGAAGAGCTGGGACACAGGCCCTCACAGGTGCCCACTCTTGGAACTTTATCCAAAACGAGTGGGACACTGTGGCCCCCTGGACCCCTAGGCCCCACCTGGTCTGCTCCCTCCACAGCTGCATTTTCACAAGAGCCCTGCGCACATCAGTGTTCACATTCGGGTCTGAGCAGCCCTGGGTGTGCTCTCCAGCCTGAGACTGGAGGTGATACACACCTGCAGTGTGGTCTCTGGGGAGGCCCCGCAGGTGCCACCCCCAGCCCTGGACCCGGGAGTCTAGGTCGGCCCAGGTCTGGCCTCCTCTTGCCTTGGCCACAGCTGCAGCTGTCTGGCTTGGGTTCCACACTTGCTGCTGGCCCTGTGTGTGCTGTGATTTGGGGTCCCCTCAGGAGGTCTTCCTCACAGGGTTTTAACAAGTCTCATACACAGTGACACACAACATTAAAACACCTTTTAACAGGGGCCAGGGATTTAGCTCAGTGGTTTCGCTGCCTGCTGCGCAAGCGCAAGGACCCGAGTTCTATCCCTGGTACCAAAAAAAACAAAACAAAACGAAAAACACTTTTTAACAGCGGCCTGTGTGGTGGTAAACTACAGGCTTGGGAGCAAACCTTGGCTGAATTTCTGAGTGGGGCCCTTAGACCGGAAGGAGCTCTAGGCTGTGCCTTTTCCTCTCACTGCTAGGCTGGGGTGAGGTGGCCTTTCCTAAGCAGGCCCCCCAGGCTGAGGAGACAGACTGGATTTGAAGATGGGATCACAGTCCAAGCTAGCAGTTTCTTTCGGGGCCAGCCGCTCGTTCCTGGGTTCTGACAACACATACTCCTGCGGCACCACGGCAAAGGGTGCTGCTCTGTCCCTAGGTGGTGGCTGCAGTTTTACTCTAGGAGGACAGTTATATTAGGAGGAGGTGAGGATTGAGGCAGCCTGGAGAAGCAAGAAGACCGGTCACCCAGGAACCCGGGGCACACACAGGCTGCCACTCATTCCCCAGGTCATTTAACCTGCCTGGGGCTCAGGCTCTTCCTGCAGGACTTGCAACAGATCAGAGCAAACTTCTTAGTGACTGAACTCTTTAATGAAATTGTCCTCAGAACCTCAAGATATAAAACAGAAGAGGAGCGGGGAAGTCAGAATCTCTGTGTGCCTCAGTTTACCCATCTGTGAAATGGCGACAACTGTACCAGGTACACTGGGTGGGAGTGAGGACTAAATGAGGTCATCTCTGCAAAGTGCTCAGCACTGTGCCTCATGCACAGCACTGGTAAATGAGCCGTTCTCAGAGCAGAGGGCGCAGAGGGCCCACGCGGGACGCGAGAAAGGGAGCCACACTTGTGTCACCTGCGAGCCACCTGGCCAAGCAGGGGCACTGCCCAGCTCCCCCTGCCCCCCACAGCTGATGAAGGCAGTGCCAGGAGGTCCCTTACCTGCCGAGAGGAGGTGCTGTTCACAGGCTCGGGCACTGGTGCAAGAAGGCTGGGCGGGTTCTTTTTGTGAACGCTATTCATACCAGGCATTTTAGTGATTTTACAGGCTTTGTTACTAGCACTCGAGTTCTTACGCTTTTTTCCTTCTGATTTGTCAAAAGAGAGGGGCAGAGAAGACACGGCATTGTGTGAGGCCAGAGAGAGGTCCCCCGCGTGGAGCGCGAGGGAGGGCACAGAGAGGGGACAGGAGTCACTGCTGCCGCCCACCGTGCCCACCTGTCTTGCTATGTCTGCGGGGCCGCCGGGCGTCGAGGTCCGTCCTGAGGGGTCCAGCTTGGCACTGAGTGGGCTCACCCCATTGTTGGAGCTGTGCACAGACAGACTGGCATAGGCAGGGGCCGCCGGGTAGGAGTTCAGGGCAGAACTGGCATTCAAAACACAGTTCTTTCTGTGGGGCCCTGGCGGTGGAGATGTGAGGGAGGCCTGCAAGGACAGGGAGGAGGAGGAGGAGGAGGAGGAGGAGGAGGAAGTCGAAGGCTGCGGCTTCCTCTTTTTGTTACTTGGAGACTCATCGCTACGGGCAGACAGGTCTTTGACTTTTGAGGATTTGCTGGTTTTGGTTTTGGATGGCTTGTGGCATGGGGAAGGGATGACGGCTGGTATCGGGGAGACGGCGGATGGGGCCTTGAAGGTTGAGTCCATGATGCTGAGGGTTGCGGCCACATGGGGGAAAGCTGTGGTGTGGGACATGAGGACACGTGGGTCCGATGATGCCACAAAAGCTGCGTCTGAGAGCATGGCGGATGTCATTATGTAAGAAGAGGTGAGTCTCGAGCTGATGGGAGCTGAAGGAAGATATACAGCGCTGGGGTTGCTGAAAGGCTGCAAAACAGATGCTGGCACGGGGGTGGAGATGTGGGCTGCTGGCGAGGGCATGGGGCTATCTGCCGCAGGAGGGATCTTCCTAAACACGAGAGAAGAGCCAGAGAGAAACAGTGAGACATCAGGTTGGCACTGCTCGGGAGGCTCGATGACATCTAAGCATCGGGGCGACAGAGGACACCCGGCAGGACCAGACTATGGAGGATGGAGTCTGGGAGGATGGAGGGTCTGAGGATGGCCCTTCCTCATGCTGCCCTGCTGCAACAGAGCAGCTACTTGCGGGTTTTCAGATCTGGTCTCCATGCTTGGCTACTGGAGTTCGGCTTGGGGTTGCTGAACGAAAGGCATTGTTATTTAGACTACATGTATCCCATCAGCCTACCCACTCTGTCTCTTGTTTGTTTGGCAGTGATGAAGGTGGTTTTTATGAGCAATGGTCATTTCACATTTCAGGTGGAAACAGGACAGAGATTTGCCACCTGGGCCAGGGCTTCCCCCTCTGCCCACTGCAACCCCGATCCCGTTCCCTGTCCCCCATCCTGTGCTTGGCTGGAGCATCCCGGGAAGGGCCCTCTCCCCAAGGCCAGCATCCTCCTGCATTTGCTGTCTGCCTCCTCTGGTTATTCCAGGGAGAGGCACTTTTGTGCTATCTCATGGCCACTGGGTCCTGGGGGTCGTGGAGGACTGAGGCTTGCGAAGTGACAAAGAGTGGCCTGTACCCGGGACTGATGTGTCTCCCTTTTAAAACCCCAGCCTGCCTCCACTATTGCTCAAGGAGTCATCATGGGGCTGCCTCTCAATAGGTCTTCCTGCCTCCGTTAGGAACAGGTCAGAGTGTGGGGACCCTCGTGCATCAGAGAAGGGGACAGGAATTTCTAGTTTGTTCTGAACACAAGGCAGGAATCAAGGAGGGGAAGCAATATGGCCAGGGGAGGGGAGCCACTGTTTTCCTCTTTGGTCTTTCTGGAGCTAGGGGGTGAGGGTGATGCCTTCGAGCTGAGTCCCTGGGCCCAGGCTGGCATCAGGCAGGGGGTTCATTCTTGGGCCTCTCTACAAACTGTCTTTCGACTTAAATGGCTCCCACTCATAATCTATGGCCTAGGTTGATTCTGCTGTTGCTCTGGGGACCAGGGGAGGCACAGCAGCCACGGATGGTGTCACCCCCTGTTCCTGATATTGCAGGAGAGACCACTGAGCTCAGGGGCTGAGTGTGCTCAAGCCGGTTCTTCCCCATCTCTCACACTGATCCCCAACAGGTCCCTGGGAGCTGGTTTTCACAGGCTCACCAGTGGCTAGGAACTAGCTTTCTTTCTCTGAAAGCAGCACTTGATGGCAGTAGGCCTGGGGCTCAGGACACGTTACTGGACAGGCCCTCACCCTGCCCCTTTTCTCTGGAGTCTGCCCTCTAGCTGTGGAACCAGGACCAGGTGCCAGGGCACTCGGGACAGAGGCTCCGTGGAGAAGTAAGTGGCTCTCCTAGCATTCCTCTCTCTGAGCAATCCCTTCTCTGCCTGAAAGCAGTGGAGCCTGTGGCTTCCATCTTCAGGGTGGAATCCAGAGGAATCCTTGAACACAGAAGCACAGTGTCCTAGAAAATGTCAAGAGAAAGATGTTGCCAAACCCACAGTGGCCATGATGGTGTTTGAGAACTGCCTTCCTCTCGAGTCTAAGGAACATAAAAGCTCCTGTCAGCACTAAACGAGGTGCTCCCAAGTCCTTGTTATAATGAATGAATGAGGGG
The DNA here is from genome assembly GCF_053883595.1 of Heterocephalus glaber. Lineage (NCBI taxonomy): Eukaryota > Metazoa > Chordata > Mammalia > Rodentia > Bathyergidae > Heterocephalus > Heterocephalus glaber. The sequence goes on along the minus strand of NW_028258156.1, from coordinate 23,394,894 downwards.
ATGGACGAATGAATGGATGGGTAGGTGGGTGGATGGGTGAGCGGGTGAATTCTCAGCAGCAACATAACCATATTGTCAGGGACTATACATGCTGGGCAAGGACTCCCATAGAACCAGCCCGCAGAGACCTGCACATGTCCTCAGAGCTGTCTGGCACTGCACAGCCCCTTCCTAAGCAGGCTGGGGGACACTTTTGGGAGCAGGAGGCGCCAGGAAACTTTCTTGCTGTCCTTGTTACCTTGCTGCCCATACTACAGCCACCCACTCAAGCTTTCCTCAGCTGAACCTTCTTTCCCAGCTAAAGGAGAGGCAGAAAGACATGGTGGAGAGGTTTGGCAGCTACTTATAGTGAAAGGAGATCTACAGATAGCAGATGGGTCATACAGGGAGGACCCTACTCAATGACCCTGAATGGGATCTACTCTGAAAGTCCCAATTTATATTTTCCCCATTCAACCGTGTAAGTTCATACTTCAAAGTGTGCCAACCAGCGGAGCTGAAGGCCTAACTCTCACCTGACCCTCACTCCGGACTGGAATGGGTGTGGCTTTTGGAATACTTTCTGTCCTTGCCTTTCCTCTCCCCGCTAATCCTCAGTGGGCATCACGGGCAGGAGGGAGGTGGGGCAGGGGAGAAGAGGGCCAAGGGACAGTCCCTGGGGCCCCAGTCCCCTGTGCTGAACGGTTTCTGTGCTCTCTATCTAGGTGCCACACGGCAGCAGGCTGCAGCTCTGTGGGCTGTGTGTGCTGCCTAGGGAAGTCCCGTGCAAAAGCCCATGGACTCGGGTAAGTTCCTCACAGTGCCCATCCTCCCCTGCCAGCTGGCGTGGAGATCCAGATGCTGACCTGGCTGAAAGAGAATACTGTGCTGGCGTCTCCTGGTGCAGAGTTAAATGCTTGTTAAAGAAAAAAGAGTCTTGGCCGTTCTTTTTCTTCCTAATGTCTTCCACGCCCCCATCGGCTGCCATCCCTCCAGGTTCGGGCCCGTCGGGGCCTGGGGTTTGGGCAGCGAGGCTGAGAGGGCAGCGGGGTGCTACGCTCTCCAGAGTTGACACCCAGGCAGCCCCAATGTTGCTCAGTGACAGCAGATTGGTTAGGCAAGTCCTGAACAGGGGGGAGGGACCTGACGCCCGGTGGCTCGGGCTTCTGTGCCTGAGGAGGAAAGGAATATGGAGCTTGAGCTGAAAGGACAGCAGGGAGCGAAATACAGATCAACACATTCCTTCCACGGTCTGGGATTTACACTTTCACAACACTGGAGGGCAGAGGGCTGGCTGCCACCTGGGGGACAAGCACAGTGTGACGCGCACCAAGGAACCGAGAACAGGGTGGCCCGCAGGCAGTGACCCTTGGCTGTGGTTTTGTTCAGACACAGGTAGACATCGCAGGCACCATTTGGACCAGGGACGGTCACTCATGTGGGAAGAAACCATAAGCTTCTCTTGTGGCCCTTTCCTGCTATATGTGAAATGTCGACCTGGAGTCCTAAGTGCCCTGTGAGGGCTGGGGCAGATGAAATGGGGCTCATATCTAGACGGTCACCGTGCAAAGCGGCTGAGGAGCCAGAGCTGCCTGGCAGGGAGGAGGGGACCTTGGGGAGGGGCAAGTTGTGGCTTCTGTCCCCTTCTGCTTCTTAAAGGCTTTTCTTCCTCTCCTGGGCTTCCTGGGCCAGGCAGGGGAGAGCTGGGACATCTGGAGACCCCCTTTGTAGGAGCGACACCCAGAGGTCGGGCTTCCATTACCAACTGGCCAAAGTGTAGCCCCTTGCGGTTAGAAGTGGCCTGGGCCTGTTATTCCTTCCCAATACGTTCTACCTAATGAAAGGCTTCTTTCTTTTTTGTAAATCCCTTATGAAAGTGTAATTATACTGGGAAGTACTGGAGAATAAAGGGTCCTTAGAGGAATGGAATGCAAGCTGCAGTTTAGGGGGGAAAGAGGGACAGGAGAGGCGAGGAGGGTGCCCTAAGGAGATGGGAAGGGCCAAAGACAAACTTAACCCACTTGACAACATTGTGCGAAGTCTGCCCTGTTGGCAATTGCACATATATTTTCCACAGGGCAGCAAACAACTAGCAGTTGGTCGATCACCATTATGAAATGTTTGGCATTCCTATTGTAGCATCAACAAACAGCAGCATATTCTGAACATGCTTAGATGCTCTGAGTAGTAGTAAAAAGGCCCCAAATGCTATTAAAGACATGAGACCTCTTCTAATGTCCTTTTCCCCGAGTTTAGAAGATTACCAATACAAATCGATCTCTGAGAAGGCAAAACAAACAGCACATCTTACATGTTTATAAAACTCTTCAGGCAAACCCTTAAGAAGGGTAGACAGTGACCAGTCATGAATGCTGATTTGGGGTCATTTTGCTCTGTGAAAAGCCAGCTGTTGACGTTCACATAGAAAGTTAGGGTTCAGGTAATTTGGGGGCAGCTCTGATCTTATATTATCTAGAAAGTGCTCACTTACTTCCACATCTGTGAATTCAAGTGTTTTTCTACCATGGAGTTTATTGCGAACCGAAAACGATCCCATCTTCTATCAAACACATAGTACCCTCGTCCCATGAGGCGGCTCCCAAATGAGCAAAACTGTGAGGGAAAAAAACACTTTAATTTTGATTACAGGTTAATAAGCTAATATAAACCATACAGAGAAAAATAACATTTGCATAAAAACACACAGGGGTACCGTTTGACTCAAAATAAAGAAGCAAAAAGTACCAAAGCTAAAAATATTTCTGTGATGCTATGGTTTGAGCTCTGGAGTCTGTGGACCCTCACACCATGACTTGACAACAGCTATGTTCAGTTTTCTGGGGCTTGGAGGGCTGCATCCTCCACTCCCGGGACTGAGCCAGCATTTTAGAATAGATTCTTTTTTTTTTTGGTACCAGGGATCGAACTTGGGTCCTTGCGCTTGCAAAGCAGGTGGTAGAACCACGGAGCTAAATCCCTAGCCTTAGCATTTTAGAATAAAAGGCAAAGGCACAACAATAACCAGCAGCCAGGGTGATTTCCAGCTCCATCTAGTCGTCATCATCCAGCCTCCTGAGGGCCTCGGGGTTCCCTGCCTCCCATCCCAGTCCCAGGTACTGCTGGTTCTGTTCCCATTCAGCCTTCCTAGCTGATGTCACAGAGCCACTTCCCTTCCCAGGCCTGGCCTCAGCCCCAGGACACATCTCACACCTATTGCTCGCAGGTTTGACCTCAGGATCACTGAGTGGCTGTGTGAGGTCACATGACTAAGGCCCACGTACTCGATGACTACCAATGCCTAAAGAATAGGGACCTCATTCTCTTCCTCTTCACCGTGAGGATCATAGAGATTTGGGGTGAAGCATGGATTAGTGAGACAAAAAAAACTATTTAAAGCAAACCAGTACATTTAAAACACATGGCTGATGGCAAGCTCAAGACCTTGAGTTCGATTCCCAGTACCAAAAAAGAAGACAAAGAGACCAAACCCCTCCCCCCAAAAAACTCCTACATGGCTGAAGTATGGGCATTCAGAGGCTTAATAAACACCATCTGATTATGATGTTAGGACAACTGGAAGGCCAGTAGACAGAAATGCAAGCCTCTGCGAAGATGACATTTGGCTGGTCTGGAGCACAGGCGAGCCTGCAAATGACTCTATAACTCAAACAGCTCCCCCTCCTCAGGGCTCCAAGCTGCTCCCTGGCCCCCAGCCCAGACAGCGCTGGGTTGGCACCCACTCCACAAACCCATCAGGGAACCTGTCTTAGGAACGGCTCTCAGGAGGAAATGCAAGACATTCCCTTTGTTCTCTTTCACTTGTGTTTGGGGGCTTTTGCATTAAAATCTTGGCACCCACCAAATCTGGTACAACTGATGAAAAACACTCTCTGCAACCTTCATATTAAGTTCTTTTTTGACCAAGCTGGAAAACGTACAAGGGAATTCTCTGACACAGATGCCATTCCCAGCTATCTGGGGGAGCTGTCACCAGGTCTCGACATCCTTTCTTCCTTCATCTCAAGTGCAAGGACATGCTGAACAAGCAGTGTGTCAGTTGGCCATGAGAGGACAAAGCAAAGAAACAAATCACGGTTTTCCCATTTAAACCGGCAAAACACGAGGGGCACACAAATGCACCAGTACCCAGGGCACAGCTTATATCCTCTGGACAAAGGTCTTGATGTCTCCATGGTCTGGCGTTCTGGTACAGCCTGTGTCTCCTTCACACTTGAGAGCCAGAGGTACTTTTCATTTTTCGCTGCCTGTGCATCCAATTTCATGTAGATGCAGGGCAAGGTGGCTGGTGAGGTGCCTGTTCCACTGGCATACTGTTCACTCAGCAGAGCTGTGGCTTGTTCCTGTGGTGACCATGGCAGACTCTGCCAGCCACCAGCCTCACCTCTGTGTCTACTCGCATGTGGGCCCAGTCTTTTCCTTGCTCACAGGACCAGACCTTTGTTCTGCCATCTGCCCAGCAGCAGTAACAGGGAAGGTGTGTCTCCTCCCAGAAACTTGGGGTGAGTCACAGCTGGGCCAAGCTGTGTCACCGCAATCTTTCCTTCTCTACCTATCAGTGTAGGGGTAGGCATGTGGCCCAGTTCTGATAGATATAGGGGGAAGTCTACTGGGGGTTTCATAGGGAGAGATTTTCTTTTTCCTGGTACCAGGGATTGAACTCAGGACCTTGCATTTGGGAGGCAGGTGCGGCACCACTGAGCTAAATCCCTGGCCCCATTTTTTTTTTTTTGAGATAAAAAAAACAACTAAGAAAACACAGCATCTCAGAAGACCCTTTCCCTGTGTGTTTCTTTCTATCCTGTGCAGAATCCTACTAGGCGAGGCTGACATTGGAGGTGCAGTGGATGTACTGAGGCCAGAGACGGCTGAGATGGCTGTCCCTCAGCCCTGGGACACTGTGAAGACACTGAAGCAGGCTTGAAAGCTCCCACCTCAAGACTTCTTGCTGTGTGAGACAACAAAATGTCCTTTGTGCTCACGCAGATGAGTTGAGTTTCCTACTACTGCCAAGCAAAGGTGTCCCACACTGTCTCTTGGCCAGTACGGAAAGAGTCAGGGACAAAGTGCCAGCTGCGGGTGAGCCAAGGTAGCCACCTTCCCGACACAGGAAGTGAGTGGGCCTGGCCTCGCCTCGTTGCACAAGATAGGAGGGAGGAGAGGCTCACTCCACCTTGCTGCCGGGCTGATTTCCCATGTAGTCCCTGAGATCTGTTCAGCAGCTCCAGAGTAAACCACATGGGGTCCCCTGTTCTGGGCCCCCTGCATTTGGCTCTGTGATGGCTGCACCAGGCATTTCCCTCCTCAGTGCTCCAAAGGCAAATGTAAACCAGCCTTCAGCTGAGGCCTCCATTTCCCACTTTGGGTTCAGAGACCTTCTAAACCACCAAAGTGGACTTACCCAAGCAATGGGAAATATGCCCTTTTTGTTAATAAGCAATCAGGCTGACACAAAATACTTCCACCTGGCCTCAACACTCTCTCTTTCAGTTCTGTGCCATGTGGTCACGCTAATAACAGCAAAACCTAGAGCCCCATTGAGGGCTGGTACCCGACAGATCGCTAATGCAGTTTCCAGAGCAGGTGGGCCTGGCTAACTCTGGGCACCAGGGTCCACGTTTAGATGGGCAAGGGCAGAAGGGCAGCTCCCAGGTACACTCACAGAAACACCCTTTCTCTAGCAGCTTCAATTCATGGGGGACAGCAGACACTCGGGTGCTTCAAAGGTGATTGCCAGCCGGAAGCCCTTCCGTATGCTTCTTGATATCAAGGGCATTTCCAATGCTGGGATCCAAGCTCACAGTAAGCCTTTTGGTAAAGGCTGTCCTGGTGCCCTTCCTTGGGACTATGCACCTCTGCCATGATCACCACGGGTCTACAAAGCAGAGGAAAGGATTTGGAGGGACAGGAGGAGGCCTTACCGCGAGAGGTCTGGGGTGGTGCGTGGAGAACTGACAATCTAACTTCTCAGATTCGTCAGCTCCGTCCATCTCCCCTTCATCACTGGACAGCCGGCTGGCAAGGTCAGCTCCAACTGGGGGAAGAGGGGTCTCCGGAGTGTAGGCGCTGTGATTTGAGGACGTGCTGCTGCTTATGCTGTTTGCAGATGATGGTCTAAAGAGCAAGAGAGGAGAACCATGGAATCAACTTTTCTGCAGTAACAGGATCCACCCAGTTTCACGGTGTCCAGGGAGCTGCCTGGTCAGCCCGGCCAGCTCAGGGAGGACAGGTAGAGGGCAATTTTGCAAGAGGGAAAAGACTAAGGCTAAGGCTAAGGGTGGGCGGTCATGTGATCAGCTCTGGACAGTGAGAGGCCATGTGTGAGTGACAGTTCATGTCACCAAACTTGTCTTCTATAAGTTCAGTTACAATGACTCACCCATTTGCACGGAGGTAATTTGTATTTGCCCAATGCAGCAGTTGCTTCCCTTTGAAAGTGCAACCAGGTGAGCAAGACCAGCCCATTCACAAAATATCCATAATGAAGAAACAGGCAGATGAATGCTTTCTTTGCTATTATTACACTATAACTTTAGGAAACTTACAGTGGCATGAAAAAAGGTTTTGTTATAATGAGAGGCCTCTGTCCCTTCCTCCACAGTTTCTTAACACTGACCTTTGTGTAGTTTAACAGTATCTTCTGAGAATAACTGTTTCAAAGTAATGTTTGGCAAGCACTTTATCTACTCCCTGGCATGGTCAGTTTATTGAAGGTGTTGGAGAGAAATTTTTCTCAATGAAGGAATGGATGAATTCCACGAGACTGAGATCATCCAACAGATATCGTCTCAACTGTGATTATAGTTATAAAAAAAACACATCACAACAACAGGAAGCACTATGTATTTCTAAGCAGTAAAGAACAAAGCAAGCTCAAACCGAGAACAAACACATCCATATTAGTAGAAAAATTAGAAGAGGAACAGTTGTTAGTATTTTTTCCTTTTTTTGGGTACCGAGGGTCGAACTTGGGACCTTGCCCTTGCAAAGCAGGTGGCAGAACCACTGAGCTAAATCCCTGGGCCTGTTAGTATTTTTTCTACTTTTTCAGTTTCATCAGATGGTTGATCAGAAAGAGGTGGCAGAGACAGGGAGAAAAAGATTTTGGGAGGAAAAACTCGAGGGTTTTTTCTTTAGAAAACTGCTTTCCTGCTTTGAAAGGTGCCCCTTCAAATCACACGAGGGAGCACTTTTGATTTGTTACCTTTCTCTCTCATTTTCTCCCTGGACTCTCTGTTAGCTTGAAATTGATTTGTTACCTTTTTTCTCTCATTTTCTCCCTGGACTCTGTTAGCTTGAAATGTTTTCAGGCCTCAGATACCTGAGCGCAAAGCAGGTTCTAAAAACAGTCACTTAAAAAGAAAGAAACAGTGGTGGAAATAACCCACATATCTCTCACAGATGAGGAGATAAACAATAGACACAATGGAATACTATTCAGGCCCCCCAAATGAATGCAATTCTGATGCTCACCACCCTAGGGATGAACCTTGAAGGCATTATGCTAAGTGAAATAAATAAGCACAAAGGACAAATATTTTATGATTCCGTACACCAGGGAGAATAGTGGTTATAGGAGCTGGAGAGATGGAGGGAAAGGGAGTGAAGATTTCATGGGCACAGAGGCTCAATGGTGGCAATGAAAAGGTTCTGGGGATGGGTGGTGGTATGGTTACCCTATACCATGGTGAATATACTTAATGTCATTAAACTGTACATTAAAAGTGGTTAAATAGCAAATTTTGTATTGTATATATTTTGTCACAAAAACAAAGGAGAACAAGGCCATAGGTAGTTCTGGAGTGTCATAAGAATTCAGTTGGGATGACTGTTTATTATTGACTCTTACCTTCCTGTACTTATAAAAACAGGAATGCCATTCATTCTGCATGCTAAGGGTGGACAGTTCAAGGGCCCTACCTCCCACTTTCCTCAGTATCTACACTGCTGTGCTGGAAAGGGAAACTCTATTAATTGCTTACAGCTGAAGACCAGATAGCAAAACAATTGACACGATGCTGAAACAGACAGAAAACAGCACTGCGCCCCTGACAGGATCAAGTGCTGTCAGCATTTTGATTTATGTCCTTCCTATCTTCTGTGCATACATATGCCGTGTGCGTGTGTGTGCATGTGCACGCATGGCTGGCCTTGAGCTTGTGATCCTCCTACGTCAGACTCCAGAGTAGCTGAGACCAAAGGTGTGCACCACCATGTCCAGTTATGCGCATGCATTTTAAACTAAGACCTGGCTCACATTGTACATATTATTTTAAGACAGACTTTTAAAAAACCTAGTGATGTTGTGGGAATCTTTCCATGTATCTTTTAAAAACTTTCTCCAGTGATGTGTATTACAGACATGTCATAGTTAAGTAACTGATCTATGTTGTTTCCAAGTGTTCTAATAGGGTCTTCTTGAAGTGCTCCCGGAAGACCATCCTCTCCCGCAGGGTGAAAGTGAGCTTGGTTTTGTTAACTTGATATCGGGAGCATGGTTATACAGCAATTTATCTTTATTTTTTAAAGATGCTGGGCCGGGGATTTAGCTCAGTGGTTCTGCCACTTGCCTCGCAAGCACAGGACCCAAGTTTTACCCCCAGTATCAAAGAAAAAAAAAAGATGCTTTTGGAAGCCTTTGGGGTAAAATGCCATGATATCTGCAACTTAGTTCAAAATATATAATCAAAATATGTAGAAAAAGCGTATGTTCCAAAATATTCACATAACAACTTAAAAAGTAGGTAGGTAGGTATTCATTATACTATTATCTTTACTTCTCTGCACATGGAGAAATTTCCATAACCAAAGTTAAAAAAAATAAAAAGAAGAGAGTTAATAGTACACATATATGTAAGAAAGTTACTAAAGAGTCATGTGTTTTTGGGTAGTTTTATTTTTCTAGCTTTATTAAGGTATGTATTATATTTTATATAATACATAAAGTTACATATATTTAAGGTATGCAGTGTGATGATTTGGTATGTATATATCTGTGAACTGATTACTATAATCAAGTTAGTTAATATATCCATCACTTCCTATAGTTACTTCCTTTTTTTTTCATAGTAAAAACACTTAAGGTCTACTTCCTTACCAAGTTTCAAGTATATAACACAGTATTATTAAATACAAGGGATGATCAAAATATATGTGTAAATAAAAGTAAAAGACACATGGCCATTAATCCCCCTCAAAATACTCCCCTTCACTTTGAACACACTTATCCCATGGTTCTTGCCACTTCTGGAAGCAGTTCTGGAGTCCTCTTTTGTGAGCATCTTTATGAGGAATAATAAAAAAGACAAAGAATGCTGCTGCCAAGTGCTATCCAATGGAAAGGCAGGCTTGTAAAAACATTATGGTGTCCTCAATCTGCCTTATTCACTGGGTTCGGCAATGGGTGGCTTCTGGCTCTTTCTCAAAGTTTCCCCAAAGGGAAACATTTTGAATGGATCCAGGACATCAAGGCAGCCATGAGGGCACAACTAAAGACACTCATGAAAGAGGACTTCCAGAACTGCTTCAGAAAGTGGCAAGAACCATGGGATAAGTATGTTGGAAGTGAATGGGAGTATTCTGAGGACTGATGGCAATGTCTTTTACTGTAATAAAAATTTTAAAAATGTTATTGTTTTTTTAAATCACACTGCATAATGTCACCATGCTGTATGGTCTCCAGAATGTATTCATTGTATTTTTAAAAATTTTTATTTATTTATTTTTTTTGTGTGTTACTGGGGATTGAACTCAGGACCTTGTGCTTGTCAGGCAGGCGCGGTGCCACTGAGCTACATCCCTGGCCCCAAGAATGTATTCATTTTATAGCTGAAAGTTGCCCAGCATCTTCCTCTTCATCTCTTTGCCTCTGGTAATCAGCTTTCTACCCTCTGTTTCTATAAATTTGACTTTTTTAGGGTCCACATTTAAGAGGAAGCATACACTCCTCTGACGTATTTTACTTAGATAATGCCCTCAGGGTCCATACATGGTGCTGAAAAGGGCAGAATTCCCTTCTTTTTAATGGCTTAATAATATCCCACTGTGTAACACATACCAAAATATTTTTATCTACTCATTCATCAGCAGACACTTAGGTTGTTTCCATATGTTGGCTTTAGTGAATGATGCTACGGTGAACTTGGAAGTATGAAGAACTTCTTGTAAAATGGGGCAGGGGTATCACACACATTATCTCTTCTCCCTCCCCAAATCCTATTAAAAGGACAGTAAAGGGGGCCAGGGATTTAGCTCAGTGGTTTTGCCGCCTGCTGAGCAAGCGCAAGGACCCAAGTTCAATCCCTGGTACCAAAAAAAAAAAAGGACAGTAAAGGGATGAAAAAGGTGTTGGCACCAAAGAACAAAGAGATCAGCAGAAAATGGTGATTGTTAAAAAAAAAAGAAAGAAAATGGTGACGGTTATCGTGATGACTTCCCAACACCCATTTGACCCCTAAACTAACAGGAATCCCTGTAATCTTGCTTAATAATGATAGGTTTAGAAAAGGGCACAAGAAATAAAAGAACCTTATTTTCTTGGTGGGGTCCTTTTGGAAAGAGACACAAGGCTCTGGTGGAAGAGGTTGATAGTAGAGGAGGCTCTTCGTTCAAGGGCAGGAAGCACAGAGGGAATCTGTACCTTCAGCTCAATTTTGCTCTGAACTCGAAATGGCTCTAAGATGTCAGGACTGTATAGAGACTATATAGAGAGGGAGAGGGAGAAGGAAAAGAGTCCCAACCTCAGCTGGACCTTGTATGTGGAGGTGCCTGGAGTTGGTACAGCCATCCTGCTACAGGACTTTGAAGAGCAGCCAAGAGACTGAAGGGGGTGGTCTTTGGGGTGTGTTTCCTTCACCTCCGGACTTCTTGTCGTATGTGATAAGAAATTTCCTTCTTATTTAAGCTTACTGTAGCCCAGGTTTCTGCTACCTGCACTGGAAGCACTCTAACTGATCAGAGCATGAACAAGATATTTTAACGTATTTTTAGAACACAGAATGTGGCTGGAGAAGTGTTGACTAATGGAAAGCAGCTGACCTACTAGAGCATTTCTGAGAAGCCAGGCACTTGAACCTACCTAGGGCTGCAAAAATCATGCAAGAGGTGAGGACTAGACCTAGGTGCAAGGTTGGGGAACCCACATCCAAGTCCTCTCGACCTCTTCACTCCACCTGACAGCCACCGCTCCTACCAGGCCACTGCCTTCCCACCTCCATCAGCCTTCTAAGGAGAGAACAAAGGTTTACTTTCCAGAGAAAGTGAGCTGAAGGGACTCTAGACATGGAGCCAGGGGAGCTCAGGGGCAGGAGCAAAGAACAGGGTGGCTACGAAGGAGCTATGGGCTACCCGGGCCAGAGTGTCCCTTGCCGGGCTCCTCCCCAGAGAAACCAAAAGGGTGGCTGGTGACTGGATGATCTTTTGGTTGAGTTTCACAGACTTCCGGTCAGCCTGTTGGAGCCTTTCTTGTAAGTATGAATGGTTAGGGATTATCCCACGCTTCTAGAGTATGAGAAGGACCAGCCAAGCATCAAAGATGCGAACACACAATGGAATAAACTGGAGGAAGTAAAGATAATGAGAGGAAGAAGAAACCCTAAAAACCTATCTTCAAAGATTCCAGAATGGGGGTCGGGGATTTCGGTCAGTGGTTCCGCCGCCTGCCTCGCAGGCGCAAGGTCCCAAGTTTGATCCCTGGTACAAAAAAAAAAAAAAGATACCAGAGTGTGTTTCCTGGACTTGGTGCTATGGCTCAGGGGTAGAGCACCCGCCCAAAAACAACAAAAGGAATGATATTGCCTCTAAGAAATGATGATGTCTTGTAAAATACCATAAGGAACAATCAGATCAGAAGAGTCAGATACTGAAAATGTTTAAAAGTATCATAAATTTATCTTTTTTTTTTTTTGGTATGGGGGATCAAACTCAGGTCCTTGCGCTTCCGAGGCAGGCGGCAGAACCACTGAGCTAAATCCCCAGTCCTCATAAATTTATCATTTAATATGCACTTTTGAAAGTAAAGTAAAAAATCTTTTAGAAAATAGAACAAGGTGATTGAGAAAAGAGAATTAAAAGATCAGAGGAAAGGTCCAAAATCCACCTAAGAGAATAAAGACAATAGCGGGGGAAAAGTATCCAAGATGCGACCTAGGACAGTCCTAGAAGAGGACCGCTGTTTCCCAGTGAACGGATTCGATGAGGATCGAGTCCAGGGAAGGAAAAAGATGCCCCAGCAAGAGTGAGCCCTGCGACCCTGCAGAGCCCCGGGGGATGAAACACGAATCAAAAGCTGGGTACCATGGTGCAAGCCCCTGATCCCAGCACTCTGGGAGGCTGGGGCAGGAGAATTGCAAGTGTTAGCCCCGCTGGGCAACTTAGCAACTTAGTGAAACCCCGTCTCAAAATAAAGAATGTAGCTCACTGTGAAGGCCCTGGGTTCAATCCCCAGTTCTGTAAGAAGAAGGAAAGAAAGGAAAAGAAGGAAAGGAAAGGGGATCAGAATATTAGACTTTGAGACTTTCTGATGAAAACTTCTGCTCTTAGAAGGCAATGGAAAAATGTCTTGGAAATGCAGGGAAATGATTTTTGAATCCAGTTGTGTCTCAGAGAGATCATCAGTTAAGTGTGAAGTTAGAACGAAAACCTTGCGAGGTGCACAAGGATTCTGAAAATTGACCCCCCACGCACCTCTTCGCAGGAAGCTATGGGAGCTGAAGGAACCCAGGGAGAGCGAAGAGGGCAGGGTCCAGAGACAGGAGGTGGGGTGAGGAGGGGCCTCGCTGGCTGGGCAGGAGCAGCCGCTTTTTCTTCTCAGGCCTCCAGTACTACTGGATTTGTTAAACACGTGCCTGCATTGCCCTAATTAAGCAGTGAAGTTTGATTCAGGAAAAAGTGGACAAAACACTCAGCAGTCAGAGCCAGGTGCCAGACAAAAGAGGGCAGGAGATGACTGGAAGGGATTCCTGGGAAGGGGCTCACCTGGCAGGAAGAACTGGGAGGGAGAGAGAAAGAGAGAGAGAGAGAGAGAGAGAGAGAGAGAGAGAGAGAGAGAGAGGGAGAGAGGGAGAGAGGGAGAGAGGGAGAGAGGGAGAGAGGGAGAGAGGGAGAGAGGGAGAGAGGGAGAGAGGGAGAGAGGGAGAGAGGGAGAGAGGGAGAGAGGGAGAGAGGGAGAGAGGGAGAGAGGGAGAGAGGGAGAGAGGGAGAGAGGGAGAGAGGGAGAGAGGGAGAGAGGGAGAGAGGGAGAGAGGGAGAGAGGGAGAGAGGGAGAGAGGGAGAGGGAGAGAGGGAGAGAGGGAGAGAGGGAGAGAGGGAGAGAGACAGAGAGACAGAGAGACAGAGAGACCGAGACCACTTGGCTGTTGAGTTGCCACCCTCTCTTTGCCCCTCTGAATACACTGCCTGTCCCCTGGCCACCTGCCTGCCTGTCTGGGCTAAAGACAAACTATGTAATATTGGGTCCCTGTGCGGGGACACTCAGGGAAGCTGTGCTGGCCTGCCACGCTGAGCAAGCGAACATCCATCCATCCAAGTGCTTCAGGGAGAGTAGGAGTCGCCAGGGCTGACCGGGCCCCTGTGGTGCCAGGCACCCAGTCACGTGCTCCAGTCCAGCATGTGCTGCCTCGGGGGGTGCAGGTACCATCTGCTTCTTGGGTAGGGGCGCCTCAGCAAAGCCAATAAGAAATGAGGCTTTCTGTGCCCATCTCCTTGACTCCAAAGCCCCCAGGTTGAGAACCAGATGCAGAGAAAGCTCAGGCATAGACACAAGTCCAGGAGGGAGAGGCCTGCAGTGAGGGAAGAACACCATCTTGGAGTAGAGAACTGAGATCTACTCCAGACTCACCCTGCATTCTTCAGGGATGCAGACCTTCTGCCTCTCTCCACATTGCCCTGCCAATCTCAGATTCATTAGATTTTGCCATTTTTTACTTTTGTTTTTGTGGTACTGGGGATTGAACCCAGGGCCTTCACACTGAGTCACATCCCCAGCCTTTTAAAATGTTTTTATTCTGATACAGGGTCTCAGTGAAGTGGCTGAATTGTGTGGGCTAGTCTTGAACTTGAGATCCTCCCGCCTTGGCCTCCCAGAATGCTGGGATTACAGATGTACACCACCACACCCAGCCCATTTTATACCTTAGACTGGACGTGTGCATCTGTGACACAGGGGAACACCAGATCCTGGCAGCACTGGCCTCCCCAGTCTGCCTCTCCTTCCTTCCCCTGGGGCTACAATCTGCCTTATCAGAGTCCTGCTCCACCTTTGCCCACCTCTCCCTCTCCAGCATAGTCCTGAGGAGTCCGGCTGGGATCATCGTCCACAGCTCTTGGGCTCTGTGGGGCAAGCAATGTGTTCCCTTAGGGTTGGGGGCAAAGAAACAGGGAATCTGGGGTGAGCTGTGGTCTGGATGTGGCTCGTCCTCCCAAGGCTCATATGGAAGCCTGGTTCTCAGTGTGGTGACGGTGCCTCTGAAAGGCGTACCTTAAGGGGCACAATTAGGCCATGCCCTCAGAAGGGGTGAGTGCAGGTCTCCCAGGCTGGGCCAGGCCTCCCGGGAGTGGGTTCGTTCCCTCCAGAGTGGGTTGTTATAAAGGACCGAGCCTTTTCTCTCCCTTGCCTCCTGCTTCTTGGCTTGCAGCATGCTCCTTGTTCATGTGGCAGTTTCCCTTTCTGCTTCTCTGCCACATGTAATGCAGCCCGGAGGGCTGCTGCCAGAGCCAGTGCCATGCTGTGCGGACTGTCCAGTGGCCAGTATGGTGAGCCACACAACCTTTCTTCTTTATGTACTACCCCACATCAGGTGTGTTACTACAGCAAGGCAAAATGGACTCAGACAGTATGTTATTCAGGGGTCTTCAGGTTGGAGACAGAGGCCCAGGAGGAAGACATATGAAAATCAGGTAGCACTGGGCATGGTGGCACATACTTGTAATCTCAGCTACTTGGGAGGCTGAGGGAGGAGGATCACAAGTTCAAAGCCAGCCTGGGCAACTTAGCAAGACCCTGTTGCACAGTAAAAAATAAAAAAGGAGCAAGCAGAGGCTGGAGAGGCTCAGAACCAAGATCAAGCCTGTGTAGTTAATCAGCATGGAGGGGAAATTTCCCTTCAAACCCTATTCCCGCCCCTGTTATCTAACTCGCTCTTTCCTAATTCTAGGCCCAAGTTCCTTTTCAAGCCGTCTCTGACAAAGATGGGTTACAATTCAAGATATAAGAGCTCAATATTTTCAATGTTATCAAAAAGATACGTGAGAAATAAATTCACAGATGTTAGCATTTGCTATAGAGGAAATTTATAATTGGGAAAGGGTTATGATCATTGCATTCATGTATGATAGTTTTTGCTATTTTGCCAATTATAGATAATGATTTTTTTTTCAGTGGTGGCATTGGGGATCAAACCCAGGGTTTTGCCCACATTTAGGCAAGCGCTCGATGCCCGAGGCACATCCCCATGCTGAACTATTATATGTGTCATTAAGAGGAGTAAATGCATATTTTCGTATGTTTCATGTGATTACAATACTAAATTCTGACCATGTGTTTTCAGTTTCTGATTGCGCTGGATCTCTTCCTAACTAAACTAAGTGCAAAAAGGAACAGAACAAAGGTACTTAAGGCTCTACTCCCTGTTTTACTTTTTTTTTGGTACCAGGAATCGAACTCAGGACCTTGTGCTTGTGAGGAAGGCACGGTGCCACTGAGCTAAATCCCTGGCTCCTCCTTGTTTTACTTTTGAACAGCTGCTCCCAAGGTTCTGTTAACCTGGGCACCGCTTGGGATGAAAAGTGCCATCAGTCAAAAATCCAGGGGTGGGCCGGGGATTTAGCTCAGTGGTTTCATCGCCTGCTGCGCAAGTACAAGGACCCAAGTTCGATCCCCGGTACCCAAAAAAAAAAAAAAAATTCAGGGGAAAATGTTTAATAAAAAAGGGTTTTCATGGGCCAGGGATTTAGCTCAGTGGTTCCGGCGCCTGCCTCACAAGCGCAAGGTCCCAAGTTCGATCCCCGGTACCAAAAAAAAAACGGTTTTCAAACTAGGTTTCCTGGAGTTTTTGGCAAATTTGAGGATCCCTTAAAAGGTTCGGTGGACGATGGCTCTGGGTATGCATGCGACAGAAGGGCTAGGTGAGTTTCAGGTAGAGGCAAGTCTGCTTTTACATTGGGCATTGTGGGAAGTTGCACTGCAATGAAAATTTTCCACAGCTACAAAGAATTGAAAAATTACTATACACAAATTCCCCTTATCCGGTTTTCACTTGGCTGTTTCAGTTACCTATGGTCAACCAAGGTCCAAGAATGCTAAATGGAAAATTCCAAAATACACAATTGATAAAACTCACAGTTCAGGGGAGTGTGATGAAATCTAGCACCATCCCACTCTGACCCACTTACACAAATCATCCCTTTGTCTGGTATAGCCACACTCAAATGCTACACCCCTGTTAGTCAGTTAGCGGTTTTGGTTATTAGATCAACTATCACAGTATTGTAGTGTTTGTGTTCAAAGAACCCTTATTTTATTTAATCATAGCCCCAGAGCACAAGAGTACAATGGTAGCAATTTTATTATAATGTATTCCTATAATTGTTCTATTTTATTTTATTCAATTTTATTACCAGTTACCATGCCTACTTTATAAATTTTATTCTGAGGATGTATGTATAGGAAAAATAGTATCTACAGAGCTTGGTACATGCTGCATTTCAGGCCTCCACTGGGGGTCTTGGATGATGGAGGGCTACTGCATGTAAAACTGAAGCCCCTCCCAGAGGTCAGGAACAGAATGATTCCTTCAGTCCTACCCAAGGGTGACACCCTTAACCCACACCTGGCCATGTCGATGGTGCTGCACTGTGAGGGATGGCAGCGATGCAAGGGTTGTGATGATGGAAAAGCAGAGGTGCCAGCTCCCTTGACTGTGTCCCTTGCAAGGATTATGGGCTCGGCTGTCACCACAGAGGAACTGTGCAGCCAGACCTGGTCAGGCTTGTGCCAAAGTGCAAAGTGCACGAGGGTGAGAAGCTGGCAGGCCAGGAACAACTGCCATCAAATATTTATTTTTGCTTTAAAACTCAACTTCCTGCTCTTCTTCACAAACAAGGTTCTCTCAAAGGCTTTTTACTTATTGGACAATTACCCTTTGAGAACAGTGTATGCATGAGAAAGTCTTATCAGACAATGGCAGTATCTGTATGGAGTATTATTGTTTCCTTTTTGTGCAAAAACATGGATACTTGCACCTTATCTCATTTTTTAAACTCTAAATTTTTGAAAAACAAGATCTAGTGTCATTTCTCTCTCTACCCCTGCCCCAAAACACCTCACTGAGTACCTTGGTAAGTACTACTGAATGAATATAGTTCCCTGTCCTATTACCTGGAAATGGGTCCACTGCCGATCAAGACTTGCGTGTATTTTAAATTGTTCTTAATTCAAGTGTTTTCTGTTCTTTCTTGGGATAGAAACGTAAGAACACACAGACTCAACTATGCCAACTACACTTGGTCCTGATTACAGGACAGTGTTGGAAGATCAATCACAAAATACAGTGGCAAACAGGCTGGTACAGTCCAGTGAGCTTTCAAGGCATGCGGACTACTTGTCTACCCAGGCTTCCCTTGCTGCTCCAGGAATCTTCAACTAATGCAAAACCCCAGGCAGCTGGGAAGTTGTCTGGTGGCTGATGTGTCACCCTTCCAGGCTTTTTACTTCCAGGTCACTCTCGTCTCATAAAAACACTCACTGTCTGAGACAGGCCTGGTATGAAGGCTGATGCTACGACAACGAGGATGATGACAGCAGTAAAGTTTGCTGAACATGGAGTGGCAGACCCTGGGCTGAGTCCCTCATGCACAGCACCTCATTTAGATTTCACAAGTGCCATGAGCGGTAGTACCCTTAGGGTTTCCATTTAATGCATGATCAGACCACCCCACACCCAGCAAGATAAAGTCCCTCAGCCAAGGGCTCAGGGCTTCTGCAGCCAACGCGGGCCTTACCTGGGTACTACAGAGTTAGGTGGCCTGGATTTTGCAGGGGATGTGACTTTCGGTTCTGGCCCAGAGCTCCCTGAAGATCCTGGCAGTGAGTCCTGCACCGGCCCGGGTTGGCTTGGAAGTATTTCCCTTGTGGAAGTCAGGAGATGCTCTTTGACTTCTTTCTCTCTGGACTTGGCTTTGTGTTCCGCCAGGAGGAGGTCGAATTGCTTTCTCCGGCCTGGGACTGCCCTCCGATGGCTTAGTGAGTGTGTCTAAGGAGAAGAGAGATGAGAAGCACAGCCTCTTTGATCAGCACATAAACCTGCTTCCCTATGCCCTGCATTTCAGAAATAGCAACCATAGGCATTTAGAGGTGCTTGAAAAGTCAACTTCAAGGCAACAGCTCCTGTTCTGTGGCTGGGAAGAAGCAGAGACCACACGAATGCAACCAGGCCCTAGACTCCTGCTGTGAAGAAGCCAAAGCTTCCTCCAAAAAAAATCGCCTGAGATGCCCAAGCTTCAGCGCAAACCCACGAAAACCTCTGGTGAGAGGCGACCTCGAGGGGATGTGAGAGTTAATCCGGGTGCAGGTGGGAGGTGGAGTCAGGCCAGACAGATAGAACCACCAGGCGGCCACAGCCTCGGTCCCCAGGTGCACCAGCAGCTCAGGAGGAAACAGGGGGCTCTGGGCTACAGGCTGGCAGCTGCCCTGGGCCCAGGTTGCCCTGGCCACCCGTGCGCGGCTGGATCAGGGGCGCGGTTTTGCATCCTCCCCTCCAGGGCTGCCTTTCAGGACGCTGCTGCCGCGCCGCGCCACCGCCGCTCCTGCATACATTAAAATGTGGCAGGCTTTAGAACCGCCTGTGAGTGCCTATAAATACAATTTACTGTCTGGCCTCCCAAGTAACAGGGGAAGCCTAGTTTTTTTTTTTTTTTTCTCCTTAAAAAGCCAGCCAGCTTGAGGCAGGCACTCTGCTACCGTGGACCAGAAGAAAGCATTTCCCTTACAAAGAACAGCTGGAGGTCATGTCGAGGTTCCACACCCTGCCGTGTGCAGAGAGTGGCATGCAAACACGTCGACAAAGGCCCCAGCGAGAGGAGGAAGTATTTTTTATGGAAAGAGAAATACCTTGCAGGTGAGGGATCTTGTGCAAGGTTTCTTTGTCTCGGGATCCAATACTCCACAGTGTTTATTTGGGTCAAATTCTCTCTCTGGTTTAAGAAACAAACAAAAAATATAAGAAAAAAGGAGACTAAATAGGATTTGGCATTAAGACTACATTTTTTTTTTTTAAATGCACATTTGCACCAACAAGTGAGACATTGTCAGGCAATCTTTTTTTTTTAAACCAGCTGCTAAAATGCTTCAAGAACTGCTCAGGGGAAAATAGTGGTCCTCCCTGAACCCAGAGTTTGTAAGTCCAGCATCAGGTGCAGGGGACAGGGCAGGAGCAGGCCTCAGAAGGAGGGTGCTGTGCTGCTGGAGACAGTTGGGCTTACGTGAATTGGTCCCACTGTTTCTCAGCACTTTGGGCACAATGGCTGCAGACCAGGGACAGCCATCTGATACTGAGGGCCCCTTCTCCTCAGGCTGTCCCGAAAGCCCCCACCCCCATGGCCATTTCAGTGATAGATTGCTCCTTGACGCGTCAGTGTGACCTCCTCTCTGGGTTTGATGCTGTCCTTGCAGCCCTCGGCAGAGGCTTCTCAGACCTGCAGGGTGGGTACCTGGTTCAGGAACTTGCCAGCACTGTCCCAGGCAGGGAAGGGAAAAGTCTGCCGTGAGCCTTGCATGGCTGGCCCTGTGCTCTGCCCCAGCCCCGGCCCTGAAGCGCCATCGGGAATGAGGCAGGACCCACTTTCCCGTGGAGGCAGGTGGCTGTGTAGGGAGTCTGGGCTCTCCAGGTCCTCCCTCCTGTTGATGGCCCGTGTGGAGATCACGTCTAAGGAACTTGTTCTTTTTACACCCCATGTGGCTCCTTCACCCCTTCTGAGATGACCAAAAAGGCTCACCATGCCTGGAAAATGTGAGGACACAAGGCAATCTTGTGAGGTCCCTTTAGGCTTTGGGGTACCTTTGCTGTTTCCGCAGAGCAGGGACCCCACAGCATGGCAGGGGCTCCTGGCAGGAGAAGCTACAGAGCCTTTGGTTGTCCTGAGGGCCTCGATGGCTGCAAACTCAAGAGAGGCCACTGAGCCACAAACTGCCTGTGAGTGCACTTGGTGAGAGTGTTCTGGTTTCGGGGGGGGGGCTGGGCTTAGGAGAAGGTGGCAGCAGCCCAGCGCAATGTCTGCTGGAAGCCATCCTTACATCTGAGGCTATCAAAATGCATCCCTCCTCCTTTCTATTTCTGCCTTTTTTTGGAGAAAAGCTGCAAGCCTGGGAGCTCCTGTTTCCTTGGAGCCCTGCGCCCAGCATGACTCCAGTGCTCAGATGCCAGGTTCTGGCTCCCTGCTAGGGGCTTTCCCTCAGGTCTGGGCCCAGGACACCATGCGTACCTCATGCTGGCCCAGAGCGCAGTGGGTTACTGGCTGGGGCCAGGAGCTGGTTGCCAAATGTGAGAGGGAAGGAGAAACAAGCAGAAGACCCAGTGAGATAAGACAAGCAACAGAGTGCAAAGAGCAACAACCTGCCCCCAATGCCCAGACAACTTCAGACTGGGGCACAGGCTGGGAGCTGTGGTCAGGCTTCTGCTGCGACAAGGAATGGACAGCCCCTAGACACTGTGGCCAGGCCTATGTTTTTTTTCTTCCAGGGATATCACCACCCACGTCTGCAGAGTGAGACTGCATTTTCTGCTCGGGAAGAGCTGGGAGTTGGGGCTTGGTCCAGCACGCTCAGAGAGGGTGAAGGGTACAAAGGAGGGATGTGCTGGGCACAGCACCTGTTTCACTGAATGCTTTGGGCCTGAGCTACTTTTAAGACATCATTTTTTCAAGGGCTATAAGATATAAGTTAGAAAAACCAGAAACACAGGTAAACATGAAGTAGAAACTAAAAATTACCCACACTTCCTTGGGTACTTAAAAACACACTCACGGCAGAAGACAGCCTCTCTCTTAGGAGGTGGCTTTCCCTGTATTTTAATTTTTCTGGCTACCACTAGCTATGCCCACAGTGGAGAAGCTTGGAAGTTCATAGCTTTTCCCGCTCATTTGGAGAGAGCGGCTGCCAGGTTTAGTTCTACAACAGATCCAAAGCAAACATCATCCACTTGGGGCCTCTAGCAAGGAAGCTGTCACCTTGAAGAGTGGCCGGGTTCAGACAGCCGAGTAGTAAGGCCCAGGGAGAACTCCCGACTCCCCTCCTGCTGCGCTGACCTGGGCCTTCCCAGTTGGGAATTCCAGCTTCCTCACGAGGAACGGGCAATTGTATCCCAACCTTGGAAGCTCCCTGGAAACCCAAAGGCCCGGGGGCAGAGGTACTTCCCCTGTGTAGCATGCTGCATGCCCTGAGCCCTCTGGACTGTCGCCTCCACAGCAGTGATTCATCCTTGGGAGCCAAGGGTGGTCACGTGTCAGCATGGTGCGGCCTCACGAGGCCACCGCTTGCAAGCTCTGGGGACCAAGAGATGCAGTTCTCCCCTGTGCTTTTGGGTGGTGGTTCCACTTGCAGGTAAAGCTTAATTATATGAACATGTCACTCCTTGGTTACAGATCGGACTCAACTTTAGCCTTATCATGAGCCAGACTCTAATGACACTGACACATACCTGAAAGTCTCCGGTAAGGCTTGTTGCTGTTTTTGGTGCCATTTTGGTGCTTCTTGTCTATGGTGGCCGACAGAATTCCTTTGCCATTTAGGATCTTCTCTGGTGAAGGCGGCACTGACTTGGACATCAGGAAGGGCTTAATTAAAGGTGGGGTGGAGCCGGCGGCGGTGGTGGAGGAGGAGGAGGTGGAAGAGGAAGAGGTGACTGTAGTAGTGGTTGTAGAGTTCATTTTGACATTGGTACCGTCTGCCTTCACTAGGTTAGGGATTTTCTCTAAACTGACTACAGGAACCGGAATGCTGAAAAATAAATGAACAAACACACACAATTGCCTTCTCTGATACATCTGGTCTGCTGAGGAGCTACGTCCGCCTGTCATTATCAGAACACTTCCTGTTCACTTATTTATGCTCCTCCTGTAAGTGAGCAGCGTGATTCTGGTTTTGATGGGAGAGATTGGTGCCCTGGAAAGGACCCACAGGGGCTCAGTGCCTGGGATGGCGCCAGAGTGGACAGATCACCTCCCGTGGGCAGGGCACACCCCATGGATCTGTGACCCCCCCGTCCACAGGCCCTCTGTGTGTCGCCTCCAACGCAGCCCCTTGGGTAGAACAAGGCCCCCACCGTGAAGCCCGGGAAGAGATATTGCCTGTCCCCTGCTGACAGTGCCACCGCTGAATCAGGCCCCCGCCCCCTGCTAGAGCCCCCCCCCCCACCCGGGGGCCGCTCAGGCCTGACATCTGCTTGGCTCTGGAGGGCTGACAGATGACACCATGCACAGGCATGGCTGCAGGCCAGCGTCGGAGGGCTTCTGGATCGCTCTCAGATCCCAGGGACGGGCTCACATGGAGGGAGCCGCCATGTACCATTATCCAATATTCCATTTTAGGCAGCTAGTTATGTAAATAGGCAATTCTCCAGGCTGGCAGGTGAGAGGATGAATTTTAAGAAGGCAGAAGCACAAAGGTGTACATTCACTCTTCAGAATCCATCACCTTCGCCCTGCTTCCCCGCTATCCTCCTGTGATGGATGTGATTTGATTTCTGCAGCTCTTCAATGCCTGGGGACCTGTGTCTGGGCGCTGTGGAGGACTCCGTCTTGGGGGTCTTAAGAGATGAGATGAATAAGATCTGCTTTGGTCCCTGAACCAGATTCCCTTTCCTCCTGACAGGAGAGTAGAACGCTAACCCCAACCACCTTTGAGCTGAAAGCAGAGCTGACCTAGCTATCTGAATGCCAGATGATGGAGAATATGGATTTCACAAGCGACAATAAAAGGGCATGCAAAGGGACGCTGTTTGGGGCTGGGTGGGGGGAATCTCATCCATCCACGGGCCAGCTAGCTCCCCCTTTTCTAAGAAGTGATCAACTTGCTCAGGAGATTATTTTAGCAACTCCTCAGCCTCTGCCCCTCTCCTGACTGTGAAACAGGATCACAGATGTTAGGTGGAGATTTTTGCCAGTGAGAAGGGCACACAGGAGAGGGACAGAGTGTGGCTGGATGTGACAGTCTCTCCCTGTGGGCTGCATCCCTTCTTGGCCTGGGGAAGGGTCCCTGCGAGAGGAAGTGGGATGGTGGTTTTTAGCAGCCCACAATGTCACTGCAAGTTCTGCCCATGACCAGTGTCTCAGTCACCGGGGCAGAGCTGACCTGTTGCTACTGTCTATTTTGTGATTCTCTAAGCAGGGCTAGCTGAAGGTCACTACCAGTAGGTTTTGAAGAGCAAGTAAGAGTAGAAGCTTACAATGCTCCCTGGTGAAATTAGTGCTTGTGATGGTTGAATGTATCCTGGAAGTTCCAGTGTTGGAATCTTAATCCACTAATTCATATGTTGATGGTATGTGGAGGTGGGGTCAAGAGGAGGTAATTAGGGTTAGATCAGGCCACAAGGGTGGGCCCCCCATGACGGGGATTAATGTTTTTAAAAAATTTTTACTTTTTGGTACTGGGGATCAAACTCAGGACCTTGCAGTTGCAAGGCAGCCGCAGTGCCACTAAACTAAATCCCCAGCCCTGGATTAATGGTTTTGTAACAAGAGGAAGAGAGATCTGAGCTTTCACACTTCCCATCCACCCTGTGCCATGTGTGATACAGCAAGAAGCCTTCACCAGGTGCTGGCTCCTGACCCTAGACTTCCCAGGGTCCAGACCACGCAAAATAAATTTCTTTTATTTATAAATCGCTCATGTTGTGGTATTCTGTTATAGTAGCAGAAAACAGATGAACACAGTGCTGGATTCCTCATTTTTTTCCAAATGATAAAGGATGCGAGGCTATGAGACATTATGGAATAGGATTCTTGTAGGCTCATCCCTTAACTCAATTTTAAAAAGTGTGAGTTTCAGCAATCAGAGAAGAGATGTTTGGATAGTCATGTTCATAGCAGCACTACTTGCAGTAGCTGCCAGAGTTCAGAAGCAACCCAAATGTCCATCAACAGGATACACAAAATGTGATACAACTCAGAAAGGAAGGATGGATGAATCTTGAGGACAGTATAATAAGTAAAACACGCCAGTGACAAAAAACAAAAACAAACACCAAAAATGCTATGATTACATTTGTACGAGTATGAGGTTCTGAGAAGTCAAATTTATAGCGACAGAAAGTAGGACAGTGGTCGCCAAGGTTGAAGGGAAAGGAAATGGATATAGAATTTCAGTTGTGCAAGATGAAAAGAATTTTGGAGACTGGCTGCACAACAATGTGGATGTACTTAACACTACTGAGTTGTACATCAAAAATGATTGTGTGGTGAATTTTAAAAGTGTACAAACTAAAGACCCCACGAGTTACAAAAGTCATACCACCTGAACTATACCTCAGTGACCCTGATGTCAAACACATGAATTTATAGGGGCCAGGGATTTAGCTCAGTGGTGCTGCTGCCTGCCTTGCAAGCACAAAGTCCCGAGTTCAATCCCCGGTACCAAAACAAAACAAAAACATGTATCTATATATATTTAATAACCTGTTCAAAAAGCCTTTGTTAATTTAATTTCTCACCATTGTTCTAATCTATTGATTTTAATCTCTTTAGGAAGAACTTCAAGTCAAACTTCAACATGTGGGCCACTAGCCAGATGAGAAGCTTTCTCTCAGTACACCTCTGTGTGAAGCCAGGGCAGCTCAGGAAGGAAAAGAGGACTTTCAAGTTCCAGATCTGGCTCTTGTTGCTAAGAGGGATGAGTACACATGGGGCCTGACTCTATGTTGGGTACTCATGGCGTCAGTAGATCAAGGAAGGATGCCCGTCTGGGACAATAATCCAGGGTGGTTGTACAAATCGCTCCTACTACCGCCTGTGTTTCTCCTCCCAAGTCAACGTCCAGCTCCAAACGTCCTCCACAGGCAGCCACAGGAGTGCAGGAGTGCGAGGCGCAGATGTCTGGACCAGCATGCTACTTAACCCATCTCCTGGGAGGCACTTGTTCCTGTGTGTGGCAGTGCTTGAGCCAGGCTAACTAAATCTGTGACTGATCTACTAATTTGGAATTTTTTCCACTACATAACGAGCATGGTCCATTCCATTTTGTGTACTGCCAAGGCTCCCAGAACTCTGAGGCCCACAGGCATGATGTGGAGGGGGTCAGAGCCCATCAGAAACAGGAAAGACCTGCTGGGCACAGTCCTCTGGGACTGAAGAATGGAAAGTGTTGGGAAACACTGGACGAAGACTGCTCCCAGAGGTCTGAAGACCACGAGAATAGGTAAGGAGCCAGGCGAGAGGAAATGCTCCCGATGCCAGGTTAGCAGCTGCACCTTGGTGGGAAGAGGCTGGAGACTTCACTCCTCTGGGTGGGAACTCCAAGGTGTCTATTTCCTACTGGAGAAGGGCAACCGACCCTCTCTGTCTGGAGGAGAGGTCCCGACACTTCTTTCTCTGGTGTCCCTTGTCACCTCGAAAGCAATGGGCTCCCCTCTGTAACCTAACCCTTGGCTTGGACTGAGAATGGGAGGTAAGAGAAGAGAGGCAGGCAGCTTGATGACAGTGGGGTAATTCAACGTATTCCCAGAGGAAATGGCGGGTCATCCCTGCTTGACGCTGCCATCCTCATCGCCCAGTATCAATTCTAGCTAGGTAAGTACCCAGTCTCCTTTCTCCATATCACTTTCTTCACGCCACAGCCCTCAAGACCCTAAACTCATGAACGAAGGAGGAAATGACCTCAGGGGCCTGCCACACGACATGGAAAACCAGTCCCAGAGATTTAATCCTTTCTGAGGACAGGGACTGGGGGGATAGAAGGACCTGCTGAGAGCCCCACACGGGCTGCCAGGGAGGCACCATCAGGGAGCTGGCTCCCGCTAGCTCCAACCATCCCGCCCCCATGTCCTCCCTTCCTCAGCCGCCACCTTCCCAGGGGCAGGCAAAGGCTCCCCGCAGATGGCAGTGGACCCTGAATGACAGGTGGAGTTTTCTCTTTGGAAGAAGCCAGCGCTCCTGACCACTGCGCTCCTGCAGCCCATTGTGCTCGCTCCACTGGCTTGGTCTGTGTCGAGGAGCTGGCAGGGGACGCTCACTGGTGGAGCTCAGAACAGTGACTACGTCCCGTGGAGGTGATAAGCAAGCCTGGCAGGGATCCCTGAGGTTAGCCAAAGGCCCCCAATGCACCTTCCCCATCAGACTTGAGGACTGTGTTTATGAGCTTCCTAGGTCTCACAATTCACTGTTCCTATCAGTTTACTAGTGTCCACTCTTTGAGAAGCAGTGTTTAAAAAGGGAAGATGAGCTGGCACAGTGGCAAGAGGCTGTAATCCCAGCACTCGGGAGGCTGAAGCAGGAGGATCACTGAAGTTCGAGGCCAGCCTGGGTTCCATAGTGAGTTCAAGGCCAGCCTGAACTACACACAGTGAGACCCTGCCTCAAAAAAACAAAACCAAAAAAGAAGGGTGGGGGAAGAACAGAGAAAAAAAAAAAAGGAAGAGGAGTCCCCACTCTGGCCCTGGTGCTCACTTGGCTAGAGGGACTCTTGGAGAGCCTGAGGCAGGGCTCAGCCTGGGGCTTATGCTCCAGGGTACCCATCTCCACGTTATCTCTGCATCTCTCTCATCCCGGGAGGGTCCTCCCTCCTCACTGTCTTCATGGACCCCCTAGCACCAGGGGGAGGTGTCTACCTGCTGTTTCTTTTGTGTTGCTTTGGCTGCCCATGTCTTCTTCCTGTGTGCCTGGCCTGTCTGAATTTATCTTTCTAGACCAAGGCAGGTCCTCTGCTTTAAGAAAAATGGTTCTCTTGGCATCAAGCAGATTCTCCTCCCTGCCCAGTGATGTCTGCAAAAGAGCAGAGGTGGAGAATCATGACGGTGTCACTGTGAGCCACCAACGTGCGGCAGACCCAGCTGCCCTCGTGTCAGCTACGTGCTCCTGGGATCGTGATTTACTCTGCCATCATCCACAGATATGCTGTAAGAGCAGGAGCAGAAACTCTTTAGGTTTGCAGAAATTACTGCCAGCCTTTCTCCACTTACCAGAGCAGGGTAAAGATGGATCTGACAGGCAGGATGGGAGGACATATGGCATTTGTGCTGTGGTTATGCGTCTGATGAGACTTCTCAGCTGCCTCACTGCTTCCACTGCTTCCTTCAACAAAGGCCCTGTGCCTGTGCGACTAGCCTGCTCTCACGCAGCCTCTTGTCTTCCACACAGCGACGGCTACTAAGTCATCCAAAGTAAAGAGGAACTGACCCTCTTTTAAATGCTCTTGGAGAAGGAATTCTATTTGGCTTTCTTAGATGCATTTAGGGGGACTGCTCCTAGGAAACTGTTTATGTGTAATCTAAATTCTTTAGTCAAAGAGATACTTGGGGCCTTCTAGAAGGCTGGCTGTCAGGCAATCACTAGGAATCAGCGTCAACAACAGAGTCACAGAGCCCCACCCTGGTATGACAGATATGGTACGCACCGCATAAATCCTGAGTGTGAAAATACTGGGAAAACTTTCAGAAAGTCAATTTGTAAAAACCTTTAGCAAACAGAAAATGGGTATCGAACCACAGGGGGTGTAAATAAGAGTATCTAGCAGGCCAATCTAGCCTTATTCCAGGGCCGAGTGTCAGGCCTGGTGGTGAGAAGAGGGCAGAGGGTATGATCGCTTGGGGCCTTTGCACAGTTTTGTGTTTTTTTTTAATTTTTAATTTTTAATTACTTATTTATTTAGTTTTGCACAGTTTGGATTCTAGTCCATGTAACACACCCTTGGTAAACTGGGGAGATGTGGTCAGACCACAGTTATTGGGGGTCAGTGGTCCTGACATAGGAACCAAAATAACAGGAAGGAAGGAAGGAAGGAAGGAAGGAAGGAGGAAGGAAGGAAGGGAGAGAGAAAGAAAAACTGGTTGACTGGTTGGCATGGTCTTTTGGTCCAGCCTAGAGTAAACCGAGGGGCGCTCAGCAGGTATCTGCTGCCTCTTCTCAGGGAAGGCCTGGCCTCATTGTTCAACTATAAATATATAGGTACAGAGAAAATTAACTGAATGATGGGAGATTTTCCCCAGACAAGTTAGGGCTGTGTGTGGGTGTGTGTGTGGGGGGGATGAACGAGGTGCTGAATTGCAGAAGTAGTCCATTATAGTTTAAATGAGTAGTGAGGGCTTTATCCCCAGGGCAGCAGTGTTCAGGGGTGGCACCTAGAGGGGACCATGTGGACGCTCACCTCACAGGGGTTAACCCACCTATTGCTTCTCATTCGAAGGTGCTGTTAGGAGCTGGGGTCCAGTTGGTGAAACAGGGAGTGCCTTTGGCAGGGATATCGTGTAGCTGGCCCCTTCCTCTCCCTCTCAGGTCTTCCTCGCTCTCTCTGCTTCCCGGCTGCCAGGAGGGGGACAGCCATCCTCCACCACACCCTTCCACCGTGATGTTCTGCCTCAGCACACACCAGAGGAGGAGGGCCAGCCGACCGTGGACTGAGTCCTCTCAAATCGTGAACCCAAATAAATCTTTCCCCCTAGTTTATTTCAGGTATTTGTCACAGTGAATATAGAGGGAGTTGCAGGAGAATTTAGGATAAGAGGCAGGGGAGCTGTGTACAACACAAGGCCCACATACCCATATGTGGTGTTCTGCCTGATTCATCTCAGGCTTTCACAGCACACTGTGCCTCTGATTCCCTATCAGTAAAGTGAAGATAATGATATTTGAAAAGGTTAAATGGGGTAATAAATGCAAAGTGCTAGGAGAGTGCTGGGCACACAGCAAACCCTCAAAAGACTGTAACACACCCAAAAGGGAGAGAAGAGCACACCATCTACTCTCCTCACTGACCCTAATGCTCCTGGGGTGTATGACTGAGGTGCAAGTCACAGTCACCATCAGAAGCCTTCTGTGTGCTTTGCCTTTTCCCATCTCACAACAGGAATCCCTGGGATGGGTAGACAAGGTAGGAGGGGGTGGTGGCAGCAGATGGGCAGGAACAGGTGGCTTCTACACTTGCCGACAGAACAGGACCACTGCTGGGGGTCAGTGAAGAGGAAAACAGCAAAAGAGGAAGTCTTTCTTGACTGATGATGCCTGCCCAGGACTCTTCAGCCTGGCTTCTCCATCCCATCTGTTTCTCAGTCCCCAGGCACCAAGCCTGGGCTAGGGATGAAAGCTCACAACATACAGCACCTCTGCAACAAGAGTGAATGGGAACCCAGGCCCCAACACTGGCCCGATGTCCCCTGCAGTCCCACAGGACTGTGGCCCACAGGGGCCTCTGCTGCACTTGGAGGCTGCTGGGAGAAGCAGAAGGCCTGAGCCCAGCCTGCTCCCTGCCAGTCTGTGAGTGTCCTCCGGTCTAACCCAGGGCTTCCCAAGGCACAGAGCTCGGAAGGTCGTCTCCAAATGCACCAGGAGAACGAGGGGCACTAACTGTCCCTCCGTTCCCAGAGAATCCTAGTGAAGCAAGCTAGAGGAGGGGAAGGTAAAGAAGGAAAGTGGGGTCTGCATGGAGGAGGGCATATGCTCTCCACGGGCTGCCTTGGGACCAGCTGTGCCTGCAGTGGTGTGGCCCAGGCCAGGGCTTCAGGGAGGCTTGAAGGTCAAACCCCGGGCCAACGGCACCCCTGTGGCCTAGTGCCTTCCTCTATAACTGAGAAGAACAAGCTGCCCAGTTCCAGTGGATGGTCACTGAGATCCACATCAGTGCAGAAATGGTATCGGGGAGGAGGTAGGAGTCAGGAGCAAGTGGATTCTGGAGGGACAGCAACTGGCCGCGCTCCCCTCTGCGGCCACCAGGGGTCACTGCTCCCACGGTTTCAGCTGCAAGCTGCCCTGTCTGCAGGGCGGCCATGGGGCTGGGGATTCAGGGAAGAGACAGGCTCTCTCAGCATCCTCCACCCCCTGCCAGGTAGGGCTGGCAACAGGCACCTGAGCAGAGGCCTCAGGGTCCCAACCCAGCCTTGGGCCGTCAAGGGGCGGGGCTGGGCACGCTGAGAAGGGAGGAAGTGGCCAAGGGGCTCTGGCTGCCATCACAGCTCAGCTGCTGCTGTTTCCTTCAGAGGGGAGCAGCTCTGGGGGGCATGAGCCTCTCCCTGGGCTCCCTTGCTCTATTTCCCCTTTTTAGTATAGGAATCCAAACCTGGGCAGGTAGCACTGCAGCACAATCAACTCTACCCAGTAAACAAAGCACTGTTCGAAAACCTCTGGGGGTTTAGTCTTCATCACCAATGTACAGCAGACTCAGGAAATCACAAACTAAATACACGTTGGATTTTTAAAAACTCTGTGTGCACAACAGCACCATCCAGCTTGGCTATTCCCTGAGGTTCAGTCACTCACAAGTCAGCCTGACTAACGTCTACTTTTTGTTGTTTTCTTTTTCTGAGACAGGGTCTGGAAATATGGTTCAGGCTGGCCTTGAACTCACAGAGATCTCTGCCTCAGCCTCCCGAGGGTGCCACCACGCCCTGCTCTAAAGTCTCCCTCTGAACCAGCTGTGGAAAAGGCCCCTTTCCACACCACTCGCCGGAGCCCTGATGAAAATGTCCACTGTGGGTGGCAAAGCGCCTGCCCAGCATGCATGGGACCCTTGGTTCAATCCGCAGCACTGAAAAAGTCCCACTCTGCCCTAACCCTTCTGCACTCAGCCACGGATGCCAATCTGACCTCAGCATGCCAGGTTCAGCCTTCCAGGGCTGCCCACCTCACTTCCTGTGGTCCTGCAGGACTCTCTGGTCTCTCCCTGGCTCGGTGCCTTCCTGTGGCGTCTTCTCGTGGAATCCCCACCTGTCCCTGCTGTCCCTCCCCAGGACTCTGCCATGCTTCTCACCTCTAGTGACAAAGGTTTGTTTCTGCAGCTCTGTGGCCTGAGCAGGCCATGCGCCACCTGAGGACAGGAGCCCTGCCCTAGCATCTGTGTCACTCTGGAACACTGCCTGGCACTCAGAAGGGCTCCATCAGTGTTTGATGAAAGAATTTATGTTCTGGGCAGAGGTGACATCACGTTAACACAATAGAACCTGACCTGGCTTTCCCCCCACGCTCAGGAAGAGCAAGGCTTTGGGGGAGGAGCAGCCCACACCGGCCCTCTTCCTGGCAGGAGAAACAAAGTACGATGAAGAGGAAAGGCAAGGTCACAGTGGCCCCGCTGGGCACCTGTGCTATGCACAGAGAAGGCCATGTTTAACCCTCCAGTCTTATAGCTGATGAATGGAGGCATGGCAGCCCAGGTCACCCGGTCACTGCAGAGCTAGGCTTGGCTGGGCGTCTCTGTCAGATTGGTGCTCTGGGTCACAGCCCTGGGAGCCAGAGAGGAGGGAGCTGGACCCAGCCCTGCCACTGTCCAGCTGTGTGCGAAATTTAGGGTGTCGCTTCATCTCTTGGGCCTCTGCTTTCTGCCCCTCATCAGAGTAAGTAGACTTGGGGCGTCCATGGGACTGGCGGTGTGCAAGTGCCTGAAAATCACCACATGTCGCAAGCACGAAAGATCGGGGTCGGGTGCCTGTGGCTCAAGGCCCCCCATCAGGCACTCCTGCCTTCCCAGCTGCCCGAGGCTCACCCCCAGGGCCTAGGCCCATCTCTCTTTCTGAGCCTTCTGCCAGCCACCAGGTCCCTGCGCTTACTCTGGAGCTGTCCATTGTCCTTACAGGGGAAACCAGGGTTGGCGCAGCACTCGGGGTTGAAGTTCCGGATGCCAGGCGCCCCCGCCCTTTGCTCGACTGTTCTGGACCCTGCACCCATCCTCTCGGGCGCAGCCACCCCCGCCACTGCTTCCGCAGCAGCTCAGCACCGGGGCCACATCTGCTCCATGGGCAGCAGCCCAGGGTGGGGCCGAGATGTGGGCCCTGTGGGGACCTGGGGTGGCCAGTGCGGCTGGTTCTGCCGGAGGGTCTGCGGCTCTTCCGGGTGCCCGCATCCCATAGCCTGCACATGACCCCAGTGTCGCCTCGGACTCCAGCCCCAGCTCGGGTCCTGCCCCTGGTCAAGCCAGCACCAGGCAGGAAGAGAAAAGCGGCCAGTCTCTCCCGGGGTTATCACTTCCTTCCCCGGAGAGGGCCGGGAAGGCTTCCAGTCAAGGACTCCCAGCGGCCCTCACTCAGGGACCCGCACACTTCCCGGGCCGAGCTGAGCTGGCCTCAGGGCGGGGACCCTTCCCATCCCGTGGGGCGGCAGGGGGCGGATCCCGGGAGGCGTGGCCTGCCGATTTCGCTTGGGCTTCGGCTCCTTTTCCTTCTGGGGCACCAGTCTCAACTCCTGCATTTTTAATAGCAGAGCGTATTTAGCATTCAACACACATGTGCGGGTTGATAAGGCCCAAAGTGAAGGCAACAGCCATCCGGAGAGCACGCCTCCTCCACCTCCTCTGCGCCCGCGCTCACGGTGCTCACAGCGGAGGATCCCATCCCCCATCACGCTGGGCCAGGCTGCGAGTCTGTGGGCAGACTGGTTGACTCGGCCGCTGTGCTGGGCCTGGTTCCTGGCCCAACAGACGCGTAAGTAAAGGCTGAAGTGCTCATTCTCACTCAAGAGTCAGGCAGCCATTAACACCGCCCCCCCCCCCCGCCCTTTTGAGACACCGTCTTGCTATGTTGCCCAAGCTGGCTTTAAACTCCTGGGTTCAAGAGATCCTCCTGCCTCAGCCCCTCCAGGAGCTGGGACCGTGGACAGGCCTCACTGCACTGGACTCTGTGAGTCTCTCCTGACTTTACCAGAGGACAGAATCTCCTTACCCACCCACTTCCCTCCTGAGTCACAGCCTCCTCAGCCTCTGGTTCTCCCAAGGGTGGTCCCCAGCAGGGGAGGCTGAGCAACCTGTGGGTGCGGCTGGTAGTCTGCAGGGGATGAATCCTCTTTCTTTTCACGAAGCGTTATTTTTAACCTGCCTACGGGGCAGACATTGCCCGACCTCAGGAGCCTTGTGTCCATGGCTATGAGGGGGGATCTGAGTTGTGTGGAAGAGGCTGCCCGAACATGTGCAAAGGCCCTGGACCCCCAGGCAGCTTTCCAGCCACCGAGGGTGGATCAGGGCTGTTTGGAGCCAGGGGAGGGAGGCCGGCCGGGATTCTCCACGCGGCCGACTGGATCTGCCAGGTCTGTCCCTGCCTTGGGCCCAGCAGCAGCCGGGCCAATGGAGCGAGCAACGAGGGTCCTCTCCACTCTGCGGGAGCAAAGGGCCTTCTGATCACAGCTCTGAGTCCAGGAGCTGGGACCCGTGGGGTCCCCCAGAAGCACGTCAAGGCCTGTGAGGTTTAGAGGTTCACTCAGCTCTTGTGGCCACGGTGGCTGAGTGAGGAATGAAATGCTACACCGTATTTAATTAAATTAATTAATTTATTTTTGAGACAGGCTAGTAGTCCAGGCCGGCCTTGAACTCACTATGTAGTCCAGGCTGCCCTCGAATCTGCAGCAATCCTCCTGCCTCAGCCTTTCAAAGTGAGCCACCATGCTTGGCTTTATTTAATTCATTAAAAATTAAAAACAAGGGCCAGAGACTTAGCTCAGTGGTTCCACCGCCTGCTCTGCAAGCGCAAGGACCTGAGTTCAATCCCTGGTACCAAAAAAATAAAATAAAATAATAAACAGGTACCTGATTCAGTTATTAGAAAATGTTTAAGGATGCAAATTGAGATGTGCCATGTGAAACGCACACAGGGTTCGGTTCAAAGACAGTGTGGGAAGAAACAGAATGTAAGCCATTTCACTGACTATATGCTGAAATGCTGACATCCCAGATATATTAAAGAAAATGTATTGTTAAAGTTAATTTCATCTGTTTCTTTTCACTTTTTTCAATGTGGATGCTGGAACATTTAAAATTTCACACGTGGCATACATTATATTCCCATTGTACAGTGCTAATCTTCACTTTTAGACCAAAGGTTCACTGGCCTGGGAATGGTGGCACACACCTGTAATCCTAGCACTTGGGGAGGCTGTGGCAGGAGGAGCTCAAGTTAGAAGCCAGTCTGGGCAACTTGGCGACTTGGTAAGACCCTGTCTCAAAATTAAGAACAAAAAAGCGGCTGGGGGGAGCTCAATGTGAAGTCCCTGGGTTCAACTGCCCAGTACCATGAAAAAAAAAGTAACATCCAATGTCCCACGCAGATCTTACTGCCTCCGTCCAGCTCCTCACTACAGAGATCTGAGTGTGACAGAAGTTGCTTGGACTGCTGGGTGCAGAACTGAGACGTATCCAATGGACTCTGTCCTTTGTCTGGGTTTGTTCTGGGTAGTGCTGGGCTGGACCCAGGGCCGCGTGCGTGGGAGCCAGGCTCTCAGCCCACAAACAGACCTGTGAACTCTGATGCTTCAAATTTAGCTGAACTGTGGGGTCTTCTGACAAAGACTTTCTGCCTCAACCTGGGCTGGATGCCTTTCTCCTGCTACCAACATTGGGGCCCCTATCACATTACACTCTGTGTCAGCTTATGTCTCTTTTTACAGACTTCCCAAGACAGTGTGTGTGTCTTATTTAACTCTGTATCCCCAAGGCAGCAGCATACAGTTGTTCAGGTTCTGCACTGCAGTATGATGACTGGCTGGGATGAAGACCATTAGTCAGTTTTGCACCTGGCACCAGGCTGCACCTAAGTCTTTTATAATCCGTACAAAGCCACACATACGACATCAGCGAGTCCTGCGTATCCCAGTGCTTGTTATGGAGACAGCACCTAGTATCATAGTGGGTTCTCATTAAATGTTAAGTTAAAGCTGGGTGAGGTGGCTGGTGTACATCTATAAACCCAGCAGTCTGGAAGGCTGGAGAGGGAGGATTTCGACTTTGAGCCCAGCCTGGGCCATTAAGAGAGACACTGCCTCAAAAGAAAAAAAAAAAAAATAGAAATAGGTTTAGGGATGTAGCTCAGTGCAAAGGTCTCGGGTTCAATCTCTGACAAATAACTGAGTAGAGGAGAGGTGGATGGTGTAGGCCCGGATCCCAGGGGACACCTGGGGGCACTGCTGGTGCAGTCCAGTGGTGCCAGGTGAGCGGGACCCAGTTGAGTTTGAGGCTAACTTGCAGAGGGTCCCTTACGTTGGGCCGGGGGCCTCCCGCCCTCTGCAGTGGGCCCTGAAGATCGAGCAGAATGTTTGGGAGGACTGTGATTTAGGGTCACAAAACAGCGAGGCTCGGAATTGAGACTTAGTGTTAAGCGAGCGTCCTGTTCAGACATGCACAGGGTCAGTGGCAGGGCCTGGAATGGAACCTTCGGCTTCCTTCCCCCTTCCCTCCCTCTGGTTTCAGAGGCCTTTGTTTCCCTAAGGGCCACTTCCTCCTTGCAATCCTTCTGGCTGCTCAGCCCTGACCCTGCTGGGCTCCTCGGCTCCTTCACACCTCTTTCTTGCACCGAATCTGGGCACTGCCCAAACCCCAGGGTCCCTGGAGGTTTGTTTGCCTCCTGGAGAACACAGCCGGGTGCCGTGGGCCACTTGAGACCCCTCGCCACTTTCACACGGAGTGTTCATCTTATGGCCATCCTGGGGCCCTTGCCTGGCTTTCCTTAGTTTATTTCTTGTGCCTCATTTCTGGAGGCTCGTTTGTTTGTTTTTGCATTTTTTTTTTTTTGGTACGGGAGATCGAACTCAGGACCTTGCGTTTGCAAGGCAGGCGCTGAAACCACTGAGCTAAATCCCCAGCCCATGTTTGTTTGTTTTTGGCAGTGCTGGAAATTGAGCTCAGGGTTTCGCACTATCAGTAAGCTACATCCCCAGCCATTAATAAATTATTTTATTATTTTCCCTTTTCCTCTTCACTTGGAATCTGAAGAGCCACTTCCCTAATTTTATAGGCAGGCTAGACTTCTCAGCGTTCATCACAAGACAGCGACAATGACTGTATTAACTGTGAGTATGTTCTTCGATCCAGAGGCCGTGGTGCCGCCTTCTTCATCACAGTCCCATGGGGTAGAGCTGAGTCACCCATTTGATGCGCAAGGAAACCAAGATACCACAAGGGGACGCAACTGGCCCAAGGCCACCCAGCAGAGGTTGGCTCGGGGCAGCGAGCCCAGAGTTCACAGCAGAGCACACACAGCCTCGGGCCCACTCGCAGCCATCCCAGGCCGTGGGGCTGGGGCCGCAGAGCGGGGCCCAGGAGGCTCACACTGCCACGGGCTGGCAGAGGTCACTGAGTGTCACCCTCAGGCCGGGCCAGATGCGTCCTAGACCCACAGCCTGCGGAGAACAAAGCCCGTGCCCAGGGCTCATGGGGACAGAGACCCCTCCCTGACAGCCACGTCCGCCCTCTCCACGCTGTCCCAGAAGACCCTTTCACTGATCTGGCACAATGAGCTCTTTCACGAAGTCATCACGATTTCCGGCGCACAGAGACAAACCCCCGATGGACGATTCTCTACACAGCTTTCCCAGGTATGGAGTTCAGTGTAATTAGGCCTCAGCAACAGGAACACGGTTTAACGTACAAACACACGAACGAGGCGGACCCACACTGTCCCTGCTCCACCTTCTCCAGGCCTGAGGGACAAGGCCGGTGGCACAATAACAAGCCAGCCTCGAGGGCCCGCACCCGGGTGCCACGGCCTTTGAGAGTCCCATCGCCTGCGGCTGAGCTGGGCCCCTATCTCCCCATTCCCGTGCGCGCTTTGGTCATTCACACCAGTGCTTCTGCCCACGGGGTGACCCTGTCACCGAGGAAGAGTGCCCACTTCCCTTTTCTTAGGCACAACTTGGCTCAGTGCTCAAGAACAGAAAAACTCCCCTGTCTGGCATCGGCACTTTAGGGTCCCGAGACGGGGACAGGCGGCAAGGACGGACACTCACCATGGTTTATCCCGCGATCCCTTAGCGGGAAAGACTGTGTGCTGCTTGCTGCTGGAGGTAAGGAGATTGTCTTTGGGCGTTTTGAATGGCTTTGAGGTGCTGCTGGCAGAGCTATGGCCGCTCCCACAGGCTTTCGGCTTCACCTGTGCTAGCAATGTCCTGGGGTGGGAGGCTGGAGACGCTGGCGAGGGAGAAGGTCTGCACATGGAACCGTGTCTTCTCTCTGCAGGGAGAAGCACAGAACTCAGCAGGGCTTGAGGCAAGCGGATCTCTCACCCTCCCTCCGCTGCGGATGTTCTGGATCAGTGTACTGGACTGCAAAACCACTTCCATGGGAGGGACACCAGGGGCACCAGTGTCACCCGACACAGTGGGACAACTGGAAAGTTGCCCAGGGCAGCGGGCAGGGCCAGAGTCTAGGAATGAATGGGAAATTCTCATCCCTGACCTCCCCAGGGGTACGAAAGTCAGAGGGACCACAGGGCTCAATAGGAGATCTTTGAGAGCCAGGAAGTGGCCCAGCGTCGGTCCCTGCCTGGGACTGGGGACGGGCTGCCGACACCCCAGCTACAGCCGCTCTAGGATGCCAAGCAGGAGGATGCTAACTCATGAGGCATGGATGTGGGGCATGGGCTTGGGGTGTGCACAGCTTCCTGAAGTTCTGCAGAAAGTGCCAGAGCTCTAGGCAGAGCCGGCCCACCTGTTCACACTCCGCCAGGCCCTGAAGTCCCGACTCCACAGGCAGCACGAGGATGCTGACGAGGGTGGTGGCTGCAGGAAACAAGGTTCAGTGCACACCCACTATGGTGGCTCTTTTCTTCCTCTTTTTGTGGTACTGGGGATTGAATCCAGGGCCTATGCACTGAGCTCCAGCTCCAGCATCTTTTTTCCTCAACTTTTTTTTTTTTCTGAGACAGGGTTTGGCTAAGTTGCCAAGTTGTCCAGACTAGGCTTGAAATTTCAATCCTCCTGCCTCAGCCTCCCAGAGTGCTGCAGTTACAGGCATGCACCACCATGCCTGGTTTATGGTGGTTCTTAATTGTTTTAGGGCAACAGATTTGAAAAATGCACATTTAGACATACACCAAAGCTCTGTACCATTTAAAGGCAAACTCCGAAATGACAGTCTCCTGAAATCCTACATTCTCTCTGGCTGTCTTGTGCTCCATATATAATTAGTGCTCACTTAATGTATGTTGAACAAATAAATGGAATTACAATAAATGTCCTGATGGGATGGACGAGTGGTCACAGAGCTGGAATCTGGATCAAAGGTGATGATGACAAACATGAGCAGCAAAGAGAGCAGATCTCATTCTCCCTCCAGCCCAGAGCGGCCTGGCTCCCCCTGCCCCGGACCTTCCTGGTGCTATTCCGAAGCCGGCCTGAAGAAGGAAGGCGGGCTACAGCTGCCTACGAGGGCAGGGAGTAGTCCAGGGTTCCTGTGTGCTCCCACATACCCACAGCTACCAGGCTGCCTCCAAGCAGACTGCTCCTAGTTTTCTGATGGAATTGGAGTCAGCGGGCTGGGGAGGAGGGGGCTTTTCAGGTTCCTCTGGTTGCTGGGTATTTTTGCTCCATCAGTGTTCATACGCTGCCCATGCAGAATAGGGGGTAATTTTTCTTCATTGGCTCACTGTAGATTTTGCATACATCTCGGTTCCCGGAGGCCAGCCCATCACAGGCTTTGAAAGCCCAGATCTGGCTCGCTGGCCTCCATTCAGATGCTGCAGAGAAAACGCTGCGCTGGGAGCCAGGAGACCCAGGCTCCAGCTCCAGCCACCCCAGAGGGCAGGCTGATGGCCTGCGGTTTGCCCCTTTAGCTTTCTTGGTTTCTGCGTCTTTATCTGTAGAGGAAGTGGGTCTCCTGGAGGCTTCTAAAGCCTCTTTCCACTCCATTACCATAAATACAAGGAATGCTTATACCTGCTCCTTCCCTTCTCATCCCTCATGACTCCTGGATGTTATAGCAATAATTACAGCTGACTAGTTGAAATATTGTACCCAGGCAGGCTCTTCCTTGGAGGAATCCAGCCTTTGTAAAATTGCACTGGCCTTTATAATCCCTGTGAGACAGCCAGGAAGCAGCCAGGCATCTCCACACTCCTCTTAGGTGAGTGTCCAAAGGGGACCCAGACAGGCTGGGTGATCCAAGGTCATTGCTAAGGTCAGGGCCAATGACTACTTGGGAAATGGGCACAGTGGCCTTTCAGGAAAGGAGGAAATGTAGTATGAGCAAGATTTGAAGCCAGGGAATTAGGAAATGAAGAATTTAGCATCACCGAAGGCTAGAACTGGGTCTTAAAAGTCAACTAGTCTGTGGGGTGGCGCACACCTGTAGTCCCAGCATAGGCTGAGGCAGGAGAATCACCTCAAGCTGGAGGACAGCCATGGCTACATAGTGTGTTCAAGGCAGTCTGTACTACCAAGTGAGACCCTGTCTCAAAAAACCAAAACCAAAACCCAACAAATCAAAAAAACAAAAAACTGGGCTTGGGGATGTAGTTCACTGACACTGCACCTGCCTGGCAAGTGCAAGGTCCTGAGTTTAATTCCCGGTACCAAAAACAACAACAACAACAACAACAACAAAACACAAAAATAAACAGAACAAAAACAAAAACAACTAGTCTGGCAGTCTGATCTACTTTCTGATAGATGGGTTTATCAGTTACCAGCCACAGGGCAAAGCTCGTTGGTTAACACAGCTGGGACTAGAATCAAGTGCCCTCACCTTAAATCTGCAGTTCTTTCTTCCTTCATAAATTTCTTGTTTAGCAATTTCTTTCTTTGGCAGAGGTTTCCACTTCTACGATAAGACTGATTTTTATGACTGACTACTGTTTCAAATTTTTCTGTAGTCTTCATTCTCCCAAAGGATAGGGGTGGGGGCTACAGAAAGATCACTCAGTAGCCTGAATAACAAGGACAAACTTCAGTTTGCTAAACTGAGGGTGAAATATCACAAGAAAGGTGCTGTTAATGACAAAATGAGTGGATTTGACCAGTGATTCTAAAACCACCTTCCAGAGAATCCTCGTTCGTGGTCAGGGCTGACATGTTCCCTGTGAAACTCAGAGAAAAAATTAAATCACTGGAAAACCTTTCTTCTTGGTTTTATGTTTTACCACCATAAATCCTTGTTAAATGACTTGCTGAAACCCAAAGATAACCTTTTGCCCTTAATGTGAATTTTGTTTGTTTAATGTATGCTTTTGTATTGCAACAGATAGGCAGACGCAGTATTTCCTGTGAATCTGTTCCTTGTTCTGACTGAATTTATCTATGTTAAGGTGTCCCACCAAGAGGCCGTCATTTCTGTCCCTTAAGCTGTGGGAACAAGCTTGCCCCCTGCTGGTGCAGGTTGGTTTGTTTTAATACTGGGAATTGAACTCTGGGCCTTTGCACTGAGCTACATCTCCACCCCCTCCCCCCTTTTAATTTTGATACAGGGTTTTGCTAAGTTGCTAAGTTGCCCAGGATGGGCTTGATCAACACCCCAGAGTGCTGGGGTTACAGGTGTGTCCCACCATACCTGGCTCTATTAGTATTTAAAGTGGTGGAACCTATAGGTTCAGAGCAGTCAAGGCTTCACTCAGGTGGTAGCTCAACTTTTGCAAATGGTCCAGCCAGGACAGAGCAAGTAGACTTTACAGGAAGACCACTGCATGGTTTGCATCTAGAGGTCCCCCAAAGCCTCATGTGCTCATAGGTGGGATTTTTCAGAGGCGGCTAGATTTAGGGTGTGTGACGCTGGGATTAAGGGTCTGTGATAACTAAATGGATTTAGCATAGTTCTGGGTGTGGATAATGGAAGCCCCTCCTTGGGTGTAGATGGCACCAATCAATAGACTTATATAGCCTGGCTGGAATATAAAGGGAGAGAGGGAATGTAGGCTTGCTGCTGCCACTTGCTGCTTCATTGGCTCCTGCCTGCTCTGCCATGAACTGTTTCGTCTCTGCTATGCCCCTCTGTCATGCCACCTGAATATGGACTGAAACCTCTACAAACTGTGAGCTAAAATAAACCTTTCCTCCCTTAACTTGTCAGTGTTGAGTATTTTGTCTCAGCAACAAGAATGTAACTAAGAGACAACCTGGTTCCCACTCAGTCTGTGAATCTCCAGTCTGAACACTGACCCGTAGATGACTAATATAGTTCTATGTTTTGGTAGAAGTGGGCAGGCCAGAAATGGGAGCAAGCAGGGTCTTTATTTCTTTTTCTTTTTTTGGTACTGGGGATCAAACTCAGGACCTTGTGCTTCCAAGGCAGGCGTGATGCCGCTGAGCTAAGTCCCTGGCCCCTCTTTATTTCTTATAAAAAGGTATTGCTGTGCAGGTGGAATTTCTCTGGGTAAAGCTTTCCCGATTTATATGACAGTCATTCTGACACACCCACTTCGGGAATAATAATTTCCTGCTATATTTTGGTCAAGGGCCTGCCTTAGGCAGATCTCTAAATTATTCTAATTCCACATGCTTTGCTCAAAAGAGTTTTTAGAACATTATATTCCTCACTCTCTGTTAAAATATTTTTATGGACTTAAGCAATTTTAGAGAAAAAGAACATTTCCCTCTACATTTTCCTCAATCTTTGTTAATATACACAGTCATATTAACAAAAAGGTAATCAACTGATATTTGGGTTGTTTCTGGTCAACTAACATTATTCTATATATATGTATAATTCCACATCCTTGCTATTTTAAATAGGTAATGTCCCAGCACTAACATGATGTAGATTATTTAGTTATTCTTTTATTGGATGGCATTAAAAAATAATTTAATTATAATGCGATTTAAGATTGTTGTCTTGAGGTAAAGTATGCTTCCCAAACTGAAAGCCTGCAACAGCGTACAGCTTTTTTTACACATTTCTTTTCAGACCATGTGA
Source organism: Heterocephalus glaber (assembly GCF_053883595.1). Taxonomy (NCBI): domain Eukaryota; kingdom Metazoa; phylum Chordata; class Mammalia; order Rodentia; family Bathyergidae; genus Heterocephalus; species Heterocephalus glaber. The sequence continues at coordinate 23,353,115 of NW_028258156.1, read as the reverse complement.
CAGAAGACCAACCCAAGGTATCGTGCTAGTGTTGGCTATAAAGCACCACTCACGTACTGAACAAGAACAAAACACCAATGTCAGAACACACATGCACATATAAGCATCCAATAAACACATCAATAACAACCTTGGCTAATGGGCTTGGAGCAGCAACCTCTGGCACCACCCTTCTGTCTTTTGCTCAATAGTAATAATAGCTGGATAACATGTTTCTACGTGGCAAGCACTCCACTACACACTTGATTTACTTTATAGCATTTCATTTTTACAGCTCCTTAAAAGAGGCTCTATTGGATTTCCATTCTACTGATGAGAAACATGAGGCTCAGAGATACAACCGTCTGCCCAAGGTCACAGAGCTGGGAACATCAGGTCTAGGGGTTCATCAAAGCTGTGTGTGAACTCGGAGCTCTGTCACCATGACACCTTGGAAGCTGCTGCTGTGGACAGGCAGCACCTGGGGGAGCAGGGGGGACTGTCTCTCTTTACTGCCTGTGAGCATTTCAGAGGGTCTGATGCCCCTGGAGAGAGGGAAAAAATGCCTTTTAGGGGCTTTGGCAGCTTTTAGAGGCCAGCCAGCAGCCCATGTCACATCCTGAGACCTCAGTTCCAGAGCCTGTGGTGCTAGTACTGAAGAAATGAAAACCCGAACCCCTTTACTCTTTTGCATTGCCACCGCAGGAAGCCCAGGCCAAGGCCTCAGCAGCTGCAGGTTCAGGACCACCTGCTTCGCTGTGTGCTTCATCATCCAGGTGCTTCTCCAGGGGGCAGCTGGAGGCCAGCTGAGTGGGGCTGGCAGACCCCGACACTCAGCATCCTACAAATCTGTCAGCAGTGGGAGCCCTGGTGTCTCCACACCCTTTCCCCTTTCTCCCTGCAGATAAATCCCCCAGGCTCTCCAGGAATTCCACCTCAGTAAAAATTCAGAACTCTCCCTGGCCCTGCACAGATCTCAAAGACCTTTTCATTTCTACCTCAGCACAGACGCCTCATGAACAGTCAAGTCGGCCGCAGACATCCAATGAGGCTACCTGGACCATTTTGAGAAAAAACCTGTTGGGAATTTTGCAACGTGGCTTTCAAGGGGCCAATCCTCTTCTCATAGACTCTGAGCACCACAGTCACCTGTGGTCTCCCAGGGTTGCAAGTCAACTTGGGTGGAGGCCAGCACCTGGCTCACTCATCCGACAGTGCCACCTTTCTGTCTGCCGCCATCCCGAGGGCAGGTCCTCAGCCAGTCCTTAGCCAGCTGCATTTCCTCAGAGGGCTCTACCTGCTATAGTGGCTGCAGCCAGGACTCTGTTCACAAAGGACAACCCCTCCAAAAGTAGACTGGAATTGGAAGGAGAGGGTCCCAAGTATCAGGAGTCACACGGGCTGTACCTCACAACTGCTTTGCAAGGCAGGACTCCCTTCATTGGCAGCTGTGGAAACAGAGGTGGTTGAGAAACTTGTCCCAAGTCAAAAGGGTGCTCCCTGAAGGGGTTGGGGCAGGAATCTGGGCCTGTTGTCTCACTTGCCACCATGGTAGCCAGGCACCCTGTAGAGTGCTATGGTGGTTGGGGGTGGGAGGTAAGGACACAGGAAGTCAAGGGATTGAGGCAGGAAGTGGCTGGGGGTGGGGGGTGGGGAGACAGATCTAAGCCCGGCACTTCCTGGGCTTGGGATACTTGGGAGTTTTTAGATGTCAGACCCTGGGCAGTTGGGAAGTATTCCTCAAAGAATGAAGGCCTGTCACCAACTGACCTACACGTGGTCTTTTTTTGCTTTCTCACCCCCTACTCATGGCTAGGCCACATGAGCCCTGTGGAGCACTAAGTTCTGTGACAAACACCAGTGTGGGCAAGTGGCCTACACTGCTCATGCCAGCCCAACTCCCCCAGCCCCAGGGCTGCAGGCTGGTTCTTTGGTCACCCGGTCACTTCATGCCCATTCAGCTGGGAAGGACAGCAGTGTTTCTCGAGAGCCCATTCTGGGTCAGGCACCATGGAGCTGCTTTCCACTCACTGGTGCATGTGATCTACCCAACAACTGCACAAAGTGGTCTGATACTGTTAGTCTCTTTGCTACAGGTGGAGAAATCAAAGCTTAGTGAGATGATGAAACAAGACCAACGTTACACAGCCCTCAGCAGCTGTGAGGAAGACCCAGGCATGACAGCCCCAAAGCCAGTGCATCTTCTACCATGCCACCTGGCCTAGAATGCTCCCCGTGGGTCTGAGTCTGAAAAAAGCTTTTCCCACTTTCAGAGCTGCCCCTGGATAATCTGTGGCATCTGATAATGCAAGATCCTCTTTATGGTCCCCCTACCTTGCAGCGTTCCTCCTCCCACCTGTTCTTTTCTTTGTCATTTATAGTATGGTGCAAACCTGTAGGCCCAGCCACAGTGGGGTAGGACCTGGGGAGTCCCAGGGATTTTCTAGGGCCTGAAATATTTCCATCATCCCCCAGGGACGCCTTCACCAGACACCTAACCTAACCTCAATAGAAGAGAAACCCACAAGGAGCAAGGACACGCACACACTGCCAAGGGTACTTTTAAGGGATTACATCTTTCTGGAGAGCACCCTGGTGATAATAACAGGAACTAAAAAGCACTTATAGCCTTTGATCCGGTAATCTGGTAATGTTAATTCAAAAAATAGACCTCAAGGAAATATCCCCGAAGAAAAAAAAAGATGAAAGATAGTCTCAGCAGCACTGTTTATAGTTCTGTAGTATGTAAAAAATACTACAAATAACCTGAATGATCTATAATAAGACAATTGAAAATGACACATAGGAAGGCTATCTCAATCTAAAGAAATGGGTAAGCAAAACAGCAAACCCAAATCCATAAAAAGATGGAAAACATCACAAATAGGATGTAAACACTAATCGCTCCTGGACAGAAACATTTATCATGAATACTGGGATGAAGAAAAAAAGGAAGGAAGGATATAGGATGAACTGCTTAATGGGTTCCATTTTTGTAAGTCCATACAGGGAAAAAGATAAAAACCCACAAACAAAGCTCTGACATCTCCTTACACAAAAAGGGCAAAAGAGAGAAAACAGATGCAAATATAAAGTAGCAAGTAACATGAGTTAAAGTCAAGCTTCGTTAGTCCATTCATTTTTGTTGGTTTTTTCGGAGTATTTCCTTGGTCCCTCCACATTCTGAGCCCTGGAGTGTGAGCACTGGTTATCACAGTGGCGATAAGACAGACTCTGCTATTGCTGGACTTTCGTCATCAGAGGGCTCCCAGGGTGGGGACAGCACTCTCCAGGTCCCAGGCTGGCCATCATGCCTGTCAGAGGTTGGGGTACAGTCTTGCACCTCAGAAGGCAGCCACTGCCTGAAGGACCGGGGGAGCAGACAGCTTTCAGGCCTGCCGGTCTCCACTGGCAGCCAGAGTCCCCACCCTTTAGGTACCACGAGGCCCTTCATCACCCCAGCACCTCCCTGTGTGGGAATCTGCCGGCTGGGAGTGGGGTGGGGGCTGACAAGGAGCCCCACTTGCGTGCTACTAATCCCCTCCAAGAAAGTCACCCCTCACAAGCACCAAACACCCCCTGCATGAGTCACACGGGTGTACACGGCAGTCACTGTGAAAACTGGGGGCCCCCAGCTTTTGGATAAGCTGCTGGAGTCTGTTGAAATGTCATAGTGGGTACCACCCCACCCCAGGGGCACGGAAGGGGAAGGTGCAGCGGGACACTGGGCGAAACAGGGGGCACAGGCCAGGGTAGCTCTGGGGAGATGATCCGTGAACCGGCACCCCCAAGGTCTAAGTGAGCACTGGGACAGCTGGGTTCAGTCCTCCCAGGCCTGTCTTGAGACACCTGTAGCAGCCTTCACCCAGGGCCCTTGGTGCCATCTCTGTCTCAGGCATGCAGTTCCCACCTCATGGAGGTAGGCAGCAGAGGAGGGGCCAGGGCTGCATGTACACGCTAGGGACCCCCATGGAGCAGGGGGTCCTTCACTCTTGCCATGGCAAGACCAGTGCTCCCAAACCTGTTTTGTTTTTCTTAAAGTCTTGAGGTGGTTTTTATGCTTCACTTCCTTTGGAAGTCACTGGAAATATGGATCAAACTCTACCGTCCCTGGAATCAGAAAGATCTGGGCTCAAATCCCAGCCCTGTCACTCATTAGCTCTATGACTTGGGCAAGAAGCTTAAACCTGAGGGCTGTGTGCTTACCTGCAAAACCGGGACAACCACACCCACATCACAGATCACAACTGGGCAGTTCCCTAGGGTGCACTGAGTCTCCTGTTAGCATTGAATGGCGTCCTGTTGGTCATGGGCTTTGGTGTCCTGCACCCGGACACACCCGAGGATAAGTGTCCTGCTCACCCTCTTACCTCTGGCATTCAGCACAAGGTCTTGCCCCAGTGAAGCCTCACTATATTCACTGTTAAATAAATGAGCTTTGGGCAGACTGCTGACACATGGAGGTGGCTACCACCGTGCCACTCACAGCAGGCACCTAACACAAGTTGCCTAGTACATGAAAAAAAATTCACATGTAGTAGCTTTCCTAAGCAGGCAGTTGGCAGCATCTCCCTGCCCCTGAGCTAAAATTTTTCCATTTAGAAGAATCCTCTGGGAACATATTGTTTGAGGAGCACAGGCTGGGGGTGGGGGAGGCCACTGCTGCTTTATTTCTCTCTGAGCCAACATCCAATTTGGACAGCACAGGGCCCTAGGCTCCTACAATCAAAGGTACAAAGTCTCTGCTCCCTGCTCGGGTCTCGGTGTCACTCAGAGCCACTCACCCCACAGGCTGTGGTGGTTCTGCAGCAGCCACTAACGGAACCATTTCTGTTCTCCTTGGAGTGGCAGTTGGCAGTGGCAAACAGGAAGTTGTCTTGAAGTAGGGTGTGGCCGTGCCCTGTCAACATATGCGTACAGAGACCTATGTTTTGTTTTGTTTTTTTTCTTTTTCTCTCCCCTCCCTTCTCTCTTCCTTCTTCAGGAGAAAAAGGTCTCAGTTACATTGGTGAAAACAAAACTTTTTACATGATTTAACATCAACTATTAACAATACCAACAAAAAACTAAGACAGAAAGGGGCCTAAGACTAACAAAGACATGGCTTTTTACTGTCAGGCACTCACTTGCAGCATTTAGGGAGGAACTCCGTGTGTGTGCATGTGTGTGTACGTGTGCGTGTGTGTGTCTGAATTTTCCCCTTTATTTCTCTATGGGCACACAGGAAACAATATTGTAGTTATAAACCAGGCCAGATATGGCTCAAGTCATCCCAGGGAGCCAGCTGGGGCCCCCATATTATTCAGGATGCCTGGAGGGCACCCTGCACCAAGGACTATCATGAGTAGGAAAGAAGAAAAAATACAGATTGCTAGTTTCAAGACATTGGTATCATTTGAAGAGTAAAGGCCTGAAACATTTCTTAACACAAGTTGCATAAAAAACAACAAAGAGAGGCAGTCTGAAGAGTACATAAAGGCATAACGTGTCATCCGGGCTGCATATCAACGCAGAGAAGGGGGGATGACGGCTGCTAGGGGTCAGGATAGCCGGCTTGCTGGTGCTCAGAAAGGTGTGCTGTAAAATTTTCCACTCCGCTCCTTCCCAGACCCAAGGCTTGTGCCTCCAGAAGGGCCGTCCAAAATAGACCAGTCCCCAACCCAACCTCCTACTCCTGACCTCTTTCCGAGGCAGCTGCTGTCCCCAATGCCCACCTCAGCCCTGTCTTTGCTCCAGCTCCTGCCCACAGCACAAGAGCGCTGCCTGTGCTCTCAGGCTCATCCTGCTGCAGGCGCCATGGACTGCCGCATGCCTGGCCTGCCAGGCTCGCTCTGCCATGCCCTGTGCCCGGCCCCACACCATCCTGGGTGGCACCTGTGCCCTGCGCTCACACTTACACATCTCAGGAGCCAGCCTTGCTGTCTGGATAGGAGGCTGAGCCAGGGACACGCTGAGCAACGCCACTCAAGACATTTCCTGGCTTCTGGCTGTGGCCCTGGCCAGTGAGAATGCACCACTTCCCCTTTAAGAGAGCACGCCCAGACCAGACTAGGGAAGGGCAGAGAGAAGAGCGCGGAAAGCCCAGCTCTCGCCCTGAACTTGGCACATGGACTTGGGTTTTCCTGAACTGAACACCAGAGGTGCAGCCAGAGACAGGGAGCACTGTGTGTGCAGGGTTGGGGCCTTTCTGCCACCCCTAGATCGTGGCCACCCTTGGGCTCTGGGAGCTGCTGTCACTTTGACCCGAGACCTGTAAGGACCCACTTGGGTGGCCTTTCTGCCCCTGCCCATCCTAGGGCCCTCCACCCTCTCCTGAAGGGCAGTATCCACTCCAACACCCAGCACTGTGCTCTGCAGAGAACAGAGAGGTTGCTGGAAAAACCAGAAATACTTTGGGACCTTTTCACTATGCACCCAAGCAGGGGCTTTTCATTCATTCTGGACCCTTACGATGTTTATTTCCTGATCTTGGCAAAGGGCAGCAGACTTTAGGGGAAAGGGCCCACTCCTACACAGACTATGGTCCACAGAGGGCGCATGTGATATGATTTCACCTGTATGAAGTATGTGGAGTAGATAAACCCAGGGACAGAAAGTGGGCTGGCTGGGAACAAAAAGAAGGTGAGGAGCAGTCACTGAATGATTCATTTTCTGCTACATAAATTTCACCTTAATTTTAAAAAAGCCAGTAGGACAGTGGGTTTGGGGCATCTGCATCTTCTAGGAGGACCTCTCTTGTGCTTCAGCCAACACTGCTCTGCGCAACCTGGCTATTACCCGATGAGCTTTAAATCAACCGCTGCTCGTGGCATATGCCCTTCAGCTAGGGAAATTAGAAGCAAGCCTCTAAGAGATGATGGCTTCCCCAGACCCAGGAGTATGACTCCTGGGGAATTTCAGACTGTGGGGAGCTGGGACCATTTCAGAGGATGCCCCACAAGCGAGAGAGAGGCCCAACCCTTTGGAAGGCAGGCCCCGTGGCATCCACTGTGTCAGCAGCCTGACAGTATGACCAAAGCCAGCGCCGTGGGTCTGCCGTGGGAGAGTTATTCACAGATGACATAACTTTGGCCCTCTGGGTTCTTGGCTTCCTTTTCTACTTTTGTAGAGAGAACTTCTTCCCAGAAGTAAGGCGAATCAATCAGTTTCGGGCTGTGAGGGAGGTGTGCTGGTTAGCGTCTTGGAATGGAGTCAAGATGGACAATGGGGTGTGAGCTGACCAGCCACTCACCCAGCCCTCCTTCCCAGGCATTTGCAGCTTCAGCTGAGGACAGTCTGCTCCTGAGGGTTATGCTGTGAGCCCTGTCATCCAGACCTAGGCCATCGGGCCAAGGGCTCCTGGGCACGTTCCCCACTCTAGGGACTGTCAAGTAGAGGCCTGCTGGGTGTTGCAACACTCAGAAGAAATGCAGATGAAAGGGCAGGCTCTGTGGCCTGGCGGGGTGAGTCCTTCCAGAGAAAACAGGGACCGCTTTCCTGAGATCTTTGCAGAATGTTCCAGGAGGACCTGGAGGACACAGATGGCATATGGCCCCTGGGCTGGCTGTCCCACAGCATGCTGGCCCCTCCAGAGCTCTGCCCTGCCCCTGTCAGTCCTGTTCTCTGTCCTCACCTCAGGTGCTGTGGGAGGAGGTGGGCCAAGTTCTCAGCAAACCAAAGCCTTAAGAAATAAGATGCAATGTTTACACCATGCTAGCTTCTGAGGAGCAGCAAGTTTAGAAGCCTAACCCTAAATACACACACAGGTGGGACAGCCCAATTCAAACATGCGCGGACGGCTCAGACATTTCTCCAAGGCAGATTTACGAACGGGCAACAAGAGCACAGGAAAAAGACACTCTGCCTCATCAGTCATTAGGGAAATGCAAATCAAAACCACAAGGAGGTACCATGCACTTGAGGATAACTATTAACGACAACAAGAAAGGGAAAAGATCAAGAGCTGATGAAGATGTGGAGGAAGCGGAACCTTGTGTGCTATTCTCAGGAATGTAAAATGATGCAGTTGCCATGGAAAACACTACAGTAGTTCCTCAAAAAATTAAAAAGAAAATTACTATATGATCCAGCAAGTCCACTCCTGGGCATATACGCAAAAGAAAGCAGGGTCTTAAAGAGAAACTTAAACTTGTTCACCCAAGTTCATAGCAACATTATTCACAATAGCCCCATGATGGAAGCAACCCAAATGTCCATCAGTGGATGAGTGGATAAACACAATGTGGTTTGTATGTGTGTGCTACAGCTTTACAAATGAAGGAAATTCTGACACATGCTTCAACATGGATGAACCCTGAGGACATTATGCAAAGTGAAACAAGTTGGTCACAAAAAGACAAATACTGCGTGGTATCTCTCATTTTCAATACCTAGAGTAGTCAAATTGATAGGCAGAAAGTAAAGCAGTGGTTGCCAGGGCCCAAGGAAGGCAGACTGGGAAGTCACTTTTAATGGCTAAAGTGTTTTGGTTTTATAGGGATGTTCTTAATGCTACTGAACTGTACATTCAAAATGCTTAAGATGCTAAATTTTATGTCAAGTGTATTTTATCACAATTAAAGAATTTAAAAAAATTAAAACATGTCAAACAGAATTATCCTATGACCCAGTAATTCCTTTTTTTTTTTTTTGTACTGGGGATCGAGCTCAGGACCCTACACTTGTGAGGCAGGCACAAGTGCCACTGAGCTAAATCTCTAGCCCCTATGGCCCAGTAATTCTACTCCTGGTATATATCCTGAAGAACTGAAAACAGGTACTCAAACACAGCCTTGCGTTCAGAAGTTCACAGCAGAACTACTCACAAGAGTCAAAAGGTGCAAATACCCAACTCTACATCATGGATAAAAACCAAACCAAACCAACTGTGGTCTACACATATGATGAAATATTATTCAACCACAAAAAATAAAGCATGATAGAGGCTACAACACAGATGAATCTCAAAAACTTTGTGTTAAATGAAAGAAGCCAAACACAAAAGGACATTATTCATATTGCATAATCCCCTCTATATGGAAGGAAAGTCCACAGAGACAGAACGCAGATTGGTTGGTGATCACGGGGGCTGGGGGGGCGGGGATAACTGCTTAGTGGGCATGAGGTCTTTCTCTGCAGTGAGGAAACATTTTGGAACAAGATAAAAGTGGTTGTGCAGCATTGCCAATGTATATGACACCTGTGAATTGTTCAGGTTGAAATGTTTAATTTTGTGGTATGTGAATTTCACCTCAATAATAATACTAACAATAATGAAAAGCCTTCAGAAAGAAAGGGCCAGGACAATCTATAGCCAGAACAATCAATTTTAAAATAACTGAGTTACCTCCAAAACCTGGTTTGGGACCATGTAAAGAGGTCATTTGGTGGTGGTGGGGACTCTGGGAATTGAGCCCAGAGCTGTTGAACTCAGCTACAACTCAGGGCCTTTTTAAATTTCAAGACGGGGTCTTGCTAAGCTGCTAAATTGTCCAGGCTGGGCTTGAACTTGGCATCCTCCAGCTTCAGCCTCCCAGGGTGTTGGGATTACACCGCACCCAGCAAGGAAGTAATTTTTAACTTAAGATAATCAAGGTAGCCATCAGGCGACAGCAAACAGGTACTCTTAAGACAGCAGCTCCCAAATACTGCCCATCTGGGTCCAGGAAGATGTGTTGATAAGTCCTAATACGATACGAACACACACACAGGCTGCATCCAGTCTGTGTCCTCCCCGTCTCCTTCCGTTGCGCGTTGATGATGATGCAGAGGGCTGTCGGATGTTTAGGGGAGTGCGTGTCTGTAATGTCTTCCCTTGAGAAAGTCAGTCTGAGTCCAACCAGCAGAAACACCACATGAAGCCCAGGCAGGTTCCACTCGCTACTTACAGATGGGCAACTGAGGCACGACTGTCTTCTCCAGCCCTCCCATCCCTGATACAGGTGCCATCCGAGGGATATCACCGCGGGGCTCACAGACCCTGCAGGGATCAGTGACCCCTGCAGTTGTCTTCTGGGGCTGCCTGGGTCTCACTGCCACCCTTGGCCTGTAGGCTCCTCTGCGGACTGCGCTGGCTGGGGTGGACAGCCCTGCCCCTTTGCGATGCCCACACACTGATCCTGCTCCTGCTCTACGGGGTCACCGTGAACTGGTCCACTCCCTCCATGGGATACTTGCCCAGATGTGTGTTCCCAGAAAGCTCTTTCTCTGCGCTGAACAACCCCAGCCACCCTTCTAAGCCAATCCTCACAAATCATCATTTTCCTTCCTCTCTTGGCCTCGGTTCTCTTCCCAGACCGGAGCTCAGAAGGAGGACATTGCATGCGGGGTCTGCCCAGCTCTACAAACAGCAGGACACAGTCTTGATGTCTTACTTCTCACAGCTGCCTCACCTCTAAGTCTTATTTCACTCTTTCTGCTGCCACGCTGCACAGATCCACAGGTATTCTTTCAAAATGTCATCTTGTTGGGATCTTTCTGGACTCTGATCCATTGATTTATCTGTCCTCCCTCCCAAGCGGAAAATCAATAAACCCACCATCAATGCTGCTCTTCTTCCCAATCCTCATTTACAATCTGGAAGCGGATGGGCCCAGGGCAACCTGCTCCTCATCCTGTGCCCTGCTTGTTACCAGTACTCCTGAGGTGTGGCTGCAGCAAACCTCCTGCCTTCCGGGTATATGTGCCGCTGGCCTACTTTTCTCTATCTTCCTGGTGAGGATCCCCTGGGTGTCTCTGACAAAGGAGCTAATGAGAGGCCCCTTCTTCCTGGGGTCCCGAGACTAGGTGTCAAATGCAGAGCAAGGCATTACACCTAGAGAGCAATCAAATGCTGTCCTTATTGCTAACAAGAAATACAATGCTGAAAATAAAAATGGGTTTCCGATTCCCTAACTATCCTCCTTGTCTACAGCCCAGTGCAGACATGAGGCTGATGGAATCCAGAGGAGCCCTGGTGTCCGAGTGCTGGAGCTCAAATCCTAGCTCTCTCTGTGGTAGTCCCATTCCTCAGGTTAGCAGAACCCTCATGCTCCCCAGCGAGATCAAGGCAAAAGCAGTTTGAGTCAGGCTATGTAAACAAAAGGACTGTATTATGATTATTACTAAGTAACTCCTACCTTAGTGATAGCAACCATCACTTAGTGATACCACTTCCATCAGCAGGAAGCCACCTGCTCAGCGCACTGCAGCTGCCCTGTCGTGACGAACGGATTCCTGATTGCTTCTCCTGGCAGCAAGCATCCCTCTCTCGCCTCAGACCTGCACCAAGGCTGGCTTAGAACGAAGGGGCAGTGGGTCCCCCATGCTGGCAAAGGGGCCCTTGGCCTGCGGGAACACAGTCTCTCTACCACCCCCTTGTTGAGACCAGAACTTGGGCAATCAGGAGCAGGGACTCACAGGTGACGCAGGATGGGGAGGTTGCTTTCAGCTCCCCGGTGGCTTGAACCCTAGAATCCTGATGGTGATTTCTAAGAACAATGGGCTTTGGGCTCTGACATTCTCAGGGCAGAGCCCCAGAAACCTGTCCCTTTCTCAGCTGAGGATGTCCTCAGAGAAGAAAAGATCTGGAACCTTATGCAAAGGGCTGTCGGAGGCTACCTGGTGGCCCCTCCCACCATCTCTGGGCCAAGATGTCCCATATAAGGGCATCCCCCATGCCCCAGGAAAGCAGCAGAAGAAACTGGCCTAAGTAAGATCCCCTCTCTTAGTTCAGCTAAGTCTGGCATCTCAACTTCCATGAGAGTGAACACCAAGGGCAGATTAACACACACATGAGCGTGTGTGCATGCACACACACACACATGCGCGCGCACACACACACACACACACTGGTGGTAAGGAACTGACAGGCCTATGCCAATGGGTCTATTAACACGCCAGGGAGTCTGCCCAGAAAGGTGGTGGGAGGAGGTGGCAGGGAACCATTCCTGCTAGTTTCTGGAGCTCACTGGTCCACGAGCCTCCCTCAGCCTCCCTTGTAACAGTCTTCTTCAAGCCAGGTGGGCGGCAGAGTCACCTAGGAATCATCATAGGACACACGAAAGGTAACTCAGACATCCACAGCCACTGTCAAGTGTTTCCTATGACTTTTTTTTTTTTTTTTTTTTTGGTACCAGGGATTGAACTTGGATCCTTGCGCTTGCACAGCAGGTGGAGAAACCACTGAGCTAAATCCCTGGCCCATCCTATGACTTTCAAACAGATTCCAACCTTTCTCACTGTGCTTCCTTTGACCAGAGCGCCTGTGCAGAGATGGCGCCCGGGACCACAGACACTGGGACATGAGAACCACAACCCACGAACTGGTGTCTATGTCAGGGTGGTTATGGCAGGGTTCTGGTGCTGCCGCTGCCCAGTGGAGGGAGCTGAGGTAGGGCTGGGCATAGTGGACTGGTGCTATGGGAGATGGGATAGGTCCCCCAAGCCATACGCCCGAGTATGCAACCACAGTGAGAGGCAGTCTTTGAAGAAGTGAGCAAGTTAAAATGATGCTATAGGATATGATATGCCTGGCGACCCTGTAAGAGGAAGAGCCACCAAGGACAAGGCATAGGGAAGATGACCTGAGAGGAAGTAGCAAGGGTGTGGCCATTCGCAAACCAAGGAGAGGCCTCAGGGATAAATGAACCCCACTGGCCCCTTAATCTCGAACTTCCAGTTTCTAGACTATTTAAGCCCCCGGTCTGTTTTGTTTTGCTATGACAGCCCTAGCAAACTAATGCAGCTGGTTTACTTGGAAATCATATGTCTCCCCCATATTAGGGAGAAAAAGTCTAGTTTGGAGGGCAGAGGACACTGAACCTCTCTCACAGGATCGCAACTACGAGGCGCTGTCCTCTTTGGCCATGGTGGGGGCTGATTCTGCCTACCCTGGAGTCCTGGAGTCCTGAGGCTGAGGGGCTGCATGGCCCTACAGAAGGTTAAGTAGCTGCCCCGAAACAGTGAGTAAGTCCGGGCCTCAGCCTGGGAGTCACCAACTCCTCTTACCAGCCTACTTTCTTGTTTAGCCTTTTCCCCTCCTAAGCTCTGATCAACCTCTATGACGTTGCTGTAGTTCCAGGAAATTAAAAAAAAAAAAAGACCTTGGGAATTCGTGGACTAATGGCCAGGCGAGGTGACCGCAGCATGATCTCAAGGTTTCATGGACCGACCCAACCATCTGGCCCAGCTCCAGGTCCTACCTCCATGCCTGGCTCCTCCCACAGATCCCAGGACCCTGCCAGTCAGCTGTGGGCTTCCCATGGAGTGTGGGGTGGGCAGAACCACTCCCTGGGGACTCAAAAGTGCTCACTGCTGAGAGGGGGCCAGATGGGGATCAATTGCAATCAACAGCAGATGTGTCACTGGGCTGTCTCCTGGCAGGAGGATCAAAGTGAGGAGGGAGGGTATTGACAGGCTGGTGTCTGCAGGGGCTGGGTGGGGTGGCAGAGGCAGAACTCTTGGAGACAGAGCTAAGACACACTGTCATTTTCTCAAGGATGGCAGGGTGGGAGGGTCTGGCCAATTTAAGTGCAAAAACCCAAGGAGAATGTTGACTGCCACCTCTCCCAAGCCAGCCCAGCATGAAGGCCTGCAGGTCCCCTTTCTTCTCTCGCACACTGCCGGTGGGGTTACTACACAGGGAGGGGGAGGCCCTATAACCATGGCAAGCTGGCATGCACACACACTGAATGCACCCCTAAACCTGAGGCTGGCCAGACAGACTGCACGAAGGAAGGAGAAGGGACAGGGTCCCCACCCATGGGGACAGTGAATCTAATCCAAACCAAGAGTTTCTATGACTTCCCACTGCAGCCAATTTTCCCAGTGTAGATGGGCAACAGGAGGCCAAGGTCTGAGGGTCAACATCAGCCTCAGTTCCAGCTCTGGGACCAAAGAGCTGAATCTGTCCTCCACCCGCTCTGGGGGCTGTTGTGAGAAAGCTCAGTGGGCACACCACCCATCAGAGACCCAGAGCAAACCAGCCTCATCATTATTCTCTGCAAGGTTGGAGGAGAAGAAATTACATTTTTATGTGGATGAGAAAACATGGAAGAGAAAGAGAAATTTGCTCTTGGCAGGACTCGGCACTGCGTCGATTCGGCTAATGGTCACATTTACTACCTTGGAAATTTCTGGTTCAACTGTCCGTTCTCATTCCCGTGATTCAGGGGGAGGGGGGCGGTTTGGACCCATCTGTGTGGCACCCAAGGATCTGGATCAAAGCAGACTGCCACCTCCGAAGGCCTTCCTTGCGGCCTAAATGATGTTTATCACTTTCTCCCTCCTTTTCCATTTGTTTGGTTTAAAATATTTAACCTGAGGCACAATGAAGTGTCTCATTTACAGCCGTCTCCTGGACCATTAGACTGGGACTCCACAGTCATTATGCTGATGAACGTGCTACTTACCCATGCAAATTCTGGGAGCAGCCGCCTCCGAGTCGGGAGGTGCTCAAGGTATGCTATCAAGGGCTGATTTGATTACACAGCCATTCAGTGGGCAAAGTGGAGCAATTTTTAGCCAACTGTTCTAGTAAATATTATGGGAAACCCTTTTATAGAGTGCTAATTCTGGCTCAGCATTTTGATATGTGCCCAGTTTTAGTTCTCATTCAACATGCACTACAGAGTCCCCCGAAGACACCACTGCCAGGCCAGGATGTCACATGCATCATGCATTGGCTGGCAGGCCATCCTGTAGCTGACAATCATTTGAAAAATATCATCAACATCACAAGATCACAGTCATTTAGGTGGGGACAGACTTTAAAACTCACTAACTGCCCTGGGGTCATCTTTCCTCTGCCCCCACTGCTATGACTCGAGTCCTACTGACTGGGACCTGGGCAGACTGCAGGTTGCCAAATGACCTCTGCAAGCACCTTGTGGACACTGGAAACAATACTCAATCGCTGCATCCACCCTCACCCCACGTCCCAGAGGAAATGGCATCATCACTTTCATTTTACTCAGTTTGTGACTGACCAAGGGAAAACAACACCATGTCCTACGCCAATGATTAGGGTCTTTGAGGTCGGTGGCTGGAGATTGAGCCCCGGAACGTTATCCAGTGGCCTCTCAGAGAAATTAATTTTTAAGGGCAAAAATAACCCGGTGCTGCCCACATGCATTCGCTGCTGTCTCTGTAAGAGCAGAAACGCATTTCACTTTCCACAGTTGGAACAGAAACTCTCATGCATCTTCGTTTCTCCAAAAAGTCTATAAATAACCCAGGATCAGCAAAATTATGCAAAACATCCTGCTAGAAGAAGAAATGTAAACTAAAACCACTTACAGAGAGACTCAGGCTGCCAACTTAATCTGATGCTACGACGACTGCAAACATGTTGTACTTTTGGAACCTGAAGCGATGCACATTAGCACGGATGCCATCACAAAAAAGAAAAAAAAGAAAAAGAATCGCAGTAACAAAAGCCCAACCCCAAAACAGAGCAACATGATTCCGTATTCCGCACGGTGCAGGACCCGACGGCTGACCAGCTGCAGTCCATACGAGCTACCCTGGCTTGTCCACACCAACTGTTTTGACTACAGGCACTTGTTAAACACAGAGTTTCAGGTCCTACCAGTTGGACACCAGAAGTTCACAGAACTCACCCAGTGCCAAGAACAACAAGCCCAGAAAGCAAAACGGCTGCCTCGCCTGGTGCGCAGTGTTTTGTTAACTGTTTATGCAAGCCCCAGAGCAACTGGGTAAGGATTGGGAATAAAAAAAAGCTCTTAAGTAACAAAAGCGAAAGATTACCACCTTGAAGGAAGTGTAGATGTTGGCGGATAAAGGACAGGCGTCAAGTGACTTATAGTGGGGTGGGTGGACGGTTTTGGGCGAGAACCAGAGCGGGGGAGGGGTGGTGTCACATGACACCCTGTGGTTATTAGCAGAAGGAACTGGGTGCTTCCTCCAAGCATCTTTTACTTGGAGACTGACTTAAAAAGATTCTGCAAATGCTAAGGCCTGGGTTCACATCTGGGGGTGACGGCAGGAGCATCGTGATCCAGAAGTGGCTCAGTCCCATCGGAGGAAAAAGGATGAGCTGAATGAATTTCTCCAGACGCTAGAAAGGGATGCCTAAATTCCCTGCTGTGTGCAGGTGAGGCCACTGACACCCACAAGAAGCCAAAGGGCACTGCCCTGGGGGTAGGGGACGGTGACCCTGGGATGGCTTCCCATTCCCTTTTGAATGAGGGCGGCTGGAAACACCTTTTCTACACGGACTGTGGCAATGAACAGACAAAAAGGAACCCTCAAATCGCGTGGCAGGGTTTTCAGTTTCTTCTCTAGAAGGCATCAAACAATATTGAATTTTAGGGCCAAGACAATTAAATATTAAATTTTAGAGTTACCCAAAGATTTGAGAAAACTGGGTTCCTAAAGCACTGGGTGTGTAGGTAAGAGTGGGCTATTTTAAACTGCAGTGTGGACTTAAACCTAACACCCTCCCACATCTCTTTCCTTTAACTATCTTACCTCTTATCTACCTATGCACCTACCTATCTACCTATTGGGCTCCTCCCCTACTCCAGCAGGTTAGGAGTAGAGGTTGTTTGTAAAGGCTACAGTAAACCAGGTGTGGTGGCGCAGATATGAGGCAGGAGGACTGCAAGTTGAGGCCAGCCTGGGCAACTTAGTGATTCAGTGAGACCCTGTCTCAAAAATTTTTATTTTAGGGCCAGGGATTTAGCTCAGTGGTTCCACCACTGGCCTCGAGAGCGCAAGTCCTGAGTTCGATCCCCAGTACCCAAAAAAAAATTTTTTTTTTAAAAAATGGGCTGGCGATGTAGCTCAGTGCAAACCTCCAGGTTCAATCTCCAGTGCCACCACCACCCAAACAAAACAAAACGAAAAAGGCTACTGTAACCATGGGCCAGACTCATGTTTATTCATGTTTATTATGGGAAGTAAATGCGTCCCTCCGGTTCTGGGGTCACCCGTGCCATGAGTGGAACCCTGTGGTGGCTGCCCCTTCCTCCCAGAGGGACTCAGGTTTCAACTATATATAGAAATGGTTCACTGGAATCTGAAGTAGAGCTACCTGGAGTGCAGTGGCTGACAGACGCGATAAGAAGGCACCTGAGAGCATCCCGGAAAAGGACAGGGCCTGGGAGGAAAGAGGGGTGGTGGGAGAGGAGGGCAGAAGAAGGGACTCAGGCAGGGAGGATGAAGGTCCGGGCCCAGAAGTGAGGTTTTCAACCAACCCTGGGCCTCAGGCTTGACAAGTGAGCCCTTCAAATGGCCCCAAACCTGGGATTACAGGCTGTCATTGGTTCCTGTCTCCTCCTCACACGTCCTAGCACTGGATCCTCAGGAACATCCTCCGAGGAGGACGTGAAGGGCCACTACAGTCACCCCACCTTACAAAGGAGGAAAACACAGGCGCAGAGGAATCTAGGACTTCACCAGGGCCACACACCCAGAAACACGTTCTGACGTCCAGTCCTTTTCCTTTCCTTTCCTGATGCTGAGGATCGAACCCAGGGCTTTGCACATGCTAAGCACACGCTCCACCACTGAGCTACATCCCCAGCCCTCAAAACCACTTTAAAAGTGTTATGGGTTATTATTTCCATCTTCACAGACACCCAGACAGAGATTCAGAGAGGTCACGAGCTTTAGCCTGAGCTATACAGCAAACGGTAAATAGCCCCTGCCTAGCCCTCTTTGTTTGTCTTCATCATGTTTCCAGAAAACACAATAATAGAACTAAAAAGATCAATAAAGTTGAGTATAAAGCACAAAGTCTCCCTTGATTCTCTCTCTCCAGGGCTTTCCTGGAGTGGTTCGCAGGCTGCTGGTACCTCACAGGGTTCCTGTGCCTGCCGGCCGAGCTGAACATCCACGTTCCATAGCTACTTCTGCAACGAACACAACCCTCTCTATTCAATTTGAACCCTGCTTTTCTTTGACTTGATCAGTCACCCCCATGCCAATCCCTGGCTCCTCCCCAGGCCTGGTCTAAGAGGACAGCCAAGTTGCAGCAGACCTGCGGAGCTATACATTAGGGTGCCTGTGTGTCCGAGGTACGCTGTCCCACAGGCAGAGGGGATGTGGCTTAGCATACAAGTGGGGGATCTCTTCCCCAACATCTGTTTCAAAGTTAGGCCTCTGCTGATTTCTTCTGCCACTTAAAATAGGGGAGCACCTGAAGGCTCCCACTCCAAGCCAAGAGGATACATGCTCTGCTTTAGCAGGGGCGACAGTACTATTATTTGATGTACTCAAGGAGGGTCCTGACAGGGTTTGGCCACTGAGGGGATGCAGATGGCCAGGTTTGTGGGGATAAATAAACTACCAGAAACTGAAGACTCAGTAAGTCAGGGTTACAGGATGAGGCCCACTCCTATGGGGAGGGACACCCTGGATACCATCATTACTGTACACACAACCAATCAGAAACTTGCTATTTTCAGTCCATCATTTGAATCTAGTGCTGTTTGCAAGACCAATCAGGACCAATCTTTTCAACCCTTCATCTGCACGTGGGAACAGCCAATCAAAAGACGCTATTCCTGACCTGTTATTCCCATCATATGGCAGGAAGCCATATGAGTTTTTTGATAGTATTGTAGATAGATAAATTAGTTAGATACCTTGTAGGCAGTTAGGCAGGAGCAGCCCAGGAGAAGCCAACCAGTGGACAATCAAGACACATTCACTGAAGGCCAACATTGTAAAAAGAGAAACTACCACACCCGAATAGGATGAACAGCCCTGACTGATATTCTAAATAGGTATC
The DNA here is from genome assembly GCF_053883595.1 of Heterocephalus glaber. Lineage (NCBI taxonomy): Eukaryota > Metazoa > Chordata > Mammalia > Rodentia > Bathyergidae > Heterocephalus > Heterocephalus glaber. The sequence continues at coordinate 23,334,421 of NW_028258156.1, read as the reverse complement.
AATCACCTCGGTGGGGGACCAAGATCTAAACCCACCCTTTCCAAGAAAGATCCCTGACCCACCCTTACTGAAAATCCTCTTAAACTTGCTAAGTGACTTGGTTCCCCACTTAATCAATATTACCTAAGCAACTATGCTAGTTATTATTGGTTGCTCATAGTTTTGTCCCACCTTGAACCCGCCTCACCTCCTGGCTTTGTCCCATAACACACCTTTGAGAAGCAGGGTGAGCAGGCAACCCACTTTCCTGTCCCCCTTCTGTCTCTCTTGGATGGAAGCTGTGTCTCTCAATAAATTTTTCCTACTCTTAATCTCCGCTGTTCCTAGAATTCATTCTTCAATTTTAAAGAACATGAACTCGAGTTTTGGATGTTTGCAGGTTTGGCGTTGCATCTATTTCCCCAGTACCAACAGGACAGTCTACACACAGTGAGGTGATCTATCCCAATGGCTTATTTACATGGAAGAGAGATAAGCTGGGAATTTTGGATACAAAAAGACCCCTTTCCCTTATCCTAGGGGCTGCAGTGAACCTTTTCATGGCCTCCTCTCACTCTCCAGAGCCACTTCTTTTCTGCCTTCAATAAATGCACACTTTCCCTGCCTTTTCTATGTGTCAGGTCCAATTCTTTGTTCAGGACACCAAGGACCTGGAAAGAAGCATAACAGGACTCTCCATCTGGTAACATTAGGGCCAGGGCCAGGGATGCAGAATGTAATGCAGGAGGGGAGCTGGTTAGGAGGTAGTGATTAGAAAGTTCTAGAATGTTTTGTCATCCCTATGAACCTGCCTATCCCTAGAGACACAACCCTCAAAAGCACAGAGCCAAAGGCCAGGGAAGCTAGGTGTCAGATGGATTTCACCCTGAGTGTCGCTAAGGTGGCTTAGATCATGAAGACTAATCACATCTCACTGCACCTGTTGGCTGGAGAAGCTCTGTGGCTGGATGGGGTGTGTATGTGGGGCCTCCCACTCACCCTGAAGGGGGTTATTTGAGGTTGTTTTGGTAACCACATGACATTCGCATCCACACCGCTGGGAAGAACATGAGGGCTGGATACCTCAGAGGTCCTGACAGGAAAATCTGTTTGCTTACAAGATACAAAATGGGTAGAATATTTCCAGGTAACTTATGACTCTTCTGAGCATAGAGACCAGTTTTGAAAAACCAAAAAATAGGACACGCCATTTGACAGGCACCTGTGTATTTAGGGAAGACAGGGTAAGCTATTTAAAATGAAAACCGAAAATCTGCACGGCCTGGCTAACACACTTGTAATACCACGTTAGTAAAAGTAGGCTAACACAGAGTGGCAGAAACGTGCTGTGATTGGTACTGGTGTGCTTAACAGAGGCAGTGTCACCACAAGACAGAAAAGCACAGCTTTTCGGCTGCAGACAGAGGTGGTTTGGGGACCGCCGGCAAGTGCGGTACATCAGGCCCTAGGGACGAGGGCACTGATGTGGACGAGTCTCGGGCCCATTCCCGGGGATTGGGCATTTATACTGAGGGAGGAGGACTGTGTCAGTGCACACAGAGGGAGGAGGCTGCTCAGGACCAGGGCAGGCTTCTAAACAAGGTCTGGATGTGCAGAAAGCTGGTCAGAAACGGGGCGGGAAAGACAGGAAAGCAAGATGTGCTCGCTGGCAGCCGGGCTGTGTGCACTCAGCCTAAGCCTGGGCACCTAGGCTCTGTCCCCGGGACTCCCAGGGCTAAGCCACTCTGCCTTATCATTCCTGCCATGAGCTTTTAGTTTAATCCTCTGCGATGCGGATCCACAAGACACTGTAACCAACATCACGGGATTAGTAGTGCACAGATGGGGCCACATACCCCAGATACTGTAGCAGAGCACCACTTTCAACCAGCCTCAGCCAGCACTGCACTTCAGCTCGGAAATCCCTTTATAGAGGGGTCAGTAAATACAGGGTGATGCAATCTAGGCCGCCAGAGCGACTCCCGACTCCCGGAGGGAGAGTCAGTTCCGGATCTCACCTTGCCTTGCAGGCCAGTGCTGGCCAGAGCCAAGAAGCCTTGTTGTGCGCTTTCAACACATCTTGAATGAATGGTCTCTCTTAATCTGAATCACAAAGATATATGTGCACCTTACTAGGTGTACCTGGAAAGTGGATAGTTTTTTTATTAAATATGCAGCAACTTCAGAGTTTAGCTGTTTGTGGTTCAAGTTAGGGAGAAGGGAGGGAGGCTTTCCACTTAAACTCATAATGCCAAAACTTTAAAAGAGCTGAAGTTGCTGGGTGTAGTGGCCCATACTTGCAATCCCAGTATTCTGGGAAGTTGAGGCAGGGGGATGGTAAGTTCAAGCCTAGCCTGGACAATTTAGAGATTTCCTGAGAACCTGGTATTAAAAAAAAAAAAAAAAAATATCGGGCTGAGGATACAGCTTGGTGAGAAGGTTCAATCCCCAGAACCTCAAAAAAAACCCTTGAAGCCACTTTGTAACAGGAACCCTTGCAAAAGATCTTCGTTTCACTGTACTTTGTTTTGAGGGTTCCACATTCATGGGTTCAACCATCAGTGGAAGGAAAATATTTGGAAAGAAAATTATCTGTCTCGAACATGTACAGACTTTTTTGTTATTTCCTAACCGATGTAGTAAAACAACTACAACTACTCACATTTACACAGTGCTTATGAAGCGTAGCATTAGGAATTATAATTAATCTACTACTGATGATTCAAAGAATGTGGGCTGGTTATGCAAATATGATTGACACTTGTTGTTGTTTTTGCCTTGCTGGGGGTCAAACCCAGGGCCTTGCAGTTGCTAGAAAAGTGCTCTATCACAAGCCTCAGCCTTAGTCTCCAACCATGCCATTTTGTGTCAGGGACTTGGGCACCAGTGGGTTCTGGAATCCTGGTGTGGGTTTGAGATGCTGTCCTAGACCCGATCCCCCAAGGATACTGAAGGGTAACTGTACTTCAAACATTACTGGATTTCTTTTTTGTTTTGGTGATAACTCAAGGTGGTTGTTAAAAGCATTCAGTGCTGTAAAACTGTGATAACTTCAGAGCCTACAAGTGTAGTTTTTGAACTTTTTGATAATCCACTTTAAGAAATAAAAGAGTGGTGGTGCATACCTGTAATCCCAACACTCAGAAGGCTGAGGTAAAAGGATTACAAGTTTTTTAGTTTTTTTTTTGGTACCAGGGATTGAACTCAGGATCTTGTGCTTGCGAGGCAGGCAAGTTTACAAGTCTGAGGTCAGCCTGGACCACTACATTAAAAAAACACTGAACCTAGTTAAGGAGACAAAAGTTCCAAAGGACAGCACTTATCTTTATTACCTAGAAAGCACTTTGACATTCCTCCCTGCCTCCCACCCCTTCCCCTTCTCTCCCCATCTCTTTTCTTTTCTTTCACTGTTTAAGGTCTTGGTCAGGACTCACCAAATTGGTTGCCTTACTCTTGTGGAGGGGAGGTGTCTGCGGTTCCCAAAGACAAAGGATTCAGAGCTGGTTGCTCCTGCACACTTCCCACCTCAGCTTCTCCACCTTCCACCCTTCCCTTTAATTTTCCTGCAGTCTGTGTCACTCCTTTCTGAGGTCAGAGCCTGCCTGTACAGCCTTCTCCTCAGAGTTCTAATGTTCCCACGTGGAACCAGGCCACCGAGCCTGCTAGTGTGACGTGTGACCAAGTGCAGCCAGTTTCTCAAGGTGCCTGAAGCAGCCCTTGGGCTCTTGGCTGCATTCCCAAGGAGCTGTACTCAAGGTGGAGATCCGGACACTGAGGTGTTTTGAATGCGCCATCTGAGAACACCTGACTACATGAGTTTCTCTTTTTTGAAAGGATGATTGGGCCCTGGGTGGTTGGGCTATAACATGACAAGGCTCCTGGCAGCCACGTTGCTTCATGATGACCATATCAGGGCTCCTGAGCGTGAGAAGCTATTCTTGAAGCCATCTGGCCTGAAAAGGTGCAGATCTTGGCTCTGTACCTGGGCTGCCCTGTGCCCTGTTATTTATAGCTCCTCCTCGTCTACATTTCACCTGTCACAAATCCTTCCATCGAAATGCAAAAAGACAAACTAATTAACATATGGGATTTCTGGTAGCATTTTCAAAAGTGTGTGTGTGGCACATAATTCATACTGATTATTTTAGATTACAGCAAAAGGGCAGGGTATTGTGCTCCTAAACAACCCAACTAAACAAGCAATCAGCCACTGGCTAAGTGAATTACTGGCACATCCATTCAAAGGAATGCTGGGAAGCTATAAAAAATGATGATCTCTATTTACTGAAACGTAAACAATTTTAGGTGGAGAAAAGCAAGTTTTAAAGCAATGTCTATAATAATATTCCATTTTATTTTTGAAAGTATAAAATATATACATACAGATACCTGAGTACAACATGCAGACATACCCATTAAAAAAAAGTTGTGCTTTTTTTTTTTTGTACCAGGGATTGAACTCAGGACCTTGCAGTGTGAGGCAGGCGGTGGCACCACCGAGCTAAATCCCCAGCCTCATAAAAAAAGTTTTTACACTGAAATATTTATTTTATTTTACTTTTTAGATTTTCTGAAATCTTGACAGTTTTTATAGTGCATTCTTCTTAAACCTATTTTTGAATCTGCTTGATAATTTCTTTTTAAATTTTTATATTTTAATATTTAACTGACTATATACTCAAGATGTACAACACGCTGAGCATTCCATTGATCATGAGAACAAAAGCAATGATCACACAGAGAAAACAGAATTCTGTATTTCTATGCAAAATGGTGCCTCTGTTGGGGGCACCACTCTTACTTGCATCCCACTCCATCTTTGTGTCTTTTTAAACTTTCAGGAGAAGAAAGGTAAGTTGAGTCTTCGGGAAAGGTTTATACTCACGCATCGCAAAGCAAAAGCTGGGGTTGTGGTTTCACTTGTCTGGTTCCTGGTGACTGAAGGAGCCACTAAACCACAAGCAGATGGCTCTGCTAGTTAGTCTCTGGCAGAAGCCCACCACAGGCCTCCCTAGCTCACAGTACGACAAGTCCGAAAGCTCACACGGTGTACGTTCTGAAGGTGGTTTTCTCCTAGCCAGACTCCACTCAAGCATAAAACAGTGCTGGTTTAAGGACAGGAATAATGCCTAACTCTAGTTACTTCTGTTCTCTTTACAAAATTCATTCACATTTATGAGATAACTGTTACCTCACTAAAAACCAACTAGGGAGGGCGGGCAAGACAGTCAGCAAGCCAGGGTATCATGCTCGTACAGGGGAAGCTAAGACTTACAGAGGGAGGCAACACGGTCACGCTCACCCTATTGGGAACTGTTAGAGACAGGATCCAAACTCAGTTTCCTGGGTTTGTTCTCTGGATTCTGGGCCACCGCGTTCTTCCTAGAAAGAGAAACTATAATTTCTTGAACTAACTAGATAGCTCTGAAAGCAAGAGGGGATGCAAAGTGAATGTGTCCCAGGAAACTGGCATAAACTGTTATTCTCCCAGGCAAACTAGGCCTTTAGATACACACACACACACACACACACACACACGCACCCTTTGGAACAGGAAAGAGAAATGGAAAATGGAATTGGGCTTCAATATTAACACTTTATATTAAAATAGCAGAGTATAAAAAATAAGGATAGACAAACGTGAATACAAAGTATTTGAGTATGATTTATCCTCTACTGTGCCTGGGCCAGTTAGTCCAGGGTTCCCTCTCGGGGTCACTCGCTCCTGTGTGTCAGGAATACAAAGTCTAGATTGGGCAACTGATGTTAATCAAAGAGGGCCACCCGCCAACAGGGATTTAAGTTTTCCTGCTATCTGTATTTTGACCAACATTCTGAACTCAAAAAATGGATTTTATTGGTGACACTTGTGATGTCATATAATGAATGCTAGAAATGAGGTTTTACTGGTGAAATGAAAGACAGTCAAGCTATGTGGCCTGGCCCAGGGCCTGAGAATGACTCCCCATCCTTGTGTTGAGAGGGGGTGAGAATTCAGCATGGCCTGGCTGTCTGCTTTGAGGGATGGCAGCCATTGAGCCAGGAATGTTTATAAAAGTGTCATGCTAATTTGGGGAAAAAGTGCTATCTCTGGAGTTTTCCTGCAGTGGCTGCAAGTGAACTTTTGTGCAAGGTACGGTTGGAGCACTTCAAAGGAGAGAGGGCTGGGCATTCATCAATCTTATGGCACAAGCTGGATCAACTGTTTTGTCCCTGCTATTTAGTTGATAATTCCTGTATCCATGACAGAATTCAGTTTACCAGTGGCATTCAGAGGGGGCTGGGGTGGGGGAGCTTCTGCAGTCTGCTACACTGGCAACTGTACCAAGAGCTGCACAGGCCAGAGATCGTAGGTCAGGCCACAGCAGTACGCAGCTGGGTGAATGAAGCAAGCAGACTGCAGGAAGGGTCCCCGAGTGCATCTTCCTCCCCTGATGAGTCTCTTGCTCACAGATCTAGTCCCAAAGCCTCAAGAAACTATGTAACATGTATTTGTCAAATGGATAAAACCAATGAGTAAGAATTCAGTCATTTCTAGCATCTAATTTATGAACTGCTTCCAGTGACTGTTAATCATAACCGATTCTTACGGATCACAACCAATTGCTTGTCCTGGACTAAGTTAGTACCTTAAAAAAAAGCAATAAATAAGAAGTTAGTAGTAAAACCCACTGGAATCCCAAGGTTCTGCCCTCCAATAATGTGATGAGATGGATATCATCATCCCATGTTCAGAGGAGGAAACCAAGCTCAAGAGATGTTAAAGCTTAAGTGAGTAAAGCCAGGACTTGAACTCTGGTCTGACTCCAGACCTTAGTGTGCTTTCTAAGGCCAGGCTACCCAGAATTAGCAAAAGCTCAGTTTTGTAGAAAAATGACTGCTATGGGCTGGGGATATAGCTCAGTGGTTCTGGTGCCTGCCTCGCAAGCACAAGGTCCCGAGTTCAATCCCCGGTACCAAAAAAACAACAAAAACCAAAAAACAACAAAAAAAAGATTTTCAAGAATCAAAACAATGGGCCAGGGATTTAGTTCAGTGGTTCTGGCGCCTCCCTTGCAAGTCCAAGGTCCCGAGTTTGATCCCTGGTACCAAATTAAAAAAAAGAAAAATGACTGTTTTCTTCTTTTTTTACTACATTTATTCTTCTCCTCTTATGCCTTGCTACTTACTGAACATACACATCTTTTTGTCACATCACCATATTTTATGGAAACATTTTTTTGTGGAAGGGAGAAACAAGATGGATGCTGGAACACAGAAGCCAGCTTTCTGGTTCTTTTACTTTTTTTTTTTTTGGTACTGGAGATCAAACTTGGGACCTTGCACTTGCCAGGCAGGCGCCGGAACCACTGAGCTAAACCCCTGGCCCTCTTTTACCTTTAATTACAGTGGACCCTTGAGTTACGACCGCCTGACATATGAACAACTTGGGTTATGACCAGAATTTTAGTTTTAACTTATAACCAAAGTCTTGAAATATGACCCGAATGGTGAATGCTGGCCGCTGGTGCTTCCAGAGGGTCTCAGATACAGATTTAACCCTTAAAGAGTTCTGGAAGGAACATTATACCATCCTTTCCTGTGTGGGGTTGAGAAGTCCTGGGCCAATGTCTCTCTCAGGACATTGAGATCTGCCTGAATACAGGAGACTGTGAAGCCTGTGTAGAGGAGCCTGGGCCTTCTATTGACCACCTTGAGTTATAACTAGCTCTTGCAAATGAATTGAGTTTGTAAGTCAAGGGTCCACTGTATTTCCACTGACACGTTGCCTTGAAGAATGTCTAGTGGCCTCTCGTGTCTTTGAGCTCAGAAGAATCGGTCCCCAGGGATCTGTCGCAGCTCCTGTCTCCAGGGCACCAGGCACTCGGCCTCATTCTGATCCCCTCCCCTCCTGCCACCCTGGGCGACTGACAGCCCTTTGTTCCATGATCCTGCAGCTTGGGGCACAGTGTTCCTCCCTGGAATACCTGTCTGTCCTTTCGTTCTCCACCTTGGATCACTCCTTTCAAGACCCAGTTTGCACATCAGCACAGGTGGGACACCCAGGTGATTCCTGCCATCTGCACCTCTGCTTAGTCTCCCTAAAGTTCCCCTCTATGCTCCTGGGACACACAGAGCTCACCTCCACCTAGATGCCTGGCTCTCGGCTTGTGATGACCCCTGGACACGGCCCCCTTTGCTCTACCATCAGGCCCAAGGTCTGGGACTGTAGACTCGATACTGGCACATAACAGGCACTCAGAGTGGGTTAGGTTATGGATGGATAAATCAGGAAATAATTAACCAGGTCCCAGTAAGACAAGAGTGGGCTCACAAACAGTTCTTTAAGCCTAAGCGTATCATAGTTGGTTTTTCACGAGAGGCTACAGACTACTTCATTCTGAGTGCTCCGCTTCTTTCTGATATAGAGGAGAAAAAAACAACACAAGCTCTCTGGACAGTTTCCAAATGCAGCCACTTCCCACTCAGGGATACTATGTCAGCCACTGGCATCCCTCCGGGACTGGGGTGATCCCACGGGATGGGCTGTACTGTGAGCTCACAGACATCTCGCCAACCCTGGGAGCCCAAATTGAAGCCGGTAAGTCCTGGGGTCCCCGACAGAGACCAACAAATGACCTGTGAAGAGCCACGGCTTGATCTGACTGTGGGACTCTGGCCTAATGAAATAAACTCTTCCCGGCAGAGCCTGGCCCCAAAGAATGTAATTCCTTCTGACCACACTGTGTAGATAAAAATAATTTAGTGATTTCCTCCCACTAAGCTCTTGGGCTTAAACCAAGAAATCTGCAGAGTGGCTATTGTGATGCTGCTGTATGGTGGTAAACATGGGCTTTACCTGCACTCTTGCTGGGGCGTATCAGGAGTTTATCAGCGCCAGGCAGGAGAGCACCCAGCATTTTGGTGGGGATTCTTCCTAGGGCAGAGCTGCCCTATGCAGTGCACGGTGGTTAGCGCCTTAGAGCCCATCAATGCCAGTTACTATGACAGCCCCCAAGTAAAATTTCCAAACATCCTTAGAGGCCAGAGCCATTGTACATCCTGGGGTTCCCAGAAGGGTTAGCTGGGGAGCTGAGGTTTGTTTTATAGCAGGAGACTCTAGAAAGGGACTGGGAGGTGGCCCAGTGTAGATCTTGCCTAGTGTGCAATAGGCCCTGGGTTTGAGCCCCAGCACAGGAAAAAGGTTAAAAACAAACAAACAAAGTCTTCAAGAAGGCTATTGGCTCTGGACAGCTAATGGCTTGGAGGGTCTGAGTAAGAGCCAGCTCTGCTTTCTTGCTCAGTTTTAAAAGTGCAACAGTAATCCCAGCACTAGGGAGGCTGAGTCAGGAGGATTGCCATGAGTTCAAGGCCACCCTGGGCTACACAGCAAGATCCTGTCTCCAAAGAAAACAAAAAAGTGCAACAACAAGGACAACACAACAACCCTATTATTGCCACCAACACCATGGTGGTTCTACCCTGCAAACTGGCCCCCTGCAGAGAATTTCAGAGTTTTTCAAAGTGATCTTAAAGAGCATCTGTGTCACCGAGGGGCAGAGGCTCTAAAACCAGCCACAGAGAAAAATGGGCTGAAATCCTGAGCAGAGGGGGCCCGAGCTCCAAACTCACTGCCCCAAATCCCTCTGATTTAGGGGCTAGAAGCTTACCAGCCCCAGCAGGAGGGCTACTTACTACTTCATCTCATCTTTCTCACTTATTTTAAATTTATTTTATATTGCTGTGCTGTTTGCAACTTTTCAAGCAGCTTTAAATCCTTTTACAACAAGGCTGGGTATAAATAAATAAAGCAAAGAAATAAAATACACGGCTGCTGTTGTCAGCACTGGCAGGCTGGGTAAGGATGTTTCGGCTCCGATCTAAGGCAAGGAGAAGAAAGAAGGGCTGGGCCTCCGCCTTCTCCTGCCCCTGCATTAGACGCAGAACCTCGGGCAAGTTACTGCTGCTTGGGCCTTCGTATTCCTGTCTTTAAAATGAGGAATCTGATGCAATGGTTTCGAAGGTTCCCTTATTTCCAAGCATGGGGCTCCAGGAGGCGCCCACACTTGGCTCTTGTGCCTCCTCTCTGTTCTTCCTCAGTACCATTAACCACCCCTTCTGCACAGGGATTGGGTGAGTCAGGGGCCCATGTAGGAGCCTCTGTCTGTGATGACAAATGTGTCATCCTGGTCACCCAAGGAGATCTTTTTGCCCAGTTAAAAGAAATCAGAAGCTGGTGCAGTGGTGCATGCTTGTAATCCTAGCACTCTGGGAGGCTGAAGCAGGAGGATCACAACTTCAAGCCAGCATGGACAACCTAGTGACTTAAGTGAGACTATGTGTCAAAATGAAAAATAAAAAAAGTGCTAGGGAATGTAGCTCTGTGTGAAGGCTGAGTTCAATCTAGCAACAAGAAAGAAAGAAAGAAAGAAAGAAAGAAAGAAAAGAAAGAAAGAGAAAGGAAGTTTTGTCTTATTTTTTAAATTTGTGATTTATTTTATTAGATTATTGACTACTTTTCCTAGTATAAAAAGGGGTGACAACATCGGCTTCCATCTTTATTCTCTAATAAATCCCCTCCTTCTAACTAAGCAGTTACAGAGAACAGTGTCTTCCATTTGCAGAGCACACAAAGCATCATCGCTGCACCGTCACTCATAACAACACAGGAACATTATTATTAGCTGTGCCCAAGGCATGGAAGGGATGCCTCACACTCTGGGGACGTCCTGCCTTTTGCTTTCCGTTTTTGGTGCTGGTCTTGTTCTGTGCGCCTAGCTGCACAGTCCCATGGTCTCCGTCCATCTGTACGCAGGACAGCAGGGGACACCCGTCGCTTTCAGCAGCTCCAAGTCAAGGCTTCAGCAGGGCCCTAGAGTGGTGCCTTGCAAACCACAGCAGCCCATTGGTTACCAGAGGGTCTCACGGAAAGGTAGCTTTGCATTCGATGGCTCAGAGTATTTTATTTATGTCTGTTTTCTGTATTTCTAACTCTTTGACACCGTTAGACCTTTCAGCCTGCCCCTCTCAGGACTGGCGAGTTCCTTGGGACAGCAGAGGACTCGGCTGCAAGTGGGTCTCTCCTGTGAAACCCACCACTCCCAAGTGCACATCCTCCAGCTCTTATATCGAGCCTGTGCACTGTGGGCCACTATCTCTCTGCCCGAGTCGCCCCTGGGGTTCAGATACCCAGGGCAGCCCTGCACCCCAGCATCCACTGAACGATTCCAACGAGCTGCTCCTAAACCTGCCCATTCTGTCTTGATTTCGCTGTTGTGTGGGAAGCAGCAAAGGCAACGCTTCTGTTTTCTCCTCCCTTCTTCCCTGGGCCTCCTGCTGGGCCTGCTGCCTCCCTGGGCGGCCCTGCACATACACAGTCCTCTTGGGGACTGTGGGGGGCCAACTATCTTTTCCAGGGAAATCATCTCCCTGACTTGTGAATAATAACAAAACCTGGATCTTAAACCAGCGGGATGGGCCTGCTGGAGCGGATGCTGCCCATCTGAGGACCACCCTTTGGCCCACTGTACTGTCAAGGAAAAAGGCGCGGTCACTGGCTCTGAGGGAAATGACAGCACCACATGCAAGTCTGATCTAAGGTGGAGCCCAGAGCACTGCAGGAATCAATGGTGACATGGCCAAGGCCACTGCTGAGAGCCCCTCGGATAACTCCCAGTACTTGTCTTTCTAACAATGTGGCTTCATGCAGCTTTACTAGATGGAAATTAAATAAAAAGCTGCAATGGAAAGGAAGCTGGGCCTGAGGGCTTTAAACCAGCACAGACACAGTAGCAACAAAGGTGACTCAGGGCCAAGGGTCAGAGCACCAGGTGCTCTGGAGAAAGGCCAGGGCTCTGGGGGTCAGCTGACACTGGCCACTTACTGCATGTCTCCACCTGGGAGACGGGCATGGGATGCCACACACGAATCCTCAGGAACCCGTCAGGGCTCTAGAACCCAAGCTACTTCCTGGTCCCTCATAGCAGGGCACCACCCAGGGGTCCAGCAGCTCTCTTTCCAGAGGTTCCTGAGGGCTCTGACCACCGTGGCCTCCCTCAGGGAACCCAGGCCTTCGGGAAGCAGCTCAGACAGGATGCAAACTTTCTGGTTCCAAGGCCACAGGGCTTTCTTCCACCCAGGACATCACCATCTCATGGGTTGTCAATTAAAGCAAACCCCACCCAGGAGCTATCAGTTTAAGTACTTCACGAGGCTTAGCTCATCTAATCCCCACAACTCTGTGTAGTAGCTGCTCTGTAAATCCGTATTTTCAAGATGAGTAAGCAAGTCCAAGGAGGCTAAGTAGTTTCCCAAGCCACCCACTAATTGGCTGGGTCAGAATTTCAATTCGGATGCGGTCCAACGATGGAGCCCAGGTCTGCAGCCACATCAGCATGAGCCAGCAGCAAATCACCCTTCCTGCAAGAGACCTGCTGACTCAGAATCTCAGGGACCCAGCCAGGATCCCGAGCTTTACAAGCTCGCTGGTGTTTCTGCTCCAGGCTGATACACTGTATCAGAGGCAACCCTAATGGAAACCTCATTTCCCAAGCCAGACCAATAGTAGCAACTTGAAGTATAGATGTCACTACTCAGCATGATGCCTTGGGAGGGAGCATGGTAAATTAGAAGACCAGGCATGAGTTGCCAAAGGAATTAATTTCTTCTAGCTTCATCTTCTTCATCTGGAGAATTGGGGCATAAGATCTTCCTCCTGGAATCCATATGAGCATCGAGTGAGCCAGAGCTAGTTCTTGTACCCAGCACCCAGGAAATGCTGTATGAGGGGCAGCCATAGTACTTCCTCAGAGATTCTGTTTCCTCAAATTCTTGTCCTTTCTTATCATGCTTTATCATTGCATGAATCCTGAAGTCCTTTGGTTGCCAAATCAAAGACAAGAGTCGCCAAAAAGAATAAAGAAGCTACTGTCTGAACAATGCCTAAAGACATTATTGTATACCTCCTTGGAGCGTGTACCCCGAATGCTACCAAAAGTTCCAACTCCAATCTCGGGGTAGATGTGCTTACTCATTAACTGAAGAAATTCACATTTAAACACAGGCCTGATCCTCATCCATGTTACCCGAGGACACCTGCTAAAGCCATGACGATGGCATCCCCATCATGCCCCAGAGGTGCTCCAAGAATAATGGTGCTGACAAACTGGCTATATTCTGTAGCGACTTTGCTGTCTTCTTTGAATCAAACAGATCTATCTCCAGCCATGGAAACACTGCAGAGGAAGCGGGTTTTGCTGCTCGCTGTGGCTGGGGCACCCTGGGTCAGACACCAGCAGCCTTACTGCATGGATGAAGATGTCCTGCACCACCAGAGAGAGTGGGAAGAGAGAAAAAGGAGGCGTGGGAGAGGAAAAGGCTTCAGGGGTCATTTCTGTCATCATGTAAGTCATCCGAGGCCAAATTTGTCCTAAGCCACCATCAAGTGTGCTTTTTAATCAGGAGGAGGAGGTAGAATGTAAAGGGATTTTTAAAAGATAAAGGAAAAATGTAACGCTAGCTTCATTAGATAAATTAAAATTCCACTGGGACATGTCAGCAGTTACTCTTCCTATCTATAAGGAGAAATTTCAATAAAAGGGTGTAGGTGGCTAAATGAAAACCTGAGCAGAACTCATTTTTTCATGATTTCTTTCAGCATTTGGAGATGTCTAAAAAAAATACATTTGTTTTCTGATCATTTTTGATTCTGGCCCAGGAAAAAAAAACGAAACAAAGCAAAATCAAACCAAAGGGGGTTCTCATGTATCTTACCTCTGGTACTGTTAAATTGAATTGCCTTTTAAAATTAAAAAAAAAATCTAATTATAAAATTAGTAAATATATAACATTTTAGAAAATTTAGATATGGAGGAAGAAAATAAAAATACACCACCCATCTTCACAGCATTTCAGTTGAAAAATACACATTTATATGTACATAATTTTTTAAAAAACCACTTTGTTTTAAATGCTATTTTCCAAGCCAGCAGTAGTGGTCCACTCTTGTAAACTGGAGGCTGAGGCAGGAGGATCTCCATGAGCTCAAGGCCAGCCTGGGTTACATAGTGAGTTCAAGGCCAGCCTGAACTACTTAGCGACACCCTGTCTTAAAGCAAAACAGAAAAAACCAAAATGCTATTTTCCTCTCCACTTTTCATCACGAACATTTCTTCATTATAAAACTTTAAAAAATTATTACCTTAGAAGCCTCTTAGTACTGATAGTCCTTACTGTTTGGTGGTAGGATTGGTCGCAATTTTTTGCTATTATGGATAATTCTGGAGTGAATATCCTTTAAAGATATTTTTATATACATTTCTATGTGTTTTCTTTTCTTTTTTTCTTTTTTTGGTACCAGGGATTGAACTCAGGACCTTGTGCTTATGAGGCAGGCGGCGGCACCACTGAGCTACATCCCCAGCCCTGTATTTTCTTATATATATTCCTAGAAATAGAATTTTTGGTTCCAGTCATTGATCCAGGTAGTCAAATGCCCAAGAGACAGAATCCTGTTCTTCATATCTACCAGCATGGGTAAATCTGGTTTACTTCTTCCTCACTAACACTGGAAATTATTATTAATCTGTAAACATTTGCCAATTTTTTTTTGTACCGGGGATCAAACCCAGGACCTTGCACTTGCGAGGCAGGTGGCGGCACCACTGAGCTAAATCCTGGGCCAACATTTGCCATTTTGATAGGTGAAAAACACTGTGCTTATTTTAATTCTTGTTTTTGATTACCAATGGGGTTGGACATCTTTTCATGTTAATTGGCCACTTGAACTACATTTCTTGTGAATTACCTATTCATACCTATCTTTTTTTTTTATAGCTATCTTTTAATTAGTATATTTCTTTTTCTCATCAATCTGTAAGAATTCTGTGTAGTAGTATGAATATTACTATTTTAAAATCCAAAGTTGAAAACCATAACTTTTTCAACTGTGATGTGCTCATGTCATAAAACATTAAACAGTTCTTTGGGTGGGAGAGGGTTTGGGGGATATCAAGGTTAAATCAGATAAAAAAAATCTCTGTCACCAAATCTAAACCTAGAATTCTCATTTTAACCTTCCCCCTTCTTTTAAAACAACTGCAAAAATAACAAAATGTCAGACTTAAACACAGGGACAGGGTGGCATGGTAGGTAGAGTCCTGTCTCTATGCTAGGAGGCACCTACCCCTTCAGGTTAATCAGCTATGGGACAGACACCTGGGGGCAAGGAGGCTCACAGGGCACTGTCCCGTCCCAGCAGCCAGAGGAGGGGCAGGGCATCCCAAAGAGGTGATTATTTGGATTGGAGCCCACAAGACAGGGCTCTGAATTCTGAGTTCCTGGGTACCATTTGGAAGAGCTGAGTGATCACCACAAACCAGAAAACCAGGGTCCTCCTCCATCTCCAGGGTGACAGGATCGAAGGAGATTTAAGGAGGCCAGGACTCGGCCTGTGTTTGCTTTACTCACTGTTCCAAAGATGCAGAGCTGAATCCAAAGCTGCCTTTTGGTGTGGACGCCTGAGGTCTCCATGGAGAGGGTGGCACAGACCCCTAAGCGTAAACTGGATCTCCGGGCACAGAAACACCTCTTCACACCCAGTCTGCATTTCCACAGATGACAGTAGGAGCAGAAAATGCAGTCAGCCAGGTTGGTGAGGTGGAGGGTGGTGACTGAGGGAGGAGGCAGGGTGCCACCTTCCACGCAGGGCCATCCCAGGTGCCGCATTTGGGTCAGATGCCTGTCATTCTCACGGGCTCTGAGGCCGCCTGGGATCAGGCTGCAATTGTTCAAAAATAGAACAGGAAGTCCAGAACAAAGCAAGGCCCAGGCGAGGCTGCAGCACGGGACTCATCTTGCCGGAGATCAGCCCTGCTCCAGGCACAGAGGGATGTCACAGACAGGCAGTGAGCCAAGCCAGGTGTCACGCTGCCTGCTGTGAGTCGGCACCATGTCCCCATTCCGAGATGAGCAAGACTAGGAAACAGACGGTCTACAGCAGCCACCAGCCCTGCAGACACTAACATGGAGATTTTCTGTGGGACAGCTGAGCAGAGGGAGTGAAGGAGAGAGACAATGGGTGGGTGGTAAGGCGAATCTGTAGGTCTGGCCTGCTTAGCGTCCATTCTCACAGTAACAGCACCTTGATTTTCTTTGGGGTGCACCCTGTACCCTCTTTGAGGGCTGGGCAGCACGCATGATGTCCTCCCAATGATAAAGTCACTTTCCCAGACAGTGGTAGAAGGCCTTATAGCCAAGGGGCTTCCGTGTGCAGAGTTCCTACCTAGGGCCACTCTGGCTTCTCAAAAACACATGCAACATGCCTCTTGGTCCATTGGGTTGGGATTCCGGTAATGGC
This sequence comes from Heterocephalus glaber, assembly GCF_053883595.1. NCBI lineage: Eukaryota > Metazoa > Chordata > Mammalia > Rodentia > Bathyergidae > Heterocephalus > Heterocephalus glaber. The sequence goes on along the minus strand of NW_028258156.1, from coordinate 23,318,106 downwards.
CTCGGTGCCCACTGTACCAGGGAGGTCCCCAGGCTGTCTCCTACACTGGGGCGGGGGCGAGGGCGAGGGAGATGCAAAGGTCAGGGGTCTTGGTCTATCACGGAGCAGGAGCAGGCCTAGGAGTGACAGTATCACATTTTGGGTAAATCTGATACGTATTCAAACAGGGGTGAACTGGCATCCACAGTGGAGACAGGAAGTTAGGATTTGGGAGCTCCAGAGAAGCCAGAGAGAAAATCCCAGCACTTACACACAGACACACACACACACACACACACACACACACACACACACACAAATCAGTAGCAAAGTGTGTGAAGTTTCTTTCAGAGCTTGCTTTCTGCTTTTGAGCAAATGGTAGGGCTGAGAACAACCTACTGTGTAAGGCCCAGTTAAGGGATCATTTAAAGATTGTACTGCCAGGGCTGGAGATTTAGCTCAGTGCTTCTGGTGCCTGCCTCAAAAGTACAAGGACCCGAGTTCGATCTCCAAAAAAAAAAGAAGAAAGAAAAGAAAAGATTGTACTGCCAGAGCCTGCAGAGGTTGTTACTGGTGGCTCACACTCTGGATTCTTTGTGTGTCTGGTGGTGTGGGGGCACTGGGGATTGAACCCAGTGTGAGTGTATGTGAGACAAGTGCTCTACCATTGAGCTACATCCCTAGTATTTTAATTTTTTATTTTGAGACAAGGTCCGGCTAAATTGCCCTGAGCCCTCCTGCCTCAGCTCTCGGAGTAGCTGGTTTACAGGTGTGTGCCACTGCACCAGGCTATCTTGCTTTCCCACAGTCTGAATATCAAATAGCCTGCAATCTTGATCTTGGTGTAGCCCTTGGGCCCCGGGGCTCTTTCTCAGTGTGGATGGTTAATTCATTAGCCTCCCAGAATACAGACCTGGACAGTGCTAACCCTGGTTCTTGTCTGTTAGCCATCTGCTCCCTTCTCTTTACCTCAGTGGAGCTGGTACCCTTCAGGTACCCCCTGGAAAATTCCAGGGTGCTCTACCTGCCTGGCAGAGTCACAGCAAACCTTGGGAAGACCTGATGACCCCTCCTCACCCCCCCACCCACCCCCGCCGGGGCAGCCCACAGTGGGACTTTCTTCCTGTGACCTCTTTGTTTTCTGCAGACCTGAGGCTTTAGTTTGTTTGTTTGTTTTTGGTACGGGGGCTCAAACTCAGGACCTTCCGCTTGTGAGGCAGGCAGCAGAACTGCTGAGCTAAATCCCCGGAGACCTCAGGCTTTAGGAAGCTTTCCTGAGCCCGATGCACGGGCCTTGCCTAGCCGTCCTCTGAACCCACTGAAACTCCAGCCCCAGGACCCCTCCCGGACTGCAGCAGTCTGGGCAGCAACCACCAGCACAACACACGCCAGATGCTCCCTCCGAGGTGAGAGGTGGTCACAGGGTGGTGGCTGGGGACCTTCCCGGCTCTGCCCAGCCAGACACTTCGCAGGGTCCTGCCTCTCTGCTGCTGGCTCCTTGGCTTGAGACTCTGTGGCTGGCAGGGCTTCCTGTCACTGTCCCTCCAGGACCCACCTGGCTTCTGAAGAGCTCTTCATTCATGAGGATTGGGCAGCCTACTGCTAAGCTCCAGTGCTCTGGAAGGGGCCAGAGCTACCCTTTTTTAAGAGTGGGTGTGGCCTGTGTGTGTGTACGCACGCAAGCACATGCTTACGTGCCTTTGCATTTAAAGTCAGATCCATATTAAGAAGACACAACTGGGCTGGGGATTTAGCTCAGTAGTTCCACCACCTGCCTCAAAAGTGCAAGGTCCTGAGTTTGATGTTCGGTACCAAAAAAAAAAAAAAGACACAACTCTCCTAAGTGGCAGACATCACAGTTCCAGTCTTGAAGCTCTTGCTCTTTGGCTGAGTGACAATGTGTCATTCACCTCGGGGTCTCTGCAGAGCAGGGGGCTAAGAAGGCCTTAGGGTTAGACAACCTGGGTTTGAATTCTGATTTGGCCACTTGCTAGCTGTTGATCTCGGACAGACAAGTTCCTTTTCTCTCTGTGCCTCAGTTTCCTCATCCACAAATTGGGGACAATGAGAGTCCCTACTGCAAAGCGTTGCTGTGATGACTAAATATGTTCATACATACAAAGTTCTTAGAAACCTTCCTAGCACACAGTATGCAGTCAATAAATATTTAATCTTACTTGTATTGTTATTCTACAAATAACAGATGTCATTATTGTAAATAAAATGAGCTGGGAAGTTGGACTGATTCATACCTCGGGTTTTTGCAGCTCTAAAATGCCACAAATGTATGGTCATGGGAGACTCGGTGAATGGTGAATGGGTCCTTCAGAGGGAAACACCAGTCAAAAGGAGGAGCCACAGGGGACTTAGGAGAGGCTCAAATCTGGACGCTGCTGCTCATTTTGTGGCACAAGCCAGGGGCTTCTTCCCTTGTGAGTGCTGTGGAGTGGAAGTCAGGACCCCTTGTCTTGCCTGGCTGGGGAGCTTCTGGCTCCACCTGAGCAGCTGCTCCAACCAGGGTGGCTTCGGGGACTCTACCAGGACTGGACTCTGGGCACAGCCTCGAGGAGAAGGAGAAGCAGTACTCGCTGAAATGGCCAGGTTTGGGAATGGGAGGACACTGCTAGATGGAAGACTTCATCTCTCTTGGATGGAAACAAAATATTTGGGGGTTATAATCTCCTTTTTCCCAAGAATACCAACAGACAGGATGTATTAGTTGCCTATGGCTGCTGTAACAAAGTGCCATAAGTTGGGTGGCTCAAAACAAACTTATTCTCGCATAATTCAGAAACCAGAAGTCTGAAATCAAAGAGTCAGCAGGGTTGGGTCCCTCTGGGGCTTTGAGAGAGAATTTGCCCCCTGCCTCTCTCCTGGCATCTGGGGTCACTGGCAGCCAATTCCTGCTGTCTCTGTGCTCCCGGCTGCACCGCTCCAGGCCCTGCCTCTGGCTCACGTGACCTCTTTCCTGTGTGCTGTGTCGGAACCTTCCTCTCCTTTCTCTTTTGAAGGTATCAATCATCAAATTAGGGACCACCCTCATCCGGTACAACTTCTTCTTCACTTGAGAACATCTGCCAACCCTCTTTCCAAATAAGGTCACAGTCACAGGTAAGAGGCAGGTGGAATTTGAGTGCATCTCTTTTAGGGGACACAAATCAACTCATTAACAAGGTCTATAACACAACGTTGAGAAGAGAAGAAAGAGTTTACTGTTTGGCCGCTGGTGAAAAATAAGAAAAGGAAGAAATCACCACTGTTCTGAGAAAAGGTACAAAGCCAGAATATGTGGAAGCAACCAGACCCTCCCTCCATCTTTGTATTTCCCACTCTAGAGCTAATTATGACAAATTATAGGACTACTGGGAGAATAAACTCCCAAGACCCTAAGGGACTGAACCCAGAGCCTTTGCACTGAGCTACATCTCCAGTCCATTCTAATAAAATTTTAATTTTGAGACAGGGTCTTGCTAAGTTGCTGTATTTCCCAGGCTGGGCTCAAACCTGCTTCAGCCTCCCAGAGTGCTGGGATCACAGGTGTGTACCACTCCACCCAGATACTTCATAAACCTTTAAAAAAGTCTGAGTCCTTCCCACCTGGTCCTCCCCACCTGGTCCTCAGGTGGCACGGTCTACGGCTTCCCGCAGTGGGAGGCTTGGTGAGGCATTCTCTGTAAGGGATCTGTGCTTTGCATGTGAAGCACATACCTGGTCCTGACTAATCAGAGCAGGGATGTTCTGAGCAACTTTAATTTCCAACTTTAATTTCTCTGATTAAATGGCAGCCTAGCAAGTTAGCCAGTGTTCACACACCCATCCAAACTCCCAATCAGCTGGGAAATCCTTCAGGGGTACAAAGAAGGCTCAGAGGACGAATTTGGAAAGGCAGCATCTGTGGCCTGTGGATGGGCCTAATCTCCACTCGCATTATTTTAGGATGCTGAAGGGGAAGGGAGTCTGAAGAGACCGCTAGCAGAGACAAGCACCAAGCAAACTGGAACAGGGGCACTGTTACCTTCACCATCTCTTCAGTGCCGGGCTTCACGCCTGGCATCCAACACGCACTCAACCAAATGGTAAGAGACTCTTTCAGAAACACATGCTGGGAATGTCCAGCCTGTCTGAATAACGGGATGGCAGGAGGGCATTCCACTGCCCAGCCCTTAGTAAATGATCAGTCTCGACTGCTGAATGAATGAACTAACTCATGAACTTCCTATGCATCAGGAGCTTGGGAGAGACTTGGGGAGAGTCCCACCTGTGTCTACCTGTGCTTGGCCTTGTGGGCCCCTATCACACACACACGAGGAGCTCCGGCAGATTCCTACAATAGTGCTGGCATCTCTCACAGTCAGTGACTGAGAGGTGGGTGCACCATTCTATCACAATGCCCCTCTTCTAACAATTTAACTATTAACATCTTAAAAGCACTTGAAATCATCACAGCATGAGGTTCTTTTAAATAACAGAGAACGAGTCTCACCCCTCTAGTTACTATTCTCTAGAGAGAGACATTAAGACAAATTAAAAACTAGCAGTCTGATTCTCTATCCCAGGCAGCCACATAAATATAGAACAAGATCTTTTTTTTTTCCAATCTGAGTATACTGATGGGCAACTTGACAGTAGCTATTAAAATTAAAATATGTATCTCCAAGACCCAGTGTTTGGAGTAACAAACACTATGTACAGGAGTGTTTACTGCATACTGCTATTAACAGTGGGGGGAAACTATGACCAATCTGCCCATTCCATGGAATATCATTCATTGGGAAGATAGTCATACACAGACTTGAAAGACATCCCAGTTGAATGTCTTAGAGAAAAACAGTTGCAGAAGTTAGGAATGGTACTGTTTATGTTAAATACATAGCAATATCAGACTATTTCTGTGGGTACATATATGTGGATATGAATGCAAAAAATAAGTATCTGTACAGATACATCCTAGACTAACAGTGTTTATATCTGAGGCAGGAATTTAGGTTGTAGTAACACTGAAGGGGACTTTAACTTGTATTAATGAATTACTTGTGTGATGTAAGAGTTATTTTTTAAAACCCAAGGAAATGACAAAAAGTATGATTGTATTGCATTGCTTTTCATGGTAGCTGTTCTTTCTGAATTTATTATCTAACTGGAGATAAAATGTAAAATTAAAGTGTCCTCTTAGATCTCAGGAAGGCATGCAGACTGTGACATGAGAATCTAAATGTATTACAAATGTATGAAAGAATCTCACGGAAGAGGGTGCCGTAAGAGTGCTGACTTAAGTGACCGGAAATGGGTAGTCTGTGAGACTAAAGGCAAAATGAACCACATGGAAGCACTGTACTCTATTTGATAAAATTGTTTCTCATGGGTTACAATTCCAATATTGTTATATGTGCATATCAGAACAAAGCAATTAAGAAAATAGACAGCATGTGGTAGAAGCCAGCTTTCTCACAGTTGCAAAAATAAATTTATAGATAGGCAAGGAAAGGGGATAGAATGACCATATGGGAATGGTTTAGAGTTGGAGACATCAGTATGAATTCCTGATTAATACAGATACAGATGGTAACATACAGAAATCTTTATAGGCATGTGATGCTTATTTATAATACAGACACAAGAGTTAGTGTACACATACATATTTTCTTGCTTTATGTCAGCTGAAAGAAACTAGAAGCAACCACACCAAAGTAGCAAAGAAAATCCTTAGTGCCCACATCCTGTTTTCTCAGATTATTCAAGAGAGGAACCAAAGCTCTTTGGAGAAATGGTTAGTTTTTGCCTGGGGCAGGAGATATACAAGATGAGAGCTTGGGACATCTTGCAAGGTCAGAAAGTAAGGAAGTAAAATAATAACAAATAGTAAATAGTAAAACCTTACATGATTGGTATATGTTCAAGGGATACAGGAACCAATTGCAAGATCTTCCAATGGCCAAAATTGGAAAATCTTGAGCAACAAAATAAAGTGGTATTGCATTATAACCCCAAGTATAAAATGAAGAGTCCATATTGATATAAATAAATGGTGGAATAAGTAAATAAATGGGGGAGGAGACACAGCTTTTCCTTGGAGAAAAATTCCAAATAATCTAAGTAGACATTTCACCCATGGCAGGGGAGGGGGTGCCAGTTTCCACTTCCTAAGTGTGGAATGTGCAAGGAGTAAGGCATGGAAAGAGTGGGGATGAGAGAAGTAGATTTATACTGGAGAAACTGACAGAGATCACCTCAAATGCTCAGTCAGGTAAGCAAGGTCCACACTAACAGTGAGAAATCACGTTGAGCATATGTGGCCCCTGATATAGTAAGAGGAAAATGCCACTTTACCGCTGTGGTCTTTACCCTAAACCTACAATCCAAGTCTGATCATGAGAAAACACACCAGGCAAGTACAGACAAACAGCCCATAATTTATCTGGCCAGTGCTCGTCAAAACTATCAAGGTTATTTATAAACAAGGGAAGTCTGAGAAATGGGCTCAGCCAGTAGCATAAGGGGACATGATGACTAACATAAGGAGTACCCTGAGACCCTGGAACAGAAAAGGGACTGTGGGGGAAACTAAGGAAATCTGAATCAGCGATGGAGCTCAGTTAGAAATAAAGATTCTACACTGGTTTGATAACTGTAACAAATGTACCATACTAATCTAACATGTTAACAACAGAGGAAACTGGCCATAGGGTATATCTAGGAATACTCTTTTTGGTAACTAAAACTGTCCTAAAAAACAAAGTCTATTTTTAAAAAAGTATCCCCTTAAGTTTCAGGTTACTTTTTATTTGTTCACAAAAAAAGAGCCAAAAGGTAAGCATGGATTTCAAATTTACAAGGCTAGATGATGGGTATTTTCCCCTTGGGAGTTACTTCAGGAGAGCACCCATCTGAGGTTCCTGCTGAAACGAAATTGTATTTTGATGCTGCCCCAGTGGTGGCCACTGAGGTGCTGGCCAGCCAGGTCAGCAGCTGCCCCGAGAGGCACTTTCAGGTCAGTACCATGCAACACTATCAGTCTTGTGTGTAACCCTGGGGTGCACAGGCAGCTGCTTTAGATGGAGAGATCGCATCCCTCTTCTGCTCAAAATCCTGGACTCTCCCATGAGGGCTGCTTCGCTGAGCCCTTCAGGCTCAGGAGGTCCTCAAACCACCAGCCCACTCCAGCCTCAGAGCTTTTACGCCTGCTGTTTCCGGCCTGCAATGCTCTTCCTCTCCAGCCTTGTCCCTACCCCTTCTTTTGGGTCTCTGTTCAACTGTCCTTGCATTAGAGAGACCTCTGTGGCTAATATAGCAACCCCTCTGTACCAGTGATGGCAAAGCGTTTAGAGCTTTCAATGATATAAACAGCCCGCTGCCGCACACGTGCCATAGGTTCGCCACCACTGTAATTGCTTTCTTTCCCCTTGTTGGCTTCATTTTTCATTCTCAGTACAACCATATGGCTATTTAGTTGCTTATTGCCTGTTGTCCCCAAATAAAAGGTGATTTTCATGAGCACAGGGACTTTACCTATTTTTGTTCACTGTGGTATCACCAACACCTAGAACAGAACCTAGAACATAGTAGGCATTCAATAATATCCGAATGAAGGAATGAACGAGTGATTTTTACATTGCAGTATGATGAATAATGTGTGATGACAAAGAATAATTACACCCACACCGTATTTGTTGGTTCCTTCTATTCTTTAAGGGTCAGAGCCAGGAGTGGTAGTCTGTACCTGTAGTCCCAGCTACCCAAGAGGCTGAGACAGGAAGATTGCTTGAGCCCAGGAGTTTGGGGCTGACCTGGGGGAATAGAGTGAGACCTCATCTCTTTAAGAAAAATAAAGCTCAAAAAGTCTTTCTTCACAAATTCTTGTGTGTCCTGGTATAAAAGTATATGGAAATGTAAGTGGATTATTCATTCAACAATATTTATTGCTGGATCCTATGTGTCGAGCACTATGGCGGGCACTAAGGGCACAAAGGTGAGACCTCCAGAGTCCCATCTGTCTGTCTGTCTGTCCATCCTTCCAATCTTTTAAGCCATGTCAAAGCCATCCCCACACTGCATGTTTGGGTCAGCATTTGGATCTTATCCTGTCTTGCCTTCTGGATTGTCCACTCTCCTAATGGGAGGGGACTCTAGAATTTAGTTGTAGATGTGGTACCCCCCATTCACTACTTTTTGCATCCTGAAAAGCAAAACCGCACTAAATTCTGTATATCTGTTTCCTCATCTGTAAACACGGGTTTGAGACCTCTGGCCAGCTGGCCTCACAGTTCTGCGAGGAAGCTCCAATGAGATGATCCAAAAATAAACACGCTTTCTACACTGTGTGGCCCTAAACACATGGACCAGATCTGCTGCCAGCAAATGCTAAAAACAAAAACAAAGCACTAAACAAACAAAACAAAACCCAGACTCAAACCTTTGCCTCTGCGCGCTTCCCAGAGCCTGAGGCAGCTGCTCGGTGGTGAGGCCAAGCTGCCAGCACTCAAAAACCCCACAGTTGGACAGAAATCAGGAGAGCAGCCCAATTCCTGTCAAGGTAATAATCCTTTGAGATTAAGTGGACCATCAATAACCCTTGGTTAACATTCGAGTCAAGCACCCTGGCCCCTCGGCCCTCCTCTGCCCTCCAGCTGAGGATCCATCCCACACTATTGTGGATTCTGTGCTGTTTTGAGCTTTTAGCAGCCTGTAGAGTCTCCTTTCATATTTCTAAAAAAACCTTGACTTGGCTGGCTTTGGAATTTCTTAGGGGACCAGACCTTGATAGTAAACGAAAATGGTTCCCCCATTTGACATGTAAACACCACTGAGCAGGGTGGGACTCTTCAAAAGGAAGATGCTGTAAGTCTTCCAAACTGTAATCAAAGTGCATGAGGAGAAAAGGAGAGTGAGTGGGGAGAGAGGGAGAGAAGAGACAGCAAAAGGGCAACACAGCAAGCAAAGGGGCACACATACTAGAATGTATTTTCTAGAGCTATGATTGCATCTAAACTCTGGAATTTTCTAGTCCCCCTCTCTGCCTGCTGGGCTGCATGAATTGCCAGCATTAACTGAGAAGGTGGTGCTATCACACAGAGCTGGTAAATTCATCTTCTGGAAACCAAGACCCTTCCTCTGTGCACTCTCACATAGAAGGGCTAATTCAATTTCCTTCTACCTCTTTCCTACCAGATCTGCATGTCCTGGGCTACAATACAATCATCCGCAGTAATGAAGGCACCTGCCAGCCAGCTTTCACACAGTCGGGCACTGTGGACACTCATGGCCAACTGCTGCTGCGGGAGGCTGAATGCCTGGGCCAGGCCTCTTTGGGCACATGTCCCTGTTACACTGGGTCCCAGGACCTTTCCACCAGTCACCCTTCCTATCACCATGTTGCCTCTCCCTTGTGTTTTTTAAAGATGGCAGACTTTGGTCAAGGAGGTCATGGTGAGAGGTATAGGGACCACCACCCTGGCATCTTGCTGTGGGTAAGAGAGGACCAGACCAATTCCTTTCTTTTCTCTTATGGAAAACTTTCAAACGACATGAGAAACACAAGGTCAACAGATGCACATATACCCACCACCCAGTTTCAACTATATATATATATATTTTTTTTTTTTTTGACACCAGGGATCAAACCTTTTTGGTACCAGGGTCCTTGCATTTGTGGGGCAGGCTGCGGGACCACTGAGCTAAATCCCCAGCCCAACAATTTATATTTTGCCCATCCTGTTCTATGTTTTGTTTAGGGAAATTTTTTTTTTAATTTTTATTTTTTTATGGTACCGGGGATAGATCTCAGGACCTTGTGTTTGTGAGGCAGGCGCCGGAACCACTGAGCTAAATCCCTGGCCCTGTTTAGGAAATATTTTAACACTGGACACTGGACCATTCACCACCACCCCTTAGGATTTTACTGCCTTCTTTAACTGTGCAATGGCTTAGTGACCCACTGAAATGTCCTGATGGCTCCTTCACTGTGGCTGGGAGGAGGTGTAGTGTATATAAGAACTGGGATTTACTGTACTCCTATATTAGTGAGTCAGACCTAAGCCAAACATCCACTCATGTATTTATACTCCATATGGTTTTACGGTGGGAATTGTTCAAGTTACCTTTTTATTATTAACAAAACAAAGGAGAGAAACTAGATTAGCACCTACAACTGGGGCTTTAGACAGACTTTGGTAAAAAGCCACTGTTCTGAGAAGGACGGGTAGTCAAAAGGGACTGCAGGGTCCTTGGTCAGGGAGCCCCAACTACTGGACTAAAGGGACCAGGACACCCCCACTTCCAAGGAGCTTTGCAGGCCACGTGCAGAGGTGTCAGTGAGTGGCAGCTATGCCATCCATATTGCTGCTGAATATAGACTGGGGATGCATGAAGACTAAAGAGGCTGAAATGTGGATCGCTGGTATGTGTGAAGTAATTATTTATGCGAACTACTTACCACGTGTGCCTAATTACCCTATGCACGCTAATGAACAGGTCTGTCATTAAAATCCCACTAGACTCCAGAATGAAACTCTCAGCCATCCCTGGCATTCCTGTGCAGTAGGTATGGTACTGGCTCAGGACTTGAGACTCGGTGTGATTTGTCCCTGGCTGGGCCTCTGTTGTTGGGAGATAGGGCACTTAAGGCTTTGTGGGCCTCCTTGGGCTCTGATGGGGGACTTGGCACATCTGTGGCCCAGAGATGGCTTCTCCTGGCTCTGATCGTGGCAAAGCTTTGGCAAAGGAGTCTCTCCATGAACTGCTGCTGAGCTGCGATGGTCTGGAACCTTAAACCTTCCATCATTCCCAGGTACCTTCGAGCAGGGTTATGGGGAGCTTGCAAACATTCCTGGGCCCTGGCCCTTCCCCAGACTAATAAATCAGGAGCTCTCGAAGTGGGGGCTGGTGCCCCCCAGGCAATTTTGACGCCAGCCAGTAGGACTTGCTACTTTAAACAAGGGCATACTGGGCACACCTTGTTTTACTTTCTTCTCTGTGTTTCTTTGTTAGGGTCAACTTTTTCCTCAAAGCTTTTGAGATAGAACAGATATGTTCTTTTTAGGTTTGAGTATTCAGGTCCTGTTGGCTTCATAAAACAAATTTAGAAAAATTTTCATTTATTCAATGATCACAAATAGTTTTCATAACAAAGGATACATTTGGTTTTTTAAAACTAGCTAGTACCCAGTTACAAGACCACAGAGGCCTTTTCCAAAGAGCATCTCTTTAATAAACCTTCAAATGTATTTTATGGTTATTGGTCGGTTCAGATATTCCACTTCTTTGGGGGCAATTTTGGGAAGTTCTATTTTGCCAGGAGCTTCTCCATTTTCTCTGGATTTTTCAAGCTTATTACCATAGAATTTTACTTACACTGCTTCGGTAAATTCGTGTATTCCTTTCTCAGTTGGGGATTACATCTTGCTCTCATTCTTATGTTGTAGAACACAAGCTTTTTGATTTTCTCCATGGTAATAACAACAGCTGATGCTTACTGACCATGCTATGCACACGGGTCTAACTGCTTCCCTTGAAAGCATCACTCTCGTGACAATTCAATGAAGCAGGCACTCAGTCCTCATGTGACACAGGATTCCTCACCTCTAGGTGCACAGAGACATCAAGCAACTTGCCCTTGGGTCACATGTGGCTCTCTGCTAACCTTGTACATGTGCTTGCCCACACACTCAGAATTCAGACTTGGCCTATTGTTTATATCACGCCAGGGTTAAGAATGGAGTCGGGAGCCAGGGATTTAGCTCAGTGGTTCCAGTGCCTGCCTCGAAAGCGCAAGGTCCCGAGTTTGATCCTCGGTACCAAAAAAAAAAAAAGAATGGAGTGGGGAAGGGAACAACAATATTGCTGGAGCTGCAGGGTCTGGCACAGAACTCTTCTCTAAGGTCTTTCAGAGTCCTGCAGCTGGTACAATGTGGTCCAGAGCCTCAGGGGTTGGAGCTCCGAAGCTGAAGTGGATTCTGTGCTATGTGACTCTTGGGGAAATCTGGCCCAAGGTCACTTCATTGCTTTGAAAGTTCACTCAGACAACAAGAAAAACCTATGCAGACACAAAGAAGAGCCACGAAGAAACCACAGTGACCTAGAGGAGGCGAGTGCTTATCATGATGGACACATAGCAGGAATACACAGCATCCCATGTGTGTGAAGTGATCTGCTTCAAGGATCTGCCAGGACTGGCAGTGCTGCTTCCAGAATAAAGCCCAGCTCTCATTAGCTCGGCCTGTAAGGAGATACTCCATCCAACATCGGCTGTGCTAGGTCCTTCAGCTACTGCCCACCTGGGGCATAGCTGTAGTGCCAGGCAAATGGAACTCCTGGCTTTGAATGTCCCTTATGTTGGCCTCTGTGTCAAGGCCTGAGGTCTTCCCACCACCAGGACACCCTTTCTCCATTTCTGGGAGTCCAAATTCTACAAATGCTTCAAAGTCTAGCACAAATGTCACGACAGTGCTTTCAATCCTCTCTCCCATAACTAAATCATATGTGTACCTAAACTTACCATGTGTGCCAGCACTTTAATATCTGTTGATTCAACCTTCAAAACAACACTGCAGATTCAGTACTGTTTTTGTTTTGTTTTTTTGAGACAGGGTCTCACTATGTAGTTCAGGCTGGCCTCAAACTTACTATGTAGCTGGCTGCCTGCAACTCATGGCGATCCTCCTGCCTCAGGCTCCCTAGTGCTGGGATCACAGGTGTGTGCCACCAAGCCGCCCAGCTTCAGTACTTTTGTTGTTGTTTTGGGACTTTCTATGTAGCCCACACTGGCCTCAAACTTGTGCCAATCTTCTTGCCTCAGCCTCTTGAGTGCTGGGATTACAGGTGTGTGCCACAATGCCTGACCTCCAATACTACTCTTATCTCTATTTTATGACTGGGAAAGCTGAGGCTCAATAACTTGTCCATGACCACAATGCTATCTAGTAGCTGAGCTGGGATTCGAACCCAGGCAATCTGACTCCATACTCTTAACCTCTTTGGCTGTATCTGTGCCTCTCAGCAGGTGTGGGTTACAGTGATATTTGCTTTTTCTGACCACCTCTGTAGGAAAATTGGCTCCTCAAAGAAAGGTCTGGTGCCTCTCTGTGCCCACGCAGATGTATTGTAACTATCTGCTACCTGGAGAGAGCCAAGCCAGAACTGGTTGGGAATTTGTCGCTTGTATTAGGAGCCTTATAGAGAAGGCAGAGATCATCATACAAGGTGGATGGGTTGAGGAGGGCAGGGGTGAAGAATTTACCTTTGACTGTCTCTACTGTCAAGATACTTAAACTGGGGGCAGGGAGGCTGACTTTTGATAAATGACACAGAGAAAATCACTGCTGAAGAGTAGTCAAGTGTAAATGCAGAGAGTTCAAACAGGCAGACAAAGGAGATGCCAGCACAGGTGTGGGACTCTGCAAGCTCTGAGAACTGGGCCATACCTTAAGGCTTTGCATCATCAACAGGGAACCTGTTAAAAATGCAGAATCTCAGGCCCTGCCCAGACCCCTGGAAGCAGAATCCATATTTTAGCAAGACCCTTAGGACAGCTGAATGCACACAGAAGCTGAGAAACAGGGCCAGACATTTGGGACCATCTCCACAGACTGTAACTTAATGGGCTGGGTGTGGGGCCAGGGCATCCATATTTTCAGAAACTTTCTCAGGTAATTTTACCTTTCAGTCTGGGTCCTCTCCAGAGACCGGTGGAATAGGAAAATGGAGGAAGACAAGGGATGGGGAATCCCAGCTTTGCCACTAATGAGCTATGCGACCTTGGGCAAATCTCAATGTCAAATGAAGAAAACAGACTAGATCAATTGTTCATAAAACTCGGATTTGGAAAATACACACATTCCTGGATCAAATGAATTACAACACTCAGGTCTGGGCCAGGGGAATTGGTATTTTAAACAAGTCTGCTAGGGAAGCTGCATGCAGCTGCTGACACTGGTGTGTGTGTGTGTGTGGGGGGATCAGTGGATCAGATAATTTCCAGGTCTCTTGCTGTATACTCTATGAGTATGGAGGAGGGTTTTGGTGTATGAAACAGAAATGTCACGGAGTATTGCTTTACCTTACTGTGTGATCTACTCTATTTTCTTCCCCTTCTCTTACTTTTAAATGCACGGCTTTTTAATTTCCGTGTCCACTAGTGGGATGAGATAATTTGAAACACCCAGTGTATACAATCCCTGAGTCAAGAATGATGCTTTTGAGCAGGGTGTGGTCGTGCACGCCTGTAATCCCAGCATTCGAGAGGCTCACTGTGAGTTCAAGGCCAGCCTGGACTACATGGTGAGACCCTGTCTCAAAAAACAAAAACAAAAACAAAACAAAAAAGAATGTTTGTTGGGGTCAGAAAGTCAGAATCAGATATGAAGGTTGAGAGGATTGTGTCAGGGGCTGAGCATCCCCATTCCCCAAGATGTTGAATCCTAACTGCTAATAAGTGTGGACTTACTTGAAAATAAGGTCTTTGAAAAGAAGAAAAAAATGGAAATGAAACCTATGTAAACAGGGAAGGGTGGAGGGGGTGAAAGGTGCACAGGTAATGGGGAAAAAATAAGAACCAAGATACATCATGTACAGGTACAAGCACCCAATGAGAAATGTAAATGAATTGTATACCTAGAATGTACCAATAAAATATGCCAATAAAATTAATTTAAAAATTAAAAAAAAAAAAGAAAATAAGGTCTTTGCAAATAATCAGGTGAAGACAAGGTTATTAGGTCGGGCCCTAATCTCATATGACGGGGTTCTAATAAAAGGGAAATCTGAACAGAGGCCAACATACACAGGGAGACCAGAAAGCCATGCAGAAGACAAAGGCAGAATGGCAGAATGGGGGTAGTGCACAGACAAGCAAGGGTCACGGGGACAGCCACTGAGCACCAGAACCCAGACAGAGGCCTTCAGCCTTCTCTCTCACAGCCTCAGAAGGAAGCATCCTGGCTGACACGCTGACCCTGGACTTCCAGCCTCCACAAGCGAGACAAGTCTCTGTGGTTTAAGATACCCAGATTGCAGTACTTGGCTATGGCAGCCCCAGCAAAGTAGCAGAGTGCATGTCAGATCCTTGCCCAAATGATATGTTGTCGTGAACCACAGCAGAGACCCAACTGTCTCCTTGGAAGAGACAGAACTTCAGGACAGTGAGCCAGTGTGTCCCATGTGTGACTCCTAACCCTGTCAAGATCCCCAACTTTGCCTGTTGCAGGGACCCAGCCCCAAAACACAGCTCACTTCAGTGTTACCAGCTTCTCTACTGATGCTCTTAAACACATCTTCATCAGAGCAAAAGCCAATGGCGGAAATTTTTGCACTGACCAGTTTATGGGTATAGTAGGCAATAACTCACCTAGTGATTAATATTTGCCAGCCATTTTCCCATGAGAATCCATTTAAATTTCACATTAATTCTCATAGGCACTATGCTTGTGCCCTGTTGTATAGAGCAGAAAACCAAGACAGAGATGTAAACCAACATTCCCAAGGCTGCACCACTGATGTTGGAGGTAGGGTGTGGATGCAGGCAACTGGGTCCCCAGGGTCCATTACACATGACAGGGCACGGCTACCACCTGTGGAGGGCTCCCTGGGGTGGACACTGCACCACTCACACTGTTAACCCACTTCATGAGCAGTCATTTTTCCAAGCTCAGAACATTTATTATTTTTCCATATTTACACTTCCAGGGAAGCTATTTTAAGTTTGGATGAACAGCCCTTCACTTCCCATACACACACTCACAGTCAACAGGTCACAGGCTGATCCTGCAGCCACCCTAGCAGTTGTCTCTCATTGCCGGTTACCTGCTCCTCCCTCTCAACACACCTATGCCCACCCAACTTCTCGTCTGTACCTTCCCAGGCAAAATGGCGAAGTGAATGCTTCCTTGCGGGCAGCCAAATCTCCCCTGGCCAAGCTCATTGCTTTCCACACTAGAAATGGAAGAGTCTTATTCTCCTGGTCAGAGGCGACTGGGCCTGGGGACCCAGCCTCCCACTTCTGTATGTGACTTATAGGTTGGTGTAAAATAAAAACTCTTGATTTTCCCAAGGGAGTCAAGAGAGGGGAGAAGAAGAGCAAGAGAGCCATGTGGAGGGCCGAGAAGTTAGCTCAGTGGTTCCACCGCCTACCTCGAAAGTGCAAGGTCCTGAGTTTGATCCCAGGTAACAAAAAAGGGGGGGGGGAGGTGCCATGTGGAAGAGGAGCAAGAGAATAGGTAGAAAAGAAAGAAAGGAGGACAGGAAAACTCAGGAATTGCTGCATGCCTGTGCCAGAACTGGCCAGGCACAGGGCACCCTTGCTCCAGCAGGTGAGAGAGGATAGGACAGAGCTGGATTTGATCCCATGCGTGGGTGCATGGGTCACGGGGAGGCTGCCATCTTGCTTGATATGAAACCGCAGCTCGAGTTCTGGGCAGAGTGAGAAGGCGGCTCAGGTCACTCTGATCATCCCTGCTGGAACATCAAGGATTTGAGGGTCCCAAGGCTCCTTGTGCCCCTCAGGGCGACACGGAGAAGGCAGTTATGATCACGCAGAGGGCTTTTCACTTTAGAAGATGATGGCCCTACCGAATGTCACACAGCTGTGGCGCGGTGGCCAGCAGTGCTGCGCTCGGACACTTGGACCTCCTGACCCTCAACGCTAGCAGTACTTCTCTGCAGAAGCTGCCCTGAGATGCCCCAGTGGTTCCCAGCTCCCTCCAAATCTGCTTGGTAACTGAGGAGGAAATAGCTCTTTCCACCTCAGTAACAACAAAATTGGGTCTTTGCATCTGTGAAAATTATGCTCTCGATGACAGCAATCCTGAACATTAATCAAGTATCAATCACTGACATGAGTGGAAAATAGAGCCTGCGTCTTTACTCAAGTCTTGTTTTGAGCAAAGCAAAGCAAGGGCTGATTGCGGAGGAAACCCTCTAATGGGCTGGAAGCAGCGCAGCAGGGTGGAGAGCAAGGGAAGATGGGCCTGCTTCAGTCCCGGCTCTGCCCCATGACTGTGCTTCCTGGGCCTCAGTGCTCCCATTTGTAAATCAAGAGACCGCGGTCATCTCTCAGGTCTCGGAAGCACTAAGTGCACGGCTGCAGCAATGATCTACTAGACAGGCTCACAATAATTGGGGAGAATGACTCTGGGAAGGGGCTCCCTTCTCTGGCTGAACCACTACCTGAGTGTATTTAAAGGTGCCGTGTCCAGACCAGGGCACTTTCTGCTTCTGTTCCCAGGTTTCTCATCTCCCTGGCCCCCACCAAAGCACTCGTTCTCCTTCCTCCTGTAGCACTGCCTCCATTTCCCTTTGCTTTCAGCCCATCTCTCTGCTTCTGATCTCACCTCCTTTACAAAAAGCCTTTCACCCGCAATGGGAAACCTGCAGGCAACCAGAGGCAACACTAGGCAGACCAAAGCCAGGGCGGTTTTACAAAATGCCTGGCTTGTAATCTGCCAAAGTGCTAAGCCGTGAGTGCCAGAGGAGACTAAAGAGACAGGACAACTAAACCCAACATGTAATCCTGGATTTAAAGCACTTTTCTTTTGTTTGCTAGAAAGGATAACCAGCAAAATTTGAATAAAATCCTATCAATATTAGTTTCCTGATTTTGATTGCTGTACCATGGTTATACAGAGAATATTTTTAAGAAGAATACATTGGCATATTAAGGGGTAAAGGGAAATAGTATCTGAAACATCTCAAGTTTATCACCATGTCTCAAATAGTTAAGAAAACATGTACAAAATGTGTCTACTGTGTTGTTACTTTCCTCTCATTGCTGAGACAAAATACCTGGCACCAAAAGTTAGAAGGGAAGGACTTACAGTTTGTAGAGGTTTCAGTCCATAATTGGCTGACTCCTAGGCAGGGATGACAAACAGGCACGGCAGAGCAGAAACAACATGGTGCGCACAAGGTAGCAAAGGTAACAAGAGAGCTTCAATTCAAGGCAGCAGAAAACAGCAAAAGCAACAAGAGAGCCTTAACAGTGCTTCCCTGTCCCTTTTATCTTATCCAGATGACTTAGGGCAGGTAGCTCTCACACCCTTAATCCTAATGTCCTTGAGCATAGCATTGCATCATGAATCAATTCCAGTTTCACACACACTAGATCAAGCCTATGACCACATGAGGCTTTGTGGGGACATCCAGCCCCAAACCATAACATCTATGTACACTTATACATGTATATGTGTATTACACAGGGGATGTGGGGTCTGGATTATTCCTGCAACTTTTCTGTAAACCTGAAATTATCTTCCTACCCCCAGAAAAGCACTCTACTATTGATCATCTGTCTCCTTTACACTGTGTTCAGCCTTGGAGCTCTTCCCTCGGTCCAGGAATGGGAATTCCTTACACTATTGGACTCCCAGGTAAATAACCAGCAGCTGTGGTCCTTCCAGGAGAGCCCTGGCCCAGAGGGTGCCCAAGCTGGCCCTGGGTTCTGGATGCTCTTTCCCCTGCCCTGTGTGCAGGACTGTGCAATGGACAGGCGCAAGGAGGGACAGATGTTACTGGATACCGATTCCTCGGTCCTTGGGAGTCAGTGTCTGTTGATTCCATAGTGGGCCATGATCTGAAGAATGCTGGGAAGCTACTCCCCTCCCATCTGTTCCCAGGGCTCTAGGAAATGTCCTTGGGCAATGAGTCCCAAAGCTGTCTCTCCCACCCTGGCCCTGCCCCAAGTCCACACTCCTCAGCCAGCTGCCGACCTTTGGCCATTGAGTGGGCGCCTGGAACGTAACATGTGCCAAGTCAAAGGCTGCATATGTCCGCTCCCTGCCTTCCCTCAGCTGGGATCCAGTCTACACCCCTTGTGACCACCATTCAGGCCCAGACCCAAGCATCACCCTGGCCTCATACTCTTGCTGCCACCTCGCACCCAGCCACTGCCAGTCCATGGGCCCCGGAATCTGCCACATCACCGATTTTACACGGCTCCATGTCTTCTCATCTGGGTGTCCCCAACACCTCTAACCGGTGTCCATCCTGTCCCCACTTTGCCCTGTCTACATGGTGTTCCCCACCCAGCAATGGGAGAAGCTGGCTCTCACTGGCTCAGAAATATCCCAGGGCTTCCATGTTGGAATAAAAGCTGAGTCTTTGCCAATGCAGGCCCTTCCCTGAGCGCCAACCTGTTTTGTCCCCATTCGCCACCCATGGAGGCGACAGGCACCTCACCCTTGGCCCCTGCAGGAGAGGTCAGCAGGACAGGGCTTCCACTGTCTTCATAGCTGCAGGCCGTGCCCCTGCCACTGCCCTGGGTGAAGGCACGGACTCTTCCTCACCTGGGATCACTGCTAACTGTTTACTGTCTTTGTCCCCCAGGACGGGTAGGGAAGCCCCGTGGCTCCTGTGTCTCAGTTACACTTGTGAGAGCTCAATAAACAGTTGCTAAGTGAACGAATGCATGCATTAATTTTAAATAATCAGAAGGATGTATATAATACACACATCCAGTGACTAAAAAAGAAATACAGTCACCCCTCAGTATGTGGGGGGTACTAGTTTCCAGGTCCCCATAGACACCAAAATCCGAGGAAGCTCCAGTTCTTTATGTAATGTGGTGTAGCACTTTCATACAACCTGTGTGGATTCACTTGCACACTTTAAAGCCTTCTCGAGGTTGCCTTTAACTCTGAATACAATGTGAATGCTATGTAAATAGTTAAAATAATGAAAAGAAAAACATATATGTCCAGGAGACACAATTTTTTAAAAAAAAATTGCAATTGGCAGTCCTTTGAATCCATGGATATGGAGCTGCAGCGCAGGGAGGGCCCACTGTATATACATCTGCAGCCGCTTAGCCTTGGGAGGGCTTCCTCGAGGGTGGTAGGAGGCAGGGATGGGATGGAGGCTTTCTACTGCTCATTCTTTTCCTCTCTGTTGAATTCTGTAGCAGGTGCATGTATTACTTACTCACTGAATTTAAAAATATACATAAACAGCCAGGCATGGTGGCACACGCCTGTAATCCCAGCACTAGGGAGGCTGAGGCAGGAAGATCATTGTGAGTCTGAGGGAAGCCTGGGCTAGTGAGTTCAAGGCCAACCTGAATTACACAGGGAGACCCTGTCTCAACCCCCCCCCCAATCTACATAAACATATTGACATTCAACTCAAAGCCTGGTTGGGTGCGAAGCAAGGCTTTTCCAGGCAAGTCAGGTTGAGGGCCTTGCCACTCCGGGCGGGGCCTGGTTTGTGCTTCGGGAATCCTAATCCCAGTGTTAAAATGATCACAAGAAGCCATGTTCAGAGGTAGTTCACATCTGTGAGGAGGGCAGGGGCAGTGCAGAATCCTGTACTTGGACAGTGGTCCAGCCTGCTCCTGCCTGGGCACTCTGGTCCCCCACCGTGATGGGTGTGGGGTCTCCTGGCAGCGCTAACACCGTACAGTTTTGCTGGACTCGATGTTATCTGCTGGCCCACACAAGTGGACAGGTCCTGCGCGTGCTCCCTGAGCTCCATGCAGACATGGCCTTGCTGTCACAGGGCCCTGGTGCTGTACAGTGACCACAGAGGTTGTTCCCGGCTCCATGAGCTGAGGCTTACTCTCCTGCCTCTACAGGCTCCTCCTCAAGCCTTGGACCTGGGGCTTTCACCCTCTGGGGCTCTGCCAGCAAAGCACTCTGGGAAGCCGCTACATATGAACTGAGCAAAGCAGGTCTGGGAGTTAGGCATGGACAGGGCTGCCCTTGTGTCCCCAGACTTGGGGGACACACCCTGGGGGGGGGTGCCAGCTGGTGTTGGAGCCCATGGCCCAGATCATTAAAGAGAATGCGTTTTCTTGAGAAATTCTGGCAAGACAAAGCCACAGACGTGAAGGGCTTTCTGTGAAGGGCTTTCTGCGTGCTTGGGGAAAGGCCTGGTATTGGGAGAGGTGTGGGCGTGGGGTGGATGCCAGGACACTGACGCCCAGATTAGCTGCATGGAAAACGGCTCGGAGGCACAAGGCCTCACCTCACTTCTGCAGGCTCCACCTTGCTGCCTTCTGACTCGCTTTGTCCTCCTGACCTCAGAGGGAGACTAATGTAAGATGGGTCTGAATTTTGTCTGCATGTGCCGGGGAGTGGGTGGAGATGCTAGGGACGTTTTGGGTGCAGGATGAAGAACCCTCTTCAGATGGTCCTCAGGGCGGAGCTCAGGGTCTAGAAAGACACTCGGAATCGCTAATCACCAGAGAAACACAGAGAACCCAGCAGGCACCATACTCCAGGAAGAAAAGGAGCGGGTGGTGGGGAAGGGTGTGGAGGAAGGGGGCTCTGCACACTGCTGTGGGAATATCATCCTGTCACCATGATGGAAAGCAGTTTAGAGGTACCTGAAAAAATCACGACCACAATGATCAGATGACTCAATCCCATTCCTGAGTGTCTGTCCGAAGGAAATGAAATTAGGATGTCAAAGAGACACGTGCACCCCACATTCACTGCAGGACTGTTCACAACCTAATGTTGTTCTACCAATTGATGAGTGGACACAGAAAATGTGGTCCACAGACACGATGGAGTACTATGCAGCCGTGAAAAGAATGAATCTCATTATTTGCCATATCATGGATGGACCTGGAGATCATTATATTAAGTGAAATAAACCAGGTACAGAAAGACATGTACTGCATGATCTCACTCAGACAGGGAATATAAGAGAGCTGATCTCACAGAAATAGAGAGCAAGAAGGTGGTGACCAGAGGCTGGGGAGAGCAGGGGAAAGGTTGAGTAATGGGTGCTAAGTTACAGTTAGATAGAAGTAAGAAGTTCTAGTGTGCTACTGCACACTAGGGTGATTTTAGACAGTCTATCCGCAGTGACTGTGAACTTTTTAAAGCCAGGTATGGGGGTACATTTGTGTAATCCTAGCATGTGGGGTGGCTGAGGCAGGAGGATCTCAAGGTTGAGCCTAGCCTGGGCAACTTACCAAGACCCTGCCTCAAAACTAATGATGACGATGATGATAATAATAAAAAGGGCTGGGGACATAGTTCAGTGCAAAAGCCCTGGGTTTAATCCCTGGAACCAAGATAAAAAAAGTTAAAAGAAAGGATTTTAAATGTTTTTTCCATATCAAGACGTCCCTAGGATAAATATAATCATTATGTACTATAAACATATATAATAAACTAATAAAAAATTTTTTAAAAGGAGCGTTAAGTGTTTGAGAAGATAGATGTTCAACCTGATCAAACAATGTCTACATATATCAAAACATCACATGGTATCTCATGAATACGTACAATTTTTGTGGATTTATTTATCAGTTAATGAAATTAAGTTTAAAAACAGCTTAGGGTGCAGTCACAGGATAGGAGAATAAGAAAGGGTTAAATTTTCATGCAGAAAATAAACAGGAATGTGTGACTTTCAAAAGAAGTTTGACAATACCTATGATGTGATTTCCTTAACCAGTGTTCTGCTTGAGAGTTCTAAGGCTTTTTTCCCCGGGTACCAGGGATCAAACTCAGGACCTTGTGCTTGCAAGGCAGGCAAGGCGCCACTGAGCTAAATCCCCAGCCCAAGAGTTCTAGTTTTTGACATTGTCATTTGTGGAGTCAGGGTGGGAGACAAAAACTTCACAGTTGTCGCCCTCGGAAAGGAGCCACTAAGAGGCGTGAGAGCCGTGTCCTTGGCTGCTCAGGAAGAGAGGAAGCGGTGTTTGGGTGGCGGACTGGAATCACTTTACAGCGAGCGCCGCTGCCTAGGAAATGGCATGCGCGTCTCCTGCACACCAATTCCCAGCCTTCCAGTGCCCACTGCGGCTGCCCCGCAGAAACAATGAGGTCTTCGGAACAGGCAACTGGGACCTTCCGGCTTTTCTTCCTCTATTTGAATGCACTCCCCACAGGGTGTGCAGACCACAGGTACCTTCAGAAAGAGACTTGTTCCAAAGGAAGCTCAAATCCCCGTGCCCAGCCCCAAGGCCTCCTGTTAGCCAGCTGCCATTTCAAACAACAGGGGTTGTGGGGAGCTTCGCGGCATGGATAACACTTACAGTTACGATTATACTTCTAAAGATGGCACTTTCATCAATCACTCTTTTCAACATCTGTAAGGGTTCCCCAACCGCTCCTCATAACAAAGCCCTGCTTGGCAAGCCTCTTTTCCTCTTCCTGTTGGGCTTCCAAGCTTTTCCTGGCTTGGCTCCCACGTGATCCTCTAGCCCGGCCCGCCTCGACCTCCCGCAGCCCCCCTCTTCCCCCACAACCCCTGTGGCTGGGCCTCGGCTGCTCTTTCTTCGGCCAAGGGACTGCTGTGCCACAGATCCCAAGCATGTCACCCGGTGCCTTTTCACAGGTCAAACACCTCCACACAGCCGGCACCCGGGTCATGACAGGGGACATCACCAGCAACCCAGAAAGCCGGCACTTTAAAAAATTCTCGCCTCGGCATGCAGTCCTGGAGACTGACTGCTGGATCTGTGGGCTGGCCTGGGAATCTGCACCGTTAGGATTCTCCCAGTCCTTTGCACCACAACCTGAAGACTCTTGACCCACCACGGGTTTGCAGAGCCACCAACAAGCCTTAGCTGGAGCCCCATGAGGAAGGAAGGACCGACACTCATGTCCCTCCCTGTGGCCTTTGGCCGGGTATACAGATGTCCTGTGGATGCTAGGCTCTCCTCCACGGAGCGCCCCCCCCCCCCGACAGCCAGGGGCCCAGGAGGAAGGAGGGCCCAGAAGGGGGAGCAGTGCGGGCCAGCAGCAGCTAAGGGACAACACAGGAGTCGCAAAGTGGCTGCTGCTTCTCGCCCCACATCTCTGGCCCAACCCAGTTAGCAACCCACAGGGCAGGGAGGGGTGGAAACGACACCAGGTCTCTCTCCTGTGCAGAGAAGCAATATGGGTCCACTGACAAACTGACCTCAACCCCAAGAGGAGCAGAAACAGTTCTGGTACTTTTCCTGAGGTCCTACGGTTGGTGCCCTCATCATCCTGCCCATCGCATCCGGCGACACAGATCAGGCCTGCAGATCTCTGCACAGCCCTGAGCCTGGCACACAGCTGTCCCTGTTATCCTGGCACTAAGTGGATTAGGATCTCGGGCAGCAGCAGCATCCTCATGCCATCACACTGAAGATCTGGACACTGACTGTCGAGCTTCTAAATAAAGCATCGCTTCCTCCTAGGCACAAAGTAATTAAGTGATTATAACACAGCAAAATGGTCCGCGAACACTTAACCACTGTGATCTGAGCCACAGGCTGGCTGCTGTGTCCCTGGGGACGGTGGGAGAAGCCACCGTGGGGCCCTGTAAGAGGAAGCGGGAAAGCAGCCCATGGCTAGGAGGAGCATAGGAGCCACCATGAACCCATCGCAGGCCCGGTCAGCCCAGCTCCGGCGCAGAGCCACGGAGAACATCAACTAAGAGAAGCGATCTCTAAGGCATGGCTGGCATCCTCCTCGTCCAGGTGCCACTGCTGCGAGTGGAGAGGGAGGGGTTCCTCCTCTTTGGGGTGAACTTAGGGTTTCTGTGGTTGCTGCTCTCCCTCTTCTCTTCCTGGTCACAGCTGAAGAGTGGCAGAGCCCCATCCTATGCTCTGCCCAGCTCCACAGAGACTCCTGAGAGCCTGCAGCAGGGAGTCTATAGAATCTCTGCCGGGTGAAAGGGCAGCCCAGGCAGGGCTGTGGGGCGAGGGACGGTGCTGCTTCTGACTGGTGGCCCAGTTCGCTTACACTGGACTGGAGGCGTCTCAAGAGCAAGCCGAATCTTTATTATTATCATTATCAGTATTATTTTTTTTTTTTTGGTGGGGGAGACAGGGTCTCGCCATGTAGTCCATGCTGGCCTTGAACTTGTGGCAATCCTCCTGCCTCTGCCTCCTGAGTGCAGGGATTACAGGCGAACTCCCCCATGCCTGGCTCGGGGGTGAATCTGACTACCCTTTCTTTGCTTCTCGGTCAGGGCCCAGGACCATGCAGTAGGAAGGGCACTGGATGTAGGATCCACACTGCAGTTCTGGTTGCAGCTCAGCCTCTCTAAAGCCATTTTCCTTGTGTTAGCCTCAGCCGCTCCTGTACTTCATGGGCTCATTGTGTGGTGCAAACTGGGCAATGTCCAGGAAAACTCTCCTAGGACCCAGGAGGAGCGAACGTGTAAGCTGCTACTTCCGGGAACTACGCATCGGCTGATTTTCTTGCTGAGGACAGGGAGGTGCTGGGCAGCAGCAGTCCCCTCACTTCCAACAGGGGTGCAGGTGAGGGGGACAGTGATGTGAGTGATAGCAGGCGCTTCCTCCCTGCCCACCGTGGGAGCTCCCTGACTCTCTCTCCTGCTTCACGCTGTGCCAGCCTTGGTTCTTGTTATTGGGCTCGATTTTTTCCTTCCTCAAGTGTTTATCGAGCACCTACTATGTGCCAAGGGCTGTGCCAGAGAGTCCTACAGCGTCAAGACCAGGAGACTTTGGCAGCCAGAACTCAGGAGAGCTCTGGGTCCAGGCCTCTGCCTTCTCATTTCTTTCTCTCTTGTTTTTTGGTCATATGAAATGATTAATTTTTATTTTCATAGTTCAAGAAAGCTCGATGAGGTTAGCAGTTTGGAAAAATGGCACCCATTTCTGAAGTTATTGAAAATTACGTTTTTGTTTTTCCCCCTATGAAATCACTCTGCAAAAACAGTGATGTTCAATTTAACATCTACCATTCACTTACTACACGGCAAGCACTGCTGTAAGAACTAAGAGTTATGTAGGAGAAAAAGACAGAAGTGAATTTAAGAGATTAGTCATTGATATTAAGATCTGTTCCCTTCTCATTTCTTTTTTCTTTTTTTTTGTATTTTGAGACAAGATCTCACTATGAGGTCCAGGCTGGCCCTGAACTCCTAGAGATCCTCCTGCCTCAGCCTCCCAAGTGCTGAGATTACAGGCATGCAGCACCATGCCGAGCTCCTTCTCATTCCTGACAAAGCTGCCAGGCAGGCCCCATGGTGAATTCCCAGCCCCCTGCCCCAAGCCAAATTCCATTTTGTGAACTCCAAGTGGACTCATTAAAGGAACAACTTTTTATCGTGAAATAAAGCTCAGGCACTGAACACTGCACAGATGCATGCATTGCACTGCGACACACAGTGGGCAACACTCTGGTCCTGGTCCAGGTGGAGGAACCAAACTTCACACTGCTCCTGTGCAGGCCCATCTGCAGCCCCTCAAGGCCTCCCAAAGAGACCACATTGCGGTTTAGTCTTCAGCGGCATGCATTCCCTGGGGCCAATCTCCCTGCAGTGACAGCTTAGTCTTCCCGTTTTTATACATCTTTTAAGCAGCCAGTGCCCCGCCCCCCACTTCTATTTCGTTTCTGTCTAACCTGCAGTTTTCCACTGCCTGGATCTTGCTCCTCGTGCGTGGCAATCCTTCCATGTGTACTCGTTTAAATGCAAACAGTCACCCGTGTGAAATCCCCTGCTCCATGCAATGTTCTCAGGGAGGCACAGCCCACCCCCACCGCTTTCTCACCAGTGTGGGCACAGGCAGCTCTCACCACAGAGGCAACGTGGCCGGGAGGAACGCGAGACTGGGGATTCTCTGTGGATCTAGTGATTTATGAATACTTTTGCAATTCAAAGTGACAGGGAATTCTTCCCTTTAATATCTCCCAGTATAGTTTGCTTTGGTAGGAAGCGTGCTGAGAATGGGGCTTGGCATCATGCTTTGCTCTGGGGCCTGGGACTGTATACCTTGGGTATTATCAAAGATGATTACATAATAGGAGCCTGGGTGTAGTGAAAACCTGAGGAATCTAAACCACTAACCAGACTCACCAAATGTAATAAATACAAATTACAGATGAAAGGAAGATAAAATCTAGCCATTTACTTATGGTTTGGAGCAAGAAAAGTAAGCTTGAACATTTTTTTTCTGTTTAAGCTTGGTAGGCAGTTCCATGAACACAACTATTAGTATTTTCGAAAGGTCTTATTAAACGCTGACTTAATAAAGAGCTCATCCACTTAGCAGTGACCTCCAAACACCTCCAATAAGTCCAGGGCCCTAAATTATATGCTCAGAGCTATGGCACTCACACAATGGACAAAAGAAATAAGTCGAGTTAGAAGGTGGGTGCTTTAGTTCACCACTTTCAATGTGTATGGGGTCTACTTTGATTGCAGAGGGGAAAAAACCTCCAAAACAGATGGCTATGATTAAAACAAACAAACAGCAAACCTCAAAAGTCAAAGTGCTTTTCAAATCCAATAAGGTACTGACATTAAATTCAAAATTTTATTTCAGCATTAGTTGCACAGCCATAGGAAGAGTCTAAAAACATCGAGGGAGAATAAGAGAAATCAGGCAGAGGGCTCACACAGTCACATGTGGTTCTCTATTCCTATTTCTTGGTTCCCCTGGGGGTTGTACTTGTGAAAGAGATCAGGTTTGCGAGGCCCCCTCCCTGTGTAGGCCGGGGGTGGGGGTAGGAAGGGACAGAGAGGGAAAGATAACTGGGAGAAGTTCGTAATGCAAATTTGACAGACAGACGGTTTTGTTCCTGGGCTCAGGAGTTTTCAAAATCTGCTTGCAAGACTGGGTTCCTGCTCTTAACAGCAGAGCTGGTAAGAGATTTCCAACCTGATTTTACAATGCTCCAGGGTACATCCAATTATTACAATGTGTGCATTTAGAATTCTCAAAGCCAAATTAATTCAAATACCTTTTCACCTAAGAGGCACATATAATTCGAAAGCTTTTTTCTCAGCTATCATCGTAGTCTTTCTGAAGGACTCGATATGGCTTCCTGGCACTCTGCTGGGCTCTGTGACTCTGTTAGCAGGACGGCTGAGTCCTCCGGAAGCCAGTCCCCAAGCTCCTCCTCCGGCCCGGCCCGCCCCGCCCTGGATCTCCAGGAATTCCGGAGTTCTCCCCATCCCTTTCCCCTCCCTGCCTGGCATCCCAGCCCCCTCAGGGACTCCTCGCTCCACATTTCCAGCCCCTGCTTCTACGCTGTGAGGGGAGGACACGCCTGAAGGGCCAGGTGGGCCTGGGTCCATCCATTCCGGCTTCCATGATTCTATCAACTGCTTCTCATGTTGGGCGGGGCAGGGTCTTAGCGAATCTTTAACAGTGCAGAGCTGAATCCTCACACCTCTGCAGAAAGAGCATGTTTATACCTCCTCCTCCACACACAAGAAGATGAAAGCTCAGACAGGGAGAAGCTGGCCAGGGTGAGCTGACCGCGGGCCTAGTCTGACCGATTAGCTCTCCTGTCTGAAGTAGGAGGTTTTGTCCCTGTGGTTCTGGACAACGGGACGCTGAAGGACAGAGGCTGCATTTCCGGCTGGGGCTCCCCACTGGCCTCCTAGAAGGTGTACCCTGAAAGTAAAGTGGGGGCGTGGGGTTTCCTGGGTCCTTCTCCCCACTTCCTGGCCTGGATGGTCCATCTGTAAATGAACCAGGGCCTTAATGTTTTTTTGCAGCAAACTGTACATCAGTTCAAAGGAAGCTGCTCCCTGGCTGAGACCACTCATTGGTACACAGGGCTGCCCACGTCCTTGAGCTGGGAGCTGCGGGAGGGGACAAGATATGTGTGATTTGTCTTTAGATCAGCAACAGGCCCGAGCTGTCCTTGCCGAAGGGGACTGAGGGGCGCTCAGAGCCTCTCCAACACACTTGAAAGTCTTCTGAATTCTGCCTCCTTCTCCCTGGTTTGGATATGGCCTCAGTGGGCCCGACAACGGTCCAAGCCCTGGAAGCTCAGTCTCTGTGACCAGAGTACCTCTCAGACGAGGGGCTGAGTGAAAGGTAATGAGGTCCCAGGGTCGGTGCCCTCTGCAGGGATGAATACTGGCTCGAGAGCAAGAGTGTTCTAATGAGAATGAGCTGTTATAAAGCTGGTCACCTCATGTGGTCAGCCCCTTCTGCATGTGGCTGCTTCCTTTCCTCCTTCCGAACAAGTGGTGATGCACCTAGAAAGCCCTAATGGAGGCCAAACAGATGAGGCTGATTGATCTTGGGCTTTTAACCTCCAAAATTGTGAGCCAAAGGAACCTCTTTTATTTATAAGGTTTCCAGCCTCAGGTATTTTGTCATAGCAACAGAAAAAAGGACCAGATACCCATAAATCCACATTCTACATCACTTACTATGTGGAAATGAAATATTTGATGGCTTTTTTTGGGTCTTGTCTGTTACCATTTTTCCTATTGAGTACCAAATTTTATTAGCAAAATTTGGTATATGAGGGTGAAGATGAATGTTCAAATAGACAAGAGGATCTATCTATCTATCTATCTATCTATCTATCTATCTATCTATCTATCTGCAGTACTGGATACTGGATCCAGACCATCTGCCAGCCCTTTTGTTACTTTTTGTTTTTAGACAGGGTCTCCCTAAGCCGCTAAGTTGCCAGGCTAGGTTTCAACTTGCAATCCTCCTACATCAGCCTCCCAGAGTGCTGGGATTACAATGTGTGCTACCAGGTCCGGCAGAGGTTTCATTTATTCATCATACTTGAAGTTATCAGGCTTGAGTGGTAGGTGTGGGGCTAGGGACCAGCCACTTTGGTCCAAGGCCCATTGGAAAACAGAATGGTCAGAATGGTCAGGTCAGGTCCCATCAGGGCGGCCAATCAAAGGGTGGAGCAGCTCAGCCGGGGTGTGTGTGTGTGTATGTGTGTGTGTGTGACTCTAGGTGGATGGTGGTGCATGGTGCGGTAGGAAGTGGGCTGTGATCAAAGAGAGGAAGAGCTCAGAAATGTGACCAGCAGAGCTATGCTGGGTTCTGCCCCACACACCCCTGTCCACACAGCGCCCTGTTCCTCCTGGAACATGGGGAGTTACAGATGAGACCACCCCTGAACCCCAAACCGGTTCTCTACAGCAACTGATCAGAGAGCGCAGGGCTCTCGGCCTTATTAAAATAAGTGTTTAGTGTATTTCTTAGCCTCAGATGTTTACTTCTTCACTCGTCAGAGCCTGCTGGCAGCAGCTGGAGTCATCACACCAATCTGCTGTATGTGTGAATCAATTTGATTTCCCCCACAAAGATAAAAATCAGTACAGTGATTAAGTTACAATTACGGCACGTCATTGAAAGCACAGACGACATGAACAGGCTGAGGAGGAAGTGGCTGCAGGTCACAGTGACTTCCTTCTACCCAAGTGAGATGACTGTCCTCCTTGTCCGCCTGGCTTGCTCTACTGCAGGTGACACAGCGGGAGATCAAGCCTCCACCTTCTTCCTGAAGTTCTCTTCTCTTTTGGCTCCCATCACGCTATCTGTATGCCAGGTTTCCTCTTCTCACGCACCCTGGCTCCCTAACTGTTAATCTGCTTGGCCATCTACCCATCCACCCACACATCCATGGATCCATGCATCCATTTGTCCCTGCATCCATCTATCCGTCCATGTACCCATGCAACAGACACACTAGGCACTGGGAAAAGTGGCAATATATTTCTATATCTGGCTTTATGGCTTAAAAATGCTTTTATATTATTATTTCATTAAATTCTTGCTGTAACCATGAGGTGGCCATCAGTGCCCCACTTTATAGATGAGGAGACAGACTCTAAGATCTGTGATTTATTTAAAACAGCACAGCCAGCAGGTGGCAGGGTCTGGACATGAATTCAGGTTTTCATTGTATGAAGAATTCATAATAGTGCTTATATATTGGTCACGTGTAATTCTTCTACCAGTCTTGTCGCTCCTAATTTAATGTCATGATCTGCTCAACACATATTTATTGAGACTGTGCTAGGCTCTGAGGAACTCAGGGAATGAGTCCCTGCCCTCGTAAAGCTTGTGGGGTAGTCAGGGAGACAGGCGTTAAACATATGTTCCCACAATAAATATTTATTGTCAACATGTAAGGGACAGCTAATTTAGTAATGAAGATTAGGGAAGTTCTCCAGGAGGCAATAATCATTAAGATGCATTCTAAAGGATGAGTCAGAGTTAGCTTTGAAAAAAGAATGAAAGTCATATAGACAGAAGGGAAAGCATGTCCAAAGGCCCTGTGGCAGGAATACTAACACGCTGAAACTTTGAAGGCCAGTTTGATTGGCACAGAGAGAGTGAAAGGGAGCATGGCACAGGATATGGTTCAGACTACCTGTGACTTTGTGGTCATGACAAAGCTTAAGAGCAATGGGAAGCCACAAGCCAAGAGAATGACACGACTAAACTCTGACCTGGATTCTGCCTTGGGTGTGCAGAATGCACTGGAGAGGAGCAGGAGCAGGAGCAGGGAAAACAGCTGGAAGGCTCTGGCAGTTGTTCAGGGATGGTGGCTGGGACCGGGGTGGTGGTGCTAGAGGGAATGGAGAGACGAACCCCACGGACGTTCCCTGCCTGGCTGTGTCCTCACTAGATCTGTCACCAGAGTGTGCTCACGAAATCCACAGGCCAGGGGAGCTGGTCCGTGCTTCGGGGCTCTGCAGGGCATCCTCTTCGGGAAGCCTCCTCCTCCCCGAGGCCCTGCAGCAGCCGGCACATCTGTGCCGCCCGCTCACACCTGATGCTGCTCTAGGGCTTGGCTGCGGTCTGCTGTGCTCCGCGAGATGCCTGCCTCCCTCGTGCTGTCTTGCTTTCTCCCTCGGGAAAGTAATGGCTTTGTTGGCATCTGCTGAATGGTATCAACAGGCTCCTCTGGAAATTACATCTGTCAGTGATCACTCATGCCAATGGCTGCCCCCCCCCCACATTAAACATCAGTTGCTCAAATCTTTGTGATCTTGTTCTATCAAAATGCATGTCCCAGCCTTTCCAGTATATCCTGTAAAATCTTCCACATTTCTCCTACAGAAAGCAGTTTGGGGGGAAGGCAGTGTGTGTGTGGGGTGGGGGCAGGAGTGTAATTAAACAGGGGCTGTATGACCAGAATTCCTGCACCTTTTAATGGGCTATTAGATGAATTTTTTCCACAGGCACCATTATGCATGCCTTGATGGAATCTCATTTTATAGCTCTTAATACATGGCCCAATTTATCCACATCACATTGTATTCTAGTACTTGTCACCCTAAGTTATCAGCTGTCTCCTCTCAGTGCAAAATCATCAGCAAGTTTGATTAGCTTCTTCCTTGGGGACCACAGGGAAGCTAAGAACTGACATAGTACAGCATGACCACAGTGGCTCTACGTCCTCAAAAGACTGCTGAGCAGAACCTGCATTAAATGTGTGTCCCTGAGGGAGATCTCACTGCGGGTCCATGAGCCTCAGCTCCAGAGGACCAACTGCTGTTCCCAGTGGGCAAGCAGCCAGCCCTTCTTCCTCCTCTTATAAGATCAAATCTGAACCTGGGGACCCAGAGGTGGCTTCAGTCGCTCCTAGATGGAAGGACAGAAGGGACCGGCATGACTCCTATAGGACAGTGGATTCATCCTACAGAGTTGCTAGGGCCCCTTCCTTCCCCAACCATCATCCTTGGTCCATTCAGGCCACAGCCCCATGTCTCCAGGCAGCAGCCCCCTTCACCTTTCTGCTAAAGGCCCTATCACTTGTTCTCAAGAGAGGCTCACTCTTAGTGGTGATGCCGTTTCCTCTAAGATGTGGAGACCGCTCCCTTTCCCCGTGGACTTAAAGATTCATTTCTGGGCCAGAGATTTAGCTCAGTGGTTTCGCTGCCTGCTGTGCAAGCTCAAGGACCTGAGTTTGATTCCCGGTACAAAAAAAAAAAAAAGATTCATTTCTATTAAACATTCTAAAGGGGGAACTGACAATGTGCCACTTCTGAGACTAGGTCAGAAAGGGCATTTTGATCTCTCTCTCTTTTTCCCTCTGTTACTGGTTCTGAGGGGAGTTAACTGCTATGCCCTGAGCAGTCCTGTGGAGAGGCCTAACCTGTTGGGTATTGACAGTGGGGAACCAAGGAACCGAGGGCTCCAGCCAACAGCCAGAGTGCGCCATCTTGGAAGCGTGGCCTCCAATTGTCACATCTTCACTGACAGACCTCTGACCCACAGAATTTCTGAGACAATATGTATTCACTGTCTTAAGCTGCTAAGTGTTGGGCTCCTTTGTTGTGCAGCAACAGGTTGCTAATACTCTCTTCCTCCCTCAGAGGAAGGGAAAACCCCTCCTTGGGGTCCATTTCATCTCCTCTCTGTTTAGGGAGGCTGAGTCCCCCACAGTGCCCTCCACTGATCTACCCCTGGCCTCTGCCGTGTGTCCATGAGTCTTCACAGTCTCAGGGACTCTCCTGAGAAGATGGGGTGGAGGGAGAGCTCCTTGGGGTATGGGGTTGGAATGCCAGCTCCTCGCCTACCATCCAGAGTGACATTGGGCACTAGGAGAAAGATGTTTTGGGGAAGGCCCCCTTCCCCAGGCCATAAAACTCCCTCTTGTTTCTGAATCCTGAGGCCATTTTGTCACATAGGCTCATCTCCTGCACCTTTTTCACTCCTCTGTGGTTCCTGAAAAAGGTCATGTCTTATTTTGACTTTGTAGCTAAGTGCATCTGATCCCAGGTAGGGATTCCAACACCGAATGAAGACACAGCTGGGCTTTCTTGTCGCAAGGTTTGCCACTACAGTCCACCCGTGTCCTGCCAGCAGACACCATCGTGACAGAGGTGGCAGTTGATTCTCAGATCTCTCAGAATTATACAAGGGGCAAAATTCAGTTGTTGATTAAACAATAATCAAGTTGCTTTTCTAAATGGTCAAATGCTAGTAATTTTGTTTTAAGAGTAGAAAATATTTATTGAGAAAAAGAAAGCTTCTGTCTAAGAGAGACAGAAGGGGGACCAGAAAGTGGGTTCAAATACTGGTAATTTTTATAATGTCGACTTCAATTCTGTGGGGCAAGACCAGGCAGTTATAGACGTCAGTGTCTTGGAAGACTCAGGTCACACAGCAGCAGGAAGGTGTTAGAGGTGGCACATTCTCAGATCTGACTCCAGAATCAGAAGCTTGGGGTGCTGGAGCAAGTCCAGTGGGATTCTGGTGCATGGCGGCAGGTTGATTATCACTGACTTAAAGGAGTCAATGTCTAAATTAATCCCTTATTCATTCATTCTTTATTCACAAGACACTGATTGCTTACTATGTGCCCAACACTGAGCTCTGGGACAATGAAGAGGACAAGGAGTGACTTCCTTGCTTTAGGACAGAGTCTGACAAAATTGTAGGTACCCCAAGTCAGGAAGCCAAGGAAGGGGAATCATTCCTTACTTGCACCCCTTTTTCAGCAGACAGGTGTCAGACCCAAGCCACTGTCCCACTCCTCACGCTCTCAAAATAGCCACCTTTCCAGGGTCACTGAAAGGGTGACTTTCATATACGGCCGGCTCAGCTTTTTAAGCTTAAAACAAAATTGTGATTCTACTATGAAAGAACTGCAGGGTCACTTCAAAGATCCACTTTGACATGTGTGTCTTTTATTAAACTAGTTGTTTCCTCACCTTCCAGGAGGTAGGAATTAGGAATTTCTCCCTCTTTCCTGTAAGACAAAACAACTACTAACTCAGTGTGGATGGTGTGTTTCTGATGGCTGGCTCTGGGATATTTCTGGACTCATTCACTTATTCCATCCTTCCCCATTCTACAAAGTAGATGGGGCAAATACAGTCTTGCAGGAGGAGAGCAGAGGATGGAAGACCCAGCTCTTCACTCCAGCATATTATCCTGTGCTGTATTCCTAGTCCCACTGGGTCTTTTTGCTGCTCATTAAAACTATTGATTAACTGGGAAAACATAAAAGAAAGAGTAACCCCCCCACCCAAAGGTTTCCAGTATGAAACCTTTGGCTAAAGCTTGGGATGGAGGATTTGTTTTGAATTTTCAAAGCTCGTGCTCGATTTCTCCTTCAACACTGTAGATTAATGAAGACCTTGCTAGAGACATCTTATAGTCGTGGGCTTTTGTGGCCTGTATGAGAATCTGGCCCATGTTCAATGCTATAAGAGGATGCTCCACATTTCTCACGGTGTCTTGGTGATGCTCAGTGACTCACTGTAATTCTAGCAGGGCAGCTGATTTTCCTGTGGATAGGATGAACTTGAGTCAATCCAGGCACGCCTGGGCCCTTGTGCCCAAGGATGTCCAGTTAATCTGGCAGCTTCGAGGATGAAGGGTATGACCTGTGGCCACAGAAGAAATCAAAGCTGTGTGGCTGGACCAGCGACACAGCCCCTTGGTGTGGGCAAGGGGCCTGCCCCGGCTTGCTGAGCTCATCTGCTACACAAGCCTGGCCAGGGGTGTCAAGGGTCACCTGTGTTTTGGTAACCAGATCATGGGCCCTCCTCTGCCTCCTTGGGAATAACCTGGTGCTTTTGCTTATACATAACCACGAAATCTAAATTCCACGTGGGTGGTGTGGAAAACCTTATGGTATCTTTCCAGCCGTGAACCAAGCTTGCAACCTGAGAACTGAAGCGCATCTGCCTGTCCCATTGACTTTCTGTAATCATGGCTTTTTAGAAGAAAAAAAGTCCAACCCCCATCTATTTTTAATTCAGGCATGCTTGTTGGCTTTTGCTGAGACACTGATTTGATTAGTAGCATTCTGTGGCACTACAGACACGAGATGTTGAGCTCACAAATGCATGATTCATTTCAGGATTCTGAAACGAGAAATGTACCTATCAACAGCACACTGGAGGCTGGGAGATTCTGAGAAAGCACCTCCTGCATGTAATGGGACCAGCATGAAAAAACCTGCTTTGGTTACAGTTCTGAAGCCAGGGACCACCCCACTGAGCTCTCCACGCCGCGGAAGTGACGGCTCCACAGGAAACTGCTGGGATTAGATGATTCTGCATTTGGACACCCATAGGCCACCTCATTTATCTACCTGTGACAGGGACAGAGCTGGAAAAGAATCAAAAGATGACAAATTGTTTCTGGTTTTAAAGGAGCTGTTCAGGCTGGGTGTACGTCTAGGGGGAGCCAGGTTTCCTGCTGCTCTAAGGCCACACTTGGGCAACACCAACCAGCAGATGAGTTTTGCCTCTGTTCTTCAGAGGATCAGAAGACACTTGTGCTGAGAGCCTGAGATGCATCTTTTCATGATGGCACAGTGGAGGACAGACTTGTTCACCCACGGCAAGGAGGGGGGCCCCCAGGCAGAAAGCAAGGTTCCAGGTGACAGGGTTTTCCTTGGCTGGACAGATAGGTAACAGGGAATGATTTTAGAAGATTCCAGAGCAGTGAGAGACAGGACCAGCCATGAGTCTGGGTGCCACTGGCTCGGTGACACAAGCAGATGCCAACGCCCAGGGTGCTGACCCTTGGAACTACTTTTGGGCACTCAGACCCCATCCCCCAGCTTCCAACAGGAAAGGGGGTTTCAGTGTGGCCCACCTGGGCAAACCTGAGCCCTGCACCACCCTGTTCACCAGGCCTGGCCAGCCAGGCTCCTTGTCAGGCTGGCCATGATCCTTGCTCCTTCTTTCCAACTAGTGCTTCCTATCTGGGAACAACCCTCTCCTGTATCCAGAGAAGAGCTTCCCTCTGCCAATCCAGCCTGCGTTTTCACTCTGCCACGTCCTGGAATCCATGAGATTAAACAAGTGGCACACCATGCTCATGTGCCAGCGCCAGGTGTTCTTGACCCTGCGGTCCTACGTACTTACTCCTGACCTCCTTATGGTGGTACTGGGGATTGAACCCAGGGCTTTCACACTGACCTACATCCCCAGCCCTTTTGGTTTTTTTATTTTGAGACAAGATCTTGCTGTCACTGAGTTGTCCAGGTTGGGCTCAAACTTGCAATCCTCCTGCCTCAGCCGGCAGGACTGCCAGGATTATAGGCCTGCAATCCCATGCCCGATAGACACCCTCTACAAGCTAGGTACTGTTATTATCCCCATTTTGGTGATGAGGAAACCGAAGCACAGAGGCTGAAGGTCACACACGGAGCATCTGAGTCCCAGTCAAGTCCAGGAAGCCAGCTCCCGCGCTGGGCTCTTTTCAAACCGCATGGCCACCTCTCCACCCCACCATGGGCATGGCTGGCTCAGCCTTTCGTCCTCTGCCCAGCCCCCTGGAATCCAGTGGGTGACAGGGTTGCAGGACAGGACCACAGTGTGAAAAGACAGACACTCATCTTCAATTCCCCTATTTGTTTCAAAATTCAAGCGAGAAGGCCAAGCGTGGCTTCTGTGTTTGTGTTGAACATTCCACCAGGCTCCCTAGACGGCCTCTCTGTCCTCCTCCCTCCTCTGAGCACCCAGCCCCTCCCTCTGCACCTCCAGGCTCTGCAAGGCTCCTGCGGCCAGGGACAGACAATGCTCTCTGCCTAACCTCATTATGCATTTCAGCAGAAAACCCTTATTTTCCACACAGCGGCAAAGCCTATTTATAGCACAAGCTACACGCCAAAGCTTTTTCAAAGGTATCCTTTCTAATAATAACCTCAGAGTGTGACCACCATACCCATCCCGCAGGTGGGCAAGCAGAGGTGGATGTCACATCAAGGTTACAGAAGAGTCCCGAATTGCCAGGCCTCTTGAGTCACCCGCATGTTAGTCTCTCCCCAGACTGCTTCCTCTCTACTTCCTGTTTAGTGAGAGATGTTATCAAGATCAAGTTGTATCCCAGTCAGAATACTAAGGAGCCTTGCTAAGCTCTGGGGGCAGGGACTGTAATGCGGCTGGCTTTCTGCAGAGCCCCATTCTCATTAGTAGGTTTGCATGCATGAAGTGCATGCGTGGAGTTCAGATCTGCAGTTCTCTCGGCCCGTTGTAACTAATCAGCATGCTGAGCGGATTTATCCAGAACACACCCAGCCGCCTTCAGCGCCTGCTGAAATGACCGTAACTTCTATTCTGATGGAATCGTCTGGCCAGTAAATGAGAGGGTAGATCAGAACCTATAAGCAGCTGAATAATCTTTCTTCAGACTCAAAATTTTAAGAGTGTTTTTCAAATAGTCCTTGCAGAAAGCTTGGATTTCCCTGTGAGGAGACAAGAGAAGGCTGAAAGATGTGGTCGCTGCACATAAGTCTGGAATTAGGAACCACAAATCTGGAAATGTTCATAAAGGTGGGCAGAGTTTTTTTGCTGCCACTGGGCATTTTCTCCCCCTGGGGTCTCTGTTCAAGGCAAATGCGGTTGTGTGAGCGGGGCAGCGTCCAGGGTCCTGAGTTTCAATCGCAGCCCTGCCTAGGTCAGTTATGTGACCTCAGTCACTGTCAGTGAGGGTGCACTTCACTGACACTTCACCGAGTTCTTACGAAAGTCAAAATAAGTATGACCGGACTGCTGTATAGACAACAGGATACCAGTGATCAGCTAGGAAGGCAGCGGGGAGCACAGCAGCCTTGCACCCCTATTTTCCAGGGAATCATTTTCCAGAGAATCCTTGCTGAGAAGCGGCCTTGGGGAATGCAACCTTGGAAGGCGGAGTCCACGTCACAGCCTTTCGAAGCAGGCAGCAGCACCTGTTCACATCTCTTCACATGCTTGTTCGGGAGTCCTATCCCGCCACCTACAGCGTGGCACATCATGGGTACGCATGGACGTGAGACACAGCCAAGAATGCCAACCTAAGGGTTTCAGTCCCTCTGGTGCAGGAATCCCCTTCATGGGAAAGGAAATGGGGCTGAGAAGGGGAAGTTCTGGGAGACTGGGTATAGGGTGACCAGGTAACCAGACCTAAGGGACCTGGACTGTGTTCTATTTGAGTATCCATTTTGCCTCCTCCCAGTGACCGAGAGTAAAGCACTTGAGTTAGAGTAGCCTGGCAAAGGTATTGAGTGTCTCTGAGTTACTAAAGCCCAATCCTTACAGATTTATAACCTGGCCCTTTTTGGTTTTGGTTCTCCATTAGTTTCATTTCCCTCGCTGACATCTCACCAACAGGGATCCAACAGAATCACACGCCTTCTGTTTTTCCTGCATCAGATTATCACTTCTCCGATATCTCCCTGATCTCTGCTGGTGGCTTCTTGCCACCAGCTAACTTTTCTCCCTAACAGCCTGTGGCATTCAATGTAAAACTACAGCCTTTAGCAGGGCTTGCACGCAATTGTCACAAGCGCTTTGTGCAACATTCACCAGAAGCTCATGTGCCCAGCAGCCCTGCCACCGGGATCGAGATGTGACTGGTGCACCACCGGGAAGTGACAGTGGGGCCAGGGAGAAGACTTGATTAGTGGGGGGATTTCCCCTTGCAAAGTGTACAGCAGATGCCTGCTGGAGCCAATTCAATATTCACAAATGGGAAGCAGAGATGGGCTTTCTGTTCCGCCAAGAGCAACAGTTATTTATCATGGCAAATGACTGGAATAGTTGTACATACAGTGCTTTACTTGGTGCTGTAAATTATGGGACACAGAAGATTAAACCTAAGCCTAATGCTACCCCTGAGCTTCAGCAGCTGAGTTCTATAAATGGATAGCCGTTAAGAGAAGAGCATTTTTTCCTGGCTACTATTTAAAAGTGTATCTTTATTAAAAGCTTGTCTTAAACATAAATTACCAGGAAGCCCGCTCCGGCCTTAGCCTGGCTCTTCCTCAGGGCACTGACTCACAGGAGTTGCATCTAAATGACACAGTGACAGGCCTGGAACTTGACCTTGGAAGGGATGGCAGAGGAAATGGAATGGAGACAGAGATTTTTCAGCCAGTCTGACCAGGGCTGGAGCCGGGCTGGAGGGGACCTTCAGAAATACAATGATTCCAGAAGCCCAACTGCTGCAGAAAGTTTCTTCTAGGATCTGCTGTTCTGGGAAGGATCCAGGACTCCTGACCTTCAGTTGAAGCCCCAGTTTTCCTAGCTAGATTTTATTCTCCAAGCGCTGCTCCTCAAAGTGAGGTCGGCTCACCCAAGCACCAGCATCCCCCAGGTGAGGTGGGAGAAAGATAGATCCCTGAATCAGAATCTGCAATGAAACAAGAAATCCCAGGAGATTTGTAACCCAGGGCCCTGCACTGCATCCCCAGTCATTTTTTGTTATTTTGAGACAGGGTATTACTAAGTTGCTAAATTGCCTGGGCTGAGCTCAAATTTGAAATCCTCCTGCCTCAGCCTCCCAGAGTGCTGGGATCACTGGTGTGCATTACCATGTCTGGCTGGACCATAGGGTTCGGAATTTTTCTTTGTACAATCGTACTTTAGAACATATTAAGAGGAACTTGAGAGATGGCCAAAATTACCTCAGAGTCAATGGGCGAAAAATTCATCCCTTCTAAATTAACCAAGTTGCCTATAATCCCTGGATCAGTGGGCTGAGAATGAATGACAGAGTTTTGGTCTATGATTTCAATTCTTTGTTGTAATTATCAGTTGACTTGAAGTGGGCAAAGTATGCAAAGGTCTTTGTGTTATTTGAAAAGATAGAGATCTTAGATAACTTCAGTCTTTATTAAAAAAATAACTTACAGTTCAGTATGCAAGATAAAACACCACAATAATCACTAACTACATAGAATTTTAGAAATAAAATAATTATGACCAAGTTATTAGCAGAAGGAAAAACAGAAAAAAGGCAAGAAAAAATTTGCTAATCTAAGGGGAGGGAGGAAAGGAGAACAAAGATGCAAATAAAAAGCAAGGTACACAGAAATACAAATGAAAAGACAGAAGTACATCCAAATATGCCAACCAATCACGATAAATGTAAATGGATAAAACTCACCTATGAAAAGACACTATCAGATTGGACTTTTTAAAAAGCCAGCTATAAACTGCTTACAAGAGAGACACCTAAAACAAAATGACACAGAAAAGTTGAAAATAAAAGACTGGAAAGAGATAAATGAGGCAAATATATATTGACCCAAAGAAAACTGGGTAGCATTTAATCAGATAAAAATAGTAACTAAGGCAAAGCATTAATATGCACGAAGACACCACTGTTAGAAAGACATGACTTTGGGCCAGGGATTTAGCTCAGTGGTTCTGGTGCCTGCCTCACAAGCACAAGGTCCCCAGTTCGATCCCTGGTACCAAAAAGAAAAAGAAAGACATGACTTTTATACAGTCAACTGCTCGGCCTTGGAATTGCAAAGGAAAACAGTCAGAGTTACTGGGGAAATTGGCATCTTACAAACATCACAGGAGATTTAACACTCCCTTCTCAGAAATTACCGAGCAAGCAGACAAAAAAAAATGAAGAGGATATATAAGAGTTGAACAAAATACTAAATATATGGCACCATGTACACAAAGGAGAGATGATATAAATTTTCCAATCACTCAGGAGACATTTACGAAAACTGACCATACACAAAGGAAGGATCATAAGTTATAAAACAGGTAATTTATATCTAGCATTCCCTGGCCACTATAAATTAAACTAGAAATCAAAATGAAAACAATAGTAAGCCCATCCCTTCACCATCCTTTCCACCTGAAATCTAAAACCACACGCTTACATTGCCACTTGGCAGCTGTGCGATTTTATTCTGAGTGGCCTAGTTGCTATGGGACCAGGTTAATTTACATGACATTCATCTGGAGGACCGAAAGAAACAGAAAACTCTCAGACCAGTATAGCTTCATTATTCTGTACTTTGAACTAAACTCTAACTCAAAGGGAGGGTGAAGTACCTGACTCCCAGAAGAAAAGGAGAGATGTGCGGGGTTAATTACGACCTAATCCCGTGGCACGAGAAGCTGCACTTGGCACGCTCCCCAGGCTGTGCCCTGTTCCGCCACATTATACCCATCTCCTTCTGTTTGCCAATGCTGGTTAGATGAACAGACTGTCCTTGAAGTGCTCCTGGCACCTAAGCAAAAGTGCTATTCCACTGATGGGGCATCTTATAATTAACAGCAGCCTGGAAACCAGAAAATACTTTGCATGGGATCTTCTGTTTGCTCTTTCATAGGGCCAAGATCAAGAACTTCAACAACTCCTTCTCCTTCTCTCTTGGATTTCTGAGACAGCATCTTGCTATGTAGCCCAGGCCGGCCTGGAATTTGTGATTCTCCTGCCTCAGCTCCTGAGGGCTGGGATTATAGGCGTGTGCCACCCTGCCCATGTAGGAACAAGCATTTCTCCAAAAGGAGAGGGGAGGCTGCACAGGAGAGATATCAGAACAGTATAGGTCCACGTGTCTCTGGAGAGGGGAGCACTCCCCCAGAAATCCCTCCAAGGAGAACTAAAAAGGGAGATGGGTGATGTCTCCCCTGGACTGTGCGGCCAGCCCAACACAATCCCAGTGCCCGCTACATATGGAATCAAACATCAAAAGGAAAATCCAGGGCTGGGGTAAAACTCAGTGGTACAGCCCCTGCCTAGTACGCAGCAGGCCTGAGGTTCATAGCTAGTATGCAGCAGGGCTTAGGTTCAATACACAGCCGGGAAAAAGATCTCAAACCACCTAAAAAGTGATGGGAGGCAACATCAAGTTAACAGTGACAGGTCTGCACTCTGTGGTTGAGTCAGGAAAGGGAAAAGAAGCCAATGGAGAGCTCTGGAGCCTTCCGCCCCAGCACCGGGCACGGTGGAGGTCACATATCGTGTGCTTTTGTGGCTCCAGAGCCCAGTGTGGGGCAGCTCTTGGGGCTCCTCCTCTTCTGGGGACTCTGCTGGCTTCAGCCCCCTGCACACAGCATCCAGATCACCCCTGGAGAGCATCTTCTGCATGGAGAGGCTGTAAAGGCTGGAGATGCCTCACCACCAAGCCCTAGGGACCCATGTGGCTAGCGAATGTCACAAGTTGTAAGAATCTGAGGGCTGCCAGGCTGGGAAGGTGGTAGGATTATCACAGAGCGGCTGCCTCCTCAAACACACTACAAGCCTGATTCACAAGTACCTGGGAACAATGTCCCCACCAGGAGGGTGCCTGCAGCCATAGGCAAGCAGGTCACTGAGTGCATCAGTCAGGGCTGGTGGCCCAGCCACCTCTGTCCCCATGGGTCTGCCGAATGCCTCTTGGTCACGAAGGTCATACACGGGTGGGGGCAGCCACTTACAGAGAGGAGCAAAAACCACGGCCACAACTCATGCTAAGCTGTGCTCATCTTAGAAAGATGCCCCTCTGGAAAAGTCTCAAGAATTTGAAGAAATAATTCTGGGGAAGAAGAGCAAAGTAT
Source organism: Heterocephalus glaber (assembly GCF_053883595.1). Taxonomy (NCBI): domain Eukaryota; kingdom Metazoa; phylum Chordata; class Mammalia; order Rodentia; family Bathyergidae; genus Heterocephalus; species Heterocephalus glaber. The sequence goes on along the minus strand of NW_028258156.1, from coordinate 23,275,224 downwards.
CTATGATACCAATAAACAAATAAATAACAGGGTTAATCAAAAGCCCAACCTTAAGCTGGGCAGGGGTGCATACATGTAATCCCAGCACTCTGGGTGGCTGAGGCAGGAGGATTGTGAGTTTGAACCCAGCCAGAACAACTTAGCAGCTTACTGAGACTCTGTCTCAAAATAAGAAATAAAAAAGAGCCAGGAATATAGCTCAGTGTGAAGACCCTGGGTCCAATCCCCAGCACTGCAAACAAAACAGTAAAACAGCAACATTAACACAAAAAAACCAAAACCAAAACCCAACCTTAGTAATGTGTGGTTCCAGTGTTGTAAAACAAAGACTATGACTGCTTTCTCTGGGAAAAACAAAATAAACAAAACAAAACAAAACAACTATGATTCATTCCAACGTAAGTGGGATTCATCAGTGAAATTGTTGATAGCTTTTGCGCCATTTATTCCCCCATTCACATTCCCCGGGACCTGTTTGTTTCTGCCCTGGCTCTGCTGCCCCATTCTTCGATCTGCACCATTTTTCAGAAGCCCCATCCCTGGGAAGGAGCCACAGAAAGGTCCTACACAGCTGTGACTCCATAAGCCAGGAGTTGGGAGGTGCCGCACCCCCTACCAGCACCCTTCCAGGGGGAAGGCCCAGGGAAAGCTTTGGCAGGAGCTGTCCCTCCATGGGAAAAAGCACCAAGATTTAGAGAGGGGACTCAGAGCTTCTGCGAAGACCCACGTGTCCCCCTGAAAGGCTGCACATGGGCAGGCACAGAGGGTGCCCTCGGTGACCTCCCAAGGGCAAACTGTCATGGCAGTGACACTCAGTGAGCCATCGGGTGTAAGGTTATGATCAAGGGTAAGCAATACTACCCCTGGAAGCCCTTCTGCTCCTGAAGTACATGCACATGGCTTAGGGGTGGCAGACTCTCCACGGCCGCTTTTGTCCCCAGGGTCAGACATCTTCTTGTTTCTCAGCTTAGACACCAGAAGGAGGAATGGGCTTGTGTCTTGGGGCCACACGTTTTAGGACAAGAGTGCATTATTAGTGTTGTTGCTATTGCCCAGTGCATGTGGCTGAATTCAGGTAAGAATGATGCAACTAATGTGAAATATGTCTGTTTCTGAGTCTTGGTGTGTGCACACTAATGGCAGAGGGGGCTCCGACCATTTCCCAAGGATGTGCATCCACCCTTGCTCTGGGTGCTGACTTGCTCTTCCACAGAAGGCAGGGACATCATGTGGGAAATGAGTCCTGGCTCACTCTTCGCTGAGGAGCGGAGAATTCCAAAATGACCTTTTGAATCAGCACTGGCAACATTCTTTACTCAGATTTAAATAAAGCAATGACTGTTCCCTGGTTCTCTCGGCTGATCCAGCGCTGAGGAATGGAACAGAGCAGCATGTACATCGAGGCTGTGCCAGTGATGAGTCAGAAGCTGGGATCCTGTTACAGCCCAAACTCTTCAGAAATCTGCTGTGGCCAGGATCAAAGCAGCGACCTCCACGGCTCCCAGAGGAAGGATGTTTACCCTGCTTCATCCTTCCCAGCTCTGCCTGAACACACAGTCATTCTCTCTTCTGTAACCACATCTTCCAAATGAATGCACCAGCTCACATGTGGCTACTGGTTTATCACAACCAGCATGCCAATCTCTCCTTCCCCACTCACTTTTGCCTTTTTGTTTTTTTTTGGTGCCGGGGATCAAACTCAGGACCTTGTACTTGTGAGGCAGGCAGCAGAACCACTGAGCTAAATCCCCAGCCCACTTTTGCCTTTTTTTCCAAGGTTCACTTTTTTGAAAACAGTGTACTGAGCACCAATGTTTTAGATCCAGTACTCATTTTGTGTTGGAACTCAGGGAATCTAATGGTGAGTGTGACAGGGTTCCTGGCATGTCTGGTATGAACCTCTGTGTGTGTGTGTGTGTTGGGGGACAGATAAATAAATAAGCATTTGTAATAGCCATCATCTATGCTAATATTGGTGAAGCAGAAGATGCCAAGAGCACTTGGGTTTAGGGTTAGAGGAGTCTTTCCTTCTGCCTATCTGCCCACCTGTTTGTCCCTTCCCTTGTGGTGTCCTGGAAGTCAGGGAGTATCACCATGCTTCGACTTAGGGTGGCAGAAGGTGCAGTCCTAGCCGTCAGTATCGGTCACTCCACTGGACAGCGATTGCTACCACAGGGTGCATGGTGCCAGCTTATAGTTTGGTTGGATGGCAGCTGAGCTCATCACGAACGCAGATCAAAGATTTAAGGTGCTTCCAGCCTAAAAAGAGGTCCGCTGGCGATGTATAAATGAAGTCACCGGCACTTAGAAAAGACCTGTCACAGTCAAACGGCTACTGTCAAAGCCAATAGGCCCCAAGTGGCCAATTTAGTGACTTCTTCCCTTTCTCCTCTCACCCACCCTCTTGGCAGTGGCCATGGTTTATGAAACACTATCTTATCTTGATGTCCACACTGTTATCCTCTGCTGCTTTTCCTGCCAAATCATGCCTACTCCCCTACAACCCAACTCTAAATAAATGTTGACTTCTCCCTTTTCCAAACCTAATCCAATCCTCAGCAAATCCTCTCAGCTATGTTTTCAAAATGGATCTCGTTTATCCTTTTCTCTCTATTTCTATGGTTACACCATGATATGCCATTGGGCTTTCACACCCATTGGACCAATCATAGGCCTGTAGTTGGAACAATTAGCAGGCCTGAATTTGAACCAATCACAGGCCTGCAGATGCTACATAAGCAGCACTCCCCTCACAACTCTTGGAGGGCTGTCTCCCACTTATTGACATTCCTGTGCTGTAACACAGGTCCTGTTAAAATGAAGACTCATTCGGTGGTCCTATAAATCTGCTCATGTTTCATTTCTTGGGTAGTATGGCCTAAGAAGGTTCTATAAATGTACTCAGAGCTATTCTGAGTAGTGTGGACAGTGCTTGGCTCAAAAGAAAGAGCAATAAACACTAGAGGCTGTTAACCCTGAGGAGCTCCAGAGGCTGCAGCCAACAAAGATCAGCAACAGAGACCAGCACCTGGCAGTGCTGACCTATGGTGTCCAGCATAAGCGGGCATCAGACAGCAGTGGCTGGCAGTAGCAGAAGCCAGCTCCTGGCAGGGTTGACCAACTGTATCTGGTGCCATTAGGGCCACTAACAGAGATATACTTTGCCAATTCATGATTTCTATCTGAATCAAGCAAAAGAACCTTCAAATGACTGGCAGCACTGCCTCTGAACTTGCACGGTTTCCTACTAGGTTTCCCAGGCTGCACTGCAGCCAGGATGTGCTTAGAAAAACAACCAGATGATGTCCTTCCTCACTCAGCACCCTCCAGGGTCTTCCCACTTCACCCAGCATAAAACCCAAACTCTGGGCTCTGGTCTGAATGCTGGTCCTTGCCCACCACTGGGAAGCATTCCTCACACATGCCTTACCTGCTTCTGTTCTTGCTGTGTTCTCTAGCACACAGGACACTCTTATGCCAGCTCTTCATATGGTTTGCCTGTGTATTTATGTTATTTAAAATATCCGAACAAAAATGTCAAGAAGGCCAGATCCTTCTGATCTTGTTCATGACTGCATCTGCAGCACTAGAACAATGCTTGGCATATGACAGGTGTCCGTCCACTAAATATTTTTAAAATAAATGAATGAATCAAAACAATGAGACTCTGAAGAAGGTAATCTAAGAGATTCAGCCTTAAATAAGCAGGCTTTGATGACACTGTAAGTAGAAAATTTTTTTTTCAATTAAAGATGAATTCAGTTATCCTAAAGTTATGTAAGATCCTATTAATCTATTTCTAAATTGGAACTGAACCATTATATTTGCTTTAAGTTCAATTGTAATATTTCTGCTCAGTTCACAGAAATATACAAAAAAGGGAGTTTCACTTTGCATGGAGAAAATTATCTGCTAATTTTGGGTCTCATGGATCTATTTATTTGCTGGAGATAAGCAAAAAAACTGCAGCAGAATGGGTGAGAGGCCTGTGGTACCCAAATCACCTCTTCTACAAGCTTCCTTCTTTTTTACTTTCTGGTATTTAAAGGTTTACTTCAAATACTATGGCTAAGGCTCCATAGGCATTCACAATCGCCAACCTATTCCTCTCTTCCTCTTTTACTCAACAATGTGCCCAGGTTCTTTTCCCATGTCAAAAAAAGCAGGTAAGGTCAGAAGATAAGAAAAGTGCAAAAGAGAAATGAAGCAGCTGCCAGTTCTCCAGCTTCCTCCAGGGCAGTGGTGGCGAACCTATGGCCCACATGCCACAGCCAGCTGTTTGTTATCACTGAAATCTCTAAAAGGTGCTCCCTGCTCTGGGGCATGAAAATGACCTTTCTGCATCAGTGATTCTCTGTGGTGTTGCAGGGAGTCTGTGGTCCAAAGCATTCTCCAGTACCATGCTGGGTGTGCTCTGGAATCCAGGTTGGAATCCTGAGTCTGCACTTATTGGTATCTTGAACAAATTTCTCCCACGCTCTAAGTCTTTCTTGGATGTGAGAAAAAGATAACACAATCATAGCTCCTTAGGGGGATGATAAGACTAAATGATATATGAAAATATTTTGCATATAGTTAAGTGCTCCATACATACATCAATGTTATTGTTTTTATCTTTCATAAGTAGAGTATAAATAAACGCCAAGATCTGGGACCAGGTCAAACAGCTATGTTTTTAATTCAATACCAGTTCTAATGAGAGCAGTAGCAAGTTCAAGACATAAAAATTCAAAGTGGAGAAAGACATTCAGGGCTAGCGCGTAGCTCAGTGGTACAGGGTTTGCCTAGCACGCACAAGGTTCTGGGTTTGATGCTCAGCACTGCAACCCCTCCCCACAAAAGAAACCACAGTCCTACTTAGTTGTAGATTCTTTCAGTTGCAAGCCTTGATTTAAGGTATAATCATTTGTTGATTAGTCAGTCCATTAATTCTTTCCTTAAAATCTGTCACAGAAATTTCCTTAAGATGCAGTCATGTGACTGCAACCATACAGAAGTGAAATAAGAAGAAACAATGCAGATACTATTTCTGATCATAATGAACCCAAAAGATAGATCAATACCACGAGCTAATTCTGGATCTTGGATGCATTGATCAAATTAAAGATTAAAAAATCCTAGCAATACAAAGCTTGCACAGATACACATGCTCTTGCCAAGCCTTTATTGGTTAATGATGTCAGACTTGACAAAAAATATATTCAAGGAGACGAATTTCCTATATTATTTTATACTTCTTGGTGTTAAAAAATGCCTTACAAAAGATAACTAACAATAATAACAACAAAAATTGCATCCACAAAAAGAAATCCAACTTAACTGACAAAAAGCCCCCTTCCCCAACCCTGAGCTACGGCAGCCAGCACCTTCACAAAGGAAGCCTGGCAGCCTAATTAGCTGCTGATGGGACCCGGTGCCCCAGGAAGCCCAGGGGGCACTGACATCAGCAGGGACCAACTTTCTCCAGGGCTCAGAAGCGCAAATGATTTGTCATTTCCTCAACCAGAGGTCACCTGGAGATAGAATATAAAGGATGAGTGTGGAAACCTGGGAACCTCGTTAATTAGGCTCCAGCGAGTGGGGCTGCTGAGCGGGGCTGCTGTCTGTGGGTCCCCACCGGTACGGGCATCTGAGTGCACATGGAGGCGGTGAGGTGCCCGCCTGGACACCTCATGCCCCGCTCCAGCAGCGAGTTGCTGTCACTCATTTATTTCGCCGCTCAGCTTCTGTGCTGTAGCTCACAGTTCATTAAATTCGACTGCATCACTATCAACATGAGAACTGCAGCAGCTATCAACATAGCTATTTGAAGGGCATTCAAAAATATAATCAGAAAAGGGAATAAAAAATAATCCTTTCTGAATTGGGGGGGGGAATTGAATCCTCTCTTGTCTACTAAATGACATTCAGGTTCTTTGGTTCTAAATCATTGTTTAAAAAACTGCAGTGACACCCAAGGATTATTCCTGTCTGATTGGTGGGGTGTAGGGCTTGTGGTTTTCCCCTTAGAGGACAACTGCCCAGTGTGACTGAAAAACGCTGTAGGATGTGTCATTTCTTTAGCCTTCTTTTTTTTCTTTTAATTTTGAGGTGGAGAGGGCTGTGACTTCATGTGCCTCTGTATGACGGCTTATTTTACACTTTGCCTATGCCTGTGATGGGGAAATGATCCTGAAGAACAGCTCTTGTGGGTCTGGAGATAGTCGGTTTCCTACGAGTGGCTGTGACTGCACAGGAGCTGTTTGTGGGCGTAGTGCGCACTGTACACATGCCTTTCACTCTGCGAAGACATTTAGTTAGTACGGAATAGAACATGACAAATGGGGCATGCTATGTCTTATGGCAGCGGATCTCAGGGGAGGGCCATCTTGTCCCCTGGGAGGTGTTGGCAAGCATGGGGGTGTTTTAGTTGTCAAGACTGGGGACAAGGGAGCTGGGGATGTGGCTCAGGGGTACAGTGCTGGCCTAGCATGTGAGAGGCCCTGGGTTCAATTCTCAGTGCTGAAAGAAAAAAGCAAAAAGAAAAGAAGGGAAAAAAAAGAGTAGGGCCAGGGCCAGGGCTACTATTTGTATGTTGTACCGAGCAGACAGGGAAGCCGTTCAGCATCCTAGGACAATGCGTGGGACGGGCCCAGGACAAAGTACTGTATTAGGAGGCCCAAAATGTCAGTCAGGGGCCCTGTGGAGTCCCCTGGCTCTAGAGTTGTTGGCTATGTGACCATATCAGAAGACAAGGACAGAAAAAGAGAATCACATTCCTTTCTTAGGCCAATCATACAACTTCATAAATGCTCAATCCAATCTTAAAACTGCAACTTGGATATACTTTACATTTCATTGTGATATTTCAAACTGGTTAGGACTGGCACACAAGGCACAGTCACAAAGTGGCCTTCTCACTCCCCAGGAATCACAAGGGGAACCCTTTGGACAAGGTTTCACTCTGAGTGTCTGAAGTTCAGTTACTCAGTGCAGTCTGCTTCAAAGGAGACCATGTTACACCTCTGTGCTTTCCATATGAAAGCAGGTTCCTTTAATCACCACGAAGATCTAATGCGATTAACTATCATCCCATTTTAAGGAAAGCACAGAGAGGCAAAGTAACCTGCTCAAGGTCACACAGCTAATAAGGGATAGAGCTGCAAGTTGAGTCTAGGCAGATCCTAAGGGGGCTCCGCTCAGCCAGTAGGCTCTCCCTTCTGGCCACTGTACCAAGCCAGCCCTTGGGATGACCAACCGGATGGGAAAAGATGCCAACTACACGGGATCAGGACTCCTAAGGTGACACTTTTTGTTTATGTTCCCTTCTTTCAACAACTACCCCGACTGTATCAATCCACCTATGGAGCTTTAGAAATGGTGGCTCTCTGCAGATCTTAGATCTCCTGGGTGGACATCCGCAAGCACCTGAAAGACCCTTGGCAGATGTGGGGACCAGACCTGAGGGAGCGGCATGGGGAGGGGGAATAGAACGTGGCCCCCCGAGCCCCACCCCCACCAGGCGGGGGCTTTGAGCAGTGGCTGTGCTGCTGTCCATGCTCGGGACACCGGTGTGGGCACAGGACCAGGAGCAGACAGGCTGCGGCCAGCGTGGCAGGGGCGTCACGGGACCCTGTAAGGCACAGTGGCAGAGGCTCAGGGGCTGGGGGCCTGGCATGGGCTGGGGCTCCGTGGCCTCCACAGGAGCCCGCGCTGGGGCCTAGGGAGAGCGCAAAGCTGAATCTGTACAGCTGCCTCCGAGGTATTCACAGGCAGGCTGAGGAATCTCGGCCCCCAGAGGGTGGGAAGCTAAAGATGAATCAGCAGCGAAAGCCCGTAGGCTGACCTTGGAGTGCATCCCCCGAGATGGGGCAAGGAACGAAGACAGGAAGCACTTGGCTAAATTGGTTTCCCCATTTTTCATAAGAAACTTTCAACTTAATAAAAAATCACCACATTTTATTGACAATAACAGCTGCCCACTACTTCCTTACTATGTGCCAGAAAACTACACATACTCTGTGTCTGTCCTCACAGTCCCTCTGCAAGGCAGGAACGAGGCTCAGAAAGGTCGTGAAATTAGCCCAAGGTCACACAGCTAGTAACGTCAGTCAGGATCATAACCTGGGTCTGTTGGACTCCAAAATTCATCATTTTTCCCTGATTGCATCCCATTTTTCACACTGCTCCTGTGACACTGTGATAGAAGGAGAAATACACTTGCTCTTCATCCCCATTCCTAGCATAGTGGGGAGAAGATCCCTGCTCTATTTGGTCTTTGTCCCCAGTTCCCTGACCAGGGTTCCAAGACCCTTGGGGCCTCTGGAGTGAGTGTCTTTCTGGGGGAGAAGGAGGGGGCCAGTGGCCGGGTCCCCAGGCAGCGTCGGATGGGGGCAGGTCTCCAGGAACATCCTGACTGAACAGACCAGTGGAACTTTCAGTCCCAGCTGCCCAGGGCTGGAGAGAGCTCATTACCAATGGCCAGTGCTTTCACCAATCCTGCCTGTGTCATGGAATCTATAAAAACTCCCTTAACGACAACTCGAGGAGACCCCAGCTGGTGAATGTACCCACTGCATCCATGTGTTGGGGGCACAGGGGCAGTGCCTTGACTCTATGAGGACAGAAGCTCCTGTTGCTGGGACTCTCTTGGACCTCAACCTGTATGTCTGCCTTTCATCTCTATCCTTTATCACATCTTTTCTAACATGATTATTATCAGTAATTATAATATAACATGCTGGGTGTGGTGATGCACACCTCTGATCCCAGCACTTGGGAGGCTGAAGCAGGAGAATTGCCAGGAGTTCAAGGCCAGCCTGGGCTACATAGTGATACCCTGTCTCAAACAAACAAACAAACAACAACAACAAAAAATAAAACAAAACACAGTAATTGTTTCTCTGAGTTGTGAGTCATTACAGCAAATAATGAACTGAGGAGGTTTTGTGGGTTTGTGGGAATCCCAAATTGTAGCCAAGTCAGCCAGAAGTGTGGCACCTGGGCACTCATTTGGAGTGGGGGCATGTTGCGAGATTGAGCTTTTATCCTGTGAGGTCTGAGCTAACTCCGGGTTTAGTGTCAGCCTGAATTAAATGGTAGGGCACCCCCTTGCTGTCCACAGAGACTGCCTGGTGTGGAAAGCCCACATATTTGGCGTCAGAAGTCCTGAGTGAGAACAGTTTTCCTCTAACTACCAGTTTCCAAAGTGTCCCTACAGCTGACTGCCCGAACACAGACACACACTCACACACACACAATTTAGCTTAAACAATCTGCACACCTAATCTCAAATGTTGCCACACACACCCATGATGAGCTCATTTTCGGGTGCCAGGAACACAGGAATATTTGGCACTGAAAGCGAAGACAGTCTGCAGACGACTGCATGGCAGAAGGTGGAGGGGGCACGGGAGAGTAGATGTCTATGAATATTCACAAGGCAGACTCTCATCTGGCTGGAGGCAGTAGAGAAAGATGCCACGGGGAGAAGGTAAGAAGGGAAGGAATGCCAGGCCTCACCCCAGCATACTGTCCCAAGCCCGTGCCAGGCAGCGGTGCCCATTTTATGCATGAGAAACTGAGGCTGAGAAAGACCCTCGTGCCCAGGGTCACATAGCAGAAAGCTCTGCAACCACTTTGCTTGACTCTAAACCCGTGTGATTTCCACCCCATCAACAAATGTCAAGTGATGTTCTGTGGGGTGCCCTGTGGTGGACTGGGCTGGGAGGGTCAGAGGAAGCCCAAGTGGGTGGGGATTGAGCCCCTGCTCCAATTTTACCCTCAACAGCTGCACTTTTCATACATATGAAGGTGTGGTCAAAAAATACAATTAATGTTTAAATTTTGAAAAAATTTATTACAGCAAAAGATTCATAGCCACTAATTCCCCTCAAAATTCTCCCCCTTGCTTTGAGCACACTTATCCCATTGGCCTCACCACTTTCGGAAGCCACTCTGGAAGTCCTCTTTCGCGAGTGTCTTTAGTTGCCCTGTCCTGGCTGCCTCAATTCTTGAATCAATTCAAAACATTTGTCTGTCACGGTCATTTGACATTGGGGAAGAGCCAGAAGTTGCATGGTGCCAGAAGTGGTGAATAAGGTGGATGAGGACACACTGTAATCTTTTTTTTTTTGGTACTGGGGATCAAACTCAGGACCTTGAGCTTGTGAGGGAGGCGGCAGCACTACTGAGCCACATCCCTGGCCTGAAACAGTATAATCTTTTTATTTGACAGCAACTGCCATAAATGTTTGATCAATGATGAGGATCAAAAATACAGTGAATGTCTACATTAAACTTATTACAATAAAAGCCACATTGCCATTAATTCCCCTCAAAATACCATCCCCTCGCTTTGAGCACACTTAGCCAGTTGTTCTTGGCAACATGTCTTTCACTGTAATAAGTTATTAAAAATTTAAGCATTTACCATTTATTTTGATCACCCCTTGTATTTACAGACAGGGGTTCCCTGCAGAGAGGCAGTGGGGGACAGTGGCTAAGCTCTCTCTGTTGCGAAGCTGCCTGTGCTCAAAATCAGCTCTACACGTGCTGGCTTTGGGACCTTGGAGCAAGGGACTGAGCTTCCCAAGCCTCAGCTTCTTCAATTCCAAAATGGACATAATATTGGTACCCACTTGATAGGGGTGTCAGAGGATGGCATGCTCAGGGTATGGAAGGCACCCGACACAGCCTGGCACTTAAGATAGTGGCATTCTCATTGACTTATTGGGACTACCAAGGCTCATCGGTCAAGGTAAAAACAGCAAAAACCAAATGCTGTGGACTGAATCCTGTGCCTCCCCCAGATTCACTGGCTGAAACCCCAACTCCCAGCGTGACAGAGAAGGGTTTGGGGAAGTATCTGCATCACGAGAGTAGCGCCCTCATGGGTGGGACTGCTGCCCTTAGAAGAGGCCCCAGAATGCTGTCTTGCCCTCTTTCTACCCCAGGGGGACACAGAAGGAAGCTGGCCGTCTGTGACCAGGAAGGGAGCCCAACAGGACCCACCATACTGGCACCCTACTCTCAGAATTATAGCCTCCAGAACTGTGAGAGATACATTCTCCTCAGCATCCCAGCCTGTGGTATTCTGGTACAGCAGCCAGAACTAAGACACTCATGAAACTACAGGAGAATTCTGAGTGTAACCGCCAAACACCCCCTGGAAGAGCTGCCCTGGTCAGAGCTCTGCCTTGTACTTCCTCCCAGCCCTGCTGAGCATGGCTTTCTTATTACCAGAACGAACACCTGCAAGATGAGAGGGGCTTCGACCTCCACCGGCTGAGCCATGGCTACGGCTCCATTGCTGCTTATCGCCGGCTCAGCAAGAAGTCCAGTGCAGAGCGGCTTCCAGTGATGAGGTCAGTAACCCCAAAGTCCCAAACTAATTTGCTTCCACTGCTCAGAGCAGATGGCTGCAAAGCCACTGGGTCTCTGCTATGCTGAGGCTTGGCTCTTGCACCAAAAGCACTGGGCCTGAAGGAAGCACTGGGATCAGCCATGCCTGCAGCCCAGCAGCTCCTCTGCAGGGCACGCTCCACAGGGCAGTTGGGTCTTGGGTCACTTTCAGCGTCCCTTCATCAAAACTCTGCCACCGAACCAGGTTCCAGGGAAGGTCTGCATGGCTTACAATGGAACACGAGCCACATGTGGGCTAGGACTTTCACTTGTTTTGTTCTCTGCTGTTCCCAGGACCTATGGCAGACCGAGACTGGGGGAGGAAGACGGCACCTGTGACCCAGCACTGGTCTGTGTTGCAGAACACACCCAGCAGGTGGGTCTGGGGCTCCCCCGGCCCTTCCCCAAATGGGGGCCTGGTGGGGTGGCACTTTCTTGACACTGTTCTGCTTTGGATTCCCCAGCTGTCACCTCAGCTGTCACCTCCGAGGCCTCTGACAGTTTCCCTGTGGAGAAGTCTGACCTTTTCTCTCTCCCAGGCAGAAGAGAGTCCATTTGCTTCTGAGTGGTGAGTAAGAAGGTCAGCTCACGCCCAGGTCACGGACTACCCCTTCCACACTCCAGCTGCCAGAAGTGAAAATGTTAGAGCCAGATGTGCCCACGGAAGTCACCTCCTCCAGGAGGGGACGAGGGGATCGAAACCCAGAGACATTAACCAAGCAGCCCAAGGACACAGAGCTGGACCCTGGCTCTCACCAGCACTTTTAGGTCCTTTTCTGTCCAACCAGCCAGAAAGTCTCAGACTAACTCACAAAAGAGCCCAGATTTTCTTTCTATACATCACAAGCCCAAACAGACCCACAGTATTTACACAGACACAGATTTTTTTGTACACAGAGGTATGTACATATCATATAAAAATATACACATAGTCACAAAGGCAATTAGTATATATATGAACTATTCTATAGTCCCAAACACATTTACTTCTTTTGTTTTATGCCTATTTATTATACCATAAAAAATACAGGTGTGTGGGAAAGTTAGAAATACAGTATGAGAAAGAAGAAATGTAATTCACAAAAGCACATTCAACATTTTAATTGCTTTGATTTTTTTTAGGTACAATATTGAATGTGCTGTGGAACTTTAACAGTGAAGCAGAACATTCAGATTTTACTCATCGAAAGGAGCTGAAAGGAGATGATTGGGAAATACTGTTCTGGATTTCCAGTATATGACAGCATCGGAAACAGTCTGGCCCAACTCCCTGTTAAAGATAAGGGAACTTCCACCCAAGGCAATTAAGTGATTTCCTGTCTAGGGTCAGGGTGCTGTTGACTCGTCCCCCGAGGGGAGTAGCCACGTGGACTTATCTGTTGTTATGTCCACCGCATCTGCGCTGGATGAGTCCAGGGATTGCTGCTGACCGACTGTAGGAATTTATCACAATGAGGATGCTCAGCTACAGAGGAAAGGTGAATTCCCAAACACACCTGGATTTTTAATTGTTGTTTTGTTTTAAACACGGGGGACTCTTGGAAAAAGACAAGTGGAACCTGCGGTTTGGCCTGCATGCTGTTTCCTGGGGACAGCATCTAGTGACCCACATGCTGGGCCTCCTTTAGTTCCAGAGCCCCTTGGGATAAATCTGGGCCCTATTTCAGGGGGAGAAAATTCAGGCTGGAAGAGTAATTCCTCTCCTCCCCTTGGCAACCTGAAGAGGCCACCACCAGGTTGGCAGATGCTTTCAGTTTGATCCCATCTATCAAGACAAGTCTCAGGCTCTGTCTCACTTGTGACCAGACCAGCATTTCAGCAGGACTATAGCTCCTAAAACAGGCACCCTGCGAGCAGAGGCAGCAGCCCCAGGAAGAGTCTGCCCAAGCCTTGGGCTAAGGCAGACCCAGGGTGACCCTGCTGGGGCCCCCTGGGGCAGGTGACTGTCTCCAGAATGGCCACTGCCAATGCATCTGCCAAATGTAGGGGTCCACTTACCGCAGTGTGACTGGAAAACCTGTGGCTTGACGACCTGATTACAGGCACTGCACACTACGAGATAGAAGTCGTCATGTGCTGGGTAATGGCCAAATAAGTGCATATCTGTGGGGAAATGAAAACAGTGTTTTTGAAAAAGCAATTAAGTCTCAGAAGGTGTACAATTTCCTCTCGGAATTTCTTCAAGGACAGTTTTCAAACAAGACACGCAGAAAGGCAATCATCTTTGCTAAAGGGAATGCAGTTTCCTCAACTTTCAAAGAAGCAATTGTCTCAAAGAAATCGTCCTCATTTCGCCCCAGAAATGGACTGTGTGGTGGCTTATTGGGTCAGTGGTGTTGGGGCTGCCCCTAATTACATGCTATGGGAATAGCCCTGCCTGGAGATGGAGCTGGGCAGGGGCTCCCACAAACCTATGCCTATTACCAGTGGCCCCTCAGCTGAGTGAGAGAACAGGGCTGGGGCTGAAAGAGGAGCCAGCCTGGCCTCACAGTAGCCTGAGGGTGCTTGTCACCAAGGGAGACACCAAGGCCACAGGAATCCTCTGGATGAGTGGCTTGTTTGCTGTCCTCATTATCCATTATTCACCTGGTAAATAAGCACCGAGTGCCCAAGAATGCCAGGCCCTGTGCTGCGCACCTGGGAAAACTGGAGGGAGCCAGAACAAGGTCTCTGCTCTCCTGGAGCCTAAGGCAATGGAAGTGGAAACACGAAACACACAATGACACTTGTCATCACTGCTGGGTGCTGAGGCGGGGATGGGCCGGGGCCAGCCTCGTGTGAGTGTCAGAGAACGAGGAGGGGATGGGCCAGCTGAGACCTCAGGATGAGGAGGGTGAGGAAATTTCAAAGCTGAAGCCAAGGAAGGGGCCTGTATGTCCTGGAGGAGCCCCTGGTCTCTCGGGTGGGACAGAACAAGGGAAGCACAGTAGGGGTGGCAGGGTAAAGCTGGGGAGGGACGGTCTAGAAGCTGTAGCTGTATAGACCCAAGTGAGGATTTTGAACCTGATCTTCAGAACAATGGGAAGCTGCTGAGGATTTTAAAGCAAAGAAGTGACGTGTGTGAGCAGATAGATACTGTCAAGAGACCAGCTATGGGGCATACACCTAAGAGACACAAATGCGTATGTCTGATATGAAACCTGTGAAGCATCATTCCTAGTAACTAGTAAGTGGAAACTTTCCAGATGCCCAGCCACCAATAATGGAGACACAAAATGTGTCATAGCCATAAAACAGAGAATACTGTTTCTTATCTATAAAAGGGAACAAAGTACTGACATGTGCTACAACAAGGATGAACCCTGAATACATTATGCTGAGTGGAAGAAGCCAGACACAAAGGGCCATATACTGTATGTCTCCCTTCAGGTGAAGTGTCCAGAATAGGCAAATCCATGCTGACAAAGAGCAGTTTCACACCTGCCTTGGGCTGTGGGGCCCCGAGGGACTAAAAACCACACTTTAAATGGGGGAACTGAATTAACCTCAATAAAACCATTGCCCACAAAAAAGGTTGGTTCTGAGGAAACTCTCATATCTCCTGATGCTCCTCTGCAGCAGCAGCCCCTGGGTAGCTCCTCCCATCTCTTCTCAGAAGCTTGGCCCAAGCAAATCACCTGGGCTCAGAAAACAGGGCAGCCAAGACCTCATAGGGTTGGTGGAAGAGCTATTTAACACTGTACATGCGAAGGTGCTTCTGGCACAACCTTCTGAACTTTCTCAGGTTGAGAGAGGAAGTTCAACCCTCCTCTTGAGTCCTCATTTGACAGATTCAACCTGGATGTTTGATGAAAACCCCAAACACATGATGGTTCTCTCAACTGGGATCCTAGGCCAGAAGGAAGAGGCGAGTTCCTTAAGATGAGAGGAAGGCTTGTTAACCACCCAACAAATATCCTAATGGAAGCCCCATGGCTCTGAGTTCCTTCCTCAGGAGGGCCCTGCTGCTTTGAGGGAAACAAAACTGGCACATTTTAGCACATATAGAGGATCAGAGACCCTCCCCTCACCCTGGAGGAGGCAAGGACTAAGGGGCTGGGCCTGGTGGCCTGGCAGGGGACTCCCAGACGAGTGTCCTCCCCAGGCCTCAGGAGAGGATGGTGGGGCAGGGATGGAGACACAGGCCCAACTCATTTCTAACTGGTGGGTCACCTGGTAGGTGTGGTCTGCTTTTACCTCACTGGAAAACTTCCCTCTTCCCACTTCCACTTCTGACTAAGGGCTAAACCCACCATCTGTCTGCCTGGGGGTGACCAAAGGGACGCTGTTAGTTGGTGCCAGGGAGGTGGGGAGGCCCATGGCAGAGGTGAGAGAGCACTAAACTGGGACAAGATGGAGGAGGCTGGTACTGGGCCTACCTGAGCCATGGGCCTGAGTTACAGGAGGCTCTATGGGCAGAGCCTCACAGTAGAGACAGGGTGTGGTGTGTGTGTGTGTGTGTGTGTGTGTGTGTGTGAGTGTGTGTGTGACGACTGGGGACTGAACCCAAGGCCTTGTGCATGGTAGGCAAGCACTCTTTCACTGAGCTACATCCCCAACCCCCAATCTTTTGGAGACTTGTCTAAGTGGGCCTCAAACTTTTGATCTTCCTGCCTCTGCCTCCTGAGTAGCAGGCATGATGCCTGCCCAGCCGACACATCTTCCCTTGACTTGCCTTAAACATTGATACCATCTTGCTTCACTTTTATTTGCAGGCTGCTTATTCTTATATTTATTTATATATTTTTATATATTAATATATTTTTATATATTCTTATATTCATTTTTAAAATAACAAAATGATCTGTGCTCTTAGAAGATACTTTTGAAAAATACAGAAAAGCCAGAAGAAGTTAAACGAAAATTATTGGCAATCTGTATTAATGCTTAGATTTAAAGTCCCATTTTCTGTTCAGGAACACGCAAAAGTAGGAGCTGTTATATAAGTCCCGCGCGCTAACCGACTGCGCCACTGGAGCTCCAAAAGTAGGAGCTGTTGAGGGTTAGGACTTTTCTATTCGTCCAGTATCCCTTATATCCCTTCTGCAATAGGTCAGGGTATGAAGGAGTAAAAGAAATGTATTAATTTAAAAAATATTTTAAAAAATCCCTTGAGCACCAACTCTTGAGCCAGAAACTGAGTCCAGTGTCTGCCCCTCCACTGTACCCGAGATGAGCTGTTGGGGACATCACTGGACCACCCCACCTATACACACGCCTGCTGTGTTACCACAGTGCAGGTAAAGGTTAGGCTGGGCTGCAGCTACCGAGTCCCTTCACTCTCTGGGCCTTTGCTTGCTTTTCCTCTAGGGCAGCTTCCACCTTGTTCCTGTCTGCTCAGAGCATGTCTTCCCTAGAAAGTGACAGGACCTGCCTTCCCCTTGCACACTCCTCGGTGAGCGGACTTTTGGATCTCCTCTACAGTCTGAGGGTCGGGGAGCCTGGCAGGTGGGGAGCAAGGAGAGGGTGCTCGGCTCCGGAAGACCCCACTTCACATGACTGCTCCTTCAAGGTCAGCGTGCTGTTTGCACAAATTAGTGAGGGCCGAGGATGCAGGAGAGACAACAGGGAGAGAGGGCCAACATGCCGGAACCATGCTAGGTGCTCTGCTAATGAATAGTCTCTCTCTCCCCTAAGTAAGACATTCAGTGCACAGTTAAAAACCACAACAGCAGGCTCGTACCAGCCTGCGAGAGCCAATGGTGCATGTTCTCCCCCCAGATCTAGTGATAGGCCACGGAGGCAGCACTCACACCCAGGAAATGGAGAAGCGCTACCAACGAGGGCTTTGCTTTTGGAGAGCTGGTTCTTAAACATTTACCAGTGCAACACTGAACACAGAGGGCAAGATGGGAAAGTGAAACCCCAGCCTGGTGACAGCCACCACCACAGCAGGCAATTGCCAGCCTTCCAGCTTTGTGAGTGATAACACTGTCTTCTGCTTCATAACTAATCTACGGAGCCCACATCTCCGCCTCCCCAGCCAGGGAACAAAGGTAAAGCAATTTGCTAGTGGTCCTGTGGTGGAGATCTGCTGAGCAGGCAGGATGAGGTTTGTGGACAGATGCTCCCTCAGCAACATGGAGTTTCTTTAATTCCAGAGCAGGACCTCATTCACAGAGGGGAAGCCACTTTGGAAGACGCTGTGGTTTGACACTTGTGTTGAACTCTGACTGCCACTGTGACAGTGCTGGAAGGTGGGATGTTAAGAGGTGATTAGAGCCGGGTCTGGTGGCACACGCTGTGATCCCAAGCCTCTGGGAGGCTGAGGCAGTTGCCTGCCTGGTCCAGGAAACTCAGTGAGACCCCTGTCTCAGAAGAAAAAATAAAGTTCTGCTGCCTGCCTTGCAAGCACAAGGTCCCGAGTTCGATCCCCAGTACAAAAAAAAAAAAAAAAGAAAAAATAAAGAAAGGGCTGGGGATGTGGTTCAGTGCAGAGACACTGGGTTCAACCCTCAATACAAAATCAAACCAAAGAGGCAATTAGGTTTTTAAGTGATGAATGCCATTCTCATGGAAGAAAGCAACAGCAGGTAAGATTATAAAATGAGTTTGCCCTTCATGTTTTTCTTGCCTTTTCCATGTGAACTGCTTGCCCTTCTGCTTTTCCACTGTGGTGTTTTGATATTTTTGAGGCAGGCAATGTCTTGTTCTGTATTCCAGGGTGGCCTTGAACTCACCATCAGGCTTCTGCTTCAGCCTCCTGAGTGCCTGAATTACAGGTGTGCACCAGCACGCCTGGCTTCCACTGTGTTATGATGCAACACAAGGCCCTTGGCAGATGCAGCTGCCCAGTCTTGGACTTTCAGCCTTCAGAGCTGTAAGCCAAAATAACCTCTTTCCTTTATAAATCACCCAGTCTTGGACATCCTGTTAGAACAATAGAAAATGGACTACTACAGGGGGTTTTCTGGAGGACTAGTGGCTGTCCTGAGGTTCTGAACGTAATTGGAGGCAGTATGGGCACAGTGAATACTCTGGGGTCGATTCACATCCTGGACAGGGCACAGCGAGGTTTCATCCTGCTACTCAGAATGGCACATCATTTTAAAACTTATGAGTTGTTTATTTCTAGAATTTTCCATTTAATAGCTTCGGACTGTGCTTGGCTGCAGGTAAGTGAAACCATGAAAAGCAAAACTGTGGATGGAGGTGCATGGCTGCTGGACTCATGCCAGGCATCAGCAGCCACTACAAACCAGAACTTCTTTCCTTGGAGAGTTGGTTGCTACCGTGTTAAGCAGGGCACAGCTGACCGGGGCCCTTCCCACAACCTCCATACCTTCTTCCCTGGCTCAATATCTCCAGCTACAAAACAGAAAACACACATTCACCATCCACATCAGACTGGGGTGTAGACAGGCTCTTGCGAACTTTGGAAAAAACCACTGCATTAAGATAAAATTATTGTTATGAACCCAAGAACTCAGGCACAGGAGAGTCAGGTAAATATGTTGCTCACTTCCAGTGTTGAGTGAGTACACAGCTGTAAGCTGTCCACAAGGCAGTGTGTGTGTGTAGATCAAGTTCCTGGTGGTCTTTCCACTGCCTGTTGACTTAAGAGTTATTCATGGCAGGGTTTCGAGAGTATTTGCGGAGCAGCTGCACAGGATGAGTCCAGTGCTGCCATCAATGTACCACCCATAGGCTGCTCTTTGTGCCCGGTCAAAGCAAGCAGCCCTCTACTTCCCTAACTGGACTTCTGCTACAATTCTCACTGGTGATGGAGCTGGCTGTGTCCATGCTGTCAACCTAGGCTGCACATCTGGCTGGCTTCTCAACTCACCTGAGGCTCCCGGAGCCTCGACCTGGCTTGCACCACCCTCCCTCCCTGAGACACCCCTCCCTAGGGTGGGGGAGGGGAGAGGGGACAGGGCTGTTTCGATGCAGAGACACGAGGCCTGGGACAATAGCACGGTTTCTATGAAAGTGAAGCAATAACACTCATTTCCCAGTGTAGCTGGTAAATTGTTTCTAAAGTTGATACTAAAAATGAAATTGGCAGAATGGGAGTAGCATTTTATTCAAGATGAAGAGCTTTCTAAGAACTCTTTTGCCAAGCAAAGTCATGTGTATATAAACTCTAGTTCTATCCAATATTCACTCTTTGAAAATGGCTGCAGTTCAGGAGAGGGCAGGGTAATATCTCCACTTCACTGTTTGTAAAGGACTTGTTTCCAAGATGGGAAGGCAGCTGGTTTTGTGGATTTGAGATCAAACTAGATGCTGCACGCTTTTGAATTTGGCCCTGGACGCCTTCCAAAGCTTGAGACGTTGACATTAGGAAGCAACAACTGGAGGCAGTGTGAAAGATGAAAAACTCAAGGAAGAGTGAGGAAGGATCGGTTCTTTCCTTCTGTAGGTGGGGATTCCAAGCTGTGCATGAGACGGAGAAGCTGCGAGTAGCAGCCTGGGCTTTGAGGGCAACTGAGTGGCTCATTGGCAATCGATGATAAACCCCGAAGTGGGAAAAGAGGACGACAAAACAGCCAGCCCTGACTTCTTGGAGAAATAATAAAATCTTCACCAAATGGTCTCAGGTTTCCCCACAAGTCTCTTGCAGGGTTGTGAAGCCACTTCTGTCACTACAGGAATTATAAACATGTCGAGGTGGCACAAGCAGTAACACCATCACTGAAAATCACTTAAACTATGCTTTCCTTTTTAACTTACTTTGTAGAGCATACTGTAATGAAAAAGAATGGGATTGTATTTATGTTCAAAGCCCCAAGCTCCTCCCAAGAGGGCAGACACGAGCCGGCTGAAATCTTAGCCTCTGTTCACGAGGCAACAACTGCATCATAGCCCCTCGCAGGACTGCGTATGACAACCAGGCAACAATGGCCAGAGTGCCTGGACTGTTTTGGAAAACCATCGAAAAGACAGATTTCTATCTTTTTCAGACTGCTGGCAACTGACAGTGGCTGACTTGTGGGCTCCACCTATGTGGCTCAGGCAGACCAAATGGTCCACAAGGACAATGGCTGGGTTCAAGCACACATCTGACTGACGCCAAGGGGATCCGCATCAGGACCTAGAACAGAGGGTCCTCAGAGCCTTCCTCTCCCCTCTTTATCATCATATGTTCATTCTACAATTTAAAAGAAAATTTTTTCTTTTCCCAGTGGAATTTTCATCATTGATGCCACGTGAAAACTTGTAGGGTTATCCAAGTTTCTCCTTTGCTCTGACAGAGTGATTTTATTTGTTCTCCAACTCTAAAAATCACCTTAAATTCAGAAGACAAAAAAAGCTGGGGTCTTAAAATGACTGTAGAAAAAAAAATTAAAATGACTCTGGGCCTAATACTTTCTGTGTCCCCAGCACAATGTTGAACTCCCCTCCAGGAAAATGTGGGCCTCAGTGACAGGAAAGGGAAACCCAGATGGGGCACACAAAGCCAGCAGCGAGGCCATAGCCTTACCAGGCCAGCGTGGGCACAGGTGACAGGAGCCAGGCAGCACTGGGAGATACCGGGGACAGGCAGGAGTTCCCTGTAAGGCTGTGTGACTGTCCCCTCTGGACACCCAACCCCAATCCACCAATCAGCATGACCTCACGAGCCAGCCAGGTCCCCCTTCCTCAAAAGGACCTTAGGGGACATGTGTTCAAGGTGTGTGGAGGCCAGGGGCGGCAACAGGTCTTCAGATGCTTCCTCAGGACTGTAGGCCTCAGACCAGCGGTGGTCCAGAGTTCAGAACAAAAACTTGAGACAAGGGCCCTAAAAATCACAGTGCTCTGGAGTCAGTGGCCCAGAGTTCAAGTCCCAACTCTGCCAGTTGGCATGCTAATCCTCTCCGAGCTTCTGCCTCCTCATCTGACATATTGTGAAGGCACTGGCACACAGTAAGGGTGAGATGATAGGACATGCTATCTAGGGCCTTCGTGTCTCCAGACCTTACCAGTCCCTGTCCCAGGCAGACCTCCCGGTGTGCAGGTGCATGCTGTTTGCTAAGGCTGCAGTGGTGACTGGTGTCTGCCTGGGACTCAACAGACGGGCTCTTCCGGAGGGCGGGGATCATGACTTACAGCGCTTCAGATCCCCACAGCCAAACAGTCTGGCACCCGCACTGCTTAATCAATGATAATACATTAACTAGGCTGAAGTCCCCAAGAAGTTGATTTATCTTCTATACTCCCTTCATTTTCTTTCCTCCTCAAAGGGGTGAGTAGTAAATGATAATAAATTACCCTAACATCCATATTGTTATCTAAATTATGAGGTCAATAATTATATCTATTTATTGACTCTCTGAGCTCCTTAGAAGATAAGTGCTACATGAATCTACCAAACAGGCATATTCCAGGTGGTTCCTCCGAGTTAGTGAAGAAGTGGTTTCTTTCTTCACTCCACTACTCCAAGCTCCTGAAGGGGGGCCTCTTTCCTCCACTGGTGAACACAGCTACCCCCTTCCCAGCAAGGGCCCCCTCTGAGCCAGCACTGGGGTGAGCATGGGGTGTTTTTTGGATGCCTCTTCTGGTCTAATTTTTTATTTCCTGGCTCTGGGGCTGTCCTTTACATCCAGACCGTATCTATGTTAAGGGCTGCCTGGTCTTGGTGACCAGCTGCATGTACAGGACAGCCCTATGTACCCCTTGTCAAGTTGGCCCCAGGGCCCAAGTTCTGTCTTCCAGCATGTTCAACCAAGGGTCTGCCAACACAAATTGAACCATTCACTCTGACTCAAGTAGAGAGAAGAGAAAAGTGTCAGTCCAGTGGGGGGAATTCTAGTCCCTTCCCCCTGGCTACCATGCTGAGGGGCACATCCTAGAGGACACACACATGCTTTGGAATGGCCCTTGCCAGAGTCCCTGTCCTTCCAGCTTCTCCAACCTCATTCATTGAAATGCTTAAAAGTTCATTCAAATCTTCATGTTCATGTAGTACTTCCTCTAATTTGAGGACTGTAGTTGAGATATGTATTTTCAAAATCACTTGGCCTCCCTAGCCATATTCTCCTCCACTCATTTCATAGCCTCCTTTGCATGACTGCTTCCCTACCCCAATCTCTCTGGCCAGACGTTTCAGAGCTTGCCTATACGAGGCCAGTTTCCAGTTGATCCTGGGTGACATGTCCTACTTCCATCCTGCAGCACCTCTAGGGTTCAGGTTGGTCTCCCAACACGGTCCATGATGCCTTCCCTTCTGCCTTCTCCCGAAAAAGAGATCTCTGAGAGGTGGAGGTAGCAGCCACATTTCAGGCAAGAGGGCACTGGATTTGGGACAAGGAAGTGATGTTTTCCCACACCTGACAGGTTACGGTCTGCTTGGTTTCAATGTTTAAGTGTTGGAAACTTAGTCTCCAATGCAACAGGGTTGAGAAGTGGGATATTTAAGAGATGACTGGGGCAGGAGGGCAGGGGATTGATGCCACTACTGTGGAGGGGTTCAGAGTTCCTCACCAAACGGTGAATTCAGCCCCTTCCCCTCCCCTCTCCTCCTCCCCTCCTCCCTCCTGCATGTACACTCTTGCCCTTCCGCCTTCCACCACAGTATAACCCACCTAGAAGGCCCTTGCTCCCTGCGGGTCCCTTGACCTTGGACTTCCCAGCTTCCAGAACTGTAAGACAAACATTTCTTTATCTTGTAAGTCACCCAGTCTGTGGGATTCCATTATAACAGGAGAAAATCCACTAAGACGTGGTCAAAGAGAATTTCCAGGCTGAACATGAAAGTGCTATTAGAACATCTTAAATGGGTCAGGGGGAAATCAATGGAAACCTCTCCTTTCATGTCTTTTCATATAGGACAGTCCATCCTCTCGAGGTGGCACTTGGACTGACAATGGAGGCGGGATTAACAGTTCCTTTATGATCCTCTCCAGCTCTTCCATTATGATAACTGGTCTAGCAAACAGGAAGTGTGTCAGAAGATGGGGGAGGGAGAGGAGAGAAAGGGGAGGAGCCACATCCATTCTGCACAGGACATCTCTGGACAAAGCAAATGGACACAACATCAGAGTGGTTAGTGCGAGCTGTTTACCTGCCTGCCTGTCTGTCTATCCTGTCATCCACCATAGACAGCACGATACCATTTAAGCACTGTGGTTCTGAGGCAGAGGGTAGCTTGGTTTCTACCTGCTTTATTGCTATACCAAATGCTACATTTTTGGGTGACAAGAGTGATATGGTTTTAATAAGTTAATAAAATTTTAAAACAGAGGAAAAGGAGCCAACAGCAGGAAATGTTGGTTGGATTTCAAGGGCTGGATTATAAACTGCATGAGAGTATGGATGAAGCCTCAAGCATGTCTTCATCTTCTCAAGTGCATCACAGATCTGTTCACGAATTTAGTGATAAGTGGAAATCTGAATTGAAGTTTTCCTTGTAGGCAACTGAATCCAGACATCTCCCTAACACCTGAATAGACTTTTTGCTTAAAAATGGCCGCTCTGAGGTGTGTCAAACAACTTGACGTCTGCCATCTTATGTACTGAGATACTTCAGGCTTTCAGGATTAAAATAAGACGAAGAGTCCAAGGCAAAGGAATGCGGTTGGGTGGTCAGCTGTCTGTGAGAGTCAAATGCCATATTCAGGGTGCCCTGCTATGACAGGGACAATTACAGAAGAAGCAGTTCCCTCAAGGTTTTCTGCTTCTGTCAGAGATTTTAATTCAGAAATGAATGGGATGACTTCAGGAGGACTGAGGGTATCTATCCACCACATAGATAGGTGTACCACTTGTCCCAACACAGCAATTTGAGAGATTTCCTGGATGATGTTGCAGGGCCATGGTGAAAGCAGAGTTCACACAAAAGCCCCCTCGAGGGTGTCTCATGAATGAGGACATGTGATACGTGTAAAGGCACAAAAAAGGACCTCGCCAGTGACACTGTCTTGTAGCAGGCCTCAGCTATCAAGCTACCGGTATCCAGGCATGTAGAACCTGTGATGGAGACCAGTAACCCACGTGGCCAAGACTCTGGAACCAGTATTCAGGAATGATGCATGGTCCCAGGTGATCCAGGGAGCCCCCTGGCAGGGATGAGCTGATTCCCATTCAGAGGGTCTCGGGCAAGAGACCCTGGATGCTCTGACACTTGTGTCTCTGGGCAGAAAGCAGAAGCTGGCTCTGCCTGGGGTTTATTCAGACATAACTGGCAGAGCCTGCGACACCCCCACTCACCCACCCAGTTTGCTGCCAGGGCTCACAGATAAATGTGGCATTTGGTTCCACCAAGAGAAGTGTGTCCACTTGGCAGGGCCAGGGGACAGGAGAAAGGAACCGCTTCATGTCTTTGAATCCCTGTTGTCCCGGAATCAGAGTGCAAAGCGCTGAAGTCACTGGGAGAGCAGACAATAGGAAGCTGTTGGCAGAGTCTGGAACGAGGTGCTTACAGAGCCACTCCAGCTGGACTGGGGCCATGGCACCACTGCTAGCAGGGGACAGAAATGCATCTCTGCTCTAAGGGACACAAAGAAGCAGTACATGACATCACATCCAATCCAGGCTCCTTGACCCAGTCACACATCCCAGCAGCTCACACCAATGGTGTTGGGATTTATAGCTGCCACCTGCTGAGCAGAGGCCCAGGAACAAAAAGCCACCACAGAAGAGAGGGTACAGAAAGCTGTTTTCAGGTAATGGAGAAGAAGATCAATCAGCTGGAGGGGAAATATCACAACATCTTCAATCACAAATCAAGCAAGAAACTAGCTATTCGTGGAGGAGAAAGGGACACTTAGCAGGGCTCATGAAGGCCTGGGGTCTGGTCCCAACCCCAGGGACCCCACCCTTCACCCTCCCTCCCTGCTCGCTGAGATCCTCCTCATCGCTCAAGGGCTGGCTTTTGTGCAGACTCCTCCGTGCAGGGAGCCTGTGACCCCACCGGAGACCACGGAACCTTCCTCAGCTTTCCAAGTCCTGCTCATTTTATTGCCATCCTCAGCCTACTCTGCGTGGTGTTTAAGATCACGGTGGACACCTCAGCCTTCCCCATTTGTACACCGATACTTTATCTACAGACTCAAGACATTTAACAGGCAAACATGTAGACTGCCAGAAACACACTCAAACACCTAAATGAGCACCAATGATTCAAAGCTGCCGTACGTCAGCCTGAGGATTTGCTGGGGAGATTCAGTGAGGCAGCTTCAAGTAGAGGAAGGAGCAGCAAATCGCTGGTCTCTCACCAGCCGGCTGTGCAGCACCTGGGACGCTGCAGGGTCTCTTGAATCTACCTTTCCTCTCCTGGAAGGCAGTAGTCGCCCCTTACCCATTATGTTGCTGCTAGGATTAAACAAGTCACCTCATACTAGTGCCACATTTTACAGGCACTCAGATGCTCAGGACATTGAACCAAACCTTAGCCTGAATTAGCAAGGCCAAAAGCCAGAAGGCCTCTGAGGAACACTGTGTTTACAGCATCAGCTCAGTGTCATGCTTAGAATGCAGGTTCTGCAGTCACATGGCCTGGATTTGAATCCTGCCACCACCTCCTTGGGAAATTTCTCTGGTTCTCAGTTTCCTTATCTGCAAAATGAGGATGGCTATAATACAGCAGTTGTTTAGGATGAGATGGGATAACAGGTATCTGTGTCTGCTGCTTGGGATTTTTTTTTTTTTTTTGGTACTGGAGATGAACTCAGGACTTTGCTCTTGCCAGGCAGGCGCAGCGCCACTGAGCTAAATCCCTGGCCTGCTTGGGATGCTTTTAATAAATATGATTTAGAATTTGATTTTTCATGGTAGGACCTAAAAAAAAGTTTTCCTTGGAGCAAAACAGCAAGTGTTGAGAATAAAGTCACCGTGTTAAAAGTCACTAGACCCTGAATTTTCCCTCAGCCAAGCCTCAGGGTGGGTAAGGAGCAGATGAGGGTTTCTCAAAGTGTGACCACTACCTGCAGTTTGCTTGGCAAATATAGATGCCAGGCCTCATCCCAGATTTATGGCATCAGATTCTTTGGGGGTGGGGCAAGCAGGAGGATGCATTTAAGAAGCTCTTTAAAGGATCCAATAACCCCTGAAGTTGTCCAGTCATTGTCACAACAACTATTAAATTGGAGAGGCCTGGTCATTGGAGACCCACTGGTACACTCAGCGTCAGTCTGGCACCAAGGAATTTCTTGCCGGTTAAAATTCTGTTAGCCAAAGGGGAAGTGTCCTGCATACACAGGGTTATCTTTGGTTTAGTTTGCTTTATTAGCTTTTATGTATCAATACACATTTATGATACATGATAATCACATTCATCTTGGGAATCGGCACACAGACATACGCAACCTTCTTGGATACCTCTGACCTTCGGCCACATGAGTTAGGGACTCATCTAGCTGAGTGATGCGCTGGGGCCGCCTTGCCTGGCTCTCAAGAGCCACCGTGAGTGTCTTCCCAACCCTTTGCTCAGCACTTTCACAACTGGCAGCGTGACAGTATTTACACCTCTGAAACCAGCAAACATGACAGACCAGGGCTGTTCCATGTCCTCAGAGAGGTGTTCCACCAGCACGCCTCTGGTTCTCATCCCTAAGAAAGTTCTGTGCTGGAACCCAAACTCTCCAGAATGTGGTCAAGGATATTCTATTTAGGTCCTTGGATGGTTTGGCACCGGCCTGCTTTCTGAAAGTGATGTCCTGATGCTTTAATCCTCTTGGCTTGGCCCAACAGAAGACCTCCTTTGTGCCCTATGGTCAGACCCTAACCCCACTGCTGGGCTGGCTGCCTGGCAAATTGCAGGCCCTGTACCCAAGTGGACTGGTGTCAGGGTGGGGATGCTCTGGCCCAACCCCTCATTGCCACTGGGCAAACAACCCAGTTCCCCAGGGGGCTGCCCAGTAGCCTCGGTGCCCTGGATACCAGCCTAAAATGAATGCCTGGGCAGGGCAGAAGCCCACAGTGAATCTCACCTCCCCATTCCAGGGCTGGGTGGCCTAGCTCAGTTCTGGCCCCTCCCCGAAGCCTGCAGTCCTGACACCCCAGAGGCCTTTGCAAAGGTCACCCACTCAGAGCCGTCAGCACTTTGGTGGGCTTGCTTCAGGGGAGCACAGACCTTTCCTTTATATTCCTCCATATAGCACTCGGGTGAGTCAGGGAGAATTCATTCCGATCTCTCAGTAAATCCTACTATGCTCTGGAAGGATACGGTTTGAAAAATCTATTTTTGTGCTTTTATTTACTTAAGGTCTGTATGCCTGGGGAGCTTTTTCATAGTGCCACCGAACTGCCTCTCACTTACCAGAAAAAAAAGAAAGATCCTGCCTTCCTGTAACACTACCAGCAACAGCCTGACCACACAGGCTAAAGGAACCGTGGCTCTGTGCCCCCAATGCTCAGTGCCTGCCAGTCCCCAGCATGTAGCCTCCCCTCTGGGGTGCCCAGGGCTCATGCATTTTGCTTTTCCTGGTTAAAATGCTATTTTTGATCCTGAATCACAGCCAGTCTGGAGGGAGGGATTTGCACCTGCAATTCTAGCAGCTTCACAGGGTGAAAGGCTGGCCTTTCGGTGTGGGAGCCCCACCTTTCTAGAAGGCCAAATGCTCCATGAGAAGACCAAATCCCTTCTATCTATTCAGGACTTGGCGTTATCTGTGTCAATGGCGTAGGCCTCACCGCAACGTTCCACCTTGGCATCAAATCCACACATTACTGGCCCCCTTCAGCTTAGACCCCTGACAGGACCTAATGGCAGCGCTTCTCTCCCGACCCATCCTTGAACACTGGAGTGCCCTCCAGCGTGGCCCCTCCACTGCCAGGGCAGCCGGGGACAGATGAGGGCACACTTGCATGTGAACCACAGGCCTTTTTATGAACTGGCTGAAGAGCTGCCTCACTCCTCAGCTTCCCTGGGGCCCCAAGTCAATGTCCTCTGTGGGTTGCCAACCTGGTGTCCCAGTTCCGTCCAGGGTAGGACCAGCTCCGGCTTCGGCTGTGACTGTGCTGAGGAGAATGAGGGACTGAGCAGCAACCTTGGTGCTTCAGCCTCTGTCACTTCCCAGTCAGGGAATGAGATCTCTCGGGACCCCAGAGCCCCCACCCTGGCTGGGGAAATCAGGTTTGTGGTTCCACATCTAACCGAACATCACTCTCTCAGGGAAGCTTTTAACGGACAGCTTCTGGGGCCCAGCCAGACTGGTGGAACTGGAGTTTCTAGAAGTGAGTCCCAGGGATCTGCTCTGAGGTTCCTGATGTAGCTGTTCAAGACCACATTGGGGTAGACTTCCCCAAGGTCACTTCTGGTAGAAACACTCTATGGCTTTACATATCTTTACCCCACCAGGAACTGGATAGGAAAAGGGAAGCTTACAGGTAAGAGTCATCTACTCCATGTGTCCCTCCAGCCAACAGCCAATCACAGGAGGCAGCTCAGAAAGGGGCCTTAACAGCCCAGGGAGCAGGAGCTGCCTGTACCCTGACCCTCAACAGACAATTCTCCTGCCAGCTCTGGTCAGAGGGACAGAAATGGCTGCCCCTCAGGCATGGAGCCTGGTTATGCCTGTAAGGCGGGATAGGGGTGGCCCAGCCTGCTGTCCTGGCCTGGGGGCACAGACTTCCTGAGATGCCAGCAGAGCCCTTAACACAAGTGACAGACAAGCTAAGGACCACTCAAACCACGAAAAGCAAAGCCTCCACGCCGAAGTGAAGAGATATGAAGGGGGACTCCGGTGGCAGGCACTGGCGTATGTGGGTCAAGAGTCAGCATAACCCACATGAACTAAGAGAACATTTAGAATGCATGTTAGGAAACCTTCCCAGGGAAGCGAAAACCCCTTCCCTCCTCCTTCCCTCACCAGGGAAAATTAGCTTCTCATTCCCACTAACAAGGATGGGGTGGGCTCCACGGCAGCTCTACAGAGCCATCTGCACAGCAGCCCCACATCCACGGCACTTGTTCCGGGTTAGGTGCCAGCCAGGGGTCCGTCTGTGATAGATCTTTTAGGGCAGGATTTATTGATAAAACAGTATTATTGAGAAGAACCTCAATCACAGCAGCCAAGCTTTACTGAGTACTGACTCTGTACTAGGCACTGGGCTGAGTCGGTTCCAGGGAGGATTCATTTAATCCTCAGGACAGCTCAGCCTGCAGCCTAGTGCTCTTATCTCCATTTCACAGACAAGGAAACGAGAAGCTCGGAGGTTAAGCTGCTGGCTCCCAGTCTCCCAGCCTGGCCACACTGGAGCCCAAGTTGTACCCAAGTCACCTGAGTACTAACTTGTGGGCCTCTCTGACTTTCCAAAGAGGATGGTGGCTCAGAGAAAGGGAGACAAGTGGAAAGTGAGCAGAACCCTGAGGCCAGCTGTGAATAAATACCAGTGGAACAGCATTTCCCAAGTGGCCAAGGGCCGAGGAAGCACAGACGTGCAAACCAAGGTTCCTGTCTACAAGGAGGACACAACATACTTAAACAATGACCAAGCCGGACAGCAGAACAGACTGACACAATAAAGGGCCCCATCATGCCAGACAGCTAGGGAACAGAACAGCATAAAAGGATGCAAACAGAACAGGCAGAAAGGGTGGAAGGGGCTGAGGCAGGGATGGGGTTGCTCTGTGGGATCCACGTGATGTGGGAGGGGCCCTGGTGCTGTGGGGTACGAAAGGGAGCACCCACAGCTCCCGTGCTGGGCGACCGTGTGCAGGAGAGGCAGGGGGCTAGCAGCTGATGCCACTTGTGTGAACAAGGCACCAGGGACGGGTCGATGCAGCAAAGAGGAGGTTGCTGGTCCTGCTCCACTGATCATCCACTGAATCACTCGCTCACTCATTCATTCATTCATTCAATACTTATTTACTGTGCATTGGGGTACAGAGAAATGAATGAGATGATTTCTGCCCCCAAGGAGCTCACAGGCCACTAAGGGAGATAGGCCCAGACATGAGTTCACAGTACACTAGGTTAAGTGATAAATAGGGGTGCAGAGAGATCATGTTGTGTGGTGACCCCACAGTGAGTTCCAATGGATGAGCAGGCATTCTGGCAGACAGTCTTGGATAGAGGGGCAACCCAGGTAGAGACAACAGCAGGAGCACTGAGATGGTCAGGACACTGCAGGTGGATGAGTGGAGCCGAGACAAAGGGAAAGAGGGTGGGAAGGGGCAGAAGGGTGGGACGTAGGGTGCTCTGGACTGAAGTACGCATTACCCCATCTACTTGCAGAGGCCCTGGCCCCCAAAGTGATAGTGTGAGGAAGGCAGGGCCTTCGGGAGGTCATGAAGATTCAATTAGATCACACGGGTGGGGCCCTTGGGATTGGATTAGTGCCCTTATGAGAAGGGGAAAAGACACTAGAAGCTCCAAGCCAGAAAGAGGGCACTCACGTTGACAACATCCTGATCTTGTACTTCCAGCCTGCAGAACTATGAAAAATAACTTTCTTTCCTTTAAGCCATCCAGCCTGCGGGATTCTGTTACAGCAGCTTGAGCAGATGAAGACACACTGGTAAGATAAATTCACTTTGCAACATACAGAATTGAAGCAACTGGAGCTCCACTGGTGCAATCGGTCAATGTGTGGTACTTACACAGAACTGGAACAACTGACCTTCAGTTCAAGAGGCAAGCTGGGGCCAGAGAGGGAGGGTGGTGGGTAGGGGAGGTAGGACATCATGAGCATGCTGACGGTCCTGTGCTTTCATTTCATCCCATGAAATGATGTTGCCCGGCAACAGAGGAGGGTTTGGGAAATACCAACAAGTACAGGCCAAGAGGAGGAAAGAGGCAATGAAGTGGAGAACGAAACTCAGAGGTGAGAAGTGACAGTGTCAGATGCCAAGAGGCCGAGGAAGGACACTACAAAGCAGCTAATGCCACTGTAACAGGGAGCAAAAGCTATTCTGGGGAAATGGTATAGAAGTCAACTGGCAGTTGCAGTTGCTGTTGGAGGATGTATCAAGGAAGGGTAAGTTGTTTTAAATTTAAACAATAAATATTTGGACAAGTTTAAGCTGCAAGAAACCAGCAGAGCCTTCTTTTCCTTTCTGGGGTCTGAGAGCACTACAGGTAGGAACTCAACCAAGCTTCTGGTGAGTGGAAGACCATCTATCTTCCAGACGTTGGCATGTCCAGCCTCCCACCGTGAGAACCTTCCCATTGCCCCTACAATGGGGCCAGCACACAGGTCTGGATCAGTTCGCCTTTCCAAGGAGGCTTGCAAAGTCAGGGCTTGAAGAAGTCAAGTTACCTGCCCAGTCACACAGCTAACAAATGATGTGTGTGGTTTGAACCCATGTGTATCAAACACCATTATGTTTCCTTCCCTCAGAAGAACTGTTCCTTGTCATGTCTTCCAGAAGAGTCACCTCCACTGGCCCTGCTGACACACAGCTGCACAGGGTAGGACAAGACACCCTCCGACCTGGCTGTCCCGGGTGGGCTGCTGCAGGGATCCCTCCTTCCCCCCAACACACACCCTGTGTCTGCTCTTTCCTCTCCATTCCCGTCTCACACTAATTCTGGCCTTGGTCACTCAACGATTCACGTTGGCCAATGGAACAACAGAAAATGTAACACAGACACACAGTACTTGTGCATTGAGCTTTGCTTGTCTTCTTTCGGTCTCTCTGGAATCTGAACTTCAGATGACGCACCCAGGCTGCTCCCAGGATAGTAGAAAAAGCAAGTGGGACAGTGTATTACTTGGCCTTCCTGTTGCTGGACATAATACCCAGCACCCATAATTTGAAGGAGGAGAGGCTTAATTTGTCTTACAGTTTTGGGAGAATCACTCCATGGTCAGCTAGCTCCAAGGTAGAAACACCATGGAAGAAAGGCATGGCAGAAGAAAGCTGCTCACTTCCTGGCCACCAGGAAGCAGAGCAGGGAAACACTGCCAGACATAGACCCTAAGGGCATTCCTCCCTGACCCACCCAGACACATCCAGAAGAATACTTTACCAATCCATTGGGTGGATCCCAAAGCCAAATAAATTGACACCCCACAGATAGGATGGGCCTCTCCTGCCAAACCAGCCTCCCTTCCCAACCAGAACAAGCCAGATAACCTACTGGATTAGGACAAATAATATCTGCTCTCCTCAGCTATCAACTTTTCGTGTGGCTCATTATTTAGCAAAAGCTAACTAATACAAGTCCAGAAAGAAGCCCCATACCAGCCTCTCCTCCCAGCTCTGAAGCAGTGCAGGAGAATAATCTTGGATCTCTGGTGTCCACACATTCCTTCAGCAATGGCAGCACCCCTAGAATATACTCCCTTTGGTCCCCAGGCTCGCTGTGCTCCTGAAAGGAGGAAGAGGCTTTTCTACACCCTGTCCCTGGGAAGCATGGGCAGGGGGCTGACCCCAGCCAGCAGCCAGGCCTATAGATGCCAGGTTATTTGGGGACAAGGTGACAGTAGCATGCTTCTGCCATACTGTCCTGACACCAGGGTTTTTCCACTGACGAGGAAGGAGATCATCTCTCTGGTAAGCTCCACTGCAAAGGCTTCAAGGCACATGTTGTCAAGGGGGATGGAGGAGCTTTGGGGAGAATGCAGAATCCAGCCACCTCCAGCCCATTTAGCAAGGAGCTTGCTGCTTCCCTTTCCAGAGAGGCGTAAAATGAATGAGTACCCAAGAAAGCCAACCTGATCAGTGGCACTTTGATAAGGTGACAAAACTGCTGCCTCTTCAGTCCAAACACACTCCCTGTGGTGAACTATTATAGGAAGGAAGCATGGACTAATTAGGAGAATCTCCAGGACATAAGAAAAATCAGCACCTAAAGTGCTGGAGCAGAGAGAAGTCCTTGTTAGGAAGAGAGAAAACAAAAATGCTAGGATGACACTTTCCCCAAGCATATTTATGCAAGGAGGAGATGAGAATTAATTAGGACAGGAGTTATTTTTGGCTGCTTGTACAGGCCAAGGGCCCCTTCCAGGTGGGGACAGATCCCCAATGCTGCCCACCACTTTGAAAAATGACTTTTAGTCTTTGCTGGTTCTAATGAAGCTTGAAATTAAGACAGTTCTTTTGTTTATTCCCCGTTTGAGAAGCCCCAGCCACCCATCAATAACACCAACGTCTGGATTATTTATTTCTCATTGCTCAACCTATGGGGCATAGAAGAATTTTATGAAGCCAACATGGGAGGCATTTTCTCCCCACGGAGTGTGGCTATACTTCCCTGCTCTGCAGAACCCATTTATGATCGGATTTTGACAGTCACTACTGCTGGCCAACTTTGAGCAGGGTCAAGAGCCCTGAGAGTCAAAGACCCAATTCTTATCACCTCCTGACATTTACTGGCTGTGAGATCTTAGGTAAGTCCCTTAGTCTTGAGAAAATTTGACACAGCAAAGGGATTAGTAATTTAAAAACTCTGCTTAAAACCCCCACGTAACATGTAACATGTAACAAATGAGTGGACGGTAAAGATAACTGTAAGTAGGATGCTGTAGAGCAGATATATCGCTAGAGCTTTTTCATCTTACATAACCAGAACTGTACCCTCTGAGCAGCAGATCTCTCCTTCACCAGCCCTGGGCAACCTTCATCCTACTTGCTGTTTCTATGGGGTGAGTACTTTAGATGCCTCATATAAGGGAGCCAGGCAGCATTTGTCCTGTGATGGGCCTGCTTCCCAAGGCGTAAGGCCCTCCAGGGGTATGATGTAGAAAAGCCCTGCACAGTACTCCCTGCTTGCATGCTGAGTGCTTATACGCGTTCACTCACTCAGTAATCACAGACACTCTGCTACTGTAGTGTCACTATATCTCGGTCACAGATAAGGAAACTGAGGCACAGCGAGGTGAAACGATGTGCCCAAGCTCACCTGGTGCAGAAGTGGCTCCTGATCCATCCTCTTGAATGTGATACTGGGTTGTTTCTGCACAGTTTAAATCTGTATTTTAGGTAAACAGGTGCAAGAGATGATGTTACTGAGGACGATGGCAAAAGACAGGGCTGGGGGGTAGGAAGGAGAGGTTTTCCTTTGCATGGTTCTCAGGGGTCTTTTTTGTTTTCTGAGGCAGGGTCTCGATATGTAGTTCAGGCTGGCATTGAATTTTCAGTGATCCTCCTGCCTCAGCCTAGCAAATGCTGGGATTTACAGCATTTGTCACCATGCTCAGGGACTCTAAGGGGGCTTTGATGCAGAAAGTAGGGAGGTCTTGGAGCCAGGAAGACTTGAGACAAAACAGAACACCTCTACCTCTTGGAGGATACATTTCACCAGGGGAGACAAATGCATAACAAGTGGTCCCAAACACATGCGAGTGCGGGATGGGAAAGAGGAAGCATGTCAGGGGAAATGCTGTGCATGAGTGGGGGCTGGGAGGCTGGGTGGGGAGCATCCCTGAGAAGACAGTGGCTAGGCGAGGGCAGCTGAGGCAGGAGGGCGGGCCAAGTGTGACTGGTGGGTGGGGGCTCAGCACAGATGAGGAGGAGCTGGAGGCTGGGGTGGCAGGAGAGGGGCACACAGGAGCCCGAGCGGAGGGCACAGACACCTGTGAGGCAGCAGCTGAGAACAAAGGAAGATACTTGGGTTTTGCATAGGGGAGCGATGCGATCTGATCTGGTATTGGCAGTCATTTGGGGACAGTGAAGTGAGAAGCGGCTGGTTCTAGACCTATGCCTGAGTGGGTCAGAAGCACCTCCTGGTGCGCCAGAGGTGGCTGGGCTTGAGGATAACACAGAAAGTCTTATCCAGAGAAACTGGAAGAAGGACGTGGCTAGAGCTGGCTTGGGAAGACCACAGATACGGCAGGTTTGGGGTTTTATGGGTTGAACTGTGTCCCCTCAAGGATTTGTTGAGCTCCTAACCTCAGTTCCTGTGAATATGACCTTCTGTGGAAAGTCTTAGCAGAAGAAGCCAAATTAAGATGTGGTCATCAAGATGGACCCCAACCAATGTGACTGGTGTCCTTATGACAAGAGAAGACACACACACACACACACACACACACACACACACACAAACACAGGCAGACGACACCTGTGACAAAGCAGGCACTGCAGCAACACATCTACAGGCAAGGAACCCCAAGGATTGTGGCATTACCACCTAAGAGAAAGAGGCAGGGAACAGAGCCCCAGAACCTTCATGGGAGCAAGGCCCTGCTCACACCCTGACTCTGGGCTTCCAGCCTCCAGAGCTGTGAGAGAATACATTTTAGTTATTTTAAGACACCCACTGTTATGGCAGCCCTAGCAAGCAAATGCAGGGGCGAGGGAGGAATGCAGTTTCCAGTGCGCTAAATGTGGGAGATGTCGAGAAGGCAAGGGGACACGTGAGCCCTGTGTTCTGGGGAGAAGCCCGAGCTGTTCAGAAATGGGAGACAAACCTGCCAATGGAACACATCTTAAGCCACAAGACTGGACGGGATCAGAAGGGGTAACAGTAGGCAGGGACGAGAAGTGGGCCAAGGAATCTGAGGCCCAGGAGCCAGTGGGGGGGGGGGGTGAAACAAGAAGCAGCATCCTGGGCTGCATTCCTCCTGGGGCTCCCACTGCTCCCTGCTGCCCCTCCCCATCCCCTTCTCGT
Source organism: Heterocephalus glaber (assembly GCF_053883595.1). Classification (NCBI taxonomy): domain Eukaryota; kingdom Metazoa; phylum Chordata; class Mammalia; order Rodentia; family Bathyergidae; genus Heterocephalus; species Heterocephalus glaber. Next base: position 23,239,444 of record NW_028258156.1, on the reverse strand, counting down.
GCCCATTCTGCACCATGGGGCTTTCAGAAAGGCCTGTGTGTCACTGCCTACAGCCTCCTCTCAGCACAGAACTAGGCACGGAGCAGACTCTCGGCACAGGTTTGCAGAATTAATGCATCCGTAAATGAATGGTTGGAAAAGGATTCTTCTAGCAACTATGTCATAATCTGCACTAATACTAAATTTAGACTCAACTAAACCATATACCTTTTTTTTTTTTTTTTTTTTGAGACAGGGTCTTGCTATGTAATTCAGGCTGGTATTGAACTCATTATGAAGCTCAGACTGGCCTCAAACTTGTGGCGATCCTCCTGCCTCAGCCTCCTCAATGCTGGGATTATAGACATGCACCACCACACATGGCTCACATGCATTATTAGAGTAAGGTTTCTTAAGCTCTATTTCTCCCTCTTGGACCTGTTCAGTGGATTTTTAAGTCTCAAGAGTAGAATGTATGCAACTTTTACCTTGATCCCTGCAACTCCCGCTACTGAGATATTTGGGGACATGATTCTGTCAATCTCCAGTTTTCAGGCTTTGCCTCCTTCTGTTTTCCAGGGACTTTCATGAACACATCATCAATGCTGTCACTGAAGTCACTCGCACAACAAAAGCAGGTCTCTCACAATGTCCCCCAAGGCTGTCCCCTGGCTCAGTAACGATCTACTCGTGACAGATATGAATCAAGCACCCATTATGTGCATGGTTCCAGGCATGAAAGATTCATTCATCCATGACTGAAGTGAAGACCCTTGAGCTCACTGAGCTGGAGGCAGGGACAGTCCTCCAACCAGTTGTGAATCAACTAACTTGTGTGACTTTATGGGGACACTGTCGTATCCATAGACACTTGACCAGAGACCTCTGTCGGGCGCTTTGTTAGAACCAGGGATACTTTGTCCTGTTTCCTGAGCTACTGCTCAGGACCTCTGGGAAGGGAAAGGGTCTTTACCTGGTGTGCACAGTTCTTAGGAAACCTGGTCAGCTTCTGGGGACAGTCACCTTCTCTCCTAGGACTCACCATCCATCACTGCAGTATTGTAGTCTAGACTTGCCTCACCTGCAAATGCTGGAATACATTTTCTCTCCTTTTCTGGAAACTAGAAAGTCATTTGGCCTCCTTTAGGCTTCCAGGACCTCTCCCTTTCTGTATGATTCTGTAGCGCAAAACATAACCAATTTCTTCTCTCAATTTTGTTCCAGTATCCTAGGACATCATTCTCTAGACATGAAATCTGAACTCAAAATAGCTGCATTTTTTCTGATCATTTCTCCATGAAGCCAGGGCTTAAATTTCCTCTTACTGGTAGGAGTCCTGCCCTCCAGAGTCGGCAAAGTCTGCTTCTTTATGCCCCTCTGGCCCTAGTCTTCCCTTCACCTATTCTACCATGTATTAGTTAGGGTTTTCCAGGAAGACCGAGCCACTAGAATATGCGTATATACAATTATAAGGGGGGATTTCTTAGATTGGCTTACACCATCATGGGGCCATCTATAGGCTGCAGAGCTGGAAGAGCTGGTAGCTGCTCAGTCTAAGAAGCTGGAAGCCTCAAAATGAAAGAGAGGTCAAGGACGCAGCATCAGTCTGAGGCCAAAGGCCCAAAAGCCCCAGGAGGTGCACGTCCAAGTTCAAAGCCTGAAGAAACTGGAGTCTGATGCCCAGGGGCAGCAGCTGTAGAAAATGTACTCATTCAGGAAGTGAGAGTGAGAGAGAGGGTGTGGGAGGGGCCTCACAGTGCCTTTGGAGGTCACACCCCCAGTGACCTAAGGACTTCCCACTAGGCCCCACCTCCTAAAGTTTCTTCCACTCCCAAAGCCCCATCTTCAAGACTAAGCTTTTAACACACAGGGCTTTGGGAGACAGTCAATACTGAAGCTATAGCACCCATTTTGCTTCAAATTAAAGCTGTCTCCTCAGAGAATGTGTCATCCTGAGGAATCATCCTAATACAGACCAGCTTTGTAATGGACTCACACCGTGCAGTTCTGGCTTCCTGAGGACTCAGACCCTGGTTGCTCTGCCTGGGGTCCTTCCCTGCTTGTCCAGGGTCTATTCTCTGACTTTGCCTCCAACCTCTCATCCGAGTCAGGGAGAACAACCCTGCTGACAGCCTACCTGAAACTGACTTGGTAATTCACTGTTTTCCTCTACTAAATTCTTAAAAACTCTGATAAACTTTATTTTTGCCTTCCCTCCACTTGAGGTTTCAACGATGATCATGGTAGCAAGGATAATGACAGTGACGATGCTTATGACTGCAATGTGTCTCTAGAAAGTTCACGTGCTGGAAACACAATCCCCAAATGGATACGTTAATGTATTCAGAGGTGCAACCTGTAGGGAGATAATTACAGTTGGATGAGGTCACGAGCAAGAGGACCCCAGGTGGCCTCAGTGGCTTACTAGGAAGAGCAAGAGAGACCTGAGCTTGCTGTGTCATGACAGGTGTTAGCCCCATCGTGTCACAGGGGAGCAGGAAAGCTCTCCGCCAGATGCTGAACAGATACCAGTACTGTGCTCTTGGAGTTTTCAGCTTCCAGAACTGTGAGCTAAGGAAAATCTTTTCTTTATAAATTCCCAGGTCCTAAGCATTTTGTTATAGAACAGAAATGGACTAACACACTGCTGAAGAAGAAGGTGCTAAGGAGGAAGGAAATTACTGTACCAAGTCACTGTTTTTTCAATCTTGCAGTTTTTTTCAGTCTCATACATGGGAAATTTGAAATTTAGGATGCTCACAGACATTGGAATAAGTACTAGATTATATTTACATATGCTTTTAGGCTATTACTAAGTATTTTATTATTTGACCTTCAGGTGTTTCTTGCTGTCATTGTTTCTGTTTTCTCTCTGCTTCTCAATTCCTCCCTTGTTTCAGGGACTTGTTGACTCACAACTGAGAAATCCTCTAAAACACATATGTAGAAGATTTTTTAAAAATTAGGAAGTATAAAAAGAGGACAGAAGAAAGGGCCAGAAAGGGGACTGGAGGACTTGTCGATTAGTTACATAGTTCAAAAGATAGCATTTTAATTTGTCTCTCATCTCCTCGTGGCTAGACATTCGGAAAAGATACAGAAAGTTTGATGTAAAAATAAATTCCTCTTTAAATAAGAAGTGAATGTTCTGAACAGCTTCTTCCTGGGGCTTTGTATTTATTACTCTATTTCCCAGAAATTGCCAGTGGAGAACAATCAGTTCACAGGCTTTTTACAAAAGATCATTTGCTGGGAACATATAAGGAAGAGGGGGCTGCAGGTGGGACCGATCCCCTCTAGGGCAGCACCCAAGCTTGCTCCCCCTCCTCCATCCTCCTATCTCTTTTGTCTCCTTCAGGGAAAGGCGAGAAATCATCCTTAAGCACAAGTAAAAGCGTGCGTCTCTCTCAGAGATTTTGAAAACTGCTTATTGTGCCTGGAGAATCAGATATTACAGAGTGAAGAGGGGAAGGAGTGGCAGGTGCAAGACCAGCTGAGAGTCAGAAACCATAGCAATCTCGCATTTGCATTTCATAGCTGGCTCCAGCAAAAGGTATACACGCTGCAGGACGACTTTACCTTATTATTAAGAATCCTGCTGTTTCCTCCTAAATGTTCTATGTTGAGATCATTTAGCTTTAAAAAAATGATAAAGTGGAGATCTTACGAATTTCCAGGGAGAAAGCCACGTTGCATCAAAAACTCAGAATCGCGTTAGAGTTTTCATTAGCAACACCAGAAGCTGGATGGCAGTGGAGTATTACCTTTAAAATCAGCTATGTAGGACCAAGGTACTTTCAGACCCCTGGGGCCTCAGAAGATTTGCCTCACATGTACTTTTTCTCAAGAAGCTGCTGGGAGATGGGCTCCCCTAAATAGAGGGGTGAACTAAAAGAGAGGAAGACATGGGCTGCAAGGAACACAGGGATCCAAGCACGGAGGCACAGCGAAGGAATGTTCCAGATGACAGTAGAGAATGACAAGCCGGGGTTGGAGCAGGAAGAGAGGAGATTCAGGGGTGGGGCGGTGCCGGCTGACAGATTATAGGATGCTGGTGTGTGCTTGGCACATAGCGGTGCCAGGCATTTGACAGATCGCTGGGAGCATTTGGGAAGAACCTGCAGTGGGTACGTAGTAAACTGAGCCATCTTTCAAAGGCAATTATGACCTGGAAGAGAAACAGGTGTACAGGGAGGAAACAGTCCCAGCACTGAGAGCCGGGACTCCAGTGAATAAAATGAAGTCACCATCATGGTGCAAACACCGGTCACAGGTTTTGCCCCAGCTGCATGGCTCTATCCGGCGGCTGCGGAGGTGCAGGGCGGGTGGGGGCTGAGAAGGACCAGGCTCATCTCGCAAGAATCGGTAGGCAATGCTGAAAACCAAAGACTCTGGAATGTGCTATCAGCACCTGGCTCAGGGAGGAGGTGATGCAGAAGAAAGAGCTACAAGACTTTAAAGAGGTTTCAGGGAGGATCGGGCCCAGTGCTGAGAAGGGCATGGCTGTGTGACTTTTTAACTAGTTTTTATAAAACGGATAAAACCTGATTTGAAAAGTAATTCATTGTCTTGGAATTTTTATTTCATTTGTTTTTTTTTTTGAAACAGGGTCTCACTTTGTAGTTCAGACTGGCCTAACTCACTATGTAGCCCAGGTTGGCTCAAACTTCCTGCCCGGCTCTGGAGTGCTGGGATTACAGGCATGTACCACCTCACTCAGCTCTTGAAATTTTTATATAAATAAGCTCTTAATAAGGGTCAAGGTGTAACAAACAAAGCAACTCAGAATGAGGGAGATTAAAGTGAAGGAGGAGAAAGACTACTGCACAATTCTTAGCATGAAATGATCCCAAGTCAGAACCTTTAAATGTGATTTCCCTGCTACTGAAAACTCCCAAGCCCAGCACTCTTGCAAGCGTGGGTGCCCTCCCCACCAGAGCAGGGGACCCTGGCACCCTTCAGGGAGGGGCTCAGCCACAGAGAGGTCTCCCACATCCACTCCCACATGCGTGTGGTGAATGCCCCAGCTTGGAGACAGAATGCTCTGGAATGTGTGATTGTTGGGTGGGAGAAGCCAAGAACTCAAGGAAACCTGCAGGGCATTGGTAGCAGGGAGAGACGCAGCTGGGAACAGCTGGGGACAAGTGTCACACATGCATCCACTGAGTCTGGGAAACAAGCAGAGGAGAACAGGCAGGGGTCACTTATCAGTATTTTATCCCATGGACAGAGTTCATGGTCAACGTTGGTCAATAAGGGGACGCCCTAGGAAAGGGCGAAGAGGAAACTTTCATTTAGTGAACAGCTTTTCTTTCAGGGCTGTGGACATAAAAGAAGGACATTTCTTTCCCCATTAGGAAAGTGTTAACACACTGGTGTTTACTCTTTGGTTTCCAGGGCCAGAGACCAGGTGGGGGATTTATTTTTATCATCTGTCTGCTGTAGTTAGAGACCCTAATGAGAGCAGAAAGTAAGCAAACAGATGATTGAAAACAGAGACTTCAACAGGCGCTCTCCACCTATTGTTGATACAGGAGAGGGCAATTTCACTAAGATCGAAACAGTTAAGAGTTGAAGATTGCTGGATGCAATCCTAGGAAAACAAGTGGGTAGCTCAGTGTGCAGAAGAACAGCAGCCCCTGAAGGTTGGTGGTTTCTTTTGAGTATATTAAATGCCTGGATGTTGGATTTTCTGAGGTTATTATGTAAGAGCATCTTTCTGTTCTCAAGATAGACAAAGAACCTCAGAGAATGGTAAAGAAGCACAAAGAGTGTAACCAGCCCTCAAATGGTCCAGAGAAATACTGTAAATGACTATTAAAAACGTTGCTGGATTTTTCTGTTTCTAACTAAAGAGAGATGGAGAAAGCAAATGGAGCAAAATGTCCTAACAACTGGATTTGAGTAAAGATGACAAGGTGTTGTTCAGGCTATTCTTACTTATGAAACTTATCTGTAAATAAAAACTTAAAAATAACACAGAACAGAATGAATGTGTGGTATCCTGGGTGAAATTGGAAGAGAATAACTGATGTTTCACAAAAACTCCCAAAACACCCTGGCTGAGTGTTGGATACCAGATCCTGAATCTAATGAACTGCCTGAGCTGGAATCCTTGTTCTTTGGAATAGATTTAGAACCAGTACTACAGTCTCAGAATGTTCAAGGTGAGAGAAAACTACTCTTTCAGAGTTTACTGACTCCCAAATTCAAGGCTGAAAGATCCATTTGCATAGCTAACAGCTTTAGTTTAAAATCTAGCTGTCTTACTAACTCGAGGGTAAGGAAGGACAAGAATGTGAGTCTCTAAAAGTTTGGGCACTATTGAGTAAATCTGTACCCTCAAAAATGCAGCAAGCAATAAGGTCAGCATGTACTGGAGTGAAGCTATAGAAAATAATGCATAATGGTACCAAGGGGAAATGTTTTAACTAAAAACTGGGGTACCAGAACCATGTAGGGCACTAAAACTTCAGCTGAAAAAGGTCATGATGAGATTAATCCCTTATTGCTGAACACAGAGCGGGGGGCTAATCTTTCACACTGAATTTAACTGGGTTTTAAAATTTCAGGTTCAAAGTTATTCTGGGGAGCATGGAGGTGACCATGCCTCATGAATTTGTACATTTGTGTATGAAGTTTTCCGTTTAGGTTGGCTATTTTAAAAAATCCGTGATTGTTGGATATTTAACAATAAAAAAGTTTAAAATTAAGAGAAAAGCAAAATAGATTAGCTTATTTTTGGAACTCAAAAAAATAATCATGTCCCATCCAAGTTTCTTACTCCACCTTATACTGACAGATGCAGATCACAGACATAGAAGAAAAGCTTTTCAAACTAATACTCAAGAAAATCATTAAAATGAACTGATCACCAGGAAGTAATACAGTCGCTTAAAATGAACATCGGGATATAAATGGCTGAGAGGGTAGTGTTTTTCCAGAGCACAAGATTTCTTGGGGCAAATGAAGAACCAGGGAAGGGTACAAGGTGAGAGACCACCCTGGGCAGTGGGGAAGGTGCTGAAGTTGGAGTGGGGCTTCCAAGTCTGCTCTGGCCCCTCAAAAAAGCTGGAGCTTGGATGGGCAGACATGGTGCCCAGCCCTATACAGATAAGACACGCAGCTGCTTTCTGCCGGGCTGCAGATGTAATGACTCACACTTTACCACTTGCTCTCCAGCTTCTGGCTTAGACAGAGTTGGTTTTTCTTTTCTCTCTCTCTCTCTCTCTCTTTTTTTTTTTTGCAATTTCCCTCCCTGTCCTTGGAAGACTTCACCATATTGGGCGAACAATGCCTCCGTGAGATCCCATGAAATACAGTGCAGCCTGGGTCCTAACCTCAGCAAAGTGGCTGGCCTGGGAGATCTTTACTCATCTTCCAGTTTTGTCCTCCTCCAACACTTTAGAAGACTGGTTAGATGGTAATGCAATGCTTTCTTGTCTCGTTTTTTGGTACCGGGGATTGAACTCTGGACCTTGGGGCTTCCGAGGCAGGCGCAGTGCCACTGAGCTAAATCCCCGGCCCGGTTAGATGGTTTTAAAGGTGAAAATACACAGCTTAATTTTTTAGGCAGAATTGTAGAGTGGGTCTTGGCATAGGTTCTGGAGACAGAGTTACCTGAGTTCAACCTGGCTCCACCATGACCATGGGAAATTATTTAACTTCTCTCCCTTCAGTTCCCTTAAATGTAGAACATTTCCTTAAATATAGAACTGAAAACAGTGAGGATTGAATGAGATCATGCATGGCACACCCTGTGCAGGCTGGCATAATCAAGTGCTTAGTTGAGTTAACTGTGATTATTGCTACCGTCCTCACAGCACTTATGTTAACTGGTACTTGGAACGTTTTTTCCCCTTGCATAATTAATTCTCTGCTTTGGTTGATGCCAGAAATGTAGTTTTTCTTCACGGTGACATTGCACATACTCAAAATGTGTAAGCACCAGATACCTCCCAGTGACACTGATACAGGGCTCAGCAACTTGTCACCGTAAGCGCACATGACTGTCTGGCTGAGGCCTGGGAGCCCATCCCTATACTTGAGCTGGTTACAGTGAAATTCTCAAGTCTCACAGATAAAGCTGCTGCTTCTTGACAACAGATCTGCTTTTTAAAAATCCATAAAGTCTAGAGTGAGACCAGCAGAACCGCTCTGGAACCATGGGAAGAAACGTGCTCTTCTGTAAACGGGAAGAAGGCTGCTGACCCACTTGCTGCAGGATTTGGGCTGGGGATACTCTCTGGTTCTCTCTCTCTCTCTCTCAGCAAGGGTGGGGGACTCCCATTGCTTTGCCTGTCTACCTTCCCACCACTGCTTCTTATGAGCACCAGGAAGGATATCTGAGGAGCTGGGATGAACTCAGAGTACCTGGTGGGCAGAATGTAGAGGCCAGTGGGTCACGCTTTGGAATTTACACGCTGAGTGCTGCCTGGTTTGCAGATCACAAGACACTCTCAGGTATGTCAGCCCGTGTCACCCTTACAACCACCGTAAGAAGAAGGCAGGGAAACTGTAGGGTTTTTATTAACACTTCACAGCCGAGAAAATGGCTTACTATCCGAAGCTTGCCCAATATCCCATAGGTAAGTAAGGGTGTGATATCTAAGCTAGATCTCGCTCCCATCTTCCAGGGATTTGTTTCTAAGTGAGTGTCATTTGGCCAAGATGATCCATTGGGACGGAGAAACACTGAAACTTCTAATTCTAGCTGTTTTTGGTTCATCCTTTTAAGTTTAAAAATGTGTTTCATAGTATCCTTCGTGTATTAGAATAGTATGCACATATAATTAAGTACACATATGTTGGGGTGCCAGTTCCCAGATGTTCTTCCAGGTAAAGGTGCTTACTCCGCTCTAGTGGAGTCTTACTGACACGGGAGCTTAATAGCTCATTCTGCTCCTTTCTATTCCTTTTACTATTAGTGACTCATAGCGGGGAACTTTTATGGGTGTATATTCTTCAGATTGCTCTAGAGCTTGGTGAGGCAGTAATTGATTTTACAGACCAAAAAGGTGTTTTCCATTTCCCACCAAGTCTACAGCTCACATGAATCATTCTTCACCGCACAAAGGTCCCCGTGCTAGGCAACCTTGGTGGCTCCAGCTTCCATACAGAGGGACCCCGAGTTCTCAGCATCCTTTGTGATCACTTACAAACAGGAAAAGGTTCAAATACACACAGGGGCTCCCAGGGTTTGCACACTGGTTCCTGACTCATAACAACCCCAAGCTGCTAGTAAAAGCTCATGTCACTAACATTCTCACTTGTGGCATTTAAAGTGTGGCACTCTGAGTAAACGCTGGGGTGGAATTTTTAAGGAGAAGGAATTATTGTCTGATTTGTTCACTGCTTTACTTCCACCCAACACAGGATCACTATGTATCGACCGGCTGGATGATGCTGGATGGGTTACCCTTAACTTTGTCTTTTCTCTTATCCAAGACATCCCTAAAATGACAGCAAAGGAATGCAAAGGAGATGAATGCAAAGACAGTGGAAATGGGGGGCATCAAGGAAGGAGAACATGCTTTCGGAAGACAGGTGGGGGACAGCTGATGAGCAGAGTGGAGGCAATGACCCGTGTGTCTGCAGGAAGGCAAAGGAACACAGGGTAAGCACATCTGTACAGGACATGAACAAACCTTGGAGGTGAGGGAGCAGGAGGCATGGTGTACTCAGCGGCCAGGGCAGTCTGAGGGGCACTATTTAAGGTCTGAAGGTTTGTTTCTGGAGAAATGGACTGGAAGAGGCTCTGGGAGAGGAGACAGGAGGCATCATGAAGGGAGAGGCAGATGGCAGGCTAAGAAAGAGGATGGCATGAGAAGGGCTACCTGTCCCGTCTGCCCTCAGGGCAGACTCCAAGCACGGAAAGGAAGGCTTCACCTTTGGCAAAACAGAATACCCTTCAAGATGTGGATAAATGAAACATCTCCAAAGAAACGGCCAGTTGGCACTGCAGTCCCGCTACCTAGTGAAATGTCCAGCTGTCTGTAGCGCCTTGCTCTTTTTTTTTTTTTTTTGGTATCAGGGATCGAACTCCGGACCTTGTGTTTGCAAGGCAGGTGCTGGAACCACTGACCTAAATCCCCACCCCTGCCTTGCTCTTACATAGGGAGCCCAGACACACACTCGCAGCCCAAACCTGAGGGAAATGAAGACAAACATTTGCCAGGAATGGGGGCGTGTGGGAGCTACACAGCAAACAGAGGAAAGCTTCCAAAGCAGTTATTAACATCCTCAGGGAGACACGCCCCAAACAGGATGTGATGGTGAGGGAACAAGGTGAGAACAATCAAGAGCTCTTGGAAATTAGAAATCTGGTAAGCAAAATAAAAATCCCCACAGAAGATTTGTAAAGTGTAATTCTGCAAAAAAAAGGAACATGAAAAGCGAGCAGAAAATGGAAACAACAGAGGCTCCGAACCCATAAGGTCCAGTATCTGACAAACAGGAATCTCAGAAAGAGAGAACAAAGTAAACCTGAAGGAAGAAATGATAAAAGACAAAACAAGAACATTTTCCAGGACTGAAGAATATGCGCTTCCAAACTAAAAGGACCCACCAGTGGAGTGCCCAACCCAGAGGAGAAAAAAGACTTCTAAAGTAGACTCTGGGGAAATTTCAGACCAACAGCGATGAGGAAGATGGGAAAAACTTCAGTAGAATATTCAGCAGACAAGAACAGGTCACACCAGGGACTGGAGTTTCATAGTAAGAAGCTAGATCTAGAAGACAACACACAAAAAGAGGCTTTGAAATCCTGAATGAAAAATTATTTCCAACTGTGAAGATTCTATAGCCACCAAATTATTAACCTACTGTGATGACTGATCCATGACTTTTATTTTATTTTATTTTATTTTATTTTGGTACCGGGGATTGAATTCAGGACATGACTATTTTTAAAAATGAACTCAGGGAACACTCCAGCCCCCTACCCCCACCCCATATAGTTTCTCTAAATTGCCCAGCTTGGCCTCAAACTTGCAATATTCCTGCCTCAGCCTCCTGAACAGCTTGAGATTACAGGAGTGTGCCACCTCATCTGGCTTCATATCTAAGAATTCTAAACTTTTACAATTTATGTAGGACACATTGGAAGATGTGCCGTAGCAAAGCAGGGAGTGACTGAACTAGAAGGCAGGCAGGCCAGCATTGGGCGGTCTTCTCAGGGAAGTGTGTGTGCGGGTCTGGGCTCCAGGAAGTACAGAAGGAACTGAAGGATTATCTGATGTCTCACCAGCTGGGGGAAACACTGATGGTATATGTGCAACCTAATGACAAAATTAAGGATAAGTCTATAGAGAAGAATGCAAGTAAAAACCAAGAAGTGATGGTTTCAAGACAAGGAAAATCTTTTTTTTTTTTTTTCCAGTACCGGCAATTGAACTCAGGACTTTGTGCTTGCAAGGAAGGTGCAGCGCCACTGAGCTAAATCCCCAGCCCAGGACAAGGAAAATCATATAGAATAGGGAGTATGAAGATCAATACATGGGGCTGGGGATTTAGCTCAGTGTTGCCGCCACCTGCCTCGCAAGCACAAGGTCCTGAGTTCGATGCCTGGTACTAAAAAAAAAAAATTGATACATGAAGACACAGTTAATAAGCACATTTTAGACAAACAGGGAGATGAGTATTTCTTGGCTCTGCAGAGACAATACAGAACCTGGCTGCATACACCTCACCATTCCCCGGAAGGAAACACTGCGGATACTTTTTCAGTCTGCTACGCATTATTAGAACCCTTGCGCCTCAGATCTGAAACCCAGAAACCAAATATGCTTGGGCTGTGTGGTCAGTGGATCTCCCTTTCTGAATGTGCTGTCTGACTCAGCAACAAAACAGATTTGGATACCTGCGCTGGGGATTGAGCTCAGTGGTTCCACGCTGCCTGCCTCACAAGCAGAATGACCCGAGTTCAATCCCTGGTACCAAAAAAAAAAAAAAAAAAAACCTCCAGATTTGGATACCTGATCCTGACAAAAGCTTTCCGTAACCACAGACCCTTAACTGAGATGTGGGCCCCGGCCCCAAGAAGGGGCTGTGTAGGAGCCATGCCCTCCTCTACTGTGCCTGCTGGGTCACGGATGATCGCAGAAGCACCACAACTGATAAGCGAAGAAATACTCACATCTACGCTTCATAGGGCTGTGGGGTAAATACTAGAAGAAACAGCCCAAAGAGTGAAAAACGGCAGTCTCTGGAGACAGAACTAGAAGTGGGTAGAGACGGACCAAGGGGTTGCTATCTGATGAAGGCTTTTTAAAGGGTAACTTGAGTTTTAAATTATACATGCATTACATTGGAAAGAAAAAAAGCACATTAAAATTTTTAATAAGAGCATTTATTAAAAAGAGACCTGGAAACCTGCATTCTGGCTCAATGTCTGTGACAGCCAGTGGAGTTTTGATGAAAGACACTTGGCTGCCTCACAGAGAAAGTGAGACTGCGTAGCTCTAAAGCAAATCTGGGTTCTCTGTCAATGTTGCTGGTGTCACCCAAACTTAAGTACCTGGACAGTAACTAGTATTGTTTAGCAATGTGTTAAGAAAGTAGCATTTTGGGCCGGGGATTTAGCTCAGTGCTTCCACCACCTGCTTCACAAGCTCACAAGCGCAAGGTCCCAAGTTCGATTCCAGGTAACAAAAAAAAGAAAGTAGCGTTTTGTTACATTAAACATATATATCATATATAGAGAAATATATATTTCTATTTAGGGAAAATAGAGGCATTTGGAAAAATACCTATTTCTAGATATATAGAAAATAGAGGCAGTTGGAAAGAATGTATATATTTCTACATATAGAAAATAGGGGCATTTGGAGAGAATATATATCTGTTTCTATATATCTAGAAAATAGAGGCATTTGGAAAGAACATGTAACAAGAGGCTGTGTGGTTTGGCAGACAGGGCTGTGAGCCGCGGGTATTTTGTAGCAGAGCGCAAAATGGAAGAAAATACCAGCTGGTCAAAAAAGGGAACACAGTGTGGTCATGAAGATAAAACCACAGCAGCAACAACCAGGCTGACAAGACCCAAATGAGGCCTCAATCAGATGTGGGAAGATAAAGGATGAGGACCTCCCCGTGGGATTGACACAGGTGAGCGAAGACATCTGAGAGGTCGGTGATTTTGGGGAAAGCCTTAGACGGGAGAGGAAGAGAAATGAGAATGAAAAAGATGGAAGCTGTGCTACTTTACCAAGTGACCAACAAACACTTTCCCTTTAGGGTTCATAAGATGAGTGTCCAAAGTAAGTGATAGAGTCTGCCCCAGAGGCCGAGGGTGTGAAAAAGATGGAGCCGGCAGGGACTGTGGGGACAGAGGCATCCAGCCGAGGTCTGGAATCTGGTGAAGGGAAGGGGATGCTGGAGAGGCAGAGGGGCCTCCGTCTCCTCGAGGACAAGTAAGCCCTGGTCATCCAGAGCACAGAAAGAAGAAATCTGGCAGCCAGCGTGGCATCTGTATTTGCTTAAACTGATTTCTCTTGTTGGATTTTGAGCCTCTTTCCAATATAAACAGCATACTTCCTTCACGGCCAAGCAGTAAAATTCATTATTATATCATTCATTAAACATTTAAACTATTCATTAAAAAAATAAACGTTTTTATTGAGGTAAAATAAACCGCTCATTCTTATGGACACAGTACTCTCTCATGTCTTTAGGGTAATAATAGCGAATGTTTATTGAATACTTACAGTCCAGCAATCGTTTTAAGAGCTTTCTGTAAAATATATTGTTTAATCTTTCCAACAACCCTATGAAGTAGCTACTATGGATCCACAATTCCTTCTCCAGAGCTCTTGGGCTCAGTGGGTTTCCCAAATCAAATTTATCAGGTTTTAGTAAGGTAAGATGAATGCTATACAGTGTATCATACCCCAGTGGTCTGGAGCTACATCCTATAATAAAAAACATTAATATTTCTGCAAGGAAACAGAGGAGTAGCTTTCAGTTTTCAGAGTGTTTGGATTTCAGAAATACAGATGAGAATTATTATCCCTATTTGACACAGGAGGAAACTGAGGCACTAAAAAGTTATGCAATTTGCCTGGAATCGACTAGTAAGTGGTGCGGTCAGGAGTTGATCCGAAGCAATCAGGTCCCAAACCTGGGTTCTCAGCTGCACTGCCATACTGACACATACTCTATGCCAAATACTGTGCTCAGTACTTCCCATGCAGTATTGTTTTATGCCTATAGCAAGCTTTTGAAGGAGGAATCATTATTGCTCCCATTTGAGAGAAGAGGCTGGAAGCAAAACTGACATAGCTCAGCTTACAAGAAGAAAGAGCTGGTGGGAGGAAAAGCATGGGGTTTAGAAGCTAGAAAGTTCACTGAGGGAGTGGAGAGGCCGTGAGTATCAATGATTTCTAAGGGAGGAATATAGGGGCTCTGCCAGCAAAGGCATTCACAGTGTCGGCAGCATGAGCTATTTCTTATAAAAATACTTTTCCCATTATGTCTTCATGGGATAATGCCTTTGAGAGAGTAAATGAAAAGAGAATTTAAATACTAGATAAGCACTCTTTTTGCTTTTTCACTAGGGAAAAGGAGCAAATATGTAGCTTCCGATCTGCAACTTAGAGAAGACAATCAGTATCACTGACAAGCTCAGTCCTCAACAGCACCAAGAAAGCACAGGTTTTCTTGTACAGAAAAAGCTCCTAGGGGCCCACATGGGGGAGAAGAGATGCTGCTACAATTCTATGGTAATTTAATTAAATTAATTAACAGCTATAGAACACTCACAAACACAAACTCATTGATAAAATCCACACAACTGCCAGCACCCCATCTTCAACATTAATAAAAAATTGTGGAGTTCAGTGTACATTATCCAAACACATTTACTAAAGTAAGGGTACTTCCGCTAGAGGGAAGACATTAAAACTTCCTTCCAGCACTGCAATCTGCAACGGCAGAATATTGTTTACATTCCAAGCAAAATCACAAGCACTTAACTGGAAGTTAGACAGCTTTACAGGGACCTTCTCTGGAAAAGGAGAGGCTGACAAGAACATAGCGTTTAGTACGAAGTGCTCCACGAGGCTGGGGTAGAATCAGGTTTTCTGTGGCACGGTCCAAGCTGTAGTGAAATCTGAGACTGCTCTACCCAAGAGTGCAGGTTGGAGGGAACACGAAGAGTCCTTGTCTTTGAAGATCACACCCAGAGTTAGCAACTGTGCACGGTTCCCCAACTTTCCCAACCAGCCCATTTCGTGAATAAGGAAAAGGAGGCTCTGTGAGGGTTAGTTCCTAGTCCTAGGTCACACCAAGCATGGGAGGTGGAGCTGGAAGTGACGTGGCTCTGTTCCCATCCCTGCAGAGCTGGAGGAGGCGCAGGGATGGCTGGGAGGTCTTTGGCCCACATCCCACTCCCCCACTTGAGCGGGGGTTCTAGGTTTCTCTGTTCTTCTTTGGAAAAGAATCATATTCTGCAAACAAGGTCCATAACAAAGACAACGACTTTGACATTCCTTGCCCTGTGGTTTCTGTTGATTTGTGACTAGAAGAGTTTTTTAAACCCCTCTGCCCATCTGCGGTGGGGGTGTGGCGTGCAGCCAGTAAGAACTGACCATGGGAGAGGGTGAGATGTCCCTGCCCCTGCGTGGGAACCGGGACACATACCCAAGGCGTGCCTTGGCGACAGAAGACAGCATCTGAGTCACACAGCAGCCCCGAATCAACACCGTAAATCAAGGCAAACGATGTGGGAAAGCGCATTCCTGTGTTCTTAGTGGGCTGTGAGCTGAGAGAGCTCTGGGCTGGGCACTCAGCATCAGCCCCCAGCCCAACCCTCTCCAGGCAGCCAGAGAGCGCCCCATTTCTGTCTTGAGGAAGGGGGACGGGGACAGTGCCTGCTGCACCATGCCTCATGCCCCTGGAGACAGCAGAGGGGCGGCACATCCTGTGAGCCCACCTGCAGACACAGTTACATTCATCTTTGCAAGGTTCTCAGGGCCACCACACTGAGATCCTTCAAGTTCAGCATCTCAGTCCAGGTTCACAGGCACCCTGGGTGCCCCAGAAGAATCCTGGAGGTTCCACATCCTTCCCAGTTCTCTTCTGTGCTCTGAGGGCTCTGTGTAAGGTCTGGAGTCCGCCTTGACCTTGTTACATATGAGGTGACTGAGCCCCGAGAGGGCGAGCAAGCCGAGCACTATCACAGCTGTCAGTGACCCCACCCTGGCTGTTCGAGGGACTCTGCTTAGAAAGCACTTGTTGTGGTAACATTGCTTTCAAATTTCCCACTGCAACTCTGTGGGCTGAGCTTTGAACAGGGGGACAAAACCACTGTGGAAGGAAGGACTGCTGACCCCCAGGCAGAAACATGTTCGGGGCTCCACACTCTGGCAGGCCCATAAAACTCCACTTCTCTCTCCCTTCTCCTAAAACCCCCTACATGAGATAAATTGGATTTTAAAAAGGCATAAACTCCAAAAACATGAGAATGGGAGAGCAGACCCCAGATCCCACTACCATTCTGCATGCTGCTGCAGAGCACTTGGACAGACCCTGAATGGCCATGCAGGCCCCAGCCACAGGGTGAGGGACGGGGCAGAGACGCAGGCTGATGGGAGCCCCCTGTATGGGTCACTTTCCTGTTGCTGGGACAACACACCTGACCCTCACGACTTAAAGGAGAAGGGGTTTATCTTGGCTCCTGGTTTTTATGGATTCAGTCCATGGTTAGCTGGCTCCAAGGCGGGAAGGGCATGGCAGAGGGACAGGAGGAAGTAGAGATAGAGGAGGGGCAGGGAGGGAGTGACCTCTTCCGCTATCCAGGCCCCATCTCCAATTGAGAGACTTTTGGGGAACATTTTAGATCTAAACCATAAAGGTCCCCCAAAGCCCAGGAACGCCCAGGATTGGAGGTACAAGCTACCCTTGAAAACGGGTATGGGATAGGCTGAACATAAAAAGCTTGGGGGGAAGTCTGCACATGCTTTGTCTTAGCCAAAGCCTGGAGAAATCAAGTTGCTTAAGAAAGGACATGAAATGACAGAACCCCAGGTAACTCCACTGTGCATAACATGTACACAGTCCCAATAACGTCAGCCCCAATCCTGGCTTGGTCAAAGACTGCCCTGCAGCCACATAGGAAGCATGGATAGAAAAGAAGTGAGGTTGGGAGGGCCTTTCCATAAGAGAAAAATTCACTTTCATGATAGGAAGTTATTAGATAATATAAAGCTTTACAATGTCTAGAAATGTTAAGAACAGGCAGCTACTTTACATTATAGAAGTAAACAGAAAGAAGAGTCAAAAGTATTTTGAAACTACTTGCAGCTGGGAAGTAGAAATTGAGGACGGCAAGGGATAGCTGATGCTCCTTATTTTGAAATCCAAAAGCTCCAAAAGTAAGATTTGCCTCATTTAGACCCAAAGCGGTTGTCCCTAGTCTTCATTGACGGCTGTAAGTGTGCACGGTATGTGTGTTGCAGAAATACCTTTTCATGGACTATAGCTGATGCCCCAGGCCACGGTGGGAGGGCTCACTGATTGCCTTTCTATAATCCAAATAATTCTAAATTCCAAGACCCGCTGCTCCAAAGGGGCTGGACAGAGATGCCTGTGTGCCCGGACCCCTCCTGAGGAAGCAGCTTGGGCCCCTTTTTTCTGCCACCCCCTAACTGTTGACTTCTTTGCTGAGGGCTTTAATTATTTATTTTGGTTTTTTGAGACAGGGTCTCACTATATATTCCAGGTTGGCCTCAAAATCACAATGATCCTCCTGTCTCAGCCTCCCCCTTTCAGACCCTCTCCTCTCTCTCTATCCCAGCAGATCTAGCGCAGGCACTCCCTGGTCGAGACTTTGGACACCAGACGCCTAACTCCCTGCCTAACCTACTTGTACAGCTTTGCCCCACCTCTTCCTCTGACTTTCACTCCTCTCAATCCCCTCAGTCATGACAGCTGTTCCCCTTCCTGCCTCAGGACCCTTGTACCTGCCGTCCCTTCCTTATGACCCTCCTAGCCCTCACTGGGCTCTCTCCTCACATCCTCCAATACCGCCAACCTCATTGTCTTTTGTTCATTTGCTCTTGCCCCTACTAGATGGCAGGAAATATAGAGGCAGGGCCTTTTGCAGTCCTTTTAACCACTGGAGCCCCTATACTTTAGGCAGAGCCTGGCATACAACACATGATCGATACATACTTGTTAAATTAAAGAATGGATAGATGTGCGCATTGCATACCATTCGGAAAATCAAGACCAATATAATGAGTAAGATAAAATTATCCTTGGAATCCCATTACACAGTGTTATGGCTTGTATCCAGATGCCCCCCTCCAAAGCCTTGTGCACTCACAGGCGAGGCTCAGTGGAGGTGGCTGGATCTAGGGCGTATGAATATGGACCTACGGTGCCTTTTATGTGGATTAGTGCCCTTGTTGGATTAGCACAGTTCTGGGTGTGGCTGAATGGATTTAATGAAGAGGGAAGCCCTACCCTTGATGTGGGTGGCACCAATTAACAGGCTTGTAGCCTGGATGCAATGTAAAGGGACAGAAGGACGCAAGCTCGCTGCTTGCTGCTTTCTGGCTACCCTGCCATGAACTATTTCTCCTCTGTGATGCCCTCTGCCATGCCACCCTGCCTTGGAACCAGCCGACTATGGCCTGAAACCTCTACAAACTGTGAGACTAAACAAACCTTTCCTCCTTTAACTTGTGGAACTTATTTATTTGGGGGGGGGGGGTACCGGGGATTGAACTCAGGACCTTGCACTTGCCAGGCAGGTGTGGTGCCATTGAGCTACATCCCTGGCTCTTGTGGAACTTATTTTGTCCCAGCAACAAGAAAGTGACTAAGATACACAGATATAAATATATACACAAGTAAATGTGTGTGCTTAATAATAAATACTGAAAATGTTCTATTTTTTGATAAAGGATTTGGGTTTCACAAGAGCATTCTGGCAAAACTCAGAAAATATTCAGCGGCACCTTGGTTCATGAACTTAATTCTTCCCACAATTCTGGTAACAAACCCAACCGGATGAGAACCAAATCAAATTCAATGGTTAAGTTCAATTTGAACTTCTGAGGAAATTTAATTTGGTTCTCATCCAACTCGGTTTGTGACCAGAATCATAGAAAGAATTGTGTTCATGAACTGAGGCACCCCTGTACATTGGATTTTATGTAAGTTTTCCCTCAAAACTGTGTTTAACAATATTAAACACTGGCTAATGACAAGTGTGCTGAAGTATTTAGGTGAACCTATACTGATGCCTGAGAGTTACTTTAAATTGCATCCCCCCCAAAAAGAAAAAAATAAGATGGATTACTGAATGGATAGGAGGACACTAGATGATAGCTATGTGATAAAGCAAATGATAAAACAGGTGGCTGTTATAAAGGAGAGTTCAGTGAAAAATCTTTTCAACTATGCTTGAAAATTTTACTAATGATGTTGGGAAATAACTTGAGATCACATTGATTATAGTTAATATCCTACATGGCTTACTATTTTATTGTATTTTCTCGTATCATTATTGTCTTTAAAAATGGCTGGATGGGTGTATAACAAGTTATTTAACCAGTCTCCTCTCTTGAGCCTGTAGGCTGTCTTTAGTTTTATCAACCAGAGAGTCATGAAAATCCTTGTATATAAACGAGTGGGTACATACTGTTTATTTCCTCAGTTTAGACTCTCAGAAGGACAATCCCAGGAGACAGATGTCCTCTCAGTGTGGAGTCTTGATAAGCACCTATCCTGATAGCCAACCACAAAAGGTGTCCATTGAAGGGTTTCTTCTTGCTATCCAGAGCCTAGAAATGTCCTAAGAGAGGCTAACTGCTTTTCTCTGCTCCCACTACAGGACTAAGTATGTGTCCAAAAACACGGAAGGCGCTCAGGAGAATATCATCAATTATGTTAAGAGAGAGTGTGACAGGATGACTCTTGCCACATCAATGAGAAAGATGGTGAGAGGTACTTTTCTTTATGGGACATTTGAGGCTGTCTCTTTGTCACCTAGCAGAGAGGAGAGCCAGTAGACAGGAAGTGACAGCAGCTGGGACAGAGGTCTTCCAGAGAGCACCACGCCACTGAGAACCCATGACTGGCTTCTCCCAAGCAACACTCCATTTGGGTTCACCCCAAGCAACAGGAAATTACTAGGACCTCTGAACAGAATGAGGTCAAACCAAATGAACAATTAGGGCAGATGCTAAGGGAAGCAAGACAGGCTGAGGATTCACTTCCTATATTCCGTGCCCTTCTGGCTGTGGGTGTGTTTTTAAAAATTATAATTTAATTTTATAATAAAAAATTTGCAGAGATCAAAGCAAAAAGGTCGGTGGGTTAATTTGCGGGGTGGTGCAGTACTGAGGATTGAACCTAGGACCTTTGCACTGAGCTACATCTCCAGCCCTCTTTTATTTTTTACTTTGAGACAGAGTCTTGCTAAGTTGCCTAGGTTGCTAAGGTTTGCCTAGGTTGGGCTCCAACTTGCAGTCCTCCTGCCTCAGCCTCCTAGAGTGCTGGGGTAACAGGTGTGTGCCACCGTGCTGGCATATCTTTGAGTGTAGGACTCCAGTACACCGGCATCTTAGCTCTAAATTTCACTGGAGAAGTAATCCTCACCTTATACATGGTTTTATTCCAAAAGTCCATTTGTAAAGAATTATATGGCATCTAGAATCCATTTCCCTGTAGGGTAGAGGCAGTTTCTATTCTAGCCAATGAGAACTTCTCTGATCCTTCATGAAGCTAAAATGGATCTGATTTTCATAAGGGATAGAAAAACTCTATTAACAGAGGAACTGAAGAGGATTTTCACAGGACTGAATGGAGGCTGTAATTTTTCTTTAAAAAAAAAATCTTTCTAGAGAAGCTTGGCTAGAGGTACCCTGATTCACTTATTATTATTATTTTTTTTAAAGAGGAAAGAATAGCAGGGTGGATGGGGGCTGTCCTAACTTTCCTGAGATAACTGCTAAGGGATGAAAGTGAGAGGAGGGAGGGAGGTCTTCGGGTAATGAGGAATGGTCCCGGGGGACTAGGGAAGGGGCTGGCCCAGGGCCCTGACATTCCAGAAGGGCAGGGCCTTCACACAGGAGGGTAGTGGGGGGACTAGGGTGGTGCTGGGGACCTGAGGTTGAACCTATAGCAAACCCACCCTCTCCCAGAGAAGGACACGGAAGAGGCAAATAGCAAGCTGAGCCTTGGAAGCAGAAGCAGCAGCAGCAGCAGCAGCGGCAGCAGCAGCAGTAGGTCCAGAGATTCCAGGGGGAACCATCACCCCAGCAAGGTCCTCAGGTGATTCATTTGTTTGCACACCTCAGGAACAACAGGAGTAAATGACTGCCAGGAAATAAGACACATTTCCATTAAGTCGAGGGGATAAGAGCTATTTAGCTGAAAGTCCTTTTATAGCTGGGGACTTAAGTGTCCAAATCACACGAAAGGGGCAGGGTCACCCAAACAGCCAAATGATCCAGGACCAGAAAAGCAGCCTGAGAAATGAGATGAATGTGTTAAAAGTTCAGGAGAGAACAAGCAGGGAGAGAAGGGGATGCTGGCATTTAAATGGCAGGGCAACAAGATCCAAGCAAAGGGCGATGTTTCCAGAGGTAATAGGAAGCAAAAGTGAATTATCAAGGAAGATGCTGGCCACGATCAAGTGACATAAAGGTCCCCAGAAGAAAGTGCGGGAACTGGGAGACAAGACAGCAGGCGATGCCCCCCATACTGCCTCTTCCATCACACCTGGAAGGCTCATGCAGGACTGGGAGTCGTCTTGGCGGGTTTATCAGACCTTGGCCTTCTGATTACTTCCTGTTTCTTTGACATATGATGCTATAAGATGCACTCTTATCTTACATGCAGCTACCCCTCCACTTACAATGGGGCTGTCTGTATACACCCACTGTAAACTGAAAATATCATAGGTCAAAGGCCTTCAGCATCCTAGGCCAGCAGCACAGCCCAAGGGTGCTTCCCCTTGTTATTACAAGGGGGCTGTGGCTCATTCTTTCGGCCCAGCAGCTCCAATGAGTGCTGGACCACTGTATCATCAGCTTTTCCACTGCTGGACCCAAATACCCAACACCCACAACCCAAATGAGAAGAGGTTTATTTGGCTCACCATATCGGAGGCTTTAGTCCACGATTAACTGCTCCCAGGCAGAAACATCACCCCAGAAAAGCATGGTGGAGCAAACCTGCTCAACTCATGGCATCCAGGAAGCAGAGAGCAGAGGATGCGCCCAGAGGGAAAGGGGCCAGGGACCAGATATAGTTCCCAAAGTCACAAGAAGTATGCTTTCATAATCCCTTTGGTGCCTCTCCAGGTTGACAATCACGATTATCCTTCAAAACTACACACTGCGCTGGCTTGGGAAACAAAATAAAATTCAAAATTCCAAGTAAAGTTTCTAATGAATGTGTAACCCTTTCAGATCATGGTAAAGTCAAAAAATTGTAGGTCAAACTGTCATAAGTCAGAGACCAACTGTACTACTAAGAAAGAAGAAACCAACAGACCAGTTAAACTATGAAACAGCACTGATCCTAAGATACATCCCAACTTCAGAGATGCTAAAGTGTGAAAAAAGTGGGCATCTTAGAATCGATGAGCTACACAACACTGGAAGGATATTGCCCGCCTCTTTGAGGAATAGGTACCTGGGCCCATAACTCTATTCGCATCTCTAGCACCAAAGAAAGGGGACATGAGGAGTCACATGGCTAAGATGCATCATTCCCAGAATCTGTATACGATGCCGGGAGGAAGTAGGTGGATATGTGGGATGAAACAGTTGGTTGTGTCAACCCAAGGATGGCACAAAGCACTTTAGGGCTGGGGAGGTAGCTCCTTGGTAGAGTGCTTGCCTAGCCTGTTCAAGGCCCTAGGTTTGATCCGGGCACTGTCCCTCCCCACCCCCAAGAAAGCAGAGGGACCCACCAAAGAAAGCAGACCCAGGATGCCATGACTTGCTGTGAGTCCATTTACACACTCGGGGAGGGTGCATGGACACGAGCTATCTCTGGACACTTTTCTCCTTGCATATGGCGAGCCTGACACCAACTGCAGCAGCCTCTGTGACGAGCAGCGCACTGGGCCTCTGGGGATGTCGGCCAAAGGCCTGCCTCCCTCGTGAATGAGCACCACACATGTGCATTCGGGCACCATGGCACAGCTCCGAAAAAGCAAGAGTCGGGCTGGGCTGTGCAGGAAATGTTCTGTAAAGAATGAACCGAGTCTTCTCCCTCAGAAAATAGCTTCCCTCCAGCCTCCTTCAAGGGAGCTGGAAAGGAATGCTGTCCATTTGCAAATCAATAACCCCCATTGGCCGTGTAGACAATAAAGCGCAATTTGTGATGTAGAGACCCAGAATGGCTCAGTGCTCTAACATAATCCTGCCCTCCTCGAAGCAGACAGGAAAACGACACAGGCCTCCTGGCTGCCTCTGCCAGTGCCACACCAAGGGCTGGTGCCTGTCTTTCTCTTTTTCTTTCTTTTTTGGTGGAAAATCAGAAGGCTCCAGCTGAACACACTGCCAGGAGCTGAGGACACTCAACATTTCATCACTTCCTACTTTTCACTGCTATTTGCATAAGGGCTGTTAGGAAAATACCTGTACCAGAAGGGAGGTGGCTTAACGGAAAAAGCATTTCAATCATTCACTTCCAGCCAGAATTTCACACACTCCAGGCACTTGACATTATCCTTAGAAACCAGGAGAGGAACAGCTGTGGAGCAGGCCACACCCCCAGGGATTGCAGCCTTTTGAGAAAGGGGAGTTGGCCTGTGCTGAGATTAATTGTTAGGCTCTGAAATCCCAGCCAGGAGCAGGGGCTGGGAGAACAGGTAATAAAATTGATCTCCACCCTACCTGATCAGCCCGGTGCCCAACCCGCAGAGACAATAAAAAGGGCCTGTGGCTGGCAAACCTCATTTTCCACGATTGTTCGACTAACTCCCTTCAAATTACTCTGAGTCTGGCACCTCAGTGAGAGCCCAGGGCAATGTGGAGATGACCCGAACTCTCGGTTCACTGGGCACCACCCCAGCCAGGTCTTGAGGATCTGGGAATAAGCAACAACCATCACTTAGAGAGCTGGCTGGAGCACACCTCTGCTTCCTTTCCACTTTCGAGAGACACTTTCAGCAACCCCAGTCCCTCCCAATGGGAAAGCAAAGGAATCTGTTCCTTCCCAAAGCACTCCGCAGGAACCAAGCATTCCTCAGTTTAGACAAAACCACTGAAGAACTCTTGGAGCTGCCCACTCGACTGTGAGGAAGGCAGCCCTTGGGATGCCACCGAGCAGAGCGCCCAACCAAAGTAGGCAACAGCATCTGACACATTCGGCTCGAGGTGTTTCAGGAACACAGAGAGGTTTTTCCCTCCATAAAGGCCAAGTGGCATGCTGTTAGGGGCAACGGCTCAGCTGAGAGAGATTTTGAGGAAGCTGTTGCTGCTGCATGGGGGAGAAAAAAAAAGCTTGTGGATTTTGTGCACTTGAAATGAAAATCAAAACTTGAGAAAGTGGAAGATGGTTCCCTGCTGGCCTGGCAGCTCTCCCTGGCCGGAGCACTTTAAATCCTGCAGCCCGGGGTTTTCCACCCAGCACTCTTTCCCAGACAGTGTCCCAGTGTGCCAGGCACACGGGTGTCAATGCTGGCGGCGTGGCCACCTGGACCAGGTTCCGGATGGTAACTGACAAAGCTGAATGAGCTTGCTGGGTACCTGGACCAGTTAGAGCACGAGGCTGGGATGACAGGAGTCTTTGTCCTCTCCCCGCATCTCTGCTCCGAATTCCCAGCAGAGAGGAGTGCTTAACCCCCACAAGGGCTGGCAGTCTTGGGTCTGGCCTTGCCCCAGGGCTGAGGGGACCAGAGGGTACACACTTCTGGCATTCAGAATGCCCATGAACACCCATGGGAAAACACACCAATTAAACACCTAGTATACGCCAGGCATAGGAAAGAATGCCAGAGGGATGGGTTCTGTGCCAAAGGAACCCAGAGCCCACCGGGAGGACAGGTGCAATAAAAAGCAATAAAGAGGCCGGGGATCTAGCTCAGTAGTTCTGTTGCCTGCCTCACAAGCGGAAAGACCCGAGTTTGATCTCTGGTACCAAAAATAAAAAAAGCAATAAAGAGACGTGAAGATGACAGGACAGCCACCCGAGCTTGTCTCCGGAAGCAGGAGGCCCGGTTCACTCTGCAGGGGCCGAGGAGGAGCAGGGTCAGGGAAGCCTCATTCCAAATCGGCCATCATGGCAGGGTGGGAAGGGGCCAGGTGGGCCCAGGGAGCAATCAGGAACAGAGGACTGAGAAAAGGGCAGAGGAGGTCTGCGGGAAAGGAAGGCCTAGCCCGGGAGGCTGCACTGGGGCCAGAAGGGCCACTGTGAAGAGTCCTGTGTCCACATCACTCAGCAGCCCTGGGGAGCCCTGGACATGGTGGAAGGGGCCCAGTTCCGGAAAAAATCACTCTGGGGAGTAAGACTGAATGAGAGAGGCAGGTGCCGGAGAGGAGATAGTCAGAAGCCTGCCGAGAGTGGGGTGTGGACATCTGTCACTGTGGGAGGAAGTGGGGCCTGCCTCGGTGGCCTGGGCCTTCTGTCTCAGAGGCCAGCTCCCGCTGTCACATTTGCTGAACTTTCCTGATTCCCCAGATTCACTCCACCAGAGTCTGTGCAACAGCCTGGCTTCTGGTTCTACTCCCCACCCCCTTTTTCTGCAGTACTGGGGATTGAACCCAAGGCCTTCACACTCAAGTTACATCCTCAGTCCTTTTTATTTTTGAGGCAGGGTTTCTCTAAGTTACCTAAGCTGGGCTCAAACTCTTCATTCTCCTGTCTCAGCCTCCCAGTGTGCTGGGATTACAGGTGTGCATCACTGCATCGGGATCCAGCTCTACCTTCAGTACTTCCTCTAGGTCTCACATTTTATTCCCAGGCTTCTAAACCAACTACCTGGCACAGGCTGGAGGAAATGGGGCATGCTTCCTGCTTGTTCCTATCCACAGACCCCTGTCCAAATACAAAGCTGGATGTGAGGTCACCCTTCCAGTTTGCCTGTCCTGGCTGGTAGCAGCCATTCGCCCCAGTCCTAGCCCCTTGTAATGATGGCAATCTCAGAGTCTTCTTAGAAACCTTTCAGGGAGATTTTTCTGCATCCAGAGAAATCAGGACAAAAGATGCCAATCCCACCTTCCTCGGTGAAGGCCAGAAGGGCTACATACAAGGTGGGGCAGAGCCAGGCCCTGTGGGCAGACGAGCCCCAGGTATTTCTCCGGTAACTCTAATTGTTAGTATCTGAGCAGGAGTGCCTCCAGGCCTTGGGTATGCTGGAGGGTGCGTATGCTTACAGAGCATCCGGTGTCTAATTTCACTGCATCCCCCACAGCCACCGAGGACCGTAAGGGGTCAGAGTGCCTAATAGAGCAGGACCGCCCAGATACTGCCGCCTGGTGTGGAACCCTGCATGGCCACTCACTAGCTGTCCGACCCTGGGCAAGTATTTTACTTCCTTGTGCCTCAATTTCTCCAGCTAATAATGGCTAGCACATCAGGAGCCCTTCATAATGTTTATGAAAGACACGTCTCTAGTGTGGAGCTGACTTAAGCTGAGCGCTGACAGGGTGAGCTTGTCTGAGGTTGCCTGTCTGGAACGTGAGGCGAACGTGAACTCTCTGGTCCCAGGCCAGACTCTTCATGTCACGTCAAGCTTCTCTGTAAAGCACCTAGGGCCTGGCCAACCCCTTACACCGCCTTGGAAAGGGCCCTTTCTGGGAAACAACGAACACTGTTATTCTCTAGCAATAACTGCAAAAGTAGAATATAACTTTCTTCTTTTGGGGAGGAGCTCTGAGGTGAGATTTATATAAAATTCATCATTCTAACCACTTAAAAGTATACAATTTGGTGTATAATTCACAGTGTGGTACAAACATTACCACTATCCAGTTCCAGAATATTTTCATCATCCCCCAAATAAATTCCATTCCCTCTTTCCCCAGGCCTTGGCAACCACGAGTCTATTTTCTATCTCTATGGATTGCCCTGTTTGGAGAATTTCATATAAATGGGATCATGAAGTATGTGATCTTTGTGTCTATCTTTTACTCAGCATAATGTTTTCAAGGTAGGGCCATGTTGTAGCAAGAATCAGTGCTTCACTTCTTTTTAGGGCTAAATAATATTCCATTTAAGATACACTGCATTGTCTTTATCCATTCACTGGCTCATTGATGTTTGGGTTGTTTCCACCTTTGGACTATCGTGAACAGTGCTGCTGTGAACACTGGTACACATTTCATTGTGTGCACTTAGCTATCTGCCTAGCCGTGGAATTGATGGATCCTATGGTAACTGTTTAACCTTTGGAAGAACAGTCAAACTGCTTTCCAAAGCTGTGTCATTTTACATTCCTGTTCGCAAGGTAATAGCGTTGCAGTTTTTCCATCCCCGCCAACGCTTGCAATCTTCCTTTTTATTTTTTAAAATATATATTATTACAGCCATCCTGGTGGATGTAAAGTGGTGTCTCACTGGCTTTGATTTGCATTTCCCAAATAACCGACAGTGCTGAGCATGATTTCAAGTGAGTACATCTCTATGTTCTTGATGTTATGGAAATCGAATTAACATGTATGAATGAGGCCCCTTTTCTTCAAATGAAGGAGTGGGATGACCCACACCAGTCACAGCAGGGCAGGCCAGTGCCCACGAGACGGGTGCTTTTGTTTGCTCCTGTATGCCGCAGGCTAATGGTGGTGCCCGAGAGGCTGCATAGGCCCACACAGCTCTCATGTCCTCCTTGGGTCCATCCTGCCCTGCTCCTGTTGCAGGCTGTCAGGCTACACCTGTCTTCTGGGGGCTGTCTCAGCTTCCTCTACCTTCACAGTGCTGAAGGTGGCACCAGCAGGAGGTATGGGAGGCTCAGCTGGTGAAGCAATGGCAGCCTGAGCAAAGCTGGGCAGTGACAGGCAAGGCCACATGGCAGATCCATCTAGGAAGCTCAGGGAGCAGATGGGCCCAAATGCCAGCCACCGCCAGGGCTGGGCACTCACTGAAGCAAATGCCCCTGTGGTAGAGGCAGCAATGCGGCCCTGGTTGGATGGACATGTGGGCATGTGAGCAGCAGAGTCACTCAACAGCAGAAGCAGAGTTCAGCTGGGCAAATGCCTTTCCAAAAACTACCCCATGGCCCACCCTTGGTTACCCGAGGGCTGAGTGTCTGTCCAGGCCTCAGGTGCCTTCTTTTCACTGCTGCCTTCTGGCCATGTTGCAGTTTTTCTGGGCCTTCACCAGAGACAGAAGGGAAGAAAAACATCACTGCATCTGCCACAATTCTTGCAGATAGGTAGACTGCAGCCCAGGGATTCTTGCTCTGTCATAACTACCCCCAAGCTATGTGGCTCAAAGTCGCAATTTGTTATCTCTCACAGTTCTACAGATTAAGCAGACTCCACTGGGCAGTTTTCCCTTCAAATCAGATGCCAACTGGGGCTGCAATCATATGGAAGGCCTACTGGGCTGGATGTCCAAGATGGCCAAGTCTCAGGGCTGCTGACTGCAGCATCGGGATAGTCAAACTTAACCGT
Source organism: Heterocephalus glaber (assembly GCF_053883595.1). Taxonomy (NCBI): domain Eukaryota; kingdom Metazoa; phylum Chordata; class Mammalia; order Rodentia; family Bathyergidae; genus Heterocephalus; species Heterocephalus glaber. Next base: position 23,210,885 of record NW_028258156.1, on the reverse strand, counting down.
CACCTGGAATAAGACTTCTGGAGGCGACTGAATGTGTGTGGGGGGGTGCTAGGCTCATCAGTGGATGAGCTTGTAGCCAAGTGCGCGGTTAGGTGGTGGGGCCCAGTGGTGGAGGTGGTCACTGGGACGCATCTTTGGAGGGTAGATCTCTGCCTGGCACTGGCCCCCCTGCTCTGCTTCCTGGCCACTATGAAGTGAGTGGCTCTGCCCAGCACACCCTTTCTCCATCATGTTCCTGCCTTGAAGCCAGCTGAGTATAGACCAAAACCTCCATAAGTCTGAGAGAAACTAAACAAGCTGTGGGTGTTGTGTACTCTGCCCAGCAATAAGGAAGCTGACCCATACAAGTGCCTGCTGCCCGAGTAGCCTGGGCTCCTCCTACAATGTAGCAGCTGGGCTCCAGGAGAGACGGGGCCCGATGCTGAGTGTTCCTCCGAAAATAGGCAGAAGTTACCAGGCTCCTGTGACCAGGCCTCGGATGTCACAGTATCACTTCTGCCATGTTCTATTGGGCAAGACCGAGCCACAGTGAATACTTTTCCACTCTTCAGTGTTACTCTGCCAAAGACATCATACGAAAACAAAACACGCGTCCCTCATGAATACGGATCTAAAAATCCTCAACCAAATTCTAACACTCATAATTCAGCAACATATAAATGATACACCATGGACAAATGGAATGTATCCCAGCAATGCAATGTGAAAATCAACTGTGTAAAACGCCATATTAATAGAATAAAGGACAAAACCACACGATCATCTCAATGAATGCAGAAAATGCACTGGACAAAATCCAATACCCTTCACAATAAAAACACTTAACAGGCTAGAAAAGGAAGGGAACTTTCTCACTTGGGAGATCATACTTAATTGGGGAAAGACTGAAAAGTTTTCTCCCCTAAGCTAGGAATAAGATTGGGATGTTTACTCTATTTTTATCCAGTATTGTTAGCCAGGGCAATTAGGCAAGAAAAAGAAATAAAATGCATCCACACTGGAAAAGAAAGAGTAAGACTACCCCTACTTTTAAAGGATATGATCGCAAATATAGAAAATCCTAAAAAAAGAAACACAAAGAAAAAACATTAGAACAAAAGTTTAGCAAGGTTGCAGCATACAAAAAACACAAGGGAATATATACAAGAGGTGTATTTCTATGCACTAGCAGAGAACAATCAGAAAATAAAACTAAGAAGACAATTCCATGTACTATAGCACTGCAAAGGTAAGATATTATAACTGTAGCACTGCAAAGGTAAGATATTATAACTGAGCTTAACCAAAGTCTACCGAAACTATAAATACAGTTGACAGAACTTAAGACCTATAAATGGAAAAGATATTCTGTGTTTATACATTCAAAGATCTAATACTGTTAAGATGGCTGCTATAGTTTGAATCTTTCCCTTATCAGTACATGTTGGCAGTCTATAATGCCTACATTCCTTGTGGGGAGCTGGTACACATAGAGGACACATCTCAATTACTTTTTTCCATCCCCTCCTTTCCCCTTCTCCTCCCTCCATCTCTTGTTCTTCCCATTTCAGAAAGATCTCTCTACTTTCTATTATCTATCTTTTGTTTTGCTTTTACTTTATATTTTAGGTATTTATATTTTCTCATATAAGAGAAACCATGTGATATTTAAGCTTGTATATCTGGTTTATTTCACTTAACATTATGGTCTCAAGGTGCGTCCATTTTTCATGCAAATGACTCAAGCTTATCCTTCTTTATGACAGAGTAGTACTCCATTGTATGTAAATATCACATTTTCTTTATCCATTTATCTGTTGATGGACATACAGGCTGCTTCCCAGATTTAGCTATTATGAAATGTGCTGCTATTTACATGGTTATGCATATATCACTGCAACATGTCTTTAACTCTTTTGGGAAGATACCTAGAAGGGAAATAGCTAGGTTGAATGGCATTCTGTTTTTAATTTTTTGATGCCTTCTTTTGGTACCGGGGATCAAACTCAGGACCCTGCGCTTGCAAGGCAGGCAGCGGCACCACTGAGCTAAATCCCCCGGCCCCTGCTTTTAATTTTTTGAGGAACGCCCACACTCATCTCCACAGTAGTTGCACTAGTTTGCATTCCCACCAACAATGTATATGGGTTCCTTTTTCCTTGGAGCCTCACCAGCATTTGTTATTATTTGATTTCTTGATAATGGCCATTCTTTCTGGAGATGGAATCTCAGTGTTGTTTTAATTTGCTGTCCCCCAAAGGCCATGTGATGAAGCCTTGGTTGCTACCCCTGGTACTATTAGGAGACAAAGAAGCTTTAGAAGATAGGGCCTCTTGGGAGGAAGCTAGGCTGTACCCTCAAAAAGGATAGCTTCTGGGACCGGGGATTTGGCTCAGTGGTTCTGCCGCCTGCCTTGCAAGTGCAAGGTCCTGAGTTCGATCCCCAGTACAAAAAAATGATAGCTTTTCTTGTCTTTTTGTGCTTCCTGGCTACCCTGAGCGGAGTGGCTTCCTCTACTCCACTCCCCACCATGATGTGCTTCCTCCCCACTGTCCAAAAAAAGTAGGGCCAGCTGACCATGAACTAAGACTTCTGAAACCATGAGCCAAAAGTTCCTCTTTAGAATTTGATTATCTCAGGTGTTTTGTCACCATGACAGAAAGCAGACTGAAACCATGATATACTCCCTAAATTGATCTGTAGATTCAACACAATCCCTGTAAAAACTCCCAGCTACCTTCTTTGGTAGCAATTGACAAAGTGATCCCAAAAGTCATATGGAAACTCAAGGAGTCCTTGTTATTTCAAGTCAAAACACTCTTGAAAAACCATAAAGTTTGGAGGGCTCTTTTTTCACTGTTTCAAAACTTCCTATGAAGCTACAGACACAAAGATAGTATAAAGATAGATATACAGATCAATGGAATAGAATGCAGAGTCCAGAAATAAACCCTCTTTTTTTTTTAATGGCCAATTGGTTTTCAACAAGGGTCCCAAGCCAATTCAATGGGTAAAGAACAATCTTTTTAACAAATGGTGCCAGGACAACTAGATAGCCACATGAAAAACAATGACTTTGGGCCTGGACCTCTCAGCTCATACACACACATGCACACACACACAAACACACACAATCTCAAAATGGATCTGAGATCTAAATGAAGGTCCAAAGAAAACATAAGTGTAAATCTTTGTGTGACCTTAGATTAAACAATAGTTCTTTATTATAACACCAAAAGCAAAAGCAACAACAATAAAAATTTGCTAAATAGGGACACCATCAAACTTTGAAGCCTTTGTTCTTCAAAGTATACCCTCAAGAAAAAGACAACACACAGAATGTGAAAAACTGTAAATCATATATCTGATAAAGTGACTACATTTACATTATTTGAAGAACTCTTACAACTTAAGAAAAAGAGAAACAGCCTAATTAAAATTTGGGCAAACAATTTTAAAAGAATTTCTCCAAAGAAGACTGTCAGTATATGCTGATGAGCATACTGAGAAATAGTCTGCATTATTATATTATTATATATTATTATACCAGTAAAATGTGAATTAAACCACAATGAAAGCCAGATGTCATGGCCCACTTCTGTAATCCCAGCATTCTAGGAGGTGGAGGCAAATGATCCCAAGTTCAAGCCCAGGTTGGACAACTTTAGTGACACAGTGCCTTGCCTCAAAAATAAAAAGGGCTGAAGATGCAGCTCAGGGAACAGGGCCTGGGTTCAACACCCAGTACCACAAAAACATAATGAAAAAGCCCATGTGACATACCACTTCACACCCAGTTGGATGGTGATAATAAAAAGAGAGACAATAATATATAGTACATGTTAGAAGACATGTGGAGAAGACATTGCTGGTGAAAAATACAAAATGCTACAGTTGCTTTCGAAATAATTTGGGTTGGTCCTCAAAAAGTTAAGCACAGAGTTACCGTATAATCTAGCAATTCCACTCCTAGGTAAATACTCAATAGAACTGAAAACATACATCCACACAAAATCTTGTACACAATTTTTCATAGCACAATTCACAATAGCTTAAAGGGGGAAAAAGCCCAACTGTCCATCAACTGATGAATGATAAACAGAATGTAGGTATATCCTACAATGGAGTACTACTCAGTCACGAAAAGGAAATGAAGTACTGATACCCACTACAACATGGATCAACCTTAAAAATGTTACATGAAAGAAATCAAATATAAAAGGCCACGTATTGCATGATTTGTATGTTCAGAATAAGATAATACATAGAGAAAGAAAGCAGTGGTTGCCAGGGCCTGCTGGGAGATGAATAGCGAGAGACAGCTTGTGGGTACGGGAGTGCTTTCGGGGGTAATAAAAATGTGCTAGGCTCAGTGGTGTTGGTTGTACGACTGTGAGAAGATAGCAAAAACACATAATTATAGACTTTAAAGGGGGTGAATTTTATGGTACATGAATTATATATAAAGCTATTATTAAAATACATATACAGAAAAGGTCAGCCAAGTGTCACAGAGAGGGGACAACACTAGGAGGCTGGCTCCTTGTGACAGCGTCTTCGGAGACCACTTATCTCCTATTCTCTACTCGACCCTCTGTCTTAGTAAGAGAGCTCACTGGGAGGTGGCCCCTAGATAAGGAGCGTGTGTATCTGTTTTCCCTCCCATTCCTAAGTCTGAGGGTAAATCGCACCCTGCTATCCCTTCTTTGTTTTAGCCAAGGAGTCTGGCAGGACCTCTAGGACCAAGGAGAAACCATGCAAGTTAGAACACTGAGAGAGCAGGTCCAGTTGAGAGACAGCTGAAGGCAGGAACAGCAGATAAAATCAGACCCGCGGAGACTTTCCAAGAGCCAGTCAACAGGTCTGGATGCGAAAGCAGCTGAGGAAGACCTGACTTGTGAAATTATTGTTTACTCCAAGCCTGAGATCAGCTGGGAACAGCAGAAGCATGTGGGTGGAGAGATGGACAGATCAGGTTCCAATCTTGGCTCAGCCTCCCAGAGCTGTGTGATCTTCTGTGAGCGACTGAATTTTGTCGGTCCCAGTTTGCCCAGCTGTCTGCAGGTGATGGGTCTGAAAGGCTAACGTGAAGAGCATGGTACAAAATAGCTGCTCAGTAAGTGGTGGTTTTTATTACTGGTCCAGTCTTGTCAGCATAATCATTCTCACTGGTGGCCTTTCTAGCATTCAGCAATACCTGCGCCATGGGGTTTGGGGCTTACTTGGGAATTTCCCTTTTTCTAGCTACTGTGGTTCTCCAGCCAAGAACAGATAGAAAAATTTTGAGTGTAAAGACTTTCTAAAAACTCATGTGATCCAAATGTGACAGTTTGGTAAATCAGCCTATAGAGACCTCTTAGAAAACAATGAGGAAAATACTAACAGACTAATAGAAAACTAAGTGAGAACTATTTTAAAAAGCAACTCACACAAGAATTTGTGTAAGGCTAACAAGTACATGAAAAATGTTCAACCTCATTAGTAATTACGAGTACAAATTAAAATGAATTAACATTCGAACTTATTAAATTATCAAACATTTGAAAATCTTTGGTGAGCTATTGGCCAGAGTTCAGGAAACAGCCCCTTTCATATATTCCTGATGGGAATATTAATTGGAACAATATTTCTAGAAAGCAGTTTAGCAGAGTATCAAAAGCCTCAAAATTAGCATATTCCCGGACTCTGCATTCCACTTCTCAGAATTTATACTCTAGAAATAATCATGAACGTGCGCAAAAAAATTACCTACAAGAATAGTCACTTGATTGTAATAATATTTTTAGTAATGAAAAAACTAAAAACAAACACTATACCCAAACGACAGGGAATTAGTTGAGTCAATTATGGAACACAGATACGACAGAATACCTAATGACCTGGAAGGATTTTCATCACAGCAAAACAGTACAAAATTATCCATTTTTGAAAACATACATATATGCATATTTCAAACAAGGTCACCACTGGTCAAATCTAGGTAAGAGAATTTACACTGGTTTTTCTTTTCTTTGATAATGGCCATTTTCCACAGTGATTATGTATCAGTTTTGTATTAGAAAAAAATTAAATGAATGTGTTCACGGAAGCCTTAACCTGCTCCGCACGGAAGCTCCGTGCCCCCAGCCTGCCACGAGCTGCTTCTCCGCCCTGTGACCGTCTCCCCTCTCGGCCCAAATTGTGTCTGCTCCTGGCTGGGTCCCTCCCTGCCCTGCCTGAGCCCCAGTCCCAGCTCCAGCTGGAAAGATCATGCCCGTGAACCCTCATTCTCCCCTGACCCATCCCCTACCTGCAGGTCGTCACCTCGCCTTTCCCTCCATCCCCAGAACACAGCACCCTGACCATAAAACCCTCTGCAGAATGCTCGCTGGCACCATCGCTACCAGCTCCCTGCTAGTTTGTTCCACGCTGTCCAAGGCCCCAAGCGGGGCTGTGCTGTCTTGGGGATGGGGCTGGAAGCCTGCGTGCACTTCCGCTCCAAAGGGTGGCAGCAGGCTGGTCACCAGGTCACGCAGGCTTCCCATCAGCACCACGACTGCCAGGCCTGTCCCACACGATGGAGCGAAGCTGGCAGGAGAGGGGAGGCCGGGCCACTCGTTCTTAAAGGCAAACAGTTAAGAGTGATGGTCCTGCCAAATCCCCTGCTGACACTGAAACATGGATTGGCACTGTGCTGGGAGATGTGCTGCCTGAGGATTTCAGGGCCGTACAGAAAGAGACCAAGTAACAGGAGGCGGCCTCTCTTGGGCAGCAACCACATGTGGTTTTCCACCCTGCAGGAGGGGTGGCTGCTGCCGCAGCTCAGGGTTCAGGCCTCCAGCCACCCTCCTCCTTTGAGGGCAGCATGTAGATTTTCCTCCAGAGCAAAGTGGAGGCAGATGATTCACTAGGGGCCCTGAGATCGAGGGCGCTCCCAGAGGATGTTCAGGCCCCTGGATGACAATGGGTCCTCTGAAGTCTGGGCCACTTCCTTCCATCCTGCTTCCCATCTGGGTTTACAGGGAGATCAAGCCCCAGCCTCCAAGACTCCTCCCTCTTAACTCTTCCCACAGAGCCCCCTGAGGGCCAGGCAGGCCTCACACCCTTCGCCCTCTGCAGCTATACCAGGGGCCAATGGGTGTTTCGGAAAACGCTGTACTTTACCTCAAAAAAACAGAAGTTGATTCTGCTTTACACTCTATTTTTGTCCTGCTATATTTTAATAATTCCAAGTGTCACCCCCCCCCCACAGCATCTTCAAAATTAGGACGAGCCTTAGAATGGATAGTGACTATGTTTAAAGGGCAGTGTTTTTTCCCGGTGTTTTGTAAAATAACAATGGATCTTATAATGAATGGCACCTTAGAGCTGATGATGCCTGATGATAAAAAGAACACTTTCTCCAAGAATCAGAGCAGCACCATTGTTCTGGAAGATGTGCCAGGTTTGCACACCCCAGGCTCCCTGCTCAGGGCGTGGGTTTAAGGACCATTTCTGGGTGGTGTCCCCTGAGAAGCTGTCACACCCAGAACGAGGCCCTCACGGAGCCACTGTGACCACAGGAGGGTGAGGAGGAATAATGTCCCCAGTCTTCCCTCCTGGGGCTCCTGGAATGCTGTGAGAGGAACTGTTTCCTGCGCGTCTGCCATGGCTGAGCACAGCGCTAGGTGCTGAGGTCCACTTCGTTTCATCCTCCCTGCACCTACAACCCTCTGAGGTACCCGTCACTGTTGCACTTACAAGTGGGAAGGATGGGGCTCTGCAGGGCTGAGCCCACCCCCTGTGCTGACCATTGTGGCTCCTGAAGAACAAGCATGGGCCGAGGCCAACCAAACACGCCAGTGTCCCCTGCCTGCACAAGGGGCCCCTGACCCGTGTGCCCACCCATGTGCATTTGTATTTTTTTTTTTGGTACCGGGGACCGAACTCGGGTTCTTGCGCTTGCGAGGCAGGTGACAGAACCACTGAGCTAAATCCCCGGCCCCATGTGCATTTGTGACTGGGGAGCCCCTTGTGGGAGCGCCCATCGCCTCAGTCTCTCAGATGCCCTCACTCGGGGCCCTGGGGTGCATGAGGAGCTGGAGCACAGGATGGGAACCAGCCCAGAGAGAGGCAAAGTCAAAGTTAAGAGAAACTGGAAGCTGGTCTCCATCCCTGAGACACCTCCTTCTGGTTCTCATTCCTTCCCCATAAGCCATTTCTTCACTTGGAAGCTTCCAAACTCAACTTCCCACAGCTCCTCCCTCCCTGTGCTTTCAAATTCTGGGCCATTTTTTTGCTCATCCCACCATGGAAGGACAACTCAGTGGCTGACCTGCAGAAACCACCAGAATTCTTAGACAAGAGGAACAGCTGCCGTTTCCTGACCATCAACGGGGACACCTAGAGAAGGAGGCGAGGCACAGACCCCAAGTCACACAGCAAGCACGCAGCAGGCCACCTTAGCCAGGACACTAGCTGAGATCTGACTGCAAAGCCTAGGTTTTTTCCTTCAGTGCTATCAAATGCCTCTTTTACCAACTATGCACAGGTATGAGATTTAAAGGGGCCTTCTCTACCCAGGATACTCTAGTATCTGTCTTTCTTTGTGTTGTTGGTCCATTTGTCTGTCTCCAGATACAAAGGCCAAATGACAGTCATCGCGTTGGTAGAACTGAAAGTGGCTACCTCAGCCTCCCATCCAACCTAAGAAGGATTTTTGCCTGAAATCTCAGCTACTCAGGAGGCTGAAGCAAGGGGATCTCAAATTCGAGGCCAGCTTAGACAATTTAATAAGACTCTGTGTCAAAATAAAATAAAAAGGGCTAGGATGTGGCTCAGTGGTAGAGCACTTGCCTAGCATGGGTAAGTTCCTAGGTTCAATTCCCAGTACAGCAAACAAAAACAAAAAACAACCAAAAAAAGGAGATTCACAAGGATCACAAACCCTAACATCAAAATTCAATTTTTACAGCAGCACACTTATTCGCTGCTTGTCTTGATCCCCCCCGTGTGGCTCACTCCCGTGTTATGTCTGTGCATTTCTTCAAACACCATTTTTTTTGAAAGTGGCAGAGTCATACGTCCTTGAGGAGTCCTGGGAAAAGGAAAAGCCACAGATCCTCTGCCCAGGAAAAGTGTGCACACACAAACACACCCTAGCTGGTGTGGTGGCACATGCCCACATGTCTCTAATCCCAGCACTCTGGGAAGCTGAGGCAGGATGGCTGAAAATTTCAGCCCAGTCTAGGCAACTTAATGATTTAATGAGATCCTGTCCCAAAATAAAATAAACAAAAGTAAAAAGGGCTGGGGATGTAGCTTAGTGAGAAAGCCTTGGGTTTAATCCCCAGTACCACAAACAACAAGAGCAACAAAAACTACAAAAACAAAGCAGAACCAAAACCAACCCCTAGGCCCTCATACCTCCAGCTTCTGTGCAGTGAGGTCTTCACAGACTGAGTGAGGAATCGCTGTTCTTTGTTGCTCTCACTGCCTAGCACACAGTGAGTGCTGAACACTTTCATCAAGGAAAATGCCCCCACCTCTTCCTCCTGTCCCTTTTCTGCGACTGTTCAATCTGTCACCTTTGGTGAGGCGATCCTGGTTCTCCCTCCTTGCCATAGGCCTCCCTCCTTCTCTGAGAAGTTCAACCATCTTGTTCTAGGCCTTGAGCCCCATGTCACCCCTGCCTGTCCCCAGGGATTCTGCTGGTGTTGGTACCATCATCCCGATAGGTTTCCTCCTTTGGTGGGGGCCCTCCGGACAAAGATCCCAAGGCCTTGTTCTGCTGACTGTCCTGCTTTCTGCCAGAGACCAACCCCAGGCCTCCCAGCCCAGCCTTTCCTAACCTCCCCTTCTCCGGAGGGAAAGTGCCCGACAGCTGTACAATTCTGGCTTCTGGGATGCTTGGCGTTGGCCGGGGTCCCGACGGATGGTAAAGCACCAGGGACCCATCCTGGTCCAGGGCAGCCTGCAGGGTGCACAGCATGGTGGGCGGACTTCAGCTTGACTTGACCCTGGGCTGGCCCTCTGGACAGGGCTTGGGCACACGCACACTCCTGGCCACGGGGATGGAAGGAGAGGTGTGCGGGGTTGTTGTACCCAGAAGGGCTGAGGGCCATCTTCCCTTCATGCCTCCACTGACTTCCGGAACACAGGGCATGACTGTGTGCATAGCAGCCCTATTCACAATGGTCAAAGACAGGGAACACCCCAATATCTACCAACGCACAAGTGGATAAACAAAATGCAGTATATTTATGCAGCAGAACAGTATTGTAAAAGGAAGGAAATCCTGACATGGCAAGGAAGAACTCTGAAAACATTTTGTTAATTGAAATGAACCAGTCATGAAAGGAGAAATACTGTATGATTCCCTTTATGGAACAGGCCAATTCACAGAAGCGAAAGTAGAACAGTTTGCTGCCTGGGGAGGGAGGAACAGGAGTCTGGTTAGTGGGGTGGAGTTTGTGTTTGGGATCTTGCAGAAGTTCTGGAAATGGATAGAGGTGCTGGTCACACAACACTGTGAATGCATTTGGTGCCATTAAATTGAATATGTTACAATGGTTACAAAGTAGATTTTTCCGCCGCCTGCCTCAAAAGTGCAAGGTCCTGAGTTCGATCCCTGGTACCAAAAAAAAAAAAAGTAGATTTTATGTTATGTATATTTTTACAATTTAAAAGCTAAGCCGGTGTGGTGGCACCTACCTGTAAACCCAGCATTCTGGGAGGCTGATGCAGGAGGATAGCAAATTTGAGCCCAACAATTTAGTGACTTAGCAACATCCTGTCTCAAAATTTAAAAAAAAAATTTAAGGCTGTGGAATGTAGTTCAGTGCAAAGGCCTTGGGTTTAATCCTCAGTGGCCCCACCCCAAGAGTTTAAAAGATAAAGTGTGCTCTATGGTGTGGCTTAAGAAAAAAAGAAAGCAAAAGGGAAATAATAGCATGTGCTCCTCTCTATGAAAAGACCTGAGGATGTATTACACTTCCTGTAGGAGCTCGCTGAACCAAGACCATTACCCCAGGCACCAGCATCTCTACAGGGCCTGACACCTTTGGACAGGTGACAGGCCACTGGACAAAAAGTGCCATCTCCCTGTGGACCTCCCTGTGGATCTCCCTGTTTCCTGCCTGTTTCCCCACCCACAGCCCCGGCTCCTCAGGCAGCTGCTTTCCTCCACAAGACTGCGGCAGCCAGACCCACTCTTGGTAGGCATAAACTGCCATCCTGTTATAAATCTTTTCCCACAAAGCGCTGGAGATGGGTTCTCTCCCTGTGCCAAGAAGTCTTTTTCTGACCATCTGTAATCCATTCAAAGGCAACCGGCAGGAAATGGCGGCAAGGAAAACCCCGGCAGAACGCAACTGGTGGGCCCAGCTCTCCGCCAGCCCAGGGCCGGCTCTGGGAAGCGGCCTTTCTGGACACAGAACATCTGTGGTCTCAGGAAGGCGGCTGGGCGTCTGTCAGGGGCTAAATGGGCCCAAGACAGATGTTCACGGAATTTGGTAAGAAAAGCATGCTGTATTGCGCTTTTAAATTAGCTCTGAAGAAAACTCATTTGCAAAACCAAAACAAACCCCAGACCCTGAGCGAGGAAAAAACCCAACAAAACCATCACATGAAAACTAACCTCGAAATTGCTTTCTTCTGATTTCTATGGACAATTAGACCACAATTTCAAGTGGTTCACATCCTCCTCCTCCAGGCTCCCCCTCCAATCTGGGATAGTCAGCTGATGCTTCCCAGTGGTGACAGCTTCATTTCTGGCACTAAACACTAAGGCCCTTGGTACAAGCTGAAGCCAGCTTGGGGAGGCTCACAGGAGCACATTGTTACATTTTCAGGAATTTGGTGAGCTAATTTATTAAATTACTAAAAATTATATGATATAAGCTTACAATTTAAGTCTATTGAACACAAAAAATGAATCTTCAAAACTCATTACTTCTTATTTATCTTGCTTCATTTTACTATTACCTATGCTTTGAACAGGAGCTAATAACCTTTCCCACAAAGAACCAGGCAGTAAATATTTCAGGGTTTGGGGCCATCAAGGTCTCAACGACATCACTGAGCCATGGCAGTGCAAACGCAACCAGAGGCAATATGTAAATTAGGGAGTGTGGCCACGTTCCAATAAAACTTTATTTATAAAAACAGGCTGCAGGCTGGATTTTGCCAGCCAGCAGCCATGGGTTTCAGACTCCTGCTCTTGAAGTCATTTGCAGCAACTGTATCTGCATGATGGAAATCTATGAAACAGAGTGCTGAGGCACATATATCTTTTCCCAACTCTGAATTCACATTGACAACTTAAAATGTAGCAGCAAAAGAGTTCATACTACAGAAACCACCAAATATTACAAATCAAGGCTTCAAACTGTTTACTATCTAGGTTTGAAAAAGTGATGGAGAAAATTTTAACAACCCAAATTAAATTTAAAAGTATATTACTAAGTCTATAGCTGCACTGTGAATAGATCAAAAGAAATGTGGGCGTGTTCCTCAGTGTACTTGAAAACCATTATCCAGTTTAACAAGGAAGTCACTCACTACCGACAGTCAAGTGGAGTTCTAACATACATCTTTGTTCTTTCACTTTCATCTTGCTGACTGAAATGAAAATATCAGCCAATACTTATGTGGGATCTATACTTGTTTGTCAATTAAATCTTGAGTTGGCCACAGGATGCAAGAATTTGGCAAAATCAACAAAAACATTTGGTGAGAATCTACAGATTATATGAAACTTATAATAGTTTTAATATTTCATTATTTGTAAGTTGTATGCTAAGCAGCTTTTTTTTGAGACAGGGTCTAGCTCTGTAGTTCAGGCTGGTCCTGAACTCACTATGTAGCCCAGGCTGGCCTCCAACTCTCTGTGATCCTCCTGCCTCTCCCTCCCAAGAACTGGGATCACAGGTGTGCACCATCACACAGGCTTAAGCACCATTCTTATCAATAAAATTTATAAGCATATAAATGTGCAAAAATTTTAAGAGAAGGTTGTTAAATATTTACTAGCCTGACACCAACTGTGATAGAAAAGGACTTAGGAGTGAACTGGGAAGCAAGACCTCAAACAAGCATGTGCATGGGAGAGAGAATGACCCTTCCCCCAGAGCCCTGCACAGAGAAAGCAAATCCTATACAGATATTACGGAAGAAGAGAAAGGCCCTGTTTCCTGGAAACTCACTGCAAAGGCTGGACACCAAGTGGGTCTACAGCTGAATGGGTCTACAGCCGGAACAGTCTTGAACTGCTTCTCCCTGGATTAAGGCACCTCGGGGCTCCTTTTCCAAAAGCAACTTCCTGGGGAACCTGCAGCCCTCAGGCTGTTGCTTACACTCTTCCCCTACCCTGAATTGCCCCAACGTCTGCATCCTCACCAGCTACGCTGCTGCACAGGAGCAATCGTTGCTTCATTCATTCTTCCAACATGAGGCCTCTACTCCACACCCCGCACTGTGCTCCAGACAGAACCCAAACTAACGGGCCTCTGCCCTTGGCCAAAGCACTCTTCCCTCCCTGGTCTCTAGGGCACTAGGCCCATTTCACTTTCTCTGCAGCATCAGATGGTGCTGTGAGGCCAGTTCTCAGAGGGCAGTGGTTGCAGGCATTCACACCCAACTCGGAGTCCACGCCCGCACCTTCCACATCCTGGGTGCTCCTCTCTTTCTGCTGAGTGGGGCAGGAAGCACTGCCCCAGCTTCATAACCCATAGGCCATCCCTCACTGCAGCCTGCACACTAACTTCAGGGTTCACGCGACCCAGGCTAAACACCGGGCTCCCGATGGAAGGGGAGGGCTGGATTATTTGAAGTGTAATTATCTTCCCCTTTCCCCAATCAATGCTTCCATGACTGGGCCATACATGCATGGCTGTCCCATGCCGTCCAGTGGGAAAGTCATTCAAGCTGGTGGGAACATGTTTAAAGTAGAGGTCCTTTGAGTGTGCGAGATCCTGTTTCTAATGTTTTTAAACTCATGCTCCACCAACTAGGATTGGATCACACTTGACTTCCCGAAGCTCACTTTAAGCTTTTTCCCTGATGATGAGTTTTCCCACTATCTGTGCATCTTCCTGAAATCCGAGCATGGCAGGCCTTGACCTTGCTCCTCCTTAGCCTAAGAATCATACTGTTTAACTTCTTACTCTGAAAGTTGGCAATTAAAGGGACAAGCTTTACTCTGCCTTGTAGAAGGAATTTAAAACAGTAAGTAGTGCATCCTATTGGTGAGAAAGAAGTCTTATAGGAGAATGTTGGCCAGTAAAAGTAGGCCAGAGTGACAGAATTTGAAAATGACCATTTACACCCCTTAAATAACTGACTCATTCAGGCAAGGATCATCAATGGATGCCAAGAGGGTACCAGGAAATGTCCTGCTGGGGAAAAGGATGTGTTCAGTTAGTGCCAAGGCATCACCTTCAGAATAACAAGCTAGCTGCAGAATGGAAGTGCATCTGTGCAATGGAGAAAAGTGGTCACCACCTTTCCAAGTGATCAGTATCTAATGATGAGCACCCTGCCATAATATGCCCCCAATGAGATGGATGACAAAACACTCACAGTCACCAGGGACATATTCTTGCCAAAATGTTGGGCCTACATCTAACTGAGACTTTAGCTGTAGCTTTGGAAAATCAACCCTCATCCACTCCTCTCAAAAACATAACCGATCGGTGAATCTGGAGGCGACGGTGAGCATGCATAGCCTAACCACATCCTTTTTCTTTCTCTGGAATTAGAGCTTTCTTGGGGGAACCCAGACCATCCCTTGCTCTTGCATTCTGTCAATTTTACTTATACCTGACTCCAGGTAAGGGGGGGCTGGGTTAGTCCAAAAATGTCTGGAACTGGATGGGCAGACTGTCTTCCAAATGTGGAGTTCAGTTTGAAGAAGTCCACTTGCCCATAGGTAATGTTGTATTATCACCTGCTAGAGTCTATGTTAGTAATAAAGATAATGTCCTTCCTCCAAAAAAAAAAAAGAGAGAGAGAAGAAAAATCAAGGTAGACAGACCAGAACGTGAGCAATTCTAAATGGCAATGTTCTATATATGTATATATGGAAAGCTATACACATATGTGTATATACATTTATGGGATGGAGAGCATTCTTCTAGAGTAAAAGTGGTAAGAGACATAACAAATGCAATGCATGAACTTTAACAAGATCCTAGCTTGAGAAAAGCACCTATACATTTTTTGGGGGTAGTAGGAAATAGGGAGAATTTGAATGTAAACTGGATATTGAGTGATACTGAGGAATTACTGTTAGTTTAGGGGAATGTGTGTAATTTTAGGATCTAGGCTGTGGTATTTAGTGGTAAAGTGTCAAGCTGTTTGAAATTTACCTAAATAGTTCAACAAACACACACACATATATTTATATACTATGAGGCTCCGAAAACTCAAGTGAATAGCTCAAGGTAACATGGTTAAAATGGATACATATTTAGGGGCAAAGTGTCACGAAGTCTACAACTTATTTTCAAACTTTACATTAAATGAGGAGCCTAGGGTTGCTCAAAGGTGTTGGAGTTAGCTAGGCAGGGGGACTGAAAGTTTGACCCCAGCCCACACAACTTAGTGAGACTCCATCTCATAATAAAGTACGTTTTTTTAAAAAGCTGGAGATATAATTCCGTGAGAAGGCCCTGGGTGCCTGTGACTCTGGATTCTCACAGTAGCACTTTTCTGCTAACTTGTCTCTGCAGACCTAGAAATACAAGGAGAATGCCAGTGCTAACATCTGGGTTAAGCTGGGCCCTTCTGCACTGTGGCTCCAAATATCTACCGGAACAGAAATTTCAGGAGGCCTGTCAATTCTTAGAATCTCCACAACCTCTGAGTTCCAGGTATTGAATCAAAGAAACTGTGGGTCATTTCCAGACTGATTTTTAAGGTGAAAATACAAAAGGGAACATGTTCAATGGGTACAGTTTCAGTTCTGCAAGATGAAAGATTTCCAGAGATTGGTTATACAATTGAACTATACACTTAAAAATGGTGAAGAGGTGAATGTTCAGTTATTTTACCAAGTACGATTAAACAGAAGGGAAAAAATGAAAAGGCAGGCATATCAAGAAACATACCTGAAGAGTAAATTTGATACTTAGCCAAATGGTAGCAGTCTGCTGATTGAAAGATAACTCAGGAAAGAGAAAAGGAAGTTACGGTTCCTCCTCCCCACCATGCCCCTTCCAGAAGATTCAAGACAGGGAGACCATGGGATCGGCTGTGGCAGTGTGAGGAAATGTAAGATTTAGAGACCAAAATGCATGGTGGGTACAGCCTGCAGTATAGGGTCCCAGGAGGTCCAGGCTGTGTGGCCTAAAGGTGGGGGACAGTGTGCCCCCAGTATGGGCCAGACTGTGGGGCGAGTGGAGGGGAAGGCACTGGAGGTGGAGGCGCAAGACAGAAGGGGACACAGCTGGCCCAGGCCCCAAAAGCACCAGTCCCTCATGGGCTGTGAAGGGACTGTGGCCCAGAGGACCTGGGGGTTGCTGTTCATGTGGCTGACGGGAAAGCAACGGAAGGTTTCCATTTATGGAAGAGTGTGATAAATATGAATTTGGGGGAGATTAGCTTTGAAGTGGTATGCAGGGAGGCGGGGACGGGGGACCAAGTGAGCCACTGGAATAGAAGTGCAGGTGACCAGGAGGTAGTGAGGCCCTGCTGGGCTGCGAGGGTGGGGGGACACAGCAGAACGGTGGCAGAAGGAATGGCTGGGGGACGGGGTGGCCACGCTGCAGGGGCCACAGACAGGCACTCGGAGAATACCAGACGCTGGACAAAGGGCGTACAAACAGGTGCCACTGAAACTCCTGACGCGGCTTTCCGGAAGCCCTAGGGCTATCTACTCTTTAAGGGGAACCCCGATAACTCCAGTTGGAAAGAAGAAAGCCTCTTCATCTATTTAGACCGATTATTATATACTGGGTTTGTTTTTGCCTTTCAGTCCTGCATCTCAGCCCTGAGAAGTGCAGCACTCATATTTGCATTCGAGTTCTCTTTGGATCTTGCCCTCTTGCAAAAGATGAGGAGGGCTGGGGATTTAGCTCAGTAGCACCACTGACTGCCTGGCAAGTGCAAGGTCCTGAGTTCGATCCCCGGTACCAGAAAAAAAAAAAGAGGATGATGAGGAGGGACACAATGGTGGAGGTGGAGGGGACGGGGCCTGGAGTGTGGGGATGAAGCAGTAAGGCCAACCCTACTTCGAAGTGACCAGTACCACTGCTTCACTTTCTTCCTGCCAGGCTGAGGCCGAATCCTGACTTGTCTTATGTGAAAGGGGCCTGGCCCTTATCACCAGAATCAAATCACCAGACAGCAGGGTGGGGGGCACCTGGAACCCCGAATTCACAGAGTGGATGAGTGAATATGGAAGGGGATGGCACCGTCAAGGACTGCTCTGGTCTCTGAGCCAGAGAAAGACAGAGAGGTCACCAGCTCCTTTGGGAGGAGTAAGGCCATCACAAATAAAACGTCCACATGCCTCGGTTAATGACAGTAGGTGAAACCCAGTCACAGGCACTGAACATTGCCATATGGCCCTGTCCTCATGTGGCAGATGCCTTCAGTGTCTCTCAGTCACTCTAGTCCAAAGAATCTTTATCCCTGCCCCTTGGAGCCAGCGACAAGTAGGGCATGCTGTGGCGGAAGAAGGCAGGGACTTTCACACCCACTTAGCAGGCACATCACCATCAAAAGGACACCTTGATCCAGGCAGGTATTCAAACGCCATCTCCACTCCCTCATCCGAAGCAGCCCACCCTTCATGAAAATCCTAACAGCCCCAAGCTGGGAGAAAATGAACAGCAGCCTCGGAAGATGTTCAAAAAGGGGAGATAGGAGAAATCATCACTGTAGAGAGATGCCCTGGAGTTGCTTGGCAACCATCTTTGCTAACACCTTCTCCCAAAAAGGAAGAGTTTGCATCAGCTCCTGTGATTCCCTGAGGCCAGCACTCTGACCACAGAGGCCCTGATGCTGGGGCCTCGCTGGGGCCTCGGGATGGAAAGGCTTTATCTGACAGGGGCTCCCAGGGCCCCCTCAGTGACCCACTGGCTTTCACACACAGGGGGAGGACATTCAGTCCCTGTGCCCTGTTTCAATGAAAGGACATGTGCTTCTGGCTGGGTGGGCACGACACTCAGGAGGCTCTGGCTCCACATGTGCAGGAGCCTGAAGGAGCCTCTTAACCACAGGTTTGTGTGTCTGTGGCCTTATCTGAGTCCCAGGATGTCAGACTTATGACACCACACTTAAGAGTACAGCCTCTGGAATCAGCCATCTCCGGGCTCAAATCCCAGCTCTACTACTGCCCAGCCAGACCCATGCAATCAGGATCTCTATGAGGGGGCCTGGCATTGCTGCCAGGAAAAAGCATCCCAAGGTGGGCAGGGTTGACATCTGCTTCTCCAACCAGTGCTCAGTGGATCTGGATGTTCAGTCAACATCAGAGCCACCGAGCAGCTCATCTGAAATGCAAGACCCTGGTTGCTGCACCTCCCTTTTGGACAGCATAACCATAGCCTGGGGCCTGGGTGCTACGTGCCTAGAGGGTATCATCAGCGTTCCAGAAGGACCAAGCATTGGAAAGCATTGATACAGAGTCACTCTTGAAAACTAACAGTACAGGGGGATTCAGGTGCAACCCCTTTTGTTTTCATTCCCAACATCCTTAAATATCTAGGGTCACAAATATTGATAAAAGATGTCTAGTGACCATGGAGACAACTCCTGGGGCAGCCAGGACACAGTCTGTCTTCTGGAAGTAGTAGCTCTGGTAAGGCAAAGAAGAGGCCCCAAGTGCCTGGTAAAAGCAGCAATCATCTTAACAAAAGCTTACATTATGGAATGCCTGCTGTATGCCAGATAGGATCTCATTTAGTTTCACAACAAATCTAAGAGGTACTATTAGACCTATTCTGAAAATGAGAAAATCAAGGCTGAATTTAATATACAGCTAGGAAGTGGTCAAGATTTGAATAATGTTCCAAGAAACATAAGTCTACAATGCCAATGGACTGTGTGTGTGTGGTAAAATACACTTTACACAAAATTTGCCATCTTAGCTATTTTTAAGTGCACAGTTCTGTGGAACTGAGTCCATTCATCTCCACCACCCATCTCCAGAACTTTGTCAGCTTCCCCAGCTGAAACTGTGTAGCCACAAAATACTAACTCCCTCTGTCCCTTCCCTTAGACCCTGGTATCTGCGGTTCTACCCTATGAGTCTGATTATTCTAGGAACACAGAAGTGGACCCGTACAGTTTTTGTCCTTTTGTGGCCAGCACACTTTAAAAATGAGTAGAACATCCCTTTGATGGCATGGCAAAACTAGGAACACGTCTCTACCACCTGCCTCATGTCTGAAATGCTGGACTCGCTTGTGGTTAGCACCATCAGGCTGGATGTCCTTCTCCCCACCCTATCCCAGGCCTCCATGACCTGTAGGTGGACTGCGGTGGGTTATGTCACCCTGTGACTGGTCTGTCCTTGCACTGTTAACATTCACAGGAGTAGGTACCCTGATAATCACTCTTATGTTCAAAGAGCACATCACCCTTAGTTTTGTCTTAAATATGACTGTGACTGGATCCCCATTTGTCCTGCCCGAGACAGTATTTATTTGGTTTCCTTTTTATCTCCAGCACTCAATTCTTTAAAATTGACAAGTGGAATTGTGTTAAGAAACCACAAGTAGGGCTGGGGATTTAGCTCAGTGGTTTCGCCCCCTGCCTTCCAAGCGCAAGCACCCGAGTTCGATCCCCAGTACCAGAAAAAAAAAAAAGAAACCACAAGGATAAAGCATCTCCATAAAAACAAATGCTTTGTCCCAAGCAGGATTCCAGCTTTACTTGGAGGCAAGAGGGTGAACCAGGTCATGCCTTTGAGTGTTTAGGATCCTACACTTTGGCCTTGGTCCACTTGCAGGAAGAGACTTCTTGAGCATTTATCGGTAATCCAAGGGCCTTAGGGTCCAAACTCAGGTCTATTTGGCTAGTCTGAGCCCCACTGCAGAAGACGGTAAGAAAAAACCAGTCAATGCTAGATGTGGTGACACACATCTGTAAGCCCAGCACTCAGAAGGCTGAGGCCAGACGATCGCTACCAGTTTGAGGCCAGCCTGGATACATAGAGTTCAAGGCCAGGGTGAACTACACAATGAGACCCTGTCTCAAAAAAACAAAACACAACAAAACAAAACAAAACAAAAACCAAAGAAAGAAAAAGAAAAAGCCAGCTAAACATAAGCTGGTAGCCTATCCGGAGCAGAATCCTGTACTGAGTTTTAGAAGACACAAGAAGTCAATCCCTGCTGCTCGGTTTGTACAGTATTTGGGAAAAGTCCAATCCACTGGCTAACCCTCCCTTCCTTCACAGCTACACTCGATTCCTGCAGTCACTGAAAGGTCACTGTTCTCAAATGTGAACACCGGGCCGCCTCAGGGTGCGGGGTTCCTGGATAAAAGGGATCTGACTAGGATCAGGTCACCCCATGTCAGCTGCTAGCATTTAATGTCCACTTTAGAAGGATGTCAAGAATGAAGCAAAATATCATAAAGAAAAGTTAGCCCATGATCTATGCAGAAAAGCATGCAGAAATGAATCTGCCTGGCTTTTCTAAATCAATTCTGCAGCAGGTAGGACAGGGGTCAACGTGGCCCCACGGTGGCGATGTCACCGCAGACCACGTGGCACACAGATCAGAAGCCCTCAGGGCTCAGAGGCTCTCTGCCCTTCCCACTCCCCAGCCCTTCCCGTGGCCAGCAGGTCTGCTCTTGGGTCCCCACCCCACTGTGGACATCTCCTATGGGTAATCACACTGCAGAGCGCCAGTTGTACTTCCAGCCTGACTTTCAAGAGGAACTGAAATCCTTAATGCTTTGCAGGGTGCTTGACATCAAGGGCCACCAAATAATAAATGCCATTAATATCAGAATTGGTACCTCGGGGCTCTCCTCTCCCCACAGTGAAGGAGGGCTGGGTCACCCAGAATGAGAACTCGCATCTCATCACTGTCACCACTGATGATAAAGGATCGAGGCAGTCATCTTGGGAACCTTGGGAGGAGGGTTCCACAAGGGACCGAGGCTTCTCCCTCTTTAGATCCTTCTAGTCCAGTGCCAAGGGACAGTGCCAGGCCACATGGTCTGCTTAAGTACCTGATAAGGCTCATTTATGCACGCTGTAGGCCCAAGAAATGATTTTCTTCTGTACTTACCTCTCCGGCTTCACCTTATACCGATGAGGCTCCACCAGGGTGATTTTGCTTCCCCAGGGGACATTCAGCAATGTCTGCAGACATTTTTGGTTGTCCAAACTTGGAGGGGAGGAAAGAGGCACCACTGGAATCTGGTGAGTAGAAGACAATGCCCAGGACAGCCCCCACCACAGAGAAGCATCTGGCTCAACATATCGGTGGTGCCACTGGTGAGAATGCTTACACCATCCTCGGCTCTGCCATCTTCAGTCCAGCAACAGGCTGGGTGCCTGGGACCTTCCATATTCCCTTGCACTTTGGGTCATCATACATACTGTTTCCTCTGGGTTCACCCTGCCCAGCTCCACAAGGAATAACTTCCAGCGTCCGCTGGGTTGTAGCTGAAATCACATTTCTTCAAGGAGGGCTTTATCGAGCTCCCATCCTAAATTAGGTTCTCCTGCCATGCCCTCCAACAGCACCACAAGCCTCCCTTTTGGAGCACACCACACAGGCACCAAGACTGTCCATGTCTGCATCTGCTGCGGGGAGGGAAGCTCCCCGAGGGCAGAGGCTGTGCTTTTCACTGCTGTGTCCCTAGGGTCTAGCCAGAGCCAGGCCTGGCACAGTGGAAGGGTCTACCACAAATGGAGGAGGCCAAGAAACCACTAGGAGGTATTAAAAACCAAGCAAGACCCCAGAAGAGAGGGTGGCAGCTCCTTTGGAGTTACTGCGGACAGCCCTCTAGGACAAATGGAAATGGCAAGACACCAGCCTATGCTTACAGCTTCCTGCCAGTCATGTAGGAACGAGAAGACAAAACTGCATGTATCTAGTGCACACAGAGTATCTCTGGAAGGATACACAAGCAATTGGCCGTGCTGAAAGGGAGAACTACTTTCCACTGTCATGTATGCCCTTTTGAATTTTGTCACATAGGAACATTTTTGTTAAGAAAGTAGCTTTTAGATGAATGTACCTAAAAGTCTGTATCTTCAGAGGTTAAAAAAAATTTAGAATGACAGTGGTGAGACCCTGGCACCAGCTAACTCACATGGGGGTAGTTTGTACCCAGCCTCAGAATGTGCCCATCCTGACTAAGTGCCTGTTCTGGAAGGATTCAGAGGCAAATTTTCTCCACACGGGAATCTGGGCACATGGAAATCTTCATTTGTATAAAGAGACACTCATTTCAGGAGCTTTGTCTTTTCCACCCCAGAGGCCTTGGTGTCCTTTCTCGGCTTCACTGCTGTGGTTGTGGCACATCCTGGGCTCCATCAGTCCAATGGGACTATAAAGCTTATGAATCCTCCCAGCCCTGACTTTTTCTCCTTTGTATCTTTCCTCCCTAACACCTTGAGCTGCTCTCTCTCTCCTGTCCCTCCATCCCAAACCCTGGGCAAGCGAAGAGAGATGATAATGAAATGCCAAAGTGAACAAATGTCGCTGCTTGTTAGCAAAAGAGGAGGAAGGTAGCTTAATGGAGAATGAAGTTGAAATTAATGGTGAAAATGAGGTTTATCTGTGTAATCTGTGGACTTGGTGTCTTCCCATCTCCTATTAGCATAGATAACAGAGTTGTCTGTGTAATGATAAAGGGAAGCAAGACACGGTTTCCCATAAATCTCCGCGGCTGGTCTGTCTTCCCTGGCTTGGACTCTAAAAACACTTCATTCCTATTGGGCTGGTTCCCATTTTTCCCTTCAATTTGCTCCCATCCAGCCAATACTGCAAGACCCCCTAAACCTGAGCCAAACATGTTCCCATGTCCCCTGCTCCCTCCTATACTCCGGCCCAATTCCAGCAGCATCTCAAGAGAATGGCAAACTCTGAGAGTCACAGTGAGATCTTACTGGCCTGTGAGCTTTCCACTGGAAGCACTGCACAAATTTGCCTGTGTAAATCAAAACATACACAGACATCCAAACAGACAATGCCCCAGTCACAGCGTGGCTTCCAAGACTCTGCAAGGATCTGTTGAGGACTCGCTTTTCTCAATGATGAAACTCACCAAGCATTTTTAAAATTTATGTTTTAGACCCCTAGTCTCCAGAGGAAAACTCTGCATAAAACTATTCTTAGTCTTCAGCCAAAAACTAAGTATTTTTCTTTAGCTCTTAATAAAACATATCAATGACCACTTATTCGCTGCAGTCCATAGTTTCATTTTGATGTTTGTTTGGTTTTGGTGGTACTGGGGATTGAATCCAGGGCATTTGCAATGAGCTACATCTCTAGCCCTTTTCTTTTCTTTTAATTTTGAGACTTAGTAACTTGCTAAGTTGCTAAGGTGCCCAGGCTTGGCTAGAACTTGTGATCCTCCTGTCTCAGTCTCTCACTTCATAGTCTACCGTATTTGGCCAGAAATTATTTTTTTTTAAAAAATAGTTTTTAGGTTTATAAAATTATAATAAAATATTCTAAAAATGAAGTTTCTGATCTAGTATATCTTTCCTGTCATTGCAGATTTGTTAATATTTCAAGTTAATCAAATAATAAAGTTTTCTAGAACTAGCTTCATTAATATCAGTGATAATCATAACAATAATAGTGATAATTATAGTAACAATAAAAAGAATAAAAAACATTTATTAAGAGCATACTATTTGTATCTCACTTAATCCTCACAACACCCTATTATTATCCTTTTTTTTGGTACCGGAGATCGAACTCGGGACCTTGCGCTTGCCAGGAAGGCGGCGGAACCACTGAGCTAAATCTCCAGCCCTACTATGCATTTTATAGTTAAAGACAATTATGAACCATTTGACCCCTCTTCTTATCTACTAAATGACATTCTTTTAAAAAAAAGTTGAGGTGAAGCAATTAGAAATGGGAAACATCTTCCTAAATCACAGAGAGCATTTCTCTAATTAGCTTGAGAAAAAATCTTCAGGTAAATCTACCAAGCTTAAGAGAAAAAAAATCATTTTAAAGGTTAGCATAGAAGAAAGGCCTTCTTGGAATTCACTGTCGTAAACGCAATTCTGGTGACAGAGGAAGCTGGCAGGGTCTCTGGGGCCCCCGTCAGGCAAGCTGACAGCTAGCCTCACCCATGCAGCCCAAGGCCAGTGACTGCCTGGCAGGGGACGCAGACCCCTCTTTTCCCTCCTCATGGAAGCCCAAGAACCAGTCACAAGCAAGAGTGGTAGACTATGTCTGCATGTAAGACACCACGCTTTGTGCCATCAAGAAATAAAAAACTGAGAAAATACACCCCCTTACTCTCAATATATCTGAAGTTGTGCTAGGTATTTCAATGTGAGGGCTTGATTTTATTTCTCAAGTTTCTTTAGAAGTAGCCTGTCTGGTACAACTGCATCTCAAAGGCGGGAACATTCAACAGAGAAGCGCCGGCTCAGAGGTCTCAGGGGACTGGAGAGGACATTTAGTGTCACCCCTGGAACTGCAGAGATGAGGAATGGGTCCTGAGAAGGGGAAGGCCTCCTAGGGCCCATACTGAACTCCAGAAGCTGACTCGGAAGCTAACTGGAGCTCTCTTTCCCACCCAGGCTGCTCTGACAGAACTCGAGTGACCGAGACCAACTCTGGAATTAGAGACAGCTTCTGAACTCAGGTGATGCTTGGTGGGGTTCAGAGGGATTTACTAAAGTCCTCTTGACCACAATTTTGACTAATTTTGGATGAAACACTGACACTGATGTGAAGATTTTATTATGAAGATTTCAAAGCATTCAGTTAACATTTCATACCTGAGATAGGTGGAGAACTGAAGCAAAGAAAGGTTAAAGGGATGAGAGATGGGGAAGGAATAGTATTACAATAACCAGGTTATTTAAAAAGGTGTCTTCTGAAACTGAGGCCAGAGAGGCAAAGAGCAAAAGGATGCCCATTTCACATTTCTAGTATAGCTTCCCTCTGTGAGCTCAGTCTATAATAAATACCATATCACACTAATGTTCCAGCAGCACTGTTCGTAATAGTCCAATGGTGGAAAGAATCCAAATGTACATCAACAGATGATTGGATAAACAAAATGTGGTATAAATACAACAGAATACTACTAAGCCTTAAAACGGATGAAGTGCTGATACATGCTACAACATGAAGGAACCTTGAAATCACTATTCTATGTGAAATAAGTCAGTCACAAAAAGACAAATATTATATGATTTCACTTACATGAGGCATCTAGAATAGGCAACTTCATAAAGACGGAAAGTAGAAGAGAGGACACCAGGGCTGAGGAGGGGTAAATGGGAAGTTATTGTATAATGGACAGAATTTTTGGTTGAAATAATGAAAAGGTAGGAAATGAATAGTGGCGATAATTGTACAACACTAACTATAATGCCGCTGGATTGTACACTCAGAAATTGTTAAAATGGTAAATTTCATGTTATATTTATTTTACCACAAAAATTATATCCTTTCAATGCTCAGTTGGAATTTTTAACTTTATTTTATCCATTCATTGCCATTAAAGCTCAAATCTCTTCTCAAGAACTCCTTACTGCCAAGAGCATCATGGTCAATCCATGCATGTTCTTATACACAGACACACAAGTCACACACAGGCCACTTTGTGTCCTATAGTGACCATCACACAAACACCCACCCCAAGACCTCCCACGTGGCAACTCCAACATGGAGGCCCATGGCAAGACTAATGCAACCTGGGCTGGGGATTTAGCTCAGTGGCATTGCTCCTGCCTTGCAAGCGCAAAGTCCTGAGTTCGATTCCTGGTACGAAAAAAAAGAAAAAAGACAAATGCAACCAGTTACAGGAGATCCAGGCAACCAAACGCCCTGATTGACATACGGAGTCTCAACTCAACTCTTAAATTCCTCACCATGGGGGAATATGCATTTAGTACGTGTATATTTTATCTGGAGAGAAAATGGTTCCATGTACCAGAAAGACCACCAGGCCCTGCTCACCCAACTCTGCTCCACCAAGCCCATGAACAAAGAGATTCAGACCCTGCAAGGCTATTTTGGCGGAGTCAGCAATTGCATGTTGCACTGAACAGTGGGTGCCCTTAATGCAAATGCATATAATTAGGGGCTAAATCTTTATACCTTTCCAGGACAAAGTACATAATTAGCAGGATGTACCCTTTGTGACTTCTGAGGGAAGGAGAGCTTTTCATTTTTCCTTCAAAGAATCCATTTCTCATGAGGCAAAGAAATCCGAGAAAAAGAATCTTTTCAAATAGAAGTGGAGGAGGGAAGGAATATGAGTGTTGTATGTTACACTCATAACCCATCACCCAGACCAGAGAGGTGCCAATCCTATGCCACAGCATCACCTCTGCTCAACGGCAATTTAAAGGGTTTCACAGCCTTCTCATCTCCCATGGAACTGATAACTCAATCCTTAAGTGTTTAAAGATCTCAAGAGTTTGTGAAGACAAACAACCTCTAGGGAGTCTACCCACTGCCAACACACGTGGATATTTAGCAGAAATAATCTGCCACTTGTAAGAAGTCCACTCAATATCATTCCCTTGCGCATCCTAAACACACACATGTCAAGATCACATCAAGATATTTAGAGGCAAACATCCTTAGACTAATGTTTTGTTCCCAAAGTGCTTAATTAGCAGAAACACTATGCTAGAGAGCTGTCCTTGAATATGCATGCATTTTAACCTCCACGTTACTTTTTCTGAAGGACAAATTTTCCCCTTGCTGGATGGTCAGGAAATGACTGGGCACAGAAAACCAACTATCATAGGTGTTGACCTGCAAAATGAGTTCCATTTTCCAAGCAGGTTTCAGCTGCTCTTTAGCATGACATCCTTCCTGAGGGGGATCAACCACTCTTTGGAGTCTAAATGCCTTTTCTCCATTCATTTTGGACAAGCAAGGTTCCTATGGCCTAGTTATGCTCAAACTTTCTAAAAGCGTCTCCCACCAACTTCTGGCCTGCCGCATCTTCCTCCTGCCCCGAGCTCCAGCCAATTATGTTTATAAGACTTCAGTTAGTGCATTACAATTCAAATAACCCATCCATTTCATTTGTTTAGCAGAAAGTGGCCTCTGGATTTGCTCCATTGGAAGACCATCGGCCAGCAGTCCATATGGAAGAGCTGCACACACAACCCGGGTGATTTATTTATGACAACCATGTGTGTCTGATGCCCAGCTCCAGCAGGCTGTGGCTTCATTCTCATGTCTTGGTCTGGGACAGCCTATCTATTACTTTGTCCCATTTCAGCTACAGTACTTCCATGCTGGGAAAAGAGATAGGAAGGATGAGTGGGGGGAAGGAGGCTGCACATACAGATTCTCCTAACCCTGGTTGCCACATAATAATCTGTGGCTGTGCCCAAAGTGGGCCAAATGTCATTTGCTGCAAAGGTTTGCCATGTACAATGGTTTTCAGTGGAGAGTGGAGAAGTAGCTGCTAGAACTGACCATGTGGGGTTCATTAAAACTTGTGCATCTACCCATAAGGAAGGCTGAAATGCTTGTGAGGGGAGCCCCAGTTCTCATTTCGGGGATCCTGACCCTCATCATTAGCAAGGATACTCCACAGGAGAATGGCTCATACACATCAGAAGGTTCCGATGTGGGCTCCCACTTAAGTGCAGGAAACTTCTGGCTTCCAGTCTCCCCCACCCCGTGCCCCCCAGTTGTATTTATACTTTGAAAGAAGTTAGCATGAAGCAGTAGTCACCTGGGCGTGCTCAATTTTTGACAAGCCTTAGTCACTCTGTACCCAGCAGAACAATTCACATTATATTCCAAATCCTGTGAAGATTCTGCCACACATGCTAACACTAAAATTCCAGTAGCTCCACTTACCTTCTTTATTAAGCCTCATAACCTCCCTGCTTTTTCCACCCTCTTTTCCAGCCTCTTCTAAATCTACATCTGCAGATGAAAAAGAAAAGGAAGAGAAAATGAGGAAAAAAAAAGAAAAGAGGGGGTGGGGGAGAAAAAAAAGCCAAAGTCAAAGGGGAAGGGAGAGTGTTTATTTGCAAATAGAACGATATAAATACTGTCTATGAAAATCTTGCAAAAATTGACAATGCAATATTTTCTCCCAAGTCTGGGATCCCATCTACCTGGCCCAGATAGGTACCCAAAAAAACTATGCAAGCAGCAACAGAGTAGCCTTTTAAACATACCACGGTGGGGCTGCGAAAGCCCACCCCGCGGGCTGCCACGGGAAGCCGGGCACGGACAGACAGACAGGCAGACAGACAGACGGCCAGCCCTGGCAGCCGGGCCTCCCTGGGCACTGGTGATCTGTCTCCGTATTTATTTGGAGAGAGAGGGAAAGCATGGAGGACACGGGGGCCACTCTTCTCTCTCGCACACACACTTTTTCCCAGTGGCTCTAGGTGAATGGAAAGGTTACAGGATAATAAAAGGAGGAGGAGGCGGTGGGGTTCTTACTGTCGGAGCAGTGTAATTTGGCGGCGTCGATCCAGGAGGACCAGGGTTTGCCCAGAAACGCCTCCGGACTGGGCACTTTGCGATCCAGTGTCGCCATTGCTCTTCCTTCTTGTTGCTTTTTCCCTGTTCCTTCGGCGGCAGCAGCCGAGAGACACGGGATTCGAGAACGCTCCGACGTCATCTTCGGAACGTTCCGACATTGAGCGCTCCGAGCGGGGGAGGAGGCGGGCGGGGAGGAGGGGCCGAGTTTGGCGCCCGCCCGCCCTGCTCGCCGCGCGGCCGCCAGGGGCAGCAGAGAGGCCCCCTGAGCGCGCGCCCCAGCCCACCCGCGCCGCAGCCGGAGGAGGGGCGCTCTCCTCGCGCGCCGGCCGCCGGCGATCCCGAGTTCCGGGTGCCGCGCGACCCCGCCGCCACTGTGAGGCGCCCCCGCGGGGATCCCGGAGGCCAGTAGGGGAGAGGCCGAGCGAGGTTGCACCTGCCCCCCCCCCGCCGCCCCGAGTCCGCGAGAGGTCTGGGGGCCTCGCCCGCAGCCCCACTCCTCTCCGGCTGGCCCACGGAGGAGACCTGGAGGCCTCCGCGGCGGAAGCAGTGGGCAGTGGGAGAGGCTGGGGCGCCTGTGCCGGGGTGCGGGAGCTGCGGGCCGAGCGAGCATCAAAACTCAGGCCGTGCGGGTCCCCGCTTCCGGAGCCGCCGGGGGACTCGGGCGGGGCCGGCGCCAGCGAGGTCGCCGTGGTTGGAGGTGGCGGGGAAGGTGCGGGCCTCGCTTCCTGAGAGAACTCCCTCCGGGTTAACTGCTAGAGAGGGCTCTCTGGGTTTTCTCCGGAGTTTGGACTTTGGTACTTTCATCGAGATTTTCCTCCCGGGGTGAGTAACAAAGACCCTGAAAGGTCCTCTGTCAACTCTTTTACAAACAGGCCTTTTTGTTTGTTTACTAGGAATTAGCTGAAATACACGAGCAGCACCCCCGCAGTATTTTCTCCCTGTTTCCCCAGCACCCGTTAGTTCTCACTGCTGCTGCTCCCAAGTGCTCCTTCGCTCCGTAGTCAGAGCGCTGCCCTTGCTCACACGGACCGAGTTCTGCCCTGGCCGTGCATCTGACGCCCTGGCACTTGGCACCCCGTACTTCATAGCCGGCGTTGGGAAGGGGACGGGCGATGAAGGGGGCATACAGACCCGTCTCCAGCTGTGACGTGTGCATGCGTGTGTGAATGGGCTCAACCGTGTCGCGCCCAGATAAGCCTCATTTGCCTTTGCTCTTTGGAAGCTTCCTGCCTCGCTAGAGTGCCAGAGTGCCGCTGGGTGGAGCGTTCCCATTTTTAAGGATGAGGGGTGGTAAGGAATATTTGTTCCGTAGTGACCTCTTCTGATGTGCTCGCCCTGTGCGTGGCAGTTCCTTCCTTCAGCCCATCCATCAACTTTCCCACCAACATGAGCCAGCCACCCCGGAGGGAGGGCCAGTGAGACTGACCTGGAAGAGGGGACGAGGAAACTTACCGTCTCCTTAAGGGAAATGTGACACCTGCCCAGGGACTGGCCGGAGACCGAGCATAGCAGTGAGTGGTGTGGTTTCCCAGGGCCCTGCCTGTCCACAGGAGGAGCTGGAATCTAGTTAGGAGTGATCAGAAGATGAGATCCTCGCCGGACCGTGGAAATTGGGAAGGGTTTATAAATGGTAAGGTGGAGGGGAACATTGAATAAAATCTCTGCTGGCTCCCTGGGGTGTTGGGGATGGTGAGATTGAGTAGCCAGGCCCGGGTCAGATTACCCACTGAACGGCAGGTTAGAGTCTGGATTTTGTTTGACAAGGGACGCCCCCCCCCCCGCCCCGCCACGGGCTTTTGGCATTGTAAAGACAGCAGTGTGAGTTTGAAAGATGTTCTGGTTGGGGTGTCCAGAACTGATCGGACTATGGAGGTGGATTAGGAAAGGAGTGCTAGCCGGGCACAGTGGTGCATGCCTGTAATCCCAGCACTCGGGAGGCTGAGGCAGGAGGATTTCAGCGAGTTTGAGGCCATCCAGGACTACATAGCAAGACTGTCTCAAAAAAAAACCAGCGTTCAGGTGTGGATAGCTGGAGGCCTGAACCCTGGCAGTGTGTGCAAGTGGAGAAGGGAGCCAGTGTGGCGCTTCATGGAGAAGGTGCCTATCAGAGGGTGGGTTGTTTGGCCGAATTTTGGAGAGAGAGACAGACAGACAGACAGACAGAGAGACAGACATAAGCAATCACTAGAGCACGGCGCTTCCCATTCTGCCCTCCTGTTTTCCCTCTGTTTGTGATCCATGTTGGTGTTTATTCCTGTCTTGTTGTGCAGGCAGGGAAGGTGTAGGCTGGCCCCAAGATGGCCCCCAATGAGCCCTATCTCCTGTGTTCATGTCCTTGTGTGATTTCCTCCCCTTTAGTGTGGGCTGGACCCGGTGACTTGCTTCTAACAAGTAGACTACAGCAAATTTACAAGATACCATTTCCGAGTTTGAGTAACAAAAAGGCTGCGGCTTCTCTTGCTCACACTCCCATGCTCTTCTTGGGTCGCTGTCAGGAGAGCTCACTGTCACATTGTGAGTTGCCATGGGACAGGTCTGTGTGGCAGAGACCCTCTGTTCCCGTGCCCTGTGAAGGAGGCCTCTGGCCAGGCAGGACCTGAGGGCGTTGGTCCAACAGGCTGTGGGAGCTGATCCTGCCCATAGCCATGTGAGTGTGGCCACTTTCTGGAAATCAGTGCCTCAGGCTTCTAGAGTTCTCACTCCTCTGCTGAGGGCCAGTGCAAATATTCTAAGTAAAAATAAAGTAAAATAAACCAAGGATGGCTTATCACCAGATGTCAGGGCTCCTCTGTCACAGAGAAACAGACAGTAGTTCCTTATTTTAGCATTGGCTTTCTTCTGCAGCAGAGTCTCTCATGGAGGCTGTTGTTTAGGACCCAGAGGATGATATGATAGCATCATTCTCTTCTAGCTGGCAGGATTTTACTGTGTAATATAGCAAAGTGGGCTGAGACTTAGTGAGACCTTGTCTCAAATTTTTTTAAAAAAGGGCTGGGGATGTAGTTCAGCGTGAAGTTCCTGGGTTCAAACCCCAGTACTATACCAAAAAAAAAAAAGTTTGGGCTGGAATCTAATAGTGATTGTGATGTAGCATCCCTACAAAAGACTTTGGATACATTGCAATGTTTAATTGATGATCAGAACACATATAGATTATTGCCGTTTGAGTGCTGTCCATAGGATTGTAGAGTTTCTACTCAATATTCCACAGCTTCTCTGCTGACTATAGAAGTTATGCCAACTTTGTGACACCATAACCCACTTGCACTGTAGGATCACATGGCTGTCAATTAATTGGCACAGCCAGGAGCTAGAGAATAAAGAAAACATCATCTATCAAACCACTAAGACTTTTACACTTGACTTTGAATGAAAATTGAGGGCAGTTTGTAGTAGTGCTCAGATCAATGTAGTGCATATATATTATTTATTTATTTATTTATTTTTTGGTACTGGGGATTGAACTCTGGTCCTTGCGCTTGCGCAGCAGGTGGCGAAACTGCTGAACTAAATCCCCAGCCCTTGCATATATATTATTATAAACACATTTATACTAATATCAGCTATGTCTATGGCAAATTTATTGCAGATCTGAATTCCTTTTGGTTGTAAATGATTGCAAATACTATTAGAGGAAGTAAGAATCTTATACATTCTTTTTTTTTTGGTACCGGGGATCGAACTTGGGTCCTTGCACTTGTGCAGAAGGGGGCAAAACCACTGAGCTAAATCTCCGGCCCAGAATCTTATACATTCTTAACAGGAATAAAGTGACCTGCAAAACAGTAATTTACAGCATGATAGTGTAATGTTTGTGGGATAAACTATCTGATAAAAGCATTACACCCTCTCATGATTAATGTTTAAGAAGATAAAGAAGATATAAACATTTTATTATTTTATCATCTTTAGAAAATGATGGAGTGGTTGGCTTCAGTAAAAAGGAGACTGTACCACAGACCAAATAAAGAAATCCCTTCCATGGAAATGACAGTGAAAAGTATCTATTTAACTTGAATAACACTTGGTTCTATAGCCATGTGTGTCTAACATGTGTCCTCCATTCACTTAGTCTTATTCACGTGCTGTTTCCGCACAGTACCGAAGAGAGGAGGAGATGGTTATTAGCTCTCTCATTTGAGGGTATTAAATTCCTGCTGGGGTTGAGGCATTATGGGGTACCCTACCTCCTGCCTGGGCTGTTGTTGAGAGTTACCTGCGAGCAGCAAGGAGAAAACAACATATTCCATTAAAATGAGGTGTCCCTGGAATTGTTTGATGTTCTTTGGCTTAATTGAATCCATCCATTCCATCTGCCACTCTTCTCTCTAAATTTATTTCCCTAACCCACTCTCCCTGAGCATTATAATTTGGGGGGAAATTTGTTACATATGCTGTTACTTTTTCTAAAAACTCTCAGCATCTGGAGGGCAAGTGTGCTGTCTACCTTGCTGTCAGACAGCTTTGCCTGCCTCTTTTCTGCCCGTCCTGTGGTGATGGGCAGAGTGGGGATAAAAGAACCCCAGTAATAACTGGAGTAAGAAAGAACGGAGGATGAATTCCAGGCTTTTGCTTATCAGTTTCCAGACCAGCCATGTGCGGGTCTGGATAAGCTTGAACTCCATCAATAAATATAGCCATGAAGTTGTCACATGAAATTTGCATCCCATCAGGGACAGAGACATCCCAGTGGGAGTATGTGATCTGCCTTAACCTCCCCCAGCAGAGTCCTTTGTGACCTTGTTCCCTCTGGGCTCCCTGGAGCATCTTGGTACTCCTCTGCTTCCTGATGTAGCAGACCAGCCCCAGCCTGACCACAAGGGTAGATGAGAAGCAATAGCCTCTCTCCAGCATTGCTATAGAAGTCTCCTTTGGCCCTTTACCTAAATATAAATAAGTTCAACATTCCTGAACATTCACAGGGGCAAAGCCCATCTACCTCTCCAAACCCGCCAGTAGCATGCCAAAGAAGCAGTGTCGGTTGGAGGCCAGAGTGAGGGCTTGAGGTATTAAGTTACTATTGCCCTGTAGTCATTTCCTTAATCCATGTGAACCTCAGTTTCTGCATCTGTTAAATGGGTCTGAAGGCTCTTTTTTTTTGATACTGGGGATCGAACTCGGGTCCTTGCGCTTGTGCAGTTGGTGGCGAAACCACTGAGCTAAATCCCTGGACCCCGAAGGCTCTTTTCTTGGGATTATTGTGAGGATCAGGTGAGATTCTGGGTACTGAGCTACAGGCATAAAACTTCATCCTGACATGTCAGCATGGTAGGGTAAATATCTTTTTGTTCAGGAAAGGCATATTGTTAGGCAAAGCAACTAAGAGCTATCTGGTTGGGGACAAAGCTGCCTTTGTGTGACAGTGTCAAGTTATCTTAATAGTAAGCAGAATGAGGTTTCTACAAGGTATTTGTCATAAATTTTTTCTTTTCTTTTGTAATAGAAGCTTAATGAATTCTAAAAATCATATGTGGACTGATTTTCTTAAGATAGTAAAATACAGTAGTAGGGATAAAGGGAAAATTCATTTGAATGTTACCAGCACACCTGAATAATCTCCTGTCTCCAGGTCTGAAAGCATTTTCATATATTATTTTCTGTACATTTACTTCCCTTAGATATCTGTTGGTACAAGTGTAGATGCTGCTGCCGTGTATGTGCATTGAAAATGTGAATCACTTCATTTTGTGGGCATTTTTCTGCAACTTGCTATTTTGCGGTGCATCTCCCTTCCCTGCCCCTCCCTTCACTCGCCTGCTTCCTGGCTGAAGTGAGCAGCTCTCCTCTCTTTGCTAGGCTGTTTCTTTTTTGGAACCACCTGACCGTGGATTGAAACATGAGCCAAAATAAACCTCTCCCCCTTTAAATTGTGGGTATCAGGTACAATGGTACCTCGGTTCATGAACTCAATTCTCCCTATGATTCTGGTCAAACCAAATTGGACGAGAACCAAATAAAATTTCCCCATAAGGTCAACATTGAACCCAACCATTGAATTTGATTTGGTTTTTGTCCAGATCAGTTTGCATCCAGAATTGTGGAAAGTATCAAGTCTTTGAACTGAGGTACCACTGTATTGTGTCCCAGTGTTGAGGAAAATAACTAAGGTAACATACATGTAGAATACCTTGTTCTTTTTAACAGCTGCATAGTGTTCCACAAAACTCTCCATAGTCTGTTTATTACCTTATTGGTGGACATTTAGGTTTTTGGTTTTACAAAAATTGGGGCAGTCAACATCTTTATTTTTATATATGCTTTCTGGGCACATGAGGGAGTATTTCTACCCAGAGGTAGAATTGCTGGGTATGTAAATTTTCCATTTTAATAGTTCTGCCAAATTGTCTTCTGAGGCAGCTGACTAATTTATACTCCCACTAGCAGTATAGAAATGTGCCAACATTTTCAAACATTTTAACTTTTGCCAATATTATGAGTAAAAAGTATTTAATTTCTATTTTCCTTCTTTTTAGGGTATTTTTTAGCATTTTTCTTATGTTCATTGTATTTTCACTTAGCAAATTGCTGTTAGTATCTTTTGGTGATTTTTTTGTTGATATTTTTAGATCTTTGTATTGATTTCTAGGAATTCCCGATACATTCAAGGTTTAGTTCTTTTGTTTGGTTGAAAATAATATAATTTTCCAGCTTGTTGCTTTTCACCTTTTAATCTTGTTTATGGCATCTTTCCTATACCTGTTTCCCCCACTGTGCTGGAGTTGGTTATCAGACTTTCTCTGAGGCCTTTTGCTTTGTGTCTTGCTTAAGACAGCTCTTCTTCAGGGTCACAAAATATTTTCTTGTATTTCTTTTTATGCTTTATAGATTTTTGTTTTATACATACATCTCCAGGGTTTGTTGTTAATGATGTAAGGTAAAAGAAAAAATCAGTTTTTGATCTTTTTCTGGTTTCCTTCAGTTGCCTTCAGTGCCACACAACTTGAATGACTTCTGTTGAGATCCGCCACACCTTCCCAACCCATGGGTCTCTTTCGGAGGTGTTTTTTGTCTCCTTCCTTGATTTTTTTTTTTCCCCTGTACCAATCCATACTGTTTCAATTTACCCTTGTTTTAAAATAGGCTTTGCTATTAGGAAACAATGTTTCCTATTGCATTATGGGTTTAAAAAATTGTTATCTCAAAGAGTGGTTTTTATTCCTGAGAATGTTGTTATATGCGGCATTGTTCAGTGTTTGCCATAGGATATTTCATGCCCGAACCCGGGCCATATCAGGAAGCTCTTTGGAAGCCTGGCTTTATACCCAGTAGCCAGTTGCGAGGTTTCTGCGTTGTTATTTCTTGTGCTTCACCTACATTTTTAATTAAGCGACCAGGCCGTAGATAGGTCTGCTGTGGGAAATTAAGTCACAGGCTCACACTTCCGTGGGAGCCACAGTGGGAAGGTTGACAGCATCCAGCTCCATCTCTCGCCGGCCACGTGAGGTAGCAGCACCATTACTCACGGAGCTGTGCCAGGGCCCCAGGAAGTGTCAGGGTGCCTGGAGTGAGCGGATGCCCAGGCTGTCGCGCCTCCCTCCCTCTGTTCTCGCTCCAGCGCCCCCTATGGGAGGAAGTCCTGAAGCAGAGAGGCCAGAGCCTGGCTCTCCTGTCTGTGCCTAGAAACAGATCCTAGACTCTGTAAGGTCAGGAGCCAGCCGTGAAGGTCCCCCAAGTCCAGCTCCCTTAGGATTGGAGGCCAGCTCGCTCCTTCCCAAGGAGGCTCCCAGGGCCTTAAGTGAGGTAAATCCCCACCTGGGCCAGTGTTTCACAACCATGGCCAATTCTGCCAGCCCCGCCTCCCATTTGGTAAAGTCTGGAGACATTTTTGGTTGTCCTGACTGGGGCAGAGTGGGTAGAAGCCAGGGATGTAGCAAGACACATAAGACAGCCTTCCCTGAAAGTGTTTGCCCCGTCCCGATGGTGTAGACCTGTTAGCCACAAGTGGTCTTTCTCTCCCTCATTTTCAGTGAATGCCTGACCCTCTATCTTACAATATAGTTATTATTTGATACTCTCATAATGAAGCCTTTCCTATTATCTGAGTCATTTACAGATCATTGCTTTTCGACTCCAATGGGAAGTCTGATCGGTGTTAAGACACCCATGCTGGATAGCTCTTATTACTCCCAATTCACAGATGAAATTGAAGTTGGGGTGGGGAATTAAAATACATCAAGGCTCCCTCCCCCTCCTTTCTTACATTCCCAGTTATCAAACACCCGGCCAGTGCTGCACAGTTGTGCCGTTTCTCAGGGATCACTGTTCACATCACAGACATCACAGATTTATTACGATAATTTTCCTGGCAAATGGCAGTGAAGTGGCTTATTCTGTTGAAATCAGGAATAGAAAGACTGTTTTCTGATGTGTAGAAGTAAAGCTTCTACAAGCAGGTGTGCCTTTTCCTAATGCTCGCTGTGGTGCTAGACGGACCAGCAGAAGGAGGGCTGTTACTGGTGACTTTGTGTGCATTACCAACTGGGAGTTCTACTCTGCCTGAGTAGGAGGCTGGGAGGTCGCATGGGGAGTTAGAGGCAGAAGGTTTTTCCAGTGGCTCCTCTTGAGGAGGCCTTCATTTTTTCATGTATGCAAGTATGTTGGTATTCAGGGAAGTAGGCTAATAATGGTCTCCTATAATGCCTGTAACTACCCAAGTGGGGGTGGAGTATATAAAGGAATCACAACCCCATTTATAGTCGGAGTAAGAGAGCTGGGCAGATTTGCCTTGCCTGGTGTGTGCCAGCACCCAGGTTTCTGGGAAGAAGCTTTGCATTTCCTGGGCAGTGTGTGTGTAGTCAGAGGAGAGCGAGCAGGCGCCTGTGACTTCGCTGCCCGACGGGGACACCAGGGGTCTCAGCAGGCCGAGCGGGACAGGCCGAGGGGTGGGCAGTGCAGGCTGGAGTTGAGAGGAGAAACTTGAGCTGGGCCCTGCCAGGCCGGGAGGGTATAGATAACTGGTGGCAGAGTGACCCAGAGATGATGGAGGAGGACAGTGGCCTCTCAAGGAAGAGCCTGGGTCACAGAGATAATAAAGCAAACCCTAGGGCCAGGGATTTAGCTCAGTGGTTCCACCGCCTGCGCCTGCAAGTGCAAGGACCCAAGTTTGATCCCCAGTACCAAAAAAAAAAAAAAAAAAAACACCAAACAAACCCTAAAACAGATCCCTGAGTGGGCTGCACCTGCATCTCAGGAGGTTTGGAACCGAGGAGTCCAAGAGTAGGATTAGTGTGAGATAATGTGAGCACCCATGCAGTGTGTTCTCCACCAAGGGGGACTGTTTCTTTGAGAAATAATTTTTATCAAGAAAGAATTTCTAAAATTAGGTCTGTATCTGTCCTAATGAGCTAATTAGGTGAGAGAGATGAACCTTTAAAGATTCTGTAGCCTTCTGGTTGGCATGTTTAGAAATCACTCCCAGTTGTGCTGATACAAGGGGAGTCTCGGGGTTTGTGGCTTGCACCCCAGCATGGGGTCATTTCCAGAGGTCAGCCGAGTAAAACCTCTATTTTAATTGGGCTGACAGCACGCCTGGGTTGGCCTGAGGAGCCCAGGTGATGCTGGTCATGTCAGCACGACTATGAATCCTTCCCCTGTAGGCACAGAAGGGCCTGGGCTTGGGGGATAAACGCTACGGCTGCCCTAATTCCAAGGGAAGCACTTGGGACATTTTGGTTTCTTCTATAAGTTCTCAGGGGCCAGAAGGGATGCTCCCAGCTTACGGATATTTGACCACATAGGCATTCTATCTTTTCGAAGTGGTCGTATTTTTTCCTTGCGTATAAAGTAATCATTACAAAAAGAATGTTGTCATAAACCTAGAAATAGGTGTTCATACTTTGATTTATGTGCATATATATCTATATATTACTATCCACATGTTGTCTATGTATCTATCAGTCACATATTTATACACTCTATATTCTCAGTCTCCAAACCAAACCACTTTTTCAGAGTAGCATTCCATATATACATATGTGGATATAAATATACCATGTAACGTTATATAATAATATAGTTAACATGGGTCAGTATCACTTTTAAAGACTGTTCAGTATTCCAGTGAATGTTTTTTCTTGAGCAATAATATATTTAATACCCCATTATGGCCTTGAGATTGTTTCAATTTTTGAATATATTCTTCCTCTTCTTTTTTTTTTTTTTTTTTTTGGTGTGGGGTACCAGGGATCGAACTCAGGACCTTACGCTTGTGAGGCAGGAGGGCCTCCACTGAGCTAAATCCCCAGCCCTTTAAAATATATTCTTAATAATGATATAATGAATGTTTTGTGTAGCTAAATCTTTTTGTACATTGATGATTTTTTTGAACATGCTTTTCTGTAAACAAAATGGCCAAATCAAAAGGGAAATGAATTAAAAAAAATTTTTTTTTGAGACCAGGTCTGTCTACATAGCCCAGACTGGTCTTGAACTCACAGTGAGCTTCCTACCTCAGCCTCCCAAGAGTGCTAGGGTTATAGACATGCACTGCCATGCCTGGCTCAAAATT
Organism: Heterocephalus glaber; assembly: GCF_053883595.1. Classification (NCBI taxonomy): domain Eukaryota; kingdom Metazoa; phylum Chordata; class Mammalia; order Rodentia; family Bathyergidae; genus Heterocephalus; species Heterocephalus glaber. Next base: position 23,171,801 of record NW_028258156.1, on the reverse strand, counting down.
GGCAAACTTCATTGTAATGTGTGAGAATTCCCATTTCCTCATGACCCCATCTGTGCTATGTCACCATTCTTTCTCATCTTTCATTCTGAGGAAAGAATTTCATCTCTTGGTTATTTTCACTTATATCTTTGATTAACAATGATTTGTATTTTTTTTTTGTAAATTGCCCTCTTTTCCATTAGAGTGTGTAGCTTTCTCTTATTGAATAGTAAGAGCTACTTCCATATTAGATAAAATAACCCTTTATGTTATAAGTTGCAAGTTATTCTTTCTATTTGCTATTTGTCTTCTATTTATAAATTTCTGTGTGTGCATGTGAATCTGGATTGAGGAGCCATTGTTGTCTTGTAATTATGTCTATCAGTCTGTTCAGACTGTGAAATGTTCACAGTCTCTTCTGATGCTTTCAACCCTCTTCAAGCCTCTTGTTCTAAGCATGGCAGTCTGGGCATCAGAGAGAGAGAGAGAGAGAGAGAGAGAGAGAGAGATGTGGTATCATTTTTGCTTCTAAATCTCTCAGAAGGGCTTAGTCACTTTCCAAATTCACAGATAAGTTGCTGCAAGTGAGAGCTGGTGCTGTGCATTCTTTTCCTCCACCACAAAGCACACATGCCTTCGTTCATGGATGGCCCTCGCGGAAGTTGGGAGGGACTAGTTTGTTTAGATGTTTGGCAGGGTGAATCATATTGTCCCATTGGTGTGCTATAATTGCACTGATGTGTTCTCAAAAAACTGTGGCACCAACCCAAGATTCTAATACATAGTCAAGAAAATGCCACAGCCTGTTGCTGTTTCCCAGTGATGGCAGCTTTCCATGGAGCAGTGCTACCTGGAGAGGGGCCATGCCAGGCAAGCCACCTCCAAGGCCAGCTGGAAAGGGCCGTCATGGGCGACCTTGTGTCTGGTCTCTGGTGCTGGCATGCTCAGTTGAACCACCTGTGAGCTTTCCAGACTGCTTCTTTGTCTGTAAGTCTCTATCCTTAGGCTCTACTGTGCCTGCTTAACCCTCTCTGTTTACACCAGGGCCAAAGGAGGAAGAGAACCCTCTCCACTTAGAGATCTCAAGACAGTCCCTAGGTTGTCACTATCTGCTGTCCTCCCTTCTATCAGAGTCCTTGTGGGGGGGGGGTGTCTCTGGAGACCATGAAGAGTGGAGTGTGAGATGGGTGAGGGCCCAGTGCTGAGCAGTGGGGACTGGGAGTCCAGCCTGGGTGCAGTCTGAGGGTGCCAGACCCCACTGCTGACTGATTCTTACAAGGTAGGGGGCTGGGGATGGACCAAGGTCCTTCTCTCCCCCAGGAACTGTTGAAGAGTAACAAGTGTAACAACGAGAACAACCTGCTCCCATCAGTATGGCACCAGGTTTGTGGTGTACCTCTTGGGTCTGAGAACAGTCTCTCCTACGGACTGACCCTGTACTTTTAGATGAAGTGTATTAGGGATCCCCTCAATGTGGAGAAGATCAGTGAATTTCCTTTCTACCTACTCAGTGCCATTTGGTGTCCCTCTTCCCACCTCCCTATTCAGTACCACAAAAGCCAACGCATGAGTTAGCACAGCACAACTCTCCTCAGACTCCCAGGGAGGGAGAGAAACCAAATATGGACCAAGCCCAAGTCTCTCCAGTGGGCAGAGCTTGCTGATAAGTAAGCTTTTAGTCTTGTGATGCACTCAGCAGTCCACATCCCCTCCAGGGGCTGCTGGTAGGAGGAGGACTCTCCTGAGGAGAGGTCCTGAGAGCCAATCCTAAAGAACAGATAGCCACCACTAATGACAAGCTGCCCAGTGCCCAACTCTTCTGCTCCTTAGGGATCTGAGTTGGGGAAGCTGGCTAGATCAAAGGAATTACAAGTCCATTCTTTTCTCTTTTTGAGGTCTGGGGTTGAGGGTTGTAGAATAGAACATCTCCATTTGTTCATTCCAGAAGTGTTTGCCAAGCTCTCCTGTGTTGCAAGCCCTTGCAGAGAGTGGGAAAGAGGCATTCTGAGTGTGTTATGTCTTGATTTTGCAGGGGCATCTCACAGAGTCACAAATGGCATCTGTGGGAGGCCGATGGTGGCCCCTAAAGATATCCGGTCCTAATCTGTGAAACCCATGGATGTTACATTACACGGTGAAGACTTTTCAAAGGTGATTAAGTTAAGGGTCTTGAGGTGGAGAGATTATCCTGGATTATCCCTGGGGTCCTGAATACCATTATATGTACCTGAAAATATGAGGGAGACTGAGGGAGGTTTTGTGGCACACACAGAAGAGAAGATGGAAAGATGGAGCACAGAAAGATTGGAAGGTGCTGAAAGTAAAGAGTCCTTAAACATGGGAACAATCCAGCCATAAGCCACAGCACTGAGGTTACCAAAGCTGAAGAGGCCAGGAGTATGTTCTCCCTGGAGCTGCTGGGACAGGAGGGGCCTTGATTCAGGCTCAGTGAAGCGGAGGTGGAACTTCTCACCTCCAGAAGTGTCAGAGAATAAATTTGTGTTGCTCTAAGCAAAGTTGTGGTCGCTTATTACAGTAGCCCCAGGCCATACTTGTGGGTAAAATGAAAGCCTGAGTCTAGAAGACAGTTGAGGTAAGTAGAGTCACAGATACCTGAGCAACTTGATTTCTCCATTCACTTGGGAAATGTCTGTTGAGCTCCAGGCACAGGAGGTAAGAGTAAAGCAGACACTGTCCCTACTAACACTACAGTGCGAAGCAGCAGGTAAGTAAAAAATATAAAGAAGTGATTTTAGTTATAGATAAGTGCTTTCAAGAGAATAAAATAAGGCAATGTGGAGTTGGTGGGAATAGAAAGGCCTTTATGTTACCATATTATGAGAGCTGAATCCAAATATCAAGAAGGAATTACCATCTAGAGAAGGAGCTTTCCAAGGGGAGGGAGCTGCTAGTGCAAAGGCCCTGGGGTGGGAATGAATGTGCTTGAGAAACAAGCAGAAGGACTAGTGTGATGGTTCATTTTGATTGTCAACCTGATTGAATGGAGAACTGCCTAGGAAATTAATAAAGCACAGTCCGGTGTGTCTGTGAGATGTTTCCAGAGACCTTTGGCATGTGGGACAGTAAACTGAGCCGGGGTGGGGGGGGGCCTGTGTAGCACCATCCAACAGGCTGGGGAACCAGGTGGAACAAAAGGGGAAAAAGATGGAGGTACACCAGCACAGTCACTCGTGTCTCTCTCTCTCTCTCTCTCTCTCTCTCTCTCTCTCTCTCTCTCTCTGTCTCTTTTTCCTGGCTGCTGTGAGGTGAGCAGCTTTCCTCCACCAGACCCTTCGACCATGATGTCCCTGCTAACAATGGGGCCAGATGAACAGTGACCTTTGACCACAAGTCAAAATTAACCTTTCCTCCTTTAAGTGGTTTGTCTCAGGTATTTTGTCACAGCAACAGAAAGCTGACTAACACAACCAGATTTCTCCAAATCCATGTAGAAAGAAAGTGCCCATGGAAGGCTCAGGGGTCTGTCTTGGGCCCTCTGCTGTAACTAAATTGGACATAAATAAGATATCTTATTTACCATAAAGTAAACATAAAGCTTCTGGTTAAGACTTGTACAATATTTGGTTAGAGTCAGGGGTTAGGTTTTAAAATACCTTAACAGATTTGCACAGAACTCCCCAAATGAGATTCAACTGGGACAAACTGTGACTTAGGATTCAACCAAATGATTTCCCTAAGTCAGAAAGGGACCCCTCCTTGAATGTGGTACTTGGGCAGACCTAGAGCTCAACATCAGCAAAAATCTGATAAGGCTCAAAAATGGTGAAGCACTTTTACAAACATTGTAACATTTGGGGTACAATTCAAGGTTGGGGAGAAGTAGCCAGGAGATTGTTTCCGAAGTACTGAGTGGGCACCAGATTGTATGTGACCATAGGAACAATTCATTTGTTCACTTGCCCGCTCAATAAATGTTTAATGAGCAGCCCTGCCACTGACTGGGCTTAGGGAGATGACAGCAACCGGGGTGGAAACACTTGCTGACCTCATAGAGCTTCTTCTGGATAGACATGGCAGACTTAATTGGGTAATTATTGTCTTTTTTACTGTATTCGATTTTTTCAGATGATAAAATTATTTTATAGTAATAAAACAGCAAAATCAAATACTATGGAAATAGATAACATAGAAAAGAAAAATGCTCTAGCAACCCATTCCCCTGACTATCCTGCATGAATACAAAGAAATCTACTTCATTCCTTTTAAAAGCTGAATAATATTCCATGCTATGAATGTGCTGCAGTTTAACTAGTCTCTTACTGATACATATGGATGTTACTTCCAGTTTTCACAATTATAAACTATGTTGCAAAAAAATTATTCTACATATATTTTTTACATAGCTTATGAGTATGTAAAGGACCAAAGAGTATGAATAAGTTAAATCAAGATACTACCATACCTCTTACCATTCGGGGTGGACCTGAATGAGAGTATACAGGAAAGAGCATGTTCCCTTGTAGCCTCAGCAGTGCTGGATGTTATCAATAATTTTAATGTTTGCCTGTCTGATAGGCAGCAGACCGTAATATCTTGCCATTGTTTAAATGAACCCTTTGGACCTACAGTGGAGATAACAATTAAGCAGGGATGGGCAGGGAATTGCACAGAGACCTCGTTAATGAGGCTGGAGCTGCCAAGCTATCAAGTTGCTCTGCAGGTGCAGGCAGGGTGACCAGGCAGTGCCTGAGCTTCCAGGCAGTGCCTGAGCCCTCCTTTCCAGAAGCCTGATAAATGCCCCAGCAGAGAGTAAGGGAGAGGGAAGCGGGAGGCGGGGCCAAACCTCACAGGGCCCGTGGTTCACCTTACCGGGTTTGGTTTTTATTCCAGGAGAAGAGAGGAGCCAGGAGAAGAGAGGAGCCAGTGGAAGGTTCACACTGTGTTGCATGGGCAGGCTGACACTTTGCACAGACTCCTCTGGCTGCCGTGCAGGGAGCGGACTGGGGAGAGCAGAGAGAGGGGCAGATGGGAGCACGTGGGAGCTATGTTGGGAGTCCAGGGAGGAGTGGTGGTGTCCGGGACTGGGTGGGAGGCCAGGGCTGGCATGGAATAGACAGACTGAAGAGTTATTCAGGCCACAGACTGATAGGAGGGGCTTGGGTGGGGAGTGAGGAACAGTGGCCAACTGGATGGCAGATGGAATGGGAATGGGTATGAGACAGATGTCAGAAGAGCAGGCGATGGTTTTCCTGGACAGTGGAGCCCAGAGGAGAGCCCTGCTCCAGAGCAGCCGCCCAGTTCCTGGCCACAATGCCCACGGCCCACTCAAGGCAGGCTGCCAGGGATTCACAGCCTGACCACAGTGACCGCACTGAGAGAGCAGCTGAGCCGTGGCCATGACGGAGTCTGCTGTGAAAGCCTGCCTGGGAAGGGAACAGTGCCGCTGGGGCTGAGGAGACCTCTTGCGTGGAGTTTGAAGGAGAGCACAAGTGAGTGGGAGCATTTGGTCCCAAGAAAGGCTGCAAAAGAGAGGCAGGACTTGGAAGTCAGGAGGGAGCCTCGGTCACGAGGCGGGGGGCGGAGCACAGGAGCTGCGGGGCTGAAGGCCCTCCAAGCACTGAAGAGGGGGGGCCGTGCCCGTCCCTGAGCGAGCCGGGCTTTCAAGCTGAGCAGATCTGAGTGATTTCCTGCTCAACACTGTCAGCTGGGTGACTTTGAACAAGTCATTGAGCGTCTCTAAGATTGTTCTTGTCATAGATGTCATAATATTTAGAATATTTATTTCTTGGGGTCATTATGAGAAACAAAGAGATATGCATGAGAATAGAGAAAATATTTGCAACACAAAACCAACTGCTAGAGACCTGGTATCCAGAATTAAGTGTTGAAAAAAGAAAAAAGTCTCCTATAAATCAGTAAAAAAGGCAGCCAACCAATAGAAAAACAGGCAAAAAATAAATCCAGTAATTAACAAAGAATATTAACATGCTGAAAAAGATGTGATCAACCTGATTAATAAAGGAAAGTATAGTGAGATTCCACCTGCAGCCATGTGGATGAATTCTACTGATGGAATGCTGAGCAAAAGAAGCAAAACAGATACATGCACACAACACAATTCAGCGCACTTGAGGTTCAAAATCCAAGCATCCAATCTGCAATAAAATACATGTTCATCAGCTTTGCAAACTTTGAAAAATATGACAATATGAATTGATGGTGAAGTAGTGAGCAACAGGAAGTCTTTGTGCTGCAGGTGGGATGCAGATGGGTGTGACCATTGGGACAACATTTTGGCCTTTTCTGATACGACAGAAATCATGCACAGCCCAACATTTCCATTCTTGAGTGTGCCTATCTAGGAGGATAAATAAATTGTATAAATACAGTGTGGAGCACAAGAAACAATACATAGCAAGTGATTTTACTTTAGAATTCAAAAATCTGCAGAATTAAACTGTAGATTATGTAATACAGTTTATATTTTACAGCACATCCTTCCCTCTAAGCAGGGGTCTGCCATGATTGGTATTAGTCTATTTCTTGACCTAGGAAGGGGATAGTCATATGAGCTTTCGCTTTGTGATTGTTCATTATATTGTACATTTGTTTTGAACCCTTTAATCCAAGAGTATTTCATTCCACACTTTAAACAGGTTTAAAAAGAAGATAGCTAACACTTGTAAAATGCTTGGCATGGTGCCTGGCCCATATTAAGAGCTCAACAGATGGCAATTTTATTTACTGATATAACCCAGTTGTTAGAGCTGCCTGGTCTCCTAAGCAACCTTCCAGCTCCCGGACTTCGCTCTGTCTCCATGAGGCTTGGCTTTGAGGTTCAGATTCTGGGCTCCTGTGTTTTCCACTGAAGTCTCAAACCCTGTTTCTTATGGCAGCACTTCTCAATTGAGATGTGGTTTACTGTACTGCCTCAAATGTTCCCCAAGTGTGCTGCCAAACCTTGGCAACATGCAAAACATTTTTTAAGCATCTCTTTGGTTATGCAATTCTAGAAAGCTAGATCGGTAAACTGAGCACCTGGAGATGGGGCAGAGCCAGATCCAGCCTGCTGCAAGTCAGAAGTCAGGGGTTAAGGGTGGACTTGGATGCAAGCTAGTGCTGAAGAAAAGGGACCTCCTGAGTTTGAGAGAAGTAAAAACACACCCAAACCATGACAATGCAGAAGGGACCAGATGAATCCTGGGATCACAGTGACTGCTATTTAAACCCTGCACGTGTATAGCCCTAAATTCTGAACTTCCACAGAAAGGTTGACAAGCACTGACTTAAGGTAACCAGAGCATGTCTCTCTTCCTTGCAAGCCTAATAAAGGGATGGCCATTGTAAAGTTATCAGAAAGATTGTTGTGTACAACAGCTACTTATAATACCAGCTGGCTATGAGTGGTATTGAGCCCGTGTGAGCAGTTACAAGCTGGTTATGAGCCCATCAGAAGCCGGGCAGAGCTTTCGTCCTCATCTCTGCCTCGGGAGGTAGATGCTGTTGTCCTTGCCATTGCATCAGGTACAGCTGAAGCAGAGGAGTGTAGGAACTTGCTGAAGGTCACACAGCAAGTAAGGGCTGGAGCCAAGAAGAAGGATCGTTCTTATTCTCTCCTTCCACAGGAAGGGTGTAGTCCAGGGTTTGGGAGTTAAATGGAGGCCAGTTTTGCTAATAATAAGCAAAAATACCCTGGCATGGGGAGTTCTGGAAAACAGCAATGCTCTCTAAGCAGTTTGGCTGTTTATCACGTTTTAGAAGAGATTCCTGCACTGGACAGCAGGTTGGACTAAATTCCTTTCAAGGTCCTTCCAGAGAGGCCAAGATTGCAAGTATAGTCTTGGTAGAGCTTCAGATAGGGAGCTGGGATATATGCTCAGTTTCTTTTAAAATGCAAACCTCCAAACTGCAGGGCTGTTGGAGTACTGCTTTCATGTTGGGTTTCAAGAGCTCCCAGGCCCAGTCAAATGACTTTCCCTACAGGTTGTTTTCAGCTAGGCTTTTAGCTGACTGTAGTTGCATGGAGCCTTTGGCTGGCAACGAGATACCTCTCTAAGCTTCAGAAGAGAACAATTTTCATGAGACACATTCCCCCACACTCAGTGCTTTAATTTCTGACTGGAGGCACTGATCACTGGCTCTTTCCAGTCATGCCTCCCATGAGTCCCGTGTGTATTGTGAACACCACATGTGGGGTGTTGACAATGACGTTTGGTAGCATTTGGGCTTTTTGCTGAAATGATATGTCTGGCTGTGTTTCCAGGGTTACAGAAGCTTCCTTGGTCTATGACTGTGTCCAACAGAGACGCATGGCTTTTTGGTTTTCAGAGCCTCTGACTGCCCCCTCCCCCCATAAGGGAGGCACATGGCCAGGTCTCTAGCCGGAGTTAGCTTTGGTCGAGCCTTTGCTGTGACCTTGCAAAACTGATTGGGCTGTGGTTGATTATTTGACCTGGGCCTGGAAAATAAATCCTAGTGTTTTTCTGAGGGCAGAGCATATCATAACTTTTAAGGGCTTAGGCTCATAACTATTTTAACTAAACGTGTAGAGGCTTAGGAACTGCCATAGATACAATTTATCATTGCACAGTTAAGTAGTTCGTTTACTATGTCAATTACATTGAGTTTATTGAACAGATACTATTTTTACTTGACATTATTTTTAAAAGCAATTTTTGGGTTCCCAGCAACATTAAGCAGAGAGTACAGAGAGTTTCCATTACTCCTTGTCCCACACATGCACAATCTCTCCTGCTACCAGCATCCCCACCAAAGTGACACATCATTACCTCCCAAAGTCCATAGTTTACAACAGGGTTCACCCTTGCTGTTGTATATTCTGTGGGTTTGGACAAATGTATGATGACACATACCCACCACTATAGTATCATTCAGAGTAGTTTCTCTACTGTCTTAGTTAATTTTTCCTCGTTGCTGAGACAAAATACCTGACATCCAGAGTTAAGGAAAGGTTGATTTAGCTGACAGTTTGTAGAGGTTTCAGTCCATCTTCTGGCTCCAAGGCAGGTGGCGTGGCAGACAGGCCATGCAGAGGAGAAACAGTTCCTGGTGGTCAGAAAGTAACAAAAGCATCAAGGGAGCAAGGTAGGGGCCCTCAACAGAGTCTTTCTGGCCTTTTTATGCAGACTGCTTAGGGCGGGTAGCACTCACACCCATAATCCTAGTTCCTTGAGCCTAGTTTTGCATCATGAATCAATTCCAGAAAAAGCCCCACCTGTGACTGCATGAGGCTTTGGGGGAGACATCTGAACACAAGCCATGATATCTGCCCTAAAAACTTTTCCTTGCTCCACTTATTCCACCCCCTCCCTAACCCCTGGCAAACCACACCTTTTTCCCTACTGTCTCCATGGTGTTACCTTTTCAGAATGTGACATAGTTGGAGTTACATGGGATGCAGCTTTTTCAGATGGGCTCTTCCACTTAGTAATATACATTTAAGGTTCTTCCATGTCTTTCTAAGGCTTGATGGCTCCTTTTTAGTGCTGAGTAATATTCCCTTGTGTGGATTTACCACAGTTTTTTTGTTGTTGTTTATTTTATTTTGGTCCTATCTCATAGTTAAGGACATCTTGGTTCTTTCCAAGTTTTGGCAATTATGAATAAAGCTGCTAAAAACATCCATGTGCAGTTTTTTTGTGTGGACATAACTTTTCAACAATTTTGGGTAAATACCAAGGAGCACAATTACTGGATTGTATAGTAAGGCTATATTTAGTTTCGTGAGAAACTGCCAAACTGTTTTCCAAAGTGGCTGAACCATTTTGCATTCCCACCAGAAATGGACAGGAGTTCCTGTTCTATACCTCATTCATATTTGGTATTGTCAGGTTTTTGGATTTTGACCAGGCTGATAGGTATATGTGGTATCTTGCTGTTGTTTTAATTTGCATTCTCTAATGGCATATGCTATTGAGCATCTTCTCATATGCTTTTTTTTTGCCATCTACATATCTTCTTTGATGAGGCATCTGTTCAGATCTTTTGCCCATTTTCATTTGGGTTGCAGAAATTCTTATTGTTGAGTTTTAAGAGTATTTTGTATATTTGGGGTAGTGGTCCTTTATCAGGTATGTCTTTTGCCATTATTCTCTCTCAGTCTGTGGTTTGGCCTGTCCTCTTGAACATATAACAATGCTGTGTTAGTTGTGGTACAGCCATAGAAAGTGTATTTAAGACAATTGTCCCCATTCAAGTTGCTTTTATTTTATTTATTTATTTATTTATTTATTTTTGGAACCAGGGATTGAACTCAGGACCTTGCACTTGCGAGGCAGGCAGCAGAACCACTGAGCTAAATCCCTGGCCCCTATTTTATTTTTAAAATAAATTTTATTTTACTTTATCCCATTCCCCCACCCACCCACCTCAAGCCCCCCTTCCTCCCTATGTAAGGTTGCTTTTACTCTTACTGAGAAAAACCTATTTCCTGGAGACAGAAAGCTCTCTGGTCCTTTTTTTACTGGCTAGTAGTGAAGCTTGTAAGTGGATCACAGGAGTAGTAAACACTCCAGAGAATTGATATATTTGGGAAACTTGCTTGGCTATTGTTTTGTCAGTGACAATTTTCAATAAACCGAATTCTGGTGATTCATATATACAGCCTGGCTTGTTAGGGAAGACAAAATACTATTAGTATTCAAACAAACATCAATGATTGATAGTCACACATTGCTTTGGATTCCATGTTCACTGGCATTACATCATTTGATGACTATGATGCAGATGCCTTACCCAAATAAAGTGGCATATGGCAATTCGGCCAAAGAAAAAACTTATCTTATATATCTTTTCTTTCTTGTATTTTGAAATATTTTAAAATGCTTACCAGAAGGGGATCATTTCTAAATAGCACAGTCATAGGGAGTACAGCTCACATGACTTTGCATTTGGAGTCAGCGCTTGCTTATACTGAGTTACAGATCAGTAAATTAAAATGATCTGCCTGAGCTTCCAGGTGAAGTGCAAGTCTTCCAGTGTGGCTATTCCTAGATGCAAACCACCTGGAACCCAGAGATGGGATGTCGGAGGGCTCCTGGTTGGTTCCACCATGGCTCCACCCATCGCCAAGTGCCTGGAGTCATTTGGGAGGGTAAAGTCCAATTTAAACTCTCGAATGAAAGGGAAATTCAAGCACTTGGCAGAGTAGTAGAAGAAACGCTCGGAAGGCAGTCTGATTTGTTAAGGTCCACAACAAGCTGGATTCAGTATCTAGTACACATGCTGTCTTCATTATGTCCACTCTCTTAAAGAGGAAGAAAAGGTCAGTGTGCCCAAGTATGCCATTAATCAGAGAGAGCCACAGAGTTCTGAGAGGCAGTGAGTGGGGGCCAGGAGGAAGAGGACACAGTGGTGTTCCTGACCAGGAAGATATGCCGGGGCACCTGGCTGCAGGTCCCTTTTCCTGGTGAGACTGATACAAATGCTCAGAAAAATGGCAACCTTTCCCAAAGCAAAGCTGAAAAGCAGGAGTTGCAAAATATTTAACCTGGGCAGGTTTTGCACAGGGCCAAGGCCATGGTGCAGGACTCTGCAGGCCCTGGCTCTAGGCCTACCTGTGCCCTTACCATGACCGTAGGCAATTTATTTTCAACCACTGAGCCTTGGTTTCTTCATTTGCAAAACTGGGACAATAATTTGTGCATCTAATACTGTTGCCCAGATGTCAAATACCTGGCACATAGTAGGGACTCAATAAATGTTAAATAATTTTTTAAAAATCACTCGGACTTTATGCAGTTAATGGCTCCACTGTAGGGCAAACCAGGTGTACTCTAAATATACTTCTGCTTAGATTGCTTTCATTAGAAATGAAATATTCTGTCAACTAGGATGCTTTCAGTTACAAGTAGCAAAACCGCCAACTCAAGCTAGCTTAAAAAAATAAAGTGAATTTATTGCTTCACATAACTGGAAAGCCCAACAAAAAGTCAGCTTTAGGAGAAGCTTGACCCAACAGCTCCATGATATATGGAAAAACCTGCTTTCTTTTTTGTTCGTTTTAAAGCAGCTGGTTCTTGCTCTGTTCCCCATACTGGTCCTGAACTCCATTACTCATGTGATCCTCCTGCCTCAGCCTTCAGAGTAGCTGAGTCTACAAGTGCCACCATGCTCAGCTGAGACCTGGTTTCTTTTTGCTTCTGCTCTGCTACTGTGGTATCAGCTTTATTCCAAATCTGGCTTCCTTCGTTGTTGCAAGATGGTCTCAGCAGAAGTCTGGGTCCATCTGTTAGAATTAAGTTTAGTCTGTGTGATGGAAAACACACCATGACAGTGGCTGTACAAGACAGAAGTATATTTTTCCTCCATGTGAAATAAATCCAGAGATAGGCAGTCCAGGGCTGGAATAGTGGTTTCACCTTGTTGTGGACCTAGATGTTTATCTTGGTGCTAAATATTTTAGGGCATCTCAAGATCACCCCAAGGTCCAAAGGGCTGCTGGAGTTCCAGCCATTACATTTGCATTGTGGGCAGGAGGAAAGGTCCAAAGAAAGCCTTGCTTCCTCACTGTTGAGGAAATGCACAGAAAGTACCACACATCCTTGTTTCTTACAACTCATTGGCTAGTACTTAGTCACGCAGGATAGTTGTAAGGATGGGTGGGGATTCGAATCTTTTGTTGGGCTCAAATGTTCCCAGTTGGAAATTGAATTATTCTCATTCCCAGTGTGTATCTTCCCAGAAGATAGGGAGAGTATATATTTGAAGGCTAGTTGTTGCCACTCAGAGCCACATGCTTTCTAATTCAGTCTCAGAGGACCTTTTAGAGGAATTCCCATGGAAGGGAAGAGATGTTTCTTAAAAACAAAATTCAGAATATATAACATATCTCATTGGCTCAAATCTGTTCGAGTACTGCATACCTGGGGCAATCATTGTGGGGGGTGTGGGGAATGGTGATGCTCATTGGCTGAATGCTTGAGCAGCCCCCTTGTATGGAGAGTGGGATTGGTTTCCTTAGCCACGACCAAGACCTGACAGGATGATAGGGAGGGGTGCGGGTGTCATTTCAAAGCCCCCTACTCCTTAAAATTCTGGACCACATCTTAAATTTTAGACCCCTCCCTTATCTTTATGGTTCTTTTCTGAATCTTCTCCAGTCTTTCCTGATTCACACTGGGCACAGTAATAAGACTGCAAACCTCAGCCTCTCGAAACTAGTTTGTCCATCTGTGAATCGGTCAGGATCACGTAGTATCTACCTTTTCTTCATAGAGTGGGTTGGGGGGTGGGGATGGAGCTCAGTGGCGCTGCCACCTGTCTCGAAAACATAAGGTCCCAAGTTCGATCCCCGGTACCAAAAAAAAAAAAAAAAAAAAGAGTGAGATGGTGCACATACACAGCGAGCATTTAATAAAGGTTAAGTGACAATTGGTAAGCATTTTAATATGTTCAACCTGCTTTAAATATTACACAATGCATATACACATTGAACAAGACATTACATGTACAGCTTTTATGGGGTTTTTTGTATCAGTTAAAAATTTTTTAAACTTTAAAAATAAAAGGTGAATAACCAGCATACTATGAGTTCCTGTTTCTTGAGTGTTTCTTGTTTCTGTCATACTTTTTTTTTTTTTTGTACTGGGGATCAAACTCGGGGTCCTTGCACTTGCGAGGCAAGCAGCGGAACCACTGAGCTAAATCCCTGGCCTCATACTTCTTGACCTGAAGCCTTACACTCTTCTTATTCTGCCTGTTTCTACTTCTCTGATTTTTTTTTTCTCTTTTTAGGAATTCTTCTTAATAAATGTTCCTGCCTCTATTTCTGACTTCATCTCTAATTTGCCAAGCCACTTTTCAGTGCCTGGAGATGCAATGATAGGAGAACTCAAGCAGGAGGGCAAAGAGTAGGAAAGGTGTAGTGAGGAGCAGCAGGAGCAGCACAGCCACCCCTCCCTGAGAGAGCCAGCCCAGCCTGCCTGCAGGAGGAAAAGGAGTGTTTTCTGAGGTTCCTATGGATTTACATAAGAGCCACATCAGCAGTCAGTAGGCCCTGGAGCTAGTTTGTCTCCACAGAGCTTAGGGCTCAGCTTGAGGTACATTTAGTTTGGAATTCAAAGGATGTGGTTCTGGTGGTCTTGAACTGACACCTCCCTAGCTGTACTTGGGATGGTTTGCTCTCTCTTCCTCCTCCTGCCCTTCCTCCTTGCTTGGCAAAGATGCAGGGCTGGGAGGATTTGTGCTGGATTTTCTATGCAAAGAGGTACTCACAGAGTTCCTGCCCTGGACCAACCCGGAGATGTCCAGGTTCCCCAGAGTGCTGCCTGCAGGAAGGAGAGAATAACTCACATCCATTGCCAGTCACCACAAGCACCTTGCATGTACAATTATCATATCATCATCATCATAATGGTAATAGTTAACATTGAATATGGTGCTTACTCTGTGCCAGGCATAATTTAAATTATTTTATTTATTTTTTACTTTTTTGGTACCAGGGATCAAATTTGGGTCCTTGCACTTTCAAGGCAGGTGGTGGAACCACTGAGCTAAATCCCTGGCCCTAAATTATTTTATACCCATGACTTTATTTTATTCCTTGCACTCCTTTGAAGTAGTAGCTTCCATTGTTCCAATTTACAGGTGAAGAACTGACCCAGAGGTCAAATAATTCACTCGGGGTCTCTGAGCCAGCATGTGAGAGCCTGGATTCAGCTAAGATTCTTCAGCACTGTGCTCTTCAGTAGACACTATCTTGTCTCTCCAAGAGGAGGTTTAGTGTTATCATCGAGCCCATTGCTATGGTTTGGATCGGGCCGTGGCGCACTGTGCTCATCGGTCAGTAAATCTTGGCTGAGTGTGCTGTTGGAGGTGGGCTGGTCACAGGAGGCAGGTCACTGGGGGTGTGACCTGGAAGGGTACATCTCCTTCCTTGGCTCCTCCTCCTCCCTCTGCTTCCTGGCCACCATGGCGTGAGCAGCTTTTCCTCTGCCCAAACCCATCTACCATGCTCTTCCTGCCTTGGACCCAGCTGACCGTGGCCTATGACCATGAGCCAGAGTAAATCTCTCTTCCTTTAAGTTGTGAGTGTCAGGTATTTGTCCTAGCAAGTAAGAGAGTGACTAAGACACCACTGTACAAATGAGAAGACTGAGGCAAATGAAGAAGAAGTAGGGCTGGATTCAAATGCAGTCAGGAGACTCCAGGGGTGGGTCTTATTTGCTATATCATGCTTCCTTCTCCAGGGACATCTCCACATCCAGGGAGCAGCCTGAGGTCCGCATGGGATGATAACATCAGTAGCCTAGAGTGGCTGCTGGCATTGCACAGGCACAGAATGGTGTGCAAGGTACTTAGCCCTATAGTCCAAGCATTGCTTCTGGACCTGGATGGAGTGAGGGAGATGTACATGTGTGCATCCGTGCATGTGTACCTGCCTGTGTACGTGCATGTGTTAGGGGATGGAGAAAGGCAGCTGGTGACCAAGAAATTGTTTTTGGCCCCAGAAGCAGAATTCACTGTGATTTTGCTGTTCCCTGGTCTCTTCCTCACTTTATCCCAGGGTCATTGATTAAGGTGTCCTGGGACCCTCTAGGGGTTATGAAGCAGCAGACACCAAAATCATAGTGCCACCAGATACCTAAGAGAACTGGCAAGGGGAGACATCATTTATTTATTTACACCATGCCTTGTTCCTCAAAGGATGTTTGACAGTACACAGTAATGACTCTTATACTAGGAGAGCACATCAGTGATATGACAGCGTGCCTTCAATCCCAGCTCTCCTGCTTCCCTTCCCAGGATGAGTCCCATCAACTTCTTGCAACCAGATTTCTTTGTCTCTCAGTGGGAGTGATGTTTTCTTCGTGGAATTGGAGTGATCATTACTAAGTTCATGTCACATTCCTAGCCTGAGTCTAGACTGCAGAGACAGAGGAAAACAGGGGAAGGATAAAATGGAGCCCAGAAATGAAACCAGTACAAAAATTCCTACCATAAAGTTATCCTAACTTTCCCAGAGCTGGTGCGACAAGAAAACCCCAATTGTTAGATCCTTCATGTATTTATGAGAGGAAACAGTGGGCTGCACTCAGGTAGCTGCCCAGGTGAAGGTGGCAGACATCTCTCTGGAGCCCTTCTGAGAAGGACATTGTGGTATTGTAAATGGCGTCCCCAACAACTTCTTTACCATAAACCCAATGACAAGTGCCCTGACTGTCCCTTAAGAGAGACAAAGGGCCACGAGCCAAGCGAAAGCCAATAAAACCCATTCCACTGAGAGCCCTCGGGCTGGAGTCTGGACTGATGCGAGCTTTGTATTGCCTGTTTGTCTTGTAACCTTCCAGTGAGATAGGCAGTACAGCTATGCTCGTTTATAGATAAGTAAACTGAGGCCCAGAAAAGTTAAGAGAGCTGCCCAAGGTCACTGAGTGTATGATCCCAAGCCAGGAACCTCACCTCAGAAGAGGTGGGCAGATAGGGGAGCAGGGCCAAGATTCATCTCAGAGAGTCAACGCCAATGTGCTCCAACGCACAGATGAAAGGGTGATTGAAAACCTGGAGTTCTCCATATATCAAGGCTGCGATAACTTTGGTCTGCAAAAGTGTCAAGGCAGTTAAGTTCCTGTTCTGGCTATTTTTTACAAATGAATATATGACACTCACAGGATACTCAGCACACATCTGTTTCAGTGTTGGCCCTTCTAAACTCACTGACAAGAAACACTTCCATCCCAGCAGAATGTTCTAGAAGGGCCAAATACAGCATTAAGCTGCCTCTGCCTGGCAGACCTTGCACGGTTATACATACAGCCCTCTGTGTTCATAGCTTTCACATCCATGAATTCAGTCAGCCGTGCAATGAAAATATTTGGGGAAAATATTGCATTTGTACTGTATATGGATAGCCTTTTTCCTTTACCATTTATCCCCTAAACAGTACAGTTTAAAAACTATGTGGCATTTACATTGTGTTTGGAATTTTAAGGGATCTAGAGATGATTGAAAACACATGTTAAGATGTGCATGGGTTATATGCGAATACTGTGTCATTTTACGTAAGGGACTTGAGCGTCCCCGGATCTTGATATCCTGTGGGTCCAGGAGCCAATCCCTGCTGGATACCAGGTGATGAGCCAGCCAGCCTTCGGGCTCTTCCCTTTCTTTCGGATCTAGATCAGTTGGTAGAGTCAGGGCTCATGGTCTCAACATTTTGGGGCTGACCCCCTTTTTCCTGCCCGCATCCCCCTCAATTCCTGTATTCCTTATACCTTAGACTGTGTAGACAGCTTGCCTTTGCTCACGCAGAGAACCCAGCATAGCGCAGGCCATAGGGAGAGCCACGCGGCTGGTCCCTTACCCAAGTTGAGAGCCGTGTTCCCTTAAGTCCCTGGCTTCACATATCTCGGGCTTTGTTCTTCCTCAGGAGTTGTCATCTCAACCAACTAGTTCCCCTAACCCCAAATTGCACTTCCTTTCCTAGAGAACAGAGCTTAGCTCATCTCACATTCTCTGTTTATTTCCCAGGCCCTGCCCAGAACTTGCCTTTTCTCCATCAGGTCCTGCCAGAGCTCACATGGTATGTTTCTTCTCTGTATGACCATGTATGTTCTAATGTGTGACTCGGCCATAGCCGTGGTTTTACGCAGCACCTCCCTCTGCAACTACATCATAGTTATTGGAAACTACAGAATAGTTGGCAATTACATTGTTATAAAATAAGAATGAAATAACAATATAGTAAACAGGATGATTGAGTAGGGTACGTTGGTGTACAAGGGCAAGGGGAGCAGCGACTGCTGGCTGGGGCAGTCCCATTGGGTTCCACAGAGAGGTGAGGATGGGCTGAGTATGAGGCGAGGGTGGGAGGTGATGAGTGGGGAGCAAGTAGGCGGGTCACAGGGAGGAGAGACAGCTTGAATAAAGGCATGAAGGTGGCCCGACCCGTGGCCCACAGGATTGGAGGTGAGCAGGAGTCCTGGGCAGGTCGGAGGAGCAGGGAGCATCACGGGCCAGAAGGAGGAGCAGAAACCAGACCAGGAGCTCGAGCCAGTGGTTTTGTGGTAGTGAACATGTTGATTGCAAACTGCTAGGATCCAGCCCTCAGATGAAGTCTATTTTCTTACAACATGTGTGTATTTGTTACAGGGAGCTATGATGACTTGAAGGTGTCCTGTCAACTATGTCTCAGGCATCAGCTGACTCAGTGGCATGAGCATCTTGGATCCCGACAGATGACACTGTAGTTGTTAGGAACCACGGAGGAGGCTGCCCAGGGCCAGCGGCCACCCTGACCTGGAAGTGCTTTGTCTGCAGTGTGGGAAGTTGTGATCTCAGGGTAGGCAGCAGACACGCCTTGTGTTGGAACCCAGACTGGTGTCAGCTACATCAGTGGTTCTCACACTAGAGCCTGCCCTGAATCCCCTGGGCGACTGCTGGCCCCACCCGCATAATCTCTGCTTCAGCAGATCTGGGTTTGGGCAGAAGAATTTGCATTGCTAACAAGAGCCCAGGGGGATCACACTTAGAGAAGCACAGCTCTACTCCAGGCTCCCATTGTTAACTTCTAAAACTTTCCCTCTCTAGGTCTTTCTGAAAAGAAACTTCAGATTTAAGGGAAGAGTAATGGAAGTCAAAAAATGGAAACAACCCACATGCCCATGGACTGATGAATGGGTTAAAAAATTATGCTATATTCACACAATGGAATATTATTCAGCCATAAAAAGGGATGGAATCTGATACACCTATAATGAATGAACCTTGGATGAACCTTGAAAACCTTATGCTACATGTAAGAAGCCACAGTATGTGAATCTGGTATGATTTGTCCAGAATAGGCAAATTTAAAGACAGACAAGCAGATTAATGGTTGCCAGGAACTGGGGGCAGGAGAGGAATGCAGAATGACTGATTTGGGGGTTTTCCTTTTGGAATGATAAACACATTCTAGAACTAGATATTGGTGATGGTTGCAGAATAGTGTGAATGTACTTTGTACTGCTGAATTGTGTACTTTAAAGTGGCTAAACCAGTCAATTTTATGTGAATTTTACCACAATAAAAAAGTGGAAAATGTGAGTGTTGTTCTAACTCAAATTGTTGGGCCAGCTGAAAGGTTCACGGGATAATGGTTGGATATGCAAAGAGCCCAAGCTGGTCGCTGTCAGGGATGACTGCAGAAAGAATCACCGGAAGTGTCTGGTGCCATACCCTTGTTTTAGTTCTACCTCCGATCAATGAAATCAGTCTGCACATGAGGCCCAGGCATCACAAAGTTTAAAACCCACCCCAGATGATTCAAATGTGCAGCCAGGCTTCAGAACCCTGGCTTAAAACCTCCAGGGCCAAACAAGCTCATGAGCTCTGTGCGCACCGACTCGCCCCTTTATCTTCTCCTGGGCCTGCTGGGAGTGGAGGGGAGATTCCAGGAGAGGGCTTTTAGAATTGGACAGCCATGGTTTGAAAACCAGCCCCACTGTTTTTTGTTTGTTTGGTTGGTTTTTTGGGGGTACCAGAGATCGAACTCGGGACCTTCCGCTTGTGAGACAGGCGGTGGAACCACTGAGCTAAATCCCCGGCCCCCAGCTCCACTGTTAACTAGCTGTGTAATCTTGGGCAAACCACATAACCCTTTGTTATGGTCTGTGTCTAGATGGGCCCCCAAAGCCTCAGGCAGTCATAAGTGGGGCTTTTTCAGAGGTGGCTGGATCTAGAGTGTGTGATGCTGGGATTGAGGGTGTGTGTTACTAAATCAGTCCACTGAGTGGTTTGGCACCGGCCTTATCCCCAGTAGTCTGGATAAGACAAAAGGGCCAGAAAGATGCTGTTAAGGTCCATGGTTGCTTTTGCTGTCTTCCACCACCATGAACTGTTGCCCCTCTGCCGTGTGCCACCCTGCCTTGGAGCCAGCAGATTATGCACTGAAACCTCTACAAACTGAGCTAAATAAACCTTTCCCCCTTTAACTTTGGGGGTCAGGTATTTTGTCTCAGCAACGAGAAAGTGACTACCACATCCTTCAGGCACTGTTTTGACACCAACATCTCTTTGCACCTCCTCTAGGCTGGAAAAGAGACACCATGCCCTATTTGTGTGGAATTCCTCGAGCTATCGTACCTTAAGTTCAATTCCGTCCCTCCAATGGAGGGTAGGTTGACAGACAACTTCATAACGCAGGGAAGGACACGTTTCATGGAGAGTTAGTGATTATCCCATCAATCCTTTCTGGACTCAGGGTCAGACTTTCTTCTGTGTACCAAGCTTTATAAATGATGTAAACATACTGGAGATAAAAGCAGGTAAAATTCACCTACAAGCTTTAGTAACAAATAAGGGATTGCTCCATGTTTTGTTCAGTCCTTATTCATAGGTAATTTGTGTAATACATTTGTATCCCGTGACCATTATGGCATAGATATGATTTTATACTCTGCATTTTTTTCATTCAGTACTTTGTATTCTGCATTTGCTATGCATCTGTGGTTCATTATGGATGTTTTAATGGCTGCATAATATTTCATTGAATAGCCTTACTATAATTTCCTTTAATATTCCTCTGTTGTTAAGCCTTTTGATTGCTTCCAGGGTTTCAGTATTACAAACTGCACCCAGTGAAAACATTTGTGTGTGTAACTAATTTGTGTGTCTAACTTCCTTTGACTTATTTGTTTAAAATAAAATTCCCATAAGTTGCCAGGTCAAGGGCATGAATGTTTTAGGACTCTTAAGTGCACTGTCAAATTGCTCTGTAGAGGACTGTACCAATTTCCCCAGTGACTAGCAGGGTGTGTGTGTGTCATTTTCAGTACTTGCCAGTGCCGAATTCATCATTTGAAATAGGTTTATAAATTGTATATGCTCTAAGTTAACATAGGCCAATAAGTGACAGTGTCTAACTTTTTGGTGGATATAACATCCCTTCCCCATTCCTTTGCTGGTGGCATCCCCTGATGTTTTGTAAACCGCATCGTAGGAAATCAATAATTACTTTTTGAAGCAATGAATAATTCAGGCAATGGCTCCTCCCAGTAATTCTTCAGCTTTTTCAAATAGCAAAGGATTTTTTGCCTTTGGTTTGTTTTCTAAATAAACTAAACTTTATTTCACTTATGTCGGAAGCCTTAGAGAGCTCTGTGTGCCGGAAAAAGGGATGGGGGTCTTCAGTTGGTGAGAAGGAGCTCCCCCTCACCAGCTAACTCCTTGTTCTTCTCCTCCAGCCTCTGTCTGCCTCCTGTCTCATTTCCTGTCTACTCCTGAGAGCCAGCTCAACAGCAATGAAGGGAAAGCTATTTGTAGAGTGCACGGGAGGAAAATAAATGCAAAGAGGCCCTTCCTAAGCGGTTGCGCTCAGCTCTCACTCTTTCTAGCAGCAAGAGCTTTATGAATGCCAGGCGATAGAACATGTACTTTGGTACCCATTGGTTGGGACAGTTGGTAGCTATGAAAACTGCTGTGGACTCAGTGATGCCTTCGGGTAAGTGTGTATCTCATTAATTTCAGTAGCGACCACATAAATTTCACAAACAGTAAAAAATATGCACGAGACCTGTTTATCTGGCTACACCGATTTGGTTTGTATTCTCAGCTTCCTTATGTGTTCTTTTCTGCACAAAGGTTGGGAAATGCTGCCCTGAGAAGCCACTGTCACCTTGTGACTGGCAGTGCTTCCTTGATGAAGAGGACTAGGCCAGTGCTTGTCATCATAACTCGTACTTTACTTCGGATCCCCTTCCCAGGAACAACTCGTCCTTAATTTTTAAAGATGGCTCACTTTAAGTCTCCTGCCTGCCTGTTCACCTTCTTATCAGTGACAGCAACAAACAATTAATGAAATTTTAAAAATGTCTTACTGCCTGAAATTACATCTTCCAATTAAAAAGTAACAAAGGCTGCATCCCTCCTCTGTTCCCTTCCCTGGCTGAAACATCTTGACATCTGCTTCTGTCTCCAGCCTTGACTAAGACCAAGCTTATGGAAAAACAGAATAAGTCATACACTTCTATTGGGGACACATGGTGTGTGACTTCAGTTCTCAAGGGAAACGTGTTCTGGTTGTTTGCAGAAAACTGATATAGTCAAGGGTTGCTTTGCCAGAGCACAGCAGGGTCCCAGGGGTCCACAGAGGTACCCCACAGAGGCATGGGGGCCCTACTGCCCACACCCTTCCCCCTTCTCTAGCCCTAGTTGACACCAGCTTCTTTTTCAAAACTGAGCTCAGCATAGACTCTTAAACCCAAGGGAAAAAAGAGGTCACGACCCAGTGGCTTCCAAGCCTTCCAAGCCCAAAGTACTCCCAGTAGAATCCCTTGGGGGAACTTCCCTAAAATGCATTCTTGCCCCACACCCATTCTGATTCCTTGGGACTGTGTGTGGCCATGAATTCTGCATTCTGAAAAGCTTTTCTGTGTTTCAGATGACCAGTCTGATTTCAGAATCACTACGCTCGCAGCTTCCATCCCCTGGACTCTACCTATGCATTGAAATGTCCCCTCATGGACACAGAGGGCTTTTAAGTACTTTCCTGTGTGCATTTGGATTTTGCCTTACTATATTTGCAGACTTCCATTGTCTAGTGCCCTCTAATTTTCAACTCCTATTTCCTTTTCATGTAGGGTCTTTCAGCTGTGCATTAGGATAATTGGGGCAACCAAAAAGTACTAAATGGATGTCATCAAAATTAAAAACTATTATTTTAAAAAATTGATCCTAGGGACTAAACCCACAGCCTCATGCATGCCAAGACAAGCTCAGAGCTACACCACCAGCCCAAACTAAATACTTCTGCTCCTTAAAAGCTACTGGTAAGAAAAAGAAGAAACAAATCACTCACGGACTGGGGAGAATTATTTACCACACATATATCAAAGTCAGGATAAACTCAGGAATAAAACTAAGCACTTCACAAAGAATAAAGGTAAATGGCCAATAAGCACATGAAAAAGTAAGACCCTTAGTCATTAAGGGAATAAAAATTAAAACCAAATTGAAATACCTGCTAAAATGACTAAAATTTAAAGACGACCATCATCAATGTTGGAAAGGATTCCCATTCAATTCTAGTAGGAACATAAAATGGTGCAACCAGTTTGGAAGTTGGTCTGGCAGTTTCATGTGAAGTAAAACAGACCTACCAGTGAACAAAAACCCTACTTCTAGGTTTTTCTGAAGAGAAATGAAAATAGACATATACCAAAAGGCTTACAGCTTTGGTAATAACAGCCCCTAACTGGAAACTACAAATGTCCCTTAATTATAGAATGGATACATAAATTATAGTATATCCATGCAATAAAATTCACTTCCATAATAGAAAGGAATGAGCAATTGGTTCATACAACAACATGGATGAATCTTAAGAACATGAAACTGAGTGTGAGATCACACATGAAAAAGTGCCCACTGTGTGATTGTACTCATATATAGTTCTAGAACAGGCAAATAAAATATGGAGGAAGGAATCAACACAGTTGCCTGCAAGGTAGGGGCATCTGTGAGTGACTAGGGCACTCAGGAAAGAACTTTCCGGAATGACAGATATGTCTGTATCCTGAGAGTGGCCTGGGTCCCAAAGCATAAGCACTTGTCAAAACTCATTTTGAAAATAGGATCTTACATGTTGTACATTTAATATCTGTATGTTTGATTTACATAAGTTATATAACAATGAGGAACATTGTTTTGAAAAAAAGTTTCCCAGATGATTTTGCTGCACAGTAAGGGCTGAGAGTCAGTGAGGTGCTGTCTTTACCTTGCAGCTCGGAAACCTTTGCTACGGTCTTGGCCCTGTCTCCTAGCGCCCTGCGGAGGAGGAGACTTTCAGCAGAGGCCAGGGCAGCAGAAGCCCTCTTCTCTGTATGCCAGGCTGATGTTTCCATATAGCATTTGAGGAAAGCACCTTTCATCCACTTCATCAGAAGAGCATCTTTTTACTCCTAGAGTTACTGATTCTGGTGTAGTTGAACGCATTCTTATTTAAAATGAGGTTCTTAGACGTATTTCTTTTGAATAAAACATACTTCTAAAAGCCACCGTTTCCATTTTCATTTTCTCCTTCCAGTACCCAGGGTCTGGTGGAATGTTTAACCATGATGTGTCTGTATTTCGAGGCTATCCTATTACCCATCTCCTATGCCTGGCTTTATTATCGGTGGGAAATACTCAGATCTGATTTAGCTTCTGTTTTGAAGACCTGGTGTTGGATACCCCAGAGCAACACAGAAGCAATATATCCCCACTCAGCAGCTTTGGCCATCTGGGACTCAGCTAATAACTAAAAAATGAGCCACGGAAGCTCTGAAGACACGAAATAGACATCCTAAAATCCATGGGCTTGACTCAGAGGCGAGGCCTTGGGCTGTCACTCACAGCCAGTTTACCCTTACCGGGGACACAGGTGTTTAATGGCTTCATGGCCTGGCGAGAAGACAGAATAAGATGGGAGATGGAGCGAAGGTGGACCTTACCATTGGAGGTGTTGATAGTTATAAAAGGGGGCAGTTGCAGGAGAGAAGCAATGATCCCTTTCACCATCACCTTATCTTAGTAAAATAACCAGGAAATAGAAAAAATCGAATGGCCATCTGCCTGAGCAGCGTGTGTGTAAAATCATCTCTGCAATCCCGGGAGGCACGATCACTTTCCAGGTCAACACGAAACTGCCATCGATGGTAATGCTTTTAAGCCATTAGGAAAAGGCTAAATGATCCGTGCACCTCTCTCCTTAAGGAAGCGGAGAGGTGTGTAATATGGTTTAGAAGGCTTCTACCAAATTGGGCAGAAATAAAAGTTTTGACAGTTGAAGGGGGCAAGTTGCAGTATCTCAGACCTTGACTATCCTGGAACAGTGCCCTGGAGGCCAGCTCTGGGGTGATGACGGGACACTGCCCAGGCAACAATTGCGGGTCAGGACCACCAGACCCTCGCCGCTCGACTCCAACACTGGTGCTCACCCCCTTTGTCACTAGGGGACCCTCACCTTTCAGCTGCAGCCCCTGGGCCTCCAATCTGCCCTTCTGCTTCCTCAGCACCAGCTGCCTCTTTCCCTCGCAGCCTCTGTCAGTCTCCAGCCCCTGTCGCTGTCCCATCTCCTCCTTGTCCCTTCAGGCCTGACTTTGGTTATCTTTGGGCAGACTCTTCACCGCACAGACCTGTCAGAAGTCCATCTCTCGGTCCCATCAATCGGAAGTAAAAAAAAATGATCATACAGAAATTCTGCAGATGAAATATTAGTGATGTTTGGAATTAAAAAAATAATAATCTAGCAGGGGCGGAGAGAAAAGGTGTATATGAAACAAGGTGGCCAGATAACTGTTGGAGTTGGGTGATGGGTGTATACCATAAATGTGCTCTTTGTGCAAGGCAAAAATGTCCATTTAAAAAGTTATGCAGAAGCTGGGTGAGGTGGTGCTCATCTGTAATCCCAGCACTTAGGAGACGGACGCAGGAGGATTGCCCTGAGTTCAAGGCTAGCCTGGTCTACATAGTGAGTTCAAGGCTGGCCTGAACTACAAAGCAAGATACTGACTCAATAAAAAAAGTTATACAGAAAATGTGATGTCATACAAACTAATTTAAAGTTCTTATTGCTTATTTTTATGGAACGTTGGAGACAGTACATTCTCTTTACCATTAACCTGAGATCACTTTTATTTGTATGCTAATAACTTCATCCAAGAAATAAAATACCTGGGAATTATTTGTTTAAAAAAGAATCTTGGAAGTAAAAAAAGAATCTCGCAGCCTCTGGCTGCCCAATATCCACTGTGGTCCAGATTATTCGGAGCAGGTTTGAAGTGTCAACAGTAAGTACAACTCCATGGGGTCAGGACAGAACCCAAGGGGGGGTGATACCTCACCTGGGAAGAGTGTGGAGCCCAGGCTCACATGTCACAGTTCAGCTCTACAGCTTGTCATCGAGGAAGCTAGGGGCCAGTTGGAACCCACTAGACCTTTGGGACTTGATTTCCCACGAACTTGGCTCTCTGGTCAGAAATTACTTCCCTTCTCCTCTATTGGCCCAACTCTTCTCCAAGCCTTTTCCCACCTTCTTTCCTTCTTAGCTTCCTTCTTTACTTTTCTTCTTTTAAATCTCCACCATCCCCACTGCAAAAACCCATGGAATGTTCATGTCAGAACTTTAGTATTGTTGTAAAAATTAAAATACAAGTGTGGGAGGAAAATTTAAATTAATTAGAATAGATTTAATCATTGTAATTAAAACAATTTTATTATGGATTCTTTCAAACATGCAAACATCCATCTGACTAGTATAATGAACCTTTGTACCAATCACTTAGCATCAATAGAAGTTCACACATGGCCAATTTCCTTCCATCTGCCACTCCCCCATTTCCACCCTCCTGCTTAACCCAGATTACTTTAAAACACTCCAGTGATCATATTCTCTCATCTATAAATAAATCAGTAGTATTTCTCTTCTGTGTGTGTGTGTGTGTGTGTGTGGGTGGGTGGGTGTGTGCATGTTAGTGAGGATTGAACCCGGGGCCTTGAACAGGAGCTATACTGCTAGTACAATTCAGGTAGTATTTTTAAGAGATAAAATCTGTCTTTTAAAAATACAGTCATAACACCAAGAACACAAATAAAAATAATAATTTGTTAATATTATGAAATAGTGCTCAAATTTCCTTGATTACCTCACAATTTAGTTTTTACTCTTGGTTTATTCAAATCAAGAGCCAAGTACAGTCCCTGTCTTAGTTGCTTTCTCATTGTTGGTACAAAACCTGACATCTACAATTTAAAAGAGGAAAGGGTCATTTTGGCTCAGTTTATAGAGGTTTCAGTCCATAGTCAGCTGGTTCCAAGGCAGGGCGGCGTGGCAGAAGAGAAACAGTCCATAATATGGGAGCCAGGGAGCAGCGAGAGAGGCATCAAGGGAAAAGGATTTGTATAAACACCTTCCAGGCCGCACAGTGATCCACCTCTTCCCATTGTGCTTCACCCCCTGACATCAGACCAGCTATAAACCCATCAGTGAACTAATCCAATAGTGAGTATCATGCATCCATGATCCAATCACTCTGCCCCCTATGAGCTCATGTGGCTTTGGGGGACATTTTAGATATAAGCTATAGCATTCTGCCCCTGGCCCCCAAAAGACTCATGTGCACCCCTTTATGCAAAAGGCACTTAGTCCATCCCCGAGAGTTGCCAAAGTCCTAACAGTTTGAGCGTGGCTGAAAAGTCCAAGTCCCAAGTCTCCTCTCAGATTTAAGGCAAGCTCTTAGCTGCAAGCTTCTGTAAAAAAATGAAAAAAAGTTAAACACTTCCAACATACAATGGCACAAGATCCCCATTCCAAAAGGTAGAAATCTATAGAAATAGAAAGGAACAGGACCAAAGCAATACCAAAATCCAGAAGGGCAAACATTAAATCCCATAGTTCCATATCCAGTACCTTGTACAATCTGTGGCAAGATGCGAACTCAGAGCCCCTACAGCATTGCTGCTGGTTGTAACCTTCATGGCCTCTCTCTTGGGTCAGCTCTGCTCACTCTTTGTGGCTTTCCTCAGATGATCCATGTTCCTGGCTTCTCTAACCTTCTGAGGTTTCCACTGTACCTTCGACTTCACACTAACAGCTTTACACACTGCCCTCTCAGGGGCACACTGGATGGCCTCTCCAGCCTTTTTCTGAAGTCTGCATGAAAGTCTTCCTGATCCCTTAACTCTTGGATTCTGCATGAGCCTAAAACCAGCACCAGGTAGATGACAACAAGGTCTTCCACCAGTTGGAGCAGTACCCAGGCTTCCCTCCCTCTTGGCTGTCGGTGTCAAGTACCCAGATTGCTGAGTGATATGAACCCAATCCTGAAGAACAAATTCTCTAGGCTGCTGCCATTCCAGAACATGGTGCCATGGGGTTCTTTTCTCAAAGCAAAGTCTTATCTTTGCAATTTTGAGGCTGCAAAGGGTGGAGTCCTGCTGGTTCTTGTGATGGCCTCAGGCCATGTTTTCTATTGCCTTGTTCCAAAGAAGTTTGCTTTTTAATGCTAATTTTTTTCAGCAACCAAACCTTCTCTGCTCCATCTTTGCAGGCTGCAACTGTACTGGAGCTTCATTTCTGGCCAAACTCAACATTTTAAAAATCCTTCTGCTGGGCTGTTTGCTCTTGATTCTCAACGTAGAGCTGGCTAAAAGTCCCCAACGGTAGCCATGCCACCACCTCAACATTAGACTGCCTTGAAATTTCTTCTGCCAGATTAATTAATCTGTCATCCTTAATCTCAGTCTCCTACAAAGTCTGTGGACATGACCAAAATTCAGACAAATTTTCCAGAACATAACACACACAGCCTAGAGTCCAACTGCCAATTGAGTCTTTCCCAACTGAAACCTCTTCAGCCTGGTCTTCACTGGCTGCATTTCTATGAGCATTCTGGTCATCTGAGCTCTGATCAGAATCTCCCATCAAGGTTGGCTCATAGCATTCTAGGATTGCTTTGCCAGCTGACATTGGCAAAACTTTCTAAACTCTTCCCATAAACCAGTTCCAAAGGCTTCTGAACCACCAGGTCAGGTAGTGTCTCAGCAATGACCCTACTCTTGGTATCAAAATATGTTTTAGTTGCTTTCTCACTGCTTGGATAAAATACCTGACACCCACAAGTTAAAGAAGGAGAGGCTTATTTTGGCTCAGTTTGTAGAGGTTTTAGTCCATACTCAGCTGGCTCCAAGGCTCGGTGGCATGGCAGAGGAGAAATAGTTCATGGCAGGGCAGGCAGGAAGCAATATTCCTTGTTGAACAATGAGTTCCATTCCTGTGACTAAGCTGTTGAATGAATTGTTTGCTAAATGAGGAATTGTATACAGTGTGTATATTACAATATTCAGAACAAAAAAAGGGTCAAAGGAAAACTCCAGTGTGATGACTTTGCTTTTATTTGCATAACTCTTACATGCAGTATTATAATGTATAACAGAATGTAAAACTACAGTATTGTACTGTACAGTTCAATCAGTAAAAATTACAGTACTTGTTACAGTTACTTTTCCCCTTGCTGGGACAAAATGCCTGTCACCTATAAATTAAAGGAAGAAATGTTTATTTCAGCTCACAGTTTATAGAGGTTTCAGTCCATAGTTGGCTGGTTCCAAGGCAGGGAGGTATGGCACAGGGACATGGCAGAGGAGAAACAGTCCACAGCAAGGCAGGCAGGAAGCAGCAAGCAGCAGCAGCCAAAAGCCTTCTGTTATATTCCATCTAGACTACAAACCTATTGTCAGGTACCGCCCACATCCAGGGTGGGCCTTCCATTATCCATACCCAGAACTATGCTAATCCAATTTAGTTATCATGCATCCTTAATCCCAGTATCACACACTCTAGATCCAGCCACCTTTGAAAAGCCCCACCTATAAGCACATGAGGCTTTGGGAGGACATCTAGATACAAGCCATAGCAGTACGGTACAAACAAGGTGAACTCTACAAAAAAGACATTGAGGCTCTATAAGCAAGAAGTACAGAACTGTACAAATAAAAAGACAGGTTGTAAATCCAAGTGGTGGGTTGTAAGTTGGAATAGTCAGAAGTCCTAACAGTCATTAAACAGATAGGTCATTAATGAGCAGTATCTGTATGGACCTTTTTAGGCCACAACTACAATGACCCACCTCTTCCTAGCAGGCTTCAACTCCTGATATCACACCCAGCTATAAACCATCAGTGGACTAATCCAGTGATGACTGTCACACATTTATGATCCAATCACCTCCTCAAAAGCTCCACCAAGAGTGTATGAGGCAGGGTGGGGGATTTAGCTCAGTGGTTTTGCCACCTGCTGCGCAAGCGCAAGGACCCGAGTTCAGTCCCCAGTCCCCCCCCCAAAAAAAAGAGTGTATGAGGCTTTGGGGGACATTTTAGATATAAACCATTGCAGTCTCCATGTTGCATTTGGTTGTTTTTTATAATCTATAGGCTTCCTTGCCTTTTTTTTTTTTTTTTTTTTTGCCATTTTTAACTGAAGAAATGGTTACTTGTTGATTGTCAACATTTTTTATTTCGTTGGTTGCATCTCATGGCATTGTTTAAATTGCTCCTCTATTTCTTTTTTTTTGTTGTTTTTTTTTTTGGTACCAGGGATCGAACTCGGGTCCTTGCGCTTGCAAGGCAAGCGACGGAACCACTGAGCTAAATCCCCAGGCCTGTTCCTCTATTTCTCATTATTCTTGACAGCTGATAGTTATAGCTAGAGGCTTCTTCCAAGGCTAAGAATTTCCATCTGTGACATCTAACCACTGTGAGTAAGCCAGGGTCCCAATCTCTCTGGGGCAACAACAACAACAACAAAGGAAGGTTAACTCTTTTGTGGAAAGGTCGCCTCAAGTCTCTGTTCACTTTATTAAAAAGTCTCTGCCTCTCACTAGCATCTTGATGACTGTGAACTAGAATGTTAGATCTCTCTTGTGTGTGGGAATGGGCAGGGCCTGATGGGAGGACCACGAATTTGAGAATCTGACAGCTCTTGATTTGAGTTCTGACTTCACCTTTTAAGCACACACTTTTCCCACTGTGTTAGTCTCTGCCTCCTTTTATATGAGCTTGATGTCCATTTCACCAGGCTGCTGAAATGCACCTGCCATGTAGTGTGAGTTCAATAATTGCGTGTTTCTTCTCCAGCTTAGGTTAAAAATGGTTGTCAATAGCCCATAAATCCACAGTTTGTTTAGATTTAAACATAAATATGACATTCTCCAGCGTCATAAATAATATAGAAGGTTTTCAAGCAAGTCTCCAGAAAGCACATTCAGAATGGGGAAGGAACCTGGGAATGGGAAATACTGTTCTCCTTCCCGCCTCGTAATTAGAACATTCAGGAAATTCTGTACAAAGAAAGCGTGACCCATTTCAGCCCAGAAACGTGCTCTTCTTTGGACTCGGCTGGCTTGACAACATATTTCTCTTACCAAAAGATGAGTTCACAGTAAATGACTCAGAAACATATGGATGAAATTTCCCTGAAGCTACTCAGGGGATTAGAAATTAAGGGAAAGTGCGCTTGGCAAAATGCATTTGGGGTTTTGCCAAGCTGAAACCAACTGAGAAATAGTTAAGATGCAAGGCAGATCTTGAATGCTGCCAAGTTTACCCATCTTAGTGGGACAGGGATTTATAATTAGAGTTACTCAGGAAAGCACTGCCTCATGGGTGGCAAAGGACAAAAAAGCCTTTGTCCTCAGAGTCTCAACGTGGCTACTACTGCCCTGATGACCCTTTACTGTGTGCACGCCTCTCAGTCATCAGGGTCATTGAGCCTGGCTCCCTGACCCTGTGTGTGTGGCTCTTTGGACTCAGCCTCGGCTTGCTCTCTGGGCCTCTTGCTCCTGGCCAGGTGGGAGCTATGAATTCCTGGATGAGAGGGACAATCTTGATGGGCGATCTTGAGTCACAGTGGAGAGCCGTTGCGGGAAGATGTGACACATTCTGTTCTCCCTGCCTCTTATTGTCACTTTCCACAGTGCTCTGCCTTCTGTGGGTTTCTTTTTCTGTAAAACGCAGGGATTAGATCAGCTGCTTCCAAACTGTGCCATGGGATCCTTTGGCCCATTGGACGAGCTGGTGGTGGGGGGCAGGAGGAGGGCTGTGCCCTGGGTGGCCGGCCGACCGGGGCTGAGCAGTTTGATGAAGCCGCCTGTGCCTCTGGCTTCACAGTGCCTGTGTCATCTGCCTGCTTGCTCAGGCTCCGTCACTAAGGCCTTGTCTCCCTGGAGATGGGCACTGACTCCTCCTGCTCCTAGAGGGCTCCTCTGTGCCAGGCACTGTGCGGAGCCACACTGGGCACAGCCAGTGAGCAAAGCAGACCTAGCTCCACCCCACGGAGCTGGCAGAGGAGCTGGGAAGACTAGTGTTACACAAAAGAGGATGCATATCCAAATCAAGATTCAATCATCGTGAAAGATGAGATGAAGTGGGCCTAGAGTCTGAGATGCGCTTCAGAGTGTTTCCTGCCCAAAGCACCTCCTAGCAGCCCGGCTTGGCACGTGCTGCCACTCTATGGCGTAGCTCCTCATGGCTGAGTCACTGAAAATTTCTTTAAAAATACACTTTGGGCACATGACAGAGGAGGGTCAAGAGTCCTGGGGCAGCAGCAAGCTGGGGGCTTAGCTCATTGTTCTGGCAGAAAGCAGAGGATGGTTGGGCTTGAGGGGACCGACAGGGCCTGTGGGGGTGGGGATGAGGCGGGAGGTTTACATTCAGTGGCTGAGAAGTAGTCAGGTAGATTATCTGGCTCGTATGGAGGCCCTGCCAGTGACATGTTTCAGTATTTCACTGTAGTATTTGGGCTGTCCTTAATTCATTTCTCCCTTCCTCGCTGAGTTTAATATGTCGTACACAGGAAACATTAACGAATCACCAAATCTTAATCCTATTGCTACTTCTTTGCCTCTATCTAGCTTTTTTGGTACGTTTTGTAAAGATAAAGGAACTAGAACAACTCTGGAGACATTTCCATGATCCCTATGTCAAGGAAAGGTGATGTTGGCCTGGCCTATAGCACTGTACCTGGCTTCTCACCTGGGAGGGAGCAGGGCTAGGTAGAGGGAGACTGGCTCTTTTGCTCAGAGTTGAGACTCCTGAGGGGCACTAGATGGCAACATTTCCCCACATCTAAGCACTGCAGAGGGAGGGCCTGAGGTCAAGTTAGCCCTGCACCGCTGCCAAACCCAACCCATCCCGTGAACCCAGGCTGTGGCACAAAGACTGGAGCTAGATGTGGTGGGAAGGGAATCTCAGTGGTTCATCACTCTAGGCCTTGGCCCAGGGCGGGGGCGCAGTGGGGTTAGTTACCACCACTACCACCACCACCACCACCGTTATTAACACTACGGCTCACACTCTCACCTCAGGTAGCACCACATCCATTACTGGCAGCATCACCACCACCACAACGACTGCCACCATCACTCTCACCACAGCCGCCATTATTACAAGCACCACCATTATTGTTTTTAAATTTTATTTTATTGGTACATTTTAGGTATACAATATAATGACATTCATCATTGGGAATTTGCTCCTTTACATAATCTCTCTTGGTTCTTATTTTCCCCCTTCCCTGCCCTCCCTTCAACCCCTCCAACCCTCCCTATTTACAAAGACTTTATTTCCATTTTCTCATATTAATTCCATTCCCTTCTTTCCTTTCCCCTATCCCTCCCACTTCCCCTTCCCCTTTGCCCCTTTTCTTCCTATTTCACATTATCCATTATACCTTTTAGTCCTTATTTACACTTTCAGGTTTCTCACAGTAGAGAAACTATTTGGTATCTACACGTGTGTGTCCTGTTTATTTCACTTAAGAGTATCACCTCAATGTGCATCCATTTAGCTATAAATGTCTCTAATTTCTCATTTTCTATGGCTGAGTAGTACTCCATTTTATTTTTTAAAAATCACATGTTCTTGATCCAGTCTCCAGTTGATGGGCATTTGGGCTGCTTCCAAGTTTTAGCTATTACAAACTGCGCTGCTATGAACATGGGTGCACATATATCACTGTGGTATGATTCTTTTAATTCTTTGGGGAAGATCCCCAGCAGGGGAATAGCTGGATCAAATGGGACTTCCAGTCCTAGTTTGTTGTTTTTTTTGGTACCAGGGATCGAACTCGGGTCCTTGCACTTGCACAGCAGGCGGTGAAACCACTGAGCTAAATCCCCAGCCCTCCCAGTCCTAGTTTTGAGGCATCTCCAGACTGATTTCCACAGTGGTTCCACCAGTCTACACTCCCACCAGCAGTGGAGCAGGGTCCCTCTTTCCCCACAGCCCCGCCAGCATTTGTTATTGGTTGATTTCATGATAGCAGCCATTCTTTCTGGAGTGAGGTAGAATCTCAGTGTTGTTTTCATTTGCATCTCTTGAATGACCAGTGATGTTGAACATTTTTTCATACAGTTAACCACCACCATTATTAACATTACCACCACCACCACCATCATTACCGCACCTCCACTACTAATTGAGTCACCCATAGTGCTATTGTGTCAGCTGAAACTTACGGAGAAAATTATTCAGATGAATTCTGAAGGAGAGATCCAATTAGAGGTGCATAGCTTCCCAAAAATATATATATTTTGCTAATACCTGCTACAATTAGATTGACAAATGGCTGCCTGGTATAGAAACTTAGGAGAATTGCTTTAATGAGTAGATAAGAATGATTTGTATTTGTCTATCATTTTTGGTAGGTAACTAGTTGCTTCTTATCTACTTAAGCAGTATTTGAAAACAGAGTGTTCTGTGTGGACTCCTCTGGAGTTGCGTCTGCACTATCAGTTTATTTTGAACACTCTTTCTGCTGAGCAGCCACTCCCATTCCCCAAGCCCTGTCCTTTTAATTAGTTACCTGTCACTATTGTAGTGTTCTCTTTGAGGTACACCAACTGACCCACAGAGGACATAGCACTTGACACAGAAACAAATATTTGCTAAACTTCTCATTTAACTGAGCTGGTCGGATGAGTTGTTTTCTAGGGTCCAGACTTGAACTTATGTGTGTGAAAGAAATCAAGATGTTGAACAAGGTGGCAATGGTAAGTGGAAGTGCTTACCAGGGCAGAATGACAGGACCAAAAGTTGACTGCTAGCCACTTGTCTTAGACAATATTGTTTGTTTTTCTTTTTGCATGTGTGTCTTTAAGCCCTTCTGTTCCATAGCTGCCGCCTGACAGGGGTAGTTTGTGTTTTTTTGTGTTTTTTTGGTACCAGGGATTGAACTCAGGACCTTGTGCATGTGAGGCAGGTGGCAGAACCACTGAGCTAAATCCCCAGCCCCTAGATTTTTTTAATATAACTCCATTATGTAGTGGATCACTGAATAATGATTAACTTCTAACATTGTCCAGTGTAGTTCCAAGACCTGGAAACACAACAGAAAGTGAAGTATAAGGGCTGATCAAAATATCTTGTGAATGTTTATCTTGTGAATGTTTTAAAAAACTTATTACAGTAAGAGATATATTGCCATTAATCTCCCCTAAAATACGCCCCCTCATTTCATATTCACTCTTCTCCTATTGCTCTTACCATTTTCTGAAGCAGTTCTGGAGTCCTCTTTTGTGTGTCTTTATGAGGTGTGATAAAAAGTATGATGAACACTGCTGCCTAGTGCCATCCAACAGGAAGGCAGCTTGTAAAGACATTATGGTGTGTCCTCATCCACCTTATTCACTGGATCTGGCACCATGTGACTTCTGGCTCTTCCCCAAAGTCAAAATGACCATGAAAGGTCAACATTTTTAATTGACTCAGGACATTGAGGCAGCCATGATAGCACAACTAAAGATATTCAGTAGAGAGGACTCCAGAACTGCTTTAGAAAGCTGCAAGAATGATGGGATAAGTGTGTTCAAAGCAGGGGGAGAGGGGTGTTTTAAAGGAGATTAATGGCCATGTGTCTTTTACTATAATACATTAAAAAAATTAAAATATTCATTGTAGTTTTTGATTATACATCATATCTACCCTAATGATGCTTACGTATTAGTGAAAGAGAAAAAATAAATGGGTAAATATAATTCAGGCTTGATGTGCCAATAAAAAATGAAGCAGGATTCAGATGTGATAGGTAGTGAGGTATGTATTTCTTTAGCTATTTTAGTTACATTCACCAAGCAAGGTTACTTGGAAGAGATGACATTTAGACAGATAGATCTAAATGAATTGAGGGGGTGACTCATATAAGAAGCCCAAATTAAACTAAAACACAAACCATCACTACTGTGAGCTGATCTAAGTCAATCTGGTCACCATCCACAACTCCAATGAACAGAATCAAGGGCCTCTTGCATGCCACACTTGTGCTCCCTCGCTGAGGTTCTGTTTAGCTGTCCATAGTTACTGCAAGAGGACTGAGATAAATAAATGCTATGGTTTGAATGGATATGCTCCCCCAAATCCTATATTGGCACTTAAACCTCTAGGCGATGGTATTAAGAGTGGGGCCTTTCGGGAAGTGAGTACCCTTGTGATTAGAATTAATGCCCTTTGAAAGAAGCTTCAGAGAGCTACTTGGCCCTTCATCCTTCTGCCATGTGTGGTCACACCAAGGGAGCCACCTTGGAAGCAAGGAGCAGCCCTCCCCAGACCCTGAATGTGCTGCTGCCTGGGTCTTGGACTTGCCCACTGGTCAGGTTCTCTGGTAGCTGGTGCTGACACAGAGTTCAGGTGAAAGACTTCTTTTCAGGAAACAAATTCTGTGATTGGAAGGGGAAAGACCCATTATTAGAAATAAATGCAAATGAATAAAGCTGGGTTATATACATGGCCAGCTAGCTCTGCTTAAAAAACAAAAATCTCGGGCTTTTTGAGGCTTTTTTTTTTTTGAGGATTTAGCTCAGTGGTTCTGGCGCCTGCCTCACAAGCGTCAGGTCCTGAGTTCGATCCCTGGTACCAAAAGTAAATAAATAAATAAATAAATAAATAAATAAATGCCAAAAAGCTCAACCTAATTAAATATCACAAAAAGTAGAGATGATCTTTAAACTTCATTGATCCTCATTACACTTGCTCCCCTCACCAGTTTGGTAAGAACATGATGTGATTAGGAGTTTCTTTGTTTTCATATTGCCAGAACTTCACAATCTATCATTTTTGTTCGTTTTGTTTTATTTTTTTGGCACTGGGGATTGAACTCAGGACTTTACACTTGTGAGGCAAGTGCTGGAACCACTGAGCTAAATCCCCGGCTACAATCTATCATTTTTGAAGGGAATTATTAGTGGTATGTAATTGCTCTAGTTGAATCTGCTTTTGCTAGAAGAATTTAAGTTCCATAAAACATGGGGGGAAATTTAAAGCAAGGAAAAGAATCCCAGTGGGGCAGAGGGGAAGTTGAGCACCCATGCCCATCTGACCTAGCCTCTAGCACTCCTACGTGGCACTCTGGACAATGGATTTGTGATAATCCCATTGAGATGATTGCACAGCAGGTAGAAATGGCTGGTTCTTTCTCCCTCACCTGGCTCAGTCACTGGGTAAAGGCTGCAGGCAAGTTGCTGTCCTTGGGCGGCTGGAGAGGTCTGTAGACAGTTCACCCCATGGCTGGGTGGGGGCTAGGCCTTCCATGTCGGGGTGATCTAGGCCACATGTTTGTGTGTCTGCCACATAGTTATAGGCCAGAAGCAGTGCAGACCATAACACATCTCAAACACTTTAGCTAACCTGAAGATCTTAAATACCTTTAATTTCACCAACAAGAGCCCATTCCTAATATTCATCGTACTTATTAACAACTAATTTTGACAATAAACATCCATTTCTGGCATTCATTAAGGTAATTAACAAAGCTTCAGGAATTCAGGGCAACATGGGTCAGGCAAGCACTTGCCCGGCTGCCTCTGCTGCAGGGCCTTTCTGAGCAAATACGAGCTCACTGCCCTAGAGGAGAATTTTCCATTAGAGGAACCGAGTGGCCATAGAGCAAAAGCTTGAATGAACCAGCACCCACATAACGTCACCCTCTCCACCTCTCTGAGGGGTTTTAAAGGAAATCACAGACATCTCACACCCTCATTAGGTGAGCTTGTGTTTAGGGTGTTAGATGTCACCCTAATCTTCTCTGGCCATAGGGTCCCAGGGAATATTGGGATGCTAGGAAAAGCAGGAAGCTGTTCCAACTAATTCAAGTTTCATGGCACTTGCTGTGTGGATGTGAGAATGGGACAGACAACCAAGGAGGTAACAAGGAGATCTCTTTGGACCAGAGCGGAACTCGTGGGTTTAGGGCTCAGACTTTGCCTGCTGCTCTCATGCAGCCTCAGGCTCTCCTCTTCTGTGCTTTTCTGTCTTCTTCGTCTCTCTGCTTTTCCTTTCTCCTCTGTACACTATCCCAGACCTAATTCTACTTAATACCAAGCAGAAGCATGCACTCTCATGTAACATCTCCGTGCCTCTAAGGTCAATGTCTTGAAAGAGGAAGAAAGGAAGAAAATTTGGTGTCCTGGGGTCCCTTGGAGTAGGTAAGCACCAGAGCTCAGGCATCTGTGGTCCGGGGTGTGGCATGAACAGAGTAGAGGAGGCTCCTCCTTCTAGGGGCTGTGGGAGATGAGTTCCCCAAGAGAGGATGAAGATGGGACGCAGTGACCAACATCACAGTTCAGTCCTCCTTCCTGGCGGTTCAGTATCTTGCCAGAAAGATCCGTAAGGGGCTCACTGCTGTGTGCGCATGCACATGCAGTTGATTAAGCCAAGAGCTACTGCAAAGGCCGTATTATTTGCACTGTGATACTCAAATGTGCACATAATGTTACTTCCCCAGTTCAGCTCATAGAGTATCTTCTCTTTTCTTTCTTGAGACTTCATCTGCTATACATTCTGCCTTCTCCGCTGTAGCTCAGAGATCTGAATTGACTTCGTCAGGGATGGATGCTTCCACAGGTCTGGGTCCTTCCCTCAGGAGCCAGGACGAGCCGGTGTCTCCTGTACAGGCCTTCCACAGCAAAGGCTGGCTCGAAGATTCACGTCAGGGCCCCCTGTGCTGTGGACTCTCCAAGCCAACTCGCCTTAGCCCAACGAGCAACTGGACCTCCATGTACTCTGTCAGCCCAGGAGCAAAGGCGTCTCAGCCTGAGCACGCAGAAACTCCACATCGTTTTCAGCGTTTCCTTGCACCCTTGTTTGTATCCCTTACACTTTCCCAGGATGCTGATGTGTCAGCTCACCTCATCAGCTGGGCATCTATCCTTAGCAGGTGTGAAAGGAAGCTCATGGGCCCCCGAGTCCAGCTTGCTGGGCCAGCCACTGTGCCCAGGGCAGAGACAGCACCACCCCGCCCAGGCCTGGGGTGTCTCTCCACCTGCAGAGTCCTTTGCCTCTGTCTCCAGTCAGAGAAGATCCTGAAAGTGAACGTGCCTCAGCAGGGAGGCCCTAGCCAGGTGGAAAACCTCAGAAATGCTTAACGAGGACAGGCTTGGGGCACCTGCCCAGACTCGAATTAAATCTTATGTTCCCTGTTCCTCCTCCTTCCCAACAGAGTTGCTAGAACAGCCTCTCCCAAGATCAACTGGCACCAGGCATGGGCAAGCACTGCCTTTGCTTCAGCTTCCTTGCTCTGATGCCTGGCAAGTGCTCTCGCACTGACATCCTGGCCCCGGCCAGCTGCTGGCCCTGACTGCTGAGCCTTAGACACCCGCACTCTGCTCACCAGCTGTACACAAACCCTCACTCTCACTCACTCTGCTTCTCCTCCCCGGCCTCTGGCTCCCAGGGTGCCCAGCCCAGCTGCCTGTTGGTTATACCCTTGCTCCTGCCTTCAGATCGGGAGGCTGTCTAGCTCTGCTGGTGCTCTTTATTTTTATGTCTCTATTTATTTGTTTATTTTTATTTTTTTGAAATACTTGGGGTTGAACTCAGGCCCTTCACACTGAGCTACATCCCCAGCTCCTTTTCTAATTTATTTATTTATTTATTTGGTACCAGGGATCGAACTCAGAACCTTGAGTTTGTAAGGGAGGCGCGGTGCCACTGAGCTAAATCCCCAGCCCTCTAAATTTTTTATTTTGGGTCTTGCTGAACTCTCTAGGTGGGACTCAAACTTGCAACTTT
Organism: Heterocephalus glaber; assembly: GCF_053883595.1. Classification (NCBI taxonomy): domain Eukaryota; kingdom Metazoa; phylum Chordata; class Mammalia; order Rodentia; family Bathyergidae; genus Heterocephalus; species Heterocephalus glaber. The sequence goes on along the minus strand of NW_028258156.1, from coordinate 23,132,327 downwards.
CCTGCCTCAGCCTCCCAGAGTGTGGGAGATTACAGGTTGCACCACTGTACCCAGCTAATGCCATGCTCTTTAGTATGCATTTATGTGCTCTCCCTGTGGACTGCATACTTCTCTACTCCCCCAGGCCTGCCTTGATCCTGGAACTCTACCCTGTGGCTGGCAATCCCTGGCCCTCAGATCATATATGGATGGATACGTACATAGAAAAGCAGGCTGGGATGGGAGGAGGAACCGCAGCCGGTGTGGCAAGCCCTGTACTTGGTCATCTCCATGTAGCTCCCTCTGCTGCGAGGCTTGTTCACTTCTTCTTGGTCAAGAAGTTCTGAGAAATGAAAGAGAGCTGAGATTGTTTTACCCAGGGGAGGAAAAGATGGCCCTGGTACTGGGCAGTGCGTGCTGGTGGCCCCTCTGCCTGGCACGTTCCCTGGCCTGGGTGGATGGGGCCCACATGGCAGGTGGCATATGGGCTCTGGGCCTGGCCATTCTGCCGAGCAAGGTGAGGAGATCCCCCAACCGGGGCCAGCTGAGCTCCAGGCGTGGCTATCTCCAGGACACTGAGGGACAACGGGGGCACCCAGTGCTGGCTTGGTCAACCCTTCCGGGAGCTGTGAGACTCTCACAGGCTCCTGCTCACACCAGCCCTCATTTAAGGATGCCAGGGCTGTCACGGGCACCGAGAGGAAGGAGGAGGTCACCAGGGGTGTGCTGCCGCCCTGCTGGCCCTGGGGTCTGTCCCGGTGGGGGTGACTCACCTGCCAGCTTTCCCAGAGAGCAGTGCTCAGGCCAGCCTTTCCCTCAGGGGTCCTCGAGAGCTGGCTTGGCTGCCTGCCTTGTCCCCCCTCTTCCCAGGCCTTTCCCTAAGGATCTGCCCAAGTTCAGGGCTCCTTTTAGCTCCCGAATCAAGGTACTCATTCATTCTGCCCTCTCCATCATCTCGCTGGGAGGTTCACCGCCAAGGGCTGAGATCCCTGAGCTTAAACAGCAGAGAGCCTGCGCCCTGCTGAGAGCCAGGGGTGGGCACTCCAAAAGCCCCTCCATTCCCCGGATGACCAGACCTCTCCCCACCCCACCCGTCTGCGCAGTCACCAAAGGAGGCAGCAGCAAAAGGACACACAGGGAAAAGCAAAACAGGTCTGGGCCTAATTCTCAGTTCTTTAGGTCCTTTCCTTTGACCCCTGCAGCACACAAACCCAATTCCCAGTTATTCTTCATTTTTAAGTGTGTGGGAGTAGGGAGAGGGGACTGCTGGTAGGGGGTCGGGACACCCTCTAAGAGAACAAGTGTCTTGCTGGGGTCTACACCGCCTGGGTAGGGCAATGATCAGGGACACAGAGCCGAGGGTGTCCTGCTGAGAACCTATACTCGGGACCAATTTCCTTGGTTTGTATCCTGGCTCTATTGATTCTAGAACTGTTATTTTGGACAAGTTCTTCAACCTCTCTGTGCCTTGGTTTCCCCGTCTGTAAAATGAGGGATAATACAGTAGATGACCTTAGCATAACTTCTCATGGTGTTGCTGTGATGTTAAAGAGTCAATTTACATTAACATGGCACAGCGTCAGGCACCCAGAAGACACCGAGAAAATGCTTGCTCTTATTATTATACATAGCTGGGATATATTGCTGTCTCCATCACTGTCCACTCCTTCCTATGATATGTGGGGAGCGAGTCTAATTTATAGTTTCTTTCTAATGGATATGTATCCACTTACAAAGAAGATTGAATGTGACTTAATGACAGTAACGGGAAAATTCATCAGTTAGAGTCCCGTTTGTAGTTCTTCTACAAAGGATAATAATTTTTAACTCAAAGGGAAAACTGCCCCCTTTTTATGTTGTTCATTCACTCTTGTGGTGCAGTGGAAACCATCCTAAGCCATGACCAAGGAGAGCTGGTTGTTTTAGGATAACACAGCGGGGGTCGGCGGCCCTTTGAGAGGAAGGTGAGAATCCTGTTTGGAGTGCTGGCTATCTGCTGGGAATTCACACAGACAGTTCCCACCAGAGCCCTGTCTTAGCCATTATTCCCACTTTCAGACCAGGAAGCAGGATTAGGAGATTAAACAATCTGCCCAGTCACCAAGCAACTGCCTTGAGCAGCAGGGCTGAAGGCCAAGCCCAGTGCCAAAGCGCACATGCCTCCTGCTCTGCCTCTACCTACCTGTGACTGGGCAAGATGAGGACCACCTTCTCCATTCCATCAGAGCCGCAAGCTCTGGAGAGGAAAAATGAGATGCACCTGGCCCTTCCGGGTCTCGCACTTGCATGAGAAAGGATGATGTCAAGCAGTTTAACTCAGATATATCAAGCCATTTAAGCTGGGGAGATTGTATCAATTTTTAACGAGCCATAGATACTATAAACAATGAGCCTGACCTTAATTCAAACACTAAGTGATTATGTTTGACAAAGAAATGTAAACACAGCTCTAACTGATGCCTGTGTTCACAACTGGTGGTTCATTTGTTATTGTCTTCTCTGTAATGGGCTCCATCTGGGATCGGGCCCTGGCTTGCTGCAGTCTCCACCACTGGTTTGCGCTGAAGGCCAGCATTCCTTCATTGATTGATTCAGTTATGCAGCATGTGAATGCTGCTGTGGCTTACGCTGGGCTACACACATGGGCAGGACAGACGAAGTCCCTGCCTTCACAGCGCTCATAATCTGGTGGTCTGAAAATGACTTACAGTGGTGCCTTGGTTTATGAACTTAACTTGTTTTACAATTTGGGGGAAGATGGCTGCATTTGTGTTCGTGTGGGGAAGATGGCCATGGTTGTGCTTGTCACCTGGTGCAGTTTGCAAACAGAAGCAAAAATTTGCCAAATATTTTTGTGGTGAATTAACTAACGGTCAACTTGGAATGCCCCACTGAACTGAGTCAGTGTGGTTCTGGGCATGAAAGACCCCTGCTGGTTTTCCTGGTATGAACTCAGCTGTCCTCAACATGGGAGGAGCTCGGGTCCTCACTGCCACTGCGGATGGCTGCTGTTCTCGTCAAGGGAGCTCTGATTTTTGCCATGAGCGCCACTTCCAGGCTCCAGTGTGGATCCCTCAGCCTGGTGGCACAGATCCTTCACCCTGCCAGCCAGCACAGACTTTCTAGCTTCCACCTCGGCCTCTTGGGCCTTCCCAGTGCAGAGCCTCCACACAGACTTGCGTGAGACATTGCTGTGGATGCGAGGCCTCTGGCTGGACTCATCTGGGACATTGCCCTGGGCTCCAGCCCCCTAGCTGGACTTGTGTGGGACATTACAACGGGATCCAGGCCCTCAGCTGAATTCTTTAGGACTTTAACATATGGATAGATCTTTTGCACTCCTCTGCATTTGACTTTTTGGGTGAATAATATAAAATAATCCTATAAATTATGTGTCCTGCATTAAATCTATTCCCTTGCAAACCCTGACTACAACAGCTTCTGTTTGCAAACCGAATAGCTGAACTGAGGTATTACTGTACTTCACAAAGAAACTAGTAGTGAAAATGCATGTGTGCTTCTTACAGTGGTAATGGTGCTTGGAAGGAGAATGCCCATGAGTGGGTGGTCAAAGGAGGCTTGTCTGAGGAAGGATCTGCGAGTTAAGTAGGAGCTAGTCATTAGGAAGCAAGGAAGGACACTGGAGACCATGCAGACTGTGCAAAGGTCCTAGGCCAGGAAGGACTTGGTATCCTCAAGAAGATCAAGGCCAGTGGGGCTGGAGATGGAATGGAAATGAGCTGCTTGGAATCGGGCAATTAACAGGAAATACAAGGGAAATAGAATAAACACTACATGGGAGTATAATTATTAAGATGTAGACTGTGGGTCTAATCAGAGAAAAAAATGACTCAATTTAGCAACAAATAACAAGAGGAAAAAATGTGGAGGGGAAACCTACAGATTGAGAGAATTAAGAGTTATACTAAAGACAAGAGCAAGGACCTGAGTTCAATCCCCAGTACCAAAAAAAAAAAAAAGTTATACCAAAGATATGGAGAAAGTGGAACCCTCATGCGTTGCTAGTGAGAATGTAAAATGGCGCTTCTTGGTAGTGAGAGAAGTCCTAGAGTGTGGGACAATTGCATTGTATTAATGGACACGACACATCACACACACACACACACACACACACACACATCATGCACTTGCACCCTGAATGGTTTCTCTTAGGGGTTTTAAATTGTGTCTCCTCATAAAGTATGTTGAAATCCTAACCCCAGCACTTCCCCTCAGAATGTGACTGTATTAGTCAGGCTCTCCAGAGAAACAGAACCAACTGAAGATTAGATGGCTAGACAGACAGACAGACAGAGAGAGAGTGGTTTATTTTAAGGTACTGGTCCATATGGTTGACCAGCTGCAGGATGGGCTGCAAGCTGGAGACCCAGGTAAGAGCCAGTGTTGGGCTCAAGTCTGAAGATAGCCTGTTGGCAGAATTCCTTCTGACCCAGAGGAATAGTGGAGAGTTTAAATACAGGGCATAGAGGACCCAGAGGAGTACATAGGGCTATTAAAAACCCAACTACTTTGACTGACACTAATATTTATATGTGGTTACCCACTACACAAATGTGTAAACATACATACAAGGACAAATAGAAGAATCTCATATCGAGGGCTAATATGCTTCTGAAAAGATTCATATTAAATTAAATTTGTGAATTGAAATATTTTAGTTATGCAAAAAGAGCATACTAGGCTTTTTTTTAATAAAAAAAGAAAAAACTCTTAGTAAGTCCTCAAAGCTAAACAAAACCAAGCCAAACAAATACAACTAAATTTTTTCTTAGAAGAATTCATTATTTATTTTCTTTGAAAATTAAGATCCTTTTTTCTTTATAGGTCAGTTTTTAATAAAACATACTTGTAAATATTAATGATGAAATAAGAAAATGTTTTTCATTTGTTATTTGTGAAATTTTGTCATATTTTATTAAAAAATAAGCTGTGGTTACATGATACTGTACTACTCACCAGGAATCCTGATTTGTAGGCACTTCTATAAAATCTATTTCTCTTTATGACTTTGAAAATATGACAAAAAACTTTGACAATATATCATCATTTGCTCAATGAATAGGTTTTTTACTGAGCAACAGACCATTTAGGCTTTAAAACCTGTTAATTTATACTTTCAAAAAATGAAATTTATACTAGGCCTTCAAGAGCAGCCAATTTTGTAGTCATAAAGCAAAATTAGAATTTTGTAAATGTAGGATAACAAAGATAAAATGAAAACCTTAAAAGCTACCAAAAATAAGACAGATTTCTGAAGCAAAAATCAAAACTAGTGTCAGGCTAACAGGAAACTACTAAGGGATAAGAATAGATAGATAGCAGAAAACAAGGAGAAAATACATTCAAGGAATAGAGGGAAAATATTCTTCAATTTAGATTTTTATACCCAGTTAAACTGTATTTACAGATATGAATGCAATATATTTCCAGACACACAGACTAAAAGTACTTGCCCACAAACTGGTTGAAATAACACTAAATGGTGTAAATCAGAAGAAAAATAAATATGGAAAAATGAGATGCAAGAATAAAGATGTGCAAATAAATCTGTAAAATATCTTGATAAATATAAGTACTGACATATTGATGATTAAAAAGCACATCTTGTGTGTAAAAATACCAAGAAGATACTTAGTTGTAAACAGCAGAAAACATAAAAAGGAAAGAGAGTTTAAGAGGAAAGTTGAAAATTGGATAAGGTCTTTGTTTCTGGAGGAAAATAAAAATTAAAAATAGCCAGAATTACTAACTAGAGGGTTGTGGGTATCATAAGGCCCCACAGCCTGTCTCCGTTCTTCTTTGGTCTTGTTGCATGAGGTCAGGTTAGTAAAGGCAAAGCTTTATGCACAACAAGTGAGAGGGGAAGGACATTGAATACTTCATTCTGAAGAGACTCACTTTTGGTGCCCACACACGAAATAGTGACTGATGTCGCAGTTGTCCATCTATTCATTCTGGTGCTTTGTGAAGAATGGAATTACTATGTACAAACCAGAGGACTGACATGCACAAAACATCCAGTTACCCACATCCATGCAAATGAGGGGACTGAGGCCAGAAAAAGCAAGCCTTGGCTTGATTCTTTCATGCAGGAGGAAAGTCCCAACTTTGTCTTGAATGGTCTGCTCTGAGCAGGGGGGAAATTTATTCCTCCTTTCTTCCAGGTAGTGTGGAACATGCTAGAGACAGATGTTTTCAGCTTTATAGTTCTGTCCTAGGCTTTACAACTCTTTAAATATGAAGAAGAAAAGGTGCTCAAATGTCCCCAAAATTCTTTGAGCAGATCAGGAGGGCCCTAGCTACTTTGGTTAAAGAAAACTCTGAGACAAATGTTGGAAAGGGAACTTTCCCTCTGGATTAGTGGGCTACCACAGGAGCCATGGCTGGCAGACTGGATGGATGGAAGGGGTTGGTCCTTCTAGGGTGCTGGGGCACCAGGGAGTTTTTGTTTGTTTTGTTCTCTGCTTTAACCTCAGCATGCACAACAGGGCTTGGCATACAATAGGTAGTCAATATTTGCGGAATGAATAATGAATGACAACTAGAGGGAGTGAGGGAGAAGCAATTAGCTGGCATAAAGATGTTTGAACAAGGTGGCAGAGTGGTGAAGTAGGAAGAGGGCCACAACTTGGGGCAGGGACTCCAGGAAGGCCAACAAAAGACACTGGAGAAGGAGCTGGCTTCAAAGCAAAGTGACTTATTTGCCTACAAGAATGATCTGATAGACTCACTATATCACCTAGCAATTACACTTCTAGCTATTTTCCCCGAAGAAATGAAAACATTATCTCCTTGCAGAAACTTGTATGTGAGTGTTCATAGCAGCATCATGTATAATAGTCAAAAAGTAGAAATAGGCCAAATGTCTCTCAGCTGATGAATAAACAAATTAAATGTGGCTTATCTATACAATGGAATAATATTAGCTGGCAATCAGAAAGGGAGGAAGTACTGGTCAGGCTACAATAGGAGTGAACCATGACAACATGCTAAGCAACAGAAGCCAGTCACAAAGGCCATGCATTATATGACACCATTCATATGAGATGTCCAGAATAAGGATTAGTGGGCGCCAGGGCTGGGGGAGGGGCTGGAGGAAAATGGAGGGCTGACTGCCAAGGGACGAAGGGTTTCTTTTGGGGGTGATAAAAATCTTCTAAAATTGATTGTGATGATGGTTGTATAACTCTCGGGATATCCTAAAAACCAGTGAGTTGGACGATTTACATATATGCATTGTGTGATATGTGAATCATTTCTCAATCCAGCTATGATTTACAAAGTAAGGATGGCATGGCTTTTCCAGGGGCACGAAGCAAGAATCAAGGCAGCCCAGGCCCATCCTGTGTCATGTCCCTGAGCCCCAGGGAAGTTGTTCTTCTCACTTCCACCTTTGAAGCCAGGGGAGGGGCGCTGCCAGTGGGTGCCAAGGGCCCTGGCTTCAGAGGACCCCCACCCATCCTCAGGGCCAGCTGAGGGTGAACTTCTGCTGAGTTCTGGAATTGAGGAGGGCTGTGGAAGTGATTTTCTTTCCCATAAAGAGGGGAACTTGTGGCCTCCTGGTAGGAGGTGGTGTTTGGGTGGGGGTTGGAGGAAAGAATGGCACAGGGCAAGAGAGAATGAAGTAAATTCAGTAATTTCACATGATTCTGAGCATTCACTATGCATCTTGCTCTGTTAAACGTGAAGTGGTTGGGAAGCAATGACGTGTAAGGATGTCTCAGCCTGGACAAGCTTGCCAGGACCGAGGGAGACACCTGTGGGAGAGAACCGCCGGATGCAGTGCTAAAGAGGTATGGACAGTGTCCACAAAGACGGGACAGGACGTGTTTCCATTCCAGCAGGAAGCTGAGTGCCATTAACATGACCATTGTGAGTGCGGGCCTGGCCCTGAACAGGGCTGGAATCCATGAACCAGCACATCCTGTCTTAGGTTCCTGGAAGCCCTTAGTTCCAGGCTGGATGGATAGGAACCGTGGACAGAACTGCCATGGTGACAGGTGACACCTGACAGGTGTGTATTAGTGACTTTTCTGTCAGTGGGACAAAACACCTGTAACTTTAAGGAGAGGTTTCAGAGGCTTCTGTCCATGCTTGGTTGGCTCCAGCACAGAAATAGTATGCAGGAAGGGCCTAGAGGAGGAAAGCTGGCCACCCTACGGCAGCCAGGATGCAGACAGCAGGGAGGAAATGGGGACAAGAATACACCTTTCTAGGCCACTTCCTGGTAACCCACCCCTTTGAACTCAGGTCACACCTCCTAATAGCACATTCAGCTGTGAACTCATCAGTGATGAATCCACTCACGGGTACCCAATCATCTTCCAAAATCCCCACCTCTGAACACATGAGACTTTTGGGGGTCATTTTAGCCCTAAACCGTAACAGATGCTGAGGTTCGCTGGCCAGCCCACCAGTGCCAGTGGAACTGGCAAAGGAGCTGAACTATTGCACATTCATGGCACAGCTTCTATTTCTCATTGTAAGTCTATATTGTTTCTAGTCCACTAGGGATTGTGTAAGGATTTATAGGCTACAAACAACCCATCCATTGGAAAATGTGTTTCAAACTCTAAGTCAACCAGCATTTGGAACACAGCTCCTTTGCTACAGTATTAGACACTTGCAGCAGCTGCCCCCAGGGAAGTCCTTCATATACTTCAAGGGCCTGGATCCAACAGGACTCAGAGGTGTCCCAGGTCCTTCATGGAAGCTGGAGGAGGGCCTGGCCCAAAGATTCTTGCCCTGCCTGCGAGCTGCCCTGTCCATGCCAGCCGGCTGAGAAACCAGTGGAACTGTGACACTCGGCAGGGAATGAGGGCTCGGGGCCTCTGGGTCCCCCTCAGCCTCTGTGGTTCCGAGGCCCCTTTGCCAGGACCACATGATTTCAGTAGGCAACGGGCGCTGACGAATGTTCCACAGCCCATGGCAGTGGCAGAAACAACCTGGAGGCTGGAAACAGGAGTTGTAATTACAGGGGAAACCATAACACATTTTCAAAGATGAGCCTTCTGCTCCCCGGAGTCAGGACAGGGAGGAAGGGGAGACTCTCACAATTCTGTGCAAACAGGGCAACATGAGAAACACTGCGTAGTTAGGCTGAAAATTAAACAGATGTGAGTTTCTTTAATTCAAAGGCTTAATTATTCTGATGTTTTCCATAACTTAATCTGGGCCACCACTTCAGCTTTAATTATGCATAATGAACTGGATTATTTACAGTAACTAATACGACAGGAAAAACCGAGGGGTGAGAATCGGTAACTTGGCAACTGTTGTGTATTCCTCTTGATTCAGCTCGTGCACAGTGGTGACTCCCTACTGAGTTCCAGCCCTTGCACTGTCCTGGGGGTGCCCACCAGGAAAACATGGTGCTGTTGGGGGATATGCTGTGTGCAGTCCCTGCCACCTCATTATCTCCTGCACTGCTTGCAGTACTACCACATGCAGGCCTTATTTTCCCTGATTTATAGAGGAGGATGGAACCAAGAGTCTGAGAGGTTGCGTCATTTGCCTAAGGGCACACAGCAAACCTGTGTGGTTTTACCATCTACCTACTTCAGACGGAAGCATAGACTCTGGTTCCAAATCTTACTGACCTACCTGCTTTGTACAGCAGAAGTCAACTTTCCCTACAGGAAAGGCTCTTTGTTATTGTAAGCAGGAAAGTGGGCGATCAAGGTTGTACTTTGGGAAACTGCCTGGCGGTTCCATAGGATGCTTCGGAGGCTGTGGAGAGAGGCCAGGTCAGGCGCAAAGACCTCAAGCCGGGGTGGTAGTGGCAAAACCAGGGAAAGGAGCAGTAGGAGGCACCTTGGAGGCTGGAAGGGGCCGAGCGTTTGGACTTCGGTTGTGGCTGCAGAGGATGAGGGCAAATTCGATGCCCTCCTTTGGATCAGGCAGCTCTGACCAGGAGCTCCACCCATGCCAAGTCACCCATTCTCTGGGCCTCAGTTTCCCGTGCCTAGGAGGGGTTATAGGAGCTTACTTAGCAGCCTCACCAGTGGATGGAAGCACAAATGGTTTTACTCTTCCTCTTTCACTGTTATCTCTTAAATATCTCCCTTTCAGGTCACTTGTTATTCTTAGTCCAGCACTGTTTAAAGCTTCCACCCCTAACCCCACTGAAACCCCCTCTCCTGCCACTCCCTGGCCCCCAGGCTGGCACAGTGGGGAGGGGGACCCTGAGGGTGTGGCATGGGGTATAGCCCAGTTCCCAGCTGCCTCCTCTTTCTTTACCCTGGATTGGAAGGAGGAAGAGGATAAAAGGCAGGGGCAGCGACTTAGCAGCTCTGTTGTTGTGTCTCTGTCACTTGTGCGGCTGCCCTGACTCTCACTGACTGACCGGCAGGCGCCGTGCGCAGCTGCTTTGGGGCAGGAGCACCTGTGGGGTCTGCCCCCTGCTCACGACCCTCATGGGAAGCTCCGGCTCAGCAGCCCCACAGTCCAGTCCTGCCACCAGACTTGGGCCGCGGGGTATCCTGTTCCCATCTCCCCAACATGAGGAAGGGAGAGATTGTTCTCCACTGTGCCCACCACAGCTCCACATGAGGGGACAAGCAGCTTTCCTGCCATCACCCCTGGTCTGAGAAGAGGCTGGAGCCCAGCCAGTGTCGGCGTCGGCTCACTTGTCACCCCGTGTCCTGGCCCAGGACTGCATGGGCATAGCGGCATCATAAAGGACCATAACGGCCCTGTGGGACAGGCCACGCCACTCTCCAGCCGGCAGAAGCCTCACAGTCTTCATCCACATACTGCTTGGGGGCCTGGAGGGGCCCTGCTGACAGATGGGGTCAAAGGGCAGTACCCACCACCACTTTCCGCCTCCAGGGGCCATCTGGTCCCAACTCTTAGGTCCTCTCTTAGGACAAGCTCCAGTTAGTTCCCAAGTTTGATGGTACTTATCAATTCAATTCAACCCCACATGTGGTAATGATGAGTCTAGTTACAGGACTACTATGACCACAAGGGACAATGCATGGGTACGTTTAGCTTTTCACAGTCTTCTCAGTGTCTCTCCTCTTTCTCTGCTCTTGTGGCTTCTCTTCAGGAGCTCTCTGTGGAGACACACAGTGGATGAGGACCTCTAAGATGGATGGTGGGTTGACCAGGACTGGTGGGCCGGTCTCTTGGGTATCATGTGGTCGCAGAAGCAGGTGATCAAAGAACAAATAGTCTGGTGCTGTTTAGAGTCTCCCATAGTTACTACTGAAGCCTCTGTTTCCTTCTCATGTGACAACAAAGCCAGGAAGGGAACACAGCAGTGCCTGGAATAAACTCTGAGTCTGAGCTGGATTCAAGCCCTGGGGAAATGGGCTGAAGCCCACACAGGCTTGAGCCACCAACTATGCAGGAAGTAGTCATCCTGCTGCTGCTCCTGGAGGCCATGTCAGGTAGGAGCTCCTCTTGGCTTTGCAACCTGACTTGGCCTAACTCCTTTGCAGGTTTCCATCATATGATAAAATCCTCAAAGAGGAGGTTGCCTCTGGAGGCCTCTTTCCACTGCAGATTTACCTGCGAGGATGGATGAATTAGAGCACCTCCAGAGAGGCCTGGGGGCTGGGCTGGGGGTGTCCTGGACAGGAGAGATGCTGAGAGTGCCACCAGGGAGTCTGCGCTAGCACGTCACCCTTGCTCTTGTGTTACTGGCCTGTGCTGGAAGTCCTGGGACCGGAGGTTGGGGGAATGATTTCCATGGCAGAACTGTGTGTGGAGTCTTTGTGGAGATGATGTTTCCTCTCTGGGGACTTGTGGGGACAACTGGAGGTGGGCTGGGGGATCGTCTTCAAATGGAGCAAAGAACATGTCTTCTAATAGCAGGGCCCAAGAAGCAATGCAGGGCTTCTTTCTCTCCCTCTTTCTCATTCAAGAGCTTGAAGAATCTTGGGTGATCTTTTAAATGCTGTCAGCTTGGCTTATTGAAACTGAGCCTTTTAAATTAAATTTTATTTTTTGACTAGGTAGTATGTGCATAATGTATGGAATTCAATCATGTTAATTTGCAGATTAATTTAGGGATAATTTACATCTTTGATGGGTTGTGTAGGAAAATACTTAGAGGAGTGTCTGGAACATAGTAAATGTTAGTGGTTATTATTTATAATGTTGAGTCTTCCTACTTAAAGAACAGCATGCTAGATACAGTACTTGTTCAAGTCTTTATGTATTTTCCTCAGGAGTATTTTAAGGTTTCCTTCATATAGATATTGCACATTCTGATCATGGTGATTTCTAGTTCTTTCTTTTCTTTTTTTATATTTGTAAGTGGAATCTTTTCTTCCCTTATACCTTTAACTTACTTTTGTATGACATATGGAAGTCTGTTAATGAATTATTTTAATTTATGATGTTTTTCTTGTTGATTCTCATGCTTTTTCCAGATTTGAAAAGAATGAATATTTATATTCTTCCTTTCTCTCATCTAAATGCCAGATCTGTGTCTCCAGATCATCTAAATAATGATAGGAGTGTTCATTCCTGTCTGATTCCCCGGTAAGCATGATGCTACCTTTGGGGGTGAGATAGAAATGTTTCATATGTTAAGGAGAAAGCTTTTATTATTTTATTTAGAGTGTTCTAAATCAAATGGATTTTTAAGTCAAATGCTTTTCAAGATTGGTGGGCATGACAATTTGGCTTTCCTCTTTCATTTCCTAAGAAGAAAAATCAACAACTGGCTTTCCTATATCAAGCCCTTCCTCATCTTAGGCTTTTAGACTCTGCAGAGGCAGGAGGACCTGGGAATGGCAAGCAGGCCTTGCCCCGTCCAGACTCTTACTTAAAGTAAACATTTGCATTTTCCCCAGAAATATAGGCTTGAAGGGCCATGATCATTTGGGTTAGAAGGTGACATTTATTGCCACTGGGGGGAAAGTAAGAGGAGGAAGATCTCAGTGTCTCGGACTTGAACACTGTCATCTGGAACTTTATTACCAGTTGTGTGAAAGGGACGGATTACAAAGATTTGCAACAGATACTTGAAATTTCTTCTAAATAAGTGCGTTGGAATCCCTCCTTCCCCAAAAGACCACACGCTTGACCCTGCTTTTGTTTCCACGGGTCAATCCTAGTTTTTAGAAGAGCTACTGTGACGCAGTTTCTTTTTCCTCTTTTGTGGGTCTGAGAACCTGATTGTGACCCTCTGCCACCCAGGTTGGCGAGGGTGCCGAGCGGAAGGCAGACACACACGCCAGTGCCTACTTTCTGCATGTTGGAAGTGGACATCGCCATTAACTGTCTCAAACAGAGCCACACACTCAGCCTTCTTTTCATCAGTGCCTGTGCTTCCTTCAAGGCCCCTCTCAAGCCCCCTTCCTGGGGAGCCCTCCTGGCTTGCTCTTGGTGAGCCCTCCTGCAGCTCCTGTGAGCTTATTTTGCCTGCACTGGTATCATGGGGAAGCTGGGTCCTAACAGCCTGAGGAACTGGTGGCACTCCTTAGTTCTTTGTGTCTTCGAAGAAAGATGTCAGATAAGATGCATAGGTCATCGCAGGTCATCGTATGGAGTAAAGGTGGGGTTACTGCCGTGATAGATTTTCAGAGCAACCGAGAACATACCTTCAAGCTGAAGGCCAGCAAGCGCCAAGGTGGCTGTTGTGCCTAATAAGGCTCAGGCTGTATTTATATTATTACATGGGTCTTCAAAAAATATCATTTCCTTCCTCCAAGATCATTATTATCTTGTAAGGAAAATGGGCTCTTTCAACCAACTTCAGGGGGAAGAAGGTTCCTGTTTACTCCCTAGGTAGACTGCTGATAGCTAACTTTCTGCCTAACAGAGGTACTAGGTGCCAAGGGCTTGCTCAACAGAGGCAGCATGGGTTATCATTCTGTAAATCTCTTATATGTCTGTCCTTCTCTTCAACAAGGAAGTCAATCTTGTAACAGCAGGCTTTCTATCTCTTGTTGCTCTGTGGGCTGAATGCCACAAACATAGAGGGCATCCATAAGTATTTGTTGTTTTGGTTGACTATCATCTCATTAGAGTCTGGGAAGTGTATTTTTTCCCTTCTGCATTTACTGATTACACCCTCACCAAATGCACAGCTTTAGATTTTCTGCCTACTTCAGTTGACATTTAAATTAGTTTCTGTCTCTTTTATCTGCCATTAAGATGAGGGAAATGAAAGTGTCTCTTTAGGAAGCTAGTGCACCATTCTGGTAATGGCTCACAAAGGCCTCCAAAGAAAGTAACTAAAGAGAACCCTCAACTGACCTGTGGAAGAGAATGGAGAAAAAACTGTCTTCAGGCTCTGTCAGCACACACACAAAAAATACATAATTCCCAGCAGATGAACGACCTAGCATCCTAGCACAGGCCCCTCAGTATATTTAAATCCACAGCATACAGAAGCTGTCTGCATTTTAAGAAAGCCTCCAGAAAATTAGCTTTTGTATTATTCCCATGGAAATGACAGATTCCAGGGTGTTTAGTGAGAGAAGGGCTCTGTATTAGTCACTTTCCTGTTGCTGGGACAAAATACCAGACAATCGCAATGTAGAGGAGAGGTTTATTTTGACTCACAGTTTCAGTGGGTTTAGTCCTTGGTTGACCAGCTCAGTGGCAGAAACAGTATGGTGGATGGGCCCAGCAGAGGAAAACTGCTCACATCATGGTAGCCAGGAAGCAGAGAGAGAAGGGAGGATCCAGGGATAATAATATACTTTCCAGGTCACACTCCCAGTAACCTACCCCTGAACATGTGACTTTGGGGGGACATTTTAGATCTAAACCATAACATTCCACCTTTGGCCCCCAAAAGGCTCAAGTCCATCTCATTATGCAAAAGCTGTTAGTCTATCTCTGTGGGTCACCAAAGTCCTAACAGTTTCAGCACTGCTGAAATGTCCAAGTCCAAAGTCTCCTCTGAGACTCAAAGCAAACTCTTAGTTGTGAGGTCCTGTAACAGTCAAAAAGAAGATTAAACACTTCCAACATACAATAGCACAGGGTAAATTCCCCTATTCCAAGAAAAAAAAAATAGAGGACTACATAGAAATGGGACCAAAACAAGACCAAAAGCCTACAAGGCTAAATTAAATCCTATAGCTCTGTACCCAGCATGGTGAGTATATACCCAACACAGAACTAGTGCTCAACAGAGGTAGCATGGTTGCAGTGAATTGCAAGTTCTAAAGGGTTTGAGTGGCCTTCCCTTATGCGACTGCCAGTTTCAGTCCATGTGACCTCTCTCTTGAGCTAGCTCCACTCACTGCTTGTGGCTTTCCTTAGCAGACGTTTCCTGTTCCTGGCTTGTCCAACTTCCTGAAGCCTCCACTGTACCTTTAGCTTTACTCACACAACTTCACATACTGCTCTCTCAGGGGAACACTGTTTGACTTCTGAGGACTTCCTTTAAAATCTGAGTGGAAGTCTCTCTGACCCCATGATGCTTGCAGTTTGCATGTCTGAAAAACCAGCACCATGTGGATGACACTGAGGTCTGCCACCAGCATGAACAATATCCAGGCCCCCTTGGGCCATGGCTGCAGAGACTTTTGAGTACCTGGATGTCTGAGTATGGTAAAATGAATCCCAGAGAACCTATTCCATAGGCAACCCTTCTAGAGCAGGGGGCCAGGGGCTGTCTTCACAAATGAAAGGTTTACACTTTTGTAACCTTCAGCCTATGATTGGTAGGGTTTTGCTGATTTCTGAGATCCCCTCAAGGCATCTTTATTCTTGTTTTATAAAAGTACTTGGTTTCTTTTTAATGCTAATCTTTTCATCAATCATGCTCTCCTTTGTCTCAACTTTGTAGGTGATTCCTGTCTGGTGAAACTGTAAACACTTCATATCATTACACTCTGCTATTTGCTCTTAATTCTCACTGTAGATCCAGCTAAAAGCAGCCAATAGTATCCATGCCAAAGCCTGAACATTGGGCTGCCTTGGAATTTTCTCCACCAGATTAATTAGTCTGCTGCTCTTTTTTTTTTTTTTTTGAGACAGGATCCAGACTTGCTTCAAACTTGTGGTGATCCTTCTGCCTCACCCTCTGAAGTGCTCAGATTATAGATGTGTGCCACTATGGCTGGCTCTAGTCTGCTGCTCTTGTTCTCAGTCTCCCACAGAGTCTCAGGACATGGGAAAAATGTAGACAAATTTTCTACTAGAGTGTAATATACATGGCTTCTAGTCCAACTGCCAACATTATCCTTATTCCCAACTGAAACTTCTTGAGGCTGGCCTTTATTGTCTGTATTCTTACCAGCATTCTGGTGTTCTAAGATCTATCAGTATTTCTCATCAAGCACTGCTCACAATATTGTAGGGATTCTCTAGCTTGGATCTTCAAACCATTTCAAACTCCTGCTGCAAACCAGTTCCAAAAGATTCTGAATCACATGGTCAGGTATAGTCACAGCAATGGCACCACTGCTGGTATCAATTTTCTGTCTTAGTCTATTTTAGTCATTTTCCTGTTGCTAAGATAATATACTTGGTAACTGGAACTTAAAGGTGGAGAGATTTACTTTGGCTCATAGTTTCAGTGGGTTCAATAGGTGGTTGGCTAACTCCATGGCAGAAACAGCATGGTGGAAAGGCCTAATGGAAGAGAGGTGCTTACATCGTGGTGACCAGGAAGAAGAGAGAGAAGGGTGGAGCCTTAGAAAAGAATACTCTTTTCCAGGTCTTGCCCATTTCCTGTTGTGAGATTTTTTAGGGAACATTTTAGATCTAAACCATAACAAGTTCCCTGGAAGATCTACACGAGCACAGAGAGGAACCAAACCCATCCACCTTAGTTTTGTCCACAAAAACCAGTTGAAAGGCAATTCCAGGTCTCTCCAGGAAGTCACCTAAGCCCATAATTTAAGCTTAGTGCTCTGTGGGGTAAGGTCATGAAGTCAGAAAAGGCCCTGGATTCAGTGCCTTATGGCTCTTGAGTGTCACTGCTTCTTGTTATTCTCATCATTTAAAAAAGCAGAAGGATGCTGCCCATTTCCAGGTTTCTTTTGGCTCATGGCATCAGAGGACTCAGTTCATTGTTGACTGGCTCCAAGGCTGAAACATCATGGCAGAAGGGCATAGTGAAAGAAAGCTGCTGACCTTATAGCAGCCAGAAAGCAGAGGGAGGGGGAAAGAGTCATAGAAAAGATGTACCCTTCAAAGTTACACTTCCAGTGACCTACTTCCTCCAAAGGGGCTCTACCTCCCAACAGCCTGTTCCGCTGGGCACTCACCCATGGTTTCACTGGTGAAGTGAGTTGCCCACATGGTCCAGCCATCTCTCCAGGGCCTAGATCTGAACATTGCTGCCATGAGGATGAAGTCTTCAATACCCGGGTCTTTGATGAGACACTTTATAGTTAAACCATAGCATGCTCTTTCTGTCATGTACTTTCCTGTTTTATCAGAGTTGAGCTCAGAAGAGCAATAGACAGCTCTCCTCATTTCTTGCCCCTACTAACTCCTTGTCATCCTTGTTCCCAACTCCATCATTCACTTAAGTCCCTGGGATCTGCTTTTAGCCTCTGTAGAATTGGAAAAGATTGGAAAGAAACTAGCCCTTTTCAGGTTAGCACTAGAGTAATGCTACTAGACAAACATAGCTTTCTTTTGCTAGTTCTAACAGTTTAATATACAGAATCATCAGTAGAGCCCCTCTTTTCTTCTATGTCCTTCCCCTTGCCTGGCATGGACTAGATCCTCCAAAAGAGGGTGGAGAGCATCCACTCAGGAAGGTATACATTGTGGAAATTAAAGAAGTAGGAAAAATTGCACATACTGTAACAGACATTCTGTAATGCTTTTTTTTTTTTTCTGGTATGGGGGATTAAACTTGGGACCTTGTGCTTGGGACCAGGATGGTCTGGTGCCAGTGAGCTACATCCCCGGCCTGCAATGCTTCTTAGTTTGTCAGTTATATACCTTATTTGTTACTTGTGCTTTAGGAGTGAGTTCTAGTAGACCTGGTATTAGCTTGAGTCATTTTGCTACAGTTCCTTCACCACACTGACCCCTGGTCAAAGCATGCAGCATGCTGATTAGTAACATTAGTAGCATGCTCTGTAACCATGGGTCCTTGGAGCTTCTGCATGGTTTGTACCAGCTTGGACACATTATTATTATTATTGGTAACAGTGAGATTGATGATTTGTTCTAGTCTCAGTGAAGACCTCAGAGGGCTCTGCTGTTGAGTCTGGTTACGTAACAAAAAAATTCCAGCAGACTCCGTTTGGGGCTCTGTGGTTCCAAGGTAATTGCTATGATTTCACTGTGCCCCCAAAGGCCAGGACCTAGAAACTTAGTCGCCACTGCTGAAGGGTTGAGAGGTGGGACTTTAAGAGGGGGTCAGTTTATGGGGGCTCTGCCCTCATTAAGAGACCAGTGCCATTGCAGGAGCCGGTTTGTTATCATGAGGATGAACTGGTTTTCCAAGCAAGTTCCTTCTGCCATGATGCAATGCAGCAGGAGGCTCTGACAGATGCAGTCCTTGCATGGCTTCCAAATAAACCTCTACTGTTACAGATTACCCACTTTGACATGCTCTGCTATTGCAAAATGGACTACGAGTATTTGTCCATCCATTGCTGGCTCCTGATCTGAGAAAGTTCATTCTGCTGTGGGCTTTAGGGGAAGGAGGACAACAGGAGCTGGCCAGGTCCTCTCCCCATCTCTTGCTATGAAGCAGCCTTGGGCTGTGATGAATGAGTAGCCTTACTTTAATGTGTTTGCCATACTGTATCTTTTTTCTGTAAAAAAATTGTAGGTCTGCAGGCAGGTTGCCATTCGGGTCCTGTGAATTTTCATTAGCAATAGATCCCTGTTTAACAGCCCCTCTTGGCATAGCCCGTGGTCCTGAGAGACGGCTGACAAGGGAGCCCAGGAAAGGTCCGGGGTCCAGCCACAGTCACATGGCCAAGGAGTGGCAAAACTGCAGCTGAAGCAGGCGCTCTGGTTCTAAACCCCTTGCTCTTTTCCCAGCCCTCTCCTCTCTTTCTCTGCTGTTTGTTGGTCTAGAGAGATCGAAGGAGTATTGATTGAGTGGCGTCTTGGACCAGCACTGCTCTGTGCTACAAGCAGAGCTGTAAGTTTGAGCAGCTACCTCCCAAGGAGAAGATGATGTCACCCCACATCCTGGACCCACATTGCCACTCTTTGGGTCACAGCTTACAGTGGTCATCATCGTCCCCTGTAATGGAAGCTGAGGAGGCTTCATGGTCTCAGCACAGGCTCCTGGGAGGAGGTGCCGAAGTGCATTTCCGGGAAGGCAGTGATTCAAGGGGAAAAGTGAGAGCATTGTGCATCCAGAACTTAGCCACACATGAGATGTTGCAGCAGGTTCAGTGACCAATAAATCTTTTGAGTGTCCTTTTCTTTTTCAAAGTGCAAGCTTTGAGCAATTCTAATTTGACTCTTTTGCTTTCTTTTTTTTTTTTTTTTTCCGGTACCGGGGATCAAACTCGGGACCTTGCGCTTGCAAGGGAGGCGCTGTAACCACTGAGCTAAATCCCTGGCCCCTAATTTGACTCCTAATTAAGATACACTTGTAAGTCAAATTTCACTGAAGCCTATTTTTTGCTGTCTGGCACTCAGATGACAAAAGGAAGCCTCTGGAAAGCCATACTGGGGAGGGAGGCACAGCGTCTTGGGGAGAGCTGTCCCTGGCCCCACCATCCCTCTGCCGCTGCCCAGCTGTGGAAAACTTCTCTGTATAGTGAACGCATTGGGCAGTCTGTGAATTGTATCATATTAATTGCTCTATTTTTAGCATGTGGAACCTGGTCACTTTTTGTTGTTGCTATTGCTATGACTACTTCTACTTTTTTAATAGCAAGGGAAGCAGAGAAACTGGCATGACAACCTTTCCGGTCGTTATCCAGAGTGTCTGCCTTCAAGTTTTTGGAGTCAATTCCATGATCTTGGCACATGACTTTGCCTTGGGAAGAGAGGCTATGGAAAAGTAGAACATAGTCAGCAGAAAGGGCGTTTCCAAGGACAGCCTGGCTTTATCCATATGCAGAGTAGGCAGTTCCCAGTGCACAGTGCTTGAGGGCACTGGGCCTACCCATTACTCCCTCCAAAATGTCTCTCTCACTGCCATTCAAAATACGACCAGTTGAGGAGGATTATGAGAAGCGGTGTACCTGTAAGGAGTCAGAATGGCACTATCCTTGGAGTCAGGCACCTTGGGTGGAAATGCTGGTTCTTCCACGGAATTAAGTCTCTCAGAACCAGGAACATCAAAGTTATGATCAGTGCAACAAAACAAACCAATGAATGCTCTCCCAGAAAAACAAACCAGGGGCTGATGGCAGGCAATATTTGGAAGTACGGCTTCTCCAGCCTCCTCAGCTTCCCAGAAGAGGTACTCTCAGGTTGGTGGCCACAGAAATCTGCCCCTTGGGTTGAGGCTGTGGAAAACCCTGAGGGAACATGGCGAGTGTCTCAAACCCGAGCCCCATCAGGCTCGTATCCCAGTACAATTCTTCATGTTGTTCCAAAACTAGCCTGTCACAGACCACATAATCCAGATTTGGGCCCCAGGTTGAAGGCCCTGCCTATTACCATTCCCAGAGCCGTGTTGCTGCAGTGTTCCCAGGCCACAGAATAACTGTCGTGCACCACATGTGCATGGTCTGTCATCACAGGCACGGGGCAACCAGCTGTCCATGGTGGGGATGTGCTATCTATTATGGCCAAGCCCCACCACAGCCGCTTACCAAGTGTGTGGTCTCCAGTGTGTGACAAGGTGGCAGCAGTACCAATGCCACAGGAGTGTGCTGGGACGGGATGTCACCAGGCAGGGGAGCAGCAGGCATGCTGCCTGGGAAGCAGACCCTTGGAAATGACCTGCTTTCTTGTGTCTGTCTATCTGTCAGGGCTAACACCACCTGAGCCCAGGTCTTCTCTGGGGGAGAGGTAGCCGATTATATTTTTGGTCTTTGACTGGAGGGGCATAAATCACTGGGGAAGGCCACAGGGCAACCCAAGAGTGGGGTGAGAAGGAGGGGGTCTTATGACACAAGCTGTCAACCTTTTGTTTTGCCATGGCTGCCCTCGTCTGCCCTGAGCAGTCGTGGGTTTTGCTGTGGGAAAAGAGAAGCTAAGGAAATTAAGTCTAAAGCATTCGACCAACCAAGGCAATCAGTTACTTTACTCAAAAAACTTTTTTGGAAGCATTTTGGCTCTAAATACTCCAAGTGTACAAGTTCACTTCTGGCTTTTAGTGCAAAAAAATGCTATGCTATTAAAGTCAATTTTAATAGATTAAAAAATTCATCACCTGCCTCACAAGCACAAGGACCCTAGTTCAATCCCTGGTACCAAAAAAAAAAAAAATCCATTCATCTTCACATCACCTGAGTCCTTATACAGTCCTGTCCATAAAACTCAATAATTCTGTGAGCAAAAAATAGAATAAGCATTGTGGATTTTAGTCTGTAAACTGAAAGCTTGTATCAACAGATGTGCTTGTATATCCATTTTCCCCACATTTCCATTTATTCTTCTGTGGCTGCCCCAATTTTTAAAAACCCTCTTACAAAACTCAACATTTTCCTGTGGCGTGTTTCTAGAAAATTTATGCCTTTTGGTAGGACAGATCCTTCTACTCTCCTCCTGTGCCTCCAACTATTCCAGGATTTTTGTCCCCACTTAGTGATGGAGGCCAAGACTGGGAAGCTGACTGTAGTACCTCGGTGTAAATCTTGGTTTTGTTATTGTTTGCTCTGTGTCTTTCACCTCCGTCTCCTTGTCTATAAAATGCTGGTAATAATACCTGTGGGGTGGAGTGTTTTGAGGCACAAATGAAATAAAGGATTTGCATTGCACACTTATGTGGAACTTTGGAAGCATAGTGACTGTGTACATTTCCTAGGGCTGCTGTAACAATCTCCGCAAACTGGGTGTCTTTTTTTTTTTTTGGTACTGGGGATCGAACTTGGGTCCTTGCGGTTGTGCAGCAGGCTGCGAAACCACTGAGCTAAATCTCCAGCACAAACTGGGGGTCTTAAAGCAACATCATTAATTTATTCTCTCACTCAGTTCAGGAGACCAGAAGTCTAAAATCAAGGCGTTGGCAAGACTTATTCCTTCCCGAAGTTCTGGGGGAGATGTGTTGGGATCTGCCTTGGAGCTGCTGGTGGAAACTGTTTTTGCTTGGCTTGTGACACCATCATTCCAGATTCTGCCTCTGCTCTTTCCCGGCCTTCCGGCTACACAGGTCTCTGTGTCCTGCCTTCTCATAGGGACACCGGTCTCCAGACTTAGGGCCCATTTGAATCCTCTCAGTTGACCAATTACCCCTTGGAAGACTGTTTCCTAGCAGGTTGCATTCTGAGGTTCTGGGTGGACATGGATCTTTGGAGGACACTATTCCACCCGCAGCATTGTGAAAGCGGGAGAGAGGGTGGCCTCCCGCTGCTGTCCTCTGTCCTGGCCAAGGCTTGCAGAGTATCGGGGGACCTCAGAATGGTCCCAAGGCTTTTCTGGAAGAAGCATACTTTCTCTTCAATTTTCCTTCTCCGTGTGTAATGCCGTCTAAGGCAATCCATGTGTCCTCTCTGTCTCTCATTTTCCCCGCTGAAGCGGGAGTTAAGCAGTCACCCAAGAAGCACCGATTGGCCCTGTATCTCCACATTACTCCACAACACAGCCTCCTACCATGACAACGAATCATCCTTGGGATTGCTAATGGATGCAGAGATCCCCCATGATTTTGGAGCCCTCCCCTCATCACTCTCAATTCTCAGCTGACCTCATGAATCAACACTGCTGTAGAGAAGGAAAATACACTCTTAGAAACACCCGGGCTGCTGCAGGAGAGAGGATGTCATAACCAGACCAGGGCCTCCAAAGGGGCACAGTGAGAAGGCTTTGCACTTCTCTTTCCCTGGCTCTCCACAAAGGCTGGGAGGAAGGAGAAGGGAAGCAGGGAGATGGAAGAAAAGAGGCAGCTTTGTTTGCTCAGTGATAGGAACAGATTTCATGGTTGTTTGGTGGGGCTGTTTCCCTAGCTCCCAGGAGATCTCACACGTCCGTTTCCAGCACTTGGCAAGAGCATTCGTTCTTGGGGAGCGAGCAGGTCTCCTCGTTGCTATGAATTAAAACCACAGCCCAAGCTGTTATGTTGAGTCTTGTGTTCACGTCATTTTGCATCCCTTTTAAATCCACAGGAGAGGCTCTGCATCTCATCCACTTACCTGCTGCCAGCAACGTGGCAGAGAATTCTCCCCCTGGGACTTTGGTGCACAAGTTTTCTGTGAATTTATCGGTGTCCTTGTCACCTGTGGTCCCAGGATTTCCCCTGATAATCAACTCAAGTCCCCTCATTGAAGCCTTCAGGGTGAACAGGCTGTCAGGCACTAACTTTGAGGTAAGCAGCCCCTTGTGGGAGATATTTACAAAGGGGTGTCCTGCAGATCCGTGCCTGGGGTTCTGGGTCAGTGATCCTGTCCTCCTCTTTCCCCAGTTCAATCTCCCCTCTCATAGGATCCAGAAATCCTGGTTGGGGCATCCCAGCCAGAGCCCCCGGTGCTAGATTCTCCTGTAGACTTTATTTTTTATATTTTGTATTAGTACATGTTTGTAATACATAATGATTACATTTATCATGAGGAGTTGGTACATGCACATAACACATCTTAATTTGCTTTGTCCCCTACCCCTCCCATTCCTCCCTGCTTCTCCCATTTCTTGTTCCCTTTCCCATTTGAAAAAGATCTCCGTATGTCTTACTTTCCTCATCTCTGAGACACAATATCCAACACCTGCAAACTGAAGGAAGAATGGTTTATTTTGGCTCACAGATTTTAGACGTCTCAGTCCATAGTTGGCTGACTCCAAGGCAGGTGGAATGGCAGAGAGGCATGGCAGAGGAAAAACAGCTCATGGCATGGTGGCTGGAAGTAGGGAAGGATCAAGGGGGGAGGAGGGAGATAGACCCTTTCAGGCCACGCCCCCAGTATCCAGCCTCCTCCCACCAGGCTCCAACTCCCAACATCACATTCAGCTATAATCTCATCATGGACTGATCCACTGCTGTATGATCCAGTCCCCTCCCCACAGCTCCACCTATGAGCTCCTGAGGGGCGGGGGCAATTAGATATAAACCATAACACCCTACTTCCTATTGTCTATGTTTTATTTTGCTCTTTATTTATATTTGGGTTTTTCTTTTATGACAAACTATATGACATTATAGTCTAAAATTCAGGCCTCTCTCTACTTAATACAGTCCCTGTGAGCATTATGCTCAGTTTGTTACAGATGGAAGGCCTGTTTCTTATTGCTAATAGCCCAGACCTGATATCAAGTGTTAGGTGTGTTTATGCTAATCAAATTCTTTGGGTGGGAGAGTGTGGGTATTGATCTCCTTAAAAGCCAGGTCCTGATGAACTGTGTCTACTGATTCTGCAATTCTATGAGGCTATAATTGTTTTTAGAAGGAAATCTAGGTTTAGGCTTACTTAATATATAAACATATACCCTTTAATAAAATATACTAAATGTCCATCTCTACTGTGTGAATGTTTCCCCTTGGATAATTTAGTCCCAATAACTCACATTCCAGACCCATGATTTCTATTTTGTCCTCTGTGTCTGTCTTTCCCAAAGCTGTCACTTTCCTGTTGGGGGAACCAACCTACTCGTTGAGTATTTTTCACAGGTAATCTCAGTGGTCTTCCAAAGATGTCTTTAGGGTCCAGGTGTCTGGAACTGCTTATGCTTTGGTGTCCCCACCCCTTCCTTTCTCTTTCCTCAACCTTCCTAGCAACCTCTTTCTAGGCCTCTTCAGCCTGGCCATTGGTCCCTGGGGTCCTGAGGGACCTGACTGCTCCTTTGGGGTATACACTAGATGTTCTTGAACCCAGCTCCTGGTTAGAGTCACTTGGGGAGCTGCTCAGAAGTGTGCAGACCCGGGCCCCTGGCAGAACCTCTGATGAGAGGGCAGTGCCTTCCTGTATGGGTTCTGGTCACTCCTGGGCTGGGCCCTCTGAGAGGCAAGGACTCACAGTCCCTCAGTCTTCACTTCAGCATCCAGTTGACATTCCCAGGCCCCAGATGCTGGGCCTGTGACTCAGAGGCCCTGTCTGCTGACTCCTTTGACCTAGCTTGTCTCAGCAGCTGCTGCTGTCGTTTTCTACTGGCCTTGGCAGTTGCTTGCTCTTACAGAGTGGCACTGTGTACATGCCAGACACTGTGGGAAGAGGCTTACATGTGTCTGCTCTTGTAGTCCTCAAGATATTCTAATGACTGGATTTGTAATAGTACCCCTTTTTGCAGGTCAGGACAGCAAAACACAGAGTTGAAGTAATTTGTCCTCGGTTGCATAGTTGGGGGTGGCTGAGGTGAGACTGGAAATCAGGCATTCAGGATCCAGAACTCTTATTATTTTAAGCAGCTTTATTGAGATATAATTTACACAGCATATTATCTACTCATTTAAATTATAGAATTCAGTGGGGGATTTCAGTAGTCTTAGAGTAGTGCAACTCTCAAACTATCACTGCAATTTATTTCAGATTTTTTTTTTTTTGGTACCAGGGATCGAACTTGGGACCTTGTGCTTTCAAGGCAGGTGGCAGCACCACCGAGCTAAATCCCTGCCCTGATCACTGCAATTTAATAGATTTTCACTACCCCAACATGAAATAATGTTCTCTTAGCAGGCACTCCTTATTCTCCTATCCTTGGAGTCCCTGGTGACCATTAATCTACCTTCTGTTTTTATGGATTTGCCTATTCTGAACTCTTATGGAATCATAAAGTATGAGGTCTTTCATGGCCAGCTTCTTTCTCTTGGTGTAAAGCTCCAAGAAGCAGCCACATTTTAGCAGGTGTCAGTACTTTTCTCCTCTGTAATGGCTAAGTGATAGTCCGTTATATAAGTTTAGGCCATGTTTCGTGTATCCATTCATCACCTGACAGACCTGTGGGCTGTTTTCAATTGAAAGCTCTCAGTCTTGGGTCCTGTGGGCTCCTGCTTTAAATGATGATGATAATTCTGCTCCTTTACATTTGCATGAAAGGTCCAAAGCACATTCACATTCTTGACCTCTTGACTTATAGTGAACATAGATATAACAACATTTAAAATTTTTTAATTCTTACCTTAGGTATATGATAACCTAGAGATAACAGGACACATAACCATAAATGGTGAAATAAGAGCTAAACCCAGGTCTTCTGGTTCCCACACTGGGCCCTTTCTCCTACATTTCCATGCAGATGAATTGGTGTTTTGGTGAATTCCCAACTCCTTCACAGGACCTGTTCTCTCCACTTGTAATCCAAATATACGGTGAATATTAAGTTTTTACATTTTACCACAGCAAAAGACACACTGGCATTAATTACCCTCAAAATACTCATCCTTCACTTCAAAAACACTTATTCCATTGTTCTTTCCACTTTTGGAAGCAGTTCTGGAGTCCTCTTTTGTGAGTGTCTTTATGCAATGTGATCAAAAATATAGTGAAAGCCACCGTCAAGTGCCATACAATGGAAAGGTGGGCTTGTAAAAATATTAGAGTGCCCTCATCCACCTTTTCACTGGGTCTGGTATCATGCAATTCCTGACTCTTTCCAAAGTCAAAATGGACAGTGGAAGGTAAAAGTTTGACAGGACATTGGGGCAACACTAACCCTAACCCTAACCCTAACCCTAACCCTAATCCCAACCCTGACCCCAACCCTAACCCCAACCTTAACCCTAATCCTAACCCTGTTCCTAACCTCTTGAAATGGCAAATTTCTTAGCCCCTCAATGAAACTAGGCTCCAGCATCTGGTATATTTTCCCAGTCCTGTGCCCTCCTGGCACCATGGCTTGCAGCTGCCCAGGACTGGGCATAGGCAAGAGAATGGCCACAGGCTAACAAGTCCTGACGCTTGTTAAGAATCAGTGGCCTCTCCCCACGTCATCAGCCATCCCTTCAAAAAAACCAAAAAAACCACAACAAAAAACCCTACTCACTCACACTTCCCACAAGAGCCCCGCCTGCTGCCCTTGGAACATGGCAATGCCATTGTGGGGCAGAACCTGGCTCTTCCTCAGCAGTCTTGGTCCTCTGGCTTTGAGACTCAGGGAGCTCTGAATCGTGCTGGAGCCAGGCCTCCCCACTTCAGGACACACTGCTGAGACTGCTGGGGAGGGGAGGCGAGAAGGATTAATGAGGAGGAGGATAGAAACACACTTACAGAGCATTCGCCATATGCCAGGAATCACCGTAAATGTTTTGTGGCTTCATTCATTTAATCTTCACAACAATGCTATGGAGCAGCTTGCTGTTTTATTTCCATGGTGCAACTGGGGAAATCAGGGTATAGAGAGGTTGAGAATGTGCTCAAGTTCACAGGCGTGGAAAGTGACAAAGCTGAGATTCTCGCCCAGGAAATCTGACCCCAGGGATCCTTGGTCCCACGCTGTGCTGGCCAAGACGTCACTGAGCTGCAGGAGGCCAATTCTGGAGCAGCACCACGAAGGATAGCTCCGAGAAGCCAGGGAGGGTGACTGCGGCCAAGCCCGGCAGCTTCGAAGGCAGGAGCTCTCCAAGGTCCTGTGAAGGCCAGCGCCTGTCCCTTGCCTCTCCCCGCCTTGGAGCCTGACTCACTCCCCTCTTCTTCCTATTTATTATCCTGAGCACTGTGGACCTAAAACGTTGCTCAGCCCAGCCCAGGATGACTCCAAGCTCAACAGCCCGAAAGCCAAGCTTACTGTCTGAACCCAAATCGAGGCACCCCTTCCCTTCTCTCCAGAGTCTCTTTCTAGGTGAAATGGGTGGGAGGGGTTTGCCAGCCTTGGTGGGCGGGGGTGGAGCTGGTTCCCAAGGAGAAGGGGCTGGTGATAGATAACATCTAGGGAAAGGACCTATCCGAGCTTGGGGTGCAGAAGCGGCTCCGAGATTAGCAGGGAGCCAGGGTAGAAGCGGGTCCAGAGTGAACCATCTCCCCAGGGGCCTGCGCTGGGGACAGGTATTCTGTGAACAATTTTTGGTCCCTAATTATGATGAAAGTCAGCATTTGCAAAGCGCTTGCTCAGTGCCAGACCATAGATTCATGTAGATCAGCTCATTCATTTCTCAAAAACAGCCAATAAAGTAAGTAGGTGTTATTTTTATCACCGTTTTACAAATGGGAAATCGAGGCACAGAACATTTGCGTCACGGGAAGGCTGAGCTTTGAAGTCAGTCGGTCTGGCTCCAGCGTCTGTGCTCCTGAGTAAGCGGCTACCGGGCTGACAGGGGTCTGAGCCCCCTGGGGGCACCAGAACGACCACCTCTTTTCTCTCTCAGGCCTCCTTTCCCACTGTCCCTCCCCTGCGTGCTCTGCCTCACAGCTGTGGCTGCTTCCTTTTCTTTAACCGGTCCAGGCCTTGCAGAGTAAGATGCGGTGCCTGCCACTTCCTCCCACGCAGCTTTCTCTCACTGCGCACGCCTCGAGGGATCCTTTCTGCCGCCTCTCGCAGCCCCAGCCGCGGCTCTTTGTCATGAAACCTTGTCCAAGGTTCAGCTGTTTAACCACAGCAGGACTCAGTTTCCTAATTATAATCTCGTGGAAGCAGTCAGAGGATGGTGAAGGGACTTTCTCCAGGCCACTCAGAGGTCCCGTGGTGGAGACGGCTGGAGCGGAGTGCTTGCTCCCTCAGGCTGCAGAGGGTCTTGTTACCCGCTCCAAGCTGGTTCGAGACCAAAAGCACATAAGAAATTTACTCCTTGAGTTGTCTTAGTTTGGGGCTCGCTGCTACCACACAGTACCTCGCACTGAGTGATTTGTGAAGAGCGAATTCACTTCTCATCCCCGTAGAGGCTGGGAAACCCCACGTCAAGGTGTTGTCATCAGGGGCCTAAGATGCGGTGAGAGAGTGCTGGAGGCTGGGAACAAGAATGGTGGGAAGCCATTCTCACAATAAGGACCCTCGTCTACTCAGGGCAGGGAGCCCTGAAGGCCCGTCCCCCACCGCATCCCATCTCCCAGTAACACAGCGGCAAGTAAACTTCAAGCTGAGTTTTTGAGACTTTCGTTTTCTGGTTTTTTTAAAGTTAGTTTTATTGGTGGATTTTAGGTATACAATACAGTTACATTCACCTTTGGAAATTTGCACCTTTACATAGTCTCTCTTGGTTCTTATTTTTTCCCCTTGCCCTGCCCTCCTTTCAACCCCTCCATCCCTCCCTATTTACAAAGACTTTGTTTCCATTTTTTCCTTTTCTCATATTAATTCCATTCCCTTCTTTCCTTTCCCCTCCCCCTCCCACTTTCCCTCCCCCTTTGCCTCTTTTCTTTCTATTTCACATTATCCATTATACCTTTTAGTCCTTAGTTACACTTTCAGTTCCTCACCCTAGAGAAACTATTTGATATTTACACGTGTGTCCTATTTATTTCACTTAAGAGTATCACCTCAATGTGCATCCATTTAGCTATAAATGTCTCTAATTTCTCATTTTTGATGGCTGAGTAGTACTCCATTTTATTAAAAAACCACATTTTCTTTATCCACTCTCCAGTTGATGGGCAATTGGGCTGCTTCCAAGTTTTACCTATTACAAACTGTGCTCCTATGAACATGGGTGCTTTTCAAACCAGAGCAATGTCCCTGAGGGCTCTGAGCCACCACGGAGTTCCCAGCGATTAGCTGACGGCCAGAGGCAGCCATAGATGTGAGAGGTCTTGGGCTGGCTCCCCTCCCCTCCACTCCCATGCCCCCCCCCAGGACTCTTCCACACAGTCCCCAGGGGACCCTTTCACAGCAGCGTGGATTCTGGTGCTGTCTCGCTGGCCCTGGCCCTTGTTGTTCT
The DNA here is from genome assembly GCF_053883595.1 of Heterocephalus glaber. NCBI lineage: Eukaryota > Metazoa > Chordata > Mammalia > Rodentia > Bathyergidae > Heterocephalus > Heterocephalus glaber. The sequence continues at coordinate 23,102,578 of NW_028258156.1, read as the reverse complement.
TCCCACCTCCCAAAAATACAAAAAGCAGGGACCAAAGTTTGTGACAACAGAAGAATGTGTGGAAGGCACACAAAACATGAACACTCCATTGTTCAACTGTTTCTTGTTTATGCATCTGTGTCCTTCTCTCTTATTTATTCTTGGGTGGAACCTTAGGAAAATTAGAGGGATGAGTCCAGCTATAATTAGTAGCAATAATCCGAGGAAGTGCACATCCTTTAATGGCAGGAAAACTCAGCTGGATTTGGGGGAGCTGAGGTATTGTGGAGGGGCTGCCTCCAAACCACAGCAGGGTCGTTAGTCCCCAGGCTTCCATCTCTGTCATTCGCACTGGATGTCTTCTGAATATTTTTCTTTCCATGGAAAGCAGCAGTGTACACAGGGGCCCCTTTTGGGAAGTGTCATGGGGCTGCTGAGGGAAGCACTAAGACAAAACAGCAGGGCCCTCTGCCAGCGAGTGAAAAGTGGTCTCCTGGAAGCCAGCTGCTTCCTTCCTCAGATTACTCCCTCCTGCATGATGTGAGCCTACAAAACACACCTTCTCTCACCTGGTCACCAAGAATTTTGCATTTCATTTTAGGTTGTCACCTTTGGGAAGCAACAACTGGATTTTGAAACAGGACCAAACGTATTTGATTTGCAGATTTATGTTAAGGATGAGGTCGGGGTGACCGACCTGCAGGTCCTGACTGTTCAGGTGACAGACGTGAACGAGCCACCCGAGTTTCAAGGCAACTTGGCGGATGGTAAGATGCACCAGGCTGTGCAAAGCAGCGCAGATGGTGGCATCAGGGAGGACCTGGGGGCAAGAGAAAAACAGGAAAAGCAAACACATGTGCAGCTGTTTCCTTGGAAAAGGCAGCTGCTTAATGAGCAGGAATAAATGAAATGTCCTCCAGCTCAGCACGCCTGATAACGATGTCCAGGGTGTACATGGCCACCACATCCTCAGCCTCTCCTATCCCCTCCCAGGCCTAGTGAGGAAACTGAGGCTCAGGGCTCTGTCCTGGTGTCCTCAGCCATTGACGGCCTCACTCTTTCTCCCAGTGGACAGAGTAGGGACAGCAGAAGCCTCTGGCGCCTAGGGGACCTCATGCAGGAGGTCCTGGCTTTGCGCATCCCCGCCCCTCCATGCTGCCAACCCCGAGACAGCTTCTCCACTCAGATGTCCTGTTTAAGCTCTGTCCCCCTGGGTGTCAGCGGCTCCCACTGCACCTCCACCCACCCTAGTTCCCTCTAGTCCCCACTCTAGTCAGGTCTTTGCCATCCTTCCGGGGCTTGGGGCAGCACTGTGTGTCACCCTGGACTCCTCTCTCTCTCCCCCTCCCCGGTAACATTGAATCCACCAGGAATGCTTGCCAGCTTCTACACACAGCCGGAATCCTGTCTGGCCCTGGCACCCATAGTCCCCCCCATGCAAGCCACCTGGACAGCCTATCTGTCTGGGACAATGCCGGGGCCCCTGGCTGTGGCCTTTCCTCATGGAGTCTGTGGTGCAGATAGCAGCCAGGAGGTCCTGGGAGAGCATGGGTTGGACTGGGCATCTCCCTGCTTAAACCCTGTGAGAATCCCCATCACAATCCAAAGCCAGGAGAGCCAGGCGCAGGCCCTTCCAATCTGGCCACACCCCTGGCCCCCTCGTCCCTCTGCCTGCCCTCCACCGGGCCTCCTAGTGATGGGGGGCTGGTGTGCGCCCTCAGCACCAGTGGCTTTGCTGCTTCCTCTGCTTCTCCCTGTCCTCCCCTCTTCCCTCTCCTCTGCATCACCAGGGCTCTCCTCAGTTTCTCCGGGCATCCTGACTCTGATGTGGTTACCCAGTGGGGTGCCATCGCTGTTCTAGCTAAAATTGCAGCAGTAGTGACATCCCCTCTTCTGACTCTTCTCGGGTCTCTCTCTGTCTCTGTCTCTCTCTCGCTCTCTGTACTGGGGATTGAACCCAGGGCCTTCACACTGAGCTACATCCCCTGCCCCCCCTTTTTAACATTTTGACACAAGGTCTTGCTAAGTCACTGTTTCCGGGCTGAGCTTGGGAAACTGGCGATTCTCCTGCCTCAGCCTCCCAGGGTACTGGAATTGCAGGTGTGTGCCAGCGTGCCTGGCTTCATAGCTTCTCTCCTTTCCCCTAAGCATCAGTCACCTCACCAAGGCGGAAGTAAATGAAGAGTTGGTTCCATAGCATTTTATTATTTTTTCTTTTTTTCTTTTCCTGGTACCAGGGATCAAACTCAGAACTTTGAGCTTGCCAGGCAGGCGCAGCGCCACTAAGCTAAATCCCCGGCCCCAGAGTGTTTTATTAATTCCCACAAATGGATCCACTCATGCACGGGCTGGTGCTGTTCCTCATGGCCTTGACCATGGCTTCCCTCCGTCCCGTGCCGCCTGGTTCCCTTTGGTTTACACAGTAGCTCCGATGTTGGAGTTCCAAGTTTGCTTCACCTAATACAGTGCTTCTCTTTCTATTTTGGACGAGGTACAGGTTTAGACCTCTTCATAGCAGAAAGAGCGAACCCCGGATTCATTTACCAGGTGGAGGCCTTCGATCCAGAGGACACGAGACGCCGAGCTCCCCTCAGTGTAAGTGTCGGGTCCCAAGCTGGAGGGGCAGTCTTGGCAGGTGTAGTGGGGGCTGTGCTGCCTGCTGGCAAAGCCAGAGCTAGGGATGCTGGGAACCTGCAGGCAGCTGGAGGCGAACACAGCCTGCACTCTGGGCTCCGGGTGACCTCAGACAAGTTCTGGACCTCTGGAGCCCCGGTTCTTCATGGAAGAACAAGAGCACCAACTTGACCTGAGGGTGGGTATGTGCCTCAGATGACATAGACAGTGCCAGGTGGATAGCAAGCACTCAATATTTGTAAAATCTAAGCCAATATGAATTCACCTATTATTTTATTGCTATTTTGGATCTTTTTTGTTTGGTACTGGGGATTGAACTCAGGACCTTGTGCTTGCGAGGCAGGCACAGTGCCACTGAGCTAAATCCCCAGCCCAGTACTTTGGATTTTTGAGACAGGGTCTCGCTATGTAGTTCAGGCTGGCCTTGAACTTATGATGTAGCCCAGGCTGGCCTCGAATTTGCAGCAATCCTCCTGCCTCAGCCTCCCAAGTGCTGGAGTTACTGCTGTGTGTCACAACACCCGGCTCCCACCATTTTTAAAGTAAGCAGAAAATATACACCCAAAGCCAGGCACTCAGGTATATTCTTCAAGAGATGAGGCCAAGCTGCTCAGACCCAGGTTGTTAAAAATGTATTTTAAGAGTCCCAGGACTTCTTGGGTGTTGAACAGGAGACTGGGCCTGGTGCAGTCTGAGAGTGAATGTCTCTTCCCTCCTTTATGAGTCAGTGTCCTTTATGGGGCTATCAGGGGGCGCTGGTGAGCCAGAACCTCGGGCACAATCTCTGGCGATGGGGTGCCCTGTGCCCACACTGCAGCCCAGGCTGGGGAGGGAAAACAAGAGAATTCAACCGGGCTCACCTCAGAGCAGCCAGCACTCCTGCCTGCGGGGCCTGACAAGGACAAACTGCAAGACACAGGAGGCTGCTTCTGCCCCTTGCTTTGTGACCTGCGCCTCAACAGGGCCACTTGCTAATGGAGGGGGGCAGCCTGCGAATGTGCTCCAGGACACAGGGTGTCCACAGGGTCTGAGACAGAGCTGTTATCAGACTACTGGACACGTTTTAAAGTTAGGGGATAATCTGGTTTTACACATTCATTTATATGTTTAGGTCAACCTTTGCAAATGCACATGCAGATACCTAATGGTTCCCACTCTGCAGCAGAAGTGCCGTGCATGGCTCCTCACTAATAACATCCTGGTTATGTTGCAGGGATGTTTGTTTGCATATAAGAGAAGGCCTAATTGCATCGGTAGTTACAGGATTTTTTTTTCTCTTCCATACCAGAAATCTGGAGGCAGGTAGGGGATCTGGGGTGGTACAGCTGCTGTCATCAGGAGCTTGACTCTGTTACTGCTCCTCCATCTAGAGCATGCGCACCTGCTTTCTCACCTCATGATTGCAAGATGGCTGCTGCATCTCTGGGCCTTGCCTCTGAATTCCATGCAGGAAAAGCAAAGAAGAAACCAGGAAGGGTACAGGGTGAAGGGGAGTGGAGCAGCCTAGTCTGCTCCTCCTTCTTTTCTAGCAGGAAAACAAAGCCTCCTTGAAGCGCTACCCAGAGGAGTTCTGCTACTTCTCACTGGCCAGAACTGTGTCCTGGGCCACCACTGGTTGGTGGTGACAGAGGAAAAGATTCTGGGTGGATGTCGGGTCAGCATAGTATTGCATTATTGATTTAGTTCCTTTCATGATCACCACGAACTTTTAAGTGTGGCTCAGCGTGATACAGTAATTGCTGAGAAGCGGCTTACCACATGCAATGGGGGCCAAATAGAAGGAATCTTGATTGTGAAGACAAAAATTTATTTTAACTCTCCGCATTTTAATATATCTCCAAATCATGGAGGCGCATAAGGCTCCGGCCCCTTTAGGAACACCTCACGGGCCGCCCGTTCCCCTCGAAGAGGAGGGGGAGGAATCCAGTGGGAGTTGCTCCCTTTAAAACCACAGCACCAAAAAAACAAAAACAAAACACAAAACACAAAACAAACATAAAAACCCCAGCACCATCCACAGGGGCTGAGCACAGCTCTGGGGCCTGGAGGTGGCTGGGGCGGAGGCTTTTGCAGTCTGTCGGTTAGGGGTCCCACGTGGGGAGGGGCGTGGAGTTGCAACAGAAAGCGGAACAGAGCAACAGACACCTGTGCTGGGCCACAGCCAGCCTGCGGGAGCAGCCAGTGCAGGGGGGAAGGCTCCTCTCTCAGCCTAGAGAAAGTAATAACAGCTCAGGACATAACACATGATGGCCTTTGTCCTTAGATGTTTTATTCTGGGAACCTGGGGGCACTAAATGACATGGTTCGCTCTGTAAGAGTAGAAAGGAGATGGGTTAATTCACTGTTGAGCAAAGCTGTGCTTCCCGACCTTGCTGTAAGTGTACCTCTCCAGGGAGCTTTAAGGACACACAGGTGTCTCCCCTGGTGTGACTGGCCTGGGTGTGGGCGGGCCTCAGGAGCATGACGCTCCCAGACCCACCGCTAGCCAGGACCCAGAAGCGCTGCTGTAAGACACTCTCTCACAGATTCCCCAAAGCCTGCCTTGGAGTATGGATTCTGTGGGTCTGGGCTGAGGCTGGGAATCTGAAGGGTTGTGGTGAGCAGGCTGGGAAGGTGTCTGGAGTCTCCGAGTGTGTGTCCAAGGCCAGGAACAAACCCAGGCCACTTCACAAGTGCAGGTCTGGCCCACTGGAGATAGCGCTCAGTGAGAGTGTGTGCTTCTGGTGGCTCTGCCCATGCCACACCTCAGAAACCTGGGACAAAGGAAGAGCAGACTCAAAAAGCACTGAGCTCATGCCGAGGGCACAAGGCTGGGTCTGCACCTGTCATCTTACCTGGTGGTCTCCTGAGTTACCTTACTGTAGCAAATAGAGGATGAAGGATGAATTTTTTAAATTGAAGCTGAGGTAGGAGGATTGCAGCTTTGAAGCCAGCCTGGGCAATTTAGCAAGACCCTGTGTTAAAATTGTAAAATAAAGGGGCCGGGGATTTAGCTCAGTGGTTCCAGCGCCTGCCTTGCAAGCACAAGTTCCCAAGTTCGAGCCCCGGTACCGAAAAAAAAAAAAAGAATTGTAAAATAAAACAGGCTCAGTGTGAGGCCTTATGTTCAGGCTCCAGGACAGGAAAACAAAACAAGAGCTCTAGGACCCATCCTGAACTCCCAACACCTTTAAATGACAAACATTACAACCCTTACCCAGTTCCATGAAGTAAAATGGTGTCACAGATGACATAAATAGGGGTATATTCAGAAACCACTAGTATTTTTTTCTCTTCTTTTAAAAGAAATTTAAAAGCATGTGCTGAGCCAGGTGTGGTGGCATGCGCATGCCTATGATCCCAGCACTCAGGAGGTTGAGGCAAGAGGATTGCCTCGAGTGCAAAGCCAGCCTGGGGCTCCACAGTGAGTTCAAGGCCAGCCTGATCTACTAAGTGAGACTCTGTCTCAAAAAAAAGCATGTTCTTATCCATGCTTTGGACCCACAATGTTTCATCTTGAATCAGCACCGCCCAATAAAATTGCAGTGTGAGCCGGAAACCAGTGCCGCAGAGGTAGTGTTAAATGTTCTAGCAGTCACTTTAAAAGTATGTGAAGTTGGGCCGAGGATTTAGCTCAGTGGTTCCGCAGCCTGCCTCACAAGTGCAAGGTCCCGAATTCGATCTCCGGTACCAAAAAAAAAAGTATGTGAAGTCAATCTTTGTAGAGTTAACTCGACATACCCAACAAATTATCATTCTAACACATCGTAAGATAAAAATGATTAGTGAGAGATTCCAGCTTCTTTTTTAAGTATACCATCTTAAAATATGGGGCACATTTTACACTTACACTTTCAGGCCTCCATGGTTGAAATGCTCAGGAGCCATAGGACATGAGGCTGGGGGCTGGTACTGGGGGCCCAGGCTTCGATGCAGCATTTGTCCTCCTCCCTAGGCAGCATCTGTGCATCCGAGGATGCAGGTAGAGCCGGGCTAGAGGGTGGTGACAAGAAGGGCTGGACATTACAGCGGGGAAGGGTGATCTGCCCGTGACCAGTTGCACTTCCTGGCAGTACCTCTCAGTGCCCCCAGCCCAGCCCCTTTGTCTGAGGAGGCTCCCTCCCCAGCTACCCTAACCGGTTTCTCAGCTGGAGGCAAAGTGGTGCCTGCAGCAGTGCTCCTATAAGGGGCTCGTTTGCATGAAATGAAGTGTGTGCTTCCTTCCCTGGACAAAAGGACTAAATTAAAAGAGCAGTGACCTTGCTGCTGCCAGGCCACTGGTAGGGCAACAGAGCAGACCTCTGTCCACTCTCTCCACTCGCACCTTGGCTCTGAGACCCGGCAGCCGGTCACGGTCACGCCTTTAGGTCTTCCCAAAAGTAATGTGATTGACCTAGGAGGTGGGATTGAAAAACAGTGAGGATTTAAATTTAAAAAATTATTACTGTCAAAGACACGCTGCCATTAATCTCCCCCAAAATACTCCCTTTGCTTGGAACACACCTATCCCATCGTTCTAGCCACTTTCTGAAGAAGTTCTGCAATTCATTTTTTTGTGAGTTTTTTTTTTGACTGTGCTGTCATCCTGAACTGTTTCAAAATATTCACCCTTCATAGTCATTTTGAATTTGAAGAAGAGCCAGAAGTCACACGGTGCCAGATCCGGTGAAGATGGTGGATGAGGACACAGTAATGTTTCTATAAGCCTGCTTTTCTGTTCGATGGCGCTTGGCAGCAGCGTCCACCACATCTTTGATCATACCTTGTAAAGACGCTCACAAAAGGGAACTTCCTGAACCGTTTCAGAAAGTGGCAAGAATGATGGGATGTGTGTTCAAAGTGACGAACAATAATTTTTCAGTCACCCCTTGGTTGCCTGTCAGGTCCCAGCTGGATCCCACTGTTCAGATCTGTTAAGCAGCCCCTTGTTTCCAGATGAGAGAGGGAAGCGAGGCTTTCCTGGGTCCCACACTGCTGCTCATCTCTTCCACCCTGGCATCTCTGCCACCGATGTTCCTCCTCCAGAGTCACACCCAGCAGTCTTAGTGACAGGCACTTTACTCCAGGCTCAGTAGAATGCGCGCTCATAAAAGGGAAAGGCGGTGGGCTTGGACACTTGTGGCTGCTGCTGGCCATGTGTACTTGGAGCACACAGATGGGGCCCAGGGTCTCCGGAGTCAGCACAGCCTGGATCACGCAGCACAGGGCTGGGGTGCTCACAGCAAAGGCTGACGGGATGCGTGGCCATGGGACCACGTTAGATATCACTTCATTCCTATAGCTGTGAGATATATATGATAATACTGATATTTTGCATTGGTCTGCCTAGTTCCTCTCCTTGAAAACCTTCAAGCTGAGCTCATCTGCAGCCCTGGCAGGAGCCAGGGTAAGGGCTGGGGTAAAAGTGGCCTTTGGTGGGTAGTTCTTAGCGGTAGTTTTTCTTCTTCCAAGCCTTCCTTCCCTCCTTCCCCCACCTGGCACCTCTGAGCTGGGATGGAGTAGACTAGCAGGCAAGAGAGAGAGGAGTCGACTTTTAAAAACAGTCATCTTAAAGGAAGATATGTATTAGGAATGTGGCATCTGATTCATAACTCGCCACGGCCCCGCTAGAGGAGCATGCAGAGCGTGGGGTCCTCTGGGGCAGGTGTGGCCTTGGGCTTCGTGTTCATAGAGTCCATGGTGCTCCCTGGACTTGGGAAGCATAGGGCTCTTCCCTCCCCCTGGAGGGAGGAAATGTGGCCTTCAATGGCTGCCAAATTGGCTGCTCTGTTCTCTAGGAGACAAGAAAGAGGCTGAATTCTTGCCCCCTCCCCCGCCCTGGTACTGGGGATTGAACTCAGAGCCTTTGCTTTGAGCTATGTTCCCAGCCTTTCTTTATTTTTGATTTTGAGACAGGGTCTCACTACGCTGACAAACTGCCTAGACTGAGCTCAAACTTGCCATCCTCCTGCCTCAGCCTCCCAGAGTACTGAGATTACAGATGCACCTGCTCAGGAGGCTGAATTCTTGTTGCTTATTTGCCCTGCAGGCCTGAAAGTGACTGATGGCTGCAAATCCAGCACAGGTTGAATCACTGGCTTGTGACTCCTGCTACAGTGGGGGAGCACCTGGAGGTGGCAGGAGCCAGCAGTCCCTGGGTGGGGGGGTGACATTTCAGGAAACTGGGTCAGCGGCTGCTCATCTTCCCCTCTCCCTAACAGTGAAGGCACACTGAGGAGAGACTGGGGCTGGAAAGGGGGACTCTGAGTCTTTCCAGGGCAGCTGCGTGTCCAGTAGCAACCAAAGCTTCGAGGGGCTGCAGAAGGGACAGGTGCGGGGAAAGGCGGACTCCCAGTGGGCAGATGAGAGCGGAGAGCTTGTCGACAGGCGTTTGTTAACTGAATTGATCCGATTACTTAGGACTTTTCTTAGCCAGCACTGGGGCAGAGAGGTGCGGCAGTTGCTTTTTATTTTATTTAATTTCTGTTTTCCAAGAATGAATATCAAGGGAGCGGCTTTGATTAAACAAGCCTTTAGAAAGGGGGAGAGAACGCCAGATTTTACAGAAAGCCTTACTGAATCGCTGGCGAATGGCCACATGACACAATATTTTTAGTCTGTGGATATTATCTCCTTTCTAACTACTAACTGCCATTCCCATGAACAAAGCGTGAAGGTTCAGGGAAAAAGGAAATTACCCTGGTGCTAATACAAAAAAAAAAAAAAAAGATTCCTGGAATCATCTTAACAAATTAAGAAGAAAATTCTCACATCCCTGGTTCTGCAGTTCCTTCCGCCCTTTCTATCTATTGCTGCTTCTTTTCTGATCTTTTCTTTTTTTCATAATTGATTGAGACTGTAGACTGAACTGGAGAGGATTTCATAGCCAAGGCTAGTATTAGTACATTCAAACAGATACTTTTTCAGAAAATATTTGCCACAACGGTTTTTTGTTGTTGTTTTCAGACTTTCTAAGGTGAGAATGTTGGTCTGCATTAGATGGGAAATCAGGAAAAAGGAAACCCCCATATTTAACACTTGACAAATTTTATTGAGCATTTATTATGTGCCACACCCCATTACCTACGGAGAACATAGCAGTGAATAAAACAAATCCCTCTTGACTCAAGATATTTCTTTCTATTTTTCTTTTTTTTTTTTTTCTTTTGTGGCGCTGGGGTTGAACCCAGGGCCTTGCACTCTACCACTGAGCTATACCAAGTCCCCCCAGAATCTTACAGTCTAACAGGACAGTAGTAATAGTTTGCTTTTAAAACAAGATTTAACAGTATGAGGAAATGCTGAACATGTAGATGCAAAGAACAAGACATTACCCTTTTGATTAGAACATCGACTTCCCATTTTGTGTATTTGCATAAGAAAGAGTTGAAGGCGCTTCCTCAGAATGATGAGATTTTGCAGATGACTTCTATTAAGTGTCTTTTTGCCATTCCCATTAAAAATATGTTTATTAAAACTAGAAAGAGGGCCGGGGATTTACCTCAGTGGTTCCGCTGCCTGCCTGGCAAGCCCAAGGACCCGAGTTTGATCCCCGGTACCAAAAAAAAAAAACTAGAAAGAGATTATTAAATAACAAACAGAAAGTAAACACTTTAGAAATGGTTTTAAAACTTTATATTGGCCCCAGAGGAGACCTTTAATCTATTTTCTGTGCGGACGCATACTGGGAAGTCTGCTGCAATCACACAGCTAATCAGGGGCTGGAAACCTTGGGCACTATTTCTCCGATTCTAGACTAGGGGCTGTGACTCTGCTTATGGAATCTGCTCTGATTGTCTGATCTGAGTTCCAAGGCCTTGAGGACAGATTATCCCTCATCCCAGCAAGAAATAATGAAACCTTCTAACCTTAACGCCACTGGAGACAAATGGATGTAAACAGTCTCAACTGTTGCTGCTCCCTTCCTGTTCCAAAGCGTGCCTTCTCACTTAATCACCCCATAACTCGGAGGGGCAGCTGGTGGTGTCATTTCTAAGTGACAGGCAAAGAGGGGACTTGTCTCCAGTCTTGTGGTGAGGAGAACTTGGACCCAGGTCCATCAGACCAAAGCCATCTTGGCAGGGAACTGTTAGGAGAACTGGGCCCGGCACAAGGGAGGCCAAGAATGACAGACTCTCAGCTACCCAAAGACCCAGGAAGCACTTTACCAGGGGCGACATTCTTGGGACAAAACTTTAAAACAGCTCTTCTTTATTGGCAACCCAGGTTCCAAGCTGAAAGCTATGCCTGCTGCACCCCATTCTCGGGTCATACTTGTCTCTTCCCTGTCCCTTCCATGGTTTCAGTGATGCTTGTGTCCATATTTTTCCCCTTACCTTGTCAGCTTTTTTAAGGGTAGAGACAGGATCTCACTCTCTTTGGCACAGCCCTGTTGACTAACGGGCAGCGGCATGTTTACTCAGCATTGGTTACAGTAAGGACCTAGACTCAAAGGCAGGCGTGGACTGGAAGCAGAAGCTTGGATACAGTGGTGGGGATCAGGGCCTGCTGGACACCCAGCAGTTGGAGCAGGAGCCACTGACCAGCTTCTCGGGGTGTGGTAAGTAGAGCCACTAAGTCTGAGACCTGCCTTTTGGACTTTACCCTGACTCGTTAAAAGTGTCCCAGGTGCTAAAAATATAAAATGGGGATGAAACCAACACATCTAGGGAAGGGCGTCCAGGTGTGCTGACTTAATTCTATTTCCTCCCTTGTTTTTTAGTATTTCCTGACTTCTCCCTCAAGGAGCTTCAGCGTGTCTGCTAATGGCACCCTCTTCTCCACAACAGAATTGGACTTTGAAGCAGGACACAGGAGGTAGCCTTGCTATGACCTTCTCTGAAGTTTGGTTTATCTGAGGGGCTGGGAAAACGTGAGAGAGCAGCCACAGGCCACCTGCAGTTGAGGGGACGCTGCTGCCTCGCTGTGAGCTGGGTAGCAGTGGACCCGGGAGACAGGGCCTGGGCAGTCACTGGGAAGGCATCCTTCTGGTCCCAAGCCGTCTTCTCCAGGCAGCAAAAAGGACTGAGGGAGAGGCGCTCTGGGGTCACGAGGATGCCCAGAGCCCCAGAGGGTTTGGGGGAGGTGACTCCGAGAAGGGGTTGGGCCACATGGGGGCCGCAGGGCTGAGGAGAGGCTGGGCTTGTGATGAACACTGTAGGCCGTGGGCGAGCCGGGTCAGGCCTGGTGCTGCTCAGGTGTGAGGACCAGGCGGTTACTTACAAGGCGGGAGTGCGTTTCCTCTTGAGTGTGGCATGGGCACCTGGCAGGGACAGAGAGCTTCCGGGGCAGAGGTATGACTGGGGTGGCACAAGCAGACTGGTCCTGGGGGGCGTGAAGAACAGTGAGAGATGGGTGGGGGTTAGGGCCAGGGAGGAGGGTGGCAGAGCAGGTTTGAGGACACAGGCGCAAAAGCAGGGGTGCCTGGGAGGGGGGACTCTTATCTCCCCGTCCCACAGGCTCTTTTGCTTCCCACTCTGAGGCAGGACAGCAAAGTTGATTTTCTTTCTTTCTTTTTTTTTTTTTTTATTCATTAAGCTTATTGGTACCTTTTAGGTATACAATATGATGACATTCGTCATTGGGAATCTGTACCTTTTTTTTTTTATTAAATTCTTTTATTGGTACATTGTAGGTTTACAACACAATTACATTTCTCATTGGGAATTGTACCTTTACATAATGCATCTTGGTTCTTATTTTTTCCCCATTCCTAGCCCTCCCTTCACGCCCTCTACCCTTCCCTATTTACAAAGACTTCATTTCCATTTCTCAGCATTTTTCCTTTCCCTTCTTTCCTTTCCCCTGCCCCTCCCACTACCCCTGCCCCTTTGGACCTTTTCTTCCTGTTTTGCATTATTGATTATTCATTCTAATCGTTGGTACATTTTACCTATACAATATAATGACATTCATCATTGGAAATTTGCACCTTTACATAAGGAATTTGTACCTTTACACGGCATATCTTGTTTCTTATTTCTTCCCCCTTCCCCTCCCCTCCCTTCAACCCCTCCACCCTTCCCTGTTTACAAAGACTTTGTTTCTGTTTTTTCCTTTTCTCCTATCAAAGTTGATTTTCTTGCTTGCAATGTTTCACTGGCAGTTTCCACCTCGTTGTGGAAGTGAGGGACAGCGGAGGCCTCAAAGCCTCCACAGAGCTCCGGGTGACCATTGTGAATGTCAACGATGAGATGCCTTTCTTCACCAGGTAGGCTGAGGGCATGGGGACAATCTGGGCTGCAGGTGCCATCTTTCCAGGTCTTCAGACACATGGATGACGAGATAGAGGGACGCCCTTCACTCGGGCTAGTGGAGAGACAGCAATAGGAAGTCTTCAGTGTCCTTAATCTGGGCCTCTGGACTTCTACTTCCCCACTTTGCTTCCCACCCTCTGGCACCCCACGTTCACATGCACCACGGGATTGTGGACATAGTGGGGAGTGGACACGATGCCCTGGTGTGTGCCTAGCTACTGTGTGTGCATAGGCAATCAATACAAGGCAGGACCTGTGCAATGAAGTGCAGTGTTAATCTCAGCAGAGTCCTGAAGCCTGTTTCCTCAGTCAGGACTCCATAGGTGTCGTCCTTGCATTGAGGAGATATCTGTCTTAATGGTGCCCAAGGCACCTGCCCACTCTTGGAAGCTGGTGGAAGCTGGCTCCCAGAAGACATCTGGCTGGCTCTGCAGCCCCTGCCTGCAGCAGCAGTGAGGACAGACAGTGCCAGCCTTTGGCAGCCTGTGAACACAGGCCTGGCACCATCCCTGGCCCAAGAGAGGACCTCTGCCTGCTGTAGATGGGAATTCAGGAGAGGATGAGATTCTGGGCTGTCAAAGGGCCCGCCAGACAGCCTTGCTTTCTGATTCCAGAGATTCTGCCTGCCCCAGGCCCCGCTATGAGAGGCAGCCAAGGAAAAACAGCAGTCACCTGCCTGGGGGTAACTGCATTCACGGCTGTGAATGAATTCAGCAGGGGATGTGCTATCAACAAAAAGCCATTAGGATACAATTATTATTTGGCAATTAAAATTAAAGCTATGTAAAAATTTGTGAAAAATCTATTAGACCCCAGAGCCAGGTAAGTGCTTGCAAAAATATTTTAAGATTGGGTGGTATTAAGGCCACCCTTCTCCCAGGCTAACCAGCTGGCAAATTGCAAACTCACCACCCCAAGAAGCTTCAGTGTGAACTCTGTCCACCGCCCAGCAGCAGAGCATCACTGTGTGCAACAGCAGCAATGAACTTGCACATCATGCCTTGCACCAGTGCCTGCTGAAGACGGCATTTTGGGAGGCTTGCTCCGGAAGCAGAGACCAGGCAGATGGAGAGCATGTGACAGCCCGGCCCAGCCTCAGGCACAGGCATTGGCCCAGTGACACAGACTCGTCAGTAACCCCCAGAGAAGGAGATAGCTGTGTGGCTGGAGCCAAAGGTTCTTCCACGCCCTCCCGGTGCACCCAGTCTCTGAGGTGGAGGAGCAGGTTCATGGGGTTGCAGACGGAAAATAAGTCCTTCTGGGGCAGAACTTGGAAATCACCTGGTTTGAACCCTTTCTTCTAGAATGCAGCAAATGACTTTAGCAGTCAGACAACATGACCTCGGCTGGTTGGGGTACCCTTCAGTCAGCCTGGAGCTCCTGGTTCTCCCCTGGGTGTGAGGGATGAACCTGGAGAGCATGACTTGTGTGACTGCGACCTGTGTGACTGTCTAACTGTTTCAAACAGTGCTGCGTGGATGGTGGTGAGGATGGGGCTGCGGAGCCTGCTCTCCCCAAAGGGGACTTGGGGCAGGACACTCCTGACTTGGCCCAGGCTGCGCAGTCATGGGCGACCTCATCCACCAATCGAAAGCATCCTCTTGGGTCACACTAGGTGCCGAACTGGGGGCTTGCGTGGTTCCCTTGGACTTCAGTTCCTCCCCTTCCCCCAAACCAGTGCTAGCGCTAACCATAAATCCAGGATTAGTAAAACTAAATCACCGAACTGACTCAGGTATACTGAGTTTGGGTAATGTGGGAGCGCTGAATGTAGAAACAGCCCTTCCATGTGTCCTAATGGTTACATGCCTGCAATCAATGCAACCGGAGCAGGTGCTGTCTCTGTTGTTGAAACCACCTCACCATTTTGTCCCTGGGTGGTGATACACGGCTTCGAGCTTTGTGGATTCAGGATGTGCACCCTAGGACTCTGCCATTATTAAAGTCAAGAGCTCATTGCAGAAGCCCCTGACATGCTCTTTACCCAATCACAGTGCTTGCTGCTTTTGCAGAGCACCTTATTTTAGATGTCGGCCAAATCAGACAGGTCTTTCTCTGTTCCTGCCTACTCCTCTGCTGACTCTCAGTCCTTCTCCACCTGTGCCTGGCCATGGCATGCACACCTTAGGCACCTACTGAGTGCTCACTCACCAGCATGGAGCCATTCTGTCACCCAGAATCTCCACCCTTCCACACCACAGGGGATACGGGGAGGTGAGTGTGGGAATGTGTTTGTTTCCTCTGTCTGCTTTGGCTAGAGCTTAGCTTGGAGACCTTCATGCTGAAAGATAGTATACCTGGACCTGGACCTTGGATCCCAAAGCCAAGTACACTATAGATTCTCTTTTCTGCCAGGTTCACTACTGGGGCAGCCCAGAGCTGCTGTTGACCTGCGGAGCCATGCTGTCGCTGATAGCCTGACGAGTCCCCTTCAAGGGGCCTGGCTCCTGGAGCACTTGGCAAGGGCTGGAGGAGCCTTTCTCTGCCTGCCCCTGACTCTGAACAGAAGTTCCCTTCTGTCTCCCTTTCCTGCGGTCCTATCTACCTAGTGGGGATTATTGGACAGCTCAGAACACCAAGTCCCGACACAAGTGGAGTTATTTAGATCCAAGGTCGTGTGTGCCCCACCTTAAGGAAGAGCCCTTATGAGAAGAGGCCAATTTAGGAAACTGGGAGATAAGAGGTAACTGGCTCTTTGTCCCACTAAAATGATTTTCCCTTGGCAAAAGGATTTCCTGAAGAGGTATTGAGAGCAGCAAGCCTCCTTGGTGCATTCAAAGCTACTCAATTCATCCAGTTCTATAGTGAAAACTTCTATCCTGTCTGATTCTGCCTTTTCCAAAGGCCCTGGAGGATGTGGGTAAGGTGATGATTTGGGGAGCCCTGTGAGAAATGACTCCTGGGGGACCTGCTCTGACCCCTCCTTCTGCCAGGGGACTTAGTTCCAAGTTCTAAGAAGCAGACTTCATGATCAATGCACCCTGGAAATGTGCTCAAGTTCCATGTGCAAATTCTCTATTCAGAGGCGAGAGAGAGAGAAGAAAGGAAGAAAAAGTGGCACTGTGCTACAAGTGAGGAGCTTTGCAGTGCTTTAAGCTCCTGATAGCACAGCTTCTGGAGTCACATGGCAGATAGGAACCTGCAGCTCCGGACTTTATGTCCAGATGGATTTTGTTAAAGAATTCAGGCAGGTTTTTTGCACAAACATTGGGAGAAAGAGAGAAGCTAGCCAGAGAGGCAGGCTGCCTATTTTAAAAGCTATGTGAAGGCCAGTCTGAAATGGCGCAGGCAGGCGTGCACAGAGTCACACACTGTGGCCTGGGTAAATCGTCACGGTAACAGCGCGGCACTTTCTTTGAAGCCACAGGGATGTGACCTTTGGAAACACAAAAGCTGACCACCTGCCTTTCAGCTGCCGGGCTCTCCCTGAGAGCGTGTTGAGGCAACTCGAACTGATCAGAGCTATATTTAGCACTAACCAAACTACGCACCGCCCAGACTGCTCCCTCCTGTGCCCCTGCGAATTAGCTGTGTCTGCTGTGTTCCAGCCCGACACGAGTGTACTCCATCCCGGAGGAGCTGCATGCTGGAACCATCGTGGCCAATGTCACAGCTGAGGACCCCGATGATGATGGAAGCTTTCCCGGCCACCTCCTGTACACCATCACGAC
Source organism: Heterocephalus glaber (assembly GCF_053883595.1). Lineage (NCBI taxonomy): Eukaryota > Metazoa > Chordata > Mammalia > Rodentia > Bathyergidae > Heterocephalus > Heterocephalus glaber. Next base: position 23,086,080 of record NW_028258156.1, on the reverse strand, counting down.
AGTCAGCAAGTACTTGGTGATAAATCAGTGTGAGTCACACATGACCATCTCTAAGTGCATCCTCGAATTCAGCCATTTGGATTGTTTCACACTATTTCACCATCTCTCTGGCCTGGGGCACACCTTTCCGTTTAGGGTCATCACTAGGGACCAGGGGATAAATGTATGAAAAGCAGCTGTGTGGGGGCTGAGCAAAGTGTTGGCAGCTGTGACCCTGCTCCTTGGTAGGGGTGAAGAGATTTCTTTTCTCACCCATGATTAGGTTTAGGCTGAGGCTCTACACTCTGTCTATGTCCATAGAAGACATATGAACGAGAAAAACACATGCAAATTTATTTAATCTGAGTTTGATGTGACATGGGAGCTCTCAGAAAGGAAGTCTCAAAGCTGCAGGGAACATTGGATTTCTGTGCTGAGGTTAATGAAGAAGTGAAGCGCTGAGGAATTATGGTCGGAGAACAAAAGGTGTCCAGTTGAATTGGCAACCAACTGGGGGGCCTTAGCGAGGCCTGCACTGCAGATTCGGACTAGGATGACCCTTTCCTCTGGGAAAGGTGGGGCATCTCGGGATTGAAGTCTTAGGGCCACTCGTGGGGAGAGGCAGAGAATTCCCACGGTGAGAAAGTCAGGAGGCAGTTAGAGAGACCTTCCTGCTTCTGCCCCTTTCTCAAACGCCACGGTGCCATGTTAAGGGGTGGCATGCCCTGAACCTATCACCTCTGAGGAAAGTGGGTACCTGAGGGAGCATGGATTCCTACCCTGAGGTACCCTGAAGTCTTCAGAAGACAGAATCTATTCCAGGGCAGCAACTGAATGAGGACAGATGTGAAATTTCAGTCTCTAGTAGTCAAATTTTTGAAAAAACAAGAAGGTAAAATTAATCTTAAGGCATTTCATTTAAACCAACAGATCCAAAATATTATCATTTCAACATGTAATCAACATCTAAAATTATGAACCAGACATTTTACATTATTTTCTTTGGCACTGAGCCTTGGAGGTGTGTTGTGTATTTTATACTTAAAGCACATCTCAATGCAGACCAGCCTCATTTTAGGTGCTAAATAGCGCCAGTAGTGATGCATTGGACAGAGTGCTCCAGCTCAGTCTGCTGGGTTGCTGGGATTATTTTCTCAGAGAAAGAGTCTCCTTCTGTCATAGCCACTTTTATTGGAGACTTCGTACATACCGGGTATTACGCAGAGTGACCCATGTGCATACCTCCCTGGGTACTCAACCCAGTGAATGCAATGATCCACATTTGACAGAAGAGGAAACTGAGGCTTGGGAAGAGACCTGGACAGGTTAGGTGATGTGCCGAGGGTCTCACAGCTGATAGTAGTAAAACAGAGACTCCAATCCAAGCCAGCTGATTCCAGAGCCTGGCCTCGGAGCCACTACCAGACAATCCTACCTCCATCAGTCCGGACCACAGGAACCCAAGGGGCTTTACTTGCCATGACCGTGTGGCTGCCGGCCGCAGACAATCCCAGAAGACGGTGTGTTCCCGGCGCATTGATCAGAAGGCAAAGGATAGTTTTTCCCAGGAGAGGCCGGCAAAGGCAGTAGCCATGCTCCGCCTGTGAACACCCTAGAGTGCGGGCACTGAGGGCCTCATTCTGCCAACAGTGTAGGGAGGGACACCATGACTGACCATTCTGTCCCTTAGGTGCTGCCAAATTGAACGTTTAATCTGTACACGTTGGGGGGCATATTTATTAAGATGTTGATTGCAATTAACAGAAACTAAGGCCAAATCAAACCAACCATGGGAAAAGGAAAAAGGTAGGGATGTGCATCAACAGGATGTGAGTAGCTCATAAGAAGGCATTAGTTGGCCAGGGATTGAGCTCAGTGGTACTTCGTCTGCCTCAAAAACACAAGGTCCTGAGTTCGATCCCTGGTACCACAAAAACAAAACAAAACAAGAAGGCATTAGCTGATCAGGACACAGCAGGGGCAGGCCCAGTGCTGCCACAGGGAGCTCAGCCTCTAGACTTCCAGCCTTTCACCTGTGGCTCCCCTGCTGACAGGACTGATTCCCGGCAAGAGTCTCCTAGTTACAGATTCTGCAACAAGACACCCCTGTGGGTCAAGCTGGGGTTGGCCATCTACCACTTCTCTCACCTATGGCCCAGCTGTGGCCAGAGGCCCAACTCTGGAGTCTAGGGGGAAACATTTTAGAAGGATCAGGGCAGCTACTCCACTAAGTTCCTAGCACAGGAACGGATGTAAGTTTTATTTTTTAAATGTATGTTGGCTTAGTCACTTTCCTCATCACTGAAACACAATACCTAACACCCACAACTTAAAGGAGGAGATGTTTATTTTGGCTCAAGTTTGTAGAAGGTGCAGTCCATAGTGGCCCCAAGGCACAGCAGAAGGGTATGGCAGAGGAGAACTACTTCACCTCATGGCATTCAGGAAGCAGAGCATGAAGGGAGGAGCCAGGGAGGGACATACAGGCTTCTAGGCCACACCACAGTGACCTGCCATTAAAACCAAACTCCACCTCCTAACAGCGAGTCAGCTATAAGCCCTCATCATCCAGGCACCTCCTAATGGTCCTGCCTATGGTTTCCTGAGGCTTTAGAGGGGCAGCTAGATATAAACCATACCGTAGTTGTACAGAGGATATTCTCTTAGGAGCCAGTCCTCGTCTTAGAATGGCATGGCCTTTTCCAATTTTCTCCAATACCTTTATTGATTCTTCATTTGTCTTCAAAGGATCATGTTCTAACCTTTGCCCTCTTAGTGACTGGTACGATCCAAGTAGCCCAGAGGATGGACCGAGATGCAGGTGAATTAAGACAGAATCCCACCATTTCTCTGGAAGTTCTGGTGAGGGACAGACCCTCCGGGGGCCAGGAAAACCGCATCCAGATAACGTTCATTGTGGAAGATGTCAATGACAACCCAGCTACCTGCAGCAAGTTCACCTTCAGGTATGCACATTTGGAAATGAATGCTGGACACTTCCCCTATGATGGCCCTTAGCCCTTTAGCTTTCCCCGTACAGTTCAGGAAGAACAGAAGAATTATGGGCACTTGGGGAAATGACACATGGCAATAGGTAGATTTGAACTGTCCTATTTCGTTCATAGGTTTTCTTTCATCCTTCTTTTCCTTTCCCTCACTTTCATTTTCCTTCCTCTTCGTTATTTCCTTTCTCTGCCTTCTAACTCTGTTGAGAGTTATTTTTTATTTTGCTCTGTTGGTGAAAAGTACCTCAGGGACTTGTTAGGCCCTCTCTGGGCTGTGCCTTTTCTTTATTTATTGCTACCAGCGATAAGACAGTGCTGTTAGTTAGCAGTTATAATAGATGCCTGAGACTCGGGATTAGTAACTAGGAACTCCCAGAGAAATGTACCATCAGTAATATGAATAAATCAAAGCAAGTACTTACGTAGAACAAAACAAAGGATCTAATTCACTGTACACAACTTAATTGCATATAAATAAAAGGGAAAGATGCACATACAAGTGGGATATGAATTATTTTGTGTATTTTGACTTGTTCTTTGTCTTACAATCTATTCACAATTATTTTAAAACAAAGTCCCTTGTGATTCTGGGTTAATATGCCTCCTTGCCAACAGTATTGTCTTTCTACTATTTTATTAAAAAGCCACAAGACTAGTGATTCCCCGAGTTAGCTTCATCTCTGCAGTTTCTGTGCCAGCCAGTGTCTTATTTCTTGGGAGTCTGAAGGGGGGTGCTCTGGGGGAGGTGGTACCTCAGAAGTGACCCTCGCCAAAAGGGTACCCAGTGTCTGCAGCCAGGCTGAAGCCAGAGCAGGTGTGTGTCTCAGATGTCTCCATGGGGAAAGTCTCTTGTGTTTATCTTTGGTTTTACAAGTTTGTGCTAGGTGACTTTGGATACAGAGCCAATAAATCCACAGTACAGCCATCCAGAGGACAAAGGGCTCCAGACAAAGATAGTCTGGGGTGAGCAGTAGAAATAGAAATTCCTTTATTATGCTTATCAATGTCTTGGAGTTCTCCCAATGGACACACCCTGCATAGAGCTGGAGAATCCATGTAGCCGAGTCTGAAATCAGAACAGTTGCACTTTGTGCTGGACGAATCCCTCATCTGCCCATTACTTTCCACCCTGCCGTGTGCCCCACGAGGAGGGTACTGGCTGGCTTCCTTGCCTTATGGGGCTTCTTTGGCCAGCGAGGAGGCCTAGAAAGGGGGAGAGTGAGATCAGGGTTATTGTCACCTGGCTTTCTGCTTCCACCCTCTGAAGGGCTCAGCTCCTATGAGGGAGCAGTGGCCTGCACATAGCACTCTGCCCCGGGGTTCTGGGTCTGGGGATGGTAACGTCCTCCACTCCTTGAGAAGTCCATGTCCCCTGTGTGCACCTTGGTGAGAATCCCTTTTCTCATCCTCTAGAATTAGCCTAATTTGCCATCTGCTTCCTGCTGAGACCCCATGAACTCAGTCCCAGCCAGATGGTGTGTGTGAGAGGCTCCGCTCCCCACCTAAGCATTCCTACACCTCAGTCTCTGAAATGGTTAGGGATGGTTGCCATGGGGAGCCAGGATCAGGACTTCCACACCACTGCAGACATGAATTGAACTGTTAAGGAAGCCCAGGCCCTAGAGATGGAGTGGAGATGTTTTGCAGAGTCGCACTTACCCTTTCCTTAAAAATCTAAGTCTATGCCAGCACTCTGGGGTGGTCCTAGAGCATCCTGAGAAATTCTTCTCTTGGCATCTGCCCTCCTAGGTCCCCTTCTCTTCCTGTTCCCCTGCTTCTCTGGAGGAAGAGGACCCAGGGGTAAGAACTCTGGGCATCTGGTACCTGGAGAGGCCTCCCTTCTGTTCATGGCACGTCTGGCTTCTATAGCCCAGAGTCCCCAGAGGTGACAAGGACAGTTTGCAGGATGTGTTCCAGCCAGCTGGTGACATCACATTTTGAATGTCCTGTCCAGGGCAAGCCCATCATGCTTCCCTCCAAATTCACCCTGAAGGCCAACCCTAAGTCAGTAGCTGGACTAATTGTGTGTAAGACCGAAGCTGATTCTACACGAGGTCAAGCCTGACCTCCGGGCTTTTCCAGGGACAGTGATTCCCAGACCTCCTAGCAAAGCCAAAAGAGGCCCCGAAGCGGAAGTCCTCCCTCTCAGGGCCCAGTCTGTGTCCCCTGCTCCCGTGCAGCTGGACAGCGGCACCCCCTATCCTTAACCCCTTCTCCATGCCACTGTGGCAAAGCCAGGCACACACGGGGGACAGAAACGGGGCTGCCAGTCTCTCTAACATTGTCCCAGAGCAGGCAGCAGTGGGTGGGCAGCGCCTAGGGGCCCAGCCTCCTGGTCCAGACCTGGCGGCCGGAGAGACTGAGGGAGGCCTGGAGGCGGCGGGCGCCCCCTGCTGTCTCCGCGGGGTGCTGCAGGCCCCGGCCCTCAGCCCAGAGGCCCGCGGCTTCCCAGGCTGGTGATGAATGAGCGCAGGGTCCCAGCAAGGCGTCCAAGGCGCTGAGACAGCCTAGCTCCGGCTGTAAATTGCCTGGCGCTTCTCAAGCTGACTGTGAGCAGGGGCAGCAAGGGCGGCGATTCTGCGTGCTGCTGGTGCAGCTACTTCTGCAGGCAGGGGCCCGCGGTCAGTGGCTCCGAGGCCACGATAAGATGCAGGCGTCCTGCGCTTAGGAGTAAAAGACAAGAGTGTCAGGGAAGAAGGAAAGAACACGCTGAAAGGACGTCCTGTAAACCCAGTACTCTGGAGACTGAGGCAGACGGATCGCTGGGAGTTCAAGGCCAGCCTGAACTATAGAGGGAGAGAAAGAAAGGAAGGAGGGAAGTGAAGAAGGAAGGAAGGAAGGAAGGAAGGAAGGAAGGAAGGAAGGAAGGAAGGAAGGAAGAGGTCACCAGACAGGGGAAAAGGTGGCTGCCAGCCCAGAGGGGTCAAGGGCAGAGGCTTTATTGCAGCGCCTGAAATGTCTGGCTTCAGGACCCAGGATTCTTTGGCTGGTGCCATCTCCCCGATTCTGCAGAGTTGTAATCAAGGCTCACATCTCAAATGTCCCTCCATGGGCCTGGATGCTCACTTAAGGTCCACGTCTGGAGGCGCTCGCTTCCTTGGTCAGGCAGGAAACTACTCTGAACTGGCTTTCCTTCCCCTGTAAAAAGAGGACGAGCACAAACCTCGTGGAGATGAGGGGTTAGGGGTGCTTTTCGGGAGCTTGTGAGGAGAGAGCAAGCAGCTGGCGTTTAATACATGATATCTGTTTTATTTTACTCCCCTCCAGTACTGTATTTTAAGTGCTTACAAGTAAAACCTCAGTGTTGGGCTACTGAGGCAGCAGTGAGAATGCAGGAACTCGATCTGCCAAAACCCAGGAGTGATAGGGAGACACAGGCACACATGCAGCTTCCTCTGCAGCAAGCAGACCCAGTCGCCTCCAGCAGCCAAGACAGCCTTGGTGTGGGCCTTTGCCCCACTGTGAGGGAGCTCAGACCCCATGTTAGGCACCAGTAAGCGAGGCTGTGGAACGCAGGTAGGCCACGATTTGGTTGGAGAAAAAGGTACAGAGGATTAAAGAACTTAACGCTTGTTACTCTGAGTGTCCTAGGAACCAGCTGCCAAGAGACGATTAAATGTGCAAACCTTTTCTCTCTATTGTTAGGGGAGATGCCTGGGGAAGAAAATGGGCAAGGGCTGTACAAGGCTGGGGAGTCCTCAGTCCTTCATGTACGTTTGACCTGCGTAAAGGAAAGAGACAGAAAGTGGCTGAAAATGTTCTTGGCCACACGCAGTTTAAGGAATGGCCGATGAGGGCACCTGAGTCTGGAAGCCAGAGTCAGCTATCCAGGGACAGAAAGAGCCTGTCCTAAGACCTCTGCCACATCTGTCATTGGCACGTGGCCTCACTGGAGTGTGGGGCTGTGGTTGATGCCAGCCCATGGCACAAGGTCTTCTGATAGCCACAATATACTTTTGCAAGAAATTCTGCCAAGGCAAAATATGATTGAGGTAGGTAGCAAAAATGAAACGAAGCAAGATCCCCCAAGCAATGGTAACAGTAAAACCCAGCCCCAGACCCCTCGCTGTCTGTGCAGCTCCTGTCCAATGTGACTTTGCTGCTCCTCCCCGAGAGATGCTCCTCTTCCTGCTGGAACCTGGGCTTGACCTCGGAAGCTGCTCTGGCCACTGGAACACCCCGAACATGGCACAGTGGAGGCTCAAAGAGTGCTTGTGCTTTGGGACTTGCCCTCTCGCTACTTTTGGATGCTTGAGATTCCACATGAAAGTCTGCACCAGCTCCTGGGGAGAAGGGACAACAGGAAAGCATAGAGCGAGCGCCTCCCCTCTGCCAGCCACTGGAGCACGGCCATCCTAGACCTCCAGCCCTGGGTAGGGGGAGCTGCCAGGGACCAAAGAGAACAGCCGGGTCCAGCTGGGACCAAGAGAACTGCTGGGTAACCAGTAGCATTGTGAGAAATGGTGAACGATCCCTGCCCGAAGTCACCAAGTTTGGGGCTGGTGTGTTAAGTGGCAAAAGCTAACTGACACAGTTCATGTCCATGTTATGGATGGAGGAATAGAATCCTAGAGACATGAAAAGGGTCTCGAATGAATTGAAGGCCACAACATTAGCCTTCATCACAGTCTCCTGGCAGCTTTCCTCAGCTGTGTTAGAACGGAACCCCTGCGTTCAACCCTGAATAAATCCCTTTAGAATCAATGAGGCTAGGATATTGGGAGGCCCTTCTGTGACAGTGAAGCCCCAGGGACACACACCGAGGAATTCCCAACTTTCAAAGCATGGGGGATGAGGCACAGGGGCACAGGGGTTTTCTCTATCCAGACTTTACACTCCTGCAGGCAGGGTGTAGAATTTATATTTCTCTTACATTTGTCTTCGCAATTGCGTCCTTGAGTGCTAGCATTCATTCACGCATTCTACAAATATTTATTGAGTGCTAAAAACAAAGCAAACATCCCTGCCCATGTGGCACTCATTCTAGGTGGGACATAGACAATGGCTGGGATAAAAGTAAGTGCAATGCATGTTCATTGATCGAGCTGTGTTGTGATAGTGTGTTGAACAGTGGTGAGTGCTAAGAATTATAAATACAAAGTGGAACAGGGGAGGGCACAATGGACAGGCATCACTGCTGATTAGATAGGGTGGCCTCACCGGGAAGGTGGCATTTGGTTAGAGGCTAATGAAAGTGGAAGAGCGAAGGTATCACTCAGCTTTCTGAAATAATAACAAATACCAGAGACAACCGAATTATAAGGAGAAAAGGTTTATTTTGGCTCCTGATTTTGACGAGTCCAGTCCATCCCTGGTGGGCTCTGTTGCTTTGGCCCTGTGGTGCAACAGCACATCATGGAGAGGAAGTAGCCGGGGTCCCACATCCCCTTCAAGGGTGCAGATGCATGACTGAAGGACCCCACACAGGTCCTTTGCTTCAAGTTCTACTGCCTCCCAGCAGCACCACCGTGGGGACAAAGTCTTGGAGGACATTCAGCATCCAAATTTCAGCGGGAGCCTTGTAGGTGGAACTTGGGGCGTGTGGAGAGACCCTCAAGTAATGGAGGGGGGTGGGCTGGGAGCTCCAGGAGGCGACAGGAGCCTGCAAAGGAGGAGTCAGGAGGAGAGGAGGCCAGAGAGAGTCCTGTAGGTCCTGTGTTCAGTGTCAGGACTTCGAGGGAAATGAGGACTTAGGAGCAGAGAGGCAACTCAGCGTGACATTTAAATAGGATGCCTCCCTCAACTATGTTAAAATCACCTGAAAGGAGGCAAGGGCAGAAGCAGGGAGACTGTGAGGAGGCTCCCAGGCCTGGCTTCCGACTGGAAATCAAGGGGCGCTGTCTAGGTCAGAAGGAGCGCTCAGTCTCTGTTGGAAGACAGAAATGATTGAATTGTGTCTTCTCGCTCAGCATTATGGTGCCAGAAAGAGTGGCCAACGGGACATTGCTCCTGGACCTGAACAAGTTCTGCTTTGATAGTGACAGTGAAGCCCCAAACAACACATTCAACTTCACTGCGCCATCTGGAGTGGGGAGCAGCCGCAGATTTTTACAGGATCCAGCTGACTCTGGGAAAATTGTGGTCAGTTTATGGTCATTGCATCATCAAAAGGGCATTTGGGAAGCTGGTCCGACAGGTACAATGCTTTTGCTGCCCCACAGAAAGAGATTTCCAAGGTAGTCCCCTCTCTGAGCCACTGCAACTCACTGACTTAATAGTGAGCCTGTGCTCCCTGTTTGCTCTTTATTTTACCTGGGTTCCAGGAACTGTTTTGTTATACATAGCTGGGCTGGGGGTGCCAGGGACTGGATTCTTCCCTACCTAGCTCAGTTTCTCTGCCTGCTTAGTGTGCTTTTATGGACACGTTAGTGCCCTCTGCACTCTGCATTTTGTTTATTTGGGAAGCAGGGCTGGGCCTCAGTGTGTCCTGCTAGATTCTGCACCGCAGAACCGTTGAAGACCCAAAGGGGAATGAGACAGGGAGGGTGCGAATAGCATGCAAGGGGCGGGAGGCAAAATGAAAGGTGACCAGCAAGCCCTGGGAGACCTTTGCTTACGGGACTCCTCCTGGAGGGCCTTGGGGAAGGAGGGGAGCGGGAGGGACAGGGACAAGTGGGTGGCATCTTGGGGTGTCTGCAGCAGCAGTCCAGTGTCTGGAAGGAGAGCAAGTGGCCGAAAGCCTTCCTTCCGCCCCACCTCCTCCTCCGCCTCCCAGCCCAGCCCTTTCTCAGTGCCAAGAGTCTCACCAACTCCATTCATAGTGTCATCCAACAACCTATATATATATATATATATATATATATATATATATATATATATGATTGTTTATTCTGTATAATCTAATTTCTCTGTTTTAATCCAGTTGATTGGTGATCTAGACTATGAGAATCCAAGCAATCTGGCTGCTGGCAATCAGTACACTGTGATGATCCAGGTGCAGGATGTTGCCCCTCCTTATTACAAAAGCAAGTATCATTTTCATTTATGTCATGGGCCTGTTCCATGAGCACCAGTGATGAAACTGCACAGGCAATTCTAGGAATCGTGTTTGGTCTCCCCATCCCATTAGCATGGCTCTAAGCAGGGCCCTCCTCTTTCCTGGCTGAATTGCAACACTTAAGACTCTTTTGAAAGAGTCTGTCTGCCTCAGTGTTGTTCCTTTCCAGTGCATCTTTCTTGTTTGTGCATGATTTTTCTAGGAAATGCAGACACCATCATATCACTTCCTTGTGGTGTCCTGCGGCTGTCAAGTTCAAGTGCAAACTCTGGCTCGGCACACAGAGACTTCCATCATGTGGCCGCTGCTCACCTTGTTAGCTACTGTTCTGGCCCCTCTCCTCCCAGGTCCCTTTTTTCCAACTAAACCAAACCACTTGCAGTTGCCCTGAGTGAATCATGCAGTTTTATACCTCTGTCTTCTTGCGAATGCCTAGAACATCCCCCCAAACACACTGCACACTCCTCCCTCATTTCTCTAACTCTGTCCTTGTCAGGCTCAGCTAACAATTCCACCGTAAGTATCTTTGGGTGAGGAACAAGTAGGTCTTGTCCACCTGTATCCCAGAGCTCGCACTCAGAAGGTGCTTCAAAAATGTTGAATGTGCATGCCTGTAATCCTAGCTACTTGTGAGGCTGAGGCAGGAGGACTGCATGTTTGAGTCCAGCCTGGGCAGCTTAGTGAGACCATGTCTCAAAGTAAAAACATTTTTAAATGGCTGGGGATGTAGCTCCATGGTAGAGCACTTGCCTAGCATGTGCTAGCCCCTTGGTTCAACTCCTAGTATTGAAAAAACAAAGTTGAATAAACTAATGAATAATGATTACCATTTAAGGTTGTTTCCATTTCCATTTTTAGAAAACATCCACATATCTATCTTAACAAGCCCAGAAAATGAGTTTCCTCTTGTCTTTGAGAGGCCATCCTATGTGTTCGAGGTGTCAGAGACAAGACCAGGTAAGTTCTGAGACTCGGACCCCAGCCTTCCTGCCAGACTGCCGGCAAATGTCTGCCCGGGAAGACAGAGCACCTCCCAGAGGGCCTTGGTGGTAGAGTACGCAGCAACTGATTCCTGTGTGTTGCCTCTCTTATTTTTAAAAATTGTCCTTGCTGTTGCAGAATCCTTCTGGGAAAGCTCGGATTTTGAAAACTGTTGATTAAATTGCATTTCTCGGAGACCCCCCTATTGCTTCCCTGTCTGTTTGTCTGATTCAACTAATCCTCCTTTCTGTAGAGAACTGAAATTTAAAAACTCCCCATTTCTCTATTTCCTTCATTTAAAAATACAGACATTTCTCTCTCCTCTCCTCAGATTCATCGGAGGCCTTTTTCCTTGCCCTTGGTAGCACCTTGGGTTCTGCAGGCTCCTCCCTCATTGAGAAAAGACTCCCAACTCCCAGCTTCTCAGCTCTGCCCCTCAGTGTACTGTTAGCTCTCCGGGATAATCTGGCACATAAACTCTCCACAGTAATGGACTTACCCACAGCCTTCCATCTCCAGACCAGGGATACTTCTTCCATATTTAAAACCTAAACCACACCAAAACCAAAACACTCTCTTGAAAATTGTCTCTTCCCTATTTTATTCTCTCTTTTTGATGTTCTCCATTTCCTGACAATTAAGTTTTAAAACAAAACACAAAAAGAAAGTCCAAAGAAAATGCTTTTAATTTCTCACTTTACCCAGTGAACAATACCTTACCCAGAGAATAGCGCATTCATTGGGAACAGGCTTTTTATGATTGCACAGATTTTATGACAATTATTTTTGACCACCAGCTCTGCATCACACCCTTGGTGCTGAGGCCACAGAACTAATTGAGAGAATGTTTTTGTCCTGGAGGAGAGTAGTTTATGAGCAAGAGCGTCTATAAAACAAGAAGCCAGAACTCCAGCAGCCCCACCAACAATATTTGTAAAATAAACAAAATGAAAGAGGATTGAAAACTATACTCCATAATCATCAGTGGCTAAGTTCTTTAAAAAAATATTTATTTTTTCATCTTGTTTATAAGAGCAATTCATGCTTGTTAGAGAAAATGTTGAAAATACCAGAGACTTTTAGGCAGCACCGGTGCCAAAAGGAGTGTGTGAGGACGGATGTTCTTTGCACTGTTGTTTATGGTAGCAAAATAATTGGCATCCTTGATTCTCTGTAAAGGTGTGAGCCATCTTCCACACTTCACAGCAGTGCTCGGGTCATAGTTCCAGTTACCTGGGAGCTGCTCATTAGCGTTATTTGACTATAGTAGGATTGAAGATATAAAATGCAGCAGAGATTTTGAACAGGAAGGAGGCCTCCCAAAGCCTTTCTGCCCATGGCAGTGAGAACATCTCTTCCTGGGTCACCCCAACCCCTACCTGATTAGGACTGATGGCAGGCACTTTATTTTCCAGCTAGAACCCGGGTTGGACAAGTTCGAGCAACAGATGAGGACTTCCCCCAGAGCAGTATCACATACTCCATCTCCAGTGGAGGGGCTAGCCCCCAGCACCCCAATATATTTTGGATTAATCCCAAGACGGGAGAACTCCAGCTAGTAACCAAGACAGACCATGAAACCACGCCCGTCTACATTCTCAGAATCCAGGCCTCCAATGGAGAGGACACGAGCTCAGTCACTGTGAGTGGGGCTGTTTGGTATATTCTCACTCACTCACCCAGGCGGTTGACTTGGGGTCTCCCTGGCACCCCCAAAGTGTGGCTGTAGCAGTGAGGAATCTTCACAGGGCACAACTTGCAGATGTGATGAGAAACAAGTAGCAGTGCCCAGACATAAATTTTTGTTTTTTGGTACTGGGGATTGAACTTGGGATCTTGAGCTTGCAAGGCAGGCAGTGGCACCACTGAGCTATATCCCCGGCCCCAGACATAAGTATTTGCACCTCTATTTGAGGTCCAAGTTTGTGGATGACTGTGAGAAGTGGTGAGATCGATGGCCAGATGCTGGGATATCTGCTGAACCCACAAAGCCACTTTGTGGGACAAGATTTCTCCTGTTTCCTTACATCTCACTTTCCCTTCACAATGAGCAGCAGTGAGAGACTCAGGTTGGAATATGGATGTGGCTTTTCAATTATTCATCTCCTCCCTACCCCATACACACCACACCAAATGGGGTAGATCTTACAATGAGGCTGTATTAGTTAGCTTTGTGTCACTGTCATAAAATACCTGATGCAGGCTATTCATGATGACTCATGATTCAGGAGGTTCAGTCCACGATTAGGTGGCCCCATTTGTTTGGGGCCTTTGGCAAGGGTGGCACATCATGGCAGGAATGTGTGTTTTAGTGAGTGCTCACATCTGGATCCAGGAAGTAGAGGGAGAAAGTGGGCCAGGGCCCCACAATCCCCTGGGGGGCGTGTCCTCAATAACTCAAGGATCTCCCACAAGGCCTCACTTCATTCCCTATCCTGGTAACCAAGCTTTTAGCATGGGGGCCTTTGAGGTGACTCATCCAAACCATAGCTGATGCCTACTGCTCACTGCTTCCCACCCTTGATGCTGAGACCCTGTGAAATGTGAACTCTCCTGAGCAGGTGCAGGGCCCAAGGTCCTGCATGTCTAACATTCTTCCTGGGGTGACAGTGCTCCTGGTTCAAGGCCACCCTTTGAGTAGCTAAGTCTGTGGAGTCATTGGTTGGGATTATCTGAGGGCGCCATGACAGCCACAAAGATTAGTGACTTCTTGTTCTTTCCCAGTGATAAAGTGAAAAGCATGAAGGCAACGGGACTCAGCTAGCAGCAGGCAGCCCTGTGTGACACAGACAATGACCGGCTGAGTCAGGAGCATGAGTTCATTTCTCAACTTTGATCCCAATTTCCCAACAAGGTCCGAGCAGGGCTTATCTCCATGTCCCTATTTCTGTACTTAAGTGGAGAGTTACCTGATAACCCAACACCTGAACAGTGGAGCTCCTCCAACGACTCGCTTTGAATTAACAGGATGATATTTTCAGTGATGTGTGAGGTTCAGCATTGCCAGCCAGGCAAAGTGGGAGATAATTGCAGTGTTTGTTAGGCTGGGTGTTATTTGAGAAAAATGAATGGACTCCACTTTGGGAGCTAACTAGAGTGAACATTTCAATTTATTCTCAGACTCAGAAATAGCTGAAATCCCCAAATTTCAAAAGTAGAATGACTACGACTCAAAATTCTTAAGCTTTTTAAAAGGGCGATGAACTAAATGATCACACAAATCCCTTTCAGGGCTGCTGTTCTATGAATCCGTGCTGGCAGGCATCCCAGTCTACATGCCAATCCACCAGTCGTAAAAGGCAGCAATGAAAGCACAGTCTGGTCCTGCTTGGGCAGGTCAGCTCCCAGGCTCAGCGCGACATTAATAGCCCAGGTTATAAATGAGAGCCCAGTTTAACCAGGCCTGCTCATTTAGGCCCAGCATTGCTCAGCCCTGGCTGCATCTTAGAATCAGCTGGGGAGCATGAAAGAACCTTCCCAGACCCCTAATGTCCAGGGATGGCAGTTCACTTGGTCTGAAGTGAGCCCAAGAAAATGGATCCAGAGTTGAGAACCCCTGCTGTGTGTGCTAAAGTTAGAGACTGAACTTCAGTTTACAAGGGACTGTGAACAAGGAAGTACACAGGGTCCCTGTGAGCCCACCATTGCTGCAAAAGAGCTTAGCATTTCTTTGGGGAGCTCACTCATCCAGGTGCGAGGAGTGGGGAGCATGTGAGTGTTATGCATACTACATGCACACGGAAGCATGTGTGTGCAGTGAACAGCACAGGATTTGCAGGAGGACAGAACAGGATTAAAATGCCAGCTGGTCTCGCAACACCTCCTTTTCCTCCTCTGTGAAGTAGGCACGGTCATGTCCGCTCTGTCCTGTGAGGGTAAACGAGCTGGCCCACATCAGGCGTGCAGCTGGGATCTCACGGGGAACATGGTGAGCTCCCAGCACTTTCAGCTCTTCAGCACGATCCTTGTCGCTGTGCTAGGTTACCGTGAACATCCTTGGAGAAAATGATGAAAAGCCCATGTGCACCCCCAACTCTTATTTCCTGGCCATCCCGGTGGATCTGCAAGTTGGCACAAATATTCAGAATTTCAAGCTCACGTGCACTGACCTGGATTCCAGCCCCAGATCTTTTCGTTACACCATTGGCCCAGGTACAGTGCTTGGTGTCAATCGCCCCAAGCCTGCCTCTGGGGACTCCAGGCTCCAGAGGGTTTGGGGGGGTCTGAGCTCACACACCGACCTGGACAGGGTGTGGGGACGGGGAAGGTTAGATGGGGAAGTTGAGGGTGGAGAGTCTAATGGCCCCTGTGTTTCCCAGGGTGCTCTGTGGCTTCCCGCCACACCTCACTCCCCCAGAACCCATACAAGGCCCCCCAAAGGCCCTAGGAAGGGTGAACCCCTTTGATGGTGGATCCTCCCAATTCCCAGACTATAATATGAGTCATAAGTGACATCAGTGTAATTTAAAGAAAAAATTAGTCCAAATCCTCAGCCACCTCTTTTCCTGAAAGCTTGTTGTGGGGCGGGGAAGCCCAGGCCTGTCTCAGGATAATAATAGATTAAACAGATAAAATGCATTTTGAAACGTGTCCTCAGCAATTCTCTTCTGCTCCATTCATTTTCTCTTTTTAAAAAAATATACTGTTGTGTGAAGGGGGGAAAAAAAAGAACACCCTTCAATGAAAATTAGACCAAAATAGCTCGTCTAATGAAGTGCTGGGGCCAGAGATTGAAACCCAAACAAGCAGAACAATTCCATGCGCAAGACTAAAATTCCTTCTCAGCTGCCCGCTGAGCCCTGGCAGAGCAGGAACTTGAACAGTAGGAAGTCTCTGAGCCAGCAGTGTCGCAAAACCCAGGGGCAGACGCTGCCTGAGACCACACTTGCCAGAGATGGAAATAATCCATACTGAGAGAGAGGCCTAAGGCCTTTACAGAGCACTTTGCTGCTAAGGGAGGAAAAATTGCATCATCTCCTGCACCATTTACTGATTTTCAGTCGGTAATGAGGCTGGAGCCACTGGAGGAATGAGCAAGAGCCACGCTTGGCTGCACCCTTCCTGCCCCAGGCTCCCTGAGCTGAGCCGGGTGCCCCCAAAGAGCTTGTGTATGTTTGGGGGAGAGATGGGGTGAGTGCAGATGAGGGGGCTGTAGCTCCTTCGGAGGACACCAGGGACACCTGGATCCAGAGTGACCAGCCAGCCAGGTTCCACGATGAGCACTGGGGAACTCGGCTATAGCTGTGTGGCCTGCTCTACTTTCTCGATGCCCACTCCCTGGTCTGAGTGGGAGTTATAGTCAAGGTGTGATCAAGAACACCGTGAAGGCTTAAATTAAAAAAAAAAAAATCTATTACAGTAAAAAACACACGGCTTTAACCCCGCAAAATACACCACCTCACTTTGAACACACTCATCCCATGTTCTCGCCACTTTCTGAAGCAGCTCTGGGAGTCCTCTTCCCTGAGTGGCTTCAGTCGCGCTGTTGAGGCTGCTCCGATGTCCAGAATGGATTTAAAATGTTTACTTTTCATGGTCATTTTGACTTTGGGGAAGAGCCAGAAGTCACTTGTTGCCAGATCCAGTAAATAAGGTGGATAGGAACATACCAGAATGTTTTTTATTTGACAGAAATTGCTATAAACATTTTAATTGATTCAGGGCATTGAGGCAGCCATGAAAAGACATTTACAAAGAGAACTACTTCAGAAGTGGCAAGAGTGATGGGATAAATGTGTTCAAAGTAGTGGGGATTATTTTGAGAGGATTAAAATGGTAATGCGTCTTTCACTGTAATAATTTTTTTTAACTTTTTATTCAAACATTCACTGTATTATTTAATCACACCACGTACGTTGTTACCAAACATTGTAAATGCTGGGTGGGAAGCTACACCAGGATTATGAACTTTCTCTGCCTGGTGACACCCAGGACAAGTGTGTTGTGGTTTCTTTCTACTCACTCTCATTTGCAGCCACATCGGTCATAGACAAGAGTTTCCTGGTACTAAGGAAGACATTGGTACTTGGGGATCTTTGGCACATCACTGACCAGCCTTGGGCCATTAGAAAAGTGGTCCACACTTGGGGGTGGGCATTTGAGGAAAAGATAAAATGCAGTTTTCTTCTGTTCCTTTATTCTGTACTCTCTTTTCTTCCTCTTACCAACACTCCTGTATCAAATCTCATTTAGGCAATGTCAACAGTCACTTCACCCTCTCTCCCAGTGCTGGCTCCAATGTTACACACCTGCTGCTTGCATCCCGCTTTGACTACGCTGGTGGCCTCGACAAGATCTGGGACTATAAACTACTCGTCTACATAACTGATGACAACTTGCTGTCCAGCAGGACGAAAGCTAGGGCTCTTGTTGAAACAGGAACAGTGACGCTGAGTGTTAAGGTCATTCCGCACCCAACTACCATCATCACCACAACTCCCAGGGTAAGGGCTTGGGGACCAGGAGTCCCCGGCCATAAGCCCTTGAGGTTTATACTAATGGGGCCCTTTGACCCCAGAGAAGTGGGGGATGGACTGAAAAGAGCTGGAGTATTTGGCTGGATTGGAGTGGCCACTGAGGGTGGAAACCCTGCATTTATAGAACCACTGACTTCTGGTTCTGATTTTTTTAAAAAAAGAGAGAGCATATGTGTGTGCAGGCACCTGTGATAGACCAGACATTGGCCACCTGTGGCACGTGTGCCACGGAGCCAATTTTCTTAGGCATTGGCCAGTTGCTTCCTTTACAGCTCCCTCTGCTTGTTCTCAAGAGCTCTGCAACCTAGAGCCCGTGAGGCAGGTAGCTGGTTGCCTTGACTTCTTTACAAGAGGTGATGTGTACCCTACTCCCCACCTTCACTCCAAAAAAAAAAAATCCATCCAATCTACCAATATTGATTTAGTGCTTACACATGCTGATCACTTTAATGAACAAACCAAAAACAACCCCTGCTCTCAGGGAGCAAATAGCACAGGCGAGAGCTTCTCCAGGTGTGGTCCCCAGACCAGCAGCGTCAGCCTCTCTCAGACGCTTGTTAGAAACACAGATTTTCAGACCTACTCCAGATTGTGGAAGTCACAACTCACACAACCAAGGCCATCCCCACAGCCTCCAGGGAAGAAGGGTGGAACCCAGAATCCCCAACCCTTTCTCCCAACTTACTGGATCTAAAACTCTGGGGGTGGAGCATGCATAAATTAATAATTACAAGCTGTGGTAAGTGTAGGAAGGAAATAAACAGATGCCATGTCAGAATCAGTGTGGGGAAGGAAGGGAGAGCCTTGGAGTCTACAATGAGATCGTCTCCCCTGTCCCTGAGAGGTGCTGGCCCCTCTCTTGCTGTCCCCTTTCCTCCTCCTCTTAGTTAAAGCCCACCTGAGTCAGCCACCCTGTATTGTAGCATGCCAGGGAAAATGACCTATGAAGGTGGCCAGCTTCTGCCTCTGAGTCTGCCTGAAAGTGGGGGCTGCTTCTGTCTCCTGTGTCCAGTCAATACGACCTCCTTGAGCAGAGTCATGTGGTACCTCTGAAGACTGCCAGTGTGGTAGGAGCCAGTAAGTTCCCCTTGTTGCAGAATTTTAAGGGACAAGAGAAACCAAATGGGAGTCAGGAGGATTTATTTTAGGTTTAAGGTATACACACCAACTCAGCAGACTTTGTGTCCAAAATGGCTGAGCATTGAACAAAGAGAAGTTCCAGCATCAAAGGGGGTGGTTTTTCTAGTGACATAGCAAGTGAGTTTACTGGAATAGGACAAGGGCAGAGAGTTTTGTAACTTTGTCTTGAAAGAAGACAGTGTCTTATGAATCATACGAGAGCAGAACATCATAAATTTTGTTTACAGGACATACTTGTCAATTTTATCTGTACCAGAACAAGGAATTACAGCTACAAGGGAAAGGGAGGTGAGGAGGGGAAAATTGCTCAAGACTGGGAAGGACTTGTTTTTCTTTAAGTCCTGCTTGACCCTGAGCAAGGCACTGGGCTTACACCTTTCTTGGGCTTAGAACATGACCCAACTGTGACATCTCCAATCCTGAAATCTCCATAGCCTACTTCCTATCTGTCTCCTACTCCAGGAAGCAGATGCTGAACTTGGGGTTCAGTTGTGATAGCAGCCCACTCATCTGGCAGTGACAGCTGCACTGTATGAACACAAAAATCCTACAAGGTTTTAACAAAACACAACTTGTATGGCTCACGCCTTCTCAGGGAGAGACATGACTATTAGTCCCTGGATTATGCTGTGTGGTAGCTGAAAAGTAGCAAAGGGACACTTTAGCTTTGGGGAAGGAGAAGAGAGAGACAGAGAATGAAATTAGGCCTGGAGTTGCTTTTCAGTTCCCTAAATTTTCCTGAGCTTTGGTCTAATGGACTTTTGCAAAGACTACATGTAAATCAGGAGATGGGTGGCAGCAATAAGAACTAGGAGCACACAGATGCGCAGTCTGCAGAGCAGGGACAAAGAATAGAATAAACACTGGACACAAGGAATGCTGACATCACAGACGCTGCCCCCTGCCTCACCCCTTCTCTCTGTCATTCCAGCCCAGGGTCACCTACCAGATCCTCAGGGAGAATGTGTATTCTCCATCCGCGTGGTATGTGCCTTTTGTCATCACTCTGGGCTCCATATTGCTCCTGGGCTTTCTGGTGTCTCTGATCATCCTGATAGCCAAAGTCATCTACAGACACTGCCCCTGCAAGACTGGGGAGGACAAGAAGCCTCTGTAAGTCAGTGGTGGGCTGGGCCCTTTCCTCAGGATTTCTCTCCCAGGCATGGGGCCTGGTATGAAGGAGAGAAGTGCAGATGGGAGCCCAAGGAATCCCAGCTGCTGTTGAGCCTGGTGTTCCCTCTTTAAAGGTCACCAGCAGGGCCAGGAAAACATTCCTTTGGCTTCTCTGGCAACCTACCCTGTCCCTGATGGTGTCACAGTGAAACTGAGCCATCAAACTTCGGGTGACCTTGCCCTGGACAAAAGCTTCAGAAAACCCCATTGTGAGTAGTGATGGAGTAGCCTGTGCTCTGATTTGCAGAATATTTTAGCAGGGGATGAAATTAAAGAAAGCACAAAAAGCCAGATGAGGGAATTAAGCTTTTGGCTCTAGCAACTCAGTCAGGCTTTTGTGTGACTGAACCGCCATTGTCCTTTTGCATGTGGCCCCAGTCTCTTGCCCTCGGGGGCTGCAGACGTGGGCAGGTCTCTCTGTCCTCATCTGCTCATGCCTACGCCTCTGTTTGGGACAACCGTGGAGTGGACAGAACACTGGCTCATCACAGGCCTCCCAGAGCCAGGGTTTTAGACTCTTGGTAGCTCTTAGAGCACAGTGTGATGGTTCTGAGCTTCGACTTTGGAGTTAGGCAAGGCCTGGGTTCAAATCCCAGCTCTACCATCTTGTTCAGACATGGCTCTGGGAAAGTGACAGCCTTTGTGAGCTTCAATTTCCTTATTTGTAAAACTAACCAATTAAACAAATGCCAAGAAAGCACTTTGCAGTGCTCCTGATGTACAGTGAATGCTTAAGACACCATAGCCATTATTTTTTAATTTTGTTGGATCCTTCTTCACAACTAAAACTCAGTGCGTTTAGGATTCTAGATTCAAGTTTCTCCTTATGCCCCAGTATCTTGGGGTATTAGGTCATCTGAATTTCAGGATTTCTTAGTGGCAAAAAGAAGGGATGATAAGAGGCAGGTGCCTTTTAAAGGTATTTTAAAGAGAAGCTGTAACTATCAAATCATTTGAAATCTATGGATGAAAATGGTATAAAAGTATAAGGCATTAGCATAAAGATGTGCATTGCATTTTGCCACATTTATTGGAAAAGTTTGTTGCTGTTAGCAACCTTGACTTCAAGGTAAGCAATCCTTGAGCATCTGCTAAAATTAAAAAAGAGATTTTCGTTTGGATTGTACTTACAAATTGACTTAAAAAAAAACCTGATTCTAAAGATGGTGGTGCCCGTACTAGGATTTAGGTAGAAGTTCTTGAAGGAAGGAATCCAATAGATACTGCAACTCACATGCAATTACGGCTAAATGTTAAATATGTGCCTTGAACCTGGTTGTTTTAACTTACGTTCTAAAAACTGTTTTCAGCATGGTTGATTTAAAAAAGAAAAACACGCTAGAAGTTCAGACTGAGACCTGGCCTCCCTGGCCATTACTTGTGTCATGCGACAGTGAACATTTGTCAAGTAGCAAAGAATAAAATTAGAGTCGTAGAATTATAGAATTCAAGTTGGTCATAGGAAGGGTCTTAGAGTCCAAGTCCAGCTCTTCATGTTAGAGGAAATAAGATCTAACTGCCAGCCCTGCCACCTCCTTGCCACCACCCTCTGCTAGGCTGGCTACGCAGGCAGAAAACAGGACAGAAGACTCATCTGGTGACTGGGCTACTCACGCCCTGTCAGAGTCCCTGGAGCTCGAGCCAGTACTCTGCAGGTTCAGCAGACTCCAAATGCCTCTGGCCCAAGGCCCCAGAGAGAGCGGGCTTTGTTTGGAGCAGGGCAGCAGCCCAGCCTTCTTCATGGTCCTCATCCCTGGCCCCTTTACCAACCCAGACCCTGAAGACAGTTGCCCAAAGGGCCCTGTGTTATCAAGTGTGTGGCGATGCATGATACTTTCAGGGTAACTAATGCTCATCCCTTTCCCCCCATAGGGCAAAGAAAGGAGCTACCGGTATGTACAGTGGCCATTTCCTTCTTCTGTTCGTTGTGTTTTGCTGCTCGCTTGTACTGTGTATAAAGGCTTCAGCCTAATCAGGGTGCGATTGTGTCTGGTGGGTTTTCAGTCACTCGCTGTGGGGGAATGCATGTGGGGCCAGCTGTGTGGTGCAGTCCGCCTCCTCGGATCTCATGTGGTCCTCCCCGCTCCTATCAGCGTCACCTCCCATCAGCTCAGCTCAAGCAGTAGTAGGTCTGTTTCCCTCCTGGAGCCGGCAAGAAGAATTCTGCACATGTTAAACACAAGGCGCGTCTGCTTGCTACTGTGCACAGGTGTGGTCCCTCTCTGGGGACAGCTAATGCTGGTTGGGACACCTGCCTGTTTTGAAAGAACAAACGATATTTTAGAGCTTTAGAAGAATAACAAGGGCTTGTAACGGATTTGATCATTTTCACCAACGAGTTAGGTCTGACTAGTTAGAGAGGGGACTGAGTACTTTGAGAGGAGCTGGGAGAGCAAAATGGCTCAGAGAAGTGGGTAACTACGCCAGGCTCTCCTGAGAGCCCCAGGCCTGAGGAGGTGTGTGGGGTGGGGGGGTGGGGGTGCTGCCCCGGCCTGCGAGTTGTCGCCTCAAGCTGACTCCAGGCCCCGGGGCAAGACAGGACATGGAATTTTAAGGTCAATTAGGCACTCATGAAGCTTTACGCATTCCTGCCAGCTTGAACCACTGGCGGTCCGTGCATGACTGTCCCACCACCTGATGGGACTGCCCCACCACCTGATGGGACTGCCCCATGCCAACTGGTGGGATGGTCATGTGTGCACCACCGTGGTTCAGAGCCTCCCGGCAGTGAGACATACAAATTACAGCCCCATCGGAACGTGTTAACTGCTGCCTGTGCTTTTCCCTGCAGATGTGAAGCGTTCAAAGAGCGAGGTTGTGGTGGTGAGTGGCAGCCCTGGGCACTGGGTGCTTGGTGGTGGCAAGGTGTCCTTACAGCCAGGCCTGGCAGGGCATTTACCATTCAGAGAGGCAAGCAATGGCCCCTGGAACAGTTTGCCAGTGACGAGCTCCCATAGAATTCCTTCCTTCCTCTGAGCCCGTCTGCGATGTATTTGCAGAAGTGTTGGGTTTCATAAATACTGAGCAGTGGTGTTTACCATCTACACCAGCTCCCCAGCTCAGTGCATGGGGGAGGAGAGCGTAAGGACCAGAACTGGGGCTTCAGCCTTCCATGGGATTCAGTTTCTCCGTGTTCTTTCACAACTCTGTGGGAAAGTGCTAGAGAACGCACTGCTTGGGCCTGGGCATGGCTCTCCGCTCAGCCATAGGGCCTTGGGGACCTCTTGGTCTTGCTAAGCTTTGGATTCCTGACCTGAAATGGGAGTGAGTTCACTTGGCCTGAGATAACAGCTGGGAACTGTTTTGAACATTGTCGGGTGCCACACAAATGCAAAGGTGATAGAACTGGAGCGAGCGCTCCACCACTTCCTGTCTTTGTTTTACTGAACCTAATGTCCTCACTGCGAAATGATAGGATTTGAAGGTGAGTCCCCCAGCACTTCCCAACTGCCCGTAGTAAAACTCTGTAATGGTCCAAGACACATAGATTTGGTGAATGATTGCAATGAGGAAGGCCAACGGGAGCCCCAGAACTTTTGCTGTGAGCCCATCAGCTCTAGTCAGCCTACAAATGGGAGGGAGAGGCGACCTTCAGTCTCCTAGGTCTCACTATTGGGAATGCCTTGAGAGACAGCCTTCAAGCTATGCAATATTAATCTATTAGGTAAATGAATCCCCATGGCCATGAAGAGTATGGCCGCTGAGATTATGCAGTAGATGAAACCCATGTAATTCCTGTTTCGTTCTCTGTGGGGAAGAGAATAGGTGATTATATTTGTGATGCCAGCTGGAGGTTGAAAGGCCCTCTAAGCTCCAACCACCACTATTTAGTGTGCTAACAGCCCTGACTTTGGCCCCTGTAGAGGGCATCATGTGAGGGCACAGGGTGCCCTGGGGTCAGGGACAGGTACTAGGCAGAGATCAGGTCCTGGAGGGTGGCACAGAGTCCAGTTCCTGGAGCACAGGCCTAGGGAGGACCTAGATCTGACACTGCTTTGGCCAATGGGACAGGTGGCAGCAGAGAAGGCAGGAGTGCCAGGGGGCAGAGGCAGGCACTTCCCGGGCTCGCTTGTGCCTGCTCTGTAAGCCTGCCTGCCAACACCCCTTAAGGAGATGCAATCTTAGCCCATGATGCATGGCATTTCTAGTCTTCCTTCTTCACAACCCAGCACCATTGACTCAGAGTCTTAACACCCCAGTCTGGATTATGCATCCTCCTCTGTCCCGTGTGCACCCCGCATCATCCAACATCTTTTCCACCGTAGCCTTGTGACTGCACTGTCGCCCCTGTTTGTCAGCAGCAAGCTCTGTGTAGGCAGTAACCATGCCAGCCTTGTTCAAGTGGGGTCCCCAGCATGCAGAGCAGTGCCTGCTGAATGACTAAACGTGAAGAAGCTCTGAGTGGGAACTGGGCATGAGGATGAGTGGACTGGCCCGGGGGAGGTGCGCAGGGCTGGGCCTGAGACTGTCTCTTTCTTCTCCTTAGAAAACTATCCAGATGGACACTGTCTTTGACGGAGAAGCTGTGGACCCAGGTAATCCAGCAGCAAGGCCACCCAGAAGAGTGCTTGTCACTCCCGTATTTGATTTCCTGCTCTTAACTCAGTTTGTCCATCCCTTTGGCCGCGTTGTACACAGCACAGAGCTGACCCTGAGAGGCAGCTGGCAACTGGCACAGGTCCTGGGCAGGTTTCCTCCTAAAGGCTAGCACTCAAGGAGACACCTCTTTCTTGCCTCCCTGCCCAAGTCACCAACTGATTAGGGAATTCCCTGATTCAAGATTCTGCATATTTTTTCCTTGCTCCTTGGAACTCCTTCTGTTCCCCATCCTTCTTGAATGCTTCTAGTACCATCCTCTTGGTAGTGGAAGAAATGGCAAGTTTGGTTTCTTTCTTTCCTAGATCGGTGCCAAGAATTCGTTCTTGGTTGGCAAGATGAACCTAAGTAAAGCTGGCCTCCAGTGCTCTCCTCACCCCCACGAAATCAGATCCGAGTTTAGCTCCTTTACACACATCCCTCCGCTTACAAAGGCTCAATTATAGACATGAATAAAGGGAAGGAAACCAAATTCAGGAGGCAAGTGCGCTGGCTCCCTGCCACGCGCCCGGGCGAACGCGCGAGTCCTCCTCCAAAGGAGGGTGGCTCCTCTCCAGTGAGAAGCTGCTGCGCCGAAATGAGACTTCCCTCTGTTGTTAGGCACTTGTTACCATAATGCGCCCACGTTAGCAGAAGAGCTGGTGAGAGCCTTGGCGAGAGCTGGTATGGAGAGGGGCAGGGGCTGGGCCTGCCTGAAACCACCTTCCACAGCAAGCTGGGGAGGACTTCGGCGGTTTTTGTTTGTTTGAGAAAATTTTTTAAAAAGAAAAGAAAAAGAAAAGGGGAGAAATGAGCCAACTGGCCTAATGTGAGCAAACATGTCAATTAGTGACTGTTGGCTCCGACACAATAAAAGCAGCTCACTTACATCATCTCCAGTAGGGCCAGATTTGTATGTCTCTGTCTACAAATCTCTGCTCCCCTAACATAAATAAAAAGCAAAGCCTTTTCCTCCTTGTTCAGTGAATTCCTTTTCATAGCAGGGATTCAGGGGTCTTTCAAAACAAACAAAATAAACCAGAATGTCATGTGCAACCCCATTAGAAGTTGATCCTGGTTTATCTGACACTCGTGGGGAGCTCCAGGGTGACAGGGCCCCTCGTCTGGCAAGGGAGAAGCCATTGAGACTGTCCCCTACCTTCCCGGCCTCAGAGAGGTGACACCAGCCACACAGCTGTGGGAAGGGCAGGCTGGTGACAAGCACGTGCCGCTATGAGACTGCTTCCTAGCCTGATCCGCACCCTCTGGTGCGCATCCTTCCTTATGGGTCAGAACGGAGCTGGGGAGGTGGGGGGGTGAGACAGAATTGTTTGAATTCCTGGGTTTATATGATTGTTTTCTTCTTCCCCCACCAGTTACTGGGGGAATATATGAATTCAACTCAAAAACTGGAGCCAGAAAGTGGAAAGATCCATCAGCCCAGAAGCCAGCAAGGACAGAGCCCAGCGCCCAGGGAACTGTGCCCGCCCCACGAAAAGTTGCTGCTGGAGAAGAGTCAGGGCTGCGTGGCAGCACCAACCAGGAAGGAGATGGGCCGAGCAGCAGAGAGCGTGCCAGAGGTGCGGCCCCGGGTTCCAGGAGCGAGGATGGCAAGCCGCGCACTCTGAAGGACAGAAACCCAGCCCTGGAGGACAGGACACCCCCCAAACTGCACGCAGGACAGTGAATGATGGTGCCAGGCCCCGCTCCATGGGCAGGGATGGGCCTGACTGCAGGGGCTGCCTCCCCTAAATCTCACAGGTGCAGAAATGTGGGCTGAAGGCATTCGGACATCCAGGGGGAATGGGATGTTTCAGAAAAACATTTTCGAAACAGAAAGGGGTTTGATGACATCATTGCCTTTTTCTTTTTTTTTTTTGTTTGTTTGTTTTGTTTTTTGGTACCGGGGATCGAACTCAGGACCTTGTGCTTTCGAGGCAGGCAGCGGAACCACTGAACTAAATCCTGGGCCCCATCATTGCCTTTTTCTGTGCTGGCACAGGAGAATGTGTCTCGGGGCTCAGAACTACCTGTGCTTCGGATCCACCGGGACTGCTAATTTTTGTTACAGAATGGCTCTGTTTCTTCTTCGCATGGGCCACAGGAAGCTGTCTTCAGCTTACCCTAGGAAGCACACAGGGCCTCCTGATCCTCGCACCTGGTTTCATCCAGGGTTTCTGTTCCTGTTTGACCACCTCCAGCTTCACTTACAAATACCCTTTTGAGTCACCTCCAGGCTTTCTTAAAAGCAGAGCATGAAAAAATGGATGAGTAACGGATAGGGTGCTCATCTGGGAAAAGAAGTCACCGCAGATACCCTCTTTTATTCTTTTCCTATTGAGGTGTAACTTACATGGACTGAAATGCACAGAGCTAAGGTATTTCACCAGACCCTATGTAGACGTCTCCCTGAGGTAAGCACTATTCTGTCTTTATCGTCATAGATTGGTTTTGTCATTTTTGAGTGTCACATAAAAGGAACCATACCATGTACACTTCTGTGTGTGTCTGTGAAATGTGTCCCTGTGGCACTGTATAGCAGTGGTCTGGTTTTCTTCACTGCTGTGTCTGATGCTGTTGGAAAATTATACTACAATTTATTTACCCTTTAACTTGGGCACTATTTCAATCTTTTATACCATTGTTAATTATGGTGCTACAAACTTTGTTGTACTTGTATTTTGGTGAACATAAATATTCATTGCTTCTGAGCATATACCTGGGAGAGGGATTGCTGGAGCAATAGCTGGATACCTCCAAGGAATCCCAAGGTTGTGGCTCCAGTTTACACTTTAACAGCGAAGAGTGAGAGCTCCATGTCCTCTCTATCTTTGTCTACACTTAAGATTCTCAGTCCTTTAATTTTAGCCATCCTGGTTAAAAAGATTTCTGAAGTGAAATCTATTTTTCTTAAAGCTGAAACAACACCAACCTCACAACCAGCTGCCCTTCTCCTTCCCGCTCATCCATTGGAGGGTCCCCCAGGACTCTGGGTGGAGACACACTGGAAAGTGCTCTCTGGCCATACACCTCAGACTTCCCTCTGCTGGCCCAAGAACTGAAACTGAGAGTAAATGGTGTCCTAATGGAATAGGAAATGACACTTTGTAATGTGAGTCTCAGCAGAGAGAGAACAAGCTCACTGTACCTCCCTGTCCTGCTTCCCACCTGCTGGGGAACTGTCCAATAACTACCAGAAAGGATTGGGTGAGAATCCCTGGAGCAGCAGGGATTCCCTCCCTGGCTGGGGAGGCGAGTGAGGACTGCCAGGCCCATAGCACCTGGGGGGCCAGGTGAGACCTGCCCTGCAACAGAGACCTGGGACAGGGCACATGCTTGTCCACTGTGTGCCTGTACCAGCACAACTTCCCAGGGAAGAGAGACATATGTGAGATGGCCTGCCTTTGCCTCAGTTGGGCATGATGTTTTTTGTTTGTTTGCTTTGTTTTGTTTGAGACAGGTTCTTGCTATGTAGTTCAGACTAGCTTGAACTCACTATATAGCCCAAGCTGGTCTCAAACTCTCAGCGATCCTCCTGCCTCAGCCTCCCAAATGCTGAGATTATAGGCATGAATCACCACTGCCTGGCAGAAGCTTTTTTTTT
Organism: Heterocephalus glaber; assembly: GCF_053883595.1. Classification (NCBI taxonomy): domain Eukaryota; kingdom Metazoa; phylum Chordata; class Mammalia; order Rodentia; family Bathyergidae; genus Heterocephalus; species Heterocephalus glaber. The sequence continues at coordinate 23,058,150 of NW_028258156.1, read as the reverse complement.
TCAGTGTTGGGGAACAAACTCAGGGCCTACCCCATGATAGGCAAGTACTCTCTCACTGCATTACACCCTTGTCTCCACATAGTTTATTAACAAGGGTGCTTAAAAAAAACCCAAAAAACAAAAAAGCAAGGGTGCTTGCTGAGGTATTCCCTGAAAGGGCTGAAATTTTGCAAAAGAAGGCTGAGCCGAGCATTTATGGAGGTTCAAGTGGGCGTACCGGCGCTGATGACCAATCTGAGGCTCAGCAAGTCTATGGGGCCCCGACAACACGCCTTCCTTTGGTGCTCAGCTTCGATGCGAGTAGCAGGCTCAGGAAGGCTGGAGGGGCTGAGTCACTTCACACACCCACCGAGGATGGCTAGAAGGAGCAGCTCTCCTCCCTTCTCAGCAGGGCAGTTTGAGAGGCAACTATGCTTAATGGATTGAAGCCGGCTCTCAGAGGGACTTCCCGAAGGTTGGGCTCATGCTCAGAGCTCGGTGTCCTCTCTGGTGACGGTGGGCAGAGCTGCTTACTTCCTGGCCCTGGTGAGCCCTAAGGAACCCAAGAAGTGGGGATGAGAGTGGCAGTTGGAGGCTCGAGGTGAGCCTCGAGCTGGCTGTGTGCTGAAGAGGAATCCAGGAATCCAGGAATCCAAGGTCCAGGGTGAGACCGCTTGGTTCCTAACATTTACCAGGACTGCACAGGAAAAAGAGTTATTGAATGAAATGAAGTCAGCAGCCAGTACGACTTGGGTTTTCTCCCGTTTCTCCCACAAGGCCTGAAACATGGATGAATTGGTTGTAGCTGATGTTTACCTTTCCCACTCTGATTCATTATCACATGCAGGGATTGGGCCTTGCTGCTGAGGACGGGAAATTCGAGGCCAGGTCTGAGGACGAGTTTCCTGTGTCCTGGAGCAAGCAGAGCCTGCGCCTCCTGGGGCCGTGTGCAACAAAAGCGTGCGGAGCTCGTGGACGGAAAAGGCCAGTGCTGCTTCTGCTCCTCAGAGCCCTCTTCCGCCTCTGTGGCTCCATTGTTTGCCTTTTTATTTAGTGTGATTTGTGCTGGCTGAGAAAATTAAGCAACAAAATGAGTAAACATTGAGAACGGTCGCCACTGCAACGTGGCGTGTCTCATTTCAAACGCAGCGTGTGTGGCCATGCCTCCCTTTCATTTGGCAGACACTGGCAGTGATGCTGGGTGCCAGGGCCGGGGACCGCGGCAGCTGAAGCCCATCAGGTGGCACCTGACATCCAGCCACACGGCCACGTAGACCTGGCGGGGAGCTCCCCACAGGAGCCTGTTTGCACACCCATCGCTTTCTTGGTTCCTTGAGTTTCCATCTGAAACATAAATTAAGCCAAGCATGGAGTCTCAGAACCATTTAAATACTTAAAAAGCTAACAGGGGGCCTTTCTGGGGAGGTGGCTGAGATGCCCGGGTGAGTGGCAGCCTCTGGTGATGAGGCCACTGTCCTGGGACCTCATTTCTACACAACAGCTCCACACCAGGCATCTTCTGTGTGGAAGGTGGAAGGGTCTGAAGTCAGGCAGACATTTAGTTTGGATCTCAGGGAAAAGGTCAAATGTGGGGCGAGGCAGACTCAGGCCCCTGAGACCCTCCTGTGTTAGTCACCCCTACTGGGGGTAAGATGGGGCTCCTGCCCTGTGGGGTGATACAACCAAGAGGCAGGCACAGTGCATGCTTCTGTAATCCCCAGCTACTCAGGAGGCTGAGGCAGGAAGATCCTGAGTTTGAGGCTGGTCTGGAGAGCTTAGCAAGACTCTGGTAGAAAGAAAGATGAAAGAAAGAGATAGAAAGAAAGAAAGAAAGGAAGAAGGAAAGGAAGAAAGGAAAGGAAGAAAGAGGAAATCCAGCCAGACACTACACAGGCACTTTTCAAGAACTAAAAGAGCTCTGGAAGAAGTAGACATGGGCCAGCCCAGCCTCTGAAAGTATAATGAAGGCCTGGAGCCTGAATGGGTTTTAAAGGTGGAGACAAAAATTGAAGTGGGAGAGTTGTTTTGAGCAAAGGCTGACACCGGGCTCCAGTCCATTTTCAGCTAATACTTGTCTGTCGTGAGGCGGAGTGGCCTCCTGGGTGTGTAGTTAGCACTCACACACATTTGTAGAACTGGATCGAATCAAGCAGGCTTATAGTTGGTTTTCTACCCAGGAATAGTAGTCACAACCTTTCTATCTAGAGCTACATAAATAGTATCATAACCAACAAATAGTTACGGGGGGCTTACTGGGTACCCGGCTCTATTCTAGGCCCTGGGAATCCAGCAGTAGCAGCACAGCACTCTTCGTGTGTCTATTCTGATGCGGGATGACAGACAATGGTGGGGCCATATAGACACTCAGAGCTCTGACCCACACGCTGTGGTAGCCTGCCAGGGAACCCCCTTGCTCATCTGCAAGACCAGCCAAGGAAGCCCCTGCAGTAAGATGGACTTGCTGGGGTCAGATCACTAATAACAATCCAGGAAGCTAAGCAATCACCCCTGTAACAATGGACCCAATTAGTAATTGACAGCTTCCCTACTTCTTGTCTGTTTCCAACTTAGGACCAACCAGAGAAGACCAGGTGCACCAATCATGGAGGATGCCCCGCCCCCAGGTAGCCCGCCCCAGCTCCCCCAGGCCGACAGCCTCATCAGGCACACACCACGCCTCCTCTTTTTCCGCCCCCCCCCCCCCCCCCCGCTGTAGACTTTGCCCTCTCCTCTGCCTGCCTGTGGGTCTCTAGCAAAATCCAGGTGATGGTGGCTGACTCTTTTCCTATGGCAAACTTGAGAGAGCCTTTGCTTTTGTCTTGCAGTTGGTCTTTGTTTATTTCTACTGAGATGACTGACAAACAGGAATGATATCTAAAACATGTTGGTGGCGGAAAAAGTCATTGAGAAAGCAAGCAGGATCAAGGGCTATAGACACAGGATGGCCATGTCTAGTAAGTAGCTGAGAAGGCCTGGGGGAGAGGGGATATTGGAGCAGTACAGGAATGAGCGGGAGCCCTGAGGTACCCAGGAAGAGCCTTCCAGATACAGAGCACAAGGAGAAGGGCTAGTTGGGGACAGAGAGAAGTGTGAGGATCGGGGAGCCGACTTCAAAGAGGGGTGCTGGATGCAGGGTCTGTGTGTATGGGCTGTTGGGATGGGTGGTCTGCAGCATGGTAGTGAGGACTTCACACATGACCCAGGGTCCCACGGCCACTGTCAGGACCTTAGCTTTTACTTTGAGCATGACAGGAACCATCGCAGGCTTTGAACAGAGTTTCTGTCCTGCAGAGGCCTTCTGATGTGCAACTAGACTTCCTGTGGGCAAGGGACAAGGGTGGAAAGAGAGAGACCAATGAGGTAGCTGTTGAGTAAGCAGACAGCAAGGGTAGGGGACAGTGGAAACCTACAGCCCCTTCAGAAATGGAGTCTCAGATATGGACCAAGTCCTACCTTCTCCTGGGCCTGACTCCTGCCTCAGCCTCTCAGAGTGCTGGGATTACAGGTGTGCACCACCATGCCTGGCCCATCCCTGTAAGTCTGGAGACTGAGGCACGGCAGGTGGAGGAGCTTGGGCTACTTCCTGCGTGCTGCCTATCAGGTGAGGCTGTCCCAGGGTGTAGAGTGAGTGTCCTGCTCCCAGTACCGGCCTCAGCATTCGCAGCAGCCTTCACACTTCTGTGCACAGCCTGCAGCTGCTACAGCTCCTTCCGAGGGCGCAGCGGAGGGAGGGAAGCTGGTTAATCTGATTTATAGGCGAAGCTCACAAAAGTTCCCTCCGCGCGGCCATCTCATTTGTTTGTCCACAGTTGGAGCACGCTCCAGCTGGCATGCTAAGGATCTTCTTCTTTAAGTAACAGTTTTTACTGTGGTTTAATTCACATACAGTAGATTCAGTAGGTTTTAGAGTATTCACAAAGTGTGCTACCATCCCCAGAATATAATTCCCCAACATTTTCATCACCTCCAACTAAACCTCACTTGCATTAGCAGTCATTCCCCACTCCTAGGTCCTGGCACATGCTACTCTACGTCCTGTCTCTGTGGATTGACCTGTTCCAGACATTTCAAATAAATACAGTCATGCAGTATTGGGCCTTCTGCATCTCACTTATTCCCCTTAGCATAATGTTTTCACTGCAGGTGTATCTGGACTTTATTTCTTTTTATGGCTACGTAACAGTCCACTGTACAGATTTCCAAGTCTGGCATACCCACCCATCATTCACTGGATGGATATTTGGGTTGTTTCCATCTTCTGGCTCTTAGGACTAACCTGATGCTGCCTGAACATTTGCACATAAGTCCCTGGATGGATGTTGTTCTCATTTCTTCTGAGTATCTACCTAGGAATGGAGTTGCTGGGTTGCATGGTAGCCATAAAATTACATGAGGAACTGCCCAACTATTTCTCAGTTTACATCCTCAGCAGCAGTGCATGAGGGTTCCGAATGCTTTTCCTACAGTGAGGACCCCAGCCCCAGCCGAAGAGCATCTATCCAGCCCTTCCCAGATCTCACATAGCCCGAGGAGGCTGGTGTGGTCTGCAGCTCTGCTAGATCTCCCTGAGACACCTACACGTGGCTTCCTGTCATGCCTAACACGAGCTGGGCGCTCTACTCGCACGGCTGCCTGTCCTCTCAGCCTCTTCTAAGGAGGGTCTGCATCTTCCATCTGCATTTTATAGATGGAAACCGTGAAGCGTGGAGAGATCGCTGAGTCTATGTGGGAAGGGCTCAGCCACAGCCTGTGATCTGTGTTCTGATGGGAAAGGTGCAGATGACTGGACCGCAGTGGAGCCTCGGGCAGAACACTTCCCTGGCCCAAAAGCCCAAGGCCGCTCATGGTTGCACAAGTCTGACCTTCACAGTTGCAGTCGGTATAGCTCTGAGAGGATCTTCTCCCACCAGGCCTGGGGGTTGGAATAGCCACTGGCCTCCGCAGTCCTGCCAAGCCCAGCATACTGATTTTATGCTTTTCTCGGTCCTACAATTCCCAGAAGTAGAAAGAGCCTCTTCCCAGAAGCAAAAAGGGCTGCAGTTACTAGAGTTGGCCAGCAGGGACACTGTCCCTCTTCTGACCGCTTGGCTTCTGGTGCGTAGTTCAGGCAGCAGCTGGGAAAAGCCAAGCTCTTCTCTTTTCCACCTCTGCCCAAGCTTTCCAGAGTGTGTGTCCCAGTCTCTTGAGCAGAGCAGCTGCAGGGCATCCAGCATCAGTCTTCTGGCTTCTGGCCACCCACCAAAACCGCAGCAGCAATGTGGTAGCTGCAAACCAGGGAGTGCCATGCCAGACCTGCTGGAGCAGGGCAGGAGCTGCCAGTTCCACCCTCAAGTGGCCTTTTGAGGTCACCAGGACAGCTCAAGGCATTTTGCCAAGCAGGCTATGGCTATGGAGCAGGACAGCTCCCGGTTGGGCTTTTCACAGCTGACATGAACAGAGAGGGTGAATGGTGGCATCTCTGACCATGGCAGCCTGAGATTTGTTTCCTTGCCATGTGTTGCGTGTGTCAGGACGCCCGTGCAAGGGTCCCCAAAGTAATAATCAAAATCACTTTGCATCTGTAGGATGCCTGCTCTGCACCAGGTCACCAGGCCCTTTGGGTTACTCCTGTGTTTCCTGTGCGTGTCTGCAGGTACCATTGGTTTAATATGGGGAACTGAGGCTGAAGAGGGCAAGCGGCCTCCCAAGGGGCTCACAGCTGTTTCACAGAGAGGAGCAGAGGGTCTGAAAGTAGGTCTGACCGTTAAGCTCCTGGGGGCCAAAGCTGGGGTCTGAACCCCCAGTGAGAGCTTAGCTTTCATCTTGGGGCTGCTTTGGAAGAAGAGACGATGTCAGGGAAGAGTCACAGGGAAAGCGGGGATTTGCAGGCTAGTTGATTTGGGAGCTGGTGTGGGTGCCTTAAAATCCACAGAGGCTGAGGCGGGCTTTGGCTCCAAGCGTTCATTGGTGTCACTGGCACCAGAAGAGAAAGAGCAAAGGGAACTGAAGAAGGAGAAAGGGCCAGAGACAGAGGCAGGGACTGGACTGGTAGCCTGGAGCCTCCCACCCAGGAGTTCCCTGCCTGGGGCTGGCGGCAGCAAGTGCAGCTTCATTCTCTCGAGCAGGACCGACAAAGGGCAGCTGAATCACAGGGTTTCTCAAGAAATAAAAATTCCTAGCACACCCCTGGGGCTTCAGGGAGAAAAACTGACAGCGTGCTGATTGAAAACAGACCGAGCGGCTGCGCGCTGGCGACAGGAGGCCTCGCTCTCCCGGGCTCACAGCGCCACCTACTGACCGGCTGAGGCACTGCCGCCTCAGGACCGAGTGAACCGGGTCCAGGATGACCCTGGATCAGAAGATCGAGGGGTGTGGGACCACGCTTTGGACTTTCTTGGGCTGCAATGCAATGAATGCAGAGAAGTTAATTAAGACATGTCTGCTTAGTACCCATAAACACGGACACACACAGGTGTAGCAAGTTGAAATACTATCAGTGATTGCTGTGCTTTGGTCGCCAAGTTGCACTAGCACGTGTGACGTCTGATACACGCATTTGTGTGTTGCAGGTGCAGGTGGCCGAGTTAGCATTGTACTTTGAAAATCCCAGTGCTGCAACCAAGCCATCAAATTTTAAAATGTATCTATTGTTAAAAATCCCACAATATGTTAAAAGTTCACGATCCGTGGGGCCGCGGGTGGCAGGCCAGCTCTGCGTGGGACACCCTAGTCTGGAGCTGACACCCCTCCTCTCCTCGCCGTCACAGGCCACGTTCAGCAGGCGCCCACCCATTCCAGGAGGGGTGTCACCCCAGGGGCAGGGATTGGGGCCTGTGGTGGAGACTGAACCTCCCTGTGTTTCCCTGAGCAGCCGGTTGTGTGCATCCAACTGGGCACCATCCAGGGCTTTCTGAAGTGGCCAACATTGCCTTTGCCCTATTCTTTTCATTTATGAGATATAACTGCATGTATTTAACGGTGATGCCTCAGACGACCTATACCCAAATGTGTCGTCCAGGGAGAGACAGTTCTTGTTGGGTTACGGGTTCAGAAAATATGGTGACTACTTCTTCTCTGTTGGTCCAGAGACCTCAGTTTCCATGTGACCCTGCTCAGGAAGTCTGTTTAAGATGAATACTATACATTTCTTGTAGAGTGATAGTGTGCTGACATTTTTGTCCCCTCCCTTGCTGCCCCTCACTGCATTTAAGCTCTGGCTCCTTTACTTGTCTGAAGGCTCCCTGGGACACAGCGTGCCCTGTGGTAGCACAGTGCCTGGGACATAGGCGACACTCAAACACTGAGGGACTTGATTGAGCAGTAGACGGCCACAGAAGGAAAGCCGGAGAATTCACTCCCCTGGGAAGAGCTGCTACAGGAATCCAGACTCTGCAGGGAATTTATCGGAGTAGAGCAACCCTCACCAGGGGCCCCCACCCAACAGCACGTCTTATTCATGGCATGGTGGGGGCTGGTTTGTGGTTAGAGCCACCCAGTGTGGCATTTGTAGCATTCTCTAATAAGCCTATTAAATATCTGTGGGTTGGCGCTCCTGGGAGGGCTCCCGTGGCCATGCTTTGCAGACCTTCTCAGTAGCCCCACTGGGGACTTTGCTTTTGAGGAATCTATGATCCTTGGTGAGCCAATCTGGCCAGAAAGGCAACTCCTATCCCCAAGCTCAATCTTATCCAAAATATGCGGGCCAAACTGTGTGTATGAACTGGGTTCCTTTTGTTGAACAGAGATTCATTTACTGGGAGGCCACATGAGGAAATAAAAAGATTTGAATCCATTGCTTGCTCTGAGAACCCAGAAAAGGCAGAAAAGATGACCGTGTGAGGCCTCGTATAGTGGATGTAGGTCTTGTGGTTACAGCCCAGCATCATTTGAATTACCTCCCTAAGTTTGGGAAGTAGACCATGGCAGTAGTTTGGAGAAGTATTGACCAGTGAGTGGTCTGTGTGTTAAAGGTGTGGACTCCAGGGTGGCACCATGGGAACATGGTGGAACCAGTAGGAGGTAAGGTCAGTGAAAGGTCTTGAGGTCATTAGGATGTGCCTTTCAAGGAAATTGTGAAACCTTGACCTCTTCCTCTTTTTCTTTTGCTTCCTGGACATCAGGTAACCAGGTTATTGTGTCATGAGCTCCCCATCTTTGCCATCTGGAACCACCCCCACCAGCAGTCCAAAGCCTGAATCTGCCCAATCTTGGACTGAACCCTCCAGAACCATGAGCCAAAAGAAACCTTTTATCTTTATAAATTAATTCTCTCAAGTATTTAATTGCAGTGACAGAAAAGTAACCCAGCAATTTTAGGGGGTGCCACCTCAGCAGGGTAGAGTCAGAATTCATATTAGAATTAGACTCCTTTGCAGCTAGGACACAGGCATGTGACCTAGACTCTGCCAGTTGGTATGGCATCGTGAGCCTTCAATATGGAAGAGTAAAAAGCAAGGCACAGCTGTGGCCTGGGATTGCATCTTGGTAATGGGGGTAGGGAACATGGTGGAGGGACACAGAGCTCTGGACATTGTAAGGACAGAGGTGCTCACCTAAGGCAATGGGATAGAGCCTGTGTGGCCAGATGGAGGGGAAGCTGGGTATTGGTCATGGCTGTAGAGCTCCAGTTCCTCTTTTGCCCTGATCTTACTGGAGATTCTGTGAGCCACTAATATGCCGAGCTGAAAAAAATTATTTTTCTGTTTAAGTAAACCAGGTGGGTTTTGTTGTTTGTAGATAAGAATCCTATTGGATAAATTCATCATAGGAGTATAGTTAAGCCTCAAGGTACTTGGGATCAGAATAGTCCTTCAGAAGCTGGGGAAAGTGCTTGCCTAGCATACACAAGGCCTGGGGTTCAATCCCCAGCACTGACATGAAAAACAAATCACATAAAGAGCTCATTTGGCATTCTAGTTAACTATAAAAGGTTAAAGTCAGCCAAAGGATCTTTGCTTCAGAGAGGTTATACTCAACTTTAACCTGAGTGTGTGTATGTGTGTGTGTGTATGAGGGGGTGAGGCCATTGTTACTACCTGTTCAATATTCCTCCAGTAACAATTATTTTCTATTGCTAGGCCCTGTGTTCTAGTGGGGCTGACATGTCCTGGATTTAGAATTTGTATGTGGCACAAACCAGACCAATCAGATTGCTGCTTCTCCCTGGCTCTGGTTCAGTAATGGATACATGTATGTCCCAAGATGGACCAGTGAGAGCTCTCCCTGGGGCATATTCTCTAGAACTAGGAAATTACTTTTTTCCTGTTGAGGCTGCTAAGCTGGAAGGTGGTAAGCATATATGCAGCATGAAGCCAATATTGGCCACCTTGTTTAGTGTGTGAAGAGCCTGCCAACTGAAGAATAATACCAACTGGAGGAAAGCTGATGGTATTGAGGATCCGTGTTGAGGCATAACTGACGTCAGTTCTATTCTTAGATTTTTCTATAATGTGAAACATCAGATTCCTTTGTAAGTTCATTTGCCTTGGGTTTCTGCTACAAAGGGTCCTGACTAATACAATGGCACAGGTTCAAATACTAGGCTTTTGGGCAAGCCTTTAAAGGGACCAAATTACATTGCTCCTTATCATAGGATGCATTTGGTGACTTGTGTCTTTATTTGAGGACAACTGTTCTGGCCCTGCTGTGGTTGGAATATAGTACATCCCTGCTGAGATACATGTTGGAATTTGCTCGCCATCACAGGCGGCAGCATGAGGATGGGTCTCCTGGGGGATATGTGGGCCAGAGACCTCGGGACAGATGAATGCTTTCTCTCTCCTGCATGTGCCCACTTCCTACCAAGAGTAGAAGGAGTAGGACGTCCTCAGCAGAAGCCAGCTAGCCCTCGATCTTGAACTTTGCAGCCCCTGGACTGTGAGCCAAACAAAGCCCTTTCCTTTATAAATTACCTAGCCTCAGTATTCTACTAGACAACAAAAAACAGACTAAGGCAGGCCGCGACTACACTCTGTCCTATACTAACAGGATGAAGTTTTCAACATTCTGGGATACACGTGGTCACGTTGGCTCATGTTTGGGCTTGTATTCTGATTCTTCCTCTGGTGCGTATCCTGGGATCCTCCCCTTCTACCCGAAGCACTTCTCTCAACGTTCTGTCTGACGAATGCTGTTGTAACAATACAGAGCCTCAGTCACAACCAAAGGTACATTTCCCACCTTGAGCACAGTGTGGTGCCCACCTGTGAAGGGTATCTGCCAGCCAGTGTGCAGAGCCACTTGGGATTGGGCCCGCTGGTTCTGGAGCCCTAGCATCCATGACTCAGTGTCTGCCTTCTCCACTTACCTCTTCCAAGTGCATCTTTATGATTCTTCTCTGCCACCGGTTGGCTCGTTTTCTCTTTATTTCTAAAGTCAGTTTCCTAAAACAGAAAGATAATTGATGGATATAATTGCTAATTCTAACTCTCATTTTGGCAGCATTGGTTGAGCTGGAACATGTCAGACAATCTAACTGGTCTCTAGTTAGGCAGACTGGCCAAGACGTCCCCCCTGTCCACTCATGGGGGGCCAGGAGGGAGTGTCAGTCACACGGTAAAATCACAGGGAACTCTGGGGACCTTTCTCTCCTTGGGGGTTAGGACCGGGGCAGATTTTGTTAGCCAGGAATTGTGGATAGGATAGTTCCCACGAGCAATGTGTCTGATACGTTCTCCCATACTATACATAATAGAATAAAGTCCCCATGATGGGGGGGGGATGAAAATAAGCGTGGAGGACTGGCTTCACCTTCAACACTTCTCTCCTTCCTGCCTCACTTCCTGCCTCACGCTTACTGGCTGTTATCTAACTTAGGTCATTATCTTTGGGGACCACGCGAGAAGGAGGAGGGCATGCTAGGACTCTTCCCTGACTCAGAGCCCAGGCCTCACGTCCTCGCAGTGGGACGAGTGGTCTTTAGATGGGTTGAACACTGGACATAGAGTTGAGAGTTGAGTATCCTCGGCTCCTTTCCCCAAGCTGGACAAGAGCATATGTGCCCCGTGAGTTTCCCTGGAATGGGGAGCAGGGATGAGCATATCGTCATGCTGCTCTAGGTCATTTCCAGTTTATTCTTTAGGGTTGCACTAATTTTTTAAGCCGACTCCAGATTTTGAGTTTTAAACTGAAGTGTTTTCTGGTAACTAGAGAATTCCCCTTGGGAGGCTGTAACAGACCAGCCCCCATGGAAGTGTGGGAAGCAATGCCATCAGCTAACTGTGTGATCTGGTGGCTGGAAAGACACTAGAACATCTCCTTTCATGGTAAGCTAAGAACTGAGGGTATGACAGCTCTACTCACCATGGGGGCATGGGAAGGACTCTGGTGAGGAGGGAGGGCTGTCCAAAAATCCCCTTTACCTGGCTTGAATGTCCCTGGTTGGGTCCCAGTAGTAAGCTGAGGCAGCTACATCTTCCCCTGGGCTATCTCCTGCAAAGACCTAAATATTATCACTAAGGTTCAAGCCCTTTTTGTATATAAAGGCTCCTAGAATCTTAGAGTTACAACATCCCAAACCTTGGTAGTTAATTCCTCCAAGTTGTAGAGTCTTTCCTTGGGGTTGATTTCTTTAGTCCACCAGGTTCTGACAACCTGTTTAACTTGCTCTGCTCAATAAGTGTCTCAAACCAAAAGTGGTCTCCAGTCTGAGTGAGCAACACCGAGGTGACCTGCTCCCCCTCTGGAGAAGACACGGCTTGGCAGCTAAGGGAGTAGACGCTGCTTGGATTCAAATATTGATTACTAACTTTGTGACTTTGAATAAATTCCCTGCCACTGTTGAGCTGCTGTTTCCTCCCGTGCAAAATGGGGATGGTGATGATGGCAGGGGGTCTGCCTGCTGCATGGTGCTGTGTGGACATTCAGCAAGGTCACAGGACTTGAAATGTCTGCAGTATTTCTCGGCCTGGATGCAGCTTCTCAGGGAAATCTTCGGACTTCTGTCCCCAGAGACAAAAGGAGTCTCCTCCAGCTCCGTTCCCCTAACTCTAGGTACCTCAGGTCAAACGTCGCTGGTTCCAGACACACAGCCGAGGCTGCAGTCTGCCTGGAACATGCTGGCCTGGATGTGGCCATTCACCAGGGGGGAGTGTGGCAGGCCCTGAGCGGGAACCATCCGCCACTCTTCAGTATGGAGTTTCTTTGTAGGGCATCTTGCTGCTTGCTGTCACTGGGCACAGGATTTTTGGCACAGGGGATGGGCACAGGGAAAGAGCCCCTCCCCACCCATTCACCCTGTCTCAACTGTCACCTGCGGAGCAGGACAGGCCTCTAAACGCAGGCTCCCGGAGAGCTCATCCAGGCTCAGCCAGGCTTGCTTTAAGTCAGTGATTTGAGGAGCTGCCCGATCCCTAAGAACGTGACAGTATCTTGGAGGCCACAGCCCAGGCAGGCTCTGGCTCACGAACTCCTCATCGCAGTGGGAGCTGGCGCTCACATGCCTTTCGGTTGGCGAAGGGCTCACAGATCTCATCTGATGTAATTGCCTGAAATAATCCCAGAGGCTGGACAGAGTTTAGGGAGAGAAAACTGCCCAGAGAGCTTTAAATCTGAGAACTTTGAGGTCATCTGCTTCGCCCCCTTGTTATGCAGATAAGGAAAGGAGAGCTAGAGACCACTAGGCCACCTCACTAATTAGAAGCAGCACCAGGAACAGGACCTTGCCTCACACAGGATCTACTGGGGTGTTAGCCCTGACTTTGCTTGGGGAGACAAGGGTGCAGGAAGCCCAGCCTGTAGGTTCAGGCTCTGTGTGCCTCGGTCCCCATCCCCATGACCTGCAGAGCCTCAGGAAGAGTCCTAGGCAGGGCAAAAGGATGAAGCCAGCCTGCATGACTTCAGCTTCCAGCTGCCCCAGGAGCCTCACAAATCTCAAACCCGGACTCTGAGACCTCAGGCACAGCACTTCAGCCCAGGGATGAGTCAGCAGAGGGGCAGCCCAGCATTCCCTGTCTGTCCTACCATTCCCGGAATCTGCCACGGTGTTGGAACACTGCTGGAATGCTCCTGGAAAGCCTAACCTCGGTCTCATCCATGAGAAAGCCTGAGCATTGCCATGTTCCAGGAGCTGACTTGATCAGCACATCGCCTGGGGTCAGGGCTGGCTCTTCACCATCCTCAGCCCCGTGCTTGGCAGGTGCTCATAAAAGAGGAAAGGGAACACTTCATAGAAAGGCGGCTTGTACAGGGAGGTAGGCGGCATTTATATGTGAAGACCCCAAAGGGCAAGTGGCCTGGGCTCTCCCCCATTGTGGTGCCAGACAGGGGTCCCCCGGGGTGGGAGGGAGCTGCCTGGGGTCCTTCTTGGGAGATGTTTCCCATGCATGCAGATTTCTCCAGAAACGCATCTGCTCAGCTGCACCACAAACAGCATCTCTGCTGACTTATTTAACATCCATTACGTTCACGTTCAAGCTAACACGCAGGGCAGGAAAGAAGGGGTGTTGTAGCACCTGTGCAGGTTAGAATGGCATTTACCATGCAGGAAAGGCTGTGGGCCAGCTAACTAAAATAAAATAAATAACAAAACACCACCAAAACTCTGTCTCTGAGAGCAAGGACGGAAAGCATGGTGCCTCTTGTCTCTCAGGCTCCAGCCAAAGGTCACGTTGGGAGGCCACCGCCTGTCCCGTGGCAGGTGCTAGACAGCCTCAGAGTCCTAGCTCGCTGGAGTTGACAGCAGTGAGGGAAACATTTAGCACATGCTTAACATCTTCCAACCTTGAGCAACTCAGGGACCTCGCACACAGAGGGCCTCAGATGACCGAGAGCTGCATCTCAGGAACACCAGACTCATGAACCAGGAAACCCAGAGGGGACCCACTGGCAGGCTCCCTGGATCACAGCACTTCTGAAACCACAACTTCTGGGCCAGGAAATTGCCAGAGACAGCAAGCAGCACCTTCAGCGCCATCAAGCTGAGAGGCACAAGGCCAAGGAAGGGCAAGAATTTTGAAGGCGCTCTGTGACCAAGGGACAGCAATCCATGGATGAGGACTAGATCTGCTCCCCAGGACAGGCTACTTGTGTCTCCCTTCCAGAGCCCCCTGGCCTAGGCCACCCCACGTGTGGCCCCAGTACCACTGTCCACTATGAGAGGTGAGTTTTACATGATAATCCAGCATATACATAGGTACATGAGTGTGTACACACCTGGAAACATTTTATGGGAAATGACCGTTTATTATGTGTGATGGACTCTGAATTCTGTTCTGTTCCATCCTAGCTTATCCTTCCTAGTCTTCCCTATTCTAACCAAAATGATGTTCCTCAATTCCACAGCCTTCTAATAGTTGGCAGATGTCACTTTGAAAAACACTAAAAGTTAAAAAAAGAAAGAAAGAAAGGAAGGAAGGAAGGAAGGAAGGAAGGAAGGAAGGGAAAACTGTGGGAAGAAATTACAATCGAATCTCATTTTAACTACATTCAGAGAACCCCCCTTTAGACTACTAGAAAATTCTCCTATGCAGCTAATCTTCTCCTGTTTGCATTAAAGAAAACCGAACCTTCTGCTTTGGGTTTGCTTAAAGCCAAGTCCAGCCCGCTGCCTGTTTTTGTGCAACCTGTGAACTAAGGATGATTTTTAAATAAAAAATCAAAAATCTGGAGACGAAGACTAATTTCACAACACAGGAAAATCATATGAAATGCAAATTTCCATGCCTATGCATCTTGGATCCTAGCCTCCGTCATTCGTTTGCATCTTGTCTGTGGCTACTTTTGGGCCACACCGGCCGGCAGAGCTGAGGCGAGGCACTTGAGACCATATGGTCTGCAAAGCCTAAAACGCTTACTGCCTGGCCCTATGTAGAAAAAACTTGCTGATCCCCCGCTTAAGATGTAATGTTTCTTATGCTGGGATGGGGTGATCCCCAAAGAAATGGTTCTGCTGGGGTGGGGCCTTGAAGGACTGACCTGGGGGAACAGCTGGCTTTCCTGGGCCCCTCCCTCTCACTCCCTCGCCTGTGCAACAAACTAGCCTAAGTCTAAGGCCTGGGTGCCCAGGCCTCAGGGCTGGGAGACTGAGGGGCTCAGGCCAGCACTGGACTCTGAGTCTCCATTTGGGCTTTTCTTCTCTCCTTGTTCTGCTGGTAACATCTTTCTCTCATCCTCTTTTATCTTTCTGTGGGCTCATGTGAGCTCTGAGTCATGATCTTCAGCAAGTGCGTGGCAAAGTAAATTTTTGGAATATTAGTCAACTTTTTTTTCCTGGCCTTTTTTTCTTTCCCCTCCTCTCCTGCAACTCCCCTGCAACTCCATGAGGCACCGGGACTATTGTGGCTGTGTTTCGGAGGAGCAAGAGGGTGGGGAGCAAGGAGCCTTTTTGGCTTTAACTTAGGGACAGGGGTGGGGGGGCAGAAACTGTCTCAGGGGAACCTCAAAGCGGAGAACAAGACTTCCCCCACCTGGGTCTCCGGGCTGAAGAAGGCAGGAAACAGAGAAGGCTGCTAAATGCATGGGAATCCGTGAGGGGGAGACACAGTCCCAGAGGACACAGCCCCTGTCCTGTGCTCAGGAAGGACACCTCAGCAGAGGACACATGAGGGGCAGGCTCAAGGCCACCTTGAACAGTCAGGCTTCACCAAAGCAAGCACCATCCCCGCATCCAGCACCTCCCTGGGTGACTCCCGCCCAGGCAGGACTCTATCCCTTGGTGTTGGGGGCTGGCCAGGAGGGAGCAGGATGATCAACCTTGTGGCTCGGCTCGGGGCTGCACGAGCAAGGAGCCCCTTGAGTGTTTGACCCCACCCACCTCTCCTCGGGAGCCCCAACTGCTGTGCCTGCAGGAGGCTGTGTCTGATGCCACCCTTCCCTTTCGCAGCATTTGTGCTGTGCCAGCTGGGATCCTCTGGTGGAGGATAGAGTCCCCAGCTTTGGACCTCCCTAGGAGATGCCACCCAAGGGAAGCAGGAGCAGGATGGAAGGCAAGTAGAGGCTTGTTCTAACTGAGGTCGAGCAGTTTTCCACAGCCTCTCTTGCTGAGGGACAGTGGCCAGTTCCTTCCCTCCGTGCCAGGGCTTAACAGCCTGACCTGCACTTCACAGAAGTCAGCGTGACCAGCTCAGCTCAATTACAGTAGATTGCTTGATCTCATTTATTTTCCACCATATACTTGAAGTTAGGACAGCTTCAATTTGCAATGGAAATTTATGCAAATACTATGTAAATTAGGCCATTCCCAGATTAACTGGAGGAAAAAAATCTGGTCGCCTAAGCGGGCACCATCTGTTCTCTCCTCATTCTTTCCATATCTGAGCCCCACCCTCTCCTTCCCGGAGCAACTTGGAGACTTGTTTTCCTGGGACTGAGATAAGAGATCTTTCAAGGGAGGGCCTCGGTTTGGTTTCCCAGGTTTCCCAGAGGGCCTGTTCCACTGGGAAGAGGCTGCGGTTCACCGGTTCACTCGGTTCCGGGTTCAGAGTGAGCTGCCACGCCCTCCCAGGCACGTGATCCTCTCTCCTCCGTGCTTGGCCCGGCTTCCCCCATCCTCTTCCTCTTTCTCTTGTCCTGAGGTCTGCTAACGGCACCC
Source organism: Heterocephalus glaber (assembly GCF_053883595.1). Classification (NCBI taxonomy): domain Eukaryota; kingdom Metazoa; phylum Chordata; class Mammalia; order Rodentia; family Bathyergidae; genus Heterocephalus; species Heterocephalus glaber. The sequence goes on along the minus strand of NW_028258156.1, from coordinate 23,041,664 downwards.
AGCCGCCCTCCTGCTCCCTCTTGCGGCAGTCAGGATAGGAAGCGGAAAGGTTTTGAGGTAGTGCAATCCCCCAACATTCTGGGTACCCTAGAGTCCGCCTGTGTGCGCGCGCGCGCGCGTGTGTGCACGTGTGTTGGTTGGCAGGCTCAATGGCCTGGTGAGAGCTTTGTCACACCTGCTCTGGGGCAGTGACAGCTTCCGTCCTGCTCTATGAGGCTGGAGAGCCTGGTATTTCCGTAGTCAGAGGAGGCTTCCACTGCTCACCCTTGCCCCTTACTGTGACCAAAGTGGGCACCCCCTCCTCCAGTGTCACTTTCTCCTTTAAGGAAAATCATTATTCCTTCATCCGGAAACAAAGCAGAGCCGCAGCTGACCCGAGGCTGTAAGTTGAGTGATAGAGGCCTTTATTGTTAGCCACTGGGATTTTGAGGTTGTTATTGCAGCAAAGCTTAATGAAAGCTGACTAATAGACCCCCTATAATCTTCACCAACCTCTTCCCAAAGCTGCCTCAAAAAAAGAGAGAAAACTTTAATATGTTCCTGTATATTTTCTTAATCTAAGATCATTGAAAATAGAAGCATCTTCATAAAAATGTGCTTTTCTCTTGATTCATTACATGACTATACAATTACACTTGCATATCTGGCTTCAAAAGCAGACCTCTAGGCAGAAGGAGCAGTCAATGCAAAGGCCCTGAGGCAGAGAGCCCAGGATGGCTGGGTCAGAGTAAGCAAGTGAAGTCAAAAAGAGAGGGAATGGGCAGGGGCAGCCTGAACATGGGCTGCCAAGGAGGTGCACTTTCAGGTCAGAAAAACAAGGTGGCACCACGACACTCGACTCCTCACATTACTTGTTTTGTTTTGTTGGGTTTTGTTTGGGTATTTGCTTCTTTGCGGTACTGGGGATTGCAGGGCCTTTGCACTAAGCTACATCCCTATCCCTTTTTCATTATAAGACAGGTCTCACTAAATTGCCCAGGCTGGACTTGAACTTGTGATCCTCCTGCCTTAGCCTCCCATAGCATTGGGATTACAGGCATGTGTCACCATGCCCAGCACTGTCACTGCTGATCACCCAGTGGTGGTGAAGACACATTTTCTCACCCTGCAGAATGCCTCTGCCAGGGAACTGAAGTCCAGCAGGATCCAAGCAAATCATAAACCATGGGTTCTTAGAACTGCAAGGACTTTGTTGGCTTCTTGATCCGAGAAATGGCTGCATGAGTGCATCTTATCCACGCACCCTGGAATTCCCTGAATTGCAAAATACACTCTTCAAGGGAACTTCTAGAGCCTCCCCTCCAAGAGTATGACCCAGAAAGGGAAAGATCCGACTCCAAGCAGTCCTCCCAGCGAGGGCAGACTTGCCAAGTCCTTTCTCAGCAGCAGGTTGCCTGGGCCACACCCACATTGTTACCAGCCCTGGGAGCCTGTGGCCTCTCTATCACAGAGTCCAGAGAATGCCCTGACCTGCTGAGCCCGAGGACACTGGGGTTGCATTTATTGTGGTTACTAAATCCAGTTATTTGATCACTGTGTAGTTTCTCACCCATTGGATGCTCTACATAAGTCAAATATATAATTAGTCTACTATAAGCCTACCAGTCAAATATACTGGACCATGAGGAGGATAGCCTATTGAATATTTTAAGCTAAACGAGAAACTTTTATTGATTGGTCAGTTGATTGTACTGGGAATTGATCTCAGGAAATTGCCACTGAGCTACATCCAAAGCCCTTTTTTGAGACAGGGCCTTGCTAAGTTGTTCGGGCTGGGATCAAACATGTGATCCTCCAGCCTCAGCCTCTCAGAGAGCTGGGATAACAGGATTGTGCCACCTTGCCTGGCTTAAATAGGAAACTTTATACTCAAAATGGTATAAAGGAGCCATTGTCTTCGGTGAGAGGGAAGGGGAGCACACAATGTGGAGAAGTCTGGTCACCTAGAGGTGAACAGGAAGTGGAGTCAGGCAGCCACAGAGCCTCAGGCAGAAGTGAGAACCTGGTGTTGCTCATGTGGGACCAGCCTGGCTCTACGGTTCAAGGGTGATGCAAATTTATAATTCAGCATCTGCTAAAAGTAAAAAAGCCCTGAGAAGTCTACTTGCTCTGGGTTCTTAAAATACCCATCAAAGACCACATGTGCCGGCCACTTCTCTCCTCCCCTCTGCGCTGGCCGCTGGAATCCCCGCCGTCCTCCCTGGTTCCTGGGTGCCAGAGACCAAGTGGCGGCCTCAGGTGGTTGGAGCTGCAGGTGGGCAGGTGCCCTGGGAGCCCTGGAAACCAAAGCAGGATGTGGAGGCTGGGGTGTGGGCTCCTTTAAAGGCCTCCCCCAGCTTTTCCTCAGTTCACTGCCCATGGATGTCCTCCAAAGGCAGTGGCAGGCCAGAGCGGGTGCATATTTATCAAGACTAGAACAGGAAAATCAGGCCCAGGCGGGTGTCTGGGAGTCTGCCTGGGAGCCCGCCAGACTTAGAGCTTCAAGCTGTGAGGTTTGCTCTGCAGAACCCTGTGTGCCCGCCCTGCCCTGGGGGAGGCTGCTGCCCCGCTGCCAGAGGCTGACTCTGTTGCCACCCAAGGTGCTGACTTCCATCCCAGGCCCCACTGTGGCACCATTGTCCCCAGGGGCCTGCAGCCCTACCCTGGGAGCATGCGGGCTAACACAGTGTCACAAAGCCCGGCTTTGTGGCCCTGACGGCAGGACTTGTCCTGAGCCGGCAGATGGATCCTGGCAGCCCCTGGCATGTGGCGAGCAGACAGTGTTCAGATGGACGCAGCCTCCTGGGCTCTGAAGTCTCGGCAGGATGTGCTGCTTCTACCTGCCATGGTCACCACGGCCTCGGGCTCCTGATTGCTGACTCTGAGGAGCAGGAGGGAGGCAAGGGACAGTAGTTTGTGTCCCAGGATGGCTGCCTGGAGCCAGGGGCTGGTATGTGGGCTACAGTGTGTGGTGGAGCAGGTTTACAGGAGTGGCACCCTGCAGGTGGTGCAGAGCCGGTACCCAGCAGCCCTCCTGGCATCAGGGAACATGGCATGTTTGGAGCCTGCCCACCCCTGCCCGGGGCACAGGTCCCCAGCACCTGCAGCAGCGCCTTGTGGTGGGACATTCAGCCAGAAGAAAGCAGAACCAAACATCTGTTTGATCTTGGGGTAGGGGATTTCTTAAACAAGAAACACGAAAACCACAAGTCATAGAAGATTGCTAATTTCAACTGTTAAAATTAAGAATCTTTGCTCCTTGCAGGTAATTTAAAGACTCTTAAAAGATAAGCCTCAAACTAGGGGAGAGGGGAGACCTGTGTAACATACAAGTGACAGAGGATTAGAATTGTGAAAATATGGGGTCCTGCATTGCCGGTGGGTTACAGTGGGAAACACACAAGTGGAAAAATGGGCCTAGAATATGAGCAGGCATTTTATAGAAGGGAAAGCACAGAGGGGCAGGCAACCTAGGAAGACGCTCTTCCTGTCAGTACCCAGGAAAATGCAAACAAAGGCCTGGATGAGATGCATTTCCTGTCCTCCCTGGGCCTGGGATCCTTTCTCATAGGCCTCTATCTGGAAGTCTGGCAGGGGCTTTGCCTCCCGAAAACCTCTTCCCAGCCAGATTCCAAGCCTGAGCCCCGCCTTCTCCCTTCCTGTTTCCACCAAGGTGGGGGTAACAGATACTCCGGGCCCCAAGCAGCGCTTCTGCCTTCCTTTCTTGTTCTGGGTCAAAGTGGGCCGATTGGGCTGGGAGGACTAAGTTTCCAAGCACAAAATTCATCCAGTTGCCTCCCCAGCCCAAGGCTGAGTTCCCAGGGCCTCGGGGCAGACCATTTATGATAGGGCTGAGAATTAGCACCTTCTTCACCAGGTTCAGGCCAGAAAGGGGGCTCCCTCTTCTCCCTTGTAAGACCAAGGGCCTTACCAAATGCTCCGAGGAGCTGACTATAGTGAACCACACCCAGGGATCCCAGCGGTGCCTCCAGAATGTAAGACCAAGGCCTTACCAAATGCTCCAAGGAGCTGACTATAGCGAAGACCACCTGGGAAGGAACACACCGGCCATGTTGGGAAAACAGACCTTTATTAGTCTGGCCAGACGGCACTCCCGAAGCAAAATAGCTCAGAGAGGCAACTGGCTCAGAATCCGAGGTTGTTTTTATAGGGGGTTGAGGGGGAAGTTAACATATCAAAGAAAAGGGGACAAAGGTTAGTGGTCGACTGTCACATATTGATGGTTAGCAGACCTCTGTAGCTTGTTCTAACAATTGTGGTGCCTGGAATATCAGTTTTGGATAAACAAAGAGTTGAGTAGTTTACTCTGGGACCCTAGGTCGGTTACAGATCCCTATCTAGCATCTCTAGACTAACAAACATCTCCATCCATTAACTCACATTTTAATCACAATGGGGCTAGAGAAAAAGGGGCAAAGGTTATGTAGTCCCACACCCTCATCAGGCTGAGGCAGGAGCCAAGTCGTGGCAGACAGGAACCAGCCCTCCAGAGGAGCCTAGCACTCTCTGCTGCCCACTCCGGTCGCACTGGCACTTTCCCTTCAGAGCTTACCAAGTTCAGGAACCTGACAGGCACTGGAAAGCACATCCAGCAAGCGGCGGACCCACACTTGGCCTAGCAGCTGGTGAACCTCTGCATGGACGATGCCCGACCCAGACCAAACACTCAGGCTAAGTGGCTCAACATGCTGCTCCTGGGGCCTGCCTCTGAGTGAGGGCCACCTAGGGTGGGCCTGAATCCTTGCTGCTTTCGGTCTGGTGCAAGGGTCCCCTTCCTCCTTCATGTCCCATCATGTTTGGATCCAAGCTGGTCCAGGCACAAGAGTCTCCACTGTTTCTTCAGGAACGTTATACAAACGGCAGGCGGGCTGAGCCTCTATGCAACCCTGCTCCACTGTCTATCGAAGAAGATTTTACTTCTTCCTTTGCTTTTCCTCTCTCTCCCTCTCTGTTTCTTCACCTTACAGGTGCAGCTCTCATGTACCAGATAGTCTTACAGGAACTAAGGACATATCAGTGATCAAAATAGTCTCTAATCTTTGCCCTCCTGGGGATTGTGTTCCAATTGAGGAGACAGGAAATAAATAGAAAAAAAAGTGAAGCTTTAGCTGGGTGTGGTGGCACGTGCCTGTAATCCCAGCACTCTGGGAGGCTGAGGGAGGAAGACTGCAAGTTCAAATCCCATCTGGGAAATTTAGCAAGACCTTGTCTAAATATTTTAAAAACGAGGAGAAGGCTTGGGTAGCTCAGTGTGAAGGCCCTGGCTTCAACTTCCAGTGCCGAAAAAAACAAATTAATGCCTATGACATGTTAAGAGTGATAGGCAGTCCCAAGAATAATTTCTACGTATTTGAATGACATGACTGCTGTAAAAAGAGACTATTTTACTGACCACTTATTAATAACAACCACGATAGGCCAGATGTTGCATTCAGTGCTAGCCCACGTGGTAGGTGCTGTCTCCCGATTCCAGAAAAGGAAACTGGTGCATAGGAAGTTCAGTGACTTATCAAGACCACTCAGCTGCTAAGAAATGCAGTCAGATTTAAATCTAAAACTACGGGGCTCTGAAATCTCTATTTCCCCTCAGTGGTGGGGAGTGAATCCCCACCTGGTGAATGTCAGACGGGCACTCAACAATTGTGCTGTGTCCCCCGCCTAAAACCTTTATTCTGTCACTGTGCGGTATAGTTTGAACATCCCCACCAAAGCTCATGTTGCAATTTAATCACTACTGTGAGGTGTTGGAGGTGGAAACTTAACTCAACTGTGGTTTTTGGCAGTGGGATCTTTGCAGGTGATTATGAGGCTATAAAAACAGGGCCTTAGTGTCTTTACTTGCAATCTCGTCGCCTCGATGTCTTGAACTGATTCAAAATGTTGACCTTTCATGGTCACAGTTTTGACTTTGAGGAAGAGCCAGAAGTTGCATAGTGTCAGACCCAGTAAATCAGATAGATGAAGACACCGCATCTTGTTTTTAGGAGCCCGCCTTTCCATTGGATGGCACTCAGAAGCAGCAGTCACTGTATTTTTTATCACACCTTGTAAAGACACTCACAAAAGAGCACTTCCAGAACTGCTGCAGGAAGTTGCAAGAATGATGGGATAATTACATTTGAAGTGAGGGGGAGTACTTTGAGGGATTAATGGCAGTGTATCTTTTAGTATAAAACATTTTTTTAGAAAGTAAACATTCTCAGTATATTTTGATCATACCTTATTTGAGGCCAAACAACAGGGTTTGCCCCTCCCTGGTTTGTAGTGGGAAGAACACTGAGTCCCCCTTGGGAATGGGTTCCTGTCCTTCCAGTGTTAGGGTTTATAGCTGGCTGTTCCCCAAGAGCCTCAGGCACTCAGGCAGGGGTTTGGAAGGTGACTGAATCATGGGGGCACCACAGCTGACTTGCTGTTAGGAAGTGGGTTCTGGTAGGAAGGGGCAGGGATCTGAGACCAGGAAGAGCTGGAAGAGCCTGTCTCCCTCCCCGGCTCCTCTCCTCTTCCCTCTGCTTCCTGACTGCCATGCTGTGAACAGCTTTCTTTTCACCATGCAAAGACTGAAACTTCTAAAACATGAGCCAGAGTAAACTCTCCTCCTTTAAAGACCGAGTGCGTGTCAGGGACTGCGTCCCATTGCTGAGGAGAGTGACGAGACACAACACTAGGCTGCATGACCTTGGGCAAGTTGCCCAACCTCTCTCAGACTCAATGTGTTGATCTAGAAAATGGGGCTAAGAACATGTTTCCTGGCTGCTTGCAGGACATGTGGTGAGGAGTGCAGGAAATAATGAGCCCAAGTGTGCTCTGCAAACCATCAGGTGACCTAGTGACATGCACATCTGCTGATGGATCAGGTGATGGAAATCAAGGGATCCCACGAGAAGGAATCATCGTGGGGTTTGTTTAGATTTGGGGCAAGCAGCTCTTAAAATTCCTTCTCATCAGAAAAGGCCACGCATTAAATGGCTCCACACTGTCCCTGAAACCCTCTAGGAAGTTCAGTTGTTCCAAACAGGGTTTCTGGGGTGACCCATCGCCCCCCTTCCTCCTCCTCTCCTGCAGGCAGGAGGCTGAAGAGCTGGGAGGAGCTTAGCAAGTGTCACAAAGCAGGCATCCCAGAGCTGGGCTGCAGAGCCAGGCTCATGCCACACTGGGTGCAAATGGGCCTGCACACATGGTCCCCAGGTCAGGGCAACAGCTGAGGCAGAAGGCCTCTCCCGAGCACGCACTTGGGGCCCAGCAGATGCACCATTCACAGCCCCCCCACCCCAACAGTGACAGATGTGACCCTAAAACCAACAGGGCCCTGCCCTGACAGGTGCAGCTGGCTTCTCTTCCTCTCCCTGGGGAGTGATGGGGTCTCCAGCTGGGTGGATGAAGGGAACTCTCCTTCATTGGCCCCCTCCTGCTTGCCATATGCTGCTTTGTTTAATCCTTCCCTGGCTTTGTGAAGCATCAGCCACATTTTGTACCCAGGAATGTGAAGTCTTCAAGAGGCTGAGGCGTCTTTTGAGTCTCCCAGCCAGCAGGCGACAGCTCAAATTGGAACCAGGTTTGTTGGACCCCAAATCACAGGATCTGACAGAGCTGGTTATTAACCAGGCTGTAAATATTTCCCAAGTACCTGCCTGTCGTCAGGGCTGCTGGGGGTGTGAAAGGGAGGTAAGGTCCTAGCTCCAGGGCTTGGGGCAAACGTAGGGGGTGTGCAGCCGGGGACGTGGCTGGTGTTCTGGACTCTTCCACCACAACCAAGGCCAGCAGTTGCCAGGAGGACTGCGAAGGCCACGCAGCCTCTCCGGATGGGCGGAGCAACCGAGCCAGGGCCAAAAGGACTGTGTGTCACCCCTGCCCGACTCCCCGGCAGCTGGAGGTCCCGAGTCTCTGATTTATGTGTGCAGGAAGCCAGGCCAGTGCTCTTCGTTAGCGGAGCCTTAAAGGTGGGGTGGGGTGGTTCTGGCCACCTAAAGGACCGGCCTCAGGGAGCAGAGCCGGGCTCCGTTTCTTTCTTGGTGCCTCCATGACCGGCCCTTGCCAGGCTCACTGGTCTGGGTGAGCAGCTGTCCCTATTTTCCCTGCAGCCTCCATTCTGGGCACCAGGCCAATATTCAGAGCCTTTTCCCTTCTGTGGAAGGGAAAACCACGCAGGGCTCCAGGTGCCCCGCCCCCGCCCCGCGGTGCGGGTACTGGGCGCTTGGCCTCCTGGGAGCCCCTCTCTCGGGGTGTGGCCACTTCGCCCTTCCCCTCTTCAGTAGCAGCTGGAATCCACACTCCCTGGGCTAAGTTTCCACCGCCAGTGCCCTTTGTCCCTTAAAGGGAGAGGCTGAAGGTCTTCGGACTTCTCCAGGGATGGGAGGCTTCCTGGGAGAGCGTCTCAGAAGAGGGTCCCCCATCCACAGTGCCTCCGACCCCCTTAAGATGGGTGCAATACACAGTGTCTTAGAGAGGACTTGACCTCAAGTGTTCTGAGATTGAGCCGAAGCCAGGGGAGGGAAGCCTTGATCACCTTTGTCCCCACGCCCCCTCCTGAAGCCGTGTTCCTTTTCCAGAATGATCTGCTGCAGCTCGTTCGCTGGCTCCTCTCCACAGCTTCGCCCAGCCTCAGAGTACCTTGTGCTGACTGCATAGGGCACTTGTGACACTGGGCACATCCAGGGACAAGCCTCTTGCTTTCTGAAATAATTTTCTAGGTCTGTTTCCCTGGAGGCTTTAGTGTTCTAGGCAGGCAGGAGAGGAGTCTGATCTGCTATCCTTAGAAATTATAACACACCAAATTATAGGATACCTGCTACCAAGGGCCACAAGACTCCGGGTGAGGGAGGGAGATGGAGCTGATGCTTCCAGACCTTTCTGTGAGCCTGCCTGGAGCTGCTCTCTTTAGCTCCTTCCCAGGGGACAGCACCTCAGTCACACTCAGTGCTGTGAGCAAAAGTCAAATGTATCTGTTAAGGCTTATGTCTTATATTCAAAGCCTCATGACCTCATAGGTGGGGCTTTGGGGAATGTGGATCATGGATATGTGATACTAGATTAGCCCACTAATTGGTTTAGCATAGTTCTGGGTGTGGATGATGGACTTCCCGAAGAGGGAAGATCCACCCTGGGTGTCAGTGGCACCAACCAATAGGTTTGTAGCCTGGATGGAATAAAAAGGAAAAGATGGAAGGCAGGTTTGCTACCATGTCTGCCATGGACTGTTTCTCCTCTGCCATGTCACCCTGCCTTAGAGTCAGCCAACTATGGACTGAAACCTCTACAAATTGGGAGTAAAATAAACCTTTCCTCTTTTAACAGGTGGTTGTCAGGTATTTTGTCCCAGCAGCAAGAAAGTAACTAAAAAGGCATGACTTTAGGCAAACCAGTCAACCTCGCTGCACTTCTGTTTCTTCATCTGTCAAAGGTTAAATGGATGCAAACTGCCTCACACAGTTCAGCACACAGCATGCTCCTGATCAGTGAGGATTCTCTTTCTCTTTTGAAAACTCGATGCTTGAGAAGGAGCCTGGCATTAGGAACCTCTGAATTTCTACTAGTAGAGTGGCCTGGGAGGTCAGAAACATTTGGGAAAGGAGATAGAAGGGAAACAGGGTCTGTGAGGATGATGTGTGGTTGTCAGATGAGAGGTTGTCTAGCAGAAATGAGGAGGTCACCTCTTTCGTTGGAATCATAGTGAAAGATGCTTTACAGCCTGGGTATGATTACACAGAAGTGAAAACATTTCCTTAACATGGGGCTACATGGCTGTTCCTGTGGACTCATGTCCTGGTTCTAGCTCATTCTCCAGCCCAGGCTCTTGTCAAGGATATAAAAGTCATGTTAGGTGCACAAAAAGGATTGTGCATCAAAGACATGTGTCCTCCCCAAACCTTCTTTTCTCAGTAGGTAGAATGATTGAGGTGATGTCACCCTGGGTCATTGGGAATTGAGTTCCAGTCCTGTACCCCTCGGTCCGATAATCCTCCAGGGTATCTCAGACCATCAGCTCACTCAAGGCCTTGTCGAGGTTTCCCTTTAATCACACATAGGGACACACATCATTGTGTCCCTGGAATTGTAAAACTTAAGTGGGGACTAAAATATCTGTACAAGAAAGATCATTGCAGCCAGGCTTAGTGGTGCATATCTGTAATCCCAGAATTCTGGGAGGCTGAGGCAGGAGGATCGTAAATTCAAGCCCAACCTGGGCAATGTAGTGACTACCTTAATTACTTTTCTTGTTGATGAAGAAAAATATCTGACACACACAAGGTAAAGGAGGAAAGGCTTATTTCAGCTCATAGTTTGTAGAGGTTTCAGCCCATACTCAGCTGGCTCCAAAGTAGGGTGGCATGGCAGAGGAGAAAGGGTCCATGGCAGGGTAGTAGGAAGCAGCAAGCAGCAGCAACAAGCTTGCCTTCCCTTTCTCCTTTTTATCCCACCCAAACTATAAGCCTTTTGGGTGGTGCCTCCCACACAAAGGGTGGGGCTTCCCATTACCGACACCCAGAACTATGATAAACCAATTAGTGGACTAATGCAGTACCATACCCATAATCCTAGTACACCCTAGATCCAGCCACCTCTGGAAAGCCCCACCTATGATTGCAGGAGGCTTTGAGGGGGTGGATATCTAGATAGCCATAACAGTGATTTAGTGAGAGTGTCTCAAAATAAAAAAGTTAAAAGGGCCTGGGGATATAACTCAATGAGAAGGCTCTGGGTTTAATACCCAGTACTGCCAAAACAATAGCAACAACAAAATTCATTGCAACTTTATTCTAAACAACACAAATGCTCATCAACAGAAGAATGATAAACAAACTGTGGTATATCCATAAGTGGTGGTATATCCATAAATGGAATATTACAGCTATAAAAGAAGAGCAAGCTCCTGAAACACACAGCAATGCAAAGACACGGACAAGGACATCTGTTTGGTATGTTCATATGAACACATCCTGTTTATATGAAGTTCAGGGATCAGCAAAGATAATCCTAGACATCAGAATAGTGGTGACCTGGGGGTGAGGACTTGGAAGGGACCGAGAGAACTTTCTGGTTTGACAGCCTAACCTTCTGTGCAGAGCACTGTCCTAAGTGGCAGCATCACAGCAGCAAACTGAAGCCCCTTCTCCAACAGAATTCACAGTCATGTAGGGAAATGCAGACAACAAATAAATACAGGAAATGACATGTGGTATAAGTGTGAAGGACAGGAAATCAAGATAAAGCCACAGAGGTGACAGCAGATGCCCTGTGAGACGGGATGGCCAGGGGACCCACTCTGGTAAGGTGACATTTGAGCAGAAGCTTGCAGGACAGGGCTGCTGGCCACCACTGCCACAGTCACCGTGCTCTCTGAGCAGGCCCCGGAGCTGCTGTTCTCCAGGGCCCCAGGCCTCTCCACACCCTGCTTCCCCCATCCGACTTGTGGGTGAAGTGGTTGACCCGCCAGTTTCACAGATGCTGGTAGAAGACATGAGACTCCTGAGTCAGAGAAAACAGTCTGTTACTCCCAGAAGCAGCAGTAGCCAGGGTATCAGCATGTCAGCACTGGTTTCTAACCCCATATGACTCAGCATCACCATTCAGTGACATAGATGAGCTCTAAGTAAGAGAATCGAAGCCATAAAAATTAAGGTTAGATGGCTGAGGGCTGGGGTGGTGGCTCATGCCTGGAATCCCAGCTCTCTGGAGATGCTGAAATAGGATCCAAGTTCATGCCCAGCCTGGATCATTTAATGACTTAGTGAGACCCTGTCTCAAAATTTAAAAAAAAAATTCAAAAAACTAAAGAAAAGTGGTGGGGAATGTAGCTTAGTGCAGAGGCCCTCAGTTCTATCCTCAGTACCTTAAAAAAAGAGTTGAGAAAAATGTACCTGAATTGATGGCTGAGGCCTTGTTTTGGGGATGGAAGCCCCACAGCATGCAGTGCATGCCCTTGAGAATCTGCTCAGGGCCTGGCAGAGAGACGGAAGTCCATAGATAATTGCAAGGCTGTGCTCTTCAGCTGTAGCACAGAGGTGACAAAGGACTGCAGGATGGGTAGAAGGAGGCCCTGGAGCTAAACTTTGAAAATGGGCAGAAATTCATTAGCAAAACAACTATTAGTCTTAAAAGTAGCGCTGAACACGAGAGAAAGATGCAGTACATTTAAGAGGCAGGAGTCCCTTAAGGTTCACACTTATGCAAAGCGATGTGTGTTCTCTGGTGCAGGGTGTGTGTGTGTGTGCATGTGCGTGTGTGTTTGTGCATGCGTGTGCGTGTGAAATTCCCCACAGAGAAGCCCAGGCTGGCTGCTTGGTGAAGAAACTTTCCTTTCAGGTGTTGCCCAAGCAATGAATGGGAAGCGAGGGTTCCTGGCTGGGTCGCTGGGGTTGGCTGCAGTGCTCACCATACTGGAACAAAACAAACAAGGAGCAAATCTTCAGCACCTTTGGCACAGCCAGAGCCCACTCCGGCTCCTCTGGTGAGAAATGCCCGAATTCCACCTGGCCTGCTTGGCACGTCCAGCTGGCAGGGTTCCAGGATCAACACTGCCAACACCTTACTCACTTCTGCTGGCCAAGCAGTGTATAAAGCCCCGCCCCTCGATGGCTGTCTTTGGCTCCCGGAGTCAGGAGGAGCCCGACCCAGCCCAATCCCTCACCCTTGCCTCGAGCTTGCGCCTGACTGTGGACTGAAGAGCACCGGGCTCTGCGGGGATCTGGGAGAAGCAGCCACAGGCACACCAAGCCACAGAGACTTTCATTCATCTCGTCTCCTCTAGCTGGCAGGTGGAGAGTTGGAGCCTGGGGAAGGCGCGTGACCAGGGTGTCGGACTGCCCCGTAGGCCTGCTCTTACCCTAACCTGGGCCCTATCACTGCCGCAAGGCCACCCCAGAAGGGTGGGGCCTTTCTCTACCACCCCTGATGACCCATCAGAGCTCCAGGGGTTCCTCCTGGCCAGACTGGAGCTCTGGGGAGGGGGCCCAGAAGTGAGGGATTACGTGGATGAACGCTGTAAGGCAGCAGGGGTGATTGGCATCGCCCGGGTCATGGGCCGTGTGGGCTCTGCAGGGCCTGACCTGAGAAGAGAAAGGCTCATCTTACCTACAAGTTCAAAGCTACAGCTTTCGTGTCCAAACTTCGGGTGGAGGGTTGGGGATTTAGCTCAGTGGTTCCGGCGCCTGCTCAAGGTCCCAAGTTCGATGCCCGGAACAACAAACAAACAAACAAACAAACAAACTTCAGGTGGAATTAAGCAGATTCTATGGCTTCTCTTATTTTTCTTACCCCACCCCAGCTACAGGGCCGTCCTCCTAAGATCCCGGTACTCTGTTGGAGAAGTGGGCTGGGGGGAGGTGACTGTTCTCTCTCAGCTAGGCCTGTCCATTTGCCTCGAGGCCAGGTGGGCCTGGGAGGACAAGCCTAGCCCATGCCCAGCCTCCTCTGAAGCGTTTGCCTTGTGCAGTGGCTGAAGGAGTTAGGACCATCTGCTTTTCCACCACTGAGGAAATAGCTTCCCTGGGCGGCAGAGAAAGAGAAACAGGGCAGGGATGGATCAAGTTGTGTTCTACAGGAAACAGGAAACATGGCTTAATGGATGTTCCCTTAAGGACACCCAGAGTATTTTGGCTCTAGCTGATCTATGCTGAAGTGAAGTTTTGCATGAATAAGTGGCAGGTGTGTTTGTTTTTTGTACCCGGGATTTAACTCGGGAAGGCAGGCGGTGGCACCACTGAACTAAATCCCTGGCTCTGCTGTTGTTTTGAGACAAGTTCTTGCTATGTAGTTCAGACTGGGCTTGAATTGCCTATGTAGCCCATGCTGGCCTCCAACTTTGAAGCAATCCTCCTGCCTCAGCCTCCCAAATGCTAGGATTACAGGTGGGCACCACCACGCCTGACTCTACTGAAGAATTCCTGTCCCAAAGATTCTCAGTGCTTGGCAGTCACAGGTACCCTTGGACGTGTATATATTCTTCTGATTCTTAGGGAATGACCTTTGCAGGCGTTAAAAACAGGAGTACTTCAAGTCCCCATCCGTTAGGCAATGTGAAAAGACTAAATACTGACACGGGGAATGGATGCTAGTCTACCGTTTCATCTTACAAAAGGCTGGCTCTGCTGTGTTCAGCCAGAGGGCAGACTCAGGAGGCTCTGCGTGGAAAGAGGATCAACTCAGGGCAGCCTCGGCCCAGCCTGTGGAAGGCATGGTGCTCCTGTTTAAGCACAGGGGTAAACAGCGTAGTGCTGGGTTAAAGGGATTGTTTATCTCCTTGCAGATGACAGACATGAGTGTTGGCCCAAGGCCCAAACTTCTTATCCTTGAAAAACACATTTTTACAGATTGCTGGCAGAGGCAGCCAACCCAGATTAAGCTGCCAGACCTAACTATTTTAGATCTTCCTCCTACTCTTCTGGGAAAAATAAGAGAGAAAGATTTCGGGGGGTGCTTTTTCCCCATGTAGGACAGCCTGGGCTCCTAGGGGTTTGCTACCCCCTAGAAAGGATGGTGTGCAACTTCTCACAGGATTCCTGAGGACACTGAAGGATTTATCTGCAGACTGTTAACTTACTTGTCAGAGAAGCTAAAGGGCAGAGAAATTTAGAGCTGACATTTTGGGAGTGCCACCCTTGAAGGGTGATCAAGCAGAAGTGAAGATCAGAGCCTCTGAAATGGTAATGGGGCTGAGTTTCAGGAAACATGTGCAGTGTAAGGTGAAGCCCAAATGTGTATTTCATACTTGCTTTTCCTGACAATATAATCAATATCGCAGTGACACAATCCTCAGTCATCACCATACAATTTTTCTAGAAAACGTCACATAACTTGGATCATCGTAAAGCAAAATGGATTATATTTCTTATCATGAGATCCAAGTTACAAATTTGGAGTTGGGTTTCTGATTAGGGACTTGACATCAAACATCTGCTATGATTTGATGATTCCTGTGAGAAATGCAAAAGTAAAGAACTCTCAACTCCATGCACATTATAAGTAGCAGGCCCATGGTACGAATGGTAGAAGTGGAGGCAAACACCGTGCACGTGCATGGCCATTTGTCCCCTCCAGCGCCTTCATCTTTCTCTTCATGCACGGACCTGAGGTAGGGAATAATGAGGTCTTGGTTCGGTTCCAAGATGAGCAAACAGGTTCTTTTTTTTTTTGGTACTGGGGATCAAACTCGGGACCTTGCTTACAGACAGGCGGCGGAACCACTGAGCTAAATCCCCGACCTGGAAACAGGTTCTTGTCTGCGAAGCTAGTTGCAAGAGGAGATTCACAGAAGGGGTTTTCCTTCCTTCCATTGTCAAGTCTGGTTCTTTCCACATCACCAGTGACCCTGTGAAGGCCCTCGTCTGACCGTGGACACTGCGTACTTGCTTTAAAAGTGCATGTGAAAGGAATGGGATTAATATGAGAAAAAGAAAAAAATGGAAACAAAGTCCTTGTAGATAGCAAGGGGTGGAAGGGTTGAAGGGAGGGCAGGGGAAGGGGAAGAAATAAGAACCAAGAGAGATTACATAAAGGTGCAAATTTCCAATGATGAATGTCATATTGTATACCTTAAATGTACCAATAAAATTAATTTTTTTAAAAAGCACATGTGAGCTGGGCGTGGTGCTACGTGCATGTTATTCCAGCATCCTGGGAGGTGAAGGCAGGAGGATCCCAGGTTGCAGCCTGGCCTGGGTTACTTAATGAGATTCTGCCTCAAAATAAAAAAAATTAAAAAGGATCGCAGATGTAGCTCAGTGCCAAGGTCCTGGGTTCAATCCCCAGTATGGGAAAAAAAAATTAAAACACACGTACATTCTAGCCTCCCAAACTACCTTTTCTTTTCTTTTTGCCTTTCTCGAGACAGGTACTCAGACTGGCCTCAAACTCAACAATCCTGCTGCCCATACTGGGATCACAGGCATGCACCTGTGTTTTTTAATGCTATCTCCAAATCAAAATCCCTTTCTATGTTGCTGTGTGGAAACAGAGGGCTGTTTAAAGTTATAAAGAAAATATCAATAAGGAATCACACGAAGAGGGTGCAAAGCACATTGCAATGCAAACATGACCTAAAACAAACACTGGCACTTTCCGTAATGATTTACTTTACAGAACTCCTCTCTCTTTTCTTCTTCTCCCCTTCTCTCTTTTCTTTTTTCCCTCCCTCTCTTCCTTTTTCTTTATTTTCCCCTAGAATTTAAATGAGTCACTTGGAACCAGATTCAAAACTAAACAAATGAAAAACTGCCTCCAAGCAGCCTTAGTGACACGCTTTGTTTTTTCCTACAGTTCCCAGCCAGGGTTTCGGGATCTTCCCCTGTCCTTAGAAGCTGCTGGAAGCGGTGCCAGCTCAGTCAGGGCTGAGAGTGTGGAGAGGACTGCACTGCCCGGCGGGTGGGCTTCAGGGAGAGTCCTGGCATGGACCTCACAGTGTTGTTTCTTTTTAATAGGGTTCAAGCGCACAGAATGCAAGTAATAAAAAGTCTTGATTTATAGTGCTCTGTCATCATTGGTCTATGCATCCTTGGCCTTTTCCACTTTAATCTATCTGATAATGAACACCCAGGAGACCCACATTCAAGAACTAGCCCATCACCCCTGTTACATTGTCTTGATCCAAGGAAAAGACAAAGCTCCCCTCCATCCTCACTGTCTGTTTCTCTCACGCAGATCACAGGTGATCCTCCTGCCTCAGCCCCCAGAATGCTGGGATTACAGGCGTGGCCCATCACACCTGGCTTATTCCATTGCTTTTAAAAAATGTATTTGCAAAATATACTAGAATACTTATACAATACGTAATTAGGTTCCCTCAGGTAATAGAAGTCATATCAGGCCATGTTTAGTTTTCTGAGCTCCCTCTTTTCACTCAGCATTTCTCTAGATATCTATGTTGTTCACTAATTTCTACCTCTATTGTAGTCCATTGTAGGACTCTACTAAAATGTGCTTATACTTTCTTCTGCCAATAGATACTTGGAATGTTTCTTTCTATTTGTTTTCCTAAGGAAATATTTCCTGCTATGAACACTCATCTACCTATCTCTTAGTACACAGGTGTAATGTTTCTCTTGGGTAAACATTTAGATGTGGAATTCATAAACACCTTTACAAGATAAAGACAAGTGATCTTCCAAAGGGGTTAGAGTAATTTGCATTCTTCCAGAAATGTCATTACACAGATTCACATTCCCTCCAAACTTTTATTGTCATCTTTTTAAAGTTTTATAAATAGATGGAAGCTGCAATCTCTGATAATTTTAAACTTATCTCTGAGAAGTTGTTTTATATTTCTCTGACAATGAGGTTGAAGAATGCTTCTTGTATATTAGCTGTATGTATTCCTTCC
Source organism: Heterocephalus glaber (assembly GCF_053883595.1). Classification (NCBI taxonomy): domain Eukaryota; kingdom Metazoa; phylum Chordata; class Mammalia; order Rodentia; family Bathyergidae; genus Heterocephalus; species Heterocephalus glaber. Next base: position 23,024,353 of record NW_028258156.1, on the reverse strand, counting down.
TCTATTTAATGCTTGTTTGAATGCTTCGCAGTTTAGTTCTTAATAGTTTGTGGGAATACGTGTATTGTCTGCATGCTAATGCTTTGTGCTGTAATAACTTTCAATTGTAATTTTTTCCCATTTTCTTTTCAGTGTCTTCTGCTGACACATTTTGATGACTAATTTAAATGTATCTGAAGCAGTGAATATTGTCTCAATGCTTAGCACATATTTGTGTCTTGTTTAGGAAATGCTTCCCTTTCCTAAAGCCAGAAAGATATTCATTTATATTTTCCTTTAAAGGTTATAAGTTTGTTTATGGCATTTAGGCTCCTAGGCCTTCTAGGTTTGATCTTTGTATATGGTGTGACGTAGATCTGGTTTCATTTTTCCCACAAGGATAACCAATTTTTCAGCCCCATTTGTTACTTGGTCTTTCCTTTCCCCACTTCTCTATTTTCAGCCTGTCTTAAAATTTCAAATATGCCTAGGTTACATTAATTCTGGGCTGCCTGCTCTGACTGGGCAGTTCATTTATTCCTGCACTGATATCACCCTATCTTAGTTACTGTGACTTTATATAAAAAAGCGTTCTCTTCACTAAGATAAATCACTTTATTTTTTTGGTACCGGGGATCAAACTCAGGGCCTTGAGCTTGTAAATCACTTTTCTTCCTCAAAAAAATTTTGTTATTAGCCAGGCACGGTGGTGCACTCCTGTAATCCCAGGACTTTGGGAGACTGAGGCAGGAGGATCACAAGTTCAACTCTAGACTGGGCATCTTAGTGAGCTCTGTCTTAAAATAAAAAAAGAACTGGGGCATACAGAGCTCATGTGAGGCCCTGGATTCGACCCTCTGTACTTCAGGGGAAAATAAATCTCATTATCCTTGGCCCTTTGCTTCTCCATATATATTAGAATCAACTTAGTTCTGTGAAGAACCTTTTCTTTGGGATTTTGACTACAACTGACTTCATCTGTAGATCAATTTTGAGAAAATTAAAATGTTTGGATAAATTATCTATTCATAAAGATGGACTATCCATTTAGATACTTAATATTTTTGCTAAAATTCTATTTTTAATGTATACATGTTTACATTGTTAAATTTTTCCCTAGAACTTTTGTGGTTTTGTGATAGTTTAAATAAATAATATCGATATTTATTAAAAAAATAGGGCCGGGGATTTAGCTCAGTGGTTCTGTCACCTGCCTCACAAGCCCAAGGACCCGCGTTCGATCTCCGGTACCAAAAAATAAATAAATAAATAAGTAAATAATGCTTTTTCATATTCTCGTGTATGGAAGTGAAAATCTTTTACATCTCATTATTCATTTTTAGGTTCTTTGGGCATTTCTATGTAGATAATTATGTCATCCACAAATAATGTATTTTATTATCTTTTTAATCCTTTTTGGGGGTACTGGGATCGAACTCAGGACTTTGTGCTTACAAGGCAGGCACGGTGCCACTGAGCTAAATCCCTGGCCCTGTCTTTTTAATCCTTAACGTGTTTTTCTTGACTTAATGTATCACATATGATCTTTTCGTAACACTGAGTATGTGTGATGAGGGCAGGCATCTTTACTTTGGTTCTGACCTGCCCCCCTCCTACCCAGTCCTTTTTAAAATTTTTATTATTAGACAAGGTCTCACCAAGTCACTGATTTATCCAGACTGGGCTTCAGCTTGTGACCTTCCTGCCTCAGCCTCTCAGAGGGCTGGGATTGCAGAGATACATCAATATGCCTGGCTTGGTCCTGATTTTCAAAGAAAGATGTCCAATATGTTCTTACTTAGTATTTGTTTTTGGGTTTTAAGGTTGGATTTCAATGAGACTTGTGAAATCTCACAAAACATTGTTTGCCCAGCACTGTCCAGCACTTAACCCCAAGGCCATGCACACCTGCAGGGGAGGCTGGGAAGTGTACAGGAGGCCTGTAGCAGTGGCAACAAGCTAGTGGGATTCTGTTAAATTGGTATAGAAAGGAAGAGCACATACATCCTTGGTAATGCGTAGGCAGACTTTATCTTATGGATGTTGCCCCAGCACTGAGAAAGGGAATCAGGGTAGTACTATATGGATGTTTTGCAAGATGTAATAATGCTTTAGACCTCTGTGAAATTATATGAACTGGAACATTACCAAGAAAGCTGCAAGGGAACTTCCTTAACCCACAGCTTGATCCTATTTTGTGAACTGAGTTCTGTTCTGGCCTAAACCCAGGACTCCCGTGTTGTCATTAGAAACCAATCATTTCTTTTTGGTTAGACACCCAAAGGGAATTTCTAGTTTTATTTAAAATTTTAATTGCCAGTGCCGCTCATTACCCCTCCGCCCTTACTCCTTTGTCCTTTGAAGGCACTTGCTCAGTGCAGAAAGCTGAGCTTTCAGTAGGCTGTTCCAGACAAGCCCAGGGAAATCATGTCAATGCCCCGCTATGCTTAGCTCAAAATACACTTACTATTGCCCCCAAGCTCACTGCTGTCGGCCACACTGGCACCCTGATGTTCCTGCTTGTGGTTTTCAGGTCCAGTTTGGTTCCCCGCTCCCTTGGCCTGTGGTGTGAGATGGCAAGGGCGCAACAAAACAGCAGCCAGGTGCTGTGCAGGTCTCTCTGGGTGCCAGGCTGTAAGGCACTCGCTGCTGTTGCCGCCCCGTTGCTCACTTTGGAGGTGTGGCGGAGCTGCCAGGCTCTAGGTCCTGCAGCTGGGCCAGGCCTCCTTGCTCTGTCCTGAGCCCGAGCCCGGCAGCAAGGCAGCAGAGGGCACAGGCAGCGAGCAGCCCTGTGCATCGACCTGGGAAGCAGAGACAGGGTGGGCTCCCCTTGGTCCTTTCGGTCCCATTGGTTCTCAGGGGTTCCAGTCTGGCCGCACAGACCGCAGTTTGCTCTCCAGCTCCTGGTTCCCTGTCAGTGCAGCTGTCTGCTGGTCCTGCTGGTCCACCTCGACTCCAGATCCCTGAGGGAATGCAGAGGTGGCCTCTTTCCTTGGGCTTCTGCACCAACCCATCACTCACAGACAGCGGTGCTGGGCTCTCGACTGTACATGAGACCTGGGCCCACCTTGAAGCTTTGCTCAGCCTAGTCCTTGGCCTGGATGTGCTACTCTCAGGTAAGCAAAAGACCCAACCACTCGACCGTCTCCCTTCCCAACCCTGTTGTCATGGACGCTGGCCTTGAGCACTAATGCAAAAACCTGGCCTCTCAAGCACTTTGGGTAAGGGGTGCTCTGCCTGTACTCAAAATTTCAGTCACTCCTCCTAACTTCATCCACACTTTAGGATCTGCTCTTTCTCTTTTGTTTTGGTCACAAAATATTATTTTTTTCTGACATTAAAAAAAATTACTGACATTATGTTTACTCAGTGTTTTCTCTCCCTCTAGAAAGCACCACAAGGTGCTTTGTCTGTCCAGTTCATTGATGTGTCCCTGGCATGGTGTCCTTCATAAAGGACTTTCTTGCTCTCTGCTCATGGTTTTTCACCAAACCTCCCCAGCTAAGTACACAATTAACTGCTCTGGTTGTCCTCTTTCCAGACATGCTAGGGCCAAAATCTCAACCATACATGTATGATTCTCCTTTTTACTACAAAGTAAATTACAATGTGTGTGAGGTTACTTTTTTGGTGGAGATGGTGGGGTGGATAGGGGGTGCTGTGGTAGGTAGTTCATTCCTAAATGCAGAATTCAAATTTATTGAGGGGATATGCACATATTTGAAGAGAAAGAAGGGAGAACTAAGTTTCTGCTCTCTCTGAGGTGGTGAGAGAATGACACAGTAACCCAGCTCTCAAGCCAGAGATGAAGGTGCTTTTGGTAGTGATGGGGAGGTCGAGATGGAGGTGGCAGACAATAGGGGAAGATATAAAGACAGCCAATACTTTGCCTTCAACATGGAAGGCATAGGAAGGCAGTATCCTGCCAGTGTGACTTAGTAGGGTAAATTCTCCTATCTTCTTCTCTAGGAATGTCTTGGTTATTTGGGGGCATTTGATCTTCCATAACATTTTCAGGATTAGCTTATCAAGACCATCCCAAAACCCTGGAGTTTTGATCAGCATTCATGTAGCTCAGACAAGACTGTTTTCATAGCAACAATCTTGCATATTTTGTTATCGTGTCTGGTTTCCTCATCTCTTTTGGTTAAAGGATGGACTAGCTTAAATGTTTCCTGTTGTTCTTGTGTAGCAAGTTTTTGTGTACTGACCTTACATTCAGCTATGTAAGCTCATTCTAATTCTTAATTGGCATATCATTTGGAGTTTCTACATGGGCACACATTATGTGCTAATAGTTAACAGTTTAGTTCTTACTAACATTTGCTTTTTTCTTGTCTTATTGCATTGGCTAGACTCCCTAGTCTGAAGTTATTTTTTACGTATTCTTCACCTGCTTTCCTATATCCTTATCCCTTTGTATTACCTCTACCCATTCTTGGGTAATGCTCTTGCTTGTTTTTCTGGGGAAACACCTGTAAAATCAAAGAGAACTCAGTCTAATTACTAAACTTTTTCAAATTGTTTTTTCCTCCTAAAATAATGAACTGTGCTTTCTCATCAAAACCAGCCTTTCCCCTTGGCCACCTGATCCCTTCCTCTATTCTTATCTCAAGGACACAGTTGTACAGTCAGCCTTCCTCTCCAGGTTTCAGCAGTTTTTTCTACTCTAAAATTAGAGGCTGCTCCTAGAATTCCATTCAAATAGCCCTGCCAAGGGCAATACTCACCCTGTCAAATGCAATGATTCTCACTCCTTATCTTAAATCTCTCAACAAGTGTCTGGAGCTGTCCTCAGGCACATGCGTAGGGATGTAAATGCTTGGGGTGTATTTACTCTTTTTTAAGAGGTTAAGATTTGGCTGTACAATACAGATAAACTTTTATCTAAATGACTAGAGGATTTTCTTTCCCCTTATTGGCAACCAGATGACTTACAAGTTTATAGTCTTTTAAAAAATTGGGCATGGTGACATGGGCCTGAACTTGCTAGGTTGAGGAAGGAGGATCACAAGTTTGAGCCTAGCCTGGACAATTCAGTGATTTAGCAAGATCCTGTCTCAAAATAAAAGATGGCTGGGGATGTACTTTAGTGTGAAGCTTTTCAGTTCAAACCCCAATATCTGAAATAAAACAGAACAAAAACCTAACAAGAAACTCTGTTATTAGAAGGAATATGGGTCAGTGGGTAAAAAAACTGAATCGGGAGCCCAGTCCGCTACACTTTAGGTCCTGTTTACAAAGTGAATGGTATCTCTCTAATCCTGATGTCCTACACTTTTCAGAATTTCTACTTATTTCTCCTTACGTCATGTATAAAATCAGAAGCATGATGACGACCTCTGATTTAAAGTGAAATTACACATTGAATATTTTGGTTTGTAATCCTGGAAAAGGGAAAATTTGTGTCAAAATTATTTCCACATTTTCATGATTCTACATTCTGACATTCTAGATTTTACATTGATTATTGTGCTCAGCAAGAGGAAACAATGACTGAGGCAGAGGTAATATTTTCCTTCCTAATTCCCCTTTCTACTTCATTGACTAAACACATGATTTGGCAATTAAAAAATATGAAGGACTTCAGCTTCCCGAAAGTTGGGAGATGTACTTTTCCTTATTTCTCCGGTTACATGAAACAAAAAATGGGACATTATATTAAAAAGAAACATGCAAAGTCTGTGACAAGTGGAGAAAAAGGAAAACTGGCTAGGGACCTTGGACACAAGAAACAACATGGTGTGTTGTCTGGATTTTACTTTGGCTCATAAATTCCAGAAACAGCTCAAGAGAGTGGGGATCCAGAAACAGCAATGGGTGCAGACTGAGAGGAAAAAAAGGCCCAACAAAAACTGGCTCTCAAGGAAAGGGGCCGCCTAGCAAGACAAAGAACTTTTAGGCAGTAACTTCTCTACTCCGGCCAAACACCATAGGAGAAAACAGTGGTCTCACAGTCACAGGGGCATGGCTGTTAGGCTATGACAAGTGGGAGTGGGGTCAGAGGAAGCCTGCTACATACAAGTGCAGGACCAGGGTCTCTAATGCCAGAGATTCTCAGGTTCTGACTGAAGTCACTCATCACACCAAGGACTAGCTCTGCAACCAAAGGAAAAAAACCAAACAAACAGGTGACAAAGGATGACAGCACTGATTCATCACAGATTTTACAATTATCTGATGTCATATAAAAATGAACCATATAAAAATGCTTCAAGAAGCAACTATGATCATGCTTGAAGCCAATGAGAAAATAATCCCAGCAAAGAGTCTCATTAAATAAAAGAATCAAATGGAAATTTTATTTTTATTTTTTTTGGTACCAGGGATCGAACTCGGGACCTTGTGCTTGCAAGGCAGGTGGTGGAAGCACTGAGCTAAATCCCTGGCCCCCAAATGGAAATTTTAAAGAAATTATATAACCAAAAACTCAATGGATCAACTCAACAGTGCAAGACATAGAGGAAAGAAATCTGAGCTAGAGGATAGAAATCATCTAATACCTAGAGAAAAAAAGGGCTGCCTAAAAAAAAGGAATGGGTCTCAGAGACTTGTGGGACTCTCTGAAAAAAATCTGATATTCATATGATTCAAGGCCTAGAAGGAAAGGAGAAAGAGAACGGGGCAGAAATGTGCTGGAAGAAATAATGGCTGAAAACTCCCCAAACTTGGCAAAGACATAACCCTCCAAATTTAAGAAGCTGAGCAACTGCAAACAGGTAAGCCTGTTTTACTGGATGTATTTTTGTCTTCACTTTATTTTCAATGCATTGTATCCTTATTTTACATGTGTTTCAGTTAACATATTGAAGCTTTAAGCAATATAATAACCCGATATAACAGATGAACGCAGAACTCTATAAATGGAATATACATCCACACATATGAAATATAATCACACATTACTTAAGGATGGTGAGAAATGCATTATTAGGCAATTCCTCATTGTGTAAACAGAGCAAGACACACACAAACCTAGATAGCACAGCCTTACACACTGTGGCTATCTGGTGTATACCATAATATATGTGAACTGTTGATGGAAATGTCATTATGATACATGTGTGGTTAAAAATTTTGACTACAAACTCGGCCAAAAAGCAAGTCTCAGGAACTCTTAAGATTACAGAGACCACAAAGTAGCTAACTTGGTAGTCAAAACAAAAACAAAGAAGCCAACCAACCAAGCAAGCAATGAACAAAACCCTTAGACAATCCTATTTGGGCACATTATTATGCTACCATGGATCAAAGAATTATGATGGGAAATTCAAATATATTGAGAACCATGAAAAAATACTACATATCAAAAAATCTGAACTAAATAAATATCAAATAATGAAGACAAAGTCAAACTTGATCCTTTGAAAAGATGGATCAAACTCAAAGCTGGCAATATGGATAAAAAAAATGGAAGGCACAAAATTAATAAGGATGAAAGAAAAAACATGACTGCAGATGCTGCAGATATTAGGAATGTAGCAGGCTTTATGAACTTCATGCAATAAATTGGAACACTCAGATGAAATGGAAAAATTCTGGAAAAATATGATTAATGAATAAAAATCCAGTCTCATAATCACAGGACTGAATCAGGCCAAGTGTGGTGGCACATGCTTGTAACCTCAGAACTCTGGAGCCTGAGGCAGGATTCCAAGTTTGAGCCTGGCCTGAGCACTGAGCAACTCAGACTCAGAAAGATCTGTCTCAAAATTAGAAATGCAAAAGGCTGGGGATGCAGCTCAGTGCGAAGGCCCTGGGTAACACACACACACGTGTGCACATGCGCATGCACAAAGTGCAAATACTGAATCAGTAATTTTAAAATAATCTCACAAATGGGATCCTAGACCTCAATGGTATGGTGAATTCAAAATTCTTATCTTACACAAATTTTTTCAGAGTATAGAATAAGGGCAAATACTTCATGACTCATTATATGGGCTTGGGAGACAGTATTTATGACATACATAACCATAGGAACAGTACCAGAGGATTACAGAACTATAACCAAGCATTGCGAAAAAAGTAGAAGACAAAAACAGTAAGTTCACAGGAAGAATATAAACAAAGAAATGTTTAAGCTAGTTAATTAAAAGTAGTATGAAACATTTCATATTCACCAAATTGGCAAAAATTAAACAGTAATTTTAAAAATTAAAATTAAACAATAAAACAATGCTAAGTCTTGATAAGACAATGCAACAATGGGGCCGGTTATCCATTACTAAAGGGAGTATAAATAAGCATAGTTATTCTGAGAAATGGTTTGGCATGCCAAAAGTTAAACATGCATATCTATTCTCAGCAAGTCCACTGTATTGTTTCATAAAAACAAAAGCCCCAGGGCCTGAGATTTAGCTCAGTAGTTCCACTGCCTACCTCGCAATCGCAAGGACACGAGTTTGATCCCCAGTACCAAAAAAAAAAAAAAAATAACCAAAACAAAAGCCCCAAACAATCCAAATGACCATCACTAAGAGATACATGAATTATGGTACATTTATACAATGAAACTACTAAGTCCATCAAGATGGATCAGATTTTTAAAAAACAGCAAACATTTTGATTTTAAACTTAAAAGGGCAACAACTAAAATCACATACAGTATTAAGATACTAAAAGGTACAAAACAAAGGGAAGAGATTAGTACAATATTTAGAATTGGGAATCAGGGAGGGTAACTGAGACTTTTAAGAGCACTGGGAAAGTTTCTTGGCCTGAGAACTATACATTTTCGTGTATTTTATATGTAGTAATAAAATTATTTTGAACAGTATGGTAGGTACATTTGGCCACCTCAAAATACCAAATCTTCAACCTTTGAATTTGTAATATTACCTTATTTGAAGAAAAGTTCTTTGCAGATGCAATGAGGGATCCTAAGATTATTTTGGATAATCCAGTGGGCCCTGGATGCCATGACCACTGTCCATAGAAAGGCAAAGCAAGACTTTATAGAGAACATAAGAAGGCGATGTGAAGACAGAGTGGAGATGGAATTGTGTGGGGTAAGCAAGCCAGCCAGCAACCACCAGAAGCTGAAAAGGGCAAGAACCGGTTCTCTCTTAAAAACCTCAGAAGACTGTGACCTTCATGACACCTTCATTTCACATAGGAAAACTCTGTATGACGGTTATAATACATAATAGTATTATCTTATTTTGATCAGAGTGGCATTTTCTATTAATTTGCTCCACAATATAAGAATTGATTTGAAGCCAGGTGTGGTGGTGCACACCTGTAATCCTAGCACTCAGGAGGCTGAGGCAGGAGGATTGCCATGAGTTCCAGACCAGCTTGGGCTACACAGTTCAAGGCAAGCCTGGACTAAATAGCAAGACCCTGTCCCCCCCAGCCAAAAAAGGATTTGATCAAATTTTACATATGAAACAACATACAATGTGGTATAAATTTGTGGCTTCACATGCTGTATTTAAACAAAGTTTATAGTACAGTATTGCCAAGTAACTTTACATTTTCTTTTTTCATAGATTTCAATGCCAGTTATTATGTAATCAGAGAGAGGTAACAGAAGAGTTTAACTTCAAAATTAAAGAAAAAAAAACTACCGATATTGTGGACAATACTATCCACATAAAAAATAGGAGAATCTACATATTATTTAAAAAATAATGAAAAGATAAAGGATGTTTCATATTTCTATCAATATCAATAGATAAAAATCCAGAGGTATTTGTATGCCACTAATAAACAATTATAATTTAATTTAAAATATAATTTAAATGTTACTATGTATAATATCAACAAAAGCTAAAAGATGTAAATTTATAACTTTAGTAGAAAATTATAAAACTTTATTGCAAGGCATAAAAGATATAAATGGAGACACCATTTTTATAAATACAAAGCCTCAGCATTTTAAATATGACAATTCTCCCCAAATTGATCTATAAATTCAGTATTCTTTATAAATGAAAATCCACAAAGATTTGTAGGAATTTGACAAGCTGATTCTAAAACTTTTATGAGAGTAATGTATAATGATTCAAGATGGCCCAAACTAAAAAAAAAAAAGCCCCAACTGTGTATAACAGTAAATCATGACACTGCTGTGTTCCAACCCTGGGTGACAGGAATTCACACTGCAAAGCTATACTTAAAGGGTGATAGGGCTACATATGGTACTGTGACAAGGCATACAGAAAGGGGTACGAATAAGAAATTTGATATATGACAGAGGTAAATAAAAGATGAACTTTAAAATAAATGGCACTGTGAAAACTAGGTACTGAAAATTATAAACCCGTGCCACAAACTATATATACCAAAAAATACACTCCCTAGTGGCTCTGAAGACCTAAGTGAAAAATAAAAACATATTCAGAAGAGAACCAAAGTAAGTGAAGCAGAAACCATAGGGAAGATACTTAAATATTAAAAAATTTGTACAATAAAAATCATAAAACTGAAAGATCAGTCATAGACAGGGATTGTAACCTATATAAATATCATGGGTTAATCAGGAATATATAGAAAGCTCCTTAAATCAACAGGGAAAAGACAAGGACCACAACAAAAAAATTGGCAATCAGGGTATAAACAGGCAATGTAGAACAGGGGCAGTAAAATGGCCAATAAATATCAGACAACCTTAACAGAAATCAGAAACACACAAATTTATAAACATCAGAGACTGTATTTCAAATTTATCAGGCTGGCAAATAGTCCAACAGCATCCAGTATTAGTTAACTCGGTAGTAAGTGGTGAAGACAAGACTCAAATTTAGGCAGTTTGGCTCCAGAGTACATATTCTTAATCAGGAATATTAGCTGCCTAATTGAATAGTCAATTAGAAAAAGGTTACTAGGAAAACTTAGCCTGATGATTACAAGTAAGGGCTTTTAAAATGAGACTGAAATAGAAGCAGAGTGCTTAAAGTATTTTTGTTTATTCCTTGCCAAACATTTAAACACTATTGTAATTCTATTTCTTTTTTGGTAGTGGGGATCAAACTCAGGACCTTGTGCTTGCAAGGCAGGTGCCGGAACCACTGAGCTAAATCTCCTGGCCCTGTAATTCTATTTCTTGCTTTGAAAATCAGTTCTCCTTTGAACTGCTCATGCAGTTAAGATGAAGATTTTCTTTAATACAACAATCAGTGCACTCTTTCAGTTTCTTTATTAACTTTGTTGCATAAAACATATACATTCTCATGTTGACATTTTTGTCATGAATAAAGGCAACAAAAACAAGGCAATTGCAAGATGTGCTTCACATAAACAATCACATAATAGTCTAGATCCCTGTAAAATAAAAAGATTAGGAAACAAAATATGGATAAGCTTTCTATGCAGAATATACTCAAATACAGACAGTATACTCATAATATTGCTCACTTAAGCTCTTTTATGGTTTTTTTTGTGTGTGTTTTTTTTTTGCTACTGGGGATCGAACTTGGGACCTTGCGCTTGCGAGACAGGCAGCAGAACCACTGAGCTAAATCCCTGGCCCACTTAAGCTCTTTTATGATGCATAATTTCTTAATCATCCATTGGTAAAATAAGAATATTAACAAACATGAAATCCAAATCACATTTATTTTCACAATATCAAGGCTAACCTCAGAGAAGGAATTTCACTGACTCTAAATGCTAAGGGTTTCAAAAGAGGCAATCTTAAATTATTTTTAACCCTCTGAATAAGGTCTGCAAAAAAAGGGGTGTATTATTTTACTCCTTTTAGAAGACCAGGCCCCAACCTGCACTTACATGGCATATGCAACAAGAGAGCCAACAGATACATTTCTAAGAGCAATGCCTATCCATATAAAAGCAGCCAGGTGAACTGTGTTCTTTCTACTTCCATAGCAAGCCTATTAAGCCACCAGCATAAAAGCTCTGACCTCATGCAACAGAAGTACTAAATTAACCACACATTTGTTTGACATTTCCAAGTCCCTGGTCCTAACACAGTTTTAGTATAACTATTAAGCACAGCAGGTCACTTAAGAAAACAAAACAAAAAACCCAAAAAAACAGAAACAAAACATATACCCAGTCTTTGCAATTAAACATTTTTGTAACATGAACAATGTTCAGACAAAATTTGAACTGTCTTTTCCAAATATATTTTATATAATTAAGGCTTTCTTAAAGACAGGTCTTAGGTATACGATTTATACAAACTTATGGTAGTGTATATTCCAAATAAAGATTTTTTTCCTATTATGACATGACAAAAGAATTGTTTTCTGAGTAAAGATATAGCTAAGGCTTAAGGTTGTAAACACTTTGAAAGGAAAACAGGTTAGTGAAGAAATTATTGTTCATTTAAAAACGTGTATCATCTCATAAGAAGCTCCTGAACTTTCAAATTTACATGCAAGAATACATTTACATCTTAAATGTCTATGAAAGGCACAATTTTTATGTAAAAAAGCAGCAAAATTTTAAACCCATCAATTTATTGAAAAAGCCATTACTTTTATTAGAAAAAAATGCTTCTCAAGATGTTGGCAACAAGTCACGGTACAGACACAGGTTTGGTTCAGTGTATTTCTCCCGGAATTATATTCCAGGAGGAGGAGCAGCCCCTCCTTGGCCATGGGAACCAGAAGTATTTGAGGGACTATGTAAGCTGGTCTCCTTGTACACAAACCAAGCATTTCCTCCCCACAGTATCATATTCAGAAAGCCAAAGATCTATGAAAGAGAAAAGTAAATGTGTAAATCACATGCTTAAACAGTTTACTTTTTAACAACTTTAGGCAGTACATCGTTTTATTTCATTTAATGTTTAATACTATATACAAAGTAGAATAAAAAAGACTGTATTTGAACACATAAAATTTGGACATGTGACTTATTCCCAACTAAATACAGCTAAATCTCTAAATCTGTAACACAGAAAAGTCATGATTAAAAATTTTTATTTTTGGATGCTCACTGTTATAAAAAATATGGGATTAAAATAAGAACACTGAGGGCTGGGGATTTAGCTCAGTGGTGCCGCCGGCTGCTTCACAAGTGCAAGGTCCTGAGTTCAATCCCTGGTATCAAAAAAAAAAAAAAAAAAAAAAAGAACACAGGGCTGGGGATTTAGCTCAGTGGTTCCGCCACCTGCCTTGCAAGCACAGAGTTCGATCGCCAGTACCAAAAAAAAAAAAAAAGAACGCTGAAAGTCTCCTTGTATTACTTTGTGTTTAGCTCTCCAGGTTTCCTCCTTTGGGGCTTTCCCACTTTTCTCCTGATTGGAATTGTTACAAGCTGCCCTTGTGTACCTTTTCCTATTTCCCTCCTGTCTCCCCCAGTGCCACTTCCTCTACTTCAACCCAACAGCTATCTAGAAGAGCTTTACTTCCCACCCTGCACTGATCAATGCCAAAGAAATTACTCTCCTCACATATCTTCTGACTAGGTAAAGTGTGAGATGAATAAGCTGAAGCTACTTCATTTTAACAGAGTCCTTTATAAATATATACAATAGTATTTGTAAAGGACTATATTACTAAAGGACAAATGCTTTATCTTTTTATGTATTTATATACAAAAACATTTCTGAAAATGTTCAGCTCAAAGCACTATCAATATAAATCTACTGACTTCTAAATCACAAAGTTACAAAACAAAAATTTGGGCCAACTGCTTTATAAGGCAGTACTGACTTCTACTGAGAAGACATTTTTCTTGAAAAGACATGAGACCTCCCGAAACATAATACAATGCAGTATATTTACAATACCTTTAACAATAAATTTAACTATATTTTGTTAAAGTAGCAGACAAAGTAATACTCAATAAAGACTAAATTTTAGAGTTAAAAAACCATGGAACTAGTGTTTTCATTTACCCTGATTAAGTCACATTTATACGGCAGGCCCTAACGTCAGATCTGGTCCAAACTTTGGCATGCCATTTACTAGTTGTGTCCCTTGGATGATTTACCATATTTGAAGGGAATATCAGCTTCCACATTCCTTTTAAGATGGTTATACAAATTAAGATATGATAGCAAATGCCTGGCACATAATTTCAACAAAAGTTAGTGATTATGATCAGTGCCTTTCAAGCAAAAGTCCTACTTTGAGGCTGGGGATTTAGCTCAGTGGTTCCGGTGTCTGCCTGGCAAGCGCAAGGTCCTGAGTTCGAGCCCCGGTACCAAAAAAACCAAACGAAAAGTTGTACTTTGTCAATTTTGGTGAAACATGACTCAAGCAGATCTTGGTCAAACCTGTTCACAGATAATTTCTTAACAAATTTTCTTCAGTCATAATAGTAAACATTATATCATAACTAGGATCCTGATAGCTCAGTACAAATAAAAACCAATATATTCATCCAGAGATTTATTAAGTTACAGCTTTTCTAATCATCAAAAATTAAAAATTGTACAAATTAAGCATACATACCACAGAAACATTTAGGGATCCCATACTTGTCACAGAGCCAAAATGACACGCTGTTGGTGACTGTTTACAAGGCAGAAGCTCCTGAACAATTCTGGGACCTGTAGCTACTTTAATATCTGTAAGAGCTTTAGCCCAGGCTGAAGTGCTCACCAACCACAAAAAAGTGGCAACAACAGTAACAACAAAGTCCTAAAACAAAAGTAGTAATAATAAACGGTCAATTTAAAAACACTCAATTTTAAATCCACAATGAAGAAATAGGTTACATTTAACTTTATGGTACTAAGAAATGGCTTTTATATTATTAAAATTATTAAAAGATCACACTCAACATAGTACCTGAGATACAAGAGTTAATAAGACTCATTTCTTCTGGAGTCTTATAATTTTTACAGTAGAAACCAAAGTGTTCCATAGCTCTTGCCATAGTCTTACTTCCAAAATCAAACCGTAGACCCTGTCATCACCAGTAACTGTGTTTCCATAAACCTCTTTGGATCACCTACTCTCTAACAGCACCTCTTCCCCCTCATTCTCTGGCATCCCAATCTCCAAAGTCCTGATCCACTAAGACCTACAATCTGACCCTACCACTTTTTTTTTGGTACCAGGGATCAAACTCAGGATCTTGCGCTTGCAAGGCAGGCGCAGTGCCACTGAGCTAAATCCCCGGCCACTGACCCTACCACTTTTTTACTGTCTCACCTTCACTCATGTTCTCATGTGGTTGTTATTCCCTTGCATATGCCCTTATCTTTCTCCTACTTCCTCATACTGTTTTGGTAAAATCCTAACTTTAATTAAGTCTAATTCTCCATGAGATGGGCAATAAGATGATAGATCCAAAGAATACAACCAGGTTTTAAAAAAATTCGTGACTATGAATTTTAAGAACCTCACCATATAAATAAAAAGACAAAAAACCCCGAAAACCCCAAAAATGTCCCAAGACACCTTATTACTAGTAATGTCCTACTAAATCCTTTGTTATTTATTACATTTCTAAGAGTAAAATGAAAAGTTTTAATATCTGGAATAGTTTCTTATTAAACCAAAGAGATGAAAAAGGGGGAAATTATTCTCCTTAATCTTCTCTGCTGGGGAAACAAAATTCTGTCCAGTAATAATGGTGACAATGATCTAAGTAACAGTTTAAACATCTATCTGTACAACATACAGTATAATGCCTTGTTTGGTCTTCTGGAAATTCAGTGACCAAAGTGGGAATAATACCCAGTCTATAGGTTTATAGGTTTGCTATGCGAAGCAGATGGGTACACTTGGGGCTCATATCTGTGGCAAAAATCTTTCTAAGTGCAGACACTTTTAGGGTTTATCACTGAAGTATTTTGCTTTTTAAATACGGGTTTAGATTTTAGTATTTTGCGAGACACCTTTAAAAAGTCATTTATTTAGGATAAACATCAGTAATCTCTTAAGAGATACAGAAGACATGCCATACAGCTTGCCCACTTGGTCAAGATAGCGCTGAATACCTTGTGATTCAAAAACAAATGCCACTTGTACAAGCATGCAGGTATCCACGTTTTTTGCATTTGAGCTCTTCTTAAAAAATGAAGAGCAAAGAGCAAACGACAGAAATATCTTTAGCTGACATTCTCCGCACTGTGGGAACACTGTGCCGTACTCTGCTATACCTTCTGCTGCAGACATTTTCTGTTTTTACTAGAAATATAATGCCTTTTGGAGAACTGATAAATAAGGTGAACAATGTTAAATAAGTTCCCTCCAGGCTAAATCATACCTCCAACCAATGTTATGTCAAATCCCTTTAATCCTCATGTACTCCTTCCAAATTCTTTACTAAAAATTACACTGTCTCCCTCCTTACCTCCCTCACCTTCCTACTATGTTCTTCAAGTCTACTTTGCTAATAGCTTAAGGCATGACCTCCTTATATTTCAAAAGTAGGAAATTTTCTGAAAATGATGCACAAAATTAAAAGAGAGTGAGGGAAAGCGAGGGATTATTCTGGTCCCTGTAGATTGTATCTGTTCTACTCGGGACTATAGTCACGCTGCAATCTAAGTGAAACCTGGAATTCCATCATACAAAACTGCAGTTGCCAAGGGCAGCCCCGCTCCCACCAGTAAGTTAGGATATGGTTCATTACAAAGTTTTAAAATTGGGGATATCTTCCTATTTTGTTTGGCTTCATTTTCCTGTATTCCTCATTCCATATTGCTTAGAAGCCTTAAGCATCTGCTACTTAAGACAGACAGACAGACAGACAGACACACACACACACACACACACACACACACGCACACAGTACTGTATTTACTTAAAAGAGAATTGAAGTAGATTTAAAATTTCACAGTTGAAATACTCCTGGGAATACCTTAGCACAGAATTGAGAATACTGCTGAAAGAGCATATCTTTGTTAATAAACAGCCCCTAAAAATCAATGTTATATTTAAAAATCTGGGTATCTTTAAAAAAAACCCTTTATATTTACATGGTTAATTAAAAGAATTCAAAACTTAAATAAGAAGCATTCACTACATGTTATAACAAAAACATTTATGGAACCAGTTCTAGAATCTCTTTATATGACCACTAACTGACCGTTCTTAAATAGAAAATTACTTTTCACTTCCAGGATGATGCAACTACATCAGTTTTATAGTTTTAACAGAGAGAGAAACCCTCTCCAAAACTGATGTAAATGCTGCTTTAAGAAGTATTGTATAAGGCCAGGGATTTAGCTCAGTGGTTCTGTTGCCTGCCTTGCAAGTGCAAGGTCCCGAGTTCAATCCCTGGTACCAAAAAAAAAAAAAGTACTGTATAGTATTTTTTAAAGTTTATTAGACAAAATTTTATTTAAAATTTTTTTGAAATACTGACAAGAAACATCTTCTAATGAATTTTAATGAGATATAATTATCTATATGATCACCAGAGTCCCTTTTTATTTTTAATTTTATTATTATTTTTTTGGTACCAGGAATCAAACTCAGGACCTCACACTCACAAGGCAGGTGTGGCACCACCGAGTTACATCCTCGGCCCTTTTAAAAATAAAGCTTGGGAAGTCTAAAGAAGATATAGATTCATAAAATATAACTCCTGTTGAATAACCGTTGCAAATTAAAATAACTTATGCCCATCTTTTTGAAAGGCATTTAACAACCAAGAAATATTTTAGAAAAATGTCTATAAACCTGCACATTAAAAGACTAACTTATTCCTTACTTACCCTTTGCGTTCTTTATGATCCAGGCAGCAAAAATTAAAAATAAATAAGTAAATAAAGCTTTAATAATTTCTTCATATTTAGATAGTTTTCCCTTTAAGGGACATAAAAGTAATTAGCAGACATCAGTAACTAGTATCACAAAAATACCTGTTTTCGCTTCAAGTTAATACTGACTTTGAAGTTACTCTTTTACAGTGAAAGCACAGTTTGCAATCATAGCTTATCTCTGGATTTACCACTGATAATCTAGGGCAAAGTCTATTCCTTGAATCTCAGACACTTTTATTTGTAGTTCAGTGAGTCCTGAAGCCATGAAGGGTATCAGGATTTCAAATCCAAATCCTCTGCTGGCATCTCAAAGATCCAAAATCACTCATGGATGCCATTAATGCTAAATATAAGAGTTATCTGGGTTACATTGAAATTAAGTAGTTTTAGCAAGAAAGCTGCATGGACAGTGTATAAAGGGTGAGTATGACCATGTTCCCAAAACATTGTTTTAAAAAAAGAAGTGAGTCAGATTTGATCTGTGGACCATAATCTGCTAATCCTTGCCATAGACAATTAAACTCAATAAAATATTGTAAAGGCATAAAGAGGGCCTTTGAAGAAAGATTAAAAAAAGGTCAGGAGGTGGAACACTGCTGGTATGATTTGCAATTCTTCAAATTAAAGGCATTAATTTCTACTTAATTTTTCTGTTTAAAACTTAATAAGATTTATCACCTGTTTTGAGTTTTTCCAGGTTAAAAAATCTTTCTCTGGAATAATCAGTGAACTTAAAGAATTGGGTTAAACATAATAATGACAGAAAGCTCAACTTCACAACACATAAACACACACACACCAAAATATGTTTAACTTACGTCAAGAATTCTGATATCTAGTAAAAATACCTATACTTAGCTTCAAACGTAACATGTACACTCATATAAATTACTTTCCTATAAAAAGAAATAAAGTGCTTACTCACAGTCATGGGAAGTTTACGACTATCCCGGTACAGGTTTGTGTAACCAACATAAAGCAGGAGGGTGGCGATGCAGTATAAGAATACAAAGACTGCAAATGTAACATAGAATTGTGCAGAAGAGGAGTAATCTCCTATGAGGACATGTCTTTTCCAATCTACACCACAAACACTTGAAGGTGACT
Organism: Heterocephalus glaber; assembly: GCF_053883595.1. Classification (NCBI taxonomy): domain Eukaryota; kingdom Metazoa; phylum Chordata; class Mammalia; order Rodentia; family Bathyergidae; genus Heterocephalus; species Heterocephalus glaber. Next base: position 23,005,626 of record NW_028258156.1, on the reverse strand, counting down.
GAAATGATGCCTGATTCAACCTATTAAAAAAAGGCTCAAGTAAATGTATGAATTACTGGGCTCTCCAACAGATACAGAATATTAAGCAGAATACTGAAATGACATTTCAAAAAATACTCCCTGATATTAAAAACATTTTCTTTTTTTAAAAAATGAGAATTGAAATACTTAATTAAACTAAAATTTTCACAATATACCTAACATTTTATCTGGTAAGTGGATGATGACAGATTGAATATAGACCGAATTACAAACTTTCACACTTAAGACACTACCTTTCTGCAACTGAACAAACTAGCAGATTAGGTGGGCTCATACCGAATATTTTACAGTTTGAGACACTTCTATTCCAGAAGGCAGTCTGTGTGATTTTCCCTAGGAGAGCCAATTATAACAATGATTCACATTTTAAACCTTAGATTAGTTGTTATCTGAAAAATCACACTGTCTCTAATTTTCCCCATCCATAAATTGCAAAAGCACTTATCACTAAAGATGCTGGTAACAGATTCCAGAATTATACAGAAGGGATAGCACATAGAAAGGCTTTGATGATTAGTTAGTACTCAGTACCTGACATAGATAAGTTTTTATTTGAATATCAAAAAATCTTTAAAAGGTAATAAATTTCAATTTATTGGACAGAAAAACTGAGTCTTAGGTCAAGTAAGTTAAGTGGAAGAAGATTCATGTATCAGCTTAAACACAGAACATAGCAATGAAGACTGCAAAAACTAAATGTTTATTCTTTTTTTTTTTTTTTGTACCGGGAATTGAACTCAGGACCTTGCACTTATGAGGTGCAGTGCCACTGAGCTAAATCCCCGGCCCCTAAATGCTCATACTTATTTAAGAGTAAGATCTAGGCGTGGTGGTGTATATTTGTAATCCCAGCACTTGGGAGGCTGAGGCAGGCGGATCACCTGGAGTTTGAGGAATACATGCTGAGGTCAGGGCTAGATAGCCTCAACTACATAGTGAGACCTTGTCTCAAAAACAGAAAAGAGGGTCAGGGATTTAGCTCAATGGCACGGTGCCTGTCTCCAAGGCCCTGAGTTCAATCCCCGGTACCAAAAAAAAAAAAAAACCCAGAAAAGAAAAAAGAAAAAAAAGAGATTATGAAAGTATGGTTTTATGTTAGGGAAAACAGGAATTCTTTATATAAATACACATGTTAAAAGCTACATAAAGAACAACATTCAATAACTGCAAAAACATGAAAAATCTACATTTTTGTGTCTCTATTAGGGTTTCTCCCACTAAAGCGAGACTAGTCTTTATTTTTCATTTTCAATCCACCCTGGAATGATAAGATAAAAATGCCAAGGCAATGTAATATTATCATCAAAGTTTGTAAATGGTTATTGTCAGCTGCTGCATTTATTTCAACACAGACTAGGAAAAGTTTGTGCACAGGTACTGGTCTCTGTTCTATGGTTTGAGTAGCAAAAATTAAAACTGAGCAGGAAATCAGAAATTTTATAACATCCTCTACATAATAAATTGTTGAAAATAAATGACTCAATATGAAAGTAAAAAGAATTGTTAATTCATAAAAACTACTCACTCACCTGAATGGATAACCAAAAGTAGCCGTAACAGTTTCATTCTTAGTCCCATTACAACTCACTAGAATTTCTGTTTTGCCCTTAAAACCCCCACAGGTGGCAAAAGAGAAAATGGCAGCAATCTACATAAAGTATGGGAAAAAAAGAAAGAAAAAGAAGCATTACTGTATTCAAAACAAAGGTCATTAAAACAGCAAGTAGACTGACTCTCAAAACCTGGCTCAATAACATTCTAGAAATTGCTAATCATAAACTAAATGTATAGTAAAAAGTATTTAAAAAATTTTTCCCAAATCTCAACAAATGTCATTTTATTTTCCCTTGAGTGGAACAGAGAAATTTATATTCCAGTCCATATGTCATTCTCTCATACATGAATGTATCTACTAAGTAGTATGAAATTCAGAGAAGACTCATTTATTAGTATCAAAATAAAAAAGGGCAAATTAGAGATTATTTTTATTTGGAACCACAATACTGGTAAACTGTAAAGGCGAGAAATCATGTGGAGTGAAGAGATGTTACTTCAGGAGCTGTGAAGTAACAGGAAAATTGTTCTCCCGATCATGCAGATGCTTAAAAGAATTACAATCTTCTCTCAAATGGTATTTATAAAAGGGGAAAAAAACCGTGGGAGCCTCCTAAATGTTGACAGGGAAACAAACAATAGTTCATTCATATAAAGGACCATAAAGATGTAAAATGTTGGGGGATTATTTAATAATATAGAAAAATGGCTACCACACATACAGTTTGCTTAAACAATGCACTGTACATGTTCTACATCTTTGTATATGTAGAATAAAATCTAGAAAGGTCTTGCACCAAAATTTTAACAGTGGTCACCTCTCAAGGCAACAGAAGATAAAAGATTGGATTTCTTTTCTATTTGCCTTCTAAATTTTCTCCTAAACAAAGTTAAAAACCCAGATTATAGTATCTGTAAATGAGGACTCAAATACTATGTAACATCTACAACTATGAGTCTAATATATTATAATGTCCATAATATAACTGAGGACCTGATCCTTTAGCAAAAGCTAATGGCTCTTATTTTCAAAACATATTTGGAATCTGACCACCACAGCCTGATCTAAACCACCACTTCTTGCCTGAATTTTGCAATAGGTTTCTAAATGACCTTCTTGCTACTGTCCTTGCTCCAATTTCAGTCTATTATGGGCACAACAGCCACGGTTATCTTTTAAAAACTAATTCTAGAAAACTTTATCCTTTCCTCAAACCCCTGCAATGGTTTCTGGAATCTCTCTCTCAAAAAACATAAAGTTCATATAGAATCCTTTCCTCCTTTAATATTTTTTTACCCCAAGTTGCTTTTTCCTTTGCCTCATATCTCTACACAAAATTGTTTCCCTGCTACTTCTTAAACTTCTCCATCAGGGCTTTCCTAATGGCTCTTTCCTCTCCCTGAACACATAGTTTAATACATCAACTCACCACTCCTTGTTCCAAAATGATCTTACCAGTGGGCTTTCCCTCCCCACATTATAAGGAACAGAACCCACACCACTGCGGTACCTATTCCACCTGCTCGCTGCTCTATTTCGCTTCCATCATAATTTTATCGCTGCCTTACACCATGCTTAGTGTTTTTTTGCCCCTAGAACAGAATCTTGAAGAGGTCAGGAACTGTTTGCTCAAGGCTACAACCCCCAGGAGGTGGGAGATAAAATTCAATGCAGATGTGTAGCCTTATCACAGGTCCAAAAGCAAGTAGGCCAACTTATCATGGACTGCACTTCTGATGTCATAAGCCAAAAGAAATCATTCTTACTGTTAAAAAACTTATCTCACGTATGTTGTAGTAAAGAAAAGTTAACACACTTTATATTAGTGCCTCTAATAAAGTATTCTAGGGTCTTGAGTTTTGTATGCCATAATCAATATCATAGTAACTACTGAGGTAATTTTTCCCCATAAAGGAGAGATATGTGAAAAACAATCTGGTTACAGATATGAGTTTGAGGTGATGTCCAGCACATAGTCTGGGGTCTTTTGTTAAGAATCCGTAGATAAAGATACAAGAATGGATAGACTCTCAGAATAAATATACATGAAAACAAAACACCAGGAAATGAGTTTTGGCTAGAAACTCACTTTTAGGGTTAGGAAAAACAAAACTAAAGAAAAACAAACAAAATGAGATATACAAATTGAACCAACAGAACAAAATAGGCCAGAAGTGGATTAGTGTGTATAGAGAAATTATATCTAACAGGGCTGGCATTGCAGATTACTGAGGAGAAGCATATGGTGATTTTAAAGATATGTTCATAAACTGAGACAACTCTTTTCAAGAGGTGGAGCATAATTTCCCTTTCTGTATGTGTGGAATGGACCTAGTGCCTTGCCTTTAGAAGAGTATGGTAGAAGAAATGGACGTCTTCTGATATAAGATGTAAAGACTGAAACTTCTGTCTTCCTTTTTTAAGCTCCACATACTCACTATCTGAGGGAAGCCAGCTGCCATGTTGGAAGGATACTCAAGCAACTTATAGAGAGATCCACGAGGTATGGACCACCAGCAACCACATGCCTGAGCGTAGAAGTGCAACCTCTGTGGCCTGCCAGTCACATGAGAGAGATGCAGGCCTGGTGACAACTGCAAGCCTGGTCAGTAGCTTGACTGCAACTTCAAGGGAAACCATACTGCCATGCCACTCTCAGATTCCACCTGATAGAAACTGAGATGACAAATGTCTTGTTTTAAGATGCTCAGTGAGGACAATTTATTGGGCATTAACAAACAACAAATACAAGGAAAGGTTGTTCAATAAATGTAACTTAAATGTAAAATCTTTAAGAAGTAAAATCTGCTAGGTGTAGTGGCATATTCCCATAATCTCAGCATTTGGGAGGCTGAGGCGGGAGAACTTCTGCAAATTAAAGGCCAGCTTGGGCTACAAAGTGAGAACCTGTCTCCAAAACAAAAAACAAAACAGGAAAGTATGTAGTCAAATAGAAAGAATTTAACATTAAAAAAAAATACTAACAGATTAATTTCAACTACAGAAAAAAGACTTTAAAAATAAAAAATTAGCTTTTGAATGTAAAGCAAGCTACAAACTAGGTGAAAATTATTTATAATAAATAAATCAATAAATAAAATAAGAAATCTACTAGTCTATAGATCTCTGAGAATCTTAGAATACTAAGAGACACATACATGAATGTTTACAGCGATGATGTTTATAATATCAAATTAGGAAGGGGAAAAGCAACAGGAAAACTGGTAAGATACAGTAGTATATTCTTGCAATGCAAAGTTATATAGCAAAAAGTATCTAGGAACTATAGCTACTTATGTCAATATAGATGAGTCCTAAAATCGAATGCTGATTAAAAAAAACCATTGTGTAAGACTACCCAGAAACCATTTTTTTTTTTTTTGGTACCAGGGATCCAACTCGGGTCCTTGCGCTTGCGCAGCAGGCAGCAAAACCACTGTGCTAAATCCCTGGCCCAGAAACCATTTTTTTAAAGTTCTATTTACATCATTTTTTTTGCTCAAGTCCTCACCATTTTTCACTGGGTCTAATCCAATAGACTCTTCCTCATTTCTACCTCATTCTAATCACACCATCAACAGTGCAGGCTCTAAAGCTGCACTATCTAGTAAAGTAGTCACCAGCTACTTGTGGCCACTGAATACTTTAAATGTGACTAGTCTAAATTGTGATGTACTCTAAGGGTAAAATACATCCTGGATTTTGAAGATTTAGTATGAAAAAGGTAAAATATCTTAATAATTTTGTTTGTTTGTTTTTTGGTATCAGAGATCAAACTCAGGACCTTCTGCTTGCGAGGCAGGCACAGTGCCACTGAGCAAAATTCCCAGCCCTTCTTCTTAATAATTTTTACCTTGCTTACTTATTGAAATTTATGTATATTTGGTTAAATTACACTTATTACCTAAATATATATTACACATTACACTTTATTACATAAAATATATTAAAATTAATGTCACCCACTTTTCAGTGAGGCTAAGTGAACACTTAAAATTATTAGGTAGCTTGCATTTTAAAAATTTGCACTGTATTTTTATTGGGCAAAGGTACTTAAGTGATATCATATTGATGTGAAATAAAAATTGGGCTTCACATGGTGATGTGCACCTATAATCTCAGCATTTGGGAAGCTGAAGCAGGAGGATCGCCATGAGTTCAAGGCCAGCCTGGGTTACATAGTGAGTTCAGGGCCAGCCCAAACTACATAGTGAGACCCTGTCTCAAAACAAAACAACTGGGGCTGGGGATTTAGCTCAGTGGTTCTGCCCACCTGCCTCCCGCCTGCCTGGCCTGCCTGAAAAAGTGAAAGGACCCGAGTTTGATCCCCTTGATCCCTGGTACCAAAAAACAAAACAAAACAAAACAAAACAACCAGATCATGTCACTCCTTTTAAACAGATTTCCTCCCTGGTTTTCCAGTTCTCCTTTTTTTTTTTTTTTTTAAAGAGCCCAGACTTTTCAACTTGGCATAAATCCCATGGCTGATCTAGCCTTAAATTTATCTTCTAGATTTACCTGCAATACATTCCCTGCCAGGTACTGCAGGATTCTATCATTTGGTACCACTCACTGTTTCTGAAACACAACACATATTTATGTCTTCGATGTGTGTGCTTCTCTGGCTGGGAATGCCTCCACTCTCTAAGTAGCTCTACCTAATTCCTCGGGGCAGAGCTCATTATTCTTCTGTGCTGTCACAGACACCCACTCTATTACATACTAAACTCCACTACTGGTATTTTTTAATGTATCTTGCTATATAAAACACAAAATACAAAAAATCATTTTCTTAATAAAAAACCCCAAATAAATGGGACACCGCACTGTATCATCAGTGCTGTTTTTAGGACGATCACCTCTTCTGCCCCCTTTCCACACTGCCATGTCTCTGCACCTGGTCTTGCTTGAGACTTTCAGTGCACATAGGACAGAACACCTGACACACAGCAGCGCTAAATACCTGCTTAATTCAGGAAAATTTTAAATTTCTAAAACTTACAAATAAAATCATATTTTGAGTCTTATATAACCATTACTCTAAAGCTGTCTTTTCATAGTTGGGCATGGTGGCATATGCCTGCAATCCCAGTATCAGGGGGCTGAGGCAGGAAGATCCCCCAAGTTTGAGGCCAACCTGAGCTACAAAGTGAGATCCTGTTTCAAAAGAAAAAACAAAACAAAACAAGCTTTTTGTTACAAAGAAAAGTGTCATATTAACAATTCTGGTCTTTATCTTTTCTTATAGAAAAAAGGGACACAGTATACATTTTATATTAAATGAAGCTCAAAATAGTTTTAGAATGAGATTCAACCACGTCATTTCTTCCAGTATCCTACTGCCATCCTGGTTTAGATTGGAAGTTATCATCTACTGGCACAAGTAGAAAATACTCAGATGTCTATTTAAATGTACTTGTAGACCTAAATATGGAATTAAAGCTCTACTGCCTGCAGATATGTTTGTGTAGTCTTTCCAGTATTTACTTTTTAAAATGTGAATTTATTGTCAACATTTTAATATCAGGATACAGTACTGCACTTAAAAATGTGCCTTTCCTGCGTACACGTGTGAAAACCGAAGATGGAGCAACATCAGACCCACACTGTCATAAAACAATCAGCTGGGACCCAAGTGATAGATGCCATTCAGGATAGGGCATGTCCTTCAGACTGTGTGCTTCTCTACTGTCTTACCCTCAGGACAGGAGTAACTAGGCAGCATCAATGAGATACTCTTGTGTTTCTTCTGAACAGCTTGTTTCACTTACTTTTATGAAGGTGGTTCTACAAGCACTTACTTCATTTGGACTACACAGCAAGACTTTATCTAAAACAAAACAGTCTTCAAAGAAACTATAGATTGATAATATATATAAAAAGAATAGAAGCCATATTACAATGTAAAAACAGCTTCTACTTAATGGAATTATAAGAATTTGATTACCAGAATAGTATCTGAAATTGGGATTTAAAAATATGAATGACTTTCTACTCTGCGCATACCATGCCCTTTAAGATATTAACATATAAAAATATGCATCTAAGTTACAGATGCAAATTGGGACTCCGGGCAAAAAATTGTAGACAGGAATTTATGGCCAAAAAACTGGACAGCACTGGGCTTTTCAAGGAGTTATCCATCCTTCAGCCAAAGCCACAGTCTAACTCTCACTCTTACACCCTGCTGTCAGAGGGATGTGGAGAATGCTGGAATTCATCCAGCTTACGGGTCCACATGTTTCTAGTCACTCCCTATCAGGTTTCATCATTAAGCTGACGTCATCTACTTACATTTTCTTCTGTTCAATGTTTAGTTTATGAGAACAGCATGATTGAGCCAGGCACGGTGGCACATACCCTCTAATCCCAGCACCTTGGGAGGCTGAGACAGGAGGATCACAAATTGCAGGCTAGGCCAGGCAACCTGGCCACCTAGTGAGACACTGTGTCAAAATTTCAAAAACAAACAAAAGGAAAACAGAGCTAGAGATACAGCTTAGTGCAAAGGACCTGGGTTCAGTTATCAGCACCACACACACACAACCCCCGATATAAATGAAATCTTTAGAAGTAGATTATATATCCTGTTTTTACTTTTAAATCAAATGATCATTTAGTACTTAAGATGAACTATGACAGTGTTTGTTTTTTCAATCATAAGATTAGATGCTGAGAGTCAAGGAACTGATTTTTATGGATCAACTTTAAAGCCTGTCACCTTTATTCTTAAACACTTATTCAGCTGTGTATGGAACTGTAAATCCCCAAATTATCTAAATATATTTATTTTAAAATAATTATTAGGCTGTTCAACTATTTTCACGCCCTGTGCAGTTGAATCAACATCTTGATTGTTGATCTGGCTGTCTGTCTTGAAGTGTGGCTGTCACTTCATGGAAAACTGATAGTATTTGCTGCAATTGATTAACTTTGAGTTTTTACATAAAATTTAGTTTCCTTCATGTGTTTTAGGGCATTTGATACAGGCTCAAGTTGGTATTACCCCCCCCCTTTCTATTCCTGTCTAGTAGTTGCACTGTCATTTCTCCTAGGGCTTATCTGTCCCCTAGTTCACCACCCCTTATGATGGGAGTCCCAAATCACCAACATATGAGAATATTCCAGTTATCACACACCTAGACCTTCAGCCAGCAAGTACACTGGTCCAAGTTTTGTTCTTGGGGGCTATTTCTCTTTCCACCCTTTCGTAAGTACTCAGCTCTAGGTAAGCCATTAAGTCCAGAGAGATAGCCTTTCCTATTCTGCTATCTAAAGACTCACGGAGAGCTCCCAAAACTCAGAAACTCACAAAAATAAAAGATCTGCATAAGAATACTAAGGCATTATTTACATTTTCCAATGTGTTGACATTTGCTTTAAGCAAATGCATTGGAGGATAAAACTGCTGAGCCTTAGTAACAATCAGCATTAGTACCACACAGTAGCAGTTAAGAGTTTCACTTAAAGGGAGGGCTGGGCAAGGGTGAAAAATAAGAACCAAGAGAGACTATGTAAAGGTGCAAATTTCCAATGATGAATGTCATTATATTGTACACCTAAAATGTACCAATGATAAGGATGAATAATCGATAATGTAAAATAGGAAGAAAAGGTCCAAAAGGGTAGGGGTAGTGGGAGGGGCAGGGGAAAGGAAAGAAGGGAAAGGAAAAAATGATGAGAAATGGAAAAAATGGAAATAAAGTCTTTGTAAATAGGGAAGGGTGGAGGGCGTGAAGGGAGGGCTAGGAATGGGGGGGGGAAGACTTTCACTTAAGAATGTCTTTGATGAAGCACTTATTTTTTATTAAATCTGACACACTTAACATTTTATGTGATGAAATGGAAAGTGTAAAGACTTTTGCTGCATACCAAATACAATGACTGTCTCCATGGAAAGCATTCAAGAAATTGAGCTATAAGCTGAATTACTCTCTTTTTAAAATATCACTAAAGGCTCTCCCAGCTTCACAAATTATGAATATATTGTCTTCATTATCTTACCAGATATTCATTCAGCCTACTTCAATGTGGCTTCTGATTTGACTGGAACATGGAACTGCTCTTGCTAAAGCTGCCAACAGCCTCCTGACTACCAAAACTAGGGGACACATTTCAGCCCTATTTACTTAACCTCTCCATTGCTCCTAACATTACTGAGTACTCTTTTCTTGAAATTCTAATAGTGATGCCAATACACTATTGCTCTCCATCTTCCTAGTGACTCTTTTTCTTTGCTGTGAGATATATGCTGAATATGTAGCCCATACTTAAGTGTTTTAAACTCTAGGTCCACATATACAACTGTGCATAGGATAACACCATTTTATGATCTTAAAGATCTTTTATATCCTTATTGACCTTCCACAAATATTTGCTCCTCTTCCACTTAGTAACTTACCTTGGATAATGAGGCCACTACCAACCCAAGCCAGAAATATAGCAGTCATCTTAAGAGTCCTCCTTCTTCACTTCTAAATATATTCTAATTTCTAAACCTCTTTATCTTCACCCCCATTAATTTTAAGCCCTAATAATTTCTCATGCAATATATCACCCTCCTCCAATTCTGACCCTTTCAATCCATCCTCTACTGCTAACAAAATAAAGAAATTCTAAAAGGCAAATCTAATTATATTATTCACTTGGATTCTGGGCTTATTTTTTTTTGGTACTGGGGATCGAACTCAGGACCTTGCGCTTTCGAGGCAGGAGCGGGGGGAACCACTGAGCTAAATCCCCAGCCCTGGGCTTATATTCTATACCTAGCACACAGGCATTTTCCTAATGAAAGGGTCCGAGATTAACCCCAAACGTAGCAAGCCCTTCCGAACCTTTCAGAATCATCTCAAACCATACCCTCGTTAGCAGTATGTATAGGTTCCAGCCAACTCCCAAATACGTTCAGTTCACATACAGGGCTATGCTGCTTCCAACTTTTCACCCCAATGAACATCAGATGATCTCTGCCTGGAAAGGGACTCCTAATCTGCTCCCCAAGTGAACAAGTGCTCATCCTTCCAGTGTTCTTTCATCTATGAAGTTCTTCCTAGCTTAGTGGTCCTTCTTTCCCCTTATACTTTGTAGACACCTTTATTATGGTATTTCTCATATGGCATTTTCATATTCTCCATCCTTAAGAAATCATGAGGAAAAGATCATTTTATTCATGTTTGTATGCTAGTGTTTAGCACAGTGCTGGTAAATAATATACACTGAAATACTGAGTAAATATTCTCTATAGCATTAACAACATGCAGTTTTGTCACAAAATTATTTCTTGCATAATATAAAATTGAAAGTATTTACTTAAGAAGCTTAGATTTTCTCCCAAATACTTTAGAAAACTAATGAACCTATCATTAGCACTTCAAAGAAAAAGTCTGTGATTTTAAAAAATTGACAATACAAGCACAAACATAAACCGTCTCTTCCTTCAAGTAAAAATCTACATATAAGGCTTCTTCTCAATCTTTACTTTTTTTGTGGTGCTGGGATTGGAATTCAGGGCCCCAGCATGCTAGGCAAAGGACATAACCCCAGCCTCCTAATTTTTAAATTTGATTAGACTAGTTAAATAATGTAATTTCTCTCCCAATTTTTAATTTTTGTATGCACAAATAATGTCCTTTCTATTTAACCCTGGATCCAGGTTTGCATAAAAATTCATGTCTTTAAAGTGGCCATTTGTGTGAAACAAGCACTATTTCAATTTTCAGAAAAGCAGCAAAACTTTGGGGATGTGGGGTATGCAGGAAATCAGAGAATGGTGTATGTACAAATCAGAGAATCTTGAGTTTCCGTTTTACTTTTTAAAAATATCCTAGCAGGAAACTATAAGTTTCTCCTCTTCTTTACCTTTTCACGAAAACAAAGGAGGAAAAGGAGTTTAAATGTTGCTGACTGTAAACACGACCTGCCTGCATACTGGACAGAGGCCAGCTGTCTATTAACAAGGTTCTGAAAATCAGCACCGAAATATGTACTGGGCCATGGAGTTCGACGGAAACCTTCAGTGCATGTGAATTTACTAACTCCTCCAAGCACACTGATCATTGCCAAAGTCAAATGAAGGTCTCCTTTGATGTTAATGATTGTTAAGTGTTCCCCGAATGAACTAAAACGGACTTCCCAAGCAGGATATTGCTTGCAAGGACCTAACACCAGCATGACGTCCTTTTCTGGCATGCTGGAAAATGAACCGAATTCACTCGATAGGTTTTCTGAAAAGTTCTTTCCCCTGCTTCCCTGACTCACAGTTTCATTATTTTTAACAAGAGTCACCCTTCAAAGCAAATTCAAAGCGCAATGCTCGCTCCATCTGGTCCACTGGGGAGGCGGGCGCGGGCGGTCCGGACTTCGGTTGGCCCGCAGCAGGAAGGAAGCCCGCTCTCGCTTCGCGGCCCGCAGCGGGGCCGGAGAAACCCGAGCCCCCGCCCCCGGGACCGGGACGCGCTCTGGCGGCAGGGGGCCGCCCCGACTCTCTCGCACTCGTGATCGACACCCGCCCCGCCGTCCTCCGCGTCCCGCCGGTCGCTCCCACCTCCAGCCGCGCCGCGCGGGCCGCACTCACCCACTCCAAGACCTTGATGAAGCCCAGCGGCTCCTGGAGCGGGACCAGGTTCATCTGGAAGGCGGACATCCTCTGAGGGAAGGAGGGGAGAGAGTGAGGACGGTGGGGTGGAGGAGGAGGGGACCCGCGAGACAAGAGCGGCAGGGCGGCGGGGACAGGAAGGCGGGGCGGGCGGGCCGGGCTCAGAGTTGGGCGGGGCCGAGTGGTGGCGGTTGAGTCGCGGGCGAAGTGCTAGGGCGGAGTCGGAGCGGCGGGCCGGGGGGACGAGGGGGCCTGACCCGGGCTGGAAAGGGAAGGCTCCGCCCCTGGCCGCACCTCCCCGAGCCTGCTGACCCACTGACGAACCACGTAGAGGCTGGACGCCATACTGCGTATGTCACACCCCGTTCCTAAAGCTCGGCCCCTGGCGTGCTGTCGCTTTCTGCGCACGCGCGGTCTCAGCCCGGCGATCCTTTTCCGGTGCCTTCCCCGCCCGTGGCACCCCCGCACGCGCACTAGGGACCCACACGCACCTGCTGCCTTCGCCGCCCGCAGCCCTACAGAGGACGACGCTTTTCTACTTGTCCCACCACGTACTCGCAGTGCCCAGCTTCTAGATGACGTCATGAAGTGTTGACGCAGATGAAGCGTTTCAAAGTCTGTGTTAAGGGCCTTTAATTAAAATGGTGGAAAATTATTGCAAAGCAGTGGCCTTCTGGCGACCTGCAGTTGGTAGAGTGCCTCCAAAACGTGACTCACCAAACATTCCTACAGAGATTACGTTTATTCTGTTATTGGAGCCAGGGTTGAAGGAGGAAGTCACGCCTATTAGCGGAAGTTCTGGCTGCATAGGCTTTTGATGGCCTATCCAGTGTTCCTTCCTTGGGAGCGTCCTGCAGAAGGCAGCTGCCTCAGGAGCTGCCTAGATGGCACCTCCTCCTGGTGCTGGGGCTCCAGCTGGTGACTTGTCTGCTTTTCATTACCTGGCATATTCTTGGGAGAGCTGGAATAGTGGCCTGTTCGTGAGTGTAAGATGGTTAACATTGTGAAATACCTGGTAAATAAGGACAAAAAGACTTCAGCTCAAGAGGATCCCAGTACAGCTTCCAGGTACTTACCTGTACAGTAATACCTCAGTTCACAAACGCTTCTGTTCGAGAACGATTCTGTTCACGAACAGAAGTGTTCAGCAAAATCTTGCTTCCGTTTTGAAACTGCATCAGGTGACCAACACAACTGTGGCCGTCTTCCCTGTGTGAACACAAACTCAGCCATCTTCCCTGCTCTGACGTGCTTGTGGCCTTCTCTCGATGAGATTGTGGTTGTAGTCAGACATGTGCAGGCTTGCTGTGAAGCTTTTTTGTGTACTTTTAAGCACATACAGTACTGTACAGTATTGTTTAATCCAGCATGGCTCCAAAGAAAGTGCAGAGCAAGCATGGTGGCAAAAAGAGTGCTGAGCAGTAATGAAGGTGACAAGTGCAGAACAAGAATGTTAAGAAGGTTTTGAAGAAAATAACCATTGTATTGAAGAAGAAAATTGTAGAAAAGCATGAACATGATGTTCTTGTGACCGATTTGGCCTTGGAGTACAAGATGGCGAAGTCGACAACCTCACCTGTTGTTGTTTTTGGTACGGGGGATCGAACTCGGGACCTTTCACTTGTGAGGCAGGCGCCGGAACCACTGAGCTAAATCCCTGGCGCTATCTCACCTATTTTGAAGAATAAAGATGCCATCACAGGGGCTGATGTGGCTGGCAAAAGGAGTAATGAAGTTTAAGGTGGAAGAGGTGGAAAAACTTTTGTTGAATGAGAAACAGCTGACAGGTGGTAGTGTTCGTGAAGCTATGATCTGTGAAAAAGCTAGGCAATTGCATGGTGATTTACTACAAGAAAACCCCTCTCCAAGTGCAACAAGTGATACATTTAAAGCCAGTAGAGGGTGGTTTGATAAATTCTGCAAGAGAAGTGGCATCTACAGTGTGGTAAGACACGGTAAGGCTTCCTGTTTTAACAAGGCTGTTGCAGAAGCCTACAAGAAAGAATTCTCAGAATTGAAGGCAGCAGGATATGTTGTTCAACAAGTGTTCAACTGCAGCGAGACAGGGCTTTTTAGGTTGAAGATGCTGAACAGAACCTATATCACACAGTAGTAGGAAAAGGCATTGCTGGGGCAGAGTGAGCAGCAGAAGGCATTTGTTGAGGAGCATTCCACTGAGAAAGAGGAAGACAGAAAAGATGTTAGTGGTGTGATAAAATCCATTATGGTAAAATGGAATGATTTCTTTGAGAATAAATGCCAGCATTTCTTTGAGTAGCACCACCCCAACATAACTATAATGAACAGGCTGTTGGAGCTGATGGATGATAACGTCTCTCATTTTTGGAGGGTTGTACAATGCAGTAAAAAAGTGACATTAAGCAAGTTTTTGTCAAAATTGACCCTGCAGCTAAAAGACGAGAGAGGAAACCCATGCAAGCGATCTCCCAGATGTCCTTATGGTACAGGACTCTCCCTCCAAACAATAACCTCCTCCCCATCTACCTTCCTGTTCTCTATGCCAAAAGTTGTTTCAAGCAAGGGTAGTGTTCTCTTTTCATACTGTACTGTACTTTGTTTCATATTTTCGTGGTAAAAAAAAAATATGGTTCAGAATGGATTAACCATATTTATATTGAATCTTATGGGGATATTTGATTCAGTTTACAACCAATGCGGTTCACGGCCAGAATAGTGAAATGAATTAAATTCACAAACTGAGGTACCACTGTATATGCTAAGTGCCATTGAAGTAATTCCATCAAGGCAGCTGTTCTTGAACATCTTTCTAGTAAAGCTAACCTTTCTTCCATCCCTTCCTCCTCCTCTCCTTGCTGGAGATTAAACCCAAGGCTTCATGTGTTTGAAGCAAGTGCTCTGGCGCTGAGCTGTACCCTCACCCCAACCCTTTCTCTTTTAAGGCCTGTCTCTATGTTTGGTTCCCAGAGTGCAACAGGAATATTTCCATTTCCTAGTAGACAAAGTATTTATTTTTTTTCCTGGCTCAAATCTAGAAGTTCCCTGCACATTGCCTTGAGCTCGGTGGCACTTAATGGGTAAATGCAGATTCCACTTACTAAGCGGGCATTGTAGATGCCCCTGTGCCTAGGTCAGTGGAGGGTGACCGCTACCCAGTGCACCCGCGACCAGCACGAACATAATCCATGTCTCTGAGCTCAGTTTCATGCTTTCTGAGTCTCATTCTTTTTCTTTCTCCTTTCCCCTCCTGCTATTTTTATATCTTCCACTCAATATTTCTTTTTAGTCTCTTTAGCCCATCTTCCTAAGCCTGTCCTCCTGTTCTGTTGAGGCCTTTTGAGTAGGCACCTGGGGATGGAGTAATGGGTAGGATTATTTACCTTGCGGTTCATGTTCAGGTTCAACTTGTACTCAATGTTATTTCCAAATGAGATAGACAACAGAAGGATGCACACTTTACAACTTTAGTTAGTAAGAAGATTGAAGGTCCAAAATAAGCAGGGCATGGTGGCATGGACCTGTAGTCTCAGCTACTCTGGAGGCGGATGTAGATGAGACCTGCTTAGTGAAATCATGTATCTTAAAAAAAAAAAAAGGATCTGAAATTCATTTTCACTTATTGAAGGTTTCAGAAACTGAAATTCACTTATTGAAGGTTTCAGAAACTGAAGTTCACTTATTGAAAGGTTTCAAAAACTGAAATTGGATGGGCCCTTTCTGACTTTGTGCGCTTTACTTTGTATTGCCTGTCTGCTGCCTCTTTCTGCTTTCTCTCCTGCTTCTTGTTTAGTTTCACCACTGGGAGGCCTGGTGACTGCTTCTCCTCAGGAAACCTTTAGTGCTAGTAGGGCACACCCTAGAACTTTGAGAAGTCTCCTTCCTTGGCCCTGTGCCACTGGTTTTTAAGGTTGTGACTACGTAAGGTGAGCAGGACCAGTCAGGTCACTTGCCAGGATTTGTTCATGGGAACCAACTGAGCATAGCCAAGCAAGAGCGAGCCATTGTGGTGACCTTCGGTTAGGCACAGCCCACCACTGCTGCTGCCAGTCAGCCAGCTCAGGGGACGCCTGATTCCTCAGAAGAAGCTGGCAGTGGCTGGCAGAGCCAGTGACATCTGATTAGGCAACATGATAGTTGTGAAATTATTTTTATGTTCCCATAACGAAAATGTTGAAATAATACCATTTCATCAAAGCCACAACTGTTCAAAACCTGTGAAGGATGTTCAGACGACTGTATCATGTTGACTGCAATCCTGGTCATTTTAAAATTTGTTGCTCAAATCTAAGGAAAAAGCCAGAAACTCTTGAGCACATGTTCCAAATGTACCCACCCCCGGCCATTATGAAATAATTCTTGTTAATGCAAAATTGTCTTATCTATCCGAGGTAGTGTTGTTGAAGCATACTGCTTCATCAGTGGCATAACCATGGGTAAAGTACTTACATAGCTTTTCAGGGTTGCACTTTCTCTTTGTTGTGTACAAAACATGTCCCAGGTTTTGATACTTGGGATTCAAGGATGTTCAGAAGGCCAAGCAGGAAGCTATATTTAGGCAAGTCCTGTTATTGGCTAACTATAATATTCATTTGCTTTTCTCAATAGGAATACAAAATTTCAGTCACTTTATTTGCAAGATTTTGTGACTAATTCCCAAGCCATTTTTTTTCTGACTATATAGCATTTAATGTGAGTCTATTCAAAACCTGAGTTTCCCTTATACACAAATAGGTTTTTCTTTTCACTAGTGAGTTGAACAGTCACTTTAGAAAAATTTTAAAATAACTCTACATTTATTTAGTTTTATAACAGACTGATTCAAGACCTAGGAAATCTTAAAATAATTAAATTGCAGCCTTTTAAAACTAAACTTTGAATTTTAACACAGTAATGATGTAGCCATGTTCAAAGTGTACATCCGTTTAAAAAAAAACTTTGAATTTTTAAATTTGTTGTAAAAAAGAAATTAGTATATAACTGCTGACTACAGAATTTTTCAAACTTCATCAGTTGTCTACTAATGTGTTTTACCGCTCCAGGAGCCAGTCTAGGAATCTACATTTAATCTCATGAGGTCTTTCTCAAAGGAGTGTTCAGGGTGGAGGGAAACATGTAAGACAAAATCATTTTCTAGTCTATTGAAAATGGGAAAATGTGCACAAGAAGAAATCAGTGTACAGCAGCAGTTTGCCTTGACCCCAGAAGCTGCCTGCTCTGTGGGTGCTGCTGGGGTTTTAATGTCTACCCCTGTTAGGGTCCTGGTGTCCAAACTTGTAGCTGTGACCTATGCTACATACGATAGGTTCGGGTACAGACCTCTCGCAGCCCTGCTTCCCACGTCATCAGAGTAACTGTGATCCTCGAGAGAATCCCTTAAGCTTCTGCGGTCACACAGAGTGGTACAAGTCAGTGATTAACAGCCAGCAGCGTTGTCAGAGTCCTGGGGTTGAGCTCTGCCTTGTGGCCTTCAAGCTGTTAACCTCCCTAGGTTTCCATTTTCTCATCTCCAGTCTTCAGAAAGGAAACGAGGTTTAAATCTTATAATCATCAGAGGTTACTTGAAGCGCGCCTGGTACCAAGAAAGAACTGAGTGACTGCTATTTGTTGTTGTCGCTGTGTTCCAGAAAGACTGCGTGCATCAGTCAACCTATTGGGTGGTGAAGAAGCAGCAAAGATTTAGTGCTAGAGGAAAATCTGTTTAAGGAAGTCAAACTTATTATTTGCTAGGAAGAATTAGAGAGATAAGGAAGACTTTGGCTGATAAAAGAAATAAGACTTGAGGACAGAATTCTAGAAATCAAAAATAAAGACTGAAACTCACCAGGCAAATACTCTAATTCCCTCTGTGTGGGTCAATTTTGATCTGTTTGTGCTGGACGTGAACATAGTTCTCAGCACCGTTTCAAGCTTAGCTCACCCTTAAGGAATGAATAAATAGGGTTAAATGTTCTCATTTGTAGAGATTAATTTTTAAATTAATTTTATTGGTACATTTTAGGTATACAATATAATGATATTCATCATTGGAAATTTGTACCTTATTTTTTCCGCTTCCCCTGCCCTCCCTTCAACCCTTCCACCCCTCCTTATTTACAAAGACTTTGTTTCCATTTTTAACTTTTCTCATATTAATTCCATTCCCTTCTTTCCTTTCCCCAACACCTCCCACTTCCCCTTTGGACCTTTTCTTCCTATTTCACATTATGTAGAGATTAATTTTATAATAATCTTCACAGTTGTTGTAATTAGGTATGCAAGGAAAAAAAGTCTTACGTAGAAACTTATTTTGCAGAGCCAGGCTTGGTGGCTTATGCCTGTAATTCCAGCACTTGGGAGGCTAAGGCAGGAGGATTGCCACGAGTTCAAGGCCTGCCTGGACTACATAGTGAGTTTGAGATCAGCCTGAACTACAAGCAAGACCCTGTCTCAAAAAAATCCAAAAACCAAAACCAAAACCAAAAACCCAAAAACTTACTTGCAGTAACATAGCTTGGTGTTTGGATAGTATTTTCTATTTTTCACAGAACTTTCACAGTCTCTTTTTCATATGATCTGTGAATTAAAGGAGAGTGTGGGAATTACGGTCCCCGTCTTGATCTTCCGAAAACTGAAGCTCAGTCTGAAGAAAACATCAAGAAAGGCTTCATAGAGGAAGTGACACAACACTGAAGCTAGAGAGATGTATAGGGGTTCCCCAGGTGGAATGCTGCAGAGATTGGGGCGCAGCAGTAGAGGGAGACTTCTCAGATTGTCCTGTCTATCTGCTGTGCAGAGGCAGGACTTTATGTGCTACTCTAGGAGTCTGGACTTTATTTCCTGATAGCGAGTTGCTTTCAGGCAAAGGAGAATAACATGATCAGATTTTAGTTTAGGAAGATCCCTGTGATGAAAGAGTAGAAGAGGAACTGGAAAGATCTTCAGTGGGGAGGTTCGTGATGGATGATATGTTCTAAACCTGTTGGTCAAGAGATCTGAGGACCCAGGTACAGTGACAATGAACAAGAATATACAGCCAAGTTGATGCTAGCTGCACAATCCTTCCTGCCACAAAAACATGAGATTTAGACACAGAAATCCCTGGCTCCAGGGCTGGGGATTTAGCTCAGTGGTTCCGGTGCCTGCCTCACAGCACAAGGTCCCGAGTTTGATCCAAAGTACCAAAAAAAAAGAAATCCCTGGCTCCTGCCCTGCATTTGTCAGATATATACATTTTCAAAGAGCATTACGATTTAATTTCCTTTACCTTATCTGTGTAATGAGGGTATTTGTATGGCATCAAATTTGCATATGTTAATTAACATTGATGGACTACTTTTGACAACAGGACTAGGGTATTAAGACAAATGTGAGGATGTCATAGGCTGATCCCAGAATCATACCCAAGGATGGCTGGTTCAGTGGGCTGCCTAAGCTATGTAGCCCTGTCAATAGAGATTTTAGGATCCAGTTTTGAGCAGCTTCTATTGGAAGTAATTACTCAATCTTCTGGAAAGAGTTAAAGACATCATATTACAATGATACATGCATACCCATGTTTATAGTAGCACAATGCATAATAGCTAGATCTGGGAAACAGCCTATATGTCCATCAACAGATGAATGGATAAAGAAAACCTGGTATTTACACACAGTGGAGTACTACTCCAACATAATGAAGGATAAACTTAAATCATTTGTAGGAAAATAGATGCACCTTAAGACCATAATATTAAATGACATAAATCAGACACACAAGCTTAAATAGCGAATGATTTCTCTTACACGGGAAACCCAAAGTATAAATTAAACAGCAAAGTAAAAGATAGATAATAGGAAACAGAGAACTTTTGCAAATGAGAAGGGGACCAAGCGATGGGGCGGGGAGTGGAAGGGGATGTAAAAGGAATTAAGAGGTGTTATGTCAACGTACCGACTCCCCAAGAGGAATGTAATCACTATGTACTGCAAACGTGCTAATAAAAATGAAAATTTAAAAAGTAATTATTCAAAGGATTTCCCCATTTTATTGTCTCCCTAGAAAGCAGAGCACCCCAAATATTTTGCAGAGTTTCAAGTTTACTAATGTATTATATTCAGAGTTCTCTTGAAATCAGGTGGGAAGCAAATGAAAATGTCCACTAGTTCTGTATGAATGGTTTATTTATCCTGTTTGCAGTCACACAGAGAACTGAGTTCCTGTCAGGGGGAAACAGCATGTGATACATCTTCTGGGACACTGAACTGGGTGGATCAGGTGCTTTGCTTTAAGCATGCTAGACAGGATGTTTCAAGCCTGCCAGATCGAAGATCAGAAACTCAGAAAAATGAATGCACAGTAGCCCTATGTCCTGATTCTGGCTTTGTAGAATTTGTATCAGAAACCACCGTGGTCTTCTGAGTGAAATCATTGTAGCATTTACTAGGAGAAAATAGCTCACCAAAGACAGCCACTTTCAGTATTAGGTAGTCACATGCCCAGGAAGTCTAAAATGTTATCAACAACAAAAATCTTCCTCTAACATGATTCGAAGAGGAGAAATAAATGACCAAGTGGAAGTTGGCTAGGTAAAGTCTGACACTTATAAAATAATGCAATGGAAGTTTTTAATAATATATTTAGGAAGTGGAAGAAAGTACATGGTAGCCAGGTTTCTAGAAGTTAACTGTAATTTTTACAAATGGAATTTTACTTTTAATATACTTTCTGAGTTGGCCATTTAAAATAATCTTTTTTTTTTTGGTACCGGGGATCAAACTCAGGTCTTTGTGCTTGCACAGCAAGCGGCTAAACCACTGAGCTAAATCCACGGCCCTAAAATAATCTTTTGGAGAAACTGTTTGTGATCATTCTTTTTATTTCTTAGGTTTGTGTATTTTAACTCCCACCCACCCCAATTTTTAAAAAAGCAACAATCTTTGGAATTGCCTTACAGCTAAATAAATTGATCTTTCTTTTCTGAAGCAATTTCTTTCTTTATTTTCCTTGAGAGAAAAGCGAGCATTTTCATTTGTTTATATTTAAATTTCTTTCTTTCTTGTTAAACCTCTCTGCTTTCTTTCTTGTTTTTATGTACTAAAATAACCAGTGATGAGAGACTGGGGATTTTTGGACTTGGACTCTGCAATCCAGGCAGGTAACCACCTTTGTGATGAGGTTTGGGAAAATGAGGAAAACTCCAAGCACCCCACCACACACCTATGGAGCTAAACACATCCCACTGACCCTGAAATCCGTTATAATACATTTCCTAGCATAGGCCAGCTGATTCATGTTTTAAAATACACCCTGGAGAACTAGTGCATTATAGTCTATTGCAGCATAGCATTGTGACAGGAAATTATCTGAATGGTTTTGTCCTGGGAGTGAGAATAATAGGAGTTTTAATGGGAGTGTAGGAAGGGATAATCATGGAACCTAGGGCGCAATCCCAGGAAGACCAAGAAGCTGCAAGAGGGTTACTGAATGCCCAGAAGTGTGGCACAGAAGCTGCCATGTATTAAGGAAAAGGCAGATGGGAAGCAAAACCAAGGCACACTTCATTACAAAAGGTGCCAATCTTTTGATAAGAAAGACCTGAACAGTCCACACCTTCCTTCCAGCATTTATTGACCACTCATGTCCCAGGCACTTCGCTGAGTGCTGATCATACAAGAGGAATGTGACGTTCATGTCATAGAGCTTACATTCTAAAAGGAGAGATAGAAAAAAAAAGATAATGAAATTATATTTTCAAGTTGTAAGTACAATGAAAACTGCAAAACAAGCACCATATATAGATATATATTTTTTTCTTTTCTTTTTCTTTTTGCTTTAAGATTGGACAACCCTACAAAATCTGTGGCAAAACAGAAATAAGTTGACAGGGCTACAGTCTTCATTGTCTGCATAACAAACTATTACTGACTGAGTGCTATGTAAGCAAGTTTCTAGGGATAATCCTGTGATACTTTCAGGACTCTTTGAAATGCTGTAGACTCTCCATTCTGGACACCAAGGGATTCCTGGGAGCCAATTCTAGTAATTAAATAGGTGAGATTGACTACCACTTGGGTGGTTTGATTTTCAGACCTATCTTCTATTTGCTAATTCCACCACCAACATAATGCCCACTCTGCTGCTGCATTTCCAGAAAGTACAGTGTTGAGAATTCTGGGAGGCTGTCTGAGGGGAAAATAAAAAGGTGTTGGTCGTGAAGCAGCTGGTGATGAGAGAAGTGTAAGGAATATGCCCAGGGTCCCAGAACAAGTTAATAAGACAAATTGAAAATGCTGCAGGTAGAAGAATGAACTCATGCCAGTTCAAGATCAGCAACTTGGGTGACGAGAAGAGGAAGGGTAGGGAACAGAATTTCTCTTAAACCCAAGTGTATAGTGTAGGAGCTCACACCCCGAACTGTAAAGCAAGCCCTCGAGGTGCTCAGTGTTACAGAGGGACTGTAACTATGATAGGCCATATCACAGTTCTGAACATTCTTTAAGCAAAGCATGTGATTACAAAAGCCATTAGGAATAAGTCAGAGCCAGGTATGGTGGTGCATTCCTGTAATCCTAGCATTATTGGGAGACTGAGGTAGGAGGATTGCAAGTTCAGGCCCTGCCCAGCAGTTTAGCACTTGAAAGAGACCCTGTCTCAAAAATAAAAAATTGAAAAGGACTAGGAAAATGCCTTAGTGTGAGGGCCCTGGGTTCAATCCCCAGTACTACCAAAAAAGAAAAAAAGATGTCAGTAGAAGATAACGTGTTATTTTTATATTACAAGGATAAGTGTACTATTGTTTATAGAATACTGAGAAACAATGTAAAATACGGGGCCATGATAAAAATATGTTTAATTTTTTTTTTCTGGCCCTGTGGATTGAACTTGGGACCTTGGGCTTGTGAGGCAGGTGGTGGAACCACTGAGCTAAATCCCCGGCCCAAAAATATGTTTAATTTTGTAAAAAATTGATTCTGCTAAAAGACATTATCATTAATCCCCTTCAAGATAAATACTCCAGCTCACTTTAAACACACTTATTCCATCATTCTTGCCACTTTCTGAAGCAGTTCTGGGAGTCCTCTTTCGTGAGTGTCCAGTTGCGCTGTCCTGGCTGCCTCTATGTCCTGAGTTGATTCAGATGTTTACCTTTCATGGTCATTTTGGCTTGGGAAGAGCCAGAAGTCACATCATGCCAGATATGATCAACAAGGTAGATGAGGATGCACTGCTTTTATTTGATAGAAATTGCTCTAAACAGTTGATCCATGAAATATGGTTAAAAATATGGTGAATGGTTAAATTTTAAAAATTATTACAGTATAGGACACATTACCATTATTCTTCCTCAAAATACTCTCCATTGCCTCAGACACACTTTCCCATCATTCTTGGCAATATGTCTTACTATAATCAGTTTTTAAAAAATTAAAGCATTTACTGTATCTTTTGATCACCCCTTGTACATTTATGCCTTGTTCTCACGTACCTATTAGTGAAAGGAGAAGAGCGGAATTACTAAAGCAATCAAGTAAAACTATCTTCTCCAGCTGTTCAGTGGCACGCATCTTTATGTCCACCCAACCTCGTTTTGAGCTTTGAGGAACATGCTTCTCCCAGCATTCAGAAGTGTTCCTAGTCAAGTGATTTTTGTCCGGGGATAGGTTGGTGATCTAGGCTCAGTCAGAGTATTTTATCCCCCTAGGCTAGTGATGGCACAGCTTTTAGATCTTTCAGTGCTGCGAACAGCCTGCTGTGACACATGGGCCATAGCTTCACCATGACTGCACTAGGCATAGTGGTTAGTTCTTGAAGGAGCATGTGATAGAAGCTGGACACACAGAAGTCTCTCCGGGTATTTTATCAGGCATCCAGAAAAACATCCTTTTTATAGTCTAAAATCTCTATAGAGGTCTGGAGCAGTCAAGATATGTCTTGCTGCCACACAAAGAGTCAACTTGTTGAAGAAGCCCAGCAACAGCAAAAATGCTAGAAAGCATAGAGTATGGGGGAAGAAAGAGTGCAAATGACACTTTATCCATTCTAACATCCCTCGTGTGGGTAGAGCGACAGTTTACCAACCTCTTAGAACAGGGGAAATGGAGCTACGACTCACCATAGAACCAGTTGTCCTTGTCAGGAAGGACCAGACTCCAGGAAATTTACAGTGGTGCAGCAGTTATGACAGCAAATGACCCAGCTGAAACTTTGTTGAAGTTTTGTGCCTTTGGGAACTAAGGTTGGTGTATATTTGCCCATCTTCCTGAAGGCTTCCAGTGCCTTCAGATATTAGTCTGAGTTACCTGATTCATCTAGGGGGGAAATGTGCAAAAGAAATAGGAAGCCAGCGATAGTGCCTGAGTCCAGCGTAATGAGTTTCTGGTCTTTTCCAGGCATCGGACTTTGTGATGTTTGAAGGCAGGGCCTGTAGCTCCCCTCCTGTATGTTTAGGCCTAGCACAGCTTCCAAACTCAGTACCTCAAGGAAGCACTAAATGAGTGAACCTGATGTGGTAAATAGAGATAGAGGCCCTGAAATACTCAGTTTGAGAGATTCATTGCTTTGGATTAAAGTACTGCCTCTCCAAACATCCTCTTAAAAATGCAAAGACCCAGAGGAGACATAAAAAATTTAGCTGTCAACCAGCAATTCTCATTTTTGGCAGTTATCAGAACAGGAGGGACCATAAAAATTGGATTTTAGAGAACAATCTCAGTATGATAGAAAGGGGTAGACTTCTGTAAGTGATTTGAAAAACAGTTTGCCATTATGTCTGAAAGCTGAGCATTTATTCACATATGACCCAGAAATTCCACTCCCAGGGAGTGACCCCAGAGAAAGCCTTATAGATGTAAAACTGGAGATGTGCAAAAGAACACTCATAGTTGTACTGCTCAGATGCCAAAACTAGAAACAATGGAAATGCCCAACAGCAGGAGAGTAGATGGATAAACTGTGTTAGAGCTGCACAGCTGTTATATGGCAATAAAAGCAAATGAACTACACTGATTCACGACAGTATGGCTAAGTCCCAGCAACAAACAATAAACACAAACTGAACAAAGTGCCCCCAATTTATACAATATAGTATTTTTATAGACTTAAAACAACAAATGTAAAAATTTACTGTATAGAAATGCAAACGGGTACAACAAAATTACACATTTTTAAAAGTAAACGAATTCTGGATGATGGTCACCTCGGGCGGGTAGTAGGATGTGGGGACCGTGGAGTTAATGAGGGTTATGTTAAGGTTCTAGCTTTCGTTGCAGATGGTAGGCTTTTAGGCACTTACCACATTATTAAGAATAATGAAATAAAAGGACTAAGTATGAACAGAACTAGATAGCCTGGGCTCTCGAGGAAACAAGCCAATATTTAGTTGGGGCTGTGCAACCTTGAAACTGACGGTAGAGGGTGGGAAGCAATGTGGGGCTGCAGGCTGCCTGGCAGTGGGCAGGGTGCTCACCCAGCAAAGTGAGGGTCTTCAGGTAGGATCGGGCAGGATCAGAGCAGTCTTTGGGTGGAAGGAGGGAGAGGAAATTGTCAGAGAGAGGGTCTGATGGGCAGGTAACTTCCCCAGGAACCACTGCTGGGTTGCTTCTTTGGCCCTGTTGGTGGCTGGGGAACTGATCTCACACACTGTGGAGGCCACTGAGCTAGAATTGTCAGCTGAGCACTCAGGCCCCAATGGTAACAGGGATAAGGTGTATCCCTCATCTTATAAGATAAGTTGTAGAGTGGTAACCGCCTCCAAAAGTTGTCATGAGAATTGAGACGGAATGTGTATAATGCAACAAGCAGAATTTTTGGCGCCTAATAAGTCTCAGAAGATGTTACCCTACTCCACCATTCCCCTGCCTGGAATCATGATTGAGATGCTTGGGGGGTGGGGTGAGCGGACCTGGCTTTGTTCCCCTTTCCTTTTTGTCCCACCCCGCTCTTTTCCTAACCCAGCAGCCCAAGGGCACTGTGCCCATGTTACAGGATAAAGAAAAGAAACATTTTTCACCCTCTTTCTAGCATCAGGCACTCTTCTGTGGCTTTTCTTTGAAAAGCTCCTGGGTTTAAAGAGACATCCCAAATGAAGCTTGGCGCTCCTAGTCAGCAAATAATTCACCACCTCCTTCAAAGAACAGTCTTCAAATATTTGTTTAATATTTACTTGCTCCGGAGCAGATCTGGCCCAACAGGATGAAGGCACCTTTCCCCAGTATGTTAGGAGTGGGGTGTGGTAGGTTTCCAGTTTATTTCAGAGATATTTCCACTCCCTTAGGACTAATGTCACCTGTTCACCTGGTTCTTCCTTTATGTGCCCAAGAGCCCGCCAAGGGTGATGAGGTCAACCAGATGTCTTGTTAGCTGGTAGACTTCTCTTTCACTCAAGGTTGTTTTTCTTTTTTCGGTCAGTTAAGAATACTCAGTTAGGGGCTGGGGATGTGGCTGAGCAGTAGAGCTCTTGCTGGGCAGGGTCAAGGCCCTGGGTCTGCCCCCAGAAACCCCCACCCTGTCACTCACCCATTTTCCAGTTTGCCTCATTTGTCTTTTATACATTTATGTGCCTGTGTCTTTCATAACACTGCCATTGGTTCTTGTGATTGCATACTTATCAGGGACTGAAATAAATTCACATGGCTATTTTGCTAATGAAATGTGGTTATGTTAGTGGAATTTTAAATTTCGTAGGTTTAACTTTGAATTTTTGTAGACTATTTTCTGAGTTACTTAGATGAGTAACTTAGAATTTTCCTTTCTTGTTCTTAATTGTTTTCCTAACTTGGGGGGAAATGCAGCTAGGCAGGGCAGGGTTGAGCTCTCAGAAGGGACTCTCCTTATCACGAATGCATGTTTACCCATGCCTTAGCACCACCAGGCTCCTCCTCTCTCCCGGCACAGCCACTGGGAGGACACAGAACATTCCTCATGCCGAGCTGCCTCTCTTCCTTTGAGTCCCATGACCTCCACAAACATGTAGAAAATTTTAGAGGCGCACACTCCTCACACTCCACAAATTTTCTTTGGTCTCTCCCTCCTGGCTCACTTCCTCTGAGGATACATTTGGGCTCAACTTCATTCTAGTGGGCCAGGATCAAGGGAGTAGGAAGTGATTTAAAGATTTTGCACTATTATGCAACATAGTACTCTAGAAATGATCTACCTGTTCCCCTTCATCCATCTTGAGGAAAACCTGGAATTCTACTACCAGAACTCCTTTCCCCTGGCTAAGTTTTGATTGTTCTTATCAGTTCTTTGGAGACCAGAACTTTAAGCTGTCCAAGTCATCTCCATCTTAGTGTGAATGTGGAGCTGCTGGCATCAGCAGAGGGTCTCGGGACAGCTGAGGGGCGGAGAGGGAGGAGACCTGTCATTATAGCTCAGGACACACAGAGAACTTTCACTTTTGTAGAGTCATCTTGGGCCTGATTGCACGTGTTTAGTAACATTTTGATCTTGAATCCCACCCTGCCCACCTGTTGCTCCCTTGTGGGGTGTAGCTGCTCCTTGCCTTCAGCTTTCAGATTAGTAATGTTTACTTCTGGTAGCAATGGAAAATACCATGTAGGTTAGCAAAGTCACCAGAGGTCAGAGATGCCTTAAAAAAATAAAATATCAGAAAAGTGTCATCCAAAATGCAATATTGAAAAGAAGTTAAACAGTAAAAAGAATCTCAAAAGCCAAGAATGAAAGCTCCTCAAGGGGAGAAACACATTATCATACTTTCCACTCTTTCTTTTCTTTTGCCTGTGATATTGATTCATCTTTTATGAAAGTCAATAACTTTAATGTTAGAGTACCTCTGGAGACAGTGTTATTGCTTACATCTAGATGCCCCCCTAAAGCCTCATGGGATTATAGGTGGGAACCTTTGGGAGGTGATTGGATTATAGGAGCTTATAGCTGGCTTGATGTTAGGAGGTGGGGCCTGGTCGGAAGAGAGAGATCACTGAGGGTGAGACTGGAACTGGCCTCTTCCTTTGATGCTCTCTGCTTCCTGTTGGCCATGCCATGAGCAGCTTCTTCTCTGCGATGCCCCTCTGCCATGCCATTCTCCTTTGAAGCCAATCAACTATGGACTGGACCCTCTACAAACTGTGAGTCAAAATAAACTTCTCCTCCTTTAAATTGTGGGGGTTGGGTGTTGTATCTCAGCCACGAGAATGTAATTAAGACAGGACAGGCAGTGTAAGATTTTATGGCAGGTAAACAGGGAGTTACTGAATCTCACCAAACCATCTGGTTAATTGTGTTCCTTATTTGATGAGGAAACTTGTGGATCATCCAAAGGCAAGGGCTTTGTTGAGTTGCAGATTAAAGGCATGAGAATTGGGCCTCATTTGCTTTCATTTCTAACCTTAGAGAACCCATTTATTCTTTATCAACTTGTCAGGACCAATCTTAGACATGTTGAGAATTATGTGCAATCAATACTGATATTTATATGGCTCTTCATAGTTAGGAAAGCACCTTTACATCCATTATTGCATTTAGTTCTCCCAATAACACTGTGAAGTGGGCAATCCTGTTATCATCATTATTGTCACAATTTTGCAACTTGTGGAAACTGATGCTTAAAGGGTGCTGTGACTTGGCCGACTTCACCAAGAGAGGGAAAGGCTCTGAGCTCAGGATTTCTGGCCCCAAGTCATGTTGCTTTCCAGATCACATTGATTCTCAGATGCCAATCATCCCTGGTGTTCCTCGCCCTCTTATTAACAGTGGTACTGGAAGCCAACATTTGGGGTATCTGGTGATACCTGGTGCACCCCATTTAATCCTTACACCAACCTATGGCATAGATTTGACAATAAACTTTACCTTTCTGTTGAGCAAACTAATTCTCAGACAGGATGCATAAGTCTCAGACAGGTTAGGTATGTCATCCAAGGGCACATGGTTAGTAAGTGATGGAATCAGAATTCAAATCCAGGCCTGTTTGGTTCCTGTGCTCTTAAACACTCAACTGTATGACCTTTCTGTGCCCTTTGGTGTCTCATCCAAGGTTTTCCGCTCCTTCCACCTGTTAAGTTCACATAGCAGGAGCACAAAGAGTGCATTCAGAGGCAAAGAACAGACTTACAGGCTTCAGGGAGGACACGGGGTGAGCAATGGGTCCTCTAGGACGTACAAGAGTGGGGACACAGGTGACCTGTAGGCCTGAGAGAGCAAAACAAACGGTAGTGGTGGCTCAGGACAGCCTGCCTCAAGCTTTGGCATGTTGGCAGATTGAATGATTTAAGCTGAGGGGATCTGAGAAAACTACAGAAGCAGGAAGGTCTCTATACCTTCTTCTTTCTTTTCCCTGGAAGCAGATGGGAGAGGTGCCCTCTATGTACCTGAAGAGAGGAGTATCCTTGTCTCTGAACTCCCACAGTCACAGAGAAGAACCTAAACAAACAGGGCTTGCTAAATTCCCACCTTCTATCACCATTAGGTCATACTCTTTGCCCCATCATCCTATGACTGCCCACTCTTTAGCAAACCTACCATGAAAAACAGGTTTAACTCTTCATTTCTATAAAAGTTCTTGTTATAGTAAAAAAAAAAAAAAAAAATATATATATATATATATAGTTACAGTAAATAAATTTGAATGCTTTGCTCTTACTGTTTTTAGTTTTAGGGGCCTCAGCTATGAACCTAGGAAGAATGAGGAAAAGCTATTCTTCCTCTTCTACAACAAGAAGTGCATTAGTGAGCCAGGACACGTAGCCTATGGGAGGTTGGGCTGTAGCATCCCCCACTGAGGCATCTCTGCTCTGCACCATTCACGTTTTATAGCAGGAGACTGAACTTAACACTAGGTATCTGCTAGAATGTGGAATTCAATGCCTTCCAAAGGCCCATTGTTCTTGGAGTGTTGCTATGGGGGGTGGGGGTGGGGTGGAAACTTCAAGGGGTAGGGCATAGGGGACAGTCTTCAGGTCACCAGGGATGGCCTCAAAGGGAATTGTGGGATCCAGCCTCTTCCTCTTCCTCTCTTTTTGCTTCCTGACCAGAGTGGTTTTGCTCTGTTGTGTGCACCTCCCCCCATGAAGTACTGCCTTGCTATGGGCCTACAAGCAATGGGCCCCACCCTTGTTAAAGTGACAGTTAGATGATGTCCCTTACTTATACTGACTTAAGGTACCATGGAGGGCTCATTGTCCCCCACAGCGTACTAGGAGCTCCTTGAAATCCATGGTGAAGACAGCAGGCTGTTCTGGACATGACTGATAATGTTAAGCCCCTCTGGCTGATTATACATGCTCCTACACTAAATGAATCCTTAAAGCCTTTTCATTGTAAAGACTAGACATATAATATTTCCCTGAAAATAAGATTGATCTTATATTAATTTTTGCTCCAAAAGACACAACAGAGCTTATTTTCAAAGTGTCTTATTTTTTCATGTACAATATTCTACATTTATTTATATTCAACAATCTACATTTATTCCTTTATTCATGTACAAAGTCTACATTTATTCATGTATAAAAACTACATTTATTCAAATATAGTCATGTCATCTTCCTCTGGAACATCATCATTAACTTTCCAAATCCTTGTGCTTGCTTCAGCAGTACATATACCAAACTCTCCAAACCCTGAATTCCAGCCTGAATTTCTTGTGACTCCATTTCCTGTAGAACCATTGGCCCTGATCTTGCATGTCCAGCAATAGAGCTCTCCTTAAACGAGCACTTCTTGTCCACATAGCCTGCTGGTAGTGCATTATTATGACACACAATACATTGAATTATGAAGATTCGTATTAGGCACAACCACATGCATTCATTATCAGGTGCACATGTTATTCCTGTGTTGTGTCTATATTCTGATGGTCATTTGGCAATAAGTCTCAAGTTCATCTGTTCATATAGGCATTTACCTCTCATCCAAAGGTGCCCTCTTGAGTATTTACAAATACGTAACTATAATTTATATTATCATTTATTTTAAGTTTTAATGTCAATATTACTTTTGTTTACTTATATATTAATATTATTATTTTACACAGTAAGTCCCTGATTTACCAACGGGTTCTGTCCCAGAGAACGTTCATAAGTCAGATTTGTTCAAGTCCGACAAAGTGATTCTTATACACCTTTGACACAAATGCTTTACAGTGTAAACCATAAGAAAACAACTCCACATCATTGCTTTTCCTCTTGTTGCTGGATGTCCTAGGCTCTGACCAAGCGCTGTACCACTATGCACTACCACACTGTACAGTAAACACACAGCAGCACAACTGTGACAATGTCCAGCAGGCACGTGAGCTACTTCCATGATTTGTTCGCATCTATATAATGCAAGGTCTGTTCATATCTGAAAATTCGCAATGCGAATGTTCATAAGTTGGGGACTGACTGTAATTCAGCACATCAGTTCTGTGTTATGATGGACATACTAAATGCCTTTGGCTGATCTCAACTGGGGCTTATTTTTAGGGAAGGGCTTATATTCCAAGCAACCTGTGGAAAAATAAAAAAATCACACTAGGGCTTATTTTCTGGTTAGGTCTTATTTTCAGGGAAATACGGTACTACACATAACTGCTGCTTAGGGTGTCATCACCATTAAAAGCAAAAACAGTGCCTGTCGTCTTTGAGAACTCATTCCCTTGCTGGTTACAGATGGCAGAGGGTGAAGGAAGAAGCTGGTGAGATGGGGAATGGGAATGAGACAACTTGTCCACCTTCCTGGAAGGATCTGCCTTGGAGGCTTGCAACAGTGATAGAATCGGAGTCTCCCTTCTCCCATGCCTCCCTGGGAAGTGGCTCTGGGTTCTCAGCCCAAAGTGCACAGTAGAACCACCTGGGGAACTTTTTGCTTCTTCCCATGCCTGGCACCCACCCCAGAATCTCTGTGATGCCGCCTAGGTAGTGCAGTTTTGAAAGCCTACCCAGGTGACCGTGAAGCACGGAGACCTTCACTGCCCTAGTTACAGTCACCTAAACAGATAACTGGCACAAGTGTCCAGTTCACCTTCCTAGTATTTTGGTGAGTTTGGAAAGGAATAGGCATTATAGACTGGTTATTTATTTATTTATGTGGTAATGGGGGATTGAACCCAGGGCCTTTGCACTGAGCTATATCCCCAGCCTTTTAAATTTAATTGTTTTAGTTTGAGACATGGTCTCATTAAGTTGCTAAATTGCCCAGGGAGGACTTGAACTTGCAATCCTCCTGCCTCAGCCTTCCGGAGTGCTAGTATAATAGGTGTGTGCCACCATGATTGGCTGTATACTGTTTTGTTTTTTTTTCCTATTAAGTTTATTGGTACATGTTGGGAGCAATGCTACATAATTCTAGGGATAAATCATTTGGTTAGCCTAGTTCTCTTGCCTACAGCCCAGCTACAGAATAACTCCAGTTTGGCCTCCGGTCACAACTGAGACTTCAGTGATCCAGTGATGCTGTGATTCTCCAGGACAAGAAACATCCTGGGAGAACAAACATCTGCTCAGTTCCTCATTGTTCTTGGACTGATTAACATCTTGTTTGCCGGAGATGTACTGAACTCTCTGCAAGCCTTCCGTTACACCTTGTTTATCCCAGTGTGAACTATTGAACTCTCTGCAAGTCATCTGTTACATTTGTTTCTCCCGATGTACTGAATAAAAGGTGTGGTAAGCTGGGGGCTTTTGTCTTTGCTGCCCAGAGCAGCACTGATCAGACCCAAAGCTCAGCTTCTTCTCGGTCTCATTTTTCTACCTTTCCTGTAATTCGCCGTGTGCTGCCGTGGCTCGCAGGAGACCAGGACTAACTGCAGAGGTTCTGGTAATGTCCCCTTCCCCTGTCCCCTACAGGTACATTTTCGGTATAAAATACAGTTACATCCATCATTGGGATCGTGTACCATTACATGAGCATCTTGGTTCTTATTTTTTTTCCCCTTCCCTTGCCCTCCCTTCACCCCCTCTACCCTTCCCTATTTGCAAAGACTTTGTTTCCATTTTTTTCCTTTTCTCATATTTTTTCTTTTCCCTTTTTTCCTTTCCCCTACCCCTCCTACTTCCCCTGCTCCTTTAGACCTTTTCTTCCTGTTACACAATATCAATTATACATTTTTAAAATTACAATATCAAGATCTAGGAGACATTACCACAGATTTTACAGAATTTAAAAAGAAAATAGAAAGCATATTACAAAAATCTTTTTTGAAATAAATTTGACAACTTCTAAGAAGTGCCTTGGAAGACAAATTAATGAAACTAACTCTGGAGGAAATATAAAATTTGAATAGCACCTATTAAAGAAAGTATATTCCTAGCTTGAAAACCTACCTATATGACAACAGCAGGCTCATAATCATTTTAACTGACAAATTGTATCAAACAAAGCAGAAAAAAGAAGGAACACTTCTCTCATTTTAGGAACTCAACATTGTGCTAATCCTAAAATTGGATAAAGGTAATAGAAGAAAAAAGTATGAACATAGATAGAAATTTGTTTAACGAAACAAACTCTTAGAAGTCAGATCTGGCAGGATGTAGAAAGTGGTTTTGTTATAGGGATGGCAGTATTGGTTCCGCATTGGAAGATCCACCCCCAAAAGTCATCATTTTGACAGAGGAAAGGAAAAAGCCATATGATCCTGCCACTAGTTGGAGAAAAAGTATTGGACTAAATTCTATAGCTGTTCATGGCAAAAGCTATCAGGAGAGTAGAAGTAGAACAGAACCTTCTCAACAGATTAAAGACATGTACTCCATACTTCCAGCAAGAACGCCTTATATGAATGGAGACGATACAATGCTTTCTCCTTAAGGTGGGGAACAAGGGCAGATATGCTTTTTATCTGTCTATTAAACTTTGAAATCTAGGCCCCACCAAAATAGTCTGGCAATAAAATGACACAATTAGGATAGGATTGGCAAGGTAGAAGCAAAGTCTTTATATGTAGATGAAATGATCATCTACAGAGAAAATACTAAGAAATCTCTAGGAGCCCCCCAGAACTTGTATTTGAATTTAGCAGGATTAGAAAACACAAGGTATATATAAAAATTCAAGTCTGTGTATACTTGCTATAAATGAAGAATTGGATATTGAAATTTAAAAGTTATGTAAGAGTACAAAGGACCTAGAAAAGTTAAAAAAAAACTGTTGGAAGATGTTTAGTACCTAATTTTAAGATTTCTTCTAAAGCTACAGTAATCAAGGCAGTGTTGGTGTAAGGAAAGACATATAGATCATTGGAATAAAACAGAGAATCTAGAAATAGAACCACACATATATGGCCCACCGAGTTTTGAAAGATTATTTAACATTAGCATTTTATAGAATATAGACTCAATTCAAGAGCCAAGGAAGAGACAGTGTTTTCAGCAAACGGCACTAGAACACCTGGTATCTGTACATAAAAAATTAACCTCAACCCTTTATTTCCATACATGAAAATAACTTGAAGGGATCTATGAACCTAAATATGAAAACCTAAAAGTATAAAACTTTAAGAAGAAATAGGGAAAATGTTTATGAATTCAGGCTAGGCAAGAACTACCTAGGATACAAAAAACATGATGTATAAAAGAAAACAATTGATAAATGAGATTCCATCAAAATTTAGAACTTTAAATGACATCATTAAAATGAAAAGTAGTGCTTAAACAGACCATATTTAAAATGCATATAACCTATGACCAGAATATATAAAGAATTCTTAGAGCTCACTAATAGACAACCCAATTAAAAAGTAGACATAAGATGATAAATAGCCAATATAGCACAAGGAAAGGTGTGCAACTCTAGAATCAGAAAAATACTAATCAGTACAATAACAAGATTGAATTATGCACTGATTAGGGAGATGAAGTTAAAAGTTTTAAAAGCCTTGTCATGACTTTCTCTTTTTGTTGGATTCTCCCCCTTTGCGTTTAATTTGTCCTGCCCAATGGATTCATTCTGCTGGGTTTCCTGGGGTTGTGATCATCATTGTCTTTTCCTAGGGTATTGTCTAAAATTTTTTGGAGTGCTGATTTGGTATTCATGACGTTCTTGAGGTGCTCTTTATCATGAAAGTATCTTATTTCTCCATCAATTTTGAAAGATAGTTTTGCAGGGTAAATCAATCTGGGTCAGAGGCTGTTTTCCTTTAGAGCTTGAAACACATCACTCCAAGCTCTTCTTGCCTTGAGGGTTTGCATTGAGAAGTCTGCTGTGATTCTGATGGGCTTTCCTTTGTATGTGATTTGTTTCTTTTCTCTCACTGCTTGTAGAATTTTTTTCTTCTGTTGGATTTCTGGAATCCTAACTATTATATGCCTATGTGTAGATTTTTTTTTGATCAAGGCTAGCTGGAGTCCTACATGCCTCACTTATCTGTATGTCAAGTTCTTTTCCCCTCCTTGGGAAGTTTTCTGCCATCACTTCTGTGAACAGTTTTTTTATGTCATCTGCACTCTCTCCTCTTTCTTCATTGACTCCAATCAGTCTTATGTTATTCTTCTTTGCATTGTGTAGCAGCTGTTGGATTGATTTCTCATGTTCCTTTACAATTTTAAAGCAATTTTTCTTTTTCTGGTCACTAATTGCAATCTTTTCTTCTATATCTGAAATTTTATCCTCACATTGGTTCATTCTGCTGTGCAGACTTTCAGTGGAGTTTTTAATCTCCTGGAAATCTGTTTGCATTTGTTTTATGGATTCCATTTGTTTCCTATGTTGGGATTCCATCATGTTCCTCAGATCCTCTATTTTTTATCTGTGTCCTCTCTAGATTTATTAATCATGCCTTACACCATGAGCAAAATCTTTGCTGTTATCTGAGTAATTATTTCTGATTTCATTTTTCCCAGATCCTCTTTTGTTGCCAGTTCAGAGAGTCCAGATGGTTGAGTATCAGAGTGTTCCATCTCATTTCCCTTTGGGGTTGCTGTAGGTGATCCAGAAGTCTGTTTTTGAGGCTTGTTTATGTGTCTTCTCATTTCCACGGAGTGGGGGGGTTGCTTCTGGAACCCGCGAGGCTCACCTTCTCTGCCCTAGGAGCTTGGGATGGTGGCAGGGGAGCTTCCTTCCAGGTGCTGGGACCAGCTCACCTTCTCTGCCCTGGGAGCTTGGGATGGCAGTGGGGGAGCTTCCTTCTGGGTGCTGGGACCGGCTCACCTTCTCTTCCCTAGGAGCTTGAGATGGCAGCAGGGGAACTTCCTTGGCTATATACTGGTTTTAAGAAGAAGAGTCACAGAGGGGAGCATCACTTTCCCCAGGTGACACCACTGGTGAGTGATGGGGTTGGGGTAGGAGACATCCTGCTTTATGTCCTCCCACAGCCCTTCCTTGTGGTTGCATACTCATAGTCTTAATTGTTCCAGTGGCTTAGCTTTGTTGGTACCCAGGCAGGATATCCCTACCCCTTTACTGGATCGATCATTCCACATATACCTGTGCTACTGTTTGAACGTACTTTCCGGTATGGAAACCCAAATATTCCTTTTCCAATTCTTGGTTCTTTGCGAGTCTGAGCAGTGGATCCTGAGGCTTCTGCATCCTTTAGAAGGAACCAAGGACTGCATTTCAGGCCTTCTGTATGAGCACAGCACATGCATGAACACGGGGAGCATACCCACAAGGGTGGATTTCAGACTGAACTCAGCCCCTGCTTTCAGTTCAGCCATAAACCCAGCATGCCTGGCATGGGCTTTGCAACTGCTCACTCTTCAAGCACAGAGCTAAATCCCCAAGGAGGCCTGGGCTGGAGAAGCCACCTGAATGGTGGCCTGCTTCATGGTGTGGTCATATTTCCTGATTTAACTGGGTCAGTTGGGTTATTTTTGCGTTTTGTTTCCAGGGCAGGGCCGGCCAAAGCATGGTGCTGGCGATCTCATGGCAGCTCGCACCTTGAGTGATAGGGACAGGTGTTCCAGAATGCTTGGTGACTATTATTTAATGTTGCTCCTACCCCAGCCTCATGGTTTCTAGGTGCACTGTTATGTGGCTGAGCTATTTTTAGTTGCAAACATTCTCTGTTCAACTGGAATCATGCTCAGTTTGCATTATGCAAGCTGACTCCAAAGTTTGCCAGGAGTGCTCACGTGCAACCATTTCCAGCCTAGTCCCTGAGACCCCCACAGTAAACCCAACAGCATGTACACTTGCTGCAGGATAAAGCTTTAGCCATGTTAAAGAACTGTGCTGCCCGGGGGCAAAAGCAATCTGGCCATCTCCACCAGCTTCTCTCATCAGACTCCGACTAATCCCAGAATAAATCCTCTGGGCTTCGGGAGACAACATGAAGAAAGCTTCTGGGGAAGAGGATTAAACCTGAAACAATTCATAATGAGGCACAAACAGTGCACTGTTCATTGTGAGGCCTCTCTGCTGGGCGGGCCCTTTGCAAAGCTGCTCTGATGTGGGTGCTCCACGCAGCCATGTGCTCTCCCCAAGTGAATGCTGTGCCAAGTCCACAGCTGCTCTCAGGTCTCTTCCTTGTGGTGATCATAGAGAAGTGGCTCTCAGGAAGTGCACAGAGCCATG
The DNA here is from genome assembly GCF_053883595.1 of Heterocephalus glaber. NCBI lineage: Eukaryota > Metazoa > Chordata > Mammalia > Rodentia > Bathyergidae > Heterocephalus > Heterocephalus glaber. Next base: position 22,968,042 of record NW_028258156.1, on the reverse strand, counting down.
AACCTTTTCCTCTGACTCCTGGAGACTAGTATCTGACTTATTTACCATGATCCAAAGCCAGGCACAGTGGTGCATGCTTGTAATTCCAGAAATCTGGGAGGCTGAGGCAGGATAAAGCTTTTAATTTGATCCCGAGTGGGTAACTTAGTGACTTAGGAAGATGCTATCTCAAAATTAAAAAAAAAAAAAAAAAAAAGAAGGGCTGGGAATGTAGCTGAGTGCACAGTGCAAAGGCCCTTGGTTCAATTCCCAGTACAAAAAACAAAAAAATTCCAGAGAAGGGCCAAACCTAGAAGAAGCCTGCGGGAATGTTGGTACCAGTCAGGGTTCCTTGGTGTCAAGAAAAAGAATGAAATTTTTAATAAGAGTTAATCTACTTAATCAGAAAAGGACTTTTTAGAAAATCAGTTCCCTAGAGCAGGGGCTGGTTTGTTCACTACGGTTTCCTGATAGAACAGCACCTTGGATTTCATAGGCATTCGGGGTCTCAGTCCACTCCGGCTGCTTCAACAGCACACCCCACAGCGGGTAACTTACAAACACCGGACATTTACTTCTCACGGTTCTAGAGGCTGCGCAGTCCCTGCCCAAGGTGCCTGCAGACTGTCGTGTGAGCCCCTCCAGGCGGCGCCTGCTGTGGAGGAGGGGCCAGACAGACGTAAGGCCCCCTTTCTTACACCTTACATTGGGAGTTAAATTCCACCCTTTGAACCTCAGGGAAAATCAACTTCAGAGCACTCAGCAGATGATTGTGGGGTCAAGGAAGAGAGAGCACGGCCGAAGGAATTGTTAGGAAGACTTCGAATCAGGTCCAGAAAAGGTGGGAGCATCCATGTCTGGAGGGTGAGGGCACAGAAGGAGGTCCCTTGAGGGTGTCATGAGGGGACCGCCACGGCTAGGGTGAATGCTCCCGAACCACTCCCAGAGTTTTCAGGGTCCGCACTCCTGACTCCTAGGACACCGTGAAAGAAGGGCGAATGTCCTAGTCAAGGTTCCCTAGAGACAGGGCCGTGGGATGCACATGCGCGGGGCCCTGGCTCTCTCAGGTCCGGCCTGCAGAGCCCGCTTCGGCCTTCAGCGTGGAGGCCCGGGAGAGCCGGCGCTCCTGTTTGGAGGTCTTCACGCCCAAGAACCATGTTGCCGCGGTGCTAGATAATTCTTTCGTGTTTGAGAGGGTTGGGCTTTTTGTTCTGCTCAAGCTTCTACTAACTACATGGAGACCACCTACGTTATAGAGGGCGATCTGCCTCCCTCTCCTGAGAAAATGTTAATCTCTTCCGGAAACACCCAGAATGCCTGACCGAATCTCTGGGCAACCCAGGGCCGGTCAAGGTGTCACACTATTAAGCACGGGAGAAGCAGGGTGCGGCCGGCCAGCCCGAGTCGCGTGCCCACCTCGTTGGCCAGTAGGCGGCGGTGTTTTGCTCGGCGAGTCGGGGGCTCGGCGAGTCGGGGACTCGGCCGGCGGCGGAGCACTTCTGACTTCACCGAGGGGCGGGGGCGGCACACTGGGAAGCTCTGCCTGTGGTGTGGGTCAGCACCAAAACACATTCATTCCTCTGCCCTGCTTGCCTTCCTGCAACTCCTCTTCCCTACGGAAAAGAGAGAACACCTGGGATGCAGAGCATCATTTCCGTCTTTTTCTCCACGTACCTCCAGTAGTGTTTGAGGGTAGATCCGCCCCTCTAAGCCCCTGCTCTGAGAGTTTGTGCCGATGGTTCAGCACTGAAATACTGGCTCAGTCTGGAAAGACCCCAACACACACCGGAAAGGACGTTCACAAGACGTCCCCGCCCTGGAAGAGTCTCAGTCTGTTGTAAACTGCATTTTAATATTTTTATATTCCCCCTCTCCCTCCCCTCCCTCCTGAAGTGTCAAGCTGTGGCTGCTACTAATCCGTGTAGTCCCTTGTGGAATTAAAAATGCACTCTTTCCTCAAGATACCTGTCACCCACCAGTCAGAAACTGTCATAATGTACCAATTTTGTTAGAACACAATGCTGCTGCTATATGTATGGCAGAGAATTGTCACAATACACATGAATCTACCATTTTTACCATCTGAGGGATACCTCCTTATAGTATATGGTACCCTTGGGCATGCACAATCTGTCCTCCTGTACATAGCAGGCCTGAACTACTGAGGGAAAGGAAAACTACCAGAAAAGTAGGCGAAATACAACACAGTTTTGTTCAGTGTTCTTATAAACAGTGTGTGTGAGGGATTCCCCTCACCTCTCTGGGTTCTGACCAATAGTTGAACCCACTGATCAGATTTAAAACAGAATTGTGAGTCCAGACTCAGGAGACGTGGCAGGGCCACATGGTCCCTGAGGAAGCTAGCTACAGTGAATTAGGGGCACTGTTCTCCTTGGGGCAGAATTCCAGGTGGACTCATGTAGCTCAGGCCAGGCCAGCAGGGAGTGGTGATGGCAGATATGGCAACTTCCCCGAACAGGGATTGTGTGAGGCTCTTTGGAGGTTGGGAAGGCCAACTTCTGATCGGTACATTCAATCACTGAAATGACCTGCTGCCAATTCCATGGCTCCATGAGGGGGCCCACAAGATCAATAGCCTACAGTGAAAAAGATAAAAAAAAATACAGAGAAAGTCTTATATTTCTTTTCATGTCTCCCTGGATCAGACTGGCCACACCCTGGAGCAGGCAGGGCTCACAGCAGAAACTGACTCGGAATCTGTTACTCTGCTTACAACCTGGGCAGATTAGCGGATGACAACGCATCCTCCAAGCTGGAGTGCTCCTCACTGAGCTCCACTTCAACACCTGTGCTCTCTAGGGGTTGGCAGACCGTGCTGCGAATGAGGCCACCTGGTTGATAAGTATACTTTTATGGGAACCCAACCACACTCACTTGCGTATTGTTCACACCTACTTTTACACTACCATGGCACAGCTGAGTGGGCAGTCAGTCTTGGGCCTTGTGCATTGGTGATGAAAGGAAAGCAGGAGTCTTGAGGTGTTGCTGATGGTTCCTGCCAAAGCCTGGAGACTTTGAGCTTCCTCTTGGACAGTGCATGGAGGAGCCAGGGTGGGACATAAGGCTAGGCAGGCCCCGGGGAAGTGTATATGAGGGGACCCTTCTGCAGAAGCATACAGTGTGAGGGCAGGAATGATAAGGAAATAACCCTGACTTGCTGAAGAGGACAGTAAGGAGATCTGCCAGTCTTAACCTTGGCACCAGATGGAAGAGAATAAAAAAAGGTCAGAAGAGAATTTGTAACGACAAGCTGGTTCTCTTAGAATTTCGGTCCAAATGTTTGTACCTTGTGCAGTTAAAAGCCTGAAACAGAGAAATTTAGACCAGCCCTGGGTTGATCAGGCCCCCAGGGAAATGGCAGAAGCAAACTGAAAGCCTTTCAGGAGGAATGCATGCTTCTGGGAGACTGGAAAGAGAATCTCTTTACTTCCAAGTAAACGAGCATAGAAAGCTCATATTTTTTAAAAGGTGGGAGTGAGGCATAATAACTCAAGATCAGTGGAAAAATCTATATCAGAAAAGACTATGAAGACCTTAGATATGAGAATCATCAGGTGCAAAGTATAAAATAGCCATATTTAATGTGTTTAAGAAAATAAAAGAAATTTGAGAATATGATTGAAAAAAAGACATAAAGGATGACCAAGCAAATTTGAAAAAATAGAATTTCTAGAAGTGCCCAAGTAATACTTGAAAGTAAAAATTCAGCCATGTATTAAATATCAGATTTTAGGTGAAGCTGAAGAGAGAACAGCTGAACTAGAAAGTAAAATAACTAACCCACAGATCAAAGGGCTAAAGACACAAATGAGAGAGGTAACTAGATGTGGAGGATAGAGAGGAGGCTCTCACAGAAGCCCAGGCCCGGTTCTGGAGGGGACAGTGTCAAAGAGGCAACGTTTAAGGAGACAATGGTTGAGAATTTTCCAGAGTGGATGAAAGCAGCCACAACTGATTCTCAGATTCAGGAAGCCCAAGCAATCCCAAGCAGTTTAGATGACAAGGAATCTACCAAGACCAGTCGTAAGTAAACCATAGATTACCAATACAAATAGGTTTTAAACTATCTCTACTACAAAAGAGTAGCAATTAGAGGAAATTGGTTCTTAATAGTAAGTGGAAACCACAAGACAGTGATCTAATAGTTTCAATTTGCTAATGGAAATAGCCTTCAAATTAGGATGCTATGCTCACAAAATATTTATCAAGTATTAAGATGCAATTAAGACATATTCAAAGCTATCAAATTTGATAGTTTACCAATAGCCCTTCACCAGAAGAAAATTCAAGGTTGAAGGTCAGGAAAAAGAGGTTTCCAGAGAGGAAAAAAAAAAATCATGAACAAATACACTTATAAACTTATAACAAATACACAAAGAAACTTATCCCAACCCTTTAAAATAGTGACAATAATAAGTTTATAGAGCTCAAACAAAATAAGACCAAAATGTTGAATAAAAATAGCATGTAAGTTATCAGTGTGTGACTGGAGTTTAAACATTCTGTCCCTTGTATTATTTGGGAGGAAGGTAAGGACATTGATTAACTTTAGTCTTTGTAAAAATAAACATCTTAGGGCTGGGGATGTAGCTCAGTGGTGTCGTGCCTGTCTGGCAAGTGCAAGGTTCTGAGTTTGATCCCTAGTACTGAGAAAAAAAAAGAAAAAGAAACAAATTGTGTTTAAAAACTTCTGAGGGAGATTTAAAAGTAGAGGGAGGAGAAAGAGGGCAGTACAGTCAGTAAGTTGATAAAAATCTACAAGCAGCAGAGCTACAGTTAGGATCAGAGAAAAATGAAAAATGAGATGGAAGAAGCAAATTGAAACTTATCCTTGAACCCAACAAAAGTCAGTAGACTACAATCCAGTTACAAGATAAAGATGCCAGGCTGGATTAAAAACGAATGAAATCATGCTGTTAAATGAAACCTAGGGACGAAAAAGATAGAAAGTTAACAGAAAAGCTGGTCGCTGCATAATGATTAAAGATTTACTTCACTGGGAAGGAACAATAACTCTAAACTTGTATGTCCCTAACAGCACAGCATTACAATATTTAAAGCAAAATGGCAAATCTACTAGGAGCATCGTCATTATTATTATCTCATTAGTATAGTGCTAGATTTTTAGCACATTGCTCTCAGTAAGTTTTGGGTCATGCAGACAAAAATCAGTGGAATATAGGTGACCGAACAGCACACTTAGCAAACATTATAGCAATACCATATAAGAACAGTTGTGGAATACACACCTTTTTTGGTATTTATAGAATATTAATAAAATTGCTCACAAGCTAGATCACAAATGTAACTCCTAAAAATTTAAATATTTGATGCCAAACAAACCACATTCTTTGACAACAATTCAATTGTAAGATATAAATAGGTAAAACTAAAGAAAAAATTCCTGGATCATGCAGCATTCAGAAACAAAACTCTGGCTATTTTAAGCAGACAGGGACTGAGCCCTTGGAATTGGGTGATTATGAAACTATTGGAAGAGACAGAGATTTAATTTTAGTTGGGGCCTCTAGAGGTGATGCTCAGAACAAAATCCCTGAGGGCAGACATGCTGACATCTTCTCTGCCCAGGCAGCAGGATGGGGACCAGGAGGGCTATGGGGGGTGGGGGTATGGTGGCATTGGGAGCTTCGAAGTTGAAGAACAGACCACCAGGCTGTGATCCAGATGTCTCAGTCCATCCAGGCTGCTGTAATGACAACAAAAAACAACAAAACCACCTTAGAATGGATAATTTGTAAATAACAAAAATTTATTTCTTACAGTCCTGGAGGCAGGGCTTTCCATGATCTAGGAGCCAGCAGATGCACTGTCTGTTGATGGCCTCATCCTCATAGTCTGTACCTCATATCAGGGTCCTCGTGGGATAGAGGGGGTGAACAGACTCCTGAAGGCCTCTTTCCTTTGGGTTCTGTCTTCACTCCCTAATCACCTTGCCAAAGTCCCAAGTTTCAACATATGAATTCTGGGAGTAGGGCATGGACACAGCATGGTACCAGGGGTAGGAAACAGTGACCCAAATATAAGAAGTCTGAATTTGTGCTACCATCATCAATACTAACTCTCACTGGGGATGAGAGGTGGGTAGAGAAGAAAGGAGACACATGAATGCTGCTGAAAAGGTAAACAAACACACCATAACCTCACTTTCTTGCTTGGTAGCAGAAAGATGCTGTTTACTTCTGTCCTACCTTTTCCGTCATGTGAAGGCATGTCTGATGGAAGAATACAAGTGACCTTCAGAATTGTGGCTGCAACAGAGCTTGACAAAGGAGGTATTTAGTATCCCAGGCTCTGAAGTATTTCTTCAGTAGAGAGAGAGGTTTGCCATGGATGATACATGCTAAGTTACCAAATCTATCCCCACTCGTAGGTCAAAGAAAAATTCCTAAGGTAAAAATTTAGCTGGGTGTAGTGGCACACACTTACAATCTCAGCACTCAGGCCGAGGCAGGAGGATCACTGTGAATTTAAAGCCAGCCTGGGCTACATAGTGAGTTCAAGGCCAGCCTGAACTACATAATGAGATCCTGTCTCAAAAAAAAACAAAAAGGAAAAAAAAATTAAAAATTGATTAATAAAGCACTACATGTCAAAACTTGTGAGGCGCAGCTCAAATAACACTCAGAAATTGATAATTTATTTATTTTTTGGTACTGGGGATCGAACTCAGGACCTTGTGCTTGTGAGGCAGGCGGAGGCACCACTGAGCTAAATCCCTGGCCCAGAAATTGATAATTTAAATATTTATTTCAAAAAGAAAGGATCAACATCAGTGAGCTAAGAGTCCAACTTCAAAAATTGAGGAATAAATTTTTGTATCATACCCAAAGAAAAATAGGAGTTTAGAAATAATAAGAGCAGCATTACTGATACGGGAAATAAAGATAAATAGAAAAATAAAAGTGAGAATTGGTTCATAGAAAAAAAGCAACAAAATAGACTTCAGAAAAAAATATCCCATAAAAGAGAAGAAAATATATAAATAATAAGGATGAAAAGGGAACTAGAACTATAGGCTCTGAGCTGGGCCTAGGGGCCCATGCTTGTAATCTCAGGACTCTGGGAGGCTGAAGCAGGAAGGGCTGAGGCAGGAGGATAAAAAGTTTGAGCTCAGCCTGGGCAACTTCTCCAAAAAAAAAAAAAAAAGACTGGACAGTGTATCTATCTCAGTGCAGAGGCCCTGAGTTCAACCCCCAGTACCAAAAACAACAAAGCAAAGCAAAAACAACAAAAATCTGCTCAAAACGGAAGAAAACTACAGGCTCTGAAGACATTGTGATAAAAGGGAGTTACAGCTAACTTTTTACCAATACATTTGAAGGCATAGACTAAATAATTGCATCTTTAGAAAATATAACTTACTTAAATTGACTCAAAAATAAATAGAAAAATGAATGATCTTACAACCCTAAGCAAGTAAGGTCAGTTATTAGTACCATCCTTAAAGGAAACAGCAAATTCAGAGGTTTTATAGGTGGCTTCAACCTTTGCAGAACAGATAATTCTGACTCTAAGCAAACCCTTTCAGGGAACTTATTTCAAGAGCTGAATTTTTAATAGAACTCTCTCTATTTTTAAATGCTGGCAACTTTTAAAACATTTTTGTCAGTGCAGGCAAAACACAATATGTCTGCAGGCTGGGCCTGGCCCACAGTCTGCCAGTTTGTAACCCCTGATCTAAGCTTCACTGAGAAGCACAGGTCTTAGTCACAGTGCAGTTAAACCTGGCATCTTAGGCCAATATTAGCCAAGCTTGCTGACAGGATCCTGAGAGGCTGCCGGCTTTGCCACTCTGAACTCTGCACACCATGGCTGGCTGTGATGTTCTTCAGTAGGCTGGCATGCATGGAGCTTGCAGAGGGGTAGACCAGATGACATTTCTGGGTTGTCCCCTGGACTCTCTGTCTTTCTAATAAGTGCTATTGTCTTATTTTTTGAAAAAAATTTTTGTTTTCCAGCTGTACTGAAGTATAATTGACAAATATAATTGTGCATATTTAAGGTATACATCATGATTTGATAAATGTATGCACAGTAAAATGATGACCACAAGCTAATTAACACATTACCTTCTACGTATAACACCTAAAACTTGTGCATATTTATGGGGCACCATGTGACGTTCTGATACATATGTACATTGTGTAATGTTCGAATAAGGGTAGACATGGCTATCTCCTCAAGCAATTATTACTTCTTTATGGTGAAAACAGTCAAAATCAATTTTTCTGGATTTAAAAACATAAGCTACATCATCATCGTAGTCACCCTGCTGTGCCATAGCACCAGAACTTTTCTTTCCTCTCTGTGTCTCTTTGTATCTACAGATCAACCTATCCCCATCTCTCCCTACCCCTTCCCCTCCCCAGCCTCTTTTAGATTCTTTGTGTGAATGAGTTCACGCAGTACTTGTCTTTCTGTGTCTGGCTTATTTCACTAAACATGACCTCCAGTTCCATCCATGTTGTTGTAAATGATAGGGTTTCATTCTTTTTGAGAGTGATCACATTGCACTGTGCATGTATACTACATTTTCTTTATCTGTTCATCAGTTGATGGACACTTAGGCTGTTTCCCTTGCTTGGCTATTGAGAACAGTGCTGCAGTGAACCTGGGGGTGCAGATGCCCCTCCAATATTCTAATTTTGTTTTCTTTGGACATACACCCAGCAGTGGAATTTCTCGGTCACATGGTGTTATGGCTTATATCAGGATTTCCCCTCAAACCTTCATGTGCTCATAGGTGGGGCTTTTGGGAGGTGGGTGAATTATGGGCGTGTGGTAACTGGATTAGTCTTCTAATTGGATTAATGTAGTTCTGGCTATGATTGGATGGATTTACTGATGACCCACCCTGGATGTGAGTGGCACCAACCAATAGGCTGGTAGCCTGGATGGAATAAAAAGGGAATGAAAGAAGGAAGGCTACTGCTTGCTGCCTCCTGCCTGCCCTGGAGGCAGGAGGACTATTTCTCACCTGCCATGCCGCCATGCCACCTTGTCTTGGAGCCAGCGGACTATGGACTGAAACCTCTACAAACTGTGAGAAACCTTTCCTCCTTTAACTTGCGGGTGATGGGCATTTTGTCCCAGTAACAAGAAAAGTAACTAACACAAATGGTAATTGTATTTTTAACTTTTGAGGAGAATGTATTGTTTTCCACGATGGCTTTACTAGTTTATGTTCCTACCAGCAGTGTGCAGACATTCCCTTTTCTCCACATCTTCACCAGCGCTTGTTGTCATTTTTCTTTTCAACAGTAGCCATTCCAAGTGAAGGGAGGTGACATCTCATTGTGGTTTTGATTTGTGTTACCCTGATGCTAGTGATGGTAAGCATTTTTTAGGCATACTTGTTGCCATTTGCATGTCTTCCTTTGAAAAATGTCTATTTAGATCTGTTGTCCACTTTTAAATTGGATTACTTGAGGCTTTTGCTATTACAGTGGTACCTCTGTTCATGAACTTAATTCTTTTCACGATTCTGGTCACAGAATTCATTCCATGATTCCGGTTCTAATGTGACCAGAATTGTGAGAAGAATTAAGTTTGTGAATGGAGGTACCACTATAGTTGAATTCCTTATATGTTCTAGTTATTAACTGCTTGTCAAGCATACAGTTTGCAAACATCTTCTCTTATTTTCTAGGGTGTCTCTTCACTATGTTGTTTCTTTGGCTGTACAGCTTTTTGGTTTGATGAAATCTCATTTGCCTATTTTTACTTTTATTTTCTGTGCTTTTCTATGCAGTTTTCTGAATGCATCCCTTCTGTGTTACCATCTGATCCAATAATAAACACAGTGATTTTTTTTGCTCTTTCTAGATGTTCTCATTTTGGGAAAAAAGCATTATGATATTTAGGCCCCATTTAGGGCTCAGAATCTTCCACAGCTTCCAAATGACTTGTGCATCTTTGATTAGGAGAGGTAATAGAATGTAGTGATTCATAGACTGGGCTTTGGAGCCACGCTGCCCCAGTTCAGATCTTGCCTCTCCGGCTTTGTAGCTCGGCAACCTCTTCATACCTTCATTTTCTCAGTGGCACAATGGGAATAAGACACTCCCCATTCTACGGGGTTTCACATTCTACTTGTGGGAAACAGACAATTTTACAAAAAAGATGCAGCACACATCAGATAGCGGATTCTATTTCCCCACCCTTGAGTCTGGGCTGGGCCAGGAGGCTGTGTGATGACTCCAGTTCTGAGTCTGGGCCTCTCGGTTGTTTGTGTGTTTCCTCGTGCTTTCTTGCACATTGGCTATTGGTATTAAATTCAGCCTGAGGTTATTCACTCCCTTGCTGCCTGCAGATGGGTGAGTGAGCCCAGCCAAACCCAGCCCAAATCAGCCAACTCCTCAGCTGCCGGGCAGAGGGGTGAGAATTAACAAATGGCTATTATCTCAAGCCACTGAGTGCTGGGTGAGTGACACAGACAGCTGATATTTACTGAGATCACTAGGCGCACACCCATTTAATTCTTACAAGAGTCTTGAGGTAGGTATGAGGCTTGCTTATTTAGTGGAAATCTAACGAATGGAAATTGGATATAGTGGAATGAAAATACTAATAAGATCTTAGTGTGCAAAATTTGAAATAAAGCAAATTTCTACATATCCCTCCCCGCTAAAGCCTGTGAAGAATCATGGAGGGTCAAGGTTATAGGACTGGTTTTTTCCTCAGGTTGACCGGTGGAGTTCATCGCAAACTGTGTTTACTTGCCGACAGGAATGTTTGACCAAAGAATGGTCTGGATTATCCTAACTTACTGAGTTTTACAGAATGTGAAGTCTCTGTTGAATCCTTCGTATAAAAAGCAATGCCATTATGATCACTAATTAACAGATGAGGAAAATGAGAGGTAGCAGGTAAGGATCACACAGGTGGTGAGTGGGTCAGTCAGCAGCGCTGCCTTGTACGGTGGGGCAGAGTGAACGGACTCTCAAAGGCCCAAGGGTTTTTCCTTCAGCCCAGCACACAGCAAGCTCAGGAAGATACAGTCGCTGCACCTGATTCAAATCATTTCTTTTCGGGCTGAGAGGATCAGCCCAGGTTTAGGGAGCCTTGCCCCCTGCTCTCAGATTCTTGACTTGCTAGTGATTTAGGGGCTTGGTTTGGACATTTACCGCAGCCCTCGATATTTTCAACTCTACACACCCAGGAATGCTTATTCTCAGATCTCTATGTCTATGCTCGGTGTTTCTTACTTTATATCTGTTTTCTTTGCTGTTTCGGATATTTTTTTTGTTCATTGTATTACCTAGCTCTGGCTTCCTCAGGTTTTCCAGTGATGGCGAACCTTTAGAGCTTCCTGTGATACAGTCACCCCTCTGGCACACGCCAGCCCTGATCTCTGAGCTTTGTCTGCTACAAACTGGTAGGTCTTCCCAGCCCCTCCTTAGACTTTCTCGGCTCTTCAGTCAATTCCTGGCCTTTTGTCGCCCTCTAGTGGCCACCACATTTATTGCTTCCTCTAGAGACAGATTGCACCCAAGGTGAGCTGGAACCAGTTACCTGTCCAACATTTCAAAGCCTGACGTCAAATGACCCTGTTTAGTCCCTGAACGGTTATCAGCCTCCTTCACAATATTAAATGATGTGTTTGAAGCTTGCTTTGACTTTGAAGTAAACTACCTGAGCCAAGTTAATGACAATTATTACAGAGTTCCCTGGGGAAGGTCTACTTTAACATCTTGACCTCCAGCTGAGCCCTGTTCTAACAGAACTTTTCCTCTCAGCGTGAATGAGAAACCGGTGGGTGTTTCAGTCAACATTTACTGAGAGCCCACCAAGTACTGCACACTGTTCTAGATGCTGGGACCTACGGTAGGTGGGAGAACACACCCAAGCCCTCACAGCACATTTCAAAACCTGTTCTGCTACTTACCAGCCTTATGGGAAGAGGAAGAGCCCTGTTGCCCGCCCTTTCTTTTTGGTTTGGTTTTGTGAGACAGGGAGGGCGTTGCTAGGTACCCCAGGCTGGCCTCAAACTTGCAATGATCCTCCTGCCTCAGCCTCCCAAATGCTGGGATTACAGGTGTGCACCACCCTGCCTGGCTTCTGTTGTCCTTTCTAACCCCAGTGAGTCTACACCACTTTTCATAGCCCCGGCTTTGTTAATTGTAATATGACCAGAGAGGTCATAGACAATGCGTTCACTAATGTGAGGTTTATGGTAACTAAATTTTCTATAATGAATGAACAACGAGTAAATTCAAGTTTTGACAGCAAAATCTAAAACATGTGTCACAATCTTGAGGTTAAAAGTTATATAAATCATTGGAGTTCAACTAGAATTTTACTAGGCAGCTCATGGCAACCGAGTACCTGGCTCTATAATCTGGCTTGAGAGGTCTTTCGCTCCAACTTGGCTTGGATCTGTATATTTGGTGTTTTTCAGACTAACCTTGGCCTTGGTATCCTCCTCAAGGCATCTGTGGTAATAGTATTTTAAAAACTTTTGGAACATGCAGCTTCTAATTTCAACTAGAATCTCCACCAAGACTGAACCCAGGCTCCGAAGTTTGTAATCGTCCATTTTCACACAGGTCACACATGCGGCGGGCGCTGACAGGCCTGAGAACTCACATCCTCAGAGCATCTGGATGAATCAGCCCGGGGAGCTAGGCCCAGGTGAAAGTCACCATAACGCTGGGCTGAGCCTCGGTGCTCTCCTTCCACCCCAGGCCCCGGGCCTTCCAGCGAGAATGATGGAAACACTGGAGGGGCTAGTGGCCTTGCTGACACACAGGTCTGTCCTCCAGGCATCTGTTGACCCTGCTGGTCTCACCTGGCCCTGTGTCCTGCAGAACCAGAAGTGTCTCAGGCTGGTGCTGGTGGGAGGCCACTTCCTCCTGCTCAGCTCAGAGCGCAGAACTCGCAGTGAGGCTGCTCTGGGCTCTCCTCACCCTTCCTTCCACCCTCAAGTCCCCCCCTGGAGGCTGACAGGCCCTGGCAGCATCATCATCCCAGTGGGCCAGGCCCACAGTGAATGACTGAAATTCGACTCTTGCTAGCATTTTAACCCTTGTAAGTGTTCTAGTGGCTATGAGGTAATGCTGTAAACAGGAATCCCCGCTCTGTAAAGCAAAACTAAACATCCTTCCAACAGTGACTGGGAAGTCTGTAGTCCTCGAGGACTAGCAGCATTGGTGTTGTTCGGAGGGCTGTCAAGGCTGGGAAAGCAGGAGGCCAGTTGCAGAACTGGCAGTGGCAGGGAAAGGGGAGAGTCTGGAGCCACGGGACTGAGGGAGGGAGCTTTGGGGTGCTGGTTCCTATGGTGGCAGCAGCACCCCTGGAGTCCTGTTAGAAATGCGTGTTCTGGGCCCTCACCTCAGACCAGCTGAGGCAGAAACTCAGGATGGGGTGAAGGAGCTGCAGAGGATGCAAGTCTGATAGCTCCTGATCTAGAGGAAGATGTAAAATGCTGGTTTATGTGAGGATGTTTTGTTGAAAACATAATTACTGAGAACATTCTTTAAAAATAATGAAGGTGAGATAAAAAATATGGTGTGTTCATATTTTTAAAATTTATTGTAGTAAAAGACACATTGCCATGAATCCCCCTCAAAATATGCACCCTTGTTTGGAACACACTTATCCCATCGTTCTTGCCACTTTCTGAAGCAGCTCTGGAAGTCCTCTTTGGGACTGTCCTTAGTTGTACTTCATGCCTGTCTTGATGTCCTGAATTGATTACAGATGTTTCCCTTTCATGGTCATTTTGAATTTGGGAAGAGCCAGAAGTTGCCCAGTGCCAGATCCAGTGAGTAAGGTGGATGAGGATGCACTGCAGTGTTTTTATGAGCCTGCCTTTATGTTGGATGGCACTCAGCAGCAGCACTCACTGGATTTTGTATCACACCTTGTAAAGACACTCAGGAAAGAGGACTCCAGAACTGCTCCAGAAAGCGACAAGAAGGATGGGATAGTGTGTTCAAAGAGAGGGGAGATTTTAGAGGGGTATCAGTGGCCATGTGTCTTTCACTGTAATAAATTTTAAAAATTTAAACATTCACCATATTTTTCAATCACCCTGGTATGTTTTTGACAGCAAATACATAGATGAACTATTTATAAAGTGTACAACACATCTGGCTTTTCCTGGGCTGAGTATCTGGGAGAACAGCTGTGATTGCATACTGAAGGGAACACATTTTCAGGATGGGTGAAGAAGGGAAAAATTCTTGCCCAGTATCATCCACAGTATAGTTTATTAGTCATGGTATGTGTCTTTCTGGTATTATGTATGGGATTATCAAAAATCCACATATAGATATTATTCTCATTTAATTGGCATTGCAAACAAAGAAATCAAGTTTTGGGTAGAAATTTATCTTATTGTTTGCCACGAACTGAGCTAAATTTATTTTTCTTTTAACTTCCCATTTTCCTTCTGTGTTCATGGTGGGGTGTTAATGGCATGTCTAAGCTAATTGCACTCCTGATGGTCTAATTCTATTCACTGTCATTTTTGGCAGTAAAGCTCTGAGTTTGGCATCCTTTCACACTGACACAGCCATGCTAAATTAGCTGAGAAGAATCTCAGAATGCTGGGTTTTTGTAACCAGGCAGAATAATTCCAAAAATATCATTAAGGGTCATACAGGATATTGAGCATTCAGCTTGGTTTATGTGTCCATTCCTGGACAAGCGTGTTCTGAGGACCTCTCCCCCACCACTCTGGTTTGCCTTCAGTGTGTGTATTAATGTGCCAGGGAAGGGCTCTGGGGGCTGCAGACGCCATGACAGGAACCCAACTCGAACTGATTTTATGGGAGACATAATGTATTACCTCTCACAAGCGAAAAGACCAAGAGGAATCTGACTTCAGGCACAGCTGGTTCTAGGGGCTCAAATTGTGTCACAGGAGGCAGTGGAACTTGGTGACCTTTGCCTCCTGCTACTCACAGCTGTGTGATTTTCTTCTCTAGAGCACAGTTGAACCTAGAGATTTGTTCCTGACAGAATACCAAAGAAATGAAGGAGTATCACTTCCAGGATTAGGCTGCAGGACTGTGACTCCTGCTCTGCCTGCCTGTGCTCACTCTGTCCCACCGAACCGCCATCTCCGGTATCAAGCTGCCTGTGGTGAGTGACCCTGTGGCGAGGCCCAGGTGGCCAGAGCCTGCAGGATTCCGCCGGCCTGACAGTGGACCTGTGAGTGAGTGCTGAGGCTCTGGGAGTGCGGCCCGGAGATGACTTCGGCCTCCACCTGGCCGACAGCCCCGTGAGAGACCCTGTGTCCCTGATCCACCGCAAAGGCGCCATAATAAGCACGCATTGTTTTAAGCTTGTTTGGGGGTAGGTGATTCTTTATACAGCACCAGATATCAAGGACTGATGTCCCCCTCGGAAGACTTTCCTCACCCTGAGGTGCCCTCCTCTCCTGCCCTTGTTCCCTTGTTGCCGGGCAGTCTCCCCTCAGGAGAGCAGAAAGGCAGCAGGTAACTCCAGGCCCGAGGCCCAGCTCCCTCAGAGTCATGGCGCTTTCCTTTGGAAGAGATAAAGAAAAATTTCTGGCATTGAGTCTTGTGAAGCAGCCTTGGGTCTCCTCCTGCTGGAACAGTTGGCTTTAATACTTCTTGTGCGGCTCCCTCTGGTGGTTTGGAAATCTGTGAGAAACTATAACAGGAGAATTCAAGGGCAACCTCCACGGGCTCCCCACTTACAGCCTCGCTGAGTTCCAGCTTGAGCCAAAAGCCAGTCTGGCCTTCCAGTTGCTTTTTTTTCACCAGAGATAAATGTGTCAGTCAGTTTTCTGTCAGTATAACAGGTCTCTGGGACAGTCAGCTTAGAAAGGCTCATCTCGGCTCGAAGTCTTAGAGGTCTCAGTTGCTCTGAGTCTGTGGCAGTGCATCATGGCGGAGCACAAAGCAGAGCCACCCCCTCACCTCACAGCCAAGCGGTGGAAGAAAGAGGAAGAGGCTGGGTCCTCACTGTCCCCTTCATGGTGCAACCCCGATGACCTGAAGACTTCCCACCAGGCCCCGGCTCTGCGAGGTTCAGCCACCTCCCAGGAGTGCCACTCTGGGACCAAGCCTTTAACCTACAGGACCGCGGGGTGTTCAGGTCGAAACTACAGCAGTGGAGCTTGGCTGGGATCCGGACTGGGGAGGGGCGGGGATGCGCAGCTGCCTTAGGTGAGGCAGTGGAGGGGCCAAAGGTCCTGAGAGCGTACCATTGTCCATTTATTAACTATTATTATTATTAATTATTATTATTATTATTGGTACCAGGGATCGAACTTGGGTCCTTGCACTTGCGCAGCAGGCGGAGAAACCACTGAGCTAAATCCCCAGCCCTATTAACTATTATTATTGAATGACTATGAGTAGTTACTAGATGGCTACCAAAGCTTTCATAGCTTTAACTTTTATTTTCTTTCGTCACGATTAAGTTTTATTTTTATCAGCCTCCTGGGCCCCGTGACTGGGACCATACTGGCACGCACCAAGGGTTGGCAGGAGGGTCTGCGGCAGAACTGCTTGTGATGGTCCCCCCGGCTGGAACATTCCCCCCAGCCTGGCCTTTCTCTGGCCATGCTCCTGCCGGGAGTGGCGGAATGTCACAGGCAAAGGCCAGAGGTGGAGCCCTGGCTTGGGTCTTTATGAGCTGTGCCGCCTCAGCCTCTCTGGGCCATGGTTTCTTATTATCTAAAATGGGAATTTTGACATCTGCATCATAAAGCTGTTCTGATTATTAAATGCCACAGAACTTATGCTATTATATAAGCAATTGTATGTATGCATATATATTTTTCTCTGGGTCGTCAACAGAATGTTTCAGTGTCCCTCTGCAAATTTAAAAATCGAATCCCAATGCAGCACTGCAGATAGTGATGGGATTGATTAGCTCACCCTCTCTGGACTCTTCCAATAATGCAGCTCAGTCTGCACTCGATCAGCTTTGGGGGTGCTGAGGAGAGAGGGGTGGGCATAGCCACGCCACCCTGTTGACTACATCGATCTTACAATGAGTCAAACCTTTCCCGTTCTTTTCCCAGGAACCGGTGGGTGTCAGAGCTCCTCTCTCCTGCCGCACACTCGTCCCAGTGAATGTTGGTATCTAAATGCTTGGCTTCTCACTCATGCCTGTGACTCTGTTTTGTTGTTTGTAGACACATTCATTTTCTCTGCCCGGTCTCTTTGAATCTTTTCCTTTTTCTAACAAATCAGCTGGATGCGCACTGGGTTGAGGAATTTGCCCACAGCTGAGCAGGCCCTCAGGATGTAGAAGGAGCCCAGCCAGGGACCGACCTAGGGCCCAGCTTGATCTGTACTCCTCATTTATTTAGCAAGTTCAGGATGATTTTAATTGTTCCAGTATTCAACCTGCACAGCTGCATATTCTCCACTGGCGTGCTCTGGAAGCCTTTTGAGTGCTTTGTTGAAATTCATAGCTTAAATCTGATCTACATTACTATAAGTCTAAAAATGAGAGTTCGTGGCATTTCTATGTCGTTTGCTGTCTCTTGGTTGGGCAGAAGTGCAAAATGCCAGCACTTTTATTTCTTGTGAATGATATTGTTGCTGGTGGTACTGGTTTGTTACACAGCATGGTTACAACAATTCTGACGAATAAAAACCCTCAACTGCAGTAAGTCTCCAACTTTCCAGTGAGTTCTGTTCTGGAAGAATGTTTTTAAATTGGATTTGTTTGTAATCTGGCAAAGTGAATCCTATGTAGTACACCTGTGAAAGTTCACAACTTAAATGTTCATAAGTTAGAGATGTACTGACTTTTAAATACTGTGTATAAAACATATTACTTTACAGAAGTGGAGAGTGTATCTATAATTATTAGTCTTTTATTTTATTGTAATACAAGTAGATATTAATAAAGACAATATTTTTTCAAAGCAACCTTCTTCTATGAAAAAATAAAGCAAAATTTCATAACAAATTAATTAAAGAATAACATTGGTTAATACACTGTGTATCATAATCTTAACAGAATGGCCAAAATGTTAGAGTACAAGTCATAGGCAAAAAACAATCTTACAAAAAAGAAACAAATAGATAAGAGTACAAAACTTTCTTTTCAATGAACTAAGAGGACCTAGCAGTATAAATGAAATGAATTAGTATATATATATTGAAATATTTTTGAAACCATGGAATATACAAGTTGGGGAATTATTAGAACTTCTCCCTACTTCCTGTTTCTCATCTTCTTTTTTTTATGTTTTCTTTACATTTAATAGAAACTATGTACAATAAAGTTTTACTGTACTTTACGTAAGATAGGCACTGCAGAAATTTACATATATTAGAAGGAAGAGTCCTGTGGGGTATTTTCTCAGAGCATGAAAGTCAGAGTTCAGTTGGGGAAAAGGGTTCAGACTGCCATACTAAGTGGATGTTAAAAAAGCTAAAATGTAGGCCTTTGGGTAGATAACCAGACACTGGGACCACTAGTATTTCAAAGGCGCCATACTTTAACACAGGCCCCGTCTAGTCATCTATGTGGATTCTTGCCAGAGACTTGGGAAATACCTTTCCAAAGATGCCTTTCCCATTAGGCAAAGTCTCAAGCATTCATTCAACCCCAGACATAGGGATGACCTCTCCTTCTTGCCCAGACCACGAAGAAACCAATAGCTTTTCGACACTACTGACCCAATCTCCCCAATTTTAGTCCTTATTTCCACTTTCGGTTTCTCACACCAGAGAAACAACAAGGCAATCAAACCTGCGTGTCCTATTTATTTCACTTACTGACTTTTAAATGCTGCGTATATGAAAACATATATGACTTTACAGAAGTGGAGAACATATCTATAATTATACAGTTTTATGTGGCCTTTGATTTTCTTTCCCTTATTGGATTGATTACATCCTCTTTTCTCAACCCTCCTATTCAAAGAACCTCCCTTTCCTTCTCATGTTTTCCATGAGAATGACCTACTATGTACCTGTCTCTATTTTTCTCCATTTTTCTATATATCACATACAGTACATGCACACACTTGCAGAAGTGGCATTCAAAATACATACATAGCAGCTGGGATACACAGTGATAACCAATTATGATGAACACTACTGAAACATCCAGTATGACCTTATCATTGTAGACAGGATGAAGGTCAACCCTGTACACGCACACACACACACACACACACACACACAATTTTTTCAAAATGTAACAATATGAAATTCCATTTGACCTAGCTATTTCCCTCCTAGGTATCTTCCTGAAAGAGTTAAAGACATACTACAGAGATACATGCACACCTATGTTTATAGCAGCATAATTCACCATGGCAGGCTATATGCCCATTGACAGATGAATAGATGAAGAAAATATGGTATTTGCATACAGTGGAGTACTACTCTGCCATAAAGAAAAACTTCAGCCATTTGTAAGAAAAGGGATGCACCTTGAGACCGTAATGTTAAGTGAAATAAGTCAGACTCACAAGTTTAAATAGCACCTGGTTTCTTTTACACGAGAAACCCAAAAATATAAAAAAGGAGCAAAATAAAAGACATATAATAGGACATAGGGAGATAGATCATTCTCATATGGGAAGGAGATCAAGACATGGAGGAAGGGGGAGGTCGGGGAGGGGCAGGGAATGAAAAAGGAGTTAAGATGTGTTAGGTAGATGCCCCAACTCCACACAATGAATGCAAACATGTACTGCCAACACGGGCTAAGGAGCAACAATATTATGATCATTGTTGCGTTATTATTGTATTTTTGCACTGATGAATTATTCTTCTTGTATTTTACCCAGAAATACTTCATCCCTTAAATTCCAACTGTGATATGGCTCTTACGAATTTTTTGCAATTGCTGTATCAAGCCATGTGGATGGGCTACGTGCGTTGACATTTATTTAACAGCACCCTGTCGCTGGCTTTTCCCTCCGTACCAGTGCCTCTGTCACTGTGAACAATACCGTAACTATCTGCACATGTATCCGTGCGCGCTGCTGCTTATCTCTCCAGGGCACTGAGTCCCAGGAATGGAACGGGAAGACTGGCTGGTGAATGGCAAGTTTTGTTAGATGGGGATAGCTTTTCAAACGTCCATGGCAGTTCACGCTTCCATCAACAAGATTCAAAGGAACCTTCGCCCTGCAGCCCACCCAGCAGTGAGTGGCTTGCTGACTTCAGCCAGCAACTTAATAGGAATAAAGTAAGACTCTCACTTCCCAAGCTGCCGGTGAACTTGGGCACCCATTCCTGAGTTAGCTGCTTGGATCTTCTCCTCACATCTTTGCTCATTCTCTATTGTGTTGTTTGCCTCCTTGTCAATATTGAAGACTTTTGCAGTTGTTCATCGTTGTCCACTGGTTTGGTTCAGGTCCCCCCGCCCTGCAGGGTGCTGTCCGGACTGTGAGCGTGTGCCCTGCTCTCATTTTCTCCGTCTCGCTCCGTCCACTCTTCTTTGCTTTGCTGTCTTTCTCTTCTTCTGTCTGTACTTGCGCCTGTGCCTGTCTGCCTGTCCCTCTCCCTGTCTACCCCAGGATCTTTTCTGTTTCTGCTCTGCCCCGCCCCGCCCCCGATTTCTCCAGCTCCACGCGCACGGTGAGCACAGCGCCCACTGCTTTTTCTCCGAGCTAACTTAGAGCCAAGCCAGACCCAACAGGTGACGGGGCGGCCCAGCAAGGGGCTGGAGTGATGTGTCCAGAACAGGGGCTGAGAGTAAGACTGCCCGGGGCCTGAGGCTTCCTTCACCCGGGACCTCAGCGCCCAGGAAGCGCGCCTGCAGTGCGATAAATGGCCACAGGGCGGCAGTGTGACCCCGCGGGGGTCGGTCGCCCCAGACTGCAAGAGGCGGGGTCCAGGCCGCGGGGCTCTCCCAGGGCAATCCAAGACAGGTCTGCAATTCCACCTTACCAAAGAGGAAGCCTCAGCTCAGGGGATTTCCCCGCCATGGGAGAACCGGGATTTAGACCCAAACCTGTCTGACCCCAAGCAAAGTGTTCTCTACAGTCAACAACTGCTACTTTATGCAGTGTTAGGGTTTGGATCAAAAACCTCCCCCGAGGCTTGAGCCAGAGGGAGGCTTTTGGAAGGGGATTATATCGCAGGGAGGAGGGGCCTGGCTGGTGGCAGTGGGTGACCTCGAGGGGGTATTCTTGTCCCTGGACCCTCCCCCTGCATCTCTGTGCTTCCTGGCCACTATGAGGTGAGAAGCTTGCCTCTGTGATAGCGGCCCGCCCACAGGCGCAGGAACAACACAGCTGAGCACCCAGGGACTGTACCTGTGAAGCCGTGAGCCGTGAGCCACCGAGAGCCTTCCCTCCTCTGAGTCGTTCCTCTCAGGATGTTGCCGCAGCCACGGAAAGCTGACACGGACGGGTGTAGGAGTTGGTCATGAACACAGGGATTAGTGCTAACTTGCCTGTTAATTTATTCCTACATGCTGAGTCTCTCTCCCTCCTTTCTCCTTTCCTTAAAAGGCTCGGTAAGACCGAATTAGCTAAGAATGCTCAAAGCCCTTGGTCCTTTGCAGTCACAGGGCACTGAGGAAAGAACGATTGGCTGGTGGTGACACTACCTGTGGCACAAACCAGGCCACCCGGTCACCCCAGTGTGTGGACCAAACACAGGATTTTATTTGGGTAACGTTATTTTAAAATATGCAGGGCCGGGGATTTAGCTCAGTGGTTCTGCCGCCTGCCTTTGATCCCCGGTACCTAAATAAATAAATAAATAAATAAATAAATAAATAAATAAAAAAAATCAATCTACATTTCAACAGCACGTATGGTGGCACACCCCTGTAATCCCAGCCCTCGGGGGGGCTGAGCCAGGAGGATTGCCGTGAGTTTAAGGCCAGCCTGAACTACAGAATGAGACCCTGTCTCAAAAAACAGAAAAAAAAAAAAAATTAAAAACCCACAAAACATAAAATCTGCTTTTCAGTGCTTTCCGGTGGGACATTAGCGCTGCAGTGAGGCGCAGGCCCTGCTGGGCCCGGGCTTTACATCTGCCTGCTCTGCCCCTCCGTGCTGCTGCCTAGTGTTCGATGAGGACGGCTTTGGGCCCCACGGCGCCCTCTCCCTGGCGTTGCTTCCCTCCCAGGTGTCGCCTCTTCCCTGGAGGTAGCCTGTGGCCCTGACACCTGCGGGGCTGCACCGGCCCCTCCCTCTGCTGTGGTGTCCTGCTTTGCAGGGCTAAATTTAACCTGCAGCTGCTTCGGCAGATGCTCGGGTATTTCCAGGCCGGGAGCGAGGGTGGGGGGCTGGGAGTCACCGAGGGCGGCTGGCCAGATGCACACGAGGTGCTGGGGTGAAATCAGCATCCAGGTTGCTCCAAGGTCTTGGTCCTTCTCCCGTCCCTTTTTCTTAGTTGGAGCTGAGGGGAAGCAGGGAGGCGCGAATCGGCCCAGAGCGAGACACCAGGAGCTGGCCCTGGGGCACCGCGCTTGCCCTGCCACTCTGCTCTCCCCGTAGGGCGAGGCTGAGGGTGAGGGCCGGGACCCCTCTGTGCCCTGGCACAGTCGCGGCTGCCACCCGGCCAGCCCCTCTCTGCTGGCCGAGGCCCTGCGCAGCGGAGCCGCCAGCCTCGCCCTGACTCCGGGGAGCTCCGTGTGTGTGTCCCGGACACACGGACAGGCAGTGTTCCCCAGGCATTGGCCCCTGGGGCCCGGGGCTGAGGTGGGCGCAGGGCTGCCCGCCGCGGGAGCCATCCCAGCTGTTGTCCTCGATGTCCTCACCTGTGACTGCGGCTGAGGCAGGACCTGTGGCCCGTACATCCTAGGGGTCCAGGGTAGGAGGAACCCCCAGCACTGCTGATGTCCGGCCCGTCCCTCCTGCCCAGGTGCCTTGGGGTTAGTTCTCTGTCTGGGTCTCCGGCCACCCCTGTGGTCCTCAGGTCCTCCACCTCTGTCACTCATCGTCGATGATAACAATCAGGACGCTGACCACTTTTCACACCTTAACTGGCGTAGACCTTGCACCGACCCTGCAAGAGGTAGGCACTGCTCCCCCCTTTACAGACGAGGACACCGAGCCTCGGAAAGCTTCCCTTTGGCTGAGAGGCGCAGCACGGGGCCCTGGGTCCTGGCCCAGCTGTTCTCTGGGCCCTGCGGGCTCTCCCGGGGCTGCCCTGTTCCCCTCCGGCTCCTGCACCAGACCTTGAAGGACTGCATAGAAAGGGCTCTGTTTTAGTCTGCTTTGGATCTCAGAGTTTACCCCAGAGCCCAGTGCAGTAGATCAAGCAAGTGTTCGTGGGTGAATTGTGAGAAAAGCGCCCGCTGAGCCGAGCGCCTGACCCTGCTGCTTCTTGGTAGTGAAGCCTCCGGGCCGTGCATCGTCCCCGTCACCGCGGAGGTCCCTGCCCGTCTGTGCGCAGGGCTTGAATGGAGCCGTGAGCTGGAGGCTTATGGGCGTCTACACTGGGGGGCCCCGGCCCGAGGACAGCGGCCCAGCTCCCAGGCCCGGCTGGGTGTTTCCAGCCTTCCGAGCTGGCGGTCAGGGCTGGGCCTGCAGCTCCCAGCCAGAGGCGATTCCCGGGGAGACCCGCGGAGGGTCGGCCCGCAGCTGGGGAAGGAGAGGTGGGGAAGGCACCATGGCGCCCACTGCTGGGCACATGCAGCCCGAAGAGGGCCGAAAGGTGAAGGAAGGAGACTCGAGGAGGACAGAAGGAACGGCCGGCCGGCGAAGTGCGACCGGGTCGCTGCTCCCAGCAGCCGCTCCTGGGAACTGGTCAGGACTCACGTTCTCAGCCACCCAGACCTGCGAGCCCTCTGCAGACTGCAAGCTGCGTTTGAGAGCCGCGTTCTCATCATCCCGGTTGCAGGACTAGTTAAAGACTTGGTTGAGGGGCCCTCATGACAGCCACAGGTCAGACTGTCCTGGCTCCCTCTTCGCAGCTCTGACCAGAACTCTGGGCCACGTAAGAGAGCACCCGGCACCAACAACACACCGAGCCCACGATAATAACCAGAAGGGTCCAGCGTCCTGCTTCCTCTAGAGAAGGGAATCACAAGGTATGCTTCTTGTCCAAGGTTTGTCCTATCTGTTGGTCACCAGTGATCAGCAAAATAACGACAGTAAACGAGTACCCTTCCATCTTTTTCCAGATAAGAATATGCTAATATAACCAATGGCATATATTACAAATCACGGTTTACCCCAAAGTCAGTAATTTACACAGTAATTTAGAGGCAACAATTAGCCTCGGGAATTATAGATGAAAATCACCAGGATGCACTGTTGAACTGTGCCCTCCATGCAAGCAGTGGTCTGAAGAACCACCAACAATTTAATTGACTAACAATTTAAAAGTCAGCGTAGGCCCCTCATGGACCATCGTTTTTTATAAAGTCATGTTACTAAGTACCCCAAGTGTTAGCTCCTATCCACGGCAAATGATTCATTTATTAAATTTTAATTTTCTGGGCCAGGAAAGTTTATACATGGTGGATTTCCTTTTCTGTTCCAATTAGCATGCCCTTCTACTGTCCCTTTATTTGCGTTTGCCTGGCATCTCTGCTTACTCCTTTATTTTCAATTTTATCATTTGTTTTACCTCTGTTTTTTTTAAATACTAGTACATATTACCTAACTGGATTTGTTTTAAGCCAACTTGATGTTCTCTATCTTTTAATGGATCAATTCAGTTTATTTATATTTAATGGTAATTGATAATTTTCACTGCTATGTGTGTTTATTGTTTATTTTAATTTTATCCCTTTTCTTACTTTTAGTGGTTTGACCAAGAAGTAATTTGTTCCTTTTCTCTTGTTAATTTTTAACAGTTTCATTGGGGTATAAATGATATACAATACGAGACATATTTTAAAGTGCACTGGTTCATAAGTTCTGACTTATGCATTTGGCCTGGAATTATGACCCAAATCTAGATAATGAACATATCCAGCCATAAAAATTTCCTAATGCACTTTGTAATTTCTTCCACCCCATGCTTCAATTCCCAAGCTACTGGTCAACTTTGTTAATATAGTTTGCACCTTAAAGCATCTTTATAATATAGTTTGTACGTGTGTGTTTGTTTGGCTGCTTTCAGTCAGCATTAGTTGTTTTCTTTTTCAGATTCACCAGCAGCATCATGTGTGACAGCACCCCCTTCCTTTGTATTGCTGTGTAATATTCCATTGCTTGGATATAACCCTGTTGATTTATCCATTCACCAGCTGATGACTGTGTGGGTTGCTGCTTCTTTGTGATGTCATGAGTAAAGCTGCCTGAACACTCATGTGCAGTCCTGTGTGTGGACCTGCACTTTTGTCTCTCTTGACTACGTGCTTAGAGTTGAAATTGCTGGGTCAATGGTAGGAGTACATTTAACATTTTGAGAAATGTTCGTAGTGTTTTCTAATGTAGCATTCCATTTTACATTGGTCTATCAGTGTAGGTGAATTCCAGTTTCTTTATACTCCATCAGTCTCAGTATGTGTAGTCTTTTTAATTTTAGCCATCTAATAGGTGTATAATTATATCTTATTGTGGTTTGAATTTGCATTTCCCTAATGACTGATTCTGTTGAACATGTTTTTGAGCAAGTGTTTACTTGCTGTCTGTGGATCTTGGGTGATATGTGTGTTCAGATCTTCGGCCTGTTTTTACTGTAGTGATTTGTGTGTTTTCTCCTGCAGTGCTGAGATTTGAATCCAGGACCTTGTGTGTACTGGGCAAGTGCTCTACCTCTGAGACATATCTCTTGCTGGTGGTTTGCATTCCTATTATTGAATTTTGAGTGCGCATTATATATTTTGGGATAGAAGTCTTTTATTGGGTATATAATTTCTAAATATTCTCTCTCAATTTGTGGCTTATCTTTTCATTTTTGAGTATCTTTCAAAGCTGGGTGTGGTGGCGGCTGCCTGTAATCCAAGCACTTGGAAGGCTGAGCCTTAAAGGATCACGAATTCAAAGCCAGCCTGGGTTACATAGTGGGGACTTGTCTCAAAAAAAAAAAAAAATCTTTCAAAAAGCAGAAGTTTTTATTTTTAATGAAGTCAAATTTACTAATATTCTCATTATAAATTGTACATTGAGTATTACAGTTAAGAAATCCTCACCTGCCAGGCATGG
This sequence comes from Heterocephalus glaber, assembly GCF_053883595.1. NCBI lineage: Eukaryota > Metazoa > Chordata > Mammalia > Rodentia > Bathyergidae > Heterocephalus > Heterocephalus glaber. The sequence goes on along the minus strand of NW_028258156.1, from coordinate 22,942,004 downwards.
TGGCGCAGGGCTATAATCCCAACACTCAGGAGGCTGAGGCAGGAGAACTGCTATGAGTTTGAGGACGGCCTGGGCTACATAGTGAGTTCGAGGCCAGCCTGAACTGCCTATCAAGATTCTGTCTCCAAAAAAAAAAAAAAAAAGAAAGAAAAAAAAAAGAAATCTTCACCTAACACAAGGCTACAAAGATTTTCTCCTAGTTTATTTCTAGAAAATACTTTTAGGTTTTACATTTAGAGCCGCGATCAGCTTTGTGTTTTGTCGTTGCCATTCCCATTGGACATCCTTTTCCTTCCTTGCTTTACCTTCCTGAGGAGTTTTCTTGATTTCTTTCTTGCAGTGTGGCCCTCCTGAGGACAAATTATTTCAACTTTATTTCTCAAAGCCCAACTCCTCACTTTTATTTTTGACAGATATTTTCACAGAGTATGGACAATTTCTTTTCTTCGGTACTGCAAAGATGTTTCTTCATTGTTGTCTTATTGTTTCCAACAAAAATCTGTCAAACTGTCTGTCTTTCTTCTGAATGTGAAACGTCCTTTTCCCTCTGGGTTTAGGATTTTTCTCTTTCATACTGATTTTCAGAAATTTACTTATTGTATGCCTCAGTACAGTTTTGTCATGTTTCAGGGTTTATTGAACTTTTTGGTTCTGTTTATAATTTTTATCAAATTTTGATACTTTCTCACTTTGAATATGTATTTTTTCTGTTCTTCTCTCTTCCCTATCTCTTTTGAGATTCTGATTACATGCATATTGGGTTGCCTGATGTTTTCCCACAGTTCAATGATGTTAATTTATTATTATTATTATTTTGGTACCAGAGATTGAACTCAGGACCTTGAGCTTGCAATGCAGGTGCCGGAATCACTGAGCTAAATCCCCGGCCCCAGTGTTAACTTATTTTTGAGTGTATCTTCTCCCTGTGTTTTACTTTGGCTGCTGTGTCTTTGAGTTCACTAATCTTTTTTTAAATGTAGCATCTAATCTAATTTGTAATTTCATCCAGTGTATTTTTAATTCCAAATATTGTCTCATTTCAGGAAATTCAATTTAGGCCTTTTAAACATATCTCCCACATTTCTATTTAACATGTTCAGTACTTCCTCTATCTGTCTGAACATGTAGAATATCATAACTATTTTAATATTCTTTTCTTCTAATTCTAACATCTGGATCTACTCTGGGTTGACTTTAATTGATGCTTTTTCCCCTTTTAATGGATTCTGGTTTTCTGTTCTTTGTATGTCCAGTAATTTTTGGTAGGATACCAGATATTATAAATTTTACTCTGATGAGCTCTGGATATTTTTATTCCTGAGCTTTGTTCTGGGATGCAGTTAATTCCTTGGTACAGTTTGATCCTTTCAGGGCTTGTTTTTAAGATTTGTTAGATGGAGCCAGAACTGTCTTTAATTTAGGGTTAATTATTTATCATTATTGATGTAAGCAAGACACTTTTGTGCCTTTACCCCAAATCCCGTGGACTGTAATGCTTTCTCATCTGGCAGGCAGGAAAAGGTACTCTTCCGATGCCTGTGACGTTTTAGGCATGCTTTCCTTTCACCCTTACAGCGAATTCTTCCACACACCCTCTGATCATGGCTCCAAGAATGCTCAAGAAAAACCCTTTGCAGATCTCTGGCAGCTCTGTATCTTTTTCTGTCTTCCTGGTGTTTTAGCTTCCTGTCTTTAACTCCGAGAATCCTTTAAGTGTCCCTAGCTTCATTAAAAAAAGTTGTCTCTAAGGGATCATTTTTCCTTCTCATTTCTTTTCCTCCCTCCCTCCCCTCCTCCCCTCCTCCCTTCCTCCCTTCCTCCCTTCCTTCTTTTCCTCTTCCTCCTTCTCTTTTGCACTACTGAGGATTGAGCCCAGCACTTTTGCACTGGGCTACACCCCCAGCCTTTTTAGTATTTTTTATTTGAAGACAGGGTCCCGGTAAGTTGCTAAGTTGCCCAGGCTGGGCTCCAACTTGCAGTCCTCCTGCCTCAGCCACCCAGGGTGCTGGGATTATAGGGTGCACCACAGCACCAGGCTATGGATCATTTTCTTTGTTGCCAGATGTCCACTGCCTTAAAAATTATAGTTTCACATATTTCCTGTCTTCATTTTTTCAATTCTGTTTTATGAACGAGGGTAAGTACTTTAAGTCCTTGTTCTCCATCCTGGTTGAAAGCAGACATTCTCAGATTCTGCCTTTAGTGAGGTCTTCGACGAAACGGGTCCTGGCAGATTGAGTACTCCTCACATGTAATCTTAGTTGGAGGGGCTCCCCGACATCTTTCCTTCTGCCGAGTCTCACAGCAGGGCTCTGGCAGCTTCGCAAGGCTGGGGGTATGGACAGCCTGGTCCTTCCTGTGGGAGGAAGAAGGGAGAGCAATGGCCTCAGCTTGGGGTCACGAAGAGCAGATACAGATCTGGTCCTTAGAACGCGTTTCTCAATTCTCTTCGGCAGCCGAAGATTCCTCTCGGCCCTGGCTGTTCTCTTCAGTTCTTGCCAGCGAGATCCTCTCAGGTAGGAAGGAGGTCCAGGGCGGAGGAAAACGCACGGACTGAGGCCTGGGTGATGTGTGCTCCTCAAAGGCGCCAGCCAGAGGAATTGTGGAAAACCAGAAATACGCATCAGCGTGACATCCTGCTCTCTACTAGAAATCATAACACATCTTTGTGAGACCGTGTGGGAGGGGCAGGCTTTGCAACTGGAGCGGCTGAAGGCTCACATGGGAATGCAGTGGGCTGGAAGCCACAGGTTGGATGCAGGGGACTTTGGAACATCGGTTTTCCCTTTGGTAAGAATGTTAAAACACTGTAAAAGTAAACATATATTAATGTATGAAGTAAAACTTTTGCTAATCTTTAAAAACTTTAAAAAATTTTATTAGTGCATGCTTCCAGTACGTAATGATTGCATTCCTTGTGAGGAGCTGGTAATGCACATAGCGGATCTTAAATTCTTTTTTCATCTCCTTTCCCTCTCCTCCCTCCTTCCATTGCTTGATTCCCAAAATATAAGGAGCAAAATAAAAGACATAATAGGAAATAGGGAGATGGATCTTTTGCAAAAGAAAATTTTGCTCCTCATCTTTAAGATGAAATGTTTGACTTAGGGGAAATGCTGAGCCGTGGGGGACCTTATGGTCATGGCTCTGGGTCCTGGGAGAGGTTCTGTCCCTTCTCAGGTGTGGACACAGATGCTTGAGTGGAAAGAGTGAGAAAGCTTGCTCTGGCCATGGTGGCCCTGGAAGGGAAGGAGAGAGGGAGAGTTATGGAAGGCTGTAACTGTGCAACGGACTCAGGGAGAGATGTTGCTAGGCCAAGCCCATGAAGACACCCTCAGGAGCTTCCAAATGGGGACAGGACTGTGTACCCATCCACCCACCCATCCAGCTGTCACTGGGTAGAGGGGGCAGTTGCCTTGTGTGAGATGGAAGCCATACACAAGACTAGCTCTAAAACGGAAGTAAAATGAAACTTTATTATAGGAAAGAAACACGTAGCCAGGCTTGGTGGTGCACGCCAGTAGTCCCAGCATTCTGGGAGACTGAGGCAGGAGGATCCCAAGTTCAAACTCAGCCCAGGCAACTTATCAATTTAGCAACTTAGCAATACCCTGTCTCAAGATAAAAATATAAAAATAGGCCAGGGTTGTAACTCAGTGTGAGGGCTCTGAGTTTAATCCTCAGTACATGAAAGAAAGGAAAGAAGGAAGGACAGAAGGAAGGAAAAAAAGTGAGTGGATGAATGACCGAGCTGGCTGCTCCACAGACAGAGCAGTCTGATGGGGTCCGATCAATGGCCACACATCCTGCTTCCTTATCTCAGGGAGCACAGGGGCTTGCTCCTTGGGTTAACCATTTGCTTTCTTTCCCCTTTTTATCTCCAAAATTTCAGCTGCCCATTTGTGTTTTACCAGGGTGCTTCGAAGTCCCACTGGTGTCCCGTCTCCCGTCCATCCATCCGTCCATCCATCTTATAAATGCCTCCTATCAGAAGTAGTAATAGATGAAGATGATAATGGTGGAAACACCCTGTTCTCAAGGACTCTCGTGTTTTAGTGTAGGAGTCCCTGAAGTTCTTCCTGCCCCAAAATATATAAATGAAAAGCGTTTGCTCTGTCTCGGCAGTGCCAGACGCTGTCCCAAGTGTGTGCATAAAGTGACTCATTCGATCCTCATGGTAGCTCTGTGGATGCAGACACCACTGTTGTCTGCGCTGCCTGGCTGGGGAGCAGGGGAGCATCCCCAGCTGAGTCGTCGTCTGGTGAGACGATGTGTTTATAAAAACCCTGACACAAGGGCGTGTGGGACACAAGCGCCATGGGGCTGATTCTTTCCAAGGAAGTGGAGACCCTGATTCCAGATGCAAGACTGACAGGGGATGGGACCCCAGCGTGGACACTGCTTCCCTTTCCTACTTATTGTCACAGTCACAGAATCTGACCAGTTGTGGACAAGTTCGAGAGGAAGCACTGGCACCGTGAGAGGCAGGGAACTTTTATGTGCCTGAAATGACCTGATAATTTCTGAAAACCAGCCCTGCCTCCGTCTCTCCCACAGTACCCACCCCACCCCAGCTTTATTGACATGTAACTGACAGATAAAAATGATGGGGTGGTGGTTGTAAACCAGTGCAACCACTGGTACAGAGCACAGCGTGTGATTCTGCCTAGCTCTGCTCCTAGGACCTGTGCAGGGGGTGTTACAGGCATTATAGGGGGAAGTTACAGGGGATCCTGGTTCAATGAGTTTGGTCAATGAACTTTAACAAAAGGTTCCTTAGAGGGTTTTCTCAGAATCTTTTTTATGCTCATGTGTTTTGTAAATCTCAGAGGGGAACTGCCTTTCAGTGGTTTCCAAATTTATTTACCCACTCCACCCCTCTACCACCACCCCCATAGCAATCCTCCTGCCTCAGCCTCCCTAGTGCTGGGATTACAGGCATGAGCCGGCCTCCACTAAAGTCTTGCTAGCTGCATTTTAACCCTCCAATGGAAACCTCTGGGAAGGGAGGCCCCAGTGTACAGTTAGAAGAGCCCACTCCTCCTGCTGGGGTGTCTTTTCAAATGCTGTGTCTACCTAGGGATGGGCGTCCCCACCCATACTTTCCTGTCTCTTTTCTTCTTCCCACCTTCCTCTCTGGGGCCCTTCCCTGGGCAGCTCCAGGTTCCCCAGGTCCTCCTACCTTGTGGGCTTCAGAACCAAGAACAGCACCTGCCTCTTTTTTAATTTTGAGACCTGGTCTCGCTATGTTGCCCAGCCTGGCTTTAAATTTGCAGCCCTCCTGCCTCAGCTTCCTGAGTAGCTGGAATTGCAGACACAAACCACCATGCCTGGGAATAAGCACACATTTGAGAGCCTATTATGTGCAAGGTGCGGCAGAGGGCAGGAGAGATGAGCATTTGGGACTTTCACTCAAAGAGCTGATCACTGACTGAGGAAGAGCTCACAGGTACAAGGCAGCATCCAGATCCCGCGCAGTGCGGTGCAGTGCAGTGCACACTCGGAGGACTGACAGGCTTCAGCAGCTTGGCAAGGAACCAAAGGTTGATTGCAGGATGCTTTTCCCAGTGCTGTTTAATGAACTTAGGGACGTGTTTTCTGGAAGAAGGCAGTGTTTGTTCCAAGTCAGAAGTTGCAGCCTGACCTGGAGCCTCGATCTGCAAAAGTCATGTGCTTTGCTGCCAGAAGGGGAGAGAGAATACCGTGGTACATGGTATCACCCAGACTAGGCTAAGAAATACAAATGCTTTGTCCTCAAGCAGCACCCACAATGGAAGTGGGGCAGTGGGGCCGCTGAGGGCACAGTGTGGAGGGACAGCACCTCCTTCCATCCCTGTCCCCCTTGGTGAACTAGAGCCACTGCTGAGCACTTAACTTCTGCGTGCCTTGGTTTTCTCTCTTTCTAATGTGGGGATATGAAGTAGTGCTTGTGTCATAGCTTGGCATGAGTGTTTCGCATGTGAAACACTTAGAATATTTCGAGTTTCTCTTTTGGTTATTTCTTTTTTTATTGCTGTGCAACAAATTACTCCAACAGGGCCTGGGATTTACCTCAGTGGTTTCGCCACCTGCCTCGAAAGTGCAAGGACCCAAGTTCGATCCCCGGTACTGAAAAAAAAACCCCGAACAAACAAAAAACCAAATTACTCCAACACTTAGTGGTCTACAATGAGAATTATTATTTATTGCTGGGCATGGTGGCACACACCTGAAATTCCAGGCCTTGGAAGGCTGAGGCAGGAGGACCACAGGGAGTGTGAAGCCAGCCTAGGCAACATAGTCAGTTCAAGGCCAGCTTTGACTGCAAAATAAGACCCCATGTCAACAAAAAATCATTTATTATCTCTGCTTTCAGAGGGTCTGGAATTTGGAAGCAGCTTAGCTGGGTGACTGGGGCTCAGGATTTCTCATGAAGTTGTGGTCAGATATGTGCTGGTGTGGAGGCTCCTGAGGTGTCACTGTCCCTTGTTTGTCCCACTCTTTGCGGTGTGGGCGGGGACTCCACCAGGGCACGGTCTGAGGAGGTGGCTCCCTGAGGAGGGGATCACACAGGGCTGGCTACATCCAGGCCAGGAAGCGCTATGCCCTGTTTATGACCAGTGTGAGGTGAAGGACACTTAGCTAAGAGCAGTGTGAGCGCCTGCATCCACTCAGACCTCAGCAGGGTTTCCGGAGAGAGTTTGATGATGTGAGTCTTTCTCCGAGTCACACACCAGCCCTCGTGGCCTGGGCTTTCCAGAGGAAAGGGCTGAAAGCAGGACGAGGCCCAGGGAAACAGGAGGAAGGAGGGCACGGGAAGCAGGTTGGAGAAGCCAGCAGGAGGGCACGTGGTGCAGGCTGCTGCTCTGGCCTTGTAGGAAGGGACAGAATGGTCCCAGCTTTGTCTTCCTCCCGAAGGCCGCTCATCTGCCCACTGGCTGAGGTCCCCTGGGGCTGCCACCCTTGGCTCCCCCTGACTCACACAGCTGGGTGGGGCCAGAGGAGGGCTGGGGGCCTGGGGGACACAGTGGCTTGGCGCCTGGGTTTGTAGGAGCTGGGGCTGCTGGCCGTGGAGTCCCTTCCTGCAGAAGCCATGCGGGGTCAGGTGCTGAGGGATGCGTTGGGGAGGGGCTTTGAGGCAGAGGGGTGGGAGCTGCAGGAGGCTGGGAGAGGAGAGGGGGAGAGGATGAGGGGTGAAAGAATCCTAGACTGGGGGTGCAGGTCTAGGCCAGGCTCATGGGGAGACTCAGGCCAAGCCACTCATCACTTGAGTGCTGGGATCCACAGCCTGGGCTCTGTCCAGCCTGAGGGAAGCCTGGCCAAAGTACCCATGTGGCGGGGAGCCTCTGCACCTCAGCCCAGCTACAGGCGGGCGGGAGAGGCTCCTTGCAGTGGGCAGCATGAGGGCGGCCTCAGATGTGTATTTGGGGGAACCAGAGGTCATTCCCCGCGAGGTCCTAAGAAATGTCCTTCCATCTGCCCCATTGTCTGAAATTCCCCCGGGAAAGACTGATCATTTTGTTGAAGCGCTGCTTTAGGAGAAGTTGAGTTACTAACACTTTAATGTGAGCCAGCGATCCAAATTCTTTTATTCTGTAACAGTTAGAAGGATCCCAGCAACAGGAAGGCATGAGGAATCCGGGCAATTAGCACTTAAGGAAAGGGCCCTAAGCTCCAGGACGGGGGCTGGGCAGGATCTCCAGCTCACCTTGCTGGAGATGAACAAAACCCGTGTCCAGCCTCAGCTGTGACACACCTTCCAGGAAGGGTCTTGCTCAGTGCCACTTTTCCCTCCCACCTGGAATTGTGAGGGAGAGTGTATTTTTGCGGGTGATTGGAGAAACGAAGTGAACGTTGTCTAGGCGGCTGGACTATTTGAGTGGAAAATAGATGTGAGAGATACCAAGACTGATCAGAGGGTGACCTATGAGCCACCAGCATCAGGGTCCCAGGAGCTCAAAGATATAAATTTCCTGTCCTCCCTGCCCAATCTAAGTTCCACCTGACTCAGCACTGCCCATCTTTAAAAGCATTTCTGGTGATTTTTGTGTAAACTAAAATTTAAAGACCACAGATCCCAGTTGTCCAAGGACAAGGCATAAAAATCATTGCTGGGAGAGTTTAGCTTCTAACATATAATCAAGGTGTTCCTTAAAGTAGGTTCAATCTGAGTCATTTGTAGGAAAGTGGCTGCACCTTGAGACCATAATGTATGGCTTCTCTTATATGAGAAACCCAAAGAATAAATAAAGAACAAGATAAAAGACAGATGACAGGAAACAGGGAGACAAAGTTTTTGCAAATGGAAAAAGGGAACAAGAGATGCCAGGAGGGGGGAAGGAGGGAAAGGGGACATAAAAAGAATCAATGTGTTATGTACATGTATCAAGTTCCCTTGAGGAATGTCATTATGTAATGCAGAGATGGACTAATAAAAAATGTAAAAATTATTTTAGAAAAGATTCTAGAGGAAAAAGCTGAGCTGAATTAAGATTCAGGGTAGAACTTTTGGACTATGTAATTGAAATGGATTAAATGTGAAAATGACTGGTATTGGAAATAAATTATTTGGGACACACATGCGTGTGCACACATCACACACACACACACGTTCCCACCACTTCTCTCCAGAATTCCAGATGCTGGCTGCCTCCCACTTTCAGTGGTGTCCTTGGTATCTCAGGCTCATCCTGGCCACTGCCAAATAGCCTCGCACTCAGTGGGCTCCTGTGAAGGGGCGGCTCCAACCTTAGCTTGCTTATCCGGGATCTTCACACTGGCTGCTCTTCCTGCCTCAGGTCCGTGAGTAGCTGTCTCCTTCACTCCTCTGCTTGAATATCTCTTTCTGGCTGAGTCCAGCCATGACCACCCTGTGTCAAATTGTAGCCCTACACATCCCTTTCCTTGTGTTGATTTCCCTTTCACAGCACTCAGCACACTCTAATATGCTCCATAATTTATTTATTCATATATTATGTTTCTCTCTTCTCTCTTCCCAGCAGAAGGGGAGCTCTCCCAGGCAGGGATTTCTGTGTGTTTTATTCACGGCCTGATCCCAGGATTGGAATGATGCCCGGCACGTGGGAGATCCTCTGTAATGCCTGCTAGATGAGTGACAATGACATGCCACGTGTCTTTACAAACTGCTTCCTCTTGGAGAGGTTGCCGTGTCCAGATCAGCAGGGCTACTGATGGAGACCACTGACAGAAAAACATGCAAATCATTTAGAAAGGCGAGATAAGAAACTCCTTCAGTGTTACTATGGTGCCAGCAGCTACGCTAAGCATTTTTGCCAGCATCATCTCTTGAAATTATTCCTAGCACCAGCCCTGTGATGAGGGCCTGTTACCATCTTTACTTTACAAATAGGGAAGTTGAGGCCCAGACAAATTAAGAGACATGCTCAGGGACCCAGCTGTGAAGGAGAGGCAGACCCGAAGCCTTTGTGTGTAGCCAGTCCATTGGTGCTTAGCCTCTTTCAAAGGTGGAGGTTAGAGCCTGAAGCTGTGTTCGGCCTCCTGCAAAGGGTTCATTCTGATAGCGCTAACGTTACACACTTACGGGAACTCAGGATCTTGTGTGAGAGTTTAGAACTTGGAGACCTGTCTGAGGCTGGCCCCGGGGTCCGACACTTCAGTGACTCTGCTCTCCTTCCTGGAGGCTGAGAAGGCGTCACTGTCCCTCCTGAGACCTCAGCACAGGCGGCTGCACAGTAATTATTCTGTTTCCTTCAAGGCACAGGTGTTGAGCATCCCGGGAAACTAGGCTGCCAGGCTCTGAGGACAGGGGATGACAGACACATCAGAAGAGTCGGAGTCGGAAACGGCAGGGAACACTGTAAGCCACCAAGAGCGAAATTGCTGTAGGTGGCAGTGTGCTGAGGGGCATGATGGAAATGACTAGAGGAATCTGTAACCTTGGGAGGTGTTTTTTTTGTTTTTCTTTTTTTGAGATGGGAATCTCATTCTGTAGCCCAGGCTGGCCTTGAACTCACAGTGATCCTCCTGCCTCAGCTTCCAAGTACTGGGATTATAGGAGTGGGATTCCACCCCTGACTCCTTGGGAGGATTTTAAGAGGGGAGACCTGGTCTGTCTAATGCTTCCGCCATTATGTGGGAGAGGCAGGAATCATGGCCCACAGGGAGGCCGAACCCCCTTCCTAGAGCAAACCTCTCCGGGAAGACCATTTCCTCCGGCAACTCTCACGGAATTCGCATGGAATAAGTGCACATTTGCCTCTCCCAAACTACATTTCTTGTCGATTTTTCTTTTAACATGGAAGTTTTCTTTTGAGTGGGCAGCTCACCCTGGCTGCATGTGGCTCGTAGTCACGGGCCTCAGACTTTGGTTTCTTGGCACATTCATTGCTTTTCTCACTGTAAGATGAAAAATGCCTTCTCTTCCACTTCAATGGATTTTATCAAAATCTTTGACCGCTTCTAGCTCTCATTGCCCACAGAGGCAAAGGGATGCTGGGGGACAGATAGATCCCATCCGGTATCTCATAATTTGTTCAGCCATCAATCAGTTTGTTGGGAGCAATGCTACATAATTTTAGGGAAAAATCATTTGGTTAGCTTAGTTCTCCTGCCTACAGCCCAGCTATGGAATTCCGAGACATAATTCCATTTTGGCCTCGGGTCACAACTGAGACCTCAATGATCGGGTGATGGTGTTTGTGATTCTCCAGGACAAGAAACATCCTGGGAGCTGAAAACATCCTGGGAGGAACAAACATCTACTCAGTTCCTTGTTGTTCTTGGATTGTTACATCTTGTTTATGCAGGATGTACTGAACTCTCTGCAAGTCATCTGTTACATTTGTTTCTCCCGATGTACTGTCGTCTTTGCTGCCCAGAGCAGCAACCGATCAGACCCAAAGCTCAGCTGCTTCTCAGTCTCATTTTTCTACCTTTCCTGTAATTCGCCGTGTGCTGCCGTGGCTCACAGGAGACTGGGACTCACTGCAGAGGTTCTGGTAACATCCCCTTTCCCTGTTCCCTACATCAGTTCATAAGTGCAAATGGAAAAGATGGATACTCTTTAAAGAACAATGGAAAAAATAAGAAAACAAATCCACCGTTAACAATTTTGAAAAATGGAATTAATTAGGAATTTTTTTGTTGGGTTTAAGTTTTCCTTATCATTGTTACTTTAATTGTACACATTTATAGGGTACAGTGTGATGACACAATATACAATGCCCAAATCAGGGTAGTTAGCATTTCAATGCCTGGCCTAATTACAACTCATTTTTAGTAGAAATTTGAACACTCGCGTACTACATTCTGTTCATATATTTAAGGACTTCTTTCAGGAGAGAAAGTAAAAGTGAAAGCAACAGGGAGGAGAGAGAGACACAAATAGAAATACTCTCAAAAGTTTAGCTCTTTGCATTAGAGTTTATTGAGACATAGAATTAAAATCAGCAAGAAGCAAATGGTGTCCACCAAGTATCAAAGCATACATACTCCTTGGCCCCAAACACTTGGCCTGGCACCTAGGTTAGTCCATTTCCCCTTATGCCGAATGCTAGTCTTTCTCCCTGTTCCCAAACACATTAATTGATCATTATGGATGGAATTCTGTCCTATGTATCCAAGAGTCTCTTAACTAGCTTAAACTTTTCCAGAAATAAAAGTCCACTCAACTCCGTAGGTCTATGTTGTACTCTATTTGTGTTTATTCTGGGAGTCCTATTTTTCTTGGGAAAATGATGAAGTCTTACATTTTTGCACTGTTTTATAATTTATAAAGCACCTTTCATCCATTAATCCACAGCAATCTTACTACCCTGTGAGGGCAGATATTTTTATCCCACTTCATGGCTAAGAAACCTGAGCTTCTGATGTTTTTCTGCAGTTTCTTGCCTAACACTTGGCTGAGTCACATCCAATAGCTCTGCACACTGATGCTTAGACCAGGCTTTGTTCCTGAAAATGCCCTGATTACAAAGCTGCAGCAAACCTGCATAGTAGGGAAATCAATTATGTTCTAATTTCTGACCATTTGATTCAAGCATAAATTAAAATGAATAGTACAACATTTTTAAAAAGCAGTAACATTTATTGAACATGTACCATGTTTTAGGAATTAAAAGTACATGCATGATCTCATTTAATCTTCTTGACAGTCCTAAAGGGAGCCCTATGGTTGCTCCCATTTTTATAGATGACCAAAGAGCTTGTGGGAGTTAAGAAAAGCATCACAGACTACACAGGTAGTGAATAGTAGAACTGTATTTGCACCCAAGTCAGTTAGATGTCAGAGCTAGTGGGCTTACCAACCCCTTTGAGTCTCCAGGAAAGCCCAGCAATGATGGATTTTACACAACACAGGACAACAGTGATGGATGTATATCAAATGCTTCCTCTATGCACACAGAGCGCTACATGTTTTACATGCAATTTCTTACTTTCTCCTTACAATAAACCTATGAAATCTGCTTTTATAGATAATGTAACTTAAATATTTTCCCCAAGTTCATGTAGCTAGGAAGTGACAAAGCTGGGATCTGAGCCCAAATAATAGTTCTCCCAGAATCTGGGTGCTTCCCATCTGGCTAATGCTTCAGTGGGAAGCATTCTGTTCTGTCCCAACAGAACAGCCTTGGGAGTGTGGGGTGGCTCAGAGTGTTCAGGGCTCCTTGGGCCAGTCAAGGGAGTACTGCCAAGTCTTCCTGGACAATTTGTTTATAAGCAAAATTTTCCTACAATGAAAAGATGAATTTTGCTTTTTTTGAGATGAAGTCTCAACCGTGTACTCCCTAGCTGGCCTCCAGCTAGCTCTGCAGCCCAGCCTGGTTTTGAATTCACCATTCTTCTGCCTCAGCCTCCCGAGTGCTGGGACTGCAGGTGTGTGCCACCATGTCTGGCTTGGAAAGGAGAGTTTAATAGGGCCTTTCTGTGAGGGAAGGGTTATGGGAAGGGTCTGTCTGGAAATACCATGTTAAGCAATAAAGATGTGTCAAGAGTTTTCACTCTAAGGGAGGAGTTTGGAGAAGTTATTTGGCTCCCATGAGTCTGAAGAAAGAACAAAACAGCTTGAGTAGCTATTAATAACCGTTGATGATAAGGAAGAATAAAGACAGCTCTGGGACTGTGGCGTCTTTATCTCTTAAACAGATTATCGGGCTAGAACTCACTACTTGTTTGGTTTATGTTCTTACTATTACTTCTGGTGCACAGAATAGGATCTGTCCCATCCTTGGCATGGGACCTACTGTCCACATTGTCCTTGCAACTTGTTTATCCTGATTGTTGTTCTAACTAATCCTATGGCAAGGTGAAATGGGAAGACACCCTAATACACACTCCTGGAGCTCCAGCTGGGGTGCATGTGTCATCTGGGGAGTCTCTGCCCACATTCTGGACAGGTAGCTCAGCAGGAATGGCTGGGGAGTCAGCCCCGCACCCTGAGCAAAGGGGCTCTGGGTGACTCTGGCTTTGCGTGGCTGGAAGCATCTCTGCTTCCCACTGGGGGTTAGGGCCTCAGGGCAGAGTCAGTCACAGGCTTGGCGAGAACATCATTTTCATGACCACCTCTCCAAATTCCAAGGAGGTAAAACAAACAAGTGACATCTTCCAGGAAACCTGAGGCCATGTTTCCAGGGCCCAAATCTCCTTGTCATCCTGCCTCTGCTGGCTGCGGACATCGCTCACACTCAACCCCTTCAGTGGGGCCACTGCAGAGATGCCCAGGGGGCGCTCTGGGGACCTGGCCCTTGGCCCTGTGGTCTTTGGAGGAATCCTGCCCACAGGCCAGGGCCTCACTTGCGGGAGGAGCTGAGGTTGCCACAGAGAGGAAGCTCTTCCCACACCAAATCTGCCAGAGGCGTTCATGTTCATCACCACTTCCTTCTGCTTCTGTGGAAAACAGTTGTTCCAACTTCCCTATGCCTTGTCAAAGTGTGTTTAATCTTGTAACCAAAGTGAGACTGAGAATGTCATGTCACTAATGGTTAAGGTCATTGTAGAAGCTATTCCTCTCTCAAGGGCAGTTGGATTCATGTTGTTTTCTTTTTCCCTAATTTGGTAAAAGTGTAAGCTGTGTAGATTCCAGCTCCAACATTGACTAGCACGTGTTCTTAAAACCTTGGGCACCACATGTAACTTTGCTAAATTTTCATCTTCGTCTATGAGCTAATGGTAAGTACCTCATACAGGTATGAGGATTGAGTCAGACGTCCTTCGAAAGGCCTGCACCACAGCACTTGGTATATTTAGTTCTCCTGTGTGGATGGGATGCCCAGAAGTAGGCCTTGTGGGCCTAGGAGTGTGTGTTACGAACTTTAACAATGTGCCAGTTTATTTCAATAGTTCAAAGTCCAGCTATTAGTGAACAGTGTAGGTGTATCTCTCAACCTTACCAATAGTAGCAATTAAGAATTGCATCAGCTCTAGCCAATGTGATGGAAGGAATGGTTTCTCCTCACTTCTGTGTGCTTGTTCCTTGGTATCTAAGGAGACTGAGCTCGAACACAGAGGCTATTGGCCATTACCAGATTCTCTTGTGTTTCTGATCAAGCCGTGTTTGTGCATAGCCTTTATCTACAGGATTTTGTAAAGATTGATCATCTAAAGATATTTTTAGTAAATACTGTATGGCCAATTTATCAGAGCTCACTGTGAGTTCGGGATATTGTCTATGTTATTTCAATTTCCTACTTGTCTTCCCTGTCTGTTGTGGTCTTTGGCTCTATCTCCATTTGCGTTTTCCTATGTAACCATTCTTGCTTAATGTCCTTTGAGTGTCCTGTTATTTATCAGACACTTTTGGCTGCCAGGTGTGTGCTGGAACCTGTGCCAGAGACGAGGTGACCGGGTCACGTCCTGGCTCTTGCTCCATCACACCCTTAGCCCTCCTTTTCCTGCAGGACCATAATCCCTTGTGAAACTGAGAAAAAGTGATGTTTTCTTGGGCCTGACCACAGAATTTCTAGAAGTGGGGCTTAGACCTGTATACTCGGAAAAGGAGAGTCTTAGTCTGAGAAAAGAGCTAACGGAGCTTACCTGGGCAGCACACTGCCAGCTGTCCAACAGAGTGATGCCACTTGCGGTCTATGTTGTCCACACTGTGCTCTGGCCTTTTGAATACATTTGACAATTGCCACAGGCAGCTAGAGAAAGCTCTGATCGCAGGCAAAGCAAGTCAAGGGTGCTGCTCAGAAGCACAGTTGGCTGAGAAGCAAAGGTGTTGCGTGTTAAGTGGATGAGAGGTCGGCTAGTAAGGGAGGAGCCTCACGCTGGTGGCACTGAGCACTAAAGGGCCACCCACTACAGTTAGCATGGACTCTGGACACAGCCTTCACCAGTCATCCTCAGCTCTTTCAAAATGCTGCTCACACCATTACTCAGGGAAGCCAGGGCAAAGGGCTCCTGCCTCTGTCAGCCTCAAAGCACAAAGATAAGCAGGCAGCTAAGGAAAATCACCTACGCAACGAGGAGTGGAACCATGAACAAGCAGATTGCTATGTGGATAAGTAATGTACCTTACTTAAAATAAGTAACTCCATCTTGAAATGAGCAAGTGTGAGGCCCAGCCAGTCTGGGAGTACAGTATCCAAACCCGGTAACTCCAGGCAGTCCCAGCTCCCTTATGACTGAGACCCCTGAAGTCAGGTTGCAGTATCCTGCCCAGTATACGATGCAGGCCTGAGAAGAAAAATACACTAAGGGACAGAACTAAGAGAGAGAAAGTGGGGTGCAGGACGACCAATGCCAGTGCAACTGACAAAGGCTCTGGCCCATCCCAGGCACTGACTTTTATTGGCAAGCCATTGGGGTAAAGGCAAGCTACGTGCAAGGGCAGAACTACATGTGGTTTCTATGGAAATTAATGTAAACAAGGCTCATAAAGGACAAGACAAAGCATTCTCAAATTAGGAACAGAATAGACAAAATATATGGTTGTAATTAGAACATTGTCCTTCAAGTAGGAAGGTTTTAATTGTGGGAATGGAATTTGAGTATGAGTTACTCTGACCTTGGCATGTAGGCTTTGGCTGGACTCACTTCTCAAAATAAGTCAGTTGTGGGGTTAACTCTTCACAGCCTGCTTTGAGCACAATCAATATTACAGTCCTCTGCATGTCCCCACTTCTCTGGAAATAGCAGCTGCATCAGGCTGAGCTGCGATTGTCTTTGAGCCCTGTTTGCTCCTGGGTCTCATCGGCAAGCAGTGATTCAGGTCCAGTGATCTTTGCAGGTCCAAGGGCCATCACAGGTGAGGAGAGTAGCTCAGATGCAGCCTTTTCATGGCTCTCAGCAGGGGTGTCACATCGTGCTGCTTGCAGTGAATCCATCATCTGAGTCCATGGTTGTTCATTCTGCAACGATGGTCACAGCATCTTTTTATTTTCTGTTGAAAAATAAGCATATCCTGGCCCCATGTTATTAATTGTATTGAGCCTTTTAGTTAGGACACCCTTTGACAATATGAGTGTCTAGGACATGTCTATAGATCTATCTTTGTATCAGTGGAGTTTTGATGGAGCATATTTACCTTCCATAAGTGGACTTAAAAAAATTTAAAGTAACAAGAGAAAGTAACAAAATCTGAGCTTGTGGAGGTAGCTGTACTCCTCCTCTTTTGTTCATTTAATTGTGCTTTTTTTTGGCACTGGGGATCGAACTTGGAATCTTGTGCTTGTGAGGCAGGCAGCAAAACCACTGAGCTAAATCCCTGGCCCTATGGTCAGTGTTTTTATTTTAATTCTGAAAGTGATTTTCCATCTTTATAGTATGTTTTTCTTTAAAGATTAGCGTTTCCCTTATAATCTTTGAATAACTATTCAAATAACAAATATTGGTGTAAAGTTTTGTTTTCATTTTTATTCTCTTTCTCTCTCAAAGAAGAAAAAAAGGAAAACCACTTTTTGTTGTTTTTTAACATTGTGACTTTTGATTTTGATTAAATAGTCATGTAAGGCCCAGTATATGGAAGCTTGAACTTTCATTTTCTGTGGATTGGTTTTTGTTTTGAGACAAGGTTTCACTATGTAGTTCTGCCTGGCCTTGAACTCACTGTGTAGCCCAAACTGGTCTTGAACTTGTGGCGATCCTCCTGCCTCAGTCTCCCAAATGCTGGGGTTGCAGGTGTGAGCTACCATGCCTGGCTGGAAGCCTCAACTTTCATACAACGTGAAGCATAAACTAAAGTGTATTCATTACCTTCAGCCTCAAAGCTTCATATTTTTGTAGCTTGAAGAGTACCAATAGTTCTCACTTTGAAGAAATATATTTTAAAACTTCAGTAATTCTTTCAGTATTATTTCACTTTTTTCCCTGTCAAACATTGACAGAATTTATCTATGGGTGGTAGAATTGGGATGACTTGAATATACTCATGTGTATCATATATATGTATTATATAACCTCATTTTCTCCCAATAATATGTGCTGCTTTTATAATTGTAAAAATCCATGTAATTTAAGAAGAAAAAAATATTTTACTAAATTACCTTTCCAGGAAGTCCTTCGTAATGCTCCCACCTTCCATTAATTTTGTTCCCCTAATGCTTGCAAACTCATGTTTTAAAGAAACCCACCCTTTCTCTGACAGCTGGCATGGCTTTGCCTTGTAGGCCACTCCTACCTACGAGGTGTTTCATTTCTCTAAGATAAGGCTGCTATCTCCTCAGTTTCACTCTCCTGGCCCAGCTCAGCTTGGCCTCCAGCTGCCCCTGCAGCACAGGTGAGGGTGGGGTGTCCAGAGCAGTTGCAGGGCCCTCTGCTCTCCAAGATGAAGGTGAAATCCTCTCACAGTTGCCCTGTGTGGGAGAGGGGCAAGGGAGAGGGGCAAGGGAGAGGAGCAGGTAAGAACTTGGGTGAGCAGAACCCACGCTGGAGGATCTTTTCTGTTTCTGTACTGAGAATTGGACCTTGGGCTTTCTAAGCTACACACTCAGCCATTCATTCATTCGTTTATATATTAACTTAATTTAATTTAATTTTGAGATAGCTTCTCACTAAGTTGTCCAGACTGGGTTTGAACTTTCTATCCTCCTGCCTCAGCCTCTCAGAGTGCTGGGATTACAGGTGATCAACATCACACCTGGTTTTGGAACTGGAAGTTGTCTACACCAACTATTAGATTTTTGAAGTGGCATCAAGTGGAAATGAAAGGCCTGAGTACATTATTGAATCAGTACACTCTACACACTACTCAAACAGCAGGAATAGACTAAACTCAGAGTCTCTTCCCAAGAGTAGTGCTTGCGGGGAACAAAGCAGGTTCTGGAGAAGTGGACCTAATAATTTCTTTGTAGAGGTTTGGGGCTTTGTCACAGGGTCTGAAAGGGTAATGAATACTAGGATCTCTCAGAGGTTGACATTGTCTGGAAAAAGCCCTTCATTGAAAGGAGAGCTGCTCCTAGTTTGTTTCCTCTTGCATGAAATACAGACCCTTCTTTCTGCCAAGCTCTTCAGCAGAGAAGGAGAAGCTCTAGGTGAGGGAGTGAGGCAGCGCAGTAGTTTGAATGTTGAATGCTCAGAGGCCTGTGTGCTAAAGGCTTGGCCCCTGGGGTGGAACTGTCATGGAAGGTGTGCCCTTAAGGGAGTGGCAGGAGCACCTTCCTCCTTCCCTTCTTCTTCCTGGGGGAAGAGGTTGCGTGCAGCCTTGCCATGGGCCCAAAGCAGTGGGGCCTTGAATCATGGACTGGAACCTCCAAAACCGTGAGCCGAAATAAACCTTTCCTCCTCCCAGTTGATCATCTCAGGGATTTTGTCATAGTGACACGACGCGGGCTGACAGAAGTAGAAAGGGGGGAAGTAGAAAATGGAGGAAGGGCCCAGTTGTTTTTAATGAAGATGAAATCCAGAGAGGCAGGAAATGCTTCAGATTGTCCTGTGAGTCTTGCAGAGGGATCAGGTCTGTACTCTGTCTCCTTTCTTTGGCCCCGAATCTTGACATTATCTTTTTGTCTCCAGATTTTGCTTATAGCATCTTTATTCCAAAGAGGCAAAGCTGTTTTCAAATCTTTATAACTCTTAGCACATTTACTGCAAGAAGGTAAATACATTAGAATGCACCTATATCCCAAATTAAACAGAAGTTTTTGGTAAATATATGTATATTCTTTCTGGTACCAGGGATTGAACTTAGGACCTTGCACTTGCCAGGCAGGCGAGGTGCCACTGAGCTACATCCCTGGCCTTTGGTAAATACTTTAAAAATTTTTTTTTAAATTTTCATTATATCTTTTTTATTTTATTTTTTTTTGTTAAATTATTTTATTGGTACATTGTAGGTATACAACACAATTACATTTCTCATTGGGAATTGTACCTTTACATAAAGCATCTTGGTTCTTATTTTTTCCCCATTCCTAGCCCTCCCTTCACCCCCTGGTAAATATTTTTGATGAGATGTCATGTTAATCTTGAAATTGCCATTTAAAACAGTCAAATATGGTCAGGTAATATTTAGCAGTTTCTTCCTATTCAGTCTAATGGCTTTGCTTTTGAAAATGGCTGTAAGTACTGCATTTAATTGACAACTTACTATGATTTCTATGCAATCACTCCAGTGCTTACTTGACAGGAGCAATTCTAATCTACCCTTGTGATTAGAGGTGATGACACTGTGGATGTTCATAGATACTGACTGAACAATGGCATCGATGTGACACAGCATCTGTAAACAGCCCATGAAACGTTTATCTGCCAGAACTTCTGAGCTGTTTTCACTTTGGGACTGGTGCACTTGGTTCCTCATGGAGTGGTCTCTGAGAGACAGATTTGTGTGCAGGAGAGTCTTAAGGGAGTGTGCTGGGTTGGCACCTGTGGGGTGGGAATGAACCTTGCTGGATGAGGAGGGGCTGGGCCACCTGATCCCTGGGCTGCAGGACGTCACAGAGAGCTCAGAGTAGTAAGGGGGGCTTTGTAGGCACTGGGTGTGGGATGCCCTGGGAAGCGTTGGGGGTCACCTTGCCAAGGTGGTGTCCACAGGTGAGGGCGATGCCAGACAGGGCTGGCAGCCCACAGCACTGTACCTACACTGTCCCAGGGATCAGGTGGCTCTGCAGGGAGCAGGGGGCTTTTAAATCGGCTGGGGAGGGGACAGGAGGGGTTGGGTGGGGTGAGACTCATCAATAGATCCCAAGGGAGAGCTACACAGGAGCCAGGAATCCTGCCTGTTCTCTCCTCCTACCTAGAGACCAGGTTTGTGCTCCTCGGGCCTCAGATGAGGAGGAGGCAGGACCTGCAGATGCCTTCTCTTCCCAGCCCTAGAGCTCCCTAAAACCTCAGTGATTCCAGAATGGAGCAAATCACAGTTGCCAACTCGCCATGGACAAAGCTAAGCTACTTCAAAATGAATCTAATTCCAAGTAGGCAGGCTGAGAACTTTCTCCTGAATCTTTGCTCCGACTTCTGGGTATTGATGGAGGCAGAGAGCTGAGATAAGATCCAAGCCAGGCTGTTTAATAAAGACTCAGGCCTACTTCTCCTTCCGATTGTCACAGCCCTGGGCAGGCCTGGCTATGACAAAGACGCCCCATTTCATTCCTGAGCTGCAGGCAACCAGTCAGTAACAGAAGGAGAGAAAGCCAGTGTCTTAACACTGCTGGCTTTGCATGCGCTGGCTTTGCAGCATGTATACTAAAATTGGAACTTTGTAAGGCTAGATGGCCCCTGAGGAAAAGATGACATGGAAATTTGAGAGGACTTTTTTATTATTAAAAAAAAAAAAGCAATAAGCCAGGCATGGTGGTGCACACCTGTACCCCTAGCTACTCAGGAGGATCACAAGTTTGAGGCCAGCCTGGGCAACTTAGGAACTTAGCAAGACACCATGTCAAAATAAAAAATAAAAAAGGGCTGGGAATGTAGCTTAGTAGTAGGGAGCCCCTGTGTTCAATCTGCAGTACCACAAAACAAACAAACAAACAAAAAAAGGCCTGAGGGATGGCAGGTCAGATAAAGAGCAGTGAGCTATGAAGTAAAAGTCACACAATTACATTAAGAAATCTCCAACTCTGTCACTTGCTAACTGTGTGACCATGGGGAAGACACTTAGCCTTTCTGAACCCACTTCCTTTTGGTTAAAATGAAAACAAGGACAGCAGAGCCACAGATGTATTGGAGGAACTAAACAAAATATTATAGCCTAGGCACAGGCTCCTGGGAGGAGTTCACCTTGTGTGTTTCTCTTTCTGCCAGTGAAAGGTCAAAAATACAGCACTGTGTGGGACACAGAAACTGACTTGAAAAGCAAAAAGAATAAAATAAAAACCCAAAATGTATGAAGGCAGTTTTGGCATAGTAGTTTCAGGAGAAGTACATTGGGTAGAATAAAAATACTCTGTTGAAAAAGACAAAAAATGTAGTGATCAAAGCGTTCTGGGCTATTGGTTGTAATTAAGAAATCCTCAAATATCATGACTCAAACAAGGTGGAAATCAATTGTTCTGACCATAACAGTTCAGAAGTAAACTGCCCAGAGCCAGCCAGGCAGATCTACTGCCCTCAATACATGATTTCCTTCTCTGAGTCCAAAGGTTTCTATCTGGATGTTCTCCGGGCAAGGGAGAAGGGGGACAAGGCCTGGGGAGGTTATGTACACTTTTGTCAAGGGCTTGACTCAGACACAGTGCGCCCGGTCCCTCTATGTTCCATTGGCCAGATCCATGCCACAAAGCAAGCCAGGAAAGCCAAACTCCAGTTGAGTGGGCACATACTCAGGAGTTCCATTATCACAGATGGGAGAAAGGATGTTGTTGGAACCCTAGCCGTCTCAGATGCAACTCACCTTTGTGCATTTTCTCTAGTCTACAATCATAGGCTTTCAGCAAGAGCACAGCAGACATAATTCCCCAAAGGAATCTCAAGTTCTTGTTAATTAAAGCATTCAATGAATATACTCAGATACTATGTGCTATGTGCCAGGCACCATTTAAAACACTGCAGATAGAGCAGGCTGTAAAGCCAAGAGGTTCTTGACAGCAAGAAGCTGATTCAATAAAGGGAGAAAACACAGACCAGGAAAGGCATTTGATAGCGATACATGCAAAGATGATGACTGAGGTGATGAAGGAACAGGTGGCTAGGAGGTTCCTCTGATCAATGTCCGGGCCCCCCTCTCTGAGGAGAGGGTTGAGACCTGAATGAGCAACCAACTGGCCACTGGAGATCAGGAAGCAGGAAATGCCCAACAAGGGGCACTGCGTGGTCCAAGCCCTTAAGGGAAAGATCCTGCAGGCTTTTTGCTATGAAGTGACCAGTGGGATTCAGCAGGACCCAGCAGGAGATGGGATGAGGAGGTCAGGATCAGAAGGGCAGCCAGGAGCAGGTCCACAGAGGGCAGTTTGGATAATGGGCAGTTTGTTCCATAGCTTTTCCCGTCTCTGAGAACACTGTGTACAAGGTAGGTACCCAGTGAGCATCTGATGAATGAATAAAGGAAAAGATAGAGACCTGAGGCTACTGACAGTCACAGACCTCTGCTTTCTGGCCAAAGATTGGGATTACCCTGCTCATCCTGTACACAGGTGCACTCCTGTTCTCAGAAGCTCTTGCCCCTGGGGGTTGCTCTCAGTGTCCTTGGTAGGCCAAGGTCCTCTCACTAAAAACAATTTTAGGGAAGGAACTTGGGAAGGGGGCAGATATCGGGGTAAAATGATCACATCTCCTCTCTGGATTTCTCTGCTCTGCTAAGCAGCTCCAGCCCTCTTGATTTCTCTCCCTGTGCTTCCCCGGATCCGGGACCAGCCTGCTACCCTTTCTTAGCATCAAGTTTGAAGAGGCACCATAACCACGAGTGACAGGATGGTGTGGTAGTTAAGGCTGTAGCCTTTACAGCTAGACTGCTTGTGTGTGAGAAAGGATTTAAAATGTCACAAAAATGAGGTCATAAAAGTGTTTAGCCTGGGAGGAACAAGAGAGCACTCTGACCTAGCAAGGCAAGTTTCTGCACACTCCTCAACACCAAAGAGAGTAAATAACCCTGGTTCATAGAAGCCTTTTCCTGCTTGTGGCATTTCTTAACTGGACTCTATAGCATAAGTGACCAGTGACCAATCAATGTCCTGTGCCATTCTAGTTGACAGATGCAATTACAACAACAGTTTTCCTGTAACCTCCTCCCCATTCTTTTCTTGATCCATACAAACTCAGTGGTGAAGATACTAAATCGGGAGCACTGATCCCGGGCAGCTAGAACTTGTGTCTTTTCCTGAGTGCCCATCCTAATTTTGGCTCAAGTAAACTCTTTGTCCCTGTCAGGTTTGAGTCCCAGGGTGGCCAGTGATCATCTGGGTCACCCTGAGGGAGGCACCTACCTGCTTTACGAAGCCACCAGTTTTCGTGTCTGTGAAGTAGAGGGCACTCAGGGTCCATGGCCACAGGACTGAAAGCTCTGAAAGGAGGATTCTTAGTGATTCACTGAGGGCAAAGCCTGGTCTGAGCTGATCTGAAGTTATTTGATTGGCAGGAAAACTTGGCGTGAAACTATATTTTTATTTATCCTAGTTTTTGTTATTACTGCATTTTGCTGCAGAAATATTAATATATTTGATTAGGGGACAGACCTAGACCCTGCTGGGGGAGTTATGCAATTTATAATGTATGGATCATAATTTTTTTGTTGGTTTTTTGGTACCGGGGATCGAACTCAGGTCCTTGCGCTTACACAGCAGGCGGTGAAACCACTGAGCTAAATCCCCGGCCCTATCGTAATTTTGATTTTGTTAGTGCATGTTTATGGTACCCAATGATCACACTCCTTGTGGGGAGTTAGTACACACACGTAAAACATCTTAATTCTTTTTTTTAATCTTCTGTATCCCCTCCTCTCTTCCTTCCCTCCATCTCTCTTCCTGTCCATGGTCCCCTTCCCAATTCCAAAAGATTTATCTCCATGTTTCCCATCATCTATCCTTTATTTTGTTCTTAATTTATATTTTGGGTTTGTCATATAAGAGACGCCACACATTATTTAAGTTTATGTGCTTTGAGATTGTACTCTTATGTGCAGTAATCAGGCAAACACCTTAAATATTGCATGGTGATAACAGACATCCTTGACTTGTTGATTTTAGAGGGGAAGCTTCCAGCTTCTCCACATTTAATATGATATTGGTTATTGGTTGGTCCTAAATGGATTTTATCAGGTTGAGATAAAATCCTTCATACCTATTTTCTTCAAGGTTTTTTCATGAACTGGATTTTGTCAAAGGTTTTTCTGCATCTATTGAGATGATCGTGTGATTTTTGTCCTTGCTTCTGTTTATGTGACGTATTGCATTTATTGATTTGTGCGTGTTGAATTATCCTTACATCCCTGGGATGAATACTACTTGGTCATGATGTATGAGCTTTTGGATGATTTGTTGCATTCTGTTTGCCAGTATCCTATTGAGGACTTTTGTGTCTATGTTCATTAAAGAGATTGGCCTGTAGTTCTCTTTTTTGGATAAGTCCTTTTCTGATTTTGGAATCAGGGTAATGCTAGCTTCCAAGAATGACTTTGAGAGTACTCCTTCCCTGTGGATTTCATTAAAGAGCTCGAGGAATATTTGTGTTAGATCTTCCCTAAAGTTCTTGTAGAATTGGGAATGAATCCATTGGGATCTGGACTTTTCTTAGTTGGTACATTGTTGTTGTTTTTTTTAAATTACTTTTTCAGTCTCATTGCCTGATATTGGGTTATTCAGACTTTTATGTCTTCTTGGTTCAGCTTTGGTAGTTTATATGTATGTAGGAATCTATTTCTTCTAAATTCTCTGTATTATTACAGTACAGATTCTCAAAGCAGTTATTAATAATCTTCTCGATTTTGGCCGAGTCCATTGTAATTTTGCCTTTTTCATTTCTAATTGCATTGATTTGGGTCTTTTCTTTCCTTTTTTGGTAAGATTGGCTAGGGTTTGTGTATTTCCTTCATTCTTTCAAAGAACCAGCTCTTCATTGATTCTTTGTATTATTTGCTTAGTTTCAATTTCATTGATTTCCATTCTGACCTTTATAATTTCTAATTATAAAATTCTTTATAATTTCATTATAATTTCTTGTACTAGATTTGGATTTAGATTTCTCTTGCTTTTCTAGGGCCTTGAGTTGCATCATTAGGTTATTTATTTGGACTCACTCTTTTTATTTCTGATGTGGGCATTCACGGCTATAAACTTTACACTTAAAACTGCTTACATTGTGTCTCATAGGTTTTGGTATATTGTACTGGCATTGTTTAATTCTAGAAACTCTAATTTCTTCCTTGATTTCTTCTGTGATCCATTGATTATTTGAGAAGATGTGTTTGCATAATTTCTGTGGTTTTTTTGCCCTTGATTTCTAGTTTCAACGTATGGTGTGATAATATGTATGGGGTAATTTTAATTTTTTTTACTGAAGCATGCTTTATTGGCTAGCATATGGTCTCTTTTTGGAGAAAGTCCCATGTACTGCTGAGAAGAATGTGTATTCTGCTGTTGTTGGGTGGAACATTCTGTAGATATCTATTGAATCCATTTGTTCAAATGTTTGGCTCAATTTGATATTTCTTTGTTAATTTTTCTGTCTAGTCTAGTTGATCTGTCTATTTGTGATAATGAGGTATTGAGCTCCCTCATTATACTTGTGTCGATGTCTATGTGATTTTTATGCCCAGTATGTTTGTTTTATGAAGTTGGGTGTGCACGTATTTGGTGTATATGGTATATGTTTATAATTTTTATCTCTTCCTGTTGAATTGTTCCCTTAACAAATATGTAATGACTTTCTTGGCCTCTTCTGATCAGTTTTGGGTTGAAATCCACTTTGTGTGAAAATAGGATAGCTGCTCCTTTTTTCCAAGTTCCCATTGCATGGAATATTATTTTCCAATCTTTGATTCTCTTTAACCTGTATATGTCTTTGTGGACTAAATGTGTTTTTTATATACTGGATATCATTGGGTTTTGTTTCTTGATCCATTTTGCAAATTTGGGTCTTTTAATTGGGGAATTGAGATCGTTCATGCTGAGAGTTATTACTGAGAGGTACTGACTTATTCCTGTCATTGCACTATTTTCCTTTTAGTGATTTCATTTTTTTCCCCTCCTTTCTGCTTAACTACTCAACCTGCCTGGTGTATTTATTCTATTAGATTTTTTTGGCATTGTTGGCTTCATTGTCCCTTTCTAGGATAGCCTTCAAAATTTTTCATAGTACTGGTTTGGTGATTGTGTTGGTTGCTTTTCTCTCAGAATACCCGACACCCAAAGTTAAAGGGAGGAAAGGTTTATTTAGCTCACAATTTGTAGAAGTTTCAGTTCATAATTGGTTGGCTCCAAAGCAGGGTAGCATATGGCAGAGGGGCAACAGTTCACAGTGGCAGAAAGCATCAAAAGCAACAAGGGAATTTAACAGTGTCTTTCTGCCCCTTCAGACTACTTGGGGTGGGTAGCACTCACACCCTTAATCCTAGTGCCCTCGGCCTGGTATTGCACTCAATCAATTCCAGTGTCACATGTTTTCTGAGCCCCCAAGTGGCTTGTGTTGCTCTCTCTCTGTCTGTCTCTCTATCTCTCTGTCTTTGTCTCTGTCTCTCTCGACTGGGAATTGAACTTGGGGGCTTTTCACTGAGCTACATCCCCAGTGCTTTTTGTTTTTTTGTGACAGTTTTGCTAATTTGCTAAGTTGCCCAGGCTGAGCTTGAACTAATGCTCCTCCTGCCTCATCCTCCCAGAGTGCTGGGATTACAGGTGTGTGCCGCCATGCTTGATACTAAGGTCTCTTACACAACTGTTTACTGCATCTTTGGGCATTTCTGCATGACTCTCCCTCCACTTCTGAGGTACGTATTGATGACTGTAAGTGTCAGGTGGATCTATTAGGTGCAGTCCTTTCCCTACTCTGTCGCTCTGAGCTCAGGAAACAAGACAGAGAAGAGCCATTCCATGTTCCATGGGGCAGCCCTGGAAGCAACTCCAGCAACTCAGGCCTGGACCCCTACTAATGCTCCAGACATAGATGCCTCTGGTTCTGTATGCTAGTTAGCCAGTCAACCTCAGGGTCTTTAACTACCTAGTTGGGATAACCTGGGAAGGTGATATAACCTTCCTGAATGTCAGAGTACACATCTTGGAATTGAGTTATAGCCAAAGGACTGGACTTCCAAGTGCCTGCCCCCTCCATTACTAGCTGAGCTTTACTGAATTTTCGGCTGTTGGTATGCAGAATGAGGATCACAGCATGCATGCTTCATTCTTCACAGGGTTTCTGTGAGGGTGAATGTGATGATGTTTGTAACAGTGGCTTGCCACCTGTTACTGCTGTAATGTTATTAAGGGACCCAGTAGGAGGTTCTCTATAGACCAGATGAAGATAAATGCATATGAAAATTTTGCTACAAATCACCCGTGCATCTAGGAAGCTGTTGGGAATTGAATGTATGGGAAAACCAGGGATAGTTATTCAAATAATTATTTTCCTAATTTATGACTCAAGTTCAGATTTTTCGCCAGATTCTAGTAGCCAAGTTCAGCTCATAGGAGGTCAAATCAGGGAGAAGCACGTGTAGTGTTCTGGAGTAAATTAAGCAAAACATGGGATGATAGCCAACCTTTGGATCCCCCCATTTACCCAGAGCAAGAACAGGCTTCTCTTTGATTGCAGAGATTTAAAGAAAAAATGGACAGAGAATCATTTTCTTGTAAAGAATCCTGAGCAAATCAGGTGCCAGGGCTTGCCCCTTCCTGGCCATCTCCTGCCAACTCTCTCTCTCCCTCAGAACCTGTGCGGTGATCATGAGTGGAATCACTGGCAGACAGGGTCCTGTCCAGGTGGCTGGAGCAGGGCTCCTTCTCAGTGGCACCAACGTCCGGTTGACTCCCCACAGCTATTTGTGCAGTCCCTGGAGGGTACAAGTTGAGTTTCTGGTCCTCCTGGGTCTCTCACTATCCTCTTCTGGACTAAGGGAGAATTTGGTGGCCTTTCAGCCATCCTAATGCAGGAGATGAGGCTGCTGTCAGAGCCTGAGGGTCTGGCATCTGTGGCGCTTATACACGAGTGGCTTTGTTGTCCAAAGAATCACATCAGGAGCTAATTAAAGCCAATACTAAATTATTTATCTGGGTCAGGTTTCTGATCATTCTCTTATTCAAGATAAAGATACTGTTTCTCTGTTATTATCATAAATCACCTTAATGAACCAGAAATGTTTGCTTCTGGGCCTTTCTGGTATACTAGTCATTGTTAATTTTTGTTTGGGATCTGACCTTAGGATAAAAGAGCTACACTGTTTCTCCAAGTTCTTGATACTACTAGGTGTAATCAGTTGAAAAAAATATTTTTTATAGCATTGGTCAAACCTTCTGGTGATGGCATGAATGTATATATTTAGAAACAATAGAATAAGGACACCGAAGCTTTATCACTGAAAAATACCCCAAGGTAAGCAAGATGTGAAATACACGTAATTTTTGAAAGGTTAAAGTATGCATTTTAGAGTAGTGGTTCTCAAGCTTTTATATTTATCAGGGTTGTCCTGTGCAGACCCTTGGGGCCATATTTTGAAAAAAAGAAATTCCATCAATGATTCTGGCAGACTCCACTCCATGCCCACGGTGACCTACACTTTTCTCAAACTCTACCAGCCCTAGCCCATAAAAATGTAATGCTATTTATTCTCACCAACCCAATCACTTCCTTTCCTTTTACTTACAAACCACGTTAAACTTATTTCGTGCATTGCTTTTTTTTTTAAAGACTAATTAAAAATGTTTTAGCTAAAATTTTCTCTTGCTCAGAGGCAAAGTAATTTCTCTTACATTTCCTACTGTGTTTTTTCTTTTTTAGTCTTTATCCTCTTAAAGATGAAAAAAAGCCCTACTAGGGAGTCATTTGAGAAATGGCTAGGTACATGCATTTTCATGTTTACAATCATGTGTTACTCTGATTTTTGGGATTGCAATGTCAGAATCCACCTCAAACGAGCTCAAGTGAAAATTGAATTCATTGCCTCATGCGGGGCCAAGTCCAAGGATGCAGCTGCTTCAGCCAGATGCTGAGGTTTCATTCATCATCCTGGCTTCTTTTTAACCCAAGCCCCCTTTCGCCCATTGCAAATAGACTTTGTCCAGTGCCTAGGAGAATGGCAATCCATGCCTACGCAACCCCAATAGAAAGACTATTTCAACTGCAGGAAAAGCTCCAGTTATTATATCACCCCTTAGTATATCATCAGGTGACATTGAAGGCACCGTCCAGACCCCATGGAAGTGGGCGGGCTTTTCGGGGAGGGTGGCAGTGTTTCTCGAACAGGGCTGGCTTTGGCTTTATGAGCTGCACAGTACCTCGTCTACACGTGCTTCTCCTACTAAGCCTTATGGCTGCACTGAGGAAAAAGTGCTGGGAGTCAAACTGAGCAGAAAGGGACCAAGGGACAAAGGAAGAGGAAATGAGGGCACATAGGAATATGTTTCAGAAATCACGAAGGACCTATTTTTTCTTATCACAAAACAACAAAACAGAGGGAACTCTAAAAGGTGAAGCCCGAAAAAGCTATCCTTGGTCATCTATTCTTTGGAAAAATACAAGGAAAGTTTATTTTATTTAAACATGAGCAACAGAAAAAAGCCCATGGTCAAGGTTCTTACAATATTCTTAACAGAAAAAAAAAATATAAGGAGTAGAGTAACATTTTCTCAGATGGTGAAAGTACAGGAGAAGGACATGCTGGAAAAGATGAAAATTGCAGCCTAATATTTTAAAACAAGCCAAAATAATGCCAGGAAGTAATAAAAGCTATGAAAAACACATAAAGAGGGAAGAAAGAAAGGAAGTGGTTGAAAAATAGGAATATTTGAAATATTGGTAATAGGGTTACCTCAGAAAAGAATTAGACATTTAAAAAAATCATTTCGTGGAAAAAATGGAAATAAAGTCTTTGTAAATAGGGAAGGGTGGAGGGGGTGAAGGGAGGGCTAGGAATGGGGAAAAAATAAGAACCAAGATGCATCATGTAAAGGTACAATTCCCAATGAGAAATGTAATTGTGTTGTATACCTCCAATGTACCAATAAAAGAATTTAATTGAAAAAATCATTTCAGAAACTAAGATTAAAGTGTATGGAATACAAGCCGGGGATTTAGCTCAGTGGCTCTGTCGCCTGCCTCGCAAGCACAAGGTCCCGAGTTTGATCTCTGGTAACAACTCTCCCCACCCAAAACCAAAAAAACAAAAAAACAAAAAAACCTATATGGAATACAAGAGCAAACAAAGGCATTTTTTTATTGTGCAGGGGATCAAACCCAGGACCTTGTATGAGCTAAGCATGCGATTTACCACTGGGCTACACCTCCAGGCCCATGTATTCATTTAAAAAAGGAAATTAAAAGGAGGAAAATTTAAAAATAAAAAAGAAATAAAGAGATAAGATATGAGAGAAAATTATAGTTTTAGAAGGTATGCAATGAAGTTCAAATATATGTATAATAGAAGTTCCTGAAAGAGAAAACCAATCAATGGAAAAGAGCAAATGCTAAAAGCTAAATTCAAGAAAACTTATCTTAAAAAGGAAACTTCAAAATTTCATCTTGAAGTCAAACATTGTCTACCTGAGGGAAACTTAGAACAGGCTTCACTGAGACATATTTTTATAAAATTTTTGAAATTTAAAGAAAATCCTTGGATATTTAGACAAAATTTCTTAGAGAAAAAATTAAATTACTTTTAAAACATGGCAGTGGTTAAAAAGAATTAAGATGTGATATGCATATGTATCAATTCCCCATGATAAATATATTTATTACGTATTGCAAACATATACTACTAATAAAATGGCAATGGTTTATGCCAAGAGAGAAAATAAATTGTGAATCAAAGGCTTTATGTCTAAACAAACTGACCTTCAATTATAAAGGCTTCAGGAAAATTATTTTGGAGATATTCAGGAACTGTTTCAAAGAAAGACCTTTATTATGGAGCCTACTAATGAACATCTTTTGCCAACAAAATGACCAGAGAGACATTGAAATAAAGACAAGTGGTGAATGTTAGATACCTGTTTGTCCGTAGAACTAACACACAGAAGATTACAAAGGCAGGACTGTAAGTGTGGAGTGTGAGGCCTGCTTGTTAGGGCAATAGAGAGCAACCATCAAAAACCGGGGAAGAACGGACAGGGCCAGTAGAGGAAAACATTAATCTCATCCATTGGCCTTTCAATATAAACTGGAAATAGAATGCTGTTCAAATGAAATACTGAAAGGAAAGAAAGGAGGCAAGGAATAGGTTCCTGGTTAACTTCAGTTTCACTCTTGGTAAAACCAACACATAATGCTAGTAAAAAAAAAAAAAAAAAGAGAGAGAAAGCTGTAAAGGTATTAAGTAAACAATATAAAGGTAATGATTAAAATATAAATACAAACCTTGAATGCCAAAAAGTATAAACATTTGCTTATATTAATGATTCAATGTAACAGTGTGGGAATAAGCAAAATATTTGAAAAATGGCTCTGCTGGGAGGAGGAGGAGAAAGAGGAGGAGAGGAGAGGAGGAGAAAAAAGAGCAGAGGGAATAGGCAGAGTAGTTGTAGTGCTTGGAATATACTTGGTTTTGTAAATTAGACTTTGAGATTGTGTAAATATTTACTTAATTCTAAAGCAAAATTAAATTTAAGGGTCAATTCCTAAAAACAAAAGTAACATTAAACGAATAAACCTCCTTGTCTGGTCACATGCAAGCAAACCCACCTAGAAAGAGAAACGTCTTTTTTAAAGCCTTGTGCATGCTAGGCAAATGTTTCACCTCTGACTACCTCCCTAGCCCAAGGAGAAACCTTCTGAATCGACTCTAATCCACATCAGTTTGACTCTATACTCCCAGTGCAATCGACTGTACGATAAAACAAATTGCAAAATATTATAAACTATTTCTAGTAACATATGGTCAGTAGTAAAACTGGTATTGTCACTCTCAATCTGTTGTGGCTGTAAGGAGAGATAAAGCAAAATAATTATTTTGATGGTATCATTGCAGACAGGATTTTTGACAAGGAAGAAATGAGATTAAGCAAAATGAATGAGGATGGTATCAGCATGGTTAGACAAAAATTGTGTACTTTAGGTGCCAGCACCTTCCTCGCAAGCACAAGGTCCTGAGTTCTATCCCCAGTACCAAAAAAAAAAAAAAAAATTGGGTATTTTATGTATTAACATGAATTCATGATATATTTTATGATTAAAAAATTTTCAAGATCCCAATTTTTGGAATGGTGGAGAACAATAGCAAACACTATCAAAGTACATGTTCTCAAAATTTTGGAAATTAAAGGTGTAAGACTGAGGGCCTTACCAAATGGTCCGAGGAGCTGACTGCAACGAAGAACACCCAGGAAGGAACACACTGGACAAGTTGGAAAGTAAAACAGACCTTTATTAGTCTGGCCAGACGGCACTCCCAAAGCAAAGTAGCTTAGAGAGGCAACTGGGTCAGAGTCCGAGGCTGTTTTTATAGGGGGTCTCAGGGGAAGTTGGCAAGCAGAAATACAAAAGCGAAGGAGAGAGATAAAACAGACCTTTTACAGATTGTCCTTAAAATAACATATTCAGATATGGAGTTGGGCAAGCATGACAGAATACTACTCACACAACAGACCTTCCTGGCACAACAACAATCACATCCCTGGAACTTGATGTCTACCTGGTGATCCGTAACAGAAGCAGAAAGTTGGGGCCCTATTACAGAGCTGGAGTAACTGTTGTTCAGTCTTACATTCCCCACTGATTTTTCCTGTAGCTGTGTAATCTTATACAGCATTATCTTGGTATTCTTGCCTCCATCTTTGTTCTTTTTCATCTAGCTCACTTAAAGGATGATATTTGGCCTGTTGATTCAAAATCATTAGGTGAACAGATCCTATCTAGGCCCTTACATAGGCCATAAGCTTATTAATAATGCAAGGGGTTAAAGTAAAAGCTAGTAACAAGATTAACAGGGGTCCAGCAAGGGCAGAAACAAGGGTAGTCAACCAGGGAGACCAGTTGAACATTGACTGGAACCATCCTTCCTGTTTTATCAATCTATTATAATTTTCTTGTAGCTGTTTATTTACAATGGCCAGAGTTTCTCTTATTATTCCAGATTTGTTAGCATAATAGCAACATTGCTCTCCTAGGGCTGCACATAGTCCTCCCTCTTTCATAAACTTGAGGTCGAGTCCTCAGCAGTTTTGAAGGACCATTTCAGCCAGAGAATCAACCTATTTTTCCAAATGAGACACTGACTCAGTAAGTAGGCCTAAGTCTATTTTTACCTGTTGGGCAAGGGTCTTGAAATTAGAGTCTTGCAGTCCTATTGCAGTCACACCCAGAGCTGCTGATCCCGCAATGCCTGCTGCAGTTAACACAGGAATCAGTGCTGGGTGGCACTTCTCTCGGGTGTGTGCTTTCTTAGCTAGGTATTCCCAACCCTGGTCTTCTCCATATATAGTGACTTGGGGTAAAATGTGGACCATTACACATACCTCAAGTTCCTGATTGAGGACTGTCATGGATAAACAGGGAGTTATACCATTTGTACATGCACACCATGCATTGTTTCCAGCTTTTAAATATTTTTCATTACTGATGGTGGGTGTCTGATAAGAACATATACTGTCCAGATAAGATGATGTAACACTTGGATTTTTAACACATAACCCTTTTCCTTTTATATCCCCAATTGACAACCTCGGTTGTTTCCAATCACACTCATTCTGGTCAGCTTCTGAGAAGGTGCCGTTTACTGGCAATCATACATAATATGGGGGAAGTGGACTCAAACACAGCCAACATCCTTGAGTAAGATTGGAGCTAGACTCATTTAACAGGGTGTACATGGCATCCAGGGTTTTTAGGTATGGTTGGATTGGAGATTCAGGAGCAACTAATGACACATTATAGGTTCCTTTTGCCTTTTCTTTTTCTTGGGGGCCCGAGACCCTATAAATATTGCCTACTGGTTTAGGCGGTACTATTACTGGGCTACGCTGGATGAGGAGGTCAGTCATAGGGTCCTTTCCACCCACATAGAGTGCCACCATCCAGGATTTTCCTTTTTCCCAATCTTTATATGGATTTTGCCATTGTTTTAAGGTTAGCTTGATGAGATTACATTTTCCTTTGGAACATGAACCACTTGGTGTTTGTCGTTCCAAGGCCAAATACACATCATCATTTTCCCACAGGGCAATAGATTCGAAAGCCCAATGATGACAGTGGTTTCCTGGTCCCCCATCGCACCTTTTATTTTTCCCTATGGGGCAGGCATAAATATCTATATCTTGGAGGGTTTTTTCCAACTTATCATCTATTCCACACCTCCCTCCGCGGCCCCCTTTACCCATCTTTCCGGATGAAACTTTACCCATTTGATCCAGCCCCTCCACCACTAATGATTGGAAGCCCCAGAGAACACAGGTCTATAATAAAATGGGGCTGTCTATCAGTAGTAATGGTGGCAATGTGAGCTCCCATTAAGTTATTTTTCAAGGACCAAGTCCAGTTCTGGGGAGTGTGGCTGGGCAACACCAGCTGGCATCCAGATCCCCCTTCCATTGGGGCTGGTAAGAACAGTAGCCCCAAGAACCCCCATATTGTCCAAACTAGTCTTTGATCAATCTTATCTTGAGGGGGTCCTTTGTGTTCTGATCAATCCACCATGTTGACATCGTTTCCTCTGGGGGTGCTGCCTTTAAATGGCTGTGGTGGATCCAGGCAGAGTGTCCAGCTACCTTCACTGCTGAGGGAGTCACCAAGATGACGGGAAATGGTCCCTTCCAGCGGGGTTCAAGGGTCTTGGAGTCAAACCTGTGAATGAAAACCAAATCCCCTGGCTTATAGGGTAAGGGTTGCAAAGGTTTTTCACTGGGACCAGGCATAGTTTTTCTCAGCTTATCATGTAGCTCTGATTGAAGCTGATGGACTGCTTTTAGGGACTTAAGGAGTTGGAGGTGGGAAAGTCTTTCCTTTAACTCCAAATCAACCAGAGGGATGATTGGGGATTGCCCATAAATGATCTGGAAGGGTGACAGATTTAGGGGTGGCTTAGGGGTACACCGGGTATGAAGGAGGGCAAAGGGGAGAAGTTCTACCCAACCTTGTTCAGTCTCCATTCATAATTTAGTTAGAACCTCTTTTAAGGTTTGATTTGCTCTTTCTACTTGTCCTGAACTCTGAGGCCTATAAGCACAATGCAAATTCCATTTTATCCCTAAAGCTTTACTGATGAATCGAGATAATTTAGCCGTAAAGGCTGGGCCATTGTTGGA
The DNA here is from genome assembly GCF_053883595.1 of Heterocephalus glaber. Lineage (NCBI taxonomy): Eukaryota > Metazoa > Chordata > Mammalia > Rodentia > Bathyergidae > Heterocephalus > Heterocephalus glaber. The sequence goes on along the minus strand of NW_028258156.1, from coordinate 22,906,794 downwards.
CTCCAGAGCTAAGGGCAAGCCAAAATGAGGAATTATTTCTGTCAAGAGCCTTTTGATGATTACCTCGGCTGTCTCTCTCTTAGTGGGAAAGGCTTTTATCTATCCTGAAAAAGTATCTACAAAGACTGATAAGTACTTGTACCCATACATGTCAGGTTTTATTTCAGTAAAATCCAATTCCCAATGTTCTCCTGGAGTTAATCCTCTATATCGGACCCCTGGGGGTCCGGTCATCCAGTTTGTGTTTACCTTGATACAGGTGGGGCATCGTCTCACTAGGTCTTTGGCCTTTTGTGCCATTCCCTTGCTGATGAAATGGGGTCGCAGAGTGGCCATCATTCTTTTCTCACCAAGGTGGGTGGACCCATGCAGTTCTTGTAGCAGTGTGTCTGCTACACCGGCTGGGAGCACTTTTTCATCCTCAGTCATCCACCATCCATGTTTACCTTGGGTCTACCACTTTTTGGTCATTTCCACCATTTCTTCATCTGTGTATTCTGGTTTCTCTGGCAGCACTGGTGTGGGGAGCAGAACCATCTGTTTCCCCACTGATTTTTGGGCAGCCTGTTTTGCTGCCAGATCAGCTATATTATTACAATCACTTTGGGGCTAGCTCCCTTTTGATGCCCATGGACATGGATGATAGCAACCTCTTGTGGTAGCCAAATAGCTTGTAACAATGTCAATATCTCAGTTTTATTTTTAATTGTTTTTCCTTTAGAGGTCAGTAGCCCTCAGTTTTGATAAATCTCCCTGTGCACATGGGCAATGGCAAAGGCATAACAGTTGTCAGTGAAAATATTTATTTTTTTACCTTTACCTAGTTCTAGAGCCTTGGTCAGAGCAATCAACTCAGCCTTTTGTGCTGACGTCCCTTGGGGTAGCCCTTGCTCCCATTCCACCTGTTGGTCCTGGTTGACCACCTCTGCCCCGGCATATTGCACTCCATTACGCACGAAGCTGCACACATCAGTATAGAATGTGACCTCCACCTGGGGGAGGGCCTGGTCCGTTAAATCTGGATGCCCTCCCCATAAATTTTCAAGAGTCTCAAGGCAATCATGGATGGGCATCTGTTCGTTGGACTCTGGGAGTAAGGTAGCTGGGTTGAGGCTAGCGGTGGTGGCAAACTTGATGTATGGCTGCTCCAATAGGAGTCCTTGGTATTGCAACAATCTGGCATTAGATAGCCACTTGCTAGGGGAGCTGTTTAATAAGGGCTCAATGGCATGGGGAGTGACTAAAGTCAAATCCTGTCTGAATGTCAGTTTGTCAGCCTCTCGGGTTAGAGCAGCTGCTGCTGCTGCAATCCTCAGACAGGTGGGCCACCCTCGAGCCACTGGGTCTAGCCTTTTCCTAGATTCACAGTCCATCTAGTGGTCCAAGGGTAGGAGGCCACTTTCCCAGTGGCTCCAGTAATGGAGGTTTTTGAGGAAGTGAGGGGTCCAAGGGGGGGGATCTTCAAGACAGAGTGGGCCACACCAGTGTCCACAAGGAACTGAACATCTGTTTCCCCTATCTCCAAAGTCACTATAGGCTCACTAGGGTTGAGCAGCCATGAGCCTTGGCCCCGTCAATCTTCTTCATCTACTAAGAGGATTCCACCTTTTTCCTTTTGGGCTTCCTTTTTTCTTTTTCTTTTTCAACTTTTTTCTATTCTCTCCCTCAAATCCTTCTAGTCTTTGCAGCTTCTTTCTAATGTCTGGGGCCGACTGGGTAACAAATGCCAAATTTATTGCCTGCCAATTTGCAGGGGCATCTGGATTGATTGGAGTATATGTATGGTATGCTTCCAACAGATGCTCCAGAAAGGCAGAAGGGGATTTCTCTGGTCCTTGAAGGACCTTGCTTACCTTGTTCAAATTGGTAGGCTTCTGAGCGGCTCTCCTCAGGCTGGCCAGGAGATGCTGACGATAGTTCTGGAGAGCTTCTCTCCTGCCCAAGGTATTAGTTTGCCAGTGAGGTTGGGTGGATGGGAGCTGTGCTTCCAGATGGGCTCACTGTTGGTCATCTAGGGGCCTTCCAGTCCACCTAGTACCAACCTCACAGCTTGTCCCCGGATCCTTTTCCTCTCCTCTGAGGTAAAAAGGGCCTGGAGGAGCTGTTGGCAATCATCCCAAGTAAGACCATGGGTATGGAAGATAGACTCTAGGAGAGATATTAGGGCTTGGGGCTTCTCTGAGAAGGGAGGATTTTGATGTTTCCAATTACATAAGTCACTGGTAGTGAAAGGGATATAAACATAGTGACCTTGTTCTGTCTCCTGAAGGGCAAGAGGGGGGCCGAACTAATTTCCCCAGTGGGGACCTTGCAAGGCCCATACTCAGCCCCAGCTCGTGTGTGGGGGGGGAGAAGTCACAGAGTCCAGGGACTGAGGCCCCTCAGAGAGAGAAGGATAGAGAGGAGTAAGAGCCAAAGGTTGAGCAGATGGAGGAAGGGAAGGATTGCGGGGTCTAGAGCAGGAGTCATCTGAGGGGGTGGAGGATTCCACATAGGGCGGAGACCCTCCTAAAGGATCCAGGGGGTCAGGTTCCTGTGAGAGAACCAGCTTAGGAGCCCAGGGCTTAAGTTCCTGGGGCCCTTTTGGGGCAGCGACTAAGATGCAAGTGTCTGTTCGGAGGGAACAGCACTGCAGCCAAGCCAGAGGTTCCTCACAAGCCTGAACCCAGATGTCTATGTAGGGAAATTGGTCTGGGTGGCCAGGGCAACCAATGTCTTTGCCCCAAACTGCCTGGCAAACACTGGGGTCAAAAGTCCCTTCGGCTGGCCATCCCACCCCGAAGGCTGGCCATTCCAGTTGGCACAGGGAGTGGAGTCTTCTGCTAGAAACTTTTACCCCATATTCATCTTCTTGTTCTGGAGAAAAAGCCAATTTAAAATTAGTGAGAAAGCAGTCAAGCAGAGTGGACCCGGTAGAACAGGTTCCTCCCATTACTCTGCTCCTGATGAAGATTGGAAAGAAAAAAATGTAAAATCAAACACACAACAGACACAACATTAACATACAAAAGACAAGATGAATGGGCACCATGACAAACTGAAACTAAATCTTCCCTTGTTCCTCGTCAGGAACCTTGGGGTCAGGGGAGGCTTCCCAGCTCGTCAGCCACCTCACTCCTGACTTAACAAGTGGTTGCAACTGGCCAAAAGCTTACCTCCAGAGGTTTTCTGAGGTCTGTGCCTGAGAGTCTCCTGCTGGATCCCGCCATGGAGTCTCGGCTGAACTGGGGGGTTCCTACCCAGGGATCTCGCTGGGGCCTCCAGAATGTAAGACCGAGGGCCTTACCAAATGCTCGAGGAGCTGACTGCAGCGAAGAACACCCAGGAAGGAACACACTGGACAAGTTGGAAAGTAAAACAGACCTTTATTAGTCTGGCCAGACAGCACTCCCAAAGCAAAGTAGCTTAGAGAGGCAACTGGGTCAGAGTCCGAGGCTGTTTTTATAGGGGGTCTCAGGGGAAGTTGGCAAGCAGAAATACAAAAGCGGAGGAGAGAGATAAAACAGACCTTTTACAGATTGTCCTTAAAATAACATATTCAGATATGGAGTTGGGCAAGCATGACAGAATACTACACACACAACAGACCTTCCTGGCACAACAACAAGCGCATCCCTGGAACTTGATGTCTACCTGGTGATCCGTAACAGAAGCAGAAAGTTGGGGCCCTATTACAGAGCTGGAGTAACTGTTGTTCAGTCTTACAAAGGCTTGAACAATTTGAAGAGTGTTTATTTTATTTTTAAAAAATGACTTAGTAAGAACAACAAGATATCCTGGCATGGTAATTCCATACCCTAGGAAGATGAGACAGGAGGATTACAAGTTTAAATCCAGCCTGAGCAATTTAGCAATCTATTGAGACCCTGTCTCAAAAAAGGTGAGGCTGGGCCGGGGATTTAGCTCAGTGTTTCGCCGCCTACTGTGCAAGCGCGAGGACCCAAGTTTGATCCCCAGTACCAAAAAAAAAAAAAAAAAAAAAAAGCTGAGGCTGAGGATGTAGCTAAATGTCCTAGGTTCAGTCCCCATGTAGCAACCAAAAACAAAACCCAGCAAGCTCTGTGGTGGGTTACCTTGTGTTAATTCTACCCACCCTTCCCCTCTTTCCATGTGGGAGCCTGCAGCAGACTCACAACTGCACTGGCTGTGAACGCTGGCAGCTTGGCAGGTGCTGGAGGAGTCAGGGTGTTTGGAGTTGTCTGGAGACTCATTCTTAGAGTGAAGTCATTCTGTGCCTTATCTGGGAAACTGCTGAGCAGCTCAGTTCTCAGAGCTGAGATCTCCCTCTGTGTGCACAGCCCTGCCTGCAGGAAGCTTGTCGAAGAGGATCAGTAGCAGTGCAGCTACAAGGTGGCATTACCCAAGGCAGAGAAGGAGCTACTGACACATAGGAGGAAGAACTGCGCCATGAGATTAACACTAGGAGCTTTGCAAAAAAGGTCACTGAACAGTCATATAGCAGCAATAATGACAATAAACAGTAAGGATGGGGTGGCACCCTCTGTAATCCCAGTATTTAGGAGGCTGAGGCTGGAAGATCTTGACTTTGAGGCCAGCCTACACTACTAGGAAACCCTGTCTCAAAAAGCCAGCATAACAAAACCAGCAACAAAACCCTTGGGTGAGGAGGATCTTATTTCTAGATATGCCAAATTATATTATTTAAGATGTCTATCAGAAAAATTATAAGATAAACAAACAAGAAAGCTTCTGAATGTATGTGCTTCACAGGCCTAGAAATAATGATCAATTCAGCAGCATTAAGCATCCCTACAGCCAAGACTGTGGTCTCTAAATAATACTTCCTATCAAGAGAAAAACAAAAATGAAGAATGCTTTTTAGAAATGCTTTATCCTACGTTTGGGGAAGAAAATATACAAGTCAAGACTTACCAAGGCCCTGGCCAAGAGTTTCAATTTCCTGCAAGGCAATGTGATGCAAGGTGAAAGAAAGACAAAACAAGACTTAAACAGAGTGGGGATCTGGGCTGGGCCACACCAAACATGAGGCAGTGAGGCTGGGCATGTGGTGAGGACCACAAGCATCCAGTCCGTTGGTATTTATTGATTACACAGGCCCAGTAAGCATAGGGTAGAGGGACTCGAGTGGCATCCAATGATATCAGCTGACACAGGCAGGGCTTGTAGAAAGGAGGATTTATCACACTCGCAGAAGGAGTGGAACTGACCAAAGGTCGGTTATAGTTAACTAGTAATTTACTGGAAACAGTTAAGGGATGGCAGCTCTGGGGATGGAATGTGGACTGGAGCCATGGTCCCCGGCTGCAGTGTCATCTCACTGGGAGACCTGCAGCTTTGCAGATCAGGACTTAGATCTCTACAGCAGCCATTGGGTTGGAATCTGTACTATCCCACAGTGCCATCTCTGTGAGTCATGTAGGTTTTGGTCCAGCTCCGAGTACATTATAGCCAACTATGGGGAGAGATGCCTGCTCCATATTACAGCCTGCTCTGATTTTGGTCAGGGTGGTCTACCACAAAGACTGAAACATCTTGTGGGAAAGAAAGGAAAATAATCAAAACTGAGCAGCATCATGGTGAAAGAAATCAGAAGCCACTCGAATGGACTCCAACTGACCAGAGATGGGGTGATTTGAATGTATAGAAGGGGAATAATTGCAACACACCAAAAGTCATCAAGCATACTCAGATCTTCCTTAATCTGGTTGCTTCCTAAAAGCAGACTGTGAAACAAGAATTGAATATAGAGTTGTTTATTTGAGAAGGAATCTCAGGAAACACAAGAGAGAGGCAGGAAAGACAAAGAAGGAGAAACAGTAGCTGAAATGTTCATTGACGAGCTGAAGACTCCACTAAATTATGTAGAATGTTTCTGAGAACCATCCCTTCATGAAAAAGAGGAGCTGATTGATTAGAAGTTCTTTTGTAGCATTTAGTCTCTCCTTTCTAGACTGCTCCATGGTAGGTGGAGCAAGCTCTTATCAGAGAAAAGCAGTCAAAGGAGCCAAAGCAGGGTGACGTGAGAAACAGTCTGCACGGGTTGCTGTGGCCCAACACATGCAGGTGACATCTGAGGTGAGCTCAGGGGACAGAGGGTTGGGCATCAACTAAAAATCTTTTTTGAGTTCATGGTGACAGTGATAGTAAATGAAGCACATCTCATGGGTTGCCTTTGAGAGGTTTAGGGAACCAGCTCACTGTGAAAATGAGAGATTCAGGCATTTCTCATGTTTTCCCTAAATGACATGTATCTCAGAGAAATGATATAGTTTGTGAAAGGATGTCTTTGTAGATGCCTCCCAGATAAAGAATGATATAGGAATAATAAAATATCACCATTTTTTAACCACAGTGGAACTAATGACCTAGCAAAGATTTTAAACATCTGCTACTATCACAAGAATAGATAACCAGACCTTCTATACCTCTTTCTGGAAGTATGCACGTCCTCTAGCAAAGGTGTATTACAAATATGTTAACCCTGAATTTCATCCAGCCTCTAGATTTAACCATTTATGTGAAATATAGAAGATCAAGGAATGTATGAAACAACCATGGTGAAACAATCAAACTCTAGATTATAAGAATGTTTCCAGGACAAAGGAAAAGGTTCATTCAACAGAATAAATGCAATGAAAGAGGAAAAAGGAGATCGGTGTGAAGAACATCATAAATTCAATAGACTTAAAAGACATATAAAACCACTGTAACTTATGGCCTTACTTGGATGCTGATTCCAGTAGACTTCCAAAATTATAAGAAGATTTGCACAATAATTGGATACTTGATGATGTTAAAATTATTGTTTTTGGTGTGAAGATATATAAATAATGAAATTGGAGTTTCAGTTAGAAGTGTAAAAATGGGCCCCTTCCACCTTCTGATATTTTATTGTAGGAATCAATTAATACAAAAAAAATTGCTTGGAGTAGATGCTGCTATCCCTTATGAAGATACTAGACAGATGGGTGATTTAAATCTCAAACACTTTTGAAAAGAAACTGGGCATGGTAGCTCATACCTATAATCCTAGCACTTGGGAGGCTGAGGCAGGAGGATTTCCATGAGTTCAAGTCTAACTTGGGCTACCGAGTGAGTTCAAGGTGAGGTTGAACTATAGAGCAAGACCCTGTGTGATAGATAGTTAACAACTGATTGTGTCAATATGAGTAAGAAACACCCAACTAAACTGGATCAGTGTAGTTCTGGGTGTGGCAGAGGGGATTTACTGAAGATTTGCTGGGATTTACTGGGAGTAACAGCAACCAATAGGCTTGCTGCCTGAATGGACTAAAAGGGAAATGAAGAGAGGCTCGCTTCTGTTTGTTCAGAGGAGCTCCAGTCTTCACCTTCAGCTTGGACGTCATCTCCTGGCTTTCAGTGCAGTTTTCAGCCCCCTATTGCAGATGCTTCTGCCTCCTGATTCATGTTCCTCACATGGAGCATCCTTCAGATCTCCAGTGTGCAGACAGACCTTTTGCACCTTCCACACCTGACTGTGTGGGCTACCATTGTGAGCCAATCATACAAATTCTTATATATTTGTATAGCTTGCATTAAATCTGTTTCTCTAATAAGCACTTACTGACATACCCTGTCTCAGAAAAAAAAAAACTTTAGAAAAAGAGCTAGCTCTGAACACAAACAAACCCATCTTCACATCAGTGAAAAGCCAAGAAAACAAAAAGGGAACCAGGAACTATACTTGGGAGATCCTGAAAACCTTTGATATTTTTCCTCATATTACTTTGAAAGACAGAGAAAAGCAGAGAAACTAGTTCTTCTAAGTCTCCTTAAGATGAGACAAAGTTCAGGTGATTTTCAAAGTCATGGTTTATTCTTTTGGCTAGTCTTTCTTTGAGCAAGTGTGTGAATTTATATAAGAAGTGAAAGGCCATTTTTCTCCGAAGTTCTAATTATTAACCCCAATGTGAGCCTCTTAGAATGAAACGGACAAGTCTAACCTCTCCATACATCTGTCTAGATAGTCTTTCGAGCCACACATGTATTCCATTCAGCTCTACTTACTTACATAATTTTTCTACATATCCTTAAACCTATCCATATAGAAAACTCTTTAAATTTTCTATTCACATAGAAAACTCTTTAAAAGTGAGATTGGATCAGGATGTATGCTGACTGAGAGCTGAGCAGTTACATGGCTTGGAGCATCATGGTTTCAACTAAAGAGATTTTCTGGTGTGGGGTGGGTGGAGTGTGGGATACTTCTCCTCAAGTGATGGCCTAAGCCAGCCCTTTCCCATTTCCTGTGGTTCATGTGTATCTGAAAGCCTTTGGCCAAGGCCTAGGAGGTGGGGCAGGGAGAAGAGGCAGTTTCTGGTTCTTCATGACCTTCAGGGTAGCTGCATACTGGCTGGGGTCCCCTGCCTCCTCCATTAGGGTCTTTGGCCTCTTCTCTCCCAGTCTGGAGGCCATCCCTCTCTTTCCCCCACCTGGAAAGTTCTGCCCACAGGATTTCTCATTCTCAGCCCTTGCCCCAAAGCTTCAGGCCACCAGCTGCCCTAGCAGTGGTGTGGCTGAGGCTGATATAGCCCTTCCCAGCTCCTACTGAAACAGGACAGGTGCACTCAGAGAAGAGGAGACATGAGTCTCAGGCCATGATCCATGAAACACTAATGACAGAGACCATTTTTCTCTCTATTGTCCCTTACTAACAACGTGTGGAAATCACCTTGCCTTACTCCCCACTCTTAATGCTTCTCATCATAAAGCAGGGAGACACCAGGATGTCTCCATCAGTGAAAATGGCACTGACAAATACCTGGCACTGGGAGGAAAACATGAGACCATACTTACAACGCTGGGAGGTGCCAGCCCCTCACCTATCCCAGAGAAGTCATAAAAATGAGTTCTGTTCTTTTGTTTAGGGGTCAGTCTGATCCTTGGAGCTGTGCCTCCTTCAGCTCTTCAAGCTAAATCCCTGTCCCTGTTTTTTCTTTTTTTCCTACCTTTTTAATTACTGTACATTGGTTATGCAGATTAATGGACCCCACTTTGGCAGAGTTGTATATATACATAAAATAATTTAAGCATTTCCCTTCCTATTACCCCTTTGCCCCAGTCTCCTCTGTTTCATCTTTTTTGGATATATATATATATATATATACCATATAGTATATATATATATACTATATGGTATATATATACACTATATAGATATATAGATATATAGATATAGTATATTTTGATCATATTCATCCCTCATTAGTTAATTGTATGCCCCATTTCCCCTTATTCCCCTCCTCTTGTCTAATAAAAGTCTCAACTTAAGATCTTTTTTAGATCCTGCGTATTAGTGAGCACAAGTGATATTTGTCTTTCTGAGTCTGGTTTATTACCCGATGATCTCGAGATCCATCCATTTTTAAGCAAATGACAACACTTTGTTCTTTTCAAAGGCAGAAAAATACTCCTTTGTGTGTGTATACCACATTTTCTTCCTCCATTCATCTGCTGATGGGCACCTAGGCTTAGTCCATGTTTTTTTTTTTTTTTGAAGTTTTATGGTTAGTTTATTAACTTCAATGGTGAAAGTTATCAGAAGAATATTCTCTTGAGAGTTATTTTTTCTCAGAAAAAAAAGAAAGGAAAATTAAAAGCCTCTCAGCACAGCCACTGATGCCGTGGCTGTGGAGCTCTCTGGAGATGGTGCCTCAGTCCTCTGAGTCACTCCCTGGGCCCCCAGGGTTATAGCCTGGGTCGTCATCAACATCCTCCAGCTCCAAGTCATCCAGTTCCTGGAACAAAGACTCATCTACTTCCACATTATTTCCAGCATCCTCCAAGAACTTGATATCAGACGTGTCAAGATTATGTTCAGTTTCAAACAGCTGTTTGCCACTTAATTTATTTTTTCCTGCTTGCTCTTCTTCTTTTATCCTTTTCTTTTTAATTTCCAGGAATTCTGCATAAACTTGGCTTTCCAACATAAGAAATTCTCAATTGTAACAGGAGTGCCGTGGAATAATTGCTTCTCTGCTTCTTTTCCTTTTAGTTTCTTTTCTTCCTCTCTTCTCATTTTTATCTGATCTACTATTTCATTTAATTTTTCTTGCATTGCTGTCACTAAAGAAAAGATCATGACCACACCAAGATTTCCCTCAGCCTGTAGTGCTAATAATTTTAAAATGTCTATGACATCATTATCTTCTAGGTTTTCCTGGGAAAATATTTCATAAAGAGGAGCTTCATCTGGGTATTTTTCACTGTATGTAAACTTGAGGGTAGTCTGGACAGTTTCATCATTTTCTCCAGCCTCAGATGTCACAGTGATGGTGAAGCTGGGTGGATTTTCTGATAATACTGTGAAGAAGTCAGGGTAGATAGACTCCAGAGCCTCCAGTTCGTTTTGCTGCTCCTCACTGTAGTCTGTCATCGCGGCCCTGGCTGCTGCCCATGGAGCACGCTGACGCTTAGGCAGTGCGCCACAGCTGAGTCCCGAGGCCTCCGGCCAGGCCTGGCCTGCTGAGCCACAGCCCTGCACTGCTCTCACCTTAGTCCATGTTTTGAGTATTGTGAATTGTGCTGCAATTAACAAGGGGATGCATTCATCTCTATGATGTGCTATTTAACTTTGTCTAATAAATCTGGTTGCTATGTCTCTCCTTGATGTGTCCTGAAATCCTTTTTTGTGATAAAGTGGAAAAACCTGCTCCATGGGGGTGGCCTGAGCAAGATGGGGTCTCCACTTCCTCTTTGGGAGCCCTCCTCAGACCCAGTCAAGTGGAATGCCAATTTCGTGATTTTCATCTGAATCGAGCAAAAGAACTCTTGGCTGATTTGTAACACCTCTCTGCCTCCTCTGAACAGTCCAATACCTTGCCTGAAGGAACTAAAAATAGCTGGAAATGCTCTAGCTAAGCAGTCTCCAGGGGCTGGGTCAGCTGAGTCTCCAGAGAAGGCAATCATGGAGCCTGATGGACGCTCCAAGCTCTGCAAGCTCCAATGTCTGCAGGCTGGTGAGCAGCAGATGCACATCCACTCACACATTCAGCCCCCCTTAGTTGTGCACACACTGCATGCCCATGTGGAAACTCGAAGTGTTAACTGCATGTTGAGGGTAACAAGCACATTTCTTGGAGATGCCTTGCTGGCACTGTAAGACCGTGGGCCTCACCAACCACTCTGAGGAGCTGACTACAGTGAGGATCACCCGGGAGGGAACACACCAGACAAATTGAGAAAGTAAAACAGACCTTTATTAGTCTGGCCAGACGGCACCCTCCAAGCACCAAGCTTAGAGAGGCGGCTGGCTCAGAGTCTGAGGTCCTTTTATAGGGGTTGCAAGAGGGAACTTGGCAAGCAGCAGTACAGAAGTGAGACATTGGCGGTTAGGGGAGTGTTGCAATTAATCTTTACATAGCAGGCATAAAGACTATCTTGTGGTTTTTCTTGGAACAACAACAAGTTCATTCCGGGAACTCAACATCCCCATGGTGACCCGTAACAGAAACAGACAAGATGGGGCCTTATTACAAAATGGAGTAACTTCTCTTCAGTCTCACATTCCCCACTGATTTTAGCACAGTAAGTAATCCTATGCATGGCTTTTTTTTTAATGGCACTGGGTTGTATCTAGCCTCTTAGTTTAAAACCATTAGGCGAACAGATCCCACCTGGGCCCTTACATAGGCCATAATCTTATTAATAATGTATGAGCTGAAAGTCAAAGCTAGTAGCAAGATTAACAGGGGTCCAGCAAGGGCAGAAACAAGAGTAGTCAACCAGGGAGACCAGTTAAACATTGATTGGAACCATCCCTCCTGTTTTTCTAATCTATCATTTTTCTTGTAGGTGTTTATTTACAGTGGCCAGGGTTTTTTTTATTAGTCCAGATTTATTAGCATAATAGCAATATTGTTTTCCTAGGGCTGTACATAGCTCTCCCTCTTTCATAAACCCAAGGTCGAGTCCTCGGTGGTTTTGAAGGACCATCTCAGCCAGAGAATCAACCTGTTTTTCCAAATGAGACACTGACTCGGTAAGCAGGCCTAAGTCTATTTTTACTTGTTGGGCAAGGTTCTTGAAGTTGGAGTCTTTCAGTCCTATTGCTGTTGTGCCCAGAGCCGTCGATCCCACAATATCTGCTGTAGTTAATACGGGAATCAAAGCTGGGTGGTGCTTTTCTCGGGTGTGTGCCTTCTTAGCTAGGTATTTCCAACCCTGGTCCTTTCCATATATAGTTACTTGCGGTAAAATGTGGACCATTACACTTACCTCAAATTCCTGATTAAGGACTGTCATGGACAAACAAGGAGTTATACCATTTATGCGTGTCCACCATGTATTGTTTTCAGTTTTTAGATATTTTTTATTACTGGCAGTGGGTGCCTGATAAGAGCATATACTGTCTAGAAAAGAAGATGTAACACTTGGATTTTTAACACATAACCCTTTTTCTGTTATATCCCCTATCAACAATCTCTGTTGTTTTCAATCACACTCATCTTGGTTAGCTTCTGAGTAGGTGCCATTTACTGTCACCCCTACATAATATGGGAGACATGGACTTAAACACATCCAACATCCTTGGCTAACACTGTAGTCAGATTTATTTAACAAGGTATACATGGCATTAAGGGTTTTTAGGTATGGCTGGATTGGAGATTCAGGAGCAGCTAATGTCACATTATGAGTTCTTTTGGCCTTCTTTTCTTGAGGGCTGGAGACCCTATAGATGTTGCCCACTGGTTTAGGCAGTACTATCACTGGGCTACGCTGGATGATGAGGTCAGTCATAGGGTCTTCCCACCTGCATTGAGTGCCACCGTCCAGGATTTTTCTTTTTTCCAATCTTTACACAGATTCTGTCATTGTTTTAAGGTTAACTTGATGGGATTACATTTTCCTTTAGAACATGAGCCACTTGGTGTTTGTCATTCTAAGGTCAAATACACATCATCATTTTTCCATGGGACAATAAATTCACAACCCCAATAATAACAGTGGTTTTCTGGTCCCCCATCACACCTTTTATCTTTTTGTATGGGGCAGGCATAAATATCTATGTCTTGGAGGTTCCTTTTCAAATTATCATCTGTTCCACACCTCCCTCCGCAACCCCCCGTACCCATTTTCCCAGATGAAACCCTATCATTGGAACCAGCCCCCCCCCACTAATGATTGAAAACCCCAGAGCACACAGGTCTACAACAAAATGGGGCTGTGTATCAGTAGTAATGGTGGCAATGTGAGCTCCCGTTAAGGCATTTTTTAGGGACCAAGTCCAGTTCTCGGGGAGTGTGGCTGGATAGCACCAGCTGGCATCCAGATCCCCCTTCTATCGGGGCTGGTAAGAACAGTAACCCCATGAGCCCCCATATTGTCTGAACTAGTTTTTGATCAATCTTATCTTGAGGGGGTCCTTTTTGTTCTGGTCGATCTGCCATGTTGACGTCGCTTCCTCAGGAGGTTCCACCTTCAAATGGCTGCAGTGGATCTAGGCAGAGTGCCCAGCTACCTTTACTGCCAAAGGGGTAGTCAGGATGACGGGAAATGGTCCTTTCCAGCGGAGATCCAAATTTTTGGAATCAAACCTGTGAATGAAAACCAAATCTTCCGGCTTATAAGGTAGGGGTGATAAGGGTTTTTCTGAAGGGTGAGCTCTAGATTTTTTAATTTCTTCTTGTAAATCGGACTGAAGCTGGTGAACGGCTTTCAGTGATTTAAGGAGTTGGAGGTGAGAGAGTTTTTCTGTCAATTTTAAATCAATTCTAGGGAAGAGAGGGGGCAGTCACCCATAGATTATCTGGAAGGGGGATACATTCAAAGGCAAACTTGGAGTACACCGGGTATGGTAGAGGGCAAAGGGGAGAAGCTCGACCCATCCCTGTTCAGTCTCCATGCATAATTTGGTCAATGTCTCCTTTAAGGTTCTATTTGCCCTTTCCACTTGCCCTGAGCTCTGAGGCCTATATGTACAATGTAAATTCCATTTTACTCCTAAGGCTCTGCTAATCAACTTGGATATCTTGGCCGTGAAGGCCGGGCCATTTTCATACCCCAGGGCTAATGGGAATCCAAATCGGGGAATTATTTCTGTCAAAAGTTTTTTACAGTTACTTCAGCCATTTCCTTTTTGGTGGGGAAGGCCTCTATCCAACCCGAAAAGGTATCCACAAAGACTAACAGGTACTTAAGTCCATATAGGCCAGGTTTCATTTTAGTGAAGTCTATTTCCCAGTGTTCTCCTGGCATTACTCCCCGATATTGAATCCCCGGGGGTCCCATGATTTGGCTGGCATTTACCTGAAGACAGGTGGAACATCATCTTACCAGGTCTTCAGCTTTTTGGGTCAGTCTTCGGCTGACAAAGTGGGGCCGCAGGGCCACCAGCATCCATCTTTCTCCAAGGTGAGTGGACTCATGTAGTTCTTGGAGCAGGATGTCTGCCAGGGCTCCCGGCAAAACTACTTTTTCCCCTTTGGTGGTCCACCACCCATGATCCCCCTTTTTCTATTGTTTTTTTTCATGTATTCTACTTTTTCCTTGGTATACTCTGGTTTATCTGGCAATACCAGGGTGGGGTGCAGGACCAACTGCTTCCCCACTGATTTTTGAGAGGCCTGTTTTGCTGCTTGGTCGGTGGCATTGTTTCCAATTATCTCGGGGCTGGACCCTTTTTGATGGCCCCTACAGTGTATGATAGTCACGTTTCAGGGCAGCCAAATGGCTTGCAATAATGTCAAGATCTCAGTCTTATTTTTAATAGTCTTTTTCTCAGAGGTTAAGAGACCTCAATTTTGGTAAATTTCCCCATGTACATGGGCCGTGGCAAAAGCATATTGGCTGTCAGTATAAATATTGATCCTTTTCTCTTTACCCAATTCCAAAGCCTTTGTTAAAGCAATCAATTCAGCCTTTTGGGCAGAGGTCCCTGGGGGTAGCCCTGTCTCCCATTCTAATTGGCAACTTTGGTTGACCACCGCTGCTCCAGCATATTGAACCCCATCTTGCACAAAGCTGCACCCATCAGTATAGAACGTGACCTCAGCCTGGGGGAGGGCTTGGTCCATTAGATCGGGATGCCCTCCCTGCAAGTTCTCAAGAATCTCGAGGCAGTCGTGTATGGGCACCTCCTCCTTGGACTCCAGGAGCAGAGTAGCAGGGTTGAGATGGGCAGTGGAGGAAAACCTGATATGCAGCTGTTCCAATAGGAGTCCTTGGTATTGCAACAGTCTGGCATTAGACAGCCACTTGTTAGGTGAGCTATTTAACAAGGGCTCAATGGCATGGGGAGTGATCAAAGTCAAATCCTGTCCGAATGTCAGTTTGTCAACCTCTCAGGTTAGAGCAGCTGCTGCTGCTACTGTCCTCAGACAGGTAGGCCACCCTTGGGCCACTGGGTCTAGCTTCTTTGAGAGGTATGTCACTGGCTGCTTCCATGATCCCAAAGGCTGAGTAATCACTCCCTTGGCTACTCCATTTTTCTCCACTACATACAGAGTGAAGGGCTTGTTTAAGTCTGGCAATGCCAGGGCTGGTGCTGATGCAAGGGCAGTCTTAAGCAATTGAAATGCCTGCTGGCAAGCCTCAGTCCATTCGAGGGGTGTATCTCCCACTGCGGTGGCTTCATGGAGGGGTTTGGCAATTTCAGCAAAGCCAGGGATCCAAATTCTGTAATACCCAACTGCCCCTAGGACTTCATGCACCTGTTTCTTTGAGCTTGGTTCCAGAATCTGGAGAATTGCTGATACCCTTGATTCTGCCAGCCTCCTCTTCTCTTCCTCAAGAATATAGCCCAAGTAGGTTAACTTGGTCTGGCAGAGCTGAGCTTTCTTCCAGGATACCCAATATCCCAGGTCTTGGAGGACTTCCAGGAGTCCCTTGGTGGCCACAAGACACTCTTCATCAGTCTAAGTTGTCACTAGGAGGTCGTCTACATACTGAAAAATAGTTGCTTGGGGAAAAGCTCTCCTTATCTCTCATAAATCTTTGCTGAGAGCTTCCCCAAACAGAGTAGGGGAGTTCTTGAATCCCTGTGGCAGCTGGGTCCATGTCAGCTGTCCGGTAGTCCTGGTGTCTGGGTCAGTCCATTCGAAGGCAAAGAGGGGCTGGCTCACTGGTGCTAGGGGTTGGCTGAAAAATGCATCTTTGAGGTCTAATACTGAGTACCACACATGAGCAGGAGGGATGAGACTCAACAGAGTATAGGGGTTTGGTACCATTGGGTGGACGGTCTCCTCCCAGCTGTTTACCTCCTGCAAATGCTGTACCAGTCTGAAGTCTGAGGTGTCAGGCTTCCTCACAGAAAGCAGGGGTGTATTCCAGGCTGACTGGCAAGGGACCAAGATGCCGGCTTTCTGGAGTCGGTGGATGTGCTTAGAGATCCCCACCTTGGCTTCCAGCTGGAGGGGGTATTGTCACACATGGACGGGGGTAGCAGAGGCCAACAATTGGACCACCACCAGGGCATGGTAGTTGGCCAGCCCAGGTGGATTGGTTTCAGCCCATACCCTGGGAAACTTTTTCTGAAGGTAGTCCCATTTTTGTTTTGGGGGGCTCTGCGTCCTCTTTTAGCAATCTAAATTCATCTTTTAGGGGAACCGTTACCATAATGGCAGAGGGTGGCTTGAGTTCAAAAGTCCCTCCTTCAGGCTCAAAGGAAATAATAGCCCCCAACTTTCATAGCAAGTCTCTTCCCAGCAATGGGTATGAGCACTCAGGGATAACTAAGAAGGAATGGGTGACAGTGCCTTTTCCTAGATTCACAGTTTGTCTAGTGGTCCAAGGGTAGGAGGCTGACTTCTCTGTGGCTCCAGTAATGGTTTAAGGAAGTGAGGGGTCCAAGGGGGTCTTCAGGACAGAGTGGGCCACACCAATGTCCACAAGGAACTGAACATCTGTTTCCCCTATCTCCAAAGTCACCATAGGCTCACTAGGGTTAAGCAGACATGAGCCTTGGCCCCGTCAATCTTTTTCATCTACTAAGAGGATTTCACGTTTTTCCTTTTGGGCCTCCTTTTCTCTTTTTCTTTTTAGCTTTTTACAATCCTTTTTAAAATGGCCCTTTTCCTTGTAATAGGCACACTGATCTTTCTCTAATAAGGGTCAGATTTTTCCCTTGTTCCCTCCTTTGTTTTTAGGTCTTTTTTTTTTTTTTGGACAAATCCTCCATCGGCCAAGGCAGCTATGGTCATTTTTCCCAGTCTCTTGGCCATTTTCTCTTCCGGGGGATCCCTGTTGTTAAATGCCTTTATGGCTACACTCATCAACTTTTCTCTATTTTCTCCCTCAAATCCTTCTAGCCTTTGCAGCTTCTTTCTAATGTCTGGGGCCAACTGGGTAACAAATGTCAAATTTATTGCCTGCCGATTTGCAGGGGCGTCTGGATTGATTGGAGTATATGTATGGTATGCTTCCAACAGATGCTCCAAAAAGGCAGAAGGGGATTCCTCTGATCCTTGAAGGACCTCGCTTACCTTGCTCAAATTGGTAGGCTTCCGAGCGGCTCCCCTCAGGCCGGCCAGGAGATGCTGACGATAGTTCTGGAGAGCCTCTCTCCCGCCCGAGGTATTAGCTTGCCAGAAGGGTCTGGTGGACGGGAGTTGTGCTTCAATATGGGCCTACTGTTGCTCATCTAGGGGGCCCTCTGTTCTCCCTAGTACCGACCTTACAGCTTGTCCCCGGATTCTTTCCCTCTCCTTTGAGGTAAAAAGGGCCTGGAGGAGTTGTTAGCAATCATCCCAAGTAGGATCATGGGTATGAAAGATAGACTCCAGGAGAGAGATTAGAGCCTGGGGTTTCTCTGAAAAAGGAGGATTCTGATGTTTCCAATTATATAAGTCATTAGTAGTAAAAGGGATATAAACATAGTGACCTTGTTCTGTCTCCCGAAGGGGCCAGAGAGGGGCCAAACTAGTTCCCCCAGCGGGGACCTCGCTAGGTCCATATGCAGCCCCAGCTTGCATGTGTGGGGGAGAAGTCACAGAGTCTGGGGACTGGGGGCCCTCAGGGAGAGGAGGATAGAGAGAGGTAGGAGCAGAAGGTTGAACAGATGGAGGAAGGAAAGGATTTCGGGGTCTAGAGCAGGATCCATCTGAGGAGGTGGAGGATTCCACATAGGGCGGAGGCCCTCCCAAGGGGTCTAGGGGGTCAGGTTCCTGTGAGAGTACCAGCTTGGGAGCCCAGGTTTTAAGTCCCTGGGGTCCTTTCGGGGCAGCAACTAAAATGCGAGTGTCTGTTTGAATGGAACAGTGCTGCAGCCAAGCTGGAGGTTCCTCACAAGCCTGAAGCTAGATGTCTATGTAGGGAAATTGGTCTGGGTGGCCAGGGTGACCGGTGACCTTGCCCCAAACCGCCTGTCAAATACTGGGGTCAAATGTCCCTTTGGCTGGCCATCCCACCCCGAAGGCTGGCCATTCCAGTTGGCACAGGGAGCAGAGTCTTCCACGAGAAAATTTTGCCCCATATTCATCTTCTTGTTCTGGAGAAAAAGCCAATTTAAAATTACTGAGAAAATAGTCAAGCAGAGTGGACCCAGTAGAACAGGTTCCTCTCATTACTCTGCTCCCGGTGAGGATTGAAAAAATGTAAAATCAGACACACAATAGACACAACACTAACATACAAAAGACAAGATGAATGGGCACCATGACAAACTGAAACTAAATCTTCCCTTGTTCCTCGTCAGGAACCTTGGGGTCAGGGGAGGCTTCCCAGCTCGTCAGCCACCTCACTCCTGACTTAACAAATGGTTGCAACCAGCCAAAAGCTTACCTCCAGAGGCTTTCTGAGGTCTGTGTCCAAGGGTCTCCTGCTGGATCCTGCCACTGAGTCTCAGCTGAATCGGAGGTTCCTACCTGGGGATCTCGCTGGGGCCTCCAAATGTAAGACCGTGGGCCTCACCATCTGCTCCAAGGAGCTGACTACAGTGAGGATCACCGGGGAGGGAACACAGCGGACAAACTGAGAAAGTAAAACAGACCTTTATTAGTCTGGCCAGACGGCACCCTCCAAGCACCAAGCTTAGAGAGGCAGCCGGCTCAGAGTCTGAGGTCCTTTTATAGGGGTCGCAAGAGGGAACTTGGCAAGCAGCAGTACAGAATTGAGACATTGGCGGTTAGGGGAGTGTTGCAACTAATCTTTACATAGCAGGCATAAGACTATCTTGTGGTTTTTCTTGGAACAACAACAAGTACATTCCAGGAACTCAACATCCCCATGGTGACCCATAACAGAAACAGACAAGATGGGGCCTTATTACAAAATGGAGTAACTTCTGTTCAGTCTCACAGGCAGGAGTAGAAAACCAGGTCTAGAATGACAGCTGCATGCGTCCAGGCCAGGGCAGAGGGGAAGAGGCAGGGCTCATGCTGACCTGGCCAGGAGTGGGAGACAGTGCGGAGTCACAGCCCCAGATGTACAGCTCCCTTTGTTCCTTAGTAACTGTATGGCCATAGGCTGTTGTTTTGTGTCTGTGCTCATCCTACCTATAGAGTGGGAATGGTGTCTGCCAGAGTTGTTGAAGGAAGATTTAAGGGAGGTGTTGAAGGGATTATCTCTGTGCTGGCACAGAGTTGACAAGCAAAATGGTAATTCCTTTCCTCTCCTGTCTGTCTTTCTTTACCTAGGAAATGGCACAGAGAGCAGTCAGTGTGTTCACCACATTCCTGATGCTGGCGGTGTTAGAGTCAGAGCCCCTGTTTGGCCTAGGAACCCTCTTGAGTTTGGGCTTCCTGGAGAGCTATGACCTGGTGATTGAGACAGAGGTGCGTGATGCTGTACTGGGTCAGTTTAGGTCAGGGTTTTTCAACTGCCAGTCACAACCAGTAATGATTCAAGAGACCTATTTTGTGGGCTAAAATCAGCACTAAAACAACAACATCAACAACAACAACAACAACAACAGTAGAATAAATTAGAACAGAGCCTCACAGAACAGATGCAGTGATATCAGAGTGCATTTCAAAAAAATAAAAGTCTCAGTAATGCATGTGTGTACTACCTGGAAGTGTGAAATATTTTTCTTACTGAGGATGTGGGCAAAAATCAAGGAAACAACAACGACAACAACAATAACACACACATGAAGGTCTGGAAGACCTGAGACCTTGTCCGGAAAGTTTTGGCTGCACTGAAGTTCAGGCCTTCTGAACAATGAGATTCCCACAGAGCTGCCTACTGCTTGTAGTGACTTTGGAAGTCTTAGGGCAATGATTTAATATGACATTTTTTCTGGGTAAAATGGATGGAAATGCTAGTCTGAAATTCCCCACGGGATGTAGATCACTGAGGGCTACTTTGTTGACCAGTTGTCACTGGTCATTTTTTTTTTTGCCTTAAAAATAAGCACCAGCTTTGGGCTTGGTCACTGAGGCCCTGGGGTGGGTGGAGAAGTGAATGAAGAATGAATCATGGTTGGACATGGGTCAGAGGCGGGTGTGAGGTGGAAGGGAGAGCTTTGGATTGTGAGACTTCCTTCATTCAACCTGGGATAGGCATGTCTACTATAAGCCAGGTGTTTTTCTTTCCCTTATAGATCATGTTATATAGTGGCAAAACCAGATAAGGGCTTGCCAAAGAAAGATTTTTACACAACGAGTTAGAATTCTTGCCTATCAAGATTTAATTTGTCTGGGCTGGGAGTGTGGCTCAATGGCCAGGTACATCCTCAATGCACATGAGGCCATGCGTTCAGTCTCCCACCGAGGAGGTATTGGAGGGTGAGTATTTAAAGTTTCCCTGGGCCTAATATGGGTCCAGAATGTGTTTTTCAAAAAACGACTTGAGGTACATGCATAGATTGTTTTGTTCTCTGTTCTTAGTTTCAAAACTAGTTGAGAGGGAGAACAATGAGTTATCTCTTTCTGTGTGTGTGCACATGCACACACATACACACACACGCACAATGCTAAATTCAGTTGCCTTCTAGCTCCATGGTCTTTGTTTTCTCAGTGTGCCAGTGGGCCTCAATAGCAGAAAGCTCTCCTCATCCACCTCCAGCAACTGGAAAAACTCATTCCCCAGGGAGTCCTGGACACCCAGCCATGTGACTTACAAGGTCAGTCCTTATGAGTTTATTTAACAAAACTGCTTGCAGTCATTTCTTGATAATAAAAGCAGTACTTGCACATTGTACAGAATATAGAGAACACAGAAAAGTATATTCCTGGAACATTTTGTGCATGGAAATTGTTGATAGAAATCTCTTCAGAGGCTTACTCTGAGTTATGTATGAAGAAGGGAAGGGATGTGTTTGGATGGGTTAAGAGCTTTGCAGTCTGGAAACAATAGGAAATGTCTTCTTCCTGGAGCTAAGTCATTCTCTTCTCGCTCCCAGTAGGACAAATACAGGACTTGTCTTTCCTTGGCAGGTTACAGTGATGGCAGTTTTATGAACCTCACAGAACCATTCTCGGCTCTCTGTCTTTCCTTGTGCCTTGCCCTGGAAGCCGGAGAGGGAACACTACTAACACAGCCTCAGACTGGAGGTTACAGGGCTTATAAAGCACTTGGGGCAAAACCCTGCAGCTGTATCTGGGTCGTGGTTTATACAGAGCATGTATCTTAGCCAGAGATGGAGGTGTTTTGAAAAGTCTCTGGTGGTTTATCTAAACTACACAGGCTCCTTTCACTGTCCTATCCCAGTGTGTGTCAGCTTTTCAGGGGTAAATGAATGTGGTTCAGAAAAGCCCACAGGAAATCTAGCCCCCCCCCCGCTTCCCGCCTCAACCTATTGATACAAAAGATAATGTACCTGAACCCTGATGAAAAATACAGAGAATGGATGTGAAAATTATAAAATCGGAGGTAAGAGGGTCTGGGAAAATAATCATCAGCAGGCACTATTTCTCAGAAATAGGCATCTGCCTGCACTCAACTGTCCTCCTGACATTTCTAATGTGACTTCGGGCACATCATCATAAGCTGAGGGGAGGGAGAGGGAGAGAGCTCTTTGCCCGAGGCAATGATTATCCTCAAAGCTTGGCAAATAGAGCTCCAGCCTGGTGCTGGAATGCTCTGTTCCCTCAGAGTGCCAGGCTTTGTTGACAAGCTGTTCTAGAGACCAAATGATGTCAGAAGCTGGGCAAACAAGTCCTCTGACCGAAAGGAACATCACGGTAACCACTGTCAGTAAAATGCTGCTTTACAAACATTTTCAACCTTTCTGCAGCTTATGTTTTAGATGAGACTCTTGTAAGTAGCAAATAAATTAAAAATTTTTCTTTTAATTTCATATGTGTACAGGATAAGCCATTCACATTATATATGCAGAATTTGTGATTAATCTTTTTTGGCTATTTGTCCCACCTGTTTCTCTCCCATTTGTTTCTTTTTAAAGAATTTGAACACCTCACCTTTTCCTGTTAGTTTGAAAGTAACATACTTCATTTCTATGCCTAGTAGTTCAAAAAAGTTTAAACTTAATCAATAACTTTCTTAGTTCAAGTGCCTTAGCACTTTTAACTCTACTTATCCTGCTCCTGAATTATATGGTACTATTCTGGTGTAAATATTGTTTAATTTAAATCCTTAAGACTTTATTACTATTGTTTCTCACGGCCAACATTTGTTTAGTCATGTATGTCTACTTTTGTTCTCATTCCTCCAACCCTTAGAATTTCCTTTAGTGACATCATGCTAGTGGTACATTTGCAGTTTAGGGGTCTGGATACCTTTTTATTCTCATTCTTGAAAGACAATTTTAGTGGGAATAGGGTTGTTTGGCAGTTATTTCCTTTATTGTCCCTTCCTGCATTGTCTTCTGGCTTCTGTTGTTGCTGTTGAGAGAGTTCCCAAAATCCTCAGAATGAAATCTATTTTTCTCTGGCTGTCTTAAAATTACTTTGCTATTCCTGATTTGCAGTGTCACTGTAATGTGTCTAGGTGTGGATTTAATTCATCTTGTTTAGGTTTCAGTGAACGTGACCTTCAGATGGTTGCTTCTTATCAGTTCAGGTAAACCCTGAGCCTGTATCTCTTGAAATACCCTCTATCGTACTTTCTCTTTCATCTTCTTCTGAAAGTTATCATGAGATCAGTGTTAAGACTTTCCGCCCTTTCATGTTGCTTAACTTTCATTTGTTTTTCTCTTTTTTATCTTGGTACCAGGGATCAAACTCAGGACCTCGCACTTTCCAGCTCCACTGATCCCCTTTTATTTTGCTTTTGCCTTGTGCCACATTTGGAATAACTTTTTCTAATCTGTTCTGGTTACTATGTTCATTTCCATTACGCTCTATTAATTTTAACTTTTTATTAGTTTTTTCAAATCTGTTGTCATTTAAAATCTTTTCTATTCTCTGTAGGTATTTTCAAATTTTTTTAAAAAATTAAAGTACATTAAAATAGTATTTTATAATCTATAATTTCAGAATATGAATATGTGAACCTTTGTAACCTTTTTTTTTTTTTTTTTTTTTGGTACCGGGGATCGAACGCGGGTCCTTATGCTTGCAAGGCAGGCAGCGGAACCACGAAGCTAAATCTCCAGCCCTTTTTGTAACTTTTTTTTGCTACCTGCTCTCATTCATGGTGTCTTGTTTCCTTGTGATTACTTTGGGAGATGTTCATATTCCTCAGAAAATTTGGGGACTTCTTTGAGGCTTATGAAGAGGGTACCCCTTTAGGGAAGGTCTGCTTTTTTTTCTGTCAGGTATTTAGGGAACTCTCCTCTCTAGTTTAATCTAACTTAATAGTTCGATGCTTTTGTAATGTATAGGAATGTGCATTTGGACAGCATGACCCAGCCTGTAGTAATGGTTTCTTAGATTTTTCTTAACTTGATCTGCCCAGATCTAAAGTAACTTTTCTTACAGCCCTGGGGGCCAAAAGGTAGTGTTGCTACTGGTTCCTCCCCATCCTACACCAGTAGCCCTTTTTTGGGGGTTCCTGGAGGGTCTTTCTGTTCATCCTGTCCAATTAGATCTTTAACAAATGGAAGCTCACAGTCCTCTGGTTTGGTAAAAACCCCAGGGCACCTTCATGGCATAACTCTCAGGATTCCATTTTCAGTTGGATTTTGACCTGCTAATTCCTTACGGGCCTGTTAGTTCAGTACTATTAAGTTTAAGAAAGAAAGAGAAAGAAAGCAAGCAAGACATCAAGTTTTTGTTTTCAGTAGGAGTTTGGACAGAATTACCCAGCCTGACTGCATTTCTAGAAACAGAATTTCTGGTTATGAATACAAGGAGAAAATTTCTGTCAAGAGCTTCATGTTGCTGTAGAATTTTCTTATTAATCTTATTAATTTCTTATTAGTCTTCCCATAACATGTGGTCAGGTTTCTTAATTTCATATCCTACTTGATTCTCCATCCATAAGAACAAGCATTCAAAATAGCCACTAATTTTGGTATCTACATCAGTGAGCACTGCAGAACCTTTGAGAGTTGAATTATGTTTATTTATTTTGCCTTGTTCTAGAAAGCAAGGTTGAGGTGATTAAAATCTTAACTGCACCACTAGAAGTTCATGGAAGGGGAAGAAGTTTTGCTAGGTAGAACTCTTGAAGACACTGGTGTAGGAAAAGATTTTATGAACAAAACTTCAGTTGCCTGTGAACTAGCACAATCAACAAGTGGGATCTCTTATTAAAAAGCTTCTGCACAGCAAGAGAAACCACCAGCAGTGTGATAAGACAACCCACAATGTGGGAAAAATTCTTCACCTGCTGTTCCTTAGACAAAGGTCTACTATCTAGAATCTATAAAGAACTTAAAAAAATCAGATCTCCCAAATTTAAAGACCCAATCCAAAAATAGGCATCTGAAATGAACAGACATTTCTCAGACAAAGAAGTAGAAATAGCAAATAAACATATGAAAAAATGTTCAACATCACTCGTCATTTGAGAGATGCAAATGAAAACAATGCTGAGATTCCACCTTACTCTAGAAAGAATGGCTGCTATCATGAAATCAACCAATAACAAATGCTGTTGGGGCTGTGTGGAAAGAGGAACCCTGCTCCACTGCTGGTGGGAGCAAAGACTGATGCAACCTCAAAGAACTAGGACTGGAAGTCCCATTTGACCCAGCTATTCCCCTGCTGGGTATCTTCCCCAAAGAATTAAAAGAATCATACCACAGTGATATATGTGCACCCATGTTCATAGCAGCACAGTTTGTAATAGCTAAAACTTGGAAGTAGCCCAGTTCCCCATCAAATGGAGACTGGATAAAGAAAATGTGGGGTTTAAAAAAAAAATAAAATGGAGTACTACTCAGCCATAAAAAATGAGAAATTAAACACATTTATAGCTAAATGCATGCACATTGAGGCCATACTCTTAAATAAAATAAATAGGACACACATGTGTAAATACCAAATAGTTTCTCTAGTGTGAGAAACTGAAAGCGTAAATAAGGACTAAAAGGTATAATAGATAATGTGAAATAGGAAGAAAAGGGGCAAAGGGGAGGGGGAAGTGGGAGGGGTAGGGGAAAGGAAAGAAGGGAATGGAATTAATATGAGAAAATGAAAAATGGAAACAAAGTCTTTGTAAATAGGGAGGAATGGAGGGGTTGAAGGGATGGCAGGGGAAGGGGGAAAATAAGAACCAAGAGAGATTATGTAAAGGTGCAAATTCCCAATGATGAATGTTATTATATTGTATACCTAAAATGTACCAATAAAATAAAAAGAAAAGAAAAGAAAGAGCCCTAGATTCTCATGTCTGCTCTGCAGTTAAGTAGGAAGCTTTCTCAATTGTGAAGCCGTTGGCTTAACCTCCTCAGATTACAGTATAAGTGAACTGTGTTTACTCAAGTGAGGACTTGTATGGGCAGAGGGTGTGTAGTACTCAGCTTCTCAGGGGTTCAAGACTTCAGTTGTAAGTTACCACTACATACAAGGTAACTTCAGGCAAATATACTTATTTATACCTTAGCTAAAGTCCATATCGGACACAGACCTATGAATTTAAGTGCTATTGTAAAAATACACTCAATAACAACAGAGGCCACAGGAATGGCTTGTGAAGTGGGGATGGCCTCTTGGAGGTATTATCACCCAGAAACGGTTCACAGGCATTCTGTTAATCAGTTTAACAATCATCCACAACCTTCGGACCAACTTCTTTAGGCATGGCTGAAGGATCAGAACATACCGAAGAGGAGGGATGGAGGGAAAGTAGTTGTGTGCGCATGCGTGTGTGCAAGCTTGGTGTTGCAGGCACAGAAAGCCAAAGGCGAAGCATGGGGCCACATGTGCACTGGGCCAGATCACTGTGGGTCCTGTGGGGCAGACTGGGCTCTGGGCATTTTGTAGGCTAAAGGGAACAGATGCTGCATGAAGGGCCCGGACGCTATTAGATTGTTAGACTGTTTCGGTAGCAGAGGGAAGGGTGGCCGAATTGAAGACTGGAAAACTAGACAGATGAGTTTTGTATTATTTCATGAAGAGATGTTGAGAGGCTGAAACAGCAATGGGAGAGAAGACACAGATTGTAACATTTTTAGTAGTTAAATCAATAGGAATATGTAGCTGATTAAATGTGTGGAGCTGTTCAATTTGGGTGGCTGGGTGAAAATTTACCAGACAGGTAGGGTGCTCTAGAGGTCTGAGGTAGAGATGCAGACCCAGAGGCGTCAGCAGACAGCTTGCTGCTGAACGTGAAGGGCTGGCATCAGCCAGGATAAGGCAGGGTAAGGGGGGAGTGCCAACACCCGAGAGGCAGGCATGTGGCGAGCCAAGGGAGAGAAGCAGTGATTAGACAACCCAAGAATATTACAGCAGACAAGGATTCCCAGGGAATAAATTATTAGCAGTGGCAAATGCAGGGGAGGCCTCAGGTAAGAGAACAAGGTTCACTCATTCAGCAGTCAGGCCGGTGTTTTGGTTTCCTGGGGATGAGTGACTGGGAGGTGAGGCCTAACAGGACTGGGACAGGTAGGTGTCATCAAGAGAATCATTACTTTCTTTTGAGAATGGAAGAAACAGGAATATGTTTTTTGGCTGAGGAGGAAGGACTAGAAAAGGATGGGTTGAAGATAAGTGTTTTCTTCGGGGCTCAGAGGTCTAGTGGAATTCTTCTGGCTATTTAGGAACTTAATAAGAATGAAAATTGTAGCCAATTCATTGGGACAGCTGGTAAGCACAATAGTTAATCCACGACACAACATATTCCCTAATTTATGTCAGAAGAAAAGGCAGCTCAGTAGCACACTACAGAATTATAAAATAAATACAGCAGGTGAGGAAAACTGTTTTTAGGTGAATTTTCTTGTCCTCAATAATGTGGCTTCTTTTCTCTGGGATGAATATAAATCAGGGTAAACCACCTTTGAGTAGGATCTGGTCTCTGCATTCAAAGAAATCCACAGCTAGTGTCTGCAGCCTGACTGTGACCTTCTGTGTAGGACAAAGGCACCATTTCAGGCCAGCCCCCAGCAGCACTTTGGATCCTCACTCTCTCCATTTTCTTGGCACCCCTCAGGATCCCCTTATGCTGCTATTTTCAGTTCTGCCCTCTTTCCTGGACCCCTCTCAGTGATAAAGCAGCAGAGGTGGACAGGAACATATGCCATCCTTCGCATCAGACTCAACTGGGTAAGGGAGTTCCTTTCTGATACACCTGCTGCCTCTGCTGCCAGCAGTGTCTCATAGGCACCAGTTCTTTCCAGGCCACGAAACCCAGTCGCTGTTTTAAGTTCTTTCCTCTGTATGATCTCTCAGTAGCATTCAATGCCCGAGCTGAGAAACTCTTCCTGGAGCTTTTAATACTTTACTCCTCTTGGTTTTCTGCTCACCTATTTAGCTATTGTTCATCAGTATCCTTTGCCTGCTCATGTTTTTTTTTTCTTTTATAAAAAAATGAAACCCATTTTCATAACCAAATAATGAGAATAACAATAGTTATTACACTGTGTATTGTTATCTTCAAAGCAGTTACTCAGTACAAGACATAAACCAAAGATTCTGACAAAAAATAAACAGGTAATACCAGACTTTTTCAACCAACTAATTATTAGTACAAACAAAATAGATTAGCATATATATTGAAATGTTTTTAAAATAGTGGAATATGTAATTTGGGGAGGTATGCAAACATCTCCCTACTTCCCATTTATCTATTTTGCTCTCTTTATATATAGTTTCTCACGTAAGAGAAACCATGCGATACTTGAATTTGTGTGTCAGGTCTACCTCACTGTTATGGCTGTGTCTAGATGTCCCCCCAAAGCCTCATGTGGTCATAGGTGGGGTTTTTGTGAGGTTGCTGGATCTAGGGTATGTGATACTGGGATTAAGGATGTGTGGCTTGGCACAGTTCTGGATGTGGATAATGAGAAGGCCCAAAGGGTGGGTAGCCTGGATAGATATAAAAGGACACAAAGAAAGCAGGATGGCTGCTGCTGCTTCACTTCACTGCTTTGCTGATTCACTGCCTTCTGCCCACCAAGAACTGTTTCTCCTCTGCAGTGCCACCCTACCTTGGAGCGAGCCACCCATGGACTGAAACCTCTACAGACTGTGAGCCAGAATAAACCTTTTCTCCTTTAACTCTGGGTGTCTGGCATTTCGTCTCAGCAACAAGACAATTAATACGCCCACATAAAAATATGTTCTCAGGTTGTATCCATTTACCCACAAATACCTATAGTTTTATCATTCATTATGGCAGTGTAGTACTCCACTGTGTGTAAATAACACATATTCCTTATCCATTCATCTCTTGATAGACATACGTACAGTTTCCAAGGTCTAGCTGCTCTAAATTGTGCTGCTATATAGATGGGTATGCATGTACCCCTATAATCTGATTTTAACTCTTTTGGAAAGGTATCTTGGAGAGGGATAGGTGGGTCAAATGGAGTATCTAGTTTTAGTTTTTGACGAATCTCCACAATGGCTGTACTGGTTTACATTCCCCACCAACCATGTAGTAGGGTTTCTCTTCACATCCTTGCTAGCATTAGATTTTTTTTTTTTGATGATAACCATTCTTTCTGGCGTGATGGTATCTCAGTGAAGTTTTAGTTTGCACTTCTCTGATGGCCAATGATGATGAGCATCTTTTCATGTATTTATTGACCATATGTACTTCCTCTTCTGAGAAGTGTCTATTTATTTCAGTTGCCCTTTTTTTGATTGGTTCTTTTGAGTGTATTTTTATTTTTGAGTTCTTCATATATTCTTAATGTTAGTCTCTGTCCATGGAATAGCCCATTTTTTTCCTATTTTGTAGATTGTCTCTTCATTCTGTTGGTTTGCTGTGCAGAAGTTTTTAAATTTGGTATGATCTCATTTGTTCTCAGTATTATTTCTTGTGCCACTGGGGTTCTGTTCAGAAAGTCTTGCCTATGCCTATGTATTTAAGAGTTGTACCTATTTTACCTTCCAACTGATTGTTTCTATTTTAACATTTAAATCTTTGAGCCATTTTGATTTTAGTTTAGTACATGGTGAGATATATGGGTCAACCCAATCCTTCCCAGCAACGATAAAGAGGCTTTCTTCCTCTACTGTGTATTTTTGGCCCCTTTGTCAAAGACTGAATAGCTGAATGTGCCTGGGGTTGTTTCTGCTTCTTCTGTTTTGTTCCACTGATCCACATGCCTGTTTTTGTGCCAGTACCATGTTGTTTTAATCACTGTAGCTTTATGGTATAACTTCAAGTCTGGGATTGGGATGCCACCAGCTTTGCTTTTGTTACTTAGGATTGTTTTTGCTATTCTGGGTCTCTTCTAATTTCTTATATATTTTAGGATTGTTTTCTCTAGCTCTATGAAATATGATGTTGGTATTTTGAGTGGAACTGCTACACAGAAGTTTTGGTACTATAGCTATTTTGATTAGTCCTGCCTATCCAGGAACAGGGCACATTTTTCCATTTTTTTGATATCCTCTTTGACTTCCCTTTTCAGTTGGATGTAATTCATTGTAGAGTTCCTTTACTTCAGCTAGGCTAATACCTAAGTATTTAATTTTTTGATGTTACCGTGAATGGTATTGTTTTCCTAACTGCTTTTTTGGTGAGTTATTAGTGTATAGAATGCTATTAATTTTTGTGTTTTTTATCTTGCTACACTGCTGAATTTGGTTGTCAATTTTAGGAGTCTTTTGGTGGAGTTTTTGCATCTTGTAAGTAAGTGATCATGTCATTTGCAAATATTTTAACTTCGTCCTTTCCTATACACATCCCTTTTCTTTCTTTCTCTTGCCTGTTTGCTCTGTTTCGGGAACTGTATTAAAAAGGAATGGTGATAATGGGTCTCTTTGTCTTGTTCCTGATTTTAGAGTAAAGGCTTGCAGCTTTTCCTCATTTAATGATGTTGGCAGTAGATTGGTCATAAATGGCATTTATCATGTTGTGATAAAGACCTTCTAAATCTATTTTCTTCAGCTTTTTTTTTTTTATCATGAATGGATGTTAAATTTTGCCAAAGGCTTTTTCTGCATCTATTCAGAAGATCATGTGATTTTGTCCTTGCTTCTGTTTATATGATGAATTACATTTATTGATCTGCATGTGCTGAACCATTCTTGCCTCTCTGGGATGAAGCCTAGTTGGTCATGATGTATGATCTTTTTGATTATCTGTCACATTCTGCTTGCCAGTATCTTATTAAGGATTTTTTGAATCTATGTTCACTATAGAAATTGGCCTATTCTTTTTTGGTTGGATCCTTGACTGATTTTGGGATCAAGATAATGTTAGCTCTGAGAATGATTTTGGAAGTACTCCTTTCCAATTTTATTAAATGTTTGAGAAGCATTGGTGTTAGATCTTTCCTGAAGTTCTTGTAGACTTCAGGAGTAAATCCATTGGAACTGATTTGGTGCCTATGTAATTGTTATCTATTCCTGTTAACCAATATATAATGCCCTTGTCTCTTTGATCAGCTTTGGCTTGAATTCTACTGTCTTAGTTACTTTTCTCTTGTTGCTGAGACAAAATGCCCAACACCCAAAATTAAAGGGGGAAAGCTTTATTTGGCTTACAGTTGGTAGAGGTTTCAGTCCATTATTGGCTGGCTCCAAGGCAGGGTGGCAGAGGGGCAACAATCCACGGTGGTGAAAGACAGCAAAAGCAACAAGGGAGAAATTAACAGCATCTTTCTGCCCAATTTAACAGCATCTTTCTGCTCCTTTTATCTTATTCAGACTACTTAGGGCGGGTAGCACTCACACCTTTAATCCTAGTCCTTTTGGGCCTAGCATTGCACCATGAATCAATTTCAGCCTCACACACTCTAGATCCAGCCACGTCTGAAAAAGCCCTGCCTAAAACCACATGAGGCTTTGGGGGGACATCTAGACAAAAGCCATGACATCTACTTTGTCTGAAAATAGGATAGGTATTCCTACTTTTCTTCGGGTTTCAGTTGTATGGAATATTGTTTTCTGTCTTTTGCTTTCTAGTCTATGAATTTTTTTGTGTTAAATGTTTCTTGTATACAGCATAACATGGGACTGTTTCTTGATCCATTCTGTTAATCTGTCTTTTCACTGGTGAACTGAATCCATTTACATTGATAATTTGATAGATACTGACTTATTCCTGTCATTGTACTACTTTCCTGTCACTGTTTCGCTTTCTTTCTCTTCCACTTAATTCCTAGCCCTACGCAATGTATTCATTCTTTTTGACCTTTTGGCATTGTTAGCTTCATTATCTCCTTCTAGGATATCCCCAAGTATTTTTTGTTTTAATTTATTTTTTGAAGCAGGGTCTCACTATGTAGTCCAGGCTGGCCTTGAACTTGTGGTGATCCTTCAGCCTGAGCTTCCCAAGTGCTGGGATTACAGGCATGTGTCATTGCACTTGGATCCAGAGCATTTTTTGGAGTGTTGGTTTGCTGGTCGTGAATCTTTTTAGGTTTTCTTTATCTTAGAAGAATCTTATTTCTCCATCAATTTTGAAAGCTAATTTTACAGAATACAAGTCTGGGCCAGAGGTTTTTCTCAAGAGCTGATCACTTCATTCCATGCTCCCCTTGCCTTTAAGGTTTGTGTTGTGAAATCTGTTGTAATTCTAACAAGTTTTCCTTTATAGGTGATTCATTGCTTTTCTCTAACAGCCTTTAAGATTCTGTTCTTAGGTTGTATTTCTGGTATTTTAATTATGTGGTATGAGTAGTTTTTTGCTGATCTTAGCTACTTGGGGTTCTATATGCGTCACTTGTCTGTATGTTAAATTCTTTTTCCACATCTAGGTTTTCTGCTAGTACTTGTGTAAACAGGTTTTTTATGCACTTTGTGCTGTCTTCTGAATTTTGGATAATTCCAATTACTCTTACATTAGTCTTCTTTTGAGTCATCAGGGCGCTAATGGATCCGTTTTTCATGTTTCCTTGGTTTTTTTTTTTTGGTGCCAGGGATTGAACTCAGGTCTTTGCACTTGTGAGGCAGGCACGGTGCCACTGAGCTAAATCCCTGGCCTGACGTTTCCTTGTCTTTAAGGTATCTCTAACTGATATTGACCACAGTCTGTCCTCTAAGTCTGACACTGTCTTCACACTGGTCACTTATTTTTTTTTTAAATTTGGTGAGACAGGATCTTGTTATGCAGTTTAGCCTGGCCTTGGACTCACTGTGCAGCTCAGCTGGCCTTGAACTCACAGTGATCCTCCTGTTTCAGCCTCCTGAGTGCTGGGATTACAGGAGTGTGCCATCATGCTTGGCTGACAATGGTCACTTCTGCTACCCATACTTTCAATTGCTTTTAATCTCCTGGATTACTGTTTTTAACTTTTCTGTGGACTCTCATTCTTTTCTATGCTGGGCATTCATGTTCTGCATCTTTCCTTAGCTCCATTAGTTATTACTGTCTTCTCTAGACTCAGATAATTTGTTTCATTGTGGTCATTATGTGATTAGTTGTATCTTCTTTAAATCCATCAAGCACCTTACATGACTATTTTCCCTCCAATGGTACTCTTTCAGACCTATTTCCTGTGTAGTTTATGATTTCCTCTCCCTCAATCCCCCCTGTATTGATTTGGGAAAGTTAGAAGATTTTGGAGGCATTTTGTTGCCTTTTCATGTTTTTGGTTTTTTATGTGCTGTAGTTT
Organism: Heterocephalus glaber; assembly: GCF_053883595.1. NCBI lineage: Eukaryota > Metazoa > Chordata > Mammalia > Rodentia > Bathyergidae > Heterocephalus > Heterocephalus glaber. Next base: position 22,873,832 of record NW_028258156.1, on the reverse strand, counting down.
GTAAATTCTTTGGCCCAGTGCCCCATTCTTTGGGAGTGAGCCACAGTATTGTTTATGACCTCCTAGACAATCCAGTTACTGGCCTAGAGAGAAAACCACGTGCTAGTCACTTCTCTATTACTTTGTCTATGGCAGTAAATTCAGCGACAATAATGGCATAAAATGTCAACTGGATATTGAGAAACCCTATGAATCACTCATGTAACAGCCCTTTACTAAAACAGAGGACTCTGAATTTTAATGGATAAATAAGCAACCACCCCACATTGAACTACAATAATTCAGACCACTGATTTCTACTGGATATTGGCAGCAGTGCCAGAGTTCAAAAATAAGACTTAAAGCCTTCTTCAGAACCACCCTCTCTGTGGATTACTCCAACTAAACCTGGCCTCCCACAACACAATACAGGCCCTGTGATCTTCCTGGTCTGATCCTGGGCCTCCCAATTTAGCTCTCACCCTCTTCAACCCTATCTCCCAAGGATATCTCTCACCCGATCCCTATGGAAGGGTAAGAATTCAGTCCTGAAGCAAAATTTCCTGAGTGCTGGTCCCTTCTTTGATCACGCTGGTTGTTATTAACTCTGTTGTCCTGTACTGTGGAGAATCCAGGGACTGGAGGCAGTGCATGCAGTTCCCAGGTCCTCCTGGCACTGGCACAGGGCAGGTGTCAGCATAGGCTAGAGGTAGGGCATACACTTCCCAGGACCTCTGCCTGCTCACGTTGTCACTTAACTCTCAAGAGTTACTAATGATTTGTGGTTTTATTTTTTATTTTTTTGCAATACTGGGGACTGAACCCAGTGAGTGTGGAGCTATATCCTCAGCCCTTATTTTGAGAAAAGACTGCCCAGACTGACCTCAATTTGACCCTTCCTGCTTCAGCCACCTGAGTTTTTAGGATTACAGCTGTGCACCACCATGCTTTTCTGTGAAAGGCAACAATGTAAGTTTTTTTAGGCTTTGCAGATTCTGTTCCAACTACTCAACTCTGCCACTGCATGAAAGCAGCCAAAGCCCCTAACTAAAAGAATGGGTGCGGCTGTGTTCCAATAAAATCATTTATAAAAACACATGGTGGGCTGGATTAGGCCTGCTCCTGGGCACTGGTCTGTTCTACTCTCCCTAGAAAAGTCCTCTATTGTGCCTCCAATGAATTCCTACAAAAAGACAGCTAGATGTTTCTATCCCTAAGCCTGTATCTCCAATTACTATCGACATTTAAATGTCTCTCAGACTGCAAATCTTAACAAAGGAATTGTGCTCTTGTCCCCTAAATCTGGTGTCCCCTTAGTGTTCTTAGTAAGAGGCACTGTTATCTACACAGCTGCATAAGGCAGAAAACAGGAATCATTCTTGACACTCTCCTCTCTCATCATTTGGAAAAGGAGGTCTGGAAATGGCACTATTTGAAGCACACAATCAAATTTAACATTTCACTAACAGAGCTAAACTTTATTTCCATGTTTATTACATGTTTGTCTTTGATGTTGAGTACATATTAGGACTGATTTAACATACAGCTTGGGAGAAGATTTGACATTCTCCACTGAATGGGTTAAAAAGGAATGTAAAACTACAAAATACTAGTTTAAATGTGAGTTCTAAATTATGGTAAACAGAACAATAAATACCTTGCTATTTTTCTCTAATTAACCAAGATGAATTTCATTATAAAAATTTTTCATAACAATTTATTTCAAGAAAGGAAATGAGGGATAATCATAAAACCATTTAAGTACAGGGTACAAATAAATTAAGAATTTTAACACACAACTTCTATCTTCTATTTAAAATTAAGATTTGAGAGGGATTAATTAGTGTCAACTACAGATCTAATGACTTAAACCCACCTGCTTTTGTCAGAAAGAGTTAGGCTGACTTAAAGGTGACAAAAACCAGTTCTACTTGGCATTCATGTTTTACCATTTGGTGCTCAGAATAGGGATGGACAAATACTATGTGTTCAGAAATTCAGAATTAATCAATATCAAGTGGCTCAGACAAGAGAATTAATCATTGTACCTCCTGATCTGTAGTTACATACAAATGTATAGGTTTTACCATTCACTGAAAGTTTCAATACAAAATTCCTCTAGATATTCTGAGCTGCTAAAATTCACAGAACACTAAGAATATTAAGAATTATACTGTAGTATAATTCCAATGTTTGAACATGGACAAAATAATGATGGATATCAAAGATGGTATAGTTTCTTTCGATTCTTTATACGCCCCTTAGCACGTTTTAGAAAGAAAGGTGTGTCTTTTCACTACTAATCTTTATTTATGTACATTAAAAAGGAACTTAAAATTCCTTTTTATCATGGATTATTGAATGAAGACTTATAGTTTCTAAGTGTTTAGAATAATCTGCAAAAACCTACATTCTTTCTAATGCCACTTTGAGATAGATGATTAACTCATCTATCTTTACATTATCCCAGTGATAAAACATTTCCTTATGTAACTGTTCAAGAGAGATGATTTATGGCTTTTCAATTTTTATTTATTTTTATTTTTTATTTTTTGGCTTTTCAACTTTTAAAATTTCATATTCAGTGTCATATTAAGCTTTTCTAAACCAGTGTTCTAGTATTAGCTCCTTAAGAAAGGACAAAAGATAATGCCACATCACATTTCAGCTTCCTCCCTTCCCTGAAAACCAACATGTCTCTTAATGGCACACTCCTTTTCTTAGAGCATAGGGCCAGTTCTCTTGTGTAAATTTGTGTAAAGGGACATATTGCAAACATTTCAGGCTTCCTGTGTCACGTGGTCTCTGTTGCAGCTTCTGTTGTTGTAGGAGAAAGCAGCCACAGTCACTATGCAGGTACAAAAAAAACAGCCCACCAGCTCTGGCCTGTGGGGCAGCATGCGTAGCCAGTCCCTACCACAGATGAACAGGCTAAATATATGACAGCAGTCTGGAAGAAACTGGTCTCTAGTCAGAACCTAGCAGTTAATCACTCTAACACCCTGAGGTTGAACATTTTTGATTTCAGTTATCTTTTAGTTAAGATTCTTCTACTAAAACTCACTACATCATCGTGCTTTTTATCAGGAATAATTTATCCTCATTTAAGAACTTGCTTGAGTACTGTTATCGAGAAATTCAACTTTAAAATTAATAAAGGATATCCATACAATTTAATATCCAATTTAATTTTTAAAAAACTTAATGAAAAATATAACAGAATCAAAATATTTAAAATAAGTACACTCACTACCCACTCCAGTTAATTCATTTAAGTCATACCAACTATAGAATATGAAAAATAAATTCAGAAGTATAATTATTTTAAAATACACTACTTCCACTTTTGTCAGTATTTTACATTTATGTATATATTCTGTAGTGGAAGCAGAATTTCTCTCTACAAACATTGTCTCCTTAAAATCTTGAGGTGCATATTAGAGCCACAGGCAATATCTGACATATAAAACTGTAGTACAGGCCTTTCAAATTTGGCATTTCACTGGTACAATACAATGACCAAAGTATGTAACTGTACAGTGTCTAGACATTCTAGTAAGAACCATTATTTTCTTAGATGTAGAATGATCAATACATATTCTACAAGGGGCAGTGAGGTTAGTAATTCTATAGGGTATGTCCTGACACAATTTCAACTGTACAATAACACAAACAACTTTGTTAAGGCCATGTTTTATTTGCTGATTAATGGACAAAAGGCAATGTAATTTATTTTCAAGTATTTTCTTGAAAGTCTGTGCTCATAAAAATCATGAAAAGTTGGAAAGACTGTTAAATCACTGAAACTTTAAATATATCTTACACAATCTTGTTTGTACAAAAATACAAGTTAAATATAAACATAAAGCAATCATGATAATTTTATGCAAATCTGTTTTATGTGATCTTTAGTTATATATAAAAGTTTCTTGGTTCTGTTATTTGTGAAAAGATCAATACCAGACTGAGTTACTATCTATTGGCAAAGGGCCCTAAAAAGCTTACTTTAGCATTAATCTTTCACAATGGTTATGTGTTGTCTAATTTGAGACCACCTAAACACTGGAAACCAACAAAAAAAAGGGCAGTTATGTCCATAAACCAACAAATAATTTGGCTGTAATGTATCATAAAACACAAAGAAAGCCCACATAGCTGTACAATAAACATTATGTACTACATACGCTCACTCGGGTGCACATGCGTGCATGCACCCACTCATAGGGTAAACCCTAATGAGGCGCTGCTTCCAGTTCTATATTCAGCTGTGCATTCTTTCTTACTTCATCAAACGAATAGCTTTTGGTCACCTTTCCATTCTTGAAGACAGTATGGAGAAGATCCTGCAGAAATGTAAATTTTATGATTATATTAAAGAAATCATCAAACTAAGTATGTGAATCATGCTTTGATGAATTTACCTAACTAGTCAAACACAGAGATGCTGATGGTGTTCAACTGAACAATTCTAAGATTATTTAAGTATTACATTCTTAAGCCAACTTCCTTAAGAAATGAACCTAGTTGAGCAATCAATTTTTTTCTGACCTAGAAGCTTGGTTGCCTAGGAGAATTGAGATTGTCACTGATAAACACTGACATTGCAACGAGGCAAACTCTGCCAATGCCAACCTTCCCTTGTTCCTGCCCTAAAGACTCAAAACTGATTAAATTTGTCAATTCACAAGTTTAATAAATTTGCTAGTCACTGAATTTTAACCTAAAAACAACAAAAACCAAACCCCAAACAGAAACACAGGTACTGATTTCCATCTCATGCAGTTAAGGACTCTATCCTTTAAAGTCACTGGTAAATGTAATCCACTGCATCCAGATAAGGGTAACCAGACAGAATAGGGACTAAATTTACTTTGGTTCTGGTAAAGCCATTCTGTCTCACTAAGGAGTTAGCCACCTCTAGTTTCTATAATTTCAATGTTTCATCTACTCTGAAGGTACATACAACATTATCTGGTATCTCTGTCACTGCGGTACTTTAAATTATATTGCTCTAGCTGTAGCATTTTTTTCCATAAATTTAAATGTAACTATCAGGGAATGCTGGTTCTTATTCTTCAATCAAAATGCCTACAAAGATTGCTACCTCAGCTGCTCCAGTGTATCATTCACATACTCATGTTTTTACTTTTACTGAGTCTCAAGTGACTTCAGCACATCTGAGAATCTAATTCAGCAAAATTTTGGTAGTTGGGCTGGGGATTTAGCTTAGTGGGTCTGCCGCCTGCCTCGCAAGTGCAAGGTGTCAAGTTCGATCCCTGGTACCCCCCCCCCAAAAAAAAAAAATTTTGGTAGCTGCAATAGTTAAGTACAATCTACTCCAAAGAACTGCTCAACGGCTATATAAAGGGATCTAATTCTAAGTTTGATTTACAAATTTATTTTCATTAAAGAGAAAAAGTTACTTTATTAATTTTGGCCCCCAAAAATCTTAAAAATATACTAAAAACAACCTGTTGTAAGCAGTAAATTTGGCATAATGCAAAGAATCATAATAGTAAGATATTCATGTATCTGTCTAATATAAACTTTTCTGACAGGCTGAGAATTTAACTCAGTGGTTCCAGCGCCTGCCTCGCAAGTGCAAGGTTCCGAGTTTGATCCCCAGTACCAAAAAACAAAAAACAAAAAAAACAAACAATAAACTTTTCCGAGAATATGAATAAGTAGTTTCCCTGTAAAAATGAATTTTCCAATCACGTGGCTTACAAACCAGAAAGACTGTAACTTTTGAATACATGAAGTATACGAACCACCTTAGCATTCTATAGATTTTTTTCCAATTTGGTTCATTTGAATGAGAAAACTTGGTTAAGGTGTCACTATTAGTCATGTAATCTAAAACTCACCCTGTCTTTTCATCTTTACACTACCAAGATAATGTAATTTGCCTTTTTCAGCTCATGGGGATGTTATAAGACCCTAATGAGACTAGGCCAGTTATGGTGGCGCATGCCTGTAATCCTAGCACTTGGGAGGCTGAGGCAGGAGGACTGCTATGAGTTCAAGGTGAGCTTGGATACATAGTGAGACTCTGTCTCAAAAAAACAAAAAACCCTCCAAAATCCTCCCCCAAAACCCCTCATCAATGAGACTAAAGAAAACCATCTGAACTCAATACTATTAAATTTTTAAAAAGACAATTACCCTCAAAAACATTTTTAGAAATTGCACAGCCCCTCTGTTGTCTATTAAAATTACCAATGTCTTACTATAATACAAATAGCCATGAGAATTCTAAGAACCATATCTCTCAATTAATCTTACCTATGCCTTGTCAGAAGTGATTCATTGCTAAGTACAGTAAGATTAAAACCAAATACATGCAAGCTTTTGTATCACTACTACACTGGTCACTATGTGAAAAAATGGAATTACTTCAATGTCATAAAACTGTTCTGAAAACAATTTAAAAAATATAATATAAAAACCTCATTATTAATTTGGAGAGACAATCAACTATCACAAAAAACCAGTCAGTACAGATATATACCTGACCATATTCCTCAAGGTCTCCTTTTCCTTCCTCAAGTGTAACAAAATTCCCTGCTGGTGTCCTATGTAATGATAACCGGCCCTTTTTGGACCTTTTGTTGGGATCAGCAACTGGGTCTTTGAAGACATTAATCTGAAATCCAGATTAAGAAAGACAGAGAAAAAGAATATTAATCAAGAAATATTCACCACTCACTTGCAAAAAAAAGCACATACGTATTTATGTACACTTGCTTATACATACACACATACATTTACATCTAAAAAAACTTGTACGTAACTTTTAAGGTACTTTATGGGTACAAGGAAACAAACTTATGCCTGGCTTTCAGAAACATAACTCTTTAGTCTGTTTTGAAGAACATTCACCTATTATGGAAAAAGATACGCAAAGAGCCCAAACACCTAGTATCTTACCACAAAAAAGAATACCTAATAGTCCACTTGTAAGACATCAATGAAAGTTTTAACAGGTGACCTTTATTGTACAAAATGTCTTTAAACGGATGCTAAGTATAGTACACATGCTACAGCGAAATAACAACAGATGAAAGGAGGGTATTACTAAGGTAGAGGCTTTCCCATTTCATAACCTTTCCATGCTTCCAAGTCAAGGTCATGAGTACCTGAAAACATACTAACAGTCTAGGACCATATTATCTTTTGACTACTGCCCTTAGTAAGGGTACTCTACCTAGATATACAAAGAAGGTGCTAAAATAGGAACAAAAGTTGAAGGATGTACCCCAAGGCCATTGGTGACAACATAGCTACACTTGAAGGAACAATTCAGGAGATCTCTGGTTAACTTCTGCAGCAAAGCTCCACCAGAACCAAAGGCAACATTTTCAATGCTCCACTTTTTTTGTTTCATGCCTTCTACAATCTAGAAGATTAAACAAACAAATAAATAAAACCTAAGTAATTTGGAAGAGGACGGAGGTTAATTTCAAAGGAAAACATTAACAAATGAAGCATCCTAGAGCTGTTTTGTTAACACTAATAATGAGATGTGGAAGGCTTATTATTTCACATATTCTTTTTAAAGACTGAACTGCCCCCAAAAAAGGCATCCTGAGATGGATATGCATGGAAGGAGGGGATTTCATTCATAGTTCTGAATTTGTGTTGTTGTCATTATAGTTGGGTATGGGGAATGAGGAACTTGCCTATAAATATCTAATGTAATGAGTTAACTTCTCTCATCCACCCCTTAAGTTATTGCTCAGATTCCAGCAGCAAATGCATTGGGACCAATCGCTAGACTCTAGGAATGACTCTACTCATGAATACATCACAATACAGCACATATCACATTACAGGTCATACTGCAAACTATTGGGAATGGACATGTGGGTCAATGATTATTAGCGACAAAAGAAAATACAATTCTCTTTTCTACATAAATAGCTGTGATATTGGCAGAGTCATTTTACTCTGGCTGGTGCTCTAGGGCCATAAACAAGATTATGGGCAGATGCTCTAGGAGATTAATCACTGGATATTTTTGGAAGAATGATTATCTAACCAGCTATAGAGATCTGTATGACAAATGGTTCTGGTGTTTAATGTAATTCTTTCAAGGGTCATACCCACATTGAGCAATTCAACTTCATTTTAAAATTCCAATTATCTAATTCTGCTTTTTTATACTAGAATTTATCTTTTTTAAAGTAGAAGAATCAATATGGAAACACATGTAATTTATTTTAAAGTAATTCCTAAAGTGTGGGTTGTATAAAAATCATCTCAAATCTTACTATTGTGACTGACTGAACCCAAGGGCCCTGAATAGAGATTTTTTACTGAGATGACTGAACAAAATGAATTTCAATATGAAAAAAATGCAGAGGAGAGTAGAAAAAGGGAGGAAAAGAAAGGGAAACAGAATAAAATGGTTTGAGTAAACTCTAGAGAAAATATCTTCAGACCAGTCACCTGGTTTTAGATATGCTTGAGAAGCACTGCAATGAGGGAATCTCAATAATATCACCTAATAGGTCACTGTATTTCTGGCCAAGTTTCTTCACCAAAAGTTGTAGAAGTTAGACAGTTTAGAGCTAAAGTGAGTCTTTCTGTTAATGGGAAATTCTAACTGGGGAAAAATTATCATTCAACAACACACTCACAAATCAGAAGGGAATCTGATTAGATATGAACTGACAAAATAGCACTCTTGGGTACTATTCTTGTGAATACTGCCATATTTTATATCCAATATATCAAACCGAGGAGTCATATTATGCCATTAGGATTTAATTTTTCTTGTAAGAACCATCTGAATTGTGTTACAATGTGCAAGTGCTTTTGCAGTATACTTTATGGATATATGTCCAAAAAGTAAAAAATATTTCAATGTACACAATTTGTTTCATTTATACCACTAGTCCTCTTAGTTCACTGAAAAGAAAGTTTTGTGCAATTATCTATTTGTTTCTTTTTGGTAAGTCTTTTTGTCTATGACTAACATTTTGGCCATTCTTTTAAGATGATGGTACACAGTATATTAACTACTGCTATTAACTTATATTAACTGCTATTTGTTATGAAGTTTTGCTTTATTTTTTCATAAAAGAATTCTAAAAATATTTTCATTAATATCTACTTATATTACATTAAAATATCATTAAGTACAAATAAAATTTGCTTTTTGAAAATAAAAGTAATCTGCTCTTATTAAGATACACATAAAACCAATGTCTTCTACTAAGTCTCTGAACTTAGTAGATACTTAGGGGAAATTTCCAAGAAATGTAGAAAAAAAGGTTCCAGGAAAATGTAGGGTAGCTAGAAGAAAATAATGTTGACCTTTGCATAAAATAGTAAGATATAATTAAGCCTGGGAAGAAAAACATTTAAAATACGTTGGAACTCAAAGAAATCTTCTTGCTAACTCAGAATTAAATACTATTTTAATATCATTAATGAACCATTCCAACAGAGATGTTCCAGTGACACCCACAGAAGACTGAACCCCATCAGAAACATAAACAGAAAGAGAAGACAGACACTTCGCATTTTGTCTAATATAAGGATTTTTGCCTCCTTTCCTAAACGAATAGATTCATTTTGGTACACACTGGAACACAGAAACTGAGAATGGGGTTCCACTGTATACCTCAAGGGAGGTCACCAGGGAGAGCTGAATAGCAAAGTCTAAGAGTGAGGCTGACAAAGAGAGAGGGGAGTTGTTTCAAATACAACACAGTTTTCATTTTGTCAAAAATTTATCATATGTACAAAGAAAACTTGCTAGATTAATTCTTCTGCTTCTAAAAATATATATTGACTCACTGCCAGTATGAAGAAATCAAGTACTGGGCTCTAAGTGAAATCAATGGACCCAGTTTCTTTGAACCATTCTTCAGATATCTCAAGAGTGCATTTTCATTAACACAAAACTATTCAATTCTGACTGTTTTAGTTAAGGATTCATCAATGCCAAAGAACGTGAGTCTCAGTATTCATTCACTTGATTACGTGGTTAAAAAATAAGTCAAAGTTTTAAGCTGATTCTCAACTTTAAAAATGTGCATACATTCTCAAAATTTACTTGAAAAGCGGGGGGGGGGGGGAAAGAAAGAGAAGAGAAAGCCAAAGATCTTTGGTTTTTAGAGGTTCAATTCTGATTGCCCAGCTCAAGAAAGGTGGGCACAGCAGTGGGAATGGGGCTGGAGATGGGTACAGAACTCTGCCTGTGCCCTCCAGGGAGGGGGAAGCATGTTTGAGTCCCTGTTAGTGTGTCTCAAATACAGGTATGGGTAATGGTTCTCGAATGGTATCAAGGAAAGTAACTGTCAGTTCAGCTGAGTGAAGAGGACAACAGCAGTTAAATGTGCTGGCTGACATTTCTTTACCCAAGATTCTTCATCTTTAGAGGATGGTGGTGCACAACTATAATCCAGCAGTTTGGGAGGCGGAGGCAGGAGGATTACAAGTTCAGGGCCAAGCTAGACAACTGAGTGCGACCCCCATCTCAAAATAAAAAGTAAAAAAAGGGCCAGAGATGCAGCTCAGTGCAAAGGGCCTGGGTTCAATCTCCAGTACTGACAAAAAAAAGAAAATGAAAAGAAAAAAAGGGTCTCCATCTCTTCACTATAGACTTTCATTTCTTCTTTCCTTTTCATATGAAAGCTCCTAATGTCCCAATACCTAATGCCTTAGAGAAGCCACAGCAGCCTGGGAGAGTTTTTTGAAGAAATCTCACTTCTGTTATTGCGAGAGATCCATTCCAGAACCTCTCTTTGGAACTCTAAAAATACACATCACCACAGAAATAGTTTGTTATACATCATAGCTCTCATTTTCAACAGACCTCTAGAAAATTTATAAATTGGGTACTGATTTTAATCGCACTAATCTCTTTCAAGCAGAAAATCCTCTAATAAACTGTGCCATGTAGCTTTTTATCATATGGTCTGGTATATCAAAATGACAGTGCAGCATCCACATTATGTGATATTCTTAATTTTTATGGGGTGGTTAAAGTATTAGTTAAAATGAAATTATAGCTCTTGAAAAGCTTATTTGCAAAACAAAACAGGCAAAAATTAAAAGATACTATAATACACTATTTGGCTAAATCTAACAATTAGTGATGACATTAAGGTGGGTTCTAAGCTTAGTTTAGAAGAGGTGAAAAACCATTTTATAATTTCTGAAAAAGCACCCATTTACAGCCACAAAATTTTAATTCAGACCTATGTTAGCTGTCAGAACTTTTTGTTTTATATTGTATTACAGGAATATTCCTTGACTGATATTATGTTTCTTAATGAGACCTCTTTAGAATCATTATCCAAGGTATTCAGTGAGGAGCAAGTACACTTTGGCTAACGCTACTATTATTTCTAAATGCTAAGTGGTACACAGAAAAGAAATGTATCACCATAGATACTTAAAGCAAGTACTACAACTGTATTTAGATTATTGATGTATTGTGTATCAAATTAATAAAAAACAGCTTAGTTATAAGGATTTCCTTTCTGAAACTTTTAATAAAGCACATACCTCTTGTAGGGTATTAATATCTACTCCATCCCCTTGAATAACTCTAAGATAAGGTGGCAGCAACTTGTAGCCTTTTGAGTTCTCAGTAACAGGAAATTTCTTACCTAAAATATCTAAAACCTGTATGAAAAAAACACACAAGCAACACAAATAACTGAAACTGAAAAAAAAGTAAAAGCTTTTCAAAAATTAAAAAAAGTTTTGCTCTGTTAGAAGACAATCATGTAAATATAAAAATTAATTTAACTGTTCAATTACTTAAAAATTACATATTATGTATAAAGCTATGCAAAAGTTAGTCTTAATTCCTTTTAATCACATTAGAGACAGACATGCTATTTATACTAAGTCAATTTATAACATAAAATGACTTAAAACAAGTTTTTTCTTTGCATATCTGAAATTACATAAATTGAAAAAATCCCTAATGTTAGATTAGAATATTTTAAAGAAGTATGTAAAGTATGATTTAAAGTCATGATTATACTTTTACTTAGATTTATTCTGCTTATGCCCAACTCAAAAATACAAACTCAAATATAAATCCACTTAAATCAAAAACTTCAGGGAATCTGACAAAGCTAGAAACAAAATTATATTTTATATATATATATATATATATATGTATCTCACATAGTTGCTCAAATTCTCTTTTCCTCTGTTAAAGTCAAAATGTATAATATGCAAACCAGTCTGCTCATTCATTTACTAAATAAAAATTTTGTAGCAACTGAAATACTTAAACACAAATTTAAAATTTTATGGAAAATAGTCAGATACAAAAGGCCTATAAAAACATGTCCCTTCCCCAAGAACCATTTCTTTTTCCTAAACTGATTAAAAGGTCCCAACAATGAGAAAATTCCCTAAGTGATTTAGTCTGTTCTTATAACTAGTCGCACACATTTTTGTGGATAATAAAAATGTCAAACTTGTTTAGTTTGTTAAAACCAAATATTTCAGGGTATGACAAGACCTTCAAATAAATGAGCCTACTGTCTGATATCAGAAAGGCTTTGTAGCTCTGTCCCTCCCCTTCTTGAAGGGTAATTTTAGCTGAGAAACAGTGGTAAAGTACGATGGCTGCAGTCAAAAGACCTACACTGGATACTTGGGCCCTTTATTTCACTTGTGTGAACTTGAGCAAGTCACTTTAATCTCTCCGAGCCTCTGTTTCCTTTTTTTTTTTTTACAACAATTTTATATTTGTCACAGGTTTTTTTTTTTTTTTTGACGAGATCAGATGATACATCTTAAAGGAAAGCAATTCAGTTATTTTTGTAGCAAACAACAATTAATCCTCTGATCAGTGCTTTTTGAAGAAGGCAAATCAAGTCCAGAACACAAAAAAATACACCAATTGCTATATTAAGAATCAACAGTACCTCTAAAGAACCACTGCTTGAAAAGTATTTTTGAATTACTTATTTCATACAATCCTGAATGTATTTTTTTCTGTACTAACAACTTCCAGGGTATAACAATGACTTGTGATTAAAGAGATAAACCACAATAAAGCTGGTGACTCAATCACAGGATTGATTAAAATGGTAATGCTATTAATTGATTTTGAAGGTATGGAGGAAAGAAAGTATCCATTCAGTAGTACCTAGTTATATGTTTGACAAGTTTATAAATAGCCTGTAACTCTTTGTATCCTTTCTCTGTTATTATGTGTGACCACGGGTAAATCTATTATTATCTCTGGATGTAACTCTAAAAAAATAAAGAGATTAGTCTAGAAAGCTCTGACATAGTGTACATACAAATGAAATTAATAGTGTTAATATAGTTGGTCTACAGGCATTTTAATAATCAAGTTACACAGTAAAATTTACCTTTAATACAGTATCAAGAGGATTTCCAGAATCAGGTCTGATTATTAGTGGTGCCTCAGTACTTCTTGACAATATTAAATGTCTTAGATCTTCACCCCATATTTTCTCACACGCATTATAAATGTCATAGCTATCACTGACCACAGATACAGGCACTGATGAAAACTGTGTTACTATATGTTCAAAAGCATCTTTTTCATGGTCTTTCCCCCAAGCTGTTATCGTACTAGAAAACAAAATAAAAATACACATTTACTTAGGCAGACATATAATCTATTCCTAAAGCACTGTTAACCACATATTACATTCACTGTGCTACAGCAACATTACAGGGAAGGTGAGTGATTTAGTTTAATGGATACACATCAAAGGGAATAGATTATTTAGGCCAAACCAGCACTTGACTGATTTTTTTAAAAAATCTTTTTTTTTTGGTACTGGGGATCGAACCCGGGTCCTTGCACTTGTGCAGCAGGCGGCAAAACCACTGAGCTAAATCCCCGGCCCCTGATTTCTTTAACACTACCTTATTCTGCTTCAGTTGTTCTAAATGCCTTCCATACTTTATGCCAGGATGTTACAAAGAATACATACTCTCATTACTTTGTTAGGCATTGCAAGCATTTGACTCTTTTCTGTGAATGTTTGAAACTACATACCAGCAATTCTACGGACATATGTTTTGTCTTTTTTATCTTACAAAATCCTACATTTAAAGGCAATTACTTAAGCAATTGTTTATATTATACCACTCATGTATAGTCAACTAAGTGTTTGCCTGTTACACCAAATGGTAGGCAATAGGCAGTTATTTATTTTATTTATAAAATACTATTCATATATGCCCAAGGATCAGGAATTTTAAAGTTTAGTTTGAGAAAACATAATTAAGATGGGGAACAGAACATGACAGCTTATAGATTTAGAGGCAAGAATATTAGGCAAGAATTGCTATTGTGATTTTTCCAAAGTCCTCAATAATGGTTTTTCTTATTGAATAGTTTAGTACCTAATGTGTAATTTTAAGTATTTGTTGGTTAATATGCAGCATAATTAAAGTCTTACAAAATTTAATAATGAATTTGAAAATTATTATAATTTCTTTATGCCAATCCACTTTTCTTCCCTGCTAATTTTACAGTTTTAGCCTTTACCCTGTCCTCAGTGAAATAACGAATGACAGTCCATTCATTACAAAGCACATGTAACTGTTAAGTTTATACCAAAACTGTCTGAAAAGCTATATTAATTTAAGTTGGAATTTGCCATTTCATACAATTCTCTTTTTTTTGTCCTGAAGGACTGGAGTAAACTCATTTTCTCATATGGTGGCAGATAGTAGGTGAGCAGGTACACTTCTGGACTCTAAACACCTAGTGACCCTGACAATGCCACTGTCTGAAACCCAGAAAGGGTCTATTCATATCAAACTCATTTGACAGTGAATACTCGTGGTAGAAACTCAATAGGCTGCCAATGGCTATGACACCAGTTTTTGATTCATGTAAGCACCTTCAGGCCAAAGGGAAATGTGCGATATATAGAGAGAAGCCCCCTTCTTCAAATTTACAGTTGCTACTGTCCTCTTCAGAAGGAAGAGAATTAAGCTCAATGACTATCAACACTGGAGAGCTTTACAATGTTAGGAACAAACTCCTACATTCAAGTCACTGTTTATGCAGCTACTGTTTTACTCAAGTTTTAACAGTACAGCTGTCAATGTTTAGCTCTCCTCTTCCTTGCTTTCTCCATGCTATGTGAACTTTCCAGAAGCTTTCTTTCTTTATTATCAGTGATATCTTCTACATTTCAGTCCCGTTCCTACTTGTAGGTTCCTCTTCCATCTTCCCCAGACGCTGTGTTCTGCATCCATCTAACCTGTCAAATGTTAGTATTGCTCTCTCTCAGGCACTTGTCTCCTTCTGTAATCCCTTCCTGTGTAAAAGACCTGAAGTGTGCAAAATTACCTCAGTAGTGAGGGTTTCCAGTATTTTTATGGTGGTTCATGTTTCTCTTCTGGGCTCCATAGCGATTTGTTAGGGAGGAGGCCACATAGGAAGGAGACATGTTCCATGGTCTCCCACTGCACAATCCTGCAACACTTACTCTTAAAAATATTTCTATATGGACATCATAAATCTTTGTTCGGGGGCCTGGGATTTAGCTCAGTGGTTCTGCCACCTGCCTTGCAAGCACAAGGACCTGAGTTTGATCCCCAGTACCAAAAAAAAGAAAATAAATGTTTGTTCTGTTTAATAAATTCAACCCATGCTATTCCCCTAATTTCAAGCATCAAATTAAACAACTGCTTTAAATTTTACCTCTTCTTTTTGTTTGGTTAGATGGAGTAAATGAAGAACAGAGATAAAGGACTTGCCCAAGGCCATCCATGATGTCAGCTGTAAGGTCACTCACATTTCTCAACTTTCAGTCCAATGCCCTTTTTTACTATACTGTTGTTTAAAAGATGTTTCTATATAAGAGTATCTAGAGCAATCTTCTATATTAATAATTCAAATATAATAAATAGGATAAAACTATAAAAAGAAAATGAATTTTCACCCTGTGCTACATAGTGTCCTTTTCATTTTAACACCAAAGTCCTGAAAATGATATTATCATTATTCTCAGGTTTAAAGTATACTGATATTATGGCTTGGAAACAAAATAAGTGAAGAGCCTAGTATATGATTAACATATTAATTCTTAAAAGATGGATATACCTAAGTCAAAAATAAAAATAACCCTAAAGCTTATGTATTAACAATGCCCTTAATTTTTTCTGTTCATTAGTCTTAAACCTTATATGTAACAGTGTTCAACAAGGCCCTATCTACAGCAATGCTTATAAATGTTGGCGCAATTTACTAACAACTCCAACTGCAATCAAATTTTTAGCAATTTTATCTCCTAAGCCATTACTCATATTTATATACTTATTTCCATTCATTTAGACACATGGTTCTGGATCTTCTCACCTCAAAATTGCTGTAAGTTTCCTAGAAGGCCTAGCTTCTGTTTTTCCTTTTTTTAGTTATGGCTATCCCTGCTGTCAAAATATTCTCTTAAAATATATCTCTGGAAACATAACTTCTTAGCTCAAAAACTTCAGGGCTTACACTCATTTGAAAATGCCTAATTAAGAATAAGTTAGTATGATGTACACACAGTTAACACTCAATGTTAAAACAAGTATGACGGCTCTCACTAAAAATATTCTATGTTCCCTACAAAATCCTTTTCTGCTATTATTCCTCGAACACATTCCCACACTCCCCTTTATCTGACACATGGAAACATGTAAACAATATTATTCAGGGAATCAATGACCACCCAATGTTTGCCTTAAATTGTATCATTCCTTCAAGAAGTCAAGATTTCACATGCTATCTCTAATAAACCTTTCTTCATCCTGCCAGTGAAGTAGGATCCTTTTCTTCTAGCCTTGGACCACAGTACCTTAATTGCACCTCTTTAATAATTTAACCAATAAAGCAGACTTTTACTAGTGTTCTATTTTTATTTTAAGGAGAGGGTCAGTATTTAACATCTTTCTATAAAGCACCCAGCAGACTGCCTTGCACATGAAGGCTGGCCAATTAATATGAATCAATAGTTAACAACAAACCTCAGCTTTATTCTCATCTCACTGCTAGTTTTA
The DNA here is from genome assembly GCF_053883595.1 of Heterocephalus glaber. Taxonomy (NCBI): domain Eukaryota; kingdom Metazoa; phylum Chordata; class Mammalia; order Rodentia; family Bathyergidae; genus Heterocephalus; species Heterocephalus glaber. The sequence goes on along the minus strand of NW_028258156.1, from coordinate 22,856,831 downwards.
GCACCCTGCAATTTTCAATGAGTAGAACTTAATTAACATTCCTGAATGATTATGGTAAATATCAATGCTTAAGAACCAGAAATGATTTGACAAATATTTTAAAATTTCTATTTACTTTCAATAAAGTGAACTCTAGGACTGGAGCAGCTGCAGCCTAGGTTATAACTTCCTTCTACTTTAGTAAAAGCAACTAAGGAAACATAGTCTGAACACTCTTCATCAAAAGGGCTTACCCGTCATTTACAACTAAAGGTACTGAGGTCCAGATGACAATTTCCAAGCAGACAAGTGAAAGCAAATAAAATGCAAGGCAAGGGAAAAAAAGTGACCAATACTTATGGTGTTTCCAGATTTAATTTAATGAAGCAAATTTATCTGTTTATAGCAATACAGTAAATAAAACACCTTAAAATAAAGACCTGAAATTGCCCTATCAGGGGAGTTAAAAGATCTAAACCTGCTGAGACTATTTTTTATACAAAGTACAAATACAGTACTGAATTTATATTGTTTAAGTTCATGAACATTTATCACAGCACCTGGCTCTGCAGCTCAGCAAACATCACTGAGTTAAAATACCACAGTGAAAAGAATTAGTTTTAGAAAATAAATGTTTAACAAGATGATGAAAACAAATACAATTTTACCTATGTTCTGCTGCTGGAACAGAATAGCCTGGAACAGGATCTTTTGTGCCATAGTATTTTTTAATTAGAGCAATTCCCGCTACTGTATCTGTTCCTTTGAAGTTAACCAAATGAGCAGATGCCCCTATGCCAGCAGTCTGGAAAATCAACATAAACCAAAATTCAAAAATGAAAATGAAAATCCATATTTAAGCTATTTAGCATAGCCCCAAAGGACTTACTGTCTTTAGCCAGTGATGGCGAACCTTTAGAGCTTTAATAACCTGCTGCAGTGCACATGTCATAGGTTCACCACCCACTGTCTTTAGCTTTTCAGAGATATTCAAGACCTATTTAACAATACAGTGTCCCTCCCCCAGTTTCCACTCTCTCTTCTTACCTTGCCTTCCCTTTCTGTAGCATTATTTGACATCTGATGTTTATTATGTCCATTTTACTGTCTCTCTATCCATCCCTCCATCTAGTATCTAAAGTACTGGGACATATGTTCAAGGATATATCCCATGAACCTTGAACAGAGGAACATATATAGTCGGTACTTAGTATGTGTCTACTGACTGAACCTCTGGAATTTCAAAAGGTGGCCTACATAGAACCAAGATCAATCCCAATAATATACTGAAAAATTGAGAGCACTACTCTAGCAATCCACATTTTATTAATAAACAAGGTTCATTTCAGTGTCTTACCTCTTGGGAAGAGACCCCTCTGTAGCCAAAATCGTGTAACTTGTATTCCAGACCATCTAAGTTACCAGAAGTTTCTAACAAATATTTGGCCAAAATTTTCTTCTGCTCTCTAGAATTTGTAGCCACTGTGATTGGATACCAGGATTGAACAAGAATAGTCTGTAGTAACAAAATCAACCACAAAAATTAACACATAAAATACGAGGCTCTTTCTGAGGAAAATCCTAGCTTTTCCTGGAAGGATGTCCTGCACTTTCACACTATCAAAAATATCAATCAGATGTTTCAATTGAACAACAGGATGTATAACTTTTGCATTTTAGATACAGTGCACAGCTTAGCTCTGAAATCAGCAATAAAAGTGACACGCCAAACCACTGTTAGTGAAGAACTTCAAATTATCACATTTCTATCTAAACCTTCCAAAAGGAAAATATATTTTGAAAGAATTAGTGAAGGACCAATTTTTAAAAGAATTTTCAATCTGCCATGGACTGATAACTTTATAAAGTTCAATCACATGTGGATGTGGAGGCAATGTCAAATTGCCAAAAGCTTCTAACTACTTATTCTTGATTTCTTCCCTGAATATGGACCTGAACCAAACAGGTCACAAAGCAGCACTGGTTTATGGGCCACATCTTGAACAGTACTGGTTTACAGAAGTTACTCATTTCCTTCTCTAGGTAGTCTTGGATCTAGTATAACTACTAGTAAATCACATACTTGAGATACTTCATTCTTAGTATGACAAAATTCTATTCGACGAGTTGTGCTTTATCCTTGTTTTTAACTGAAGTTTTATTACGAGAAAGCCACATGAAACATTTCTGCATATGTCACACAACTACAGGGTCACTCTCATTTTGTAATGCCAGTGGCTATATGTTCTCAAATGAGGAAGTGGAAGAAATGCTAGGCTCATATCTTCCCCACTTCTACTTCATCTACTTGATTTTTCTTTTTTTTTTTGGCTGCCAGAAACTCCAATGAAAAGTCTAATGCTCAATCGCAGCAATCACATTAATTACTCTGGCTTGGGAATTCACCTCTCCACTCTAGGATCATTATTTTATAAACCTTATGTTATTAGAAGCAGCTTAAAAGCTATTTTAGAAAGAGCTGTTAAATGACAACAATGTCTGAGCTAAAACAAAAAGATAATTTCTTAGTTAAATTTTATAAAACAAGCTTTTACTAAATACCAGACAAGTGACCAATAAATAAAACAAGTAAAAACAAGTAAAGAGATTATTTAACTTTAGGCTTGCCTAAGGTTAAATCTGGTCATCTAAAAAGAAAAATATTGTAACATCAGACTCCTGTGACTGGTTAAATACAGCCCCTGTGGCGCCTGTCAAGAGCTGATAGCCCCTGATTTAGGACTATCTTTATGATTCGTTTTTAAGCAAAACAAATATGGCTTAAGTCATGCTGTGTGACTTCAAAGCCCCAGTTTCTAGGGGTTTTGAACTAACATGCTGGGAAGCAGCCTTGGCTAACAAGCAGCCAGGGGTGCCTGCTGCCTGAGCTGAAGGCGTCTTCATGGGAGTGAATCTTTTAGGCTGCCCAGCCCTAGCTGACCCCTCAGCCAAACGGAAATGGAAGTCCACGCAAGACTAGTAGGCAATAGACTCATGGGAAATAACAGTTGTGTTAAACTACTAAATCTGGGGGTAGCTTGTTACACGAAGCTGATGCAACTCATAACTCATGCTTTACAACCAGTCACCTCCACTCTGACCATTCTGCTCCTGAAATTCCTCTGCCAATGACCATGATTCTCCTACTCCTAATGTTCAGCTTCTGGGACTTACTCTTTGTATTTCCACCTGTTACCATTCTAAAGCAAATGTTATTCAGGCTGCATCATGCCTTAAAAGCCCTGACTGGCCACCTACTGTTCATAAGGAGGAAAAGCTAATTCAAACAGAACTGAGGCTTTCTGTAAGCTTGCTCAGTCTACCACCTAAATTTTGTCTCCTATAATAATTAACACCACAGCCCTCACTGAATCATGTGTCATTCTAAAAACACTGAGCTGTTCCCTCAGCTCTATATCCCTCTTATTAAAAGTTAATTTTTTCCCATTTCTTAATTCCTTAGACAGAATTATCTATTTTTCTGGTACCAACACAGCATAAATTCAGTGTAGTATAAAATATAAGTTAAGAATGAATTACCACCTGACCCTCAGGTTTCTTAGTAAGACAAATATTATTCTACTTTCTGGGCCCAGCATTTTTTGGGTATACAGCTTATACTCAATCAATGTTTATGTGTTGAATTTAATTCAATCAATTCTCACATTTTCATTCAACTCAGACATTAGTATTATGTAGGAGTATCAGAAAGATATAAAACATGTGAAAAACTCTAGTTGAGTTATAAAGGTAGAAGATTGACCTTACCCCTCGAAAAATGCCAGGGAAGGAGAGAAATAACTATCAGACACAGTGATCCTTCACATCACATTTCCTTCCATAGTCCAACAAAATCAGCTTAAATTATACTCTTAACAAAATCACTCCCCTTTTAAAAAGATCACTGTAGGTGTAAGCAAGGGAAAAAAAGGCACGTTAGTCTGGGTTAATCCAAGGTCTGATGAAGTAGGCCTTGTTGGAAACTTTTCCAAAACAGCAATTTGCCACACAAGATAAAAGTTTAGCTGAAAACTAAGACTAAAGTAAATGAACCTGTAATTTCTTTTCAGATCTGTCCATTATAATATCACTGCAGGACAGGACTTTATAGAATGAGAAATGGTGTGGTATAGAAGAAAGGCCACAACTACATTGTTTACTTGTCTGCTCACCTCTCGGGACTCAGTTTCCTCATCTATGAAATAACATTTCATTGGAGGAATCGTTTTTAAGTTATCTTTTTTCCTTTTATTTTGGCAGAGCTGCTAGGCTCTCTTGTTTTGAAATCTGATGGGAGAACTAAGGTTTCTTCTAACACTAATACTGAAATTAATAAAGCAACTCAGTAATTTTATTGTGTTTTAAAGTTCAGTAAGTTCCTCTTAATGCCAGTGTTTCTTCACTTTCAGAAGAGGATAAAGCAAACCGTACATGAAGCAAGGTGGAACGGTAACACTTTTATAAGTATTTGCTTTAGGTTAGGGTACTTAGGGTACCTCAATGAGATGAAAGGGAATTCCTCTTACAGAAAGAATCTATACTAAAGAGCTGAGAAGCTGAGGAGACTGTTAGTTACTACAAAGTGACTCACTGTGAAAAGCCCATGGTTACTTAAGGTGTACTTGTAAGGAAAACCAAAACCACCCTGCAATGCAAACCAACAGCTCAGAATATGCCCTCCTTTTACGTTTAGAAAATCTTTTTTGTATTAAGATGAGAAGCTGAAAAATATCAGATGGTAGAACTCAACATCTAAACTGATCAGAGAAGAATGTAGTTATTAAAAGTTGGAACAATGTTCTTCTAATCTAACTGGAACAGAATTTCCATAAAATGTCTTTTAAGTTACTAAAAATATACCTGTGCTATTTTCCTAATTTTGCTCTAAGATAATATATATTTAGAATTAAAACAAATAAGGAACCTAACTGAGCTTTAAAATAATTTGATTCAGATAAAATCACCCAACATTAGATTTCACTGGAAAAAACCTTAATGATTCAACTGTCCAATTGTCATTTTATAGACGAGGAAACTGAGTTTTGGAAAAGATAAGTAAATTGTAGGAGATTATATAGTTTTATTAGTAGCAAATTCTCAGCTCTAGAACCCTAATTTAATCAGTCTTTATCATCAATTCCTATTAAGAAAAACAGCAACAACAACAGTTACTCACCTCAATCCAATTTGTAAGCCAGTAGCACTCTGGATCAGTGTTTTCTACTGTGAAGAGAACATTTCCTCTGGGAATGACAGAGCCCTCAGGAACGGCCTTTACTTCTATAGGGAGATGCCCATCGTATTTCTGGTAGGAAACACAACGAATTCATTCATTCAACACAGGATACTCACCTGCTAAGATTCCTTATATCTCATGGAAGCCAAATTTACTGTTATAGAAGTTACAGTTGCAGATGTTATATTGTTAGCAATAATCTATTAGAAAATCCCTAGCTTCCTAAAATTAATTACTTATTAATAATTTAGGCGCTGATACTAATTTTTAAATTTAATGCTGTCAAGTGTTTCTCCTAAGGATATTTATCAGAGAAGAGACTAATCAGAAATAGTTTTTTCCTGGCCTTTCAGAAAACAAGGGAGGTTTATATTTTCATTCTACTGTATTCTAAAAATATTCCAAGAACACTGCCTTTCTTCAACACAGGTCAAAGACATAAAATGAGGGATTGCTATAACAGAACAAAAGAAATCAAAAGAAAGAGGGAAATCCTTGCAGAAGAATCTTAAATGAGTTGTCTTTATTCTTTTTTTTTTTTTTTGGTACCGGGGAGTGAACTTGGGACCTTGCACTTTTGAGGCAGGCAGCGAAGCCACTGAGCTAAGTCCCCGGCCCTTGTCTTTATTCTCATAGCAGACTGAAACAATGAGAGGCCAAACACAGAACACTGGCAACACCCAAATCTGACTTAATTAACTTCTTATTAATGTAACAGGTTCCCTTCATAATCAGGCTGAGGCTTATTTTGCTACCAGGGTAGGTTAATAGGCATTTTACTGAACCTTCCCCACCTTTCCTTCAGCTGAAAGCAGTGGCTAACTACACAGCATGGTGCACATACTTGACTTTTTCAAAGATCCATGATTAGCAAAGAGTAAAACTCAGTATTTTAATACAGGCATGTATTATATGATGTAAAAGATTTGCATTTGTGAGATATGAATTAACACAATATTATGAAATGTCAACAGATTTCATTTGTAATACAGAAACCAGGAAAGGACATTCAACATTATAATTCAGTGTTTATATTTTTGAATCCTCAGAAGTTTAAGCAATAGATTCAAACATAATAGATATGAATATTATAATAAACTAAAGAATAAAGTTCATAGATCTATACCAAACCATTCTAACCAGTGAGAGAAATTTCCCACAATTATTTTATAGTTACAGACTCACAGCACCTATTTTCAGTCAAGGAAATAGAACTACATTTTGAAACTGTCAAATAGCCACACTCTTTTAAAATTATTAGTGTTCTTTCACTAATAATTACATGTTCTTAGGTGGATTTTCATGAATGGATTAGACTACTTTCCTGAAAAATGTTATTCAAGTTATAATTCATTTACCTAACAAATTACTTAGATGTTCTATACAGTCTATATGGTCATGATTTACACTTGGGGGAAAAAAACCAAATGCTAACTCTATACCTTTTTACAAGAATGTCTAAAAAAAGCCATTACATTCAGGTCAGAGTCCAATCTTCCATTCAACTGTCTTTGTAAGAAATTGAACTAAACACAACAACACAATAGATCAAAACAGGAAACTACTTTTTACCTCAAGAATGTAGTTCCATCCCTTTTCATTAAAGACATCATCCTGGAAATGTTCTTTGTACACCTCTTTGGCTTCCTGGATTTTCTCTTTGGTCACAACCTTACCTAAAAGGATACACATGTCCCATTTACAGTTCTAGAGACATTTTCCAAATTGCTGAACTGTTGTGGATTTAATGTCTTTAGGTATTTTATCCATTTTATAGATTAAATAACAAGAAGTTAAATGACTTGGTTAACAGGAGAGTCAGAAAAGAGATTTATACTTCCAATCATTCACTTTAACCATAAATGTTTACTTGTTTTAAAAGCAGGTAACAGAAAAAAAGTATTACTTGCATTGTTTTGTTTTTTATTGTAATAAATGCAGTATAAATTGAGACGTTCTTTGAGATGATTCAAAAACTTCGTACATTTTCCAGGTGAAACTTTTCATTTTATTCATAAACAATGTGATATCTTTAGGGCTAGTAAGCCTGCAATTTTCACAATTATTAAATTTTTTTCCCTAATACAATTTTATTTAATTTTTTTTATCTATAAAATAAAAATAGGAAAGAATCTACTTATAGGATGGCTGCAAGAAATAAACAAATTTAGGCACAGGACTGTCTACAATAACTCTGACCTGAGTGGGCAATCCACATATTTTAGTTATATTAAACACATATATTTTACAAGGTTTTTAAACTGCAGAACTACCATTAAGGGGTGGGAATGTAGCTGAGTGATAGAGAACTTGCCTACCATGTGTGAGGCTCTAGATTTGATCCCCAATAAAAAATAAAGTGTACCACCAGTCTTTGCAAACTATATAAGGTTAACTAGTAAATTTATTTAAAATATCTTGGGCAGTCTTGCCACAAAGTAGAACTTCTGATAATCTAGTCAAGGTTTTCAATAGTAAAGTGTAACTATCCAATTTTAAAACAGATGATGAAAAAGTTACCGTTTGCATGAATTTAAACTTGGTTCACACTCATTTCTGAAATTAACTTTATTTCAAAATTTCCAAGATGTATAAGATCTTTGGGAACTCTTCTCCTCTAAAAACATCATTATGAAATGGACTAAAAATGGCCTTTCAAATTAAACACAGAAATTATTGGGTTTTCTGGTAAAACTGACCAGTATAGAACTATTCTAGTTATAATTTCTACTGTAATTCAAAATGAGTTTCCGGGTAGGTAACAAATTCTTAACTGAAATAGTGTCTATTTTTCTTTTCTTTTGGTACCAGGGATTGAACTCGGGTCCTTCCACTTGCAAGGCAGGCGGCAGCACCACTGAGCTAAATCCCCGGCCCTTTCTCTTAACTGAATTAATCACTAAAATATATTAGCAAATCAGATTAGCCTCTGAATACTGACTCTTCTAATTTTATTCCAAAACTTAACAGTTTCAGAAAACTTTTCTCATACTTAGAATACCAAGCACACACACAAAACTCTTAAGGTTTAATGCATTCAAATTAACAGATCAAAAAATTTTTCCAACAGACCAAAAATCCCATACACATAGTTAAAGTCATGGCAGTGGACCTATGGTACACATGCTGCAGTGGGCTGTTTTGTTTCTAAAAGGTTTGCCATCACTGAGTTAAAGTAATGAGACATCAAAATTAGACTATTCAAAAAGTCACTTCAAGTGACAGACTATAACAATATAGGAGAAAAAGTATGAAGTTACACAAAAGCAGAGTTTTAAATGTAATACCTTTTAAGTACTTATTAAGAATGTACTGCAACCCATAAAATACTGTTTCCTCGTATTTCACCTTCCTTACTTTGGAGTTTTCAGTCTTCTTTTCACGGCATTCAAAGTAGGAATAAACTTTGCTTGTGTTGGGTGGATATTGTTTATAGTGAGTAACCTAGGTAAAGAAAAATATGTTAGTTAGAAAACGCCAGAAGGGTAGAACATAAATCACAACAGAAAAGTCTTGAAGTTATTTAAAAACCAGAGAAACTATACTTTATACTTGCTACTGATGTGCTTCTTTTCTTGGACACAGATGAGTAAAAAGTACCTATTTTATTGAGATTTTACTAGTTCAGTATCTTAAGAGACTGAGTTGAACTTGGAAATAAGGCCTCTAGATTGGTCTTGGGGAATAGCCTTTGACTCAGTGGGGAGAAGCAGCTGCATGGGGCTCATAACTCATATAAAATAATAAAATGAAAGGCAGCAGGTTCAGACAGGTCATGTGTTTGGATCCTTTATCCGAAATGCTTGGGACCAGAGGTACTCTGGAGATTTGAGGACAATTACATACACTTATGAGGTATCTTGGGGCTAGGATCCATGTATAAATACAAAATCCATTTACTTTTCATAAATGAAACACATTTTATTCACAGCCTGAAAGTAGCCTTATGTAGTATTTTTAATGCGTGAGGACAGGAGTGGAATTTTCCTCTCACAATGTCATGCCCATGGCCCAAAAGTTTCAACTTCTGGAACATTTTAGATTTTTGGACTAGAGGGCTCAACCTAGCGTTACTATGTAAACGTGGTATATTTAGTACTAGTCAATGAGTTCTCTTGACTACTTCATTTTTATATAATGAAGCAGGTAGCCTTTATAGTGACACTACAAAAACCTGGATGAAAGCAACAGCAGCAGCAAAAATAATGAAAAATAAACAAAACCCTGTTTTGTAATTTTTCTTATGCTCAAATTACCTCCTAATTGGAAAATAAATTCCTATACAGTCTTACATCAAATCTTTGAGTTTAAAAATATGAAGAGGTTGAGTAAGAGTCACTGTTGAAAATTCATCTGCTTTTGTTTAAAGAAATAAAAGTAGAAAAGTGTTCATTGTAATTCAAATTTTATTTCAGTATTTTTACCATAGTCAACCATTTTACTAATTAAAATAACAAAGACTAATGTCCAGTTGAAAGAATGGGAATAAAAAGCCTTAAGGCATCAGTAGAACAAACTTTTGCAGACCAAGTTTCATGCTGAACCACTATCCACATAAACCACTTTTTCCTGTTTGGCTGCAAAATCTCAATAAAATTTGGCACTACTTTGAAGAGTCTTCACAGCTGAGCACAAGAACTCTACAATGAATATACTTCTGCTGACTTTCTGAATGCACAGCCCCGCCTCCTTCTCCAAGTCAGCATCCTCACAGCTTGGCTGGTGCTGCACACAGGTCAATATGGGGGTCAATTTCTACAGGTATAGGTCATCTGAGAGCCCAGGTCCAGCAGGAGACTTGGAGCTCCCTGTCTGCTCGGGTACAACACACATCTATGTACTGAACACAACTAGACACATGTCAGGCCTTTTTAAGATTAGATACTATGCACTAATATCACTGTAGGATTCAGAAGATTTAAGAATTAAGAAGTAGCTAAATGAGCTGGGCGTGGTGGCACATGCCTGTAATCCCAGTACACTGTGGCTGAGGCAGGAGGTCCATGAGTTCTACCCCAGCCTAGGCAACTTAGCAAGACCCTGTCTCAAAAAAAAGGGAGGGGCTGGGGATGCAGCTTACGTGTAAAAGTCCTGGCTTCAATGCTCCCCCAAAGCTAATGAGACAGTTAATACACAGCAATTAAATCTACTGTTCAATTTACTAAAATGCAAAAACAAATGTATTTATGAATGAAATTTTAGGTTACTCAAATATTATAAATTACTTAAACTGATTAGAAAAGGAACCTCCATGTAAAATTATGCATGTAAAAATGAAAATGTCTAACTTACACTAATAAATAATCAATTCCTTTCATCAGACTAAGTAGTGAGATAAAATAAAAGTCACGGATTATAAAGTAAAATTTGTAAGAAATATGGACCATAACAAGTTTATAAAACTCAAATTCATAATTGTGTTTCTCAATACTGTAACTCCCATCTTCACAGGATCTTATATCACATTTAAAAGTATTACATGGCAAATTATTTTCCTTTTCTGAGAATACCAAGCAGTAAAAAGCTGAATGGAAACATCTGCAACTAATTAGTACCATCAGGGTCTAAAAGTATACTAAAAATTTCCCATCATACAAATATAGTTCTAGTTCTAGATGATCATTACAAATGTTTATAATTTTAAAGACTCAGACTATGTTTTTTATAATACTTTAAAACCCACCTTTGCCTAAGTAGTCAGAATGCCTCTTTGGGAACAAATATCATTTAAAATACAGAAGTGTCTAGGTTGCTTAATTAGAAATGATGTTCTAAAATCTTAGAGAAACTTAAGAGAACCGTTTTACAGAAATAAGAATTTAAATTGCCTACAATTACCAACTACTAATATCCAATAGTTTATAAAAGAATAGAGAACATCTTTAGGTCTATTTATATGGGCATATACACAAAGGAGAAAATTTTTTAAAAGCTGAGGTTCATACTATTTTAGTAGTCAATAGACGATTCTATTTTATCTTCTGTTAAACTGGTCGCTCTGAACCTTCACCCGTTAAACTGGCAATTCTGAATCTTCATGGGAAAATGGGATGATAGGACATAAATTCTAATTAGTTTTCTTATAAATAATTTATTCACAAATACATACCTTGTACCCACTATGTCTCAGGTTATCAGTATGTTTCAGATGCTGAGGAGAGGCAACTAAAACAGGCTAAAATGGTCCCAATTCTCATATGGTAACGAGGGCTTTGAGAAGGGGATAACACATAAAATAATTTCAGACTAGGATGGGTACTATGAAAAATTAAGACTGTGATTAGATAGAGGGGGCCTGGGAAACTATTCTAAATGGGGGCCAAGGAGACTTCTCTGAGATGACATGTGAGCAAGATCTAAAACAAGACAGGAAATGCTTTACTATAAGGGACAGAAAAGGAAAGCTAGTGTAGCTGGTGCTTAGAATATAGTGAAAAGAGGCAAGGGTAAGATCCTAAGCATTGCAGAACTTTGGTTCTTTTGGACTAGGATTAAACCCAGGATCCAGAACACGCTAGGCAAGTGCTGTACAACTGAGCTATATCTCTAGCACTTAAAAAAAAAAAGTTTTATTTTGAGACGAGAGTATTGGCATGTTTATTAATCTGGCTTCAAATTTGAATCCTCTAGCCTCAGTCTTCCAAGGAGCTGGAACTACAAGTGTATTGCTACCATGCCTTGTCTAGGACCTTTAAATTTTTATATGTGTAACGCAAAATTATTATGCTTTCAGTTGGGGGTAATATGTCACTTTTTTTTCTGATGCTGGGAACCGAACACAGGCCTTGCATGCTAAGTATGTGCTCTAACTCTGAGCTAAGTAAACCTCTAGCCCTGACTCATATTTCAAAAGGACCAGCCTGGCAGTCAGTAGAGAATGGGTGAGAGCCTTGTCCTTTTACCCTCTTCCACATGGGGGATGGGACCAAGGGCCTCACACACGCTAGGCATTCTACTGCTTAGCTAGGTTCCCAGCCCAAAGGGGTTATGGGACAATTGGAGTAGAAGTAAGAGTTAAGAGGCCACTTCCCAACACTGAGCTGGATGACAGAACTGACCGAGTATTTCTGGAAGGAGAACTACGTAAGCTGACAGACTGGATATGGGAAATAATGATGGGGAAGAATTAAGGATATGTCCCACATTTTCAGCTTGAGCAACTGGGTTAATAAATGGTGTTATTTATTAAGATGGGAAAGATTATCAAATGAATGGGTGGGGAAATCAAGAGTACCATTTTAAGTGTTAAGTAATAGAGTACTAAGGAGGATTCATAGTACTCAGAAAAGTGAATACAAAAAGGAAGCTCTTAAATGGTTAAGTTTTTAGTGCTGCTTGACTTCTTTCACTAGAGAAAATGGTTCTATAATAAATGTAAGATTTTTTACTACACGTAGACAAAATACCTGATAATATCCCCAGCCAACTTTATTACTAAAAATGATTTCCTAAACTAGGATGGCCCTCCTGCAGCGAACAGAGCACTGCTTACACATTAATGTGTGTGGTAAGGAACACAGGCACACAGGAAAATAGAGCTTTCAACAATTTAACCTGTTACGCATTGATTTACCTAATGAAGAGATCTATAAATTATTACATACTAGATAATAACTGGTCTTGTCAAAATGCATACAAGAAAAAGTTTTTAGTACGAAGTTTACAACGGGGGGTGGGGGGCTTTTTCCACTGTGGAGTGTTAGACAAGCAATTGCATCAAAAAACTGTATTCCCAAGGTTTAGTATCCTTGTTCCAAATATGACAGTTGGGGAGTATGAAGCATATTTAAGTTGAATAAAATCTTTATGGGAAAGTAAGATCCAATTTTCTCTTGATGTCTTAAAAGGCTGATCTGATCTTTCCACAAAGAGATCACATGACCAAAGGCAACTACTACTAATCTACCTTTTCAGTTACAGTCTTATTTTTAACTGCTAAGAAATAACAGGCAACATTTTAAAATATGCTGTGTATGTGAGAGCACATGGGTAACATATCCAAGGTCACAGAGGAAATTATGCTATCTATATATTGGCAGGGCATCCAGAGGATCCATGCTGGCCCTACAGTGGCTAAGATTTTGTGCCTCTTCAAAGGCCTAGACCTCTGTCTGCTGTCCCAGAAAATAACTCATTGCTATTTGGCTTTGAGGCACTAATCACTTCATAAATGTGGCTTAAAGATATTCTGACTGTATTACTTGGGGAAAGAGAAAAATCCCAAACCCACTTACACATAATCATTATACCACCTCTTCCCTTAAACTTCCTGGTACAAAGTTTCTAATAACCTTACCTCCTTTGCCACACTTTCAAACTGAAGTTAGAGGATACAGCTTCTGGTATTTTTTTCAAGGTATGTACAAGTATTACCAACTTAAATTAATCTCCCTATATTATAGTTCGTACCCTCCTCTCCTGCCCTCATCTTCATGAGGCTCAGCCTGCCACAGGAGTCACTATGCCAGTATTTTTGTGTCCACTCAGAACAGTGAGAGAGAGAAGGATGCACAACTGTGGAAAAAGGGGACAGCTCAGAGAGAAAGACACTGGGAAGCCAAAGTTGCAGGCAGGCCTAACTTGCCCATATGATGAGTCTCATCTCCAAATCTTAATCCTCAAAATATCTCAGCTTTCTAAGATTCGTTATTCGGTCATTAAAGGAAGCAAAATCTCTTGAACACTTTATAACCATAAATAAGTTTCAGTTCTTGGAAGCTTCTCTAAAATCAACATTTCTCCATCCTGGATTGTAAAATACTGTCTTCTCTGACAATATCCAAAGCCTCCACTATTAATGAATGGTTAAAAATGCGCTGAGTTCCAGGATAACCAGTTTATAAATGACCCTCTGAGAAGCAAGTTACACTGGACAGCATATTTTGTAACTAATGTGTAATGTGATTTAAACTGCATATTGCTTCAGAATATTTAACCATAGTACACATACTTTGGGGTAGAATGTCTTTCCCAGCTACAGCACAACTGACAACATCTATTAATCTTGTTACAGATAAAATGTTCAGAAGTGTTAAAACTACTCTCTGTTGCAGTTTGTTAGAAACAAAATGTCCACAGAGGGGGAAAAAAATCCCTGCATCTTTTAACAATTCAGAGTTTAACAGTGAAACTGACTATCCCAGAGGAAGGTGAAAAAAAGGCCTTGTCTCCTTAATTAAAAAAAAGTCCCAAATATAATTTTAAGCACTGTACTGAGGACTAATCCAGATCATCTTTCCCTAGCTGCGTTAGTTCAAAGTAAATGCAAGCAAGGAGATGATTCTGGCTTAACCTATTCTGAAAACAAATGATTAACAAAAGATTAAGGATTTAAGATTAGGTCCTTTTTATTTGTAAAAAGAATCCAGGATGAAAACTGAAGAACCACACTTGCGTGGTTTCTTAGTTCCTTATTATGTATAATGAAGTATAAGAAAAAACACAATTCCCACATATGGCCATGTGCCTGGCCACCACCCCATCCACTTGCAGAAAACTTTTTGTGGTGCGTAGGCCATCAATTATTTTTTCTTCAGTTTATGAAGAAATCAACATATTCTGCTTTCTTCATTAAAACAGCTAGCTACTAATTCCCTACTTTAACTGGCCAAGAGTTTGTAAGAACTGATAATGGACATGTAACATTCTTATGTAATTTTCAAATAAAAGTTTCATTACTTGTAACCTTATGATTATCATTTTTGTCTCTTCTTCACCTAAGGCGGCAAAAACAGAAAATAGGCTAAAAGGCCCACCGACAATACAAGGAAAATTAAAGACTACATGTGACTGTGGTATATAGAGCCTATTTTAGGGCACTGCTGTAATCCATTGGTAGAAAATATATTAACTGATGGTATTCTCTTGAGATTTTTAGGGGAACAAAATAAAAACTATTACTAAGACAAAAACCTTCTGAAAAGATTTAATATATGATAAGGGATAACCAGCCTGACTTCCAAATTGACAAGAATAAAATGTACAAAACAGCTGGCCGTGGTGGTGCATGCCTACAATCACAGCTACCTGGGAGGCTGAGGTAGGAGGATTGCAAGCTTCAGGTCAACCTGGGCAGAAGACTGTTTCAAACACAGCAAGTACAAAGGCCTGGGGGATGCAGCTGAGGGTCAGAGCATTAAACTAGCACACTCGAGGCCCTTGGTCCAACCCTGAGCACCATTAATAAATAAATGGTACAAATTATAATAGTGCAGATAAATATAATTTTTTAGATTAGAAAACTAGGTTAAAAAACCCTGAAAATGCCCAGGATGGTGATGGACGCCTGTAATTCCAACACTTGGGTGGCTGTCACTGGCAATTCACTAGCAAGAGTTGAGACCAGCCTGAGCTTCAGAATGAGTTCAAGGCAAGCCTGAACTGCACAGCGAGACCCTGTGTCAAAGAACAAAAACAAGAATGAACAAACAAAAAAAAAACCAAACGCTGAAAAATAAGCATTTCGTTTTAAGAAAAGAAATTCTACAAAACTTTGAATGAGACCATTCTAAAAATCACTAATAAAGACACTGAAAACACTATATAGTAACTGAAATGAGAACACAAGCAAAGGTTTTAGTCAAGTGAACGACCTACCATACTTATAATAATCTTCTAATAGTGCAGATTTCCACTTTAAAATTCCATGTAAAAGACCACTTGTTGATGACTCAGGTCTACTTAAGAGAAACTCATAAAAGCATCACAATCATAAGCCCAGCGCAAAGAAATGCACTGAATAGAATTTAATTAAGCCGGGCTTAGTTGCGCATGCCTGTGATCCCAGCACTTGGGAAGCCGAGGCAGGAGGTTCATGGAGTTCGGGGCCCGGGAGACAATGCCTCAACCCCTACCCCTCCAATTTTTTTTTTAAGTAAAATGAGATTTGGGGTATGGTGGCACATCTTGTAAACCTAACACTCTGGGAAGCTGAGGCAGCAAGATTTCAATTTAATCCCCGCCTTGGCAATTTAGGGACTACTGTATCTCAACATAAAAAAGGGCTGGGAATATAAATGTAGCTCAGGGCAAAGGCCCTGGGTTCCATTTTTAGTGGGGGTCGGGAGAGTCTCTAAAATGCTTTCTCGGATTATTGGAGAACTAAAAACAAAGAAACAAAAACTAAAGAACAAAGACAGAAACCAGACACATTGGAGTACTATGCTTCATCATCATATTCCAAACCAGCACACTGCTCATATGGACAATAATATTTAAAACTAAAACTTCTTGCAAGGAGGGTTCTGGTCTGACATCCCACCTTTAAAACACACGAGCTAACAAAACTTCACAAAACTACAGTCCAGTTCATCTCATGTATTTTGGAAACGAGAGGGAAGAAAACTGGCTAGCTTTCCCCCCACTCTTCCCTTCTCTAATGTGTGTATGAATTTCAAGTAAATGGGGGCAGCTACACATGCAGGCGTCCAATGGGTAGACGAAAGCAGTGTTGTATCATTTCCCTCCGTGCAAGTTCTCCAGGATTAAAAACACAAGTTCTTCTACCCCCTCGTGTTTCACTTTCCTTTTCTCTGAAATCCTGTAGTGACCCTATGGGAGTTGGGAGCACTCCGGCCTCTGCGACTAGGGATCCGGAGCAGGAGGGATCCCTAGGTGGGAGGGAGTTTGAAACGCAGCCCGCAGGAGTGGGACCCGGGACTCCAGGGACAGACATGTGTCCTCCACGCCGAGGCCGTGGGGTGGGGCGCCCGCGCGGGCCCCCTCCCACCTCCTCGCCGGCCGCGACGTACCTGGCGGCCCGGGGCGCGCGGCCCACAGCTCCCCGCTGGCCCCGGCGCCGCGTCCCCCCCCCCCCCGCCCGCACGCAGGCCCCGCCCCGGCCCCCGGCCCCGTCCCTCCTCTCCTCCATCCCTCTCCTCTCCGCCCCGCTGCGGCGCGCTCCACCTGCCCGGCCGCCGCCGCCGCGCGCACGCCCGCCCGCGGGGCCGCAACCCCCGGCCCCGGCCGCCCTGCCCCGCGCCCGGCCCCGCTGCGCCCGCTCCCGTCCCCGCCGCGAGCTCTACCTTGTAGGAGTCGGTGGCCAGGAGGATGTTGAACTCGGCTTCTGCCGCAGCGTTCATCTCGGGCCGGAGTGGAGGGGCCGCGCGCCGCAAGATCCCCCGGCGCGCCTGCGAGGAAGGAGAAAAATGGGCTTCACCGCGCTCCGTTGCTTAAGTCACTGCTAGGTCTGAGGAGGAGGGAGAGGGGGAAACGGAGCGCGGGGAGGGGCCGGGGAGGGCGGACCCGGAGCCGTGACGCGACGGAGGCGGCGGCGGTGGCGACGGCTCGCGCGCTCGAGGTCTGGAGCTGCCGCCCCGCCCACACGGAGATAGGGGGCGGGGCGCGGTCGCGCGTGCGCAGCGCGAGGGGGCGGGGTGGCGGGAAGACGTGAGGCACGCGCTGTGGCTGGGGACGCCCTCCCGGAGGCCGGGGGCTGTGCGTGACTCGGTTCGCGCGGGGGGCGGGGCGGGGGGCGTTCCTGGCTCGCCCCCTCCGCGGAGATTGCTGCCTGCTCCCTGGGCCCTGCCTCCCGGCCCACCAGTCGGGGCCTCCCTCCTGGAGCTCCAGGGTCTCGCCGCATGGTGGAGCCGCCGCGCCTGGCTCACGGTCCCGCGCGCGCTCCTGGGCCCGCACGCCTGAGTCACCTTTGTCTCCCGCTGGGATCAAGGATGGAGTCTGTGGCCCCTATCCCACTGGGCACTCCTTAGTTTCCTCGCCCTCTCTTAAAAATCCGAGGAACTAAGGTGAGGAAGGAGGTGCGAGCGCCCCTTTATTTTTATTTTTCGTGCCACTGAGGATCGAACCCAGGGTCTTCCCACAGAGCCACGTCCTCAGCCCGCTAAAGAATTTTAAATTTTGAGACTGGGTCCGCCCCGTGGCCCACACTGAGCTCGAACTTTCGATCCTCCCGCCTCAGCTTCCGAGGGAGCTAGGATTGCAGGCGTGTGCCACCGCGCAGGGCTGAGCCCCCAGGCCCCCTCAGTCAGACTCTTGGAGTCCGCCGTCCTGGCCCCATCTAGGGCTCAGTTCTTTGATCCTTTGAAGGATGTCTTGACTTTCTTGGAAAAAACAGTCTGCATCGAAAGGCAGAGGCTCAATTCGGTGCTCATAGACAAAGAGGGTCAAGACGGAAACGAATCAAACAGTATTGGGAAAAGGCAACCGCCTCTGAAGTCTCGCAGGGTGAGAAACTGACTCGATCGTCGTTATCGTTAAATCCTAGGAAACAGTTGGCAGCTCTCAAGTCAGATGACGTCTGATGACCTTACCCATATCCCGTGAGGCCATGCACTTGGCCAGTTCTGAGATAGAGTCCTGCTAAGTTGCACTTGCTGAGCTGGAACTTGTTAGCCTCCTGCCTCAGCCTCCCAGAGTGCTAGGAATATGGGTATTCGCCAGCAGGCCTGGCCCCAGTTCTCATTACAAGCTTGCATATTTGCATAAACGAAGATTCCCTTTGCAAGTTCAGTGCCTTAAAATTAAAAAAAATTTTTTTTTTGAGGATTAGGTTCTAATCGGATACAAGAAACCTGGAAAAACCGTTTAGTGAAAATGGCACATAGCCTGTCCTTCAGTTACAAATCCCATTTTTTCTGGTGGCGGGGATGGTGGGCCGTGTGTGTTGAGAGAGGAGAGTGCAAGTTCGTGCAGCTGGGACTTCTCCCTTATATCCAGACCATGTCTTGAAATCGGTACGTATTCTGCCCTTTTTCTGAGTAGATCCATCCCAGGGCAAGTGTGTAAGTGTGAGATATCCTCAGGCATTCACCAAGGTAGTAAATACCACTAATACATTTAGAATTGTTTTCAACCAGCTTTGAAACAAGAGGTTTTGTTTTTCTTGTTGGTTTGGTTAACCCTGTGTTTATATTATAGGAAAAGTCACTCTAATGAAAATGTTTAAATCATTAAGATATTTTTAAAAACTTGATTTTGGAATAAGTTGTTATATTAGTTTAAGCAGCACAATTCAAAGAAGGAAAAATGATCCTTTTTGCCCCTCTTAATTGGGTGGGGTTTTTTCTTCATTTAAAATTTATATAACCTGCTTTACTTACAGGATAAATTCTTATTTGTTTAGTTTCCTGGAATCCGTGTGTCTACAAATGACCATTGTTCTATGAAGTTTTATACAGAAATAAAAGTAGGGTTCTGATTACAAAGTGGACTTTGTTTGCAGTAGCATTTTTTTAAAGGCAATTTTTAATCCTGCAATCTTTGAATTTGTGGTTTTGAAATGTAAAAGCTTATTATCAGTGCAAGTGAAAGATGTCAGCATTGCACGTGTACTGACATTGCTTGTTAAATAAGGCCCTGTTGACTTCAATCACCAATAGCAGTCTTCAGAGGAAAAGATGGCTTGCAGTTGTTATGGTTTGGATCTTAAATGACCCCTTAAAGTTCTGTATGCCAGCCTGAGGTGATGTTGGGAGATGGTAGAACCTTTAAGAGTTGCAGCCTAGCTGGAGGGAATTAGGTCACTGGGGGATATTGGGACCCCAGCCCTCCGCCCCCACTGGCCATGTGTTGAGACGCCTTATCTGCCATGTGCTTCTGCCATGATGCCCAAGGCAACAGGGCCAAGTGACCATGGACCAAATCCTCTGAAACAGCAAAAATAAACCTTCAAAGTGGTTGATCTCGGGTATTATGTCACAGCAATGGAAAGCTAATTAACACAAAAGTTCATGTTACAATGGAAAAATCACATTTGCTGAAGATAGAATTAGGCATGTTTTTAAGTAACTAAGTGCTTATGCCAGACCCTAGTTTTGAATTAACTGGAATTTAGAACTATGAGATTATCACCAAATACAATACCAAGATTTCACCTTGGAATGACCTCTCCTGAGACACAATGTAAGAGCCAGTAGTTAGTATCTTTATCTTGTAGCAGATAAAAGAGCTGAGAAAAACAACTAATACATAGATTCAAATGGGCCCCCTTCCTTCATTCAAAGCCCTGGAGTTTCTAGCATTCCTACCAAACAGCTAGTTAAGTACAGCAAAGTGGGCCTCAGTGCTGTGAAAAACTGAATCATGATCAAAAAGTAGATGTTACTGCCCCACTCCTGCCTTCTACACACCTCCAATTAGGCTCTGCTACACTTTGCTATTTCATAGTTGCCTCCTCTTCCAATCTGCTGTGATTTCGCCTTGGTAGAAAGAAACACTGGAGAAGCAGGTGTATTAGAACTCAACCACCCACAACCCCTGATCAGGTCCTGTCCAGCTCCCTTTGTAATGTCTAGATGTGCCACTTAGCAACAACTGTCACAACGATAAATGTAAAATAGAGCTTTTTAAAAATTAAACTTAGGTTTTTTTCTTATGCACATTTCCAAGTCCCTCTGGGAACCTCACAGTGTTCTAATTTCCTAGGAAAAGGCCACAGCTACAGAAATACATCGGCCTTCATGAGACCAGTGGTTTTTCAGTGCAGTCACTGTGACTCAGTCTGTTGAAGCCTCTGCAACCACACAGAGACAGAAAGCTGCAGGGTCTCAGTATAAAACTACAGACCGAGTGGAATCAGTAGTGCAGAAAGAATGAGTGTCCTCGAGTAGATTGTCTACAGACAGACACTGGAGTGCAAAATGTTCTTCTGCCCTTTCTATGGTGTCTCACTGGGCTACATTTTCCTGATATGCTGGCAACGCTGGGTTAGGTGATCATCTATCTGATGTGAAATTCTTCTGCAAATCCCACACCCTTCAAGACATCTTCCCATTCTATGTATACTGGACAATAAGTCTTGATTTCTGTCTCTATTAGTTGTGGGGTTTTTTCCCAGTATATCCAAACAAAGTTTTCTAATTCCAGCTAAATAAAATGGGAAATAAGGGCAGAAAACAAAAACAAAAAATTTTAATTCATCTCTAAGAGTAAGGTAAATGTGCATTATACTATGTGTGGGGATTCAGTTGTTATCAGTACAAATTTTGCCAATGACTCAGATCATTATCCAAGAGAATAAAACTGTTAGGAGTTATAAAAGAATGTCAAGATCTTTTAAGTTAATGTTTTTCCTGAATGAGATACGTTAATCACTAATCTGTATAAAATTTGAATGATTGCATATTTTAAATTTTAATTATTATGTATTTTTAGTGAGTGTTAGAAAGATGTAACTAGTGCACAGAACCTGATTTTTCCCCGGCAGTTTTAGTTAGGATGAAGCAAAAGTAGGTGGACGCTGAGACTGGTAACCTCTCTATTTTCCTTGCCTTTCCCTAGCCCGTAAGTCATGTTCATATACTTCATATATGACTGGTTTTCCTGAAGAAGCTCAGTGTGAAAGACTATATTCTGTATGATTTCATTTATCTAAAATTTGAGAAAAGGCAAAACTACTGTGTGAGGAAATCAGTGATCACCAGAGGCTGAGTTTAGGGGAAGCAGATTGACTGGAAATGGGTATGAGGAAATGTTTTGGGGTGATGGAAATGTAATTATACAAGCATAAACGTATGTCAACGTTCATTGAATTCTGTAGTCAAAATTAGGAATTACATATGAGTGATGTATAAATTGTATCTCAATAAAACTGAACTAAAAAGACCTTTCTTCTTGAAATGATTTTAAATTTTCCACCTCCTCCCACCTTGTTTTCTTATATTTCCATTTGCACTTTTTATTGTTTCCATTTTACTTCACATGATTTGGAGATGAACACTGTTTTAACCTGTTCAGAGAAAGGCTATTCTTGAGTATACTGAATGTTTACAAAACCCCAATGCCAAAAAGAGCCTGAAAATCCCTGCTATTTCGGAGAAATCAGGAAAGGCACTAATCCCGTCATGACTCAAGTCAAGGAGAATATATAAACCCCTGGCACATGCGCACTGCTCTGCAAAGACGCATTGAGGACTTCAAAAGAATTGTTCTGTTGTCCTCCATTTCTTTTCAAAGCAGCTAAGAAATGACTGGGATCTCAGCATTTGATTGTGAGATCAAAATAAAATTGCATGTGGTTGTAACCCTTGTCTCTAGGGATAAATTCTGAGACCCACTGAGGCTTGGGTAAAGACTAGCCAGCCTTCACCCAGTCTCTATGCCTGCCACACCTCTGGACCAAGCCCTGCTCTACCTGTGAAACCTTGACCCCAGCAGTTTCTTGGTCAACACCTCCTGCCTCTTCAATTCACTCACTCCCTTCTCAACACTCCTAACCTTTGTTCTCAAAACATTTGTCTCTGGTCCAGCATTTTCTCATATGACTTGATTCTTTCTTACCACTTAACTCAGGCCCTGGGCCTTCACATCGTCAGGCTCTCCTTTGTCTCCTAGCCATCCAGCTGCCAGATCCTCATTTCTTTTCTTGCTGTTACTGTGCAGTGCTAGGAAGTGGCACCTAGCCGTGCATTAGCCAACCATAGGAAGACATGTCATGCCATTTGCAGTCCTTTTATTTCCTTGATTCAGCCTCCTTTCCCATTTTGCTCAGTAGTTATTTGAAATATTTATGTCTGCCCTCAAACTCATTCCTCCATACAATTCCCTCTCTCTTCAGCAGATGACACAATCTCTTGTGCCAATAAGAAAAACCAAGGCTACCCGGTAGAAACTCCTACACTGTTGTACCTATGAGAGCAGAGGCCTGTCTTATAAGTCTGTTCTCAGAGGAAAGTCTAGTGCCAGGCACATAGTAGGGGCTTGGCAAGTGTTTATTGTTTTGTTGTTGTTACATATTTAATGAAGGAAGGAGCAACTTTTATCACCAAAATATGTGTTGTTCACCCATATGCAAAGCCCAGCCCTCTTCCACTTTCCTGTTCTGTTGAACTCAGACAGCCCTGAGAGTTGCTTTAGCCATGAAATGTGGACTGAGAGTGTATGACGAGCCTCACTGCCCAGGAGCAACGTTAAGAGCCCGTGTGTGGTTTGCCATTTTCTCTTCCTCCTGCAGTATTCCCAAGCGGGGCTGATCCAGTCGTCGCCGACATGGAACTGAGTCAGAGCCAACCAGCATCTGACATGCAGTGTGAGTGGGAGGAAGCCTTTCCCGTGAGCCCTGGAGACTGTGGAGGTTGTCACCACAGGCTAACTTAGTCAGTGCTGACGGACACAGGCCTCTGGATGTTTTTCCCCTTCCCTCAGGCTCAGAAAAAGTTTCCTTCCCTGTGCCGCAGGTTAATCTCTCCACCCTACCCAGTCTCCTTAGGTCTCCTCCATCTGTCATCACTTTCTCAGCTCTGAACTTTCAAACACTTCCTTTCTGTTGACTTCTCTAACATGGAAATATATTCGAATCTCTCCCATCTTAGAAAACAAAACCAAACAAATACTTCTTAGACCCCACTTCCTTTACCAGTCACTACAACTTCTCTCTCCTTTTCCAGATAAAAAGGCTTCTATCTCCCATCTCTAGTTTCTTTGTTCACCTTACTACTTTGACCTGTGTAATACTGACATGTTGGCCATATAAACCAGCAGATTTAACAGTTACACTTCATAGATGTTGGCTAGCAACACGGGTCCAGAAAAAAATAGTCTTTGCTTCTTTTAGACACTATCCTTCTTGTTTGCCTCTCTGAAACCAGAGCAAGAGATTATTTTCCAAAAAGGCTGAACTTATTATTTCACAATTCCTTCTGCTATGGATCTCTTTGCTCTGATGCCTGGTGACTTCTAGCCTGCCTGGCATCCTCTGAGGCCATATGTCCCTTAGTAGTTAAAGTAAGGACACTGATCTGAAAAGAATGGAATCTTGCAAATTGGGATGGAGATGTTTGGGAGGAAACAGATGAGGCTGGAGACTTGGAACTCCTGAATCCTGATGAGATTATTTTTGCCAGAGAGAAGAGATTTCTTCACTCTTAGTGGCAGAGGCATCTGTGGTGTTGGCCTCTCCATCTCTCTCTGAGGAAACTAAACCTGTGTTATATCTTTGTTTTCTTTCCTTGTATTCCTTCATTATGTAACATAGCATTGGATCGACTTAATCTCTGTATTTAAGTATTGTTAAATCTATGTTGTAGGTCATGTAATATCAAGGAAAAAGTAAGTATCACCCAAAGAAAATTTGCCTCCTATTCTGGGGCAGGAATTAATGCCTTTTCAGTTACGTGCAGGATAGTTCTATTATGTTAGATGGGATTACAAAGCTGCTATTGTTTTTATGTAGAGATTAAGTATGCTTTAAGGAGAAGTGTCTGGTTGTCAGGTGGACGGGGGGGCGGGGGTTGTGACCATTAATTGTGAGATGTCAGCCTGAGTGGATGAAGAAATGCCTAGCAGATTAGTTAAGCACACTTTTGGTTGTGTCTATAGGTGGTTGGGATAGAGACCAGAAAACTGAGTCGGGAAAACCCACCCTGATTGTGGGTGGGACCGTCCACTAGGCTTGTAGCCTGGATGGAATAAAAGGGAAAGAAGCAGGAAGTTGGCAGGAATTTAAAAGCTTCACTCTGCTTGAGCAGGGGCATCCATTCCCTGTGGACATCAGACGAGTTTCTTCAGCCTTCCAGTGCCGATTCACACCAGTGATTCTCCAGGGAATTTCCAGCCTTCAGTCTTGGACTGGGGTTGTGTTTTTTTTTGGTACCAGGGATGGAACTCTGGACCTTGAGCTTTTGAGGCAGGCAGCGGAACCACTGAGCTAAATCCCCGGCCCTGGTGTTTATCTATATCTATCTATCATTCTCTCTCTCTCTCTCTCTCTATTCCTTTAGATAATCTTAATCAATACAGGAATCATCAATACAGGAATACAGGAATACAATCAATAGAGGAATCATTTGAATGAAAAAGCCTCTTCTCACTTTTCTCAGCATACTATTGGTTTCGCGTAACACAAGGAATAGGGATTTAATTTCATCCACAACGGAAAGTCTTGGGGTAAACTTTTCTAGGTGTGTTCAATAACTCAAAAATATTGAGATTCTTGTCTTTTCTGCCCTCTCTTGCTCTTGGTTATCCTCAGTGTATTATGAAGATTCATACTTATTTGGCCACAAGATCATGACCTCTAGATAGCATGACAAAAGCACACAGAGGCAAAAAACAAAAAGGGGTTTGTTGTGTGTACATTGCTGTCTTTTTAGTAGCTGTGGAGACCTTTCCAAGAGTCTCCAGCAGACTGCCCTTGGCCCTTGCTCTCCAGAGTGGGATGCATGCTTGTGCCCTAGCTACAAAGGAGGCTAAAAAATGAAAATGCCAGCACGCTCCATCTCTATGATGGGAGGACAGCTCCTCCAGTGCAGGAGGAAGGGGGCTTGGAGTGGCTGCACATCACTGCCAACTAGAAGCCCAAATGTCCCAAAGGGAATTTTCTGTCTACATGAAGAACCCTGCCCCTGGATTTGGCCTACTCTGTCTCCTTCTTGTTATGGAGTAATAATCTTACCCCTTCAGATAACTGCATCATTTCCAAAGACCTGTTAATAGTATCTTCTAACAGCTCAGGCTGTCTTAATGAAGTAGAACTCCTAGTGGCCTCTCTAGTACTTCAGAGTCAACTAACTGAGCAAGAGTTGTAAATGAATGTCTCATTCCTTCCCTCCTTCCCACTGCCTTTTTCCCACCCAATTTTTGCTATTTTAGAGTAGCAGAAGGCTAAGTTTACTCTTAATGCAGCCCCAGAAAAATGTGTGGGCTAGCAAAAGTGTTAGTACTTTTTTCCTAGAGTGATTGATAATATCTCTGAAGAGTAAACACAGTGATTTATTCTCATATGCACTTACTGAATGAATTTCTTTGTAACCTTATTTCACTGTGTCCATCATAGCATCATACCAAAGTAACACAGTATTGGGTCTCATATTGTTAATGACAGGTAAGTACAATCTAGGTACTTCTTACAGCATTATGCTTAGACTTTAAAAACTTAATGTGAGCTAATGTGGAATAAATTGTTGTCACTACCTTCTGAAGCATTTATTAGTCACTTAATTTCACATGGTACTGCTCTAGCTGGTATATAAACAAATGAATGCAATATACTTTGCCTCAAGATTTAATATTAAATGTATGGATAGTAGTTGATTGGGTGAAATAGTCATAATTATAGAGGAAGAGAGGCCAAGCTCAGGCTGTGCTCAAAGGAATGGCTGCATCTCAGAAGGGTCTTTAGTCAATTCCACGAACAACCTACTGACAAGGTCTCCCTGTTAAATACCTGATCCCCAGTTTGTGGTGGCACTCTTAGGGGTTGGTGGAACCCTTAAGAAATGGGGCCTAATGGGAGGTCTTTAGAACACTGGGGGCATGCCCTGAAAGGACACTAGGACCCCAACCTCTTCCTCTTTCTCCTCTGGCCATGAGAACAGGCCTTCCTCCTCCATGTGTCCCCACCAGGGTGCACTGCCTCACCACAGTCCCAAAAGCCATAGGATAACTGATGATGGAAAGAAATCTCTAAAACTATGAGCCAAAATAAAGCATTTTTCTTTTTAAATTGATTATCACACGTATTTTAATATAATCATAGAAATCTGATTAATATACCTACTATGCTCAAGACACTTTTGGGCCTGTAGGGTTTGATGTGATAGAATCCCTGCCTTCTAGAAACAAATAATCTTGTGGGGAAAGTGTATACATATAACCTGAAAATCAGTTCCTCTCCTTTGAAGGACAGTTTGTGTCTCCTCAGAAATTGGGTATTTCAGCCTTATTCTGCTGAAATCCCACCTCGAATCTAGATTCCCCTTTGGTGAGAAGTGCCATGTCTGCAGGAGCTTCCAGAGAAGGCAGGGAAAGATGCAAACGGTATGCCTGTTGGCGGAGCACATTACCTCCAATAAAGTGTGTCTTGGATGCAGTTAGACTTACCAGCTGCCACAAAACCCTCTCAAACAGTGGCTTACATAAAATTTAAATTTGATTCTCTGGGAATAAGCAATGCAGAGACAATATAATGGTTTAGGAGTCCATGCTCTGTCTTCTTGATCTGCTTTAATGATCTTCTTGATCTGAAGCTTTAATGCTGTGATCTAAATTGCCTGCTCTAAATTTGCTCCTCAGATTGCATCGAGATGGCTGCTGTGTGCAAAATAGAATGGGGGGGTAAGAGAGCAAAAATTATAAAAGGCCATTGAAATCTGCATGAGAGATGGTGGTGGCTTGGACTATGATAGATGGAGCAAAAGAGAAAGAGGGGATCTGAGCTATTTGGAAGCAGAGTATTCAGGACTTTTTGAGAGATAAGATGTATGTGGTGGGTTGAAGACAGATTCATGGGATTGTTTTAAGGCAGAGCTTCAAAGAAAATCAGCTCTCCTAGCTGAAAGCAGTCTAGCAGCTCCCCATTCAGGATCTGTCCCTCCCCTTTCCTGTAACTACTGACCTCCCCCTGGTACTGATAAGGTAGACAGTCATAGTCCTATAAATAAAGTTTTGTAACCCCCGAGGAAGTATATGCTGTATAAACAAATATGTTCTATAAACAAAGTTTATGACACTCTTTCCATATGATTCATAAGACATTGTCTTCTTACAAGGGGAACTAAACTGTCTGCCCTTGTCCTGTTCTGGTAAACTCACTTACTGTGTCACTACAAAGACCACCTCCTTTCAACTAAATGCATAAAAACTGGAAGCTTCCTTTGTTTAAGGGCCCAGCACTTTGGACAGGAGTTCGGCTGGGTCAGATGTACACTAGTAAATCCTCCTGATTCCCATTTGGTCTCTCTTGTCCTTTTGGAATTCTGCAACAGTATAGGCAGAATAGTGGACTGATGATGATTCTTAGGCTCCGGCTTAACACTAGGTGGTTCCATTAAGTGAACTGTGGACACCTGAGGAAGATAAGATTTTGAGGCTAACTCAAAAGTTCAGTTTAGTCAGTTTAAACTTTAGGCTCCTATTAGATAATTATGAGATTACCTGTTGGATTTTTCCTTTCTCTGACCTGATGTCTAAATGGATACACAACCCCAAATGACTACCTAATTAAGAATAAATCACTCTTCAGTTTCATTTGTGAAATTTCCTGGCCATCTGTTTTCAGCAGCCTTTGTAGCTTTCAATTTCCCTGGCTCCATTTTGCCTGGTGCTGGTTTCCTGCCCCCTTCTCTCATGCCAAACCTGTTTCTGTGATCATTTGATGTCTTAAGACCAAATCTGTACAAATCAAGATATAGCAAATAGACCAATGATTTTTTTTTTCAAGTGAAGAAGATCTTAGAAATTTTTATATTGTGTAAATTTCTTCTTTTGGTGCTGACCATTTATTGGGTATATGAAAGAAATAAAATACATTTTAAGAAAAAGACTAAACAGTAAGTAAATATTAATGAGTTGTTATTTATTCCTTGCACGATTCCATATTGAGAATAAATATTTATTGCAAATGAAGACAAAAGCAAAAGAAAAGGTACTATATTCTTCATAAAAAATACCTTAACTGTATTATCATGGTCTCAGACCAAATCCTCTTTGGCAGGTCCAGAAATAATTCTGTCAGGTTGCTTGCTCAAAGCTCATCAAGCTATAGAGAACTGAAAAACACTAACTAAACTGACAATGAACTAGTTGGTCTTTCTGAGGGAAAAATGTAATAATTGCATTGTGAAATAAACCAGGCTTGACAATGAGATACTATTGACTGTACAGTAGGATTTCTCTGAAAGCCAGTTCTCATGTCATTAATTTGGTTGGCAGGTGTTTGACATAGGGTATTAGATGTCTTCCAGAGATGTCTCCCTTAAGCCGTCCAAGTCTGGGAAATTAGCTTGCTTTACTTCAGGGAACGTTCTGTCAAGGTCAGTGCTGTTGGCCTTCTAGAGTTAAAGCACCATCCTCCAGGACAGTAGCAGTACCATTTCAATGTGTCATGCAGAGTATGATGCAACTAGAGAGGGGGAATGGTTTCATTTTACATGACACTTGAGCCATGTCTTTTTGACACAAACACTGGCCATTTTCCAAGTTTATCAACGAATTTGTAAGCCATCTCTTCAGTTTTTTGTTTTATGCTTATGTTTCTTCCTGTTTTCACTTTCAGGTGATCTTTTTCTTATTCTGTCTTCACTTTCTAAATATTTTAGTGTAGTTCTTCATCTGCCAACAATATTAAATTTTAAGAATGACTTTAAAGCTGTGTGCCAAAAACATTACATTTACTAAGAATTCACAAGTTTCTTCACGATGAAATCAATCAACTTAATTAAGGAGGAAAGCTGGGGAGGGGCCAGTAAAGGTCTAGCATCCCTCCAGGTCCAACATCTTCATAGTTTCACCATCTGGACACTGCTACACTGAGGACCAAAACCCTAAAGCATGAGCCTTTGGGTTCATATCCATATCTGAACCACATCCAAACCACAGCACCAGCCCTATTCCCTGTCATGTGAACTGTGCTGACTTGCTGCTTGTTTCAGCAAGGGAGAGAGAATCTTTTAACAAAGTGGGGTGCTGTCTTGTGTCACATAACCATGTACATTGTCATTTTTGCCATGTTCGCTGGTTGCAAGCAAGCTCCAGTTCTACTCAGCCTGAAGAATGCTGATCATACAAGGACATTTTGGTTTTTTTCAATTCCTGGAATGTGCCATGTTCTTTTCTGCCTCAGGTTATTGGCATATATTGTTCCTCTTTCCAAAATGCCCATTTCTTCTCCCCAGGTTCTTCTAATTAACCCCTACTCTTCCTTCAGATTTCAACTTGAACATCACTTTCTTAGGGAAGCAGTCTCAGAACTACCAGCCTGAGAGTGGGCCACTTTGAAGCAGCCTCTTGCACCTATCTTTCACACCACTTACTGTGGCTTGTAATTCAATATTTGATCAATCTCCATTTCTCCCACTGACTGTTCACTCCACGAGGGCAGGAACAGTGTCAGTTACCTGATCATTATTGTAGCCCCAGCACCTAACACAGCACTGGTTACAAAGTGGGTAATGATATTTTACTGTTCACAGCAGCTAAAACAGGGAAAGGGAGTTGTTTCTATCCTAGCTGCTCTCTTGGGAAGGACTCGGGACATTTAAAATTATACTACCACTGTCATTGTCCTCCAGAGCATTGTTCTAGTAGCAGATTTTTGGATACCTTTTAAATGTCTGCTATGATTTTATCTGTTCAGGTTGCTTCTCTCTTTAGACATTTCATTAGGTATACTTTACAATAAGATCATTTCTTCATAAAGGATTTCTTTGGTAATCCTCAAAAATTTAAACAAATTTCTAGAATTTTCTCCCTCCCAATGTGGTTTATTTGTTTCTCTTGATCATAATCAATCTTGCCAAAGTTCTCTTTATTTCATTGCTCTTTCAAGGAAAGAGCTTGTAATACTAATGAACAAATAACATATTGTGTATAATAAATTTTGCTTTTAATATTTTATCTATTTTTACTTTTTTTGAGTGATTTTTGTCTTTCTAGTTTCTTGAGCTAATTTGTAAGTTTAATCTTTCTTGTTTTTAAATATATTAAGTTGATACACTATACCCTAAATACTACTTTGGCTATATTACTTATATTTTAGACAATTATTTCTCGTTTTAAAAATATTTCATGTTTTATTTTAAAAGTTTGTAATTTTAGGTTTCATATCAAATACAGTAATACCTCAGTTTGCAAACAGAGCATTTGGTAAAATTTTGCTTCTGTTAGCAAACTCTGCATCGGGTGATGAATATATCTGTAGCCATCTTCCTGGAATGAACATGAACATGGTGGCCATCTTCCCTTGAATTATGGAACAAATTAATTTCATGCACCTAGGTACCATGGTACAGTTGGTACCTTGGCTCATGGACACTTTTGTTGGCAAACAATTTGGTTCATAAACAGAAGGCTTTGGCAAAATTTTGTTTTTGTTAGCAAACTCTGCTTTGGGTGACAAACACGACTGCAGCCATCTTTCCCACACAAACACAAATGTGGCCATCTTTTTCAAAATAGTAGAATAAATTAAGTTTGTGAACCAAGGTACCACTGTATTATGAGTGTTCTTTAGAAACATGAAAAATTTGTTATTCTCATTAATTTCTAATTTTACTTAATTGAGATTGGAGAATCAAGCCTGTATGATTTCTGCTTTCAAGAATTTCTTGGAATTTGAGAATTTTTCTTTGGCTTGATTAATGTTCAATCTTTGTGGCTATTCCAATGGTATTGGAAAACAATGTGGATGCTCTTTTTTTTTTTAAAGGGGGTAATCTATATCAAATAAAATTTGGTAATTTTAGCATTCAAATTCTTTTTTTTTTTGGTACCAGGGATCGAACTCAGGTTCTTGTGCTTGCAGAGCAGGCAGTGGAACCACTGAGCTAAATCCCCGGCCCTCTAATTCTTTATATTCTTAAATTATGTTCATTTGATCCATCAGTTGCTGTTAGGTATATGTTAAAGTCTCCCTTTTATGTTTGTGCAATTGTCATTTTTTGGTATTAGTAATATTTTCAATTTTTTACTTTAGAATTTGTGCTAGGTTAAAGGTTTTGACTATTTACCTTTTTTCATAGATTATTTCTTTCATTGTTATAAAATATTCTTTTTTTCCACTTAATAATTTTTCATCTTGAATTCTTTTGAGTTTGAGATTAATACTACCACATGTGCTTTCTTTTAATGAAATATATCTTGGATATCTTTTTTCTAAAACTTTCTTTTTTTTGGTACCAGGGATTGAACCCTGGTCCTTGCGCTTACGGGGCAGGCGGCGGCACCACTGAACTACATCCCCGGCCATCCAAAACTTTATTTCAATTGCTCTGGATCATTTTGTTTTAGATATGTCTGTTATGAAAACATACTGGTAGACTTCTTAAAAATACAGGGTTTTTTTTCCTGTCCATTCATATTATTTAATCCACCCATACTATTGGGCCGCATCCTGACATTTTTCTTCTATATTTCCCACTGGTTATTATTTCTTATCGATTTTTTCCTTTCCTTTGAAGATGAGGAGAAAATTTTTAAAGTTTCCAAAGCAAAAAGGTGAGCTATTTACAAAAGAATAAGAAGCAGAATGTCAATGGTTTCAGCATGTGACAATACAGGACCCTGGAAGACAAAAGCCATATCTCTAGTACTGGGGGGAAATTATTTTTAAACTAGTATTCTATTACCTAGAATTCAGCAGCCAAACTTGCTGAGGGAAAGAGATCTTTCTGAACAGGACTTGGCTGCCTACTGCTTGGTCTGGAGAGGGAAACCATGCTTGAAGGGGAAAAGTCTCATGGGGTCCAGCTCTTTGTATTGCAGTTTTTCATATTCTTGCCCAATTGTGTTCCTTTGTATTTGTGGATCCTGAGTTGGGAGCATGGGTCAGCAAACTGGCTTTTGGGCCAAATCCACTGTGCTGGTGATTTTCTGTAAATAAAGTCTGATGGGAACACAGCTCTGCTTGTTCGTTGACTTGAGGAATTGTGGCTCAGAAAGCCTGAAATCAAGGATAGGACTAGGGGAGGAAAGAGAGGCCTCTGGAGTGCCATATACAGGAGGCACCACTTTGTAATGCTGACCGGTGACCTTGCTCTTGAATGACCCTGAACATGAGCACAGCCTTAAAATTTTACTCACCAGCCAATTCTCATCCTGGTCCCAACTCTATCTAAATATTTACTCTGTCTCCTTTGATAGGAATCTTTTCCTAGAAACTGGCTTAAAGTACCTCTGAAATTGTGTTTTTAGGATGGTTTCTCTTTTACATGATATAGACCATAGTTTTCTACATTTTACTCTCAATCTGATCACACATACTTTGTTTTGTGACTCATTGTTTTTTAAGTTCATTTTTTTTCTAGGTATTTTTGAAAGGAGAGAAGGTAGATCTGTTTTACAAAGAAATCTAATAATAACTTAGTATAAAATACATTTTTAACATTAATTTTTATTCTTTGGTTCCATCACTCCCCCTCCATTTTCATATAAAATCTATTATTAGGAGGTCTACCTTTTCAGAATAAACCAGACAGCACTACAGAGGACATGACATAGCTTCCTAACCACCATTTGGTCCAATTCCTAAAAGGTTCAAAAATATGTTGCTAGAAATTTTATTCATATTGATTTTTTCCTGCTCTAAGTCCTTTTATATTTATTATGTGAGGCACGAAATTTATATCTTTCTTTACCTCTTACTGACTGCCTTGCATAGTAAAACCTGTTATTTATTCAGTATGCATGTTGTGCCTTTGTACTAGGTGCTGGGGCCACAGTGGTGATCATAGGGAAACTGACACCATTCCTGTTGTCATGGAGCAAACACTCCAATGGGAGAAATGGACCCCAGTTAAGTACTGCGTAACAAGCCTTAATGAGTGGTATGACATGAAGGCAAAAGGGGCTGCCATTGGGTCTAAAAGGTGATATAGATCTGGGCTGGCAGCTCTAGGAATGCTCCCCAAGAATGTGATGTTTGAACTGAAGTACACAGGGAGAGTAGGGATTTACTGGGAGAGAAAAAAGTATTTGAAGGAAAAGGAGCAATTTATGCAAATACCTGGAGACAGGACAGAGCATGACACATTCTGAGAACTAAAAGAAGTGACCAGAGAGCTGATAGTCACTGTCTTGAGGGAAGAGTATGCAGAAAAAAACTGTAAAAGAGGACAGGGGGCCATGTCATTGATATCATGTGAATTCTGGTCCTAATTTTTAAGGCAAATGGAATCCATTGCCAAGCATTTAAGATCACCTTTAGATTAAACTTTTTAAAAATTAATTTGTCAATTAAGTAGATGATTAGATGGAGGATGTGAGGTAACCAGTGAAGATGCCATTATGTAATGGCCCCGTGAAAGTTGGGGTATATTGGATTGCAGTAGTCAGAGAGGAGAGAAAAGGAAATTGATTCATTTAAGAAGTATTCAGAAAATATGAACAACTCTGTGATGGTTTGGATATAGGGCTTGAGCAAGCAGTGGGTGGTAAGGATGACTCCCAAGCTCTTGACTTGCTCAGTTGAGTGGATTTTGGAGCCATTTACTGAAATAAAAAACACCATACATGAACAAATTGGGGGCTAGAGCATGTGCTCAGTGTGAGATATCTTTGCTGTACACACAAAGATTTCACAATACAGTCATGATCCAGAGAGCTCGAAGAGGCCCAGGATAGATGCATATAAGATGTATGATGTAAAAGCTGTGAGTGTGTTTGAGATTGCCAAAGGAGGTAGCAGAGATGGCCTACAAGTGCCTCAGGAGCACACGGGCTGCATAGGAGAGGGCCAGCCAAGCAGGAGGCACTAGGAAGTAGCTGCTGCAGAGGCAGGAGGAAGCCAAAGACCACAGTCTCATGGAAACTAAGGGAAAGAGGTACAAAGGGATTGGCCATCAGTGTGCTACTGAATTAAGATGAACAGCAAAGTGTTTATTGAGCTTGTTAGTGATCTTTATGAAAATAGTTTCATAGCTTGCTAGGGGCAGAATCCAGATGAGATTATGTTGAGAAATTGGTGCGGAAATGCTGTCAGCAAATGTAACCAATATCTTTTATAGGTCAGGTGGTGAAGAGGAATCTCTAGAAAGAGAAGTGAGTTTAAAATCCTTTTCCTTTTATATTTTTATTCTTTATTTCTCATAAGAATAATTATGTTAGAAGGATTGAGAAAAATCATTAAGATAGAGTGTGGCTAGAAAATAAATCATAAAAGCATGGGAACCAGAACATAGTGGGCCTTGGGAGAGGCAAGGAAACTCTGTAAATGCCAAGGGGGAACAGAGAGTCGGTGTGGGTAAAGTCTCATTGGAGCTGTGGTTCAGGACATAGAAAATGTTCCAGACTTTTATCTACTTGATGATGTATGTACCAATGTCATGTTCTGAAGGAGAGAAGACAGAAGACAAGAGAAGAATGAAGATTTGAAATAGTTGTGGGACATAGGGCAGGAAGGTGACATGAGGAGCATAATGAATTTTGGGCTGTGTCGAAGGCCTAGGTAAAGTCAGTTATAAATTGTAGCGGTGTTAATATCTTCACTCTATCATCTTCTAAAGCAGCCCCCTGATGGCTGAGTATAAGCATTTTGAAAAGGGAAAATTGGCCAGCTGTGATCAGGGAGCCCTTTTAATTGCCCCCCTGACTGACTCAATCTCCAATCCTACCCCACCTCCTTCCAGGGCACCTTACATTGACCCCATGGTCTGGGACACTCCCACCCCTTCTGTTGCCAAACATCACCCTCCCGTCCAGATCTCCCTCAAGGATGTCACTCATTTTCCAAATGTCTCGCAATACCCCTTAGTCTTAAGACATCTAAAAGGACTAAAATCCATAATCACTGGCCTAGTTCATAAGGAGCTTCTCAGACCTGCTAACTCCCCCTACAACACTCCAGTCCTTCCAGTCCCAAAACCAAATGGCTCCTACTGATTGGTGCAGGACCTGAGGGCCATCAATTCTGCTGTACTTCCTAAACACCCTGTCGTTCCCACCCCTACACTCTGCTGTCCCACATCCCCTCTTCCTCATGCCATTTCACTGTTCTAGACCTCGAAGATGCCTTTTTCACCATCCCCTTACGCCCCAACTCACAAGGCCTCTTTGCATTCACATGGACTGACCCTGACACCCTGACTCGGGACACTCTCAACAACTTACTTGGACAGTTCTCCCACAGGGTTTTCGGGATAGCTCACATCTCTTTGGACCAGCTTTGACTGTTGATCTCTTGAAATTAAACCTGTCTCCCTCTAAGTTACTTCAATATGTAGATGACTTGCTCTTGTGCAGTCCCACTCTTGAACTTTCCCAACAACAAACAGGTTCACTGCTCAACTTCTTGTGTAAAAAGGGGCACTGGGTCTTGAGGGACAAAGCCCAACTCTCCCAACCCACAGTACAATATCTTGGGGTTGAGATTGCATATCAACAATGAGAGATCACCTTAGACTGTAAAGAGCTTAATTCGGGACCTTCCAGTCCCTTCCTCCAAGGCTGAGATCCTGTCTTTCCTGGGACTTGTGGGCTTTCTTTGCTTGTGGATAGCCAATTTCAGTCTACTTGCTAAACCCTTGTATGAGGCTTCCAAGGGAGACCCAAATAAATCTATAGATGACACATCCATCAAGGAACCCTTTCTCAAACTTCAGGCTGCCATCCTCTCTGCCCCGGCACTAGCTCTTCCAGACTTCCAAAAACCATTCACTCTCTATGTCACCAAATGAGTGGGACTGGCGCTGGGGGTCCTGGGACAGAACATTGGTTCACATTTCTTCCCAGTCACTTACCTATTTTTTTTTTTTTTTTTTTTGGTACCGGGGATTGAACTCAGGACCTTGGGCTTGCAAGGCAGGCTTGGTGCCACTGAGCTAAATCCCCAGCCGTGCTTACCTATCTAAACAACTTGACCACACTGTCTGGGGCTGACCCACGTGTTCATGCACCCTGGCAGCCGCCTCACTCCTAGCCTAAGAGAGCTCTAAACTAACTTTTGGCCAACCAATGACAATAAAGTCACCCCATCACTTAAAAGACCTACTCACATACCATGGCCTCCCACATCTGTCACCCTCTTGGCTACAACTTTTCCAAGCTACTTTTATAGAAAATCCGACCTTTTCCCTTCAAGCCTGCCCTCCTCTTAACCCAGCATCACTACTCCCCGAGGCCACTCAGGTGCCCACCCACTCTTGTCCAGAGGCTATTGAAAATGTACTCCCTTCCCTTCCCAATGTTTCCTCAGAGGCCATCCTCAACCCGGACTTTACATGGTTCATTGATGGCAGCTCAATTCCCTCCCATGTACCAGGCAAAAGGGGGTAGGATATGCCATAGTGTCTCTCATGCAGACCATTGAGGACAATGCACTGCCACTAAACACCACTTCCCCACAGGCTGAACTGATTGCCCTCACCCTAGCCCTCACTCTGGCTCAGAACAAGCGGGACAACATCTACACTGACTCCAAATATGCCTACCATATCCTACATTCTCACAACTCTACCTGGAATGAGAGAAGCTTTATGACCACAAAGGGAACCCCCATTGTCAATGGGTACCTGATACACTCTCTCCTCCAGGCAGCAACTCTCCTGACACAAATAGGTGTCATTCATTGCAAGGGACATCAATCCTCATCTTCTCCCATAGTCCAGGGAAATAACAAAGTCAATTAAACCATCCAAAAAATGGCACAGCCCTCCATTCCTCAGAACCAAATGTTAATTATTCCACCCCTGGAGCCCAGGTACACCCCCCAAGAAAAGGCCACTTACATAGAAAAGGGAGCTACACTGAAAGATAACTGGCTCCTCTATAAGGGGCACCACATCATTCCAGATGATCAGATAATACCTCTCCTCACTAATCTCCACAACTCTCTCCATATAGGGACTCAACCCCTCCTACAACTTCTCAGGCCTGTTCCATCTGCTCCACCACCAGCCCCCAAGGGCGTCTCCAGACATGTCCAGAAACTCACCAGTCCCTGGACAGCTACTGGGGGATGATTGGCAAACTGACTTTACCCACATGCCACCAGTCAGAAGAGTAAAATACCTCTTAATCCTGGTAGACACATGAACAGGGTGGATAGAAGCATTTCCATGTACTTCGGAAGGAGTGGCCATTGTAGTTCATATACTCCTAACTGAGATCATTCCTTAATTTGGCCTCCCATGCTCCATCCAGTCCAATAATGGACCTGCCTTTGTCTCCCAGATCACCCAACAGGTAATGGAGGCACTCAACATACAATGGAAACTCCACATGCCCTATCAGCCCCGGTCATCAGGCAAGGTTGAGCCAGCTAATCGGCTAATTAAAACTAAGTTAACCAAACTTTCCATGGAATTAAAACAAAGCTGGGTCACCCTCCTCCCTTTGGCTCTCATGTGGCTTCGCTCAACTCCTCAAAACCCATTAAATTTAACCCCCTTTGAGTTAATGTATGGGTGACCTCACCTATTTTCTAACTTACCTGATCCTTCACCACATCTCACTGACTATATCCCAACACTCAACTATGCTCATCATCTCCTTCAGACTCTAGTGACCAAACTCTTCCCTCTCCCAACTCATCAGGCACTCTGCATCCTTCTCTTTCCCCAGGCAACCAGGTATATCTCAAGACCCTCTTCTCCAAACACCTCCAGACACACTGGGAAGGACCTTGCACTGTCTCCTTAACCACTCCCACAGTGGTCAAACTTCAAGAAAAGGTGCCTTGGTTTCACCTCTCCAGAATAAAAAGAGCCCCTCCAGCTCTCCAGGTAGACCAGTCTGAACAGCAACCCCAAAATCCCAGATACTCCTCTCTTTTGACAGGCCCTCTTAGACTCAAACTCTCCCAGGTCCCCAAAGAGTCACCTCCTGACTGATGCCCCTGGGTGGTCTCACCTTGCACTTCAATGCCTTCATATGAACCCTTCAAGTTGACTTCATCTGGCTCGACATACAGGAGGATGCTGAGGTGCAAGAGGTAGTGGTCAAAACCATTTGTGAGTGGGTAACTGACAGCTACTACCAAGGTTCCTTGACTGAATTCAGTCCAGAGGAGATCTCTCTCTACATTTTTCTCCTAGTGTGCTGGTGGGCGGCCCCTACCCCTCACTTTGGAGATATCTCCTTGGACTAGTTTCCCTCACCTCACATCCCTGCTCATGGGATACTGCAGCACTTTGCATACAGGTGCTCTCATAGATCTCTTGTGCCTGGCTCTTCTGGTACTTCTTGGTTCTCTCCTAGGGATAGGACTCACCACCATGGCCCCTCCAGGTTGGGCTTTCCACCATAAGGGAGGTCTGATGTTAAGCTATTATAGCACCATAATACTCCTATCTGTGCTTATCTGTCTTTAACTTTAAGGTCCACATCCAACATGCCACTTCATATTGGTCCCCAAAGCTACACAAAAACATCATGTTTTGTCTTACTGTTTGGCCTAATAAACTTCTTCCTGGAAACGCC
Organism: Heterocephalus glaber; assembly: GCF_053883595.1. Lineage (NCBI taxonomy): Eukaryota > Metazoa > Chordata > Mammalia > Rodentia > Bathyergidae > Heterocephalus > Heterocephalus glaber. Next base: position 22,817,812 of record NW_028258156.1, on the reverse strand, counting down.
CATTCAAGATGCCTTAAGTTCTGGGCTCAGCTCTTTGGAACTGAGCCACCCATGATTCTTAATACCACGATATGGGACGGCATCACTAAGCCTGTTCACATACAGGTTGATGCTTTCCCCATGCAAACTAACAGTCCCCGCTTTGACTCCTATTATATGGGGTGTGGAGGCCTGGGCTGGGAATGGGAATACCACACCAATAACAAATATGTTTGTCCCAAGTGGCATCAACCACCGGGTGGTCAAGGGTGAATGAACCACTGCAGAGGCATCCTTGGCTGGTTTTGTCTCTATTGGGATTGTCTGATGGACTATGGGGCAGGTACCCTAATACACTCTTAATCCAGATCCCATCAAAACCAGATTGTGAAAAGGGAACCTGCAATCCAATAAGATATTCCATCTCAGACCCACAAAACATGGAATGGGCAAGTGGCCACAGAATGAGCCTAAGGGTCAATGGCAGAGGAAAAGACTCCAGAATGATCATTAAGATCGTAAGGGTATGGGCCACTCCCCTGCCCTGATCATCAAGGTCCCATGACCAAAAACCCAACCCTTGGTGCTCCTACCTGTTCCACCATGGCCACAAATTCAGACAACCTGCCACACACCCATAAATCATTCTACTCCTTTTACACACATAACACCTAACCCACAAAAGGCCACCATACCCCTGATAGACCTAGTTAATGCCACCCACAAAGTTCTGAGGGCAATAAATTATACAATGGCTAATGATTGCTGGTTGTGTGTGCCCCTAACCAGACTTTCCTGTCAGGCATTGACCTTAACCTTTAATCAAACAGTGCTTTCAGCTGCCTCTCACACCACCCCTGTTCTACTTCACTATAAAACAGAGGTTGTTGGAGCTGTGACCTGTCTCAAAGGTAATGGGACTAAACCCAACACCTCAGCTGGCTGCTCTGACACCCAACAGGCTGAGGGGTTCTTGCAGGCACCATATGGAGCCTTCTTCATCTGTTTTGACAGCGTCTGATGCCACTACCATGGGACTCTGTGCCCTGGGATATCTGATCCCCAACATTAACATCTACTCTGGACCTGATGGTCTGACAACATACATGTCCTCTCATCGAAAATGGGACCCCATCATTTTGCCCATCATGGCAACTATTGCCATAGCCAGCAGTGTTGCATTGGGTGCAACAGCCCTTGGTCTTGGTCAAACACAAATCTCAGACCTAGGGAGCCAGATATGAACAGAGTTTGACGTGACTCAGCAGGATCTTGATGCCCTCCAAAGCCAAATAGATTCTCTGGCAGAAGTCACACCCTACAAAATAGAAGGGCTCTAGACCTCCTCACTGCCCATGAAGGAGGGACCTGCATGTTCCTAAGGGAAGAATGGTGCTTCTATGCCAACAAATCAGGAGTGGTCAGACAGATCACCCAACAAATGAGAACTAGACTGAGGGGACGCTGGGACCGCTATTCTGAAAGTGACAACTGGCGGAGTTTCCTGAGTAATTGGAAAACATGGTTAAGCACCCTCTTAACCCCCATCACAGTTTTGCTCACCCTATTGGCTGTAGGCCCCTGTCTGTTTCACTGTTTTCAAAATTTCTTACAGGAACAAATGAGGGCATTTACCAACCAGACAGTCCCGGAGCTCATTATGGCAGGATACTAACCATTGCAACAACGACAGGACGCCTCCACCTGCTGTCAGATCCAGGTCTAGCCCCAAGCTTCTCCCCTTTGTCAGCTTGAAGCAGCTCCAGAAGAAGAGACCTTCGCCCAACAACCATTAAAACAAAAGCCTGGAATGATAGATTTCCCTCACCTTAAAATGGCCACTACATATAATAGCTGCCTTCTCCTTCCCATAATGCCCTGCTTCCCACCTAAACCCAGTCCCAAGATGGCTCCTTTCCCACCCCAATTGGCCTTCTCCTGCACTCCTTTTTTCAGAGGCAGCCTGGCAGATTGTTTCTTCTCCTTAATAAAGGCTTGCTGTGGTACTGGTCTGGTCTTGGTTTTCGGCTCTTTTACCTGACACCTCCTAGTATAACACTAGGTTTAGAGTAGGAACTAGTATGTAGTTGCTAACTAGCTCTTTTCATGCTTTTGACAAAGACTTGATCAACTCTACCTGGCACTTTTCATTCCTCCTTGAGAGGCACTTGATTTTCTTACATTCTCTCTGCCTAATAGTCACTTCTTCTGAACCTTGTTCAGGTGGATGTATACTGAAGACTGATTTTTTTCATTTATTGGTTTTGGCCCAGTAAATGAAAATGAAAGGGAGCAGTACCATTTAGGTAATTTGCTCTTGATATCATTATACTAACATTATGCACCCAGACCTTTTCTTTTTAAAATACATTTGTGGCATGTGCTTTTTAGGTGATGAAGTCCTCCAAGTCAAGGACTCTTTGCCAATGCTGTTTTATATCTCCCTTAGCTCTTTTTGTGGGATTTGGTGTTTTGGCTGAGGTCTGGGTCAGGTGGTAGATAAGTGGGGAAAAGGAGGTACAGGGAGTTCTCAATATGCATCATTGCTACTGGCTCATCTGGCACTACCAGTGCTTCTCTGCTATGCTGTAAGCATAGCTCCAAATGGTGAAAACCAACAGCCTATCAGTTGTTAAAATCATACTCATGATAGTCAAGAGATTATTTTACTTCAAGGTGACTAAAGACATATTTTCAGAATGTATTACATCTAAATATGAGCTAATCAGTAACTGAAGATTAATATCCTACCTTTTATCAGCCAGTAAGAAATATAAGGACCATTCTGCATTAGTTGGATAAGATATTCTACAGTTAAGTAGAAAATTTAGCACTTAAAAAGAGGTCATTGTTATATCTTTTTGCATGTTAGTGATTCCATTCAGCTAAACAAGGGTGAAAAAATTGAAGAGAAAGACAATGTGGGATAAAAGAAAAGATGAAACTAACTCATTAACCTAATTATTTATGATGCTTATAGTCATTTTTATGAAAGGTATTTTAGAATGATATTTGTTCAGCAGGCCTAAAAAGCAATAAATTCAAATTAAAGGAAAAAGTCATTGTTCTTCATGAAGAGAAATGGAATGGAATCCATGTAAGAGCTAGCTTGAGTAAGAAGCTGGAATCCAATCATGAAAGAGAAAAGAAAGGAGATATTTCTTCTTATAAGAAAAATTAGGACAATCAGAAATATTAGGAAAACCAAAAAGCTATACAAGGAAGCCAGAATCCAAATATGCAACCTAAAATGTGTAATGATTTTTAATAACTATCAGAAAGGAAGAAAAAAGAATCCATTTGACTTGGACTCCAAAATATTCTTGTTTGGATGGCATGGGCGTTGTGATGTTGGGACTGCAGAGAAGAAAGACGCACTTGGCCATGACTTTGTTTCTTCTCTACGAATAGTTACCTCTCCTAAAGGGGAACTCATGCCTTCATCCACAAATCTCCTTGGAATTTCTGGTGACTGTTTGTTGTCATTTCCAGCCCAGAGGTTGCTGACCATGGGGTGAATTGCCATATCTTGCTATTTTCCCTTAATCTTGCTTATACTTCTGCAAATAGTCCTTCATTAATCTCTCTTTAATTACCCTTCTAAGATTATCTATCATTCCCTGGTAGAAAGAGAAAGAGAATGAGCCAACCCTTTAATTTCCACCTATGCTGATTGCCGGCTAGGAGGTATTGTGTGATGAGTTGAATGATACGCATTTCCTCTTTGGGCAGTCTCCATCCTGAATGCTTCTCATAGTGGGCTGGTTTCATTGAGCCAAATGTCATCTCAGTGCTTTCTTTTGAGGTACAAGGGCTCCTAAATGCAAATGTACTATCTTGGGCTTATGTGAATAAAAAGAAACCATTTCCCATAGTTACTACCAATGCATTCAGAATGGTGGTTCAAATTACTACAAAACTTCTCTCTGCCACTTGGGGAACAGCAGGCTAAATCTGACCCCATTCACCCCTACCCTGGAGCCTTGTGCAGGCAGGGCACAGCCTCCACCATTACATGCAGTGGTCCTGCCTTTTACCACATTGGAGGAAAAACTGCTTATGTGGGACTTACCGAGAAACTATTCCGTCTTGAGATGTTTGGGTGAGGAAGTACGCTATTGAACTTCTGACAGGCCCCACACCACAGCTCTCCAAACCAGTCTTGTCTTCTCTGCTGAGTTATGCTCTTCTTTTCTTTTGATTTTTTTTTCTCTAAAGTTTCTCTTCTTCTACAGTTCCTTAAACTTGTTACTCAATTCTTTTCTGCTTCTTCTCCAAACTTTGTTCACTTCCTCTAAAATAAAAGTGGAGTCATTCCCCCTGGGCCCTTCTCTAATCCTGCATCTGTAACTGCATCTTACAGTCAGCAGTCTTTTGTGCTCAGTTCTCATCTCCTAGCTCTGACTTCTTGGAACAAGCTCTTTCCCTTCTTCTTTCTATGTTTCTTCATATTTTGTTTTTTAAAATAACATCAGTTGTCTTTGTTACATGTTCATTTTCCCCTAACCCTTTTATTTCACTCTTCTGTCCTTAATTACTTTTGCCCATTTGTTTGGCAGGACTGAGTAGCCCATTCCTGCTTTTCATTTTCTGCATGATCCAAATTTTAAAAAAATATTAATTTGAAGCCTGATTCTCTTTCCCTCTCTCTTTTCTTTCACCAAGGTTGGAGGTGTGGCACTGTCTGGCCTTTAGGACCCTTGTTTCTCCTGTGTGATTATAGAAAAATGGTTATCTGATTGACCTAGAGAATTTCCCCAAATAAATATGTCTGATCTTCCCCTGGCCTCCACCCCATCCTGATATTCTGAGAGTAGGGTGGTGTAAGGGATGGTGAAAAGACACAGATTTTTTGACAAACCTCCATGTGTGATTTTCCTGCTGCAGTCTCCTTTCCAGCCTTAACACTGATTGAGATTCTTTACTCTAGAAGTTTCCAATTCTTGGGTCAGAAATGGACACATTTGTCTGAGGCAGTCCCTGACAGTTGATGAGAGAGTTATTGGGTAGAAAGCAGGGAATGGAGCTTCTAGGGGGCAAGATGTGAGCAGCACATGGAAGGGGGAAAGGAGGGCATCTGCTGCGGGGAAATTCACTTAAGGTGGAGCCGAGGTTCATTATATTACAACCACTAGTAATTCTACACACTATAATAGAGCTTGAAGTTTTCAGAGAAAAATTATTTTAAAAAATGAGTTGGGGACTGGAAATGTAGTTCAGTGGTACAGCACTTACTTGCCTAGCATATTTGGGGCCTGCCTTGGGTTTAGTTCCCAGAAACACACACACACACACACACACACACACACACACAAGTTCACATAAGAATAAGACTTTAGCTCATATCCAGAGTCTGCCCCAAATTCAGCAAGAATTGAAAGTCCTCTGAATCCAAAGGCAAATGGTGAATTAAGTGGTCTTCCAACAATGACTAGGGATTTGTTTACAAGTTTGCTTCACTTGGACTTGGATTCCAGAATGAAAGTGTTCAGGACTCATCATTCATCTCTAGTGAAATTGAACCTGAAGTCAACTATATCCTCCCAAAGAGCAAGAACAAGAAATTAATTTTTTACTTGATGAAACGATGTAACACACAGAAGGACTCTAAGAAGAACATTTGCAGATTGGTCTGAAAATGATTAACATTATGAAACTGACAATCAGGATTTAAGCAGGATTTTGAGTATAATCCAGACACCACCTTACCTGAGAGAGTCATGGGCAAGGTGAGAGAGGCAGCCATAAGTGTCAGGTAGAACTTACACCAGAACTCGTGAGAGCAGCATACTGGAAGACGAAAACATGTATTGGAGCATACTGGTGTGGCCATCTCTGAAAATACAATTGGCCATATGTTATGGGGTACTTCTAATAGAATAAATGAGAAATTTATCAAAAGGCTATTCTAGAGCTAGGGATTTAGCTCAGTGGCACCACGCCTGCCTTGCAAGCACAAGGTTCTGAGTTCAATCTCTGGTACCAAAAAAACAAGGTTATTCTATAAAACTATAGTATAGAGAACTGAAAACTTGAATGGGCTGAGGGATGCTAAGGAGACTGGTATGAACTAGAAATAATTTTCTAACCAAGCCAAGAAAATGCCAATGAGGATGAAGCAAAGAGGAAGTTGAGTTGGGAAAATAATTACCCAAGTTTTATCAAGTTGAACTTTAAAGGGGAACCCCCCCAACAAAACAAAACAACCCAGAAGCTTGATAAAGAACATGTAAAAATAACATTTATGCCATGAAATTGTAACTTCTACATATTCTGGTATTTCTGATGTCAATTATTTCCTTATTTTTGCAGTTCTTCATGAGTGGAAAGGGGGTATTGGCCTCTTCTCTTGATTTGTATTCCTGATCCCAGTTTGATTCTATTAATCCCATGACTAGTACAGAATGAAGACATCAACGTTCCTGAATTAGATCTTCAATATTCTTTTGAGAAATCAATATAAGTATTTTGGAAGTTACTACCCTAAAATTAAAGTTACAGAGTGACAGCCAATGTCATATATTCACGTGAAATATGAACCAGATAATGGAGGAATGTTAAAATGGAATGATAAAGTGGCTAAGTCCAAGACTAACATAAAATTTACTGGTGAGGCAACAGCATTTGAACTGATTTTCTAAATTATAGTGATTTAAAAAACCTTTAGATTTGAAGTTTAAAACAATACAAAAAAACTAGCTCTCCAGTTTTGTAAAACTTATTTCACCCCCTTTAAAATCTTTAATTTTCTCAAGAGCGAAATAAGGGAATTAGAATAGAAGTTCTTGATTTTTTGAGGGAGAATGTCAAACTTTACCATTCATGATCAGATGAAAGTTCTAGGTGTTCTTCCCTGAGAAAATGCAGAGATGGAAAATACTTTCCATAAGATGTGGGAGTACTCAAGGTCAGGAACCCATCTAGTCTCTGAGTTCAGATTTAAAATGCCTCACCAATCTCACTATCTTAGGAAGTGCGTAAAAATATATGATGAATGTTTAAATAAAAAATGTTTTACAGTAAAAGACACATTGTCCTCAATTCTTCTCAAAATACTCCCTCTGACTTTGAATGCACTTATCCCACCGTTCTTGTCACTTTCTGCAGCAGGTCTGGATTCCCCTTTTGTGTCTTAGTTGCACTGTCATGGCTTGAGGTCCTGAATTGATTTAAAAACATTTATCTTTCATGGTCATTTTGATTTGGTAGAAGAGCTCAAAGTTGCACAGTGCCAGATCCAGTGAATAAGATGGATGAGGACAAACCATAAAGTCTTCAAGAGCCTGTTTTTCCATTGGATGGTACTTGGCAGCCACATTCACCATAGTTTTGATCATTCCTCATAAAAATACTCATGAAAGAAGACTTCCAGAGCTGCTTCAGAAAGTGGCAAGAACAATGGGATAAGTGTGTTCAAAGTGAGAGGAAGTATTTTGAGAGGGGTGAATAGCAATGTGTCTTTTACTGTAATACATTTTTAAAAATTTACATATGCATTATACATTTCAATCACATCTCATTTTCTGAATTCTGTGACCCAAGATAGTTGATTTTGGCCTAAGTTTCATATCTCTTCAGCTATGCAAGTGATCTAAGCCCTCCCTGAATCTACAGTCAATGCTTTGACCCAGAGCCAGCTTCATAGCCTCTTAGTTGTGCAAATGCATCTGGTCCAATGTTCAGAGGGGACTTGGAGACTTGGTTTAATGCTCTTCTGTTGTCACCTTGACATTCTTGGTAGTTTTTGGGAAAAGGGTCTCCCACTTTAATTTGCCCTAGGCCCCACAAATGGTATAGCTGTCCTTGCTCTGGCTTCCCTGTGAGTCTTGGTTGTCTTTTTCCATGTTCCTGAGAAATGATCATCCAGTCCTTCCTCTGTGTGAACACATAGAGCTAAGAGGACTTTTCACTTCTCAAGGCAGCCCATGTCATTCCCGGACAGACCAAATGGATATGAAATTTGTCCTTCTAATTCTGGGAAACTACCTCTTTCTAGCTACACCTGCTGATCAAAGTCTTCTTGTCTTGTGTGAGAAGTTTCTTTCTGCATAAAAATGTCCTGCATGTTTGAAGACAGCCACCACTCCCTGATTCCCGCCTAGAATCTTCATAAATTAATGAATTGAATATTCTCATCTTTGCTCCATAGAAAGACAACAGTTGTGAAAAGCTCACATGAGAAGAGAGATCATTTGAAAAGGTAAGCACAAAGATCAAATAAAATGATTAGGCTTGATGCCCTAGATGAAAATTCAGGGAAAATTAAAGAGGAATGGCAAGATTTGTCCTCCTGAAATGGAAACAAACTTCAGGGTTTTTGCATCATAAAAATTCCCCAAAGAATGAACTATGCTTATGAAAGTTACTTTCATTTTAAAATTCATAGTGCTGAGAAATAGGTTTCTTTTTTTGGTAAGGAAATGACTGTGATTGGTTATTTCTCAGGGTTTTTCTTTTAAGTAAATGTCTGAAACAAGAAAATAGTATCAGTAAATAGACTTTAGCAAAACCATATCAAAATATTGGTATATTTTTAAATATCCTGGCCGAATAGGACTTTCTTAGGGAAGGACATGGGTTTTACTCACCAGTATAGGATGGTGTATAGTAGCGTCTATCACATGAATATCTCTCAATACATGCCTGCTTCTGTAGTGTTTCTGTCTGGAGTGAGAAGGTGGCCTTGCCTGAGGCACAAGTGTGCAAAGGTGGTTCTCTGTGTTCAGGTAGGGGTAGGGAGATCAATCTTTTTTTTTTTTTGTATTAAATTCTTTTATTGGTACATTGTAGGTATACAACACAATTACATTTCTCATTGGGAATTGGACCTTTATATAATGCATCTTGGTTCTTATTTTTTCCCCATTCCTAGCCCTCCCTTCACGCCCTCCACCCTTCCCTATTTACAAAGACTTTATTTCCATTTTTTCCATTTCTCATCATTTTTCTGTTCCCTTCTTTCCTTTCCCCTGCCCCTCCCACTACCCCTACCCCTTTGAACCTTTTCTTCCTATTTTACATTATCAATTATTCATTCTAATCATTGGTACATTTTAGGTATACAAGATAATGACATTCATCATTGGAAATTTGCACCTTTACATAGTCTCTCTTGGTTCTTATTTTTCACTCTTGCCCAGCCCTCCCTTCAACCCCTCCAGCCCTCCCTATTTACAAAAATTTTGTTCCTATTTTTCCATTTTCTCATATTAACCCCATTCCCTTCTATCCTTTCCCTTAGCCCTCCCACATCCTTCCCCTTTGCCCCTTTTCTTCCTATTTCACATTACCTCTTATACATTTAGTCCTTATTTATACTTTCAGTTTCTCACACCAGAGAAACTATTCGGTATTTACACATCTGTGTCCTATTTATTTCACTTAAGAGTATTGCCTCAATGTGCATCCACTTAGCTATAAATGTCTCTAATTTCTCATTTTTTATGGCTGAGTAGTACTCCATTTTATTAAAAAAAAAAAAACACCACATTTTCTTTATCCAGTCTCCAGTTGATGGGCATTTGGGCTGTTTCCAAGTTTTAGCTATTACAAACTGCGCTGCTATGAACCTGGGTGCACATATATCACTGTGGTATGATTCTTTTAATTCTTTGGGGAAGATCCCCAGCAGTGGAATAGTGGGGTCAAATGGGATTTCCAGTCCTAGTTCTTTGAGGTATCTCCATACTGATTTCTACAGTGCTTGCACCAGTCTACACTCCCACCAGCAGTGGAGCAGGGTTCCTCTTTCCCCACAGCCCCGCCAGCATTGGTTATTGGTTGATTTCATGATAGCGGCCATTCTTTCTGGAGTGAAGTGGAATCTCAGTGTTGTTTTCATTTGCATCTCTCGAATGACCAGTGATGTTGAACATTTTTTCATGTATTTATTTGCTATTTCTACTTCTTTGTCTGAGAAATGTCTGTTCATTTCAGATGCCTATTTTTGGATTGGGTCTTTAAATTTGGGAGGTCTGATCTTTTGAAGTTCTTTATAGATTCCAGATAGTAGACCTTTGTCTGAGGAAGATCAGGTGAAGATTTTTTCCCACATTGTGGGTTGTCTCTTCACACTGCTGGTGGTTTCTCTTGCTGTGCAGAAGCTTTTTAATAAGAAGAGATCCCATTTGTTGATTGTTTGTGCTGGTTCACGGGCAACTGAGGTTTCATTCATAAAATCTTTTCCTACACCAATGTCTTCAAGGGTTCTACCTAACCTCTGTTCCAACTGGTTCAGAGTTTCTATTTTAATATTTAGATCTTTAATCCATTTTGATTTTAGTTTAGTGCATGGTGAGAGATATAGGTCTAGTTTTAATCTTTGGCAAGTTGAAGCCCAATTTTTCCAGCACCATTTATTAAAGAGGCTATCTTTCCTCCAGTGAGGGTGTTTGGCTCCTTTATCGAAGATGAGATGGCTGAGTGTGTCTGGTGTTGTTTCTGCATCTTCTAATCTGTTCCACTGGTCCTTGGGTCTGTTTCTTTGCCAGTACCATGCTGTTTTTATCACAGTAGCTTTGTAGTAGAGTTGCAGGTTGGGGATTGTGATACCCCCTGCCATGTCTCTGTTACCTAGAATTGCTTTTGCTATTCTGGGTCTCTTCTTGTTCCAAATGAATTTTTGGATTGTTTTCTTGAGGTCTATGAAGTATGCTGGTGGGATCTCAATTGGAATTGCATTAAATCTATATAGCAGTTTTGGAAGTATGGCCATTTTCACTATATTAATCCTTCCTACCCAGGAGCAGGGGATGTCTGTCCATTTTCTGATATCACCTTCAATCTCTCTTTTCAGAGTGCCATAGTTTTCAGAGAAGAGGTCTTTGATTTCTTTTTTTAGGATGATTCCTAGGTATTTCAGTTTTTTGGATGCTATTGTGAAAGGAATTATTTGCCCTATTTTTCTCTCAGTGAGTCTGTCATTGGTGTAGAGGAAAGCTATTGATTTTTGTGTGTTGACCTTGTAACCAGCTACTCGACTGAATTTGGTTATTAAGTCTAGAAGACTTTTGGTGGAGTTCTTGGGGTCTTCTATATAGAGTATCGTGTCATCTGCAAATAATGACAATTTGACTTCTTCATTTCCTATCTTTATTCCTTTTATTTCTTTCTCTTGTCTAATTGCCATGGCTAATGTTTCCAGAACTATATTGAACAAGAGTGGTGATAGTGGACATCCTTGTCTTGTTCCTGATTTTAGTGGGAAGGATTTCAGTTTTTGACCATTTAGTATGCTATTGGCTGTTGGTTTTTCATAGATGGCTTCTATCAGTTTGAGGTAGAGACCATCTATTCCAATTTTTTGTAGGGTTTTTATCCTAAATGCATGTTGGATTTTGTCAAATGCTTTTTCTGCATCTATGGAGATAATCATACGGTTTTTGTCCTTGGCTCTATTGATATAGTGTATTACATTAATTGATTTTCATATATTGAACCATCCCTGCATCCCTGGGATGAATCCCACTTGATCAGGGTGTATGATCTTCTTGATGATCTTCTGCATTCTGTTTGCCAGTATCTTATTAAGGATTTTTGCATCTATGTTCATTAGTGAGATTGGCCTATAGTTCTCTTTTTCAGTGAGGTCTTTCTCTGGTTTGGGGATCAAGGTGATGCTTGCTTCCAGGAATGAATTTGGGAGTATTGCTTCCCTTTCAATTTCATTGAAGAGTTTAAACAGTAGTGGCAGCAGTTCCTCTCTAAATGTCTTGTAGAATTCAACAGTGAAGCCATCAGGACCCGGGCTTTTCTTAGGTGATAAGTTTTTAATTACATTTTCAATTTCATTGGTTGATATTGGGTTGTTCAGAATTTTTAGGTCTTCTTCATTCAACTTTGGTAATTCATATGTATCTAGGAACCTGTCCATTTCTTCTGTGTTGTCCATCTTATTGGCGTATAGGTTCTGGAAGTAGGTATTGATGATCCTCTGGATTTCTGCTGGGTCTGTTGTAGTTTCACCCTTTTCATTCCTAATTGCATGGATTTGGGCCTTTTCTTTCCTTTTTCTGATAAGGTTGGCTAAAGGTTTATCAATTTTGTTGATTCTTTCAAAGAACCAACTCTTGGCTTCATTGATTTTTTGCATTGTTCTCTTAGTCTCCATTGTATTGATTTTTCCTCTGATCTTTATAATTTCTTCCCTTGTATGAGCTTTGGGGTTGTCCTGCTCTTCTTTTTCTAGAAACTTGAGGTGCAGCATCAGGTTGTTTAATTGGGCTTGTTCTGTTTTCCTAATATGCCTATTCACTGCTATGAATTTCCCTCGTAAGACTGCTTTCATTGTGTCCCATAGATTCTGATATATTGTATTGTCATTGTCATTTAATTGAAGGAACTGTCTGATTTCTTCTTTAATTTCTTCTGTGACCCATTGGTTATTCAGAAGTGTGTTGTTCAATTTCCATGTGTTTATGAAATTGTTTGAGTTTCTTTTGCTATGGATCTCCAATTTCATCTCACTATGGTCTGATAATATACAGGGGATAACTTCGATTCCTTTGCACTTACTTAAACATGTCCTGTGTGTGAGTATGTGGTCTATTTTGGAGAATGACCCATGTGCAGCTGAGAAGAATGTGTATTCTGATTTTGTGGGGTGGAAGACTCTGTAAACATCTGTTAAGTTCATTTGTTCAAGAGTTTGATTGAGTTCTAGTATTTCATTACTTATTTTTAGTCTAGTTGATCTGTCTATTTATGACAGTGGGGTGTTGAGGTCCCCCACTACAATTGTATTAGTGCATATATGGCTTTTCATGTCCGTTAGTATTTGTTTTATATAGTTGGGTGCACTAGTGTTTGGTGCATAGATATTTATGATTGTCATCTCTTCCTGTTGGATTCTTCCCTTTACAAGGATGTCGTGTCCTTCTTCATCTCTCTTAGTGTTGGTTTGAAATCTACTTGATCTGCCAAGAGGATAGCTAAGGGAGATCAATCTTGGCTCTTGCACCAGAGGGGTCTTTTCACTGGGCATTGGTGCAGACCATGTGGAAGGCTGTGGGGGCTGGGGAAGCTGGGAGGAGGTCACCAGTCAGCATGAAGGTGACTTCCCTTTTGTACTTTCCTCATTACAGATAGAGAGGAGACGCTATAGTTAGTATGCCCATTGTAAGTGTTTTGGGGAATCTAAAATTGTATCATCCTCCTATCTGCATTTTCACCATTAACCCCCTTTTTACTATAAAATTTATATGCATACAATCTGCCTAGTCACTTATTCCCCATTCATTCTTATTTCCAGCTATTTATTAGTGGTTTTGTAATTTTAAACAGTTTCAATTGATTGTACTTTTAAATGTGGTATTATATAGGTCAAAATGTAAACAATCTATCTAGGTATACAGTGAAAAGTCTTTCATTTGCCATTGTACCATGCACATCCACAGGCAATCAGTTTTATTAGTTTCTAACTTGTCCTTTTCTAATCTTTTTTGTGGATAGGAATAATTAAATCTCAATTCATCTCCATTTTACAAAGGAAGGGGTTAATACTAAGGTCGTTTTGAGGCTAGCGACAGGAGAAGGGCAGGGAGTAAGTCTTGTCTTCCTTTTATGGTTTTCAGTTTTGAGTTCCCATCTTCAGATTTGTGCAAGTAGCCTGAGCAGCCAGTGATCCTTTCCCATACATTCTTTTTCCTTCTGTCTCCAGAGAGCACACTTAGCAACATAATCAAGTCTTTTCATGAAGCCGCAACAAAGCAAGGAATACTCTACTGGGACAGGACCTCTTTGATTTATTTTCCATCCCTCTCCCTGGTATTATTAATCTCCAAAGTCACTCTGGTGAAAGACTTTTCTGGCTTGGTACCAAGAGATGACAATCTAAGTTTGTCCCTCACTCCAGTTAATGGGATCTGTGTCCTTGCTGTTTTCCTTTTCCCTGTGATGTGCAAAATTTTAAGTTTTTAAAAAGTTTACTAACAAACAATGATTCAGGGCTCCTACAACTTTTTGTTTTTATTTGAGATGAGGTCTCACTATATTACCCACTTGCACTCATGTGAGCCTTCTGCTTCAGCCTCCAAAGCTCCTGGACCTTTTGCTGAAGAGAATTTTCTGTTTTACATTTTTATTCATGTCTTGTCCTCACCAGGGTTGGAAGAAAGTCCTTGAGTGGGCTAGAGAGCTAGTTGCTGACCCGATTCCAGTATTTTCTGTGTCCAAAATTCACCCATTTCTTACGTGTGTATTACCTTCTCCTTCTAGGAACTATCTTTCCTTCCTGCTTATCTATACAGTTAATTTGGGAGCTGCCATGTTAGTTAAAATGTAGTTTAGACTTTGGCCACAATTCAGTAGTACAAGAGTGGGCACCAGATATAGTTGAGGTTCATAGAGTTCCTTCTCAGGGAATTTGGACTTTGATCTGAGACTCAAGTCAGTGTCCAGATAGCTGAGTAATGTAAAATTCAGGAGGCTTGGGCTATGCTTGCTGTTACAAGGAGAGCAGGAGGAATGGATGCAGATGGTCTGAGAGAGGAGGAGAAGAAAAGGCCAGAGATGAGCCTGAGAGCTGTTGACAGATTCCAGTCCCTGGCTCTAATTGCTATGCCCCAGTCCTCCATGGGGCACCTCAGTTTTCTTTTGGTGTCAGGAACTTCAGCTTGGTTTTCTGCTTCTGGCACACTACAGTCTAACAATTCATAGTGGTGTGGCGGCAACAGCTGGCTCCGAGATTAACAGGTGCAGCTTTGAGGCCAAGCACGGTTCCCTATAGGATCTAGCCCTTCTGCCAGTGAGACATCTATGTCTATACTCCTAAAAAGTCAGATATGCTTCTAGCTAAACATGTCTCTGAAAAATTTCCTTCATAAATGTTGAGTTAGACTATCAACAACACTTTGCCGGTGGCAGGAATATGTTCAGCTTGTATTTATTTTCTCTAAGTAGGTCTCCTTCTCCTATTCAAAAAAACCGTCATCAGTAGTCAGAGAAAAGCTCCTGAATCTTGTGTGTACAAATAACTAAACTCAAACAAAAGATTTAACTGTATCCTTCTTCTCCTAGGGATCCAGGGGCAGAGGAAACTTTATTTAACAAGCACGGTCCCAGGGAGGCAGCAATTCCCCTTGAAAAGCTGTGAGTTTTTGTGTCTGGGCAGACAGGCTGCTGCATATTGTCTTCATGAGATTTTCATGCTCCAGAGAGACAAGAAAGCTGTAGAAAGATGCCTATGTCCCACTTATGTCAAGGAAGCTTGGAGCTGTGGAGGCCATGCTCAAGAGCCATAACTGTACATGTGGTAGTGGACACACATAGAGACTGACAACTGGAGGCGAGAGATGTTCATCTTCATCCCATCCCATTCCTTAGCTCCACGAGCCTCTTGGAACTTAAGACAAATCTTGGGAAATGGAGACCTCAAATTGACTGAGGAAATTTCCATGGTCCTAGTAGAATGCAAACCAGAAAGAAATCAAGTGAATTGAAAGAAAAGTAAAGCTATATTTCATGCTTACTTATATCTGGGTTGAGATCATCCATGGGTACTTGTTACTACATTGCTTTATTTTATATTTAGGGCAAGCCATACATTCTCAAACATATTTACATCCAATTAAAATCTGTAATAATGGCCTAAAAAACTGTAATCTGGTTTGTTTATAGTGACTAGTAACTACTGAGAACTTCCATCATGTCAAGCATTGTGCCAAGAACTTCAGCTTCATTTTTCTATTCAGTGTTTCTACCCCAGAGTAGAGACTTATTATCAGTACTTATAGATGAGAAAAAGTGAATCTTTGAGAGGATAAGTATTTTTCCCATAACAGGCATTATAAAGGATTCTCTTCTATTTGTGGCGATTGCTTCTTTCAAAGGACTATTTAGATAGGATATCTATTCTGGAATAAGAGTTCTCGTGGGCTTGTAAAGTGCTCATTCCAAAGTATAATGCAGTGCACAAGACCGAGATCATCATTAAGCAGCTTTTATAAATTGTTCATTCTCATGGAAAGGCATTCAGTGAGGCCAATTTGAGCCAGAAATCATGGAAGGATCTTTGGTTAATAATGATATCCTTTCCTTCAAACAAACCCACTGTGGTGGGGTTAAAATGTTTGTTGTCAAGAGATAATCTAGATTCATTTTGACACACCAACACCCAGAGGCTATTAAGTCAGAAAAGCAGAACTTTCAGAAGTTGCAAGGACCACCAAATATCATTGCCATTGCCTCAGATGAGCAGGGTACTATAATCTCATCTCTACTGAGGGCTCAATTAAGTTGCTGAGTAACCAAGGGATGGGACGGGGACTATCTTGCTTTTTAATATAGTTCTCTTTTCAAGTACTGTGTTGCCTTGATTTCCTCCAGAAAAGATTTATTTTATGAAAAACTTTGAAATGAGTTCAGATTTCTTGAGACAACAAAAAGCAGAAAATGCAGAATTATGCTATTCTCTATGACTGCATAGTACCACTGTATTAGCGTTCCCCAGAGAAAAGTAATACATACAGATACATACATGTCTGCATGTAGCAAGTCTAAAATCCATAAGACAGGTTTAGTGGGCTTGAAATTCAGATTAAAAGTTGATGCTGTGCACCAGGGATTCAGCTCAGTGGTTTCACCGCCTGCCGCACAAGCACAAGGACCCAAGTTCGATCCCTGGTACCAAAAAAAAAAAGTTGTTCCTGCAATTTTGAATCCAAAATTCTCAGAGCTAACCATACAAGCTGGAAACTCAGGCAGAGTGTCTGCATTGCATTCTTGAGGTAGAGTCCCTTCTTTTTTGGGAAACCTCAGACTTAAGACTTTCAGTTGATTGGGCCGGGGATTTAGCTCAGTGGTTGCACCGCCTGCTGTGCAAGTGCAAAGACCCAAGTTCGATCCCTGGTACCAAAAAAAAAAAAAAAAAGACTTTCAGTTGATTGGATGAGCCCACCCACATAATGGAAGGAATTCTGCTTTACTAAAAGCCCGCTTTAAGTGTTAATCTCATCTAAAAGTAGCTTTACAGTAACAGGTAGACTGGTTTTTTTTTTTTTTTTTTGGTACCAGGGATTGAACTCTGGTCCTTGTGCTTGTGAGGCAGGTGGCAGAGCCACTGAGCTAAATCCCCAGCCCAGGTAGACTAGTATTTGACTAGGTCAACTACAATCACTGACCTATGAAGTTGGAAAGGCTCCTTCAGTCTGAGGCCTACCAGACAGATCGCAAAGAATTTTAGTTAATACAATACTCCAAAAGCTGCTGTGGTGCTAATATTTTTTGTCAAACACATTTATTTACCACAAAAACATCTTCATTATGCCCAATATACAGAGCATCTTTCGAGTGCAGGTAATAGTTTGCAGTGACCCTTGGCTTGTATAATCAAATAACCTTTTTTATGAGTCAGCTTTCTGAACCAGTATTTCTTTTTTTTTTTGTACCAGGGATCGAACTCCAGACCTTGCACTTTCGAGGCAGGTGGCAGAACCAGTGAGCAAATCCCTGGCCCAGAACCAGTATTTCTTGATAGAGGCACACTGATCAAAATAAATCTATTTTGCAGCTGAGGAAACTGAGGCAAAGAGTTACTTTTCTGACCAAATTGAAATTGGACTGGATGTCATATGTTTCATTCTGGCAACAAATTTGTATATGTTTTGTACATGTCCTAAGACTTTGTGTGAAGCTGAGTTAAAGGTGATGGACCAATCGAAGTAGCAGAGAAAATTTCAAGGCAGCCCAACAATCAGACTGTGGCATGTGTACTGCTGACTGTGTTTACTGAGATTTATAGTGAGAATCAGGAGAAAAAAGCAGAGCAAAGAGATTTGAAAAATTTTCAATTTCGTCAGAAAAATAACATGTGCAAAGTTGGGGTCAACAGAGGTATGATTTCTAAAGAAAGTAACACCATTCAAAAGAAACCAAGCACTTTGAACCAGAACAAGAAAGATGCCTTGAGGACATGTCAGGCACCAGCAAGACCCTATCCATCCAGGCTCAAGGGAGCAAAACTGTCAACCTTTCATTTGAGAAGAGAGCCTCTGGGCCCCTTGCTGTAAAAGGGCTGCCTAGGGAATTGGTTCCCTGGAATTCATTTCACCATGCTTAGCCATCCAGGAACTCAGCAACCACTACAGCTGTGGCCCGGCGTGGGTGGGGTGAGGGGGGGAGCTACTGCTTGTGCTGGTGGCAGATCTTGGTGTTGTCCACATGATGCTAGTTGCTCAGGGATTCAGAATGCAAGAGCTTTGGGGTCATGGAGTCTTTTGTTCAGATTTCATAGAAAGGGCTGGGAGGTCAGGCAGTGTTCCCCAGAGTGGTAGGTGCATGTTGCTCTGAGAATGAAGCCAAAATTGCAGTGGGGACTCTAGGAAGTCAGACACAAGGAAAATGGAATGTCTGCTGAGGAAAGCCATGGGCAGTGAGTGAAGCCACCCAAAAAGGCCATCTGGGCTGCAAAGCACAAGGCCGTAGAGGTGGGGCTGCCTAAGTTCTCTGGACGTCACATCTCACTACCAAGTGCCTTGGACGCCAGACATGGAGTTACAGGACTTAATGTTTGCCTTGTTCGAGGATACTTTGGACTTGAACTTTTGAGCAGGGCTAGGACTGTTGAGACTTTGGGTGAAGGGATTATTGCATTTTTTTTTGTTATAACAGGATGGTTGTATTATGTTAGGTAGAATTATGTATTTCTTTGAAAATGAAGTATGGTTTAAGGAGATGTGTTTGGGTGTCAAGTTGACAAGCAGTGGAATGTGATAGTTACACTTAATTTTCAACTTGATTGGCTTGGGAACTAGGTGATTAGTAAAGCACACTATGGAGCATGTTTGGATGGATCATATAGATGTGACCTTGGGATCTATATCTAGTCCCTTGCTCCCCCTTTTTCTGTTGCTCTCCTCTTATGTTGTGCTTCTCAGCTGACATGAAGCCAGTAGCTTTGCTCCCCCATACCTGTTTACTGTAATTGTGTTACCTTAAAACCAGCCAACCATGGATGAAACCCTTGAAACTATGAGTCAAGTTAAACCTCTCTTCCTTTAACTTGCATGTCATGAGTATTTTATTTCCACAATGGGAAAGCTGACTAATATAGCATATGATAGATTCTCTAGGTAAACGCATTTTCTTTAAGCCCATTGTCTTAGTTTGGGTTTCCAAGTAGCAGAGCATGCAGCAGGAGTTCTTATACAAGTCATTTACTGAGGAAAATTCTGAAAGGGAGTGATAGAAGTAGGGTGGCACAGACAAAGACACTAAGCAAGGCGTGGTTTCAGTGAAAATCTAGCCTCACTGTGATCCCAGGGGAGTTTTGGAGTAAGAATGATACCATGGCATTGTGAAATATTGAGGCTATGGGAGCCTTTTGTATCCCTGTAATTGACTACAATTAATGGCTGAAGGTTGTGCGGAGGGAAAGTGTAACTTCCTAGCCACTTCTGAGTAGCAATTCTCGAAAGGAAGGATGCAACAGCTGGAGGATTGGTGACTTGGTCTAGTAAAGGAGATCTGGGCAGGTCACCAAGAAAACCTACTATACCTAGGGAGATTTGTCATCCTGAATCCCTGCTTCCTTTTTTAATACTTTGTATCCTAGCTTAGCTTCCTAGAAAGAACTGTAAATATATATTGCATGCCCTTGAGTTCAGATAAAAGAATCAGCCCTAGGCATTCAGCTCCCACCTGCATTGTGATCTGTGTAACCCAAACATCAACTGGAGCTCCCACTTTTAAATCCCCAAATTTACTCTCACCTCCCCAAGCAGTGAATCTCTTTCATCTTCTGAGACTAGCTTATAAACTCTGCTCCACTGACAAGAGTTTTTCTTCACAGCCTAGCAGTGAATAAATTATCTACTGCTCTATAAGAAATTATCTCGAAACTTAGCATCTTAAAACAATAATAAGTACTCATTTCCTTAAAGTTTCTATGGACTTAGCTGGGTTGTTTTCTTTTCTTTCTTTTTTTTTTTTTGGTACCAGGGATCAAACTCAGGTCCTTGCACTTGCGAGGCAGGCGGTGGAACCACTGAGCTACATCCCTGGGCCTTAGCTGGGTTGTTTTGATTCAGGGTTTTTGATATTTTTCTCTCCCCTTTTGATAATTTTTATTTAGATATTGGCTGGGGCTGCGTTCATTTGAAAGCTTTGTTGAGATGGAGTATTGCTGACCTTGTCATGTGACTGGCAAGTTGGTGCTGGTTGTGGGTATGAGACCCCTACCTCTCCTCATTGTGGTCCTCTCTACAGTGCTGCCTTACAGCCTCCTACCATGGCAGGTGGCTTCTCTAGGGAGAGTGAGCCAGGAGAAATAGGTAAAGGCCACAAGGACTTGTAGGACCTATGCTTAGAAGTTGAACATTGCCATTTTCATAAATTGGTCGCACAGATCAGCTCTGAGTCGATGAAGGAGGACACTGCACAAGACTGAAGAGAAGAGGAAAGGATCACTGAGGACCATCCTAGAGGCTGGTTCCCACAGCACAGTGTACTCCTATGCTTCCCTTCATGTTTTCCTACCTTCTTGCTCTGCCTGTCTGGCAAGACTGTGCTGACTCCTTACTTATCATAACTTCCTTGTTGTGTGTCCTGGTTATCTTTCAAGACTTAATTTGAATTGTATAGGTTGTGAAACTAAAAGATTTATTTAAAAGAAAACAATCAACTTTAGCATTTTCTAAGCCCTTGGAGATACCTATTTTATTCTAACACTTCAGGAGCTGGTGGGCAAGCCATGCTCTCCTTATTTCTAATCTTCATGTTTTTTTAATGTCCTAACATGCCTACTGCTAGCTTTCATCTCTTTCTGGAAATTCTTTATTAAAAATGTCTGTTCTTTTATAGCTACCTTTTGTTCTCTCCGTATGTTATCTCCCATCCCCGCTAGTACATTATTCAGCCACAAAGATGGCAAAATGAAATCTTCCTTCAAGGTTACAATCCTGAGGCATGGTTATATTTGACCCTGAGATGGAATTGTAAAATTTGGCAGATTGGCGGGGAAATAAGTAGAACCAGACACAAAAGGGGCTCGACCTCTGAAGAAAGAAAGGCTTTGACCAAAAGTTATCCCAAGTAGTGTCATGGGAGAATGATTTTTGCTCTCAGTGTTTAATTTCATAGAATTTCTTCATTTTGACTATACATACAGAAATACTACACAAAGGTTATATAAAGCTCTCTGCTTGGGTGTTAACACATTAATGAGAATTGGCTAAGCCTGACCATTCTGCCATCTGTGGCTCTCGTTCTTTCCCTATTTTGGTGACACTTCTTATCTGTCATGGAACAGATGAAAAACTCTTTCCACTGACATAGGCAATATTCCTTACTCTACCAGCTGTCTTTCAAGTTTGTGTTGGCAGTCACTGGAGGAAAGTAAGCGTGTATACAGTCATCCCTTGGTGTTCATGGAAGATTAATTCCAGGACCGTCCCATGGACATCAAAATCTGTAGCTGCTCAAGTCCCCTATATAAAATGGCACAGTGTTGGTATATAACCTACACATATCCTCCTATTTATTTTAACTCATCTCTAGATTACTTATAATACAAAATAAATGTTACATAAATTGTCATTCTATATTGTTTAGAGCATAATGACAAGGAAAAAAGTTTGTATACATTCAGTACAGACACAATTTTTCCCCCAAATATTTTTGATCTGTAGTTGGTTGGATCCCTGGACAAGGAGCCCGCAGATACTCAAGGCTGATTTGTATGTGGTTCAAAACAAATTCCACTCAAAACAACTCACATTCGTCCTTATAGTGGCATACAAAAGAACATACTAAGGGAAGGGCTTTACAGTAATCCTCTTTCATACTTTACATGAGGTTATGTCATCTAACTGCTCAGAAGCCTCTATGGTTCTCTGTACCTAATCAAGTAAAACCCAAATGCCATGTCTTAGCATTTTGGACCGTCTACCCGTCATTCAGACTTCAAACCACCTTATGAAAAAAGTGTCCAATCTCCTTCCCTTTACATGTCACTTATAGTTCAGCCAAATCAGATTACTCACTATTATCCTAGCCTACGCCATAATTTTCAACCTCTACACACCTGTAAATTGTGTTCTCACTATCTAAATGCTCTCCCATCGTACTTGATTGTGGATGTATTTCCTTGGCCTGAGTCTGACATAGTGATATCTCATTCATGATGCTTTCCTTGATTCCCTCTACATAGAGGTGATCTAACTGTCCATGGGTTCTGAGAGCGCTTCAGGAAGAACGTGCTGACAGCCAGGTCATTATTCCCAGTATAGATCTGCTGAGGTAACAGAGTCACCATGCTGGGTCTGTACCTGATGCTTTCTAAAACACTGATGGTGGTGAGTGAGGACAAGCTTCTGCTTTAATTCTGCCAGTGGTTGCTAATCTTTGGAGGAAGGCAGCTTTTTGGTTGGGGCAGGGGGAAGACTTAATGGACTTTTGGATTATGCAAATGAAAGAAGATATTTTTGAATAGAGAGACCCCGGTCTAAGGTTTCTTCCTGTGGGTTTCATAGGACTCTGTGATTTACTATGGCATTACTGGGCATTCTGTGAGAGGTGATTTAGAAACCCCAAAATATTTTTGAACTTTGCAGACTATGAGGATGGCCAGCGATTGAACAGATCCCTTAACAATTTTAGTGGAAGAGTTGCCATGTGCCAGGGGATGCTAGGACTGAATTCACTTGGTGGTTCAGTCTTGAGGACAGGGGAGAGGTCACTGGTATCTGATGTGTGCTATGTTGTAGAGAGGGGAGGGTGTTAGACTGACCACATGAGTGTTTCTCTCCCAAGTATTTTCCCTAAACTCCCCCTATGCATTGTAGGATGACTTATAGGACCGAATAAGCTTTAGTAGGCTGGTAGGAAATAAGAAGGAAATTTAGTTTTCATTCTAAAGCCTGAGCTGCTCTCTCCCTTTCCTCTCTCTTTTGCTTTTGTTAATGATTGTTGCAAAATATGGATTGCAAAGGCTGAAAGTGAATTGTATAGTGAATAATGAGCTTTGGGTGATTTTCTTACTTTATTATGCCCTCATGTTTTATACTTAATTAGTGTTTTATAAACGTGTCTGATAACCCAATGTGGTAATTTATGAAGATGAGATGTGAGATGAAAGAGAAAGATTCTAGGCCTACATCAACCTGATAAGGTTAGTGAGGGAGAATTAGAATCTTATGAGTCATTTTCCTACACTGTTGGAACACAGGATATAAAAAAAATCCATCCTTATGATGGAAGAAACTTATGGGGTTTACATCAGCTGGTTATCCAAATTGTCTTATTCCACTGAAACCTATCATATGAGGGAGATGGCAAACCTCTTCAGTAAAGAGACAGATAATAAATATTTTAGAATTTTCAGGCCACACATGGTATTTGGCGCATAGTCTTTGTTTTTGTTTGTTTGTCTACAACTTCAAAGTGTAAAAACCAATCCTAGCTCCAAGGACTGTAAAACACAAGCCCCTAGTAAGATTTGGCTTCTTGGCTTTAGTTTGCCAATCCCTGTTATGTTAAATAATTTACTAATGTGGCAATGGCTCTAATAAAATTTTTTTGAAAAGAAAACTAAACAAATAAAAATATACTTAAATACGAGTCATAGCCATTGGGAAGAAAAGATGCTGATTAACCAGCCATTGGATTTGCAAAATAAACAGTAAAAGTCTTGCTCAAAACAAAACAAAGCATACCAGGCATATTCAATAAATAGTACTGTACCAGGGAACAAGTTATTTAGTGGATGAACTTATTGCCAAATAGGAAAAATCGCAGAGTTGATAAGACTCTAAGAATGTTATCATATAAAATTATTGTGAGTAGATGCTGGGAAAAGATGCAGTGCAGGAAATCAAAGAAATTTTATACCCTCAAACAGGGTGACAAATATTGATGATATATCACATGATCTGGAAGAGATTTTGAGAAATAAACTGAAAAACCACAGTGGCAGCCAATAAACACCACACAAGCATTTGTAATATTTGCCTCTGATTGTGAAATTCGAGAGAACAAAGAATTGCCCATAACAAGAACAGGCCAAGATATAATTGACTTCTGGCCTTCATATCTGTACACGAAAGGGGTGTCTTGCAGAACTGTGCTGATTTCCATGCAAAAGAGAGTACCTTGTTGATAGCTGGTTTTGTGAGAGCTTTTGCAGCTCGTTGAAAGAAAAAGTTTCTCCCATTGTCACAAAGCACTGCTTCTTCACAGAGAGGAGCTATTGCCAAATACTCTTGGAGATGAAATGAAAGAAAGTTTTGGATGATGCTATAAAATGACTACGATATACAAAGACCAACTTGAGCATATTTTTAAGTCTGTGGGAAAATGTAGACAAAGACCATATAAGTGCCTTGCCATCCACAGAAAGTTTGTAGCTTAGCAGAGAAAGTTTTCAATAGAATGGTTGAGCTTGAAGGTGAAATTCAGAAGTACTTTCAAGGTAATAGTGGTCAGATAGTGGTAAGTGCTTTGATAAACAAGAGCTTCAGGAAGTAGCCTTCTTGCAAGACATGTTTGTGATATTCAGCTGAAGAAGTCTCTACAAAGCTCTAGAGAAAATGTTTTGAATCCAAGTGATAAGATTTTTTTTTTTAATTTCCATTTGTTCCTTTTTTTTTTTTTTTTTTTTGGTACCAGGGATCAAACTCAGATCCTTGCACTTGCGCAGCGGACGACAAAACCACCAAGCTAAATCCCCGGCCCCAAGTGATGAGATTCTTAACTTAAAAGACAACTGAACATGATTTCTGATTTATGTGATGATGGAATAAGATCCTCCTGGAAAATTTCCTTGCTTACAGCTGTAAGACTTGGACATAAAGCAAGAAGCAACTCCCTGAAATTACTGGATACAGGAGAAAGAGAGAGAGAGAGAGAGAGGGAGAGAGAGAGGGAGAGAGAGAGGAGTGAGGCGAAAGGCACAGTGGTGAGGAATAGACATTTGAGACAGCATCTGTATGAATGAAGTTCTCTGTGTCTTAGCTCGGGTCTCAGTGCATCCCACCAAATATACACAGTGGCAGTGAGGGTGGGGGTAGAACACCTAATGTCTTCCGGTAGGGGTGTCCACAGCTGATGGAGAGAGCTGGAGAATCCTCAAAGAGAGTCACATGAGCCACCCCCAAATACTGTGTCCCCACCTCTCTGACTGATCCCTGAACCACATACACACAAAACAGACTTGAGGCAGCTCAATTAAGGACAAAACATTTGAACGGAGTTTGGAGTTGCAATAAACAGAGTTAGGTGAGCAAAAGAAAGCTGCTTGTTAGAGCAAAATAACAAAGTCAAGAATTTACAAAGCTTAACATTAATAAATTTCAGGGTAAATCCAAAAGTTCCCAACACTGACAAGAACTACAAGAAGTGGGCACATATCCGGATGATCAAGGAGAGGGATTTTGAGGTAGAAGTTGATGTCACAGGTAAGGATTTTAAAGCTATTAACATGATTTCCAATGAAATAAACCAAAATATAAGCTCAATGAATTAAAAATAATAGAACATTTAACAGTGTGGGACTGCATAACCTTTGTTCCTTTTTCTCCAGCCCCATTGTGATTAAAATGTGAGTTAATGGATGGAGATGCTTGTTAGTCTAGGGACGCTAGATCCTCCAGCCCCATTGTGATTAAAATGTGAGTTAATGGATGGAGATGTTTGTTAGTCTAGGGACACTAGATAGGGATCTGTAACAGACCTAGAGTCCCAGAGTAAACTACTCAACTCTTTGTTTATCCGGAACTGATATTCCAGGCACCACAATTGTTAGAACAAGCTGCAGATGTCTGCTAACCATCAATATGTGACAGTCGATCAATAACCTTTGTCCCCTTTTCTTTAATGTGTTAACTTCCCCCTCAACCCTCTATAAAAACAGCCTCGGATTCTGAGCCAGTTGCCTCTCTAAGCTATTTTGCTTTGGGAGTGCCGTCTGGCCAGACCAATAAAGGTCTGTTTTCCAACTTGTCCGGTGTGTGTTCCTTCCCAGGTGTTCTTCGCTGTAGTCAGCTCCTTGGAGCGTTTGGTAAGGCTCTTGGTCTTACATTCTGAAGGCACCGCTAGGATCCCTGGGTGTGCTTCACTAGTCAGCTCCTCAGAGCGTTTGGTAAGGCGCTTGGTCTTACAACAGAAAAATAAGAAGAGACAAAACTAAACTGAAATTTCGGGACTGAAAAATACAATAGCTGAAATTTTTTTAAAAACCACTAATGGATGTAACAGCTAAATAGAAATGACCAGGAAAACACAAGCAAACCCAAAGACAGATTAGTTGTAATTATCCAGTGTGAAGAACAAAGAAAAAAAGATTGGAAAAATATTAACATAGTTGCAGAGACCTGTGACATAAATATTAAGTGTTCTAAATTATGTGTAATTGGAATTCTAGAATAAGAGAAGAAAAAATAAAAATTTGATAAGAATGGCAAAACAATCTCTCAAATTTGATAAAAAACAGATGACACCCTCAAAGGACATCAAGTAAAATAAGCATAAGCAATTTTATATCAAGGCATGTTATGGTCCAGCTGTTGAAACCAAATTTGAGAATGAGTCTTTGAAGCACCAGGAGAACACAACATGTTATACAAGAAAACGATGATTTAACTAATAGCTGAGTTTTAATAAAAAACCATGGAGGATTGATTAAAGACAGTGGGGAAAAAAAGCTCTAAAGTGCTGAAGGAAGAAAACCACCAATCCAGCTTCTACACCCAAAGAAAATGTCCTTCAAGAATGAAGACAAAATAAAGATATTTCTAGATGTAAGAAGATTAAAAGTATTCTTCACCAGCATCCCTGCACTGCAAGAAATGCTAAAGGAAGTTCCTCAAGTAGAAAGTAAATGATCCTAGATGACAGTGGTATCTCCATAAAAGAATGAATAACGTAAAAAAGTATAAATGCAAAGTAATATTTTTTTTTGTTATTTTCTTCTTAATTGTTTACATGAATCATATAACTGTAAAAATCATAGCAGCACCTTGTGTGACATAACAAATGTAGATGCAATATGTATAATTATAAAATGAATCACAGCGTAACATATGGGACAAATGACTTCAAGCTTTCTATATTTTGCTTGAAATTTAAGTGGACTATGAAAAATTAAGGATGTATATTGCACTCCTAGAGCAACAACTAAAATAATAATACAAAGAAGTACAGCCACTTCTCACAAGATGGAGTAACAGGAACTGGATATATCCTCTTCCCTGAAATATTAAAAAACAAGAAAAAAATACATGAACATCAATTTCACACTGAGGATCAGATAATAAAGAGCAATGATCTCTAAAAGTGGGAAACTAAGAAAATAAGCCCCACAATTGCCCCAGCCTTTTCCATAGAGAGAGTTTTCAGGCCTTGGTCCAATGAAAGGAACGTCAGGTAGAACCCAGCTGCCTCTTTGGGAGGCAAACTGAGACAGAACTGAGACAGTGGAGACTCCAAGACAGCTAGGACTTTCAGGGCAAGTACCAGAGAGGGGAGAGCTGACAGATGAAGAGCTCTGAATGTCAGCAAAGGGTACTCTTGAGTCTGGAGTTGAATGCTAATCAGTGCATATGAAATGAGCTGAGGTTAGGGAAAGAACTACCTTAGGATTAGAGGACCTAGTACTTGAAGGTCGTGCCGGTCATGGGAAAGTTCCTATTCAAAACAGCCTGAGTGGAAAACCTCACTGTTTATGGAGAATCAGGTAACACATTCAGAAAACGTTTGCCTCAGTAAACAGGGAAAAATTCATCCTAGACTAAATACTGCTCTGGGTCTGCCTAAGAAAGCTTAAAAGCAACCTGTGGAAGGATTAGACTGTTGCCAAGTAATCTAACTGTATTAAGAACAAAGTTCAATAGTATTTTCAGTAATATAAATTCAACAAGTTAAAATTGACAATATCTGGTATACCATCAACTATTAGCTAGCGTGCTGATTTTCTACT
Source organism: Heterocephalus glaber (assembly GCF_053883595.1). Taxonomy (NCBI): domain Eukaryota; kingdom Metazoa; phylum Chordata; class Mammalia; order Rodentia; family Bathyergidae; genus Heterocephalus; species Heterocephalus glaber. The sequence continues at coordinate 22,789,926 of NW_028258156.1, read as the reverse complement.
GCTGCTTAAACTAATTACTACCATTATGGACTGAATATTTATGTCTCTCTAGAATCACATGTTTAAATTCTACTCCCAATGTAGTAGTGTTAAGAAGTAGAACCTTTTGGAGGTAATTAGATCGTGAATGGGATTAGTGTCCTTATGAACGGGACCTCAGAGGTCTCTTGCTCTGATTCTACCATGTGAAGATACAAGGAGAAGTTGGCAGGCTCTCACCAGAATGCAACCATGCAGGCAACCTGACCTCAGACTTCTAGCCTCCAGAACTTAGAGAAGTTTCTGTTACTTGTAAGCTATCCAGTCTTTGGTACTTTTTTAAATAGCAGCCCAAAGAGACTAAGGCAGAAGCTTAAGACAAAACATATTTATCATTTTCCAGTTCTGTATGTTAGAAGTCCCAATAAGGCTCAATTAGCTTATCGGCACAGGGTCTCACGGGGCTGTAATCAAGGTGCCAGTTGGAGCTGTGGTCTTGTCTAAGGTGCAGGGTCCTTTTACAAAGTCATGCAGTTGGTAGCACGATTCACTTCCTTGCAATTATAGAACTCACGGAGGTTGTGTCTTCTTGTCATCAGGAACGCATTTCTCTGACTTCCTCTAGTCAGATCCTGTAGGCTGCTTGTTGAGAAACTGCCTGACTATGTCAGTTCACCCAGGACAATTTCTTTCTTGATCAATTCAATTGATTTGGAACTTTGATTTCATCTGCAAACTTCCATCTTCTCTTTTGACATACAGTGTAATATGGTTATGAAAGCAATAGCCCCTCATCAAGGGTAGGAAGTTATAAAAGAACGTCAGTCATCAGGACCGTCATAGATTTTCCAATCCCGCTAGACATGAAAAGAAGCAGAGAAATATGACCTCCATTTTGGGGGGCATGATGAAAATGATAAGACAAATAATTGTCTTGAAATCAGCATAGAAGTGACAGAGATGATAGAATTGGTAAACAGGGACAGTAAAACTACTATTGTAGCTATATTACATGAGTTTAAGAAACTATAAGAAAGATCCAGTGTATTATGGAGGAACCTGGAAAACATAAAAAGGCATATGTAGCTTCATGGAAGGCAATTACAATCTCTGCAATAAAAAGTGCACTGGATAGAATTAAGAGCTGATTCGATACTGCAAAAGAAAAGAGTAGTACATTTGAAGGAAATTACCCAAAATAAAACAAACTGAGATGAAAGTACAAAGAGAGCATAAAAAGAGAAACTCTAAAGTGTCTAAAATCAAATATGGAGCTGCAAATTTGGTAAGTATGTGGAATGGAATAGAAAAATACATTTAAGGAAATAAATCTGTTTCAAAATTTGATAAAAACTATAAACTCATGGATGAAGGTACCCCTGATCCTCGGTCTTAGGTACCATGAATAAAATTTCACCAAGGCACTTCAAAACTAAACTGTTAAATCCAGTGATAACTATAGAGAACATCTTAAAAGCATCCAGTAGCTGGGTGTAGTGGCGCATGCCTGTAATTCCAGCACTTTGGGAGGCCGAGGCAGGAGGATTGCAAATTTAAACTAAGCCTGGGCAACTTAGTGATTTAGCAAGACTCTGTCTCAAAAATAAAAGCTAAAATAAAAGAAACACCCAGAATAAAAGACATATATAGAGGAACAAGGATAAGAGTGACATCAAGTTCTTACTGGAAATAATGCAAGGGGTGACGCTAGAGTAACATTTAAAAATTTGCTGATATGCAATATTTTTAAATGTCCTGATGCATTAAACTTCTATACCCAGCAAAAATTCATTTAGAAAAAACTTCAGGCAAAATAAAGACTTCCTAAAACACAAAAGTTGAAAGAATTTACCTCCAGCAATATCTCACTAAATGATATTTTAAAGGGAGTCCCTCATCTGCCCTAAGGGTGGGAAAGATATAAAGGACAGAAAAAGCTGTGGTTGTTTTTTTGTTTTTCACTTGCTTCTTCTTTTTTCTTTTTTTGGTACTGGGGATTGAACTTGGGACCTTGCACTTGCAAGGCAGGTGGCGAAACCACTGAGCTAAATCCCTGGCCCTTTCACTTGTTTCTTGCTGCCTTCTGCCTGCCATGAACTGTTTCTTCTCTGTGGCACCCCCCTGCCATGCCACCCTGGTTTGAAGCCAGCCAGCTATGAACTGAAATCTCTATAAATTGTGAGCCAATTGAAACTTTCCTCCTTTAACTTTGGGTTTTGGGTATTTTGTCTCAGCAATGAGAAAAGTAACTAAGACAGTAATTAAAGAAAGTCAACAAAGAAGACAAATGGATTCATAAAATTCTCAATTCAAAAGAAGGCAGAAAAAAATGGAAAAAGGTAACAAATAATAGATGGCAAAAATTCATAGTTTTGTGTTTTATATTTCAGATGAAGAATTGTTCATTTAGAAAATAAAGAGTATGATGATATATTTAAAACTGGTCATATCAGTAATCAAATAAAAATTAAATGTCTAAACATTGTAATTGAAAGGCTAAGATGGCCAGATTGGAGTAAACAAAAAAAGTGAGACCTATCTGTATGCTGCCTACAGGAAACCATCTTTAAGTATAAAACAAATATAGGTTATGAGGTAAATATTGGATTAAATATGCCATTTATTAATGCTAACATTAATTAAATTTACACTACAATGTCTATATTCATAAATGGCTATCTTCAATTCATCTAGAAAACAAGCAGTTGTGGATGTTCATGAACCCACATACTGAGCTTCAAAAAACATATAGAGTAAAAAACTGATAGAACTGGAAACACCATAGATAAACCTAAAAACATAGCAAGAGATTTCAAAGTTCCTGTCAAAAACCCGATAGGACACTAACATTTTATTGATCTCACCTGACCTTTATGCAACATGTCACCCAACAACAGGTCACACACTCTGTTCAAGTGCACATTGAAAATTAACCAAAATAAAACATTCTAGAACATGGGTGATGAACCTATGATGTGCGTGTTATTTGTTTTGCTTTTAAGACAAAAGATGTTAATATATGAATTTTTTTTTTTCTGAACTAAAATGTCAGTATTCAGGTTTAATTGGCACTTTGGGCATTCGGTCTTTAAAAGTTTTGCCATAACAGTTATAGGCCATTAAAAAGTCTTTGTAAGTTCAAAGTGATTAAAGTCCTGCTAAATATATACTCTAACTATACTGGAAATTTGGTACAATGTAGCAGAAAGTTCTCTGAAAAAATCTCAAAATATTTGAAAACTAAACAAAACTCTTCTAAATAAGAAGAGGGTAAAGGAGAAATCAAAAGAGAAATTTAAAAGTATTTTGAGCTGAATAAAAATGAAAATGCAAGTTACCAAAATTTTGGGGCTGCATCTAAAATAGGATTTAAAGTGAGACATATGGGACTAAACACATATTAAGAGAGGGATTGGAAAAAAAAAAGAGAGGGATTAAATCAATACTTTAGCTTGCACTTTCAGAAATTAAAAAAAGAGAAGCAAATTAAACCTAAATAAGCAGAAGAAATAACAAAGGTCAAAGTGTAAATCATTTACTTATAAAACAAAAGCAATAGAGATAATGAAATCAAAAGTATGTTCTTAGAGAAGATCAATAAAATTGACAAATCTCTAGCTAGACAAGTCAGAAAAATAAATAAAAGATGACACAGGTTACCAATATTCGGAATGAAAATGATGACATAGCTACAGATCTGAAAGTTATTAAATATAAGATAAGGAGCCAGGTAAGGTGGCACAAGCCTATAATCCCAGCACTTGGGAGGCCGAGGCAGGAGGATTACAAGTTTGAGACCCGCCTATGCAACTTAGTAAAATATTCTTTTAAAAAACCAGAACAAACAAACAAACAAAAACAGCAAAGAAACAAGAGTTGAACCTGCAGCTCAGTTTGAGGGCCCGGCGTTCAATCCTCAGTACCCACTCTCCTATCTCCATTATGTCAATGCATTTGAGAATTTAGATGAGCTGGAGAAATCCTTTGATGGAAACAAACTACCAAAGTTCCATAAGGAGGGGTCAGTAACTTGAATGCCCTTGTATCTATTAAAGAGAATTTGTAGTTAAAACATAACACTAAGAAAATTGTAGGCTCATGTGCTGTCACTAGTGAATTTTACCAAACATTTAAGTAAGAAATGAATCTACTGTATGTAAACTTCTTCAAAAAAGTAGAGAGGGAAATAATTTCCAACTCATTCTGTGAAATCAGTATAAAATAGTAGATCCGATGTCAGATAAAGCTATCACAAAGAAAGAAAAGTACAGACCTATATCACTTTTATAAGAATATGTGCAAAAATGTTAAATGAGATTTCACAAATCCAACGATCTATTAAATAAGGTAGTATATATCACAATCAGTGACATTTACTTCAGGAATAAAAACTTGGTTTAGCTTTTAAAATTAGTGTAATTCACTGTATTGATAGGCTAAAGAAGACAGGCTATATTCATCAGAGTAAGTGGAGAACAAACATTCAATAAAATTAAAGATCAACTCCTGATAAAAACCCTCAGGAAAGTAACTATTATATGAAGACTTCCCAACTTGATAAAAGGTATCTGTGAAAAAACTACAGCTAATATATCTAAAGGCGAAAGGCTGACCACTTTCCCCTTAAAATCAGGAATAGGACAAGTATATCCATTCCTGTCACCAATGAACTGGAGGTTTTCCATCATCCAGTAAAGCTTCAGTGTGGTCAAGGAAGAATACAGCTCCATGCTGTGGGCGGAGGCTACAGCCACAGTGGGAGTGGAATTGGGGAATAAGGGGGCCTTCCTGGGGGCTTCCTAGGGAAATTTCACCTAGGGAGGGGCATCTGCTAAGTCACAGATTTTCATGTGGTCAGACATGATGGAAATTCAGACTATTTGTTAAAGAAAAGTATAAGTCTTGGTAAAGAAATTGAACATATCTAGCTAGACTCTACATATATCAACTTATTGTACTTACTTGATAATAACTTCTTCATGATTATGGATTTTGTCTTTATTTTCTCCACCAAAGAGCCTTGAACACTGCAAATGCTTCCTAAGTATTTGTTCAATGAAGGAATATGCAGTATAAATTACAATGTGAACCTTTGATAGATATATTATTAAAATTCCTTTAAATGATCAGTAGCCTTATTTTAGAGTATTTTGTAGTTGGAGTGGCTTCTTTTTTATTATGTATGTTTGCAATACATAGAGTTTACATTCAACTTAGGAGTTTGCATCTTGATCATTTTTTACTCCCCCCCGCCTCCCCGTCTCTCCTTTCCCAGTTGGGTTGACTTCTGAGGTCCTGTATGAATATACCACACACTATTTCATCACCACTGGAATTGAAAGTTATGGACAAAATATTTATGGGCAAAGGTGTCTCTGATACATGATTGCCTCCAGAAGGCTGATCTCAGAAGACCAAGTTGACACACACACAGTAGTAATTAAGAAATGCAAAGTAAAAAATAATTTCCTTTGATTATGGAGACTTTCACTGGGAAGAATGCTCCACTGAGGCATGGCATGGTCAGTCTTTTGCACATTCTTTTGCTTGTACAGCTGTCTGCTCTTATTCATCAGGAGCAAGTTCCAAGATTCCTAGTTGAAGCCTGAAATCATGGATAGGACTGAACCCTACACTTACCTTTTTTCTATATAGACTACTATAATTTGGATCTTGAATATTCCCTGAAACCCCATGTGTTAAATCCTTGGTGTCCAGGGTGGTAGAATATTTACGAGGCATAGCCTAGGGAGAAGTCTTTAGGTCACTGGAGGTAGGCCCTTAAAGGAGATTGTGGGGTCCTGGCCCTTTCCTCTTTTACTTTCATTTCCTGGCCATAAAGTGAGCAGCTTTGTTCTGCAGGAGGCTCTCATTATGATGTCCTGCCTTGCCACGGGCCCAAAGCGTGGGGCTGATGGATCACAGACTGAAACCACCAAAACTGTGAGACAGAATAAACCCTTTCTCTTTATAAGTTAATTTTCTCAGGTATTTCTGTACAGTAAGGGAAAGCTGACTAATACATAGGCATATCTTTGATAAAATTTAGCTTATAAATTAGGCACAATAAGAGATTAATTGTAACTAAGAGAACAATCATAACAATATACTGTAATAAAAGTTTATGTGAATATAGTTTCTCTCCCTGTCTCTCCCCCTTCTTGTGATGGTGTAAGGTGATACAATATCTGTGTAATGAGATAAGTGAGGTGAATTACATAGGCATTGTGACTTAGTGTTAGGTTACAACATAAAGGCAACTTAAATAGAAGCATTATGGTGAGGATATGTGGACAGTGATGGTTCACAGTCCAGGCAGGACAGGGCAGGACAGGGCAGGACAGGATGCCACAAGGTTTCAGCACACTACTCAGAAGACTGCACATTTTAAATTGTATGAATTATTGTTGGTTTCTGGAATTTTCCATTTAATATTTTCAGACTAGAGTTGACTGTGGGTAGCTGAAACTTTGGAAAGCAAAACACAGACAAGGGGATGGGGAACTGCAGTACCGTATTTCTGGTTCTAAGAAAAGCATGTAAAGCCTCAATTTCTTTTCCTTTTTTGGAATGAATGAATGAAAAATGAGGTCTTTCCGCTAGATGAACGGAACGAAGATTCATTGATCTTCATCTCTTTGTCCAACCTGTTTTCCCATCGCTGCACATGTGTCTCACTCACAAGGTAAATCCTCTTGCTACAAGAAGGATTTTCAAAGCTGATCCTAATTTGGAAGTAGTGCAGGTGGGAATGGGAACCAGAAATTTTGTTGAAATCACTTGAAAATTTCTCTAAAAGCAATACACATTTATTGTAAGATTTCGAACTACATAATGTAACTACATCAAGAGGTGAAAAAGGTTCTAGTGTCTTAAGACTCTCCTTTGAAATTATTGCAAAAGTAATACACACTTGTAAGAATTTGTATGTCACAGACTTATATTAAGTAATAGGTGAGAGGTTCCTTTCTCCCTTTTTTTTTTTTTTGGTACCGGGGATAGAACTTGGGTCCTTGTGCTTTCGAGGCAGGCAGTGGAACCACTAAGCTAAATCCCCGGCCCCCTTTCTCCCTTTTTGAGCCTGTTTCCTTGAGAAATCACTGTTACTGGCTTTTTGTGGCAGTACAATTGAACATATTATTTTAATGACTGGTCACTAAATCTTTTATGTAGTCTGTAGTTTATTCATACTATTCCTTTTGATAGCATTTGGATAGTCGCTTTTTATCTCTACTATTAACTGTGCTCTAACAAAACATTCTTGTATGTACATATTTTTCTTGTTTCATATATATTGTCATAGGATAAATTTTAGTAGTAGAATTGTTGGTGTATTTAGAAACAAGGTAAGGTAAGCTCTTAAAGCAAAAGGCAACTGAGTATTTTCCAGAGGTGGCTCTGCTCTTTCTAGTGATGACAGCAAAGAAGGTGACATAACTGTTTGCATGATTCCCTGTGTCCTGGAGGGGAGATATTTGGGTAGAACCAGTGGAATAAGCACCGAAGACAAGCAGAGCCCAGTCAGTTCATGTGAGAGTCGACCTGTTAGAAAGAGCAGGCTTGGCTGCTTTCCTATCTTACTGGAACATCAGTGGCAGCTTTCTGGAAAGAGCCTAAGCCAAGTGCTAAAGTGCTAAAGTGCAGGAGATTTCTGCTGTCTACCTGCCTGATAATGTATGTTTTTGAAAGGCTGTGGAATGGCACAGGCTTTCTTGCAATTTTGGAGGTTCTGGGAAGTGTGGAGGTCAGAGAATAAAGGTGGAAGTCAGTTAAAAGTCAAAGCTGGTCACCGAACCAACCAGCCACAAGAATAATAATAGAGAGATGTGACAATGTTCAGGTATTGTGCTGTGTACTTTTGTACGTGGAGATGTTAACTCTCACCACACCTCCCACAAGAAGTAACATGACCCCATTTTACAGATGAGCAACCAGAGAGACATAAAAGTCAAGGAATTTACCTATGGCCACACAGTTAGGAGATAGGGAATCTAGGACTCCAATCTAGACCTGGGACACAGAAAGCACCTGTTGGTTCTGAGTAAAATGACGAGACTTTCAGATTTGGAGGTCAGATTAGAAAAGGGATTTTGGCAGTGCAGGGAGTTTGGTGCACACTCAGCAACCTGGTGAGAACAGGGAACTTGAGATTCTTTCCCAGAATTCACAGGAATAGGAGGCCATGTTCTACCTGGCCAGGTAGGTGAAGTCTGAAAAGGTACCACACATAGTCTTTGTTGCCAGTCAGGAGGCAGGAAATGAGGATGTAGTAAAGAGATAGGAGTCATTTTATCATCAATCAAAGGAAAGTTTGCCCTTTAGCTGACCTTGGCTCTGCCATCCTGCTCACTCATAAACTAAAGACACACTCAGAAGGGCTCAGAACCAGACCACTGCTTCCCCTGGGATTGCTGGGTGATCCCGTTGTGTGCAGCCACAGGAGGATCAGCTGCATTTCGATGTGTTTCAGTCCCTATTGTTAATTTCTTAACAGTCATGGCTATGCCAAACCATTGTGAGATATTTTACTAAAACAGTTCCCAAAGAGGAGACAATTCCTAAAGAGGAGACACCTGCAGCAGGACTGATTGCTGCTTTTACAACCCAGAAGAAGCTATATTGTCTCTTTTTCACATCCTCTAAATTTCTTCTGTCTTGGAGATACCTGTGATAGAGTTGGAAGAGTCACTAATTTCTTCTGTCCCCGAAGGCAAAATATACAGTGTGTGATCACAGCAGGTGTTGCTTAATTGCTGCTTTGCTAATTTAGAAGAAAGGAGAATGCTAACATAAGTTCTTTGAATTTGATGATTTACTCATTCATTTCACTTTGATTTATTGGGTGAGGGCCAGGCTCTTTGCTAAGTGTTGCAGACACAGAAAGGAGACTTAATGCCCTAAATATCACCAAAGAAGATAAAGGCTTGAAATTACAAGGTAATTTGGCAATCAACAGGATCAAGTTATGCTTTTTAGTTTTTAGTTCCCTGTGAACTAAAAGTAGTTGAAAGGGATAAGAATTTTATTTTTTTGCACAGCCATAGGAAGTTCCTAGTTTCAGTTCAAGTCATGATCCCACAGTTTAGTCATTTAAGATTGTCATTCCTTTTAAGAGGTGGGTAGCTAGCAACTAAGCTGTTTAGTCCTTCAAAAAAGAACTCCAACATCCTCAAATTTCTCCTGTCCTTTGAGCCATTTTAGGGTAGCAGCAATTCAGTTTCCCCAAAACTGTGCCTTTCCTGGACACTTTACATCTGGTGTCCATAGGTAATACTTCATCTAGTAGTTCCCTTCCTGAGTGCCATAGGCTGCTAGCTACCCACCTCTTATTAGTGATGGGATTTGTAACTGTCTTCAACAACTAAGGCAGATTATCAGTGTCAGATACCAGTGTCAGGTATTTAGTAGCTCCTGGAGTTCATGCGAAGACTAGCAAATGGACAGAATAGAAGCTGGGCCACTTAGAGAAGCAGAATCCATTACTAATGCTAACATGGGTTCTTCTTGAATCCTGGATACCACTGACACTACAAGTGCACATCATAAAATTTCCCTGCTTCCTCATACGCAGGCTCAAAGTCTCAGGTAGAAGCAGCCTATCGGCCACCAGATTGGTCTGGTACCCAATCAGGCCTTAGCTTCCAGGGAAGCAACAGGACCTCACTGAGATTCACACAAAGGGAGTTTCCTCAGTACAGAAGGAGGCGAGATACAGCCCAAAATGGCTCATCCTCTGTTAAGACAGAGTAAGGTGATCCATGTGAAAAGAGGTGGGGACTGATTGGAAGTCTGAACCCAGAAAGGTAGAGCTTGATGATTTATTGGAGAGGGAAAAGAGGAGAAATGTAGGGCTACCCTCACATTTCTGGCAAGGAATGATAATATCTCTCCTTGCCATGTTCTCTAGTCAGGGGGAGTAGGACTGATTCCTAGGTCTCCTAACTCTATGGCAGGCAAAATGGTGGGAGAGCCTCTGGATATAGCATTTTTGGATTCAACCCTTAGCTACTTCCCAGCTATATGACTTTGAATGTGGAGCCTAACCACTCCAGGTTTCAGTTTCCTCATCTATAAAATGGGGGTAGTAATAATATCTATTTTAAAGAGAGGTCCTCAGATTGAATGAATGCACACATGTAAAGTACTTAGAATGATGCCTGACCCTATCGAGTGCTCAATAAGTGCTACTGTTAGCTCCATCACTCCAGGGAGTCCAGTGAGTTTGAAGTCCTCCACACCCCTGTGAGAGACTGATCTAAGAAAACAGAGGGGTCTTTAGCAGGTAGGGATTACTGGTCACACTTTTCATAATGAGGAAATATGAACCAGCCCCAGTAGTTCCTTACAGCCACTCATAATCAATAAGACAGTGTAGTATTTAACTACAATGGTCCTGGTTTGTTGACCAGTAATCAGGAAAATAGTTTCTGCAGATCTGACTGAGACTGTGCCCTCTACATATTCTGATTTGAGTTTCAGACCCAGCCAAATCACAAATCCCCTCCACTCTAGCTCACTCTAATGTGAGCGAGTCAAGCAGGTTTCTTATATAACAAGAACTTTGGTATCTCACCCAGGGCTTGGTTCCTGGCCACTTCTCCACCCCACAACAGAAAAAGGCACCAAGGTATTTGAATAGTTGGGTGTGATCCAAGCTTAGGGCTTGGGACAATGCGCAGGCCAGTGTATTCAAAGATCAACTTGATTCTGATTTTAGTGAGACCCTCCCTGTAAGATGTGGGAATGGACAGAAGTACTTGGAGAGCCCTGGTTTGCCTAATTCCATTAGCCCCTGCTGGGGGATTCCTGAGTCCAGACCTATGTGGAACCTACAGAACCCACAAATTGGCCAAAGCTTCCTGAAGGGTCTTCAGTTCTAAATCAGCTCATAAATGATGGAGCTTCCCCCAAGAACCTTTCCCGAAGCCCACAGCAAAAGGAAGCTGTCTGTAGCACTTTCACCTACAATGAGTTTGCACATTTGCACAGGTCTAAATTTCTTAAAGGAAAGAAGAACCCTGGGCCAAGAAAGATAATGATCAGTTTTCCAACTGGAGAAGAAATACCCTTCTGTGTCAGAGTAATGCAAAAACAAACTGAAGAGTGACTAAAGCCTTTGGCACAAACATTCCATTCATTTTTTATTTGACACTGCTAGAATAATCACAGGACACTCACATCAGTCTGAGTCTGGATGGAAAAGGCAAATTAGTTGTACAATATCTAGGATCTCTACTTTCTCACTGGAGCCCCCTTGCTCAGATGAAACTGAATTTGAGACGGGATAATCCTTATTTCTTGGGTATGATCTAGAATTTTGGGTGTTTTTTTCTGTTGAGGAAATTAGTTTATCAGGGTATTGCGATTTTCTATATCTTAGTTGAAACAGGAAGACTGAATTTAAGACATACCAAGAATACAAATGGAAATTCCACTTTATAAGATTGTCCTTTTGTAATTTTCAAAGAAGGAGTCTTGTTGAACAGATACATTTCCACTTTAACAATGAGAATTGTTGCTCTTCCTACCAGGCATTGTGAAGACATTATCTGTAATTTTTGTAATAATCTTCCAAAGTAGACATTATTGCTCCATTGCAAAGACTGGAAACTTGGGGTCCAAGAGATGACTTTGGCAGGAGGGAGGTATGGAGGCCGGCCTGCTGCCTCAGAGCCCCAGCTCTTTCCCTCTTTCTCATTGTGCTAGAGTGTCTCTTCCCAAAGAGGGGAGATCGTCCTAAAGTGAGGGTGTCTCCTGCTTTAAGTACCCCGGGTCAGATTCAAACTTTCTTCAAAAATTCAGCCCAATTCTTTACCAAGTGCTAGGTATTTTTGAAGTGAAATCACGCTTCTTGTAAGGATCAAAGTTCCACGTTTTTAAACGTTGTGAGTTTTCTGTCCTCTTGCTTCAGTGGAATCAGTTAGGCAAGTCAGGCATGGAGGTATTTGCCATTTGTGGGCAGGTCATAGGTAAAGGCTGCTGAAGGAAGTGCCCAGACCACTCAGCACTCCTCCCCTTGCTTCGTTGGGTTTAATGGGAAGATGCTCTCTGGACCATGTCTTCTCCTCCAGGGGGGTTTCCTGTAACTGTACTTCTCCTTCACCTTGGGCAGGAAGAGTCAATCTCCCACCCCTGCCCTGACAGGCTAAACTCCTAGAGGGCAGAATCTCCATCTGGTTTACCTTTCTAGTTCCCATCCAAGACTTCCCAGAGCCCTACTGGAAGCTGGGGCTCTATTCCTCCAAAAAGTGGATTCAAAGCAAGATGTCACATGCCAGAGGAGGTAAGGGGATCAAAGAATTCACACTTCTCTGTTCTCAGGAAACTCGTATGCTAATGGAGTGATGTAGAATCATGAGATAGAATTGGAAGCTGAGAAGGTGTTGTTAATGTGTGTGGCCAAGACCACAGTGCACCAGGGAGCACGGAGGGCTGGAATTCTCAGGACCCCCTCAGGCAGGAAGAGGAGTTTAGGGGATGGTTAGGATTGGGGTTGGGGGAATGGCATGGTGAGTAAGGGGAGAAAGGTAGGGTGTGGTGGGGAGAGGAAAGCAGGATGGTATCTCCGTGAGCATTACTGTTCCCTCTGCCTCCCGTACTCCACAGTTGCAGCCTTTCTGGTCGGACCTCTCTGAGGGGCAGTGTTCTGTGGTCGAATGTCTGAGTCTGAGGGCTGGGACCTTCACAAGTGCTTCTCAGTGTTTTCCTATCAGGTGAGATGGGAAGGCCCACTGGGCAGGGGTTGGAGAGTTCCCTTCCCCTCTGGTAGGCTCTGGAGAAAGGCAGTTGGTTAGGGTCTGGCAGATAGCAGAATGCTTTGAGGGCTTTGTTCCTGTCTTCACCCTGAGAACTTTGCAGTGCTCTTTGAGGTGACATTCACAAAAGTGTGGGGGCCTCCTGAAGGCTGGCTTCCCCTGAAGTTCTTGTCTCTTGCATTTGTCCTCACTGAACCTCCAGCAAGGCAGCCTTATGGTCACCGTGCAGTACTGGCACCATCCCCTGCCTGCGATTGCCCCATCTTTGTGGGCACTGTTGACATTATTGGTCCTTTTGTTAAGGCAGAGGGGTGGCACTGGTGGTTGGTATAGTGTGTTGGGACATGGTGTCCTTTAGAGTTTAGTGTCTGATTTGGAAGGGAAGCAAGACATGTCCAGAAATAACTAATTCTACAGACTCTGAAGACTCTGTTTGCTATTTACAAAACATAAAGCAAATTAAATATAGACAGCCAAAATTAAAAACAAGTTTTTATGAAATCTGTTCACTTTCCTCACTTCTCTGAAGGCTAAGTTGGAGCAGGTTTCCGGGCAGAACATTTGTCTACACAATGCTGCCCCTGACCTACCATCTCCTTCACTGATCTGTGCCCATTGCAACATCTTGCTGTGGTTGCAGGAGTCCCCAAGGGCAGCATCTGCAGAGAGAAAACGAGGGCTGGGTGGACTCATTCCAGATGCTGACTCTCAGCCAGCAGATGAGTTCTGTCTTCCTTGTGGGGCCTCAGACTGTTCTCTCATAAAGTGTCTAACTGATTGGATGGGGCCCACCTCGTGTGGAGGATAATCAGCTTTGCTTTACTCAAAACCTACCAATTTAAATGTCAATCTCATCTGAAAATATTTTCACAGCAACCTTCAGACTGATACTTGACCAAATGTTTGAGTGCCTCAGTCTAGCCATAAAACTAATTTTCACATATGGACCATATCCCTCTGATCCACAGAGACTATGCTTCAAGACCCCCAGTGGACACCTAAAACCAGAGAGGACCAAACCCTACATATACCATGTTTTTCTATACACATGTAACTACCATAAAGGGTAATTTAGAAATCAGGCACAGTAAGAGATAAAAAAGTTATTTATAATAAAATAGAGCAATAATAACAGTACATTATAATAAAGGTTATATGAATGCTACAGAGTAGGATGCATACACAGGGTGGATATGTTGGGAAAGAGATTATTCATATCCCAGGTGGGATAGAGTGGGAGATTTCATCATGCTACAGAAAGCAGTGTGCAATTCAAAGTTTAGGAGTTATTACCCATGGGCCTTTGCATCAGTCACTTTAGCCTGGGATTGACTGCGGAGAAGGAGGTAATGTATTTCTTATAGTGGTTGTGGGCAAGAAGGTTGAAACCTTCAGTGAATCCGCAAAACCATTCTTAATCTTGCTTCTAAGACAGCACTGACCCCATCACAAGAAAGGGCACTGTGCCTCCAAGTGGGAAAGTCTTTCCCAGTAGCTCCTCTCGTCCTACTACTGGCAAGGCCTGCAACTCCAGTGTCACTGCAGACTGCCCTGCTGCTCACCTGGCTTCGGGACCCTGGCTCTGTTTCTTCATTCCTGCTGCTTAGGGACTTTGTGTTTGCTTTCCCTTCTACCTGAAAAGTTCTTCCCTAGGTCTTAACAGCGGCTGATTCCTTCTCATCTTGCAGATCTCTGTCCTCTCCTGTCTCCTTGGAGAGGACTCCTTGACCATTGCACTGAAAGTAACCCCTGCCACACCCACGGGCACCACCTATACACACACACACACACACACACACACACATATTCCCGAGGGAAAATTATGTAATTTTATTTATTCCATTGCACTTATCATAAAATAAAGTCCTTTCTTTTTTCTTTTTTCCCCTTCCTCCCTCCCCCTCTTCCTTCCCCTCTCCTCCTCTTCCTTCTCTGTTCCTTTCCTTCTCTTCCTGCTCACCTTTGTAGTGTCAGCATGAAGCACCCATGAGGTCTCCTTAAATGGTTATGCAATGAATCAACAGTAACACCATAGACATTAGCTTGCGATACTATAGTACTGGATCACACGGACGCCCTTTCTATTTCAGGGAACACCCACTTTATCAGTCTGGGAGGTGGGGAGGAGAGGGCAACTGGTGCGCGCTATCTCAGCCCCTTTGCAGGGAAGCATGGACATGTGACAGTCACACGCATCCTCCCTGGGAACAGCACAGGAAGCAGGTCCAGCAGAGGACAAATGGGGTGGGTGGTGGGGGCTGCAGCAGGCACTTCAGGGATTCAGGGCAATAACAGTAGTGACTTTGGCAACAGCTGTGCAGGTCATGGTACCCGGGGAGAGAGGTAGTGGCCCAGGTGTCCTTGCTTGAGTGATTCTGGTGTGGTTCTGATTCTGTTCTTGTTGAATCAAATACCCCACACTACTGCCATCTTCCGAGTCCATTTCTCCATGTGCCTGGTGACTCTGCGAGCTTCCAGATAAGCTTTGTATAAAGTGCTGAGTGCTTAACTCAGTCAGAGTAGTTTCAGGTGCTGGGAATTCTCTTGTTCTCCCCTTCTCCCATCTTCCTCCCATTCTGTCTGATTGCTCCCTCCATCTTTTCAAGTCCTTCAAATCACCTTTGTGTCTTTCTCTTTTATCCTCATCAGTGGCTCTCATACATCCTGGCAGTTAGCTGTGGTCTAACAAGAATTAAGGCCTCTGCAGTGTGGTTTTGTTCCGTCCTAGCAGTCATAGGGAAGGGCTGAAAACCATTGAGTGGATCAGACTTTCTTTGAATCATCAATTAATGAGCGAAATCATAAGCCTTTGAGTTGGTCAGGAATTACTGAGGAACCACTCCTGTGATATCTCATACAGTGTACTTAGGGCCTCTCAGAAATATTACATATATGATTTATCCTTAAATCATTCATATAACATGAAGGAAAAGACAAATATTACACGTACACATACACACACTCACAAACACATGGATGTGGCAGATTGTGCTTTCAAGATGGCCCCAAAGGTATCTTTCTTATGCTTGTGCAAAATCCCATCAGCCCTTGGATTCTCTCTACTCCTGTGATCCTTGGCAAGTCTCATGGCCACTTTGACCAATAGGATACAGTGTAAGTGATGTTGTATCAGCTTTGGGAACAGCCTCTAATTGGCCAAACAATTCTGCTTCTTTCCTTTTGCAGGTCACCACATAAGAAGTAGGACATACAAACAATACTGTGCTGTGAGAAATCCAAACTTCATGTGGAGGGGTCCTAGAGAATGAAGTACTGTGTTAGTTTGTTTGGAATTACTATAACAAAATACTAGAGGCTGAATACTTTATAAAAAAGACAGGTTCACTTAGCTCTCCACAGTTTTGGAGGTCCAGGAACGTGGTGCTTGGCTAGAAGGCCTTTCGGCAGATGGTATCATAATGGAGGAAGTGAGTGTGGAAGAGATCACATGATCAGATGTGAAGCCAGAAAGATTCAGGCATCAGGCTTACTCTTGAACAATGACTCACTCAAGAACAACTAACTCTTTCTTTTTTTTCTTAAATTCTTTTATTGGTACATTTTAGGTATATAATACATTTACATATATCATTGGGTGCTTGTACCTGTACATGATGTATCGTCGTTCTTATTTTTTCCCCATTACCTGTGCGCCCTTCACCCCCTCTACCCTTCCCTATTTACACAGACTTTGTTTCCATTTTTTTCTTTTCTCATAATTTTTCCTTTCCCTTCTTTCCTTTCCCCTTCCCCTCCCACTTCCCCTACCCCTTTAGGCCTTATCTTCTTATTTCACATTATCAATTATTCATTTTAAAAGTTTTAATCCTTATTTACACTTTCAGTTTCTCACACTAGAAATGCTATTGGTATTTACACATGTGTGTCTTATTTATTTTTCTTATGAGTATGGCCTCAATATGGATCCATGTAGTGTTAAATGTCTCTAGTTTCTCATTCTTTATGGCTGAGTAGTACTCCATTTTATTTAAAAACACCCCACATCTTCTCTGTCCAGTTTCCAGCTCATGGGCACTTGGGCTGTTTCCAAGTTTTAGCTATTACAAACTGTGCCGCTATAAACATGGGTGTACATATATTGCTGTGGCATGATTCTTTTAATTCTTTGGGGAAGATCCCCAGCAGTGGAATAGCTGGGTCAAATGGGACCTCCAGTCCTAGTTCTTTGAGGTATCTCCATACTGATTTCCACAGTGCTTGCACCAGTCTGCACTCCCTCCAGCAGTGGAGCAGGGTTCCTTTCTTCCCACACACCCGCCAATATTTGTTATTGGTTGATTTCTTGATAGCAGCCATTCTTTCTGGGGTGAGGTGGAATCTCAGTGTTGTTTTCACCTGCATCTCTTGAATGACCAGTGATGTTGAACATTTTTTCATATGTTTATTTGGTGCTTTTACTTCTTTGTCTGAGAAGTGTCTGTTCATTTCAGATGCCCATTTTTGAATTGGGTCTTTGAATTTGAGGGGTCTGATTTTTTTCAATTCTTTATATATTCTAGATAGTAGACCTTTGTCTGAGGTACAGCTGCTAAAATTTTTTTCCACATTGTAGGTTGTCTCTTAGCTCTGTTGGTGGTTTCTCTTGCAGTGGAGAAGCTTTTTAATAAGATGAGATCCCAACAACTAAGTCTTCCCACAATACCAGCATCATTTCCTTCCGAAGGCAATTCCCCCGGTCCCCTTGCCCTAAGCCTCACCTCTTAAAGATTCACTTCTTCCCAACATCACCACACCGAGGACCACGCTCCCACACATGGACCTTCAGGGGATGCACCACGCCCAGACCATAGCAGGTACTTTGGAGAGAGAGGCTGAGGGGTCGGATTTATGTGTGAGGAAGTACCACTGAAGGCAGATCCCCCTGCCCTCGCTGCACCAGCAGATGCTGGGTAGACGAAACACAAAGCACCTATCTGACCACCTCCTGAGTTCTTGACCCACACAGTACTGAACAAAATAAAGTGGTTTTTTTAAGCCACTGCATTTTGGGGTGGTTTGTTATGTAGCAATAGGTAATTGGAACAAAAGACAAGGACTCATGTCCACATAATGCGTCTGTGTACCTGGCTGCCTCTGTATAGAGCACTTTATGGAAGTGTAGAAAGAGCCTTGAGTGAGAAGAGCACCGGAGTGCACACTTCAGTCTCCTGAATGTACTCAGCACCCTTTGGAAAAGCCAGGTTTCCCACTAGAGGAAACATGCACCCATTCCAGACTGAAAAGCATCTCACAGTCAGGTGCTAGCAATTTCAGCAGAGGTGTGGAATGGGGAAGAGGATGCAGATCATTAGCAAAACAAATAAAATCCTTCACCACCTGGAGAGGCCCAGCTAATACTCATCAGCTCCTTACACCTAATGCCATCAGGTCTCAGAATCTTTCTACTTCCTGGCTGTGGAGAAACCATGCTTCATTCTCCTCCAAGAGTGTGTTTACCTTAAGCTTGGGAAAACCAACCTGCAAACAAGCATCACTTATAACAAGTGTATGCATTACGATAAAGGACAAAGCCAAAATGCCACAGTGATGTATGTTAGATCCCCAAGAAGGCATGACTCAAATAATTGTGTGTTCTCTATGCTTCTCCCAGAAACACATTCTATTGCCTGTATTGAAAAGCAAAGATTGTTGCTTTATTTTGCCTTATCCATGGTATGGGTGCCCTTGTTTTGGCTTTGGTAGCAACAACTTGGTAAAGTCCCTGAGGGTTTCTGAGTTGACTTGGAATCCGATAATACCACAAAGGGGCCCCACGTCATAGTGCTCTGTGGCATAGGTGCTGGCACTACTGTCTGGGTCTGAGTTTGTGAAGATCTGGATGTGGCAGGTTTGGTCAGTTGTCTACCCAGGAATCCATCCAAGCTGACTTTTTTGTTAACAGACCTGGAGTTTTATAAAGTATCTGGTGGCCATCTCCTTTATGGGGAGGGCAGGCAGTCTGTTCCTTAGTGCAAGAAAGGTTCTGTCATTTGCTGGTTCAGTAAGTTAATTGCACTGTGGTAGTCTGCATGGAAAAAGGGGGAAGTCTTTTTAAAGACTCAAATTCAGAGTATCTAGCATTTCAAAGTGCACCAAACTGGTTCATAACAAAGGAAGTAAATCTTAAGTCAATGATCCAGATTCTATCCTCGGTTCAGGAATGGACATGTGACACAATTCTAGCCCAGGAGGTAAGATGACAAGCTAGCTTGAGGACTTAAAGGAAAGTTCTCTTAAATAGGTTCCCAGGGAAAAGGTATTCTCCATTGCTGTCTTTTGTCATCTGGCCACTCTGTGAGGGGTGAGGCCTTGGAGTTATCATCTTGCCACCATGAAAGGAGCCAGCCCCAAAGGACAAGTCATCTACTGTGGAGAGAAAAAAACCCCTGCAACTTTAACCGTATTACTGAGCTGCTGAATTAATTTACTTTGGAACTGTCCCAACTTGGACTTCCTGTAATGTGAAAGGATACATTTTTCTTCTTGTTTTAAGCTTCTTTTAGTTGTGTTTTATTTTGCTTGCGGCTGATAGCACCCTGATACAGTAATGAAGAATGATAAAGAAATGATTGCTTGTGTGCTAGAGGATGAGGCACCTTTGGCCTCGGGGAGGCAGGGGACTGCATGCTTTGGATTGGGAGGGCTAGAGGAACTAGTGTCGCGCTGTGAGTTGCCTGCAAGGAGGCTCCCACACGTTAGACGTTCCCCAGGATCACCTGAACTGGTCTGAAAAACTCAAATTAGGGAAGTCAAGAGCAAAAAGTCACTGCTATGTGTCATTTTTCCAAGGGTCCACCAGCCCAGGGAAAATGCAGCGCAGGAAAGATGTGAGAACCCAGGGAAGGCTGCCACGGCATCTGTCCCAAAGACATGCGTGTGAGCCACAGTGGGGATGTAGTGAGCCGAGGAAAGCGTGGGTTCAGCATCACAGCGCCTCCTCACGTGGGCCCAGTGTGACTGCACCGTAATGTCAGCCGAGAGAGAGAGTGAAGGAAGTCCTAGCAAAACGGCTCTGCATGGCAGAGAGCGGTCCGGCTCCAGCTGGCTGCCCCGAGACTTGTCACGTGCTGCAAGCCTCTTGGATATGCACCAATAACCTGGCTTGTGTCTGAGACACGCACTGCTATCAGCTCTGTTGACAATTCCGAGTGATGAAAACTCTCCACACTTAGAACTGAGCACATTTTAATTCATTTGTCACAAGATAAATGTGTTGCCTGCATACTCTGAACCAAATCCTGATGCATTTCTTGGGATGAAAAATCATCCATTTAAAAATGTGATAGAGAACAGGAACTTCTTAATAAACAAAAAAATAAAAAAGAGTAAAGTGGAAGACTGACTACTTCTCATAGCCCCAGAAGGTAATCTGGGTATAGTAGAGGCCTTTGGATGAGTTCTTTTAGAAACACCTATGAAGGAAAGGGGCAGCCCTTGCTATGCAGGAGCTGGCCTGGCATTCCCAGCTGGACCCTGTGCCTCTGTTGAACAATTTCATACATCAACAAGAGTCAAGGCTGTGACCATGTGACCACGATGGATCAAGAGAGATTCAAGGCTACTTCCTAATTGCATCAGAGCACAGATAAAATAGGGACAATGTCCAAGCCACAAAATAGCAACGAATCCCCTTTCCTGACCAGCAGGGGTGACCACTGCTTCTTCACCAATTGTAGCTTTAGCCTTGCTCCAGCCTGTCCCCTCCTGCTAGATAAACGTTATGGAGATGCTTAGTATGCCAGGATTGGTTTAACAAATGCTCACAAATAAGAAGGCTTAAAACAGCAGTTAATTTATTTTCTCACAGATCTGGAGGCCAGAAGTTTAGAGTAAGTGTTAGCAGGATTGGCTCCCTCCAGAGGCTCAAAGAGAATCTGCTCCAGGCCTCTCTTAGCTCGTGGGGGCTGCTAGCAGTCCCTGGCTTTCTGTGGTTTGGAGATACATTGCTCTGGTCTTTGCCTCCATCTTCATATCACCTTCTCCTTTTGGTCTCTGTGACTTCTCTTATAAGGTTCTTGTCAATGGATTTAGGGCCACTTGCTAACTCAGGAGGAACTCAACTCAAGACATTTCACGTACTTAGAGCTAAAAAGACCCATTCTCCAAATAAGGTCACAGTCACAGGTACTGCGGTTAATGTGTACCTAGCTTTTTGAAAGCCACAGCTCAACCCACTAAAGGTAACTAACTGCAGAATTACCTGAAAATATCCAATCTAGAGCAAAGCCTCACTTCCTTAAATCCACTCCAAAATACTTAACACAAACCCAAATCCCATAAACTTTTCTCCCACATAAGATGGCCCACCATAATAATGTATATTCTCCCTCAATGCAACAAGTAATGAGTTCAACTTTTTCAACTATAGGAGTGTCCTGCTTATATGCAAGAATTCACTGAATCTTTATAGTAAACCCTATGAATAAATCCCCATTTATAGACAAGAAAATTGAGGCCTAGGACTATAAGTTTACAGTGGCTTGGGAGGCTGAGACAGGAGGATTGCAAGTTTGAGCCTAGCTTGGGCTACTTAGCAAGGCCTTGTCTCAAAAAAAAAAAAAAAATGTCTAGGGATGTAGCTCTGTGCAAAATCTTGGAGTTCAATCCCAAATACCATAGGGAAAAAATAAGTTTGTTTAACCTGTCTTTCTCAAGGTTCTTCAGAGAAGCAGAGCCAGTAGAATGTGTATGTGTATGCACATCCTTCTGCAGGGTGCACCTGGCTAGGGGCCTGGCCTGTGCTGCTATCTGACCTCCCCTGTTCAGGCTCCTGAGTCTCTGCATGCCTGGCTGGAGGTGCACCCTTTGGAAGCCATGTGGGGAGCTCTCAGGGCCCTCCCTCTGCATAGGTGCTCTGGCTGTGCTTACCTGCCCAGGTCCTTGTGCCAAGGCTGCACTTTAAAAATGCAATGTCATCTTACTAAGCCTGAGCTGATTGCTGTTAACATGAGGTGCTGCCCCACCAGAGCTATACAAACAGGTTATTTGCATAAGCATAAGGAGAGATCTGCGGGCTTAACTTCAGGCTGGGCACAGAGCCTCGATGAGGGTTGCCAGGTTTGGGTACACTTTGTCCTCTCCCTGGAGCTGCTAGGACCTATACTCACTCAGAAATTCAGGGATCAAAGCAAAGGGCTCCACTCCCCAACTCTCAGCACACTTGCCCCACCTCACATGAATAGGTAGGCACTGTTTAAATGTCCCTAGAGGAAGTTACTCCTTCTAGAAGGCTATGAGGACATATAGTCAAATTTAGAAGGGGAGTGGGTTTTCAGTTTGGGAAGGTGTGTCTCCTTGGTACCCACAAAGTTCCTAGATGTTCTGTCATCGCAGCTTTGTTATTGGGCCATCATCTTCTTTTTGAAAGACTACACTGTGAGCTCTTTCAGGGCAGAACCATGTTTTATGGTTCTCATCCCCTAGTACAAAGCCTGGAATGTAGGAATCACTGAGAAACTGCTTTTAGATGATAAAGCCCATAAGGTTTCCTCTTCATCTTTCACTATGTTGCCTTGCTGTAGGGAAAGAATTCCTGATGGGAACACAGGAAGCTTGTGGGTATGTTCCAGCTCTGGGCTAACTCAGCTATGCAACCTGAGACAAGTTCACTTCTGGATCTCCATTGATTCATTTGGATGAATGACAAGGTTGGATCAGAGAAACTAAGTTCTCTTTTAGCATTAACATGTTACCTGGGCCTCCACATGGGAGATGTTCTGCACAGAGAGGAGGTAATAAAATACGGTTTGGCATCATCTGAATTTATGAGGCTAAAATTGATGACATGCATAATCACACTGACCTGGGTCTTGCCTGCCCTGGATTGGCAGCTACAGGGACTGACTAAAAAGGAAGTGGAGATCAGAGGGGGTGACTGTTTACCAGAGCCCTTGGGGAGGTAAGACTGGAATTGGGGTCCTGCATTAAGTCACGGTACTTGCCTTTGTACAAAGGCCCCACTGCTGCTGCCAGGGTGCCATGAGAGCTCCCCATGTGCCCCTGCCCCACTAACCACCACAATCCTGCTGACAAAACATCATGTGCACTGCCTGCTCCAGACCAGATGCTCAGAAAAACATCCTTCTTGCTGGGACTCCTGAGGGAAAGGAAAGACATAACTCTTTGATCTTGATCTCTAACAATGAATTTGTCTTGGGATCTTTGAGATCTTGGGAGGAAAATTTTAAAAAACAACACCTGTACTTTGAAAGCTTTCCTTGTTTGATGTTTTACACACTGAGGGAACAAATATTCTCCTCTAGGGTACACATTCCTTTGTTTTAGGAAGATGCAGCAATAGATATTTGGTTATTAAAGGAAAAGCAAATATTCTCAAATGCAGAAATTGAGACCCTGTCTTTCCAAGGGGTTCCAGTGTAAGTGCAATCATGTAAAAAGCTGTTTTCATCATGGTTGGTCTCACAGCTCTGCAAATTGTTTTCTATAGGAAAATGTTTCATTTTAAAGGAAGGTTTAGCCTTCAAAGTTTGAAAATTGTTTCCCATTCTTAGGAAATATGTGGATGTTCACATTGGAGAGGTAGCTGGAAGTTCTTGGGGGTGGGATATTGGAGACCTATCCTCACTTAGGCTGGTAGAGAGATCACAGGGGTCGGGCAGACTGGGCAGCTGAAGGCCCATCTGGGTTTGTTTGGAGCCCTACTTTTTGCAATATTCTGGACTTACTGAGCCAGACTTTGGAATAGACTGGGGTTTACTTTGTTCCTTCTGGTTCACTGTCTAAGGGAAGACCATCCATGAGGACATTCGACTGTCAATCATGCTAGGACATGCCCAATGGGGACAGGAACAGGAAGAACTTGACAATAGTGAAACAGGGCTTGCAGCCAAGGATTCTACGCAGAAGAGGAGAACTGGAGGCCTCTTTCTCTTCCTCTCTTTGAGGGAGGAAATGCCGAGCCAAGGACTGGCAAAATGGGCTGTGGGCTGGGCTGGGTGGAGTCCAGTAGAGGTTGTACACAGAGAGATTTGGCCTGTGAAGTTCATGATTCCTTGTTTCTACTATTAGCTTTAATTTTTCAGAATTGTAATTCCTGTCTGCTATTTTCAAAGCTTTATTGAATTCCTGTTACTGGTTAAAGCTTGGGTTTAGCTATAGTGTTGAGGGAATTAAAGGCCTATGATATGGATGGAGCGAATATTGGATGTACAGCTGGGACTGCAGATCAATGGGGCAGCTGTTGTGAAACAGCCCCATCCCCAAGTCTACTAGAAGAGATGAGATCTCCAATGAAGGAGGCTGGACCTACTACATTTGTTTTAAAGAGGGACACTGAATCAGAAAACAAATGGGTTATATTCTTAAGTTTCTCCTTTGCATAGAATGACAAAAGGCCCAGGCTTGCAGGGCCCTATCCTTGATGAGATGAAGGGGATTCTAAGAGAAGTGACAATCACTCAGAGGTTAAGACAGAACAGCAGGAATGATGAGAATCAGTGTGTGGGGAGAGGAAATAAAAGGAATTATTATTGTTATGAGCACAAAGTGTAGCAGGGAGAGCACCAGAGACAAGCATCTTGTCTTTGGCACCAATTACATGCAGTTGTTTATGTTTTTTTTTTTTTTTTCAGGTACCTGGGATCGAACTTGCGACCTTGTGGTTTCGAGGCAGGCGCCAGAACCACTGAGCTAAATCCCCGGCCCAGCTTATGTTTTTATAGACCTCAGTTTCCCCATAGAGAGTGATTTGTTTACTTAGTGTGTTCGTTTTCCATTTCTGTGGCAAAATACCTGAGAAAAACAACTTAAATAAGGAAAGATTTATTTTGCTCACTGTTTCAGAGGTTTTAGTCCATGGTCACTTAGTTTCCTTGCTTCTGGGCAGATGGTGAGGCAGAACATCTGGGTGGGGAGTAAGTGGTGGAGTAAAGTGGCTCATCTTGTGGGAGACGAGAGAGAGAGAGAGAGAGAGAGGGAGAGAGAGAGAGAGAACCATAACAAGAGACAAGATACCCCAAGGGTGTGCCCTCATAATTCACGGTCTTCACTTAAGTCTCACTTTCTAAATTTCCATCACCTCCCAATAATGGCATCAAATTATGAATCTGTCTATGGGTTCATCCACTGATGAAGGGAGTGCCCTCGTGATTCACTCATCTTCCAAAAGTGCTACCTCTGAACATTGTTGAGCTTTTGGGAGACAGTCCAGATCCATATCATAACATTTAGGATGCTTCTGGTGTCCCCCCTCTGTTCCCTCCCTAAGGAAATCTGCCACCATCATGGAGCATTTCGACATTCCTCCTCTCCAGTCTTTGTGTCTTTCTTAGATCTTTTCAGATCTTTACATTGAGCCACTCTGATCACAACATCCAATATCTAGTGTCTCTGTAGAGCTGTGTTCTTTGGTCTGGTTTCCTGAATCAAAGAACTTCATAAGAATGACACATCTCAATAGACAGAGCAGTGGGAATTTCGTAGCTGCAGATGCCTTTTTCACAGTTGTGCGCTGGAGCTTCAGTTAGAAGCTACAGGTGAGTTTACTAATCTCTAAGTCCTGGGCTCCTTCTGTGATAGTGTTACTGTGACTGTAGGCTCTTACTATATGGTTATTGGATAGATGAGTTGATGGCTTCTATGAGTAATTGCGAGAATTGTATTTTCAAAGTCAATTGTCAAGTCAAGCTGCCCACAAAGGGTTTCGTGCTGCCTCCAGAAGGAAGAGGAATTTTGTGAGGTATCATTTAGATGCTGAAATATTGGAATTTGGGGCCAATTTTAGAGATTTCTAGAGTCTAAGTCGAATTTTATAAATCAAAAGCATCCTCTAGAAAGGGAGATGATGTGTAATCACCACATTATATTTTAATGTTCTTGCTGCCCGTAACCATCTTGCTTCCATCCTCAAAGCCAGGCCCAGGTAAAGCAAGTGAAAATTATCCTGTCTTCCCCTTCCCCCTAAAAATTGGCCTTTACTTTTCCCCATGTTAACCAGGTCCCTCTGCTTTCCTGGTGCTGGTCTAGGACCTTTATGTTCCTAACATCCCTGCTAGTTTTTTTCCTTCAGTGGATCTGAAAGGCATTCACCCTCTTCTTGGTTTGCTTGT
Organism: Heterocephalus glaber; assembly: GCF_053883595.1. Lineage (NCBI taxonomy): Eukaryota > Metazoa > Chordata > Mammalia > Rodentia > Bathyergidae > Heterocephalus > Heterocephalus glaber. Next base: position 22,764,125 of record NW_028258156.1, on the reverse strand, counting down.
CATTTCCTTCAAGTGTCTGTAGTCCTTGCTTGAACAAAGAGAAGGGGTTCGGGAGACACATCTTACCCTGTCATGCTAATTTGGAGTCCTACACTTGTCCTTTGGGGACTTTGGAATAGTTGAATGTTTTTCTGCAGCCAGAAAATTAACCTTGGTTCAGCTCCGCTCCCCCCAGAGCTCACGTCTCAGACGCCTCATGTGTCATGGCATCCCGGCGCACTCTGTAGACTCTCCGGTGTCCTGGCACCTGACAATTCTCACAGGCTGCGGACAGTTGGTGGTTGGGACGTCTAATGAAGTTACCAACCTAGACTGGAACTTGGTCACTGATTATTAACTGAAACATTGATATAAATTAGGAACACTATATCTACGAAGTAAAGATTTTTATTAGTACATGTTGTAATACATAGTGAATACATTTCATCTGGAGAGGTTTGTATAGTATCTTGAAGATTTTGACACCCATGGTCATTAAAGAGATGGGCCTATCTTTTGGAAAAACTGGATTTCAACTTGCCAAAGATTAAAACTAGACTCCTATCTTTCAAGTGCACTAAAATCCAAGTGGATTAAAGATCTAAATATTAAAACAGAAACACTAAACTTGCTGGAAGATAATTTAGGTAGAACTCTCACAGACATTGGCATAGGAGAAGACCTTACGAACAAAACCTCAGTCGCACGGGAACTAGCACAAAGAATCAACAACTGGGATCTCACCTTATTAAAAAGCTTCTGCACTGCAAAAGAAACCATCATCAGAGCTGAGACAACCTACAGTGTAGGAAAAAATTTTTACCAGCTGTTCCTCAGACAAAGGTCTGCTATCTAGAATAGGGCCGGGGATTTAGCTCAGTGGTTCCACCGCCTGCCTCACAAGCACAAGGTCCTGAGTTCGATCTCCGGTACCAAAAAAGAAAAACGTACTATCTAGAATATATATAGAACTCAAAAAAAATCAGACCCCCCCAAATATAAAGACCCAATTCAAAAATGGCCTTCTGAAATGAACAGACATTTCTCAGACAAAGAAGTAAAAGCACCGAATAAACATATGAAAAAATGTTCAACATCACTGGTCATTCAAGAGATGCAGGTGAAAACAATGCTGAGATTCCACCTCACTCCTGAAAGAATGGCTGCTATCAAGAAATCAACCAATAACAAATGCTGGTGGGGTTGTGAGGAGAAAGGAACCCTTTTCCATTGTTGGTGGCAGTGCAGATTGGTGCAACCACTGTGGAAATAAATATGGAGATACCTCAAAGAACTAGGACTAGAGGTCTCATTTGACCCAGCTATTCATCTACTGGGTATCTTCCCAAAAGAATTAAAAGAATCATACCACAGTGATATATGTGTACCCATGTTTATAGTGGCACAGTTTGTAATAGCTAAAGCTTGGAAACAGCTCAATTGCCCATCAACTGGAGACTGGATAAAGAAGATTTAAAAAATAAATAAAATGGAGTACTACTCATCCATAAAGAGTGAGAAACTAGAGACATTTTCAGCTAAATGGATGCACACTGAAATCATACTCTTAAGTGAGATAAATAGGACACACGTGTGTAAATACCAAATAGTTTCTCTAGTGTGAGAAACTGAAAGTGTAAATAAGGATCAAAATGTATAATTGATAATGTGAAATAGGAAGAAAAGGGGCAAAGGGGAAGGGGAAGTGAGAGGGGAAGGGGAAAGGAAAGAAAGGAAAAGAAAAAAATATGAGAAAAGGAAAAAATGGAAACAAAGTCTTTGTAAATAGGGAAGGGTGGAGGGCGTGAAGGGAGGGCTAGGAATGGGGAAAAAATAAGAACCCAGATACATCCTGTAAAGGTACAATTCCCAATGATGAATGTAACTGTATTGTATACCTAAAATGTACCAATAAACTTAATAATAAAAAGAAAAAAGAAAGAAGGAAAATTAACCTTGTGCTCTGACGTAGTATTGGGTCCAAGCTCACTTTGTCCCTTCACCTTTCTTTTTTTAATTTTAAAATTTTTATTAGTACATGTTTGCAGTACATCATGGTACATGGACATAATTCATCTTGGTTCTTTTTACATCCTCTTCTTGTCCCTCCCCCTCCCTCTCTCCATCTCTTATTCTTCCCATTTGTAAAAGATTTATCTCCCTGTTTCTCATTATTTATCTTTTATTTGCTCTTTATTTATATTTTCCATTTCTCATGTAAGAGAAACCATGTGATATTTAAACTTGTGTGTTTGATTTATTCCACCTAACATTATAATCTCAAGGTGCATCCATTTTCCTAAAGACTCAAACTTGTCCTCTTTTATGGCAGAGTAGCACTCCATGTGTATAAATACCACATTTTCTTTATCCATTTATCTTTTGATGGACATATAGGCCACTTCCAAGATTTACTATTATGACTGGCACTGTTGTAAACATGCTATAAACATGGGTATGCATATATTATTGTAGTATGATGTCTTCATTCTTTCAGGAAGATACCTAGAAGAGGAATAAGTCAAATTGAATTTCTATTTTTAGTTTTTTTGAGGAATGTCCATACTAATTTCCATAGTGGTTATACTTGTTTACATTTCCACCAACAATATAGAAGGGTTTCTTTTTGCCTAAAACTTGGCTGACATTTCTTATTTTCTGATGATAGCTAATCTTTGTGGAGTAAGATGAAATCTCACTATTGTTTTAATTTGTATTTTTCTAATGGCCCAAAAGTGCTGAACATTTTTCATGTATTTGTTGGCTCTAAAGGCCCCTCTGTCCATACTCTCCAGGATGTGGCAACTTTTCAAGCCGAGGCATACCCTGATCATCTTGGCAGATGGGGATCATTGAGCTGTGTGTTGGATGTAAGCAGTATGGTGGGGGGATAGAGGTCAAGCAGTCTGCTGAAATTAATGTCAGCACTTTCCAACCTAGTCTCCTCTGAAAACCACATGACCAGCCTGGCATCTCACCACTGAGGGTTAGACTACCACCTTTCTGGCCTGAGCTCACAGCTGCTTAAACTTCTCATGGAGTCTATGACTAGCCAGTGCCCTTTACACTGTCTCTTGTGGCCAACTCTCACCCAGTCACTGTGGTAGGGTGACCCTAGAAACACTGAAGTGAAGTTGTCCTGTGGCTTCTGATTCCTGGACTAGCACAGCTTAAACAATTAATCAGCCCCTTCTCAAAATGGCTCCTGATTAATCACTCTCAAATATGGTGGGTGCTGCCATGGAATTCTCCAGCTCTACCCTGAGATGGGGAAGGAGTTATAGTATTTTCAAAGTAAGACCCCATACTGTTTTTGCAGTTTACAATAGCCATGGGCTTTTCTTGGGGTAAGCACTGCCTTCTCGATCCACTGTTTCTCCCTGGGGCTGCCAAACTTCTCCAGGGTTACCTTGTGTTTATGGAGACATGGTCCCTTCCCTGGGAGCTGAGGTTAGCTTTCCAGACTTTTTCCTTGCTTGGTATTCAGTTTCTCCAGTTTCTTGTGATCTTTATTTTTCCAGTTTGCTCTTTCTTAATTCCCAGAGCTTTTCTTCCTTTACTTCTTGGTAAGTTATTGTTTTCCAGGTGTTGTGAGTCCAGGTCCTAGAGAGACTGTGGTGTGCTGCTGTATTTTATCATAAAATTGGTATTCCTGGTCTTGTTCTTCTTGTGATGGAAGATGATCTTAGATTGGTATTGGGAAGACTTTATTTTCTTCTCTGAGACTGAAGAGTCTTAGGAAAGGAGAGTTGAAGGAACTGTCCTTTAATAGGAGTGAGCAGGGCTCTTAGACACAGTGAAAAGTCTACCTTTATTATTTTATGGCATGTGTACATATGTCCAGGGAAGCCAAGAGAATCTGTTAAATGCAAATATTTGTTTCCTGAGTCTAGTAATATGGGGAATCTATAAGATTGATTAGAAGTTTCTAAAGGCTACAGAGTAGCCCTGCAAATGTTTTGATCCTGGTGAACAGGCCTGAAATGTCTTTCACCCTGATAAAAAATGTGCATCTCACTTTCCCATTACATAGGAGAGCAGATGGAATCTCAAGCCTAAGGCTTCTCCTCCACATTCTTACTCTCAGGGTAGCTAAGGGGTCCCAGAAAGAAAGGGGAAGGGATTGGTCAAGAAAGACAAGAGCCAGGAGGGCTCTGATTGCTGAAGGAGAATCAGACAGAACACTTGTTTTTTTTTTTTTTTTAAAAAGGCGAGGGACACAAAGCCTAAATCCACCCCAAATCTGAACCCGCCTGGAAAACAATGAAAGTTCTTGGGTCTCATAGAGAGATTATTTGGTGCAGCCGGCTCTGCAGCAGGGGCACTCAGGCCTCAGTCCAGTCCTGGAGGGGGGCAGCGTGGCCTCTACAGCTCATCCGTGGCCTGGCCAGCAGCATCTTCCTCTTCCTCCTCTTCCTTGTCCTCTTCATCCTCTTCATCCTCATCTTTGTCCTCCTCCTCATCCTTGTCTTCAGCTTCCTCCTTCTCCTTGTGCTTCTTGTCCTCTTCCCCTTCCTTAAGTCTCTATTCCTTGTCCTGTTTGTCCTTCATCTTCTCTGCAGCCTTTGTGATGCCCCATGTCTCGTTGCTGAACTCTTGTGCATATGCCTCATCGTTGGTGATGAGAAAGTTGTCAAAGATGGTGCCAGATTTGACCTTCCAGAGATCTAGGCCCAGCACAGCAAAGTTAACATAGGCATAGATGTTGGCATCTGGGGAGTACTCAAGGTTGTCAACCTCTGGGTGGATCCAGATGCCCTTGTAATCTGGGTTGTCAATCATAGATTAGTTGGTTGCTGGCAGTAGGGCTTTCAGGAAAGTGCAAGTAGGTCTGGTAGGGTAAGAGTTGGGGAGACAGAGTAGGCTGTTCTGGTTAAGAGAGTGAAGATGGAAGTTGGCTGTCTTGTTTTCAAACTGACCCAGCCACCCAAGAAACCTGCTCTGAGGCAGGTTTCCTAACTTCCTTATACCTTTGTTTTCTCATCTGTAAAATGCCTACTTCAAGAGCCATTTTGAGGAGGCCCTATAACAAAAAATATTTGAAATAACTCCTGGGAATGATGTGTAACTACTTTCTATTATTATACTAGGCAATCCTTGGGTTTATGTTTTTCCAGCATATACACATGATGCTAGGAGACAAGATCTCCCAATAGTTCCCAGTCAGTGCCTATAGGATTATGGGGAGAAAATGAAATAGACTGCTATTCTCTGGACACCTAAAAAAATCAGCATAGTTCTTAAAATCATCTTCACCTCATCAAGAAGTTCAGGCAGAAAAGTGTCTACCTAAACCCAGGGAAGTACCATATGGGGCCAAGGAAACCATGATCTATGGGCTCTGTGTCATCCTCAAGCAGACATTCTTCATTGGCATTGAGAGTTGCATTTGAGAGGCTGCTACCAGGGGTGGAATTGTAAACCTTTCTAGGTCCAAGTGCTATGCTTCCCCTTGCCCTGATATGAAAGTGAAAAGACCTGTACCTTTTGAGGGCCCCAGTCTTAAACAGGAGGATCAATGAACACAGGCTGCTGGCTGTTCCTCTTAATTTAGCAAGGCTGTGTTGCACAAAGTTTCTAAGAACTACCAATTGTTTCAGCATCATGTGCTCTTCAAAAGCCCCTGAAGTTCACACAGAGAAAATAATTCCTTACTTGTAAGTTGTACATCAGATAGAGACAAACCATCAAGAACCTGAGCTGAAATCCTTTATAGTCTCATATAGTTAGAGATTAAAAAGCAATTTTCTTCAAATAATGATTAGATCATCCACTTAGCAGTTCTACTTCAGTATCTTGTTTTAGAAGACTTACTCTATTAACTTGGCAAGGGGAAAAGCAACAAATGGAATTATTGAAAGCAAAAGGGAAATTTTCATCTTAGGTTCATTCCTAATGTAAACGTCAGTATCTTATCAAATCAATTGTCAAATAACAGTTACTAGAGATGTCCTAGATCAAGTTAAAAGGAAAAATAAATGCTGGAAAAGGCAAGCAGCATGGCCCAGGCCTTTGAGATTTTGAAGGAGTAGCACAAAACATGCGTATCCACACCATCCCAGCCACCCCACATAGAGTAGCCATCCTGGAGAATCGACCCTCAGGCCTGTAGGAGCCTGAGCCAGGGAGGAATAGCAGAGCTTACACTGATTTAGAAGTTCCTCCTTTCCCAGAGAACACCCAGGAAATACAAAATGCAAAACTTTCACCTCCAATCTGTTCATTCTACAACTTTGGACCTCCCACACTTCAGACTAAACAACACATGAATCTTATGACTTTAACAATCAAACAGATTACATCATGTGGCCCTCACCACAGCAGCTATTTAATTCTCATACCTCATGGAGTGGTCACATTATTTAAAAGTAGACTGATGTAGATTTGATTTCACCAAACCTCTGTTTTCACTGATGAGGAAAAGCACCCTTTGCCCCATTTAACCAATTTTCATTGTTCATCTATTATCTGCTAGCACAGGGTGAAGTTGGAGCACAGAACTGTGTGTAAGTTGGATCTGAGCAGTGCCCCACTCTGTAGTCTCGTGGTGCAGAAAGACAAGCAGGAGGAATGCAGTGTGCTGGTGCTCTGAGGAGAGCAGCACAAGGTTCTTCAAGCCCCACAAAGACGAATAAATGTAAGGTGTGGGGCATCAGGGTGGCCTTAAATGAGAAAGAAAAGGATGAGGAGGAGAAAGCCTCAGAGGAAGCAGCAGATATTCAAAGGTTGGAAGTGAGAGAATTGCCCAAGTGACTCCTTGATTGACATAGTTGGAGGATAATGATTGAGCTGAGTTTTGTCAAGGAAGGAAGTTTTGATTGCATTTGGACTTGAAACTTGTGTAAAGCAATTTGATTTAACTCAAGCTTACTGTGAACAGGGAGAGTGCAATCAGGGAAAGCTATACTAAATCCCAGAAGCTGCAGTAGGTTTTTACAGTGTCTACAGCAAAGGAATTGGGCTTTGGGCAGGACAGAGCTCAGATATAGATAATACAGATATGCTTAATATTTAATAAAAATTAAAGTTAATGATTAACTACTGTGATTTTATTGAAAATTCGTTATCCCTGAAGTGATTAAAGATAGTTACAATTTTGGAATTTTTACTATCTCCACTAGACTATTTTTATTTTCTAAAATTATCTAAACTATGTTTTGCCTCAAATATTTACGTTTTAGATAAAGATAGGGTCTGCAATAAAATTTTATAAGTTTTTCTATTTATACTGAATGTCAGAAAAAGTAAGTCTTCAACAAGCATTACTGAGCCTCTACTGTGTATTCTAGGCACCCCGGATACAGCATTGACCAAAGCACATACAGCACCTCCTGGCATGGGGCTTATATTCGTGTTGAGAGACAGATTAGTTGTCAGCCAAGTGAGAAATAAATAACATCTCAGTTGGGGTTACTGCTAGGAAGGAAAATAAGGCAAGGTAAGAGGGTAGGGAGAAATAGAAGTTCTATTTGTAGGAAGGTCAGGAAACCCTCTGAAAATGATGGCTTGGTAGAGAGTGGAATCTTGGTGTATTTTTTAAAAATATTTTCTTTCTTTCTTTCTTTCTTTCTTTCTTTCTTTCTTTCTTTCTTTCTTTCTTTCTTTCTTTCTTTCTTTCTTTCTCTCCATTAACTTTATTGGTACATTTTAGGTATACAATACAGTTACATTCATCATTGGGATCTTGTACCTTTACATGAGTCTCTTGGTTCTTATTTTTTTCCCCTTCCCTTGCCCTCCTTTCACCCCCTCCACCCTTCCCTATTTGCAAAGACCTTGTTTCCACTTTTTTCCTCTTCGCACATTTTTTCCTTTCCCTTTTTTCCCTTCCCCTACCCCTCCCAATTCCCCTGCTCTTTTAGATCTTTTCTTCCTGTTACACAATATCAGTTATACATTTTTAAAATTACAATATTAAGATCTAGGAGACATTACCACAGATTTTACAGAATTTAGAAGGATATGGAAAGCATATTACAAAAATCTTTTTTTAAATAAATTTGACAACTTCTAAGAAGTAACTTAGAAGACAAATTAATGAAACTAACTCTAGAAGAAATATAAAATTTGAATAGCACCTATTAAAGAAAGTATATTCCTAGCTTGAAAACCTACCTATATGACAACAGCAGGCTCACAAACATTTTAACTGATAAATTATATGAAACAATTAAAGCAGAGAAAAGAAGGAACACTTCTCCCCTCATTTTAGGAACTCAACATTGTGCTAATCCTAAAACTGGATAAAGATAATAGAAGAAAAAAGTATGAACATAGATAGAAATTTGTTTAACAAAACAAACTCTTAGAAGTCAGATCTGCCAGGATGTAGAAAGTGGTTTTGTTATAGGGATGGTAGTGTCGGTTCAGCATTGGAAGATCCACCCCCAAAAGTCATCATTTTAACAGAGGAAAGGAAAAAGCCATATGATCCTGTCTGTAGTTGGAGAAAGAGTATTGGACTAAATTCTACAGCTGTTCATGGTAAAAGCTATCAGGAGACTAGAAGTAGAACAGAACCTTCTCAACAGATCAAAGACATGTACTCCATACTTCCAACAAAAACTCCTTCTATGAATGGAGATGATACAATGCTTTCTCCCTAAAGTGGGGAACAAGGGCATATATGCCTACTCTACATATGTCCATTAGACTTTGAAACATAGGTCTAAACCAAAATAGTCTGGCAATAAAATGACACAACTAGGATAGGATTGGCATGGCAGAAGCAAAATCTTTATATGTAGATGAAATGATCATCTACAGAGAAAATACTAAGAAATCTCTAGGAGCCCCTAGAACTTATATTTGAATTTAGCACGATTGGAAAACACAAGGTATATATAAAAATTCAGGTCTGTGTATACTTGCTATAAATGAAGAACTGGATATTGAAATTTTAAAGTTATCTAGGAGTACAAAGGACCTAGAAAAGTTAAAAACAAAAACAAAAACAAAAACAGTGTTGGAAGACGTTTAGCACCCAATTTTAAGACTTCTTCTAAAGCTACAGTAATCAAGGCAGTGTTGGTGTAAGGAAAGACATATAGATCATTGGAATAAAACAGAGAATCTAGAAATAGAACCACACATATATGGTCCATTGAGTTTTGAAAGATTATTTAACATTAGCATTTTACAGAATATACACTCGATTCAAGAGCCGAGGAAGAGATGGTGTCTTCAGCAAGCGGCACTAGAACACCTGGTATCCGTATATAAAAAATTAACCTCAACCCTTTTTTTCCATACATGAAAATAACTTGAAGGGATCTATGAACCTATATAAGAAAGCCTAAAAGTATAAAACTTTAAGAAGAAATTATAAGGGAAAATATTTATGAATTCAGGGTAGGTAAGAACTACCTAGGATACAAAAACCATGATGTATAAAAGAAAAAAATTGATGAGATTCCATCAAAATTTAGCACTTTAAATGACATCATTAAAATGAAAAGTAGTCCTTAAACAGACCATATTTACAATGCATATAACCTATGACCAGAATATATAAAGAATTCTTAGAGGTCATTAATAGACAACCCAATTAAAATGTAGACATAAGAAGATGATAAATAGCCAATATAGCACAAGGAATGGTGTGCAACTCTAGAATCAGAAAAATACTAATCAGTCCAATAATAATATTGAATTATACACTCATTAGGGAGATGAAGTCAAAAGTTTTAAAAGCCTTGTCATGACTTTTTCTTTTTGTTGGATTCTCCCCCTTTGCGTTTAATTTGTCACAACCAATGGATACATTCTGCTGGGTTTCCTGGGGTTGTGATCCTCATTGTCTTTTCCTAGGGTATAGTCCAAAATTTTTTGGAGTGCCGGTTTGGTATTCATGAAGTTCCTGAGGTACTCTTTATCATGAAAGCATCTTATTTCTCCATCAATTTTGAAAGATAGTTTTGCAGGGTACATCCATCTGGGTTGGAGGCTGTTTTCCTTTAGGGCTTGAAATACATCACTCCAAGCTCTTCTTGCCTTGAGGGTTTGCATTGAGAATCTGCTGTGATTCTGATGGGCTTTCCTTTGTAAGTGATTTGTTTCTTTTCTCTCACTGCTTGCAGAATTTTGTTCTTCTGTTGAATTTCTAGAATCCTAACTATTATATTCCTATGTGTAGATTTTTTTTTTATTAAGGCTAGCTGGAGTCCTATATGCCTCACTTATCTGTATGTCAAGTTCTTTTCCGCTCCTTGGGAAGTTTTCTGCCATCACTTCTGTGAACAGTTTTTTTTAATGTCATCTGCACTCTCTCCTCTTTCTTCATTGACTCCAATCAGTCTTATGTTATTCTTCTTTGCATCGTCTAGCAGCTGCTAGATTGCTTTCTCGTGTTCCCTTACAATTTTAAAGCAATTTTTCTTTTCCTGGTCACTAATTGCAATCTTATCTTCTATATGTGAAATTCTATCCTCACATTGGTTCATTCTGCTACGCAGACTTTCGATGGGGAGTTTTTAATCTCTTGGAAATCTGTTTGTATCTGTTTTATGGATTCCATTTGTTTCCTATGTTGGGATTCCATCATGTTCCTCAGATCCTCTATTTTTTAATCTGTGTCCTCTCTAGATTTATTAATCATATCTTGCACCATGAGCAAAATCTTTGCTGTTATCTGAATAATTATTTCTGATTTCATTTTTCCCAGATCCTCTTTTGTTACCAGTTCAGAGAGTCCAGGTGGTTGAGTATCAGAGTGTTCCATATCGTTTCCCCTTGAGGTTGCTAATAGGTGATCTGGAAGTCTGTTTTTGAGGCTTGTTTATGTGTCTTCTCATTTCCATGGGGGTGGGCTTCTGGCACCCATGCAGCTCAACTTCTGTGCCCTAGGAGCTTGGGATGGCAGCAGGGGAGCTTCCTTCTGGGTGCTGGGACTGGCTGAGCTTCTCTGCCCTGGAAGCCTGGGATGGAGGCAGGGAGCTTCCTTCCAGGTGCTGGGACCGGCTGAGCTTCACTGCCCTAGGAGCCTGGGATGGAGTCGGGGAGCTTCCTTCCGGGTGCTGGGACCAGCTCACTTTCTTGGCCCTAGGAGCCTGGGATGGCAGCAGGGGAGCTTCCTTCCGGGTGCTGGGACCAGCTAAGCTTCACTGCCTTTTGGTGTATTTTGAATAGATTTATGGAGGATTGAAAGAGGCCAAAGAGAGATGACTCCTGGATTGGGTCAAGAAAGTCAGGATAATTTGTCTTAGCTTCCTGCTACTATAAAAATACCAGAGATAATCAAACTATGAAGAGAAAAGTTTGCTCACAGTTTCAGAGGATCCAGTCCACAGTCAGGCAGACTCATTGCTTTTAGGCCTCTAAAAGGGGGTAAGGGAGCCAGATGGCAGTTGTAGAGTCCATGGCAGAGCAGTACCACTCACTTTATGGCCAGGAAGTGACAGAAAAAAAGAAGAAGGCCTGGTACCCACAATGTCCTTAAGGAGATGTCCCTAATAACCTAAAGACCTCCCACTATCTCCCATTACTTAGAGACTCCACCACCTCCCAGTAGAACCTTCCTGGGGACTTTAATATGTGGGCCTTTGAGGGATGCTTATCCAAACCATAGCTGACCTTGGGCAAAAGATATGGGGTGGGGATCAGGGCTGAGTGTGACATTGAGTCAGACTAGAGAACCATATGATGATAAGAATTGTAATGATGGCAATGACTTGGGATTCCTGGGCTGTTTGTGGTGACGGAAGTAACCAGGGATTTAGTGTGTGACAGGATATTGCCCCTGGTGCTCCCCACAGCAGGCTCTGACGACGAGGCTGTTCAGTGATGGTGGAGGTTGGGGGCAAAACTGGAGCAAGCCAAGTTCTTTCTGGGCCTCTCCTTCTTTGTGTCTAGGTGCAAGCAAATATGTTCCACTGGCCCCTATCTATATATTTGATTTTAAAATGCTCACAAAATTCATCAGTCCATGGTGGGCAGAGTGATTTATTAATGAAAATTTAAAATAATGAGCATGGAAGTGCTACTTATGCATTTTAAAATTTTCCAATGAGATCATAGAGTAAGTCTTTATTGTGTCTAGGAGCTATCTCTTCCAGTTCAGTTCCAGAAACCACGTCTTTCATTTTCTTTCTTGTCAAATGTGCTCTTTCTGGCTAATGTCTTATCTCCCACTCTGAGACCAAGGTAGCAATACTGTTATCACAAACAGGGTCATCACTTGTTTGTCAGGAACCTGTTTCTATAGAAGCAATATGATCTTGGCTCTGCAGTTTAGTAATGTCATCTATTTAATGTTGGCTACATCACAACTGATGGCATGGCAACCAGGAATACTGGTTCCTAGTGACTTTCACTGTGCTTCACTGATGATGACCAAAAGTGCAAACATTAATCAGAAGCTATGGAAAAAGGAATGATAATTTGCTTTTTGGTAAAGTTGAATTTATTGTTCTGGATTTTGTAACGCAAATACAGAAAAAACACATCTTGTATAAATCTTCTTTAACTCTTTAGACCACAATCACTGCAATCTTAGAATGTGATCTCTTTTGGTGTTGGCTACACCTTGCCTTCCACATGATACTGAGAAGAGGAAGGTGACCCATAGGCAGAGGAACCAAGGTGGTTCTATTGAGCAATGCAGGGAATCACCTCCCTCCTACACTGCTTTAGACAAAGCTGGGAGATTGTGAGGTCATGTTATCAATTGCATGCAATAGAGGTCCTCAATGAGAAGGACTATTGAGATGGCTGAACAAAAATTCAAAAGCTTTTGGGGAGACAGCTGTGGCCACCCCAAGAGCCGTGTTTCCAGACACAAAGGGTGGGGTGGGGTCTCTAGAGGCTGTGGAGTAATCTTAGATGCTACTGACAGATGGGGCACTGGGAGATGAATGCCTACTGGTACCCAGTTCCTTGGGTTCTGCACACTAGAAGCAGCACTGTGGTCACAACATAAATGGGGCAAGATCTGACCTGTGGAATCACACAGGCAGCTCAAGCCCATGGCTTCAGCACTGGCTACTCACTATCTCAGAGTCCTGAACTTGTCCTCTATCCAACTTGAATGACATCCCTCGAAATCAGCAAATCAGTATCATTCTGGAAATCAATACTGAATGAAGCACTGCCTGATCAATGACAGTGACTAGCTCACCTGTCTGCTCTCCTGGGATAGACCAGGAAGTAGTAAGAAGACATCACAGGAGCAAGGTTTGGAGCAATGTAGAGCATCTGGTCAACCCCAAACAGGAGGGTTTTTAAAGGATTAGACAGCAACTGAAGAGAAGAAACAAAAACTGGCAAGTTGTTCTCAGTTGGGGCTCAGGAACCTCACCTGAGTGACAGCCAAAGTGGGCTCAGCTTTTCCCTCTCCACTTTGTCCTTTGCCAGGTAATACTCTCCAGCACCACAATTCAGAACTGAGTAAATAAAGTTTCTTTTTACTTTGGACCTATGCATCTAACTTATTAGTCATCAGCTCAGACCTTTGTTTATTCCTGGGTTATAGACTATATCTTCCCATATTCTAAGCACAGAGAAAGGATTACAGCAAGGTACCTAGCAAAAAAAAAAAAAGTTCTTTTAAATCCAAATGATTTCCTTCTGATTTCAATTCTCATTTTAAAAGGAAATTTGTGTTTCTGAGACAACATTTTTTCTTCCTCAAAGTAAGACCTAATTCATTCTGTTTCATTCCATGAGTCAGAATGCAGATGTGGCACTGAGCACGTGGGTCACCCAGCACCCACACAGAACACTGCGATGACAGTCTTTATGAGATGTGGCCAGACTACGGTGAATGTGGCTGCCTAATGCTGCTCAACAGAAAGGCAGGCTCGTAAGAACATTATCGTGTGTCCACCTTATTCATGAGATTTCACATCGAGTGACTTCTGGCTCTTCCCCAAAGTCAAAATGACTATGAAAGGTCAATGTTTTTATTCAGGATGGTGAGGCAGCCATGGACAGCACAGCTAAAGATACTCACGAAAGAGGACTCCCAAAACTACTTCAGAAAGTAGCAAGAACAATGGGACAAGAGAGTTTGAAGAAAGGGGAAACTTGTTGAGGGGGATTGATGACAATGTATATTTCACTGTAATAATTTTTTAAAAGTTTAAACATTTACCATATTTTTTAAATTGCACCTTCTAAGTATTTCCCCATGAGCTAATGCTACAATGCTTATAATATATTTTGTTTGTTTGCTTGCTTTTGATTAATCTTGATCTCAGCAGTAGCTATTCCTGAAAGACATTTTGGTGTCCTTGACTTTCACACAATCTTCACATGGTCCCCCCACCATTATGTATCAGATTTCCTCAACTCTGCTGATCAGGACAGTTGTATCACAGTTAAGAAGCAAATGGTTAGCTATTTTATGGCAATTCTGACTGGCTCCCAACATTCTACATTTGGCAATCATCATTCAAGTGTTGTTATCCAATTATTTGAATATCTATGGCATTTTGCACTTACTTGGAGGCTAGTAATTTCACCTTTAGTGGCATGCTCTATGGATATGCTTGACTGTGAGTTCAGTTGCAGAGGAAAAGACCCAGTGAGAGTCTAGAGAGGATATTCTGAAATCACCAATAGTACGGGATATGGATGGAGGCAATGAGGTGCCTGAGTGAGTATAAACAGAATTAACAGTTTCCCAAATTCAGGAGATGTGCATGCTACTAGAAAAGCATGGCTTCTCCAAAATCCCTTCTCAATGAGAAAAGGGCTGCCATTCAATTTTCTCTTGATAACAATTTTAAGAAAATGGATCTGACATCATTAAGTACAATCACTATCAGCTAGTCCTTTCCCAGTTTTGAATAAATTCCTTCTCTAGGCCATGATAACTGACAGTCAAGGTAATAAATTATTTAAAACACTTATTTTACTTATATATCTTTAATGTGTATTGTTTTTAATGAATTAAATAAGTATGCACATATTGTATATTATGTCTTTAATCACACTTAAGAATTCCCTAATATTTTGAGCTCTCTGGAAGGAGAACTCTCCATATGCCTAGTGTTTGACTTTCAGACACTTGACTTTCAAATACATTTTCTAAAATGCATTATACACAAATGTGAAGGACTTTCATTATATATGATTTATTAGGGGACAGTCTATCTCTCTTGTTAAGAACACTGTGCTGTTCTTTTGAAAAAGGATATTCTCTCTTATAATGCAAACATTGAGTCTGGTTTTTTCATGTTTCTATAAATAAGCGAAGCAGACATGCCCTTCATTGTCAAGGTCAGTCACTTGCTCCTGGGCTTTTAGGTTGCAGACAGCTTCTAGGGACATTAAAATGTGTCAGGCAAATAACATTCCCAAGACATTAACTGTCATGATCCTGACTATGTGCTAGAGATACTGTCACTATGATTCAAGTAGAACTGACTAATTTATGCTAAAGAAATTAAAAATCTAGAGGATGTTGTTTAATATTTGTAGGAAAAATGGAGAGAGGCCCTACTTCCATCTCAATATTTTGATTTCTCTGGAATCTTAGGTTTGAAAAACATAAAAAACTTTAAAAAGATACTCAGTTGAGTTTCTAAGTCTTTAAGTATAGATTCCTTTGGCAATAAAGCTGTTTTTACTTTTTTCAAATATTCTTCAGTGGAATCTTGACTCAGAAAAGTCTGTACCTTGTAGTGACTAATTTTGTAAATACTTCTAAAAATACAGATTTCTAAATATATGTTTTTTAAATAGTTTATATTTTGAAATGATACTCCATAGTCTATGACTAAATGTTTAGAGATGGCAAAATAAAACTCTGGTATAAGGCTACATTTTAAATGGATTTTGAAGAAGTTTACAGCATAAATTTTAAAATGTAAATATTTAATAATTACCTCCACTTGATTTTCTGGATTAGGTTGTGTTTGGAAGGATTTGTTGCCTTTTGGACCAAAGTACTATTTGAAGTTTAAGGTATTCCTATCATGGACAATGAAATTGAAACACTACTAAAGATGATGCTAAAATGCAGATTTATGTAAAGGGTCAGAAATTTGAGAAAGTAGAACTAAATATGCAATACATGAAACTAGTTTTGAAAATATACTTATATAAATTCATAGGAAAGAAAAGCCTATGAGCATATACACCAAATTGTTAATAGTGGTTATACCACATGATGAGGCTATGGGTTTTATTTCATTTTCTGTCTTTCCCAAATGTGTTAGTTACTTTTCTCTCATTGCTGAGTCAAAATACCCAACACCCAAAGTTAGAAGGAGAAAGAATTTACTTGGCTTACAGTTTGTACAGGTTTCAGTCCGAAATTGGCTGGCTCCAAGGCAGGGTGGGTGGCAGAGGAGACAGGCACCGTAGAGGAGAAACAACATGGTGCACACAAGGTAGCAAAGGAAACAAGGAACCTTCACTACATCTTTCTGTCTCTTTTATCCCATCCAGACTACCAGGTTTAGGGCAGTGCCAAACTACTCACTCACTTGTAGAGGTTTAATAACCACACACCCTTAATCCTGGCATCACACATTCCAGATTCAGCTACCTCTGACTGAATGAGGCTTTGGCGGGGGTGGGGGTCCAGACCCAAACCATAATACCAAAATTCTAAAATAAAAATATATTTATAAGTAAAAACATACTGCCTTTGAAACATGGAAAGGAAACTCTTTGGAGAGCAAGACATAGTACTGCCAAGGCCTCCCAGTCCTCTGTCTCTCAGGAATTCTTGAATTCAAACAGGACTAGTGGAAGCTTGAACAATGGGTTTCAAATTTTCATTATTCCATCAACAATGCAATAATCCCACTTTTTATTTCATCTGAGAAGCTTGAATATTTTCTTGACGTTTGATATGTAGCTTGAAGTCACTAAATAGCTGAAGTATCAAAACTTGAGTAAGACCTTTCCAAATTTGAAATTTTAAAAATTTATTTTAAAAACTTCAGAGCTGACACTAAGATAGAGAAACATTTGTACAGGCATTGTTGGATATTTCCAGATAATTGTTGTAGATTAAATGCACACCAAAGCCAAAGTCTCAATCTTAAAACACTAATAAATTGATTAATTAGCCGAGGAAATGGTTCCAGTAGAATTTTTTAATAGGACTTGCTTGGTGAGTGAGAAGATACAAGTTGGTGTCCTTAGCATTGTTTTTCTCTTTCCATGAACACAAATGAGTGATTTTTAAACCCAGTTTCTTTAGTTTGCTTTTCCATAAGGCAAACTTGCTTTCCTGATAGATGTCCATGGAAAAGAGCTCATCAGTGACTACAGACTCTACTCACATTGTTGATTTTAAACCATTATGCTAGCCCACACTAGGCCTTTTGGACTCAATTACATTTTTAGCTGATTTTTTCTTGCTTGTTTTTAGGCTGCCCACCTCATCCTTCCTTACTCTGCCAAAGGTGAAACAGCTCATGTGTCCCATCTCTGCTTGGAGGGAGTTGCTCTAGAGAAGTCAGTTGTCTTGTGATCTCAGTTTTTGGTGAATTCAAGAAAAGTTATGATTTTATAAATGACCCATCTTTTCCTCATTAGTATGAGAGCAAAGCTGTGCAGCTTTCTACACTAATTGGAAGCAGGACCAACATCTTTTAATGCTACAGTTAACATCTTTTAATGGCCTACAGTCACAGTCTGGAAGAAGCTAGCTTTTCCAATTCTACCAGGTTCTGGATTTCTGAACACTCCTCATTCCTTTGCACCCTTGCCTGCCATTTCTTTCCTGAGCTCATCTCTTTCTTGTAATAGCCAAAGGCAGCCAATACAGGCTATGGACTGAATATCCCTCACTCAAAATGCTCAGGGCCAATAGTTTCAGATTTTAGAGCTTTTTAGATTTAGGAATATTTGCTCACACATAATGAGATGTCTTGGGGATGAAACTCAAATCAAAACACAAAATTCATTTCTTTGCTATAAATCTTATACACATAGCCTGAAGGTAATTTTATACAAAGTTTTTACTGTGCTTTTTTACTTCGACCTGTCACACAAGGTGAGCGTGTAATCTACTCGCGGCATCTTGTCAGTGCTCAAAAAGTTTCCAATTTTGGAGCATTTTGGGTTTTTAGATTAGGGATGCCCAAATCCGAGTTTATTCTGTTTTCTAATATCTTCCTGCAGCATGCAAGCATACTGTGCTACTCCTACCCCCTCAAGTTACTACAAGTGGAAGCTTTAGAAAATGTTTACTGTACCCCATGGAGCTTCAGCATTTTAACCCAGGAGCAGGGTCCTCAGTGATTTCTAGTAAAGACAATGCTATGAAAATGTTCAATTTTTTGTTATGCAGGCTCCACAAGGGACCCACTTCTGGTCAGGCTAAGTTGTGCCATGTTGTGGAAACCTGTGTGGTTTAACATAAAGTTTCACCCAGGATGAGCACCTCTTGTCTATTTTATAACATCATTTGGGACATATAGCCTCAGAAATAGTTATTTCAGGTGAAATGGCAAAGGAAGCATGACAGAAGGACACTGACTTTTAGCCCCCTTGGTCTAAATGTGGTCCATACCACTTCTGCTCACAGTGCATTGGCCAGGATTACTCATAGGGCCCCCACCTAAATGCAAGGATGCTAGGAAACTTAGGGAAGAAAATGGGCATTGAATGTGTGCTCACTCTGTTACCCTGAGGATTTTATTTCACTAGCAAAAAAGGAACAAGTTTGCCTTTTCTCATTTGCATCTTTGAACTAGAGTTAGCAGATATGTTTCACACAGTAACATGGTCTAGCATGCCCAGGTAGGAGTCAGACTACCAGAGACTCCTCACTGACTCTTGCCTTCCCCACCCCACAACAGTTTCTCCAATGGAACTAACACTGGGAAACATTTGAGGTCATGCAGTGCCCATAAATTGCTATCCATCACTTTTAGACTAGAAAGCACTGATACTAGAGGTGACACACATCACTTCACACACCACACATTAGTGTGGTGCCCCACTGTTCAGAGCTGACAGCTGCTCTGATGGGTGAGTATCCTTTCTGCTGGGCCAGTGCCATGCCTTGTGACTGTTAATTATATGATGATCATCCTGCGTATAATTCAAATATATGGAATCAACCCCAGATGCTGCTGTGCTGTGTGTGTTCATTTTTTTTTTTAAAAGAAGCATCTGTTTAAGCCAAACCAAGCTGAGCTAAGCCAAGCCAAAACAAAACAAAAGAAAACAAAAGTGAAAAATGTCAATATTCATGCTAGGAGGCCTTGAAATCCAGCTCAGAAGGCTTGCTCAGCAAATTACATAAACCTTTCAATGTACCATCTTGAACATCTTTTCCTCATCTTACTTGCATTGCCATGAGAATTTTTCTCTCATGGCAATGCTAAAATTTCTTCTTTCTTTCTGTCCCCACACAGTCTGCCTCCTATGAGGTGGCACTTTTTGTTGGTATTCTCATGTCCCCTCCCTCTCCGTGCACTTTACCATGTAACCCTCCCTACCACATTGGGTGCCTTGGGAAATGAATACAGTTCCAAGTTTGAACTGTTTTATCAGTACCTGGACAGCTGGTGAATATATTTGTTATTCACTACTTTTTTTAAGACCATGCCTACTTCTCCATCAATGGTACTCAAATTTTTTCCACAAGAAAAAATAAGATACCACTCCCAAGATACTTGCATTTTTGCTGCAAGCGGCAGCTGGGTAGCCGGCTCGCCATATTGCATCAAGCACATTTTCAGAAGCTGGGCGTTTGCGTCTCCCTCAAGGGTGGTGAAACTCTCCAGGAGATCCTGCCAACTTCATCAGAAATGTGTGTGAATGGCAGATTTTCTCTGCCTCAGATGTGCATGAACTGCAGATGGTAAATAGTTTTTCCCTTTAAAATGTGGATTTACTTCTCAGGCTATTAAAATGCAAATGCCCAGGGCAGATTTGCCAAAGTCTTTGTTCTCAAACAATTTTAAATATAGCTGCCCTTTGGGAAGTCATAGATAGTTTTGGAAAAAGAAAAACTGAATGTTAAGGAAATCAAACTGATTTGCTCCAGGATGCTGTCATTAGTTTCCAAGAGAAAATGGTACTAATTCTATTGGGAAGTTCCAATCCCAAACAGGTGGCTTTCAACTGCAACCTTTTTGCCCCTTAGCAGATGGGTACATAGGTACATGGTGAATTGTGACCTCTTAAGAAGCAAGACTCCAATGATGACAAAGAGGAAGGCATGGAGAAGACAGAAAGAAGGAAAGAAAGGGTGAGGAGAAGAAGGAAGAGAGGTAGAGAGAGATGAAAGAGGGAGAGAGAAGAGGGAATGAAGAAAGGAAGAAGGAAGGAGAGAAGGAAAGGGAAGGAAAGAAAAAAAGGGTAAAAGGGCAGAGATCTCGAAAGGTAATAACAGAAACAAATTACCAGTACTAGCTCATGACATTTTAATGTAAATTTAAGATAGATATACAGGTACATTTATAAATCCAAACATTTAAAAACAATGATACCCCACTCTTGATAAGCGCATTCATACCCAAATCTTGACATATAATTATTTATTTTGTTCTGCTTTTTGAAACAGGGTCTTGCTGCATACTCCAGGCTAGCCTCAAACTTACTAGATAGCCCAGGCTGGCCTTGAATTTGCAGGAATTCTCCTGCCTCAGCCTCCTGAGTGCTCAGATTACAGGTGAGCACCACCACGTCAGCTCCCAAATCTTGATATTTAAATACCATTTTTCCAACGAAAGGAATCAGTGCTCTTTGGAAAAAGAGCTGATTTCCTGCCCAGGCCAGGGCAAGGAAAATGCCAAAATAGCCCAGGACATCTTGTGGTTCCAAATAGTAAGAAAATACTCTAAAAATGATGGAAAGATCAGGGGACACAGAAACCTGTTCGTGGGCTCCCACTGGCTAAACGGAGGACGTTTTTTGGCAAAGAACGAAGTGAAAACAGACTGTAATGAAAACAGACTATAATCCATACCACAAAATAAGAGTCCATAAATCCATACCTAGGCAGATAATTGCAAATATAAATAATAAATAAATAAAGCAGAGATGAGAAAGCTCTTCCTTATAGCAGAATTCCAATGGATAAACATGGAAGGAATCACAGAAATTGAAAATCATCACTAAACAAGTACCTCAATAATAAGTTTTTAGGTGAAATCCATCAGCGGATGCTAAAATTAGTGTGTGAAAAATGGGATGAGGTGTGGCGTATCTTCAGCCTCAACCTGTCCCCCTCACAACAAACATTTAATTACAGTGGGAAAAGCGGTGTGAGGAGATTCCACCCTATCCAAGAGGGCACAGGTAACCTCGTTAGCCATGAGCATGCTCAATGCACTGTGAAAGTCACAAGGTCACAGCCTCACTTCCATGGTATACTTGTCCCCAGTTCTCCATCTGAATTTAATCATGAGGAAATAGTAGATGGACCCAAATTAAGAGACTTTCTAGAAGACTGGCCAATACTCTTTAAATGTTTCAAGGTCATGTAAGACAAAAAAACCTGAAGAAATATTCTAGATGAAAGCAACTAAAGAGACTTGAGAACTAATTGCAACTCACGATGCTGGCTTGGATCATAGGTCAGAAAAGGACACTGGGCAACAAGCAAAGTCTCAATAAGTTCTGCCTGTAGCCTAGTTAACTGTACCATATAAGTATTCCTTTTCTAATGTAGAGTATTGCAGTACGAGTAAGTCAGATTTAACATTGAGGGAATTTCGGTGAAAGACAGGAATTCCTTAGATCATTTTGTACATTTTTGTAAAGCTGAAATTACCTCAAAATTTAAAATTTTTAAAAGTTAAAATGTATTTATGTATGTATGTATTTATTTATTTATTTGTACCGGGGCTCAAGCTCAGGACCTTGCGTTTGTGAGGCAAGCGGCAGCACCACTGAGCTAAATCCCCTTAAAAATTATTTTAAATGAAGCAAGCACGTTTCCTGTATAGTCTCTTCCCCTCTAGTGCCCCTCTAGGAATCCAGCGCCCTCTGGGGTGGGAGAATCTAGCAGGCTCCTAGGGCAGAGGTTGAGGTATGTGGTGTTACCTGCATGTTAGCACACAGGGCTGAGCTTGGGGATTGCAGGAATCACCCAGGCCCATGCTATGCAAGCACAGCCCACGGCCCAGCCGCAGTGGGGTCACCATGAGCTTGTTAGAAAGGCAGGCTCTCGCGCTCACACCCGCAGCTCCTATTACTACCAACTCAGAGTCTGCATTCCAACAGGTTCTTCAGGTAGCTTCTGTGCACATTGAACATTAAAATTCCCTGATTGCCTCAGTGGTTCTTAACCTAGGTTGCTCACTGGAATTGCCTACTGAGTTTTTAAAACTCCTGAAGCCTGAGCCCCAGTATCCACCCTCAGACTCTGCCTTCCTTGAAGAAATGGAGAATCAGCAGCTAGGTGGTGAGTGAAGGATGAAGTACAAGAAGGCCTTTTAAAAATAGTATTTGTTGGGCTGGGGATTTAGCTCAGTGGTTCCGGTACCTGCCTTGCAAGTGCAAGGGTCCAAGTTCGATCCCCAGTATCAAAAAATATATATATATCATTTGTTCATTCTTTCATTTGGCAATTATTTTTGAGCACTTATTATGGTCAGGCATTGTTGAAAATCTGGAGGGCACAGCAGCAAGTAAGACAAATTGTTTGCATTCATGAGCTCACCTCCTAGCTGGGGAGAGTAATAAAATTATTTGATAGATGCTTTGAAGGTTGGTCTGGAACCGGGGTGAAGCATGGAGTGTAGGAACCCCAGATCAGGGTTGGGAAGCTACATGGAGGCTGTGGCTTAGGTGAGACGTGACAGTAGGGTGGCAGAAGCAATTGGGTTTGGGAAGTATTTCGAAGGTAGAGCTGATAGAAATTGCTGAAAATTGGACCCAGGATATGAGTGACAGAAGAAAGTCACATGGGACTCTCATATTCTGGCCTCAGTGGCAGGTGAATACGACCTCAGTGACTGAGACAGGACTGCCCGGTGGTCACTTCAGCTGGAGGGTTCACTTCATCTGTGACGAGAGAAAGAAAAATTACTGCTCTTGAGCTGTTCCCAGCTGAGTTTTCTCTCAGGCAATTCCCACATCTCCTCACCCAGATGAAATGTAACTGTTTACCGTCTCCGGTAAGGGTCAGTGCGGAGCTGGCTTTGCGAAGAGAAGGCCTCTCTGAGCAGCAGTGCAGAGGGACCACAGGATCCGCCCCTCTCCCTTTCCCCAGATCACTGGGGCATGGACTGTCTAACACTTCCTTTTATCCAAAACATTGTGAGCTACACATGAAAGATGAGCACATGTGAGCTGAGACTTGTGTGATGATCAAATGACACTTCCCTCAACAGCTCAGACATAGTTTGTGCTATGAATAATTATTATGCAAAGTGATAGATTGGCGTACATGTCATACATTTCTATAGTTAGAATTGTGTTCAGCCAGGCTGAGCAATTATCAAATCAGTTCTGGTCTGAGATATGTGAGATCTTAGGAGAAGTTCCTTCCTGTAAGGGAGTAATACTTTTCTTCATACTTAAGGTATGGTAATCTGTCAACCTCATGAGAGAGTTCTATACTGTATATAACTAGCCCAGAAAAAGATCAAATTTCAAGATTCAAACTAGCTTTCCACTGAATGTGCATCACTTTTCTGTTACTATTAAATCAGAAAATCAGACATGGAGCCATTCTAAGTTGAGAACTATTTATATAAGAAAACAGGCTTCAATAAAATCTGTATTGTTTCTGAAATGCACATGATCTCATACAAGGTAACTGTGAGTCACCCTGGACAGGCCAGAGTCCAGTGGAACGATGTTGCAGAGGGAGACAGTTGTCTCAAAGAAGGTGTACATAGGTAATTGGTCACATAGCACTTTCAGGGTGGGGACCCTGTGTGTGCAGAATGTGCTAATCTCATCTCTAGACTCTCCTACCAGGCTTTTCCCCCTCTCCTAAGCAGGTCTCCTAAGCAGTGCACAGATTGTTCACCCTGAAGTCCTCCATTCAAAGGTCTGACCTTGACACTGAGGAAATCCGGGGGTCCTGATCTTTAAAGAAAGGTAGAAGAGTATTTAGGAGTAAGCAGGGGTGATGACCCCTCAGAGCATCTGGAGTATTCCCATGATCCTAAGCACCAGTTGGATGGGAGAACATGGCTCCCAGCAAAGGGTTCTGGGAGTTCTTTCTGACCATCTTCACCAGTGACAAATCAAGAGCAAACCCAGGAGGTTTGAGCACTGAGCTTTACTCTGAGTGCCTGTGTAAAAAAAAAACACAAAAGAGGAGCAGTTTCTACCAGTCATGAAGGGAATTAGAGCACTTTCATCATTGAGAAGATCCAAAGAATGAAGAAAGATATTCCAGGGAATGAGACTAAGGTAGATGGACTTTTGCAACTCATCTCCTGCAGGTGTGTAGAGTAAGATAGTAAAAACTCCAATGCATATATCAGGCTGATGGGGGGGAGTTGAAAAATATCCGAGTTTGTGCTCCAGGTGCTTCCCTTTGTTGTGGGTGGAATTGGGGTCCCTAAAAGACAGGGTGACACTCTTGGTACTCCTGAATATGGTCTTCTTTGGGAATAGGATATTTGCAGATATAATCAAAATAAAAATGTGGCCATACTGGACTAGGGTGGAACTGAATCAAGGGCTGGTATCTTCAAAAGAAGAGAGAGATTTGGACACAGATATATGGAAGCAGAATCACATGATGGCAAAGGCAGAGAGAGATCCAAGTCAAAGAATGCCAAGGATGGCTGGCAACCAATAGAAGCTGAGAGAGAGACATGACACAGATTTTCCCACAGAGCCTCTAGGGCAATCCAACCTTGCCAACACCTTCATTTTGGACTTCTAGTCTCCAGCATTAAGGATAAACACATTTCTACTATTCTAAGATGCATTATTTAGGGCTATTTATTATGAATGCCCTGTGGAACTAACTCGTCCTGCAATATCCGACACAGGTGGATGTGGTAGAAGACCACTGACGGGGAGACACATCTACTGTAGGTCCGTAGGCCTTCAGAGGGGTGGAAGAGACCACTTCAGAGGTTAGGAAGGTTTCTAAGAGCAAACACAGCACGTATTTGCTCCCATCCATAAGTTGCATTCTTATTGCTGATTGTTCCCTTTGCCATGCAGAAGCTGTTTGATACAGTCTTGCTTATTCATTTTTGTTTTTATTGTCCTAAAATCACCACAACCAATATCAGGGAGTTTTCACCTATGCTTTCTTCTAGGAGTTTTACATTTTCAGATCTCACACTTTAATGTTTAATCTATTTTGGGTTGATTTTGTGTATAGTATAAAGTAAGGGTCCAATTTACTTCTTTGTGTGGATATCTAGTTTTCCTAATTTCATTCTGGGTATCCATCCAAAAGAAGTGAAATAAAGACCTCAAAGGGATAGCTATACACCTATGTCCATTTCAGGATTATTCACAATAGCTAAGATGTGAAAACCAACTAAGCATCCGTCAGTGAGGAAATGCAAAATGAAAATATGATATATTCATCCAGTGGAATATTATTTCTCAGTGATAAAAGAAAGAAATCCTGCCGTATGTGACAGCATGGATGAATTGTGAGGATATTGTGCTATTAGGTAAAGTAAACCAACCACAGAAGGACAAACATGGCATAACAGCACATCTATGCAGTACAAACATAGAGGAGCAGAGAGAAGAATGGGGATGGAGGGGTTGGGAGGGGGGAAATAGGGAACTGCTATTCAGCAGACATGAAGTGTCCATTAAGCAAGAGGATTAAGTTCCAGAGATCTGCAACACTGTGCGTATAGTTAATAGCACTGTATTGTACATGTAAAATTCATTTACTAAGAAGGCATAAGATAAACGGATGATGGGTGCCCAGACAGCCAGGGGAGAGCAATCACTATTTACAACTCACATCAAAATAGTAAACCAAAAATTGGACCAGCTGTTAAAATTTCAGAAAAGGATGCAGGGAGTACAAAAATCGATCAGAAATCCAACACGAGGAGAGATGAACTGTATCTCAACAAGATCAGCAGCAGCCCACAGAGAAGGACCAACAGTGGAGAAAAATCCCTTCACCCTGTCACCTTGGAAACACATAAGCTGTTTCTGTAACCACCGGGGAGAAGGAGGGTGGGGAGTAGGCAGATACCTTGAAAACCAACAATATTCAAATGGGGTTAAATTGACCTGAAATAGACTCTAAAACTAGACATGACTGGGTTACCTTGAATGGGTGAGTTTTCACTATCTCACTACCACTGTCTGCCAGAGCAAGATGGGATCATTCATTCTTTCAGTTTATATGTATTGATTGGCTCCTAGGACTCTTCAGAGTCCTACATCAGATCAAGAAAACAGAGAAAAGTACATTATATTTTAACATTTGTTTGGTTATTTTTGGTACCGGGGATTGAACTAGGCACCTTGTGCCTGCAAGACAGGCACTGGAACCACTGAGCTAAATCCCTGGCCCATATTTTAACATTTGAATTGTAGTGCATACATTTAGATTTTGCTATACCTAGTAAGCCAATCTAAAATTACTCCCTCTCATCCTTGAGGAATGGTTGGCCTGGGATGGTGGTAGCGGGGACACTGAGTAGTAGAGTAGCCTTTGGAACACAGCTACTGAACGTTTGCTCTGCACCAGGCACATGCAGAGGTCCACATGGTGATTTGGGGAAGAGTGGGTCAGGCCATGTCAGCAGAAGTAGCTGCATTCTCTTCATGCCCTATCTTTTGCAAAAGTCCTTCATGAACACTTCTTATAAATCTCAACCAAGTGTCAGGAGGAAGCAATAGACAGGAGCCCAGGATCAGACTTTTGATGGCTTTGAAGAAAAAACACACATGAAATCAGCCTAGGGGTCCCTTCCCACTTCCCTCTGAAGTTCTATGGATCTTTTCTTCAGAAAGAATGTGAACTAACGCTTTAAAACTCAATTTCATCAATGCTGGTAGGACTAAAGTGATTGAAATGAGAAGAGTCGATGATAATATGAAATGTTGTGGAGAAGAAAGGGGTAGTCTACCAAGTAAAAGGGAAAGGACAGAGTTAATGCTAAAAAACAAAAGAGTGGAGGAAGCATTTCTTGCCCAGCCCTGACCTGGAAGCATTTAGACAAGCCCTGAACCACCCTGGAATCGGCAGTAATCAAGCCTCAAGTTGGCCAGCGAGCCTAGCTGAGGCCAAGCAGGCTATTAGAACTGTTTACATAATTGAGAGAAATAAAATATTGGCAAAAAGCAGCTCAAAGGAGTGAAGATTCACCCAGTTCACATAATGGAGAGAAAATGATGTGGGACAAAAGCCAAAGCAAAATCTTAAATGAGTTTTTAGCATCCTGAGTTAACCTGATGACATTTTTGTAAAACACTATTCAAATTATTGATTGAAGATTTTATCTCTTAAAGGAAAATGCACATTTCATCAAAAGGACAGAACCCAATATTTTGGCTTGCTTAGGAAAACGTGTTCTTCAGCTTACTCGGTAAGTACAACTTGCAGCAAGTCTATTCAGGCATGACAAATATAAGCATTTCATATACAAGGCACAAGCAGGAGGTCTGCAACCTTTTTGACTATATTGATGTATCTTCCATGGAAAGATATGAGCTAATATTTCTAACCTCAAATCTGATGAGAATACAGTCATTGAAATGAGAATTAGCAAAAACACCGTTTTTGTGGGGAAAGAGATAGGGTATGATTGTTCATCTCTTGGATCTCTGCTTTGGCTGACATATCCTATACCCCAAGGAGGACCTCAACTCTCATTTCCAGAGGAGATATAAAAAAGAAAAGGAGAGTTATTCTAAAAATGCCATTGCAGACAACTTTATAACGATAGCAATAGTATTGTTAAGAAGTTTGCTAATGAAGA
This sequence comes from Heterocephalus glaber, assembly GCF_053883595.1. Lineage (NCBI taxonomy): Eukaryota > Metazoa > Chordata > Mammalia > Rodentia > Bathyergidae > Heterocephalus > Heterocephalus glaber. Next base: position 22,736,349 of record NW_028258156.1, on the reverse strand, counting down.
GAAAGTTGACATTGGAGAAAAAGTATTTAGTTGAAACTAAGCTACCTTGGAGATCTGATAATGTTTAGGTAGGTGTGGGCTTTCTCAGATTTAATAAAGTGTGTGTGTGTAACAGAGAGAGAGAGAGAGAGAGACAGAGAGAGGAGGGAGGGGGAGAGAGAGAGAGAGAGAGAGGCTCTGATCACATCCAAGAGGGATTTAATCTATCCCTGGTCATTCCAGAAGTCAGAATGAAGCAGGGCAGGTCCCCTCATAGAACAAGAACAAGAGATATGGAATCTCAGGTCTTAATTCATAACCTCTTACCTAATAAAGACTGCAGCATCCTTTCTCTCTGTTCTCTCTCACTAACAATGTACGGAATGCATCTTCCCCTCATCCCCTACTCTTACCATGGCAAGGACCAGGTGTGCTGTAAAAGCAGAGGACCCAGGGGTCTCCAAGGGTGGAAATGGCCACTGATCCATATCTGACACTGGGAGAAAATCCTCTAAAATCCAGGCCACATTCAAGATCCAAAGGTATTGGCTACCAGTCCCTGGCCCACCCCACTGAAACCATAAAAGATAACCTCTTCTTTTGTTTGGGGACAGCCTATTTATCAGAGCTGTGCCTCCTTAGGGCCTCTTTTGAATAGTTTTTAAAAATTTCATCTAGTTCACTTTAGGATGCTAAAAGGCTTTGCTAATGCTAAAGCCTTTCCATGTTCTCTCTTAGTTTTAAAATTTATAAAATCTGTCCACTGATGTCTCTAAGTGATGCATCCTGAAATCTTTTTTTTTAATGATGAAGTTGACAAACCTATCTGTGGGGGTGGAGAGGTCAAGCAGGGTCCTCATGTCCTTTGGGGGGGTCCTACTCAGACCCTATCTGTCAAATGCCAATTTCATATTTTCAACCAAATTAAGCGAAAGAACTCTTGGCTGATTTGTAACAAGAATAAAATCTAAAGTTTCAGCAAATAAAACTAAGCTTGGCTAGGCTGCCTCACAATGCAAGAGGTGGCTTTTTAAGGTAGCAAGCTCCCCATTCCTCAGTATCTTCAGGGACTCTGTGAAATGTATACATTGTCTTTTGGCCAAACAGATCTGTAGCAAAGCTTTGTTTCTCAGAAGTAGCATCTTCCCTTTGGAAGACCATGTGATCACTGGTGTGAGGTATGTCAAAGTGACAAGAGCCAACTGCACAGATCTGGTCATTTAGATGTGTCAGATCCTGCCTTTTCTCTTTTGGACAGCATGTCAAGAGTTCCTATTACAGTAGAAGATTTTTCCCCCTTTGTGGTTCCTGGTAAAAGGCAGCCCCGCATGGCACCTTTTCCTCTCTTTGAATTCTCAGCTAATGACCAGGTATGAGAACAAGCATGTTGTCAGTATCTGTGTCAAGTTTTATCCTGTGATAAAAATCATTGCTCTCGGACATGCTTCCTCATTTCAGCTCTCAAGGCTCTCTGAGCAAAGAAACAGGAAGTGCGTGAATAGAACAATGGAAAGCAGCAAGCTGGGATCAGGAGGAAATAAAGGTATCATTTGGCTTTTAGATCAATATAGGTACAGCAAAGGAGAGGGCTGTTATTAAAGAATCGGGGAACGCTTTAAGGATTGGACCCAAAGCAAGTTGCAGAATGATTCCTGTAGTACATCTTTTAGTAAAAATAAAATGAAATAATGCTATGTATTTTCTGTAAGTACACATATTTGTAGTAGGTACAAAAAAATTTTGGAAGAATTTATTCAAATTGATGCTAGATTGGCAACTGGTTATACTTGGAAAGAGACTGGGATTGGAGAGATGGTCAAAGCGTACCTAAGCCTACCCCATTTTGTATAAGGAAATAATGTACATGTATTGCTTATATAAGTCAAAATCAATGTAAATAATGTACATGGACACATATATGCATATATAACATACCTCTAAGAAAACATTCATTGACCCTAAAGACGGGGAATTGGTTTGTCACCTTTTAGTTTGCAGAGGTAGGCATGCTCAGTAGTATGGGTTGGGCTTGAAGTTCCTTGGATCTAAAGTTTTTGCTTCACTTATCAAATTCCTTCAGATAGATACCAAGCTCTCAGGTACTTTATCTACTTCCTTTCATTTAATCCTTACTATGAGTGTAATTCAACCAAGTGGTATTCTATTTCCCATCTAATACTTAGACATAGTAATCAGCAAGGCTAACTACTATAACAAGCAACTCCCAAACCACAGAGGTTTAGTACAGTACAGGTTTTTTCTTGCCCAGGCAAAAGTCCATTTCAGATATTTCTGGTTGGGTGGCTGTCCTGGCACCATTTATAGGGGTGCAGACTGTGAGGAGAGGGAGCAAGGAGAATCATGTGGCATGATTCTAGCCCAGCCTGTAAATGGGGGCGTGCAATCTATTCCTACACATGGAACTCAGTTCCTGTACCCGGCAGATTCAAGGGTGGGTTGGAAATGCACATTGACTATGTCCCCAGAGGGAGAGGAGAACAGGATACCCTGCCATAGAAACTGACAAGGAAGAGGTTAAATATTTATTATTGCTTTCTGAGATCAAAAGATCTAAGCAGAGCATGTAAGACACATGGCCAAGGTCACAGAGCTGTAAGCGGTGTAGCAAGGACTGGAAGTCATTCATCTGGCCCCCACGCCTGTGATGTCCCAAAGCTGCACACACCGGAGGAACCAGGGAGTGGGCCTTTGTAGACACATTTGCATGCTGGGACAGGACACACTCTTCAGAAGCCTGTTAGAGAAGACCAAAGATAAATGCAGTTGGGACTCTAAACACAGAGTGTTTAGCAGGGGTGAGGAGGGGGTAGTTTAAAAGAGCAGACCCAAGTTGGCTTTATTTCCTTTGTTTTAATTTTTGTTTTGTTTCTTTTGGTCTTATCAGAAGTCAATCTCTTCTGGTTCACACACATACCACTTAGACCTGTGGGTGTGCTACCTCCTTCCTTTTTCATCTGGGCGGAGAGGAGTGCTTCCGGAAAGACTGCACGCCCCTTGAAGTTCTAGTCTTGATAATTAAAGGCTTAATTCCAGCCTCGTGTCACCCTTAGACAAGACCAGCTTTCCCTCACACCTGGGATTGAAAGCTCCCCATCAAAGACAGCTCTTCCCTCTCATCTCAGCTCCAAAGAGTCATTCAGAGAACGCATTTCCTGAGGCCAGAAAAGGATGCTCTGGCTTTCTTTTTCTCCCCCAGGGGGCATTGATTAGCAATTCAAGGTCAAGCTGGAGACTTCTGGGCTTCATAGGAACCTTTTCTTTTTTCCACAAAACCCTTCATTTACAAGGGGATAATGGAAAGAACTAAAAATTCTCCTCTAATCTCTATCAACTCTTTGGCAAAAGAAGTTGGTTAAGTCACTTAGTTTTTCTGTGAAAGGACAGTAATAAAGACTAGTTTTTTGAAGAAACTAGGCAGTTTAGAACATTTCAGGGCTCAGAGTCATGAGAAATTATGGGGAACAGAAGAATATGAAGTATCTTTAAAGAACTGAAAGGAAAAAAAAATAACAAAAAGAAAAGAAAAAAGAAAAAGTCTCCTCAACCCCCGAATTCTACATCTAGTGAAAATAGCCTCCAATATTCCAGGTTAAGTAAGGAAATTTTCAAGTAAAGAGGACAATGGGAGAATTTATTGCGAGCTGAACTGCATTCCTTGAAATATTAAAGGAAATAATTTAGGGTGGAAGAAATTGATGTTTGATAAAAACTCAGATCCTGAGGAGGGAATGAAGAGCATCAGAAATAGTAGCTATCTGAATGAATACTAAAGACCATTTGGTTTTTACTTTCTTCCTCCTTATTTTCTATTATACCTATTACTTTTTTTTTTTTTGGTACAGCAGATCGAACTCAGGTCTTTGAGCTCACGTAGCAGGCGGCAAAACCACTGAGCTAAATCCCCCGCCCTATACTTATAACTTTTAAGCAAAAGAAATATTGCGGAGTTTAAAGTATGTAGATGTAATACTCATGATAGCTATGGGAGAACAGATGGGTGAAGACAGGAGTCAGATGTACAGGACTTCAAGACTTCTTTATATACATACATATATTACATGAAGTGGTATCATACACTACTGCTATCAGGTCCTAGGGTGCTGGAATCTCCTAGAGGTCTATTCTAGATTCTTTCTGTCCTGAACAAAGAATTGGTCAATACAAGTGCAAACAATAACAAGGTTTTATATTTATTAAAGTTAGGAAAAGAAATAGGCTCTGTAGAGTGAGTTTGGGCCAAGTAAAAGCAGGAAAATAAGTGCACCCTACAGGATGAGAGTGGGCTACACAGTTTCAAAAAGCTCAGTGTCAACTGTCCTTTTGAACTTTTCCCTCGGGCTGACTCCAGGTCTAGGCTGACCTATAGAAAACCTGCTGGAGTTCTCGAGAGAAGTCCACTTGCAGGGCTTTGGAAACTGTTCTGTGCGTGTGGCCTGGGATTTTGTAATTAACAGATCACACCCACTTTTCCAGTCAGTCTGCCATGCTCTATTCTCCTGCCTTAGTACAAAAGACAGATAACAGGAACCAGGGATATAGATCTTTTGCAAAAAGGGAAGCAGACCAAGGAATGGCAAGAGGGCAGAGGGAGATGAGAGGAAAGGAATAAAAAAATAATTAAGATGTGTCCTGTACATGTACCAACTCCCTATGATGAATGTAATCATGATGCAAACATATACTAATAAAAAATTTAAAATGGCCATACATTCTTTAATGCTGCTTCCTTGTGACTATTTCAACCAATAGAACACAGCAAGAGTGATGCGTGATTTCTGAGGTTAGATCATGAAAAGCCATGCTACTTCCTTCTGGTTCTCTCATAATACTTATTGTCTGGTAGGTCCCTCGCAGGATGCTCTCTTTTGGAGCCACCACATGGTGAGAAGCTCTGGTTCACAGTCCTGGCTGAGTTCAGTCTTTGACTTGTCCCAGCCAAGGGACTATGTATGCATGTGACTGAAGCAGCCTCTGAGTGAGCTGAGCCCCCAGGCACAAGTCACCCTCCAGCATTTGAGCTTCCCTGATCTCCAGATATGGGCCCAAGACATGCTGCCATGACTTATCGAAATCCTCAGAATGTGTGAGCATAATAAGATGGCTATTGTTTTATGACATTGAGTTTAGGGTGGTTTGTTACCCAGCAGAGTAACCAAGACAAATAAACATCTAGAAAGTTGTGCATTTCGTTAAGTATACAGCTTGACAAACTTTCACAAAGTGGACACACCCAGGTAAACAGCACTTAGATCAATAGAAAGAGCCTCAGGAACCACACTCTGCCCTCCTCTAATCAATGCTTTTCCAAGGGTAATCATCACCCCAACAATAACATAGTTTGGTTTTTCTGGTTTTTGAATTTATATAAGCTATCAGCATTTAATACTTCCTCTCACTTTCTTCTCTTATTCTTCCAATCATCAAGCCCTTCTAATGTCTACACACTCACTTCTCCTCATACTTGCACTGTACTTGGGGCGTCATCAGCTCTTGCCTGGCCATTGGCAAAGTTGAAAAACAACCTGAGGATGACAGCTCCCAAGCCTTCAATTTGACACAGAATGGATCTCCCCACCTGAACCGAGCAGAGGTGCCCACCAGACTTGCTCCCCAGGAGGCCTACGATGTTGTCTTACAATGAAAAGAAAATTATGGATTTGGTTTTGTCATCCTCACCTCCAAAAGCAAACCACCCCCAGGAGTTATTCCTCATAAAATTGGCCGAGTTATAGAAGGAAGTCCGGCTGATCGATGTGGAAAACTGAAAGTTGGAGATCATATCTCAGCAGTGAATGGACAGTCCATTATTGAACTGTCCCACGATAGCATTGTTCAGCTGATCAAAGATGCTGGCATCACTGTCACACTGACAGTCGTTGCTGAAGAAGAGCACCATGGTCCACCATCTGGAACAAACTCCACCAGGCAAAGCCCAGCACTGCAGCACAGACCCATGGGACAGGCACCAGGCAACCATGCACCTGGGGCCAGAACTGCCCTGGAAGGTGAGATGGGGAAGGACCCCTCCGGCTCTTACAGACACTCGTGGTCTGACCACAAGCCCCTCGCACAGCCCGACGCCACTGTGATGTCAGTGGTGGGCAGCTGGCACAGTCAGAGCCTGGGCTGCTACCCTGTGGAGTTGGAGCGCGGCCCCCGGGGCTTCAGGTTCAGCCTGCAAGGCGGGAAGGAATACAACATGGGGCTGTTCATCCTCCGCCTTGCCGAGGACGGCCCTGCCATCAAAGACTGCAGGATTCACGTTGGTGACCAGACTGTTGAAATCAATGGGGAACCTACTCGAGGCATCACACATACTCGAGCAATTGAGCTCATTCAGGCCAGTGGGAATAAAGTTCTTCTTCTTTTGAGGCCAGGAACTGGCTTGATACCTGACCATGGTAATTGGGATATTAATAATCCTTCATCTTCCAATGTGATTTATGATGGTCACCATTTCCCCCATCTTCACATTCTGCTTCCATATTTGAAGAGTCTCATGTGCCAGTAATTGAAGATTCTCTAATGAGAGTTCAGATATGTGAAAAAGCAAAAAAATTAAAGGACACTGTACCTGAAAAGAAAAGCACTTTAAATGAAAATCAGCCTGAGATAAAGCATTACTCTCTTCTTCAAACAAATGTGAATAAGAGGGATCCACCCAACAGTCATGGGCACAGTGACAAGAAAAGTCTACTTAGAGTAGAAAATGGTGTTACACGGAGAGGTAGATCTGCTAGTCCCAAAAAGTCAGCTCACCGCTATTCAGAGGAACATTTGGAAAAGATTCCCAGTCCTCTAAAAAATGACCCCAAAAGAAGACCCAGAGATAGATCACTGAGCCCTCGGAAAAGGTGTCAGATCGACACCAGGGCAGGTTCTGGACAAGCTCATTGCAGAACCAGCCCAAAGCAGCAGCAAAAAACTGAAGGAAGCAAAGACTTGTCAAATGCTGAAGCCAAATTACTGGAGGGTGAGAGTTGCAGAGTAGCAGGCTGTGCTAGTGACAATGCTGAACAGCTCCCGGATGGGAAAGAAAAATCAGGCGTGATCAGTAAAGATCTGAAGCAGAGTCAGTCAGGAAAAGATAGAACAAGGTCTCCAGAGAAAAAAAGCAAGAGAATGGATGAAAAATCTGTTGCCTCCAAAAAGACTAGCAACACTGCTAGTAGAGTAGTGTCTGAAAATGAAAAAGGAAAGAAAGCAACCATAGGAGAAACACGTCCTGGTAAAGATAAAATAGGAGAAAATGTCCAAATATCAGAAAAGAAGCTGAAACAGGAACCTGAAGAGAGGATGGTGTTAAATAAAGTAGAAGATCACAAAGGGAAAGAACTACATACAACTGACAAATGCAAAGAGAGTGGAAGGTTCAAACCTGAAAGTAGCTCTCCAGTTAAAAAAACACCAATAACTCCAGGGCCCTGGAAGGTGCCGAGTGCAAATAAAGTCACAGGCATGACTGGCATGGCCAAGAAATGGTTGTGACCTTCAGCATAAAACAAAGAAAAACAAGTTGTAATCTTTTCTTACTAAAAGCATTTTTCCAGAAAATCATTTTTTTTCAGAAATTCTGAAACACCTAAGAACCTTTTAATTTGCACATCAAGTTTCAAGGCTGCATGAAGGGCCTTTAGGATTGCTAAGAACCAACCATCCCTGGCTAGCTGCCCTCCCTCTGGCTAAGGAAGGAGCTGTGTCCCCACGCTCACCTGCCTGCTCATCTACATGGGTGTCTGACAAGTGACATGTCGATACTAACAGTGTGGTCACAACTCACTTTGTATTTGTGGCAACTTATCTACTGTATAATGTCTGTTTTATCCTTCTCATTCAGATATTTCCACAATAATGAAACCGGTTTGGCTTGGGAAAAAACAAAAGAAAAAAAAAAGTTGATAGTTTCACTATCAGTCTGACCATATTTAAAGTTCTTTATAGCTCTTTGTTTTCCCAGGGATAAAATCTAAACTCCTAACAGGACCTCTAAAGCTCTGTGGGACCTGACATCTGTTCTTGTCTTCAGCCCCATCTGACATTTCTTCTGCATGTTGCCAAGGCTCCAGACATACTGTACAGTAGTACCCCTGCGGTCCATCCTGCCTTGTCTTGTTGGTCCTTTGGGTTGAAACTTCAGTTTTTTTCTTTTAAAATAACTTATTTTGGACTAATTTTAGGCTCATAGAAAAGTTGCAAATATAATACAGGAAGCTGTAAACTCCTTACCCATTTCCCCTAAGGTTATCATTGTAGATAGCTTTAGGATAATGATCAAAACCAGATACAGTAATTAACATTAGCACAATATTTTAAACTTCTGACCTTATCTGAAATGGCCATTTCTTGATCTTAATATTATCTTACTCTTTCTTGCCGGTTTCCCAAGACTCAGTTCAGATGGTATCTCTTCCTCGGAGTCTCTCCTAAGTCCTTCCTTCCCCTCATCTTTTGCATACACAAATCGTGCTAAGTGCTGCTGCTAGGTGGTTCTCCTACTACAAAAATACACTTAGAGTATGGACAGTGAAAAATTAAGGATATATACCATACTTTATAGCGCAATCATTAAAAATATTTAGTGCTGAAAAGTATGGCAAATAGTAGGAAAATTAAAATGAACTAAAAAGCCATTCATTCTAATAATCACAGAGAGACAAGAAAAGGAGAATAGAAGAATAAAATATAGAAGAGAAGAATAAAAAGCAAAGAATGGAATAATTACCTAAACTTAACAAAATCAATAATTATATTAAATGAGAATAGACTGAACAGTTCAACTATACGGTGGAAATTGTCAGAATGAAAAAAAGTACATGACCCAATTATATGCTGCATATAAGAGATGCATTTTATTTTATTTTTTATTTGTTCTTTGTATTAAATTCTTTTATTGGTACATTGTAGGTATACAACACAATTACATTTCTCATTGAGGCTTGTACCTTTACATAATGCATCTTGGTTCTTATTTTTTCCCCATTCCTAGCCCTCCCATCACCCCCTCCACCCTTCCCTATTTACAAAGACTTTATTTCCATTTTTTCCATTTCTCAGCATTTTTCCTTTCCCTTCTTTCCTTTCCCCTGCCCCTCCCACTACCCCTACCCCTTTGGACCTTTTCTTCCTATTTTGCATTATCGATTATTCATTCTAATCATTGGTACATTTTAGGTATACAAGATAATGACATTCATCATTGGAAATTTGCACCTTTACATAGTCTCTCTTGGTTCTTATTTTTCACCCTTGCCCAGCCCTCCCTTCAACCCCTCCAGTCCTCACTATTTACAAAGATTTTGTTCCTATTTTTCCATTTCTCATATTAATCCCATTCCCTTCTATCCTTTCCCCTAGCCCTCCTACTTCCTTCCCCTTTGCCCCTTTTCTTCCTATTTCACATTACCTCTTATACATTTAGTCCTTATTTACACTTTCAGTTTCTCACACCAGAGAAACTATTCGGTATTTACATATGTGTGTCCTATTTATTTCACTTAAAAGTATCGCCTCAATGTGCATCCACTTAGCTATAAATGTCTCTAATTTCTCATTTTTTATGGCTGAGTAGTACTCCATTTTATAAAAAAAACCCCACATTTTCTTTATCCAGTCTCCAGTTGATGGGCATTTGGGCTGTTTCCAAGTTTTAGCTTTTACAAACTGTGCTGCTATGAACATGGGTGCACATATATCGCTATGGTATGATTCTTTTAATTCTTTGGGGAAGATCCCCAGCAGTGGAATAGTGGGGTCAAATGGGACTTCCAGTCCTAGTTCTTTGAGGTATCTCCATACTGATTTCCACAGTGCTTGCACCAGTCTACACTCCCACCAGCAGTGGAGCAGGGTTCCTCTTTCCCCACAGCCCCGCCAGCATTTGTTATTGGTTGATTTCATGATAGCAGCCATTCTTTCTGGAGTGAAGTGGAATCTCAGTGTTGTTCTCATTTGCATCTCTCGAATGACCAGTGATGTTGAACATGTTTTCATGTATTTATTTGCTATTTCTACTTCTTTATCCGAGAAATGTCTGTTCATTTCAGATGCCCATTTTTGGATTGGGTCTTTAAATTTGGGAGGTCTGATCTTTTTAAGTTCTTTATAGATTCGAGATAGTAGACCTTTGTCTGAGGAAGAGCAGGTGAAGATTTTTTCCACATTGTGGGTTGTAAGAGATGCATTTTAAATATAAAGACCCAGATAGGCTGAAGATAAGTAAATTTAAAAAGATAAATGATAGAAACAGTCATCATAAAAAGCTGGATTGGTGACACTGACATCAGACAAAACAATTCTATGCTAAAAGAATGGCTCATTTGGAAGGAAAAGAATCATAAATGTGTATACCTAGTATAAGAGCTTCAAAATATATGAAACAAAATTTGACAAAAAAGGAGAAATAGACAAATTTCACAATGATGGTTGGAGATTTTAATCCTTGTTTTTAGGAAAGGTCTAGACACAATCAGCTGTCTTGCTTAATGTTTACTGAGTAGTACACAAAACAATGAAAAGAATACACAAGTTTTTTAAATTCATGTGATAAATTTACACAAATAGATCCTATCCCTTGTAAAAGGAGTCTTTATTAATATACTCATTTATTTAAAAAACAAAAAGCTTCTCATCTTCCTTGGAATAAAAGAAAATCTCCTCAGCCAGATTAGGGATATCTGCAAAACTGAAAACAGAAACAAAAACAAAATCTACAGCTAAATTTAAATTCAGTACTGATTCTCTCATTGTTCTCTACTTGAAGTCCGTAGGAAGAGGACCTCTCTTACCACTTCTATTCAACATTACATTGGAGGTTCCAGTCAAAGCAATAAAGAAAAAGAAATATAAAGACTACAAAGAAAAAAGTAAACAGTCTCTATTTGCACATAACGTGATAATGTATGTTGATAATTCTATGGAATCTACTAGTAAGCTCCCACAACTATTAAGTGAATTTAGCAAGGTCTTAGAATACAAGGTAAATACATAGGAATAGATTGTATTTATACATATCAGCCAGTAACAATGAGAAAGTGAAATTTGAAAATTCCATTTATAATAGTATCAAAAATATATTTAAGAATAAACTTGTGAAAAATGTGTAAGACATGAACATTGAAAATTATAAAATGTTGCAAAAGGGAATAAAGGAAGATCTAAATAAATGGAGAAAAATATCACATTCGTGAGTTGGAAGACTAGATATCATTAAGATAATCATCAGGGGAAATGCTTGCTTACCTGGCTGGATGCGGGAGACAAACGCAAAGAGGGTGATTAGATGGTGAAATTGAAGAGAAACATAAAGTCAGTAAAGGCTTGATGCACCAAGTCTGAGAAATTATAAACAGGGAGTGAGGCAGGCAGCCAGTAGGCCAGAAAATCAAGGGAAGAGACGGGCTGGATAGACTGAAAGAAACACAATAATCCAGTGTTCAGGTAGTGAATAAGATAAGGGCTTTATAGCAAAGAAACAGACCAGCTGGCTTCATGTTGCTGATGAATTCCAGAAAGATGAAGAATATGCTTAATTCCACATAGACATCCTTTGCATGGCTGGTGTGATAAGAGAAGCCACAGCAGCAGTTTTATTAAAGACTGGCCAGTGGGAACCGCAATCAATTCAGTGAAATGTGTTTCGAATAACATGTGTGTCGCATGCCATATATTTTAAAGACTTCCAAGGCCTGGTCTGAATAATGCATTTCAGTGTAAGTGAAAAGATTAAGTGAAAGAGAAGGCAGCAACCTTTAAGGGCTGGCATAAAATGCAAGGAGCTTAAAATTTAAGCCTTGAAACCATTTTTGTAATATTGACTCAGTGCACCGAAGAGTATTAGCATTAATTGTAACTCAACATAAGGCTAATTAAGAGTGATAGAGCATCTGTCAATTTAAGAATTTAAACAAGTTTGGGCAATATTTTCTTATAAATGAAATATTTTCTGGAAAATCAAATGCATCTTATCCCCAGATTTTTCTCCCATTTCTCCTCCTCCTTCTCCTCTTCTCCTCCTTCGCCTTCTCCTTCTTTTTCTAAGAAGGTGATTCTGGATGAAATGCAGAGAATGTATCAGAGCAGGAGAAAACTGCAGGTGGGGGGAAATCTCATAGGAATTTGTTGCTTCAATTTGCAGAAGATATTGTAGTGATATAAAAGGGAGACATTAAAAACTGTCCTGGGATGGAAAGGAGTAGGTGACTCGAGTATATGCAGGTAGAAGGATAATCAGGACTTGGTGATTACCTGGGTGAGAGCAGAAAGGGAAAGTGCCCAGGACTGCACACGGACCAGGGGTCTGGGCAGTGGCATGGGCAGTATATTGTTAGGGCATCTGTATGACATGCGAGTAAGCAGGTGACTACAAGGGTTCAGATCTTTCTTTCTATGGAAATCTGCACATTTCATTCCTTCTGCCTGGACTCTTCTCAAACTCACATCACTGGGTCTCATCTTATCTAACATGTTCTCCTCCTTATGCTCCAGCATCACAATACGTTTGTTTCTTTTCCACCACCTCTGAAGTATCTATAGCTTGTGCTCATCTCCAAAGTCCTCACAAAGTGATCCTTCCACTTTTTCTCCTCTGACCACATTTTCACCAGGTCAAGTAATATCAGTTACCTACAAATATCACCTTGCACAGGAACAAGACATAATGCAGACATAGCTTTGTCTCTGCTCATTTCACCCTGGAAGCATCTCTTTCTATGCCCATTTCTGACCCTACTATTAAATAAAACCACATCAATAACAATCCTCAAGCAAAAACAAGTCTGGTGACATTGGTTCAACTGTAAATAACAAATTTTGCTACCAAACTATTATATTTCAGTTTCCACACTGTGATTTTTAAAAAAATTTTATGTACCTTGAACTTTTTGGGTGATCTTTTGCTGTAAAACAAAGTAATGGTCTCCCATAAAAATTATCTGAAATCCCACTTCTTAAAGGGAAGACATTACTACTTGTAATGTCTAGAAGACACTTCCCATTTACAATCTCTCATTTCATTATGTAAAAATATTTCCCAATTATAACGAATATATTTTAACAAATTGTCATCACACTATACAATGTGAATTGACTTACGAACTCAATTCATTTCCAAAGGCTGTTGTGACTCAAGGTGGTCAATTGAAGGCTCAGGCTCCTCTCCACAGCCTTCAAAGTCTCTCTTGTATGCAGGCAGATCTCAGTGTCCTTAGAGAGACGTTGGCCCAGGATTCCTCAGTTAACCCCACACATAATGTTTCTTCCAGAACTCTTGAAGAATTAAATTTGTATCTGAGACCATCTGGAAGCACAAGCAGTCAGCATTTGGGTTGTAACTCAAGACTTTGATCATAAATTAAAACTAAAATTCCAATCATAACCCATTGTTCATAGGCCAGGGTGGTCATAACTCAAGATCCACTGTATATAGCAAAGAAGAATAAAAATAGATTAAAGTCTTGGAAACAAAATTCCTTTGGTTTGTATAAATTGGGATTAGGTCTATTCTTTTTTTTTTTAATAACAAGAAGCAAAGAACTGGCTTCAGCATGAAGTAGACTTATTTTTCTTACATCTTCAAGTTTGGAAGTGGGCATTCCAGGGCTAGCATGGAGCCTCTGCTGTATAATTTTTACAGAGACCCCTGACTTCATGTAACTCACCACTCTGCCACCTCTAGGCTGTGAACTTCATCCTCAAGGACCAACATGGTGCCTTGAACTCCAGTTCTCATGTACATATTTCAGACAGAAAGATGGAGGGAGAGTCCAAAAATAAAGTCTGCATAACAGACTTTTAGGCAAAATTCCTGGAAGCTGTCACATGAATTATGTTAGAATTTAGTCATATGCCATTCTTAACTGTAATAGGTATTGAGAAAGTATTTTTTTCCAAATGGCCATGCACTGGCAAAAGTATATAGTTCTTGTTACTAAGGAAGAAGGGGAAAATGAATACTGAATTTTGGCAAATGGAATTTCCACAGAAGGGATAGGTACCACTTCCTGGGCTGGCTCTGCCATTTTCAGCAGGTCAGCAAGGAGACATGCCTAGGCAAACTTGGAAGCCACACATTAAAGATGGCAGGGCTGGTAGAGGCTCCATTTTATAATTATTTCATGTGCAAGAAATGAACTTCCACTGTTTGGGTCATTATCCCTTTGGGGTTTTGGTTATAAGAGCTAATCTACACTAAAACAAGCCTCTTGACAAATACTGTGAAATAATTTCCAGAAAGAGTTATTGATTTCCATTCCACCAACTGGAAATAAAAGCATTTTCATGAATATCACTAGGAAAGGTAGTCGACAACCTTCGGGTTTATTGGCCTGGAAATGAGCAGGAGCCTAGTGGAAGCCAAGTAGAACCTGAGTTGGCATACAGCAATAAAATATGAATGCTACCAGCACCAAATACTCAATAACTCTGCAACTTCTACAACCACTTTTAGTTATTTCGAGCAGAGGTCAGCATAAACCAAGGTTCTTGGGGCAAATCCAAACCATTCTTGTTTTTACAAATAAAGTGTTATTGGAGCACAGTCAACTCAATTTCTTTACACATCATCTATTGCTGCTTTCATGTTGGAATAGCAGAGATAACAAAGAATCTATGCCCTATGGAGCTTAAAATATGTTATTTGGCTTTTTACCAAAAAAGTCTGCCAACTTTGCTTTAGGCCATAGGATTGTTCAGGTTTACATAAAATTTTCATGATATTTCCCTGTTGTCCTTTTAATGTCTATGGAAACTGTAAAAATCTCCCCTATTTTATTCCTAATAATGTTAATTTGTGTTTTCTCATTTTTTGACAAGTAGAGAAAGAAGTTCATGAATTTTATCGATCTTTTCAAAAAGTCAGTTTTAGTTTCGTTGATTTTACTCCATTTTTGTCTGTTTTCTATTTTATTGGTTTTCATTCTTATTTTTACCATTTAATTAACGTTGGGTTTAATTTTCTCTTTTATTTTTAGCTTCCTCTTTGTTATGGTTTGGGTCTGGATGTCCCCCCAAAGCCTCATGTGGTCATAGGCTGGATCTAGAGTGTGTGAAGCTGGAATTGATTCACGATGCAATGCTAGGCTCAAGGGCACTAGGATTAAGGCTGTGAGTGCTATCTGCCCTAGTCTGAATAGGATAAAAGGGGCAGGGAGATGCTGTTAAACTCTTGTTACTTTTGTTGCTTTGTTAGCGTCATGTTATTTCTCCTCTGCAATGCCTGTTTGCCATCCCTCCTGTGGAGCCAGCCAATTATGGACTGAAGCCTCTAGGAACTGTGAGCCAAATAAACTCCTTCTCCTTTTAACTTTGGATGTCGGTTGTTTTGTCTCAGCAACAAGAGAAAAGTAACTAGCATACTCTTCCTCTCTCTTCTCTCTTTTCTCCCTCTCTTCTTCCTCCTACTGGGAATTAAACCAGGGGTACTCCACCAATGCATTACATCTCCAGGCCCTTCCCCTTTTAAAATGTTTAAGACAGGTTTCTGCTAAATTGTCCAGCTGGTCTGGCATTTATGATCCTCCTGCCTTACCCTGCGGAGTAGCTGGGATTATAGACAAGTGCCACCACCCTCAATCTCCTTTTGAGTTTAAGGTAGAAGCTTAGACTATGCCTGTTTAGCTTTTTATTCTTTCCTGATATAACTAATTTGAGGCAAAAATTCACCTCAGACCATTGCTTTAATTGTAAACCATAGATTTTTGGTACACTGTTAATATTATCGTTCAGTTAAAATATTTCTCTAATTTTTCCTGTGAGTTTTTTTTTATGATCTGTGGATTATTTATGAGAGCATTGCTTAATTTCCAGATATTGAAGGCAATCTTACTGATTTGTAATTTAATTCACTCTGTGTTAAAATCTATCAAGAGCTTCTTATAGACCATCAAATGGTCTATCTTGTAGCACATTCTGTATGCACTTGAAAAAGAATGTATATTCTGCAGTTGATGAGTATAATGTTCTGTGGGTGTTAGGTTAATGTTAATAGTGTTAGTAAGCTATTCTATATCCTTTTTTTACTTTCTTACTTAAATTGTCTTATCAATTGCTAAAAAAATCTCCAACTCTAAGTTGTGGATTTATGTATGTCTCTTTAGTTTTGCTAGTTTAGCCTCACAGATTTCCTTTGTGATATTGGTAATTTGTGTTTCTCCCTTTTTTGTGGGTTATCCTGCCTAGATATTTATTAGTTGTGTTGATCTTTCCAGAGAAGCAGCTTTTGTTAATTTTCTGTTGTTTTCCAAGTTATTGATATCTACTCTAATTTTTATTATTTATATTTTCTGCTTGTGTTATGTTTGATTTTCTCTTCTTTTTTCACTTTCCTGAGGTAGGATAGTTACAGATTTTTAAATCTTTTTCAATCATAGTATATGTATTTTAATGGTAAAAGTTTCCCTCTTAGCATTGCTTTCACTGCATCTTACAAATTTTCGTATGTCTTATTTTTATTTTAATTTTGTTCAAAATATCTGTCATACTTTATCTTCATTTAGGAAGTATAGCTGCCTTGAATGTAAAATTGTGGTTTGGTACATTTTCCTTTCTTTCAGCACTTTGCAGATACCTTCTAATGACTTCTAGATTCCTCTGTGCATCATGTTCTTTTTCTCCTTGATGATTTCAAGATTTTTCTCTTTATTCTTGGCTTTAAAAAAAGTAACTGTGGTTTTCCTTGTGTTTTTCTGATTGAGATTCACTGACATTCTTGGATATGGAAGTTAATATTTTTCACCAAATTTGGGGAAGTTTATCCATTATTTCTTTAAATATTTTTCCTATTCTTGCTGTCATCTTCTCAGATCTGATTTCACTTATTTTGGGGCACATGATATTGCTCTGTAAGCCTCTGAGGGTCTTTTTATTTTTATTTTTCTTCATTCTTATTACTGTGCCATTTGGACTGGATAATTTTTATTGATCTATCTTAAAGTTCACTGATTCTTTTTTCTGTTACAATCTGCTAATTAATTTATTTAGTGAATTTTTCATTTCAGTTATTGTATTATTTCAACTATATACTTAATTTACTTTTATATAATTTCCACATCTATGTTACGATTATCTGTTCACTCATTGAGATCATGCTTTTGTTTAATTCTTTGAAGATATTTAAAATAGCTACTTTGAATTATTTTCTACTAAATCCAATTTTTGAGTCCTCCTCAGTGTTCCTATTTATTGCCTTTTTCCTTTACATAGGGTAGAAATCATTTATGCTCTTTGAAGGAACAGTTTTATTGTTATTATACTTGTACTTAATCTACTTTTTTTTTTTTGGTAACGGGGATCAAACTCCGGACCTTGCACTTGTGAGGCAGGCGCCAGAACCACTGAGCTAAATCCCCAGCCCTTCTTGTACTTAATCTAGCAAGCAGTTAACTTGTCTGAATTCTAACTGTGTTGTCCTACACTACAGAGCAGTGGCTATCCCTATTCAGTTCTTTCAGCTTGCAGCCGTTGACTTTTTAGCCTGATTTCTAGGAGTTTCTTCCCAAACTGGCCAGTGTGGTGGTCAGCCAAAGATTTGGAGCAAAGTTTATATTCATATTTACAATGTCCACACCATTCTGTCTGCCCTGAGCTCTACTTCTAATCCTAGAACTGTGTTGAACAAAGTGCTCAAAGAAGAGGAAGCTCCCAAGTATACCCTATGCAGTTTCATCTTTTAAATGTAAAACCCTTGTAGTGTTATGCTTGCTTAAAAAAAACAAAAACAAAAACAAAAAAAAACTAGAGTCCCTGAGATTTTCCCTGTGTGTACATAGGCCAGTGGTCGGTAGGAATGTGGTCAGAGTTAATACCCAGAGTTTGGGTTTCACTATTTCTGTGGTTCATCACTTTTGTCATTTCTCTCCCTCCCACTCTAAATTTCCAGCATTTTGTCAGCCACAAACATCTTTCTGTGTTACCTCATGCCAATAAGACTGTGGCTTTCTGCACTGGGACTGTGGAAATTGAGTATTGCCTTCAGACCAAAAAAAAAAAAAAAGTACAAATATGCTATTTTTGTCCATTGTACTTACAATTTTTCAAGGGCAAATCTCCTCTAGTTTCCTTATGCTTTTTGTCACTTTCCAATGACTTCAAATAATTTTTTAATATTTTGTTCAGATTTTATATTGTTATCTTCAGAAAGGTCTGCCTGACAAATTCAATTCACCATTATCTAGAGCCAGACTCCTACCAGTTGCTTTAAAGGAATCTCAGGCACTTTGTGCCTTTGTTGTTTGCTATGAATCAAAATATTAACAACCACTAATTAGTGATCTTTGATTCTAGTATCGGTGCCAATGTCATCAGTTATGATAGGAAGAGGTCCTGTGAGCTGAAATCCACATTCAATAGTTCTATGTATGCATGACAGTTGGTCATATCCCCATACTTGGAGCTGTTACTTTGGGGGAAGTTTACAAAGTAGGAAAACAATTGTATTAGTCTACATGTTTGTGCAGATGAATAGCAGTTCATCCTCATGTATCTTCCGAGCTAGTAGAGACAATTTGAGTAAAATAATATTCTGAAAGATCAGAACTTTAGAATAAATTAACACTAAAATATATTCAGAAAAGTTATCTCTAACACCATGTAAATTTACATGTGAGGGCAGGAACCCTGAGAAGAGAGAAGGTAAAAGGTTGTCCCATAGATAGGTAGGAAAGCCAGGACCCAAGGGCTGGTGAAAATTCAGACACATTGCTGCTTCACTTTGGAGTCACATCCAGTGGGATGGGTACCTGAAGATGGGTTAGCTCCCCAGGTAATTTCTGCTCCAGCATGGCATGAAGACCAAGCATGTTACTCTTTTGAAAGACCTCAGAGTTTTCTAGACCCTTGGCTATTTTTAAGAAACTCTTTTGTTGCTTGCTTAGCACAGGCAACAAGACAAATTCACTTCCCCTTTTTGCCCATTATCACTTCTAGCCCAAAGACTGGCGGAAAGAGGGAAAAGCAATAAAACAGTGAAATACCCACAAGTCCCTGTCTATTTTGATTTTCAGTTTTATCTTGATTTGCCTCAGGATAAGAGCAAATTACTAATGAGAAAGTTAGAAACACAAATATTAGCACACTGAAATTCCATTCATACATACTTAAGTGTACTTCATGCAAAATACCCAGAGACCTTGATGCTGTTACAAAGGTTGAGAGGTTGGGGGCTGCTGAGCTATCAGTTTTGCCAACCCTCTCCCCATGGGTCATTCTTGGCTGAATTACAGCCTGACCCACCCAAAGTACTTGCCGGTTCCCTCTGCATCTGGACCAAACAGTATTTAATAGGCACCACACACACTTGGGCCTCTGCTGAGGACAATGTAGACCGGGTCACGTTCGCGCTGACCCTGACAACTCGGAGCTTGACATCTCAGTATCTTCATCTCTGGGGCTGTGTTTCTGCAGCAGGTGCCGGGAACACCTGGAGGACCTGGGAGAAGGACCTGAGGCATCCTAGAGTCCAATATCTTTCCCATGACTTCGATTGTGGGTTTATTCCCTGGGTGTGACTAACTGAAATACTCCTTCTTCTGTGGTTTTCTTTAAGAGGCTGAACCTGAATATCAACTGTAAGTGTGACATTTCACAATGCTTATGCACTTAAAATGTGCTGCAGTTTAATTATTTGGGTTGCTGCAGACTTCAAGGGATTGTTTGGAAACCGTGAAACCAGGGAGACGCGGGAATTTATATTTCTAAAAATGAAGCAACAAATGATTATTTCACATTTGGCTGAACATTATATTAGAGATTTTTTTCTGCAAGGATATTACTGAGAGTATTCTAATACAGCTTATTTTGTCAGTGAACTTATGTGTACACATTACTTCATTGACATTAATATACTGCTTCTTTTTTCATGTCTCAAACTACTTTTTATTTGCAACCACGTTATTTCATGAAATTCTTCTAAACAACAAAAAGAGATTTCCTTGTGTATAAATAACTTACCAAATCTCAATAAAGTAGATGCTCAAAGGTGCTAGATCATTCACTCCTATGGTGTATTGACATCTGCCAGAGTTGCACAATATATAGAAAGTCAAGTCCAATATTAAAAACTCAGTAAAGTTCAAACTATATCAAAATATCTAAAGTGCACACATATTTTAAAGAAAGCTTATCTTCAATAATGTCTCTATAACATATGCTTGATGATTTGATTCATCTAACATCATTACTATGAGTATGAACTTTTAACTTTTTTTTTTGGTACTGGGGATCGAACTCGGGTCCTTGCACTTGTGCAGCAGGGGGCAAAACCACTGAGCTAAATCTCCTGCCCCTGAACTTTTAACTTTTAATGTGTAATAAGGTATTTTCTCAACATGACACCAAGAGAATTGGAAGAAGCTAGTGAGCTGCTAACATCTGGGGATTAATTCAGTGATTTGGGTCATGGTGCATTTCAGGAGGAAGTACCCACGTCACTGGAGTTAAGCAGCATGATTTATCCTTACTTTTCTGGTGTGGAAAACCAAATGGAACAGGAGGAGGGTAGTGACCCTGATGGCCATTCCCTCATTATATTCCTGGTTTTTATCTGGGCAAAGGGTGCCACACTGGAGGAGGTGGGGACATTAGTACTGAAACTTGGTACTCAGAGTTTGAGGTTGCAGTCACCGAATTGGGTTTCACTTCCACTTCCTTACTTGAAGAAGATTTAGAATGATAATCGGAGGTTACCTTATCAAGGGCTCTGGTAACTTTCTTAGAGATCTTATCCTTATTCTCACCCTCATTTTCCAAACTGGCAACTATGACTGGATTGTTTTTCTCTCCACAGTGAGAGCACACAGTGAGCACCCAGGGTCCCTGCAGACAGCAAGCTCCTTTGGCAAGGTTGCTGCCCAGGATGCACCCATTCTCACAGGCTTTCGAGACACCAAGATCAACTCTCTGAAACTTATGACTAAGAGTACACTGGTAGGCCTATCTTTTTGATGGCTTTTCTAGATACCAATGACTGTTGTATTTTTCTTGAAGCATTAGAGTCATTTTCTCAGCAAATCTTTCAGTAGCTTCTTTTTATAACTTACCATGTTTTCCAACTAGTCTTATGAAAAAGAAGACAATGGTAGCAATTTCATTCTTCATTTTTCCCACCGCAATGCTATTGCTTTGGGGCTGCAGATTCTTTGGCTTTGACTGTGTCTGGGCTGGAAGCTAGGGTGCTGGCTCAGGGATCCCCAGTGGGAAGGGAGCCAGGGAGCCTCATCAGTCAGGGTGACCCTCATCAGTCAGGGTGACCCTGCAGAGGAGACTGCTGCATGAGCTAATGGCCTTGCTCAGCACACAGGGGCTCAAAGCCCCGCTGTATTTTTTCTTATATTTCTTTCATAAATACACACTTGCTTTAACCCCTGAGAAATTCTAAGACAATTAAGTGAAAAAAAAATCAGTCTAACTAGCTGGTGCATGCCATAAATATTGAACGAACTGTTTGCCTGAAATGTCCTGTCTTCCAACCAGTGACTTTTGCACCATATTTACTATACTTCAATTTCCTGTTTATCAGCTTGTGACATTCACTTTACTATAAAGTGCCTGGTGGGCCAGCACTGTTCCAGACTCCAGGACATGGCTCTGCACACACAAAAAGTCTCCACTCTTAGGAGCATGAGACCCATCATAGGTAAATTAAGAAGTAAATTAAAAAGGCCTATTTCAAATAATGATAAATGCTTTGAGAAAAATGAACTCAGGTGATATGTGAGTTCCTGGCAGACTAGTTCAGGAACTCAGCCATATGAACACCTGTGGGAGCAGAATTCCAGGTGAAAGAACAGAGAGGAAAATGTGCCTGAGGCAGGAATGCATGTGGCTGAATCAGGCCTCCAACTGAGATCAAGTGGCCTCATTCATTCATTCATTCATTCATTCAACCAAGAGGCCCCAGCTGTGCCCTGGAGTCTGACTTATCTCTGGAAATTTAGAAAAATCACTGCCTTCCAACTTTCCAGCCTTCAGCCATAAATTGCCTGTGCTCAGACCCAGAGCTCCATCTGGGTTCTTTCAGCTCTTTGAGGGGAAACTTCCACATCATTGGGGCTGACGAGGCTTGGTTATCATGCACTTCTCTCCTTGCTTTCCAGGGGTCTCTGTGCATTCATATGTCTTAGTTACTTTTCTCTCATTGCTGAGACAAAATAGCCAACACTCAAAGTTAAAGGGGAAAGGGTTTACTTAGCTCATTGTATGTAGAGGTTTCAGTCCATAACGAGGTGGCTCCAAGGCAGGGTGGCACACGGCAGAGGGGCTTTGCAAAGGAGAAACAGTTCATGGCCCCCACACAGTAGCAAAAACAACAAGAGAACCTTAACAGTGTCTTTCTGCCCTCTCTTCCAGATGACCAGGATTAGGATGGTGCCAAACCAATCAGTGGACTGATTTAGTATTCACACACCCTTAATCCCAGCATCATACACTTTAGATTCAGCCACCTCTGAAAAAGCCCCACCTATGACGGCATGAAGACATCTAGACCCAAACCATAACTCCACACAACACCTGGCACCAGCTGGTTGTCAGATCATCCGGTCACTGGACCCTCAGCCAAGCTTTCCATTGAACTTTCTCATTCTTTCCTCATAAATCTGTTTTACTGCCAGTTCAATTTGCTTTGACATAGATTAGGTTAAAGGCTGGGAACAGAAGAGAGTAAAAGCACAGACCTTCCAGGGGAGTTGGAAGGTCATTGTCCTTCATGAGATTTATGAGTTCTGTGGTCAAGGACTCAGATGCTGACCTGTTAGGACATTGGCCAGGAAAGAGCTGGAAGTTGCAGAGGCTCTCAGAGCTTCTGGCCCAATTCTCTTCCGAGGGCTCCAAGTTGTGCAGTAGCCTTGGTTGCTCACTGTCTGGACTACATTGCTGGAAGGTTTATAAATAAGGACCAAGCCTCTTCTGATGATTGTCAGGGAGCTGCAAGGTTTGTTTTTTGGTCAGTACAGACTTGGGCCTTCTTCCCTTGTCTTGGCTGTGTGGCTGTAGGATGTAACTTCTCTGGAAATTTCAAGGAAAAGGAGAAGCATTTATTTGCTAGAGCCCCTTTAAATGCAGGCAGACCCTGGCCTTTACACACCTTGGAATCCACTCTCTTTACTCTGTCGTCAACTCCTCCCCTCCCCTGGTCCACTGCAATTAGACTCAAAACTCATCTCCCTAGACTCACTCCCCATTCAGTAGCCAGAGTGTCCTCTTCAAAATGCAAGTCTGCCTTTGTCCTGCCCACGCATAAGCCCTGCAATGGCCCCCACTGACAGGTGATGGACTCCTGCGTGTTCCTGCCCTCCCCAGCTCTCTCACCACCCCACCCCTCTTGACCTGCATGCTTGCTGTCCACCCTGGGAAATCTACTCAACACCTCTGGGCCACAGTTCTTTTAGCTATAAGGTGGGGCAATAATACCTGTCAACCAAGAGGGTAACGTGTGTTGAAGCTCAGCCTGTGTGTGGGACAGAGGCAGCACAAGGAAAAGGATGGAGATCATGTTGCAACACATGGGCTTCCTCAGCTCCACACAATTCCTCATTCTGGGATGAGCAGCCAGTCCTCCTGGGCTGCAGACACAGGACATGTGGACACAGCTCTGACCCCCATGTTCTAAACATCTGGGTATTACTTCTCACCACACCCGGTGAATTTCCAGGTTCCTCTTTGTCTCCCTTGAGAAGCACCCAGGAAGCAAGCCCTGCTGTGGACCAGGGCTCAGTGCTGCCCAAATGGAGGAGGCGCCGACCCAGCCTGCTATGCGCTCCTCCCTGAGCAGTCAGCACTGGGCTGTATCACGACCCTGGCAAGCAGCCCACGGCTGATCAGCCTCCCTCCTCTTGGGCCTCCTGCCTCCAGAGGGCCGGCAGGACCCCTTGAGGCCAGGCAGCCATGCTGGTTCCGCAGAGTCATTCATGATTTCTCATTATGTCAGAGAACCTTGAGTTGGTGAGGTGCCAGGCAGCCAAGGCTCTGTCTGAGGAAGGTGGCTCTGAGCTACTTAAGGGAGATAAACTCTCTGATCCTTGGTGGACAAGTATTCTCTGGCACCCTGCAGCCTCCTAGTTAACACTTTCCTCTTTTCTGCTTATTTCTTGGGTTAGCCAACCATCTGTCTAGCTTAAAATAGCAAGGACCTGCCAGTGCCCTTATGAGGCCTGACACACCAGATGACAGGTCTCCAAGCAGCCAGTCCTGGAGCTAGCAGGGAGCCTGCGGGATATGCACCCTGGGGGCCAGCTGCAGAATCTCACCAGGACACTCACACCTCTGGGCCTTCAGCACAGCCCCTTCGCCTTAAAAACATCCCCAGCAACTTCTCTCCAGACACCATGCTAAACGCTTTGTGATAACCAATGTTTAGCACACACTTGAGAAGTGAAACAATTGTGACTCTCTCTACAGGTGAGAAAAGAGCCACTGAGAGATTAAATGAGTTATCCAAGGCCATGCTACTAGGAGATGGCAGGGATTGGCTCCAGAGTCCACACCTGTGCTTCAGCCCCCGGTGCTACGTGACCTTCAGAGCCCTCCATACCTAGTCTCCCTGATTGTGTGGGCTGAGCAAGTTAATACATTTAAAGCACCCTAAAGAGCACCAGCAGGGCCTCACATGAAGCCAGTGCTTGGTAAATGCCCTTCTGTTCACAGAAGGATGATGGGAAGAGTGAGCTCTTAGCTAGGCGGCTGGCCCTGCCAGTAGATGTGTGATCATGCCAGCCTGCACACCTCTGTCCAAGTGCCACCACTGCTGACTCAAGACGCTGCACCTGGCGCCCATTTCCCCGCATCACAGTGGGCTGATGCGAGAAGGACAGGTGCAACACAGGCCATCAGCACGGGACATTCCCATTTCCCTCAGTCCTCTCCCTTGATCCCCAACCTGGCACCTGGCTTGTAGCACTGGGGACAGAGAACTGACAACTTTCCAATGCTAGTCAAGTAAAGTCTGGTGCTTTCCAGGCAGCTCTCTAGCCACAAAGAACTACAGAACCTTCCAGTTTGGGCACAGTAATACACTTGGAAAACCAAGGGGTCCCTCATCTGAATAACTGAATTTCACGTTAGTCCAGGTCTTGATTAGGCACAGTCTCCTCTCAGGAGTGAAGCTCAGGGCAATAGGGGTTTCAAGCCAAGCAGGGACATTTGCTTGACAGGGTTTCTCACACAGCACCTCTGTTCCCTTCCTTCCAGTCTTTATTCCTTGACTAAGGTCCTTTTACTTTCTTTTTCTAAGTTGGCTCTAGTGTAGCTGAAGCTTTCATGTAAAGCTTCTGTAAATTTCTTTTGGAACTCAGTTGCATTGAAGGCATGTGTAACAACCCGTGTCCCTCAAATTCAGTTGCCTGCAGTGAGACAAGAGCTTAGTGAGAAACACAAAACCGTGTTCTCTGGATTTATCCAGATCTTCTCTGTGGTTGTCTAGCCACACAGATCCTCGCATTGTCTTTACTCCACCAAGCCTGGGATTCTCCAGTGGTTGTCTTCCAGATACGGTACACTTCGTCCTGTCGCTACCCGTGGCATCTGCTGCCTCCTGCCTCAGCTGTTTCTGCTCACCGAGGACGCCATTGCTCCTGCCAGCAGGTGACCTCTCGTATGCCCTGATTACCTGCCTGTGCTGCCACTGTCTATGCCAAAGCTGCGTTTGCCCAGGGTTGAGGGCACGGATGCCGGCCCGGGTTCTGGACTGGCTGATGCCGCTGTTGCTTGGTGCTTTCCGCAGCCTAGGGATGTTGTAGTGACCGGCTATTTACACCTGCTTTTCATCCCCTGACCTCAGGACTCAGGCATATATCCCCCGGGGTGAGGCCACAAGACATCAGACCGACAGGCACTACGCCATCACTCAAGTCCCACTGGGACCACCTGCCCTGCACCCCACTCGTCCCTGTGGCAGTGTGTGGACCCATGTAGGTCCACTCCACAAACCATCCCGGCGTCCTCAGATTTCACACTGCAACCTCATGGGGAAGAGGAAGGAGACACAGGTGACTTCAGCTTGGACCCCATATACCAAGTAATGAATGAATAATTGGAGAAGTCGCTGAGTTTAAGGGCTGGCAAGGGATAGAAGAAAATGAAAAAGGTAGGAAGGAATGTCAAAAGAAGAAAAGATTTTGGAAAGCAGATCTTAATCGAAGTTACCTTCCTGCCCCCTCATTTAATCTCAGTGGGGTTCGGCGAGCAGAGCTCTGGGAGATCCCGCTGTCGTTAGTGTCAGTAGTAGGCAGAGACAGACAGAGGGCTAGGGTCTGGGGAGGAGGGAGGGCCCCTGCTTTCTGTTGGCTCTGAAGAAATTATAGCCCCCTGGTGGGAAAGCAAACAAACAGGAGCAAGATGTCACCAGGACCCAGGCTGCCCTCACCCTTGTCAATTCGTCACTCCATAAAAAACCCTGAAACTTGGCAATTCCCCCAAATATCAAGCCCCA
This sequence comes from Heterocephalus glaber, assembly GCF_053883595.1. Lineage (NCBI taxonomy): Eukaryota > Metazoa > Chordata > Mammalia > Rodentia > Bathyergidae > Heterocephalus > Heterocephalus glaber. The sequence continues at coordinate 22,709,933 of NW_028258156.1, read as the reverse complement.
GCGATGTTTTTTTAAAGCCTAATTTCACATATGCTGCTTGGAAACCATGTAACTTCCTGTAATAAAGATCTTAGATATTCAAGCAATAAATCTGAGATGTCAGCGCCTCTCCTGACACTGTTCAGTAGCTCTGCGATCCCCAATTAGCCCAGCACCACCACCCCTGCCCCGCCCCCCGAGCCTGGAAGGAGTGGTAGAAGAACAGAATGTCACTCTTGGGGGGAAGCCAGGGGTCAGCTTGTTACTGAGTTCCCAAAGGACCGGGTGGTGAGCTCACCAGCTCTTTATCTTTCTTGACCTCTGCTTCACGGTGGCCAAGATGCTAAACAGCCGGAAGCACATGGTAGGCCGGCGTGGTCCTCTGCACCAGAGGGACTGCCGGCGTCAGCAGGTAAAGTATGTGAGCCTCAGTTGAGAGTAGGGGTCTGATGAGGTCTCTGGACCCCTCTAGCTCTGCCTGGCTGAAGTTGGTTAGTGGAACAGTGAGCTGCAGGCCCTGTCTTGTCTTCCTCCACAGGCTCTCTGTCTCTGGCTTTCATCAATCTACATGGATAAAAAGAATTAAGATGTGTTGTGCATTTGTACCAACTCCCCATGATGAATGTAATTACTGTGTACAGCAAACATGGACTAATAAAAAATTTTTAAACATTTTTAACCTGCTGGGTATAGTAGTGCACACTAGTAATTCCAACAGTTGAGAGGCTGAGGCAGGAGGATCACTGCACTTATTAGGCCAACCTAGACTACATAGTGAATTCATGGCCAGTCTGGACTACATAGCAAGACTCTGTCTCAAAAAATAACAAATTTTTTTTTGGTACCGGGGATCAAACTCAGGACCTTGTGCTTCTGAGGCAGGTGCGGTGCCATTGAGCTAAATCCCTGGCTACAACAAAAAATTTTAAAAAAGGAATGGACAGTGATTGAGGCTTAGGTAGCATGGACAGCTGTTTGGTGGATAAATACAAAGTTAATGAATGGACAAATGAACAAACTGGATCTAAACAGGAAGATACACTTTTTTTTTTGGTACCGGTTATCGAACTTGGGACCTTGTGCTTGAAAGGCAGGCAGTGGAACCACTGATCTAGACCCCTGGCCTAGATATACGTATCTTTAAAATGGTTATTTCTCTCCCTCTATTGCACTGTGGAGCAGAGATGAATGGCTTTCACAAAATCTTGTTAAACTTGAGAGTTTAAGGAAGCTCTTCTATTGTACTGGATTCCAGTGTTAAAAAATTAGAAGGAATTTTATATATCCAGAATGGGGTGAAGGGATAGTTGCATTGAAAGGGGAGAGACTTAAGGAAGGGACAAAGTCCATCCTGGAGTGGTGGGGGTCACATCCATCATTGTGCCCTGACTCACACATTCCTAGGTGTCAACTCCCAGTTCCCGAGGAAGGCTTGATGGACACAAGCTTGATGCCGATAATCCACAGGACCCCTTCCTCTTCTCCACTCTCTTCTCTCCTCCTTTCTAGCTCAACCTCTGGGTCAGGTGGAAAAGCCAGTGTGGCTGTACTTTCTGGATGGAAAGTAGAGTTCCAGAGACCACAAGGTCCCCTTGCTAAAAAGTCATCTTCATAAGAATTCAAAACAGGAATCTCTGGGCTAGTAACAGCTCCACAGGTATTTCGTGAAATGAAGGAAGATATTGCTTTGTGGTAGTTAGAATATTCCACACCGGCCCTGGTCTTGGCAGGAGACAGGTAACACCTCACATTGGGTAATTAAGGACAGTGTAAGGGGAAGGCACCTTTTACATAGGTGTTGGCAGGGTTTAGGGAATCCCACAAGAGAGGTGGAGGCCTGGAGCTAGCAACAGGGAGAAACCCTTACCCTCACCTGAGGGACAAGATGAGATAGGCCTATACCCAGAACCCAACTGGGCCTGTAGCTGTAGGAGCTTTGACTCCTACAGTAAAGGAGTCAGTCGTTGGCCACCCAGCCGGGCGGGAGCCAAAGGGAACAAACACTCTCCTTTCCATGCCCTGCCAAAGTCCCCATTGGTGGAGCCCAGCCAGGAGCCACAGGTGAGGGGCTTCATCCATACAGTCAGCTGTTGGGGTCACAAAGGAAGCGCAACGTCTGGCAGAGGTGCCCCTTTCTCCAGGCAGATGTAGCCTGGGGCTGGCTCTCCTAAGGAGTGGAGCACGGACTGCCTGTCAGCCACACTCACTCTCCTGGCCAGATGTGCTTCCTCCTGCAGGGCAAGCCCTGCACAGCAGCATGGGCCAGGCTCGAGAACGCCTAGGACTTACACTCCTCTCCATGCATGAGAATACTGGGAAAGGATCTCATGTCCCAAAAGTAAATAGAGAAAAATAAAGCATTCCAAGCAGATATCTCCATCAAATATGTCTCTGTTCTTCTTCCAGTTTGGCTCCATTTTCTCCGTGAACTTTTCTTCCCTTCAGTAAATGGCACAACCATGCAGCTGGTCACCTTAGGCAGAAGCTTGGGATTCCTTCTCCAAAGGAACTTCTCCCTCGCCTTCCCCATTCAAACAAACGGCCGCAGCATGTTGATTTCCCTCTGGACATCCACCACCTCCTCTCCACCCTGACTGCTGCCAAGGCTCATTATCTTCAGTCATTTCCAAACCGAGCCCTCCGGTCCTGCCCGGTGGGCTTCTTTCCCACATCCTGGCCAGAGATCTCCTTCTAGATAAGGAGCACCACTGGGCTCCCATCATCCCTCTACTTAGCATCCATCTGTGGTTGGCTGTTTCCCATAAACAAGTTCAAACCCCCATGGGTCACCAAGGCTCTTTGTGGTCCTGCCCCACAGGACCTGCCACCACATTTTTGTATGCTTCTCTGGCTCCCTATTACTGAATCTTCAATGCCTCCCAAACCCCGTGCTCTCTGTCACCCCCTGACCTGCACCCTGGCTTGCCTTTCAGCCCACAGTGCCCTGCACTTCCCACACCCAAATAATGCCCACTCAATCATTGGCCTAGGAGAAGCATCTCTTCTTTTTAGAAAACGGTCCGGGCTCCACTTCCCTCCTGCAGGCTGACTCAGGTACACTCTCTTTGTACCCACTTTCTACACAACAAGAACCCCCTTGTGCATGCATAACACTGTTTTCTCCTGGTTAATTTTCTTAACTGCTATCATCACCACCACTGGAAGTCCCCTGCCCAGCATGTGCCTGGCTCTGCCTGTCACAGGACCCATAAGTGCTTGTCAATGTGAACTAAGTGGTAATGAAATGAACCCTTCCTGGTTGGTGCTGTCTGACATCAATCCAGTTAATCTGTGGTCAGCGGTGACTGTTGACTATGTCAACACACTATTCCTTCTCTATTATTTATGACAAAATGTAATTTGCCTTGCTCTCCTTTCTCCATAGTTTATACACTTTTAAGACAAAGGATCCCTATTTTCTGGTTCTGAATGAATTCTTACCTAATTTGTGTTTATTTTGTCAGACACTGGAAAAAGCCAAAGGAAATGAAGCCCAGAGAGGGGTTACATTCCATAGGCACCTTTTCCTAGCTCACGGCCTCAATAAATTCTTCAAGTAAGCTATTTAAGAATATTTTTCCTGCCACCAATTATTTCATTAATCTAATGTGGAGGGGACCTGAACTGAGTGAAAGATATTCCTTCAGCCTCACATTGGAGGAGCATCAGGAAGGCCCCTAAGATGCCCTGGTGTTTGCCCCTCACTCTACTTACAACCCAGCTCCCACTTATTTTGTTTAATTGTCTGTTGGGCACTTTTCTCTCTGTATACTCCAAAGATCACTTTAAAGGCAATAACAAAGAGTATTTGTTTATAGAACATCTCCACATAAAGTATCTCATTTAACTCTCACAAGTCTAAGCAACGCAGATAACGTTATTGTCTCTCTGGTTTTTAATACGGGCAGCAGACATCTTAGTTTTGAACTCTCTCATTCCACTTCTTACTTCAGTTACAGTTGCATCAACTATCTCGTGCAAATGCACCCAGTGTCCCCTGGGCAGTTGGACAGTGCTTGGCAGTGCACTCACAATCCTGCTTCCGGTCCTGTGACATCTCTGACACCTCACTTGGGGCCTGTGGCATCCACTGGAAGCTGATGGTCACCCAACCTAGAAATGGAGGAGTCTGCACTCAGGTAGGGTGCCTTACTCAGTGGGGAAGGGGCCAGCGTCAGCTGAGACCCTTTCACAGGCTTCTCCCAAGGCCAGTGGCCCCTGGCCTGTGGTGGTGGGCAGCTCAATAGTACACTCGTCTATCCCTTTCCGCTTTCTGCCCCTTGTTCCTGCACCTTGGCATCTCTGCCCAAAGAAACTACTTATACGTCAGCCTATATACATCAGGGCCCACTTCCAGGAGCCGAGACTAAAGTCACAAGGTCAGACAATTCCTCAGATAGCCCACGATGTTCTTGGAGCCTTGGGATTCAGTCAGGCCTTCTGACTCCAAACTCCACGTGCTTTTCCTTTATCCTCCTTGCTTTGAGAAAGCTAAGAGCCTGCATGCACAGAGGCCTGGATGTATAAACAGCTAACTGCAAATGAAAGGAGTCCAGTCAAAAGCAGGAGCTTTGGCTGTGGAGCCCAGAGAGCGATGGATGCAGTAGATCGGGTGCGTGGGCAGCCCAGGAACCGCTCCCCAGGAAGTGCATAATGGAGAGGCCTCTCCTAACCACGCTCTCTACAGTCAGTCCCATCTGTTGTCTGCTCTCATAGCTGCATTGCTTTCTTTCTCAGCACTTATCCCAATGTGTAAGTAAATATTTACTTCTATTTGCTTGCTGTCTCTCTCCTATGAAGGCAGGATGGTTTTGTTCACAGACATAGGAACACAGTATCCACAGCACCTAGTCCAGCACCCAGGACAATCAAAACATGGTCATATTTGTTAAACAAATCAAAATTTTTTTCTTGAATGAATAAATGGTTGAATGAATTGTGGTAATAAAGGCAAGGTAAATAGCATAAACAAAGGCATGGAAGAATATGAAAATATGGCCTGTTCAGAGAAAGTCTGTGGTTGGTTACAGGATGTATTTGTTGGGAAAGGTGAGGAGGCAGGGAGTGGCTGAAGGAAATACATCTTATCTTGAAGCCAGATAATTATTACAGCCTCGCGCTTCGCACTGGAAGATGATACCATTGCCTCCTCTCGGTAGCTGGTTACAAACTGGGTCCTCAAGTGTCTGCTGCTGCTGGTATTCAGTGCACTTTCTTCTCTGCTTGGCAGCCGAAATGGGTGTTGGCGAGGCCTGACCTTGTTTAGGGTGCCTGCCTTTTAATTCCAGGTTTGCCTGTCTAGGATCTAAGCATGATTATCCGCTGTCACTGTCACCTGGTGCATTTTGGGAAGTGAGTTGCTGGCCGCTCCTGTCCTCAGCGCATCTTAAGCATGTCTGTCCTGAGTCGGACAGACTGGCTGCCTCTGCTTCTGAGTATCTGTTTAAGAGTCTTGCTGGTCTGCACTCTACCTTGTCTTTCTCAGGAGAACTCCTACAGCATCTTCAGATCTTTACTGACAACACAAGGCTGTATAAGATAGCTTTTTATTCATTTACGTAAACATATCTTGAGGCCCAGACACATGTCTCTCTGGTTGATTTATGATTCTACAAACTCTGTGCTGTTCAATGCTTTGTTGATTTTCTGGTGATTGCAAGATTCGGCCTTGCATTCCCTCTGCCCTGGTTTACCAAGGTGGGTTCAACAAAATTAATTCCATTCTTGTGGACTATATCTGCTTAAGGACCCGATACACATGTATTAGGCAGTGGAAGAAAAATTTCCCTGCTATCTTGCCTTCAGCCCAACTTAAAGAAACATCAGCATATTCTAGCTCTGCAGCAACCCTCAGACAATTTTTCTTCTCATTTGCAAAAGTCCAGTTGGAAGCAGCCACCTGTTCTTTCCTGGCTCCTTGAGAGAGAAGTTTATACCCTTGGTGTGTTCGCATTTCAGAAACCAACCAAACTCACCTTTAACACTGTTTATTTTTAGGGTCTCTGCATTTATATTTAGAAGGGAAGCTCTGTCATGCCTCCGGGAGCATCATTCCTGCAATTTTTGCTAGAGCACTGGGAGGCCACGAGGAGGGAAAATTAGTCGTGCATGTAAGTCCTGGACCCAGTGACCCAGCACGGGGACATGTACCAAATATACAAGGAGAGGGTAGGATGAAGGGTTGACCTTCAGTAGCTGGGACCTGGTCATTCACCGAGGCCTCCAAGTTGGCACAGGCCTGCTGTTGAACTTGAGGGGTCCTAAGAGAAAGGGTAGGTAGAAAATTCCGGGATCAAGGGAGATTCTTGCTAAGATTGAAGTAAAATTACTACCAGTCTGCAACCTACCACATTTTTTTCCTTGTTTCAGTTTCGACAAAACATTATGCCCATGTAAATAAACGTTTAAAAAGTAATACCTGCATGTCTTAGTTACTTTTCTGTCATTGCTGAGACAATATACACAACTCCCAAAGTTAAAGGGGAAAGGTTTATTTAGCTCACAGTTTGTAGAGATTTCACCCCACAATCAGCTGGCAAGACAGGATGCTGTGGCAGAGGAGAAATGGCTCATGGTGAGTAGAAGGTAGCAGAGCAAGCAAGAGACCTCAGCAGCTTCTTTCTGTACCTTTTATACTCTAGGCTACGGGGCTTAGGGCAGTGCCAAATCAATCACTCAAGTGTAGTGGTTTAGTAATCACACGCCCTTAATCTCAGCATCGCACATTCCAGATTCAGCCACCTCTGAAAAAGAAAGCCCCGCCTCATCCACATGAGGCTTTGGGGGGACATCTAAACACAAGCCATAATACTGCATTAGTATAAAATTTAAAAGGCAGAGTTTATAAAACATATTATAGGAAAAGTGCTAATAGTTCTAATATTCAGAAAACTCAACCATTGAGTGACAAAGAATCAAAATCACGTAGAAAAAATGGGCAAAAGACAATTTTTAAATAGACAAATAGCCTTTAATCATATTAAAAGATGTTCAGACTCATTATTAGAGGAATACAACTTAAAATACCACCTTTAAAAATGTTATTCCATTCCTTATCTATCAAATTGGTAACAATTTTAAAAACAAGACAGCAAAATCTCTTAGGGAGACTGTAGGGAAACAGATATTTCATACACTGTGATACCATATTGGTTGAATCTAGATGGAGGAGAGTATGAGAAGAGTGAACAAATATGAGCATCTTGAGTATGGCCAGTATGTTCTTTTGATGTGTCTCTATGACATTTGGAGCACTTTATCACTTTCCAGAACTACAGGATATTCCAGGCTCATCTTATACTTTCCTTGTTCAGGCTGGAATCTGCCATTTGTCCAAGGATTTTTGGTTTCTTCTGGGTACTAAATTTTCATCCAGAAATTTCACTTCTAAGAATATACTGGAAGATATATTTCTAAGAGCATAAAAATACATTTTTACAAATTTAAGTCATCTCAGTGTTATTTCAAAATACAAAATATGAAAACAACCTAAATGCTTATACATAAGAGAGAGTGGGATACATAAGATTCACATAATAGAGTTCCATTCAGCTGTGTAAATTCGGGCTATTGCAATAATCTGGCATGCAGATAGCTACAGAATATACAGTTAAGTGGAAAATGCAAAGTACAGGATATATCTGTACCTACTAGTGTGTTAACTGCCATATAAGAAAGGAGGAACAAAAATAGGTACATGTATTTGCACAGGTACGCAAAAATCAACACAGGAAGAATAAGTCTGAAGCTAGAATTGGTGGTTTGCAGAGGGTAGATGGGAACAAAGTGGATTACAGCAGGAATGGGAATCCAGAATAAGGGGCCAGCAGGCTCTGCTCCCTGAGTATAGCTTTCTGTAAAGTGCTGATTTTCAGAGCCACCATAACCTTTCACGTGCCAAAAAGAAAAAGAAATCATTAAATAATTAAATTCAAATGAAAATATATTAAAAGTATTCTGGGCAAAACTTAAATGAAACAACAAGTGAACCTAGTGAAATTATAAATGAATAGAATAACCACAGTGGAGGAAGGTGGAAAGAAAAGAATTTATGTGATTCTAGAAAAATAGTGTTTTGGCTATATTTAATAATGCCAAAGTAAAAAAAGAACCGAAAACAAACACTATATACTCTAGCTTGAAATTTCACTTTCACAAAGATATTAACAATTCAAAAGCTATTTTGGGTATTCTAAGATTAAGCAAGTAATATTGTATGAATAATGAAAGCCAATTTCTTACTGTACAGAAAGGAATTGTAGATAAGAATAGAGAGAAGACCAGAATTTGTGTTGTGGGATTAGAATGAAAGATATGGACATGAATTTCCAATCAATATGAAATCAATATGTGTATGTGGACACATCTATATTCTTAGCTCTGTCTGCTTTAAGAAACTTGAAGCAATAACACTCCAGTAGCAGGGAGCACATTTAGTGACTAAATATTTGTTTCTAAACACCATTTTCTTAAAGAAAGAACCAAGGCTTCTTGGATAAATGGCAGATTCCATCTTGGACAAGGAAAGTATAAGATGAGCCTGGAATATCATGTGGTTTCAGAAAGTGAGAAAGTGCTCCAAACGTCATAGAGACACGTTGGAAGGACATACTGGCCACATTCAAGATGCTCCCAATGGTCCAATATGGAGAGTAGATTAACAAAACATATACCAAAGTAATAGATTGGTGCAAACAGAATAAATATCCATGAGTCCCTACTGATACAGGAATAAATAAATAAGCTATTAAAGTGTGGGAACAAAAGAGCATCCTCGCAGAATTCAAACCATAACAGTAGAAGGACGATGAAAGTAGAACTCACTAATTGGCAAACACTGCTGTATTAACAACTGCAGGCAAGCATCCTCGACAAGGACTCAAGTACTGCAGTAAACATGCTGAGAAAAAATATTTGCCTAGTTTCAAAGTAATCCCCACAAAACAGAGAAAAAGAATAGCTCAGTAGGGGAGAATCCCCCATCTTAGCCATGTGATCAGAGTTAGAATCACCCATAGAGGGACCTAATGACATTAAAAGCCTCTTGGCATGATGTGCTGGGAAGATGGACTGCTGTTCTGTGATGTTCTTGCCAAAATGTAGAACCTGGAGCACAGCAGAAGGGAACATCAGACACACAGTAACTGGGCAGTACTCATCAAGGTCATGAACCATGAAGAAAAACCAAGAAACTACCCTAGATTGTGGGTAATAAAGTGATATGAAAACTTGATCTTGGAACAGAAAAGGACAGTAGTGGTACAACTGGAGAAATCTGAACGGGGTCTCTAAAAGTTAAAAGTATGATATTAAAATTAATTTCCTGTGATGTGGTGCTATATAGTGTTAACATTTGAAAAGGAAGACCAAGAATTCTTTGATTTTTGCAACTTTTTTTCTAAATCTGAAATTTTTTCACAGGAAGAGCTGAAAAAATAAAAATTGAATTAGAAATATTCTTGTAATGAATTAGAGTTAAAGACAGTATGAATTTATGTTAGGCTAAATACAGATACAGATGTTACATACAGAAATATTTATAGAAATGTGTGTATGTATATATATATATATTCACACACATGCACACACATGTACACACACTATTACCTCGCTATGTTAACTGGGAGAGCCAGAGCAATAAGCATTCTTAGACCCCAGATTTCATTTCTAATGCCATTCTTCAATCAAAGGAACCAGAGCTACTTGGAGAAATGGATGATTGAAAGATGGAGAAGGAAATACAAAAATGATCCTGGACTATCTTGGTAGTCCAGAAAGTAACAGGAATGTTGGGGGTGGGGTGGGGGAGAGGGAGAGGAGAGGGAGGAGGAGAGAGAGAGAAAAGGGGGAGAGAAGAAGGGGGCGGGAAAGAGGGACAGAAAGGAAAAGGAAAGAAGAGAAGGGAGGGAGAGCGAAAGAGGAGACAAGGGGAAGAGGAAGGAGAGGAGGAGGAAGAAAAGAATAGAGAGAGGAAGGGGAGAAGGAGGGACCAATGAGGGACGTACAGAAAAGAGACAGACACCAACTCAACTGAAAAAGCTCCCAATGCCCAAACCTGGAACAATTTGAGCAATAAAAAAGTAGAACTGGATCATAACCAAAAGCTAAAACAAATATTCATGAGTTCACACTCATAAAATTATAAATGAATTATTGAATAAATAAATAACTGGGGAAGAGAGAAATTCCCTGTGCAGAAGAATTATAAATAATTTATGTGACTCCTCTCACCTCAGGGAGGTGACTCACAACCTCCCACGTCTCACGTGTGGACCGGGCATAGGTCTTCCTTCCAAACTTTACCACAGTCAGGTGACCAGGGTCAACCAGGATAAGTCATGTTGACAGGCACACTTTTTTTTTTTGGTATTGGGGATCGAACTCAGGACCTAGCACTTGTGAGGCAGGTGGCGGAACCACTGAGCTAAATCTCTGGCCCTGACAGACACACTTTTGATATAATGGGATGGGAGTGACACTTTACCTTTGTGCTATTCCTCCCCAAAGCCAGACTCCTGATACAATCACAAAAAGAAAATATCAGACAAATCCCAATTTAGGGATACTCTACAAAATATTTGACCAGTAATCAAAACTATCAAGGTCATCAAAGACAAAGTCTGAGTGACTGTGTCAGACGAGAGGAGCCCAAAGGGACATGATGATGAAATATAGCATGGTATCCTAAAAGAGATCCGGGAGCAAAAGGTACATTAGGTAAAGCCAAGGAAATTTGAATAAAGTTTAGGCTTTAATTAATAATTATGTGTTTATATTCACTCATTCATTGTAAATAGAACACTGTACTATGGTAGACATTATTATTAGGGGAATTGGATTTGGAGTATATGATAAATCTCTGTACTACCTTCTAACTTTTCTGTACCAGTGAAATTATTCTAAAAATGCAATTTTATTGAAAAGAAAAAGGAAATGGAGGAGAAATGTATGGATTAAAAGCAGCACCCGAGACAGCATTCGAATCAGCATGTGTGGACTTTCTCCAGATCGTGGTTCAAACAAACTGCTTTTAAACACACTTATATAAACAAAATACATTCATTTAGGAATCATTTAGGAAACCACTGGAAATTTGAATACTAACATTGAATGATATCAGGAATTTATTATGTTTCAAGACAAATTTGAGGTACATGCTGAAATATTTACAGAATAAATGATGATGTCTGGAGTTTGCTTCAAATGAACAGAGGCAAAGGGGTTGGCAGGGGTATTGCTGAAACAAAGTACAGTAAATGATAGTTTCTCAGAGTTCATGAGTTAACAGTTTTGGGAGCTGGGTGATGCTTACATGGAGATTATACACAACTCGCCTATTTTTGTGAATGTTTGAAAATGACCCTTGCAAAAAAAGTGGGGGGGGGGGGGGAAGGAAGAGGAAGAGAGAGAGGGAGGCAGAGAGAGATACATGCAGAATCCTCTGAGCATGCCAAACTCCCGGCTCTCCCACATATCTATCTAATGTAAGGATTTTCTGATTTTAAATCCTGTTCCCTCAAGATCACAGGTGCACAACCACACTCTTGGTGTTCAGGTTCACCTTCCATTTCCACCTTTACTCTAAGAGAGATTATGGAAGCTCAGGAACCGCCTTGCAGAGGAAACAAGGCAGCTTTGCCAGTACCCCGGGAATGCTCTGGAAACCTCCGCGGGATTTATGAGGTACCCCTGTATCAACAAACAGACTGGCAGCAGAAGGGCTCTCCACTAAGGTCAAAGGAGTTTTGAAAGCTAATTAAAGGTTTAAGTAAAATGCTCATGCAGCCTTTGAGATCTTGAGAGTATTAGAAAGAATCCTTTTTAAAACCCTATTTTAAAAATTCATTGAGACATAATTTATGTACAATACAATTCACTGATTTTGTGTACAGTTCTGAGTTCTGACAAATGTATTCAATCACGTAACCATAGCTACAATCAAGAAGTGCAACAATTCCTCTTTCTTCAAATTCTCTTGTGACTCCTGTCCCATCCACTTGTCTCTGATAATCACTGATCTGTTTGTTGTCTTTTTTTGAGATGTCGAAAAGTAGACTTTTTTTTTGAGACAGGATCTAGCTAAGTTGCCTACGCTGGTCTTGAATTTGGTATCCTCCTGCCTCAGCTTCCTGCATGCTGGGCCATCATACCCAGCATGAAGAACCTTTTAAACTGGCTTGGTTTACTTAACCACAGTGAATCTGAGATTCAATCATGTTGTTAATGTGCACCAGCAGTTCAATTCTTTTCACTGGAGATTAGTATTTCAGTTTGCTTATTCATTCACTGGTTGAGGTTCATGTGGGTTGTTCTCAGCTTTGGGTGATTGTGAATAAAATGATTATAATGGACGTAGCATTGGAAGTATGGATGCCCAAGTGGTCTAGCACCAATTTTTGAAAAGATTATTACTTCTCCATAGAACTACCTTGCCACGTTTGCCAAAAATCAATTGACTGTACGTGTGAGGACTTATTCTTCTGCACTGAACTATTTATTGGTTTATCCCTAGGACAAATACTTGTCTTTTAAAGGGTACTTTCAGAGTAATTGTTGAAATCAGGTAGTCTAGACCCTCCAGCTTTGTGCTTGTTAAAAATTGTTGGGTACTTCTAGAACTACTGCATCTCTATATAAATTTTAGAATCTCTCTGTCAACATCTGTGAATAATCTTACTGGGATTTTGATTGAGATTGCATTTAATGTGTAAATCAATTTAAAAATTAACATCTTAACATTAATTCCTATTATCTATGAGCACAGGATATCTATTTATTTAGTTCTTTGTCTTATCAGAAATTTATATTGTTAGCATATAAGACATATTTTTGTTAAGTTTATCAACAATCATTTTGGTTTTTGATATTATTATAAATGGTTCTGTGATCTTTAATTCAGTTTCTCATTGCCCATACTCACATGTAGATCCATCTAAGCACTCCACATTTTGGTATTTACTCAAGCGCATGAGAGGGTTCACAGCTGTTTTATTTGAATTAGCCATGCATTGAACACAAGCCATCATCTACAAGGGAATGGATAAACTGAGATGTCCACACAGTGGAATACTAGCCAAAAATAAATGGGAATGAACTGTTGACATATACTATAATGTCAATCAATGTCAAAATAAGAACAAAATAAGTGATCCCAAAAGGAGAAAATACTTAATGATTTAACTTGATAAAATTCTAGAAAACACAAACTAGTCTATGAAGATGAGGAGATGCATGTGGGGCGGAGGGAGCAAAAGATTACAAAGGGGCATGAAAGAACCTTTCGGGGTGTTGAGCATGTTCATTATCTTGAGTGTGGTGATGGTTTTGGGAGTGCATACTAGGTCAGAACTTATGAAATTATACTCTTTATATATGTCCCATTCATTATACAGTAATGCTACCTCAATAAAGCTATTAAAAAGAACAAAAGAACCCCTCAAAAGAATGTCAACACCACCCAGATTTTCATTCAAAGTACTCCACATCTCTTCATACATCTCAGAGCCTGATTTACGTTGAGTGTATTCTGCTTGCCATCCCACCTGCTTGCAGTAAGCTGTTTTACTACTTGATTTTAACTGAGGCAAGTGCACCCTCTCACCACCATTCTACCCTAGTTTTATTGACTGACAGTGAAGGAGAGGCCAATGAGGGATAGTAGAGATTATTTCCACGATGAATCCTCACAGTGCAGAAATGTGAGAGGCTTCAATTGACACATAGTGATACCCAAACCTTTTCATCCAGACTATAAAGTCTTTTGCTGATTCAGTACAATGAACAGTAAACAAGCACCAGCTATGGGCCCAGGCCATGGTCTTGGACCTCAGGATGTCCTGATGAAAAGACAAGTTTGTCTTTATGCTGTCAAAGAGTAGAGGCACATAGGCGAAGGGACTGTGTCATTATCATGTAGTCAGTGCTCAGATAAAATCAGCAGAAAAGAACCCTTCACCTCATGGGGCTGTGGAAAAGGCCTCTTAAAGGGGAGGTTACCAGAGTGGAGCCTTACAGAGTCACATGGAGTGGTCAATACAGAGGGAACATTTGATGCAAAGGTGTTGAAGCATGAATAATATGAGGTGGGGAGGATCATAACCGCAAACGTTCCATCTCAATCCAAGTGTCAATAGCAAGGAAAGGCAGGATGCGATAGATAGGAGGTGTCAACAGCAAAGCAAGATTCAAAGCTACAGAAAATGATGGGAGTGGGGGGATCTAAGTCATGCTAAGGAGTTAGGAGGTTTCGGGCCAGGAATATAGCTCAGCAGTACAGCGCCTGCCTGGCAAGCATGAGGCCCCTAAGGAGTTAGGAGGTTTTGACTTCATTTTATAAGAAGCAAGCAAGCTATTGAACCTGTCTGTCTGTCATTTATCTATCATCTATCTGTGCTGAGGATGGAACCCAGGGCTTTATGCATCCTAGGCAAACACTCTACCACTGGCTTCCATCCCCAGAATGTATTTAAACCATCAAGTTCTATATTAAATTACATCTTCAAAGAAATATACTGATGATTCTGAAGAGAATGGATTTGCCTGGGGAAGAAGTGATAAGAGAACAGTGAGGGAGGGGGTTGGCTAGAGAGTTATTAAAATAATTCAGGTCAAAAGATGATAAGGCAGAATTGAAAAGGATGAGGGACAGAAAGTTAGGGTAGATTCCTGGCACACGTAAGGTTGAACCAGCTGGTTTTAGCATCTCTGTCCATAGGTGCCTGTCCCTCCTCACTGTCCAGCAAGACTTCATCCACTCATGCTCAGTTATGCCCAGTCTTCTACACTCAGAAATTTTCAAAATTTTCTATGTTATATTGTCTATAATTTACTTTTAAATATTTCAACATAGGCACGTGTAACCCATAGGTTGCAATGTAAATCCTAGGAGTGATTAGCTACCATTTGAAGATACCTAATTAGAAATAAACACTTGGCAAAAGAGTTAATCAGCAATTGAGATACTTTAATCCAGCGATGGTGAGCCTTTTTGAGCTTTCAATGAAAACAGCCAGTAGTGGCACACCTGCCATAGGTTTGCCACCACTTTTAATCAAAATCCACTGTAAAAGGAAGTGGTTACCTCACCCCTCCCTGTGTGGATCTGTGCTGGAGGAGAAGAGGTGAGCATAAAGAGAATTAGAAATGCAATCAGAATCCATGGATTCAACCAACTGCAGATGCGGAACATTTGAAGAAAAGAGATGCATACCTACTGAACATGCATGGAGCTTTTTCCTTGCCATTATTCCATACATATTTAGTCTGACAATTATTTACATAGGTATAAGCAATCCAGGGATGATTTAAAGTATATGGGAGAATAAATGAAGTCTATGTGTAAATACTACACAATTTTATATAAAGGATTTGATCATTTGTAGAGTTGGGTGTTCAAGGGGGTCCTGGACTCAGTCTCCTGTGGGTACTTATGTTGGTATGACACTAAATATAGAGCACTTTAAAGAATGTGTTTCTCATTATGGGTCTCACAGTATCTACCTGTGGTGAATGAGATGAATATTACCTCCATTTTTCAGATGAGGAAACTGAGGCTCAGAGATGTAATATGATTTAAGTTGCAGAAATTGAAAATGAGAACCAGATCTCAAATATTTTCTTTTCCTTTTTATTCCATCCTTCAGATTTATTTTTGTTAAAAAGAGCATCAAAAAGAGGACAAATAAAGGACATGGGTAATTCACACTGGGAACAGCAGTCCACTAACTGGGTTAATGGATAGAGTTTCGTTTTTGATGTTTGCTTCCATTTAAGTTTTGGTGGTGAGCATGAACCCAACCATATTCCCACCAATGATTGCACACACAAGGAAGTTGTTATACATACTAGGACCCAGAGTGCAGTGTGTTTGAGTTTTGAATGACATATTAGCTTAACTCAGCTTATTTTCCCAGGTTTTGTTCTCAGACATTTCAAAATATTCCTGATTAGCTGAAGTGACAATAATGGTAGCTTTTTAAGGTGCTGAAAACCCTCAGGAAAAACATCCCTAACTAATTAAAAGGAAAGATGCAGGGATATATCCACTACATCTTGGGAAGCCCAAGGCAGAGCAAGGGGCAGAAAGCAGGAGGGTTTGGATGGCAATGTTGGCCGAGGAATCACTGGGACAGATCCAGTCTCCACATTTCTCACTGAGTAGAGTTCAAGGTGTGACTTCTATGCTCTTCTTCTCATAACCCAGCAATCTTTGGCAGTCTTGTAGCCATTCTGCTCTCCCCAGCTGGCCCACTCCCTCCATGGAGGAAGAGCTCAATAATATTGATGCAACCAAGGACCTCGTACACTGAAAACCATTGTTTCCCACCTATTCTCTCATAGCTTGGGGATACCAGGCCTGTGCACAAGATGATACACTGTGGTTTCTTCCTTGATGTTTTTTGAAGACTTATTTGGAAAATAACACACTACTTACCATTTTATTCCACTGCATAGACCTTCAAAGAGACTTAGTGGGAGAGATAAACATGGAAATTTATTTTGTGTACTTCAAGAGGATGAGTTCAGGGCATGGAATCTTAGCATAGAGCAGTAAGGTCGGATAAGAATGGCAGGACATTTCCACCTGAGAGTGTCAGCCACAGTGTTACATGGGATCAGGTGTTTGCCAGACACAGACAGGGAAGAACAGAGGAAACAGCATAGGAAAATGAAGGGATAAGGGGGGAAAAAGAAGCATGTTTGATATAGCACGTCCTTGTATGTTATGCCTTGGGGTTTACATTTGATCCCACAGCCAGGATGGTGGGCTTTTGAGTAGAAAGGTGACAAAGTCTAATTCTCCTAACTAGGAAGGAGGTGCTGGTGGCAGTAAGTGGGAAGGAGGGAGGCCAGAGAGGCCAGTTCCAAGTAGTGGAACAGTTCCAGGGATGCCAGCTCCAGCCAATGGGCAGTGACTCAACAGTGACAGGACACTAGAAAGGAAGATATCCGTGGAAGATATCTCATTCAACTGGTCGACGAGGCAGAAGTGGGGGTCACACCTGGGTCTATCTTGAGAGGCCTTTGCCAGATAACTCAAGCAAGCCTGGTGTTCAGGAAGAGTAGTCAGAAGTCAGGAGAAGATTCACTTTTTCCCTTTCAAAGGAAAAGTAAAACCCTTACATAGTGCAGTCTGTCTTTTGGCAAGTGACAAGCATAGACAGTGTGTTTCTTTATTCACTTCTGTATCTCTGGCATTTCCCTCTATTGCTTTTGTAGTAGCTTTATCTCCTGCAATTAATCTGCCACCTCGTGGCCTAATGAGAAATTTCAATTATCATAGACTGCAGAGGGAAGATGGAGGAAGTCAGCACTCTTTGAGCTAATTCAAACAACAGCACAGTATTGACCCTGAGAGAAACACATCAGCACAAGAGGGCCTCCTCTAACGACCCAGTGGCTCTCTCCCCTGCTCTCCAGAGACATTTTGTAATTGGAATTCAGCAGTAAAGAGGAAGTGTTGAGTCATCAGGCTTTATTACATCTATATGCTTTTTGACTCCACAAACTGAAAACTAGAGTATGATCTTTGTATTTTAATGAGATTAATTGCCCTAGAATCTAGATAGTCCTGTGTCTTAGTTACTTTTACCCAAAGTTAAAGGAGGAAAGGTTTATTTGGCTCACGGTTTGTTGAGTTTTCAGTTCATAATATGCTGGCTCCCAGGCAGGATAGCATGGCAGAGGGCTGTCACAGAGGAGAAACAGTTCATGGCAGGCAGAATGCAGAAGGCAAACAGCAGGAGCAGCTGCAAGCAGCCAAGCAACAAGTGACAAGACAGGGCCACAGCTCTTTCTGTCCCTTCAACAAAGCAGATAAACAACAGCCCAACTTGAAATTTGTCCTGCAGGCCAGCAGGGCAGATGGGCTGAATCTCAGCTTTGTCTTTAGTTCAGTCTACACTAAACCTCTGAAATGCTACCTATCGCAAGAGGTCTTTAGTAGTTACACCATGATATTTTGTATATAAAATCATTAACATGGATATGATCAAAATATATTTTTGTTCTTCTTGTGAAGCAGAAGTGCACAAAACAAATTAAATAGAATTTAAAAAGTATATTTAAACCATATAGGTACTAGTGGGTAAGTTTTCATTTCTGTTTTTTGTTTTGTTTTGTTTTTTGGTGTTTTTTTTTAGTACTGAGTACTGAACCTAGACCTTTGCACTGAGCTACATCTCTACTTCTTTTTATTTTATTTTACTTTTTATTTTGAGA
The DNA here is from genome assembly GCF_053883595.1 of Heterocephalus glaber. Classification (NCBI taxonomy): domain Eukaryota; kingdom Metazoa; phylum Chordata; class Mammalia; order Rodentia; family Bathyergidae; genus Heterocephalus; species Heterocephalus glaber. The sequence goes on along the minus strand of NW_028258156.1, from coordinate 22,691,735 downwards.
CACTAAGTTTCCCAGGCTGGATTCCACCTTTTGATCCTTCTGCCTCAGCCTCCCTGATGTAACTTTATTTCAATCTGACTATACAACTCCCACTGTCTAAACAAGTTTCAGCCAATCTTGTTTGCTAAGTCTAAGCATATTGCTCTTAAATAGCAATAATTTAGGGTCCTCCTTTTAATAGTTATACTTTGAATTTGTTATATTTCTTAAGAAATTATCATGAACTTCTTTCTGAAAGGGTAGCTATTTATTGTTGCAGTAGTTACTTGGTAACTATTAGCAACAGGTCTCAATTACTCTTTCACACATGAAATAAATGCAGTATCTTTGAAACATTGTATATTTCTGATTTCTTTCTATAACTTTAGAATATTGGCTTCCCACTCTCAAGATTTTCTTAGTATTATTTTATTTTTTTATTCTATTTGCATTATGTCAAAGGAGGTGAGAACTAGAAGGAAACAGAAAGTAATTAAGTTCATCTATTTGAATTAATTTATGCCTGTTTTGAAAATTGAGTTGGATTTTGATCTGTTCTGAAATACACATTTATAGAGTAGAAAAGACAACTAACAGAATCGTGTGGACAGTAAGCTCCACTGGCCTTCATATCCATGGGCTCGACATTTGTGGACTCACCTGTTATGGCTTGTGTTTAGATGTCCCCCATCATACAGGTAAGGTGGGGCTTTCTTTCTCAGAGGTGGCTCAATCTGAAATGTGTGATGCTGGGATTAAGGGTGTGTGATTACTAAACTACTGTGAGTGATTAGTTTGGCACCACTCTAATCTCCACAGTCTAGATGGGATAAAAAAAGGGGCAGAAAGACTCTGTTAAGGCCCCTTGTTGCTTTTGCCACCTTGTGTGTGCAGTGTTGTTTCTCCTCTGCGATGCCTGTCTGCCATCCACCCTGCTTTGGAGCCAGCCAGTTACGGACTGAAACCTCTACAAACTGTAAACCAAAGAAACCTTTCCCCTTTAACTTTGACGGTTGATATTTTGTCTCAGCAAAGAAAGAAAAATAACTAACACATCACCCAACCAATTCTTTTTTAGACAAAGAATTGCATCTGTACTGAACATGTGCAGACTTTTTTTTGTCATTATTACTTAATGATCCATTGTGGTAACTATTTACATAGCATATAAATTCTAATGTTTGGTATTATAAGTAATCTATAGATAATTTAAAGTAGGTTGGAGGATATATGTAGGTTATATACAAATACCATGCTATTTTATATGAGGAAATTAAAGATTCAAGGAACATGGTATTTGTTGATGTGGGGAGTCTGGAACTCACCCTCGGTGATACCAAAGGATAACTGTGTCGTGCAAATGATATGGGAAGAAATGTCTATTCCTGGTCCCGGAGAGAGAGGCTGGGGCAGCAGGCACGGTTCTGAGGCAACCAACATGGCAGTTGTTGGAGTTGAGCTCTGGATGCTGGGACCAAAATAGGTGGGACCATTAATGAATAACCAGAAATGAAGGTAACCAGAGGATGAGAGAGAGAGTGAGAGAGAGCGAGAGAGAGAGAGAGAGAGAGAGCGATCACTCAGATTCAGTTTAGCTTGGGAAGGACGCAAGAGAAGGATGCCAGAGAAGCATGTGATGCCACGATACCTCTAGAGCCCGCAGTGTCTGAGAGGATGGGGGCTGGAGGGAGAGTGTGCCGGTGAGGGAGGAGGCCTCCGCTTCTCCCTGTGTAATGAAGCGTAGAGCTGAGGGGTGACTGTAATGTGGAACAGAACGGTAATAGTTCTCCCCTTCGCTTGCCTATGACGATTACCTAAGGAGTTTTGAACAATCCTAATGCCGTGGTCCCTTATTCTACTCTAGGAGTGGGAACCAGGCATTTTATTTTAAAAACCATCTTCAGGTAATTCAGTGTGTATCTACAATCAACAATCACTACTGTAGGAAGTACATTGATGAGCTATCTACCCCCAAGCAGGTGGACAGGCTAGATGACCTCAAAAGGTGAGATGACAGAACTATTGGCCTGGTACCACCTGCCTGAAAAAAGGTGCTCTAATCCGTAGGCTCAACCTTCAGTAGCACTGGATCTGATTCTGTCTAGATCCAGAACTATTTTAGGAGCTCAGTTCTATCCTGTTGGTAAGAGAACTGGAATTAATTTTTGCCACTCAACATAAAATTCAACTTCTATTTTCCCACCCTCTTCTCAGAGAGTTATAACCTCTCTCCTTATCCAAGTATCTTCCCGACTTCTAGTTTCTGGATTTTATTTCAGTAGCTGTTGGAAATGGAATCAAGTCACATTCCAGCCAACTTTACTGGTTCTCCCTTCTCCTTAGAGATGGACTCTGGCCCCTTGAGGGCCTCCCCAAAGCCTGCTGATATCATATCAAATTGGACACCAGTGCTATCAATTGCAAATGGAAAAAGCTATGGTCGTAGAACCCAAGGGGACAATAAGGTTCACACTGCTGGCCCTTGGCCTTGGGGTGCAGTCCCTTGGTTGGGTTATTCTCTGGACACTGAACATCCAGGTCCCTGGTTCCCCCGCTTTCTCATGATCCCACTGCTACCTCACCTCTGAGGCCAAATGGTCTGAGCTCAAGTGGCCAGATCATAATTGTGTCACCCAGCTAGTAGGAATGCAAAGCCTTGGCATTCAGGGGGTTCAGATGTTTTGGTGGCTGAGAAGCCTGAGAGAAGGTGCTTAGAAAGCATACATGAATTTATCATCAGGAGATGGGGCCGCTGTAAAGGCTTTGAGAGGAAAGAAAGGTGAGGGTAAACCAGATACGAGTAATTCCAGTATTAGGGAGAATTGGAAGGATGAAGCCTCCTCTGCTTACAGAATTGTTCACGGCCACCCTGGCATAAGCAACCCTGGGTGACAAGGCAACTGAGTCACTGATGAATCTTCTCATGTCCACAGCAGACCTCACTTGCTGATTTCAGCCTTCTTGCCGGCTGCACCCAGAATGGGCCCTGAACTATCTCAGTATGGCTCTCCAGGTATTGACATTAATCACAGTTGCCATGCAAGCTGAAAACCATCAGCCATCCTGTGTCTAAATGAAGAAGCACCTTTTTTCTTCCTGGGCCACCAATACAATATGGGCACGGACGATGGCATCAAGTCAGAGCAGGACATCAGAGAAGCCTGTGCTACGCAGAAGTAAACTGATTTTTTAAAGGTCTGTGGTATTGGGATTTGACACTTTTTTCTATTTAATCATGCTCATCCACACAGTTCTGGGTTTCCTTCTGTCTCATTCTCCTTTCCCCTAGTGCCATTTCCTTTCAGTACGGTCTCTCCTGTAATCCTCCCAACCCCTCTTTCATTTTCCCCATGTCGGCCGGTGTGCTCTTGAACTGGAAAGTGAACACAACTGCTGGAGGTCCCTTCTGACGCTGAGGCAATCTTCCAAACCTAGACCAAGGTCAGAAAAGGCGACTGGGGAGTCATATGAGTCAGCACTGCCTCTCCATGCTGAGTGGCCATTTGTCGCTATTTGAATCTAATTTGTGATCCACTGCAAATGCTTTAGGTTCTGCAGGCACCAAATGTTCCCTAAGCATGTCAAACAAAAACACAAGAAAAGAACAGAAGGTTGACATTTCACCCAACTCTCTGAACAGAAAGCACAAACACTTGAAGCTGAAAAATTGCTTTCAGTGCATGCAGTACTGAGAATGTTAGATCGAATCAAATGTTCTTAACCCCCCTTTACATCTGAAAAACAGAGCCTGGCTCCATCCCTGATAAAACTGGTCCATATTGCCAACCACTGGCAAGACATACTCACTGGATGTCCTGTTGTTACTGTGAGTGTCACTACCATTCTCCTGCTTACCCCAAATTGAAACCTCAGTGTCATCAGTAATGCTCCTTTCTTTTTAACAGATCCCATTCCTTTCTCCAGCCACCACGTACCCCTCGTCTCTATCCTTATTGTTTCAACCTTGGATTACTGCAGCCACATCTTCTGACACATCCTCTGGTGTCAGTCCCCTCCATGCCAGACCAATATTTCTAAACTCAAACTTACTCTCTTTACAATTCTACTCAGTAACCTTCAGTGGATCTTCATGCTGAGACACAAACCAAATGCTTAGTATTTAGACATCATGTTCCCTATCTACATCATTTCTAACCATTTCCTAACAGTACCACTATGTCCCCCCAAATCTTATTTATTTCCAAAGTGAGCCACCTGCATAGTCTACAGTTGGCCCTCTGCAGCAGGGGTCTGAGTGAGACCCCTGAAGTCATACGTTTCTAGTAAGTCCTTCTCACCCTCTCTTCACCACCATCGCGGAGACTATTTGGACCCCTCCTTTTAGCATTGTTTGTGTTTATTTCCTCAAAACCCCAAGTCTCTCTGACTCATTCCTCACCTCCTAGACGCAAACATCCATATAACCCTACGCATCCCCTTTGCGGACTCCATCTCTCACTGTTTCTTAGTTCCCCAAACAATATTAGTGTGCCTTTTGGAACCCACTAACCATATACAGCAAAACCTTCTCTACACTCGACTTCTCTGCATGTTTCCTTTATATTCTGTCTCTCACTGGAAACTGACTCTCCCTGAGGACACAGCTGCCCTGGCAGCTGTCTAAATGTAACTGCTTTCTGTCCTACACCCCTCTGGCCAATTGGCCTGGGGTGGGTGGATTGGTGTCCTCCTTGTTCCTCTTTTCTGCTTTAGGCCATCTCTCTCCTTCCTCTTTAAAGTATCTACCTTGGATAGCATGCCATTATATTACGCTGCCCTACTCTATCGGCCCACCAGTTATATCTGATCTTTCCTTGGAGATTTTCACTCTTGACCCATTCTTGGCTCCCAGTACTTCCACTATGGTTCTTGATGATGTTGGTGTCAATGATCCCCTAATACCATGACATCTCCATTCCTCAGTACCACCCCCTCTAAAGGTCATAGCATAGTTCTTATTTTTACCAATAACTTTAATATTTCATATTACCAATTTCCAAACCTAGTTTTGATATAGGATCTATGTAGTTCAGCGTGGCCTTGAACTCACTATGTGGCCCAAGTAGGCCTCAAACTCACAAGGATCCTCCTGCCTCAGCCACCTGAGGGCTGAGATTCAGTGCTCACTGTCTTTCTAGCTTTCTTCCTGCAGCACTTAAACTCTGCAAGTCTTTTTCTAACACCAAAACATATAATTTATTGTTTTTAGCCACCTGTTAACTGGCCCTTGTTCCTTTCTGTTACAAATTTCCAGCTTTATTGAAGTATGATTGGCAAATAAAATTGTATGATTTTAAGTGTATAATGTGATGACATGTACTTTGTGAAGTGATTGCCACAATCCCGTTTTTTAACACATCAATCCGTTCACCTAGTTATCTTTAAGCAAACTTCAGGGGTACAGATTGGTACTGTTTACCATAGTTGCCATGTATTAGATTACCCAACGTATTCATCTTACAACTGAAATCTTAAACCCTTTGACTAACATCTTCGTTTTTCTTCCACATCACTGCCTTGCAACTCCGTCACTCTCTGTTTCTATGGTGTAACCCTTTCAGAGTCCTCATATGAGTGAGGCCATGTAGCATTTGTCCTCTGGCTTACTTCACTTGATGTAATGCCTTCAAGGTTGGTAAGCTTTATCATAAATGCCGCCGCTCCCTTATCCACATTTAACTCCTTACCCAGATTAAATTTTATGGTCCATCATTATATTTATGTCCTTGCATACAGCCTCAATTCCCTTTCCCTTCTCTCATTTTGTTGTGCTCTTTTGTGTAAAGCAGAATTTGAAAAAAAAATTTAAGTTCTGATCAATGCCAGTATTGAATGAACACAGATCTTATTTAATTCTTTAGTTAGAGAGGAAAGCAGTAAGAAGTTATGTCTAGTTCAAAAAGCATTTAAGAAACTAGGTATAGATACCCAATGTCAGGATAAAGACTGCTAGATTAGGTACAAACCTAGTCAATATCTAACAGGGCCCTAAATTATGTTTTCTTTTCACAGAAAATATTTGCACCTCTATTGGACAAAAACCTGTAACTGAGTACACAAATTTGCATATTGAGAGTGGGTTCAAGTGGGTGAGTGTCCCTTCTCCAAAACACATTCGCAGTCACCCATTTTAAGAAGAATCTTGTTGCTGTGCCAGAATCGCATTCTGACCACCTGTCCCATTCTATTTTCCTAGATGAGTATACCACACCTTTTCTCCCCTCAAACCTCTCATACCTCTTTTCCTATCCCTGCTCTAAGTCGATGATTTTGTATCTTATTTCACCAAGTAAATAAATATAAGCAATAAGAAGAAAAATTCTACAAACTACTCTTACAACATATACTCCCCTGTCTGCATCTGCGCCTGTATGTTTCACTGTCTCTTCTATTATCATGAATGAATTTCCTCTCATTCCCAGAAAACATCAAGGGCTCACCTCTAGGCTTCTGGCCGTGACAGGGTAACAGGAATAGATGTAACCTTTTACCTTGAACAACTAGAAAATGAGACAAAATATTATGACCACAGGTGGCACAGGTTAGCAAGATCAGAAAGAAGGGAGATGAATGAGATGAAGCCTCTGACTGCCTCAGCTTACAGTGCAGAGGAGTTTCCAGGCCGCAGTGCCAGAGGAGAATACCAGAGACCAGAACTTGGGGAGGCCAAAGCATCTAGTGAGATGATAGGAAGGAAATCTCTTTATTATAGAGGAGATCTTTCACCTACCTGGTTAGATTGAGTCATAGGGGTTTTTTGTTTGTTAGTTTTTGAGCTACTATGAATGGGACTGTTTTTCTGATTTCTTTCTCAGCAGGTTCATTATTGTTGTGCAGAAATGTTGCTGATTGTGTGTTGATTTTGCATCCTGGCACTGTGCTGAATTTGTTCATTGGCTCTAACAGTCTTTTGCTGGAGCCTTTTGGGTCTTCTATGTAAAGGATCATATCATCTGCAAATAAAGATAGACTGACTTATTCCTTTTCTACTCATAACTCTTTTATTTCTTTTTCTTGCCTGATAGCTCTGGCTAAAGTTTCAAGTACTATATTGAATAGGAGTGCTAAGAGTGGACACTTTTATCTCATTTCTGATTTTAAAGGGAATGCTTTCGATTTTTCCCCACTCAGTGTGACGTTGGCAGTGGGTTTGTAATAAATGGCCTTCGTCATTTTGAGGTGAAGTCCTTCTACACCTGTCTTTGTCAGGTTTTTATTTTTAGATCATGAATGAGTGTTGGATTTTGCCAAAGGCTTTTTCTACATTTATTGAGATAATCATGTGACTTTTACCCTTCATTTTATATGGAGTATTGGATTTACTAATTTACTTATGTGGTACTGTCCTTACATCCCAAAGATGGAGCTGACTTAGTCTGATGTATGATCTTTTTAATGATTTATTGCATTCTGTTTGCAAGTAACTAGTTGAGGATTTTTACACTTATGTTCACTAAGGATATTGGTCTGTAGTTTTTTTTTCTTGAGTCCTTATCTAATATCAAGGTAATGTTGATTTCAAGGAATGGTTTGTCAGTGTTCCTTCCCTTTCAATTTCATGGAAGAGTCTGTGATGTATTGGCATTCTTCTCTAAAGTTCTGGTAAAATTCAATGGTAACTTCATTGAATCCTAGGCTTTTTTTAGTTGGTAGAGTTTTTAGTACTACCTCAATTTCATTGCCTGTAATTGGCCTATTCAGGGTGTTTATATCTTCTTGGCTCAATTTTGGTAAGTCATATATGTCTAGAAATTTCTCCATTTCTTCTAGATTTTCTAGTTTATTGGAATAAAATTTTCAAAGTAGTTTCTTATAATCTGTATTTCAGCAGTGTCCATTGTGATTTCACCTTTTAAAATTTCTATTTGCAACAATATGGGCCTTCTTTTTCCATCTTTTAGTAAGTTTGGCTAAGGGTTTGTTGATCTTATTGCTAGGGAAACAGTGATGACCTAGTAAAGAACACAACCAGCCTGAATTTGGGGGTTGTGGGAGGAACCTCTTAGAATAACTCCAAGGGAGAGTTCGAGTCCAATTTCCTGAGCTGGGTCTTTTATGCATAGGGTAGAGGGGTTAGTGGGGTGGGCTTAGGTGGGGTGAGGTAAAGGGGTGGCATGAAATTTGGGGAGTGTGGCTGAGTACATGGCTATAGCAACAGGCACTGTGTTCTAGCAGATGGGATGGGTGTGCCTTGTCATAGCAGAGTAGGTGTTGTTCCCAGGCTCAGGCATGGTGTGTGGGGGGGTGGTGGTGCAGGATGTAGAAACCAGCTGTGATTTTTCTGGAGCTCAGGAACTTGGGCAACCTGGGTGAGGGGGGCAGGCAGAGGTCAAACCTATCACTTATTCTTCCAAAGAACAAACTCTTTGATTCATTGATCATTTTGTTTTTTAAATTATTCTTATTTCATTGTTCTCCACTCTGATCTTTATAATTTCCTTCTACAAGGCTTGCATTGCTAATATTTTTCTAGGACTTGAGATGCATCATTAGGTTATTCATTTGGTAATGCTCTGTTTTCCTAATATAGAACCTCACAGCTATAACTTTCCCTCTTAGAACTGCTTTGACTGTGTCCTACAGGTTTTGGTCATTTAAATCTAGGAACTTTTAAATTTCTTCTAATTTCTTCTATGATCCATTAATTATTCAAGAAGGTGTTAATTCCCATGTGTTTGCATAGTTTCCGTGGTTTGTTTTGTTGTTGATTTACAGTTTCATTACACTGTGATCTGACAGAATGCAAGAGGTTATTTCAGTTCCTTAGTATTTATTTAAAAATGCTTTATGGTCTCTTCTGAGAAGAATGTGTATTCTGTAATTCTTGTATGGAACATCCTGTAGTTATCTGGTAGGTCCATTTGTTTGAGGGTATTATTCAATTTTTTGTCTATTTCAGTATTTACTTTCCACTGGTCTACTCTGAATTTCCTGTGAGGAAGTACACAGTATCCCAGTCAACCAGAGGTGCACAGGGTCGGTCTAAGCCTTTTACTCTCATTTCCGGCATCTCTCTATGCATTTCTTGTTTGTTTGCCACTCACCTTAACAAGACTACATCTTAGGAGAGCAGAGCTATGGGTTTTTCCTGTTTATTTTCTACCAGGTTTACTACTTATCCTGACAATGACAATGGTCATGGACTTTTTATTTCTTAAAGACAGGGTCTTGCTATATGGTCCTGGATGGCCTGGAATTTACTATGTAGTTCAGGCTGGCCTCAAACTCTTACGTCTCCTGTTTCAGCCTCTCAAGTGCTATAATTACAGGCATGGGCCACTGATCATGGAGTTTTGCTCCCGTTTCCAATCAAGTCAGTTCCCTCTGACTGTGAAGTTAATGGTTTCCACAGCCAGCTCTGCTCTGGAAAATTAAACTTTTTTTTTTTTTTTTTACCAACTGATCTGGAGGAGATAGGAAAAGCTGTAGACAAAGAAGGCTGCAAATTCCCACTGTTTTTATCCAAGTACTAGCAGTTTTTCATGAATAAATCCTTCTTGGGCTGGGAATTTAGCTCAGTGGTTCCACTGCCTGCCTTGCAATCGCAAGGTCCTGAGTTCGATCCCTGGTACCAAAAAAAAAAAAAAAATCCTTCTTTTGTTTGCCTTTTGCTAGTTTCCAAAGCCTTTAAGTAAATTTTTTGGCAATTTTGTCTAGTTTTATGCTTGTTTTATGAAGAGAATTCTCTTATCTCTTCACGCCACCCTATTGGAAGTCTTGCCTTCCCATATGTTATTATCATAATTTTTTGATAAACCAATATTCAGCATATACTATACATACATAAATGTTATATCTAAAGTGAATAGTAAACTACAATGACTTGTTTTTGTTTTTTTGAAAATAAAAAATACTTCATAGTTCTATTTGTTTCATAGCTCAATATTTCATCATTTCATAGTTTCATTTGATTAGATACCTCTAGGTCATTATCTCAGATTTGCTTTGGTCAACCCCATCAGATAAACTGTCATTTTTTTTCTTTTCTCAAGATAGTTCTCTTGAGTCCTTCCTTTCTCTTTTCTTATTTGACTTGTTTTCCTCTGGTTCTGCCGAGCAGCTATAATTCTGAGAATTGTCTCTCTTTCTTCTTTTGTGTTGGAAGCACTATTTCCTGGAGTATATGCCATTTCCTAGGATGCCAGGTAATATAATGCCTCAAAACACAGGCTCTGGAGTTGGACTGCTTGAGCTACCATCTAGGCAGTATTATTCCTTATGCCTTTTAATGTCTTGATTTTCCTATCAGTATGATGGTGGTAAAAAAGAATAATTCCCACCTTCATTCATTTGTCCTGAAGATCAAATGAACAAATACAGAAATACTACTTTCGTGTTGTTGAAAATGTTTTCCTGGAATATATGGAGTTTTTTGAGAAATGCGTAGGAGTATAATTTTTAAGACTTTGTATAGGTTATCTGATTGGGCATGCAATTGTAGGTTGAAAAAATGTGTCCTCAGAACTTGAAAGAAATTTTGCTATTATACCTTCCACTGCTGCTGTTATTAAATTGACTATCCTTCTTTTGTGTCAATTTTTTTAAATCTTGGAAATTTTTGGAGTAACTTATCTTCAGTGTTTTGAAATTTCAATCCCCAGTGTCTTCAAGTATTTATTTTTTATTTACTGTACTGGCTAGTCTGTTGACTCATTACTCAAGTACTTTTATTGTATAATGTGTTTCATAATTTCCCCTCCAGTCATTTCTGTTCAGGCTTCCTGGAAGTTGGCTTTGTTAGAGATGATAGCAGAGGGATTAATCCTTGTCTTAATCTGCTGAAGTTGCCACAACAGAATGCAATAGACTGGATGGTTTAAACAACAGGTCTTTATTTATTTCCCAAAGTTCTGGATGCTAAGATGTCCAAGATCAAGGTACCAGCAAGGTAAGTGTCGTTCTGAAGCCTCCAGGCTCGGAAGCAGCTGCCTTCTTGCTGTGTACTCACATGGCCTCCTCTGTGTGTGCACTCAGAGGGGTCTCGGGTGTCCAGTCCTCTTTTTTTAAGGACTCCAGTTCTGTCAGATTAGAGCTCCACCCACAGGACTCCTATTAACGTAGAGGCCCTATCGCCATATACTGTCACATTGGGATTAGTGCTTCAACATTTGAATGGAGGGGGCATGATTCACCTTATAGCAATCCTTTAATCAGATTATCTTTCTACTTCTATTGTTCTTCATTTTGAATTTTTTCATCACATTGGTGAGTTCTCTTGCACAACTTATGTTGAAATTTTTCCTACCATGTCTTTCACTTCCAAGAGCTTTTTTGAATTCTCTGATATTTTTCTCTATACAACTTTCCATTTTGTTTCATGAATATTATACCCCTTATCTTTCTGATGATGTAAATGAGAGAACATTTTTTTGTCCAGCTCCATGAATTATCCATTTGTTGTGCTTTACTGAGTTTTTTTTTTCCTCTCTGCTGATTTGTACTTGATCGCTCAAATTGGAGGCTTTTAAAAACACTTGGTGATTTTAGGGTCTCTCTTGTCATATAAAAGTGAGGTACAGAAAATCTCAGAGAAGGCAGGGCTTGTTGACTGGAAAACAAAAAGGCTTTTCCACTACATGATCCCAAATATTCACCTAGCTCTTTTGCCTGGGGCTAACCAGTATTTTAACAGGTAGGGTAGTTTAGCTGCAGAAAAAAAACAACCCCAGTGGCTCAACACAATCAGTGTTTATCAGTCCTGTTATGTGTCCAATGATGATTGGTAGTGAGCTCTGCCGCAAACACAGAATTACTCTACATCACCATGTAGTGCCTTCATTTCATTCAAACACTTTGTTATGGAAGAAGAAAAACGAAGCATGGAAAATTGCACATTGGCTCTGGACTGCTTTTACTCAGAGGTAAAGCATAGGAGCTCTGTTTGTATTTCATCATCTAAAGCAAATCACATGTCCACACCTAACTTCGGAGCGAGAAAGTGCCACCTTCCAAGTGTCTGGAAGTGGGAGAGCCAGAAAGGCTGTTTCCCACACTGACAGATTCATGCCCTTAAAGTCTCATTCTTTCCCCGTTAGCAGATTATTCAGGCATTTGACATCTACTTGGTGAAGTATGGAGAAGTCCTCCTTTCTTCTCTCCTCCCTTCCATAAGGCCCAACAACAAAATTAAATAGAACTCAAAAGAAAGCTAGATTTTAAAAAAAAGTGGGATTTCTCTGCCTATTAAATTTCCAAGGCAGTTAGAAGGCAAAAAAGAGCCTTAATTTTCCATTATCTTATATCTTTCTAGTCTCTTTTGAGCTCATCACAACACCAGTTAAGAGATAAAGCCAGGCAGAAATGAAGCTGACAGCAGAGTCATAGCTTGGAGCCTCCAAGTAACCAGTTTTGAGTTTGTCATTAACTTTGTGCAGCTACACACAGGAGGGAGTGAAAGTGGCCAAGAGGCTAAAGACTAATAGAAAGTCTTTCAGGACCCAGAGCCACGAATGGCAAGTTATCTGCAGGTGCCCAGGCAGTGATGGTAGAATTCAGGTTGTTGGGCAGAAGCAATTCAGATGCTTCAATAGTAGAGAAGAGTTGGGATCTGAAGGCTTGGTCCTCTCTAAGCCTGCAACACCCTGGAGAGTGAACAAGTATCAGGCATTATGGTTTAGGAGTATTAGGTACAGACACGGTCGCACACCAGATAAAAATGTCTCCACAAGTGCATACACACAGTTTAAAACCAACCTGTTCCTTGACCTTTGGCTTCAAAGAAACTAACTGCTCAGGATGCACCCAGGTGGCATCTGACTCATTGTTTCTTTCCTTGATGCTATTGGATATTAAATTGACAATAGTAATAAATGACCACATTTATTCCATGAGCAAATATATAATGCTAAACCTAGCATCCTTGGCATCAAAACATTGATTTGTTCCAAAATTTAAAGCTAGATTGGCTAGTAAATGAGTGTCCTAGCATTGTCATCCTAAACCCCTCTTGAGCACAGGCAACCCCATGATACGAGGACTTATTTCCCCTGATAGGAGGAAAATCAAGAAAGCTCCCAGGCCACTGCTGGGCCCCCAGATGTGGCTTCCTGGCACACATCCTCCTCCTCATCTTTGAACTACTCACACCCACAGCGCTATGCATTTGCTACTGCAAGTGGGTCCCCACTCCCTCTGGAATACAGACCAGATGTTGTTGTCCTTTCCATCTTTAAGACCGTGTATCATGTAGCATCTCATTTCCTAATTAGGGCTCTCACATCAGTCAGTCACTAGATGTGGGCCTGGGGGTCAGTGTGGCCTTGGAGGAGGCAGCTTTCTGCAGCTAGGCCAATGAGTCTTCACTTAAGGGAATCTGGGCAGCACATCCCGTGTTCACCACTCTGTTATGTGAAGTTATTCCTTCCTGTCGACTCTCCTCCATACCTCAACCTTCTACCAATTTCTTCCCAAGACAGACTTTGTCCAGGGTGCACACCATCCCTTGTCCCCAAATTCTTCATTATCTCCCTTACTTTATCTCTGATTCATCACACAGTGTCATGTTTATCTGGATGGTGAAGGTTAATCTTGATGGTCGATTTGACTGGATTGAGAGCTGTCTAGAAGATTATAAAGCACACTTCTGTCTGTGTCTGAGTGTGTCATAGGTGTGACCTTGGGGACTATATCTGGTCCCTGCCCCTTCCTCTCTGGCTCTTTCTCTGCTCTCTGCTTCCTGGATGCCATGAGTTGAGCAGCTTTCCTCCACCAGGCCCTTCCACCATCATGTTTCTTTCTTGGAGCAGCAGACCAGGGATTGAAACCTCTGAAACCATAAACCAAAATAAAACCTCTCCTTAAATTGTGTCAGGTGTTTAGCCCCAACAACAAAAGAGCAAATTAACTGAGTAAGCTTAACACTATATTTGTGGTTGTTTGCTTAGTAACTTTCCTTTATTGTTTATAACAGCTCTTTGTATAAAGATGTAGGCTTTGTACACATCCAGCTTTTTGTCTTTTGAACATGCTTTTTTATGAAATTAGGGAACACAGTGAATGTGAACTGATTTTCATTCCTCGACTCCACTGCACTGCTCTTCAAACCACAGAGTTCTGTTTTTGTGCTTCTCGTGAGCCACACTCAAGTCTAATTTCCCGGACAAAGTGTGCTTCTGTCTGGTCACTCCAGTCGCATGAAGAGTCTGCTGGCCTTTCTAAGGGAAAGGGTGAATCATTTTCCTAAAGAGACAAAATAAACAAGGCCAGCCAGTGCCAGAAAACCCCCTTTTAATGTCCTCCTCCTGCCAATTTTCCAAGAAGGCAAGTTGGTGTACTTGATCCCTACCACCTATGTGGCAGCCTCTGCATTATTATGTGTCACTGAGCAAAATACCTTCTGATTCTCTATTTTCACCCAAGGGCACATAATGCACTCCTGAAGCTCAATAATTAATCCTTCCAATGCTCTTTTGTGTAGCTATACTCCTTGGTGTTCTGTGTACAATGTGGCAAATTAGGCAATACATTTTCTGGGATTTAGTCCATCAAATGAAACTGCCCCCCCACCACACACATACACACAGCTAAAATACAATATTTTATATGCAACTTTTTAAAACTGTATATGCTTTTATTGGTGCATTTTAGGTATACAATATAATGACATTCATCATTGGAAATTTGCACCTTTACATAATCTCTCTTGGTTCTTATTTTTCCCCCTTCCCCTGCCCTCCCTTCAACCCCTCCATCCCTTCCTATTTACAAAGACTTTGTTTCCATTTTTTAATTTTCTCATATTAATTCCATTCCCTTCTTTCCTTTCCCCTAGCCCTCCCACTTCCCCTTCCTCTTTGCCCCTTTTCTTCCTATTTCACATTATCTATTATACCTTTGAGTCCTCATTTACACTTTCAGTTTCTCACACCAGAGAAACTATTCGGTATTAATACATGTGTGTCCTATTTATTTCACTTAAGAGTATTGCCTCAATGTGTATCCATTTAGCAATAATTGTCTCTAATTTCTCATTTTTTATGGATGAGTAGTACTCCATTTTATAAAAAACTCCACATTTTCTTGATCCAGTCTCCAGTTGATGGTCATTTGGGCTGTTTGCAAGTTTTAGCTATTACAAACTGCGCTGCTATGAACATGGGTGCACATATATCACTGTGGTATGATTCTTTTAATTCTTTGGGGAAGATCCCCAGCAGTGGAATATAGTGGGGTCAAATGGGACTTCCAGTCCTAGTTCTTGGAGGTATCTCCATACTGATTTCCACAGTGGTTGCACCAATCTACACTCCCATCAGCAGTGGAGCACTGTTCCTCTTTCCCCACAGCACAGCCAGCATTTGTTGTTGGTTGATTTCATGGTAGCAGCCATTCTTTCTGGGGTGAGGTGGAATCTCAGCATGGTTTTCATTTGCATCTCTCGAATGACCAGTGATGTCGAACATTTTTTCATATATTTATTTGCTATTTCTACCTCTTTGTGTGAGAAATGTCTGTTCATTTCAGATGCCCATTTTTGTATTGGGTCTTTAAATTTGGGAGGTCTGATTTTTTAAGTTCTTTATAGATTCTAGATAGTAGACCTTTGTCTGAGGGACCACTGGTGAAAATTTTATCCCACATTGTGGGTTGTCTCTTCACACTGCTGGTGGTTTCTCTTGCTGTGCAGAAGCTTTTCAGTAAGAAAAGATCCCACTTGTTAATTGTTTATGCTAGTTCACGGGCAACTGAGGTTTTATTCATAAAATCTTTTCCTATGCCAATGTCTTCAAGAGTTCTACCTAACTTCTGCTCCAGCTGGTTCAGTATTTCTGTTTTAATGTTTAGATCTTTAAGTGAAGCTCAACCACTCCCAGCACCCAGAAGGAAGCTCCCCGCCTCCATCCTGGGCTCCTAGGGCAGAGAGGGTGAGCTGGTCCCAGCACCTGGAAGGAAGCTCCCCGCCTCCATCCCAGGCTCCTAGGGCAGAGAAGGTGAGCTGTGTGGGCGCCAGAAGCACTCCCCCCTCCACCCGTGGAAATGAGAAGACACATAAACAAGCCTCAAAAACAGATTTCTGGATCACCTACAGCAACCCTAAAGGAAAACGAGATGGAACACTCTGATACTCAACCATCTGGACTCTCTGAACTGGCAACAAAAGAGGATCTGGGAAAAATGAAATCAGAAATAATTACTCAGATAACAGCAAAGATTTTGCTCATGGTGCAAGACATGATTAATAAATCTAGAGAGGACACAGATAAAAAAAAAATAGAGGATCTGAGGAATATGATGGAATCCCAACATAGGAAACAAATGGAATGCATAAAACACATACAAACAGATTTCCAAGAGATTAAAAACTCCATGGAAAGTCTGCACAGCAGAATGAACCAATGTGAGGATAGAATTTCAGATATAGAAGATAAGATTGCAATTAGTGACCAGGAAAAGAAAAATTGCTTTAAAATTGTAAGGGAACATAAGAAATGAATCCAACAGCTGCTAGATGATGCAAAGAAGAATAACATAAGACTGATTGGAGTCAATGAAGAAAGAGGAGAGAGTGCAGATGACATTAAAAAAAACTGTTCACAGAAGTGATGGCAGAAAACTTCCCAAGGAGGGGAAAAGAACTTGACATACAGATAAGTGAGGCATATAGGACTCCAGCTAGCCTTAATAAAAAAAAAAATCTACACATAGGAATATAATAGTTAGGATTCTAGAAATTCAACAGAAGAACAAAATTCTGCAAGCAGTGAGAGAAAAGAAACAAATCACATACAAAGGAAAGCCCATCAGAATCACAGCAGACTTCTCAATGCAAACCCTCAAGGCAAGAAGAGCTTGGAGTGATGTATT
Source organism: Heterocephalus glaber (assembly GCF_053883595.1). Classification (NCBI taxonomy): domain Eukaryota; kingdom Metazoa; phylum Chordata; class Mammalia; order Rodentia; family Bathyergidae; genus Heterocephalus; species Heterocephalus glaber. The sequence continues at coordinate 22,674,953 of NW_028258156.1, read as the reverse complement.
TCAAGCCCTAAAGGAAAACAGCCTCCAACCCAGATGGATGTACCCTGCAAAACTATCTTTCAAAATTGATGGAGAAATAAGATGCTTTCATGATAAAGAGTAACTCAGGAACTCCATGAATACCAAACCGGCACTCAAAAAATTTTAGACAATATCCTAGGTAAAGACAATGAGGATCACAACCCCAGGAAACTCAGCAGAATGAATCCATTGGGTGGGACAAATTAAACACAAAGGGGGAGAATCCAACACAAAGAAAAAGTCATGACAAGGCTTTTAAAACTTGTAACTTCATCTCCCTAATGAGTGTATAATTCAATCTTATTATTGTACTGATTAGTATTTTTCTGATTCTAGAGTTGCACACCATTCCTTGTGCTATACTGGCTATTTATCATCTTCTTATGTCTACATTTTATTTGGGTTGTCTATTAATGAGCTCTAAGAATTCTTTATATATTCTGGTCATAGGTAATATGCATTGTAAATATGGTCTGTTTAAGGACTACTTTTCATTTTAATGATGTCATTTAAAGTTCTAAATTTTGATGAAATCTCATTTATCAATATTTTGTCTTTTATACATCATGTTTTTTGTATTCCAGGTAGTTCTTGCCTACCCTGAATTCATAAATATTTTCCCTTATAATGTCTTCTTAAAGTTTTATACTTTTAGGCTTTCTTATTTAGGTTCATAGATCCCTTCAAGTTATTTTCATGTATGGAAAAAAAGGGTTGAGGTTAATTTTTTATATATGGATATCAGGTGTTCTAGTGCCGTTTGCTGAAGACACTATCTCTTCCTCGGCTCTTGAATTGAGTTTATATTCTATAAAATGCTAATGCTAAATAGTCTTTCAAAACTCAGTGGACCATATATGTGTGATTCTATTTCTAGATTCTCTGTTTTATTCAAATGATCTATATGTCTTTCCTTACACCAACACTGCCTTGATTACTGTAGCTTTAGGAGAAGTTTTAAAATTGGGTGCTAAACGCCTTCCAACACTCCTTTTGTTGTTGTTTTTGTTTTTGTTTTTGGCTTTTCTAGGTCCTTTGTACTCCTACATATCTTTTAAATTTCAATATCCAGTTCTTCATCTATAGCAAGTTTACACAGACCTGAATTTTTTATACACCTTGTGTTTTCTAATCCTGCTAAATTCAAGTACAAGTTCTAGGGGGCTCCTAGAGATTTCTTAGTATTTTCTCTGTAGATGATCATTTCATCTACATATAAAGATTTTGCTTCTGCCATGCCAATCCTATCCTAGTTGTGTCATTTTATTGCCAGACTATTTTGGTGGGGCCTAGGGTTCAAAGTTTAATGGACAGATAAAGAGTAAGCATATCTGCCCTTGTTCCCCACCTTAAGGAGAAAGCATTGTACCTTCTCCATTCATACAAGGTGTTCTCCCTGGAAGTATGGAGTACATGTCTTTAATTTGTTGAGAAGTTTCTGTTCTACTTCTAGGCTCCTGATAGCTTTTATCATGAACAGCTGTAGAATTTGGCCCAATACTTTTTTTCCAACTAGTCACAGGATCTTATGGCTCTCTTCTTTCCTCTGTTAAAATGATGACTTTTGGGGGTATATCTTCCAATGCTGAACCAACACTGCCATCCCTATAACAAAACCACTTTCTACATCCTGCCAGATCTGACTTCTAATAGTTTGTTTTGTTAAACAAATTTCTATCTATGTTCATACTTTTTTCTTCTATTATCTTTATCCAATTTTAGGATTAGCACAATGTTGAGTTCCTAAAATGAGGGGAGAAGTGTTCCTTCTTTTTTCTGCTTTAGTTGTTTCATATAATTTATCAGTTAAAATGTTTGTGAGCTTGCTGTTGTCATATAGGTAGGTTTTCAAGCTAGGAATATACTTTCTTCAATAGGTGCTATTCAAATTTTATATTTCCTCCAGAGTTAGTTTCATTAATTTGTCTTCTAAGTTACTTCTTAGAAGTTGTCAAATTTATTTCAAAACGATTTTTGTAATATGCTTTCTGTATCCTTTTAAATTCTGTAAAATCTGTGGTAATGTCTCCTAGATTTTAATATTGTAATTTTTAAAATGTATAACTGATATTGTGTAACAGGAAGAAAAGGTCTAAAAGAGCAGGGGAATTGGGAGGGGTAGGGGAAGGGAAAAAAGGGAAAGGAAAAAATATGCGAAGAGGAAAAAAGTGGAAACAAGGTCTTTGCAAATAGGGAAGGGTGGAGGGGGTGAAGGGAGGGGAAGGGAAGGGGAAAAAAAATAAGAACCAAGAGACTCATGTAATGGTACAAGATCCCAATGATGAATGTAACTGTATTGTATACCTAAAATGTACCAATACAGTTAATGGGGAAAAAAAATTGATCTTTAATCCATTTCAATTTTAGTTTAGTGCATGGTGAGAGATTTTATCTGTAACTTTTAAGAATTGTCTAATGTAAGCGGTCTGTGTCAGAACTGTGAATTTTCCCCCAATTTGGTTTTTTTCAAGCAAAATTTCATCCTAGGCTTGAAGGCTCATCTATTCATTAGCAAGACACTAGATGAGAATGCTGCTTTTATTTTGTCATCTTTGGACAAGCTGGTTTGTCACCCCCAGTTCCTGGAAAAATCTCCCTGCTATTTTTTTTTTTTTTTTTTTTTTGGTACCGGGGAACGAACTTGGGTCCTTGCGCTTGCACAGCAGGCAGTGAAACCACTGAGCTAAATCCCTGGCCCCTCCCTGCTATTTTTTAATAAGGATTCCAAAGTGCAAATGAACAGAAAATGCCTGGAGAGACTCCAGAGCAAAGCGACACCCCAAGGACTCTCAAGCAATTCTCAGGGAAGAGGGTGCTGGCAGAGATAGGCGAAAAGTTAGGTGAGACAGAAGATGTGTACAAGCTACCCGAATTATTCCTGTGTGCTTCACAAGGAGGGAGAATCCAAACTTCCCACCCTTAAGAACTCTAAACTTCCCATCCTTAAGAAAATATTACCCCTGACTCATCAAAGAGGCATCCTACTGGAATTCTTTTCTGATTGTTGGGATTGATTAACATGGTAACATACAGATTTGCTCTGTTAGTCTCTTGATATCAAAACCACACTTGATCAGTGTGGCCAGATAGTGTTACAGGTATGGTATAGGACAGCATCTTCTTTGCAAAATGCTATTTCATGCACAGAACACAAAGGTAAGCAAGGTCACTTCTAATCAGCTATTTGGTGTAGGAGAGATACATAATGACAAGAGCAGGTTTTGTTGTTTTGCTGAGGCTGTTTGTTTATTCAGGCATTATGTTACTATAGTATTATATAGGCCTTATAATTTATTGAGAATCTAAGGACAATGTAAAAGACATTGAAAATGTAAAGTAGTTAAGATATATTCCTGCCCTTGAGAAATACATGTGCTTTTGGAAAAATTTGAGGTTGAAAGAAAATTTAATTGCTTTTTGGAGTTGGAAGATTCTTTAGAGATTTTTCTAGTTTAAATTCCTCATTGCAGAGGAGCAGAAGGCAACACTGAGAGATAATGTGATTTATGATTTATTTAGAATGACTGAGTTAGTTAGTGGAAGAGCAGGAACCAGAACTTGGATCTTCATATTCTTAGTTCAATGTGCTTTTTATTATCCAAATTGCTTTCATGGTCTGTGATGATTCAAGATCAATCTTACTCATTTTCTTCTAAAACAAGTTTTTCATCTATTTTTATTTTGTTAAGAAAAATACCTTAGATATATAAAAACATACCAGGAATAATATATTGGAACTCAGGTATCCACTATTGAGCTTAAGAAATAAAATATTATACCCACAATTAAAACTCTTTCTGTGTCTCTTTTTATTCTCTTTCCTCAATATCCCCTCTGAGAGATAACTAGTATCCTGAATTTGCTGCATATCATTTTTCTGAATATTTAAAATTTCACTACACATGTATGTAACCATAAACAATATATAGAATTAAATGTTTTAAAGCTTTACAAATAATATTATACTGTATATGTCACTCTGCACCTTGCTATTTTTTACTCAACCTATTTTTGAGATTTATGGATATTAATAAATGTATTCTAGTTCATTTTTGTTGCTATATATTGTAATAATATACCACCATATAGTTATCTGTTTTTATATTTCTTGTCCATATACATGTAGATTGGTTCTAAGTTTTTATTATTTCATGAACATTTGCATACTTTCACCTTGGGTACATTGAGGATATATGCTAATCAAATTATTGTCATATAGTATGCACATCTTTAAATTTACTGGATTCCAATGTCTGTACAAGACCCTGTAACTTCACTGAGTTTGGTCTTGTAAATTTATCTGCTTACTTGACAAATGGCTGGGTTTTTAGCTGAGTACAATCTGAGATTTAAATCGTGGATGAGCTTGACACACATAGCTGCCGGAAAGTGCAGAGTTAGTTTGCATACAGGTGGCACTATTTGGAATCACAAGGAAACAGAAGTCTTTGTATTGAGCTGCCTAGTTTATTGGAACTTATGGTAAACTCCAAGGGGAAGATGAACACATGTAGCTTGCAGTGGGTATATGGCCCCTTTGTGTCCTATTGTGGACATAGTGGAGAAGAGAAGCAGTCTCTTATCAATGCCAGAAGAGCTGGAAGGTGTGGGAAAGGAATACAATAAGTTGTGTTATGAGTTGGTTAGTGCTCACAGGTGCTCCCAAAATACTTTCCTGTGGTTGTTCCTGAAGCTCCCATTTATTTATTGAATATAGTCCTCCATTAACATAAAGATAACTGGATATGATAGCTCAAATAAATTAGCAAGATGTACTATTTATTTAAATCTTAAAATGAAGGACATTTGGGTGGTGGCAGTGTTGGTAGTGGGGTGTGTGTGTGTGTGTGTGTGTGTGTGTGTGTGTGGTGTAAAATCTCCTGAAGGAAAGAGCTGCCTAGAGGCTAACACTGATGATAGTTCAACTAGTCTAAGAGTCTTTAAAGCCTATTGCAGTCACCTGATGCATCTGCCAGTGTCTCTGGCCATAGTAATCTCTCTGCTTTGATCTGTAGTCCTTTGTATGTCTGTTATTGCATAAGAAAACACTCCCCAATATTGTGGCTTAAAGCAACCATTTTCTCACAATTCTGCAATTTAGTCAGGGTTCAGCAGTGTCCTTTCATCTCAGCTCTAGGTAGTATCAGCTAGGGTCCCTCATGTGGCTGTACTCACTGACTGCTCAGCTAGGGACTGAATGTCCAGGGACTCTGTCATTTTCCAGGATTCTTCTCCATGTGGTTTCTCCAATAGGATGGTTAAGACCTCCTTGCATGGCAGCTGGCATCCAAGAAAGTTTTGTTAAGGGCTAGGACCCAACTGGTAGAATGGTGCTTCCACTTCATTCTGTTGGTCAGAGTAAGTAAAAAAACCAGCCCAGGAAGAACAAGAAGAAAGAGGAAGAGGGAGGGGAGGAGGAGGAGAAGAGAGAGAAGAGAGAGAGAGAGAGAGAGAGAGAGAGCTCATGTCTTGATGGAAAGAGCAACAAAATACACCAACTTGGGAGGATTTGGCAGGAGGACATCTTTAGAGACAACACACTATCCACAGTATCTTAGATATAATATTTGATGAATAAATGGACCAAAGTGCTGCTTCTAGAGCACTGGACAAAAGTAGTACAGAAGAAAAGAATCCTGGTGGGGCAACCAGTGAATGAGAGAGTCAGTCTACACCACTGCAGGTAGCACTGACCAAAGTTTAGAACCATCCATGGACTTGCCTAAGGGACACTGCTCACACTGTTGGCTTGACCAAGACCTAGTGGCCCTTCTAGCATGGCATGGCTGTCACTCATTGCTCACAGAAATGCTCATTTTCCTCCTTCCATAATTGCATTTCCCCACTGACTTTGAAATTAGTTGTGGCCGTACAATTTGCTGAGGCCAGTAAAATGTGAGCAGTCATGACATTTGCCACATCTGGATAAAAACTTCAGGTACCAGTGTACACTTCATCACATTCCCTTTTGTTCTGCCCTGATGATGGTAGAGGTACCTTCTGAGATTGAGCATCTTAAGCTGGGTCCCTGGGTCCCTCAATGAGAAGAAGGCCCATGTGTGTGGCCCCAGAAATCACCCTGGGGGCTGGAAAACCACGCTAGGGCTAGGCAGCCAGCACCAAAGCTGATTGCCCGGAAGTGAGAAAGAAACATTTGTTAAGCCACAGCAATTGTGAGACTGTTTGTATAACATAACTCTTAGTTTTCTAAGGCTGCCTAACAGATCACCACATATTTAGCACTTAAAACAGCACACATTTATTATCTCTTGTTTCCATAGTCAGGATTCCTGCACAACTGCTCTGGCCTCTCTCTTTAGGGTTTATAAGGCAGAAATCCAGATGTCAGCTGGCTGCATCCTCATTTGGAGAAGCAACTGGGATAAGACCTGGTGCCAGTCTCCCTTGGGCTGTTGGCAGAACTAATTTCCTTGTAGTGGTGGGTCTGAAGCCATTCATGTCCTTCTTGGCTGTTCAAGGGCTGTTCTAGAATCCTACACACTGCCTGGCTATGTGGCCTCCTTGGTCTCTATCAAGAAATGGCCCCATGTCAAATCCATATCTTGCACTTCAAATCTAACTTCTTCAATCAGTGACCTCCAAACCCAGATGTAAAGGGTTTGTGTGATTAAGCTCAGCTTCCCAAATAATTGACGGTTTCTAAATCTATCTGAGCCAAATGAATCCATTTCATTCAAAGTTCCAGAGATTATTGAGAGAATATATACCAGTATGTGTGGATCTTGGAGGTCTTCTTAGAATTCTTCCTGACACAAACCAAGCCAATCCAGCTCCTGCACATGGTTCAGATGCCCCCAGAAGACCTGAAACAGCCATGGGATGTATTCCATTTTCTTTTTAATCCCTGTCCAATTTCCAATTCTTTTTCCACTTCAGGACATTTTCTCAGAGTATTCTTGGGATTTCACCAGAAAGAACAAGGACTCACCAAGTTTGTGTGGTTTCGAGGTCACATGGGAATCAACCAGAGGGACCTAGGGTTACCCTGCTCCTTCTAAGCTGTAAGAACTATCTCACATCACAGCTCTGCTGAAAAAAGACCCTCGTGTTGTTTGTAAGCATACTTATGAATCACTTGTTGTTACAGTCTTTCCTGAAAATGATTTGGAAATCTACATCAATGAGCCTTAAATTGTTCAGTCTTCTAACCTCAGTAAACTGAATTCCTAAAATAATAAAAAGAATGTTCAGATGTATGTACATGAAGAACAGTTGACAAGTTATTTATAATTAAATGAAAATATGCTTAATATTCAACCTTAGAGAACTAGATAAATAAGTAAAAGAAGATCTGTACTGTGGACAGTTATCAAGCATTTCAAAATATTTTTGAAGAATAAAAACATGATATAATGACCATTAACTATGTTAAGTTCTTAACTAGGATAGGAAACAGTATATAAGAATTACTTCAAGTAGCGTGGAAAACACTGAATCAGCGCACTGCAGACAGGCAGGTCTGTGGACACAGTCCCGAGGTTGCCAGTCGCCCTGAAAACACCAAATTAGCCCGCACCCTGGCAGCAATCCACTGGACACCCCCATACCCGCTCCTTTGGCCTCTTCTCTGTCTAGTCACCTGGTTCCACACTACAAAGACACAGAGGACATCGGACCACCAGACTACTGTACTGGAGCTAATCAAGTTCTCAGCATTTCAAGAATTCCTGCCCAGAGGTAGGGGCTTCTGAGCTGCCTTCCTACTGCTCCTGGTTCAGAGGAAGGGGCTTTTGGGCCACCATCCCTACTGCTGCTCCCAGCCCCTGGCCCACCTCTCCCAGCTCAGAGGGGGTGAGCTGCATGGGCGCCAGCAGCACCCCACTGCCCCCCCAGTCGAAATGAGAAAACACGTAAATAAGTCTCAAAATCAGACTTCCAGATCACTTACAGCAACCCAAAGGGAAATGAGATGGAACACTCTGATACTCAACCACCTGGACCCACTGAACTGGCAACAAAAGGGGATCTGGAAAAAATGAAATCAGAAATAATTTCTCAGATAACAGGAGAAATTGTGCCCCTAGTGCAAGACATGATTAATAAATCTAGAGAGGAGCTCAGGGACATGATGGAATCCCAACATAGGAAACAAATGGAATCCATAAAACAGATGAAAATAGATTTCCAGGAGATGAAAAACTCCATTGAAACTCTATGCAGCAGAATAAGCCAATGTGAGGACAGAATTTCAGATATAGAAGATAAAACTGCAATTAATGACCAGGAAAAGAAAAATTGTTTCATAATTATAAGGGAACACGAGAAATCAATCCAGCACCTACTACATGATGCAAAGAAGAATAACATAAGACTTGAGTCAATGAAGAAACAGGAGAGAGTGCAGATGACATAAAAAATCTCTTCACACAAATAATGGCAGAAAACTTCCCAAGCAGGGGAAAAGAGCTTGACATACAGATAAGTGAGGCATATAGGACTCCAAATAGCCTTGATCAAAAAAAATCTACACATAGGCATATGATTGTTAAGATTCAAGAAACTCCAGAAGAACAAAGTTCTAGAAGCAGTTAGAGAAAAGAAACAAATCACATACAAAGGAAAGCCCATCAGAATCACAGCAGACTTCTCAACACAAACCATCAAGGCAAGAAGAGCTTGGAGTGACATATTCCAAGCCCTAAAAGAAAACAGCCTCCAACCCAGATTGATGTACCCTGCAAAACTATCTTTCAAAATTGATGGAGAAATAAGATACTTTCATGACAAAGAGCACCTTAGGAACTTTGTGAATACCAAACCAGCACTCCAAAGAATTTGACACAATATCCTAGGAACAGACATTGAGGATCACAACCCCAGGAAGCAAAGCAGAATGAATCCATCTGGCATGACAAGAAATTAAATGTAAAGGGGGAGAACCCAACCAAAAAAAAAGTCATGGCAATGACAAGTCAATACGTTTCAGTTATAACCATCAATGTTAATGGTCTCAATTCACCAATCAAAAGAAATAGACTGGCAGAATGGGTCAAGAAGCAAAATCCAACAATATGCTGCATACAAGAAACACACTTAATTCAAAAGGAAACTCATAGACTGAAAGTTAAAGGGTGGAAAACAATACTCCATGTGACAGGAACCTGAAAAAAAGCAGGAGTAGCTATCCTCTTTACAGACCAAGTAGATTTCAAACCAACACTGATTAAGAGAGACAAAGAAGGACACTACATCCTTGTAAAGGGAACAATCCAAGAGGAAGAGATAACAATCATAAATATCTATGCACCAAACACTAGTGCACACAACTATATAAAACAAATACTAACAGACATGAAAAGTCATATATACACTAATACAATTGTAGTGGGGGACCTCAACACCCCACTGTCACAAATAGATAGATCAACTAGACTAAAAATAAGTAATGAAATACTAGAACTCAATTGAACTCTTGAACGAATGAACTTAACAGATGTTTACAGAGTCTTCCACCCCACAAAATCAGAATACACATTCTTCTCAGCTGCACATGGGTCATTCTCCAAAATAGACCACATACTCACACATAGAACATGTTTAAGTAAGTGCAAAGGAATTGAAGTTATCCCCTGTATATTATCAGGCCATAGTGCAATGAAATTGGAGATCCATAGCAAAAGAAACTCAACAAATTTCATAAACATGTGGAAATTGAACAACACTTCTGAATAACCAATGGGTCACAGAGGAAATTAAAGAAATCAGACAGTTCCTTCAATTAAATGACAATGACAATACAACATATTGGAATCTATGGGACACAATGAAAGCAGTCTCACGAGGGAAATTCATAGCAGTGAATACGCATATTAGGAAAACAGAACGAACCCAATTAAACAACCTGAGGCTGAACCTCAAGCTTCTAGAAAAAGAAGAGCACGACAACCCTAAAGCTCATACAAGGGAGGAAATTATAAAGATCAGAGGAGAAATCAATACAATGGAAACTAAGAGAATGATACAAAAAATTAATGAAGCCAAGAGTTGGTTCTTCAAAAGAATCAATGAAATTGACAAACCCTTAGCCAACCTTATCAGAAAAAGGAAAGAAAAGGCCCAAATCCATGCAATTAGGAATGAGAAGGGTGAAATTATAACAGACTCAGCAGAAATCCAGAGGATCATCAATACCTACTTCCAGAACCTATACTCCAATAAGATGGAAAACACAGAAGAAATGGACAAATTCCTAGATATATATGAATTACCAAAGTTGAATGAAGAAGACCTAAAAATTCTAAACAACCCAATATCAACCAATGAAATTGAAAATGTAATTAAAAACTTAAAAACTAAGAAAAGCCCGGGCCCTGGTGGCTTCACTGCTGAATTCTACAAGACATTTAGGGAGGAACTACTGCCACTACTGTTGAAACTCTTCAATGAAATTGAAAGGGAAGCAATACTCCCATTCATTCCTGGAAGCAAGCATCACTTTGATCCCCAAAGCAGAGAAAGACCCAACTGAAAAGGAGAACTATAGGCCAATCTCACTAATGAACACAGATGCAAAAATCCTTAATAAGATACTGGCAAATAGAATGCAGAAGATCATCAAGAAGATCATACACCCTGATCAAGTGGGATTCATCCCAGGGATGCAGGGATGGTTCAACATACGCAAATCAATCAATGTAATACACTATATCAATAGAGCCATGGACAAAAAGCACATGATTATCTCCATAGATGCAGAAAAAGCATTTGACAAAATCCAACATGCATTTATGATAAAAATCCTTCAAAAAATTGGAGTAGATGGTCTCTACCTCAAACTGATAAAAGCCATCTATGAAAAACCAACAGCCAATGTCATATTAAATGGTCAAAAACTGAAATCCTTCACACTAAAATCAGGAACAAGACAAGGATGTCCACTATCACCACTCTTGTTCAATATAGTTTTGGAAACATTAGCCATGGCAATTAGACAAGAGAAAGAAATAAAAGGAATAAAGATAGGAAATGAAGAAGTCAAATTGTCATTATTTGCAGATGACATGATACTCTATATAGAAGACCCCAAGAACTCCACTGAAAGTCTTCTAGACTTAATAACCAAATTCAGCAGAGTAGCTGGTTACAAGGTCAACACACAAAAATCAATTGCTTTCTTCTAGATGAATGACAGACTCACTGAGAGAGAAATAGGGCAAATAATTCCTTTCACAATAGCATCCAAAAAACTGAAATACCTAGGAATCAACCTAACAAAGGAAATCAAAGACCTCTTCTCTGAAAACTATAGCACTCTGAAAAGAGAGATTGAAGATGATATCAGAAAATGGATAGACATCCCCTGCTCCTGGGTAGGAAGGATTAATATAGTGAAAATGGCCATACTTCCAAAACTGCTATATAGATTTAATGCAATTGCAATTGAGATCCCAGCAGCATGCTTCACGGACCTTGAGAAAACAATCCAAAAATTCATTTGGAACAAGAAGAGACCCAGAATAGCAAAAGCAATTCTAGGTAACAGAGACATGGCAGGGGGTATCACAATCCCCAACCTGCACCTCTACTACAAAGCTACTGTGATAAAAACAGCATGGTACTGGCAAAGAAACAGACTTGAGGACCAGTGGAACAGATTAGAAGATGCAGAAACAATGCCAGACACACTCAGCCATCTCATCTTCAATAAAGGAGCCAAACACCCTCACTGGAGGAAAGATAGCCTCTTTAATAAATGGTGCTGGAAAAATTGGGTTTCAGTTTGCCAAAGATTAAAATGAGACCTATATCTCTCACCATGCACTAAACTAAAATCAAAATGGATTAAAGATCTAAATATTAAAATAGAAACTCTGAACCAGTTGGAACAGAAATTAGGTAGAACTCTTGAAGACATCGGTGTAGGAAAAGATTTTATGAACAAAACCTCAGTTGCCCATGAACTAGCACAAACAATCAACAAGTGGGATCTCTTCTTATTAAAAAGCTTCTGCACAGCAAGAGAAACCACCAGCAGTGTGAAGAGGCAACCCACAATGTGGGAAAAAATCTTCACCTGCTCTTCCTCAGACAAAGGTCTACTATCTATAATCTATAAAGAACTTAAAAAGATTAGACCTCCCAAATGTAAAGACTCAATCTGAAAATGGGCATCTGAAATGAACAGACATTTCTCAGACAAGGAAATAGAAGTAGCAAATAAATACATGAAAATATGTTCAACATCACCGGTCATTCGAGAGATGCAAATGAAAACAACGCTGAGATTCCACCTCACCCCAGAAAGAATGGCTGCTATCATGAAATCAACCAATAACCAATGCTGGCGGGGCTGTGGGGAAAGAGGAACCCTGCTCCACTGCTGATGGGCATGTAGACTGGTGCAAGCACTGTGGAAATCAGTATGGAGACACCTCCAAGAACTAGGACTGGAAGTCCCATTTGACCCCACTATTCCACTGCTGGGGATCTTCCCCAAAGAATTAAAAGAATCCTACCACAGCGATATATGTGCACCCATGTTCATAGCAGCACAGTTTGTGATAGCTAAAACTTGGAAACAGCCCAAATGCCCATCAACTGGAGACTGGATAAAGAAAATGTGGGTTTTTTTTTTTAATAAAATGGAGTACTACTCAGCCATAAAAAATGAGAAATTAGAGACATTTATAGCTAAATGGATGCACATTGGGGCAATACTCTTAAGTGAAATAAATAGGACACACATGTATTAATACCGAATAGCTTCTCTGGTGTGAGAAACTGAAAGTGTAAATAAGGACTAAAATGTATAATAGATAATGTGAAATAGGAAGAAAAGGGGCAAAGGGGAAGGAAGTGGGAGGGCTAGGGGAAAGGAAAGAAGGGTATGGAATTAATATGAGAAAATGGAAAAATAGGAACAAAATCTTTGTAAATAGGGAGGGCTGGAGGGGTTGAAGGGAGGGCTGGGCAAGGGTGAAAAATAAGAATCAAGAAAGACTATGTAAAGTTGCAAATTTCCAACGATGAATGTCATTATATTGTATACCTAAAATGTACCAATGATTAGAATGAATAATTGATAATGCAAAATAGGAAGAAAATGTCCAAAGGGGTAGGGGTAGTGGGAAAAATGCTGAGAAATGGAAAAAATGGAAATAAAGTCTTTGTAATTAGGGAAGGGTGGAGGGGGTGAAGGGAGGGCTAAGAATAGGGAAAAAATAAGAACCAAGATGCGTCATGTAAAGGTACAATTCCCAATGAGAAATGTAATTGTGTTGTATACCTACAATGTACCAATAAAAGAATTTACAAAAAAAAGAAAAGAGCTATTTCATCTGAAAAGAAAATGCATGTAGACATGGAGGTACATAGAAAATATGACGAAAATCAATTCTTTATTTCAGAATGATAGAATTAAGTGATATTTTTCTTGCAAAATATTTTATAAAATTTGGCAATGAAATTACATTGATTACAAAATTAGAAAAACAAACAATAAATATTATTATTGTAGAGCTTAGAATAAATTGCTTTCAGGCACCTCTGACACTTTCAATTCAACCATTCATAAGTTGCTAATAGTACATAGTAAGGCGGTTCTCATTTATATTTGTGAAAAAAGCAATAATCTGATGACTTGATTTGCATGTCTGCATGTACCTAAAAGTTACAAAATTTATAAATGATTCAATTATTCAGACTTTGGGACATTTTAGGCCAAATTAAAAATTTGCCTTCTAAATTATTAAAAGTTGTATGTATCTTGATTGGATTGTGACTCAATTTAAACAGCCATAGAACAATATTTTTGAGACAATTCTGGAATATTGCTTTGCACTGGAAAACATGTGATGTTAAGGAATTGTTATTTGTTAACTGTGAAAATGGCACTTGGGGTAGCTTTTCTTTAAGGCTGCTTCCGAAGAAGCGACAGATAATATAATGTGATATAATACGGAAGATAAGAAAAGACTGGCTGGATGTCCAGGTCATTCCGTCAATGTGTGGAATTCATTTTATAATTTACTCAACTTCTGGGCATAATTAAAATTTTTCATCATAAATATTAAAGGAAAACCAAATAAATCTACCAGCAAGAAATCTAAGAATAAGTTTTCAGTGGGTTTGGATGTCTGACAATCCGGTGCACTGAAGGTGGGGAAAAGGACAGAGAGAGAAGGGATGTGTCCAGGGAGAGGAACTGGGAGGGAGCTGGCGAGGCCCGCGAAAGCACATCATTCCTCCCAGCAGCCCTGGGTCCGTTTCCTCTTAGTCCTGGATCCATTTCTTTCAAGACCCCTTGGAATTTTGCTAACTAAGAATCCTCAGTGAGCCTCCCCAAATGTGGAACTAGGAAAGATAATGTTCTACCATTAGCATGGAGAGCGATTTCTATTCTTAGTGCGTTGCCTTGGCGTGCATCACCCAAAGGATCTCTGGCCTCCGGAGTTGCCAGACACATAATGGTACTGGGAGCGGAAAGCAGCGCAATGGTACATGAAGAGAAACGTGGCAATGTTGAATAAAATCAGGCAAGAATTTACCCATTCGGTTTAACAATCTTCCCTTTACACTCTATCGGGAAGCTACATCTCCAGAAAAACAAAACAACGAGCACAGTATTATTCACTATGGTACTTTTCATTGTACCAAAAGTTTGGAAGAAATGCAAACATCTACTAGTAAAGAACTAGGTAAACGGAGTGTGGTAGTATCCACACGATAATGTACGATGTAGCTCTGTAAAAGACCTGAACACGATCTCTGCACAACAAGAGGGAGTATTAGTGCTCAAAACAGCAAAATGTAACACAATACAGAGAGTATGCATTAAAGGGGAAAGGAAAAAGTGATGGATGACAGATAAATTGTGGAGATATTTGCTTATTTCCTTATTATTTTCCAAGACAAACCCTAGGAAAAATAAATCAGAAATCAAGAAAAAGGCCATTATGTGGGAAGAGGGTAGGAAGGATAAGGCTAGAAACACTACTTTTCTGAGGATTCTTTTTTTTTCTTTAAATATAGCTTTGCCATAAACATTGTTCTGTGGTGTAAGACTGAAGGTAAGGCCCCACATGAGGTGAAATGAGGAGACCCCCCTCTCCAAGGTGATTTTGCAGACATAGCCAAGAGACCCTTACCAAAGAGTCCAGGGACAGTTTCTACCTGTTCCTGAATAGAGTTTTGTCCCCGCCAGCCCAGAGAATTATTCAAACCACGTCCCCCTGTGGGAACCAAGGGCTATGCCACCCTCCTGATCCTACCAATCCTCACACAGCCTGCAGTTGCCCACCCTGCTCCCAAGTGCAGGCCCGTGCAGCCCCGCGTGGTGTGCTGTGTCCTCATCCCCAGGATGGGAATGTATGGACTACCAGACAGCTGTCAGTCAGTCTCATCGGCCCAGCGTCAGCTTCTGTGCATTCAGCCAGCTCCTAGCACTAAGAAGGAAATTTTTCCCTCATCAGTGTGGTCAATCGAAGGCAATTAAAGCATTTATATATTAAAAACAAAACAGAGCTTAAAAATAATCAAATCATAAAAATAACAATGAAAACAAATTGAAACAAACCTAAGGGTATATATATCAAATTGGCAAGATAATCATTCAGGAAAAAAATAATTATTTCAATCACTTTTGACGATTCCTTTTAGTGGAATATATTCCATGGTATAGTAGTGCTTGGACTACAGTTTTGAATTATTTTCTGCATTTGTAGGACAGAGAAAGTGAGAAAATATATTTTTGAGGATCAAGGCTTTCAGTGGGAACAAGAAGAGGTATAATTATAACAACAAAGAAGTTAAGAAAAACTGTAATATCAATTTTTAATTGGAAATATCAGTGGAAATTCAATGAAATATTCTCAGTATATTGGAATTACCATATAGAACTGTTGTCCAGTCAAAGGGCCTGGAAGCACTTTCATTCTTGTAGCAGTAAGAACTGCTAATCTAATTGCCTTGGTTTCTATATATTATTCCATCCTTGGTGGAACCAGGACTTCTTAAAGAAATGGCTAGAATAAATACAAGGTAAGAGTAGAACATTTTATGGTTCCGCCACCTGCCTCGCAAGCACAAGGTCCTGAGTTCAATCCCCAGTACCAAAGGGAAAAAAAAAAAAAGAATAGAACATTTTATTGCTTCAGAAACATGAAAGTGTTCAGTTTCAAAGGCTGAGAGATGCTACCATTGGTAATATTTAGCATGCTTTAGCATCCCCTTAATGACTGTGATTTATTGAATTTATTGAATAATAAAAGCCCACAAGTCCATGGTTTTAAAAAGAAAACAAACTCACTTGCCACCATTGAGGTGACATATAATCTCCTTATTCAGGAAACTAGTAATTAAAGGGTAACTAAAATTTCCTCTACATTTTGGGGAGGAATTATGTTTCATCCTCAGTTGGAAGGGGGAAGTTTTAAAAAATTGTTTTAAACAGTGAAGAATGGAATAGGAATGTTGAAGGAATAAAACAATTGGGAAATTGCCCATATTGAAATAGACAAAAAAGTAATTTATTCAGGCAAAAATCACCATATATACTAATACCAATAAGTGATAGGTAGATGAGAAACAGAACATTTGGATAATTCCAATGACTTAGCAATGGGTCAGAGGGAAGACAATTTCTGAAATGGAAAGATCTGACTGTCACCCTTTTGATCAAACTTAGTATCGTGAATACTGAAGCCACGAGACATGTGCTTTCTGATACAACCCAATATGGGCGATGTGACAGCATCTTTATAGGGTTCTTAATGAAAATACTTCATTTCTACTGACTGTACTGGTCTAGCATCTTCAAATTGTCCATTTCATTTAAAAAAAATTAGAGTTTCCAATTTTAGAAAAATGTGTGATTTTTCTCTTAGTTGGAAAAACTGTTATAGATATTCTGAGACTACTTGGGAAAATTTGATAATTTCAATTATTAGATAAAGTCATCATTGTAATTTTTGGGTGCAGTACTGGTATCATGGCATAAGGAATTAGAAGACACAGCTTGCGTTATTTCTGATGAAAGAACTGTGAGATTTGTAGAATAATTTTAAATGTTTCAGCACAAGTTAAATAGATGATAGAGCAAATATAGCAAAATGGTAATGATATTTTTAAATGTAGGTGATAGATATCTAATATTGATTCACTATTCTTTCAATTTATCTGTATAAATGAAGATTTTATAATAAATTCTTTTAAAAGATTGCTTTGTCATTTAATCATCTACTTTATTTTAAATATAAGAGAGTCCCTTGAACTTCCAAGTAAGACATAATGGATCTTACAGCTGGCCAATGCTCCTGCTGAGAAAAATGAAACAAACCAGGCAAAATTTAAATATTTTCTGCTTAGAGGCCCCAGAAGCTGCTGTTGCAGTAGAGACTGGAAGGTACAGGATTCTAGAATGAGGAGAAGAGCAAAGAGGTGTGATGACTTGTGCAGCCTTTGTCCTTGGGGTATCCGCCCAATCTGGGCTCAAGCCAAGAGGCCAAGCATGTGGACTTTGCCTGAGTACAGGGTCACAGCTGGGCCCAGAGAAATGCCGGGGACCTTGGGTGGACTTGACACCAAAACAAACAAACAAACAAACAAAACACAAAAGACTGGAGGGCCTGAGGTCCATTAGGAAGGGAAGGGTGAGAAACTGAGCATAACACACAGACTACTTTGGGGACAGTCAGGGACCACCATGATGTGGCAAAAGCCTATAAACTGCAAAGTAATTCCTTCAACACAGTAAGCAATTACTTCCTTGTAGCATGGCAGGTTGCTTTTCTAACCTTGTGTTCTTTCCAATGGACCTGTCATGAGATTCTGATAAAATCACAGTAGCAGGATTTTTATACAAAATGAGGCAATTGTTACCAAGGGGAAAAAACCTAAATAAACCCTCTAACTTCAATTGCTGAGTAGACTTAGACATCACTGATTTTGGAGGCCACACAGCTGGGTAATACATTATTAGTTTCCCACTAGTTTTGTGGTAGATGATACCTCTGATGTGTGAGTTATGATAACAGTTGCCTAGGTTACTTCTTAGGGACCTAAAGGCCACTTTCACTGAAAACACTGACTCTGCACTTGAGCCTACAGATCTCTACCTGGGGCTTAACATGGGATAAAAAGCTTGGTATTGGGGCTGGGGATTTAGCTCAGTGGTTCCGGCACCTGCCTCGAAAGTGCAAGGTCCCGAGTTCTATCACTGGTACCAAAAAAAACAAAAACTGCTTGGTATCTCTGTCTGCCTTTGTGTTTATGCTCTTTGGTGTCTTAACTCTTGGGTTAGATTCTTCTCAGCTCTGCACCAAGATATGTTGATCATTTCAAAATACTTTGTCTAAAACTGTCATATGGAGTTAATTTGGCCTATTGTCATTTGGAGCTGACATGTTTTTCTTTTTCTCTCTCTTCTTTTCTGCCTCCATCATTGTGTTTCTTCAGCTGCTGAAACTACCAAAGCACCAAAGCACCAAAAGTCTTTCAGCCCTATCATAAGGCCCAGCCACCAGGTCAGAATGTTTGCCCAGAATTTTGGTTCTAACTATAAGAGTAACTCAATAATTCCTAGAACAAGTTGACAATGACCACCTGGCTGTTCAAGTCTCACATAAGAAGAAGCATCATTTGGAACTGTGCTTCTGGCCAGTGGAAATCACTGGATTTTAGCCCACCCCAGGCAATTAATAAAAGCTCACTGCTTTCTTTGTCCGGCAGGCAGTTTTGTCCCTCTTTTGATCAATGCTAACATCCTTCAGTTGAAACCCCAGTTAACTGAAGTCATAAAGCTTTGCTCATGCCCAAATGTGTGTTTCTAATATTTGGTGTGGTCTTATTTCCATTGTTTCCATGCTGAACGATTCTATTGTCTGGCGTCATCTACTTCCGAGGATATTTATGGAATTCCAAAGCTGTATGGAGCATTTGGCTAAACAGCTGAAAACTGGAGTGGTTTCCTGCAGTCTCCTGGGGATGCAGATGGAGATTTGACCTCAGGACTACCAGGGGCAGATTCCCAAGGAACACAGCATTCTGTCAGTCAAACGACCTTGAGAACTATTTCTTAGGTATAGAACCCAATCAAAACCTGCAGCTAGCATCAACTCTGCCTAGTACCTACTGGCTTAAGGGGATCAGCTGTGCCTCTCTCTGCTGTTCAGAAGAAAGGATAAATCCTCTCTGAGGGATATTAATATCATCTGGGTCCTTTATAATGGGTGAAAAATGTCTAAGTGCCATGTGAGGATGACCAGGTTCAGAAGCATGAAACGACTTTGCTCTTTATACTGCTCTGAACAAAGAAGCTTTCTCATGCCCAAGCCTCCCAGCCAACTGCAACTCAGGACTCTTTTACCAGGCCTAAAGCAATCATTTGACAAGATGATGAGATGGCCATAAACGGATCAAAGCAGTAAAGATCCATGATCCATCCCCTGCCCGATTGGGGTTGGAAAGTGATTCAGCTTCTTTTGAAAGACATGTCTTCTTCGAAAAGGACTAATCACATCATGGTTCTGTTAGCAAGGAAGGAGGGAATGGCAATTAAGTAGGCCAGGGGTCCCCAACCTCTTTAACATCAGAGATAGGTTTCATGGAGGAAAATATTCCCAAGGACTGGGCAGGTTGGAGGTGGTGGTTTGGGGATTGGATCCATATAAGGAGTACACAACCTACATCTCTGGCATGCACAGTTCACAGTAGGGTTCATGCTCCTAGAGAACCTAATGCTTGCTGGTCTGACAGGAGGCAGAGCTTGGGCAGTAATGAGCAATGGGGAGTGGCTGTAAATGCTAGCCTGTTGTTCACCTCCTGCTGTGTGGCCCAGTTCCTATGATTCATGGCCCAGGGTTTAATAACCCCGGGAATAAGCAATCAAGAATGTTGCCAGGGGCCAGGGATTTAGCTCAGTGGCACCTGCCTTGAACTCGAAAGGTCCTGAGTTTGATCCCCAGTACCACAAAGAATAAATAAATAAATAAATAAATTTTTAAAAAGTTGCCAGGAGGTTTACTAGCTATTATTATGTGACTTTGGGTGAGCTATTTCATCTCTTCAAGTCCCAACCTTCCAGTCTATAAAACTTACATAATACCCTAAAAGGCTTCTATAGTATATGTATTTATTAAAACTATATATAGGGCCCGGGATTTAGCTCAGTGGTTCCACCGCACGCCCTGCAAGCACAAGGACCTGAGTTCAATCCCTGGTACCAAAAACAAAATAAAACAAAACTATATATAAAACTGTTTTATATATATATATATATATATATATATATATATATTTTTTTTTTTTTTTTTTAACCACCAATTGTCTAGTACATTTTAGTGCTCCAATTGTAATGGGTATTACTCTGTTGTGGTTTTAAGCCCCTTCTTTAGACATTATAGTTGCTGCAGTCCATTGTTACATGGCAGCCCAAGTCCAATCTACATGTCAGATGCCTGAACAGCCCAGCCAGTATGACAAGTGTTCCTCTCATGGCTTCTCCACATGCTTCTGTAGAGTGGCACATGGGGGCATCTCCAGGAGAAGTGGCCAGCAAGGTAAAGACTGAGGCCCAGAAGGAAAATATATTTCCTTTGCCACCTACTCACTCTCTGATACTCAAATTATGCCTTCAAAATTTTTTAAATTGGGCCCAGGGATTTGGCTCAGTGGTTCTGCCGTCTGCTTCGTAAGCGTGAGGTCCCGAGTTCTATCCTTGGTACCAAAAACATTTTTTTTAATTTATGGCTTTTACATTTCTTGGGGATACAAGATTCAGAGATGAGCCAGTGACTGTAAGAATTTACAGGATAACCTTGCACATGTCCCAGAGCTCTGTTTTTACTACAAGATTTGGAATGGGTGGGGATGTGGAATTAAATATCTTTTTTTTTTTTTTTTTTTGATACTGGGGATCAAACTCGGGTCCTTGTGCTTGTGCAGCAGGCGGCAAAACCACTGAGTTAAATCCCCAGCCCAGAATTAAATATCTTAATAAGATTTATACCCCAATCAATTTAATGGCAGTCATTTAAAGCAGTATTTTAACATCAACATAAACACAATATGGAGAATAGCACAAAGTCCTCATGGATTTTACAAATGAAAATCCAAGACTTAAGGAAAATTTCCTTTTGGATGGCTGATTTTTCCATCTTCCATTCCCTTTAAGATTACTGCTGCAGGAAAGTTTTGGACGCATTATGCTTCAAACAAACTTGACTGTGCCATCCATTTTATCCCCCTAGACCATGGGAGCTAAGGCTAGGTTCTGTCTTTTGCCCAATGGGCAACATGTTACCTCCTTTATGGTGTTTGTGGTGAGAATCAAGTTAAGGAAGGTAAGGTAGACAAAGTGTTTAACACAGTCTCTGACACAAAGCAAAATATTTTAAAAATGTGATAAAATCTATAAAGTCCACTTTACCAACCTGAGAGCCCTCAATGCCTCTTTTTGTAATTACAGAAGCTGATGTCTATGAGCAATGATTCTGTGATCACTACAGTGATAATTATTTCTCCCCTTCCAGGGAATACATAAACTACTATGACCATTCTAAGAACACCAAGGGCATGTTTTTTGCAAGAGGCATATTTTGGCATATTTATTCTAAGAAACGGGCATTTCAGTCTTACCCTTAGTCATATTGGTAACCTGCTTCAAAACAAGGAAAGAAATGACCCCTTTGTTGGTGAGCCAGATACACGCAGGCTGGGAGGCTAGAAAGATAAATCAGATGTAGACCTGTTTTTAAAATGACAACCCTGAGGTGGGGCAGATAATACTGGAGTCTCAGACACCACCACAGCACTATAGAAGTGCTAAGAGCCTCAGGTTACAAAATAATACCTTGAGTTAAAAAGAAACCACAAGTTGTCCCCACTTCAGAGCTAGAGTATTTGCAGATAAAGGTGATCAAGATTTAATGAGAAATATTTTAGTCAAACCATTACAGTTGTAAAGAATAGAGACTCAGCAGTCTCACTTCAAGTCAAGATGCTGTTCTTGAAAGTCTTAATTTTTGAACAAGAAAGCTTGCATTGTCATTTTTCACTGGACCCTGCAAATTATGTAGTGTCAGTCTCAAAGGGACTCACAGGATCAGGAAAGTAGCTTAGGCAGAGGGCAGGTTCAGGGTCTTCTGGAACGAGATCATTGTTTATGGTCTTTGCTTCCTCCATGACCAGCCCCTGTTCCTGCCACTATCAATTCTCTAACTCTGCATTGTTCGTATCTTGTGGATTTTGCTCAATTATGGCTTTTGTTTGTTGGGCAACGTCTCAAGCATCTATTGGCTCATGGCCTCTTTGCTGCTTGCCTTCTATCATGTGTGCAGCTCCTTCTTCAGATCAAATTAAAACTGCTCAAGAGAGAAGACTGGCTCAACCCAGTCAGATCCCCATTTGGCAAAGTTCCCACATGCTGACCTCAGAATCTGCTGGTCCGTGCTCTACCCTTGTCCCAGTTAGCAGAGGCAGAGGCGGGTGGGTCATGAGTTACTATGGTTGCAGAGTTACAATTAAGCAACCCCTAGGGTTCCTTCCCCCAGAAGTAGAATTCTAGGCAGGAACCCTAATAGAAAAGACTGTGGATGTGGCTGCTGAAGCTTGGCCCACCTGGTGGAAGGATATCCCATTTGAAAGATAGTAAACTCTGGACACCAGCAGATTGGAGAAGGATATGACAAGGGTGGCCTGCTGAACAGGTGACTGGAGCCAAGGGTTAATGAATGGAGAAGGGCCTTGAATATGCTGCTAAGGAAATCCATTCTATTTGGTAGGTGAATAACAGAAAGAGTGGAACATACACTGGAAGGTTTTCTTCATTTATATTTCATTGGCCCTGGGAAGGTTATTCCATAGCACCCTGACAAATCCCATAGTTTAAGTTCATCAGGCTGAGGAGTCACCTCCTCTGCTTCCTCATGGCTGCAAAAGACATAAGCTGCCCACCAGGTTGTCAGACAGGGGCTCAACTGGACTGTAAGTTCCCCTGCCACCTCCTCTCCCCATACACTCAGGCAGATATGTCTAGGACACTCTGTTGCTTTGGGATGAGCAGCCAACTGAGATCATAAACACAGCACTAGTAATGAAATAAAGGGCTGAAGTTTAGAAAAAGGGAGACATTTTATTGCAAGGAAGAAAAAGCAGAAGAGAGAAAGCTGCCCTGAAGAGGGGGCAGGAGGGTTCCAGAAAGATGGATTCCTTGTGGGCCTTTGTCCTTGGTCCCTTTTATTAGGATTAAGGATCCTTTCTCTCTGGAACTTGTCACAATCTGATTGGCTTCTTGAGTCCTGGTCTACAGACCCTACACGGAACACCCTTGCCTACATGTGCACTCCTTTAGGGGCTTTGTTTGACTTCCTCCTGCCCATTTGTCCGTGTCAGGGCATTATGTCTGGGTTTTATAGGTTGATTAGGAGGTGGCTTATAGACAAGGCAACTTAAAGTTAGTGACTAGGGGGAGGCATGCTATCTAGTACAGTGATAAAGTGGCCCTAGAGTGAGAATACATATACATATAGAGATATGTATATAGATGCATAGATGCGTATATTTTATATACTAAATAAGAGTTTTCTTTTAAGTCAAGTGGCTGCCCCTTGTCTCCTTTGCATTCTATTGGTGATGGAGGAGGGGGCACTTGTCCTAATTTTCCATGCTTCTAGCTTTGTCTCTCAGCTCTTTCTCTGGTAAATTCTTATGTTAATTGTGCTACCTGATGCCTTTCTAGGTCTGGTTTCTTTCTCTTTCTCTACCTTTGTCCTTTCAATTGCTCAAATCTAACTATGGAGGCAAAAGCTGCTTTCAGTAAGATTTTCTATTCATTTCTATTAGTGAAGCCTAATGAGGCCCTTATTCTATCCTTTCCCTGCCTACAGACCCCCATCCCTACAACTGGGAGTCTTCTAAGTATGGGCCCCAGGTTCCAGGGCCTCTGAGGAGATGTCTTATCTTACAACAGACTGGTGTAGGTGTTACAACATTCTGGGATTTCTCCAAATCTCTTAGCTTTATCTCTGCCCAACCACAGTCAAGACACTTTGTTGTAGCAGGAAAAATCTCCTGAAATCCAACTGATTTCTGTTTTCTAGAACATCTCTGTGCCTGAGGTGGCTTAGGGAGGGAATTAAATATTGCAGTTCAGTTCCGTCTGTGGCTGCTGCGCTGGGTGCTGGAAAATGAGATCTGCCTCTACTCTTGAGGCTGGCCTGGCTCACTGAGGACAAGGCCAATGCCAAGATCAGGCACTAACACATGGGATAACAAATGACGAGCTGCTTACTGGTCTACTGCTATACAGATATTAATGTTTTTAATCCGCCAAGCAGCCCTATTGCAACTGAGAGAGTAAAACAGATCTTTAAAGAATAGGATTTTTTTTCTCTTAGAGACAGGCTGCTCCTCCAAGATTCCTCTGGCTGAACGGATGAGCTGCAACGCCCTCCTCTCCTCAGCTTAGATGAATGGACAGAAAAGTACTATAAGGGTCTCTGTCAAACAAACCATGCATAGTACAGTTAGAAATAATGGAGCTGAGGAAATCACTCCCTTTTACCCATTTAATTTTAAACAGCACCCTAGAGTCATACCTCTTTCCATTGTTCTAAGAGAGTTAGAGAATAACAACAAAAACCCAGGAGATCTTTGCTACTCTAGGAGATAGCACAGGCATGTTGAATCTCCTGGCCTGACTTTTAGTCACCTTCACCCTGCTCCAACCTTATTAAAGGTTCATGAATAGGCACTACATCTCATGCATATAATTAATATCAGAGTGAATTCTGGGACAAGCATGCATGCTGAGAGCCCCTGAGAGAACACAGCACCCTGTCAATCATTCCTGTCAATCATACCTAGAGACCGAGGAGAGGCACCTGGGCTGAGGTACAAATTCTGAAAGCATGATTTATCTATGTACAGTCCTTTAGCTTTTCTGTCACCCCAGCACCATTTTTCTGTTTTTGCCATATTTTTATCAGCATGGACTTGCCCTATGCACAATTTCATGTGATTTTCAATAAATGTAGCTGCTTTGCACTTGCCATTTGGACTGTGCACTTGCAATTCTTTGCTTGTCATACAAAAGAGCTTGGAATTTATTTGCTGAATTCATTACATGGTAACACAATGACAAAAAAGAAAACCTGTCTGAAAGGAATACGCAAGTGCTAACTTCAGGAGGCCAGAGTCCAGTTTCATTTCCACAAGGGGTCGGGTGTTTGGTGAAACAGCATGAGAATTTCCTTGTCTATTGTCTCACTGTATTTCTTTCCTCTCCCCCCAGCAACAAAAACCCTCACACACCTGAATAGGTGAGATGCAAACTTGCGGTAATAAGAAGACCCTCCAACTCCTTTGGGCTAGCCTTGAATACATCTTTTTTTTTCCTCCTTTGCACCAAAGATTGTCTCCTATGTTTCTTGGGGAGCAGAGGATAGTACCTGAGCATCCAGCAACATTGGTGCAAATACTATCCTCATCCCCATTTTATAGACAAAGACCACAAAATTATTATGTAGGAATGATAAAAGACACACCAGAGGTCTGAAGAATGTGCTCTGACAGCAAAGATGGAAACTTCATTAGCTTGGTGGCCAAGGTTATGGTTTTGAGGAAAACCATATGGCTTGAAAGATCAAAAGGGGTTTTCAGGCTAAGATGGAAAAGGCATTATTCCAGGCAAAGGGAAGAGTATAAACAAAAGCACAGGGAACGGGATACGTTCCTTTTGGACCACGTACAGCTATTCTGGCTGAACCCAGAGTACACAGAGGATAATCTATAGGGAGGGGCTGGACTAGATGAAGAGATTAGGGGTATAACTTGAGGCCATGCAGGGGAATTAGGACTATCCTATGGAGTATCATAAAGCGGGGTACTGGTGGGTATGGGTGGCATGAGGAGTTGTCTTTATGAGAAAACTGCATAAGAATGAAGAATACAGGGTAAATAGGGTGGAAAGGAAGGAAATAAAAACCAGTAACTGTTTGAATATTATTGTAGTTTTTCTTCCTCTTGCTTTGTTCCTCTTTGAATGGTTTTAATTTTTGTGTGTTTGATAATAAAGTTATTTTTAAAAAAACAGTAACTGTAAAAGTTTGAAGAATGTGAGCCCTAGCAGCAACAGAGGAGGAAACAGATTTAGCATCTCCTCCAAGGGTACCAGTGAGAGATTACTGAGCCCTTGGAGAGGGAAGAGAAGGACAGAACTTGAAGCAGTCAGAATTGGGGAGAGGCTCAGTGATGAAACAGGGATGAGCAGGATGCAGGTCTGTGACACCTGTTTGTAAAAAAGGAATTTTCATTTGGAGCTTGTACATGTTCATGACCAGGACCAAAGAAGAAGCCCGATCAAAATGGTTTTTTGTTGGCTGATGTCACAGGAGATTGAGGAGCAGTAAAACGATGGGGCAGGTGAGGCCAAGGGGAGAGGAGAAATGAGAACGGTGAAAAGTGATAGGGTGAAGTTAGAGCTCCAAGGGTGGAATAGGATAAATGTGGGCTGCTGGGAAGTACAGGCAGAAGCTTGCAAGGTGACCTCCCCGGATCCCTCAAAGCCGTGCTGACACTGTGTCATGGCTGACACTGTGTCATGGCTGACACTGTGTCATGGCTGACACTGTGCCAGGGAGCCAGGAACAGGTAAGAAAAAGAAGTGGGTAAAAGTATAGTCCTTGATGCTTTGGTTGGTGGAAGAAGCTCATAGAATCCCATTTCACATGACTTCTCCATCCTCAGCGTAGTACTCTGCATCACTACAAAATGATTATGAGGGAAGGAGGAAATGAGGAAATTCATTTCTGCTGTTATTGCAAGTGGCTGAGACGGTCCACTTTTAAGTGACAAAGTAAAAAAAGTCATTTTCAATAGAAATGATTTTTTTCCAAAGCAAGAAAAGCATGGTTTTTTTTTTAATTTTTATTTTTATTGGCGCACCGTTTGCTGTACATGATGATTGCATTCCTCCTGGGGAGGTGGGACACGTGCATGACACATCATTCTTTTTGTCATCACCTCCTCCTCCTCTTTCTACCCCCTGCCTTTCTCCTCCCTCCATCTCTGGGTCACCTTTCCTTTTGCAAAAGATCTATCTCCTTATTTCTTATTATCTATTTTCTATTTACTCTTCAATTATTTATGCTTTGAGTTTTTCATATGGGAGAAATTTTGTGATATTTAAGCTTGTGTGTTATTTTAAAACATATTCCACGGGCCCTTGCTTCCTAAACAGAAAATGCATGAATTGAGAAAAATATAAACATAAAATCCTGATAATTTTCCTGACAAATGGGATGCTTTCCATAAATTGGTTAATATTATTAATAACTCAGGCTTATAAATACAAAGATAAATGTTTCACCACTATAATGATGCCTTCTGTTAAGGTGAAGATTAAATTTCTGGCACACAGCAGGCCCTTGGCAGACACTGACCAGGCTAAAGTGGCCTCAGATTACTGTGCTGTTAGAGGTCTTGACTCTCTTTTTTAAAATTCATGTTCTGCCTTCTTGCCATAAGCTTTCATTGTTGATTGCACTCAGTACAGCATGATGGAAGAAATATGATGCAGCTGGAAAACAAGGCAAGAAATTCTAGGCTGTGGACAGTGTTGAAGCCAGAGAAAATTCAGAGAAGTTGTTGACAACCTCACTGGCCCTTGGCCTGCTCTGTCTCTTCCCTAGGTCTGACAGAACGGGAGACATTAAATTTCCTTTCAGCTTTGGTTCTCTTCATGCCCGCAATAGACTGCAGCACACTAAGCGCAAAGTCAGCAGGTCTGACTTAGGAGAGTCAGGGACATCCTGTTCTATAAACATCTGTCATGAGTGAAGCCAAAATAACCCACGTCATTAGTGGCCAAATTTCAATAGCTATAAACTGCTTCATACTTTCAGTTTAGAACCACTGCCAAAATTCTGATTTTTTAAAAAGTTCCACTGTTTAATAATAGTTTTTTTAAATATAAAGGATATGCATATTCCAGAAAAGACAATATGCATGAAGAAGAAATTAAGTCATCCATAATCTCATCATGCAGTGAAATCCACTAATAACATGCTGTGACCATCCATCTATATATACTTTTTCCTTATAGCTTGGAATCATACAACTGTTTTTTCTTACTAATATTTTGTGCCTACATTAACAAGATGATAATATGATTTTACATCCTTCTCAATTACATAACATTCACCCATATGAACAGTCAGCGTGATTGTTTTATTGTATTTGTTTATGCTTTTTCCATCTTAAATTTTATTTTTTGTATTCTCACCGTCTTGAGTCCT
Organism: Heterocephalus glaber; assembly: GCF_053883595.1. Classification (NCBI taxonomy): domain Eukaryota; kingdom Metazoa; phylum Chordata; class Mammalia; order Rodentia; family Bathyergidae; genus Heterocephalus; species Heterocephalus glaber. The sequence goes on along the minus strand of NW_028258156.1, from coordinate 22,646,679 downwards.
CCTCATCAGCCTTGTGGCCTTGCAGCCTTTATTTGCCCAAGTCAACATGACTTGCATGTTTCATCCATGGCCCAGTGTTTCCCTCTCACTACCAAAGTCCAGGCTTTCCTGAACCCAGCCTGTGATGTTCCCCCCTCAGACTTCCAGCCACCTGCCCACTTCTCCCTCTCAGCTTTTGCTCACAGAACAGGCTTATGCCCAGATACCTAGCTCTTGTGAAAAGAGGTTGCTAACAAAAATCATGGTGCTTCCAATCATATAAGGCCAAGCACAAAGGAAAATCTTCCTTTTCCAGGTCATGCCTTCAAATTTAACATTTTGCAAACATCTTTCTTGGTCATAATGTATACTCAGCAAGTATTTGTTAGCTAGTTGAGGAATAAATGAATTTGAGCTTTATATCCTGGAAGATAAAATCATGATCTACTGTTGGTTTCATGTTACTAAAATTGGGATAGAGTGGTTGGCTCACTAACCAACTCTTGTAAAGAAGCATAAGGAAATTTATCATCAACATCACATAATCAGAGAGTTAAAAGGAATATTAGAGTAATTGTACATAATAAACTATTCCTATTCTTATGAAAATTAAAATTTATAATCACTTTCCAGGTAGTTTTGTACCATCCTTCTCCATCCTCCTCTACACACATTTATCTTCCATCTCTACTTCCAAGTGTTCAAACCAGCCCTTACACTAACCTTAGCAAAGAGCTTCCATAATTTACGTTTGTCATTTAAAGGAGAATGACATTCAGAATCTATGGGAGTAATGAGTCACCTCAATTTTAGGATAATTGTTACTAGAAAAAAATGTTACTACTTTAACCCACCTTAATTTACCTGGAAATTATGTATAAAACAGATTTCCACATCTAAAAAAACTCTCATCTTAGTTAGCCACGGGCCAATAACTGGACTAACATTTCTAGACAGTTGTTGGCCTTGAAAGGACTAGCACAAGGAATACTGGCTATTGAGAAAAGGGAAGGAATTTGAGGGTAAGATAATTCATGCTGCCATGCCAGAATGACACTGGTTATTTGCAGTAAAACCTAAAATCACAAATCCTTGGGCCGGGGATTTAGCTCAGTGGTTTTGCCGCCTGCTGTGCAAGCTCAAGAACCCTCATTCGATCCCCGTTACCCCCCCGCCCCAAATCACAAATCCTTATCTATGTCCCTCAACTTACATGCTCCTCAAAAACATGATTGGGCTACATGATATCTAAGAAAATCATAGATTCTGAAAAGTGATGATTACATATTTACATTTTTACTTAAAGTAGACGGAGATAATACACTATAATTACACATATAGTATAAGGAGCAGGGGTAGGAGACGGTGAGAGAACTGCCCAAAGAACCTGCTCTCAAGTACAGGGAGAGGACAGAGAGGAAGAAGTATGGAAACTGTATTTAGCCTAATGATGTTCAAAAACTAAGAACAGAGAGGAAAAGACTAAAAACTATTTTAATTACTTTGTTGGATAAGCTATGTTTTTTAAACCTCAATGCAGCTCCATACTAAAAACTACCATTCAAGGCTTTTTAAATATTACACATATAGAAGTGTTTGTGAGGTTTTGGAGATAAATAGTTTAATGAAGGATCTCAGACTCTGGAGAGCAGTGATATAAAAATAAAATGATAACAACTACTACACACTGAGCATTTATTAAGTGCTTGGAACTATATTAAGATGTAAAGAACCTCATTCAATCTTTACAACAATCCTATATAAATATTATTTTCTTTTATAGATAAAAGGTGTGAGGTGCTTTCATAGCTGTTATGTGCTGATCCAAGAATTGCAACATAAATTTATCTTTGAAAAACGTGTGACTCTCCATAACTGTATTAGTCAATGCTTACTAGAAAAACAGATTGAATGCAAGATATACAAGTGTATAAAAATTTACAAGATTGGCTTACAAGAATGGCTACCCACAGAGTCATGTGTGGAAGAGCTTAAAACATCTGTCTGCACACTGGAGAACTGAAGGATGCAGTCAAAGGCCTGGAGCTCACTGCAGTGCCCCACGTGAGTCAGTATAAGGAGGCCAAAAAGTCCGCAACGGAAGGCTGAAGGGTCTGTCCTGGAAGCCTGGAAATTGTCCAAGGTGAAGGGAAGACTAGAGAAAGACTAGTGAAAGACTAGTGAAAGCGAAGGCTAGAGCTCATCTAAAGAAACAGAAGCGAGCCTTCCTTCTTAGTTTTCCTTTTATACCATTCAGTTAACAAGCCACCCTAGGTTGGGTCTTTTGTCTTCAGTAAATCCCCTCAGCCACACCCAGAACTATGCTGATCCAATTTAGTTGGGCGTTTCTTACTCAAGTTGACACAATCAGTTAACTACCAACATAACAGATTGCCTGTTTGTTTGTTTGTTTTTGTCTTTGCTCAGCTCTTTCCTGGCTTTTACCTGGAGAAGTAATTCAAACTCTCCTTATCCGTAAAATGAAGAGATATTTACTTCATAAGATTCTTGAGGGGATTAAATTACATGATGCATTCAAAGTACTTCGAATATGACTCTTGTGTCAAGTGTTAGCTGTTACCCATGTTGATGGCACCAGCTTCCTGTGGGGGCAAGGATAAGCCCTGGATCTTTACTTTATATTTATTATTTTTAAAGATTCAATTGACAAAGATTATATATGTTAAGGGTGTGAAATATGATTATTTGATATATGAACACATCATGTAATGGTTATCAGGTTAATAGGCTCATCACAACTCCTATTGCACGTCAGGTCGTCAGTGGTTGTTCATTTTATAAATGAGAGTTTGTATACTTTGGTTAACATCTCTCCATTTTCCTCACCACTTCCCCAAGACCTTCTGAATTAGATTTTTTAGATTCAAAGTGTGAGATCAGTATTATTCTTTCTATTTCTGGCTTATTCTACTTAGCATAATATCCTTCAGTTTCATCCATGTTGTTGCAAATGGCAACATTTTTCTTTTCCCTTTCCTTCCCTTCCCTTTTCCTCTCTCTCTCTCTCTCTCTCTCTCTCTCTTTCTTTCCTTCTTTTTCCTTCTTGTGGTCCTGGGAATTGAACCCAGGGTTTTTGGACTGAACTACATTCCCAGCCTATTTTTTTTTTTTTTTCAGACAGTCTCACTAAGTGGCTAAATTGGCCAGGTTGGGCTTGAACTTCAGGGCCTTCATAATGAGCTACATCCTCAGTCCATTTTTATTTTTATTTTTTATTTTGAGACAGAGTCTCACTAAGTTACTATGTTGTTTAGGCTGGGCTTGAACTTGTGAACTTACCTCAATATCCAAAGAACTATAATTACAGCCATGTGCCACCACCACCCATCTACCACATTTTCTTTACCCTTTCATCTTCTGATGGGCACTTAGATTGTATTCCTACTTTTACCATTGTGAATAATACTGCATGAAAGTGGGGATGAAGCTGTCTCTTTTAGATGCTGATCCAATGTAAGTAAACAGACCCATACAACACAGCCCTCCACCAGTGCAAGCAAGCAGGCTGGTATTGGTTACTGGCATGCACCACCCCCACCCCCATGCAAGGGTGAGACCATCTACCACCTCCAAGCTGGCTCTACATTTTACTTCCCCTTGGTCCAGCGCAACCAACCTTGGTGATCCTGGATGAGGACAAGGAGAGAAGAAAACAACTCAACCCCATGACTGTCAACATGAAGTCCAATATTACACTTGATCACCTGCTCTAGGGCTTCCATCCAACAGGCACTAAAGGTTAATTATGTTTCCCATTTACCACTGGAAGCAAGGACATGCCTTGGCTTGAATAGTAACCACACTCGGGTGAATGGACAGAGGGGCCTCTGGTGCAAGGAGGGCACCTTAAAATCCCACAGACCCTAAAGCTAGGCATGGAAAATCATGATGGGCTTGATACCAAGCCTTCAGATCTTGGAAAGAAACCACTCATTCAAAAACACAGGAATTTTTTTTACTCAATCTTTTGTTGATTTTTCTATTTTTTATTATTTTATCTTCCTTTCATTGGGATTTTGGAGACTTTGGTGTTTTTTCATTTTTAGTTTCTTTTCTTTTTTTCCCTTCTAACTTTGTTCTCTTCATTTTTATCTTTCTGTTACCTCCTGTTTTTGCTCTTTTGTTTTCTTCTTTTTCTTGTTTGTTATTTCCTGTGATTGTCGCCTAAAACTATTAATTTCCTTATACTCTTCAATAGGACCTCCTATCTCACCTTTCTCTCCTTCTCACATCCCATTTATTAATTTCTCAAATTTTGCTTTTTTCATTCTACCATTCCCTACTCCCTCTACTTTTGTTAATATACCTGCTATGCTTTATGAATCTTGATAGCTAATTAACTTTACATTATTGCTGCTGAATAATGTTCTATTGTTAGTAGAAGTAGAGTTGTTCTATTCAGTAGATATTTACTATAGGTCAATAGTAGGTAAATATTTGGTTTGTTTATACTATAATTATACATTTCTTTTCAGTGATTAAGGGTGGTACATTACTGGTTCTTAGGGTTTCTTAATACTCAATTTGCATTTGATGCTATAATTGATGCTGTTTTTATTTCTATAGTCAAGGTGATATTGCTGTTGTTATTAACTAGATTTCTTGGGATGCCAATATTTAGATTGCCGTGGAGTCATTACAACACTGTGGTCCATTCCTAGAGAGCTGGGTACTGGGCCAAACACTGCAACTTCTAATCTGAGAGGTGGTTGGATCCTGGAATAGAGGCAAAGGGCAATAATTAGCCATGCCTAGAAGACACCACTGAAAGTAGACATTAACTAAAGAGGTCTCTATACTATAAACAAAGCTTTCCACTACAATCAACCCACAAGCCTGAAAACAGAACAAACAAACAAAAAATTGGAAACATGAGAAGACAAGCCGACAGAATGCCTCCCCCAAACTCCCAATGCCCCTAAAGCTGATCTATGACAGACTGAAAAGGAAGAAACCAAAAGCCACACACTGAAATTATTCAAAATGATATGAGGGGAGATGACAAAACAGATCAATAAGGAATTTGGCAAGCTCACAGAAGAGATAAGTAAACAGATATCGGGCCAAATAAATAAAACAATCAGTAAGTCTACAGAAGAACCTAACAAAAAGATAGCAGAGTCACACAAAACAATGCAAAACATGAATGAGTAATGTAGAAAAGAATGCAAGTCCATAAAAATATTCCAGATAGAAATTCAGAAGATTAAAAATTCTATCAAAATATGGACAACAAAAGTGTCCAATGTGAGGAGAGAGCATCAGAAGTGGAAGTCAGGGCTGTTGTCAGTGACCAATTAATGAGATATAGCTAAAAAACAAAAAGAGAACATGAAAAAATGAATACAACAGCTCCTAGATGATGCAAAGAAGACTAATCTAAGTTTAATTGGAATTAATGAAAAATCAGAAGACGGCAAAAATGGCATAAAAACCTTTTTTTAACTGAAATAATAGCAGAAAACTTTCCAAATAAGGGGAAAGAATTTAACAGATAGTGAGGCATTTAGAACTCCAAAAAGCTGCAATCAGCAAAGAACCTCTCCATGACACATTATGGTCAAAATCCCAGACATTCAACACAAGAACAAATTAATAAAAGCAGAGAAAAGTAATGAATTGCTTATAAAGGCAAAGGTCAAAATCCCAGAAGTTCAACACAAGAACAAGTTAATAAAAGCAGAGAAAATAATGAATTGCTTATAAAGGCAAACCTATTAGAATTATGGCCGACTTCTTTTTTTTTTTTTTTTTTTTTTTTGGTAATGGCAGACTTCTTAAGGGCCAGGATAGCTTCGAATGAAGTGTTTAAAGCCCTAAAAGAAAAGCAATATTCCATACAACAGGACCTCCCCAAATAAAGCAGGTGTAGCTATTCTATATTCAGACAAAGTAGACTTGAATTGAAATTCCGCCATGCATATTATCAGATCACCACAATGAAACTAGAAATCAGTGACAAAATAAAACATAGAGATTATGCAAATGCATGGAAACTGAATAATACACTCAGTAAACAATGGGTTACAGAAGAAATCAAGGAAGAAATAAGGCAGTTTCTAGAACTAAATAATAAATAATAATGCCAGTACAGCACACCAGAATTTAGGGGACATAATGAAAGCAGTGTTAAGAGAGAAGTGATGTGAATACTCCCATTACAAAAACAGAGCATACCCAAATAATAAACTAAAAATGCATCTCAAGGTCCTAGAAAAATGCAAACAAGAACAACCCAAACCCAAATGTAAAGCAAGGAAGGAAATTATAAAGATCAGAGCAGAAATCAGTAAAATCAATTGAGACACGACCCCCCTCCAAATCAATGAATTGAAGACTCCATTCTTTGAAAGAGCAAACAAAATAGATGAACTCTTGGGCTGGGGACTTAGCTCAGTGGTTCTGCCACCTGCCTCACAAGCACAAGGTCCCGAGTTCCATCTCTGGTACAAAAAAAAAAAAAAAAAAAAGATAAACTCTTATGCAGTCTATCACAAAAGGGAAAAGACTGAAATCAATGTAATTAGAAATGAAAAGGTGCAATCAGATGGACACCGCTGAGATAAAAAATATTATTATTATTTGAGAGAGAGTCTTGTTTTGTAGTTCAGGCTGACCTTGAAATCACTATGTAGCCTAGGCTGGTCTTGAACTCACAGAAATCATTCTGTCTCAGCCTCCTGAGTGTTGGGATTACAGGTGTGCACTACTACATCCAGCACTCAAAAAGAGTATTAACAATTACTTTGCAAACTTGTACACCAATAAACTGGAGAATTCAGAAGAAATGGATACATTTCTAGATATATATGAATTACCAACACTGAACCAATAAGCTTGAAGAAACCTGAATAATCCAATAATAGGCAATGAAATTGAAGCAGCCAGAAAACACCTAGCAACTAAGAAAACCCCAGGGCTGGATGGATTCACTGCTGAATTCTACAAAAACTTTAGGAAAGATGTAACCTCAACATCTTTAATGAAATTGATCTTTGACAAAGTAACCAAAAATACACACTGGTGTCAGGATAGCCTATTTAATAAATGATGGTGGAAAAACTGGCAATACACATGCAGAAAATTAAATATAGACTCATATCTCTTGCCATGTACTAAACTAAAATAAAAATGGATCAAAGAACCAAATGTTAACACAGAAACACTAATCTTCTGGAAGACAAAATAGGTAAAACTCTTGAAGTCATAGATATAGGTGAGGACTTTCTGAACAGAATTCCTTTTGCAAAAGGAATAAGGTGAAGAATCAACAAATGGAACTACATAAAATTAAAAATTTATGCACTGCAAAGGAAACAATAGAGTGAGGAGACAACCTATAAAAGGGTGTTGTGCCAGCTACATCTCAGAGGACTAACATCTAGAAAATACAAAGTCAAAAAATTAGACCCTGCCAAAAAACGGGCAAGTGGAATGAATAGATACTTCTTAGAAGAATAAGTAAAAATGACCAATAAATACCTGAAGAAATGCTCAACATTTCTGGTCATTGGAGAAAGGAAAATTAAAATGACATTGAGGTTAAGTCTTACTCCCCAAAATATGACCATTGTCAAGACATCAAATAATAACAAATACTTGTGAGGCTTTGGGGGAAAAAGGAATCCTTTTGCCTTGTTGGTGGGAATGCAAACTTGTACACTATGGAGAACCCTCAAAAAACTAAGACTAGAAATTCCATTTGACCCAGCTATTCCCCTTCTCAGTTACCTTTTTAAAAGAGTTAAAGGCATCATATTGCAGTGATATGTGCATAGTCATGTTTATATCTGCACAATTAATAATTGCTAAATCTTGGAAGCAACTTATTTGTTCATCAACAGATAAAGAAAATGTGACATTTACACACAATGGAGCACCTCTCTGTCATAAAGGGAGATAAACACGAGTCTCTTGTAGGAAAATAGATGCACCTTGAGACCATGATGTTAAGTGAGATAAACCCATGAATTTAAATATTACATTTTTAAAATATGAGAAGCCTAAATTATAAGTTAAGAACAAAATAAAAGAGAGATAATAGGAAGTAGGAAGGTAGGTCTTTCTCAAATGGGAAGGGAGTCAAGGGACAGAGGGAGGGAAGGGCAAGGGGATGAAAAGAGGAATTAAGATGTGTCATGTATATATACAAACACAACACAAGAAATGTAAACATTATTTACTAGAAACACTAATATTTTAAAAAATGAAGAAGTTAAATGATATAATCTTACAAGGACCTTTCAGCCTCTATGATCAATATTCTCTGACAAAGCAACTGTGAATTGCCAGAAGTACCTCTGAGCAACATCAGGAATAAGGGATGAAGAACTAGGGAAAGCATGTTCACCAGCTGCTGCTTGCTTCTGGAGAGAGGGTGAGAATTGGGTAACATCCTCAAACTTGAGGATGTTACCCTCACCTCCCAGAGCAAACCCCGATAATGTGGTCCGTGTATCATTAGCTATACTCAATTTCATTGTCACATTATTTTGAGATCTGTTCTTATCTCCTTTTTGGAATTATAAAACCCCAAAGACTTGTTGATTATTTCTTTATTCTTAGCTCTTAATCCTGCAGAATCATTCAGATACTAATCCTTCTATATTTATTGTAGCCCATTCCACAAGAATACATATCCTGCAAGTAGACTGATTTGTCATATGTGAATGTCAGCTCTGATATGTGGAGTTAAACCGTTCCCATGGTTTGCTTTATTGTGTATAGTTTGTGTTTCTTTTCCCAGCTACCAAGTACATTTGGCTGTGCTGGTATTCTGTTACCATGACAATTTAATGTCAAAGAAAATCCATGAGAAGAAAAAGGAACCTATTTAATATGGTGAGAGTTGACCTACCAGCTTTGCAACTCAAAACACATCATCAGAGCAGGTTTGCTGACATATTGTGACAATTCGAAACAATTATTTACCCAGTCCATCAGATTTCTATCAACAAGGCTTTTGTAAAACTGTTCAGTCTGCAACATCAGAATTTAAAAATTCCTCTGGAGACCTGAAATAGTTGAGAAGGGAGCTGGAGGGAAAAGCTGAAAGACACATTTGGCTGAGGGTCACAGGTGAGATCGTTGGTGTTAAAGACACACTTTGATCTCAATTCTTCATTTAAAAAATAGAGCAAAAAATCCTCCCGAAGTAAATATCAGAGCTCATAAATTCAGTTTTCTTCAATATGAATGATGACTCACTGGACAGAACGTGTGCTTTACTATCCCTGGGTGGCTGTTTACTGTCTTCTGCCCCTTGACAGTGATTTTCTTTGGAGATAAAGGTGTAAGTGTTTCCCTGATCTTCTTACAGTAAGTATACTACCAAGAGCTCAGGATAATTCAAGCAAAAACAGTAGCCAGTAGTTTGCCTATAGGGACGTTTTGGCAGGCGCATAATCAGCCTCCCACAACTAAAACTAATTACTTGATGTATCAACTTATTTAAAAAGGTTTATTTTGGTTCATAGTTTTGGAACTTCTCCAAGACAGTACAGAGCCATTGCTTTGGTCCTCCTGGTGGCAATGTGGAGAGTGTGTGACAAAGCAATCCACTCACTTCACAGCCAGGAGGCAAAAGTGAATGAGAAGGGGGCGAGGATCCCATAAACTCCTTCAAGAGTTCTCCCCCATGACCTAAAGACCTTGCACTGGACCCTACCTCTGAAGAACGCCACCTTGGGGACAAGCCTTTAACACACAGGTCTCGGGGGAACATTCAGTATCTCAACTATATTTCTACTCACTCCCAGCCCAGTGTCCTTGCTCTGGCCTGCTCCCTAGCAAATACTTCTCCTGGATTCAACAACATTCCTCCTCCCTCTCACTGAAACACGACTCTGACTTCTAAAGAATTAGACAATTATAAGGTTTCTCTTGTGTATTGTTCCCACCTTCACTACTGCATGCATCTATTCAGTAGATATAGCTGAGTCTGTAGCCGGCCCGGGCCCAGCCTGGGGTGCCAACTGTAGCCGACCCACCTGGCCAGCCTTCACTGCTTGTCTCAGCTCCCTCTTTTCCTAGGTCCCACCTTTGGGGAGTCAATATACTCTTCGGAGCTTTCCCCACCCAGCTACCACTTATGTGGGACTTTGAGCCACTACTTTGTTCTCCCGGATCCAGGGGAGAATGAGGATGAATGACAAAGAGACAGGGAGTCAATTTAACGTGCGGGCAGCCAGGGGGCTCTTGCCTCTTAGTAAAAAGAGGAGCCCCCACCCCTTTCCCCAGCGCCTGGCTCCTCTTGCCTTTATTCACCCAAACATAGGTACAAGCAATCAAAGTAACACAAGATCCATCTGCTTTCCAATATTCATTTGCACATATTCTGGTAAACAATTTAACCTCAGCTGTCTTACCTTTTCCCTGGAACCTGCAATGTGCAATCCCCCCTGAGTGCAGCCTTTCTCCTTGGTGCACACAGAGGAGGCTAATTAGGTCTCAATTCTCCTCTGGTCTCCTACATGAGTGTTTATCCTATTAGACAACCTCTATAGGCTTTCTCTCTACAACTTATGAATCAATCACTTATCCACAATTTATACACTCATTTAGCTTTAATTAAATACTCATTTAGCTTAAACATCTCTGCTGTGGTTTACACGTCCCCTCTAAAACTAATGTTGAAATTTAATTGTCATCTTGATGTTATTAAGAGTGGAACTTTTAAGAAGTGATTAGAAACCACCTAATTCGAATGGGTTCAAACCATTATTACAGGTATGGGTTAGGTATCATGGGAGGGCCTCTGGTAAAAGGTTAAATTCAGTTGCTATCCTTCTTGTTTCACATATTTATTTACCCTTCCTCTTCCTACCATGGGATCATGCAGCCTAAAGATCCTCCCCAGCTTCCAAAACTGTGAGAAATGAGTTTCTTTTCTTCATCATTTGTCAAGTCTGTGGTATTCTGTTAGAGCAGCAGAAAATGGACTAAGAAAACCTCCAGCTTGAGGAGTTTACTATTCCTTAAGACAACCTGTTACAATTTTAGAAAGCTTTGCTAGAATTTGTTTATTTATGAGGCAAACATACATTCCTGGCGTTTCATTTCTGCTCATTAGTCTTAATTGTTCTTTTTTGCATGGAGTAACCCTTCAAATATTTGAAAATGGCTATTGCATTTGCTCCAAGTCATCCCTTTACCAATGGAATAATCTCTTATCTCCTCTACCATTTTTTTTGGTATCAGGGATCAAACTTGGAACTTTGAGCTTGCGAGGCAGGCACTGGAACCACTGAGCTAAATCCCCGGCCCTCCTCTACCATTTTTAATATGACAAAGCTATGAATCCTTTACCTTCGACTGAACATCTAAAAATGTAGTGCCACTACTGTTTAAACTCTTCAGTGAAATTGAAAGGGAAGCAATACTCCCAAATTCATTCCTGGAAGCAAGCATCACTTTGATTCCCCAAAGCAGAGAAAGACCCAACCAAAAAAGAGAACTATAGGCCAATCTCACTAATGAACATAGATGCAAAAATCCTTAATAAGACAATGGCAAACAGAACGCAGAAGATCATCAAGAAGATCAGGGCCGGGGATTTAGCTCAGTGGTTTCGCCGCCTGCTGTGCAAGCACAAGGACCCGAGTTTGATCCCTGGTACCAAAAAAAAACAATAAAAAAAGAAGATCATACACCCTGATCGAGTGGGATTCATCCCAGGGATGCAGGGATGGTTCAATATATGAAAATCAATCAATGTAATACACTATATCAACAGAGCCAAGGACAAAAACCATATGATTATCTCCATAGATGCAGAAAAAGCATTTGACAAAATCCAACATGCATTTATGATAAAAACCCTACAAAAAATAGGAATAGATGGTCTTTACCTCAAACTGATAGAAGCCATCTATGAAAAACCAACAGCCAATATCATACTAAATGATCAAAAACTGAAACCCTTCACACTAAAATCAGGAACAAGACAAGGATGTCCACCATCACCACTCTTGTTCAATATAGTTTTGGAAACATTAGCCATGGCAATTAGACAAGAGAAAGAAATAAAAGGAATAAAGATAGGAAATGAAGAAGTCAAACTGTCATTATTTGCAGATGACATGATACTCTATATAGAAGACCCTGAGAATTCCACCAAAAGTCTTCTAGACTTAATAACCAAATTCAGTCAAGAAGCTGGTTATGAGGTCAACACACAAAAATCAATAGCTTTCCTCTACACAAATGACAGACTCACTGAGAGAGAAATAGGGCAAATAATTCCTTCCACAATAGCATCCAAAAAACTGAAATACCTAAGAATCAACCTAACAAAAGAAATCAAAGACCTCTTCTCTGAAAACTATGGCACTCTGAAAAGAGAGATTGAAGATGATATCAGAAAATGGACAGACATCCCCTGCTCCTGGGTAGGAAGGATTAATATAGTGAAAATGGCCATACTTCCAAAACTGCTATATAGATTTAATGCAATTCCAATTGAGATCCCAGCAGCATACTTCATGGACCTTGGGAAAACAATCCAAAAATTCATTTGGAACAAGAAGAGACCCAGAATAGCAAAAGTAATTCTAGGTAATAGAGACATGGCAGGGGGTATCACAATCCCCAACCTGTAACTCTACTACGAAGCTATTGTGATAAAAACAGCATGGTACTGGCAAAGAAACAGACCTGAGGACCAGTGGAACAGATTAGAAGATGCAGAAACAACGCCAGACACACTCAGCCATCTCATCTTCGATAAAGGAGCCAAACACCCTCACTGGAGGAAAGATAGCCTCTTTAATAAATGGTGCTGGAAAAATTGGGTTTCAGTTTGCCAAAGATTAAAACTAGACCTGTATCTCTCACCATGCACTAAACTAAAATCAAAATGGATTAAAGATCTAAATATTAAAATAGAAACTCTGAACCAGTTGGAACAGAGGTTAGGTAGAAGTCTTGAAGACATTGGTGTAGGAAAAGATTTTACGAACAAAACCTCAGTTGCCCGTGAACTAGCACAAACAATCAACAAATGGGATCTCTTCTTATTAAAAAGCTTCTGCACAGCAAGAGAAACCACCAGCAGTGTGAAGAGACAACCCACAATGTGGGAAAAAATCTTCACCTGCTCTTCCTCAGACAAAGGTCTACTATCTGGAATCTATAAAGAACTTAAAAAGATCAGACCTCCCAAATGTAAAGACCCAATCTGAAAATGGGCATCTGAAATGAACAGACATTTCTCAGACAAAGAAGTAGAAATAGCAAATAAATACATGAAAAAATGTTCAACATCGCTGGTCATTCGAGAGATGCAAATGAAAACAACACTGAGATTCCACTTCACTCCAAAGTGAAAAAATGAAAGAATGGCTGCTATCATGAAATCAACCATTAACAAATGCTGGTGGGGCTGTGGAGAAAGAGGAACCCTTCTCCACTGCTGGTGAGAGTGTAGAACAAAACCACTGTGGAAATCAGTATGGAGATACCTCAGAGAACTAAGACTGGAAGTCCCATTTGACCCCACTATTCCACTGCTGGGGATCTTCCCCAAAGAATTAAAAGAATCATACCACAGTGATATATGTGCACCCATGTTCATAGCAGCACAGTTTGTAATAGCTAAAACTTGGAAACAGCCCAAATGCCCATCAACTGGAGACTGGATAAAGAAAATGTGGGGTTTTTTAAATAAAATGGAGTACTACTCAGCCATAAAAAATGAGAAATTAGAGAAATTTATAGCTAAGTGGATGCACACTTAGGCGATACTCTTAAGTGAAATAAATGGGGCACACATGTGTAAATACCGAATGGTTTCTCTGGTGTGAGAAACTGAAAGTGTAAATAAGGACTAAATGTATAACAGGTAATGTGAAATAGGAAGAAAAGGGGCAAAGGGGAAGGAAGTGGGAGGGCTAGGGGAAAGGATAGAAAGGAATGGGATTAATATGAGAAAATGGTAAAATAGGAACAAAATCTTTGTAAATAGGGAGGAATGGAGGGGTTGAAGGGAGGGCTGGGCAAGGGTGAAAAGTAAGGACCAAGAGAGACTATGTAAAGGTGCAAATTTCCAATGATGAATGTCATTATATTGTATACCTAAAATGTACCAATGATTAGAATGAATAATCGATAATGTAAAATAGGAAGAAAATGTCCAAAGGGGTAGGGGTAGTGGGAGGGGCAGGGGAAAGGAAAGAAGGGAAAGGAAAAATGCTGAGAAATGGAAAAAATGGAAATAAAGTCTTTGTAAATAGGGAAGGGTGGAGGGGGTGAAGGGAGGGCTAGGAATGGGGAAAAAATAAGAACCAAGATGCATCATGTAAAAGTACAAGTTCCCAATGAGAAATGTAATTATGTTGTATACCTACAATGTACCAATAAAAGAATTTAATAATAATTTTTAAAAATTAAAAAATAAAATAAAAGTGTAGTGCCAGAGAAGCCAAAAAGAATCCCTTACTTATAGCCAAGTTGATCATTGAAAGGAACAGCACAATTATATCTGCATTAGTCTGCTTTCTGTTACTATAATGAAATACTTAAGGTCAAGTACTTTATAAAGAAAATAGGTTTGTTTATCTCACAGTTTTGGAATCTGACAGTCCAAACAGCAGGACATTGTCTCTGAGGAGAATATCTTTGGCCGTGTCATGTCATGGTGGATAGCATCATGGTGGAAACAGATGTGAGAGGAAAACATTACTTTGCAAAAACAAGAAAGAGGCAGTCTTGTGACTTCTCACTAGACTCCAATTATTAAAGATCCTACCACCTTTTGACATTGCTACACTGAAGACCAATTTTCTAATACTTGAACTTGAGGGAAGGAGAACACAAACCATATTCAAACCACGACAATCTTTTACATTGTTCATTCATTATATATTCTGAAGACTCCTTCTTCTCAGTTGTGCAGTAACAATAATAGCATTATAATTACCATTACTTACTGAATGCCAGGCACTATACCAAAAGAGGAAGATAACTTTGTGACTTATTGTCAAGTGAATGTTTTCCCATTATCCTACAACTGGGACTAGACTCTCAAAGCTGAAGTCAAGCTATTCTAATCACTTCTCCCTTTTATGTTCAAGAAGTCACTTCATGCTGGCCATGAGCCATTTCTCAGTGAAGCTTAGTCAGAGGCCAGTCCAGAACCAGGCTGTAGAGAGCCATTGAAAATGCTTCAAAGCCCAGAGCATTTGAAGACCCATAAGGACCTGACCCTACCATTTAGTGCAGGTGCACAGCAGCACTTATGTGAGAATGACTTAGCATAGACAATCACGCATATGGAAAACAGTCATGCCAGGACATGATGATGTAATGCTTGATAATGGACCATATAAGGGCTAAGGAATAAAGATGTTTGCTCTGGCTGTATGTGCGTTCTTTTCTCTGGGGACTTCACCTGTGAAAATATTCCTTCAGGCCCTCAACCCTGACACCCATCTTCTCTCAAGCTCTACCTTACTTCCCATCCACAATCACCATACAGATTGGATTTCAAGGAGATGTGAATATTTCTGTTCTTCACTCAGAATGCCTTCAGAAGGAAATTTCTAAGAGAATCATAAGAAACAACTGGAAGAAGCTGGAGAAAGGAGGGCTAGGTAGTTCATTCTCCAACTAGACATTTGCTCATCTCTCCCACACTTCCATCCATGTCACCTTAGTGAGATTCAGCCCATGTCATGTCAGCTGCTCTTTCTGTGTTTCTAATAGCCTGAACTCATTTCTTGCCAAGTCATACCCAGTTTGTGATAAAGACTGAACATCTGAGCCACTTGAGTATATATCCCAGCTTCACCATGATTTTATCTAGCCAATCTTGGGCAGTTCACTCCTCTCTTCAGGACCCATTTTCTTCAATTGCAGAATGAAGACAGTAATAATCACTTCCTAGAGGAGAGGATTGAGTGATTTATCTTAGCATCCTTTACCAAGTGCCTTGCACATAGTAAGCATGGGCTAATTATTCCCTAATAGGTTGTTTTATTTTTATTTTTATTATTGTTACTAATTACAGGCATTTCTTTGTGAGTCCTTTTTATCTATTACTCTTGTTCTGATTCTAAGGGAAGTTGTTTTGTTTTTTACATTCTTTTCTAGTTCTTTTTTTCTTTCTACAATTTTCTCTTTGAAAGTTAATAAGACTAATAGCAGCTGATAAGAATAAACGTACTGCCAGAGACACATCAAAGGAAAGGGAAGCAACTTGCTTTAAAGAGAAATTAGGCAACAAACAAAGTGAATGCTATTGATCTTTAGAGAGCCCAGAAATAATCTATGAAATTACCCCATTATCTCATTTCCATTTACTTCCAATCTGGCTTCTCTATCAATGCCACCAAAACAACTTTTATAAGCCTCAGTAATGGTATCTATTTTCATAGGTCTGGGGACACTTTTCACTCATTATCTTGCCTGACCTCCTTCGTGGCATTCAACATCCATGACTACTTTATTCTTGAAGCTCTTCCTTCTTCCCACAGCTTCCATGACACCATGATCTCCTGGACTTTTCAAACTTTTCTGCTTACTTCTTTTCAGACTTATTTAGCTCATTCTCTTTTGTTTGGAATATTGGGGTTCCCCAAGGATTAATCACAAAACCTCTTTTCATTCTGAACTCTTGACCCACAATATTTTCTTTTTTTTTCCCATCAAGTTTATTGGTACATTTTTGGTATAAAATACAGTTACATTCATCATTGGGATCTTGTACCATTACATGAGTCTCTTGGTTCTTTTTTTTTTTCCCCCTTCCCTTGCCCTCCCTTCACCCCCTCCACCCTTCCCTATTTGCAAAGACCTTGTTTCCACGTTTTTCCTCTTCTCATATTTTTTCCTTTCCTTTTTTTCCCTTCCCCTACCCCTCCCAATTCCCCTGCTCTTTTAGACCTTTTCTTCCTGTTACACAATATCAGTTATACATTTTTAAAATTACAATATTAAGATCTAGGAGACATTACCACAGACTTGACAGAATTTAAAAGGATATAGAAAGCATATTACAAAAATCTGTTTTGAAATAAATTTGACAACTTCTAAGAAGTACCTTGGAAGACAAATTAATGAAACTAACTCTGGAGGAAATATAAAATTTGAATAGCACCTATTAAAGAAAGCATATACCTAGTTTGAAAACCTATCTATATGACAACAGCAGGCTCACAAACATTTTAACTGATAAATTATATGAAACAATTAAAGCAGAAAAAAGAAGGAACACTTCTCCCCTCATTTTAGGAACTCAACATTGTGCTAATCCTAAAACTGGATAAAGATAATAGAAGAAAAAAGTATGAACATAGATAGAAATTTGTTTAACAAAACAAACTATTGAAAGTCAGATCTGGCAGGATGTAGAAAGTGGTTTTGTTATAGGGATGGCAGTGTTGGTTCAGCATTGGAAGATACACCCTCAAAAGTCATCGTTTTAACAGAGGAAAGGAAAAAGCCATATGATCCTGTCACTAGTTGGAGAAAAAGTATTGGACTAAATTCTACAGCTGTTCATGGTAAAAGCTATCAGGAGACTAGAAGTAGAAAAGAACCTTCTCAACAGGTTAAAGATATGTACTCCATACTTCCAGCGAGACTGCCTTATATAAATGGAGAAGATACAATGCTTTCTCCTTAAGGTGGGGAACAAGGGCAGATATGCTTACTCTTTATCTGTCCATTAAACTTTGAAACCTAGGCCCCACCAAAATAGTCTAGCAATAAAATGACACAACTAGGATAGGATTGGCACGGTAGAAGCAAAATCTTTATATGCAGATGAAATGATCATCTACAGAGAAAATACTAAGAAATCTCTAGGAGCCCCTAGAACTTGTACTTGAATTTAGCAGGATTAGGAAACACAAGGTATATATAAAAATTCAGGTCTGTGTACACTTGCTATAAATGAAGAATTGGATATGAAATTTTAAAGTTATGTAGGAGTACAAAGGACCTAGAAAAGTTAAAAACAAAAACAAAAACAGTGTTGGAAGATGTTTAGTACCTAATTTTAAGACTTCTCCTAAAGCTACAGTAATAAAGGCAGTGTTGGTGTAAGGAAAGACATAGAGATCATTTGAATAAAACAGAGAATCTAGAAATAGAACCACACATATATGGTCCACTGAGTTTTGAAAGATTATTTAACATTAGCATTTTATAGAATATAAACTCAATTCAAGAGCCAAGGAAGAGATGTTTTCAGCAAAGGGCACTAGAACACCTGGTATCCGTATACAAAAAATTAACCTCAACCCTTTTTTTCCATACATGAAAATAACTTGAAGGGATCTATGAACCTAAATAAGAAAGCCTAAAAGTATAAAACTTTAAGAAGAAATTATAAGGGAAAATATTTATGAATTCAGGGTAGGCAAGAACTACCTAGGATACAAAAGACATGATGTATAAAAGAAAAAAATTGATAAATGGGATTCCATCAAAATTTAGAACTTCAAATGACATCATTAAAATGAAAAGTAGTCCTTAAACAGACCATATTTACAATACATATAACCTATGACCAGAATTATATAAAGAATTCTTAGAGCTCATTAATAGACAACCCAATTAACATGTAGACATAAGAAGATGATAAATAATATCATCTATGAACAACAGGTTATAAAGTTGTTTAAAACATAACGAGAAAAAGCTTGCACCTAGGAACTTACGGCACTCGCATATCCTTTTCTCGGTTAAAAAAGAAAAACAAAAGCCTATGGCCAAGAGGCGCGTCCCTGTCCTGTCCCTTTTCTATCCGCTGTGCTCCTCGGAAGCTGGGGACGAGCGGCCGGCATTACCGCTTTGCCTTCTTCACAGGGCCTTCCTCTACTCTCTGCTGGCCTTGGGTCCGGGCCCCAGGAGGACTCACTTCTCTCTTGCGCTTGGTAGAAGAGGACAGCTGTGTCTTTAATCTTCCTAACGGGGGAGATTCACTAACTTTTTCGTTGGTAGGTAACTTCTCTTTTGCTAATTTTTGTCGATTTCTAGGAGAAACTGTTTCTGGGCCACCAAGTTTGGATGTTGCACGTGCAGATAGCTCGCTATGATGCTTTTTCTGTGCCTCTGATCTGGTGGTGGACCGAGTGGTGGCTCCCAAGGGTTCATCCTCTTCCTCTTCTTCCTCTTCCTCATCAGACTCCTGATCTTTTTTTGTCCTCAGGTGATTCAGAGATCGATTTCTGGCATTTTCTTTCTGGCTCTGAGGTACGTTTATTTCAGATAAAGGAAAATAAGTTTACTTTGTATCTGAACTCAAAACAAAGTAGTTGTATATTTTAACATTCAAAATTGGGATTTCCCAATGTGACACATCACAAAAGCAAACCCTCCCAGCCCATCAGGCGCCAGGCTGCCGACCGGTGATCTGTGTATAGTATATAAACATGTAAAAATAGGCTGTATTTTACTCTGTGTATGATGCTAATCAATGAACACTTTATTTATTTTACAGAGAAAACTTATCTGTGAACTTTACCATATATGTTTATTTTATTTTATTGTTTTTTTTTTTTTTAATAAAAAAGGTTTTAAATGCTATGCAGTCATTAGTAGAAACCTTTGTAGGACTCTGCCTGCCCTGTAACTATCTGACTATGACCTGGCTGGAAATACAGACATTCGCATGTATCCAAGTAAAGTAGTGTAGTGAAAGAAAGGGTCTCCGTTGCTTTTCTGTTCAGTTGTGACTGCTTTTTAAGAATGTAACTTGTTTTTAGATTATTATACTCACATCTGTGACTTTACCACCAGCCCCTGTGACGTTAGATTCTGGTTCAGGTAAAGTCGGCCCATCCTCTGCAGCAGGAGCCCTCTGTCATGTTCTTCTGGCTCTGTGCTTTCCTGGCTTCCTCAAGATCCCACATCTTGTCTCTCAGCGAAGGGAAGTGGTCACTCCCACCAACTCAGCTTCAGGATTTTACGTTGTTTTTATACACAGTCATTTCAGGAGAGAAGCTGGTTTTACTGCCTGGTTCTTTTTTAAACATGTTTTAACTCCCATACGAACAAACTGTGCAACTTAAGTTTTTCATAAAATTAAACTTTTCTTAAGGTCAAATTTGTCTATTGCATTGATGTGATGAGTTGCCAAATAATTGAGATTATTTTAAAATGTTTTGTTCATATTCTTGTTTTATAATTAAAATATACATTTAGTGTGAAAAAAAAGATGATAAATAGCCAGTACAGCACAAGGAATGGTGTGCTACTCTAGAATCAGAAAAATACTAATCAGTACAATAATAAGATTGAATTATACACTCATTAGGGAGATGAAGTTACAAGTTTTAAAAGCCTTGTCATGACTTTTTCTTTGTGTTGGATTCTCCTCCTTTGCATTTAATTTGTCCCGCCCAATGGATTCATTCTGCTGGGTTTCCTGGGGTTGTGATCCTCATTGTCTTTTCCTAGGGTATTGTCTAAAAGTTTTTGGAGTGCCAGTTTGGTATTCATGAAGTTCCTGAGGTGCTCTTTGTCATGAAAGTATCTTATTTCTCCATCAATTTTGAAAGACAGTTTTGCAGGGTACATCAATCTGGGTTGGAGGCTGTTTTCCTTTAGGGCTTGAAATACATCACTCCAAGCTCTTCTTGCCTTGAGGGTTTGCATTGAGAATCCTGCTGTGATTCTGATGGGCTTTCCTTTGTATGTGATTTGTTTCTTTTCTCTCACTGCTTGTAGAATTTTTTTCTTCTGTTGGATTTCTGGAATCCTAGCTATTATATGCCTATGAGTAGATTTTTTTTTTTATTCAAGGCTAGCTGGAGTCCTATATGCCTCACTTATCTGTATGTCAAGTTCTTATCCCCTGCTTGGGAGGTTTTCTGCCATCACTTCTGTGAACAGTATTTTTATGTCATCTGCACTCTCTCCTCTTCATTGACTCCAATCAATCTTATGTTATTCTTCTTTGCATCCTCTAGCAGCTGCTGGATTGATTTCTTGTGGTCCCTTACAATTTTAAAGCAATTTTTCTTTTCCTGGTCACTAATTGCAATTTTATCTTCTATATCTGAAATTCTGTCCTCACATTGGTTCATTCTGCTGTGCAGACTTTCCATGGAGTTTTTAATCTCTTGGAAATCTGTTTGAATCTGTTTTATGGATTCCATTTGTTTCCTATGTTGGGATTCCATTATGTTCCTCAGATCCTCTGTTTTTTTATCTATGTCCTCTCTAGATTTATTAATCATGCCTTGCACCATGAGCACAATCTTTGCTGTTATCTGGGTAATTATTTCTGATTTCATTTTTCCCCTAGGGGAGCTTCCTTCCGGGTGCTGGGACTGGCTGAGCTTCTCTTCCACTTCTTCTTCTGATCAGCCTGGCAGAGTTGGCAGGCAGAAGTTGGGGCAAAGGCCAGTGCTTACCTCACCTTGACCTGCGGGCTCTGGGGGGATGCTTGCTTCCTCACCTGCTGCCCTCCTTGATGTCTACCTTTTACCAGCAGTGTTATTCCTCAAGTGAGTGTTGAAGCAGATTATGAGAAATCCAGACTCTGGTCCTCAGGCTCTCTTTTCCTCTGCTCTGATTCTGTCTTTTCCCCAATTCTCTGGGTCTCTGGGCCTCAGAGCCTGGCCCCTGGTGTTCAGTCTTAGCAGAAATGCTCTTTACCCTGACTCCCCTTCTATCTTGTTAATGGCCACCTTTTCTTCAAAACCCCATGATTCTCGACCCACAATATTTTCATACCTGAAACTTCAGTAATAATCTAGACATTGAGGATCCTAGTTTACATCTTCAATTCAAGACATCTTGGTGAGTTCTGAATGTGTTTTTCCAATTGCCCACCTAAATACCTCCACTTTTATGTCCCAAGCACAGATATATAAGAACAAACTCATGATATTCCTCCCAGTGCATGTCCTTTTGCACTGTTTCTAATTTTAGTTACATGCATAACCATTCATCAAATTACACACACCAGAAACCTAAGAAATCTGTGATACCTTCTCTGCACATCCAATCCATTAGAAACCTCTAAAGTATCTCTAGAATGTGTTTGCTTTTCATTATTTGTACTTCCCTCCTCTAGAATGAGCTGCCATAAAATCTCATTCACAACACTGAAAAAGTTTCCAAGCTGTTTATCTACATCTACTTTGTACACCCTGCCAAAAATCTGTCCACACTGCTACCAGAATGGGTACACACACACACACACACACACACACACACACACACACACATAATTATGTTACTCCACTGCTTTTAGGCTAAAGAGAAGCCATTACACAAAGGATGACTCCTTCTCTTGTATTTTCTGCCACCTATCCCTTCAACTCCTGTGTTCCAGCCACACTGCCACACTGGCCTCCTTCCCATTTTGCGACCAGGAAAGCCCTCTTCCTCTTTAGACCTTTTCACATGTAATCCCCTTAAAAAATCCTCTGCCCCATACCTACCCCCCACCACACCTACTACATATCACTGAGACAGTTCATTTCAGATCTCAACCTAAGTGTCACCTCTGTAGGGACATTTTACCTCGCTGACCACCCCAACCCCAGTGAAGCTCAGGTTCCTTTATCAAACACTTTTAGAGAATGCTATATTTTTTCTTCAGAATATAGACCTAGATTTTTGATTACATATTCATTTAGCATGATTGCTTGATTAACATCTGCCTCCCCTCCTGACTATAAACCTTGAGAGGAATGGCATCCAACCACTACCCTCCTGTCTAGATCACTCTCTGTATCCTAGTAGGAGCCCAAATGATATTTGTAAATTATGTTTTTCACCATTTTAAGGGGTAAATCAATCAGTACTTGTTTGTTAATCCAGTACTCTAATGAAGTCTGCTTTTTACTGGATGCCAGGATTCTAGATACAGTTTGTGAATCAGTTTTAAATATTATATTTTCTCAACTTGGAACTTCTATTTTACTATTTTCACCCCCAAATGTTTGGTATGTCAGTTCATTATGGATTAAACTGCCTTTATAGCATGTTTTCAATGCATCTACACACCCTGGAGGCTTTATCAGAAAATGGAGATTCAGAGATCCTCTGCAGCGCTAATGAATCTGCACATCTCTGTGTGAAGCCAAAGAATCTTCATTTGTAATAAGCACTACTACATTATCCTTCTGTGCATCAAGTTTGAGAGCAAACATATCAAGGGTTCAGGGTAAACCTCAAGGAAATGCTGATTAACTCAACTTGGAACATGTCTGTGTGCAGTTCATTCCAGCTATTAACCAGATACCAGGTCAACAGTTTAGCTGCTGAAATTTTATTCTTCTTTTCAGACTCTCTGTGGAATGGCCCATTGGCTGCCAATACAACAGAGTAACACTGAAGTGGATAAAGAGCATTTGTGAGATGCAGACAATCATAGCCTGGGATGTGTCTACGCACACTCCATTCAAGCTGTTAACCCTACACCAGGTTAACAGTTTGGTTGAAAGAGTCACATTTTCCTTTCCAGTCTATCTGAGTAACAAGCCATTGGCTCCCAATACAGAGAGTGGCTTTGATGTGGGTAAATAGCATTTGTACATGCGCATAACTTATAGAATAAAGCCTACTTCTAAGTTAACTGTGTTCTATAAAAAGGTCACATTTTTCTTCTATACATAAGTAGGAACAATAATGTCCAAACTCCCAAATGTATGGTTTTCCATAGACTTAACCTCACACCCCAAGCCAAAGGAATTCCAACATGACATATAAAACAGTGAGCCAAAGATTCAGCCAGAAGTAATTCCTGAATATAAATTTCATTTAAAAATTCAAACTAAGTCCTCCTTTTTTAAAAAAAAAAACAAGTTGGGGTTCAAAATTGTTTTCTTCTAGCTCACAAAGAGTGACAAAATGAGTTTGGTTTCCAGCAGTCAGGAAATGAGCATCTATCCAGTTTCCTTGTTAAAAAGACATGTTTTGAGAATTGCCCCAAACAGAAAAGACTTACTATTTCCTGCTTTGTTATAAAGTGCAGGTATCAGACACTTTCTAATTCTACAAACAGAAAGAGAAATCAAGACAAATATTTGTTCCCAAACGTCAGGTTTGGGTGTCTGTCTGCCCAGTCAGCCGATGTGATTAGGAGGCAAACTGCTGAAAGCAGAAAACAGAAAGAAGAAAAATATTTAGCCAGCTTTCAGATGATCTCTTCCTTCATGGTGTAGATGGTTGTGGGAGATTGAGATGGGTCAGAGAGCAGAGTTCACTATGCATTCTAAATCTCTGAATTTTCCCTTCTGGTACCTTTTATTCTCCAGGACCACCAGCTACCTATACCTATACTTATTTGTGTGTTTGCCATTGAACCCAAAATAGGAAAACATTCTTAGCCATATGGATTCTTAGGCATATAGATCAGAATCAAGAGATTCGGGTCATGATGAAAACAGAGTCCTAAAGCCAGAAGGACTGACCTGGGGAGTGCATAGCTTTCTAGGTCTTGCTGTTGATTCACAGTCGAACTATTAAGAATTATAGGCCATAAAGTTTTAGTCAAGAAAGATGAATAAGTTCTGGAGATCTGCTGTACAACATTGTACTGACAGCCAGCAGTAATATATTGAACACTTACACATTTGTTCAAAGGTTAATATTTTATTAAGTGTTATTACTAAATAAATTATGGGAAAATTGGTTTTGGATGAAGATACAAGACTACCAATCTCCAAGTGTTCTAAACGTACAATCTTTGTCAGGGAAAGAGTTTTGATAAAATGCCCACATTATAAATATTTGCTTATTTATAAATTATGTGTATGTTCTACTTCAGATGTGCATTATTAACATTATAAGATGTATATAAAAAAGACATGAAATTATGCCATCAGACTCTTGAAATAGTAATACCAAAGTATTATCCATATCCTCAAATATTATATTATTACTCCCAACTTTGTAAAGCATTGTTTTGTGTCGTTTTAGTTTGGTGCCTGGAGTCAAACTCAGGGCCTTATGCTTGCGAGACAAGCATGACATCACTGAGCTAAATCCCCGGCCCAGTAGAGCATTGTTTTAAACAAAGAATTGCTTTTGCTATATATGTGATAGGAACTGAACTGATGGTAGCTTTTATTATTTGTATTTCTCAGGAGTTTGGGCCATAAAGTTTTAGTTGGATAGCAACAATAGACCTGTTTGTGTTGGTGTGGGAAGGACATTATTAAGAATCATCAAAAGGTTCTCACCAGCATTGCTTATAACAGGAAAGCAAGGGAAACAACTGTTAAATAATAGATCATGGGTTAAATAAATGATGCTATCTCTGTGCAATGAAATTTTTCTTTCCAATAAAAAATGAAGATTCCAAAGATGCCATGGGGAGGTATGTGGTTTGAATTGTGTCCTTTCAAATTCCTGTGTTGAAGTCCTAATTTGCAGTACTTCTAATTGTGACTTAATTTTAAATTAAAGTCATTGCAAATACAATTAGTAAAGATGAAGTCTTCCTGGAGTAGGGTGGGTCTCTAATCCAATATGCCTGGTGTTTTTATTTTTAAAATGGCGGGACATGTGCGCACACAAGGAGGTTGTCATGGGATAAGAACAATTATGCTGCCCCAAGACAAAGAAGGCAAAGAATGCCACTGGAAATTCCTTGGAAGTTCAGAGGGAGAGAGGCACAGCCGTCAGAAGGAACTGGCCCTGCTGCTACCTTGATCTTGGACTTCTGGCCTCCAGAACAGTGACATAACCAATTTCCGCTCTTGCAGCTGGCCAGTTCATGGTACTTTGGAACAGCATACTTAGTAGACTAATATGTGTAATATGCTATGGTATCATGTTAAATTGAAAAGATTTCACATAATTGTCCATGTGTTATGATATCAGCTGGGTGTGTGTACATGTGCATGAATATACATGGAGATATAAAACCTAGAAATGCTATTGTTTATTTCTGAGTTATGAGTATTTTGATATGCATTTCCTCTTTTTTTCTATATTTTCTGAATTTTCTGCAAAACCATTTAAGTTTGCATAAACATTTATAATTTCTACATTTCTTATTAATTTTATAACAAAAGGTCATTTAAAATATATATTTTTTTATCTAGTAAAGAATGAATTACTGATGAGAAACTGGTGACCAAGTAGTTTAATGCAGAAATTTCTGGAGTGAGGACTTTCCTTCATATGCCATCTGAGTTCTCAGGGGAGAGTCAGGACACATGCAAGAGCTCTGATATTCACCCCTGTTCACTCATCTGCTGGGCCTTCTTGTTCCTCCCTCACTCGTGAACACCCATTGTCACAAAAGTCACTGTTTACTTCCATAAACTGCTGCAGTATCTGTAAACTGAGAATAACATGGGTACTCTGCTTTCCTCACTCTAAACAAAAATAATGTGTATCAATGAAACTGTACTGGTGAAATCTAAAGCCCAGCAAGACGAATCGTGAAAAGTCCTGATACTTAGCTACCTGGCCTGATTTAGGAGAAAAAGACAACTGAGCCCTGTGTTGCAGTGGGTGGTCCATTGAGGCAGCTGCTGTCTCTGCCAGCTCAGTGTTACACTCTGCCAGCAGTGGGAATGAAAGGGTCACCCATCAATCACTGATATTCAGAGACCCCACCTTCCTAACATGAGCCAGTTTTGGCTTTTGGATTCTTTGCTTTAAAAGATCTCCCATTTTCATATCTCCTTTTGTGAACCTAAGTCCTCAGAGGTTAGGGTCTGTTACACTAGACTCCCTGCTCGGCATCAAGACTCTTCCAAACTTTGGGTTCTTAACCCCTATCTTTTCTTTAACAAGAGAGCAGGAGTCCTATTACTAAGTACAGTACAATATCCACAGTAGATTTTAATCAGACTTCCCCTTGCCAAGACCCCTGCCATTTCCTGTCACATGATGGCCTTTAGAAGGAGCTCAGGAATTGTTAGCAACTTAATAGGTGTACCTTTAAGATAAATCTATAGTAGCTGTCCCCCATTATCCACAGAGATACATTCCAGACCCCCAGTGGATGCTAAAACCTTGGGGAGTACTAAACCCTATTCATACTGTTTTTTCTATATGCCCTACAGTGCTCCACATAGCACCAGAATTAATCTGTCCTTTCAGGTTTTACGCCCTGGTCCCTCCTTGCACTTGTGGGCTATTACTAAGTAAAATATGGATTATTTGACCATAAGAACTTTGATACCATGACAAGTTGATCAGATAACTGATACAGTAACTAAGTGACTAACAGTGGGGAGTTACCCAGCACAGATAAGCTGGGCAAAGAGATGAGTCATGTCTTGGTCTCAAAGGAGCCAAGCAGCTTGAGATTTCATCATACTGGTGGGAAGAGCATGAATTAAAATGTATGAATTGTTCATCTCTGGAATTTCCCATTTAATATTTTCAGACCATGTCTAAATGAAATCACAGAAATGAAATTTATGGATGGAGGTGGGGACTGTATTCCTATCCTTGGCTCCTCACATGTACTATATGCCAAGAGAAAGTATTTTTCAAGAGAGATAGAAGTAAAAGGTGGAAGTATGCACCTGGATGAATGCTCAGGGGAAAGATCAAACATCTTTCAGTTTTCCTGTGAGCACAGAGGAGGTGAGCCGCTCCCAGCGCACAAGAGGAGGCTTCTGGGCTGCCATACCCCACTGTGAGCACAGAGGAGGGGAGCCACTTAGGCACCAGCAGCATCCCCACCCCCACCCATTGAAATGAGAAGACATGCAAACAAATTTCAAAACTAGACTTCCAGATCACCTAAAACAATCCCAAAGGAAAACGAGATGGAACATTGTGATACTCAACCACCTGGACTCCCTGATTCCCTGGCAACAAAAGAGGATCTGGAAAAAATAAAATCAGAAATAATTTCTCAGATAACAACAGAGATTGTGCCTATAGTGCAAGACACTAATAAATCTAGAGAGGACACAGATAAAAAAATAGAGGAGCTGAGGAACATGATGGAATCCCAACACAGGAAACAAATGGAATCCATAAAACAGATGCAAACAGATTTCCAGTAGATTAAAAACTCCATTGAAAGTCTATGCAGCAGAATGAGCCAATGTGAGGACAGAATTTCACATATAGAAGATAAGATTGCAATTAATGAACAGGAAAAGAAAAATTGCTTTAAAATTGTAAGGGACCACAAGAAATCAATCCAGCAGCTGCTAGATGATGCAAAGAAGAATAACACAAGACTGATTGGAGTCAATGAAGAAACAAGAGAGAGTGCAGATGACATAAAAAAAACTTTTCACAGAAGTGATGTCAGAAAACTTCCCAAGCAGGGGAAAAGAACTTGACATACAGATAAGTGAGGCATATAGGACTCCAAGTAGCTGTGATCAAACAAAATCTACACATAGGCATATAATAGTTAAGATTCCAGAAACCCAACAGAAGAACAAAATTCTACAAGCAGTGAGAGAAAAGAAACAAATCACATACAAAGGAAAGCCCATCAGAATCACAGCAGACTTCTCAATGCAACCCCTCAAGGCAAGAAGAGCTTGGAGTGACATATTCCAAGCCCTAAAAGAAAACAGCCTCCAACCCAGACTGATGTACCCTGAAAAATTATCTTTCAAAATTGATGAAGAAATATGATACTTTCATGGCAAAGAGCACCTTGGGAACTTCATGAATACCAAACCAGCACTCCAAAACATGTTAGACAATACCCCAGGAAAAGATAACAAGGATCACAACCCCAGGAAGCCCAGCAGAATGAATCTGTCGGGTGTGACAAGAAATTAAAAGCAAAGGGGGAGAATCTAACAAACAGAGAAAATCATGACAATGATAAGTCAATATATATGAGTTATAACCATCAATGTTAATGGTTTCAATTCATCAATCAAAAGAAATAGACTGGCAGAATGGGTCAAGAAGCAAGATCCAACAATATTGTGCATGCAAGAAACACATTTAATTAAAAAAGAAACTCATAGTCTGAAAGTTAAAGGGTGGAAAACAATACTCCATGTGACGGGAAACCACCCCCCCCCCAAAAAAAACAGGAGTAGCTATCCTTTTTGCAGATCAAGTGGATTTCAAATGAAAATCTGAAACACTCTGGTCCCAAGAATTTCAGATAAGGGATAGTCAACTTGTATGTACAAATCTATTGTGAACATGTGTTTTCATTCCTCTCAAGTGAAAACTTAAGAACAGGACTGTTGGTTCTTAACAGTAATACAAGAAATTTCTATATTGCTTTCCAAAATGGTTTTGTCATTTTACATTCACATTAGCAGTAATAGAAAGTTCTAACAGTTCACACCCAAGCTGACATTCGTTCTTTTAAAACTTTTAACTTCATCTCCCTAATGAGTGTATAATTCAATCTTGCTATTGTACTGATTAGTATTTTTCTGATTCTAGTGTTGCACACCTTTCCTTGTGCTGTATGGCTATTTATCATCTTCTTGTGTCTTCTTTTTAATTGAGTTGTCTATTAATGAGCTGTAAGAGTTCTTTATATATTCTGGTCATAGGTTATATGGATTATAAATATGGTCTGTTTAAGGACAACTTTTCATTTTCTCAATGATGTCATTTAAAGTTCTAAATTTTGATGGAATCTCATTTATCAATTTTTTTCTTTTATACATCATGTTTTCTATATCCTAGGAAATTCTTGCCTACCTTAAATTCATAAACATTTTCCCTTATAATTTCTTCTTAAAGTTTTATAGTTTTAGTCTTTCATATTTAAGTTCATAGATCCTTTCAAGTTATTTTTATGTATGAAAATAAAGGGTTGAGGTTAATTTCTTATATATGGATACCAGGTGTTCTAGTGCCATTTGCTGAAAACACTATCTTTTCCTCTGCTCTTGAATTGAGCTTATGTTCTATAAAATGTTACTCTTAAATAATCTTTCAAAAGTCAGTGGACCATATATGTGGAGTTTTATTTCTAGATTCTCTGTTTTATTCAAATGATCTATATGTCTTTCCTTATACCAACACTGCCTTGATTACTGTAGTTTTAGAGAAAGTCTTAAAATTAGGTACTAAATGCCTTTCAACACTATTTTTTTTTCTTTTTTACTTTTCTAGGTCCTTTGTACTCCTACATAACTTTTAAATTTCAATATCCAATTCTATATTTATAGCATGTATACTTAGACCTGAATTTTTATATATACCTTGTGTTTTCTAATCCTGCTAAATTCAAATACAAGCTCTAGGGGCTCCTAGAGATTTCTTAGTATTTTCTCTGTAGATGATTATTTCATCTACATATAAAGATTTTACTTATACCTTGCCAATCTTATCCTAATTGGGTCATTTTACTGCCAGACTATTTTGGTTTGGGCCTATGTTTCAAAGTTTAATGGACAGATGAAGAGTAAGCATATCTGCCCTTGTTCCCCACCTTAGGAAGAAAGCATTGTATCTTTTCCATTCATATAAGGCGTTCTCACTGGAAGTATGGAGTACATATCTTTAATCTGTTGAGAAGGTTCTTTTCTACTTCTAGTCTCCTGATAGCTTTTACCATGAACAGCTGTAGAATTTAGTTCAACACTGTTTCTCCAACTACAGACAGGATCATATGGCTTTTTCCTTTTCTCTGTTAAAATGATGACTTTTGGGGGTGGATCATCCAATGCTGAACCAACACTGCCATCCCTATAATAAAACCACTTTCTATATACTGCCAGATTTGACTTCTAATAGTTTGTGTTGTTAAACAAATTTCTATCTATGTTCATACTTTTTTCTTCTATTATCTTTATCCAGTTTTAGATTTAGCACAATTTTAATTTCCTAAAATGAGGGGAGATGTGTTCCTTCCTTTTTCTGCCTTAAATGTTTGATATAATTTATCAGTTAAAATGTATATGAGCCTGCTGTTGTCATATAGGTAGGTTTTCAAGCTAGGAATATACTTTCTTTAATAGGTGCTGTTCAAATTTTATATTTCCTCCAGAGTTAGTTTCATTAATTTGTCTTCCAAGGTACTTCTTAGAAGTTGTCAAATTTATTTTTAAAAAGATTTTTGTAATATGCTTTCTATATCCTTCTAAATTCTGTAAAATCTGTGGTAATGACTTCTAGATCTTGATATTATAATTTTAAAAATGTATTATTGGTATTGTGAAATAGGAAGAAAAGGTCTAAAGGAGTAGGGGAAGTGGGAGGGGTAGGGGAAAGGAAAGAAGGGAAAAGAAAAAATATGAGAAAAGGAAAAAAATGGAAACAAAGTCTTTGCAAATAGGGAAGGGTGGAGCAGGTGAATGGAGGGCAGGGGAAAAAAATAAGAACCAAGATACTCATGTAATGGTACAAGATCCTAATGATGAATGTAACTGTATTTTATACCTAAAATGTACCAATAAACTTAATGGGAAAAAATATTAATTTCTCTACTTAGAGTTTTTTGACAGTAATGTTAAGACAGTACTTTGTGTAAGTTCAATGATGAACTATTTTTGGTTTTCATAAGGTAGCATTAGATATTCAATATATTTGTATGTGTTTTTATTGTTTAAAAATCATATACATCTTAAATAAAATTTGATCAAAGACATTTCTTTCTTAAAGAATCTATGAAGCAGATGATTTTGTAGAGTAAGAGTTAAGACAGATAATTTTCTTGCTTTTCAGACATATTAAAGACTTGGAGAGGTTGAAGGGAGGGCAGGGGAATGGGGAAAAAATAACCAAGATACATCATGGAAAGGTACAAATTCCCAATGATGAATGTCATCATATTGTATATCTAAAATGTATCAATAAATTTAATGAAAAAAAATCTTTCAGTTTTAATAAATTCCTGGAAACCAGAAAATAATAATAGATGGACAAAGACATAGCTAAAGTTACAGGTCACTAAGATCATTAATACTGTGAAGGTATTTATCTTTACATAGCAAGTACCAGTTTTGTTGCTCATCATGCAGTTTAGAGCTTTTCATGTTTTTCATAGTTCCGTAATTCAATTTCATTTGCACTGAGGGCCCATTCCATTAGGCCAGCAGAAAATTCCATTTTAGTCATTATCATGGCCTCTCTCTGCCCTCTAAGTTCATGTGGAAGCTACACAGGCCCAAGTGTTTGTGTGGGATCACCTTGCCTTTTTCCTCAGGTGTTGGGAGAAAGCACGATTAGCGACCATCCCCCTCAGAAATACAGGTCACCCTGCCCTGGTCTTCCCACACACTTTCATAGCTTTCCAGGTCTGTGATGTTATCTCCTACTTTTCTTGTCCCAGAATTCCTCAGAACCCAAGAGAAGTCCCTTTCTTCCTGGAGCTACTTCTTTGAGAACAAAGGTCACTTAAAAGCCCCATTCCCTTTGGGGAAAGTCGAGGGAAGAAGGTGGGCTGGAGATCAAGGAAAAGACATTCATATTTCTTTATTCCATGCTACTCAGAAGAAAACACACATCAACATCTCAGCAAATAATCTTATTATCACTCTTTAAATAATGAAAGGTTAGAGGCCCAGGTGCTTTTAGGAATTAAGTCAAACATGAAGCTGTATCCTAGGACAGCCCCAGACAGTCACTAGGCCAACGGCATCAAGGCAAAGTGCTTGCCTCTGCTAAGACTGGCATTGACAGTTACTGAACCGTAAGAATGGTGTCCTCCTATTACCCAGTGAGGGTAAGGGGAGGTCCATGCAGAGCAGACCATCAAGGAGTATGGATCTGTTGGTTCAGTGACTGATGAGACTCTGGAATTTCTGCTGTCAGCCATCTGGACTACCATAGTCTCCCTCCTTGGTTTCATTTGTTTTATTCAAGGAAATTGCATAGGGTGTTGACATGGCATAAAAACCCAAGGAACTGTGTTATAATACAAACCACAACCTCAGGGCCTAGAGACCAGGCATGAAGTCTTTCTTGAGCAATGCCATACAAATTAACCAGATACAGGGCTTCATGGTCTGGACTGGGTGATCCATGGGAGGCACCAGTGCAAGTGTGATACAGAGCACTGTCTTATGAGTCTAAAGCCCACACCATCAAGGACTGAAATAGCGACAGCAGGCACATGGGCAGGCTGTGATCAGGTTTCTCATGACCTCATGCCCTGTAACATATATGCAGCATTTCTTGTCAGGGGTAGCTTAGTGCAATGACAAGTGTTTACTGTCTTCCTTGTTTTATTCCCAAAGGTACTAGTCTACCTGGGGTAGAGCCCCGATGTACACTTCTCCACTTACTTCACATGCTGTGTGTGGAAGATTGAGTTAATGGTCACCATATCTTTGGCTGGTTCTGCTGATCTTTCTAGCAGCTCTCTCTGGTCTGATCTTTACTGCAGCTGTAACTGTAGACCACAGAGATACCTATTTTGAAATATTTGGTGTATATTCTTTCAGGTTTTTTTTTTTAATGTATATAAAAATTTACATCTGCCCTCCAAAAGACAAAAGAAAGATTTCATTGTAAATGTTGATCTAGCTTTCTTTTCTCACTGAATTTACTTTCTAAAAATAGGGAATACTGATCTGTTTAGGTTAAATTCTGTGACGTTGATAGGGTCAAGGTCAAAAGGTCATGCACATCGGTGTGACTCTGTGGATATCCATTTTTAGCTTTTCTGTTTATGTGGCAAGTGACTGACCCTAAGGGTGGGATCCCTGGAGTGAGTCAGGGTCCTGCCATCTCTTCTGTTTCTCTTACTCTTTGATCTAATCTGTTTGTTGTTTGTGTCACATGTTGTCAGACTTGGACTCCTTCTGGAGGAGAGAAGCTGCCTCACCTTGAATCCACATCCCATAATGCATCAGTGTGCTGGGAAGCTTTTCATTAAAAGAGCAACCACAAGCAGATGATACTAAAGTCATATCTGATGTGAGGTTGCATTTGCTCCTTGCAGTTCTTTCCTCACAGGCTTCAAGGAGAGACAGAGTGGGAGGCCTGAGAAAGGAGCTCAGCATTGCAGAGTCCTGTGATTCTCATGTCAATTGCTACTGGGCATTTCCCTGGTGTTCTTTACTGTCATTTACTAAAGGTGATTGGAAAATACATACCATAAATGTTTAAAGTTTTAAAAACTTATTATGGTAAAAAAAAAAAAACCCACATTACCAAGAACAATGGGATAAGTATGCTTGAATCAAGGGGGAATATTTTGAGTGGAATTAATGGCAATGTGTCTTTTACTGTAATAAATTTTTAAATTTAAATGTTCACTGTATTTTGTGGTCATGTCCCTCTAATCAAACATGTACAGTAATTTCTATCAAATAAAACATTATCGTATGTCCTCATCCACTTTATTCACTGGATACAGCATTGAGCAACTTCTGGCTGTTCCCCAAAGTCAAAATGACCATGAAAGATAAACACTTTGAATCAATTTAGGACATCAAGGCACCCATAACAACACAACTAAAGACACTCACAAAAGAAGACTTCCGGAACTGCTGCAGGGAGCAGCAAGAATGTTGGGATGCATTTGAAGCAGGGAGGAGGATTTGGAGGGTGATTAAATGCCAGTGTATCCTCTGCTACAATAAACTTTTAGTAACTTGAAACACTTACTGCATTTTGTGATCACTCAATGTATGCCATGCTGCTCAGGAATATTTGCCCTCAGCATTTCAAACCACGACTGCAGTGAACACTGTGATATGCCATTCACTCTCCACCTCACACCCAAGGATTTATGGACCTATGTCTGGGAGTACCATTTGCTGTCACCCTCCAGCTACTGGTCACTGCAGGGTGTGCTCAAGTCACAGAGTGCTGCCTTCTCCAAGGTTACAGCCCTCCAGCGGTAGCCCACATCTGGATTGATCTAAGTGCTATATAATCATTAGGTCATTTTGGCCCAATGCAGAACAATTTTTCAGGCTATTTTTAGCACCAGAGCTCCCTCTTAGAGTTGGTCAAAGTGGCCATTAACGAATGGCTATGTGCCAGGAATGGTGGCACACACTTGAAATCCCAGCTCCTCAAGAGGCTGAGGCAGCGTGATTGCAAGTTTGAGGTCATCCTGGGCAACTTAGTAAGACCTTGTCTTAAAATAAAAAGGTCTGGAGATGGAGCTCAGTGTAGGCTGCTTGCCTTGCATGGGCAAGGCCAGTATCATACACATACAGAAGTAGACACATACAGGAATGGTTACATGGTACAGCTTTGAGAAACAAGATATTAGCACATATCTGATGGCAATTTCTGAGTTTTCCATTTTCTTGATAGAAACACTTCCTTGTTCTAGTTGGTTTCCATTATAGGTAGAATAATGCTTCCCTTCTTCCCCACCAAAGATATTCACATCTCAATCTTTGGAACCTATGACCATTACTTTATGTGGTAAAAGTGAGTTTGTAGATGTGATAAAGATAAGATTCTTGGGCTGGGGATTTAGCTCAGTGGTTCCGCCACCTGCCTTACAAGCGCAAGGTCCCAAGTTCGATGCCTGGTATCAAAAAAACAAATACAAGGAGCCAGTGCCATGCCTGCACACTGAAGTCCAGGACTTGTCCCCAACCCTGGCTCAGCTGGCTGTCCTGGGACAACTAAGATAAGATTCTTGAGGTTGGGAGGATGTCCTGGATTATCCAGGATTATCCATGATCACAAAGATCCTGCGAGAGGGATGCAGGGAGTCAGAGTCAGGGAAGGAGATATAATCACAGAAGCAGAGAACAACAAAGAGTAATGGAGAGGGAGGGAAAAAGGAAAATCTGCACTGCTGGCTTGAGGAGGGAAGAAGGAACTGTAGCTAAGGGATGTGGACAGCCCCTAGGAAGTGGACATCGCAGAAACAGATTTTCTGCACACCTCTAGAATGAGAACAGCCCTGCCAATACTTGGTTTTACCACAGTGAAACTGATTTTTTATATCTGACCTGTAGAACTGTAGTCATAAATTTATCTTATTTTAAGCCACTAAATTTGTTATAGCAGCAACAGGAAACAAATACAGTTTTGTACTAGTCAGCTTCACATTACTGCTGTGAAATAACTGAAGCAATTAATTTGTCAAGAACTCACATTTTCAGAGGTTCTAGGCCAAGAAAGGTGGCCTCATCACTGTAGGCCTCTGGTAAGGGTACCAGATGGCAGTGTCAGGGATGTCATGTTAGAGAAAAGTGACTGACAGTAGGTGCTAGGATCCCTTCAAGGACACATTGCAGTGACCCATGACCTCCTGCTGGGCCCCACCTCCTAAAGGCTACACTACCTCCCATACTGCCTCCCTGGAGACCAGTCCCTTACTACATGGACCTTTGGAGTACACTACCCATATTCCAACCATAGCAAGTCTCCTTGCTCCTTCTCCTCCTTCCTATCTAGACTGTGGATAGCATGGATAGAACTGCAGCAACTACTTTGAGATGAGGGGAAAGGCCAAGAGAGGCACAAAGAACCCGCCTTGACATCTTTGAGTCATTGAACTGCTGCCAGCAATTGCCTACCTGGAGATCTACTGTTTTATGAGGAAACAAGACAAAAACAATCGACAAAAATAAAAATCACTTCTAACATGCGTGAGTCACTTTAATCTCATTTGCTTCACTTCACAGTTGAAAGCACTTCCTATCTAATGCAGCAGTCAATAAAAATATGTGGTAGAAGTCAACTGATCATTAAGGAAAGATATTCATGATATGCATTAAGTTAAAAAAGGAATGCTATCAAGTATCTAAAATATGATCCCATATAGGATTGTTTGATTTACTAATTTTAAAAAAGCTTTTCTAAGGTTATATTCCAAAATGTTAAAGTTTGTATTATTTTTGTGGGTATTATTTAGTTTCCTTGCTATATTTTACTTGTGGAATAAAAGTAAAATGTGGGTTTTTAACATTTGTTAAAGTAAGAGAGATAAAGGTAAAGAGTCACCAAAAGCAATTCAAGGATAAATAAGAAGTTGGCAAGAATCAATGTTTATCTGCAGGTAGGAGATGAAAATAGAGGAAGAGTGACTGATAGAGTGAGGTGTTATAATAAGAGTGGGAATTGGCACAGTCGGGGCCAGGCCAGAAAAGGCTGTGTCCTTATATACTTACCAAATGTGGTCTTAACAATGAAACCTGTGAGCACCAACAAGAGACTCCAAAAACCGCTTAAATTGGATTAACAAATAATATAAGACATTTAGTGAAAGTTATATACAGCAGTCATTCCCTTATCTATAGTTTCTATTACCAGCAGTCAACTGTGATCAGAAAATATTAAATGAAATAAGCATTTAATTGTTTTAAATTGCAACCCATTCTGGACAGTGTGATGACGTCTCACACCAACCCACTCCAGCTTGGACGAGAATCATCCCTCTGTCCACTGTATCCACCCTGTATAAACTTCCCACCCGTTAGTCATTTAATAGTTATCTGGGTCATAAGGTCTACCATCAAGGTATCACAGTGCTTGTATAAAGCACTCAGTACTATTTGGGTCTTCAGGCATCCACTGGGTGGTCTTAGAACATACCACCATTGGTATGGTTTAGATCTAAAACAGCACCCAAACTCTCATGTGTTTGGAAGGTGGTTGGATGCTGGGAGTGCTATACTCATCAGTGGATTCATCCACTGATGAGTTCAGAAGCTGAATGTGCTACTAGGAGATGGGGTCTGGTTGGAGGTGAGTCCCAGGGGACATGACCTGGAAGGGTGCATTCTTGTCCCCAGCTCCTCCCTTCTTTCTCTGCTTCCTGACTGACATGGGATGAGCAATTTTTCCTCTTCCTTGCTTTTCTTTCATTGTTTCTGCCTTGGAGCCAGAGTTTCATGGACTGAAACTGTGGGCCAAAATAAGCTACTCCTTCAGTTGTAGGTGTTGGGTATTTCGTCCCAATGATGAGAAAATGACTAAGACAACAATGAATAAGTGGGGACTATATTGCAATATTTTCTAAATAATAATAACCTGTTTTCCAAAAGTCATCTCATTTGATTTGAGCCTATTTTATTTTTGTGCGTAGTACTTACCTGACATGTAACATCCTTTCTCTTTATTATTTGTCTCCTTCCACTAGAATTTCAGTACCTGAAAAAAGGGAGCTGGGCCTTTTTGTTCCCTGTTCTGTCCCCACCTGGCACAGAGCCTGGTGAGCTATCAGTCTCATCAAATATGTGTCTGATGGGTGAATGAAATACAGAGAGGGTTGGTAAGATTTCCTGTAAAGGATCAGATGTAAATATTTTAGATTTTGCAGGCCAACAGGCAAAATCAAGGATTTTACTTAGGTAGCACTTACAGGACAACTATTAAAAACTGAAAACCATTCTCAGCTTACAGGCCATATAAAAAAAGGCAGATTGGACCTGCTGGCCATGGTTTGCCAGCTCCTAAACTGAAGAATGAACAACTCAACGAGAATGAAAGATATCCCCCAACCATCCTTAATCTCACAAATCATTTCTGGTAGCTTTCAGGAGCTCAGCCAATTGCACAAAAGTGGAAGCAACGTGATATTTACCAATTCTGTGCATCTTTGTGGTACCTGTTACTTCTATGATGTGAAGAAGCGAGTGCAGGGACATCACTTCTTCATATCTAAATGGTATAGGGTGATAATTGGAGGTGTTGTCAGGTCCTGGTAGTGGTTAA
Organism: Heterocephalus glaber; assembly: GCF_053883595.1. Taxonomy (NCBI): domain Eukaryota; kingdom Metazoa; phylum Chordata; class Mammalia; order Rodentia; family Bathyergidae; genus Heterocephalus; species Heterocephalus glaber. The sequence goes on along the minus strand of NW_028258156.1, from coordinate 22,608,225 downwards.
CTTTTAATATCCTGCACAACACCAAGAACTAGGGCACACTTAGTTTAAGGTCCATCAGTAAAGACATAAACAGGCAGTATATTCTTAATCCTTTTTAAAAATAGGGAAATACAATTTACTTAGAAACTGGAACTAATTCTGCTTTTAACACTTGCAGGTAAGCAGCATATTCAAGACTACATGATTTCTTCTCCAGATGGTTCTGTGCTAATCTTACACAGTAGCCTACATTTTGCACTTGCCAGGATGTTTTAAAGTTTACCTTCAGTACTATCATACATGGGCACTATTGCTTTTCACCAAAGTGTATTATCGCAGAGAGTGCTGCTGCATTTTATTTATTCAGTACTGTGGTGGTGGACCTTGGCTTTCTTCTAATCACCTGCGAGCTCGCACACACTGTAACGAGTGCTCACACAGCCTCCTAGTGGATGTGGGCAAGGTGTTATCAGAATCCTCCCCAATAGGCACCCTTTTTCTGCCTTCTCCGCAGCGCCTAAGGATTCTTTTCCCCCCACAAACTCAGCCTTTCTAATATGCAACACTTTGGTGAGCATAGAGCTGTGACTGTTTTAATTTGCCTTTCTCTGGCATTTCTCCTTCTTTCTGTCTGCTATTTGGGTTTCTCTTCTAAGACTGGCCTACTTAGGATCTTTGCTCATATTTTTTGATGTGTTTCTAACCTTTTCCTTGATTCTTGGCTGGTAATTTTTTGGGAATTTGGCATATTGCAAAGGGATTTCTCCTACACTGTCACTCACCTGCTAACTCTGCCTATGATGACCTTCATCAAATTTAAGTCTTAAATTTGATACGATCAAATTTTATGCTTTGGGGGTTTTAAGAGAAACTTCCTTATTCAGAAGTCACAAATACATTCCTACTTATTTTTTCCTTTTTGTTAGCTTTATCATTTTACTCTTTCACATTTAGGTCCTTAATCTTTTGGAGATTATGTTTATGTCTTATGTGAGACCTTACCCTTTTCTTACTATTTGAGGACACGTTCAGTATTCTACAAGATAGATAGACAGAGATAAGTATAATCTGTTTTCCAGTTCTCTATTTTGCTACTTTAGTCTACTTCCAATTATAACATTATTTTTTAACCATGGCTTTTTAGACATGTTTTAATACCTAGTACCATAAATTTCCCTTTTTAAGTTCTTCTTTTGTACAATTGCTTTCTCTAATTGTGGAACTTTATTATTCCTCACATACAGTATTTTAGAAACAGTTTATCAGATCTTCTACTTTCTCTGCCACCCTTACACTAATCTCCTTTCCCCAAAAAAACTCTACTGAAATTTTTATTGGAACTGCCATGAAATTATAGATTAATCTGGGGGTTGCACTGACATATTTAAAATGTTAAGCTGTTTCATCCATGAACCATGGCTAATCTCTCCTAACTTTATCCTTTGGATGCAGTCCTAGAACCAAATAATCTAACAATCAGGATTAGGAAAACAGAAACCACTGTAGACATCTCCAATAGGATGAGATTTAACCCAGAGAATCAGAATCTTGCACAATACATAGAAGAAAAGTGAGTATCAGGCAAAAAGTTCATTGGCTTTCAGGAAACCCAAAGAGGCAGGGACCCCTGCAGAAACCTGGAGACTCTCAGGGACACTACTACTGTTAGTCTCAGCCACCTCCATCACGTAAGCAGCATTTCCCCAGGAAGCTGCCACGCAAATCCTCTGTCAACTGTCCCCATCTCGGTCCAGTTATTGCCAGTTAATGATGACTTTTCCTATTATCTCTCCTTCTAAATGTCATGCAAATCCCTCTCTTTGGCAGAAGCTAACCCAGAATTCCAGAGGTAGGAATAATGCCATGTTAAGAAATAATAACCCAGTGCAAAAGAAAAACAGAAAATGCTTAATAAATGTTAACAACTTTTAAGTGATTGTTAAGTGATTTGTAATAAGTTAAAGTTTAAATCACATAATATTAAATTTATTTTAGATATGATTGAAAGGAAGCATAGTTTAACTGACTGAATGATACAGCATATTATTTCTCTTGGAAGCATTCCAAATATTTTAACATTTGCAAAGGCTTACTTTCCAAACAGGATGAATTTTTTCATAAGAAATAATATCTCTAGAAAGACCTATAGTCAGTATGATATAGTATTCCCTCTCTGCTCAGCCTGGCCATAGCTTTATTGAACTGTGTCTAGTTAAATTCCACAATTTAAGAGAAGCATGAAGAATGTGATGACTGCTAAGGCAGCAGCAATAAAAATGATTCAATATTGGGTGAATAGGATTTATTTTACGCAAAACGCACACAATATACATATCTGTCTGCACGTGTGTGAATGACAGGGTCATTAATGGTGCTAAAGTATAAGAAGGTTTATTATCAAGAACACAAGTCTCCAAACTCTTCTGATCCAACCCTTGTCAATAAATATGTGTTGATCACGTAGTAATATGGAAATTAAAAGAATGAAATATCATTACAAAGACAGGTTCTAACATTCCTTCAGTGTTCCAAAGGATCCCGTTACACAGCCCTGCTGCACACACCCCTTTGGAGACAGTGTAATCTTGTCTGATCTCCCTTATATTCTCTGTGTTCTCCATCAAGCTGGCCAAAATCAGAAACTGCATAAAAGTTGCACATAGCATACCTTAAATCAAAGGAAACACCACCAAAACAAGTCAGGTTCACCCTGGTGACATCACAGGTGCCAGGAGGGGGCAGATGTGAGCAGGGTGTAAGGAAGTCCATACCTTAAAATCTATAATGTAGAAGAAAGCACCAAGAGAAAGGAGGGACACAGGTTCTAGAAGGAATGCTGAAGCCAGGCAGAGATGAGCCACACCTAGAGTAAGAAATGAAGCCTTGAAGGTGCCAAAGTAAAACCAGTACAGACTAAAGAAAAGTACTGGAGTGGAGTTAGAAGTTTGGAGAGAGAGAGAGAGAAATAGATGTAATCCAGAAGCCAAAAGCCTAAAACTAGAACAAGGGAGACCTTCAGACTGTGCTAGATCAAATTTCAGAACCAGGCAGGAATAGTTAGAGGTTCCAGGGCTCAGAAGTTTACGAAGCAGTTATCTTTAAAATATGCTTGGGAATAAGAATCCTTAGAAAACAAACTATTATTCTCAGTCTTGTGATTTCTAATCTGGAAGAATTCTCATCCTTTCCAACCTGGGAGGCATGCAGAGCTCTGGCAGATGTTTTGAAATTTTAGAGCTCAAAGAACAAATCAAGGAGTTGGAGCGCATTGCCAGGCAGATAACATGTATTTGCTGAATATTTGTTTACCGTTGACTCATTGAAATGAATAGTTCTCCACAGGAGGACACTGTCCACAGAGGACCTCAGGGCTGTGAGTGAGGAGGCTCTAGTGCTCTCTGGGGACTAGATGCTGTCCTCACCACCAGAGTACAGCATAGAGGCAAACCAAGTTCCTGCCCTCAGGAGACTTACATTCTAGTGGATCATCATTGTCTGGAATTTATTATCTCTTTGTTGGGCAACTTGTCATTGCCCTGCTTTGTCACGTTCACCAATTTCTGTAGATTTGTGTCTTTTAAAGATTACTCTGGTCAGTGTGGGGGATTATTGACTGATTGTGTTTAACTACTGGTCCACAAATTCCTAAAGATGGATTGACCCTTGACTCTTGTGGCTCCAGCACACCAGTTTCCTGTTTTACAGTAGTTAAACATAATCACCACTAAAAGTTAAATTATTTAAACTCCCAATAAAATAAATGATAGAAAAGATTATAAACAATGAAAACACATCACTTTCTAAGTATTTTATTACATTTTACCATTATATCTTTTAATCTATATAGTGGAAATACTATATAGCAGGGGCTACTATGCATCTCTTCCCAACTCTGTGCTCAACGGCACCATGTTGCTAGCTTGAAATTAGCCAAAATGGAGGATTTACACTACCAAAATTGGTGAAGGTGACAGAACAGGGCTTTTTTCTCCCAGAATGGCAGCAATGAGATATTTACCAGTGCAATGCTGAAGTGGGAAGACCAAAACCATTGCAGCAGTCCATGTGAAACACAAGGGCAACTAGAACAAGAGCGATGCCAAGGGACATAGATGGTTCTACATCAGTGGAAGAGTGAAGCTCATGGAACTTGCTGATGCAATACATGTGAAAAGGGAAATAAAGATAAAGTTATGTCTAAAGATTTTGGATATGAGTTTGATTATAGCTTTTTGAATTTGAGAGCAAGATAGAAACTGACTCCTGTAGCAGTAGTGATTATTAAAGAAAAATTTTTTGAAGAATTTTCTTCTCCAGAGCTTTTCACCAAGGATTTTCAGATAGTTATCTTTTCCATGATATAGCAATAATTGATGTTTATAGAAACTGAATATGGTAATTATATCAAGTCAGGATTGCTCTTTACTTTCCCAGCTCTTAATACAGTGCCTAGTATATGATCAGTGTTTGGTGTTCAAGGCAGTCAGTCATCTTCCTTGGCTAAGATGTTATCTTATGTATTGAGGAATCTATTAGAAAACCCACAATCATTTAATAGCGACCTAACTACTATATCATTTTACTTGAAAGCAAGAGCTGAAAAGAACTGAGTCACTAAAACCCAGAGCTCTCTAACTAGTTCAACATATCTGGTGGGCTACACTCACTGGTACCGATGGCAGTGCTTTTGGGAGTATTACACATTATCATGAGGACATCTCATTTTCCAAGAAAATTAGGCCACAATTGGTCTGTGAACCAGTGTTCCCACAGGATATATGTGTGTGTGCATGTGTACAGGTATGTATTTATTTATTATAGGATTTGGCTTGTGCAGTTATGGAGGACAAGAAATCCCTTCATTGGCCATCTGCAGGCTGGAGAACAAGAAAACCAGTGGTGAATTCAGTCTGAGTCCAAAGGCTCAAGAAGAGCAATACTGATGGCTAGGGGTAGGAGGGGATAGATGCCCCGGCTCCAAAAGGGAGAGTAAATTCTCCCTTCATCTTGTTTTCCATCTGGGCCCTCAACTGATAGGATGATGTCTCCCACTTGGTGGATCATCTCTACTCCATCACTGACTCAGATGCTCACTTCTTCCAGAAACACCCTCATAGAAATAATGTCATCCCTTGGCCTTGTCAAGTTGACACATAAAATTAACCATCATTTGCCCAAAGCAGAATACAGGTATAGCCATTAACTCTAATACGTAGATTTTAGAGTGTAACTCACTTAACATCGCTCTCTCGCAAAAGGAAGTCTTATTTAGGTATAGCTGAAGTAATTGTGCAAGGTCCATTCAGTTCTACCCTTGGTTCCCTGCCACATACTTTGGAGAAACTCAGTATTTTTTACAGGTAGAAGAGAATTTTGTTGATCTTTGTTTCAGAGCCAAGAGGAAATTTTATTCACAAGTGTATTTCTACTATCAGTCTGCTGAGCTACAATGTTACCCTAACATGAGGTGAACTCCACCTTAGCATTCTTTATCTGCATGGAACATTTTAGTTCTTCAACTGATAAGCCACTTTCCTTTAATCTTAGCATAAAGTTCTCTGCGGCCTTGAAAGGCGCTCAGGCTCACGAAAGTGTCTTCTCAGACTCAGACCATAAAGCGGGATTCACTCACCAGCACAGTCAGGACAGTGGGCCTAGGGGCACTGAATAATGGGGAATTCCACTCCTTAGAGGCATTGCAAACAGGCATTGTTTTCTTTCTTGCCACATGGTAGCCCTTGAAACAAAAGTCATTCCCCCCAATCAGTCCTTCTACCTCTTTTGCAACAAATATGCTGTTGTTCACTGGCAAACGTTCTGTACAACTCTCTGGTTCACCAGTTTATTATAAAGGATATTTTGAAGGACACTGATGAAGAGATATATAGGGTGAGGGGCATAGACCTTCTGTGCCTTCTCAGGGAAACTACACTCTAGGAACCTCCATAGTATTCTGCGATCTGGTAGCTCTCACGTTTGTTTTGTGAAGTTTTACTGTTATGATTTGCATCATAAATGACCCCAAAAGCTCAAATGCAAAAAGCTTGGTCGTCCATCTGTGTCATTATTGAAAGGTGTTGGAGACTTAGGAAGTGGATCTAGTGGGAAGAAGTTAGGTCATGGGCATGGCCTTGAAGCGGGTAATAGGGACCTGTCTCTTCCTTTCTGTCTCTTTGCGTCCTGGCTGCCATGAGGTGAGCAGAGTTGCTCTCCCATGCACTTCTGCTGTGAAGTTGCCAGAAGCCCAAAAGCAACAAGGCCAAGTGAACATCAATTAAAATCTCCTAAAGCATGAGCCAAAATAAATCTTTCCTCCTTAAAGCTGATTTTCCTCAGGTATTTTGTCACCATACTAAAAACCAACAGCTTATTCTTTATAAAAACCACTATACATGCTCAAAATCATTATTACTGAAGTTGAATACCTTTCTACATAAATTTGTTGTTGCCCCTGAGATTTTTCAATAAACAATTGTCTATAGTTCCTAGGCATCATATTTCAGTGATTTCCTGACTATGGAATCAACAGGATATAAATGCCAGGAAATAATGAATTATCTTGTACTATTTTTAGAAATTGAATATCTAAATGAAGTAGACTTGTAGCATTAAAACTAAATACTATTTTAGATTAATGCTTTGTATTAGTCAGTTTCACTCAGATTGATCATAATTCCTAAATCTCAGAAGGCTTACAGTAACAAAATCTTGTTTTTTTATTATAGTGGAGTTTTGTTTTTTTTTTAGGAATGACCAACAATTAATCAATGTTTTTATCTTATGAATTAATTCAAGGTTCTGGATGACTGTGAACTAACATACAATTGAAATCCCAATACAGTCATTAATCTAGGTATTTGGTTGTTCTCATTACAGATTCTTTTTTTCTTTCTAGTATTCTATAACAATTTATCTTCTGTTCTAACAATATTTTTTTCATACTTTACAGAAGGAGGAAATGTATTTATACAAACCATGAAGTCCACATATTGAGTACTATTACAGCTGGTTTCTGGATAGTTCATTGGCAGACATATCAGACAATCCAGTATATTTTCCTCTATATCAAACATGATCTTGAAGTAAGTTTTCTAGGCAGAATGACAAAGATGGAATCAATCATACAGAATCAGGGCAGATTTACTTCTTTCAGGTAATTCTTAGGGAAAATGAGATTAGTTACAGGCAGAGAGACAGATAATCACAATAGATGTGAACTACCATTAGGCTGTGGCTCTGATTCACATTTTCAATTAAGGGCCAAGTTGGAGTAGTAGGCTTTTCATGTCTTGGGATGTAACTCGCACATGGCAGAGGGAGAAAATTCATGAGAAATGGAAGAACCTCATGAAGGCTCTCAGCACCTTGCTCAGTGCCACTTTCCCTTACATTGGCCAAAGCTAGACACATGGCCGAACGTGGAGTAAGGGCCATTATGACATCAATGGGATCATGAAATGTACACTTCTGAAATAATTTGGAACACTAACAAAACCTACCCCATGCCTAACATGGTATTTACTCCATTCAGGAAAAGTAGTGCAACCTAAGCAATAACTATGTTTTGTGGTTTTTAAGCTTTTAATTTGAGTGAATTGAAATTCCTTTAAAAGAGTATCTTAAATATTTTTGGGAGGCCGTTCAAGTAAGCTGTTTTATTACTTTATATGAATTGTATTAGAAACTCAGGACCAAAGTGCTCTCCAGAACATCAAAAATGTGGGCTTTTCAGTCTCTACTGGTACCTCATAAAGAACCCTAGGATTTACACAAGAGTTATTGAATTAAAGGCTTAAAAGGTTAAGTAAATTGCTCGAGGTCACAATCATATAAAGCAACATATACTGGGTTTAAGCCAAAGACTCAGATATTTACTGTATTATTCTTGCCAATTCACAGTGACAAAGAAATAGCTATTTCCTTGTCAGTGTGTGAGTTAAGATGTTCTGTGAATTCTCTACAACATTAATAATCTTAAACCTCCTTTAGAACTTCACTTAAAGAGAAGCCTAAATCCTTATATGTCACCAAAGATACTGCCCTGGTGTATTCTGCCTGAGCTCATGATTACATGTTTGGTTTTTTTCTTTGGTACCGGGGATTGAACTCCGGTCCTCTCGCTTGCGCAGCAGGTGGCGAAACCACTGAGCTAAATCCCCCGCCCATGATTACATGTTTTGACTACAAACTTGGAAGAGAAAGACTGAATAATGATGTTCTGAACCAGCTGCTGCTACAAACACCAGAACATGTTGTGTGGCTTCCACCAGAAATTTTGATGTTATATTTCATTGATTTACTGTTCTGGGTCAACCAGAAAATATTCTAAGATTCCACACCAGATCTATATTTATTGAATGTGTGTGAAAGGAATGATCATCAAGGAAAATGCTCAAAGAAATAGCATTGTTCTTTAGCTATAGGCATGAATTATCTTCCTATAAAGGACACATAATGCAAGAACATTTTTCTTTAAAATTTCAGCAGGCAGTTGATAATTTAATCCAGCCAAATTATATAAAGCACATGGGAAATTGTTTGCATGAAGCACTGACTAGAAGCTGCATCTGGAATTGATTTTTATATTGTAAAATAGTCTAAGGGAATATCTGTTATAGGCTTTGCTATTCAACATAACCTACTGAGGATTTTTTCTCCATGAGGAATAACAAGGAATCTTTGTGTGTGTGGGGGGGGGTGTCCACATGCATGCTTGTACATAAATTTTAGAATTATTTTAGTGAAAGAACATCTGTACTAAATGCCTCATCAGTAAGACTTAATGTATGTAGACTATGCAGCCCCAGATATTTCTGAAAAGGGAATTTGGGGACATGAGGAATTGAAAAAATTATTCTAAAGGTCATCTGGAAAATACATATCTAGGAATTACCTAGAAAGGAAGAGGGGTAGAAAAGGAAGGGAGAAAGTAAAGAAGGAAGATTTGTCTGCCAACTATGAAAATATATAAAATTACAGAAATTTAAAAAGAAACCATCTCTGAGCCCAAAAAAGGGGAGACAGATCAATGGGTCCAAACAGAATATAAAAACAATCCCATAGTTGTATGAGAATTTGGTATATGTTAGGATGACATCTCAAATCTGTGGTAAAAACATGGTCCATTTGATAAAAGACATTGTGAAAAAATGGCCAGTGTTTTAGGGGAAAACATGTTTTTCTATATTGCTTCTTTGCCAAAATAAATTCCAGATAGATCAATGATATATTGAATTCATGTTGATTTAAAAATACAATTAAATATTGAAAAGATACTAATCACAAGTTAATACTTTTATGATATAATCTCTCTGACTTTTCTGTATTTGCTAAGATGCATGTTTCATGGAAGCAAGGATCATCTTTTTACTTCAGTCATCACTGCATCCCTAAACCTAGCAGAGTACCAGGCACAGTCAAAAATAGTTGTGAGAAGAAAATTAAGAGATTTAATTGATTACCACATAAAGCACACTGGGAAATTGTTTGCAATTCCCTGCTAGACAATATTGTTTTTTACAGTCAGTCTGTACATCCATCTGTCCTGTTCAAGCTACTTACGGCTAGGAAGAAATCTACTCATGGTCCCTCAGCATTTGTGAGCAAAGATCCATGAAAAAACTAAATATGGTAGACGGTGAGGCAACTAAGAGTTGAGCAGACTCCTCAGCAGTAGGCTGGGTACAAACTTAACAAGAGTCAGTTCTGTTGAATTTCCAAGTGTCAACATGCTTAGATTTTGCTTTTCCTACCCCCACGAGATCAATTTATGACAAACAGGGTAAAGCAGAAATCATTCTAGACACTTATCTGTCTATACTTGTGTATCACTGTTCTGTTTTAATCCACAAATGCTGCTCTTTGTAAAGTACTGTAGTTCAAAGTTCTGACCAGTCCTTCTGTTCTGGAAGACCTACATCTACCTCAGAAAAAACCTAGAATGAAATTATCTAATAATCTTTTATCCAAGTATCTTTGCCCATCTACTGTCATAGAGTTCATTCAATATGGGAGAACAGAAAGCAGTGATTGTTTTCACTATTATTATTGGCTAAATTTTCTAAAGACTCATCAGAACAACAAATAAAGATGCCAGCAACTCCTTACAAACCACTAGGACTGCTAGAGCAGAGTCACCTGGGGTTTAACCATTAGTCGTGATGGGTACAGTATGAGCTTTGGACCAAGACATACCCAGTTCCAACCCTCATTCAGACATGTCTTAAGCCACCATGAGATTTTTCTGTATTTAGAGACATGCCAAAGCTTGTCTCTTTCGGCTAGGTTATTGCTGATCCCAGACACCAGGAACTCCAGATATCATTTCATCAACTCCTGCATTAGTCCCTCCTGACCTCTTCCCTCAAGCCAGGTCCGGGTAGAGGGGGACAGTGTTAGCAGTGATGTCACAACATGAAAAACTCACAAGCCCATCCAGGAACAAAGCAAGAAACCCAAAGGAGGATTCACATAGGAGAACAAGTTCACACAATTAACCTTGTTGTAGAGATAAAGTACAGTTGGTAGAGAAGAGAAGAAAGAACAAAAGCTATGAAGACCACAAATACAGTAGACGTTTAATTTTTTTTTAAATGAAGCACAGTAAAAGACACATTGTACTTCCAGGAAGATGGCAAAGTGGTGAATAGCAGAGAAAGAAACTTTCCAAGATTTGGTGTCCTGACACTGGAATATTAGGAGCACGAGAAGGAGGAGGAGAGCGGTTCCCTAGGACCCAGGAAGGATCTGAGACAAGAATTGAAGTCTACAGGGAGAGTGAAGAAGAGAGAGATACCAAGCAGCACTCTCTCCCAGAGACCAGACTGTCCACAAGGGAACAGTGGGCCAAAGCTGCAGCAGATGCACAGTGGCTACTGATGAACCTAGAGGCCTCTATGGAGAAATGCACCAGTGGAATGCAGCAGTGGACAAACCGGACTGCAGCAGCTGGGGGGTTATCCAGGTTCAGACCTCACGCAGGAGAGGGTGATTGGCTGGTAGCCATCTTGGAGAGGGGCCAAATGAGCTTGGAATTCAGAACAGCTGTGGGAAGACTCCATCTAGTGGCTCCCAGTGCTTCAGTGTGGGTGCTGAGTTCAAGTTAGCAGGAGGTCAGGGAGTGTAGTTCAAGCCAACAGGAGACACATAGACTGTTGTAGGCTCAAGGCTGGGATTATCCACTACCCCACCATGAAGCTGCAGCTAGCTTGCTGCAACTAATCAATTTGGCTCTGGACTCTTTACCCACATTGCCTAACAGTGACAGCAGAGACACACTTTGAATTGGACCTTTTGGGGTTTTAAATCTTTTTCCTTTTCCTTTTCTTTTTTTTTTAATCTCCTTTCTAGTTCTTGTTTTGTTTTGTTTAGTTTTTTCTTGATTGTTTGAACCCTGTTTCTAGTTTTTTGTTGTTGTTGTTCTGTTCTTATTTTTATTTTTTACTTTTCTCTTTTTTACCTGTCCTTTTCACCAGTTTCCTAAAGTTTTTCCTCCAGCCTTGCTTCTGATCTCTTCCTCTTCTTCTAATTCTGTTTTTTGCCCCTTAACCCCTTTTAAATCTTCTCCCCTAAGGGTAAAAATGCCATATTAAGGGCTACAATTTGTCATTTTCTAGGCTGTATTTGATGCTATTATTGTTGTTGATTGTACTACTTTAGCCAAGGTGACATAATTGTGCTAATCAGTTGTTCCTCCTGATATACCAAGACTGAGATTGCCTAAAGGTCTTTTAAAAAAGTTTATAGGCCAGTCCCAAAGAACTGGCACCTGGCCAATTAGGCAGAAACTTCTCATTCCCAATAAATTGAAGAGGTAGGATCCTGCAACAGACTCAAAACCCCAAAGCTAGCTACACCTGGAAGATACTTCTGAGAATATTCATTTCCTAAGGGTTCTGAACACTGGCAATAAAGCTACTCTCCATGAGCAATTTATAATCATCAACTCAGAAATCGAACTTTTAAAAAAATAGAAAAATGAGAAGACACTTAAATAAGATGCAACCCCCACAGACTTTCAGCTCACCAAAGGCAAACCCTGGAGGCAATGAAGTGCAACAATCCAAAAGCCACTGACCTGGACTCTCTGAAGCGGTAACAGCAGAAGTAACAAAGCAAAGAAATGAGGCTGTAGAAAAAATAAAAGCAGAAATGATTTCCCAGATAACTATAGGATGGTGACCAGAATGAAAGATACTGGTAAAAAAATAGAGGCGCTCAGGAACATGATGGAAACCATGAATGTCCGGCATAGGAAAGAAATGGAATCCATGAAACACATTCTAACAGATATGCAGGAGATTAAAACCTCCATTGAAGGTATATGGAGCAGAATGAGCCAATGTGAAGACAGAATATCAGATATAGAAGAAAGGATTGCAGTTAGCAATCATGAAGACATTTCTTAAAAATAGCAAGGGACCATAAGAAATCAATCTAGCATCTGCTAGATGATGCAAAGAAAAATAACATAAGATTGACTGGAGTCAATGAAAAAGGAAGAGATAGGGCAAATGACATAAAAAAACTATTCTCAGAAGTAATGGCAGAAAATTTCCCAACTAGGGAAAATGAATTTAAGATACAGATAAGTGAGGCATATAGGACTCCAATTAGCCATGATAAAAAAAAACAAAAAACAACAAGCTTCCCCAAGATTCCATAGATTCAGCATAAGAACAAAATATTAAAAGCTGTTAGAGAAAAGAAACAAACCACCTATAAGGGAAAACCAATCAGAATCACAGCAAACTTCTCAACACAAACTCTCAAGTCAAGGAGAGCTTGGAGTGAAGAATTTCAAGCCCTAAAGGAAAACAACCTCCAACCCAGACTGATGTACCCTGCAAAACTACCTTTAAAATTGATGGAGAAATAAGATATTTCCATGACAAAGAGCACTTAAAGAAATTCATGACCTTCAAACCAGCACTCCAAAGTGTTCTGAGGGATATTCTAGAATGATACAATAAGGATTACAAATCTGTGAACCCTAAAAGTATGAATCCACCAGGCAAGGCAAGAAATTAAACAGAAAAGGAAAGAAGGAAGCCAACAGCAGGAAAATAACATGTCAGAGAGAAGACAATATATGTCAGTTATAACCATCAATGTTAATGGTCTCAATTCACCAACCAAAAGAAACAGACTGGCAGAGTGGATCAAGAAGCAAGACTCAACAATATGCTGCATACAAGAAACACATTTAATTGAAAAACAAATTCATAGATTGAAAGGCAAAGGATAGAAAACAATATTCCATGTGACAGGAACCTGGCAAGCAGCAGGGGCAGCTATTCTATTTGTAGACAAAGTGGATTTCAAGCCAAGACTGATTAGGAGAGACAAAGAAGGTCACTATATCCTAGTAAAGGGAACAATCCAAGAGGAAGATATAGCAATCATAAATATATATGCACCAAGTAGCAGCACACCCAACTATACAAAACAGATATTAACAGACATGAAACATCATATAAGCACTAATACAATTGTAATGGGGGACCTCAATACCCCACAGTCACAAATAGATTGACTAGACAAAAAAATAAAAAATTAAATACTAGAATTGAACCAAACCTTTGAAAAAATGGACTTAGTAGGTGTCTACAGACTGTTCCACCCCATAACATCAGAATACATATTATTCTCAGCTGCACATGGAACTTTCTCCAAAATAGATTATATACTCACTCATAGAACATACTTAAGTAAATGTAAAGGAATTGAAATAATCCCATGCATATTATCAGACCATAGTGCAATGAAAACAATGCCAAAAGAAAACAATGCCAAAAGAAACCACAAGAACTCCATAAACACATGGAAAAATAACACCCTCCTGAAAAACCAATGGGTCACAGATGAACTTAAAGGAGAAATCAGACAATTTCTACAATTAAATGATAATGACAATACAACATACTGAAACTTATGGGAAGCAATGAAAGCAATCCTATGAGGAAAATTTATAGTAGTGAATTCCCATATCAGGAAAATAAAGCAGACTCAAATAAACAACATAATATTGAACATCAAGCTTCTAGAAAAACAGCAAGTCAAGCCCAAAGCTTGTATGAGGAAGGAAATTATAAATATCAGAGCAGAAATTAATGCAATGGAGACTAAGAAAACAATACAAAAAAATCAATGAATCGAAGAGTTGGTTCTTTGAAAGATTAAAAAAAATTGACAAACTCTTAGCCAACCTTAACAAAAAAAGGAAAGAAAAGACTGAAATCCAGGCAATTAGGAATGAAAAGGGTGAGATCACAACAGATCCTGCAGAGATTCAAAAGATCATCAATATCTACTTTGAGAACTTGTATTCTAATAAGATGGACAATACAGAAGAAATGGGCAGATTCGTAGATACACATGAATTACCTAAACTGAATAAAGAAGATATAGAAATTCTAAATAAACCAATATCAGCCAATGAAATTGAATGTGTAATTTAAAAACTACCAACAAAGAAAAGCCCTGGCCATGATGGATTCACTGCTGTTTTCTACAAGAAATTCAGAGAAGACCTAATGCCACTACTCCTCAAACTCTTTAATGAAATTGAAAGGGAAGCAATACTCCCAAATTCATTCCTGGAAGCAAGAATTACCCTGATTCCAAAACCAGAGAAGTATCCAACCAAAAAGGAGAATTACAGGCCAATCTCCCTAATGAACATAGATGCAAAAATCCTCAATAAGATACTGGCAAACAGAATACAGCAAATCATCAAGAAGGTTATACACTATGACCAAGTTGGATTCATTCCAGGGATGCAGGGATGGTTCAACATACACAAATCAATAAATGTAATACACTGTATTAACAGAGCCAAGGACAAAAACTATATGATCCTCTCAATAGATGCAGAAAAAGTGTTTCGCAAAGTCCAACACTCATTCATGATAAAAACTCTACAAAAAATTGATATAAATGGTCTTTATCTCAATCTCAGATAAAGCCAACAGCCAACATACTAAATGGACAAAAACTGAAAGCTGTCATTCTAAAATCAGGGACAAGACAAGGATGTCCATTGTAACCACTCTTGTTCAATATAGTTCTGAAAACCCTAGCCATAGCAATTAGACAAGAGAAAGAAATAAAAGGAATAAGGATATGAAAGGAAGAAATTAAATTATCATTATTTGTGGATGACATGATACTCTACATAGAAGACCCCAAAAACTCCACCAGAAGACTTTTAGATTTGATAACCAAATTCAGTGGCATAGCTGGATACAAAGTCAAACCTCCAAAGTCAATAGCCTTCCTGTACACACATAACAGACTTATGGAGAAAGAAATTAGAGAAACAATCCCTTCCACAGTAGCATCCAAAAAAATGAAATACCTGGGCTGGGGATTTAGCTCAGTCATGTTACCACCTGCCTTGTAAGTGCCAGGTCCTGAGTTCGATCTCTGATACAAAAAAAGAAAGAAAGAAAGAAAGACAGACAGACCTAGGAACCAATCTAATGAAGGAAGTAAAATATCTCTACATTGAAAACTACAGCATTCTGAAAAAGATGATTGAAGAGTATATCAGAAAATGGAAAGATATTCCTTGTTCTCGGATAGGAAGAATATAGTGAAAATGGCCATACCTCCAAAATTGTTTTACAGATTCAGTGTAATCCCATTTAAAATCCCAACAGGATATCTCACAGAATTAGAAAAAAAAAACCCTAAAATTCATTTGGAACCAAAAGAGACCTAGAATAGCAAAGGCAATTCTGGACAACAAAGGCAAAGCAGGGGTATCACAATCCCTGACTTTAAATTATACTACAGAGCTATGGTGATAAAAACAGCATGGTACTGGCAAAAGACCAGACCTGAGGATCAATGGAACAGACTAGAGGATGCAGAAACAACTCCAGACATACCCAACCACCTTATCTTTGACAAAGGAGTCAAACACCTTCTCTGGAAGAAAGATAGCCTTTTAAACAAATTGTGCTGCAAAAACTGGCTTTCTACATGCTGAAGATTGAAACTAGACCCCTATCTTTCATCACACACTAACCTAAAATTGAAATGATCAAAGATTTAAATATTAAAACAGAAATCCTATATCTGCTAGAAGAGAGAACAGGTAGAACACTTGAGAACATGGGAGTAGGCAAAGATTTCATGAACAAAACCAGACTGCACAGGAAATGCTACAAAGAATCAACAACTTGGACCTCATCCTATTAAAAAGCTTTTTCACAGCAAGAGAAACCATCAACAGAGAGAAGAGATGACCCACAGTGTGGGAAATGATTTTTACCAGCTATTCAGATAAAGGACTCTTATCTAGAATATATAAGGAACTCAAAAAGCCAGACCTCCCAAATTAAAAACCCAATGCAAAATCGGCATCTGAAATAAAAAGATACTTCTCAGATGAAAAATTAGAAATGGGAAATAAATATATGAAAAAGTGTTCAACATCACTGATTGACATGCAAATGAAAACAACGCTGAGATTCCACCTCACTCCAGAAAGAATGCTGATTTCAAGAAATCAACTAGTAACAAATCCTGGAGGGGCTATGGGAAAAAAGAAACCCTTCTCCACTGCTATTGGGAGTGTAGACTGGTGCAAATACTGTGGAAATCAGTGTGGAGATTTCTCAAAAAATTAAAAAGAGGTTCCATTTGACCCAGCTATGCCTCTTCTTGGTATCTTTCCAAAAGAATTAGAAAACATCATACTACAGTGATATGTGCACATCCATGTTTATAGTGGCACAGTTTGTAATAGCTAAATCTTGGAAACAGCCCAAATGCCCATCAACAGACAAGTGGATAAAGATGTAATTTTTTTATACAGTGGAGTACTACTCTTCCATAAAGAAGGATGAACATCAGGCATTTATAGTTAAACGGATGGACCTTGAGACCATACTTTTAAGTGAAATAAATCAGACACACATGTTTAAATACCACACTGGTTCTCTGGTGTGAGAAGCTGAAAGTGGAAATAAGGACTGAAATGTATAATGGATGTTGGGAAATGGGAAAAAAGTGTTCATATGGGGAGGGGAACAAGGGAGGACAGAGGGAGAAATGAAGGAAGGGACAAGAAAAAAAAGTGAAAATAGAAGAAAAAAATGGAAACAAAGCTTTTGTATATAGGGAGGGGAGGGAGTTTGAGGGGGGGAATGGGATAAAATAAAATAAAATTTATTATAAAAAAAGAAGGAAGACACATTGCAATTAATCCTCCTCAAAATACTCTCCCTTGCTCTAAGCACTCTTATCCCATTATTTGTGCCACTTTCTGAAGCAGTTCTGGAAGTCCTCCTCCAATCTCCCTAATGTCTTTAGTTATGCTGTTGGGCTGCCTTGATGTCCTGAATAGATTCAAAACATTTACTTTCAATAGTCTTTTTGACTCTGAGGAAGAGCCAGAACTTGCTTAGTGACAGATCCAGTGAATAAGGTGGATGAGGACATCCTGCAATGTTTTCATTTGACAGAAATTGTTCTAAACATTTGATCTATGTGGAATGATTCAAAGATACAGTGAATGTTTAAATTTAAAAATTTATTACAGTAAAAGACACATTGCCATTTATCCCCCTCAAAAAACTCAAAATACTCCTACTCATTTCCAACTCACTTATCCCATCATTCTTAGCAATGCATCTTTCTCTGTAATAAGTTTTCTTTAATTTAAACATTCATCTTATCTTTTGAGCACCGTCTGTAAATACTTGAGGGATTCAAGGCTTTGATACTTTCACTAGACCTGAAATTAAGCAGGAGAACAAATAAACCTAAAAAAAAATTGTAGTAATGTAGTCATGTGATTTAGAAATTCAGCTAGCTGCTGGCATGAGAGACAGAAAGATCCAACTCCAGAAAGGCCATTTAGGGTCCAGAAGAGAGAGAAGAAGAAAGTCGAGTGGCTCCCACCCAGGGATCCTCTGGAGCAGGCGCCATGAGGCTAGGATGTGACAAGGTCCTTCCACCCACTGGATTCTAGAATCGAATGCAGACAGAAACAAAGAGATGGGAAGGAGGAAAAGGGAAATTAGATAAGACATTACGAAGAAAGATGGAATTATTTTTATTTAAATCTCTCCTTCTGCATAAGTCTCAGTGAAGAATTGCCAGCAGGAGGGCCATGTACCTGCTTTGCAAGGTGGCTGCACAGTGTCCCATGCACAGAGTTACACAGGAGGGCCACTTCCCACTTTTCACAGCCGACCCCTTCTCTCTGAGCACTGGGAACTTGGCAAACTCCCTTGAAGCTTTCTTGAATGGCCACTGCCCTCACTGGCAACTGAGCCTAGTTGTATAGTTTCTCCAGAGAGTCTTTCTGAAGGCCCTCTTTCAACAGACAGTTGCATGGCATGTACAGCAGGCTTTTACTGGTCTGCATCATTGCAGTGATGGTCACATGATGCCTTTTGTAAAGGTTTGAAAGTCCCTTCAGATCATGGCAGTTATTGCTAGACTGCAAAATCAGCCAAACATTTTTTAATTCATCATCAAGTCAGTTGCTCATTCAATATGTATTGAGTGATGCCTGTGCCTTCAAGAGGCCAGGAGATGGTCACTCCTCAAGGAGCTGCTTTCTCGTTTGGAAGAAGGAGAAGGGCACCCTCACATGGGCCTCAGTTCCATTTCTTTAACATTCCCTGTCCTGTGGACCCCTCCCCTCCTACCACTTGCTCTGAGGAAGCAATATGATATTATGGGGGTGTCTTAGTTACTTTTCTCATTTCTGAGACAAAATACCCAACATCCACAAGTTAAAGGAGGAAAGGCTTATTTTAGCACACAGTCTGTAGAGGTTTCAGTCCCTAGTTGGCTGGCTCCAAGGCAGGGCATCATGGCAGAGGGGCATGGCAGAGGAGAAACAGTCCATGGTGTGGCAAGCAGGAAACAGCAAGCAGTGAGCCTTCCTTTCCCTCTTTATTCCATTCAGGCTACAAGATCATTGTTTGTACCACCCACACCCAGGTTGGGCTTCCCACTATTCACACCCAGAACAATTCTAAGCTAATCAGTGGACTTATCCAGTTGTCAAACCCATAATCCAGTATCACATATCCATGATCCAACCACCTTCCAAAAGCCCCACCTATGAGCACATATGGCTTTGGGGTACATCCAGATATAAGGCACAACAGGGAAATGTTTTGGGGGTGAAACACTCTCAAACCATTCCACGTAGCCTTCCCCTCTTACCAGGAAGGTCAGACTCACATTCAATATTTTTCCTAGTGCTTTTGGGGGAGATCATAATTTAGTCAGCGCTGTCCTCTGAGGTGAACTCTGATGTACCTCAAACACATCCAAACATCCTCTAGTGGAAAAGAATAACTCAGGCTCACCTTATTGGAAAACTCACATTTAAGTATCACCTGAGAATGTTGGTTATTCCTTCATTACCACAAGAATCAAATCTGCTGAGAAAGCAGGGCTCTGAAGAAATGGAGTAGGGGCAGGCATGTTTTATACCACAGGAAGCATGCCAAGGGAGGACAGGCACTTTGGAGGTGAGTTGGGCAGCAGGGCACTGGATGCTATGTAGATCTTTGGTTCCCACTGAAAGAAGACAGGGAAAAGATGAAAGAAGCCTTAGTTCCAAGATGAACTTTGTCTACCTCTAAACTTAGATAACATTCTGACTCTAAAGTCAAGCAAAATTTCCTAAGCCCTATTAGGTAACAATTGCTGCCTGTCCCACTCCCTGAGTCATTTAAGATGGGATGGGATTAAACCAAACTTAGAGATGATCAGAAAATGAAAAGTAGTGAATCTATGTTCATGGTAGTCATCATACCCTAGGGCCTTCCAGAATTTAGGATGTTGTTATGTGTTAATACTCTTACTAAGTCCAACTACATCAGGAAAGGAGCTTCAACAATAGCACACACATAACTACATACTTGAGATTCAGAGATTGGTGAAAGTAAGGCAGGTATGGGATGGGTCTCAAATTCCTTTACCTGAAAATAAAAGCCACAATAGCTCCTGCCACTGCCCACAGAGAACTGAGGGTTTGTCAGGGACCGAGATGGACACCGGTATCAAACTTCACAGAAGTGAGTGTACCAGAGAGAGATGATAAAGCAGAGGGAGGGAAAATTATGTTCTACGACCAGCACTATCCAGTAAAACAACAGACGCCAAATATGCAAATTGATATTTTAGTAGCCATAGTAAAAACTGAAGGACACAGGTGAAATTAATTTTCATGTATTAAAACAAATACATCAACAAAAAATCAAGGAATCAAAGAGTTGGTTTTTGGAAAGAATAAATAAAATCAATAAACCTTTAGCCAACCTTATCAAAAAAAAAGGGAAAGAAAAGGCTCAAATCTGTGCAATTAAGAACAAAAAAGGTGAAGTCACAACAGATCCAGCAGAAATCCAGAGGATCAGCAATACCTACTTTGAGAACCTGTTCTCTAATAAAATGGAAAACACAGCAGAAATGGACAGATTCCTAGATATATACGAATTGCCAAAGCTAAATGAAGAAGATATAGAAATTCTAAACACCCCAATTGCAATGAGTGAAATTGAAAATTAATAAAAAATTTACCAACAAAGAAAAGCCCATGTCTTGATGGGTTCACTGCTGAATTCTACAAAACATTTAAGGAAGAAGTATCACCATTACTCTTTAAACTCATCAGTGAAATTGAAAGGGAAGCAATACTTCCAAATTCATTCCTGGAAGCAAATATTACTTTGATTCCAAAACCAGGGAAAGACCCAAGCAAAAAAGAGAACTACTGGCCAATCTCCCTAATGAACATAGATGCAAAAATCCTCAACAAGATACTGGCAAACAGAATACAGAGGGTCATCAAGAAAATTATACACCCTGACCAAGTTGGATTTATCCCAGGGATGCAAGGATGGTTTAACATTCACAAATCACTAAATGTAATACACTATATTAACAGAGTCAAGGACAAAAACCATATGATCATCTCAATAAATGCAGAAAAAGAATTTGACAAAAATCGAACACCCATTCATGATAAAAACCCTACAGAAAAATGGAAGAGAAGGTCTTTATCTCAACCTGATTAAGGCTATCTATGAAAAACCAACAGCCAATATCATACTAAATCGTCAAAAACTGAAAACTTTCACACTAAAATCAGGAACAAGACAATGATGCCCACTATCACCACTCCTGTTCAACATAGTTCTGGAAACATCAGCCACAGCTATTACAAAAGAGAAAGAAATAAAAGAAATAAAGATAGGAAAGGAAGAAATTAAACTGTTATTATTTGCTGACAATATGATACTTTACATAGAAGATGCAAAAAACTCAGCCAAAAGACTTCTAGACTTAATTGACAGATTCAGTAGAGTAGCTGGATACAAGGTCAACACTCAAAAAACAATAGCCTTCTTATACACAAATAACAGACTCACTGAGAGAGAAAAAGGGCAAACAATTCCTTTCACAATAGCATCCGAAAAACTGAAATACCTAGGAATCAACCTAACAAAAGAAATCAAAGACCTTTTTTTCTGAAAACTACAGCACAGAGATCGAAGAGGATATAAGAAAATGGGAAGACATCCCTTGCTCCTGGGTAGGAAGAACCAATATAGTGAAAATTGTCATACTTCCAAAACTACTGTATAGTTTTAATGCAATGCCGATTGAAATTCCAACAATATACTTCACAGAACTAGAGAAAACAATCCAAAAATTCATTTGGAACCAGAAGAGACCTAGAATAGCAAAAGCAATTCTAGGCAACAGAGACATGGCTGCGGGTATCACAATCCCCAACTTGAAACTATATTAGAAAGCTACTGTGATTAAAAAAAAAAAAAACCAGCATGGTATTGGCAAAGAAACAGACCTGGGGACCAGTGGAACAGATTAGAAAATGCAGAAACAACTTCAGACATACTCAGCCACATCATCTTTGACAAAGGAGCCAACCACCCTCATTGGAGGAAAGATAGCCTATTTAATAAATGGTGCTGGAAAAACTGGATTTCAACCTGCCAAAGATTAAAACTAGACCCAAATCTATCACCATGCACTAAACTAAGATCAAAGTGGATTAAAGATCTAAATATTAAAACAGAAACACTAAACTTGCTGGAAGATAAGTTAGGTAGAACTTTTGAAGGTATTGGCATAGAAAAGACTTTATGAACAAAACCTCAGTAGCACAGGAACTAGCACAAAGAAACAACAGCTGGGATCTCATCTTATTAAAAAGCTTCTGCACTGAAAGAGAAACCACCACCAGAGCTAAAAGACCATGTACAATGTGGGAAAAAATTTTTAGCAAGCATACCGCAGACAAAGTACTATTATCTAGAATATATAAAGAACTGAAAAAAATCAGACTCCAAAATTAAAAGACCAAATTCAAAAATGGGCATCTGAAGTGAACAGACATTTCTCAGACAAAGAAGTAGAAATAGCAAATAAACATATGAAAACATGTTCAACATCACTGGTCATTCAAGAGATGCAGATGAAAACAACACTGAGATTCCATTTCACCCCAGAAAGAATGGCTGCTATCAAGAAATCAACCAATAACAAATGCTGGCCACAATGTGGGGAGAAAGGAACCCTTCTCCATTGTTGGTAGGAGTGCAGACTGGTGCGACCACTGTGAAAATCAGTATGGAGATACCTCAAAGAACTAGGACTAGAGGTCCCAGTTGACCCAGCTATTCCCCTGCTTGGTATCTTCCCAAAATAATTGAAAGAATCATACCATAGCAATATATATGCACCCATGTTCATAGCAGCATAGTTTGCAATAGCTAAAGCTTGGAAAGAGCCCAAGTGCCCAGCAACTGGAAACTGGATAAAGAAGATGTGGGGTTTTTTATAAAATGGAGTACTACTCAGCCATAAAGAATGAGAAACTAGAGACATTTATAGCTAGATGGCTGCATATTGAGGCCATACTCTTAAGTAAAGTAAATAGGACACACATGTGTAAATACCAAATAGTTTCTCTAGTGTGAGAAACTGAAAGTGTGAATAAGGATTAAAATGTTTAAAACGAATAATTGATAATGTGAAATAGGAAGAAAAGGTCCAAAGTGGTAGGGGAAGTGGAAGGGAAAGGGGAAAGGAAAGAAGAAAGGAAAAATTATGAGAAAAGGAAAAAATGGAAACAAAGTCTCTGTAAATAGGGAAGGGCGCACAGGTAATGGAGAAAAAATAAGAACCAAGATACATCATGTACAGGTACAAGCACTCAATGATAAATGTAAACATATTGTATACCTAAAATGTACCAATAAAAGAATTTAAGCAAAAAAAATATTAAAATACTGTCCTTTCAACCTTAATCTGAAGGCAAAATTATTGAGTTGTTTTATATTTCCTTTTTTATAACTTTTCAAAATCCCATGTTATTTTATACTCACATCATAGCTGATATGACACCATCAGTTCTGAAATACGCTACAGTTAATGGTTCAAATTACCAACAATTGCAAACAATATGTAGAAGAGATTCAAGATTGTCTTCCTTGTACAATTGGATTCTGACAGTTTTTCCTAAGTGGGAAGGAAAACGGTGTATGCATGGCTACCACAGAGGGAAACTGTATATAAGCCTTGCCTGTGCCATCTGTATTTTGTGGCTGGGAAAAATACAAAAGTCTAGAGTTTTTCTAGCAAGTTCTAGCACTTTTCATAATGTCTAACCCATAGCAAGTTTTTGATAAGTATGAGATAACTACAATAAAATCCTAATGTATATGTGGCCTGACCCCCAAGGTTCCTCCTGCCATAAAGTGTCAGCATTCTTTGAATTTGTGTGTGTCTAAACTCCAGGGAAAAAAGACACAATTCAAATGGTAGTATTTCCAATACTTCATAGATCATTTTTGAACATTCAGATCTTTTGGGAGCCCTTCATTCTTACTATTCAAAGTGTGGTATTCAAACTAGCAAGATAGGCATCACCCAAGAATTTGTTAGAAATGCAGAATTTTAGGTCCCAACCCAGATCTGCTGAATCAAAATATTTACTTTGCTAGGATCTCCAGGAGATCCCTGGACAAATATACAACTTGAGCAACCAAACCCTTGTCTTACCTGTTGCCTGTGGTTAAGCAGGCCATTTCCTGGTGCCTGTCTGAGGAAAGTGCCTGTTTTAGCTGTGTGTCTTCCAGAGGCTTATGTAACTACCAGTGTATCCCAGGAAGGATGCGGAAACTTGGGAACTGTGACGGTTAATTTTGTGTCATAGACAGGATCATGGGGTGCCCATGTAAGACAGTACTTCCCAGTGTGCCTGGGAGGATGTTTTTGGAAGAGATTAGCCCTTCGTATGTGGAACTGAGTAAAGAAACTGGCCAACGCCAACATGTGGGCATCATCCCACTCATGAGAGTTTCAGTGCAACAGAAAGGCAAAGGAAAGAAGGGCAAATTCTCTGTCTCTACCTGATCATTTGAGCTGCAACACTGGTCTCTTCCACCCTCAGTCTGGGACTTATACCATTGATGCTCCTGGTTCTCAGACTTTTGGATTCAGAGTGGAACTACATCCCTCAGTCCTCCTGAGCCCCCAGCTTTCAGGTAGCAGATGATGTAGTTTTTCTGCCTCCATCATCATGCAAGCAAAGCCTTATGACAAATCTCCTTCTAGACTTGTTTATACTATGTGTTCCGTTTCTCTGGAGACTCCTGACTAATACAGGAAGCAACCCCAGGCTAGGAATGGGTTGATTCTCTCACATCATTTCAAATCCAAGGATACACCTACAACCAGGTCTCAGGCTGTGGGAAGGCATGCCACCATCTACTACATTCCTTTGGCTGTGGAATAGACCCTGGAAAACTCAGAGGAAATTCCAGTGTCCGCTCCCGCCCCAGCCCCATGGCACTTGCAGCCCACAGCCTCCTGTATTTCTTTCCTGACCTGCTGACCACCTTCAGGATCTCGTAGCATCCTAACAGGACACAGGACCCCTGCTACAGTGAGACTTTGAGCTACTGGGAGAAAGCTGAAAACATGACAATTCCTTACTTGAAATGTAATAGCTATTATCTGGAGTCCTCTGACTAGTGAAGAGAGATAAAGGTCCCTAGCACATGAGCACCAACTCACTCTTTTTAGACAGGACTCACATGACAAGCACAGCTGCTGGAATGACACTAATCAATTTAAAAAGGCAATCAGCTAGACCTCCGTCATCACCTGTGGTGCTTAGAAGAGAGGATGTGGGAAATAGAACATCTTCCATCTAGAAAGATGAAAACATGAAACCACCCTTAGACATCAGGATACTGTGGCCTTTCTCCTTTGGGGTTTCAAGTAATCAAGGCTGTGGCTGGCTCTGTGCAGAGTAGGAAAGCAAGCCCATGTTTCTTCTTTCATCCCAAATCTCCAACTGGCTGTGACTTGGAATCCCATTTTCAGTAAAAACTCTTGAGTTACAAGTTGCAGAATGCCAAAAGGTGGCCGTTGGAAGCACAGCACGTGCCTCTAGCACAATATAAGTGGAGATCTGAACTACTGGCATAAATCTGTGTGCACTGATCCATATGCTGTCAATCACCTTCCAAGAGATAGACCACTGCTGTAACACAGGTACTGTTGCCTGATGAGCCATGCCAAGGCAGCAGGCGATCTAAGGGTCAGCACCATCTGCAGCACATGCTTGGGCCATCAGATGTCACGTTCTGAGGAGGCTCAGCTGCCTGTTCTACTCATACGGAGAACGACCAATCACCTATTCCTAGCACCTGATATTTTCTTAAATTCAAATTATGTCGCCTTGGTGATGCATCTGGTGGCCCAATTACAAAATTTCACTACCCCTTAATCACAATGCTTCTCACCCAACCCTGGTTGACTTCCACCAATGTAAGAGGGGTTCCCAAAATTTTCTCATTCTTATGGAACCAAATAAATCTTCCAGCTTCTCAGGCTGGTCCCTAATAATCATCCCCTCTTAGGCCTGTCTCCCACTGCCCATCCATCCTGCACTTCTGTCTGCACAACACTGTACCCCTGGGAATGTGACCCTACAAACACAAGGACGAAGCTTCCTTTTTCCAAGTCATCAAAGAGCCTCCTGGGATACAGTCAACAGGTTATGGATACAAGAAAATGTGTCCACTCCAGTTTTTCAGTTGGGCAAATTATAACAAGAATTCTCAACTGTGTCAGCAAGTTAGAGTTATCTGGAGACACTTCTAAAAATACAGAGGTTCCAGTTCTACCCCAGACCAATAAAAACTAGAATCCCAGAGTTGGAGAGCCTTTTGCACAGTGAGGGCTGAGATCCACTGAACTGGATCGTTGTCTGAAGCAGTGGATGGGATCTTAACGACTAGGAGATGACAAAGACTTAAAGATCATAATGCATATGACCTAAATGACATAATTCTGGTAAATGACAATTCTGGGGTGGAGTGAGCTTGTAAGGGACAGGACATCTCTTTAGGCAGAACACAGTGGCCAGTCTCTCTATGTGGTGTCTGTAGCAGTATTTATTTGGAAAGTTTTCTCCTATGGGGGAAGAGTTAATCAAGCAGGCCATTATTGCCAACTTCAGAGATGTCCTATTAAGAAAAAAATATGTGTTTTGGTTGATTAGTGGTTGTTTATTTCTTTGAAAGACCAGAAAAATATTTATAAAGAGAAGGAGAAATAGAGTTCTAAAATACCAGAGTATCACAATATCCAAACAAATTCAAAACACCAAAGAACGAACTTCATTTTATTCCATAAATTGAAGAAAGCTGAATAAATGGAGAAACATATGCCATTCCTTGGTAGGCAAAATAGGTAAAAGGAGAAGCTTTCTTTAAATCAATTTGTAGAGGGTTGGGGATTTAGCTCAGTGGTTTCACCACCTGCTGCACAAGCGCAAAGACCCGAGTTCGATCTCTGGTACCAAAAAAAACCCAAAAAACAAAATGCAAAAAATCAATTTGTAGAATTTCCAGTCCAAATTATAAGATACAGAAGAATGAGGCTTTAGTAAGTGATTCTCATCTGGAAAAGGAATATATAAGAAAATACTGAAGAAAAGAGAAGATGGAAAGTGAGTTTATTGTGTCAGTTTTAATATGCATTCTAAATCCTTCAGTAGAATTATATTATACCAGTGAAAGAATATGCATTAGAATGCACCCGGAAAAGAAAGCTGTGAGACAAACTAAGTATATTTGATAGTTTGATATTTCAAATTGGTGGAAATATAAAGGATGATTTTTAAAATATACTAGGAAAATTAGTTCAATATTTGGACTAATTTCCATCTCAAAAATCCACTCAAATAAAAACAAATAAGATATAGAATAATTTAATACTTCAAAAATCTATAAAAAGTAAAAACGAGCAAGAGATTTAAACATTCACAAAAAAGACATATTAATAACTAACAAGTATGTGAAAAAGAACTCAGTAACATTGGTTGTCAGTGAAACACAAACTAAAATTACGATGCAATATCTCCCACTAAAATGACTAAAATGAAATACTGACACCAACAAGAGTTGGAAAAAATTTAGAACAATAGGAATTCTCTTGTAGTGTTAATGGGTGTGTAAAATAGTAGAATCATTTTTTAAATGTTCTGGCAGTTTCTTCTAAAACTAAACATACATTTATCCAATGCTTATTATTTCTGCTTTAGATATTTGCACATAAGAAATAAAAACACATGCCCACAAAATTAGTAACCAAACAGCATGAAATTGGCATAAAAAACAGACACATAGACGAATGGAAGAGAATACAGAACGAAGAAATAAATGCACATCAATGATGAGCTAATTTTTGACATGGATGCCAAGAACACATAATGGGAAAAGGATAGTCTCTTTAATAAAAGGTGTAGAGAAAACTAGATATTTACATGCAGAAGAATGAAATTAGACCCTAATCTCACACTGAATACAAATGTAAACACAAAAGGATTAAAGGCTAAATGTAAGACCTAAACTATTAAAAGACAAAATAGAGGAAAACTTCCGGACATTAATCTGGGCATTGATTTTTTTGGACATGACTCAAAAGTACAGGCAAGAAAAGCAAAAATAGACAGATGGGATTACATCAAAGTAAAAGCTTCTCCACAGCCAAGGAGAGAGTCAACAGAGTGAAGAGACAACCTGCAGAATGGGAGAAAATATTTGCAAATTATACATCTAATAAGGAGTTAATAAACATGTAAAAAATAGAAAATACAATAGCAAGAAAACAAATAACCTAATTATTATAAAATGGACAAAGGATCTAAATAGACATTTATCAAAAGAAGATATACAAATGGCCAACAGGCATACAAAAAAAATTCTCAGTATGACTGTTCATAAGGAAAATGTAATTTAAAAACCACAATGAAATATCAGATCACAAGCTTTTGATAATAGCTATTATCAAAAGGACAAGAGATGTTAGCTAGGATATGGAGAAAAGTGAGCCCTGGTACATTGTTTAAGAGAATATAAACTAGTCTAGTCATGGAAAATGGAAGGGAGATTCCAAAAAAAATTAAAAGTAAAGCCAAGTATGGTGGCCAATGCCTGTAATCTCAGCACTCAAGGGTGCTGAGAATGGGAGATTCAGGAGTTCTAGGTAGGAGATTAAAAAGCTTGAGGCAAGCCTAGGCTACAAAGCAAATTCAAGGCCAGCCTGGACTACATAGTAAGACCCTGTCTCAAAGAAGCAAACAATAGACTAGAAATACTTGTACCATATGATTCAGCAATCCCACTACTGGGTATATATCCAAAGGAAATGAAATCAATATATCAAAGAGCTGTCTGGATTCCTGTGTTTATTGAAGTACTAATTACAATGGCCTAGTTATACCTACATGTCCACTAATGAATGCACCGATTCTATATACAGTGAAATACTAGTCAGCCTTTAAAAATACGTCCTGCTATTTGCGACAGTGTGGATGAACCTGAAGGACGTTATGTTAAGTGAAATAATCCAGGCATTGAAAGATATAATCTCACTTACAGATGGAGTCTAAAACATCGAACTCATAGAAGCAGAAAGCACAATACGGTGGTTATCAGGGCCTAATAGCGAGAGGGTGATGGAGTAGGGGATGTTGACTAAAGGATATTCAATTTCATTTAGACAGGAGGAATAACTTCAAGAGATCTTGTGTACAACATGGTGACTATAGTTAATAGCAATATATACTCAAAATTACTAAATCAAATTTTAATTGTTCTCACCCCCTCAAAGCGTATGAGATAATACATGTTAATTAGCTCAAGCCAACCATTCCATTCCACAAAGTAAATATTTCACACATCATATCGTACATCAGATGTATCTATATAATTTTTGTCAATTAAAATTTTAAAAACATATGCCCACAAAAGAACAGATTTGGTCATAGTAGCCAAGAACTAACATGTATCCTACTCATCCACCCTATTCAAGAACTAACGTCCATCCTACTTATTGCATAAAGCCACAGTTGTTGCATCTAGTTTAAACACCCTCTTTCAAATGGTTAACCATAATTTAATTAAGTCAAAGGTAAAAGAAGATGTTAGTGAAATCAGTAGTTATACTACCTCCCTAGACAAATCTCAGAAAGTTGGCAACAGGTAATTCAACCCAAAAATCAATTATACAGGAACATTAAGGAGCTTCTCACTTTACTCCTGTCTGATTACATCAAAACTTTGGCCACATATAAGAATTACAGAATGCTTGTATGTTGGTACACTTGGAACTTATCACAAGCAAACCATCACTCTCCTTCCTAAAAGTCAAAACAGTGGGCACTGCATCTCCTGAGAACCGCAAACACTCAGCCTGCAGGCTCAACACCAAACCGAAGGCTTTTCAGACACGGGGTCCAGGAAGTCTGCTCTTTATGTTCATATAGTTAAGGTTAAAGGTTGGATCTAATTTGGACACTTGCCCAGACCATTTTCACAAAAGCTCTTGAACCTACCTTCCTCTGAGTCCTTTGAGGAGGTCTTTAGGGCTCATAATGACATCAGCTATTCTGAGCCAAAAGAGTGGTAGTCAGTGCCCTGCAATCCTTAGAGAAGTGCAGAGAACCCCCCTGAGATAAGGGAACAGAGCCAGGATCTAACTGAACATGGCTCACCCCAAATTCTGAGAAGCCTCTAAAAAGAGGAAAGTCTAACTCAGTGACTTCTCAATTGGAGTTCACCAAAGCAAGACTCTGACAGATACAGGAGAAAGCTAGTATTGAAGGAGCAGGACCTCTTTTCTGGTCTGTGTGACTGTGACCCACGAGGTGGACTGGGAAAAACCAGGCACAGAGAGCCAGAGTTAGTAGCGTCCAAGAGCAAGTTGACTTTGGGCCTTAAATGAGGTCAAAAGCTGTGGGGCTGAGAGTTGGTGGATATGTGTGCCAAGCATGGCACACCCTGCATGGCATGTGGTAAATGTTCATTTTGGTACAGTGATGAACCAATTAAATGTAATTAAATGATTACACTTAATTAAACTATAATCCAGGCTTTTGATTTCCTAGCAGTGGGTATGGCTCAGGAGATTTGAGTTTTATATACTTAAGGGAACTTCATATAAACCCACATATAAATTTGATTCTCACCCAATAGGGAGAATATAATTCTGGGGAAAAATATGTTATTTTTGGTTGGCCTGCTTGGTTCATTCACTGTTGACCAAAGGCAACAATTGAATGAAGAGTTTTATTTGATGACCTGTGATATAGTTTTGCATTGCCTGGGTATCCCAAATTCATAGAATAACAGTTGTGGCTCTTATTTACTGTATTGTTTACTGTGTTTGAATCAAAGTTGTTCTGAGATCAATGTCCAGACTCAGGGAGAATTTTGTCTCCTTTTTCCAATATTGTTCCCACAGTTCACCAGCCCACCATCAGAGCACGTGAACTTGAACACACCAACATTTGCCTTCCCTACCAAGAGTTGGCCAAGCTTTCTTTCTGGTCCTTACAACCCCAGTCACTTATCCACTGTATGATACAGCCAGATAAAACAAGGGTGCCTGAGCTGTCATCCAGGAAGACAGTTTACCTACACATGAGTGAACCAGAAAACTGATTCATAAAGTGGCCCATCATTATTCAGAGCTGGTTGTCCCTACAGGAAACTCCATTTGCAGAGAAGATTTACAATCAGAAGGTTGTTGGATAAGCATCAAGTCTCAGCAAGAGAGGTCATTTTGATTTGATTAATGATGGGTGCTGTTGGTTTTTGTCAGACAGATTACTACTTCCCTTTTCACTTGTTCCAAGGAACACACGAGTGACCCAGAGACTCTAATTCACAATTCACTATCCAACCACTTTTCCTTTAGCCACTGTGAACTTCTTATGGTTCTTTCCCTAAGTTTTGTTACAAATCAGACATCCATTCAAATTAGTTAAATAAAGGGGTGGGAACTCTCAGAAAGTTGACTCTGGCAGAAATTAACATGACCTGGCTTCAGGTGAACTGGGACTAGAATTTGGAAGGGGGTCTGGACTTGTGCTCTTCATTTCTGAGAGGTTTGAAAGCCCTTCATCTCCCTGATTACCAGAGGCCGCTGGTCACCTCATCCTATACCTTCATCTCACCTCATCCTACTCAGTTTCCTTTATTGTGCATGGTCCAACATGGCCACCAGCCCTGAGTCTACAGGATTTAGATAGCCCCACAGCTGCATGCTCCAAAAATAATTTAAAGATGAGTACTCAGATGTTTAAATAATTTGAGTACTCAGATGTTTGTATAAATGAGGGACAAAATAAGATTAAAATAAATATGATAAAGCTATTCATTAAGATTGAGGTCTACACACCTCTGAACTTAGAGAACTTTTTCTGTCTTAAATATGCCTCATGATACTTATACCTCATGAGATATATATAGGGGGGCAATAATCATTTCTTAGGGCTGATGTAACAAAGTATTGCCAACAGGGTATGTTAAACATACAGAAATGTTAAACAACAGAAATTTCTCATCACATATCTGGATGCTAGAAGTTTGAAATCAAGGTACCGGAAGTTCACAAATCCTCGGAAGTCAGTGAGGAGTTCCTTGCCATTTCCTGGCCTATGGCTCGCCAGCCAGTAGTCCTTCATGTTCCTTGATTTGCAGATGCACGGCTCCAAGCTTCCCTCCTCCCAGGGTGTCCTCCCTGTGTCATCACGACAACTTCCCTCTGAGTATCTGACGCTGCACAAATTTCTCCCCTTTATAAGGCCAATAGTCCTATTAGATTAGGGCCCACTCTAAGGGCCTCATTTTGCTTATTTCTGTCAAGACTCTATTTCTAAAGACAGTCAAATTCTAAGCTTAAGATTCAAAATATACTTTTTAGGTGAACATAATTCAACCCATATAACGCACACATATGTAATTTTATATAAAAGCCTAAGTAGAGTCATGTGCATAAATTATCATTTATTTGTAGGAAATTTTATTTTTACTTTTTAAACTTACTTTCTCCCTCCCTTTTCCTCCCTCCTACTCTAAGGTAACCAATTTGAATCAACTGGTATGTATCCTTTTTGCTCTTCCCTGTACTTCTGTAACCCCTACACATGGACACATGCATATATGATTTTGGGGAGGAGTCATTGCTTTTTTTCCCCCCTCAAAAATAAAATTATAATTTGTGAATTTATTTTCATCTTTTCTCATTCAACAGTGTCTTATGGGAATCCCTACAAATCATCTGGTTTAGTTGTAATTCATTTTTTATTGATAGCAAAAATATTCCCTCGTGTAAGATATTACATAAATTATTAAGTTCCTGCTCAGTTCATGGGCATTCCCTTTATCCCTCCAAATAGAGCTACGGCTTTTATTTCTATGAAGCTACACTCCCGAGAGTGGAATTGCTGGGTCAAGGGAAGCCTGTACTTTTAATTTTAACAAATGTTATCAAATTTCTCTCAAAGGATTTTGACACATCACAGTTCACCAGCAAGGTTCATAGTACATTCCCCTCTCCTCTCTCCTCCACGGTCCCACCAGCATGTAATTCCATGGTAGCTTTTTACCAGTCTAAGTATAAAACGGTTTTCTATCATTAATTTGATTTCCCCTAACTAGTGAATTTGGGCTTCTTCTATGTCTTCTGGCCACACAAATTTACTCTTCTATGAATTGTTTGTTTGTACTTCTTGTATGTCTTTCTTTTGCTCACCATTTTGTCCTTTTCTCATCAAATTTATGTTCACATTATAGATGTAAACTTTGTTACTTGTATTACAAATGCACTTTCCTTATATATCATTATCTACTGACTTTATAATTTTAAAAAATCAATGTAATTGAATTTTCCTTCATAGCTTCTAGTCTTAATTTAAAAAGATCTCTCTCACCCTTACAATATACATATAGCCTACTGGATTGTTAAACAATACCTTCATTGTTATATTTTTACATTGAGAAATGTCATCTGTCTGAAACAGATTTTTCTATGCTGTATAGAAAATAGTCACTATATTTTCATGTAGTTATGATCATTTTATTCCAAATAGAGAACAGCCAATACTATTATATATATTTTTCCTCCATTGTTATACATTAAATTTTCATATATATTGGGATTTTTCTCAGGCTTTCTAGCAACCTCTGCAAAGAGGAAACATAAAAGACTGAAAGAACAGTCAATGTTTTAGCTATGGTAGCTTTTGAGTGGTGAGAATTTAGGTAACAATTATTCTTCATTTTGCTTAGCTGTATATTTTAATTTTTCTCTTATAAGTATGCATTTTTAGTATAACAAAAATAAACAAATAGGTGGGACCAGTCAACACAATTGGTGTTGTCATTCATACTGTCCCAGGACAAAGCAAATGGGCACCCAGGGAACAGCACTACTATTCTTAGAGACTTGAGAAGGTTTTACCCGCAGGGAGAAACATAATAGGACTATTCCCGGGAGACTTGGAAAATCTCTTTAAAGACCAGCTTGCTCAGAGTAGGGGTGATTGAGTTTGGGGAAGTCATTTCATTCAGCCAGATCATTATGAAATAGGTGTGAGGTGGTGATTTTAAAGTGTGATCGGTAGGCACTGCCTATTTAAGCACAAGGGGTTTAATTGATTGGAAGAGCTGAGCTGATGCAATAACTACTAGGGTTGAGTGCATTGTTTGAAACATGTGAAGTGATGCAATAATTGCCTGTGTTCTGCAGCAGCTTAATTGCTGGCAGGAATTTATATGCTTAAAATCAAATCATAGTAATTCACATTGGTGATTAGACAGCACATTCAAATGATGTAAAAGTACCCCAGGGCACACACAGCCTCTGTCCCTAAGAGACAAGGGTCAGCTAAAGTCAGTCCTGAAGTCTCCCTAGAACAATTCCCTAGCCCCAGTGAAAGCTCTGCAGTAAGTTTGCAGCCTCACTGCTGTCCACTGCCTACCATGATGATGATAATTGTCCCCACCCAGCCTGGCAGCCCTCAGTGACCTGAACACTTGCCCCCTCTGTCTCTGCCTGGTACCTGACGACACCACAGGGAAGGTGATCCAAACCTCTCATCCTCCCCCTTGAAGGCCTGGGACCTGGCATGCTGGGTGTCTGCAAATCAAAGTGCATGTTGGAATTCTAGCTCATGCAAGAGGAGCGCTAAAGCACGGGTGAATGGATTGCAAGCCCCCATCTTAGAGTAAGTGCAGCATCACATTTCTTGGCCTGGCTTCCTCCACTCCCCCAGAGTAGGTGAATGGCAGGCAACCAAGCTGGGGTCCATAAAACTCACTCTGTGGGATGCCAGAGCTCAGCGGGGCAGACAGGCTGCTCTCTGAGGGTCTTCATACTCACTAGTAAACTGTAGATGGTTAGGACTGTCTGATCTTTCTGAAAACTATGTTTTCAGACTGACTCCTAGGTAATGGTTGAGTCTCCCTGAGTGTCAGATGACAGTCTCTGATGCTGGTGACACATACAACTTGATGTTTGGGCAGGACTTGAGCCAGCTAAAGGATGAGCCTTCCTAATGACAGCTGGGGCCTCCTGAGGTCTAAATGCAAGACCACATCTCCTTAACCTGGAGGTAGCCTAACAGGCACTGGGTTCAGGGCCAAGAATTTCCAATGGGGGAGAACAAGCAGGAATGGAGCAGTTTTGGTCTTCATTGCCAAACAGAGCCATAGTTTCTAGGGTTTTGCCTTTTCAGAGTTTTGGTTAGTTCAATATTGAACATTTTAAAGCACGTGTTCTCACATATCCACCTTGGCCATTAACCAAAAATAAACATTCCAATAAAGCTCCCTCATATCATTTAGCTTAGATAAATAAAATAGAGCTTCCTGGAATATTTTCCAAGACAAACTAGCCAGGAGACAAATGCCTGTGGGTGTCTTTCCCAGGTTATAATTTTGGTTTTCTATTTATATTGAATTATCAATTATTTCTATCGAATCCATTATTTAGCTCAGAAATTGATGGAACCAAAAGGGCTTATCCCTTCTCTATGGCTGTATCTGAACTATTTTTACTCCTAATCCCTTAACGAAGTAGGTTGTTTTTTGAAGAACTTATTTGTGATTGTATTGATTGATTGATTTTGCTTTGCTTCTTACTTTTTCTTTTTCTTTCTTGATTTATTTGCTACACTACAGTCTGGCATTTGAAGCTTGAGTCTCATCTACGGCCACACCACCCTGAATGTGCCCAATCTCATCTGAAGCTTGAGTCTCAGACATGCTACAGTACAATGCAGAAAAACACTCTTGATAGCAGTTGAGAAAAGAAATTCCCTCTTGAAAGGCAGGGAGTGGGCTTGAGTGGTGTTCAAATGGTGCAGCAGAGCAGAATTTGAAAACTTCTGGGTCCTTCATGTCCCACCCTCGAGAGATGGAAACTCACTTTCTTCTAACTCAGGAGAAGTCAAATTTTCCTGGGTGATAACAGAATAGAGGTCCACAATAATGTTCCCAGCCCCCCCCCCCACATAACTAGCCTGTGTTCCTCCCCAGCACTACCTGTCAGACCAGTTCTCCTTTTCTGTGTGAAAGAACCACTGGACCAAGGAGGAGGGGTGAGGAGAATGGCACTGGGGGCAGCAGGTGCTGTGAGTGTGCAGAAGTGGGTGGAGTTACAGGCCCTTCAGGAAGTGTGGCCGAAGATTTCTGCATGGCTTCCACACGGAACTAGAAAAACAGGGACTTCCTTTATCCTAAACTAGCTGGTGGCAGCAGCCCACAGCTCTTCTCACCTGTCCATCACCCATTTTCCCTTCTTCAGTCTCGCAGCGGAATTTCTCTTGGGGAGCCACCCCACCATTAAACTCTGGCCCCAAAGACCCTTCCCTGGTGCTAGGGCAGCATGTGACTCAAGAGCAGCCCGTCAGCACCACTGTTCTGAGTCAGAGTTTGGTCCAGTGACAGTGGATCCCTAGAGTGTACAAGAGTGAATGGGCATGGGTAAGCCCTGGGCATGTGAACTGGGATGCCAGTGAGTTTGCTTCTGCCTGCAGGGCTCTCTCTCTCCCTGACTTCTTCAGTTGTGTTATTAAACTCTCCCTGTATTTTTTTTTTCTGTTAGCTACTTTGTGCTGGGGTTCTGTTCCTTTCAACTGAAAGTTGCCTGACTAATTTAGTGGTATTTTAACACATTGCTTTGGGAGTTCAGTTCCGTGAGTGTGACATATACCTACTTGTGAGTTCCTTGGAACCAACAGATAAATCTCTTGTCAGGTGATTCCTGACTATCAGTTCCCTTTCTAACACTCTCTTTAAATGCTCCTCACAGGGTAAGGTGTTGAGTTCTCTCTCTTCTTTCCTTTTTTTCTTTTTGGTATCAGGGATCGAACTCGGGACCTTGTGCTTGCAAAGCAGGCGGCTGAACCACTGAGCTAAAGCCCTGGCCTTCTTTTTTCCTTTTTAAAGTATGGCTCACGCAAACCTCCTTCTGTCTCAGGCACTGGCTCGAGCCTTTGAACTCATACAACCCTCACCTTACGTCATTTCACAGGTGTGAAAACTGTGCGCCAAAGGGTAGGTGACCAGCGTGCTGTCACTATCCCCATCAGTGGCAGATGGTCTCTGACTCCTCTGGGAGCTCTTACCCCTGCCCCTCTGTGGGGCACGTTGCTCGGAGCATGGTTCCATTTGTCTTTAGCACCTTCAAGTAGAGTCTCCCAGAGCCATGTGCAACAGTCTGGCCATAGTCTGGGCTCTGGAGTGCTGCATGTCCCTTCCTCCTGTTCCAGACACCCTGCCATTTGTTAATGCTGCCTGCGATGGCTTTGCAGTTTTGCAGTTTGGGCCACCACGTCCTAGTATTGACTCACCTGGAGTCACTGCACCTTGTCAGTGTGAATCTGCATCTGCTGTCATAGCCTGCTCACTTTGGGGAGTGTCTGAATTTAAACCTTTTACTAGTTGTACATCTGGTGTACTTTTATCATATTTATATGTCTGCAAGTCATATACTATACTATTGAATAATAGAATAGATGACAGTGTCCCTGGCCTTCTGCTCACCACTAAGAAGGGAAGGAGGAGAAGGTATACTCTGGATTGAAGCCAGCAGGCTGACAAATAAGGGAACACTCGTGTATCATGTGTGCCATTGCATACAAGGGTTGGAATCACTGTGCTGTCCTCAAAGACCCGCAAGGAGAAGGGGGTGGGTCTTATTTGCTCTTGCATTTGCAGAATCTGGTTCAGACTCTGGTGCTCAGCATGTGAGTAATGAGTGATAAAGAAAAGAATAGACAAGTATGTCAGTGGAAACAAATTTGGTGCATATTTGGGACAATAAGGACAGAAATTTAAGGAGAAAAAGTTCACCTCAGGTCATGAAAGAAGATCAGCTAATGAATGGCCCTGAATGTTAGATAAGAGCATTGGTAGCCTGTACAGTGGCAGAAGAACTGAACTGGGCATTAGGAAACAGGACTCTTAGGCCATTTTAACCTCTCACTCTGTCACTGCCCCCTTGAAGGCCTCAGTTTCCTCTCAGAGTACATTTTAACTTGGCTTTCTTCTGCCATCTGAAATGTGAAGATATCACTTGTAGGCATTTCACAGAATAAAAACTGCTATTGTTGGCACTCAGGGCCCCTCAGTCCCCATTGCTTTGTGTGTTGGTCCTCACTGTGCAGTCTCACTGACTCTCTACATGGATAGAAACTTATTATGTGCCTCCACCATGCTTAGCATGGCAACCAATTAAGCATCACAAACTGGCAGCCCATGTGATATTTAGTTGGGCTCCACAAGGGCATTTTGTTTGGCTTTTTATACTCAGTGCAGTAAGCAAACTAATTGCCTCCCAAAGATGTTCACACCCTAATCCTCATGCTACCTTACATAGTAGACAGGATTCTGCATATGCCATTAAATTAAAGGTTTTTAAATGGGGAGATTATCCTGGATTATTTAGGTGAGCACTATGTAATTACCAGGATCCCTTAAAAGCAAGAGAGAGAAGGAGTAGGTTCAGCCAAGAGGGACAGCATCACGAGAAAGACTACTGACTGAGGCTGGCTCTGAAAATGGAAGGAGAAGGCAGTGAGCCAACAAATGCGAGCAGCCTCCAGAGCTGAAAACCAACCCTCCCAGAGCTTCCAGAAAACACACAGCTCTGCCAACACCTCCACTTTAACCCAGCGAGACTCTCTCTAGGTGTTCTACCTCCAGATGTGTAAGATAATGCATTTGTGTTTTTTAAAGCCACTGACTTCGTGGCAGTTTGTTTCAGCAGCAATAGGAAACTAATACAGGAAGTAAATGAGAATGTCATAGCTAAGGCAGGCACCACCCAGGCCAGACCCACCACTGCTGATTTCCCACTGATTGTCAACTTGGCCTGGTTTCTTCTTTCTGCTCCATTAGTGTGAGCTCTGGTTGAGCCACAGTCATCTCTCAAGTCATTAACCGGATGGTAAAAACATGAGGCTGCTATCAGGGGAAGCTTGTGGCCCTTCATCCAGGGCAGTAACCAGTGAGGGACTGTGGGCATGGTGGGTGATGTCATTTGGTCTCCATTTCTTTATCTGTAAAATGAAGGCATCCCACTGGATCACCTCCAAG
The DNA here is from genome assembly GCF_053883595.1 of Heterocephalus glaber. NCBI lineage: Eukaryota > Metazoa > Chordata > Mammalia > Rodentia > Bathyergidae > Heterocephalus > Heterocephalus glaber. The sequence goes on along the minus strand of NW_028258156.1, from coordinate 22,569,274 downwards.
GATTCTTTCTATTGTAACTGTCAAGGTTTTACAATGGACTAGTAGTGGTTTGTGACCCAGTTATCGTCATATAATTTGGGTCTGGATGCTACAGCGGCTATTTTTGGCCTGCTGGATGGCGTAAGAATAGTTTCCAGGATCCTTTCTGGCAACCTCTCTTTCTCTATGGTAAAAAATTCTCTCCAATTGGAAAATGCCAAGTTTCCCCCTTGAACTTGCTGGAGGCAGCATCAGCAAAAGTAAACCCAGTGCCTGCCTCAGGCAAGACAGCACCAGGAGGAATAAAGAACTCAGACCCTGGTGTCTGAACTTGCCGTATGACTGTAGGGACCAAAAAGTGAAATGACCTAGATTCTCTTTAGTACCACAGACACTGTATTTGTTTAAGGCAGCTGATAATGGATTGGCCAATAGTATATTTTAATAAATTTTGTTTGTTCTGTAAACAGATAAGGATAGGAAATTCTTCCATTGTCTTCCTCTCAGCTTTTTAATCTCCCCTATCCCTGACACATACCAAGACCTGAATGTTGATAGGTTAAGGGTAGATTGTTGGTTTCCTTCCTCCTAATAGAAAAGAAATAACAGTAGGTATTTTTAGTTTTGGTTTGGGGGAATCAGATTATTTCAGTTTATTTCCAACTTTTCTTATCCTTTCTTCTGTTTTTGGTCCTGTACCCCTTTGGCTATGATACTAGGTGGTATCCCCTAAGATTATTGTCAATAATACCACAGCATTAAGAACAAGGAAGTGAAAATGGGTATCCTATAGGAAGCTAATTCCTTAAAAGTTTGTTTGTTGAGACAGGGTCTCACTATATAGTGCTCTAACTCCTGATGATCCTCTTGCCTTAGGCCCCTGAGTGCAGAGATCATAGGCATACACCACCATACCTATCAACAGCATGTATTTTTTGGTTTTTGTTTTTTTCTAGTTGATCTATTTGTGATAGTTGGGTATTGAGACCCCTCACTATAATTATGTTGGTGTTCATATTATCTTTTATGTCCAGTAGTGTTAGTTTTGTGAAGCTGTGTGTGCCAGTGTTCAGTGCATATATAATTGTCTCTTTCTGTTGAATTGTTCCCTTGACCAAAATGTAGTGACTTTCTCTGCTTCTTCCGATCATTTTTGGCTAAAAATCTACATTGGTGGAAAACAGAATAGCTACTCATGCTTATCTGCAGCCTCTTGTTGCATAAAATTTTATTTTTCATCCTTTGGTTTTTAGCACATGATTATATTTTGATTCAATGTCTTTTTTATAGACAGTATATCATTAGGTTTTGTTTTTGATCCAATCTGGCAATCTGTGTCTTTTGTTTGAAGAATTGAGACCATTCATAGTAGGAGTTATTACTGAAAGCTATTGACTTATTCTGGTCATTACACTATTTTCCTGTTGCTGATTCTTCTTCCTCTTCCTTCTCTTCTCCTCCTCTTCCTCCTCCTCCTCCTCCTCCTTCTGTTCTGCCTAACTGCTCACCCTGCCTGGTGTATTCATTTCATTCGACTTTTTGGCATTGTTGGCTTCATTGTCTCTTTCTAGAACATCCTTTGTTTTTCAGTGCTAGTTTGGTGGTCATGAATTTTTTAAGGTGCACTTTGTCATGGAAAGATTTTATTTCTCCATCAATTTTCAAAGAGAGTTTTGCTGGATATATTAGTCTGGGTTGGAAGTTGTTTTCTTTTAAATCTTGAAACACTTCACTCCAAGCTCTTCTGGCTTTAAGATATGTGTTGAGATGTCTGCTGCAATTCCAGTTTGTTTACCTTTATATATGATTTGTTTCTTTTCTCTAACAGTTTTTAAGATACTGTCCTTGTGCTGGACTTCTGGATTTTTGACTATGTGTGTCATGGAGAAGTTCTTTTCAGATTGCACCTGCTTGGGATTTGTATACCTTGTTTATAAGTATATTAAGTTTTTCCCATACTTGGACAGTTTTCTGCTTGGATTTCTGTTTACAGGTATTTTATGTCATTTATGCAGTCTTCTGATTTTTAACTAGTTATAATTAATCTTCTTTGCATCATCTAGCAGCTGTTGGATCCTTTTCCATGTTCTTTTTAAAGTATCTCAGAGTATATGTTTGCCTACATCAGCCCTATCTTCTAATTCTGTCCTCCCATCAGCTGCCCATACTTTTAATAGGACTTTTTATCTCCTGCATTTGTTTGTACTTTTCATGGACTCCAATTCTTTTTTTTTTTTTTTTTAGTACCGGGGATCAAACTTGGGTCCTCGCGCTTGTGCAGCAGGTGGCGAAACCACTGAGCTAAGTCCCCGGCCCCAGTGGACTCTAATTCTTTGCTAAATTAGTCATTCATGTTTTGCTTCATTTGGTTAGTTCAGGTGGCTTTTTATTAGTGTCTTCTGTAAGCTCACTCACCATTTTGCCTACTAAATCCATTATCTGTTTAGCTATATCATCTTTGAGTTTGCTGAGCATCTTATTGATCTTTTCCCCCTCTTTGTCTCCTCTTTTATCATTTCCAACAATTCAGCTATTTGGCTTTTGATTTCCTCCCCATCAATGTTCCATGGATTAGTTTTGGGGGAGTTGAGAGTTTGGGGGGGCCATGTTTTCTTACATTTCTATCATCATCATCATCATCATCATCATCATCATCATCATCATCATCATCATTTGTGCAGTTGCTGGTCAGTTATATTGAAAAGCCCTTTATTGCTAGTATAGAGATTTCTTTAGTTAGTGTCTGCTTTCTAATAATGCACTCTGGGTGTGACTAACTATAGCCTTTGCCTCTATCCCAACATCCAACCACCTCCATTAATTTGGGTAGGGGAGGGTGAAGTATAATTGGCCCAGCACTAATTCTCCAGAAATGGACTACAGTATTATTGATGTCATAAAATCAAACCAAATATTGACACACAGTGAAAACTGATTAATAGCAACAACTATGTCACCCTGGAAATAGCAACAAAATCAGTAACAATAATAGAGTAAAAGACAATCTGGATATTGACATATCATAAGAACCCATAGAAGCTACCACTGTACCATCCTTAGTAATAAAAACAAAAGATCTAATGATAATATAGACACAAAACAAAACAAATATTGACATACAATAAATATCTTCTAAATGTAACACTTATACTATCATTAAGATTAGAAAAGAATTCAACAACAATTGTGCAGAGTCACCTAAATATCTAAAGATTAATAAAGTTTAATAATAATGTCAGTAAAGATAGAGAGGGTGGGGAAGTGGAAAGTGAAATAAAATTCAAAAAAGGAAGAAAAGAAAGATGAGAAAGAGGAGAGAAAAGTGAGATAAAGAATCCTATTAAGGAGCAAAGGAAAATTAATGGAATTAGAAAAAAGTAAGAGAAAATAATAAATAAGGAAAAACAGGGGGCAAAATAAAGATTAAAAAAAAGAAAAGAAAAAACTCCAAAACCCAATGAAGAAAAAGAAACTTGAGTGCAAAAAGAATTCTTCTAAATGCCTCAATGAATGGTTTCTTTCTAAAGTCTGCAGTGTTGTGAACCACCTATGGGAAAAGGATAGTAAATCACTACCAAGACTTGTTTTGTTTCCACACTCACATTTTTGTGTGTGAATGCTGAATCCAGCCCCTCCTTTCCTGCTAGGTGGGTCAGCCAGGAGTGTCCACCCTACAATTATATTTACTCTAGCCACTCCCAGTTGCCATATCCTTCTTTGCACACTAAGTTCTGGCATTCTCTGCCTAGCTTTATAGCTTGTGGGTTGTGAGGTGCACCCCAACCCCAGTCCAGAGGCCCCTTTGTGACAACTGTCCAGGCTGAGGCATATCCCTGATCATGTTGGCAGATGGGAAAGGCAAACAGATCACTGAGCTCTGTATTTAATGTAGGAAGTGGACAGCATGGTCAAGTCATCCACTGAATTTAATGCCAGCACTTTCAGACCCTGTTTCTGCAGAAAACCACACACAACCAGCTTGGCTTCTCACCATGAATGGCATGGCCCCTGTGTACTTCCTGGCTTGAGCTTAAACTTCTCAGGGATTCTATGTCTAGCCAACATCCTCTCTGCAACTATCTCATGTGGCAATCTTCCAGCCAGTCACGGTGGTAGGGTGATATCAGAAACCCAGAAGTGTAGTTGTTCTGTAATTCAGTTTTAAACAATTACCCATTTCTCAAAATGGCTCCTGGTTGAACACTTTCAAATATAGTGGGCACTGTATTGGATTCCTTCTCCAATTCTAGTCTGCCATGCAGAAGGAGTTACTTTCAGAGTAAAGCCCCATGCTATTTTATGCAGTTTACAGTAACTGTGGGCTTTCCATGAGGCTACCACTGCCAGCCTGGTCTGTTGTTTCTCTCTGGAGCTGCTGACTCAATCCAGGCTAACCTTGTGTTAGTAGAGACAGGTTGTCCCTTCCCTGGAGCTGGGGTTAGCTTTCCAGATTGCTTTGTTCTTTTGTCTGCATTATGCTCCATTTCTCCAGCTTCTCTGAAGCTTCTAGTTGAGATCCCAATTTCTAGAGATCTGTTTCTTTTATTCTCCACTATGTTGTGATTTTCCAGGTCCTGGAGAGGCTATATTTTGCTGCCAGACTTTATTTTCACCATTTTAAAATTCCTCATCATTTTAATAATAGCTATTCTGACAAGTTCTAAGTGATATCTCACGGTAGTTTTAATTTGCATTTCCCTAATGATTAGTGATATGGGCTGACTTTTCATGTGTCAGTTGGCCATTTGTATGTCTTCTTTTGAGAAATGTCTATTTAGATTCTTTGCCAATTTTTAATTTGGTTGTTTTCTTACTATTGAATTATATACTTTGCTTATTATTCCCTTATTAGGTATATAGTTTGCCAGTATATTTTCCCATGCCATAGGCAGTCTCTTCACTCTGTTGATTTTTTTGAGGGGGGAGAGAGAGGCTGTGCAGAAACTTCTTTGTTTGTTATGATCCCAGTGTTTATTTTTACTTTTTGGTCTGTGGTTTGGGGTCACATTCAAAACAAATATGCACAGATCAATATCATAGAGCTTTTCCTCTATGTTTTCTTCTAGACATTTTAGATTCAGGTCTTACATTTAAGTCTTTAACCCATTGTGATTTGATTTTTGCATATAGTGTGAGGTAGTCTAATTTCATTCTTATTGTATTTCATCTTTGTATCCCAATGTATCTTTTAATTTATGATACATCTCAATTTGCACTAGCCACATTTTAATTGACCAAGGGTTATATGTGATTAGCGACCACTTCCATTTTTCTAAACATTAGCAATCACAGAAATTGGTCTTATTTCATCTTGCTTAATCTAATGTCAAAATAAAGTAGTGTTTTTAATTTGACCAAAATGGTTCAGAAATAGTCACCATCGAGTACATGGTTGTTCCTCTCATGAGGCTCCTTTTACACAAATGGTAGAAGAAAGGAGGGAAACAATAAACAAAAACAAAAATTTCTAATTGATATATTGTATAGACATTTCAGAATATCCAAAAGCAAGTATCAAGGAATTCACAGTGCAATAGAGAAAAGACTCAAATTCTGAATTATTCAGCCCACAAAGACATAAATGGATCATTTCAAAATTGTACTTGCCAGATAATTGTTTGGAATTTGAAATGCATTATTGTTTTCATAAAAACATTATCAACTATAGTTTGCTTCCCAAGCAAGCCCAGAAACTCTGTGGTTAAAACAAAACATAATGTGCTAGTCAACTTTCCATTGCTATAACAAACACAACTTAGAAAGAAATAACCAACTTATAAAGAAAAAAAGTTTATATTGGCTCCCAGTTTTGGAAGTTTCTATCCATGACTACTAGACACCATTGCCTTGGGCTTGTGGCAGTACATCATGGCAGGGAATGTATGTAGGAAGGAAATAGAGACAGAGGATGAGATCAGAGTCCTAAAATCCCCTTGAGGGATGACCTTAAGCCTCCACTAGGTCCCATCTCTCCTAGTTTTCACCACCTTTTAATAATACCAAGCTACAGAGAGAGCCTTTTAAATGTGGGACTTTGGCAGACTTTCTAGATCCAAACCATCCATAGCATACAAACACATCAAAACTTTGTTTCTCTCCTTAATGCCATTTTAATGGAGAAGAGAAGCTCAGAAAGCTGTAGCTTCAGTCATTTTGTTTGTTTAATCTTATCTGAGATCTGAAGAAATATATTGTGTTTCCAAAGGTTTTAACTTTTAAGGAATTAGCTTCCTATAGGATACCCATTTTCACTTCCTTGTTCTTAATGCTGTGGTATTATTGACAATAATCTTAGGGGATACCACCTAGTATCATAGCCAAAGGGGTACAGGACCAAAAACAGAAGAAAGGATAAGAAAAGTTGGAAATAAACTGAAATAATCTGATAGGAAATTAAAAAGGGATAGTAAGGACAAAAAGGAATAACTATTGTGTATAAAGGGGGTGGTTCTTGTGAGAAAGAAGTTAGCTGAGGTATGGTTAATGTACTTCAAGAACAAGAAGGGTGTGTAAAATTGCTCTAAGAAAGAGGCACCTTAGATGTGTACAGAAATCGAAATCCAAATGCCTTCCGGGGCCATACAGTAAATGAAGGCAGCAGATTGGATTGGAAAGAATAGAAAATAGTGTGCACTGTGTTGAACTACAGAGTTTCAGGAAATTCAAATTTAATTTTTTGTAAAACATCAGTGTGAGCCAAAAGAAATACACTGCAAGCTGAGTTTGGTCCACTGGTTCCATTTAGAATCTTCCACAGAGATAAAAGAAGTGATCTTTGGTCAGAGTGCCCAGACTGCCTGTGTTTGTATTCCTGCTTCATCACTCAGAAGTTCTGTGACCTTGGTTTCTGCATCTGTATAATGATAGTTCCTACTTCAGAGAATGGTTGTAAAAATTAAGTGAGATAACACAGGCAAGGCACTAGCATAGGGCCCAGTAGATCTCTAATAAGTGCTCAATAAGCATACAACAGAATGTGGTTTCCTGGTCAGCTGCTCATTTCTGTACCTCCAGTGCGTAGCACAGTGTCTGGCATATGGTAGGTACTCACTCGCTAAATACTTGTTAGATGACTAAATGGCTGGATAAAAGCAAGAGAATCAGGGCCATAACTCTCCGCACTGACTGAGGCAGCTCAAGCTAATGTGATTGCAAAACTATGATTTAGGGAACATAGTACCCTATGCTTTCATGAACACAAAGACTTTTAGAACTAGGACGCAATGAGTCTTGCTTCTACTCTAATTCTTTCATTTTAAAAATAAGGAAATAATGACCCAAAGGGCCTAAGGTAGGTGTGCAAACTAGGTAGCTAGGACAAGAAGTCCTTGTTCTTATGTTTCCAATGCTATCGCAGAGATTCCTGTCTCTAAGCAGCATGGAACAACAGGGACTAGATTTTTGCACCCACGTGAAACAACTAAAAAACTGGACAAAATGTGTAACAATGGTTTTCAAGACAATGGGCAGCCTCAACTAACAACAGTGACCTAAAGAGACAGAGGGAAAACAAATGAGCTACAACTACCTGTCCCAGCTGCCTAGAGTTTATAGGAAAAAGCACAAGGAAAAGACACCCAAGGAGATTCCCCAAGTTGAGAAGTCAGAGCTGAGTCTGTGCAGACCAAATCAGTTAAGAGTTTGAGGACAAAGCACTGGAGAAAAGTCTGCAAGAGAAAACTTTGGAGGTCTTTGAGTATTCAGCAGGCTACTCACATGCATGTGAGCAAACTGATGAAAGCTGGGGGATATTAGATATGTACAGAAAGCCAAGACCAGAAAAATATTTGAATATGTAATGGCCAAAGTTTTCCAAATTCGATGAAAATTACAAACCCACCAACCCAAGAAGTTGCACAAAACCTAAAGTAAAGCATGAAGGAAACTACACCAAGTATTCCGTAATCACATTGCTCAACATGTAGTGACATCACAGTCAAATTGTTCAAAACCATTGACTGATACAGAGAAAATTTCAAAGGCAACCAGAAACAAACAATAAAGATGAGAGATTTCTCACAGAAATCAATGCAAGAAAGAAAGCAACGAAATAATGTCTTTAAGTTGTTTGGGGAAAAAAATCAACCTATAGTTCTATATTCCATGACAATATCCTTCAAAAACAAAGAATAGATATTTTCAGAAATACAAGGCTGAAAAATTATCATTAATAATAAAATATTGAAATAAATTGTCTTTCAGGCATAAGAACATGGAAAAATGGATCTACTACAAAGGAGTGGGAAGTACCAGAAATGGGTTGATTACTCCTATGTAACTTGAGTCTGGCATTTGTGGAATTAAGGTTAGTTATTTCTTATCACCACAACATACATATTTGTTTGTACAGGTTGTACACTGCACAGACATATGGTAGAACCCTGATAATCATTCTAGATTTTTAAGACTTTATCTTTCTTGAGGGTGATCTCAATGAAAATCTCTAGAAAGTTCAGATAATACAAAAGACTGTCTTTTAAATTTCTTTCTCTAACACAAATAGTGTATTGGCCAAAAAAAATTCATAAGCTCTTATAATTTGTCTCAAGGATCTAGAAAAAGGTAGATTTGAATATATTTGGGAGGGTTTATTTTACCTTCAAAAAAATGAGCTTCACCAGCAATGTTGATCAAGTCAACATTTATCAAGTGTTTATTACTTTCATGGCACAGTGCCCAGTGTTCTAAATGCTGTTATCCCTTATTCACACTGGAATACAGTAGATGAATGACAAAGATTCCAGAGCAAAAATTTCATCCTCCCCTAGGGATAGGAATAATTTTGCATTTCTTACAAAGTTGTAATCAGAATTAAACAAGGAAATGCACAGAAACCTGTTGGTCCTTTTTCTACCACAGAGTAGATGATTCATAAAAAGTGTCCTTTCTAATAACAGCTCACTGGTCTACCACTCAGCCAGTCTCTTCCCCATGAGGCCTGTTGTGACAGAAGTGGGACAAATCATGGTTTAGAATCTTTCTATTAAAGTGTGGTGTCAAAAGCAGCAGCAGTAGCTGGGAGCTTTATAGATATGCAGATTCTCAAAACTCAAAGACCCAATGAAACAGAGTTAGGAGATTCTAACGCATGTTCTAATCTGAGCAGTGCTCTACAATGTTGCCTTTCTAGCTTGGACACCTCTAAAGCTTCAAAGTAGCTCCACCTGCATAATCTGCTGTGCTCCTTTCACATTGCTTCTCGGGTCTTTGTACTCCTTCCAAGTCATTTTCTCCAGCAAGTAAACCTCAGCACTGATATCTAACTCCTGTGGTTTATAATCCATCAGTCAGGAGAGGGATGAACTGTCACCTACCTGATTTTTACTTGGCTTAGGAATTGACTGACTTTCAATAGGTCACTATGTCCAGTTCTCTGTATTTGTGCAGCACAAAGCAAAACCACAATGATAACTCATTTCCAAACATCAAACAGATAATATGGGTGGGAAATAGTTGTCCACATCACAAATGTTCTCAACTCTATCATTAAAAATGTCTAATTTATTCTGTCCTTCAACATCCTCTGAAAAGATAATGTTATTTTTCCTACATAGGAGAAAAAATTTTATTACTAGTTCTTATAAACTCCATGCTACTTGCTTTAATTTCAGTCCTCACAATCTAGACACCAGCTCCAAGCAGACTTCACTAAGGGCAGTGTATTCTGCTGTGGCCATTCATTTAAGGATGGAAACATTTTTTGGCTCAAAGAAAGAGACGGAATCTTACAAATTGCTATTATATAAACAATTAGAAATCTGACTACACAGAAAGTGTGGTGAGGGCCACAAGAAGACACCTCATCAGTATTTCCACCCCAGGAAGTGTAGAGTGATCACAGGCTGCATCTGTACTGACTAGGAGGGAGGTCTCTGGAAATGATAGGAGCAAAGCCATAGAGAGGACCATCAGACCAATCAAAGACTCAAGCAGTAGAACGACCAAGAGTAGCACCACCCACAGAGAGATCTAATCCTGAAGCTGGTGCTTGTTTTTATTGGTAAGAAGTGTTTTGAATCCACCCAAGCCACATAGTCACTGAGCTGCTGCCCTAATCAGCCTAAGGCACATAGTTGGTCTAAGTCATCACTGGGCTCAGGAATGCTGTCTGTGCTAACATGGCCCCCATCACTGTGAATAGCCCCTAATCACCTGAGGTGCACTGGGCTCAAGAGCATGCAGCACTGCTATGGAGACCCACCAAGCTCCACATTCCCAGCGCCACCACTCCCATTGCCAGAGTGGCCACCAGTGGGCATCAGATCCCTATTGCTGTGTACACTTCCCTAGGGTGCTGGAGTAACACCCAACCCCTGTGGTTCCTGCAAATGGAGGGGCTCCAACTTTCTGTCATTCACACCGCACACAAATCCATCAATTACAACCATCAGTTATAGGGGGACACTGTTGTGGTGTCACACTGAATCCAAAGTCAACATAGTGTACCACATTGACACTCCAAGACATATTTTTGGAAGAAACTAATAAAAAATCCACCTTATAAAAGTGATGGAGAGGGCTGGGGATTTAGCTCAGTGGTTCCACCACCTGCCAAGTTCGATCCCGGGTACTGAAAAAAAAAAAAAAAAGTGATGGAGACAACCGTGAAAAACTCATTGTAGGGTCACAATAAATATGAGGAAAAGGTAACATGATGCCTCTAAAAGAACATAATAACTTACTACCACCAAGCCTCAAAGAAAAGGATATTACTGAAATGCCTGATAAAGAACTCAAAAGACTGATTATAAGGAATTGAATGACACTCAAGAGAATACAGAAGGATAATGAAATAAAATAATTCATGTCTGGAGTGAGAGAGAGAGAGAGAGAGAGAGAGAGAGAGAGAGAGAGAGAGAGAATTGCCAACCCAAAGTACTATACCCAACAAAAGTATCCTTCAGAAATAGAGTCTTTATCCTCCCAAGATAAGCAAACCGGGGGAATTCATTACCACCAGATCAGCCTTACAAAAGATGCTTAAAGGAATCCTATACCCAGGAGCAAAAGAAAGATAACTATGATCATGAAAACACATTAAAGTATAAAACCCACTAGAAGAGCAGATGCACAAAAGAGGGGTAGAAAAGAGTCAAGCCTAAACAATACAGCAAACCACCAAACCACAAAGATGAATAAAAGGACAAAGGATATTCTAAACCAACAGAAGAAAATAAACAAAATGACAGGAATAAGTCTTTACTACCAATAATAACTTTGAATACAAATGCACTAAATTCCCCAATTAAAAGATACAGCCAAGCAAGGTGGCACATATGTGTAATCCCAGCTACTTTGGAGGCTGAGGCTAAAGGAATGCAAGTTTGAGGCCAGCCTGGGCAACTTAACAAGACCCTTTCTAAAAATTAAAAAACATAGTAATAAAAATAAAAAGGGCTAGGGATGTTGCTTAGTTATCCCTGAGTTCATTCCCCAATATCACACAAACAAAAAGGAAAAATGATACTGATTGGCTGACTGGAATAAAAATAAACAGGACTCTCACTTCACCAGTAAAAACACAAATAGATTGAAAGTAAAAGAATGAAAAAAGATATTCATGCAATGGAAACCAGAAGTGAACAGGAATAGCTATGCTTACATCAGACAGAATAGACTTTAAGGTACAAACTGTAAAGAGACATAGAAAGTCAGTACGTAATAATGAAGGGATTGATTCAACAAGAATATAGCTATTGTAAATTTATATACACCTAATGATGGAACACTCAATTTTATACAACAAAGAAAATTAGATCTAAAGGGAGAGACAGTCTCCAGGACAATAACTTTAATACCCCACTTACATCAGTTGGCAGATAATCCAGACAAAACTATTCACAAAGAAACATTCAAAGCCAGGGATAGTAGGACAGCCTCCAGCACTCGGAAGGCTGAGGCAGGAGGACCCTGAGTTGAAAGCCACCTGGCCTCAATAGTAAGTTGAAGGCTGGCCTGGACTGAAAGACTCTGTCTCAAAAAAAAAAAAAAAGGAAACATTAGAGTTAAATTATACTGTAAGCCAAATGGACCTGACATTTACAGAGCATGCATCTAAGAGCTGCAAAATACACATTTTTTTTATCAGCATATTCATCAGGAACATTCTCTAGAACAGACCATATATTAGCCTACAAAACAAGTCTCAACAAATTTTTAAAAAATGAAATCATAGTATTTCTATTTTTTCTGACCACAATTCAATAAAACTAGAAATAAAAAACAACAAAATGGAAACTTTAGAAATGGATAAACATATGGAGAATGAACAGCACACTTTTAAATGAACAACTGGGTAAGAAGAAATCAAAAGGGAAAATTTTAAGTTTCCCAAAACAACTTAAAGTGGAAATACAAAAAACCAAAACGTATGGGATGCAGTAAAAGCAGCACTAAGGGAGAAGTTTAGAGCAATCAATCACTGCCTACGTTTAAAAAATGGAAAGGTTTCAAATAAACAACCTAACAATGCATCTCAAGGATCTATTAATATCACTGATCTAGAAAAGCAAGAACAAGCCAAACATAAAATTAGTAGAAGAAATAACAAAATCAAAACAGAAATCAACATAATAAAGACTAAAAAATACAAAAATAAAATATCAATGAAATGAAGTTGTTTTTTTAAACAGATAAACAAAAATTGACAAACTTTTAGCTAGACTAACCAAGAAAAAAGAGAGATGACCCAAATAAATAAAATCAGATGGAAAAAGGAGAACACAGATACCACAGAAATACAAAGGATCTTTAGAGTCTATTACATAGACAACTATATTCCAAAAATGTGGATGACCTAGAACAAATGGATAAATTTCTAGATGCATGCAACCTACCAAACCTAAGCCATAAGGACACAGAAAACCTGAACATATCAATAGCAAGTAATGAGACTGAATCAGTAATAAAAAGACTCCAAACAAAGAAAAGCCCAGGACTAACTGGCTTTATTGCTGAACATGATGTTAATAAGCCAGACACAGCAGCTACACAAGTACTGTATGTTCTTTCTCATATGTGGCAGCTAAGAAAGGTTGTTGTGAATGTAGACTAGTAATTACTGGAGGCTGGGACTGGTTGAGGGGGAGGGAGATTGGATACTGGATATCAAAGCACAATTAGGAGTACATTCTGATACTCTACAGCACAGTGGGGTGACTATAGTTCACGACAACCACTTATATGTATATTTTTATGAAGATATAGAAGAAAGGAGCTCCCAGTCTCCAAGCATAAAGAAATATGGAGATGGGAAATGCTACTTTTATCAGTGTGTACCCTATATGCATAATATCAAAATATCACACTGTACCTCATTAACTTGTTCAATTATTAATGCATGTTAATCAAAATAAAAAGTAGAAAAAATCCTGTTCTCTGAGTGATAGAATTAAAACAAATATTACTTTCGAATAATTAACCTGTATTTATTATTTTTAACGTTATTTGTAATGATTAAGATGTAATTGTCTCACTTTTCTTTTTTCTTTTAATCTGTAACAGGTCGATTCAACCATATTCAAGGTTATTATTGGTAGTAAAGACTTATTCCTGTCATTTTGTTTATTTTCTTCTGTTGGTTTAGAATATCCTTTGTCCTTTTATTCATCTTTGTGGTTTGGTGGTTTGCTGTATTGTTTAGGCTTGACTCTTTTCTACCCCTCTTTTGTGCATCTGCTCTTCTAGTGGGTTTTATACTTTAATGTGTTTTCATGATCATAGTTATCTTTCTTTTGCTCCTGGGTATAGGATTCCTTTAAGCATCTTTTGTAAGGCTGATCTGGTGGTAATGAATTCCCCCGGTTTGCTTATCTTGGGAGGATAAAGACTCTATTTCTGAAGGATACTTTTGTTGGGTATAGTACTTTGGGTTGGCAGTTCTCTCTCTCTCTCTCTCTCTCTCTCTCTCTCTCATTCCAACCATGAATTATTTTATTTCAGTTTCATTGAATTATCTTTCTGTATTCTCTTTTCAGCTCTCCTTTATTCTTCAGTTTGCAAAATTCTGTGTCAGTGATATTAATAAAGAAGGAGAGCTGAAAATTTTAAATCAAGTACTTGAGATTTCATGGAAAGTAACTTTTAAAAAAATCCTGAAGCAACTCAATTTAATTGTCGAAAAGTACTTTGTAAAAAAGAAGAATTACTTGGAAAGTAGATTGTTCAGTCTCTCAAATCATCTTTAGAGGAGCTATTTTACTCCCTATTTTTCCTCTTTTCCACATTTCTTGAGAGAAAAGGAGAACGTAAAAGGCATAAAGATCTAAAAAATAGGACTCGAAGCTTGAGGGTCACTGAGTCACCCAGAAGACAAGCCCAGGCTGGTGAGAGAACTGTCAATGTCACCCTGAGGCAGGAGAACTCGGGTCTGTGTGCCAGAGAACAACCACAGAACTCCAAGGGGGCCAGGGCAGAGGAGCTGGGTGGCTTGGGCTCCATAGCAACTAGGGACACAATGTGGTTGAGAAGAGAATGCAGGGTGGTGACCATATGGATTGTCAAGAAAGGGTGCAGTTGGAGCGTACTGAGAATGTTGGCCCTGACTACGCCTCCAGTGGGAAGCCCCTGTGCCACCTTTGCCCCTCGTGTGTGCCTTTGTTATCTGCACCTTCTGCAACGTCCTCCTCATGCTAGGCTGCTTCTCTCTCTTGTTGCTTCTCCATCCTCACCCACCCCCTTGTCTCACTAGACTATGGCTCTGTGAGGCTTGAACTGAGTCTCACTCCTTTGCATCCCTGCACAGAGCCTAGAGTTTCAGGTGAATGAGGAGTGGGGTTCAGAGGCGAAGACTACTTTAATGACCACTTCTGGTGCAAGGGTCTCTTGATAGTCATATGGCTTGTGTGGTTTGAGATAAAAAGAGACTAAATTAGATACTGAGTTACAGAACGATCACAGTGATTTGGTAAAGAACCTGAGAATAAAAACTATAACCTCCTGATTGTCAACTAGGAAATCCCAACTACTTTCCTCTCCTCGTTAATCCATGAAGCCTCCTTTAGACTGCCCCATCCCGATTCATCAGCACAATTAAAGAGTTTTATGCAAGGATCATAAAATTAGTTTCAAAACTGGCCGTAACTCTGCACCTCTCCTTGTATCCACAGCCACTGAGATGTCATGCCAGCTTCTTCTGTCAAGGAGTAGAGTCTATTTCCCTGCCCCTCAAATGTGGCCGACCCTCACGACTTGCTTTGGCATGGACTGCGATAGAAGTGATGATGTGCTGGTTCAGAACCTGGGCCCCCAGAGACTGCATATTTCTCTTTCCTGGAACTCTGCCACCACTATATAAACAAACCCAAGCTAGCTTGCTAGGTAATGAAAGACACACGGCTCAGTCACCCACTCATTCAGCTGACAGCCAGCCAACCACCAGCTATGTGAGGCCACTCTAGACCAGCTGGCCACCAAAATAGCTCTCTGGTACGTGGAGAATATATAAAAGCAGTTTTTCTGATCTGATAGAATTGGTCCATGAGGTCTGATAATTATAGTCCACCTTTAGTCAGACCAGTCCCTCAAATACATCCACAGGGGAAAGTAATCAAGTCTTCGTATTTTTGGTAACACTGACTTTGAGGATGGGTTCAAAAGAATCCATCTACTTGCCAAAGTGATTTTTTTTTTTGGTACCAGGGATCAAGCTCGAGACCTTGCACTTTAGGAGCAAGCGGCAAAACCACTGAGCTAAATCCCTGGCCTGCCAAAGTGATTCTTTCCAGGCTTGCTAACAATGTGAAAAAGGCATTGATAATAGAAATTGGTGTTAAGTTGCGTGCTAATCAAACTCCTCATTAACTGAGCTGCTTTATACTAAAAAGTGAGGTGCACACTCATACATGTTTGCAAGGCTAACCTACAAAAGTACCTTAGTCTAAGTTCTGAGTTAATTCCAAAATGGCAAACTAAGTGTGTCACTATTACGACGTAATGATAAATGCTTATTCACTAAACTTGGTTCCCTGTAAGTGAAAGAAAACCCTCAAATCACAGTAGCTTAAACAAGATGGCAGTTTATTTTCCTTATATCAGCGTCCAAGAAGGGCATTCAGGACAAGATGGCTCATGGTGCCAGGAGCCCTGCCATAGATGGCTTTGACCCCGAGAGCCAAGAAGGAAGCATACACATTCCAAGCAGCAAGATGGAAGAAGGGAAGAGCAAGAAAAAGCAATGGGCCTCCACATCCAAACCCCCTGTAATACCTAGCATATATTCTAAGGTGATCCTCTTGGCTCATCACTCTCCAGTCATAACAACTACAGTGAAGGCTCAGAAAGAGAATCTGTACTTGGAGAGGCCACGCGCTCAGCTTAAACTAGGTTCCTACAGAATTGGGAAAGCGACTAACAGATTGTCACAGGATGCAGAACACCGTGTTATACATGTCTACTATGTGTCAGTAAGGACATCCTTTAACTTCTACGTAAGTTGGGTTCCAGACTGTATTTATACATCATTTTGAACCCAAAAGGGAAGTTTCTCACAGAAACACTGTTATTTTTGATGGCTGTTTTTCCAGATCAATAAACAGAACATATTTTAACCTGTGATGTCCTAAAATAGTTTTTCAGCTACACTCAGTCATTGCTTATTTCATTATTTCAAGGGAAAATATATATTCCGAATGACTCCAGGTTGTCTATTTCTGGAGCATGAAAGGACCACTTGCAGCAGTAAAGGCTGGAGGGAAAGGGGTGGCCCTTGGGGATATGAGGGTGCCCTGCATTTGTACCAGAGAAAATAAATCCTCCATTTTAGGGCATTGGTCATTCTCTAAGGTTCTCACTTGCAGAGCATAGAGCCCCATGGGAAATGATAGATCAAGACTATACTCTGGTACCTTCAAAAATACTCCCTTACTTATTGTGGGTCTGGGCTTCTGAAGACTTGAATCTAGATACACTGACAAAATACACGAAGAGCAGTATTGTGCTGTGTCAAAAGGATAAAACAAAGACATGCAGAGAAAAAATGAAATTTGAAAATTGACAGCAGTTAAATTATGTCATTTTATAGACATCTGAATCATGAGAGCCATGGACCATGAGGCATTTCCAACACATATTTTTGGAATGATTTAATTTGGCTGTTGATGTTGTTTTCTGCTCCCATCAAGCAGTTCACCATTGCCGACAGATGTCTTTCCTGATTATTGCTGGGAGTCTTGCTACTCCGAAAGCTATTGATTAATGCAGCTGTCTTCCCAGGGTTGGAAACCTTTCTACTAGACTGCTGGGAGAGTTGATTTAAAAGTCTTCCTATTTTCAAACTCTCTGAAAATCTGAATTAGGCTATGTAGACCATGTTGGGAGGACAGGGAATAAAGGTTTCCAGGGATTGGTTTTACATGGGCTTCACTTCTTTTTGTCTGTTTCTTAGAAAATTGCTTTGCTAGCTGGCCAAAGGGTATACCCACTGATAGCATAGCATCATCTAAACTCATTTTCCAATACGGGAGATCTGGATGGCTATTTGTGTTTCATTTCATAAGCAGATTATGTTTCTTTTAAGAGACTGTGGTTTGACTCAATTTCAGTCACCTCAAGAAATGTCTCCAGAATTTTTCCCCAGTTATATACAGAATGACTTTTCTATTGCATTGCACTAAATTGGCACCCATCAGGGAAAAACACTACATAACCCCTCCTAACACTTCCTGAAGGGAGGCTGGAATGCTGTAGATCCTGCTTGTGGGCTCAGAACACAGGAGGGGTGCACAGCGCACCATCCTGGAGGTTTCTAGCAAAGCTAGATCTGTCTTCTCTTCTAGATATCAAATAAGTATAGAGACCCTGCCCAAGCTATTCCCAAGCCTTCCTCTTTTCACCTGGACATTTAATATCATCCAACAAAACTTGTCCTTAGAGTCTAACAACCAAACTTCCTTTCCTCTTAAGAATTTAGGGCTAGGCAAAAGTGTTTTCCATTAAGTAGCTAAGAATTCACAATGCACACATCTTTCTTACACAAATCAATTGCTTAGGTAGTTTGTCTCTTGATTAAAAAAAAAAAGCAAGGGTGATGACAAAAAAAGAAGGGATGAGGATAGATTTGACAACCCACAAAACATGGCAGTCATTAGTGGAAACCGGAACAAGTCAGCATGTCTGTTCAGTCCATGCTGCAGTGTTTAACCGTGTTCAGACTGGGAGACTTCCCCAGTAATGGTGTATTTTTGCTCACAGTTTCAGAGCCTTTGGTCCATGGTCCCTTGGCCTAGTTGCTTTGGGATTGTGATGACACGGTATATCATGATGATGGAAGCAAGTGGCAGAATAGTTTTGTTCACCACATGGTGCTCAGGAAATAAAAAGAGAGACAGGAAGGGACTAGTGCTCTAATGTGTCTTTCAAGGGCACATTCCCCAATGACCTATCTTCCTCCCACTAGGCCATACCTCCTAGAGGTCCCACGACCTCCCAATAGTGCCACAGGATGGCTATTAAGCTTTCAGCACATGGCCTTTGAGGACATTCCAGATCCAAACTACAGCAAGGAGTCTGACTGATAGTCTTTATAACTGCCAAGTCTGAGACTCTATTTGTAAATTCCAAACACATTCATCATGCTTCCAATCAGTCTGCAAGACCTGTCAGTTCCACTTCCTAAATCATCCTGTCATCCCTGCCTTCAGTTCCCCTCTGCCACTTTAGTCAGGCCCTCATGTCTTGCTTGGGTTCCTTATAACTTGTCCCTCTGCTTCTAGGCATGCCCTTATAAGCCATTCTGCTCACATACAAGAGGGTCTTCCAAGCACACATCTGGATGTGTCACCTCAGTGTTTAAAATAGCTCAGTGCTGCTCTAGGAGAACACTTGACCTCTGTCACATTTCCAGGCACTCTTCGGTGGACTCCCACAGTTTCTCCCAATTCCCCAGCATAAAGCTTGTGCGTTAGCCAAGCCTAACTGTCTAAACATCTGTGGAACAGCTCTTCTTCATGCAAATAACTCTGTATGAGCTGCCCCCTTCTTCTGGAAGCTGAAGTCTTCTGGAAGACTTCTCTGGCACCTTTACAAATGGTGCCAGCATCTTTGTTATAACACCCCTGCCCATTCCCACAAAGTGTGAGACCCCAAAGGGTGGCAACCTTTACACAAGTGGAAATAAACTCGACATTTACTCCCAGATTAAATGACAGAATGTAGACAGAATGTCAGGAGGACACATTAATGGAGATGACCATGCTTAATTCACTTAGTATCTATTGGGTTGGGTTGTAGTATATTACATTGTTGTTTTCATAAGTCAAAAATAATATAGTACATCTGTGACAGAGTTCGCTACCAGACAAAATGGCCCCAATGGTCCTACATTCTAAAACGGCTCCCGTTCCTAAAATGGTTCCCGCTTATGGAAATGAGCCACTTTGGGGAAAAGTGAAACGTACCCCCTCTGGAGAAGCAAAACCTAACTTGTTGCTCCACCCAGCTACCCACGTGATCCTCCCCTTCCAATCACCCGGCTGCCAGTTGCTCAACTCTCACAATACTCTTCCTGCTGCACCACCTTATATAAACCTCACCCCCAGTTAGTCGCCCTCTCTCACCATGAGGCAGCCGAGCAGGTTCATCCCCAATAAAGCCCTGCCTCAGGTGCTCCTGTTTCAGCTTGTTTTCTTTCAATCTGCAGTTGCACATAGTGCAATCTAATATAAATTAAATTCCTGCCTTGTGAAATGCAGCTATTAGTTCCCACCTGCCAGGCCTGCTGTAAGGTGGTTTAGAATCAGGATTAGCAGCCTGGTGATGAATTCCCAACTGGATTCGAGTTCCAGTTCTGATTGCTAGCAGTGTGTGACCTCCTTTAGCCTCAGTTTCCTCATCTACAAAATTAGAGATAATAGTGTCTTCTCCATCAGGAGGTTGAGAGAATTAAGAGACAATTTGCATGAAGTGCTGACTTCAGAATAAATGCTTTCTAAATGACAGCTATTGTGAGCACCAAATATAATGAGATATGTGGTTTATTTTGTAAAATGCTCTTCAGAAATTTTAATTACCCTGTGTATTGCTTGACTAATACAAGTAACTTGCAGTTTGTTTTGTTGATGAAGACCATCTTTGGATGCTGAATACATCAAAATACCTTTCTCCCCATTTAAAAGCCTCTGTTCACATTTAGTTGTGATCAGATTCCCTGTCTACTTGTTTCTTTCCATCTTCCTTCCTGCACAATCCATGTGCAACCATTATGACCCCCAAAGGTTGGAACAGAATTAGTCTAGACTCCAGTGCCCACCCAATCCCCTCACTCAAACTCCCATTAACTAATTTTTAAAAAGCCAAAGAGATATTCAAGCAGCAGTGATTGCTTTGATGAGTTCTGCAGGTATTTCACTTACAAGACTGCAGTAAAACCACCCTGGTTGTGAGGTCATCACAGGATGGCCATACTTCTCTGTGAGGTGGCTCCTAGATTGGCCTCCATGTTTACAAGGTCAATGTGAAGCTCCAAGCTTAGGTAACATAACTGCCCCACCAGCTGACTCTGCTCCTCAGTGCCTCACAGGAAAAGATACCAGTGGATTAATTTTGGCAACTCAGGCCAGGTCAAGCATCTTAAAGTATTCTCATCTTACCTACCTTGCACTCTGCCTCATTTTCTGGCCCTTTAGAAAATACCCATTGGATTTGAAACAACAGCTCTCTTGTCTCTCAGAAATGGCCTGGTAGTATCTGTTGTCTTTCTGAAGGGCTTTATTTTAAAGACAGGCACATTCCCCAAGGTGACTCAAAGCCCAGGTGCAGTGGAATTACAGTGCCAGCTTGAGTAAGTGTGGCCTCCTCCCACTCTAGTTGGAGGTGTTCGGTGCGGGAGACCAAGACCTCTTCTGGCTTAACCCAGGTCAGGCAGAAGGGAGAATCACAATTCCTCAACTGTAACACTAAAACCCACTGCATCCCTCTCATCTCTGTAGTCTGTATTATTGTAGATAGGTAAGTTAATTAGATATCTTGTAGGCAGTTAGACAGGGCCTCCCTTAAGGCACCAGCCCTCCAGGAGCCAACAAGGAGAACAACTGAGGCACATTCACTGGTTAACATTATAAAAAGAGGAGGCACTACTTCCCCTGGAGATAGACAGCAGTGATTGATATTCTAAATGGAAAATTCCTTGAATGTGACTTGTTTTCCCATTTGATCCCCATTTAATCAATATTACCTGGGTGACTGTACTTGTAATCTTATTGGTTGGCTGTGGTTTTTGTCCCACCCCATGTCCACCTCGAAAATTTCCATTGGGTCTTATAGTTTTGTCCCACTTTGTACCCGCCTCACCACATGGCTTTGCTATGTAAAACATCTTTAAAAAGTGGGGTGAGCGGGCAACCCACTTTCTGCTCCCCTTTCTGTCTCTCTTAGGCAGAAGCTTTCCTTCTCCCAATAAATTTTTCCCACTCTTAACCTCCATTGTTCCCAGAATTCATTCTTTGATTTTAGAGAACATGAACTCGCGTTTCGGATATCTAGTAGGTTTGGGAGTTGCATCTCTTCCCCCTACATCAGTATTCTCTCATCCCTGTCACCAGCCTCCTGGTATCACCAGTCTCAGCTGTGGGCCCATCTTGACCCTGATAGGAAACCCAAAAAGCCTCTGAAGTAGGCAGGGTGACTCAGTTTCCTCATTCCTGCTTGTTCTGACCTTTTGCCCTTTCAATAACTAGCTTCCATGTGATGATGAGAACAGGTCCAGCCTGTTTCCCAATTCCACCATCTTGATAATTTTCGATGGCTTCCATCTTAAACCCAAGTAGAACTAAAGAGAATGGTGCACAGGGAACTTCTGCCTGCCATGTGGCATGGCGCAGTGCAGGAAGTGGCTGTTGTTCACTGGCAGAAGACAGGAGAAAGTATAGTCAGAAGAGAAAAAAGGGAAGAATTAGGAGAGCCACATGGCACCATTACTTGAAATGCAGTACTGTACTTGGCACTTCTGCCTCAAATTGTTTTGAGGAACTGAATAAAATGTAGTTTTACCCAGCTGATTCGTTATGGGGCTCCCAGGACTTTGAGAAAAGCAATGTCAGTAGGAAACAAACAGAAAACTACACTAAGCGTTCCTTCTTAGCTACTGCTCTATTTTTAGCATAAGGTACACACCTATGAGGCAGCAAGGACACTCTTAATTACTGCCCTAAAAAGTCTCCAGCTCATTTTCACATCCTGCCCTCTTTTTGCCAAAATGCACACCTAAGCATGTCCTGGAGGAACATGACGTTTTGGCCTTATTGCATACTGCCCTTGTGTTTGCCAACTTTCAGCAGCCATATGTGGTAGCCCTCAATTTGATTCCAGGATTTCTCCCTCTGTAAAGAATTTTATACTGATTGGGTCAGGTTTCCAGATCTATTTTGATAACAAACAGTATATCCTCAACCTGTTAGCACCGTCTTTGTTAAAATTTGAATTTACAACAATTCTTCCTTTCTTTCTTTATTCCTCCTGGCAGGATTTGCTTGCCATGGTAGTTCACTTCTTATCTCTGCCACTGTCCCCTAATAAGTGACAGAGTAAGCCACTGAGATCTAGATAAACAAATATAATAATAATTACTATGGCAGCTAATATTTACCAAGAATTCCCTACCTAGTAGGCACTGAGCTAAGGACTTTATTGTCATTATCATTGTCCATGTTATCCCTTGACTTGTAATTCCAGCAGTATGACAGAATATCCTGAAAAGCCTCGTACTGCAAAACACCTAGAACTGATTCATCAGTTTAACAATAAGACTTATGATTGCAAAGCTGAGCTGGTGAGAAAGAGGAGCAAACACAATGACAACCAAGAATCTAAATTCCAAGGAGGACACCAAGCTCTTAAGGTTTTGGTGGCCCTTGGGTATCTTCTCAATCAAGGAGCTGGATTTTAATAGCTACTTGGGAAGCTTAAGGCTCAAGCCCACTTCAGATAGAAAGATAAAACTTAAATGTTTTAGGCAATATGCAAGGCTGAAAAGTCAATGAGCTAAGCAATCATGTTGAGAAATAAGATAAAGGACAACCAATGAAACAGGAACAGAGTTGAAGAAATGTAATAACAGCAGATATAAACAGAAAACAAAACACATGCATGCCATCTAAACCCTTGGAGATGTTCAACTTCCATGGGAAAAAGAGAGCCAGAAAAAATTCTATCCACTGGCCAAGGGAGACTGCAAAAAAACTTTCCTGTCTTGTCCTGGTTCTAGGTCAAGGATAAAAGTCTCCTGTGGGACTCATAAACATAGGCCTTCCTTCACTTCCATTATGCCAAGCACAGAAGAAGCAAATGAATAAGCATGAAAAAAGTTCTCAGTTGGCAAGGTCTCTACAGCATCTGGCAGAAGCAAAGGCAAAGCCTCAACTAAGGGACATAATGGTACATGGGTTGGGTCTACTCACTGTCACAAGATAGGGCCGAAAAGCTGAGTCTGCTCACTCCTGTAGTCCTTCGAGTCCAAATCCACCATCATCGATTACAGTACAACTTCAGAAAATGTGGTGCCAGAACCAACTGTGCCCACTGAATCAGGAACTCTGAGAGTGGAACCCAGCAATTTTTTTTTTTTTTTGGTACCAGGGATCGAACTCAGGACCTTGTGTTTGCAAGGCAGGAGGTGAAACCACTGAGCCAAATCCCCAGCCCTCAAGCAATGTTTTTAAGGAGCTCTCTAGGTGAATCTGATGTAGTCGGCTCCAACAACTATTTCACATTCAAGAAATGTACACCCATTCTTCCACCCAAGGACTACTTTTAAGACACACATATTCAGTAATTTCAAAACAGACTGAGAATTACCACTCTAGATTTTAATTTAATCTATGCCTACTAAATATTAACAAATATAATTTTTAGAACACCAGAGTTTTTATTTTTAAAGCACTGAAATATCTATGATATCATTCTTTTAAGGTTTTATGTGACAAAATAGTAGACTCTTTAAACAAGTACAGTTTCATCTGGAAAACAAAATCTTCTCACATGATTATTTATAATCTATTTATGTAATAATTAGCATAAGACTAAGAGATACAAATTACCTTCTCATGAATAGAGCAGCCATTTACATAAATTACAATGCTAATAATCCTCTATTTCAGTCCAAAATTTAAGGGGGTATGCTGCATTTTTACTTGGATAGAAAGAACCACCTCCTCTTAAGTGCAATGAGCATTTATTCTGTTGTTTTCAATATGAATAATTTTGAAATTAGGACATCTTGCTTCGAACACAACTAAATATCTGGTGACCTTTGATTCCCCACACTGTGAGTTGTCAGTTCTTATCTAGAGTTGCTCACTGTGTTTATTTCAACTTCATGCAGGTCTGAAAGGGGGACAGATCTCATTAAAAATAAGAATATTTATTTCATACTCTATGACACTATGTTCTCTATTTCATATTATTGTTTAATCAGAAAATGTGGTATTCCCTAGTTTGCACGTGTCAAATTGTAATAAAGATGGGAGGTCTTTTTGCTTTAGCAGAATCTCAGGATACTCTGGGGTCCTCTGCCTTGATACCGGCACTACAAACTGGGATTTGTTGTCTCAGTTATGAACCTAGAACTTCCATGGATACTTTATTTAAAAAAGATCTTTCTCTTAAAGAGTTACAAGGTATATCTATAAAACTAATCTTTCTTAATATACACCCTAAATGAGTGTTATGTCCTCAAAATAGTGAAGTGAAGGCTTCACACTAATTCCAGTGACAGCTTTTACACAAAATCTTTTTAGAACTCTTTTCTTTTTTCTTTTTCTTTTTCCTTTTTCCTTTTTATTTATTTATTTTTTAAAAGTTTTTCCTTTGAATGTGATGCAGCCAAGTTGTGTAAGCAGTCACATTTCTGGATTTAGAAACTACTGATTCAGTCCAGAGTTCTATATAATACACAGCCATCCTGTCTAGTTCTGTATAATTCACAGCACATCTCTTGATATTTGAGGTTTAAACTTTGGCTTGGTGAGATTAAGAATTAAACAGTGGCCGGGCAGAGGATTTAGCTCAGTGGTTCCGGCGCCTGCCTTCCAAGAACAAGGTCTCGAGTTCGATCCCCAGTACCAAAAACGAACAAAACAAAAAAGAATTAAACAGTGGCAAATGGAAGTAATTTTAAGTGCTTTAGCAAGAATGCTAACACTTCTGAAATGCTCATGTAGACAGACATGGCCAATGATAATTGTGAAATACTGAAATCAAAGTAATTTATTATTAGAATACCTCTACATTCAGAAAGGTATTTAAATTGTGAGGAAGATAAAAGAGTTTCTCAGTAAGAGTCTCTTTGGTCAGTTTCTTAAATGTTTTTATTGGAATGACAGAGATGGGCTGGAAGTGGTTTCTACTCAAATTTTATAAATATTTTACCTGCAATCCCATATTTATAAGTCTTCATAAGAAAATAAAGATTATAATTTGGAAATCTTCAGTAAAGAAACTGACTACTTGGAAAATTGGTCACCCTCACTCAGCATTTCCTGATTAATGCTACAATCTGTCTTTCCTCTTGTCAGTGTTAGTAACTGTTGAACAGTTTGTGGCCAGCATAATGCATACTGATTTCAGAAATGGAGAAATGAAATGGAAAATCTTGAAGAAGATACAGACTTTTTTTTTTGAGAGGTATTGAGAATCGAACTCAAGACCTTGCGCTTTCCAGGCATGTGCAGTGCCACTGAGCTAACTAAGGTCCCTGGCTCTTATACAGACTTTTTTGAGGGTGATTAAAATTGTATTTTATGCATAGGCAGAGCCACAAAGTATGGCCACTTAATAACTGAACGAGTGAGGATTATTATAAGCTTTTCAGAAAATAATTTTAGTATTGAATTTTCTTTTCATGGTGATGGAGAATGGTATGCAGATATGCTCTACCACTGAGTTACACTGCCAGCTCTTTTTGTTCCTTTATTTTGAGACAGTCTCACTAAATTGCCAAGACTGGCCTCAAACCTTGTGAGTTTACTGCTTGAACCTCATAAGTAGCTGGGATTATAGGTGTGTACAACCACAGCTTGTCACTATGAACAATTTTTAAATGGATCTTAGAGGTGGAGAAATAGATGAAGCCTTCCAATAAAATGACCCTCTTTATGATCATATGGTGATATCAGTCTAGAATTGAAGCTATATAGGCTTAGTCTCCCTTTTTAAAAATTCTTGGGACCAGTATTTTTCAGATTTTGGAGTTTTAAAAATTTTGGAATATTTCCAAAGATTTTGCCAGTTGAGCATTCCTGATCCAAAAATTTGAAACTATTTGAGCATCATATTAGCATATGAATCATTTTGGATTTCAGAGTTTTAGATTAGGATTAATCAACCTATATTATGCTAGTAATATATAATGTATATACTAATAGTATATACAATTTTTTTGAAAAAAATTTCAGCTCTACCAAGAGAAACTGAATTCAACCTAAGAATTCCAGCATCACTGTGATTATTACTTCAATTTTGCTTAAAATAATTTGAAATGAACTTATTTTGATTTCTTTTTTCAAGATAAGGTTCTAATGAATAAGTAGATTCACTTCAAATAAACTTTTTCAGGCCAGTGAGTGCGGTAGTGAGAATATTAACTCTAGAGCTAAAATCTGCCTGAGTTGCAGTCTCTTCCACTATTTACTGGTTAAGTGTCATCAGGCAAGTTAACATTTTATAATCACCTATGAAAGGGATAAAATGTTCCCTAGTTTATAGGATTATGAGGATTAATTGAACTAATACAGGTAAATCACTTAGGATAGTGACTGGCATATAGTATGCATTAAAGGTTTCTTTTTTGATACTGTCTTCAGATACAGACATTATCATGATCTTTTGGTTTCCATTTTTCTGAGCTTATTTTTTATTCAGAAGCCTTAGGCTTTAAGATTATCATATTCAACTTTTGAAACTGAAAGTAGTGATTTCAAAAATCTGATAATTAAGTAGGGGAAGGTAAAAATTTTTCTCTACATCTGTGACAAATTGATAGCAAACTATAAAGTCCTTTGTTTTTATCTCTGAAAAACTTCAATAATTACCTGTGCATATTTTTAAAAATACAGATGTCTTAAATTGCCATTTTAATGTTCTCAGGCACGTATCTGGCTCTGACCTGTTTCTCAGTGCAAGTTACATCTATAACCACTATTGTGACTGCAAAGACCAACATTATTATCTTTCCAGGGATAAAATCAACGATGTCACCTGCCTTCCAGTAGAAAGATTACCTCGAATTACACTGGTATTGGCATGCCAGGAGAGAGTGCTCAGAGTTTTACAGGTTGTTCTTACTTGCATTTTGGTAACTTTTCTTAATTTAGGTAAATGGTTTTTGAATGTTGTTTGAAATTATTTTAGTGATTACTACTTTAAGAGTCCTGGATAAAGTTGTATCTAGAACAATTTTCTAAATTTAACTGAGTTATATGTGTTGAGCTTTTTTAGAAATTTTTTTTTCTTTTTTTTTTAAATTAAATTCTTTTATTGGTACATTGTAGGTATACAACACAATTACATTTCTCATTGGGAATTGTACCTTTACATAATGCATCTTGGTTCTTATTTTTTCCCCATTCCTAGCCCTCCCTTCACGCCCTCCACCCTTCCCTATTTACAAAGACTTTATTTCCATTTTTTCCATTTCTCATCATTTTTCCTTTCCCTTCTTTCCTTTCCCCTGCCCCTCCCACTACCCCTACCCCTTTGGGAACTTTGGACCTTTTCTTTGGACCTTTTCTTCCTATTTTACATTATCAATTATTCATTCTAATCATTGGTACATTTTAGATATACAATATAATGACATTCATCATTGGAAATTTGCACCTTTACATAGTCTCTCTTGGTTCTTACTTTTTACCCTTGCCCAGCCCTCCCTTCAACCCCTCCATTCCTCACTATTTACAAAGATTTTGTTTCTATTTTTCCATTTTCTCATATTAATTCCATTCACTTCTATCCTTTCCCCAGCCCTCCCACTTCCTTCCCCTTTGCCCCTTTTCTTCCTATTTCACATTACCTCTTATACATTTAGTCCTTATTTACACTTTCAGTTTCTCACACCAGAGAAACTATTCGGTATTTATTCATGTGTGTCCTATTTATTTCACTTAAGAGTATTGCCCCAATGTGCATCCATTTAGCTATAAATGTCTCTAATTTCTCATTTTTTATGGCTGAGTAGTACTCCATTTTATAAAAAAAACCACATTTTCTTTATCCAGTCTCCAGTTGATGGGCACTTGGGCTGTTTCCAAGTTTTAGCTATTACAAACGGTGCTGCTATGAACATGGGCACACATATATCACTGTGGTATGATTCTTTTAATTCTTTGGGGAAGATCCCCAGCAGTGAAATAGCAGGGTCAAATGGGACTTCCAGTCCCAGTTCTTTGAGGTATCTCCATACTGATTTCCACAGTGGTTGCACCAGTCTACACTCCCACCAGAAGTGGAGCAGGGTTCCTCTTTCCCCACAGCCCTGCCAGCACTTGTTATTGGTTGATTTCATGATAGCAGCCATTCTTTCTGGAGTGAAATGGAATCTCAGCGTTGTTTTCATTTGCATCTCGAATGACCAGTGATGTTGAACATTTTTTCATGTATTTCTTTGCTATTTCTACTTCTTTGTCTGAGAAATGTCTGTTCATTTCAGATGCCCATTTTTGGATTGGGTCTTTAAATGTGGGAGGTCTGATCTTTTTAAGTTCTTTATAGATTCTAGATAGTAGACCTTTGTCTGAGGAAGAGCAGGTGAAGATTTTTTCCCACATCGTGGGTTGTCTCTTCACACTGCTGGTGGTTTCTCTTGCTGTGCAGAAGCTTTTTAATAAGAAAAGATCCAACTTGTTGATTGTTTGTGCTAGTTCATGGGCAACTGAGGTTTCATTCATAAAATCTTTTCCTACACCAATGTCTTCAAAGGTTCTACCTAACCTCTGTTCCAACTGGTTCAGAGTTTCTATTTTAATATTTAGATCTTTAATCCATTTTGATTTTAGTTTAGTGCATGGTGAGAGACACAGGTCTAGTTTTAATCTTGGCAAGTTGAAGCCCAATTTTTCCAGCACCATTTATTAAAGAGGCTATCTTTCCTCCAGTGAGGGTGTTTGGCCCCTTTGTCAAAGATGAGATGGCTGAGTGTGTCTGGCGTTGTTTCTGCACCTTCTAATCTGTTCCACTGGTCCTTGGGTCTGTTTCTTTGCCAGTACCATGCTGTTTTTATCACAGTAGCTTTGTAGTAGAATTGCAGGTTGGGGATTGTGTTACGCCCTGCCATGTCTCTGTTACCTAGAATTGCTTTTGCTATTCTGGGTCTCTTTTTGTTCCAAATGAATTTTTGGATTGTTTTCTCAAGGTCCATGAAGTATGCTGCTCGGATCTCAAGTGGAATTGCATTAAATCTATATAGCAGTTTTGGAAGTATGGCCATTTTCACTATATTAATCCTTCCTACCCAGGAGCAGGGGATGTCTGTCCATTTTCGGATATCATCTTCAATCTCTCTTTTCAGAGTGCCATAGTTTTCAGAGAAGAGGTCTTTGATTTCTTTCGTTAGGTTGATTTCTAGGTATTTCAGTTTTTTGGATGCTATTGTGAAAGGAATTATTTGCCCTATTTCTCTCTCAGTGAGTCTGTCATTCGTGTAGAGGAAAGCTATTGATTTTTGTGTGTTGACCTTGTAACCAGCTACTTGACTGAATTTGGTTATTAAGTCTAGAAGACTTTTGGTGGAGTTCTTGGGGTCGTCTATATAGAATATCATGTCATCTGCAGATAATGACAATTTGACTTCTTCATTTCCTATCTTTATTCCTTTTATTTCTTTCTCTTGTCTAATTGCTGTGGCTAATGTTTCCAGAACTATATTGAACAAGAGTGGTGATAGTGGACATCCTTGTCTTGTTCCTGATTTTAGTGTGAAGGATTTCAGTTTTTGACCATTTAGTATGATATTGGCTGTTGGTTTTTCACAGATGGCTTCTATCAGTTTGAGGTAGAGACCATCTATTCCAATTTTTTGTAGGGTTTTTATCAGAAATGCATGTTGGATTTTGTCAAATGCTTTTTCTGCATCTATGGAGATAATCATATGGTTTTTGTGCTTGGCTCTATTGATATAGTGTATTACATTGATTGATTTGTGTATATTGAACCATCCCTGCATCCCTGGGATGAATCCCACTTGATCAGGGTGTATGATCTTCTTGATGATCTTCTGCATTCTGTTTGCCAGTATCTTATTAAGGATTTTTGCATCTATGTTCATTAGTGAGATTGGCCTATAGTTCTCTTTTTCAGTTGGGTCTTTCTCTGCTTTGGGGATCAAGGTGATGCTTGCTTCCAGGAATGAATTTGGGAGTATTGCTTCCCTTTCAATTTCATTGAAGAGTTTAAACAGTAGTGGCAGCAGTTCCTCTCTAAATATCTTGTAGAATTCAGCAGTGAAGCCATCAGGGCCTGGGCTTTTCTTAGTTGATAAGTTTTTAATTACATTTTCAATTTCATTGGTTGATATTGGGTTGTTCAGAATTTTTAGGTCTTCTTCATTCAACTTTGGTAATTTATATATATCTAGGAATTTGTCCATTTCTTCTGTGTTTTCCATCTTATTGGAGTATAGGTTCTGGAAGTAGGTATTGATGATCCTCTGGATTTCTGCTGGGTCTGTTGTAATTTCAACCTTTTCATTCCTAATTGCATGCATTTGGGCCTTTTCTTTCCTTTTTCTGACAAGGTTGGCTAAAAGTTTGTCAATTTTGTTGATTCTTTTGAAGAACCAACTCTTGGCTTCATTGATTTTTTTGTATCATTCTCTTAGTCTCCATTGTATTGATTTCTCCTCTGATCTTTATAATTTCCTCCCTTGTATGAGCTTTGGGGTTGTCCTGCTCTTCTTTTTCTAGAAGCTTGAGGTTCAGCATGAGGTTGTTTAATTGGGCTCGTTCTGTTTTCCTAATATGCGTATTCACTGCTATGAATTTCCCTCATAAGACTGCTTTCATTGTGTCCCATAGAGTCCGATATGTTGTATTATCATTGTCATTTAATTGAAGGAACTGTCTGATTTCTTCTTTAATTTCCTCTGTGACCCATTGGTTATTCAGAAGTGTTGTTCAATTTCCACATGTTTATGAAATTTGTTGAGTTTCTTTTGCTATGGATCTCCAATTTCATCTCACTATGGTCTGATAATATAGAGGGGATAACTTCAATTCCTTTGCACTTACTTAAACATGTTCTATGTGTGAGTATGTGGTCTATTTTGGAGAATGACCCATGTGCAGCTGAGAAGAATGTGTATTCTGATTTTGTGGGGTGGAAGACTCTGTAAACATCTGTTAAGTTCATTTGTTCAAGAGTTCGATTGAGTTCTAGTATTTCATTACTTATTTTTAGTCTAGTTGATCTATCTATTTGTGACAGTGGGGTGTTGAAGTCCCCCACTACAATTGTATTAGTGCATATATGACTTTTCATATCCATTAGTATTTGTTTTATATAGTTGGGTGCACTAGTGTTTGGTGCATAGATATTTATGATTGTCATCTCTTCCTCTTGGATTCTTCCCTTTACAAGGATGTAGTGTCCTTCTTCATCTCTCTTAATCAGTGTTGGTTTGAAATCTACTTGATCTGCAAAGAGGACAGCTATTCCTGCTTTTTTTCAGGTTCCTGTCACATGGAGTATTGTTTTCCACTCTTTAACTTTCAGTCTATGAGTTTCCTTTTGAATTAAGTGTGTTTCTTGTATGCAGTATATTGTTGGATTTTGCTTCTTGACCCATTCTTCCAGTCTATTTCTTTTGATTGGTGAATTGAGACCATTAATGTTGATGGTTATAACTGAAACGTATTGACTTGTCATTGCCATGACTTTTTCTTTTTGTTGGGTTCTCCCCCTTTACATTTAATTTCTTGTCATGACAGATGGGTTCATTCTGCTTTGCTTCCTGGGGTTGTGATCCTCAATGTCTGTTCCGAGGATATTGTGTCAAATTCTTTGGAGTGCTGGTTTGGTATTCACAAAGTTCCTAAGGTGCTCTTTGTCATGAAAGTATCTTATTTCTCCATCAATTTTGAAAGATAGTTTTGCAGGGTACATCAATCTGGGTTGGAGGCTGTTTTCTTTTAGGGCTTGAAATATGTCACTCCAAGCTCTTCTTGCCTTGATGGTTTGTGTTGAGAAGTCTGCTGTGATTCTAATGGGCTTTCCTTTGTATGTGATTTCTTTTCTCTGACTACTTGTAGAACTTTGTTCTTCTGTCGTGTTTCTGGAATCTTAACAATTATATGCCTATGTGTAGATTTTTTTTGATCAAGGCTATTTGGAGTCCTATATGCCTCACTTATGTGTATGTCAAGCTCTTTTCCCCTGCTTGGGAAGTTTTCTGCCATTATTTGTGTGAAGAGATTTTTTTTATATCATCTCCACTCTCTCCTGCTTCTTCATTGAGCCCAATCAGTCTTATGTTATTCTTCTTTGCATCATCTAGCAGCTGCTGGATGGACTTCTCATGTTCCCTTATAATTTTGAAGCAATTTTTCTTTTCCTTGTCACTAATTGCAATCTTATCTTCTATATCTGAAATTCTGTCCTCACACTGGCTCATTCTTCTGTGTAGACTTTCAATGGAGTTTTTCATGTCCTGGAAATCTTTTTGCATCTGTTTTATGGATTCCATTTGTTTCTTATGTTGGGATTCCATCATGTTCCTGAGCTCCTCTCTACATTTATTAATCATGTCTTGCACTAGGGGCACAATTTCTCCTGTTATCTGAGAAATTATTTCTGATTTCATTTTTTCCAGATCCCCTTTGGTTGCCAGTTGAGTGGGTCCAGGTGGTTGAGTATCAGAGTGTTCCATCTCATTTCCCTTTGGGGTTTCTGTAGGTGATCTGGAAGTCTGGTTTTGAAACTTATTTATGTGTTTTCTCATTTTGACTGGGGCGGGGGGCTGTTCGCGCCTGCACGGATTACCTCCTCTGAGCTGGGAGTGGTGGGACACGGGCCGGGAGCAGCAGTAGGGATGGTGACCCAAAAGCCCTTTCCTGTGGGCTGGGAGCAGCTGGAGGGATGGTGGCCAGGAAGCCCCTTCCTCTGAACCAGGAGCAGTGGGATGGTGGCTCAGAAGCCCCTACCTCTGGGCCGGGAGCAGCAGCAGGACTCAGTATCTTGGTCTGGTGGTCTGGTGTCCTCTGCCTCTTTGTAGTGTGGAACCAGGTGGCTGCCTGTCTGCAGAGGGGTGATTCGGTGTCTCAGAACTCTTTTCAAACCATGTTTGAATCTTCATTCTTTTTAAAAATATACTTCATGGTTATTTTTCCCTTTAGGAATATAGTTGATTTGGGGAGGAAAACTTTTTCAGAATAATAACAGTATTCAAGGCCAGTTTTGACTATTTGAAGCATAAAATGAAACATGCAAAGTAAGACTGATTTTTCCAACTAACTTAGAAAGAAATTCCAAGATGTGAATTTGAATAGCAGCATTACTGGCTTAAGAGTCTAGCAGAGAAAAGCTGAATTTGATAAATAAGTCTAGTATTCATGTTTTTAAAAACAGTTTTACAGTCACACATTAAACCGTTATATAAGGTTCCTGTATTTTCAGCATATAATTTGTAGCTACCATCACCCATCTGATTTAATCATGAAATTAGAAATTCTGTGCCATGGTATAGATGTTCACATCCAAGTCATTTTAAAATGTGCAAGTTGGCAACAGGACTCGTACTAAAAAGTATGGTTGTGTCCTCTGTTTACATAGTCTGTTAGTGTTGAATCCCCTGACCAAGAGGGGCTTCCTGGGAAAAGCGGCATGGTTATTTCCCCTAACATAGACAACCTGTGACATGAGTTTTTAAAAGGGCTTTATGTGAACTATGATATTGTAATTTTTGTAAGCATCTTCAAAGGAGTAGCAAAATTATGTTTACTAATTCTGATCAGGAAAATTGATGGTATTCATTAGATTTTAACTGGAGCAGTTCCTTCTAATCACAATTGTACAGTCAGGATAAAACACTAACTTAATGTGTGTTCAATTTAAATTGTTATGTATTTTTACATTGCCAAGAAAAATAAACTATTTTGTATATTTGAAGCTTTTTCCAACAGCTTTCGTCTTCAGTGTCTTAATGTGGAACTTAACCCTCACCAAAAGCAGAAGCTGGCAAAAACAGCCTTCTAGCAGAAATACTTTTTAAACGAATGATACCCTAAAACTTAATATTTTTATAAAGTACTATATTGTTGTGTGGATAATTGAAATAAAAATTCTCATTGAAAAAAAAATCCGTCTCTGTAATACAAGCTATATGTCAGTGACCATTTACCACAAATAGACCACTAATGATAAGAACTTTTGTGGCTGCTATGCAAAGCATGTCTTCCCTAATTTCAAGGTTTCCGACTAATGCAGTGATCAGAATGGCCTTTTGTAACCCTGCTTCCATTCTTTCTACTTAAACACAGGAGCACAGTCTTTTAGCACATGTGCAACAGATGTAGGAGCAGAGTGATGCTGAGGAAGGAAATCTAGCATGATATGTGCTTTGCCCAAGCCCTCTTTGGTGGTGGTGACTCAGTTTCCACCTGGGCTCCCTCACTCCACACCTCCTTTCCTTTAACACCACTCCCTCGCTTCCCTCAAATTTGTCATCTACCCTGCAGACCCAAATGTCATGCCTACTACTCTTCTGGACAGAAGGTGTTGGACCTGAGGTGTCTGGGACAAATCTGGTCCCTGTCATTCTATCTCAACAACAGATGATGAGGCATCATAGAGAAGACCTCTGCCTCTATGACCACAATCAGATGCATCCTATATGCGTAGCCTTTGCCAACATCAACATCTCTTTCATTTCTAACATCCTCGTCAATATTTCAGTGGGTCATGAATACTAACATAATCATTACCATGATTTCAAAATGCCAGCACCATTTTAGATGTGTTAAGAAATGGCGTAGTATTGTAGAAAAAGAAATTCAAACTGAAAAAACTTTCAAATTATAGCTGTAGCTGTCACCACTTGTGAGGCCTGGATGCATTCTTAGCTTGAATGTTATTCCTTATATGCAAAATGGGAATACTATCTTCTTCTAATGGTATTTGCACTGATCAAATGAAATAAAGTATGCAAAGAATCTTACACGGTAGTGGCTCCTAGTAGGTGCTCAACAAATGTCAGTAAGTTTTGTATATTGTGAGTACTCAATAAACATAGAATAAGTGAATGAATGAATGAACTTTCCTTGGAGAACAAAAAGAAGCAGACGTTCTGAAGGACCTCTTTGTTGAGGGTAGACATTTAAACATTAAGTTGTAGTTAGTGGCCAAAACCTTACTTCAGGTAAAATCTTATGCAGAAGGTCAACAACAAAAACAAGGAAAATGGAACTGACTCCGTTAATGCAGGTTGGGAATTCTGTGATCCTCTTGGATCGTGCTCAGCCACATTTGTCATTGCACACCGGGTCACTCTTGTCTTTGGACCTCAGAACTCAATTTGAAAGCCACAGACCTGGGCTATTTATCAAAACGAGATGTTATGACATCTTTTAGTTTTTATATATTTTCGTTTCTTCTACTTTCTGTTAATAATCTAAATGAAATCTTTATCATTACATTTTCTAACTTGTATTGTTGTCAATACATTGGAAAGCTCCCTTTATAGGTAAGTAAATTCACATGATAATTCTTCAAGGTTTTTTCATTTATTCTCCTGGAATTTTTCAAGCATATAATCACACTGGTTCCAAATTATGATTTTTATTACCTTCTGGCCAATATTTTTATCTCTTATTCATTTGATGTTTTATTGTATGCACCAGAACTTCCAAAATAGTGTTAATGAAATGGTCTTAGTGTGTATCCTGATTAGCTCTTAATTTTAATTAGCTTTCTCCTAGACCAGTTATTCCTACTTTGTTGCTGAAGTCTCAAAGCCCAGAGATCCTGATTTAATTGCCTTGGAGGAGGTCCTAGGCATTAGGTTTTTCTCGATGGGTTTTTATGTTCAGAGAGTGGGGACGCTCAGTTCCAGGTAATTTACCATGGAATATGACACTGGCTACTTGTTTAACATAGATAATTTTTATTGTGTTTGGAAAGGCTTCTGTGTTCTGAACTAAGATTTGTTTGGTTGTTATTTTAGAAAGCGTGTTGCAATGATCTACCAAGATGATTGAATTATATGGTTTATATATATTTGTTATTGGATAAAGTTACACATTTTAAAAAACTAGTTTAATGCAATTTGGTAACAGGGTAAATAATTTCTTACTGATTTATTTGGTTTAGCTTGTATTTATACTTGCCATTTACAATCACTTCCTTTTATGGATCTCTGTCCTATTTTATGAAACTAAATCACAAAAGGGTTAAATACCTTGCCAAGGTCATACAATGAGAACATGAAAGAGCCAGACTTGAACTTGGGGGTTATGGCACCAGAGGACATACTTTAGGGCACTCTCTTGAGCCTCTCCGTAGCATTGATTGCTGCCTGTGAGACTCTGGGTAACAAGATTCTTAGTGCTCACTTCTTCAACTTGCTCATCTGTAAAATGAGGGTAATAGTTATCCCTCTCCAGTAGGATTTTGGGAAGATTATGTGCATTAATACTTGTGAAATCTCAAAACCTTTCCTAGCACTGAGCAACAATGAAATAAGTACTTGGTAAATAGACCCTAGCCAGGCAATCTGGCTCCTGGGTCTTTTCACTGCTTCTTTGATGTCACTGTTATGCTAGTTTTTACTTATTTATTTTTAATGCCCTAAGTAGCTTTCATAACTCCTGACCTCAGAATTATTACTGGAGAAAATTCTTTAATTATTTACATTTCTTCTATAGTTATTTACAAATCAGCTTTCTACTTTTTCTTTTTCTTTTTTATTTTATTGGTTATACAGATTAATGGATTTTATTTTGGCAGATTCATACATGTGCATAACATACTTTGATTGCTTTTACTCTCCCTTATCAGCATCCTTGCCCAACTCCCTTCATTTCATATCCATCTCGTCTATTACACACATTCTCCCTTCCTCTTGTCTAATAATAGTCTCCCTTCTATTTTCTCACAATCGTTTTTAGCTTGCACACATTAGGAGGAACATATGATATTTGTTTTTCTGAACCTGGCCTATTTCACTCAACATCATGGTCTCCAGATGCATCGATTTTCCTACAGATGATAGAATTTCATTCTTCTTCGTAGCTGAGTAAAAGGGTACTTTTACTTTTGTGACATATGCCACATTTTCTTTATCTCATCATCTGTTGATGGACACTTAGGCTGGTTCCATATCTTGGTTATTGTGAATTGTGCCACATCCAACATGGTATGCAGGTACCTCCGTAGTACACTGACCTTAATATCTTTGGGTATACACCAAGGAGTAGCTGGATCAAATGGTAGCTGTATTTGTAGTTCTTTGAGGAACTCCCTACTGATTTCTGTCATGGCTATACTAATTTACATTCCTACCAGCAGTGTGGAAGTGTTCTTTTTCCTCCACATTTTTGTCAGCACTGATTGCTTTCTGTATTCTTGATGACAGCAATTCTGACCGGATGAGATAGAATCTCAATGTAGTTTTGATTTGCATTTCCCTAACAGCTAAAGGTGTTAAACATTTTCTCAAACACTTTTTGGCAATTTGTATTTCTTTTAAGAAGTGTCTGTCAATTCATATGCCCATTTATTGGTTGGGCTGTTTAATATTTTGATGTTAAAATTTTAGTTCTTTATATTTGCCAGGTATTAATTCTCTGTTGGACAGGTAGCTAGTATAGCCTTTCTACCTTTTATGAAATCAATTTTAGTTATTTTTTTCTCATAAACCATTGTCTATTTTATTGGCATAGGTACATAGAGTCTTTTTAGGATGAAAAGCTCTATACTATTATCATCTTTTAGTTCTTTAGCTTTGTTTATTTGAATTTTCTGTTTACAAAACACTAGTTCTGATTTTATTAATTTCATTTTGGATCCTCTTCCAATAAATTGGTCCTTGTATTTACCTTTTATTACAATTAACTTTACAGATAATTTCTATTACTTATATCTATTTTCTCAGGTAGAATGCTTCATTTATCCAGTTTAGTTCAATCATTTAAAATAAAGGAAAGCACTAAACACCACAAATTTGCCTGCACACAGTTTTGGCCAAATTCAATTATTTTTCAGTTTGTATTATCTCTAATTAATCTGCTTCTGGGGTGTTACCCAGATCACAACATCCAGTCAGTCTTTTTCTCATTCACAATTGTTCCCTCTCTTTGTCCTTTGCCGCTTTCTCCTCTGGGACCTCCCTTCTAAACATGTAATCTCTTGACTCAGTTTTTCTTTTTCTGTGCCTGTATGGTTATAGTGACTGTACATCATTGAAACAAGGGAAGTGAGGTTAGAATTTCTTTCGTTTTTCTGATCCAGGTACAGGATGTAGACTCACAAAAAAATCCAAATGTTATTTCTCCTATATTGCTGTCATTTACCATAGCTGGAGAAGAACGGAGGAGGAGGAGGAAGAGAAGAAGGAGAAGAAGGAGGAGGAAGAGGAGGAGGACAGGAAAAGAAGGAAAGGAGGGAGGAAGGAGGATAAAGGAGGGAAAAGAAGAAAGATATAAGGAGGAAAGGAAGTAGGAATAAACAAGGCATGTGCAAGAACTACACAAAGAAGAATGTAAGAAAACTTTAAAATTATTTTTATAATTTAAAGTTTTATTTTTATTAGTACATGTTTGTAGTACCTAATATACATTCATAATGAGGAGTTGGTACATGTACATAACAAATTTAATTTGTTTTATTTTTTCTTCTCCACCTCTCTTTCTCCCTTTCTCCATTTCTTAGTCCTCTTCTCATTTGCAAAATATCAATCTCCCTGTTTCCTGTTATCTTTTATTTTGTTCTTTAATTTATTTATATTTTGAGTTTATCAAATAAGAGAAAACATTTGATGTTTAAGCTTGTGTGTCTGATTTATTTCACTTAACATTATGGTCTCCAGGTGCATCTATTTTCCTACAAATGACTCAAATTTACCCTTCTTTAGGACAATAGTACTCCACTTTGTATAAGTACCACATTTTCTTTATCCATTCATCTGTTGATGTATAGGCTATTTCCAAGATGTAGCTATTATGAGTTGTTCTGCTATAAACATTGGTATGCATGTATCACTGTAATACAACATCTCTAACTCAAAACCCAATGGTATATCCTATACAAGAAGCATATTTAATCCAAAAAAATTCATAGACTAAAATTCAAAGGATAAAAAAATCCATGTAACAGGAGTCTGAAAACAAGGAGTAACTATCCTAATTTCAAACAAAATGGCCTTCCAACCAAAAGTGACCAGGAGAGGCAAAGAAGGTCACTACATATTAGTTAAGGAAAAAATTCAACAGGAAGAGGTAACAATTATAAATACATATGCACTGAAGATGAGTGGATCCAACTTCTTAAAACAATTACTCCTGGACATAAAAGATCAGATAAATGACACACAATTCTCATGGGGGACCTCAATACCCCACCATCACAAATGGATGGATCAACAAGACAAAAAAATCAAAGAAATATGAGTTGAACCCAGATCCTTGAACAATAGATTTAATAGATATCTATAGAGTTTTCCACCCAATAACAAGAGTACACATTCTTCTCAGCAACACATGAAATGTTCTCCAAAACAGATGACCTACTAGCCCATAAAGCATGCTTAAGTAAATGCAAAAGAACTGAAATTATCCCATTCATATTATCAGATCATAGCGCAATGAAATTAGAAATCAATGGCAAAATGAACCATAGAAACTATGCACACATATGGAGGTTAAACAATACATTCTTGAATAATCAATGACTCACAGAAGAAATCAAGGACGGTATTTATAGAATCTATAATGCCAGTACAATGTACCAGAATCTATGGGACACACTGAAAGCAGTCCTAGGAGGGAAGTTTATAGCTGGAAATGCAACATCAGAAAAACAAAGAAACCTCAAATAAACAACTTAATGATGCACCTCAAGGAACCAGAAAAACAAGAGCAGTCTAAATCCAAAGCTAGTACAAGGAAGGAAATTATAAACTTCAGAGATGAAATTAACACTAAAATTCATCTGAGAGATTACTGATTGAATATAAATGGAGAATTACTCTTTTTATTAAAATAGAAAAAAATTTAACATTTAAGACTATCAATTCCCTAAATGAATATGTAAATTTGTCACAACTCTAATAAAATATTAATTGATTTTTAAAAAATCAGACCAGCTGGTTCTAAGATTTTGAACAAATATCAAAACTCAAGTTTAACCAAAAAAAACCTGCAAAGGAAGCATAATGAATTAGGCAAGAGCTGCCAGATAATAAAGCATATTATAAAGCAAATGTGATGAGGCTAGAGAAATGAATCATGATATAGAACCCACAAATAGACTCAAACAAATATGCAGATATAGTATATGACAAAGGTGACATTTCAAAGCAAATGCATTGTTCAAATGATAGTGATGCTATTCATAACATTATAATACTTTTTCATAAATGTTTTAGTTTTTGTTGTAATATTATACATTTTTAATTGGTAAAAACTTGTTACAAATTTTTACTTTTTAATATAAATGAATCTGTAGAGTCCTAGGAGAAGACAGACAGAAGAATCATTTTATATTCTGGATCAGGGCAAGGGGTTTTTAACCTATAAGAACACTCAGACAATTTTTAAGCATTTACATTTACTTATTCATGGGATCCCCACACTCTGTTAGTAGAATCCCCACTTTACAGTTGAGAAACCAAAGAACAAAAAGCCAAGCAAGGTAAGTTCAGCTCTTGGCCCCATAGCTCAAAAGTGGCAGAGTGGTCCAAAGCCAGATAGTTTTCCTACAGAGCTTGTTACAGATTACCAGTTCCAGTAATTGATAAACTGCCTAGAGAAAACACACAGAGGGAGCCAGTGGTGGGTCCTGGCCTGCCTGCCCAGCTCAGTCCCTCCTTGGCTGTGATACACAGGCTCCCTGGCTGTCCATGTCCACAGACGAGTCACCCTTAGCACAGGTGTGAAATTTCATGGCATCACTGCCTCACCTGGGAACAGACAGCAACATGGCCTTCGAGGCAGGGAAAAAACTCTGTCCATTTCCTACAAGTGACAACCCAGTGATGTGACGTGTGACAGGCAGTTCTGCAGCCTGGTAACATAGTTATTCTAGACCCAGACCTGGCAGAACCTTACCCAGAAATATGAAATGTGGCAGAAACAATCCAGGTGTTTTCCATGAAGAAGAGGCAGGCTCATCAAGCATCTGCAAGCCGATGGCTCATATACTTTGTTTAAAACATACCTATCGTGATGATGGTAGTAAAATACAACTTCAGTGAGATTTTTGTACTAGAAGACTCATTTTCGTCAACTCTCCATCTGAGCTGTTTGTAGAATTGCTTCAATTTGTTCCTCACTGCCTACCCCAAATTAAATTCCAGGCAGAAATAAACTTTTTATATAAATCAATCTGTATATTCCTAAAAGAATACATGGGGGAACTATTTTTTACCATCTAGAATAAGAAAACTTTCTAAGAAGGATAAAGTAAGCTCAAATGTTATGATGGGAAAGAAGACTAGTTTTCACTATATTAATGTTTAGCAAAAGTGCATAGCAAAAAATAAAGTCAAAAGGCAAATGAAAATTTGGGAAAATACTTGTATTGCCCATACCAGACAAAAAGCTAATTTCTACACACAGTAAAGAGCTTTAAACAAAAGACCCAGCTTGAGAATACAGGACACACAGAGGAAATTCAACAGAAAAGAAATATAAGTGGATTCAATAATATGGAAAGATGCTCAACTTGATAATTTTAGAAAGCAACCTAAATAAAAACGAAACACTACTGTTCATCTACTTGACAAAAAAAAAAATCAGTGCTAACACTCAGAATTGATGAGGGACAGAACAGACACTTGTAGATACAGAACAGATTCAGCATATATCTTCTTTGGGAGACAAGTAAAATAGCAATAGTAATAATAACAGCAATAGCTAAATTTTATTAAGGTATTTGATATGTTGGAAAGACATTTATCTATCTATTTTGGGTATCTGAATTCATTTACTCCTCACAACAATTAAATGAAGTAGTTTCAAATATGAGAAAGCTGAAGCAGAAGAAGATTAAAAACTTGTCCAAGATCACATTTCTATAAATGAAGAAGCTGAGACTCTAACGTCGTCAGCTTAAACCACACAGTGCCACACACACAGGGACAAAACAATATAGGTGCTGGTGCAACTGTTTGTTAATTTGACTGTGGTAATCAGTATACAATGTATATGTATATCAAATTACTGTTTTACACCTTGAATATATACAATTTTTATTTATCAATTATGTATTTTAAATGTTTAAAATTATCCATATAAATTGAAAATGTTTATACCTGTTATATTCATTAGAATTAGGTTCAGCTACACAACACAGAAAAGAAAATAACTATGACCTAAATGAGTTAAAAGTTAATTTTTCTCCAAATGTCTAGAGGTATGTGATTCAAGACTGGTAGGACAGCTTTTACTCTGAAATCCTCAGCAACCTGGCTCCTTCCAGCTCACAACTCACCATGCATATGGTGTGGTTCTGGGCAGCCTGTGAACCTCAGGAAGGAATAAACCATGAGGGGTAAAAAGGCCAAATCAGCAGACCCCAGAGAAGCTCCTCAGAAGGTGTCACCTGACACTTCCTCTGACATCACTTTGGAGAAAGGGAGGATGGGAAATATAGTCTTAATTCTGAGCATTTTTTTCAATGAGGAAGCATTGTATACCTTGGCAGAGCAGGACAACAGATATCAAGGGGATGCTTAGGTAGCTCTTTTCTTCCTGTTGACGCTGAGATTGCATTTCGAGGAAAGTTTCCACCAGATGTTTGGCATATTTGTGACATATTGGACTGGTTGGTCTCTTCTTACCTCAGTAAGTTTTTGACCCAGCTCTGTCTGTCATTTGCTTTGCAGACAGACTTCCATAGACTGCATCATTTTGGCTTCTTCTTGCTCTGGCTTCCACTTGTATCAGCAATGGAGAAGCAAACCAGAGAGTGAGA
This sequence comes from Heterocephalus glaber, assembly GCF_053883595.1. Taxonomy (NCBI): domain Eukaryota; kingdom Metazoa; phylum Chordata; class Mammalia; order Rodentia; family Bathyergidae; genus Heterocephalus; species Heterocephalus glaber. Next base: position 22,526,188 of record NW_028258156.1, on the reverse strand, counting down.
GAAGACCGATGGCTATGATTTTGGAAGTGGTCTCCTTTCTCACTCTATGGCTACAGCTCCTGATGGGGCCTCTCTCATGGCTGCTGTCTCACCAGCTTCTAGTAACATTGCTGGCTCCTCTGTCCCTAGGGCTGGTGAAGGCGTCTCAGTGTCGCTAGTTCCTGAGGGCTTAACTTTGTCATTGTTTCCATTAATCCTGCCGGCACCTGTGTAAATAGCCCTTCCAATATTAAAATCTTAAGCTTTGGATGTACCATCTGCTTCTACTGGACTCTAGATGATTGCATATGTACAGGGATTTTCACTTCAGCATTGCTTGAAATAGCAATAGACTAAAAAGAAATTAAATATTCATCAGTAGGGAACTGGCTAAATAAATGTCATGCAGCTATAGTAGGTATACTATGTAATAGTTTTAAAAATAATGTCTCACTGTGTCTCACTTAAAAATTTAAGAGGATAGATCTCATGTGTTCTTACCACAGTAAATAGTAATAATGTTTCTATGAATTAAAATAGAAAACTCTTGATAGGATGGTACCAATTATGTTTAAAAATATAAATATATATTAAATTTCAATCTAGATACATATGCACATATATATGTATATATGTGTGTTTCTATGTTGCTTCTACATTCATCTCATGAGAGCCTTCCTCTGCTCCTCTTCTATCTTCATCTATCTATCTATCTATCTACCATCTAGAATGCATTTGTGAACTTAGGGTTTTATTGGGGAAAAGGCTAGAAACTGTTAACAATGGTTACCTTGGGAAAGCATACTGGAGGACTAGGGTAAGAGACAGATTGATTTTCATTGAATAATAATTTAACTGTATGAATTTTTACCATGTATATAGTACCTTTAAAGAACTAGTTAGAGAAAAGAGCATTTTCCTTAGGAGACACATAAAGAATTACATGAAAAAGACAATGGAATTGGGATTCCATTTCTCTAACTGGAATTCCAGTCTCCTCCCCACTCTGCCCTCCCATGTGCCTCCTCCCATGTGGGACATGCTTCACCCCGGAGTCCTTACTGTGGCTCTCCCAGTGCATGGTCAATAGTTCCAAACCACAAGTGGCTCAGGCTCTGTCAGAGGAGTGCAAGGGTGGGAGCTCTTATAAGGTGAATGTGGAAGCAAGGCAAAGAAAATATTCCCCAGGTTAAAATGGAGCAGGAGCCTTATTAGAATTACTCCAATGGAAAGTTCCTGGTTTTTAACTATCGCTTTGATGCCTGCTGGTGATTGGTCAAGCTGAAGTTTCATATGTGTTCTGATGCTGGGCTGCATTTTAGTTGCTTATGCAAGAACTCAAAACCACCACAATCCAGTCACCTCCTCGTGATCCGTTTTAACACTTTCAAGGTCTAGCCACTGCTTTTCAGGTTACTCCAAGATCTTACTGTCTCAATTAGGGCTTTGGAATTCAGTGAATTCTAGGATTGGCCTAAAAGACCTTCTAGTTGAATTCAAAAGCATCAGGTCTAGCTATGGCTTCTGTCTTTGTAGCTTCTTCCTTCGTTTACTAACTGAGCATCAGTTAATGGAGCACTTAGTTCTTTCCAAAGCCGTAGGGGGTACTAGAAATTAGGAAAATGAACATCTTCTGTTCTCAGAGAGATTAAGTCCTATGGAGAGATGGAAAAGTATAAGAGGTGTCAACAGAAGTGAATGTAGAAATTTTAGAGTCAGGGCAAAGAGACGAAGTGGCTAATTGTAATCAGGAGCTATACTGGGTGACTGTGAGGATTTCCTGAGAGATTAGAGATGAGGTGGTGGCAATAAAAAGTCAATAGCAATATCGTAGGCTGACAAATAAAACAACAGCGCATTTAAACCTGTAACTTGAAGCATGGCAGGTAAGGTAACTTAACACTGTTGCTTAGCGATTAAATTAGAGAGTCAATGTGATGAGGGTCACTGCTGTCTTCATCTTTGGGAAAATCAAAGGGGAAAGATGGGGGCAGAGGTTGTATGGCAAAGGTCTCTCCCATTAAACTGGAACAGCCAGGTTTTGACTGGGCAGTGGTGTGATCAGTTATGCATGTTGGAAAGATCACTCTGGAACAAGCATGGGTGTGAGGTCAATAAAGAGACCATGGCACTGACATTTAGCAGGGACTGAGGAAGGAGAGAAGCGCAAGAAATGCTGATGCAGCAGAATCAATAAAAATTACCAGTTGAAGGGTGGAGGCGAGGAAACAGGAGGAATTAAAGAAACCTCCTACCTTCTAGTGACAAAACAGATTAGTTATATCATGTATTAGAATAAAGACTTAAAAAAAAGAGTTCAGGAAAACTGTGCTGAATTTGAGGTTATTTGTGGCATGGATTCAACCTCAGGCTTTTATTTATGTCTGCTTCTTATACTCTCTCCCTTCCCTGCCCTCCAATCCTAGACCTTCCTCTTTCCTTCCACATCAGTGTGGCCTGGCTAATACCTACTCTCTTTTTTCAAGAATGGCTGGTACTTTTTTCTGTCTCGTCTATGACACCACCTGGCTTCAAAAGTAGGTCACATCAGGGCTCTTGGCTCAGGGACAATGACAGGCTCTGAACACGCTGTAACTGAAAGAACGTGTGATAAAATCTTCCATACAGACTCTTAAGAGTACAGAGGCCCAACAAGAAGATTACAGCAAAAATCTTTCTTTTCATCCTTAACCCATCCTCCTCTTCCTGTGTTCTGGTAAAACGTACAAATTTAACACAGTTTCATTATCTTGGCATAGTGCTATGAAAAATATATTACATTGTGCACTACATTTATATTTATAAAATTCTTCCAGATGTATGAACTCTTTTTATCTTCAAATCAAAGTCCATAGGAAGGAACCTAATTCACCCAGTTCCCACAGGCCTCATTTCAGGTTTGGGGCCCAGTTCACCCTGCCATAGAGTGGAATAGCATTTCTGTTACCCACACCCGGGAGAAGAGCTCTCCTCCTTGCAGAGCTGCTGAGCCTGGTTCCAAATGTCATTAGGTGAGCCTGAAGTTGACCGATGTGGATAGAGCGTTCCAGGCAGAGGGACAGCTGGTATGAAGCCAAAGGAGGGGGAACTGTAAGAAGCTCAAGTTAACTCACCTCTCACCTGTATCAACACCCAATGTGATGGGGAAAAACCCACTAGTTACTTCAAGGCCATAGGCCTTCAAGCCCACAGACTACTGTCATAGCTTCCTTCTCTGCAGGCCTCCAAAACTTCCCAACCCCTCTGTCTCTCATTCAATAATTCTGATCCTTCCCTCTTTCAAACTCATGCTTCACTTGACTTCAGGAGTTGAGGTCTTCTTGGGGGTCCTCTTTCTCTTTCTTCCATGAGTTTCTCCCACCAGTTTCCTTTGTTGGTCTCTCTGCATGTGCCAAAACTTTAGCAGCTGGAGCCCCCAGAGCCCAGTCCTTGCATTTCTTCTTTTCCACATCTACTACTCTCACTCCTTAGGGAGTCTCATCCAATCTCAAACCCAGTTTTCTTTAGATACCAAATAAACCACAGATGACTCCCTTCTGAGCCCCATTCCCTAAACTCCAGCCTCCTGTAGTCAAATACTTACTCAAAAATGAAACTTGAATATCTCAAAATCACCTTTAAAACCAACTCCTAACATTTTTTCTTAAAACCCACTCTTCCTTTGAACTCTAGCAGCAAATGGAAATTACCTCCATCTTATGATTCAGGCAAAAACCTTGGTGTCTGCTGGGTATGGTGGGGCACACCTGTAGTCTCAGCATTCAAGAGGCAGAGGCAGGAGGGTCAAAGTGAGTTCAAGGCCAGCCTGGACTACATAGCAAGATCTTGTCTAAAAAAAAAAAACCCTTCCCCCCAAAAGACACCTTGTTGTCACTCTTGATTTTCTTTTTTCTCTTCTTATACCCCATATTCAGTTCACCAGGAAATCCTATTACTGCCCTCCCCTTAAGCTATATACAGAATCATGGTCCTTCTCCCCATCTCTACCACTTCCATCCTGATCCAAGCTGTGAACCTCTCTGGATTATTTAAAAAATCCTCCTTACCTGTCTCTTTGCTGATGCTCTTGCCCCCCATTCCATTCTCTCCAGATAGTATCTGGGGTGATTCTTCTAAAATGAAAACTAGATCAGGCCATTCAACTGATCTTCTACCTCATCTAGAGTAAAAGCCAAGGTCTTTTCATTAACCTGCATGTCTTACATGACCTGTCCATCCACAACCTCTGTGATTAATGACATGAATGAGTGAATAGAAGGGAAGGGAGAGAACCCTGGGGTGACAGTGATGGTATACAGCCTTTTTAGTCATGATAAGGAGTTGAGACTTTATCTGAATACAATAGACAGTCATCAAAGACTAAGGATTTTAGTGAGACAACTTTTTCCAATAAATTATATTTTTAGACTCCAAACCACATTTTACTCTCTATATAAATCTTGCCTTCATTTATCCACAAAGCTTTCATTTACACCCAGAAATCTAGCCACAGAAAACCTGATGTTCCTCTAACGTGCCACTTTTCTAAACTTCCATGCTTCCTCCCTCTCTTTGTCTTCTGGATGGAATGCCCTGCCTTACTTTGTCTACTCATTTGTCTAGACTCACATCAAGTACCATCTTGTCTGTGGAGCACTCTGTAACCACCTGTCCAGTCACATGGTGCTTCTTTAGGTTTCTTCTTTGGGTACATTTTACCCACTTCTAGACTATCACGTTGGATTTTCCTTACACACTGGCAGGTCCCTGGAGGATAAGGTCCACCCTACTTTTTCAATGGTCCCCTGAACTTTTCCAACACAGGGTCTTCAACCCAGTATAGGCTCCACGCATGTTTTTCAAATGAGAAAGAGCCATTCAAAGGGAATGGAAATTAGCAGAAGCAATGTGCAAAGGAAGCCAGGAGAGCGAGGCATCATCAAAACCAAACAAGCAAAACATCACATGGTACCGGATAAACACGTATAATATTTAGATTTTTATGATCAGCTTAAAAATACATTTAATTTAAATTTTTGAAAATGAGGGAGAATTTTCAAGAACTACGAATGATCAGCACTTCACAGACTGAAATAATGCCATTGTCCTTAACAAATAGGAGAGATTTGAAGGTGCAATAGTCCGAGTCCAGCAACACAGAACAAAAAATCACTCTACATTTAAAGCAGCAAGTGATTTAATATGGGTAATTAGGTGTTTGCACTTCATTAGAAAGGCTGGATTAATGGATTTGAGGCTGTGGCTCCTGAGCCCCAGAATAACACCATAGAAGCATCCTGCCTGTGGAAGCCCAGCCTCTGCCGCAAAGGAGCACTATAAACCACTGGCTCCAGAGCTGCTATACCTGCTGGACCTGCAGCAGCCCAAGCTATATCCTGATACCTACGACTGGCCCTAGAATCTCTGCTGATGCCACCATGGAGAAACACCTATGCGCACTATTGCTGTTATCAATTTCCTTCAAACTTAGTGACTTAAAACAACAGCCATTTATTCTTTCAATTCTGTAGGTCAAAAGCCCAAGAAGACTCAGCTGGCTTCAATGCTTAGGGCCTCCCGAAGCCAAGTGTTGCCAGGAGGTCATCCTCTGGAGAAGAATCCACTTCCACTCTTTCAGGTTTGGCAGAATTGAGCCACTTGCCACTATAGAGCTATAATCTTTGTTTCCTAGCAGTGGGCCAGGGATAACTGGAGACTTCTAGAAGACACTTACAGTCCCCTCTGTGAGCCTTGAGGTGCTCTCCCTTTGCAGCTGGCTGCAGAGCTTGCAGGCGGAGTCCACTCCAACCCTCAGCGCTGACCTTACTGACCTCCTCATGGCCTTCAGCCACAGCAAACACCCTGCTTTTCAGCAGGCTCGTGGGATGAGATTAGCACCCCCATCATCTCTCTAGTTTAAGATCAGCTATGCCACATATCCTAATCACTGAAGTGACATCGCTTTATATTCACACACTGGGGGATTGGGATGTGGAACTTTGGAGGCTATTTTTAGAATTCTGCATACCATATTATTTGCCAGAAAAAGTAATATAACCAACAGAGTGCTGTCAGAGAAATAGGACCAATAGGGAAAGATATTTGTTATAAGGAATGGGTTCCCATGATCACAGAGGCTGCCAAGCTTCATGATTTGCACTGTGAGTGACAGGCTGGAGATCCAGCAGAGCAGAAGGCATGGCTCCAGTCTGAAGCACAGAAGTGTTGAAACCAGGAGCTACTGATGTTTCAGCCTGAGTCTAAAGGCAGGAAGGAAATTGGTGTCCCAGTTCGAAGGCACACAGGCAGGAGGAATTCTCTCTTACTAGGGGGAGGATCAACCTCTTTGTTCTAATCAGAATTTCCACTAATTGAATGAAGTCTAGCCATGCTAGGTAGGGCAAGGTGCTTTACTGTTCACCCGTTAAAATGTTCACATCATCCAAAAACACTCTCACTGGAGCACCCAAAATAATGTTGGACTAAACATCTGGTTGTATAAAATTGACCATCACACCTCCTAAACCTCGGGCAAGTACATCAGAGAGACTGAACCTGGAATTCATCCAGAGCCTTAGGAACAAGGTAGTCAGAAGTTCCAGGAAGTGCACTGGAAGAGTGTCTTTCAAATATTTTGACCTCACACTCAGTATAAACCCACATGTCTAACATGAATATATGAAACAAAGTTTTCATGAAACATTACCCTTACTAAACGTAACATCTGATATTTTCTTTATGGATCTATTTCTTTTATAAAAATTGTTTGACTTTATTGAGGTATAATTGACCAATAGGAACTGTATATATTTACAGTGTATATTTTGATGTTTTGATATATATTATTTGATATATATTGTGAAATGGACTCTAATTCATTTTAAATTATGTTGATCTTGATCCGCTAAATGGTTTCATGACCTTCCAAAAAAATATGGCATCATTAAGAAAGTGGACTGATTTTGAGAGTTGTTCTACAAGTACAATTACAAGTTACTTTCAGAAAGCAAATTTTCTTCATTTATATAGCTTACAATGTCTGAAAAATAATGTTTGTTTGGGTGAATGGAACACTACGAACCTTCAATTCAATCTGGAGACAGAAAGATGTGAATCTTTTTACAGAGTAGTTCCATTACCAAGAAATTTTTTTAAAAAATGGACATGAAAGGATGCCTTTTGCTGTTTCTCCTGCCTGCGTTCAGGAAAGCTAAATTTGAAAATCCATGAATATAAGGGACCAATTTTTCAGGAGAAAAATGATTACCAAGGGGTGTGTACATGCAAAGTGCAGACGGGATTAAACAGTATGAATAGGCCTTGAAGTGCCAGCTTTAGAGTCACTTATAGTAAGAGCTCAAAAACTGACCTTGATTACTATGTCAATACTTGTGGCACAACTTAGAGAATGCTGTTACTAAAACAACTCTGCCTTTTCAACAACTGTCCAGGTTTCCTATTTCTGTTACCCTCCCTGAAACCCCCCAGATGCACGCACACAAATCCCCAGATGATGAGCTTAGTCCCTACAGAAAAGCAGGCACTAGTGAAGTTATCCATTTTCCACCACTCAGTCTCTCATATGAAAAACTGTTCTCAGGTAAGATGACTTGTTTAAATGTTTGATGTGGGTTCTTTGACTAAGCCATAAAAATTCCTGGTGTGCAGCATCCTGGGGGAACCACACTCGTGCTCTGGGCTGCTAGCAAGGATCATCCTGGAGCTCAAGTTGATGCAGGGTCTTTATCTCTGTTGCCACATCCTGCAGAGCTCCACATGGTCAGATTTCTTAAAGGAAAAATTGAGAGTCTGCCTTCCTTAAACAAGAATCATGTATGGAGTTGTCCTCATTCCATCACGTAAGAGTGAATGGAAGGAAAATTGGGACATTATATATTATAGGAAGAAAAGCTCTAGGGCGAACTGACTTTGCTTATTGTAATAAAATGCACACATTGTTTAAAGACTAGGAAATCTTGAAACCAGTGAAATTGTGATGGCTTAGGGACTTTTATGATCAATGTCTTCAATTACTAGGATGTATGTTCCACTGAGGAGCAAAAAACACAACCATTCATTTAATAATTGTTATGATTTATATCTAAAATGTCCCCCAAAGCCTCATGTGCTTATAGGTTGGGCTTTTGGGAGGCGTCTGGATCATGGATGTGTGATACTGGATTGTGGGTGTGTGATACTGGATCATGGGTGTGTAATACTGGATTGGTCCACTGCTGAGATTATAACTGAGCATGATGTTAGGAGGTGAAGCCTGGTGGGAAGAGGTGGGTCACTGTGGGCATGGCCTGGAAGGTTTACATACATCCTTCCTCCTCCTTTAATGGCTCACTGCTTGCTGCCTGCCATGCCAAGAACTCTTTCTCCTCTGCCATGCTGCCCTGCCTTAGAACCAGCTGACTACAGACTGAAATCTCTGCAAACGGTGAGCTAAAATAGGCCTTTCTTCCTTTTACTTATGGGTGTCAAGTATTTTGTTCCAGCAATGAGAAAGTAACTAAGACAATACTGAGTTAATGAGGACCCACTATGTGGTATTTATAGTTCTATAAATGTAGAAGCAATCAAAATAGACCAAGTCCTGCTTATTATATAGTAGAAAAAAGCAAAGGACAACTGGAAAACAAGTAATTAATGAACAGACAAGTAAGGCCCACACTGGGACTGTAATCTGAGACAGGTCTCAGTTGCCTGAAGCAAATACACACTTCATCTCCCATCTTATCTGTGGACCACCTTTACAAGAACAATGATGCAACATCACTAGGTGCCACATCTCAGAACTGCCCGAATATTTTGACTTCCTCCCAATGATATTTTTTTTAAAGAAAAAGCTTAATATATTAGAAGGATAATGTGGATTCAGAGGCTCAATGGATGGAGGGAGGGGCTGAAAACTGAGCCAATATCCTAGAAGTTCTGGGGGTTGAGAAGCAAGATATCTACTAATGTGCTTTTTGTTTTTAAAACAGCTTTATTGCGCTATAATTAACATACAACAACCTGCACATATTTGAAGTATGCAAGTTAGTTCTGATAAATGCATACACCCATGCAACTGTCACCATGTCAAGGTAAAGAATGTAACTGTCACCTCCTAAACTTTTTTTGTTCTTTTTTAACCCTCCATTATACTCCTCACTGCCTATCCCTAGGCGATTATTGGTCTGCTTTCTGTCATTATAGATTATCTTGCATTTTAAGGAATATTACATAAATTAAATTATACAAGATTTCCTCCTGCCCTGCCCCCATGTACATATCAATAGTTCTTTACTTTTTGGCTTATCCATTAGCATGCCAATGAACATTAGACTTATTTCCAATTTGGCTTATTATCAATAAAACTTCTATTAAAATTCTTTGTATGGACAAATGCTTTAATCTCTTTCGTGAAAATACCTAAAAATAGACTGGATCATATGCTAGGTATATGCTTAACTTTAAAGAAAAAAAAAAACTGTTGAACTCTTTTTGCAAAGTAGTTGTTCTGTTTTTACTTTCCATCAGTATATAATTAACATACAACACTTCTATCTGTTTATTTTACCATTTGGCTTCTTTTAAGATTTTCTCTTTACCTCCCATTTAAGCAATATGATTAAGTGTGCTTGGTGTATGGTCTTCCTCATGTTTTCCTTGTTTGAGGTTCACTGATTCTTTTTTTTTTTTTGGTTATGAGTTTATAGTTCTCATCAACTTTAAAAATTTTTGTCCATTATTTATTCAGTTATTTTTTCTGCCTGTCCTGCCCCTTTGGAGAGCCAATTCCATGTATATTAGGTCACTCAAAATCTTCTGTTCTCTGTGTGTTTTATTTTAGATGTTTTCCAAGGCTATGTCTTCAAATTTACTAATTTTTTCCTCTGAAATTTCTAGTCTGCTGTTAATTCTATTCAGTAGTCTTATACTGGAGTTTTCATTTTAGTCATTATATTTTTCATCTCTAGTTTAATTTGAATCTGTTGTTTGCATATCCCTATTTAACATGTTCATTCTGCACTGTAACTTCTTGAACATATGGAATATAGTTATAATTACTATTTTAATGCTCTTATCTGCTGATTCTATAATTTGCAATATTTTAATGTCAGTTTTGATTGATTATTCCCCTTATTATAAATTGCATCTCTCTGTTTTTGTATATTCCTAGTAAGTTTTATTTCATGCCAAATATAAATTTTACATTGTAGAGTGCTGAAGATTTTATATTCCTGGTTTTTTTATCCTTCATTTTTGTTCAGGGACCCAGTTAAGTTACTTGGAAGAGTTACTTGGACCCTTTCAAGTCTTACTTCTAAGCTTTTTGTAGGCAGGATAAGAACACTATTTAATGGAAAGATAATTTTCCCCCACTGCTGAGCCAAGACCTTTCAGTGTTCTTCCAAGTGGCATGTGAGGTATGAAGTCTTCCATACTGGCCCTGTATGACCCTAGTTATTGTTATCTCCAATCTTTTGGGGTGTTAATACCTCTAACATCAGATAGCTTCTTTCTACACATGAAATGTGAAGCATAACAGACTCCTTCGACTACTGACTCCATCTTCACAATTGAGGGGGACTCCTGGGTGTGTTCTGGCTTCCTGTTCTTTGCATGACTTGGAAACTGTTCAGTCAGTAAGCAAGGGCAAGTTTATGGACTGCTGCATTTATTTCCCTTATCTCAAATATCATTGTCCTTGATTGACATCTGATGTCTTGACAACTATTTCATATATAGTATTTTGTCTACATTTTTAGTTATTTCTGTAGCAATGTAAGTTTGGTCCCTATTATACTTTGGCTGAAAGTGGAAGCACTAACTCCAAATTACTTTTCATCTTGAGTCTTGCTTTTCAAGTTTTATTTTCTGATTTTTTTCTTAGATTTTTGTCTTAGATTTTTACGTTGACATGGGGAATAACAATCGCTAGATATGGAAAGAAATTGAAGAGAATGAGCTGACAGGAAAAATGGTTACAAAAGAAAAAGAAACAAGGAAAGAATTAGAGATGCCATAATAACAAGCCATCTGATCATGAGGAAAGAAGTTGATGGAGATTAGCAAAGCCTTTTGAAATCCCTTCTCTGACTTTTACAGAGCAAGTGTGTGGCTACAGAAGGATTCAGGTCATTCTCTTCAACTTGGTAACTTTAATCTGTCAGGGAGCTTTATTAATTTTCATGGCTCCTCCCAGCAGACTAACAAGACAAACTGTAGGAATTGGTCATCTCTCTTTTTCAACGAGACAAACACCACCAACACAGGCCTGGTAATGCATGCCTATAAGGCTGAGGCAAGAGTTTCACAGATTCAAGGTCAGACTGCACTACGCTGGGAGTTCCAGGCCAGCTTGGACTACAGAGTGAGACCTTGTCTCAAAAGAAAGGAGAGAGAAAGAGAGGAGAGGAGAGAGGAGGGGGGTGGGAGAGAGAGAGAGACAGAGACAGAGAGACAGAGAGACAGAGAGACAGAGAGAGAGAAACTCAGAGACACACAAACAAGAGAACCTGGGTGAAAATTGAGTGTCTTAAGCATATTGTTGTTTTGTCTAAATGATTATTTAGACATCATTCAGAGATAGAGTTAATTGTAGTGCAAAAGAAAATACATAGGGCATTGAGTAGATGTCTTGTAGTTCTAACTGTGCCACACTTACCTATGTCCCCTGGAGGAAGCCTCTTCACCTCTCTAGACTTCAGCTTCTCAACTAGAAACTGGAATAAGAACAACTAGGTGAGAGCTCACTGACAGGTTAAACAAGATGATTCATGACAAGTTTTACACACGGTCTGATGCTAATTACATGTAAGCTTCCGTGTGTTATTTCTTCTAAAGGTATTTACAATGTTTTTCTGGAAGAATATCTTAAATACAAAAAGATGAATCTGCAGTTGTGGACTGTCAAATAAAAGCCAGACAGAGGATCACCTCATTGGTTCATTTACTTCTGTTTCTCAAACCACCTCAGCCCTCAGCTCTCCTCTAGTTAAAGTAAGAAGATGTGAAAACTCACCACTTAGGTACCTGACCTCAGGAACATTAGTTAGCACTTCATAAATATTAAAATTAGAATAATAATAGCTATTACTTACTGAGCACTTAATCTGTGCTGTCAGGTACTACACTAAGCCCTTTGTATACATTGTCATTTAATCTCCATCACCCTTTGTTATCTCCATTTTATAGAAGCAGCAACTGAGCCTCACAGAGGTTAAGTAGCTTTTCTAAGACTGCATATGACTCAAGTGGCAAGGCTGAAATGGGCACCAACTCTAATTCCATGCCAAAGTGCATGTTCTTACCTACTGGATTATACTGCTCTCTCATCCGCAGATACAGTATAAGGATTCTGTGAGCTAAGTATTAAATAATGTGTGGCATACCAATACTGTCACTGAGTTCATCTTCCCTCACCCATTTACAGCTTCACATTGACTGAATCCTCCCTCCCTATACAATAACACAGCCTCTTCCAAATTTCTTCCAGCAAAGCCTGTTCACTTGCACATAACCTACTGTCTACTATTCTTTTGAGGGAGGGGCTTAATCTAGAATTCTATTATCATATATACACTAAGGTTCTAGAATTTGAATGACTTTGAGCAGCTCCTGTGAGCCTCAGGAACTGATTGTTTTCATACCTCCATCTGCCCATTCTTACCCCTGTCAGCTCCTTCCAGTTATGAAAATCACCCACCTCTACTCACTGAACACTTGGGCACCTGACTCCCAGGCATTCACCTCCCAGGTTCCTGTCATTAGCCAGATAACTTCAACACCTCTACTTAGTATGATCCAGCTAACACTTGAGTCTTGCGGTTCTTAGGCTTCCTTTGACCTTGGCCCACTTTAGAAACCTGCCTGAGACTTCCAGTGGGCCAGAATGGAGAAAGCCCACTGCAGTTCAGCTTGTCTCTCCCACTGACTGCAACTAGAAACTGGTCAAAATGCAAAAATCAACTACTTGACAAGCTTAAAAATGAACAATAGTGAATAAAGGAAGGAAAAACAACCTGAAGAAGGACCTTTATACGCAAAAAAGTTTGTGTTTCTCTCTCTTGTGTGCTGTGGTTGAGTTCACAAGGCCCCTGAATGGAACTCTGAAGTGGTCAAGGGCAACAAAAATAAGAGGAACCCTATCTTCCTCGCTAGAAGCCTGGGGAAATGGGCTCCTGACATGCAGCCAGGATGGGGAAATCTGTAGCTTTTTTCTTGCTGTTTTCTCCTGTCACCTTCTCTGCCCAGATCCAAAAGTAGGCTCCTCATTTCCAGGAGATGCCACAGTGGAATGTGCTGCTAAGCCCCGAGAGAAAAGCCATGTTCTTAAGAATGAAGGAAAGATCCCCTATGGCTCAGAGTGTGTGGGGGATTCCATTATTTTTTCTATTATTCTAGCTGCTTTGTCCTCAGGAAAGTGATCTAGCAGAATAGTGCAACAACAGTGCAGTTGAAACTCCAAAAAAATTCCTAGTTTTCTAGGTAAAAACCAGTGAATATTGGGCTTTTAAAATGCGGCGTGTCTGGGAGAAATCAAAAAAAGAGAATTAAAGAAGGGAACCCCCAGTCCTGTGTATGAACCTGCACAAATTCCAATTTCTTCCCTGAGAACATTCAGGGTATGAACACAAACCAGAACAGGAAAGAGCTACAGATTGGAAAGAAAATATAAAACTGCCTCTACTGGCAAGTAACATGATCATCTGTTAAAAAAATATTCCTTATCCCTGTCAAAAAAGTGGCTAGAACTAATAAAATAAGCTTAATAAAGTCATAGGATATAAAGCCAATATAAAAAGTCAGATTTATTTCTGTATACCAGCAGTGAACAATTAGAATATGAAACAAAATTTTAAAGGCACATGTCTTAGTTACTTTTCTCATTGCTGAGACAAAATACTCAAAACCCAAAGTTAAAGGAGGAAAAATTTATTTTGACTCATAGTTTGTAGAGGTTTCAGTATAAAATTGCCTGGCTCTAAGGCAGAGTGGCATGGCAGAGAGGCAAGGAAGAGGAGAAACAGTCTATGGCATCCCAGGGCAGGCAGAAGGCAGCAAAACATCAAAGTAGCAAAGCATCAGCAGTAGCAGCAGCCTCTCTCTTTTATCCCTTTCAGGATACCTGCCCTTTGGGTAATGCCACCCACACCCAGAGTGGGCCTTCACATTATCCACACCCAGAACTATGCCAAACCAATCAGTGGACTAATTTAGTAATCACACACCCTTAATCTCAGCATCCCACACTTAATCCCAGCATCATCTATCCTAGAACCAGCCACCACTAAAAACCCCACCTATGACTGCCTGAGGCTTTGGGTAAACATCTAGATACAAGCTCTAACAGCACAATTTAAAAAAATACCCAAACCTGAAAATTTTAAAATCTAACAAAACATGTGTAGGATCTGTATGCTCAAGCCTACAGAAATATGCTAAATTGAAAAAAAAAGTCCTAAATAAATGGAGAGAAATATGCTCAGAGGTAGAAGACTCAAAATTATTAAACTATCAGTTTTCTCCAAATTGACCTATAGATGCAACATAACTCCAATCAAACTACCAGAATTATTTTTATAGACACCAAAAACTTGATTTTAGTTTGTTTGTTTGTTTGTTTGGTACCGGGGATTGAACTCTCGGGACCTTGTGCTGAGGCAGGCAGTGGAACCACTGATCTAACTACCCGGCCCTAAAACTTGCTTTTATAACGCACATGGAAAGACAAAGGAACTAGAATAGTCAAAACAGTTTTGAAAAAGAATGAAGTTGAAAAATATACAAAACCAAATTGTAATATTATAAAGTTATAGTAATCAAGGCTTTGTAGTGCTGAGTAAAACGTACCTGAAAATATCAATAAGCCATAGTAAAGGGTCCATAATTTAATCCTGCACACAAATAGTCAATCATTTCTGGCAAAAGTTTAGAGCCAATTCATTGAAAAAAAGGATACTCTTTCCAACAAATGTTACTAAAGCAATTAAATATCTAAAAGCAAAAATAATAAACAAATTTTGACCTAAATTCACACTTGATAATAAAATTAACTAATGTGGATCATAGATGTAAATGTCAGGTATAAAACATAAAACTATAAAACATTTGGGGAAATACATTAGAAGAAGTCTTCAGAAACAAGAGTCAGGAAAAGCATACCTAGAAATAACCCGAAAAAGCATGATCTATGCACTATTAAAAATAGTGAACTGGGCTACAACAAAATTAAAAGCTTCTGCTCTGTAAAAATTACTGCTAAGAAAATGAAAAGTTAAGCCACAAATGGAAGAGATATTTACAGAACATCATGTATCTGACAAAAGGTTTGCATCCAGAATATTTTAGGAACTCTTTAAACTCACCAGACAAAAAAGAATCCAAACATAAAATGTGCAAGAATTGAATAGACATGTCACCAAAGAAAAGGTATAAATGGCAAGTAAGTACATGAAAAGTTGTTAACAGCATTAGTCATTAGAGGAATCCAAATCAAAACCACAAGAATGGTTATAATAAAAAAGAAGATAATTATAAGTGTTGACAAAAATGTGGAGTAATTAGAAGCTTCATACACTTCTGGTAAAAATTATAATACAGTGTAATAATTTTGGAAAACAGTTTGCCATTTCTTCAAAATGCTCAATATAAAGTTACTCTATGATCCAGCAATTCCAAGTCCTTGCATATATCCAAGATAAATGAAAACATATATCCACACAAAAACTTGTTCATATAGACATTATTTATAATAACCAAAAAGTGGGAACAACCCAAATGTCTATCATTGATGAATAGCTAAAACCCAGTACATCCATAAAATGAAATATTATTTGGCAATAAAAAGGAATAAAGTGCTGACACATGCTACAACATGAATGAACCTTGACATCTTTATGCTAAAAGAAAGAGGCCAGTCACAAAGGACCATATGTTATATGATCCTACTTATATGAAATATCCAGAATATGAAAATATATCAACAGAAAGAAGATTAATGATGGGTAGAGCTGGAAGGAGAAGCAAATGGGGAATGACTGCTATGGGGTGCAGATTTCCTTCTGGGGTGATGAACAGTCTTGAAATTACATAGAAGTGATTGTTGTACAACATTGTAAATGTACTAAATGCCACTGAATAATGGTTAATTTCATGGTTTGTGAATTTTACCTCAATCTATTTTTTCCAAAGTGTGGAATTCGAGGTCAATCATTTGAATCACATCTTCACCACCGGTTTGCTTTTCTTTTTGGTGACAGTTCCCAAATACAGAATAATCTATTCCCTGACCATTCCCTGTTGGTTCCACTGCTGCAAACCTTTACTGCTCACCTAAACTATCACCACATCCCTCTCCCCTTCATTTTTATTCCCTTCCCTTTCATTTCCTTTATCACAAGGAGTAAATATAACCTGTCAGTCATCCGACACATAGGACATGTGCATTAAATACGTACTGGATGAATGAACAGATCAGTGAGCTCTTTCCTATACTGCACTACTACCGATAGCAATATCTGCATCCTTTGATCCCCTTCCTCCTATCTTAAAGGAGTGTCATTCAATATTCCTCCTTTCCAAGCTAGTCTTCTTGTCACCTTCCATGGCTTCTTATCAGCTCCAGGAAGAGTTCAAGCTCCTTAGCAGGACATTTCCAGTCTCACTTTCTGTGGTTCTCTTTCACCAGGACTATTTGCCATTCATCCTCATCTCTCCCTGCCCTTTCTCCTCCCTAACTTGGAAAATTCACTTATCCTTCAATATCTACCTTCATGTGCAAAAAGCCTTTCCAAATCCCTCCAGCTAAGTATTTGACAATAATTGTCTTCAGATTTGACAATAATTAGAAAGTTATGAGGGATTTTGAAAATGACAGAGCCAGTGCACATGTCAAATTGAAGCAGAAAGAAGGGTAAATCATAAAACAATACTTAGATATTGCTTCCTTTCCATTCCATTCTTTCATAAGTGGACAGTGGAAATTTCCAAAGACCACATAGCATGTGTATCTCAGCAGATTGAATGCAAAAGCAAATATGAGAATCCAGCTGTCTTTTATTAAGCCTGTCATTAAAGAGATTGGCAAGAAGTATGAAACAATGCTCATCTTCTCATTAATAGTTTCTGTTTTGGAAAATATTCATTTTTTCCCTAAGAGGTGTTATTTGTATTAATATGTAATGACTACATTATTGCTATTTTTAAATAATTTATTTTCATTTTACATTATTTGAAATTTCTTAGTTTTAACTTCCAGTGCAGTAAATGTCCATAGATAAGAAGCAAGTTAACCAAAGCTATTTGGGGGGTCCTCAATAATTATGAAAAGGGGTCTTGAGGTCAAACTGACAACTGCTGTATTCCATGATTGTCAAGCAGAGCTGACAGCCTGCCTGAGGTCGGAGATCACATACTCACAATGGAACTGCAACTTAGCTTTTTCAACAGCATTTATTGGCTTTGAACAGGAGATGGGACAAAGAAAATGTGTTGTTCAGTTAATTCAATACTGGGGCTTAGCACAGTTGCTGTAGCTAGATTAGGTCAGGGTGTCTTGTCCCTCTAGATAAGGAGCAAAAAGCTATTACCCTAATAATCTTCATATTTTACAAGAATTGGGAAGATTATGAGGTTTCTTAATCCTGAACTTCCTGTTCCTTCACAAATCCTTTTGGGATTAATTTGACCTGGCTAAGTACACAATTTAAGTAGCTTTTCCAGCTTCTTGTTATCTAGCTGTTATATTCAGTGACATAAATAGAAACCAACTATTTGATCTCATTATTTGATCCGTCTCTGAGTAAACAATCCTGGGTCACTTTAAAGAATGGAGCATGTTGAGGAGTATATATTGATCACTCTAACCAAATTACAAGTATAGGGGCCAGGGATTTAGCTCAGTGGTTCCGCCGCCTGCCTTGCAAGTGCAAGGACCAGAGTTCGATCCCCGGTACCAAAAAAACAAAAACAAAAACCAAATTACAAGTTTCTATATAGCTCAGATATTCAATAAAGCATTCCTCATGAAGATGAGCTGTTAGTGATGGTGGTGGCGACAGTGATGTCGATTCATTGATTCATCCAACAAATGCTCTTTGAGCATGTAGAATACCACAAGCACAGTGTTACTGAGGATCCAGTAGTGCATAAAAGAGGCTAAAATCCCTCTTTTGGGGAGAAAACCAACAAGAAATGCAAATTGTGATAAACTATGAAAATTGTCATAATTAAAATGGAATCATTTATATAAAACCTTAATAAAATTGACTTGGAATTCCATGAAGTAGGGGAAAGGAGTCTTTGTGCATCTCTGCCTGATAATGGGAACAATCACAAAAGGTTCTGTCAAAACAACAGCCTTTCAGTTAAGGACACTCCTATGAAGACATCTCAGTATCAGGTAGTCTTCACCATAATCTTGGGAGTAAACTTACTGAACCACTCTATGGGATAAGAAAATGAGGCCCAGCCCTTACCTTTCCCCCTTGACAGCCAGAGGTGGTGTGGTTTCCCTGGCTGCCTGAGGGTGACCCAGGACTACCAGATCCAGCATCTTTCCACCATCTCTGTGGTGCTCACTCCTTCCTCCCTGGCAGGAGCCATCGTTGGGCCAACAGCCACAATGCACCTGCTTCTGCTCTACTTAAGTGCTCCTGCCACCTCTCTGAGGATCCACGAAGGATGATACCTCACAATGCGAGGATCAGGGACAACTGGGTCTGCCAACATCAGCCCGAAGTCTCCAGATGCTGTTGGGCCATGATCAGTGCTACAAATGCTTCCTTGCAAGCTGAAGCAGTCACACCCTGTCATTTCAGGAAGCAAACCATTTCCACCAAAAATGGCAGCACAGTTCTTTCCGCCATTCAGGTGAGCTGTTACCATGACAGCTGAGGATGTCCTAGACACCTCATGGCATCTCCAGGAGCTCTTTGCAGTGACTGAATCAGGCTTCAGATACTGACCTATCCCAGATGACTGCATTCCCTCTGCAATTACTTGGAAAGTCCCAAAATAAGTCCACAAGATGCAGGAGACTATACATGTAAGGCCCAGTCTGTCTCTGTATAAGCAGCATAACCTCATATGCTTCTGATCAGTCCAGGAGGACTCTTTTCTGCAGCACAGGTCACAATAAAGCTTTGTTCAGGTGATCTTATCTCCTACTTGTGATTTTTATCTTGGGTAGAGTGAGTTGAGCAAATTGCACTAAGGAAGAGCTGGAAATGTTAAGGATTATTACTCCTGAGAGTGATTGGCAGTCAGAGAACTTCTAAAGTGTTCCAGAGACCAGTAGAGACCTTCAGAGACCTTCAGAGACATGGGGAAGAGTTCTCAGAGAGTGCTGGGAGCTGCAGATGAGATCCAGAAAGCCACCAAGAGGGATATATGTGCCAGCTGCTGAGTAGGGCATCTAAGGCACCAGCATCTGCTAACACTCAAAGCAAAAAGCAGTAGCAAATGGTAAGTGCTGCCACTCAAAGTTCAAAACTCTAACACTAAGGGCTGGGAGCCACTGGCACTCAAAGCCCAGAGCCACTAACATCAAGGAACCTTTGCTTGCCCATTCATAATTCCTATCCAAACTGAAGAAGAACCCTTAGCTGACTGGTAACACTTTAGAAGCCCGTATGGGCACCCTCCTCTTTAGAACATCTAGAAGAAGAGGGCACAAAGCAGTGGTGGTGATATCAACTGGCTCAAGAACGAGCCTGCATCTGACTTCTATCTTAACATGTGGTTAAGAATCAACACTAGCCGGTGCCACTTACAGTCAGGGTTGCTTCTAAGAAGACCGATTCATTCTAGTTTACTGTTCATTACTATAACAAAATTCATTAGGAAATTTAACTTTATAAGGGAAAGAGGTTTATTTCTCTCATAGTTTTGAAGGCACAAGGGCATGGTACTAGCATTGGCTCAGCTCAAGTGAGGGTGCTTTTGGAAGCATCTCATCGTAGAGAAAGTACACGTGAAAGCAAACGATCACATCTTGAAACAGGAAGCCAGAGAGAATGAGACACCACAATCCCTTCTGGGGTGCACCTGAAGACCCCCTAGGCCCCACTTCTTAAAGGTCTCATTACTTCCCTCCTTCCACCCCTGGCAACCAAGCCTCCAACACACACGATACCCTGAACCACAGTACTCTCTCCTAGCAATGTTCAGTACACACATTTCCATCCATGAGAAACCCTTGTCACCAATGAACTTTCACTTCAAAGCAACCTAAAAAGTTTCCGCCTGTCTCAGTCTTCTTATGTATGCCCATGACCTGACACAGTACACATATCCTAGATTCTAATCCCTGGAAATAATTCCAAATAAACTCATTCCTTTGGAGAGTCACTCTTTCCGTTGTTATTTTAGATTGACTATAGTGATAAAGTAATTAAATCTTGGGAGGAAGTAGAGGAATTGGGGGTGTGCATACAAAATGTTAGATAGGTCAGGAATGTGACAAGGATATGTACACTCTCACCATTCTGATTCATTACAGTTCTTGAATTTTAACTAGAGCTACCAGGCAAGAGAAAAATAAAAGGGATACAAGCAGGAAAAGAAGAAGTCAAATTATCTTTGTTGGCACATGATATGGTCCTATGCTTAGAAGGCTCTAAAGACTCTACCAAAAGACTTTTAAAGTGGATAGATGAATTCAGCAAGTAGCAGAACACAAAACCAATATTGAACATCAGTAACTTTACTATACACAAATAATGGAGTAGTTGAGAAAAAAATCAGGAAAACAATTCCATTCACAATAGCTTCAAGTAAAATAAAATACCTAAGAATCAATCTAACAAAGGAGGTGAAAGAGCTCTAAAATGTAAATTTCAGAACACTGAAAAAAAAAATGAAGAAAATACCAGAAGTTGGAAAGACCTTCAATTTTCATAGATTGACAGAATTAATATTTTCAAAATGGCTATATTACCTAAAATGATCTGCAGATTCAGTACAATCTCTGTCAAAGTATCAATGCCATTCTTCACAAAGATAGAAAAAAGAATCCTAAAATTTATATGTATGCACAAAAAGATCCAGGATAGCCAAAGGAGCTCTAAGCCAAAACGGCAAGGCTGGAGGCATCACAATGCCAAATTCAAATGTTTCTACAAAGCCATATGTCCAGATGTCCCCCAAAGCCTCAGGCAGTCATAGGTGGGACTTTTTGGAGCTGGCTGGATCTAGAGTATGTGATGCTGGGGTTAAGTGTGTGAGGTTGGGATTGGGTGTGTGATTACTAAATTAGTCCACTGATTGGTTTGGCATAGTTCTGGTTGGCAGAAGGTGCCTAGAATTCCTGAGGGCAGTGAAGGACCTGGTGTATTGATAGACACCAAGGGAGGTGTCTGGAGTGAGAAAATGCAGAGAGAACAAGAGAAGGAGGAGGAAGAGCGGGTTGCAAACACTGCCAGTCACAAAGCCACAGCAGGGTTCCACCTGATGTTCCCTGTCAGGTTCCTCACGTTCCCTACCCTGAGTCTTGAACCTGCTTTCTCCTCAAATAAGCTCAACCCGTTCCTCACATCTAATGGAAGCAAGAAAATGGAAACAACCTAAATATCCAAAATTGAGTTTAAAGAAACTAATCTTTAAATTTCATACCTCTTCTGGAAAAAGTGGGAGGCAAACCTGCATAGCTCATTTTGATTAAAGGCATGCATATATGTATCCTTTCACTTTTGCAGAAAATTATGCCACCATTTTAAAAGTGCTTACTTCAGAGTGGTTGGATTACAAGCATTTTAAATTATTTTATTATTTTCTAACTTTTCTACAAAAACTATATTTCTGTTAAAACAGAAAATAACATTTAGAAGTGGATTAAATAATTCAGTCCACTATCACTGCATCTTGAATAAAATATTTCAACTCATAAATTGATTAGGTACGTTTAAGGTTTTAAGGGACTTTAAAAATAGTCCTGTGTTAACACTATTAGGACCTGTAAGTCTATGAGTTAGCAAAATTATTTGAAAATTACGTAAATGGCTTTCTGCCACATGCTACTTGCTTTAGAGCAGAATTAAATGAACAGATCTGTCTTGGATCTTGTTTACTGGGTTAACATATTAACTTCAAAATATTATCTTAAATAGGTCTAACTCAAAATAATTGTATTATAGGGGAAAACCAAGAACTAGAAGAAAATAAAAACTCACAATGTTAAATGTTCCTGTAAAACCTCATTAATATTATTTTAACAGAACATTTTTCTCTAAAAGATTTATATTGTTTTATATGATAGGTGAGCTCCTTTACTTCAGTGTAAGAACCACTGTGCTAGATGTTAAAAACCTTTGGACAATAAGCAAGGATAATCTAGTTCAGGAGATAGTCAATGAGTTGATTCCAGAAAGAGGACTTTTCAATGCAGGGTAAAAATTAGGTTGTGGTCATACCGACTTTGTCTTACCAAAAGATTTTGTGTTCTGATTTCATAATACTAAAAAGGACCTCCAGAGCATTTTGAAAATTCCTCATGTTTTAAAGATACGTATGTTGTAATTAAGCATCCTTCTGTGAGGAATTAGGCTATCAAAAATTTAACAGACATTAGTTGGGTAGCTTCATAAATATTTTGACTTCATAAGCAAGAGCTAATTTTCCATGGTCCAGATCATAGCCTGGAATTAAATGAAATCCATTTAGTTGCTGCAACTGAAAGTTTGCTTTGTACTGCTTAATTTCCTGGAGTCTTTAAACTGTTTTCTTGAATGCCCTCCCAGGAACTGTCCTGATAATGTATTTCAGAGAATGAAAAAAAAAATGGTTCTAGAACATACAGCAATGAATCATGGAGATATCACAAAGCTCTAAAATTGTTGTTTTCTTTCAATTCAATCTCCACAATGTATTAGTAGGTAGGTGAAAAGAGACACCATAAATATATTTTGCCATATATGAATAATATTTTACAAATTTATGATTATTTATGTGTAGTCAGGTAGTTGAATGGCTTCAATTTTCAGTATGATGAGGGGCATTTTAAGGTTCCTCCCAACCTAGAATAACTCTTCCAACTCGCTTCCCATCCTAACTGGCTTGACACGAACTTAATCATTTGACCAAAAAACAATATTTGAACTTTGACCATGTGGCAGGTGTTTTCCAATATTCCGTGGGCCTGTAAAGACCTCACCCCTGTCTCCCAGAGCTCACAATCTTTTGGGATGATTGCAAGGCCAAGTATGATATGTCAGAAGCCCAGTGGGCCAAGGAACCAGCACTGGTTCCTCATAGGCATAGGCACAAGCTGAAACCTAAAGGATGGCCAGACTTCTACTAGCTAAGCAGGAAGGGAAGGGCTTTTCAGACAAGTGCACAGGTGCAGGGGATTAAACAAGGGCAGAGGTTCAGAGAAGGAGAGCAATTCCACTGGAGTGAGATTCTTCTAAAACATGGCTATTAAAGGTATTAAATGTAACAAGAGATGCAGAAAAAGATGATGCAACTAACCCATAAGTTCCATAACTGGATAGAAATAAAACAATCAAGAAAAATATCCTCAATAAAATTTCCTAAATATGTGAATTAATACAAAACACAACAGCAACTGAAAGGCATGACCAATTTAAGGCATTCTTCCCAGGGCATTCTTCCCAGCTGCTCAAGAAGGAAACATAGATCTCATCCCTCATTCCTTCCTCACCAACACCCCTCCTTTAATCCATTCAAGTGCTTTCAGCTCTGCCTCTGTTTCCTTCAACCCACCCCCACCCTGGGCCAATTCAGCTGATCTCTTACCACCTTCCATATAGGCTCTCTGTTTTCTTTAACATTCATGCTTCCTTTGTTGTTTCTTCTTGCTACAGTTTGAACATATCCCCCAAAATTTCACGTGCTAAGCACTCCTTTCCTAATGGTGCTTGGAGGTGAGGGCCTGAGGAAGTAATTAGGGTTAGATGAGGTCATGAGGCTGAGG
This sequence comes from Heterocephalus glaber, assembly GCF_053883595.1. Lineage (NCBI taxonomy): Eukaryota > Metazoa > Chordata > Mammalia > Rodentia > Bathyergidae > Heterocephalus > Heterocephalus glaber. The sequence continues at coordinate 22,502,301 of NW_028258156.1, read as the reverse complement.
CTGCCAAATGGGAGTAGTGGCTTCAGAAGAAGAGGAAGTGAGATCCAGGCTGGAATGCTTGCTCATCTCACTGTGTGGTGCCCTGTGTTGTGTTATAATGCAACAAGAAGGCACTCGCCACATGCCAGCACCATGTTCTTTGAGGTATCAGCCTCCAGGACCATGTGCCAAGTTCCAGATATTTTATTAAAAAAACAATAAAATGGAGTAAGACATCTCCACAACCCTTTCCCATTCTTTACAGAGTTGACAGAATATCAATTAGAAATCCTGCTTCTTTTTTTAATTAATTTTATTGGTACATTTTAGGTATACAATATAATGACATTCACCATTGGAAATTTGCACCTTTACATAGTCCCTCTTGGTTCTTATTTTTTCCCCAATCACCCCCTCCCATCAACCCCTCCATCCCTCCCTATTTACAAAGACTTTGTTTCCATTTTTTCACTTTCTCATATTAATTCCATTCCCTTCTTTACTTTCCTCTACTCCCCCCACTTCCCCATCCCCTTTGCCCCTTTTCTTCCTATTTCACATGATCTATTATACCTTTTAGTCCTTATTTACACTTTCAGTTTCTCACACCAGAGAAACTATTCAGTATTTACACATGTGTGTCCTATTTATTTCACTTGAGTATCGCCTCAATGTGCATCCATTTAGCTACAAATGTCTCTAATATCTCATTTTTTATGGCTGAGTAGTACTCCATTTTATGAAAAAAAACCCACATATTTATCCAGTCTCCAGTTGATGGGCACTTGGGCTGCTTCCAAGTTTTGGCTATCACAAATTGTGCTGCTATGAAGATGGGTGCATATATATCACTGTGGTATGATTCTTTTAATTCTTTGGAGAAGATACTCAGCAGGGGAAGAGCTGGGTCAAGTGGGACTTCCAGTCCTAGTTCTCTGAGGTATCTCCATACTGATTTCCACAGTGCTTGCACCAGTCTACACTCCCACCAGCAGTGGAGCAGGGTTCCTCTTTCCTCACAGCCCCGCCAGCATTTGTTATTGGTTGATTTCAAGATAGCAGACATTCTTTCTGGGGTGAGATGGAATCTAAGTGTTGTTTTCATTAGCATCTCTTGAAAGAACAGTGATGTTGAATATTTTTTCATATGTTTATTTGCTATTTCTACTTCTTTGTCTGAGAAATGTCTGTTCATTTCAGATGCCCATTTTTGGATTGGGTCTTTAAATGTGGGAGGTCTGATTTTTTAAGTTCTTTATAGATTCTAGATAGTAGACCTTTGTCTGAGGAACAGCAGGTGAAAATTTTTTCTCACATTGTGGGTTGTCTCTTCACACTGTCAGTGGTTTCTCTTATTGTGCAGAAGGTTTTTAATAGAAAGAAATCCCACTTGTTGATTGTTTGTGCTAGTTCACAGGCAAATGAGGTTTTGTTCATAAAATCTTTTCCTACACTGATGTTTTAAGAGCTCTACCTAACCTCTGTTCCAGCTGGTTCAGTGTTTCTGTTTTAATATGTAGATCTTTAATCCATTTTGATTTTAGTTTAGTGCATGGAGAGAGAGATAGGTCTACTTTTAATCTTTGGGAAGTTGAAGCCCAATTTTTCCAGCACCATTTATTAAAGAGGCTATCTTTCCTCCAGGGAGGGTGTTTGGTTCCTTTGTCAAAGATTAGGTGGCTGAGTGTGTTTGGAGTTGTTTCTGCATCTTCTAATCTGTTCCTCTGGTCCCCAGGTCTGTTTCTTTCCCAGTACCATGTTTGTTTTTGTGGGATTTTTGGTTTTTTGGTACCAGGGTTCAAACTCGGGTCCTTGCATTGCACAGCAGGCAGCAAAACCACTGAGCTAAATCCCCAGCCTACCATGCTGTTTTTAATCACCATAGCTTTGTAGTATAGTTTCAAGTTGGGGATTGTGAAACCTCCTACCTTGTCTTTGTGTTGCCTAAATTGCTTTTGCTATTCTAGGTCTCTTCTTGTTCCAAATGAATGTTTGGATTGTTTTCTCAAGTTCTGTGAAGTATGGTGCTGGAATTTCAATTGGGGTTGCATTGAATCTATACAGCAGTTTTGGAAGTATGGCCATTTTCACTATGTTGATTCTTCCTACCCAGGAGAAAGGGATGCCTTTCCATTTTCTGATATCATCTTCAATCTCTCTTTTCAGAGTGCTATAGTATTCAGAGAAGAGGTCTTTGATTTCTTTCATTAGGTTGATTCCTAGGTATTTCAGCTTTTTGGATGCTATTGTGAAAGGAATTATTTGCCCTATTTCTCTCTCAGTGAGTCTGTCATTCATATAGAGGAAATCTATTGATTTTTGTGTGTTGACCTTGTAACCAGCTACTTGACTGAATTTGGTTATTAAGTCTAGAAGACTTTTGGTGGAGTTCTTGGGGTCTTCTATACAGAGTATCATGTCATCTGCAAATAATGACAGTTTGACTTCTTCATTTCCTATCTTAATTCCTTTTATTTCTTTCTCTTGTCTAATTGCCGTGGCTAATGTTTCCAAAACTATATTGAGCAGGAGTGGTGATAGTGGACATCCTTGTCTTGTTCCTGATTTTAGTGTGAAGGATTTCAGTTTTTGACCATTTAGTATGATATTGGCTGTTGGTTTTTCATAGATGGCTTCTATCAGTTTGAGGTAGAGACCATCTATTCCAAGTTTTTGTAGGGTTTTTATCAGAAATGCATGTTGGATTTTGTCAAATGCTTTCTCTGCATCTATTGAGATGATCATATGGTTTTTGTCTCTGGCTCTATTGATATAGTGTATTACATTGATTGATTTGCATATGTTGAACGATCTCTGCATCCTTGGGATGAATCCTATTTGGTCAGGGTGTCTGATCTTCTTGATGATCTTCTGAGTTCTGTTTGCCAGTAACTTATTGAGGTTTTTTGCATCTATGTTCATTAGTGAGATTGGCCTATAGTTCTCTTTTTTGGTTGGGTCTTTCTCTGCTTTGAGGATCAAGGTGATGCTTGCTTCCAGGAATGAATTCAGTAGTATTGCTTCCCTTTCAATTTCATTGAAGAATTCAAACAGTTGTGGCAGTAGTTCCTCTCTAAATGTCTTGTAGAATTCGGCAGAGAAGCCATCAGGATCTGGGATTTTCTTAGTTGGTAAGTTTTTAGTTATGTTTTCAATTTCATTGATTGACATTAGGTTGTTTAGAACTTTTAGGTCTTCATTTAACTTTGGTAATTCATACATATCTAGGAATCTGTCCATTTCGTCTGTGTTTTCCATCTTATTGGCATATAGGTTCTCGAAGTAGGTATTGATGATCCTCTGGATTTCTGTTGGGTCCATTGTAATTTCCTCCTTTTCATTCCTAATTGCATGGATTTGGGCCTTTTCTTTCCTTTTTCTGATAAGGTCAGCTAAGGGTTTGTCAATTTTGTTGATTCTTTCAAAGAACCAACTCTTGGCTTCGTTGATTTTTTGTATCGTTCTCTTAGTCTCCATTGCATTAATTTCTGCTCTGATCTTTATAATTTCCTCCCTTGTATGAGCTTTGGGGTTGTCCTGCTCTTCTTTTTCTAGAAGCTTGAGGTTCAGCATCAAGTTGTTTAATTGGGCTCGCTTAGTTTTCCTAATATGAGTATTCACTGCTATGAATTTCTCTCATAAGACTTCTTTCATTGTGTCCCATAGATTCTGATATGTTTATTGTCATTGTCATTTAATTGTAGGAACTGTGTGATTTCTTCTTTAATTTCCTCTGTGACCCATTGGTTATTCAGAAGTGTGTTGTTCAATTTCCATGTGTTTATGAAATTCTTGTGGTTTCTTTTGCTATTGATATCCAGTTTCATCACACTATGGTCTGATAATATACAGGTACTAATAATATACTAATAATATACTAATAATACTAATACAGGTACTAATAATATACTAATAATATACTTCAATTTATTTGCATATACTTAAACATGTGCTATGAGCATGTATGTGGTCTATTTTGGAGAAAGACCTGTGTGCAGCTTAAAAGAATGTGTATTCTGATTTTGTGGGGTGAAACACTCTGTAAAATTTTTGGAGTACTGTTTCGTATTCATGAAGTTCCTAAGGTGCCCTTTGTCATGAAAGTACCTTATTTCTCCATCCATTCTGAAAGATAGTTTTGTAGGGTACATCAATCTGGTTTGGAGGCTGTTTTCCTTTAGGGCTTGAAATAAGTCATTCCAAGTAATTCTTGCCTTGAGAGTTTGCATTGAGAAGTCTGCTGTGATTCTGATGGGCTTTCCTTTGTAGGTGATTTGTTTCTTTTCTCTCACTGCTTGTAGAATTTTGTTCTTCTCTTGGTTTTCTGGAATGTTAACTATTATATGCCTATGTGTAGATATTTTTTTTGTCAAGCCTATTTGGAGTCCTCTATGCCTTACTTATCTGTATGTCAAGTTCTTTTCCCCTCCTTGGGAAGTTTTCTGCCATCACTTCTGTGAACAGTTTTTTTTAATGTCATCTGCACTCTCTCCTCTTCCTTCATTGACTCCAATCAGTCTTATGTTATTCTTCTTTGCATTGTCTAGCAGATGCTGGATTGATGTCTTGTGATCCCTTACAATTTTAAACATTTTTTTCTTTTCCTGGTCACTAATTGCAATCTTATCTTCTATATCTGAAATTCTGTCCTCACATTGGCTCATTCTACTGTTTAGACTTTCGATGGAGTTTTTAATCTCCTGGAAATCTGTTTGCCTCTGTTTTCTGGATTCTATTTGTTTCCTATGTTGGAATTCCATCATGTTTCTCAGCTCCTCTTTTTTTTAATCTGTGACCTCTCTAGATTTATTAATCATGTTTTACACTATGGGCACAATCTCTGCTGTTGTCTGAGAAATTGTTTCTGATTTTATTTCTTCCAGATCCTCTTTTGTTACGAGTTCAGGGAGTCCAGGTGGATGAGTATCAGATTGTTCCATCTCATTTCCCTTTGGGATTGCTTTAGGTGATCTGGAAGTCTGGTTTTAGATTTGTTTATGTATCTTCTCATTTCAATGGGGGTGGGGTGGGGGTTTACTGCTGGCACCCATGCAGCTCACCTCCTCAGTGTTGGGGGCAGCTCTGCTCCTTGGCACTGGGGGCAGAGGTGTGGTGGCCTGGAAGGCTCCTTGTCTGTGCTGGGTGTGGCTCTGCTTCTCGGTGCTGGGGGCGGTGGTATGGCCTCCTGGAAAGCTCACCTCCTTGGTGCTTGGTTGTGGGGGGCTCTGCTCCTGCCCAGAGCTTTTTTAAGGATTCTGTCTTGGATGACAGCCTCTATCTAGTGACATAACTTTGACCTTCCTAATTCTACATTCTGTAGTGGTTTCAGTCCATTGTCATCTGGATCCAAGATAGGATGGCACTGCAGAGGGTGATTGCAGAGGAGAAACAGTCCAGGCAAGCACATCAGGCAAAAGGCAGCAGGAAACAATCTGCAGTAGGGATAAATCCTGCTTCTTACAAGATCATTCTCCTGCTTAAAACACTTTGATGGTCCTCAAAGTACCATGGGTAACATATAATATCTATAACACGACAAGGCCCTGAGGTTTCTGCCCTGTATCCACTTTATGTTGTCTTTCCTTGTTCATTCTGTGATTTAGACCCACCCTCTTCTGTTTCCTAAAACAGAGCAGTTCTTTCCAATATTTTCAGGATGCACTTTGTGCTCATTTTCTTGCCTAGATAGCTCTTACACCACATGTCAAAGCTTAAACATTACTTTCCTGCCCACGCTCCTAGGGCAGAGAAAGTGAGCCAGTCCCAGCACCCAGAAGGAAGCTCCTCTGTAACCACCCCACCCTCCTAGGGCACAGAAGCTGAGCCCATCCCAGGACCCATAAGGAAGCTCCCCCATTGCCATCCCATGCGCCTAAGGCAGAGAAGGTCAGCTGCACAGGCACCAGAGGCAGCCCCCTGCCCCACCACTGTGGAAATGAGAAGACATGTAAACAAGCCTCAAAAACAGACTTCCAGATCACCTACAGCAACCCCAAAGGGAAACGAGATGGAACAATCTGATACTCAACCACCTGGACTCTCTAAACTGGCAACAAAACAGGATCTGGGAAAAATGAAATCCGAAATAATTACTCAGATAACAGCAAAGATTGTGCTCATGGTGCAAGACATGATTAATAAATCTAGAGAGGACACATAAAAAAATAGAGGATCTGAGGAACATGATGGAATCCCAACATAGGAAACAAATGGAATCCATAAAACAGATGCAAACAGATTTCCAAGAGATTAAAAACTCCATCAAAAGTCTGTGCAGCAGAATGAACCAATGTGAGGATAAAATCTCATATATAGAAGATAAGATTGCAATTAGTGACCAGGAAAAGAAAAATTTCTATAAAATTGTAAGGGAACATGAGAAACCAATCCAGCATCTGCTAGACAATGCAAAGAAGAATAACATAGGACTGATTGGAGTCAAGGAAGAAACAGGAGAGAGTGCAGATGACATAAAAAAGCTGTTCACAGAAGTGATGGCAGAAAACTTCCCAAGGAGGGGAAAAGAACTTGACATACAGATAAGTGAGGCATATAGGACTCCAGCTAGCCTTGATCAAAAAAAAAATCTACACATAGGCATATAATAGTTAGGATTCCAGAACTCCAACAGAAGAACAAAATTCTACAAGCAATGAGAGAAAAGAAACAAATCACCTACAAAGGAAAGCCCATCAGAATCACAGCAGACTTCTCAATGCAAACCCTCAAGGCAAGAAGAGCTTGGAGTGATGTATTTCAAGCCCTAAAGGAAAACAGCCTCCAAACCAGATTGATGTACCCTGCAAAACTATCTTTCAAAATTGATGGAGAAATAAGATACTTTCATGATAAAGAGCACCTCAGGAACTTCATGAATACCAAACCGGCACTCCAAAATATTTTAGACAATATCCTAGGAAAAGACAATGAGGATCACAACCCCAGGAAACCCAGCAGAATGAATCCATTGGTCGTGACAAATGAAACGCAAAGGAGGGGAATCCAACGCAAAGAAAAAGTCATGACAAGGCTTTTAAAACTTTGAACTTCATCTCCCTAATGAGTGTATAATTCAATCTTGTTATTGTACTGATTAGTATTTTTCTGATTCTGGAATTGCACACCTTTCCTTGTGCTATACTGGCTATTTATCATCTTCTTATGTCTACTTTTTAATTGGGATGTCTATTAATGAGCTGTAAGAGTTCTTTATATATTCTGGTCATAGTTTATATGTATTGTAAATATGGTCTGTTTAAGGACTACTTTTCATTTTAATGATGTCATTTAAAATTTTAAATTTTGATGAAATCTCATTTATCAATTGTTTTCTTTTATACATCATGTTTTCTGTATCCTAGGTAGTTCTTGCCTACCCTGAATTCATAAACATTTTCCCTTATAATTTCTTCTTAAAGTTTTATACTTTCAGGCTTTCATATTTAGGTTCATAGATCCTTTCAAGTTATTTTCATGTATGGAAATAAAGGGTTGAGGTTAATTTTTTATATACAGATACCAGGTGTTCTAGTGCCGTTTGCTGAAAACACTATCTCTTCCTCGGCTCTTGAATTGAGTTTATGTTCTATAAGATGTTACTCTTAAATAATCTTTCAAAAGTCAGTGGACCATATATGTGTGATTCTATTTCTAGCTTCTTTTTTTTATTCCAATGATCTATATGTCTTTCCTTACACCAACACTGCCTTGATTACTGTAGGTTTAGAAGTCTTAAAATTAGGTACTAAACATCTTCCAACACTGTTTTTGTTTGTGTTTTTAACTTTTCTAGGTCCTTTGTACTCCTACATAACTTTTAAATTTCAATATCCAATTCTTCATTTATAGCAAGTTTACACAGACCTGAATTTTTATATATACCTTGTGTTTTCTAATCCTGCTAAATACAAATACAAGTTCTAGGGGCCCCTAGAGATTTCTTAGTATTTTCTCTGTAGATGATCATTTCATCTATATATAAAGATTTTACCTATACCTTGCCAATCTTATCCTAATTGGGTCATTTTACTGCCAGACTATTTTGGTTTGGGCCTATGTTTCGAAGTTTAATAGACAGCTGAAGAGTAAGCATATCTGCCCTTGTTCCCCACCTTAGGAAGAAAACATTGTATCTTCTCCATTCATAGAAGGAGTTTTTGTTGGAAGTATGGAGTACATGTCTTTGATCTGTTGAGAAGTTTCTGTTCTACTTCTAGTCTACTGATAGCTTTTACCATCAACAGCTGTAAAATTTAGTCCAATACTCTTTCTCCAACTACAGACAGGATCATATGGCTTTTTCCTTTCCTCTGTTAAAATGATGACTTTTGGGGATGGATCTTCCAATGCTGAACCAACACTGCCATCCCTATAACAAAACCACTTTCTACATCCTGCCAGATCTGACTTCTAATAGTTTGTTTTGTTAAACAAATTTCTATCTATGTTCATATTTTTTTCTTCTATTATCTTTGTCCAGTTTTAGGATTAGCACAATGTTGAGTTCCTAAAATGAGGGGAGATGTGTTCCTTCCTTTTTCTGCTTTAAATGTTTGATATAATTTATCAGTTAAAATGTATATGAGCCTGCTGTTGTCATATAGGTAGGTTTTCAAGCTAGGAATATACTTTCTTTAATAGGTGCTATGCAAATTTTGTATTTCCTCCAGAGTTAGTTTCATTAATTTGTCTTCCAAGGTACTTCTTAGAAGTTGTCAAATTTATTTCAAAGCAGATTTTTGTAATATGCTTTCTATATCCTTTTAAATTCTGTATAATCTGTGTTAATATCTCCTAGATCTTGATATTGTAATTTAAAAAATGTATAATTGAAATTGTGAAATAGGAAGAAAAGGTCTAAAGGAGCAGAGGAAGTGGGAGAGGTAGGGGAAAGGAAAAAAAGGGAAAAGAAAAAATATGAGAAAAGAAAAAAATGGAAACAAAGTCTTTGCAAATAGGGAAGGGTGGAGGGGGTGAAGGGAGGGCAGGGGAATGGGGAAAAAAATAAGAACCAAGATACTCATGTAATGGTACAAGATCCCAATGATGAATGTAACTGTATTTTATACCTAAAATGTACCAATAAAGTTAATGGGAAAAAAAATTACTTTCCCATAGACATCTAATTTGACCAATCCCGTGGCTCTTTGTCTATAATTATACATGTAACTTTTGGTCCATTTAAGCCCTTAAGTATCATGAAAATATGGAACAAGTACATTCATTACTGTGTACTTGAGCCTAGCAGCACCTGATACCTAAACTGGGCAATATGTTTCCGAGTGCTGGAATTTTATATGGACTCCAGTCCTCAATAATCTCTGACACCAAATTTTATAACTCACTTAACTGATTACTTGTAAATAGTCCTTTTTCATATATTAAAAAGATAAGGGTTGGCCAGGGATTTAGCTCAGTGATCTTACCGCCTGCTGTGCAAGCGCAAGGACCCAAGTTAGATCCCTGGTACCAAGGAAAAAAAAAAAAGATAAGGGTTCCTTAGCTGAAGGATAGAGGAAAAGTGTTACATTTTTAGATAATTTGCATCCCATATAGATGACATTGTGACACCCAAAAGTCCCAACCTTTGAGATACAGTGTCATACAGAAGTAGTGAAAAATTAGTTTAGAAATCATAATTATATTGTATTTGTTGAATGTGATGTACCAGGCTTTCTCCTACATCTTTTACAGGTTTTGTTTGTGGTTTTACAACTATTCTTGAATGTAGGTGTTATTGCTCTATGCCACAAATGTTCTCAGAGAGAGTATTTGCCTATAATCACAGAGTAGTAAAAGGCACCAGTAATGGTGGGAAAAATGGGTAGAGCAAGATTTTCAAAGAACATGCAACTTGCCAAATAATACTTCTGTGCAATTATCAACTTACTGTGGACTATCCACCTCTATTTATATTTCCAATCTTAATGGAAATAACATTTTATGATATAGTGGAACTTATAGGATGCAAGGAAAGCGTTCCTATGAAGAGAATTTATAGCAGTGAATTCCCACATTTAAAAAGCAGAGCAAGCTCAAATAAATAACCCAATGTTGAACCTCAAGCTTCTAGAAAAAAATGTGCAAGTCAAGCCCAAAGCTCATTTGAGGGAGGAAATTATAAAGATCAGAGCAGAAATTATTGCAATTGAGACAAAGAAACAGTACAAAGAATCAGTGAATGGAAGAGTTGGTTCTTTGAAAGATTAAATAAAATTGACAAACCCTTAGCCAATCTTATAAAAAAAGAGAGAGAGAAAGTCTCAAATCCATGCAATTAGTAATGAAAAGTGTGAAATCACAGCAGATCCTGAAGAAATCCAAAAGATCATCAATATATCTTTTTTTTTTTTTGTACCGGAGACTGAACTCGGGTCCTTGCACTTGTGAGGCAAGTGGCGAAACAACTAAGCTAAATCCTTGGCCCATCAATATCTGTTTTGAGAACGTGTATTCTAGTAAGATGGAAAACTCAGAAGAAATGGACAGATTCCCAGATACATACAAATCCCCAAAGCTGAATCAAGAAGATATAAAAATTCTAAAGGACCCAGTATAAGACAGTGAAATTGAAGGTGTAATTAAAAATCTATCAACAAAGAAAAGCCCAAGTCCTGACGGATTCACTGTTGAATTATATAAGAAACTTACAGAACATCTAATGCCAATACTCCTCAAACTCTTTAATGAAATTGAAAAGGAAGCAGTACTCCCAAACTCATCCTTGGAAGCAAGTATTATCCTGATACCAAAACCAGAAAAGGATCCAACAAAAAAGAGAACTACAGACCAATTTCCTTAATGAATGTAAATGCAAAAATCCTCAATAAGATACTGGCAAACAGAATGCAGCAAGTCAGCAAGAAGATTATACACCATGATCAAGTAAGATTCATTCCAGGGATGCAGAGATGGTTCAACATATGCAAATGAATAAGTGTAATACACCACATTAGCAGAATCAAGGACAAAAACCACATGATCATCTCAATAGATGCAGAAAAAGCATTTGTCAAAGTCCAACACTCATTCATGATAAAAACCCTACAAAAAATTGAAATATATGGTCTTTATCTCAATTTGATAAAAGCCATTATGACAAATCAATAGCCGACATCATATTAAATGGTCAAAACTCAAAAGCTTTCACTCTAAAGTCAGGAACAAGAAATGGATGCCTACTATTACCACTCCTGTTCAAGATAGTTCTGGAAACATTAGCCAGAGCAATTAGACAAGAAAAAGAAATAAAAGGAATATGGATAGGAAAGAAAGAAGTTAAATTATTATGATTTGCTGATGCCATGATGCTCTACATAGAAGACCCCAAAAATTCTACCAAAAGACTCTACCAAAAAATTTGATATCATAGCAGAATACAAAGTCAACACTCAAAAATCAATAGCATTCCTGTACACAAATAACAAACTCACTAAGAGAGGAATTAGGGAAACCACAGCTTTCACAATAGCATCAAGAAAAATGAAATACATTGGAATCAATCTAACAAAGGAAGTAAAGACCTAGACACTGAAAACTACAGTACTCCAAAAAAGGAGGTCAAAGAGGATATTAGAAAATGGAAAGAAGCCAAGTTTGATGGCGCACGCCTGTAATCCCAGCATTTGGGAGCCTGAGGAAGAAGGGTCACCTGGACTTCAGGGTTAGCCTGAGATACATAGTGAGTTCATAGGGAGATCATGTTTCAAAAAAAACCCAAAAAGATAGAAAATGGAAAGACATCCCCTGTTCTTGGATAGCGAGAACCAATATAGTGAAAATAGCCATTCTTCCAAAACTGTTACGTAGATTTAATGCAATCCCATTCAAAATACCAACACCACGCCTCACAAAACTAGAGAACACAATCCTAAAGCTCCTATAAAACCAGAAGAGACTTAGAATAGCAAAAGCAATTCTGGGCAACAAAGGAAAGGCAGGGGCATCACAATCCCCACTTTGAAGTCATACTCCAAAGCTACTGTGATAAAAAACAGCATGATATTGGCCAAAAAACAGATCCAAAGATCAATGGAACAAAATAGAAGATGCAAAAACAACTCCAATCACATTCAGCTGCCTTATCTTTGACAAAGGGGCCAAACACTTTCACTGGAAGAAAGATGGCCTCTTTAATAAATGGTGGTAGGGGGCCGGGGATTTAGCTCAGTGGTTCCACCACCTGCCTCACAAGCACAAGGTCCTGAGTTCGATATCCAGTACCAAAAAAAAAAAAATGGTGGTGGGAAAACTGGCTGTCCACATGCCAAAAACTAAAAGTAGACCCATATCTCTACCCATGCACTAAACTAGAATCAAAATGGATCAAATATCTAAATATTAAAACAGAATCACTTAATCTGCTGGGAGAAAAAAAAGTGAAACTCTTGAAGATATGGGTGTAGGCAAAGACTTTATGACCAAAATCCCAATCACACAAGAAATATTACAAAGAATCAACAATTGGCATCTCATCATATTAAAAAAAATTTTGTCAGCAAAAGAAACCACCAACATAGTGAAGAGACAACCTACAGAATGGAAAAAATTTTTACCAGCTATTCCTCAGACAAAAGACTAATATGTAGAATATATAAGGAGCTTAAAGAAAATTTAAAATTTTTAAAAGTTTAGAGCTCCTAAACTTAAAGACCTAATCCAAAAATGGGTATTTGAAATGAATAGGTGCTTCTCAGATCAAGAAGTACAAACAAAGATGCCAAATCAGCCCGCTGCAGACAGGCAAGTCTGTGCACGCCCTGCCAAGGTCCGGAGTCACGCGGAAGAGGCTGAATCAGCCCATGGCCCGGCAACAATCTTTAATCCACTGGACCAATCCTTAAAAAGCTTTTTTAATCTTTTCAAATAGCAAAGAAACATACGCAAAAATGTTCAACATCACTGGTCATTTGAGAGATGCAAAATAAAACAATGCTGAGATTCCATCTCACTGCAGAAAGAATGGCTGTTATCAAGAAATCAACCAACAACAAATGCTGATGAGGCTGTGGAGAAAAAAAGGAACCCTTCTCCGCTATTGGTGGGAGCACAGACTGGTACAACCAATATGAAAACCAGTAGGGAGAGTCCTCAAAAAACTAAAACTAGAAGTTCCATTTGACCCAGCTATTCCCTTTCTTACTATCTTCCCAGAAGAGTTAAAAGCATTATACCACAGCAATATGCACACTCCCATGCTTATAGCAGCACAGTTTATAATAACTAAATCTTGGAAACAGCCTAAATCCCCATCAAAGGATAAATAGATAACAAAATGTGGCTTTTATATACAATGGAGTACTATTCTGCCATAAAGACATTTTTAGGTAAATGGGTGCTCCTTGAAGTCACACTTTTAACTGAAATAAATCAGACACACAAGTTTAAATATCACATTGTTTCTCTTGTGTGAGAAACTGAAAGGATAAATAAGGACCAAAATGGATGATAGATATTGGAGAGTAGAGGAAAATGTTCAAATGGGAATAAGAACAAAGGAGAGGAAAAGGAAAAGGGAAGGAAGAGAAAAGGAAAAACAAGAGAATAGAAAGGGAAAATGGAAACAAATCTTCTGCAAATAAGAAAGGGGAAGAAGGGTTGAAGGGAGGGGAGGGAAATGGAGAAAAAAAAGAAGAATCAAGATATATCATGTATAGTGACAAATTTTCTATGATGAATGTGATCATTATGTATATCAAAAGTGTAGCAATAAAATTAATTTCTAAAAAATGAAATTAAGAACACTTGGATTTGAATTAATAAAAAGCAAAAATATCATCTCATTATGTGTGTGAAGCATAAATGTATAATAAAGAATGTTAGGGTTAATGATTTTCTGATTCTCAAGTTTTGGTTAGAATTTAAAAACCCTAAAATCAAATGAAAATAAGTAAGTTTGTAAATAGCATGCATCTGACCCAAATGATAAATGATAGCCTTTGTCCACATATTTGAGAGATGGGTGTGACTCCTGGGAGTGTGTCAGTGAGTTGGGACTCTGGATGAGCAAGTGTTTAAGCATGAGTAACAGTAATGGTGGTTCCTTTGGAAATCCTCAATGCACTAGCATGCACTGAACCATAAATTTTTTAAGAGAAGTGGCACCATTAAGAAGAGTAATCCAAGTTGAGCTGGCATGAATCAGGATCTGCCTGAGAGCTCTGAAACTTCTTCAAACTTGGACATTTTAAGGATCCTGGAAAGCAGTGATTGTGAAAAACCTAGGACACCTGGTTTGGGGTATGTAGTTCAATTCCTTTCTTTATAGGCCTTAAACTGAAGTTATAAACACCATAAACTATTTTAAGAGCCATGGCACATTCCAGTTAGTGGAAAAGTTCTTCCTATGAGAAGTAAGAAAAAGGAAAGTACTATGCCCAGGAGCTACTTTATTATTGTATTATTTTATTTATATACATTTTATTTATTCCATACAATAACTTCCTGAAGTTGGAAACATTTCTCACTAATAGATGAGAAAACTATGGCCCAAAAACTTTAATTAATTTACCCACAATCACATAACTTGTGATGGGACTGAGATTTAAACCAAAATGTTTTGAAGCCAAATGTCCTTGCTCTGGTAGTCAACTGTTCAGCATGGATAAAAGAAGATTGATAAGTTCATTGTCTAATGGGAGAAACTGTAGATCACAGGATGTGGAGGTTGAATGACATGTGACTTTAGCACCATGTCACACTCATCTTCACAGCTGTTACAGTGTCCAATATATCACAGATACTCAATGTGTTTGTAGAATGATGGAGGAACATATAGATGGACTGGTGTGTGGATGGATGGATGGATGGATGGATGTTTGGATGCATGGATGGATGCATGGATGGATGGATGAATTCTCTTGTCCCAGGGCGGTTCAGGTTGACTGTCTTTTCCATAGTGAAGAAGATAGCAGAGAGAAGACAGTAGTGTGATATTGAGCTTCCTTTCTCTAGGTAAACACAGGCAAGTAAAATGGAAAAGGAATCCTTTAACAATTTGTCACAAATGTTTTTAGCCACTTTTCTGGCAAGTTAAATACACAGTTAATTAAATTAGGACACTGTAGCTCTTTGTTCCTAAAAAGATAAGAAATATTTCATCTCTGTCTCACAACCATCACTTCAAAGGTAAAACACATCTTACTTGTAGCTGCATCAGTCCAGTACATTTAGGGAAAAACAGCACCTCATTATTTTAAGGTGTTCTATCACTCTTTTTCTGGTCTTATCCCTTTGGCAAAGTCCCACATTTTTTATTAGTCCTGGGAAGCTACTTCCAATTTCTCTTTAACTCAGTCTCACAGAATTAGTTTTTGTCAAAACCAATTCCAACCTGCCCCATCAATTCTGAAGTTACTTAAAGCAGACTTCATTTAAGTGTCACCATTGAGGCCAAGGAATCCTTCCATGGGATTCAGCCAGTATCTTTTTCCTTGTCATTGTATTGCCTGATTCAGAGCAGGCAAGGACATTGAAGAAAAGTAATAGGAACTAGATGCCATGTTGGCCTCTGTTTCCCTGGGGTAAGAAGACCATATGTTCTTAGAAACAGAGATGGCATCATTACTAGCTGTCTCTTTCTGACTTCCATATGTCCTTGTCACCCTTCTTCCTTCCAGAAGACTTTGTTTCCTACTGGTATTTGTGTCTTGTTTCTTTAGACTTTAGATTATTCTTTCTTGGTCAGGGAGAATCTCATTTCACATGCTTTTCCAGGAGTATTTGGTTTCTGTTCTGACAATGCTTGAGAATGATAATAAAATTCATCTTCAAGTCCTATTTTCTAAAGAAGTCTCAAGTCATCAATCCAGGATGATATAAGTAGTTATCTTTCTTATATGCTGATATTTGCAAATAATGGTATAATCTCATCAACTGGTAAATCCTGTGGATCACATGACATGAAAACTAACTACACTACTCTAAGTAGCTCCACTAGCATCACAGCTGCAATTTCCTGATGAGCAGCAGAAGCTCATGGCCAGCAAGAGGCTGGGAGATGCTCAGGTCTCCTCTTACTATCACATTCAGGGAGGGAACATGCTGAGAAGAGGCATTTGCCATACTCAGGTGGTCAGTCCATTAAGGAGGGGACATTCTTCAGTAAAGGTAAATCATTTGCCAAATTCTGAGGGGAAGATATGAGGATAGTGTGGAAAACTAAAAGGAGAATTCACCTCAGCAAAGAGGAGGGTTGTTTAAAGCAAAAACAAATAAAAACAGTGTTGTTTTTGGAGTATATATCACTTTGTGTTCCCATTAATAATAAATATTTTTTATAACATCAGAAGTCATCCTCTTAACCTTAAAGGCAGAAGGGGGCCATCTCCCACTTTATCCCACCGGCCACCTATCAGATACATCTTTCTTCTAGGTCACCACCTTGGAGGGACCACCAACACAGGCTATGTTGAGCCCTGAAATGAGTTGAAGCCTAGCTTCAAAAAGACATCGAAGTTGCAATCCCCTGTACCTGTTATGTGGCCTTATTTTGAAATAAGACTTTGCAGATGTAATTTAAAGATTGTAAGAGATCTTCCTGGCTTTAGATTGGGCCCAAAGTCCAATTTCTGGTTTCTTTTTAAGGGTAAGGAGAGGACAATTGAACATGGACATGGTGGGAAGAAGACCATGTGAAAGTGGAAGCCGCCATTGGACGCTGCCACAGTGTTGGATCACTGAGTCCCCTGCAGTCACCACAGAGGCATGAACAGAATCCTCCTCAGAGGCTCCAGGAGGAACTGACCCTGCTGACACTTGGATTTCTGGCCTCCAGAAGGGCAAGAGGATAAATATCTGTTGCTTTAGGCAACCAAGTTTGCAGCAATTTATTACAGCAAACCTAAGAAATTCACACAGCCCCATGCTTTGGGTCCAAGCACAGAGGTGAATAGAAAATGACTTATAGAAAGTATTATTTCAAACTCCTGGATCTATGTGGCATTTACAGTGAATAATTTATATGTTAGTCAGAAGAAATTTGTTTAAATTCTAGCAATCTTGCCTGAAATTTCTCTGAAATTTAAGTAAGAGTCCAGAGGGAAGATCAACTCCGATACCCTTGGCAAATTTAGGTACACCGGGGATTTATGCAGGCAAGTGTTACCAAGGAAAAACCTAAACAAACCCTCCAGCTTCACTTGTTCTTAATTGACTTAAAAATCACTAATTATGGAGGTCACAGAGCTGGGAAGTACATTATTAGTCTCCCATTAGCTCTGCTGTAGATGCCATCTCTGTTGTGCAGGTTATGATGATAATGGTTGCCTAGGTTTCTTTCCAGGAACTTGAATGTCACTTTCCTGAAAACACTTACTCTTCTTAGGCCTGCAAATGTCCAATGTGTGACTGGAACAAGGTGAAAAGCCATGGCATCTCCGCCTTCATGTAGCATCCATTTCCTTTGCTGCCTTAACCTTGGGTCAGATTCTACTCAGTTCTGAATGTAGACAGGTAGATCATTTGAGAAATGTTTTGTCCAAAACTACAATGCACTGTTAACTTGACCTAGACTTGCCTAGTCTTTCTCCTTTCTTATCAGGACTAAAGACATCTACAGGCTGCCATGACCAGAAACACCGGGTGATGAAA
Source organism: Heterocephalus glaber (assembly GCF_053883595.1). Taxonomy (NCBI): domain Eukaryota; kingdom Metazoa; phylum Chordata; class Mammalia; order Rodentia; family Bathyergidae; genus Heterocephalus; species Heterocephalus glaber. The sequence goes on along the minus strand of NW_028258156.1, from coordinate 22,484,733 downwards.
GGAGTGAAAAGAGGAAGCAGCGCTCAAGTTCCTGGAAGATTTCCACCTATTCCCAGAGAAGACTTAAGTGCTCCTCCCTTTTATTAGCCTCTCTCTCTCATTATTCTTGCTCTATCTATAACCCCTAGACCCCCTTGAAACTGAAAAACTGATTTGTAAGCAAATCTCTCTCTTCTCCATATTTTGGCCCCTGAATAAAGCCTTTCTTATTCCCTAATGACTACTGGGAAGGAAAACAATGGTTTTTCCCTGAGATGACCTTCAAGACCCAGGTTTGGTAACTAAAGTCCTGATTACCCTCAGCCAGACAGTGCTCCCCCCCCCATTAGGTTTATTGGTACATTTTAGGTATAAAATACAGTTACATTCATCATTGGGATCTTGTACCATTACATGAGTATCTTGGTTCTTATTTTTTTCCCCATTCCCCTGCCCTCCCTTCACCCCCTCCACCCTTCCCTATTTGCAAAGACTTTGTTTCCATTTTTTTCCTCTTCTCATATTTTTTCCTTTCCTTTTTTTCCTTTCTCCTATCCCTCCCACTTCCCCTGCTCCTTTAGACCATTTCTTCCTATTACACAATATCAATTATACATTTTTTAAATTACAATATCAAGATCTAGGAGATATTAACACAGATTATACAGAATTTAAAAGGATATAGAAAGCATATTACAAAAATCTGCTTTGAAATAAATTTGACAACTTCTAAGAAGTACCTTGGAAGACAAATTAATGAAACTAACTCTGGAGGAAATATAAAATTTGAATAGCACCTATTAAAGAAAGTATATTCCTAGCTTGAAAACCTACCTATATGACAACAGCAGGCTCATATACATTTTAACTGATAAATCATATTAAACAATTAAAGCAGAAAAAAGAAGGAACACTTCTCCCCTCATTTTAGGAAATCAACATTGTGCTCATCCTAAAACTGGATAAAGAAAATAGAGGAAAAAGTATGAACATAGATAGAAATTTAACAAAATAAACTATTAGAAATCAGATCTGGCAGGATGTAGAAAGTGATTTTGTTATAGGGATGGCAGTGTTGGTTCAGCATTGGAAGATCCACCCCCAAAAGTCATCGTTTTAACAGAGGAAAGGAAAAAGCCAAATGATCCTGTCAGTAGTTGGAGAAAAAGTATTGGACTAAATTCCACAGCTGTTCATGGTAAAAGCTATCAGGAGATTAGAAGTAGAATAGAAACTTCTCAACAGATTAAAGACATGTACTCCTTACTTCTAATGAGAAAGCCTTATATGAATGGAGAAGATACATGCTTTCTCCTTAAGGTGGGGAACAAGGGCAGATATCCTTACTCTTCAATCTGTCCATTAAACTTTGAAACCTAGGCCCCACCAAAATAGTCTGGCAATAAAATGACACAGTTAAGATAGGATTGGCAAGGTAGAAGCAAAATCTTTATATGTAGATGAAATGATCATCTACAGAGAAAATACTAAGAAATCTCTAGGAGCCCCTAGAATTTGTATTTGTATTTAGCAGGATTAGAAAACACAAGGTATATAAAAAAATTCAGGCCTATGTATACTTGTTATAAATGAAGAATTGGATATTGAAATTTAAAAGTTATGTAGGAGTACAAAGGACCTAGAAAAGTTAAAAAAAATAACAGTGTTGGAAGACATTTAGTACCTAATTTTAAGACTTCTTCTAAAGCTACAGTAATCAAGGCAGTATTGGTGTAAGGAAAGACATATAGATCATTTGACTAAAACAGAGAATCTAGAAATAGAACCACACATATATGGTCCACTGACTTTTGAAAGATTATTTAAGAGTAACATTTTATAGAACATAAACTCAATTCAAGAGCCGAGGAAGAGTTAGTGTTTTCAGCAAATGGCACTAGAACACCTGGTATCCGTATACAAAAAATTAACCTCAACTCTTTATTTCCATACATGAAAATAACTGAAGGGATCTATGAACCTAAATATGAAAGCCTAAAAGTATAAAACTCTAAGAAGAAATTATAAGGGAAAATGTTTATGAATTCAGGGTAGGCAAGAACTACCTAGGATACAAAAAACATGGTGTATAAAAGAAAACAACTGATGAATGAGATTCCATCAATATTTAGAACTTTAAATGACATCATTAAAATGAAAAGTAGTCCTTAAACAGACCATATTTACAATACATATAAAGTATGACCAGAATATATAAAGAACTCTTACAGCTCATTAATAGACATCCCAATTAAAAAGCAGACATAAGAAGATGATAAATAGCCAATATAGCACAAGGAAAGGTGTGCAACTCTAGAATCAGAAAAATACTAATCAGTACAATAACAAGATTGAATTATACACTCATTAGGGAGATGAAGTTAAAAGTTTTAAAAGCCTTGTCATGACTTTTTCTTTGCGTTGGATTCCCCTCCTTTGCGTTTCATTTGTCACGACCAATGGATTCATTCTGCTGGGTTTCCTGGGGTTGTGATCCTCATTGTCTTTTCCTAGAGTAGTGTCTAAAATTTTTTGGAGTGCTGGTTTGGTATTCCTGAAGTTCCTGAGGTGCTCTTTATCATGAAAGTATCTTATTTCTCCATCAATTTTGAAAGATAGTCTTGCAGGGTACATCAATCTGGGTTGGAGGCTGTTTTCCTTTAGGACTCCAAGCTCTTCTTGCCTTGATGGTTTGCACTGAGAAGTCTGCTGTGATTCTGATGGGCTTTCCTTTTTATGTGATTTGTTTCTTTTCTCTCACTGCTTGTAGAATTTTGTTCCTCTGTTGGATTTCTGGAATCCTAACTATTATATGCCTATGTGTAGATTTTTTTTTGATCAAGGCTAGCTGGAGTCCTATATGCCTCACTTTTCTGTATGTCAAGTTCTTTTGCCCTGCTTGGGAAGTTTTCTGCAATCACTTCTGTGAACAGTTTTTTATGTCATCTGCACTCTAACCTCTTTCTTCATTGACTCCAATCAGTCTTATGTTATTCTTCTTTGCATCGTCTAGCAGCTGCTGGATTGATTTCTCGTGTTCCCTTATAATTTTAAAGCAATTTTTCTTTTCCTGGTCACTAATTGCAATCTTATCTTCTATATCTGAAATTCTATCCTCACATTGGTTCATTCTGCTGTGCAGACTTTCCATGGAGTTTTTAATCTCTTGGAAATCTGTTTGCATCTATGTTGGGATTCCATCATGTTCCTCAGATCCTCTATTTTTTTATCTGTGTCCTCTCTAGATTTATTAATCACATTTTGCACCATGAGCACAATCTTTGCTGTTATCTGAGTAATTATTTCTGATTTCATTTTTCCCAGATCCTGTTTTGTTGCCAGTTTAGAGAGTCCAGGTGGTTGAGTGTCAGATTGTTCCATCTCATTTCCCTTTGGGGTTGCTGTAGGTGATCTGGAAGTCTGTTTTTGAAGCTTGTTTACATGTCTTCTCATTTCCACGCGGTGGGCCAGTGCTTCTGGCACCTGCGGGGCCCACCTTCTCTGCCCTAGGCACATGAGATGGCAGCGGGGGAGCTTCCTTCCAGGTCCTAGGACCGCCTCAGCTTCTCTGCCCTAGGAGGGTGGGATGGCGGCGGGGGAGCTTCCTTCCGGGTCTGGACAGTGCTTGATCATGTGGACCTGGTGGCTTCTCCAGAACTTAGTCCTTAAGTGGATGGAGACCAGTGGCTGCTCCTTCATCTCCAGGACCATGTGCAGGATGGAGAAGGAACTCATCCCAGGGAAGAAATAGGCCTCATCCAGGAAAGGGAGATTGTGTCAGAGGGTAGCCCAATTTTGTATCTCTCAACTGATTTTATGGCTTTCCTCCTGGGTCAGGACACTGAGGCTGAGACAATGACAGACTGAAATGCCAGTCAAATGGTTGATTGAAGCCACCCATGGAGGTGAGGCTGTGAGGGTAAGGTTCCATTAGGAACTGACTGACAGACGGAAGGAGGGTCATTGCCCCACTTTGGCTTGTTGGCTGTTGGAGCAGAATAAGGATAAACCACAGTTTTGGGCAAGAGCAGCCACGTTGGACATGGCTCATCAATAAAGCAATGTCATGTCTAGGAGGAATACCCCAACATTGACCCAGAAATAGCAAGAGTAAGAACACTGTTATTTGCTACATTAGAAAAACCTCATGGGCTCCTAAACTATGCAGACCAATTTGGGGATTACATTTGCGAATGGAAATCTAAATGAAAGGGACATGGCTTTGTTACTGGGTCCTACCCTGAATGCCTACACCTGCCTCCACACTCCAACTCCCAACAACACATCAAAGCCTAGGATGACCTACAGGAGCATGGTTCACTTTATGTGCTGCTGAGCTAAGGCTCCAGATGTCTGTTCCTATACACCGATCCTATAAAATAAATTGTGATACAATATCATGACTGGTGTAAGGATGTGTATCCTTACACGTGTGGCTGGTTAAGTTAAAATCCAGAAATCAATTTATTCTCTCTGTCCTCTTTCTGTCACTCAGCCATGGTTCAGGTCTTGTTCATCCTACCTTATGCATATAGTATCTTTAAGATTTATCCTTCCTCTCTTGAATTTTAATTCAAATATTTCTCTTGAGATGAGAAAGGACCTCCTTATTCATCTGCTTGCCTCCTGTCTCACTCCTCAAGACACATGTTCCCTGGGGCTACCAGAGGGAACCTGCAAAAAAAGTGAATCTGCTTATGTCCCCATTCTTGGAACTCTCCATTAGATGTCCAGCAACTACACACGTGTCTCCCAACCCCTGAAAGACTGAAAGTTCCCTCATAACCCTTGAGGCCACCCTGACTCTCCAGCCTCATTTCCCATCTTTGGCTCCTCCTGCAAAATCTGAACTCCTGCTTTATCTCCCAGAGGTCATCTTTCAGCAACATTAATGATCACCTTCTGAACCTACTGTTTTATGTTTGATTTTCACATGCTTCTCCTGGGTCAGTAAATACGTTTTGCTTTCCCAACAGGCAAAATCTGATTAGCTTTCCCATCTTAGCTGAGAACAGAGCCTTCTCTTATCTTTATATCATCCCACCCCACCCTAAATTAACTTAATTTGCTCCTCTCTCTCTTCCTCTTTAAATATAATTCTATGCTTGGTACACGTTTTTTTACTTGCCTTATTTCCCTACTGAATCAGAACTTTTTAAGAGTAGGTCTACATACTGAGTGTGTGTACATGAGAAATATTTGCTAAATAACTAAATTTATTTATTTAGAATTAAATTTAATTATGAATTTCTGTCAATCGAGGCCTTTTTATATTTTCAAGAAAGTCCAAGTACTATTTAATTGGATTTCTTAGCCAATTGTAGCAGAGTATCAGAATTTGGTGCCTGGCCAACAGTAGGTGTTTTTAAAAAATAGCTCTCTACCTGGTAAAAAGAACTTCAAAGCCATGATCAACCAAGGTTGAAAAGCTCTGATTTCCTCTACCCATTTATGACTGAGCAGTAACATATTCATGCCAAGAAGATAGACATCTCATTATTCTTAGTGTTTTCTCCAGGCTCCTCGGGGCGACAATTCTAGTATCTCCTTTGACTTTTAAAGCAGTTTTCCACTTTAAAATAAATAAATGAAATCAGGTGTTAAAAGAAAATTATAGCTATCATAATTTATTTTTAAAGTAAAAGATTATTTTTGTACATTTAATTGATTTTAAGGCTTTTTATGGGCACCTGATCTTTTATCTCCTGTTCGGCATGACATTCTCTAAATTTGCTATGTCTTTGAGACATAATTCTAGCATCACTGTTGCCTAAAATGTTTGGGATCATAAGAAAATAAGATGGCTAGCAAACAGCTTGGGTTTAGCTTGACATTATGATCCAGGGTGATCACAGGTTCTAACACCCAGCTTTTTTGCCTTGCTCTGGCATTTCTCTATGGTTTTGGAAAAATTATTCTTTTCAGGGACAATCTCTCCTATCATACATTTGTTCAGCTAGAAATATTCCTTATCTCCAAAAGCCAAAGCAGACCCTTTAACTGCTGGTAGATTGAAAACTCTGAGAGATCTATGCTGTATTCTTGTGTTTTCGAAAGTGAAGGGGGTAGTCAGAGGGATACATGAAAGCCACAAGTTTCACAAGATTACTTGAGAGTGTTTTGAGTCTGAACAACTGCTCATAAATGCTCAGTACTGTCATTAATTTAAGAAAACACCAACTCTTTATGACAAACTTAAATTGTTTATTAAAGATTTCACGTCCCAAATAAAATTTGCCTGCACTTTTAAATCACATACTATGCAGCATGTTCCTGTAACAAAAAAGTAGCACAACACTTCTCTCTGGTTTCTCTCTGTGGCAAGTGTACACACCCACTCTCTCATGATTTTTCTTGAATCAGTTTCTCCCCACAGCTGCACTCTCCAGGTCTCTCCCCACCAGCTGGAGGAACTGACTTAACCAACTCTCCTTGCAAGGGTTTCACATCTGCACATTCAACCAACCAATGATGGAAAATGTTTGAAAAGACTTATACAGAACATGCACATACTTTTTTCTTTTATTGTTCTGTAAACAATTCAACAACTGTTTGCATAGCTTTGTGTTAGGTATTATAAGTAATCTAGAGGTGATTTAAAGTCTACAAGAGAATGTGTATGGGTTATATGAAAACACTACACCATTTTATATAAGGGATTTGAACACCCAAGATGTGGGATACCCATGAATGTCCTAGAACCAATCCCCTGAAGATGTCAAGAGTATCGGTTTGCTATCGCTGCTTTCACTAGTTATCATTGATTTAGTGACTTAACGTAATTGCATTCTTGTTGGGAGCAATGCTACATAATTTTAGGGGAAAAATCATTTGGTTAGCCTAGTTCTCCTGCCTACAACCCAGCTATGGAATTCCGAGACATAATTGCATTTTGGCCTCCGGTCACAACTGAGACCTCAGTGATCCGGTGATGCTGTCTGTGATTCTCCAGGACAAAAAACATCCTGGGAGCTGAAAACATCCTGGGAGAACAAACATCTACTCAGTTCCTCATCGTTCTTGGACTGTTAACATCTTATTTACCCAGGATGTACTGAACTCTCTGCAAGTCATTTGTTACATTTGTTTCTCCCGATGTACTGAATAAAAGGTGTGGTAAGCTGGGGGCTTTTGTCTTTGCTGCCCAGAGCAGCACTGATCAGACCCAAAGCTCAGCTTCTTCTCAGTCTCATTTTTCTACCTTTCCTGTAATTCGCCTTGCGCTGCCGTGGCTCGCAGGAGACCAGGACTCACTGCAGAGGCTCTGGTAACGTCCCCTTCCCCTGTTCCCTACACATTCTGATATAGTTCTGGGTATCAGAAGTCCAAGTGACTCTTAGAAGCTAAAATCAAGACGTCAGCAGGACTGTGTTTCTCCTAAACGCTCTGGGGAATGAGCTATTCCCTTCTGTTCTAGGCCTTCCAGCCTTTCTCAGGCTCACTGTTTCCTCTTCCGTCACTCAAAGCACATCTATTTAACTTCTCCTTCCATCATTCCATCTCATTCTTCTACCTTTGATTCTCCTGCCTTCCTTTTATAAAGCCCTTTCTGATTACATTGGCTATGTTGAGACAATCCAGGAAAATTTCTCCATCTGAAAATGCTCAACTTAACAACATTAACAAAGTCCTTTTTGCCACATAAAGCTACATATTTACTGCTTTGAAGGATTAGGATGGGAGCATTTTAGTTGGGGGTGAGGCATCATCCTGTCAACTATGTGTCCTGAAGCTTCCTAGCTAAGCATCATTCTTATGATTTCCTCCTTTCACTGCCAAAAAATGCTGAGTTGAATAGTGCAGCCTGTCCCCCAAAAGAAACTTACATCCATTCAGAACCTGAGAGTAGTCTTAGTCTGGTGCATTAAGTAAATTAAGACAAGTCCTATTGAGTCAGGGCAGGCCCTAAGTCCAATATGACAGTGTTTTTATAAGGGGAAATTTAGACACAGACACACAGAGAAGAAGGCCCTGTGACAAAGGAAGTAGAGTGTGGATCAATGCATCTGCAAGCCAAGGATGTGTGGAATGCTAGAAGCTAGAAAAAGACAAGGAAAGATTCTTTTCTAGAAAGTTCAGAGGAAGCTCAGCCCTACTGACACTGTAATTGCAGACTTGTGGCCTCCCAAACTGGGGGAGAATACATCTCTGTTGTCTTAAGCTGCCAGTTTGTGGTATTTTATTACAGCAACTCTAGGAGATACTCTAATTTGCTTGTGTTCCAGACTTTACATAGAGACAGTTTGGCTGAGCAATTTACCAATCCCTAAAAGCTTTCTTTGTTCCATTTATAACATACAAGGCTCTTTGTAGATTATTGGCTCCATGCCTGGGGCTTCTCCAGTTGAGGACCTTAGACTGTCTTCTAGCATGTGGGAAATCAAACAGCGGTCTAAATCAGGGATTGGCAAACAGTTTAGGACAGATAATAAATATTTTAGGCTTTCCTGACCAAAAGGCAAAATATTATATAGGTAGTTATAAAACAAGGATGAAAACAAAATTTCACATATTTTTTACTAACAAAATTCAAAGTATAATAATAATTGAGTATAATGTTTAATAATACAAGAACAGTAATGAGAAGAATGGGATTCTCTTTGGAGTGATAACATTTCATTTATTTGGGGTTCAAATGTAACAGACCTACCACCAGCATTGACCATTAATGTTCATCTGTTAATGCGGATCTGTAATGAGATTTTTATCTCATTAAATATTCCAGTTCAAAGATAGATAGTTCATCTTTGACAATGTCTTTTCACACAAATAAGTACTGCCAAGTACTGATACCGATTTATGAGCATGATGGTTTTACTTGATCATATTGATTATTTGAAAGGCATATGTAGAGTTATGTTAAATTTGTCTCCTGATATTTGTGTTTAGTATATTATTACATTGCAGATTAATCACTTCCATTTCAAGATTGAATGAGAGTTCCTCAATTACTCATTTAAAAGGATTTTGAAATATGGAAATTTCCTTGCAGTAGAATTTACATCTCTATCAAGATCCAAAAAAAATTGCCACTAAACTTTAAGTTTGAACTCAGAAAAATATATTTGACATGCTGTAAATTTGCATGGAAAGTTATATGGAGATCTCTTCTTGCTTGATCTTTTAATAGCACTGGACATGAACAAAGCATCTTGATATTCAAATGATGTGAATTGTTATTGAAATGACTTTACCACAGTGTAAGTGTTTCATTTGAGCATCATTTGGTCTTGTAATTTTAGGTGGAATTCAACAAGAAACAGTATTCAGTCTGCAGCAAAAACTAATTTCCAAAGTCATTCAAGGTTCAATAGTTATGGCTGAGGAGAGTGCTCATTTTTAAAAAATAAATCTCAGTCCAGAGCTCAAAAAATCACAATAAAACATTACCACAGATGAGCCATTGAAGTGCTGGGTGGACAGCAAGTCAGGATATTTATCTTCTCTTTCTGATAAAAATTCACAGAACTGACTATGGTTATGTGCATGAGAGAAAATGAGCTCATGGAAACTACTAGATCAATGATACATCCAAGATCTAAATATTTTCTGCAAAAAACCTGCTGCTGAATAATACAATAAATAATAGCATGCTTTAACTATCTTACATTTTCTCCAGGTTTGTAAATTTACCCCAGTAAGGCTTTTACTGTTCCATATATTTTTCTACTGCCATCAAACATGACATATCTTAGCAGACTCCTCCTCAGGTGTACTGAATCAGTTTTTTCTCAAATTCTTTGAAAGTACTCTTATCTCTGTTGTTGCTTGCAGACTATGTATAGAAGCCATTTCTTTAGTCATTTCCAAACTGGCACTGATTTCTTGAATAAATAACAATTGAGCAATATTGGTAATATCTGTAGGGCAATCAAGAACCAAGGAAAATTGTTCCAAATTATTTGTCTCATCATTAAATTACTATGGATGTTGCTCCAAACATCCTCATTTCTCTGAGCAACTGTTCTCACTGAAAGACTAATGTCTCAATAGGTTTATTTTCTCTAGACACATCTCTTTGGGCACTGTAATCAATCACAAGTAAACAACTTCCATGTTTGGCTAAGAAACGAGCCACTCAGAAACTTTCTTTGGTTGCAATCTCTTTCTTTCTTCCTTCCTATCTTTCCTTTCTTTCCTTTTTTCTTTCTTTCTTTCTCTCATGAAGAAATTCTACTATGGAGAGATATTCTACTTAAAATTTTTCAAATTATTGATTTCCCATGACTTGGGAATATTCAAATGATTTGTTTTGTTATGTTGACATACACTATATTTACTTCTGTATTAAAAGCTCAATTCTAGAATCATTGCATAATAGGCAAAGTGCTTTGTCACGTAATTCTATAACAAAAAAAGCCACCTTCCACTATGCCTTAAAAGTATGATACTCAAAGTTCATTCTCCTTTTTTTTGTCTTGGCTTGATGGATAGTTACTCTTGTAATTAACAAGTGAAGAAATGAAAGAGGGAAAAGACAAGGAAGAAAGGGAAGGAGGGAAAAAGGAGAGAAGGGAAAGAAGGAGGTAGAGACTGAAAAGGAAATAAAGGAAAGGGAGAGGAGGTAGAGAGAAGTATGCCAGCTAAGATTCAAAATGTTGTTCAACTCTAGCTGCATTCCTGATTTTGTGGCATGCGTACTACAGTTGCCGGATTTTTTTTTTTTGTAGGCTGAATCTAATTTTATTTTATTTATTTATTTATTTCTATTTGTTTATTGTTTACTGGTTTTTTTTTTAAGTGAAAAAAAAGCACAGTGTTGTGAGTCATAGTGTGTTGCATTATTTGGGACCCATACAATTGAGGTTACTTTTTTGACTTATATATACTCTAAATACATACATATATATATATATATATATATATATATATATATATATATATCTCCTGTAACAGTCCATGAGGGCTCCTAATCCCACTGATGGCTTTTTTATAAGTGTGAAGAAAGACTAGTAGTTTGAGTTGGGAGCTAGGAGAGTCTGACTACTAAGAAGTAGCCCCAGGGAGGTTGGGGAGAGGTGGACCCATCCATGCCTTGATGATGATTATGGCTACAAGAGCCCTGCATTTGTAAAAATTCATATAATTTTATTCTAAAAGAATGAATTGTACTATGCATAAATTTCAAAAATGAGTAGTAAAAAAAATGCAGCATGACTTTTGGGTTTAGTTCCAACATGTAAAGAACTTGAAAATCATCATTCCTGTCCTCATAAATAAGATAAAAACTGAACAAACGAAAAGTCCATGACTTTTCTAAGATGCACCAGAAAACTGAGGTCACATGGCAAACTGCCACCCCAGACACTGCATGGACAGGAGAATGCAGAGGATCACAGCTGCTGTCAGATTACTGGGAGCAGAAGTCACTGGAGCTGGTAAACGGTAGGAACATTGAAATCATAATTAATGAATTCCTAGAGGCTGAGTGTGGAGTAATTTAAAAGTTAAGAACTGCTGGAGGCCTGGTCTTAGAGGAGAATTCAACATTTTGTGAATTTTAATCTCCAAGAACCTTGCTATGTTCTCAAAGATTGGAGAAAAAAAGTCTCCTCATGTTTCTAACAAAGGGCTAGAAAAGTATACATTTTGAAGTAACCCAGAGTGTCTCCCTAACAAGGGCTTGTCCTCAAGGGAACACCATCAGAACCTTGTCCAATCTAGGAGGAGCCTCACTAGATAACCCCAGGCCCTTCTAGCCTTCTGGACTTGTATACATTGTATACGGGAGCGGAAAAAGGCTAAGGGATGTTCCCAGAAGTTATAGCCCAGTGGCTCAGAGCTTCCTCTCTCCAACAAATCACCACTTGCACACATCAACAGAGCTCCAGTACAAGAGTAGATGACAAGTGAGAAGGATGCAAGATATTTATTTATTTATTTAGAAAGGAGTCCTTAGGGACCCAAAGACAAAAAGGGAAAAACTAAAGGAAACTGAGGCACCTGGGACCAACAACTATAGGAAAATTAAACAAAGCTCATCTCATAGTCAGACTAACACAAAATATCACAGTAAAAACTTCATTACCTCCTTTCTTAGGGGGTGGAAACAGGGTTGGGCTCTGGAAAGCCAATTCTTGGAGGATCCAGGCATTTTGGCCAGTGCTCTCTAATACCCTTTCTGGAGGATGTTTTTAAAATGTGCTTGCATCTTATATAGGGGGGAGACACAAAGTCTGTGTATCAGGCAAAAACCACAGGAATCACGATTACCCCCTGAAAATCCTCCATATGCCCTGCTAAGTAGTTCAACTATGAAATGAGATTAAATGTAATTTTTTCTTTTAAAAAACAGTTCAAAAACATTGTGATAAACACTTATTTTAATCATTCTGTTAATATTTTGTCATTTTCACTTCTTTTTTTTAAGACAGGGTCTTGCTATGTAGTTCAGCCTGGCTTTGAACTCACTATGTAGCCCAAACTGGCCTTAAACTGGCAGCAATCCTCCTGCCTCAGCCTCCCAAGTTCTGGGATTACAGGCATACTTCACCATCCCCAGCTATTTTCACTTTATTCAGATAAGAGAAATAATACATTTAAATAAAGTTGAAGTTCTCTTTTCATCATCAACCCCAATGGTAGAGTAATTCTTGTGCATACTGTGGTTTAGGAGTTACCAGGCTAAACAGATTGAAGGAATAAAAGAAAAGATCAAGAACTGATGTCTGAACCTAAAGAGAATAATTAATTCCCAACCACTCATTTGGATGGAAAAATTCTACATTGTTCCTGCTGGTCTTAGGGTCCACACAACTGTTTTTTTAATGCCAGCCTTCTTTTTCCATGACATATATTGATTTGTTTGGGAAAGCTCAATTGATGTCATAAAGTCATAACTTGATGTCTTCTAAAGACAGTGAACTAGGACTTTGGACCCAGAATGAACTTCCTCAGGCAACATGAAATGCAACCCAATCCCGACTAAAGGGAGGCATAGATACTCCATACTAAGCTCCTGAGTTCTGAGGAACATAAAATGCAAAATAACCAGTTTTTTCCTCCTTTAAACCCTACATGTTGGAGAACTGAGTTAGAGGTCTGAGTTCCATCTGGTCATTTTATTGTTGTTTTTTTGTGGTTTTTTTGTTGTTTTTTTTCTTGGTACTGGGGATTGAACTCGGGACCTTGCGCTTGCGAGGCAGGCGGCGGAACCACTGAGCTAAATTCCTGGCCCCCATCTGGTCATTTTAAATCCATAGAGCCATATATGATAGGTGGCCATGAAGCCATTGAGAAATTATTGTGTTCTGCTTATCGATCAATAATTAGCTCTAGATCGAGGCGTCATGTAGCCACCCACTTGGGACTCCTTCTGGAAAATCAGAAAATCTTCTTCTTTCCAATAAAATATCTCCTATCCTAAAAACAAAAACAAAACAAAAAAACCACTGATGAGTTTGTAGTCAAATGTGACTTGGAGGTAAATGTAACTGGTTGGAGGAGGTGGGGTTCCTGGAAGCACGGCTGGGAAGGGTACATATCTCTCCTCCCGTGATTCTTCTCTCTCTACTCCCTGTTGCTATGCCATGAGTAATTCTTCTCTACCACGCCCTTCTGCCATGTTGCCCTGCCTTGAACCCAGCTGAATATAGACTGAAATCTCTACAAACTCTGAACCAAAATAAACCTTTCCTCCTTTAACCTGTGTCAGGTATTGCATCATAGGAATGAGTAAAGTAACTAAAACAATGAGAAAGTTGATTAGCCTAAACTTCCACTTTAGGAAATTAGAGGAAATTAGTGCAAGTGAAGACTAAAGCAATGAAAGAAAAGGAATACTAAAAATTAATGCAGAAATCAATGACACTGAAAGTAGGAACTCAATAGAAAAAAATCAGTGAAACCAAAGATGATTCTTTGAATGAATCAGTAAAACTGATAAGCTTGTAGCCAGACTAACCTAGAAAAAAAATAGGTACAAATTGCTAATATCAGAACTGAAAGAGGGAAAACCACTACTGATGCATGCACATTAAAAGAATAATAAAGCAATGCTATGAATAACTCTGCCCCCACAAATCTGATAACTGACATGAAATGAATCAATTTTTTAAAAGACACAAACTACTAAAATTCACACATAGAGAAAAAGACAATCTGGATAGTCTTGTATGTATTAAATAAATTTAATCAAAAGTTAATAACTATTTTTTTTAAAAAAGCACCAGGCCCAGATGGTTTCACTGGTTGAGTTTTCCAAACATTTAAGTAAGAATGATGCCTATTCTCTACTACCTCTTTCTGAAAACAAAAGTAGAGAAAATATTATGGATTATATCTAGATGTCCCCACAAAACCTCATGTGCTTATAGGTGGGGTTTGAGGGAGGTGACTGGATCATAGGTGTGTGATACTAGAACATGAGTGTGTGATATTGGATTAGTCAATTGATGGGTTTTTATAGGTGAGTGTGATGGGAGGTGAAGCCTGGTGGGAAGTGGTAGGTAATGGGTGTGGCCTGGAAGGGGAGATATATATAATATATTTTATATATATATATATATATAATATATATATCCCTTCTCCTCCCTTGCTGGCTGGCTGCTTCCTGCCTGCCACAACGTGAATTGTTTCTCCTCTGCAATTCTCCTCTCCTATGCTGCCCTGCCTTGGAACCAGCTGTGGACTGAAACCTCTACAAACTGTGAGTCAAAATAAATCTCTCCTCCTTAAACTTGTGGGTACTGGGCATTTTGTCCTAGCAAAGAAAAAGTAGTTAAGACAACTTCCAATTCATTCTATGAGGCCAGTATTACCCTAACAATAAAACCAAATAATGACTTTATAAGAGATGAAAATTAGAGACCAATATCTCTCATGAACATAGATGCAAAATCCCTCAATAAAATATTAGCAAATAAAATCCAACAATACATGAATTATACAATATAGCTAAGGGGGATATACTCCAGATATGCAAGTCTAACTTAATATTTGAAAATCAATTAATGTAATCAGTTGCATCAACAGGCTAAAGAAAAAAGGCCATGTGATTATATCATCGATACAAAAAAAGTACTTGACAAAATCCAAAATCTTTTCATGATTTATAAAAAGAGAAAAGGCAAAACTGTCAGCAAACTAGGAACAGGAAGAACTTCCTTAATTTGACCTATATGACATCTATAAACAGAAGAAAATCTCTATTGGAATATCATAATTAATGGTGAGAAACTAGATGCTTTCTGAAATCATACTAGAAACTAGTGGTGGCGAACCTATGGCACACATGCAGGCTGCTTGTAACTGACAGCTATACAGGGTAGGTGGAAGACACCCAGGGAGGTCACTCTTTCATGGGCTTACAAAACACAACAAAACAAAAACCACATGTTGGTTCTCCCTTTCATACGCTTATCACCACTTCCTTGAAGAGGATCGATAGCCCCTCAAATATTCCCTCACCCTTCAGTCCATTTCTTTTGAGCTCTCTATGCAGGGACTCCTCCTTGAGCAACCTTTTCATCTGCTTGTGACATGAAACACTGACTC
Source organism: Heterocephalus glaber (assembly GCF_053883595.1). NCBI lineage: Eukaryota > Metazoa > Chordata > Mammalia > Rodentia > Bathyergidae > Heterocephalus > Heterocephalus glaber. Next base: position 22,469,259 of record NW_028258156.1, on the reverse strand, counting down.
TTCCCAAACCTTCAACTTTTAAAGACCACACCTTCCAAGGTATTCTCCTTAACATGGTTTTCCATGTTCTCAGGATACAATCAGACTCTGCACTTTTGCTACATAAAAACACAATCAGTCTGATTTTAAATTAAAGCAACTCATACACAGGATGTTTGTTTCTTTTTCCCCTTTCCCTGCCCTTTCCACGCCTTCAGAACTTGTATTAATTGGTGATGGCATAGCAGCACACTGACAATTCTGTTCTGATGGGAGCTTTTTTGATTCTATTCTGACACTATTGGCAGTCAACAGTTTGTGATCCCATTTTTAACTGGGAGCAAGAAATTGCAACTAGCCAGATTTCAGACACTGAATGAATAGTATTTTTCATTGTCAGGGGGAAGTCATGTACCACTTTGAAGTTTATTCCCTCATCATCTACTTATAACCAAAATATTACTTTCAAAATGGCATTTCCATATATATATATATATATATATATATATATATATATATCCTGAGATCTTTTGTTTTTGCAGGATTAAATCCAAAGATGCATAAATAATGGATGATGCCACCAATCTTCAGGTTTTGGTCATTGGTTTAAATATTAGTTTCAAAGCAATGGCTGTCTAGACATCTAAATTTAGCTGGGTGCACGGGGTTCCAATTTCCACAAGTGTAAGTCGATGGAAAAAGTCAGACAAGAAAACCAGCCTGAAAGTATAATGTTGCTGGAATCTCCTGGATAAACCATCAGCCAGCTGAAGAGTCAATGGGACAAGCTAGCTTTAAATGTTCATATCCTAAAGCTTCCTAAATAGAGTGTCATTGTAGATGCCACATCTTAAATAAATGGCAGAAAAAGTAAAACAGAACAATAGCAGTGACAGCACTCTGTCTATTAAAAAAGACACCAGAGAGATAATGCAAATTTGTACAATTTATAACTAGAGGTTCCCATTTGCATTGTGTTCTATATAAATTATGTCATATAAATCAATGCCATTCACATTGTATTCCATACAAATCATGTGTTTGGTGCACAATCATAAGCCAAAGCCTTGAAAACGTTCTGATGTTAGTATGTAATGAGTGCATGTGATAGCACAAATTTATGACTGAAATTTTAAGTTTTATAGAATGAATTTATTGAAAAAATGTTAGACTGAAATTTATTAAAATTAAAACTTTTGCTGTGTGCAAGACAATGTTGAGAGAATTTTAAAATTTTCTATATTGGGAGAAAATACTTGCAAATGATATATCTAGTAAAGGTCTTTAATTCAGAAAATTACATATAAAACAAGTACGTGAAATAACAAACAACTCTGAAATTCCACTTTTTTATAGTAAGGGCTACCTGACCATAGTCAGAGTTTTTGTATCAAGAACACAAAAAACAATAAATGTTGATGAGTATGAAGGGGAAAGGAAGGCTTCTATATTGTTGGAGAAAATGTAAACTAGTATAACTGCTCTGGGAATCAGTATAGACATTCCTCAAAGCAATGACATAGAAATTCCATTTGATCCAGCTATACCTCTCCTTGGGGAATTACTGAAAAAGTTAAAAATATCATACTATAGCAATACATGCATACCCATGTTTAAAACAGCACAATTCACAATAGCTAAGTTCTGGAAACAGTCTGCATGCCCATCAACAGAAAAATTTAGCCATAAAGAATAAGAAAATCATATATCATTTTCAGGAAAAAGGATGGATCTTGAGTTCACATGTTAAGTGAAATAAGCCAGGCACGGAAAGTTAAATATTGCATGATTACATATAAAATATAAATTCATTAGAGTAAAATAAAGAAGACACTTTAGGAAAAAGGGAGACAGACCTTTTGGAGAATATATATGCCAGTTCCCTAATTATCACAAACATACACACATATGTATTATGCATTTTACATTATATACAATATATTTTAGGTACATGATACTCCATGTCCTTAGCATTTAGAGAAATGTAAATTAAAACCACAGAGAGGTTCCCCTATACATTTGATAGAATGGTGTATATATGTATACACACACACACACACACAAAATACCAAATACAAGTAAGAGTATAGAACAACTGCACCTTTCACGCATTGCTCATAGTAATGCAAGATAGTATAGCCACTTTGGAAAAGCTTGTCAGTTTCTTACATATGCTTATCATATAATTCATTACTATCACTCCAGAATATTTACTATAAAGCAGTACAAAGTCCTGCACACAAGTATTTATACCAGCTCAGCTCTATTCTAACTGACAAAGACGGAAACAAAAAGGTCCTCCAACAGGTGAATGGTTAAACTCTGAGACATCTATACAATCAAGCATCACTCAGAAAATGAAGAAAAACAGGAACAAAGTATTGCTATCAGAATAACATGGATATATTCTGAGTCACTTTCCTTATCGCTGAGACAAAACACCCCACACCCACAACTCAAAGCAGGAGAGGCTTACAGTATTTTGGTTCAGTCCATGGTTAACTAGCTCTAAAGCAGAAACAGCATGGCAGAGGGGCATGGCATACCAAAAGCTGCCCACATCATGGCGACCAGGAAATAGAGAGGGCAGGGAGAAGCTGGGGAGGGAGATCTGCCCTTCTAGGTCATGTCCCCAGTGACTGCCTCTAACCAGGCCCTACCTCCTAACAGCAAGTCAGCTATAGTTTCTTATGATCCAATCACCTTCCACACATATAAGAATTTTAGGGGACATTCCAGGCCCAAACCGTAACAATGTATTTCAAAGGCTTTCTTCTGGATGAAAAAAATTTTTTAACTAGCCTCAAAAAGTAAATTCCAATACAGGTGCATTTCTATGATACTGCAGAAAAGACAAAACTGCAAAATGGGAATCAGTGGCCACCAGACTTGGGGTGGAGGAGATGTCAACGACAAAGGAGTGACTTGAGGGACTTTGAGGGTGATGGAATTGTCCTATATCTGGGTTGGGGTGGTATTTCCATGACACTATATTTGCGTTAAAACTCATAGCACTATCCAAAAAGTTAATTTTGCAATATGTTAATTAAACAACAAAAAAGAAGCATTTAAAATATCTCAAAACTGTCCTCATCTCTCTCCTCCTGCCTCTGTCATTTTCACCTCTCCCGGACTACTGCAATGGATCTAACTAGATTTCTTTTCAATTACAATCTTCCAATTTGATTTTTAATAAATGGTGAAATATTTCTATTGTATAAAATAGTAGAAAGAAAAGCACAATCAGATGTACATAGCTCTATGTCTTGAGACTGGGGATGTACACTACTCCTATGATGGCCCCAATACTGAGACCCAGTGGGAAAATTAAAAGAAGGATCCAAAAGATATGAGTTTTCATTATGTTATACCACAGTTTAACAAAAATAAAGCTGTATTATAGTGCTTAAAATGAAGGGTTTTTTCTTATACCCTGCCCTCTTTTACCCATTTGCGGTTCAGTTCCGCATCTCCTGACATAACCCCTATGCCCACTGCCTCTAGAAGGTGCTAAACTAATTCTGGTTGAATTTCTAGCTGTTTCAACTCAGTAGCTTCTTTGGCCTGTCACCCTTGTCACATGGATTGGGAGAGACATTGAAAGAATTAGCTTGCTAGGCTTGGCATGACGATACTAAAGCTTGGCAAAGAGCAACAATATCCCAGAAATAGAATCTATTAAAAAATTAATTGCCTATTTAGGAAATATGAGCTAGAAAATACAAGAAATAGAACTTCCCAATGGGATGCTAAAAAAAAAATGCAATGGAGTTAAAAATGAAAGAAACATAAAACAAAGAAATTTTCTCCCAATGTTATTGCATGTGCTCCTAGACTGACTAACTGGCTATGAGGTAAGTGATTACAAAACTAAACAACAACAAAAAGAGGAAAATAGGCATTGGTATAATGTAGCAAATAATCAGAGCTGCAGCCAAGCTCTACCTTTATTTGGAAATCATTAGCACACCGCAGCACTCAGAGGAGCACATTTATTGCTAATAGCTGATGCTCAGGTGGTGCTGATCATTCTATCACCAAAACTAATTAAGAGTTTTTAAAAAGAAGAGGAAAATCGCACAGGGAGACAGAGATGGCTGAACAGATGGGGTGGCTCAGGGGCTCGGTGAAACAGACCTTCCCCACGAAGTGAACAATTAGCAGGGAAATTCAGGACAGCACAGAAATACTCGGGAGCAATGAGAAGAGCTAACATGACTGGGTGCTCTGTGCTAGGCACACTCCTTGATAGAAAATGCACCCTTGTTTCAGAAGAAGGAATTGAAGCCTAATGAGACATTGTAATCTGCTGAGATAATCAGGCATTCTAACTGCTGAGCTCACAACCTTAACCATGACACATACTTCCTCATTATGTGTTATCCTGTATATCTAGATGTCACCCTCAAAGCCTCATGCGCCCAGAGGAGGGGCCTTTGGGAAGTAACTGGGTCATGGGGGTGCACTACTCATCATTGGATCAGTCCATAAAGAGTTTACAGCTAAATGTGATAGTGGGAGGAAAAGCCTGGTTGGAGGAAGTAAGTCACTGGAGGGGGGCGTGGCCTGGGAGGGTGTATCTCCCGCCCTCCTCTCTTGATCTCTCTGCTTTCTGCCACTATGCCATGAGCTGTCTTTCCCCTGCTCTGCCCCTCTGCTATGCTGCCCTGTTAGAGAGCCAGCCAACTATGGACTGAAACTTCTATAAACTGTGAGCCAAAATAAATCTTTCCTAACTTAGAGTTATAGGTGCAAGTTATTATGTCTCAGTGATGAGAAAGTAACTAAGGTATTATATTAGTCAACTTTTGGTCACTGTGACAAAACACCTGAGATAAACACTTATAAGGAAGAACAGCTTACAGTATGTTGGTTCATGGTTTCAGAAATTTCAGCCCATGGTTGATTGGCTACAAGGCTTTTGGGCCTGTAGCAAGGCAGTATATCATGGTGGAAGCACATGGTAGAGGAAGCCTATTCACCTGGTGGCAGCCAGGAACCAGACAGGAAGCACGCCCTCAGTGACCTCACTTCTTTCCACCAGGCTCTTAAAGGTTCCATCACCTGCCAACAACATCACAGGCCTGGACTAAGCCTTCAACACATGGGATTTAGGGAACACTCAAGATTCACCTTAGCATTCATATATGCAAAATGAAGCTTTGGGAACCATTGTGCCATCTCTGATAACCAGTTTCATGGGCACAGTTCTTCAACTATGTTCAGAAATTTTCCATTTGCAGTCCTCTGTCTTCACCCTGATTCACATTTATTCATTTTTACAGCTCTGATCTCTGAGTTAAAATAATCTGAAAATTAAATTTAAAAACAAATAATTGGATTGATATATTCGTATGTTATCCCCTGATCTCCACAATTTATTTACATTCATCAGAAATAAAATGTTATGATAGAAAGTCATAGCTCTAATTTTACATAAGAAAGCCACAAAGGAGACATTTTGGATGGTGACATATGTTTCTCTTTAGTCATTTACCCTCGTCCTATTAAGAGTGGCCTGCTTGTCTGTGTAGACTTTATGGTAAGTTGTTTTGTTTTTTAAGTTGCAAGAAACAGAGACGCATTGGTGTTGTCTTATGTAATGAGAGGATGTGGAAAAATACAGGAATCTCAACCACTGGATCAGACCCTGTAGAAAAAGAGCAATTCCAACAGAGCCAGGCCTCCGAGATGCTGTGATATAGTTCAGAAATGGCAGTGACAGAGTTATTAGGCACTGAACCAGCAAAAAACCCTTCTGTTTCCACTTCCAGAAGCCAAGTTCTCTCACTTTGTTTTTATTGCATTTATTTTCACTAACATTCTTCATCACATTGTGCTAATTGTAGTGATAATATGGAAAATATAGAAGGTAAAAGAAAAACCAAACCACCATTCAAGGATCTCTGATTTTTTTTCTATTCAGCAAATGGTACTGGAACAACTGAATGTCCAAAAAAGACAAAAAGGGGGGAAATTTTCAACCATATATCATAGACAAACATTAACTTAAAATGTATCTTAAATCTAAATCTAAGAACAAAAAGTATAAAAGTTCTATATAAAACATAGAATATCATTTTGATTTTGGAATAGACAAAGATTTCTCTTTTTTGTTGTTAAATTCTTTTATTGGTACATTTTAGGTATACAACACAATTGCATTTCTCATTGGGAATTGTACCTTTACATAATGCATCTTGGTTCTTATTTTTTCCCCATTCCTAGCCCTCCCATCATCCCCTCCACCCTTCCCTATTTACAAAGACTTTATTTCCATTTTTTCCATTTCTCAGCATTTTTCCTTTCCCTTCTTTCCTTTCCTTTGCCCCTCCCACTACCCCTACCCCTTTGGACCTTTTCTTCCTATTTTGCATTATTGATTATTCATTCTAATCATTGGTACATTTTAGGTATACAAGATAATGACATTCATCATTGGAAATTTGCACCTTTACATAGTCTCTCTTGGTTCTTATTTTTCACCCTTGCCCAGCCCTCCCTTCAACCCCTCCATTACTCCCTATTCACAAAGACTTTGTTCCTATTTTTCCATTTTCTCATATTAATCCCATTCCCTTCTATCCTTTCCCCTAGCCCTCCCACTTCCTTCCCCTTTGCCCCTTTTCTTCCTATTTCACATTACCTATTAAACATTTTAGTCCTTATTTACACTTTCAGTTTCTCACACCGGAGAAACTATTCAGTATTTATACATGTGTGTCCTATTTATCTCACTTAAGAGTATCACCTAAATGTGCATCCACTTAGCTATAAATGTCTCTAATTTCTCATTTTTTATGGCTGAATAGTACACCATTTTATTTAAAAAACCACATTTTCTTTATCTAGTCTCCAGTTGATGGGTATTTGGGCTGTTTCCAAGTTTTAGCTATTACAAACTGTGCTGCTATGAACATGGGTGCACATATATCACTGTGGTATGATTCTTTTAATTCTTTGGGGAAGATCCCCAGCAGTGGAATAGCAGGGTCAAATGGGACTTCCAGTCCTAGTTCTTTGAGGTATCTCCATACTGATTTCCACAGTGGTTGCACCCGTCTACACTCCCACCAGCAGTGGAGAAGGGTTCCTCTTTCCCCACAGCCCTGCCAGCATTTGTTATTGGTTGATTTTGTGATAGCAGCCATTCTTTCTGAAGTGAGGTGGAATTTCAGCATTGTTTTCATTTACATCTCTCGGATGACCAGTGATGTTGAACATTTTTTCATGTATTTATTTGCTATTTCTACTTCTTTGTCTGAGAAATGTCTGTTCATTTCAGATGCCCATTTTCAGATTGGGTCTTCAAATTTGAGAGGTCTGATCTTTTTAAGTTCTTTATAAATTTGAGATAGTAGACCTTTGTCTGAGGAAAAGCAGGTGAAGATTTTTACCCACATTGTGGGTTGTCTCTTCACACTGCTGGTGGTTTCTCTTGCTGTGCAGAAGCCTTTTAATAAGAAGAGATCCCACTTGTTGATTGTTTGGGCTAGTTCATGGGCAACTGAGGTTTTGTTCATAAAATCTTTTCCTACACCGATGTCTTCAAGAGTTCTACCTAACCTTTGTTCCAACTGGTTCAGAGTTTCTATTTTAATATTTAGATCTTTAATCCATTTCGATTTTAGTTTAGTGCATGGCAAGAGATATAGGACTAGTTTTAATCTTTGGCAAGTTGAAACCCAATTTTTCCAGCACCATTTATTAAAGAGGCTATCTTTCCTCCTGTGAAGGTCTTTGGCTCCTTTATCGAAGATGAGATGGCTGAGTGTGTCTGGTGTTGTTTCTGCATCTTCTAATCTGTTCCACTGGTCCTTGGGTCTGTTTCTTTGCCAGTACCATGCTGTTTATATCACAGTAGCTTTGTAGTAGAGTTGCAGGTTGGGGATTGTGAAACCCCCAGCCATGTCTCTGTTACCTAGAATTGCTTTTGCTATTCTGGGTCTCTTCTTGTTCCAAATGAATTTTTGGATTGTTTTCTCAAGGTCCGTGAAGTAAGCTGCTGGGATCTCAATTGGAATTGCATTGAATCTATATAGCAGTTTTGGGAGTATGGCCATTTTCCCTATATTAATCCCTCCTACCCAGGAGCAGGGGATGTCTGTCCATTTTTTGATATCATCTTCAATCTCTCTTTTCAGAGTGCTATAGTTTTCAGAGAAGAGGTCTTTGATTTCTTTCATTAGGTTGATTCCTAGGTATTTCAGTTTTTTGGATGCTACTGTGAAAGGAATTATTTGCCCTATTTCTCTCTCAGTGAGTCTGTCATTGGTGTAGAGGAAATCTATTGATTTTTGTGTGTTGACCTTGTAACCAGCTACTCTACTGAATTTGGTTATTACGTCTAGAAGACTTTTGGTGGAGTTCTTGGGGTCTTCTATATAGAATATCATGTCATCTGCAGATAATGACAATTTGACTTCTTCATTTCCTCTCTTTATTCCTTTTATTTCTTTCTCTTGTCTAATTGCCATGGCTAATTTTTCCAGAACTATATTGAACAAGAGTGGTGAGAGTGGACATCCTTAGACAAAGATTTCTTATATAGAAAAGCACTAAACCACACATTAAAACCATACAAATGTACCACACTAATGCTAATAATAGGGAAAGCTGAGTGTGGAGTAAATGAGAAACTGCTATGCTATTTGTACAGGTTTTCTATAAGTTTAAAACTGCTCCACACTAGATACTATGCTATATTAAAAAGCATCAACCATTAAATAAAAAATGAATAAATTGGTAAATTAAAAATGTCCTCTCTGAAGCACACTATTATAGAAATGGGAAGACAAATTAAATCTGGGAGAAAATTTTGTAGATCACATATCTGACAAAGGAATTGTATACAGCATATATAAAGAATTCTCAAATACAAATACTAAGAAAATTCCGTTTTAAACAATTTTAGTAGACATTTCACTTGAGAAGATATATGTATGGCTTATATATATAGTAGGCATTACAGAAATGAGATACCATTACACATCTATGAGAATGGCTAAAACTTAAAAACAAACAATGCTACAAGATGAGAAAAACAAAGCAACTGGAATTCTCATGTGTTGCTGGTAGAAATGCAAAATGATACAGATTCTTTGAAAAATATTTTGACTGTTTCTTAAACATACTTACTCTATGACCTAATAATTCCTCTCCTAAAGTGTTTGCTCAAGGTTAATAAAAACTAACGTGTACACAGATGTTAGTGGTCATCAGAATTCATTTTTCTGACATTCTGGAAAATGCAAACCTTATGTCAGTGGTATGGTCCAAATATTTGTAACTTCCCAAAATTTATGTTGAAATCTATTTCCTAACATGATATTATTAAAAGGTGAGGTTTGAGGGAGCTGATTAGATCATGAGAACTCCACTTTTCATAAGTAGGATTATTGCCCTTATAAAAGCACCTCAGAGAGCTGGCTGTCCATTTCTACTACATGAGGACACACTGAGAAGATGCTACTTATGAAGAACAAACTTTCACCAGGCACCAAAAACTGCTGAAAACTTGGACTTCCCAGCCTCCAGAACTGTGAGAAATAAATTTCTATTACTTATAAGTTTCCCGGTCTAACCTATTTTATTATAGCAGCCCAAATGAACTATGAGAGCCAGGGACTGGGAATAGAGGGTAAGTATTGATTACAAAGGAGCATAAGGAAACTTTCTGGGATGGTGGAAGGAGTCTCCAACTTCATCATAGTGGTGGTCACATGATTGTATACATTTGTCCAATCTAACAAACATATACACCTAAAAAGCAAGTCTTAATGTGTATAAATTATACCTGGATAAACTAGACTTTAAACAATAAAAGTAAGATCACATCTTCTATACTATTTATATATTGCTTCTCTTTTTTGTTTAACATCAGAGCATTAAATATATCACCATAACATAACTTTAATGATGAAATAACATTTCACTGTGTGGGTATATTGTAAGTTGTTTAATTATTTTCCTATTTTTGGATGTTGCTTATTTCTATTTTTCTTATATATATATATATATTATTACATGAACATCTAATATTAATTTAGTCTTTCATCTCATTATTAATTTAGAAAAAATTTATAGATGTGAAATTACTGAACTCATGGTATAAGCAGTAGTTTAAAGTTGTGGATATGTATTGCCAATTTGCTTCTCAGAAAAGATGGAAACAGCTTACATAGCTAGCATCAGGAGAGTGGGTTTATAATAGAAATCTTAAGTATATCCTTTTGTAACATGAAGCAATTAAAGTATTTGAGGGAGACAGCCTCATAACTCTCAGATTTAGGGCACCAAACTAGAACATCAGGAAAAGGACTAGCTTAGTCGTAAAAATGAATAAACTTACAGCAAAGAGAGTCTTCTGTAAAATTTCCAAGGGCCCTCCATAATCAGTTTTCTTGAATAATATTTTTTCTCTAGAAGAGAGCTGAGTGTTTTTTCCATGTATTGCATATTACTTTGCATAATGAAAAATATTAACAGAATAATTTATCAGAGTCCTAGTTATACTTCTATTTTCAGTACCATTTTAAGGCTCTTCTTTCAGCCATCAATATCTATGACAAGAATATTGGTATTTTCATAAAAATCTTTGAATGTTACAAATGCTATATTTTATGATAGAATGCTAGCTCACAATATCTTTTCACATATTGGTCTCTATATTAAAAGCATATTTTTTAAATGAACATACATTCATAGTGTTTTTTATTATTATTATTATTATTTTTTGGTACGGGGGATCGAACTCAGGACCTTGTGCTTGCAGGCAGGCGCTGGAACCACTAAGCTAAATACCCAGCTAAAAGCATATTTTATGCTAATAAAGGACTGTCTTTTATAATAGAAACCAAAAACCTTATTCATTAATTCTCTAATTAATGTTTGTTATGGCTTGATATCCCCCCAAAGCCTCATGTGATCATAGGTGTGGCTTTTCAGAGGTGGCTGGATCTAGAGCATGTGATGCTTGGATTAAGTGTGTGATAGTGGGATTAAGGGTGTGTGATTACTAAAATAGTCCACTGGTTTGGCATAGTTCTGGGTGTGGATAATGGGAAGATCCACCCTGGGTGTGAGAATTACTGAGGGCATGTAGCCTGGATAGAATATAAGGGACAGAAAGAGGGCTGCTGCCATTGCTTGCCACTTGCTGCTTCTTCACACTCAACTGCTTTGCTGCCTTCTGCCCACCATGAATTGTTTCTCCTCTGTCGCACCCCTCTGCCATACCACCCTGCCTTGGAGCCACCCAACTATGAACTCAAACTTCTACAAACTGTAAGCTATAATATGCCTTTCCTCCTTTAACTTTGAAGCAATGAGAAAAGTAACTAAGACAGTGTCCCTATTCACACATTCACTCTGCTATAACTGAAATAAACACAGTTCTTACCTAACATTGTAAACAGAAAGCAACCAAAATAGAAAAAGAACTAAATCTTGACAAAGTTAAATTCCATTTCAAAATGTCCTCATGGTGAATAGAAATTTCTGAACCTAGATCATATGATCCTGCAATTCTGATCATTTTCCATCATTGAAAGAAAAATGAACAATGTTTATCGGAACAGCTCTATCTGAAGCCCTTTTCTGAATTATTCATGTAGGCATGAATTTCAACTGTACTGATTCATGTAGAACTTTAATCCACATCATACAATTTCAGAATAGAAGGATCCTTGATTTGCTTAAATCTCACAGAGGGTTGGCAATTGCACTGATGGTGAACTTGGGTTCCAAACCTTACACTCTCCAAGTTCACCCCCATTCAGCCTCCTCTCTGCTCTAACTTGGCCATGTGCTCTAATTGTACATGTCAGGTTTCTCCTGCTAGAATGTTCAATCTGTGAAATGAATTAGAATCATGGCAATGGAAGTTCTATTCCAAACCATCCTTAATATCTCATTACATCTTCCAGGATTCAGAGAACAGAGCCAACTTCTAGAATCAAAGAAACATATTTAGGACTTTTAAACAATGCACAGCAACATGTCACATTCTATATCTAATTTTATTATGTATTTATTTTTATTTAGGACTTATCTTTTTAGGGTAATGTTACATTTTGAATAAGCAAACAATAACATATCCCTCCACAATGATCCTCTCTCCTCTTCTTATCTAACTCCCTTCCTCTCTTTTCATCTCCTCTCCTCTCTTCCTCCTCCTCCTCCTTCTTTCTCTCCCCCCCCACCTTGATGCATAAATCTCTGCCAGCCAACTATTGGTCCTGGTACAAAGCCAAGCCCTTCCTCCCAGGGCTGCAATGCCATGCCATGCACTGGGGACCAGGCTTCCCAGGCATTTTTAGTAAGTCCTCCCCAAAGGAAAGTTGACAGAATGTCCCTTCAGTCCATTCTTCTCTTTTACTGTCCTTTCTCCTTCCAGTCTCCTGGTTTCTCATCTTTTCTCACAGCTCCCACTACCTAAAAAACCTACTTTGTGTTTGATTTGCCACAACAAAACACTCCAAATAACAAATGTTTAAAAAAACACTAAACCCTCCCAAGCAAATGGATGAGTAGAGAAAATAGAACAGAGAATCAGCTGATATGGATTCTCTTTCCAGCTGTATCTTGGGTGAAGACCTCTGGCTCTCTTGGCCACAAAGTGAATGGCTGGGTTGGATTGGGTTGTTTCTGAAGGTTGCTCTGAGATGCACCTTTCAAGGTCCAGCAAGCTTCTTCTGCCATAGACATTGAGAATGTGAAGTAGGGTTCCCAGCCAACCAGCAAGCTCCACACTCAGAGGCCCTAGAAAACAATCTGTATCTGCCCCTAGGTTTCAGTAGCTACCCAACTGATTCGTCCCTTGACCACCTACTTCAGCAAAAAGCCAATGAATGTTTGCCAAGCCCATAGAATCTATAATTTTGATGGGCTCTATCTGATTTGTTTTGCTTTAAATATCCAGGTCAGGAGTAAACTAGATTTTGAAAAAAATATATGTATGATTCACCAAGGTAACAGACACATCCAGGAGTCCTATCTCTGTAACTTGTCCATCCCAATTGAAAAGTGGGAAGGCTGAAAACTACACAAGATTCCTCATGTTTGGATTTATGAAGTCTGCTTTTTACTGGCTTGCAAGTAAGTTGAGACAAATGTTATATTAAATCATGCCTTTCATATGCTTGTGGAAATTAGAAGAGGAGATACATGCAATGACTTTAGATCATAATCCAAAGATCCATAAGATCCTCCACCGAGCTAAATGTTATCATCACAGGAGGAAAGATATGTATGCTTCTGTTCACTCACTCCCAGACTTATTCACTTGCAGACACTGAACAAACATGTTGTTACACACAATGAGAATTACAAAGGTAGACAAAACATGGTTCTTAAACTAATATTTTTTTCCACCTTGGGATTTCACAGTCCTAGAGTGGTTCCCCCCACCAAGGGATGATTAATTTATTTCACTTCCTCTAAAACTGCTTATAAAGATTAGTGAAGGAGGTGGGATAAAATAGGCATGGTTTCAAATCTTGTGTCTGCTACTTAGCCTTGACACATTCCTTAAACTCTCTAAGCTTAATTTCATTCACATATTAAATACAAATGATAATTTCTAGCTCATAGGATGGTTGAGTTTTGCTTAAAAGAAAAAAACAAGCATTCAACATGACTGGTCATTTGAGAGATGCAAATGAAAACAACACTGAGATTCCACCTCAATCCAGAATGGCTGCTATCATGAAATCAACCAACAACAAATGCTGGCGGGGCTGTGGGGAAAGAGGAACCCTGCTCCACTGCTGGTGGGAGCGAAGACTGATGCAACCATTGTGGAAATCAGTATGGAGATACCTCAAAGAATTAGGACTGGAAGTCCCATTTGACGCCGCTATTCCACTGCTGGGTATCTTCCCCAAAGAATTAAAAGAATCATACCACAGTGATATATGTGCACCCATGTTCATAGCAGCACAGTTTTTAATAGCTAAAACTTGGAAACAGCCCAAATGCCCATCAATTGGAGACTGGATCAAGAAAATGTGGGTTTTTAATAAAATGGAGTACTACTCAGCCATCAAAAATGAGAAATTAGAGACATTTATAGCTAAATGGATGCACATTGAGGCCTTACTCTTAAGTGAAATAAATAGGACACACATGTGTAAATACCGAATAGTTTCTCTAGTGTGAGAAACCCAAAGTGTAAATAAGGACTAAAAAGTATAACAGATAATGTGGAATAGGAATAAAAGGGGCAAAGGGGAGGGGGAAGTGGGAGAGGTAGGGGAAAGGAAAGAAGGGAATGGAATTAATATAAGAAAATGAAAAAATGGAAACAAAGTCTGTAAATAGGGAGGGATGGAGGGGTTGAAGGGAGGGCAGGGGTAGGGGGAAAAAATAATAACCAAGAGAGTATGTAAAGGTGCATATCTCCAATGATGAATGTCATTATTTTGTACACCTAAAATGTATCAATAAAAGGATATACAAAAAAAAAAAGCATAAGGTGATGGGAAAAGTACCTGCTGCGTGATGGGATTTAACTTGTGTTTTCATTATCCTGCATATTTCTCGTCATTTGGCCCCATGGGCAGTGAGTTTGGGGCATCATTGTGCACCTCACAAAACCCATGGCACCCTTTTGCACACGCCACTTGGAGGGAATTTGTTCTCATTCACCCGCATCAGTTTGACTCTGACATTTTATGTACTGCAGCTGTTCTTTGCTTTCAACACTTGCCAATATAAAAATTTCAAGTAAGCAAACTGAGACTTTATAAAGTTTCTTACATTACTGCTAATAAAACTTAACATTTATTGACTGAGGCTAAATAGGTTCCAGGCACCATTCTAAGTGTTTTACATGTGTTACCTCATTTAATTCTTGTAAGACTTCTATGAGGTAGGTGCTATATTGTCCCTGTTTTTACAGCTGAGTAAACTGAGGAACAGAGAGGTAAGTAGCTTGTCAAAAGGTCTGCTGCTAGTAAGAGAAAGAATTTTTGAGGTAGGCAACCTGGCTCCAGAGGCTTCTTGTGCAGGGACTTGAAGGTAGTGATTAAGAGCTAGTATTGGGTTTCAAGTACAATCACAAGAGATAGCAAAGAGATTTGCTACTTTATTGTATTACAAAACACTAGGAATTCATCAAACATTTACTTGAGAACTTTTGGTTAAAAAATCATAGTTCCACTACAAATTGCTTCATTCACACGAACCTGAAGTAGTACAGCTACTACTGCAAAATTGGGAAGCCAATGTTCCAGGTCTGTCTGAACTCCAGAAACAATTCGTTCACTCAGTATCACTGAGCACCATGCTTTTTTAAGGCTTCCAAAGTTTTAGTGATATACTGTATAGATGAGAAAGATGAATTCTGCCAGTACAAAACTCACAATCTAAGAGGAGAGATACTTAAGAAGATAATCACAGCTTCACAAAACTTGATATGGAGAAGTATTGTGGACATGCAAGGGTAATGACCCTTTTACGCTTTACTTAATAAGAAAAAGGGACAACTTTTTAGTATTCCAGTGGTGTCCTTCATGTGAGTTCTTACGAGCAAATTTTTCATTAATTTCATAGCAATTGAGAGCTGAGCCCTGTTGGGTCAACCCCTCCCAAGATAGAACTTTTCCTCTTCTAAGCTGGCTGCAAGCAAACCTGGATATTCTACACTTCTTCAACGCCTGCCCCCGCACCCGCCATCCAACCCCTAGTCCTCTCAATGCCTTGTTTTCTAGAATAATCAACATAGGAGGTCAAGTCACTCAGACCCTTCCAGAGCCAGGCTGTTCACCATGTTATGAATTATTTCAATATAATCCTGCCCAAGGGCTGGAAAAAGAACACTGCAATTTCGTCTCCTCAGATGCTTGGTTTTGTGACAATTCAAATTTACTGGATTTGGCTTAATAATGGTCAAAATTATTCTCAGTTTCAGAGCTGGTTTTGTACAAAGGATGGAGAGGAAAATAACTAACATTAAAGACTTTTCTTTAAAGCTCCACTCTAAAATGATCAGAAAAAAATGTAGGGACAAAATGTCTTCATTTCATTTTAAGAGCAAAAAGAAGGAAACTTCTTTAGCTTTGAGAACAGAGAAAGAATAACGTGGCACAAAACAAACTTTTTAGAAAGGTTTATGAGAGTTCAGGCAAATTGGTAACTATTTTGGAAAAGTGGCAATATTGACCAAAGATGATCATTTTCTGTGATCTTGTGAACCAGTAAATTCACTCCTAGATATATACTCTAAAAAGAAGAATACATGCATATATGCTCACTAAAAGATATGTCCTAAAAGGTTCACTGAAGCTTTATTTGTAAAAGTTGAATAAATTTATTTTGGAATATTTGCATAGTAGAAATCTACACACCAATCAATGATCTACAGTTTCAAACAACAACATGGAAAGATCTCACAAATATAATTTTGAGTAAAAGCAGCTAGGTTCAAGACACATAATCTCATTTATATAAAGTTACTGACAGTCAAAAGTTAGTGCTGTACAGAATCAGAGTAATGGTTATCTTGGGTAAGTACAGAGGAGTGGGTAGTGATGGATGGGCATTTGAGGTTACTTCTGGGGCAGTGATGGAGAACCTTTTAGAGACCAAGGGCCAAACTGCAACCCAAAACCCGCTCATTGATCACAAAGCGCTGTACTATTCAATTAAATCTGAACACTGAGGTTTTAGTTTAGAAAAAACAACTCTATATTATCATTTGTCTGAGAAGAAAATCACAATAACATACGTGTCATAGGTTCACCATCACTGTTACAGTGTATTAGTAGTATTTTTCCAACCTAGGTATGAGTTCCATGAATCTACTGAATTTGTGAAAATTCATCAATATATTGTACATATATTTTGTTTCCATCATTTGAGTCTGTGATACAACCAACCCTAAGTTATATCCCTTCTCTATACTCTTTCTATATACTTGAAAAAATCTCAACAAGAAATTTGTATACATTTTATACAGATAATTTCACTACATGGATGAATTTAACTTTTCTATCAATACTTTCAGAAGCTAAACAACTGCAGTACAACATTTCAAATTTGCGCATTCCACGCTGCTAGGGCAGAGAAGGTGAGCCAGTCCCAGCATCCCAGAAGGGAGCTCCCCCGCTGCCATTCCACACTGCCAGGGCCGAGAAGGTGAGCCATGTGGGCACCAGAAGCACCCCCACCCCCCACACCCCCCGTGGAAATGAGAAGACATGTAAACAAGCCTCAAAAACAGACTTCCAGATCACCTACAGCAACTCAAAAGGGAAATGAGGTGGAACAATCTGATACTCAACTACCTGGACTCCCTGAACTAGCAATGAAAGAGGATCTGGGAAAAATGAAATCAGAAATAATTACTCAGAAAACAGCAAAGATTGTGCTCATAGTGCAAAACATGACTAATAAATCTAGAGAGGACACAGATAAAAAAATTGAGGGTCTGAGGAACATGATGGAATCCCAACATAGGAAACAAATGGAATCCATAAAACAGATGCAAATATATTTCCAGGAGATTAAAAACTCCATCGAAAGTCTGCACAGCAGAATGAACCAATGTGAGGATAGACTCTCAGACATAGAAGATAAGATTGCAATTAGTGACTAGGAAAAGAAAAATTGCTTTAAAATTATAAGGGAACATGAGAATTCAATCCAGCAGCTGCTAGACGATGCAAAGAAGAATAGCATAAGACTGATTGGAGTCAATGAAGACACAGGAGAGAGTGCAGATGCTGACATTAAAAAAAACTGTTCACAGAAGTGATGGCAGAAAACTTCCCAAGCAGGGAAAAAGAACGTGACATACAGATAAGTGAGGCATATAGGACTCCAGCTAGCCTTGATCAAAAAAAATCTACGCATAGGCATATAATAGTTAGGATTTCAGAAATCCAACAGAAGAACAGAATTCTACAAGCAGTGAGAGAAAAGAAACAAATCACATAAAAAGGAAAGCCCATCAGAATCATAGCAGACTTCTCAGTGCAAACCCTCAAGGCAAGAAGAGCTTGGAGTGATGTATTTCAAGCCCTAAAGGAAAACAGCCTCCAACCCAGATTGATGTACCCTGCAAAACTATCTTTCAAAATTGATGGAGAAATAAGATACTTTCATGATAAAGAGCACCTCAGGAACTTCAGGAATACCAAACCAGCACTCCAAAAAATTTTAGACAATACTCTAGGAAAAGACAATGAGGATCACAACCCCAGGAAACCCAGCAGAATGAATCCATTGGTCGTGACAAATGAAACGCAAAGGGGGAGAATCCAACAAAAAGAAAAATTCATGACAAGGCTTTTAAAACTTGTAACTTCATCTCCCTAATGAGTGCATAATTCAATCTTGTTATTGTACTGATTAGTATTTTTCTGATTCTAGAGTTGCACACCTTTCCTTGTGCTGTACTGTGTATTTATCACCTTCTTATGTCTACTTTTTAATTGGGTTATCTATTAATGAGCTGTAAGAGTTCTTTATATATTCTGGTCATAGGTTATACGGATTGTAAATACGGTCTGTTTAAGTACAACTTTTCATTTTAATGATGTCATTTAAAGTTCTAAATTTTGATGGAATCTCATTTATCAATTGTTTTCTTTTATACACCATGTTTTTTGTATCCTAGATAGTTCTTGCCTACCCTGAATTCATAAACATTTTCCCTTATAATTTCTTCTTAGAGTTTTATACTTTTAGGCTTTCATATTTAGGTTCATAGATCCCTTCAGTTATTTTCATGTATGGAAATAAAGAGTTGAGGTTAATTTTTTATATACGGATACCAGGTGTTCTAGTGCCATTTGCTGAAAACACTAACTCTTCCTCGGCTCTTGAATTGAGTTTATGTTCTATAAAATGTTACTCTTAAATAATCTTTCAAAAGTCAGTGGACCATATATGTGTGGTTCTATTTCTAGATTCTCTGTTTTATTCAAATGATCTATATGTCTTTCCTTACACCAACACTGTCTTGATTACTGTAGCTTTAGAAGAAGTCTTAAAATTAGGTACTAAACATCTTCCAACACTGTTTTTTTGTTTTGTTTTGTTTTTGTTTTTAACTTTTCTAGGTCCTTTGTACTCCTACATAACTTTTAAATTTCAATATCCAATTCTTCATTTATAACAAGTATACATAGACCTGAATTTTTTTTATATACTTTGTGTTTTCTAATCGTGCTAAATTCAAATACAAGTTCTAGGGGCTCCTAGAGATTTCTTAGTATTTTCTCTGTAGATGATCATTTCATCTACATATAAAGATTTTGCTTCTACCTTGCCAATCCTATCCTAATTGTGTCATTTTATTGCCAGACTATTTTGGTGGGGCCTAGGTTTCAAAGTTTAATAGACAGATAAAGAGTAAGCATATCTGCCCTTGTTCCCCACCTTAAAGAGAAAGCATTGTATCTTCTCCATTCATATAAGGCATTCTCACTAGAAGTAAGGAGTACATGTCTTTAATCTGTTGAGAAGGTTCTGTTTTACTTCTAGTCTCCTGATAGCTTTTACCATGAACAGCTGTGGAATTTAGTCTGATACTTTTTCTCCAACTAGTGACAGGATCTTATGGCTTTTTCCTTTCCTCTGTTAAAATGATGACTTTTGGGGGTGGATCATCCAATGCTGAACCAACACTGCCATCCCTATAACAAAACCACTCTCTACATACTGCCAGATCTGACTTGTAATAGTTTGTTTGGTTAAACAAATTTCTATCTATGTTCATACTTTTTTCTTCTATTATCTTTATCCAGTTTTAGGATTAGCACAATGTTGAGTTCCTCAAATGAGGGGAGAAGTGTTCCTTCTTTTTTCTGCTTTAATTGTTTGATATAATTCATCAGTTAAAATGTATACGAGCATGTTGTTGTCATATAGGTAGGTTTTCAAGCTAGGAATGTACTTTCTTTAATAGGTTCTATTCAAATTTTATATTTCCTCCAGAGTTAGTTTCATTAATTTGTCTTCCAAGGTACTTCTTAGAAGTTGTTGAATTTATTTCAAAACAGATTTTTGAAATATGCTTTCTATATCCTTTTAAATTCTGTAAAATCTGTGGTAATGTCTCCTAGGTCTTGATATTTTAATTTTAAAAATGTATGATTGGTATTGTGTAATAGGAAGAAAAGGTCTAAAGGAGCAGGGAAAGTGGGAGAGGTAGGGGAAAGGAAAGAAGGGAAAAAATATGAGAAAAGGAAAAAAATGGAAACAAAATCTTTGCAAATAGGGAAGGGTGGAGGGGATGAAGGGAGGGCAGGGGAAGGGAAAAAAAATAAGAACTAAGATACTCATGTAATGGTACAAGATCCCAATGATGTATGTAAATGTATTTTATACCTAAAATGTACCAATAAACTTAATGGGGGAAAATATTTCACATTTGCTAGGCTAATCATATAGTTTGAGGTCATTATGAGCATTATCTTTGGGTATTATCGTTGGGCTTTGGATATGTTTATCATGGCTTAGAACATTAGTTCAGACAAGAAAGAGTGCTGAGAATGAGAAGTCACTGCTTTTTTGAAATCTGAAATCAGACCAAGTTCTGAGGTCCCTGTACCTGCATGACTTCTATATAATGCTTTTCCAGGAAATTTCTTTTGTGTTAACTTCAGATCCTGCAACTTTGGCTTGTGCACCAACTTAGACTAGGGCTCTTATTCTTTATATTAGGAGGAATCAGAACTAAATTATAAGTTTTATATCCAACACCTAAAACTATGCTAATGCTTCAAATATTAAGATAGTTTTACTTTTAGTAATGATTTTCTGCTACTTTATCTCAAACACAGCTATTGTACTCATTTTGTTTCCTATCGTACCTAAAGCACAAGTTCACATAAACTAATTCTATTATGGTTCCATGCATGTAAATTCACATGATTCCTGAGAACTTTCCAAGTGAAAATTTAGTGTAAAACTTTCACAAATTCCTGAATCAATAACTTTACTACTTTTATAAAATTTCAGAAAAGTATATAATGGAACATTTTAGATGTTTTTCAGAGATATGGTAAAAGACGACTCAATTTTTTGAAGAAAACTTCTAACAGTGAAAATTGTACTAAGTCAATTCAATCCAACCTCCTGTTGTATAGTTTTTCAACAAGCTAAAAAAGTATTTTTTTTGTTTTCAATTTAATTCATTTGCAAAGTATTTTCCCAGACAATAGTATGTCCTTGGCTGGGATGCTGAAAAAGCTGGAAAGCTAAACTCCTGAAGGACCACTCTTGGTGTATACCTTGTTCTCAGGGTGCATATATCTAATAACATTTATTAAGCCCTTCCTATGTCTCTAGCATTAACATCCCTTTCAACCTTTATAATAACCCGATCGTTTCTTCTTACTAACCACCTTTCATAGTGGAGGTGGCTAAGGCACAGAGAGTTTAAATTATTTACCTAGAGTCCCCACACTTGCAAGTCATGATAATTCCATCCCAGGCACCATAACACCACAGCTATTCACTATGCTATTCTGTCTACTGATAGGAACTTGGGTACAAAGGCAATGCAGTTTGCTAATACTCCACTTCTGACTTTTAGACTAGAATGAAAATTCTGGCCCTGCCTCTAGAATACTCTACTGTTGCTATTCACATAGATAAGAGTATTCTCACTTCCTTTTACAATATGAAAAAATGAGAGCTTTAGATCTTTCATTATCACCATAGAGGGACCTAGGGTCAGAATTCAGAACCAAATTTGGATGCTTTTTTTTTGAGACAATCTTATTAAATTGCTCAAACTGCTCAAACTTGCTGTTCTGGGATTACAGGCATATGGCACCATGCCCCCCAGGTTTGATGCACTCTTAAAGAAGTCTACTAGGTTTTGTTTGGCTTGAAGCACCACTCTAGAGATTTGATAGAAAATTAAAGAATTGATAGGACATAGACTTTCAAAACAGCACAAACCAAATCCTAAGATTTCAGTTTTAAATTCACAACAAAGTCAAAATGTATCAAACTGTAAATTAAGATGTTTTCTGATTCACATGCAAACATAAAATCCATTTAAAAGACTTTCGGTATCATTAGAAGAACCAGACAATATGTATTCTTTAAAATTTATTTACAATTAATAAGTTAAAAAGCAAGTACAACCAAATTGTAAATCTTAATTATATGTACATTAAACTGTCCAGGGAAACATTTCATTTCCATTACAAACAACTGCTTTCTAATGCACTTAAGACAAAAGTTTATCAAAAAATATTTTTGAAATCATCAATAAATGTTAGGTATGTCCATTAAAAATTACCAATTTAATGAGTGCTGTGGCAACTCTTAAAACAACAAAAAAACTTGAGAGTTCAAAATTGTTTTTATTTTTTTGTATTCAAATATTTTGTTTTATTGAAGAATTTTCTGAAAAATAGCACTATCATTTGCACATAGCCAACCAATAAGTATCAGCCACCAGCATAAGTTACACTTGTCCAGTAGAATACTCAAACTTAGACAAAATAAATACACACCACAACAGCGACACTTTGCACCATCAACAATGAAGCTTGCCCTCAACAATCATGTTACTGGTTTTAGTAACATAAAAATGAGTTGCTGGTTGTCAGAGAAGAGGATTGGGAATCTCAAAAGGTTATTTGAGGTGTCACTCACCACAATTAGGCATTCAAAAATCAAAACTTAAATAAAAGAATACCACGGTGATAAATTTCCTCCCAGCTTCCCACTCTACTTGTGCCATATGAAATGTAAGAGAAGGCAAGAGAATAAAGGTCATGAGACTTCTTTAAAAAACTATACACAAGCTAAACTACAGACCTTTAGAGGACAGTAAATAGATGCCTCATTATGAAGGCCACTATGCCAAGTTTCTTTTCACATTCCCCCCAAAGGTACTCATAAAATACTTCCACTTTCCTATTAATATACTAGTCAACTATATGTTTCTTCACATTTTAGATGTTGTGACATAGGTTTTGCTAAAGAAAACTTGGCAAAAATAAAGACTTTTTACATCTTCACAAACTAGAAATGGCATGATTTTTTAATAGTCCATGAACCATACTGAATTTAGGATGGGCAATCAGATTCAAACTGTAATCTGACATCCCACAGAAGCCAAAGAAGCATTTATGCAAGTTCAAGTGCACTAAAGTAACAAGGCATAAGAGAAAAAAAATGTCAAGAACATCACCTAAAATAAATGCATGGTGTCACTGGTTATGTTTTCAGTTGTGTGCTGAAGAGTCTTCCTCTCAGCTAAATCTAATTTCAAAATCCTCTGCAAAACTACCTAGATAAGCTCTATGTTGAAATTACATTCTAATATGGCCATTGGATTTATTCTTTAATTATTATAAAACTATATACAATAGTGAAGTGGTACAAATACATTTTCTTCAGATGCTAGTGAGCTATAAAAGTTAACAATATATTTTTGGGAAGAAAAGCCTGTTTCTGAAATACAATTGGTAATGGAAGCTAATAACCAAAAGTATGTCTCAGCTTCTTATTACACAACTATAATTTAGTATGCTCCATATTCTAAGTAATTATTCCTTTTTTCTTATTTATATGACAGTGTTTGTAGCAATGTATCAAGTAGTAAATAAGACTATGAGGCTTACTGGAAAACTGGCATAAAGTCATACATATGAATATATGTAAGATTTTTACAAAACAAGAACACTGAAATTAGTCACAACACTGCTACTGTGGACTATGAAACGTAAAATAATCATTTTAGAAAGCTATGCCGTTTGAAATCTAGGAACACAAAGGTCAAAATTGCAACTCATCATTCTCCCAATCAGCTGCCAAGGAGAGAGAAACCTTAGCATGGAGGATTTCACATGTCGAGTTTCAGCCCAGCATGGATGGTTCTATGGCAGAATACTTAAATTTGAAGTAACAGTGATACAAAAACACTACTTGACCATTTAGGTATTGCAGTAAAAGCTGGCTGTGGCACCACTGGCTAAAATCCATTAAGTCTTGCTGCCATCGACGACCGACCAAGGCACTTGGATAATCAAGAATTCCATACTGGGCCATATAGTATACCGCTTCTTAAAGTGTACAAGAAGGGTCAGTACTCTGTGTGACTTCTGTGGCCTTCACCTGTCAATCAATGACTGCAAACACACTTATGAAAAAAGATAAAAAAGAAAATTCACAGGACGAAATTGTCATGTTTATAAAGGCAATGAATATTAACCTAGTCTGGGAATTTCTTGTTATCCAAAAACAAAACAAAGAAATAAAGACATCTATTCCTGTCATTTGATACCAAGAAATGCCCCCACCCTCCATAGATCATTATGTAATAGTTCTGCGAATTCTAACGGGTATTCTGTTTACTATCTCAATCACAATGTTGACACACATTTAACTCTGCTATACAACTTTCACTTTAAAATCAATTACTCTCCCTTAACATTCCTGGATTTGTAAGTTAGACTAGGACATGAGGCTAAAGTAGCTCCAAACTGGATTCCAGGCATTCCTGTAACCAACACCAGTTCTTCACAATTTATTCATTTTTTAAAATCACAAGCCGTGTGGTTTCAATGCACTTCAATTTTTATTCAATTAAAAAGAATTTAACAAGTCAATTTTTCCTCAACAAAACTTTATATAAGCGTTCTACCATTTTCTTTCAGAGCTCAGTAAATGTAACATTAAATTCCATATAAAATTCTTCAGAACACTTTTTAAATGTTTCAACAGTTGTACTTTGCATCTCTTTGTAATCACTGAGCCCATGAAATTCAAAAAACATACAAATCCTGGCAGTACTAACAGTGGTAAGCTTGAGCCTCTTGAAAAACATCCTTGGTCAAAGTTTTGGAATCCAGTAAAAATTAGGAAAAGAGTCGGATTCAGAATACCCTGAGCACAAGCTAGTGCAACACCACAAAACATGTTCGATCTTCTGTCCGGAAAGAGGAGTGGCAGTCAGGAAGGGGGTTAAAGAAGAGGGGAGAGAGGGGATAAAGAGCAAGTGAATTCTGGCTTTATTACACAAGCACGAAAACAAATTCCTTTGGAAAAGAACGACTTCTTCGGAGGACTTCCAGACCAGTGAGGTAGAGTCCAAAGGGAGAAACGGATCTTCCCCTTCAGTCCTGGAGAGGTCTCCAAGCGGGGTTCGGAAGCGAGGGGCGGCCCGCGGGTCCAGCCGTGTCCCGGTCCGGCGCGTGCGGGGCGCGCGGAGGGCGCACCTGTCCCGGAGCCAGCAGGCGGCCGCGGCCCGGATGCGCTGACCACGCGTCGGGCTCCTCCGCGCTAAAGTGCACTGGGGGACCCGGTCCCAGCCGGTTCTGTAAACACTCGACTGACACTTGTCCCTTCCTCGGGGGAAGCTCCGCCCAGGCTCGCGGCCGGCAGGGGGCGCCCACGGCCGCGCCTCACGCCCGGGGCACCGGGAAGCGGCGGAGCCTCACCACCGGCTCCAGGTCCACGCGCAGCACTTGGCGCGCCCTGCGCCGCGCTGCCGCCAGGCTGCGCTCGCCCCACACGTCGCCGCCAACGCGGATGGTGGGGAAGGTGGTCAGCGTCGGGGTGGCCGCCCTCCAGATCTCCTCCAGGGTGCGGCCCCCGAAGCAGGGCGCGGGCGTCGCGGGCTTGTCCGGCCGGGTCTCCCCGGGCGCCGGCGGGGACGAAGGGCGCGGCCGGGGCCTCCTCCTGCCCGCGGCGGGCGCCCGGGCTCCGCAGCGCCTCCTCCTGGCGGCGGTGCGCGGGCCGGGCCGGCGGCGGGCGGCGGGCGGCGGCGGGGGGTCGGGCACCAGGGCCCGGCAGGACGAGTAGCCGTAGACGTCCTTGCTGCGCAGGATGTGCGGGGAGAACTGGTGCTTGAGGCTGCAGAGGAAGCTCCAGAGCTCCGCGTCCGAGCTCATGAACTCCGTGCTGCGGGGCATGAACAGCTTGAAGGCGTCGCCCAGCGCCTTGGTGCTGTCGGCCAGCGACAGTTGCGAGCGCGAGTACACCACCTTCTCCTCCCGCGCGTCCAGCCCGGCCCCTCCTCCCGCCCCGAAGCCACCGCCCCGGGCGGCCGGGGGTCGGCGCCGCCGCCTCTTCACGCTGCGCCGCATCGGAGGCCGCTCGGGGCCGTCGCCGCCCGCGTCCGGCTCGGCGGCTGTGCGGGCGCCTCCCGCGCCGCGCGTCTCCCTACTTTTCTCGCCCGGCCGCTGCCCCTCCCCCTCCGAGGGCGGAGGACGCCTCGGAGCTCGGGCCGCCCGGATCAAGATGGCGGCCGGCGCCCACCCTTGGGCTTTGTCATTGGACGGCGCCTCACCCCCAGGTTTCTCTTTCTTCTCTTCTCTCGCCTCCTTTCGCCCTCTGCCTTTCTTTAAATGGGCCTGCCTCAGGCCCCGCCCACCGCCGCCCCGGCTCCACCCATTGGGTGCTCTCAGAAGAGGGGCGGGGACTGGTGGTGGGGGAGAGGCCAGTTCCTGGGAGAGTGTTGGGGTGGGTGATGGTGGTGGCCTTGGACGCGAGTCAACAGTTGGGTGAGTGTGGGAGAGTGGCCATGTCTAGAGTAGGAGGTGGATGGCGGCTCCATCTTGGGGAGTGAGTGGGTCTGCGGGTATGAATGGAGCTGGGAGATCTACCAGCCTGAATAACAAAGGGAGACACCCACACCCAAGGACTTGCTAGTGTCACAGCTGGGGTCTAAGTCTACAGGGGAGGGTGTGCCTCTCACAGTTCCCTTCTAAATCCTCAGAGCCCCTTTTGGCATCTGCGTTGAACACTCTGCTCTCTCTTGACCCCCAATCCATTGCAAGAAGCCAGTAAACACTCAGGTAATGTGGGTGGCATTGGAGAGAAAAGCTTCCTCCTGGCAGTGGAACCATCTTCCTGTTTGAGAGATGCCTACTCAGGAAAGCAAAGCCTTTCCTACTCCATAGAACTAAACATTCTTTGCTCAAGTTGATCAAAGATCAGGTACAACAAAGCCATTCTGCTTCGAGAAAACAGTTATATTGAATATATATTTCTCTCTGGGTACCACTTCATACTTCGTTTGGTTTTGAAAAAGATATCTATCTGTAGCACCATCCCTATTATTAGAAAGGCTGCAGTATCACACACAGTCAACAGGCTCTGTTGGAAGGAGCACATTGTCAAGGACATCTGACCTTTTGTATTTGAGAGGACATTTTTTGTTATCTTTTCTAGTTCCATACTGAACTCAATACCTGTGAGGGAGTGGGCATTCAGTATGCCTGCTGAATGGAACAATGAAAAAGCAATGATTATTTAAAGTGGAGTAAGATAAATGATGAAATTTCTTAGAAAAGGGTAATTTTATGTTTTTGTATTTATATTGCCATTTTCTCAGAACGACTTTTTTTTTTTTTTTTTAAGATTTTTGTTGTTGATTTTTCCGGTGTTAGAAGTTAAACCCAGGGCTTCAGTCGTACCAAGCAAGCACTCTACCAGAGCTATAGATTTCTTTTAAATTTTTGAGGATATAGAAAAAAAACCCTGATACTTAGAATTTTGAAGTAGGTGTGCAGATTTTATCCTACGGTAAACATATAATTTTGGAAAAGACAATGAATAAAGTACAAAATTTCTGTGATTTATATATAGTGACTAATGGTTCCCTTGACTATTTGAACTTAGGCCTACTTCAATCTCTTTCACAGATGAGGAAATATACACCCATAGAGATTCATTACTACATCTTATTGATGACAGGATTGGGACTCAAGGTCTTCAGATTCCTAATCTACAGATCTTTATATGCACTGGTAGTTTTTCAAATTGTGCTCCCCTCTAATTCAGTGGGGTGACCAGGGGACAAAGCTGTACCCCTATTCCTATTTCCAACCCACGCAGAATTGAACAGTTTTTAATCTGTCCCATACAAGACTTATATAAGATAATACTATCTATATAAGATAATATTTTGAACCAGGTAACTGTTTAGTTTCAGTAAGTACTAAAAAATAATTAGAAAGTTGCTTCTCTACACTACAGTGCCCTCTCCACACAAGGGGTTTATTGCAAAAATAAAACTTCTATGAACCAATTCTCTATCAAACTCATGGTAACTTTCTGAAGATAAAATCATTTTCCCAGAAAGCACAGATAATCAGAACGATAGTAGTGAGCTTATTACCAAATTTCCTAACTCCTTGTAAAGAAATGATATTGCAGCAACTCTTTATGTCACAATTAGTTCTCTTGAAGAGTAGTATGAAATTTGAATAACTTCCACAGGAATACTGGATATTAACAGTCTCACAGAGTGAGCCCAGTGGAAAGCTAGAGGGACTTCACAATGAAAGAAGAAGATAAAATTAGGATAAATGTAGTTCTGGCCTCTTATAAGTGCTATTCTTACCATTCTATGTTAATTATAATCTTATCAATTCTTTAGGTCTTTTGGCACATAAATATATACCAGGCATCTCTACAGATGTATAGAATTGATCTCAATTAAGAAAATAAATATTTTTCAACACAACTTTGATTCTAAGCATGAGATCTCAACAAATTGCTGAGAATTCAAGAGTTTATTTATATTGCATCCTTGGTGAATTTACTTAAAACTAAACAATATTTTAATGAAATATTATTAGGAACTAGTATCATGTTAAACTGCTTAAATTATTTCATAGTTTTAAGTTTGACTCTATTCTTTTTCCATTATTTCTTAATTTCTTCTTGACCTTTATCTTTTGATTAGCTCAAATAGCCTTACAGATCATTCCTTATCCATTCTCTGTAACTGAGTAGACCTTGCACATAAAGGTAATATATTTCTTCAAGGTCCTGAGATACTATAAAGTTTATGGAAAGTTGGCAAATTAAATTTTCCTTCCTGAAAAATGACAGTTAACAATCCTCAGTGTATCCCTTTACCTCTCAAAGATAATGCTTCTTATGTCTGATAGGTGACAGAATAAGCATAAACAGAACTAGCTACATGCATCTATTTTCTGTATTTATAATTTACATTATCAAAAAAGAATTCAAAATAATTAGAGAAATTAAAAACAAAATATATGTCTTAGCTGCTCTAAATCTTTGCTTTAATATCCCATTTCTATCAATTTCCTCCTTGAATAGAAGCCAAAAAAATAATAAAGAATATATGAAAGTTGTTACAAACATCAGCTCTGGAATCAGACTTGGAATCAAATATATCTTTACAACAAAATATTTTCAGATTTTTAAAAATCTTTCTGAGTCAATATTCTCATCTATAAAAATGGATGTAACATCTATTTCAGTGTACTGTTTAGAGGATTAGATGAAGTACTATTTACAGAACCTTTATTGTAGTGCCTAGAACATGGTAACATTCAATATATTACAGCTATCTTTATTTGTTTTATCTAACTGTGAGAATTTTACTTGGTTTAACCAACATTTCAAACCTATTACAGAAAGTCTAGATATACAAATTACACACACAGATATACACACGTTTATTTGCCTGTTTGTTTGTGACAGGGTCTCACTATGTCATTAAGGCTAGCCTTGACCTCACTGTGTAGCCCAGGCTGGCCTTAAAATGGCAGCGATCCTCCCACCTCAGCCTCCCAAAGCTGGGGTTACAGGTAGTACCACCACACCTGGCTCTATATATTTTTTAAAATAATAGAATTGATACAATGAAAACATCGTTAGAGTTAAAAGGAATCTTAGAGATTATCTAATGAGGCCCACATGCTGAATTCAGGTGGGAATGCTGAGATCCTAGAAATCTGCCCAAGGTCACAGAGCTGGACAGTGGAAGACTCAACTGGAATCTAGTTCTCTAACTACTAGTCTGTAATTGTTTCTAAGTTTTGTATTTAATCCAAGGACATAACATTAATTTTTAGTTTAAATGATATTAAAATGCAGCATGATACATCAAGAAAAAAAATTCAGCCTTTTCATTAGACCCATTCTAAAGTAATTTATATTGTTCCACAAACATATCAAAGCTGTGATATGCTCTAACACTGGTTAATGTAAAATACATGAAGCGCATGTAAACTGAGAGGATAAGATTTATGCTTCAGGAAGTTGGAATACATATACTTTCCCTACTCCTACAAATTATAACTTAAAACTCTGGACAATGTATGTAAAATAAATATAAGACTGAAAAATGGAAAGAAGAAGGCATACAGGCTTGAGATTTTAGATGGCAAAGAAGGGCATAACTGAGTTCCCTGGTTTCCCTTCCACCCCCATCTGAGATTGGTTGCTGGAGAAACCACCAACCCAGAAATGCTAACAGTTGTAAACTTAAAGAGTTCCAGAAAAATCTTGTTTTCCCTAGCCATGGGACCAGGAAAGGGGCACTCTAGCAAGACAGAAATCTTTTAGAAAATAATTGCCCTCCTGCCACAGAACACCACAAATGAAAGATATAACTTTTGACCCTGCCAGGCTATAAAAAGGCACACCCATATCCCTGGTAGTATCAGAGAAGGCTAGATAAGGAATCAGAAACTTTCTTTCCTTCCAGGCAATAACTAGGCAGTCCCCACTCAAGATATCAGTGGACACACTCCTACCCCTCCAGTCCTAGCAGGAAGCCCACATTCCCATGCCCCCCAACACTAAGAGCCCCTCACCTCCACCAGTGTCTCATTGGAAGCAGAGTTAGAAATCTGGACTCTTTGCCGGCAGCACTGAGGCAGTTGGAACAGTGTCAGAGAAAAGCAACTAAAACATTTATGTAAGTTTCAGAGTCCTAATGGAATACTGAAAATATCTAGGTTTCAATTGGAAATCACCAGGAAGCTCTCAAACTGAGTGAAAAAAGATAATAACTGCCAACACTGGGATGAAAAAGATGTTAGAATTATATGACAAAAATTTTCAAGTAATCATAAAAATACATCAACAAATAATTATGACTATTTTAAAACTTAAGTATTAAATGAAAAACTAGAAAGCTACAGCAAAGAAATAGAAAATCTCACAAAATGAACAGGAGATACAAAGAAGAACCGAATGGAAATTTTAGAATGGAAAACTTTTAGAACCACCATTATAAAAGTTCAGTGGATGGCTCAATATTAGAATAGAGAGAACAGAGGAAAAAATGGTAACTTGAAGAAACAATAATAGATATTCTCCAATCTGAAAACAGAGGAGAATGAACAAAACCTCAGGGACTATAAGATCTAATATTTGTGTCATTAGAAATCCAGAAGAAGAAGAAAAAGAAGAGGGGCCTTAAAAAGGTACTTAAAGAGCTAGGCATGGTGGTACACACTTATAATCCCAATACTTGGTAGGCTGAGGCAGGAAGATTCCAAATTGGGCCACTTTGTGCTACACAGTGAGTTCAAGGTTGCACTGGATTACACAGCAAAACCCAGTTTTAAAAAAAAAAAAGAAAAGAAAAAACCAAAAAGTACTTAAAAAAATAATGATTGAAAATGTGTCAAATTTGCAAAAGACAAAAATACAGATTCAAGAACAAACCCAATTAAGTAAACCAAAAGAAGTCCACATCAAGACACAGCATAGTTAAACCTCTGAAAGCTAAAGATAAAAAATAAATTCTTAAAATTAGCTTACTTAAAAATGATACCTTACCTACAAATGGAAAACAATTCAAACGACATCAAATTTCTCATCAAAATACAAGGAGGCCAGAAGAAAATGGCTCAGCATTTTTCATTGCTGAAAGAAATGTGTCAAACCAAATTCCCACATACTGTGAAAACAACCTTTAAGAGTGAAAGAGATCAAAATATCTTACGCAAACAAAATTTGTTGCCAACAGATATCCTCTAAAGAATAACTAAAGGAAGTTTTGTAGATGGGAAACAATAAATGGGTTCTTAGGACACTGAGTAGAAGAAAGAACACTAAAGGAAAAAATATGTGCAAATGCTTCTCTTGATTTTTTAAAATTTTGATTGACAGCTGATATGGTCTGAATGTTTGTATCCCCATAAAATTCATATTTTGAAACTCTAGTCCCTAGTGTGACTTAGAGTAAAGGAACATAAAGGCAGATAAGATTTCTGTATTTCATTAGAACTGGTAAAAATGATACCAGTAGACTTGTATAAATTATTTACATATAGAACAAAAATAGAAAAAAGCTATATAAACAGATATACCCACAAACTTCATGGAGTGAAAATAGAAACTAATAGGAAAATAGAAACTAAGAAACTAGGTAAATCCTAAAAGGGGAGGAAAAGAAAATAGAGAAATGAAAACCAGAACAAATGGAGAGTAAACAGCAGATAAATGTATAACATAATGTGTTTACCAGTACTTACCAGTGAATGATTGGAAAGATCAGAAATTGTCCACATGAGAAATAGGTCAAGAAACTGGTCAAATCTGAAATTATCCAAGTCTAAAATTAACAAAAATTCTTTGTTCTTTAGTCTAGTTCAAAGATTTTTCTTACATTTAATCAAATATCTACTTCCATTTTATCTCTTAATCACTGCCCTATCTTCTAAAACTTAACCAAGCCAATCTTGAAAAGTTAAATTTAGATTATGCCAAAGTCAATGTAAACACTTTCTTCATATTGTTAATTTATATTACACTTAAGGTCAGCTAAAAACTTCTTTTTCCCTCATATGAACTACTCCAAAATTATGTATCATGACCTCCACTGTACTTAAAGAACTATACCTATCCCTGTTAAATTTCATTATGTTACTTTCAGTCCAACATTCCTACTTGTACTTTTGAATATGAATTCTATATCTGATTTTGATTATTCCTTTCAGTAAACCAAGTCATCAGTATCACTACCAGTTGAAACATTTAATGACAAAGACCTATGTCACCCTTCTGGAGCCTTGAACATGCTAATGCACATCAATTTATAGGAAATTTATGGGTAGGGTTGGCCCATCAACTTCAATATTGTGTTGTTATTATCACCCACCTCAAATCTCTTATCCATGAAAATATTGTAAGAAATTTTATCACACTTTTGTTGAGATAGAAATATGCTATGTCTGTTGGCCCTTCCCTAGTCTACTAAACCTAAGTTCCCTATCAAAAATCACATGAAGTCACCACATAATTTTTATAAGCTCTCAGACTATTTGATCTCAATTGTAAACCCCATTTGTACTACTCTTTTGCTGAATAATTGGGAGCTCATCTCTGATTACATGTGAAACCAGCCTGCTTGATACTGGCTAGGATGAGATTGAATTATACACATTGAATCATAAATGTAGAAGAGCTCAATATTATGGTGAATAACTAGATAAACAAGAATCAACCAATATACCAAACTTTAAAAACAATATGGTTTTTTAAACACATAAGTAAGATGTATAAGTAGGCTTGTAAAATTTCTGACTCATGAAATAATTTTCTAACAATATTAATACTGCCAAGATTAAATTACTAACACGCAACTTCAATCCTGTCCTTCTGATGCTCAAAAAATTCAGTAGATCTCTATCAGCTACCAAATTAAGAATGAACTCTGTAACCTGACAGCAGCATAACTCCTACATGTAGTACTGTAATGTATAATAGAACATAAAACTACAGTACTATACTGTACAATACAACCAGCAAAACTTACTGTATAAACAAGATGTACTGTACCAAAACAAAGACTTTGAGGCTGTATAAGCAAGATGTACAGAAATGTACCCCCCAAAAATACAAATATTTATGTGTGTGCATATATATATATATATGTAAGCTTGAGTGGCAGGTCATAAGTGCAGTGTGCCTTGGGTCTGCTTAATAATCATTAAGCAGATAGGTCATTGAACAAGGAATATGTGTACACTGAACACTCAATCTATGTCAGACCCTGGTCTAAGCACTTGACTACTGCATCTTCACAAGTACTATTCTGTATGTTCCCTTTTACAAATGAGCATCGTGGGAACTTTCCCATCTACATATCTTTGCTCTTTCCCCATTTTCTTCTTTCCAGATTTTACCCATCCTTTCAGGCACCTCCCCAAAGTCATTGATCCTATATACTTTTTTGTTCTATAATGGCTGTAGGTTTGCTTTTACCTCTCCTACTGCACATTTTTCTGTCCTCATCCATATCCATACCATGGTTTCAGCCCCAGTGGAACCACTGTTACTGAGTGGAAGGAGTTCTAGCTCTCAGTTGTGTTGGAGCAGAAGAAAACTTGTGAGCCATCTAGATTATAAACTTCACAGTAATGCTGTTTCTTATTCATCTTTGTATTTGTCATTGTATATAGCACTGCCTGAATATTTTCTCTGTATATAGTACTTCACAGTTTAAAAATATTTTATCTGATTTGATAAAGACTCAGGTTTTTGAAACAAATCTTTTAATATTCAAGATGACAGAATCGCTGTTGGCTATCTTTAAAATTTCACCCTTTGTATTTTCATTGTTTTTCAAATTTTCGTCTTGACTGACATGAGCAAACAATGATTTATGAAAATACCATCATGTTCTAAACTTCTTTGGAGAAAAAGGTAGAAAATAAAGAATTTTTAAAAGATTAGAAAACATACAAACTAAAATATTAAAACCAGTGGTTCTCAACCAGTTGGGAAGCCAAGCAAATGCAGTTGATGTGGTGCCCAGGGTCTGCAGCCGGGGCCCAGCTGTGTCCAGGGTGGCAGGTGGACACATGGGAACACAACCCACCCTCCAACTGAGGCAAGGGCTCCCATAGCACTGGTTTCCTTCCAGCAGTGGCCACCACATCCTGGCCTGGGCACACAGTTGCTGGAGAATTGTCCAGGTGTAACATCTAGAGAAAAGGAAAAGATAAGTAGTAGTTTAGATCAAGTCTGTGGTCCTCTGAAAGGCCATGAAAGAACCTTAGAGAATGCCTTATATCAAGTCTTGGGCACTGAATGTTTGCCAGAGAGTCAACAGTGAACTCCTACCAAAATAGGAAAAAATAAAACGAAAGCAAGACAACTTCCCCCTCACTTAGTTTCTTCTCTTCAAACCCTACCTCACATAAAAATCTGTCCCAGCTTAGCCAAACTCACCCCCTTTCATGGAGGAGTTTTATATTGGTCATGCACAAGGAGGAAGCTCCACAGAAGGCATTGCTAAGAGGCTTCTTTTTTTTCTCTCTTATTATAACTTTTTTATAAAGTTTTGGTTGTGTGGCATTTTCATACAAGCATCTAAAGTATTTTATTATATCCTTCCTCTTACTGCCCTCCGTAACAACTCCACTTCCTTTCCCTTACTAACTTCTTCTGGCCTTCATAGTAGTTTCCCTTCTTCTTTCATGTTTTCTTCCTTTTTTTAAGATTGCACATATTGGGCCGGAGATTTAGCTCAGTGGTTCCACCGCCTGCTCCACAAGTGCAAGGACCTGAATTCGATCCCCGGTACCAAAAAAAGAAAAAAAAGAAAAACAGATTGCGCATATTAGGGAAAACGTGTGATACATATCTTTCTGAGTCTGGCTTATTTAGTTTAACATGTTGATTTCCAGTTCTGTCCATTTTTCTGCAAATGGCAAAATTTCATTCTTTGTGGTTAAATAATGCTCCATTGTGTATACATATTTTCTTTATTGATTTCTTTATCAATATGGATTCTTTATGATTCCATATCTTGGCTATTTTGAATTGTGCCACAATAAACATGAGTGTGCACGTATTTCATTATTACACTGGCTTTAATTTTCTCAGGCATATTAAAAGGATCAGTACAGCTGGATCACATGGTAGTTCTATTTTTAGCATTTTCAGGAACCTTCATACTGATTTCCATAGTGGCTGTACAATTTACATTTTTACCAATAGCATAGGATTCTTTTCCCCCTGCATTCTCACCAGTATTTATTTTTTTTTGTATTCTGGATGATAGCCATTCTGACTAAGGTGAGGCGACATCTCAATGTAGATTTCATTTGCATTTCCCTGATGCCTAAAGATGTTGAGTTTTTTTCATATAATTATTGACCATTTGTTTTTCTCCTTTTGTGATGTGTCTCTTCAGTCCATTTGTGTATTTTGATTGGATTATTTTTTCATTTGGAGTTTTTTGACTTCTTTATATATTTTAGATATTAATCATCTGTGGAAAGAGTAATTGGGAAAGATTTTCTTCCATTGTGTAGGCTGCCTCTTCACTCTGTTATATCTTTTGCTGTGCAGAAACTTTTTAATTTGGTGCAGTCCCACAACTGGTCAAGTCTTGCTATTATTTCCTGACTTATTGGATGCCTATTCAGAAAGTTGCTGCTTGTTCCTATATGTAGAAGTGTTTCCTCTATGTTTTCTTCTAGCAATTTCAAAGTTTCAGGTCTTTGGTCCTTTTAGAGTTGGCTTTGATATAGAAAAAGAGAAGGGGACCTAGTTTCAGTTTTCTACATATGAATAACCAGTTTTTCAACGACCATTTGTTAAAGAAGCTGTCTTTTCTCCAACACGTTTTTGGCTCCTTAGGATCAGTTATCTGTAGCTGTGGGGGTTTATTTCTCTGTCCTCTATTCTGTCCCCTTAGTCTACATGTCTGCTTTTATGCAAGTACCATGCTGTTTTTGTTACTATGGCTTTGTAATGTATTTTGAAATTGGGTATTGTGATACCTCCAGCATTGCTTTTTTTGCTCAGGATTCATTTGGCTGTTCTGGGTCTTTTGTGTATTCATATGAATTTTTGGATTGTTTATTCTTGTTCTGTGAAGAATGTCATTGGTATTTTGATGGGGATTGTTTTGAATCTATAGATCACTTTAGGTAATATGGCCATTTTAACAATATTAATTCTATTGATCCATGAACATGGAAAGTCTTTTCATAGTCTAGTGTCATCTTCAATTTACTTCTTAAGTGTTCTGTAATTTTCACTATAAAAATCTTTCATCTACCTGGCTAGATTGACACAGGTATTTTTTGAACTGTTGTGAATGAAATTGTTTTCCTGTTTTCTTTCTCAGTTCATTATTGGCATATTAAAAATTTATTGATTTTATATGTTGATTTTATATCTTGCCATTTTGGTGAATTTGTTTATCAAATTTAAAAGTCTTTCAGTGGTGCCTTTAGGGTCTTCTAAGTACGACATCATACAATCTATAATTTGACTTCTTCCCTTTCTATTTGTAGTTGTTTTTTTTCTTTCTCTTGCCAAGTTGCTCTGGTTAAAATTTTAAGTACTATATTAAATAGAAATGGTGAGAGTGAACATCTTTGTCTCATTCCGCATTTTAGAGGAAATGATTTCTTTTTCTTTGTTCAGTGTGATGTTGGTTTTGGGTTTGTTACTGTTAAGTTGAGGCAACATCTTCCTATACCTAGCTTTTTCAGGGTTTTATCACAAAAAAAAAATGTTGAATTTTGTCAGTGGTTTCTTCTATGTCAAGTGAGACAATCATGTAATTTTTGTCCTTGATTCTATTTATGCAGTATATTATGTTTATTGATTGGCATATGTTAAATTATCCTTGATCCCTGGAATGAAACCAACTTGATCATGGCATATGATCTTTTTAATGTGTTGTTGTAGTTGGTTTACAAGTATTTCATTAAAGAGTTTTACAACAATGTTCATCAAGGATATTGGTCTATATTTTTCTTTTGTTGTTGTGTCCTGATCCAGTTTTAGTATCAGAATGATGTTGGCCTCTTAGAATGAGTTTGGAAGTATTCCTTCCCGTTCTATTTCATGGATTACTTTGAGGAGCATTGGTGTTAGTTCTTCTTTATAGGTCTGGTAAAATTCAGCAGTGAATCTGTCTGGTGCTGAGTTTTTCTTTGTGGGAGACTTTTTGTTACTACTTCAACCGCATTGCTTGTTCTTGACCTGTTTAGGGTTTTTTTTATATCCTCTTAGCTCAATTTTGGTAGATTACATATGTCCTGAAATTTATCCATTTTTTCTAGATTCTCCAGTTTATTGGAATGTAGGTGTTCTAATGAGCCTCTGGATTTCAGCGGTGTCTGCTATAAAATTCTTTTTTATCTCCAATTGTATTTATTTGGGTCCTCTTCTCTCTCTTTGGTTAACTTGGCTAAAAGTTTACATGACCTTTTTGTCTTGTCTGACTAACTTTAGCTTAACTCTGCTTTGTTTTTTCTCTTTTTTTGGTACCGGGGCTTGAACTTGGGTCCTTGTGCTTGTGGGGCAAGTGGCAGAACCATTGAGCTAAATCCCCAGCCTTAACTCTGCTTTGTTAAATATGAGTATAGATACTCTTGCTTGTTTTCAGGTTCCATTTGCATGGATTAGTGTCTTCTATCCTTCCACTTTGCTAGTGAAGTATGTTTCTTGCAGAGAGCAAAGAGTTGACTCTTGTTATTTATTTACCTATATATTTGTGCAATTTGCTAATGAGTGTTTTTTTAATAAGAGAATTAAGATCCTTTGTATTCGGGGTTACTCTTGAAAGGTATATACTACTTCCTGTCATTTTGTTGTTTTTCTAATGTTTGAGTCTTTCCTAATTCTCATTTGCTTATCTACTCTTCTGTTTTAGGATTCCTTCTGCAATGCTGGCTTAGTGGTCATGAATTTCTTTAGTTTATACTTATGTTGGAAGATCTTTATTTCTCTTTTGGTTCTGACAGATAGCTTTGCTGTATACAGTAATCTAGGTTAGCAATTATTTTCTTTCAGGGCTTGAATTACATCATACCATGCTGCTCCCCTTCCCCCACCCTTCTCTGTTAAGAAATCTGCACTTATTCTGATGAGTTTGCCTTATAAATGACAGCATTTCTCTCTTGCAGCTTTCAATTATCTTTACTTGTTCTGTACTCATGGTGTTTTAACTATGATATGACATGGGAGGTTCTTTTCTTGTTATGCCCGTTTGGGGTTTGAAATGTCTCTGGTACTCCAGTGTTCCTGTCTTTCCTAATATTCTTTTATTTCACTGAATAGATTTTCTATGACTTTAGTCTGTACCTTAGTGCTTTCTAAGGGGTTTATTTTTTCAGGTATTCAAAAAAATTTTATTGATATAAAAGGAGTAAATACTAAAAAAAGAGATGCTGATTCAATTCTTTTTTTGTGATGATTTTTCTGTTCCTTCCAACATGTTCAGCTCATCACACTATCAGCTGTGTCTTAAGCAAGCTACAAGGGCCCAACCATTGTATACTAGTCCTAATACTGAAACGATGTACATTTTTCATGGTCTTTAATTCATAGGCTTCTGTTTTGCTACTTGTCAAGGGGCTTATTTTTACTGTCTTATCAATATTTAGACCAGCTAAACCCAATATCTAAGGAATATGTCATATTATCTGTTTTTCAACTTTGGACTTGAGAATAAGAGATTATGATAATTGGATCATATGTAGTCCTTGTGCAACTGTGAGACAGAATCCTGGGGATGAAATCCAAGCCAAGGAAGATGGGAAGGACTAGAAAGAACCCAGCACAACGAACAATCAAATCCACCCTTAGACTGTCCACCTTCAGACATCTAATTAAGAAATCAGTAAAGGGCCGGGGATTTAGCTTAGTGGTTCCAGCGCCTGCCTCACAAGCACAAGGTCCCAAGTTCGATCCCCGGTACCAAAAACAAATTAAAAAAAAAAAAAAAGAAATCAGTAAAGGTCCTTATGACACAAAGTACTGTTACTTAAAACTGATCACACCCTGCAGCAGACCCTCATGTGATTGTGATATGAAGTCCACCCCTCCGAAGATATCTCATGTCCCTGTTGACTGCTAATGTTAGAGTTTGCCAAAACCATTTTAGATTTCAAAAATGTGTAGAAATTACCTGTTTGAGAAATTCTTTCACATTCAGGTAGAAATTTAAAATAAATCATCACTGCCTCAGTCAGTAAGTACACAATCTACAAAATATATTGTAAAAGGCTAAAAAGAACACAGGGTTATGTCATTCATAAAATAGTTCAATTTAAATGATCTAACTCCTATTTTTGAAAATTTGTAACTGATTTACTGAAACTATTTTCTCCAAACTGTGGCCAGCAAGATATTTCTGCTGTCTCATCAACCCATGAGCACTCTTTTGTGGTGACTGCACAGTAGTGGCTTCATGACTATCCCTTCCTATTCAAGTGAAAATAATCAAGGATCCTCTCTCACATCACTTTTTTTCTTTTCTTTTCTCTCTAACAAGGATTTTAAAAAAGTAATCAGATAGCACATTGTTTCTATATGGTAGTAAATGTTAATATAAACCACATGTGTTATAAAGACCGTAATATTGATAAAACATTGCAGTAATGTTGTAAATTTTAAAGCAAAAATTTCACTTCATACTATAAATATTCAAGTATTTGTTTTCATGTTTTCTTAGTTCTTCCAATTTTATGTTGACATGAATTTTCACATAATATAGAAATATTTCCCTGTATTTTATATAATCTTCATATATTAATTCTACTACTTTACCACAAGGTAATATTTTTTTCATCTCAATGTTCAAATATAGTATTTGTGGAACATTTAGGACATTAAGATATTGTTTTCAACTTTTGAGGATTAGGAATAATGTTCAAATGCACACATTTTAAGCATATTTTCCTGTTTTTCATTACTTTCCTAAGATAAATTTTCTGAATCAAGAAGTTTAAATCATTTAAATTTCTCAATGTACATTGCTTTTTTTTCTTTTTTTTTTTTTGGTACTGGGGATCGAACTCAGGACCTTGCGCTTGGGAGGCAGGTGCTGGCACCACTGAAATCCCTGGCCCCATTGTTATTTTTTCTTGAAGTACTGAGAATTGAACTCAGAGACTTCTCTCTGAGCTACATCCCTAATCTTTGTTTCATGCTATATTGTTTTCTAAGCAAGTTTTACCAAGTTACAATACATGGGTATATGTATGCTTCATTTTAACATTTTCAGCACTGTTTTACACATATTAAACATGTGGATATCACTAATTTTTATTTCTTAACTTGCATTTGTTCAATTACTAGTGGCAGTGAACATTTTATATTTCTGGACTGACTTAGTGTTCTTCAAGTTGTCCTTTCGTAATCTCTCACCATCCTCTGGCTTTCTCAAAACTTTGATCTGTGATTTGGACAAGATGACAGGTGATTTGGATGATTTAATAGGCAAACTTATCAAATGTATAGTTGCTATGGAGCAATAAGAGAAAGCTAATATCTCCTTCGGGACTATTTTAAGCAATGAACCAATTTTCTATATTAGTTTTCTTAGAAATTAATATAAAGTCTAAATCTAGGTCCAAAATCTCAATTATAGAAATGTAACATGAAAGAACTATATAGCAGAGTTTGATCCCCGGTACCAAAAAAAAAAAAAAAAAAAGAACTGTATAGCAGCAGATGTTTAAAGAACCAGTTGGGCTCCAGTTAACAATGAGGTTAATAGTCCAGGGTATGTGTCTGCTGCCACAAAACTAATGTGATCTTACAGCTGTATTAATAATTGCTCTACTCTGTACTCTTTAGGCCATTCCTGGGGTACTGTCTATAGTTCCGGGACATTTCCACTGTGGAGAGCCTATCCTTAGGGGAATGACTAGGAAAATGAAATGACTTAACACTAGGTCATAGAAAGAATGGATAGACAGTATGTTTTGCCTGAAGTAAAGAAATTTCATGTACAATGTTATTAATGATGTGCAAACATTTTAATCCTTGAAGAGTTCTCTGAGGTTCTGAACAGAGCATCAACTAACTATGGCTGTTGTATAATTATAAAAATGTACACCCACTAAGCACCTGACTGAAAGGAAATTTCCCTCTTTTGGGTGAAAACAGTGTCACACTTTGGATCAGAGTATGACAAGGGGAGTGAAGCAATATTTCAGTCTTCACTCATCTCCTCGGTCATGCACTTGTATGCATAATTTGTTCAGCTGTATGCAGTGGCCCTAGCTGTAAAGTCAATAAATTATTATCATACACCAAAGCCAACCTACTGCCTGTTTTTTAAAAGTAAATTTTAAGTATAATAAAGCCACACTCAACCTACTGTTCTGTTTGCTTTCCTCTACAATAGCAGACCTGACTAGTGAGGACAGAGGCTGTATGGTCCACAAAACTAAAACATTTACTGTCTGGCCCTTTGCAGAAGAAGTCTGTCAGTCCAGCTCTATAGTGGTTTTAGTAATCCACTATCAGATGCTAGGTTTTGAAGTGACATTGGGGATTTAAAGGGTAAGTACTCATTTTTAAAAAGCAAATTTTGGGAAAAAAAATTTTAACTTCCTAATTTTTACACTATTCATTTGTCCTTCAGTCCTATGTCATTGTTAGAAATGTATATATTAGAACACTTTTGTTTGTAATTAACAAAAACTCACTTGGTTTTGATTAAATAGGAAGAGGAAATTAGAAAGGTAGCTTGGTATCTCTGAAAAATCCCATGACAAAGGTACAGCTGGATCAGAGCAGCACACAGCAAGATCTGAGCGTCGTAAACAACCCAGAGTTCTGTGATATGCATTTCCTAGCTCTGCTTCTCTATGTGCATGTGCTGTGGTTTGAATACCCCCCACACACACTCATGCTGGAGCTTAATACTGAAAGTATTACGTTAACGGTGTTAAGGAGGTAGAAACTTAATACCACTATTGTATTTAGGGGCCTTTGGGAAGTGATTGGATTATATAAAGTTATTAAAGTTGAGCCCATTATAGAATCCTGGAGGCTTTAAAAGAAGGATAGAAATGGAAAAAAGGCACATGCATTCTCCTGCCGTGATGTGATACAGCCATAGGAGGCCCTTCCAAGAGCTTGTGTCCTGATGTTTGGACTTTGAACCTTCAGAACCATAAGCCAAAATAAACCCCTTTTCCTTAAAAGTCTGCTTTAGTATTTCAATATAGTAATGAAAAACTGACAAATATAGATCCTATTTTATGTACTTTTATGAATTTTTAATTGAAAGTTTATTATAAGTATAGTTTTAAAGCTCAGTTATACAAAGCAAAAAAAAA
The DNA here is from genome assembly GCF_053883595.1 of Heterocephalus glaber. Classification (NCBI taxonomy): domain Eukaryota; kingdom Metazoa; phylum Chordata; class Mammalia; order Rodentia; family Bathyergidae; genus Heterocephalus; species Heterocephalus glaber. The sequence goes on along the minus strand of NW_028258156.1, from coordinate 22,426,480 downwards.
AAAAAAAAAAAAGAAAATCAGCTCCTGCCCACTGTTTCTGATTTTCCACCTTTTTTTATTTCCCAGAAGCAACCATTTTCTTTTTTTTTAAGAGTAGGAAGAATTGGGCCGGGGATTTAGCTCAGTTGTTCCTCTGCCTGCCTCACAAGTGCAAGGTCCCAAGTTCGATACCCGGTACCAAAAAAAAAAAAAATAGGGAGAATTTATTGAAAGAAAGATAGCTTCTAAGAGGGACAGAAGGAGGACCAGAAAGTGGGTTGCCTGCTCACCCTGCTTCTCAAAGGTGTTTTATGGGGAAAGCCACCAGGTGAGGAGGATTCAAGGTGGGACAAAATTGTAATTAACTGGTAAGATTACAAGTACAATCACTTAGGTAATATTAATCCAATGGGAAACTACAAGGTGAGATAAAGCTATGATCAACCAATAAGATTACAACAAGTATAGTCACTTAGGTAATATTGATTAAATGGAGATCCAATGAGGAAGCAAGTCACATAACAAGCGTGTAAGGAACGAACAAGGATTTTCGGTAAGGGATGGGTCAGGGATCTTTCCTGAAATGGTGGGTTAAGATCTTGGTCCCCCACCCATGTGATTGATACCTATTTAGAGTATCAATCACAGAAGCAACCACTTTCTTTTTTTTTCCTTAAATTCTTTTAGTATTGGTACATTTTAGGTATACAACACAATTACATTTCTCATTGGGAACTTGTACATTTGCATGATGCATCTTGGTTCTTATTTTTTCCCCATTCTACCCCTCCCTTCACCCCCTCCACCCTTCCCTATTTACAAAGACTTTACTTCCATTTTTCCATTTCTCATCCTTTTTCTTTTCCCTTCTTTCCTTTCCCCTGCCCCTCCCACTACCCCTACCCCTTTGGACCTTTTCTTCCTATTTTGCATTATTGATTATTCATTCTAATCATTGGTACATTTTAGGTATACAAGATAATGACATCCATCATTGGAAATTTGCACCTTTATATAATCTCTCTTGGTTCTTATTTTTCACCCTTGCCCAGCCCTCCCTTCAACCCCTCCATTCCTCCCTATTTACAAAGATTTTCTTCCTATTTTTGCATTTTCTCATATTAATTCCATTCCCTTCTTTCCTTTCCCCTACCCCTCCCACTTCCTTCCCCTTTGCCCCTTTTCTTCCTATTTCACATTACCTATTATACATTTTAGTCCTTATTTGCACTTTCAGTTTCTCACACCAGAGAAACTATTCGGTATTTATACATGTGTGTCCTATTTATTTCACTTAAGAGTATCGCCTCAATGTGCATCCACTTAGCTATAAATGTCTCTAATGTCTCATTTTTTATAGCTGTACAGTACTCCATTTTATTGAAAAACCACATTTTCTTTATCTAGTCTCCAGTTGATGGGCATTTGGGCTGTTTCCAAGTTTTAGCTATCATAAACTGTCCTGCTATGAACATGGATACACATATATCACTGTGGTATGATTTTTTTAATTCTTTGGGGAAGATCCCAGCAGTGGAATAGCAGGATCAAATGGGATTTTCAGTCCTAGTTCTTTGAGGTATCTCCATACTGATTTCCACAATGGTTGCACCAGTCTATACTCCCACTAGCAGTGGACCAGGGTTCCTCTTTCCCCACAGCCCTGCCAGCACTTGTTATTGGCTGATTTCATGATAGCAGCCATTCTTTCTGAAGTGAGATTGAATCTCAGCGTTGTTTCCATTTGCATCTCTAATGACCAGTGATGTTGAATATTTTTTCATGTATTTATTTGCTATTTCTGCTTCTTTGTCTGAGAAATGTCTGTTCATTTCAGATGCCCATTTTTGGATTGGGTCTTTAAATTTGGGAGCTCTGATCTTTTTAAGTTCTTCATAGACTTGAGATAGTAGACCTTTGTCTGAGGAAAAGCAGGTGAAAATTTTTTCCCACATTGTGGGTTGTCTCTTGACACTGCTGGTGGTTTCTCTTGCTGTGCAGAAGCCTTTTAATAAGAAGAGATCCCACTTGTTGATTGTTTGTGCTAGTTCACGGGCATCTGAGGTTTTGTTCATAAAATCTTTTCCTACACTGATGTCTTCAAGTGTTCTACCTAACCTCTGTTCCAACTGGTTCAGTGTTTCTATTTTAATATTTAGATATTTAATCCATTTTGATTTTACTTTAGTGCATAGTGAGAGATATAGGTCTAGTTTTAATCTTTGGCAAGTTGAAACCCAGTTTTTCCAGCACCATTTATTAAAGAGGCTATCTGTCCTCCTGTGAAGGTGTTTGGCTCCTTTATTGAAGATGAGATGGCTGAGTGTGTCTGGCGTTGTTTCTGCATCTTCTAATCTGTTCCACTGGTCCTTGGGTCTGTTTCTTTGCCAGTACCATGCTGTTTTTATCTCAGTAGCTTTGTAGTATAGTTGCGGGTGGGGACTGTGATACCCCCTGCCATGTCTCTGTTACCTAGAATTGCTTTTGCTATTCTGGGTCTCTTCTTGTTCCAAATGAATTTTTGGATTGTTTTCTCAAGGTCCGTGAAGTATGCTGCTGGGATCTCAATTGAAATTGCATTGACTCTATATAGCAGTTTTGGAAGTATGGCCATTTTCCCTATATTAATCCTTCCTACCCAGGAGCAGGGGATGTCTGTCCATTCTCTGATATCATCTTCAATCTCTCTTTTCAGAGTGCTATAGTTTTCAGAGAAGAGGTCTTTGATTTCTTTCATTAGGTTGATTCCTAGGTATTTCAGTTTTTTGGATGCTATTGTGAAAGGAATTATTTGCCCTATTTCTCTCTCAGTGAGTCTGTCATTCATGTAGAAGAAAGCAATTGATATTTGTGTGTTGACCTTGTAACCAGCTACTTGACTGAATTTGGTTATTAAGTCTAGAAGACTTTCGGTGGAGTTCCTGGGGTCTTCTATATAGAATATCAAGTCATCTGCAAAGAATGACAATTTGACTTCATTTCCTATCTTTATTCCTTTTTTTTCTTTCTCTTGTCTAATTGCCATGGCTAATGTTTCCAAAACTATATTGAACAAGAGTAGTGGTAATGGACATCCTTGTCTTGTTCCTGATTTTAGTGTGAAGGATTTCAGTTTTCGGCCATTTAGTATGATATTGGCTGTTAGTTTTTCATAGATGGCTTTTATCAGTTTGAGGTAGAGACCATCTATTCCAACTTTTTGTAGGGTTTTTAATCTTAAATGCATGTTGGATTTTGTCAAATGCTTTTTCTGCATCTATGGAGATAATCATATGGTTTTTGTCCTTGGCGCTATTGATATAATGTATTACATTGATTGATTTGCGTATGTTGAACCATCCCTGCATCCCTGGGATGAATCCCACTTGATCAGGGTGTATGATCTTCTTGATGGTCATCTGCATTCTATTTGCAGTATCTTATTAAGGATTTTTGCATCTATGTTCATTAGTGAGATTGGCCTATAGTTCTCCTTTTCGGTTGGGTCTTTCCCTGCTTTGGGGATCAAGGTGATGCTTCCTTTCAGGAATGAATTTGGGAGTATTGCTTCCCTTTCAATTTCTTCCCTCCCCCCATTAACTTTATTAGTACATTTTAGGTATAAAATACAGTTACATTCATCATTGGGATCTTGAACCATTACATGAGTCTCTTGGTTCTTATTTTTTTTCCCCCTTCCCTTGCCCTCCCTTCACCCCCTCCACCCTTCCCTATTTGCAAAGACTTTGTTTCCATTTTTTTCCTCTTCTCATATTTTTTCCTTTCCCTTTTTTCCCTTCCCCTACCCCTCCCAATTCCCCTGCTCTTTTAGACCTTTTCTTCCTGTTACACAATATCAGTTATACATTTTTAAAATTACAATATTAAGATCTAGGAGACATTACCACAGATTTGACAGAATTTAAAAGGATATAGAAAGCATATTACAAAAATCTTTTTTGAAATACATTTGACAACTTCTAAGAAGTACCTTGGAAGACAAATTAATGAAACTAACTCTGGAGGAAATATAAAATTTGAATAGCACCTATTAAAGAAAGTATATTCCTAGCTTGAAAACCTACCTATATGACAACAGGAGGCTCATAAACATTTTAACTGATAAATTATATCAAACATTTAAAGCAGAAAAAAGCAGGAACACTTCTCCCCTCATTTGAGGAAATCAACATTGTGCTAATCCCAAAACTGGATAAAGATAATAGAAGAAAAAATATGAACATAGATAGAAATTTGTTTAACAAAACAAACTCTTAGAAGTCAGATCTGGCAGCATGTAGAAAGTGGTTTTATTATAGGGATGGCAGTGTTGGTTCAGCATTGGAAGATCCACCCCCAAAAGTCATCATTTTAACAGAGGAAAGGGGAAAACCATATGATCCTGTCACTAGTTGGAGAAAAAGTATTGGACTAAATTCTACAGCCGTTCATGGTAAAAGCTATCAGTAGACTAGAAGTAGAACAGAAACTTCTCAACAGATTAGAGACATGTACTCCATACTTCCAGCGAGAATGACTTATATGAATGGAGAAGATACAATGCTTTCTCCTTAAGGTGGGGAACAAGAGCAGATATGCTTACTCTTTATCTGTCCATTAAACTTTGAAACTTAGTCCCCATCAAAATAGTCTGGCAATAAAATGACACAACTAGGATAGGATTGGCATGGCAGAAGCAAAATCTTTATATGTAGATGAAATGATCATCTACAGAGAAAATACTAAGAAATCTCTAAGAGCCCCTAGAACTTGTACTTGAATTTAGCAGGATTAGAAAATACAAGGTATATATAAAAATTCAGGTCTGTGTAAAGTTGCTATAAATGAAGAATTGGATATTGAAATTTAAAAGTTATGTAGGAGTACAAAGGACCTAGAAATGTTAAAAACAAAAACAGTGTTGGAAGACGTTTAGTACCTAATTTTAAGACTTCTTCTAAAGCTACAGTAATCAAGGCAGTGTTGGTGTAAGGAAAGATATATAGATCATTTGAATAAAACAGAATCTAGAAATAGAACCACACATATATGGTCCACTGAGTTTTGAAAGATTATTTAGCATTAGCATTTTATAGAATATAAACTCAACTCAAGAGCCGAGGAAGAGACAGTGTCTTCAGCAAATGGGACTAGAACACCTGGTATCCATACATAAAAAATTAACCTCAACTCTTTTTTTCCATACATGAAAATAACTTGAAGGGATCTATGAACCTAAATAAGAAAGCCTAAAAGTATGAAACTTTAAGAAGAAATTATAAGGGAAAATATTTATGAATTCAGGGTAGGCAAGAACTACCTAGGATACAAAAAACATGATGTATAGAAGAAAAAAATTGATAAATGAGATTCCATCAATATTTAGAACTTTAAATGACATCATTAAAATTTAAAGTAGTCCTTAAACAGACCATATTTACAATGCATATAATCTATGACCGGAATATATAAAGAACTCTTACAGCTCATTGATAGACAACCCAATTAAAATGTAGGCATAAGAAGATGATAAATAGCCAGTATAGCACAAGGAAAGGTGTGCAACTCTAGAATCAGAAAAATACCAATCAGTACAATAATAAGACTGAATTATATAATCATTAGGGAGATGAAGTTCCAAGTTTTAAAAGCCTTGTCATGACTTTTTCTTTTTGTTGGATTCTCCCCCTTTGCGTTTCATTTGTCACGACCAATGGATTCATTCTGCTGGGTTTCCTGGGGTTGTGATCCTCATTGTCTTTTCCTAGGGTATTGTCTAAAATTTTTTGGAGTGCTGGTTTGGTATTCCTGAAGTTCCTGAGGTGCTCTTTATCATGAAAGTATCTTATTTCTCCATCAATTTTGAAAGATAGTTTTGCAAGGTACATCAATCTGGGTTGGAGGCTGTTTTCCTTTAGGACTTGAAATACATCACTCCAAGCTCTTCTTGCCTTGAGGGTTTGCATTGAGAAGTCTGCTGTGATTCTGATGGGCTTTCCTTTGTAGGTGATTTGTTTCTTTTCTCTCACTGCTTGTAGAATTTTATTCTTCTGTTGGATTTCTGGAATCGTAACTATTATATGCCTATGTGTAGATTTTTTTTGATTAAGGTTAGCTGGAGTCCTATATGCCTCACTTATCTGTATGTCAAGTTCTTTTCCCCTGCTTGAGAAGTTTTCTGCCATCACTTCTGTGAACAGTTTTTTTTTATGTCAGCATCTGCACTCTCTCCTGTGTCTTCATTGACTCCAATCAGTCTTATGTTATTCTTCTTTGCATTGTCTAGCAGCTGCTGGATTGAATTCTCATGTTCCCTTACAATTTTAAAGCAATTTTTCTTTTCCTGGTCACTAATTGCAATCTTATCTTCTATATCTGAAATTCTATCCTCACATTGGTTCATTCCGTTGCGCCGACTTTCGATGGAGTTTTTAATCTCTTGGAAATCTGTTTGTATCTGTTTTATGGATTCCATTTGTTTCCTATGCTGGGATTCCATCATGTTCCTCAGATCCTTTATTTTTTTTATCTGTGTCCTCTCTAGATTTATTAATCATGTCTTGCACCATGAGCAAAATCTTTGCTGTTATCTGAGTAATTATTTCTGATTTCATTTTTCCCAGATCCTCTTTTGTTGCCAGTTCAGAGAGTCCAGATGGTTGAGTATCAGAGTGTTCCATCTCATTTCCCTTTGGGGTTGCTGTAGGTGATCTGGAAGTCTGTTTTTGAGACTTGTTTATGTGTCTTCTCATTTCCACCGGGGGGCAGGGTGCTTCTGGCGCCCACATGGCTCAGCTTCTCTGCCCTAGGAGCCTGGGATGGAGGCGGGGATCTTCCTTCTGGGTACTGGGACCAGCTGAGCTTCACTGCCTTAGGAGCCTGGGATGGCAGTGGGGAAGCTTCCTTCTGGGTGCTGGGACTGGCTGAGCTTCACTGCCCTAGGAGCCTGGGATGGAGTTGGGGAGCTTCCTTCCAGGTGCTTCCCTTTCAATTTCATTGAAGAGTTTAAACAGTAGTGGCAGTAGTTCCTCTCTAAATGTCTTGTAGAATTCAGCAGTGAAGACATCAGGACCCAGGCTTTTCTTAGTTGATAAGTTTTTAATTACATTTTCAATTTCATTGGTTGATATTGGGTTGTTTAAAAGTTTTTGGTCTTCTTTGTTCAACTTTGGTAATTCATACATATCTAGGAATCTGTCCATTTCTTCTGTGTTGTCCATCTTATTGGCGTATAAGTTCTGGAAATAGGTATTGATGATCCTCTGGAATTCTGCTGGTTCTGTTGTAATTTCACCCTTTTCATTCCTAATTGCATGGATTTGGGCCTTTTCTTTCCTTTTTCTGATAAGGTCAGCTAAGGGTTTGTCAATTTTGTCGATTCTTTCGAAGAACCAACTCTTGGCTTCATTGATTTTTTGTATCGTTTTCTTAAGTCTCCATTGCATTGATTTCTCCTCTGATCTTTATAATTTCCTCCCTTGTATGAGCTCTGGGGTTGTCCTGCTCTTCTTTTTCTAGAAGCTTGAAGTTCAGCATGAGGTTGTTTAATTGGGCTCATTCTGTTTTCCTAATATGCATATTCACTGATATGAATTTCCCTCGTAAGACCGCTTTCATTGTGTCCCATAGATCCTGATATGTTGTATTGTCATTGTCATTTAATTGAAGGAACTGTCCGATTTCTTCTTTAATTTCCTCTGTGACCCATTGGTTATTCAGAAGGGTGTTGTTCAATTTCCACGTGTTTATGAAATTTTTCCAGTTTCTTTTGCTATGGATCTCCAATTTCATCTCACTATGGTCTGATAATATACAGGGGATAACTTTAATTCCTTTAATTCCTTTGCACTTACTTAAACATGTTCCATGTGTGAGTATGTGGTCTATTTTGGAGAATGACCCATGTGCAGCTGAGAAGAATGTGTATTCTGATTTTGTGGGATGGAAGACTCTGTAAACATCTGTTAAATTCATTTGTTCAGGAGTTCAATTGAGTTCTAGTATTTCATTACTTATTTTTTGTCTAGTTGATCTATCTATTTGTGACAGTGGGGTATTGAGGTCCCCCACTACAATTGTATTAGTGCACATATGACTTTTCATGTCCATTAGTATTTGTCTTATATAGTTGGGCACACTAGTGTTTGGTGCATAGATATTTATGATTGTCATCTCTTCCTCTTGGATTGTTCCTTTTTCAAGGATGTAGTGTCCTTCTTTGTCTCTCTTAATCAGTGTTGGTTTGAAATCTACTTGATCTGCGAAGAGGACAGCTACTCCTGCTTTTTTTCAGGTTCCTGTAGCATGGAGTATTGTTTTCCACTCTTTAACTTTCAGTCTATGAGTTTCCTTTTGAATTAAGTGTGTTTCTTGTATGCAGCATATTGTTGGATTTTGCTTCTTGGCCCATTCTGCCGGTCTATTTCTTTTGATTGGTGAATTGAGACCATTAATGTTGATGGTTATAACTGAAATGTATTGACTTGTCATTGCCATGACTTTTTCTTTTTGTTGGGTTCTCCCCCTTTACATTTAATTTCTTGTCATGACAGATGGGTTCATTCTGCTTTGCTTCCTGGGGTTGTGATCCTCAATGTCTGTTCCGAGGATATTGTGTCAAATTCTTTGGAGTGCTGGTTTGGTATTCACAAAGTTCCTAAAGTGCTCTTTGTCATGAAAGTATCTTATTTCTCCATCAATTCTGAAAGATAGTTTTGCAGGGTACATCAATCTGGGTTGGAGGCTGTTTTCTTTTAGGGCTTGGAATATGTCACTCCAAGCTCTTCTTGCCTTGATGGTTTGTGTTGAGAAGTCTGCTGTGATTCTGATGGGCTTTTCTTTGTATGTGATTTGTTTCTTTTCTCTGACTACTTGTAGAACTTTGTTCTTCTGTCGTGTTTCTGGAATCTTAACAATTATATGCCTATGTGTAGATTTTTTTTGATCAAGGCTATTTGGAGTCCTATATGCCTCACTTATCTGTATGTCAAGCTCTTTTCCCCTGCTTGGGAAGTTTTCTGCCATTATTTGTGTGAAGAGATTTTTTTATATCATCTCCACTCTCTCCTGTTTCTTCATTGAGCCCAATCAGTCTTATGTTATTCTTCTTTGCATCATCTAGCAGCTGCTGGATTGATTTCTCATGTTCCCTTATAATTCTGAAGCAATTTTTCTTTTCCTGGTCATTAATTGCAATCTTATCTTCTATATTTGAAATTCTGTCCTCACATTGTCTCATTCTGCTGTATAGACTTTCAATGGAGTTTTTCATCTCCTGGAAATCTATTTGCATCTGTTTTATGGATTTGTTTCCTATGTTGGGATTCCATCATGTTCCTCAGCACCTCTCTAGATTTATTAATCATGTCTTGCACTAGGAACACAATTACTCCTGTTATCTGAGAAATTATTTCTGATTTCATTTTTTCCAGATCCCCTTTTGTTGCCAGTTCAGTGGGTCCAGGTGGTTGAGTATCAGAGTGTTCCATCTCATTTCCCTTTTGGGTTGCTGTAGGTGATCTGGAAGTCTGGTTTTGAGACTTATTTACATGTTTTCTCATTTTGACTGTGGGGGCAGGAGGAGTGATGTTGGCACCCGCACGGCTCACCTCCTCTGAGCTTGGAGAGGTGGGACAGGGGCCGGGACTGGTGATAGGGATGGTGGCCCAGAAGCCCTTTCCTCTGGGCTGGGAGCAGCTGGATGGATGGCGGCCCAAAAGCACTTTCCTCTGAGCTGGGAGTGGGGGGGAGGGATGGTGGCCCGGAAGCCCCTTCCTCTGGACCAGGAGCAGTGGGACAGTGGCTCAGAAGCCCCTACCTCTGGGCCAGGAGTGGGGGGACAGATGGTGGCCCAGAAGCCCCTTCCTCTGGGCCCAAAGCAGCCACTTTCAACTCTTCAAACATTTCTTCTGTTCATTTTCTGAGCAACATGCCTTTAGTGCTGTCTTCATTCCGCAGGATTAAGTATCACTTATGTATTTCTTGCTATACATAAATGATGAGAATTCTCCTTTTCTGTACCTCCTAATATATGTATGTCACATGTTTTTGCTGAATCTGTATTTAGCACTTACATTGTTATAATTATGTAAATAAAGTAAAATTTCTAACAAAGTCTTCTAAAAGTGGAAAAATGTCTTGCAACTTCAGTGAGTTCCTGAAAACTGTAAATATCTGGAGGGTGGATGTTTATTATTACTTATCTTTATACTTCTAGTACCTTCTGCAAAGCTAGTATATGTGAAGTAATCTTTAAATGCTTATTGGATGAATGTATTTGAATAAAAATATTCAAGTAGATGTTGGCAACTACTTTTAAGAAAACTACCATAAAGGATTTGTGCATTGGATGAGATCTTGGGTTAAATAAATCTAAAAGTTTTGTAGTTCTATGATCTACCAAAACTCATGACTTCAGCTACCACTTATCTTTTGACATGTCCTCAGAAAGACTATGTCTAGGATCAAATGCAGTACATGGTAAAGAACAGATAGATGTAAATCATCGAGAAATGAATTAAAGAAGGAGTCATCACCTCTTCTATATTCGTAGTCAATTCCCCATAGACATCTCGGTGCCACTTGCCTTGTGGGTCTATTTTTAAATTGTTCTTATACTTCTTATCCACCACTCTGAATAGTATCCATTGAGTGGTGACTCTCTTACCTACATTAAAATAAGTATTTGCTAACTGAATCATTTGGGAATGACTAAGTCTGGGAGTGGGAGGGTATGTGAACACATACATTTCTCTTCACTTGAATGGGAAAGGCTTTGTCTTCTACTTTCTTGAATTCCCTGGCTTCCCACACAATGCCATCCTATGACTATATTTACCCATTGACTGGTTGATTTTGTCAATCAAAGTAAAATGTAGGTGAGATCCACTTTGAAAATCTGGTACATTAAAATAAAAACTTTAAAAGCTGAAAACTGGAAAACATTGTGTCATAAAATTATTTTTGACAAAATAATTCATAATGATATCATACACAATTGATATTTCTGTTGAGCCACAAATTTTAAGGATATATGCAACACAAAGTGAAGCATATCCAGAATAACAGATGGACTAAGCATCTGCTTATGACAATACAGAGCAGGACATACAAGCAATGGCAGTTTGCATTGTGAAAAAATAAGGAAATTAATATTGCTTCCAGTAAAGCACCAAAATTGGCCATCATTGGTGAACACCAGAACCCTATTACATTTCTTAACTCTGTTTTTAGCAATTTAGTATTATTATTAATCTTAGATTATAGACAGTAGCAAATAGGAGAAGGAGCATTACACCCTTTCCAGTGTTTCCAGTTTCAAAATGACTTGGAGCTTCTGTACGTGTGGATTTTGACACACATTTCCCAGCATAAGAATATTGATCATTCAATCTTTTCCAAGGTAACAAAGATTTAGAAAAAGTCTAATTTAGATTTGGGATATTTTTACTTTTATCTATTGTGATGCCATATATATCTATACAAACACATGTTTTTTTGTTGTTGTTTTTAAGAATGGTGCCAGTCTCCAGGGCCTGCCCAGTGGCACAGTTTTTGTTTTGATTATTTATTTATTCATTTATTTTGGTTTTTTTGAGACAGGGACTCACTTTGTAGTGCAAGTTGACCCTGAACTATGTAACCCAGGTTGGCCTCAAACTTGTGGCGATCCTCCTGCCTCGCCTCCCAAGCACTGGGATTACAGCTGTGCACCACCACACCCGGCTTTTTGTTTGTTTTTGTATAACAGACACTACTTGTTCAGAAAAAACTAGGAGTGGTGTAGGAAATGTAATTCTTTGTAGAACCAGATACAATGTTTCATAATTACCTAAGAGGCATACCAACTTAAACTTATAAGAATATTAATTTCCCCTGTAGCACTTTGTGATAATTATTATTACTGGGATTTTATATTCTAATTACCATTTCACTTTACTTTGCATTCACTGAAACTATAGTTATTTAGTATATCAATTTTTGTCATCGTATAAAGTGGGGGAGGGAAAAGGATTTTTTTTTTTTTGTACTGGGGATAGAACTCAGGACATTATACTTGTGAGGCAGGTGGTGGAAGGATGTTATCTTTTACTCAGCACAGTGCCAACCTCTGAGTAGAAAGTCTTACCACCTTAGTTTAAGTATTGCATCATGAAAACCAAGATAAAACAATCCAAAATCTATCAGGATTTTGATTGTATGACTGGTCTACAAGTGAACAAACATGAGTTTTCCCAGCTTTTTTATAAGAGGAATTCTTGCTTTGATAAAGGATTTTGACCTTTGTCAGGGGTTGCAAATCCATTGAAGTGTTTTGTTTGGATTTACACAGGATTTTTTTTCCCCTCATTAACTTTTTTGGTACATTTTAGGTATAAAATACAGTTACATTCATCATTGGGATCTTGTACCTTTATATGAGTATCTTGGTTCTTATTTTTTTTCCCCTTCCCTTGCCCTCCCTTCAACCCCTCCACCCTTACCCATTTGCAAAGACCTTGTTTCCATTTTTTTTCCTCTTCTCATATTTTTTCCTTTCCCTTTTTTCCCTTCCCCTACCCCTCCCAATTCCCCTGCTCTTTTAGACCTTTTCTTCCTGTTACACAATATCAGTTATACATTTTTTTAAATTATAATATTAAGATCTAGGAGACATTACCACAGATTTTACAGAATTTAAAAGGATATAGAAAGCATATTTCAAAAATCTGTTTTGAAATAAATTTGACAACTTCAAGAAGTAACTTGGAAGACAGATTAATGAAACTAACTCAGGAGGAAATATAAAATTAGAATAGGATCTATTAAAGAAAGTATATTCCTAGCTTGAAAACCTACCTATATGAAAACAGCAGGCTCATAAACATTTTAACTTATAAATTATGTCAAACAAAGCAGAAAAAAGAAGGAACACTTCTCCCCTCATTTTAGGAACTCAACATTACACAGGATTTTAATAATCATGAAATTTTACAAGAAATTATAGGTCTTTGGTTATTCTTGAAAAACTTATTGCTCCTGTCATCACTGAGCCTTCATTCCAACTTGATCACTAAATCTGTAGCTGAGAAGTTTTTTATAACCTGTGTGTCCTTGGTAACATATTTGAATTTGCAACCCTTAAGTTCCATGAAATTTCAAAGCTCTCAAAGCTTGTGGACCTAATACTGATGGTACTGGTACATACACGTACACACACATGCACACACAGACACATTCACTGGAATCCCAGAAGACTCCCGCTCTGGAAAAAAAAAAAAAACAGTCACAGGTTGGGTGCAGGGATTACATTTCTTACAGTTTTAACAGCTTCCAAGACTGCTGCAATGTTGGAATGTTTTAGTCAACAAGTTTCCATTTTGTATTAATTATAGCATTTCAAAAAATGTTTAAATTTCTCCTTTCCAAATTTCTACCATTGTAAAGAACAGGGGATATGAAATAAGGAGAAGGGAGTCAGAAAGGGACTCAAGAAGAGAAAGGAAAAACCCACAGCCTGAAGAATCTGAGGGACTCATAGCTGGGAAAGTTGGGCTCCCTATTTGTTATGGCTTATATCTAGATCTCTCCCCCCACCCCCAAAGCACAGTGGATAATTTGCAATGAGTCTGGGGAATTGGTGATTTGACAAACTGATCATCTGATGATCTAAAATTTGCAAAAGCCTACCAGTTTGCAAGAGTGAGATTATATCTTCTTTCCCAGCTCCAAAATTTCAGACAACTGCACTTAAGAGAGGCATAACACCAAATTTTATCATACAGGTGCAGAAACATGGATGTATAATACCCACATATATTATTTAGAATATTTCTATTGATGAGTTGTTAATTTTAATTTTATAAGTTTTATTATATTAAACAATGGGTACTTAACAAGACATATATCAAAAATGAAGTGGTGGGCCAGGGATTTAGCTCAGTGGTTCTGCTGCCTACCTTGAAAGCACAAGTTCTCGAGTTTGATCCCTGGTACCAAAAAAGAAAAGAAAAAAATAAAAATGAAATGTTGAATTTTTAACATTTATTGAGTGTTCATAAAAAAGCATCAAAATTTTCAGCATCAATTCCTTTTGGTGTACAAAGCCTTAAAAAATAACAACAGAAATAAATTCCTATATGAACTACAATGAAAATATCAATAGAACTCTACAAAAAATATCTACTTCAATTATCACACCTAAAACGATCTTCACATGTGACAATAGCATATTCCATACACATGTATCACTTATACTGATAGCACTTAAGTTTTGCTTTCCTGGCCTTTTTGAAGGACATATTTGACATCTCACTCATCTTGCTGTTTTACCAGAAGGTTCTTGTTATACAATGTGTAGTTAACAGGAATATAAAATATCAATGAAGTATTAAATTCTTAATATGTATTATGCATTTAAAATAAACATCAACATTTTCACATCAATTGTGTACTTGCTTACAAAACCTAAAAGATAACAGCAGAAATAAATTCCTATATGAACTACAATGAAAATACCAATAGAACTTGTTATGGCTTGTGTTTAGATGTGCCCCCAAAGCCTCATGCCATCATAGGTGGGGCTTTTTCAGAGGTGGCCGGATCTAGAGTGTGTGATTGATTCATGGTACAATGATGGGATTAAGGGTGTGTGATTACTAAATCAGTTCACTGATTGGTTTGGCACAACCTAATCCCAGTAGCCTAGATAGAGTATAAAAAGGGCAGAAAAAAAGCTGCTAAGGCCCCCTGCTTGCTCGTGTTTGCTGTCTTCTGCTTGCCATAAACTGTTTCTCCTCTGCACTCCCCTTCTGCCATGCCAGTCTGCCTTGGAGCCAGTCAATTATGGACTGAAACTTCTACAAACTGTGAGCTAAATAAACCATTCCTCCTTTAACTTTGGGTGTTGAGTATTTTGTCTCAGCAGTGAGAAAAGTGACTAAGACAGAATTTGGTACCAAGAGTCAGGTTGTTGCTGTGACTGTACCTGACCATGTGGTTTAGGAGCCTTTGGAGCTGGCTTGTGGGAAGAGAAAGAGGAAAGATTTGGAGATGCTAGCTGAAAAAGTACAGCTAGAATGCCTGAGGCTGGAGATGATGTGGAATTCTGATCAGAGCTCAGAAGACCAGAATGCTCATAGAAATGCTGCTGGTAAAGACTAGGCTCTGGAGGTTTCTGCTGGGAAGAAGGACTACATTGGCTGTTGTACTCCAGGCTATGGGTGTAATGGCTTGGTAGAAAGTTTGTCTGCATTTTTTTTGTGTCCAGAGACTTTACCTTAGATTGAGATTAAGGGTTATGGGCTAATTAACCTCACAGAAGAAATTTCAAGGCAGTCTAATGTTGAGGCAGTGGGGTGGCTACTGTTGGGTGCTTTTAGCCATATTTATGTTGAAAATCAAGAGCAGAGCCCAGAAGAATGATTTGAAATGTTTTAAATTTGGCCAGAAAGGAAGCTCCAGTAAAGCTGTGGACTATAAAGATAAAGCAGAGGAGATCTTGATTGCTTTGAAAGAACAGGAGAACAGAAAAAATGACCTGAGGACATCACAAGAAGCAACAGGACTCCATCCTTTCCAGCCTCAAAATTTCAAAAGTGAAATACTGCTTTGAGAAGACCACCATGTTCCAGAATGGCAACAGCCTATGGAGGTTGTTCCTCAGGATTTGGTTCATAGGCACTGGACCCCCTACAGCCAAGAGAGAAGGAAGCCTGGCTTCTGCTACAGCTGGCAGCAGACCTTGGAGTCATCCATGTGGTACTGGTTTTAGGTCCATCCAGAATGCAAGAGTTGTGGGGTCAGGATGGCTTCCACCCAGGTTTCAGAGGAAGGCCAGGCAGTGTGCCCCTGAGAGAGCAGTGCATGATGCTGTGAGTGTGAAGCCTAAGGTGGGGTAAAGACCGCAGAAGTTTGGAGAAGCCAGGAACATGGATTATCTGAGGAAAGTTGCAAAGAAGGAGCAGGATGAGTCCAAGAGAAAAGCCATGGGAGCTACAACCATCAGAAGTGCCATAGGGGTGGAGCCACCTAAGCCCTTTGGATTCACAACTTGTCATAGATTTCTGGGGATGCTAGAAGTGGAACTGTGGGATTTAATGTTTGCCCTGCTGGATTTTGATCTTGCTTTGTTCCCATTCCTTGCTATCCTCGTTTGTAACTTTTGTAATGGAAATGTATATATTGTGCCATTGAATGTTGGAAGTGTCTAGCTTTCTTTTCATTTGTTGCAGCTAAGAGTTTGCCTTATATCTCAGAGGAGATTTCAGACTTGGACTTTTCAGCAATGCTGAAACTGATGGGCCTTTGGCAACTCTTGGAGGTGGACTAAAATGGCTGTTTCATAAAGGGATATTCAGGAGTCTTTGGGGATCCAGGGACAGAATGTTATGGCTTGTGTTTAAGTGTCCCCTGAAAGCCTCATGCCATCATAGGTGGGGCTTTTTCAGAGGTGGCTGGATCTAGAGTGTGATTGATTCATGGTACAAAGCTGAGATTAAGGGTGTGTGAGTAGTAAATCAGTCCACTGATTGGTTTGACACAGCCTAATTCCAGTAACCTAGATAAAGTATAAAAGGGGCAGAAAAAAGCTGCTAAGGCCCTTTGCTTGCTTGTGTTTGCTGTCTTTTTCTTGCCATGAACTGGTTCTCCTCTGCATTGCCCTTCTACCATGACACTCTACCTTGAGCCAACCAATCATAGACTGAAACCTCTACAAACTGTGAGCTAAATAAACCTCTCCTCCTTTAACTTTCAGGTGTCTCAGCAATGAGAAAAGTAACTAAGACAGAATTGTACAACAAAAATAATCTTTGCTTCAATTGTCACACCCAAGACAGTCTTCAAAGATGACAAGTGCATGTTCCATACACACATCTTACACTGACAGCACATGTGCTTAGCTTTCCTTTTCTTATGGCAGGCCATTCTTGTCACCTCCCTTGCCTTCCTCTTTTGCAGGAGCTCCTTACTATATTGTACAGGATGCACTGTGCAGGAAAATAAGAAATCAATAAAATATCAAATATGAGGCATCAATATTTTCACATTAACTGTTTACTTGCTTACCAAACCTAAAAGATAACATCAGAAACACCCATATGAACAACAATGTAAATACAAACAAAAATGTACCACAGAAATAATCTTTGCTTCAATTGTCATACCCAAGGCAGTCTTCACACATGACAACTGCATGTTCCATACACAAGTATCTCTTAAGCTGACAGAAGATATGTTGTTTTCCTGTTCTTTTTTGTAGGGCACAGTTGACACCTTTTTTGTTTTCCTGTTGTCATAGTAGGTCTTTGTGATGCTCTGCCTGCCTTTCACCTGTCAGCTCACCAGTGTGCTCCACAATTTTTTTGCATAGTTCGCTGAAGAAACACTTTGTTTTTCCTCTGCTATAAATGATCTCTTATGAGTTCCATCCCAATCCTCTAAGAAAATTTCTCCGTGATATTTTGCATTTGTTATTTTCTTTGTAAACTATCAAACTATTTATGCCACACATATTTAGGATCAAGTAAAACAGCCATTGGCCAACACTTTGTGTTTTGAGTGACATCATAGTTGACACATAACTTGTCAATAACATCTACTCTGCCTTTGGTTTTGTTGTAGAAAGTTTCCATCTCAGGCTTCTGTTTTGTTGAGGTTTGCCTATCAATATTTCCACCATGGTGCAACATTGACATCAGCAGTACCACTTTATTTTTCTTGGCCAGATATGAGGCCAATGTTATATCTTTCTGAAATCTAAAGATTATACTATACAACTCTCTGTTTTGAAATTGCAACATTTCATTTGGAATTTCTGCTTTGTTCCTGCATACAGTTCCTGTGCTGGTCAAGTTGTGCTCTGTTAGCAAATGTAACACCAATTGGAAACTGGTAAACCAATTATCAAATGTCACATTCTGATTTGTTTGGGAGGTGGAAGCAACAAGTCTATTCACAACATCATTCAGTTTATTACTATATAAATAAGGACTTAGTGGCTGAGTTCCAGAATAAATTTCTATATTGAAAGCATAATAAGTCTTCGCATCTACAAGGGCATAAATTTTTATGCCATATTTTGACCCATTGTTTTTCTATAAGTCTTTTACATTCCTGCAGTTACCATGAGAAATCCCTGCTAAGTACAGCAGACCTAGGAATGCCTTCAGTTCAGCTAGTGAGGTGTCATAATAATACAGTTTTGAATATAGCTATTGGTGCATACAGAACATTTTACTTGTATTTCATCCTTTGTGTATAACACAACCTTTTGTAGCATTTTGTCTGTTACAATTTCTAACATTGAATGGCAGTGCTGGCATTCTGTCCAATAGGTTTCACCCTTGCCAAGATCCTCACTTGGAGAATCTCATGTTTTCAGACCTAGTTCTAATATTGGATTGTTCCATTAGGTTATGTAACCATTTTTGCAATATTTCAACTAATCAAATATGTACTCACATTGCCATTTTCTTCATCATCTGAATCAAGAAGGCTTGCATTCTCCATGTCTGTATCAGTTGATTCTTTCTTCATTTCACTGTAACAGGAACTTTGGCTCACATGGCCAACATCAAAGTCATTATCATCTTCATTATCCATGCATGAGTAATCTGATGATTCACTTTTGACCTCCTCCAAAACTTGCAAATCTGGTTTTTCATATGCCATGAATTGGGCTACTTCTACCAGAAAAATCAAAACTTTTTAAAAACAAATCCTAAATGCACAGAAATTTAACAATGAGCACTTCATGGGTAAAACTCACCTGTTACTGTTTTCGAGCTCCTGCATACACCTTCCCATTTATCTGCCAAGTGGGTGAATGCACAGATGGGTTTTTGCTTTTCCCAGGTGCAGCTATTGTGAGCCACACACATTCCATTATGATAAAATACATGTTTTCATAACAGGAGTGGGGTTGGTGTATTTTACCCCCCGTGGTGCTTAGGTAATCATACACAAAACCTGTTAGATGGAGCATTATGTTGGTAAAAATCCTTGACACTTTTGCATACGTCCACACACCTTGCCATTCATCATACTAAGTGGGTAAACACAAAGATTGCTTCCTATACCCTCCAGGCACAGCTGCTGAGATGCACAACAAGCTACTATTATGTTAAAGTACAAATTTATAGTAGAAAAGTATGGAATGGGTTGTTGTAAAACAATGTTATGCCCTTTGGGATTATACTCTACAAGTATAAAGAATGTGCCTTTACTTTGGGAGCAAGGTGTGCCACTTTAACAGGCCTTCCAGAAATAGGAGCGCATATGACCACCCAGCATCTTAAGTGGGTGTGGGGGTACCCAAGATTCCACATTTCTAATGATGTCTCAGGTGATACTAATTCTGTCAGTCTTCATACATGAATCACAAAGTGGAATATTTAGGGTAAGATTTTACTTAATGCTAATTCCTCATTTTTAAGGTAAGGTAGTATTTCTGCAATGCTAACAGATTTGGGTAATTCATAACCTGCAAAGAATTTCATCTACTACCTTTTCTGTTATATAATATTATTACTTAATATTATATAATCTATATGGTAACATTTTATAGGTGAAAAATTTAAGAATTGCCTGCTTAACATGTGTAAAGCCTTAGGTTCGGTCACTAGAACTTCAAAAGAGAAAAGAAAAAGAGTTGTACTTTTCATGAGTTTGTTCACTGTGTGAAAAGATCATATTCAAGAATATAGATTCTGAATGGTCATGTGAGTACCATGACACATGGGACAAAGAAGGAAATACAGAAAATGGCATATACCTGAGGTCTGACAATGAGAAAAAGTAGGAGAGCACTGTAGCAGCTTTTAGAGAATTCCAGAACTCCAGGAAGGGTTCCAGATGCACTGTATAAACCTCCCAGAAGCACTGTATAAAATTTACACTTTCTAAAAAACTTAGAGCAGTAATCACTTTTGTCCTCTCAGATTCCCAGAGTAAAACCAAATATTTATTTGGGCTATGTTTATAAATAGTGCCCAGTTTCTCTCTCCCTCTCTCTCTGAACTTCTACCCACCTTCTGTGTGCACCTTCCTATTACCAGTAAAGCAGTTTTTCCTCTTAGTGATCATCAGAAACACATGAGGAACTTGTTGAACATTCATGCCTGGACCCTACTTCCACATATTCTAATTCAATAAGTCTGGGACAGAGCCACTTACCTCAGTTGGGTACAGGTTCTTCAAAGGATTTTGATGAAACCAGCCATGGACAATACATTGAGAAATGCTTCATTAAAGACTACATTATGCTTAATTATGGGCGTGTTCAATGGAAACAATTCACTGGTGATCTTGCACTCCCCCATCTAGGATCTGCGTATATCCTTTAAGTATCTGTCTCTGGTTGAAATCAGCTTAGGTAGAGATGCATCTGTTATGCTTCTTTTTAAAAATTTCTCCATAGTGCTCTTCCCTTGACCAAGAGTTTTTAAGATGTGTTCCAATTTAAGAATGTTTAAAACCTTTTAAAGGGATTTAAAATTGTTCATAGGAAAAGAATTTTTCCTTTGAAGTATGTTCTATTTGGAGGCACAAAAATATGTACAATCGCTAAAACTTGAG
Source organism: Heterocephalus glaber (assembly GCF_053883595.1). Taxonomy (NCBI): domain Eukaryota; kingdom Metazoa; phylum Chordata; class Mammalia; order Rodentia; family Bathyergidae; genus Heterocephalus; species Heterocephalus glaber. The sequence goes on along the minus strand of NW_028258156.1, from coordinate 22,405,966 downwards.
AAAGAAAATAAACAGAAAGCCACTGGAATGGGTAACAAATTTAGAATCCATATTTATTAATGTCTACTTAGTTTAAAAACTAAACAAAAACCTAAGAAATGTGATCAGCGTTTCCCTCTAAAGTTTTCCAAAAAAAAATTTTTTCAAGAAAACTCACAGGTGGAAAAAAAAAGAAAGAAAAGAAAACACAGGTGTCAAAAGATAAAATCAGCTAATATTTTATCCTAGGTTCAACACACACCAGACAAGTTTTCAATAAATCGTCAACTTTTTTTTTTTAGCTAAATCTTGTCCCCAATCAAAGGTAAGTCTAATCCTTACAACACAAAGAATTTAGATTCCATTCATTATATTGAAGTATAAGAAATAAATAATTAAAGGAAATAGAGCAAAGTAGAGTTTTCACAAGGCTATGTTTTCGTTAAAACAAACTCTTCCCTATATCCTGTTTTCAAATGTTTCTCATTTTTTTGTGTGTGGATCTGGTTCATTAAGATGTCTGAAATGTGCATCCTTTGGGTGTGCTTAACACAAAGCTCTGCATGGTTGTTCTGCCAGATTCTGTCCCTTGTGGATGAAGTTGACTGCACTTGAATGAACAATGATGTATGAAGACCTTTAAAAAGAGCAGCACCCATGATAGAACTTCAGCACTATTTTGAGCATCAAACCCTTCAGGATGAAATGGAGCAGACTTCACTAAGTCAAATGGGAACACAGGTATACACCATCCAGCTCTATTTAAACACCAGAGATGCACAAAGAAGAAGAATATATATGAGCTTACATAATGAGGTTTTAGTGAGATTTCATGAACAAGTCAAGCCAAATCAGCAAGAATTGACTGAGCACTCTAAGTGCAAGAGTGTTGATGAAAATGCTGAATTCACTGTAGGACCTAGAAAGCTGTTCTATTCACAGAGAAATACTCCAGCCTCCAGGTTTGGTCCCAGAGGACTTGAAGGAGATGGTATGGTCCAATGTGAGATGGTCCCATTGGACCCTGCCATCATTAAAGCATCTTGGGAGTCCTGTTGGAGCACTTAGGCAAAGATGAGAACTGAGTGGAAAGCAGGAAATTTGCTGTGAAAGGCTTAGTCCAAAAATATCAAACGGTTGGCCTAGAATAATTTTTCCCCCAAATTGAAGTTCAGTAAATCAATTAGTGAATCACAACCCTACATATTTTTTTAAAAAATAATGTCTATAGAAGAGCATGGTTTTCTTTAAAAAAAAAAAAAAAAAAGCATATCACAAATAGCCTAAACTTATTTCATAAAATGTGTATTAAAATTAGGAAGGGGTAGGGCCGGGGATTTAGCTCAATGGTTCCGCCACCTGCCTTGCAAGCGGAAGGACCCGAGTTCGATCCCTGGTACCAAAAAAAAAAAAAAAAAAAGGAAGGGGTAGAGAAGAGGGGGAGTGAGGGTGGAAAATGTGTGTTGGTCGTTATATGAAGCATATTCTGACTATGAGTAGTGACCCAGAAACTTTGAAAGCCACTGAATGATATAACATTTTTACAACAGAGACCCAATAGTTCTCAAATTTTTAAATGTCTGTGTTTTTTAAATTAACATATTAGTTATACTTGCATATGATTTTTTTAAATAGACTATTTTCAGAGCAGTTTTACATTTGCAAAATTGGGTGGAAGGTATGAAGATTTCCATATACCCACAGTCCCCACACCTGTATAGCCTCTACCTTTATCTACATCTTTCACCACAATGATACATTTCATTCACTACTTCTGGTGAACCTACAGTGACATATCATTACCACTCAAAGTCCATAGTTTATATTAGGGTTCACTCTTGCTGTTACATGCTTTATGGGTTTGGACAAATTATAATTACATATATGCACGATTATAACACCATACAAAGTAGTTTCACTCTGTGCTTTGCCTGTTCATCCCTCCTTCTCTCAGCCCCTTTTTACTGTCTCCACAGTTTTGTCTTTTCCAGAATTTCATGTAGTTGGGATCATGCAGTAAGGAGTCTTTCCAGATTGGGTTTTTCCTCTCAGCAGAATGCTTTCTTAAGGTTCCCTTGTGCCTTTTAATAGCTTAATAGCTCATTTATTTTCAGTGCTGAATAATATTAAATTGCATGTGTATCAGTGTGTCCATTTCCTTGTTGTCTTGGTCCATTTTATGTTGTTATAACAAAATATCTAAGATTAGGTAATTTATAAAGGAAAGAATTTGGCTTTATTCCAGTTCTGGAAGCTAGATTGGCCAACTATGACTGATAAGGGCCTGATGCTGGGTTATGACAATGTGGCATCACATGGCAGGAGAGCTTACTAGAGCAGCGAGTAGTAGGTACAGAAGAGACACCATGCAGTGAGAGGAAGCAAGAAAGTGAGCCAAGAAAGTCACATTTAATATACAATAACCCACACTTATGGTAAATTATACAGTCCCACACAACTTGACCCACTTCCGTAATCAGGGTATTAATTCCTTCCAAGGGTGGTGCCCTCAGTAGCCCAGTTAACTTCTACAAGGCTCCACCTCATAAATTTTCCACCATCTTTCAACATCATTATATTGGGATCAGCCTCAACATGAGTTTTGATGCTGAGAAAACATATTTAAACCATATCACTTACTGAAGGACATCTTGGTTGACTCTACATTTGAGCAATCATCAATAAATGTTATACAACTATATACATCTGTGTGCAGATTTTTGTGTGAACATAAATTTTCAACTCCTTTGGGTAAATACCAAGGAGCACAACTCCTAAATCATATGGCAAGATTGTTCATTTTGAAAGACACCACCAAACTGTCTTCCAGAGTTGCTGGACAATTTTGCATACCCACCAACAATGAGAGTTCATCTCACTCCACATCCTTGCCAGCATTTTGTGTTGTTAGTAGTTTTCCTCATATAGATCATATACATATTTTGTTAGATTCATACCTAAATATTTCATTTTGGGGATGCTAATGTAAACTACATAATTTTTTAAATTTCAAATCCTACCTGTTTATTGGTGATATATAAAAAAGTGGTTAACTTTTGCATATTAACTATATTCTACAACTTTACTATAATTTATTAATTCCAGAAAAATTGTGAATTCTTTCACATTTTCTACACATGCATCAATCATGTCATCTGTAAACAAAGATAATGTTTTTCCTTTCCAATCTGTATAATTTTATTTTTTTATTGCATTAGCTAGTAATTTCAGCATAATAATGTTGAAAAGCAGTGTGAAAAGATATCCTTCCCTCAGCCCTGATCTTAGTAGGAAAGTTTTTAGCTTTTCATCATCAAGTATGATGTGAATGGTAGGATTTTTGGAAGGGATATTCCTGAATGCTATAATCCTGAATGCTGAGATCCTGAAAGGCCAAATTCCTAACGTATAAGATCTCTAAAGTTTAAAATTCCAAAAGATCAAAATCCTGAAAATAAAATTCTGGAAAAAAATAATTTTAAAAATACTTCAAAAGACATTTTACTTTTTAAAAGGGGATATATTTGAGAAACATGTAAAAAACATGAAAAAACCCTTCATAGACCACTTTACACAATGAAATAATATCTACTTTTGCAAGCATAAAGTCAGGAATAATAATGATACTCACACAAGTATAATGGTTATGAGCAGATAAACAATATTCATAATTAAAAAGTAAAATCTACAAATGTTTATCACTGTGTTTGGTAATTGTGTGCACCTGGCTTCATAAATGATGACATCTGAAATACTGTGATGAACAACTAAATTTGTTTGATGAGATCAATCAGAAATAGTGATCAAATCATACCACAGTGATATATGTGTGCCCATGTTCAAAGCAGCACAGTTTGTGATAGCTAAAACTTGGAAACAGCCCAAATGCCCATCAGCTGGAGACTGGATAAAGAAAATGTGGGGTTTTTTTATAAAATGGAGTACTACTCAGCCATAAAAAACAAGAAATTAGAGACATTTATAGCTAAGTGGATGCACATTGAGGCGATACTCTTAAGTGAAATAAATAGGACACACATGTATAAATACCGAATAGTTTCTCTGGTATGAGAAACTGAAAGTGTAAATAAGGACTAAAATGTATAGTAGGTAATGTGAAATAGGAAGAAAAGGGGCAAAGGGGAAGGAAGTGGGAGGGCTAGGGGAAAGGATAGAAGGGAATGGGATTAATATGAGAAAATGCAAAAATAGGAAAAAAAATCTTTGTAAATAGGGAGGAATGGAGGGGTTGAAGGGAGGGCTGGGCAAGGGTGAAAAATAAGAACCAAGAGAGATTATGTAAAGGTGCAAATTTCCAATGATGAATGTCATTATATTGTATACCTAAAATGTACCAATGATTAGAATGAATAATCAATAATGCAAAATAGGAAGAAAAGGTCCAAAGGGGTAGGGGTAGTGGGAGGGGCAGGGGAAAGGAAAGAAGGGAAAGGAAAAATGATGAGAAATGGAAAAAATGGAAATAAAGTCTTTGTAAATAGGGAAGGGTGGAGGGGGTGAAGGGAGGGCTAGGAACGGGGAAAAAATAAGAACCAAGATGCATTATGTAAAGGTACAATTCCCAGTGAGAAATGTAATTGTGTTGTAAACCTACAATGTACCAATAAAAGAATTTAATAAAAAAAAGAAAGAAATAGTGATCAGTCACTACCACATATTCAGTTGCTCAAAGAACTAAGTTCTCAAGAAATTTTATCTTTCACAAATGCAGATGTACACAAATAATCTTGTCATTTATTGAAGAAGTTTCATCACTTATACAATGCTTTCACAGGAGTCATATGAGTTACATGTGAGAATGTACGTTTGTGGAGTCAAATTTGCAAAAGGAAGGAGAAAGAAAGAAGAAAGAAAGAAAGAATGAATGAAGGAACGAATGAATGAATGAATGGAAGGAAGGAAGGAAAGAGAAAGAGAGAGAGAAAGAAAGAAAGAAAGAAAGAAAGAAAGAAAGAAAGAAAGAAAGAAAGAAAGAAAGAAAGAAAGAAAGAAAGGAAAGTAAAAGGAAGGAAGGGAGAGAGAGAGAGGACATAAAGCAGACTAGAACTCTCTAAAAGTCTTTACACAATTTATATCCCCAATATACCAAATGAGGCAAAGATGAAATACATAGCATAGCAAATTGTAAAATAAATTACTGATAATTAAGTAGGGGGGAAAACTTTCTTTAAAAAAGAAAAAGAAGTAAAAGGAAATTTGACGAAAAGTGTATTATAGGGACAGATTATGTGCCATTACAACTGGCCAATTTTCATGACCATTAATAATATTTTAAAGTCCTGCACTACAGTGAGTAGCTGCTTTTTGTGGGGAAGGAGATTCTCCTCTGAAAATACATTCATATTCGTTTTCTACATGGTGTTGCTCTTTCTGAAATTCTTCTAAGATTTAATGTACACCAGCATAAGCATTCCCTGTTATATCTTTCTTTCTTTCGGTGCCATGCTTCTATTTTGTAAAAATGTAGATATTCATTCTACATGTAATCACACAAGACAAATTTGGGGGGAAAATACTGATGACAAAAGGCAACACCATTGTATTTCTTATCCTACTGTGCATATAATTATTTTCACAGCAATCATTATCTGCTAGCTTTTTCAAGAAAATGTGGCTTTAATTCATTAAAAGCTCTTGGAATTTCATCAGCTGGAAGGAATACCAATGTACACAAATTATGGTTTTGTTGTTGTTGTTGTTGTTGTTTTGTACCAGGGATCAAACTCGGGACCTGGCGCTTGTAAATTATATATTTTTAAACTGATCTTTTTATTGCTGCCATATCTCATGACCAATCCATTAATCTGAATTTTCTGCCAAGAGGATTGGGCTGAATGTAAAAACACAAACTTTAATGGTTCATGTTCAAAAACCTTTATTTCACCTAATTTCAAGCCTTTCATTACCATTTGGAGATTCCATTGAAATTCATTTTCTTCTGCAAAGTTCACTAAGTACTCAAATGACTATTTATGAAGAGCTTTACTTTTTCAGTCTATTGGTCAGCTTTCCATCACTGGGACCAAATACCTGACATATGAGGTGAGATGAAAAGATACAGTGAATGTTTAAATTTTTCTAAATGTATTACAGTAAAAACACTTTACCATTAATCCCACTCAGAATAATCCCTCTTGCCTCAAACACACACTATTGCTCTAATCATTTCCTAAAGCAGGCCTGGAAGTTCTCTTTCTTGCCTTTAGTTGTGTTGTCATGGCAGTCTTGATGTTCTCAATCTATTCAAAACATTTAATTTCTATCAAATGAAAACATTGCAATATGTCCTCATCCACCTTATTCACTGGATCTGTGACCATGCAAGATCATTCCCCAAAGTCAAAATGATCATGAAAAGAAAACATTTTGAATCAATTCAGGAAATCAAGACAGGAAAATGACAATGCAACTGAAGACACTCAAAAAGTGGCAAGAACAATGGAATAAAATGTGTTTGAAGAAAGAGGGAGTATTTTGAGGAGAATTAATAGTAATGTGTTTTAGTGTAATGCAATTTTTAAAAAATTAAATGTTCACTTTCATTTTTGTTCACACCATGTAATCCACTTAAAAGAGAAAAGGGTTATTTTAGCTCATGGTCTCAGAGGTTTCAGTCAATGGTTGGCTGGCTCCAAGCAGAAATGGTATGGTGCAAGGGCATGATAGAGGAAAGCTCTCAACTCATGGTGGCCAGAAGCAGAGCACAGAAGAATCCCAGATGAGGGAAATACAATACCAAATACAGTTCCCAGGTTCACACCCCCATGGCCCACCCAGAAAAAATCCAGGAGTGTGCTTTATTAATGTCCCAGGTGTCTCTAAAGCCAATCAAGTTGATAATCAAGGTTAACAATCACGTAGTCAATACATAAACATGTGGATAAATTCTAGAATTTTCAGATCCAACAAGGGCATGAATTGTATATATTTATTTAAAAAAAAAAATCAGGGGCAGCTTCTACTTCTGTCTGCCATCACGTGCGTGCACTTGCCTCCGAGCCTAACCATGTCTTCTCACAAGACTTTCAGAATCAAGCGATTCCTGGCCAAGAAGCAAAAGCAGAATCGTCCCATTCCTCAGTGGATTCGGATGAAGACTGGTAATAAAATCAGGTACAACTCCAAGAGGAGACACTGGAGGAGGACCAAGCTAGGACTGTAAAGAATTGAACATGAGATGCAGCATATTTCTCTCCCCGGAGTCACAAAATGATACATTCTTTATCATGGTCGAGATTACACTACCATATCAAGCTTAAATACAATTGGCTGGACAGTTGAACGTGCTTAATCAGGAATCTTGTTCTGTGATCACACTGAGTCAACAATAAATGTTTTGAAACCTTTTGAAAAAAAAATCAGGTGCAGTTTTGAAAGTTCCAGCCATTAGTCAAAGTACATCAGGTTCTGATTTTTCTATGTTGGATTTAGTGGTACAAATAAGTCTATTTTCAACAGTGAAATTCATAATCCTGAATAGTTAACCATTTGCAATGATTTTTTAAGCATTAGAGGAAACTTCTTTTTGCTGTCTAAAGAGCAGCTTTTTCTGAAGGCAAGCATGGTGCTATGTATGGAGGGACAGAAATAGTACATGATTTAATAATTTTGTAACTATCCTGTGCATAAGTGAAAATGTACTCATTCTTTACCTGCACTTCAACTTTCTACCTCATTTAAAAAAATTTTTTTTTCTTTCAATGGGAACTGCAATTCTCAGTATTCTGGCTTTCAGGGTTTCAATTTTTGAGATTTTAATCTTTTAAGTTTGTGATTTTTAAGGATTTTTACCTTTCTGGATTTTAGACTTTAGAGTTTTTGATCTGTTAGGATTTCACACTTGAGATTATTGTGTATCAGGATTTTGCTATTTGGGATTATGGATCAGCATCATTTATGAAGATATTCTTTATGAAGTTTAATAGTTCTCTATTTCCTCATTTACTGAGGTTTCTAGCATGAATGGGTACTGGATTTTCTTAAATGTCTTTCCTACATCTCTTGCTATTATTATATGATTTTTTTCTTTGGACTATTCATGTAAGGGACACATTAATTTTCAAATATTGAAACAGCCTTTCATATTTGGAATAAATTCCACTTGGTCATGGTGTATAGTTCTTTTTATACATGATTGGATTAAATTTGCTAATAGCTTGTTGAGGATTTTTGCTTGTATGTTCATGAGATATATTGGTCTGTAGTTTTCTTGTAATATTTTTGTCTGGTTTTGGAATTAAAGTAATCCTGTCCTCATTTAATGGATTAGGAAGTATTACCTCTGTTTTTTTCTCTCAAAGAACTATGGATTAGGTAGTTTTTTCTTTAGATGTTTGGTAGAATTCACCAGTAAGCCGAACTGGGCCTGGTGCTTTCTTGTAAAGTTTATTATTGGTTCAATTTCTTTAACAGATACAGGCCTATGCAGATTGTCTATTTCTTCTTGTGTTATTTTGGTAGATAATCTCTTTCAAAAAATTGATAAATTTTCTCAAGGTTATCAAATTATGGGCATTAAGTTATTCATAGTATTTGTTTATTGTCCTTTAATGGACACCGAATTGCACTGCCCTACATTTCATTTCTGATACTAGTGACTTGTGTCCACTCTCTTTTGTCTGAGACTGGATGAAGGATTATTAAGTTTTCAAATATTTTTGGAGAACCAGATTTTGGTTTTGTTCATATTTTTTTATTGCCAGTTTTCAATCTCTGATTTCTGCACTAATTTTTATTATTTATCTTCTACTTAGTTTGAATTTAATTTACTCTTCTTTTTCAAATTTCCTAAAGAAATTTAAATGATTGATTTTAGGTTTTCTTTTCTAATATATGTGTTTGATGCTATAAATATCCCTCTAAATATCCCTCTAACACATTTTATTTTATTTAGAATATGTTGTTTAATTTGCAAGTATTTAAGAATATTTCAGGTATCTTTCTGTTATTGAGATTAATTCCATTGGAGTTTAAAAACAATCATTGTATGATTTCTATTCTTTTAAATTATTTGAAGTGTGATTTATGGCCTAGAATGTGATCTATCTTGGTGAATGTTCCATGTGAGTTTGGAAAGAATATACATTCTACTGTTGTTGGGTAAAGCAGTCCACTGATGTCCACGATATGCAGCTAAGTGATGGGGTTTTTTTTAGTACAATTATATGTCATTACTGATTTTTTTGCCTGCTGTATCTATTAATTTCTGATGGGGGAGGGGCCAATGTCTCCAACTGGTTGAGAGTTCATTTATTTCTCTTTGCCATTCCATCTACTTTTTACCTCATATATTTTCATGCTCTGTTAAGCACATACATGTTAAGGACTGTTATATCTTCTTGGAAAACTGATCCCTTTGCAGTATATAAACCCTTTCTTTATCCCACATAATTTTCCTTGCTCTGAAGTTTTCTGTCTGAAACTAATATAGCTAGTCTTGGTTTTTTTGTTGTTGTTCCTTTTTCTTTTTTTTGATACCAGGGATCGAACTCAGGTCCTTCCACTTGCTTGGCAAATGGCGAAACCACTGGACTAAATTCCCGGCCCCCTGCTTTTTTTAAAATTAGTATTAGAATGGTATTCCTTCATCTTTTAAATGTTGATGTATGTTATTCTTATTTCAGAATTGGTTTCTTATAGACAATATATAGTTGGGTCTTTTTCATTTACTCTGACACTGTGGCTTTTAGTTAGTGCATTTAGACCACTGAGGTACAAAGTGATTATTAATAAAGCTGAATTAATATCTACAAATTTTGTTACTGTTTTACATTTGCTGCCCTTGTTCTATTTTTGTCTATTAATCTTTTGAGACCTTTATGGTTTTATCTGAGAATTTTATATAATCCATTTTCTCCCCTTTCTTAACACATCAGTTATATTTTTGTTTTTACTCTAGTGGTTGCACTAGAGTGTGCACTATATATTTACAATAAATCCAAGACCGTTTTCTTTTATAAAATAATTTTATTGGTACATTTTAGGTATATGATATGGTTACATTCATCATTGGAAATTTTCACCTTTACATAATCACTTTTGGTTCTTATTTTACCCCCTTCCCCTGCCCTCCCTTCAACCCCTCCATCCCTCGCTATTTACAAAGACTTTGTTTACATTTTTTCATTTTCTCATATTAATTCCATTCCCTTCTTTATTTTCCCCTACCCTTCCTACTTCCCCTTCCCCTTTGCCCCTTTTCTTCCTATTTCACATTATCTATTATACCTTTGAGTCCTCATTTACACTATCAGTTTCTCACACTAGACAAACTATTCGATATTTACACATGTGTGTGCTATTTATTTCACTTAAGAGTATCACCTCAATGTGCATCCATTTAGCTATAAATGTCTCTAATATTTCATTTTTTATGGCTGAGTAGTACTCCATTCTATTAAAAAAAAACCCACATCTTCTTTATCCAATCTCCAGTTGATGGGCAATTGGGCTGCTTCCAAGTCTTAGCTATTACAAATTGTGCTGCTATGAACATGGGTGCACACATATCACTGTGGTATGATTCTTTTAATTCTTTGGGAAACATACCCAGCAGGGGAATAGCTGGGTCAAATGGGACTTCCAGTCCTAGTTCTCTGAGGTATCTCCATACTGATTTCCACAGTGGTTCCATCAGTCTACACTCCCACCAGCAGTGGAGTAGGGTTCCTCTTTCCCCACAGCTCCGCCAGCATTTGTTATTGGTTGATTTCATGATAGCATCCATTCTTTCTGGGGTGAGGTGGAATCTCAGCATTGTTTTCATTTGCATCTCTCAAATGACCAGTGATGATAAACATTTTGTCATATGTTTATTTGCTATTTCTACTTCTTTATCTGAGAAATGTCTGTTCATTTCAGATGCCCATTTTTGGATTGGGTCTTTAAATGTGGGAGGTCTGATTTTTTTAAGTTCTTTATAGATTCTAGATAGTAAACCTTTATCTGAGGAACAGCAGGTGAAAATTTTCTCCCACGTTGTGGGTTGTCTCTTCACATTGTTTGTGGTTTCTCTTGCTGTCCAGAAGCTTTTCAATAAGAAGAGAACCCACTTGGTGATTCTGTGTGCTAGTTCACGAGCAAATGAGGTTTTGTTCATAACATCTTTTCCTACACCAATGTCTTCAAGAGTTCTGCCTAGCCTCTGTTCCAGCCAGTTCAGCATTTCTGTTTTAATATTTAGATCTTTAATCCATTTTGATATTAGTTTAGTGCATGGTGAGAGGTATAGGTCTAGTTTTAATCTCTGACAAGTTGAAACCCAGTTTTTCCAGCACCATTTATTAAAGAGGCTATCTTTCTTCCAGTGAGGGTGTTTGGCTCCTTTGTGAAAGAAGAGGTGGCTGAGTGTGTCTGGAGTTGTTTCTGCATCTTCTACTCTGTTCCACTGGTCCACAGGTCTGTTTCTTTGCCAGTACCATGCTGTTGATTATCACACTAGCTTTATAGTATAGTTTCAAGTTGGGGGTTGTGATACCCCCTGCCATGACTCGGGTGCCTGGAATTGCTTTTGCTAGTCTTTGTCTCTTCTTGTTGCAAATGAATTTTTGGATTGTTTTCTCAAGTTCTATGAAGTATGGTGCTGGAATTTCAATTGGGATTGCATTGAATATATATAGCAGTTTTGGAAGTATGGCCATTTTCACTATGTTGATTCTTCCTACCCAGGAGCAAGGGATGCCTTTCCATTTTCTGATATCATCTTCAATATCTCTTTTCAGAATGCTATAGTTTTCAGAGAAGAGATCTTTGACTTCTTTTGTTAGGCTGATTCCTAGGTATTTCAGTTTTTTGGATACTATTGTGAAAGGAATTGTGTGCCTTATTTCTCTCTCAGTGAGTTTGCTGTTCATTTAGAGGAAAGCTATTGATTTTTGTGTGTTGACCTTGTATCCAGCTACTTTACTGAATTTGGTTATTAAGTATAGAAGACTTTTGGTGGAGTTCTTGGGGTCTCCTATATACAGTATCATGTCATCTGCAAATAATGACAATTTGATTTCTTCATTTCCTATCTTTATTCCTTTTCTTTCTCTTGTCTAATTGCTGCGGCTAATGTTTCCAGAACTGTACTGAACAGGAGTAGTGATAGTGGACATCCTTGTCTTGCTCCTGATTTTACTGTGAAGGATTTCAGTTTTTGACCATTTAGTATGATATTCACTGTGGGTTTTTCATAGATGGCTTTTATCAGATTGAGGTAGAGACCATCTATTTCAATGTTTTGTGGGGCTTTATCATAAATGCTTGTTGGATTTTGTCAAATGCATTTTCTGCATCTATGGAGATGATCGTATGGTTTTTGTCCTTGGCTCTATTGATATAGTGTATTGCATTTATTTGTTTGCCTATGTTGAAACATTCTTGTACCTCTGGGATGAATCCCACTTGGTCAGGGTGAATGACCTTCTTGATGATCTTCTGCATTCTATTTGCCAGTATCTTATTAAGGATTTTTGCATCTATGTTCATTAGTGAGATTGGCCTATAGTTCTCTTTTTTGGTTGGGTCTTTCTCTGCTTTGAGGATCAAGGTGATGCTTGCTTTCAGGAATGAATTTGGGAGTATTGCTTCCCTTTCAATTTCACTGAAGAGTTTAAACAGTAGTGGCAGTAGTTCCTCTCTAAATGTCTTGTAGAATTCAACAGTGAAGCCATCACGACCCGGGATTTTCTTAGTTGGTAAGTTTTTAGTTACGTTTTCAATTTCATTGGTTGATATTGGGTTGTTAAGAACTTTTAGGTCTTCTTCATTTAACTTTGGTAATTCATACATACCTAGGAATCTGTCCATTTCTTCTGTGTTTTCCATCTTATTGGCATATAGGCACTTGAAGTAGGTATTGATGATCCTCTGAATTTCTGCTGGGTCTGTTGTAATTTCACCCTTTTCATTTCTAATTGCATGAATTTGGGCCTTTTCTTTCCTTTTTCTGATAAGGTTGGCTAAAGGTTTGTCAATTTTGTTGATTCTTTTGAAGAACCAACTCTTGGCTTCAGTGATTTTTGTATCATTCTCTTAATCTCCATTGCATTAATTTCTGCTCTGATCTTTATAATTTCCTCCCTTGTATGTGCTTTGAGTTTGTCCTGCTCTTCTTTTTCTAGAAGCTTGAGGTTCAGCATCAGGTTCTTTAATTGGGCTCGCTCTGTTTTCCTAATATGAGTATTCACTGCTATGAATTTCCCTTGTAAGACTGCTTTCATTGTGTCCCATAGATTCCGATATGTTGTACTGTCATTGTTATTTAATTGTAGGAACTGTGTAATTTCTTCTTTGATTTCCTCTGTGACTCATTGGTTATTCAGAGGTGTGTTGTGCAGTTTCCATGTGTTTATGAAATTCTTGCAGTTTCTTTTACTATTGATCTCCAATTTCATCACACTATGGTCTGATAATATACAGGGGATAACTTCAATTCCTTTGCACTTACTTAAACATGTTCTATGAACGAGTATGTAATCTATTTTGGAGAATGACCCGTGTGCAGCTCAAAAGAATGTGTATTCTGATTTTGTGGTGTGGAACACTCTGTAAACATCTGTTAAGTTCATTTGTTCAAGAGTTTGATTGTGTTCTAGTATTTCATTGCTTATTTTTTGTCGAGTTCATCTATCTATTTATGACAGTGGGGTATTGAGGTCCCCCACTATTACTGTATTAGTGCTTATTTGATTTTTCATGTCTATTAGCATTTGTTTTATATAGTTGGGTGCACTAGTATTTGGTGCATATATATTTATGATTGTCATCTCTTCCTCTTGGATTGTTCCCTTTACAAGGATGTAGTGTCCTTCTTTGTCTCTCTTTATTAGTATTGCTTGGAAATCCATTTGATCTGCAAATAGGATAGCTACTCCTGCTCTTTTTCAGGTTCCTGTTGCATGGAGTATTATTTTCCACATTTTAACTTTCAGTCTGTGACTTTCTTTTTGAATTAAGTGTGTTTCTTGTATGCAGCATATTGTTGGATCTTGCTTCTTGACCCACTCTGCCAGTCTATTTCTTTTGATTGGTGAATTGAGACCATTAACATTGATGGTTATAACTGATATGTATTGACTTATCATTGTCCTGACTTTTTCTTTTTGTTGGTTTCTCCCCCTTTGTGTTTAATTTCTTGTCATGCCTGATGGATTCATTCTCCTGGCCTCCTGGGGTTGTGATCCTCATTGTCTGTTCCTAGGATATTGTCTAACATTTTTTGGAGTGCTGATTTGGTATTCATGAAGTTCCTAAGGTGCTCTTTGCCATGAAAGTGTTTTATTTCTCCATCAATTTTGAAAGGTAGTTTGGCAGGGTACATCAATCTGGTTTGCAGGCTTTTTTCCTTTAGGGCTTGAAATATGTCACACCATGCTCTTCCTGCCTTAAGGTTTTGCATTGAGAAGTCTGCTGTGATTCTAATAGGCTTTCCCTTGTATGTGATTTGTTTCTTTTCTTTAACTGCTTGTAGAATTTTGTTCTTCTGTTGGGTTTCTGGAATCTTAACTATTATATGCTGATGTGTAGATTTTTTTGATCAAGGCTAGTTGAAGTTCTATATGCCTCACTTATCTGTATGTCTAGTTCTTTTCCCCTGCTTGGGAAGTTTTCTGCCATCACATTTGTGATCAGTTTTTTTTATGTCATCTGCACTCTTTCCTGTTTCTTCACTGACTCCAGTCTGTCTTGTGTTATTCTTCTTTGCATCATCCAGCAGCTGCTGGATTGCTTTCTTGTGGTCCCTTACTATTTCAAAGAAATTTTTCTTTTCCTAGTCACTATTTGCAATCTTATCTTCTATATCTGAAATCCTGTCCTCACATTGGTTCATTCTGCTGCGCAGATGTTCGATGGAGTTTTTACTCTCCTGGAAATCTGTTTGCCTCTGTTTTATGGATTCTATTTGTTTCCCATGTTGGGATTCCATCATATTCCTCAGCTCCTATATTTTTTTATCTGTGTGCTCTCTAGATTTATGAATCATGTCTTGAGAGAAGCTCAGCTGGTCCCAGCACCTGGAAGGACGCTCCCCACCTCCATCTCAGGCTCCTAGGGCAGAGAAGGTAAGCTGGTCCCAGCACCTGGAAGGAAGCTCCCCCGCTGCCATCTCAGGCTCCTAGGGCAGAGAAGTTGAGCCATGTGTGAGCCAGAAGCACCGCACCCCCCCCCATGGAAATGAGAAAACACATAAACAAGCCTCAAAAACGGACTTCCAGTTCACCTACAGCAACCTCAAATGGAAACGAGATGGAACAATCTGATACTCAACCACCTGGACTCTCTGAACTGGCAACAAAAGAGGATCTGGGAAAAATGAAATCAGAAATAATTTCTCAGATAACAGCAAAGATTTTGCTCATGGTGCAAGACATGATTAATAAATCTAGAGAGGACACAGATAAAAAAATGGAGGCTCTCAGGAACATGATGGAATCCCAGCATAGGAAACAAATGGAATCCCTAAAACAGATACAAACAGATTTCCAAGAGATTAAAAACTTCATCAAAAGTCTGCGCAGCAGAACGAACCAATGTGAGGATAGAATTTCACATATAGAAGATAAGATTGCAATTAGTGAGGAGGAAAAGAAAAATTGCTTTAAAATTGTAAGGGAACACAAGAAATCAATCCAGCGCTGCTAGACGATGCAAAGAAGAATAACATAAGACTGATTGGAGTCAATGAAGAAAGAGGAGAGAGTACAGATGACATAAAAAAACTGTTCACAGAAGTGATGGCAGAAAACTTCCCAAGGAGGGAAAAAGAACTTGACATACAGATAAGTGAGGCATATAGGACTCCAGCTAGCCTTGATTAAAAAAAAAAATCTACACATAGGCATATAATAGCTAGGATTCCAGAAATCCAACAGAAGAACAAAATTCTACAAGCAGTGAGAGAAAAGAAACAAATCACCTACAAAGGAAAGCCCATCAGAATCACAGCAGACTTCTCAATGCAAACTCTCAAGGCAAGAAGTTCTTGGAGTGATGTATTTCAAGCCCTAAATGAAAACAGCTTCCAACCCACATTGATGTACCCTGCAAAACTATCTTTCAAAACTGATGGAGAAATAAGATACTTTCATGATAAAGAGCACCTCAGGAACTTCAGGAATACCAAACCGGCACTCCAAAAAATTTCAGACAATACCCTAGGATAAAACAATGAGGATCACAACCCCAGGAAACCCAGCAGAATGAATCCATTGGGTGGGACAAATTAAACGCAAAGGGGGAGAATCCAACAAAAAGAAAAAGTCATGACAAGGCTTTTAAAACTTTGAACTTCATCTCCCTAATGATTATATAATTCAGTCTTATTATTGTACTGATTGGTATTTTTCTGATTCTAGAGTTGCACACCTTTCCTTGTGCTATACTGGCTATTTATCATCTTCTTATGCCTACATTTTAATTGGGTTGTCTATCAATGAGCTGTAAGAGTTCTTTATATATTCCAGTCATAGGTTATATGCATTGTAAATATGGTCTGTTTAAGGACTACTTTAAATTTTAATGATGTCATTTAAAGTTCTAAATATTGATGGAATCTCATTTATCAATTTTTTTCTTCTATACATCATGTTTTTTGTATCCTAGGTAGTTCTTGCCTACCCTGAATTCATAAATATTTTCCCTTATAATTTCTTCTTAAAGTTTCATACTTTTAGGCTTTCTTATTTAGGTTCATAGATCCCTTCAAGTTATTTTCATGTATGGAAAAAAAGAGTTGAGGTTAATTTTTTATGTATGGATACCAGGTGTTCTAGTCCCATTTGCTGAAGACACTGTCTCTTCCTCAGCTCTTGAGTTGAGTTTATATTCTATAAAATGCTAATGCTAAATAATCTTTCAAAACTCAGTGGACCATATATGCGTGGTTCTATTTCTAGATTCTCTGTTTTATTCAAATGATCTATATATCTTTCCTTACACCAACACTGCCTTGATTACTGTAGCTTTAGAAGAAGTCTTAAAATTAGGTACTAAACGTCTTCCAACACTGTTTTTGTTTTTAACATTTCTAGGTCCTTTGTACTCCTACATAACTTTTAAATTTCAATATCCAATTCTTCATTTATAGCAACTTTACACAGACCTGAATTTTTATATATACCTTGTGTTTTCTAATCCTGCTAAATTCAAGTACAAGTTCTAGGGGCTCTTAGAGATTTCTTAGTATTTTCTCTGTAAATGATCATTTCATCTACATATAAAGATTTTGCTTCTGCCGTGCCAATCCTATCCCAGTTGTGTCATTTTATTGCCAGACTATTTTGGTGGGGACTAAGTTTCAAAGTTTAATGGACAGATAAAGAGTAAGCATATCTGCTCTTGTTCCCCACCTTAAGGAGAAAGCATTGTATCTTCTCCATTCATATATAAGGCATTCTCGCTGGAAGTATGGAGTACATGTCTTTAATCTGTTGAGAAGTTTCTGTTCTACTTCTAGTCTACTGATAGCTTTTACCATGAACAGCTGTAGAATTTAGTCCAATACTTTTTCTCCAACTAGTGACAGGATCATATGGCTTTTTCCTTTCCTCTGTTAAAATGATGACTTTTGGGGGTGGATCTTCCAATGCTGGACCAACGCTGCCATCCCTATAACAAAACCACTTTCTACATCCTGCCAGATCTGACTTCTAATAGTTTGTTTTGTTAAACAAATTTCTATCTATGTTCATACTTTTTTCTTCTATTATCTTTATCCAGTTTTGGGATTAGCACAATGTTGAGGTCCTCAAATGAGGGGAGAAGTGTTCCTTCTTTTTTCTGCTTTAATTTTTGATATAATTTATCAGTTAAAATGTTTATGAGCCTCCTGTTGTCATATAGGTAGGTTTTCAAGCTAGGAATATACTTTCTTTAATAGGTGCTATTCAAATTTTATATTTCCTCCAGAGTTAGTTTCATCAATTTGTCTTCCAAGGTACTTCTTAGAAGTTGTCAAATTTATTTCAAAAACAATTTTTGTAATATGCTTTCTATATCCTTTTAAATTCTGTCAAATCTGTGGTAATGTCTCCTAGATCTTAATATTGTAATTTAAAAAATGTATAACTGATATTGTGTAACAGGAAGAAAAGGTCTAAAAGAGTGGGGGAATTGGGAGGGGTAGGGGAAGGGAAAAAAGGGAAAGGGAAAAATATGAGAAGAGGAAAAAAATGGAAACAAAGTCTTTGCAAACAGGGAAGGGTGGAGGGGGTGAAGGGAGGGCAAAGGAAGGGGAAAAACATAAGAACCAAGAGACTCATGTAATGGTTCAAGATCCCAATGATGAATGTAACTGTATTTTATACCTAAAATGTACCAATAAAGTTAATGGGAAAAAAAATCATGTCTTGCACTATGGGCACAACCTCTGCTGTTATCTGAGAATTTATTTCTGATTTCATTTTTTCCAGATACTCTTTTGTTGCCAGTTCAGGGAGTCCAGGTGGTTGAATATCAGATTGTTTCATCTTGTTTCCCTTTGAGGTTGCTTTAGGTGATCTGGAAGTCTGGTTTTGAGACTTTTTTACATGCCTTCTCATTTCAGTGGCGGGCGGGGGGGGGGGTTGCTGCTGGCTCACCTCCTTGCCACTGGGGGAGGCTCTGCTTCTCAGCACTTGGGGAGGTAGTACAGCAACACTATTCACCTCCTAGGCATTTAGGGCAGCTCTGCTCCTCCCCAAGTCCACTTTCAACCAATAATATACGACTTCATAGATAGTGCCAGTACTTTATAATAACAAAATAGTCCTAATTGGTCCCTATCCTCATTTGCATCATTAACATCATTCATTTCACTTATACATAAGGAAAAATATACATACGTATATGTATACATATTCATACCTAATAGAATGCATTGTTACTATTATTTCAAACAAACTATTTAGTCAAACAAATGTTTTTATTTTCTCTTCATTCTCCAATATTCTTCCTTTCTATAGTTAGATCTGAGTTTCTAAATATATCACTTTTCTTTTCTCTACAGAACTTCTTTTAATCCTTTTTGAGAGGCAAGTTTACTGGTAGCAAATCCTCTCAATTTTGACCTAAGAAAGTCTTTATTTCTCCTTCCCTTTTTTTTCCTGGTGCTAGAGATCAAACTTGTGGCCTTGCACATGGTAGACAAGCACTGTAACACTGAGACACATACAGCTCTAGCCTGTCTCATTCACTTTGAAGGATGATTTCACAGCATACAGAATTCCTGGCTGGTGGGGGTTTTTCCTCAAAACTTTGAAGATTTCATTCTAATCTTTTCTTGTTTATATGGTTTCAGAGGAGAGGTAAGCTGTCATTATCTTTGTTACTCTATAGGGTCCCTTTTCTCCTTCTGCTGGAAGCATGAAGGCTATTTCTCTAACATTCACTGTGAGAAACTAGAGCAATGAGTGGAGATAAAACTCAGAAGTGTGAGGACTGTCAATGACTGGGTCTCCCTGGAGGTTTTATCTCTTAGATTTGTCCACACTAAACTTCTAGCATTTCTTCAATTACAGTTCAGGTTTCCCTACCCTGATACTGGTCCCTAAAGATGTTTCTGCTCTAGTAACTGATTTTCATAATTCACCTGTGAGCCTCTCCCATTTAAGGGGCACAAATTTGTCCTATGTGCTCACTTCTCTTATAGATGTAAGACAAGCTGATTGTTTAGTTCGTTAAACATTTTACTTGTCAGGACAGACTGATAACTTCCAAGTTTCTTCAATGCTGGACCAGAAACTGGATGCTGTATATAATTTTTTTTCTAAATTCTTTTATTGGTACTTTTTAGGTATACAATTCATGTACATTTATCATTGGGTGTTTGTACCTGTACATGATGTATCTTGGTTCCCATTTTTTCCCCATTACCTGTGTGCCCTTCACCCCCTCCACCCTTCCCTATTTACACAGACATCATTTCAATTTTTTTTTCTTTTCTCATAGTTTTTCCTTTCCCTCCTTTCGTTTCCCCTTCCCTTCCCTTCACCCCTTGGTCTTTGGACCTTTTTTCCTATTACAAATTATCAATTATTCATTTTAATTATTTTAACCCTTGTTTACACTATCAGTTTCTTACACTAGTGAAACTATTTGATATTTACACATGTGTGTTGTATTTATTTCACTTAAGAGTATGGCCTCTATATGCATACATTTAGCTATAAATGACTCTAGGTTTTCATTCTTTATGGCTGAGTAGTACTCCATTTTATAAAAAACCACATCTTCTTTATCCAGTTTCCAATCAATGGGCACTTGGGCTGCTTCCAAGCTTTAGCTATTACAAACTGTGCCTCTATGAACATGGGTGCACATATATCGCTGTGGTATGATTTTTTAAATTCTTTTGGGAAGACCCCCAGCAGGGGAATAGCTGGGTCAAACTAGGACCTCCAGTCCTAGTTCTTTAAGGTATCTCCATACGGATTTCCACAGTGGTTGCACAAGTCTACACTCCCACCAGCAATGGAGAAGTGTTCCTTTCTCCCCACACCCCTGCCAGCATTTGTTATTGGTTGATTTCTTGATAGCAGCCATTCTTTCTGGGGTTAGGTGGAATCGCAGTGTTGTTTTCATCTGCATCTCTCGAATGACCAGTAATGTTGAACATTTTTCATATATTTGTTAGCTGCTTTTACTTCTTTGTCTGAGAAATGCCTGTTCATTTCGGATGCCCATTTTTGAATTGGGCCTTTGAATTTGGGAGATCTGTTTTTTTTCAATTCTTTGTATATTCTGGATAGTAGTCCTTTGTCTGAGGTATGGCTGATAAAAAATTTTTCCCACATTGTAGGTTGTCTGTTAGCTCTGTTGGTGGTTTCTTTTGCAAGGCAGAAGCTTTTTAATAAGATGAGATCCCAGTTGTTGATTTTTTCTGCTAGTTCCCATGCTCCTGAGGTTTTGTTCATGAAGTCTTTTCCTATGTCAATGTCTTCAAGAGTTCTAACTAACTTATCTTCCAGCAAGTTTAGTGTTTCTGTTTTAATATTTAGATTTTTTAATCCACTTTGATCTTAGTTTAGTGCATGGTAATAGGTATGGGTCTAGTTTTAATCTTTGGCAGGTTGAAATCCAGTTTTTCCAATATCATTTATTAAATAGGCTATCTTTCCTCCAATGATGGTGGTTGGCTCCTTTGTCAAAAATGAGGTGGCTGAGTATGTCTAGAGTTGCTTCTGTATCTTCTAATCTAGTCCACTGATCCTCAGGTCTGTTCTTTTGCCAGTACCATGCTGTTTTTATCACAGCAGCTTTGTAGTATAGCTTCAAGTTGGGGATTGTGATACCCCTTGCCATGTCTCTGTTGGTTAGAATTGCTTTTGCTAGTCTAGGTCTCTTTGGTTCCAAATGAATTTTTGGATGGTTTTCTCTAGTTCTGTGAAGTATATTGTTGGAATTTCAATCGGAATTGCATTGAATCTATATAGTAGTTTTGGAAGTATGGCCATTTTCACTATATTGATTCTTCCTGCCCAGGAACAAGGGATGTCTTTCAATTTTCTTATATCCTCCTCAATCTCCTTTTTCAGAGTGCTATAGTTTTCAGTGTAAAGGTCTTTTGCTTCCTTTGTTAGATTGATTCCTAGATATTTCATTTTTTTGGATGCTATTGTAAAAGGAATTGTTTCCCTAATTTCTCTCTCAGTGAGTCTGTTATTTGTGGGCAAGAAGGCTATTGTTTTTTGAGTGTTGACCTTGTATCCAGCTACTCTACTGAATCTGTCAATTAAGTCTACAAGTCTTTTGGCTGAGTTTCTTGGGTCTTCTATGTAAAGTATATCATCAGCAAATAATGACAGTTTAACTTCTTCCTTTCCTACCTTTATTCCTTTTATTTCTTTCTCTTTTCTAATTGCTGTGGCTAATTTTTCCAGAACTATATTGAACAGGACTGGTGATAGTGGGCATCCTTGTCTTGTTCCTGATTTTAACATGAAAGTTTTCAGTTTTTGACCATTTAGTATGATGTTGGCTGTTGGTTTTTATAGATAGCCTTAATCAGGTTGAGATAAAGACCTTTTATTCCAATTTTCTATAGGGTTTTTATCATGAATGGGTGTTGGATTTTGTCGAATGCCTTTTCTGCATCTATTGAGATGATCATATGGTTTTTGTCCTTGACTCTGTTAGTATAGTGTATTAAATTTATTGATTTATGTATGTTGAACCATCCTCGCATCCCTGGGATAAATCCGAGTTGGTTGGGGTGTATGATTTTCTTGATGACCCTCTGTATTCTGTTTGCCAGTATCTTGTTGAGGATTTTTGCATCTATGTTCATTAGGGAGATTGAGCTGTAGTTCTGTTTTGGGGTTGGGTCTTTCCCTGGTTTTGGAATCAAAGTAACACTTGCTTCCAGGAATGAATTTGGAAGTATTGCTTCCTTTTCAATTTCCTTGAGGATTTTGAAGATTAATGGCAATAGTTCTTCATTACATGTGTTGTAGAATTCAGCAGAGAAGCCATCAGGACCTGGGCTTTTCTTTGTTGGTAAATTTTTTTGTTACATTTTCAGTTTCACTCATTGTAATTGGGGTGTTTAGAATTTCTATGTCTTCTTCATTTAACTTTGGCAATTTGTATGTATCTAGGAATCTGCCCATTTCTTCTGTGTTTTCCATTTTATTAAAGTACAGGTTTCTCAAAGTAGGTATTGATGATCCTCTGGATTTGTGTTGGGTCTGTTGTGACTTCACCTTTTTCAGTCTTAATTGCATGTATTTGCACCTTTTCTTTCCTTTTTTTGATAAGGTTAGCTAAAGGTTTATCAATTTTATTTATTCTTTCAAGAAACCAACTCTTTGATTCATTGATTTTTTTTGTATCATTTCCTTAGTCTCCATTGCATTGGTTTCTGCTCTGATCTTTATAATTTCCTCTCTTGTACAAGCTTTGGATTTGTTATACTCTTCTTTTTCTAGCAGCTTGAGGTTCTGCATTAGGTTATCTATCTGAGTTTTCTCTGTTTTCCTAATATGGGTGTCCACTGCTATGAATTTCCCACGTAGAGCTGCTTTCATTGTGTCCCATAGATTCCTGTATGTTGTAGTGCATTTTCATTTATTTGTAGAAACTGATTAATTTCTTAATTTCTTCTGTGACCCATTGGTTGTTCAAGAGGGTGTTATTCAGTTTCCATGTGTTTGTAGGGGTTTTGTGGTTTATGTTATTGATCTCCAATTTTATTGCACTATGGTCTGATAAAATATGGGGGGTAACTTCAGTTCTTTTACATTTACTTAGACATGTCCTATGAGCTAGCATGTGGTCTATTCTGGAGAATGACCCATGTGCAGCTGAAAAGAATGTGTATTCTGATTTTCTGGGGTGGAACACTCTGCAAACATCTATTAAGTCCATTTGTTAATAACTTGGTTCGGTTCTAGAATTTCCTTGTTAACTTTTTGTCTAGATGATCTGTCTATTTGTGATAGTGGGGTATTGAGGTCCCCCACTACAATTGTGTTAGCGTTTATTTGGTTTTTCATGTCCATTAATATTTGTTTTGTATAGTTAGGGGCATTTGTATTTGGTGCATAGATATTTATGATTGTCATCTCTTCCTCTTGGATTGTTCCCTTCACAAGGATGTAGTGACCATCTCTGTCTCTCTTAATTAGTGTTGGTTTGAAATCTACTTTGTCTGAAATAAGATTGCTATCCTTGCTTTTTTCTGGGTTCCTGTGGCATAGAGAACTGTTTTCCATCCTTGTACTTTCAGTCTATGAGTTTCTTTTTGAGTTAGATGTGTTTCTTGTATGCTGTATATAATTTTAAAACTCCATTCAACAAAAATATTTTTAAGACATCAAAGTTCCAAATGTCACCTTTTGTCTTCCAAATTTCTACTTCCCAGGAATAGTATGTGTTTATATTAATTTTGAGGCAAGACATGCTATTTTTCTATGTAATAGCTGTTATTCATGTAGCTACCAGTATATTTATAAATACTGTCTTCATACTGTTTCTCATTTTTTATCTTATATACTATTAATTTTTTCCAATTAAAGAGGAGTATTTAACTCTCTTACACATACAAATACACAAACATACCTGCATATTTCCCCTAATCCAATATTTAATCTCATTGATATCACAATTTTATTTTAATCAATATTCCTTATTCATATTACATGACTTTGTGAGTGTTATTTCTAGCTGAACATGTGAGGCAATATGATTACATTTTTTGCTTGCTTCTTTTTTCTTGTCCTTGGAGTTCTTAATAGCTCCTTTCTTGTTTGTTTAGTTTTCTCTGTATACCTATTTCTTTTTTATATCCAGACTTTCAGCCAGAACTATAAATACTCAAAGCCATCAATGCATCTGGTAAAATGTCAGTTTCATTACTTCTCAGGGACTTCCTGCTTGGCCTCCTCAAGCTTGTTCCAATCTGAATCAGCACTGGTCTTGACCTGCTTCTTTGCTGTATCCCAGGTTGTCTCCTTACTAGCGTCCTAGGAATTCCTTCATCTCTATCCTGTTTTGGATGCCTTTGGATACCTGGACCATATGGCATCACCTTTCTCATTTCACTCTTTCATTTAGTGGAATACCTCTTCCAATAGTATCTTGATAAAAGGTATATGGGAGTTAAATTTGTGAGAGCTTTCTTATCTGATACTTGCAATTGATATAACTAGACATGGAATTCTCAGCTGGTAATCGCACTCCCTCAGCATTTTAAGGGGATTATTCCAGTCTTTCTGTTGTTTTATTTTGCTTTGTGCTTCCCATATTGGTATTGAGAAACCTGATTCCATTCTGATTCCTGAACATTTTTGAATGTTATCTATTTGTTCTCTTTTCTGGAAGATTTACCTTCTCAGAAGTCTGAAAATTAATAACTACATGTCATGCTGCATCGTCTTCCAACCCAGGCATTGTGCTAGGTACTTAATAGGGACACTCTGTTCTAAGTCTTTCTCTTCTGGTAATTTGTCTTGCATTATTTTTAGTTAATTTTTTCCATTTCCTACCTCTCCTTCTAGACCTGTTTTTCTTTGGCTAATTTTCTTATCTACTTACTCTTTTTGCCCATTTTTGTTATTTTAATGTATTATAAAATATTTTCTTTATCTTTTAACTGTTCTATTAATTTTTCACTTTTACTACCATATGATTAATTTTAAAGAATTTTTGTTTTTATCTGAATATTTTTGTCATATAAGCACTATCTTTTCTTACCTCTCAAATTTTAATTATAATTTTCTGGTGTTTCTGCTTTATGCCCTGTCTGTGTACTCTCCAAATTTCTGTTTTGATTTTTCCCTCTCTTTGGTACATTCTATCTCAGTTTCCTCAGTTATCTGATGACCTTGGATCTTTGTTCTTGAATAAAGTTGAAGCACTGAAGACTGGAGAGTGAGAAGACTGGACTTCCTTGATTGGCAGAGAGCTCTGCCATTTGTTGGGAATCTCAAACCGTCAGAATCTGTTGGGGTTTTTCTTGATCAGTCCCCAAGAAAGGAATCCTCCAAACTCCCACCTAGTGTATACAAGCCTGTCTGTCGAAGTTTTATTGGTGCTGAGTAGGGGAACCAGGCTGCAGGGAGGAAGGATGCTATCTGTCTACTATATACAATCATCTTGTGTTTCGGGCAGCACTCTGCCTACGTCTGTCTGTAGTTCCTAAGCCAGAGCCCTCCTGATTCAGTATCACCTCCCATTCTCTGCCAGGCTTGAAGAGAACAGTGGCCTTGTAAGAAACACAGAAAGAGAATCTATGGACCTAATTGATTCTCATTTGATGTTGCAACACAATCTTCATTGAGAACCAATCTGTGAATCTCTTGGTGGTCTTGCACCAAAACTTTACCTGCTCCTGGGCATTCCTCTCTGTTCACTCAGTCTTTGTTTTCACTGCTTACCTCCACACTCTTGAAATTTTTAAATATTTATCTTCTCTTCCATTCTCCTTGTCTTTTGAGTTTATGCTTCTAAAAATTCTCTTTAGTGCCATTTCAGTGGAGTTAGTGGAATTAGTGAGGGTAACAGATGCCTTGTTTTCTTAGCTTCTTTAAAGATTAAATGTATGATTTTTTCACAAAGAGGTATCAATCATAAATTTCTAAATTATGCAAGAAATTTAGGGTGGGAAAGATTAAGAGCTTAAATTGGCAAGATGTTTTGTACAGGTGGTATTTTTAAATCCAATTTGGAGCTTGGCGTGGTAACACACACCTGTAATCCCAACACTCTCAGAGACTGAGACAGGAGGATCACAAGTTCAAGCCCAGCCTGGGAAACTTAGTGACTTAGCAATACCTTGTCTCAAAATAAAAAATAGAAAAAGGCTATAGTTCGTTACAAAGGCCCTGGGCTCAATCTATAGGATTGCAAAAAAATAAGTGCAGTTTGGTGTTGGATTATCAAAATAGCACTTTTATCTAATTCATTGCAGAAATAATTCAGTTAAACTAGACAATTCTATTTTATTCTCAACAATGGGAAACCAGGATTATATAGGAGCATATCTACTTTCTTTCCTCCCCACTCCATCCCCATAGCATTAAGCTGCAGATACTTCACACAGACACTTTGTTCCCAAGCATAACCTAGCCTTTCAACACAACATGGCACTCTTCTGAAGGAGAATGAAGATGACAAAAAAGTAGAAAAGCAGTTTTCTAACGCATTTATCTGATAGAAACTGCTTCACAGTCCACCTGCAGGTACTTTTTGTGTCATGAGAGATACTGGAGTTGCTTTACTGGCACCCTTTCCTTACTGTAGTTATATCAAGGTGATATCACAAAGCATTGTAGCTACCATCAGGTGCAGGGTACTGTGCAAGGAGGATGAGGAAGTGAGGTGGAAAGATTTTCTTGACCCACTGTCTGGGATACCTTGTTAATCACAACCTTCCAGAAGAACAGGGGACTTGAGCAATACGTCAATAGCCTGAGGTGAACAAAACTTTCCTTAAGGGAGAATAGAATGGAACACATCTCTAACCAACCAAATGGTTCTTTCTCTTTCAGTTCCTCTTTTTTTTTTCATTCTAAGAGATATTTTATTTTTTTCAATTCCTATTCATGGAAAAGTAAATTTTACACAATCCAAATAACAACGCATCATGGAAAGCCTGATAAATTACATCATTACAGTAAGGAACCATATTCTGGTTTATGAGAAATTATATTAAAATGCTCACTTTAGAAATTTTTGGGATTTGTATAAGAGAAATGCTTACATCCCCTTCGTTCCTCACCTTTCTCATTTCAACTGAACCTTCTCTATTCAGTAAAAACTAACTTCCCATTTCCCTCTCTAATATTAGAGAAAACAATTAACATGTTAATTTATTTATAGCAAACATTTCTGTTTATTAACTGTTCTCATAGTTTATATAAATAAGAATATAGGTTATCAAATTATCTCACTTTTGAATTGTGTACAATAAGGAAATTTCCCTAAGCAAAACATCAGTTTATATTAATTTATTTTTGAAAATAAGTCAATGAGATACATGCAATGTGTTGTGAAGTACTGAAATTTATATGTTTTAGGTAGAATCAAGAGTGCTTTTCTATGCTACTGGTACTATCTTATAAAAAGTAATCCTCATTCATTACAGGATTGATTTTTTAAAATATTTTACAATCATTTCTTCAAGGATTTTTCAAATTTGGAAAGCATATTCTTATTTTAGTTTTTAAATCACTGAATTATAGGACAATGAAGGGGCTCAAACAGAATTCTCTAGGTGGAGTTCAGTGCCAATATGAAAATTCAAAATTTTTTATACAATTCTTATTCTAGCGTTTTTGGTCAAAAAGAAATTTTCTCTAAAATTATCACGACATTGTGGAATAATATGGTCAAGAAAGTTACACTATAAGAACAAGAACAGTTGTCACCAACGTCTGCATGATGCCATGATCTATAGTATTTGTTATAAAACAACAATGTCAATGAGCTAGCAATATCTTATATCATAGGGATATTCTTCCCTTGTATGATGTACAAAAATTCACTTTCAAAAAGACAAAGTTTTTGGAATAGATTGATTCACTCAATGATTTAATTAATCCTTTAATTACATAATATAATTATTTTTCTAGCCAATGAAATACAAAGCACCTCAAGAAAAAAAATCGAGCTATACTCTGAAGAGCTGCTTCAATTTCTCCTGCTTCTATTTCTGTTGATTAGTAATTCTCTATCACCAATTGTTACTTAAGGCCCATGTAATAGTGAACATGTGTTTGATTCAGCACTTCAGGTTTTGGAGAAAATACATTGGAGGAAATTTCACACAGCTCAGATGCAAACCTTTGTGTTAGATGAAAAGAGACCCTTGAGACCCTCAGTAAACTATGAGCCCTAGATACTATTCATAATAGGAACAGTAAAGAAATTAGACATCACTTCTATACATAACAATTACCAGTTACTTTTTTGGCGCAGTTTCCACTGCCCTTCTTCCTGACTAATGTACTCATTAAACTCATTCCAAAAATCCCATGATTTAAAAAAAATATATGAGAAATCATCAAAATGTATGATAAATGCTTAATTGTAAAATTCTTACAGGGATTAATCCTCTCACAACACATCCTTCATTTTGAACAAAATTACCTCGTTCTTGCCACTTGCTGCAAGTCCTCTTTTGTGTCTTTATGGATGTGATCAAACGCACAGTGAATTCCTGATGGGTGTCATCCAATGGAAAGGCAGTCAGTTCCTCTTTTTAATCACAGATGTGGTTTGTGCACTCATGAAACAAGGCCTCTTACCTGGGTCCTTCCCTCAGCCTTAGGAACCTTAGAAGAACACCAAGGAACCAAGAATTTCATAACTCCACACGTTCATTGAATGTTATGAAAGTAGTTAAGTAAACTTTATAGCCTTTACTATTCATGTATTTGAGATACCCTTCACTTTTTCAAAATAAACTCCTCTCACTGATTAAGTCTGAAATTTGTGTAACCAATTGAGCTATGGAGGCAGTCCTGTCCCCTAGATGGATGGCACCCTGACCATCGCTTCTTACGGCATGTCCCACTGTGGGCTGGGAGCACTAGCTCTGGGGAAGGTAAGTTCAAATTCTAGCCCTGTCATTTAGGAGACGGGTGATTCTGTGTGTGTGTGTGTGTGTGTGTGTGTGTGAGTTAGTATGTCCTTTAAATAGAAACTGAAGGCTATGAGACTTGCTTACTTTCTTTGCTTTAGTTTTTAGAAAACTCGGAGCTAAGTGCAAAACTCCTTTGTATCAGATGTCTCATTTGAGGAAACTGATAGATCTTTTTTCCTTTATTTCCTTAGATAATCTTTACTATGTTTGATTGGCAGTGTCTCATTTTGGACTTGAAGTTTCAGGTTTGAGCCAGATAAAGTCATCAGGTATGAATCTAAAATAATTTGCACCCTTTGAATGCTTTGTCTCTAGGTGGCTCTTGATGTTGCTTCACTGTCCCTCAGTTTTTGCTAGGTGTGTGGCATGATGTGCTGATTTTATTTTATTGTATTTCTCCTTTTATAAAAAGATGGGCTGATACTGATACTTGAAGATCTGATTGTAAAGTGATAGAGTTTGCAGAAAATTAATGCACACCAAACCAAATAGTTTTTATTCCTATCAGTAGAAACTGTATGAGTTTATAAACCAATGAATTTGACCTAGAATGCCATCCAGAATTTATTTCTATTTCATCTAAGTACATAAGTAATTCACTCAATAAGCATTCACTCAATAAGCATTTATTGAGTAACTATTATGTGCCAGATCCATACCAGTCTCTCAGAATCCAGACATAAAAAGAGATCTTGTTTCTGAAAGATGCATAGTCTAGTGGGAAAAAATAATAAGCAAGTATAATAAAGTCAGACAAATACCATAGTAAAATGCTATGGAAATACAACATTGAACCCAGCCATTTCTGACAGGAATTGATTTTTTTTTTGGAATTGATTTTTAAATGACTTAAAATATGCTTAGCTTTCATAGATAACAAGTTTTCCAACAGAGTTAAGCCAACACATTTTATAACCAGCAATGTATGATAATTCTAGCTGTTCCATGTCCTTGCCAACACTCACTATTGTCTTAATTTTAGCCATTCTGGCAGATAGCTCATGGTGTCTCATTTTGTGGTTTTAATTTGCCTTTTCTTGATGAGTAGATGTTCATAACGCAACAGGTAGGGAAAGACAAACAGAGGAAGAGTTATAAGAGAAGCACTAACACATACCACACAACACAGGCTAGAAATAATGATGCACATGATAGGAGTAGGGAATGGCAGAAGATGGGGAAAGAGAGAACATCAACTGGAGAATAGCTGGAGTGTAAGTTGCACAACACATTAAGAAGGTTGAACTGCTCATAAAGACATGGAAAATATGGCCATCAAACAGTTTTTTAAGTAAGAAATAAATTTAATCAGACCCATAGTTAAGTGATCCATCTCAAAACAGTGTTTATAGTGCAAGTTTGTAATAGCTGAAGCTTGGAAACAGCCCAAGTGCCCATCAACTGGCAACTGGATAAAGAAGATGTGGTTTTTTAATAAAATGGAGTACTACTCACCCATAAAGAATAAGAAACTAGAGACATTTATAGCTAAATGGATGCATATTGAGGCCATCCTCTTAAGTGAAATAAATAGGACACTCGTGTAAATACCGAATAGTTTCTCTAGTGTGAGAAACTGAAAGTGTAATTAAGGATTAAAATGATTAAAATGAATAATTGATAATTTGAAATATGAAGAAAAGGTTCAAAGGGGTAGGGGTGGCAGAAAGGGAAGGGGAGAGATCAGAATTACAGGCTGGAATCTGGAAAAAATCCATATATAGATTGTGCTTAAAACTATAGGAAGAGATGTAGATAGAGACTAGGCTGGAGCTCATCAGTGGGTTGGGAATGAAGAGTCACTGAGATCAAAGGAGAAAAGGGTGTGTTTCCAGAAGAAGCACATACAAATATGTACAGTACACAGTACTCAATAGTGTGATAAATGACTGTTACTATTTTAGGTACTTATCATAACATGCTGTGCTTTTCATCCTTTAAAGCATAATCCCACTTATATAAAAGAGTTTACTGTAAAGCAGTGTGCTACTATGCCAATGGCAGCCGCATGTATCTCGTGTTTAACTGCGTATTTGGATAATATCAAGGGGCCATCACAGATGATTGGTGTATGCCTTCTCAGTCTGCACTTAGAAGTTGGTACTCTGTGTGGTACTTTGTGGTACACATGGATGAAATTGCCTAATAACATATTTCTCAGATTATATTTCCATCACATGACTGTATTGAAATTTAAATTTTAAAAATTTGGCCTATGTGGAGTCTACTGGCTAATTAGAATTTTTTTCCAGACCACTATTTGTTCAATATTAGTTTTGAAAATCTTTCTAAAACAAATCACATCCTTTGATGTCTTGTTAATGATTGACATGTTTTTTTAAATTATATGGTAAATACTTTTCAGTTTTCCTTTGCTTGAGCTCCATTATATTTGAATATTATTATAGTTTTTTTCCTTACATTGTTTTTCTTTGAATAATTTTAATTCTTGTATATATGTGTGTTTAGTGAATGATAATAAAGTTATACATTTTTAATTTTTAAAAAAGTGTGGAAGACAAGCTGGAGGAAGCAATACTTGGGGCCACAACAGAAGAAGGATGTGAATGGACCCAATGAGAGACAATGACCAAGAAAATGTAATCATAAGGAACATTTAGACAACAGAATTGACAGCAGTGGCTGAAGAAGACTGGTGAGCGGGGAGCATAAGATGGCATCCTGGATTTTGGCCTGACAACTGGTGAGATGGTGATAATGTTGCCAACTTTGTGGGAATGGTATACCAGAAGTGGTGGCAGAACATTCAATTAGATATGTTTCTTCATATATCTCAGGAACAGAGCAGTGGGTCCTGGAGGTTTGACAGTTCCTTGTCCTGGAAAAGAGGAAGATTTTTGTTTGCAAAGTTTAGTCTAGAGGGACACCAGAGTTTACTTGGCAAAGTGAGGAAAGGGGTCCTCAGAGTTTAGAGAGGGGATAAATGTAAAATTTTCTGACCTTTGAGTGAGAGGGTTCCCTGAGATCAATTCTGCCTTCATGAAGAGGATTTCTATGAGGAACATATCTATACCTCTCCCTGAGCAGTTCCCTAGAGTTGGCACAAGGCCAAGAGTCAAAGGCAACATGATAGCAAAAAGAAGAAATACAAAATGCTGATTCTATATACAACATATTGGTCACCAGCATGTGTAGTGTGGGTAAAGCCATAAAAAGGATGAGACCAATCTAGGATTGCTTATGGGTGAAAGACAAAAAGGATCAAGATGATGAGAAACATCAGTGTTTAAGGGATCGAAACCAGAAAGGCAAGAAGAGAACCAGAAAATAGCAGTGACATACAACCCAAAGAAGTGAGTTTAATGAAGGAAAGGATAGATGTGGCCAAGTGCTGGAAAGAGAATTTAAATAGTGAAGGATTTTAAAGTGTTAGAAAGTCCTTAATGATTTTACAGGAGCTATTTCACTAGACTGATGTGATATAAGGATAGATGGAGCACTTCAAAGTAAATGAGCAATGAAGAGGTGCAGAGAATATTTTCTGTTCTTTGTTAGAGGTTGACAGTGAAGTAAGGAAAACACAGAGATTATAAGTTTGGGGGAAAGAATTTTCCTTTAATATGACAGAAGATACAGCATGGCAAAATGTTATCAAGAAGAAGCCAACCATAGTAGAGAGATTGAAAGAATTGAAGAGAGGAAAAACTTAAGAGAAGAAAACTGAAGCATCAGAAGGAAAACGGAGAGTGACATCTAAGAAAGAAGAGATTGTCAGTTATGCAAACTGCTTAAAAAGTCCCAAGGAACATCAGGACAGAAAACAGTATCTGGCAATTAGGACATCAGTAAGGGTTTTGGGGGAGAGGTTTGAATGTTGAGGACGGAAACAAGAATAAAAGGTCCGGCTCGCCACACCCACCTGAGACCAGCGAGATGGTGAGGACCCCTCGGCATGCCCACCGGCAAGCAGCTCAGGTGCGTGGGTGCCTGCAACCCACCACACACACAAACACACACACACACACTCACACACACCCGCCTCTGGCCTCCTGGCTGTGCCAATACCTGGTTCCACACTACAGAGGCACAGGAGGGCATAAAGGCCATTGTCCTGAGCTGCAGAAGTGAACAAAAGATAGAGGCCCTCTCTTAGGCTACTTGATGAAAACTGAAGCCCACTGGAAAAGTAAAGAGAATCTCTGTAATAAAGGCACACCAGACCACCGTACTTGGTAAGTTGGAGAGATCATAACCTCCCATCAGAACCTGGACTATCTTCAGGCTGCTGGAACCTGCAGTAGAGCCTTGCAGGGTTCAACCCTGCAGGAGGACAGGGAGCTCAACTTGGGACTTGCAGCCAGAAATCTGCCTGAATTTCATGGGTCTGCAACTGGCTTGCTGATACTCATTGACTTATAACCGCACACTGCTGCCCACATTGTCTACTGTGACAGCAAAGACATACCTTGAAGGAGGCCCTTCATTTTTATCTTTCATTTGTTATTTTCAAAATTATTACTAGTAGTTTTTTGTTCTTATTTTTAATTTTTTTCTACTCTTTTCAAATTTTAATTTTTCTCTTTTTTCTTTCTTTTCTGTTCTCTCTCTCTCTCTCTCTCTCTCTCTCTCTCATACTCACTCCCTTACTGTCCCATGTTGTTTATCATCTCCCTTTGTGCTCTGGCTCTAATTCATATTTCTTCTTTATTTTTCTTTCTCTCGCCTGCGTTCTCTGGCCTCACTGCTAACCTTCCGCTGTCTTTCTACCTACCTATCCTTCCCTCCCCAACTCCTTCTAACTCCCCATCCCAAAGGGTAAAGTTGCTATATTGAAGAGTTTATTCGCTATAAACATATGTTGGATTGGTCCTCGATTTTGATTTAATTCATACAGTTAAAGGTGATAAATTAATAACTACCACAAATTGTCATTTTCTAAGATGTACTTCATGCTATGGTGTTGCTGATTGTATCACTTAGGCTAAAGTATTCTGATTGGTCTAATCAGTTGTCCTTCCTGGTATAATGAAAATGAGATAGCCTCAGAGCCATTAGAGACTCAAAACCTAAAGACCAGCTATATCTGGAAGACACCTCTGAGAAGCAATCATTCCATAAGGGTTCTAACTACAAGCAACAAATATACTTACAATAAGCAACTTTGAAGTATCAACCCAGGAATTAAACCAAGGACAATACCAAAAACAAAAATGAGAAGACATTTAAGCAAGGCACAAACTCAGACTTTCACACCACAAAAGGCAAATTTGGGGGGAAATGAGATGGAAAAGTCTGATAATCAACCACCTGGACACCCTGAACTGATAGCACAGAAAGTAACAAAACAGATGAATGAGGCTCTAGAAAAATTCAAAGCAGAAATAATCTCCCAGATAACTACAGAGATGGTGAGCAGAGTGAAAGACATGATTAGGGGCTCTAGAACAGAAACAAATAAAAAAATATATGAGCTCAGAAACATGCTGGAACCCATGAATGCCTACCATAAGAAAGAAATGGAATCCATTAAACAGATTCAGGTATCCAGGAGATTAAAAACTCCATTGAAAGTATGCACAGCAGATTAAGGGAATGTGAAGATAGAATATCAGATAGAGAACACAGGATTTCGGTTAATGACCATGAAAACAGAGATTTCTTAAAAATAATAAGGGACCAGGAGAAATCAATCCAGCAGCTTCTAGATGATGCAAAGAGTAACATAAGACTGATAGGAGTCCATGAAAAAACAAGAGAAAGTACAATTAACATAAAAAACTGTTCACAGAGGTAATAGTAGACAACTTCCCAGACAAAGACAGAGAATTGGACATACAGATAAGTGAGGCATATAGAACTCCAACTAGCCATGACCCAAAAAAAATCCACACCTAGACATATAATAGTCAAGATCCCAGAAAGCCAACAGAAGAACAAAATCCTACAAGCAGTTAGAGAAAAGAAACAAATCACCTACAAAGGAAAGCCCATCAGAATCACAGCAGACTTCTCAACACAAACCCTCAAGTCAAGGAGAGCCTGGAATGAAGTATTTCAAGCCCTAAAAGAAAATAACTTCCAACCTAGATTGTTGTATCCTGCAAAATTATCTTTCAAAATTGATGGGGGAAATTAGATACTTCCACAGCAAAGAACACCTGAAAAATTTCATGAACACCAAACCAGCACTCCAAACAATTTTATGGAATATCCTAGAAAAAGACAATGAAGGTCACAACTCCATGAGGCCCAACAGAGGGAAGCCACCAAGCAAGATAAGAAACTAAAGGGAAGGGGGAAAATAAGAAATAAAAGAGCCAACAAAAGTAAAACATCATAACAAGGATGAGTCAATATCTATCAATTATAACCATCAATGTTAGTGGCCTCAATTCACCAATCAAAAGAAACAGACTGGGAGAATGGATTAAGAAGCAAAATCCAACAATATGCTATATACAAGAAACACACCTAACTCAAAAAGACATTCATAGACTGAAAGTAAAAGAATGGAAAACAATTCTTCACACCACAGGAACCCAGAAAAAAGTAGGGGTAGCAATCTTATTTGCAGACAAAGTAGATTTCAAACCAAAACTAATTAAGAGAGACAGATAAGTCACTACATCCTTGTGAAGGGAACAATCAAAGAGGAAGAGATGACAATCATAAATATATATGCACCAAATATGAATGCACCCAACCATACAAATCAAATATTAATGGACATGAAAAACCAAACAAGCACTAATACAATTGTAGTGGGGGACCTTAATACCCCACTATCACAAATAGACAGATCATCTAGACAAAAAATTAACAACAAAATTCTAGAACTGAACCAAGCTATTGAACAAATGGACTTAATAGATGTTTACAGAGTGTTCCACTCCACAAAATCAGAATACACATTCTTTTCAGCTGCACATGGGTCATTCTCCAGAATAGACCACATGCTAGCTCATAGGACATGTCTAAGTAAATGTAAAAGAACTGAAGTTACCCCTTGTATATTATCAGACCATAGTGCAATAAAATTGGAGATCAGTAACTTAAGAAACCACAACACCCCACAAACATATGGAAATAGAATAACACCCTCTTGAACAACCAAAGGATCACGGAGGAAATTAAAAAAGAAATTAGACAGTTTCTACAAGAAAATGATAATGCCAGTACAACACACAGGAATCTATGGGACAAAATGAAAGCAGTTCTATGAGGGAAATTCATAGCAGTGAATGTCCATATTAGGAAAACAGAGAGAACTCAAATAACCTAATGCAGAACCTCAAGCTCCTAGAAAAAGAAGTGCATAACAAACTCAAAGCTCATAAAAGAGAGGAAATTATAAAGATCAGAGCAGAAACCAATGCAATGGAGACTAAGGAAATGATACAAAAAAAATCAATGAATCAAAGAGTTGGTTTCTTGAAAGAATAAATAAAATTGATAAACATTTAGCCAACCTTATCAAAAAAAGGAAAGAAAAGGCTCATATCCATGCAATTAAGAATGAAAAAGGTAAAGTCACAACAGACCCAGAAGAAATCCAGAGGATCATCAATATCTACTTTAAGAACCTGTACTTTAATAAAATGGAAAACACAGAAGAAATGGAGAGTTTCCTAGATACATATGAATTGGCAAAGTTAAATGAAGAAGATATAAAAATTCTAAACACTCCAATTACAATGAGTGAAATTGAAAATATAATAAAAAATTTACCAACAAAGAAAAGCCCAGGTCTGGATGGGTTCACTGCTGAATTCTACAAGACATTTAAAGAACAATCGCCATTTCTCTTTAAACTCATCAATGAAATTGAAAGAGAACCAATACTTCCAAATTCATTGCTGGAAGCAAGTGTTACTTTGATTCCAAAACCAGGGAGAGAACTGCAGCCCAATCTTCCTAATGAACATAGATGCAAAAATCCTCAACAAGATACTGGCAAACAGAATACAGAGGGTCATCAAGAAGATCAAATACCCTGACCAAGTCAGATTTATCCCAGGGATGCAAGGATGGTTCAACATTCATAAATCAATAAATGTAATACACTATATTAACAGAGTCAAGGACAAAAAGCATATGATCATCTCAATAGATGCAGAAAAAGCATTCAACAAAATCCAACACCCATTCATGATAAAAGCCCTACAGAAAATTGGAATAAAAGGTCTTTATCTCAACCTGATTAAGGCTATCTATAAAAACCAACAGCCAACATCATACTAAATGGTCAAAAACTGAAAACTTTCATGCTAAAATCAGCAACAAGACAAGGATGCCCACTATTACCTCTCCTGTTCAACATAGTTCTGGAAACATTAGCCACAGCAATTAGAAAAGAGAAAGAAATAAAAGGAATAAAGGTAGGAAAGGAAGAAGTTAAACTGTCATTATTTGCTGACAATGATACTTTACATAGAAGACCCAAGAAACTCAGCCAAAAGACTTGTAGACTTAATTGACAGATTCAGTAGAGTAGCTGGATACAAGGTCAACCTCAAAAAACAATCGCCTTCTTGTACACAAATAACAGACTCACTGAGAGAGAAATTAGGGAAACAATTCCTTTTACAATAGCATCCAAAAAAAAAAGAAATATCTAGGAATCAATCTAACAGAAGAAGCAAAAGACCTCTATACTGAAAACTACAAAACTCTGAAAAAAGAGATCGAAGAGGACATAAGAAAATGGAAAAACATCCCTTGTTCCTGGGTAGGAAGAACCAATATAGTGAAACTATACTTCCAAAAACTACTAAATATATATTTAATGCAGTGCTGATTGAAATTCCAACAATACCCTTCACAGAACTAGAGAAAACCATCCAAAAATTCATTTGGAACCAGAAGAGACCTAGAATAGCAAAAGCAATTCTAACCAACAGAGACATGGCTGGGGGCATCACAATCCCCAACTTGAAGCTATACTACAAAGCTGCGGTGATAAAAAAAAAAAACAGTATGGTACTGGCAAAGAAACAGACCTGAGGATCAGTGGAATAGATTAGAAGAGCAGAAAAAACTCCAGACACACTCAGCCACCTCATCTTTGACAAAGGAGCCAACCACCCTCATTGGAGGAAAGATAGCCTATTTAATAAATGGTGTTGGAAAAACTGGACTTCAACCTGCCAAAGATTAAAACTAGACCCAAATCTATGACCATGCACTAAACTAAGATCAAAGTGGATTAAAGATCTAAATATTAAAACAGAAACACTAAACTTGCTGGAAGATAAGTTAGGTAGAACTCTTGAAGACATTGGCATAGGAAAAGACTTTATGAACAAAACCTGAGTAGCATGGGAACTAACACAAAGAATCAACAACTGGGATCTCATCTTATTAAAAATCTTCTGCACTGAAAGAGAAACCACCAACAGAGCTAAGAGACAGTCTACAATCTGGGAAAAAATTTTTAGCAGCCATACCTCAGACAAAGGACTACTATCCAGAATATATAAAGAACTGAAAAAAATCAGACCCCCCAAATTCAAAGACCCAATTCAAAAATGGGCATTTTGGCCGGGGATTTAGCTCAGTGGTTTCGCCGCCTGCCGCGCAAGTGCAAGGACCCGAGGTTCGATCCCCGGTACCAAAAAAAAATAATAATAATATGGAAAAATGGGCATCTGAAATGAACAGACATTTCTCAGACAAAGAAGTAAAAGCAGCAAATAAACACTTGAAAAAATGTTCAACATCACTAGTCATTCAAGAGATGCAGATGAAAACAACTGAGATTCCACCTCACTCCGGAAAGAATGGCTGCTATCAAGAAATCAACCAATAACAAATGCTGGCGGGGTTGTGAGGAGAAAGGAACCATTCTCCACTGCTGGTGGGAATGTAGACTGGTGCGACCACTGTGGAAATCCATATGGAGATACCTCAAAGAACTAGGACTAGAGGTCCCATTTGACCCTGCTATTCCACTGCTGGGGATCTTCCCAAAAGAATTAAAAGAATCATACCACAGCGATATATGTGCACCCATGTTTATAGCAGCACAGTTTGTAATACCTAAAGCTTGGAAAAACCCCAAGTGCCCATTAACTGGAAACTGGATAAAGAAGATGTGGGTTATTTTATAAAATGGAGTACTACTCAGCCATAAAGAATGAGAAACTAGAGACATTTATAGCTAAATGGATGCATATTAAGGCCATACTCTTAAGTGAAATACGACACACGTGTAAATACCGAATAGTTACTCTAGTGTGAGAAACTGAAAGTGTAAATAAGGATTAAAATGATTAAAATGAATAATTGATAATTTCAAATAGGGAGAAAAGGCCCAAAGGGGTACGAGTGGTGGGAGGGGAAGGGGAAAGGAAAGAAGGGAAAGGAAATATTATGAGAAAAGAAAAAAATGGAAACGAAGTCTATGTAAATAGGGAAGGGTGGAGGGGGTGAAGGGCGCACAGGTAATGGGAAAAAATAAAAACCAAGATACATCATGTACAGGTACAAGCACCCAGTGATAAATGTAAATGAACTGTATACCTAAAATGTACCAATAAAAGAATTTAAGCAAAGCAAAGAAAAAGTAAAGCTACTTGGAACAATCACGTGTTCTACATAAATTCTTTTTGCATGAAGCCTCAGGAGTGGCATTTCTGAGCCATATGGCAAGTGTGTGATTATTTTTTAAGAAGAAATTTCTGAACTGTTTTTCAGAGATTCTGTATAATTTTCCATTATCACCGGCATGTATTATTTTGGTTTCTGTGAACCAATTATAAAGTCTTTTTCTCTTAATATATAAACTTCATACTTTAAAAAAAATTTTTAAAAGAATAAAAGGAGCTAAGAATCAAAGGGAACTGAGAACAATGTTTAAGCTTATGTTTTCAAAATCACTTGGCTATGGGCCAGGGGTTTAGCTCAGTGGTTCCACCGCCTGCCTCACAAGCGCAAGGTCCCGAGTTCAATCCCTGGTACCAAAAAAAAAAAACACTTGGCTATGAACAGAAGATACATGAATTCTTTAAACCTGCCTATCACCTCTGCTAGACCCATGGTCTATCGGTGCCCTCGCTCTCCTGTTGGAAAGGGCTGGGCATTTAGCCAAGAAAGGTGAATCCTATGGGAACAGCTGTCTGCCACGGTGGTCACCAAAAATAATAAAGCATTTGCTTTCTCTGCATGGAAACTCTTGCTGAGAAAAATCAAAAGTCTACTCATAGTTCAGCACCATATATACAGTGATACTATTGGAGGAGATTCTTGTATGATTTTGGAGTTAGGAAGTACTCTTTTTCCTGGAAATTAACTGATCTCCATGGTAATTAGCCAACAAAACAATGTTCAGAATCATAATATCTATTAGTCTACTTTCAGAGATTATACCTTTCCTTTTCTATATGTCCTAGTATTTTGAACCATGAATAGGAAAGTAAAGGACCATTAAGGATTCTATAAACAAAAGTGTTTGTTTACACCACTATGCTTTCAGAACATCTATGTAATCAGCCAATACAATTTTTTGAAAGACAAATAAGTTAACCATTGTTAACTCATTAATGAAGCCTGGCTTGTTGCGCTCCCCTCCCCCCATGTAATTTATAGACATAGTTCAAATCTGCTTACTCATTCTGTATGCATGGGTACTTATAATTATGTCGTTACAGCTAACCAGGATTTTTAAAAGCCAAGTATAACCACGGGCTGTGGCTTTTATTAGTCACAGCCTCCGGAAGTGCTGATTCAGCTGAGCAGGAAGCGATAGGAGCATTCACTCTTAGTTAATAGTCACACATGGGGGATGGGTGCAGAACTAGGTAGAAGAAAAAAGATAAGCAAATGCTTAAAAGCATTTCAAAGCACCTCTTCCTATGGTGAGGACTTACCACTTCTTTTTCTTATGCTGCACTGTGTTCAGATGCATGAGTTACAAAGTTTATAGCATTCTAACTATGATATCTGAGCAGAACAAGGGTGGGGAGAAAATTACCACATATGCCTGTTGGCAGTTGGGGATAAATACATTTGTACCACTTAAAAATATTTAACATCCTCTGCTTCTGTTGTATAAGGCATAATATGTATCATTCATTATCATTTTCCAAATAATACAACTCAAGTAGTTGAGTTGACATATCTGTCTACTAGAGATGAAGAAAACAAAACTATTCTTGAAAATTCTCAAAACAAGATCATGTTCAGCTATTTGGGGACACTCTACCTTTCTGAACATTTGAGATCGTTCCTAGATTTTTGCACCACATACAAATAAAAGCCAACGCTATCTCAAAATCCAGGTTTCAAGAATGTTTGGGGTAGTGACAGACTTACTTTTTCTCAAAGAAGTTTTTCTTTGCTCACTTTGGAATTCTACCTCCTCCCCATCTCACCTACTCCACAGGGTAAAATGGTACCTGATATCGATCTCTGTGATATGCAGAGTATTAGTGACACACAGCATCTATTAAGAGTGCTCCAATATTGACTGTGGGGTTTTCTTCCAAGCTATTGGCACTCACTGGAGCTTTTGATGTTCTCAAATTTTACCAGTGTGTTAATAAAAATTTACTATGCAACAATCAGGACTCATATTCTTTCTTCAAATGGTCCTTTAATGATGATTGAATAAAACATCAATGAGTTGCAATTCAGTTATCAATTCACCCTAAATAACAACCAAATATATGCAAACAGATCATAATCACTATTAAAATAGCTTCTGAGCTGATAGCAAGTGGATGTCACCATCAATTATAAGATGTATCCCAGTTTCAGACATGTCAAAATATAAAAACAAGCAAACAAAGGGCATTATAAGGAGAAAAGAAAGACTATTCTAATAACCCAGATAAGAACTAAGTAAGGTACTAGCGGTGGGGAGGGCAGAGGGGTTGGATACAAGGGAAACTGAAAATTAGTGTGAACAGGTCTTGGTACTGAAAAGAAGTTGAGAACAAGGTCAAGAAAGGAATAGAAGATGACATCAAAATTTCTAGGTTATATGTCTGGACAGGATACCATGAAAATATTAAAAGAAAAAATTAGTTCAGTTTTAGATACACTGAATATAAGGTTTCACTTCACATCTGGATAGAGGTGTCCAGTATACACATGGATGCTTAATAGAGGTGCTTCATCTGAAGATACAAAATTAGGAGACATCTCCACAGTACTGGATGACAGCCCACTGAGATTTAAACAAAAACAAAAAAGTCCCAAGCAGAGCAGTACTGTATTGTTTAATGTTTCTATACAAACAATATCCATAAAATTAGGAAATTGCCTTATCAGAAACTACTATTAGAGGGCCCAGGATTTAGCTCAGTTGTTCTGCTGCCACATTAGCAAGTGCAAGGTCCCGAGTTCAATCCTTGGTACCAAAAAAAAAGAAAAGAAAGAAAGAAACTACATTACAGCTACCTGCTCCAAACTATATCATGTTCACCAGCATCCCCAACAGCAAAAAAAAAGAACCCATGCCTTAACTCCCCTAACTGGCTCCAAATCTAAGCATCACACAATCTATATATCTAATCATAGAACTTAAATTATATCCAGAACTCTCCAGCATCTGAAAAATGTTTTGCTTTCTTTCATTTTGGCTTTGTCACTTGGGCTTCCTATCTTCCACATGTTAGGAGGAAGCTGAACTGAAATGCATCCTGAATGAGCCAAAACACATTACCTACCATGAAAAGCCAAAACAGAACTTTGCAGAAGATGGACATTGACAGTGTGAGAAGCCACAAGGAGACACAGAGGCGTGGTCAGACATGAGGACACTTCAGGGAGCCCACAGCAATGAACCCAATGGGAAAAGGAATTTGAAGAAAAAAGGAATAGGTGACAGGCTCAGGAGCTGCAAAAAGTAAAAAGTTTAAACAGCTAGCTAAGGTTGAAAGAGTATCTGATAGTGTCAGTAAATGCAGTCTTTTGATGACCTTGGAGAGAATGAATTTAGTGAAGTGGGTTAAGGAAGATATTTGTTTAAAATAGACCTAAAAGTGAATGGGAAGAATAGACTGTGATTTCACAGTTTATCCTCATCAAAAATATGAAAAATATGAAATAACCTCTCAGGGTCTGAGTGTCCTCATCTGGCAAAATGATGTACACACACCTTATAAAATTGTGATAAGAGTAATTTAGCCTTCACTACTACAGCAGAAATCAAAAGAATTAACCTTACCTTTACAACGAGATCTCTCCAAGCACCTCCCAGGGAGCTGAGCTATTCAGTTTTATGGCTTCCAGCTCCTTACAAACCAAGAACAGACTCATGAGACTGATGGATATGAAACATCAGCTTTACCAATGATAAAACAGGACTGAAGAAAATAATATGGGCTTGAGGCCAAAATGTCTTTTCCCCTGAACTGATGTTACATACCTTGCCCAGTGTACCTACTACAGGGGAGAGAAGATATCAGAAGGTCCCCCAGCTCTTACCCATTTTTATGTCAAGATTCAGAGAGTAAGAACGAGGGATAAAGCCATGATACTCGAGGACTGACCCTATCTGGCA
Organism: Heterocephalus glaber; assembly: GCF_053883595.1. NCBI lineage: Eukaryota > Metazoa > Chordata > Mammalia > Rodentia > Bathyergidae > Heterocephalus > Heterocephalus glaber. The sequence continues at coordinate 22,362,452 of NW_028258156.1, read as the reverse complement.
GAAAAACATGCAGGATCCAAGAAAGGAATGGACAAAACAACAGACATTTCCTTTATGATAATTCCCCAAGCCTGTCAAAGTGTTTTCAGAAATCATAGAAAGGAAGAGAGGCCTTTAACTCACCTCAGGGTTCAAGACATCTCTTATTGCCCACAAACAAAATGGTTTCCACACCATTACACACATGTGGTGGGAAGGCAACATGGTGGAGGATGACTGTCCTCCCACCCATTCTTCATTTTCCTCCAGAGAACACAAGGAGAGGAATGGGGAAGTCGGTTGACCCAACAGCCTTTACCAGATCAGTCAGTCCAGACCAATAATTCAGTAAATTCAGTTCTTCAAGCAGGATACAGTTATGGTACAGAGGTAGGGAGAAACCCAGATTCCCTGTTAAGGAAGAACTTGCCACCCAAAAGCCACAAGTGCCATCAACAGATAGTGTTCAGCGGGTATATAGCACAGAGTCTGCCTACGTTTCAGAGAGCTTCCCTACATGACTTCCCAAGGAGCCAGTATGGAGTGATTAACGAAAACAGGGACATATAATCCTGGTCATCCTGGACGGATGTCAGACAGCTCTGTTGTGCAATATTTGCCCAAAGCATCCTTGTATATTTGCTGAGGTGTTCTTGGGCCAGTACTGTCACTTATCTTTCCTTTCATCCTGCTTCCTCTAGAAAGAGGATGCTCATGTTTGCAAAATATTTTGCATTCCAAATCCCATTCTTCCACCCACTTTCAGCAGGGCAAATAAAGGTTTTATTTTTTTTGTTTGTTTTTAGCAAAACATTTATTGGTACATTTTAGACATAGATAATGATAACATTCATCATAGGGTATCTGTACCACTACATGATACTACACTTGATCTTAGCCAAAAGGCCGAGAAGCAATGTACCAGCACATGACACATGGAAAACATAATTTTATCCTTTTGGTTTCCCAGAGAAGACAACTTCTACACAAGCTTTCATAAGAGGCTCCTTCTGCCCAGCCAGGTTTGTGTACCCCAAGCTTATTGCCCTACTCTGGCTTACATTATCGTCTCCTCTTCAAGACTCTTGGTTTGGTGACTTAACAACTCACCTCCTTCAGAAAAGTCCCCACAAGAGGCTAGGCCATCCCTAGATCCATTCCATATTTGTTAGCACAGGCAAAGCTATGTGACTTCCCCGTCAGGTGATTTCCAAGACTCCCCTCTGCTGGGTACCACCCACCTGTGAGAGTGAAAAGCAAAAAAGGCTTCGGTTTGAAGTGTGAACAAGTGTGAACCTGAATGCTCTTAACTCCTGTTTGGGTTTCCTCTAAGCAGTACTGTGACCTTGCCCTTTGACCTTGTCCATTGCCTGAGACAGAAACACTCCTTTCCATGTGAGCCAAACGTGGCCTAATCTCACAGTGAGAAACAATCATCTTCCTATCAGCATGGGGTAGCTCTTCTTTCTAGAACAAGAGTTGCCTTTCTTATCCTGTTTGACCTAAAAGACACAGAAGAAATGGTGTCAGTTTTCAGCAGTTGAACTCTGTACCATTCAATGGAGTCAGCTCTATGCAATTCCAATTAAACTCTTTCTAATTAAAAGAAACTGGCAGGGAGTGAGGGAGTTTCTAAATTTCCCTGCCTCTCTAGGATCAGAGTTAATGTAGACAGAGGATGTTGCACACTACCTGAATTGCACACTACCTGAATCACAGTAACTACAATTTAATTCTTTTCTGTTTTTGAGGGTGTACAGGCCAAACTGTCTCCATTTGCCAGTGATATGATCCTACACAGGAAATTTTAAGGAATCCACTAAAAAACTATTAGGGTAAATGAGTTCAGCAAAGTTACAAGATACAATATCAATCTACAAAATTCAATAGTGTTCAATAGTGAACATCTGAAATGAACATACTAAAAATAAAGTTAAGAAAGCAATTCTATTTACAATAGGACCAAAAAGATAAAAATAAATTTAACCAAAAAAGTACAAAACTTATGCTTAAAAAGACAACTCTTATTAAAAGAAATTAAAGAATATATATGTTGAAAGTGAAGAAGGCCTAGACACACCCAGATATAAATTCCTTACTTTGTCTTGCAGGAAAAGCCTCCAGGCTTTTCACTATTGATTCTTATGGTTTGGAACCTGCTTTTTAAGAGTGGGCATGAGCAGAAGCTAGGTCATCTGGTCAACAATATCACAAGTTAAAAATCCCTGTACAGAACAGGTGCCCCTTCTTGTCATACAATCAAAAAGCAGCTCCCTTCTTATAAATTCCTTCATTATCAATCAATCAGGGAGGCAGATTTGAGCTTTTAATTCCTGACCTTCTTACCAGTTGGCTATGCAATAAAGCTTTTTCTTTTTCCAAAAACTCAGTATCGTTGTATCAGTGTCTATGTGCATTGAGCAGCAAGCCCTCACTTGATAACAATCTCATGTACATGGATTAGAAGACTTCATATTATTATTGGGGCATGGGGGGACAGCATCTCTCTATGGTTCACACTGGCCCTGAGCTCACTATGTAGCCCAAGATAGCTTCAAACTTGTGATGATTTTCCTGCCTTAGTTGGGATTACAGTTGTGCACCACCATCCCCAGCTGGAAGACTTAATATTATTAAGATGGGAATACTCCCCAAATTGATCTACAGATTCAATGCAACCCCCATCAAAATTCCAGGGAAGTTCTTTGATGAAATTGGCAATCTGATCCTGAAATTCATATGGGAATGCAAGAGATCAAAAGTAGGCAAAATAACTTTGAAAACAAAGAACAAAGTTGGAAAGCTCACATTTCAGAATTTCAAAAGTTACTACAAAAGCTATAGTAATTAAGACAGTGTGGTACTGGTATAAGGTTAGACATATAGATCAATGGAAAGTTTAAAAATAAATCCTCACATGTACAGCCGATTGATTTTCAACACAGGAGCCAAGGTGACTCAATGGGAAAAAATCCTTTCAATAAATGGTACTGATATACCTGTAATTAAAAAAAAAAAAGAAGCTGGACCCTCCTTGGACTATATACAAAAATTAACTCAAATTGAATCAAAGGCCTAAATCTAAAACTTCTCAGAAGAAAACAAAGATGTAAATATTTGAGCCTTGGATTACATGGTGGGTTCTTAGATATGACACCAAAAGTATAAGCAACAAAAGAAAAAGAACAGATAAATAAAGATATGATAGAATTTAAAGGAAAAACATTTTGTGCTATAAAGGACACAAGAATGTATAAGCGCAAATCAAGAATGGGAGAAAAAGATTTCGTATCTGTAATATATAAAGAACACTTGTAACTTAACAATAAAAAAAGATGAGTAATCCAATTTTCAAATGGGCAAAGGATGAAAAGATATTTTTTTCCAGGGAAGATATACAAACTGCTGATATGTACATGAAAAAATCCTCACATCATTAGCAATCAGAGAAATAAAGGTCAAAACCATAATGAGATGCCATTTCATACTCATTATGATGGCTAAGATAAAAAGATCACATACTCACAAGTGTTGGCAACAATGTAAAGAAATTAGAACCATCATCCCCTCATAGCAGAAATGTAAAATGGTATATTTTGGCAGTTCCTCGGTAATTAGATATGATCCATCAATTCTACCCTTTGGTATGTATCCAAGAGAAATTAAAACATGCGCCCCACATAAAACCTGGTATGCATATATTCATAGTAGCATAACTCATAGTATTCAAAAGCTGGATTAAAATGCCTATCAATTGATAAATTTTTGAAAATATGGTACATTCATGGGTTAGAATGTTATTCAATTATAAAAAGAAATAAAGAACAAGCTTCTTTAAGTAGGTATATCTCAAAGAGCATCATGCCAAATGAGAGAAACCAATCAAAAAAGCCAACAAATGGTATTTTATGATTCTATAATACGAAATGCCCAGAATAGGCAAATCTATAAAGAAAATAGGTTGCTGTTTTCCTAGAGCTGGGGTGATAGTTAAGGGATTTCATTCTGTGGTGATGAAAATGTTTTAAAATTGATTCGGGTGGTGGCTGCACAGCCCTCCGAATATACTAAAAACTATTGAATTATATTCTTTAAATGATTGAATTGCATGGTATGTGAATTATATCTCAAACAGAAATTTTTTTTAATGATGAATTTCTGAAACTGAGTAAAGGAAGTGGGAAAGATTGTGAGTATAAAGAAGTTCATTGGGTGAAATAAAAAAGCTGAAGAAATTCCCAACTGAAAATGTTCACTTTTCATTGAAAAAGAAGAGCAAAACTACCCGCTGGGAAGAAGTTTATAATCAGGCAATGATGCAACAGAGGCAAACACTGCAGAGGTGGCACAGTTCCAGTTGGTGACAAGTTCCAAGGTGTGTTGTGAGAGAGGGCAGCTAAGGTGGAGTGGACAGAGAGGTACCAGTGGCCCGGAAGTCACAAAGTAGAATATACATCTAAAGTACTTGAATCAAGGAAGTACTTTTCTTGCTATCATTATATCAGACAGCATTAAGGCATCAATATAACTTTCAAAAATCTTAGAAATTATCACTATTTGAAACCAGCAAATTTTAATTTTACTCTACTAAATTTAGGGATGGGTGTATGACTGTGAACGAAGACTGTACTTAAGTAATTTCTTATCTATGGAGGAGAAAATAAAAAAGAAAAATGTGTTTTCTAACTGCACTGTAATTGCACTAAGAATAAAAAACTATGTAGAATAATAAGCTTCCAGAAATTTAGAAACAAAACAATGAATATACAAAACAATAAACAAATACCAGTCACCTTTATCTACTGATTCAAATACTGATTTATGACCTTTTCCCTTTGCATTCCCAAGGTCAGTAAAGTCAGCAGAAAGGCCTTTTCCTTTCACTCCACCCTTGATTGGGTGGATTTTCCAGATCCCAGCTGACCTTTCCATAGAAGCCACCGTAATTTCTCACCTGTGGGGTCCCTAGCCTCCCCCATTTTCCAGCATGGTATGGAGTTGAGCAGAATCCTTCCAGTTCCATTGTCCCTAACCAGTCCCCATCTACTATGACACACAATAACAGTAAGAGTTTGAAACAGGATATAGAAACCAGTCTAGTTATATTAAGTACACAGGAATTTAATAAAGGTATTGGATATTTACAAGTTAACTTGAATGGTAGGAGGGGCAGGCTGTAGGTTGAGCTTCCAAGAATAAATCCCAGAAGAATGCAAAACTGGTTGTCCAGGCTCAGCAACAGTCAGACTGGTGAGCATTCAGGAGGCTGACACTGGGCCTGTTGAGTTCATGAACCCATAAGCATAGCTGTGATCCAGCGATCAGAAAGTCAGGATCAGGAGTTACTGCAGCCACCCCACAACCGCCTCTCAACACCCATAATGCTAGTGGCTGGATACTAGAACACCACTTCAGAAAAACCTCAAGAGCTTGGACAATGTCCAAGATCTCATTCACCGGCAGAAAAAACAGTCAGACATTAGAAAGGAAGCAGCTTCTGTTTCACTTTTACCTTCTACATTTAAACCAAATTGAATATAATAAATTCACGCAGGAGAATCATGGAAATGAGATTTCTAGCTTTCCAACTTCTGTGGTACAGGGTGATACCAAAAAAGTCAGAGAGAGCTACTAAGTACCAATCAGCTCTATCCAACACATAACACAAACACAAAGTATACACAAAAATGTAGACACATATCCCAGATGGCAACATTACTGGCCTTTTTTGTTATATGATTTTTTTGATAACCTTAACAGGAAACAGATAGGAAATTATATTAATGAGAAATGTGGAAAATTACAAACTCTAAAATTTCATATGGGCTAGAGTCAAATATCCCTGGTTACTGACTTCCTCTAAGGAATTTGAGGATATCCTCTGGGCAGCCTGTATGTTTTTAATTCCCTTGAAGTTCAGGCTCTCCCCAATGCACTCTAGTACTCATTTATAATAAAGACTCTGGCAGTATTTTGATGTCTGATGGCTGGGAGCTTTCAAGCCCTGCCATTCCTTTTTCCTTGCATGTCCCAGATCTAAACAAGCTGATAAAAAAATCCCAAGTGCTCCTTCCTTTGGCACTGATGGAAAAGTTCAAACCATGCAAACCTCAGTTGGCATGAATGAACCTTTGCCAAAGCCTCAGCACCTAACTGTTGCAAAATCCCAAGCCAGCCTCCCCTACTGCATTCTCAAGGCATTTTTAGACCTCTCTGGAGCCTGCCCTGCTCTTCTGTTCTCCCAAGAGAGCCCCTTGCATCAGTAGCGACTCCTCCACACTGTTCTGCGCATGTGCAGCACCATCAGTCTGGGCATCTGAATCCTATTTGTGTGGGAGACGCAACTTGCCCCTGAGGGACACCCACTGCATACTCCCCCCACCACCTGCCATCCACACACCATCCATTTCTCACTCCATCTTTTCTCCCTGCTGGTCCCTGTTCCCTTCCTCCATGAAGGCAGAATGGTGCACTTTTGTCCTATGTCCTATATCCTATGTCCAGTGTGTCTTTGTCCTGTCTCTGCTGGACAAGATCAGGTAAGACTCAATTCACTAGGGCTCTGCCCTGTGCAGGAATGTTCCTCTACACACACACACACACACACACACACACAAAACCACACACAATATCATATTTGACATCTTTTTTATTTTTCATATTAACAAATGTTTATGTTTATAGTTTTTTACTTTCTGCTTTTTTGTCACTGGGACCAAATACCTAATATATACAACTTAAAGGATAAAAGGCTTAATTGGACTCATCATTTCAAAGATTTCAGTCCATGGTTGGCTGTCTCCTAGATAGACACAAAATGGCAGAAGTGCTTGGTATAAGAAAACTGTTCACCTCGTGGTAGCCAGAAGCACAGAGAAAGCAAGGAGAGACAGAGACAGAGATGTATCCTCCAAAGGCATGCCCCCAGTGACCCAACTCCTTCAACTGGTTCCCACCTCCTAGTAGCCCATTCATCAGTGGAGTGTTCCATTGAAGTGCTCGGCACCCTCAAAATCCAATCTTCTTCCAAGCATAATAGGAAGAGCAGCTGTATCCACAGCTAACTCAGCATCATGGATGCCATGCTCTGGTGATGTCAAACTGCCAACTTCTAGCTAGCTCTTCATTTTGGTTTTCATCAGCACAGGGCCACAGAGGTGAGGACCTATCAAGTGACCTAATGATGGACAATCCAAAAACCCCTGAAGAGAAGGTAAGCCCCCAAATAATCAGAGATTGAAAGAGAAATAATGGATGGGATAGCAGTTCTAGCCCCAAGAAAAGCCTACCATTTTATAAACTGCAAAAACAGTGTGGAGTTATAGCCCAAGAGTGACTTCTTCATGGCAACTCCAACAGAGTTGGAAAAGAAATCCAGCATAGTGTCTGCCAAATTGCCAGAGATAGTTTAATCAAGTGCCAATTGGGAAAGGGTTGATTGTGTGAAATACAGCCACAGAACAAATACACTACATCTTCACTTCAGGACTTTCAGTGTTGCTCTGTAATATTAACTGGATGAGAGACGGTCGTGGGAGACAGACAGGAAAAGGGAAAGGACTATGAAAAGATCCTGTGAGAAGTTCGAGCACAGGCCAGAAAGGACACAAAACCCACACTCCATGGTGGAGGTCAGGCCCAGTGAGTGTGGCTTTCAGAGATAGTTGGATCAGAAAGTGATGGCATTGAGTCTAGCAGTCTGCTAGAGCCCGTCTCCTCACTCCCTTCATCTAGTGAGACTAGGGATCTAATCGTATCCCCATTTACCAACATGAGTGAGGATGTGTCTTGGCTTGGATGGTTGCCATGGTCAGGGGTTTACGGACAGAGGGCCCTCTAGAGTAGGGAGACCATCTCACAAACCCACAGGTGATATTGCTGAGCTGAGAGGACCTTGACTTGCTGGATTTTAAGAATGGAAGTCCTGGATGGAAAGCACTGATTTAAAAAATACAGAGGAAAATATTTCAAGCCATCTTTTCTCTTTTATTGGTGGGGGGGGGATTGGGGAAGTTTTTTAAATTTTCTTTTTCTCCTCTCTTTTCTTTTCCTTTCTTTCAAGTAGCCCAGGCTGACCTCAAACTTAGCAATCCTCCTGCCTCAGCCTCCCAACTGCTGGGATTATAGGCACGTGTCAACATGCCCAGCTCTTCCTTTTTTGTTTTGATCTTTTTTCTTGTATTTTTCCCTTTCTCACTCTTTAAATTTGTTCTTTATTCTTTTTCTCTTAGCTTGCTTTTTTCTTTCTCCTTTTTGTTTGTTCTTTTCTGTTACTTTTATCTAATACTATTAATTTACTTTTACATCTCTTTAGGATTTATTTCACTATTGTCACTTCCTTCTAATCTTTCACTGTTTACTTTTTCAAATTTTTCTTTTTTCATGCTCCCATTCCCCATACACACTATTCTTACTACTATAACGATTAATCTTTATGAACCTATAGAAAGTTAATTATATGCTATTACTATTGAATACTGTTTTATTTTTAGTGGAGGTAAAGTTGTTCCATTTAGTAGATATTTACTGTAAGTCAATATTGGTTTGTCTTAGTGTTTATACTATAATTATAGATCTTTTCACTATGGTTAAGAGTTTGTTGGCTCTTAGGGTATGTCAGTATCTACTTTGCCTTTGTACTGCTATTGTTATTGATTTTATTATCATAGTCAAGGTGACATGGCTGTGATCAATTGGTTTCCCCTGTATGCCAGTACAGTATCTAGATTGCTTTTGTGTCATTAATAATACGGTGGCCAATTCGTGGAGAATTGGGAACTGAGACAAAAACACCACAGCCTTTCTTCCCAAATAAGCAGCGGTGGGGGATTCTGGAGCAGAGGCAGAGTCCTATAGGTAGCAACACCCAGAGTACAATACTGAAATTCAGTAGATACTAACTAAAGAAGTCTCCATGCTAGCAACAAAGTCTTCTACTATAATCAACTCATAAACCTTGGCACAGAAATCAAATAAAATAGAAACATGAAGTCAATTGTTGCTTGCTGCTTGCTTCCTCACTATTTGACCATTTTGTCACCTTCCTGCGTTCTGCCTGCCATGAACTGTTTCTCCTCTGTGATGACCCTCTGCCATGCCACCCTGCCATTGAGCCAGCCAAATATGGACTGAAACCTCTACAAACTGGCAGAGAAGGTGAGCCAATCCCAGTGGCCAAGAAGAGGCTCCCCCACCACCATTCCATGCTCCTAGGGCAGAGAAGCTGAGCCAATCCCAGCAGCCAGGAAGAGGCTCCCCCGATGCCATTCCACGCTCCTAGGGCAGAGAAGGTGAGCTGTGCGGGCGCCAGAAGCACCCTCCCACCTGTGGAAATGAGAAGACACGTAAACAAGCCTCAAAAACAGACTTCCAGATCACCTAAAGCAACCCCAAAGGGAAACAACAAGGAACAATCTGATACTCAACTACCTGGACTCCCTGAACTGGCAACAAAAGAGGATCTGGAAAAAATGAAATCAGAACTAATTTCTCAGATAACAGCAAAGATTGTGCCCATAGTGCAAGATATGATTAATAAATCTGGAGAGGACAGAGATAAAAAAAATAGAGGATCTGAGGAATATGATGGAATCCCAACATAGGAAATAAATGGAATCCATAAAACAGATGCAAACAGTTTTTCAGGAGATTAAAAACTCCATCGAAAGTCTGAGCAGCAGAATGAACCAACGTGAGGACAGAATTTCAGATATAGAAGATAAGATTGCAATTAATGACCAGGAAAAGAAAAATTTCTTTAAAATTGTAAGGGAACATGAGAAACCAATCTAGCAGCTGCTAGACAATGCAAAAAAGAATAGCATAAGACAGATTGGAGTCAATGAAGCAAGAGGAGAGAGGGCAGATGACATTAAAAAAAACTCTTCACAGAAGTGATGGCAGAAAACTTCTCAAGCAGGGGAAAAGAACTTGATATACAGATAAGTGAGGCATATAGGACTCCAACTAGTCTTGACCAAAAAAAATCTACACATAGGCATATAATAGTTAGGATTCCAGAAACCCAACAGAAGAACAAAGTTCTACAAGCAGTGAGAGTAACAAATCACATAAAAAGGAAAGCCTATCAGAATCACAGCAGACTTCTCAATGCAAACCCTCAAAGCAAGAAGAGCTTAGAGTAATGTATTTCAAGTCCTAAAGGAAAACAGCCTCCAACCCAGATTGATGTACCCTGCAAGACTATCTTTCAAAATTGATGGAGAAATAAGATACTTTCATGATAAAGATCACCTTAGGAACTTCATGAATACCAAACCAGCACTCCAAAATATTCTAGACAGTATCCTGGGAAAAGACAATGAGGATCACAACCCCAGGAAGCCCAGCAGAATGAATCTATTGGGCATCACAAATTAAATGCAAAGGGGGAAAATCCAACAAAAAGAAAAAGTCATGACAAGGCTTTTAAAACTTGTAACTTCATCTGCCTAATGAGTATATAATTCAGTCTTGTTATTGTTCATGATTAGTATTTTTCTGATTCTAGTGTTGCACACCTTTCCTTGTGCTGCACTGGCTAATTATCATCTTCTTATGTCTACTTTTTAATTGAGTTGTCTATTAATGAGCTGTAAGAGTTCTTTATATATTCTGGTCATAGGTTATATGCATTGAAAATATGGTCTGTTTAAGGACTACTTTTCATTTTAATGATGTCATTTAAAGTTCTAAATATTGATGGAATCTCATTTATCAATTTTTTTCTTTTATACATCATTTTTTGTATCCTAGGAAGTTCTTGCCTAGCCTAAATTCATAAACATCTTCCCCTATAATTTCTTCTTAAAAAGTTTTATACTTTTAGGCTTTCATATTTAGTTTCATAGATCCTTTCAAGTTATTTTCATGTATGGAAATAAAAGGTTGAGGTTAATTTTTTATATACGGATACCAGGTGTTCTAGTGCTGTTTGCTGAAAACACTATCTTTTTCTCGGCTCTTGAATTGAGTTTATATTCTATAAAATGTTAATGTTAAATAATCTTTCAAAACTCAGTGGACCATATATGTGTGGTTCTATTTCTAGATTCTGTTCTATTCCAATGATCTATGTCTTCCCTTACACCAACATTGCCTTGATTATTGTATCTTTAGAGGAAGTCTTAAAATTAGGTACTAAACGTCTTCCAACACTGTTATTTTTTTTTTTACTTTTCTAGGTCCTTTGCACTCCTACATAACTTTTAAATTTCAATGTCCAATTTTTCTTTTATAGTAAGTATACACAGACCTGAATTTTTATATATACCTTGTATTTTCTAATCCTGCTAAATTCAAATACAAGTTCTAGGGGCTCCTAGAAATTTCTTAGTATTTTCTCTGTAGATGATCATTTCATCTACATATAAAGATTTTGCTTCTACCTTGCCAATCCTATCCTAATTGTGTCATTTTATTGCCAGACTATTTTTGTTTGGGCCTATATTTCAAAGTTTAATGGACAGATAAAGAGTAAGCATATCTGCCCTTGTTCCCCACCTTAAGGAGAAAGCATTGTATCTTCTCCATTCATATAAGGCATTCTCTCTGGAAGTATGGAGTACATGTCTTTAATCTGTTGAGAAGTTTCTGTTCTACTTGTAGTCTACTGATAGCTTTTACCATGAACAGCTGTGGAATTAGCCTGATACTTTTTCTCCAACTAGTGACAGGATCTTATGGCTTTTTCCTTTCCTCTGTTAAAAGGATGACTTTCTTCCAATGCTGAACCAACACTGCCATCCCTATAATAAAACCACTTTCTACATCCTGCCAGATCTGACTTCTAACAGTTTGTTTTGTTAAACAAATTTCTATCTATTTTCATACTTTTTTCTTCTGTTATCTTTATCCAGTTTTAGGATTAGCACAATGTTGAGTTCCTAAAATGAGGGGAGAAGTGTTCCTTCTTTTCTCTGCTTTAAATGTTTGATATAATTTATCAGTTAAAATGTATATGAGCCTGCTGTTGTCATACAGGTAGGTTTTCAAGCTAGGAATATAATTTCTTTAATAGGTGCTATTCAAATTTTATATTTCCTCCAGAGTTAGTTTCATTAATTTGTCTTCCAAGTTACTCCTTAGAAGTTGTAAAATTTATTTCAAAACAAATTTTTGAAATATCCTTTCTATATCCTTTTAAATTCTGTAAAATCTGTGGTAATGTCTCCTAGATCTTGATATTGTAATTTTAAAAATATATAATTGATATTGTGTAATAGGAAGTAAAGGTCTAAAGGAGCAGGGGAAGTGAGAGGCATAGGGGAAAGGAAAGAAGGGAAAAGAAAAAATATGAGAAAAGGAAAAAAATGGAAACAAAATCTTTGCAAATAGGGAAGGGTGGAGGAGGTGAAGGTAGGGCAGGGGAAGGGGAAAAAAATAAGAACCAAGATACTCATGTAATGGTACAAGATCCCAGTGATGTATGTAAATGTATTTTATACCTAAATTGTGCCAATAAACTTAATGGGGGAAAAAAATAAAAACGTGTGAAGACAAGGCAACAAAATGCCTCCCAGACTCCCAACTCCAACAATACCAATCCAGAGGGAATTGAGGAGGATGAAATCAAAAGACACATGGCTGAATTATTTGAAAGGATAATAGAGGAAATAACAAGAGGAATAAAGTGCTTGAGGATTTAACTAAACAGGTACTGATCCTAATAAAACAATCAGCAAGTTTACCAAAGACACTAATAAAAAGCTAGCTGAGCAAAATAAAGCAATGCAAGACAGAAATGTACAGTATAGGAAAAAATGTGAGTCCATGTAAAAGTACCAAAGAAAAATTCAGGAGATTAAACATTCTGTTGAAAGTATGGGTAGCAGAAGTGACCAATATGAGGACAGAGTGTCAGAACTAGAAGATAAAGCTGCTGTCAGCAACCAATTAATAAGAGATATTGAAAAACTCCACAACATATCATAATTAAAATCCCAGAAGCCTAACACAAGAACAAAATCTTAAAAGCTGTTAGAAAAAAACAATGAATCACTTATAAAGGAAAACGTACTAGTATTACAGCAAGCTGGTCCACACAAACCCTAAGGCCAGAACAGCTAGGACAACTTCCAGCCCAGACTGATATATCCTACAAAACTATATTTCAAAATTGTTGGAAAAATAAGATATTTCCATGGTAAAGAGCACCTAAAGAAATTCATGACCACTAAAGCAGCACTCCAAAAAATTCTCAAGGATAACCTAGAAAGATACAATGAGACTATCAATGACAAAAGATCAGACAGAAAGATCAAGGAGGGTAAGAAGGTAAGTAGAAAGGGAATCAGCAGTAGGAAAATAATGTGATGACAGGAATAAGCTAATACCTATCAATAGTAGCTCTCAATGTGAATGGTCTCAATTCATCAATTAAAAGATACAGACTGGCAGAATGGATCAAGAAACTGAAATCCAATGATATGCTGTATACAAGAAACATATCTAACCACCAAAAGAAATTCAGACTAAAAATCAAAGGATGGAAAACAATATTCAATGCAGTGGAAACCCAAAGAAAAGCAGGAGTAGGTATCCTATTTTCAGTCAAAGTGGACTTCAAGCTAAAACTGATAAGAAGAGGCAAATAAGGTCATTACATATTGTTTAAGGGAACAACTCAACAGGAAGAGATAACAATTATGAACACATATGCACTGAACCACCTTAGTTAAACAAACACTACTGAATATAAAAGATCAAATAGAACCAGAAGCCTGCCCAGACACCAGCAACTCTGGTGCACAGCCCCCAGCCAAAGGCCCACCCTGACAAGACTTCCACAGGCACACAGGCCCCAGACAGAAGCCCAACTGGACAACAGCTGCACGGTTGCATAAGTGCACAGGCCCCAGCCAGGGCCCCACCCAGACACCAGCTGCTTGGTCCCACAGGCACCAGCCAAAGGCCAGCCTGGAAAAGAGCTATGCAGGCCAACAGGTGACACCCAGAGGCTTGCCCAGATACCATCAATAAGTGCATGCAGGCCCCAACAAGAAGCACACGCAGACAATAGCCCAGCGAGGGATCCAGAAGGCCATCATTCTGAACCCAGGAATTAGCTCAGTGGTGAGCTGCAGGGAAAAGTCCTCTCTGAGGCTTGTTGACAATTGAAACCCACTGGGAGAGCAGAGTCACCTCAATAAAGGCACAGCAGACTGCATTGGTTGAAATGAGAAGAAGTCTATACAAGACTCAAAATCAGACTTCCAGATCAACAAAGGCAATGTTAAGGGGCAAGGAGATGGAACAATCTGAAATTCAACCACCTGGACTCCCTGAACTGGCAACAAAAGAGGATCTGAAAAAAATAAAATCAGAAATAAATTCTCAGATAACAACAGAGATTGTGCCCATAGTGAAAGACATGATTAGTAACTCTAGAGCAGACACAGATCTAAAAAATGAGGAGCTGAGGAACATGATGGAATCCCAACATAGGAAACAAATGGAATCCATAAAACAAATGAAAACATATACCCAGGAGATTAAAAACTCCATTCAAGGTTTACACAGCAGAATGAGCCAATGTGAAGACAGAATATCGATACAGAAAACAGGATTGCTCTTAGTGACCAGGAAAAAAGATTTCTTAAAAATAGCAAGGGACCATGAGACATCAATCCAGCAGCTGCTAGATGATGGAAAGGAGAATAACATGAGACTGATTGGAGTCAATGAAGAAACAAGAGATAATGCAAACAACATAAAAAATACTGTTCACAGAAGTAATGGCAGAAAACTTCCCAAGCAGGGGAAAAGAATTTGACATACAGATAACCAAGGCATATAGGACTCCAACTAGCTGGGATCAAAAATATCTACACCTAGGTATATAATAGTCAAGATTCCAGAAATGTAACAGAAGAACAAAATTCTACAAGCAGTTAGAGAAAAGAAACAAATCACATACAAAGGAAAGCCCATCAGAATCACAGCAGACTTCTCAACACAAACCCTCAAGTCAAGAAGAGCCTGGATTGGAGGATTTCAAGCCCTAAAAGAAAATAACCTCCAATGCAGATTGATGTAACCTGCAAAACTATCTTTCAAAATCGATGGAGAAATAAGATATTTTCATGACAAAGAACACCTGAGGAACTTCATGAATACCAAACCAGGACTCCAAAAAATTTTAAACAATATCCTAGGAAAAGACAATGAGGGTCACAACCCAATGAAGTCCAGCTAAAATGAATCCATCTGGCAAGATAAGAAATTAAATCCAAAAGGGAAGATTTCAACAACAGGAAAAGGTCATGACAAGAATAAGTCAATACATATCAGTTATAACTATCAGTGTTAATGGTCTCAATTCACCAATCAAAAAAACTCGACTGGAAGAATGGGTCAAGAAGCAAGATCCCACAATATGCTTTATACAAGAAACACACTTAATTCAAAAAGAAACTCATAGATTGAAAGTTAAAGGGTAGAAAAGAATACTCTATGTGACAGGAACCTGAAAAAAAGCAAGAGTAACTATCCTCTTTGCAGATCACATAAAATGGATTTCAAAAGAACACTAATTAAGAGAGACAAAGAAGGCCACTACATACTTGTAAAGGGAACAATCCAAGAGGAAGAGATGATAATCATAAATATGTACGCACTAAATACTAGTCCACACAACTATATAAAACAAATATTAACAAACATGAAAACAAACATGAAAAATCAAGTAAGCACTAATACAATAGTAGTTTGGGGCTTCAATACCCCATTATCACAAATAGATAGATCAACTAGACAAAAAATCAACAACAAAATACTAGAACTGAACCAAACTCTTGAACAAATGGACTTAACAGATGTTTACAGAGTGTTCCACACCACAAAATCAGAATACACATTCTTTTCAACTGCACACAGGTCATTCTCCAAAATAGATTACATGCTTGCTCATAGAACATGTTTAAGTAAGTGCAAAGGAACTGAAGTTATCCCCTTTATATTATCAGGCCATAGTGTGATGAAATTGGAGATGAATAGCAAAAGAAACCACAAGAATTTCATAAACACATGGAAATTGAACAAGACACTCCTGAACAACCAATAGGACACCAAGGAAATTAAAGAAGAGATCAGTTCCTACAGTGAAATGACAATGTAATACCACATATCAGAATTTATGGGACACAATGAAAGCAGTCTTATGAGGGAAATTCATAACAGTGAACACTCATATTAGTAAAACAGAGCCAGCTCAAATAACCAAATGCTGAACCTCAAGCTTCTAGAAAAAGAAGTGCAGGACAAACCCAAAGCTCATACAAGGAAATCATAAAGATTAGAGCAGAAATCAATGCTAAGAGAACAATACCAAAAAAATCAATGAAGCAAAGAGTTGGTTCTTTGAAAGAATAAACAAAATTGACAAACTCTTAGCCAAACTTATCAAAAAAGGAAAGAAAAGGCCCAAATCCATGCAATTAGGAATGAAAAGGGTGAAATCACAGTGCACCCGGGAGAAATCCAGCAGATTATTATATCTACTTTGAGAACCTATATGCCAATAAGACGGAAAACACAGAAGAAATGGACAGATTTCTAGATACATATGAATTATCAAAGGTGAATGAAGAAGACCTAAAAATTTTAAACAAACCAATATCAATCAATGAAGTTGAAAACGTATTTTAAAATTTACCAATGAAGAAAAATATGGGTCCTGATTGCTTCACTGCTGAATTCTACAAAATATTTCGAGAAGAACTATTGCCATTACTCCTTAAACTCTTCAATGAAATTGAAAAGGAGGCATTACTGCCAAATTCATCACTGGAAGCAAGCATCGTCTTGATTCCAAAAGAAGAGAAAGATCCAACTGAAAAAGAGAACTATAGGCCAATCTCACTAATGAACATAGGTGCAAAAATCCTCAATAAGATACTAGCAAGCAGAACTCAGAAGATCATCAAGAAGATCATACACCCTGACCAAGTGGGACTTATCCCAGGCATGCAGGGATGGTTCAACATAGGGAAATCAATAAATGTAATACACTATATTAACAGAGCCAAAGACAAAAAACATATGATCATCTCAATAGATGCAGAAAAAGCATGTGACAAAATCCAACAAGCATATGATAAAAACCCTACAGAAAATTGGAATAGATGGTCTTTATCTCAACCTGATAAAAGCTGTCTATGCAAAACCAACAGCCAATATCATACTAAATGGTCAAAAACTGAAATCCTTCACACTAAAATCAGGAACAAGACAAGGATGTCCACTCCTGTTCAATATAGTTCTGGAAACATTAGCCACAGCAATTAGGCAAGAGAAAGAAAAGGAATAAAGATAGGACATGAAGTCAAATTGTCATTATTTGCAGATGACATGATACTGTATATAGAAGACCCCAACAACTCCACCAAAAGTCTTCTAGACTTAATAACCAAATTCAGTGAAGTAGCTGGATACAAGGTCAAAACACAAAAATCAATAGCCTTCCTGTACATGAATAACAGACTCACTGAGAGGGAAATAGGGCAAACAATTCTTTTTACAATAGTATACAAAAAACTGAAATACCTAGGAATCAACCTAACGAAAGAAATCAAAGACCTGTACTCTGAAAACTACAACACTCTGAAAAAAGAGATCAAAGAAAATATCAGAAAATGGAAAGACATCCCTTGTTCCTGGGTAGGAAGAGCCAATATAGTAAAACTATACTTTCAAAACTGCTATATATATTCAATGCAATCCCAATTGAAATTCCAGCAGCATACTTCACAGAACTTGAGAAAACAGTCCAAAAATTCATTTGTAACAAGAAGAGACCTACAATAGCAAAAGCAATTCTAGGCAACAAATAGACAAGGTAAGAGGGTATCACAATCCCCAACTTGAAACTATATTACAAAGCTACTGTGATAAAAACAGTATGGTACTGGCAAAGAAACAGACCTGAGGATCAGTGGAACAGATCAGAAGATGCTGAAAGAACTCCAGACATACTCAGCAGCCACCTCATCTTTGACAAAGGAGCCAAACACCCTCACTGGAGGAAAGATAGTCTCTTTAATAAATGGTGCTGGAAAAATTGGGTTTCAACTTGCCAAAGATTAAAACTAGACCTATATCTCTCACCATGCACTAAACTAAAATCAAAATGGATCAAAGATCTAAATATTAAAACAGAAACACTAAACTGACTGGAAGAGAGGTTAGGTAGAACTCTTGAAGACATTGGTGTAGGAAAAGATTTCATGAAACCTTAGTCACATGGAACTAGTATAAAAAGTCAACAAATGGGATCTGTCTTATTAAAAAGCTTGTGCAGCATGCTCGCTTTGGCAGCCCATATACTAAAAAGCTTGTGCAGGGCTAGGGATTTAACTCAGTGGTTCTTCCACCTGCCTCGCGCAAGGTCCCAAGTTCAATCCTTGGTACCAAGAAAAAAAAAGCTTCTGCACAGGAAGAGAAACTACCCACAGTGTGAAGAGACAACCCACAATGTGGGAAAAAATTTTTGCCAGATGTTCCTCAGGCAAAGGTCTACTATCTAAAATATATAAAGAACTTTAAAAAATCAGACCTCTCAAATTTAAAAATAGTCCAAAAATGGGCATCTGAAATGATTTCTCCGACAAAGAAGTAAAAGAAGCAAATAAATATATGAAAAAATGTTCAATATCACTGGTCATTTGAGAGATGCAAATGAAAACAACACTGAGATTCCACCTTACACCTGAAAGAATGGCTGTTATCAAGAAATCAACCACTAACAAATGCTGGTGGGGTTGTGAGGAGAAAGAGGAACCCTTCTCCATTGTTGGTGGCAGTGCAGACTGGTGCAACCACTGTGGAAATCAGTATGGAGATACCTCAAAGAACAAGGATTAGAGGTCCCATTTGACCCAGCTATTCCTCTGCTGCTTATCTACCCAAAAGAATTAAAATAATCATACCACAGTGATATATGCGCACCCATGTTTATAGTGACACAGTTCGTAATAGCTTAAGCTTGGAAACAGCCCAAGTGCCCATCAACTGGAGACTGGATAAAGAAGATGTGGGTTTTTTTTATAAAATGGATACTACTCAGCCATAAAGAATGAGAAATAAGAGACATTTATAGCTAAATGGATGCACATTGAGGCCATACTCTTAAGTGAAATAAATAGGACCCACATGTGTAAATACTGAATAGATTCACTGGTGTAAGAAACTAAAAGTGTAAATAAGGATCAAAATGTATAATAGATAATGTTAAATAGGAAGAAAAGGTCCAAAAGGGTAGGGGAAATGAGAGGGGTAGGGGAAAGGAAAGAAGAGAAAGGAATAAATATGAGAAAAGGGAAAAATGGACTCAAAATTTTTATAAGTAGGGAGGGGTGGAGGGAGTGAAGGGAGGGCAGGGGAATAGGGAAAAAAATAAGAGCCAAGATATATCATGTAAAGGTACAACTTCCCAATGATGAATGTCATATTGTATATCTAAAATGTACCAATAAACTTAATGAATAAAAAAATGATCAGGTAAATATCAGTACAATTATAATGGGAGACCTAAATCACAAATAGACAAATCAAGTAGACAAAAAAGTCAACAAAGAAATATCAACTTGAACTATACCTTTGAACAAATAAACCTCAGAGATATCTACAGAGTGTTCCACCCATAACAGAATACATATTCTTAGCAGCACATGGGGCTTTCTCAAAAATAGAGCACATATTATCTAATAAAACATGCTTTAGTAAATGCAAAAAATCAAAATTATATCATGTATATTATCAGATAAATGTGCAATGAAATTAGAATTCAATGGCAAAATAAACCATAGAAATTATGTAAAAGTATGGAAATGAACCAATATGCTCTTGAATAATCAATGGTCACAGAAGAAATTCAGGAATAGATACTTCCTAGAATTAAATGATAATGCCAATACAACACACCAGAAATTAATGTACACAATGAAAGCAGCCCTATGTGGGAAGTTTATAACTATGAATGCCCAGTTCAGAAAAACAGACTGAGTCTAAATAAACAACCTAGTGGTTTACCTGAAGTTTCTAGAGAAATAAGCACTATCCAAACCCAAAGCTAGTACAAGGAAGTACAAACATCAGAGCAGAAAGCAATGAAACTGAGACTAAAAAACAATAGAATTAATAAATTGAAGAACTGATTCTTTGAAGGAATAAACAAAATAGACAAAACCTTAGACAATCTTACCAAAAAAGAGAAGAAAAGGCCCAAATCAGTGCAATTAGAAATGAAAAAAGTAAAATCACAGTGGACACTGTCAAAATCCAGAAGATTATTAGCACCAATACATTGGAGAACTCAGAAGAAATGAATAGATTCCTGGATTCATATGAATTACTGAAACTGAACCAAGAAGATTTTAAAGCCTTGAATAATCCAATAACAGGCAATGAAATGAAAGCAGAAAAAAAACATACCAACTAAGAAAGGGCCAGGTCCTGATGAACTAACTACTGAAAGATACTTGAAAAATAAAAATACAATATGAAAAGTGGGTCCAACAGCTGCTACATGACACAAAGAAGACTAATCCAGGATTAAATGGAATTGTTGAATTCTACAAGAACTTCAGGGAAGATCTAACACCAATACTCCTCAAACTCTTTAATGAAATCAAAAGGGAAGCAGTACTCCCAGAGTCATTCCTGAAATCTAGCATTACCCTGATTCCAAAACCAGAGAAGGATCCAACCATAAAAGAGAACTACAGGCCAATCTCTCTAATAAACATGGATCCAAAAATGCTCAACAAGTTACTGACAAACAGAATGTAACAGATCATCAAAAAGATCACACATCATGGTCAAGGTGGCTTCGTCCCCAGGCTACAAGAATATCTCAACATATCCAAATCAATAAATGGAATACATCACATAAACAGAAGCAAGGACAAAAATCACATGATCATCTCAATAGATATAGAAAAAGCCTTTGACAAAAATCCAGCGGCATTTCACAATAAAATAAAACCCTGAATGGAAAAGGTATAGAAGGACCTTTTCTCAATCTGATAAAAGACATTTATGATAAACCTATGGCCAATATCATATTAAATGATGTCCACTATCACCACTCCTGTTCAATATAGTCCTTGAAATATTATCCAGAGCAATCAGACAAGAGAAAGAAATAAAAAGGATACGTACAAAAAAGGAAAAAGTCAAATCACTACTATTTACAGATGGCATGATCCTCTACTTACAAGACTCAAGGAAATTCTACAAAAGATTCCTAGAAGTAATAGCCAAATTAGGCAATATAACAGGAGGCAAAGCCAACACAAAAATCAATAGCATTCCTGTACACTGATAATGAACTCCCTGAGAAAAAAAATAGGAAAACAATACCATTCACAGTAACATCAAGAAAAATTAAATACTTAGGAATTAACCTAACCAAAGAAGTGAAAGACTTGTACAATAAAAACTATGTCACTCTGCAAAAGGAGATTGAAGATGACATCAGAAAATGAAAAGACATCTCATGTTTCTGGATAGGAAGAACCAATATAGTCAAAATGGTTATACTTCCAAAACTCATACATAGATTTAATACAATCCCAATCAAAATACCAACAGCATTCCTTATAAATCTAGAGACAACAATCCTAAAATTCATGTGAACCCGAAGAGACCCAGAAGAGCAAAAGCAATCCTGCATAACAAAATCAAAACAGAAGGTATCATAATCCTGGATTTGAAGGTATATTACAAAACTACAGTGATAAAAACAGTATGATACTGGCACAAAACAGACTTGTGGATAAATGGAACAAAATAGAGAAAACAGAAAGAACCCCAAGCACACTCAGCTATTTTATATTTGACACAGGGGCCAAAAACATACATTAGAGGAAGATAGCCTCTTTAAAAAAAATGGTACCAGGAAAAATGACTATCCACAAGCAGAACATTGAATCTATATCCATATATCTCAATATATAATAAACTAAAATCAAGATGGATCAAAGATCTAAACGTTAAAACAGAAACACTTAATCTGCTAGAAGATAAAATAGGTAAAATGCATGAAGACATAGACACAGGAAAGAATTTTTCTGAAGAGAACCCCATTTGCACAAGAAATAACATCAAGAATCAAAAATGGGATCATATCAAATTAGAATGCTTCTGCACAGCAAAGGAAACAACCAACAGACTTAAGAGACAATGTACAGAATGGGAAAAAACTTTTGCCAGTTACTCCTCAGAGGATTAACGTCTAGAATAGATAAAGAACTCAAAAATTAGATACTCCAAAATAAAAGACCTAATCAAAAAATGGGCAACTGAAATGAATAGACATTTCCAGATGTAGTACACATGGCCAATAAATACATGAAAAATATTCACCATCACTGGGCATTGGGGAAATGCAAATTAAAACAACACTGAGATTCTCTTTTACTCCAGAAAAGAATGCCTATCTTCAAGAAATCAAATAATAACAAATGCTGGTGAGGCTGCAGGAAAAGGAACACCTCTACATTGTTATTGCAAATGTAAACTAGTACAACCACTATCTCAAAATAAAAAACAGAATAGAATAAAAGGCTAGGGATGCAGCTCAGTGGTAAAGCTGTGTTTAATCTCCAGTATCAGAAAGAGGGAGGAAGAGAGAGGGAGACTGAGTCAGAGACAGAATATAAGGAGAGAAAGAGAAAATTAGAGAGATAGAAAGAGACATATTGAAAACAAGAATTATAATTACTGAAGCTGACTTACAAGTACATAAGGGTTCATTTTGCTATCTAAAATATTGCAATGTCTATAATTTTACCCTCTCTATATGGAATATCCTTTTTACTATTCTATACGTAATTTATGCTTTCCCATTGTTTTCTAGATTAATCATCCAAAGATATTTTTATTTTTTGTGTGCTTTTAGAAAACAGCTTTTCAATTTATTTGCTAATTATTCTGCTTTAAAAGGAGTTTAAATTTTATCTAAAAATGAATTCACTTTATTTGTATTTTTAAAGGTTTATTCTCTCTTTCTGACTATTAATTAAAATATTTGAGGCTATGAGTTTCAGCTTGAGTACAGTTTTAGTGTACTGCAGAAGCTTGAACAGGCATCATCCTCATATGGTAGATTGGTGCTTTGGTACCTTCCTGAACTCCAGTGCCCAGAAAGCCAAAAACTACATTTCCCAGACACCCTTACAGATGGGGTTTTCAACGAGATTTAGATTTAGCCAATCAGATGTATCCAAGTGAGTTTTAGGTGGCAGAGGAAAGGCAGGACTATTGCCGCTTCTGCTGGCAGGCACAGTTGGAAGTGATTAATTTCCCTGCAACTGCATTAGCAGAGGTCTCGGTGACAGTCACCACTTTTGTGGTTGCCATAAGACAAGTATAGGTTATCATTTTACTAGTCCAGATTGTCGCAGAGGCCAAGGTTTGGAGGCTGCAGCAGTAATGACAATTTCCTGTTTGTGGTGACATCGTCACCCACAACGAAATTTTTATGTAGCCCTCCCTGGCTTTCTGATGTGGAGGAAACAGCAGCTGCCTTGGTGACACCATTTTGCAGTGTGACTTTCAGAGTCATTTCTGGAAACTACCTCGTGCATGGCCTCAGCATACCCTTAACATTTCTATGCACTATTTAATTCCCTGTAATAGTCTTCCTATACTAAGCAGAATGAATTGTTCTCATAACTAACCCTGACTGTTAAAACATAAAATTAGCATTGTGGTTCTACACTCTTTATGACAAAGGGTTGGTTGTGTTTGGTAGAACCAAATAGCACCAGCTTTAAAAAGTTAGAACTTTATTTTTCTCTGAAAAACAGCATGCCTCGGTACATATGGAAATGTCTGTTCTGCCCCACAAATTTCAGGCCCTTTCTTTTTGTTTGATCATCCCTACATCCATGTCCTTGTCTATGTGTCTGTGTTGGTATTCCAACCAAAAGAAGGGAAAGAAGGAAAGAGAACATCCTTTTTTTTGAAGGCATAATCCAAAAGTCTCACTAATAATCTCATCCTCTTCGCTAGAAATGAGTCACATGGCAGCCTGGGTAGCTAGAAACACTGACCCCTTTCACTGGGCCCTCCCTACCTCTTGGAGTCACTGAAATATTATTTTGATTACAAAACTCAGAGATGGCCTGGCCTAAAACTGTAAAACATTTCACTTGGGCCATATCCTTACTTTTTCTTGTTTTCTAACTATGATGAGACTGTAGTTTTCATCTAAGAGTTTTTGAATGCTTTTCTACCAGAGCGTAGTCTGTGGCAACCAGGAGCCAGCCAACACCAGAGAGCTTGTTGGAAATGCAGGTCAGCTCTGACCTCAGCCCCAATGAACTGAGGTCTACATCTAATCTACATTTTAATAAGAAGTAAGGGCTTAGAAGTTAGAGATCTCCCTCTGGGCGTTGAGGTAGATGAAGCAGCAGCATTCCTATCCTTACCTCAAAGAGGCCCTTCCAGGCAGGAGACCTTCAAGGAGCCTTTCTATGGAGTCATTTAATTAGAGCCCCACCTTGTGGTGACAATAGCAGCTCAAGAATTTGAGGCCTCGCTGGAGTTTGTTCAGGCTCGTTTCCAGTCTTTGAAGGCTGTTTGTTTTATTAAGGATTGAACTCCTGGCCTTCTCAGTGATGTATACGTCCCCAGCCTATTTCCTACTTTTTTTTTAAACTTAGAGACAGAATCTCACCAAGTTGCTAAGTTACTCAGGCTGTGCTTGAATTTGCCAATCTTCTTGCCTCGGCCTCCAGTTCAATTCTGAGCTTACCGGACCACCTCTCCCTATAATTTTGATTAACTAGCACAACTTCATTGTTTTCCTCTCTCTGGTTCCCATACCTTTCCCGTGTTCTTTCCTTCTTGAGCTCTTCTCTCTCCTTTATGAATTTCTTTAGTGTAAGGATTATAAGCAGCTGCCCAGGGCTAGATCTACCTGCAGACATCTTTCAACTGGCTGTCACTGTATTTTTCAAAAAATCTGATTTGAATGGCTTTCCCTTCCAACCACCCGTTTCCCCACCACTCCTTGTTGTCCCATACCCAGCCTAGCCTGATTCATTAACTTACATTACTTCCCTGACCCCTATGGGTATTTGAGTTTGTGAATCAACTTAGGTTCTTTTTTCTTCCAAGAATGGAAAACCTTCAGGATTACAGTTTATAATTCCCTATTCTAAATGGTATCAAAGCATTGCCACTGAGCCTGACCAATTCCTTTTTTTTTTTATTTCCTTCATTTTTACTATGGGATTCTCCATATTGGTTATTTCCTTCTCACTGAATTCTCATACTACATTATCTCTAGCTTAGTTCCTTTATATTACACCATATCCTAAAAATGTGACCTGATAAACTAGTACCACTAGATGTGAATTTTAAAATAGTTTGTGAACGAATTGCTCCTCAATCCTTATTCAACTTCATAAGACCTTCATAAGACCTACATAAGACCTAAAGTTCCAGTATTTTGTTCACTATAGTTTATTAGTAATTGTTCTTTATTTTCTTGGATATCAATTCTCTTTCCATATACAAAATGCATGTTAAAAAGCAATTTCAGTCCTACATGTATACTCCAAGAGTAATAAAAACAGTTGTCCACACAAAAACTTGACAACCCAGGGGCAGTTGTACACACCTGTAATCTCAGCACTCTGGGAGGCTGAAGTGGGAGAATCACAAGTCTGAGCCCTGGGCAATTTTGCAAGAACTGGGCAACTTTGCAAGAATTTTTCTCAAAATAAAAATTTTTAAGAAATAAAAAAGGGCTGGGGTTGTAGCTCAGTGCAAAGGCCCTGGGTTCTGTACCCCAGTGGTAGTACAGGTAGCACAATTGGAGCCAGAGACCACTCCCCCCTCTACCCACCTGAATTTGGGCAACAACCCAGGGCCATTCCTCCTTCCACTGTCCTAAGAGAAAAAGAAATAAAAATAACAAATACTCTAGAAATCTCTACAGCTCCAAGCCAGAGCACGAGCTTGCTAGATCTCATGGCTGGACCTTCAGTAACTTTTCCCCACTGGAACCTGGTTAAAGGTTCATACGTATGGCCTACATCTCATCTATGTAATTTAGTCAGAGTGAACTCTGGGACAGGCATGCATGCCGGAAGCCCCTGAGATGACTCCGCACCCTATCCATCATTTCTCTCAATCTTACCCAGAAATCCAATGAGAGGCACCTGGGGTGGGGTGCACTTCTTTTAAAATCCAAAAGCCTAATTTATCTGTTCTCTTTTTATTTCCCTGTCGCCTTGACACCACTTCTTTGTTCATGCTACCCTTTTTGTTTCTGCCGGCATGGACCTGCCTAAGTACATCTTCTCCCCATCTTCCATAAACAGAGCTACTTTTTCTCTTACCGTTGGATGTATGCTTGCGAGTCTTTGCTCACCATACACAAAAGCCTGGAATCTATCTGTTGGGTCCTCCACATGGTATCAGTATCTCACACACACACACACACACACACACACACACACACACACACACCACAAAATGTACACAAATATTTATAGCAAAGATTTTTCATAAAAGCTAAAAGATGGGAGCTAATCAAATATCCATCAACAGGTAAATGGATAAACAAAATGTGGTAATATCCATGTCATGGAACATTATTCAGCCACAAAGGGAAGGAAATACTAATATATATTGTAATGTAGATGAGGCTTGAAAACATGTTAAGTGAAAGAAACTACTCACAAAGTGCCACATATTGTATAATTTTTTTACCAAGTTAGGGGTGCTGAAATCTCCTTCTGGAGGTGTTTTCTAGGTTCTTTCTGTCCTGAGCAAAGTCTTGGTCAAGACAAGCATAAACGGGGCCAGGGATTCAGCTCAGAGCTGCCACTTGCCTCGCAAGCACAAGGACCCAAGTTTGATCCCCGGTACCGAAAAAAACAAACAAACCATCTTTCATTGCTACTAATGTTGACCTTATGAATGGCAAATAAACTATGGATGTTTCATGTCTTGAAAAATAAAAAAAGACAAGCATAAATGGTGGCAAAGTTTTATTAAAGGTAGAAAAAGAAATATGTTCTGCAGAACAAGTTTGGGCCAAGTAAAAGTAGGAAAAGAAGTACACCCTACAGTGTGAGGGCAGGCCACCATACAAGAGAGAACACAGTAGCAAAAATTCAGTCCAGACTGTTTCTTTTCTATTGCCCACTCCTCAGGATGATGTCAGGTCCAGGCTATCCAATTGAAAAACTGCTCCAGTTTTTGTGAGAAGTCCATGTGCAGGGTTTGGGAACTGTTCTGTGCATGTATCCTGGGATTTTATAATTAACAGGTCACACCTCCTTCCCCAGCCAGCTTTGCCAAGCCCTAATCTCCTGTCTCAATTTCATTTTTATAAAATGTCTAGAATAGGCAAATCTATAAAGTCAGAAAGTATATTAATGCTTTCCCAGGGAAGAAGGGTAAAAGGGGGGATGAGGAATTTTTATAGCTAAGGGTATAAAGTTTCTTTTGAAGGTTATGAAAATGTAATAGAATAGCTTCCTCTGGAAGCTGTCTTTAACAGAATTACTCTCATCTCCTCTTCCTAACCTTCTCCCTAATTTTTTAACAACCCATCCCTTTTCACATGGTATTCTACATCCTAAAAAGAGGCCTCTTTAGCATCCTTTCTTTTCTTTCTCACTCTTATGAATTGACTTGCAGAAATGTATTTTCTGTTTGAAGAGAAAATGCAGATGCTGGCCCCAGGTCAATTTGGATGTTCTGGGGAAGAAGAAGAGGAGACAGAACAAGGACACATGCTCTGGAGAAGAACACACACTCCACTGGTGGATTTCCTGCCCTTTGTCTCACTGTGCCCTGTTTTATGCCCATGAAAACCCTTCTTGAAGCCTCCAAAGGTAATTTAAGACGGAAAATTTCCCTATCTTCTTCAAGGCCAGCTTTGAATAAAACTGTTACCTTCCAGTTGTTTGTTTGTTTGTCTGTTTGGGGACAGGGTCATGATAAGTTGCCATGGCTGGCCATGAACTCAAGATCCTCAGCCTCCCAAGTTGTAGAGATTCTTAATGTACACCAATGTGGCCAGCCCTTCTACCAACTCCTGTCTCCCTGGCAAGCAGCACAGACCCTTGATTCTAGTAACAAAAACATTCTAAAACTAATTGTGGTGATGGATGATATATTAAAAATCCACAGAATTGTACACTTTAAAGGGATGTGTTACGTAGTGAGGGAATTATGCCTCAACAAAGCTGTTTTAAAAATCATATATGAAACCTTACAGACACAGTCAAATGGTTTTTTTTGCAAAACTGCTGAACCATTCAATGACAAAAGAACAGTTCTTCAACCAACAAGGTTTGGAAAACTGGATATTTATATACAGAAGAATGAAGTTGGATCATTACCTTATGCCATGTACAAAAAAATTAACTTAAAGTAGATAAAAAATCTAAACAACTAAAACGATAAAGCTCTAAGAAGAAAACTACAGAAAAGCTTGATGATATTAGATTTGTCAATGATTTCTTGGTTATGACACCAAAAACACAGACAATAAACATGAAAATAGATAAATCATACTATATCAAAATTTAAAATTTCTGCACATCAAAAGACACAATCAGCAGGGTAAAAAACAATAGACAGAACAGAATAAAATATATGCAAATCATATCTCTAATAATGGGTTAATATTCAGGATATATAAAGAACTCTTACACAGGATACAAAATGAACATTTGAAAATCAGTAGCTTTTCTGTATACTAATAATAAACCAACTAAGAAAAAAATCAGGAAAATAATTCCATTCACAATAGCTTCAAAAAAATAAAATATGGATCAACCTAACCATGGAGGCCACAGACCACTACAATGAAAATTACAAAACACTGAAGAAACAAACTGAAGAAGACACTAGAAGATGGAAAGACCTCCATCCATATTCATGGATTTGTGGAATTAACATTGTTAAAATGGCCATATTACCAAAAACAATCTATAGTTTCAATGCAATCTCCAACAAAATTCCAATGACATTCTTCACAGAACTAGAATAAAAAATTCTAAAATTCATATGGAAACAAACAACAGAGAATAGCCAAAGCAATCCTAAGCAAAAACAGCAAGCCTGGAGGCACTGCAATACTCAATTTCAAATTATACTACAAAACCATAGTAACCAAAACAGCACAGTAACGGCACAAAAATAGAAACATAAACCAATGGAACATAATAGAGGACACAAAAACAAATCCACACAAATACATTCATCTGATTCTTGATAAAGAAGCCAAAAATATATATTGGGGTAGCCTAATGTGGTGGTGTACACCTATTCTCCCAGCACTTGGGAAGCTGAGGCAGGATTGCCACCAGTTTTAGGCCAGCCTGGGATACAAAATGAGTTCAAGGCCAGTCTCAATTACATAGCAAGACCCTGTCTCAAAAAACAAACAAGCAAAACAAATATATATATATATATATATATCCATCCCCCATCCCTCAAGGAAACAATAATCTTGGCCAGCTGTTTTTCCAACAGAGGATTAATATCTAGAATATATAAAGAACATAAAAAGGACCCAAAAAATCAAATAGCCCAATTAATAAAGGGGCAAATGAACTGAACAGACACTTCTCAAATGAAGTACTACAAATGGCCATTAAGTATACGAAAAACATTCAACATCTTTAGCCATTAGGGAAATGAAAATCAAAACAACACTGAGATCCCATCTCACCCCAGATAGAATAGTTAGCATCAAGAGAACAAAAAATAAGCCAGGCATGTGGTGCATAGCTATAATCCCAGCACTCTGGAAGGCTGAGGCAGTATAATTAAAACTTTGAGCCATCCCAGGCAACTTAGAAATTTAGTGAGACCTTGTCTGAAAATAAAAAATTTTAATAAAAGGACTGTGGATGTAGATCAGAATGAAGACCCTAGGTTCAGTCCTCAGTACCACCAAAAAACAATAAATGCTATCAAGGATGCGGGAAAAAAAGAATCCTTCTACTGCTGGTAGGAATGTGAATTAGTACAGCTACTATGGAAATCAGTATGAAAATTCTTTTAAAACCTAAAAATAGATATAATACCACTTGATCCAGCAATATCACTCCTTGGTATACATCTGAAGAAATTAAAGTCAGTACATTATAGAGATACCTGCATACCTATGTTATTGTGACAAAATTCACATTAGTCAAGATATGGAACCAACCTAGTTGCCCATCAACAGATAAAGAGATGAAGAAAATGGGCCGTGTATATACAATGAAGTACTATTCAGCTATAAAGGTGAATGAAATTTTGTCATTTTTCAGGACAATAGATAGAAATGGAGATCATCATATTAAGTAAAACAGCCAGACCCAGAAAGACAATTATTGCATGTTCTTCTTAATGTGTGAAATTTTAAAAAAAATGACATGAAAGTAGAAGGCAGGCTATTTTTAGAAAAGAGGAAGGAAATTAAGAGGAGAAGAGGGTAAAAGGGAAGGTAATGTGAGGGTGGATATGATCAAAGTATATGACAAGCATTGAAACCCAGTATTTTGTAAAATTAATAGGCACTAATAAATAGAGTAATTAAAACAATGAAGATAAATAGATGATATAAGACAAGGCAATGGGAACAGAGATGATTTAGACTAGTGAAAGGAAGCAAAGAATAAAATCTATTGAGAAACAAAAAATTAAAAATATCTCAAAAAACTCCTACAGCTCAACAACAACAAAAAACAAATAAGAACCAAGAGAGATTATATAAAGGTGCTAATTTCCAATGATGAATGTCATTATATTGTATACCTAAAATGTACCGATAAAATAAAATTTTTTGAAAAATAACCAGATTAAAAACTAAGCAAAGGTCTTGAATAGATATTTCTCTGAAGACACACAAATGGCTGACAGTCATATGAAGGTGCTTGATATGCATAGTCATTGGGGAATTTCAAATTAAAGCAATAATGAGAAATCATCTAATACCCATTAGGGTAAAAAAAGAGGAAGAAAAGAAGATGAGAAAGAAGAGGAAGTGGAGGAAGAGGAAGAGGAGGAGGAAGGAGAAGAAAGAAGAAGAAAGAAGAAGAGAAAGAAGAAAAGAAAAGAAAAGAACAAGTGTTGGCCATATGTAGAGAAACTGGAACATTTGGGCATTACTGGTAGGAATGTAAAATGGTATACCCACTATGAAAAGCAGTATGGTGGTTCCTCAAAAAATTAAAAATAGAATTATAATAGTACATTGGTGAGGGTCCTCTAGAGGACAGAATCAACAGAAAAAAATACATAAATATATAATTATACAAGGGGTTGTATTAGATTATAGGATCAGAAGTAGGACAGTGAACAACAGCCATCAGCACGGTGGAGAGCCTGAGGCTCCAGCAACTGCTCCGTCCAAGAAGCTGGAAGATACAGAACAAGAGGGACCAAGGATGCAGCCCCAGTCCCAGACTGAAGGCCTGAAAGTCCCCTGTAGCATCATGGGCTGAGTGCACATTGAAAGCCTGAAGAAGCTGCAGTCTACTGTCCACAGGCAATGACAGTAGCAAAAGAAGCACTGCTCAAGCAGAATGGAGCTTTGAAAATCCAGGCCAACTTCTGCCTTCATCCCCTTTCATTTCACCCAGGCTGCAAGACTATTGGAGGGTACCAGCCCCAACCAGGTGGGTTTCCCGCCTCAGCTTGCTGGCCTACATGCCAACTGTCTTGGGAAGTATTCCAGACACACCAGAAGCATGCTTTCCTAATCTGTTAGGCATCTCTTAACCCAGTCAAGTTGACTATCATAATTAATGGTCACACATATGATTCAGCAATACCACTTCTGGATATTTATCCAAAAGAACTGGAATCGGGGCCTAAAAGAGTATTTGTATGTTCATAGCAGCAATAGTCACAACAGGCAAAAGGTAGAAGCAACCCAAATATATATCTGCAGGTGAATGGATAAACAAAATATGGTAGGTACACACAATAGACTATTACTCAGCCTTAAAAAAAAGAAGGAAATTCTGAAACATACCATAACATGGATGCCTCTTGAGGGCATTATGCTAAATGAAATAAGACAGTCACAAAAAGACAAATACCATGTGATTCCACTTATATGTGGTATGCAGAGGAGTCGAGTTCCACGAGACAGAAAGCAGAGAGTTTCCAGGGCCTTGGGGGAAGGAAGTTGTAGAGTTGTTTAATGAGTAACAAGTTCTAGTTTTACAAAATGAAAAAGTCCTGGATTTTTGTTGCACAACAATGTTAATATACTCAATACAACCGAAATATACACTTAAAAAGTGTTCAGGTGGTAAATTTTATGTAACGTTTATATTACCACAATTAAAATTTTTAAAAAAGTAAATCCATGTATATTGACTAACATTTGGGTGAGAAATTCCTCATTTACTGACTTAATTGTTACTTTTAAAAGAAGAAAGTTTACACAGAACATTTATTATTATTTATTATTAGAACAGAGCATTTATTATTTAAACCCAATGGTAAGCAACATACTCTATCTGCTACCCTTAATATTTTCTTAAGAAGTTTTCTTTTTTAATTAAAGATACTCGCAGTATGATTTCTATCCAAGAAATATGAAGAAATATATTCAAAATGGGTGCTTGACTGGAGTACTGGTGTCAGATGGAAGTGCAGGACTTGGTTCCGCCAGCCAGGCAGAATAGAATTCTAGCCTTGATGGCTCCTGCTACTTGTCAACCTACCCAAATCTAAACCAGCTTCACACATCCCCATTCCCTTGTCCCAATGGCTCTTCCTCCCTTTTGTCTCCAAAAGCATGCCACATGTGGTCCAGTAGGGAACCTGAGTAGCCTCATGCCAATGTCTGTCTGAGGTGGCAAGTTGTTGATGAAAATCCCCTGGAACTGGTCCCTGATTTAGTAGGAAAAAATACTAGTCTTCCTCATTGGGGGAGCCAAAGCTCAACACAGAATCAGTGGCTCTGTTTCCTGATACATTATCCCTGTTCTTTTGGCTCTCCGGCCTGCCAAGTTCTCTATACCCTCTTGTGACTCGTAATGCCACTGCCACTTGCTCCTTCTCGGGCATATTTCCCGTTAGTGCCTCTTTTTCTCCTGATCCTCTGTAGGTTAACTGTGCCTCCTGCTATAAGCAGTGGTGGTGGATGAATCCCAAGTCCAGATTAGGTACCTGGCTCTAGATACTTCTAGATCCCCCTCTAAATAAAGTCTTTATGATTGGTCTTTGGGCACAGAAATATATCCTAGCTCATGGCTCCCAGTGAGAGAAAACATCAAAATTAACAATGTGAGTTTTAAAATATGATGCCTCCTGAATTAGCAGCTCCAGAGTTAAGTCTGGAAATGGAACCCATTAGAAGGAACACGGGGAGTTCTTTTTTTTTTTTTTTTGGTACCAGGGATCAAACTCAGGTCCTTGCGCTTGCTCAGCAGGCGGAGAAACCACTGAGCTAAATCCCTGGCCCCGTGGGGAGTTCTGATAACGTGCATGCAGCTAGAAACTAGGGTTCTCTCTTTGTCCCTTCCCTGATGCCCTTCAGGACTATTCTGTTCCATTGAATGTTACCTTCTCAGAGCCTCTAAGTTATAGGCTTCCTTCAAAGAGGAGCAGTTATTAAAAAATAATCCTTACTTTAAATTTGGGGTAATGCTTTTTTGTTTGTTTTGCTATTAGTTATATGAGCTCCTTATATGTTTTGAATATTAACCTTTTATCACATACAGTGATACCTCGGTTGTCAAACAGCTCCAAGCTTGAACTTTCTGCTACTCAAACAGCAAAGTTCAAAAAATATCTGCTCTGTGTTCATAAGTTTGTTCGGTTGTTGAACCAAAAATCCAACTTGAAAAACCTGTATGGGTCAAGAGCAGGCCATGCGTCATGTCTAGCCTCAGACACAAAGAGGTCATGCTTCAGGCTAAGTGCCATTCTCGCCCAGACAACACATAGTTCTTGGGTTACTGCATTTAAACATTTGTCATTGTGCATTTCTTTTTGAGCTTCATTTGCATAAAATAGCATAACCATGGCTCCGAAGAAGTTAGTGATACTAGCAGTAAATCTAAGAGGAAAACTGGGAGAAACATGATAGAGTTAAAAAAAGAAATCATTGCAAAATTTGTTAAAGTCCTGGAGAAATGAATTTATAAGTGTAATTATTTGGGCCTTGGAACCAATTATTTGGTTTTCCATTATTTCATATGGAACAAAACAAGCTCAGTTCTCAAACTTTTCAGTGCTCAAACATGATTTTGGAATGAATTGAGTTTCACAACTGAGGTATCACTGTTTATGATTTATAAATATTTTCTCCCCATCTGTTCTTTTGGCGGGGGGGGACCAGGGATCGAACTTGGGACCTTGTGCTTGTGAGGCAGGCAGCAGAACCACTGAGCTAAACCCCCAGCCCCTCCTGTTTTGTTGATTATTGCCTTTGGTGTACAAAATCTTATGAGTTTGATGTGGTTCCTTCTTATTTATTTTTTTGCTTTTGTCACCAAACTTTTGATGTGATAACCAAAAAACAAAACAAAAGAAAGCAAACAAACAAAAAAACACTATCCAAGTCAAAATCAAGGAGCTTTGTGCCTACATTTTCTTCCAGGAGTTTTATAGTTTTAAGTCTTAGGTTTAGGCCTTTAATTTAATTCATTTTGGGTTGATTTTCACAGATGGTGTAAGATAAATGTCCCATTTCATTCTTTTGCTTACGGAGATCCAGTTTTCCAAACACAACTAATTGAAGAGACTCTTTTTCTCACATACCTGCTTCATGGTCTTATTGAAAATTAGTTGACC
Source organism: Heterocephalus glaber (assembly GCF_053883595.1). Classification (NCBI taxonomy): domain Eukaryota; kingdom Metazoa; phylum Chordata; class Mammalia; order Rodentia; family Bathyergidae; genus Heterocephalus; species Heterocephalus glaber. The sequence continues at coordinate 22,327,694 of NW_028258156.1, read as the reverse complement.
ATATCCACTTAGGATTATTTCTAGGTGTTCTATTCTGTTCCATTAGTCCATGTGTCTGCTATGCTAATACCATACTGTTTTGATTATTTTTTTTCCTTTTTCTTTTTTTTTCCCATTAAGTTTATTGGTACATTTTTTGGTATAAAATACAGTTACATTCATCATTGGGATCTTGTACCATTACATGAGTATCTTGGTTCTTATTTTTTTCCCCTTCCCTTGCCCTCCCTTCACACCCTCCACCCTTCCCTATTTGCAAAGACCTTGTTTCCATTTTTTTTCTCTTTTCATATTTCTCCCTTTACCTTTTTTCCCTTCCCCTACCCCTCCCAATTTCCCTGGTCTTTTAGACCTTTTCTTCCTGTTACACAATATCAGTTATACATTTTTTAAATTACAATATCAAGATCTAGGAGACATTACCACAGATTTGACAGAATTTAAAAGGATATAGAAAGCATATTACAAAAATTTTTTTTGAAATAAATTTTACAACTTCTAAGAAGTACCTTGGAAGACAAATTAATGAAGCTAACTCGGGAGGAAATATAAAATTTGAATAGCACCTATTAAAGAAAGTGGTTTTGCCACCTGCTGCGCAAGCGCAAGAACCCAAGTTCGATCTCCGGTACCAAAAAAAAACAAAAACAAAACAAAAAAAAGAAAGTATATTCCTAGCTTGAAAACCTACCCATATGAAAACAGCAGGCTCATAAACATTTTAACTGATAAATTATATCATAAAATTAAAGCAGAAAAAAGAAGGAACACTTCTCCCCTCATTTGAGGAACTCAACATTGTGCTAATCCCAAAACTGGATAAAGATAATAGAAGAAAAAAGTATGAACATAGATAGAAATTTGTTTAACAAAACAAACTATTGGAAGTCAGATCTGGCAGGATGTAGAAAGTGGTTTTGTTATAGGGATGGCAGCGTTGGTCCAGCACTGGAAGATCCACACCCAAAAGTCATCATTTAAACAGAGGAAAGGAAAAAGCCATATGATCCTGTCACTAGTTGGAGAAAAAGTATTGGACTAAATTCTACAGCTGTTCATGGTAAAAGCTATCAGTAGACTAGAAGTAGAACAGAAACTTCTCAACAGATTAAAGACATGTACTCCACACCTCCAGTGAGAATGCCTTATATAAATGGAGAAGATACAATGCCCTCTCATTAAGGTGAGGAACAAGGGCAGATATGCCCACTCTTTATCTGTCCATTAAACTTTGAAACCCAGTCCCCACCAAAATAGTCTGGCAATAAAATGACACAACTAGGATAGGATTGGCATGGCAGAAGCAAAATCTTTATAGGTAGATGAAATGATCATCTACAGAGAAAATACTAAGAAATCTCTAGGAGCCCCTAGAACTTGTACTTGAATTTAGCAGGATTAGAAAACAAAAGGTATATTTAAAAATTCAGGTCTGTGTATACTTGCTATAAATGAAGAATTGGATACTGAAATTTAAAAGTTATGTAGGAGTACAAAGGACCTAGAAAAGCCAAAAACAAAAACAAAAACAAAAACAGTGTTGTAAGACGTTCAGTACCTAATTTTAAGACCTCCTCTAAAGCTACAGTAATCAAGGCAGCATTGGTATAAAGAAAGACATACAGATCATTTGAATAAAACAGAGAATATAGAAATAGAACCACACATATATGGTCCACTGACTTTTGAAAGCTTATTTAACATTAGCATTTTATAGAATATAAACTCGATTCAAGAGCCAAGGAAGAGATAGTGTTTGCAGCAAATGGCACTAGAACACCTGGTATCCATATATAAAAAAATTAACCTCAACCCTTTTTATCCATACATGAAAATAACTTGAAGGGATCTATGAACCTAAATAAGAAAGCCTAAAAGTATAAAACTTTAAGAAGAAATTATAAGGGAAAATATTTATGAATTCAGGGTAGGCAAGAACTACCTAGGATACAAAAAACATGATGTATAAAAGAAAAAAATTGATAAATGGGATTCCATCAAAATTTAGAACTTCAAATGACATCATTAAAATGAAAAATAGTCCTTAAACAGACCATATTTACAATACATATAACCTATGACCAGAATTATATAAAGAATTCTTAGAGCTCATTAATAGACAACCCAATTAAAATGTAGACATAAGAAGATGATAAATAGCCAGTATAGCACAAGGAATGGTGTGCAATTCTAGAATAAGAAAAATACTAATCAGTACAATAATAAGATTGAATTATACACTCATTAGGGAGATGAAGTTACAAGTTTTAAAAGCCTTGTCATGACTTTTTCTTTTTGTTGGATTCTCCCCCCTTGCATTTAATTTGTCACGCTCAATGGATACATTCTGCTGGGTTTCCTGGGGTTGTGATCCTCATTGTCTTTTCCTAGGGTATTGTCTAAAATTTTTGGAGTGCCGGTTTGGTATTCATGAAGTTCCTGAGGTGCTCTTTATCATGAAAGTATCTTCTTTCTCCATCAATTTTGAAAGATAGTTTTGCAGGGTACATCAATCTGGGTTGGAGGCTGTTTTCCTTTAGGGCTTGAAATACATCACTCCAAGCTCTTCTTGCCTTGAGGGTTTGCACTGAGAAGTCTGCTGTGATTCTGATGGGCTTTCCTTTGTATGTGATTTGCTTCTTTTCTCTCACTGCTTGTAGAATTCTGTTCTTCTGTTGGATTTCTGGAATCCTAACTATTATAGGCCTATGTGTAGATTTTTTTTGATCAAGGCTAGCTGGAGTCCTATATGCCTCACTTATCTGTATGTCACGTTCCTTTCCCCTGCTTGGGAAGTTTTCTGCCATCACTTCTGTGAACAGCTTTTTCATGTCATCTGCACTCTCTCCTCTTTCTTCACTGACTCCAATCAGTCTTATGTTATTCTTCTTTGCATCATCTAGCAGCTGCTGGATTGATTTCTCATGTTCCTTTGCAATTTTAAAGCAGTTTTTCTTTTCCTCCTCACTAATTGCAATCTTATCTTCTATATCTGAAATTCTATCCTCACATTGGTTCATTCTGATGCACAAACTTTTGATGGAGTTTTTAATCTCTTGGAAATCTGTTTGTATCTGTTTTATGGATTCCATTTGTTTCCTATGCTGGGATTCCATCATGTTCCTGAGATCCTCCATTTTTTTATCTGTGTCCTCTCTAGATTTATTAATCATGTCTTGCACCATGAGCAAAATCTTTGCTGTTATCTGAGTAATTATTTCTGATTTCATTTTTCCCAGATCCTCTTTTGTTGCAAGTTCAGAGAGTCCAGGTGGTTGAGTATCAGATTGTTCCATCTCATTTCCCTTTGGGGTTGCTGTAAGTGATCTGGAAGTCTGTTTTTGAGACTTGTTTATGTGTCTTCTCATTTCCACAGGAAGGGGTGCTTCTGGCGCCCACGTGGCTCACCTTCTGTGCCCTAGGAGCTTGGGATGCCAGCAGGGGAGCTTCCTTCCGGGTTCTGGGTCTGGCTCAGCTTCTCTGCCCTAGGAGCTTGGGATGGTGGTGGGGGAGCTTCCTTTCGGGTGCTGGGACCAGGTCACTTTCTCTGCCCTAGGAGCCTGGGATGGCAGCGGGGGAACTTCCTTCCAGGTGCTGGGACCGGCTGAGCTTCTCTGCCCTAGGAGCCTGGGATGGAGGCAGGGAGCTTCCTTCAGGTGCTGGGACTGGCTCACCTTCTCTCGACTGTTTTGATTATTATAGCTTTGTAATATAATTTGAAATCAAGAAGCATGATGTCTCTAGCTTTTTCTTTCTCCAACTTTGTTTTAGCTATTTAGGGTCTTTTGTGTTTGCATATGAATTTTATAATTGTTTTTCAACTTCTGTGAGAAGATACCATTGCAACTTTCATAAGTGTTGTATTAAATCTGTATATTGCTTGGATAGTATAGTCATTTTATCAATATTAATTATCCCAATCAACAAACATATCTTTCCATTTACTTGTGTCTTCAATTTCTTTCACTAGTATTTTATTTATTTTTAAAGTTTAATTGTTACTTATTTGCTTATTGTGGTAGTGGAGAGTAAACTCAGAGCCTTTGTGTTGAGCTATATCCACAGTCCTTTTTATTTTTTATTTTGAGAAAAGTTCATGCTAAGTCACTAAGTTGCCCAGGTAGAAATTGAACTTTTGATCCTCCTGCTTCAGCCACCCAGAGTGCTGGGATTGTAATCATGTGGCACCACACTCAGCTCACCAATGTTTTATAGTTTTCAATGTGAACATCTTTCACTTCCTTGCTTAAATGTATTCTGAATTTATTCTTCTTGACCCGATTGTAAATGCAGTTGTGTTCTTGATTTCCTTTTCAGTCTAATGATTTTCAAATGATTACTCTAAGATGAGACAGTCATAGAATGGCAGCTATTGTTGAATGTTTTAAAAATAAGTCAATAAGTGTGGATCTTAAAGCCAATTTAGCAAATCTTAGGGGAGCTGGAGCTGTGATCTCCATACTTCTGTATGGGTAATGGCTGGTGACCCACTGTTCTGCAGGGCCATAGTTACACTTTTCCTGAATGCTCAGTAGGACAATAAGATGAGAACCGCTGATTCCAAATTTACTGTTACTTTCATCATTCCCCATTGCAGAAATGGTCCATGGATTCTACCAAGGAAATGCAGCTGCTCTCTCAGTCTATTTTTAAACTGTAAAGGCATCTTTACTCCCCCTTTCATTCAGTAATGATGAACTTACTCAAATCTAAATTAAAAATTAGAGGCAAAACTCACATTTATATATAAACATATCCATATTTTGTATATAATATGTCTAGATAAAAATGTTTCTATTTATATAAATGCATACATATATTTATCAACCCATTAACTTTGCATCCATGTTTTCCTTTAAAAAGTAGCAAGGATTGTTGGGTATGGTATGCCTATAATCCCAGCACTCTGGGAAGCTGAGGCAGGAAGATCACAAGGTTGAGTCTAGCCTGGGAAACTTAGCAATTTAATGAGACCTTGTCTCAAAATTTAAAAAAAAAAAAAGTAATAAGGGATGGGGATGTAATCCTGGGTTTAATCCTCATATTTAATAATAAATAAATAAATACATAACAAGGTTGCAAAAAAAACACTAACAGTTCTTGACCCAAATGATTTTTAATGTAATCTAGGTGTTGAAAATACAAAGTTCTCTTTTGTTTTTGTTTTTGTTTTTTTAAAGAGTGATGCTCATCTGAGACAAAAGCCAAAATTCCCCACAAGTCAACCGCAGACACTTTTTCCTCCTGGTTTCCTTCTGCAGAAATAATTGAGGTCCTCACTGTCCTCTTCCAGCTTTACCTTGTGACCAGCAATCATTTTTGTCCTGTCTTGTGCCCCCATTAAAAGGAAAACACAGGAGCAGTGAGGATGCTAAGCACAAAGGACAGAGGGCCTGTGTTCCATGCAAGGAGGGCACACGCAGTGATAACTGGTCCTATGGGAGCAGTCAGTGGAAATCCAGAGATTGCCATGAGGTGACTGGCAATAAACAGTCATGCAGGGAGCGGAAGTGTGGCCTGTTTCTCTTGCTTCCTTTTCTTGTTTTGAGGGGCATAAACAGCCTGAATTTCCAGCTTAGCTCATTTTCCTTCTCTTTCCAAACAAAAGGCTGTGCCACAAGGTAAGCATGACCAGACATAGCCAGGGAGCACGGAGGCTTCTGGTCAGAAAAAAGAGGGGGCGACAGAGACGCCTACCTGGCCTGGAAGCCTTTCCTTTCCTGGCACTGAATACAGTGCCCATGTTAGCGGTGACTCTCTTCGCTCCCACACCCACACCTCCTTGTCCTAAGTACTTTCATACCTGGGGCTGCAGCAAGTCTAAAGCAAATCTAGAGCAGGGCTCAATGACTGTTTTGTTAATTAAAACAAAGTGAGGTCTCTGATCTGCAACAGGCCCAGGAATCACCCCTCTGAGCAGGGAGGCCACAGAGCACACTGGGCACCTCCACCTCCTCCACACTCACCTAGCAGCAGCCCCCCAAAGGCACCTCCTCCTCAGGTCTGCTTACCAAGTGGCCAAGGACAAAAGTCATGCCAGGAAGCCTGAGTGAAGAAATCCCGGCTCGCCAGGCTCTCTGGAAGTGGTGTTGTCAGAGGTGTGCAGAAGCTCGCTCACACCAGCCATTGTGCCCACGTCTTCCCAGCCAGCAAGAGAAGGGTGCCCGTAGGTAGTGTGGCATCAGTCATGCTGGGGGTTTATGCTGCAATCAGTGAACATTACAAATCCAGGTGCTTTGGGCTGGGGATGTAGCTCAGTGGTAGAGCTCTTGCCTGGTATGCAGGAAGCCCTGGACGCAATCCCCAGCCTTGCCCCCTGCCGAAGTGCCCACAAATCGGGGCGCTTGCTAATCCTTAGCTTTTGTAAAGAACATCTGGCCCTGGCCCTCTCCTCCAGAGGCTAACTCTGCATTTTCTTTCTTCCGGGGGGAGACTAGAGCTTTGGCCACAGTTTTGCCCAATTTGGACACCCTGGAACTCAGCGACCATGTTCTGGATGCCTGTTAGTACCAGTCCATTGCCTGGTGACAACTTCACAGGCCTTCAGGGCTGTTCGGATTCACAGATTCTGACTTTAGAGCCTCCTCGGTGTCCTTTGGAAAGAACACATGTTCTCTGTGAGGTTTGGTTCTGGTTTTAGTTGTTGTTCTGGTTCTCTGCCAGTTTAAACATTGATCCCATCTGATTTCTAACTTCTAGGGCTTCCTCACACTGTCTGGTCTACCACTGACATTGTCTCTTATTTTGACATGCCATTATGAGTTTTTCCGTGTGTGGAAGCCCAAAAATGCTAATATTATAGAAGTAAAGACTAGAATAGTGGTCGCCAGAGGCTAGGAAGGGTAAAGAGGAGGGGATGAAGAGAGAGGTTGGACAACAGTTACCAAAATACATTTTAAAAAGAGGAATAAGCTCTAGTATTCCATAGTGCAGAGGGGTGAATGTAGTTTACAATAATTTGTTTTGTATTTTGAAATAGCTGGAAGAGGAGATTTTGAATGTCCCTAACATGAAAAAATGGTAAGTGTTTAAAGTGATGGAAATACTAATTATCCTGATTTGACCATCACACATTGCATACATATATCACACTATCACGCTGTACCCCATAAATATGTACTACTATACATCAATTAAAATGTTGTAGGGGCTGGGGATTTAGTTCAGTGCCGCTGTGCCTGCCTCACAAGCATAAGGTCCTGAGTTCCATCCTCAGTACCAAAAAGAAAAAGTTTTAATTTAAAAATGAGTTTCTCTGGGTCAGGGATTTAGCTCAGTGGTTTCGCTGCCTGCTGTGCAAGCACAAGGACCCGAGTTCAATCCCCGGCACCAAAAAAATAAAGTAAAATAAAAAAATAAAAATAAAAATGAGTTTCTCTATACCTCCAGTATGGCCTACAGAGAAAAGGATAGTTGATGCATATTCTAATCATCTTGAGTCTGATGAATCATAAACTTTTTTAAAATTTATCTTAAAATACATAAATAGTATATGTATTTTTACTTTAAAATTTTTATAAGATGCACATGTCTCTTTGCCTACCCATTCTTACTCCCAAACCCTTCATCGGCGATTACTACTTTTACAGTCCCATGACCATCACACTAGTTCTTTTCCTCTACAAATACACACAACACATTATATGTAGTAAATTAGGTGGTAACATATTTTTCATATGCAATACTTCTTACAGTTATTTTCATTCAATGGCTGTAAGTTTATTTCATTTTTAAACGGCCACGTAATATTCCATAGCATACATTTTCTATAATTTATTGAACCATGGTCACATTAATTGGCTATTTCCAACAATTTTGCCACTGAATTAAAACAGTGTTACAATTGACTACAGTGACACGTGCATCTCTGCGCACATGTATTTCCACAGGATAGATTCCCAGGCATGCAGTGTCATCTCAGAGCTTTAACACTTAAAATTTTGATACTTGCCAAACTGCCCTCCAAAAACACCTCATTAACACACCTCCCTGCAGTAACACACATGTGCGCATTTTCTTGTAGCCTATCAACTCTTGACTATATATATAATTTTTGCCATTGTAATGATAAAACAATCTCTTCAAAGTTATGCTGCTCTAATTACTAATGAAATTTATGTCTTATGTTCATTTGCCAGTTACATTTCTCCTTTCACAAGTTGTTTCATTCACATTTTACTATTTTCACTAACTTTACTGGTGATATTGTCCCTATATCTTATTGATTATGGGAGCTGTTTATGCAACCTGGGGAATATATATTTTCTATAAAATATATCCTAACAATTTTTCCCAGTATTTCTCGTCTTTAAATTTGTTTAATTCTCTTTTGTTCTACAGAAGTTTGTTTTGTTACTTCAATAAACTTTGTTGATATTTTACTTTGATGCTTTTGATTTCAATACATTACTTGGAAAGTTCATCTCTGCTGTAAGCTGGTTAAAAATATTTCCCTATATTTGTTTTAAATATATGTGCATATGCTTTTACCTCAAACTTCTCTGAAATTTTCTTGAGGCTATGGCATGAACTATAGGTCTAACACAATCCTTTTTAGAGATGGACAGTGAATTTCATGTGTTTTGAAATGTCAGTTCTCATCACTGATTTAAATTTGTACCTTTAACTTAAATCAAATTCCTATGTATACATGGTCAATATCTGAATCTCAGTGGTATTCTATTGGTCTGTTTATCTCTTCCTGCACTAACTTCACACCGCTTTATATAACTATCATGTGGCTCCCATCCATCCTGGCTCCCGGTATTCACACTCTCGTGTAGTTCCTTCCCATACTGCTGTAGTGCTGGTCTGCTGCGATGGCATGCCACTTCCATTTTGAAGCGTCTCATCATTTGCTCCGGGGGAAAGCAGATGCCATGTGCACCCAGCAGCAAGTGCTGGAAGCCTCCTGCCAACATCCAACTGAATGAGCTGCGATGCAGATTGTCCAACCCCTTCAGGTGAGGTCAGCCCTGGCCAAAACCTTGACAACAACTTTGTAAGAGACCCTGAGCCAGGAAACCACTCCCAGATTCCCAATTCTCAGAAACTGTCAGACAACAAATATTTAAGACACCAAATCTCAAGGTACTCTGATATGCAGCATAGCTAACACACATTGTTTTATAACACATTTTGCTATTTAATAAAGCAACTCCTCCATTATTAAACCTCATCTTTCCCCAACATTTTCACACCATTTTCTCCTTTTAAATAAACTTGAAAATCTACTTTTAAAGTTCCATAAAGAATACTGATGGGATTGGGACTGAGATTATTTTGACCCTACAGGTTAATTTGAGATACTATACAGCTATACAACACTGGACCCTCCCATCTGGGAACATGGTTATGTTTCTCCATTTATTCAGGGTTTTTTCCCCATATAATCCTGGAAAGTTTTATAGCTCACTTCATAAAGGTCTTGCATATTTCTTGTTAAATTTATTCTGAGATCATTTACAGGGCTTGATGCCATGGTCAGTGATATTATTTTTCCATCACGTTTTTCTATTTATTGTTAATTGAGTTTTGTACCTTGATTTTGAACTCTCTGACTTTGAACTTTTATATAAGTTTAAAGAGTTTTATCACTGAGTCTGTCGAGTTTTCTGGGTAAGAAAATATTACCTACAATGTGGCTATTTGACTCTTTCTTTCCAATATTATTCTTCTTCTATTTGTATTTTATGAAGCTAACCAAGAAGGAAAATGTTAACTGGAAGCAGAGACAGTATGCTTGTTTGTGACTCAAATGAAAATAATCTTGTGTTTCATAATGAAGATTGCTTCACTGTGCATTTCTGGTAACCAACATTGTGGAATTTCCTTAATTTACAAATTTATTCATTTTGGGTTTTGTTATAAATATTATTACAAGTGGATGCTGAATTTTTCAAATTTTTTATTTTTATAAATATTCAAATCATCATATTCCCTTTTATTTAATTATATTAATAGAGAATCGATGGTGAACCTGTCATGCATCCTGTGACAGATCCTATTAAGCCACAATTTATTATTATTATTATTATTATTTTAACATTCTATTGGAGTTTGCTAAAATTTTATCTATGATTTTTTAATTTCATAAATGAGAATATAGTCTTTCATACTTTTCATTGCATAGTTTTTATGTTGGGACCACGGGAGTATGGAATGAGTTATAAATCTATTTATGTGTATATTAAGGAAATGCTTTTTTCTTCCTTTATATGTATTGTCAAATTTTCTTCTAAAAATATTATACCAATTTATTCTCCAATTAACCAGATTTCTCATTTTTATAAATGCTGAAGTTTATATTTTCTTTTAGGTGTTACATTGTTTTTAATCTATTTCCAGGGGTTTTTTAGTTTGTTTCCTGGGTTTATTTTTTTGTCTTTAAAAATACATTCCAATCTCCAAATTTATCTAGAATTCATTTTGGTATCAAATGTGAAAGAGATTTACCTTATTTTCTCAAATAGAGTGGTCCCTTGACTTACAAACTCAATTCATTCAATGAGGGCTGGTTGCAACTCAGGTTGGTCAGTTGAAGCCTCAGGCTCTTCTATACACCCTTCACAGTCTCTTTCCTGTATACAGGTAGATCTCAGCTCCTTACAGAGACACTGGCCCAGGATTTCTCAACCCCCCACGGGAAAGGATGTTGTAATGTTCCTTCTAGAACTCTTCAAGTGTTCATTCCATATCTGAGACCATCTGGAAGCACAAGTAGTTGGCATTCAGGTTGTAAATCATTACTTTGGTCGTAAGTTAAAGCTCAAATTCTGGTCATAACCTAAGTTGTTCATATGTCAGGCCAGTTGTAATTCGAGGGTCCACTGTAGCTATTCAGTTTGCCAGCCACATTTACTAAATAATCCACATAGAATAATTTTCATCAGCTGTGGCATTTATAACACTACATTTCTGAAAATTATCATGGTTGACAAAAACCAGTTATTGAGAACAACTAGGTATCATAAAAATTAGAGAATTCCTCGCAGGAATATAACATTATTGGGGGAAAACTGTAGTAAGTAAATATTCTAGGAAATGTGATGTACTTTTAAAAAAATTAGTTTTGGTTGGTAAGATACTGCTGCATAACAATAGAGTAAAGGAAAAAATTCCACAGCACTTACTGAATGCCAAAAACCACTCCCAAATCTTTGCATGCATTAGACACTTCATGAGAAGCTGTGAGAGGCATATTTTTCATTCCTGTTTTACAGAGGAGGGAAGTCCAATACATAGCAGTTATGTAAATTAATTATATTGATCCTTTCCTGACATTCGGCTTAATTTTATTGATCTTTCTAGCTATATACCACATTTCTCATTTCCAAAGCCTTAAGATATGCTTTTATATCTGATAGGAATAGTCTATCTTCATAACTCCTCTTCAGAAAGCTTTTAACTAATCTTCTGTGCATATTCTTCCAGGTAGATTTTTCAATTTTTCAAGTTAGAAAAAAATCTATTAAGATTGTTACTGAAATAACATTAAAATAGTATGACAGTTTTCACCAAGTTAGCCTATTGATACTATGAATCTTCCTATTCAAGGACAAAGTATCTCTTTCATTTAACCACATCCTCCTGTATGTATTTCCTTGGTACCACTGTCATATGTTTGTACCTACGTATGCAGTATTTTTTCCTCTTGTCTGGTTTATTTCTCATTATATTGTCTAATCAGTTCTTGTTAATAGGACAATTATTAGTATTTTAGTATTCATAGCATATTTGTTCTCCTTGTTGAATGCTTATATTAGTTTTTTATTCTCTTCTGTTTTCTAGATAAACAATCATATACACTGAAAACAATAATAATTTTACCTTTCCACTACTTATGTGTGCTATTTATTTTATTTTTGCCTTGTTGCATATAGACCAGAGTTTCAAGAACAAATTATCCCCCAAAACTTTCCTGTATCTAAGAAGGCTAAATGTTTGACACATTTTTGCTGATTTATGTCCCTTTCAAGTTATTGAAGTCATAATATTATACATGGAACATTACTTTCTTGTGTACTGGCTAGACATGATCATTTTTTTGCACATGGTATAAGACTTTCATTATAAATTTAATACTCAAAATAATCATAGAACTTATGGTAGTTGTATTATTGCTTTCATGCTAGATTACTAGTTTTACTTCAATTCATTCTATGTCAAATGCTAGCTAATGAGCATAATTCTCAAATATTATATTCTATGGAAAAATACAACCTGCTGCTTTTTGACTATTGATTTATGATGGCTTCCAAGAATATATTTAGCACAAAAGCATATCTACTACACATAAAGTTACCCTTGGATATTAAAAGGCTTCTATGAAATGTTGGATCTCATCATGGATATGCTGGAGTACAGGGAGCCAGAGGCCAAGTCAGGATAGCCACAAATTGTTATGCTATTTTAATGTTATTTCAGTAACAATCTTACTGGATATTTTTCCTAACTTGAAAGAAGTAGGATAGCCACAAACATGTCAGATCATAAAGATCAAATATAATAACACAGGTAGTGAAGAAAATCTCTCAGTACCTATGACTCTCAAGCAAGGAGAGAATTTTCCAAATTGTTCAAATAGCTGTTAGATACGGTTTATGCAGATTCCTCAATCAAGGCCACACAGGTAAATGATACACAAATCAACATTTACTGACTTTTTGTTTTGTGAGAGTTATTCCTTATCCTCAAAATCCCAGAAAATATTTTAATAATTTTAAAACTTAATTTAGAATAAAATTGAATTGCTGCTTGTATTCAAGAAATAACTTGCAAGTGCAGAAATCAACATGTTGGGATGACCACTTGAGTCGTTCCTAAAAAGAGAACCTGTTGGCTAAAACTCAAGTTACAAAAAGTGTAAGTATGTCATGATTTTATGTCACTATTCAGGACTGGAGTTCTTGTTTTTTCATTTTTCATGTGCTGTCATATAACTGCTGTAAAACGAATACTCATCTTTTCTGAGCATGTAGGTACTTGATTAAATAGCTTTTCAAGCAGGTAGGTAATCCATCAACAATACTAAATGCTATACTTTTTTATTTGTTAGAGCTGTAGTCACACTCTGAGGTTGGTGCCGCTATTAAAGGTGGTTTCAATTTAATTCCATTACACTCAGCCCAAACCAATACCCATCTCCTGTCCTCCTTGTGCTCTTTATTCTCAGATGGCAAATGATTTGTGACAGGAGGGCAAACAGCTCCCATGTAGGAGGTGGATTTGAAAGCTAGTTTGGAGGAGAATGTTCTAGGTCAGCTGGAGTTGGCAGTCCTCTGTCAACTGAGGTCTGCGATTTATCCCAATGGATTGCTGAGCTGTGGCTGAGTCATGTTGCTGAAACTCCGGCGGACACTCCATCTTTGGTTGCCTTCAGCCCCACCAAGCCATAAAACAGCAAACCAGATTTAGAGCCAGATCTTATCTTCTAAGTAGGTAGAGAAGTTGGCTGCCTGTAAGTGCCTCAATCTCCATCTTCTAAAAAAAAATATTTTTAACTGATAAAGTACGTATGTGTAGTGTACCAAATGATGTTATACATTGCATAATGTTCAAATTAGGGTAAACATACCTATCTTCTTAAATAATTATTAACTCTTAGACATTCAAAATCCTTTCTTCAAGCATTTAAAAAAACATACAGTAGGGGCTAGGGATTTAGCTCAGTGGTTCTGCTGCCTGCCTTGCAAGCCCAAGATCCTGAGTTCGATCCCCAGTACAAAAAAAAAAAACATACAGTACATTATCATCGTCTATTGTCATCTTACTGTTCCATAGAACAACAGAATTTCTTTCTCCTGTCTAACTGTAACCTAATACAACTTAATCAACCTGTTCCTATTCCTCCTTCCTTTTCCTACTCTCTCTGGCCTCTAGTAATCCCCATTGTACTCTCAACTACTACGAAATTTTAAAATTCTGGTTCTACATATGCTGAGATCATGTGGTACTTACCTTCCTGTCCCCGGCTTATTTCACTTCATAGAAGATCCCCAGTTTAAATCATGTTGTTGCAAATAGCAGGGTTTCACTCCTTCTATGGCTGAATGGTATTGCATTGTATATATGTACCACATTTTTCTCATACATTAAACAATCGATGGATACTTGGCCATTTCCTTTTTTTTTTGGTACCGGGGATTGAACTCCGGTCCTTGCACTTGCACAGCAGGCAGCAAAACCACTGAGCTAAATCCATGGTCCCCAATTTCTTGACTATTGTGAATAGTGCTTTAATGAACACAGGAGTACGGATTTCTCTTTGACACGCTGACTTCCTTTCCTTTGGATATATATATATCATGGTAAGATTGCTGGATCACATGGTAGACCTTTCTTTTAATTTTTTCAGGAACTTCTGTACTGTTTTCCATAATGGCTGTACTAGTTTACACTGCCACAGACAGTGTGCAAGGCCTTGTGTTCTCCACCTCCTCACTGGCACTCAATGTCTTTTGTTTTTTTAATAATAGTCATTCAAACAGGAATGAGTTGCTATCTCATTGTGGTTTTGATATCCACTTGATTTGATAATTAGTAGTGTTGAACTTTCTTTTCATATAGCTGTTGGCCATTTGTATGTTTTCCTTTAGAAACAATGTCTATTTAGATCTATTTTACATTTTTAATTATATTATTTGGGAGGCTTTTTGCTATTGTATTACTTGAGTTTCTTATATACTCTAGCTATTAAACCCTTGTCAAATGTATAATTTATAAATATTTTTCTCCTGTCTTGTACAGTGTCTCATCACTGTTATTTCTTTTAGTCTATATAAGCTTTTTATTTTGTTGTAATACCATTTGTCTATTTTTGTTTGTGTTTCCTGTGCTTGGGGTCTTATCAAAAAAGCCTTCCTCATTCCAATGTCTTAAAGCAGTTCCCCTATGTTACTTCTAGTAGTTTTGTGGTTTCAGGTCTTTAATCCATTTTGAGATGATTTCTGTAACTGGTGAGAGACAAGGATTAAGTTTCAATCTTCTGCATATAGATATCCATTTTTCCCAGCACCATTTATTGAAAAGACAGTCTTCTCTCAAATGGTTGTTCTTTGCACTTTGTCAAAATAAGTTGGCTATGGATGTGTGGATTTATTTCTGTACTGTATTCTATTCCATTTGGTCCCTTTTTATGCCAATGCCATACTGCTTTAATTACCATAACTTTGTGCTATGTTATGAAATCAGGTAGTATAATACTTCCTGAGTATTCTCTTTGCTCAAGATTGCTTTGGCTATTTGGGATCTGAACTTCATCTTAACCTGTTTTCAGTCATTAGTCATGCCATCTCCAAACACAGGAGATTTGCAAACATCTTAACAATAAGTTTTAGCCATTGGCCAAAAGTTTCCAGTTTTATTTCTCTGGGAAACAAGAACATGCTCCTTCTATCGTCATAACCAATTACCCTAGAAAGTGTGAGCCTTCCTGGGTAAATGGAAAACTTGTCTAGAACTGCAGAGGGTCTAAGATTATACACTACTTGCAAACTAACAAAGTACCCAATACTGTTTCATAAATAATGATAAAAGGAATAGGACTTCTGGGTCAAAGACAAAGGACTTTCTCTTACAGAGCACAGGGGTAGTATAAGCTTCAAGTTTGTGTAAACTCCTTTGGCCCCCAAATCCCTAGAAAAACCTTGGTAGGTGCTGCACATTCAATGGATTTACATTATAGCTGAGGAATCCCAAGTTTTTGGAACCTCAATCTTTTTATAAGAATGCAAACCAACTTTCCCAATTTTTGTCCCCAAAAAGACATTATTTTTATCATATTGGACAGTAAACAAATCTGTCATCTGCTTCATAAGGAGACAGTATCCTCCAAGGCAGTGTGCTACACAAACATCCTTGAAAAGATAATTCCAAACACAGACAGTCGCTGACTCCATTCACAAAATGTGCATAAATGTAAGGTACTCGTGAAGAACTGTCTCTCAACATAATTGTATTTGTCAAGCCCTCAGCAAGATCACAACTCATAGACTCACTATTAGTCTCTGGATCTCACATTGCAAGCTATAAGGAAAGGCAGTGTTTTCTTCCTCTTAATCAAAATGTTTCAAAAATGTACCATAGTTTCATTTGGAAGGGAGTAAGGAACATAATGATGCTAGCAGTATACTCTTCTCCTTTTCTCCTTTCTCTGTCTCAGGATCTTGCAATATCACAAGCCCAGCTGTTAAACAGATTCAAAAGCACATGAGCACGAGAGTGAGAGAATAAAAATATTAGCATGATTCCCATAGCACTAGTCACATGGTTTTTATAGAAATAATCGATATCAGCCTCCTACAGTATTTATTTTGTTCTTAAATAGCAACGTGTAGTACCCTAAGGGAGAAATTATTTTCCTTTGAAAAGGGTTAAAAATGAAAGTACTGTATATGTTTTTTATCTTTGCTAGGCAATAGAGGGAAATGAATTTATTGAAGCATATAGAAAGGAAAAGGGAATCAATTACAAACAAAAATCTAAAGAGAGAGGAAGAACCACAGTGAGGTAATCATAGTATGAAAATGGCATCAGGGATGCATATAAAAAGTGTCCCCTGCTATTCAAGATTCCATATGTCATCAGCTCATCTTACTTTTAACTGAATACATACTGTTCTGCACAATTACCTGTAATTTTTCAGAATTTGAATTATTATTTGCTTTGTCAGCATGATGGAAATAATAGAGCTGGGAGTCGGGGGACATTGGTGTGTGCCTTCTCAGCATGACTTTGGGCCTTAACTTCCCCATCAGTAAGAGAACCAGACAAGCAACAGCAAGCCCTCAGCTCTCAACAACCCACCCTTCAGAGAGGGTGATTTCATTCATTATTATTCCATGATTAATTGCCAAATGCTCATATACCTAAATGAACACATGCCTCAAGTTGATAAAAATCCACATAACTTGAATGAATCCACACAAATCACTAGACATTCTTTAGGTCATAGTTCTGCTTGCTGCTGTATGTACACTCCCTTTTTGTCAGTATATGATTTTGAAGGATTCTTACCCTTAAGAATAAATGTTGTCCTCTCAAATCTAATTGATTGAGAGTAATTTAATACAAAAGAACCATAGCCATGAATTTTCATAGCCTTATGAATTTCATAAGGCTTTGAAGGTGAAAATTTATTTTACTTATCGTATATATGAAAAATAGTAAATATGGATGAAAATAGTACATAACCGACTTTAGCAATGTGAATAAAATGTTTGAGATATATAGGATATCAGTGAACCACTGGAGTAACCAACGTCTTTGTCCCTTTACCAAGCTCACACCTAGTCCTCAGTCTATATGCCAGGAATTACTCTACTACAGCATGCCACCATAGAATAATAGGAGTTTATAAGGAAACAGACTTTAATGATCACCATTTCCAAAACCCTTATTTTACAGAGTTTTTAGAAATGGAGTATCAGAAACTTAATTCTCAAGTAGCAAAACTAAATCTAGAAGAAGGTCCTCTGATTCCTTTTTATGTATCTGTTCTGGAGTACGACCAACTGTCCTCTTTGTAGCAGGTGCTACTGGTGTCCTACCCAGATCCCGTTTACCTGGCCAAGCCTCCATCCCCGAGCTGCTCTGAGTGTTGGCTGTGGGCAGCTCTCAGCTGCAGCCTTCCCTTAGAGTTGCCTTCTGCAGAGCTCCCTGGCCTGGAGACAGGTCCTGCCACGCCATCGCAGGAGCACGCCGATCCCCGCAGCCCACAGACAGTGACTGACTAATGAAGAGGCACTAAAGACCCGCCTTTTGTCAGGAGGCAGGACAGCTGTGTGACACTACTCATGCTCCAGAAACCCCGGCAGGGTCAGGTTGAGGTTGGACTTGAGCTTCACCCATGTCCTTGTCCAGCTTCTTCCACTTTCCTATCTTGCTGCCCTCACTCCTCCATTGGCTTCTCCTGAGCCTACTTACTCCTCCCTCCCTGAATCATTTGCACAAGAATCCCCATTTGAGGCTCTGCCTCCTGACACCTGACCTAAGACCCTGTCCTTACATATTTCCAGAAACAGACTGGTCAACCTCACTCAGCATGGGATTCTGTCAGGAAGCAGCTCTGGTCATTGGAAAAGTGTTATTACTATTATCATTATTATTATTAGAAAATCATATATCCAGAACTTCCACCCATGGTTCTATGTAGACTAAGTCTAATTACTTTTTCACGACGGGCTTTTTTTTGGGGGGGGTACCAGGGATCGAACTTGGGACCTTGTGCTTGCAAGGCAGGCAGCAGAACCACTGAGCTAAATCCCTGGCCCTCTCTCAGGTTTTTTTTCCCCCTCTCTCAGATTTTTGAAGTGCAGAAAACACCACCATGTCCTCCTTAAATCTGCTTTTATTTTCAAGATTGTGAGAAAAAATGTTTTTTAATCATAGAATGATATTTTAACTCAGAAGTAATGTCTCTCTGGCAACAAAATTGCATGAATTAATAATGGAAAGTCATCAGGAAGAGAATTTGAAGAAGGCTGTGTTCACTGGAGGAGAAAAGACGTACCCAGTATAGGCGTGAAGAGATCAAATCTCAGGAAAAAAAAATAAACCAGATATAAACTACTTAAAACTGGACACTGAAAAGGACTGCAAAGATTCCATGGCATAGAACCTTTTAATTATCAGGAAAAAAATCATAATTCGAAAATAAAAAATACCTTAGAACTCAAATATGTATGTCAATGCACTCAGTGAGCATACTTTTAAGATTAAGACAAGGAATGGTAAATACTGTTTCTGAATTGTATTCCTTGTTCAAAATGGAAATGGTACACTGAAGGGACAGGGTAGGAAAACTACACCTCAAGAATCCATACATATCTGTGGAAATTCAAAATCCAAGGGTGGAAGCACATACTCTGGTTTCTCCTCAGATCGTATAAATCTTTTGCCTTTTACTAAAGAGAGGATAGCCCCAGAAAGAAATAAGGGATATATTATTGCTAGCAGCCAGGTAGTGGAGGTTTGGCTAAGCAATGCTGAATAGCATTTGTGGGGTTTTATAATTTAAAATGTGCTTTCTCTTATGAGTTTTCATTTCATTTCATGATAACTCCATCAGATGAATAATGTGTTATGACCATTTTATGGAAGTTACAAGTGATTAACTGACCATGCCCCAAATCAGCCAAAGGATAGGTACAAGCTTGGGTCTTCTAACTCTAACGTCTTTTCTTACCACCTCTGCATGCCATCTTCTAACACATGTAGTGTGGGACCAGAATGACTCCATTTTGTCCAAAATGGAGCAGTCTCCTTTGTTCTCTCAAATTTGTGCTTGAACTGGGACAAAGGACGTAATCCACAACTCGGGATTCCTAAGTTTATTACTCAGCCATCTGTTTGCCCTAGAAACAAATGTCCCGGGCCCACTATCTATAGGACAATCTGTTAATGTGCTGACTGTCCACACAGGGTGGTCGTGGCCATTAGTCAGGATGTCTGCTGACCATCAGTACGTGACAGTAGACCACTAACCTTTGTCCCCATTCTTCTTGTAAAAACCTATACGTAATCCCCTCCAACCCCCAAGGAGCCTAGCCAATCAAAATTCTACACTTCATACTTGCTAAATACTAACCAATCATATGGCTGCTAATGACCAAAGCTTGTTGTATTCTCAATAAAAACCCTGCTAATTTGGAACTTGGGGCTCTCAATCTCGATCCGCTGTGTCGGTGACAATTGAGAGTCCCTGCTTGAGCTTGAATAAACGACCCTCGTGTGCTTACATCGGAAACGGCCTCCTGGTGGTCTTTGGGACTTCGCAATCTGGGCACAACAGTAGCAAAACAGCTACTGAATTGGCCATCTGAAATCTGACAGTGGTCTTATGTTATTAGCAGCATGTGCTAGTTTCCTAGGGCTGCCATAACAAATTACCATAAACTCTGTGGTTGAACATGACAGAAACTTATTGTCTCAGTATCTGGTAGCCAGAAGTCTGAAATCAAAGTGCTGGCAGTGTCCTGCTCCAGCTAAAGACTTTGGGAAGGAATTCTTCCTTGTCTCTTCATATCCTCTTCCTAGCTTCTAGTGGTTGCTTGCAACCTTTGGCATACCTTGGGTGATGCCTTCCTCCGTTCTCTGCCTCCATCTTCACACAGTGTTCTACCTGAGTGAGTGTGTGTGTGTGTGTGTGTGTGTGTGTGTGTGTGTGTGTGTCCCTGTGTCCAAATTTCCCTCTTCTTATGAGGATATTAGCTATATTGGATTTAAAGCCCACCCTGATCTACCATTATCTCATTTTAAATTGATTGCATCTGCAAAGATTTATTTCCAGTTATGGTCACATTCACAAGTTCCAGGTAGATATAAATTTTGAGGGCACATATTATACTCAGTACACAGCAGAACAACTAGTTGTTTCTGGTTTGTGCTGCTAAAAATCTTTCCTTAGAAGGTTAAGTAATACATTTGGAAGACTTCTATTCTGGATGGCAGCTTGACCAACAAGAAAGAGTGAAGTGTTAAATGTAGAAATAAGGAAACTTTGGAATACAATGGCCTTGATGTTTTACAGCAGTGAAAAAGGCAACAGGTCTTCAGAAAGGGAGCTTCAAAAAAACACGAAAGATTGCGCCCAAGGGAATGCGTTCATAAGAAAAATGTGAACTCTAATCACAGGAATACTTCAGCAGTTTAAAAAAATGATCCTTTTCAGGAAGAAAGACATGCTGCCAGGGAAGGAAATGGAACAGGGATAAATAATCTCTCATATTTGACCATAAATGAGCTTCTGAGGTTGGAATTAAAAAATAAACAGAGAGGTGGCCTTGGAGCAGACAGCTCTCTGAGAGGAAGAGAGAAGAGCTTTGGGTCTGGCCTCAGGAAATTTCAGCTCAGGTCCTAGGTCTCAGAGCATTCTCTGCTGATTTCAGAAAGACAGAAAGGTGACAGCCACAGACACCCGGAAAAGAGAGGCCAAAAACTGTTTAGAGTTTTAGGAGGACATAAAATCTCAAAATAAAAAATTGGGGCATGAGGTAAACATTAAAGACAACAAAAAAGCTACTTTTCTTTCCATCCCCATAAGCCAGGACAAGGTTGGGGGAAGAATAGCTATACTGTATCCCAGACAATAGAATCTTAAAAATGGTAGCAGAGCCAAAGAACTACTCAATTTTCTGCCCTCCTTCCATATTCTCTCTCATACACAATGACCAGAAATTGTGAAGCAGATGTTATGAAGACAGAATTAATCCCTACAATACGAAAAGAGATAGAGAATCCTAACCCATTCCAAATGTGCTCAAAACATCAGTTAATACAGATTCTATCCCAAAGTACCAAGAGTTTGCCAATGAGATCAAAGAACTGCTTCTAGGGGCCTGGGATTTAGCTCAATGGTTTCTCCACCTGCTGCACAAGAGCAAGGACCCAAGTTTGATCCCTAGTACCAAAAAAAAAAGAACTGCTTCTAAGAATTAAGGAGAAGGAAAGAGTGCCTGGTAGCCAGAAAATGTCTCTACTCCCCAAATGGGCAAAGTTTCATATATAAACTTATCAGGCTCATGCAGATTTCAAGCAAAATTCTAGAACAGATTATTTGTAAGCAAGACATAATAAGGAAATACCAATGACAATAAATATGAAGTCATTAAGAACAAGTCATGCTAACTAGCCTCATTTCTTTGCATAGATTTGGTTATCTGTCTTAGTTTTAGCATAGCATTTGCCAAATCTCATGAAGCACACCTTCTGCTGTTCACATGGAGGAATGCAACCTAGGTAGCAACAAGATGACTAAGCAGTTTGCCTTATAGGCAACAGATGTCACTCAAAAATAGCTGACAAAGCCAGGTGTGGTGGCACACACCTATAATCCCAGCACTCAGGAGGCTAAGGCAGGAGGATCACCATGAGTTCAAAGCCAGCCTGGGCTCCATAGTGAGTTCAAGGCCAGCCTGAATTACACAGTGAGACCCTGTCTCGAAAAACAAATCAAACAAACAAAAATACTTGTCAAAGACTTGGCTTCAACCTTAGCAACTATAAGAATTCACAATGTGCTCACTTCTGTTCAATAATTTTGTCCAAAAAATATGAAGACCATAGAATACATGTTTATGAAAATGTAGATTTTAAAAGTGGAAAACAGAAAGCTAATACACAAAGAGATAATTCAAAAATATTTCTTCAGGTGCCAGGGATTTAGCTCAGTGATACCCTGCCTGCCTCACAAGCACAAGGTCCTGAGTTCGATCCTTGGTACCAAAAAATATATATATTTCTTCATATAGATACCAGGTACAAAACAAAGAAAATACAAGTTATTTGGCATAAATCTGAAATATATGTTGTTATGGCTTATGTCTAGATGTGCCCACAAAGCCTCATGTGATCATAAGTGGGGCTTTTCTGAGGTGGCTGGATCTAGAGTGTGACACTGGGATTAAGGATGTGGTGCTGGGATTGTTTCATGGCATGATGCTAGAGCTGAGGGTGCCCACCCTGAGTGTGAGTGCTATCTGCCCTAAGAGCAGGTAGCCTGGATAGAGTATGAGAAACAGAAAGAGGAATGGTGTTGTCGTATCTTGCAACTTTCTGCTGGTCACTTGCTGCTTCACTGCTTTGCTGCCTTCTGCCTGCCGAGAACTATTTCTCCTCTGCCAAGTCCCTTTGCCACATCACCCTGTCTTGGAGCCAGTCAACTATAGACTGAAACTTCTACAAATTTTGAACCAAAATTAAATTTTCCTCTTTTAACTTTGAGTTTTGGGTATTTTGTCTGAGCAAAGAGAAAAGTAACTAAGACATATGTTTAGGCCAAAGAATAAAGATACTAATAATACCAATGGCTATCATTTATTGGAGAGCTACTATGCATTATATCTTCAAATGCATACTATTCTTAACTTCTTAACAACTACATCATAATTAGAATTATAACTATTATAATTCACAAATGAAGAGGTCAAAGCTTTAAAAAAATTAAGTAACCTTTGCAAGTTATACAGTTAGTAAGTGGTAGAGCCAGGACTTAAATCCAAATCTAACTCTAGAGCTTGTGATTTTTAACCACTGTTTCTATTCTTATCAACGCAGGAAGGAAATCTATGTGATACAGCCCTAAGATTTTAAATTTTTCTTGTAAACATCTACTACTGCAAAGTAGCCACTCAGCGACATTATCTTCTTTTTTATGACACTGAAAATTTAGAAGAAACATAATAGTTGAATTCAAATATTTTATGAATCAATGAAATCTATTTCATGAAAGACAAAAAACTAGGACTAAAGTGATACTAAGGACTAAATGATACTAAGAGTTTTGTTCAATAAGATGAATATTTCTCTGTGTTGGGGCAACTCAGCTCTGGAACAAATCACCTTGTATAGGAGTGAGTGTCTTTCCAGCATATCTCAAGATCACCAGAGAAGGGGACCAGAATGGAGAGAAGAAATCAACTGGTGACTTCTCAGAGTCTTCTGATTTTAAGATTTAATCAAGAAAAGGCTTAAAATGTTAAAGGGTGTGAAAAGGAATTCCTAGGAATCACTGACTCATAATTACAAGAAAACTTGTTGTCATCAGCATTGTAAATTAAAGAAATTGTTGTCTAAAGTTCTTTCTCTTACTCTAATTGTTAGAAATAAAGTGGTTCATTTATCCTTGGGTCATTTCTTGGAAATAGTGAAGACATTGACATCACTATTTTATTGACTAGAAAACCAACTGATTCCATGAGGAATAACATATGACAGGGAAGTGAGAGATCAGGTTCTGTACCTGGTAACCTCATGACAGCACTGTTTTCCCAGCACTAATTATATCAACCAATGTTGCCAAGTCTTTTTTAAGTTAAAAAAAAAATTTTTAAACCAGGTGTGGTGGCACACCCCTGTAATCCAAATACTGTAGAAGCTGAGACAGGAGAGTTGCAAGTTCAAGTCCAGCCTGAGCAATTTACAGGCTTCGTGAGATTCTATCTCAAAATAAAAAATAAGAGCTGAGTATGTAGCTCCTTGGGAAAGCCTGGGTTCAATCTCCAGTAACACAAATAATAATAATAATAATAATAATAATAATAAAGAATTTTAATTCTGCCTTTATGTGTGCATGCATATAACATTTGTAAGAAAAACACTTAAAAAAAAACCTGATAGGGACTTCAACTCCAAAAAGAAAGGCTGAAAGTCAATATTTATCTAAGGCTTTCAGTCATTCAATACCACTTTGTTAAACATTTAATCACATGATTCTGATCTCTACCCACAGACTCCTGTGAAAATTCCTTGGTGGCTAGTAAACAAGAGTCATGTTTAAATATAACCCTGGCAAAGGCAGTCCTGGGACGTTGATGCTGCCATGCCCTGGCATAATAAAGGCCCTTTGTCCTGAAATCCAGGGTCAAGTGCACGCCTGGCTCTGCGGCTGATAGGTCATGTGACTGCAGGCAAGTCTCATAGCCACTTTGCACCTCAACTTCCTATTGCTAAATTTATAAGGGCGTGGACTACACTCATCTTCGGTGCTTCATTCAACTTTTAATATCCCTAAGTCATTGCTCACCAAGAACTTCAGTTTACTTCTGATGTCATTACCTTTTGCACAGCTCAAGACATGGTTTAGTTCTTTTATTTTAGAAGCAGGGTCTCCCTATTTAGTTCAGGCTGGCCTTGAACTCACTGTGTAGCCCAGGCTGGCCTCAAACTCATGACCTCAGCGTCGTGAGTGCTGCAATTACAGGCGTGCATGACTACGCCCAGCTTAATTCTTAATTCTATTGATTTTTAATTCTTTATAGCTTGGTCATCTCAATAGGGACCTCGTATGTGTACATAGTTTGATTTTAGCAACATTTTTAATCTAATAAATTTAGCCACAGGTTTTTTTTTTGCTATTGTCAGAATCTGGGGTAAATTTTTTGTTAAAAAGGAGTATAACTTTGTAAATTTTCAATTATATATGTATTTTGGTCTTGAAATATACTCACATATACAAACACAAATTTGGACATTTGTTTATCTGTTTGTTTTTGTGGCACTGAGTTCAATCCTCAATCTTTTTTTAACTTTTTATTTTTACACAAGATTTCATTAAGTTGCTATGCTGCCCATGCTGGACTCACTTTTGGACTCAAACTCCTGCCTCAACTTCCCAGAGTGCAAGGATTAAAACCAGACTAAATGCAGTAATGTTAAAATATGCTGTCATACAAGAGACTGGTGGGGATTTAACATCAACACCAAATTAATTTCTTTCTTTCTTTTTTTTTTGGGGGGGGGATCTTGTTTTGTTTGTTTGTTTGTTTTTTGAGACAGGGTCTTGCTATGTAGTTCAGGCTGGCTTTTTGCGGGGGGGGGGGGTACCGGGGATCGAACTTGGGTCCTTCCTCTTGCAAGGCAGGTGGTGGAACCACTGAGCTAAATCCCCAGCCCTTAGGCTGGCTTTGATTTCACTATGTAACCCAAGCTGGCCTCGAACTTGTACAGACCACAGCTTGTTTCTTTTTTTAATTCCCTCTGCCCTCCCTCCTCCTCCAATTCCCTTATACCATTTTTCATTCTTGGTGATACTATTAATCTTAGCTCATGTTATGGCATATAACGTTTACAGTAATTGAGATTATTAGGTTCCTGTACATGGCATATCTTTATTCTACTTATTTCCCCTTCCCCTCCTCCTCACCCCTTACACTTCTTCCCTCGGACCACTTCCCTGTTGCAAGAGATCCATCTCCTTGTTCCTGTTACGCCTTGTGTCTAGATGGCCCCCCAAAGCCTCATGGAGTCATAGGTGGGGCTTTTTCAGAGGTGGCTGGATCTAGAGTGTGTGATTGACTCCTGGTGTGATGCTGGGATTAAGGGTGCGTGATTACTAAGTTAGTCTGCTGATTGGTTTGGCACCTATCCTAAGCAGGGTGAGGGTAGCCTAGACAGAAAAGGGGCAGAAAGAAGCTGCTATTGCTTGCTTGCTTTTGCTGTCTTCTGCCTGCCCTGAATGGTTTCTCCTTTATGATGTCCATCTGCCATGCTACCTTGCCCTGGAGTCAGCCAATTATGACCTAAAACCTCTGCAAAGCGTGAGCTAAATAAACCTTTCCTCCTTTAACTTCGGGTGTTAGGTATTTGGCTCAGCAACTAGAAAAGTAAGATACCTTCTATCCACCCTTATTATTTTCTTCAAGTGTACTATTGCCTCACTCAAATGAGAGATACCATATGGTATTTAAGCTTGTGTGTCTGATTTGTTTCACTCAACATTACATTTTTCAGGTGCATCCATTTTTCTACAAATGTCTCAAATCTGTCATTTTTTAGAGCAGAGTAGTATTCCATTATACTACATAGATACCACATTTTCTTTATCCAGTCATCTGTTGATTAGTATACAGGCTGTTTCCAGGATTTAGCTATTATGAGCTGTGCTTCTATAAACATTGGTATACATGTATCACTGTAGTATGATCTCTTAAGCTCTTTGAGAAAGATACCTAGCAGAGGGATTGCTGGGTCATATGGAATCTCTAATTCCAGTTCTTTGAGAAATCTCTACACTGATTTCCATAGTGGTTGTACTAGTTTACCCTCCCACCTACAAGGCAGGAGAGTTCCTTTCTCACCACAGCCTCACCAGCATTAGTTAGTGTTTGGTTTCTTAATGATGGCTATTCTTTCCAGAGTAAGATGGAATCTTAGCATTGCTTTAATTTACATTTCTCAGATGGCTAGAGTTTTTGAGCATTTATTTATTTATTTAGTTTTACTATTTGTATTTCTTTCTCTGTGAAGTATCTGTTCATTTCTCTTCCCTGTTTCTTGCCTGGGTCTTTAACTTTAGGTGGTTCGGGTTTTTTTTAGTTCTTTGTATATTCTAGATATTAGTCCTCTGTCTGAGCAGTAGCAGGTGAAATATTTTTCCCATTCTATAGGTTGTCTCTTCACTCTGATTGTTTCTTTTGCTGTACAGAAGCTTTTTAGTCTGATATAATCCATTTTGTTCATTCTTGCTGTTATTTTTTATGCAGCTGGGGTTCGGTTTAGAAAATCCTTTCCTACACGTATGTCTTCATGTGTTTTACCTAATATTTTTCAGCAGGCTTAATGTTTCTGTTTTAATGCTTAGATCTTTGATCCACTTTGATTTTAATTTAATGCATAGTAAAAGATAAGGGTTCAACTTCAATCTTCTGCAAACAGATAAACAGTTTTACCAGCACTACTAGCTGAATAGGCTATCTTTCCTCCAGCATAGACTTTTGGCCCCTTTGTCGAAGATTTAATAGCTGAATCTGTCTGAGGAAGTTTCTGTAACCTGAACTCTAGAATTATGTTTTTGTTCCAGTACCATGCCATTTTTATCACTATTGCTTTGCAGAATTGCTTCAAGTCAGGTATTCCTATGCCTCCTGTTGTGCTCCTATTGCCCAAAATTGCTTTTGCTCTTCTGGTTCCACACAACATTTAGGATTTTTTTTTCTAGATCTGTAAAGCGTGCTGCTGGTATTTTGATTGGAACTTCATTTAATCTATATAACAGTTTTGGGAGTATGGCTATTTTGACAGTATTGATTCTGCCCATTGAGGAGCAGGGAACATCTTTCTATTCTCTCATGTCTGCTTCAATCTCCTTTTTCAGAGTACTGCAGTTTTCTTTGTGGAGGTCTTTCACCTTCTTGGTTAGGTTAATTCCTAGATATTTTATTTTTCTTGAAGATACTGTGAATAGTATTATTTTCATAATTTCCTTCTCACCCCATTCATTGTTGGTGTACACAAATGTTAATGATTTTAGTGTGTTGATCTTGAATCCTGCTACATTGCTGAAGTTCATTACTGATTGTAAGAGGTTTTTGGTGGAGTTCTTCGGATCTTCGATGTAGAGTATTATGTCATCTTCAAACAATGATAATTTGAGTTTTTCCTTTCCTAAATGTATCCCTTTTATTTCTTTCTCTGGCCTAATTTCTCTGGCTAATGTTTCAAGTGCTCTGTTGAATAAAAGAGATGATAGTGGACCTCCTTGTCTTGATCCTGATCTTAGGGAGAATGCTTTTAGTTTTTCCCCCATTTAGTATGACACTGGCTATTGGTTTGTCATATGTAGCCTTTATCATATTTAGGTGTGGTCCTTCTACACCTGTTTACTTCAGGGTTTTTATAATGAAGGGATGCTGGACTTTGTCAAAAGCCTTTCCTGCATCTATTGATATGATCATATGGTTTTTGACCTTGCTTCTGTTTATGTGATGTATTACATTTATTGACTTATGTTGAACCATCCTTGTATCTCTAGGATGAAACTCACTTAATCATGATGATCTTTTTGATAATGTGCTGCATTCTATTTGCCAATATCTTGTTGGGCATTTTTGCATCTGTGTTCATTAAGGAGACTGGCCTATAGTTTCCTTTTTAGTTGGGTCTTTATCTGGTTTTGGGATCAAGATAATACTGGCTTCCATAAAAGAGTTTGGGAGAACTCTATTCCTTTCAATTTCTTTGAAGAGCCTGAGGAGTATTGGCAATATTACATCCTTAAAGGTTTTGTAGAATTCAGCAGTGAATCAGATCCTGTGCTTTTTTTAGTTGGTAGATTTTTTATTACCGTGTCAATTCCATTGCTTATTATTAGGTTGTTAAGCATATTTATGTCTTCTTGGGTTAGTTTTGATCATTTGTATGTGTCTAGGAATCTGTCCATTTCTTCAAAGTTTGTTAATTTGTTGAAATATAGTTTTCTGAAGTAGTTACTATCTTCTGGATTTCCATAGTATCTGTTGCGATTTCACCTTTTCCATTTTTTTAATTTTTATTTTATTGGTACATTTTAGGTATACAATACAATTCATCCATCATTGGAAATTTGCTCCTTTACGTAATCTCTTTGATTCTTATTCTTCCCCCTTCCCCTGCCCTCCCTTCAACCTCTCCATCCCTCCCTATTTACAAAGACTTTGTTTCCATTTTTTCATTTTCTCATATTAATTCCATTCCCTTCTTTCCTTTCCCCTACCTCTCCCATTTCACCTTTCCCTTTGCCCCTTTTCTTCCTATTTCACATTATCTAGTATACCTTTCAGTCCTTATTTACGCTTTCAGTTTCTCAGAAACCATTCGGTATTCACACATGTGTGTCTTATTTGTTTCATTTAAGAGTATTGCCTCAACGTCCATTCTTTTAACAGTAAATGTCTCTAATTTCTTATTTTTTATGGCTGAGTAGTACTCTGTTTTAATAAAATAAAAAAAAACCCACAACTTCTTTATCCAGTCTCCAGTTACTGGGCAATTGGGCTGCTTCCAAGTTTCAGCTATTTCAAATTGTGCTGCTATGAACATGGGTGCACATATATCACTGTTGTATGATTCTTTTAATTCTTTGGGGAAGATACCCAGCAGGGGAATAGTGAGGTCAAATGGGTCTTCCAGTCCTAGTTCTTTAAGGCATCTCCATACTGATTTCCACAGGGGTTGCACCAGTCTACACTCCCACCAGCAGTGGAGCAGGGTTCCTCTTTCCCCACAGCCCCGCCAGCATTTGTTATTGGTTGATTTCATGATAGCAGCCATTCTTTCTGGGGTGAGATGGAATCTCAGCATTGTTTTCATTTGCATCTCTCAAATGACCAGTGATATTGAATATTTTTTCACCTGTTTATTTGGTGTTTCTACTCCTTTGTCTGGAAAATGTCTGTTCATTTCATATGCCCATTTTTGGACTGGGTCTTTAAATTTGGGAGCTCTGAATTTTTTAAGTTCTTTATAGATTCCAGATAGCAGGCCTTTGTCTGAGAACAGAAGGTGAAGATTTTTTCTCACATTGTGGGTTGTCTCTTCACACTGTTGGTGGTTTCTCTTGCTGTGCAGAAGCTTTTTAATAAGAAGGGATACCACGTGTTGTTTGTGCTAGTTCACGGGCAACTGAGGTTTTGTTCATAAAATCTTTCCCTACACCAATGTCTTCAAGAGCTCTACCTAACCTCTGTTCCAGCCAATTCAGGATTTCTATTTTAATATTTAGATGTTTAACCCATTTCGATTTTAGTTTAGTGCATGGCGAGAGATATAGGTCTAGTTTTAATCTTTGACAAGCTGAAACCCAATTTTTCCAGCAACATTTATCAAAGAGGCTATCTTTCCTCCATGAAGGTGTTTGGCTCCTTTATCAAAGATGAGATGGCTGAGTGTGTCTGGAGTTGTTTCAGCATCTTCTAATCTGTTCCACTAGTCCTCAGGTCTGTTTCTTTGCCAGTACCATGATGTTTTTATCACAGTAGGTTTGTAGTAGAGTTTCAAGTTGGGGTTGTGATACCCCCTGCCATGTCTCTTATACCTAGAATTGCTTTTGCTATTCTGGGTCTCTTCTTGTTCCAAATGAATTTTTGGATTGTTTTCTCAAGGTCCATGAAGTATGCTGCTGGGACTTCAATTGAGATTGCATTGAATCTACATAGCAGTTTTGGAAGTATGGCCATTTACAGTATGTTGATTCTTCCTAACCAGGAGCAAGGGACATAGTTCCATTTTCTGATATCATCTTCAATCTCTCTTTTCAGAGTGCTAGAGTTTTCAGACAAGAGGTCTTTGATTTCTTTTGCTAGGTTGATTCCTAGGTATTTCAGTTTTTTGGATACTATTGTGAAAGGAATTGTTTGCCCTATTTCTCTCTCAGTGAGTCTATTGTTTGTGTAGAGGAAAGCTATTGATTTTTGTGTGTTGACCTTGTAACCAGCTACTTGACTGAATTTGGTTATTAAGTCTAGAAGACTTTTGGTGGAGTTCTTGGGGTCTTCTACATAGAGTATCAAGTCATCTGCAAAGAATGATAATTTGACTTCATTTCCTATCTTTATTCCTTTTATTTCTTTCTCTTGTCTAATTGTTGTGGCTAATGATTCCAAAACTATATTGAACAGGAGTGGCGATAATGGACATCCTTGTCTTGTTCCTGATTTTAGTGTGAAGCATTTCAGATTTTGACCATTTAGTATGATATTGGCTGTGAGTTTTTTATAGATAGCTTTTATCACATTGAGGTAGAGACTGTCTATTCCAACTTTTTGTAGCGTTTTTATCATAAATTCATGTTGGATTTTGTCAAATGCTTTTTCTGCATAATTGGGATGATCATATAGTTTTTGTCCTTGGCTCTATTGATATAGTGTATTACATTGATTGATTTGTGTATGTTGAACCATCCCTGCATCCCTGGGATGAATCCCACTTGGTCAGGGTGTATTATCTTCTTGATGATCTTCTGGATTCTATTTGCCAGTATCTAATTAAGGATTTTTGCATTTATGTTCATTAGTGAGATTGGCCTGTAGTTTTCTTTTTCAGTTGGGTGTTTCTCTGCTTTGGGGATCAAGGTGATGCTTGTTTCCAGGAATGAATTTGGGAGTATTGCTTCCCTTTCAATTTCATTGAAGAGTTTAAACAGTAGTGGCAGTAGTTCCTCTCTAAATGTCTTGTAGAATTCAGCAGTGAAGCCATCAGGACCTGGGCTTTTCTTAGTTGGTAAGTTTTTCATTACGTTTTCAATTTCATTGATTGATATTGGGTCACTTAGAATTTTTAGGTCTTCTTTGTTCAGCTTTGGTAATTTATACGTGTCTAGGAATCCATTTCTTTTGTGTTTTCCATCTTATTGTTGTATAGGTTCTCCAAGTAGGTACTGATGATCCTCTGGATTTCTGCTGGGTCTGTTTTAATTTCACACTTTTCATTCCTAATTGCATGGATTTGGGCCTTTTCTTTCCTTTTTCTGATAAGGTTGGCTAAGGGTTTATTCTTTCGAAGAACCAACACTTGGCTTCATTAATTTTTTGTATCATTCTCTTAGTCTCCATTGAATTGATTTCTGCTTTGATCTTTATAATTTCCTCCCTTGTATGAGCTTTGGGTTTGTCCTGATCTTCTTTCTCTAGAAGCTTGAGGTTCAGCATCAGGTTGTTTCATTGGCTTGCTCTGTTTTCCTAATATGAGTATTCCCTGCTATGAATTTCCCTCCTAAGACTGCTTTCACTGTGTCCCATAGATTCCAATATGTTGTGTTGTCATTGTCATTTAATTGAAGAAACTGTCTGATTTCTTCTTTAATTTCCTCTGTGACCCATTCATTATTCAGAAGTGTGTTGTTCAATTTCCATGTGTTTGTGAAATTCTTGTAGTTTATTTTGCTATTGATCTCCAATTTCATCACACTATGGTCTGATAATATACAGGGGATAACTTCAATTCCTTTGCACTTACTTAAATATGTTCTATGAGCGAGTATGTGGTCTATTTTGGAGAATGACCCACGTGCAGCTGAAAAGAATGTGTATTCTGATTTTGTGGGGTAGAACACTCTGTAACATCTATTAAGTTCATTTGCTCAAGAGTTCGATTCAATTCTAGTATTTCATTACTTATTTTTTGTCTAGTTGATCTATTTGTGACAGTGCAGTATTAATGTCCCCTACTACAATTGTATTAGTGCATATATGACTTTTCATTTCCGTATTTGTTTTATATAGTTGGGTGCCCTAGTGTTTGGTGCATATATATTTATGATTGTCATCTCTTCCTATTGGATTGTTCCCTTTACAGGGATGTAGTGTCCTTCTTTGTCTCTCTTAATCAGTGTTGGTTTGAAATCAACTTGATCTGAAAAGAGGACAGCTACTCCTGCTTTTTTTCAGGTTCCCATCACATGGAGTATTGTTTTCCACCCTTTCACTTTCAACCTATGAGTTTGTTTTTGAATTAAGTGTGTTTCTTGTATGCAGCATATTGCTGGATATTGCTTCTTGACCCATTCTACCAGTCTATTTCTTTTGATTGGTAAGTTGAGACCATTAACGTTGATGGCTATAACTGATATGTATTGACTTATCATTGTTATGACTTTTTCTTTTTGTTGGATTCTCCCCCTTTACATTTAATTTCTTGTCATGCCTGATGTATTCACTCTGCTGGGCTTCCTGGGGTTGTGATCCTCATTGTCTGTTCCTAGGATATTGTCTAAAATTTTTTGGAGTGCTGGTTTGGTACTCATGAAGTTTCTAAGGTGCTCTTTTTCATGAAAGTACCTTATTTCTCCATCAATTTTGAAAGATAGTTTTGCAGGGTAAATTAATCTGGGTTGGAGGCTGTTTTCCTTTAGGGCTTGAAATATGTCATTCCAAGCTCTTCTTGCCTTGAGGATTTGCATTGAGAAGTCTCCTATGATTCTGATGGGCTTCCCTTTGTATGTGATTTGTTTCTTTTCTCTCACTGCTTGTAGAACTTTTTTCTTCTGTTGGGTTTCTGGAATCTTAACAATTATATGCCTATGTGTAGATTTTTTTTTGATCAAGGCTAGTTGCAGTCCTATATGCCTCACTTATCTGTATGTTAAATTCTTTTCCCCTGCTTGGAAATTTTTCTGCCATTACTTCTGTGAACAGTTTTTTTATGTCATCTGTACTCTCTCCTATTTCTTCGTTGACTCCAAGTGGTCTTATGTTATTCTTCTGTGGATCATCTAGCAGCTGCTGGATTGATTTCTTGTGGTCCCTTGCAATTTTGAAGCAATTTTTCTTTCCCTGGTCACTAATTGCAATCTTATCTTCTATGTCTGAAATTCTGTCCTTACATTGGCTCATTCTGCTGTGTAAACTTTCAATGGAGTTTTTAATCTCCTGGAAATCTGTTTGCATCTGCTTTATGAATTCCATTTGTTTCCTATGTTGGGATTCCATCATGTTCCTCTCCTCCTCTCTAGATTTATTAATCATGTCTTGCACTACCAGCACAATCTCTGCTATTATCTGAGAAATCATTTCTGATTTCATTTTTTTCCAGGTCCTCTTTCGTTGCCAGTTCAGGGAGTCCAGGAATTTGAGTATTAGAGTGTTCCATCTCATTTCCCTTTGGGGTTGCTGTAGGTGATCTGGAAGTCTTGTTTTTAGACTTATTTACATGTCTTCTCATTTCAATGGGTTGGGGGGTGCTATTGGTGCCCACATGGCTCACTTCCTCTGTGCTGGGACCAGTGGGATGGCAGCCCGGAGGGCCCTACTTCTGGGCTGGGAGTGGTGGAACAGAGGCCTGGAGGCCCCTACCTCTGGGCTGGGAGTGGTGGAACCATCATTTCCATTTCTAATTGCACTGATGTGAGTCTTCCTCACTTTCTTTTGGTAAGTCTAGCTAGGGGCTTATCCATTCTATTTATTCTTTCAAAGAACCAGCTCTTCAATTCTTTGATTTTTTTCTTTTACTGTTTTTCTAGTCTCAATTTCATTGATGTCCACTCTCATCTTTATAATTTCCCTCCTTAATTTGGGTTGGGGAAATTTTCATATTTTTGCACTTACAGTGACCTACTGATCCAAGCTGAGATATTTCTCAGCTATAAACACATATACTATATAATATATAATATGTAATATATACATACATATATATATGTATGTATGTATATATATATATGTGTGTGTGTATATATATATATACATATATATATATGTGTATATATATATATATATATTCTCCCAGTATTAGGTACTAACTGGTAATTTCATAAGTTCTTCCATTTCCTACATCCCCTTCAGAACACTGCCAAACTAATAGGTAAGTTTCTAGTGAGGTTAATCCCTAGATAATGATATGAAACAATGTGCATATATGAAATAAAATAACCAAGATGAAAATAAGATGGAGTCATGATCCAATTAGTATTTGGCAACTCCACAACTGAGTATATGCTGATAACCTTAAACTTTTCATTTCTTAAAACAAAAAGCCAAACACAAAGAAAAATGCATTCTTTTCACTCATTATATCCAATCCTCCACTAACAAGAATGTTCAATCTTTATTAACCAATTGGGGGTTTAAAGTAGGACATCTTTTTAAGGAAACCCTCCAAAATTTAATAATATAATAAAGCTACATTTTTTCTCATTCTGATTTGCTACCATGAACAAAGGTAGAAATTAAGATATCAAAATTTTATCACCTTAAAATAATTAAAATGGCCAATTACTTTATACCTTGTTCAATTTATTTGTAAAGGTCATATATGAAGTTTTCTAAGTACATAGTAAAATATCAGTGGCGTGAATTTTAGCACATGTCTGTGACAAGGTGTTTTTTGGAGGCACTTTGGACCTGTCGGAAGTCCAAGGTTGTTTATTTTCTGCTCTTCTTTATTTGCTGTAAATATTTCAGTTAAAGAAATATAGAGAGTAAGTGGTTGGATCTTTCCAGGTTTAAAAATTTCAGAAGATAGCTTTTGGTTTGTTCAGTATCCACCCTATCCATAGTTACCTTAACCTTGCTTTCTAATATTATGCAAGAAGTAGGTGCTTTTAGGTAGCAACCTTACTCATAGTGGCTCATTTTAATCCTTTGATCTCTTACCTCCATCAATAATGCTTTATGGTGGCAAAACACTCAAAGTTTTGACTCAAAGTGACACAGCATAAAGACACACAAGACTGAATCAGCTCATGAGTCCTCAAAACGAAGTCTTCTATCTCAACCTCATGTCTGCTTGAAGCACTGAGTCACAGGATGGGGAAATGAATCACAGCCATCTCCTCAGCTCTTCTGTTTGCCTTTATTAATTGTTTCCAAAGAATTTTAGAGATAGGAATTCAAATGTGCCTATGTATTAAGATGGACTTTTGCTCCCTTACAACATAACAGAAAACATATCATCACCCACCTTCAAAATGGCAGGCTCGTTAGAAAAAAGTGTGCTGTGAATTTTCATTTTCAACAAACAGAACAAAAAACAGTTTATTAACTTCGTTTATAGCTGTATGCTTAGGTCTATTTTTTCTACTTTCCTCTTTTCTCTCACCCCTTTGTTTCACCAAATTCCCTCTCTCCATTCCACCCCCTTTGACCATCATCCTTTCTCTTCCTTTCTTCTCTGCCTTGAATCCATGAAGAGGGTGACCCCAAGACAAGACAATAATTCCAGAATGGGCCTGACATTGCATTCCAAATTTAGAAGATTAGGAAAACCAAACACAAAGAACCACTTGCCAAGCACGCATGGCACCAATGAGCTACAACCCTGGCCCATAGTTTTAGTTTTTGGAGAACCTCCACACTGATTTCCACAGTGGTTGCACCAGTCTGCACTCCCACCAACAATGGTGAAGCATTCCTTTCTCCCCACACCCCCACCAGCATTTGTTATTGGTTGATTTCTTAATAATAGCCATTCTTTCTGGAGTGAAATGTAATCTCAGCATTATTTTAATGTGCACCTCTTGAGTAATCAGTAATGTTGAACATTTTTCCATATATTTATTTGCTGTTTCTACTTCTTCATTGAGAAGTGTCTACTCATTTCAGATGCCCATTTTTGGACTGGGTCTTTAAATGTGGGGGTCTGATTTTTTGATTTATTTATACATTCTAGATATTAGTCCTTTGTCTAAGAAACAGCTGGCAAACTTTTTTCTCATTCTGTGGGTTGTCTCTTCACTTGTTGGTGGTTTCTTTTGCTGTGTAAAAGCTTCTTTTTTGGTATTGGGGATCCAACTCGGGACCTTGCGCTTGCAAGGCAGGTGCCAGAACCACTGAGCTAAATCCCTGGCCCCTGTGTAAAAGCTTTTTAATAAGATGAGATCCCAGCTGCTGATTCTTTGCACTATTTTCTGTGATATTTTTTGATATTTTTCAGGGTTTTGTTCATAAACTCTTTGCCTACATCTATGTCTTCAAGAATTACACCTATCTTCCAATAGATTTAGTGTTTCTGTTTCAATATTTAGATCTTTGATCCATTTCAAGTGTATGGGGAGAAATATGAGTCTAGTTTTAGTCTTTGGCATGTGAAAAGCCAGTTTTTCCACCACCATTTACTTAAAAAGCTATTTTTCTTCCAGTGAAGGTGTTTAGCCCCTTTGTCAAAGATAACATGGCTAATGTGTCTGGAGTTATTTCATCTTCTAGTCTGTTCCATTGATCTTTGGGTCTGTTTCTTTGCAAGGACCATGCTGTTTTTATCACAGTAGCTTTGTAGTATAATTTCAAGTCAAGAATTGTGATGCCACCACCTTGCCTTTGTTGCCCAGAATTTCTTCTTTATTCTAGGTCTCTTTTGGTTCCAAATGAGCTTTCAGATTGTTTTCTCTAGTTCTGTGAGGTATGTTATTGGTATTTTGATTGGAATTGCATTAAACCTGTATAAAAATTTTGAAAGTATGGCCATTTTCACTATATTGGTTCTTCCTACCCAAGAACAGGGGATATTTTCCAACATCCTCTTCAATCTCCTTTTTCAGAGTACTGTAGTTTTCAATGTAAAGGTCTTTAACTTCTTTTGTTAGATTGATCCCTAAGTATTTTGTATTTCTGGTTGCCATCATGAAAGGTGATGTTTCCCTAATTTGTCTCTCAGTGAGTTTGTTATTTGTGTACAGAAATGCTAATGATTTTTGAGTGTTGACTTTGTATATGGCTATGCTACTGAATTTGGTTATTAAATCTAGAAGACTTTTGGTGGAGTTTTTGGGGTCTTCTATATAGAGTATCATGTCATCTGCAAATATTGATAATTTAACTTCTTCCTTTCCTATGCTTATTCCTTTTATTTCTGTTTCTTGTCTAATTTTTGTGGCTGTTTCCAGAACTATATTGAATAAGAGCAGTGACAGTCAGCATCCTTCTCTTGTTCCTAATTTTAGAGTGAAAGCTTTCAGTTTTTGACCATTTAGTATGATGTTGGTTTGTCATAGATGGCTTTTATCAGATTGAGATAAAGATTATTCCAATTTTCTGTAGGGTTTTATCATGAATGGATGCTGAACTTTTCCAAATGCTTTTTCTGTATCTATTGAGATGATCATGTAGTTTTTGTCCCTGGCTCTGTTAATATGGTGTATTATACTTATTGCTTTGCATATGTTGAACTATCCTTGCATCCCTGGGATGAATCCTACTTGGGCAGGGTGTATAATCTTCTTGATGATTTGCTGAATTCTGTTCACCACTATCTTATTGAGGATTTTTGTATCTATGTTCATTAGGGAGATTGGTCTGTAGCTCTCTTTTTTGCTTGGATCCTTCCTGGTTTTGGTATCCAGGTAATGCTTGCTTCCAGACATGAGTTTGGGAATATTGATTCCCTTTCAATTTCCTTAAAGAGTTTGAGGAGTGGTGGCATTACATCTTCTCTAAATTTCTTGTAGAATTCAGTAGTAAATATATCAGGACCTGGGATTTTCTTTTTGGTAGGTTTTTAATTATTTCTTCAGTATCATTAGCTGATACTGGGTTATTTATAATATTTATACCTTTCTTATTCAGCTCTGGTAATTCATATGTATCTAGGAATCTGTCCATTCCTTCTGTGTTTTCCATCTTATTAGAGTACAGGTTCTCAAAGTAGGAATTAATGATCTTCTAGATTTTTGAATGATCTGTTGTAATTTCACCTTTTTCATTCCTAATTGCATAAATTTGAATCTTTTCTTTCCTTTTTTTATAAGGTTGGCTGAGGGTTTGTCAATTTTATTTAGTCTTTCAAAGAACCAACTCTTGCTTTCATTGATTCTTTGTACTGTTTTCTTAGTCTGAACTGCATTAATTTCTGCTCTAATGTTTAAAACGTCTTCCTTCATATGAGCTTTGGGCTTGACTTGTTTTTCTTGCTCTAGAAGGTTGAGGTTCAACATTAGGTTATTTATTTCAGCTTATTCTGGTTCCCTGGTATGGGAATTTACTGTTATAAATTTCCTTCATTGGATGCTTTCACTGTGTCATATAAGTTCCGGTATGTTGTACTGGCATTATTGTGTAATTTTAGAAACTATCTAATTTCTTCTTAATTTCATCTGTTCAGGAGGGTGTTATTTATTTCCATGTGTTTGTGAAGATTTTCTAGTTTTTTGTTTTGGTACTGGGGGTCAAACTCAGGACCCTGCACTTGTAAGACAGGCAGTAGAACCACTGAGCTAAACCCCCGGCCCCTGTTTATGAAGTTTATGTTGTTTCTCTTGCCACTGATTAACAATTTCATTGCACTATGGTCTGATAATATGCATAGGATAATTTCATTGCTTCCCATTTAGTTCAGCATGTTCTATGAGCTAGTATATGGTCTATTTTAGCGAACATCCCATGTGCAGCTGAGAAGGATGTGTATTCTGATGTTGGGGTTGAAATACTCTGTAGATATCTACTAAGTCCATCTGTTCAAAAATTTGGTTCAGTTTTTATATTGATTTTTTTGTCTAATGATCTATTTGTGACAGTGGGGTATTGGGGTATTATAATTGTATTAGTGTTTATTTGATTTTTCATGTCTGTTAACATTTGTTTTATATAGTTCGATGTGCTGGTATTTAGTGCATATATACTTACGATTTTTATCTCTTCCTCTTGGATTGTTCCCTTAACAAGGATATACTGACTTTCTTTGTCTCTCTTGATCATTCTTGGCTTGAAATCCATTTTGTCTGCAAGTACAATAGCTGCCCCTGCTTTTTTCTAGGTTTCTATCACAAGGAGTATTGTTTTCTGTCTTTTGACTTTCAGTCTATGAATTTTTTTTAGTTAAATGTGGTTTTATTAAATTTATTGGCATATTTTACATATAAAATACAGTTACATTCATCACTGGAAATTTGCACCTTTACATAATCTCTCTCGGTTCTTATTTTTTCCCCATTCCCCTGCCCTCCCTATTTAAAAAGACTTTGTCTCCATTTTTACATTTTCTCATATTGACTATATTTCCTTCATTCCTTTCACCTACCCCTCCCACTTCCCCTTCGCCCCTTTTCTTCCTATTTCACATTATCTATTACATCTTTTAGTCCTTATTTACACTTTCAGTTTCTCACACTTGAGGAGCTATTCAGTATTTACACGTGTGTCCTATTCATTTCACTTAAGTGTATTGCCTCAATGTGCATCCTTTAAGCAATAAATGTCTTTAATTTCTCATTTTTTATGGCTGAGTAGTACTCCATTTTGTTTTTTTAAAAAAACCACGTTTTCTTTATCCAGTCTCCAGTTGATGGGCATTTGGGCTGCTTCCAAGTTTTAGCTATTACAAATTCTGCTGCTATGAACATGGGTGCACATATATCACTGTGGTATGATTCTTTTAATTCTTTGGGGAAGATACCCAGCATGGGAATAGCTGGGTTAAATGGGACTTCCCGTCCTAGTTCTTTGAGGTATCTCATACTGATTTCCACAGTGGTTGCACCAATCTATATGCCCTCCACCAGTGGAACAGTGTTCCTCTTTCCCCACAGCCCCACCAGAATTTGTTAGTGGTTCATTTCATGATAGCAGCCATTCTTTCTGGGGTGAGGTGGAATCTCAGCATTGTTTTCATTTGCATCTCTCCAATGATGAGTGATGTTGAACATTTTTTCATATGTTTATTTGCTATTTCTACTTCTTTGTCTGAGAAAGGTCTGTTCATTTCAGATGCCCATTTTTGGATTGGGTCTTTAAATGTGGGAGGTCTGATTTTTTTAAGTTCTTTATAGATTCTAGATAGTAGACCTTTGTCCAAGGAACAGCAGGTGAAAATGGTTTTATCTCTTCACACTGTTGGTGGTTTCTCTTGCTGTGCAGAAGCTTTTTCATAGGAAGAGATCCCACTTGTTGATTGTTTGTGCTAGTTCATGGGCAACTGAGGTTTTGCTCATAAAATCGTATCCTACACCAATTTCTTCAAGAGTTCTACCTAACCTCTGTTCCAGCCAATTCAGGATTTCTATTTTAATATTAAGATGTTTAATCCACTTTGATTTTGGTTTAGTGCATGGTGAGAGATACATGTCTAGTTTTAATCTTTGGCAAGTTGAAACCCAATTTTTCCAGCACCATTTATTAAAGAGTCTATCTTTCCTCCAGTGAGGGTGTTTGGTTTCTTTGTCGAAGATGAGATGGCTGAGTGTGTCTGGAGTTCTTTCAGCATCTTCTAATCTGTTCCACTGGTCCTCAGGTCTGTTTCTTTGCCAGTACCATGCTGTTTTTATCACAGTAGCTTTGTAGTAGAGTTTCAAGTTGGTACCCCCTGCCCTGTCTCTGTTGCCTAGAATTGCTTTTGCTATTCTAGGTCTCTTCTTGTTGCAAATGAATTTTTGGATTGTTTTCTCAACGTCTGTGAAATATGCTGCTGCAATTTCAATTAGGATTGCATTGAATCTATATAGCAGTTTTGGAAGTATGGCCATTTACACTATGTTAATTCTTCCCACCCAGGAACAAGGGATGTCTTTCCATTTTCTGATATCATCTTCAATCTCTCTTTTCAGAGTGCTACAGTTTTCAGAGAAGGGGTCTTGAATTTCTTTTGTTAGGTTGATTCCTAGGTATTTCAGTTTTTTGGATGCTATTGTGAAAGGAATTATTTGCCCTATTTCTCTCTCAGTGAGTCTGTCATTGGTGTAGAGGAAAGCTATTGATTTTTGTGTGTTGACCTTGTAACCAGCTACTTGACTGAATTTGGTTATTAAGTCTAGAAGACTTTTGGTGGAGTTCTTGGGGTCTTCTATATAGAGTATCATGCCATCTGCAAATAATGACAATTTGACTTCTTCATTTCTTATCTTTATTCCTTTTATTTCTTTCTCTTGTCTAATTGCCATGGCTAATGTTTCCAGAACTATATTGAACAAGAGTGGTGATAGTGGACATCCTTGTCTTGTTCCTGAATTTAGTGTGAAGGATTTCAGTTTTTGACCATTTAGTATGATTTAGGCGTTTGGTTTTTCATAGATGGCTTTTATCAGGTTGGGATAAAGACCATCTATTCCAATTTTCTGTAGGGTTTTTATCATAAATCCTTGTTGGATTTTGTCAAATGCTCTTTCTGCATCTATTGAGATGACCATATGGTTTTTGTCCTTGGCTCTATTGATATAGTGTATTACATTGATTGATTTGCATATGGTGAACTATCCCTGCATCCCTGGGATGAATCCCATGTGGTCAGGGTGTCTGATCTTCTTGATGATCTTCTGCATTCTATTTGCCAGTATTTTATTAAGGATTTTTGCATCTATGTTCATTAGTGAGATTGGCCTGTAGTTTTCTTTTTCAGTTGGGTCTTTCTCTGCTTTGGGAATAAAGGTGATGCTTGCTACCAGGAATGAATTTGGGAGTATTGGTTGCCTCTCTATTTCATTGAATAGTTCAAAAAGTAGTGGCAGTAATTCCTTTCTAAATGTTTTGTAGAATTCAGCAGTGAAGCCAGTGGGACCCGGGCTTTTCTTAGTTAGTAAGTTTTAATTACATTTTCAATTTCATTAAAATTAGGTTGTTTAGAATTTTTAGGTCTTCTTCATTCAACTTTGGTAATTCATACTTATATAGGAATCTGTCCATTTCTTCTGTTTTCCATCTTATTGGTGTATAGGTTCTCAAAGTAGGTATTGATGATCCTCTGGATTTCTGCTGGAGCAGTTATAATTTCATCCTTTTCATTCCTAATTGCATGGATTTGGGCCTTTTCTTTCCTTTTTCTGATAAGGTTGGCTAAGGGTTTGTCAATTTTGTTGATTCTTTCAAAGAACCAACTCTTGCCTTCATTGATTTTTTTTCTATTGTTCTCTTAGTCTCCATTGAATTGATTTCTGCTCTGATCTTTATAATTTCCTCCCTTGTATGAGCTTTGGGTTTGTCCTGCTCTTCTTTTTCTAGAAGCTCGAGGTTCAGCATCAGGTTGTGTAATTGAGCTCGCTCTGTTTTCTTCATGTGAGTTTTCACTGCTATGAATTTCCCTCATAAGACTGCTTTCATTGTGTCCCATAGACTCCAATATGTTTTATTGGCATTGTCATTTAACTGTAAGAACTGTGATTTCTTCTTTAATTTCCTCTGTGCCCCATTCATTATTCAGAAGTGTGTTGTTCAATTTCCATGTGTTTATGAAATTCTTGTGGTTTCTTTTGCTATTGATCTCCAATTTCATCACACTATGGTCTGATAATACACAGGGGATAACTTTAATTCCTTTGCACTTACTTAAATATGTTCTATGAGTGAGTATGTGGTCTATTTT
This sequence comes from Heterocephalus glaber, assembly GCF_053883595.1. Classification (NCBI taxonomy): domain Eukaryota; kingdom Metazoa; phylum Chordata; class Mammalia; order Rodentia; family Bathyergidae; genus Heterocephalus; species Heterocephalus glaber. The sequence goes on along the minus strand of NW_028258156.1, from coordinate 22,284,725 downwards.
GGAAAACGACCCATGTGCAGCTGAAAAGAATGTGTATACTGATTTTGTGGGGTAGAACACTCTGTAGCATCTGTTACATTCATTTGTTCAAGAGTTTGAGTTCTAGTAATTGTTTATTTTTTATCTAGTTGATCTATCTGTGAGAGTGGGGTATTGAGGACCCTCATTACTACTGTATTAGTACTTATTTGATTTTTCATGTCCGTTAGTATTTGTTTTATATAGTTGGGTGCACTAATGTTTGGTGCATATATATTTATGATTGTCATCTCTTCCTGTTGGATTGTTCCCTTTACAAGGATCTAGTGTTCTTCTTTGTCTCTCTTAAAAATCAGTGCTGGGCTGGGGATTTAGCTCAGTAGTTTTGCCACCTGCTGTGCAAGCACAAGGACCTGAGTTCGATCCCCAGTACCAAAAAAAAAAAAGATATTAACTAAAAAATCAGTGTTGGTTTGAAATCCACTTGATCTGCAAAGAGGACAGCTACTCATGCTTTTTTTCAGGTTCCTGTCACATGAAGTATTGTTTTCAACCCTTTAACTTTCAGTCTATGACTTTGTTTTTGAATTAAGTGTGTTTCTTGTATGCAGCATACTGTTGGATCTTGCTTCTTGACCCATTCTGCCAGTCTATTTCTTTTGATTGGTGAATTGAGACCATTAACATTGATGGTTATAACTGATACGTATTGACTTATCATTATCAAGACTTTTTCTTTTTGTTGGATTCTCCCCCTTTGCATTTAGTTTCTTGTCATGCCTGATGTATTCATTCTGCTGGGCTTCCTGGGGTTGTGATCCTCATTGGCTGTTCCTAGGATATTGTCTAAAATTTTTTGGAGTGCTGATTTGGTATTCATGAAGTTCCTAAGGTGCTCTTTGTCATGAAAATATCTTATTTCTCCATCAATTTTGAAAGATAGTTTTGCAGGGTACATCAATCTGGGTTGGAGGCTGTTTTCCTTTAAGGGCTTGAAATATGTCATTCCAAGCTCTTCTTGCCTTGAGGATTTGCATTGAGAAGTCTGCTGTGATTCTGATGGGCTTTCCTTTGTATGTGCTTTACTTCTTTTCTCTAACTGCTTGTAGAATTTTGTTTTTCTCTTGAGCTTCTGGAATGTTAACTGTTATATGCCTATGTGTACATTTTTTTGATCAAGGCTAGTTGGAGTCCTATATGCCTCACTTATCAGTATGTCAAGTTCTTTTTCCCCACTTGGGAAGTTTTCTGCCATCATGTCTGTGAACAGTTTTTTTATGTCATCTGCACTCTCTCCTGTTTCTTCATTGACTCCTATCAGTGTTATGTTATTCTTCTTTGTATTGTCTAGCAGCTGCTGGATTGATTTCTCGTGGTCCCTTACTAGTTTAAAGAAATTTTTCTTTTCCTGGTCACTATTTGCAGTCTTATCTTCTGTATCTGAAATTCTGTCCTCACATTGGCTCATTCTGCTGCATAAACTTTCAATGGAGTTTTTAATCTCCTGAAAATCTGTTTGCATCTGTTTTATGGATTCCATTTTTTCCTATGTTGGGATTCCATCATGTTCCTCAGATCTTCTATTTTTTAATCTGTGTCCTCTCTGGATTTATTAATCATGTCTTGCACTATGGGCACAATCTTTGCTGTTATCTGGGAAATTATTTCTGATTTCATTTTTTCCAGATCTTCTTTTGTTGCCAGTTCAGGGAGTCCAGGTGGTTGAATATCAGATTGTTCCATCTCATTTCCCTTTGGGGTTGCTTTAGATGATCTGGAAATCTGGTTTTGAGACTTGTATACATGTCTTCACATTTCAATGAGGGGAGGATGGGTGCTGCTGGCACCCTCATGCCTCACTCCCTCAGCACTGGGGGGAGGGTCTGCTCCTTGGCACTGGGGGAAGTGGTATGGCAGCCTGGAAAGCTCACCTCCTGGGCACTGGCCAGGGCTCTACTCCTCTGCACTGGGGGCAGTGGTCTGGCAGCCCAAAATGCTCAGCTGCTCTGCACTGTGGGCCTCTGCTCCTCTCAAATGTGTTTCTTGTATGCAGCATATTGTCGGATTTTACTTCTTGATCCACTCTACCAGTCTCTTTTGATTGAATTGAGAGCATTTAAATTGATAGTTATAAATGATATGTATTGACTTATCCTTGTCATGTTATTTTCCTGATATTGGTTCTCTTTCTTTCTCCTCTGTTTAATTACTTGCCTTGTCTGGTGGATTCAGTCTGTTGGAGTTCATGGAGCTGGAGTCTTTGTTATCTCTTTCTAGAATGTCTTTGAGAACACTTTGGAGTGCTAGTTTGATGGTCATGAATTTCTTCAGGTGTTCTTTGTCATGGAAGTATCTTATTTCTCCATCAACTTTGAAAGATAGTCTTGTAGGTACATCAATCTGGGTTGGAGGTTGTTTTCTTTTAGGTCCTGAAATATTTCATTCACTCTTAGCTCTCCTTGACCCAAGGGTTTGTGTTGAGAAGTCTGCTGTAATCTGATGGGCTTTCCTTTACAGGTAATTTGTTTTTTTCCTCCAACAGCTTTTAATATTCTATTCTTGTGTTGAATTTCTGCAATCTTGACTATTATAAGCCTTGTGATAGATTTTTTTATCATGGCTAATTGGTGTTCTACATGCCTCACTTATCTGTATGTCAAATTCTTTTTCCATGCTTGGGAAGTTTTCTGACATTACTCCTGTGAGTAGGTTTTTTATGTCATCCTCACTATCTCCAGGTTTTTCACTGACTACGATCAATCTTATATTATTCTTCTTTGCATCATCTATCATCTCTTGGATTGATTTTTTTATGGTTCCATGCTGTTTTTAAGAAATTTTTCTTTTCATGATCACTAACTACAATCCTGTCTTCTAGATCTGATAGTCTGTCCTCACATTGGTTCCTTTGCTGGACATACTTTCAATAGAATTTTTAATCCCTTGGATATCCAATTGAATCTGTTTCATGGATTCTATTGCTTTCCTATGATGGGCATTCATGGTTTCTATCATTTTCCTAAGCTCTTCTATTTTTTTTATCTCCATCTTCTCTAGATTCACTAATCATGCCCTTCATTATGGTCATCATCTCTGCAGTTATCTGAGAAATTATTTCTGATTTGATTTTTTCCAAAGCCTCATTAATCTTCTTTGTTACTTTTCCTTTTATCACTTTAGAGAGTCCAGGTGGGTGGCTTTTGAATTGTTCCACTTCATTGCCCCCTAAGTTTGCCTTGAGCCAGCTGGAAGTCTGGGATTGCATCATCTTGCTTCCATGGCTTCTCGTTTTCTTTTCTTTTCTTCAGTTTAATTCCTGTGCTGATGCTTGTAAATTGTCTATGGTAGGTATCTTTATTGCTATTATTGAGAGCCATTAGGAAATGTCTACATTGCACAGAAGCCTTCCAGGTGTAGCTGGCTTTGGGTTTTGAGCCTGTTGCAATAGCCTGCCACTTCAATTTATTGGGGATAAGAAGTCACTGCCTATTTGGCCAAGGCTCTGGTTCTTTGGCCCTGGCCTACAGTATTGTTTGTGACCTTCAGGTAATCTCAGACTTGGAATATAAGAAAGAACAACTGATTAGAACAATTATGTCACCTTAGCTAAAGTAGTACAATCAGTAATAACAAACATCAAACAAAGCCTAGAAAATGACAAACTGTGATAACTTTTAATTTCCCACCTTTAACCATATGAACAAGATTTGTAGTTATATAACAAAATCTAAAACAAACCAGAAAATTGTGTATAGTAAATATCCTCTCAATATGGTGATTTTTACTCTCAGGGGAAAAATTTAAAAGGGCTTAGGGGAAAAATAGAGAAATAGAAGGAGAGAAAGGAATTAGAAGCAAAGCTGGATGACAAAGGAAGATTATGCAAGCTTTGGGAACTGGTGAAGAAGGCAGGAGGGAAAGAAGGAAGGAACAAACAGAAACAAGAACAGAACAAAACAACAACAACAAAACTAGAAACAATGTTCACCTTTGTATAGAAACAAAAATAATCAAGAAAAGAGGAAAAAATAGAAAAAAATAATTTTAAAATGTTTTAAAAGCAAAGAAAAGCAGGAAAAAAAAATGTCCATTTCAAGGCATGTCTCTGCTGTCATTAGTAGAGAGGGGGCCAGACAGAGCCCAGATCTGTTGATTGATCCCAGCAAGTCAGCAGTAGAATTATAGTGGTGGTGGATAATCCCAGCAAACCTGGGCCTTTAATTGAAGTTCAGGCTGCTTCTGGTTTCTGGCTATGATGCTGGGACCTGAGTTTTTCAATCTACAACACTCCAAGTGCCTCCCGCCAGCTTGAACTCAGCTCTCTGACCTTCTGCCAGGTTGAACTTGGTTCTACGTCACCCCGACACTTGGAGCCACTAGAAGGAGCCAGCCTGCAGCTGCTCTGAGTTCTGACTTCAGTTGGCCCCTTTAAAAAATGGCTACTAGCCAATCATCCTCTCCTGAGGGGCATCTCAACCTGAATAACACTACCCACTGCAGTCTGCTGCATTCACTGGTTTGTTTCTCTGTGGAGGGCTCTGGGGTCACCGGTAGTCACCATACCTCTGCAGATTCAAGCTGCCCCTCCCATACTGTGAGCCAGGACTCAGGGAGAAAGTGATGCTTGCCACCTCCCTCTTCTGCATTGTGGACCCTCTCTTCATTCTCCCTGTGGGCCCTAATTCTTGCTTCAGATCCTTGCTGGGTCCTGGGGACCCACTTCCTTTCTCTTCCTCTTCCTCACATTGCTGTATTCCAGCATCTGGATTCCAAATATCAGAGAGGCTATTTCTCTGCTGCTCACCATTCCACCATCTTCCTAGAAGTCCCATGTCATTCAAATTAGGTCATTGTTAAAGTGGTACAAAAGAGAATGATCCAGAAATGGCAAAGAGTGAAAAATAAATGCAGCCCACTTCCAGGCCCCCTGGCACAGTGTGGGGGAGAAAGCATAGCCACCACCATGACCAGAAGATGCTCAGAGTCAGAAGATTGCCTGCCCCCAGGACTGTCTATCGGGGAATGCCCTGGAGGACACCAGGGTCTTCATCAGAGTGAGACACCCAGAGCCCAGGCAAAGGAGACAGGATTATGCTGTAATTGTCAGTGAGTTCCATGCAGCCCAAGTGAGAAACCTCAGGATTGAGCAGGTCTCAGAGATGTCCTCCTAACTGTGACTGCACTAATGGCTTCCTTCATTCACAACTGATGAACTCACATAAGAAACGTGTGGTTTCCAGCTCTGCATGCTTGAATTTTTTTTAATGTTTCTGTAATACAATTTGCTTTATTCTTTTTCAACATTGAGAAAATATATATTCTTCTGAATTACTTCAGTTGAAATATTATCTGTTCATGTTAGTCAGCTTTTCATTGCTGTAACTAGATACCCCAGAAAGACAACTATAAGGAGGAAAGATTTATTCTGGCCCACAGTTTCAGAGGCTTCAGTCCATGGTTATCCTATTCCACTGTTGTAGGCTTGTGGTGAGGGAGAAGCACTAAGGTGAACTGGCATGGCAGAGGAAAGCCACTGACCCCATGGAAGCCAGGAAGGAAAGCGAGCCTGAGAAAAGTCATACCCTTCAATATAACCCTCCCCTCAGTGACCTACGTCTCCCAACTATGCCCCACCTCCCAGTAGCCCATTCAGCTAAGAACTCATCAATGGGTTGGTTGATTGATGAAGTTAGAGCCCTCACAAATCAGTCATCTCTGTAGTCATCTATCTCTTAATTCAATCAGCTTGACAATCAGGATTAAACCTTCACACATGTCAATCAAATTCACCATCATTTTTAATCACTGCATAATATCCCATTCTAGAAATATACCAAACACATTTCCTATGAAAGGACATTTACATTTTTCTATATTGTAAACATGCCATTTTATATATTAGTTCTATTATTCCTTTATAATAAATTCCTAGAAATTGCTGGCCATACAATATGTACATTCTCCAGGCTTTGATGTAGCTTAACAAATTATCCTCCAAAGGGAACATACAATTCATTTATATAGTCTCTAGTAGCATGGAGACTGAGACATCTGAGGGACACTAGGAACTCTCTACAGGAGAAACACATACTAAGACGCCAATATTTATTGAATGTCTGTTGTCTGTGGAATACCGTGACAGGTGCTGGGGAGAGAGGTGAACAAGACTCCTATACTTTTTCCTATTCTTCCTTCCCCACTGCAGCAGATGATGCCTAGCTCTGTACATGAATGCACTAACATCATAACAGTGCCACAAAAATGACACCAGAAAGCAGTCAGGTGACAGTGAAGTCGCATTTTGGTACTGATGGTGGTACTGTCACTCTGCGATGTTTCTCTGCTCTCCCCAAGGCAGACAGCCCACGAGCCTGAGGCTTGTTTTCCCACAGTCCCTTGTAGCACAATTCGGGGCAGGGGTGGGGGGCTCTGGAAGACTGGAAGGCAACAGGAGGTAGAAGCTGTTGGGCCCCATGAGGACAGAGATGAAGGGACACAGGCATGTAGGGTACCACAAGGGCAGCAGCAGCAGACAGGCAGGCATTGGCGGAGCCACCCAAAGGGACATGGAGGGCACTGGTGCAGCCAGGCAGAGCTCCCTGCTCACTTGAGTCTGTCAACCCTATCTTCCTACTCTAGCTGTTCCATTACAGGTTAAGCAACAGTAAGATGCTCTCTTCTCTGGGTTGTTCTCTTCTTTCATTCTCTTTGCCAGTATTTTCTTCCCGGGACAGTATTATTTCTTGTGGCTGTGATGTGGTACAGTGAGGGAAGAGAAAAGAAATTAAATTCCCAGATGAACACCTCCCTGAAGTCTCCCAGGATTAGGATTCCTCAGTGTGGAACCATCCTACCTTCCTCAATTACATGGTGACTTTGAGGGCTGCCCCAGGAAATGCTCCTGTTTACAAGCAAGGTGTGTAATCTGACAAGCTGACTGCGGCTTTTGTGATTAGAATGAAGACTCTTCCTCCTGCAGGATACAGTCCATCACCTGATGAGAAGACAGATGGGATTTTGGCCCCCATTCATTTCTTAGAGAAGGCGCCCTTATGCAGTCAATTACTAGACAACAGTACATAGTAGGCCTGATGGAAACAGAGAATGAAAACAAAAGTAATTGGGTATTTTAAGGAATATTTCCATTTAAAAAGTGCCATATTGTATCAAGTGAGTTCCTGTCATGTAATGATGCCTTTCACACCTTCCAATGTGTGTGGAATACATTAAAAAATAAGTCAAAGTTTCTTTTAATAGTGCATTTGTAAAATAATTAAACTCTCAACAGCCCTTTTTGGTTTTGACAGTCTGAATAAGTTGTTTTTTTTTTTAAATGTAACCATTCTTGAAAATGTTTTAAGGTTGTCCTAAAAACATATGTTTTGGAAGACCATATTTCTCTCCAAGACAAAGTTAGGGCAACTTGATTCATGCTGGGGAGGCTTAAGAGAATACAATTAGAAAACTTGGCATTGTGCAGTGGTGCCAGGGGCCGCAGCAGCTGATCCCAGAGTCTCGCTCCAGCAGCGGCCAGCGGAGGAGCCGCAATGTCTCAGGCTGTGCAGACAAATGCAACTCAGCCATTAAGCAAAACATGGGAACTGAGCTTATACAAATTACAATGAACACCTCAGAGGCAATAACAGATGGCTTGGAAATTGTGGTTTCACCTCTAGAAGTCTTCACAGCGAATTAATGTGCCCAATTTGTTTAGATATGCCGAAAAATACTACAACTACAAAGCAGTGTTTGCACCATTTTTGTGCAGATTGTATTATCACAGCCCTAATAAGTGGTAACAAAGAATGTCCTACCTGTAGGAAAAAACTCGTTTCCAAAAGATCACTAAGGCCAGACCCAAACTTTGATGCACTCATCAGCAAAACTTATCCAAGTCGTGATGAGTATGAAGCTCATTAAGAGAGAGTATTAGCCAGGATCAACAAGCACAATAATCAGCAGGCACTCAGTCATAGAACTGAAGAAGGTCTGAAGATCCAGGCCATGAACAGATTACATCAGGGCAAGAAACAGACTGAAAACGGTAGTGGAGCAGAAGATAATGGTGACAGTTTGCACTGTAGTAATGCATCCACACATAGCAATAAGGAAGCAGGCCCTAGTAACAAACGGACCAAAACATCTGATGATTCTGGGCTTGAACTTGATAATAACAATGCAACAGTAGCAACTGATCCAGTAATGGATGGTGCTAGCGAAACTGAGTTAGTATTCAGGCCTCATCCCACACTTATGGAAAAAGATGACAGTACACAGACAAGATGCATAAAGACTTTAGGTAATGCCACTGTTGATCACTTATCAAAGTACTTGGCTGTCAGGTTAGCTTTAGAAGAACTTTAAAGCAAAGGAGAATCAAACCAGATGAACCTTGATACAGCCAGTGAGAAGCAGTATACCATTTATATAGCAATGGCCTTGGGCCGGGGATTTAGCTCAGTGGTTTCGCCACCTGCTGTGCAAGTGCAAGGACCCGAGTTCGATCCCCAGTACCAAAAAAATAATAATAAAATAAAATATATAGCAATGGCCAGTGGCCAGTTCATTGTATTAAATGGCTCTTTTTTGTTGGAATTGGTCAGTAAGAAATACTGGAAAGTAAACAAACCCATGGAATTTTAGTATGCCCCTACCAAGGAGCACAAATGATCTTTTAAAAACCAATTCTGGACTGAACTTTTTTTATAGCCTAATTCTTTAATATTAAAGATGTACCATCATTACTTTTATGGACAGATCTTGGAAAACTTGGGTGGAGCCCCATAGCTCAAATCTTCCAGCTCTGCAAAACCAAAAGATGCCCCACCCAACCCCCTTGTCCTAAATGACAGGACACAGATAGGCCCAGTGGACATGCCAGCTTTAGGTCTGTCACCCAGGCCTGGCTGTCTCCCTCCCTGGGCCCTGCAGCAAGGCCAAGCCTGGGGTCACAGTTCCTTTACCTGCCCAGTTTCCTTCCTTGGGCCCTGGCTTGAAGGGCAGTTTCCAGATCAGAAAAAAAAAAAAAAAATCAATCCTAAGATATTACTAATTTGAAAACATCGACCAGATTTTCCCTGAGCATCTGTGGGGTCTGAGTTAAGAGCAGCAATGAAGGCTGACAAGCCCTATATCCGGATATTTAGAAGTTATGAATCAGAGCTCACAGGCTGTGGAATAAAAACATGACCTGTTCTGCCTGATGCACACATCTTCACAGCAACCTGGAAAGCCAGGGCAGGAAGCTGGCAGCACAGGGAGCACCAATCCCGGCCACCAGCACCCTTCCACCCCTCCTTTTCCACAGCCAGCCCTCTATAGGGCTTCCTCGACCAGTAGGGGGCAGTGCAGCTCACCCTGCCAAATCCATCGGTGTCACTCAAGCAGCTGTCCTGCCCACTGCTAAGCCCCAGGGGGATGCTCTCTGGAGGTCGGACAGGGATCCCACATGTAGCTGGGAGATGGCTCAGTGCCTGTGATGTCATTTTATGTGTCCGTTTGACTGGCCACAGGATGCCCACATGAAAAATCTTTCTGGCTGTGTCTGATAGGATGTTTCTAGAGATTAGCTTTGGAGTTGGTGGACTCGCTAAAGTTAACTGCCCTCCCCAACACCCTCAACAGAACCAAAAACAGAGGGAGGAAGAGAGCAGCCCTGTGTGCTTCCTGCCCACCTGCTTCTGCAGGGTCCTCTCATCTTTTCTCCCCTGGTCCTGACCTGCATTTATACCATCGGCTCCCCTGGTTGCCAGGCATTTTGATTTGAACTGAATTTTACCACCAGCTTTCCTGGCCTGCTGCTCACAGACCACAGAATTTATAATCTCCATAATCTCATGGCCACATTCTTAAACTAAGACAATTAACTTTCACCCTCTCTCCCCAGCTCAAGATCTAGAAGGCTGGTCACACAGTCCTAATGTTGGCCCATTCCCCTGAGCTCTCCATCTCCTCATCCCTCTGGGAAGGACATAGCCAGAAGGCTAGAACAGGGCCTCGAAACCACAGAGCCCAAGGTAGGAGCCCCCTGGCCTGGATCTAACTGATTAATAAATGTTTGCTCTAGCCTCTCTAACTATGAGTCTAATCTTCTCAAACATGGTCTAGATGCAGCCTTTTAAAAAGTAAAGTCCTAAGGCCAAACCTAGACCCATGAATCAGATGATCTGGAGTTTCCAGGGCTCTACATTAATTCAACAATCTTTCAAAACCACGCTTATTCACTCTAAAATTTAAGAACATCTATCAAACAGCTAGGACTTGGAGGAAAGGATCCTGCCTTTCTCCTGGAGTCCACCCACGCCATGGCTCCAAATGGGCCCTGAAAGAATTACTCCCCATCCAGAGACATGGCCAGCTAGACAGCCGTCGGTCCTCTGGAAGGTGAGCCCAGATCCTCATCCAGTGTAAGATAAACACTGACCACGCATCCTCTGCAATTCCAAGAACACGGTGACATCATCCTGGCAGGCTGCCTTGGGACTGAGCAGGCTGCAGCTTCCTGCTATCAGTTACCAGTTACTGGCAGCCAGCTTCCTGGAAGCACTGTGGTCTGATCTCTTGGAAAATGTGCAGGATGACCCAATAGAAGTGGCCCTGCTTTTTAAATTATTAAACTATGATGCTATTTAATTCCTGGTGCTCTTTCCTTTCACCTATCATTTAGCAGTTAGCACTCTGTTTATACCACCTTCAGGGTAGGACCGTCCAGGAAGAACAAAAGTCATGAATGTGAACTCCAAAGGTCTAATGGGGCATGACTCTCTATTGTAAGCAGCAGGATTGGAGAGAAAATGGCTCTTCTCTTTTGCCCTCTCCTTTTTTTTTCAAATCTAGAGGCTTAACTTTAAATATCAAGATCCAAACCCGAAGGATCAAGAGAAACTCATAGCATAATCTATTGTATTAGTCATGATTTTCCAGAGAAACAGAACCAACAGGATAGTCTGTCATCATCAACTGTTAAAATTCAAAAGATTTGATAGATTAAATCAGTGGTCTTCAAATTTTTTCTCTCATACTTCCTAAAAGAACTTAGAAAATGTATGAAGCCCCAGGCACAATTCAGTTAGACTACTAAAAGTCTCTGTTATAAATCTGAATAATGGCAAGACAGATACTTTCTAGCATATTATAAATATTAATTTTTTTTAAATCACATTTTGTATCCAATGTATTACTAGGATTCTGAGGTTCTGTAGACTCCTAGAGATTCTTTCCAGGTTCTTGTTGTCCTGAACAAAGAATTGGACAAGATGAAAAGTAGGAAAAGAAGTATGATCTGTAGAGTGAGCCCATTGGCCTGGGCCATCTTTTCTATCTACCATTCCTCCGGCTGACCTCAGATCTCAGCCATCCTATCAAAAGCCTGCTTGATTTCCAGTCAGAAGAACTGAAGATAACACTTACTGATTGGTACCAGAATCAGGGCTTGGAAACTGTATTCTGCTCCCGGGCCCTGGATCTCCGTGATTGACAGATCACATCCACTTGCTCAGCAGCTGCCACACCCTAATCTCCTGCCTCAAATGGACCCTAAATCCTATGGCATTGTCGCCTATGCTCACTTAAAAACCACAACAAACTCAGTTTTGAAAACTGGACAATTTGTATCATTGTTGGTTTGAACTTTGAAGTTTTCTAGATTGAATTCTCTTTATGTCAATTTTTAGTACACAATAATCAAAGAAACATATAGCATATTTTGATAAATCTAAAACCTACCAAGTAAAGTTATATAATTGGACAATTAAGCTAAATGAATAGATGGATCCTTCTAAATTAGTCCATGTATCTGTGGCTGTTATTAGTAAAATGAAACATGAATGGGCATCAATTCTGTTTTTCATTTTTATAGACATTAGCCCTGAGTATCCTTGTTTAAATAAGTAATGAGAATGTTAGGCATTTTCTTAGAGAAAAGTTACTTGAATGGACTCTTAGTTATAAGTCAGAAAGTAAATAGTGAATTATTATTTAAAACTATTTTAATTACCTGTTAATAAGTTGGTTAGGTTCTCCTTTGAATTTTATTGAAAGCAAAGGAATTGTAAATCCCTTAATTTATGGAAAGGAGAAAAAAAATACTGTGAGGAGTCATTAGAGCCCCTCATTTTCTTTATTTCTAGGAAATATGACTAAATAAGATTTAACCAAGATTTATTATTGACTATTGTTCATTCTGTTACCATTTAACTTCTATGCATCATGCTTGTGGAGCTAAAATATATTAACTGAGATTAAACACAAAACATAAAACTAAAACTGAGCACAATGCCAAATTTCATTTTTAAAGGGCACCTCAAAATGCAGAGTAAATGTATAACAAAAGGATGGATCCAGGTACTTGAGGATACATGCATATTTATATATGTCTGTGTGCATATATATATATATCTTCCCATGGATGATTGAAGACAATTACATTTATGTAATTATCCATTTGCTAGACTTAGAATGAGTATATTAACATCTAAAAGAAAGAAATTAACTCTGATTCAATCAAGCCAGCTTTCTAACAGAAAGCTCATTCTGCTCATTGCATGGTAAATTTGCAATTTGGGGGAAATTTTAAAGTGTTGTTGACCCTAGATAGACACTGTACTGTTAACAGTATAAGTACTTTATATAAATTGACAGCAAGAGAAAGAACTTGGTCACTAATAAGCATAGGCTTATGAAAAGCACACGAAGGACTGTTAGACACATAATTTGGAGTATAATTTGCAACATATTCCTATTAAGTTACTGAAACTTAATGCTGTGGACTGAATCGTGTCCCCCCAAAATTTGTATTTTGAAGCCCTGATGCCTAATGTGACTATATTTGGAAATGGGGCCTGTGAGGTGACAAAGGTTAATGAGATCATGAAGGTGGGCCCCTAATGTTCCTTTCTATAAAGAGGACGAAGGGCTGGGGATTTAGCTCAGTGGTGCCACCCTGCCTGCCTCACAAGCACAAGGTCCCAAGTTCGATCCTCAGTACCTGAGGATGTAGCTCATCGCTAAGCACACTTGCCTAGCACTGCCAAGAAAAAAAGAGAGACAGAGACCAGTGCCTATGACTCACTCTCTCTCTCCCTCTCTCTCTCTCTCTCTCCCACTGATATAGTGAAAAGGCAGCAAGTCCTCACCAGATCCCAATATATAGACATGGCAGCGTAGATTCACCTGATTTGGGTGAATTTTCAAGATGAATGAAGAGAGAATACATTTGGATATTGACTCTGCATCTGGTTACCTCTTGAAATATCTTCATGTATTTCCAATTTTAATTAAATATTCATAATTACTACCAATTACCATTGCAAAATACTAGAGACTTACCTTAAATTAAGTATTATATTAGGTTCTTAGTAAACTTAATTGTATTTCTCATGTGAGTAGAAAAGTGGTGGCTGAGTGACAATGAGTGGAGATTTGCACCTTCATAAAAAATGAATACAGATTTCATACTTTGATGACTTTTAGCAAAACGTAATGTAAATGTTTCTCCTATGAATCTGAATATATATTTAAGAAAGTGCAAAACTTTAATTTACCTTAGTATAGGTTTCTTTTATTAGAAAATACAGCATTGTTATGTTGAAAGAAATTGTAGGTCTTTTCACATTCAAATCATGCAAATTATACTACTGAGACGGAGAGTAAAATTCAGACAAATGAGAGCACTCACTGAGCTTGTTCTCACTACAGAGATGGTGAAAGTGTAGAGATACTGATTCATAGCTGACTGGCATTTTCCAGCATGCTTCTCACAAATCTTGAGTTGTCTGAGATAGACAGATAGATAGCTAAAGCACTGAGGTCACCCATGAGTTTGTCACCTGGATGAATAACATCCTGCCATCTTCATGATTTCTAAGATGCATTCTCTTTTTCACCCATTTTATTGTCTTCTTTTCGAGTAGTGAAGATACACTGTCCTACCCCTTTGGTTCACCACCTTGATTAAAGGAGGTTTCCTCTCACATACCTATCATTTGAGTTCCCTCTGTTTGGTGTCCCAGAAGTTTCTGCCCCCAGGCAATGGACCACAGTGAGAGCTGGGCAGAATGCAAGCTGTGTCACTGCATTGCAAGGCAGAAGGGGGGCTGCAAAAGAGAAGGTGGAAAAGGAGCAGCAGCCTGATTGAGATGCATTGTCAAGACCAAGGGAGACAGAATATATTTGGATATTGATTCTGTGTCTGGATATTGATTCTCTGTCTGGTTATCTCTTCATGTATCCTCAATTTTAATTAAATAATATCCCTACCATTACTAATGATTACCATGTAAAGTACTAGAGGCCAACTTTAAAATAATATGAAAAAAAATAAAATAAAATAAAATAAATAAAATAAGTAATATGGGGCCAGGGATTTAGCTCAGTGGTTCCAGCGCCTGCCGCGCAAGCACAAGGTCCTGATTTCGATCCCCAGTACCAAAAAATAAAAAATAAAATAAAATAAGTAATATATTAGGTTCTTAGTAAATGTATCTGCTCATTTAAATTGTATTTCTCGTGTGATAGCCATTAACAAACCATTTTATACACAAAACTGGGACTTAAAGGTGATAATTTGCCCCAGATCCCACAGCTGGTAAGTGCCAAAGCTAAATTCAACCCTACCCTGTGCTCATGTGCTCATGACATCCTATGTATCTTGAGAATACGTTCTTGAAAATCATTGTCTCCTCCCCTGAGAATTAGTATTTCCAAAGTCATGATTCTGTAATGGAGGATTTGCAGGATTATACGGCAGGATTATACCAGAGATGCCCTTGATAGTGCTTCCTCAAATCATGAAAGGATATATTTTCTTCTCTTCTCCTGATACATATATCATTTTATCTCTTAATCTTAATAAGGTTACTGAAGAGAAATCAAATATGAATAGCACAGTCTGAAATTATTCCAAGGTCTCTATTTCATCCACTGTTAGAAATTCTTCACGTTTTCATGATGAGAGACTTTGTAGCCACTGAATTTTGCCCTAAAATTTCCCCCCAAAGATTAATTCTTTAATCCTCAATTTTTGATTTGTGCCTATGAATATATTCACATATATATTTTTAAATTACTTTAGTTATTAATCACATAGTTATAAATTGAAGGTAATGATAATTATGATGCCCACAATGGCATTCCCCCAAACCAATCCTTTGTTGTGTTCTTCAAAAAGAGACATGTTTATTATACTTTTAAAAAAAATATTCTCTTCAACCTATTCTACATGTATACACACAAAATTTTCAGTGGAACCAGTAGTAAAATGACTCTACAGTCACATTACAGAGCCTGCACTAATATTTATCTATTTTTCAAGACAAATAAAACTTGTTTCCTTGGGTAGTGTTCAGGTCAAATAGAATCCTGGATGATAATGGGGGTGGGGGTGGTTAGCCATAAAGACATTTGAAAAGTAGCAAGGGTCCAGGGTGAATAAACAAGGTCAGTTTCCAATATTATAAAGTTAGGAGGAGAGAGTATGCCTTGTGCGCAGGACTAGAAGCACCAACCAGCAGGTACCAAGAGGAAGGAGCACCAGCCACACTGCATTGCTGAGACACAGTAGACAAAGTGGGAAGAGGAACAAAAATATCTAAGGAGTTTTATGACACAGGTGAGTACAAGAGAAAGATTAGCTATGCTAGTTCTTAAGGATATATTCCATTTAAAAAGTAGATGAAAATACAAGTACATTTGATATATTTTTAAAATGTACATATAAAATTATTTGGAATACTTCCTCACTTAAAGAACTTCATGTAAATTTGTTCTTCGGAACAGCCCAAGGAGTGTGTGGGAAAGGCACTGTTCTCATTATGTGGCAGAAAAGAAAACTCAGGCACAGAGGGAATGGTGACTTCCCCAGTGTCTCCCAGCTGGTTCTCAGCAGAGCAATGACCACACCAGCTCCAATCTGAAGGAGCCCCACCTCCCTCTAGCAGCAGAGCTGTCGCTGTGTCCTGTCTTTCCTCTAATGTCTACTATAACAGCTTCTTCCCATCACTTCTGGGCACCCCCTTCCCTATCCACCCAACCGTCCTATGTGTGCATGCCCATCACTTCCTCCCTGTCAGCAAAGGCAGAGACAGTAATAAGTATCTTTGCTTCTCCACATTCCACTAGTAGGACAGAAGACTGCACCCCAAGGACTCTGAGAGGTCCAACATTTACATGACCCTCACATCAAGGTATAACTGTGGTCTCTATCAATATCCTGTTTTCCTATGGTCTGTATTATTTTCTTACACAGAAATAGACCATTTTCTAATAGCTGATCATCTAAAACATCGCTTTGTAAAAATCTCAATAACATGAAAAAATGATTTTGAGTGTCTATACAGTCCTAAACAATGGACTCTTGTTTTCCCTGAATGGATTTAAATGCCTAGTTAGTTTAATCCTATGTGAATGTGTTGTTATTTGGATTCTATATAAGCCATTTCTGGGTGAAGACATTTATAAGAATATATGAAACATAAATTGAGCAGATTTTTAAAAATTTTTTCAATTTAAGTTAATCTTCAGTGCTTCTTTGTATATACAAGGATTTTTTTCACTTGAATCCCTGGTCATTTCTCACCTGTAACTGCCCAATTTTTAAGCCTGCCAGGTTTCAATAGTAGTCATAGTCATATTATCCCGAGGGTTCTGCTTATATTGTGCCATTGAACTCTCTTGATCCTGTAAGGCACAACTCTCATAAATTCCATTTTACAGCTGCAGAAAGTGAGACAGAGAGAGATTACAGGACCTCCCAGGTCTTTCGGGTATTTGAAGCTAAGTACTCCAGGGACCGCTTTCTCAACCACATCAAATGCTACCAAAAAATAATCAATTGGAATTCATTAGTTAAGATTGCTATCCTTTTGAGAGGATGCAAACACAAAGTATAGACCGGGAAAAATATTTCTAAATCACATATCTGATAAAGGACTTATAGCTACAGTATAGCAAGAACTCTCAAAACTCGAGGGTAAAATAGACTAATTCAATCCAAATGGAAAATGCACGAAGATATGAACAAACATGTTACCAAAGAGGATATACAGATAGAAAATATCCACATGAAAAGGCATTCAACATTATCCCCATTTGAGAAATGCAAATTAGAAGCACAAAGAGATATTGCTACATAGATATCAGAATGGCTGAGGGTAAAAGGAGTGATAACACTAAATGCTGATAAAGATGCTGAGAAACTGACCACACACACATTACTGATGTAAAATGGTAGGATAATAATTTGGCAAATTGTTGTAAAAGTACCATATAATTCCCATACCATTCAGCAGTTCCACTTTTGGATATTTATCCCAAAGCAATGAAAACTGGTGTTCTCATTTAAACCCTAAATGTGCATATTCATAATGGCTTTATTCATAATAGTCAAAAACAACCCAAACTTCTTCAGTAGATGAATGGCTAAACTGTGCACATCTACACAGTAAAATGCAACTCTGCAATAAAAGGGCGCAAACAGTTATGCTGAATGGGAAAAATATCCAATCTCAAAAGTTTATCTGCAATGTAAACTCATCTGTATACATACTTGAAGGGAAATGATGGAGATAGGAAACAGGTTACTGGTTGTCATGGGTTAGAAATGGGAGACGAGTGGATTGGCTATGAAGACATAGCAAGGTAGAGCCTTCTGGGAGAACAGTTCTGTATTTTGACTTCAGTGTTGATTACGTGAACTACACACGAAATAAAGTTGCACAGAACTGTAGCCGACCGCAGTCTAAAGCCCCTGTTCAGGGGCCAACTGTAGCCAACCCCCTCAGCTGGCCTTCACACCAGTCGCAGGTCCCTCCTGCCCCAGGCACCACCCGTGGGGAGCCAGCCCACTCCTTGGAGATCTCCTCACCCAGGCACCACATGTGGGGGACCTAAACCCACGACTTTGTTCTCGCTGACCCGGAAGCAAACAAGAATGAATGACAAAGAGACACAGACTCAGTTTAACAGGCAGGCAGCCAGGAAGCTGGTGCCTCTAGTAGGCAGAGGAGCCCTCAGCGTCTGGCTCATCTTACCTTTATTCAGCCAAACGCCGTATGAGCAATCAAAGTAACACAAGAGCCATCTGCTTTCCAATGCCTATCAGTACCTGATCAGGTAAACAACTTAACCTCAGCTGGTTTAACTTTTCCCTGGAACCTGCAATGTGCAATCAGCCCGGTGGGCAGGCAGCCTTGCTCCTCTGTGCTCACAGAGGAGGCCAATTAGGACTCAGTTCTCTAATCTCCCACACAGAACTGTACTCACAGGTGCATACACAGACACAGACATGGATAGCACTGATGAAATCAGAATAAACTCTGTAATTATTTCAAAATAAATCTTATTATTTCAGTTCATAGTCAGGCCCACAATCTGACCTTGTGCAATTCCACAGATACCTCATTTAGGCTATAAAAATACCACAATCCATAAACACTAGCTAATAAAGTTGCTTCTATCAGTGGAAACATACTAACAGTATGACCGTCAAGTCTTCGTTTCACCATCTTAATCAAAAAAGATCAAGAAGGACTTTATTTGCTTTTGTGAAGATAAACGATGTCCACAGTATTCCCCCAACATCCAAAATCTAAAGACTCTACCAGTGAGATGACTGACACTGTCAGCCCTTGGTGAGCCAGTGTTCAGGCCCGGTTCACTCCCTTTCTAAGCGCTCAGAAAACAAATTTAATACTCCACTCTTGAAATCTGTGTGGGATTAGTGGCAAAGTTAAAGTTGGGTTTCCTGAACTCTCCCATTTCCCCCATCTATTGGTTTGTCTTGCTTTCATTTATTCTTGCACTCATCACACTCTTATTAAATGTTCATCTTTTGTGCACAGCTGCCCGCCCTGGGTTCACTGGCTTTCTTCTATCCCTTGGCTCCAATTTGTTCTTTCTCTTTAGTGGAAACAGAGAAAGGAGCAACTAAATCAGCCTATAGAGAACAGCAGTCTTCACAAAGGGACCATTTGAGTCAGTTTTGCCATGGTTTTTGCTCCTCCCCTTCGGGACAGTGAGAAAGCCCTCTTGGTCAAGTCAGCAAATCTCCTGCCAAATGGAAAGATCTGCTCCTCTCATTTGGGTATGTTTGGCTATTATCCAAGGAACCTAATCTCACTGCTCTAAATCAACAGCAAAACTAACTCTTCCTTTCCTACATCCTTCTCTTCCAAAGTCAGCCAAAAGAAAAAATAAAAATTCTACACTCTAAAGTTCTCTCTTCTGTTAATACTCCAAAAACAGACATGAAATTACAACTGCTTAAAATCATGGAATTTTTTAGCAGAAATAAACGTTAGTGGACAGCCCTCTCATCACAGAGATGAAGAAGAAATAGAGTATCAAGGGGGTAGTGCAATGTGCCCAGAGTTGGGCAACCAAGAGGAGAATGGACCTTCCACCCCAGGCAACCCATTCACACTGCAACAGGTACTGAATCTCTTCTTACCAGTATTTATTGGAATCAGATCTTAGGATAGTTGCATATAGCCTGGTGTCAGGTGCTCAGTAGCTCTTTTGTGTTCCAAAGAACAGGAGTCTTCTTGAAGGTAGCAACACCTGCCTCTGCTGCCACTGCTCCTCCTCCTCCTTTTCAATGCTTGTCAGGTCTGCATCACAAGAAATGAAAGTTTCAAGCCATATGTGGGGGCACATGACAGTAATCCCATCACTCTCAAAGGCTGAGATGGAGGATTACAAATTCAAGCCCAAGCCTGGGCAAATCAATGATTTAGTGAAAATTCTCAAAATGAAAACAAAAATTTTTTTAAAGGGCTGAGGATATAGTTCAGTGTGAAGGCCCTGGACTGAATCCTCAGTATGAGAAAAGAAAAAGAGGATGAGGAGAAGTCAACACTTACAAAGTCCCTACTGCCTATCTTGTCATCAGGAACTGAAAGAGGAACTCAAGAAGAAAGCCCACTAACTCTTCGTGATCCAGGTAAGACCAGGTTTGTGTATGCTCCTGGTCCAACCTAGCTGCTTCCCAGACTTCACACTCTACACCATTATCTTCCTTGACAACATAAGGATCAACCTCGGTGTTTCTTAACCCTGTTTAGGTTACCATAAGAAATTCTGGGCTCTGGGGTCAGGTATCATTTACTCTGTGACCAGTGAATCAACCACCACCCCAACACACACACACACACACACACACACAACTGCTCTTTCCATCCTATTTGTTTCAATTTAGTATTTCTGATCATTTGACAAACTGTGGAGAGCGGTGTGTGGAGAGTGGTGTTAGCCAAAGAGGCTCCATTTTGAATCTTACCCTCCATTGTATAGAGCAAGGAGACTATGTTACGAGGAACCGCGTCCTTGCCAAATTAGATTGCCCTGGAACATGATGAACGTTCTGTAACCCTGAGAAACAAGGAAGCCCACAAGGGTGGGGAATTCCCAAAGAACTAGAAAACAAGGAAGCAGGTGTCTCTGGATAAGGGTCATGATTAACAACCAAACTCACCTGTTGTATAAAAGAGAGGAGAAAAATAAACTTGGGTGCTTGGTCTCTGGGAGCCCTCCCGACTCTATCTCTTTGTCTTTCTTTTTCTTCATCCTCACTCCCCCATTCAGGTACTGTTCGACAAGTGACGGCGGGCTCCGTCAACAAACCATATGCTTTGTGTTTTTGTTCTTCAGTCCCCTCCCAGACTTAAAGGTCTATGAAAACAGGAAGTTTTGTTTGTTGTGCTTACTGTGCTTTCTCCAGAGCTAGCACTTGGTAAGAGTTCAGTAAATATTTGTTTAATCAATAAACCCCAGGACCACTTTATAGAATCTGAAAACAGACAATGCAAAGGACCAATGGGTATCAGAAGTTTAAGAGCAAAGCAAAGACCATTTGTGGCAACCAGAAGACTTGAAGAGGGCAGGGCTTGAGCACTTCAAGGAGTTTCAGAAGTGGCCTCTATTGTGTGTAACAACTGCTAACACTGGGTCATGCAGAGGGGCTCCAGGGCCAGACACGAGCAAAACAGTGTATTCATTTTAAAATAGGAATAGAAATAACTTTGTACCTACTATGGACTGAGCACTGTGGCATTAAATTTTCAAAAGCACTGCACAAGGTGGTACTGCCATTCCATTCACAGATGAAGAAACAGGGGCAAAGAGGAGTCAGATGACTGCCCTTATCATGACTGATAAGTAGGAGAGCCAGTTTTCACATTTGAGTCTAACTGGATCCAAAAATCTATGTCCTTTCCTTCCTATCCTATCCACTCCAGGCTTCAAGGCACTTTCCCTGTGTGTCTTGTTTCAATTGCCCAGATAACCAACACATCAATTAGAATTCCCATGCCTATGTTAACAACTGACAAGGGTTTAGACCCTCCTGCTGCCTTCCTCTCTAAATCAGCATATTTACAGGAAGAAGTAATTTTCATGATTAAATTATCAAGTAAACAAAGAAAAAGCACACTGAAAAGGCATTCATAAAGGAGTAATTAAAATATAACCTACTGGCATATTTTGTTCAGGTTTTTGAGTAATGACAAATAAGATATTGACTTGTAGTTTTTAAGCCTGGGGGGGCAAATAAAAGACAATGTGTTTAAATAAAAAGCAGGGAGAAATGGTTTTATAACAAAAGTTTTATTAAGACCATGAAACACTCACATGAATTTTTAATGAGGTTGTGAGCCCTAGAGGAATCTTCAAAAAGTACCTTCTGACATCCATCCTGGTTGGTTCTTACTTCTGTCCCTGAAAGCCTTGGTCATATGGTTTCTCACAGTGAACCACCAACTGGTGGATCTAGGATGGGGATGGCTTCATATGTGTCACCGAGCACATTTGGCAGGTCAACGGTTCTGGTTCTGAGGGACAGTGTGAGCAGAGCCACAGTCACATGTAATGCCATGTTTTACAAAGTACTGTAGGCTTTTCGCAATAGAATCATCACATTCAAGAAAGACAAAATAGAATATAGATTTTCAAGTTTGATGAGAAAAAGAAGAAAGGCAAGCTTAAAACTAGGATAGCTTATTAAAGATGAATACAATGAGGAAGGCATTATTTCTCTGCTTTTAGTCACCAAAAAACCCCACTAGTTACAGGTATCTGTTCTTTTCCACCTGCCCAGCAGGTGTCAGTATAAGACAATGTTCCTCGAATTGACAAGCTTTTACATAAACAAAAAGAGTAACATTATAAAATAGAGGAGATCCAGTAAAGATGAGGCCACAGATTTCTACATGAGCCTTTAAATGCTATTACTTAAGAGGACACTGACCTAAATGAAGTCTCCTTGTGGATGTGATGACGGCAAAACTTGGAGGCCTCAGAAGACCCATCTGGCTCTCGAATTCTTTGTCAAGACGGCAGGAGCCTTGTGGACAGTCAGTCACTGTTAACCTCTAGCTGGGCCTGGGTATGCACAAGTTCCACATCCTTACATTCAAGGAATCATGGCTCAATAAAATCAGGAAGAAAACCCACATATGTACTATGCATGTAATTTAGTTTTTTCTTATTATTCTCTAAACAATACAGTAAGACAACTTTTTACATGGCACTTATATCGGATGTTAAAAGTAATCCAGAGATGATTTACAGTACATTGGACATCTGTGTAGGTTTTATGCAAATATCGTACCCCTTTATATAAAGGACCTGAGCAGCCACAGCTTTTGGAATCAGAGCGTGAAGGTGTCCCAGAACCAGTCCCCCAAGTCCAGCAGCCACTGACCACTCCCAGGGAGCAGAGCAAGGTCTGGCTAGGGGTATGTGTCAAAAAGACATCACTAGGCATGATGGTGTGTGCCTGTAACCCCAGCACTCTAGGAGGCTGAGGCAGGAGGATTACAAATTAAAGCCCCACCCAGGAAATTTAGTCTATTAATGAGACTGTCTCAAAATAATAAATAAAACAAGGACTGGAGATGTAGTTCAGTGCTAAGGCCATAGGTTTAATGCCACACACACACACACACACACACACACACACACACACACACACACACCAGCCACCACAGGGGGCAGGGAACATAACCATCGAGCATGTAACACGCATATACATAAGTGTCACACGTCCTCACCAAAATCCTGAGATGTAAGTGGTATTTTTGGGATAAAGCATCTGAGCCTCACAGACATTAGAAAACTTGCCCAAGAATTCTAACAGCTAATATTTATGAGGGATTACTCTGCCCAGGTATGAAGCTTGTGTGCTCACAGCAAACCATGAAGAAATGACTTGTTATTCCCACCTGAAGGATGGGCAGTAAATCTTACTGAAGGTGAGTTACTGCTTCCCCCAGCTCACAGAGCTCCTAAGCCATGGACTGAACTGTAAACTCACATGTGGCAACCTGGGCTGTTGGAGAACTGAGGCTGTGAGTGTCTATTAGGCTGTGCTCATAGGATTGGCACCTGAGGACAGAGAGGGAAGCAAAAGGGGCCCGTGAGTGTTGGCCAGTAGTGGCCCAGCTGGTCGGGCTTTCCTACACCTGCCTCCATCGGTCCTGCGGTTGGGCCCCACAGGAACAACACCGCCTTGGGGAGATGGCTCTCTGCAGCTGGGGCAGACCCTGAGGGGCTGACCACTGGTGGCTGTCTGCCAACAGCCTTCCCAGGGCAGGAATAACAAGTCTTTCCCAGGAGGGCACCAGGCCAGGAATCGCCCTGCCCACTGCAGCCGGTATAGATCAGACTCCATCCAAACTCCTCAAGGCCTTTCTGCTGCACCACACCGCTGGAGGGCTGGCGAGGGGCAGCAGGTTGTGGGGTGGGGCTGTGGCTTGTGGGATGGGGACCCCAGACCCCTGACTTCATGGGGAAATAAACGCAACACTTCTGGATGATGCCTCAAATAGTATCAGGTAGAAATAGAGAAAGGGCCATTAAATGCATGCTGTTTAGTTGACTGACAGCTCCCAGGTGGCCTAGCGAAGGAGGTGCCAACCCACGCCCGACAGCTGGTCAGGGCACTTGGATTACTGAATGACAACCGATCTGCCCAGTGCCAGCCACTCAGCCCAGAGGCCTCCGAGCTTCGCGCAGCACGTGCTGTGCCCAGCGCTGGCCTCGCTGGCTGCCTGCCTGCTCTAGGAGAGGGCAGCATGGGAATGGCTGTTTTCTATTTGGAAATAGGGTCAGCTTGTGGTTATCTCAAAGCAGTGAGAACAGCAGAATTTGAGCCTTAGTGGCAAAGAATTATTCATACTTCTTGAATTCAGAGAACAGCCAACTTGACAAAAGGCAGAAGGCACACGCTTTTAGCTCCCTCCATGACAAGTGACCACAGGAGGCATGAGGCAAAGGCAGCTTTCTGCGGTCCAGCTTCTCTCCAGCAGTGGCCTGGTTGTGCAGTAAAGGAGCCCGAGGGGATGCAGACTTGCCTGTGTGGAAGGGAGACACATCCCTGGGTGGTCTCACACCCCACATCTGCCTGGAACCTCAGGACAGCTACCTTGTCTCTCTCTACGCTACAGCACTGGGCCCTGTGCACTTCTGTGCCTGTGACCAGCCACTCCTCGCTCCCGGAATGTCACCTCCCCATTTCCCCAGCTAAACCTGTTCTGGTTCCTCTCCACGTAACTGTCCATCCCCATCCCTGCACCAGTCAAAAGAAACTCCTCTTAACTCCTTTGGGACACATCACACAGCACCAGGGGTTCTCATATTTTAAACTGTGCACAAGAATCACCCAAAGGGTTTGATTAAAAAGCAGACAGACCCCTCGTTTCCACGCTCTGGCCATTCTGACTTAGCAGGAATGGAGCAGCCTGGGAGTCTGCATTTTCATATGCAGCCCTGATATTCCTGATGTGGTTGGTCTGCAAAGACTCCTCGAAGAAGTTTTGGTGTTGTGACCCACTTGCGTAGGCAGATGCATCTGACCTGTGCCCAAGGCTGTAGGCTTCTGTGTTAATTCATTTTAATGTTATAGTAAAATGTATTTTAAAATAAAGGAAGTTTTGTTATTTATATATGCTAACTAGATTATATATTTGATATTCAGCCAAGAAAATTCCTCTTAACTCCGTGTGCACCAGACGAGCCAAAAGGTTGGGCACCACTCTAGTCTTAGTCTCCTCTCCAGGAGGAGAGATGTGACGGGAGAATAGGGTCCTAACTTACTCACTGCCATAGTCACCCACATTATCTAATATAATTTACGTGCCGTAGGTCCTCAGACAATATGTGCTGGTCAGCCGAAACTCTTTGGTGCCCTGATTTTATTTTTACTCTTCCAAATGATTCGAAGTTTGCAGGGCAAGCCACCTCTCCTATTTCTCACATCTTCCCCTCCGTGCGCCACCACATCCCAAGGTCTGTAATGGCTACAGAACTCTCTCCAGCCCATTTATCTGCTCTTCTCTGATCCTTTGAGTAGAGTTGTTTAACTAGAAACCTGGGCCTGATTTTTTTTATAATGCCCATACACAGTCACTGGACATATTTTAGAAAATCAGTGTTTCAAGAATGGCTTCAAGATTCTGACCTGAGCAACTACAAGGATGGAATTGCCCTCAACCCAAATAGAAAAGATGCAGGTGAAGTAGTTTACATTAGAAGGTGAAGAGTTCCGTCTGGGGCATGTTCTGATCAAGCTGTGTATCAGACATCCAAGTGGGATATCAAGTGGAAAGCTGAAAAATATAGTGTGGATCTGGGCTCAGACATAAAATCATAAAATACTGTTGTATAGATGTAGAGCCAAGAGCCAAAATGCATTCACTAAGTAAATGTGGATGGATATAGCAGACCAAGGGCCAGACCTGAAACACTGCAACGTGAAGAGTTAAGGAAGAAGGTGAGGAGCTAGCAGGGGGAAAGAAGAGAGGAAACCAAGAGAGAATTACAGTATGACAGGAGTGAAAGCCTGGTTACAATGGATTTAAGAGCAAACAAGGGAGAAGAATTAAAGTCAGGGAATATAAACACTTTGGGTTTCACTTTGAAGAGGAACAAAAAATGGGGCCAGTAGAAGTGAGGTCATGGGAAGTTGTTTTATTTTTTCTTTAAGATGAGATAATAGCATAGAAATAAATGTTGATGGGAATAGGTCCAGCGGTGTTATGGTTTAGATGGAGAATGTCCCCCAAAGGCCTCATGTGCTCAAAGATGGGCTTCTGGAAGGTGAGTGGACTACAGGGACACTATAGCTGACTTGCTGTTAGGAGGTGGAGCCTGGTTAGGGGTGGGTCACTGGGGGTGTGACCTGGAAGGGGGCATCTCCCTCCCTGGCTCCTCCATGCACATTCTCTGCTTCCTGGCATCCATGACATGAGCAATTTCCTGTCAGATATTTTGTTCCAGCAATGAGAAAGTGACTAAGACAAATGGAGTACGAAAGATTACATAAAACAAAGAGGAAAGACTTGCTGGAGTGTGATCTTTGACTTGACACCAAGACTGATGGGAGGGCCTGGCTTTCAACAAAAGCATGGATGAGATGTTCAGACACAGGAGGAAGGGGGCACGTGTACGTGCTGGTACAGGTACGCATGGGAAACATGGAAGTGCTCTTCTTGTCTCTTCCACTGGCTCAGTGGTGTAGAAAACAAGAGCATCAGCTCAGAGTGAGGCTGGGGAAGAGCTGATACAGATTTCAAGAGAAAGGAGAATGTATGAACTAGTCATCTAGGATGCAGATCAAAATAGTGGTTGCCACTGTGCTAGAGGTCTAAAAACTGACTGGGAAGGAACCTAAGGAACTTTCTGGGGTGATGATAGTGTTCTCTACCTTGATAGGGGCGTGAGTTACATGATGGACACATTTGTCAATATCATCAAACTAGGTACTTATGATCTGTGCATTCCACGTGGTATAAACTATGCCTCAATTCAAAAGAAATGAGAAGGAGAATGAGAGGGAGAAGAAGGAAGAAAAGAAGCAAAGTCATGCAGGAAAATGGAAGAGTGAGTAGAGAAGTGTGACAAGACATTAAAAGCTCACTTGAGCTTTACGGTGATTAACTCCATTGACATGGGTGGTGATGATATGTTATTCACCTGCCACAATCAGTTGCACAGGTGTGGGGCAGAGTTAGAGTCATACAGGGCTCTGTTTTGCTGGGCAGGTAGTGTGAATCAAAAGAGGTATAGGAGCTGAGTGTGGGAGTGCACAGCTGTAATTCCAGAGCTCTGAGAGGCTAAGGCAAGAAGAGGCGAGTTCAAAGCCACCCTGAGCTACACAGTGAGACTTTCAAACAAAAGAACAGAGAGACAGAGACAGAGAGAAAGAGAAAGAGGTGTCTGTAACAACTGACAAAAGTGATTATCGTTTTCAGAATAGGGCTTCTTTAATACATGAACTGTAAATCAAATCTGTTAAGAAGGAGAAATAGATAATGTGGCCATCAAGGTGGAAACACTGATGTATTTTAGAGAAAACACTTTCTTGTTGATCTGTCTTGTAATCACCATCAATGATGCTTGTAATCATCTCTAATTGCATCTTATGCTGGCTCTGTTAAATGAATTCATGTGCTCTTTGGAGATATCCTATTGCAAGGCAAAGGCCTCCTTTGAGAGGACAGGCAGAAATGCACGGTAACAGCAAGGCATGCCTTCTGGCTGTCCCATGGAGACCAGTGACCCACTTTGCCTTCCAGGGTCCCATGTAGCAAGCTCTCCCACTGCCATCCACCTGGGCTGGCCTCACGGCAGGTGAAGCAACTGGTAGCCCAGGTGTTAGGATTCCAGAATGGCAACCAAATTTCTTACCACTGAATACACCCTTCCTTGTCTAACATCTTGGCTAATATCCAAATGTCATTAGAATGATGGTCTTCTACCATAAGGCTTTACCTCCAAGTTAAAATTCAGGTGATCTTATTATCACTGAATTATACTTTCCACTGGGATTTATCCAATTCTTCCTTCTGCACTCCCACCCTTAGAAAGGGGGACTGGTGACTTTAGATTGGGGTTCACTCCAAGTGTCAGCAAATTACAACACCAGTCAGTCCAAATCTGAGAGGTTCTGTTGTTTTTGTTTTAGAAATAAAGTTTTATTGGAACACAACCATGACCATTCACATATTTTTGCTTGTTTGCTTTTGGCTTTGAAACAGAGTCTCCCAATGTAGTTCAAAATGGCCTTGAATTCACTATGTAGCCCAGGCTGGGCTGGAACTCACAATGGTCCTCCTACCTCAGTCTCAGGAGTACTGGAATTATGGATGTACACCACCGCGCCTGGCTTTCATTCACATATTATTGATAGCTCTTTTCCTGCTGTAATTACAGAGTTGAGTAGGTGAAACTGAGGTCATAGGCCCAGAAGCCTAAAATACTATAGGGCCATTTTTAGAAAAAGTCTCCCTACCCCCACTCTATTGCTTTTTTTCTTTCACGACATTTGCCATAATTTGCATGTTTCTATCTATAACCTGCCTCTAGAACATAAACACCATGAGGGCAGGTTTTTTTCAATTTAAATATAAAACAACCAATGAGATTCTCCAAACAATACTGATATTTACTTGGAAATAGCCCAGCAGTGAGAACACTATAGTAAACTTTAGGCATATTCCAAGAGGTTGAACCAAGAGGGGAAAAAAAATGGGGGAAGAATAGGATATGGAGTTTTATTTATATTTTTACATGTTTGTGGAAATTACTTTTTATTTTATTTACTTCCTCTCATCTTTTTTAATAGTATACGTTTGCAATACACAGCAAAAAATTCATCATGGGGGTGTTGGTACATACACAGGTTTCATCTTGATCCTTTTTATTTCCCTTTTTCTCTCTCCCTTCACCCTCTCCCCAGATCCCTTCCCATTCTTTCATGAACCAACTGATTCATTGATCCTTGGTATTTTTTTAGTCTCAATTTCATTAATTTCTACTCTGATCTTTATAGTTTCCTTCTATTAGTTTCAGACTGCATTGTTCTTGTCTTTCTAGGACCTTGAAATGCATCATTAGATTATCTATTTGGGAATCACTCTGGTTTTAAGTGTGCATTTATAGACATAACCTTCCCTTTCAGAATTGATTTTGTTGTGTCCCACAGGTTTTGGTATGTTGTGCTTTTATTGCCATTTAACGTTTTTAGTTTTTCCATGCTTTCTGTGCTCCACTGAAGATTCAACAACATATTTAATCTCCATGTGTTTGTGTAGCTTCTGTGGATTCTTTTGCTGTTGATTTCTAGCTTCATTATGATTCAATAGTATGTAGGGGATTATTTTAATTATTTTGTATTTATTTAGGTATGCTTCATGGCCTAAGATATGGTCTGTTTTGGAAAAAAATTCTGTACTATTGAGAAAAATGTGTATTCTGTTGTTGTTTGGTAAGATACTCTTAGAGAAAGTTCAAAAGCCATGTTTCCTCCACCACAACCACCACCACCACTAACTGCACCCATGGATTCTGCACTCTGGCTGCAGCCACCTACCAACTCTGAGCCCACTCTGCATTTTGTTTCCTCTTGGCACAGGGCAGCAGAGGAAATGGCAACTGACCAACCTGAACATAGATGAGGACAATACCTAGAGGGAGAAGGTAAACCTGGAGGATCAGCAGCTCCAGGAAGAAACAACAGACAGAGCCTGAAGCACACACCCCAAGAAAATCCCACAGCTATTGTAAAGGGAAAAGCAAGGGTTTTATTCCAAAAGTGACTCCTTCAGCACAGCAGGCTAATGTTGGAAAAGAAATCCAGTGCAGCATCCAGTACATACATTTGAGAGGATTTAATCAGGAGCCATTTTGAGAAGAGGTTAAGACTGAGCCACAGAACAACTGCACTTCAGGGTTTCCATTGTTATCCTACCACAGTGACTGGGTGAGAGACAACAACAGACAGTTGTGGAGAGGGTGAGAGCTAGACATAGACTCTCAAGACATTTAATCTCAGGTCAAGGACACAGGGCCCTGCCCTTTGTGATGAAAGGCCTGACTCAGTGAGAGTAGCTTTCAGAGGTGGCTGCATCTGACAGTGCTGGCATTAAGTCTAGCAATCTACTTGATCCCCTACAGAACTGCCTACACCCAGCACAGAAATCAGTGATCTGACTGCTTTCCCTATTTACCAATATAAGCATGGACAACCCTTAGATTGGATGATTGTTACAGCCTGGGGTATATGGACAGAGGGGCCTCTGAGGGGGGCGGGTCACTTCATAAACCCACAGAAAGTAAAGCTAAGCAGAGAAAACAGTGACCTGCTAGATTCTAAGACTGTACATCCTGGAAAGAAACCTCTCATTCAAAAATACAGAGGAATTTTTTGGGTTAAGGACTCTTTTTTTTTTTTTTTAGGTACCGGGGATCGAACTCGGGTCCTTGTGCTTGCGCAGCAGGCGGCTAAACCACTGAGCTAAATCCCTGCCCCCCAAGGACTCATTTTTTTTCCTTCATTGATTTTTAGGGGTTTAGGGCTTTTCCTTTTTTTTTTCAAATGTTTTTCTTTTCATTCTTATTTTTTATTTATTTTGCTCTCTATTTTTTCCTTCTGTTTCTTATTCATTCTTTTCTGTTACATTTATCTAATTCTATTAATTTATTCTCAGTCCTTAATATAGGATCCTTTATCTCACTTTTTCTTCTCATCATCCATTGCTTAATTTTTCAAATTTTACTTTTCTCATTCCCTCATTCCCCACCCACTCTATCCTTACCAGAAAATCCTTAAGCTTTATTAATCTTTCGATAGATAGTTAATGCTATGCTATTACTGTTGAATTCTTTTCATTGTTAGTGGGGGTATAGTTGTTGCATTTAATAGATACGTACTGTATATCAATATTTGGTCTGTCTTACCATTCATACTACAATTATAGATCTCTTTTCTATATTTAAGAGTGGTACATTATTGGTTCTTAGAGTATGTCAATATCTAGGTTTGTCTTTGATGCTGTGATTATTGCTGACTTTATTGCTATTGCCAGAGTGGCATAATTGTTGCTATTAATTGCTTTTCTCTATATGCCAAATATGGACTGCCTTTGTGTCATTAACAATACTGCAGTCTATTTCCAGAGAATGGACACTAAGAAGACAAGCCAGCAAGTCATGGTTTTCTCCTCCTGGGTGTACTGCCCGTGGGTTTGTGAGGTGCTTACCTGTTCCAGGGGCCCCTCTGTCTGTACACCCTAGGCTGTGACAATCATCCAAGCTAACACATATCCTTGCTCAAGTTGGTAGATGGGAAAAGCAATTGGAAAATTGCTGGGCCAATTACACTGCAGCCTCTCCTCCCAAATTAAGAGAAGTGGTTGGCTCTTGGGACAAAGGCAAAGCCCTATAATTAGCCATGCCCAGAGTGTATTACTAAAAAGCAGACACTAGCTGAAGAGGTCTCCATAACAGCAACAAACTCTTTCCACTATAATCAACCTGCAAAACTCAGTATAACAAAATAGCTTAAACATTCTTAGATATTTATTAAGCTCTTTTCTTCATGGTGTAGTTGAACTCTGGTATTTCTTCATTGATTTTTTTGTCTGGTTACCCACCTAATTGTGAGGATGGGGCATTGAAGTCAACCACTATGATTGTATTGAATATCTATCTCTCCTTTTTAAATCCAGTAGTTTTTGTTGGGTGTGCCAACATTCATATTTACAGTTTTTCTTTCTTCCTGTTGAATTGTTCCCTTACAAGTATGTGGCAGTCATCTTTGTTTTTTCTGATCAGTTTTGGCTTGAAGTCTGCTAAAATTAAGATAGCTACTCCTGCTTGGTTTTAGGCTGGCGTTGCATGAAATACTGTTTTCTATCCTCTTACTTTCAGTCTACATACTTCCTTTGGATGAGGTATGTCTCTTGTAGGCAATATATAGGTTTATTTTGGGGTTTTTTATCCAATCTGCCAGTGTGTATCTTTTGATTAGGGAGTGGAGAACATTGACATTGAGAGTTATTATTGCAAGATGTTTATTGAATCCTGTCATTGCTTTATTTTCCCAATTCTGATTCCTTTTTTTTTCTCTGCTCTTTCAGTTAGATACATATTTTCCTTTGGGCTCTTTAGTGCTGGTGGCCTCCTCATCTCTGTCTTGGATTCCCTTAAGTATTTTCTCCAATACTGATTTAGGTCATGTATTTCTTTGTTTGTCATGGAAAGTCTTTACTTCTCCATTAATTTTGAAGTCTACTTTGCAGGATACAGAAGTCTGGGTTGACAATTATTTTTGTTATGGCTTGTGTTTAGATGTCCCCCCAAAGTATCATGCAAATAAGATGGGGCTATTTCAGACGTGGCTGAATTGACTCCTTGTTCTTAGTCTTGTTTATTTTTCTTTTCTTATTCTTGTTTGTCTTTCTGTTACTTTTGCCTAATTCTATGAACTTTCTTTTATTCTTCAATCAGATTTTTATTTCACTTTTCTTTCCTCAGCTTCCCTCTTTCTTTTTTACTTCATTACAGGATTCATATTGTGTGATTGATTCATGGTGGGGCTAGGCCCAGGGGCACTAGGATTAAGAGTGTGAGTGCTACCTCCCCTAAGTAGTCTGAATAAGATAAAAGGGGCAAAAAGATACTGTTAAGGTCTCTTGTTGCTTTTGCTACTTTCAGTCCACCATGAACTGCTGCCCCTCTGCCATGTGCTACTCTGCCTTGGAGCCAGCCAATTATAGACTGAAACCTCTATAAATTGTGAGCTAAATAAACCCTTTCCCCTTTAACTTTGGGTGTCTAGTATTTTGTCTCAGCAACGAGAGAAAAGTAACTAAGACAGTTTTCTTTCAGGTCTTGAAAAACTTCAAATTATCCTGGTCTCTAACATTTGTGCTAAGAAATCCATTTACTCTGATGGGCTTGCCTTTATAGATTATTTGTTGTTTTTCTCTAATAGCTTTTCAGTATTTTTCCTTGTGCTGAATTTCTATAATTTTGGTTATGATGTGTCATGGAGAAGTTCTCTTCTGGTTGTGGCTATTTCAGGTTCTGTGTGCTTCTTGTAGTTGAATATTGTTTTCTTTACCTAGATTTAGAAATTTTTCTGCTATGATTTCAGTGAACAAATTTTTTACACCTTCTGATTAATCTAATTTTTCTTTTATTCTTACTATTCTGAGGTTGGTTTTTGTTTTGGTTTGATGAGATTTTTTTTTTTTTTGGTACCAAGGATTGAACTCAGGTACTTGGCGCTTGCGTAGCAGGCAGTGAAACCACTGAACTAAATCTCCAGCCCTTGATTTGGTTTGTTATCTAGCAACTGTTGGATCCAGCTTGCATGGTGCCTTGTCATTTTTATGTTGTCACTAAGTTTATGATCTACTACATCCACCTTGTCTTCTATTTCTGACACTTTGTCCTCATACCAGCCAAGTTTGCTACCCATGCTTTCCATTGGCTTTTTCATATCATCTATCTCTGCTTGCTTTCTTTCCCTACTTCCTAATTATTTTCTGAAATGGTCCTTCATGTCTCATATTGTCTTACTTAACTCAATTAGTTTATTGTTTGTTTCCTCTTTAAGCTTGTCCAACATTGTACTGGTAAAATCCTTTATCTGTTTGATTAAATCTTCTTTGAGCTTGTTAACATTTTGTGCATTTGCTTGTATGTTTCTTCTTTTATCTCTTCAAACATTTTGACCATTTGATTTTTTAATTCTTTGCCAATAACTTCCTCTTCTTCAATGTCCATAAGATCAGCTTTGAAAGATTTGGGGGAGGGGGAATTTGTTGCCTTGCTTTTTCATGTTTCTATTGTTTTGTGCAGTGAGTTGAAGATCAGTTAGGGTAGAGACACTGTGTCACTACTGTGGAAATCTCTTTGGCTAGATTTTGTCTCCCTGTGATATGTCCTTAAGTTTGGTTATGTTTGGGTGTTTATACCCCTCTTCAACATACTCAGCCTAATGAGGGTCTTCTTAATGTCCAAGCTTCTCTAGGGACTTGATTCTCGGCACCAAAGAGGAGAAAACAAACCACAGTAACACTGGTGACACAAAGACAAACCAGATATTGTCATACAGTAAAAACCAATTAAAAACAACAACTGTGCCACCTAAACAATAGCAAAGAAATCAGTAATAATAATAGAATGAAGGGCAAACTGGTTATTGACATACCATAAGAACCAACACAACTACAACTATACTACCCTTAACAATAGAAAAGAGATCTGCACTAATAACATAGACACAAAGACAAACCAAATATTGACATATAGTAAATATCTACCAAAAGCAACAAGTATACCACCATTAACAATAGAAGAATTCAGCAATAATAGCATAGTCAACTAAATAGCTAAAAATTAATAAAGCTTAATAGTAATAATAAAAATGGAGAAGGTAGGGGAAGGAGAAAATGAAGGAAGTAAAATTTGAAAAAGAAAGAGGTAAGATAGGGAAAGAAAAGTGAAATAAAAATCTGATTAAAGAATAAAAGAAAGTTCATAGAATTAGGCAAAAGTAACAAAAGGACAAATGAGAATAAGAAAAATAAAAAAGACTAAGAACAAAGAAGAAAAATGGGAAAAAGAAACAAACAACAACAACAGCAAAACAAACAAGCAAAGAAGAGCCCAAAACCTCCTCCAGGTGTGTGGTGAACAGCATTAGCCTGCGGCACTGCCCTTGAGAGTGAGGATAATGACTCACAATGAGGGCCTAATTTTGTTTCCAGGCCCACTTTCTGCTGTGCAAATGCTGAGTCCTGACTTGCCTTTCCCACTGGGCATAGTCAATGGTATGTTCTTTGCCTCGGAGCTGTAGTCACTCTGGTGGCTCTTAGTGTCTGTGCCTTCTGTGTACCCCAAGTAACTGCTATGTCTGACCACCTTTAAGCCCTGTGGGCCTATGAGGTGCCTTACTTGCTCCAGAGATCCTTCTGTCCTCACATCCCAGTACATGGCAACTGTCAGAGCCAAAGTGTATTCCTGATCACACTGGCAGATGGGAAAAGCAAATAGACCACTGAGCCCTGTCCTAAAAACAAGCAGTGAGTGGGAGCCAAGCAGTGCCCTGGACTTAATATGAGTACTTTCAGATCCAGTCCCCTCAGAAAAAACACACAACCAGCCTGGCATCTCACCACAGAGGACAGGACCGCCACGTCCTTCACCAGAACACACCACGGCTGAAACTTCTCAGGGCATCCGCGTGTGACCAGCCCACACTTTCTCTATGCCTGTCTCTTGTGGCCATGTCCCACCCATTTTGGTGCTAGGGTGACCCCAGGGACTATGAAGTGAAGTTGTTCTGTGACCTCTGATTTCCAGAGTAGCTCAGTCTTCATAAACCCCTTCTCAAAATAGCTTCTGATTATGTCACTCCCAAGTATCTTAGAGGCACAGTGGATTTCTTCTCTAGCCTGCAATGCAAAGTCACTTCCAGAGTAAAATCCCACACTACACTTGCAGTTGACAATAATCATGGCCTTTTCTTGGGGCTAGCACTGCTGGTCTGTTCTTTCTCTCTTGGGCTTCCAACCCTCTCCAGGCTTACCTTGTGTTTGCAGAGTCAAGACCTCCTCCCTAGGAGCTGGGGTTAGCGATCCAGGCTGCTTTGGTTTTTTCTTTCCACTTCTCTGTACTTTCTAGGTTTCCTGTGAGCCTTTTCTTGATTCCTAGGCCTCTACTTCTTTTTCTCTTTGCTAAGGTGTTTTCCAGGTTTCTCAATTCCAGGTCCCAGAGAGAGTCAAGAGGAAAATTTTAATGCTGAAATGAGAATTACTTAGTTGCTTTGAAACAAGACTCCTTTTTTTATAATGACATTAAATGTTGATTAGTGAAATTTCAAAATCCAAAATCCATTTATTTTCTTAACATATGTATGTTTTCTAATACAACAAAGCTGGGAAGCATTACCTACTAAAAATTGCACATTGGAACCATAATAAGCTATGTCCCATCACCTCTCTACTGCTATTTTTTTTACTACTAGAAAAGTCCTGAAATATTTATCATGGAGAATAAGAAAGGAAGGGAGAAAAGGAGTCATCATCTATTCCTGACAACAAATTGTATTCGGCTCCTTCTGCTACCGCCTGTTGCTCATCCCTCTGGCCCACAAGATCAACGAGAAATTACAGCTAGGTAAGTGAGGTTACTAGAAATTTCTTCGGACAAAATAATCAAGAGAAAGAATTTCTACAATGCCACTTCCCCAGTAAGCTCCTCCACAAACATAACTCCAGATGCCAACGGACGGTAGTCACTTGTGAGTTTTAGCATGAATCAATGACAAGAGTGCAGGTCACCTCCACAATCTGGTGACCTCATTACATATCTTTCTTAAAGTCTACTTTGTCATTTAGACTGCCCTGCACTTTCAGTTTAAAACATCAAAGATAGTTTTATGTTCTGAAACAAATGACTGTATTTTATTCCTTCTTTTTTACCCATTCTCCCCTCAATGATATTCTTTTATGTTCTTCATCAGAGTTGAGATGATTACCCATGCACATTACCAGAATTCTTAACATACAAAACCAATTTTCTTTCCCTTACTTCTCCAAATATTTGACTTCAAAACATTCAGAAATCAATTTGTTTGGGGAGCAGACTTTTATTTTGTTTGTTGTTCCTATGTCAAGAATACCTATTGTGGTGGTTTTATTCAAATAGGAGGCTCACTTCCCTCCTATGAGCTCCATGTGAAAGAAGTTCCCAGGGTTGGGGAGAAACAATACACAATGCCAGTACTTCCCCATGGACGAGCCCCAGAGAAACCTGCAGACATTTTTTATAGAATTTGTTTATTTGACTTTCCTTGACTACCCTATCTAATATAGCTCCCTCTATTCAGTCTCTATTCCTTGCCCTGCTTTCTATTCTTCATAACATGACTCATTCTGTTGTTATTTTTATTACTTGTGGATTATCTTACTTGTTATATTATATCTCCCCCAACTCTGCTAGCATGGAAGCCCCGCAGTCTTATACTCTCCTCATCCCCCAGAGGTTTGAACAGTAGGTGCTCAATATAATCGTCCCTCGGTATCTACAGGGCATTGGTTCCAGAACCTCTGGCAAATACCAAAATCTGAGGATCCTTAATTCTCTTATATAAAATACCACGGTATTTACATACACCCTACACACATCCTCCCAAGTACTTAAATCAACTCTGGATTACTCATTATACTGAATGCAACTATGCAAATGGTTGTTACACTGTATTGTTTAGAGAATAATGACAAGAAAAGTCTGTACACATTTAATACTAATGCATGTTTTTCCAAATATTTTTGATCCTAGGTTGACTGAATCCAAGGATGCAGAACCCATGGAAACTAAGGACAATTGTATGTTTGTTGAGTGAATCACACAACATGGATGTGCCTTCCTGCTCCTATTATCTCTGTTACCTCTGTATATTTCTTTACATCCTTTCTGTGCCCTTGGTACCAAAGGCCCTATCCGTCCAGATGACTTTGTAGCACTGCTCTGGGGCTCCTGGAGCTGTGTGCTACTTCACACAGAGGACTGGGTGCACGGTGGTCATGTCTTCTCTGGGCAGCCCTCAGCCAAAAACTGACTGGAGTACAACAACAAGACCCTGAGCTCTTGCCCACAGTGCTCGGCTCCAGCTCTGTTCATAGGACACTGAACAATCGAATGAGATTTAACACCAACTCAAGTCACTCCTTGAAAATTTTACAATAACAAAAACTTCCACCTCATCTCTCTTGATTCTATTCAGAACAGTAATGGATTGAGATCTACCATCCGAATCTATGGTACCATTAATTACCCAGAGAGCATTTCAGAAAGGGCTTAGCTTCAAAAGCAATTTCACGAACAATAATTATAAACCACTGGGAAAAAGCAATGACTGAGTCAGTTCCCATTAACCATCCAAAATAAAACTTCTTTGAATTAAGGCTATGACTTGAAAAGCACTGCTCTTTTAACAACTGTAACAAAGAAAAATTTTAAATGCATTTGCTTTTAATGCTGACTGCTTCTCATAATTCCACACTAATATCTTCATTTCTCAGTTAAAATGCAGGTAAGTTTACTTTGCCTCCTTTGGAATACAATTATCAAAAATGCAGCATATTTTCATGACTAATATGAATTAAACTGTGCTTCCTCTAAATGACCCATTTGCTTCTTCAAATGCCCTTTACTTGGCTTGTACTGTCTCCTGTAATCCATCCCGTCTTTCATCTTAGCCATGATTTTTCTTGATAACACATGGCTCCAAACTTCAATATCTAATTCAAATTATTTTAAAAATCTTATTGACCCACTAAGACATTTAACCCAGAGACACTCTGCACTGTCAGTAACCAGGACTCCGGCACCTGCTCTACCATCTCACTGTCCCTAGTGAGACACCTGTTACCCGCTTGTGATGGAGTGATAGAACTTGCCAAAATGAGAATCTAAACTGGCATTGTGGCACACACCCATAATCCCAGCACTCAGGAGGATGAAGCAGGAGGATCTCCTCAAGTTCAAGGCCAGCCTCAGCTACATAGGAAGTTCAAACCCAGCCTGAACTACATAGTGAGACTCTGTCTCAAAAAAGCAAATGAACAAATAAACAAATAAAAACGAGAATTTAAATAAGACAGACTTGCAGTTTTATGATGTTTGAGGTCTACAATAAAAAGAAGTGGTTTTATAAGGAAATGTTTACAACAGTTCATAAATAGTTTACAGTTTTATGTACAAACTTAGTTTTCTCATTAATGCAAAAGTTATATATATTTAGAAACAATTCTCATATGTTATATGTTTACAAACATATGCATGCTATATGTAAACAAGTGATTAGTAAGAAAGTTGTAATTATTTCACACTTGTGAGCAATCGTACCTACTAATTTACCCTTAATATTTTCATAATTTAGTAAGTACATAAATAAGATTCATAGTTTTAAGAGTTGCTGGAGCATGGCCAGGAAATTAACTATTTAAGCCACAAACCACAGAATGACTCTGAGATTTGTTTTTATTCACAGCTCTCATGATTTGATACAAACTAACTGAAAACATTCAAATCATCTCAAAAACATACCTTAGCTCTAATAAACAATATGAAAAGTCATATTATTTCTGAAATGGTAGTGGAAATATTAAGCTCCAGTGCCATTAAATTTTTAAAAAATTAGATACTTAATTCTTCACAAATATAGTAAGAGTTGCTTACTTTTATTTCCTGACATACAATTGAGATATAAACCTCCCCACCTGTGGATCTGTGGTGACTCATTTCTTCAATGATTTTTATCTGAGGAACATAGGCCTCCCCAAGGAATTCACATTTGAAGCAAAGGCTTGGAATGGCTGAGGTGTAAAAAAATATATCGGCAACATCACTCCACCAACCCCACCTGCCTGGGCTGACAGCTTAAGGCTGAACTAATGGATGTCTGAGTGGGCAGGAGGGAGGCAGAAAACACTTTTAGCTGGCTTCCTCTTCCACCCGATCTCAGACCCACAATTCCGAGACTAGAGATTTATTTTCTCAACACTAAAATAAGAATCTACCTGAGAAGAGGTAAAGTATTTCAAGTGTGCTGTCATTCATGATGAATTGTGTTCATCGGCCTTTTCCCTAAGATCACTTAGAGTCCGAGTGTCTTTGAGAAGTACCTTTGATCCCTGCACCTGGACCTATTCAGCAGTGTCATACTCACTTTCTCTTTGGTGGGAACAAATGCTCAACACCCACAGCTTAAAGGAGGAGAGTTTTGTTTTGGCTCACATTTCAGTCCATGACCTGCTGACTCCAAGCCAGAAACGACATGGCAGAAGGGCCTGGGTAGAGGACAGCTGCTCATCCCATGGGAGCTGAGAAGCAGAGAAGGAATAGAGCAGCCAGGGAGGGACATACCTTTCCAGGTCACGCCCCCAGCGATGCCCCTCCAACCAGGTCCTAACAGCAGTCGGCTAGGAACACATCAGGGGTTCATGTACTGAGTATATGCTCCTTTGATCCAGTCACCTTCCAAAAGCCCCACCTCTGAACACAGGAGGCTTTGGGGGACATCTGAGATCTGAACTACAAGAAGCAGTTTCATTCTGGGGTCCAGTCTACCTCCCTGGCTTCTGCCAGGAGGCCCTTCTATTCCATTCGCACACGTCTCTCGCTTTTCTCAAGCATTGGGCTTGGGGGGTGGGGCTTTTTCTGCTATTATTTCTGATCTAGGCAAGTTGTCTTTTCCATAACCCATTTTACTACTGATAAAGTTTTGGGAACCAAATGGAGAATTTATGTGTTCTTACCTCGATGTCCCTCTCCTGAAGCAATCAGCACAAAACAAAAACCCATGAAAATGTACCCTGTGGTATCACAATTTAGCCATAACATGATTATCATGAACTCCAGGTCCTTAGCAAGCCTCCCACTCCCAAAGAGAGGTAGGGTAACCACGAGGGCTCCCCACCATGACATGGAAGGAACAGAAGCTGAATGGATAATGACAGACAACCCTAAATAAGAGGGAAGAGCAGCAGGTGGTAGATTCCCCCCAACAACAAACCCAGAAATTGCTGTAATCACCATTATAGCCTTGGAAGTCTCAACTAGGTACAGGACACAGAATAATTCCCATTGATATTGAGCTGTAGTGAATCTGTACCATTAGGATGGTCAGACAGGCCCCAGGGATTGCTGTCCAGCTCAACTACAGAGACTCACCCCAAGCATTTCATGAGCCATGAACTAACTACACCGTTTAAATTTTGAATTTTTAGATCCCATTCATTTAGTAGATATTTAGTACAGATATTACTTTGCATGACTAAATGAAAAAGCAGAAAGGGGGAAATGTAGGAGTGAAAGGAATATATGTTTTTTTTTATCTCAAATGACACTCTACTGCAAGGGAATGCAAGGAGATCAGGTAGAATCAGGTATAACATAGTGGTAACATGGGCTGGTGTTTGGCTCGGGGGTACAATGAAGTGGACATACTGTGCTCTGAAATTTATTTTCCAGTTAGAATCAACAGAACTGGAGGTCATCTGGATGCAGTTTGTCAGAAGCAGGGAGGGTCAGAGAACCATAGGTCTCCTGGCATGTGCGTCTGGGCAGATGATGGTATCATTAACTGAAATCGGGAACACAGGAAGAAGAGAGGGCCAGAGTGGGAGGAATGCATGCTCGGCTCTGCACCACTGGTTCTGAAATGTCTGCGGGATATCTCGGCAGATTCTGAGGACATTGCTGAGAATGAGAAAGGAAGCAGCCAGCTGCGAGAATAGGGCAAAACTGTGCAACCCTTTGTTCTGAGCAGCCAGGGAGGCCTCCGGAAGAAGGGCTGACTGTTGGTGATTAAGCATGTGAGAGCGGAGGAAAACCTCTTCCACAGAGTGGCTGGGGATCAGCAACAACTCTGCACCACTCTTACACTGCTCTTAAACAAAGTTAGATGCAAAGTCCACATCTACTGTAATCCCCAAGTCAAAAAATTTGTCTTTCCATAACATGTAGAGTGAAACACAATCGCATTTAAGGGTATGTGATTATTCCGTGCTACATCATAGCAGAACTCATGGATTTATTGTGCTATTCGTGTCTCTCATGAGGTATTTCTTTGTCAGTGTTCATTAATCAACCAACCTCCCTCAATCCATAATTCTAAACTCAGGCTTGGTTGTGCTTTCGTAGGGGAAATCAAAGATAGGATGTAGCTTAATGCTGACTATAAAACTCCTCGCAGTATGTTGTCTGTCACATCAACAGCAGTTGCCCCTGGGTAGACATGTATCCTAACATAATCACTTTTTTCCTGAAATTGAAACACAGTATAACCTGAAAAATATTTCTATCATGCTAATACAGGGCAGCAATATCGATATTTCAGTGTTGCAAACCTCCCTAAGATGATCTGGTCAACCAACAATTGTCAGAGTAGAAGTCTACAAGGTCACCTCTACAAACTCACTTCTATTGCCTGTCTCCCTCTACAGGATACAAGTTCCAAGAGTATCTGCTTCACCTGTTTTGTCTGTTGCTATTAATCCAGTGCCTGACACACAACAGACTTATTTGGTGAATGAATTAGATTAGAAAGATCAGATGGGTGGATGGATAGAT
The DNA here is from genome assembly GCF_053883595.1 of Heterocephalus glaber. Taxonomy (NCBI): domain Eukaryota; kingdom Metazoa; phylum Chordata; class Mammalia; order Rodentia; family Bathyergidae; genus Heterocephalus; species Heterocephalus glaber. Next base: position 22,242,824 of record NW_028258156.1, on the reverse strand, counting down.
GAATGGATACAGAAAAATATCAACGAGGAGAATGGCTGCAATTCAGAGATAAACTGGATGGGAGAAATGAGAAAGAGAAAGCACCAAGGATCAATCCAAAGTTTCTAACTCAGTTGCCTGGGATGCTGTTGATGCCACTGACCAAGAGAAGTAGAACATATGTGGGGGGAAGTGGGGCATCAGTTTAGAGACTGAGCTTTGTTCTGGACTTACTGAATTCAAGTTACCTGTCAAACTTCCAGAGGAAGTGTTCAGTGGGCAGCTGGGAATATGGAGATAAAGTTAAGAAGAAAGGAACTGAGCACAGAGAGATCTCCTGAGTTTGGGTGACAGGGAAATCCAGGCAATTTTCCAGGAAGAGGCATACAGTAAGAAGAAAACTGGTACAAATTCCCAATGATGAATGTCATCATATCCAACACCTAAAATACCAATAAACTTAATGCATAAAAGAGAAGAAAGCTGTGACAGCACCAGTAGAGAAGAAGCACTCTGTAAGGGGCTAGAAGAGAAAAAGGAACCAAGGAGACTTGTCAGGGACAATCGCAGAGGAAGAGAACCAGAAAAAAATTAGTACCAAGTAAGCCAAGGGAGTATGTTAATTGAGAAAATGCCAGCAACTTCAGATGCAACAGAAGGCTGTAATGGAAAGCCCAATGAGGGACTCCCAAAGATAATTTCTAAAACAGTCCCATAGAGACTCTTACTGTTTAGCACTGTATACAATTTGGAGAATTGCTGTGACTCTCTGACTTCTCTCCTTCTTTAAAATTGTCTGCCAGCCTTAGAGTAATAAGATTCTTAGGACTTGAGACAAAAATTCTATTTCCATAGTTGAGACCCTCTGCTGTCGCTAGGAACAGATAAACACCCTGCTAAAAAGCATACTGGTCCAAGTCATTTTAATAAGCCCATAATTGCAACTACTTGGGCTGATCATTAGTGTATACTCAGCAGCTAATGAGCTCCCGCCATGGGTAATTAATGGAAACAATATGAAGTCATCATTTGGAGTATGATTTGCAGACATGAATAGTTTGCTCGTCATTAATTGAAGTAAATGAGGCATCTCAGGGAAGTCAGCTGTGAGGTCTTGGCTAAAGGTGATTTTAAAATTGCAGTCTGTCTTTACTCCCTTTCTTCTGTTCTCTCACTCTCTTCTCTCCAGGACACCCATCACCCCGAAACTGCTCTCTCCACATCAGGACCAAATACTTCCTGCTGGAGGTTAGTGAGCTGTTCCGCATTCTCATTTGCTACCTCTGACCTGACTGCCCACCATCCACCTCCACTCTCTCCCAGAAAGCTTGTCTCCTCTGGCTTCTCTGATACTGGTATTATGGTCTGCATGTCTGTGTCCCTACTTCCAGCCCCTCCACCAAATTCTTCTGTTGAAATCGTAACCCCGAGGTGTTAGGAGGTAGGGCCTTTGGGACGTGATTAGGTCATGGGAGAAGAACTCTCATAATGGAGCTCATACTGTCATCAGAGAAGCCTCAAAGATCTGTCCTTGCCCTTCAGACACGTGAGGGCACAGCTAGAAGATGCCATCTACTAATCTGTAAGCTGCACTCACCAGCCTCTGCAGACACCATATCTGTTGATGGTTTGATCTTGGACTATGTATGTAACCATGATAAATAAATTTGTTATTTAAAGCTATTCAGCTTATGGCATTTTGTTATGTAGTAGCCCAAATGGATCAAGACAATAAGGTTCTTCTGATTCTTTATATATTTCTTTATTTCTTTAAATAGCTAGATTTTTCTTCTCCTACCCCTAACTGCAGTAGTTCCTAAAATTCACTCTTCAATATTTCTACTGTATACATCTTTATCTCCTCTACGTTTCTTTCTAAAGTTTTTAAATTGATCTTATAGCTTACACCTTCTTTGAATGTTGTTGCATAAAACACTAGCATGGATAATTACATACAAAATATTATACACAATGTACTAGTAAGGATGTGGCCCACTGAAGTGAGTGATAAGCTTAGAAGATTCTTTTATTTTATTTTATTTATTTATTTTCCTGGTACCAGGGATCGAACTCAGGACCTTGTGCTTGTGAGGCAGGCACCACTGAGCTAAATCCCCAGCCCAGAAGACTCTTTTATATGAGAGCTAAAGAGGATGTTCTGATTTAAAATACATACATATATATATGGATTTTATATATATATAAAATATATACATATTTTGTGTGTGTGTATATATATACAAAACAATTTGAGAAGTAATATCTGAGGATTATCTATGGGTGGGATTGAGCAGAGCTTAATTCAGACTGAGGGCATTTCTAAACTAGCAATTAAGAAAACATTAACTCAGAAAGAAAGTTACATTAAAACAAATAGCTAACTTTAGGGCATTTTGCTAGGTGGTAATTTATAAACATTTTAAAAGGTAGTTGTATTGAAGCCAATTAAAGCTCTTTCTAGGGAATTCATTACTGAGGTTAAAATTTCATTATTTATTTCACACATTATCTTTAATAAGAATTTAATTATCATGTTTGTTTTGTTACATGTTTAAAGTGTATCTTCTGTTTACAAGCCTTAAGATTCTAAAGCTTTTGCATAAACCTTTCAGAATCTAAAGAATAAGTTAAAACTGTCTATTCACAAAATTACCAAATTTTCAGTCATTTCTTTCATATGCTAGATTTATCCTGACATCTGCTGTCAGCAAATCTGTAGAGTCAAAGTAAAATATTGATTCATTTGAATAAATACAGAATGGATGCAGTTGATCAAGTGTAGTCTAAAAATAATAAATAAATAAATAAATTTCTAAAGTCTTGAGCCCAAGATGCAATAAATGACGTTGAAAATGCTGACCTTCAACTGGACTCCTTTCCCAGATTTCCCTTTTCTACCAGAAGTGTCATTATTTCCTTGGTCCACAAGCTCGACACTTGAGGGGCTCTGTCTCTGCCTACACCTTTCCTACTACTATTTTTTTTATTTTGGTCCCAGGGATCGAACTCAGGTCCTTGTGCTTGGGCAGCAGGTGGCAAAACCAGTGAGCTAAATCCCCAGCCCTACACCTTTCCTACCGATGTCACTTGTCCAGTTGAAGGGTCAACATCATCAACATCTCCACACTGGCTGCCTGGAGGCGGGGAAGGGGTGATCATGGCAACTCTTCCTTCCTGACTTCTTCAATATGTCTTTTTATTTTGTTATACTAAGAGCAGATGGTACGGGTCTCTGACCTTATTTCCTTAGCTCTTGTGTAGGTAGACTGATGTGTGAACAGATGTTCAGCTTGTCATGCCTCTGGGGAGAGGATCACTGGAGGATATTAGCCATTTTGCCCTGCCTCTGATACTCCAATTTAAACATGGTATTGGTTAGAGTTCTCTACAGGAACAGATAGATAGATAGATAGATAGATAGATAGATAGATAGATAGATAGATAGATACGTGGACATGGACACGGACATGGACATAGACATAAAATTATGCAAGGGGATTTACTGGATAAGCTTATAGGATCAGAGGCAGGCCAGTCCACAGCAGCTGTCTTTACACTGGAAAGCCAGAGAACCCAACAGCTGCTCAGTCCAAGAAGCTGGAAGCCACAGAACAAGAGGAATCAAATCACCAGTCCATAACTGAAGGCCTGGAAGCTCCCTGGAGAGTCACTGGCTGAGTGCATATTGAGAGCCTGAAGAAGCCGCAGTCTGATATCCGTAAGCAGTGACAGTAGCAAAAGATAAACCGTTCAAGCAGAATAGAGCTTTGCAAATAAATCCAGGCCAACTTCCCCCTCACCCCCTTCCATTTCATTTGGGCCGCAAGACTATTGGAAGGTGCTAGCCATAATCAGCATGGGCTTTCCCCTCAGTCTGCTGGCCTGCATGCCAACTGTCTCTGGAAACAACCCCACCGACATGCCAGAAGTGTGCTTTACTAAACTGCCAGGTGTTTCTTAAACTGGCCAAACTGACAATCACCATTAGCAGTTGCTGTTATGGTTTGTATCCAGATGTCCCCCAAAGCCTCCAGCACTCATAGGTGGGGCTGTGGGGAGGAGACTGGATCACCAGGGCGGGGGGGGGGGGCGCTCAGCAGTGGATCAGTCCCTGAGGGGTTCACGGCTGAATGTGATGTGGGGAGGTGCAGCCTAGGTGGGTCTGTCTCCCTCTTCCTCCTCCTCCTCAGTCTTTTCTCTCTGCTTCTCGCCTGCTCTCCTCTGCGATGCCCTCTGCCATGCCACCCTGCCTTGGAGCCAGCCAACTATGGACTGAAGCCTCTATAAACGGTGAGCCAAAATAAACCTTTCCTCCTTTAAGTTTTGGGTGCTGTGCATTGTACCTTAGTGACAAGGAAGTAAGATAGTCATATATGGTAATCGTATCATTTTCAAAGCAGAACTGAGGAGACCTAAGAAATAAAAGTCCCTCTGGTATTAATTCTCATTATTTCAATACCATTAAGAAGGAGGAGTTTCTAAGAAAAACCACACAGAACCCCTGTGGGGAAGGAGGACAATTTCATGAAGACAAAGAGATATAATTTACTTTTACTTATAAACTATTTCTAAAACCTGAAAATTAAATCTCATTTAAAAGCTTCTGGTAAAAGAAACATGCTAACTTTCTGAATGAAGGTATATGATTTGACCATTACATGTTTGCTATTTCTCTGATATTTATATAATGAAGAAATTTAGAGTACCACTTTCAAATAATTTTTAATCACTGTATTTGATAAATAGAACTTTTTATAACATGTAAAGTTGATTTCAGCAAAAATCTCCACCAAAAAGATTTTAAATTCCATTGAATAAAAATTAGCCTTGTAAAATCTGATCCAACATATTAAGTTAGCCTATTTTGTTGAAGAAGAAATTTAACCTGTTATTACATGTTAAATTGGATTACTGCTATAAAGCAACTCAAGATTTCAGCAACTTGACCCACCAAGGTGTATTTCTTGCTCACAGACCTATCCAGCCTGGGTCAGCAGAGGAATTCTGTTGATCCGAGCCTTTTAGAAGTCCAGCTGACAATACACGCTGCTTTTAAGTTCTCCACAAACAAAAGGAAGGAAACAGGGTATATTATGACAAGTTTTGCTCATATTTCATTAGTCAAAGCAAGCATATTATTACCCCTAACTTTAAAGGGGGTATATAGAAATCTGGTCTTGGGCCAGGGATTTAGCTCAGTGGTTCCGCTGCCTGCCTCGCAAGCAGAAGGACCCAAGTTGATCCCCGGTACCAAAAAAGAAAAGAAAAGAAATCTGGTCTTAGATCTGGCTCATAGGAGAAGAATTAGAGTATTTGTGACCAACCCTACTGACTACTTGCTTCCCTTGTCTTTGCTTTTTGTCTTCTTTTGGCCTTGCCGCCACATAATAATCCCTGTCTGGAACTCACATTATCGATCCAACAAATTTATGTTATCAGTCCACCACCAACAAAACATTTAATTATTTTGGAACCATTATATTAAAGCAAGAGCTCCTTCTGTTTTCTTAAAACTATCGTCTGTATAGTATATCTAACTGGGCGGAGTCAGAGCACCATTGCACCATTCGCAGGTTTGAAGAAAAGGGAGCTGGCGGCTCCGCGGTGGCAGAGATGACTAGCTATCCACCAGAGCCTGTGAGCAAACTCCCACCATCCCACCACACACACATCTTCAGATGGTCACTTCAGAGTTGCCAAAGGGGCTGTTTCTCAAACCCCCAGCCTTTCAATAGATGTAGGCAAATGACCGATTTCTGATCAACGTAGTGTAGATGAGAGTAACACTAGGACTTTCAGACTCCACCCTTAAAACCTCCAGTACTGGCCTCCATGATCACCTTATGGATGGATGCCCATGCCCAAGGTAACCTCGAAAACCATATTTCGAAGGTGGCACCGTTCCTGTCAGCCTGTTCTCCAAATGACTACATGACCCAAACAGTCACACCCTGCTGACAACAAACATTTTATTTTAACAGTTTTATTTTTAAAGTTTATAAAATAAAAAAATTATTACAATAAGTACACTTTAATGGATTAGAAAATAATAAAACACTCCAAGAGTGTGCATGTACAAAAAAAAAAATCTGGGGTTGGCCTTGACAGTGACAAGCTATCTACAATTCTCTCTTGGTTTCCTTATGTATATTCTCTGGATTACCTGGGCTGCCTGATTAGGACAGAATTTCCTGGCAAGTGAAGGAAGAACTCCACTTCGTAGAGGAATTGTTGCAGACTGCCAGCTTCTGCCTTTATGAAGCCTTTACTTCTCCCCACAACTCAGTTTAGAGATAGATATAATCACAGCATCAATGACTGCATAATGACTGGAGGGCCATATTCTAAGTGTCTTGTGATAGAAACAGTCCATGATGCATGAAATTAGATGTAGATAATACTTAGATTTTTATCACATTTATTTAATTTTTGTTATCTACAATACCTCATGATAAACATATTTTTTTCCACTTGGGCACATAGATAGGCTGTATTTCCAATCACTCCGATGGTTAGGTGAGTCATGTGACAGAGTTCCGGGCAACAGAAAGTGGCCACACGATGTGTGAGCCATCATCAGACTCTGTGGAGCACCCAAGGCTCAAGAGGAAAGCAGAAGCACCTGACTGAGTCTTAGACCAGCACTTCCCTTACCTAACCTGCATGGCACCACTCGGGAGAAAGAAATAAAGCACTCGAGTGTCACAGCCATCAGCACCTGGCGCACCCTAATGAATACATTAAGACTATTGTCTCAGGGAACTATGTGAATGGATAAAACTGGAGGAGACAGCGTGCTAAACTAAACATACCTTAATACAGTGTTAATCTAGAAAGAAAGCAGAGGGAACCTTAGAGATGTAAGAGTTGACCCCCTCTTCCATTCCCATGCTCCCAGTTCATTTCTTCCTAGTTATTTATCATCTCCCGAAACACAAAGGCCATGCTTTTGCCATGCTCTTGTCAGGAGCCCCAAGACTTGGCCATAGGCCACCCTCCCTGGACCTGGCCTAGATGTGGGACTTTTGAAGTGAATCTCACTTATTCTTTTAAGCTTTGGCTGCACTACACAATTCCCTCTGCGAAAACTCACTTTCCTATGCCCTCTGTCTACTGGAATCCTCTGTTTTCTCTGCCATTGCTATGGAGACTGGCAGCTGGGAGGGTCAGCTAGAAAGGACAGCATACTGCTTCAGACTCCCAGTTTAGATGGGCGATTCCTTTCCCTCCGAGTCCACGAGTGACCATGATCCTTTCATGACATTCTGCTCAGCGCCATGGCCCTCCCACTAACATAAAGATGGAGTGACAAGACAGAGGTCAGAGCTCATGAGAGAAGACAGGCCTATCAGAACTGGCATCACCCAGAAACATCCAGTTTCACATGTACAGGAGTCACCAAGACCAGGGCGGAAGCGGGGGACAGAAACACTCAAAATTATTTAAGAGCACATGGAAAGTGGCTTAACTTTTAGGCATGTATAAGTAATACCATTCATATTAATTTTCAAGCTTTTATTGACGTGTCACACACATACAGGAAAGTGACCATCACTGTGCAACTTGATGACTTTATAAACTGATCACAGTGAAGCCAGCATCTCATTGAGACCACAGGACAAGTGAGTCAGCAGCCCCTCCCCTCCAGGCCAGGGAATGCTGTTTTAAAAGAAAAGGAAGGGAGGTGGAGAGGGGAGGGACACTGAGAAGGGAAACTGCTCCGGGACGCATCTGGGGGGTGGGGGGGGAACAGACACTCCAGTCCACCCTGTGACACACCCAGCAGGGCACTTCCCCATCAGCAGAACCTCCCCACATGATGACACAGCCACATACAGGGTCATTCCAGACAGCACGGCAGCTTTGGAGGTGAAGAGGGCTCCTCCCAGGTATGGTACAGATCAAGGCAGGTAAACAGAGGCCCTGTCCTTCCTGGACTGCTCGCCTGGTGTCCACCAGATCTCCTTTGCAGCTCAGCCCCAAGGTCCCTGACTGCCACACAGGAAGGCCACATTGGGCCGTGGTTCACAGAGGCCGTCTGCCAGCATCCCCTGCAGCCCCAGTCCCAGCCCCTGCCTGCACCCTGCACCCTTTCTCTGAACCTCCTCTTGGCTTCCTTCCAGCAGCATGTGACTGCTGCCAGACTCGGATGAGAACCTAGGCTTGGAAGGAAATGTGTTTCTGAGGAAGGCCTGTGGAGCAGCTCCGATGATAATGTCTCCTGCAGCCTCAGCACCAGGGCTCTGACAGCAGGCTCCATCCTAGCTGGTCTGCTATATCTTTCACTCTACCAGAAACCACAGCAATGCCCTTGGACAGGAAAAATCCCATGAAGGGAGAACCACAGTTGGCCGGAGACCTTACTCTTACTACAGCCTGGTCTCCATTAGGATCACCTCTATTCCCCCAAAGCCTCATGTGCTCAGAAGTGGGGCTTTTGGAAAGTGGTTGGGCTATGGGGGGCTTTATTGATGACGGACTGTTAGGAAGCGGGGTCTGGTCAGAAAAGGCAGGCCACTGGGTGTGTGACCCAGAAGGGAGCATCTCGCATCTCCCTCCCCAGCTCCTCCCTTCTCTCTGCTTCCTGGCCACCAGGAGGTGAGCAGCTCACCTCTGCCAGGGCCCCCTGCCAGCTGTCCTGCCTTGGGGCCAGCAGACTATGGTCTGAAATGTGAGCAAAATAAACCTCTCCTCCTTTAAACTGTGGGTGTCAAGTATTTGTCCCAGCAACGAAAAAGTGACTAAGGTAGAGATGGAGACAGGCAGGGAGATTAGAAAGGTATAAGCCGATGGAGTCAAAATTCTTTGCAGCTGCAAATCTGAAAACAGGAACCAGATGGTACCTGGACTTCTTTCCAGGTCCTTGGTGTCCTGAACAAAGAACTGGACAAGACACACAGAAAAAGCATTGAGGGTGTAGACTTACTGAAGGTCGGAAAAGGTATACTCCACAGGCAGGGGCCAGGTGGGAGAAGGAGGCTCGTCGGCTTGAGAATAAAGGGAAAGGTACCTGTAGTGTCTAGAATACCTGAATTGGCCCCCACCTCATGACAATATGGCATAAGAGAGACAACTGTCCTAACGAAAACTCACTTGGCCTCACCCAGATAGAAACTGTCCTACCAGTTTGTCCTCTCTGCACACGTAACTGAAGAATCAGGAGCCGTGTATTTTGATTGGTCTTGCGCATATATAAATGAAGGATTGGGAACAGTGTCTTCTAAGAGTTCTTTAAACAGTGCTGGATTCAAATGAAGGATTAGGAACAGTGCTCAGGAGCCTGAGCCTGGAGTCATTTTGGGTCCCAGGTTCTGCGCACCTCTCCTCTTTTTTAGAAAACATCTCACTTAACCATTTAGCTGTGAGTTACTATGACTTCTGACACATTCCACCAGGTTGGTAGTCTGCTTTGTCCCAGCCCTGATCTCCTACCTCACAGCAGGGATCTGAGTAAGGCCTTATAGGTGAGGAGATCTTGCTTGCCGCGACCTGGTACAGACGGTCTTTGATCTTACAGTTCAGTCAACACTAGCAAGAGCACCCAAAGAAGGGTTGCAAAGGGGCATTCTCTAAAGCTCAGTTCCTTCCTAGATTCCACACTCAGCGCACCATTGTCCTCCCAAGTTCCACGTCCTGACATCTGAAAAGGAGATAGGTAGATTGCAGGGTTTTCAGTCAAGTGGTCTAATGAGTGGGAGAGATGGTCTGGGCTTTGCTTGGTCTGGACAGCTTTGGGAACATGACTCAATATAGTCCCACAAATTCAAAAGAATCTAATGGTTTTCAAAAAGAGACACCCTCTACCAATGGTTCTGTAAGTATTTACTGAGTCCCCAGCTTCATCTGTGCCAAGCCCTGGGGAACAGAGCGATCAGCAGAGCAGTCAGTCATCTCAAAAAGCTCAAGCATCTGAGGAGGATGCAGCTGAGTAAACAGCTGTCCCATGTCCCACCCCCCCAGAGGCATTACCATGACAGCTGCCAGCCGGCTGTGGGGCCTGAGGCAGCCACTTAACCTCTCTGAGCTTGCTTTCCTCATCTGTGAATGAAGATCATCACAGTGGCCCTCTCCTGAGGATGGTGTGAGGATTAAATGAATGAACACGTAGAAGTACTTTGAAGCACGCAAGAAACACAGAGCTATAGAAGGGTGTCTTTCTGTGGCGGTGATGTTACTTTTATTGGGGTGGTTACCAGTGGGAAAATCCTCCCTAACTCCAGCCCTCCTGCACCAGAAAGCCCTCCCAGAGGACGCTACTCATCCAAGTATTGACAAAGCAGGCTGAAAAGATGGGGAAGGGAAGGAGAGAGAATGGGATGAGAGAACGGGGCACAGAGGCACAAGTGTGGGGGGCCAGCCAGTGTGGGAGCGGAGATCAGCACCATTGTGTTGTGGAAATGATTTGGAAGACAACGCAAAGAGTTAAGGACAGATAAGAATTCTAATGTAGCATGCTAGGGAATCTGGACTTCTAAAAATCAATTTACAGAAAAAAAGTGTTTCTAGAAATTTCTACAGTGTTTAACTGTAAAGTTTAACTGAACAAGGAAATCAAGAAAAATCCACTAGAGCCGGGAATTTAGCTCAGTGGTCCTTGCCTGCCTCGCAAGTGCAAGGTCCCGAGTTTGATCCCTGGTATCAAAAAAAAAAAAAAGAAAGAAAAGAAAAATGTACTTGATAACCATGTTCTGCTAAGAAGAATGGAGAAAGAAAATGGAATGTCCCACACACACTGGACCTAACTATAAACCCTAGGTTTGCACTGACAATGACTGATTTCCTGTAGTTTCTTTTCTCAGAATTTAGAGTGCTTCCCCTCTACACACATGACATGATGACAACCTGCCTTCTTAGTGATGTTTAAGGTTATGGCAGAGTCTCCTACAGGCCTCCAATGTCCTTCCTGTCTGAGCCCTGTCCTTTAATTCTGGTGGACACCATTCCCTGACCAGCTGGGAACTCAGGGTTGTGGTAAATCCTGATGAGCTTAAACCATTTGTGCAATTCTACCCCTCTTCCTATTGACTGGCTGAGGTAGGATGAACACTTAATACAGTTCTGGGTCAAGACACGAGAACCCAAGAGGCTTCTGGGAAAGTTTTCCTCTCTCTGAAAAAGAAACACAATAGCCCAGCCTCTTTTTCCCCCACATGCTGTGTTGTTGGTGTGTGACACCTGGACTCTATAGCATCTAACACAATGCCTTACACGGTTATAAGGTTTTTCTTCCTGTTGAAAATTGAAGATTTAGGCCCGGGGATTTAGCTCAGTGGTTCCGCCGCCTGCCTTGAAAGCAGAAGGACCTGAGTTCGACCCCCAGTACCAAAAAAAAAAGAAAATTGAAGATTTATAGCAATTTCTTAGTAATAAATAGGGTGGTTATCATCCTTTTTATAGATTAGGAAGCTGAAAGAGATGAGCTGGCATTATCCTAGGCCCAAACAATGAGCAGGAATAGACCTAGTTATTATAAATAATAATGTTTCTATAATACCAGGATGCATCTTTTTAATCTTACCAAACACAGACCAAAAAGTATTGGACCATAAAGGTTTGCTTCTGTACCCAGAAACAAAGGAAGATTATGAAGGTGAACTAAATAGTTATGTTGGATTAAAATGCCTTTCTACATTTTATAATACAGTTAAGCCACTGGGATTGCTTGGTGATCACGTTGCTCATATTTTTTCATCTGAATGATTAAAAACTGCATCTGCACGATATGTTGTCTCTCCAACTAGACATAAATAATCTTTCTGACGGCCCTTGAAAAAAGCTTCCTTGTAGCAAATAACTGGTTCTTAACCTGCTTCTTGATCATTGACATGTCCTAATGTGCTTTTGCTTTCCAATATTTTCCATCTCGTCATTCCTGTGACAGTTAGAGGTAACGTAGAAAGTCAGCCTATTTTTCCACCCAAAATGATTTATATGTCTACTATATATAAAACACAGTGGTACAGATATGGAAATCCACAGAAGAGAAAAAAATGAAGAAACATTAAACAACAGAATACTGAGGACGCCTTAGCGTCTTTTAACCTACAAATAGTGGGGAAGAAAAATTCTTACAGTACAGACAGGCTTGTGTGGAGGAAGTACCCACATAGAGGAAGAGCGGCTTGCCATTACTTCTCTCTGGGAATAGTCACTATACATAGGCAAATTTTAATGACTATATTAGGTTTGGGGGAGATCTGGGTACTTTTAATCTCAAATCACCCATAAAGCCTGAAGTATTTGCAAGTTTATTCAGAAAATAGACACAGTTCCTGCATAATGTCTGCATAGTTCCTTCAGAAACAGAGACCCAAGAGCCTGAGTCTAGCACTTTGGAATAACGAGTGTGTGTGTGTGTACACGTGCATTGCCAACCAGCCAGTGAAGGAATCTAAGGAATTTACTGAACGGTCTGGGGAGCGGGACTAGCCAAGCTCCTGGTTCCTCCGAGGTCAGCCCTCCCACCAAATCTACTACTTGAACTTTCCCACATATTCATCTTGGCAAACGCCCGCATTGTGACTTGATGAGGCTTCTAAAGCTACTAGCATCCAAGGGAATATTGTTACATAGGAATACGTTCTGGAGAGCTGGAAAAAACCCTCCAAATATTTGGAAGGCGGCCTTTGAATTAAGTGACTTTTCCTGCTGGTGGCAACTATTAAGAGTACTATGAAAAAGTTAAGGCTGTAGGAATCTATATGAAGGGAGGTGGAACCATCATTTATCTTGATATGGACTCCAGCAGACTTGTGAGGACTGCATCCTTCTGGTTGCCCCTGGAGCTCTGCTAGAGCCCATGTAATCCAGAGTGGAAGATGAACCCTGGTTTAGAGAGGCTCGGACTGGAAGGAAGGGAGCAGTGGTCCAGGATCTGAGTGTGTTTGGAAGTTCTAGAAGGAATGAGGTCACCTGGAACATACAGAACTGCTATAAAAGTGGCTCCAGATGGCTTTCCCAGTGTGTTCTCTACTCCCAAGGGAGCCAGTTCTCATCACCTAATGGCTCTCTGTGTGATGCTTGACAGTATTCGGCCCCTCCATCTCCCCAGGATACCAGCAACCTTCTCTTTTGTCTGCAGTAAAGTTATCATTGCTCACAGTTAGCCTCCCCCCTCAACATACACCAACACACGCACTCAAGGCAGGACTTTCAGTTTGAGCTTGTGATATTTTAAGCCCTGGAAAAAAAAAATAGAGAAATCTTACCAAGTTAAGGAAGTGTACTCCCAGACACTGCGTTTGAAAACATCCAACCCGATTACTCAGTCCTCTAGATCACTGGGTTTCTCTTCCCCCATCCCTCCTCATAGCATATGAACCAGAGTGCATCTGGATTCTCACGAGGATAACAGGTTTAATTTAGCTCTTAAAACTCTTCCTAACAAGTTGTCTAATATTGTGACCATGAGGTTTTTTCTTCTCCTTTAACCAGTTACAAAAATACTCGTTTGTTTATTTCTCCTACATTTTTGATCTGGATCCCTATAATTTTCATTTGTCTCAGTCTCTGACATTTTTTGGAAAACTAATTCAGAGTGAAAAGAAAAATAAGGCAAACACGGCTCATCCTCCAGCTCTCAGTCTCTGTGCTATAGCAGGAAATGCATTTCTGACACTTCTAAAATGAGCAATCACATGTATAATCAACTTGGTTAAAACTTCCTTCCTGGTAACTGCAATACCTCCTCTGCATCTGGATACAAAGGGAGCCCCAGAAAAGCAGAAGAACTGAGAGGCACCCTGGGTAGGTCTGAATTTTTGTTTTCAGAAATTAAACAAATGATCCTTCAGCATCATCGCCTCCACTGCTCTCTCAGGTATTGCCTCCTTCTATTTCTGCCCTTTGTTGGGTCTGTCTCGGAACAGTGACACCTCCTTCCCAGCTAGCATATTTTTATCTCCAACTGTTGCTGGTTCTCAATACGGTCTGACCACTGAATGTCTGTGTTTCCTTGTCTATTCCAGCCAAGACTGTGGCTATCCACGGTGTTCCGGCAATAGTTCCTGCAGGTGCATCAGTTCTTTTTTGTTTTTGTTTGGGAGGAAGAGGGAGGGCCTAGACTCAGGCTTTGTAGTCTTACAAGTGCACACTTAGAAATTACTGTACTTAGGGTGGTTCTAACGTCTTTTCATAAAAGGAGAACGAAGCATAGAGTCGACCATGAAGGAAACCAGTGAGTATTTGCTCAGCCTGTTTTCTTCTGCATCTTGTATTTTACATGATTGTTTGGTGTCAAGGAGGCAGATATCCTTGTATATTTGTGTACTGCCTCACTTTGAACATATTTTATTTCAACTCAGTGTCAATATCAATGTATCTTAGAGTTCTCTTCTTGTTAGTTACCCTATAATGTAGCAAAAGAGCAAAGTGAATGTTTTAAGCTGCAAGAGACAGTTGTTTGGGACAGTTGGTTTCATGTACTTACTAAGTATAACTTCATCATGTTTTAAGAGAAGAAATATTAACTTTAAAAAGAAGTTAAGCCAAGATTTAAACGTAAGTTTAGACCTAATGAAACTTGTCTTTACTAGATTATAATGAAACTCTGTTTTTTAGTATCTAGTAAATGTTCCACTATTTCTTAGGGGACTAAATAATAATGACCATCATTAACATTAGTTATTTAAGAGAATAAATGATATTTTCTAAAACATTAACTTTGTTTCAACAGTTGACTGTTATTTAGAATATATTACAATGTGGTGATACTAAATATTAAAATAAAAATCTTAGTATTCACCTTCCAATTTTAATAATTTTTGCATTTCAATCATTATTTGAAGTGTGTCAGGTGTATATTTAAATGCTTTGTGCAAGGGAGGTACTTATTAAACATTTGCATAAAGAGTAGATAAGTTAGTGAGAACAAATGTGAATTTTTTATGTAGCGATGAAATACTGGAGCAAGAAAGAAGGTAAATAATAGGGGTGGGCCAGGGAGTTACCTCAGTGGCACCGCGCCTGCCTCGCAAGCACAAGGTCCTGAGTTCGATCCCCTAAATAAATAAATAATAGTTAGGGGTATAAAATAATAGATCACTGGAGTCCAGAAAGTTTTCCCTCCATTCTGTAGGTCCTCCACTGAGGCAGAAGCAGATTTAACCAGATTTAAATGAATTGCTTAAAGTTAAAATTAGCTAGATGCTCATATTAGGAGAGGACAGCCTTGCCTGTCTTCTCTTAGATACTGCCCTAACATAGCAATGACAGCTAGAATATTTACACATTGCACAATTCAAAATTTTATATATCTTTAAATAGTCTTATTTGCAAATGTATCAGTTCTGGTATTTTGGAGTTTTACGAATGAAATGACTAGCTTTCTTAAGTAGAAAAAAATGAAAAGAAAAAAAAAAGACAGGAAGTTGACTAGTGAGTAGATCCAAACAGTTTGAAAATAGAGAACGTGAAGCATAGTTGGGTAAAGTGTCTGGTTAGAGAAGAAGTGTGAGAATGAGCAAAGGAAATAAATTAACGTTTGTTTTCAAAGTGAGATGCTTCTCATGTTATATCTTCTAAACAAGGACTTGATCCTTAACTATAGTATTTCACTCATCTATGGGTTCAGTACATGCTTGAGAACAGTTACCATCTTGGGCCATATCAGGCACAATGCTAGGTGAGTGTCTTACTTGTCCTAGCAGATCCCTTACCCCCTCTCCCCCAGTACTGGGGATTGAATCCAGGGCCTTCACACTGAGCTCATTCATCCCCAGCCCATTTTTTTTTTCTGAGACAGGATCTTGCCAAGTTATTAAATTGGGCTCTAACTTTCAATCTTCCTGCCTCAGGCTCCCAGAGTGCTGGGAATACAGACAAGCGCCATCATGCCCAACTTCTTTTTTTATTATTATTATTATTATCATTATTATTATTATTATTAAAATTTTCAAGCACATACAAAAGTCCAGTCAACAATGACCCCCATAAACCCACTGCCCATACAAGCCAGTATACTGCCTTTTTAAACCTCTACCTCCACCCTCTGAGGTATCACCAACTAATCTGACAGATAAGAAATGGGAACAGAGGTCAAACAGCCCAAGTCACCGAGACAAATAGTAAAAGATGGGCCAAGGTGCAGGTGCCTGGACCCCAAAGCCTGACTCCTACCTGCTGTCCCGCTTCAGCTCCAAGCACTTGGTCCCCCCTGGGTCCCTTCGTGCAGGTCAGTCTAGGACATCTCTTCTGCCATCTTGCAGGAAGACACAAAAGGAAAGGCCTTCTGTGACAAAGCTCTCTGCTTCTCCGCTGCCAGGTCTCCCGGGGCATGGAGCTGGAGAACTCTGAGCCTCCTGTGATCCTGAGGGAGGACAACCTCCGCCGGCGTCGGAGGATGAAGCCGCGCAGCGCGGCCTCCAGCCTGTCCTCCACAGAGCTCGTACCCATTGAGTTCGTGCTGCCCACCAGCCAGCGCCACAGCAAGACCCCTGAAACCGTGCTGCTGCACGTGGCGGGCCACGGCAACGTGGAGCAGATGAAAGCCCAGGTGTGGTTTCGCGCGCTGGAGACCAGCGCAGCAGCCGACTTCTACCACCGCCTGGGCCCGGACCACTTCCTCCTGCTGTACCAGAAGAAGGGCCAGTGGTATGAGATCTACGATAAGTACCAGGTGGTGCAGACCTTGGACTGCCTGCAATATTGGAAGGTGCTGCACCAGAGCCCCGGGCAGATCCACCTGGTGCAGCGGCACGCCCCCTCGGAGGAGACGCTGGCCTTCCAGCGGCAGCTCACGGCGCTCATTGGCTACGACGTCACGGACGTCAGCAACGTGCACGACGACGAGCTGGAGTCCGCGCGCCGCCGGCTGGTGACGCCGCGCATGGCCGAGGTGGCCAGCCGCGACGCCAGGCTCTACGCTATGCACCCCTGGGTGACATCCAAGCCCCTCCCGGAGTACCTGTCCAAGAAGATCACCAACAACTGTATCTTCATCGTCATCCACCGCAGCACTACCAGCCAGACCATCAAGGTCTCGGCTGACGACACCCCCGCCAGCATCCTCCAGAGCTTCTTCGCCAAGATGGCCAGGAAGAAGTCGCTAATGGACATCCCCGAGAGCCAGAGCGAGCAGGACTTCGTGCTGCGCGTCTGCGGCCGGGATGAATACCTGGTGGGGGACACCCCCATCAAAAACTTCCAGTGGTTGAGGCACTGCCTCAAAAATGGAGAAGAGATCCACCTGGTGCTGGACACGCCCCCGGACCCAGCCTTGGACGAGGTAAGGAAAGAGGAGTGGCCCCTCGTGGATGACTGCACGGGTGTCACCGGCTACCATGAGCAGCTGACCATCCACGGCAAGGACCACGAGAGCGTGTTCACCGTGTCCTTGTGGGACTGTGACCGGAACTTCAGGGTCAAGATCAGAGGCATCGACATCCCCGTCCTGCCCCGGAACGCGGACCTCACAGTTTTTGTGGAAGCCAACATCCAGCATGGGCAGCAGGTCCTTTGCCAACGGCGAACCAGTGCCAAACCCTTCACAGAGGAGGTGCTCTGGAACGTGTGGCTTGAGTTCAGCATCAAAATCAAGGACTTGCCCAAGGGGGCTCTGCTGAACCTCGAGATCTACTGCGGCAAAGCTCCGGGGCAGTCGGGCAAGTCCCCTGCAGAAACCCCCGGCTCCGAATCCAGGGGCAAAGCTCAGCTTCTCTACTACGTGAACCTGCTGCTGATAGACCACCGCTTCCTCCTGCGACACGGGGAGTACGTGCTGCACATGTGGCAGATACCCGGGAAGGGAGAAGACCAAGGGAGCTTCAATGCGGACAAGCTCACCTCCGCAACTAACCCAGACAAGGAGAACTCAATGTCCATCTCCATCCTTCTGGACAATTACTGTCACCCAATAGCACTCCCTAAGCATCAGCCCACCCCTGACCCTGAAGGGGACCGAGTGCGAGCCGAAATGCCCAACCAGCTTCGAAAGCAACTGGAAGAGATCATAGCTACTGATCCACTCAATCCTCTCACAGCAGAGGACAAAGAACTGCTCTGGCACTTTAGATATGAAAGCCTGAAGCACCCAAAAGCATATCCTAAGCTGTTCAGCTCAGTGAAGTGGGGAGAGCAAGAAACAGTGGCCAAAACATACCAACTGTTAGCCAGGAGGGAGATCTGGGATCAGAGTGCTTTGGATGTTGGGTTAACGATGCAACTTCTGGACTGCAACTTTTCAGATGAAAACGTCAGAGCCATTGCAGTTCAGAAGCTGGAGAGCTTGGAGGACGATGATGTTTTGCATTACCTTCTGCAGCTGGTGCAGGTAAAGGGTTGTGTCAGCAACAGAACCATCCCTTATTTATTTAAAGGAATGTATTTGCATGCACACAGGCACCCCGTTCAGTCCTCATCATATACTCTTTCTTCTCTGCTTCCTGCATATCAGAATAGATCTGATGACGCCCCCCAGAAACATAGTAAACTCTTCCATTTACTTTCTTACTTTGAGGGTTTGCTGATGAGCATTTTAAATACTTCAGTGCTGTACTTTGCTTTTTAAGAGAATTGTCTCAGAGAATACTTTGTTCTCATTATTTCAGTGATAGATTGAGCTGATCAGATGCTTCCTTGTGCCAGGGTTCCAAGTGATTTACATGCTTTTTGTTTATTATCTCATTTAACTCTCCCAACCAGTAAATTAGCATTTCCAGATTGTACCTAAGGAAATTTAGGCATAAAAAGGCTAAGTCATACATTCAAGGGCACACACTTTGAAAGAAGCAGACAAGAATTCAAACATAGATCTGACTCCAGGCCCGGCCCTTTACCTGCCCCCAGATATCCTACATCAATCTGGTGTCAGGATAACATGGGCTTAATTACTTTATGCCTGTGTCTATTACAGTTTATAGAATAGCATCTCATGTCTGGCTGGAATTTTGAAAACTCCTTGCTCTAGAAAGGAACGGAACTGTATTTCCACTAGGGTTCCGTGACACTCCCTGGGGTCCCAAGATGCTAAGTGATGTACCTGAGGTTTAGCTAGAAACTTAAGGAACCAAGAAGTAGCAGTTCTCCTGCACCCTAATGCAGTCCTCAAATGATATTATATTGCTTGACAAGGAGAAGGAAGTAAAGGAATTAGAATAACAATGTGATTTTACAGCACAGACCTGATTGTTTATTCATTGGCATGTACTAAAAAGACTGACATTAAATGAGTACACACACACAAACGCGCGTTTAATAACAAATGGTGACAAGTGCTTTAGGGAAGGCTATAGAGTATTCTGAGAAAACAGAGGGCCAGGGACACTTAATTTTAATTGAGGGACCCAGAGACAATTCTGAGTAGGTGATGTTTGGCCTGAGGTCTTTAGAATTAACCAGGCTGAATTTTAGAAGCCAAACTATATTTATAGGAAGTCCCTGCAGTTTTCCAATAAGCATTTTGGATATTAACTTTGAATCTTCACCTTCCCATTAGCTAGATACTTGAAGTATTAAATCTAGCTTTCACTTTTACCTATGAAATATATCCAATATTGTTTTCTGCCCACTAGTTCAGATACTGGTTTGACATTAAAAACATTCAGAATAATTAAAGAATCTGCAGTTTTCTCGCTCTCTATAACAAAACCAACATAAAGCAAATTTGCATCAGCTCTGTTTCAGATCCCAAGGCTACGATAAATTATTTCTCATTGTCATTTTTACAAGTAAACTTTGCAAAATTAGAAGATAAATAGTGCTCTTCTTGGAAATGTTTCAAGTGAAAGAGGTCAATAAGTTATATTAACAGTGAACTGTGGTCTTAAATTTGAAGCAGAGTAGTCATTTATAAAATGACTTGAGACATTCTCAGATATAACTAAATGACTCATTCTTGATGAAAATGGTCTCCCAGTTGAATTCTGCACTGTCTTTACAGAAGTGAAACATGAAGGTCAGAAAGAGTCACATTTGGGTTAAAAACTTAAAACATATTTAAAGTGAGTACTGGTGACCAAATAACCACACTCTCGGAATTAAGGCCTTAGATACAGCTATAAATGGCACGTATGTGACCACACCCATAAAAAGCATGCTGAATAGCGTGGGTATAATTGAAACATTAAGAACTCAGTGTTCATTTCCAAGCTGGAAAACCAAAGTAAGCACTGCAAATCATATCAAGAAGACCCCAAATCCCAAAATATAAACGAGGATGGAAATGTGTCCTGTTCTTGAGAAAACTGGATAAACTCTTTCTATTTATAAAAGGAAGATTCTAAGATATTTGATTTTAAGCCATTCTTCAGGTTTATACATGACACCTACCCTGTAAATTTATTTATTATTGCTTAGTTTTGTTGTTAGATGTCTACTGTCTGTTTTCTTTGTGACACCTTTTTGACCTCCCGCTTTATGGATCTGTTATAGTCATCTCCATCTTTCCCCTTACTCTTCCAATAAATCAAATCATCCCTTAATAGGAGAAAATGCCCTCCGCTCTGCACCTCTAAAGTTCCCAACAGCACATGATTGTGAATCCAGAGTTCTGGCCTCTAAGATCCCAGTGCTGTCTTCAGCTACTCTGTGATCATAAGCAAGTGCTTCACTCTGGTCCTACGTGCATTCTGAGAAAAAAGGTTGAGTGTGATTGCTAAGTCTCATCACACTGGCCATAAGGACCCACGCGAGGAGAACCCCGGTTCTTTCCGAGTCCTTCTTCCTGATTTACCCACACCGAAGGCAGTCCTACAATGCCCTGTGTTTTTCCTTAGGCTGTGAAATTTGAACCCTACCATGACAGTGCCCTGGCCAGGTTTCTGCTGAAGCGCGGCTTAAGAGTAAGTACTTCTGTTTTGATAATAGCATGACATTTGAGGTCACCAGGGGGTGTCTGAGAGACCCACCACATGGCATTCGTCATAATAATTTCAACCTTCTTGTACCCACCTCAGAACAAAAGAATCGGTCACTTCTTGTTTTGGTTCTTGAGAAGTGAGATAGCACAGTCCAGACACTATCAGCAGAGGTTTGCCGTCATCCTGGAAGCCTATCTGAGGGGCTGTGGCACCGCCATGCTGCAGGACTTGGCCCAGCAGGTCCACGTCATTGAGATGCTGCAAAGGGTCACCATTGACATCAAATCCCTCTCTGCTGAGAAGTACGACGTCAGTGCCCAGGGTACGGGGCCGCATTTCCTTGGTCCTCTTTCCAAATGCCATCACTGTTATGATTCTTCCTTCAGGAAGCCAAGTTGTATCTTCCTAAAGGCAGCCAAGAACACATGTTTTAGTCTCTTGTGTGCATGGAGCAAGCAGATTTACAGTTCTCCTTCTGCAAGTTAATGATTTTTGTAGAATTATATATTTTTAATAATGAAGTATGATCATAAATATTAAGCTCTTTGAAAAATTAAAAACCACTATGTAGATTTCAGATGCCATCTTTAAGGACAGCTTGACACACAGAGACCAGTGATTTCCAAATCTGTTCCTTTTTCTTCCCATCTGTGAATATGTACACATAGTTTTCAAATTTTCAGTCCCTTAAAGTAATAAATTACTGAGAGGCTATGTTAAATTTTTTGCATCTCTTCATATACATCTATATCCCAGAGTAATATATATGTACATATATTACTTTTACACACACACACACATGCACACACACAGATGCTCTTCCTCATTATCATCATCCTGTCCCTGTCCTAGGAAAATTAATCTCTCCTCTAGTGCCATAAGTTTAAATTGAAACTACATTAAATTATAGTCATTAGCACACCTTTCTGGCCAGACACACTGTTTGAACCTTGAAGCGAGGAATATTTTTTACTCACTTCCACATACCTATTCCCACTACTGTGGCTCACAATCAACACAATGTACCCAGCCAGTGTTTTAAACTTCTGAATATTTAAAATTTCTACTTTTCCCCTTTGATTTTTCTCTAGTACATAAATAATGCTGTCTCCTAAAAATAATAATAGCAGTAATTTTACATTTGTACTGACCTCCATTGTGTTAGCCAGGAAGTAATTTTTATTTTATGTATTTTGCCTTTAGAATTTTGAGGATGTTATACCTTCTGTGCACATTGTAACTTCCTCTTTTGAAAGAAACTTACAGAACCCTAACCAACCTTTATTCAGTTTTGTTTTTAAATCAGGCAGCCGTTCAGAGTTTCACATGTTGGGGGAAAAAACTACAGTTATTAATTCCTTAGCATTACCTTCAAAACATCCTCTTTCTCTGGCTGTGTGATATCTGTCCATCATCCCATATTTTTATCCCCTGTTGAGGGTCGCATACACCGTTATGTTGTTTACAGTAAGCCAGACTCATCTTGCCACTTCAAAATGCTAGTTTCCCCTTTTCTGCTGCTCCACCCCAGACCAAACATGTTGAATGCAAATGACTATAGCCTCCGGATACGTTGTAGATAATGTTGGGAATTTCTTGAACTGACAGAATTGTGTGCTTTTGACAATTGCAGTTATTTCACAGCTTAAGCAAAAGCTTGAAAACCTACAGAATTCGAATCTCCCAAAGAGCTTTAGAGTTCCATATGATCCTGGACTGAAAGCAGGAACTCTGGTGGTAGGTATCACTTGGCTGTCCCCATGCGGTCTTTATGTATTGTAAGGGTCTAGCATGCTCTCCAGGGCGCCGCCTCCAGAGATAGAAAGTCACAGAAGGCAGAAAAGGCAGAGTCCCTGGGCAGGTTCTGTCAAGCCTTTCTCTGATCACCAGTCCTGAAAGCCTCAGCTCCAAGCAATTTCCTTTCTATTTTGTTTAACAGCTTACTGACATATCCTTTATGTACAGTAAAAAATGCCCATTTCAAATGTACAAGTCAATAAGTTTTGACAAATGTATGTTGCCGTATAACTACCAAGGTACAGAACATTTTTCTAGAAGTGTTACCAAAAAAGGCTTCTCGAGTCACAGAGCAACTGACGACATTATGTGTGGGTCTAGACTTGGGTTCTCTATCCTGTTCCACTGGTCCAAGTGTCTCAACCCAACCCCACACACTCTTGATTAGGCCCAAATAACAAGCCACTGTGTGTACATGAAAGAATCTTGCAACAGATCCATTAAGCTCCTCTTGTCCTTTGTACTGTTTTTGGCAGACTTTTGACTTCTGTATATGTTATAAACCTCACAACACACTGTTAATATTTTTGCTTTAAACAAAGATACGTTTAACAGACTTATTAAGTCTGTCTTGAGCCATTTAAAAATATTTACCCCCATATTTGCCATTTTTGGTACTCTTCATTGCTTGGTACAGGCCCAGGTTTCATCTGGCATTGCTTTCCTTTGACTTTTAACATTTTATACTGCAAGTCTGCTGACAATAAATGATTTCAGCATTTGTTTATCTGAAAAACTTTTCATTACACTTTCCTTTTTTGAAAAATGTTTTCACTAATTATAGGATTCTAGATTGACTAGTTTTGTTATTTTGTTTTGTTTTCAGTAGCATTCTCTTCTGGCCTGTATATTTTCTATGCTAAGCCTCTGTCCTTTTTATCTTTGATTCTCTCTACATAATGTGTCAATTTTCTTTAGGCTTCTTTTACAAGTTTCTTTTATCACTGGTTTTCAGCAAATTGATTGTGATGGGTCTTAGTGTGGGTTTTTTGTTTGGTTTGGTTTGAGTTTTTGTTTTGTTTTGTTTTGTTTTTGTCTGCCAAGGTCTATTGAGCTTCTTGGACTTATAGATTTATAGTCTATCATATTTGGAAATTGTTCAGCCAATATTTTTCCTGTCTTCTCTTTCCTCTCATCTTTCTGAGATGTCATCAGTTACTGTATTTCAGACTGGGACCACAGGCTCAGTCTAGGTCTCCGTTCTCTGTCCTCCAGCCTAGCAACAGCCCCCCAGAGTAAACTGAGGCAATCCCAGGGCTCCCTTGATTGGTCCCCCTTCTCCCAGGGTCACAGAACTCCACTGCCTGTCTGTTGCCCAGCATCTGAAGAGAGTTGCTTTGTATATCTTGCCAAGTTCTGTTTGTGGCATAAGAAAACATAACTCTTAAAACACTTAAAGCTCATGGAAAGAAAGGAAAGCTTCTCCTTTTATGTTTAATTTAACATACAATTACCAGTATATGGGCTCTATAGCAAAAGCACATGTTATGCACTGTCCTTTATTTAGCTATTAGTAGGAAATAGGACACATCAATACAGCTTTCAAATTGTGTTTGCTTTGTTTAAAGACCACATCACATTTTCAACCCATAGTGAATTCATCTTTGGCTAAAATGTCTAAGGTTTTGAGTGACTGCTAAGCCACATTTCCCCTATTTTAAATTTTTTAGATTATGGGGGGGGTGCTTTAGGAAGAAGGTTGTACTTGAGTGCCAGACTTTCCATTTATTTCTGTTAAATCTCATCTTGTTTGATTTGCATCTAATTCTGCAATGATTGCTCCTTACCTGTGGTAGCACCGTAACTCATTTTACAAATAAAATTTTAGGGAGAGGCTAAATATTTAAATAGACATTGGTGAAGGTGCTCTGAATTGGAGGGGATGGGGCTATCCAGGTCCCGTGGGGATCGTCAGGGTGAGATCTCCCACACCTCTTGGCATCGCCATAGACCCTTAGGGCTCCTTGGAGTACAGTTTGAGAACGCTGGTTGAAGGATTGGGAATTTGCCGTCACATAGCATTTCCAGATTTAGTGAGAACACCTTGTATATTTTTACCCAAATATGAAAAACTATTTTCCATCTAGGACTCTTTGTCCTAGTGGTAATGATGCTTTACAAGAGGATTTGTGTCTCCACAACGTGTATTCGTCAGATGCAGGCAACATGGACCCATTTCCTTTCAGATTGAGAAGTGTAAAGTGATGGCCTCTAAGAAGAAGCCCCTGTGGCTGGAATTTAAATGTGCTGACCCCACCGCTCTATCCAATGAGACAATTGGAATTATCTTTAAACACGGAGATGATCTGCGCCAAGACATGCTTATCTTACAGGTACGCGGATGTGAAGGAACTGTTTCAGTTATCTGAAAAAAGAATTCTTTTGGAGGGATTCTTTTATAAATTTTATTTTATTTTATCCCATTCCCCCCCAAAGCCCCTCCCCCCCTTTGTACAAAAGCAAAAGCTTTGTTTCCTTTTTCCCTTCTATTTTCACTTTTTTTCTTGTCCCCTCCTTCCTTTCTCCTGCCCTCCTCCCTTGTTCCCCTTCCCATCTGAACACTTTCTTCCCATTTCCCAACATCCATCATACATCTCAGTCCTTATTTCCACATTCAGTTTCTCACACCAGAGAAACGATGCAGTATTTAATTGTGTATGTCTGATTTATTTCACTTGAGAGTATGATCTCAAGGTCCATCCATTTAGCTATAAATGTCTGAAGCTCATTCTTCTTTATGGCAGAGTAGTACTCCATTGTATAAAAAACCCACACCTTCTTCAGTTGATGGGCCTTTGGGCTCTTTCCAAGATTTTGCTATTACAAACTGTGCTGCTATAAACATGGGTGCACATATATCGTTGTGGTGTAATGTTTTTAATTCTTTCAGGAAGATAATCAAGAAGAGGTATAGCTGGGTCAAAAGGAACCTCTGGTTTTTGTTCTTTGAGAAATCTCCACACTGATTTCCACAGTCGACACTCCCACCAGCAGTGGAGCAGTGTTCCTTTTTCCCCACAGCCCCTCCAGCACTTGTTATTGGTTGATTTCTTGATAGCAGCCATCCTTTCTGGAATGAGATGGAATCTCAGTGTTATTTTAATTTGCATCTCTCGAATGACCAGTGATGTTGAGCATTTTTTCATATATTTATTTCCCATTTCTATTTCTTTATCTGATAAGTGTCTTTTTATTTCAGATGCCCATTTTTGCACTGGGTCTTTAAATTTGAGGGGTTTGATTTTTTTGAGATCTTTGTGTAATTCTAGATAATAGTCCTTTATCTAAATAGCTGGTAAAAAATTTTTCCCACTCTATGGGTTGTCTCTTTGCCCTTTTTGTGGTTTCTCTTGCTGTGCAAAATCTTTTTAATAAGATGAGGTCCCAGTTGTTGATTCTTTGTAGTATTTCTCATGCGGTCTGAATTTTGTTCATGAAGTCTTTGCCTACTCCTATGTCCTCAAGCGTTCTACCTACTCTCTCTTCCAGTACATTTAGTGTTTCTATTTTAATATTTAGACCTTTGATCCGTTTCAATTTTAGGTTAGTGTGTGGTGAAAGATATGGGTCTAGTTTCAATCTTTCTCATGTGGAAAGCCAGTTTTTCCAGCACTATTTATTAAAGAGACTCTTTCTTCCAGTGAAGGTGTTTGGCTCCTTTGTCAAACATAGGATGGCTAAGTACATCTGTAGTTGTTTCTGCATCCTCTAGTCTGTTGCATTGATCCTCAGATCTTTTCTTTTGCCACTACCGTGTTTGTTTGTTTTTTATCATGGTAGCTTTGTAGTATAATTTAAAGTCAGGGATTGTGATAACCTCTGCTTTGCCTTTGTTGCCCAGAATTGCCTTTGCTATTCTAGGTCTCTTCTGGTTCCAAATGAATTTTAGAATTGTTTTTTTCTAATTCTGTGAGATATGCTGTTGCGATTTCCTGAAACAAGAATTCTGTATTAGATCTAAAACATGTTTCCCACCAATTGTATTCCCATTTTCTTCTTTTCTCTCATAAACAGTAGTCATATATTGCCTAATACAGAGTTTTCATTTAGAGAATATGGCTGTGGATCATAGATGTGCAATCTAACCCATATCACAGTTCTGTTCATCCATCAAAGATGCATATCTAGCATTTCCAAGAAACAAGATCCACTCCCTCACCTAACGTCTTTTTATACACCTCATTCTGAGCGTGGTAACATAGACTACAGCTATATTTACATCGAGAATCCAATTTATTCCTGTTAATAGACATATACTACTCACCCACAGCCATTCTCCTTAGATACATCCTCTGATACATTCACAGATACACACACACACACACACACACACACACGCACGCGAGCAAACTCAAGCCCATGATTGGATGCGGAGAGAAAAACTGGACCCATAGATCATTGGAGCAATTGCATAGCTAAGTGATGAGTGTGAACATGTTACTAGGGCAGAAGATGAACAGAGAAGGTACCAATGCTAATCATTTTCATAGTTTTTCACACCTGTGTATATACTTTTTATCTGTTGTTTATTGGTGCATTTTAGGTATACATTATGATCACATTCATCATTGGGAGTTTGTACCTGCACGTGGTGTATCTTGGTTCTGTTTTTTCCCATTCCCTGCCCTCCTTTCCACCCCTCAACGCCTCCCTATTCACAAAAGACTGTTTCTCTTCTTTCCTTCTTTAAAAGAAAGGAAAGAAGAGAGAAAAATGGGGAAAAAATAGATTTTTAAAATATTTTTAAATCTGTATAAACTTTAAATTCACAAATATGTAAAGCAATATTCTCCAGATTCTAGTTTCTCAACGTTGTGGAGGTAACAGTTTCTTAAATTTAATGCGGTTAATTTAAAGTAGACAAACCATATTGACCTAAAGGTAGGCTATTTAAAAACTGGTTGTGTTTTCAAATCTCTCTAAGATTCGGTCTTTACTTATTTGTACTATGAAAACAATAATACCCTCACTTTGCTTTCTTTGCAAGAATAGTATGTTTATCGTCCAAGAATTATTTTTCAAAAGAAAAAACAATCATCAATCTTTTGTTAGATTTACTCAATTTCAAACAAATATGTAGAACCTTTTGAATTGTTCAAAGATGAGGATTTGAAAAACACAGAAGTTGTTCTGTTATTCCTCTAAATTTGAGGTAAAATTTGCACTTATCCTTTATGTACTTTGCTTTATTGTTCAGACTCTTAGTTTGAAACTAAGGTAAGTTATATAAGCTCTCTAAGCTTTTATTTCTTTATCTGATGAACATGAATAGTAATCATGTTCCCAGTATAAAGCCAATGCAAAGATCACATATAAAAGAACACTCAGTAAATGTAAGCTATTATTATCATCATTGTAGTTACTGCTGCTTTGGTTGTAGCCTAAAAGTGTCTTATGGATTCTAGAGTAGTAAATATATGAAAAGATGGTAGAGTGATTGTGGGGAAATATCCATAATGGAGTGGAGTATTTTGAACAAATAGGTAATGAAACATGTTTAAAATATACCTCAAAAGAAATCCATTTATCTGCTCCCCTAAACTCCATTTCAAGGACTGAAATTAAGAGGCTTGCAATGATGAGTAACTTTTGAACACCAAATTGATTAATAAAAGTTCAGTTGTTACCTTCCTCTTTTACATTTATTCATATATTTTGTGTTACCAGATAAGAATCCTATTTTTAAGGGAGAAGAAAAATGTATTAAATAAATATATATTTATAATAGAAATGTTTTTGTGTTTTGATGCTCAGATTCTACGAATCATGGAGTCCATTTGGGAGACTGAATCTTTGGATTTGTGCCTCCTGCCATATGGTTGCATTTCAACTGGGGACAAAATAGGTATGTGGTTACCTCAAGTCATGAATGTACCAGTCAGCTAGTTTTCAGAGATTATAATTCCTTTGGTATAGGCACTTAATAACTGAAAATTTAAAACTGTAATCCATATAAAAATGAGGAAAATGTTCCCAGGCTGATGAATGCAACTCTCAATTTAATATGGATGCATAGAAAATATATGCATGCATGATTCAAATCCTTATGACTGGGCATGGAAATAATTTTAGTAAGAAGTTGTTCCTTCTTCTTTATCCACCTCTAAACTCATTTCATTATACATTAAACCTTTCTCTTACAAATAACATTTAAAATTAGACAGAAAGATCTGTCACTTAATTTTAAATTCCAGAAGTCACATTATCAAAGCTATTACACACTCTACTCTTACGTACTTTTACAGGCATTTAACATTTTAGTTTCAATCAAACATATTTTTGTTCAGGTTTCTGATGTGAGAACTGTACAGAACCATTTTCTGTGATCCTGTAATTTAAATAAGGAAAGGGACAAATCAACTAAGCAAGGCTGTGCTCAGCACATACTTTCACTTAGCACTGCTCTAAGCAACCTTTCTTCTTCTTATTCAGGGATATTGCAAGAATGTCCCTTACAACATTCTTAAGATCTTCCTATTCTTTCTGTTCCACCTAAAAAAACAAAACAAAACAAATCAAAACACAACAGCAGTACAGACCGGGAAAATAGCCTCTGGTTCAAAACAAAATTAAAAAAAACAAAAAACAAAAAACCTTCTGCATTCCACTCAGAGACATAGCCATTCCTCCTCTGAGTGGGCCCCATCTCTAGTCTCCTTAAATTCTCTGCATCCTCACGTAGGAATGATAGAGATCGTGAAAGACGCCACCACCATTGCCAAAATTCAGCAAAGCACCGTGGGCAACACCGGCGCATTCAAAGATGAAGTCCTGAATCACTGGCTCAAAGAAAAATGCCCGATTGAAGAAAAGGTGAGCTCACACTTTCCCACATGACCCACGGTCCTTACAAGCTGCCCTTTACATAGCAGTAGTGCTCAGGTTTTCAGAGGACCTTCTGACGTCTTGCCTCCTGACAGATGGGTGAGGCCCTTTACTCAGGAGGGAGTGGGGATTTTATGGGCTTTCCCACAATGACACAGCGTCTGTGTGTACAACACAGGGGCTCAGTGCCAGACTCCACTAGCATTTGCTTCTCCTTTGATTAGCAGGTGCGCTTTGCATAGAATTTGGCTCTGTAAAATCTTCTCTTAGCACTTTTTATGGCTATTTTTGTTGCTCAGCACAAAGATTTAGTCACCATGTATAAATTCTTCCCTACTTGGGAAATACCACAAACTCAACAAAGTAATTTCTAATTTACCACTGTGCTGTAATCTGGATGGTAAATTACGGATGCTGAAAATGTCATCCTCTGAAGTGCATGTGCTGAATCCCTCACAAGCTGTGTGGTTAGGCTGTCTGACTGTCATTTAAATTTCTACTGCACACGATTAACACTTTGAATTTGCATGGTCAGCAGCCTTTTGAACAGGAAATATAATTAGCAGCACTTATTGCTCAGGTAAATATGCGGACTTGTGGGCCAGGGATTTAGCTCAGTGGGGCCGCTGCCTGCCTTCCAAGCACAAGATCCTTAGTTCAATCCCTGATACTAAAAAGAAAAAAAAAAATGTGGACTTGTGAACTCGGGCATACTCATAAGGGGTCACAAGCAAAACATGTCCAGCAATGAAGGAGAAATTGCTATGGGTTCTGTATAGTTGTGGGCAAGGATTCGTGGAGAGGAATTGAACCCTTCGATTAGTTTGCTGCTACCTATGACTTTTATGTCTGTGCTATCGTGATTCATTGAATCTTCACCTAAATATAACCAGAGCAATTAATAGGCACTTAATGGGTTTGTCACTTACGAAATCAAGCACAACTCACTTGCTGTCTGAAAACAGTTCCCAAAACAGTTGTTTTGTTTTGGTTTTTTTCTTTCTGGAAGTCATTGGTAATAAATTCATGCCGCTCTATGTAGTTAAAAAACCATTAATATTCAGATGCATTTTAATTAGTTTCAGGCAGCAGTGGAGAGATTTGTTTACTCCTGTGCAGGCTACTGTGTGGCAACCTTTGTTCTTGGAATAGGCGACAGGCACAACGACAATATTATGATCTCAGAGACAGGTGAGTTCATCTGTGGCTGGTAAGGTTTTTATTGTGGTAAAATACACAAAACACAAAATTTTCTAGCTTAACCATCCTGAAGTATGCAGTTCTTTAACATTAAGCGCATTCATCTTGGGCAACCATCACTACCATCCATGCATCCATCCATCCATGCATGGATCCATCCTCCCCATGTGAAACAGGCTGCATCCACATCGTTAAGCATTTCCCCTCATCCCCCATCCTCCCAGCACACAGTGATTTCCAAGGGGACTGCAAGGTCCTGAGCACGAATTTAAAAGCCATTTTTATCTAAGGACCCTAATGCTGTGATCGCTCTAGAAAGTTCCTTGAGGGATGAGGGGTATGTAAAAGGGAAGAAGAGACAGGAAATGATTTTTTTAAACTGCAAGTCAGGGAGAGTTAGAAAATAGGGCAGGGCATATCCTAGAAGTTAATGAAGGTAGGAGTGATCAATAATGTCAGATGATGTGGAGAAGCCAGAGACCCCCTTAAATCTGCAACATTTTGCTCCCTAATCTCCCCGCTTCACAGTGGCCAGTGGTAGCCACCACACCATGAGAAAATACACCAGAGTGAGGCAAACTGCTTAGTCCCTGTGAGAATAGGAATAGTATAAAAGAGACAGTGCATTTATGGAGCACTGTATTGCAGTGATAAATAGCTAAAAAGAGAGAAGAAATGATGTGGTGGTGGCAGTAGTGGTAGAAATTGACCCAAAGGAGATTCAGAATGATTCATTTTTATTGCAACTGGAGAGTAAAAGGTGAATGCCCCTCACGCAGGCAGAGAGCAACATGAGTCTGATCTGGGTTTCACCAAGGACATAAGAGAGTCTGAGGCGTAACACTGACATATTAGCCAGAGAGGTTTTTTTTGGTACCGGGGGATCAAACTCCAGTCCTTGCCCTTGTGGGGCAGGCGGCAGAACCACTGAGCTAAATCCCCGGCCCCCTAGTCTGTGAGTTTTGATTTATGCTTTTGAGAATAATTTTAAGGTCAAAATTTTTTAAAGGCTTTGGGTGTCATCTAAAGAACACCCGCAGGCTACCAAAAACATACTTGCTTCAAAGAATGCTTTGTGGCTACTACTTTCACACACCTGCTAAGATGGAAAATACTGAAAGTTAATAAACAGTGTAAAAAAATGCTCTGACCCAAGATAGCGCATTTTCAGGCAACTTAAGAATTACTTCAAGAAATAAAGTGTTATTAGAAGCACACATGGTAGTGTAATACTGTCAGGCATTTTCTTCTCTTCAGGTAACCTATTCCATATTGACTTTGGGCACATTCTTGGGAATTACAAAAGTTTCCTGGGCATTAATAAAGAGAGAGTGCCATTTGTGCTGACCCCAGACTTCTTGTTTGTGATGGGAACTTCCGGGAAGAAAACGAGTCTGCACTTCCAGAAATTTCAGGTACGTCCCCTCCTCTTCCTGGCCCCTGAGAATGCCCACCTGACAAGCGGTGTGTGCGACACCACCTCTCCCTCCACTCGAGGGCTGGTCTGGCCCCTGCCCTGACCCCTCCTGGCATAACCAGCCTCAGCCCCTCCCTTGCGCCTCTGTTCATGCCCCAAGTGTAAATGACGCTTCTCGGAAGTCCTCCTACCTAAAACCAAATGGCAGGAAAAGCACTCCATAAGTGATGGGGCTGGCGAACACAGAACACCAGGTTAATGCTGGTACTGAAGGGAGGGCTCTGAGGAAGGGCACCCGGTGAGAAGGTGGCCACTGGATAGTTATCTGTGCAACATGTTGAGCAGAAGACCCAAACTTCACACGTATTTTTCAGGGCTCTCACACAATTTTTAGCCTCACGTGGCTTTTGCTGCTTGTGTGAGTTTATTGCTTTGATAACAGAGAGGATCTGCTACACTGTCATGTGATTGTCTTGTTTTGGTAAAGGTTAGTCCCTCCTCTCACTGAAAATCTTGTCAGCTTGACCACAGATTTTACAAAGAACTCTGATTTGAGCTGGGCATAATAGTATATGCCAATAATCTCAGCACTCTGGGAGGCTGAGGCAGGAGGATCCCCAACTTCAAGCCCAGCCTCAGTGACTTTGTAACATAGTGAGACCCTGTCTCAAAAAATAAAAAGAGATGGGGATGTAGCTTAGTGTGAAGGCCCTGGGTTCAATCTCCAGTACTGCACACAAACAGAGGAGGGCCTTCTATCCTTCTTACCTGTAAACAAGATCCCACGAGTCTACCATTTCCCTGGGGGGTGTTCAGATTTGACTTATTTTTTCATTCCTGCCTGGTCCGTATTCAGTTTTGACTATCAAATATCTCAAATAGATGAGAACATTTTACACTTGCAAATTTAATAACTGTTAATACAATTCAGAAAAGTTGTAACTACACCTATTTTGTACCAATATAAACACAATACAGATATGAAAGTAATTACTTACATGGCCATTTGCCTGGGGTTCCCTTTAAATAACCGCCTGCCTTAGAGTGTCTTAAACATGGCTTGGTCTGCATCCACATCTCAGGGACAAGTCTTTTTCCCAAGTCTCCTCTTGAGTCCGATATGACCCTTGGGGGATGGTATGAGCCTTTAACTTGAGTAGAACAGGTACTCAGACTGATTGTTTTGTAACCAGTGTATTGTTTGTTCCCCTGGCTGGTTTGAGACTTGGTAATTACAAGACTCACCCTCCGAAAGTTCCAGTGGTGGTGTCAGAGAAACTGAGAGCTCTGTGGCCAGGTGGTCATAGGATTTTTTAGTGTGTGTTTGTGTGTGTGTGTGTGTGTGTGTGTGTGTTTCTGCATGTTTCTGCATCAACTTACTTGGGTTTCAGACTCTTTCCAGGGACTTGACACATTTCAGTCCTGTTTTTCTTAAAAGTTAAAAATTTTGACAACTTCCTGGAAGAGAAAAATAGTCTAAAAAAAAGAACTTGGAAGGATTTTGCCATTCAAAGGGGAGAAACACTCAGTTCTGCTCTCCTGAAAGTGAGGTTCATCTGATAAGCTCAGACAAACAGCAGCAATATACTAAGATTCAAAGGCAAGGGATTTGGGCTCACTGACTGATGCTTTCTTTCTGTGGATGTGCTCTCTTCCCTTTGCCTGTTGTTGTTCCAGAGGACACTGCTCATCTGTCCTGTCGCTGGGGATGTCCTGGGAGACCCCTGCAATGCTCACATCTCCCTGTAAAATCCTAGCAGAGCTTCACTTCCAGTATCTGTGCTTCTGCTACTGGTATTATTTTTTTCAGCTTCAAACATTCATTAATGAAAAGGTCTTTGGTTTGGGGAGGCCCAGGAGATGTTCCCTGCCCTACCGACATCTTCTACCCAAACCAGCCCATATGCAGGGAGCCTTTGCATATTCTGTCCTCTTGCTCTGACAGCATTTCTCCATCATTTGGCACCAAAGCTTTTCTCTCTGGCCATTGAAACCTCTTTCACTAGCGCAACTTCCAGGCAATGTGCACCACCAGAAACATACACCTTTGTGCACTCTGTCATACTTGTTTTGTATGCAGTAGGTGATCAAAAAATACAATGAATACTAAAACATCTTAACCCATTATAGTAAAAGACACACTACCAAGAACAAAAGGGCATGCGTTTTTGAAGCGAGGCAAGTAATTTAAATACATCAAAGGTGATAGTGGGAATGAGCCTTTCACTGCAATATATTCTTCCTGTAATAGTTTTTTAAGCCATCACCATATGTTAGATCACACCACATGTATCTATGGTTTGGAGGACCCGCCTGCATTTTCAGTGCCTGTGAATATGCCTGCACTGAGCCTTAAACACAGACAGAGCATGGCGTGGTAGTTGAAAAGACAGGCTTTGGAACACACATACTTGACTTTGAATCCTGGCCCTGCTGCTTAAAAACTGTGCATGTAATGAGAACTTCTTATCCCTTCATAACCTCTCTTCCTTCATCCTTACAGAGGGAATTAGACCCACCTTGTGTGGTTTTTCTAGGTACCACTTATTTATTATTTATTTATATTTATAAAGAAAAAAAGATTTATCGAGCCTGCTGGCCTGGAGGCTCCCATCCAAGATCAGGCAGCCCCAGGACTTTGGGCCTCTGGTGAGGGCACCCAGGGCACTGGCAGGAAGCACCTGTCGCAGCACACCCTGCTTCATCTCAGTGAGGAGCCAGCGCCCGGGATTGTTTACATGAACTATGCAGAATGCTGAGCCCAGCCCAGACTAGAGCAGAGACTCACCGCTGCTATATACATCACAGCGGGGCTTCAAACTCTGAAAACTTTTCAGAAGCCACTTTTGGAGCAAGGTCTCAGGCGATACATGAAACATGAGGAAGCAGCATGTTCTAGTTGGAGGGTGGTGGAATCTCACCTCTGCCTGGGTGCTTCTGCTCCCTTCTCCATCTCTCTCTCCAGGCCTTGCATCCTTTCTCCCCCACCCGCCCCCCCTCACAAGGAAAAGCTGAATACCACAGTGTAACTTATACACACGCAGAATTTCCAGCATTTCTGCTTGACAAAGATGGGCAACAAAATCTTCATCATTTAACTTTGACCTTAGACAAATTGTCTCTTCTTTTTTCCTTTTTTTTTAAATACTGTTAACCCAAGATTTTCTGTGTCTTAGTTTTATGTTTCCTTTCTAAAGTTCTTCAAGCACAGGGAGCACATCTCTAAATTCTCTCAACAGTGTCTCAGAATCTTGCATGTTTAGGCAAGCTGGGAAATGTATATATTTACATTTTGAATGAAAGATGTCCTCCTTTCTAATGAATTGCTAATTTTGACCTGAGGAAGGTAATTAACATATGCCATATATTTGAATAATTTGGGAGGAAAGGAGGAGAAAAGTTGACCCACTTCCACTAAGGGGGAGGTGAACATTCCCCATGAAGAATTAAAAGGCAGGTTGCCTAGTGGCTGGGGGTCAGAGGTCAGGGAACTGAAAGAGGAACACTGCTTTATTGGTTTCTGTCCTTCCCAGGGTAGATCCATCAGCCTGGCCATATCCACAAATAGGCCTAGAAGAGGGGAGAGTTCAGGAATGAACTCTAATTAGGCAGACACATAACAGAGGCCATGAGATGAACTTAGGAATATCTATTATTGTACAGAGCAGCATTTGACATATGGGGTGCTAAACATATATATTTTAATGATCACAATTTTGATACCTGAATTCTCAGGAAAATCTCCCTCTTACTGAAGATATTTAAAAAATAGTGTTTATCCCACTGGTAATTTGTTTTAGACCACTTTATTTTAAATTTCAAAGAACAGTTACAGATCATACATAACACAAATACATTTATATCAATGGCAAATGAAATTTGGCCTCTCATTTTAGTTTCATATACAAATATATTGGCTTTCTTTCTAAGTTTCAAAGTCATAAATGCTTTTTATTAAAAACAAAAGAGAGAAAAATATTTTAAGATATCAGAAAGTTATTGCTGTCAGCCTATCGGTGTTTACCTCCATTCCCTTAAGTAGTATTCAGCTTTTTTAAAGGTTATAGATTAATCAGAATTTGCTTAACAACTGAACTTAAGAAATAGATAGGATGGGGCCAGGGATTTGGCTCAGTGGCACCACGGCTGCCTCGCAAGGGCAAGGTCCTGAGTTCAATACCTGGTACCAAAAAACAAAACAAACAAATAGGATGTTGGTCCCTTGCTTCAAACAGAGTAAGCGCACTGACTTCTGTGCAGTGATGACTTCATCACTGTGCATAAACTCTGAGTGTGTGAGTAGGCCCAGCGTCCTGAAGCGGCCCCGATACTCAGCACTGAACCTGTGGAAGCTTCGCCACTTCCCACCCCCCTGCTGTCTCCACGTAGCCCTTCCACTCCATGGATCAGAAGGCCCTCACTGTCCATTAGCTCTCAGCTTCAATGTCGTTCCTCAGAGCAGTCTTCTGAGGTCCCCTTCTGTTTTTCTTTCTTTTTTATTTTTATCTTTATCAGTACATGTTCACAGTACGTAATGATGGCATTTCTCATGGGGAGCCAGTACAGGTACCTAACACATCTCAATTCTTCTTACTTATCTTTCCCCTTCCTCTACTCTCTTCCTCCATCTCTAGACCCCTTTTCTATTTGCAAAGCCCTGGCTCCCTGTACCCTATGATCTACCTTTTCTTTTGCTCTGGGACCCACCCCTCCCCATCCTGGCCTCAGGAACACTCCCCTAAGTCCAGCCTCAGGGACCGGAGACCCTGAGGATTTCAGACAACTCCCCGTTGTCCCCCGTGACAATTCTGTTTCCCCTTCCCCGGGCTCTGTGTGCTTGGACTTTGCCAGCCTCCTGCTCCATTCTGTCGTAGTCCCCAGCCCTGTTCACCACATCCAAAATACGACAGGGGCTGAACATGTACATATTAAATGCCTATTATTTAAGCATCAAGGGGTGCCCTTGAGAAGGTGATAGATCTTTCCAGTTTAATCTCCTTCAAACATGGTTGTTCTCCAAAGCCTCCTGATTTTAAAGTGGTGAATCTCACCCAAGACTGAACTTGGCTTCCGCACACGAAGCATCCATCCCAAAGATTATTTATGGCATGCTAGGCGCAGGCCATACAGAGCAAGCGCAATGTGAGAGACAGGCACAGGTTCGTGCCAAGGAATACTTCGTGCTGAGAGGCGTTTGCAGAGGCAGCAATTAATCCCACCCTGAGGAGAGAACAGAGCCATTCAGAAAAAAGACGTGTTTTAATTAGGCCTTTAGGGCTACATTCAATTTTCTTTTTCCAGGCAGATAGAGGGTGAGGAAGGAATGGCCAGGTAGAAAGAACAGCATGAACACACAGCTGAAGTTAGAAAAGTACACACAATCAGTGTTTGGGCACAGAAAGTGCAATTGCTCAGTAAGGATGGAACATGGTTGTCTATTGAGTATGTGGTAGAACAGGAGTCAAGGAAGGAAATTGGGGTCCAACTGGAAATACTGCACACGTTGGACTGGGAGGAGGAGCAGAGCAATCAAAGAAGTCATGTGGAGCTCAATGAACCACAAATGAGTCTCATTAAGGTTTATTATGGGCCAAGTGGGAGATGACAAGTTCATCTGTCACACTGCACACCACGTATGAGTTGATGGATTCCCTTGTGTCATCCGTTACAGGATGCCCTCAGAGGAGGTCTGGCATCAGCCGTGGCAGGAGGGGGAGTGCGTTAGTGCTGTGTCTCCCTCAACTGCAGACTCCTGTGGGGCTGCCACATTGCTAGGACTCGGTTGAGCATGTTGAAAGGACTCGTTCTGGAGAAGAGATGAATCCCAGACTGGGGAGATGGCCTTGCGTGGGGTTTAGGGGTTAATCCACTAGTGAGCGTGCAACACCACTCGGTGCCTTAGGTATTAGACCCCATCACTTTCAACACTAATCCAGAATAACCTTTCATCCAGGGTCATTCTCTCAATGTTTAGTTTCTTTCAGCGAATTTTTTTTGTTCACCATAGAAATACTACCAAGGATGATGTTCGCCATGTTACAAAATGTACAGAATCTTTATAAAGATTCTGTTGTGAATTTTTCTATCGGTCTTTGTTTCTAGGAAGGCAGTGCTTCTCCTTAACAAACAGGTTTTTAGAAATCTAAGCACTGGGTGGAGAAATGTATTAGAGTTTCCTTTTGGTTAGAGATACATTGAAGGACATTCATAGCAACTATACAGGATTTGTGGTATATAGTTTAAAGTAGTTTCTTTCTCCAGCCCGCTGTGGATTATTTCCTTTGTTATTCTCTTCCTTTTCTCCATCCACCTCTAATGTTATTTTGACTTTTATTTATCCAAGATCATTTTGGATCTCTTTTAGAGCAAGGCTGGGAGATAAATTTACAGAGTCCCTACCTATAGGATATTCAGAATATTGACTAATGTAAAACAGTTTAATCTGTGACCTTAAGCTTCTGGTGAGTTTTTAGCTAAATATTTGAGAAGAAAGTCCTGTCCCTGGCAAACAGTGAGTTAAGAATAATTTCTGAGTTAATGAAATAAGACTCCCAACTCAGATTTCATAAGTGCATAGCCAGTGTTGGATCAACTTCCCACCCCCGAAATTTATCAGAGTGCTTCTTCCCACATTACTAAGTCTACTTATCAATAACCTTCCTCGGTTTTCCAAAATAACTCTTAAGGCCACTGGCTAGCCAATGCATTTAATTTTTTTAAAAAAGCAAAATATAATCCTTTGTCTTGGTCTGGAAATATTTTTTCTCCACTAGGTCCTTTAGCAGACAGAGGTAACATGACTGTTTAGGAAAAGTAAGTGGGTGGGAACATATTTTTGTCATTGATGAATATTTGTGAATTTTTCTTCTCTTTCCTCAGCCTCAAAATCTTCCCCTGGAGTTTCTGTTCTATGGTCCTAATGTTATTCTTCATTTTTGTGAATATGCACGGTAATACTTAACTTCCACTCATTTTTAGTTAAGAACGGAGGATGTTGACATAAGAAAAAGTATTTCCCATGTCCTTGGACAGTTTAATGCTGTTACAGCTCATCAGCGAGAAATTAGACAATTATGTTTACGGTTTTTTTTGGTACCGGGGATCGAACTGGGGACCTTGCGCTTGTGAGGCTGGCAGTGGAACCACTGAACTAAATCCCCAGCCCTAGACAATTATGTATAGAAGATGTTTTCTGTTTAGTGAACTGATCCTTGGGGCAGTTTGCAAATCAAGTCAAAGTTTGGGCTCTGAAATGGTAATGAATTTCTTTGTTTCCAAGACTCATGGAGGTGGTAGCTTTATAAGAGCAATCCTTTCCTTTAGTACCTCGATGCTATAATTAAGGCATTTAAATCAACAATGAAATCAAGAGCAGATGTACTATGTAGGCTCAACCTATTTATTAGCTACTAATGGAGAGTGCTCCAGCTAATGACAATAATGATAATGGAATGTTTTCCACATCCAACTCATTAGCATGAACACTAAACCAAGTCCCAAAATCAGATTCTTCCCTTACCTCTGAAACTTCTCTATTCAACAATGCAAAACTTCCAACAGGCAGCTGAGAAAAATGCTTGAGGTCAACGCCAGGCAGTTCCCGCCAAAGGGAAAATTCTTCTACAGTCAGTAACTTCTGTGTTCTAGGTTTTCCCCTGAACTCCCGAGCCACATCCTCATGGTGCACCTGGGCCCAGCAGCATGGTGAGGACACACTTTCGGACCCTGTAGCTGCATGGACAGGAAAGAAACGAAACTTCTGGGGCTTGAGTAGGTGGAGCAAGTAGACAACTCCACCCCTCAAAGCAAGAGAGCCACCAACAGATGTAGCTGGTGTTCCCGCCCCCCAAGGGGCCCCAGTGTGAACACAGCACTCCCCCTCAACACAGGCAGAGCCACTCCATCCCCCACTCCAACCCACCACCCCTCGGTCTTTACCAGGCAAGGAGACATTTTGGACGGATGGTCCAGATGAGAAAGTGACCACTTTAGCATTGAGAAGTATGTGTGTTCAATAATACAGTTCTGTATAATATTAATGATACCCAACCAGTTACATAACACTTAAATCTCACCACTACCATCTGAAATGGGTGTTGTTAATGTGACTACTCTCATTCTACACATGAAGAATCTGAGGTCCAGAGAAGTAGGTGACTCCTTTGGTGAAGGTTTATCAGTAAGAAAGCCAAAAGTTGAATTCAAACACACTGCTTAACGCAAAGGACAATCCCTCTACCCCAAGTCTGTAAGTCCATGCAGCCAGGTAGGATTTGGCCATTGTGTCTGAAAGTATGAGGCATGCAATTAAATTCAGGGAGGACATTTCTTTCTCCTAGAAGAGATTATGGTGTATGACCATCAGACCAGCTGAATAAATTAGCACGAATTTAAAAAGTCATTCTACTGGCCAGGGGCGTGGCTTTCATATTAGAGTGCTTGCCTGGCATGTGTGAGGCTCTGGGTTCAATCCACAGCACCAGGGGGAAAAAAATCCTACTGAGATGACCTTCAAGAGAAGCAGGACAATTCCCCTCCCTTAATGCATCTATTTGGGTATCCCAGCGGTGGTTGAATCTTTGTGTCACCTTGTAAGAAGTATTTACTGAGCACCTATGGATTGGTGTGATAATAATGACCTCATGTTAGTTTCCCTCCTTGAAAATGTTCTGTTAAAAAGAGATTGACCACACAGTGAGCTCCCACAGCAGGCAGCCCCCAGTGTGCGGAAGGATAGAAAATAATTAAAAATCAGAATGCACTCAAATTCAAAATCAAAAGGCACCCCTCCCCATGATGCCTGTGCGAATTAGAGACTGAAGCCTGAGGTGCAGGGGGCACCTGTGCTCTGTAATTACCAAGAAATGAGAGACCTCAGTGGGTCCTAGACATGAGCAAAAGAAAATGATTCCTGGACATCAGTGGAGTTATTAGGAATGCAAGAGACTAATGCACTGGGGCAGCAGCCAGGGGACAGTTGAGGCCTGAGCTGCAGCAGGAACAGCCCAAATGGTCTCCTGCTTCATGGTAAGCAGAGAAGAAATGAGTTGGAGGTAGGAAAGGGACTGAGCCCTTGCTACAGGCTGGCTTCTTGCCAGGCATTATCTATCTATCCACCTGTCTACCTATCTATCTACCTACCTATCTATCTAGCCCATGGTTTGTTTTTGGCTTTTTTTTTTTTTTAACTTGGACAGCGCCATGGGTCCAGAGTCCAGCCCTGACACACAGAATGACACAGGCCTGACCTCTGTCATTACTGTAGTTACTCTGCCACACACAACTAAAATAGATTAAAGATGAACTAAAAGCAAAAGGAAAAATCACTATGGGGCTGGGGATGTAGCTCAGTGGTTCTGCCACCTGCCTCGCAAGTGCAAGGTCCTGAGTTCGATCCCTGGTACCCCCCCCCCAAAAAAAATCACTATGAACATTTTGACCTGCCAACTTTTATTCTTTTTTCCATATAAATATTTTGAGCTCATTGACCAAAGTGGAATGATAACACATGTGTTGTTTTATTCTTATTTTTTTTTAACATAAACACATTTACATGCTTTGAAAATATTCCTCTACAGTATCATTCTTGTAACTGCAGAGTATGCAGGTATAGGTGCAATTCATCAACCTTTTCTTCTCTGTCCCCTGTTGTGGGCATTTAGGTTGCCTTCCAGTTTCCACATTTATAAAGGATGTTCTAGTAAACTTTCTTACAGATAAACTGCTGCAGAGTTATCCAGTCTTTCAAGAAGATAAATTCCTAACATGGAATTTGCTGGGTTAAAGGATATAGATTTGTTTTTGTGTTTCTGCAGTACTGGGGATTGAACCCAGGACCTTCACACTGAGCCCCATCTCCCCCCTTCTTTTGAAATCCTGAGACAGGCTCTCACTGAGTCACTGAGACTCCCGCACCAGGTTCAGACTTGCAGTCCGCCGGCCTCAGCATACCAGGGTGCTGAGCTGACAGGAGTGCACCACCACACCAGACATAGTCTGGAAGTCACATTTTTGAGGCTGAATTCACCTATTTCAGGTGTACGGTTCTGTGAATGTTGACAAATGCTGTCAGTTCTGTCACCACCACTACAATTCAGTTCAATGATATGTATTACCATTGGAAAGAGTATTAGCAGATGATCTGCTGATAAAGTTGGATCCATCCCTATCTACCATGAACCTATTAAAAGTTGACATTGGGCATTATCTTTAAAAAGAACCCCCCAAAACCAAAAAAGTTCCAATTTGTAGGTGAATATTTCCACCATATTTTGTTTCATTTATTTGATTACTAATGAAGCTGGGAGTTTTTCACAGGTTTGCTATCTGTTTTTATGTCTTACTGTGAGAATTCTCATATCTGTCCTTGGCCTTTAGTTTTGGCCAACTGTTTGTCTCTCTCTTATGGATTTATAAGAATTATTTGAGAGGTCGGGAGTGGGAGAGTGTTATATCACGTTGCAATATATATTTTTGTCACTTTAATCATTGTTTATAGCTTTCTTTTTCCCCAAAAATGTTTAAGTTTTTGTAACCTCTGCATGTTTTCTACCTTGGAATTCTTCATAAAGGAATCCACCTTGGATTGCTTTCCCGACCCAGTTATATAAATATTTTCTTTTTTTTACATTTAAGTCTTTAATTCATCTGGAAGTTTTTTGGTATTTCACATAGAGTAAAACTCCAACTTTTATTCTTCTCCCAAATGATAAGCCAGTTTGGCTTCATTTATCAAATAATAGATCTTTTCCCCCTTAATTTGAGAAACCATCTTTATATCAGATCTCCATGTGCTCTTGCACTTTTTGTTCTGTTCCACAAATTTTCTTGACCTTTTGGAAAAGAATAAATATTACTTCATACTGTTCTTTAATACTATAGTTCTATAAAATGTTTTAATACCTGCTGTGGCAGACACTGGTTTTCACTATCATTCTTTTTCAAAATATCCTCTCAGGCCCTAATTATTCTGCATAAACTAAGAACCATATCTGAGTTCTGAGTTTAAATACCCAGTAAGAATTTTATTGAAATTTTGTTTATAATAATCTGAAAATAATTCATGTTTTGAAAGCTAGCAGTTCATCTCTGAAGAACATCCCATGTCACTCCCTGCGGTGAAGTTTTCTCTTCTGTGATTTTGTGAAGTCTTACAGTTTGTTATAAAATGGGTTCTGTGTACTTTTTTCCTTGTGTTAGTTCTAGGTATCGCGTTCTTGTCACCATTATCACAGCACTTGTTTTCACATCATACTCTCCAACTGATGGCTTCTATTTACAGCATTTTATTTATTAATTTTTATTAAAAGGTAGTTGATTCAACACCAGTTACAATATTTACATTTTTCTTCCCTCAGTGTCCTAAGAAAACACGCATGTCATTTGTAAATAGTAATTTTATCTTCACATTTCTGATTTTCATACTTAGTGTCTTTTTCTGGCATTTCATTATTCAGAATTATTTTGATAATATCAGATAATTCTTCACATTGTTACATTTCAGTTTCATATTTGCATGTTTTTTAAAAATCAGAAGTGGATGTTAATACAATACCTTTTAATGAACTAATCTTATAGTTTGGAAATAAGCTATGTGGCTACGGGATGCTGTTCTTCTAGCATTTTAGTTATTATCTTATTTAAAAGATTTATATTTATAATCATTAACCTTGGGTTTTCTTTGATGTTCTGTCTTTATCAAGTTATCGCAGTAAGGTTGAGTTATTCTCATGTTACAAAGTTGAAAATCTCACATTTCTTCCTGTGCTTTGGAACAGCTGAAATGGTACAATCCTACCTGTTCCTTTATCAGTGGCCCTAGCCCATCCCTATCACCTGCTCCAGAGCTTTGTGAGGAAGTGTCAGCTCTGGTATTTTTTTAAGGGTCTCTCTTTCATGCAGTGTTCAGAATTTGTGTTGAAATTCCAAAGATCAATGATTTTGAGAATCAGGCAGAGAAACCCTAATTCAGTCGTTTTCTTAGAAGAGAACGAAGTGTAGAATAAAGATGAACACTTAAATCCCAGGTGCTGTATTTCCTTCCTTGCTTTGGACTTCATTAGCTCTTGGCAATCATTATTTTTTTCTTATATCAAGTTTATTGATTCTAGGATGGTGTTCAAAGGTGACTCATTCCTCTCCAGAGCCTACAGATAGTTCTACCCTCAATTTCCTAAGAAATAAATGTAAAATGTAGGCTAAGAAATAAGATGAAATTTAAGTGGAGGCTGCTGGAGTGCAGCCTGGATCTATGCAACTACACTGATGTGTTTAAGAGATTATAAAAATAGGTTTTGTTCTCATCAAGTTTTTCATCTGTGGTAGAGATTTGTCTGGCTTGTGATGGTTTCCTCTCCTGAGCAGTAATGCCATGTATATTCCAATACAGCAAGATGAAGTAAGCATCTTGTTGATAAAAGAATTACAAAGGAAAGTCCTGATATTTAGCTTATTGGTGCATATGCATACATATTTGCTCTTCAAATGAACCAATTCTTTCAGCCTGCAGTTACTGCAACAACATGATGGTGTTTTCCTCTCTTCTGCCCAGGATGTCTGTGTGAAGGCTTATCTGGCCCTCCGCCATCACACAAACCTCCTGATCATCCTGTTCTCCATG
This sequence comes from Heterocephalus glaber, assembly GCF_053883595.1. Taxonomy (NCBI): domain Eukaryota; kingdom Metazoa; phylum Chordata; class Mammalia; order Rodentia; family Bathyergidae; genus Heterocephalus; species Heterocephalus glaber. The sequence continues at coordinate 22,198,192 of NW_028258156.1, read as the reverse complement.
ATGCTGATGACAGGAATGCCCCAGTTAACAAGTAAAGAAGATATCGAATATATCCGGGATGCCCTGACAGTTGGGAAAAGCGAGGAGGATTCCAAGAAGTATTTCCTGGATCAGATTGAAGTTTGTAGAGACAAAGGATGGACAGTGCAGTTCAATTGGTTCCTACATCTTGTTCTTGGCATCAAACAAGGAGAGAAACACTCAGCCTAATACTTTGGACTAGAGTGAAAACAGTATTCTACTGCTTTTCGATCAGCATGCCAGGCACCCAAGTTGGAATTAAAATGCAACAGGAAAAAGTGGAAGCTGGCACTTAGGAAATATAGCTCTTTCCCTATGTGAACTCTTCAGTGGAGAAAAGAAAAAGTTGGCATTGCTGGCTGTTTAGTGAACATCAAGACTGGGTCTACTTGCAAGTCTGTTTCTTCTCATTTACTTCAGTGATGTTGGAGAATATTCTAAATTTAAACACACTGATAACTTTATTTTTGCACTTGATCTTAGCCAAAAGGCCAAGAAGTGATAATGATAACTTTCTTTTTGTGCCTGACCCTTTGACCATCTTATTATTGAGTGCTGTAGAAGTTCTTTAGAATAATTAATGACACTTGTTTTCATCTGGGTTCACTCTCAGTTTTGGTTATCTTTGCGTTCTTTAGGCTTGTCTTAGTTACTTTTCTCTCGTTGGTGAGACAAAATACCTGACACCCAAAGTTAAAGAGGAAAAGCTTTATTTAGCTCACAGATTGTAGAGGTTTCAGTCCATAATCAGCTGGCTCCAAGGCAGGGTGGCATCTCAGAAGAGAAACAGTTCATGGCGGGCAGAAGGTAGCAAAGCAACAAGGGTCAAACACAGCCCTTTCTATCTCTTATACCTTATCCAGACTACTTAGAAAAGGCAGGACTCACACCCTTAATCCTAGGGCCCTTCATCCTAGCATTGCACCATGAATCAATTCTAGTGTCACACACTCTAGATCCAGCCACCTCTGAAAAAGCCCACGACTGCATAAGGCTTTGGAGACACTCTAGACACAAGCTGTAACAAAGCTCTTTACAGAAAAAAAAACCAAAGATGTAATCATTGTAACTTTTGTCTCTTTCCTTAAATGATGCTTCCAAACACCTCACTCCCACCCTGCGTTTGCAGGTATACCAAAGCTGAGAACCCAAGTTAGTCTTTTCAGTGTGTTCTGGAATTAGCCTTTTACATACACACTGAGGAAAATTGGAATCTTACATCTCTCTGTCCCGGCTCCAGGGTTACAAATATACAACAAAGAGATGAGGCCTTTTATCTCAGCTCTTCCCAGAGAGCGAATTATCTAGTATAATTCCTGTAGCCCTCTCCCCCATCCCCACCCCTTATAGGAACAGGAAGTAGCTAAGGGGCTCTTCTATGCCTGCACATTTTCTCTCTCTCCTTCTCCCCACCTTTCTTCTTCCCCAGTTGCCCTTCTCCCACAACCCTGTATGGACTTGGGGAATCTTCAGGGACATCTTTATCCTAGAACTCAAAAAATTAGTTGAAATTCTCTACTCTAGGATTAATAGAATTGTAGGTGCATAGTTATGAAGACATTTAAGGAATTTTTTAAAGTGTGTTATTAAAGGGACAGTCTAGAAAATATGAATTAGTTTCCAAATGCTTTAATTTGAAATTTTTGATCTAAACAGTTCTGTCTTTTTTAATGGAAAACGCTGTTATATAAAAAGTATCCCCAGTTTGGAAGAACACTACATGCCCTGTCCATGTCTTAGTTCAAAGGGCTTTTAAACTTTGACACATTCCAGATTTCCTAAAAATAATTGTAAGATCTTTCTTTCAAAAATATCTTCATCTCAGGCCAGGGATTTAGCTCAGTGACTCTGCAACCTGCCTTGCAAGCACAAGGTCCCGAGTTTGATCCCCAGTACCAAAAATAAATAGATAAATATCTTCATCTCTTAAACATCTTCTCACTTAATGGAAGTGTTGAGCAACCTTAGAGAGATCATTAAACTATCTGATATCTTTACCTACTGGTAAGAAATTACATAGAAGTGACTATGTTCATGGTGTCTACATTTAAGTATAGTCAGACATAAATTTTCAAGTTAGATGCCTGCTGGTCTGCTGATGTAGCCCAAGCCTTTCTTTTGGTGTATGCAAAAGCCAAGTGGATTTAACCCTGTCTAGAACCAATAAGAATTACCAGGGACAGTTTTTAAAAATACCCTTGCCTGAACTCCACGAAGAGATTGTAACTTAGTTCATGGGAGATACACCAGTATTTCTCTAAGTACTCCAAGTGACTCTAATACACAGCTGGGGGAAGAAACCCTTCGTGGCCTTGGAAGGTGTAGCCAGGCAGCTCTCCCTCCACAGAGAATTATTCTTCCTGGGCAACTCCTCCCTTTAAAATCTTGCTCTACCCTCTGTACAGAGGACTGACTATGCCGTGTAGTGAAATTTTATTTCTTTCTATAAATAGAGCTTAGACATTTTATGACATTTCTAGTCTATAATTTCCTACCATTCTTTTGAAGAAAAACAGGAAGAATTATGCTAATTCAGAAGAGGATACTTTTTTTTTTAAACTGTGTGACTTTTTTTTTTAGTACATTCAGTTTGGGGGGGTTGATACATATTGCATTTCTTTACTCCTCTGTTCTCCTCTACCTTCCCCCCCAGATCCCTTTGCTGTCTCTACCGGGACAACCCCCCATTTCTTAAGATGGCTGTTTATTTTGCTCTTTAAATTGTTTATATTTTGGGTCTCTCAGATAACATATGATATTTAACTTTTTCTGACTGATTTATTTTACTTAGCATTACAGTCTCAAGATCCATCTATTTTCCTATAAATGGTTCAGAATTATCTTTCTTTGTGGCTGAATAGTACTCCATTGTGTACCTATACCACATTTTCTTTATCCATGCATCTGCTGATGAGCATATAGGCCACTACCATGATTTAGCTATTGTGAGCTGTGCTGCTAACACGTGGATATGTATGTATCACTGTTGTAGGATGATTAGCTCAAAGAGGATGCTTTAAAGAATAGCCAAGCCAAGCACTCAGGTGCATACCTGTAATTCCAGCACTCTGGGAGGCTGAGGCAAGAGGATAGCAGATTCCAGCCCAACCTGGGGAACTTAGGAAGACCCTGTCTCAAAATAAAAATATTTTTAATTTAAAAGGTTGAGGATGTAGCTCACTGTGAAAGCCCTGAGTTCAATACCCAATCCCCCAAAAAAACAACTTCCCAAAAGAACAGCTAATCTCAGATCTTTCACAGATTCTGCTTTTCATTTGAATTGCTGAAGTAATCATCTTGATGATAAAAGAATTACAAAGGAATGTATTTATATTTAGCTTATTGGTATATATGCATACATATTTGTTCTTCAAATGAACTAATTCTTTCATGAAGCTGAAATATGTGGAGAGAGGCAGAAATATGATCTCACATTGAGCTTTATTCTTCTATATTCCAATGAGAATGTAATTTTAACTTACAGATAAACAAAAAATCACCTTGTGTATTCCTTCCTTTACTATTCCCAATAAATTTTATGACCAACACTTTTTATATTTTTGGAAGTGTTTTAGAACTAAGGTTATTCTGCTGCTAGGGACTTCCCACAACTGTTTTCAGTGCCAAATGAAAACACAGATCACAAGTCAAATGAATCAGGGCAAAGCAACTTTTATGTGTACCCAGGACCAGCTACATAATTTACTGAGTTCAGTGAAAGATGAAAATGGGAGCCCATTGTTCAAAAATGATTAAGAAACTTGATCTGGTGACAGCAGGGCATTAAAATTGAATCCAGAGCCCATTTCAGTGTGGGGCCCACAGTGTGGGTGACTATGCAGGTTGCATGCAGCCGGTGCTGTCTGTGTCTGAACAATGGCTTCCGTGCCCAGTTTTGCACCCAGAAGCCATGTCTGCATGAGCGCAGATAAAGTCCCCGGATCAGAATGTTACTTCAGGTGGAATTGAAGTACCTCATCTCTATGACCGTACACTAGGGCCTACAACATTGCTCTTGGAGTTGAACTATAGGCAGTGAAAGGAAAGAAAGATGTTTTAGACCTTGTCCCATAGGACTGCATTTGTCTAGCTTTAGTGACACTTGGAAAAAAGGAAGAGAATACTGTAGATAAAATATGTCAACCAAAGAAAACTCTTGATTTCTAAAAAAAAAAAACTGTGATAAATATATCTTTTTCAGAAAATGATTTTTTTTAAAAAATGTTAGATACAGGAACTGTATAACCTGATTTGGAAGCTGTTGGTTCTGTAATAATGAAAATGATTTTTTTTTTTTTTGAAATAAACTCAAAAATTTTAGAAAAGTTCCTGGAGAAAATTCTTATCTTTGGTGTGCCGGGTTTGCTTTTCATGATTATGTAATAAATTGATAACTATATTTAACAATCTGAAGAAAACAAAATAAGTTGGGATTTCTTACAGGTTCTGTTATGTTCTGTTGACTTATTTGCAGTTTCATCCAATCCAATAATTCTGGCCCCCAAGTTACTGTTAACAAAACAAGTGCAAATTAAAATAACTTCAGTTCATTTTCCTGCCAGTTTAGCAAAGACCTATACTAGCCAGGGTTGGCACTAATGTGAAAGGGCATTGTATCACACATTGAAATCTTTAGTGAAAATTGGTAAATTGATGCATGGCATTTTGATAAAATTTATCAAATTGAGAAGGTATCTACCCTCTGACCAAGCAAGTCCACATCTATATAAAGTCCACATCCATTCTGAAGAATTTATCCTTCAGAAATTCCTGTACAAATGTGTGACTTATGATCAAAACTAGTTACCAACATTCTGTAAGACCGCTGGCCTTACCAAACGCTCCGAGGAGCTGACTATAGTGAAGCACACCCGGGGATCCCAGCGGTGCCTCCAAAATGTAAGACCGAGGGCCTTACCAAACGCTCCAAGGAGCTGACTGCAGCGAAGAACACCCGGGAAGGAACACACCGGACAAGTTGGAAAGTGAAACAGACCTTAGTCTGGCCAGACGGCACTCCCAAAGCAAAGTAGCTTAGAGAGGCAATCAGCCCAGAGTCCGAGGCTCTTTTTATAGGGGGTTGCAGGGAAGTTAACAGGCGAAATTTACAGAAGAGGGAACAAAGGTTAGTGGTCTTACATTTGTATGTTAATTAGCCTGACACGTACTGATGGTCAGCAGATGTTTTGTAGATTGTTCTATAGATAACGGGTGTCCGGAACATCAGTTTTCCAACAAAGAATTGAATAATTTACTTTGGGACCTTATGGTGATACAGATCTTATCTAGTGTCTGGAACTAACAAGCATCTTTATCTATTTACTCACATTCAATCACAGTTGGGGCTAGGGGAGTTTTATGATTACAAAGTTATGCAGTCCCACATTCTAGGTGATAATCAACAATTAGAAACAGCCTAAAACCCCTCAAAGGGGGCTTTGTTAACTAAATCACATTCACACGGTGGACTGTATTGAAGACCCTGAAAAGACAAACCAGATCAAAACATACTAGCATCAAGGTAGATCTGTAACCAACTGAGGAATGGAGCAAGGTGGTTACAGCACAGTATTGCACTACAATCGTATTGCAGTTAAAAGGTAGGTTTGCATGTACATTAAAAAGCCGGAGGGCTGGGTGTGGTGGCACACATCTGCAATTCCACTACTCTGCAGGCTGACGCAGAAGGATTGCAAGCTCCAGGCCAGTCTGGACAATTTAGCAAGAGCTTGTCTCAAAATAGAAAATGAAAAAGGCCTGAGGATGTAGCTTAGGCATCCCTGGGGTTTCATCCCCCAGAATGGCCTGGAGGATGTATTCACATTATACTACTAATAGTGGTATGTTTTTATTTTTATCTTGGGTTTGAGGGAACTTGATTTTCATTATTTGAATTTCTTAATGAGGAGGGAAAATGTAAGTATTTTTGTTTGGGGGGAAAAAAATGTAGTCTGCCTGTTAGTCATATCCTTTAGTTTACATCATCATTCCTCATTAAAAGCTCCGAGAAATTTTTTTCTCAATGGTTCCGCCGCCGGCCCTCCAAGTGCAAGGTCTTGAGTTCGATCCCCGGTACCAAAAAAAAAGCCTGTGAAGTCAGTAATTATCAGATAGTGGTATCAAAGCCATCGTGGGAACTTTGGGACATGAAAATGACTGTGTTGAAGTTCCCTTCAACACCATGTAAGACCGAGGGCCTTACCAAATGCTCCGAGGAGCTGACTGCAGCGAAGAACACCCGGGAAGGAACACACCAGACAAGTTGGAAAGTAAAACAGACCTTTATTAGTCTGGCCAGACGGCACTCGCAAAGCAAAATAGCTTAGAGAGGCAACTGGCTCAGAGTCCGAGGCTGTTCTTATAGGGGGTTGAGGGGGAAGTTAACATATAGAATTAAAGAAAAGGGGACAAAGGTTAGTGGTCGACTGTCACTTATTGATGGTCAGCAGACATTTGCAGCTTGTTCTATAGATTGTGGTGTCCGGAACATCAGTTCCTGGCAAAAAAGGAGTTGAGTACTGTACTTTGGGACTTTAGGTCTGTTATAGATTTTTATCTAGTGTCCCAAAACTAACAAGCATCTTTATCCATTAACTCATATTTAATCACAATGGGGCTGGAGAAAAGGAACAAAGGTTATGCAGTCCCACAACCAGACCCCATCAGACCGTGATCCCCCGCGGCGGCAGGGCAGCCTTGACTCCTCCCCCGGGCGGAGCGCTATTAGAGCAGGGCTCTGGGGATGCTACCTGTTCTGTCACGAGGACTGCTCGCCAGGTGCGGCTCTCCTGAGCTCTGCAAACCTCCCTCGGCTCTGGCCCTAATGAGCTCTCCACCCACATTTGAGGTCCCCCCTGGGAAGTGCAGAGAGCTTCATTCTCATACATTTCAGCCTTTTCTAAGCGTTCACTCATTAGCAGGATCCATCGAGTGAGCCTCTCTGCTGCTTTGTTAAGAAAGCCCCTTCTAGGGGTGAGTTCTGAGCCCTCCATGTGTCCTTGGCCCTCTGACTTGGATGATGTAGAACAGACAGGGACATCCATTTGCAGCACCGTGGCTGCATGTCTGTGCCTCTCGCAGCAGATGAGCAGTCTTCAGAGACTTCAACTCAGAATCTTTCCATTATACTTAAAAGTTAAAATAGGTTCCTACTGTCTGACAAATCCATCCACCATTACCTCCACTATTTGTAGTCAAGTGCAAGTGTTATGGCTGAACAATGCCTTCAGCTGCACTGAGCCCTCTTCTCCCAACACACACACACACACACACACACACACACACACACACACGCACACACGCACACACGCAGCACCTTTCCTTTACAGAATCACTAACCCCCTGTTCTACAAAGCAACCACCCTTGGGACTCCTGAGGGTTTCTCCTGGGAAAACCCCCACCCACAAACCACTGCCAAACCCCTGACTTCTCCCTGGCTCTACTCTGTTTAATCCTTGGTTCAAGAAATCAGAGAAGACAATTCCTCTGCCTTGAAGCAACTCCTTGCTCATAGTTTAATTGCTCAAAGGACATCTGCATTCGGAAAGTGGGTTGGTTGTCTTGACTCCTCTAATCTACATCAGAGACATAACAAAATCCTGGAAGAAATTCAGAGTAAACATGTCTGGCTGTGGACACAGATGGACCTTCAGCCAGAAACTTGGAGACAATCCATTTTAGAATCTGAGAAAGATGGTGTTGGAGCAGCTTATAATCATGGGTGGTTAAATAACTTTGGGATCATCCCAAATCCAAGAGCTAATCATCATCTGAAAAAGTTGTCTAACTTCTCTCAGCTTCAGCTCTCTCCTCGGTAAACTAGAGAGGACAGCAGTACCTACTTTATGGAATTGCTGTGCAGATTAAACGAAATAATAACAGTGAAACATTAAGTAGGCCTAGTGTGTGGCCTAGAGTTGGTGCTCAATTATTTCTTTCCTTTTCAAGGAAATGAAAAGTTCAATGGCTGCATCAGTGGAGTGTGACTTTTAGGAGTACTTTAAAGTATGGAAATCTTAATGATTTTCTAGTATGGGGTCATCATCCCAGTAGGATTTCAAAGGAAAAGTAATCTCCATTCTCTGTCAACTTCAGATACCAAGAAATCTTCTAAATAGTACTCTTCTTTGATGAGTTATTCTCATAAATGTAAATTAGCTTCTAGGTTCTGGGACTGAAGAAAATCAGAAAAACTGGAATGAACTGACAATGCTAACTCTGATTTTTTTTAAAATTTTTGTAGTTGTTATTGTTTTGTTTTGTCTTGTTTTGTTTTTTGAGAGTAGGTCTCTCTATGTGGTTCAGGCTGGCCTCAAACTCACTATGTAGCCCAGGATGGCCTTGAACTCATGGTGATCCTCCTGCCTCCTGAGTGCTGGGATTACAGGTGTGAGCCACCACATCTGACTGCTTTTTTTTTAAAGCACCTTTATTGAAGGTAAATTTCTTTAAACTTTGCTGATTTTTAAATGTGTATGCAATTCTGAGTTTTAATAAATGCATATGCCCATGTATTTATCACCATAGTCAAGATAATTCCATCATTCCCAAAAGTTCTCTTGTGCCTCTTTGTGGTGAATTCTCTCCTACCTCTCTTTACCGCTATAAACCACTGAAATGCTATCACTAGAGTTTTGCCTTCTTTTAGAATTTCATTTCAGTGACTTTATACAATCCATTGTCTTTTAGGGTTGGCTTCTTTCACCTAGCGTACTGCTTTCACAATTCATCTATGTTGCCTAAATAAATTATAATTTAGGCAGACTTACTTTCTGGACAGCTTAGCTGCTATTCACTCTAGAATCAAATGCCAACTTTTATTTTTAATTGTCTGTTGTCTTTGATGATCTATGCCAATGGCTCCTGCTCTATCTTATTGATAGTGACACCATTATTACTTTTACTTCGTTGCTGTTTATACAAGGCGAAAGGTAATAAGATCTTTCACTTCCTCTGCTTTTGAAATAGTGCAGGGCCAGCAGAGGAAAGGGCACAGGGACATGTGACATCAGCAGAGAGCCCTAAAGAAAAGGTCGTCTGGGGCAATGTTTCTCAATTGTTAACGTGCACATGACCTCCGGGAATGCAGACTCTGGCTCCATGGGTCTGGGATGAGGTCCGAGAGTCTGATTTCCAGCAACCTCCTAGGTGAAACCAAGGCTACTGGTTCCAGGCTCCATCAGACAGAGAGCAGATGTCATGACTGAGGAAACCCATACAAACAAGGAGGCTCAGAACACCCCAATCTGTGCTTGAGATAATTTTCATCACATATGATGAAGTGCATACGCACCTGCTTCATGTATCATCTCTGATTTTTCAAATGGTGGCTTGCTTCTTTTATTTGTAAAATGAGCATTATAGTATCTATCTCTGCAGCAGGTAGATCTCTACTGTGGTCCCCTGTGATCACCGCCTCCTGGTGGTCATGCCTTTGTATGATTTCCTTCCCTTCTGCATGGACTGGGCCTAGCAACTTGCTCTGACCAAATACAATATGGTAAGGGTGATATAACATCACTTCCAAGATTAGGTTATAAAAGCCCCTGTCCTCCATCCTGCTGCATCCTCTAGCTCTCTCACTCTCACATGTTCAGCTTGATGGAGCTGCTTGCCACATCCTGAGATCCTCCATGTGTGGGGATGTTGACCAGAGGAGTATTTGAGATGGATATACAGAGGTAAGGTACTTTTGCAGCCACAAGCCCATGGTTAGAGATTAAAAGAGAGCCTACAGAGCCACAAGTCTAGGTAGGATCAAAATCCATTGCCTTAAGGAACGAACGCTCTGACCTTTGTCCTCCCCATACTCCAATTTATCATTTAGACCAGTCCCAAGGGCAGTCACTTAACAGACCACCCTGACCATCTCCTGTCCCCTAGTAAGTTCTTGCCCAGGTGGCGTTCTTTTTTCTTGTACCCTAGCTTCCTGGTTCTATCAATAAAAAGGCATAGAGGCTTCAGTTTGCTGCTGTCTTTATGAGACTTGCATGCACTGAGGGGGTCTCAGTTAAAGGCAGCCCGTCTGGGTCCTCTTGGAATTTGGACTGGACATTGACTGCAAGTATTCCTTCATCCGTTGCACTGTGCCACAGTTGTGAACTGCAACATCTGTGGAGAGGTCTATAAGCCAAGGAAGCAGGGAGGTCTCCAGCCACCTGCATGAAAGCCAGCAATGCATCAGTGCATGGGGACATGTGTCTTTCAGGAGGAGCCTTGTGAAAGATCCTGAACCAGAGGACCCAACCTAGTCACACCTGGATTCCTGACCCATGGAAATGATGAGATAGTAAATATGGTAGTTTGGTGCCACTAAGTTTGGAGGTGATTTGCTAGGTAGCAACGGTTGTTTTGAAGATTAAAGAAGACAGAGTAATTAATGTATGTGAAAGAACTTAGCACAGTGCCCAGAACAGAGTAGTAGCTTGGAAATATCAGTCACTCTAAAAACAGCACAGTCACAACCATCATCAGGATTTGTAAACAGTAACCTAAGAATAATCTATGTGCATAAACTGCTAGTTTCAGCTTGTTGAGAAACCTTCAGACAAAAAGGCCTGACTTATACAAATAAGCACAAAGGCAATTAAAAGTCTATGTGCAGACATGTAGACAATTTGACTTTTGTCTAACTATATTCCATACAACCTCACTTTTGTAAGATTGATTTTCCTCGATCTTAGAGTTGGACTACATACCCAGCGGACACTTGGGTGATGATGGTGATGATGGTGATGATGGTGATGATGGTGATGGTGATGATGATGATGATGATGATGATGATGATGATGATGATAGAAAAGGAGCTCCCACTGAGCCCTTGTTTTATAAAATGGTGATCCCATTTTTTCTTACTCTCCCTCTTCTTTCTAGTTTTTCCAAAGGTGCAAGTTCGATGGCAGGTGTCAAATCTAACACAAACAAACCATCAAGAACCATTTAAGGGAAACCAGTCCCCAACTCAGAGCTGCCACTCTTAACTAGAAAAAGACAATGATCAACATTCAAACACCTCTCCCACCTGCAGTTGCTGGCCATGCTTTCCCTCTTGCCTGCATTTAGATGTTAGCCAATGCCTCACAGGTCACTCAAAGACATCTAGAACTGGATGGGAGCTAAGAGGTGGTAGTGAAAGGTGAAGAATAACAGATGTGAGCATTGAAATTGGTAATTGAAACCCATATGAAAATAAGTGTGGAAACCCCTGAGACCAAACCTTCTCTACTCAGCACCCCTTTGTTCATTGTTACTATGTGCAAAGCACTCAGCTGTGCGAGTGACCCTGGGAAAACCCACACTAGTCAGGCACTGTCTGGCAGAAGGATCAGATACATTCACACCTGACTCTAAAGAAGGAAAACCTGGCTAAATCATCACCTACTGATGCCTGCTTGGGAATGGGACCAGAGATATAGACCAGCTCTTAACTAGGAGGATGAGATAGCATGGGATGCATTATAATAGGAATTTACATAAAGAGCCAATAAGATATAAGGCAGCAAGAGTTTGTTCTAAGGGACCAGGAGAGGCACCTAGAGAAAGTGACATTTGAGTTAGTTCTTGATGTATAAATAGAATCTCAGCATGGGGTCTGAGCATTCCAGATGAGGTGAGGGGAGACATGGTAAGACAAAAGCAACACTGGGTAAAAATACAAAGTGAGGCAAGAAATACTATGGCAGGAATATCTGCTGAGTGGCAAAAGAGTGGAAGCAAAGGGTAAAATGGGCAAAATCTAAAGGACCCTGAAGCTGAGCAGTGGGGTTGGATTTATTCTGTATACAGTTGAAAGGCACATGTAAATTTTAAAGGTAATGACAATATGGTCATGTATCAGTACACTTCAGATTGATAGTAACTAAAACCCAATTCAAAATGACCTAGCAAAAAAATAACGTGTTGGTTCATTTCACTGAAAAGTTCAGAAATGAAACTAGAAGCAGGCCCAGCTGATGCCAAGGAATAAATGAAGTCATCACTCAGCTTTATTTTCCCTTTCTTTCTCAAGGATGTTCTTCCCAAAGATGGGGCAGAGATGAATCCTAATAGCTTGGACTCCACAGAGAGAAGAGATTGCTTCCTCCCCAGTAGTTCTATCAAAAATCCAGGATTGATTCTCAGTGAAAGCTCTGGTTACCCATTGTGGAGGTAGATACACTGGCCAGAGGAAGATAGTGCCCATCCTTGGAGACAGAAGGTGGAGTCAGTACCACCCAAATGCCTTTTCCTTTGAGAGGTACTCAAAGGAAAATCCAAGTGCTATTTTCAAAAGAGGGAGAAATGGGTGCAGAATTGACCCCTCCTATTATGGTTTAATCCTACAATGTTTAATGTATTTGGAAAGTGATTGGACCATGGGGGCCCCATACTGACCAGTGGATTAATCCATGGATGAGTTCAGTAGTTGAATGTGCTACTAGGATGTGGGGCCTAGATGGAGGTGGGTCACTGGGGGTATGACTGGAAATGTGTGTTCTTGTCCTTGGCTCCTCTCTTTTCTCTCTGCTTCCTGGCTGCCATGAGGTGAGCAGCTTTCCTGTTATGCCCTCCTGCCGTGCCATTTCTGCCCTGGAGCCAACTGACCGTGGAGTGAACCAACTGGAAACTGGGACATGAGTAAATTTATCCTTTTTTATGTTGCAGGTGTCAGATATTTTGTCCCTGTGATAGGAAAGTGACTAATACACCTGCCAAAAAAGCCTGTCCATTACAACATAGAAAAATAACTCTAAACATGGACAGTTGGAGAATATGAAGGGGAGGAGGTATCCAGAGGCAAGACAAGGAAAGACTCTACAACAGACTGGGCAAGAGAGAAAATGGAATGGACCAGGACAGTATCATGGTTATAACATAGACAAAGCAGTTCTGCAAGCTCTCACACAACATATCCAGGGGTCAAGAGAGAAGTTCTAAGAAATACTGGGAACCATCTGTGTAATGAATGTAAATTAGAGTGTATGTGGTACAGAGACAAAACTTAGATTGATCTTGTATATCATGCTCTTGTCCATATTAACTAAGTTCAAGTGACCTTGGTATGTGATCCCTTACACCATATCAGAACTTGCACAGCCTAAGATAGCTTCCGTTGAAATTAGACAAATCTTACACATATAGGTTTAGAAAAAAAAGAACTCATTCATATTACCTGTGGATTCATATTTTTCTTCAATTTGTTTTAAAAATAAGTGACTCAATTTTATGGAGACATAAAATCCAAAATACATATTATACTGATTTTTCACAACCATAGCCAATGTACATTTCTACTACAGCCAGAAGGGAAGAACTCAGGAATCTAAACTCTCTTTTCATTAAGAAGGCACTAAAAGCAGAACGGGGTTGGGGAAAGTACTCAGGAAGTAGGCAGTCAGGCTCCATCTAAAGGCAAGCTATGTCTGCCTCACTGGGCTTCATGATTCTTATTTGAACAAAGAAGAGATGGAGCTGAACTCTGTGAAAGTTTCCTTCCATATCGACCCAAAAGTCTCCCTAAGCCTGGGTACTGAGGGCTGATCAGACCCTCAGCTGTCTTTTCGGGGAAATGATGAGGAATAAAAAGAAAAACAAAATTTTCAAGATATAAATGGAGGACCAGGGCCAGGGATTTAGCTCAGTGGTGATGCCACCTGCCTCACAAGCACAAGGTCCTGAGTTTGATCCCCAGTACCAAAAAACAAAACAAAGCAAAAAGGGAGGACCAGGAGACCTGCCTCTAGCAGACAGACTTCAATAAGACCCCACAGTTGGCCCCCTTTTATTAGCCAGTGAGAAGTGCAGGGGGAGGAGTACCATGTGTTTCATGGAACAGCTGTATATTGACAGCTGTCCTCAGTAGATGCTGTCAAGCCTCAGGAGTGCCGGGTTATCAGCATTCTGCCCATATCCAGGGGGCATGTGGCCTTCCACTTTCCTGTTCCAAGGCAAGATAACACTGACCTGGAGATCATGGCCTAGTCCCCAACACCTGAGAGTACCCCTTCCTATAAAAACTTTGAATCTCCTTGTGTTCCCCGTCTGTATCCTGCTCCGTATCAATTATGAAAAGCCCATTTACACGCCCATCAGAAAACACTCCATGACTAGGGAGCAGTATTCCTGTGTAGGTCACCTAGTGACGCCCAATGTGAAGAGTGTGATCATGGCCAAGGCAGAAAGACAGCATCCCTGCCATGCCGTAAGGGTGAATATCTACCACAACACCAGCTTAGACCAGAAATGGAAAGACCAACAACCAACAGGTCCAGCCATTTGGAAAGAAATGGAGTAAAAGCTGACTCTAGAAAAGAAGTGATTTATGAGGGGCGTTTTGATTGGACTAACACAAAATCACTCTCACTGAAGTACAAACTGGGATTTGTTTTGAAGATACAAATCTGTCTCACAAACCTTGGATTAGAAAGTACACCTAGGGCCGGGGATTTAGCTCAGTGGTTCCACCTCCTGCCTCGCAAGCACAAGTACCCAAGTTCGATTCCCAGTACCGAAAAAAAAAAAAAGAAAGAAAGAAAGTACACCCAGGTCTGCCCACAGCCATCAAAAGTCTTTCCCCTCTCTCTTTTCTCCCTCCCCTCTCTACCTTATCTTTCCCGATGTGTTCTTCAGGGTCTCCCTTCACACTAGCTCTTTTCCTTTGGGTAGAGCAGGCTGCCTCTCTCCTCTGGTTTCCTTATCTAGTTTAAACTTCCATTACCTTTGCATTCCAATGAAATTGTGCTAGTTCAGCTTGTCAGGAGTCTTCCTCCAGCCCAATCAGTTTGCATTGCAGATGTGGGCTCACATGGCTGCCAGGTTCTACCCCAACCACAACGGAAACAAGGGCAGGGGAACAGATGTAGAAGCTCAAAATCTTTCACCATCAATGGAGACATATGGGAATATTTTGGACAATTTTCTGTGATTTTTCTTGCTCAAGTATTTCTGTGCATATTAACAAATGTCCATAAAGACATTCTGGTATTTGCCTTGTCTACATGGTTTCATGTCCATAGGATCTAACTGGGAAGACACAATTGCCCAGTCTGAACATGACTATCCTTCATTAGTAACCATCACAGTGACAGGAAAAAAAGCACTTCACCCAACAGGAGTTAATCCTCTCTTTCACCCCACAGATGAACCCAGGTCATTTAGTTCTCCCCAGCTGAGTATGCAGCTGACATTTAGTGAGGGAAGCATAAAAATGATTTCTGGGTATGTGGGTGTGTTTGAAGCAAACACTTTCCTTCAGCAGCTTCTGATTTCAAATGAGAACCCCAGGCACTAGCAAGCACATTTAGTGCTTAATAAATTTCAGAAAAGGAATAAAAGTTACATGGTTTCCCTGGAAACCTTTTCAGAAAGGCTTGCACATGCATCAAGAAGCAGGTGCTGCAGCCTGGGGACTGTTCCCTGCCCTAGGCCATTCATTAAAGGGTCAAGGCTCCTGTGCAGTAGCTCCAGAAGCAGTGATTGGGCATGTTTTGTTTGCTTAAAGTTATTTAATATCTATCAGCTGGGTTGATGAGAAAAATGTGCTCAGGTTCCTTTTGGCATCTTTTGAATCATTTGCAAGTTCTGACAATCAAAGATAAGTGGAGGAAGTCCTATTGTGAATATCAGAATGGGTGATGGGGATTCCTCAGGGAAAAAGAAGAGATGGCTCACTGATTATTATAAATTATTTGAATCTCAATGCAGTCATGTTCAGACTACATTTCAGATTAGAATAAAAATGACCTGAAAAGGTCATTGCATGCATATAATATCTGTCACAGGATCTTTTCAATGTCTATGATCTTACAGAATTCTTGGATAAGGCTGGAAAGAAAGATGGATGGGGGTGGCGGACAGAGAACAAGGGAGTTTGTAGAATTTAGGAGATTATTTATTGATTCCTTGATTCCCAAAGTGCCAAGTGGGCTCAGTTGAGAATCATTCTTACCTGGCTTAAAGGGGTATATTATGTAAGTATCTCCGTCCATTCAGGCTGCTACAATAAAGTATCATACACAAGATAGCTTATAAACAACACAAATTTATTTCTTATAGTTTTGGAGACTGTGAAACCCACCATCAAGGCACCGGTAGTGTCTATACCTTGTGAGAGCACACTTCCTGGTTCATAGATGATGCTTCCTCACTGTTCCTCACGAGTCAGGGAAAATGAAGGGTCATGAGGCATTAATCCCACCCATGAGGGCTCTATCCTTGACCTAATCACCATCCAAGGCCTCAGCTCCAAAGGCCATCAGGGATTAGGGCTTCCACATATGAATTTGAGGAGATGATAAACATTCAGAAAACAGCCATCAGTAACTCTTTCTTCCACTAAAACATTTCAGGATTCTCTTCCCAATACCTTCCCCCTCCCATCTGCATAACAACCAGGGTTTTTATCAGGAAGAAGTCAGATCACCTGTGTTCTTTTCCTCTAATTTAAGGGTCCTTATTTTGGGAGGTCCACGTTACTTCTTCCTTGGAAACTCTGGCATCAGCTTGATGTCTTGGCATCAAGATCTCTGCCCTGCCAACATTGACAGAGCATGTGAAAAATGTGTAGGAAAGGGAGTATCATCTGAGATATGGAAGAAAGTGCATGACACTACTAAATAAATCAGGTCAGGCAGTGCAGCTTTAACATTAGCAAGTCTTGGCTAGGCAAGGAAAAGAAATGTTATCCAAGGAGCTCATACTCCAGACTCCCTCATTAATCAAGACCTTCAAACTAGTGCCCTCCTGAGCTAAAACTACCCTCAACTCTGAAGAGTCCAGAAAGCTGCCCCTGAAAATTCCCAATGCTGTCCAAATAAGCTCCCATCTCTAAACATGATTATCAAATGTCTGTGTGCCAGGAACTATGTGAAATCTTTGGAATTCAGAATTAACACTACTTCTTCAGAGAAGGATAATTTAAGAGCTCCTGCCTATACCATTTCCAGGCTCACTTGCAAGAAAAAGTCAATGGTGTTCCCTAATTTACCTGGATAAAATATTAATGGGAATAACTCTCAAATCCACTTTGGCTTACTAAATTTTCTAAAACACAAAATCTCAAGTTCCTCAACTGTTTATCACTGAATGGTGATTCCTAGTCTTCCTACCTTTGGCCTTCATAGCACTAAAATGGAGCCAGCAATCCACACATAGGATTTGTGTGAACAAGAACTGTCCTCAGCCTCCTGCATAGCCAGGAAAGGCTGATCATTCTGCCGGTGGCCCTGTCCTCCAAATCCAATTATCTGTTTCTACAAATCATAAATAAAACATGCCCTAGTTCACAGCAGAAAGTTGTAGAATTTTTCACAAAATTCCCAGAACTCTCTTAAAATCTTTTATTTATCTTACACTGTAAGACATATTTTGAATACTTGGACTATTTTGTCTTCACTAAGTATGTAATTGACTAGAGGCTATTTTGAAGCTACATAAATCTGGACATAAAAACTACAGAATAGGAGCCAGAGATTTAGCTCAGTGGTTCCAGCACCTGCCTCGCAAGCACAAGGTCCCAAGTTCAATCCCTGGTACCAAAAAAAAAAAAAAATACAGAATAGAATGAAAGATTTGGAAATTTCTAATTAATTAGGCAAAATAATCAAGTGTTCAGCGTTATTCTGACACCTAGAATTACTGGGACTTAAATATATGCAGATTTTTAAAAATCCTTTAACTTCCCAAACAGGCACAAATTATACCATGGAAACATCACCAATCTCATGTCCAAGAGTCCAATTATAGAAGAGCAACAGCTCTGTGATAAGCATTAACTCATGACTTTTTGTAGGAAACCAATTTTGAATTCAGACTTTGAGGCTGATGTGAGGGTTAAGACATATAGCTAATCAATAAATTTTTCTGACCCATGATATTCTTATTCCTGCTATTCTTTTGGGTGTCCGTCACTCCTCATGAAGTGAATTTTTTAAAATAAGAGTTTTTTTTTTTAATTTTAAAAATGGCCATCTAAATAATAAATACTAGTGCTGGCTAAAGTAAGGGATCTCAAAGTTAAGAAGACTTAGCCGGGGGTTTAGCTCAGTGGTTTCGCTGCCTGCTGTGCAAGCTCAAGGACCCAAGTTTGATCCCCAGTACCAAAAAAAAAAGAAGACTTAGGTAGTGATGATTCTCAGGTAAAATTATACATATAGATGTTAAATTAAATTCAGCAGCGGCTCAGTTAAGTGATGTGGGCGACTCCATGGCCATAGTCAATATTCTACTATTTATATCTGAACATACCAAGGATCTCTCTACTCCTTGAATTCAGAAATTTGAAGTTCCTTTTAGAAGCCTCTCATTATTACTCTCTGAAATGCTGACAGATTACTTCATACAATGCTGAATGACTCAAGTAATGTGAAGATTTAGAATGTGATAACCAGATAGTTTTGATTTCTTTTAAAACACAATTGGCTTCTCCAGATGCAATTACAAAACATCTTCTGGAAAACTTGATGTAACTTGATCTTGATGTAAGTCTCCCCATCAAAAGCAGACACAAGCTTTGTGCAGTGGCACTACTGTAGCCAATCAGGTTTATCTGAGGCATGATTATTGCTAGTTGAAAAGCAGACACAAAGGTGATGTCAGTACCATCTGTTTGTTGCTTTGCCATGTTTAGTAGTTTTTCTATATGTTTTTTGTAGTTGGAAAAATCCATTTATTCACTTGTACATCAAAAATTTTTTAAGTAGCCACTATGTGTCAGGCACTGGGGATTCTGTAGTGAATGATACAGAGTAGAGAAAGTCTCTGTTTTCATGAACTTTTACTCTGAGGGAGAAAACAGCAGACAAACAAAATAATTATGGTTTGTAAAAAGTGTGAGAAAATAAACTAGGAATCTGTTACCAATTAAGTATAGGACAACCGTTGGTGAATGCGTGGGAAAGAGCCTTCTGAGGAATTAAGTTCTGAGTTGAGAAATGAAAGAAAAGAATTAGTATGCCGGTAGTTATTTGTTGTTGCTGGAGAAAATTAAGTACATACAGAAACAGATGATGTTAATCAATATTCTGGAGGTACAGTACATCAAAAGCCATCTACAGATGGATATGGTATATTTAAACACCTTTGCCTTATATATCTGCTTTTTAATGAGATATTTAACTCCTCACAATGAAGTAAAATGACTGTTTGGGACATAATGTATTATTTCATTAGCACAATCTATTTAAAACAAACATTATTTCTTGTGGCTAGCTGTTTTCTGTTACCAGCTTAAGGTTGACTTAGAACAGAAGTATATCAAGTAACAAAAAGCAATTGTATTTGAATATACTTGGTGCAATGAATGATCTGAAAATGAAATTGAGAAAACAACTCCATTTATAACATCCAAAAGAATAAAATACTTAGGAATAAATTTAACAAAACTAGTGCCAAACTGTACCATTCAAACTAAAAAAAAAAAAATTATTCAAAGAAATTTTAAAAGACATATACACTCATTAATTAAACTTATGGGTACCATACCAATAGTTCCTGGATTGATATACAAATTCAATAAAAATCTCGTAAAAATCCCAGATGGCTTTGTTGCAGAAATTTACAGACTGATCTTAGTATGGAAATGCAAGGAACCCAGAATAACTGAAACAATTTCAACAGAAGAGGAACAAAGTTGGAGGAGTCATACTTCCTGGTTTCAAAACTTACTACATAGTTAACAGTCACCAAGACCATGTGGTACCCACATAAACCTGGCCATATAGGTCACTGGACGAGACTCAAGACTCTAGAAATACTCATCTTTATTATTAAATGACTTTCAACAGACTATTAAGATAACTCCATGGAGAAAGAATATTTCAATAAATTGTGCTGGGGCAACTAAATATGCATATGTAAAATAATTATGTTGGACCTCTACCATATACAAAAATTATACCATATATACAAATTAACTGAGGATGGGCTAAGATGTAAATCTAAGAAGTAACATCATAAAACTCTTAGAAGAAAACAAGTATAATCTCATGACATTAACTCAAGCAGTATGTTTTTAGCTATAGCACAAAAAGAAAAAGCAACAAAAGAAAAAAATAGATAAACTGGAATTCATCAAAATCAAGAACTTTGCTTTTCTGTGTTGTCACACAAGCAGCACACAGAATGAAAGTATTTTCAACACATATATCTAATAAAGGTCTTGTATCTAGAGCATATAAGGATCTTTTATTTACTCAACAATAAAAAGAAAAACCATTCAATTTTTAAATGGGTAAATGATTTAAGTAAGCATTTCTCCAAAGAGAATATTAAAAGATCAATAAGTACATGAAAAGTTGCTTAACATAATTAGCCATTCGTGAAATGTAAACCAAATCCACAGTGGCATACTTCTTCATACCTACCCTTCATACCTCATCATACCTTTATTCTCAAAAAGAGATTAAGTGTTGGTGAGAGTACAGAGAAATTTAAAACCTTACATGCTGCTGGTGGGAATGTAAAAGAGCACAGCTGCTTTGGAAAACTGTCTAACTATTCCTCAGAAGTTTGAACATCAAGTTATCTTATGATCTACAATTCTACTCTTAGATGTATACCAAGAGAATTGAAAACCTATGCTCACATAAACTCGACTGCACCAACAGCAGCATTATTCACAATAGACAAAAACTGGAAACATTCCAAATGGATATCAGTTGATGAATGGACATATAATATGTAGGACAGCCACACAATGGAATATTATTCAACAATAAAGAGAATGAAGTACTCATATATGCTACCATATGGATGAACCTTGAAAACATATGCTAGAAAAAGAAGACAGTCACAAAAGACCACATATTGTCTGATTGTATTTGTATTCAATGTCTAGGATTGGAAAATCTGTAGAGACAGAAAGTAGATTAGTGGTTGTATGAGCTTGAGGTTAAGGGTGGCTGGGACGAAATGAGAGCGACTGTTAATGGCTATGGGGTTTGTATGTGGGGTTGGGAAGGTTGTAAATGTTCTAAAATTGTGATGGTTACCCAACCTTATTAACACACTAAAACCATACATTTTAAGTGGATGAATTGTATGGTGTGTGAATTATATCTTAAAACTTTTATGCTAAAAAAGTAATCAAAGACAATACCAGGAAATATCAGTGTTCCTATCATGGATGCTTAAGTTGAAAGTTGATTTATCCATCTCGCTTTTAGGTATAATCTTTGGGTAATAACACTAGATAAAAATCTCTTCTTTGGGGCCTTTAATTTAAGAAACACCAATTAAGAACTTCAATAAACCATTCCAATCGTAACAACTCCCAGAATCAACAGTCTTGCCCAACCTCATGTTATATGTTAGGCTAATGATTAATTAATTGCCCTTGAGGAAAGTAGATGAATATAATTACTGTGCTTCTTATTTTTCTGAGTATCTTTCTTTTTATTCTAAAACTGACTCTGGTATTAACATACTGTGTCTCTGTTCCACTGGTTCCATCTCAAACTTAGTTCTTTATTGCACCAAACAGAAGTCTCACGTTTTAATTTAAGACAAGAGTGACACTGTACAAAATGAGTTAACATCTCTCTGCTTTCATTTCTCCTCTTGTTATCTCTAAATCAAGATCACCTGATCCTATCAACTTCCTGAGAAACTGTGATAAATGAGCTCATACACAGAAGGAAAAGTACTGTGCAATAGCAATAGCATTATATTTTTTTAAAAGTGTTGTAATTTTGATTACTACTTTCAGTATTGCCAAACCCAGAAGGTCTTTTCCTTCTTTCCATTAGTGCTTTTAAGTGCCTTAATTTGAGGTTATTAACTGTTCTTTGCCCGATTCCTTGCCTTATTATCAGAAGATTTTAATATACCCCAGCCTTATTATCAGAAGATTTTAATATACCCCAGCCTTCTAAAGGTCTGAAACAAATAACCGGAGAACATGAAGAAAGAGGCTACAAAGATAACTTCTTTTCCTGGTGAAAGCAGCTCCCAGAGCAGATAAAAGGGAGAAGAGAGGGAAGATAGAAACAAGTATGGGACTTTCTAGCTGGGCTGTGTCAGTTTCTTTCTCTCCTACCCACCATATTTAGATGGTGGCCTGCATTCAGGTTATGGTTTGATAGTAGATTGTCTCAAAAGGCTCTTCTAGAAAGTTCTGGCTGAGATATCCCTCCATGTAGAAAGATTCAATATGAGTAATGGAATAATTATACACTATTTTAAGGCAATAAGAGCTTGTCACACTATAAGATAGGCTTTCACCCAGACTATTTTAATTTGTGCCTTTTTCACATTTTTGGGTTGATGGGATTCTAGTTTCCTTAAGATAGTGAAATTTTGGCTTTAAATGAAATTCCATTTCAGCACAATGATTATTGGGCACTATATAAAGTACTGTGGGCATTAAGAAAATGACTCAATGGGCCAGAGATTTAGTTCAGTGGTTCTGCTGCCTGCCTCACAAGTGTAAGGTCCCGAGTTCGATTTCCAGTACCAAAAAAGAAAGAAAGAAAGAAAATGACTCAAATACAACATTCAAGGATCTAAGCATCCAATAAGGGGCTAACAGGCACAAATAACTTTGATACACTACAGCATAAGTATCTGTCAGCATCGTTATTTCCCTGATGATTTCCCAAAGCTTTCCTTCCATTTTTGATATTCTTCACAGCTCCTAAGAATTTGAATAAAATGCAAAATTAAAGACAGCCACATGAGACCTTCTACTCACTGTCTTCATCATTTCCTCCAGTTTCCTCACCCAGTTAAAACCACATTCAAGCACACCAATGTTTTAGCATTTGAATCTCTTCAATACATCATATCCTCTAAAAGAACAATGAAAGCCAAAAAACCAGAGGGAGCTTCAACAAGGAAGTCGAAGACTGATGAAAACAATTCTTTATGGTCTGAAAGATCCAGATGTTTAACTGGAGTTCCTCGACATTTGGAGTTTTTCTTTATACAGCACTTCCAAAAACATATGTAATACCAACACTTTTAAATTTGCCTACATTACACATGTAAATATTGGAGACACAGATAAATGCAAAAGTCCAACTCCTTTTCTACATATACCACAGATAAATGGAACACTCTCAGATCAAACAATGATGTTCCTCTGTCACAGACATGCAAAAAATATTTTCTTTTAGAAGACGTCTTAGTTACTTTTCTCATTGCTGAAACAAAATACCCGACAACCAAAGTTAAAGGAGGAAAGGTTTATTTCAGTTCACAGTTTGTAGCGGTTCAGCTGGCCCCAAGGCAAGGCGGCATAGCACAGGGGCATCACTGAGGAGAAACAGTCCAGGCAAGGCAGACAGAAGGCAGCAAAGCAGCAGTAGCAAGCCTGCCTCCTTTCTGTCCATTTATATTCCACCCGGGCTACAGCCTATTGATTAGTGTCCCCCATACCCATGGTGGAGCTTCCATTATCTATACCCTAATGCAAGTATCACAACCTTAATCCACATTCACACAACCTAATCCAGCCATCTTCGAAACTCCCCATCTATGGCCATAAGACACTTTGGAGGGACATCTAGATACAAGCCATAACAGAAGATGATTACAAAAACTCTTAATACTTTGCCTGTACATATCATCTATTTTCAGCATATGTTATATCAATTATATGTTCTCATTTCCCTGTATTACTTCAACTATTTACCCTAGTATCAGTCCCAGTCTTTATTAAACCTGAAAGTTTAGTCTTCGATAGGACAACTAGATGAAGCTCATGAGGTAAGTTTGTGCAGCAAATCTATTGAACTTTTAAAATGTTTTTAGTGGTACTAACATGGCAAAGATCTCTGATCTTGTTTGAATTCACCTGTATCTCATAGCAGGATGACTCTGCCCCAAGAAATCTTACTGAAGTTCATATTCAGAACCCCAAAGTAAATATGGATTTTTTTTTTTTTTTTTTTTTTTTTGTACTGAGGACTGAGGATCAAACTCAGGACCTTGCTTGGGAGGCAGGCGGTGGAACCACTGAGCTAAATCCCTGGCCCCAGTAAATATGTAGTTCTTTTCTAAGAGCAGCCATTAAAGGACATAGGGAAAGCCCTGCTTACATGATATAATCTCAGGGACATACCAAGGCACAGGACCATCAAAGTCCAGACTAGGGAGCTGTGTTCTGTTCACCTGACTACAGCTGGATTTGGGCCAATCCGCAGTTTGGCTGGTGACCTGTGACCTGTCCTGACGAAACTACTGGCCTTTGATATGGAGATACTTAATGAGTCCTTGTCTTGGAAATTTAAACTGAAAAATAGTGAGAAGAGAATAAGCTCCTCACAGTTTCTTGTGTCTGTAATAGAAATGGAAGCATTTATAACATAGCAGCAATTAAATGAATCAGTTTCAGAGAATTTAGAGACTGGCACTAACAAGCACACAATAAATGCATTGCTATCGTCATTTTGAGTACTTGTCTCTTCTTCAAAAAGCTTCTCTGAGAATACATGTACCATAACACATGTGCAGTAAGCTAAAAACTGAAAGGAACAAAGAATAACTAACCCAATCAGATATAAAAGGAAAAGTTAAGTCCACTTTAATAAAAAGTGGAATTCATACAGAAAGAAGTAGGCACAATTTGTTCCTGAAAGTAACACAAGTATGTGGGATTTTGGTGCATGATAAAGGTGGTATTACAAATTAATGAAGAAAAGATATAATATTATTAAGTTATTAATACTATTTTAGGAACAACTTGTGAGCCATTTGGAAAAATAAAATAGAATCATTAACTTGTCTCTTACATCAAATAAAATCCTGGGTGAGTCAAAGATTTAAATCTAAAGCATGAGAGAAGTAGAAGAAAAACATGCATGAATAGTTTTGAAATAGTGCGAGATGTGTTGCTTAGAAGAAAAAACACCAGCACTAAAAAATGCTAGTTGAGAGGCACTGGGAATTTAGCTCAGTTGTTCTGCCGCCTGCCTTGCAAGTGCAAGGATCTGAGTTAGATTCCCGGTACCAAAAAGAAAAATGCTGGTTGTATTCACCTAAAAATTAATAGCCAATATTTAAGGTGAAAACTCATGAAATTAAAGGGAAAATAGCAAATTTAGAGAAATATTAGCAATACAAATAAAAATTTAAAGACTAATTTTCATAAAACACAGAGAGCTCCTTAAAAGTCACTATTAAAAGAGCTGGTCTTTTAATAGAAAAATGGGAAAAGACACACAAATCACTAATAAATATATATAAATAATCTCTTTATAACCAAATAAATATATTTTTCTCATTTCTTTTTATTTATTATTTTTAAAATGTGTACTGGAGATCAAATATAGAACCTTCTCACTGAGCTACAGCATCAGTCTTTTTTACTTTTTATTTTGAGACAGTTTCTAAGTCACTAACTTGTGTAAGCTGAACTTGAACTTGAGATCCTCCTGCCTCCCAGAGTGGTGCGGTTACGGATGTGCTCCACCATACCTGGCTATAAATGTATATTTGAAGAGACAATTAAATACTACTTTACCACTACTAAATTAACCACGTCTAAATGATAACAACTGGTGTGGAAGCAGCTCGATTCGGTGTCTGTAGGAGTATAGATTGGTTGCACTGGTTTTGGAAGGCAATTTGATAATACATTTTGAAGTAGCAATGCGCACTGTTTTTTTAACCTTCAATTTTTTGAAATACCTAAAGTTCTGTGTGTTTCTTGGCTAGGATGAGAATGATGCACCTCTCTCTCTTCCCACAATGACAAAAACCTGACAGTCTGCTCCACCTGACTGTGGAAAACACACTGCACACTTCAGCACCTCCGGGTATTGGTCACACAGTCCCCTCAGCCAGGGATGCCACACTTTTGTCAAAAGCCTGCAGAGTCCCAAGGCTCAGCACAAGGCCTGGCTCTCCGTGAATGCCCCTCTCCTCTCCAACATATGTACCCAGTCCACACTGCAGCCACACCTACAGGGCACAGGGACTATCCATGCACACCGTGTGGAATATTCAGTAAAATACTCCTGGGACAAGCAGCATCCTAGGGATTAGGCCAAGCAACTAACGCCTTAGTGATCACTAGGTTAGCTTTTCTTTTCTTTTCTTTTTGACTTCAAAAAGGTGAAAAGTAGACACCTCATCCTAGAGCCTCCCCTGATCACCCTGTCTTGTTAGTTTTCCTCCTTTCCCCAGCTCCCACTTCCACAGCTTATGTGTCAGGGACTGTAAGAAACAATACAGTTCAAGGCCTGCTGTGTGCTAGACTAGGAACCACACAAGCAGGACTTTGTCTGTTTTCCCTGCCCTACTCTGGACACCTGGACAGGTACCTGCATGCAGATGGGATTCGGAGGTGAATCAGAGTGTGCTGTGGGCCATGGGCCATGGGCCTAAAACCAGAGGTAGGAGGATACCAATTCCACCTCCTTCCAATCTCACCTTATTTTCTCTCCTTGTAATCTTTCTCAGATTCTTGGACCCACTAAGATCTTTCCCAGCTGAAGCTTCTTTTAATCTTTACAGTCCAGTTGAAACATTTCCCATTTTTCTCTCTCCCTTGTTTGTTCCTTCCATAATGGTCATCAAAATTCATGGTCATTTATTTTATTCCTTCATTAAAATATTCATTTCATTAGAGTTGGGCCCATGTAACCTTTCAACCTATGCCTGGCACATAATAGGTACTCAGTTTTAAAAAAAAGTTTTAGAGAATATTGCTGAAGGATACTCTGCTTCACAGTTTTGATTAAGGTCTGCTGAATTCCTGGGTCAAACCAGAAAATGGAAAATCCCTCCCCAGAAATACTCACAGGCTTATACCTTGCACAGCTGCATTCAGTCTAGAAAGTTTCCTTGTCTCTACCCTCAGCATAAATGAGACTTGTGCGTCACATTAGGGGTCACTCTGTATTCCAGCTGTGACTGTTCTATCCACCATTGGCTGAATATTTGAACTCGTGGGGAAAATATTCTTTGAGAATGTTTAGAAGATGCTCTCAGGCAATCTTTCACATGATCTGCATTTCGTACTGATATTGAAGACCTTACTAATTGGGGATATGGCATCAGTAGTAATTCATCTGCCATTTTCACAAACCTAAAAATTTAGCTTCCTGAAGAAATAGTTTCCACTAGCAGGTAAACAGAATTCTTTACATCCTAGTCCCATATTCTGAAACTTTTCCATTCCCACACTTAGCTTGCCTTTTCAAAGTAAAATTATAAGTTAAGATTTTTACTTCTATTGATTCCGTCTAATACCAATATAATTTTCTCCAGAGTTAATGGTTCAGTCCTTCCCTGGGTACATGGCTCACATGACAATACCTTTGCATACACCTGGCACACAGTTGATATTCACTAATTCTTTTTTCTTTTTTTTTTTTGGTACTGGGGATCAAACTTGGGACCTTGTGCTTGTGAGGCAGGCGCCGGAACCACTGAGCTAAATCACCGGCCCGTTCACTAATTCTTTAATAAAGGAAGTACTGCTATTTACCAGTCAGTTTTTTATGAGGAAATTTAACAAACAATGTCACTTTTATGATTTTGTCAGTAACGCATTCTTTTCTGGGTAATAATATTTGCCAGTAAATTACAAAGTCCTTTCATTTTATTATTTTTAATGGGCTTTCATTTGCATTTAGTTGCCTTTTAATAATGCATTTTCTCTTCAGTTTGGAAATAAATGGTTCCACATTCTTGCTTCTGTTCAGTGAAGGTTCTTTTTAATGGCAGTGGCAGCCCAAATTTATAATCATGCATGGCCTGCCTGTGCACGCTTAAGTAGATGCATTTGCAGAATTCAACCCATAGAGGTCAGAATTAACAAACTAGAAGTGGCCTCTAGAGTTTCAGTCTTCAACTCAAGAGCCCGCAGCTCTGGAGAGTAACCTCTCACCTTTTATAAGCAAATTGGGTTTTTCTTCAAAGGATTTTTTCACTTCTCTTCATCTGGTGTTATAGGAGTACGTCTGGATGACAAAAGGAAGACAATGTCAAAATCATTGTGAGTGAGTAGGCTAATGAGCCTTTTGTATATTGCACAGAAATGTTCCTGACTTGACAATTTAGATAACTATTTTAGTCTTTCCTAATCTTTTATCAAAAATGTTCTTTACTGATTTTCCAACATAGACCAAATAGGCTCTATATTCACACTGACATAATGTATTTTTTAGAAATAAATTATTACAATATGTGTATTTTTAAAATTGTAATTGACAAAAGCTCTTCAGAAAAATCATTTTCACAGAAATACATTTATATCTGACCTCAGCTCCAGATTATAGCAGAGGCCAAAAAAAAAAAATGAGAATTTCTTACTGTTTAAAATGTTTAGGGATTTTAAACTTCAGCTTAACACTCTTTCAGTACTCTGGGAGGATTGTCCCAGAGTTTCTTGCAGCCTGGTTAATGTCACTTTGCCCTACGGAAGCTCATAGAAAGGCAAAAGACAATGAGCATGTGTGACAAACAAGCCTGAGCACCAGCACTAACCCAGCTTTCATCGGAGTCCTTAGTACACTGCAGACATTGCAGACACCTCAAACTATCTATCCCCTTCTGTGTTCTGCTCTTGAGATCCAGTTTCCCATTCTTCTCCTCCTTCCTGTTTCTCATTGTCATTTGGATTCCTCCTCTTATGGTAAACAAACTTCATCATTATCCTTAACTTACCCAAGAAGCTTCCCCCCCGGACCCTCCTTCCATAGAGGCATACTCCACTGTCCCTGGGAGGCCAGCTCTCTGCAGACCTCTCGGGGAGAAGCTGTCCCACATTTTCAAGCTCTGCTGGCGTGCACTGCACGAAGCCAGGATTACCTGCTATTGCTTCCACACCAATTCTTCTTCCTTCAGTCCCTCATTGTCATTTGTACCTCTGACCTCACTCCACATGTGTCACCACTTCCCTCTGGAAGAATACACTCTCCTTACATGAGCTGCCTCCTCACAGTACATTGACCTTTCATGACCACAATTTGAGTTGAATGACTTTTCTGAATGGCCCCATCTCTGAAATCTAGACTCCAATAGCCATTCGCCCTTGCCACACCCTATTCCAGATGACAGTGCAGCCACAGCTCAACCAGATGGGTAGCTCCAGTTCTGAACCCCAGCCATCCAACCTATTTTGTGCTCCTTCACTCTTTTCCACACTAGACTCTGTTCAGTCAGTTCAGTGCTTTGGCTCTCACCTCCTTAGTGTCTCAAATTCCTCACCTACGTGGACTGCTTCTCTCAGCTCTTCCTTCT
This sequence comes from Heterocephalus glaber, assembly GCF_053883595.1. Taxonomy (NCBI): domain Eukaryota; kingdom Metazoa; phylum Chordata; class Mammalia; order Rodentia; family Bathyergidae; genus Heterocephalus; species Heterocephalus glaber. The sequence goes on along the minus strand of NW_028258156.1, from coordinate 22,169,004 downwards.
TCTGTTTTCACATTACAAATTCTTGCAGCAGGTCCTTCTCTACACCCGTGGCTTTCACTGCTACTAAAAAGCTGGGGATTCCCGAATCTCATCTCTAGCTAGATCTTTCCTCCAAATTCCAGAGCCTCATAGCTGAGTGTCTATTGGACATTGCCGTGAGCAACTTCAAACTCAGCTTGTCAAAACTGAATTACTCATCCCTCCCCCACTGTGGGACTGGGAAATGTGATCCTCCTCCGATATCTTTCATCTTCCTGAGTGGTGCCTCATCTACTTAGTCCTTCAAACTGAAAACCAAGAGTCATTCTTGATCCTCCCCATTTTCAATCACCAAGTTCAGGCAGTTGCCCTCATTCCTGTCTATGGACTGCTCCGTGCCATTCAAATGGACCCGATTCACTTCTTACTTGAATGTGCTGTCAGTTAGGAGTCTTTGGTTGTGAACAGAAACTAGTTCTGGCTAATTTGTGTTATATATATGTACATGGGTATGTATATGTGGTCAGAAGACTAGAAGGATACTGGTTGGTTTCCCAATTCTGAAGAAAAGCCAACTGGATCTTTGGGAGCCAGTGGCTTGTGGAGGTAGGGAACTTTCTAAGGTAGACCATAAGCCAATGATCCTGAGCCCCTGTGTCCCTCCTAACTAATCTCCCTGGTTCAACCCCTCCCACAGCACTTTGATAATTCCCAAATCTCTTATTCTATAGCAGCCAATAATCTCTTTTTCTAAAACAGAAATCCAATTATATCTCTCTTCTGCTTAAAATTCCTCAATGCCTCATCAGAGCTTTCTGAATAAAATCCCTTGAGCACTGATAAATTGCCTTCTTTTGGCTTTATCCATGACAACTCTGCCTTCCCTCCCTCCACCTCATTCCCTGTCCCTGGGTCATATGTAACTACATTCAGTTCCCTGCATGTCAAAGAATCCCTCAAGTTCTGTATCAGTAACAGTGGCCCTGGCAGAAATCTCACCTGAGATGGTTCAAATGAAGAACTCCTGAATGAAAGAACCCCTTCCAGAGCTGCAGGAAGGGTTAAGTGATTTAACAATGGAAGATGGAGCATCCACAGACCAAAAGTGGTGGGAAGCCATTACCGTTCTAGAACTGAAAAGACATGAGGGGAAAACAATACCAGAGCCCAAGAAGATCTGGTGTCATGGAGGGCACAGTCAACCATTTGAATTGGCATTGTTGCAAGAACAGCTAATATCACGGATTAGGATGCCCACCTATACCTCTAGCTTGCCTAGTCTGTTTTGGTTTGTTTGTTTGTTTGGTACCTGGGATCAAACTCAGGACCTTGCGCTTTCGAGGCAGGTACCGGAACCACTGAGCTAAATCCCCAGCCCAAAATGCTTGGCCTTTTTTTTTTTTTTTTTTGGTACCAGGGATCGAACTCAGGACCTTGCACTTGTGCAGCAGGCGGTGAAACCACTGAGCTAAATCCCCGGCCCTTTGCCTAGTCTGTTTTGTATGATGTTTCATGGTGGAATTTTTCACACAGTTGTACTGGTTGGTTCACTCGTCTGGCTTCTACATAAGCCTACAAGCTTCCCAAGGACAAAGACCTTCCCAGCCTCAGCACCCCAAAGCATATACAGCATCGTCTCAGGCACAGACAGCATTCAACAAATATCGGCCGAATTAACAAAAAATAAACTTTCACATTTTTCAAGGTAGAGCCTGAAATTAATGGTTTATAAGCAACATAAGAAAAGTGAAGTGAGCATTTTCTGTAGGATTTGGGAAACACTTATTGAAATATGATGGCTTCCACTGTGTTCGTCTCCTTCTGTCTCCAGGATTAGATATCCTCTCTCAGAAGAAATCATTCTGAAATTAAAATGGAGACAACATTGGCTTTCCATAGAAACAATTAGCAAGAACCCCACATTAATATAAAGCAGAAGGTGAGGCAGAGCATCTGTCTTCTCTGATGCAAAAAAGTAAGACTCCATGAGTATTAGTGAGATTCCCAAAACAGGAAGAAAATGATTGGGGCAAACAGAGGGGAAAATCAACCTTAACTAAAAGTGAACAGGCCTTTCTGGGCCCTAAAATTAGTGCATAGATGTGACAGTGAGATGTCCCATGAGAAAAAAATAAGTAGCTCAGATCTCTGAGGGTAAACCTAAGTCAAGACTTAATGGCTCAGAGAGAAGATATAGAAAGTAGCTAGCTGTTAGACTTGCAAAGTTTGACTGTGACATGATTAATTATCTTTAAAGATGTACAACTCTGGACACTGCATAAGTGCATCAACAATCAATATCTGATCATCTCTGGAATACAGACAAGGCTGAGCTTGTGACCCACCAGGTCCAAATACTGGCCAGCCCCTGGACCAATGAGAATTCACTAAGATATAAGAAATGTTAGAATAGGCTGCTGGCTCCTAGAATACCCAATATCAATTTAGTCTCTACTTTGAACTTTTATAATCTACTCTCAAACAGTAGGTTTTCTTATGAAAAATTCAGAGTCATAGTTCAAGATCAAAACTTAAAGTAGAATCCCTTTGATGAGATAACTTCTGTGACCCTGCATTTCCTCCTCTGCAAAGTGGAGATGATAATACTCACTCTGCCAGATTTGCATCTGTCATGACAACCAAATGTATGACAACACACTCTGTAAACACAGAAATGACAGGCGATCCAAGCTTCCAGTGATCAGTCTGCTGCCTGCAGCTTTAGCTCAAAAAAGAGCTGCACACTTAGTGTCGATCCCTCATTTTCTTTTTCAATCAGAACAAAAGGTTCAAATTTCTGGTCAGTGTAATAAAATGAAAAATGGTTCAGAGCAGCAGGAAAATTTCAGGCAACCTAAAGCAGGGGAAGTCTCAAGTCAGGCCAGGAGGGAAACTTGGAAAAACTGAGACAGGGAAAGGAAGAGTAAAACAAATATGCAGCTTAAAAAGAAAAAAGAACCACAAAGCTCAGCGAACTTTGGCTCCTTTTCCAGAGGCAACACTCCATCCCCAAGTTCAACGGCCCTGCCAAGAGGGAGGAGAGTTTCACAAAGAAAAGCATCTTTTGTGGCAGTGGGGGTGGCAAGGAGTGGGGGCTGTGTATCTGACGATCAAGGGAAGACAAATCACTTGCACTGAGTCTGAGTAAGAATGAAAGAAACAATAAGAGGAAAAAGGCTAAGAGCCTGAACCTGGGCTAAACTAAATTCCGTCAAACATGATTGAATATACACAATGCCGAGAGCAAAAGCAGAGGCTCACAGTCACACATGGCCAGAACCCAGGCTCACCAGAGACACCAATACACTAACGTGCTCATGCGCGAGCTTGCCTGGTGGGGCTGGACGAAGGGATGTGGACTGGGGGCTGGCGGCGCTGCAGAACTGGCAATGCCAAATCCAAAGCCCTGGAGGGAGAAGCACAAATGAAACATGAGCAAAAACCAAACAACTCTAAGCACACAGTGCAACTCCCAGTTCTACCATTTAAAAGTCTAAGACTGTCCGGTAATTCACTTTCTCTATAAAACATGGTTGATAATGCCTTGGCTGCTGTAAGAATCAAGAGTATGTCATGAATGGAAAAGAGGTTAATAAATGATTGCTGTTTGATATAAAATTTCCACAAAGCCCAGATCCCCTCCTGCTGAACACGTCCAGGGCTTAGAGCAGACCTGGTCCAGGCCTCTGTTCTGGTCACCCACAGAGCCCACTAGGTTCCTTCTAGCTAGCCTGAGCCACAGTGAGAGCAGGACTCTGACCAATCCTGTGCTTTTCTCCTCTTCCCCTCTTTTATAAGCATCCTGCCCAGCAATAGCAAAATACAAATCCTCCAGGCTCCTGAGCACCCTACCTACCGTCTCCAACTGAAGGTCATCAGCTCCCTGCTTCCCTGGAAGTGGTGTTCCTCATGGAAACCACACAACACCACCCCTACCTTTGAGTGTTAGATGCTGTTCCTTCCTCCTGCTAGAGCAGCCACATGTGCTTGCCTTGGCAAGGATGGCAGGGATGGTGACAGCAAGAGGACTTTTCTGCACTGGTCTACATAGCACCTCAGGCCCACAGGGAACTTTGGAGACACTCTGGAAGCTCCCTTGGGTGCACCAAGGAAGCTGGGATGTTAGGTGGAGCCTCGGAGGAGGCCAAGTCCTGTCCTGTGTTCCCTCCCTACCCACTTGAGTTGCAGCCCTTGCCTTCTGCATTCCATCTGCCCACCCTGGCAAGGCTCCCAGTCTCTGGCCTCCTGTGACCCCAGTGCACCAATATGTCACCCTCTACCTTCAGCTTTCCTTGGCCTCCTGTTCTCCCACTTTACTAGCTCAAATAGGAGCCCAGGACTCCAATAAACTCAGTGATGCAGAGCTCATTTGTTTTCTTTCCTTCTTCATCTTTCTTCTTTGGAAAAAAAATTTTTTTTCACTCTATGCCCACCATCCTGTTTGGCAACACAGTGTTTATAAAATTTGCTCAATGACAAGTTTACTCCTGGCTCCATGTTGCTGATTCCCCTGGGACAGAGATGTTTAGGTACTAAGAGAAAAGAGAGACTTGAGACCACTTCATAGATGAATGTCTCTTGCATGTCACAATTTTCAACATCCTTTTATGAATATATTATTATTTTTATGGGAGCCTCACAGCCACCATATTAAGCAAGTTGTTCAGATTAAATATTCACCAAGATCAAATACCTTGCCCATCAAATATCGAATTGATTAAAGATGGCCCTGGAGCCTGAGCTCACTCCTGGGAGCCTGAGCTCACACATGTGGGCTATTCATTCGACTCGGGCCCTTTCCCCACTACCCCTGAGTGGAAATGCTCATGTGCTTCAGACTCTCCTTCTGATGTGGCCTGTGCTGACCACTCTCTTTTATTTTATTTTATTATTTTTAAAATTATTTTTGGTACCGGAGATCGAACTCAGGACCTTGCACTTGCCCAGCAGGTGTGGTGCCACTGAGCTAAATCCCTGGCCCTGATCACTCTATTTTAAATCACACACACACACACACACACACACACACACACACACCCCTACCCTTGGCATTTCTTATTCTCCCCTTATCCTGTTTTACCTTGTCTTCCTTTTCCATCACACTGAACACTTTCTAACCTAGGGCATAATTTACTTGTATGTTACTTTTCTTTCTTGTTTTTAGTTTCCTCCAGCTAGTACATAAGCCTCACCAGGTGGAAATCTTTATATCATTAGCTGCTATAGCCCCAGCACCTGGAACAGTATCTGACCTGTTGCAATACTCCATAAACACTTGCAGAGTAAAAGAATGAGCGGATGAATTTGCATTGGGTTTTGGATGTCCCTGATCTACCAGCCTCCCAGGAACCCACTCCATCAACATCTTTCCAGAACCCTCTGCAATACCTGCTCTGACCTCAGCACCTCTGCCATCATGTAGGCCTTTTTCAAAGTCCTTTTTGCCTGTACCCAAGCCTGGCTTTTTGGCTTGAACCTCACTTGCCTGCAGTCCTCTCACGAAGAGCCAGCTTAAGGTCCCATCCAGAGTGGCCCCTTCTCTGACCACCCAGTCTACATTGTAGCATCCTGACTGTTCCACTGTTTTCCTTTTCTAGACCTTCCCTCCATTATTTTCTACAAAGCACATAGCACACAGGACAGTTATTCAATGAATGTCAGAAGAAGAGAAGGAAAGCTAGAGAACTGAAGGAATGGGAGGCATCAAGAAGATCTGAATTGGGGGCCGGGGATTTAGCTCAGTGGTTTTGCCACCTGCTGCACAAGTGCAAGGACCCAAGTTTGATCCCCGGTACCAAAAAAAAAAAAAAAAGGAAGATCTGGATTGGGCTGGGGATTTAGCTCAGTGGCACTGTGCCTGCCTCACAAGCGCAAGGTCCTGAGTTTGATCCCTGGTACCCACCCACCCCAAAATCTGGATTTCCCCTTTTTTACTCCAGAAAAAGATGTATCTGATCATGAGACCTGGGTATGGGGGGTGGGGATCAGTAGGAAACAGGAATGTCTAACATCACATTCAACCCTGTTGATTAGGGATTCACAATGGTTAATGCAACATTCATTCTATGGACACAAGACAATAAGCAGAAAGCTAACTTTTCCGGACCAAAGGATGATAGCATTGTCTTCCAGATTTTCCTAGTAAAGCCAATTATGCCCATCTAATAACAGAAAATGCAAATATCTTTCCCTCACATGCAGAATGACAAACTTGCTCCAGCCCTTACTAAATGCCAACAGTCCACTAAAGGCTTAAATGCATTCCTTTGTCTACCTCGCTCCATAACCACATAATGGAGCTCTCCTTGCTCCCCTGTTGTACAGGAAGAGCCTATCCAGTATGCAGTGGAATGTGGATTAGAGATCAAGCAGACTGGTTCCAAAGCCTGCAGGCCTTACCTCCACATTTATTGCTTCTCTTCACAGCATAATGGACCAGTTCTATATAGTTCACTTGAAGGAGATAACCCAGCACTTCTGTGCTCAGATTTGACCTATGACTAATTTTCAAAGGTGACCCTGCAGTTGTCGGTAAAAGTGAGGTCCTAATTCACAACAGTTAGTAGAGATATTTTTAAATGGGGGTGCTGAGGGTGTCACTTAGTAGTAGAGCACTTGGCTAGCATGCATGAGGCCCTGGGTTCCATCCTCAGTCCTGGGGGAAAAAAAGATTGCCAATAACTGCCTATGTGTGGGAAAGGTAAACAGTATGTATTCCTATCTTGTGAACAATGAGAAAAGCCTCAAAATTTCAGCAATGCAAGGGCTCATCAGGTGCGCTCTCTGCTTTGGGGTCTTCCTGATCCACCTGCTATAAAGAAAGTTCTGTAACTGAAGACCCTTTTCCTTAGGAAGGGGTTTTTCCATTGAAAATATCTCTCATTTGCTTCTCCTTTTCAAAAATAAGACTTTATTCAGGTCTATCCTGTTCTCCTTCACAGGGAAAGCGCCTTTGAATGGAAGCTTAAGTACCACCCGCAGCACTTTGGTGCCTGCACCAAGGAGAGGGTGAGGCAGGGAGGGATGCAGCCTTCTGAACACAGTCACAGCAGTCTCATTGTGGGAGGAATTCTTTGAGACTCCACTGTTCTCTCTAAAATCATGATCTTCCACAAAGTGGACACTGTCCAATTCTGTCCTTTTCTACAGATCTGGACAGTATCCAAAACAGGAAGCTGTAAAAGTACAGTCATGCCACCATCTGTAATTGAGTCAGCGAGGGTACCTGTTAAGAACTCAGAGTGCTAGGCCCCCTCTCACATCTATAGCTAGGATCTGCATATCCCCCCAAATCTTCATGTTGGAAACAACCCCCAGGTAATATAGGAGATAGGCCATCACAAAGCTGGCTGGGGAAAGACGCAGGACCTGCTAATCACAAGATCCCAGGGCAACACCAGGACCCATATGCAGAACTTCTCTGGAGCTCCCACAAGCTGTGGACAGCATAAAAGAAGACCGGATGCCTCGGGGAGCTGCTATCGTGAGTTCCCGCAATAGACTGCTGCATTTCTCAGATGTGGCATGTGCTTTTCTTTTTGCTTTTACCCTCTTTTTCTCTTTCTTCAGCCCAAATTTGCTCCCCAGAGCTGGTTTCTTCCACACCTACTCCCCCTGCACATTTCAAATAAACTTTTTGGCATCATTTTTGGCTTGTCTCATCCAGTTCTTCCAGGCAAGAAGGACCTGGAAAACTTATGATTGGCAAGCCATTTCTAAAAGACTACCCAATAACACAAGGTCATATGTTAATAGTATTGGAGAGATAGGATCCTTAGTGTTTGTTTGTTTGAGACGGCACCTTACTATGTAGTTCAGGCTGGCCCTGAACTCACTGTGTTGCCCCAGCTGGCCTCAAACTCATGGCAGTCTTCTGTCTCAGCCTCCCGAGTGCTGGGATTATAGTATGTACCATGGTCTCTGCTGAGAGATGGGACCTTTTGAAGGCAGTTGAGACACCAGGGCTCTCCCCTTATGAAGTGACTGATCCACTCATATAGGAATGGATTAATGGGTTCTGACAAGAGCAGCTTTGTGGTAAAAGAGAGCTCTCTCTGGCTTGCTTGCATCCCTTTTGCTATGGGATGTCCTGAACTACCTTGAGACAGAAGAGACTCTCCACCAGCAAGAAAGCCCTCACCAAATGCAGCCCACAGCTTTGGAGCCCCCAGCCTCCAGGGCCATGAGTAGACTTTTATTCTTTATAAAATATCCAGCCTGTGAAAGTGAGTTATAGTAACACTAAGTGGCCTAAGATGCCTTCTAAATCAGATTCTCTGGAAATAGAATCTGGGTAGGATCTTTCAGATTTACAGGATCCTGAGGCATATTAGGGTTTGGGAATCACTGGATTTGAAAATTAAAGATTTTTGACTCTTTCAGAAAACTGTGGCTCAGGTGAGATCACAAACACTTTGGTAGGGATTTTTTTTTTCTCAAGCACCCTCCTGACATTATGTTACCAACTAGGCACCCAGGGAACTGCAGATCCACTACAGAACAAAAGGTCTGTTCACAGAACTGTGGCAACCAACTCACTTAGATGCCTCTGCCTTGCTAATAATGCTGGCTGCTGCTTAATGAGAGTTTGCACTGAACAAAAGGAGCAGAGATGGGGTGTGCAGGTGAATCTGCAATTGCCATGGAAACAGTAGCCATTATCTCTAGATAGGATCCCCTCTAGGGCAGTCCTGCTATTTGGTATTAAGTCTGTTTCTGCTTGCTTCAGTTTAGAAATCCTGCTTTGCTAGAGCATGATTCTCAGGGTTTATAAATGTGTACCCAAAAAAGAAGTAAATAGGGCATTGTGTTTTCCTACCATTCTGTTTTCTTCTCTTACATCTTTCAAAAGCATCCTGGAATAATCCAAACAGGAAGAAAATTCTTCTCATCTCTGCACAAATTTCACATTGCCTCTCATGTGTAGGGAAACAGGAGGAGTTGGATTTGGGGTTGAAATAATTCACCTGCCTTCCTCCTTCCCCTTCCTAATTAGTAAAACTTCATCTGCCCCAGGATTTTAATTAAGTTAAAATGTTAACACATTGTTTATTTTACACTGAGTCTGGGGAAAATTTTTAAAAGGCCAAATATAATGGAAACAATGCTGCCTTTCTGTTCCAAAACCTGTATGTTAACTTTCAGCATACTGTGCAAAGTAACACTGTATCTTATGTTAGGAATGAAGCATTTTTTTTTCTTTGCCTAAAAATGGTAAAATAACAGCAGCAAGGAGCATACGTGTTTATCCCATAGGAGACAAGGCTCAGTGGGCCATGTCCTTAGCAAGGGAATTTTCCACATTCCAGATCAGGCCTTCATCCTTCCAGGCTTAGGAGCCCCAGCCTCCCTGAGAGAATTAACCTCCCCAGGTGCAGACAAACATCCACTAATTTCCAAACAGAATGCCAGATTTCTCATTTCCAATAAGAAGTACTTCTCACAGGAATATGCACCCTCATCTATTGTAGGACCAGCCCTTTCTCTCTGTTGGTGAACTTACAGGAGAAGCCAAATAATACAGTGGTCAAAATGATATAGGAGGAAAAGATGTAACTCCCAATCCTGCTAGATATCCAAACCTCGAGTTTGTGTTCTCTAAAATGGAAGGATGAATGCTAGGAACAGCTGAAGTTGAGAGTAGGAAGAATTTATTGAGGGAGAGACAGCTCCTGCCTGAGGACAGGAGGGGACACCCGGAAAGTGGGTGTTTCATAGGTCAAAGCCATGAGGTGAGGTGGGTTCAAGGTGGGACAAAACTATAGTCAACTAGTAAGACTGCAGATAGGTAAGTTAATTAGATATCTTGTAGGCAGGCAGGGCCAGCCCAGAAGGAGCCAACATAGAGGACAATCAAGACACAGTCACTGAAGGCCAGCATTGGAAATGGAGAGAAACTACCACACCCATGTAGGAAGAACAGCAGTGACTGATATTCTAAACAGGTATCAATCACCTGGCTGAGGGACAAAGACCTTCCAAGAAAGATCCCTGACCCACCCCTTTCCACCAAAAATCCTTGCTCATTCCTTGTATGCTTGCTACATTACTTGTTTCCCCATTGGATGCCCATCTAATCAATATTACCTAAGCAACTATACTTGTCATAATCTTATTGGTTTTTCATAGTTTTGTCCACCTTGTCATTTCTCATTGGATCAATATTACCTAAGTGACTGTACTTGTAATCTTACTAGTTGACTACAGCTTTGTCCCACCTTGAACCCGCCTCACCCCGTGGCTTTGTTCCATAAAATACCTTTGAGAAGTTGGGTGAATGGTCAAACCATTTTCTGGTCTCCCTTCTGTCTCTCTTAGACAGAAGCTTTCTTTCTCTCAATAAATTTTTCCCACTCTTAACCTCCATTGTTCCTAGAATTCATTCTTCAATTTTAGAGAACACGAACTTGTTTCAGATATCTAGTAGGTTTGGGAGTTACATCCCTTCCCCCTATATCAGTAAGATTACAAGTAATAGTCCCTTAGGTAATACTGATCCAATGAGAAATCACAAGGTGGACATGAGGTGGGACAAAACTATGATCAACCAATAAGATTATGACAAGTATAGTCGCTTAGGTAATACTGATTAAATAGGAATCCAATGGGAAAGCAAGCCATGTAGCAAGCTTACACGGAATGGATTAGGGATCTTTCCTGGAAGAGGTGGGTTAAGGCCTTGGTCCCCTACCCAGGTGATGGATACATATTTAGAATATCAATCACTGCTATTCGTTCCCAGGGGAAGTTCATGGGTATAGTAGTTTCTCTTTTACAATGCTAGTCTTCAGTGAATGTGTCTTGATTGTCCTCCATGTTGGCTCCTCCTGGGCTAAGTCTAACTGCCTATAAGATATATAATTAACTTACTTATCTACAATAAAAATGCCATTTTGTTCATATATGTTTAAAAAAACCCATTACTACAAGGAATGGAATACTGAAAGCTGTTTTAATGGATCCATAAGGAAGGAGTAGAATACTGAAGGCTCTTAGAACAGATTCATTTCCGTAGGCAAAACTGTAGAGGAAGTCAGGTAATAATCAGAGATTGCCTAGAGAGCAGGAAATCAGAAGAAAGAGATTTCTTAGATAAATCCAGTGCCTAATGGCACCAGGCAGAGATAGCCTGACGCCTCCACTTACATCCTAGGATTGACCTGCCCAGCCAGCTGGAGGGGTTTATGCCCTCCCTAGACAACTCTGTGGAAAGCTCTGCCAACTTATCTGGTGGCTCCATTTTCTGCATTTCCAAGCTGATCAGCAATTCTTACATTATTTCTTTAGCTGTATTTAGTATCAGTCAGGTTGCTATCTTGTTAGCTGAGGATCATTTTATCTTGCATCTTCCATGTTCTGTATTCTGTTCTGTACCATTTTGCATTAGGTTTATGGTTTAACTCTGAGCCAATCATCTTATTTCAATTTCTTAAAACCATTTTTTCTGATGCTTCCAATACATGGCCAATATATCCAAGTACAGCATTTTATTACTTCTGATTTATGAGGAACTCCGTCTTGTTTTGAGAAGACAGGAACAAATTCCTGCTTCATCTCCTCCTTAGCATGGATTTAGTTTGGATCAAACCAAGAGCTAGGCTGAGCTACCTTCAGCTGTCATTGCTAAGGCATCACTAGTTGCTTTACAGTTGCTGACCTCTTTGTTGTGCTTGTTTGCCTTCTCTGGTCGTCATTCACCCACCACCAATGGTCCATTAAGTGAATACTTAGGTCTTAAACTGAAAGAGCTGGGGCCAGATGAGGGAATGGGGGTAGTGAGATTAAAGCAGGGGCTGAGCCAGGGAGTACAGATAGGAACCGCTAGGGCTAGTCTGTGGGGACACAGAAAAGAGGCCAGTTAGATCATTTTTACCTCAATGTTTGTATTCGTGGGACTGAGCATCAACTGCATGAACATTCCTAATTCTATTCATAATTTATTCATTTTCAAGAAAATTCCAGCAAAGCAGAAGGAAAAGGAGAACAAAGACTTTCCAAAATTCCTAGGGGTCCTTTGCTGTCTTTGGGAACCAGGGACTCAAGTTTCTTTGAAAGCTTTAGCCTGGAACAGAGCTATGACCAGAAGTAAAGGAAACAACAGCGTTAAAAAACCAGGGCTTCTCACTCCCCAGATTCCAAGGAGATGAGACAGGAGGTGCAAAAGGAGCCAGTCTCCAACCTCACCTGCTCTGAGACCCTTTCTTCTCAAGCACATGGGTCTCACCTTGAGAAGCAGCTCCTGCAGCTGTTGCAGAAGGGCCTTTGTCGGTGATAGAGTTATCTACCAGACAAAATGGTCCCAACAGTCCTACAATCTAAAATGGCCCCCGTTCCTAAAATGGCTCCCGCTTATGGAAATCAGCCACTTCAGAAAAGTGAAACCTACCCCCTCTTGAGAAGCAAAACCTAACTTGTTGCTCCACCCTGCTACCCACGTGATGCTCTCCTTCCAATCACCTGGCATCCAGTTGCTCAACTCTCAAAATGCCCCCCCCCCCCCCGCCGGGCAGCACCACCCTATATAAACCTCACCCCAGTTAGTCTCGTCCTCTCTCGCCCTTGTTCAAAGCAACCTGACAGCTGTTTCCCCAATAAACCCTTGCCTTGGGTGCTCCTGTTTCTGCTCATTTTCTTTCAGTCGGGGACTCTGTAAGGCAAGGGTGTGCCCAGCATCAACATTCACCTTCTGAGGAGGTGGGTTCTGGATCAGCCATCCCTCTCTCTGAGGGATATTAAGAGGAACTGAGTAGGTATTTTCTGAACCATTATTAAATGTCTAGGGTAGTAGGAAGTAAGAAAAAGTTGAAAATACTAGGAAATGTTTTGTCATTTGAATGCACTAGAGTTTTGTTTGTTATTTGCTTGTTTGTTGTACTGAGGATTGAACCCAGCGCCTTCACACTGAGCTACATCTGTAGCCTTTTTTAAGTTTTATTTTGAGACAGGATTTTGTTAAATTGCCTAGGCCAGGGCTTGAACTTGAATCCTTCTGTCTCAGCCACTCAAAGTGCTGGGATTACAGGCATGTATTACTAAGCTATGGTTTTACTTATTTTTTTATTTTTTAATAATTTTTTTGGTAGCAGGGATTGAACTCAGGACTTTGCACTTGCGAGGCAGGCAGCAGAACCACTGAGCTAAATCCCTAGCCCTTCTTTTTTAAAAAGAACCATAGAATCATTGAAGCTACCAGTTCTACATTGCCTGGGGGGGGGGTGTTTATACACATATAAATTTTGGGATTAAAAAGGCCCAGATATTAGTATATACCGTGAAACAACATCCAATAAAGGTAGCAAGTGGTACAGATTTCTGAATATGAGATTAATTCTTGTGAAATGCCTATCTAAACAATAGTAGAGGCCCAATATACAGGTAAATCCTTCTTTAAAGAAATAATTATACCATTAAATCCATTCCTACATCTACACACTCTAGTTGTGAAATATTTCCTACTGCAAATCCACATTCAAAATTTAAAGAATGTCTTCAATTCTGTTAAAAGAATAAAAGTAGTTTTAGGCTCATAAATTTGAAATAATAAGCATCAGTACATGAAAAAATCTCAAGGTATACACTTTATTTTCACTCTTGAACTACTTGAGCCATCTAGTATGCATGAACAAATGGGCAAAAGCTAAGGTTTCTAGTTGAATGGTGGTGCCCTCAATGAAATAGTTTTAATTCAGTTGCTTGGGAGGATGCGTAGTCAGCCAGCCCATGCCCCTCTGACCCAAGAGCTAAGCCTATCAGCCCACAAGCCCTCTTGTACTGCTCCACACAGACTTGCAACCTAAAGAGCCATTACATTACTGCAGAAGGAAGCCATACTAGACCTTCAGGGGCTCCTTCCTACATATGAGCAGACAATTTAGGGTTGCCAGGCATAGGAAAAGAACCAGCAATAAGAAAGGATCAAGACAAATAATCAGAAAAAAACTGAAACAATTTGGGGAACAAAGCAATTTTAATTATAATTAAAATACCCCAAGAGAGGGTAGATCTATAAACCAAGGTTAACATGCTACTAAAAAAGAACAGAAAACAGAATCATTAGAAAGTATTAGTTACTAAGTAAAAAGTGGAAAGGTTGGGCCAGGGATATAGCTCCAAGGCACCATGCGCCTACCTGGCAAGTGCAAGGTCCTGAGTTTGATCCTGGGTACCAAAAAAAAAACAACATAAAAAGGAAAAGTCAAGTCAAGAAAATTTCTTAGACCTTTAGAAGATCCAAACATCTTTTTAAAAATCCAAAATGGCAAAAGAAGTTGTTGAGCTCAAACAAAACAGCTGTATGCATTGTAACAAATTGAACAGACAGACACACACATAAGGCAACTTGTTTATAAACCAGAGTGCACTCAGATGTATTTGGCCAAGTTGAATTATAATAACCCTTTTATAATTTTTAGGTTTGTAACTATAAATAAGACTAGTCAGAACTTCGTAGGTCAATTAACAGAGATCTCTTGTAATAAGAATCAAAAGGAGTAAAAACCTTTTATACCTGTGAAAGCAAAAACAGTTTTAAGATGGGCCCTAAATTGACAGTTTATCTGACTGGAATGCCCAGCTATACAGGCTTTTTATTGTTGTTTTTATAGCCACAATTGTTTGACAGCCACATGTAATTGTTCCCTCTAAAGGGACAGACTGTTAAAGGTAATTTTAACTGTCTCTATGGGGGTGCACTAAGGCCAGGTTTGGGTGTAGAAAGAGACTAGGTGACACTCTTTGGAAATAAGTATGAACACTGTGGGCTTAGATTGACTTGCGCTCATTCTGGCTAGTTCCCTTGGTGTGTGTGGTGTTTCCTTGAACAGTGTCAAGATGGACAAAGGGTGGGAGACCTTCCAGAGGAAAGTCCATTCAGGCATTAATCTGGCTGTGTGCCTCTCGGCAACTTTAAGACCCTCCAGACTAGTGAGGAATGTCACTAAAGACCTCTGTTTTGTCCTTCTTTGACACGTCTACAGAATCTTAGATTTGTGGAGCCGTATGGACAGGACAGCCCATGGCTTAAGCTGTCCATTACATTCACTCACACTTCACATGACAGGGATTCAGAGGCTAAACATTTCAATCCTCCTTCCCCAGGGATTTTGTCCTCTCAGGCCAGCAGGCAGAGGCTAGCAATAATTAAACTAAGTTGAACTAACAAAACAAGCCAGCAGGCAAGACTGAAATTTAAACCAAAGACAAGTGAGAATCTTGTTCTCGTTCCAAAACAAATGAGGACTTTATCCTCCTAGAGGGGTGGCCAGGCCCTCCTTCTGCCCAAATGGGGCAGGATCAAACAGATAACAACTAGGGTGCCCCTGGGGGTCTTACCTTATCTGACGACTAAGTTGGATTAAACAAGACCCATGTCCTCTTTCCTTCTGGGTCCAGGGGAACCATAGCGGTAGAGGGAAGAGTTTGTCCCCAGTCTTCCCAGGAGACTCAAAGAAATCTCTGAGGGTGCACCTTCCATGGGGGAATCTTCGCTCCTTCTGCAGGGGCTTCACCCAGTGATTGTAAACTTATCAGTGGGGTGGATCTTCCCAGCCAACACACCTAGATATTGTAACAAATATAACTCAAAGCGTTGTAGCTCTAGGTGGTATAACAGAGTCAGGCTGAGAAGAATCAAGCACACATCCTGGAAGTTGGAGGGAGGTTTATTTCGCTAGCAGATGATCAGGGATTTCTCTGCAGAGCAATCAGTCCAGTCTGGGTGGTGAAGAGGGTTTATATAGATTTAGGAAAAGAGGGGTGAGGATACAGTAGCAAGACACTTAACATTAGTTCATTGATTGAGGTAGATACATTCAGCTTACACAATTGGATAGAAAGGGACACTAAGATTCACCTTATTTACATATGGTGGGAAGCAGGGGTCACAGAAACTCTACTGAGATCAAAGGATAATGGAGGAAAACATGTCAGGCAAGTCTGAGTGAGACCCAGACATGTTTTAGATGCAGACCTAGGAGGAGCCTTTTGTTTGCTACCTGGTTAGCTCTGGCACAGGCTCCTTCTGGTTAGAAATCATTTCCCTGTTCACTTGGGATTGAGCCCAGGGCCTATTCACTCAGCTACACCCTCCATTCCTTTTTAAAATTTAGAGACAGTCTCACTGAGTTACTAAGTTGCCCAGGCTGACCACAGTTATGGATCATTAGGAAAAACTACGGTAAAATCTATAAAAGCTCAACTAGAGTTTTAAACTTCTTAGCTAAATGTGTCCTTCAAATTGTCTGTATCTTACAGCTAAGACTGCAGAGATTTATGACAAAATATCAGCCTTATAGATAACCTCCATCAATAAAAGAGTCTAAGAGCTAACAGGTTACAATCACTATTTCAGTCTCTAAGTGTGATGCTTTCCCCCAACCTGCCTTTCCATTTTAGTGCTCATGCTTAGATTATACATGGTCTAATTTCTTTAAAATTTTGTTTATTTTTGCCTAGAGGCTGCCAAAACTCCAAATGGTCATACAAATGGAAAACAAACGTGCTAGACTTCTTTTACAGGGATCCACCAAATTGACCTTGTAAAAAGTTCATAACTGCTAAACTACAATACAACTTCTGTGTTGGATTCTAAAGTTCCCTGGACCTTCTCTTTATCCTCTATGTGGAAGAATATTACTAGTTCTTCCTGACTTAAAGTTACCCAAGATGACAATGTCTCCCACCTATTGAGAGCCTTTAGATAGACCCTCTACAGATTATTTCTGACTGCTGATCACAACTACAGCCCTCTTCAGCCCAAAATAGCCAGAACAGTCTTTGCCCCTTGCCCCCTCATGGCAGTTAGGGGTACTTCTTCAGAGGGGGAATATTATAGATAGATAAGTTAATTAGATTATCTTGTAAGGAGTTAGACAGGGCCGCTCATGGAGCCAACAGTGAGGAGCCAACATAGAAAACAATTTAAGACACATTCACTGGTTAACATAAAAAAAGAAAAAGAGGTACTACTTCCCCTGGAGGTAGATAACAATGGTTGATATTCTAAATGGGAAATTTCTAGTATGTGACTTGCTTTCCCATTTGATCCCCATTTAATCAAAATTACTGGGTGACTGTACTTGTAATTTATTGGTTGGTCATGGTTTTGTCCCACCTCATGCCCACCTTGTAAATTTCCATTGGGTCTTATAGTTTTGTCCCACTTTGTACCCACCTCACCACATGGCTTTGCAGTATAAAACATCTTTAAAAAGTGGAGTGGGCAGGCAACCCTCTTTCTGGTCTCCCTTCTGTGTCTCTCTTAGAAGCTTTCTTTCTCAATACATTTTCCTACTCTTAACCTCCATTGTTCCTAGAATTCATTCTTCCATTTTAGAAAGCATGAACTCGTGTTTTGGATATTTAGTAGGTTTGGGAGTTACATTTCTTCCCCCTATATCATTTTGGAGGCCCCAACGAGTTTACTGAACAGAAGTAAGAGTTTTCTTTCATAGGTTCTAACTTTGGTCTTTTTGCTTCATAGACTGTAACTTTTGTTTCATAGACTCTGGACATTTGTTTCATAGATCCTGATTTTTGTTCCATAATTTCTGGCCTTTGTTTCAGCTTTTTGTTTCAAAAGTGTCTTAATCTTAAACTGCATGATTTAAATGTTTGCAAATTTTTGGTTTCTCTTATGATACATTGTCCTTTGTTAAAATTACATTTTATTATTGTTTTGTATATGTTACACTTGGACTTAGTTGCTTAATAATGTTGTAAAATGAATCTTTTTTCAAATCATCTCAGATAAAGACAGTTCAGGTTTTTATTTGTCCCTTATAAAATGCCAAACAGTGGTTACTCTGCTAGCGAGTAATTGCCCTTAGGGCAGCTGCCACTCTCAAAGCAGAGAACAGGTTTCTCCAGTTGCCCTCTGATAAATCCCCACACCCATTAAAGCCAATGGCTGGTGGAACATTGACCAGATAGGTAATTGTGTTCCTTTCATAGGCAGATCTGTGATTGCGTGGAAGTAGCAGAAACTGAGGTGACAATTGAGAGGTCATGGCCAGGGCTACTCTCTGGTGGATACTCAAAGGTCCCCCAGAAGAAACTAGGTCCTGACAGCCCATCCTGTTAATCAAAACCACCCCCAACAGCTGTTAAAGTTTCAGAGATCCAGCCATGGATTCATCAGCCTCAAATTAAGAAGGCCCATCTCAGCAACTCTTGGGAGGCCCACACCAACAAGACAATTCCCTTAAAGATCACTCTGAGGAGACAACACACTCAAGACCTGCTCCTGTCACTCCAGGCACTGACAGGCCAACAACACACAGCTGGCCTGAGGACCTCAACCCACGAACCACTGCTGTGCTTTCCAGACTTGATCTTTCCCTGACATCTTTATTCTTGCCTACCTCAGAGTGACTCCCTTTATTTTGGCGTAGGCTTAATAACTGTTGCTCCAGAGGACTGGAATACTTTCAAAGATGTTTCCTCTTAGCTATATGTTGGGGTTTTATGTTGGTATTTGCTATCCTATCTTCTTTAGATTGACTCAGGAAAACCCTGACAACTGGTGGAGTGTCCGAGGTGACAGGAAGACATGGATAGGTGCTATATCAGGACCTCTCCTTGGTACCCTCATGTTATTAACAATCGGTTCATGCTTTATAAATTGGTTCATATGCTTTATTTCTCAATGCCTTAACTCCATTAAGATCCAAAAACCATACCAATTGATGGTAACTTCAAGGTCTGATGCTTACACTTACACATGTAAAAACATAGACCATCAAACAAGTTGAAGATTCAACTGTAATCAAAAAAGAGGATGGAATGAACAAGGAAATGATTTCTGACCAGAAAGAGCCTATGCCTCAGGTAATCAGGTAGCAAACAAAAGGCTCCTCCTAGCTCTGACCCCTCTCACACCTAAAACATGTCCAGGTCTCATTCAGACTTGCCTGACATGTTTTCCTCCATTATCCTTTGATCTCAGTAGAGTTTCTGTGACCCCTGCTTCCCACCATATGTAAATAAGGTGAATCCTAGTGTCCCTTTCTATCCAACTGTATAAGCTGAATGTATTGACCTCAATCAATGAACTAATGTTAAGTGTCTTGCCACTGTATCCCCACCCCTCTTTTCCCAAATTTATTTAAACCCTGTTCACCACCCAGACTGGACTAATTGCTCTGCAGAGAAATCCCTGATCATCTGCTAGAGAAATAAACCTGCCTCCAACTCCCAGGATGTGTGCTTGATTCTTCTCAGCCTGACTCTGTTATACCACCTAGAGCTACAATACTATGAGTTATATTTGCTACAATACAAGTAGTTAAATAAATAAATATTTTAAAAATTAAGAGACCTTTTCAGTAAGGGTGACATTCAACAAATAAAATTGTAACAGAGGACAAAGATAATGAAGAAGGCAAAATTAACAATGAAAATATCAAAACCAAAAGGTCACAAATCTTGAGACTGAGAGGATCTCCTAAATGCCAGGTTGAGCAATTTTAAAACACCTCTTCCTAGATATATGGTTATTGAAATTTTTGAACACCAAGCCATCTGAAAATTCTCTAGAAAGTAAAGCCAGGTCAGATACAAAAGAACAAATCACATTGACATCTGATTTCTCACTACTACTAAGTGCAGGTACAGAATAAATGGAACTACAATTTCTAAAGTGAGGGGGAAAATTATTCAAACTATTGTGGTAATATTGTGGTAGGGTTGTAGCATGACAATTTATCTGTTTATTCTGTGTTTCTTTCCCTCTACTGGATCACACTTTTAGGGTCTTTTTAAAATTCCCTATTCAGATGGACATAAGTCACCCACTTTGGAAGCAACAATAAAGCCTATAAAATTGAAGGAATGAAATCTGTAGCCCATGGAACAGATGAAAAGATATGCCCCCATGCTTGCAGCTAGTTTTTCCACTCCAAAGACTAGATAAACTATGTATTAGGAAAGAGGAAGAAAAGGCAGCAGGATCACCTCAGAGAAGAATGAAGACCATTCTAAATTTAAGAGAGAAAGGAGAAGGATAGGAAAGCCTTTCATCACACGTCAGTACATTGCTTGGAAACAGTGGTGAGATGTCCACTCTGACTGCACTCTCCAGTGAGAACTCCATCCTTTTAGCCTGATGGCTGGTTGCCACCCTTTGTGTGTTAGTTCAAAGGTCCACTGTTTGATGTGAACAACTAAGACATTTTATAGGATGTTGGTGGCATGAGCAGAAAGCATTTTCATCCAATCAAGACAGGACTGGGAAGAACCAGTTGAAAATTGCCCTTTGAGCAATTCTATTCCCAGCCAGACTAGCTATGTTGGCAAAACTAAGACATTTTGAAGCATGCCAATCTTAGTTTTGTATCATTTGTAGGAAGTTTATTGGTTTAGTTTTATTTTATTTGTAGGAAGTTTATTGATCTATTTTGTCACAATGAGAGAAGGAATCAAGAAAGACGAAGTTGTGAAATTCAGGAACAGAAGATGCAACCCAAAAGAGCCCTAAGGGTTCCCGGGATAATGATTGTACTGCAGCTCTAGAAAATAAACAGTTCCTGACAAGATGGAGGTCTCCAGAAGGGAGGGAAGTTACAAAGATGATCTTGATGGAAAAGATGATATAATCTGATACAATACACAGGATAGGATTTATTGAAACCAGGACTTTAACAAAGGGGAGAAAGTAGGAGAGGGAGGGAGAGAGGGAAGTTGTTTAGAAACAATGAAGCTTTACTGAAAATCAAAATCAAAATATGCAGCAAGTTCAAATGCGTAAGGGTTTTAAACTTTTCTAAATTGTAATAAAAATTTCTCTGACCTTTGAGGAAAAGAAATCATCCCCTTCATCCTGGGTTTTTATCATTTGGGCCAGAAAAGAAGTAAAAATATTTCTACCATATAACTTGGGCCAGTATTTGTACAGGCCTAGTAACACAAAAGTCGTGAGTTTTTGTCTTTGTCTTGTTTGGTTTGGCTTGCAAGGGATACAAGTATGGTAGCAGAACAGTTGAGAGAAGGAGGTTCATTGAAGTGCAAGTAAACTAAATTAAAAAAAAATAGAGTACTAGTATCTTTTCTAAGAAGATAATCCTGAAAACCAATGGCCCAAGAAACAGATGCAGCTGGACAACTAACAAAGAATGTTAGGAATTTGTGCACATGGTAAATAGAACATTATAATTATTCTAAATAGCATTAAAACATTTTCCCTTCTTTTTCTTTTTGACATTATTAAAAAAAAAAAAACCCTAAATTTCCTGGAACTATCTTTAGGGTGACATCAACTTGGTATCGCTCTTAAACTTTTGGTCAAGGAATTCAGCATTTTCCAGCTAACTTGACATGATAATGTTTATCAGGAGTGTCTCTAAGCAAAGAATATTAATTGTTTGAGTGGCACACATAATTTCATTTATTTATTTATTTATTGGTACCGGGAATCAAACTCGGGTCCTTGCGCTTGTGCAGCAGGTGGCGAAACCACTGAGCTAAATCCCCAGCCCCACATAATTTTAAATATGTAAAGATAAGTATATAATTTAAGTTTATCCTTTTTCCTTAAAGGGAAAGAGATGTTTTGTTGCTGTTGCACAGAGTCTAAGTTGATATTGGTTGACACGCGGCAGCTGCGGGGCAAATGGGGGGGTGAAGACAAAATATACTTTATGCAGCAAGATGTCAGCTGCACGGTCCAGTCCCCCACCATCCTGCAGTGTGGACAGCACTGTTCCTGTGCCTCCTGTAAATGTATACTCCTGCAAATGACTGGAAGCCTTTGCGCTTAACAAAGTCATGTGAGGCTTTTTCTATCTAAATGCTACATGAAGGTAGTTTCAGCTACCCGCATATTGTAAGAAATTCAAAGATGTCCAATTATTCATTTCCACTTATCAACCAAAAACTTGTTTAGTGTGTAAACTTTTTCTTTAACTGTATAGTGAATAGGTTGCTGAACTGGTGGCAATTCATCATGGAATAGACAATGATAACAATTAATTTGCCTCAGGGGCCGGGAATTTAGCTCAGTGGTGCTGCCACCTGCCTCAAAAGTACAAGGTCCCGAGTTCAATCCCGGTACCAAAAAAAAAAAGAAAATTAATTTGGCTCGAATAGAAGGAAAGGGAAGAAAGAATGGAAAGAACAAAGAAATGAAGAGAAACAGGGTAAATAAATTATCTAGGGTCACAGAAGTAACCAATGGAAAAACTGAAAGAAAGAAAAAAAGACACCCAGCATTGGAAGGAGAGAAGAGTGTTAAATATGAAAAGAACTAAAAGAGAAATGTGTTTTGAATACCTAGTCAGCTCGTGCTGCTAGGTCAATATCCTGGACTGGGTAATTTAAACAATAAGCACTTATTCCTGGCAGGCTGGCAGGCTGGCAGGACAAGATCAAGGGGCTGCAGACCCAGCATCGAGAGATCTCTCTTCCGGGTTTGCAGATAGCCATCTTCTCATTGCACTCCCACTTGGCAGAGAGAGGGGCAGGGTGCAAACTCTCTTAGGTCATTCCCTGCAAGAACTAATCCCTTCACAAGGCCCCCAAAGGGCACTTCGCACTAGGGTTTCAGTGCATTAAACTGGAGTGGGAAGCCCCACGGGCATTCACTCCTTAGCACTGACTATGGCAAGTGAAGCCGAGACTGGACAGCAGTGGGGAGATGTTGTTTTGGACTATAAACTCCTCTATCCTCTGATTAACCTTGAATATACACTTCTTTGACTATAAATTTCTAATATGCATTTCAGAAGTTCCCTTCTCTGTGAATATTTTCTGATCTTTCCCCCCATGCCCCAAGGAAAGCTGGTCTCTTTTGTGTATGCCCTGATCGTACTCATACCAGGTGCTGTGCACTGAACAATGCTGCACCGCCACCAAATTCATGTGCTGAAACCCATGTAAAGATACTGAAGATAAGGCCCTTAGAAGTTGCTTAAGGTTAAATGAGTCCCTAAGGGCACAGATAGAACTGGTGTCCTCAGAAGAAGCGTAAGACACCAGAGCTGTCTCTCCACCATCTGAGCACAGTGTGAATTAGCCACCTGCAAGCCAGGAAGAGAGCCCTCACCCAACCCAACCGTGTTGGCACCCTGCTCTCCAGCTTCTCAGAACTCTGAGAAAGTTAAATGCTGTTGTTTCAGATACACCAGTCTACAGTATTTTATTATTGCAGCCTGAGCCGACTGATACATCAGGCTCTAATGTCATGGTTGGATCCATTCTTTTCCCCTTCTAGAGTCCTCTCCTTGTGAGCAGAGGCCATATCAATATAACCACCATATACTGAGGGCCTATTATGTGCCAAATGCTGCACTAGGCACTCACAATTACCTCATTTAATCTGGACAACTCCTTAAGGGTAGATATGTTACCCTTACTTTACAGATAAATTAAGGCTCGGAGAAATTCTGATTTGTCTAAATGCATTAGTATCCATTTATACCTGACTCCTGCCACAACATTGCCTTCCTTCATTACTATATTTTCTTGCCTTCTAAAAGTTTCCCCACAAATACCCAGTTTTCAGAGGTTGTTTATTAATTTCCTGCATCCCTATCTCATCAGGGCAGAGGACAACATTTCCCTTTACAATAATGAAATTACTAAATGTGATGTTCTTGGACACTTTGACCTCTCACAGTCATAACTTTAAATTAAATTAAGCATTTCTTCTCCAGACAAGTTCAGTTGTATAATTTGCAGAGCTCAGTTAACAATGAAATTAACCAACTTGCTGTTCAAAAAGTATTATGAATTCCAAGATGGCAAAGCAAAGCTTTAAACCAGACACAGAGCCCTTGCTGGCAGAGGCCATGCACCATGTGAAATCGCTTACCAGGAGAGCGTAGGTTGGGCTGGGGAGTACGTCACACACCCATTTTTCCTTCGTTTCTCTGTTCCCTAGAAATGGTTCATTAGCCAGATTAGCACGAGAGAATTCTCAACAGACAGGAGAGTTGCATTACTAAGCAACAAAAGTACTTGTGGAATATGAACCATTAGCAAAGGAGGCTGAGTACCTTAGATCCAGATTTTACTCCCAAAGGGGGAGCACATCAAACAAAAAATAAACTTTGTATTACAAAATGAGAAGATAGCATGATCACAGGAAATGAAAACGTTTGCCCCGTTGCCTTACAATGAAATTAATCTTTAAATACATTCAAGAGTTTTCATCAAAATTGCCAAGCCTCAGCAGAATGCTCCAGCCTCAGCTGCAGGCTGTTCAGCTCTGCAACAAGACTTGCATGCCGATGGCTTGTGGGAGCCAGACAGGCACTGTGCATAAGTTCTGCCAAGGGGAACTCAGGTGGCTCCAGACATGTCCTAATCTAGCTGATTCCCACCTCCCAAGAATGTAGCCAGATAATGGTCAGAGCTTCCAAATTTTCAAGAACATCTAGAAAGGAATTCCCAAATTGTAAATGTCAGCAACTAATTTTATTAACAAAAAAATCTGTTCTAGTCAAATAAAAATTGAGCCATGGAAATGGTTATGGGAATTTAGTTTGCGCCCAATGTGATTAAAAAAAAAAAAAACCTCATTTGATCTTACAGAGTCCTAAGAAAACTACATTTGGGACTAGGGTCCCATACCCAAATCTGTCATTCACAAGATGCATAGGTGGCCAGGATGTCTGAATTGGGAAGAACAGAGTCAAAGACAAAGGTTTTCAAATCCACCACTGTAGCAGACATTTACCAAAGTGGGTGGAGACACTTTTGGTTGTCACTTTGGGAGGAAGATGGGAATGCTACCGGCATCTAGTGAATAGAGACCAAGTATGCCGCTAACTATTCTGCAGTGAGAGAACAGTGCCACAACAAATACTCTGACCCAATTGCACTGTTAAGAAACCCTGTTCTGTAAGTCAGCGATTGGCCCTCAGAATGTAGTTCTTAGGACAGAGTTCACAAAGCACATAGAGACCCAACTTAGCCCACAGGTCATCTGCTCTGTGAGTCACACCAGATAAAAACATTTTAGAAATCTCCCCAGGTGATGTCAATGCATGGCAAAATCTGAGAGCCACTGAAACAAAATAACACAACTTAAAACATCCATTGATAGCTAGAGAATTTCCACTCTAGAGAATGATAACAGAGAAGACTTTTCCTTTTAAACTGTAAAATATGTGCAACCAAAGCTATGGTATCAGAAGAATCCACCCACAGCCACAGACTGTTCCAAAAAGATGAGGGGAGGGGGTTAAAAAGGAAAAATTGTTGTCACATTTTTACCCTCTAAGTACAGAAGTAATTTCTTAGACTGCTACAGGCATTTAAAAAAGTTTATCAACAAAAAACGACAAAGCAGCCATGAAATTTACAATTGTAAAGGCAAACTACACTCCTCAAGCGCTGCCAATTCAGGCATTTGAAACGATGATCCATGAAATTAAAGAGAATAAATTACAGATGCACTTACTACCACTTTCAGTACGTATTGTAGTAATTGGAACCTCCTTTAAGCTATATAAAGTAACCTATGTTGTTTTGTTATTTTTCCATTAACACTTTAAAAGAGCATTTGAAAAAAATACTGCCTGGAACCCTGGTTTTTTGGGGAATGTAGGAGATGCCCCCTTCTCCAGAAAGGCCAACAGATACTATTCTCCTCCTGCCGGTGAGGTTAAACACAAGATGAGCTGCTCTTGCTGGTAGAAGCTTACCCCACCCCTGCAAGGTCATGCATGTGCAGGGGGCACATGCAAACATCAATGGGAAACTCAGCCCAAAAGCACAAGTGTAGATAAAGGGAGATCTGTGCCATGGCTAACTCAAGAAGATGCAGGATTCTAAATTCAAGCCCAGTCTGGGCAATTTAGCAAGATTCCCAACCCAGAATTTAAAAAGGCTGGGGATGTAGCCCAGTGCAAAAGCCTTAGGTTCAGTTCTACTGAAAAAAATAAAGCTGCAAACCCAGACAAGGTCGGAGACATGGAGCTTCCTGGGTAATAAAGGCTTTCTCATGTACACTAGTGCAAGGTTTTTTCTGACTTGAAGCTAAGCAGCCTCTTTGCAGGCTGGCAATGGAATTGAACTCTGGAAAGGTCTTTATAAGTGAGATAAAGAGGGGCACAGGGGAGCCTTTCCACATGCAAAAGTAAACTGATCTTGTTTATATCCTTTGTGCTGCTTTTTTCCATTGCTTAGGAGAAAGCCAAAATAAAATCAGTTCCATCTAAGCCAACTTGTCACTATTGCCAATTCTCTGGGATCACTTAAACCCAGAAGAGCTTCCATGATCTGGCTTAACTTCAAACTTTTGAAGAACACTGCTTATTCTGGGGGAGCAGCAGCCAAAGGGGCTCACTCCAGGAAGCAACACCATTACCCCATGTCCAAATTCCTAGCACAGAAAAGACAGCCATTGTCCTTAAGGACATGCTCAGTAATCACAAAGGGTCAGCCAGCCCCTTGTTAGTCCTTGGGGCTCTCATATTTGCTTCCATTAGCTGTGCCTCTTATCTTCCAAGGCTCTCTGCTTCCCTCCCTTGCAACAAGATAGATATGAGAGCTCATTCCACCCATTTTTTTTTTTCAAAAAGGAGGTTGGTGTGATGAAACTCTCTAATGTGTAAAGTATCATCTCTTTCCAGAAAGTGTTTACACATGGAAACTATTTAGAAAGGTAGGGGCTGGGCATGCAGCTCAGTGGTAGACATGCTTAGCATTAATAGATCCTAGGTTCAATCTCCAGCACCAAAAAGAAAAAAAAAGGTTAATACTTAATCCAAAGGAAATGATCTATAAAGGTAAATTTTCAAGGGCCATATTTTCCAAATGGAAGAGCCCTTACACTCCTCAAATCAGCTTATGTAGTCACCGGTGTGAGCCACAGGGAGAGGGGAAGGAAAGATACAAGGAGCCCCTGTGAAGGCAGGGCAGGTCTCTCTCCATCTTTCAAATGCATCCAGCAGCGGAGAGGCCCTTGCCCGAACCTCTGTTAGGAAACAGCAAAGTTAGATAGCAATCCACCTGGATCCTACAATCCAAATGCCTTTATCTTCAAAAACAACAATGGCAAATTCCCAGAGAGAGCACATGCTGAACTAAAAAAGTACTCAGTCATTTTCCATTGCCTTTTCAGGGAGCAAGAGGAAGTAAGAAAGATTCTATCTCCCTCGGCCTCTTGCTAAATCAACTATCTGATTCATCTACAAAGCTGAACTATTCCAACAAAGACATCACAGTGATCAGTGGTCTTGTTAACTAATTATACCTCTGCTAATAACAACAGTGGTTTTAAAGCAGGCTATTGCACAGGGAGAGTTTTTTGTCACAGTAAATAATAAGTGATGGATCTAAAAAGTGCGGCAAAATCTTTTCAAAATCACAGAGAGAAGAGACATTGATGAATAAGAGCAGCCACACAGTAAAAACATAGTTGAGCCTCTTTCTGGCTCCCGGTGCTATTGCTTACCCTTCAGGCTACAAGGTTCCAGCTGAGAAAGAGAGGGAGGTTGGAGATCTTTTAAAAGCTTAAAACTGAAGACCATTTAAGCATCCAAGTAAATCCTCAACAGAAAAACCTAGGGTGGCTGGGGGAAGTGGGGCAAAGATAAATTTTAATCATGAGCCAGAGACTAATAAGAAAGTTCAGCCATGAGTTATAGAACAAGTGCTATGCCTGCTATTGGGGAAACAGGTGCAGTGGAAGGAAGGACACAGTGAGCAAAGAACTAAAGGCTGAGTGCCCCCTTTCCAAAATACTTGGGCCCAAAAGTGCTTCAGATTTAGCTGTTTTTCCGATTTTGGAATATTTGCATATTCATAATGAGATGTCTTAGGAAGGAGACCCAAGTCTAAACATGAAATTCATTTATGTTTCGTATATGCCTTATGTACATAGCCTGAAGATAATATTATACAATAATTTTTATATATCTGCATTTTAATTGTGATCATACCACATAAAGCCAGGTACGGGACTTTTCCATTGATAGTGTCAGGTTAGTATTCTAAGACTTTCAGATGATAGAGCATTTCGGAGTTCAGATTTCCGGATTAGGGTTGTTCAAACTGTATTTTTGAAGCAAAGAGACATAGCATTTAGTTCTCTGTTCTATGACTTCTTTGCCATTCCCTGGAATGTGGACAGGGATTCTTTCCTGTCTGTTTTATTCGTTGCTGTATATGCAGCACTTAGAGCAATGTGTGTTGCATATTTGGCATTCAATAAATGTTTGCCAAAAGGAATAAATGGATTCTTGTAGTCTTGGGCAAATCAAGTAGCCCTTACCTTCCCTACTTGCTCACAGCATCTGTTCCAGAATGTGGGTACACGAGGGGCTTGTGTGAAAGGAGGGCTGCTAAAGTGAACAGCCCTGGTGCACAGAGGGAGAGTTGCATGGCATGGGATGCAACAGTGCGCTCAGGAGCAGTCAACTGGTCAGAAGGTACAGGGAGGTGAGACCTAAGTGTGGAAGACACAGAAGCTACAGGGGGCGAGGCGAGCTGTAAGAGGAACAAGCTGCCACCAATGACCAGTGGGAGTTTGTTTAAACAGAGCAGAAAAATTGGGTAAGAAGCACAGTTTTCTTCCAACTTCAGCCAAGGAGCTAAGGAGGAGCTTTTAGCTGCAAATGGAATTACTGAAAGGGCAGAAGAACAGAGGGAAGCTGAAGATTCAGGGTAGACATGTCAGAAAAGAAAGAAGGCTGATGCTAGACATGCCACTTTGCTTTCCATTAAAAAGAAGAGAAGAAAAGAGGAATAAAGCTCTAGTTTGGTTCTTGAGTGTCCCATAAAGATTCCTGTGGTAAAGGCTTGGTCCTCAGGAAAGCACTATTGGGAGGTACTGGGACCTTTAAAAGGTGGAGCCTAGCAGGAGGTATTTGAGTGATTGGGGTGTTCTCTTAGGGAGAATTGACAGTGGGCCCTGCCTTCCCCATTGTTTTTGCTCTCCTTGGTCTTTGGCCAAGATGTGAGTGGTCTTGCTCTACTATGTGAACCTCCCATGATGTGCTACCTTCTTATAAGCCCCAAGGGACAGGGACAACTGATCATTGATCGGAACCTCCAAACCTGAGCTCCAATAAACCTTTTCTCTTCAGAAGTTAATTATCTCAGGTATTGTTTTTTTCTAGTGACAGAAAACTCACTAATAGAGACAGGGAGCATGAAGATCAATAGACAATCTTATCCCCAAATGAGACATCCAAGATTTTCCATCATAGTTCTAATTTTGCATAATTTTATTGTTTTCACTGAAGGTATCTAGGCTGGGTTCTATAAGAAATGGAGCCTTTGGTCCCAGCACTCGGGTGGCAGAGGCAGGAGGAGCACTGTGAATTTGAAGCCAGCCAAGGCTACATAGTGAGTTGAAGGCCAACCTGAACTACATAGTGAGATGAAGAAGAAGAAGAAGGAGAAGGAGAAGGAGAAGGACAAGAAGGACAAGAAGGAGAGGAGGAAGAGGAGGAGGAGGGGAGGAGGAAGAGGAGGAAGAGGAAGAAGAAGAAGAGGAAGAAGAAGAAATGGAGCCTTTGGAACTTGTGAGTGGGCATTGCCAGGGACAACTCCTACTGCATCCCTGCCAGGACCTCAGAGGGACTGGTGAGAGGCATCTCTGAGCTCCGTACCAAAGAGATGACATGGGAGTCTGTTGCGACTCTCCCAAACTCCTGGGCTAAGCATGGATAAGTGCAGAGTGGGTTCCAACAGGCACCCCTTGCCTCAGCATCAGTGGAGCCCCAGGGCAGGAGTGAGACATCCACAGCACAGGCTCAAGGGCATCTCCACAGAGCCCAGCAAAGCCCATGGGAAGCACAACCGTGGCCGGAGCAGGAGGTGAGGCCACATGAGGCCCAGCCCACACCTAGCCCCTCCCTGGTTCAGTCCATCACAGTGACCTTGTCAAGGTACTGGCTGCTATAGTCAGCCCTGAAAGCAAAAGGGCCCCTGGGACAAGCTGCAGCTAGTTCCCCGGTCACTACTGGCAGGTGGCACTTAACTCCTTTACCACATAGTTAGATCAGTTCTCAAACCTCGCACATTAGAAACAGCTGCATAATGTCTAAAAGTCTCCACGCATATGCTATAGCTCAGACAATAAATCACTGCAATGATCTAAATTAGAAAATTAACATCGATACAATAACATTCTCTGGTTTACAGACCTCACCCAAATCTCACCAATTGTCCCCCACTGTCCTTTTCTTGCCCAAGTCCCAAACACTCAATTGTCCTGTCTCTTTAGTCTTGTTCAATCTGTAACAATTCCTCAGTCTTTCCTTATCCTTCATGACCTTGACACTTTTAAAGAACACCCGTCAGTTATTTTATAGATCATTCCTGAACTGAAACTTATCGATGGTTTCTCATGACTAGAGTGAGGCTACACATTTTTGTCACAAACATCACAGAAAGAATGTTTTACCCTTGTTAGAGCACCATATAATGGTTGCCCGATGCTAACTTGTCTTAATAACGATGCCATTAACCTTGGTTACTTGGTCAAGGTGGTGTCTTCTAGGTTTCTTCAGTCAGTGTTATCACTCTCCCCCTTTGTAATGAATAAGCATCTTGTGGGGAGATTCTTTGAGACCATGAAAATATCCTGCTTCTCATTATACTTTGTTCACTAATTTTAGCACTCATCAATTGTTCTCATCTGCAACGGTTATTAATACGTTGTTTGCCTAATGTTGATTTCCTAGTCTTCACTCCTACATTTATTCATTAGAATTCCAATCCAAGGAAGAGCTAGGTGGCTTACCCTTAAAAAACAATGAAAATGTGACAGCCCTACATAAAGGGCCTGGTTTGAGGCTTGACCTAGAGGATATGAGAGAAACAGAATTGCTGACAGGAGGAAAGTGACATTAAATACTTGCTGTGGTTTTCATTTAGAGACTGATAATTTCACTAGATATAAGGAGGAGCTGTAGATGAGAGATCAGTAAACCATCAGAGTGAAATATATAGTCAGGAAGTATTTCAGGTATGAAACATAACAGAGCAGGTGGCAGAACCACTGAGCGAAATCCCCTGCAAAGAGCAGTGTCTTTAGTACTTAAAAAAGAAAAAAACAATGCTAGTAAGGTGCAAGAGCATTGGTATGTAACACATAAAAAAGGAACTCAGGAACTCGTTTATGCAAACTACTCAAGATAAAGATCTGAAGAGAAGAAAGACAGAGGGAACCAGCTGCAAAGTTGCAGAACAAAAGTCAAAGAGGAGGTCCAGACCAAGAAATGGAGGGAAGGAGGAGGAGAGAGGGAGAGGAGGAGAGAGGGAGAGGAGAACAGAATGAAAAAAAGAATGAAGATGTGTTACCA
The DNA here is from genome assembly GCF_053883595.1 of Heterocephalus glaber. NCBI lineage: Eukaryota > Metazoa > Chordata > Mammalia > Rodentia > Bathyergidae > Heterocephalus > Heterocephalus glaber. The sequence continues at coordinate 22,137,772 of NW_028258156.1, read as the reverse complement.
ACTCACAGTGAATGCAATCATGTACTGCAGTCAGGTACTAATAAAAATTTTTACAACGTCAAAGAGAGAACACTGAGATGGATGTATCTCCTCAAAGGAAAACAGGAAAGTTGCTGGAGGTTATTTTTAAAAGTGAGAGCAGTGGGAGAGTTTTGGGAAGAAATGAGGAAGTGGCGATTTTAGGTCACAGTTGGTGACTACAACAACAAAGGAAACTAGGAAACAGCAGGAGGTAGAAAACTGAACTAAGACAAGAAGAGAAGCGGACTCCAAGAAGTCTAGCAGCCCAGAATCAGACCAAAGAAAGGAAGGAGTAAGGAAGAACTCCAACATAAAGAGCACGATTCTGCTAGTGGGCTGGGAGCTTGTCTCGATGCTAACAAATTAAAACTGAGGTGAGAGCACAAATTTATAGGCAAAAGCTTTAATGGAGAAGGAAGAGAAAATTGGGGAGTGACTTCAGCTTGAGGAGAAGAGCAAAATGGCAGAGCTCAGATAGAGAAAATCATACTGGCCCACTATCGAGGGGAAAGGGCTGGCTTTTACAGGGTTGCTGGGATGGACCAGAGTCTGTTAATTGTCCACTGGGTTGCAAGAATGCAATGTTTTAGAAATCTTTACCTTGTGTGTTTTTTGTTTTTGTGTTTGGAAGTACTGGGGATTGAACCCAAGACCTTAGTACTAAGCTATAACCCCACCCTTTTTTTTTTTTTTTTTTAACAAAGTTTTGCTAAATCAGTTTTCTAGGCTGGGCTCGAAATTCTCCTGTCTCTGCCTCCCAGAGTGGTTTTTAAGGGATTTCTCCTTTGTATTCGGTAGAGATCAGGGGTTGTTAATTGCCCTGGGAAACCACCGCACCTGATTGATAGGTCTTCCACTACCTCAGCAGCTATGTATAGTAGCTGCCCTCTTCCTATCATGCCTTGCCCCCTCCCCTGTGTGACGTCATGCCGAGATGGTTGCTCCCACCAAAGCACAAACCCTTCTTCCCAGTATGCCCCTGTTCCCGCCTAGATAGTAACCTAATACTCGCTCTCCTCCTACCACCTAGTGACATCACCGGCTCCTCCATTCCCTAGTCACTACCTCACTCAACCCCACTTCAGCCCCTACAAACCCCACCCCAGTCTTTATAAAAGACTCTCCCTGCTCCGACCGTATAGCTTTTGTCTCTCCTTTGTTCAGAGACAGCCCGGCAGATCTGTTCCCCTAATAAAGGCTTGTTGTGGCCTGGTCTGGTCTTGGGTTTCGGCCCTTTTACCTGACACTGATCCTTGCAGTAACATTAGGGAATGCGGAGACATTGCACTTTTACACTGTTGGAAAGAAGGGAAAGATACATGCCTTCTCCTTTAGTGTGGAACAGGTCAAAGCCAGAGAATCCCTGCTCTCTTGTCCCCGTGGGGGTCCCTATTCTACTTCAATTCTTTCTATTCTAATGACAAAAACTCAGCTCAAACTACCATAAGTAAAAAATAGGATTCTGCTGGCTTCCCAAACTGGGACGAGCTCGGTAAGAGCTGACTGAAGGTCAGCAGCCACCCAAAATCACAGTCCCAAGGCTCCCTCTCTCCCCCTCGCTTCCTCACCCCACTGACTCTGGGTTCGCTTGTCTTTTGTGTACTGGTCTCATTGCTTCCCTCTCCAAGGGGCCTGTGTCTCTCACTGAGCTTTCAGTACCTAGCTTGGTCGCTCTAGCAGTAAGACAAGACCGTTGCATGTCACACTTCCTGCCGCTGCCAAAGGAGAACTCTGATTGGCTCTCCCTGGATAACAGCCTACGTTTTGAACCAATCACTGCTGTTAGAGGGATGAAGTCCCATGATTGACTGGGCCTGGGTCAAATGCCCATCCCCACACCCTGACGTCTGAATGGGACCAGGATTAGCAGAACCATTAAAATGGTGGGTCCCAGAATAAAGAGATGAATCGCTACCAGACAAGGGAAGGTAAGCTCACTACATATGCCAGCAGAGTCTCATTACTGAAGACTCCCACAAAGAACTTCTGGAAATAATAATAGTCAAACTTATGATAACGTAATTAGCATACACTCAGTGCTTACTTATGGGACAGGTGTTGTCCTAAGGTCCCAAACTCTTTGTGTGTATTAAGTCATTTAAAGCTCACAACACTATTATACTATTACATTCGTTGTACAGAGGAGAAACCACCATGAGTAGGCAAAGGAAGTACTCATCCAAAAGCTCACAGGGAATTAGCACTAAAGCAAGGACTTGAGCCTGGTTGTTTGAATAGAGAGCCCATGCCCTTCGCCACCACACAGGATCTGGGAGAGGTAGGCGTGTGAGAAATAAAAACAAAGTCAAATGGTGGGGGTGAGGGGATGGAGGAGGCCACAGAAGAACCAGTCACATCCCCCCAGAGCAAGTGTAGAACCATCCCAACATTGGAAAATACAGTGCTTAGAGGCACTGAGAATGTTTATAAGGCTGAAAACCCTGCTTGGGGAAGTCCGAAGGTAAGGCCCAGAAAAGAATGAAGAGGGGGATCTTGAGAAAGCCAGTCCACCATGTCCGCGGGGCTCTCCTGTGACGCTATTACTGATTTGTGGTTGTGCAGTGGTACAACAGGGATGACTCTAGAAGATGTTATTATACCAGAAATAGCAATAAACAGGCCTGGAGCCATCTTTTTCTGAAAAACTCTGTGGACTTGCCTCACCTCTAATTTCAGTAGATCAAGAATAGAAAGAAACAAAAACACTAATGCTAAGTCGAGCACCATCTGACACGTGTAGGTGGCTTGGGTGGCATGTCTGTGTAATAAACCTAAGAGCACAGGAACAGGGGATGCCTATAACAAGGTTTTCAGACATTTACAGTAATGGAGGGAGGCCAAGTATTGCTACTCTTCTAGGAAGTCACTGCCTGAGACTGTTGCTTCAGAAAGAGCAGTCAGAAGCGTGGGCTCTGGAGCCTCTTAACTGAGCAGCAGTGGCCCCGGGAGGTTCTGAGGCAGCTGTCACTCTCTGTCTGCTGCCCTCTGCCTTTGCCACCAGTGCCTTTGAGCCCCATTACTCTTTGCCCCTAGTAGCATGTTGCAAAATAACTCAGACGTACATGTGCTCTCCGTCCCTCTCTGCTATTTCCACAGCTTTGAACTTGCACCCAGTTTGCCCTTGAATTTGTCATCCGTACATTTCCCTTGGTATTTTCCCTATCTCCTCTAGCCCCAAGGCCTCTCTGACCTCCTTATGGGCCATTGCATTTTCTACAAAAACCCAGAGGAACATTCAGATAGGCATGCTGTATTCTGCCAAGCATACAACTCTGGCTGTAGCAATCTGCCCTGAGAAAGACCTTTAAACTTTCCTTCAGTCCTGTCTTTTACCCTTTTCATTTTGGGGTATTGATGTTAAGGCTGAGACTGAGCACAAGCTGTCCCTTTTCTCAGCCAGTCTTATTATAAGTGAAAAATTGTTGCATTTTAAGACATTCAGAGTCATTTCTGCCATTCAAGAGTGGCTGTGTTCAACATTTCTCCGAGAAAATTCTATCATATTTTCATCTAATCCCAAAGTACCAATCTGCTGCTTAGCAAAGCAAGAATTGTTGGTTGTCCTCCACTGTCTCTCTCTCTCTCTCTTTTTTTTTTTTGTACAGATCGAACTTGGGTCCTTCCACTTGCGGGGCAGGCAGCGGAACCACTGAGCTGAATCCCCGGCCCCCTCCACTATCTCTTTTTCCCCTTCCTCTTAGTGCTAGAACCTTCAATTAGTAGATATTTACATGGAGGTTTAGTATAACCATTGCACTATTCAGCCTTCTTCATAGCTAATCATGGCTGTGTCATTAAGAGCTGGTCAACAGAAACCTACTTTGGTTCATTTAAAAGAAAGATTATTAGAACAATATTGGATATCAAAGAATCAGCAGGATGGCTGGACCGCTAAGATCATGGTTGTGAAGCCAGGAAAACCATTTCTGAATTGCACTGGTTTAGAGAGGACTCCTGACCAGAACCCAGCCTCGGACACCTATACTGACTCTCACCTATACTGACACTACTGGCTCTCAGAACCTGGAGCTCCCACAGGCTTTCTACCTCTGCTGCCCCGCCGCTAGAGAGCCTGCCCAATCACTCTCCTCCTGTGTCCCCAGCTCCCAGTTCAAGGCCTGAGCAGGCCCAAGAACTACAATGACAGCTGAAAAGGGAAATAGCTTGAATTCTTGGCTTGTCATGCCTTGGCAGCTTTTGCATCCAAATAAAACACAAGATGAAGAATTCTGCAAACATAAGGGGTATCCGAAGCTGGGCTCCCCAAACTAATACAATATCTATCCTGAAAGAAATCTACCTAGCCTCCCTGTTCCTATTGCACTGTTAAATTTGGATGGGTAAAGAACCATGTGTTGTTTAGCTCTGAACCTTTCTTTCTAGGAAGTGAAGCCCTACATAGAGATATGTACTTCGTCATATGGAGGATATAATGTCTACTAGACAAAGCTATTCCTTCTCTTCCCACCTCTGGACTGGTAGAGGTTAACTGCAGTATGCTGGCTGTAGTGGAAATATGTAGGGAATTTGAAGGGGCCCATTTCTATGTTTTCAGAACTGCCCATGATATAATCTTAGTAGAAAGGTCTGGCCCTTGATTTTTGCCACCCCTGAAAGTGTAGGTGCAGGCAGGTAACCCAGTCTTGGCAGATCAGATGGGCCTGCATAAGATTCTCAATCTCAGAAGGTTCGAAGCAGAGATGCTGCAGTGGTCAAGATTCGGCTGTGCTCTGTGGAGGCAACAGAGACACCCAGTGCTTAGTGACAAAGGTGGCAGCATCCCTGTCTTCTGTCCTGTAACATGATTTAGGACCTGATTCTCACCTGAGTTTTGAGCCTGGCCTTCTTGGAGATTATGTGACTTTCAACAATTGCCTATTCACTTAAATCAGTCAGACTTTCTCTTGCTTGCAACTAAGAGTGCTAACCCACAAGTATAAATTAACCACTACGCTAAGCTGGATATGTTTCTTATTTTACAACTCGTTGGTCTTATAATATATGCACATACGAACCACTAAAACTGCTTGGTATTTTCAGCTTTGCCTATCATATTCATATGATTTTTCTTAATCTTCAAGACTAAAACTGGAAGGAACTTTGGGGACTATCTGGTTCACTTCTTTCACTGAGGGAAATTGAGATACAGAGAGGTTATTTCTTATTGGAGCAGAGGAATCCAATTTCTATGGATTGTTTCTGGTAACTTCTCCTCTTAAATACAAACCATTCCACATTAAGGGGCTGTCTTTTCTCATGCTGAAGATTCAGTTTGGAAATGTAATGAGCTACCTCTCTATTCCATGACACAAACCGCCACAGGAAATAAGAGCACCAGGCCCAGAATCAATGCTAAGAAAGTATTGCTAGTTTTGTTCACTATCCAACCCAGGTTGGCACCTGTTTATCAGTAGACTCAGTCAAAACCAGGTTTCTGAATTCATGAATGAGCATACTGACTGGAAGGAAAGCATCAAATGACTTGGGTGTGAATGCTTTCTTCACAATTGGTGTTAAAAATATAAAAACAATTTTATTAAGCAACATTTCCTATAGACTCCCCACACCCCAGTATTTCTAATTCACATGAGTAGAGATGACCCCTCTGGTCCCAACATAGGGTCGGGTGGCATGTTTAACTTTTATTTCCTCATCCCAGGGACCCTGCCTGTGAACAGGGTTTATTACATTAAAATGACAGCTGGCTAGGATTGCCTGCCAGGTGTTTGAAAATCTGCAGAGAATTTGAAGACTTCCCCATCACATAGTCTTAGTGGAGGAACTGATCCTTGATTTTCACCATCCCTGGAAGTCCTGACCCAGGTTCATAACCCAGTCATGGCCAATCGGATGCTCTTGCCCAAGATTTGAAATCTGGAATCAGAGAGGGGTCAGTCTGCAGGCTTTCCCTCCAGGCAGCCCTATTTATATCTATAAAGAAAAAAACATGGCTTTCAAGTTTGCCTCTAATTACCTCCAGTTCCTTGGAAAATATATTGATCACCCGGTAATGTTTTAAAGTGGACAGCTTCTCTAAGCTTTCCTTTTGTTCCAGTGCTCCCCTCAGATACTTGTTCTCTAAAAGCCATGGGGTTTGTTAGTACTGTCCTGCTTCCTTATTCTTCCATATCATTATGATTAAGGTGTCATGTCCATGGTTATGCTCAGATCTTTGAAAACACCCATCTCTTTTACATTATTTAGGATTAGGCTCAGCTAAGACACAGAAAACCCTACGTAACAGTTCTTAAACCAAGATATAAATTTGCTTTTCTTTCACTTGAGCAGAGGCCAGCGATGCTGCCCAATGCCACTATGGTGACTTTGTGGTTGTCAAGACCCAGGATCCTTCCTATTCTGCTACTTCAGCATGCTCCCTCATATTTCAAAATGGCTGCTTGAGTGCCAGCAATCATATCTGTATAACATTCACAAGAAAAGTTAAAGAACACTTTCTTTAAGAACAGTCTGAAAGTTACAGTAATTCTTCCATTTCATTGGACAAAACATAGTCAAACTTAACTACATTGTAGACTGGGGAGTACGGCCCCTTTAGTGATGTGCATTGCTATTCCAAATGAATTTGAAAGGAGTGAGAGAAAATGGATGTTGGGTAGTCAGTCAGAATTCTCCTGCATCTCCCTACTCTTTTATTTTTCAGATAGGTCTCAAGTTGCTTTCCAGTAGTAGATTTAAGACAAACAAAATGATAAAATATTGCAAGAATTGGAATCAAACTGACCTACTTTCAAACTCACTAGATTTGTGACTGTACAAAACACTTCTTTGAAGTTCAATCTTCTCCCCAGTCCACCCAGTCCACCGACTTCACAGTGTTGTACAGAGTAACTGAAGTTTTTTACCTGATGGCTATGCACTCGTTGGTGTCCTTCCCATTGAGATGTGAGGTTTGTGTCACCTCTTCCTTGCACCTGGGTGAACTCTACGGGAACTTGGCCAGCAGGTCCCGCAGCCGTGCTCCTGCTGGCCCCGCTCAAAGTTGCTCAGTGCTGTATACACTGACACCCCCTGTTGACTGACTTTCTGTGGCTTAGAACAGCACACATTTGAATTGTGTTCCCTGCATGGTAATTTCTTAGTCTAGACTAAGTTAGAAAAACATCCATATTTAGACTCTCAGTTTCCATTCTTGTCTTTTGAAACATTTGCTTTGGGGAACCAGCTGCCACCTAAGAAGCAGGACCACCCTGAAGCCACCATGCTCTGAGAAGCCCCAGGAGACTGGGGTGGTGAAGCTCAGGGCAAAGAAGCCTCTGGAAACTGTATTGTACAGCACTGCCCTGGCGATGCCACGTGGGTCCTAGCCAAATTGTCCAGTAAAGATTCCCCCAAATTCCTGACCAGAAAAGTATGAGCAAAATAAGTCAGTTTTCTGGAGCCCTCAAGTTTTAAATCTAGCTAATTATGCAGCAATAGATAACCAGAGCAACGTACAAAGATTACGGCAAGTTGTTATCTGTGGTTCCGATCTCAGGAGGGCCATGCAGCAGAGTGACATCTCGTGTGAGAAATGTCTGGGCACATCCATTACTCTATCATGATCTGTATTTTTATCATTTTGATAACAGAATTAGATTTAATTGCCTTCCTTTGTAACACTGAATATTTTATTGTACACAGTTAAAATCCTTGTGCCAAGCTACTATTCACAAGATTTCATTAAAACACCCAAAAGAATGCACGGCAAAAAAAGGAACAAGAACAAAGAAAAAAATAAGAATCCCTGCTAGGGGAAGACAGAGCCATCTAGCCATCTGATGAGAGGAACCTAGTCCTTGAGGAACTGTGGGAAGCAGGGTCCCATCCCTACTCACCTCCCAGACTTAGAGTGGACCGTGATGTGAGCTTACAGTTAATGTGTACTGTGTTACACCACTGAGATTTGGGGGTTAATTTAGCCCACTGTTCCTAGTGTAGTGTGCAATTATAGAATACATTTACACTCATAAAAAGAAAGCCTACCAACAGGAGAGAATAGAGCAGGAGTTAGCCAGGCTGACATAAGAAGACAGGAGGGCGTCTGAAGGCAGCACGCTGTGACCTGTCTCGAAGACACCTGTGGTGGGGGCCTTCTGTGGATCCCTCCTTGTGGGCTCCCTGCTTTCCCTGACGCAGACTGGGGCTCCTCATCTGTTCTTCGCAGCTGACCCTTTGCCTCTGATTGCGTCTTCCAGGTCTTCTGAGGGACTTGGTTGCTCATCACTGACCTGCTACCTTCCAGCACTGTCATCTGCCCTTCCTTGGCGCTGCTTGGTCTCCTTGGCGTCACCCTGGCATCACCTCCTTCTTGGCCCTGGCCTTAGCTCTCCTGACCTGGCTCCCATTCAGCACGCAGTGTGCCCCCTGCCCAACATCACCCGATGGTGGCATACAACCCAGTCACCCTCGGTTGAATGACCTTCTGAGAGCTCCATGACGCTCATTTGAATTGTCTTTCCTTCTCCATAATTTCTTGGAGCAGACTAAGTTAGAAAAACACTCATATTTATACTCTCATCTTTTCATGTTATATTCCATGGAAAGGAAAAAAACTACTATTTAGGGAGCAGCTTGCTATAGGTCAGCCTGTGTGTTGAATGCCTCTGCATCTCGCTAACCATTGCCACTGTAGTTGTCTGAGGGAGGAAAACAGCCACACATTCCCAAAGGCAAAGAACTGAGACCCTGCAGGATTAAGTTTCTGCCTAAGGGTCACATGGCTAGGAAGAAGTAGAGCTGAGAGTCTGCAACCGGTTTATCTCAGCCCAAAACTTCTTCTCTTTCCACTGCAGAACGCTGACTCTGACCACCTCAAACTGGGCTATGATTATTCCAAGAGGCAGTTAGAGCTATAGGCGAGGCTGGGGGAATCATAACGTGTGTATGTACGGGATCTGTTCTGGGAATTGGTAAATCTAAAATTTCTCTTGACAACTTGAATCATGGAGCACATGTGTTCATCATTTGCCAGTGACATTCACAAGACCAATGGTCAAAACTAACAGTAAAATGTAATAAGGACAAAACTTCAAAAGGACAAACACAGATCTAAACTTTAGAGGACTAACTCTATGTAAGCTGAGGTTCTTACAGGCAAGGAGTTCACTGTGACTCAGCAGGACACGCCAAATAATACATTTTTATGTTGGCAACAGTATGAAGGGTTTTGTTTTTAAAAGTCTGACTCCAGAAGTTGGTAGCAAAAGCATGACAGGGAGAAACCATGACATAATCTTTCCATTCTTCCTCAGCTTTGCTCAGGATTTCATTGCATTATGTGGCTATTTTGGAGTGACTCATTGTGATGGGTGAAGATCTTGGGCATGTTCCAGGGACAAAGCAATAATAAAAATTATTAGTTTGGGGTGAAGAGCTTTCCATATAAGGCTCAGGGGACTAGGTTCATGGAGAAGCAGATGAGGTAAGGGATGACGATGGAAATCAGGAGTCTCAGTCACTGTATGGGAATCACACGTGGCCCAGGGGCCATTTCCATCAGCAGCACCTGAGCTGCTTGGAAGAAACATAGAGCTGGGGGTGAAATCCAGCTATGTGCCAAAATCCCAGAGCTATGAAACCAATTCTTTTGGGCAGTGGGGAGGCAAGCCCCCCAGGAATTATGCACACTGAAACTGACAGCCTTCGTGCCAGGTTTTTTATTATTCATTTTTGGTACGGGGGATCGAACGCAGGCCCTTGCTCTTGCGAGGCAGGTGCAGCGCCACCAGCTAAATTCCTGGCCCCATCGTGCCAGGGATTTTTAGCCTTAGCTGCTTGTTGGAATCACCTGCAGAGCCATCCCAGAGAGTCTGATCCATTGGTCTGGAGTGAGCCAGCATATCAGACTGTCAAAAGATCTTCAAGTGATTCTACTGAGCAGCCATGAGAAGCTCTGCTTTTGCTAAGATGTACCAGCAAGCAACTGTCCAAGGAAGAGTGGAGCAATGTGGTGAAACACTTCCATTAGTTAATTTCTTAGCATTCGCTGTGAACTACCTTTCTGCCGTACAAGTATTTTGTTTTTATAGCAATGATTTGTCTGTCCTGGTCTCAGGACTCACATCTCCAATTCACTGTGAACCGAGGTGTAAATATTTCTCCTGGGCTCTAGAGACTGCGCTCCCCCTGCCTCCCAGCTCTTCCGCTCCCTGGTGGCTGTGAGGGGTGACAAACAGAAGAATGGCGCGTGTTGGAGAATGACCCGAGCATCTTGGTTCTATCTACGGCTTTCAGCTTTGCTATTTGCATTCCAGGTACCTTGAGATGGAAAGCTATGACTGCAAGTTTATTTGTAGAGACAGCCGAATATTACGGCCCCAGAGGACGGTTACTCTCACAGCTGGGAGGGGTGGAGGAGGCCAGGTCGCTGTTAGATATAACAGACTGCTGTTCCGGAGCAGAATGGGGCGATTACTGCTGCTGATATTAGTCATTTTGCTTTAAATTTAAGTCCATTGCCAGCGATTTTCGCACTCCGAGCCTTATGTGATTGTGTATGTAATGACATTAACTGAATTTCTGGTAGAGGTTCTTTCCTTACATTCTTGAAATTATATTTAAATAGTTGTCTTTTTAGAGGCATAATTTTTGTACATTATCTTTCAAATTGTAGTAAAATAAGCATAAAGTTTGCTATTTTAACTTTGTGGGGTTTTTGTTTGTTTGCTTTTTCAGTGATAGAGATGGAACCCAGAGCCTCATGCCTAAGTGCTGAGCTATACCCTAGCCCAAATTTTTTTTTTTTTTTTTTGCAATACCGGGAATCGAACTCAGGGCCTTGCACTTCCAAGGCAGGCGCAGTGCCACTGAGCTAAATCCCTGACCCCCAAAGATTTTTAAGAGTACAATTCAGTCATGCTCAGTAAATTCACGTTGTTGTGCCATCAATTCCCAGAACTTTTTTTTATCTTTCAAAACCCCTTTTTTCCTATCTGCACATTATTTTTTAAGCATAAGAATAAGCAGTTTAATTTATTCTTTAAGAAGTTTCCTGCCCAGGGATTTAGCTCAGTGGTTCCGCTGCCTGCCTTGTAACCACAAGGACCCGCGTTCAATCCCTGGTACCAGAGAAAAAAAAAAAAAAAAGAAGTTTCCTAAAAGTTTTACTCTGGTATTAGCCACCTTTGCTAATCCAGTCTTACCTATATCAGAATATTTATTTTTCTTTTGGGAATCTACATATTACTGAGCTAAGACAACATATACATCAAAAGAAAATACACTCTGATTTTTCATTTTACAGAAGTTTAAAAGTATAATACTTTAAACTGTATTTCTCTTGAGTAAAAATTGTAAACCATAATAATACCTCTACTAGAGAAACAGTAAATCTCCAATATTATTGGTGGGCAAGAGAACAGATTTCACAAATTATGGAATAACCTACCAAAATTTAAAATTTTCACAGTTATTCAAATGCTACATCTTCACAGATATACTGAAAAATTAAAACAACTTAAATATTAATTGATAGAGGATTGATTATGTATTTATAGTACACTATGTAATGAAATATTTTATAGCTGCTAAAATAATGAGCTATAAAAATTATTTTTAAAGATGTGGTATGGGTGGAGGATTTAGCTCAGTGGTCCCAATGCCTGCCTCGAGAGCACAAGGTCCTGAGTTTGATCCCCCATACCAAAAACAAACAAAAAAAGATGTGGTAGCTTTGTATATGCTGATATACAAAGATCTATAAATATATCATTAAATGAAAAAATTAGAACATAATAGACTAATACATCTTTGTGAAAATATCCTAACAATAAACATAAATATATTCGCAGAAACATATATATATATAACAAATAAATATATGGGTACATTTATGGAAGGATAAATAAGAATTAGTTAACGGTTTCTCCTTTGGGGAAATGGAATAGTCCTTAGGGAGGGACAAGGAGAGAAGAAGAATGCATCTATTTTTCGTTTACATCTCTCAGTATTATTTTAATTTTTGAGACATCTGATTGTATCACTCTGAAATTTTAAAATTATCAACAGATTTAACTAGTCAATGGGATTATGAGCCATTTAAATTTTACCCTTTATCATTTTTTTCTAAATAAGAAAAAAACTTTTAAGGAACTACACACCCAGCCCAAAACAGTACATTTTTTGAAACTTTTCTTTTGGTACCGGGGATCGAACTTGGGTCCTTGTGCTTGCGCAGCAGGCGGCGAAACCACTGAGCTAAATCCCTGACTCATCAAAACAGTACATTTTTAAAAGAAAATCTCTATCCATTTGAAAGGCAAAATAAAATATGAAATTTTATTTTATGGCTTAGACATTTGGTCAAATAATTACTTTTGCAAGTAGTATAAGTCATTCAGTCTTCCGTGGTCTCTATCTCTATGGTTAAAACCTAAACAAGCCCAAAAAAAAGAAAAAAAGAAAAAAACCTGCTTTATTTTCTTTTTGCCAGGAGGACAAACGACACTTACTAAAACTCTTTTCCATTTTCTCCTTTGTGTTCTAAAAACAGTCTTTGTAAAGCTCTGTAATTTTGTTTGTTGGGGTTTTTTTTATGCTTTAAGTGCAGGATTCATCATTTTCTATAGATTTTGCTTATATTGTTTTGCTCAAAGCTTCTGTTGTTCCACTGAGTAGAGTTCAACATTTATGAATCTCTCAAGGCCTGAGAAACTTAAAGGCGCTTTCTTGTAATAAGATTGCTGCTTTTTTTCTTCCAGTTCTGGGAATAAAGTTTTGTTGTGAGTGAAAAATAATCTGCTTTTCTCAAGTCAAAAAGAAATTGTCTTCCTATCCATCTTCTGATACCTAATGCAGTAGAACAAGACATCTTGTCACCTCCAGGAACAAGCTCAAGATTTCCACATATATCATGTCTTAAAAGTTAGGTGAAAAAAAATGTTCCCTTTTTTTTCTGTTAAGTGAAAGAATAGGTAATACTAACTTTCTAATGATTATAATTACTGTAATATCTTACAGTGAATGAATAGTTAGCTCTGTGCATGAATAAGCACATTGAGCAGTTATACAATTCAAAACTATGACATATGTCAGTACACCAGCCACACTGTTGTAACAAATCAGTTTTTAATGACTTTGTCAAAACGTTTTTGTTTAAAATGTATCACTTTGCAAAACAATAAGCAAAACCCTAACTCATTTTCAATCAGAGGAATGTTAGACTTATTTACACAATAAATAAAAAGAAAGAGAAAGCCCATGCCACATCATTTAAAATGGTGCTCCTTACTGAACTGACCCCTACTATGTCCACCAGCATAAAAATGCAGAATGTACTTATTTAGAATTGAGTAATACTCATTGGAAAATAAAGTTCTGGCAATTTTGCAAACTATGTGTGGTTCCCATAGAATTAAACAAAAATAGATCTGGCTCAAAATAACAATAAAAATCCCCTGGGTCTGACTAATATAAGATGGCTGGCACAATCTGAATTCCACTGCAAAAGCTAAAGAACAACTTTAAATACCATAGCAGCGTAGAGTCATTTATCATCCTTTGTGACTATGGCAGCCATCTTGGAACAATCTTGGTACCTGTGGCTACGACAGGAATTCAGGGTACTGACTGTGATGGAGGAAACAAAAGTTGCCTGTATTTTGGAACTTCGGAAAACTAGCAGTATGCTGGTTCAATGCTACAGGTAAGCATTGTGCTGATCACAGAAGAATTATACTTCATACCTTCTTGTTTGCTTTGTACTAACATTTCTAAAATGCTGTCAGCTCCACTGAAAGTTTTTTCTTACTGTCAGATCCTAAAATAAGAATATGATGGGATATATCCATTTTTAAGTTTTTTCACATAAGGAAGAAAACTCTCATGTTGTGAGATTTTAAATTCACTTTATGTAGTATAAATGCAGCATATCCCCAAACCACTTCAACTGTCTGATAATTTTTACTCTTTTCAAAAAAAGCAATTGATTTAAAAACCATAACTAAATGGTAGAGCAAATTTTATATCTTTGTAAGACTTTTCACATAATCAACTTTACAATTAGATTTATTCAGAGTATATGTCTTGGAAAATATAGTCATTAAAATAAAAGATTCCAAAAAATGTGCCTGTTTATTCTAAGAGACATTCAACGTAGGGTCCAGCAGGATGTCATAATATGCAAACCATTTGTGTACATGTGCAAATGTTAGTGAGCTGGTTTGCCCTTGAGAATGGTTAGATGGGATTGCTCCCCACTCTCCAACCCTTTCAAAAGGAGAAGGAAAGAGGCCCAGCTGGCTGCTCTTACTAGGTCAGGTCAGCCTATCCAAGCCCCGGGGACTGCAGAGTAGTTCTCCACATGGACCTCACACCTGCTTGTGTGTGTGGCTTCTATCTTTCCGCTCCAATGACCTTTGAATGATCACAGAAAAACTATCACATTGTGATATTTTACTTGGAAAATATCCAGTTCACATATTCATCATGGAATTTTACTACATTTAAAATGACTATGTTTCCTAAGACAAGTATTCTGAATACAGGATTTTTCCCTGATAGCCGAGCTTGTCATTGAAAATTCTTGCAATGATATAAAAATTGCACAGGTATCACAGATGCATGGCTTGTGTTGGAGAGGTGTTCCTCTGAAAGTGTCAGAATTATTTGGACATCACTACACATGTTCTTAGAATGTGTTGTTTCTGCAGCACAATATAGCAGAGGAGAAAGAACATGAATTTTGATATTTTGGAGAGGAATACCTAAGGTCATGCTGCTACAACAAATACCCCCACATTTATTTCTCACAGTTCTGGAAGCTTGAAAGCCCAAGTTCAAGGTACTGTTAGGATCTAGTTTTGCTCCACCAATAGTTGTCTTCGCATGATGGAGAGAGCATGTCTCTCCTGTCACTCACCTTCAAGGACACTAATCCCATCATGTGGGTTCCATACTTATGACTCAGTTACTTTCCAAAGGCCCAATCTCCAAATATCATCACAATGGAAATTAGGGTTTCAACATGTACATTTTAAAGGGACACAAATATTTAGTCATAGCATGGAGTAAATAACGTAACATGTTTAGTGTATCTTGAATTTAATAAACTTACAAAATCATAGCTGCTCCTATAACTCTTAGTGTTACTGTCAGTATAATTACCTTCTGTAATTCTCACACTTCGAATTTATATTCTGTCCTTGACAATCCCATATTTCATTGCTAACTCTCTTATGACACTAGCATTTTGGTTGAACATCTGCTCCCCTCACTAGGTGGGAAGGGTCAGCAGGGCAGAAGTCTGACTAACTTCATCTTTGTACCCTTCCTTCTAGTGTAGCATGCCCTATGTCAGTGGATTTCGGTGTGCTGAGCTGAATATATCAGAGCCTAACAAAACTTTTTTAAATTTTTTCCATCTGAAATTACTAAAAATATGCCAGTATTTCAAAAAGCCTAAATTCCTCTCCAGATATTCTTGTGAAATAATTTCAACACACACAACCAATGCCAAGACTTGCTATGGTAGCAATGTTAATATATAAAGCAATACCTTACTACTACTATTTTTTCCCTTAAATTCTTTTATTGGTACATTTTAGATATACAAGACATTTACATTTATCATTGGGTGCTTGTACCTGTACATGATGTATCTTGGTTCTTATTTTTTCCCCATTACCTGTCCGCCCTCCACCCCCTCCACCCTTCCCCATTTACAGAGAGTTTGTTTCCATTTTTTCCTTTACATATAATTTTTCCTTTCTCTTCTTTCCTTTCCCCTACCCCTCCCACATCCCCTACCCCTTTGGACCTTTTCTTCCTATTTCAAATTATCAGTTATTTGTTTTAATCATTTTAATCCTTATTTACACTTTCAGTTTCTCACACCAGAGAAGCTATTCAGTATTTATACATGTGTGTCCTATTTATAGCACTTAAAGAGTATGGCCTCAATATGCATCCATTTAGATGTAAATGTCTCTAGTTTGTTGTTCTTTATCTGAGTAGTACCTTACTACTACTATTTATCAGGAATTAGCTTACTGATTCTGTTTGTTTTTGTTTGAAATTTTCCTATGAAATATGTGACATACAAGTATTCATTATATAGGTGAAAGAGTTGAAATGAAAAAGGTTAGTACAGTAAATGACTTTCTGAAAGTCTGTTATTCAATCAGTGATAACATTGCCACAAAACCATCCTACAGTTCTCCCCCATTTGAAACAGAACATTTCCATCTCAAAATTAAGCGCTGGTGTATATTGGAGACCTAACTGAATAGATGAGTAAATAGCAGCTACTGTTATTATTGTTACTGTCAATATAATTTCCTTCCCAAGTTAGAATTGATTATTTCCTTCTTTCTGTTCCAAAAACATTTTGTCCAAATGTCTGTAATGGCACTTATGGTAAACCATATTTCCTCAAAAACAATGTGATTTTAATGAACAGATATTTCTCAGACAAAGAAGTAAAAGCAGCAAATTAAACATATGAAAAAATGTTCAACATCACTGGTCATTTGAGAGATGCAGATGAAAACAACACTGAGATTCCACCTCACCCCAGAAAGAATGGCTGCTATCATGAAATCAACCAATAACAAATGCTGACGGGTGTGTGGGGAGAAAGGAACCCTTCTCCATTGTTGGTGGGAGTGCAGACTGGTGCAACCACTGTGGAAATCAGTATGGAGATACCTCAAAGAACTAGGACTAGAGGTCCCATTTGACCCAGCTATTCCCCTGCTGGGTATTTTCCCAAAAGAATTAAAAGAATTGTACCACAGTGATACATGTGCACCCATGTTTATACCTGCACAGTTTGTACTAGCTAAAGCTTGGAAACAGCCCAAGTGCCCATCAACTGGAGACTGGATAAAGAAGATGTGGGTTTTTTATAAAATGGAGTACTACTCAGCCATAAAGAATGAGAAACTAGAGACATTTATAGCTAAATGGATGCATATTGAGGCCATACTGTTAAGTGAAATAAACAGGACATACATGTGTAAATACTGAATAGTTTCTCTAGTGTGAGAAACTGAGTGTAAATAAGAATTAAAAGGATTAATAACTAATAATTGATACTTTGAAATAGGAAAAGGTCCAAAGGGGTAGGGGTGGTGGGAGGGGAAGGGGAAAGGAAAGAATGGAAAGGAAAAATTATGAGAAAAGAAAAAAAAATGGAAACAAAGTATGTAAATAGGGAAGGATGGAGGGGGTGAAGGGCGCACAGGTAATGGGGAAAAAATAAGAACCAAGATACATCATGTACAGGTACAAACACCCAATGATAAATGTAAATGTATTGTATACCTAAAATGTACCAATAAAAGAATTTAAGCAAAAAAAAATTGTGATTTTTAATTTTTCATCTTAACATACTCAAAATGTCATTGAGGGAGTAGCACAATATCCTCTGAGAGACCAAATGCCTTCATTGGTAGATTGGTCGGGGACATAAGATTGTGCTGATGTCTCCGTGGTTTGGGGGGACTTCCTTTGATCCTCCCCTACAAGCTTAACAAGGATGTAAAATAAGACAAATAGTCTGTGATGTACAAGAGGGGACACTACTATTAAGAGAGTCTTGTATTCTCTGAATAAATGAAAGAAGAGCAGTTTCATACTTAATTGTTTCTTATTATCATCTGTGGCAACCATGTCACAAAAACTCTCTTTGGCTTCCTTTATAACAATCATTCTGAGAAAAGACAGAGACCTTTCTCAGCAACTGGCCCAGATATGATGCCTCCACCCTTACCCAGGATGGGTATCAGCTTAGAAACTGTTCTACTGAAAAGTCACATTAGACCCCACCCCAAGATGATGTCAAAAGGGAAATGCCTCTTCCTTGCAGCCATTTATTGTGACACACAACATACACACACAAGTATGGTTTCCAAGGAGATGCAAGAGAGCTGTCTGCCATGTTAGTGGGAACCTGTGGGGATCTGCCTTGCTTGGAGACAGAGAGACAGCTATGCAGGATAAACAGTGTTCTCCTTGGTACCTCAAATACCTCTCCTCCCCAACAGAGTAGCTGGTGTGTGCAATTCTCCAAGAAGAGTTTATTCCTTAGTCTCCTGTTGAAAATCCTCCTGAGAGAAAAAAACACATACAACCTTTGTTTATTACTTGCTCTTTGTGCTTCTTTGAAGAAAGGAGTTGATCAAATCCTTTCCTGAGAGCAGTTAAAAGAGAATAAGGACTATTGGGTAAGGAGAAAACAGAAGGGGCAAAAATCACCATCTACCTGCTCTTGAGCCATGTAAAATAGCTAGGTCCCTTTGTCCTGGAAACATCTTCAGTATTATCAGAAGAGTAAAGAAGACTTGAATTAGCCTTTGAAAGGAATTGGTGTGTTGGCTAGATGCAGAGATAAATTGTCATTTTCTGCAACCCCCACAACCAAGTTGCATATTCCTCAAGATTCTGCTATAGTGACTTACATCCTAGAGGCTTTGAGAAGATGTCCCTATGAGATGTTTCAAATTCTTAGTGCAGTCATTCTAATAAGAGCACTTTTTTTTTTTGGCCTGAAACACTGGAGAACAGAAACCAGTTCACCTTCATAGCATTGCCAACTGTTCTTAAGAAAGTGCTGGTACCTTCAAAGGTGCTGTTTTCCTCTCCTGCTAGCAGATCAAGGATTCAAGGCTCAGGACCTCAGTCAGGCTTGCTTCTCCCTGCCTTATCAGGGAGGCTGCAGCAGTTAATGTGGTGGCAATTTCAATGGGCTTCTCTATCTCTATCCCCCTTTCCTAATTCCAAATTTGTATAGGGTCACCCTTTTTTTCAGAGGAACATATGGGAATGTGACAGCTCAGGCTGTTGTTTTACTATAATGCAAAACTCTTTCAGTGTTACTCTCTCAAAATGAGAAAGCATTCCAATAAGTCTATAGTATTTGAAGTTTTATCTACATATGTCAGAAAAGCCACAAAAAACAAAGGTGATCCTTGCTTTTCAAACTCCCTGATTATTTACACGTAGTGTGGAGAAATAGTAATAATAATATAAATAATAACAATCATCTTATATTTGACTAGTGGTCTATGTGAGATGGTCCGGGTGCTAATCTTTAGCAAACAGGAGCAGGAAAAGTAAAAAGAAATAAAATATGTCCTGTACATGTACCAACTCCCCACAGTGAACGTAATCATTCTGTACTGAAAACTTGTACTGATACAACTTTTAAACATCTTTAGCAGGGCTGAAGATGTAGCTCAGTGGTTCCACCACTTGCCTCGCAAGTGCAAGGACTCGAGTTCGATCCCCGGTACCAAATAAATAAATAAATAAACATCTTTAGCAAAATTATTTTTCTCACTTTGCCCAATATTGAATATAAACTAAGTTGACATGCCTCACAGGGTATCTGGAGCTTTTTATCTAGTTTTTAGCCATAATTCTAGAACTTACCTCTCTTTTCCATGGGAATCGAAAAAAATATGCAGGAAATGTTGCTTGCTAGCTCCACAGTGCCATGGGAAAAAGCCTGTGTAACTCTAGTCCGGGTTCTTCAGACTTCCCTTGAGTTCCTTGGTCTTACCTTTTCGTGAACCTTCTCCTCCAGTTTCCCAGCTCATTCTACCTTAGCTCTCTAGAGATGATGTCACTTTAATACATGACCCAGTTATCTCTAGAGACCCTAAGTGCTTTAGAGACATTTTCTTAGTCAACTTGCAACACCTTTAATAGACCCATGAGAAACAGGGTGCTATTATTGCAGTGAAGAAAATTAGGTTCACATAGACAAAGATGTTTGCACACAGCAAGTTCATAAAGCTGAGACAAGGGAGCAAAGTCTAATCCATTAAAAGATGACTGCCTCATCTCTTGAGGCCCCTAGACTTTTTGGTGTGCCATGGTGGTGTAAGCATGGGTAAATAGTACTAAGTGCATGCAAAAATGTACTTGAACCTTTCTAATAAAATTCAGCAGGCATTAGATTGTCATGATTAGAATTGGTTGTCTTTTCCAAATTTAGGTGACCTTTTAAAGTGGAGCAATTGAAGTCTAATTAAACACAAAGAAGTCAATTTAACTCAAGAGCCAGTCTCTAAGTTCTTAGTGCCATGACCCAGCTTACTTTTAATTTAAGAAAGTAATTTGTGGGGGATTTTTTTACATACTGGAAATGCATGATGAAGTTTTTGATATATTCTCCTAAAGCGTTCTTCAGCCATTTTTATTAGGTACTTTTAGGTATCAAAGTATAAAGGACTTGAAAAATAAAGTCAGTGATAATAAAGCTGCAATCAATTTGCATGACAAAACAAGCCATCGCACTATGAAGAGAGAGAAAAATGTTCAATACCAGATTGTACTTTTCATTTATGACATGGAAGACTAGGGATAAATGTCTGACTTTATAGACAGTGTCAACTCCAGGATCTCTACACAGGATTTATCACAAGATGATCTGGAAAGATCTAGCATGTTCTTTTCCTTGACCTGATGGAAGCAAATGAAAACTGTCTTCAGGCCTGATGTATACATGTTCACCAAAGTAGCTCATAATGAGGAAGTTTCAGGCAGGTAAAAAGAATAATTCTTATACTTCAGTGGGGCTTAAAATGTATTCCAAGCACTTTCATTCTCATTTTGACCTCACTTAGACCTAGAGACCGTTACCTTCAGTGTTCCAACACTGACACAACTCAGTCTCTCTGAAATCCAGGCTGCAAAGCTCTTCAACACCTTGGACTGCCCCGCTGAGGTAAAATCCAGAATTTAGGGAAGATCAGAGGAAAGCAGTTGTGACCTGCCCCTCCCCTGGCCCTCTAAGACTGACAGTTGAGCTACCACCAAACATCAACATGAGGAGGCTCTTGCAGGTGTGGGCCATCAAATGAATTTCCAGGGGGGGATTAAGGACAGGATTCTGGGTGATTCCCTGTGCCATCCTGTCCTGGGCTGGGTCACTGTGTCAGATTAAGCAGATGTGCACTCTTGTGACATAGGCTCCTGAGGATGCAAACATCCTGGATTTGCACGCCCACCATCAGAATGCACGCCACCAAGCCCATTGCGAGATACTATATAGCAACATGGATCTCCTATGAGGCCGTTTGCAGCGCACAAAGAAAATTTTATTATCCGACTTTAAAATGTCCCATAGTGGTTAACTCCATTTCTGACCACATTAAGTGAAAACAAAACACATTCAACATTTCCAAGAAACAAAAAAATGAATCTATTTTACAGATCAAAGAATGCTAGGATAATTAGGCAGTGAGTTCCAGAGATATATAACTCTGTCACAAAATTGGGTCAGAATTCACATCTCATCCTTGGGGCGGGGGTGTTTCTTACCAACACCAAAGAAGAAATTTTTATTTAGCAAATTTATAGATGCTGTCAATAGTGGGGATTGAACACAGGGTCTTTGTGCTGAACTACAGCCCCAGCCTTTATCTTATTTTTAAATTTGAGAAAGTATCTTGCTATGTCACTAAATTGCCCCGGCAGGGCTTGAATTTATGATCCTCCTGATTTAGCCTCCCACAGTGCTGGGAATTCAGATGTGCACCACTGCACTCAGTTTAGAAAATTTCTACTTTCGAGGTGCAGTGGTTAAGTGTGAAATCGAAATATCTATGCGGAAAGATGACTTGCTTTAGGAGCTATGATGCTTCAGACACCGTCTTATCTCCCAAATACCCCAAAGGAAGTGTTTTCCGTTTTTTTTTTTTTAAACTAACAGATTTCTGCCAGCACTGTACTATTTTTCATGTTATGGTTTCAGAGCACTTTGAAATACTATGGTTACCACTGTTTTACAAAATGGAAACTGAATCATCAAAAGCTGCCCAGCAGTCCGAGTTAGTTAGGGGTTGTGATTCTCTATGTGAGGACAGTGGATCCCTGGGAGTGCCTGAGACCTCATGGCACTCGCCAGGGTCCCTCCTTTTCCAACCACACATCTGTGTGAAGCACTATTTTCTTCAGGTGGCTCAACCAAAACAATCTATAGCAACATCACCCATGCAGAACACAAAGGAGAATACAGCTGCCTCGTTAGGCAGACATTAAAGGGATTAGCGAAAGTGTAAAAGAACACCATTCTTCTCACTAAATTTTGCTTTGCAAAGTATGATTATCTTTCATAAAATATGTCCTTTATATTAGTATGTAATAGATTTCATATTATTTCTTTAAAATGAAATGCCTAATATGGTAAATAGTAGTAGGAGCAGGGCACATGAACAAAAGCTCTTTGGGATCCTCAATAAAATTTTAAAGGTATTCTGATACTAAAAATGTTTGAGATCTGCTGGGTTAGGGAATAAAACCTCCATTAAAAGAGAAAGTGAAAAATAACATTATCCAAAGTAAGTAAGAAGAATGAATTTGCAATTAAAATGAAGAGATAAATTTAAAAGAAGAAAAAATTCAGAAAAATATTTTAACAAAATCAATGAAAAAATAACATTTTAGGGGCCGGGGATTTAGCTCAGTGGTTTTGCCGCCTGCTGCGCAAGCGTAAGGACCCGAGTTCGATCCCCGGTACCAAAAAACAAAAAACAAAACAAACAAACAAACAAAAATAACATTTTAGGCAAAAGATTCATATGCAATTCCAAAGAATATGGAAAAACAAAATTCCAGCAGGAGTCTTTTCCTTTTGAGGCTATTATGGGAATTTGTTGTGCAGGGGCATTTGGGTAAACCACTATAGTTGGCTGACAGCAAAAACACTGAAGGGAAGAAATAATGTTAATAATGAAGTATTATGGATGGATCAAAATATTTGCAGGTCTAAAATGTGTCAGCTAAATTAATATGAGGTCTCAAGTTGAAACATGAATTGATTTTAATTAACAGATAATTCATGTCACAACCTAAGTGTTTATTAACTGTGAATTTGTTAAATAAATTATATATCCTTAGTACGGCATACTCAGCCAATTCTGTCCTAGAAGAATATTTAATGATTTGGAAAAATGTTCACAAATTGAAAAGCATGTTACAATGCAATATTTGTAAAAATATAGAGAGATAAAAGATGGGAAGGCTATAGACCAAAATGTCAATATGGCTTATCTCTGAATAATCTGAGGGATTATGACTGTATTTTTTTGTTGTTGTTGTTGTTTGACTCTATGTTTATAGAAAATCCGCAGAAACAGAAAATTTAATGATTAGCAGGGGCTAGGGAGAAGGGAAAATGGGGAATAACTACTAATAAGTATGGGGGTTTTTGGGGGAATGATGAAAACGTTCTGGAATTAGAAGTAGAATAATGGTTGCACAATTCTGTAAATACACCAAATGAACTGTACAGTTTAAATGAATGACTATTTTATGGCATGTAAACTATACCTCATTTTTTTTTTTTTCCAGGGATCAAACTCAGGTCCTTGAGCTTTCGAGGCAGGTGGCGGAACCACTGAGCTAAATTCCCAGCCCTACACCTCAATTTTTAAAAAGGTGAATGGCCCTCCTTAGAAAATTGATTTCCTCATTTCTGTTTCAGGTCACCTACTGGGTGGTGAAAACATACAAATAACTGCAAAAATTGTGACTGTATTTATATATATATATATATATATATATATATATATATATATTTATATATTTAAAATTTCCCCAAGTAATAATAACAATAGTATTACAACATATTTGTGTTTTGTTTTGTTTTTCTGTAGAGCTGCCTAACATCCCTGCTTCTTCAGCTGGTCCGGAGTTGGAACCATTTCTGCCCAGAAAAGCCACACCTAAGGAGTCCTCCTGGGTTTTAATAAGTAGTCACAGAAAGCTTGTCTCTTCCCTGCCTTACAAACACTGTGGGAGCACTCTGCACTGCTTTTGAATCCAGCAGCTCTAGGGAGTGCTAATTGATTTTATTCTGCGAATGGAGAGTTAGGTAGTTTACAGCAGGATGATGAAGGTCTCCCTGAAATAATGAATGCAAATTAATGTGAAAGTGTATCCCCAGGATTTCCTGTAAGAATCTTTTATTACCTTGACAGTTAGGAGTTTTTACAAGTACTTATCATAAATAATTTATTGCCTCCAGTGGCATGCTAGATACTTGACATGACTGTTACTATGGGAACATCAATGTTCATATATAGTTTAATTCTATTCCCAGGAGCTGAAATGAAAGTTGGCATTATCTTAATGTTACAGATGTGAAAATGTAGGCATTCAGAAGCTAAGTAGCTGGCTTAGATCCAACAACAAATCAGAGGAAGGAGAGCTGGAATTAGTCTGCTGACACCCAAGCCGGGATACTCCTGGACACAGGAAATCATTTGTACGATGGCTTGGTTTGACACCAGGAGAGCCTATTACAAGCTCAGGGTAGGTGCTGACAGTGTCGTTAACTGGAACCGGTTTAGAGGTGGAAAAGGGTGCAATTCTGAGGCTCAGAGTTAACCTTGCAGGTGCAAGTCCGTAAACCGAACCACTGAGGAAGTTTCCACTAGTAACCTTTGCTGACCAAGTTGGAGGAGCCCACGCAAGCAGGAAGGAAAGGCAGTGTCACAGTGTAGCAGTGAGAGAGAAAGTGCTAGGGAATCCTTAGACATTAAAAGGAGAACTGTTTTATTTTTTAAAATATGGCTCAGTGCAGATATGCAGGGCATGGTTAGCTGGAAAGGCTGAGATCTTTAAGCAGTAATTGCTGAAGGGCAAGAGGAATGGCAAAATGGCTTCTCTGCTTCCTTCTGCCATCGTCATAATTTCTGCAGGTCATCTTCTAATGCTCCATTTTAGGGGTGGGAGGGGGTAGAAAAATCCCAGAGGAGCTAGATGAAAAAAGATTCATATTTTATGTGGAAGGTACAGTATAAGAAAACAAAATAATAGGCAAATATCTTACAAAAGAAAATTATATCATAAAATTGATATTAAAATATCCACCCTCCCCCATCATCACTTTTTACACTTTAATACTATTTGATAATCATGGGAAATAATAATAATACTTTACATAAATTAATCATTAATTAAAAGGCTCTAATAATTGTACAACTCCACTGTTTGCTCTGGTCTGGTCTGGATGAATGACATAGATCACTGTACACCAGAAATCAGCACATATGTTCTCTTAAGGGCCAGATGGTTAAATATTTTAGGCTGTGTGGACTATAGAGGATCTCTTTAATAATGTGAAGTCATCCCTCTTAGCTCAGCTGTACAAAACCCTAATTTGTGGTCCCCTGCCCTAATCTGTTGCACCAAAGATAAGGGCCATAATGGGTACAAGGGTGGAATGGAGAGAAGATATCATCCAGCTGGTCCTTTCCACAACTTGGGCTGTCTTATTCACACTGTATCATCAGCCCCTAGAAGAGTCCCTGGCATGTATTAAGTCTAAATATATACTTGTAATTCAGTGATGATAGCTAGCTTCAGATGGCTGGGAAGAAATTTCAACTTCTTGAAAGTCTGAAGATTCCCCTCCCCACTTTTATCCTTGTTGGACAAAATTACAAAATAATTTGGTGTTGATTCTTCTCTATGAGTCTTCATGTTGAGAATCCACAGTAATTGGCCTTTGCTCCCTCCTGGCCAATAAAGAGTCTTGTCAATAATGAAATAACTCCATTTTTATGACTTATGGCACAGTGTATTCGGCATGGATAAGCATCTAAGTCTGTAACAGCACTTAGACTAGAAGGGTAGCTGAGTGTTAGAGAACTTGCCTAGTACGCGTAAAGTCCTGGGTTTAATACCAGAACTGAAAAGTATCAACAACAATAATAATAATTTTTAAAGTGTCTGACACTATTTAAAGGAAGTTAACATGTAATGGAGACCTCTTTTATGGGCAAATCATCATGGATGGAGGAACCTAGGTATTTCCTGGAGGAGTAGAAGGAAAGTGACAGTTCTGGAGCCAACTTTGTGTTAATGTGCTTAACATGTTATTTGATGTAATCCATATGTGCCATTACAAAGCAGAGGTTATTACATTTTAGGGATAGAAAACTGAGACTTGGGAAAGTAGAATAATTTCCCCAAGTTCCAAAAATTAGTAAGTTAATAAACCAGGATTCAAAGCCAAGTCTATCTGTTCCTTAACTTTGAACTCTGTATTATACCTGACTGGTACAGGTTGTTTTTCTGGCTCTGTCAACATTTGCTTGTGACCCTTGTGATGATTTCTTTACCTTATTCATCAAACAAAAATATAAATAGCTACCTAATTCACAGGGAGCTGAAAGAATTCGTGAACGTTACAAGATACAGCACACAGCAGCACCCTGATCTCAATCAATGTTTGCTGGATTTAAATGATTAAATACTCAATTTATCACCCTCTATATGAGCCTCTCCATGAGGATGGGGAGAGAGAGCGAGAGAGAGAAATGTAATTCAATGATTGCATAATTAGAAGTATAAATATAGCCAAAATAGGACTCAAACCATGATTTAAAGATTAGAAGAAGTTGGGTTTCTAGAAGAACTAACAAAAGTACTATGTCAATGATTTCTGAGAAATTTTTATTTTTTCTTTTGTTAGCAACACAGCCTTTCTTCAGAAACCATATTTTGAATCCAGGTATAGAAAACAAATACAGAGCTATTATTAGCATTGTTTTTTGGTTTCCATGGTGTTCCCTAAGGAACTTTCATGGAACCCCTCAGGCCAGCTCAGTTCAGGGTTTGAAACTTCTTCTTTCATCTGCCTCCTCAACACCCAATCCAAAATAATGTTTACATTTAGGGAAGATTGGGTGTTTGTTTTCTCTTTGTAGTGACCTACTCTGCAGAGTGCTTTCCTGTTGGTGGCTATCACGGCCAGAGGCTGAAGTGATTTTCGGCATGGTTTGATCTGAGCTTTAATTTACAAGACAGGAGGGCCGGGGATTTAGCTCAGTGATCTTGCTGCCTGCTGCGCAAGCACAAGGACCCGAGTTCGATCCCTGGTACCAAAAAAAAAAAATTTTACAAGGCAGGAGTATGTGTCGCTCCATTTCTTGGTACTGCATTCTCTCTGACAGTTTCCATTCTCAGGGAAGCTCTTTACACATGTGGCAGAAATGGCCAGCAGCATCTTCAGGCGTGAATCATACTTGGTACCAATTTCAGGATAGAGTGATGTGCTTGATGGTACAAGACCCTTAAAGGATTTCAATGGTTCATTATTGGCCATGTGCCAATCCTGATCCAATCACTAGGATTGAAATAGTTCCAAATTATGAATGACCAGGCCTAGTTTATGTGCTCACCTCTGGAGTAGGGGTGAGGTCAGTTAGATGCTGATCCTAATCCTGAAAGACATAATTCCAAATGCCATATATTCTAAATGCCCAAAGGTTGAAATCCCAAGAGACTAAAATCTCTCAAGTCTGAGATCCTGAAAAATCACAATCCTGAAAGATTAAAATCCTGTAGGTTGAAATCCTGAAAGCTGAAAATCCCTCAAACTGCAATATTCCTTTTAAAAAGCCATATAAGAGGTACAAAGCCAAATTCAGAGGTAGGGATTGGCCAGGCAATCCAGCAAGTTAGAAAATTTCAGTGTAAAAATGTGCCATTTGTCTGCACTAGCATTCCTTTGAGCTGATGAATCCCAAGAGTCTTCAATGAATTAAAGCCGCATTTGCCCAAAGAAGCCATCGAATTTACTGACTGGTTCCAAAATAATTATGTGTGCAGTAGCATAAGAAAACACAGAACAGTGCTGCTGTTCAGTCACCAGGATTGTTTTTGCCAAATCTGTGGTCCGTATACGAGTGCATGCAGGATGGATTTCTGCAACCCTAAAACACACAGAGCACAGCACAGAACATGAGAACACTTAGCAAGGAACAGTCATGTCTGTATGCATCAAATCACAGAAGAATTTCAGAAAGGAAGTGAACGTGAGTATATCTGCTGAAGAGACTCATGCCCTAAAATTTTAAAAGGAGCTTTTTTTTTTCTGGTTCTGGGGTTTGTACCCTCCCCCTAATTCAGCTCTTCATTGTGATGCCAGACTTCAGAATACAGCTAATTATCCTAAAAGGTGGCCAGTTCACCTGGATCACCTCTGCCTAATTGTCTGTAATCTGTCTCTGGAATACAGATTTTCAACTGTCAATTTTTTTTTAAGACGGAGGAGTATTTTTCTCTCTTTTTTCTCTTAGTTTCATTTTCCACCATTTTAAACTATCAGCATTATTTTTTACAACTCACTGTGGTATGTTATTTCATCTTTGTCTCACTTCCAAGACTGGGGGTGGGGTATATATTAGGGTTAGACCTTTAGAGAGTTCTAACTCATTTTATGCATTTTTTTCAAATTCAACATTATCATAATGTTGGTTTTTTAAGTATTGTGCATGTTCATAAAAACACTGAAACTTAGTAAATGAAGAGATGTCCTTTTTGTACATCTGCATTTGTGACATGTAAATTTCTTGAGATCTTGGTTCTTTGGGCAACTGGATATTCAGTGGTGACCCATAGAGGTTTATGATGGATCTTGTCAAAAGACTTAGGTTGCCTGTGTTGGTATTTCAGATGACCACAGTGAAAAGCTTGATACACACATTACCACCCATAGTTTATGCATTTCTACATTTTATGATTTACCTAGTTCTTTATGAATATGCTTCATCTATGCATCAATGTTATAACCATGTGACTATTATTAGTATACCTGAGTGTGTGTTTGGAAAAATGTATGTGATTATTGCCTATTTTATTATGTAAAATGGCTTAAATATTCTGTTGTGTTTTTATAAGTTTCTCAAATCCCTCTTTAAAAATGTAAATAAATATATTTTAAATAATTGTTAAATTATTTTTTCCAGAATTTTATTTTTGGGATTTTGATCTTTGGGGAGTTTAGACTCTAGCAATTTTGTACTTTTTTTTTTTTTTTTCTTGGTACCAGGGATTGAACTCAGGGCCTTGTGCTTTCGAGGCAGGTGGTAGAACCACTGAGCTAAATCCCCAGCCGACTCTAGCAATTTTGATCTTTGGGGATGATGGCATTTGAGATTGTGTCTTTCTGAGTGATAGCCCGAACCCAGGCCAGTTCCACCAGAACACGTGGATTCAGAGTGGTGAGTGTGAAGGGTGATATCCAAAGAATCCTGAGCACATGAAAGTTTGTGTCCACTCTAGCAATGACAGACATGAAGTGTTGAGCAAGCCCAAGACAAACCACAGGGTGGTTTGAAAACACGATTGGCAGGGTCATAATACAAGAAAAAAGTAGAAGAATTCAAGAATAAGAAGGAAAGAAAGCTGTGTCCTGTTAGTGGTACAAACTTGTGCTTTCACAGCAGTCTTAAGGAAAAGGAGATTGGAAAGCCACTCTCAGGAATATTTGTCATCAGGATAAGTTGAACAGTAGTCACCAGGTGTCTGCATGAGGACATTGTGTGGGAACCTAAATTAAAAAGTCACTAGGGAAGACTTCAAGAGACATTTTTGCAGTGCTTTTGTTGCCAAAGGTGAAAGAGCAGAGCAAGCCTTAAGCTTTACGACTAGAACAATTTCTTATTTATTTTGGACAAAGCCTCTAAAGGGAAAGATTTAGAGCTGCTGACTGGATACAAATAGCACTAAGCCAACCGGAGATAAAGAGCACTTCCATGGTAGTAAATTAGTAAGCATAGTGGTTTGAAGCACTAGTTCTGGAATCAAACAGGTGTAAATTTAAATACTGACTCCTGTACTCATTGGGAAGATGATCTTGAAAGTGACATGTTCTTCCTGGACTGTGGGTTCCTCATCTGGAAATGAAGATAATGACAGATACCAGTCACTGGGTTTTTTTGATTTAGGATTAATAGAGACAACATCTGCAAGGGACTTTGTGCAGTGCCTGGTACATGGTGCTACCTAACTGTTGGCTATTGTCTCAGTCTGTTTTGTGGTGTTATAACAAATACCCAGGGTTGGATATTTCATAAAGAAAAGAGGTTTATTTGGCTCATGAGTCTGCTGCCCGAAAAGTCCAAACATCATGACACTCCTCTGGGACCTTCTGGCTACATCATAACCTAACAGGGAAGTACAAGGGGAAGTGGGCTTGAGCGCAGAGATTAGGGAAGATTGCTAGGTTTGCTCATAGCAACCCACTCCATGGTAACCACTCAAAGCGATAGCTCACTCCTAAGAGAGAATCCTTAATCCCATCTGGGGCAGTGCTCCCATGATCTAGTCATCTTCCACATCTTCAAAGTTCCACCACCTTAAGACAACCACGGTGGGGACCAACCTTCTAACACATGAACCTTTGGAGGGACAAAGCATATCCAAGCCACAGCAGTGATGTAATTTGCACAAAATGGTTGTGACACGCAACACAGATATTGTATAAATGATAATAACCAGCATGTAACCTAAGTCAACTGAGGATGAAACTCTGTTGCTTCAGAGAGAAAAAAAAAAATGAACAGGCGAGAAGGACCAGAACAGACCAGAATAGCTGTTTTTAATTTGAAATAGAGCCAAGCTAAGACAGTATATTTTTTCATTCACTCATTCATTCATTCATTCATTCAAGAACTTTTCCTTAAGGACAATTAAGCACCAGGCACTGTGTGCAATGTGGTAAGGATACAAAGATAAAGAAGATAAAACTCCTGCCCTTAAAAAGCTCATAGACTAGAAGAAGAGAAAGGTAGAAGAAAACACTTAGTATCAACAGTATGATGAGAGGTTTGCTCAGCATGTGTGATAGGTGCAGAGCTGTAGCCAGCTAAGTCTACCTGGATGGTCCATGGCTCTGCAGAGCTTTTGAATATGACCTGCTTCATGCTTGCAGGTTGGAGGTATAGAGAAGAGGGGCTCAGGAATATATTTTCTTAGACGTTCACATCTAGAAACAAAACCAGCAAATGTTAACAATGGTTAAAGCTGAGAGGAATTCTTTTTATTATTCTCCCTACTTTTATGTATCTTCGAATATTTGCATTATAAAACTTTTTAACGGCATATCACATCTACTTTCTCAGAGCCAGAAAAGACTAGCAAGGCAAATAAGCAGCCATAACCAGGAACTCACAAACTCTTAAACAAAAGGGGGAACTTCTGCCTGGCTTGACAGGATGGCAAGGTGAATGAAAGAAAAGAAAGGGATGGGTTCACAAGGCAGCGATACCAAGACGTATGTAAGAGGGCAGAAATGAAAAGATAAATGAGAGCCAAAAAGGGAAACCAAAACTCAGAACTTCTGAACACCTACTTACAAAACAACAGCAAAGGAGGAATAAAGGAAGGGAGGACAAAGAACAGAAGATCAAAGCAGGCCTAGATAAGAGCATTAGGATGGAGCTGAATAAAAAGGCTAAGGCACAAGCAAAAAATTATGAGATGAAAAAGGATTAGGATTCAGCTTCAAACAGTGGAATGGTGAGATAAAACACAAGGATGCTTTATGAAGAAACCAAGTACAATACAGAAGGGGAATAAGAGTTCCAAACAAACAATGCAGCAAAATACTGATTTAAAGAAAATTTGCAGGGTGAAATTGGACAATTTTAGAAAGACCCATATACATATTTTGACAAGTTCTTTCATTCATTCATTTCAACAAATAGTTATTAAGATGGTCCCTGTCCTCACAGAGACGGAGAAGGCCAGCTACTGTGACAGGCAGCTAGATAGGGTGAGTGCAAGGGTCAGGAAGTGCATGTCAGGTACTCGGGTACCTGAGTTCTCAGGTCCTCAGAGGGCCTCCTTCATTTCCTTGCTCAGTGTCCGCCAATGCAGAGGCTGGTCCTGGGGCTTTGGAGGTGCAGAAATCTGACCTCCATCTCTCAGGGATGGACACATGTTAGTCAAGTTAACAAAGACACAACCACCAGAAGATCAACTTACTGAGAAAAACAAAGAGGAAAGATGTGGGTATTTGGGTACTCTGATCAGTACTGTCTCTCAGTAAACATCAAAATTGGGGCACATTACCATCAAAGGATCTTTCAAAGAGCATGTGTCATGGCAAAGGAAGTGAAAGAGCTGTATGATCCTCAGCCCCAGTGCCACCAGGCGGGGACAGCCCAGTGCAGACATCTGCATCCACAACCATTATCTGCCTCACACAGGAGGAAGGCAGGCTGCGGAGGGGACTGTGATACCCAGGGAGTGGCCGAAAGCATGGGAGTCCATTGGAGAGAGGAAAGATCACTGAAATTGAAGAAGAAATGAGCAGGCAAGTTTATGAAAGGTGAAAAATGGCACTGACACAAGCAAAATTTTCTCAGAGACACACTATGCTGTTTAAGTCAGATAAAGATGAAAACAGTAGAAGAGTTTATATCATGTCCCTCTCCTCTGGAGAAAAGAGAAGTCAGCAAGAACTGTGAGTGACATCAGGACTCCTACAGAATGATTAATGTCCATATAGCCAGCTTTGAAAAAAAGGCTCTAATGATTATGCAAGGAGTAGGGATGGAATAGGACGCCTTCCAATGCTCTGGGATTGTGCTGTCTATTTTCCTAATGGGAGACAGGGTTTTAAGTGGCAGAGAAGAAAATGTCTGAGAGTTAGAAAGCAACATAAAGTTCATGAGAAAAAAGAGTTCCTGGAATGGACTGGCTTATCAGTTTGTTTGAAAATAATTCCCCTCCTGTTAAATAAGGGTTTGGCACATATATTTGATTTGATTCTGGGGAAAGGGGAAATAATAAAATCCATGACACTAGTGCTTTTTACAATCTTGTTTAAGGAAGCTAGCAAAGGATAGCAATCATTGGAGGCATTTAATGTACTTGAATTTAGACTAAAAGTTTTTTTCACAACTTCATTCTAAAGACAAGTGGTAGCCAGTGACAGGAAAATATCTTAAGCCTAAAATTATGCTACTAAAAAATGACAGATTATACTTCCCAGTATTATAAAGCCAGTAACAGAATGCGGAAAAAGAGCTTGAACTAGTGCTTTTGTATTAGGAGACAGTTGTCAATACAATGAGGCATAAATCTTGTAAAAATAGAGCCAGCATACGGGTTGTCTTCTAACTGTGTGAAATATACAAAAATGCTAGGCAAAATGTGATTAGAATTCTGATACTTAATGGATAAAGCTTAAAATAAGGCAAGAATATTCACGCAACCCTTGGCAATATGCATAACAATAGAAACTCTGAAAATGTACTGTATAGGGAAATGCTAATAAAACATTAATAAGCAAAAAATTTCTGTGTAGAATCAGTGAAAGTAG
The DNA here is from genome assembly GCF_053883595.1 of Heterocephalus glaber. NCBI lineage: Eukaryota > Metazoa > Chordata > Mammalia > Rodentia > Bathyergidae > Heterocephalus > Heterocephalus glaber. The sequence goes on along the minus strand of NW_028258156.1, from coordinate 22,104,681 downwards.
GGGGTTATTAGATATTAGGAATCTATTGTTTATGGAAAGGTGAAGTTGTATAAATAAAAAGAGAACAGAATTAGACGCAGTAGAGGTAGTCTGTTTTGTTTTAGCAAAGCATCCAAAGAAAATAAAATAAGAATATGGTCCAAAATTTATTTTTAAAACTAACTGGTTACCTCTGGATATTAGAATATGTAAATTTCGTTTTCAATTTATAATTTCTTCTTTTTTCAAATGTCTATAACTAACTGTATTATTGTTGAAAATATTATTTTTTAAAACTGTACTTCAGATTGAAGGCCAGTTCTGTGTATAAACAAGGGAAAGAGCATATGTAAGTTGTAGCCCACAAAAATAATATTATTATAAGGATGACAGGAACAGATGGATTCTGTTTTCATTTTGGTGACAAAAATGTAGGTCTAGATTTAGTATAAACAGCTATAGAGAGATTGAGGCAGAGAAAAGGAAAAATATAAAAAGGATGAGAAAAGGAAAATAAATTTTCATAAGAATCACGAGAGTAGGACTTTTTAAGGTAAAATGGTGCAAGGCAAAAATTGGAACAGCTATTGAATAAAGGGGCTCTGGAGAGAGGAGAGTTGGCTTCCTAACAGAGCTTAAAATGTATGTGCACATTGTATAAGCCATAAGGTACTTCTACTGAGACCTAAATAGAACCTTGGAACTCTAGACATAAAAGGAATCTTAGACATTATCTAGTATCCAAGGCCTTCGTTTTTTGGTTTATGGGTTTTTTTCGGTACCAGGGATCGAACTCAGGACTTTGCACTTGCAGGGCAGGCGGCGGCAACACTGAGCTAAACTCCCAGCCCCAAGTCCTTTGTTTTATAGAAAGCTTGATACCCAGACTAGAGTGAGTTTGAGATCTGAACACAAGGCTTCAGTATTCGATACTCCTTTTGCCCAGTTTTATCGTGGTTTAGGCCTTCAGTGAGCATAGCAGTCATCCACCTGCAACTTCCAAAAGAAAGAAGGAACCTGCCTTAGGGATGCTCCTGACTCCACAAACACAGTATTTTAAAGGAGTGTTTCACCCTTTCTAAAACTGAAAAGGATTGGCTAAGTAAAGGGAACCCAAAAAAAGTGGTAAGTTAAAGTCCACTGGAAGAAATAGTCTGTGGTGGTGTGGGTACATGGGGTGGATCTCATCAATGAACTCAAACATACCTGAGGAGGTCTGAGTGAAAGAGGGAACCAGTTGGGGCCCATTCTACTCAAGGAGAGGGTGGATGGGATGTGACAGTTCTCTAGAGTAAGTTGATAGTTTGTGAAAATAATCTTAGGTGTTTAGGGTCCAAGTTTCTGGAAAGATCAATAGACTTAGAAGTAATTTCTTATGGAAAGACAAATAGCAAAGTTTTCTGGAAGTTTTGGACAGAGAACAGATGGTTAATAGGTTAATTACTCTGTTCAGAGAACTGTTATTAAATAAAAAGTAGGAAGTAGAAAGAGGATAGATGCAAACAGGAGACAGGTGTGCCAGAGAACACAAACAAGAACACAAAAGCAATTAGAAATGTTAAGGAATTACTTGACTTCAGAGAGAAGCACCTTGTCTAATGAGTAGAAAGAAAAAATTCGTAACAACAACAATAACAAAAGTATAATGAGAAGGCTGGAGATATTTATGTTTAGGTTTTATTATATTAATAATGTGAACTGTAAACATGAATAGAAGTTCATTGAAGGTACTCATCTATATACAAATAATGAAAAAAATTGGCATTTGATTAATACAATTGTGAATGCTTCATATTTTTTTATCTCACCCCCTAAAATAAAACATTTTTATGAATAAAATGTTGGCAATGTTAGCCAGGCATGGTGGTGCACGCCTGTGATCCCAGCACTGTGGGAGGCTAAGGCTGAAGGATTGCCAAATTCAAGCCCAGCATGGACAACTTAGTGACCTAATGAGACCCTGTCTCAAAATATAAAATAAAAAAAGGGTTGGGGATATAGCTCATGTGAAGGCCCTGAGTGCAATCCTCAGTACCGCACAAATAAAATTAAAGTAAGAAAACCATTTTTTACTCAAATATATTTTTTTCACAGCTAATGTTGACCTGTGTCCCACTTCCCTTTAGAATCAGAGGCTCCAGCAGTTATGCAATAAAACCAACTGGGAGGGCCAGAGAGGAGCCTGTGAGCAGTGAGGAGATAGATGGGTTTTAAGGGAGGCAGCCCTCTGGAAAATGGTTGTTTTGCCAACTGCTTTCTCGGGGGTGGGGGTGGTGGGGTGGTGGTGAGGGCTCTGGAGATGAGCCAAGGATCTGCATAATGCTCTCAGCTGATCTTGCTAGAGCAGCCCTGCCAATAACATTCTTGTGCTCCATTTAATAGCAAATGATGGAGAGCCTATGCCCAATACCAGCAATCAACCAAGAGGAAGCATTTCCACTCACCTCCCGCAATTAGATCTCCCAGTTTACACTCTCTCAGACCACCCTGCATTTCTCCATAATTATGTGATTTGTCTCTCTTTATTCGTTTCACGTTCATCTCCTCAACCTGAATATGAGGACAGGAGCATTTTACCACTAACCTAATTGTCTCTTTGCGTAACTACAAGTCCTAGCATGGCACCTTACACAGAGTAGGTGCTGCAAATATTGTCTTCATGGTTGAATTCTGTCTCAAAAAGCCACTGCGGCTATTAAAGGGGAGATTCCTTAATCTATGTCAAACAGGTAACTTTCTGTATTTTTTAGTACTGGAAAATCCTTGCATTCAAATATCTTCCAAGGCTTATTTTAATTTATTTGCTCAGGACATTTCTCAGTATTAATATTTCTGATTCATTGGGATGTGCACAAAAATAGGAAATCTAATCTAAAGGCTTAAATTGGCCCAGGAAGAAACATCCTGGACATATTATTCTTATTGATAAACTCTGGTTTCAACTCTTTACCCAGTAGCTTCCCATCCTCCTCGAATTATTTCATGCCAAAAAAGGCATGCTTCACCGAGCTCTTTAAGCAGCAGGTTCTATTTAAATACAGAGATAAGCATTGTCAGGCTGTGCTGCTATTAAGAGTGAACTACTACTGTAAAGTGGAATTGCAGTAAAAACAATACTTTTGCTAGCATTCTGTGTTCCTTCAATCCTTCCTCATTTTTGGAGATCTTGTGAATTTAGGGTTTGGTTTAAATAAATTGAAAAGAAAAGAAGAATCAAAGACTAGCAACAGCTAGAAATGCCATTAACTTTATCTACACACAATATTAACGTCATCACACATGCAAGTATACACAAGCAGTAGATATATTTGATATTCTAAATATTGCATGATCTTTGATAAACTCCCTAAGGAATACAACTTGTTTAAATCTTCTGTCAATATGGGTTTACTTTTATAGACTTTATGGGGTTTTTTAAAAAGCTTCTGTCCATCCTTTTAAGACAATGGCTTTATTCTATTAGAATCTATGGTGAAAAACACATTTCCTGAGAAAATGAAATCTATGGTTTTGTACCAACAGTGTCTATGAGAAAGGATTCATCAAGATGTAACCTTAGGTGTCATCACAGAGTTATTATGATTTCTTTCAGATGTTATCTTAATTTCCCAGTAGAAGGGTAATATTTTAGAAACATTTTAGAAAAGGATGACTAAACTGCTCTACAAACAAATCTTTTCAATTGATACAGTTTATATAAATTCTGTATATTTTGTTTCTGCTACTACATATTTGGAAATCTTGGGAATGTCATTTAAAACCTCCATCTTGGGCTGGGGATTTAGCTCAGTGGTTCCGCTGCCTGCCTCGAAAGTGCAAGGACCTGATTTTGATCCCCAGTACCAAAAAAACCCCAAAAAATAAAACCTCCATCTGACCTCATTTTTTCATCATCTACAAATACAGACGTCAAATAAAATCTCTGATTTAAAATATTTAGCAATGAAACCCTTTCTTCAAATAAAATATTTTCTTGATGTGGAATAGAATATGACTCAGATTAAAATAACTTGAAAATCACAGATCTAAATACTGTCTTCTGTCCATATGGCTACGACCTGTTATAATTCTCATAGTAGATTCATGGATCATAGTAACAAATACTCACCAGATGCCTTCGAGGTGTTAGGCTTTGTAAGGCCCTGCTATATCCTGTGAGCAAACCAGGGCATGACTCATTTCTTCCAGAAGATTATTTTCCAGAAAGAGACTAAATCATTGTACAAACAAACAAAATAAAAACTTATAATAAAAATATGAACGAATGCACAAAATAGGGAATGGTCACTTTTGGCTGGAGGATCAAAAAAGTCTTCATTAGCAGGTGCCATCTGACCAAGAGGTACACGTTTTGATTAGGGAAGACAGGTGAGGCTTTCCAGGCAGGGCAACACAGTGATGGCTTGGAGGCAGGAAGTTGAAAGGCATTGTCCAAAGGAAAGCAAGTGTTCCTGTGTGGTTGTAATATAAACAACACAGTGGATACTTTGAGCCAAAGCTGAGAAATTAGTTGCAATTAGATTATGGACATCCTTAAATTTCATGAATATGAAGTTTGCCTTTCTTCTACAGGACATTGAAAGCCACTGGAGGTTTTATTGTTTTGATTTGGGGGGCAGAAAGTGACATAAGCAGAAATACACCCAGAAAAGATTTCTCAAGTAATAACATGTGAATAGAAATGGAAGAGACTGGAGACAGGAGGGTTCATTAGGAGCCAACAGTCCTGGTCAAAAGTGAGGAAGACCCATTCTAGAATAGTGCTGTAAACAGAATTGTTTCCATATTACCTCCCCCAAATTGGAGCCCCAACCCCCAGTGTTACTACACTTAGGAATAGGGTTTTTAAGAGGGAATTAGGTTAATCAAGGTCATAAGGATGAGGTCCTAATCCAATAGATTGGTGGTCTGGGAAGAAGAGGATCAGACACCAGAGCATGCGCTCCCTCTCTCTCTCTCTCTCTCTCTCTCTCTCTCTCTCTCTCTCTCCATGTGCAGGTTCCAAGAAAAAGTATCGTGAGGACACTGTGACAAGGTGGCCAGCTGTGAGCCAGGAAGGGAGGCTTCACCAGAAGGCTCTGCTGGCACCAGAACTTTGACTTCCATCCACCAAAATCAAAATGCTGAGATAATAAATTTCTATTGATAAGTCACCCAGTCTATGGTATTTGGTTATGTCAACCCATGCTGAGAAGACAATGACATAAGGGGTTCAGGGAGAGGACAAATGTCCCCAAGACTCTGTGGAAGTAGAATCATAGGACTTGACAAGTAATCCACTTAGGGATGTGAGAGCAGGAGTCAGCATTGGTTTTGAGAGTCTAGGCCAGTGGCTGGATGATGTTATAAGGAGATGGAAATAACTGAGGAGGGAGAATAATTCTGAGAAGTAGAGCTTGTTTTTGTTTCTGAAAAATTCTGTTGTTGAATTTGAGGTTTGCTAACATAGCTTTGTATAGTCTTGCAGCAGATAAATGGAGATGTGGGTTTTGTGGTTGAGAGAGAAGACTGAACTAAAAATCTCATTTATTTTACGAACATCCACCAGGAACAGCATCACAGACTTCTTGAGCAATGAACAAAAACATTAATGTACAATGTGCACAGGTGGAAAGGTCTAAACATCGAATTAAAATGATACCTTTTCCCTGTGTGCTACGTAGGCCTGGCTCACATATCCTTTTACAAGTTCCAGGGCTTGTGCACTAAATGAGAATTGGAAAATGTAGGTCTGTGTTCAAAACGGTAAATAAAACCTAGTTTAGACACCCAAGTATCCCCCTGTGCATTGATCCATGTGTAATTTTGTTTCTGTGCAAGAGAAAGACCAAATAGAATTTAATAGACCATACAGTTCAACAAATAAAAGATACTATGACCTTGAAGTAGGCTAAATGGCAAACTGTTCTTCAAATAAAGCACACATTTTTTTCTAAGAGGACTGAAAGCAAAAAGGAAACATTCTGCCCCACAGGGATCCAGATTAGCAGGAGAATTCTACACTAGGGACCCTTGATTTCTTGAATTTCACAAGTGCAATGGAGTAACCAAGTTGGAGTGAGAAAATGAGGAGCAAAGAAAGAAACCACTGAAATAGAACAAGATATTATAAAACAAAGGAAAGTTTCATATACATTCAACTAAGTGAGACAATAAATGGGATCTCTGGAGAATACCTTGAAGACCCTGGCCTGTAAAATGTGGCCATCAGATTTATGAGTGTTCAATTCCTCAAACTCATAGGACCTGAAAATGCAGGCCTAGGTTTCCCATTAAATATTTAGCCCACTAAATACAGAAACTGAGGGCTGGGGATTTAGCTCAGTGGTTCGACCACCTGCCTCGAAAATACAAGGTCCTGAGTTCAATCCCCAGTACCTAAATAAATAAATAAATACATACATACAGAAACTGAAAAATCTCAGCTACATGATCCTCTAAACCTAGAAATAAGGGAAAGAATTATATGGAATAGGGCGACTCCTTTTACCTAGAACCAGCAATAGAAATTCAGACTCCTTAATTTAGTCTAAGTAGTATATCTTTCTTATCTCTTTGAGGCACTTTCAATTATGTAAGCCAATTCTCTCACTAGTAAGTGTGTTTTTATTCCTTGATTCTCTGATTCAGAATCTCCATTGATGAGCATTTATAGAATATCAGGACTTCTTGCTCTTATCCTAAGTTCACACAATAACATACACATGTGCACACATAAACATATACCCATTTTCTCTTTTTTATTTTTATTTATTTTTTTTGGTACCAGGGATCAAACTCGGGACCTTGTGCTTGCGAGGCAGGCAGCAGAACCACTGAGCTAAATCCCCAGCCCCATTTTCTCTTTTTTAGCCCAAAAGTCATACCATCATTTTTGGTTGTATTGATATTCATTTTTTTCATTATTATGACTATATAAATATTGCTTATAGCTAAGCCATATCATGTTCTGTGATTTTTGTTTCCTGTCTTATTCAACCTGGTTTCCCTTGTGTGGGCTGCTTGTTTTCAATTGTCCATTTTCCTCTGAACTATCATTTATGCATTTCCTGAACCCTGTATCGGTATAGTTTTTCTCAATATGATAAAAAACATTAGACCATTTATCACTTCCTTTCTCTTTTGGCTTCTATATGTCTTTGATTTCCTGCTCCCCTGGATTCCAATAATCTCTAGACCTGCTGTGTGCCAGCAAAGCCAGGGCTTCTTCACCAATTTCAGAGACTCATCTGGATATAAATGGCATTTTAAATCCCTGCACTTGATGGGGTCACACAGGGTGTGAATGTGAGGAGAGAAGATATCTGGGCTCCTCTTAGGAGTTAAGAGGATAAGACAGCTACAGAGACTGAAAAGATGGGGCCACTGGGGTAGGAGGAGAACCAAGAAAAAATGATGTCCTGAAAGCTAAGGGGTGGCAGTGTTCTACATGGGCTCCTCAATATGCTGCTTGTGTCATCAAGCCACCAAGCAAAGACTCTTCCTTCTTTAGCTGCTCCCCCTGATTAAGCCAGGCCCTGGATAATCTCCTTGTAGATCAACTTGAAACCAACTGCTTTGAGGCCTTCATTCTCTTCACTTTTGGCATATTCTGTTGGCTAGAAGGAAGTCACAACTACCACACACACTCACTGGAGGGGATTGTACAGGGCTTGGATGCCAGGAGGCAAGAGGTAGAGGTCACTAGAGTCTGCCTGCTGCAGAGTAGCTCGTCACAAAGGGAAGAGCTATCACAGGACAGAGAAGTGGCAACTGCAGGAGCAATTTCCTGGGCATGTCAGAGGAAATGGGATAGGGCAGTTTACTTGCCTGTGTAGAACTGAGAAGGGGCTGCAGGGTGAACAGTGTGCTTGGCTCCCTGTACCTTTAGCCATACCTCTCCCTCACATCCCCCTCAAAGGCATCCAGTGCCTTCGGATCCCTTGCTCTGCGCTCCCTCGCGCGATGGGATCTTTTCATCAGCACAGCCTCACTCCCTGCACCCAGGCTCAGGTCTCAGCATTCCCTAGTTGCCCAAGTTCTTTCCAAAATCTGGTGGACAACTCTCCCCTGCTCTTGTCTTTTTTCCTGTTCTTCTTTTTTCAAACTATTTTTTAATTTAAAAAACTTAATTGTGCTAAAATGCAGGTAACAAAGTTTATCATCTTAGTTTTAAGGGTACAATTTAGTAATGTTAAATATACTCACACTTTGGTGGAACTAATGCCAAAATTTTGTCATCTTCAAAACTAAAATCAACAATAACCCTCCATTTCACTGCTCCCGGACCCTGGCAACCACCATTCTATTTTTTGTTTCTATGAATTTTGACTATTTTAGATGCCTCATGTGAGTGGAATCATACAGTACTGTATTTATCTTTCTTGTGACAGACTTATTTTACTTAGCATAAGGTCTTCAAGTGCGTATCAGAATTTCCTTCCTTAGGGCTGGGGATTTAGCTCAGTGGTTCCAGTGCCTGCCTTGCAAGCGCAAAGTCCTGAGTTTGATCCCTGGTACCAAAAAAAAAAAAAAAGAATTTCCTTCCTTTTATGACTAATTTAAATTTTTAAAGAAAAATTTCTCTTTTTATTTTGGGTGTCCTGTTCTTTTTGTGTTTGAGTCCTTCCTCCCCTCATTCCTTTAGCCATTATTTTGGAGGACTTTAAAGAAGCAGAGATAAACAAGTGCATCCAATCTGGTCTTCAAAAGGAAACCCATATTCTATTTATGAAACATGGTGTTTAAGGACCTAGTCTTTGATGATTTTTCTAATCTCTTTAACTTTGCAACACCCCTTAAAGGAGAACAGAATACAAGATAAATTTGCATTTAGTCTTCATTTAGCCAAAGACAAGCTTATGCTTTGATGTTAAGCAAAAAATGTATTTCTTGAGGGTCTTTTTTCCAACATGAATTTAAGCTCTTCCCTAGGGAATCCACCATAATGATTCTCAAAGTATGGTTCTTGGACTCCAAAAATAGGCATCACTTGGGTTAGTGATACAAAACACAAATTTTGGGGCCCCGTGTCACACTTACTGAATTTGAAAATCTGGAGTCAGGAGCCAGTAACTGTATCTTAATCAGCTCTCTGGGTGATTAAGATGCTTGTTAGAATTTGAGAACCACTAACTAGTCTTTTAGAGGCAACTCTACAAAGTTGCATCTAGAGATTAAACATTTTACTTAGCTTTAGTCCAAAACTTTGTAAGATTTTCAGGCTATGAGGTGACTGTCTTTCAGTAGACGTGTTGGCTGTACCACCTACAGTCCCAGTGTTTGAGTCTTTACTAAAGAGGCAGGGTTCTTCCTGAGCTTGTCCTGCACCCCAAAGGCTACACTGACTGGACCACCTCAGTGAAGACTAGAGAATATGTAGGATGATCAAGACCAATCACCTAGATTCTGTCCTTTGAGATTAATTATCGACACTGAAATTGTAGTCAGTGCTGAAATCCTAAAAGTATATACATCTGACACAGATGGCATGGCCCTTATATCCTTTCAAATGTCTCCTTTTTACCCCCTTGTATGGTATACCAGAAAGATTTGGGTGGGATATATCTTAACTATTGACAGAAAATGCTACATGATTGAGTGGTCATAGTTACTATTCTGAGTCACATAGCTTGTCCAAACCATTGGCTTTTCCTTGCTCTTGTCTTGTTTTGCCAGCTGCACATAAGCACATTGTTATTTCTGTCCAGTATCTGTTTAATTTCCCCATGTGAAAATAAATTTGGTAGCACTCTTATTTCATTTCAATGCTGAGCTCTCAGAGTTCTTTTGCAATTGCTTCCAGTCTGATTCTCTGAGAAACTAGAGCAAATTGCTTTGTAAATCAACAGCCAAAGAATCAATACTGGTGATGTTCTTTTAAAGTATTCAAGACAAATAGTCCCTATAAGGCACTGTCACTGCACTCCAAGTTTCAAAAGCAAATATTCTGAAAATGAAAGCAAAGGAAATCAGGAACTATTACTTCAAAGGTTATGTGATAGCATATAAAAGCTAGGACATGATCTGAGAAGTAAATGTTTGTTCTGAAAACAATATTAACATAATGGGAATATCAGGATCCAACGTTACTTTTTCAGGTCATGGTTATTGATTTAAGAATTGATGCAAATAAAAATTATTATCAGAGAACTGTTTGCAAAGCTGTTTTCAATCTAATGTATCTTCTTTTAATTTTATCCTATGTTAAGTCTCTTAGAGAGAGAGAGGCCAACTAATCCAATTATGCACTTCATGCTTGAGTCACTTCTACATTTCTAAAGCAATGAGAGGTTCTTGTCATTGTGGTTAATGACAGAGCCATCTACCATGCCTCATCTAATAAACCAACAAAAAGAAATGAATGAATGTGGAAACACAAGATGTAGACTGATAATTTAAAAACATGGCTCTTGTAACTGTTTCAAAGGGTAGTGCGTTCTTTCTTCTATCATTCCTGGGGGAAAGGTGTTAAACACCGTCCTTGAGACTGATAATTGTCCCCCAACTTGGTTCTCCTTAATCCCCAAATGTTTACTTGGCACCTAACTGATCAAGATAAAGATTACATTCCCAAGCTTTCCTTACAGAAATGTGTTTCAGTTTACTATTGCTGTGTAAAAAATTATCCCCAAATCCAGAGGGTTAAAACAACCTTTTCATTATGCTCACGGACTCTATGGATCAGGACTCGGAGAGTTCCACGCTCATCACAGGTCTGGCATGACTTCTGTTATGCCCTATTGGTTGGTCAAAGCAGTCATAAGCTGATTCAGATTCAAGGAGCAAGGAAATAAGACCTCAGCAAATTATGGGGGGAGTGACAAGGTCACACTGTTGAAGAGCACCAGGGGGCAGGAGATACAGTTTCTGTCATCTTTGGAAAATGCAATCTGGCACACTATGGGTGTGACCATGTTCACTAACTGCTGACCAAGAGAACAGATGGGGAATTCATATGCTTAATTTCCTGGAAATGTCCTTAAAGGGTGTGTGTTGGCAGAGGAAGGGAGGCTTCTGTCTCCTTTCCACTCTTCTCTACATTGACATATGGATGAAATGACTGGTGGTGGAGCAACCATTCTGGACCACAAATTGAGGATTACAGAACAATGAGCTTGAAGGAAACTGGGTCCTCATGGAGCACCATGTCAGTCCTGAACTGCCTACATTTACATCACAGAGAAATAAAATTTTATCTTGTTTAAGCTACTAGATTTTGTATTTTCTGCCACATGTGCACAATGCTAAACATAATTAATAAAAACATCATCACAAATGAAGGCAGATTATGCAAATGCGTCTTAGATTATTGTGTATGTAAAAACATCATAATGCTTATATGGTAGGAAGTTTGACTAATTCTGTATCGTTGTTCCAAGCAGTCATATGTGAGAATCACTATATCTTACAGTTTGCCTCTTAAAATGCTTGACAATTACAATTAGAAGCACTTTATTTAAAAACAACAGATGAGGGCTGGGGATTTAGCTCAGTGGTTCTGCTGCCTGCCTTACAAGAGGAAGGTCCCAAGTTTGACCCCTGTACCGAAACCAAAACAAAAACAACAAAAAAACCAAAAAACAGATGAGCTTGATAAGAAATTAAACTAGAGAAATGCATTCACTCAAGGAGTAAATATAAGATGCATCACAATCAAATGGAAATATCAAGTTGCATTTTTATAAAAAGGAGTGGTTTGTTACATCTGATTCTTAGTTTTTGAGTTTCCTGAGTCAGGCATTTTTTTTCTTTTGCGTGCGTGCAAAGATAAATCTGAATAAGTGAATAAGAAAAAAAGAGCGACTGAGCTTGTGCTTCAACTACTTTGTTTATAATATGGTCGTTGTAGAAAATGATGTATATTAAAACAGCATTTAATTGGAAAGATACATTTTTCTCTACTTCAAAATTGTCAACCTTTGCACAGCAAAGCCTTCATTTCAAAGTCAAGGACTTCTGCTTGTGCTTCAAGCACAAGTTTGTAATCATCTTTACGTTGAAATATTCATATTTTTGAAGATTCAATTGAAAATTACTCGAGGCGTTAGGATTGGTTTTAAAAATAAACAGTAAGGGCCTAATCAGGCAAAGCTCCTTTTGCTGTAGGGCAGTCTGTCCTAACTAGACATTTTAGCCAAATTGTACTACCCTGTTTGAAGGGCATCAATCAACTTTGATAAGTGCTTTCCATTACTTGGTGCTTTTGTCTCAGGAAATACAGTAGTATTAATGCACGGAGGGAACCATGGAAGAGCGACAGTAAGGCAAGACAATCCATAGGATGGACAGAGAGAGGCTGGGTAAAATGTGGCGCAAGAAAAAGGAAGATTTCACAAAGACGGGATAGCATCTCTTTGTCCAAAAGAAAACCAGTGCCACTATAAGGCTTGCAACAAACGACATCACCAACATTTATCGGTGCAACTAGATTCTAGGAGGAATCTAGGTGGGAGGCTGAAGTTTCAGGACACATCCCGTGGTGCAGTACTACCTCGGCTTAGGCGGCCCTGGGGAACGCCGTGAGGGAATTCGGGCGTGAGGGCCTCGCAGCGCGACCGCGGGGACAGATGGACAGCGGGAGGCTCCGGGGCCCCACGCCTCAGCGCGCACCAGAGCTTTGCTCACGCCCGCCGGCAGCGTCGCGGGCTCCGCAGCGCGCGCTGGCGCGGGTTGCCATGGTTTCGGGGTCACGTGGGCGCGCGCGCGGCGGGAGGGGGCGGGGCCCCGGGCGGGGGAGAGGCGCGGCCGCGGCGGCGGCGGGAGGAGCCGGAGATGCTGCCAGCCCTCCCGGGGTCGCGCTCGCTCAGCCGCCGCCGCCGCTCCGAGCCGCCGCGCGCCGGGAGCCGCGGGCCAGCCCGGCCGCCGGGGCCCAGTGCGCCGCGCTCGCAGCCAGTAGCGCCGCCTGCGCCCTCTGCGCTCGCCTGGTGGCCGCCGGCCCAAGACCGGCCGGACCGCGGATAGGGGCCGAGGGCGGCGCCCGGGCGCCCGCTGCACGGGAGGCACGATGAGCATCGAGATCCCGGCTGGGCTGACGGAGCTGCTGCAGGGCTTCACGGTGGAGGTGCTGCGGCACCAGCCCTCCGACCTGCTGGAGTTCGCGCTGCAGCACTTCACGCGCCTGCAGCAGGAGAACGAGCGCAAGGGCGCCGCGCGCTTCGGCCATGAGGGCAGGACCTGGGGGGACGCGGACGCCGGGGGCGGCACCCCCAGCAAGGGGGTCAACTTCGCCGAGGAGCCTATGCGCTCCGACTCGGAGAACGGCGAGGAAGAGGAGGAGGAGGAGGCCGCAGACGCAGGGGCGTTTAACGGTGAGCCCGGCCCCCGCGCGCCCCAGCCCGCGCTCGCGTCAGCCCGCGGCTCCGCTCCCTGCGCCCGCCTCCCCCGCTGCCCGCTGCCGCCCCCTCGGCCTCCAGCCTGGCCTCGCCCACCTTCCTCCCGGCCCCCTCGCCGCGCCCTGCCCGGCTTCCCTGCTCCGGGGGCACACGGCTGAGTCTCGGCTCCCCCTGCCCGCTCGGGTTTGCCCCTGTCTTGCCGGGCCGGTTCTGGTGGGCATCTGCTGGAAGCCAACTTTGGCCGTGGTTGGAGCTATTTCGCTTGGAGGACACCATTGTGCGTAAAGGAAACTGGTCCATTTGGCGTCCTCTTTCAGCCCTTAAATTTATTAATGGAGTGTCCAGAGAGAAAAGGCGAAGGAGGATTAAATTCGGTCGGTTTTGCTCTTGTCAGGGCGGTAGATTCCCGAAAGGAGCATGAAATCAGTCTTGTGGGGGTAGAACAAAATTTGATGTCTGATAATTGTGTCGTTCTTAGAAACAGTAATTTATTCTTTTCCAATTTACCAATACCATATTGTGTTATTTTTGGACGCACAAGAAAGGATCCCATTTAGCTTGCAGCCCATGTGGTCTTTGGAAGTAGGAAATGTGCTAATGCTTTAAAATATATACATATATATCGTATTATGAAACAAATGATTTTTGTTTTGAAAAAAAAGTGTGTGAAAAACATTGTAGGAAGTTCTGGAAAGCTTGTTGGTTGTCTTTAGAATGAAAAACCAGTGAGTAATTGTGAGGACTGTGCCAGACACTAAAGCTAGAAAGAATGAATGGGAAAGAAAAAGGAATTTTCTCAAATAGCTGCTTTTGGCAAGCCCCACCCCTTCTGCTTACAACCCTCTTTCCCTAACACACGCAGCACACACAACACACACGCACGTTTACAGTTACACAACAAGCCTAAATCCCATTTTTATGGCATCCCAGGCTTTAAGACCGTGGTGTGCAAAGGGCCAAGTGCTCACTCTTTGTGGTGTAAGGCAAACATGCATGCAGCATTGCAACAGCTTTTATTTAAACTGCTTGTGGTTTGTGCGTCTGCAGTGCCATTCCGTATAATGAAAACATTTTCAAGTGTCATTTCATTTCCGTGTGTCCTTTCCTAAGAAGATGTTTCTTTGAAGAATTACATGTTGAAATGGGTTGCAAAAGTCAAGCATTTTTAGCTTGTCTAAAACAACCACAGACACCTTGGGAATTAGTGTTCCATGAAGATACAGGGGAAAATTGTTACTTAACATTTTAATTTTGGACCTTTAGTGTTTGCCAGGGTAAGGTAGTCATGGACTTAATCATTCTTTTTGCACAAATTTAATCAAATGCTTTTCTTACCAGAAACAAGAGAAAGAGGAGAGAGTACATATTTTATATAGATGAGAAGAACCAATAATGGATGACTTAGCGTCTAAGACTGCTTTTCTGCTCGTGACACATCCATGCACACACACAAAGGAAAAGAAGACTCGTTTCCCAGATCGGAGGAAAGCGAGGGACTAAGACTTGAGAAAGAAGCTGCATATGTTCTATAAAATATAATGTTAACATTACTAAAATACTTTGTTGTTGTCATTTGAGGTGCTCTGCACCAATATTTTCATGTTCTTGTTGTGCACAGAGGAGATGTAATTTGCATTTTTCAGTGAAGAAATAAGCTGTTAACTCATAAGCAGCAGGGTAGTATTTTTATGTGGTTTTCTATTCTCCACTGTACCTTTACTATAAAAAAATCACTCAATATGAGTTTTAATAAATACTTAACTGGTCTTGCTGCTTATTCCCCAGTTCTAGCCTTGAGAACTTTAAAACTTTTTGACTCAACCAAATCCCATTTGACCATTACCCTGGTACATATATGTATATTTGTGTAACTGAGGCTTTGACAACAACACTGCCTTCTTCTAGATGCAGTGCTTTTTAATATTTTCTACTGTAGTCACCCCCCTTTTTAAAAAAAATTATGCCAAGACTCAACAGCTTAAAAACTTTTAATTGTAGAAGACCAAGTGATTTGCAGACTTTCTTGTAAAGGGCCAGATAGTAAATATTTTAGATTTTGTGAGCATCTAATCTGTTGGATCACATCAACATCTTTTTGTCTTTTTTTTTTTTAAAAAACAACCCTTTCAACACATACCCCCCTCTGGAGATTGAGATTGTACAAAGCTGGCTGTAGACCAAGGCCACAGTTTGCTGACCTATCGCCAGAGGAGGGGGACGAGGTCAAAATAGTTTTGTTAGGGAAAAAATATATCAGGAATGAACCTCAAAAATACAACTCTATCAGAAAAGTTCTGAGGAAAAACCAATGGATAATGGATAATTTTCCTGGCAAAAGTAATGAGTAAGCATGGAAAGACAGCACAAGACCTGCTGGGTGAATCATTTTTAAATTTTCACATGCATTTTAGGCTCGTTTGACTGAGAAATGAACATTATCTGGTGCTGTTCTTCACTTGATCTTAGTCAAAAGGCCAAGAATCGATTAGCTGGTACCCTCTTGGAGAGCTTTCCTGAGTAGGTTGAGGTAGGACATATACTAATATCTTTTTTTCTTGTCAACAGACATCTCAAGTCATTCATATACCCTTAGTTCCCTGATTATACTTTGAAAAAATGTTGATCAGGACATAGTGATGACAGTACTGTAATATCTCCTGATCTTAACAGCTAAAAAAGAACTGTCATTTGTTAACATTTGCTGTGCACTGGCACTGGCACTGGCACTGTCTAAATGCTTTAATTCATTATCCCAACCGTGTGAGGAAGATGGGGCTGTCACTTACCTGGTGTTTCACAGCCAGTGTGCTGCAACATTAGGATTGGGATACAGTTCGGCCTAATTGCACTCTTGTACTCTTGACTGCAGAGATTCCTCATTTAATGATTGAGTTAAATTCCTGCGACTAGATCATTGAATGAATTGTTCGCTAGATGAGGCATATATAGCATCTAGATAACAATGTTAAGAACAAAGAAATGTTCAGAGGAAACTCCAACTTGATGACTTTGCTTTTATTTGCATAACTTACAAGTGGTATTGTAATGTATAATAGAACATAAAGCTACAGTACTGTACTGTACAGTAAATCAGCAAAAATTACAGCACAGATATTCCTTGTTTAATGACCTACCTTTTTTTTTTTTTTTTTGAGTCAGGATCTTGCTGTGTAGTTCAGGCTGGCCTTGAACTCACCTCGATCCTCTTGGCTCTGCCTGCCAAGTGCTGGGACTACAGGCGTGCCACCACATCCGGCTATGACCTACCTATTTAATGACTGTTTGGACTGAACCACTGGCCACTTGAACTTACGACCTGGTTTTGTTTTTTTGGTACAGTTCTATACATTTTGTTAGAGCCTCAATGTCTTTTTGCATTGTACACCTTGGTTAGACAGTACTGTTATCTTTCCGATTGTACTGTAGTTTTATATCATAAAATTAATTATTTCATTAATACATTACAATCCTGCATGTAAGAGTTGTGCAAGTAAAAGGAAAATCATCAAGTTGGAGTTCCCTCTGATCATCTTTGTTCTGAATATTGTAATGTACAAACTATGTGCAGTTCCTCACTTAGTGACCAACTCAGTTAATGCCCTAGTTGCAGGAACAGAACTCAGTTGTTAAATGAGTGTCTGTACTGTATAAACAAGGTGTACTAAACAAAAAAGACATTGAACCTCTGTAAACAAGATGTACAGAAGTGAACAACAAAAAAAAGACAAATCCTGAGTCTGAGCAGTGGGTTGTAAGTCTGCACAGTGTGCCTCGGTAATAAGTCCAAAAGTTGTTAAAGGAGTAGGTTGTTAAACGAGGAATATCTGTATCAGATTTATCTCCAGAAAGAGCTGGGGGTGGTACAACCTGTGCTAGCTCCTTATATATCAAACTCTTCTTGAGACTCTTAATGTGTTTTCTCTTCATGGCTTTGGAAAATTAGCTTGTCCAAGGTCATATACAGAACCGTTATGTAGCAGAACCTGATTTCTTACATCTGTCTGAACTTGACGTCCAAGATCATCAGGGAGTTGTTAAATGAAATTTGTTCTACAGCCTGATTCATAGGTCAGTTTACCTGGTTATTTTTCCAGTAATGGTAATGGGTTTGCATTGTTGGTTCATATCTTCTCTCATGAAACCCCTTAGTGTCATGGTGTTTATAACAGGGTTAAAAGGCAAGTCTTTGACCCTGAAACTGGTGTCCATCGACTCCATAAGGATCAAGCCTATGACCTTGACCTCCTAATGTGGTGGTTTAATTAGAAAGCCAGGCACCTGCTGTCAGGTAGGAAAATTGTCTGTTTCAGGCGTCAGTGGTTTTCGCGGGTCATGGCTGTAGATGGCACCAGACCAAACAGATGGTAAAGGTTATCTTTATTTTCCTTCTTTTACAAAGGAACTCTTCCTCAGCTGATAGTTTTCTTATCTCTCTCCTGTACTCTTCTGTTTTTATCAGAAGAATAAATTTTAATAATTTTTTTTTTTTTTTGTGCCGGGGATCAAACTTGGGATCTTGTCCTTGCGAAGCAGGCAGTGGAACTACTGAGCTAAATCCCCGGCCAATTTTAATAATTTTCAATATTATTACTTTGTTTTCTGTCAATTCTGGTTAAAATGAAAAGACCTTTAGGTGTTGAGTTTATGGTGATCTGGGAAAGCTGTTGGAGCCTGGAAAGAAGCTAAAAGTGGAAAACTGCTTGGCATCTACACTGTCTCTGTCTTCATTCTACCGAAGGCAAATAAAGCTTGACATGTCATTTATGAAAGGCTAGTGTTTCTAACTTAGAACTTATTAAAAGGGTTTGTAGTAGGCTACAGAGTTGAGTCACTATTAATTTGGAGTAAAATCTATGGTAATTAATAGTTTTATATAGGCATCATTGAGATCTTGTGTCATTCAGTCTTCAGTGAAATTGGGTGAAATTAAAAATGAAATAAATGCAGTTCACATTACTTTGATCAATTGACAAGTGGTAAATTACATAGGATCACAGGCAGAGCAGTCAATCTGGGAGGACAGTTAACTACTCTGATATGACATACAGAATTTATTTTCTACATTGCAGAAGTAAAAGATCTACAGTTCAGAATCGATGTATAAGCCACAGGTATAGAACTGTGCCTTATATAGCAAGCTATCACAGATGTGTAAGTTGGAGTTTAACAGATAATAACTGTAGCCTAATCTTTCTCTCACCTATCAAATCTTTGTTAGAGAACCCTATCTGTCTTTGAGTTTCACAATTTAAAGGGAAGATAGAGAATTTGCAAGAGAGATTTAAGTGTTTCATATAAAGTATTAGAAAGTTAGAGCTTGTGGTGGTGGGACATTAAGAGAATAAAGTTATTGTGAGGAAAAATAGTTGAAGGGGAGTTGAATATTCACATCTGAAGAAGTTTTCTTAAGTGATTGATTATAAATAAACATTCTTCATCTCTGTTAGATATAGGTATGAGAAGGACTAAGCCTTGTTCTAATTTGAATTAAAGTCAGAAACTGTCTTAAATGGTTTGTGGGATTTCCCTTCAATTAATGGCAGAGCAGTAAGGACATTAGATTGACTTTCCAAGAATCTTCTATGAAAATGTTTTGAACTTTCTCGTCCTATGACCTGTGAAGTGTAGCTTTACAGTGAAGTAGCTTTACTATGAAGTGTACCTTTACCTATGAGGTGTAGCTTTGCAGAATTACATTGGCTGATTCACTAGGATCACCTCCATGTGCCCTTGTTAAGAACTTGCTGTCTTTGTGTGGCCCCTAAAAATTATTCTTAGACAAAGCAGTTGGTTAGTAGCTCTTGCTTCCTGTGGCACGTAGCCACCAACACACACCTAAAGAAATTCATTTTAGTGGTGGCAGTTTTCTTGTGCTACTGACTGCAAGTTATGATACCGTTTTAATATATTACAAACCTCAAATGCATTTAGTTGGTTGGACAATGCTTATGAACATTTTTTATTAAATTCGGGCATTTCTTTTATGTAACAAGTAATGTGCTAACCCACAAACATGTTATTAATAGTACCTATCTCATAAGGTTGTTGCAGGGATAAATGGGTTAATATTTTAAGGCCCTTAGGATAGTGTAAAGAGTAAGAAGCAATGACCATGTGTTAAGACAAGATTTAGTTGATAGCATATCTTGTGGAAATACAAACTTTTCTTGTAGAATAGCAATTTCATTGTGTTTTATGGAAGTCATCTAGTATTTGACTTTTTGGAGAGCTGAAGTAGGAAATTTACTCATGTAGCAGCTCCACTTAGGATTCAAGTGCAGTTATGTTGCACGATAATAAATTTCATTTCCTTCAAGTTATAATTTGTAGCTAAGAGCTCCAGGATTTTTTAGCTAATGAGACAGTATAGTCTTTGGCTATTAGAAATTTATATAATAGTTTTAAATCCTCCCAAATGGATCACATCAGGCATGACAGTGGCTAAAATATTGAAGCCATTATTTTAGTTTTGAACATAATACCATAAGTTTAAAGAAGATTTAAAAAATACTTTGAGTTAGAGATGATAATTGTGATTCTCAAACCAGAACAGTAAGAGGACATTATTCAATTTAGTAATAGTGTTGAGTGGATTGCATTAGGAGTTGAAAATGGGACAAAGGGTTTGAAATAGTGGCCCTTCTACTCTTGCCCATCTGTTATTTTGTGCTTCAGGAGAAGAGAGGTTAAGGGAGAAAAACAAGCCAGGCGAGACTGGGAGAGGAAGAAAGTGAGAGAAGGAAAATTGTGTGTTGAAAAATGTGAAGGCTTCGTTAAGTAATGTACACATTGTCTGCAGAGAGGGTGTGCAGTAAAACCACCTAAACAAAAATTGAAGCATTAGATACCTTCATGTTGGTGCCTGTGTTAAGAATCAGGCTGTTTTATTATTTTGTGTAAGACAGTTCTAAGCTTTTTATTTGAGGTTGCACTTAGTGATGTGCTGTGTCTAGGAAGAGTAATAAATATTAAGGTTTTTTTTTTGTTACAAATCTCATCTCATGGTTTCCAGTAAATTTCCAGCTGTCAAGATTTTGTTCATAGCTGTGTTCAAAAAACAAATGGACAGTATTTCTCTTTCAGGTGTGCAAATACCAACAGGAGACCATCGAATCTGTCAATTAGGAGTGTATTTATGATCCCTTAAGAAAATCGTTTTTTGGAAGTATTAGCTGTAGAGAAGACCTGCAGTGGAGTTTGGGGATTGATGGGGTGTTTTCAGTAAAGGAGATGGAGGTGATTGACTTGCAGGATCTGTGTTAGAAGTGTCCAGAGTCACAGCACCAGAAGGGGTCTGAGGCTGGGAGGGCCTCTTAGGAGAAAGGATTGTGGGAATTGGAAGGTAGGATGCCGGGCTCGTTCACTCACTGCACAAATATTTATTGAGCATCAACCCTTTTCTTTTATTTATTTTTTTAAGAAAAAAGAAATGATTATGTCTTGTTTGCTCTCTAGATCTAAACGACTGTTCCGTAGATTGAATATGTGATCTCTTTGGTTTGGTAGATGAAGCAGGTGAGAGACAGAGATGTTCCCTACTAAATTTAGCAGGTCTTGGCCTTATAAATTTGGTTTTGTTCATAGTGGTATAGTGCATTAACATTTTGTGTGTTACTTATGTTAACATGTGGTTTATGCTTTATGTCTTCCACCAAGTTGCTTGATATAGCCTAAAAAGCTGGCCTAAAGCAAAGTACTTTTGTGTTTTTGGTCTTCAGAATTCCTAACTTTTTTCTCTTTGATTCTTTTTCAATGTAGTGAAACCTACTATGAGTCTGTATTTTTGTATCAGTTGCTTGAGACAGACAGTAGAAAAGAAACATATGGGTGAATTACTATTATCTTTGGTCCCTTTCCTGACCTTTGCAGTCTTACCCATACTGTCTATTTGAAATGCCAAACCCTGCTCTAAAAATCTCACTATGATCCTAATCATTATCTTTGTTTTGTGGGAGCAAATTTTGTGTCTCAGAAATTCAAAATGACTCAGATGTACCATTATATAATTATTTTGTGGAAAGAATTTGAGCTAAATTTTTTAGGTCTTGGCTTACATGAAAGCAAAACAATCTAAAAAAAATCAGAAATATAAACACAGTTGTAACATTTATAAATGTTTCAGCAGTAGGTTCTGCCATGTGTAGCTTAATATGTTTGGAAACTAAAAAAAAAAAAATTCTAGTTGCTACTGTTTAAAAGTGTTTCTAAATTTAAAAAAAAGACAAAAGGTCAAAATATAAACACATGTTGCCCATAGAAGTGAAGCTAGAAGGTGCAGTGTATACTGTTATTCCTGTGTCCATTTGGCTAAGGACTGACATTGGCTGATTCATGACAAAACAGTTCATGGGAATGACATTAAAGGGGGATTTGGGGCGGGGTACAGGAAAGAGGGCAAAAAGCTATTCACTTAAATACATTTTAGATCCAAAAATCATCTTTCTGAAAGTTCTTTTTGAATTAAAACATGTTTGTTAAATGCTAATGTTTGTTAAATGGTGTTCTTTTTTTTTATTACATTCTTTTATTGGTACATTGTAGGTATACAACACAATTACATTTCTCATTGGGAATTGTACCTTTACATAATGCATCTTGGTTCTTATTTTTTCCCCATTCCTAGCCCTCCCTTCACCCCCTCCACCCTTCCCTATTTACAAAGACTTTATTTCCATTTTTTCCATTTCTCATCATTTTTCCTTTCCCTTCTTTCCTTTCCCCTGCCCCTCCCACTACCCCTACCCCTTTGGACCTTTTCTTCCTATTTTGCATTATCGATTATTCATTCTAATCATTGGTACATTTTAGGTATACAATATAATGACATTCATCATTGGAAATTTGCACCTTTACATAATCTCTCTTGGTTCTTATTTTTCACCCTTGCCCAGCCCTCCCTTCAACCCCTCCATTCCTCCCTATTTACAAAGATTTTATTCCTGTTTTTCCATTTTCTCATATTAATCCCATTCCCTTCTATCCTTTCCCCTAGCCCTCCCACTTCCTTCCCTTTTGCCCCTTTTCTTCCTATTTCACATTACCTATTATACATTTTAGTCCTTATTTACACTTTCATTTTCTCACACCAGAGAAACTATTCGGTATTTACACATGTGTGTCCTATTCATTTCACTTAAGAGTATCGCCTCAATGTGCATCCACTTAGCTATAAATGTCTCTAATTTCTCGTTTTTTATGGCTGAGTAGTACTCCATTTTATTAAAAAACCACATTTTTTTTATCCAGTCTCCAGTTGATGGGCTAAATGGTGTTCTTTTTACTTAATAGTAGTTGTCAACATTTTGAGCTGCTAATACTACACGTTTGAACAGGCTCCATTATAGGATGTTATTTAGTCTTCCTCAGAGGAAGAGGTAGAATCAGGATTTGAACCTGGCAGTCTGATTTCAGAGCCTGTGTCTTGAACTATGGTACAAATAACTTTATTTTCAGTAACTTTTCTAGCAGTAATATGGTTGAAAGGAACATTCACCTCTATCTTTTACAATTTACTTTTTCTGTCAGTTCCACCAGTGTTAGCACTTTCGTGCATCAGAAACTCAACAAAATGTTTATTTTGGAAATAAACACCTCAGATACTGTTTATTTCTCTAGAATTATTTATTATATTCCCTTATTAACAAAACATATTTCAGTGTAGAGTACACTCCCAGTATGTCTTCTTAAGTTGTATACATGTACTGGTATGTGTATATGATAAAGTATAAATTTTGAAAGGAGAAAGTAAAATTGTCACCAAGTTCTAATTTTTCCTTTCCCTCTAATAATTGCCTTATGCACTGTCTCTGGGTGCGTGAACTTCCTTTGGGAAACTGTAACTCGGAACAGTACAACTGAACTTGATACTCAGTGTGTTTGTATATATATGAGTGCATGCACCCGGGTGCCTATTTAAAATAGACTTTCAGTAGAGAAGTTCATTGTTTCACTCAACAGAAGTTTGGTGGAATGTAGAGCAAAATTCTGTCCCATAAGAGAATCAAAGACATGTACCTAAAAGGGAAGATCCAGCCCTTTTCTTTTAAATCAGTATTCTTCTACGCACCTGGAACTCTGACCTAGATTTTAAAGTACTAATGTTCTTTGTACAAATTTTGTGAATAGGATGTAGGAAATCATATTATGCTGTAAGTACTTAGTTAAGAATCACTAAATTGGAATGCTAGGCAGAAGTAGAAGAAAGTCTAAAGTTGAAAGAAATGCAGAGGTGAACATGGTGGTGCATGCCTGTAATCCCAGCACTCTGGGCGGCTGAGGCAGAAAGATGGCAGGTGCAAACCCATCTTGGGCAATTTAGTGACTTAATGAGACCCTGCCTCAAAAATAAAACCAAAAGAGCTGGGGATGTAGCTCAGTGTGAAGGATTCAATCCCTAGTATTGTCATTAAAAATAATTTTCTTAAATTATCTTTGGAAGGACAGCTCTGGGAATGATTCTTGTTAGGGAGACTTCACTAGCTACTTTTCTGTAGCTTTTGAAAAAAAATGTTTATCATGTATTACCTATTAAATTAATTTTAAGTGTAAAAAGATATGAAATAAAGGCACTTCTTGCAAATTAAAACAACATTGAGATTCCATCTTACCCCCCAAAGAATGGCTACATCAAGAAATCAAATAATAACAAATGCTGGTGAGGATGGGGGTGGGGAGGAATCCTAGACTGTTGAAGAAAGTGCAAACTAGTACAACCAGTAGAGAATTCAGAATGGAAATTCCTCAAAAAATTAAAAATAGAAATTCTGCTTGACCCAGCTATTCCCCTTGTAGGTACCTTCCTGAAAGAGTTAAAGACATCGTATTACAGTGATCTGTGCATACTTATGTTTATAGCAGCACAATTCATAATAGCTAAATCTGGGAAGCCGCCTGTGTGTCCACCAAAAGATAAATGGATAAACAAAATGTGGTATTTGTAGCACCACTCTGCCATAAAGAAGGATAAACTTAAGTCATTTGTAGGAAAATGGATGCACCTTAGGACCATGATGTTAAGTGAAACAAATCAGATGGACAAGCTTAAATATTGGATGGTTTCTCTTATGTGAGAAACCAAAAGTATAAATAAAGAGCAAAAGGAAAGGTAGACAATAGGAAATAGGGAGTGAGATCTTTTGCAAAAGGGAAGGGGATCAAGAGATAGAGGAAGGGAATGAAAAAAGAATTAAGATGTGTTATGTGTATGTACCCATTCCCCTCGATGAATGTAATCATTATGTGCTGCAAACGTGTACAAATAAAAAAAATTGAAAAGGCAGTTCTTTTGTAAATACCCATTAAATGTTAAGTAAAACACAATTTTGGAAGCACATGTCTTCTCCCCTACATTACTCTCTTGGTCCTGCAGGCCCGATTCCCATTCCATGCTGTTTTACAAAATCCCACTCTTCCCAAAGGTTAGTTTCCATCTTACCCTACCAAAAACCTTTGCAAGTTTACCTTGTTGGTGTTAGTATGTCAGTATGGTAGCTATGAATCTACCCGGCCAGTAGCTTTGTAAATCCCATGTTCCCACTCCAGGCAGGCAGGAATGACAGATAGACATGCTCCCCCTAACCCTTTCCTGGGTCAGGTTGCACTTTGCCATTAGTAGGCTTGCCAGTAATTTTCTAAATTAAAACTCAGTTGAATCCTAAATGTCTAATAGTAAATGTGTATGAATGTACAGGGGTTGAAACCTTCTTAGGCACTTTGTCTCCTAGTAATCCTTTAATGCGTTTAAAACTTGTGTTCATGGAGTGTAAAAGCTACTTCCTTATATTGAAGTCCACAGAATGAAAAGAGCATAGGCACACAGGCTTGTCATGTGTGTGAAGGTTTCACCTCCTAATCGAGGTGGCCTGGGGACCCCACCCGAACCTCAGATCCTGTGTGTCACTGCTTCTGCTTCCTTGAGCCCAGTGTCAAACATGAAGCGGGCGTGTCACCGTGAATCTGCCTTTCCTCGTTCCTACCACCTTCCTCCCTTTCCTGCACTAACTCTGCAGACCTCAAGGCTCTCCAGCTCCCTGGGACCCTCCTTTTCCCCTCTAGCTGCAGCACAGACCCCCTTCCGAGGTTCAGATGACAGCTCCCACTTCCCACATTCCTCTACTTGCATGTACTTCGGCCACCTCCAGATGGTTTGGTCTTAAACAGAATGTGTTCTGCCTCCTTTTCTGTTTCCTGTGCTCTGGTTTTATTCTTTCTTCCCTCCCCTGATTTGATAAACATGGTCGCTAATGCCCCCCCCAGTTGTCTATGGAGTAGTTTATTATTATTGAAGAAAAAACACAGTTGCTGATAATTTAAGAGTATCACATGAAAAATCTGAAATAGTGGAAACTTTTCAAAAAAGGTATGACTTCACTTGGGCATGGACTCTGGGTTTGAATCTTCACTGTGCTGTTTATAACTTGAGCGAGTTACTTTATGATCTGTGCCTTGTTTTCCTTATTTGTGAAATTGGAATGATAGTACCCAGCTTAGAGGGTGGCTGTAAAAATTAACGGAGCTAATAGTGCCTGGCATACACTAAGTGTCATTTATGGTTTAAAAAAGAAATACATACCAAGTTTTAGAAGTCAATGAGAACAGGGCAGTTTAAAACTGGAGTTTGGTTAGCAATGTAAGAAGGTAGAGATTGATCTCAAGGCAGTATAGTTGTAGTACAGAACTGTTTTTAAAAAAGTTATTAATGAAAATTTAAAAGTAAAGTCTTTAAATCTTATAGCTATCTCAATATTTAAAAAACCCATGGTCCTTAAAGCTTGAGCCTTCTTGTAGTTACATTTGAAATTCAAAGTAAATAGTCTGATATTTTTTTTTTAAGGAAGGTAAAAAAGCAATGGGATAAAGCTTTTCTTTGTTTTCACACCATCTTCTCCCTTGAGAGTAAGTGTTAAACTGGCAGAATAAATAAATTTGTATGTTTAAAATATGAGTTTATGGTCTTATTTAAGTTTTAACGAGTTCTTTTTAAACGACTCAGAACAGAGTAGGTAGGAGTACTGAAAATAGTGTTTTATTTAAATAGGTAGATTCTTGCAGTAGAAACATGAATGTGTGCTGGAATATGAATTAATTGGAAAAAATTAGTTGCATTAAATTGACAGCTTGTTGCCATTTCCTCATGTCATAATATTTATAAGAGTAAGCTCATAGTGGGACAGATTTATACCTCTCCAAGTTTTACATTAGTTTGTGGTTTTAGTCCTCAAACCGTTAATTCTTTATCTGTTCAACTACAGATTGCTAATATTTTAGTATGGTTTTGGAAGGGAAAATCTCTTCATCTCTTTTTTTTTTTTTAACTGTCATTAATAGTAGATTACTAAGCAATACTAGGGCTTTTGATTCCTAATTTTTTACAATTGCCTTTCAATTCATTAAAAAGAATCTAAAAGTTATCTTAGTGTTTGAATTTTAACAAAAACTCATTTGTATATGGGATATTTCATGGAAAATATTTTCTGAAACTTTTTTTTTGGAGATGGTCTCGCTTTGTAGCTCAGGCTGCCCCTGAACTCACTAATGTAGCCCAGGCTGGCCTCGAACACGCAGCAATCCTCCTGCTTCTGCCTCCCAAGTGCTGGGATTATAGCCATGAGCCACCACGCCTGGCTGGAAAATATTTTAGAAGCACGTTTAACATTTAAATAAAATAAAATGGGAACTAATGTTATTGGGCTGATAGTATCAGGATAATGAGAGATTTTTATCTTCTGAAACTAAATAGAGCAGTTATTTTTTTCTCCTTTTAAATTGTGAGTTATTTCCTTTCTTTGTTTGGTACCGGGGAATGAACTTGGGACCTTGTGCTTGTGAGGCAGGTGACAGAACCACTGAGCTAAACCCCTGGCCCGTGAGTTATTTCCAATATGCAAGAGAAACAGACCAAGTAACATTCATGAGAGGCATCACTTAGCGCTGGTAAATTTTAACATTTTGGCACTCTTCAGTTTTTCCTCTTTTTAAAGACTATACCACAAATGGAGTATTTGGTTATATTTCTTGTGCATTGTTTCGTACTAGTACTACTTAGGCATTTATTTATCCATTAGTTAGAAATAGTGCTATCTTAAATATATTCCAAGTTTATATAAATTATGCACTTAGGAAAATTTCTTTTATGTTCACTGTCATCCTTCAACTTGTTTTTGAGAACAGCATTTGAGATGTTGATTCATTGATTCAGATCACTCTAGTGTATTTATTTTATTTATTTATTTATTTATTTTTTGGTACTGGGGTTCGAACTCTGGTCCTTGCGCTTCGAGGCAAGCAGCGGAACCACTGAGCTAAATCCCCGGCCCCAGAATGAAGTTTTTGAGCATACATGTGATGTCTGGTATTTCCCCAGATTGAATACAGAGGGAGATAGGTAAATCTATCTTCCATTTTACCAGATTTGGAAAAATGTAAGAGAAAGTTATTCTCAGTTTTCTAAATTTTGTTTCTTTTGGAAAGTAT
Source organism: Heterocephalus glaber (assembly GCF_053883595.1). Taxonomy (NCBI): domain Eukaryota; kingdom Metazoa; phylum Chordata; class Mammalia; order Rodentia; family Bathyergidae; genus Heterocephalus; species Heterocephalus glaber. Next base: position 22,076,917 of record NW_028258156.1, on the reverse strand, counting down.
TATTTTCTATAAAAATATTTATGATAACATGTAATTTCTATTGTTTTAAATTGAACACTTTTACACTTGATTTTAGCCAAAAGGCTGAGAAGCGATTAAATTGAACATTTTTGAGACACGGAATTTTAACTTCTAATACATTGAATGTCAATGGATATAACTATATAAGCAAACATTTTTAAGAGTACAAAGAAGTTTTGAGACCAAGAGGTTTTGAGGACTTCAGCCTAAGCATGGAAAGGCCAGGCTGGAAGGGGTGCACAGCTTTGACTCCACTTCATGTTGCCTTCTGTACCCTGCAAAGCGTTGCTCCGTTTTGTAGTCTCATTAGTTCCAGGTTCTCCACACTGCAGCTAATACTGGATATTGTCAGATTTTAACGTGCTCTGCCAGTGGGGTCAATGGGGAGGATGTTACATGGAGTCTTCCTGTGAATTGAATTTGCTTTTCCATTATTGCCGATAATGATGAGGCTTTTTTTTTTTCATGTTCATTAACCACATTTGTAGTTCATTGCCATTTTTTCTTGGCCATTTTTTGTTGTTTGGCTGGTCTGATTACTAATCCTTTGTCAGTTATATACATTGGAAAAGTCTCTCAATTTTGGATTTGTCTTTTGATTTCTTAAAAAAATAACTTTGTTTTCTCTTTTTTTGTGTGTGTGTGTTTATGGTAGCTTTGGTTGAACAGAATTTCTTAATGTAGCCTAACACGGATCACTTTCTGTTTACTTATATTTTTTGTGCCTTTAGGAATTTATATCTATATTAAAAAGATAATCTTATTTTCTTGTTAGCATTTCAAAGTCTTCTGTTTCACACTTAAAAGCTTCATCTATGATTTGTTTTGCATATTGTATGAAATAAGGAATCTCATTTTAGTTTTTAATGTGTGTCACTTATTGACTCATCCCCCTGTCATTTTGTTGTTATTATTTTGATACAGGGTCTTGCTGTGTTACCCAGGCTGGTCTTGAACACAAGATTACTCAGGCAGTCCCCTACCTTAGCCTACTCAGTAAGTGAGACTGTAGGCCTAAGCCACTGTGCCCAGCTTCCCTTTGGTTTCTAAATGTCAAATTTCCATAGATACGTGAATGCACTTAAAATCTCTGTTCAGTGGGCCAGGGATTTAGCTCAGTGGTTCTGGCGCCTGCCTCTCGAGCGCAAGGTCCCGAGTTCGATCCCCGGTACCAAAAAAAAAAAAAAAAAAAAAATCTCTGTTCAGTTAGATTATCTATCTTTTTATCAATACCTCTTTCCTTAATATAACTTTTTAATGATCTTGCTGTATGGTATGGTAAATAACCTCATCCTCTTTTCCTTACATAATTACTTAACTATTTGAAGGCTTTTATTAGTCTATAGAAATGTTAGGTTACATTTCAATTTCATAGTAAGACTTTCTGGAGTTTTATTGGAGTTGCATTGAATTTAGAAAAAACTTGAGAGAAAAGACATTTGAGTTTTGAGTCATCTGTCTATGAACATGGTTTGTCTCCTTTTATTCTGTCTTCTTTTTGTATTCAATAATATTTTTGTAATTTTCTCCATAAAAACGTTACCTTTTGTTGGTTTTATTCTCATGTAACTTCATTTCAGTTATTACATCTGGAAGTTTTTCTTTCATGTATTTGAATTTATTAACATGATTAGTGTAATATGATACAGACACTTAGGAAAGCTGTGGTTGTAGTATATAGCTAAATATTTACTTTAAGTGACCCAGCAATCCCACACTTAGGCATTTACTTAAGAGAAAAGCATCTTTGCAAAAATTCTTGTGTAAGAATATTTATAGAAGCCCCATTAGAAATAGCTGAAACTGCAAGCAAATGTGTATTATCAGGAAGGTGGATAAATAATGATATATTCACACAAAAATACTACTCAACAGTGAACATGAATGAGCTTTGATACTCTCAACAGCAAGAATGAACCTCACATTATATTACATAAAGTTCAAAAACAGGTGAAACTAAACTATTATGGTAGAAATTATAGGTAATTGCCTATAGATAATGGGACTTGACTGTAAGGTAGCTCATAGAAATGTTCCAACATGGTGGAAGTCTTTTATATCTTCATTGAAGTGTTGCATACATGGCTGTATATATTTGTCAAAACTCATTGAATTGTGCATTTTGTTGTATGTCAGTTCATCTCATTTGAAGAAAGAATAATTGGAAGCATGGATGCTGTTGAAATCTTATTTTTCAAAATTGAGAAATGCCACTGTTTTCCACTCTGGTTATCTTGTAAAATCTTTCATTGTTTTTGTTGGACATTAACATCCAAGTTACATTTTCATAATTATGGGGCATAAATGAGGTTGCTTTTTGCTATTTTATTTTATTTTATTTATTTTTGTTTTGTTTTGTTTTGGTTTTTTGGTACCGGGGATCGAACTTAGGTCCTTGCGCTTGCGCGGCAGACCCCGGAACCACTGACTTAAATCCTCGGCCCCAAGCTTTTTGCTATTTTAAAAAAAAACGAAAGGCTGGTCAGTAGGTACAATACTTTAAAATCTATTGTATTTCTAAGCAGTACTGTATTCTGGTTTATGAGTATACAAATCTAATACTTGTGTAAATATCACTTATATTTTTCCACATGACTTTAGGTGTCAGAAAGTACTACTCCCTAATATATTAATTTTTCCTTAGTACTGTTTACTCATTTTTTAAACCTATTTATCTTTTTCTGTCTGTTTATCTCTAACAGCACGGAGTGTTTTAAGTACTGAGGTACAATAATGAAACAGACAAGAAAACACGCCCCCCCCGCCCCCCTATGGAGCTTATAGTCCAGCGTGTGTGTTGGGAGCAGACAGTAAACATAAAACACTAGATATCTTTAGACAGCCGATCATACTGGAGATAATGAAGCAGGATGGTGTGATTGAGAGGCACTAGAGGGGCTGCTTTACATGGGGTGTTTGAGAAAGGCTTCCTGAGGATGGGGCCTTCGAGTTGGGACTAGAATGGCAGGAACATCTTCATTCTGTGAAGATACAGGGAAGAATTTGAATATGAATATTTTTATGACCGTGCTTTTATGAATTGAGTTTTTTCAATTGAATATTTATTTTTAATTGAATATTTTTTCAATTGAATTTTTTAATTTAATTTTTTTATCACATACCTTAATTGTTTTCTCATTTGATCTTCATTTTGAAGCCTTATATTTTTCTGAATTAACCCGTTTATGGAAAGTTTTATTGTGACTGTATGGATATGTGGCAGCCTGGTGTGCAGACTGGACTGTTCAGTTCTAGCAGCAGAACACTGGTCTCCATGAATCCGCCCTTTGCAGCTGTATCTGCCCATGTAGCTTTGGAAGGAACAGTTTAGTGTATGGAGAAGCAGAGACTGAATTTATGTAGTTTTGACAATGTCCTTTCCTGAGTAGAATGTATTTAAAATGCAGAAAGTATTTGGGGACCTTTCGCTTGACACTGTTATTGCCTCTCCTCTGTGAGTGTTTTTCTGTATAAGGTTAACTATTTTGGGACTTTGCTAGTAGAAGCTATTTTTTTTTTTTCTAAGAGGCCATTGTTGAGGTAAAGTCCTCATGAATCAAAAAGTTGAGACTCATACTGACTCATAAGCAAAAGTAAGTGCTTTTCTCCTACTTTTATCATTATATATTATTATTTCACCTACTCCGTCCTCTTTTCAGTCATTATCCATTGGAGTAGGTGGACTGTATACTCAATCTCTGTTCCTCATGTTATGTAATAGAAAAGGGAGGACTTCCGATGTGGTGGTGCACATCTGTAATCCCAGTACTCTGAGAGGCTGAGGCAGAAAGGTCACAGGTTCAAGATCAGCCTGGGCAACTTAGCAAGACCCTGTCTCAAAATTTAAAAAATAAAAACAGGCTAGGTAGTTCAGTGTGAAAGACCAGGGTTCAATCCCCAGTACCATTTTTAAAAAGGAAGGAGAAAATTGGTCCCCACAAATGCCTGTGTTTCACATAGTTCCCCTCATGTCTAATAGCAAGAGGTACTTTGAGGTACATAGATTATAATCTGTGTCTCCACAGGACTAACAGCATGATGCTTTGGACAGGACTTTCCAGTTGTCATTCTATCTTGTAACCCTGTTCCCCTCTAGAGGCCAAATCTCTTCTTAGGCACCTCATTCTTGTCTGGAATATAGACCAAGAGCTTCAGGACAGTACCAAGTACTTATATAAGTGGTCCAGGTTCGCCATCTGTTAATAAAAATACAGACAATGTTTTTTTTTCTGTACCAATAATTAAACCTATATAAAAAGTATGCAGGGGACTGGGGATTTAGCTCAGTGGCACCGTGCCTGCCTTGAAAGCGCAGCGTCTTGAGTTCAATCCCCCGATCCCAGGTACAAAAAAAAAAAAAAGTATGCAAATTCTGCTTGTTAGGTTAATCTGCAAAATATTTCAAATTTGTTGTTTATTTGCTTGTTTGCTGTCAGTCTTTTAAAAAAGTCAATTTATCCTTGCTTCAGGGTGAGCCTTATTTCATTTTCTTTTTTTTTTTTTTGGTACCGGGGATCGAACTCAGGTCCTTACACTTGTGAGGCAGGCAGTGGAACCACTGAGCTAAATCCCTGGCCCTTATTTTAATTTTTGAAGCATAGGCATAGGAGAAATTACTTTATTCTGAGCTGAATATTTACTCTGTCTAAAATAATTAGCTTACCCGGTTTCAATTTATAGTTTCTAGAATATTTTATTTAGGCAGTTAACAGATTCAGAAAAGGTCTATTGCTAGAAAAGGCAACTCATGGGAGGACAGGGATGCTAATTATTCAGCTGAAACCAAGTGTTGTATATATTTCACTTCACAGTGTATGAACACTTTTGCAAAAGGCCCATTTAACTAATGTCGCTCCAGTAAAGAAATAGGGTGGGTTTTTAAAAAACTGGCTCTTTTTATTTGTTTTCAGATTTTGTGTCTGCACATGTGTGTGTTTATGACCACGAGTCACAACTCAGAGGTCTTATTTCTTTGACTTGGAATTTCTGTCTCAGCAGTATACACTGAAATGCAAATGGTATATTCCCTGCTATTACCCCGGCTTCCTTTTTGAAGACCAGACTCTTAGCTTCCTGACTCAACTGCTTTTATTTTTAGGAACCCTCGTAAGTTTCTCAGTCGTCTACTGAAATTCTCTCACCTGAATTTTCTAAATTATGTAGCTATTTGCAGGGTGTTGTAAGCCCTTGAAGCCATTGCATTAGAAAGTACAGCTTGACTTGGTTAAGCCCTGTGGTGGCTGAGACTTTATTAGCAATTCTAGTGTTAATATCCACATTTAATGTGGCCAGAAAATACGCGGGGACAAGGAGACTTGCTTCATGCACTTTCAAGTTTATCGATTCATTCTGTGCGAATTAACTCAGCACCTCTTGTCTGCTAGGCACCAAGTTTGGCTTTGGGCAAAAAGAGGTGGAAAGATAAGCAGTTCGTGTTGGCACCTGGGAGCTCAGTCAAACAGGTGTGGGTGGCTGTTTTCACTGCCAGGAATAGAAAGGCTTCTTCAGTTTACCTAAAGTAATGGGGGCATTTCTCTTCTGAAGATGTTCGAGGATTAGTGGCTTCTTGAATCAGTTACACTTCTGGTCTTCTGGGAGCTGAGAACAGGAACTGAGACCAATCTAATGGAAATATAGTTTGACAACTGAAGGGAGCGCCAGTTATCCAAGCATGAAGATCTTATAATTGAACACAGGCCTCTCCATGTCCCACTGATATAGTAGTTGGGAGAAAGGCAGACCTTTATAAGTATTTCTTGTGTTTTTGTGTTTTTGGTACCGGGGATCGAACTTAGGACCTTGTGCTTTCAAGGCAGGCGGCGGAACCACTGAGCTAAATCCCCAGCCCTTTTGTAAGTATTTCTGTAGTTTTTCTTGGAGGTTCCCTAAGATTTAGATTATATCCTCATGAAAATGTAAGTTTAATATATATTAAATCAGGCAGACAGTATGTTTCCTTTTTTCCTTCCTTCTATATTTCCTGGGCTGTAGTGTCCACTTTTATGTATATGTGAATGTAGGTGTGTGAGTGTGTGTACACGTGCACACGCATGCAACACATGCACACAGAATATCCCATGGAATAAAAATCTAAAGGTGGAAACCAAGACTCTGAGAAAACTTAATTTGACTTGTCCCATTTTAAAACATCTTCATTTGTTAACTTTTTTTGAGAAATTTACATTGCTTTTTACTTTGCATATTTTGAAAATGGTAATATTAATTCACAGTAAATAAGCATTTGAATATGAATTTGTAGTTGACAGACACATTCAGAGATGTGTTGTTTCCATAAAAACTCCCTGGAAAGAGAAGGGCAGGGCTTACTGTCTGTATTTTAGAAGTTGAGAATTTAAGTCAAAACCACATGCTTCATCCACAGTGTTGCAGTAGGTGACACAACCCAGAGAGGAGCCCAGGTCTCGTGCCTGCCATCCTACCCTGGTCCTCCTGCATCACTCAGCCTTCACTGCAGGGATGTGGAGTGCTGGAAAGGGGCAGTGCCATCCTCACTTCCACCTGCTCCCAGCCCTGACTTGGGTTCCTCAGAGAGAAGACACAAGGCACTGCTTGGCCAGGTGGACATTTGTTGCTTTGCACAGAGCTTCTGCCCTGAGTATCAGCTTCTTTCCTTGTTTTGCTAGCTAGACTAAAAAACTAGAAAAATTGGGAAGGTGACTTAACTCACCATAAGTTTATGCAGGAGCCACCTTGGCTTCTCCCTCCAAGAGGACATGGAGAGATGAATACCACTTGCCTGATGCACCTGTCTTCTTTTTTTTTTTTATAGTTAATAATTCTAATTATTTATTAAATGCATTAATGAAATGCAAGGTTTTTTCATTAAAATGAAAATGTATTAATGGTAATTATGAAACCTTATGAAACTATATGAGAAAAATTCACCTATAGAAATAGTATCAACATTAACAGTGGGCTGACTGGCGGGGCGCCAGGGTGGGGGCCGGCGCGGTGGTGCCCTTAGCCACAGCAGGGGCTGCGGCTCCGCCGTGCCTGGGGAAGCGGGCTATGGCCCTGAGCGTTGGCGTCCGGGACGCAGGATGGAGCGCCCCGGTGAGTGTGGGTTGGCAGCGCTCGCCCCGGCCGGGCTTGGGGTTGGGGTCGCCCGTGCGCCCGCCGCTGCAGAGTCGCGGTCCGGGATGCGGGCGGCCCGCGTGGGGGCCCGAGCGGGTCGGGGCGACGGGTAGGGCCCGGTCGCGCACCTGGACCTCTCGGAGGGAGTGAGTCGGACAAGGGACCGCGAGAGAGGCTCTAGCGTAGCGTCCTTAGTTACCAGGACTAGGCCGAGCGTTCGGGCAGCCGCGTCTCACCCACCGTCTTCGCCTTGGCTTCCTTCCCCTGCCTTCGTGTCCGTCTGTGCCTGTGGGATCCCCTTTGGAGACGTTTTCTAAAATTTCAGTCCGACATTCAGAAGCTGAGGATTTCAGTTTTTCTGACTATTAAATGAGAGGATGATTGCTAACAAACAAAAAGACAAAGAAAAAACGTGTTGGGGCATCAGGCCAGCTCTCTACTGATGTTACAACTTCTGAAATGAGTCTGTGAGTCCCCATTCCATTTTTGACCCGGATTACATCAAGGAATTGGTAAATAATATCAGGAGGTTCACCCAAATGTTAATCTTTTTGAAAGAAGCTGTTCTTTCAGATTGTTTTAAAGAAATCGTTCCTATACATCTAGAGGAACTTCTCCATGTTTTAAAGTCTGTAATGAATAAGCATCAGTACCTCAACTCTGTTGATCTGCAGAATGCTGCAGAAGTACTTACTGCAAAAGTGAAAGCTGTGGACTGTACAGAAATTAATGAAGAAAACAAAAACGATCTATTCCGAGAAGTGTCTTCTTCCACTGAAAATTTGGCATTTACCTTTGGAAATATCCTTACAAACCTTTTTATGGGCGATTTAAGCAATGATTCATCATTCTGACCACCTGTTTCTCAGGATAAGTCTTTTGAAAACATTTCTGTGGACTCAGTGGACTCATCCAATGAAAAAGGAAATTTTTCTCCTATCGAACTAGACAATTTGTTGTTAAAGAACGCTGACTCTGTAAAACTGGCTTTGTCATATGCTAAAACATGGTCAGAATATACCAAGAACATAGTGTCATGGATTGAAAAAAAGCTTAACTTGGAATTGGAGTCCACTAGAAATAATGTGAAGTTGGCAGAGGCAACTAGAGCTAACATTGGACTACAAGAGTTTATGCCACTGCAGTCTCTATTTACCAGTGCTCTTCTTAATGACATAGAGAGCAGTCAACTTATACAACAAACAATTGCAGCTCTGCAAGCCAACAAATTTATTCAGCCTCTACTTGGGAGAAAAAGTGAAATGGAAAAACAAAGGAAAGAAATAAAAGAACTTTGGAAACAAGAGCAAAGTAAAATGCTTGAAACAGAAACTGCTCTTAAAAAGGCAAAATTGTTATGCATGCAACGTCAAGATGAATATGAAAAGGCAAAATCTTCCGTGTTTCGTGCAGAAGAGGAGCATATGTGTTCCAGTAGTGGATTAGTAAAAAATCTCAACAAGCAACTAGAAAAAAAACGAAGATTAGAAGAGGAGGCTCTTCAAAAAGTGGAAGAAGCAAATGAACTCTACAAAGTTTGTGTAACAAATGTTGAAGAAAGGCGAAATGATCTAGAAAATACCAAAAGAGAAATTTTAACACAACTTCGTACACTTGTTTTCCAGTGTGATCTTACCCTTAAAGCTGTAATAGTTAACGTCTTCCAGATGCAGCATCTGCAGTTTGCCTCTCTTGCAAACAGTTTACAATCTCTATGTGATAATGCCAAACTGTATGATCCAGGAGAGGCATACAGTGAATTTGTCAAAGCTACAAATTCAACTGAAGAAAAAGTTGATGGGAATGTAAATAAACAATTAACATCTGCATACAGACCTGACTCTTTGGAGGATGTTGTATGCCTTTCTGACAGTTGTAATAAAATTGAAGAGGACAGATGCTCTAACAGTGCAGACACATCAGGTCCTTCTTTCATAAGATCATGGACATTTGGGGTGGTCAGTGATTCTGAGAATACTGGAGGAAGCAGCGAATCTAGATCTCTGGATTCAGAATCTATAAGTCCAGGAGACTTTCATCGAAAACTTCCATGAATTACATCCGGTGGAACTATGTCTTCTGTGGATGATCTAGATGAAAGAGAGCCACCTTCCCCTTCAGAAGCTGGACCCAGTTCTCTTGGAATGTTTAAGAAAACATTGATGTCAAAGGCAGCTGTCACTCACAAGTTTCGCAAATTAAGATCACCCACAAAATGCAGGGATTGTGAAGGCATTGTAGTATTCCAAGAAGTTGAATGTGAAGAGTGTTTCCTTGTTTGTCATAAAAAGTGTTTGGAAAATTTAATGATCATTTGTGGTCATCAGAAACTTCCAAGGAAAATGCACATATTTGGAGCAGAATTCATACAAGTTGCAAAAAAGGAAGCAGATGGCATTCCTTTTATACTCAAAATATGTGCCTCAGAGATTGAAAATAGAGCGTTGTCTTTACAGGGAATTTATCGTGTTTGTGGAAGCAAGTTAAAAATTGAAAAACTGTGTCAAGCTTTGGAAAATGGAATGCACTTGGTAGACATGTCAATTTAGTTCACATGACATCTGTGACGTTTTAAAATTATACCTTCAACAACTCCCAGAACCGTTTATTTTATTCCGATTGTATAAGGAATTTATAGACCTTACAAAAGAGATCCAACATGTAAATGAAGAACAAGAGATAAAAAAAGATAGTACTGAGGACAAAAAATATGCAAATACGTGTGTAGAAATAAATCGAATTCTTCTAAAAAGCAAGGACCTCCTAAGACAATTGCCAGCATCAAATTTTAACAGTCTTCACTACCTCATACTACGTCTTAAGCGGGTAGTAGATCATGCAGAACAAAACAAGATGAATGCCAAAAACTTGGGAGTGATATTTGGACCAAGTCTAATTAGGCCAAGGCCCAAACTGCTCCTGTAACTATCTCCTCCCTTGCTGAATATTCAAATCAGGCGCAATTGATAGAGTTCCTCATTACTTACTTAACAGAAGATTTTGCAGCCACAAGATGTTACATGCAGTACAGGTGTTGTTGCACCTCTGGTTGATCAAGGCTCTCTTCTGAAACCTCTGTTATCACCAGAAGAAAGAGATTCAGAACGTTGCATGAAGTCACTATTTTTTTCTTCAAAGGAAGATATCCATAGTGAAAGCAACACTTTTCGACCAACTCGATCATCTGAAGAATCAGAACACAAGCAAAATGCATTGGGAAAATGTGATGCTTGTCTCATTGACCCAGAGCTTGAATCAGCATCCCAGAAGATGGAGGATGTTTGTAAAACCTCTAAACCACTTACTGTGAAATCTGATAGGGTAACAAACAGTGTGTGGAGGCATACTCTAAGGACCAAGATTAGACCCGTAAGTTTGGCTCTAGATAGACTACTTCATACAAGCCCTCCTACTGAGAGAAATGGCAAAAATATGGGAAATGTAAATTCAAACAAGTTTTGCAAGAATCCTACTGTTGAAGAATTTAACAGAAAAGATATTCCCCCTACCGTTTGTTCCAAATTTAATGGCCTTGACCAGCAAAATCTACAAAAAACTTGGGCCAAACAATGTGAACCAAACAACTTAACTGCCAAGAGTACAATAATAGTGCCCAGTACTTTCCAGGAAAAAGGAGTGCCAGTCAGGATCAGTGGAGATGATTCTAGTAGTGCCACCCAGCTCAGTAAGCCTTATACAGAGCCACTCAGGTCAGCAAAAGAGGCGTCAGAGAGATGGTCCTCGGATTCCTACCCTCTTGCTCCTGTCAGAGGACCCAGAACACTGCAGCCCCAGCATTGGACCACGTTTTATAAGCCACACACCACGTTTAATAAGCCACACACTCCCACCAGCAGCATCAGAGGGAGTGAGGAGAAACACGTTTCTCCCACAGCAGCAATGCCTCCTGGCTCAGCTCATACTGCCCAGGGGCAGGTGACAAAATCACTTCCGGATTTAGCTGACACATCAGCTTGTCCTGCACAGCTGAATAGTCATCCTAAAGGAAACTGAGGAACATGACTTCCCTGATGTGACTCCAATGTGCCAGAGGCCAAAGCTAAAACGAATGCAACAATTTGAAGACCTTGAAGATGAAATCCCACAATTTGTGTAGAGTTATCAAAATTCAGGGTTCCTTTTTTTTGTTTTATCTTGTGTTTGTCTAGTGAAAGACTATTTTGACAGGGCCTCCTTTGTATAGAATTGTCACAGTGTGGGGTTTGCTCTTTGTTGTGTTATGTATGTTGGTCATATTGAATGGTAGGGTGTTTTGATAGGGCCACATTTGTGTCTCACTGGAATCTTTAAATTCTGCATTTTTGAAGTTGTGAATAAAAAAGGTGGACTTATTTTTTAAAGTTGATGACTTTCCCCATAAAATAGTCCACTTAAATGCATCCCTAATATATGGTAAAATTCTCAACTAATAGATGCAGTTTGGGGAAAATGTGCTTTTTTTCTTAATGAGACTACATGCTTATTTATAAAATATTTCTGAATGCAAATGCCTGAAAGATCTTTATTTGATACGAATTTTTTCCACACAATTTTATAGTGCATCTTTGACCATTTATGCTTTTTTAGTATATATGTAAGCTTTTATTTTTCAACTGGCAATTCAGTTAACATTTTAATATTTACATAATGGCCAAAAAGCTTGCAAATCTATATTTAATTGCATTTTAATTAATTACCAGATTTTATATGTAGTGGTCAATTAAATTATACAAAGAAAATGCACTTTATTTCTAAATTATATAGTTTAGTTACATCTTATTTGGCTTAAGATGATTTTAATACATTTGATAGTTATTTACCCCTTAGCTTTGTCTACATAAACTTGTTTTTCAACATTTTGAACTTTTAGGTATTTTATATAATGGTCCCTCCCAAAAATGTGTGTTTCAGAAGTTTTTAAATTCAATGCATTTCCTTTTGATATTGTCTAAGTTTTATTAAAACCATTCCTTTTGTGTGAAATGTTTTGACTTACGAGTCATTTTATACTTTTTCTACCTAGACTATCAACCATTGAAAATGTACATTTCATCCAAATTGAGCAAAGATTTATTTAAGTTGATTCTAAGAATACAATTTAGTAAGCCTCATTATTTAGAAGTTGAGAGAAGGTATAGAAGACGATCTATTTCATTTATAAAATAAGTAGTTTTTAGAACTAATGCATCCGTATTATTTTTCTGGATTACATCATATTTGTCTAAAATGGGATATAAAAGGGACAAAAGGTAAAATGTTTGCATGTGTGAATTATATTTCTAGTAAATGCTTTGTATGGCTATGTTGTAATTGATAAAAAATATATGTATATATATATTAACTTGTTAAATTATTTCAGGTTCTTATGGCTTTTCTGAAATTGTTACCTCTTAAAATGTGATACTTTAAAGTTATTAACTATTGATTTACTGGTCAACACTTGGGCTCATACCTCATTTGACTAAAACATGTAAAGTTTTTTTATAGCAAGTTGCTTTATAGTTCTCTGTGATGGTAAGGCCTGAAGAGAAATAGACTTTTTTTTTTTTTTTGCCAAAGCCTTGTTTTTAGTCCTCATTGTACAAAATATAAAAGAGTCATATTGCTATGAAAACATAAAAAGAAAATCAGAGCCAGTATTAGAAATAAAATAATAGAAATTAAATGTAGAATTAGAAATAAAATAAAATCAGGGCCTCTTTTGTTGCACCTGTCTTCTTAACTGTCTGATCCGTGGCCCCAGTTACTGTCAGGAAATGAAAATCATTGTCGTATGACCTGTCTGCCCACAGTTTAGAGACTGACTGGTACAGTGGTATCTAGAAAAAAGACTAAGGAAAATGAAAGGAAAGCGATGTACAGTAAGTAAAGTATATTTCAGTAGGATTATACTTCCATACTCAAGATATGAGGCAGCTGGGTGTGGATACAGTGCGCCTGTAATCCCAGCACTCGGGAGGTGGAGGAAGGAGGATCTCCTAGAGTTGGAGGCCAGCCTGAACTATACAGCAAGACCCTGTCTCAAAACAAAAAAAAAAGGGCTGGGGATTTAGCTCAGTGGTTCTGCCACCTGCCTTGCAAGCGCAAGGTCCCAAGTTTGATCCCTGGTACAGAAAAAAAAAAGAAAAAAAGACAGGATGCAATCTGGGCCTGTAATCTCAGTGCCCAGTACTCAGGCAGAAGGGTCACTGCATTTGAGGCTAGCCTGGGTTACATAGTGAGTTCAAGGCCAGCCGGGAAGCCTTGTCTCAGAAAAAAGTGATGCATTTAGATTCTCCCTCCTCCGTATGTAGATGCACTAGAATATGAAAGCTGCCAGTGGGGCCTGGTCAAATGTGTTGAACTGGAAATTCAAGTGCCACAGATGGCTTTGCAGCAAGTGCATGCTTTTTTTTTTTTTTGGTACCGGAGATCGAACTCGGGACCTTGCACTTGAAAGGCAGGCGGCACAACCACTGAACTAAATCCCCGGCCTCTTGACATGCTTTTTGAAACTGTGGACATATATTAGCATAATTCTAGATAAAACAAAATACAAAAAGAAGCAAACACAATTCCTCTGATTTATGTTGGTTGTATTGGGGAAATTTTGATATAAAAACTATATGTATAAAGCTGCGTATGGACAAAGCAGTTAGGATCTAGGCTCAGATGGGCATAAATGGACTTTTTGCCAACACAGAGGCCCATGGGTATCTGAGTGCAGTGCAGGACAAAGGTGGGGTGCAGGACAAAGGTGGGGTGCAGGACAGCTCTTTCTTATGCGGGATTGTTCTCGAGTTTGCTTGCCAAGCGCCAAGGAGTCCTCGGTGACAGAATTATTCTCACAACCTCAGAGATCATGTTCTAGAGGGCGGGGATGTGCCTTAGTGATAGATCACTTGTGTAGCAGGAGAGAAGCCCAGGAATCTGTCTATCTCCAGCAAAGAGGGGAAGAAAGGTAAGGAGGGAGTTAGTTCTAGATGGCAGGACTGATTGTGTGGGAAATCCTCCGCCTTAAACACTTCAGAAAGATGCAGAAACTTGACAACCTGGGAGAACAGACACTTCCTGACATGTCAAGCCCGAAGCTTATTGGCCTGTGGTTTCTTTCTCTGGGGAGAGGTTGGCAAGGCAGGAGTGCAGGGACTATCTGCTCTTTTTGCCCCAAGGCTGAGATAGTTTTAACCTTCTCCTTGCCCTTATCTGCTTGCTCTTTCTGTTCTGCATTCCTGTGGTTGAATTTCTCTGAACTTTGTCTGCAGTCTCTGTCCTTGTAACTTGGTAGGGAGGTTCTCTTTAGACTAGGCTCTAAAAGTATCCAAGAAAACAGATAAATCTTTTCATATGTATGGTAAACCCGGACAGTTTACCTACTGAATGTTTTTGTGTTAGTACATTTTGACTGTGCATATACATGGCTAAATTATTTTGGCATATAAATAATTTTATCTCTGGATCAGTTTAAAGTGTATAATTTTGTTATAAACTATACTAGCTTAATAATTGGATTTGTGAATTATTTCACAGAGTTAATTTTTTAATGACAGTAAAGATCAATGTGGAAGAAAACATTCACCTCCTATTGTGTGATTTCCGGAATCAGCATTTTCACTTTGTGCTCTCTCTCAGGCTGGGTTTTAATGCTAGGTACAGTACTCCTAGGTTCAGATTCTCCAACCTTGGCACAGGGTTGCTGTGTGATCTAAAGCAAATTTATCTACCTATGCCTTACTGTAAAATTTCCTCATCAGTAATATGCAGGGGCTGATATTTATAGCATGGTTGTAAGGATTAATGTAAAATATCTGACAGTTTTCTTCTAGTCCTTGTTCCTATGGATACAAGTTCTTTATACAGTGTAAAATAATGCTGAGAAAAATTTTGTCTTTTTACTTGACCTAAGCATTTCCGTAATATAAACAACTTTCCTAATTACTATTTTTAAAGTATTAAAAAGTATTATAGTAGATTCCTGACATTCTGCCATCAAAATCTACAGTGTAGTACATGCTGTTCTTTCTTATATAATATCAGCCATAGATTTACTTACTTGCAGGCAGTAAAATAAAAAAATAAATTTTTCTCTTCTTGAGATAACTGTGTCAGCGTTCCAAGAAGCTGAGCTGAGTTGAGTCAGGCTGTGGGCAGGAGGCAGGCTTGCCAGCTCAGTGATGTATGCACCGGCCCAGCACTGAAGCTCTCAGAGTACACATATGCATGTCAGGGACATGGTTTGGATGGAAATTGTCAAAACCACAAATATTCAAGGATATACTTGCTATCCTTTACTTAAAAATAAAGTCAGTATACATAAACATTTTTAGCTTTGTTTCCTATTTTTTTCATTTTAAAATGCTGCCAATCTATCTGTTGATAGATTGCTTTTTTTCTTCTGTAGTAGCGCTTGCCTAGGATAAATCTTTTAAAGTATAATTACTCATTTAAAGGATGCAGACCTCTTATAGCACTAGGTATAATTGCCAACTTGTTTTCTGAAGGTATTATATAAATGTACATTGTCCCCGTTAAGTAGGACAAGTATTTGTAACCAAGGATTTTTATTTCAAGTGTTTTGGGGAAAACTAATTTAATAGGTGAAATACTGATTTTAATTTATATTTTTATTAGTGAATTTAAATACTTATTTTTGTATATTTTATTTACTATTCTATTATTAATTCATTTGTATTTTTCTGTGTTTAAATTATGGGATTACTTACTAATTTGAGCCTTTTCAGGATTTTGGAAAAATTAAATTTTTTATCTAATTATATTATTATGCTTTTTTTCTTTTAGCTCCTGTAATAAACAGATTCACAAGGCGTGCCTCAGGTAAGTCTGACTGTTAGGTTTTGCTTAGTATTGGTGAACTTAGTAAGGTTTAAAAATTGGCAGTATTATTGGGCAAGAAGGTACAAAGAGATTTACTGCTGAGAGTAATAACTTGTTCATTGTTTTCCTGGGACACAGCGATTTGATATAATCATGAGTTAGGAAATAAGTGAAAATGCCTCCTGAGTGACTGAATTTACATCACACTGTAGCCTAAGCTGATGTACCTTTTTAATTGGAGACTTTCTCTAGTGTATTTATTCTTGCTTTTAGTAAAATTACTGCTTGCATGGTTATCTGATTTACTGACCAATTTAGAAGCAGTGATTTATCCGATGACTGAAGGAAACCTAAAAATAATGATAGTTTTTCATTAGGGGCAGGAAAACTGAAAGTGAAGATTTAAGAACTTACTATTGTCACGCCACCTGGAATAGGAGCAAATTGCTTTGCATTTAACACCTCCTAAGGCTCTTGCTGTCCTGTTCCTCAGTAAACCAGTGTATAGGCAGGGGAGAGCTCTGTAACAAGTGCTTCGTTACGTTCAAAATACTGCACTGTCTGAACTGTAGGGAAGTATGGGGTACAGTTACAGAGCCTTTCTATAGTTTGAGCATGCATTGAAAGTGTCATTTGGAAAACTCACCCTTGTAGAATACCTTCTGCTCTGCAGATAGAAGACAAATGAAGTGTGACTACCTTTGGCCTGAGACAGTTACTCTAAAGAGATTGATTTTGTTGAAACCACAAGATGAACATCTTTGGAATTTAGATACTACAAAAGACTAATTTATTTCATAAAATTACCTTATTTCCAGGCCAGGGATTTAGCTCAGTGGTTCCGCCACCTGCCTTGCAAGCATAAGGACCCGAGTTCGATCCTCGGTACCAACCAACCAAACAAAAAAATTACCTTATTTTTACCTCTGCTATAGTACTAAAAATACTTTAAGGTGGAATTAAAAAAAAAATTTGTCAGCAGTTAATGGTATAATTTACTCTTGCTATACATTGACCAGTTTTGTAATGACAGTCATTAGGAAAATGTGCTATTTTGGGGTGATATAGAGCTTTTTATAATCTCAGAGCATATTTATTTTAAATGATGAGAACAAAATGTAGATTACCTATTCTGGAATGAGGTTATGTTTATGTCAGTAAAGCACCAAATTTTATCAAAAGTAGAGCTTTCAAGTACAACTTTTATGACCAGTGATGAAAACAAGGACAGAAAATGGAGTATTGGGTATCTTGGCTTCATGATGTGAAAATGTTTCAATAGAAACGTAGCTGAGAGTTTTGGAATAAAAAATCTCCTTTTCTACCTGAGAGTGCATGACTTGTGACCTTTATGTGTAAATTCCATGAGTATTTGTTCTACAGTATATTTATCATTAGTTGATGGATTAGCCGCTCTAGTATATATGTTAGTTTTGAAGCATTATGACTTTACACAGCCTTCCCATATGTGTGTCCATTGTATCTCAGAAAGATTTGGCCTTCTGAGAGGATGAGATGCCAGAAATAAGCAAGTAAATAAATAAATAAATCAGATCTTTCATTTATTTCTAGAATAGCAATTAGAAAATCAGTGAAAACAGCAGGAGTCATTTTGGTATAAATAAGGTGATAATCAAGTTCAGGAGTTATATCTTATAGAACAATAAGCTGTAAAGGGGTAAAATTGTCCTCCCAATAATATAACATGCTAGAAACTGTTATGGCAGTGATTCTTGTCATTGTTGGAAGGAAAAGCAAACTAATTTATGAAGTACCTCTGATGGGCTGGGCATGGTGCTAAGTGTTTAATATACATTTTCAGTCTTTTGGGCTGATATTTAGTGCCTTAGATAAAAATAACAGTGGCATAATAAAAAATATGGGATCTGTTTAATCATCTGCATGTTTATAATTTATTTTGGTTTTCTTATTTTACTTCTTCTAAAAGTTTATCTAAATTTTTTTCTGGCTAAGAAAAATATAGAAACAGTCTTAAGACATCCTGGAGAGGAAATTCTACAACTCTCTTAATTTTAGTGACTAAAAAGGAGAATTAGTAGTAAAAGTAACATTTCCTGAATATAAAAAATGATGGTCTACTCAAAATATAGAAACTTGTACATAATAACTAAAAAATATTTCTTAAGGTACCATTTCTGATACTTTCATTTCAGAAGTATTTTCTTTTCAGAATTAAACTATAAAGTTTTAGTGTATGAGCTAGAACTTAGGGGAAGAAAATAAGTCAGATAAAATGAAGCAAAAGTCTGTATGAATTTGCTTCTTATCTGTTTTTAAGTAATATTTCCAAAAATAAATGCTATATTTATGCCAATAACTGCTGACAAATTAAAAAATCAATCTTAAAGCATTTTTAATATTATAGCAGAAGTAGAAATAGGCTAATAAAATTTGGTATGTTTAAATAAGATGTATTGTAAAAGACACACTGCCATTAATCTCTCTCATAATTCTCCCTCTCACTTCAAACACACTTACCCTGTTGTTCTTACCACTTTTTGAGCAGCTCTGGATTGTGAGTGTCCTTATAAAGTGTGACCAAAGAACGGTGAACACTGCTACCAAGGGCCATTCAACAGAAAGGCAGGCTCATGAAAACATTTTGGTGTGTCCTCATCCACCTTATTCACTGGATCTGACACCATGTGACTTCTGGCTCTTCCCCAAAATCAAAATGACCATGAAAGGTCAACGTTTTAAATCAATTCAAGATGTTGAGGCAGTCACAACAGCGTGACTAAGACATGGACGAAAGAGGACTTCCAGAACTGCTTCAGAAAGAGGCAAGAACAACAGGATAAGTGTGTTTGAAGCGAGGAGGAGAATTTTGAGGGAAATAAATGGCAATGTGTATTTCACTTCAATAAATTTTTTGAAAACTTAAACATTCACCATGATTTGATCACACTTTGTATGTATATCACACAAATATATATTCTATATAGTACAGCAACAAGTAAGTGTGGTGCTAAGTATTTAATCACTCTTGATTGAATGAAAAATTAATATGTTGTAATGTATTTCTCACATTCTGAGTTTCTTAAATCTTAAGTTTTTGGCTTTTGATAGTCATATCTGTTAAAAGTAAAATTTTCAAGCCTGAATAAATAAAACATTTCCCCTTTTAGTACCTGTTCTTTTGTTGTAGTTCATGAAGATGAGAGGAAAGTTTGTGATAAGAAAATATTTAACAGATACATTATTTAGGATCAGTTTTCCACAAAAATCACTATTTGTACTAAATTCTCCTTCTTTATATGTTTTTATTGCCTGCCCATAAACTTGTCAGTTATTATTTCTGTAAGTAAAAGGCTCAGTATTTCCAAGCAGAATCGCTTTTTTTTTTTTTTTTCAAGTGTCAAGGATTGAACTCAGGACCTTGTGCTTGCGAGGCAGACAGCGGGAACCACTGAGCTAAATCCCTGGCCCAAGAATCTCTAGAATCTTAAGAGTCTTCAGGGGTCTCAGAATTTCATAAGCTAATTTTCTACTTTATATGTGGTGAAAGGGCTATCTATGATGGAGTGATGAATGGAAATGAGTGAAGAGTGGTATCAGAATAATAGGGCCCTGCTTTATAGCTTAGGTTGGGTAAGTTCTGTAAAACATGAAGAATAACTGTTAGGTATCTTCAGAAATGTAGCTGTGATACATCTTTGGTGTCTTCCTACAGTGCTTCATACTTTATTTATGTATTTATTTTTTGGTACCAGGGATTGAACTCAGGACCTTGCGCTTGCAAGGTAGGCACGGTGCCACTGAGCTAAATCCCCAGTCCCCTTGTCTTTTTTATTTAAACCAATTTCAAGTCTTCATAATCCCTTCTTTAAAAATACGGAGAATACATGTATATAAAGCTGTTTATTGAATTAAAAAAATTCTTTTTTCGGTTTCAGATCTTAACAGGGTTAAGTTAGTTTCAGTAAATCCCACACCAGAGTGTCTGGTTTCTCAAAAATGTTAGTTCTCAGCCCTCTTCTCTTGAACATGGTTTAAAACAAAATAAAAGCTTCAGGTTAGGGCCGGGGATGTAGCTCAGTGGTTCCGCTGCCTGCCTTTCAAGCAAAAGGTCCCGAGTTTGATCCCCGGTACTAAAAAAGAAAAAAAAAAAGCCTCAGGTTTGTGTCTTAGCCTGTCAGGAAATAGCCTTAGAGAGTCAGAACACTTTTTGATATTATTCTTTGTAAAGACATCTCTTTTATTATTTGCACATTACAGGTTTTTAAAAAAGATTATCATGGTTTTCTTCTGTGGTTTTGTCTTTGAACTGGGGTGGGGGGAGATGTCCAGTCAATCTTGAGTCAGTACCTTGGATCATGAAGCAGCTCTTCATGGTTTCTTATTAAAGATTTCATTTTGTAAAAATTCATGTGTAGAAGAGTTTAAAGAATAGCTCGGTGAGCACCTTTATCTAGATTCCCAGTTGTCAATATCTTGCTACATTTGCATGCTCTCTCCCTACTCCTTTACACACATACACACATTCTTTTATTTTTTTCCTTAACTTTTAAGGAATCTCAATATTGAGTGTGTATCTTTCAAGAACAAAAACGTAATACAGCACTCATGGCCTTTAACCGTGGTACAGCACTGTCTGGTACATGATCTGGAGTCACATTTTCTCTGTTGTCCTAATATGTTCTCTTCTCCACACCAGCTCTTTTTTAGAAACTCATCTATGGCCTTTATTGCATTTGATTGTTGTAACTTAGTTTTCCTTGTCTTTCATAAATTGACTCCTGAAATTTTGACATTTGCTGTTCAGAGTTTTGAAGGTTCTCTCTTAACAATGAAACTGCTCCCCATGTCGCCTACTAGGAATTCTTACATGGCACAGTCACTGTCTGGTCAGTGTGCCCTGCAGATACCCATGAAATCTTTGCATTGGTGTTTACTGTTGCTTTCAGGGTCTACTGTTGAGTATTACTTGCTTAGTGATTATTTCTTATAACAGAAGTGAAAATGGAACTCTGATTTGTGAATTTGTTAATTTTCTTTTCTCATGGAGATAATTAACTTACTCTTCAGTGTTGTGCTACCAGCATTGAACTTTATAGCATATTTTTAACATTCTTTAAATAAGCATTTGGAAAAATTCAGAAGTGAAAATCTTACCTACTAACTGTAAAATGACATTAAAACTCTTACAGAAATCACCCAAAACAGAAAATGACTAGTCCCACACAACGTGTAGTGAAAAGCAGAAGTTCAAATCTTGTGTTGAATCTGATCCAGGGAACATATGCTTCCTTGATTCGGGGAACATATGCTTCCTTTTGTTTTGTTTTGGAAATATTTTGTAGCCTTGGAGTTCATTGCATCTACTTTAATATTATTTGATGATAAGAGCTTTTAACCCTTAAATTGTTGTTTTCCCCAGAGGTCATTTTCATATTGATCAAAGTAATTTGCTGAAATGACTAGTTAACATTTGTATTTTTATTTTTGAAATCAGCTTCATTTGGTATAACATTTGGAGCTTAGTAATCACCAATACTTGATAAAGAATGTTGGGAAAATATTACTTTCACTAATTAACTTACTGATTCACTCAGCAGCCCTTTACTGAGACTCTCTTATGTGCCATGTGTAGTGCTAGGGATGCAGAAAGATTAAGATTCAGCCCTTAGGAAGTTCTCAGTTCAGTGTGGATGTTGGCCATGACTCATATGTGGTAAATACCATAATATCCACAAAGTGAAAAGGGAAAAGCATAGTTCTTCCAGGGGAGGCGTGGCTCACAGAAATGGTGCCATTTGAGCTGGTCTTTGAGCTTATGACATGCATTTCACTGGGAAGATGACAGGAAGGAATATTTGTGCTCTACCACTAACAGCTCGCTATTTTTATTCAATATCATTTTATAAAGTCCATTTTCACAGTATGCTGCCTGCCTTTTTGCCTCTGCCATCTAGTACTTTGTAGCATATGGTGAGTAGAAGCCCACGATCATCTATAGCAGGGACTTATTTCTGCCTTTAATTTACCACCACTTCATGGTGTTAGTGTCTGCCTTGCCCAGGGAGGCCACATAGCCCTTGAATTTATATAGACAATAGTTGGAGGGCTGGCTCTGCTACCTACATATCCACTTAGGAAAGGTGTGGTATGTTCTTAGTAACCTTTCTAAGGCTCTGTTTCTTCAGGTATAAAATGAAGACAGTACCTTTTTCAGAAGATTATTGTAATTAAGTAGTAGCTAGTGAAATGAAACACATAACGCTGTCTTCTGTCCAATTTGGCTTTGGAGTATCAGTCTGCTATCCAGGTACATCTGGAGAGATGGGCTTCCCCGAGCCTGGGCTGGATATCCAGGTAGGTCAGAGTGACTGTGGGCTGCACAGCTCAACCTGAGAGTTAGATGGAAAGATGGCACCCAGAGTAAGGCTGAAATCAAGGCAGACTGTTCCACTGAGGCAACAGTGTGAATGCAGAGGTGCACACGAGAAGTGAGAAGAGAGGGCTGAGGGTGTTACCTCACCAGCTTCTTAGCGCCGCCAGGGCACGCACGGCTCAGGGCCATCGTCCAGGCTTCTTCCTTAGGTCCTGTGGAAGTCATTTACGGACGGCATCCAGCCATCTCATGTACCTGTTATCTCTCTGCCCAGGCAAACATTTCAATGGATCCTTTCCCATGATTAGTTACTAATAAAACCATTGAGCAGAGCAGGTGGCACTTCCATGTCATCTGCAGCTGCTTGCCTGCCCTCCGCGCCCTGACTTACTGTTGTGTCTTAAGCAGGCTGTGTTCTTCCATCATCAGCGTGCTGTGGTGGGGTGAGGAGTTCTTGAATCTCAGGTTCCTTTTTGTTAGTCCCAGGGATGCTGAGAAACCTTGAGGCAAAGAAGAAATTAGACTATCTGTTGAACTCAGTTGCTTTTCCCCGGAGTTCTCTCTGGGTCTCTAGGGTAGGGAGAAAGGAAGATACTAGTAAGACAACATGGTCACCATTTCAGGTGGGGCATATCACACTGTTGTCATGCCTGTGGACACCAGAGGGCTTGGAAGATGGCCTGAGATTCCGTACATGGACCACAGGGCCCCTGTGCATCTTTGTTACTGCCTCTGGCAGGAAGTTGGGGTATCAGGTAGATTTATAAAATAGATATGAGCAGATAGAATGCACATTTAGACTTGGTGCAGCCATTCTTAATTATTATCAGACTTTAGGTCACTATCTCAGACTCTCTATGTAAAGACCAGTTTTTTGCTTTTGTTTTCCCAATCCATTGCATTTATATTTGTAAAATATAAATTTCTAGTCCTATAGTCTAGCAGTTCCTTGTAATCTAGCAGGGAAGCTTAAAGAATGGGAAGATGAAATTGGCCAAAAGGTGGTTGTTTGGAAGGTCTTCATCATGGATGGCCAAAGGTGACGGCAAAGAGGGCATAGTTGGAGTGATGAGGTTTAGGTATATTCACTAAGATGTTTATGTAACTTTCCTTAAAGCTAACTATGAGTTTTTCAAGAGAGCACTTTAACCTTCTGGTTCTCACCTTAAATGCACAAAGGAGTACGGAGTACAGTGTAGAAGTGAAGAGGTCAGATTTGCTGCCATTATTTTCATTTATTCGTTTATTCAGTGATGGTCTACATGTATTTGGTTCTGTGCTGGGCCCCAGGAAGACAGACATGGTTTGTAATCTTAGGTCAGTTGTTTACTAGCTGTGTGACTTGGACACATGATTTACACCACCTTCTGTAAAACTGGGTTATTCATGAAGAAAATGCACACCGAGCTTCTAGCATAATACCTGACACAATGAGTGCTAAAGCAAGGCATTAATATTAGGCTCAGCTTATCAAATTATAATCTAATAAAATGCCATAGTATTAGTATGTCCTGTATAATTTACCACATTCAGTTTTAATTGGCCAAAGTAAGTTATTTTGTTTATCTCTCCACTAACTCCCCTACTCCATGTTTGTATTGATTTAACCTTGTAGTTATAAGGAGGCAGCAGAGATTTCTCTTAAATGTAACAACCTTAGCTTTTTAGGACAAAAAAGCATATTGCCTCCCCTAAATGTTCGGAAGGATTTATACATTGTTATTTTGAGAACAAATTGATCTGGCATTTACAATTGAATCTGTTATTTTAAACATGTTTAAATGTGGCCACCCTTTGGTACTGATAACTGGGACTGTTTCTGTCACCTGTCTGGAATCTCTTGACAGGAAGCAGTGTATTCATGCTAGATAATCATTTGATCAGGTTTGCTGATAGCTTTAAAAGTAATGTTTTAACTGAAAAATATGTATATTCAGGGCTTCTCTTTCCCTTACCAGTAAGAATCAGGTTTTTCTCTTCCCACCACTGCTCCTTCTCCTCTTCTATTTTATTCCTACCTTCAGTCAACAGTTAGTAAAAACCCAGAGAATGTTGATTTTGGATGTTGTTGTTTTACAAAAGACAGTATAATAAAACTGACCCAAAAAATCAAACTATAAATTAATGGTATATTATTTTCAGAATGACAAAAAAGGAGTGGCTTTTCATTTGGGAGACTGGCCATCTCAGTAATTGTACTGTTCGTCCTATCTTGAGCAGTTAGAGTATCTTACTGACTTAATCAAAAAAGGTGGGACTGACCTTCTTAAATATTTTAAAATGATCCAAGTTGCAGCTGTTTACACACTGATGTAGATGTAGCTGGCATAACCCAGAGGCAAGCACCCCGGGCATTCGCGCCATCCAGCCTTTTCTGAGCGCCTTCCCCTAGGTGCTGTGCTGAATGGCAAAGTACTCTCTGGCTTCCTAAAAGTAAGCTGCTCCTTTCAAATTACCTTTCTATTTGTTATTTTCACTTTATTCAGATTTTGTGATTCTATTAAAACATTGCTTTTTTTTTTTTTCTTTCAGCAATGCTTATAGGAGGGGATCAATTTAATGTATTTTAAGTACATTTCTTAGCTTTACAAGAGGTGTTTGGAATTAGAATAATGAGAAAGTTTATAATCCAGAGTTATATATTATTGACTAAGTACAGGTGGCATATTACACACTTAAATGAAATCCTGTGGCAGGGACCCTTGATGCTTGGCTGTGTAGCTCTTGGATGGAGGTTGTGGCTGTAGGAGTCACCGTGTGTGTCTTGTCCATGACAGATTCTGACCCGAGATCCTTACGGGTTTTGAAAGTGGCCTGATGTTTTTCACGATGAATTTATAATTCCCAGAGTCTTTCTTTTTCTGTTCCTTTGGTCAAAGAATAAAATTCTTGAACTAAGTGGTCCAAAAGTTTGAATAAGGATCAGTTATTTTGGTGACTAAGCTTAGTGCCTAGCTTGTGAAGATATTAAAATGCACACAGGTCCATTGTGTGGAGTGAGAATCACTGCCACAGTACTACAGGAGGATTTCTTATCTCCATTTTACAGATGGAGAAACTGAGGCACAAGAGTTTAACTAATACATGCTATTCTTATTTTTTATTTTTTTTTTATTTTATTTTTTTGGTACCAGGGCTCGAACTTGGGTCCTTGGACTTGCGAGTCAGGCAGTGGAACCACTGAGCTAAATCCCTGGCCCTATTTTTGATATTATTAGTTTATTCTTTAGTATTCAGTCAAAACTAGTTTTTAAAAATGTTTAAGCCATGTTTTTTCCATTATGATTTTTCCTGAACTTTGAAATTATGATAAATAATTTTACACTAAATTCTTACACTAAATTCTAAGAAAGAAAAAGCAACTGTTGAATAATTTCTACTGCCACCATTGTTTTTCATTCTTACAGGTAAAACATTTAAATTATTGTTATCATTTAGCAACAAGATTATAGGTGTTCCTTGTATTGTTAATCGCCTCATCATTCAAATTTTCTGTGCCCAAAATTATAAAAGAATTTATATTTTTGTTTTTTAGCAGTGTGATTCAGATTAGTTTTTACCTAACTTTAGGTATTAACTTTTTCCCTTTACAGTTAGAAATCTGAAAATACTGTGTTGCTACCAAATTAGTGGATATATATCTAGAAATACTGAAAACAGTAATACCGTTTGTCCATGGACTTAACTATATTTCTAGAAATAATTTGCTTGCAATTTAGTCAAGTTTATGATTGTTCATTGTTCCTCTTCTCTAGAGGGGGTAAATCCTTAATATCAAAAAAAGTTGAAAAAAAAGTTGATTTAATTTATATTGTAATGACTACCATCAATGTAGTTTTCAAATGTCTGTACATCAAATAGAAGATTAATGATATAGGTCCATTCAAAGACAATGCCAGGAGTTGAGTTAGTTGTGTCTGTTTGATTTCCAGCATTGTAGTTATTAAATATTACATTCCTTTGCAGTTGTGGGTTTGTGTGTGTGTAACCCAGGCCTCTGCACCATGTGAAAGAGGTCTGGTAGGTGTTCTCCAATGAAGGGAACGGGCAGGGTGAGGATGAGGACAGACAGGGAAAAGGTGGTCTTGGTGGAGCGGAGAGGTGAGAGGTGATGGCAGTGCTTGTTTCCTCCATTTGAATTGGAAATTATTTCCAGCTTCCATATCTGCAGCACAGTAAGGTAAACTTTTTTTTTTTTTGGCCTTTTTAATGATGACATAATATTTCTTATCATAAAGTTCAACAATCAGCATTTTTCCAAAATGGAATCTTTGTGAATCGTTATACATGTTTTTTATAGATGTGATTAGTATGTGCATTTATCTTTTATATCATTAAAATTTTTAAAGTATACTGTCAGTAGAAGTTTGTGGTTAAAAGTCAAGTAGTACATAAGGGTATAAAATGAAAACAAAAGGTCCTTGTATGCTGCATTGTTCCCAGTTCTGGTCCTAGAAATAATCACACCTACCAGTTTCTTGTATACTTTCTTGGATATTTTTATATTCATATTTAGTTGGAATTCATTATATTCATATGTATATTCATATTTCGTTGGAATTAAAATTATGTCCAACTTTGCACATTTTCTTTTTCACTCAACTATACATTACATACTATTTTCCATATCCTTACATATAAAGCCACCCCTTAATAACTGAACAGTGTTCCATATTCTAGAAATGTTTTAAAATTTGTATAATAAGGGTGTTTAGAGTTTAAGCGCATTATATCTTTGCACAATTGTGCAAGAATATCTGCAGAATATAGTTTTAGAAGTGGAATTGCTTATCAAAGGTATAACCATATGAAATTTGTCTAGACATTGTCAAATCACTATAAAACTTCATACTAATTTGTATTTCCATCTCAATACAGGGTAAAACACTCAGTATTACAGATTTTTAACGTTTCTCAATTTTATAGGTCAGTTATGTTTCATTTGGCATTTATGGGTACAGTTTAGCCTCTTTTCATTATTGTTGACCATTTGTATTATCATTTTTATTATTATTATTATTTTGTGAACTGTTTGATTTCTTTTTTCCTTACTAGTTAAAGTGTTTGATCTCAGAGGTTACAAAGCAGTAGGTTTGAATGTAGGCCTTAGTACTCATTAGTTGCTTGACTGTGATTTGAACTTCAGTTTTTTATTGGTAAAATGTAATGGTAAAAGTACCTGACTTGTGGGGTGTTTTTACACTTGATCTTAGCCAAAAGGCCGAGAAGCGATTTGTGGGGTGTTTTTAATTAAGAGAAAAATGAATGTAAAGTACTTAACATATTTTCTAAAAGATAGCAAAAATATGATACATATTTGCTAGTAGCTTTACTAATACTGCTAGGATTTTTTGGAAAAAACTATAAACAGGATTTGTCAAAATCTTTATAGCATCCATATAATCATTTGGTTTTTCTCTTTTAAAATAGTAATATAAGTTGTGTTAATATATTTTCTATATTCCTGGAATGAACTCTTTTTGGTCAAACATATTGATTTATTAGTCATATTCTTAAAATATAAATAACACATAACAACTCTTAGCACAGCACAGCGCACTTTTCAACACAGAACCGAGCTCTGAAGTTTGGAGGCATTTCAGGGAGCATTGTAGAAAGAGCTTTTCTGCTATAGATGAATAGGGAGCAGAGCTAGAATTTACCTAGCTGGAAATGTTTAATTGAAGCACTTACTGATAACACCAAGAGGCGTTTTTCAGATCACACATGCTAGTCAGTGTATATAACAAGCAGCTGTTGTTCCATCTAACTGGTGCAGCAGCGAACTACATGGGGAAATGACATTTTGTATCTGCCTCCTCATGTTTTCTATATATTAATATCATACAGATTTCATGGCTTTTAAAATAATCATGGTATGATTTTATAAAACCACAAAATAATTTTTTCAAACGTAGGAAGGTGTTATATGTTTTCATTTACACCTATTAAGGACAAATGCACCTCTGAAATATTATTTTGATGTTGTAAATCTTATTAAGATTAATTTTAGATTGAGAATGTCGCAGAAAAATGAAATCAATTCATAAAAACATTTGTGCAAATCACTTGTTATGATTTAAACCATTTTCATTTATCCAACACTGACTTCCTTTTTTAAAATTCAAAACTACTAAGGGTATTAGAAATGTGATAGTACATAGGGTACAGATATTTTATATTGAAGAAAATGAGAACTTGGGTTCTGTGCTGTGAGTCCATTTTGTATTCAGACTTGCATGTAATTAGAACCTGCATTTCCATGAGAAACACTTTGAATAGTGGCAAAAGTTAGTCATTTATTGAGGGCCAGGAACTTTTCTGGGTGCTTTGCATGTATTAATTCATTGTATTCCTTAAAACAGCTCTATACAATAAGTTGTATTATTATTCTCAGGCTATTGGTAAGGAAACTAATTCACGAAAAGTGATGTCCTTTAGCAAGGTTACAAACCAACCATGGCGGAGATAGAATTCAGATTTAGGATTTCTGCATACAGGGCCTGTGTTTTTTCAAATGCGGTTGTACACTGCATAACAAAGGTTCTGTCAGAATTGAACTCATATCTAAGGGCAGTCCCTCATTTTATAGATGAGACAAATTGAGATTAATAATGTACAGAGGTCACACATTGAATAAGTGCGCAGGAAAAAAATGACAAAGCTGAGAAATGCCTAAGCCTATCTGAATCCTGTGTTCTTTCTCCATACTGTAAATCATTGTAAATATTATCAGGAATAATAATTTATGCTCCTACCTTAATAGATGAATTCATCTTTCTAACCAAGTGGTAAGTTCATAGAGTCCTTATTAGTACCTTACTAGTACCATAAAAATGAAATTCAAGACCTAGGGCCAATCTTACTTGTCCTGCAAGTTTGTTCACTTGTTGAGCATAATTTTGTGGAAGAGAATCATTTCAATTTTACAGATTATTTTTATCATTGACATTTTCTGACTAATATCGTAGATAAATGGTGATGGGTACTCTTGACAGAGCCACCTGGCCCCTGAGTTACGGATCATGCATTGTTGTGGTTACATTCCATTGAATAGTCACTGGGGTTTGCGTGTTTGTTCTTTTGCAAATACTCCCTTATCAAAACTGCTCTATGGTTTTATTCATGGTGATTTTTGGTAACTTGTTTGAACCATTATCTGTTTTCCTTGCTGTCCTGATCTTTTTGAACCCGTCTTCTCCTTACCTTCTGACCTCTCTGATTACAAGTGAAACTCAAGCTGACTCCAGTCAAGTGAAAGTAGTATATTCAGTAGTAGTATATTCAGATAGGGCATGCAGTTCTCACAAAATCACCAAGCCCTCAGAACCTCAGGAGCTGCTGGAAGTGGCTTTGGAACACTATTAGGGATCCTTCCATCTTTTGCCTGTGATTTCTTAGCTCCACATTTTAAATCAGTAACCACCAGAAAGAGCCTGACCACGTCTCCCCTCTCGATTCAAGCCCCTCAAATCACAATCATTAAAAGGTTCTAGTTAGCTTTTCCGTCCTGAATTGACCTGGGAGTAGTCTCCTTTGTCCATCTGGCATCTGCTATGGCACAGGGCTCAGAAACTCAGGACTAACTTTGGCTGACCCATGTAGGATTATTAGAGTTGTGTCTACCAGTTGATTCTTAGACTGGCTGCCCTAAAGAAGCTGGTGGTCCTTCTTTGTCATAGGCAGTTAGTTACCTCTGTTGGCCCAGTGAGTGTCCTTCTCAGCCTAAGGTGCTGAGGTTTACTCAGTGCATTTGCAAATAAAAGGTAACTGACAAGTCCTGAGCTCCTTGTGTGAGGGGAGCTTGTGCCACCTGTTTTACCACCTGGCCTGTGAGACTGCAGGTGATCCATTTGGATGTGTCTTTTCCTGTTGAATAGCACAGTGTTTATGACAGTACAGTACTTCACATAGAATGACAGGAAATAACAATACCCTAGACAAATATCAGTTCTATGCAAAAGAATAGGACCATTATCTTGCATATCAGTTCATCTAGCTGCAAAAGGAAAAATTCCCAAAGATGACATAATACTTGCCATTTATACCTCAGGTTTTAAAGAGAGAAAGTGGGAGGCTAGAGGTCATTGTCATCTTATTACACCTGCTTCTTTCACATTATGTAAAATAATTACATTTTTAAATCAGAACAGGTATTTTTACTAGAGTTGTAAGGGTTTCTGATTTACAAGAGAATAGGTCTTCTGTGCAAAAATGTTTGTGGAATGATAGGTTATACTTTCCTAACTATAGAAGAGCTAGCTTTGTATTTGCTTGGTTTTGCTCTCATTTCAGTTAAATTAATAAATGTTTATTACTGGAATTAACTCATTATTTGAAAGATATTGTTGTATGCATTTTTTTAGATTGTTAAAAAATCAGTAACGTATAGCCCTGCAGGAACTAAGTATGTACTGTAACTGCTACATCAGAGTTGTGAACAGCACAGCTGAGTTGTGTCGTGATGAATATCACCTACCCTCATTCCACTACACACGTTTCACAGTGAGCACAAGTGGAGAGGAGCCAAGTGCATGCTCCACACAGTGAGTCTGCTGTGCGGGGGGTGGGTGGGGGGTGGCCTTCCCTTCCCGCAGGCTTGCTAGGTTCCTGTGTGCCTCTCAGAGTGTGAGCCTTCCTTCTGAGGCTTAAAGGTGCCCATTTTCCATTCCACAGGCTTTTAAATGTAAACCAGCAGTAACTCTAGAGCTTAGTAGAAGAAAAAGCAGTGAGTTCGTTGCAGTGGTGGATGGAAAATCCACTGTTTTGGACTTCTTGTGGGAGTATGTCTGTTTTCAGCAGTGGCTTCCTATGAGATTTTCAAGAATAACATTGACTGTAGGAGATTTTTGCTTCATATGTTGTGTTTAGAATTTAGCCCCCACAGAAGATGACATTCCACTGAAATAGTTGAGTAAGATGCATTCTGTTTCTACATGGAAAGGAGCATTTCACCCTGACTGGTCTGTTTGGTTTAGGGGAAAGTATCAGGGAGGATGCGGCATTTGAACAATTTTCAGGGAAGAGTAGGCTTTTAATAGGTGGGAATGGGTAGTGGAAAGAATAACTTTCCAGTTGAGTAAACCATGTAGGTGACAAAGCTGTCCAGGGACTAGGGCATAGTCTAACAAGGCTTCAAGCATGTGGGGCTCACAGTGATAGAGGAGACATGGTCCACTGAGGTCTGGATCAGATCATTAGGCAGAGACCTGTGAGAGCTGTGGTAAGGGCTTGGGTTTTACTCTTTATGTGTGGAACCATTAAAATATTTTTGTCAGAGAGTGAAACTAGAAGATGTATCATCCCCAGTGTGATCAGGATGGAATCTCTTTTTTTGGTACCAGGGATCAAACTCGGGACCTTGCGCTTTCGAGGCAGGCGACGGAACCACTGAGCTAAATCCCTGGCCCTCAGGATGGAATCTTGAAGTTTCCAAATAGGTCCTTATAGCTCTCTCATCTGGATTATTTTCCAGGAAGCATCTGAGAGGAGGGGATCACTCACGGGGATAGCTGCATGTTGTGACCAAACTGGCATACAGAAGTGTGTGTGGGCCGGGAGGAAATGAGGGAGACAGCCTGTTTACAGTTGGGTTCAGAAATGTCGCCCAAAAGGCTCCCAACTCAGGGGTGGCTTCTGGAAGATGATTAGCTCATGGGGACAGTGACTTCATCATTAGATTAACCCACTGATGACTTCCTGGTCTAATGTGTCCTTGGGAGGTGGGGCCTGGTTGGAGGAAGTAGGTCACTTGCTATAACCTGGGAGGCTATACCTTGTCCCACCTCAGTCCTCTCTCTCGGGCTCTTTCCCCCCTCTCTACTTCCTCACTGTCAGGAGGTAAGCACCTTTCCTCTCCTGTGTCACTCTGCCAGGAGGTTTCTGCCTTGGAGCCAGCCGACTGTTGTCTGAAACCTCTAAAACCACGTGCAGAAATAAATTTTTCCTGCTGTAAGTTGTTTATCTCAGGTGTTTGTCACAGCGACAAAAAGTTGACTAACAGACTATATCACCCCATTGTGTTGCTGCTAACTATGTGATATGTATGTTATAAACCGGAGTTGAGTGTTTGAATTATTGTTTATGAAATCTTTTAAAGAAATTAAGAGCAAAAACATTTGTACAGTCTTTCTTTTTTTTTTTTTTTTGGTACCAGGGATCGAACTCAGGTCCTTGCGCTTGCGCAGCAGGTGGCGAAACCACTGAGCTAAATCCCCGGCCTCATTTATACAGTCTTAACCAGATATTTAAAATATTTTTATAATTTACCATTTTAGCATCTTTAAGTGTTTGGTTGCATGGCATTACATACATCACATTGTAGTGCAGTAGTCAACCCAGCATCCATGGACAGAATTTTTCATCTTCAGAAACCGAGACTGTGTACCCATTAAACAATTACCTCTAATTCCCCTCTCTTCCAGTCCTTCTCCCCTACCATTTTACTTTCTGTCTCATGAATTTGAGTACTCTTGGTGCCTTACTTAAGTAGACTTATATGTTTGTCCTATTAGGACTGGCTTCTTTCACTTAGCGTAATGTTTTCAAGGTTCATCAGGGCTGTAGCATGTGTCAGAATTTCCTTCCTGCTCAAGACTAAATAATGTCCTCTTGCATGTACTGTGTTGTGTTTATTAATTCATGTTTTGATGGACACTTGGCGTTGCTTTCATCTTTCACTCTTGTGAATAATGCTGGCATAAAAATAGAGGTACAAAGATCTTCTCGGGTCTCTGCTTTTGATTCTTTGGGTTATGTACTCATAAATGGAATTACTGGATCATATGTTAAGTCCGTTTAATTTTTTTGAAGGACTGCCATACAGTTTTCCACAGTGCCTGCATGATTTTTACATTGGCACCAGCAATACACAAGGGTTCCAATTTGTCCACATCCTCACCAACTTTTGTTCTGTTGTGTTGTTGTTGTTCTTTCTAATAGCAGGTCTAATGAATGTGAGGTACCATTTCCTTGTGGTTTTTTTTTTTTTTGGTGCCGGGGACTGAACTCAGGACCTTGCGCCTGCCAAACAAGTGGCAGAACCACTGAGCTAAATCCCCGGCCCTCCTTGTGGTTTTTATTTGCCGCTCCGTAAGGATTAGTAATGGGTGACTCTCCTTGAGGATTAATAATGGGCCAAACATCTTTTCTGGGCTTATTGGCAATTTATATATCTCCTTTGGAGAAATGTCTATTGGAGTCCTGTGCCCAATTTTAAATTAGATTGCTTGATTTTCTGTTGTTGAGTTGTAGGAGTTCTTTATATATTCTGGATTTTAGTCCCTTATTAGATAAGTGAATGTTTCCATTTTTGTGAGTCAAATATTTGTCTTTTCTGGGGCACCACTTGTTTTCCCCATTGATTTGAGTCTCCATCTGGTGTCTCATTTCCTTCAGCCTGAAAGACTTTTTCTTGTTAGGCACATCTGTTAGTTGTAAATTTCTCTCAAGTCTGTTTTTAAATCTGGAAATGAGTTCATTTCACCTTCATTTTTAAAGGATAGTTTTGCTAGATATAGAATTCTTGGGAAACTTTTTTTTTTTAATCAGCAACTTGAATGTACCATCTCATTGCCTTCTGACCTCCCTTGTTTTGGAGAAATTACTTATTCTCTTGTTCCCTAGTATGAGATAAATCATTTTTCTCTTTCCACTTTGAGGATTTTCTCTTGTTTTGGCTTTTGATAGTTTGATTAAAATATTTAGGTGTGGTTTCTTTGCTTTTATTCTGTGCTGCTGAGGGTCATTAAACTTTGGATCTGTCAGCTAACATTTTCATGAAATTTGAAAAGTTGTTGGCTACCATGTTTGACATTTTTTCTGATCTCTGTTTCCTCTTTTTGTGGAACTTCTGTAATATAGGTTAGAGTGCCTGGTGTTTCACAGGTCTCTGGGGCACTCCATTTCTTTTTCTTTTTTTTCTTTTTTTTTTTTTGGTACCGGGGATTGAACTCAGGTCCTTGCACTTTTGAGGCAGGCAGGGGAACCACTGACCTAAATAAATACCTGGCCCCGGAAGCTTTGCTTCATTTAGTATTGTGGGGTATTTTGGGGTTTTTTTGTACTGGGGATTGAACTTGGGTCCTTGTGCTTGTGCAGCAGGCAGTGAAACCACTGAGCTAAATCCGCGGCCCCTTGGGGCACTCCATTTTTATCCATCCTTTTTTTTTTCTGTTTTTCAAGTTGAATATTTTCTATTGATCCATCTTAAACTTCTTTGATTCTTCTGCCAATTAAAATCTGTCAAGCCAACCTAGTAAATTTTTCATCTCAGTTATTGGACTTTTCAACTCTAGAATTTCCATTTGATTCTTTTTCATAATTTCTATCTTTGAATCTGTTTTTTGAGTCATTCTATACATTAATTGATTAAACACGGTTTCCTTTACCTCTTTGAATATGTTTATAATAGTCATTTTGAAACATAGTCAAATTATCAGGCAGTTTTCAAGTAGTGTTGCAGGGCTGGTTTTCTCAATTGTTAGCCTTTTCTTGCAGCAAAGCTGGTGGATCTACCATGCTAACTCAGCTGGGGTGAGAAGTAGCAGCCCTGAGTAGGCCCCTAGGCTCCCACTCTTCCAACTGGCATTTTGATAGTTTTCATGACTAAATGCTTTTTAGTATGTCTTTGGTTGGTTTTCAGAGCTCTGACATTTTTTAAAGTGCTATCTAGTTTACATGTTGCTTTTTGTGGGGAAGATTTACCATACTTCTCACTCAGCTGTGCTGTACCTCTAAAAAAGATTTTTAAGTACTCACATTGTAGAAGAAGCAATATTATTATAAGATTGAGGTTGACATTGGGTCAGGTAAGCTTTTTGCTTTGTGTGTGTGTGGGTGGGTGGGGGGTGCCTGGTTCTGAGGATCAAACCCAGGGCCTCCCACATGCTAAGCACTCACTTACCACTTAATTCTTTTTTATGTGACTTTTTATTTTCATTAGAAACAGTTTTCAGTTTTACCATAGCATTGTTAATGAGATATATTTCAGGATTGTTTCCTAAGAATTTTAACACCTTGATTCTTTTAGTTGTAAAAGCTGTATGTTTTTAGGAAATATTAAATTTAAAAGTTAATTTTGAAAAGGATAGATACATTATTAGCCAGAAACCATTTCTATGTTTCTAATACCTTTTTCCATTTTTCAAATTTTAGGTGATTTTAGTTGTCTCATTCATTAAGGGAATTTTATAATCATCTCTTTTTTTTTTTGTACTGGGGATCGAACTTGGGACCTTGCGCTTGCGAGGCAGGCGGCGGCACCACTGAGCTAAATCCCTGGCCCTAATCATCTCTTTTTTAAAAAATCCTTTATTTCTGATTGTAAACATAGTACATTCTTGATGAAAATAAGGATAACATAGGAAGACATGAATAAGAAAATAGGAATAATCATACTCATATACCAAGCAAGGTGCTTTGGTGTCTGTCCTACGGGCTTTTAAAATGCCTGTTTTCTGTAGATTCAGACTATGCAGCTGTCTTTTAAATTCCTTTTTAAAAACCTTAGTGTGATTAGGTAACTATTTTCCTTTGTCATTAACTGTTCCTCTGAAGTGTAATTTTTAAATGAGCCAATATCAGCTCTATATATAGTATATTGTTTATTGTTGAGAATTCAGATTTTTTAAAAAAATTGTCATTTCTTCAGATAAATTCCTTGAAGAACACTTGCTGAAT
Organism: Heterocephalus glaber; assembly: GCF_053883595.1. Classification (NCBI taxonomy): domain Eukaryota; kingdom Metazoa; phylum Chordata; class Mammalia; order Rodentia; family Bathyergidae; genus Heterocephalus; species Heterocephalus glaber. The sequence continues at coordinate 22,040,952 of NW_028258156.1, read as the reverse complement.
TGGGCATGAAAGTTTTCAAAACTTTTAGCAATACTTCCAAACTTCCAAACTGACCTCTCCATTCCTACGCTACTACAGTCCATTGGATGGCTTGTACCACTGGTGCTAGAAGTGGTACAGGCATGCACAGGACAGTCAGGCATGAACCACCGGTGGTTCAAGCCACCCAGCAGTGAGATGTACAAATCGTGGCCCTATTGTGAACATGTTAAAGTTTCACCAGCAATTATGAGAAAGTTGATTCTGAACTATACATTTTCTAAATAACCAAGTTTGCTAGTTTATTACTCTTAAAGTGTTTCATTTCTGTATCTCATTATTTATGTCATTTTTCTTTTTAAAAATTCATTGAAATTATTTTAATTATCGCCTCACAAATCTTGATTCAGACCTTGATATGAAAAGCAAGTTAAAGAAATTTGAATGCCCAAGAAGTGATATATTAAGATTAATATCCATATACATTATGGATATTTATGAAGCCATTTAAAATATATTTTACATGAATATCTAAGACATAGGAAAATATTCACTAAATTTTATTAGGTTTCTTTTAAAAATCAGATTTAAGAAATAACATGATATGAACTCACAGAAAAGTCATGAAAAAAATCTGATGGGTTCCACTTTGAAAAATAGAAATGGATCTTTTCTTCAGGAAGAAAATCTATTAGGTGTTTTAGATGGCTTTATTTCTTTTAACTTTAATGAACAAACCATATTGAACTGCATTTTCTTTTCAATATGTTCTGTATTTCGAATCTTGGATATTCATATGCATCATTCTGTCACAATTTGGTGATCTTTGATGGCATAAAATTTTATTAGCATATTTACTAATTACATAAAGAGGCCTGATTCAAAGATATTTCCCTATACTTGTATTTGATAGTTTTATTGCTAAATTTGGAAGTTAGTAGTTGACTAAGCTATTTTTCTGTAATCCTGGCCATATTTACCTCTAAATTTTTCATCCTGGAACAGTCTGGTCAAATGGTACTTGTTCTGCAAGCTTACTGATAAATTAAAAGAATCTTTGCAGTGTGTCTGTTCCTATTCTCTCATATGTGTATGTTTGTCATCATGGGCACAAAAACAATAAATAAGTAAAATTGTTCAGGAGGCTTAAGTGACTCTAGCTCTACTATATCTGAAGAAGAAAATTATATTTGACAAATGTGACTATATTATTCATTATCAGCAAGTGTTTATATTTACATTTGTGCACTTGAACGTTTCAGGCCGAAATAAGTGTTGAGATGATCATATTATCTGAATACTGAGAGCATTTGCACAAATTCTGGGGAAACTATCTGTTAGTGCTTAAAGCAAGGGAGAAGAATTCGTTTTTTATTTCTTCTTGGGTATTACCTTCTTGAAACCTGTAATATTCACCAAATACAATGCTCTAGTGTCCTCATTGGATCCTTTCAGTAAAGTACAAACGCAATTTCTATTCTAGTATTGCTGTCTGGTACACACTGATCTCCTTCCTGTATGCTACTTACGGATGCTCTGAGGAATTCTGATGATTAATAGCAGATAAATACGTAGGCTCTAAAAAGTTAATGGTTTTCCAAATACCTTCTTGATTACTCTTCAGGCTCTATTTGCTTTACTGTTTTTAGTCATTTGTGAAATTTTACTTTTTCTTGAAAGTTTGCTTTACTTTGCATAGCATATTTGTAAAATACCCAGAAATTGGGTCCATGGGTGGTGACATGCATCTGTCCATTGTTGGCCCCGAATGTTATAAATTTTCTTACATCTTTATATAAGGACCCTGATGGGGCACCGGGCGCCACTGTCCAATTGGAAAAGGGAGTGAAGGCTCATTGATGCTGTCTCCATTCCTGGGATCCCACAAGCTGCTCGTGATGTCTGAACAGTGAAATTACACGAGCCTGTCGTGTTCTGGAATGGGTCCCATGTTGCTAAGATGCTTTCCAGGTACCTCCTGGACTTTTCATCTTCTTAATTATGCCATGCTCTAATTAAGTTGTTAAAAGAAGTGGTTGGTGTTTACCCTGAATGTGCACATGTAAAGCATGTAATAGAAAATATATTAGGGATCGTTATACATACTAAAAAAAGCTTAAACACATTGGTAGACAAATTTAGAATACAAATTCACTTACCAAATATATGTGTGGCGCATGCTGCTCAAGCGCAGGGACCCGAGTTCGATCCCCGGTACCAAAAAAAAAAAAGAATGAAAAAGGTGGGGCTGGGGATTTAGCTCAGTGGTTCCGCCGCCTGCCTTGCAAGCTCAAGGACCTGAGTTCGATCCCCAGTACCAAAAAAAAACCAAACTAAAATCAAATATATGTGTGTTCTGGCATAGGGTTTTGTTTTTCCTTTGGAGGCATTTTTGAAAAAGATTTAGAAGGTTTTGGCTTCTGTAGCCTCAGTAATAGAAAAATAGTGCACGATGGGCAAATTCTTACTTGTTTGCAGCTCTCAGTTGCCATTCATTTTTGTATTTCAGCACCCCCAGCCCAGCCAGAGTTCTGAACAGCTCGTTTGCGAGTTGACTGTGCTCCTCGATTCCACCATCTCTTAAAGAGGAGTGGTATATATGTGGAGGAAAACCGTCTTTAGACACATGAAAACATAAAAGGGAATCAGCCAGTTTTGTAGTTTTATTTTAAATACTTCTCCCATTAAACAGAAACAAAAATAATAGTTTTGTAATGGATCATGATGGTTTAGTAAAATTCAACGTGTTTGCCGGGGATTTAGTTTTGCCTCCTGCTGCACAAGCGCAAGGGCCCAAGTTCAATCCCTGGTACCAAAAAAAAAAAATTCAACATGTTTATTAGATGATAGAATGTTTAATAGTGGAAATAAGAGGAATTGGGAGGGGGTTGATACAGGGTCTTGCTGTGTAGTCCAGGCTGGCCTTAAATTCAGGGTGATCCGCCTGCTTCAGCCTCCTAAGTGCTGAGATTACAGGCATGTGCCACCACTGCCAGCTGGGAAAATTTTTATAGAAACTTTTAAAAGTTGGTAATTATACAGTATATTTGGGGTGATTTGGAGACCTATGTGAATGTGAAGCTTTAAAACAGTTTTATAGGAAACTAGAAAGGTGATTTGTGGCAGGCTCATTCTTAAAGCAGGGTTGTTAGCTTTAGGGAGAGAGGCAGAACTAGAGTAAGGAGAAGGTGTGTTTCTGTCATTTCAACCAAGACAAGGCTATAGACTGCGATTGAATACATTGACTAACGTCTTTGTAGTAAAATTCTGCGGACATAAACATAGCTGATATGGGAATTAAATATTCACTTATATTAGAAATGAAAGGTGCCAAAAGTTGTTGCACGAATCGCTGGATACATTGCTCTTTTTATAGCTAAAATGTAGCCTGTAAAAGGTGGATTATAATAACTTAATATTTTGATGCAGGAAGTAGTAAAATATTAAGTTGTAAATTAAATAACCAAATAGTCTATTAAAATATGAGAGGCAGTTTTAAGGACATTTTGATAATTCTGTTCAGAGTTCGTGAGACAGCCCTGTTCTATAGATTTTTCAGTTAAGGGCTCCTGCCCTTCACAGTGGGGTCAAACCCAGGCGGCGCCTATGCACGCTAGGCAAGGGCACTGTCACTCAGCCGCACCCCCCAGTCCTTCTGTATATGTAAGTAAACGGTGAGGTGGATGTTACACCTTTCTCTGTTCATCTGTGAAAGAGAGGGAAAAAGAGAGACCAAGACCTGGGGTCAGGATCATCATGTGATGCTTTCTTTGGTAGCCATGGCAGTGGGGATGGACACACACACACACACCCCTCTGGCCAGGGCCATCAGCTGGTTGGTGTCATGGAGTGAAGGGACAGACAGACATGCATACACATGCCAGGGCCATCGGCCGGTTTCTTTGATGTCATCAAGGCTGATCGCAGTGTTTGGGGTTCCTTGCTTTCTAGTGTCATGGCACTATCACGCTTCCCCATCCTGAGGTTAGGAAGGACCATGTCACTTATTCAGTGAAATGTCATGTATTCCTTCCTGGCGGAAGAGGCATGGGTCACTGCCTGGCAGAAGCTGTAGGAGTCAGCCAGGGAGCAGTGGCCTTTGGGACTGGTGGTGTTCCAAACTGTGGAGGCCCTGCCGGTGTGCACCCCACATAGAACAAAGTACCCACTGTCCTGCTTGGACACGCTGTGTGAGCAAGAAATAAACTTACATTGTTTCGAGTCACTGGGACATAAGGAGGCCTGCTCCTGTGTTGCAAGCCAGTCTAACTTGACACACAGTGTGTGGACATCCTAAGGGTGAGGGGGAAGATAATACTGCTCTCCCCAACTAAACCAACCATTCTTCCACCATTTTTACTAACATAGCTGTGTGTCTGTCACTGTTCTAGGAGCTAGGAATACACAAGAGCAAAAGGCTCTCTTTTCTCAACAAACTTCTTCCTGTCCTTCACCAAATATTTAGGGAATCTCCTTCACTGTGAAGCCTTCTTCTGTCTTACAGGCAGCTGGTTGTGAAGTTTTGTATTAGGGTCCCATTTTCCAAATGCCTCTGCTCTGTGAGTTTGAAATGACATCAGATATATACCAAATTACCTGAGCAGAAATGTGAATGAATAGGGGAGGGGGAGGCCTGGTAGCATCACTCCTCTCTTCTCTTCCCTTAGCTTTAACTATTGTATTTTTATACCTGTTTTTCTCAATCTTTTTTTCCATTATTGCCCTTCCCATGTCTAAATTTTTAGGCTTTTCCCCCTACAGTTGCCCAAATGAAATTTTACTACTGCATAGATACACTGCATATCTGTTTATATATTTGATGTTTATTTGTGCTTATACAGAATAAAAAGTAATTTATTTTGGAGCCGGGGATTTAGCTCAGTGGTTCTGCCGCCTGCCTCGCAAGCTCAAGGTCCTGAGTTCGATCCCTTGTACCAAAAACAAAAAAACCCCCCCAAAACAAAAAAGTAACTTATTTTGCCCCTTAAGAACCATTTTCTTGGTTGAGATGGTTGTCGTACACTGATACTTACAAAAGGTAAAATTTTCCCACTTGTAGGAGGGCATTTCCACTTCAGTAAGCCAAGTTTAACTATATTAAATCAGAACTCTGTTGTCTTAACACACCTGTGCTTTTTCAAATTGCTTTATTTTAAGCAGATTATTTAAATATGCCAAAAGTTTAGTCCATTGAAAACATTGGAAAATTAACTTTTATATATTGTATAGAAGTCTTTTTCTTTCTAGATTGAAGGCTTCTAAGCTAGTCTTCCTATGTGGGCCATATTTGCCTTTCTTTCAGTAAGTACTTATGGAGATACATAGTGTGTAAGGCTGTGTCAGAGCTGAGAACCGGGTGGCTCCTGGTGTTCCGTCTGGTTCCTTTGTCCTTTGCTAGCAGAATGCCAGTGCAGGTTGTATGTACTTGTTTAGTGCAGCGTTGGTTTGACTGCACTGATTTTCAAACATGAGCAACAAAGTGGAAAGAATTCTTGGTGAGAAACTCCATTAGTTGCCCTAACGCTTTATCTCCCATGCTGTATAAATAGTGCATGAAAAGACTGCAGGCCATGTCCCAAAGTTGGTTGGTTTTTTTTTTTGGTACCGGGGATTGAACTCAGGTCCTTGCTCTTTCGCAACAGGTGTCAAAACCACTGAGCTAAATCCCCGGCCCTGTATTTTTTTTTTTTAATGATTTGGGTTTTGTTTTTTTTTTTGGTATGGGGAATCAAGCTCAGGACCTTGCACTTGCCGGGAAGGCGTGGGGCCACTGAGCTTATGTTCCTGCCTGTTCTACAATCTGTGACAGCTATCAGGCTATACTAGTGCTCACTACTTGTCTGTGAGGTGGAAATCTGCTTACATTCTTGGCCCCTTCTAGATAGCCAGTATAATATCTGAATACATACACACAGTGGAACAGTGAAACTTCAGTATAGGGTTTACTTATGGAATGTACCACTGTTAAATTGCCAAAGAATAAAATACAAGGTTTCAAGCCAAAGTTCAGATGGTCTAGGAGATATGGTGCAAATACATTTCAGCAGGAATGGGAGATTCTGTACAGTATCTGGAGACTTGGACTTGACTGGCTGTCAGTCATACAGCCTGTCATTCATTTATTTGTTGCACAAATATTTACTGAGCTCCTCATCTCTTTGGTGAGTGAGACAGAAGGCACCCTTTCACTCATCCTCTCCACCTCCATTTCTTGGACAAACTGTAGGACATTTTAACACAGAGCAACCTTTCACTGATTCATTCAGCGTGGAGTTTGAGTCTGTAATAGAGGTATACCATTGTGAGATGTAAGAGAGTCATCATCTGTTCTCAAGGACATCCCAGGCTTATGTGGTCATCATTCATTCACTCATGCTTGCGCTGAGCCAGGCAGTGTTTCGTGTCAGTGCTGGAGATAGAGAGATGCACCAGAGCACAGTCAGTCCCTCAAGGGCTGCAAGTCCCACCCTGGAGAGAGAGGCTCAGGGTTGTAGCGTGTTTGGGAGAGTATACTATGCTAGGTGACGATAATGTGCTCTTCCCACTATGTCAGGAGAGTGCAAGGGATGAGCACAGAAGTGAAGTTTCCTGAATTTGCTGTGTGTACTTGAGAAGTCAAGGCCAAGATGTGACCTTTTTTTTTTAGTGCTGAGGATGGAATTCAGGGTTTTGTGCATGCCAGGCAAGTGCTCCATCACTGAGCTATACCCAGGCCAAGATAGGCATTTTGATCTAACTTAGTTGTGGCTGAGGAGAAGGGATGTCTTGGAGAAGAGAGTTCCAGTTGGAGGAAGCAGTTTAATTGACTATAAAGAGCTGTAAGGCTGCACAGCAACTTTACAAAACAGCAAGTGCTTTATTTTGAGTTGGTTACAGGAGGTAAATTCTAATCTAGTTGAACAGTTGCAGCATAAATGCCAAAAACTAAATCCTTATAATATTGGCACAGTAAGTAGATTAATGAAACAGCCGAGATGCAAAGAAACATACTTTGTATTAAAGTGTGTTTATCACAAATCAGAGGGGTTTTAAGTAATAAGTAATTCTGGGACAACTGATAAGATATTTGGAAAATGATAGATTAAAGTTACTCAAAGAACCAAGTAAATTATCTACATCACCTTACTGAATGAATGTGTTGATCCTATGAAGTAGGCTGTCTCTCAGTCGGCCTCATACTCCCAAGAGCCCCGCATTTGGTTTAGTTCTCTGCTTCTATGGTCCTCTAGACAGTACATTTTTGAACATAGGACCCATATTTTCTTTTCACTCTGCGCTACAAATTATATAGCAGTCCTGTCTGTGAGGTTGGTCATCCATGGGGACAGAGAGTTGCAGAGCCACACTGTGGAAGTAGATGTCCTCATGTCCTCTGGAGAGTTCCAGCCAATCCAGGTGAAGTGGCTCCACACATTAGCAGGACCATCTGTACTGTGTGTGCATGTGTGGATGCCTCACGCTGTCCAGCCTGGTACCATTAGACATTCTGTTTATTTGACATCTCTCTTAACCTCCCATTTCCTGCTCACCAAGCAGCCTTTTAATTGTGATTTGGCATCTGTGGTTTTATTGCAGGAGAGAATTGGCTGGCTGTGCTGACTCCATGCTTTATCCTGGAAGTTAGTTACTCAATTAAATTCTGCTTATGTGCATCAGTGAGGGTCCCAGAGCCTGCTCCTAAGAGACAGGCTGCTTCTTTTGGATTTCTGAGACAAAAGGTTGACATCTAAACATTGTGCTGGTAAAGTCACCAAAGAGTCAAGTGTTGAGCAGTAGTTGAGGGCAAAGGCTTTGGAGAGAAGACACTCAGCTAATCCTGCAATCAAATACGGGTCCTGTCCCATAGGATGTGTGACTTTGGCCTGTTTGTGCCCTAGTCTTCATCTGTCAGATGAGGACATTAACATGTACTACTGTAGTGAGATTGAGTAAGATGATGTAAATAGGTGAGGATTTCTCAGCCTTAGTACTGTTGACATTTGGAACCAGATAATGGTTTTGGAATCAGATAATGCTTTGTTTGAGGGTGTGGAAACATTGTAAAACCATCCTGGACCTAAACCCACTAGATGCTGGTAGCTTCCCTGAAATCCCCACAGTTGTGACAATCTGTGGAGGGCAAACTAGGACCTGATTAAGAACCATTGGCGTAAGTGCACAGACCAGTGCCTGGAGAGGAGACAGGAACATGAGGTGGCAGTGATGGTGATGGGTGACTACAGAATGAGGATGCTTGTGATGGCAGCCCAAGGCCTGCGGGAAAAGGAAGACATTTGTTAGCCTTTCGTCGGTCCTTTGTTCTTTAAATTTCAGTATCTATGACCGAAAGACTCCGTGTGGACCAAAGAGTAAATATAGAGACTCATCTTTAAAAGTCAGAAGTTAGATTTGCAAATAAAGGGAATGATGTCCAAGCTCAAAATTGGTATTCCTGTGACATTGAGTTTAACATTGAGTTTAAATCACACTGGACCATTTTCTTCCTTGATAGATGTTACTACATTAAAAAGACATAAAGATGCGTAATCTTTAAAAACTTTATAATAATCATTAAAAACCAAATTGGATAAAATGATTACGAGTAATATAACAAATAGAATGGTATTAGGAAACTAGGTTAAGTCAAAAAGGAAACCAAATATTGCCCATAAATAAAGACGAAAGAGGAAATATGGTAAGCCTATAAACATTTGAAATTGTTCAAATTTAATTTTTTGAAAATTAAATCTTTTAAATTGGCAATAAAAATTGGAAGTAATATCCAGTTTGCTCATATGGTGAAAGGAGTCTTTACACATTATTCACAGGATAATGCATGGGTACAACCCCTCTGGAAAGAAACATGGTCATAAGTATGTCTTAAAATTTGTCATGCCTTTTACCCTCCCCAAATAACATTTGGAAATTATGCCTGCAGCATGGTCTCAAATGTAGACAAATATTTATGTAGAAGATACTTATTGCAAAGTTTTATTCAAAGCCAGCCTAACTGATTAGCATGAGGGAAGTAGTGAATTATAGCATATGATAAATAATCTGCAGACCTTAAAAACACTATTTACTGTTTCTGATGACATACAAAATTCTCATAGTGTTAAAATGAAAAAAAGCAGTTTTAAAAATTGAATATGTAATATAAACAACTCAATATAAAGATTGAAGGGAATATGTATATTTCAGTAGTATTTGTTCTTGAAAGAGTGGGTTGTGAATAAATTATGAAAGTTGTTCATAGTTGTATGATTAAATTGATCATTTAAACCAGATATGGTTGCACATGCCTGTAATCCCAGCACTCCAGAGGCTGAGGCAGGAGGATCGCTCTGGGTTCAAGGCCAGCCTGGGCTACATAGGGAAACCCTGCCCCATCCCCATGATCATTTCATGGCTGACTTACTTTATTGCCTTTTTTAAAAGGTATTTTTTAACTCTTAAGCATTTCTTTGGTTTGAAAGTGAAGAAAAAAGGGTTTAAGCTTTGAATAGAAGAAAGCAAAAAGCAGTTGTCAATGTCTTAAAAATACAGCTTTGTATGCTAAGAAAATCCTCATAAGTTATGATATGAAATCAGTTTTAGGGGATAAAGTGCTTACCCTGAAATTAATGGTTTCTTTTAATGCCATGGTACTATTTGTTCATTAATTTAAAAGATAATATTTACTGTTATGTTTTTTGATGAACAAATCTTAAAATGGGCGTTTTTGTCTTTATAGTGTGTGCAGAAGCATACAACCCCGATGAAGAAGAAGATGATGCAGAGTCCAGGGTATGTAACTTGCGGAATGAACTAGTTTTAAAGGGACACTCTTGTGTTTATAAGGAAAATAAGAATATAAAAGATGTTAACAGGCATACAATTTAATAGGAAACAATGGGATTATTTTGACTATTTCTTTTCCTAGTCTTATATCTGATAGCCTACTTCTACTTAAAGTTCTGTAGAATTATTTTTACCCCCCAAAAAAATCTTTGGATAAAAGGAAAGAACAATATATTGCTCACTGCACTTGCAGTGTTTTTTTGTTTGTTTGTTTGTATTTGCAAAATATATCCTGGTGATGAAAAATGTTTTTAGCAGTGTTTCTCATAGTAATAATGTTATTTTTCTTAGAAAGTGTTTCTAGTAAAGAAAAATACTAGGAAAGACCTTCTGCTCCTATTAATGGATAACAACGAAAGCTTACTCTGAAACAAACAAGTAGCAGTGAAATAAAGGTACAGCAGTTGCTGCTTTTAAAAATCTATAGGTCTCAATAATTTGCTCAGCAGCTGTTTCCTTGCAGGCCCTAATGTTTTTGCAAGAATTTGACTGGTGTGTTTTGACGCAGTGTTTAAGCTGTGTCTTTTAGCTTGGTCCTCCTCTTATTTATTCACTAAAAAGTAAACTAAGAGATTACTGTGCCTGGAAATGGAAAGAACTAACTTGCTTTTTTTTTTTTTTTTTTTTAGTGCATACTTTGTAAAAGTCCCCATGTCTCTTTGGCCTTAAAAGTATAAACAGAAACCTATTTCTCAAGCTCTGAAAATTCAGTAAGATGGAGTTTTAATACAGAAAAGCAGACAGTAGGTCCCTAAGTCATTTCATCAAAAAGTTCTGTGAAATATACATAAAATCCAGGGACCCAAAGATGGGAAGGGGCCTGTAACACGAAAGATCCTGAAGTCTCACTTTGCCGTGAGGCCCGGCACCAGGGATCCTCCCACTCCCAAAACTTAAGTTATTTTGATGAAGTCCACGAATCTGACTGGAAAGCAGGTTGCTTCAGGATCAGGATATTTCTCCCACTCTGATACACTGCTACCACTTTGTAGTCTGCTCACCTTGACCCCGCCTATCATGTACCTTATTTAGGTGTCTCAAAGAAACAGGAACAGTGACATTTGAAAACTACATCCATTCTTCATGTTTGTGGACAAATGGTTTTTTTGTTTTGTTTTGTTTTGTTTTGCTTTTGACAAGGTCTCGCTCTATAATTCAGGCTGGCCTTGAACTTACCGTGTAGCCAGGCTGGCCTCGAACTCCTGGCAGTCCTGCCTCAGCCTCCCTAGTGCTGGTATTACAGGCATGTGCCACCATGCTGGGCTCCATGAACAAATGTACACAATAAAATTTAGCAGCAGACTGAGTTTTGAAGAAGCGGTGTAAATTAGTAAAAAAAAAAATTTAAGGGCCGAGGATTTAGCTCAGTGGTTTCGCTGCCTGCTGTGCAAGCACAAGGACGTGAGTTCCATCCCCCGGTACCAAAAAAAAAAAATTTAAATCAAAGAGCATTTACAGTACAGTTTGGAAACAAGATGTCGAAGATTATGAGACCTTGAGAGAGATTTTAGCCACCACTGAATACATGAGCTGGAAAAAGTGTTGTGGCTGTTCATACCAACTCAGGGGTTTTATTGGAGAGATTGTGCCAGTTAAGATTTATTTACCAGGCTGGCCATGATGTCATGTACCAGTAATCCCAGCCCACAAGGAGGCTGAGGCAGGAGGATCATATAATGGAGCCCAGCCTGGGCAACTAAGGGACTTAACAAGACTCTGTCTCAAAAAAAAAAAAAATTAAAAAGGGCCAGGGACATAGTACAAAGGCCCTAGTTTCAATGCCCAGTACTAGAGGAAAAAAAATAATTTCTTTACTTACCTATGTAAAAGAACCTAATCACATTGAGATAAACATAAAAAAGAAAACGCTGGGAAGAACTTTTTGGACAGATGTCTAGAGATCTTACTGCTCCCAGAAAATGTTCAGAAGCCAAGCTATAGCTAACGGGGGAGCCAGCCCACTCCGGGGCCCCTTTGGCAGCGCTGGAGGGCAGTTTCTGAAAGGCACTGCGCTTCCAGGCTCCCCTTGTTGCGTGTCCCTCAGTTCACACTGCAGCTGCGTGGGGTCAGGGCCCCACATCCAGCCTGGGCTCCACAGGGGCCACTTCCCTAAGGAAGGGCAGGCAGTTCCGAGAGGAGGAGGAGGTTTTCTGGGGTGGGCATCACCCCAAGATTTTTTCTCTATTTCATGTTAAGGTGTTTTTTTTTGTAACTAGTCTATGAATTATGTCAATGATTATAATAAAATACTTAACAGGTTACTGAAAACTATGCTTTTTTTTCCCTTAGAAACTGTAAGGCGAACTGTACCATAGCTCTTGGGAATGGTTACTACATGTTTCAAAATTAATTAGCCCTTGACAAATACTGGAAAATGTCCAAGGAAAAACATATACTATATTTTGATAGAGTAACATTGTATGTGGACATTTTATATTACTTCTGGGGTTCTATATATCACCCATGCCTTACATTTCTAGTATTAATAGGTATTTGTCCTCTGATACCAATTCAAAGAAAATCTAAATACTTAAGATTTATTTGGGAGAATACCACATTAGATTTTAGTTGAAATATCTCAAGTAAACAAAAATTTAAGGATTGTATGTTGAACCTAGCATGCGGAATCTGATAAATTCAGAAGTAGAATATTTCTTTGTCCTGTTACCCCACAAAGCCTTTTTGGAGTGCCTTTTGCACGAGTGGCCAGGCGCTCGGGATGCAGTGGTGCGCACAGGGAACCCGGCCCTCTGCTAGCTGCGAGGCCGATGGCTGATGTAGACAAACAAGTGCGTAAACTGCTGCATAATCGATGTGAAGTGGGAGCAGGGTACACGGTGGGAATTCAGATGCCCCAGTCCTCCAGGCCTCCGTGCGGGACATCGGGAGAGTCTTGCAGAAGTCCTGCACTGGTTTTTCTGGGCCCACCGTCAGGAGGAAGAGGAGGAGGCCTGTAGGGCTCTGAGTCAAGGCAGAGGCCAGGGCCTGGAGGCTGGGTCAAAGCTGAGAAGGCAGGAATGGGGGTTTTCCTTCCCAGTGCAGGGGTGGAGCCTGCTGAGGTTTGCAGCTGGAGAGTGGGGTGTTCTGACTGAATGTTTGCAGGATGACTTTCAGCTCCTTCTGGAGAATGGCATGGACAAGTAAGAAAATACCTCGTACAGACTGTTGTTGGGTAACAAGGTACAGTGTTCTGCAAAGAAGATGCCTGAGTAAACCTCATTTATTAATTAGCTTTCTACTTCTTTTTATTGAAGAGCAGCAGAGATTTAGAGTAAGAGTTGGCAGGCCTTTTCTGCAGTTTATTTTTAACTAAAAATTCACTATTTTCAGAGAATATTTTAGGCTGTGGGGGGTCTTGAGGTCTCTTGCAGTTGCTCAGCTCTGCTGCAGTGGTTTGACAGCAGCCACAGGTAATGCAGGAATGAAAGAGCACATCTGCATGCCACTAAAACTTTACTTATGGATCTTGGAATTTGTATTTCATGTAATTTCCATGCATCAGGAAATGCTGGGGTTTCTTAAGTCATTAAAAAAGGTAAGACTGTTCTCAGCCCAGAGGCAGAACAAAAGTGAGTTTGCCTGAGGTGCAGTTTTGCTGATCCCTGGTTTAAAGCCTGCAGCCCTGCCCAGTGAAGCTCCCCTGCAGCTTAGGGCCCTGGTGCTGGGGAAGTCGCTAGGGCGGCCATTTCCTTACCTCTAAGTTAGGACCTGCTTCCTGGGGTTGTGCTAGGATGAAATCAGTTCATGTTTATAGGGCCCATAAGCATTTGCCACACAGTAAACACTACTAACAAACAAGATTTAAACTTGAAATCAGAAATAAATTTTAATACAAACTAAATTGGCCTCTAGTATAACAGAAATCACACTTTGGGTATTGTTGAAGCCAAGGGAATCCAGAAAAGATCCCTTATGTAGGACACACAAAGCCCGCTGGGAGAAGACTGTCTTTAGAGATGGAAGAGCAGCTTCACAATGCAGGGTGGTGTCTCACTGGGAGGGAGGGGTGATAGGGAGGGGCTGGGTCCTGAGGAGCTGGGAGAGGGAGCAGGGGAGCAGCATGGAGGGGAGCTGCGGCCAGTAGCAAGAACGGAAGCAGCCAGAAAGAGAGCAAAGGAAAAGGCTGGGCTTCTGTGTGAGGGCTTTCCAGGGAGGGCAGGGGAGGAGAGGCAGGAAGACAGGCTGACAGAGTGAGGTCTGGGTCGGGTGCTTCCCTCAGCAGGCAGACATGTCCCCTGCCTCAGTTCCAGGTTCCGGATGGGTTTTTCAAAGTGAGAAGTAACAGGGGTTTTGGGTTGTTTTATTACATTAGCTTTTCTTTTTCAAAATAGGAAGAAGTGAATTTTTGTTGGTATGATTTAAAGTCTGAGTTTTAAAGGTTTCTTGTGCAGCAGTGGGACAGGCACCAGGATCTGCTTTTTGTGTTCACCTGTCATCTCAGACCCTAGTTTTCAGTGAGTGTCAGATAGTAAACAAAGGTTTCCTTGTGCCTCACCCTTGTAGACACAATGCAGTGACTTCTGTTGCTAATCTTTCATATAGTCTAAGATAATACACAGAAATAATTTGCATATACTTGTAGGTTTCCTCAGTTCTTTTCTAGCTCATTATTTTCATTAATTTTTAGCCATCTAATGTGCTCGTTTAAATTTCCCCTTTTGTGTTTTGTGTTTGTAGTACTAGTAATTGGACCCAGGGCTTCACACATGCTAGGCAAGTGCTCTTATCCCTGAATTACCTCCCCACCCACCACCCTGTGAATTTTGATACATTTTGGGTTACAAACTCAGGGCTGCTTGATTCTAGCTGGTGGAGGTGGCCGACTGAAGAGGTGAGGATCCAGCTTATCAGCTGTCACGGTTGCTTTTTAAGTGAACCTTGGAATAAGAAGGTGGTATACAGGTGTCCAGGAAACCAACTGCATGCCTGCTTTTAGGACTGTCCCTTCCCTAACTCATTTCATACTTAGAAACTACCAGTATTTGCAACAAATTGGGCCTTTTGGGGCTGGGGATATAGCTCAGGGATAGAGTGCTTTCTTAGCATATGCAAGGCACTGGGTTCTATCCTCAGCACCACACATGAACAAAGAATGGATCTTGGTCCAGTGAGCCTTCTGCTAGGCAAAAGGGACCCCAGAGTTGGCAACCCTCTCTTTTAGAGGACATTCTTCATTTTCACCCTGCTGGAATAAAAGTAAGAAGACTATAGGAATGCAATATGCCAGTTTCTCTACATTTAAGAATTTACTTGCTTCTGGAGACTTGATCAGGTTTCAAAGGAAAGAGCTACATTCTGAAAGAGTATTAAAAGTACTAAAAACAGAATAAAGGCAATCTCTAAATTTTCATTGCAGTGATTGTCCCCTTGTCTCTACTGGCCAGGAACTTTGGAGTCTCTCTTGCTAATCACACCCCTTTGCAGAATGAACTTGCTAACCTGGGGGGACACTCCTGAAAAACATTCAGGTACTACATGGATGAATGTATACTACTCCCTGGGGACAACTTACATTATTTCCTCCTACGTAGTGGTCTGATGTTTACTAGTCATCTGAAGTATCTCTGTGCTAACCAAAAGTGAAGCTGAGCACCAACAATTCTTTCCAGCATTCCTGTTGATTTTTGTTAAATTTTGATCGGTGCTAACAACTTTCTTTGTTTTTGTATTTTTAAATTTGATGTCCTTTTAGATTATACATCCAAAAACCGATGATCAAAGAAATAGATTGCAAGAAGCTTGCAAAGACATCCTGCTGTTCAAGAACCTGGATCCGGTAAGAGAAATCTTAGTAATCCAAATGGATTTTATACACAGCAGCCAGAGCCAGGAGTAAGCGAGCCTGTGCTATGTGGGGAAGTTATGATCTCATCACTCACTTGCTACACGGCACTGAGAAGTGGTCAGAAGAGGACAGAGTCCTGCCTTCTTCATACATCCAGCAGGCACTTGCAGGATGCTTAGGCTCCTGAAGGAGGGCCTCTCTCAGTAGTCAGTGCTAGTAATTATATTTGACTTTTTTTGGTGGTGATGGCACTGGAAATCGAACTCAGGACCTTGTGCTTTCGAGGCAGACATGGTGCCACTGAGCTAAATCCCTAGCCCTACTTGACTTTTTAATAAAAGTTATATTCAGTGTTATATTTAAGAGTAACATTTTACTTAGCTTCTTTAAGGTGGGAGGATATTTTGTTCTCTGTAATTTCTGGAATACCCATTCTCAGTGTAAGTGAGAGTGCTCTTCAGATTTTGCCTTGTATGCTTGGCCTCAGTGTTCTGCTTCTTTTATCATAGATTTGCATATTTTTGTAGTATAGTCATTTAGGAAAGAACTATATAGTCATTTTGGAAAGAACTGCATGTTTCAAATGTGAAAGTTGAATCAGCTTTTATGAGGTACTCAAACTTTGGGGGAGGCGGGTCAAGCTCCATATCTTCCAGTTTTCAGATCGAACCTTTAGAAGAAGAGAGAACTTTAAATCCAGCCCCACTTTTTTTTTTTTTTTTTGAGATACAGTCTTCTTCAAAAGGTCCTATTTTAAATGAGTAACCATTCTTCTATACTAGGTCATGTTTACCCCCTGAAACAGTCTTACCCTGTTGCTTTCTCATACCACTTCTGTTTTATCACGTGCCCCCTGAACATGGAATCCACGTTATGACTTGGATGACCTGGCTTTTAGCTCTGCACATTATAATCTGGTACATCCATCTCTGAGTCCAGGTTTTCCCCTCTGACGGAAGCGAACTGAGCTGACCGTGTCAGAGATGCCTCAGTCACTTCCTCTGTTCCATTTCTGAAGGGCAGGAACTGTCTTTTCCATCCTTGTCTTACTCTTTAGGTAGCACTTGCCAGTCAGGTCTTCCTGTCCGCACTTAGGTCTCAAAAAGAAGACATGGGACTAAAACCAGAATGCTTTGAGTTATTCTTTCATACTTAAGTATTTAATTCACACATATTTAATAATGAGTGATTTTTTGATAGATCTGTTATTTGTAATTAAATGATGGCATTGAAATGCTGTCTAACTCAGGTCTTATTAAAAGTAGCAGGGAACCCTTGAACATAGTTACACTATCCCAGAGAGAACTCAGCTTTTCAGAGTGACACTGATATATCTTTATCCTTCCAAGTTTATTCACTCAGTCCATTCACCCGTATTGTGTGAGGCCCGTCACTGAAGGTCAGTGCTGAGGACACAGGGACCTGGTTCAATGCCCTCAGTTGACACTGAAGCTAGCCTATGGGTGCGCTGTTCTCTGAGGCCAGCACCAATTAAGTATTTAATTCTTTTGCTCCAGATGCACACATCAGATAGTTCTAAAATCAGTCCTTCATTTCCTGCTCAGGGATGGGCTTCCATTAAGGATTCTGTTTGGACTAGGACTTTCCATGGGACAGTTTCAGAGGACACCAAAAACAGTGCCTCCCACATTTTAATGAGCCCATATATGATGAGGAAGCTTGTGAAAATGTAGATGCCGACTCAGTCGGCCTGGAGCAGGGCCCGAGAATCCAAGTTCTCACAAGATCCCGGGTACTGTTGGTATGCGGGGCCCTCAGCACACCCTGAGTACTCGGGATTTGAGCTCCAGGTGAAACGATCGAGTTCGGCATCTTAGTGCCACTTTGTCTGCTTTTCTGTTCATTGAAACAGTGTTTTAGTGCTCAAGCAGTGACTAAGCAACGATATTTTGGTTTCTGTGTGCTAAGGATAAAAGGCATGAATGAAATAGTTGCCTGTTACACTTTCCTGGGATGTTGCCTGTTCTAGCCTCTAAGTTAAATTGTTTTTCTTTGCCATTTCAACCTTAACTCTTTAAAAGCATAATAAAATTATGCTTGCATTTCAAACTTTAAAAAATCTTTTGCTAGAATGGTCTCTAAACGTGCCTTAATTAAAGTGATTGTTTTTATAAATCTAAGACTCTTCTGGTCTTTCTTCACTGCTCACCTAAAGGTTTCAATATATATTTTAAAAACTAGTTTATTGGGGGAGGGGGAGCAAACCCCAAACTGCAAATTGTTACTACTGAATGTTTGTAGGGAGAAGCAAACATATTGACATAGTTGTTTCCAAAAGATTGTTTTTTGAATTTGAACTCAAACCGGCTTGATTTATTTCCTTACTATCTCAAATCCTTTTAGAGATCATGCAGGATATAAAAAAACAAACATTTATTTTACTTAACAAATTACTACCTGGAGTAGGATATTTAGCCCCAACCATGGCAGAATGAAGGTTTTAAGTTAAGGTCATATTTTGAGCAGCCTTCTGGTTTTTTATGATATAACATTAATTACAGTAACCCAAATGCATTGTAGTTGAGTTACACACTCAATACATATAATCTCCTTATCACATAGCTCCTCTCCATTCAATGTCTTGACAACTCCCTATGTTCCAAGGCTTGGATAAGCTATTGATGGTCACAGTGATGTTGAAACATGGTCCTTGTCCTCCTAGAACCTATAATTGATAAGGCTTACAAACACATGTATTCATACAGAGCATGCTGATGACAGATGTTGTCGTGTGGCCGGGAGGCTGTGAGAGGATGTGTTGTCTCTTAGACTGCCCTGATGATTGAAAGAGCTGGAGGGGCCACTGATCTGCCTCTCAGAAAACGAAGTCACCAGTTGACAAAAAGCAATAGAATGTTACCACTAGAGCCTACAGCGGACACTGTCTAGTGACGGTGGCTAAGATGTGGTGGGTGTCTCGTCTTGAGGGACCTTTCTTGAATGTCAGGGTGTAGTGTTGGACACATCCTGTAAGCTTTGAGCACATCTGAAAAGTTCAGAATAGAGATTACAACAATCATGTTTCCCTAAGTTCTCTTTGGTGGTGATGCAAAGGGTGGAATTCAAGGGGGCAGAGGAATTGGAAACATCGCAAGAACAAAGCAAGACGAAGCCACGCCATGATCCAGGAGAAGAAATGGGCCTCAATTAGGCAAAAGCGAAAAAAGATGGACAGAAAGGAATTGACAGAGCTTGGCACTTGGTATTTCATTTAACTGGAGCCTGAAGGAAAGCATCCAGGATGACTGGCGGCATTTAGCTAGAATGCCTGTGAAGATAGCTCCTTTCTGGAGGAGGGGAACTTGAAGGAGAGAAAATAGTACAGTAAGTGCTGATTAACAAGAAGAATGAGCTTGGCTTTGTAATCCCCATTTTATTTGAATTTCCTGAAGTCACTGTTTAGCTTGAGGTGTACTTCGTAGACCTCAGAACATTTTTCCCCTTAGAGTGCTGTATATTCATATGTTGAACCGTAGCATTTATAATTATTAAACTCTTTGAAGATACTCTTTTCATGAATATTTTAACGCTTGACTCAATAGGCCACTTTCCTTCTGAAATATTTCTAATTTGAGGCTATCTGAAATAATTTTCCTACGCTATATGATAGACGCTTTCATTAATGCAGAGTAAATTGTTATTCCTGAAGTGACTCAGAGCTCTTTACTAAGCTCAGTCTTGAATTTGCGTTCTGTAAGGGAACTAATGTGGATTTCCTCCAGTGGTTGTCAGTCATCTTGATAAGCCTTCGCATATTAAATATTTCCCAAGTTCTTTCTATTCTGTGCATAGTTATGGGAAGTCACATTTGATTGACTGAAGAACACCTGTCACATAGAGAAGTTTTAAAAGATTCTTCTTCTGTATTTTATCAAGAATTTTACTTTTTCAAATATCCATGCGTGCATTCTTTAGCTCTATAATTTAGAAACTGTATTATTTAATTAAAATGCAGGTAATTCCCACATAACAAAAAATTCACTCCAGCAATTTAGTTTATCCTTTTTTCCCCCATTTGACATTTTAGAGTTAGAACTAATCAATAAGGCTGATGTTCCTCCTGCCTGCCCCAGAGTCAGAATATAAATAACAAGTGAAACAAAGTATAAGTAAGCCATTTAATCAACCTTCAGAATCATGATAGGTGACCATATGTTGCCTGAGTGGATCAAGTCATTTGGGTAAAAGGGTCCCCATGGGGCCAGTTAGCACCACATCAAGTTGGTTTCACTGCCACACTAGCTTCCCCTTTAGCCTGGCTGCTGGCTCACACAGAAACCCAAGGCAGGGATAAAAACCACTCCCTGCAAACACATCTCTTATTGCTTCCACAGGTTTTTCTTAGCCCGCATGAAGATGGAAAGTTATATTCTCTGTCTGGTTTGTTTTTCAGTTAAGACACTGTAATCAACAGACAAAATTTACAAAAATTCAAAATGAACAAAAGATAGTGAAGAAAATCTCCCCTCCATCTGTCTCCCAGCCACCCATATTCTCAGCAATAGGCAAGTTCTTTCAGCACTATAATGGGTATTTTCCCAGAGTTATATAATGCATATACAAATATATTCTTTTAAAAAAAAATCTAGTGGCAGCAAAACCTCTAGTGTTCTGTCCATTTTTTTTTTTTTTTTTTTTTACTTAACAGCATACCAGATTGCAGAGAGCTATGGGACATAGGATCCTTACTGGGATATATCTCTGCCAGTAGAGAATCCCTGTTCTTTTAAAAAAAATTATTTTCATCAGTATTAATTTATTTATAAAGTTTAAAGTGGTAGCTTTCATGTATTGTAGAGCTAAACTGTGGATTTTGTTGTCATCCACTGTGTTAAAATTGGATCCATGACAGAGGCTCCAGAAAACCAGACTGCAGGCTTCACATTTCACAATTTCAAAACTTACTACAAAGCTACAGTGATAAAAAGATGGTAGTGCATCAAGATACACATGTAGAACAGTTGCATGAAACTGGGAGTCTAGAAATAAACTGATGGATTTATGACCAAATGCTTTTCAACAAGAGTGTGAAGCTGTCGCCAAGGAAATAATCTCTTTAACAAATGGTACTAGGACAATTGGATATCCACACAAAAGGACAAATTTGGAGTCCTATGCATGGCATATACAAAAATTAACCAAAAATGGATCAAAGACCTACCATATAAGAGCTAAAGCTGTAAAACTCCTAGAAGAAAGCATAGCAGTAAGTCTTCATGACCTTAAATTGTTCAGTACCAAAAGCAAGAAGAGAAATTGGACTTTATAAAAATGAGACATTTTTATATATCATTGAAAAGACAATCTACAGAATGGAAGACACTGTTTATAAATCATCCATCTGGTAAGAATCCAGAGCCCAAAATATGTAAAAAACACAACTCAACATCATAAAAAATAAAATCCAGTTTTTAAATGGGCAAAGTACTTTCTCCAGCAAAGATATTCAAGCGACCAACAAACACATGGTTAGTCATGAGGAAAATGCAGGTCAAAACCGCAATGAAATACCGCTTCATCCCCACTAGGATAGTGATCACTGGGTGTGTGTGTGGGGCAGATCGTGAGAATGTGGAGTAATTAGGACTCTCCTACATTTGCTAGTGGGAAAGTAAAGTGGTTCAGCTGCTGAGGAAAATTGCTTGATGGTTCCTGAGAAAATTAGATGTAAGGCTGGGCATGGTGATGCATGCCTGGAACCCCCTGCTTTCAGGAGGCTGAGGCAGGAGGACTGCAAGTTAAAGGCTAGCCTGGACTACATAATGAGTCTCTGCCTTTAAAAAAAAAGTTAAATGTAGAGATACCATATTATCCAGTAATCCTGCTCATGAATGTACACTCAAAAGAATTGAGAACAAATACTCAAATAGTTGTACACAATTGCTTGTAGCAGCACTATTCACAATAGCCAGAAGAGAGAAACAACCCAGTGTGCATTAACAGAATGAATTAACAGATTGTAGTATTTACGTACAATGGAGTATGATTAGTCTGGAAAAAAATAAGTGTGTGATACATGCCACAATGGAGATGAACTTTGAAAACATTACACTAAGTGAAATAAACTAGACACAAAAGGCCACATATTTTCTAATTCTGTTATATTGAAAGATCCAGAATAGATATATCTGTCAAGAAAGAAAACAGAGGTGGTGTCTAGGGATTAAGAGTACATAAGAATGGCAAGTGACTGCTTAACGGGTTTCCTTTGGAGTGATGAAAATGTTTTGGAAATACAGAAGGGTAGCAGTTATACAACATGTGGCCACTGTGTTGTTCACTTTTTAAGTTACGAATTTTATATTATGTGAATTTTATGGCAGTTAAAAAATTGTAGTTCCCTCTCACCACTCCTTTTCAACCTCATACTGGAAGCCCTAGCTAATGCAGTAAGATAAGAAAAGGAAATAAAAGGTGTACTGATTAAGAAGGAAGAAGTACAACTGTCTTTGCTCATAGATGACATGATTATGTAAGCAGCAAACCTGTAGAATCGCCAAAAAACTCCCCAAACTAAAAAAGTGATTACAGCAAGGTCGTAGGATAGAATATTAATATATAAAAGCCAGTCACTTTTCAATACATCAACAAGGAACAAATAGAATTTGAAATTAAAATCAATACCCTTTACATTAGCATCCCCAAAAGTGAAATACTTAGATATACGTCTAACAAAAATATGTACAAGAGCTAACTGAGGAAAATGCAAAACTCAGAACTAAATAAAATGAAGAGATATTCCATATTCATGGATAGGAAGACTCAATATTGTCAAGATGTAAGTTCTTACCAATTGGATCTGTAGATTCACTAGAATCCCAGTAAAAACCCCAGCACATTATTCTGTAGATATTGACAAACTGATTCTATAGTTTGTATCCAGAATAGATAAATCTGGAGAGGCAAAAGACTGAGAATAGCCAACATAACCTTGAAGGACAAAACTCAGAATTGATACTGATTTCAAGTCTTAGTATAAAGCACTGGTAATCAAGACAATGTGATACTGGCAAAAGAGTGCATAAATTGGTCACTGGAACAGAATTGAGAGCCTATACACAGCTCTGCATAAATAAACTGATCTTTTACAAAGGAGCAAAAGCAAAACAGTGTAGCAAAGATGGTCTTTTCAACAAGTGGGACAACTGGACATCACCTGCCAAAACATGAACCCAGACCCTGACCTCATACCCCTCAAAAAATTCAACTCAAAGTGGATCACAAGCTTGAATGTATAAAACTGCTTAAAGATAATGCAGGGGAAAATCTAGATGATCTGGGAATGGTGATGGCTTTTTGTTTAGATATGCCACTAAGGGCACAATATATAAGAAAGAATTGATAAGCTGGGATTCATTAAAATGAAAAATTTCTGGGCTGGGGATTTAGCTCAGTGGTGCTGCGTCTTCCTGGCAATTGCAAGGTCCTGAGTTTGAATCCTGGTACCAAAAAAATTAAAAATTTCTGGCCTGCAAAAGGCACTGTGAACAGGATGAAAAGACAAACCACAAACTGGAAGAAACATTTGTAAGACACATCTGATAAAGGATTGTTACTCAAAATACACAGTGAGCCAACTTAACAGTAAGCCAACGACCTGATTTAAAAATGGACCAAAGACCTTAACAGACACCTCATCGAAGAAGATATACAGATGACAAATGAGCATATGGAAAGATGCCCTACATCATATGGCAGCAGGAAAATGCTGACCAATGAGATGCCACCACACACCTATCAGAACGGCCAAAGTCCAAAACACAGACACCACCACGTCCTGGTGAAGATGTGGAGTAACAGGAACTCTCATTCATTGCTGGTGGGAATGCAAAGCAGTACAGCCTCTTTAGAAGGTTTGGCTGTTTCTTACAGAACTAACCATCCTTGGACCCATATACTCCAGCAATCATGCTCCTTGGTTTTTACTGAAAGGGGTTGAAAACTTAGTCCAAAAACCTGCATACAGATGTTTATAGCAGCTTTATTCATAATTGACAAAACTTGGAAGAGGCCAAGATATCCTTCAGCAGGTGAATGGATAAATAAACTGTGGTACATCCAGGCAGTGGAATGTTACTCTGCACTGAAATAGAGCTGTCAAGTCACGAAAAGAGAAAGGAACCTTATATGGCTATTACTAAGTGAAAGAGGCCAATCTGAAAAGGCCTGTATAGTGTATAATTCCAATTACATGACATCCTGGAAAAGGCAAAACAGTAGAAAGCTCAGTAGTTTCTAGGAGTTCTAGATAATTGTGGGATTTTTAGGGCAATGAAACTACTCTGTGTGATACTGTAGTAGTGGGATACGTGTTGTGATCCATTAGTCCAGGCCGAGAGTGCACCACAGCAAAAGTGAAGCCTAATGTAAATGGAGACCCGGTGATAGTGGTAGGTCAGTGTGGGTTTGCCAGAGTATCACAGATGCCCCCCTTGGGTGGGGGCGGTTGATGGAGGGCTGGTGCCTGGACTGGGGCAGGGAGCACACTGGAGCCTCTGCATTCCTCTCTGCTGTGAACCTAAAACTGCTCTACAAAGTCTTCTGATGCAACTCACATGTACCATCTCAGTATATTGATTTCCATTAATTTTAATATTTAATGGAGAAACATATATTCCAGATGAAATTAAAATCAGCTGGTTAGATTCAGTCCCTGAAGTGTCTATGCAAAATCTCTGGGTGCTGAGGGTACAGTTAGAAAAACCCTGAGCCCTTTCTTCAGCAGTTTGATGGGAGGAAGGCCATACCTGAACGTTCCTGTGGTGACAGGGCGCTCCTGCCTGCAGAGCAGCCCCGGCCCTGCCAGACGTGTCGTTCTTAGGCGGGCCTTATGCCCTGCTGGAGTCTCCACGCAGCTCTTCCCAGCCCTCCTGTTCTGCCTCCGGAAGTGGCCGTGTCAGTGAGGCAAAGGTGACTGATGCGAGGGCCTTCTTTCCTCTCACCTGGAGGCCCCGTTTCCTGACTGTCCCCGCTGGCGGGTTTGCCAGTGTCCCAGGCCCTTCTCTGAGAGTCACACAGCGACTCCCCGGAAAGATGGACCATGCTCTGGCCAGCTGCAGAGCTGTTTAGTGAGGAGCTACGAGATGTATTTTCCCAGTGCCCGTAGGTACTCATCAGTGTTGACTCCGGTCTTTTGCTATTACGACGCTGCAGTGACAAGTGCCGCCGCATGTGCCATTTCACAGTAACTTTCTCGGAAAAGAACAGTGAGGCAGAAGGGCATGCAGATTTGAAATTTTAGTAAAGATTACCACATCGCATTCTGTAGAGGTTGTTCCATTTTACCTTTTCATCAGAATTTGTGTGAGAATGCCTCTTCCCCACACCGTCTTTAAGACAGTGTTATCCTAACGTTTGTATCTTTTAAAAATCTGACATGCGAACAGTGGGTGTGAACAGTGGTATCTCGTTTAAATCTTTTTTTTTTTTTGCAACTGGGTCTCACTATGTAGTTTGGGCTGGCCTTGAACTCACTATGTTGCCAGACTGACCTCAAATTTAAAGGGGATCCTCCTGCCTCAGCCTCCCAAGTGCTGAGATTATAGGCGTGCACCACCACGTGCAGTTTCTCACTTCAATCTCAATTTGCATTTCTCTTCATTCTGAAAAAAGTTGAGCATCATTTTATATCTTTAAGGTATACCCCGCGAAACTCTGTAGATCTTTTATCTTTGGTGTTCAAAAAATGCATCATGGCATGTTAGTGTGGGTTTTTGGTCCTCAGTTGTCCAGGGCATTTTAGTATGCCCGTTAGCCTGAAAACTTGTGTCTTGCTTTTGGAAAATTCATCCCATATTTCTTTATTCCCTCTCTTTTGTTTTCGGTTATTATTTTCTCTGGTGCACCTGTCTTTTTACTTCTTCATTGGCTTTCTGTGCAGCTTTGATTTTAGTTTGTCTTCTTACCCTTTTATTTACTTGTTAAGAACTTCGGTAATGGTGGATCTAAATAAGATGGAACCCTAATGCAAACATGGTCTGTGGGTGATAACGACTCAGTGAGAGGTCATCACCTGCACTCCGGGTACTGCTGTGGTGGAACAGTGGTGACAGAGACGTGCAGGGAAGGGACGTGTGGGGTGTCTGCCTAGTGTGCCCACTCTGAAGTCCATTTTCAAGGGAACAATTTTGGCAATCATGTTTTGAATTTTGAAGCTCCCTGCTTTCCTCTTACTTGCATTTGTCACACATCCTTTTCCCCATGGGTGCGATGTCATTCCTCTAATGTATCTCTAGGTACCCAGGGACAGCTTTGCAAATGCTCTCCACTGTTCCTGAAACGTCAGTCTTTTGTGCTGTCATTTTGCTGCTTATCTTAGTCTTGTAGATGGCCAGAGGGGCAGCAGAAAGCTGAGAAAGAGCTCTGAGTAGTGCAGCAGGCTTGGGTCACACGGGGACCCGCGGTTCCAGGCACTGAGGTCTTGGGTCCAGGGCTGCAGGACTCATGGGTGTGTATCCTCGTTCTCTAGGATTTGTGTTGTTCCTCTCTTATCTCTTGTCTGGGGAGAGGTAGGCAAACACTTGGCTGCTGGGTGTTTCATGCTCTGGCAGAGGGAATTTGAAGAAAGGTATCAGCTGATCGCAGTAGGAGTTTAAGCCATTCCACCTGTTTTCAGTTTAGTCTTTCATTCCCACGCTGACTGAACCAGGTGTACCTTGGGCATTAGCTTTCTGGTGGTCTGCTAGGCACCTTGGCCCCTCCGTGCTGCGGCCCATCTGTACCACCGTGGATGCTCCCTCTGCCACATTCACTCACCTGTGCTCTGAGGCTTTCACCCAGGAGCTGCCCCTTCCCATCCACCACACCGCTGTGGGGCCACAGCTTCACATTCCCTGCAGCGTTTTAGTGGCGTCTCAAAGGAAGAGAAGCACATGTGGCCTGTTACCTTCTTGATGCAAAATATTTTGTTTCTTCCACTTGTATCTTCCCTCCCTCTCCAGATTTATTATCAACTCTTTGATTTGGTTATAATAATAATAACTGATTTTGGCCAGGGCAGTTGGTGCTATGGCTTCTTTATACCCACCGAGGGTGACTTGACCAAGAGTTCAGAATGTGCAAGTGGCAAACCATGGAATCCTCTCAAGCAGCACTGTAGTTTCTCAAGTTGTTCTGCCTACTCAAGCGTCTGTCTGAATTGTCCCTGCATTTGTTTGGAGCAAAGATTTCCCTCACCTCTGAGTTTATTCTCATTAGCTAAAGTTTATCTTTGAGCCTGTCACCCACACTTAGAAAAAAATGTATGTTTTTAGTTGTTGAATAATAGTTTTGATCTTTGTGGCAGAATTGGTCCTAGTAAGGTAGATCATTGCTTTTTGAAGAGAATGTTAGTGACAAAGCATAGTGACAGTATTTGCCATAGTTGTTTTTGTTGTTTTTCTATTTTGTTGTTGTTCTTTTGCTAAATAGAAAAGGATTGGAATGGGCCGGGGATTTAGCTCAGTGGTTCCGCTGCCTGCCTCACACTTGCAAGGTCCCGAGGAGTTTGATCCTGGTAACAAAAAAAAAAAAAAAAAAAAAAAGGATTGGAGTAAAGGTCTCAATTCACCAAATATTTGGGTTATCTCTACATAAATTCTAGTATTGATTAATAGGGAAGTTTTTAAAATGGACATCTTTAAAGAAATTTGAAATAGTTCTTTACTAACTTATTTAGATGTACGTTGGTTTGGTAGTTATTTTTTTTATTTTAAAGTGGTGATATTGCAAATATTCTAATTATAATTACTTTTATTTACATATGGAATGTATTTAATATATAAATATATAATCATCTCACGTGAATGTAGTAAGGGAGGCTGTGCTGTGTGTTTTTCTGACAGTACTAATGGGAAAAATGATATTTCCATTTCTTTGAGATCATTTACAGAAATCTAAAGGTAATTAAATAGTTACTTAAGAAAGCATGTTCTGGGCCAGGGATTTAGCTCAGTGGCACTGCACCTGCCTCACAAGCACAAGGTCCTGAGGTCGATCCCCAGTACCAGAAAACAACAACAAAAAAGAAAGCATGTTCTGAATAAACATAAAGATTATATCCTGTCTTTTTAAAAAATAGGAGCAGATGTCTCAAGTATTAGATGCCATGTTTGAAAAATTGGTTAAAGAAGGGGAACATGTAATAGATCAAGGAGATGATGGTGACAACTTTTATGTGATCGATAGGTAAGTTCTGCCCAGCCTCACTACTGATATGTGAATACCGTTTGTATAAAATCTCAGTGGTTATTGTGACAGCTGGAAAGTTACTATACGATAGCTGCTATTGCCCTTTTCCTCTTAGTACTTACTACATAATTGGTAATGTAAACTTGGGGTGAACACATGCAATAGACCACGTACATTATGAAAAGAAGCCTCATTTATAGAAATGGATGATTTTTTGGTTAATCTATAAATCCCAGTCATTAATGTGAGCATCCTTATTTGCTAAATCGATTTGGAAAATAGTATGTAACAGTATGTAGCAGATCCCTATTAACAAAATAGAACTAAAATTTTACAAGTCTAGGATATTAGAGTAGAGCTTAATCTGCGTTATTGTGTTTTTTAGCAAGCTCTTTTTATTAACTATAAAATAAATATGCTCATGATTAAGAGTTCAGATATTTCAAGGGGTATAGAGTACAAAAGTCTTTCCTTTTTGCTGCATCAGTCTCACCCAGGCAATAGCGAGTAGTTTGTGTCTTTGACACTGTTTGTGCATTATATTTGTCTTTTAAAAATGCTTAAGAGGGAAACTATTTTATTCAAATGAGAAGATATGCATTTGCTGTTGAAAATCTAGTTTCAGAAAACTTCATTTGTGTTTACTTCGTCAAAGAACAATGTGCTTTACGTGGTAGGTAAAGGACGACCAAAACAGGGCAGCAGTCTGCAGTGAGTCTGTGTTTCTTCCCTTTGTAAATCGATGACGAGGTGTCCGTGTGTTGTGGCGGGTGTCCCTGAGCTCTGCAGGTTGCCCAGCCTGGTCCACCGGGTTGCATTTGCTTCCCCGGGCTGGGGGTGAGAGGCCTTGCTGACTCATTCCTCTCCCAGGTCCCCAGCCTCGGTTCCTTGTTTCCTGCTGTGGCTCTGTGGCAGTGTCTCTCACACATCGGTCATGCATGCTCCTTGGATGATTCCTCCACACCTCATCCCCATGCTCAGTAACCTCTTCCCAAGGCCTTTGCTAGGATTTTGGAGTAGAACAAAACCAGTCATCCCGTATATAAATTAGTCGTGATTTTGGTATTATTAATAGCTTTCATCAGTGAAACAACTTAGAAGATCACTCAGCTATGATTAGTTGTAGGAGACTATGAGAACCCCAAATACAGTATGGTATTAATCTTTTTTTAGTGGGCATGTTTTACTCTCAAAACTGCCTTATATTTTAATATAGTATGTTCACCCATTGACAGATGAAACTTTCAGGCACATGGAAGCAAGAGGGCTTGGTTCGGGTCACGTGGCAGCTCAGTGTGGCTCTGCCCTTACCTCCATGTCCACCGCCTCCCTCCCAGCCCTTTCCTGGGGCTGGTGCTGCTGAGGCCTCGCATTATCAGGGACAAAATCTGAATGAAAATCAGCCCACACTATTCTAACAAAAGTTAAACTGGTGTAGTTTCAGCTGAACTGATAGCATGTACTTACCACTACTTTTTGCTGTATATTGATCCTGTTCAAATGTTAAAAGGTAGAGAACAGTTTCAGTGGAAAAGTGTAGTTGGTGTAAATGGAAGAGTTCAGTTTGTACTTGAAAAATAATTGCTCCCTGAAACAAATTCTAGAATGAACCTTGAAATAGTCATTCTGTCCATGAATTATATTAAAGACCTAATTATTGTATTTTCTTCCTTATTACTATCTTTTATCTGTTACCTTGTATTTCTGCTGTTATTATTTTGTTATCATTTGTAATCCTTTTCTAATCCTGTCACTACCTTTCTTGCCACCACCTCTCTTTCTTATCTTTGCTAGGGTTTAGCCAGCAGAATAAAGAGCTTCCCTTTGTGTTTTCCCAGGTGCTTCAGCAAGGCTTGCAGCCCTGTTCCCCCTGTTCCCTGTACAGTACGTGGAGAGACAGCCCCGCTACCCAGAGAAGAGTTTGTAGAAGTGTAGGCCCCGGATAATGTGGACAAGCAAATGGAGTCTTGTTTGCCTAGAAAAAGAACCCCAATTAAAAGATAGGCACAGAAAAACTATAAAAAGACGAGGATCCTATATTTAGTCTGAATTTCTGTTACTTTTTAAGTCTAGATTTCAGGTTGATCTCAAGATTGTATAGCCAGAGAGTAAATATTTGAGGCTTTGTGGACTAATATGATTTCTGTTGCAACTATCCAGCCTTGCCAGTATGAGCAAAACCAGTCATATGTAATGCATAAAGTAGCAAGCCTTTGTATTCCAATAAAAGTTTATTTAAAACAAAGTAGCCAATCTTTGGGCTGGCCACTGCTATCAATTATAAAGGCTCCCAGTGCATTCTATAGAATAGGAGCTAACCAAATTGTTACAGCTCTGTTCTTAAAAAAAAATTTTCTTCTGATCACAAAAGTAATAGTACATCATCATCCCTTGATTATTCCTCGCTATTCTTATGCTATAAGTACAGTGTTTGACATATGTAGTCTTATATTTTTGTCATTTATTATCTTAAATTTTTATGTTTAGTTCCACTTTCCCAGCAGGCATACATAGGCCCCTACTGTAGTCTAGCTGATGGTCTCCTCCTGCTGGTAGGGACAGGTTAGTACATGTGCTGCCGAAGTGAGCACATGGTAGGGACAGATTAGTATGCACTGGTGCCTTTTTATTACTTGTCGTCAGAGCAGTAGACAGGTTGGAAGTAAGGTTTTACTGCACAGGACTCATTTCTGAAATAGTTTAAGTGCAGTGGGATTTTATTTGAGTTTCCTTTGCCTCCAATTTACATATGTCCAACAGAGGAACATTTGATATTTATGTAAAGTGTGACGGTGTTGGAAGATGTGTTGGAAATTACGACAATCGTGGGAGTTTTGGCGAGCTGGCCTTAATGTACAATACACCCAGAGCAGCTACAATCACTGCTACCTCTCCCGGTGCTCTGTGGGGTTTGGTAAGTAAAGTATTTATTTGACCTGAATGTTTTTACTTGTAATAATAACAGCCAGGTAGATACTGTATTTCCGTTCTCATAGGTAGATTTATTTGGGGAGTTTATTAAGCCACTGCTGGATACTTCTGAACTTTTGGGCATGAAGACCATGCTGTCAGAACTTTGTGTCCCCATCCTGCAGTCAAGTCCGGAGCTTGAGATCTGCCAGCCCCGAGGAAGATACCAGATCCAAAATGCTCCTCCCACCCACTCTTACAAACCCTTCAAGGACTTCAGTGCTTTTTCTCAGATGGCTTTCTAAGTAGCATAATACAGTCATAAATGTGAGGTTCTTGAAGTGCTCTCCCCTGGTCTTGGTGTCTGTATCACCCAGGAACTTGTTAGAAATCCAGTCAGGGCTCCATGCACTGCTGGTCTGTGACTCAGAGTCTGCAGATGAGCAAGTCCTCCAGGTGATTCTGATATATGCTAGTTTGAGAAACCACTAGAAATGGATTCACTTGGCAGTATCAATTGATCGGTACCACCTTTGTATTTAAGAGCAGCTGTGTACAGCAAAATACTCGGTACCTGTGCTTCTTGCCTGGCTGCATATCAGAATTATCTGGTTTTTTTGTTTTGCTTTGTCCTCTTGCTAGGCCCTACCACAGACAAATTTAATCAGAATCTCAGCAGTGGGATCTAGATATGAGTACAAGTTGAGTATCTCTAATTTGAAAATCTGAAATGCTCCAAAATCTAACACTTTGTAAGTGTTACAATCTTACTTTGTAAGATGCTACAAGTGGAAAATTGCATGCCTGACTTCTTGTGACAGGCCACAGTCAAAACACACATTACAACTATTGTCTAAAATTAGCTTCAGACTACACATGCAAGGTGTTTTGGAAGCATAGATGAATTTTGTGTTTAGACTTGGATCTTATCCCCAAGAGATCTCATTATATGTATGTAATATCCCCAAATTTGAAAAAACCCTAAAATCTGAAACTGCTGGTCTCAAGCATTTCGACCTGTGCCTTTAAGTAAAATTTCAGTGGTAGCACATACTTAAAAGTTGGTTTGAAGACATACTGTATTCGGGGAAGAAATAGAGTAAGCAGGGAGATTATTTTCTCATGTGATAGTAGGATGCGAAGGATCACCTGCTAATAACGCTGATTCTGGAAGATTGTATTCAAGTGGTGATTCTCAGACTTCGATAGCCTACAGATCCTGCGAGTCTGCGATGGAGTGGATCCAGGGGTCTGGGTGAGGCCTGCAGTCTCCTTTCTCACCAGCTCCCAGGGTTAGCAGTGATGCCTGTGGTCAGACCTCACTTTAAGCAGCACGGTTGTAGGCAAGGCTCCCAGTGCATGTATTTGCCTTAAATTGAGGAAAACAGCCCACCCTAGAGTAGCCCACTTTGACATGCATTTATTGGGTTATTTTTCTCAAATCGTTTTGTGGAAAGAGAAGAAATTGATATAAGTAGGAAATTTGTTAACTGTTTCGTTTCCAAGGACTGTGGCCTTATAGAATGTGCACATTATTCAGCTTAGGGTTTTGACTCATAAGTAGATTCAGCTGATAAAAATATCTCTTGATCTGAAAAACAAGACATTTTGCATTTCTCTATTAGAACCAGGCAGTTACTGGGCACTTCCTAAAAATGTGATGAGTTGCTTTAAGTTGTAGAAAAAAAATTGGAATTGTTTCAGGTGGAAGGAAACTCATCATCTGAAGTGTTTTAAGGACTCCCAACGATCTGAGTCCCCAAAGCCAGCAGAGAAGAACTACACCAGAGCAGACCTTGGTTCACATGAAATGTCTGCCTGGCCTCTGAGTGGTGGGAATAGTCCAGCATCTGCCATGACCCGTGCTGTTGAGGACGGTATAACCTCAGCACGCAGTCGTCCAGTGGGGTTGCCCGCCTGGGTGAGATTGTCACCCAGCAAGGGAGCTCCTCACACATCCGGGTGCAAGATGAAATATTTGACCCCTTTGAATATTGAGTCTTCAGCCCTGATGGAAACCTTAATTAGGTAGAAGCTCAGGATTTCTCAGGGTGCATAATACTTCAGCTCCCAAGAAACATTTTGAAGAAATTTTTGGCAGTCCAGACATGTTGTTAAAGTGTATGGAAGGGGGCAGTTTGTGAAAATCATCTTTTGGTACATATACAAATGGAATAGCTTTTTAAAAAATTATGCTAATTAACATAATTACTTAATATTTTAGCCTGCTTTTTTTGTTTGTTTGTTTTTTTGGTTGCCCGGCATCAAACTCGGATCCTTGTGCTTGTTCAGCAGGCGGCGAAACCACTGAGCTAAATCCCCAGCCCTTAGCCTGCTTTTTAATAGCAACTGGCCTAACCAACTCTTCTTAGGGAAAGTTGAGTAGAAAAGAAAAGTTTATGGTTAACAGACTGGAGCTCTGCATAGAAGTGTGAGTGTAAAGATAACCAAATTCCAAGGGAAGTCTTTATTGAGGAGCCTCACTCCACACTCTGTTGTACTCGCTTTGTTCCTGTTGGCCTTAAGAGATCAGCTGATTTACATGACCATTCTGAGGATCAGGGAGGCCATTATTGAAATGACTAGGATGAAAGTATTTGAAGATGAACTTTCCAGGCTTTATATGCCACAGCAAGTGTGAAGAGTGGGCCATTAATAGAAAATTCTTCCTGAGAGGTCTAACTCAGTTATCTCTAAATTGCTAAACTATTTCAGGTCTTCTCTGTTTTGCAATAACCTTTATTCATAAAATGGTGGTGTACCTGGTTCCCAAAAGTGATTATATAATCAGAATTACCTGGGCAACTTCTATAAAGTAGAGCTTATTAATAAGCCTGACATGTAGAGATTTTGAGTCATTAAAGTCTAGGATCTCAGAAATCACTACAGCTGATTCTCTTCCAAAGCTAGATTTAGAAATGATTTCAATATTTTTGTGAATTCTCTTACAATTTTTTCTCTTTGTGAAATTATTAAGACTCTAAGTCAAATTACAGGCAGTATCAAAATGGTAATAAACTCAGTTGGGGAACAAGCAGGCTTTTTAATTTGCTAGCGTCTTAGTCTGTTTGGGCTGCTGGAACAAACTCAGTAGAATGGGTGGCTTACCAGACATTCATCCCTTACAGTTCTGGAGGCCAGGAAGTCCACAATTAAGACAGCAGAAAATGTGTTGTCTGGTGAAGGCCTGCTTCCTGGTTCAAAGGTGGCCATCTTCTCACAGTGTCTTCATTTGGTGCAAGGGCCAAGGCAGGTCTCCAGGGCCTCTTTCACCACCCAAAGGCCCCACCTCCTAATACTTAACAATGAAGGTTAGACATTCAACAAATCAATTTTAGGGGAACAGAAACATTGTGTCCATCACACTTAGATATTTACATCCATACTGCAGTTTTCTGCCAGTTACTGGGGACTGAAACTGGGACCTTTGCACTTTGCCCTTTTTTTTTTTCTTGAGATAGGTCTCACTAAGTTACCCAGGCTGGACTTGAACTTCTGATCCTCCTGCCTCAGCCTCCAAAATGTTGGAATTACAGGCTTACACCACCACACCTGGCTGGGATTTTTCCTTATCACACTGTAGTACATTTAAATTTAGCTTTAATATGTTTGCATAATAACGTCTTGGTTTTATTAAGATGGTGTAATTCATCAGTGAATGCCAAACTATGTAATTAATGGGGTTTTCATTAAAGAATTAAAATAATACTTTGAGATTTTTTTCAATAAATAATTTTAGAGAAATAATTTTGAGCTGTCATTCTTAAAAATTTGCCTAGTTCCTTAGTTAATTCTGCATCTTTTGGATCATATAGTATGAACATAAATAAAGATTTTAGATTTTACACATGATAAGCCCTGGCATTATACCTTATTCAAGAAAGTGCAGTTTCTCTGTGCTTTCACATTTTTAGAAAGGAAAATTCTAGCACACTGTAGATAAGGAAAAGAACCTGAAGTACTTTTTCAAGGCCTCTCTTACATTATGAATTTATGATTAAATTTTTTCTAGTAGCATTTTTATGATTTCTACTCTGCATTAGGAGACACATAAACATCACGACTGTACATGAATTTATGTGTCTTTGGGTATACATAAAATATTTAATAAAGCAAGACTCTGAGAGGGGCCTGGGATGTAGCTCAGTGGTTCTGGCGCCTGCCTCGCAAGGGCAAGGTCCTGAGTTTGATCCCCGGTACCAAAAAAAAAAACACCCCCCCAAAAAAAGCAGTACTCTGAGGAAGTCACTCAAGATTTTCAGTCCTACTTTATTTTTTATAAAAATGCTGGTCGAGCGGGGGATTTAGCTCAGTGGTTCCGCCGCTTGCCTCGCAGGCGCAAGGACCTGAGCTCCATCTCCCGGACAAAAAAAAAAGTGCTGGTCGTGTCCCACCTAATTCCTATTGCAGCCCTTTGGGCTGCCATGCACAGTAAAGGAACAGTGCTATTTTTTACAGTGGTGTGACAGCGCCTCCTCGTGGTTATAGCCAAATGTGTTAGTCACATTTTGTTAGGAATACATAAAAGTAAATTAATGCTTCCTTTATAAGAAAATGAAATTATTTTATAACGTTCTGTCGTAACATTTTGTGCCTGAAGGAATAAAAATCTGAACTAAGTTGAATTAAAAGTACAATGATGTTAAATCTTTTATTTTGAAACCTTCAGTTATTGTTTGTTTCTGGTAGGGAGTAAAACTATTTGTTCAGAATTTTTCCTACATAAATTTACATTTTAACTGTCTTTGTTTTTGATATTCTACTTTTAGGACAGGGTAACCTTCAGGAGAATAATTGTAAAAAACAATGCCAAAAAGAGAAAAATGTATGAAAGCTTTATTGAGTCATTGCCATTCCTTAAATCTTTAGAGGTAAGTATATGTTTGTGCTTTTATTCTGCTTCAAAACTTCCGTTTTGTTAGGAATAGTTAGTTCTACAGAAAAATTCCTTTGAATTAAAATCCATTGGAAAACAGCAAATGGTGATGTCAGGTATTCAATTTTGGTCTTTTTTACTGCCTATAACTACATATCTTCGTTATTTATAAGTAGCAGGATCCTAGCTAGCATCTATAATAGATTTTGTATGTGATCTTTAGCTAATAGCAGATTTAGTTGGATAAATGTTGGCAAGATCCACCAGTTGTGCCTTCCAGGGAGGAGTTACCTACATACTGATTGTCCTCCCTGGCTTCATCGTTACTGTTTATTCCTCTTTCCCTTTCCTCTTAAAATTAGTATCTCAGGCCCCATGCTTGCTGTCATCTCCTCTCAAGTTACAGGTGAATGTGTCAAACCCCATGGTTTTGCATACTGTGTATAGGCTGATAAGCTTCCAAAGCTGACATTGCCACCACCTGGTTATTTAACATCTCCCAGCAGGTGCCTTACGGACATCTCAAACCTACCACATCCCAGATCTCCTTTTCCCTTCCCGTCCAGTGGCTGGCAGTACCATCCTTTCAGTGTCTCAGGGCAGGACCCTTGGAGCTTGCACTACTCATCTGTTTTCCCCACCCATGACCAATCTGATGGTGACCTTATCTGCCCTATTTTTAGAATATATTCCAAATCTGGTCCTTTCCCACCAACTTTGTCACTGTCACCTCCTGTGTGGGCCATCGTCCCCGCTTGCCTGGTTTGTAACTGCTGCCAGCATAACACTCTACAGCCCAGATGGTGGAGTCCTCCGTGCAAGCCCCTCTGCACAGGACTTGACGGGCCCAGCTCCGTTTGCCACCGCTCCCCTCTCGTCACTCTGTCCTAGACACACAGCTTCCTGCTGTTGCTCACACCCACGGCCCTCACCTGCTTCGGGGCCGGCATAATGCCATCTGTCTGCAGTGTCCTCCTACACAGCCCTGTGGCTCGTTCCCTCATCTCCTGCGTTTCTTGGCCCAGATGTCTTGTGAGTGAGACCGCCTGCTTATGTTTTTATCTCTGAAAGTAGAAACTTGGAGAGAGAGTTGTTACCCTAAAAACTCAGCTTTACTTTCCATACATCACTGTTAATAAATTTCTAGATATTTTAGTTTCATATTTGAAATATTTTAGAGTAATGACAGAGGGGCACTTCTGTGTACCTACGACATGTGTCTCCATGGTCACGTTTCTCCTTTCTAACGTCTGTTGGATTGTTAGGTCATGCCTGGTAGAATTGTGGCTGCATTACAGAACGCATGTTAGGCAGCTGATCTTCTCCAGCAGCTTAGCTCTTTAAATAGAAATGGATTGGATGGAAATCCAATGCCTTCGGAGCTGGGCCAGTAACATAAAGAAGAAAACCAAGCCAGGAGGGACTCTGGCGAATTGGAGGACACGTGCTCCCACTAGAGAAACAGCTGCTATCCCACTGTAGTTTTATTGTTGCCGTGTGGATTTTTGAGCTGAGAGTTGCTGAATATTCTGATTTTTCAAGAATGGCTAGAAATACAGATTTGTATATTTTAAGATGCTGGCAGTTAATACAAACACACATACAACCTACACACTGCTGAATGATGATTTTGCTATCGGCTACCACTTTTCAACTTGTGTAACAGGCTGAGATCACCCAGTTACTGTGTATCTACTTAATACTGTCTTTGTTTTTTCTTTTTGTAGGTTTCTGAACGCCTGAAAGTAGTAGATGTGATAGGCACCAAAGTCTACAGTGATGGAGAACAAATCATTGCTCAGGTATAGTGTTTTGGTGCTGAGGATGGAGCCCAGAGTCTTGTACATCCTAGGCAAGCACTCTACCCCTGAGCTACATCCCCAGCTCTTAGGTGTTTCTAAGTGTAATTCAGCTTGGGGTTATAGTCTATACGGTTTTTATGCATTTACATCTTAATAAACTTTGTTTCTATAGGTAGATCAAATGAATGTAACTTCTACCAAATGGCCTGCAAAAATGGTTTAATTTACCTGCTATTAAGCTGTTTGAATATTTTCGCTTATATGAATAGCTCCTGATGTACATGTAGTAAACCATCAGATGGCTTTCTGTATAGTTCTGTAGTACATGACATGAAGCCCACATGTAAATATAAGGAGTGAGATACCATTTGTAAGAGAAGGAGGTGAGTGTTCATGAGATGAGTAGGAGCCCCACAGTCCATGGGAGATGACATGGAGGACCCTGGTCGGGTCGTGATGGGGCCCACGAGGCCCTCTGCAGATGACATTCACCAAGAAGAGGACACTGCACCATTCACTGTGCTGGTTTCCAAGCACTACGGATTAAATAAATTTGTTCTTTAACCCCTAATGCTTTCCTAAGGTCCCATTTGGAACCAGTGATACTACATACCTCAGCATAGAGCTGGTGAAAGGAAGGATTTGTGAAGTTAGTTGAAGTTCACAGCTTGCAGTCAATAGTATTTTATTTCCTAGTTATATATATATATATATATATATATATATATATATATATTTATATATATATATATATATATATTTTTTTTTTTTGGTGCCAGGGATTGAACTCAGGTCCTTGTGCTTGTGCAGCAGGCAGCGAAACCACTGAGCTAAATCCCCGGCCCCCCTAGTTATATGTTTGAAGCAGTGAGCAAATGATTTAAATGGATTTTTAATAGATTCTATGATTTTTTTAAAATCACAGCATTGTACTGCATTGTGCTCTTTATCTGAATGATTATTTCTTCTTTATATGTGAAACAAGATTCAAGGTCTGTAAGACTGAGGAAAACAATTATTGTTCAGAGGCAAATAAGTAAATCTCCCAACCTCCCTCCTTACCCAGTGTATGTATATGTGTGTTTGTACTGTGTATACCTGGATTAGAGCAGTGGGACATTAGGAAGAAGTAGAGTCAGAATGGAGAGCAAGGCTAAGGTTCTACTCTGTAAACAGGTAAATAACAAAGGATAGAGCATCTTTTTTTTTTTTTTGGTACCGGGGGATCGAACTCGGGACCTTGCGCTTGTGAGGCAGGCGGCGAAACCACTGAGCTAAATCCCTGGGTCAGATAGATGCTAGTTTTTAAATGCTTGTTTTTTTTAAATGCTTGTTTGTTTCTTGGTCCTCGCACATGCTAAGCACGTGTTCTACCACTGAGCTACACCCCTAGCCACTTAACTGCGTTTTTGTTTTTGTTTTTTTTGGTACCAGGGATCGAACTCGGGTCCTTGTGCTTGCGCAGCAGGCGGTGAAACTACTGAGCTAAATCCCCGGCCCTATGAAAGCTTCTGATTTTAAAGTATAAATTTACAAGATGTTGTAAAAATAGCACTAAGAGGTTCCATGTACTCTTCACCCAGTTTCTCTCAGTGCATCTTGCATCACTCTTGTACAGTTTGGAGACTGTCCCTGGCACAATGCAGACTTTACTCAGATTTCACTAGTTTTATGTACATTTGGAACACATTTACACAGAAGCTGATAGACCTGTTATGACATGTAACAATTGAAAATTTACCATGAAAATCTTATGAAAATGATATAAAATACAGGGGCCTAGAGATGTAGCTGAATGGTAGAATACATGGCTGAGCATGTGCAAGGCCCAATCCCTAGCACACCCACAGACAGACAGACACACACACACCACACACACACACACAGAGGAAAGGAGGTATGGTACACCTGAGAGTAAGGATTCTTTTACATTTTTAGTTAGCCTTTAAGCATTTATCTGTACAATAAGCATGTATCTGTACTATATTATAAAAATCTAGATTCAACATTCATTATAACCTCGGAAGTTTTTAAAAATCTGAGTTTCTGCAGAATCCATTTGACAGGCTAAGTTAAAAAAAAATCTATTATTACTCTTCTGTACTATATTAATTCAGAAAGAATCTTTGGAAATGAGGGCAGAGTTCATTGAAAAACAAAACCAAGAAAAAAAACTGGGTATGTAGTTAGAAATGCCATCACTTTTTAGAATTTGAGAAGTGCTTTTTCAAGGCCCCGAGGTGGATCGTCACAGACTGGCATCTTTGAGTTCGGGCCTTACCTAGCTGCCGCAAACACCTCCAGGCTCACCTCTGTTCCTCCTGTGCATCCGGCTGCTTTCTGCTCTTGGCGGGTCTGTGGTTACCCCCTCCCCAAGCCAGTGCTTGTTAGTTCGGGACACAGGCTGTGCATCGCAGCACTTTCCCGGGAGCGCAGGGTCAGCCGTGTATTCCTGCTGGGTGACGGCAGTGTTGCCATTTCTAACTATGTGTGCTGCGGGCCAGGCTGAAATTTGGAGGAGATGGTTACCCCAGTGTGATTCACCACATTTTCTTGGCTTTTAACAGAAGGGCTGGTAGAAGAATGTCATTATTTCAAATAATTTTACATGTGAAACTGTTACTATGTAATTATCACCCATAACCTCTCAAATCAGAAAAGGAAATAGACTGTTCCCATGGAATTCACTTTTCAGGTAAATCTGTCCATGCAGTTAGATTGATTTCAAGACGCCTGTCAGATGAATTTGTGTTTCATTCTGTTTTTGTTGTTTTATTCTCATAGGGAGATTTGGCTGATTCTTTTTTCATTGTAGAATCTGGAGAAGTGAAAATTACTATGAAAAGAAAGGTAAGCATTCTTAAGTCCTAAAAAAATTCACATAATAATAGCAAGGCATACGATAGAATTTTTAATTTTTATACCAAAGTTAACTTATTT
This sequence comes from Heterocephalus glaber, assembly GCF_053883595.1. Classification (NCBI taxonomy): domain Eukaryota; kingdom Metazoa; phylum Chordata; class Mammalia; order Rodentia; family Bathyergidae; genus Heterocephalus; species Heterocephalus glaber. The sequence continues at coordinate 22,000,652 of NW_028258156.1, read as the reverse complement.
TTAAAATACAATGAGCAATTTTTACTTACTTTGTTAGGGTAAATCAGAAGTGGATGAGAACGGTGCGGTAGAAATCGCTCGATGCTCTCGGGGACAGTACTTTGGAGAGCTTGCCCTGGTCACTAACAAGCCTCGTGCCGCTTCTGCGCACGCCATCGGGACCGTCAAGTGCTTAGGTCAGGATCACGGTGGTGGACACTGAAGTTGTTATGTCTGCGTCTTATGTATTTATGTTGTATAAATCATTTTATTGGGTTTGCAGATGTTGTGGTTCCTATAAAATACAGCAGAGTTAGGACTCACTGCATTATAAAATCAATTCGTGGAAGCCACTTTCTTCTTTGAAATGTTTTACATACAAATATATTCAGTTCTTTCGTATATGTTTTAAATGACACCTTATTTTAATAATTAAAATAAGAGCTCTGACTACCAAGTTTTACATATAACTTGTCAAGTAAACACGTGCCATGTTCCTCTTAAGAGAAGGCTAAAGTAATACTTTTGTAAAGTTCACTGTTGAGCCCTTCAGGGGAAGTTGGAATGTCTGGGCGAATACTGTACATCCTCCGCTGAGCACCGGAACATGAAAGATGAGGTTTGTTGAAGCTTAATCACATGTTCTTTGTTGTTCGGCTCTTTATTACTTTCTTCTACTGTGGGAGCTTGGCAGAAATGCCAGCTTTAGCTGGAAGACATCTATATGTATCTGAGATTTCATATGTGAGGAATCACTTACTTCAATAATGAAAAATTTAATTTAGGAAATGACAATATAGGTGACATTTTCTTTAAGAAAATTGATTCCAGACTAATTAGCCTATTCATGTTCTTCATCCTCAATTCAACAGGGATAAACTTAGTTTGAGTGTTAAGATTTGCGGGGATTGTCAGAATTAACTTCTTAGAGAAGTCACTTTTTTTTTTTTTGGTGGTACCTGGGATCAAACACTGGACCTAACCCTTGCAGAGCAGGTGGCAGAATTGAGCTAAATCCCCAGCCCTGAGAAGTCACTTTTTTTTTTTCTTTTTTTTGGTACCGGGGATTGAACATGGGTCCTTTCGCTTGCGAGGCAGGTGACAGAACCACTGAGCTAAATCCCTGGCCCTGAGAAGTCACTTTTTAAAAGGTTTTAAATAAGGTTATTAAGTGATATACTTGGATGAAAGAGAAGACAGAACTGACAAGCAGTTTCCCTGAGAACTTTTAGTAAGCGTAAAAGTAACATGAGTGAAATTTATTTCTCTTTTCTATAATAATCATATTCATATTAAAGGAAGTTTAGAGATACAGAAAATGATAGGAAAAACAATCACCCACACCGCCATCCCCACTCAGTGATTTCCAGTATTATAGTTACTTTTTGCCCTTTTTTTTTGGTAAGGATATTTTTGGGTTTTTTTAAAATTAGTTTTATTGGTACATTTTAGGTATACAATTCGTTTACACTTATCATTGGGTGTTTGTACCTGTATATGATATATCTGGGTTCTTATTTTGATATTTTTCTGTTTTTAAACTGCTCTGCTCATCCATTATAGCTTAGGGATTTTATTTTATTGCTTCAAGTTTTAACATTCTGTTAAACATATGTTAACATATATAGAAGTATTCAATCACTTCCCAGTGGTAAATAGGTTTTGGCTACAATTTGTGTTTTTGTATATAACTTTTGCATAATTTGGATTTTTCCTTAGAAATGGCTTTCAGATGTGGGTATTTTTAAATGACTTTTTTTTTTTGGTACTGGGGATTGAACTCAGGTCCTTATGCTTGCAAGGCAAGTGGTGGAACCACTGAGCTAAATCCCCACCCCTTAAAATGACTTTTGATATATATTGTCAGATCACTTTTTTTTTTTTGGTGCCAGAGATCGAACACGGGACCTTGTACTTGCAAGGCAGGCAGCACCACTGAGCTAAATCCCCAGCCCAGATCACTTTTATTTGTAATAATTGATATGCCTCTAGTAGTGCAGGATTGCCCATTCATCTTATTCTTACAAACATTGCCTTTTTTTACCTCTGCAAATTTGAAAGGCAAAAAAAATGTATTTTAATTTATATTTCTATGGTAGACAATATGGTTACATTTTCCATCTGAATCTTACTCAGTTTTCAAACAGATGAGATAGGCAAGTGATAATTACATAGCACATAATTATAGAAGTGGACAAAAGCATTATATTGACTGCCACTTTGGAGTTGCATGGTGTTTGCAACATGGCATTGTAAACTCTGATAACAAGATAGGAAACACACTCCCTCGCCACTTTTAAGGGGTTCATATTACTAATATAGAAACATCAAATTTTACTTTTAAGAGTCCCCAGGCCTTGCTGTTCCTATCCTTCGTTCTCTTCCCAGCTTTGATCTGAAGCCTCCCACCAGCCTAGCACTGCAGCTGCTGAGGGACCTGAGAGTGTGGCCTGAGGAGGTCTCATACTGGGGATCGAACTCAGGACCCTGCTCTTGCGAGGCAGGCGAGGCACCACTGAGCTTCCTTTTTGAAGTGGAGTGTTTTAATCTTGATGCTTTTTCTTGTATTTTACAATATTTACCTGAAAATAATCTTGCATTATTGATCTGTTGCAATTAAAAAATCATCATGGGAATTATAATGGAATGGAAATTCAGTTTTCCAAGGAATATTATTTTTCATTTATTTTTTCCTTTTCGTAGCCATGGACGTGCAAGCATTTGAAAGGCTTTTGGGACCTTGCATGGAAATTATGAAAAGGAACATTGCCACCTATGAAGAACAATTAGTTGCCCTGTTTGGAACAAACATGGATATTGTTGAACCCACTGCATGAAGCTAAAGTACCGAGCAAGAAGACCATAGTGACAGAATTACAGTAGTGGTTAGTCCACTGAGAACGTGTTTGTGTAGATGCCAAGCATTTTCTGTGATTTCAGGTCTTTCCTTTTTTTACATTTACAATGTATCAGTAAACAGTAGTGATTTAATAGTCAATAAGCTTTAACATCACTTTCTAATGAGTAGTGAATAAAAAATCAGCATATTGATAAAATGACTTTCTACTCCACAAAATTATTTGAAAGTTTTATTTAAATGATTGTAATATATAGAAAGTGCCCATGTTTAAGAAGATAATTAAAAGATACTATCTTAGGCAATGTGTTTGACTTATTCAGATGGGTATCAAATTAGTGACCATGCCCATGTAAGAGGGAATCATGCTACACAGTGTGGCACCACATTCTTTTTATAACTCATTAGACAATAAAATTTTAATCATTTTTAATTTAAAGTTTTTCTGGCTTGATTAAGTTGTGTGCTGGCCTTGGCCTATTAGTGAAATGGTATGAAACATCATATGCAATTTTAAAACTTTTTATATTTTTTGCAATAAAGTACATTTTGACTTCTTTGGCATAATGTCAGTAACCAACATATTCCAGTGGTTTTAAGGACTGGCAAGTTAGCTATTATGATGATTGAGAGAAGAGTTTTTAAGGGTGAAAGATCATTAATGCATTTTTGTTCCTCATCAAGTATATATACTTTCCTTTTTCTTTGTGCAGCTTCCTATATTCTTTATCTTTAAAAGTTTAATTTTGACATTTAATGTCACAAAATGTTTTTTAAAGGTATTTAAACTTGTCAAACCTGATTTTTATTGTCTTCTAAAAGCCCAAGAGCTTACGCTTAATCAAAGAAAAAGCCTCCTTTACCAAACATATGAGGGACCCTATGTCTACCTAATCTGCACAGATCTGCCACTGTGGGTTTCTGGTCTTCCTCACAGAGACTGCCAACCCTCAGACCGATCAGCAGCCAGGGAGGTTTAGCCCACCCCTACCCCCAATTCCTCTAAGGTGGGAGGAATAAATTTGTATAAGCAAAACCGTATAGAACAATAAAAGGAATTTCTGTCTAGCAAATAGGCCAGTAAGCCTTGCCATCTGCTTTAACGCCGGCTCACACTTAAAAGTACAGAAAACTCAAACTTACTAGATTTTCATTGACCACTGAGATGCTCATAGAAGGTGCCATAGAAGACAAATTCAGTTATATTCAACCAAAACAAATATGCTGATTCTTAGGCCATGACCCAGTGTCTACAGATGTTAATTCCAACAAGTTGTTTGCTTTTAAATGGGCAATTTCATTTTGGGAAATGTGTTTCAAAAGCATATACATGGGTACAGTTATTTTGTGGCTACTGTAGTCTTAGAGAATGTTTATGGTCCTACTTGTGTATGAAAACATGGCTAGAATGTTAGTTGGATAATGTATATATATATAAGAAATTAGAGTATGTGAACTGTAACTTCAGCCACATTTTAGAAAATTGTTTAATATTTTTGCTAAAACCTTCTTGTAGGATGTGGGAGCCTCTCTACATGAAGATGACTTACTATTTTAGATTTTAAAAGCCATGTCGGTTAAGGAAAACAAAAAAAAAACCAGCCAAATTTCTCATTCCTCATTCTGTATTCTTTATTCACTTTTTCAAGCTAATCTCTTTTGTTGCATAATCTGATTGTTAACTAGTCATGGAACAGTAAATAAATGTTTAATAAAGAACTCTGACCAAGGCTACAAATGCCAGTTACGTTATTTTCAGTATTGTTGGTTATATTTAAATTTTCCTTATAATAAAACACACTTTTATAATAAAATACATGAATTACTGTTTTTAATTTTTTTTGCTTATTTACTATAACTTGCATAGTGCATAAATGCGATGAAAAGCATGATAGACATGTGGCATGTGAAGCTAATACTGCAAGAAAGAACAGTATGGTTTGTACGGCAACAAGGTTGTCTTTTAAGATTTTACCTACTGATCATATGTGAGAGAAATAATTGTAGTATGTTGCACATTTGGCCATTTAGGATAACGAACTTGGCTAACTAGGAAATTTGTATGTAAAGTTATCTAATTAAAATAGCTCAAGTTTGACTTGTGGATGTCATTATTTATCACTAGCAGAATGGTTATTATTTGAGAATTCCTTACTGAAGTTTTCATTCAAGGAGGGAGCCTCTGCATGCCTATTACCTGTGGCTAAGGAAGGCGTGGAATTCTTCCTGAGAAACAAAGCTCCTTCCCCTCCTTTGTTTTCAATAAATACCAAGTTGGTATATGTGTTTCCTGCACACTAGAAGGAACCAGGGATTACATATATTTTAACATATATACCACCCATGACACAGTTGGTGAATATATTTGGGTTACTGTTACACCTGTGGCTGGTGATCATTTCAAATGTTTTAAAATGTTTCAAGTGAAACAGTATGAAGCAAGAACTTTGGATATTATTGAAAAGTGTAAGATTAAGAAAAGTGAAAAAAAGAGATTAAGAAAAGTGCTGAGTTATTTTCCTTTGCAAAGCATCTTTAAAAATATTGATAAATAGGGCTGGGGATTTAGCTTGGTGGCACTGTATCTGTGTGGCAAGCACAAGGTCCTGAGTTTGATCCCCGGTAACAGAAGAAAAAAAAAAAAAAACTCCTGGAGACGAGGGAGCTCAGTAAAAATATTGGTAAAAGCCAGGTGCAGTGGTGCTGCATGCCTGTAATTCCAGTAGAGAGGCTGAGACAGGAGGACTGCCAGTTCAAGTCCCATCTGGACAACTCAGTGAGATGGTCTCAAAACAAAAATTAAAAAGGTCTGGAATATAGTTCAGTACGAGTAATCTCCAGTACCACCACCACCAACCCCCCCCCAAAGTTTTAACTTTTAAGAAATGTTACATTTATTAAAAGGAATTGAATACTTTCAGCTTTTTTTGTTGTTGTTACTGGGGATCAAACTCAGGTCCTTGTGCTTGCGGGGCAGGTGGTGGAACCACTGAGCTAAATCCCCGGCCCCCTCTAGCATTATTAAAATAATGTTTAAGCTTGGAGGTATTATGTCTGGATTAAGCAAGACTTTGAAAATAGCTGGAAAGGGCCAGGGATTTAGCTCAGTGGTTCTGCCGCCTGCCTTGCAAGCACAAGGTCCCGAGTTCGATCCCTGGTACCAAAAAAAATAAATAAAAATAAAAAAGAGAAAATAGTTGGAAAGGGTTTTCTAATATACATAAGATGTTTACACCCACAGGAGAAACAGAATCATAAGAACAGAAATCGAAAGTAGCCTGAGGTACAGCCTGAGGATGAGTATTAAAGAATTTTGACAAAAAGGAATCAATTAAGGAGCCGAGACAACCTTATGTGCTCTGTAATACTTTTAAAGGGAGCAAAACTGTTTTAGCAACTGAAAATAGTTGCTTGTCTTCATACGTATTTAAAAAACACCTTACAAGTGTAACACGTGAGAGCAATGTGAGCAGCAAAGTGCACCAGTTATTTGCAGAGGACTTGTGTGCCCGGCAGTAAGCGTGAGTCCAGATCAGCTCAGTCTGTTCCAGGGAGAAGCAGGGACTTCACCAGGACTTCATCTGTGAGCTGATGACAAAACTCATGGAGAATTGAGAGCCCTTGGTTTCTTGTCCAGTTCTTGGCCGATTTTCCAACTTGGCCTATTAGCATACTATTATATAGAGAAATTGGAATACTAATTCTTAACCCAGTATATAGAGAAATTTGTATGATGTTTCCAATGCAGAGTAGACAGTTTTTGAGATGAAAATATTTTATTTGACCAACAGACATGGGTCTTTAACTTTTTATGCTTAGTTTATCAATCTAAAATTGCCTTGAAAAGCCTGAAGAAGCATTTATCATCTGTATGTCAAGATATGAGGTGTGACAGGAAATAATTTGTCTAATCCATAAAAATGAAGTGCCACATTTTGGGGAGGTAGTTTTCTCAGATTTGGATTTAACCATAGCATGAATTTTGCCATTTTCCCGAATAAAAAAAAGACATTGCAAAATGTGTATATATGAAATAATAGTTGTTTAGCCCTAATTATAATTGTTTGATTATAGCATGTTAGTGTATTTTTTTTTTACCTCACCTAGAAAAAAAATGACTTTTCTTCCAGGCACAAGAAAAAGTAAGTACAAATTGGACTCTGAAACAACAGTGGTAGTCTTGGCTCTTTAATGCAACAACCCAGATGTGAAATTTTCTATTTGACTTGAAAGAAATTTACAAAATAGGTCCCCCGAGTGAGTTTCTGCAGCAAATATAGACAGTCAGAATCTTGGATCAAATCACTTCTAATTGCTCGTTTTCCATTTTGCCCTAATTGAAAGCCCAGAAGAAAATCAACTTTGGAATTTCACTGCTTCTTTTAGGCAAAAGGCTTATATTTAATACAAGTGTACTTGTCTTTATATGATGACTGTGTTCTTGAAATGTATACAAATGACTTTTTTTTTTAACAGTGAAGTAATACTTTAATTATTTCAAGATGAGCTCATCAATAAGTCATTTGGTAATTCTTTTCTCATGCTTGCTCTGTAAAGCTCAATTTAAAGATGTCTGATGTTTTATTACTATAGTGTGTTATATAACTTGATGGAGTTGAAGTGTAATAATTAGGCAAATATTTTGTTTGCATTTGCATGAGTCACCCTTGTGAGGGAGACAAAAATGAATACTGCTTATATAATGTAGTTGGAAGATAAGAACTGTTCTCAAATAACAGTACATGTTGAGTATCCCTTATCTGAAATGTGTGGGACCAGAAGTGTTTCAGGTTTCAAGAGGATTTGGGATTTGGAAATACTTGCATACTTCACACATGGAGCATCCCTAATCTGAAAATCTGAAATCCAAAGTGCTTGAAATCTGAAATCTGTTGAGCACTGACATAATTCTTAGAGCATTCTAGATTTTAGATTTTCAGATTAGGGATGTCAGCCTATGATGACTAAATGGAAGACATGATCTTTAAAGCCCATGGAAAATGTTTACCAAAGTCAGTGTTCGAAACAGCATGTGACATACACACAACACAACTACATTTCTCATTGGGAATTGTACCTTTACATAATGCATCTTGGTTCTTATTTTTTTGCATATTAGAAAATTCATGCTACTTATTTCTCCCTAACTTTTCATTCAGATGTTCAGCAAATATCTATTTGCTTATTATGGGCCAAACAAAAAGACACTAAGTGTTGATGAGAGAAAAAGAAGAGATAATGCAAACGTGGTAGGGACCATACAAGCAAAAATACCAACTTTGAAAGCTATGTCCATACTATTACTCTGATTTTAATTGTTCTTTATCAGACTTAACTGCCCCTAAACTGAGGTACCTTTGACTAGAAAATGAAAATGCATAGAGAAGACCCTAGGATATGAAATAGTTATGAGCAGAAAATGATATTGCTCTGTTAAACAGATCAGATAACAAATTATCCTAAAAAACTTAATGAAGAAAGACAAGAATAGTTATGAGCTTGGTTTTATGAAACATGAGATGAAACATGAGAATTATTTGTTGCCATCTCTAAATAATCACATTTTCATTAATACCAACTTAGACAATTTGACAAAAAAAATTTTTGAGGGCAAATGAGAACAAAAAAGGGTAGTCTATGCCGAGGACACCCAAATTTATTTCTGTAGACTTGGATCTCTTCAAGTCCAGATGGATATACTCAGCTGCCTCCAGGACCTCTGTACTTGAGTTTCTTGCCTGCACAGCAAGGTTAGCATCTAAAACTGAACCAGTCCTTTCCCCTCCTCTGTTCTGCTCTCCGATATTTACTATCTCAGTCAATGGAAACAATCTCAACTACCTAGAACAAAGACAGTGATTCCTCCCTCTTACATTGATTCTACTTCCTAATCCTTACAGCAGTGAGATACCCACATCGCAGCCACTGAAGAAAGGTCTTGCTGGTTTATGGTCATCTAAACAAAATCTAAACTTAATTTGTCATCAATAATGACAAGAACAAGAGACATACTAAGTTCTAAAATGGCACTCAGCTGCTGGACATTTCATTACAATCTGAGTTTATCTGACTTTGAATTACTAAATTAACTTATTTTTGAGTATAGTAAGGTATATGGAAGGTATTTGTGAGAAACTGTCTGAAAAGATCAGATACTATTTTAGAGCATACACTGGGCTTTATTTCCTAGTTGTATTTATTGAATGATTTCATTTGTTTACCTTTTGGCAATTTGAACAGTGATATTCTCAATATTCAGGCAAATGCCTTGTGCTTGGACTTATTTCTTATTCTAGCAAAATAGTCATTAGTGTGCCAGACATGGTAGAATCAAGGGAAATTGTTTCATTTTGCCTCTATAATTGGAGATGAGTTAATCTTTTTTTTTCTGGTTTTAAAATTTTTTTATTGGTACATGTTTGCATTACATAATAATTACATTCCTTGTGGGGAACTGGTACATGTGCATAACACAAGCAAGTTAAATCTTAAGATTTTTCTAGGTATATTTTTCTCTTTAAAACATTAGAACTTAGTGTTTTTAACAAGTAATTATTCAAACCACTGAAATATTTTGATTTGAGATGACAATTTGTTGATATGTTTTGGCATAAATGCTATATAGGCATGTATATACATATGTACATATATAAACATGCATATACCTGTATAATTGGGTCCACACTAAGACATATTAAACTGATTTTTTTTATCATAGATCTGAAGGACAGGTAAAAACTATGTTTAAGAGTGTAACTTACATACATAAATCTTTCCAACGAGAGCTCTTACTAGTTTTGTCTTTGATCTTTGTTTGGCTTATGGGTTGGCTGGTTTCATTGCTTACTCAAGGGTTAATGACAGGGCTGGGGGTGTAGCTCCTGGTAGAGTACTTGCCTAGCTAGCATGTGTTGAGTTCAATCCATAGTACTTCTCCCATGCCCCCCCAAAAATGAGACTAAAAGAATGATGACTTTTTTGTTGCACTTTGCAGTACTAAGTATTGAATCCAGGGCCTTTGCACTGAGCTACATGCTCAGCATTCATTCATGCACTCATTCAGTATTTTGAGACGGGATCTCACGAAATCCTTAAGTTGCCCAGGCTGGGCTTGACCTTGGAATCTTACAGCCTTAGCCTCCTTGGGTGCAACTGGGCTTATAGGCCTGTGCTACAATGCCTAGTTGAGAATGTATTTTATAAAAAACTGATGATGATCCTGATAAATACACGTAAGGCACTAATATGGTCATTTAGCTTCCAGGGAAGTCAGAAGACAGGTCCCACTGTCCACCTACATGTGTAGGGAATTCTAATAGTCTTATTCAGTTGTGACCAAGCTATCCGAATTTAATTCATATTTAAAAACTTGGACATACAGGAGATAAAAGTCTACAATGTTTTGTATCTTTGTGTTATCAATTTGTATCTTTGTGCTATTAAAGAATAAATTATAATAATGTATAACATCTGAATCTGAAGTGATTTTATTCCCATTCTGGTGTCCTCCAATAAAATCACCACTAAGGCTTTTGGTGGACACTTTCAAATAGTTTAACTTTTTAAAGTAGGCATTCAGCCAAAAAGCAGATTTCGCAGTGTGTGCACTCAAGATGGATGAGGATAAAGCAGTGGCTCAAGCTCTTGAGATCTCATTTTTGAGGAGGAAAGCTTGTCGGTCTCCTCGAAGAAGGACATAAATATCGCAGATATTAATTTAAAACAATTAGGTGAACACCATGTATTGATTTTTTAGTCAAATGTTGGCGATTATATTTTTTAATTATGGAGGATGATGACTCACCACTATGAAAAGGAGGAAGAGGGCAGGGGGAAGGAGGAGGAACAAGCATCCACAAAACAGCACAAACACACTCTTTAGAGCCCTATTAATCTCTGAAAGATGTAAATTCAAATCCTGTAGTCTTTTCCATGGGAGGAAAATTCAGCATTTTGTTTCTCTTGAATTATTTTTTAATAAAATGCCTACTATTTCTGAACATAGAAAGTAAACATCTGATCACATAATAGGGAAGATTATTTTATAAATAACTGCACTTCAAGGATTCAACTGGGAATTCCCTAAAGGAATTTGAAAACTTGTTTCAACATAGGGAGATTTGGGATTTCTTGATTTTTATCTGGCTTTCAGGTAGATTTGAAAATTCAAGAAATGTAGGCAGGCTTAAGGAAGTAACTAGCTATGATTTTAGGCTCTTTCGAGAAGTTTGCTTTTAGATTTCTTATGAATGCAAATTTTTATCTTAATTTCAAGCATTCAGTGATCTAAAGAAAACTTACAGCATAGCTTTAATGATTAAACATTAAAGGTTCAAAGGAAAAAAGCTTAATAATGCTTTTGAAATGTGATTAGTAAAAATGCCAATTACAGACTAGCTCCCTACTGTGCCGATCCAAGGCCATATTTAAAGTAGAGGTAACTATAAAGCCAGAAGCCACCCTCCTCCTGGTGAGTCAGAGCATTAGGACTCAAGTAGGGAACTCCTAGTGGAAACAAAGTGGAAACGCAGTTTTCTTTCATTAATAGGGAGCCTTCAGGAGGGGAAAAGTGTTACCCAAACTCATCAGAGAAACAAAGATAATTCACAAGTTAAATCAGTTTATGTCGTGCATTATATCCCTCGGTATGACTTTAAACAATGAGGAGGTCCACATGGAAAAGGCCACTTTGCCTCAATTTCGAAGTAATCTTTTGCCCCTCTCAACAGCTTTGTAAATTCTCCAGGTGGAGCTGCTCTCATTGTCCGTCCTCAAGCCGCACAGCGCCTGACACAACTGGCGCTTAACAAATTCTGGGTGAAATGAACAGAGTGGACAAGTCTTTTCTCGTTGCTGTCCTGGGAATGGTGAAACAAGGCTCTGGATAAAGGAATCTAGTTCTTTCCGCTGTCGTGGGGCCCTGCAGCCCATTCATCATCCCCTTCGTGACTGGGACCCTGATTTGTGTGACCGAGTCCCTCGCGAGCCTGCACCGCTTCCGCCTGTGCAGTCATCTCCTTCCCCTCGCACTAAAACAATACCTTGGCCTCCTGCCAAACTTTGAGGAGCAAGCGACTCTGGCTGTTTACGGCCCGGAATGGGTGCAGCGAGAGGATGGGGAGGCTGAGTGCTAGCGGAGGCCCAGAGGAAGAAAAGAGACCCAAGCTTTAAAACACTCCCTTCCTCCGCCCCCTCCCTTTTGTCTCAGACACCAAAACAAACGAGCTGATACACGTGTCCCTATGACTCTTGTTTACTATCAAGAGTGCGCTGTGCACGTACCTCTGGGATATGTAGTCCAACGGCTTCCTACGGCCTAGTTTTCGCAGCTAAGGAGCAAGGCTGAGACTACAAACCCACAATCCATTTTGGGAGCAAAGTTTGGCTTTGGTCCCCAGTGTCTCGGCAGTAGTCCAATCCGAAGCGTTCGCTCTAGTGATTGACACACCGTCTTCTCCAGTAAACACAACATAAAAGTCAACACACGCCCGCCTCCCAAGACGGACTATGGTACCAGCCAATGGGAAAGAGCAAAGAGCAAATGGCAGTTTTATAAACCAATAAGAGGGCGCAAAAGCTGGCAGGAGGTCCAACCCCCAGGGGGTTGAAAGGGAGGGGGAAGACGAAGCTTGAAAGACTTGGTAATGGCGACGGGTTTGGTAAGTAGGAAAGTTTCGATTGAGGAGTAAGAGCGGCTGCAAGAGCGGTAACGCGCTCCGGGGAGGGCAGCGCCGGTCGGAGAGAGGGAACACGGGCTGCTGGTGGTACTGTCGCGGGCAGGGTGGCCCGCGCCCGGCCGCCCGCACTCCGCGGCGGGTTTGTTGTCTCTCGGTTCGGAAGGGGTGGGGGTGGGGAAGGGAGGGGCCGGAGCCCGAGGGGAGCGGGCGGCCGGGCCGGGGGGTACACGTTCCTTCTCCGCCGCTGTGCCCTGGGCGGGGGCGGCTAAGCGTCCGCCTCAGCCCGCGGCGAGCCCCCCCTCCCGCGAGCTCACCTGGGCTGGGCGGCCGAGGCGCCCGGGGTCTCGGGCGGGGGGTTGGGAGGAGCCTGGGCGCCCGGGCCAGAGTCGCGGCTGGGGCTCGGGCTGGGGCGGGGGCTGGGGCGGGGGCGGGGGCGGGAGCGGGGGCCAGGCGTCGGCCCCGCGCCGGGGTTGCACGGCCAAGTTTGACTTCATCTATTCAGTTGCGGGCCGAGGGTCGGCGGCGGGGCCGAGCAGAGGGCGGGCCGGGGCTGGCGGACGCCAGTGAGGCGCCCTCACCTCCGAGGCCGAGAGGGGTTCGGGCCGAGCTCCCCTGCTCGCGGAGCCGCTGGGCCCCGGGGCTCATTGTTACGCAGTTCGAATGAATGGGCTCCGAGGCGCCTGCGCGCTGGGGCTGAGCCGAGGCTCGGGAAAAACAAGCCTGGCGTCCAGGCTGCGGTCACATGATGGGGGGAGGGAGGAGGCGATGAATGGCGAAAGAGGTGGGGGTGGACTTGGCGTGAACCGGGAGGTGCGGCTCGGTGTGACCCCGCAAGGAGGCTTGGCAGGAGATTCCAGTCTCCGCCTTTCAGTTTCTGCTGCTGCTGCTGCAGGCAAATTAAACAAAACAAGAGAAGAATCCTGGCGAAGTCGACAGCCGGGCTTCTGTAAAAGCTTTAAACGCTGCGAGCTGTCCAGGGGATTTCATTCCGCTGTGCGCGCCACACTCCAGTTGATTCGGGGAGTTTCTGCTCGGGTCTTTTTCGAAGGAAGCCCTGACTGCGGGGCAGTGCAGCCCTCTGAGTGCCACTGATGCTGGGGTCACGAGAGCGGGGTTTGAGAAAGGTTTTTACCTATGGGGAGCTCTGGGGTCCTCCCGGTAGTTCCGACCGAGCGCTTTCGACTGATTTAGCCGTCACGATGACTCCTCTGACAGTGGTTTGGAAGTTTAAGTTGCCTTTGAAAACGAGAACAGTTTTAACATTTGTAAATACTTTCGTGTTTTACTGTTAACGGTGATCTTGTACTTTTTTCTTGGCTTTTTATTCGAGCCAAGAAGAGTGGTAAGGTCATTATTCAGTTTTTTTATTAAGCTGTTTTGTCAGGTGGACAAAGTTTTGCAGAGATTTGAATGATATGTGAAATCCACTCAAGTTTTTTGGGCTACTTTTCACTTTGGAGGAAGCCATTTACTTTAAAGCAAAATACTGTTTAACTTGACTAATAAATTACAGCATGAATTTCACTCTTCAGTTGCCATCTAGTTTCATGAACCCGATTGGCCCTTTTTTCTGCCTGGAGAACTGTCCCCCTTTGTTCGTTTCTCCAACTCTGCGTACATTAATTAAAGGGGCCCTTCTCCCCGGATTTCCCGCCTGCACGCATTGCCCAATTGTCCCTGCTTCACAATTTGTACCTCTCAGACTTCAAACTTGATACCAGCGAGTTGTCTCTGCTGTTTTAACAACTTGGGGCTCGTTCCTCTATACTGATGCCCAGTGAAGTATATGGCATAGATACAATGAATAAATACTTTTCCCTGAAGGTTTTAAAGCATGAATTAAAAGCTTGCAGTCACTTATATATGTTGAAATGAAAACACCAGTACTTTTTTTCTGACAAATTAAGACTGTGTGAATGTGACAAGGCCTGATATTTTACGTGTGTTTCTTTTAAGTGCAAATGGAAATATTTAGAGTAGGAAAACAAATTACAAAAAATTTTAAATTGACAAGTATTAAGAAATTCAGGAAAATTGCCACGTTTTAATTTCTCGTTAACTGCCTGACAGTCTTCCCATTTCTTCATATTTTGAGCTGCATTTACTTTGCTTCATATCATAATTTATACTACCATTTTCCCTACAATCAAGTTTTAGAAAGCAGTTTTCTTTTATAGATGATTTCGAGTTTTTCATAAAATGACTTACCTCAGTAGCATTTGAATTGACTATACTGTTGCATACTTTTGTGGGCGGCTGCTTATGGTGATACTGCGTTTTATGGTATTTTATTATTATTGTACTGATAGAACCCAGGGTGCTCTAATGCTGAGCTATATCCCCAGCCCATTTATTTATTTATTTATTTGTTTGTTTGTTTGTTTGTTTTTGGTTTTGTACTGGAGATTGAACTCAGGACCTTGGGCTTGTCACTGAGCTGTATCCCTGGAAACCCATTTATTTTTTATTTTGAGATAGTCTTGTTAAGTTGCTCAGCTGTCTTAGCCTCCCTCAGTGCTGGAATTACAAAGGTGTGCCACTGCACCCAGTGTATTATGGGTTGTATGTTATGTGTTTTTTCATTAATATTCACATTTCATGTTGAATGAGCATGAAATGAATAACTTGTTTAGATATGATTGGGCAGTGTCTAGCAAAAGCAGGGATGTAAGATGTAATGTCGTTTGTGCCTACAGTTCTGATAGGTAGTTAGGTTCTGTCCTCATTTACAAATAAGAAAACTCAGGCATAGGGGTTAAATTGTTAAGGGGTATAAAGGTATTAACTGATATTTTCCAGTAGTATATTTTACCAAAACAAAATCAGTGTGATTTGCTTTTTTCCCCCACTTAGCACAGTGGTAGACTAGAACAATAGAAAACATTCCCAGGAAAGAAGTGAAGTTTCATTGAAAATATTCTAAAAGAACTGCAGTAAGGCCTCATCACTCACTTGGGTATACAAAGTTGGATTTAATATATTTATTATGTTTGTAATGGTGTATTGTAAAATTATGTAATCTATTTTAAAACTTTAGTTCCTCCTGTCAGCAAATTAGTTGTACTTTACCTTCTCCATCTCTTTCAAAATCATTTGAACAAATAGTCTAGATTTGGTATGGAAGTCCCTCAGGGTTAAGGAAAGCTATAGATCCTACCATGAAATCTCTTGGCCATGGAAAGATAAAAGATTCAGGAAGAGCAGGCACTTCAAAGCAGGGCCTAATGGGTTTATACCTTTTGTCTTTTCCCCTAAGTTCTCCAAACAAACAAACAAATACACAGTCATGAGAGTCCTGTTTTTCTCTCATCCATAATCTGTTCACAGAGCTATTTTGAGTTTTGAATAAGATTAGAGGGAGTATGTGGAAATGGTGTGTAGGTATGCATGTAGACGACATTTTATAAAAGCTAGTTGCCACCTCTTTCATTCATTGAGATTTAGCTATTCTAGTCCTCTTCCACTTCTCATATCTTTGTAAGACTGAATATTTGCTGCTTGAAGTGTGTATTACAAAACAGTAGGGCCTGAGTTCCTATTGAATAAAATTTGGAATATTGAGCATTACATTTCAGAATACAACTGCTGGAGAATTTTACTCTTTTCTTTGAAAATCACTGATCTAGTGAAAAGATGACACATGCAGAGTTAACTAAAATTCAAGGCAAGCTGCATTGAGTTTTCTGGTACCAAAGCAGTAATCAAAAGCATAAATGATCAATAGGGTTAGCTCTACCAGTGGATATTTGAAAGAGGAACTTGTTTATGAGAAAGAAGAATGTCTAGTAATTAGTGTAATGTTATATAGGGAGTATTTTTTTTTTTTGCTTAAATTCTTTTATTGGTACATTTTAGGTAAACAATACATTTACATTTATCATTGGGTGCTTGTACCTACCTGTACATGATGTATGTTCGTTCTTATTTTTTCCCCATTGCCTGTGCGCCCTTCCCTATTTACAAAGACTTTGTTTCCATTTTTTCCTTTTCTCATAATTTTTCCTTTCCCCTTCCCCTCCCACTTCCCCTACCCCTCTGGACCTTTTCTTCCTATTTGAAATTTCCAATTACTCGTTTTAACCATTTTAATCCTTATTTACACTTTCAGTTTCTCATACTAGAGAAACTGTTCAGTATTTACACATGTGGGTCCCATTTATTTCACTTAAAAGAGTATGGCCTCGGGGCTGGGGATTTAGCTCAGTGGTTTTGCCGCCTGCTGCGCAAGCACAAGGACCTGAGTTCAATCCCCAGTACACACACACACACACACACACACAAAAGAGTATGGCCTCAATATGCATCCATTTAGCTATAAATGTCTCTAGTTTCTCGTTCTTTATGGCTGAGTAGTACTCCATTTTATAAAAAAACCACATCTTTATCCAATTTCCAGTTGATGGGCACTTGGGCTGTTTCCAAGCTTTAGCTATTACAAACTGTGCCACTGTAAACATGGGTGCACATATATCGCTGTGGTATGATTCTTTTAATCCTTTGGGGAAGATCCCCAGCAGTGGAATAGCTGGGTCAAATGGGACTTCCAGTCCTAGTTCTCTGAGGTGTCTCCATACTGATTTCCACAGTGCTTGCACCAGTCTACACTCCCACCAGCAGTGGAGCAGGGTTCCTCTTTCCCCACAGCCCTGCCAGCATTTGTTATTGGTTGATTTCTTGATAGCAGCCATTCTTTCTGGGGTGAGGTGGAATCTCAGCGTTGTTTTCATCTGCACCTCTGGAATGACCGGTGATGCTGAACACTTTTTCATGTTTATTTGCTGCTTTTACTTCTTTGTCTGAGAAATGTCTGTTCATTTCAGATGCCCATTTTTGAATTGGGTCTTTGAATTTGGGGGGTCTGATTTTTTTCAGTTCTTCATATATTCTAGATAGTAGCCCTTTGTCTGAGGCACAGCTGGTAAAAATTTTTTCCCACATTGTAGGTTGTGTGTTAGCTCTGTTGGTGGTTTCTCATGCAGTGCAGCAGCTTTTTAGTAAGATGAGATCCCGGTTGTTGATTCTTTGTGTTCTATAGGGAGTATTTTTGAGTAAGGACTCTGTGGCATTCCTTTAGTGTGTCTTAAGGCCTTGTTTCCCCCAAAGTAGTTTGACAGAGGCGAGAATGAGTGACAACTAATATTTGTATATGGTTTTGTATTTTGTTTTCACATATTTTAATTCTTACAGTAGCTCTGTGAGATAAGTAGAGGTACTGTGAGGCTGAGGTTACACAGCCAGCAGGAGTGAAACTTACGGGTAGGCTGTCTTCCTGCATAGTATGTTTGTAGTTGAAAAATCTCAGTTATCTGAAAACTAAACTTTTTTTTTTTTTTGGTACCGGGGATCGAACTTGGGTCCTTGTGCTTGCAAGGCAAGTGGCATAACCACTGAGCTAAATCCCCAGCCCCTGAAAACCAAACTTTTGATCACCTTGAGTAATGAGAGATGTAGATACACAATTCAGATTCATTATTTTGTTCCTTTCATTTGTAGCTAGCTCTGTTTTGAAATTAAAATAATGTCTTTTCTTCCAACTTCATTTAAGGAGTGTTGTGAAGGTATGGAAAGGGTGATAATGAATACCAGTGCTGAAGCAATGATAGATAGCCGTTACAAGGAGATGTTAGTGTGCTGTCAATGGCGAATGGTGCACTCTGCAGCTGGGAAGAAGTCTAGCTGGGAAGTATGAGGAAACCAAAGAGCCCTGCAGCGGGAGGGAGAACACAAGAAGAACTACAGCTGCTTCTGTGGACCCCTAGAACTGCACTGCTTGTACACAGAGGATAGCTCTGAAGAGGGATATATTTGTAGTGCAACCTTTGAGTTTCATAATAAAGGGAAAAAATGGGAAAAATTTTAAGATTGCCACTAGAGCTAACTTATGCTACTCACAAGTATATGTGAATCATAGTATAGATGTTCATAAAGATTTTGAGCCATCAAGGTGAGTTAAATTATGTTCTGTATACTTAAGATACTAGGTAGATTTCTATGGGAAGACAAAATCTGCTTACATACAAGCTGTGATCAAAATATATGGTGAAGGTTAAAAAATTTTTGTTACAGTAAGACACACTGCTATTAGTCTCCCTCAAAATACTCTGCCTCCCTTGAACACGCTTATCCCATTTGTCTCCCCACTTCAGCAGCAGTTTTGGAAATATTCCTTTGTGAGTGTCCTCAGCTTTGCCGTTGTGGCTGCCTAAATGTTCTGAATCGTGGTCATTTTGACTTTGGAGAAGAGCTCAAAGTCATAAGGTGCCAGACTCACTGAATAAGGTGGATGAGGACACTCTGATGTTTTCACAAGCCTACTTTTCCACTGCATGGCCCTTAACAGCAGCATTTGCCCCCTCTCTTTATTCAGACAAGGTCGTTCAGGCTGGCCTTGAACTCACTCTGTTAGACAGGCTGGCTTCAAACTCCTGGGATCCTCTCTCAGCCTCCTGAATGCTGGGATTATAGGCGTGTGCCACATTTTTATTCACACCTCAGGAAGACAGGAAAGAAGACGTCTAGAACTGCTTCAGAAAGTGGCAAGAATGATGGGATAAGTGTGTCTGAAGCAAAGGGAAGGATTTTGAAGGGGATTAATCACAGTATGTCTCACTGTAGTAAATACTTCTCAAAATTTAAGCTTTTACCAATTCTGAGTCACACCTCATATAATCCTTTGGGCTATAAAAATTGAAAAAATAATGGGTTAAGCTACATTTGCTTACATTTTTTCAAGACCATGTAGAAACTCAGAATTATGATTTGGTAATTGAGAAATCATATTTTTTCCAGTCATCAGTTTTGTGGGAAATATTGTATCCCAGCAGATTTTCTTACCTATATACTAAGTACTTTGTGCTAACCCAGAGAAGGTATTAATTTCCTTCAAATGCCTCAATATTTTTTAAGCAGATAAACTGTTACTTGCCTAAAGTAATGGAATGGTGCATGATGGTTTCTGAGGTGTGTTGAATGACTTATCATAGTATCTCACAGGGAAGAAATTGCCAAAACTGAATAGCTATCAGGTTTTCTATTGTTAACAACTGTTTTTGATAATTGTTCTATTTGGACCCCCACAATGAATGTAATCATTATTTACAGCAAACATGTACTAATAAACATAAAAATAATTGTACCATTTAGGACAGTAACAAAACCCACAGTATCTATAATGTCTAACAAACAGTCTGTGGATAAAAAAATTTAAAAGAAGTTGTCCATTTTTTCCCTGTGTTTGAATTTATCCTGCTTGGGGTGAGGGGGATATCTGTGTTTTACAGATTAAGATGTTGAGTTAGTGAGAAGCTCAGTCACTCGGGTGATATATTTACCAAGTTACCAGACTGGAACCAAAAACCTATGTTTCCTTGTATCTAACTCAGTACCCTTTTCACTACATCATAATACTTCTATTTTATAGTTGTTGATGAGAAGGCTGTCAAGCAGTGCCCAGGAATAAGGGTCAATTTTGAGGGGTGCAGGCAGAAAGTATCCAGAAATAGTGCGTTAGGAACAGAGTAAGGCAATATGCAGTTTCGCTATATATATATATATCAAGAATTTAAGGTGCTTGTCATCTACTTAACAGTCTGTAGCTGGAATCTATAAAGTAATTATATGTAAATAAATGCTTTTTAAAAATCAGAATATAAACCCAGTAAATTTTGGTACATCCTTATGAAGTATACTGTTTATGTAGATCTTGGGAAGGGTCTCTGGAGAAAGGGCTTAGGAATGTCAGAAAAAAGTTATCAACTATAATATGAAGTGTGAAAAAGTGTGATTGTGAGTATGTATGAAAAAGTTTACATTCTAGTTACACCAAAATGTTAACAGTACAGTATCTAAATTTAATTGGTGGGGTTAAAAGTAAACAGCATCTTTTCATTGCATATTTTTTTTTTTTTTTGTACCGGGGATTGAACTCGGGTCCTTGCGCTTGCGCAGCAGGTGGCGAAACCACTGAGCTAAATCCCTGGCCCTTCATTGCATTTTTTATTCAGCTGACTTTAAATGACTTAACACTGTATATTTTATTCTATTTTGAGGAAAAACTATATTGTTGAAATAAGCTTGGGGTTTTTTTGTTCATTTTTATTAGAGGTTGCTTTTTGTAATTTAAAATTTCTTTTTTTCTTTTTTATAAATTAAGTTTATTGGTACATTTCAGATATACAGTATGATGACATTTATCATTTGGAATTTGTACCTTTACATGATGTATCTTGGTTCTTATTTTTTCCCTATTCCCCTGCCCTTCCTTCAACCCTTCCACCCCTTAGAGGTTTTTTAGTTTTTTTTTTAAATCAAATGTGGAGTAGAACCTGAGAAATCAGGAAATCTTCCTGTTGTTGTCATTCATGTTAAGTAATTTGATCCTTGTTCAAATGCCACAGTGTAAGAAGTATAACCACATTTTCTTTTCATAACATAATTTAGTTCCTGAGAAATTAAATATATTATCCTGTATCACTTTTCCTTGTGATAACTTTGTAGGCTTGATTTGAAGGTAGGTTTACCAGTTCAGCTAAGTTTAGCATTATTCATCTTTCTAGAAGTAATAGCTTGTTCAGAATGACAGTTATCTTTTTATTATGACTAGGGCCCAAATTCTCATTAGGAAAATATTTTTACTTTTAAGAAAATGTAGCATATGGCCATTTTAAGAAACTTCTTCAGTGTTCTTTAGAGAAGATACAGAATACAAGGAAACAATACTGACGACAGAAATAGAATGTAATAGAATCTTCAAAAAATGTAAGATTCCTCCAGGCTTTTCATTTGAATTTGTAAAAAAAAATTTTTGTCACTTTTAATATTTTTATTTGAAAGGGGTTACAAGGTTAAAGACATAAAAAAAATGACTATTATTTAGAAAAAAGACTTATAAATTCAAGATATTAATCCTTTATGATTTATATGTAATTTACTGCTGAGTACGAAAGTTGTAGGGCATGACAGGAATGTCCTGTCCAAAGGACTTGAGGGAGTTATAAATGGCAATGTGTGATTAGGTTAAAACTGCAGCATAGTGATGCCACTGATTTTATATAATCTTCAGATCATGTAACTTGACACTTTTTCTCATTTTTATTAAGTCAGAGCACCGTAACATGGTGTGGGAAGTGAAGACAAATCAGATGCCTAATGCAGTACAGAAACTCCTGCTGGTGATGGACAAGAGAGCATCAGGAATGAATGACTCCCTGGAGTTGCTGCAGTGTAATGAGAATTTGCCATCGTCACCTGGATATAACTGCTGTGATGAGCACATGGAGCTTGGTAAACAAAATTCTCTGAAGTTCAGACTAATTTTTGTATTTAGCCAGCTTCTCTACTACCCTGACTGGCTAAAGAAGTATATTAAGTTTTTGTATATTAGGAATTTTCAGCATTTTATTGTTCTTGCTTTTAATAGTACTTAAAATCACCGGGACTTTGAGCTACTTATGGTTATCATAGACTTATTTACAAATTACTTAAACTGCTTTGTTGATTGTAAAAAGTTCAGGCTACTAAATACCTCTGGAAAACCTTACAACGTGACTTTTTAAAAGATACTAACTTTTGAAACATCCTGGTATGCTCTGTAAGGCTGACTTGGTGGAGAAACGACAGTGGACTCTTGAAACGTGAGGATTTGACATTTGTGGTGATCACTCACTGAGCTACTCCAGGGATACGTGTCCTGTAGATTTGGGCAGGTTTGTTGAGGGGCGACTGAATTATATTGCTTTGAGGCTGGTGTTCAGGAGTAAATGGCTAATGAATGCCCTTGGCTTGCCCGGCTTTTCACCTTGGCGTTGTCCCCATTTAATATGTGGTTGCCTTTAATGTTCATAAAAACTCTGAGATGGCATGACTGTCCTTGCTTTACAAGTGATGAATTGGGAGAGACTGTCACAGTAATGTGTGGGAATTGGGAGATTGTGAAAGTCTTGGGACACAACCTGTTTGAATGGTAAGGATTTTCTGGACGCTGATACTATTGAGTAGTGGTTCTTGTTGAGCAAGGAACACCATTGTAGTTAGTTGATTATCCCCTAGGGTGTTTTAGATTTCAGGAGGAAATCAGGCTTATGGGAGTAAAAAAATTGCCCCTTTCTATTTATGACATAAGTAATTTCCTGAAACTGAAAGAGATGAACCCTTTATAATAAAGAAATGATGGCCCCAGTAAGGGTATTGGCAATGAGGGAAGGGAACTAGTTACACCAGCCTGAGAATTGGAGGGTAGAATTAGCTGAAACTGGCATGATGTTTAGAACTCCTTGGCTGCTCTATGAAAAGGGATACCTTCTAGTCAGTTTTAAGAATGGATATCTTGAATTACTGCTTGCAGTTAAGACATTTCAGTTTTAGTAGACTATTTTGGAATGTTTGCCTGAATAGGAACTGTACGGCTTTCATGGTGACATTAACATACATATTTAAGGGACCTAGTGGGTCTATCGGTATGTGTTTTATAGAGAAGGGCTGTAGTTTTCCATTTTTTAAAGGGCGATAAAATGCTTTTCTTCGTGTACGTTTTCTGTTGCCATCCTATCTAGTCCCATCTAGTCCCTTCCTTTCCTTTTCTCTTCCTCCCTTTTAAATTGTGGGCTTATTTCTGTTTGTGTTCTTTATAGTGTTTGGGAAGTATCTGTAGTTTTTATTTTGGAAAGCTAAAAGTTTATCTCATACTACCTTTGGGGAATGTAGTTACAGGAAAAAGTAATCAGTAAGTAACCAAGTTCAGAAATTGTTAGTAAAAAGAGATACTTTTAGGGCTGGGGACATAGCTTGGTGACAGAGCTCTCGCCTAACATGCACAAGGTCCAGGGTTTAAGGCTCTGGGGGGGTAGAGGAGCCAACAAACTCTTAATACAGATTTGTGTAAGTAGAATCTAAAAATTTATAGTGTGATGTATAGTCTTACCTTTGAAAATTGTTGTTTTCGGGCTGGGGATTTAGCTCAGTGGTTTCACCTCCTGCTGTGCAAGCTCAAGGACCTAAGTTCCATCCCCAGTACCAAAAAAAAAAAAAAAGAAAATTGTTGTTTTCAATATTATAATTATCTGTATAGCAGGTTAATAAACTGTGTAAGTGATATCTACATATATGTACACATAAAATCCCTTTCTCCTTATTAAACTGTTGTAAAAATGTCTCCGTGATATATAGATTACTCCTAGGTGAGGTACAAAAAACTAGGGGGAAAAGCAGAAAATCCACACTGAACCCTCTTTCTCAGACTGAATACCGAGGTAATAACTTGGTTTAGGTAGTGGACTTTTGCTGCATTCATGTTTGTTGGGTTTACTTTTCCAACAGGCTTTGTTGATCCTTAAATGTACAAGGTGTCATTTTTAACTTGAAAGGTGTTTCATTTGAGAACATGCTGAGTATGATTCTGAATTAGGATTTTCTTCCTACAAAGTCAGGTAGCTAAATGTGAGGACTTCTAAGTGCAGTTACAGTATCTTTCAATGTATTAGACAGTATAATTCCCTTTTCATAATTTTGCATGTGCTTATTTGCAGATGACCTGCCTGAACTTCAGGCTGTGCAAAGTGATCCTACGCAATCTGCCATATACCAGCTGAGTTCGGATGTTTCACATCAAGAGTATCCAAGATCATCTTGGAACCAGAATACCTCAGACATATCAGAAAATACTTACCCTGAAAGTGAGGTGGATTGGCTGACAGAATTAGCAAATATTGCCACAAGTCCGCAAAGCCCACTCATGCAGTGCTCATTTTACAACAGGTAAGAGCATTGACTTGATTGTATTTTAATTTAAAACCTTTGCCACTACAAAAAGCTATTTAACATTTTTCCAATCTTAAAATTAGGCTGTTAATCATCTAGTAGATGGTTAAACTAAAATTTAAATAGTCATTGGAATTAAGCTCCCTTTCCAGGGACTACATTTCTCTTCAGCCTTTCCTCCTTGGTGCTTTTCCAGACTCCTGTGACTACTCGAGTATAACCCTTTACAGGCTGTTTTTTACTCTTCTGTGTTCATGAAGATCTGGTCTGTCTGTGACGGAAGGATCCTAGTGTGTTAAGTGTAGATACTCTGTCCATACTGAGACTTGCCAAGCAGATCAGAGGAGAAGAAAAAGATGGGTGGGAGTACTGTACAGGGGTTGTCCTTTATGAAAGAAGAATGTAGATTTATATTTTGGGGAGAAATGGGATAAAGGAAACAGTAGTAGTAATTTAAAATACATTGTTGAATGTGATATATGTAGAGAGTTTGGGTAAGAAGTGAGGGAGTAACATATTACTATAAAAGAAATCTTTGTCTTTATTAGTAATAGTTCACCATATCTGTCCTATAGTAGTAACACTGGCTGTTGGAATAGATGTTCTTTTCATCAGAGGGAAAGAGATCAAGCTTAAGGACTTTGACTCCATGGTTAAAAACTACTGTTTTATTTTAGACCATCTCCTGTACACATCATTGCTACAAGCAAAAGTTTACATTCCTATGCACGCCCCCCGCCAGTGTCCTCTTCTTCGAAGAGTGAGCCAGCCTTCCCACATCACCGCTGGAAGGAGGAAACACCAGTGAGACATGAGAGGGTGAGTTAAGCTTGCAGATATTTCAGTTCTTCAAAGTGTGTTTTCCCCTAAATTTGGAATGATTGTTATTCGAAGGTTCAGGATAACAGGTATTAAAAAATATATTAAGCTGGGTTGGTGGTGCACACCTATAATCCCAGCTATTCAGGAGGCTGAGACAGGAGGATCCATTTGAGACCAGCTTGGGCAGTTTAGCAAGACCCTGTCCCAAAATGAAAATATAAAAAGGGCCAGAGATGCAGCTCAGTGGTGCTATACTTCTGGATGTACTTCTGTCTCACAAAAACAAGTAAGTAAATAAATGTTTGTAACATTTTTCTTCACAGGCAAATAGTGAGTCAGAGTCTGGCATTTTCTGCATGTCCTCCCTGTCAGATGATGATGACTTGGGATGGTGCAATTCCTGGCCTTCAACTGTTTGGCACTGTTTTTTAAAAGGTAAACAAATACTTGAATATTCATTTTCTAGCTTCCTTGTGAGCCCACCAGCCACATATATAATATTTGTTTTCTAATTAAACTTCAGGCACACGTCTGTGCTTTCATAAGGGAAGCAATAAGGAATGGCAAGACGTGGAAGACTTTGCTAGAGCTGAAGGCTGTGAGAATGAGGAAGATCTCCAGACGGGCACTCACAAGGTTCATTTAAAATGCTTTCAAATGTGCCAGAATCTTTCAGAAGGAAACCGGGTTGTTACAGGAATGTCCTGTTTGTTTTGATGTTTAAATGACTTCTTAGATTTTCAGTAGATTTTATGACCATTCACTGTTCCTTAGCCTGATGAACAGGAGCCCTGATTTCAGGCTTACCATTCTAGTTATGCTTTTAAAATGGGTAAAGAGCATACCTAGCAGCACTTTTTTGTGTTTTATACATTTTGTATTGGGGGGTGCTAAACTGGCATGAAAAGTAAATGATACGCTGGCTGATGAAAGCCTTGTCTTAGGTAGTCTACAGTGTTTATTTTCCCTGTAAGGAATTGAGAGTTGATTGTTATTACTTCGCAAATGATTCCATGAAACACTTCTAAACTTTCTAAACTGATATGCGAAAGTATGGAGGGACATTAAGATAGCAGTTACATCTTTCACTTTGAAATCTTTAATTTCTCCAACTCATATGTGCTTATTTAAAATTCCTTTTTTAATTGTATTGTTTCGTGCTGTTGAATCTCTTGAGAAAAAAAATCTTAACTTGGCTGCCTTCAGTGACCCGGTTCTTGCTGTTAGTCTTCGTTCTAGTGAAGTGCACAGTAGTCTGACTTTGGCCTCTGTTACTACTCCACTAAAGCTGCCACAGAATTCACTAGCTTTCTTCCAGTTTCTGGGACGAGAGGCTCTTGCTTGTTATGCTTCCTATCTCTGCCCCTTTCGGCTCACTGGTTTGGTTCCTGACTGTGTCTTCCCTGATTTATGGAGCATGGCAGGGCCTCAGCTCTCCGTCTGACTGGTGCAGTCCACCACATACCACATGCAGAGAAGAGCACAGCTCTGCCGCCTTCCCTGTCACTCTGGGATGTGCAGTCAGGGGCCGGGGCCTCTGGCTCTGCCGCCAGCTGTCTATGCCAGGGCCTTGGGCGCACTGCCGACCCCTGGGCCAGGGCTTCCTGCTCTCCGAATGGCTTTGGAGTGAAGTTTCCAGTGGCAGCAAGAAGATGATTGTGGGGTTAGCTTACGTGGAGCATGTGTCTGTAAACATTTCCAGCTCATGTGCGACATCTCCACATGAATAACGACTGGTTCTTCCACCTCAGCGTAATATGCCAAAACTCTGCAGGTTTTCTCTTTCTAGCTTAATTTCTCCTTATTCTTTTAGAGTTATTATCCTTTTTGATGACCAAATTCAAAACCATGAAACTGTCTTTTATTATTCCCTTCACTCCCTTCATAGTTGTTGCCATAAAGATTTTTGGCACTCTTTTCTCGTTCTTGCCTTTGTTCATGCACTAGTATACTGACGCACACTACATAGAGCTAGCTGTTGGCATGTGTGTTTTTCTGTGAGTTCAGCAGGGGTAAGGATCAGATCTTGTTAATGTTGGTATTTTCAGAACTTGCCACCTGGCATGTACTAAATGCTCAAATGTTTGTTGAGTTTAATTTGGTTCTACTACCACCGCACTTATCAGTTCAGGACTCTTAATAGTATTTCTCATTATATTCTCAAATAATTGAACCGCAAATTCCCTTTTTAAACTGCAATTATTATCATCTTAAAATTGACATATTAATAAAAATCCTTCTGCTGACTTCCCAGTATCTAAGTGAAAATTTAACTACTTTGCCTGTCTTTTTCAGCCTTATTTACCCCAAGTCTGAACTTACCTTGTATTAGCACTCGTTAAAAAGTGCTCATTACTCCCTAAAAAAGGTGTTAAGTCCAACTGTTCCTGGTGCAAGGCATGTTCTACCCTTCTGAATTTTGGCTTTTCAGTCTCAGTAGAAATGGAATTGATGGCCCTCTCTAATCTCTTTCCTTTGTAATTAATATCTTTGTTTACTGCACTCTATCACCATTGTTTATGCTTGACTTTTAAAGAGCTTATTCCAGTCTACATTGTAGTTACTTACACGTCTCTCTTTTCATCACTGGGTTGAAAGCCCTTTAAAGCCAGAGATCATCTCTTGGTTATTTTTACCTTTTCCGGTCTTACATACAATGGGTACATCACTGTTTGTTGAACACTTCCAATTCACTCACTCTAAGCATATATTTTCAGGGCTATGGTTCTGATGGTCTGAAGTTATTATCACATGAAGAAAGTGTATCGTTTGGTGAATCTGTACTGAAGTTGACTTTTGATCCTGGTACAGTAGAAGATGGTTTACTTACAGTAGAGTGTAAGCTGGACCACCCTTTCTATGTTAAAAATAAAGGTAGGCTTCAGCTGAATTTGTAACTTTTAAAAGAATGGTTCTTAAATTGAAAGGAAAATGTATTTCAAACTAAAATGACCACAGGAAATGCTTCCAGTATTAATAGTGGCTAAGTATCTTAGCAGTAGTCAAACTCCTGTATGAGAAATTTTAGATTCATGTAACATGGTAAGCTCTCTATATCTTGCTATATAGTTCAGGATTACAGTACTCTATTAATTAGGTTTTGGTTTAGTTACCAAACGTGTTGTAAAATTGAATCTGTTTTCAGAGCCATTTATAGTAATACCATGTTAAGTGTAATTTAATAATTCAGAGACTCTTTCATAGTCTGGTCATCATTTATCACTGTCTTGTACAGTGACGGAAGTGCTGATTGATAGAGACCTGTATATAAATAAAATGTAGAATTAAACTTATTTTTGAGGCCATTCACTTGCTGAAAGGAAGTACTTACCTAGTGCATGCTTTATTGTAGATATTTGTGTTAGAAAATGTCCTCAGATTTTAATAGCTTTATTGTTAAGATACAGAAACATGTCTTTTATAACACACTTAGGGTGCTTTCTGTTCATCTTCATCCTTCGGGCAACTGGCGCTCACCTTTAGGTTGGTCATCGTTTTACCCGAGCTTGACTGTGGTGCAGCACGGCATTCCATGCTGTGAGGTCCATACTGGTGATGTCTGTCTACCTCCTGGACACCCCGATGCCATTAATTTTGACGATTCAGGTGTTTTTGATACATTTAAAAGGTAATACTGGATTTTTTTTTTCTGTTTAAACTTTCTCGTTTCTTTAGTGATAAACATTTAAGAAGTTAAAACCTTGTAATAAAGATTTGAGAGTTACAAAAGAACTACTTAGAGGAAAGTGTGTGTGATATACAATTAAATGAAAAAAAACATAATTAAAAGAAAAGTAACAGCTAAGGAGGAGGTTTATGTAACATAGCCATACAAGACAGATGAGTTTACAAAAACATTTAGGATTAAACAATTGTTTTTATCAGCACATAAATCTATTAGTGTTTTATAGTTAACTGTATCTTTTTTGGGACGGTTAATTGCATCTTTCTTTAATACTAATTTTGACCAAGGGCATCCATTATACAGGTAACAAAACTGGCAAAAATTTAACATTTGAAAAAATAGAGGAAGCAGTTTTTTCTGAGGTTATTTTGAGTAAGTGGCAGAATTACTGCTTGCTACAATATGACAAGAATCCACAAGTCCTGACTCTCAAGGTTTACCAGCTGTCTGTCTTTATGGGCCTTCTCCGATTTTAGCCCTAAAAACCCAGGATGCCTGGAGATCCCTCAGTCCTGCACAACCAGGACAGGTGATCATCTATTTCCAGAAGATACCCAGAGAAGTTTGTATGTAGATAAGTGGGATTTTAAGACTTACATTTTCTTCATGATAGATATCAATTCCATTGGTATATATAGGCCTTAAGTAGAGAATTCTTGAGTTTCTGCTGGCCTATAGATTTCATTTCATTGAATTTAATATAAGGTTAATACTTTATATATTGTTAGGATAAGTGAGGTTATTATCTCAAAAGCAACGACCATAGAGCCTAGCACAGGCCATTTGCTCAGTAAATAGCTACAGGATTAGAATCTAAATGGTTTTTCATTTCCTCCTATATACTCCTTTTTGAAAAACTGTAGGAAAATGAAAGAATTTTAAGGACTGATTTAAGTATTCTTAGGATGTAGATCAGTGATAACTCTTGTCTTTTTGTAAGAGTGTAACCAGATAGAAAAATTTGGGGAAATATCTTGGTTTTATCTTATAAAGGTAAATATCAGCAATTCTACTCTTTTCTTACATATACCCAAGAGAAGTAAATTGTGATGATACATAGAGAGGTGCAAATATGCTCATTGCTGTTTTCCTTATGACAGCAAAAACAAATGTAGAAACATCAATATTGATTAATTGGATTTTGTCACATAAATTGTGGTAGAATCATACAGTAAAATCTTGTCAGTTGTAAATGAATGAAACTTTCCTACATTTAAAGCATGTGTCAGTTTTTTAAAAACAGTAAAAAGTCTCAAACATGAAAGTATTCTTGTGATTCACTTTTTTGATGGAATCATGTTCCTCAGAGATACATCTAATAAAACCACAATATGTTTAAGCTTTGTATGTCATATATAATACTATGCATTATATAATTATGTCTGGTCCCCCAACCCATCCCCCAGGTTCTGTGAGTCACTGAGAGGACTCGAAACGGCATACACCTGTGCTTGTGGCTGTGATTTATTAGCGTGCAAGGGGATTTATTATGTGATTTTCTGAGTAAGGGGAGAAGAGATGGGGCAAAGTCTAGGAGAAGGCAGGCTAGGAGAGGTCCTAGCCGAGCCACAGAGGATCCGCTTAATTCCCCCAGCAGTGAGTTGTGACAACATACAGAAAATGTTCTGTAGCACGAAAGTTCAGTAGATACTTAGGACCTGGGATTTTTATTGCCTCTACCTGGCACATACTAAAATTGCAAACTTTCAAAAGGAAATTGGGTGTTCAGAGTAAGCCATACTATTTGTGCCCAGTGTAAGCACAGTAGACCAGTCTTATCAGTTGTAGCAATGACAAAAGCTCTCCTCAAGTCCAAGCTCTAGATGCCAGTAAAGGGCCAACCCTGCAGGTAGATCTTTGAAAGGATAGTGGTCAGGTTGTAATATGAAGTCCTTTTACAAAAAAGCATTACTAGAGTGAATATATTAATGTAGTTTGTGCTGCAGTAATATGGCCAGTTTTGTTTTTTTAAAAACAATAAAATTACTAACGAACCAAACCATTAGGAGAATGGTTATCTGGGAGTTGGCACTTACAGAATTTCAGTGATGTTAGAAATACTGCTTATTAACGTTTTTTTTTTTTTTTTTTGGTACCGGGGATCGAACTCGGGTCCTTGGCTTGTGAGGCAGGCGGTGGAACCACAGAGCTAAATCCCCAGCTCTGCTTATTAATCTGTATTTAGAGGTTCACTAGCCACTTAGGCTTTGTAACTTGCTATGTTAAATCTATGTATCAAGAATTGCATAGTGCAAAACTTTGGTTTTTAAAGCAGAAAGGAAAACTTGGCTGCCTAATTCCTGTTTTTCTACCATGGCAAGTTTTCACTCCATGTTCCAATTGAGTAGTGATTACTCTCGGGATGACCTTGGCCACTTTCTCATTTTACTGTTGAGTGACTACGGTGTAACAGCAGTGTGATCTTTTTCTTTCCCTGCAAAGGAATGGAAATTGCAGTTTCATCCAGGAGAGACCATGAAAAGGTTGAGCACCTAAATTTTCGTTGTGATGAGAAGGGACAGTCCTGCCTGCACAGGAAGGATAAGAAGGGAAGGAGGGGAGGAGGAAGAAACTTGTTCCAAGAGAGAACCGCAGAGCAGATTCTCAGGCACACTTGGGGAACTGGGGGAAGGGTTGGGATTTTGTTTTTAGAAAGAGGCTTTCTAGCTTCACATGAGGCAGAAGTCAACAGATGAATATGTAAACACAATTTAAGACTCTGCTTTAGCAAGGAACCCTCCAAGTAAGAGTGTATGATGTGAAAAAGCCCATTTGGAGACACAGATTGAGGCCAGCCTAGGCATCAGACAGGTTTGTGTGTTGTGAAGCTAGTGTTTCTGTTGAAGTAATGGGATAATTTTAAAATTTATTAAGTGCCTATTTAATATTCATTACCCTCTTAGGTTATAGCCTCATTTTATATAGAGGGAGACAGTGAGATCTAAAGCTAAGAGAAGTTAAGGAACATGCCCATATCAGAGCTGGTTAGTGTCAGAATTAGGATTCAAGCCTTTACCTTGTGAAGAATTTAATACTCAACGTCTGCTCATTTAGGCTTCTTCTGTAGTAACAAGAGAGAATCCTAGTTGAGTGCTGCTAGGTGCCAGCCTCTGCCTTAAGTGTTTTTACATTACTCCTTCAGCAGCCCTGCCTGCATAGCATGTATTACTTGGCTAGGGGTTTATTTAACTTGCTCAAGATCATATTACTAGTAAGTAGCAGCACTGGAAACTGTACCAACTTAATCTTACATTATTATAAGCTAGGGCATGGGCCTGTGTCTTTGCCCAAAGCCGAACTGCCTGGACTCAGATCCCATCTCTGCAATATATTTACTATGGGAGCTTGGGTAAGTTAAGTGACTTTTCCGAGGCTATTGGAAAAACAGAACAAAGTAGCTGGCAAAATGAAGTTACTGTTGAAAGGGTTAAATGAACTCCTGTGAGTGCCTTGATTAGTGTGGGGTTGGCCTTTCAGAGCCCTGACTGAGCAGTGAAGGTGAGGGGTGCTGAGCTAGGAATGGCTGCTGGCCAGAGGGGAGATGAGGCGAGGTGCCTTTGGGGTGCCCACAGGGGCTCAGTGAGGAGAGCCGTTGCTGCCTTGTAGTACAGCAAGAGATTAAGGTATTTTAAAAGATACTTTTAAAGGCCGGGGATTTAGTTCAGTGGTTCCAGCGCCTGCCTCACAAGCGCAAGGTCAGAGTTCGATCTCTGGTACCAAAACAAACAAAAAGATACTTTTAAGTCTTAATCCTGTAGCTGTGTCACAATCCTGAACTGTGATTGTTTTAAACTCATTTAGGTTTATCTACAATGGAAACATAACAGGTTTATACCACTAGATGGGTGGAGTTTTCAGATTTTAGTAATTTGCTTTACCGCCTTTTGCTATTTTGAATTGTAACTAATTTTCTTCAGTAGAGCTGAATAATTTTGTCAGATTCATCTGCCTAAATTTGCTGTTTTTCTGAACTTTACACGGGAGGGGCTTACGATATTTTATAAATGTTGCGATCCTAGGTGGAAAAATGTGGATTTTTAAGAATTCATTGGATAATTCTGCAATCTTAGTTAAGTATATGTATTTCTTATAACACTTTTAAGAAAAGATATTATGTGACTGGTAATTGGTAGAAGGCATTTTTATGTAGTAAACAGCACAGACCTATTCATTCAGCTCTTTCCTTCTGTCTTGAGAATACTGTTTCATAATCTCATAGGCTTTACCTGTAGGCAGATGCTATTATTATAGCTAACATGAACCTATTTTCATATATTACCAGAGTATCTGTTTCAAGGAAAAGAACGAGCTCAGTTCAAAGTAATGGCTAAATAAAGGATTTCTGCCAAGAGGTACAGGCAGAAAGAGTTAACAAAGTTGGAACACAAAACACTTCTTTTGACTGGTTTATCTCCAGGTTGTGGTCTACCCTACCTCTAATTTTCAGCTAATATTTTCAGTTAATACTATTTGTTCACCCTAAGTTTAAGGCCATGGTAATGTAAGTAAACATGGTGTTGGATGGGTTCATAGATTCTGGGTTTGGATCCTAGTACTGTGGCCTTGGGTGAATAATACTTTAGCCTTTTTCTTCATATGAGAGGGTGGGTAATGGGACCTTCCAAGCAGGCTTGTTGAGGAGGGAGAGAATGGGGATTGGTTATTTCCATGCTGTAAACTGAATTTACAGACAAAATGTGATGTTTCCTGAAAGGTAGGTTTTTAGTATGAACTTTTAAGATACTAGGCTATAACACATGAATGGCATTTTAGGGGACTGGTGTACCTATATACATTATCAAAGTCCTGTGCATTTTAAATTCTTTTAGCAACACCTAACAGGTTTGGCTGTCCTTACCTGACCCATCTTCCGTAGTATTCTGCCTTGGCCTGATTTGTGCCTGCCACTCCTTTTTCATGTTCTGGGTCTAGGCTCCTTTAGACCAAGGCATCAGATTGTCAGGTTGTTACAAGTCAGCGTGAAGCCCAAATTGGTTGTGTGGGATCTAGAGGAGTTTCTTGCCCTGAATACAGTATGTGGGGGGAATCGGAGCCTTGGAATCTTTAAAAAAATATTTTTTTGCATTATTTGCAGAGGTTTTTTTTGTGTGTGTGTCAATTTAGTCAGTGCATACATAAAGTTTTATAAGTAACCATCAGTGGCAAAACTTGTTAAGGTAATGTTAGTAACACTATATAAGTAAAGATGCATTGAAATTTCCAAATTGGTATTGTTTTTTAACCCTGGTTTTAGAAATTGTATGATCCAAATTAAAAGAAAAACTATTTTTTAATTTTCCAGCTATGACTTCACACCTATGGATTCTTCTGCAGTCTATGTGTTGAGTAGTATGGCTCGTCAGCGTCGTGCATCTTTGTCTTGTGGAGGACCTAGTGGTCAAGACTTTGCAGGATCTGGATTCAGTAAGAATTGTGGCTCGGCTGGATCGTCACAGCTCTCTTCCAGTTCTTTGTATGCTAAAGCTGTCAAAAACCACAGCTCAGGGACTGTGAGTGCCAGTTCTCCTAATAAGTGCAAAAGACCAATGAATGCCTTCATGCTTTTTGCCAAAAAGTACAGAGTTGAATATACTCAGATGTATCCAGGGAAAGATAACAGGTAAATATAGTAGTAATTCTGACTCTGAATATTGAGAGTACTTGAATGTACTTCATGGTAACTGGGATGCCACTTGTCCCTAGCTTTTATTGAATGCTTCCTATTTTCATGGGTTGACTTTTAAGGATCTATCTTTTAAAATAACAGTAAAGGGCTGGGGATTTAGCTCAGTGGTTTTGCCGCCTGCTGCGCAAGCGCAAGGACCAGAGTTCGATCCCCGGTACTAAAAAAAAAATAAATAACAGTAAATGCCGTTTACATTTTAAAGGACAAAGTTCTGACCCTCAGAGTTCCATTTTTATAGAAGACCATCACCTCTTGTAGTCTTACTATGGAATGTGCTGGCATTGGCAGTTCATAGCATGCTGCCAGGTTTGTCAGAAGATTGAACTTAAAAGTTGTCCACAGTGTAGTCCAGGAATAAAAATGAACTCAAGTCCTTCCTCTTCTATACCAACCAGTTACATCTCCTGTATCAAAGCTGTCTTCTAGTCTCCATTTTTCTGAAGATCAAAATTATCATTTCATCTTTGATATCATAAAAGTCAAATGATTATCTACACAATTGAATTGTGACACCACATTTAAATGTCCTAAGCCCTTAAATCTAAGTAATGTTTATACTGCATAGTATTCACATTGGAGAAGGAGAGAAGCTTCTCATCCTAAATGCATCTTTGAGAGAAGTAACACTGTAATGAATAGCTTTGTCTCAGTAGCTGGTTATTTCTTTAGGATCTGTGGTGTACAATTACTGAGTCAAGTATTCTAAGGACCTTTTCAGTACCACTGAAATTCTTAACTCTTGGGTCTGTTATTTGTGTAACTTCGGGAGATTCACATAAACTTTAACCTTTCATTTCTTATCAGTAAAAAAACAGGTTTGACTGTAATGTCTTCATAAAAATTCAGTTTAGAAGTATGCTTTTCTGATTACTATATGATATAGCCATAGAAAGTAAGTTGTTAGAACTTAAAGGGATTTAAAATATATTCAAATGCTCTTAAGAATATATTTATTAAACTTCTTCCCCTTGCGGCCCCAGCAAATGGCCAGCCTAGATTTAGTTACTGGTAAAGGGCTGTTTCTCTTTGCACAAAGCTGGTAGTGAATGACTAAATGTGTGGCTTGACATCTAGAAATTGGGTTTATGTTCCTGTAGCAGTCAGTCTTTCTCCAACAATTTGAGTTCCAGCAGGGATTCTTTCTGGATTTATAATTCTGGCTAATTGTACTACTCCTATTAAGAGTACAAGTCTCGGGCCGGGGATTTAGCTCAGTGGTTTCGCCGCCTGCTGCGCAAGCACAAGGACCCAAGTTTGATCCCCGGTACCAAAAAAAAAAAGAGTACAAGTCTCATTTTCTCTGTATTCTATTTTCTTTTAGGATCTTTGTGTCAGCTTATCCCCCTTATTGCTCATAAATCTTATTCTTTGCATTTTACCTTTGCTTCCATGTGGTGTTTTGGTAATCATCTAATATTGAAGGGTATCG
This sequence comes from Heterocephalus glaber, assembly GCF_053883595.1. NCBI lineage: Eukaryota > Metazoa > Chordata > Mammalia > Rodentia > Bathyergidae > Heterocephalus > Heterocephalus glaber. The sequence goes on along the minus strand of NW_028258156.1, from coordinate 21,964,763 downwards.
GGTGTTCCTATTTTCTAAATTGAATGAGGAGAAATGACATAATTTTGAACTTGGATTTCCTCCATTTCTTTAATATAGCTATATCTTAATTTGATGAATGACCTTATTTGGGCACAAACTGAAGGAACAGAGACAAAATACATAGGTCAGAGAGAAAAAGAGCTCACATCAATATAGATGAAAAATTCAGTACAAAAATGAATGTAGATAGTATTGTATATTTTATAATTGTGGTAGAAAATACAGATTATAGGCCATGTCATTGTGCACATTTCATTACTTGTCATATTTCAATTGAAAAGAATAAGCTGGGCATAGTGGCAACCCTTGTAATCCTGACACACAGGCAGTAGGTTTATGGATTGGAGGCCAACATGGGCTATGTAGTGAGGCCTTGTCTCAAAAAAAGAGAGAAATAAATATCTCAAGTATCACGTAATGAGCTTTTTAAAAACATTTCATACTGAGAGATGTATGTACGTATTTCTTACTGGCTTAACTGGCAGATCTGTCAACCATTTTTAGTACCCTTACCCAGAAAGCTACAAAAATTGTTTTTTTGTTTTTTCTGGTACCGGGATCGAACTCAGGACCTTGCGCTTGCGAGGCAGGCGCTGGAACCACTGAGCTAAACCCCCAGCCCCCAAAACTGGTTTTTAATAAAGGAAGATGGAGCATGGTGTTTAACTGCATTGGCAGGGTGATAAAGGAAACTGTACTTACTGTGTACTTCTAAAGTAGCAGTTTCTGGGGCTCCTGTTGTGCTAAAGCACAGCTGCCACTGTCTTCCTTCTCAGACTGCATAAAATGACTTGCAGTCATGCCAGGACTTACTGACTCTTCCGAAAACAATTGGTCTGTCTGTGTATCCTGGGTGAGACTACTGTAACAGGCTTGGTAGCAAGTGACAGGTTTAAGTAGGAAAATAGTTGCAGATTTCTATCATGATGGTTCTTATCATCTTGTCATCCTGCAGGCCATCTGACATTGTATTGTGCTGGAGAGAATGATGACAGCCTTGACCTTGTGGGGGGGGACAAGATGTTTTGAAACCTTTCTACCCAAAGTAGCAGCAACACACTTGACATGATCTTTATGAAAAAGTCTCGTCAACATTATGTAAATGTTTATTTTACAGAGCCATAAGTGTGATCCTTGGTGACAGGTGGAAGAAAATGAAGAATGAAGAGAGGAGAATGTACACATTAGAAGCAAAGGCTTTGGCTGAAGAGCAAAAACGTTTAAATCCTGACTGTTGGAAAAGGAAAAGAACCAATTCAGTATGTTTCACCAAGTAGTTTGGAATGATCTTGGCTCCCCATTGGTGCACCGGTTTGGTGGGGCAGTTGTTAGGGCCTTTAGAGCATGAGCTCATATTGTGTCTCCGCATTCGCGTACTTCAAAGTCCGATGTTTTCACAGCATCGTAAGAGGAAAGGCTTCCTTGTTTTTCATCCCTAAGTGCCATTTACTCACTCAGTATGGCGAGTAGACATCTCAAGCCAACTTAAAAAGAGCATCCTAAATGTGAAGGTGGAAAGATCCTGTGGGTGTAGTATTTCTAGCTGGGTTGAAAGCTAACTCAATACTACAGTGGAGCCCTGCTCACTCGGTGGCATGTCTCAGCAGCCTTTCCTTGCTTGGTGAGGGCTAGTGAGGACAGCAGGGTGGGCTTGCTGACATTTATGGGGACTCGGGTCTGTACATCAGAAACCCCAAGAAGAAGAAAACAGGCCCAGGTAGGTGGTAAACAAGGTTGTACCACAATAATGCCACTTCAGACAAGCTTGGCTGTTGGAATTTTTCCGTTACTAGTCTAGTATACTTTACATTATTTTTAGTTTGATGAAAAAATTTCACATCGTAGAATGGGCTCAGTTTGAAATCCTGAAAAATGAAGATGTCAGCAGTTAAGAGGGTTAAGGATGTTTTACATTGATTCTGTATATTTATGCTTGTTTTTATAGTAACATGCAAATCATAGCTTAAGTTTTTCAAGAATCCCAGCTGTCAGATTAAGTAGAAAGTGTTTGAACTGGATTTTGGAAGTTCTTTTATTAGTTTAGCATTTCATGTGGTAGGACATTGCCTGAATCCCTTTTTTCCTCCTAGTCCACTTCTTAACAGTTTTGTAAATTTTCTGGATGCTTGAGCTATAAGATAGTAGCAAGCTTTAAAATCATTTTTGAGAAAGCAATCTTTTTAAAATAGCAAATTTGTAAATATTAGTTACCTGATCTTTTGTGTGTAAAAGTACCATATTGATTTGTAAACATTTACTGAGTTTAATTTTATTTCCACAGGGCTCACAGCAACATTAAACCAGGATACAATGTTTCTTAAGTCTGTAGTGGCAAAAACATTGACTCTTGATGGAAAGGCTTAAGAAGATCAAGGTCTCATCATTGGTCCTGAATTTGTATGACCATAAGATACCGATAGCATTGAGTCTTGAAATGATTTGATAATATAAGTGAGGATTTGCTTTCTCCATTAGAGCATTAAGTATGCTAAAACTATCAACATTGTAAACCAAATTGCCTTATTTTCCTTCCGACCTTCATATATGTCTATCAGGTAATATAGGCTTGAAAATTGATATCCTGTGGTGCTAAAGTACAGTAGAAAGAGAGAAAGTGTATACATGTTTATTTTAAATCGTACGAAGGGGAATTTAAAAACATGTAACTGCTGTTTATACATTGGCTCCTTCCTGCTTATTAATCTGTATGTATACATGGTGGAAAGAAGCAGAAGCTGGGAGTTGAGCTTTCATAAGCATCCACCACATGGCCCAGCATCTGTGCCAAACACAGGCCCTCTCAGTCTGGCCAGTGCCAAGGGACTACAGAACATGCGGCAGGTGGATGGCGTCGCTGTCACCTGCTGCAGTTCCTGCGGGCATGCTGAGTTTTTGCACCAGGTGGCAGCACTAATCCATTATTTCCAATGGAGACCAGCCCGGCAGAGGGAAAGTTAGTTAATAGCATTGGGATATAGTCACTGCAATGGTGCTATTAACAGTCAACACCCTTGTATTTTTTAACTTGTGTCCTGTATCTCCTCAGCCACATATCTTAAGTATATTTTGTCATCGTATCTTTATGGTGGGGGCAGTCTTTGCACTTATTGCAGTGCAACACTTGCACTTTACTTTTCCTCCAACTGTCTAAAATTAGAGCAAATACATTGGCAATACAGCTGCTTTTGCTCCGAGCTACAATCATGGCTTCTCATGTTACTTACCAAGTGGTGTGTGGTTAGGAATCACAGCTGTAAAATTGATTTCAGTTCATTACACTTCATGATGTTGCCCCTCAATTTTGCACACTATATTCTTGTATATTATTTCAAATAAAATGAAAAAAAGTTTCTCTCTGACTTCTGGTTGATCTTGACTGAATTTTCTGTATGAATTTATCAGAGCAATGGGATCAGGAGATGGAAACAAAATCCAAACACTCAGAAGACGTTTTGATTTTAAAGTTAATGGGACAAGAGCAATAGAAAAATCAGACTTGGATTATTGTTAATCTTTGTAAAAGAATGATCTTTAATTGGTCTGTTACAAGGCTGCTGAACGGTCTGCCCAGTGCCTCTTAATAAACTGGCAATGTATAAAGATACTGTATACCATTTAAAGAACACTCAGCCCCTAGCTTTAGGATAACCAAACTCCTGCATACTGGAATTTCTACTTTGGGGATTATATTTTTAAAACATTAACGCCTGACTGCTGCCCAGAGATGTGTCGCAAGCTCTCCTGGTGATGTTAGTGTGCAGGCAGATTTGAGAACCACTGGGCCACATACCTGATGGAGGCCCAGGCTGGGGCAGAGGACCTTTTACATACCTAGCCAGGTACCAAAATCTGAAAGAGGAGGAAAAAGTTGGATGTCTAGCAGGAAGAATCAGGCCTGTGGAGTTCAAAGGTTATGCTTATGAATCTATTTTGACATTTTATGCTACTGAAAGTAGAAGTGCTCAAGAGGTAAAGTTCAAAAGGAAATACAGGAAAGGTCCATTATGGTCTTAACTCATGTGGAGTAGCCAGCGCCATGTGGAGATCAACGGATAGCACGTTGCTACTGAAGAGCAGACATCGCTTTCTGAAGCAGCTGAAGCATTATGGGATACACTGGTGCGAATTCTTTGCCTTCTCTGTTTCTCACTGATTGAACATAAGCTTCCAGGGCTCCCCTGAAAACCAAAAAAATGAAACAAGTTAAAAACAATTTTAGGGGGTAGCAGTACAAAAAAATTAGAAGTAAGTGCATTTCCAGAACTGAGTTATTGTCACCTTCAAACACTGGGAGTGTCACACTGGTGGCTGTGCTTACCATTCTCGGTCTGTATTGGACTCAGTCTCATCATGCCCAGGGGCACAGGCTCTGCCTTCACAAGGTGTGCTGGCGGTGACACTATAGGTATGTGACACTCCTTATATATGATGGCTATGAAGAGCCCACGAGTGGAGTATTTCTGATGAATGACATGGTAAATAGTCTGAATACTCACTCTCATGGATTAGGCCAGTGCAGCCCCATGCTGCTTCCTGCCCTATAGCCCAGTGAAAGGCTGAGGCAAACATCACCTGGCCTGCTGAATCTAAATGTATGGCCTTTTACAGAAAGTTTGTCAATCTGTGAACCAGAACACCTGTGTAAGTGGGGTTAGAATGGTTCCGAGATCATTACTGGCTTATTCAAGTGGCAAGTATACAAACATTTTTCTCACGATCACTGTTTTCTTCAAAATTTCACACTAAAGATGTAGGTTGATACTCAGCTTACAGTCTCATCCCATCTAGGTTTGACTTGGCCTGGTTTTGTTGCTCCCAAACACCTGGTCAGCCAGGTGCAAGCTCTGGTAACCTCCCCTCAACTTTGTCCCACCTGCTATACCAACCACCTGAACATGGAATTCATTTCTGCAGTTCCTGTTTCCAGGCCTGACCTCTCTCTAGATTACATCCCTACAAGTCAACCTGTCAGAAACCTAGGGCAGTGTTTTCCTACCTCCCCTTTTCAATACAGGGCACCAGCTAATGGTCTCTGACCTCTCCTACACCTGATCCACCATCAGCCTTGAATTTACCTCGAACGCTTCACACTGAGCCATTCAGCCCTGTTCTCCCTTTGCCCTGTCTGAGCCTTTGCTGTCTTGTGACCTGATGACTGCTGTCAGCTTCTGGGTGGTGGCCTTCCTGCCTGTGCCCTTCTTGGAGCGTAATGTCGCTTGTCATGCCCTATTCCCTATAGGCTAATGCCCAAATACACAACCCAGCTGAATGCCGGCTTCATCATCAGTCTCCACCTGGCCTTTTCCTGGCTGATGGCTTTTAGACAGTTTGGTGTGCCCTAAAAAGGCAAAGGAATCACCAGTTTCCTTTTGGTGCAAAGAGCTTCACTGTGACTATTCACCAACCTCACTGCCTGCCCAAGCAGAGATCAAGGGTGTTTGTGACCATGCCTCTCCCTAGTAAGAGGCATCTCCAGCCTTACTGAATATCTCACTTCCCTATCTCTGGAATGCCCTTTGCAGAGCTCCTGTCTCTTAGGACTCAGCCTCAAGTGTTTCATTAAAGCCCTCCCTAACTCCAGACAGCACAGAAGAACGGAGAGCACCTTGGAGCTGCACACATCTGTGGAGATGTCTGGCTTTGGTATCAGCAGCCTCGACTGCTGAGGGCTGGCTCCACTCTGTTCAGGGCATGAGTCCTTCAAATGGGCCCCGTGGAGGGATGGCCACCTCCTAACAAGATGTCTGCCAACAGCAACCCTTAGCTCACTTGCTCAGTCCCAAGCTCCACTAATACACAATTCTCAGCTGGCTGCAAGATGGAATTTCACGCTGTCAAGAGAACAATGTTTTGTGAGGCGCAGAGCTGACTCTTTAATGGAGCAATTTCTCTAGGAAAAAACTTGCTTCTTTTAATACTTTTCTAGTTGCTATGCCATTCTGGGCAACTGTCCCCACTCCACAAATGTCATCCTTACAGATTCACAGGGTGTCTGTGTGTAAGAAATAAATATGTTGAAATTCATAGAAAATTGTCCTGTAACGAATGGATTACATCCATTCTTGTTTAATAAATGCTAAAAATCAATTTAGTTTCATTTGCATTCAAAAGGATAAGAAATTATATAAATTATACAATATGTAAAAAGTGGCTCAGAAATGAGGGGTTTTTTTTTTTTGGATTCATCAAAAACATCAGAGCTATGGAGAGAAAAACAGATTAAGCAGCCCTCCTACATAAAATCAGAGCAAGATTTTCAAGCATTTATTAAATTACTTCATATGCTTCAGCAAAACATTAGCTTTCTTGGAAGGCAGGCCAAGCATTATGTAAGAGTTGGGTGCAACTCTGGTTTGTAACCATAGTTCTTACTGGGGAAAAACCCCTCAGATCAGTACTACAGAAAGGGCTTATGGTAACATGGCAACACTTCTCACAGTGACCCCCACTAACCAAGTAGAGGTTTTTATGGAAAACAAAGTGGATTTCTGTCAGGCATTAAACATTCTGCATGATTAGTGCTGAAGTGCACACTGACTTAGATATACCTCCAGCCTGCAAAGGCAGTTAAAGCCCAGGCTTCTCCTCCAGACGCCCCACGCTGGCCTCGGGCTCATTTCAGGCCCTCAGCTCCCAAACCCAGGAAGCACCCAGTGTTACAGGGCCCCAGAGTCTCACACAGTAACTCTGGACAGAGGAACGGTGTGCAGCCTATGGCCCTGCACAATGGCGTGAGCAGAGGTCCAGGGCGGTGAACAGCACAGAACATTTTCTGACAGACTACAGATAAGAGAAGCGTTAGGCCTGCAGAGCCCATGGACAAGTCTGACCTATATGTGCTCCTTCTCAGAGGGCCGGAAGAAGCATTGCTGATCCACCTCAAATACTGGAAGTGAAGGTTTCAGACAATCCTTCCCCTTCCTTGACAACAGGTCGGCACCACAGGACACAGGCTGAGCAGGCACCGCTTCCACACCCAGGCCACACAGTGGGGCCCCTGCCAGGGGCTGGACGGGCCAGCTTCCCACCCACCCCACCTGGCTCCTGAGTCTGCGATTACTCTGACTTAAAATTAACTCAGCCACTTTTCATTCAGGCTCCAGAAAAACATCTCGTGTCAAAAGGAAACCGAGAAAGCAGGAGTGGCCACTGTGTGCCATTTATGCAGCAGCAGCACTTGCTGTCCTCACTGCCCTACTTTATGCCAGCTGAGGAGATTGTGCTGGGAGCAACAGGATGCGTAGACAGGGTTTGCCCCAGAAGCTAAAACAAACGGACTGACATTTAAAGAGCAGTGCTCGCCCTGGGTTACCCACAGGGGAAGGACACACATCGGTGGGTGTGGTGTGTGGTGTGTGGTGTGTAGGGATGCAAGCTGTGCAGCACAGCGTATGACAGCACAGTCCCTGGGGTGGAGGGCCTTTGCCTACCAGGAGCCAGGCCACAGTGCGGTGCAGTCTGCAGAATCCCCAGCTCAGGGCATGAGGTTCTGGTAGCAGCCGTGTGTGGAAGGATGGGTGGGCCTTATTTAAAAAGCATGACAGGATTTCTGAGCATGATTTTCAGTGCTAAATATAGGGCTAGCAACAGCACTGCTGATGAAATCACTCAGGAGACATTTTTAAAAAGAAGCTAAAGAAAACAGATTTGTGATGTACCCAGCACAGGACAACTGCTGTGGATGAACTCATCCCAACTTGTGAAGAAGACGAAGATGAGCCCTGCTCAATTAACTAAGCCCTCAATCCCTGACGGGCTGCTGCTGAGTGAGTGAACCTTTGGGCATCAGGAAAACAGTTCACAGAGACGGCAAATCCCTGGGTTAGTGCAGCCCGCTGGGTGCAGGCGGGAGTCGAAGGGCTTGGCCAGTCACAGGAATGCAGGCTCCACTGGCACCCAGCACCCGTCCAGTCGGCTGCTCAGGGAAAGGGGCAGGCCCTGGGCTAACCTAGTCTCCACCCACACAGGCGCCAGGAGGCTCTGGACACTGCACCTCAGGGCTCCGGCTGCTCTCAGAAGCTATGCTGTTTTTCTCTGATCTCAGGAGCCTCCTCAGGGGAGCCACACACCTGGAATAATCTCCCACTGGAGCACCTGGGGCTCTAGGAGATCCAGATGGGGCTCAGAACCCAGAGGGTGCAGTGGAGCGGGTGAGGCTGGGCTGAGCTTGGCCCACACTCTGTGTGCCCACGGGGCCAGGGGCCTCACCATGTAGCCCCGCCCAGCTGGGCGCCAGCCTGAGATCAGCAGAGGCTGGCCGGGCGCTGGGCCCAGTCCCCCAGAGAGCTGCTCACGAATGGTTTCAAGAGCCGTTTCCGAGAAGCACAGAGCACAGAGAAGTGCTGGTGGACCTTTCAGAGCTCGCAGTACTAACAAACAGCCTGCTATGGTGAGCAGGCCACAGGTTTGCCACCCCTGCACTAGAGGATAAGGGTGCTGGGGTCCTCTGAGGAGTCACAGGTGCTTTAGTTTGGCTCCCAACCACGTCAGGGCAGACAGAGCGCAAGAAGGCCCAAGGAGAGATGATTCACTGTCAACATTTGGGAGTTGGGAGTTCCCGCGGTGATATATGACAGCAGGGTTCCTGGCCTGAGGCCTTGTGTTCTCCACAAGGCCTAGACTGAGCCCAGGAAGTACAGAAGAGGCCACGAGCTCACCCGGGACCAAAGGCAGACAGGATGTGTGAAAAAGAGCCAAGTAATTAAACATGGGAAATGGAAGGAGAGGGGCCAGGGCCAGAGAGGTCAGGGCTGATGATGGACCCGCCCACTGGGTCTCGGAGGCCCCCAGAGCGCAAGGCTGCACTGCCACCCCGCGGCCCTCCTGCAGGCTCACACAATGCTCTGTGGGCCCAGCATCTGTAACAGTGCCCGGGCCTGCCCAGGAGCCTCGGGAGGAGGTGGTGGTCAGCATCTTGGAGGGCTGCAGGGCTAGGAAAGAAAGGGGCTACCTCGGAGGAGGGCAAGGCTGGAGGATGCTCAAGCATGGCATCCTGGGCACGGCGGGTCTGAGGTGTGTGTGCCTGGGCGCGTGGCTGAGGACACGCACGTGGGACCGCAACAGCGGTCTTCGCTTCCTACTACTGCCTGTGTTCCACTTGGCACTTTCAGAGCTCACACATACTGAGCTCCTCCAATTCAGTAACTGCAGCCTGTGCAAACGACGCAGAAAGCATGGGGCCACGGTGACTGTCACGGCAGGTGGCCCAAAGGTGGATGCAGCAGGCGCAGAGCAGCCGCAGTGGGTGTGTGGGTCAGGGGAGGGAGTAGCTGGCTCTCCTGTTCCATTCACTGCCGGTGCTGCAGCCCGCGGGCGCCCGGGTGATTAGTGGGGCGGCCCGCGTCCACCGCACCCGGACCCCCCTCCACCCCCTACCCCGCAGCCCAGCACAGACAGGAGCCCCCAGGCCAGACTTACCTGATGAGCAGGAGCCGGTCCTTCTCAGATGGGTGGTCGTCCAGCCACTGGGAGAAACGTGCATGCGACCACTCTGCCCTCTGCGGGTGGCAGAGAGGAGAGAACACGGTCTTCAGTGAGGGAGGGAGGCAGGTGCGCGTCGGGCAGCTTGCCTGGGGACGCGGACAGGAAAGGGACCGCAGAGCCCTGCCGGCCGCGCTCGGAAGGCGGCACACGCCTTGCTTGCCACCTTCCTGACTACCAAGGCTTCAGGACCTGCTAATTTATGGGAGCTAGACAAGGAAATAGGATCTCCAATAAAAAGCTCTGAGAACATGAATGACTTAAGACGTTATTATTTAAAGGGCTAATTCTAGGTTGCTCGGGTAACTTTTTGCACTGCCCCGAAAGCAGACACTGGGCAGCAGAAGCCTTCTTTCCTGAGCTCTGCTCACCGCAGGGTCTCCACGTGGCCGGGCTCCCAGAGAGCCTGCTGCAGTCTTTACCTGGAAGGGGGACTTCAGTTCAGCCGGCGCTCTGGTGAACAGAAACTGAAGGATGATGCTGAACGGAATGATCTCCCCCAGCGTGGGGCTGTTGGCCACATGTTCACTTGTCTGGAAGAGCAGTGGTCTAGAAGGGGAAAGAGCAGAGGTTAGCTTGCTGTTGCTGTTCGGAGGCGACGAGGTGGGAGAAGCATTCCGCTCCAACAATAATATTCTTCCTAGGCAGGAAACTACAAAGCGCTCCATTCAGCCCGGCGCGCACACGCATGCACGCACGCACGCAGGGTGCTGTCTCTCAGCTCCTCCCTTGAACCCGATCACCGGGCAATGGGTCTGATGTTACTTCCAGTTTACTCAGCAAAATCCCTCCTAGAGTTCATTTAATTAACAGGCTCAAATCAAATAAAGCAAAATAAAGTCTTCGATGGTATCACTAATAGATACTTACCTTGGCCAATGCTTTCAGCTTTCATTTTACATACAATCCGTCTTTGGGCTATAATCTAATATGGATAAAGCATAACATTTTCTACACAACTTTTCAAAATGGCAATTATGCCTCTGCATACAGTTATTACTTTGCTAGCCATTCCATCAAAAGTTAGTGTAACTCCCTGCACTACATTTCCGGGTCTCACTATCACAATTTCACAGGAGGGGTATGTAGGCAAACCCATGCCATTACCAGTCACCTACCAACTTGTGCAAAAGGATGGCAAGAAGCCAGCATGGCAGTTCACGCCTGTAGTCCCAGCTACTCAGGAAGCTGAAGCAGGAGGATTGCTTAAGCAAAGTTTGAGATGAGCAACACAACCCCACAGCAAAAAATTAAAAATTAGAAAGACCAGCAAGAATGATTTAAAACCATTATTCATCCCTCCTTTCCTCTGAGCTCTGATGGACAAGAACTGATGACTACAAGCTGAGCATCAGAGACTGAATCTCAGGAGGCAGCTGGCAGCACCATTTCCTGACAGGCGAGCTGATCTGGCCACAAGAAAGGGCACTATCTTCCCACCTCCTGCACTCACCTTCATCAACCCACCCAGGAACGGAGGCCTGTGTGAAATGGGAGTTTCTTCCTCTCTTGCACTAGTAAGGTCTTTTTTTTTTTTTTTGGTACCGGGGATCGAACTTGGGACCTTGCACTTTTGAGGCAGGCGCCGGAACCACTGAGCTAAATCCCCGGCTCAACTAGTAAGGTCTTAAGAGCCAATAGCGCCCTCAACAGATAACTAGTTCTTGCTAGATCTAGAATATTATTAGAGAAAAATGTCTTCATATTAACTATTCTTCAAATATAATTTATCTGCGCAGGGGTTGTTCTAATTTCAAGTACTTTATCAAATAACATTCTGTCATTTATTTTCTTTAGTTTTGGGGAAAGGAAATACTTCATCTTCATCGTCTCTCACCAGAAAGCCAGAGAGGGAGGTCTGAGTTCCCTGGGAGTGTGCCTAGGGCCTGCCTGTGGCCTTGGGGGCAGTGGCACAGTGCATCCGCCTTGCCAGAGTCCAAGGCCCGAGTCATTTCACAGTACTCCATGGCACGCAGTTTCAGGGCCCTGGCAAGCACCTCCTCTGGTACGACAATGCTGCGGAGGGAACTTGGATGCAGACTGCGGGCCTCCCTGTCAGGCCTTGTCTGTGCATGGCACTATGTCTGGCAGGGGGAGGTGTGCTTATAATCAGCAGCAACAGCGATGGCCACACTTACGGCACTTGCCAAGGACCAGGCACTGTCTTACTTTCTCTCTGCTGAGCCACAATACCAGACACCACAACTTAAAGAAGAAAAGGTTTATTTTGGCTTACAGTTTGTACAGCGAAACTCTCAAATTCAGAAACAGGACCAACACAGCCATGTGCCACACAGCCTGCCTTAGCTTCCCCAGCAGGGTAAGGAATGGCCACACTTGGACCCCACCGCACCCCACAGGTATGGTGCCACTCAGGCTGCCCTGGGTGCACAGTTCCTAAGCAAGAAGAGAAAGCCAGCAGCAGAGCCCAGCTTCTGAACATTCTCAGATTCTCCTGGGTGGCTTCCCAAGAAACAGGGGCAGCAGCACTCACCACAAGTGGCACGCAGCTAGGGGTGGCACTGAGGTATCAGCTCATGACACGGCCCAGCTGCAAGGCTGCTCCCAGAATCCTGGCACAAAGCGTACTGGCTCGAGTCCCTGGAGAGGAGGCCTCATGCCAGCATCTGACTCACAGCAAGGCCCTGCAGGGCAGGGGACCCGGTCACAGTGTATTCCCACAGGCACAGGGGCACAGGGGCCTGAGCTAGGTACAGACAGCGGCACCCCTTAGACTCAGAGCCCACCTCAGTACTTACTTCATGGAGCCCAGGCTCCAGCCCAATCCATGCAGATCAGCAATGCAGCCTAAAGCCAGTGGCCAGCCCCGTGCCTGCTGGGAAGCCACCCTGCGGTCCCATCAATCAGGGTGACTGCTGCCGAGCCAGCAGCCTCACTTGGACTCAGAGCTCAGGCAGCAGCCAGCCAACTGGAGATGCTTGCAGTGGTCCCCCTATCAGGGTCGCAGCAACTGGGCCATCACAGTCCCAGGCTACACACTGCAGCTCTGGCTGTGCAGGTCAGGAGAGGCAGCTATCTCCTCAGGTACACAGACACCACTGCAAGGACACAGGGCCTACAAAGGGCCAGGGAATCAGACACCACCAGAAGAAACTCAAAAAGCTCTAACAACAGACCTGACAGAAATGGGGATTCAGAACAAGCATCCTAAGGAAGTTCAGCAAACTACAAGAATGTACAGATAAAAAATTAAATGGAATTTGGGAAAGAATACATGAAGAAAAGAAGAAAACTGACAAAAATAAAAAATCTTAAAGAAAACAATGACTGAATTGAAAATTTCAAGAGAAAACTTCAATAGCAAACTTGAACAAGCATGCATCAGTGAGCTTGAAGAAAGAATTTCCTTTGACTCACTATGGTCCTTTACATTGAGCTACATCCCCAGATTTTAAAAAAAGTTTTATATCTTGAAACAGTATCTCACTAAATTATCCTGGCTGGGCTTACACTTGAGAACCTTCTGCCTCAGCCTCTCAGAGTGCTGGGAGTACAGGCATGTACCTCCACGCCCAGCTCTGAATATTTTAAATTATCCAACTATCGGACCAAAAAGAATGAAAGAGAATGAAAAAAGCCTATAGGAATTATTGGAAACCACCAAGAGAACTCAGATTTGAATAAAAGAAGTTTTACAAACACATTTAAAGTAAGGGTGGCTGAAAATTTCTCAAACCTCCGGAATGATGCCAGTAACACCCAGGTTCAGAAAGTAAAGAGGTCTCCATGCCCATAGAGAAGTTCATCAAAACACATGACAGTCAAACTACCTAAACTCAGAGACGAAGTGTTCTGGTGCAACAAGAGGTAAGAAATGCATCACGCACAAGAAGGGCCAGAAGGGCTGCCAGTGAAGTGCTCTTTGAGTTGAGAAACCTTCCCTTCTTTCTGATGATGGGAATTAGATGATTCTGTTTCTCTTTGATCTTTGTCATTGGGAAATTTAAAGCAAAATTTGAAACTCAGCAATTAAACTAGTTTTATGGTTTACATTAGTTTTTCTGATATTTGTGGTTTTACTGTCTTCAGTACTTTGTTAATGTAAACTGCACATGATACAAAGAAGGACAGAGGACAAAAAGACAAGAAAGACAAGAAGTGGGGCAGAGGCAGGGAATGAGGAGCCATCAGGCCGTGGGGCAAAGGTGCCATTTAACCTGGGGTCTCCTGGCAATGCCCGTCCCTGCAGAGCTCCTGGTCACAGAAGCTGTTTGTCTGACAAGATCAAGTCCTCCACATCAGCCATCAGCAGAACTGCTACAAGAGCACAAAGGGGAGAACTGGCCTTGATCTTGTATTCTGCATCCCTGACATAATTACCTCCAAACATCAAGTGCAGACATTTTATTTCTGCTGCTTGTTTTAAGAGGTGGAAAGAACACAGCCTGAGCCCTCCCTTCTCCTGATTCCAGGTGGGACTGGAAACACCAGTTAAAAAGTAAATCTCCATCTGAAGTGCTTTATGAAACAAAATTAATTAAGGTGTTATAAAAAGCAGTTATCCTAAATGTCACAGTGTCATTCTTAGAGAACACTGTTCTAAATATAGCACACTTTCAACAGAAGGTAGCGTTAATTAGCGGAGGACTGGGTCCATGAGAAACAACTGTACTTCCAGACAGGAGATTCACACTGCAGCAACTAAGGGCCGCATCACTGTCAGCTTGCTAAGGCCAATCATGAAGTGATGAAGACCAAAGTCCTGCTGCTCCTGCATGCACCCCGTCATGCCCCCTGCCACCACAGACAGCTTTCCCTCCTCTTAGGGAGGGGCCCAGCCCTGATAGGAAAGGGCGGGGAGGAAATGTGGTTGCTCTGGGGGACAGGGCACCAGGGTCTTGAGAGAAGTGCTGGAGGCCTGCAGGAGAGGGCCGCAGGATGCTCGCTAGGGGTTCTGGCTTGTGGCTTGGGGACAAGGAACCACGCAGGCCCCAGGAGAGAATGTCACAGGGGCGGATGACATAGGGTGAATAAGGCTCAGCGTGGAGAGGTTCAGTGTCTCACTGGAAGATCCCCGCAGACCAGGTGACAGGGGAGGCAGGACTTTTGGTGGATACTTGCAGGCAATGCAGATGTACATTCACCTGAATGTTCCTGGTGCCCTGTCTGAGAGCCCACATGTGACAGAGGGCAAGGAGATAAGGTGAACGTGTTAGCAGCAGGCTGTCACCAGAATCCCTTTAAACTTTTCTGACATCTTCCTGGACAATACACAGGAACATTCAAAAACAAATGGGAACTTCTGGGATGAGATGTAGGGCAGTGGTCATGTCCTGGCACAGGCCCGGCAACCTGGCCACTGCCTGTTCTGAGTACCAACGCAGGCCCACCCAGCCCACACCTGCTGTGAGGGCTACAGGAGGAAGTGTCTGTGAGACACCTGGCACAGGCCTGGCGCATGGTCAATGGTCAAATGAGGGTTGTTCAAAACAACACAACTGATAATACACTCATTCAGCGTTCTGCGTTTATCTGGGCACTTGCAGCATTGCCAAAGCAGCAGCAGGCACCAAGGCAAGCCAAACCTCAGAAGGAGGCATGCTGAAATCCAAAGCTTGGAACTAGGAATCCAGAAATCTCAGGGAAACAGTTATTTCAGAGAATGCAGTAAGGGGCTCAGATCACAAGTAGGAAGAAAGGTCAGAATGCATCTGGGGTCTTCATTGGGGTCTTCACGTCAGAAGTGCTACAAGTGGAAGATGGCCTCCTCCCAGGGGAACAGAAACTCGGGCAGGACAGCTTGGAATTTCCAGCAGCACCTGGGTCATCAATGAACCGAGGACCTGGAGAGCCAGTCCCACAGTGAAAGGTAGCTCTGACTGATGGCTCCCTCCTTGCAGCACCCTTAGGCTGACAGACCCATGGGACACAGCCTCATCTCCCGACAGCTTTCACTGCGCCCTCATTAAACCTCAATGGAACAGAGCTGCCAGGCAGGCTGTGGACAACATCAGAGACAAGCTGTCCCTCAGCAGTGAGGGTGGCGGCCCTGCCTGACGGCTAGGTCTGTGTCCCTGAGCTGGTGAAGGGCATGTCGTCTCTTCTGTGTCCTCAGCCGTAAACAGACCCACACTGACAATGTCAGAGGTCGGAGCTTCCAGGCCTGTGGCCAGAGAGGGTGAGGGTAACAGCCTCACAAACAGGGCTCAGGTGCTAATGCCATGCTGCAGAGAGACAGGCAGGATGGGGACTTGGCAGCTCTGACACAGTCTCCTGAGAAATACAGCCACCCGGGGGCAAATGGCTAATGTCAGCAGCTTTCTGAGGAAGCATCTCTCCTGGGTAGGAAAAGGGTCTTGCAGCCGGAGGAGCTCTGATGCACAAGTAAGATGTAAATGTATGCAAGAAGCTTGCAGCTTAATCAAACAGTCCACTAATATGACCATCAGGAGCACCCTGCAGCAGGCAGCTGCGCTCCTTGTCTGTCACCAGCCCTCTGGTGGCACAACCGCCCCCCTTGCTTGCACAGGACCCCATGTGCCAGCTGTTCCCCTCCCCGGCAGCCTCGGCCTTTGAGCAGACCCAGCTCCTCTGGAGTGTGGTGGGGTGGGGTTCCGGCTGCTGGCTTGCCTCTCCTTGAATCGGTAATGTCTCAGTATATTTTACATTGTTCCTTAGTGCCTTTGTTATTTCTGAATGGGAAAAACTGTGCAAGAGGAATTTAAAAATAAAACTTACTGACTTTTCTGACTATAAAAATATCTTCAAGCATGAAATTTGAACAATATAAAAAGCTCTGAAAAGAAAACTCTCTGATGACAATCCTACTATCCAAAAATATTCTGATGTTTATCCTTTTTTGGCTTTTCTTCTCTCTACAAACACATACTATTATTTAAGATATCATATTATACATCTTCTTACTAGCCTGTTTTTTCACTTAGTGATGCATTAGGGAGTATTTTTCATATCAGTGGATATTAACTGCCAGTATAATAATTATTAATGGCTACATATATTTGATCCTACGAAGACTGTGTATTTAGCCAATCCTCTACTATCTGCCATTCAGTTGGTTTCTGGTGTGATTTGGAACGCACAGAAAGGGACCGGTGAGTGAAAGCCAGGGCCTAACATGTACACAGTCCCACCCCAGCCCACGGCCGAAGTAGGAGGAGGAAGCACACATGTTCACTGCAGCTGTCTGAGACCAATTTTGGAAGAGACAGATCTGTAATATGTTTCTGCAGGTAGGGTATCAGAATAAGGAGTATTCTGTGCTGGTTTCGTCCTAAGATGGGGTCTTGGAGGAGCTGCTACGTGGGTAAAGTGTTCCCAGGTCAGTTCCCTCGCATGACAGCTCAGAGCAGTGGCCAGAGCCACGGCATGAACAGTGGCAGTGGCTTAGGTTCACAGACCCCCTCTTCTCAAGCACTGGGGCCAAACCCCTCACTGCACAATTGGCCTGGGTACGAACATCCTAACATTCTATGCTTTCATTCTGGGTCTTGATGAGTTGATACAATAGCTGTCCTAGGCGGGGGATTAAGCTCAGTGGTTCCAGAACCTGCCTTGAAAGCACAAGGTCCTGAGTTTGATCCCTGGTACCAAAAAAAAAAAAAAAAAGCTGTCCTAGTCTCATCAAAAACTGAGAAAGTGCTAGAATCAATTCAGTGAGTTTCTGTAGATCCAGTGCATCTGTAGAAATATTCTGCTATATAAAAAAATCTGTTGGAATTTCTCAATTAATTCGAGTTATGGGGATACTGCCTGGGCAGGATACACTTAGGTGGGTGAGGCCCTGGGAGCCAAGGAATCATCCACAGCGATGCTCATGGAGACTAGAATACTAGGAAAAAAGTGCAAGCACCTTCACAATGGTAGAAAGGAAACAACTGTGCTCCTTGTCAGCAGAGCTACTATATACAGTTCAAGAGTTCAGGGCCCTATGAAAAAACGGAGAGACTCTAAATGCAAACCATTAGCAGGTCATGAAAATAACGTCGTGGATTAACATAACCCAATAAAATAGAAATGTCAGATTATTTTATGAAGTAAAGGTAATGACCGTTTCATGCAACATACGTATGAGTGTTTGTATGTACTATAATAGGTTTGAGTGTATCTGCAGGTTTGTATGCAGTAGTACCTCAGCTCACAAGTGCTTTTGTTTGCAAACAATTTGGTTCACAAACAGAAGCATTTGGCAAAATTTTATTGTTTTGCAAACTCTGCATCGGGTGACAAACAGGGCCACAGCTATCTTTCCCATACAAACAACAAATGTGGCTACCTTTTCCAAAACTGTAGATCAAATTCAGTTCATGAACCAAGGTACCATTGTATAGCCAAATTATGATAAAAAATCTCTTACTATGAGTCATGGTCAAAAGGGTGGAATCCATCTGGAATGATCATTACTTCATGAAAAGCTAGATATTTAAAAATGAAGGAGTTCTAAAACTATACATTGATCACTGATTCTACAAATAGATATAAAAGATGTCACCCAAATCTTAAGCAGTTCTTTAGGAATTCTTTGCTTGTGGGAATTGTGAAGGTTGAAGGAAAAGTTCCACATTAAATGGCTTAAACAGAATGCATCTTACAGGGAACTCAACCTCAGAAATTACATCTCCATATTGCGACACAACCCTAAAAGCAGCCAAGCAAAGGGCATCCTGCCTCAGCAAACAGGGAGATTAGGACTATTTTAATACACACATTCAATAAGTAACTACACATGGGACTATCAAAAATAATAGCATAATCTTAATATAGTAAATGCCAAATCAATAGCGTTCCGCATACTTTCTTTGGTAACTAGTTGACTAATACCCTCCAATATGTTAACTAACTCAGCCAGGGCAATATTTTACTATCCAGCTGTTATTGCTGTGTTACTATCTTACTCAAAAGGCTACACAGGAGTTTATTAGGGTTACTTTTATGGTACAGATGACTAATGGATTGGTAATATCAGAACCTTTCAAATCACCCACATTTGTAATGCAGAATTCTATGGCTTCAACAGAGTATTTAAATCTCTTTCAAAAGATCTGTGCTGATCCAAAGGAAGTACCTGAAAATACCTGTGATCTCATTTTAAATATTCCTGAAATCCACCTTGGTACAGGTGGTGTGCTGGCTAACCCTGATAGCCAACTTGACTGTACTGAGAGAGTCCTACAGAGGTGATGGGTTGTGAGGGTGCCTACCTCCCTAGTGGGAATGCACTGATGAGTTCACGAATAAATGGGCAATCAGGAGATGGGGCCCAGTTGGAGGAAGGTTATGGAGACAGGACCTTGGGGACTATATCTGGTCCCCGGCCCCTTCCTGTCTGGCTCTTTCCCTGCTTCCCAGATGCTGTGAGTTGAACAGCTTTGCTCTGCCACCCTCTCCCCCCGTGATGCTTCTGCCTGGGAGCCAGCTGACCACCAAATGAAACTTTGAGTCCAAAACTTCTCCTCCTTCAAGTTGTGTGCATTAGGCATTTTGTCCCAGCGACAGGAAAGCTGACCGATACAGATGGGAAGTAATTTTTCATGTGGGAAAAAATGAAATGCTCTTGTGTTGCCATTTAAAAACAAAAAAGGACCTCTATGTTAATTACAAATGGACAAGGTAAAGCACTGGGCTCCCCTCTCAATCAGCAACACTGGATTGTTGTATTTCTTGGATTCTTGTATTTCAATTGATTCTTGTATTTCCTGAATTTTCTACTCTAATAGCTTGATGACATAAGAGAGCAAAGCGATCATTTAAGGACATACTACTTGATAATTACTCTCCTTCGCAGTACTGCGTTGGTGTTTGGGAAGGTGCATGCCTGGACCTTCACAGAAATACACTAAGGGATCACTATGCTCTTGATGATGTTAGTTTATACCCTGGCTTCCCACATGGCATTCTGTGCCAATAAAACTGTCCTAAGTATGTATTATGGTGATCCCCTCAGCCTCCTTTTTGAGCATAAATATTTTCTATGTGGGCTCTGATGTGAAGAACTTTGAGACTCTCTGGATTACTGATTAAAAGCCATATGAATTACATCTCCTCATCTTCTAAGACCTTCTATTGAAGATCTCAGTCATTAAGTTATTCAATATTCCATAAAATCTGAGTTGATACAAGCCCAAGCGTTCAGCACTGAACAGGACTTTTTTTCTGTTAAGATGGAATATTCTTGGATCACAAATGTGAATTAACTCACTGATTTTCTTTTTGAATTAGTTTCCATGAAGCTCAATCCTAAATTTGGTGCTTAGCTGCATTAGCCAAGATACCTAGTACATCTACAGTCATTCCTGTACTCCACTGGCATTCAGGTCACTTAACACTTCACACAAGGGTTTTGTTATGTCCTTATCATGGAATATAACCTATGATCTTTTTAGAAATAGATTGGATTAAACTAAAACATCTGGGCAAGATGTCGCACACCTGTAATCCCAGCACTTGGGAAGCTGAGGCAGGAGGATTGTTTGTGAGTTCGAGGCCAGCCTGGGGTACACGATGAGTTCAAGGCCAGCCTGCACTACAAAACAAGACTGTCTCACAAAACCAGACCAAACCCCCCAAAAACCCACTAAACATAAAAATTCCATTTGAATCAGGTATTTCTCTTCTAGGTATCTTCTTGAAAGAATTAAAGTCGTCACATTACAAGACCCATGCATACCCATGTTTCTAGCAGCATAACTCATAATAACTAAATCTTAGAAATGGCCTATTTGCCTATCAACAGAGTAATAGGTTTTTAAAAATGTATTTACACACAATGGAGTACTACTCTGCCATAAAGAAGGATAGACTTGAGCCATTGGTAGGTAAATGGATGCACCTCGAGTACATAATGTTAAGTGAAATAAATCAGACACACAGCATAGTTAAATATCATGGTCTTTCTTATATGAGAAATCCAAAATATGAATAAAGAGCAAAACAAAAGATAGGAAGTAGGGAGATCTTTTTCAAGCAGAGAGGGAAGAGAGGGGTAGGGGACATAAAAAATTAAGATGTGTTATGTACGTGTACCACCTCCTCATGATAACTAATCATTATGTACTGCCAACATGGACTAGTAACAAATAAAAAAGATATTCAATTTCACTGATCCTATTTAAAATACTACTAGTGCCAGGCATGGAAGCACATGCCTATAATCCCAGCACTCGGGAGGCTGAGGCAGGAGGATCACCACCAGTTTGAGGCCAATCTGGATTTCATGGTGAATTCAAGGCAGCCTGAACTGCACAGTGAGACCATGCCTCAAAAATAAATAAACAAATATTAATAATAAGTTGTTTTAGTGAAAGCAAGAACTTTGTATTAATAGTAAATAAAATGAAATGGTTAAAAATTAAAAAAAAAAAGAAATAGATTGGAGTAAGATGATAAATGAACAAATGAAAAAAGTTACCCCTATAAGGAAGAGAATAACCTTTCCTAGCTTATTCTTATGAACTGTAACTCAAAAATAGAATATATACACACTAACTTACTAGTCATCACATAAAATTCTATACAGCCTTCTGATGTGAATAACTTTTAAGATGATATGTATCAAACTTCCATTGTTATTCATAAAAAACACTGAATGTTGACAATTTTATGTCATTAAATCTGAAGAGAAGAAAAGGATTTGCTAAAAGGATACAAATATATTAACAAAGAAGTAGTTCTCACCTGAATGACCTCAGCATTCGATAGGACTTTCCTAAATCAGATACTCGTCTGCAAAATGGACCCACAGCCAACTCCATCTGAAAGATTAAAAGATACTTCAAAGCTTTCACACCAGAAACCCATGGAGGATTTGGGACACATTTGTCACCACAAGTTTCAGCTTGCAATAAGCTTAGGCTACCTGGACTGTAAGGCAAGTTCTGAAAGCCAATTATATTTTCCAAAAGGCAAGAAATTAGATAATTTTTATATTTATTTACTAAAGGAAGCTAATATGAGAAAATTTCCTCATAAAAACAGAAAAATAAGCTGGCTGTGGTGGCATATGCCTGTCATCCTCACACTCCAGGAGGCTGAGGCAAGAGGATCACAGTTCAAACCCAGGCGAGGCAATTTAGAAAGGCCCTAAGTCACAAAGTGAAAAAAGGGCTGGGGATGCAGCTTGACAGCAGAGCATCCCTGGGCTCATTCTCCAGTACTGCAAAAAGCAAATAAAAATATTTTTTTGTTAAATAAAAGGAGGAAGTCTAGATCATTTCTCCACTGAAATACTAGGAAAAGTTTTCATGACTGTGTGCCTATCCTTTAAGTAGGTATCTCAAATCTTGTAAATAATGAGAATTTTTATCGTCAGCATGGACCAAGTGCCAGCTCTCTCACTCTTTCTGTAGCACATCTGTGTCAGAATCACAAAAGTACAGTTACCACCAGAGCGGTCCTGAAAAAGTCAGCCAGCCTTTCTCAGGCGCGGCTCTCACATCTGCAGTGTGGAGATGATAATATCTGCCTAACAGAATTATGTAACTGAACGGATGGATTCCATGAAGCTCTACATGCATGGCATGTAAGTGCTTCTTAAATGTCAGCAATTACTATCAGTATTTAGAAATCCTTAAGTTATTAGTAAATTAACCTGATTCCTGACAGAAGAATTTAGCACACTTTTCACTTCTCTTTATTTTCTTTTGCCTGGAAAATTCTGCTTGGCATTAATTGGGCTCTCTGTTCTTTATGAAGTGCACTCAGATGATAAACTGTTTCTCCACTCTTGGTATTAAGTATGCACCTTGGGCGAGAACAGTTTAGAAAATGGCTGAGAATACGCTGCTCTCTGGGAGGGCAGCATATTTATTCAAGAAAAACACAGGAAAGAAGTGAGCTTTCTCTCCTGCTGGCAGCCCCATGAAAAACTGCTCAAAATCTCCTCGCCACAGTAGACCATGGAGCCCTAATCAGACATTCATTTGAGAAGCATGTGGGACTGGCTATTAATTGTCAGGTACCAAGTCACACACGGGGACAAGATGATGAATTCGGTTGTCCTGCCTTCAAAGAATGTTAAATTTAGCAAAGAGGAGTATATTCATTCATTCAAACAAGATGATTATTCAACAAAATTGGAAGAAAGGTTATGCATATATGTAAATATATGCATATATAAATATACATTCACATACAAATACCCACACAATGATTATTATTAGGCACAACGCTAAGTGTCAGAATGTATGAACTAAGTGTTGAGCAGAAGTGGGGGGCGACTTCCTTGAGATGCCTTGAAAATGTAGAGTGGCCAGGTTAAGACTTCTTTTACAGGACAAAAGACACAGTATAAACTGTGCATCCAAGAGGGGAATTTTTCATAGTTGAAATACACTAAAATACGTAAGAGTAAGTAAAAAAAAGAAAAATCTAAGGGAAAAAAAGCCAGGATTCTTACCAATAACACAAAGCAGAAGAATAGCTGTGAGCCATTGTTCTCAAACTCAAAAGACAGCAAGCGAGAGAGGGCCTGCTCCTGGGACCTGGTTAGTTTATTCACTTTGTGGGAGCTTCTGGCCTCCTTCAATGCACCACTTACTTTACACTGACTACAAAGAAAGATGTGATCATTGTATATCTTTGATGTGGTATTTCTAATCATATACCTAGTATATATAAAGGTTTTTAAACACTGATTATTTATGAAGTGTTTTGGTCAGTTATTAAAAATTAACTTACTGGGTTCACTGTCTTCAAAGAGTACACCAAATAGTGTTCTGGCCCAGCACTTGGGCAGGTTAAAACATCTAAATGGCTGGGGAAAAGTTACTGTGAGAGAATATGACCTCATAAGGCTGAGAAATCTATGATGATGTAACAGATTGCTATGCCATAGGACAATTGCAAAGTGCTGAATGTTTTAAAATAAAATTTTCACCCATAAGGGACCTGCCAGGTTTTGAAAATCATTTTTTTCCTGCAGAATTCCATCGAACAATAAAGGCCATGTTTTAAAGAGCAGGAGTGTTCCTTTTAGAAGAGGTGACACTGCTTAGCTGTGGCTTCAGAAACGGCCTGTGCAATGGGCTCTCTCCAGCCCCCTTGCATGGAGGCAAGGGTGAGAGGTCAGCTGCAGGCAAGTGAGCTGTTACCACCGCAGACGTGTGGCTCACCACCCAGCACCTCTGGATACCCCCACAGCACTCCTGCCCTGACACGGTTCAGAAAAGTAAGCAAGAGGAATTAGAACACATGTAAGAATTCTGAATCTCTTGTTTTCTACATGCATATTTTCTGGACAAAGTGAAAGCGATATAAATGTACACTTAAAGGGCACTAGAAGACTTCTAAGTAGAAAGTGCTGGAAGTGCCACTGAACAATTTAATGTCAACTTCACTAGCCCTCCTCTCCCTTGGGAAGGTAAGGAAACTTCGGATGGAAGGGATGTGGGCTCCAGAGGGCACCGTGGGCAAATCTCCAGAGAGATTCAGACTCACAGAGCCCCAGGGGCCTTGGATAAGCGCAGCGCTGTCAGAACTGCTGCCGGATGAGGGTAGACATGGAGGCCATGTGGCCACAGCGGGGAGTTAATTACCTGTAGGAAGCCACCTTGAGCCTGTGACCTGGATTCCTGAGGGGTGGGGGTCAGTACTTCCCTCACTGTGGCCCTCCAGACTGCACCCTGCAACTACTTTCTCTCTGCACTGTGGCCAGTGAGGAGCAGTCAGGATTCTTTTAAAAAAAAAAAAACTCTTAAAACCAAACTCTTAAAATAGATTATAATCTGTCTATGTGATTAGACTTTATGCCAAATAACCTGCATTCCCGAACCTACTTGACTGGTCCCTTATTGAGCTTTCTCTTTCTGTGATTTATGCCAGAATAGCTGGCTCTTTATTACAAGAACTCTTTCAAACCCTCAGTGCATTTATTTGTGTGTTCTTGGTTCCAGTGACCTCAGCGGCTTTGTTTAAATTTGAATACAAATTGATATAACTTTCAATAATGAGGGAGTTAAAAGGCTTTCTAGTTCACAGTTGGTGCCTGTCATGAATATAAATGTCAGGGTAAAGCTACTTATTTAAGTGTTTTGACTAACCCTGAAAAAACACTTCCAACCAAGCATAAGTCTGAAAGCTGAGGTACAACAACACAGAACTGTATTTGCAGGCAAGAAACTAAACCCAGTGAAATACAAACTTCACATTCAAAATTTAATTTTTTGGCAGTACTGGGGATTGAACCCAGTGGCACTCCTCATCTACATCCTCAGACTTTTTTCTTTTCTAGTTTTTTTGTTTTGTTTTGTTTTGTTTTTTGTTTTGAGACAGGTTTTGGGAGGTTGCCCAGATTGGCCTCAAATTTATGATTTTCCTGTCTCATCCTCCTGAGTAGCTGAGGTTACAGGTGAGTCCCACCCTGCCTGGCTCAAACTTTAACTTCAAAAATGGAGGCAGGGACCTTGACATCATAGCTGGACCATATCTGCCAAAGTCACAGATATTAACTGCGATGGTGCATCTGTCTCTCCTGTGCCCATGGCTCACAGGGCCAGAGCTGCACTCACCATGAGTGGTGGGATGCTCTGAAACTGGGACTCCCTGTGCAGGCATGGACCAGGCATCTGCCTCTCCATCACTACAGGCTCCAGACAAATGCCACTGTGGCGCCGGAAGGAACACTCTTAATACTAAGTAAATGCTGTGTGTGCAAATGCCTTTTCTATATTTCAGGAAAAAAGCAGACACCCTCAACCTTAAGTCAGGAATAATCACTGCCGAGTTTCATTTATCTTAAGGGAAGGAACTCAGAAAAATTTGGCAATAAAATTATCAATAAGGGTAATCTGTCTTAAGAAAAAAGGACTGCAAATCAAATTCTCAACACTGCAGCTTGTGGAAGATGCTCCCCTGCCACTGAGGTCAGGTCCTCTGAGCAGGGTGTGTGAGTAGCAAGGGCTAAAGGACAATGCCTCTCCTCTCTCAAGCCTCACAGGCAACATATCATTAAGATGAAGCCTCCGCGCGCCAAGCGTGGCAGCTTGGCCAGCTCCTGCCTGGCCGCTGTTCTGATTGGATATGAAATGCTGCCTCCAGGAAGGTGACTCAAGAACCAGCTGGAGCAGAACACAAACAAGCTGGGGAGGGGTGGATGGGGACGGAACAGCATGGAGGAGGAAGGGGAGAAGAACAGAGGCTAGGCTGAGTAAGGCTCACAGTGTTTTCAACAATTAAAAGCAGGTCCTAGAACATCACTGTGTGTTCATTTCAATAAGCAGCCTATAATCCAGTAAGAGAGAAGACTCTGTGTATAATTCTGAGTTTACTTGTAAAAAAAAGCAAAAGGTACAGATGCCTAACAATAAAGGTGACAAAAACAGGTAAGAAAAAAGAGAGCCATAATAACGGGAACAATTTAATTTTCTGTTTTCCTGTGTGGCTGCTAAAGGCATATCTCCCAAATGGAAGGCTCTGGTTTTGGTGTGGTCTAGTGGCCTCATCCATATCATTTGGTTCCAGTTATAGGCAAAGAGCCTCACTCTTGAAACCTCTGACCGGTCCTTCTTCTAAGTATATCAGGTCCCAGGGAGCATCTGACAGCCATCACCTGGGCAGGGCAGGAGCTGTCAGCACAGGTCCTTAGCTCTGTGCAGGAACATGAACCAAGATACTCTCCGATGCATTCAGGAATAAATACTGACATTAACATTTATCTTTTATCTTAAGCAAGGAAAATCTGGCAAACTACTATGGAAACTCCATTTGAATAACTATTTAGGCTAGTAAAGCTAACAAGTTTGAAAGGCTTAAAAAATGATTTCACCCTTGACATGCTATATAAGAATCATCCTTGTGTCTGAATTCTTTCATGAAAGTGGGTATTTGGGGTGTTTCTTCTTTGGCTCTGATACCACTGGAAGGTTTTAAAAATCTGTTCTAAAGTAAAAGTAAAACAAGCCTTTCTGTAAGAGCTGATTATGGTTCTGCTATTTTAATTTCATTCTCTCTCAGAAACATCACAAAGCTTGGAATGATTTCACAGCTGGCCACAGACAAATATATTCTACTTACAAGCGGGAGACCAAATAATGAGACTCTGTATCTAGCTGGTTCCCTGTACATCTCAGAATTGGAACTCATCCCTGGAATGCTGAGCTGGCCTCTGTGGGATTACAGATTCTCTGAAGTCCTCTCTTCACAAGACAACAGGTAGCCCCTTTCCACTGGTTCAAAGGTTACTTCATTGCCTATGTCATCTTCCAGCAAGGTCAGATCAGTTAGTCTCATCAATACTGACCTCTTGGGATGATAAAATAGTTGAGAAAGGCCCATTTTATGTAAAAACAGGAAATGTTTATCTATTGTGTAAGGAGCTACTTTACCTTAACCTTGAAAGATCAGAGATGAGGGATGATTATTTTGTTAAACACAAGAGATAAAATACTTGCTACAAAAGTATCTTTAAGCTGGGTGTGGTGATGCACGTCTGTAATCCTAGCTCTCAAGTTTGAGCCCAGCCTGGGGAACATAGCAAGACCCTGTTTCAAAATGTTAAAAAGACTGGAGATGTAGCTCAGTGCTAAGGCCCTGGGTTTAATCCCAGTATAGCACCAACAAAACAAAACTCAACTCTTCATTCATTCATCCACTCATTTGTTCACTCATTTATTATAGTGCTGGGAATCAAAATTTTTCTCTCCTTTTTAAAATTTAACAAATTAATTTTAAGTGAGTTTACTTTATGTAATAGCTCTTTTAAAAAGCCTGATGAGCAGACAGCCTTTTACTGAGGCAGAAGCATCTGCTCCCTTGGTAGCTGTGCACCCACTTACCTGTGCAAAATCAGCAGCGAGTCGCATTTTCCCACCTTCACCAAGAGGTCTTATGAGACTGGCATTGCGGATAAAGAGTTCAATTGCTCTTTGGGCAATAGCTTCAGTGTTGTCAAAGACAAAATCCAAGCATTCAAACTGTTTAAAGTAGTCATTCATAACTCTGGCAATGAAACCTTGTAGCTCCTTCATGTACAAAGAACAAGGAATATCCAGCTTTCCTGAGCTGGATAATGACCTGTAAATTTTAAAAGAAGACAATAACCATCTTCAGCACTAGTGCAATAAAGTGCACTGATTTTCCCTCTCTGGTTGCTATTTCAATCCTTCGTAACTTTTTCCCTTCGTGAAATGAAAGGCACCATTTATTTTTTCCTAAGTGTTAAAGAGCATAAAACAATGGTAATTATATTCTAAAGGCTGTGCTTCGGTATCGGGAGGATTACTGAAGGAATTTTAGAATCCATTTACCAAAAAGATTATTAAGAATGAAACAATCAGCTATCTGTCTTGGATGAATCCCACAAGGGCCAACCTCATTCTCTGGCCTCTCAACGTCCCTCCCAGCCTCACAGCTCTCTGCACACTCCCATGTTTTGCCTGGGAAGCCAATGCCTCAATAATGGAACCCGAAATAGCATTTTACACTTTGCAATGGCAGAAAATGCTGTCCTCTCCAAACAAATCCTTGGCAAAAATATCTCTGTTCTTGTGCTATTTAATCAGATCAGGCCAACAGCAGAATTCTGACTGTGGAACTGGTTATGCAACAGTGGTTTGCATTTTTTCCTCCAGATGATGAGCTCTGGAAGGGCTTTAATTTGGATCAACAGATGATGCCAGCTGATGCTCCATGATATACTATTTATGACTTATAAATGTTTACAATTGCCCTTTAAAGACTATATTAAAAGAATATGAAATATTTATATGAAAGAAGAGTTAACCCAAATTAGAAATCACCTGATACTGGCTAACAGATGAGATCACTGGCTATATAATGCTGAATCTTTTCCAAAAAGCAATTTAAGTGTTTCCATATTCTGAGAACAATGCGGACGAACTGGGGAGGGTCTAGTGATGGACAACAGACATGACCAAAATTCCTAGAACAAAAGAATGAGGTGAACTCGATGACCATCAAATGCAGCAACAGTTATCACAGACAGAATGTTAGCCAGAGGTCCCCATTTCTAGAACAGAAAGAAATGCAGAAAGGAGGCTTTTGTCTCAGCAGAAAGGGATTTTGTCCAGATATAAAAAACACTGTCTTACTAGTGGCAAGGTCACTGAGGGGTGCATGGGGGAACATTCCTGTGTGTGGCGTCACCACAGGATGGAGCGCTTCTGGAGCAGAGGGGAGCCTTGGCCAGGCTGGGAGGAATCGGCCTTGCCAGATTCAGTCCGCCACATGGTCTACCTTTATTGAGACTTTATCAGTACAAAGGGCTACATGCCAAAAAAATAAATAAAAGCATAACAATCTCTTTTATTTTTTTTACTAAATTTGACTAGTTACAGTAAGTACAGTACACAGCGATGTTGTATGTATATGGTGTGGAATGATAAAACATCACCACCTTAGATATGTATTTATTCCTCTCGTCTAACTGCAACTTTGTACCATCTGACTAACATCACCCCGTTACACCTCATCCCAAGCCCCAGTCATCACCATTCTAATTTCTGCTTTTATGAATTCCATTGTTTTAGATTTCACAAACAGTGTGACAACATTGGTATTTGTTTTGCTGTGTTTGCTTTACTTTATTTAGTATAATGTCCTTCAGATTCATCCATGTTGTAGCAATTCACGGGAATTCCTTTTTTGAAAGCTAAATAGTATTCCACTTCATACATACACATTTTCTTTATCAGCTGGCAGACACCTGTTGATTCCTTAACTTGGCTATTGTAAACATGGTAGTGCAGCTCTCTTTGACTTACTGACTTCAAGTCTGTAGAATATAGACTCAGAAGCTGGGATTACTATATCATATGTTAATTCTGTTTTTAAGTTTTTTGAGGAAGTCCCATATAGTTGTTCATAATGGCTGTATGAAGGTACATTCCTATGAACAGCAAATGAGAGCTATTTTCTCTACATCCTTATCAACATTTCTGATCTGTCTTCCTTTTAATAATAGGCCTTCTGACAGGTGTCGAGTCATAGCTCCTTGTGGTTTTAATTTGTATTTTTTGAGTTCTTTACAGATTTTGGATTTTAATCCCTTCGAGTCAAATTAGAAAAATCACTGCCAATACCAATGTTATATTATAGCTTTTCTCTTATGTTTTCTTCTAGTATTTCTTATAGCTTCAGATTTTACATTTAAGTCTTAAATCCATTTTGGTCATATATGGTGTAAGATGAGGATCCAATTTCTTCTTCAGCACACTGATATCTGGTCTTCCCCAAACCCTTTATTGAAGAGAATGTCTGTGTCTCATTATGTGTTCTTGGCACCTTTGTAAAATGCAAAAGATTTATATAATCTAAAGAGAAACAAAAGGTTATTGGAACTTTTGTCAAAAATCAATTGACCCTAAATATGGGCTCTCTGTTCTGTCTCACTGGTTGATATGCTTATTTTTTATGCCAGTATCATGCTATCTCAATTACTATAGCTCTGAAATACAGTTTGGAATCAGAAAGTGTGATGCCTTCATTTTTGTTCTTTTAATTTCCCTTGCTGAAGATTGTCATAGCTATTCAGGGCTTTATGAGGTTCAAATGAATTTTAAGATTTGTTTTTTGTTTCTGTGAGAAATGCCTTTGGAATTCTGATATGGATTATACTGACTCTGTAGATCACTTTGGTAATGGGGACATACTTTAACAATATTAATCCATCTAGCACATAAATACAGACTATCTTTCTATTTGTGTCTTCTTCAATTTATTTCATCAGCATTCCTTAGTGTACAGTTTTTCAGTGTACAGTTAATCTACAGTTTTCAGTATACAGTTCTTTCAATGCCTTTTTTTTTTTTTTTTTTTTACTAGGGATCAAACTCGGGTCCTTGTGCTTGTGAGGCATGTGGCAGAACCACTGAACTATAACCCAGGCCTCCTTGATTTTTTTTTTTTTGACAGTGACTTATTAGTGTATAGAAATGCTACCAGTTTTGTATGTTGACTTTGTATCCTGTAACTTAACTGTATCAAATCTAAAAAGGTTTTTGTTTCTTTTTTTGGTAGTACTAAGAGTTGAACCTAGGGCCTCTCACATGCTAGGCAAATGCTCTACCACTGAGCTACATCCCTATCCCTTTTTAAAATTTTGAGACATGATCTCACTAAAAAATTGCCTAGGCTGACTTTGAACTCACAACCCTCTTCCTTCAGCCTCCCTAGAAGGTAGCATTGTAAGCATGTAGGAATTGGCCAAGATCTAACAAGTTTCTGATGGGAGTCTTCAGGGGTTACTATATTTAAAATTATGTTGTCAGTAAACATACTTTCAGTACCTCCTTTCCTATTTGGATGCCTTTTCTTTCTTTTGCCTAACTGCTTTGGCAAAGAGCTCTACTACTATATTGAATAGAAGTGGTGAGAGTGGACATCTTGTTTTATTCCTGATCTTAAAAAGTTTTCAGCTTTTCATCAATGAGGACATTACTAGTTGTGGGGTTATCATATATGGTCTTTACTGTTTGAGTAAACAGCTTTTACTTTACTGTTATAAAATCCCTCTTAGAAACTCTTTTGCAGCATCCTGTAAGTTTTGGTATATTTCCATTGTCATTTCTCTTAAGAGGTATATTCCTTTCATGGATAATGTGTTCAGACTTTTTTTTTTTAGATCATGAAAAAATGAATTTTGTCAAATGCTTTTTTGCATTTAATGAGACATTCATATGATTTATGTTCATTTTATTATTATTAATTTTTGGTACTTGGGATTGAACTTGGGACCTTATGCTTGTGAGGCAGGTGGCAGAACCACTGAGCTAAACCCCCGGCCCTGTTCGTTATTAATGTAATGTGTCACACTGATTGGTTTACATATATGTTGACCACCCTTGCATCCCAGGGAAAAGTCTCACTTGATCATGATGAATGATATTTTCTAAGTGCTGTTGAATTTGGTTTGCTAATATTTTTGGGTTCTTTTGTGTTTTTTGGTACCAGGGATCAAACTCGGGACCTTGTACTTGCGAGGCAGGCACCGGAACCACTGACCTAAATCCCAGGCCCTAATATTTTGTTGAAGATTTTGCATCTATGTTCACCAGAGTTACTGGCCTATAATTTCTTTTCTAGTGGTGTTCTTGTCTGGCTTTGGTATCAAGGTAATGCAAGCCTCATCGAAAGTTAGGAAGTATTTTGTGATTTTTTTGGAAGAGTTTGAGAAAGACTGGTATTAGTTTCTTTTTAAATGTTTAGGAGAAGCCATCAGTTTCTCAGCTTTATCTTTGACTGGAGACTTTTATTACTGATACCATTTCCTTACTCTTACTATTCTGCTCAAATTTTATATTTCTTAAGTATTGAGAAGACTGTATGTGTCCAGGAATTTCCACACAATTTTCCATCACAGCTGTATGGGTTCCTTTTCTATACATCCTAGCCAGAACTAATCTTCTGTATTTTTTTTTTTTTTTTTTTTTTTGGTACTGGGGATTGAACTCAGGACCTTGTGCTTGTGAGGCAGGCACTGGAACCACTGAGCTAAATCCCCGGCCCCAATCTTCTGTATTTTTAATGAGCCATTTAGGTTATCCAATTTGTCGGTGTACAATTAATTTTCATAGAAATTCCTCTGATCCCTTGTATTTCTGTAGTACCAGTTCTAGTGTCTCCTCTTTTGAATTTTCTATCAAAGGGGCTATCCAATGACAATTTTATCTTTTCAAAAAGCCAATTCTGTTCTTTTTTTTCCTAAGTCTCTCTTGCATTTATTTCTTCTCTGATGTTTAGTTGCTTCATTATGCTAATGTTAGTCTTGATTTGTTCTTTTTCTAGTTCTTTGAAGTATAACATTAGATTATTCAAGATCTTTCTTCTTTTTTGATAGCATTTATTCCTATAAATATCCCTCTTAAAATTCTTTTGCTGCATCCTATAAATTTTGGTATGTTGTATTTCCACTGTCATTTAAGATTTTTTTTTTTATGTTTCTTTTGGTTTCTTCTTTGACCCACTGACTGTTAGAAGGCAGGTTAATTTTCATATATTTGTGAATGTTCTAAGACTTCTCCTGCTAATGATTTCTAGTTTCAAGCTATTGTGGCAAGAAAAGATATGTACTATGATCTAAGTCCTCTTACATCTGTTCAGACTTGCTTTGTGGTCAAACATAGGACTTGTCCAAGGAGATCATTCCATGTGTGCTTAGGAATGTGTATTCTGTTGGTATTTTCTGCATCTGTCCATTTGATTTAAAATACAGTTCAAGTCCTCGGTTTCCTCATTAATTATGTCTGAATTGTCTGTCCATCACTGAAGGTCCACTATTTTTTTTTTTTGGTACCGGGGATCGAACTCGGGTCCTTGAGCTTGCACAGCAGGCGGCGAAACTACTGAGCTAAATCCCCGGCCCATGGTCCACTATTGCAATGTAATCCATCTCTCCCCTTTGATCTTTTAAATCCTTGTTTTACATATTCAGGTGCTCTGATGTTGGGTGCATGTATTTATAATTATCATACCCACTTGACTGACCCCTTTATCATTACATAATGACCTTGCCTTATTTTACAATTTGTGACTTAAAGTGTATTTTGTCTACTTTAAGTATAACTATCTACCTTTGCTCTTGTCTGGTTTTCAACAGTAAGGAATGTCTTTCCTATCCCTTTGTTTTCAGTTTATGTACATCTGTGAAGGTGAGGTAAGTCTCATATTTAGGCAGCATGCAGTTAGTCTTTTATATCTTTTTATGCTCATAAAAAGCACAGTTTAATCTGGGTACCATGCTGGAGAACAGTCTCAAGAGTTTTGACTGAGTTAGTTGCAATCTTTTCTTTGAGCAGTAGAAAAATAACATATTAAACCAAATTCTATAAGCATGTGCCAATATAAGTAAAATAAAATATTTAAAAATACATATTATCAATCCTCCATATGGATTAGAAGCTTGATTTAATTTGTTAGAATATAAACTTGCTTGGGTATTGCTAAAGCTCAAGTTTTCCTAGCTATTCCAAAGCCTTAAATAAGAGGTTCTCACCTAAGAAAGCACAGTAGTGAATTGTTCAGAAACTGTAAAATATTTACAACACAGCCAGTATACAGAAGTTGAAGGTGGAAGGGTAAATATCCTAAGTGAGACACTGTGTCTCTTCTCTTGTATGTGTAATCTCTCCTCCTCAGAGGGACTTACCCATTGCTTCCAGATCTAGGGTCCTCTTTTTGGTACCTTCCTTCCCTTACTCAAAAATGTCATCAGACATCAGTTATTTTATATTAAATGTGATTAGAAACTCTGAGGAAGGAAAATCAGTCTGGGAGGGGCTGAGCATGATTTGTTTTCAAAGTCAGAAGAGCATGGTTCCAGAGGTGTGGGTTTTTGTACAAGGGATACCAAACCTGTGACTAGGGGAAAAAGCTGATTGAAGTAGAGGGTATTTGTGAGAAGCAAGGAAAATGTTAAGACTGGAAAGGGAAGGTGGTAAAAGCTACCAAAATTCCAGTGCCAAGTTGAATCCTGTAAACCCATTCTATGTTTCAACACAAGGAGAGAAAAGAAGAAAACAAGAACAGCAATGCTCAAATCTCTTAACAGCACTCATGATGAATAAGAGGAGGTAATGGGCCAATGCTGTCCCAAAAGGAATAAGCCTAGGTCATAGGGCCCTTAGGGAATAGGTGTGGAGGAGTTGGGAGCCATTCTACATAATTTTTGGGAAAAAATCATTTCATAATTAAATTATGATTAGGGCTGTCTGAGGCCTCAGTAGTCCTGTGATGCTGTGATGCTCAAGAGCAATATTATATCAGCTGAAGACATACCTGGGTCTTTGAGAACCCAGCAGCAACACAAAAAGAGAAAGGTTTCACCTTGGGGGGGGAATGACAAATTCCTTATCAGCTTAACTCATCCCACCTACTGTTGTAAGAAGTTTTTCTCATCTCACTGTCCTAATCAAGTAAGCATAAGCTCCTCAACAGCTAAGATGCTCATTAGCATAAAATCTTCATAGGATTATTATCACGGCCCTCTGAGTCATCTGATACTTCCTTTGCTTATAAGATCCTCATCAATTTAGGATTATTGGCCCCCTCCAGTCATCTGATACTCCCTACAACCAACCCAATAAATAGTGGGAATCTTGGGAGAGTCTTTGTCTTTGCCTGCTCTGAGGCACTGACCTCCCCGCCCCCATATATCTAAAATTACACAAATCTCTACTGTCTTTTTTTCTTTAGCCCTCACTGTCCTGTCCTCCTTTCTAGGTAGTCAGAGGATTGATCTTCAATACGGAGGAGGAATGAAAAACAAAGGCAGTAAAGGCCTGTAAATTTCTGACTGAAAGTTTTACCCAGAAAAATCTTCTTGATGCATGGTGATGATTATGGCCTCGATGGCATCTCCTACTGAAGTCAGTAAGGGCTGCACAGCACTCCCCATAAGAGTGTGAATAGCCTGGCAGGGAGCAAAAAGGAAGGAAAGGGAAAATCAGAGAAATCAACACCAAGAAATCTGAGATGTGCGAAACATTTTGACTAACAGTTTTCATATTCTATCAAATTCAGACTATACATAGTTTAACTCAACAGAAGTCTGCTCCTCTCTCTAACTGCTGTCAGTAGCAATTTTCAAAGCTTAAAATATGTAGAACATGGCACTAAAAACTTTCAACTCCCCCACTGCTCTCGTTTCTCCCTAAGATTTAATGGTTAGATGAGCTCAGAGAGAAAGGAAGACATGCTAGAAGGGAAAAGTAGTTTCATTTATGAAGTGACAAGCAAATGAACACTTTATTTTATTTTTGGTTTCTCCAAAGAGTAAGGCAGGACCAAAAGAAATTCTTTAAAATTTGGAACATCATCATATGCTTTTAACCAGAGTAAATATAATAAATACACTAGTGATTCTCATAGGGAAGAACAGTGAGGCATGTCACAAATTATGTTTCTGCTGAGAGTTATATGGTAGTGATTCTCAACTGTGGGCAACTGTGCTCCTTGAGGAGTATTTGGCAAGATATGGAGAATATTTGGTTGTCATGAGCAGGAAGGGGGAGAAATATGCTATTAGCCTTTACTGGTAGATGACAGAGATGCTGCATCTTGCAGGACAGCCCCCCTAACAAGGAGTTACCTAGTCTAAAATGCCCATATTGCTAGGGGTGTAAAACTTCTACATAAGGCATAACCATTGCTAAGTTTATGTAGAAGCCTAGGCCTAAATTATGGGGTTTTGGTAAGAAAATATTGAGAGTCAATAAACATTCAAAATAAAAAACAAGTTATATATATTTCAGAGATGATTATTTCATTTAATGAAGACAGATGCCTTTGGGTCATACAAATGATCAAGTTCAACAAGAAAAGGTTAAATAGGATTCATCCATTTAGTTTCTGAACAGCACCTGTAATCCTTACTCTCTGATGAAAATAAACATACTATCTACAGAAGTGAGTACATGTGATACAGTTTGCCCTCGAGGAGCTTGCAGTGACCACACAGGAAAAAAGGCATCATGATGTATGTACTATGGCAGAGCACTGGGGGATTATGGGGGGTGGTGTGTCTTCTAACTTATGCTGACAAGATGTGAGAAAGAAAAAGTGTTGCTTGAATTTCAAAGACAAATAGGAAAGAACCAGAAAAGAAGGGAGGAGCTAGAGAGCCTCTGTTAGAAGGCATAGGAGCCTGGGGAGAGCTGATTAGTCTAGGCAGAGCACAGAGGCTCCAAGCACCTGCGTGGAAGACAGGAGCAGGAAAAGATACTCTGTACCGGCTGCCAAGGGATTAGGGATTTATCATGAAGGGACTAGGAAATCCATAGTGAGTTTTAAGAATGAAAAAATGTAGTAAAGGAAAAATTGTTTGGAACAGTAACCTAGATAAATTAGACTAAAGACAAGTGAACAAATGCAGGGCCACAGCATGGTCAGATGTAAAATGAGTGCCTGAACAAGTAGGGCAACAGGAGTAGAGATAAGAACATGGTAGGACTTGGTAATTAGCTCTGGGAATGTATGAGAAGATTTAAAGGCTTTTGTTTTGGCTTGGTTTTGGTTTTGCAGTGCTAACCCATGGCCTCTTACATGCTAGGCAAGTATTCTACTAATAAGCTATGTTCCCAGCCTGAAAATATTTAAGAAAACAGCATTTTTCCTTTAATGATTTAGTGGTACTGTTAAATGAATATGCAAATACAGGGGCAGCAGAAATTGATTTGAGGATGGAGAGAGAAAATGATTAAGAGTTTAGTTTGGGACATGGATTTTGAAATGATTATGGGAAATCTACATGAGCTATCAAACAGTAGGTACTGAGACACATTAGCACATTCACAGCAAGGCCATACATGCATGCCTGTCCCATCAGGCAGTTTGTATTACCCAACGTGACTGTCCCATGCTGCCTGATGAGACAGGCATGCATGTACAGGGCATTAGAAATGTGTTAAATCTGCATCGCCTGAGTCACTTTGACTAGATTTTGTAGTCACCAGCTTTTAATATGGGTAGGGAAGCCAAAAGACTCAATGAGATCCCAAAGGACTTTACGTACAGTAAGGCAAAATACCATTTTAAGGTCATACAAAAGTCAGAGCCTTTGATGTATGAGGAGGGATTAAAAACATTTATTGAATATACATTATGTATTCGACACTGTATTATGTATTCCACGTGTAATAATTTTACTTAGAACTAAATTATTACTTCTTCAAAGAATTATTAAAATTTCAAATTTATAGATGGTGAATCTAAAGTAATTTATATACACTATAGGGAAACTCAAGACAAGGAGGTTGTCCAAAGACATAAGTGAACAAGTAGAAAAGCTGAGATTGTCTAGGTATATCAGATTCCTATGAGCTATGCAGAAGTCACGGCAGAAGTCAGAAGAGACCTTAGAGTTTGGTAGAAGTAAGTAGACAAGATTTTAATAAGGAATCGCAGACTTTTCAACTTATGGTATGGAGTATCTACCATAGAACCTTCTACAAATAACTATGGGGAAAAACATACCAAAAACAAAACAGAAAAACCTACTGGAAGACTTTAGAGACAGAAAAGTGCAGAAAGTTTTAGAGAGGTGTGGAGCAAACAACCAGAAGAGTGTGAGTTTTCCCTGAGTTGTGGCTTTGGTAAAAGGATGACTACAACTGTGCTAAGAGAGAGCTGAGTGGTTAAAACCCATGAGGGAGAAAAAGTAAACCACATTATCTTTTAGGTCAAAGGTACAGGGGAAGGGAACTGTGTCAACTCGGATTTCAAAAGAGTAGGAGGGAACCTTGGAAAGGAGAAAGCCAACAAATAATGCATAATCTTTTGTTCAAATTCAGCACTGGGCTTCAGGTGACTTGTCATCCATGCACGTGCATAGCAGACTAAACATGGCTTGGAATTGAGACTTAACAGGCTGAACTGAAATCTGAGGCCTGGCCTTTTTTTAGGTATGACAGCACACAGCTTGAACGTAATCAAGTTAATTGCCTGCTAAAAAAAATCAACACTCTTACAAGAAGTTTAAAAAAATTCTGAGTCCATATAATGTAATGTTGACAATGTTTACGATATATTCAAAATTACTCCATACATAAAAGCTAGAGTTTTCAAGGGAAAAGATATCAATAGATTGTAAGACTGCATAACTCTGTAATCATAAAACTCCCCTAGCCCCACCTGTGACTGAATGTGAGTAAATAGATAAAGATGCTTCTTAGTTCGCACTAGATAAGATCCCTATCAGTCATAATTATCCAACCCTTTGTTGGGACACCACTATCTATCTATAGACCAATCTACAAAGCATCTGCTGACTAACAGTACAGGTCAGGCTAATTAACATACAAATGTAAGACCACTAAACCTTTGTTCCTTCTTCTGTAAATTTCGCCTGTTAACTCCCCTGCAAGCCCCTATAAAAAGAGCCTGGACTCTGGAGTAGCCTCTCTAAGCTACTTTGCGTTGGGAGTGCCGTCTGGCCAGACTAAGGTCTGTTTCACTTTCCAACTTGTCTGGTGTGTTCCTTCCCGGGTGTTCTTCGCTACAGTCAGCTCCTCAGAGATTTTGGTAAAGACAGCGGTCTTACAAGATGTCAACTCTGAAATAACCTAGATGCTAGACTCATCAATGAGGGAAAGAAAAATATGGCCACAGTAAGTAAAATACAGTAATAGGGAATCTCAGAAAATAATTCAAACTGATAAAGAATCAAATGGAGATTTAAAATTTTAAAAAATCATACTATCTGAAATTAAAAAACTGACTGGACAGGCTTACCCGAAGAAATGATATGACAAAGGAGTCAATAAATCTGAAGATAAAATCAACAGAAATTTATTTGGAGAAGAGAAAAAAGACAAAATTAATTGCATTTGTGAAACAATTGCAAAAGATCTAATATGTTGGTAACTGGAGTCTTATAAGAAAAGAGAAAATGGGACAGAAAAAAACTATTGAGGACAAAAGACCCCAAATTTCTCAAAATAAATCAGCAAATCCCAAAGAGGATAATTTTGAAGGGAATTATCCCTAAGCAGATGACAATTAAACTACTGAAAATCAAAGAGAAAATCTTGAAACTACTAAAGGAAAAAAAAGGAGACCACAAATCACAAATAAGAGAATCAGTTTTAATGACTGAAGACTTCTGATCTGAAAGCAGGAAGGTCAGAAAACTGTGAAACAGCGTATTTATGGTACTGGGGATCAAACTTGGGACCTTGTGCTTTCCAGGCAGGTGGTGGAACAACTGAGCTAAATTCCTGGCCCAGGAACAGCATATTTAAACTCTCAAACTCCTAATTCTATTTCTTTCTCTCTTTTTTTGGTACCAGGGATCGAACTCAGGACCTTGTGCTTGTGAGGCAGGTGCAGGAACCACTGAGCTAAATCCACCCCCCTCCAATTCTACTTCCAGTAAACATATTCTCTAAGCTGGGCATGGTGGCACACACCTGTAATCCCAGCTACCTGCTCAAAGGCTGAGGGCAAGGCAATGGCAAGTTTGAGGCCACCCTGTGTATCTTAACAAGACTTTGTCTCAAAATAAAATAAAAAAGTTGCAGATAAGTGGGAGAGAGCTTACCTACCACATGTGAGTCCCTGGGTTTAATTCAATCCTCAGTACTGCAAAAACAGGGGGAAAAAAATCCTTCAAAACTGAAGGTGAAGGAAAAAAATGGAAATAAAGCTTTTATAAATAAGGAGGGGAAGAGGGGTTGAGGGAGGGGAGAGGAATGGGAAAAAAAAGAAGCAAGATATATCATGTACAGGTACAAATTCCCTATGATGAGTGTTATCATTAAGTATATCTAAAATGTACAAAAGATTAATTAAATTAAATCTTTTAAAAACCTGAAGGTGAAATAAAAGTATTTCTGGCAAAAGAAAATCAGGGAAGATTGTTGCCATCAGACTCACATTATAAGAAATGATAAAGAAAAGTTGAAGACAAATAATACTAGAAGGAAACTTAAAATCATGCAAATAGGCATAAGTACAAATTAAAGTGAATTCTAAAAAAATATAATCATCCAAAAGAAAGTGGAAAAGGAGGAAAAGGGAGGAGAAAAAAAACAAAGACAAAAAGCAATAGAATATACACCTAAATAAACCCCTTTAGTGACTGTATTATGTTAACAGCCAAACACTGATTAAAAAGCAGAGATTATCAGAGTAGACAAGGAAGACCCAGTGTTGTGGTTTGTATCCCGATGTCCCCCAAAGCCTCATACACTCATAGGTGGGGCTGTGGGGAGGGGACTGGATCACGGGGGCCTGGCATTCAGCAGCGGATCAGTCCATGGGAAGTTTATGGCTGAATGTGATGTGTGGAGGTGTGGCCTGGTGGGAGGAGGTAGTCACTGGAAGTGTTGTCTGGAGGGTCTGTCTCCCTCCTCCTCATTTGATCTCTCTCTGCTTCCTATCATCATGCTATGAGCTATGCCCCTATGCCATGCTGCCCTGTGTTAGAGCCAGGGGACTATGGACTGAAGCCTCTACAAACTGAACCAAAATAAACCTTTCCTCCTTAGAGTTGTGGGTGGCAGGTACTGTGTCCCAGTGACAAGGAAGTAGCTAAGACACTCACTGTATACTTCCTATAAGAGAGTCACTTAAGATAAGGACACAGGGCTGGAGATGTAGCTCAGTGCTAGAGCACTTGCCTAGCATGTAAGAGGCCCTTGGTTCAAACCCCAGTACCACAAAAGTAAATACACAGAAGAACTGAATACAAATGGACAGAAGATATGTCATGCAAGCATTAAGCATACAAAAGCTGGAGTAACTAAATCAACATTAGATGAAATAGAATGTAAAGCATAAGTATTAACGTTAAAGGGGGATGTTTCGTAATAAAAATGTCAGTTCTTCAGGAAATCATAACAATGATAAACAAAACAGTCCTTCAACAGAGCTTCAGAATCAAAGTGACAAGAACTAACAAAATCAAAGAAAGAAACAGGGCTGTGGGTGTAGCTCCATGATAGAGTGCTAGCTTAAAATGTACCTGGTCCTAGGTTCAATCCCCAGTACCATACAAAAATGAGAGAGAGAGAGAGAGAGAAGCAAGTTCATACACTTTGTAAATTTTAACTCCTCTATCTCAGCAATTGATACAACTATATAAACTATCAGTACAGATATAGAATATCTGATATATAATCATTACCTTGATTAATTGATATTTATAACACTACACTCAATAACTGCAGAATATAAATTATTACTAAGCACATATGGTTCATTTTCCAAGATAAATCATATGCTGTCTTAAAACAAAACCTAAACACATTTATACATCCATACATTCAAAATACAAATATACAGAAACATAATACATACCAAAAGACAAGTTAATGCATTTTTATTTTTGTTGTTGTTGTTGTGTTTTGAGACAGGTTCTTTTTGGTTTTTTTGGTACTGGGGATCTTGCAAGGCAGGCAGCAGAACCACTGAGCTAAATCCCTGGCCCTGAGACAGGGTCTTGCTATGTA
Source organism: Heterocephalus glaber (assembly GCF_053883595.1). Taxonomy (NCBI): domain Eukaryota; kingdom Metazoa; phylum Chordata; class Mammalia; order Rodentia; family Bathyergidae; genus Heterocephalus; species Heterocephalus glaber. Next base: position 21,923,385 of record NW_028258156.1, on the reverse strand, counting down.
GTTCAGGCTGGCCTCAAACTCATCAGGTAGCCCAGGCTGGTCTTAAACTCGCAGTGATCTTCCTGCCTCAGCCTCCCGAGTGCTGAGATTACAGGCCTGTGCCACCATGCCTGGTTCAATTAATACATTTTTTAAAGCCAGTGTTCATACAGAGTATGTTCTCTGATGACAGAATTACATTGGAAAACAGTAAGCTACACACACACACACACACACACACACACACACACAGTTGAAAATTTAAAAAAGTGCTTCTAAATAATCCATGATTCAAGAAGAAATCACAAATGAAAATTTAAAATATTATAAACTACATGAAGATAAAAAGCATAGCATGTCAATGCTTCAAGGGAAGCACAGAAATGGTTCAAGGGAAGTTTGCAACTTTAAACGTTTATTTTTGGGGAAAAAAGATCTAAGACCAATGATATAAGGTCTCAAAATATCTTTTTTTTAAGCAATGAAAATCCAAAATAAAAAAGAAGAAAAAAGAAAGATAAAAATCTCAACACTGAGGAAGACCCAAGTTTAAGTCACACCTGAATAGCTTAGCAGGATTATTTCAAAAGAAGGGGTATGTGTGCTAGGGATGTAGCTCAGAGGTAGGGTGTATCCGGGTTCAATCCCCAGTAAACAAAAAACAAAACCAGAGAAAATAAAGCCTGAAGTTGGTTCTTTAAAAAGATCAACAAAGTTGATAAACATCTAGCTAGATTAATCAAGAAAAAACCTGCACAATCAACAGTATAAAAAAATGGGGGGGGCTATCAGTGTACATCCTAAGACCTTAAACAAGAGCAAATGATACTATGCACATTATTCAGAAAAATTAGATGGATAGACAAATACCCTGAGAGTTACAAAGTATCAAAGTCCACTACAAGAAGAAAATCTGTACTGCCCTTATCTACCAAATAAATTAAATTGGTAGGAAATACTGAATGCTTTCTTAAAGTCAGGAATCAAGCCATGACGACCATGTTCTTGGTTTTATTTAACACTGGACTAGAGATCTTAGCAGTGAAACAAGACATGGAAAAACAGGCATAAAGAAAACTGCCTCAGTAACATATAATGGCTTATACTGAAAACTTTGTAGCTGTGAGAAGCTTGCCATGTGGGGAATATGAAACAGGAAGAGAATGATGTGAATGCCTTCATATCAAGGATGGGTAGAGATAACTACCAAAGGAAATGCAGAAAGATTAAATTAGATTTCAGATGCTCTTTATGAAGTGGGCAAGTCTGTTACATACATACACACACACAAACATATATATATTTTTTTTGTACCAGGGATTGAACTCAGGACCTTGCGCTTGTGAGGTAGGCATCGGAACCACTGAGCTAAATCCCTGGACCCTCTGTTACATATTTTTAGAAGATTTATCTAAAATAGCCCAGATTATAAAAATATTGGAGCCTCAGCAATTTGGAATATTTCCTTATATAGTATATCAAACCTATACAATAAGGGAGAAGTGAAGCACTGCCATACATAAAGTTAGCAATACAATCACTATCTACACAAGACAATCTCAGTAAAGATGAGTCAGAACTACTGGGCCAAGGTGGGTACACCTGTAACCATGGTGGCTATAATGAAATGACTCTATAAGTACACTCAGTTATGAATGGAATTCATGACATACTAGATGTGAAGAACCTCAAGCCTAAAATAACATTTAATTTTGGATAAAATCTCAATAAGGTAAGGAAGGCTGTATAATATATAGTATATATACTTCTGATTTTGTCATTCAAATTCTTTTTCTATTTAAGATCATCTTTGGTGGTTGGAAGGTCTGGTATCCCAAGACCAGAGTCAGGATACCCCATTTTGATAGAAGCATTTCTTTAATATATGCATATTTTTAGTAAATAAAATAGTATTTTTCAAATACTGGGAATCAACCTAGGGCCTCTCAATGCCAGGCAAGAGCTCTACTACTGAGCTACATCCCCAAGCCCTCTTTTTATTTTATTTTAATTTTGGTACCGGGGATTGAACTTGGGACCTTGCACTTGCAAGGCAGGCACCGGAACCACTGAGCGACATCCCCGGCCCCTTTTTATTTTATTTTGGGTCTAAATTGCTCCTGCTGGCTTTGAATGTGTGATCCTCCTGCCTCAGGCTTCCAAACAGCTGGGATTACAGGCATGTGTGTTTAATGCTGTCTCTGCAGTAATAAAACCATACTGTATTGCGTTTGGGTTTTTAGGCTACAGTCGATTATGTATCCTAACATTCTATCTCTAATTTAAAGTGATTTAACACATTTCCTACAATTCTATGAAAATTAAGGTTCCCTTTTTTATCTTTAAGTCAGTTTTGTCTTTCATATAAGTCATAATGGTTTTTGTAAGACTTAACTAAAACACAAAATAAAACTTCGTTGAGTTTGTTAACATAAACAAGTACGCCTCTAACTGGCAGGGCCCTGCAGGACAGCACTATAGTGATCACCAGTTGTCTTTTACCCAGTTCCTGAAGGCAAAATTGGCGATGAGTCGGCAAACTGTAGCACCCAGCCACACGTGGTCCTCAGTAAACCAGAGTGAGGGCTATGGCCAAAATAGAGAGTTTCCCCTACAAAAGCTCCAGCTCCCTGAACAGAGACTAAAATTAAGAATAATCTTTACTGTATGTTAAAAATAAAATACACATACAGGGGCCAGGGATTTAGCTCAGTGGTTATGCCGCCTGTCTCACAAGCATAAGGCCCCGAGTTCGATCCCTGGTACCAAAAAAAAAAAAAAAATACACATACAGAAAATTCATCCTACACTGAAGTAGAGTCCCTAAGAAATTTCTATTTTTAACTTTTCCAGGTGATTTTTATCATTAGGCAAAGTGAACGAGCAGGCGCTATGTCTTAACCTACAGAATGGACTTTTTTCAAATAATAGGCTGTGACCATTACAGTTCTCTCTTAAAACAGAATGGATCACTATCAAAATATTTTAAAAAGTAGTAGATTTGTGTAGAAAATATTAGAGTGAATCACACAACATAAGGGTAAGGACTGTTTTATGAAACTTGTGCAAATTACAGAAAGGTGTATAGTCTCGCCATATTTACAACCATATATATGACTATATATTTACAAATGCTAATGAATTATGTATGTATAGCGACATCTGAAGGGCTGGGGATGTAGCCCAGTGGCAGAGTGCTTGCCTGGTCTATGTGAGGCTCTGGTTCAATCCCCAGCACTGAGCATGCATGTGCACGTGTGTGTACACACACTCAAAACAACAACAAAAATGTTTGACAGTTACTGCTAGAAGATTAGAGAAAAAAATGTGTTAATTATAGAAAAGAAGACAATCTGTTCCTTGCGTGCAATCAAGAATTTAAAAATGCTTTAAGTTTGTCATATTGGCCCAATTTGATAGTATAATTATGATCATCAATGAATCTGACAACTCTTACTAAAACAATTATTTTATTAGGGCAGCTTTCAAAATTATTTAAATACAATGAAATGAGAGCACTGAGAAAAAGAAAAGGATACAGAAAAAAGCATATGAGTGTACTGCTACGCAGTGGGGAAACAGACTCTGTCTCCTCTCCAGAAATCAAACAAACTCACATGGGTTTGGGGTCCTGACATTTTGCAGCCTGCTGAATTCCCATCCACATAAGCCATGGCCAATAATCTGGTCTCAGATTTCCCCTCCCCATTAGGAATTGTGAACAGACACTCTCCCAACTTTCTTCTCTCTGGCGGCTTTGCCTTGTCTTCCTTACCCTCTACAAGTGATTCTCCTTAAGGTTTATCAGCAGGCCTTTATCACCCTCTCTTCTTTTTCACTCTCTGTAGAAATCTAAATCCAAACTAATATTATCTTGCTTTGTACTATCATTTTGCAGATGCAGTAAGGCAAGAGATAGCATATTAACATGTCTGAGTTGACTCAGACTGGTTAAACAGCTGAGATGGGAGATGGGACTCATACACAGGTAGTTTAGCTCTAGAGTCTCTGCTACATGGCTTAGTTCTGAGTAAGCACCAAATAAACATTTAGCAGATGAAGGAATGAATGAATGGTTACTGAATGATGGTGGCAAGGTGCAGTAGGCACAACTCTTCTGAATCAGTGAGATCTGACTGTACCAGCTGTATGACACTGGGCAAGATATTATTTCTTAGGTGTATAAAATGGGCAAGATGAGTTGCTGTAGTAAGTCAATATGTGCCTGTGCGTGTGTCTGCTAAGTAGTAACTGCTAAGTAAGGAAATCTACTGCTGCTAGAAGAATGCATAATTTGCTTTTCTTTAAAGAGTTACCTATTGTTAACTGGATATGGCTCTGAATCTTATAGCATTATTTTTATTAAACTTCCTGAGTATTAGAAAAGGGGTATATTTAGGTTAATACAAAAAAATAGGACTGTGTCTTGATTTTACACCATACAGTTACACTTTAAAGTAGGGTTCCTTGGCCTGGGTATCACTGATACTCTGGGCTGGTTAACTTTGTTGTGAGGGTGGCCGTCCTTCCCAGCACACAGTGCTCAGCAGCATCCTGGCTTCCCAACACTCTGTATATGCCACTAGCACTCCGTCCCTTGTCACAACAGCCCCTGTGTCTCCAGATATTCTCAAATGTCTCCTGGGAACAAAAGCACCCTGGAGGAGAACCACTGCTTTACTGGATAACACTGGACTATACTGCCTTAAAATACAGTTAAATACTTGTAAAACTCTTCTATGTATAAAATTATCACAAATAGAACACAATCTGTAGATACCAAGAGGATCTATTTTTAAATTCTAGAAAATACAAACATATATATTCTCTTTCTTTAGGATATTATCAACATGCTACTTCTGATATATATAGAAGATTCTAAATTATTTTTAAAATATAATATCTACTCAGCCAAACAATTCTAAAACCACTCTGACATACACAAAAAGATTAAATTAAATTATTTTACCTTTAGGGCTGAAATAATAGTTTGCTCAGCGGCTGGTGGGAATGAGCTCTGACTGGAAACCACCTAGAATAAGGTTTTGATCCAGTTACATTTTTGCTTACGTCATTTATTGTTGTAAATACTAATTTTCATCAGAACATGACAAAGCCATTTTCATAAACTACATTAAAATATTATCATTACTTTATATGGCATTTCATACATGATTTAAAAACTCAGTTGAAAAACACTTTCATGTACAAAGCAAATACACATTTCAAGTACAGACATTCCTCGTTTAACAACTTACCTGTTTAACAACTGTTCAGATTTACAATCTGTCCTTTTTGTGTACAGTTCTGCCCATCTTGTTTACAGAGCCTCAATATCTGTTTTTGTGCACTACACCGTGTTTATAGAGTACTGCAATTTTTGCTGGTTGTACTGTACAGTACAGCACTATAGTTCTATCTTCTGTTACAGTACTACATGTAAGTTATGCAAATAAGAGCAAAGTCATCAAGTTGGAGTTTCTTTTGACTATTTCTTTATTCTCAATATTGTAATGTTCACACTATATACAACTCCTCATTTAGTGACCAATCCAATTAACATCCTTGTCACAGGACCATAACTTGGTCATTAAACAAGAAGCATCTGTAATTGGAACCTTAAGAATTTTAAGGGCTACCTTTCCTTTATTCAGTTCAAATAGGTTTTAACTATAAACTTTTAGCTTGAAAAGGTCAGAAGAAAGCCATATTTACTTATTTCTTTTAAAATATTCACTTTTCTTTAGGCTGACTCTTACTTCAACAAGTCTTTAAAATACAAATGTCAGATATTTGCATTTTTTAGAAATCAATAAAAGTATCAATAAAGACATTTAACTCAGGCTAAATAGAACAATCTTTCATTTCCTGTGGTGCTTTATAGTAGTGACAAAAATAAATGGGATATGCATCATTAAATTTTTTTGATAATTTTACTTTTCTGAGATATACTCATTAATAACCCTTTAAAATATATTTTGCTTATTGTGTGAAATAATGTTTTTAGAAACTCCTAACTATAAAAATGTTTAATACTTACATAACTGTTGGAAACCAAGTGTAAAGACCAAGGCCTGGGATGAACTCAATCCTTGAGACATGGTGGAGGAGAAGGGAATAGCAAGCTGCCCCTCACCTGCCACGGGCTGTGTGCTAGCATGCCTGCACCAGCCAGTATCAAGGAGAAAATCAACTATAGCTAAAGTCTGATTAAAGAAAATACACATTCCAGTGCAGTCTGTAAATTATGAGAACCTGATGAACTTTCCTTAAACCCTGGATCATATGCTTGCTTGCTTCTTCTTTGTGCGAGTTTAATGAAAGTGAGGAGCACTGCCAGATCTGGTCTTTTTGTCCACTAGAGGCTAAAGTCCCCTGGTCCTCCCCTCTTCCAGATTATCTTTGTGTCTTTTGTTTTTAATCCTTGTTCACCCCACCCTGGTCAGGATAAACTCACAGGATGGCTCCTATACATAACTATTCTAAAATACAATCATGTTAAAGCTCATCTTAGAGGTGAATTGTAAGAACATTAATCTTCATCTTCCTTCTAGTCTTCTAAATATTTATCTTTCTACTTACTCAATATTTTGAAAATGATCTACAGAGGATTAAACATGAGCTACTTGAAAGTTGCAAATGAAGTTGAAAGTGTTGTTTTCCTAGTAGTGAAGAATATAGTTCACCTTAATCCTAATAAGAGTTGGCCCCCAGTGAATACACACCGTATTCACATTGCATTAGGTATTACAATGCAGAGATTAAGTCATGCAGGAGGATGTACACTCGTTAGAGGTTACATGCAAATATTTTGCCATGTTAGATAAAGGATTGGGCGTCCACAGATTCTGGTACCCACAGAAAGTGGGGGGCACCCACAGATACCAAGGGGTGGCGGCATATGGAGACAAACAGGGTTAGGCATTTCTGTCAGATGCTTTAGTACAGAAATAACAGCAACAACAAAAGTCTACTGTTGGTTTGCAAGTACTCATTAATGATGATACTATAAAAATTTATTGTTTTTAATAAGGCATCTCCTTGCCTTTTTGAGCTATGGAAGCACTTTTTGACATGTTGCAGGGCCTGATAGCTCTGATTCTGTCATTAGCTTTGCTATAACTTATTAATACCCACACAAGGTCAAATTATAGTTTTCAGTAAATATGAAACATATCTACTCATCCTTAATAATTTGTGCCATCAATTTGATTAACTTGAGAGTCTACAGTTCATGTGTTTTAAACCAAATGTAAAAACAAAAAGCACAGAAATAATAAAGGCCAGTATCAAAGACTGTTTAAAAAGAGTTAACTCTTTAGCTTATTTTATAATCATGACATTTTCATAATATTCTTTTCCAAAAAATTAGTAATTTGTGAATTGTATAAATTTGAGGCAAGAAGATGAAATTAAATCAAAAGAAACTAATTAAAACAAAAAGTTACCTTTGTTATTGATTGGTGCAGCTTATACAATGAATTCATTACTGCCACGTTTCTTTTTTGCCCTTCAGTAAGAGGCCCAATCACCTGACTCGCATCTCCTTGTGTGGACAGCTGTAAGAATTCAACACAAAAAGATATTACCGAAATGATACTACGTGTTTTTTCTTCAACTGAGGAGACATTTTATACCCACTTGACAAAGAGAATGTTCACTGGAAATACCAAGGTCAAGTTAAAATTTTGACAAGAAATCTCTGCAGAGATAACACCATCAATGTGGAAGCCAATCAATCCTGCACAGGAAGAACAACTCTTTCAATACTTCAAGACTGCTGGGCCCATGAGACAGGTGTGACCCAAATGCCCAGTGTGTGCTGTTATTCTGATACACTAGCATAGCAACCCTAAGGAATACCTTCTGGAAACTGCCAATAGACTTCTTTCTATTCAAAAACTCAGATATAAGGCACCAAATAAAGGAACAGAGGAGGGAGAAAATAAATCTAAGTTTTCTGTACATTTAACAGCCATCCCAACACTCCAATGAAATGGATGGTGGAAAGAGGATATTATTCTTTTCGTGAGTTTTGTTTTTTAAAAAAGGAAATTGCCCAAGATTATTCTGTGTATGGATAATCAGTAGAAGTGATTAGAATTTTATATTCTTAGCCTTTATTTCTAAATGCATGAATTTTAGGGGAAAAGTTATGGATTGCTTTAGTGAGTTAATTTGTATCTGTTACAGATTGGACTTAAGAAAATTCTACATATTAACGGCTGTCATACTGATCTGATTTTAATCTAGTCTGCTATAGCAATTATTACTTAAAGGTAAATTAAACTTGACAAGGACATACAGAACATGATATAATTTACTCCATGAATGTGAACAGAGACTACAAACATGAAAAACTGGGCTGGGGATTTAGCTCAGCGGTTTCGCCGCCTGCTGTGCAAGGACAAGGACCCGAGTTCGATCCCCGGTACCAAAAAAAAAAAACCCCATGAAAAACTGACATTTTAGGAGAATTAAAACTAAGAAGGCCTACCCATTGTTACAGTAAGCCAAAGAAACTGAGAAAAGACATTTTTACTTTCTTTTGATAAATATATAATTTTTAAAAATTAAGTTCAATCTGTACTTTTTTCATTTCCCACTAGTATGAAATAGAATGGTAAAAAGCATTAAAAATTGCAGTTAAGAAGAAAAACAGAAAAGTCTTTCCTTAAAGTTGCCACTCATGATGGTGGTTAAGTCCACATAAGATATTTTCAAGCCAGGTTAAATAACTCCAATTTATTTTTACTTTTTTCATGGACATAGTTACCAATTTGAAGCAAATTGTGTACTAAAATACTTACTGGTCAGATTTGGAGAAAATTGTATTTTCCTGTGGTGAAATGTTGTTAAAAGGTAGATATTCAAAGGAGCCCATCCATCCAGTTTAATCTATAATGTGGTAAACTGATATTAATGGAAGCTCTGAGCTCCAAGAGAAAGCTGATGACAGCTCTGTGCACCATGTGTGGGGCACTCTGGAGGTTAAACTGCCATGGTCCGTGGCATCAGTGTTATGATGGGGGAGGGGAGAGGCCAACTGTTTACCTGACTACAATGAGCATTTAAAAGTTAGGAGCTCACCGGCACATCCCTGTAGCCCTAGCTACTGACTGAGAGGCTGAGGCAGGAGGATTATATGAACCCAGGAGCTTGAGGTCAGCTGGGGTACCACAAAGCGGGGAGGGCAGAAAAGTTATGAGCTTGAGCTGTACAATTTAAAAAATCCAATCTTAGGTGTCTCCAAATAATTCTGAAGAACTAACGAAGAAATGGGAAAGATAATTTTTTCTTACTTTATTTCAATTTATAATATCTGTGAATTAATTTTATCCTAATTCATATGCTCCATATTCATATTTAATGAAGAAACAAGGTTACTATGAGAAAAAGATGGAGATCATTTTGTGAGGATTCATATTTGGGGGATTTACAAGTATAGAAAAGCCCACCTCTCCATCCCAGTGATGGTATAATCAGGACGATAGGTGGTAACAAATGTTGGCCAGGATGTGAGGGAAAGGAACCCATATACACTGCGGGTGGCAATGTAAAAGGGAATTGCTACTTTGGAAATACTCAAGTAGCTTCTCAGAGGTAGCAAGAGGGTAACTATATGACTCAGCAATTCAATTCCTAGTTGTTAACTAGCAATAAAAAAATGAAGTTAACAGATATTACAACATGAATTAATCTTGAAAATATTATCCTAAGTGAAAGCCAGTCACAAAAGGCCATACATTAAATGATTACATTTATCCAAAATATGCAGAAAAGATAAATGTAAATCCATAGACACAAAGTAGATTTATATATATATAGATAGGTATATTCCATGTTTTTATCAACCTCACTGATAAAAATGTTGCATAAGACAAAGCTAAAGACATACTTTTTTCCATGATGAAAAAAATCAGTCATTAATCAAGACTATTACAAATTAAGTAAATCACTTGGCAAATTTACTTAGATACATTAGTGTCCAGTCTGTGCAAATTATGAAATACTCTCAATTATTTTACTGAAACCTAGTTATAACTGCTTTACCACATTCCCTTGATAAATAAGTCTAGGAACTTTGTCAAAAGGAAACAAAGTTAATATATCATGTTCTATTATTGAAAAATGTTCAAGTCCCAGTGCTTTGTAAATGACAATGACATAAACAGGTATCAGGAACTCACAGGATTTTGAAATATAACCTAGCTTTGGCTTGAGGCAGGGCTACATCAGAGCCAGCAGAGAAAAACATTTTTGAAGTGTTCCAGAGGAAAAGTTTTACTGACAGCCTTGTCATTATGTTTTTCTTCTTGAAAAGTTAAGGCATTTTTTTTCTCACTGGTATTTTTATAAACATTAAAATATTTTTTCTAAGATTTTTATTATGAACACATTCAAATATACAGAAAGTTAAAAGAAGTGTACAACAAACTCCACTATACTGATAACCTAGATTCCACAATTAATGTTTTAAAATATTTGCTTGATATATCTATTCCTCTGTCCATTTTATATTTTTGATGCATCTCAAGATAGTCTGCTGACATCAGTACATTTGTTCCCTCTGGCTTCACTCAAATGATTAGTTTTACTAATTCTATAACTTTAGATAAAGTTTTTAAAAAATATGCCTATAATGCAGGTTGGCAGTGGTGGCACAAACTTGTAATCCCAGCACTCGGGAGACTGAGGCAGGAACTATTGTGAGTTCATGGCCAGCCTAGGCCACATAGTGAGAACCTGTCTCTAAAACACCATAAATAAATAAGTAAATGAGCCAGAGAGCAAGCAAGCGAGCAATCAAGGAAGGCAGCCTATAAAGCCTTTTTCACTCAACAAAATGTTCCTGGCAGAGATTTGCTCCTTTTCACCGCTGTTGGCATTCCATTGAATAGATCTGTTTGTTCTGCCCAGTCTCCTTTGTTAATAGCTATCTGCAGTAGATGAACACTACACGTATTTTAGGAGTGTAAAGAGACTTGCCTCTGCCACTTGCTAGCCAAGTGACTTGTGGCTTCAGTGATAATGTGGAACTAATAATAAAGCTTACAGCAAAGGCAGCTGGGTAAACTGTCTCTCCAGACAATTCTGGCTCATTCTTATTTCTACTTACTCTTCTCTTGTGTCCTTCTCCCCACCTGTATCTGATTTCAGTACTGGGAGGGAGAAAAGACACAGATTAAGATTTGGGAATAGGACTTCAGCATAGGTGAAGGTGTCTGAAGTTCAGACTGGGCTGTCTCACTTGGGGCTATGTAACAAAGCATCTGGCACACAGTAGGTGCTCTATTTCACAACCCTACACTCATCTTGAGTCACTGTAACTTTGTTGCCACACTTCCTGAATTTGTGCTCCCTAAAATTTACTTTTTACTAGTTCACATATAAATTCTGCAAGGTACATAAAGTAGAAGATGCTCATTATACATCTACTGGCTGACTCAAGGGCCAGAGAAATGGTTATTCTTTCAATGTTCAATTTACGTGAGATGAACAGAATTGTACTGAGGTACAAAACTATAACTATGGCTGTGAAGCACTGGAACTAGAGGACTGGAAAGTGGAAACAATGAGATTCAACATTCTGAGCTGGGTGTGGTAGCATATTCCTGTAATCTCAGGGACTACAAAGGAGTGGGAAGGAGGGGGAAGAAAGGAGGGAGGAAAGGAGGGAGAGAGAGAGGGGGGAATGAATGTTCTAAAACATACACATACAGGGGTATCATGCTACACCATTCAATATACTCTGGAAAGATGTTAAAAACCAAGAGTTACATTTGAGTTATAGCTCATGTGAATGCACACTCTCATAGACACAAACTCACACATGAGAGAGAATCCAAAAAGTAAACAAATTCTTTTTTTCTCTCTCTCTTTTTTTTTTTGGTTCCGGGGATCGAACTTGGGTCCTTGCGCTTGCGCAGCAGGAGGCGAAACCACTGAGCTAAATCCCCAGCCCAAAAAAGTAAACAAATTCTTAAAATCATTAAAACAATTCCCCTGTACAAATGACATGATTCATTTGTAAATTATCTGAACAAAATATTTTTCAGAAATTTAAATTCTGTACATCTGCTGTTAGAAACTGATGAGCTTGAATTACTGAAACAACAGGCTATATAGTCAGCCAGAATTTAGATAGAAGATAGGTCTATATAATGGTTAATTTGCAGATGAAATGACCAAAATCTGCCTAATCATCACCTCTGAAGATTAAAAGTAAAAGAAACCTGGCAAAGCAAGGAATGAGTTTGATGACAGCTTTGAATTTCTATACAGAAAATTTCCTGAAAATTACTTGTGGGAAGTTATAAATCTGACTCAGAAAAATGTCTAAAAAGATTAATATATTGTAAATTAGTTATGAATTAGAAGGGCCAGGGATTTAGCTCAGTGGTTTCGCCGCCTGCTGCACAAGCGCGAGGACCCGAGTTCGATCCCTGGTACCAAAAAAATAAAATAAAATAAAGTTATGAATTAGAAAAGTGTAAGTTACTTTACAGATATTGTGGAAATACTGCTAAGGGTCTATGTATCTATTATTTCCATTATTTTATACACACCCAGCCCCATACCAGGGATCGAACTCAGGATCTTGTGCTTACAATGCGGACATAGTGGCACTGAGCTAAATTCCCAGTCCCCTATTATTTCCATTATTGCCAAGAAAATGTCAAGACTACAGGATAATTCCTTTTTACGTGGATTATTCATAATCCTAATTACTTCTTTGTAAGCATATAGAAAATACATTAGAATAAGTCTGTATTATAATTTCATAGATTTAAAGAAGTAGAACAAAGTGAAATGTATACTAATCCCCAATCTTTCCTAAATAAAAATGAATAAACATTTTTACAGTCAAATTAGGTATTTTTAATAAAAACTTTGAAATAAGCTTTGATGAACCTTTATAGTTATAGCTATACTAGTTTTTCCAAAAATAATAAGCCTTTGTACAATTACCAAATTAATTCTTAATGTAGAATTTTTAGTAAGATAAATTTTTTTTTTGGTACCAGGGATCAAACTTGGTACCTTGTGCTTATGAGGCAGTTGGCAGCACTACTGAGCTAAATCCCTGGCCCTACTGCTCTTCTTTTAATGATAAGCAAGCAAGGCAAATACATGGCTCTCAAATTGTCCCTCCTCCTTCCCATGCATAGGAAAGACATGAGGAGTCAATGGTGGCGCTGTTATGGGCTTCAGGCGCAGCACTCCAGGAAGTGACTGGAGGGCTCTTAGGCTGGACCCAGGAGATGAAATCTAGTAATCCCTGATAGCCATCCTGTCAGTACTTTGGACGTAAGATCCAGTGATCCCAGTAGTAGTCTATGATTCACCTAAGTGTTTTCTAGGCCATCAGATCCTGCAGGGCAATACATTCCAAGAGTTTTAAAACTGCTGTTTCTTTACATATTCCTCCACCAACAACGTATCCTAAGAGAACAATACAGAAAAGTTACATGTATGCAGGTGCTATTTATAAAAATAACAAAAAAAATAAGAAAACCCTACATACTTAAGACAAAGGAAATAGTTGAGTGCATTAAGCAACTCACATGAAGGAACAAGGTACAACAGGAGATCCTGTGTTACGGTATTTTTTTAAAAAAGAGATTTGTCTATGAGTAGTTTGTTCTCACAAAAAGACCAGAAAGTAAAAATGTTAATAGTATGAAACACTACATGAAGAGGAAAGTCAGTAAAACACTAATAAAGAGGATTTTGGAATTCCCTGTAGTATCTGAAAGGCTCACTTGTTAAACGTACAAAGAAATTGTCATACAAGATAATTTCATCTATTATAATAACTGAAAGATAAAACCTCTCTCTGAAAAACTTAAGACAAAATGAGCAAATGAACTGCCTTGGTTACACTCTACTGGTCCAAAAGAAGGATGTGGGAGAAAAGAATCTCTTTAAGGTACTTTTCAATAAACTAATCTGTGACACAAATGAAAATAAATGATTTTTATTTTGGCTTATATATCAAATGCTTTCATCATAGATTACTTGGCTCAGATTTTTTTTTTAACTTGGCTCAGATTTAAATAGAAAAATTATAATTAAGTATAATTTATTATGTCAATTATTCTATATAAATAAAAATTATGTTCAGACATATGTGTACCCACAAATGTCTTAATGTTAAATATAGTTTGTAATGCATTAGAAGTTGTATTTCATTTGAAATCTTCAGATTTAGGGTATGTTTTTGCAAATGTAACACAAAGAACAAATTCTTAGATTTACATAGCAATTGCTTATTTCCCTAGGACATAACCTAACTAAACTTTTATGGTGAATAATACTAATTTGCTTGGGTGCTAAAACCATCAGACAATATTTTCAAGAAAATCTTCCTATAGTGTATGTCACACTTCTCTGGTTTCTGGCAAAGTCTACTTAAGTTAATCACTGTGGACATTCACTAGTGTGAGAGTGAGCAGTGTTTCCATGCTATTACACATCTTCTGTTTCAAAGGCGACTTCTTATTAGAGCTTTGTAGGGAATATATAGCTGCTTGCCCTTTCACTGATTCAACAGCAGTAGGTAACAATCTTGAAATTTTGTGTCTTACTTCCCTTATTCCTAAAGTGTAAGCTCTTTTTTTAGGTCTTTTTGATATTCTTCCCTCATCTTGGTCTAGTTTGCCTTGAAGTGGGAATCTAGAGGATTAACCATGTTAAACTAGGAGACTTTCCTATAAGTGCAGTGTGTGCTTGTGTGAATGGTCACTGTGACACCAATTTCAGCTGCTCAGAGGATGTTTTCCTTTCCTTCCTGGTCCTCACACTGTACAAAACTATGCACACACCAGCCAGTCCTGCTGTATGTAAGCAGCACTCCCTCACACCACTGGGTCAGTCAAGAGGGGCTCTGTTCTGTGCACTATCCTCTTGTGGTGCAATACAGGTCCTAATTATACCTTGCTCCGGAACTTGTGATTCTTATTTCCGGGAGGGCTCAGACAGTTGGACTAGAAGTAGCTGGTAAAACTAGGGACTACTAGCCACCCAAGAGTTCCAGAAACCAGCGGTGTAGATGTGTAGTGACCTGTGGAAAGCCTTGAGACGCAGCGGAAATTGTTGGAAGAGTTCTAGAAAGCTGCAAAGAGGACTACAAACCTCAGCTGCTGAGGAGCTGGGGGTGGCCAGAAGGTGCCAAGACCCATAACACTAAGAGCTGTCACTGAAAGGGCTGAGAGGCACGAGCAGGCAAAACCTGAACATCAAGGGAGCTGCAATTTGCCAATTTGTGATTTCTATCTGAATTAAACAGAAGAATTCTCAGCTGAGTGTGCATTTCATGTTCTGAACTTCACTGAATTAGCTGCATCCTACAAATGTTGGTATGTCATATTTTCATTTTTATTTCACTCGAAATATTTTTAAAGCTTTCCCTCTTTGCAAGCAATCCTGAAAGAGATAACCATTTCAGAGTCCCTCATCTACAGTGCAAGTGAGGTGCAATCAGTTGAGACTCTACCTGCCCAAGGCAGCAGCTTTCTGAGCCTTTTTTGACTTAATGAATGCAAAGCTTCTCTTGTCTCTTGCTGCCTATGTGTCAGTAATAAATCCGCTTTATGCAGCTTCTTGTGTTTCAGTATGTTCCATCTCACTGAACTCTGACAAGTTCATAACCAGTGAACAATGAACCTGTTTCACGTTTAGCAAGATGAGACTATTCTATTGTATAACAATGTGAATAAATTGAACATTACTAAACTGTACAATTAAGGGCTGGGGATTTAGCTCAGTGGTTGCAGTGCCTGCCTCACAAGCACAAGGTCCTGAGTTCGATCCCCAGTACAAAACAAAATAAACTGTACAATTAAAAGTTAATATGGTAAAAATTTTTTTGAGACAGGAGCTCACTATGTTGCCCCCTCAGCTCAAGTGATTCTTGCACCTCAGCCTTCCAAGCAGCTGGGACCATACACACACACACACACACACACACACACACACACACACACACACACACACACACACACACATACCACCGAACCAGGCTGGAAGGTAAATTTTATATGATGCATATTTTATCACAATTAAACTTATTTTCAAATGTGTGAACTTTATTGTATGCAATTTGTATTTCAGTAAAGTCTTTTTTTAAAAAAAAATCTCTTTGACCTCATGAATCATTTAAAAGTGTGCTGTGTAATTTCCACATATTTGGGGAATTTTCCAGCTAACTTCCAGTTGTTTTGGGAGAGAGTCACTGACTTCTTTGAAATCTGTTGGGGCATTTTCCTAGAAAAAAATGGACATAGCATAATATTTTATAATTTCCTGAGGTTCAAAGAATCCCTGAAACAATTTGCTAGACTAACAATTCATATCTTAAGTTACTGAAAAATACTATAAAGGTTGTCCAAGACAGAGAGAAAGATGATTTTCTTGATTCTCATCAGAGAGAATCTTTCCATATGCCACTATTTTGTTGTTGCCCTCATTAAGGTATGCCTTAGGAAACACTCCAAATGGGCACAACCCCACACTAGTGAGCTGAGTAAGTCAGCTGCCCAAAAGTATGCTAAGCGTCTGATATAGCAAAGGATAATCAAAGACAATTAATAGCTTCTAAGATACAAATGAACTCTTCTAACTGTAATGCACTGAATTTCAGTTTGCACCCTAATGTTTTCAAAAAGAAGTGTTCAAGCATCCTCTCGCTCTTTGTCCCTGGTGTCTGGGGTTGGCAGCCTTCCCATACCTTCCTCCTCAACACTGCTACTGTAGATCTCAATTCAGAATCAAATCAGATGCTGGCAAAGAGATTCAGTTACAGTGCAATACTGTAGCCCAAGTCCTGAGCAATGTTTGGCCTTGGTCCCATTTGCAAAGCAATCTCCCCTAGTATTACAAAGGTTGACACCTACAGCAGCCCTAGGCAGCAAATGCAGGTTTTCTTTAGATATGATTTACTGAATATGGCTATAACTTCACTGCTTTGTGTATTTCTATGACTGCATATGTGAGAGAGGAGGGGTCTCTGAGAGAACCACAGCCTAACTCTGGCTAAATGCACACAACTTTCTTTCCCAGAAATATACTTTCAAATAGAATTACTTTGAAATTCACATGAAAGAATTAAATCATATTCCATACCTCAGAACAGGGTAGGATTACTAATATGCCTGAAAAGATAAAAAAGCTCTATAGCATTAGGACTTCCAATGCCAGTGAAGAACTGACTAGGTAATTCAGACTAATCCTCTCAATGAGACCACCCAGAAAAGCTAAATAACATTTTAAAAATTTCTTGATGGTAACAAAGTGCTAACAGGGCAGTGAAAAGTTATGGGGCAAGATTCAATTGCCCAATTTCTTTTCAAGCCTCTAGCTAATATTTGTATTTCTTGAGATGGGTGTAAGGATTCTATTTACTCACAGACTGAAAAAATCCCAAATTTTGTAATAAAGAAGAAAATCAATGAAAAACTATTTTTTTCATGAGAAATAGGAGAGAATAGATGATAGAAAATATTTCTTGGAATATTATATGGTTATGGCTAAGGTAATGAAAACCAGTGTTGGACAGTAAATATTAAAGAATGTGACAAAGGGCCAACATATACAGTGTCACTAAATGAAGTCCTACAGAAAAGGCTCATAATCAGGCACAGTGGTGTGTGCCCCAGTTCCAGATACTCAGAGGCTACAGCAGAAGAATCAGAGGTCAGCCTGGGTAACATGGCAAGGCCTCAGCTGAAACAAAACTCCCTAAACAAAAATGGAATACAAAAAACAAAATTAAAAAGTCAATGAACATATTAACAGTAAATAAAATCATTAAGTAAATTACTGTAGCAGTGAATTTATCTGCTTTGGCTGTGAAGCAAATTGTCAGAACAAATATACACTTGAGGGTTGAAGTAGGAAGAGTATACTTTTGGGAATAAAAAAAGTTCATGAGCTCTCTTTTCTGTAGACAGATGGCATATGCCCTAACTCTTCACCTGTTTTTTTTTTTTCCTGATGCCTTTCATCATCATGGAATATGCCACCTGTAATGTGTACAAAGAGGAAATGAGGGGTGGAGGGAGAGAAGCCAAACTGAGAAAGGTTGGATGGTCATCTCCCTTTTCTCTTTCTTCTCATCCTTCTCATTCATTGCCAGAATCATCATGAGTTTTCTGAAGAGAGTAACAAAATCTAAGAAGAGACCAAAGCAGTACCAGATATAATGCTTATCTCCATGTTCAGCTTTTTCAATAATGAGGTGGAGTATCAAAAAGGACAAAGCCACACATAACTACCAGTCCCATATACAGGTTTGCCTAGAAAAGCCGAAGAGATCCACAGAAAAGGTTCCTGAGGGAAGAGAAGACCATCAGGCTCATGGCTGACATCGAGATAGCTCCGGTGCCTGGCATAGAGTGCACTCAGGGTGAAGCAGGTGAAGATCACTGCTGTGCCCATGACTCAGAGCAGGACCCAGGCCAACTCCTGTAAGGAAAGCAAATCCAGCAAGAAGTCCCAATCTTGTCTGCTCAGTCTCATGGCTATGAGGTGTTGCCATCAGCCAAATTATCAACCCCAGGGAGCCCAAAGCAGACAGGAGGCCAGCCTGAATGAAATGAGTGACACACACAAGGCAAAACTGGCACAGACCTTCTTCAGGTGCGGCTGTGTTGAGGGGGTTATATGAGAAAATTTTAGAAGTACATCAAAGTTGATCTTCTGATCAGATATGTTCATGGTTCCAGAGTCTGTGGGGGCAGAGCCTCTGCTCTTCTCAACCTGCCTCTGAGGAGCCTCCCAGCCCTTGTAATACAGGATGTGCTCTCCTCACCTCTGTTTGCACCCACATTATTTGCTGTTAATAAGTCCGCTAAGCCATTTACCAGGATACTTTGTTTCCTGTGCTTCTGCTTTCACCTTGAAGTCAAGCCCCAGAGAGGCTGCTACAGGATTATAGACATAGAAGAGTCTTAACTGTGGCAAAAGCCGCCTAGATCAAGATCAGCCAGGGCTGGGGATTTAGCTCAGTGGTTCTGCCACCTGCCTCGCAAGCGCAAGGACCCGAGTTCGATCCCAGGTAACCCCCTCAAAAAAGATCAGCCAACCATATGAGCAAAGCCAGCCATGATCAGCAAAGCAAACTGGCTGTAACCCCTTTAGATCTGAAAAGCCTGAGCAATAAATGGTTCCTGTGCCACTCAGGGTGTGGCAACAGATAGCTAATACAAACTCAGGCAGATGTAAATTGAAAACTTTGAAATTTTTACTTTCTCCTCAAACTATCTCATGAGAAAAAAACCATTATTTGTCATTGCTCTCTGTCATCAATACAGCCTACTAACTTTAACAGAAGCTTGACAGTCCCATCTACTACTGAGCTGGCACAGTCCACAGATATCAAACTCTCACAAGCCTGGGAGGCACAGCAGAAAGCTATCTTTTAGGAAGGAAGGAAGTAGTGATGCTAAAATAGTCCAGTGTAAAAACAGAGGTAGGAAAGAATAGAAGGGTATCTAAACAATCAAGATGGTGCCTAACTCAAAGGGATTGGTTGGTTGTATTATAGCTACATTTTGTTCAAGAGACCCTATGCATATATTTCATCTGCTTGTGCATAAGTCATTTCATAACAAAATTTTGTACATAGGGTGGGAAAGGGCTTTGAGAGGAGGAATGGGATAAAATAAAATTTATTAAAAAAAGAAGTAATTTCATATTTCCTTTGATTTTTTTACTTACTTAAATGTGAATAAATCATTACCATTTTAACAGTGGTATTCATGTAGAAAACATTAAAATCTCCATTAAATAATCCTTTTAAAACTAAAAAAGTTGAACTCATATGTCTCTATATCATTTGAATAATACTTATGTAGGTTTTCTTCCATTAAAGGAACATCAAGTCTCCAAGTTACTCATGAAATTATACCAAGTACCAAGTGTATATTTACAAAGCCTTAAAACAAAACCCTAGTATGTCCAAAACTACTAATTTCATATACAGCTACTGATCTGCACTGAAATGGAAACCTTTTCTCTCTTTTTGGGGGGAGTACCGGGGATCAGACTCAGGACCTTGTGCTTGCGAGGCAGGTAGCGGAACCCCTGAGCTAAATCCCCAGCCCTAGAAACCTTTTCTTAACTGTCATTCCCAATTATTGTTTCAAATGGTATGCAACTTAATTATATGTCAATGCACTTTTTCATAGTTCATAATGCTTGACATCTACACTAAGATTCTAGATATCATTCCTTAAAATCACCAGGTAATAGTTATTGCTGAAAAACACCTAATTATTCATATATTTAAAGGAATACTTATTAGTATATTTGCCTACAATTTTATTACAAAAATTTTAAATCCTGCAAATTATAAAAGTCCTAATAGTTCCCTTGTATATTGATATTTTAATTTTCTTTTAACATAGGACGAGGAAGAAGATCAATTTAAATTTCCATTATAGGGTCTAGTGACATCTTAGAAGTCCTATTTCAGACTAAGAAGATGTAAACCCCACTGCACTGCTTAGAACTCACATGTGAGAATTCAATGCTAAATCCTTGTTACTTCAAAATTGAACTGCTAAATTATCATCTACGTATTAAGGGCATAGATGTTAAATAAATGATGATACACAGAAGTCATATATTATGTACAGATTAAAACAGGTAACAGATCTGTCATGTAAAATGAATAAGCAAACCACAAAACTATGTTCAGCACAATCATGCTTTTATTAAATAAAAAAGATGTTATATTTGCACATGGATACAAGTCAGGAGAGTTTTAAAGCTTAGAGTCTGGTCTGGGTTGGAATGCTAGAGCTGCAACACTTGTTCACTATAATTCTACTTTTAGTGTTGTACTGGTTATACTACTAATCTTTCTCAGCCTCGATTTCCACATTTTGTAGCAGTAGACATCAATACTTGCATTTCACAACACTAGCTGTAAAACAGATGATATAATAGACGTAAATGGATTGGTACAATCCTTGTTTCACTGTATGTGCTTAAAAATGGTAGTTATTACCCTACCCTTAAAAATGGATTGTTTGAGCTGGGCATGGTGACCCAAGCCTGTGATCCCAGCATTCCGGGGGTTGAGGCAGGAGGGGCACCGTGAGTTCCAGACCAGCTTGTGCTGCATAATGAGTTCAAGACCAGCCTGAATTACATAGTGAGACCCTGTCTCAAAAAATCAAACCAAACCAAAATACGAAAACTCCCCAAACAAACATAGGATTGTTTGGTACTATTTCAGATTTGAAAAAAAAGAATTTGTCCTTGTAGAGATTTATAGTTGTATGACATATACTTTTGATAACTAATAACACAAAGCCTTAGGGGAAAACACATATGTAATGATAAAAATACTTTCCAATTTATCATTATAAGCCTAGAAATATATTTTATATATAATTTATTAGTTATACCCTACAATGTGTCAGAACACTAAAATCAGCTTAGGAAATACTTTTGTGAGCCTTTCTCCTGGTGAATTATCTGGTAGCCAAGAAACTTTTAATCTTTAGAGAAATAAATTTAGGACTCTGAAAACTGCTCATTGTACATTTTAGATTGTATTTTTACGTTACCCTTTCTGAAAGTATGCTGCCTCTAAATTTCTAGCTTTCCTTTATCTCACTTTTTGAACATTCCATTAATGATCTAATTTCTGTCACTTCTTAACTTTATGAATTTGAGGCTTAAATTTTTCATCTATAAAAAGAATCCCTTAAAGATGTTGCTTTCATCCTAAATATCAAGTCAGCATTTCCTTTATACAGTTGT
The DNA here is from genome assembly GCF_053883595.1 of Heterocephalus glaber. NCBI lineage: Eukaryota > Metazoa > Chordata > Mammalia > Rodentia > Bathyergidae > Heterocephalus > Heterocephalus glaber. The sequence continues at coordinate 21,901,629 of NW_028258156.1, read as the reverse complement.
TATTCTACTTAAAAATATCTTGTTTTTCTTCAACAAAAATCTTAATATTGAAGGAACTGAGCAAAAGAGAAAAAAGAAAATGCTGTGAGACAGTGGGAGACAGGGAAGAGAACTGGTGGGAGAGCAAGCTAAGCAACAGAGAGACCTGTAAGACTCAGAACGTAGTTGCTCCCACAATGACTGCACCAGAAATAGAAAAGAGCCAACCTAATAGCCAAGAAATTAATTTTGGTAGCTGCTTGAATGCATATTAAATTTTGCAAAGCCATCTTTGCCTCTGAAAATGAATAGGATTTGAACTAAGTACAGAACCAAGTTGTTTTGCTCTGGATAAAAAGTGAGTGATGCCAGAAACTGCACTATCAGTTTAATTTGGTGTAACATTAACACACCTAAAGCAAATCAAAAGTCATGAGAAAATCACTAGGATAATCCAACACCTCAAGATCAGAAGTCTTGATTACACTGTGTCAACAATAAGCTATGCTAATTTTAATTTAGAATATTATACTTTTTTGGAAAATTCTTCTGAAAAAGACCAGCATTTAATGAAACAATAATTTGATTATGACACCTACTAAGTAAACTTTTACCAAATTCTAGGCACTCCATAAAATCCATGATACTATGAAATTTAAAAAACAAAAACAAAAATCTTAGTATTTAGCTATTTTCCTCTCAATATTTTTTTTTTTTTTTTGGAACCGGGGATCGAACTTGGATCCTTCCTCTTGTGAGGCAGGTGGCGGAACCACTGAGCTAAATCCCCGGCCCCTACTCTCAAGATTTTTAGTGAAAGTATTCTAGTAGAATAATATGGAAAGATGAAAGAAGAAAACATGCCAAATTTTAAAAAATACAAGGGCCAGGGATTTAGCTCAGTGCTTCCGCCACCTGCCTCGCAAGCGCAAGGTCCAGAGTTTGATCCCCGGTACGTAAAAAAACCCCCCAAAACAAAAACAAAAAACCCCCAAAAGTAGTAGAAATGGTGTTATTAATAGCCAAGAAATAAACATTAACAAGGAAACACTATTTCAGTTGTTAGTTGATAATGTATTTTAAAAATAAAACATGATGTTTTTACAATATTATTTAATGCTTACATCTTATGTACCTAAATGAAAACTGAAAAGTAAAATTATTGTGGAAGGAGGAAATTCTATTGAAAAATGAAAAAAGTCAACAACTTTCCATTAACCTTCAGCATTGTAGGTTAAGTAGTTCTGAGTAATTTAGGGCCACAAACTACATAACCAGAAATATTCAATAATGTTAGAAAACTGCATTATTTTTATTTTTTCAAAACCTTTTCAGTACCCACAATAATCGAAGTCACATATTGCCATTACTATCTCTCCTTCACTGCACTGTATCCTGCTAAACCCACGAAGTAAAATATTTTGTGTGTGTGTTGATTCTTTCTGTTCATGGGGAACTGTCTCATAGAATTTTTTCCTGACATTTTCAGTAGCTACACTGAACTCTAGTAGATAAAATACTGAACCATGTTTTAAAATATAACCACTTTTTAAAAAAAAAGCAATGAACATTATAATAAAGCATCTATAAACACAGTTTGGAGAGAAAAATTAGTCACCTAATTGCTTACAAAGAGCTTCCATGTCTCTATATGGCTAGTTTTCAATAAACAAAGTTTAAAAAAAGATGCCTCTAAAATATTGTCAAGATTAAAAAAACAAATGAATGTTAAATAGCACCATATAGGCAAACAAAATTTGGCCTTCCATTGAGAATGAAAGTAGGAAGGATCATACCACCGAGAATCATTTTATGCAAATTACTTCAGAACAACTAAGATACAGGTAAAAATAGATTACTTTATTTATTATGATGTTAGTTATGGTTAGTCAAGTATTGTATAACTAGTAAGTTTATCTATTTATTTATTTGGTACTGGGGATCTAACTCGGGTCCTTGCGCTTGCGAGGCAGGCACCGGAACACTGAGCTAAATCCCCGGCCCCTCTAACTAGTAAGTTTAAACAAAATTAAAGTTTGGAGATAAGGGATATCACTTACAAGCTGCTCTGATTTTACCCCATATAACTGGATGGTCTTCGCCACGTTTTTTGACACAGCTAATGTGAGGTTTGCATCAACAGCAGCTATGTTTAGTTCACTAGAGAAAAAGAAAACAGATTTTAATCATTATCAATATAGTTCATCACCAAAGCAAAGAGCAACATATAAGCCTAAGCCCAATATGCAATGTAGTGATTCTTTTTATAGATTTTGCTGATTGCTTCTAACACTTGGTTGTACTGTTTCATTTTTCCTCCTAAATTCAGCATTAGGAAATAGTGCTTTGAGATGGCTTTGTTAATGACCAGTTTCTCATTGATAAGAGCACATCATGTGTGGGTTCAGCCTATGATTAAAAGAGAAAACTGTGTACAGATTTTTAAAGTAGCACTCTTGCTAACACTGATAAGTGCAATTAGAGGCACTGCGTATCATAGACATCTGCAAGGAAATGACAGCTCTTGAATGGAAATGATGACCTTGGAGGGACACAAGCTAAAAATATAAATTACACATGGTACATAAAGATACTCAGTTTCTGTAGAAATTATGCCAATTCATGATATTTACTTAGTTTTTAAAATGTAACAAAAGCCTAATAGCAATAATTTGCTATCTTAAAAATGTAAATTTTTAAAGCATTTTTTGCTGTTCCACATTCAACACTGAATTACTTGGGATATTTGATTTGACCACCCAAAAAAACAACAAACAAACAAACAAAACCCAAAAAAAGGGCATAGTAACAATGACTAAGAATACCAGGAGTTAAAAAGTGCATGTAAACTCATGTACAGGCAGCAAGCAAGAAAAGAAACTTAACTCTGAAGGAGAATAAATTTTAGCATTTAATCAGGTTATCTTTTTAAAGAAAGTGAAGGAGTTTGAAAGTGTAACATCAGTGCTGTATACCGTGTTTCAAAAATGCCCTTTCATGTGGTACTGACACTAATTTTATTAATATTCATTTTTAAATTGTATTAGACGTTGGCACAAGTATTCAAGCTCCACATTACATCTGATTATAGCACTGTCAAGATGCACAGAAGAATGGGAGAGACAACTCTTTAACATTTACATAAAGAGGTCAAAGAGCCTGAGTTGAATCTAGGGTTATTTTTATCACCAGCACACCAAATAGGTGACAGAGACTTAGGTAAAAACCTAGAGTCAACTTAATTGGGGAGAGGGTTAGGACTACGATGGTGAGCAATCTATACAATTTATAGGTGTTTGCAGCTCAAGATAGGGTTATATATATTATACTGTGGCTTTTAAAAAATACTTCCTCTTCCAGCAATCAGAACCACCATCTTCAAATTTGTAGTCTAAAATAATAACAGTTTATATACCTTGGTTCTATATTGCCCAACCACTATTCCTCATCTACAAAATGTTCACCTCAAATGTACAGAGTTACTGTTATGACAAAGTAGTTAGGTATGACAGGACTGACATAGTCTCAGCTGCAGACTAACCTGGATAATTGTTAACTGTACAAGTCTAAAGGCAACAGGACAATTACATTGTCTGCAAGCACTCGGGTGGCACCTCTGTAGGACACTTTCCCTTTTTACAGTTTTAAAAGCTGCCACATTCACTTAGGAAGCTTAAAATAGCAACCACAAGTAGGCTAATCAGGATTAGAATCCTGTTGCTGCCGTCAAGCACTTTCTGCATTTAGGATAAAAAACTATGTTTTAGTTTCTTAATTTGTATTAATTATTTTCATTCTTACTTCTCTGTGTAATATTAGGGATGTACTATGGTATGGGAAAGTAAGCTCACTTTGCATCCTTGGTTCGATAGGGAATAATGAGACTATTTTTAGATTATATTTGAATGGTTTTATTAATTGGAATCTCAACCACTTGAAATGTGTGCACTCATTCACTGCAAAACTCTTGACTTAATTGCAGGCCTAATTACTTGAATAATTTGAGGTAAATTTAAAATGTATCGCTATTAGGCATCACTAACCAATGTATCAGGCATCTTCTAGCATAATTGTATTTAAAAAAGGAACATACCTTGCTACAGTTTTAATGATACCATCAAGTTCTTCAGAGGAAGGAGGATTACGCCCACCAGGGGGGAAAACCAAATTGATAGGGTCAAAGAGTCGAGATAAGGATTTTGAGAGATAAGCAGCCTCATAAGGTTGCAGTGAGTCTTTCAAAGCCTTTTCTGCACTGTGAAAACAAGATTTTAAAAAAAGTGACAAATTATATAAAACTAGCTGGTAGTGCATCAGGCTACGAATGCCTTTTCCAAAACTTATCTCCCATAAAAAGTATAACTATATAAACAAACAGAAAATGAGTTAAAATGTATATATTTACAATTATATTTCATAATTAAACATTTATTAAAGATGAAATAAACATTTTCATTTATACTTTTATTTATACATAAGTCCTAGCAATAAATGTAATACAGTATGTACCAATACCTACTATATTATCTGTCACTTGAAAGCAAAGGAATAAAAGTGTAAGAGCCCATTACTTCTAATGGAAGCTATGCCTTTACTTAGCAAATCCAGTTTATAGAGTATCAGAGCATACATGAGAGGCAAACTTGCAGAGACCTGCTCTGTTAGGTCACCCCGGTGCCCCCACAGCTGCTGTGTTCCACAAAGGTCCCTGACTGACAGGAAGGATAGAGAGCTAGATTCTCAGTTTGCCCTTTTGTGACAGCACTAATAGGAATGAGGGCAAAAATTAAAAGTTTTTATTAAAGTCTTATCACATAAATACACTCAATTGGAGTTCTAAGTTAATTACTTACTCAGCACTTCTTTCCCCTTTGTTTTCAATTGTTCCTCTAGATTTTCATTTAGCAGTCAAATGATTGGATCTTATAATTTTCCTTTGACAATTAATACTAAATGTCTATAACCATTACTTCTATTTGCTTCTTTACTCCTATAATTACATATTTTTTCACATCTTCTATTTACAATCCCTCTACCAGCCTTTCCATTGTCTTTTTTTTAAGAACAAATTTCCCTTCATCTTAAATGTTAACTAACCTTGACAACACCTGACCTGCTCTTCATACATTTGAAACCTGGCTTTCTCTTTCTCTCACTCTTCTGGTCAGCTGACAAGCCTAGAGGTCAGAATGCTCTTGGCTCCTACTTCATAATTCCATAGTTATCTCTTAGTACTTTCTCATTCATAAAGTTGTCCACTCAACACCTGTTTACTGAGAATGCAATGCACCAAGCACTCTGACGAGTGCTGGGAAGATACAGATTAGGAGTGCTGTACAGGGCTGGGGATTTAGCTCAGCTCCTGCCTGCAAGCACAAAGCCCTGAGTTTGATCCCCAGTCCCCCCCCCCCCCCCAAAAATTGAGTGCTGTATAATCTAGTGAACAAAGTGGGCAGGTATAGTATAAAATATATATTATTTTATAATAGATGAAGATGCAAAGACCACATGGAGCAAGAGAAGAACTATTATCTAAAACTCTCAGACAATCCTCTACCTAAACTCCATGCTATTTAAATGTCTTTTCTATGTCTGCTCCTGTCATCTAACCTTAGGAAGCCTCTTCTCTCTTCTGCAGAAATTCTGGCCCTGAAAATGAGTTGCTAATATTCTTCTTATTCTTCAAATGGATTGGAAAAATCCTTGGTGACTACAATGTCAAAATATGCAACTTTTCTAAAACTTGTCCTGTGTTAGAAGTCTGTATTTATTATAATGACCTTTTTTCTTACCTCTACTATGGATCTTCCAAATTTGAGTCATCGTTTTTTTTGTTTTGTTTTGTTTTTTGAGGCAGGGTCTCCCTTTGTAGTTCAGGCTGGCCCTGAACTCACTGTATAGCCCAGGCTGGCCTTGAACTCACAGTGATCCTCCTGCCTCAGCCTTCTGAGTGCTAGGATCACAGGCATGTGCCCCCACGCCCGGCTTGAGTCATCATTTTGAACTGTTCCACCTCCAAGATTTCCAAGTTCAAAGACAACTTTCCCTACGCCTGACCTTCTATTTCTTTTTTTTCACACAAATATAAAGTCTCTACAATCTGCCAAATGTTTCCTAGGTGTAGGCAAATTACTATGATCTTAGTTTTTAACAGTTTCCTAGCCTTTTAAAGTTTACAAGCTAACAAATGATAAAAAAAAAAAAATTTAATGAGTTCAATATGGAAATGATAGTGATAAGTACTAAAGGAAAAATAAAGCAAGGAAGACAGGGTGTAGGTTTAAACTGTTTCTAAAAATCAAAATTTTAGGAAGGATATAGGGAACTCTTACTAAGTCCTGAAGGAAAAGAGGTAACAATTTATGTGAATAAATGATTGTTACTGGTTTACTACTTTCATTATTTTAGAATGTATTTCTTCTATTTGTAAGACATAAATTTACTGTAAAATAGTGCGCTGTGCTATACCTTCAGCAGCTTCGTATGTCTTGTGTTTAACCCTATATCTTGATTACATCAAGAAGACACATGGTATGATTTATCCATACTAGGTTTGTGTAATTATACCCTGTGATGTTCACACAACGGCAAAATCACTTAATGATGCAGTTGTCAGACCTTGTACCTGTCAGTAAACAATCCATTATGGTATATATTTCTAGCCCTAACTCACAATGAATTATTTTTTCAATAACCCTATTTGCATTTTCAACTCAAGAGTTCCAAAAGAAAAACTTAAATTCAACACAATATCTTAAAAAATTCTTTCAATCTTAACAGCCTTCTACCAACTTGTCTAGTCATAAACTTGATCCCCCTTTCCTCTCAGACATACTCTATCAGAGAGTTCTACTGGCTTATCCTCTAAAATACATCAGAATGCAACTTGAATTAATCTGACCAATTCTTACCATCTTATCTGCCCATCCTAGTTCAAGCCATCATCATCATCTTCTGTCTATAGAAACAAAATACCTTCCATGTCCTGTTTCTCCCCCTGTGTGCTGCTGCTCCCCCTTAGGTGTCCACACAGAAGCTAAACTGATTTTAAACTGTTTAATCATCTCTTAAAAACAGCGATTACCAACTCTATTAGAACACATTTCAACCCCCTTCCCATGGCCTATAAAACCCTACATATTCTCACATTTCCCTTTGTCTCTGCCCAATATTACACACGCCCTTCTCTTCTTCACTCACGGTGTTCCAGCCTCACTGGCTTCTTTTCCACTCCTCAAACCTCCCCATCTTAATTTGCTCAAGGCCTCTAAATGTGCTCTTCTGAGTAAAGCAATCTTCACCAAATCTCTGTGGTTGACTTGTTCATGTTATTTAGCTCTCAGGACAAACATCACCTCCTCTGAATAGACTTTTTCTTGACCATTTAATCTCATTTTCTTTGGACCAATTACCATCAATGAAACTTTAGCATGAACACTGAAGGTACTCAGTACTTGCTAACCTGGTTATCTTTGCTTTGATTCTATTCTGATTCCTCTCTAGCACCTTGTTCCATCTATTATCTCTTTTCTTTCTTGCATTTCTCATCTCTTTTTCTCTCCACTGGCTATTTCTATCTACAATATTTTCAATTTTCCCTGTATCATTAAAAACAAAGAAACATTCCTTAGACTTAGCTAGCCTGGGTCAAACCCATGTTTTCTTCTCTGCTTTACTTCTCAAAAGACTATCTTTAAATCCATTCTGTTGGGTTTTTATTACCCTCATATTTTATTTTTAATTCACAGACTATGGATCCTACTTCATCTCCTCATCAACACTTTCCTGAATTTAGTCTCCACAGGGTGATAATTACATCTCAGTCTAAACATTGGTCTTTTTTTCCACTCTGGTCCCCATCCCCGCTGAATTTACCACTTTTCTTTTTCTTAAAAGTAAAAGTTAAAAAAGAAAAGTAACATACATTCATTTTAAAAGCAAAAAGTACAAAGAATTATCTCCTGCAGACAAACCACTGTTATCATTTGTTTTGTGTATTTCCATATTTTTTTATTGCTAGTAAAAGGTTTAAAAATAAAACTAAGTGGAAATACATTGATACATGTTATTTTATATAAACTCTTTAAATTTTTAAACAACATCAATTCATTGGAGATTAACATTTGTGAGTTCTATCCTCTTGTCCCCATTTCCATTAGTTCTAAATTAAGCATCAATTTATCATAAAGCAGTTATTGAAGAGACAATCTGGTCTCATTCTATCTTTCTAGCCTTGTCTGGACATTTAATGGACCAGTCAGGATTTCTAACTACAGAGCACACAAACTGTATGTACTTAAGAAAAAAAATAAAAAAAAAACCAATTAAACAGCACTCAAGAGTCTACGCAACATTCTTCTTATAAAGGAGGTGATAAGAATCTGCTACTGTTTAATCAGCCTTTCTACTATAAATATGAGTCTAGTGTTTAAAGAAAGGTGTGAAAGACAAACTTTATCTGGTGCTCAAATGGAAATTTAAAAACACTCTTCCAAATATGGTATACTGGTTTCCAGTGTGGCTCCTAAATATGGCTACATTACCATACTTTGTGTGCGATTTTCTGGGATAGTTTTAATTACAGTTTTTTTTCAAACACACTGACTGAAAACCTATCCCAGTGATTTATCTCCCCTGAAGCTTCTGAACAAGCCAGATCCTTTTATGTTACATGTATGTAAATGGTCTATCAATAATGATACTATCTGATGTAATTATAGGTAATTAAATATGAATTAAAAGACAATGACTACATATGTTCATCTCCTAGCTTCTAATTATCCTATTTAGTGTTATACTTTAATGGTGACTCTAGCAGGAGCCAGAATGTGCAGCTGGAGGTGAAGTCTGGCTTTTAGTTAAAGTCTTACAAAGTCTCTTAAAGTATGTAAATTTAAAAAATCATTACAAATATTTGCAAGTTTAGTGTATTCCCAATTTCTATTTTACAATAAAATTTTAAAAAACAAAAACGCTTAACAGTCCAACAAAGAAATCAAATTAAACATACTCATAATCTGGCTTTTTAGGTATGAATATATCTTGAGTATCATCTTCCATGTTTTGTATGTCAACATAGAGTTCTGTATTTCCACTTCCGTTAAAATTTCCTTGGATATTTTGACTGTATTGTTGAAGACGCTTCCATAGGTCATTGTAAAGGTGTAGTAATTTAGGATATTCTCCTTCAAAGGCTTGTTTTAAAAACATAGATGCTGCCAACCAAAATTAATAGTATGGGTTAGATAAATAATGAAGCAATGAAAGACAGTAAAAATGTTTCATTTACATATAAAAATAGTGTTACAAACCAAAGACATGTTCTAATGATGCTTCTTTTTTTTTTCTTTTGGTACCAGGGATTGAACTCGGGTCCTTGCACTTGCACAGCAGGCAGCGAAACCACTGAGCTAAATCCCCGGCCCCTAATGATGCTTTTTAAAATGTTACAGTAACACCAATTTTCCTCTTATATAATTCATTGTACTTGGTATGAACAGACACAATTACAATTACAGTTGAAGATTTCAATTCCCTCCCTTGATAACTGATAAAAGATGTACATAGAAAATTAGGATATAGAAAACTGATCAAAACCAACACTCAACTGACGTAATTTACATTTATACAATTCTTCATCCCAAGTAACAAAAACACACTCTCTTCAAGTGAAATATTTTCCAAGATCAACAATGCTTGGGCTTCAAGTCCTACATATCATACTCTCTCTAAGCAAATAGGTTTTTAATAAAATTAGAAATGAGTAACAGAGAGATACCCGAAAAACCCTCAAATATGTTTAACTTAAAAAAACGCTTTTAAGTAAGTCATGGATCAAAAAAGGAAACCAAAAGGGAAATGCGAAAGTATTTTGCACTGAAGGAAAATTATAATACTATACACAAAATTTGTGGGGTGCTATTAAAGGAATATATTGGGGGGGGGTTGAAAAGAAAGGTTTCAAATTAATGACCTAAACTTCCATTTTCAGAGTTTCATCCCTGGTACCAAAAACAAAACAAAACAAAAACCACAGGTGTAAACTTCCATTTTCAGGACATAGAAAAAGGCAAACAAAACAAAACAAAAAATCCCACAAACAACCAAAACAAAACCCCCAAAGTAAACAGAAGAAAGAAAACAACAAGTATAGATTATCAACGAAACAGAAAACAGAGGTTCAGAAACACTGGAACCAAAAACTCATTCCCTGAGAAGATTAGTAACTCTGACAAACTTCTAGCCTAATGGAGTAAGAAAAAAGAAGAAAAACTAACCATGTGAACAATAAGAGAGTTAACCTGATTGTATATCCTTTTATTAAGAAAAAAATAAATTATACACAATTTTATGCCAACTAATTTGAAAACTTTCATGAAATGGACAATTTCCTTGTGGGACCCAACTATGAAAGCTACTCAATAACAAACTGAATGGTCTGAATCTACTCGATTTTTTTAGTTAAAAATCTTTCAAAGAAGAACTGGATACCCCGCTGGCTTCAGAGGTGATTTCTATCAAAAATTTAAGGAAGAAATAGTAATGCCAGTTCTACACCAATTCCCAATTCATTCTTTTTTTTTTTGGTACCGGGGATCAAACTCCGATCCTTGCGCTTGGGAAGTAGGCAGTGGAACCACTGAGCAAAATCCTTGGCCCCACCCAACTCATTCTTGAGGCCAGCATTACCCTGACACCAAAACCAAAGAAATTAAAGAAAGAGAAAAATACTGTAGAATAGTATTTTACCCTCACAAATATAGATACAAAAATTATGAATCAAATTTCAGCAAATACAACAATATAAAAAAGGATGATACTTCATGACCAAGATTTACCCCAGGAACTTATAATTAGTTCAACATTTAAAATTCAGTCAATGTGATTCATCATATTAACAAATTAATAAGAAAAACTATTTGAAAAAAATCCAATATTCATCCTGTATAAAAATTCTTCATGAACAAAAAATAAAAAAGAATATACCCTGATAAAGGAATCTACATAAAATCAGATTAGGAAAGTACAGATGACACAGAATTAAGAGCCACTGTCTATGTAAAAAGCCTAATGTAATCTACCAACAAAGTTGCTAGAGATTGTAAGTGAATTTAGCAAAGTTGCGGGATATAAGATCAAATATAAATATATATGTATATATTATATCTGAAATGGCCAATCAGAAATTAAAACATAAAAAGGATACATTTGGCAATATACTTGAAAATGGAAAACATTACGGGCCTTACTATGTTTCTGGGGTTTCCTGCTGTTCTTTCCTTCATAATAGCAGAAACACAAAGTTATGGAATTCTATACCAGCTAAATACACATTCTAGGCTGCAATCCTGCCTTTTTTTTTTAAAGCAGGAATATAGAGCATAAAGCCTTTTCCAACCTTCTAACTCTCTAGCCATCAGTCCTTTATAATATGAAGATTATCACCACCCATCTCATGGAGAAAGTAAAGGCTGCTCGAAAAGAATCCCTCTAACACTTTACTTTCCAGCCTCCCATGAGCAGTTTTAGTAGCCAACTTGCTTGACAGGGGCAAGTGCCATTCAATATAAAAACAATTTTTTTTTAAGAACACAAAAAGTTCTTTATTAATCATTAATCTTAATACACAGATTAAGCAGGAGACAAAAATAGCACATATTAATATATTCTACTAGCATCCTCCTTTTTTCCCTCAACTTTAAAATGTTCCATGTAGAACACTAGTTCTCTTTTATAGTAGTAGAAATTTTCAGAGAATACAAATTTTGATCTATTTTGCAACTATTTTTGCTGAATCTAAAATGACATTAATTGAAAAACTATGTTACTCAGGACAACAAGCAAATTTCTATTAATTTCATTTTAAATGTTCATTTGCGTCAAAGTCAGAGCTGCCATTTAAACTTTCCAAATGAATTTTGGTACATTCTGAAAATTGTTTTCTAATTTTCAATTTGATCCGTCAAAATACAGTGTCACAGTTCTGGTAAACTTTTTTTGGTGGAGCTTAAGAAAGATGAATTGTTTAATAAATTTCTTATGAATATATGAAAGGGAAAAAAATCAATGTTCTCTATTATCTAGTCCCTTACATTCACTTTTAAATCATTCTAAAAATGAAAAATTTGGAAGTATATTTTCTAATCCTTAAAATTTTTTTTTTTGGTACCAGGGATTGAACTCCGGACCTTGCGCTTGCATGGCAGGCGGCAGAACCACTGAGCTAAATACCTGGCTGTTCTTAAAATTTTAATTCAAATTACATTTCATTTAAGTTATTAAATGCCTATTAGGTGTATTCTGAATTATATATATGCAACACATCACCACAGAGAAGTGCCTCTAATGAGAGACCATTTAGTAAGCTTCACGTTTTTATTAGTTCGCAGAAGAATCCAGTATGATTAGCATTTAAACATGATTCACAAGTTGTAAGCTGGAAAAGGCATGTTTTCGCTGGCCTGTGGCTGAAACTCTGGGTTTGTGTTTCTTTTGATTAATGTGTCGATAGAAATACCTATGTGGGTCTCAGTGAATTTATGGTAAAATTTACTATGAAATCAGTGAAAACTACTCATGATTAGCTTTGTCAAAATTACCTTCAATCCTGTGATTAACCTCTAACATCGATGTTTCTTAGGTCCCATTACACCAATGGGAAAATGCTAGTGGAAACCTCTTGAGAGTACTGGTCAAAAGCTATATATTATACTGGTGTGTTGTCTATTATGTTCAAAAACTATAAAAAAGGATTTTGCTATGCAATTTTTAATTCAGAAAACAACAGCACAGATTATTTTTCTAAAGCTTATTTACTAAATAAGATTAGCTTTATTATAAATGTAATACTACTTAATGCTGTAAAAATAGCACCAAAATATGATTATATTGACTGCTTTTATACCTTATAAGACAGAAATTTGACCACAAGCTTCTGTTTTATTTAAATTAAGAACCACTGATTTACTATGACTTATTTCCTAATACTTGTTCTTTTTTGCATGTATGTCTAAATTCTCACTGACACCTTTCTGTACTGTGTAAATAGCACAACAAATGTCAATAAGGAATGTTCTAAAAAATTGTGTTGCATATATATAACACAAAAACAAATTTTAACTTCTGGTTTGATCCTATTCCATCTCATCTCTTTTATCGGATCTCTTTTGTATTTTAGCTTTCCACTTTTCACTAGCTCCCTTCCAAGATCAATAAAACATGCTGTCTCACAACATGAAAACCAAAACTACAGAGAATATGGCAACACAATTTCCCTTGACCCTGTAACTGTGCACTTGTAGCTATTGTCCTGTGCTCTGGGTAATAATGGCCTACACACATTTCTTTTCTTCTTCCTAACTGCAACCAGACTTCCAAATGACACAGAGCCAATGAAACTATTTTAGTCAAAGTCACAGTATCATCCTAACTGCCAAAAAACAGTGGGGTACTTTTCTGATCTCCGCTTGCTTGATCTGTTGATGACTTTTTGAGAAACACTTTCCACACCTCCATTTTCTCTTGGGTTTTCTACTTTTCTTCTCTTTTTTCCAATGAGGTCTTGCTATGTTGGCCAAGCTGGCCTTGAACTCACTATCCTGCCTAAACTCCCCCAGTAGTAGAGATTACAGGCACATTCTGCCACGCCCAGGTTCTAATTTGTTTTTCTTACTCCTCTGTGCTGACTTCCTTCCCCTACCTGAAATGCTTTCCTTGAAATTTTGAAAACAATGGTGTTATAGGTTTCAAGTATATAAAACATAGAGAACAGTATAATGAATCTCCGTGTATCTATCACCTAACTTCAACACTTGCCACTCAATCCTGTTTTTTCTGTATCTCTAGCCATCCGCCTCTACCATTACCAGTTATTTTACAAAGGTCAAATACTGTATAATTTTATTCCTATATATTCATCATGTATCTCTAATGGCAGGGACTGTTTTCTTTTAAAAATTATATCCATAGTTCTCTCGTAACACTTTGCTAAATTAACAATCAGTGATCACATTCACCTGATTAATTTAGGACCTTTGTGATGGATTTAGGACTCATAAATAGTCCATGTAAAAAACTAGATGATATATCACCAAAGCAAATTGTCATTTCCCTCTCTTTTTATTGCTTTTAATTCTTTAAGAAAGTAGGTCATTTGTCTTATAGAGTTTCCCAGAGTCTGTATTTTGCTGAGGACACCCTCTTGTCTCTGTATTTCCTGTAAATTATCAGTTGGATCTAAAATAAAGCCTTTCAATTTTGGCTGCACATTGTGACAACCAGTGAGCTTTAAGAAATCCCAATGTTTGGGTTGTGCCATCAGAGATGGTAATGTAATTTCAGCCCACACTTTGGGAATTTTTAAATACTAAGTGATTCTAAAGTGCAACCAACTTGAAAACCACTCACACAGGTAATAATTTGATCAAATCCTGGGAATGTGTGGGTGTGTGTGTGTTTGTGTAAGCTACTTTCCAAGCCATTTTTACTTTTTTTTTGAGTCAGGGCCTAAGTCACTCAGTTGCTCAGGCTGGGCTTGAATTTATAATCCTTCTGCTTCAGTCTTCTAGAGTTCTCAGATTACAGATATATGCCACCATGCCCAGAAAACCCTAGGCTGTATAACTCTGACGAGACTGCTGCATATGTAATGTCTAAATTTGTGTACAGCTTTCCTTTTTTATGAGATTAGTAGTCATTAATAATCACTGACTATAACTAAGTTGGTGATTACAAAATGAAGATAGTCTAACATTTCTTTTGCATGTACCAGAGATAAAACTTTAATAAATAGGTATTTTTTCCCATCAATTATTTGGTTTCTCTGGAGTATCATTTCTAGAGTTTTCCCCCTTTATTCACCAATTTTCAAAGCTCCACAGCAATGTTGAAGAAAATCCGTATTTGTAACAATGTGAAATGAACTCACGGTTTTGGACATATCTGATGGATTTCAATCCCTTGCAACTGTTACCCTTACTGATGTTAAATTCATTGTATCTCTAGTAAGTGCCTATGCAAACTGCTTCCTGAGTCCTTTCAATGCAATTTGGTAGTCTCTGATAGCTTTCTTGGTTGGAATAAGGGTTACAGAATTATCCTGCTCTTTCCTGCCACAGACCTGGGATCACTCATTTCGAGGAATTCTTTAATAGAAAGTCATGTTTAAAGACCATAACATGAGTTTCTAGAGAGACTCAACAGTATTGGGATAGCGATTATTTCTAGGCTTTTTCAGACATGAAATATGTATCTCAAACTGTACTGATTAAAGAAAAAATATCTCATCCACTTTATATCTTCTTTCTCCTAGGCTGAAAAATCCTGATTCATTCTGATATAACATAATTAATCAGTTATTTTCACCCATGTCACATACAGAATATTCTGGGACTAACCACATTAATACTATCATCAATAAATTGATTATTGGAAAGATTTTATGGGTGTGGGGGCAGTTATTCTGTCCTTTAAGTATAAAATCCTCCATCTCAAAATAAAACAAAACACAGCAAAACAAAAGCAAATAAGAAAATCAAAAGAATTCCTCTGTGTGATTATGCCATATATTTACATTTAATTGCTTCATTTTTTATTTCGTATTTGGGAAGTTTTTCTTTCTTCTTGGTTTTATTTTATAGCTGACATAAATATTTATATGGCCTCAAATTTATATCCACACAACAAAGTATATATAAAGAAGTCTTTTATCCTTATTCCTGCCTATGTATTCTTCACCTCTATTTCCAAATATTGGTAACCAATTTTATGGGTTTGTTTCTCGTTCTTTAAAAAAAATGCAAAAATGTATATTTACATCAGTCCCTTTCTTAGGTAAACAACAGCAGACTATACACATATTTATTAGTAGTATATAAAGATAGTCCTCATTCTTTCCTCTATCCCCCCACAATCTTTCTATAGCTGCATGGCATTCTATTTTATGAAAGTACTACAGTTTAATTAATCTCCTAGTGATGAACATTTGGGGTATTTCCATTGTTTGTTATTCCAGATAATAATATGATAAACAGCCTTGTGAATAAGTTTCCATATTTTGCCAGTATATCTATGAAACAGATCGTTTGAGGAATTATTACTGAGTAAAATAATAAATGCTTATATAATTTTGTTTGGAATCAAACTGCCTTCTAGAAGTTTCCTATGCTGATGAACAGTTTAGGAGAACAAGTATTTCCCCAGAGAATTGCCAAGAGAGTATGTTATCATACTTTTGAATTTTTGCTAATGTGATAGATGAGAAAGGTATCTATGTGCATTATTCTCTATTTATTGGTGGTCTTGAGCATCTATTCCATATACTCAAGACATAGCTACACTTTTTTCCTTGATAGGGGTTTTGATTTTTTTACTTATTATGGAAGATTTTATGTATTAGGGCTACTAACTCTTTTTTTTGATGTAAATTATAATTTTTTTCTAGTTTGTCATTGGTCCTTTTTATTTTGTTAAGATTATTTTTGGCCACGTAAATTTTTAATGCAATCAAATTGTGGATCTTTATATCACTGTTTCTGGATATTGAATCAGTTAGAGAACAACCTTCCACCACCCAGCTTATTCACTTATTTTCTAGCACTTGAATGATTTAATTCTTTAATCCATCTGGAATTTACCCTGATATACAGAGTAAGCAAAAGAATTTTTCTCTAACATTCTTTTTTGTAATCTCATTCTACTCTTCAACTGAGTAGTTTATCTGCTTAAATGACTACTGGATACTGATTCTATTGAACAAATCTTAATGAAGGGTTTAAATTTTAGTCCAAAGTTTGCTTATTTCATTACCTCAATCAATACTGCTTCATATTTCACAACTGATGATTTAAAAACCCTCATTGCAAAGAATCACATAAAGATACGAGGAAAAATCTAAAAATTATTTCACAACCTACCATCTTATGACAATCATCACTAACCTATCTGCAACCATTTTCATGTACCTATTTATCATATGTTAAGTTTCTGTTACTGTGACAAAATATCTAAGATAATCAACTTCAAAAGAGGGAAATTTCATTTTGGCTCACAGTTTCAGAAGTTTCAGTCCATGGTCGGTTGGCCCTGTTCCTTTGGATCTGCGGTAGCAGTGAATCGTGGTGGAAAAATGTGGTGGAAGAGGCCTGTTTACTCTGTCAGCAAGGAAGCAAAGAGAGAGGAGCAGGCTCCCAATAGCCCCAATATTCCAATTACCCCAATGACTGAACTTCATTCCACTAGGCCCCACCTCTTAAAGATTGCACAACCTTCCATTAGCACCACACGATAGGGACCAAGTCTTTAAAACACGGAGCTCTGGGGGACATTTCAGGTTCAAACTGTAGCACATGTACATATACTAGAGTTTCTTTTCTGAAAGTATTTCACTCTCTTTTTAAGTGCTTATTTTAAATTGAAGAAATTATTTTCATAGTTTTCAGACTGCTTCCTAATTCATAAAATCCTTAGGTATTAATCTAACACTTTAGCAATTAAGCCATTGTAACAGGCTGTTCATTATGTATAGAGCACTGTGCCATCTGACAGGAATATAACAGAACAGAGGTAGACAGAAGTTTTTTCCAAAGCCTACTGGGAAATACAGCTAACCTTGTAGATGAGACAGTGCAATGCAGGAGGTAAGTGCTAGAATCAGGGACAGTAAAAGTTCCACAGAAGTAGACAGAGGGTGTCTTACCCAAGTTTGGGTATGTAAGGGGGTGCAAGTATCAGGGAATGCTTCATTTCTAAACTGAGACTTGAAAGATGAGTGTGTTATCCAGATGAAGGGGAGGACACAGATATATTTTTCAGGGACTTGTTAATACTGAGAAAAGAAAAGATGATTCATTCAATAGTTTAAGCTCAAGTACTGAGATAAAAAGATAAAAAAGAAAATAATGAATGTTGAGGAACAGGAAAGGACCTAAAAAGTCACATTTGAATTGCATCCTGAGAATACTGAGGAAAGATGGAGAAATATCAGCTCTTTGTAACTATTTAAAAAGCCTTAGGGTGGAGGGGTTGAAGGGAGGGCAGGGGAAGGGGGAAAAAATAAGAACCAAGACAGAGTATGTAAAGGTGCAAATTCCCAATGATGAATGTCATTATATTGTATACCTAAAATGTACCAATAAAATTAATATTTTAAAAAAGTCGTACACACTTTTTATTATTATTAATTGCATATATATGGTACATTATAATTTAATACATTTATGCAATACATAATAAATCAGTTAGCATTTCTATCTCCTTAAGCATTTTTAAAATTAACACATATATATTTTTAAAAATTCAAGTTTGATCCAAGCTGTTTCAGAAAGAGAAGCTAGCTAGCTTTTAGGGTTTCATAAGACTGCAGTGAAATGTTGAAAAAGTCAGAGAATCTGAACTGGTTTCCCATGGAACATTTGCTGAGTTCTAAAGATATGAGAAAACCTAGGAAAGTATCTAATGCTTCAAAACTTAGAATAGAACACCCTTCATACTTGTGGTGTTTAGGAAGCAAAGCACAGCTGTGGGAGAGGACACTGGGTCTTAATGCTCAAAGACATTCACTCATTTTGATGTTTCATGAGGTGGGAGGTCTGGGAACCTTTGGTCAGTATTTCAGGACTGGGAAAACAAAAGATTCTCCATCTTCTAAATTCAAGGCCTGGAGAAGCATGTCCAAAGAAAAGAAGAGAATGAAAGCTAGACTGAGTGTTATTAAAACTGCAACTGCCCCAAACCAACCCAGCCTAGGGTAAATTCAAATGATTGTACATACACAACTGGAAGGCCAGAAAAAGAGTCTAACAAGATACTCCACTCCAGGATATACAAATGTATCCTATGACTCAATAAGATTGACAAACCTACAGGAAATGAAGACATAGTCAGGTGTTGCACATGCCTGCAATCCCAGTTACTGTGGACAGCTGAGGCAAGAGGATCATAAATTCGAGGTCAGCCTGGACAATGTAGAAAGACTCCGTTTTAAAGTTTAAAACAACAGGGGAGGAGGGGCTGGGGGTACAGCTCAGTGGTACAGTGTATGGCTACCATACAAGAGGCTCCTGGCTCAGTTGAGAGTAGAAAGAAAAGGGAATGGGGTGGTGAGGGGAGGGAAGGAGAGGGAAAGGAAAGAAGGGGGGGCGGTGAAAGGGAGGGAGGGAAGGAGGAGGGGACAGAGAAAAGGAGGGAGGAAGGGATGGGAGGGAGTTGGGGAAGATCCTTTGTAAAAAAGAATAATGAAATAGCCAATGCAGATATGGAGAAATGAATTAAACATTAGTCATAAAGTCAAAACTGCAACATGACTCAACATCTACCTAAAACTAAACTTCTGGCTGAAACATAAAACAATGAAATGTCAAGTATTGACAAGAATGTGGAAAAACTAAAAGTCTCACATACAACTGCCACTGGGCATTTAAGTTGGTACCTCATATTGGAGAATACTCTTTGAGAGGGTCTACTAAAGCTGAACATAGGCATACTCTATGCTTATTACATTAATTTCCTGTGGGTGTTGCAACAAATTACCATAAGCCTAGGAACTTAAAACAACCATATATTAATTTTTAAAAACTGCATATTACCCTACCATTTTGGAGGTCAGAAGTCTGAAATCAGTCTAAACCAAAATCAAAATATCAGCAGAGTGGTGTTCCTCTGGAAGTTACAGGGGGTAATCTGTTCTTTGCCTTCTCCATCTACCTACATTCCTTGGCTTGTGGCTTTCCCTCCCAGCAATTCTATCACTCTGACCTCTGTTCTATTATCAAGTCTCCTCTGGCTCTCCAGTCTCCCTTATCTTTACAAGGACTATATGATTATCTTGGCTCTACCCAGGTGGTCCAAGATAATTTCTCCATTTGAAGAGCCTTAAATTACATCTGCCAAATCTCTTCTGCTATGTAAACTAACACAGTCACAGCAATGTAAACTAACACAGTCACAGCATCTGGAGATTAAACCAGGGAACACTAGGAGGGCCATATGCCCATCAATTGTGTACTTCTGAGTTTATTCTCAATAAAGTTACACAGAATTGTCCTATTGACATCATTTAAAATAGCCCAAAATAGCAAACCATACAAATGGCTATTAATAGTAATAATGGTACATTATATAGTATTACAGTATATTCACAGGAAGGAATATTTTACAACACGGGGAATAAGCTACAATTTAGTGTATATGTAACAATAAATATGGAGTACTCAAAAATGTGTTCCAAAAGACAGCAGACATGAAAGTACAAACTAGATTTATTCATTAAAAAAAATAATGAAAATTTAAAAAACCAATCTATTCCAGTCTCCCAAGCACAAGGTCTTAAATTCAAGCCCCGGGAAACCTCCCCGCCCCCAACACCAGAAAAATAACCAAACCAATCTATTCCAGAAGAAATGAGTGATTTTACTTATTAGAATGGTATGGGTAGAAAGAAACTAGGAGGGGTCCATCTAGGCTACAGGTAATGCTCTGTTTCTTAATCTTGCTGCTGCTCTTGACAGATATGTTGAGATATGAAAAACTCTTCTGTGTATATAATTATGATACTCATACCATTTATTTTGAATATTATACTAATGATTTTTAAAAAGGAGAAATGGGAATTCAATGAAGGATTTTAAGAAAGTATGGTGAAATTCCTCTTGCCAACTGAAGTATCTAATTTGATTTACTGTCCTCCAGGTTAAACAAATTTTTAGTACTTTCTTAAAAGACAATTAATCTTGCTTATCAGTTTGACTGGAGAGATGACCTCCAGATCTGTGTGGGTCCTGGGAGGGTGACTCCGGAACTCTTTCTGGTCCCTGGCCATTGCTCTCTAGAGGTTCTTCCCCTGCACACAGCTCCCTGGGTACCCAAGCTGAGCAGCCTTCCTCCACCATGCCTTTCTGCTGTGGAGCCAACCCATACAGACGGAAACTTCTGAAACTGTGATCCAAAATGAACTTTTTTACTTTAAATTGTTTATGTCAGGCTTTTGGTCCCAGCAATAACAACAAAATAACCGATAAAACAGCTCTTAAGCTTTTGTCTTCCTTTTTTAAAAACAAGATGCAAGTTTTCTTCATGTCCAACAGGATGCTTAGGATGATGCCTTACAAGCTCTTTAGAACTCTGTAGTGAAATGCTTTAATTGCAGGGATGAAGATTCTAAAAGGTATCTGGAAATGAGGTTGTGAGGTGTTTTTTTTTAAGTGTGTATTTGTATATGTAAGTCATACATTAATTTTTTAATTACTTTTATTGGTACATTTTAGGTATACAATACAGTTACATTCATCACTGGAAATCTGCACCTTTACATAATCTCTCTTGGTTCTTATTTTTTCCCCATTCCCCTGCCTTCTCTTCAACCCCTCCATCCCTCCCTATTTACAAAGACTGCCTTTCCATTTTATCATTTTCTCATATTGATTCCATTCCCTTTTCTTTCCCCTACCCCTCCCACTTCCCTTTGCCCCTTTTCTTCCTAGTTCACATCTATTATACCTTTTAGTCCTTATTTACACTTTTAGTTTCTCACTCTAGAGAAACTATTTGGTATTTTCACATGTGTGTCCTATTTATTTCACTTAAGAGTATCTCCTCGGGCCGGGGATTTAGCTCAGTGGTTCTGGCGCCTGCCTTGAAAGCGAAGTTCTCGAGTTCAATCTCCAGTATCAAAAAAAAAAAAAAAAAATCATCACTTGTATTCCTTACTCTTAAGTATGTATAATAGATAATGTGAAATAGGAAGAAAAGGGGCAAAGGGGAAGGGGAAGTGGGAGGGGTAGGGGAAAGGAAAAGAGGGAATGGAATTAATATGAGAAAATGAAAAAATGGAAGCAAAGAAAGTAAATAGGGAGGGGTGGAGGAGTAGAAGGGAGGGCAGGGCAAGGGTGAAAAATAAGAACCAAGAGAGATTATGTAAAGGTGCAAATTTCCAATGATGAATGTCATTATATTGTATGCCTAAAATGTACCAATGATTAGAATGAATAATCGATAATGTAAAATAGGAAGAAAAGGTCCAAAGGGGTAGGGGTAGTGGGAAGGACAGGGGAAAGGAAAGAAGGGAAAGGAAAAATGATGAGAAATGAAGAAATTGGAAATAAAGTCTTTGTAAATAGGGAAGGGTGGAGGGCGTGAAGTGAGGCCTAGGAATGGGGAAAAAATAAGAACCAAGATGCATCATGTAAAGGTACAAGTTCCCAATGAGAAATGTAAATGTGTTGTATACCTAAAATGTACCAATAACAGAATTTAAGAAAAAAAAGAGTATCGCTTCAATGTGCATCCATTTAGCTATAAATGTCTCTAATTTCTCAATTTTTATGGCTGAGTAATATTCCATATAAAAAACCCCACATTTTCTTTATCCAGTCTCCAGGTGATGGGCAATTGGGCTGCTTCCAAGTATTGGCTATTACAAATTGTGGTGCTATGAACATGGGTGCACATATATCACTGTGGTATGATTCTTTTAATTCTTTGAGGAAGATACCCAGCAGGGGAATACCTGGGTCAAAGGGGACTTGCAGTCCTAGCTCTTTGAGGCATCTCCATACTGATTCCCACAGTGGTTGCACCAATCTACACTCCCACCAGCAGTGCAGTAGGGTTCCTCTTTCCCCACAGCCCCACCAGCTTGGTTGATTTCATGTAGCAGGCATTCTTTCTGGGGTGAGGTGGAATCTCAGCGATGTTTTCATTTGCATCTCTTGAATGACCAGTACTGCTAAACATTTTTTCATATATTTATATGCTATTTCTACTTCTTTGAGAAATGTCTGTTCACTTCAGATGCTCATTTTTGGATTGGGTCTTTAAATGTGGGAGGTCTGATTTTTTTAAGTTCGTTATAGATTCGAAATACTAGACCTTTGTCTGAGGAAGAGCAGGTGAAGATTTTTTGCCACATTGTGGGTTGTCTCTTCACACTGCTGGTGGTTTCTCTTGCTGTGCAGAAGCCTTTTAATAAGAAGAGATCCCATTTGTTGATTGTTTGTGCTAATTCACGGGCAACTGAGGTTTTGTTCATAAAATCTTTTCCTACACCGATGTCTTCAAGGGTTCTACCTAACCTCTGTTCCAACTGGTTCAAAGTTTCTATTTTAATATTAAGATCTTTAATCCATTTTGATTTTAGTTTAGTGCATGGTGAGAGATACAGGTCTAGTTTTAATCTCTGGCAAGTTGAAGCCCAATTTTTCCAGCACCATTTATTAAAGAGGCTAACTTTTCTCCAGTGAGGGTGTTTGGCTCCTTTGTTAAAGATGAGGTGGCTGAGAGTGTCTGGCGTTGTTTCTGCATCTTCTAATCTCTTCCACTGGTCCTCAGGTCTGTTTCTTTGCCAGTACCATGCTGTTTTTATCACAGTAGCTTTGTGATATAGTTTCAAGTTGGAGATTGTGACACCCCCTGCCATGTCTCTGTTGCCTAGAATTGATTTTGCTATTTTAGGTCTGTTCCTGCTCCAAATGAATTTTTGGATCATTTTCTCAAGGTCTGTGAAGTATGCTGCTGGAATTTCAATTGGGATTCCATTGAATCTATATAGAAGTATGGAAGTATGGCCATTTTCACTATGTTGATTCTGGAGCAAGAGATATCTTTCCATTTTCTGATATCATCTTCAATCTCTCTTTTCAGAGTGCCATAGTTTTCAGAGAAGAGGTCTTTGATTTCTTTCGTTAGGTTGATTCCTAGGTATTTCAGTTTTTTGGATGCTATTGTGAAAGGAATTGTTTGCCCTATTTCTCTCAGTGAGTCTGTTGTTCATGTAGAGGAAAGCTATTGATTTTTGTGTGTTGAACTTGTATCTAGCTACTCTACTGAATTTGGTTATTAAGTCTAGAAGACTTTTGGTAGAGTTCTTGGGCTCTTCTATATAGAGTATCATGTCATCTGCAAATAATGACAATTTGACTTCTTCATTTCCTATCTTTATTCCTTTTATTTCTTTCTCTTGTCTAATTGCCATGGCTAATGTTTACAAAACTACATTGAACAGGAGTGGTGATAGTGGATATCCTTGTCTTGTTCCTGATTTTAGTGTGAAGGATTTCAGTTTTTGACCATTTAGTATGATATTAGCTGTTGCTTTTTCACAGATGGCTTTTATCAGGTTGAGATAAAACCGTCTATTCCAATTTTTTGTAGGATTTTTATCATGAATGCTTGTTGGATTTTGTCAAGTGCTCTTCTGCATCTATTGAGATGATCATATGGTTTTTGTCCTTGGCTCTATTGATATAGTGTATTGCATTTATTGATTTGTCTATGTTGAACCATGCCTGCATCCCTGGGATGAATTCCACTTGGTCAGGGTATATGATCTTCTTGATGATCTTCTGCATTCTATTTGGCATTATCTTATTAAGGATTTTTGCATCTATGTTCATTAGTGAGAATGGCCTATAGTTCTCCTTTTCAGTTGGGTCTTTCTCTGCTTTGGGGATCAAGGTGATGCTTGCTTCCAGGAACGAATTTGGGAGTATTGCTTCTCTTTCAATTTCATTGAAGAGTTTAAACAGTAGTGGTTTCTTTGTCATGAAAATATCTTATTTCTCCATCAATTCTGAAGGATAGTTTTGCAGGGTACATCAATCTGGGTTGGAGGTTGTTTTCCTTTAAGGGCTTGAAATATGTCACTCCAAGCTCTTCTTGCCTTGAGGGTTTGCACTGAGAAGTCTGCTGTGATTCTGAGGGGCTTTCCTTTGTATGTGATTTGTTTCTGTTCTCTCACTGCTTGCAGAATTTTGTTCTGTTGGGTTTCTGGAATCTTAACTATTATATGCCTATGTGTAGATTTTTTTGATCAACGCTAGTTGGAGTCCTATATGCCTCACTTATCTGTATGTTGTTTTTTTCCCCTGCTTGGGAAGTTTTCTGCCATCACTTCTGTGAACAGTTTTTTTGTGTTATCTGCTCTCTGTCCTGTTTCTTCATTGACTCCGATCAGCCTTATGTTATCTTCTTTGCATCGTCTAGCAACTGCTGGATTGATTTCTCGGGGTCTCTTGCTATTTTAGAGACATTTTTCTTTCCTGGTCACTATCTGCAATCTTATCTTCTATATCTGAAATTCTGTCCTCACACTGGCTCATTCTGCTGTGTAAACTTTCAATGAAGTTTTTAATCTCCTGGAAATCTGTTTGCATCTGTTTTATGGATTCCATTTATTTCCAACATTGGGATTTCACCATGTTCCTTGACGCCTCTATTTTTTTTAATCTGTGTTCTATCTAGATTTATTAATCATGTCTTGTATTATGGGCACAATCTCTGCTCTTATATGAGAAATTATTTCTGATTTCATTTTTTCCAGATCCTCTTTTGTTGCCAGTTCAGGGAATCCAGATGGTTGAGTATCAGATTATTCCATCTCATTTCCCATTGGGGTTGGTTTAGGGAAGCTGGAAATCTGGTTTTGAGATATGTTTACATGTCTTCTCATTTCAATGGGGGTGGGGTGTGTGTGTGTGTGTGTGTGTGTGTGTGTGTGTGTGTGTGTGCTGCTGGTGCCCATGCAGCTCTGCTCCTCAGCACTGTATGGCGGCCGAGAAGGTTTACCTCTTTGGACCTGGGGGTGGCTCTGCTCCTCTGCACTGGGGGTGGTGGTATGGCAGCCCAAAAGCTTATACATTAAATGTTAAGAAATGTATGGATTACTTGCACACCATTCTAATTAAAAAAAAAAAATCTGCAAGCTCGTAATTGTAGGTTGCTGTCCTCCCAGCAGGAAGATTTGACTCAATTATCACTGTAGTTTTTTTTGGTACCGAGGATCTAACTCAGGACCTTGTGCTTGTGAGGCTGGTGGTGGCACCACTGAGCTAAGTCACTGGCCCTTATCACTGTAGTTTTTAAAAGGTAAAGGTAATGAGTTTTAGCAGAAAATATTTCAAGGCTTACAATTTTCTAACTCTTAAAACTTGCTGATCTCATTCATGCTTCTTTTATTCACACCCGATTTTCCAAAGAATTAGAAATAATATTTTATTACCTATCTTATCTGTACAAACAATTTTCTCTAGGTCCTTGAGTTTTGAGAGACTAATATTACATAAAGGGTTTTGAATAATTTCAAAAGTAGATTTGTTAGATTTTTTAAAGCACATTTGAAAAGATGCTTTTTTGTATTTTTACAGTGAACTCAGGGACTTGTGCATGTTAGGCAAGCGCTTTACCACTGAGCTACACTGCAAGCCCTAAAAATACTTTTAAGTACTTAAGTTTGCACACAATGGCACTGCCATTTTTTCTTCTTTTATTCTTTTCTCCTTCCTTTCCCTCCTGTCAACCAGCATTTATTGAAGGTCTATTATGTGCTAGGTACTCTGCTAGCCACTGAGGATGCTGCATGACCAAAGCTGCACACCCTTCCTTATGGGACTTAACATTCTGGTGTGGTGTTGTGGGGAGGGGGCGGGGGGACTCAGACACTCTAGATCAAAAAAATAGAACATACTACAAAGTGATAACAGCAATGGTGAAAAGCATATTTACTTATGATGAGACATTCTGGGAAAATTATCAAATTACAAAAGAGAAATCCTGTTTGCACTTCAAAGAGTTCAAAATAGTAATGTTTATTTTCCTTGATTCTGAGATGCTTTAAAAAAATATGTATTATGAACTAACAAATAGCTAAATATTATTATCTGCAAAATATAATAGAAAAATAAAAGATAAAAGGCTTAGAAATAATTTCAGAAATAATTATGACCCATACATGGGAGCTATTTTGAATCTTTGTTGTGACTATTCAGGCCTGTTTCTTTTTGAATAAATTTTATTTTTTGTGAAATTCCTGAATTATACCATACTGGGGACTCCTGAAATGTTACCAGAAACCTCTGCAGTAGGCTCCAGTTTCCTGCCCAGTCACTTAGTGTATGATTCAGGCCTGAGGGAAAAAAACCCCCAAAACCCCACAAAACTATAAAACAGAATTCAGAGAGACAGAAAGTGGGGTGCCAGGATGAACAATGCCGATGCAACTGACAAAGGTGCTGTCCAGTCCAAGCCACTGATTTTCATTAGTAATCAACTGGGGTAAAGGCGAGCTATGTGCAAGGGCAGAACTATGTGAGAAGATGCGCAGTCATGGGGTTTCTATGGAAAGGACAAGACAAAGCATTCTCGAATGAAGAACAGAACAGACAAAATATATGGTTGTAATTAGAACACTGTCTTTCTACTAGGCGGGTTTTAGATGTGGAAATGGAATTTGAGTGTGCGTTGCTCTGACCTCTGCACTTGGCTTTGGCCAGACTTAAAACAAGTCAATTGTGGGGTTAACTCTTTACAGCCTGCTTTGGGCATAATCAATATTGCAGTCTCCTGCAATACCTTCTAGCAGAACATCTTTTTACTAATCATCAACATGTATAATCAGAAAGCACATGTTCCTAACTAGGAAAATTTCCCTTTAGATATATTCTGCCAAAATATTACCTACTTAGTCTGTTACATTGTTTGTAATTCTCAACTCTGCAGATGGTTGTATTCCTTAATACTGCCTATCTATAATTTTAAGAAGCATTACAGTACACTTCAGGGACTTTATTTGCTATAAAAATGGAGGATGATTTATAAACAACTTACTTTGGAGTACTCCCAAAGGAAGTTATTAAAGTAATAATGCTTACAGAAGTAACAGATTACTCTGAATGTGAAATATTAATGAGACTCTCTCCTAAAAATATTATAGTTCATCTCAATAACTTCCTTGACTATAAAATCCATACAGACCCTATGACTTCATTTAATCTTCATTTTTCCATGAAGACACTACCTCCAAGTACAATGACATTGGGAATTTTGGACTTCAATATAGGAATCCAAAGGCATACACAAACATTTAGTACACAATGAGCATGTTTTAAATATTTTCACCAACTATTTTTTCTACCTTTCTCATTTTCGCAACACTGAAACAACCATTACATGCATATCAGACTGTTTTCTATGTTCCACAGGTACTGAGATTCTGATCATTCTTAAAGTTTATTCTGAATAATGTCTACAGTTATGCCTTCAAGTTCATTGATATTTTCTTCTTATGGTTAAATCTGCTTTTAGGAATAATAATTTCAGATATTATATTTTTCCAGTAGCATCATAACATATAAAATAGTGATAAACTGAAGAAATGACTTGTTAGATCTGCACACTAAAATCAAACAGCATTGATAAGTAAAAATATAAAAGACCTAAATAAACAAGAAGACATATCATTTTGTGTATCAGAAGATTCCATATTATTAAGTTGTAATCTCACTGCAAATTGATGCACAGACTCAATGCAATCCGACTCAAAATCTTGAGAGCAGATTTTTGTAAGAATGATAAAGTGAATCTGAAATAAATATGGAAATGTGAAGACTTAGAACAAAAGCATTTTGATAAATAACAACATAGGAAGACTTACATTACTGTGATCAAAATCCTATGATATTGATGTAGACATAGATATGATTTTCAATACAAAAATACCAAGAAGTCAGGAAGCAGAAAATATCCTTTAAGAGCCATACTCAAAGGAATAAGTGTGAGAAACTTATACCATATATAAATACTGCCTCAAACTGAACTTCCTAAAACATCAAGAGTAAAATATATGAGAAATACTTCTCACTTCAGGTTGGGCAAAGATTTTTAGGTTAAGAAAAAATACATAATATAAAACAAAAATGTTAAGTAAAAACACTATCAAGAAAACAAAAGAGCAAATCACATAGTAGGGGAAACTAAGAAAAGACTTTGAACTTAGAATACACAAAGAACCCTTACAACTCAATAATGGGAGGATAAGAATTATAATTTTTAAAAGGAGGACAATAATTTGGACAAACACATAAAAAATAGGTTATGCAGATGGCAAATGTGATCAACATCTGCTATTGTCTGAATGTTTGTGTCCCTCAAAATTAATATGGTAAATTCTAACCACCAACTTGATGAGTTTTAAGAGGGAGTCTTTGGGGAATGCTGAGGTAGGATCAACTAGCACTTTCACAAAAGAGGCTCAGAAAGCTCCCCTGTCCCTTCAACATATGCTTCTCTACCATGGGAGGACAAAGCAACAATTCATCACCTATGATCAAAGAAACTGGTCCACACCAAATACCAAATCTGTTGGCACCTTGTTCTTGGAATTCCCAGCACAAATAACTGTGAGAAATGGATTTCTCTTGGTTACAGGCAGCTTAAATGGCCTACGAAAGCCTCATTAGTCCTCAGATCTAATTGAAACCACTATGCAAAACAACTACATATCCACTAAAATAGCTAAAATTTAAATGACTGACAAATTATGTACTGACAAAATGTAGAGCAAAAGGAACATCATACATTGCTGAGGGTTAAACAGGCATTTACCAAATGATTAGGAAATCTTTATGTCCTTACACAAGACGATGAGTATATGTCTACAAAAGACTTTTATTAAATAACCATGTGGTCTTCATTACCTATCTTTATTTCTTTTATTTCTTTCTCTTGTCTAACTGCCATGGATAATGTTTCCAGAACTATATTGAACAAGAGTGGTGATAGTGGACATCCTTGTCTTGTTCCTGATTTTAGTGTGAAGGATTTCAGTTTTTGACCACTGAGTATGATATTGGTTGTTGGTTTTTCATAGATGGCTTCTATCAGTTTGAGGTAGAGACCATCTATTCCAATTTTCTGTAGGGTTTTTATCATAAATGCATGTTGGATTTTGTCAAATGCTTTTTCTGTGTCTATGGAGATAATCATATGGTTTTTGCCCTTGGCTCTATTGACATAGTGTATTACACTGATTGATTTGTGTATATTGAACCATCCTTGCATCCCTGGGATGAATCCCACTTGATCAGGGTGTATGATCTTCTTGATGATCTTCTGCATTCTGTTTGCCATTATCTTATCAAGGATTTTTGCATCTATGTTCATTAGTGAGATTGGCCTATAGTTATCTTTTTCAGTTGGGTCTTTCTCTGGTTTGGGGATCAAGGTGATGCTTGCTTCCAGGAATGAATTTGGGAGTATTGCTTCCCTTTCAATTTCATTGAGTTTAAACAGTAGTGCAGCAGCTCCTCTCTAAATGTCTTGTAGAATTCAGCAGTGAAGCCATCAGGGCCCAGGCTTTTCTTAGTTGATAAGTTTTTAATTACATTTTCAATTTCATTGGTTGATATTGGGTTGTTCAGAATTTTTAGGTCTTCTTTGTTCAACTTTGGTAATTCGTATGTATCTAGGAATCTGTCCATTTCTTCTGTGTTGTCCATCTTATTGGCGTATAGGTTCTGGAAGTAGGTGTTGATGATCCTCTGGATTTCAGACGACATGATACTCTATATAGAAGACCCCAAGAACTCCACCAAAAGTCTTCTAGACTTAATAACCAAATTCAGTCAAGTAGCTGGTTACAAGGTCAACACACAAAAATCAATAGCTTTCCTCTACACCAATGACAGACTCACTGAGAGAGAAATAGGGCAAATAATTCCTTTCACAATAGCATCCAAAAAACTGAAATACCTAGGAATCATCCTAACGAAAGAAATCAAAGACCTCTTCTCTGAAAACTATGGCACTCTGAAAAGAGAGATTGAAGATGATATCAGAAAATGGACAGACATCCCCTGCTCCTGGGTAGGAAGGATTAATATAGTGAAAATGGCCATACTTCCAAAACTGCTATAAAGATTTAATGCAATTCCAATTGAGATCCCAGCAGCATACTTCATAGACCTCAAGAAAACAATCCAAAAATTCATTTGGAACAAGAAGAGACCTAGAATAGCAAAAGCAATTTTAGGTAACAGAGACATGGCAGGGGGTATCACAATCCCCAACCTGCACCTCTACTACAAAGCTACTGTGATAAAAAACAGCATGGTACTGGCAAAGAAACAGACTTGAGGACCAGTGGAAGAGATTAGAAGATGCAGAAACAACGCCAGACACACTCAGCCATCTCATCTTTGACAAAGGAGCCAAACACCCTTACTGGAGGAAAGATAGCCTCTTTAATAAATGGTGCTGGAAAAATTGGGCTTCAACTTGCCAAAGATTAAAACTAGACTTGTATCTCTCACCATGCACTAAACTAAAATCAAAATGGATTAAAGATCTAAATATTAAAATAGAAACTTTGAACCAGTTGGAACAGAGGTTAGGTAGAACCCTTGAAGACATCGGTGTAGGAAAAGATTTTATGAACAAAACCTCAGTTGCCCGTGAATTAGCACAAACAATCAACAAATGGGATCTCTTCTTATTAAAAGGCTTCTGCACAGCAAGAGAAACCACCAGCAGTGTGAAGAGGCAACCCACAATGTGGGAAAAAATCTTCACCTGCTCTTCCTTAGACAAAGGTCTACTATCTCAAATCTATAAAGAACTTAAAAAGATCAGACCTCCCAAATTTAAAGACCTAATCTGAAAATGGGCATCTGAAATGAACAGACATTTCTCAGATAAAGAAGTAGAAATAGCAAATAAATACATGAAAAAATGTTCAACATCACTGGTCATTTGAGAGATGCAAATGAAAACAATGCTGAGATTCCATTTCACTCCAGAAAGAATGGCTGCTATCATGAAATCAACCAATAACAAATGCTGGTGGGGCTGTGGGGAAAGAGGAACCCTGCTCCACTGCTGGTGGGAGTGTAGACTGGTGCAACCACTGTGGAAATCAGTATGGAGATACCTCAAAGAATTAGGACTGGAAGTCCCATTTGACCCCGCTATTCCACTGCTGGGGATCTTCCCCAAAGAATTCAAAGAATCATACCACAGTGATATATGTGCACCCATGTTCATAGCAGCGCAGTATGTAATAGCTAAAACTTGGATACAGCCCAAATGCCCATCAACTGGAGACTGGATAAAGAAAATGTGGTTTTTTTTATAAAATGGAGTACTACTCAGCCATAAAAAATGAGAAATTAGAGACATTGATAGCTAAGTGGATGCACATTGAGGCAATACTCTTAAGTGAAATAAATAGGACACACATGTGTAAATACCAAATAGTTTCTCTCATGTGAGAAACTGAAAGTGTAAATAAGGACTAAATGTATAATAGGTCATGTGAAATAGGAAGAAAAGGGGCAAAGGGGAAGGAAGTGGGAGGGCTAGGGGAAAGAATAGAAGGGAATGGAATTAATATGAGAAAATGGAAAACTAGGAACAAAATCTTTGTAAATAGGTAGGAATGGAGGGGTTGAAGGGAGGGCTGGGCAAGGGTGAAAAAGAAGAACCAAGAGTGACTATGTTGTAAAGGTGCAAATTTCCAAAGATGAATGTCATTATATTGTATACCTAAAATGTACCAATGATTAGAATGAATAATCGATAATGTAAAATAGGAAGAAAAGGTCCAAAGGGGTCAGGGTAGTGGGAGGGGCAGGGGAAAGGAAAGAAGGGAAAGGAAAAATGCTGAGAAATGGAAAAAATGGAAATAAAGTCTTTGTAAATAGGGAAGGGTGGAGGGCATGAAGGGAGGGCTAGGAATGGGGAAAAAATAAGAACCAAGATGCATTATGTAAAGGTACAATTCCCAGTGACAAATGTAATTGTGTTGTATACCTACAATGTACCAATAAAAGAATTTAATACAAAAATAAAATAAAAAATTAAAAAATTAAAAAAAACAAAACAAACCATGTGGTTTTATTCATAATAAACCAAAGGTAACAGCCAAGTTCTTCCCCAATTGGGGACTGAATAAACAAATTGTAGTACATATCCACACAATGAAATACTACTCAACAATAAAAAGGAAACATGCAATTGCACAAATAAATCTTAAAATAATTATGATTTGCATGATTCCAGTTTTAAGAAAATCTAGTAAAAGCTACATTACAATGCTAAAAATCAGATCAAAAGATGGGTGCCTGGGCCAATTCACCAGGATTAGAAGTAGTGGATTAACTGTAAAAGTAAGGAAGGAAAATTTTAAAATAGAAATGCTCTATATCGTACTTGTGATCATGATTATATAAATGTAAATATTTGTCAAAACTCAGAGAATTTTATCCCTAAAATTGGTGAATTTTACGCCATACAAATTATAGTTCAGTAAAGCTAACCAAACCCAAGGAGATACACAATATTTTCTCGCAAGATCAACTGGGTGCTAGGTACAAATAAACGAGTCTTAAATAAACACTCTGCTTAAGTTCTGTTTGGCCACTCACAGATGGACATCCTTTGTGAGTACTGCCTTGCCGCAAAGTTCATCAGAAATAGGAGCAAAGAGGCAGGTAGAGCAGTCTATTCAGACCTGGGTTCCCAGTGATTACATAATGTTTTACAGATAATACATCCTTGTGGTACATATTTGTGAATAAAAATTTAAGTACACACAAATTCTTAAAGCTTAGGTACGTTTAATGTTCTAACATTCAGTAATTAAACAAACATACTTAGGTTAGCTGGTTTGCACAGTTTACTAGTATTCCAAACTACCCCGTGCCATTATTTCAAGACATAAACAAAAAAGTTTCGCAGACTTTTAATTCACAATGTATATTTATTAACTCTAGTTTATTCATTAAGCATCCATTATTAAAAAAAACCCAGTGAAATCTCTGCATTTTAAAATCATGCTGTTAAGAATTAAAATAATTCTAAAGCATAAATTAAATTCTTCAAGATCAACTGCTTTACACCCTCTATATTGAAAAAATTCACAGTTCTTTCAATATTTGAATTGCGCAGAATTAACTTACTGTACAGACAATTTTATTCTAAACACTGATTATGAAACTGATTCTATGGCTAAGAAATCCTAGAGTAAATATCTAAAAGAAATAACAATTAGCCAGTTTTAAAAAACAATACAATGTTTTATGAACCAATAAGGGACGACCTTTCTTGAAATCAAACTTTAAAATAACTGAAAAATTTGAAGTGAATTTGCAAAATAGTAAACTTACAATTTGTTGCCATATGAAACTGAGAAGAAAGTGCCTGAGTAACTGAATTCCAAAATGTGTATAAAATGTCAGGCTGTCCATCCTGCGAAACAACAAATAGATGTATTTATTTAAGAATGTATAATAAATAAGATGTAACATTGACAATTTAAATGAAAAAATGAGATATAAGTAAAAAACAATGTGATCATTAAATAACTAAGTAGAAATATATATATATATATATATGATTTAAATTATGTCTCATGTTCAAGTGATCAGTCATAGTCCTGCTCTGCTATCTACTTGCCACAGGATCTTGGGAAGCTGCTTAACCATTCTGTGTCTGAAATCTCCTCATCTGTAAAATGGGGATGGCAACAATTTCTACGCTTCCTGTGAGGATTAAAGAAGTTGAAAAAAACTCTTAGGCCAGTATGTGACATGTAACAGGCTTTCGATGAATGTTAGCTGTTACTGCTCTAATAATTATTATTATCATCACTTGATACACAGGAGACCATTCGTGTCATCACAACAAAGCAATGGACAAAATATGCTCAGGCAGGCCGGGGATTTAGCTCTGTGGTTTTGCTGCCTGTTGTGCAAGCGCAAGGACCCGAGTTTGATCCTGACACCCAAAAATAAATAAATAAATAAAAACCTGCTCAGGTCAAGCAGTTTACAGGGCATAAATCACCATTACAAAAGAAAATGATTGAAGACTACATACAACTTTTAAAAAGCAAAAATGATATTATTACAGGAGACTTTCGTCTAACTTCAAACAATTATTGTGATTTAGAAAGTAATCATTAAAAAGAAAAGTAAATACTAATATAAATATCATTTATTATAAAAAGTACTTTAATATTGTTAAAATGAAATAACACTGTCAGAAATTTTGATAAATATTTTAAGGTACTTGTACATGCCTGGCATTTATATCAAACTGCTAATATTATAATATTTTTGAAATATAAAAAGGACAACTTCATAGAATGCATCAAAGAAACAGGATAAAGTCTAATATTCAATTATTACTAGTCATAAAAATGAAATTCTAATTTTAATGTTGCAAGTGAACAAAATGACCAATGAAAAATACCAATTTGTGAATGTTAAACCTGTGCATACTTCCATTCTTACTGTTTCTTACTTT
Organism: Heterocephalus glaber; assembly: GCF_053883595.1. Lineage (NCBI taxonomy): Eukaryota > Metazoa > Chordata > Mammalia > Rodentia > Bathyergidae > Heterocephalus > Heterocephalus glaber. The sequence continues at coordinate 21,866,580 of NW_028258156.1, read as the reverse complement.
ACTAAGTTATGCCTTTGAATTTAGTCACATGGAAACTGTGTATTATAAAGATAAATAACTGTTGATTTCTTATGCAATGATCACAAAATACATTCAGATTCCCAAGATTTTATGTATTATGGAATCTGTGTCGTAAAAAGATGCTTTTTGTCATATTAAAAAAGTATAATACACCACATTAACAAAACAAACAACAAAAGCCACAAAGTATCTCAATTGATGTATATAAAGCAGTTAACAAAATTCAACCATCTTGAGCTGGACATGATGGCACATGCCTATAATCCCAGAATTCAGGAGGCTGAGGCAAGAGGACTGCCATAAAGAACAGGCCAGCTTGAACTATGTAGTGAGACCCTGCCTAAAAAAAAACAAAACCAACACTCTTTCATGATATTTAAAAAAATACATGGAACACACTAGGACTAGAAGAAAATTATATCACTATAATAAAGGCCTTATATGAAGAGAGCAGAGCTATAAACATCATATTCAATGGTGTAAATGTAAAAGCTTCTCCTCTAAGAAACGAGGTCAGGATGCCAACTCTCACTATTTGTGTTCACCATAGTTCTAGATGTACTACCAAAGCAAACAGGTGAAAAAAAAAAGAAATGAAAGACACCCAGAATAAAAGGGGAGATGTAAAATTATATGCTCAAAGGTTACATGAACTATTATGTAGAAAACTAAAGATTCCACATAAAAGTTAGAATAAATGAAGTCAGTAAAATTGTGGGATACAAAGTCACAAAAAGCAATTGTGTTTTTATGCACCAACAATGAACAAACTGAAAAAGAAATGAAAAAAAACAACTCATACAGAATAGCATTCAAAAGAATAAAGCTTTGGCCGGGGATTTAGCTCAGTGGTTCCGCTGCCTGCCTTGTAAGCACAAGGTCCCGAGTTCAATCCCTGGTTAAAAAAAAAAAAAAAGAAAGAAGAAGAATAAAGCTTTTTGGAATAAGCCAAGAAGGTGGATTTATACATTGAAAACCATAAAATACTGCTGAAATAAAGACAACATAAAAAAAATTCATGGATTAGAAGACTTAAAATTGTTAAAATGCCCATACTACTGAAAGTGATCTCAATTAATGCAATCTCTATTAAACCTCAAAGGTATTTTTTTTTAGAAAAGTAGGAGGAAAAAATCCTAAAACTCATATAGAATCCTAAGAACTCCAGATATCTTTTTTGAGAAAGAAAAGTAAAGGTAGAGGCCTCGTTTTTCCTGCCTCCAAAACATCAGTAATCAAAATAAGAGACTGGCATAAACACAGACATATAAACTCATGGAACAGAATGGAGAATCCAGAAATAAAACCTCAAATATATATGATCATATGATCTTTCATAAGGATACCTAGATTACACAATGGGGAAAGTATAGTCTCTTTAAGTAATGGTGTTGGAAAAATTGTATACATACATGCAAAAGAAGGAAGCTGAACCCTTACCTTGTATCAAATAAAAAGTTAACTCCAAATGAACAAAAGATGTAAATGTAAGACTTGAAACTGTAAAACTCTAAAAGAAAACATAGGAAATGCCCCCATGACACTGGATTTTGCAATAGTCATTAAATATGAAACTGAAACAGTGGCAAGAAAAGCAAAAATACACAAATGGGACTTCATCAAACTTGAAATATCCCACTGAAAGCAATAAGAAACACAGCATAAGAAACAACCAACAGAAAGAAAAGGAAATGTACAGAATGGGAGAAAATATTTGCTAAACATATGCATGAGAAGGGGCTAACATCAAATACATAAAGAAATCCTAGTATTCAACAACAAAAAATGGCCAAATTTAAAAATGGGCAAAGCCAGGCAGGGTGACACACTTCTGTAATCCCATCCACCTGGGAGGCTGAGGCCCAGAAGATTGCAAGCCCAGCCCAGACAATTTAGGGACTTAAGAATCAATTCCTCAAAGTTAAAAAAAAAAAAAAAGAATTGAAGATGTAGTTTGGTGTGAAGGCCCTAGTTCAACCCCTGGTACTACAAAATGCGGTTGAGGGTAACAGATACTCTCCAAAGAAACAAATGGGCAACAAACATGAAAAGATGCTCAGCACCATTAATCATTGGAGAAATGCAAATCCTACTATCAAAAAAAAAGGCAGAAAATAGCAAGTGTTGATGAGGATGTGGAGAAATTAACTCATGCACCTGTGGGAAGGAACGTAAAATGGTGCCATTATGAAAAAAACAGGGAAGTTTTTCAAAATATAAAAATAAAATCATCATGATATTTAGCAATCCCATTCTATGTATACATCTAAAAGCAAGATCTCAGCCAGAAATGGTGGTGCACTCCTGTAATCCCAGCTCTCTGGGAGCTAAGGAAGGATTCCAAGTTTGAGCCCAGCTTGGGTGACTCTGTCTCCAAAAAAAGGTCTAGGGATGTAGTTCAGATCAGGGTTCAACCCCAGTACCACAACCGGGGGAAGATCTCAAAGAGATGTTTGCACAACCATGTTCACTGCAGCATCGTTCACAAAAGCCAAGAGGTGGAAGCAACCTAAACCTCTACCAGTGGATAAAGAAAATGGGGTATAGGATCTTGGGTCAAGGTAGTCACTGCGGCTCCGGTCCTTTCCGCCTGTGTCCCCCGCCTACCCTTGGCCTTCGTGCCGCCTCGGATTCCCACACTGGCCCTGGCCCTGGCCAGGACGCTCTGCACCGCTTTGTGTCCCCCCGGAACCCGGACGAGGCCCAGGGCGATGCAGCAGGCCTCGGTGCTGGCACAGGTTCCAGGGAGGGTTCCACAGTTGTGCCGCCAGTATCGCGATGCGCCTCCTTTGACATTAGAAGGAATCAAGGACCAGGTGCTGTACTTCTTGAAACTTTATGACGAGATTGACCCAGAAAAGCTCTCAGTAAATTCCCATTTTATGAAAGACCTGGGCTTAGACAGTTTGGACCAAGTGGAGATTGTCATGGCCATGGAAGACGAATTTGGGTTTGAAATTCCTGATATAGATGCGCAAAAGTTAATGTGTCCACAAGAAATTGTAGATTACATTGCAGATAAGAAGGAAGTATATGAATAAAATACCAGACTCCTTTTCCTCACAGAGGCCTCCAGTGATACTGATGATCAGAAGCGAGAATGCATTTTGTCATCATCACATAGAGTAACTCTTTTGGACTTGTATTTAAGTTGTCTTGTTTTGCCCTTTGAAAATAAATCAATACAGAGAGAGAGAGAGAGAGAGAGAGAGAGAGAGAGAGAGAGAGAGAGAGAGAGAGAGAGAGAGAGAGAGAGAGAGAGAGAGAGAGAGAAAAGAAAAGAAAAGAAAAGAAAAGAAAAGAAAAGAAAAGAAAAGAAAAGAAAAGAAAAGAAAAGAAAAGGAGGTGTATATACACAACGAACTATTATTCAAACTTAAAAAGAAATCCCAGTCAGGTGCTAAAATATGGATGAGCTCTGAAGACATAATCCTCAGGAAAATAAGTCAGTTGTCAAAAAGACAAATACCCCAGGATTCTAATATATGGATATCTAATGTAGTCAAATTCCTAGATGCAGAGAGTACATTGATGGATGTCAGGAGTTTGAGAAGGGATAAAACAGTAGTTCGATATGTACAGTGTTGATTTTAGAAGATGAAAAGTTCTAGAGATTTACTGTACAAAATACATTTAACACTATTGTGCTTCATAATTACAAACGGTTAGGATGATAAGTGTATATTTTTTGATACAGAAATATATTTTAAAACTAGTTTCTATGAATTTTTTAAAAATATAAGGACTGGATATTACATTTTATTTGCTTTTATGCCCTGAAATAAAGGTATACTTGTGCAGAGTTCCTTACTGGAGATACAAGGGCATTTAACTGAACATTTTTCCTAATATTAAATTATCTTAATAATGCTGATGTGAATCCTAACTTCTTAGGCACATGACAGATACTTATTTTAACACACTATTAAAATCAATTTGCTTTCATGTCTGAAAATTCTATATTTGTATTCTTAAGCAACACTGGTCCTATTTTCCCTTTTGAGTATATGCATGTGTGTGTGCAAAAATATCTACCTGTCTGTTTTGGAAGTAAAGTTATACATGTTTCATAAAATGAATTAATTCTCTTATTTAGAAAAAGTTATGTTACTTTATATTTGGGGGCAATATCACAGGCTGAGATATTTTCTCTTCACAAAAATCTGAAGGAATTTCACTAGTCCAAACAATAATAAAAATATTTTAAGGTAAGCCTTTGGTAATGAAAAAAAAATGATTTATTTAAGTATTCTACTTCTTAATTCTATTTTCCCCACCAATTACCCATGTCATTTCAAATCTCACATTTACAAAGAGAAAAGTTGTAAGATTCTATTCCATATACCATTGTCTTACCTGACAATACTATTTCTCTTGCTTTCCCATGTATTCTTCCTATGTTGCTTGCTTTTTGATGTGACTTTTAAAGGTAAAAAGTAATAATTTAATTCTATTTTTGAATACGATTTTGTCATTTGATAAGAAATTATAACCCAAATATGTTTAAGTAATAGGTTGTTCTTGCTTTCATCATCTCATTTTTAGGCTTTCTTTCTGTTCCCTTTGTTTTGTGTTTGTTCTGTGGAATCTTTTTGTTGGCTTTTATCTTCTTTCATGGCTTGAGTGCCACAGATTCTGATTTTAAATCTATCAAATCTATTTTTGGTTTTATTCCAAAGACAATTTTAAACTCATATGATCTTATATTTCTCACTTTTCAAAGGCCAAAATGAAAATACATCTTCTGAAGCTATTGTTAAATTAATTTAGAATTTTAAATTTCATGAATTTATAAATTAAATAAAAATCAATATTAACATCTGAAAATGCTGTAACATAATTGTTTTTTAAATAAGTACTACTATTATGTCAGGTTAAACTCAAGTAACCACCATGTTACCAGTGTTTGTGTATTAATATAATATACAGTGACAAAAGGAGCCAGCAGTTGGGAAGGCAAGGTTATTAAGAGTGATGGCTGGATAGCATGGGTCATGCTTAGACTACAGAGATTCCTAGCATAGGTATGAATTATAATTCTGATATCATTATAAATATCACCTTTTACAAGTTCATTTAATCTTACAACTGCTCATTCCTGAGGGTAAACAAATCTACATTAAATATATTCTATTCTTCTAAGTGTAATCAACTACTCAAAGCTTTGTACATCATTAAACTCTGCACAGACTGTTATCACTGTTTTGTATCATTTTCTCATATTTCTTTTGGATGTGTTGGATCTATTCTTATATTTAACCATAAATTCCTTTCAGGCATATCATCTTTCTTACCTCACAAAATTACTGAAGTAGATTTTTAGAAATAATAGGATTTTTTTCAATTTTTAAGAATGCCGAAGAAGAAAATTCTAAACTGCTAACTCATTCTGCTATGGTGAATGTGTCCTCCAAAGCTCATGTATTAGAAATGTAATCTCTATTGAAGAAGTTCAGAGCGAGCCCTTTAGGAGGTGATTAGATCTTGAGGGTTCTGGCTTCGTGAATACATTAATTGTTATCACGGGACTGGGTCTGTGACCTTCATAATTAGATCCCTGAGAAGAGGATAAATCTGTCTGTCTCCCCTACTCCCTCTCCCTCAAAAAGGCCCTCAGATGTGGGCTCCCTCAATCTGGGACATTCCAGCCTCCATTATGGTAAGCAATAAATCTCTTATTCTATATAAAGCTCCTTGTCTTTGGTATTCTACTACAGTAACACAAGAGACTAGGACGCACTTTTTTAAAAACCAGTGCTGGATGGGGCCGGGGATTTAGCTCAGTGGTTTTGGTGCCTGCTGTGCAAGCGCAAGGACCCGAGTTCAATCCCCGGTACCAAAAAACAAACAAACAAACAAACGAACCAATGCTGGAGATTGAACCTAAGGCCTCATGCATGCTAGGCAAGAACTCTGCCACTGAAAACACCCTTTCGAGAGAAAACTCTAGGTCTCAGATCATCTGGTTATTTCTTCCTTCTTAGTGATGTCTCTGCAAAGTGCAAAACATTGAAGTATGTACTTTTAATCAGAGAAGAGCCCAGACAAAGTGTCCATACTCTAGTAAGTAGGGCTGCATGAACATTGCCTCAGAAATTACTTTCTGAATGCACATTAATGTAACATGCATGACTATAGCACGTAACCACATTTAAACTTTACAACAACCAACCAAAACCTCCTTCACAGCAGACACCTTATTTTGTCCTTTGTTTTTGTTTTTCGGTTCAAGGCAGAAGAAAACTGTTGTTCCAGCTCAAAAGTAGGCAGTAAGAGTTTTCTCTTATTTAGCCTTTTTGTTCTGTTCTTGTCTTCAACTGAGTACCTGCACATTGGAAAAGGCTTATTTTACTCAGTCTACTGATTCAAATGTTAATTTCATCTACAACTACTCTCACAGACACACCCAGGATAACTTTTGATCAAATATCTGGATACTCTATAGCACAGTCAAATTGACACATAAAATTAACCAACATAACATAATGTATTAGGGATGACTGTGTATGTTTCATTGGAGATAATTGATGAACAAGAAAAATTAGCTACTTCAATTATAAATTACAAACAGTAGCAGTGTTGACAAACATTTACATGGTGTGTAATGTGCCAGGCACTGTTAAGTATTTCATAAGAATTAACTCACTCAGCCTTCATATTAGGGGTGAGTTTCCATTTTACAGATAAGGAAGCTGAGGTATTAAGTAACATATTCAAAGTCACACATCAAGTAGATGGTAGAGTCAAAATTTTATCCTTTGTATTTTGGCTCTAGATCTTTTTCTTAACCACTACTCTTTCTTTAATTAAATAGGAAAAATATTTTGATAAGAGAATATGGGGCATTGCAGAAATCTATAACAGAGTGGCGATAACTTAGGGAAACCAAGAGTAAGAGACCCCAAAACTGAACTGTAAAGAAGATGCAGGGATAAATTTGAGTCATTTGTAAGAAAATGAATGCACCTTGAGACCATAACGTTAAGTGAAGTCAGACACACAAGCTTAAACAGTGCATGGTTTCTCTTATATGAGAAACTCCAAGTATAAATAAAGTGCAAATAAACAATAGCTAATAGGAAACAGGCAAACAGATACTTTGAAATGGGAAGGGGACCAAGAAATGGTCCTGACTTGAACTGAAGTAATGGCTCTTCCTTGATAATGAGCCTACAGGCCTTTGAACTGGAACTACATGACTGCTCCTGGCTCTGTTGCTTGCTGAATTCAGACTTTGGGACTTCTAAGTCTCCAGAACCTACTAAGCCAATTCTGTATAATCAGTCAAATAATCATTCTAGTTGTCTAGCCACCCTCCTACCCACCTATCTCTTATTCTGATTCTCTGAAGAAGCCTAAAATAACTGCTAAATAAATAAACTGACCAATAATTCACTCAATCAGTCATAGTTTAAGATCTAGAGCCAGTTACCAAAGAGGTATAGTATGCACGAGAACATATTCTTATTGGAAAAAGAAAGGATGTGAAAAGTTCTTAGGAGAGAAGAAAAGAGTGAAAGCTTGGTTTCACTTTTCACTGATTTCTGGCAAAAAAAGATTTAGGGAAGTAGAGATACAGCTGGAGATAAAGGATGCAGACTTTTGTTTTACAGATTGGTTTTTGTTCTTAGATGATAGACCACTGAGGGGAAGGACAGGAAGAGATTGATAGTAAAGGAAAAGAGAGAGATGGGTAGATGCAAAATTGAATACAAAGGTACAGGAATGAACCTGAGAAAGAAGATACTCTACCTCTACCTTTGAAACAGAAGGTGCAAGAAGAAGGATCAGCAACAGCACTTTTTTGGTCCTTGATAAAGTGTTTCCACGTCAGCATGGCTTACTGAGAAGAGAGGTAGGAGGGAAGCCAAGGGAGCTAAGCTAAGATAAAAAGAAAAAAGGTTGTAAAAGGCCTATCAAAAAGTCTATGTCAGAGATCTCTGTGGAGAGAGCATGTTGGGAATAAGGAAGCCTGTAGACTTGATCAAAGACACCAATATATATGAATTTCAAATTAGTTCCTAATCATCCTCTGGATTCAAAGCAGAGAAATCTTGGCACAGCAAATACAAGACAAAGTCAAAAAAGATTCTTTCCTGAAAAATAGCCTTTAAGGGGAAATGTTTTGGTATGTATGGTTATAAAAGATTTAAGATACAGAAATTAAATAGGAGCTTCACAATGAATCCCAGAGAGAAAACTTTAAAATCTTATACAAACAAAAGAGTTTCAGTTAAAATAAAAATATTGGCTTTTATGCATATTATTCAGAGAGAAAAGAAAGAAGAATATAAATGGTACAATGTACTTTCGTTTTAAACCACTAAGGCAGTAATGGGAGATGATAAAAAATTGTCAGATTTTATATTCATCTGAAGGTAGAACAGGTAGAACCTGTTGTATACAGTTCAGTGGAAAGACTACAAAGTGTTAACTATCAGAGGTCCCCTCTGGATGAAATCATTAAATGTGATGCTTCCTTTTTTCCTTTGAATTTTTTAGAGGAGTAATACAGATAATCCAAGTGGTAATTCTAAACACAACAGTAAATTCTTTTTTTTTTTGGTGTTCTGGGGATTGAACTCGGGTCCTTGCGCTTACTGGGCAGGCGGTAGAACCACTGAGCTAAATCCCCAGCCCTAGTAAATTCTTGAGGTAAAAAAATTCAATAATAAGGGGCCAGGGATTTAGCTCAGTGGTTTTGCCACCTACACTGCTGTGTAGGTGCAAGGACCCTAGTTCAATTCCCTGTACCAAAAAAAAAAAAAAAAAAAAATTCAATAATAAAATATATATGGTAAAAAATAAAAGTTCCTCTTCAAACTCAAGTCCCAATCCCACACAGTCTCTAGGGACTGCTGTTACTCTATAGTGTTAAAGGGCTTTAAAATCTTCTCCATGTGGTTTACTGTACTCTGCTTCAATCGTTTTTCATTATCTCTCCATAAAGAAAAAATAAAAGAATGAACCTATATATTTACACCAAATACTTACATAGTAATATACAGTATACATAATTTATACAACTATATAACTACATATTATATTTAATTATATTTAGCTAATTTAAGGAAGTTTTAGTCTCTAACAAGAGAAATTAAATACTAAGGAATAATACTTCGTAGGGCTCTGCTTTGGAGCCCATAAAACTATAATGTAAGACATTTTGTGCCCTTCCCTTCCTCCAAAATAAAAACCAGAATGATTTTTTTCCCTCTTGATGTCAATATTGTTCTTGCTTAGAATGTATGTTTACTGATATTTGCAAAATTCAATCAGTAAAATGCTTTTTGGTTCTTAAACTCTCAAATTCAATTTAGAATCATATTCTTAAGACACTGTTGACTTGGCTTTCCTCACCACTATGATTTGTTTAAAATTACATATGAGCATAACTAATACAATATGTACAATATAAAATATACAAATTTTAGAAAATATATAGGTAGAAATCATACTACATTTCCCCATCTTCCAATTCAAAATGTATTTATTACTTAGGAAAACAGGGATCTATGTAAATTTCTTAACTTGTACATTCTTGGGGCTCTGTCGAGGCATGTATTTTTTTTTTTATCTATAGGCATTTTCTCCATTATGTTGGATTTGGCTGCCATCTACAACTGCTGGGGTTTTTTGTGTTTTGTTTTATTTTTTCTAGTACTGGGGACTGAACCCAGGGCCTGATGCATGTGATACAAACATTCTACCACTGAGCTACACCCTCAGTCCTACCATTTATAACTCATTCCTGTCAAATTTATGTCTCTATCCCAGGCCTCTCTCTAAGCTCCAGGTCCCTGTAACTACCTAAATGACATCTACATGAGTACCACAAGCAAGCACATGCAATACAGAGCTCATCACCATTCCTCTTAAATGTGCTTCTCTACTGTCTCATGTGAGTCACTGCTATCTACCAGAAGCTGTCATAGTAGAACCCTTTATGTCATCTTTGAAACCTTCTCCATCTCACCACTTCTAATCGATCGCTAAGATCTGTCTTACCTTCTGACTCATTCTCAAATCTGTCCACTTCTCTCCATTTTCACTGCTACCAACAGGAATCACTGTTATAGACAGAGTTGTGTCCCTTTAAAGTTCATATGAAGTTCTAGTCCCCAAAACCTCAGTATGTGACTATATTTGGAGGCAAGTTCTTTAAAGAAAGAAATTATAATGAGGTCATTGTAGGCGTTAAGTCTAACATGACTGGTATCCTTGTAAGAAAAAGAAATTTGGGCACACACATCCAGAAGGACAACAATAATGTAGAGACTAAAGAAAGAGGCCTGGAAAAAACCCTTCCCTCACAGCCCTCACAGGAACTTATCATCCTGACACCTTCCTCATAGACCTCTAGACTCCAGGCTGGGAAAAAATAAACTTCCACTGTGTAATCCAACTAATCTGTGGTATTTCATTGCAGGATTCCTAAGCAAATTAATACAATCACTCTGAACTTTTTCTGAACTACTGCCCAATGGTTAACTTTCCTCTCTACTTGGGACTCTCCAATCTATCACTTGGCACCCTCTAATCTTCACTGTAGTAAACTTCACACGATCTTTACAAATTGTATGGTCATATCATTTGTGCTAATAAAAGTTTGAAATGTTTAATGTGGTATATTAAGCTCTCCCGGCCTCTATAGCTACACTGTATACTGTTCTTTCCCTTCCAGCCACACTGGCCTTGTGTTTCTCAAAACAACAATGTTCCATCTTTTGTGCATACTTCTTTCTTTCATCAAGTTAACTCCATTCATCACTTGCGTCGAAGCTTTTTAAAAGTCACCTATAAAGTCAAAACATTACATATTTCTGTAGACACTGAAAGTCTTTATAAACTATTATAATTATAATTGATCACTTAAATACAGATGGCCCCTAACTCCTGATGGTCCTATATATGATTTTTTTGATTTTAGAATGATGAAAAGTACTACTGTACTTTTGCTGGGCTGCTGAGTCACTGATATGCACTATGATACACTCTAGAGATGTTAAGCAGCAACAACAGGCTCAGGTCAGTTAGTCACATAAATACAAGGGCAATAACAATACTCTATGGTGTCCTAGGCTGATAAACTAAGATATGCGTATGATGTATTAAATCCATTTTCAAATTATGATATTTTCAACTTACGACAGAGTTATTGGGACATAGTCCCATCATTAATCAAGGAGAATTTGAAATTGTTTCATTAATGTTTACCTTCTCCTGGTACCTACATCTATCAAGTTCATTCCTGGATCACTAATCCCTAAACACATTACCTGGAATATGGTAGGGACTCGATAAAAATCTGTGCATAGCCTTAGTTTTCATGTTTACTTTGTCTTACAGATATGCTTTCTTCTATAAGAAAATATTTTATAGATGTTAATATATCAATTTAGTTGAATTTATCATTATAATCCATTAATACAAACACATACAAGGAACTATTCCGTAATGTACAGTTGTAGTATGATGTATTTATTCTCTCTCCTCTCAAATATAAACAAACGTTGAGTTCTTTCACATAAATTTAATGAGAATTAACATAAGTATGAATATCCAAACATTCACATTCATTCTTCATTCGCTCTCATACAGAAACACATATACACAAAACCATCCATTTTAACATATATATTCTGATTCACATAGAAATTGAGGTTCTTAAGAATTTCTAGTTTAGGTGCTGAAGACAGCAAGAAAATCAAATTAACAAGAAGTACTATACCACTTGCTTTAAAATATCAACAAATAAGCATCCTGTGATAACATTCCCTGAAGTCAGTATCACTCATGATATACAAAAAAACCACAAGAAATTATTTTTGAACTAGGTACTGTTTTGTTTCTCTCCCACCTTTGTATCAAACAAAGAATAAACAAATATTTGGCTTTCTTTTTTGCTTTCAAAAACAGGCAGGAACTGAAACAGTAAAACAACTGAACAAATAAAACAGTATGTTGAGAAAATTGAATGATGTCAATAAGATGGAGCAATGGGCAGGCCCCGGACACATTCTCTCACAAAAATGCCAACCTAACAATGGTATGTTGCCCCAAAGTCCAGAACTGCAGAGGCATTCAAAACACTAAAGTACTCTAGCAAGTTGAAAACAAAGAACAGCTACATGAAATGGGGGAAGAAAACCTGTTTCATTTCTACCATGTCAGCTCCTCTCTTAAACAAGCATAGCTGGCAATTGAGAGGAAAAGCTCAACTAGTACCTTCTACCTTGAGAGAGAATGATAAGACTGGATCATATGTCTAATGTGCCCACTTTTTAGGGAGGGGCCCAAAGGACTAATTTATGTCTCATCTAGTTTAAGGTGCTGACTGGAAACAGGCAATATTTTGGACATCTGGAAACCTCTGGGGAAAAAGAGAGGCAAGTGGCTCATTACAGTGCCAGAGAACTTCTAGTGCCATAGACAGAAACCTGCAGAGCTTGCTGTACTGGGGAAAAGTGCCCAACTGGTGCCTTCTCCTACAGAATAGAGAGAAGTGCAGAGCTGGCATCATGGTGCATCCCTGTAATCCCAGTCTGGGAGGCTGAGGCTGGAAAACTGCAAGTCTGAGCCTACCCTGGGAATTTAGTGACTTAGCAAGACCTTGTCTCAAAATTTAAAAAAAAAGGCTAGGGATGTAGCTCAGTGTGAAGGACCTATCAAAACAGATAGATGGATGGATGCCTGGGTGCGCAGGGGTAGGGAGCTGGGGGTGGGGGGTGCAGGTCGGTGGGTGGATGGATACATAGATTGATGACCAGACATTCATCAAAATTAGCAGAAGGAAGGAAATAATGATCATAGGAGAAATGAAACAAATTAGAAAAATAGAAAATCAAATTATTAGTTTTGAAAACAACAAAATAGAAAAAATAGTCTAAGACACAACAAATGCAGAAAGGAAAAAGGAAACATTACAACTAATGCCACAGAAATAAAATGCACTGTAAGAGACCATTAAGAATAATTATCATATACCAATAAGTTGGATAAGCTAGAAGAAATGGATAAATTTCTAGAACTAGATTGAATCAAGAAATAAAAAATCTGAACACAGAACTAGCAAAGAGATTGAATCAGTAGTCAAAAATCTTCCTACAGACAATCCAGGAATGGAGAGCTACAATGGAGAATTCTACTAGACAGTTAAAGATGAAGTAAAACCAATTATTCTCAAACTCTTTTGGAAAAAAAAAAAATGAGGAAGAAGAAGTCCAAACACATTCCATGAAGCCAACAATACTAATTCCAAAAACCAGATGATACTATGAAAAAAGCACAGACCAATAATCTTGATCAATGCTGATATAAAACCCTCAAAAAATACAAGTAGAGGCTGGGGATTTAGCTCAGTGGTTTTGCTGCCTGCTGCGCAAGCGCAAGGAACCAAGTTCAATCACCGGTACCAAAAAAAAAAAAGCCATTTGGGCCGGGGATTTAGCTCAGTGGTTCCGCCGCCTGACTCGCAAACTCAAGGACTGCAGTTCGATCCCTGGTACCAAAAAAAAAAAAAAAAAACAAGTAAACTGAGTTCAACTGAATTTGACAACACACTAAAAGGATTATAAATCACTGCCTAGTGGAATTTACTGCTGCAATGCAAGGATAGTTCATCATACAAAAATTAATCAATGTAATACACCACACTGACATAGTGAAGGGCTAAAAACCACAAAATAACTTCAATTGATAACAAAAAAAAATGGGAAAATTCAGCACCCTTTCATGATAAAAACACTTCACAAATAAGAAAAGATCTCACTCAACATATCAAAGATCATATGTGAAGACCATAACTAAAGTTGAAGATATTTCATCATTAAGTTTTTGTTAGATGGCCATTATCAATTTAAAATTTTCCTCCCTGTTTGCTAGAAATTTTTATCATGGTGAATTTTGTGAAATACATGTTCTGTACCTATTGAGAGGTTATATTATTTTTACATACTCATGAACTTTTAATACTGGTTTATTGATAAGACTTTACACTATGAAGGTTCTTTAAAGGTTACAGAACTATGGAAGATGTCTTCTAATTCTGTTTTAACAGTTTTGTAAGGTTATAATTTTCTGAAAATGTGCTCATTTCTACCTGTGTTTTAAAATTAGTTGGCATAAAATTTTTCTTAGTACTCTTTTGTCTTTTATTAATCTTGAAGTTTGATACAATTATAAATTTTTAAAGTTATCAGAGTAGCCCAAAAAATTCCATCCACTGTTTGTTCACTCAGATTTACCTCATTTTAACAGTAAGCCAAATTTAAGTCAGTATTCTCATTTTTTTCTCTATGAACTATTTATGAGTAAGTATGCACTATGGCTTTGTAACAACTTATCTCCCAGTAATAAACATATCCTCTTGCAAAACTATAGTACTGTTCCTAAAATCAGTATTTTAAACAATGTTCAATTCCTACTGAACTCCACATTATTAATATAGAGAAGTACAGATGAGTTTTGAATATTGTACCAAACTGTACATACACATACTGTATATATATATATATAAATTAGACATTACTAAGATACAAAAGTATGACTAATTTTTGTGTACTGACTTTGCATTCTGTAATCTTGCAGAAAATAACTTATTAGCACTAGTTGATTTTCTGAACATTCCATTATATTTTCTACATAGATGATCACTTTACCTATAAAGAAAGACAGTTTTACTTGCTTCTTTCCATACTGAAAGCCTTTCTTTTCTATATATAATGAATGGTTAAACCTACCTGCTGATTTTTCTTAATTCAATAATTTTATTTTATTTCCTAAACATTCTATTTGATTGTTTATATCAGTTTTTCATTTTTATAGCACCCCTCAAAGTATTTTGTATGTAGATATTTAACTATTTTAGATTCTTTATCATATACATATATATAATATATACATTTTATATAAATATATATATATATTTTTTTTTGGTACCGGGGATCGAACTCGGGTCCTTGAGCTTGTGCAGCAGGCGGCAAAACCACTGAGCTAAATCCCCGGCCCTTTATCAGATATTTTTAAAATTTTAAATCCTTTGTGTCTTTGAGAAGAGTCTAAAAGCTGTTTCACACTTTTATTTTTCTTGCTGTCTCTTAATCATAATATTTAGTTTATAAGATTGGTAATTTTTTTGCATAAGCTCAATCCTGGCTGACCTCAATATAAGGAGAAAATCTGATGGCTAAAATGCTTTCCTCTGCAGAGGAACTGCACTGGATTCTTGGGGGAGTAAAAGCATCTTTATCAACCAAGGACCACATTCACCATTGTCACAGATCTTAGCTGAATACAGGAACCTTCTTTTCTTCCTCCCTCCCTCCTGCAGTAGTGGGGATGGAACTGAGGGCCTCACTTACTAACGCAAAAATGATTAAGTTCATTTTTCCATCTTGGTAGAATTCCCTATAGCCTAGATGCGGATCCCATCAATCATATGGACATCTGACTCCAAAGCAACTTCATTTTTTACATTCACTTACAGTTATAAATCTCACTACTGTTTCAACTGGTTTATCTGTGTATGTGTATGCATTTGCATGTTTTCCTCCCAAGACTCTCTTAATTTGGCAACCATGACCGTATACTGAAAATTATGTCTGTGTAATATACCTAGTATTTGTTTATACTGTAGTGACAGATTCCTTAAGACTATCTGGGCCCCAGACAAGTACAAGTGGAAATCATGTAACCTTTACAGATAAAGAATATTTACTACTAATACATGACTTAAAAATCTAACTGGCTTATTGCTATTCAATCAAATGGAGATGTCACAGAGAGATGAATTCAATATTTTACTCATACATAATATTAAAAAGCTTTCAAATTTGGACGTCCTTAAAATTTTCTAATCAGAGTTTTTAATTCTATTATCAAATCATTTGATCTGTCTAAAAGGGCAAAAGAAAACATGCTTTTTATAGCTAAAATTCTCAACAGTACTACAGCTACTCAAATGCTGAATACATTTCAAATTTAGCTTAATGCATCCTACACACACGATTACAAGATTCTGTTGGACAATAAAAATTGCTGGCTTAGAAAATGAAGTATCATATTATTCCCACACAAAACTAAACTGGCTTAATTTTGCAGATGACAATCTACAACCTGTTTTTCACTATGTGGTTCCTGAATAATTTGTCAATAATTTGCTACACTCACTTTTCAAGGAAAGTGTTACATATAGTATTGATGATTACACAGTGATACTAGAACTCTAAACTCGTTTTAAAAGATATCAAAATTGAACTTCTAGTATCTAATAATCAGCTTAAAATTCTCATTTAATTTGATCCCTGGTACCAAAAAACCCAAAACAAAACAAAACAAACAAAAAAACCAACTCCTGAAAATTCTCATTTAAAATTGAAAAATGATCTATTTACTCTATTAAACTACAGAAAAAACAATACTGAAAAAGAATATTCAACATTAAAGTGTCATAAATAATATGAACTGATGGGTCTGAATGCATCTTTCCAAATTATCATATGACCTAAAGAAAACAGACTAATTTTCCAAGTTATCCAGGGTATTTTTTAAATTAAACAAAAGCAGAATTAGTTACCTCAATTACAGAACAGCTTTCAAAAGGATCTACATTTAAACTAAAATACCTATAGGACTTACAATATTTGATATAATGGGTGAATATTTTATAATCGACCCATTTAAGTCTCATTTATACTCTGATATTCTCTATAGCATGATGGACATCTACTAAGAAACCTTCTCAAGTAATTAAGTGTTACAAAAACTACTATCATATAGGATTTTTTTGTCCTGAGAACATTCTTAATATTAAGACTATGAATATTAATACATACAGTCCTGTTATCTAAAATTGAATAGCAAAGGCATATGTGATATATTCAAATGAAAATTAAACCTTTAAAGTAATCCTCAATTTTTTTCATAATAAAAGAATATAAATGCATTAGTAAATCTCATAAGACTTCACTGACCACAATTAAATAAGGACAATCATTTTCACTATTTTTATGGATACAAAATTACCGTACCATATTGAGGTATATAATTTTGACATATTCAGAGTAAATATGTAATATTTATGTAATATTTTTATTCCTTAAGGAAACACGAGCAATGAATACTCTGCATGAATAATATGCAGGCATTGGACCTTGCCCCATATACCTTTTCCCTTTGCTGATTTTGCTTCACATCCTTTAACTGTGGTAAATCATAGGCATGAAGACACCTCTAGGCCAGGCCTATGAATCTTCTTAGTAAATCACAGAACTTGGAGGCGATCTTGGAGACTTTCAACATGGTATGTGAAATATTAAAAATTGGGAACTTAAGTATGAAGTTACCTATATAATGATGCTGGAAACAGATTTTTTTTCCTTTGGAGCACCAGACATTAGGATTTGATGGCAATTCAATAATTATTAATTGTTGCATTAATAATTATAAAAATATGCTAAAATAATGAAGACAATATAGAATTAGGGATCCCTACACTTTGAAGGAATTTTGACAGCCTATGACATTATCAGATTGGAGAATGAATGATACAAGGGACATTTCAGAACATGGAAAACAAATACAGCAACAAGCTTTATGTGAAAAATTAACAACAGAATGGGACTTATAGACTTACATGAATAAATTATAATAACTGCTATTTACATTTCTTATCTGCCAAACATCTGTATCATAATTGTCTAGTAGCTTTGAAAAACATTATAAACAATAATTTCTGTGACAGAAAATGCGAAATTAGTAGTGCATTTCAAAAATTAGTCCATAAAAAGTATTGTTGCTAGCATCTACTACAAAAAATATGCCTGTGTTTATATTGCAAGGAAAGCTTACAGTTGTCAATAAATTTCCCTACTGCATTTTGACATGTAACTATTCTGTAATGCAGTCACACAAAGGAACCTGGCTCATATCTTTGTGTCTTCTGTAAGAAATATGTAAAAGTGTCTTCATTTAAACATACCTTAACTATTTCTTCAATGAAACAAATGTGAGAAACAGGATCTCTCTTTTTAGTTAGTACTTTTTGTAGATGTTGTACCTAAAGAGGGGCAGAAGATATATATATATATATAAATGTGTATTTGAAATAAAACAAATGTAAAGCTCAGGTGCTAGGCAAAGCAAGGTCCATTTCAAAAACTACTACATAAATAATATTTGTAAGGGAAAGGAAAATAGAGCCTTCATGTACATTATAAGAAGCCTACAGAAGTACTTTGAATGTTTAGAGATTTCTAAGACCTGCCCCAAGTTACACAATTTAGAAGAACCAGGAGTCAATTCATAATTAATGGTCTTTTTACCCCCTGAAATATTTACCTGTCCACAAACAGCAGAGATATGATCCATAAGTTTCTCCATATTGGTCCAAAGGGAAGCACGAAAAGCTGCAGTATTTCCTGGGGTTGGCATGGTAGATCGTCCAGGACCCCCTGGTTATAAGAGACAAAGGAAATAAGAAAAATAAAGTTTTCCAAATGTAACAAAATATACTCTATTCTAAAAAGCATGCAAAAGACAATAAATGAGAAGCTCTATTTTAATGGAATGATTTCTTATAACTAATATATAATTTGTGTTTAAGGGAAACATCACACACACAACACACATATGTACACACAGACATAACAGACACACATTCATGAAAGACAAAGTGAAATTAATGAAAATGCTTTCCAAAAAAGAAGTTAAAGGAGATAGAACAAGGTGTGGTACACGGATTATAATGAGTCTTCCTGACTGAAACAAATATTCTGTAATATTCTAAAATATTCTGTACCCACATGAATGTTTGTTATAGTTTTTTTTGAGACAGGCTCTTGCAATGTAGTTCAGGTTGGCATTGAACTCACTATGTAACCCAGGCTGGCCTGGAACTCACTATTATCCTCCTGCCTCAACCTCCCAAATACTGAGATTATAGGTGTGTGGCACCACATCCGGCTCACATGAATGTTTCACATATTCCAAAAACAAATTTAATTTTTTTTTTTTGAGACAGGATCTCACTATGTAGTTTAGGCTGGCCTTGACATCTCTATGTAGCCCAGGCTGGTCTCCAACTCACAGTGATCCTCAGCCTCTCAAGTGCTGGGACTACAGGCATGTGCAACCACGCCTGGCAAATTTAAATTGAAAAAGAACAAAAAATACTAAAATTGAATACAAACAAATAAGGAAACAAGTGAAAATACCTATAAGGCAAATTAATAATACAACCGGGGCGAGGAGTAAATTTTGTTTTTTGGTACCAGGTAACGAACTTGGGACCTTGCCCTTGTGAGGCAGGCGACAGCACCATTGAGCTAAATCCCCAGCCCATGGGTTAGTAATTTTTAATCACAGGACACTGATTTTAGTGAGAGACATTTTATGAGCAAAATAACCCCCCCCAAAAAAAAACTACAAAGAAATCATGAGCTTAATAGGTATGTTGCTGCTTGTGGTAATGATGTAGTAATCCTGCAAATAGTTTAGGTGTGTTCTAGAACACAGCAAGTAGAATCAAGGTACAAATATGTCATGCCAATTACAGGTATTTCCCAACTATCTACTGGAAAAACAGAGCTAATGATTCCTCAACAGTAATAAGCAATCTAGAATCCAAACCTCGATTTTTAAAGTACCATCTATCAACCCCCTCCAAGCTTCACTGAAGAAAAGACATTTCATATCTGGAATAATGGAAATACAAGGTGAAACTGGTACATATTGTGCCAGAGAGTAAGGAAGTATTCAAAGACAAATGGAAATATAGACAGGATACATGAATTTGACTGTCGTAGGCTATGAAACAAACTGGGGAAAATTTGGTCATCCAAAATAATACTGATAACAGATTATAAAACAATAACCAAAAAACAACTCACGAGTTCACAGTGAAAACTGTGAACACATTTAAAAATGACAGAAACTGCTCTTTACACAAAAGTACCCATTAATTAAATACAGAAAGAATGACAGAGTTGGGGGGGGTACAATTTTGCAGCTATTACTGTAAAAATTAACTGAGGGAAAGATTATGAATGAGTATCAAGGTATGTGAAATTTTATAGGGAACAAGATATTCACATGGTCTTAAAGTACATACCGTTAAATTACTAATTATAAAGAAAATACTCTAACAAGGATCAATCTAGTATATATACTATAATGAAGTGATCCCATTCAGCATCAGCAATAATGGGACAAACTGACATTTTTTTGTTTTCCAATATAATGTACAGTAGTCCCTATTTTTGGTTTCACTTTCTGTGGTTTTAGTTACCAATAATCAATTATGGCCTGAAAATACTAAATGGAAAATTCTAGAAATAAAATATTCAAAAGTTTTAAATTGGGTGCCATTCTGTGTAGCATGATGAAATCTATGCTATCCTGTTGTCCTGCTAGAATGTGAATCATCCCTTTGTCTAGTGTATTCACGTTGTATTTGCTATCCACCCTTTAGTCAAGGCATCTTGTTTATCAGATTAACAGCAGCAGCATCTCAGGCCTTGTGTTCAAGTAACCTTTATTTTATTGAAAAATGGCCCCAAAGACCAAGAGTAGTGATGTTGGCAATTGAATTATAGCACATTGTTATAAGTGTTCTATTTTATTATTAATTGTTGTTAATCTCTTACTATGCCCAACCTACAAATTAAAGTTTGTTATAGGTATGTATTTATAGGCAAAAACATAGCGTGTGCAGAGTTTGTATTAAATGCAGTTTCAGGTATCTAGTGGTGTTATGGTTTACATCTAGACGTTCCTTCAAAGAAAGTCTCATGCACTCATAGGTGGGGCTTCTGGCAGGTGACTGGATCATGAGGGTGTGAGAGTCATCATTGGACTAATCCACAGATGAGTTCATAGCTAAATGTGATGTTGGGAGGCAGAGTCTGGTAGGAAGGGGGGGTGTCTGGAGGCATGGCTCGGAAGCATTTATCTCCCTTCCTAGCTTCTCCCTTCACTCTCTGCTTCCCTACTACCAAGACATGACACGAGCAGCTCTCCTCTGCCCCTGGCTCCTCTGCCACACTGTGCTGCCTTGCAGCTGGCTGACCATGCAAAGAGTGAAACTTCTAAAATGTGAGCCAAAATAAACCTCTTCTTCTTTAAGGTATGACTGTGGGTATTGTGTCCCAGTAATGAGGAAAGTGACTAAGACAACGGGGGTCTTGGAACATATTCATCCCATGGATCACTGTAATGGGAGGTGGGGATGACTGTAATGAGAAATACACATCACTCTACTATGAGTATGGTCACCATGAACTGAACCACGCAGACACAATGAGACAAATCCATATTAAATGGGTCTCCAAATAATCAAAAGGGCTGTGTATGATTAAACCAATAGAAAAGAATGATTCCTGACTGGTTCCACTTGGGGGAAACCCAGCTAAAAAAAACATTTCGAAGGGCAATTGAAAATGTTGGATAGGGACTGGTATTAAATGATATTACCCTACTTGGGGGGGGAGGGATAAAATAAAATCTATTTATAAATAAATAAATAATATTACCCTATCATTGCTGAATATCTTAAGAGAAGCCAGGGGTGATGGTGCACATCTGTAATCCCAGCACTCAGAAGGCTGAGGCGGGAGGATTGCCACAAGTTCAAGGACAGCCTGAACTACATAGTGAAACTCTGTCTCAAACAAACAAACAAACAAACAAACAACCCCAAACAAAAGGTAAGAATGTTTGAGAATGTTCTTATATGTAACAAAAACACAAAGCTCTTTGTACAGATTTGAAATATTTCAACATAAAAATAGGAAATTTAATCTTAAATTGCAAGGCATAGATGTCAGTCCAAACTAAGGTTAAAAAGCAGGCAGAAGTTTCTGAAAAGAACAAATAGAAAAGAAAAATAATCAATATACAATGGAATAAAACCTCTATAAATGGGAATACACTCTAGCTCAGAAAAAATAATTAGTACAAAACATTCAACTCTAACATATATCCTAAAAAGTTACTAATCTTCAATGATTTAAAAAAAAAATTGTACAGGGCTGGGGATTTATTTATTTATTTATTTTGGTACCGGGGATGGAACTTGGGACCTTGTGCTTGCAAGGCAGGTGGTGGAACCACTGAGCTTCGATCCCCAGTACCTCCCCACTGCCCCCCCAAATTTGTATGCCGGGTGTGGTGGCTCACACCTGTAATCCCAGCACTCCAGAGGCCCAGTCAAGAGGAATGCTGCAAGTTTGAGGCCAGACTGGGGTACATGGGGAGTTCAAGGCCAGACTACACAGTGAGACCCTGTCTCAAAAACAGAAAACAAAAATATGGTATATTCACCAACAAAGCAAGTATCTGTGTGTGTCATAAACTTTCTCTAATATGTCTGCTGTTAGAAGGGACCCACCCCATTTCCCCGGACTCATCTTTGAAGTGGGAACTTCAGTTAACATAAGGGCCTGCTCTCCCTGTCTTTTACTCACTCTCCCCCTGTGCAAACAAGAGACTTGCTGAGTGGTAAGTGTGTGTAGAACTGAGCCTAACTGACTTGTCTCTTCTGTCTCTCTCACTGAAGCTTTCTGTGTATAGATATTGGGTCCTGACTTGCACTCTACCAGGGGTAAGTATAGCAGGGCAGGCTGACACTTGGGGACAAAGTTTCTACTTGAGGTGATATATTAGGAAATCCACTTGACTACAGACCTAAGCCATGCCTTTCACTACAGGTTTTGTTTTTAAATCAGTAATAAAACTAACATTTTAACTATCTTGTTTGCAATATCTGTATCTCTCATTTTCAAATTCAATAAGGAAGAAAAGTATTTCTTGAGCCACAGTTACAAAATTCCAATGGAAAGAGTGCAAATTAGTATTTATACCTACTAAAATTAAACATAAAGGCAAAAGACACCGTTAAGTATACAACTCAGAAAACATAGTTCCCATGAAATACTTTTGAAAAATCAATTATTAAAAAATTTAGGCAAGGGAGAGATGAGTGCAAAAATGGAGAGGTAATATAACTAGAGATGAAAACCAAACCACTGAAAAACAGAAGAAAATGTAAAAAGTACCAAGGACCCCAAACTAACAAATTCTTCATAAATACAGAATGACACCACAAACCCTAGCCAGCAAGCAAACAGAACTACTATAAGAGTGACGTTCCCTGGTTCTCCTCCCTCCTAGTCATGTTTCCTTTGCTATCTCTCCAGAACAAGTCTTAAATTTGGTGATTTTCATTCCATATAGTTATACTTTACTTAAACATGTATAAATGTAAAACAATATAGTATAGGTTTTTCATGTTCTTAGGCTTTAGATATGGCATTATATTGTATGTATCTTCTTGCAGTTTACTTTTTCATGTTCTGCTTTTGAGAATTATCTATACTGATAAATTTATTGATTTAAGTACTACTGAACCATTTAATAAACTAATTTATCCATTTTCCATCAAAGCAAAGGTTATTTTAACTTTCACTATTATACATCATAGTATAGAATAAAAATTCTTATATATATGGGTCATTTTCTCTAAGGCATATTCTTTTTTAAAAATTAATTTTCTTGGTACATTTTAGGTATACATTATAATGACATTTATCATTGGAAATTTGTACCTTTTCGTAATCTATCTTGGTTCTTATTTTTATCCCCATTCCCTTTCCCTCCCTTCAATCCCTTTTCCTCTCTTTATTTA
Organism: Heterocephalus glaber; assembly: GCF_053883595.1. Classification (NCBI taxonomy): domain Eukaryota; kingdom Metazoa; phylum Chordata; class Mammalia; order Rodentia; family Bathyergidae; genus Heterocephalus; species Heterocephalus glaber. The sequence continues at coordinate 21,842,876 of NW_028258156.1, read as the reverse complement.
CAAAGACTTTGTTTTCCCAATACCTGGGATCAAACTCAGGTCCTTGTGCTTACCAGGCAGGCACAGCACCACTGAGCTACATCCCTGGCCCTTTAAGGCATATTCTTATAAAAAAAATTAGAGCCAAGTGTGGTGGTGCACGCCTGTAATCCTAGCACTTGGGAGGCTGAGGCAGGAGGATCACTGTGACTTCAAGGCCAGTCTGGGCTACATGAATTCAAGACCAGGCTGAATTACATTGCAAGACCTTGTCTCAAGAAATCAACAAACAAACAAATAAGATCATAAGGAATACCTATTTTTTAATTTAAAGATCAAATTGTAAGATGGAATAATAGTGATTGAAACATTCTCCCACAAGTACAGAACAGTTTCTGTTCTCATTGAACACTTAGTTCCCTTAGAGTTTTCCAGATAATTAAGAAATAGCATCTTGTTTAATCTGTATTTCCTTAATAACTATTTCATCTTCTAAAAATAGTCTGAACATTTTCATGTGTTTATTGGGTATGTCCTCCCATAAACTTCATATTCATAGTCTGTATTTTTGTCAATCGAGTTACCTCTTTCTCAAATTATAGGCTTTTTATACATTCGAGGTAACATTATTTTCCTTAAAATTGTATTGCTATATACACATGCAGCCCAGCTGCCAATCTTGAACAGCGTTCTCTGGTCTATGAAGTTTTTGTTCAAAACTTTTTTGTTCCCTTGAACTAACAATCTCATGATATACAAGGCTTTAAGAGATTGTATGTTATCAAACATATAGAATGAACTAATACCCAGGATAAACTCTAAAACATCATATACTAGTTCGGTAAATTCAAGTAAGTCACAGCCATCCTTTTCATATCTATAGTTCCAAAGTCCACTTAAAAATACACTTGTAAACCTGCCATTTTCATTTAGATATAGTTTGACTATGCCAAATAAAGAACAACTGTTAAAAACTTTTTTAAAAAATAAAATGAAATTGCATTGCTATATATTTTTGTAAACTTTGAAACAATCTTTGTTTGTTTTGTTTTTTTGGGTACCAGGGATCAAACCTGGGACCTTGCACTTGGGAGGCAGGCATCTGGTGGCATCACTGAGCTAAATCCCCAGCCCTGAAACAATCTTTTGTTTGTAGATTTTCTACTGTAAAAAAATGTTTTCCCTGAACCATTTACAACTAAGTCATCAACATGACATCCTGTTGTCCTTCCATACTGTAATGTATGTTTCCATCTGAATATTCTCCTACAAAACCTCAATATAGCAAAGATAAGGAAATTAACACACTGCCCATGTAACACTTAAAAAATAAAAATAATAGTGATTATTCATTTAAAATAATAAAGCATTTATGCTCAAGGTTTCTACATTTAAATCACGATATCCACTCCTTTACCGATGATGATAATCAGGGAGCTTTAATACTCTTCATTCTTTCAACAAAAGAGGTCTACATTAAGATTGATAGCATGTGAATAATTGCTTTCCTTTTTTTCCTCCTATTCTTGACAACACAAGAGGGAATGAGATTAAACTGCTCCTGGAAATTTAAACATTAAGTCAAACTTTGAGAATAACTGCTGAGAAAAGTTGAGAGTTAAATCTCCTTTGGCAGTTTATTTTCAAAGATCTTCTTCTGGAATAGTCTTAATACAGATCTACTCAAAGGCTACGGTTAACCTTTAAAAATATCTCTTTGAGATCTAAGATTCCTTTATCTCTTTTTATCTAGTGAATATATGAGTTATACATATTCAGTGTTACTTAGGGTCATGTTTATATAGCAAATATGAAAATACTAAATGGCTGCAAAATTATTTTTTTCTTTTAGTATTAGCCATGTATCAGAAACTGTTAATTATTCTACATGAGTTATTTCGTTTATTCTTCAGGACAATTCCATGATGAGTAGTGGGCCTTCAATTAGAAAAAAAAAAGAAAGGAGGACAAAAACTAGAAATATTAAGCGTAGATAACAGTTTGGGAAAGTTTTCTGTAGACTGACAAAATAAAGTGGGGTAGTAAAGCTGAAGGAAGAAGTTGAGTCAAGATAGACTTGTTTTTGAGAAAAGGAGATAGATAACTGAATGTGATGGAAAAGAGATGCAGAAAAGGAAAAATTCAGAAGGCAAAGAGAAAGCATATGCTAAAACAATACCCTGGTGTCATGGGACCTGACAGAAAAATAGCGGTCTTTACTAGCAGAAAACAGTTCCCCCATACTAACTGGAGAAAACAAAGAATATAAAGAGAGGGCAGGGGATTTAGCTCAGTGGTTCCGTCGCCAGCCTCGAAAGAAGAAGGTCCTGAGTTCAATCCCCAGTACCCCCCAAAAAAAACAAAAAAAAAAGAATATAAAGAGAGAAATGGAGGCATAGAGTTGCACCAAGTAGGTGAGATGTGCACACAATGCATGTCCTCTCTTCTTTTCTCTTTCATTATTATTATGTCATCAGCAGGTAGGGCTTGGCAGGAAAAGGGCTGTAAACTGCTAACACAGGGCTACTCTTTTCCACCTGGAGTTCACCTCCTTTTAGTGGTTTTCTTTAGATTTTGCTATAGTTGTAGTCTTCCCAAATCTTTTATCAGTATATCTTTGGTCGTTACTGCTCCTGAGTACAAGAATTATAAGGAAAACTCCAGAAAGCTAAAGCAGAGATGGCATCCCTTAAAAAATATTTTCTTCTCAGTAAGAAGTACATGAGGGTAAGAGCTTCAGAAAGAAAAATCTGTTCTGTTCTGTTCTTTCTTTCGCATCTGTTTCAAATAAATGATGCCACAGCTTAAAAATCGTTTTCTAAAAGTTGTGAATATACCAACTGGCCAGTTCAGCTCACTGACTAGACAAAAAAATTATAAATAAATTCTGAAACATAATTTCTCCTCTCATTTTCTGTCTACTAAAAAATGAGTCATTAGATTGCTTTGAAATAAGAGTTTTTCACATACTATTCCAAGGACTTCTCAGTTATAAATATATAAAGATGGTAAATATAAATCACACTCATACCTCTCACAGCTGACTGGGAAGGCTGAGTCAATACTTTGATGTCTAATGCACCGCTGATATTTTCTTCTAAAGTAGCACAATATCCATCCACAACACTGGTGATAGTATCCTTCAAAGTTCCAAGATTATGAAAAACCTGAAGAGCCGTTCCAACTTGAGTTGGATTCTTAAATAACGGTGAGGTGGGATGGAAACAGATAAATGAGAAACAAGTAAAATTAATAAAAAATCTACAATTGAAGTGATATTGAAAAATTATTACATTTTAAAATTATCAAAGACAAGAATAAAACAATCTGAAACAAATATAATGTTAGTCATTATTTCAAGGGACAAAAGTTAAATACTATATTATCCCACCAATTTCCTTTTCCTCCTCCTTTATAGGTGTAAGAAAATTTGAAGTCTGTTGTATAATATTAGAGATTATTTAAAATTTGTCACTAGGGCTGGGGATTTAGCTCAGTGATTTGACCACCTGCCTCCCAAGCGCAAGGACCCAAGTTCAATCCCCAGTACCAAAAAAAAAAAAAACAACAACAAAAAAAATAAAGTAAAATTTGTCACCAATCTCTACAAAGGGAGTCCTGATGGAAGAGAAATCCTGTATTTGTTAAATGACACATAAATGTATTTTGCAGAGTTGACAGAAAAGACACATAAAGTTTTTTTTTCAATTAAATTCTTTTATTGTTACATTGTAGGTATACAACACAATTACATTTGTCATTGGGAATTGTACCTTTACATAATGCATCTTGGTTCTTATTTTTTCCCCATTCCTAGCCCTCCCTTCATACCCTCCACCCTTCCCTATATACAAAGACTTTACTTCCATTTTTTTTTGTATTAAATTCTTTTATTGGTACATTGTAGGTATACAACACAATTACATTTGTCATTGGGAATTGTACCTTTACATAATGCATCTTGGTTCTTATTTTTTCCCCATTCCTAGCCCTCCCTTCACCCCCTCCACCCTTCCCTATTTACGAAGACTTTATTTCCATTTTTTCCATTTCTCAGCATTTTTCCTTTCCCTTCTTTCCTTTCCCCTGCCCCTCCTACTACCCCCACCCCTTAGGACATTTTCTTCCTATTTTGCATTATCAATTATGCATTCTAATCATTGGTACATTTTAGGCATACAATATAATGACATTCATCATTGAAAATTTGAACCTTTACATAGTCTCTCTTGGTTCTTATTTTTCACCCTTACCCTACCCTTCCTTCAACCCCTCCATTCCTCCCTATTTACAAAGATTTTGTTCCTAGTTTTCCATTTTCTCATATTAATCCCATTCCCTTCTTTCCTTTCCCCTAGCCCTCCCACTTCCTTCCCCTTTGCCCCTTTTCTTCCTATTTCACATTACCTATTATACATTTAGTCCTTATTTACACTTTCAGTTTTTCACACCAGAGAAACTATTCGGTATTTATACATGTGTGTCCTATTCATTTCACTTAAGAGTATTGCCTCAATGTGCATCGACTTAGCTATAAATATCTCTAATTTCTCATTTTTTATGGCTGAGTAGTACTCCATTTTATAAAAAAACCCACATTTTCTTTATCCAGTCTCCAGGTGATGAGCATTTGGGCTGTATCCAAGTTTTAGCTATTACAAAATGTGCTGCTATAAACATGGGCACACATATATCACTGTGGTATGATTCTTTTAATTCTTTGCGGAAGATCCCCAGCAGTGGAATAGCGGGGTCAAATGGGACTTCCAGTCCTAGTTCTTTGAGGTATCTCCACACTGATTTCCACAGTGGTTGCACCAGTCTACACTCCCACCAGCAGTGGAGAAGGGTTCCTCTCTCCCCACAGCAGCACCAGTATTTATTATTGGTTGATTTCATGATAGCAGCCATTCTTTCTGGAGTGAAGTGGAATCTCAGTGTTGTTTTCATTTGCATCTCTCGAATGACCAGTGATGTTGAACATTTTTTCATATATTTATTTGCTATTTCTACTTCTTTGTGTGAGAAATGTCTGTTCATTTCAGCTGCCCATTTTTGGATTGGGTCTTTAAATTTGAGAGGTCTGATCTTTTTAAGTTCTTTATAGATTTGAGATAGTAGACCTTTGTCTAAGGAAGACCAGGTGAAGATTTTTTGCCACATTGTGGGTTGTCTCTTCACATGGCTGGTGGTTTCTCTTGTTGTGCAGAAGCCTTTTAATAAGAAGAGATCCCACTTATTGACTGTTTGTGTTACTTCACGGGCAACTGAGGTTTTGTTCATAAAATCTTTTCCTACACCGATGTCTTCAAGAGTTCTACCTAACCTCTGTTCCAACTGGTTCAGAGTTTCTATTTTAATATTTAGATCTTTAATACATTTTGATTTTAGTTTAGTGCATGGTGAGAGATAATAGGTCTAGTTTTAATCTTTGGCAAGTTGAAACCCAATTTTTCCAGCACTATTTATTAAAGAGGCTATCTTTCCTCCAATGAGGGTGTTTGGCTCCTTCATCGAAGATGAGATGGCTGAGTGTGTCTGGAGTTGTTTCTGCATCTTCTAATCTGTTCCACTGGTCTTCAGGTATGTTTCTTTGCCAGTACCATGCTGTTTTTATCACAGTAGCTTTGTAGTAGAGGTGCAGGTTGGGGATTGTGATACCCCCTGCCATGTCTCTGTTACCTAGAATTGCTTTTGCTATTCTGGGTCTCTTCTTGTTCCAAACGAATTTTTGGATTATTTTCTCAAGGTCCATGAAGTATGCTGCTCGGATCTCAAGTGGAATTGCATTAAATCTATATAGCCAATTTGGAAGTATGACCATTTTCACTATATTAATCCTTCCTACCCAGGAGCAGGGGATGTCTGTCCATTTTCTGATATCATCTTCAATCTTTCTTTTCAGAGTGTCATAGTTTTCAGAGAAGAGGTCTTTGATTTCTTTCCTTGGGTTGATTCCTAGGAATTTCAGTGTTTTGGATGCTATTGTGAAAGGAATTATTTGCCCTATTTCTCTCTCAGTGAGTCTGTCATTGGTGTAGAGGAAATCTATTGATTTTTGTGTGTTGTCCTTGTAACCAGCTACTTGACTGAATTTAGTTATTAAGTCTAGAAGACTTTTGGTGGAGTTCTTGGGCTCTTCTATATAGAGTATCATGTCATCTGCAAATAATGACAATTTGACTTCTTCATTACCTATCTTTATTCCTTTTATTTCTTTCTCTTGTCTAATTGCCGTGGTTAATGTTTCCAGAACTATATTGAACAAGAGTGGTGATAGTGGACATCCTTGTCTTGTTCCTGATTTTAGTGGGAAGGATTTCAGTTTTTGACCATTTAGTGTGATATTGGCTGTTGGTTTTTCACAGATGGCTTCTATCAGTTTGAGGTAGAGACCATCTATTCCAAGTTTTTGTAGGGTTTTTATCATAAATGCATGTTGGATTTTGTCAAATGCTTTTTCTGCATCTATGGAGGTAATCATATGGTTTTTGTCCTTGGCTCTATTGATATAGTGTACTACATTGATTGATTTGTGTATATTGAACCATCCTTGCATCCCTGGGATGTATCCCACTTGATCAGGGTGTATGATCTTCTTGATGATCTTCTGCATTCTGTTTGCCATTATCTTATTAAGGATTTTTGCATCTATGTTCATTAGTGAGATTGGCCTATAGTTCTCCTTTTCAGTTGGGTCTTTCTCTGCTTTGGGGATCAAGGTGATGCTTGCTTCCAGGAAGGAATTTGGGAGTATTGCTTCCCTTTCCATTTCACTGAAGAGTTTAAACAGTAGTGGCAACAGTCCCTCTCTAAATGTTTTGTAGAATTCAGCAGTGAAGCCATCAGGGTCAGGGCTTTTCTTAGTTGATAAGTTTTTAATTACATTTTCAATTTCATTGGTTGATATTGGGTTGTTCAGAATTTTTAGGTCTTCTTCATTCAACTTTGGTAATTCATATGTATCTAGGAATCTGTAAATTTCTTCTGTGTTGTCCATGTTATTGGCATATAGGTTCTCGAAGTAGGTATTGATGATCCTCTGGATTTCTGCTGGGTCTGTTGTCATTTCACCCTTTTCATTCCTAAGTGCATGGATTTGGGCCTTTTCCTTCCTTTTTCTGACAAGGTTGGCTAAAGGTTTGTCAATTTTGTTGATTCTTTCAAAGAACCAACTCTTGGCTTCACTGATTTTTTTGTATCATTCCTCTTAATCTCCATTGCATTGATTTTTCCTCTGATCTTTATAATTTCCTCCCTTGTATGACCTTTGGGGTTGTCCTGCTCTTCTTTTTCTAGAAGTTTGAGGTTCAGCATCAGCTTGCTTAATTGGGGTCATTCTGTTTTCCTAATATGAGTATTCACTGCTATGAATTTCCCTCGTAAGACTGCTTTCATTGTGTCCCATAGATTCCAATATGTTGTATTGTCATTGTCATTTAATTGAAGGAACTGTCTGATTTCTTCTTTAACTTCCTGTGACCCATTGGTTATTCAGAAGTGTGTTGTTCAATTTCCACGTGTTTATGAAATTTTTTGAGTTTCTTTTGCTCTGGATCTCCAATTTCATCGCACTATGGTCTGAAAATATACAGGGGATAACTTCAATTCCTTTGCACTTACTTGAACATGTTCTATGTGTGAGTATGTGGTCTATTTTGGAGAATCACCCATGTGCAGCAGAGAAGAATGTATATTCTGATTTTGTGGGGTGGAACACTCTGTAAACATCTGTTAAGTTCATTTGTTCAAGAGTTCGATTGAGTTCTAGTATTTCATTACTTATTTTTCGTCTAGTTGATCTGTCTACTTGTGACAGTGGGGTGTTGAGGTCCCCCACTCCAATTGTATTAGTGCATATATGACTTTTCATGTCCGTTAGTATTTGTTTCATATAGTTGGGTGCACTAGTGTTTGGTGCATAGATATTTATGATTGTCATCTCTTCCTCTTGGATTCTTCCCTTTACAAGGATATAGTGTCCTTCTTTGTCTCTCTTAATCAGTGTTGGTTTGAAATCTACTTGATCTGCAAAGAGGATAGCTACTCCTGCTTTTTTTCGGGTTCCCATGGCATGGAGTATTGTTTTCCACCCTTTAACTTTCAGTCTATGAGTTTCCTTTTGAATGAAGTGTGTTTCTTGTATGCAGCATATTGTTGGATTTTGCTTCTTGACCCATTCTGCCAGTCTATTTCTTTTGATTGGTGAATTGAGACCATTAACGTTGATGGTTATAACTGAAACGTATTGACTTGTCATTGCCATGACTTTTTCTTTTTGTTGGGTTCTCCCCCTTTACATTTAATTTCTTGTCATGCCAGATGGGTTCATTCTGCTTTGCTTCCTGGGGTTGTGATCCTCAATGTCTGTTCCTAGGCTCTTGTGTCAAATTCTTTGGAGTGCTGGTTTGGTATTCACAAAGTTCCTAAGGTGCTCTTTGTCACGAGAGTATCTTATTTCTCCATCCATTTTGAAAGATAGTTTTGCAGGGTACATCAATCTGGGTTGGAGGCTGTTTGCTTTTAAGGCTTGGAATATGTCACTCCAAGCTCTTCTTGCCTTGATGGTTTGCCTTGAGAAGTCTGCTGTGATTCTGATGGGCTTTCCTTTGTATGTGATTTGTTTCTTTTCTCTGACTGCTTGGAGAACTTTGTTCTTCTGTTGAGTTTCTAGAATCTTAACAATTATATACCTATGTGTAGTTTTTTTGATCAAGGCTATTTGGAGTCCTATATGCCTCCCTTATCTGAATGTCAAGCTCTTTTCCCCTGCTTGGGAAGTTTTCTGCCATTATTTCTGTGAAGAGATTTGTTATGTCATCTGCACTCTCTCCTGTTTCTTCATTGACTCCAATCAGTCTTATGTTATTCTTCTTTGCATCATCTAGCAGCTGGTGGATTGATTTCTCATGTTCCCTTATAATTTTGAAGCAATTTTTCTTTTCCTGGTCACTAATTGCAATCTTATCTTCTGTATCTGAAATTCTGTCCTCACATTGGCTCATTCTGCTGTGTAGACTTTCAATGGAGTTTGTCATCTCCTGGAAATCCATTTGCATCTGTTTTATGGATTCCATTTGTTTCCTATGTTGGGATTCTATCATGTTCCTGAGCTCCTCTCTAGATTTATTAATCATGTCTTGCACTAGGGGCACAATTTCTCCTGTTACCTGAGAAATTATTTCTGATTTCATTTTTTCCAGATCCCCTTTTGTTGCCAGTTCAGTGGGTCCAGGTGGTTGAGTATCAGAGTGTTCCATCTCATCTCCCTTTGGGGTTGCTGTAGATGATCTGGAAGTCTGGTTTTGAGACTTATTTATTTTTTCTCATTTCGACTGGGGGGGGGGCTGTTGGCACCTGCACGGATTACCTCCTCTGAGCTGGGTGAGGTGGGACAGGGGCCGGGAGCAGCAGTAGGGATGGTGACCCAAAAGCCCTTTCCTGTGGGCTAGGAGCAACGGGAGGGATGGTGGCTAGGAAGCCCCTTCCTCTGGTCCAGGAGCAGTGGGATGGCGGCTCAGAAGCCCCTATCTCTGGGCTGGGAGCGGTGGGAGGGATGGTGGCCTGGAAGCCCCTTCCTCTGGGCCAGGAGTTGTGGAACAGAAGGCGGCCGAAAAGCCCTTTCTTCTGGGCTAGGAGCAGCGGGAGGGATGGTGACCATGAAGCCCCTTCCTCTGGACCAGGAGCAGTGGGACAGCAGCTCAGAAGCCCCTACCTCTGGGGTGGGAGCGGTGGGGGGGTTGGTGGCCCGGAAGCCCCTTCCTCTGGACCAGCAGCAGTGGGATGACGGCTCAGGAGCCCCTACCTCTGGGCCGGGAACAGTAGGACTCAGTACCTTGGTCTGGTGGTCTGGTGTCCTCTGCGTCTTCATAGTGTGGAACCAGGTGGCTATACCGAGGAGCGGGGGTGGGTCCAGTGGATTGTTTCTGGGGTGCGGGCTGATTTGGCGTGTTCCACACGACTAGGGACCTTGGTAGGGCATGCACAGACCTGCCTGTCTGCAGTGGGCTGATTGGGCATCTTGTGCGCGACTTGGGACCCAGACCTCGGTAGGGCGTGCACAGACCTGCCTGTCTGCAGTGGGCTGATTTGGTGTGTTCCGCCTGACTCAGGACCTCGGTAGGGCGTGCCCATAAAGTCTTGATACTATTCTATATTTCATTCATCCAATCACTCATTCAAACTACATATATTTATACAGTGTCTACGGTGTATCTGTCATAGCTCTGAGTGTTGGAAACACAGTGATGAAACAAATTAAGTCTATGCTCTCATAGAGCTCATAATATGAAATTTGTAAAACGAATACAATAGAATATCAGGTAGTGATGAGTACAATTTTTTAAAAATGATGTAGAGAATAAGAATAGAGAATGATAAAGATGAGAGACAGGAGTTAGAAAATCCACCTCTGAGGTGATACTTAAAAGAGACCTAAATATTCTGAGGGAGCATGTCTACAGAAGATATGGGGAGATACAGATCTAGGCAGCAGTATTAGCCAAAGTACTGAGAGAAAACTGTGCTTTGTATGCTAGTGAAACAGCCAGAAGACCAAGATGGTATCTGTAGCAGAGTGAAGTAGAGAAGAGTAGGTGATAAAGGGAGAAGGGAAGAAAACTACCAATGAGTAGATTTAGTCGAGTAATATAAAATTGTTTCATTTGTTGCTAAATAGACTTAAATTGCTACCTAGAAATGAGTACAGTAACGTATCTAAGCACAAATAGCTGAAATCCTTCTTGCATTTATGAATCGGTGTCTGTTATTAGAGATACGGAGTTAAAAAGTTAAATTATTTCCGCCCAGGGATTTAGCTCAGTGGTTCTGCCGCCTGCCTCAGAAGCACAAGGTCCTGACTTCGATCCCCAGTACCAAAGGAAAAAGTTAAATTATTTCATTAACTTGTTTTCTGGACCAAGTTTATAAATAAGACAAAAGGTTACTTTTAAAATCTATTGGTATTTTCAAATTATACTATACACTGCAGCTACAAAAACACAAAAGCAAAACAGTCTTCTCAAAAAATAAATAAATTAAAAGTAAAATAAAAAATAACAGGAAACAAGGAGACAGAACTTTTGCAAATGGAAAGGAGATCAAGTAATAGAGAGAGCGGAGAAGGGAAAGAGATGAAAGAAGAATTAAGATGTGTTATGTACAAGTACCAATTCCCAATGATGAACATAATCATTATGTACTGCAAACATGTACTAATAAAAAAATTTAAAAAGCCATCTAAACAAAGAGCAGGAAATAGTGTTGACAAATAACACATCACTTGAAATTCAATTTTTTATTAAATGAGTATTATTTCAAAGTAAAATATATTCTAATAAAAATGTTTAATTTCATTTAGTTATACTGAATTTAAGTCTAGTATATACTGTCAATTCTGTATTAGAATGCCAAGAAAAGAAACAGGAGAAAGTAAATTATTACGTATAAAATTATTAACTGAAAACAGGGCATGACTTTTTTTCTTGTGGAACCGGGGATCAAATTCAGGACCTTGCGCTTGCCAGGCAGGCATGATGTCACTGAGCTACATCCCTGACCCCATGACATTTTTTTTTCTACTGTTATTTTCAACTCTTCTCCCAAGAGTGAGGTATATGTGTGTGCATTATTTTTTACATTTTAGTAGAGATCAAGAATCAAAATAGCGTAGGTGTAAGGAAATTTCCCACATCACTATTCATTAGTATGCATAATCCAAGAAATCATTACTGTAGGAACATCAAGGAACACTTTTACCTCATAAAACTAAAATACGACACACACTTTAAAGTTATATCTATTATCCTGAAAAGACTTGTGGAAATCATAGCTTCTCCACATATGGTTTCAGTGCTATCTATCAATAAGATTTATGTGTATGTTAACTGAAAAACACTTAAAGTCATTTTCACTTAAAAGACTAAGGTAAAATGAACTAGTCTTTATAATTTTCCATTCCATACATTAAATTCAAAACACTTTTCAGAAAATAATGCATACACTTCAATAAAGAAATATATATTAAACAATAGTTATAATTATAATTTATAATACTTTAATTCTACAGATAATTAAACTCTCCAGTTAATATGGCCACTTTTTCAATTAAGGTCAATTATTCATATTCACAGCTTAGTATAAATCAGTTAATAGAGAAGCTACAATAGATATTATATCAGTTATTAGTACAGAAGCTATGATAATTATTTGAAATAAAATTCTTAAAGTCACATACATACAGAAAACTGTGCCAATTATGTAAGCACATCTTTATGAATTATATCAAAGTGAACCCATCTAGATAACTACCACTTAGAACCAAAGACTGTAGGCACCCCTGAATCTTGCAAGCAAATATTATCACTATTATAACTTCTGAAACCATCATAGTTTTGCCTGTTTGTGAACTTGGAATAAATGGAATTACAGAATTACGTGTTGTGTTCAACATCTTATTTGAGAAATTCTTCCATGTTATTGCTTGTAGAAGCAGTTGACTCATTTTGCTGTTGTGTACCATTCCCCTATAGAAATTTACTTAGTTTATCCACTCTATTGCTGTTATTACCTTAGTTTATCCACTCTACAGTATTTTTAGGTATTTTAATCTATGCTGCTATAAAGATTCTTGTATACAGCACTAAAGGAACATACATGTAATTTTGCTAAGAGTAGAAGTGCTGAATTATAATGTACTGTATGTCTGGTGTTTGTAGATAGTGCCAATTTTCCAAAGGCATTGTAACATTTATACACTCACTGGCAACATATGAGAATTGTGGGCATTCAGTAAACTTGCCAAAAGTTAAAATAATCAGTCCCTTTAATTTTAGATATTCTTTTGAATGAAGACTGTGGCTTAATTTGCATTTCTACAATGACTAAGCAAGCCCCCTTCTTGCATATTAAATTATCCATTTGGATACCTTCTGTGAAATGCATATGCATCAATGTCACCCGTTTCTAAAAGGTTGTTTCGTCATTTATGTGTTTGTACAAGTTGTTTATGTAATTTATGTATATAATAACTTCGATGATTATATATATATATATATATATATATATATATATATATATATATGTCTTCCACTTTTTTTGTTTTTGGTACTGGGGATTGAATTCGGGTCCTTGCGCTTGTGCAGCAGGCGGCGAAACCACTGCGCTAAATCCCCCGCCCAAAAATTGTAGACATTTTTTTTTTTTTCTTTTTGGTACCGGGGATCAAACTCAGGACCTTGTGTTTTCAAGGCAGGCAGTGGAACCACTGAGCTAAATCCCCAGCCCATGTTTTCCATTCTTAATGAAATCTTTTTTTTGGGGGGGGGTTCTGCGGATCAAACTCAGGACCTTGTGCTTGCAAGGCGGGTGGTTAATGAAATCTTTTAAGAAAAAAAAATTCCTAATTTGTATATAGTCCCTCTTACCAACCTTATTCTCTTTGGCTAGCACTTTTGGTATCCTGTTTAAAAAGTATCCACACTTATCAAAATGTTTCATTAACAAGGCTATCATCCTCCAGAAACTCTACTGGTTTACCTTTCAGCCTTCCAATTCAAAATTAATTTCTGTGTAACATAAGATAGGAGTCAATATTAGCATTTTTCTCTCTGAATATTCCATTAATCCAGCATAATTTACTTGAAAAAACAAGCAAGCAAACGAAAAGCTTTCCCCATCCCCTCACTCTCAAGAGCCACCTTTGCAATAAATCAAATATCCATATATGTTTCTTAGTGAAATCTCAATTATCTAATTCATCTATCTAAATTACTGTAGCTTTAAGTAAGTTTTGAGAGTTAGGCTTCCAGTTCTGTTCTTCAATTTGATATCAGGTATTTTGGGTTCATGATACTTTCATTTAAATTTCAGAACTGGCTTGACACCTTCCATTTTTAATAAAAGCTTCTGGGATTTTGTTTGAAATTGCATTAAATCTATAAATAAAATGAGAATAGATATCTTTATAATACTGAAATCTCCAATTCATGAATATAGTATCTCTCTCTCTCTCTGTTTACTCAGGCCCTCTTTCTCTTAATGTTTGATAGTTTTCTGTGAAGGAGTCTTATACAGTATATTTTCATTTGAATTATTCCTATGCACTTGATATTTTTTGATACTAAAATAATAATCTAAACAATTTTTATCTGAGCCAGGCATGGTGGCATACTTGTAATCCCAGCATTTGGGAGGCTGAAGCAGGAGGATTACCAAGAGTCTGAGACCAGCCTTGGTTGAATAGTGAGTTCAAGGCCAGCCTGAACTACATAGCAAGACCCTGTCTCAACCCCCCCAAAATATTTTAATCTATTGCCACAATATTAAAAATATAATGGATCCTTACATATTAAATTTTAACTTTAAAACTTTCAAATTATTAATTTTAAGTTTACCTGTAGTTTTTTAATGTACTGTATATACAACCATGTTATCTCAATAAATTTTTATGTTTTCTTTTCCAATCCCCCTTCATTTTACTGGTTTTTTTTTTTATTACTCTGGCTAGAATCCTCAGTGTGACGCTGAGTAAAAATGATTGGAGTGGTATCCTTGTGTCATTCCCAATTACAGGTGGAAAGCTTTAAATATTTCACCACTGAGATTCTGGAGATACACTTCATCATAATGAAAATGTGGTATTTATACATAAGTAAAATATATCAGATATACCAACTTAACTATCTCATGATATCTCTTAAAAGAGGAAAAAACTATTCAGACTTTCTAATTTCCTTGTTTTCCTAGAAATCTGATTTCATATAAATTTTCTAATCAATGGGTATAGTTGTACCCAATATCCTCTTGCTATCTTTAATTTTTGCTAGATCTCTTATTAGGTCACCTTTTTAATCTTGTATTTTTTTTCTGCCTCTCATCAGTCTTTTGGGGTATTTATCAATTTAATTTATTAAGCTTATCACATAACTAACTTAGGCTTTGCTGATTCTACTATTAGCTGTAGTTATTCCTATCTCACAGGCTGTACTGGCAGGCCTAAATAAGAATCCAAGATCCAGAACTTAGTAGACAAAACAAATGACAAATTAACCTCTGAAGAGTTAATTTGCTCATTAAATTAATTAATCTTCTTTCTTTTCAGACAGGGTCTCACTATATTACTCAGGCTGGCCTCAAACAGTCTCCCTGCTCCAGCCTCCCAAGAAGCTCATACAACGGGGACATGTACCACACCAGCCTGGAATAATTCTTATAACTGATTAGAACTAGAAAACAGGAAGGGATGCTCAATAAACACTGTTACCTTTACCTTGCTCTGTTGGCACTGTGCTACCATGGAGAGAAGTTCGACATTTAATATAGCCACAAGTAGTAAGTAAGCAAGCTTCTGTTGTTTGGGTTTGCTTTTATATTCTTCATGAAACTGTTGAAAAGACTATTCCTTACAATACTTGGTATAACACTAATAGAAAATATTAGTTCTCAGATCATTTATTCATATTCTAAAACTTGGGAAACTTCTAAGAACAGCCACTGTTCCAATTCCTAGGGAAACTTTATTACTCTATCTTTAGTGAAATAAATTATACAACAAACACTATTTCCGTAGTCCTGAGTCAGCTCGTTCCTGTGTGTCTCAATTTTATAAACTTTTAAAATGATTAAAACAACTGGGCATGGTGACACACACCTGTAATCTCAGCACTCAGGAGGCTGAGGCAGGAGAATCACTGCAAGTTTGAGGCTAGCCTGGATTGCATAGCAAGACCCTGTCTCAAAACAAACAAACAAAAACAACAACAACAACAACAACAACAAAAGATAAGGACAGATGTAAGGAATTCTTCCCAAAGCTAGCCCACGATTTTATTTATTTATTTGTTTGTTTGTTTGTTTGTTTTGGTACCAGGGATTGAATGAGTTCCTTGGACCTTGCACTTGCCAGGCAGGTGGCGGCAACACTGAGCTAAATCCCCAGCTGGCCAAAGATGTTTTTAAGAAAGACACACCCAACAAGATCTCAACTCCAAAATTTTTGATTCAGCTAGACTAGAATGAGGCCTAGTTATGTATAATTTCAAAGTTATTCAGATGATTCTGGTCCAGTTATCCCAGCAGCTACCTGAAAACCAGCATGGGAAACCAGATATTTCTGCTTAGATTAGATGTCTTTGCTAGACTTTAAAAAAAGAGAATTCATTTATTCATTCCCATTCTAATCTGGAGAAAACTCAAGGAGATGCTTTCTCCCAAAGACAACCATACCTTTCATATGAATACTGTTTCTGGCCTTGAAAAAGGGCCTGTATATCCACTAGTTGTACTCTGTCATCACCAGATAGGCAAATTAAGTATTGCAATGCTCATTTCAGTTAAGGAAACTAAGGGCCCAAAAAGGTAGGACCATTGCTGCATAGCAGCAGGCCAGGTTGGGATCTTGGTCAATTCACTCCCTACATTTTCTGCAACGGATCATCCTGTCATCACTTGACTTTTCTCCAGATGAACCAAATTTTCAGGTGAGAAATAGTCTGGAAAGTATGAGATATCTCTAAACAGATAGACTAAAAGCATTTTTAAAATACTATACTAGTAAGAAATTTCTACCTAAAAAGTAGCAACATCTTCAAGACAATATTTTGCCTTTAAATGAGATGTACAATAGCTAAAGATCATTTTTCTATAAATTGTCACTGCAACTTTCAACAAATCAAACTTCTATGAAATTTCTCAACTCAATGAATTATATAAATCAGACAAAATACCATGTAATAGAGCATAAAATATAATTTTGTAAGCAAAAAATGACAGACGTCAGCCTCCTCACAAGTATTTCAGAATATGGCACAACCATTTTCTTTACTAAAACTATTTATCTTGCTTTGGAAAATATACATGATGCAGTGTTTTCTTTCTCAATCTCTCTATAGCATTACTGGAAGAAAAATAAAATTCCCCAAGAATGCTTTTAGTTGTTTAAGATCTCTAACAAGCTTGCCAAAACAGGAACACTGTAACCAAAGCAACAGCTGCACACAGCGAATGGAACAGATACAGCAAGACTGCTATGAACTATTCCATGAAGCACTGACGAAACCACGGCCTAATAGGAAATAATCTTTGTGAGTATGAATATGGCCTTAAATCAAGTTTGGGAGCATTGTAAAAGCTTTATGTAACTGAAATTAGAAATTAAAACAGTGATAGGATTTGTATTAATTGGAAATAAAACACAAAAGTAAGTAAGCCCAGGAATCCACTGTGGACGATAATCTTACACAAATACTCTGAAGAGTATCAAGTAATCCTTGTATTATGACTGTTAATCATGCTTTACTTTTTCCTCTTATAAAATAATTCTTTACAACATTCTTTTTCTTTAGTGTTTCATATATAAGGACAACAAGGTGAGGGAAGGAAATTAATGAACACAGAATAAATTTCTGTTAATGGCAGTTAATGATATAGTTCATACACTACTCTACAAAGTGACACAGTTCACAAAGGTCTATAACCTATAATAAAGTTTTAGCCGCTGGGGATTTAGCTCAGTGGTTCCACTGCCTGCCTCGCAAGCTAAGGACCCAAGTTCGATCCCTGGTACCAAAAAAATAAAATAAAGTTTTAGTTGATTCCAACTGATTTTAACTTGAAAAACAAGTAGAAATTAAGAAATTTTATTGCAAAATAATTTCTTAGTGGTGAAATTTCAAAACTAAAATTTGTGCAAAGTTTGATAACTACTCTATTTCACATCTAATTAAAATAGGAGCCCCCAAATCACATTAAAGAGTAGGGAGGGAGGGAGGGAGGAAAGGAGTATGGGGTCAGAGAAAGAAGAAAAAAAGAGAAGACAGCCTTTAAGAGGCAAGGAAAAGGGGGGAGACAGGCTTGGGGGAAAGCAACATGTTCTCCCATGGATATTTCAGGTAGAAAGATGCAAAGCCAACTCAAGCAAAATCAGAGAAGCTGTCACTACACAGGCAAAGCTTATTGCTGAGAAACCACGAAGCAGCTTAACAAAAAGGACACAAATCTAAAGCAGCTAATTCTCTCAATTCTCTGTAAAGAAGCTTTAACAAAATGAGGCTGATTACTAAGGTAAAGCTAAGGTAAAAAAGCACAGTACCCTAATCCTGCACATTAATTAAGGAATCATAAAATCCTACTATTCTATTTATGAAAAACATTAATAAACTCACAACACCCTGTACCTAACAACTGTGTATTAAGCCAAAATACTAAAGATAGCTTATGATATCTGTATGCATGTGTCCTACATGATACACACACCTGGTACTACTTTGTAGCTACCACGTGCCTACAACACAGAAAACTTAATGGAGCTCCAAGAGAGATTACAAGTACTAAAGGAAGAGAGAATCTCATTAAGTAATATAATTTAAAAGCAAGAATTATATTATCTACCTTGGTTGTGATTCAGAGCTTACCAGTGGCTTTCCTGATTCAGTAACATGCAGCCCATTAATGCTTGATATGTATTTCTCAACTAACCTAATAAGATTACTTCAGAACCTGTTAACAATCAACAGTCAACAGTGCATAACCCAAATGAAATTAAGATACTAAGAAGAACATGTAATAGTACAATATGATCTTATCAGCCAGAAATCAACTTGATTCTGGCCCTTATCATGAAGAGGGGCAGAAAAAGGAATGTACACAAAGACAAATAAGCAAAAAAAGGGAAAACTGAAAATGATCATGGTAAGAAAAGGAAGGTTCCACAGAAAGAGAAGTGATAACACAGAGAGAGCCTATGAAAGTAATGAAGAAAGGAGAGAAATGATCAGTATGGAGAAAAGGGGCTATTTTAATTTCTAAATTTTTAACAAAAAAATCTGAAGAATACACTCATAAGAAACTATAGCTTAAAGCTGGGCACGGTGGAATACACCTGTAATCCCAGCACTTGGGAGGCTGAGGCAAGAGGATCACAGTGAGTTCAAGGCCAGCCTGGGTGACATAGTGACTGGTCAACCTGGAATACATAGTGAGACTCTTTCTCAAAAAAACCCAAACAAACTACAGTTTGGCATTAAATAAAAGTTTTTAAATGGTTTCAATATTGTAAATAATATTCTCCTGCTTTAGACAATACTACTTGGTATTCTAATGATACTATAAATGAGTTCAAGAATAAAATACATTTTAACTTTTTTTTTTTGATACCAGGGATCAAACTCAGGTCCTTGCAGTTGTGAGACAGGTGTCAGACCACTGAGCTAAATTGCTGGCTCTAAAATAAATTTTATAGGAAAAAATAATCACAGCAAGTTAATGTGATAAGCTCCCAAATTTTGATTTTTTAATATAAAAATTTCTTTCTTTCTTTCTTTTTTTTGGTACCAGGGATCGAACTTGGGTCCTCCAGCTTGCAAGGCAGGCGGCGAAACCACTGAGCTAAATCCCCGGCCCATAAAAATTTAAGTTAAATATTTTTATATAACATAATAGTCACCCTTCTTTATGCATGGGTTCCACATCTGTGGATTTAACCAACTTCAGATCAACAATTTTTAAGAGATTTTACCTGTAATTGGACACAGTTTTTTTTTGTCATTATCCTCTACACAATGAAATAGGGTAACAACTGCATAGCTCATATATTGCATTAAGCATAACAAGTAATCTAGAGATTACTTAAAGTATAAAGGAGGAAGTCACATGCAAATATTCTCCCATTTTATGTGAGAAAATTAAGTATCTTTGCATTTCTGAATCTGCTTGGGGTCCTAGAAACAATCCCCAGCAGATATCAAGGGGCAATTGTATAATAATTCTAGTCATTCTGTGCTTTAACCAAAGACACTGATGACAAGCTTTATTAGCTACACCCCAAAATTCCTTCCTTCCTTTGTACTGGTAAAAATTCTATTCAGGAGTGGCAGGGTGTACTCAAGCAATGGCTCATACGGAGCCAAAGCCATTCTGGGAAATCTATTCCTCTCTGCCAGATACGTGCTTTCATCATGTCTTGACAGCTGGGTGACCATTCAACCTAGATCTGGCTAATGAATTAAAGAACAGGTATGCTTGAGGCAATGTGGGGAAGGATTCTGTAACACGACCTTCTTGGCCAGCAACTAGTACTGTCTACCTCTGCACTTTCAACACAGACATAAGGCCTCGGGGTGCAACAGCTATCTTGTGACCATAATGGGACAAGCAAAAGGGCACTACAGATGATGAAATGAAAAAAGAATGTTGAATAACTGAAACAAAGCTAGCACCAATTATAACAAATAAATCTATTTAAGTCACTATTAACATAGATTATTTGTTACAGTTCAAGCTGTCTTGTGCAGCACCAAACTACAATACAATATGCAAAGATACACACACACAGTATAGTACTAAAAAAAAAAAGAAAAATTAACAAAATCATCTGCAACCAATAGTAAATATCATATCAACTTATTACTGTATAAATTGGTAATGAAAGTGAAAAACTTCACTAACCTTTTCAAAAGATACTGCAGTTTATAGTAATCCACCTAGTTGGTGAGTCAAAGCGCTGCTTCATGAAAAATCACAGCTAATAAATATAGAAAAATAACAAGATAGAAAATGATCCTTTCAAATCCCCAACAAAAAAAAATAATTTAAAATTTAAAAATTTATGTAGGGCTGGTGGTGTGGTAGAACATGTGGTTATCAGCAAGCATGAGGCCCTGTGCTCAATTCCAGTGCACGTGTGTACAAACACACACATGTAAAATGTAAGCCTGAGGCAAAAACACTAGTACATGTCTTTAAACCACTAGGAGAAAATTGGCAGGGAATTAAATATCCTCAAGATGCCAAAATATCCACAGATGCATAAATTCACAATTTAGTAATTCAGTGGAGAAAAAAGTCCCTGTCAACTTGTAGAAGGTACAGTACTCAAACAACTGAATCACTCCATAAAAAAACCAACTTTTCCCTGCATATAAAAATTGTTTAAAAAAGAAAATTATAAAACCTTGAAATGAAAATGTATGAAGAAATCTTTGTAACATTATGGTAGACAAAATTTTCTTTTATCATATTCAACAGAAAATATGGATAAATTAGACTTCAAAAACACAATATCAAAGGAAAAAAGGAGACATTAAAATTAAAAGCCCAGGAAGGTGAACTGGTCCCAGCACCCAGAAGGGGAGCTGCCCCGCCACCATTCCACGCTGCTAGGGCAGAGAAGGTGAGCCGGTCCCAGCACCAGGAAAGGAGCTCCCCCACCGCCATTCCATGCTGCTAGGGCAGAGAAGGTGAGCCTGTCCTAGCACCCGGAAGGGAGCTCCGCCGCCACCATTCCACGCTCCTAGGGCAGAGAAGGTGAGACGCACGGGTGCCAGAAGCAACCCCACCCCCACCCCGTGGAAATGAGAAGACACATAAACAAGCCTCAAAAACAGACTTTCAGATCATCTACAGCAACCCCAAAGGGAAATGAGATGGAACACTCTGATACTCAACCACCTGGACTCTCTGAACTGGTAACAAAAGAGGATCTGGGAAAAATGAAATCAGAAATAAGTACTCAGATAACAGCAAAGATTTTGCTTATGGTGCAAGACATGATTAATAAATCTAGAGAGGACACAGATTAAAAAAATAGAGGATCTCAGAAACATGATGGAATCCCAACATAAGAAACAAATGGAATCCATAAAACAGATGCAAACAGATTTCCAGGAGATTAAAAACTCCATCGAAAGTCTGCACAACAGGATGAATCAATGTGAGGATAGAATTTCA
This sequence comes from Heterocephalus glaber, assembly GCF_053883595.1. Classification (NCBI taxonomy): domain Eukaryota; kingdom Metazoa; phylum Chordata; class Mammalia; order Rodentia; family Bathyergidae; genus Heterocephalus; species Heterocephalus glaber. Next base: position 21,821,174 of record NW_028258156.1, on the reverse strand, counting down.
GATATAGAAGATAAGACTGCAATTAGTGACCAGGAAAAGAAAAATCGCTTTAAAATTGTAAGGGAACATGAGAAATCAATCCAGCAGCTGCTACACGATGCAAAGAAGAATAACATAAGACTGATTGGCGTCAATGAAGAAAGAGGTGAGAGTGCAGATGACATAAAAAACTGTTCACAGAAGTGATGGCAGAAAACTTCCCACGGAGGGGGAAAGAACTTGACATACAAATAAGTGAGGCATATAGGACTCCAGCTAGCCTTAATCAAAAAAAATCTACACATAAGCATATAATAGTTAGGATTCCAGAAATCCAACGGAAGAATAAAATTCTACAAGCAGTGAGAGAAAAGAAACAAACCACATAAAAAGGAAAGCCCATCAGAATCACAGCAGACTTCTCAATGCAAACCCTCAAGGCAAGAAGAGCTTGGAGTGATGTATTTCAAGCCCTAAAGAAAAACAGCCTCCAACCCACATTGATGTACCCTGCAAAACTATCTTTCAAAATTGATGGAGAAATAAGATACTTTCATGGTAAAGAGCATCTCAGGAACTTCATGAATACCAAACCAGCACTCCAAAAAATTTAAGACAATATCCTAGGAAAAGACAATGAGGATCACAATGCAAAGAGGGGAATCCAACAAAAAGAAAAAGTCATGACAAGCCTTTTAAAACTTTTAACTTCATCTCCCTAATGAGTGCATAATTCAATCTTGTTATTGTACTGATTAGTATTTTTCTGATTCTAGAGTTGCACACCATTCCTTGTGCTATACTGGCTATTTATCATCTTCTTATGTCTACATTTTAATTGGGTTGTCTATTGATGAGCTCTAAGAATTCTTTATATATTCTGCTCATAGGTTATATGTATTGTAAATATGGTCTGTTTAAGGACTACTTTTCATTTTAATGATGTCATTTAAAGTTCTAAATTTTGATGGAATCTCATTTATCAATTTTTTTCTTTTATACATCATGGTTTTTGTATCCTAGGTAGTTCTTGCCTACCCTGAATTCATAAACATTTTCCCTTATTATTTCTTCTTAAAGTTTTATACTTTTAGGCTTTCTTATTTAGGTTCATAGATCCCTTCAAGTTATTTTCATTTATGGAAAAAAAGGGTTGATGTTAATTTTTTATATATGGATACCAGGTGTTCTAGTGCTGTTTGCTGAAGACACTGTCTCTTCCTCGGCTCTTGAATTGAGTTTATATTCTGTAAAATGCTAATGTTAAATAATCTTTCAAAACTCAGTGGACCATATATGTGTGGTTCTATTTCTAGATTCTCTGTTTTATTCCAATGATCTGTATGTCTTTCCCTACACCAACACTGCCTTGATTACTGTAGCTTTAGAAGAAGTCTTAAAATTAGGTACTAAACATCTTCCAACACTGATTTTTTTTTAACTTTTCTATGTCCTTTGTACTCCTACATAACTTTTAAATTTCAATATCCAATTCTTCATTTATAGCAAGTATACACAGACCTGAATTTTTATATATACCTTGTGCTTTCTAATCCTGCTAAATCCAAGTACAAGTTCTAGGGGCTCCTAGAGATTTCTTAGTATTTTTCTCTGTAGATGATCATTTCATCTACATATAAAGATTTTGCTTCTGCCGTGCCAATCCTATCCTAGTTGTGTCATTTTATTGCCAGACTATTTTGGTGGGGCCTAGGTTTCAAAGTTTAATGGACAGATAAAGAGTAAGCATATCTGCCCTTGTTCCCCACCTTAAGGAGAAAGCATTGTATCTTCTCCATTCATATAAGGCGTTCTCGCTGGAAGTATGGAGTACATGTCTTTAATCTGTTGAGAAGGTTCTGTTTTACTTCTAGTCTCCTGATAGCTTTTACCATGAACAGCTGTAGAATTTAGTCCACTACTTTTTCTCCAGCTAGTGACAGGATCATATGGCTTTTTCCTTTCCTCTGTCAAAATGATGACTTTTGGGGGTGGATCTTCCAATGCTGAACCGATACTGCCATCCCTATAACAAAACCACTTTCTACATCCTACCAGATCTGACTTCCAACAGTTTGTTTTGTTAAACAAATTTCTATCTATGTTCATACTTTTTTCTTCTATTATCTTTATCCAGTTTTAGGATTAGCACAATGTTGAGTTCCTAAAATGAGGGCAGAAGTGTTTTTTTTTTTTCTGCTTTAAATGTTTGATATAATTGATCAGTTAAAATGTATAAGAGCCTGTTGTTGTCATATAGGTAGGTTTTCAAGCTAGGAATATACTTTCTTTTACAGGTGCTATTCAAATTTTATATTTCCTCCAGAGTTAGTTTCATTAATTTGTCTTCCAAGGTACTTCTTAGGAGTTGTCAAATTTATTTCAAAACAGATTTTTGAAATATGCTTTCTATATCCTTTGAAATTCTGTAAAATCTGTGGTAACGTCTCCTAGGTCTTGAGATTTTAATTTTAAAAATGTATAAATGATATTGTGTAATAGGAAGTAAAGGTCTAAAGGAGCAGGGGAAGTGCGAGAGGTAGGGGAAAGGAAAGAAGGGAAAAAAACATGAGAAAAGGAAAAAAAAACTAATAGCCCAAAACCTACAACTTGCCATCAAATTATCAACACATAAACAAAATTAATATATCTACAGAATGGAATATTACTCTGTAATAAAAAGCAATGTACTACAGTAAGTCTCAGACTTAACAAACAAAATTCTATTCCGGGAGAACACTTGTAGTTTGGATTTGCTTGTAATCTGACAAAGTGAATCTTACAAAGTACACCTGTGAATCTTACACAGTACACATATGAAAGTTCACAACTTGAATGTTTGTAAGTCAGGGTCTTATTGTACTTATACATAATGCAATATGCAGGAACCTAAATAAACAGTGTGCTAAGAAAAAAGAAACAGGACACATAAGATTATCTTTCTTATGACTTTTTATATAAAACTTTTAGAAAAATGAAAATCTGAGAGAAATCAGATTTAGCTATTGCCTGGGTTTGGGAATAGGAGGAAGGACTGACTACAAATAGGCATGAGACAATCATTTTGTGGTGATGAAAATACGCTAAAACTGGGTTGTGAAATGGTTGCGCAACTGTATAAACTGACTAAAACTCACCAAAATTGCACACTTACAATGCATGAATAGTGTTATGTAAGTTACACCTCAATAATAATGTTAATGGAAAAAAGGGAAGCTAAAGCATGGGACAATATTTATAACACACGTGTGAGTGTGTGTGTGTGTGTATGAGAGACAGAGAGAGAAAGAGACTTGCATCCAGAATATATTAAGAAGTTTTCTGACTCAATAATAAGAAAACATAAACCCTTTAAAATTTTGGCAAAGACCTTTGACTATTATGCATTTGAAAAGTTAGTCACATGCAGTTTATTGAGAAAAAGAAAATTACAACTACAATGCAAATCTTCTATATACCCACTTAAATCGTTAAAATTAAAAGACTTCCAACATCAAATATTTGCAAGGCCTTAGAGGAACCAAATCTCTGAACTACTGATGTGGTAAAAAAAAAACGGAAAGGACCAGTTTGGAAAACTAATAAGGCTCTTTTTTTTTTTTTTTTTGAGACAGGCTTTCTCTATGTAGTCCAGGCTGGTTTGAACTCACTATGTAGGCCAGGCTGGCCTCGAACTTACAGCAATCCTCCTGCCTCAGCTTCCCAAATGCTGGGATTATAGGTTTGCATTAGCACACCTGGCCAGATAAGTCTCTTTAAAAAGAAATCATTCTAAGATGGGGTGTAGTCAGCGGTAGTGAGTGGTGAGTATACACTAGGCCCTTGGTTCAATCCTAGTACCACCCCAACCCCCCAAAGAAGAAACTATAACATTATTTGCAAAATCCTAACTATTTTTAATTTAGATACTTACCCAACAGAAATAAAAATACCCACCAACACCAAGACTTACACTTGAGTGTTCATGCAGCTTTATTTACCATAGCCCCAAACTGTAAACAACCTAAATGCCTATCAGCAAGGGAATGATTGTTATGTCTATAAAGTAGAATATTAAAAATAATAGAAGAGTGGTCAGGATTTAGTTGGGCTGCGCCTGCCTCGTAAGCACAAGGTCCCGAGTTTGATCCCCCGTATCAAAAATAAAAATAAATAAATAACAGAAGAGGAATAAGCTATCAATGAGCATAACACAGATGAATCTCAAAATTATTGTGAGTGAATAAAGCCAAACACAAGAAAGAACACACTTTATAATTCCAATGATATAAAATAATAGAAATTACATACTCATCTTTAATGATTTAAAGTTAATGCCTGGGTCTTCATTTTTTTCCTGAGTTCCAAAATAAAACTTTTAGCATTTAGAGCTATGAGAACAGTCTAACACAATATTGTCTGTATTTAATAAAATCAGTTATCCAAATACACATTTTTTAGAAATGTATAAGAAACAGAAAACAACTACCCACAAGAGTAACTACCAAATTTTAATCAAAGGGCAGTGATAGAAGTCTATAAGAAATACAATAAGAATTTAGTTACTGAAAAATTATTCACAGAGGAGAATGAAAATGAAATGTCATTCAGTGAATGGAAAGCTATGGAAAGCAATAATGCCAAAAGACCTTAAGGCTAAACACAGACAGTTAATTAGAGTGAATCTACACTGCATGATGGCAATAAAATAAGAGAATAACCAATGTTTCTGTGGTGTGTTCAGAACAAAAGAATTTGTTAAATGAGTAAGTACCATGAACATAGAATATAAAAAGCAGAGTAACTACACTACTTTATATTTCCTATAAAAAAAACCACATGGTCATGGAAATATGGCAAAAAAAAAAAAAAAGATGGAGGGAAACAGGAAAGAGGGAGGGAAAGAAGAAGGAAAGGATTAAAGAAGCTAGCAGCAAAATAAAACTATCTAAAGCACAAATCAGTATACTTTAAAGTGCAAATATTTTAGATTTAGATTTTATGGGTCACATATGATCTACGTTACATATTCTGTTTGTTTCTTCAATCACTTAAAATCGAGACTAGAACGGATGTTACCAGAGCTTTGGGGAAAGGAAGAATGAAGAAAAGTTGACTAACAGGTACTAATTTACAATTAGATGGGAGCAAGAAATTCTGTTCTGCAAGTGTATGGTAGGGTGGCTATAGATATAATAATAATATACTGTACATTTCAAAAAACTGCAAGAAAGAATTGAGTACTTTGACCATAAAGAAATGATAAATACTGAACCCAATTCAAATATTACCCAATGTATTCATGCATTGAAAAATCACAAATACCCCATAAATGTGCACAATTTTTACTTCTGTATCAGTTGAAAATAAATTTAAATTTAAAAATTTAAAAAACTGATTACTGCTAAAAAATAAAAAGAGGCCACAAGCTGTAATCTGTCAGCCCCTGATTCTGAGTTATAAATAATAGTTCAAATTAATTCCCACTCAAATTTAAAGATAAAGTAGCAAGGACACACTAAACAATATTAAACTTTAGGAATACAAATTTAAATAATTAGTTTTAAAATATGTGTTCAAATTATAAAACACCATGCCAAAACAAATTTAAAACATTAACAGTTCTTGGTAACACTATATAACTGTATTCCTTAAAGAGAATCTATGGAAGAAAAACTTTTAAAACTATTATTTCTACAAATCAAAGCTAATCTAACTGAAAATAAAGGTACAACCATTCCAGCTCTCTGTTAAATCTACAGAAAACTAAAAGTTATTTAGAAGAACCATGGTAAATTATCAAGTGAGACTTGTAAAACAAAACAAATACATAAAACCTTTAGATCTGTACATCTTGATGTACTTACTAAAACCAACCTTTCAGAGTGCTCACTATGTGAAAAAAAAACCACTTTGCACAGGAGCTGAAAAAGTTGCAGTGAAAGCACTACTAAGAAAAACATTTATAGCAATAAATGCATGCATCAAAAAACATTCTGAAATAAACAAGCTAACACCATCTGAACAAAAAAAAGCAAGAACAAATTAAACTCAAAATTGGTAGAAGGAAAGAAATAAACATCAGAGCAAAAATAAATGAAGTTTTTTAAAAATTCAAAAGATCAATGAATGGAAATTAGTGTGGAGATTCCTCAAAAAACTTAGGATTAGAGGTCCCATTTGACCCAGCTATTCCCCTGCTGGGTATCTTCCTAAAAGAATTAAAAGCATCATATCATAGCAATATATATGCACTCATTTTTATAGTGGCATAGTTTGTAATAACTAAATCTTGGAAACAGGCCAAGTGCCCATCAACTGGTGACTGGACAAAGAAGATGTGTGGTTTTTTTTTAATAAAATGGAGTACCACTCAGCCATAAAGAATGATAAACTAGAGACATTTATAGCTAAATGGATGCACACTGAAGCCATACTCTTAAGTGAAATAAACAGGACACACATATGTAAATATTGAATAGTTTCTCTGGTGTGGTAAACTGCAAGAGTAAATGAGAACTAAAATGTATAACAGAATATGTTAAATGGGAAGAAAAGGTCCAAAGGGGAAGTAAGGAGGGGTGCTGGGGAAAAAGAAAGAAGGGAAAGAAAAACATATGAGAAAAGAGAAATGAAACAGAGTTGGTTTCTTAAAAAGATAAACAATATTGACAAAATAGCTAGAGTAATCAAGAAAAAAAGATCCAAATAAAATCAGAAATGAAAAAGCAGACATTACAACTAATTCCACAGAAATATAAAGGATCATAAGAAATTACAATGAGCAATTATAGGCTAAAAAACTAGAAAACCTAAAAGAAATATAAACATATACAACCAAGCAACATTTAATGAAGAAATAGAAAACCTAAATAAACCAATAATGAGTAATTAGACTGAAGCAGTCTAAAGTCAGGACCTGATGGCTTTACTGAATTCTACAAAACATTTAAACAAATAATACCAATTATTTCAAAACTATTCTGAAAAAAGAAACTGAAAAGAACTCCAAAGCCAACACTACTGTGATACCAGAAATAGGCAAAAATAGAACAAAAGAACAGACTCCTCTCCGCTGTCAACCACAGATGCAAAAATTCTCAGTGAAATACTAGCCGACTAAATTTAATAGCACATCAAAAAGAAAATAAACCAAGATAAAGAGTGATTCACCCCAGAGATGCAAAGATGGTTCAGCCTGTGCAAATCCATACATGTGATAAAACACATCAACAGAATGAAGGACAAAAACTCTATGATCATCTCAATACATCCAAAAACAAGCATTCAATAAGATTCAACATCTTTTCATGATAAAATCTCTCAACATATTAGGTACAGGATGATATATCCCAAAATACCAAAGGTTATATATGAAAAAGCCACAGTCAAGGTCACACTGGAAGACCAGGAATAAGAAAGAGATGTCCACTTTCACTGCTCTAACTTAATATACTATTGGAAGTCTTAGCAAGAGTTGTTAGGCAAGAGAAAGAAACAAAGGATAGGATAGGAGTTAACTCTTTTGCTGAGTGTGACAGGCCCTTGGGAGCAGCTACAGGAGGATGCAGAGTTTCCACAGATCCCACTGGCTTAGCAGAAACCTTCAGCCTCTGAGGAGGTGGAAACGCAGGACTGCAGTTGGTGGGGTCTGGGGCTGCGCAGAAGCTCAATGTTGCTCACATAGTTCGCGGAACATTCTGGAAGTTTGGGCAGCTTAAGCCACGCTGAGGACTAGGAGATGAGATCGTGGCATCATTAGAAACTGGGCTGACCAAAGATGTACAGATGGCTGAAAGTGGTGAAAAAGAAAAAGTGAAATGGACAAGTACTGTTATTATTAGCTCATCTCTTAAGATCTCGCATGCCCTACCGAGGTCCTGAGTCGCACAGAACACGCCGAATCAGCCTGCTGCACACAGGAAGGTCTGTGGACGCCCTACCAATGTCCTGAGTCCAGTGGAAGACACCGAATCACACTGCTGCAGACAGGCAGCCACCTGGCTCCACACTACAAAGACGCAGAGGACACCGGACCACCAGACCAAGGTACTGAGTACCGCTGTTCCCGGCCCAGAGGTAGGGGCTTCTGAGCCATCATCCCACTGCTCCTGGTCCAGAGAAAGGGGCTTCACGGTCACCATCCCTCCCGCTGCTCCCAGCCCAGAGGAAAGGGCTTTTGGGCCACCTTCTGTTCCACAACTCCTGGCTCAGAGGAAGGGGCTTCCAGGCCACCATCCCTCCCACTGCTCCCGGCCCAGAGGGAGGGGCTTCTGAGCCACCATCCCACTGCTCCTGGTCCAGAGGAAGGGGCTTCCAGGCCACCATCCCTCCTGCTGCTCCCAGCCCACAGGAAAGGGCTTTTGGGTCACCATCCCTACCGCTGCTCGCGGCCCCTGTCCCACCTCATCCAGCTCAGAGGAGGTAATCCGTGCAGGTGCTAACAGCCCCCTGCCCCAGTAGAAATGAGAAAACACGTAAATAAGTCTCAAAACCAGACTTCCAGATCATCTACAGCAACCCCAAAGGGAAATGAGATGGAAAACTCAGATACTCAACCACCTGGGCCCACTGAACTGGCAACAAAAGGGGATCTGGAAAAAATGAAATCAGAAATAATTTCTCAGGTAACAGGAGAAATTGTGCCCCTAGTGCAAGACATGATTAATAAATCTAGAGAGGAGCTCAGGAACATGATGGAACCCCAACATAGGAAACAAATGGAATCCATAAAACAGATGCAAATAGATTTCCAGGAGATGACAAACTCCATTGAAAGTCTACACAGGAGAATGAGCCAATGTGAGGACAGAATTTCAGATATAGAAGATAAGATTGCAATTAGTGACCAGGAAAAGAAAAATTGCTTCAAAATTATAAGGGAACATGAGAAATCAATCCACCAGCTGCTAGATGATGCAAAGAAGAATAACATAAGACTGACTGGAGTCAATGAAGAAACAGGAGAGAGTGCAGATGACATAACAAATCTCTTCACAGAAATAATGGCAGAAAACTTCCCAAGCAGGGGAAAAGAGCTTGACATTCAGATAAGGGAGGCATATAGGACTCCAAATAGCCTTGATCAAAAAAAAATCTACACATAGGCATATAATTGTTAAGATTCCAGAAACTCAACAGAAGAACAAAGTTCTCCAAGCAGTCAGAGAAAAGAAACAAATCACATACAAAGGAAAGCCCATCAGAATCACAGCAGACTTCTCAAGGCAAACCATCAAGGCAAGAAGAGCTTGGAGTGACATATTCCAAGCCCTAAAAGCAAACAGCCTCCAACCCAGATTGATGTACCCTGCAAAACTATCTTTCAAAATGGATGGAGAAATAAGATACTTTCGTGACAAAGAGCACCTTAGGAACTTTGTGAATACCAAACCAGCACTCCAAAGAATTTGACACAAGAGCCTAGGAACAGACATTGAGGATCACAACCCCAGGAAGCAAAGCAGAATGAACCCATCTGGCATGACAAGAAATTAAATGTAAAGGGGGAGAACCCAACAAAAAGAAAAAGTCATGGCAATGACAAGTCAATACGTTTCAGTTATAACCATCAACGTTAATGGTCTCAATTCACCAATCAAAAGAAATAGACTGGCAGAATGGGTCAAGAAACAAAATCCAACAATATGCTGCATACAAGAAACACACTTCATTCAAAAGGAAACTCATAGACTGAAAGTTAAAGGGTGGAAAACAATACTCCATGCCATGGGAACCCGAAGAAAAGCAGGAGTAGCTATCCTCTTTGCAGATCAAGTAGATTTCAAACCAACACTGATTAAGAGAGACAAAGAAGGACACTACATCCTTGTAAAGGGAAGAATCCAAGAGGAAGAGATGACAATCATAAATATCTATGCACCAAACACTAGGGCACCCAACTATATGAAACAAATACTAACGGACATGAAAAGTCATATATGCACTAATACAATTGGAGTGGGGGACCTCAACACCCCACTGTCACAAGTAGACAGATCAACTAGACGAAAAATAAGTAATGAAATACTAGAACTCAATCGAGCTCTTGAACAAATGAACTTAACACATGATTACAGAGTGTTCCACCCCACAAAATCAGAATACACATTCTTCTCAGCTGCACATGGGTCATTCTCCAAAATAGACCACATACTCACACATAGAACATGTTTAAGTAAGTGCAAAGGACTTGAAGTTATCCCCTGTATATTATCAGACCACAGTGCGATGAAATTGGAGGTCCAGAGCAAAAGAAACTCCAAACATTTCATAAACACGTGGAAATTGAACAACACACTTCTGAATAACCAATGGGTCACAGGAAGTTAAAGAAGAAATCAGACAGTTCCTTCAATTAAATGACAATGACAATACAATATATTGGAATCTATGGGACACAATGAAAGCAGTCTTACAAGGGAAATTCATAGCAGTGAATTCGCATATTAGGAAAACAGAACGAGCCCAATTAAACAACCTGATGCTGAACCTCAAACTTCTAGAAAAAGAAGAGCAGGACAACCCCAAAGCTCATACAAGGGAGGAAATTATAAAGATCAGAGGAGAAATCAATGCATTGGAGACTAAAAGAATGATACAAAAAAAATCAATGAAGCCAAGAGTTGGTTCTTTGAAAGAATCAACAAAATTGACAAACCTTTAGCCTACCTTGTCAGAAAAAGTAAAGAAAAGGCACAAATCCATGCAATTAGGAATGAAAAGGGTGAAATTACAATAGACCCAGCAGAAATCCAGAGGATCATCAATACCTACTTCCAGAACCTATATGCCAATAACATGGACAACACAGAAGAAATTTACAGATTCCTAGATACATATGAATTACCAAAGTTGAATGAAGAAGACCTAAAAATTCTGAACAACCAAATATCAACCAATGAAATTGAAAATGTAATTAAAAACTTATCAACTAAGAAAAGCCCTGACCCTGATGGCTTCACTGCTGAATTCTACAAGACATTTAGAGAGGGACTGTTGCCACTACTGTTTAAACTCTTCAATGAAATTGAAAGGGAAGCAATACTCCCAAATTCATTCCTGGAAGCAAGCATCACCTTGATCCCCAAAGCATTGAAAGACCCAATTGAAAAAGAGGCCTATAGACCAATTTCACTAATGAAGACAGATGCAAAAAATCCTTAATAAGATAATGGCAAACAGAATGCAGAAGATCATCAAGAAGATCATATACCCTGATCAAGTGGGATACATCCCAGGGATGCAGGGATGGTTCAATATACACAAATCAATCAATGTAATACACTATATCAATAGAGCCAAGGACAAAAACTATATGATTACCTCCATAGATGCAGAAAAAGCATTTGACAAAATCCAACATGCATTTATGATAAAAACCCTACAAAAACTTGGAATAGATGGTCTCTACCTCAAACTGATAGAAGCCATCTATGAAAAAGCAACAGCCAATATCATACTAAATGGTCACAAACTGAAATCCTTAACACTAAAATCAGGAACAAGACAAGAATGTCCACTATCACCACTCTTGTTCAATATAGTTCTGGAAACATTAGCCACAGCAATTAGACAAGAGAAAGAAATAAAAGGAATAAAGATAGGAAATGAAGAAGTCAAATTGTCATTATTTGCAGATGACATGATACTCTATATAGAAGACCCCAAGAACTCCACCAAAAGTCTTCTAGACTTAATAACCAAATTCAGTCAAGTAGCTGGTTACAAGGACAACACACAAAAATCAATAGCTTTCCTCTACACTAATGACAGACTCACTGAGAGAGAAATAGGGCAAATAATTCCTTTCACAATAGCATCCAAAAAAATGAAATACCTAGGAATCATCCTAAAAAAAGAAATCAAAGACCTCTTCTCTGAAAACTATGGCACTCTGAAAAGAGAGATTGAAGATGATATCAGAAAATGGACAGACATCCCCTGCTCCTGGGTAGGAAGGATTAATACAGTGAAAATGGGCATACTTCCAAAACGTCTATATAGATTTAATGCAATTCCAATTGAGATCCCAGCAGCATACTTCATAGACCTCAAGAAAACAATCCAAAAATTCCTTTGGAACAAGAAAAGACCTAGAATAGCAAAAGCAATTCTAGGTAACAGAGACATGGCAGGGGGTATCACAATCCCCAACCTGCACCTCTACTACAAAGCTACTGTGATAAAAACAGCATGGTACTGGCAAAGAAACAGACTTGAGGACCAGTGGAACAGATTAGAAGATGCAGAAACAATGCCAGACACACTCAGCCATCTCATCTTCGATAAAGGAGCCAAACACCCTCACTGGAGGGAAGATAGCCTCTTTAATAAATGGTGCTGGAAAAATTGGGCTTCAACTTGCCAAAGATTAAAACTAGACCTGTATCTCTCACTATGCACTAAACTAAAATCAAAATGGATTAAAGATCTAAATATTAAAATAGAAACTCTGAACCAGTTGGAACAGAGGTTAGGTAGAACCCTTGAAGACATCGGTGTAGGAAAAGATTTTATGAACAAAACCTCAGTTGCCCATGAACTAGCACAAACAATCAACAAATGGGATCTCTTCTTATTAAAAGGCTTCTTTCTGCCCAGCAAGAGAAACCACCAGCAGTGTGAAGAGACAACCCACAATGTGGGAAAAAATCTTCACCTGCTCTTCCTCAGACAAAGGTCTACTATCTCGAATCTATAAAGAACTTCAAAAGATCAGACCTCCCAAATTTAAAGACCCAATCCAAAAACGGGCAGCTGAAATGAACAGACATTTCTCAGACAAAGAAGTAGAAATAGCAAATAAATACATGAAAAAATGTTCAACATCACTGGTCATTCGAGAGATGCAAGTGAAAACAACACTGAGATTCCACTTTACTCCAGAAAGAATGGCTGCTATCATGAAATCAACCAATAACAAATGCTGGCGGGGCTGTGAGGAAAGAGGAAACCTCTTCCACTTTGGTGGGAGTGTAGACTGGTGCAACCACTGTGGAAATCAGTATGGAGATACCTCAAAGAACTAGGACTGGAAGTCCCATTTGACCCTGCTATTCTACTGCTGGGGATCTTCCCCAAAGAATTAAAAGAATCATACCACAGTGATTGATATATGTGTGCCCATGTTCATAGCAGCACATTTTGTAATAGCTAAAACTTGGAAACAGCCCAAATCCCCATCAACTGGAGAGTGGAGAAAGAAAATGTGGTTTTTTTTATAAAATGGAGTACTACTCAGCCATAAAAAATGAGAAATTAGAGACATTTATAGCTAAGTGGATGCACATTGAGGCGATACTCTTAAGTGAAATAAATAGGACACACATGTGTAAATACCAAATAGTTTCTCTCATGTGAGAAACTGAAAGTGTAAATAAGGACTAAATGTATAATAGGTCATGTGAAATAGGAAGAAAAGGGACAAAAGGGAAGGGAGTGGGAGGGCTTGGGGAAAGGATAGAAGGGAATGGGATTAATATGAGAAAATGGAAAAATAGGAGCAAAATCTTTGTAAATAGGGAGGAATCGAGGGGTTGAAGGGAGGGCTGGGCAAGGATGAAAAATAAGAACCAAGAGAGACTATGTAAAGGTGCAAATTTCCAATGATGAATGTCATTATATTGTATACCTAAAATGTACCAATGATTAGAATGAATAATCAATTATGTAAAATAGGAAGAAAAGGTCCAAAGGGGTAGGGATAGTGGGAGGGGCAGGGGAAAGGAAAGAAGGGAAAGGAAAAATGCTGAGAAATGGAAAAAATGGAAATAAAGTCTTTGTAAATAGGGAAGGGTGGGCTAGGAATGGGGAAAAAATAAGAACCAAGATGCATTATGTAAAAGTACAATTCCCAATGAGAAATGTAATTGTGTTGTATACCTACAATGTACCAATAAAATAATTTAATACAAAAAAAAAAAGAAACAAAGGTATCCCAACTTGGAAAAAAAGAAATTAAATTATCCATGGTTGCAGTGACAAAATTTATACATAAAAAACCTTAATACTCCATCAAAAGTAAATGAATTCTGCTTCAGTAAAGCAGGATACAAATATCAACATACAAAAATTATTACTTTTTAAAAAATTATTAATTTTATACAGAAATAATAAACTTTCTGAAAAATTAAATCAATCCCATTCATGATTGCTACAAAAAATAAAATGTCTGGAAGTAAATTTAATGAAGGAAGTAAAAAATTGCTACAATTAAAACTATAAAACACTGACGAAAAAATTATAGAAGTTATAAAAGTGGAAAGAGATTCTGTTTATGCATTGTAAGAATATTGCTGAAATGATCATATTACCCAAAGCCATCTACAGATTCAATGCAATTCTCATCAAAACACCAATGACTCCACAGATATAGACAAAAAATCCTAAAATTCATGTGGAACCACAAAAAATACAAAATAGCTAATGCAATCCTGGGCAACAAAAAAACAAAGCTGGAAGCATCACAACACATGACTTCAAAGCACACTGCAAAGCTATAGTAACCAAAGCACCATGGTACTGGCATAAAACACACACAAAGCCCAATGGATCAGAACAGAGAACCAATAAATTAATTTATGTTCATATAGCCAACTGATTTTTGACAAAGTGTCAAGAATATACATACAGCAAGAAAAAAGTCTAATAAACGATCCAAGCAAAATTGGATATATACTTGCAGGAGAATGAAACTATATCTCTTCCTCTCACAGTACTTCAAAAACACTCAAAATGAATCAAAGATCCCAAAATAAAACCTGAAACTATGAAATTTCTACAAGCAAACATAGAAGAAACACTTCAAACCACTGGTATGGGCAATGATTTTTGAGATAAGACCCCAAAGACATGGACAATAATGGTAAAAATAAACAGATGGGATTATATCAAACTAAGAAGCTTCTACATGGCAAAGGAAATAAGTAACAGAATTATGTGACAACCTACAGAATAGGAAAACATACTTGCAAACTATTCATTCATCAAAGGATTAACAAGAATATACAAGGAATTCAAAAGGCTGAATCCCCAAAACAAAGAAATAAAACAAAACACTTCAAATAATCCAATTATTTCATAGATAAAAGGTATAAATATACACTTCTTAGACAACCCACAATGTGGAAAAAAATCTTCACCTGCTTTTCCTCAGACGAAGGTCTACTATCTCGAATCTATAAACAACTTAAAAAGATCAGACCTCCCAATTTAAAGATCCAATCCAAAAATGGGCATCTGAAATGAACAGACATTTCTCACACAAAGAAGTAGAAATAGCAAATAAATACGTGAAAAAATGTTCAACATCACTGGTCATTCAAGAGATGCAAATGAAAACAACACTGAGATTCCACTTTACTCCAGAACGAATGGCTGCTATCATGAAATCAACCAATAACAAATGCTGGCGGGGCTGTGAGGAAAGAGGAAACCTCCTCCACTGCTGGTGGGAGTGTAGACTGGTGCAACCACTGTGGAAATCAGTATGGAGATACCTCAAAGAACTAGGACTGGAAGTCCCATTTGACCCTGCTATTCTACTGCTGAGGATCTTCCCCAAAGAATTAAAAGAATCATACCACAGTGATATATGTGCGCCCATGTACATAGCAGCACAGTTTGTGATAGCTAAAACTTGGATACAGCCCAAATGCCCATCAACTGGAGACTGGATAAAGAAAATGTGGTTTTTTTTATAAAATGGAGTACCACTCAGCCATAAAAAATGAGAAATTAGAGACATTTATAGCTAAGTGGATGCACACTGAGGCGATACTCTTAAGTGAAATAAATAGGACACACATGTATAAATACCGAATAGTTTCTCTCATGTGAGAAACTGAAAGTGTAAATAAGGACTAAATGTATAATAGGTCATGTGAAATAGGAAGAAAAGGGGCAAAGGGGAAGGAAGTGGGAGGGCTAGGGGAAAGGATAGAAGGGAATGGGATTAATATGAGAAAATGGAAAAATAGAAACAAAATCTTTGTAAATAGGGAGGAATGGAAGGGTTGAAGGGAGGGCTGGGCAAGGGTGAAAAATAAGAACCAAGAGAGACTATGTAAAGGTGCAAATTTTCAATGATGAATGTCATTATATTGTATACCTAAAATGTACCAATGATTAGAATGAATAATCGATAATGTAAAATAGGAAGAAATGGTCCAAAGGGGTAGGGGTAGTGGGAGGGGGAGGGGAAAGGAAAGAAGGGAAAGGAAAAATGATGAGAAATGGAAAAAATGGAAATAAAGTCTTTGTAAATAGGGAAGGGTGGAGGGCGTGAAGGGAAGCCTAGGAATGGGGAAAACATAAGAACCAAGATGCATTATGCGAAAGTACAATTCCCAATGAGAAATGTAATTGTGTTGTATACCTACAATGTACCAATGAAAGAATTTAATTTAAAAAATAAAACAAAACAAAACAATATTACAGCCACAAAAATAAATAAATAAATAAACACACACTTCTCAAAGGAAGAAATAGTAATGGCTAACAAACTTATGAATTAAATGCTCAATCTTATTAGGGAAATGCAAATCAATCAAAACTACAATGAGAACTTATCTCGCCCCAGTTCAAATGACTATGATAAAAAGAGCTACTATATGATTTACAATTTCCCTACTGAGTATATATGAGAGGGAATCATTATATCATAAAGATATCTAGACTCCCATGTTTATTACAGCACTATTATATATTATATTACAATACTATTATTATAGCTAAAATATGGAATTCAAGCTCAATGCCCATGAGTGGATAGAATACTGAAAAGACAAAGAAAATATGAAATTGCAATAAAATACTATTTGGCCATAAAAGAAGAAATAAAATCTTATCATTTGAAATAACATGAATGGAAATGGAGGTCATAATGTTAAATGAAATAAGTCAGGAAAAGAAAGAGGAGGGTTTTTCTATAGTACAATAGAGTAACTATTGGTGAAAACAATTTATGACATGTCAAAACTGAGAGAAGAGTATAAAATTTCCAACATACGAAGATGATTATTGTTTGAAGAGGATGAAAATGCTTATCACTCTGATTTGACCATTATGCATTATATATACATATCAAATAACCATAATATTCTCCATAAATACATAAAATATAATGTCCACATTTTTTTAAAGACAAAAATATTAAAACTTCGTACTTAGTAAATAGCAAAACACAATACTGGGACCAAATTTACAAATGGAGTTTCTGTAGGCTCAAAAGGTAAGATCTGTCTATAATTTAAGATGAGCCCCTCCCCCAAATTCCAGCAGGTAAACATTAGAAATCTAGACTTCTTTTTTTCCTTAAAAAAAGCTGATTTATTGACTCCAGTGGCAAATTTATAAAAAGTTAACATGTCTTGATCTATTCAGATTTTCATTGATATGATAATTATATGTGTACAGTTATTGCACTGATGTTCTACCCCAAAGACAAATAATCAAGGGGTTCTCTAAGGTTCAAAATTCAAACCACAATGCCTTGACTGAATAACATGATTACAAATGGGGATTGAAAAACTGCAAATGTGCATGCTTCACAACAGCTCCCTTCTATCTCTGTCACCTTCTTCCAAAATCTTGTTTCATTAACAATCTATATTCTTAAAAATGCATTTTCAATTTTATAGGTAAGTGATTTAAGAGATTATTTGGATCTTTAAAAATTTTTAAACAGTATACTGAAAAAACAATAGAAATGCATTTAATCCTAATCACTGATTAAAATACCAAAAAAGCAAACAAAAAATCCCCCCCCCTTTTATTACAGTTTAATATATTTTAATAGCAAACTTACTGGAACGGCACAGAAAGACAGACAACATTAAAAACATGTACTAGCATGTAAGACAACTCAGAAAAATATAGTGACTAAATGGAATCTACTGTATGGTAAAAATGCTACAAACACCATTTAGTTGCCGTCAACAAGAAATTTACTTGTTTTTAAAATATCCAAATGCTGGCACTGTCCAGAAAAATTTAACAGGTTTATTTATAATTGTTATAAAGTCGAACTGCTGAAACTTGTGCACTGAAAGATTTTGACTTGCATTAATGCTTTATATCACCACATTAAAATTAAAAATTCACACACAAATGAAAATGGAAAAACTGCCAATACCTGATTTCTGTCCCCTATTTTCCACTCCCAATCATGTACTTAGGTACCTTTTGACCCCATGGGAAAAAAAAAATATCTAACATTCAGAACTACCAATAACAGGAAGAAGAGAAAAATTTTTTTTTGAGAATGAAATGTTTCCCACCATAATGGACTCTTAAGCACGTTCTCCACGTATGCAGCCTGTTAACTGGATATCTTTTGGCATAACTGTTACACATTTGGGATAGATGGCACACAGGCTGGTATCTTCAAACTGGCCAATCAGATAGGCCTCACTTGCCTCCTGCAAAGCACCAATAGCTGCACTCTGGAAACACAGATCTGTCTTGAAGTCCTAAGCAATTTCTCGCACCAGACACTGGAAAGGGAGTTTACGAATCAGAAGTTCAGGGGACTTCTGATAATGTCTAATTTCAAGGAGTGCCACAGTACCAGGCCTGTAACGATGCGGCTTCTTCACCCCTCCAGTAGAGGGCGCACTCTTACGAATGGCTTTTGTAGCCAGTTGTTTCCTGGGCCCTTTACCACCACTGGATTTGCGGGCAGTCTGCTTTGTACGAGCCGTGGTACAGGGACCTCCCTTCCCCCTTCTCCTTCAGCTGGGGCTCTGCGAGCTAGAGGTGGCACTGGCGTTAAAGAGCTACGATGGTGCGGCGGCGGCTGTGAACACCCAAAAAATCCTCTTAAATATATAAATACTTAAATATATGTTGGATAAAGGGAACCCCTTCCAGTTCTACCTCACTAGAGTTTCAGGAATTAAGCCAAAATACAACTCCAAAGCCCTCCATATCAAAGATATTTTATCTCCTCTATTTGGGACACTTGTTTCCTCAGCTCATTTTAACTACTGCTTTGATGTGGGCTGGCTTGTAAAACAGTATCCACCAGAATTCAGAAAGAAACCAATCCTGCTTGTACATGGCGATAAACAAGAAGCTAAGACCCATTTGCATGGCCAGGCAAGGCCTTATGCCAACATTTCCCTGTGCCAGGTGAAGTTGGATATTGCATTTGGAACACACCACACTAAAATGATGTTACTACTGTATGAAGAAGGCCTCCGGGTCGTCATCCACACCTCCAACATCATCCATGAAGACTGGCACCAGAAAACCCAAGGAATATGGTTGGGCCCCTTGTACCCTCAAATTGACCATGGAACTCAAGGAACTGGATAATCAAAAACACATTTCAAAGCTGATCTCATCAGTTACTTGACGGCTTATAATGCTCCTCCTCTCCAGGAATGGATAGATACCATCCAGTAGCATGATCTCTGTGAAACAAATGTTTTTACCTTATTGGCTGAATCCCCGGACGTTTTCAAGAGAGTCAAAAAGATAACTGGGGACATTTTAGGCTTAGAAAGCTTCTGAGAGAACATGGCACATCTACACCTAAAGCTGAATGCTGGCCCATAGTGGGTCAATTCTCAAGCACTGGCTCACTGGGGGCTGATGAATCAAAACGGTTAAGTTCAGAGTTTAAGAAGAGCCTGCTGACACTGGGGGTGGAAAACAAAACTCCAGGAAAATGCTCTATTCCTCTTCATGAGGCTCTCTCCAAACGTCAGCAGAATCGCCTGGTTCCTTGTCACAAGTGCGAATTTGTCCAAGGCCTCGTGAGGAGTGCTGGAGAAGAACAGCACCCAGCTGATGATCCGCTCCTACGAGTTTGGGGTCGTTTTCCTCCCTTCAGCATTTGGCCTGGCCAGCTTCAAGGTGAAGCAGAAATTCTCCTCTGGCAGCCAGGAGCTTACACCGCCCCCTTCCCTGTGCCATATGATCTGCCTCTGGAACTATACGGAAGTAAAGACCGGCCATGGATTTGGAACATTCCTTATGTCAAAGGACCAGATACACATGTATACGTATACATGTGGGTGCCCTCCTGAGAATCCTAAAGCCCTGTGAAATTGGAGTGTAAGATGTTGAGCCTCAGACCCTGAATGTTCTTGTTTGTACTCAATGTTCACTTTCCTTGAAGTCTTACTTGCACCTCTATAAAACTCTGCAAAGTTTGCTCTTGTGAACCGGGGTGTTAGAATTTTAATGGCCATTACTGACATTCCTACTTTTAAAAAGTGCTACTTTGGGGCCAGGGATTTAGCTCAGTAGTTCCACCATCTGCCTCACAAGCTCAAGGTCCTGAGTTCGATCCCCAGTACCAAAAAAAACACAAACAAACAAAAAAAGTGCTATTTTCTTAACTCACTTTTATATGCTTTGGGAAGAAAGCAATTAAACTTCACGATGTTAAAAAGAAAAACAAACTTAAATACAGAAAATGTCCATCAATAGTCAAAGTATATTTAATAGTTGTATGAGAAAAATGAAGTGGGCACTTGATGCCAGGGAAGATTTAAAAATGAGCCTCTTGAGGCCAGCACAGGGTCAGAGCTCTGGCTCTGGGCAGCTGCTGTTGGCATTCAGCACAGCCCTGCTGGGGTTAGTTAAGTCTGGCCTGCCCTGGTACACAGCACACTGCTTGTGCTGCAGGAAAGGCCCTGGCAGCCCCCAGGCCTTGAAGTTGTGTTTTCTCAATGGCGCCTGAGGCCTTCACCCTCAGTGCTGCACACAGACACTTCCTGGACCCTGAGTGAAGACAGCCTCGGCTTCCCAGCTCATCATGGCATCAGCCTTGAGGAAGTACATCAGCCTGATGGTGGAGTAGGACTCTCTTGTCTAATTACTGTCTGAGCAATAATTTAAATTTACTAAAGGATATAAAGACAATCTGGAAAAGAAAATGAACATGAAAACCAAAGTAGCCTAGTTAGATTAAATATAAATATACTATCACCTACATATTTTACTAGTAAGTTACAAAACGTCAAGGGCAAAAACAGAAATTTGGAAGCAGCAAGAATAGAGACTCAGTACATACAAGGGAAAACCCCTACAGCCATGAAGAGACTTCTAAGAAGAATCTAGTAGGCCAGGATACAGGGGATAATTTGATCAGTATCAAAACAAAGGAAAAAAACCAACCAACTGTATAATATCTAGAAAAGCTGTCCATAGAAAGGAAGATGATAAAGGACTTTTTCAAACTAACAAAAGTTGTGGGGGATCAACATTAGATCACCTTTATAAGAAATGCTAATTGGAGTTCTTCAAACTGAAATAAAGGAAGCAGGGCCGGGGATTTAGCTCAGTGGTTCCACGGCCTGTCCCGCAAGCGCAAAGACCAGAGTTCAATCCCCAGTACAAAAAAAAAAAAAAAAGAAAAGAAAAGAAATAAAGGAAGCAAAATGATAACAGAAACATATAAAAGTATAACACTCACTGAAGTGCAGGCACAGTCAAATTCATAATACTATAATATTGTAACGGTTTTTAAACCAGATGTATCTTCAAGGTGAACTATAAGGGCAATTATTAAAATAATAGTAGGTGCAATAATGTATTAAGAGATATAAATACAAAAAAGGTATAAATGGTGACATCCAAAGCATAAAATAGGGGAGACCAAAAACAGAAATATTTTTCTGACTAATTTTATTTATCAACATAATAATTTCTAAAGTGTTTTATGTATGGCTCATGATAATCACAAAACAAAACTCTGTAGCATAAATGCAAAAAAGTAGAAAGGAAGGTGTCAAAGTAAATCGTTACAGGAAATTATCTAATCACTAACAAAGGCAGCAAGAGAGAAAGGAAGTATGAATGCATAACACCAGAGAACAATTCACCAATGAGTTGTAAAATCTTACCTACCGGTAACTACTATGAATGCAAGTGGATTAAATTCTCTACTCAAAAGACATACAGAAATGAAGTGGAATTTTTAAAAGCCACCAGGAATGCACTGCACACAACAGACTTGACACCTTCAGGAGCACAAAATAAAAGGAAAGGGACGGAAAAACATAGTCCATGAAAAAAAATCAAAACAATAGGTGTAGTTCCACTTATTTCAGATTAACAGGCTTTAACTCAAGAAGCTGTTAAACATGTAGACAAGGTCATTTCATGGTAACAAAGCGCTGGCTTTTGAGTGTGGGTCTGGTGTTGCCCTCTCTGCCCTCTTCTCCTTCCCTTGCTCCCGCTCCTGTTCACTAACTGCTTCACTGTGTGCTGAGAATGAACACCTCCATGGCTACACGCGAGAGCATGCCCAGGAGAAATGATAAGCCGTGTACCTGCTATGACAAAACCCATGATAATCGTAGTAAAATTGTTTCTTAATTTGAATATATTTTGTTCAACTATATTATAATAAAGAGAAACTGTTTTCCATAAAAAAATAAAAAAATGAAACTCTTCAAGAAAATGCTGCCTGTGGGCCAGCCTTGTATTTTTAAAATTTAAACCTAATATACATACACATAAAGAAGTTTTTTAAAAATCATACCACAAGTAAAAAATTGGTAACATGTTTATAAAGTACAATATACCAGTACAGTGTATTCATCTTAAAGAATGTGGCTTCTCGAGTTTTAAAAGTCCCTTGGTTTCCATTTACGTACATGGTCTAAAATTCAGTTGTGTGGCATAACACAAGAAACCTGTGTAATGAAGCCTAGGCCCTGAACACCTTCTATTAATTAATTCCAACATTAGTGAGCATGAAACCTGGAAAGTAAATTGTCAATATCTGATCAGTGAGGTACAGATTATCTGAATAAAATTTATGACCTGATGTGAGCAGTCAGCAATTCCAACACACATTACTGCTTTGTAATAAATTTTGTATGGTTTGCATGTTCTTCAATATGAAGATTTTTTGCTGCCTTTTTCTCCAGGTCTGTTTGGCAAAATTCTTCTTACTTATGGTCCCTGTGTGTCCAGAAGAACGGCTACTGTTTCCTTCTTCAAAGAGTCTTTTTGTTAGCTCTAACTTTCTTTTTCTGCTTCTCTAGCTTGTTTCTCTAGCTATGCTTGATATTTTCCATCTTTAGTTATTTGGTTGGCTTTTGCTTCCATCTTTCTCACTAATGCCTTCAGTTCACACTCTAAGCTGTCTTTCAATTCAGTGTTTGGTGATTCCTGTGTAAGTTTTGCAAGCTGCTGGTGATCAAAGCTCATCTGGCCAAACTCATCCGGTTAAGTCTAAGACTTTTGACAATTCGTTTATGCTTCTGGAAGAGGAAGGTGTTGCTGCTTTCTTCTACTACCTTGTGAAGGTACTTGCTTTGCCAAAAGAATATTGTTTACCACTAGGTCATTGCACAAAACTTTACTGTGTTGTTTCATTAGGTCCAAGACATGCTGAATGGTAACTACCACAGCATGGCTAGGACTAATGGACTTTCCAGCCACTAATGGCTTATCACACAAGCATAATCTATAACGAGGTTGTGCACCAAAACAGTTCCTAGGTCCTTTCTTTTCAAGTGGTTTTGATTTTAAAAAAGTTTTTTTCTTGTAGTGGGATCATATGAACTTGTTTTATCTTCAAAGGTAAGTCTCTTTGTTTCTAGTTCAGTCTGCAACTCAGCTGCCTTAGCTTGCATACGTTTCCTTTCCTGTTCTTCTTCATAGAATTTTGCTTCCAATTCTTGCATTTTTTTTTTCCCTGCAAGGGCTTACATCTTGGTAAGTTTGTTATATTCTTGTTCCAGAAGATCCAGCTTTACAAGTTGGCTCTGAACATGTGTTTGATCATGTTGTCGGTTCTCTTTCAAGGGTCACCCATTTCTCTAAAATAGATGTTCTCTCCATGCTTTATCATATTCCACATATACTCCATATGTTTTTCTAAAAGATTTCATTTATTTTCTGCAGCTAGCACCTGAGATGTCAGTTCTTGATTGTGCTTTGATTCTGCATTCTTTGAATTCTCCCTTTCTTGTATCTGTTCATCTAGTACTTTTTATATTCAACTGTTTCTCTAGACAGTTTTCACACTTTTTTCTACCTGAATCCTCTCAAGTTCCAAGCATTGAATCTTATCTTGAAGATTCTTTGGAGCAGAAAATATGGCTCTGCTATTGTTTTCTGGATAGGCAAGTGTAGGCTTATTTGGGGAGCATTGTAGTACTGTTAAGGAAAGGTTTATCAGGTGTATATAATACATACGGAGATGAAGAACGATGAACCATATTTCCATTAGACTTTGATAGTTCAGCTAAGATATTCGAGAACTGAGAATCAGAAGTCACGGACACCGATGCCGCCGCCGTCTTTCTAGTCTCACAGCGCGGGCCTCCGCTGACTGGGTTCACTCAGAGTTACCGAGGGCTTCTTCAAGATTCTAGAGCAGCCCACCAGGGGCGACCCTTAGAGGAACCCCAGATGGAAAGGGGCAGGGTGCCGCTGCCGCCGGGGTGCATCCCCGCCACATAACCCCACGGGGACGCCCACACTCAGAGCGCTCCCGGAAAGGGAAAGCTAGACTTCTTAATCTTTGACAGATCAACTGATAAGAGTATACTATTGGTATTTGTTGGGCCCATAAGGAATGAAGGAGATTACAAACAAATTGTTGTTTGTTGACCTACCTAGCTAAAGTGTTCAATATTGTCAGGAACTTCTTTGTGAAGCTTAAGAAAACGTTTAACCTCCATAGAGTTCATTTAACACAAATTCACAATTTTTTATTACAAAAGTAAAAAGAGTTCATAATATAATCACATACTGTGTGCTATGTAGGCATTTACCTATTGAACTTTAATTTTATACTGTCATCTCAGAAAAGCCTGTCTAGATTATGTTGCCATGGTACTTTTGGCTGATAAATGATAAACACCAGGATTTTACTGAGGAGGTTTCTGCCTTAAGAAAAAGGCAAGTCCATGGATGTTTAGTTACTATCATCAGCAACAATTAAAACAGAGGAGATGTTAGCCAGGTACTAATCCCTGAAAGAACTGATTGAGGAGACCCTCTTGTCTAATGACCTCCAAAGACAAGTAAGTACATCCTCCTCCACCCTAAGCCTCCATAAAATTCTACACTTGTTTACTGAGAAAGCTTGTAATTCACAAGTTAAAGGGATCTTGCTAATTAAAATGTCATAATTTCACTGTGGGGGCCTGGTATCTATGGTGATGTAGGAACTCATCCAGATCAAAATCTCTACCACCTATTTTTGAAATCTAGTTAAAGCCTGAAGTGATGGAGAGCTTGCTGCAAAAAAAAAAAAAAAAAAAAAAAACTACCATAAGGCCTTTTCTCACTCTTTGTCTGACTCCTGTCCATGAAAGATTCAGGGAGTGAGTGGAAAACAGAAAGACAGGAGTCAGAGAAGCGCTGCAGGTGGCTGCCAAATACAGTTCCGTGCTTGTGACAAAGACTGCCTATAGAATGTTTTTTCTAATGTGGTGATACACTATGCTTCCTCAGAAAATGTGCTCTAAATCAGTCCTTCAAAAGTTTGAAAAGAGACAGCGATAGCACTAGAAATCTTTTCCGTATGGAGATAAGAAGGCTGAGGCTAGAAGTTTACTTGCATGTATTTTTATGCATTAAAAAATAATAGTTCATCTGTATCTAAATAGTCATTTATTTGCTGAAAATTTTATAATGTAATAGTAGAGATTTTGTAATATTACAAAGCTATTTAAAACCCACAACTGAATACAGCGTACTATACAATTAATTTGGAAAAAAGTATAATATCAAATAGGTTTTCAACACTTGCTAAAAAATTTTGGTTTAAAAAAGTGCTAAATAAATTATATAAATTTTCATTTAGTGACAATTGTTTCAGATAATTAAAGAATGGCTATTTTCTTAGTCTGAGCCGGTATAACACAATACCATAAACTGGGTGACTTTTGAACAACAGGAATTACTCTCAGTTCTGGAGACTGAGAAGTCCAAATCAAGAGGTATCTGATGGGGTATCTGGTGAGGGGATGCTTTCTGGGTCATACAAGGATGTTCTTTTGCTGTAATCTTATGTGGCATGAAGTGTAAGAGAGCTCTCTCAGCAAAATGAGAAGTGGGATGAAAGCAGAAGGTTAATGGAAAAGTGGAGAAAGTTTTTCATAAGTGTACTAATCCCATTCATGTCGGTCCCATCCTTTGGATCTAATTAAGGCCCCATCTTCTAATATCTCACCTTAGGAGTTAGGATTTTAAGCAATAATTTTGGAGCTAAGAAAATGAAAACATTCATGGTATAGCAGCCATGCAACAAACTGTATCTTCAAGTTACAGTTAGATGACTATTATTGTTATTTCAGTAAGGCTGGAATACAATAAAGTGGTGAAAACAGCATCCATTTCCTTAAGGTAATTCAACTAAATAATAACATTTTGATTCTTTAAAAAATCTCATCGACTTATCAGCCAACAACCAAATCTCTTGTGCTGTTTTTAAATTTTATAATTAAGCGATACTGAAAATTATGGTCATAATTCATAATATATACTCAACAAAAGAGGATCAACTCTTGATAGATTTATGTCAAAAGTTGATTATTAAATATGATGCATAATTTTCAAAAGTTCTCTGTTTATGGAACATGTTTTCAGGCTATGAGCCTGTAAACTACTTAAGACTGTAACATTTCACAAATGTATGTATAGTCCTTAAAAATTAAAGTACTATAATTTTATCTTTTAGTCTATATTTATAATAAATATTAATTATGAAGTTGATTATTTAGTGGCAGCCTCTTTTCTAAGAAGAAGTAGAAAGAGTAATCCAGGCATTAAAAGAGTAAGTACAAGGGCCCTTAAGAAGGAAGGAAGATGAGATGTGAAAAACCAAAGAAAAGCATGAGACTGAAAGGCAGAGTACAGAGGAGATGGGCATGAAACATGTGCACTGAAATACGAAGGAGCCAGTAGTGAAGGGGAGAGGATGACAACATAAACAAGAGGTAGAAATACGAACAGGATAAGATTCTAACAAAAGAAAAAGTGGTGTGAGTGCCCTCTCTGTGAAGGAAAAAATAAAGGGCATCTGCTCAGAGCAAAACTGTGGGAAGAGGGACTTGACAGGGAGGTTGACAGAAAATTAGAAATGGGTAAGGTAAAGTTCAAGGTAATAATTTCAGAGCATGGGGAAAAAATTTGATGAGAAAACAAAAATTCTGAGAAATACTGAGAGACCAGTTAAGATTAGTCATATGAAGACTTCCTAAAGAAATTTTGATACTATAAAAATTCCTTTTTTAATATGAACTGTTGCAGATTATCAAAAAAGTTTCAATATAATTACCTAAAAAAATCAGAATAAACTGGTCTTACTGGGGGCAGGGGCAAGAGCATTAGATTGGGATGGCCACTTGCCAGCTGTGTAATCTTTAATTTCCTAACCTCTCCATGTCTTTATGTCCTTAACAATAATGAAAATGGGTAGTTATATACATATTCTTCATTTGCTATTGTAATTGAGATAACAAACCTAAAGTGACTAACACAAAGCCTGGCAAAGAACAGGCATTTGATAAAGGTTAGTTACGTTCTTAATCCTAAACTGGCTGCTGGTATAGCTGGTTAACATCGCTGTCTTGCTGCTCTCCAAGAAGATAAGGCATTAGCTCCAAAATACAGGCACTTTCCATCAAGACACCTGCTTCCAAGAATTATTATCCCAGTGGCATCATTATTAAGGGTTTAATTCTCTCAGCTCTGCAAAGCCAAAAAAACAGACTTCATGAAAATAACCCATAAAACCAGGTCTGAGAAAAGCAGATACACATAACCAAATTCAGAAATACTTTTATAAACATACCAATTTATAGATGACAAGTGTGGAGAGCGGTGTTAGCCATAGAGGATCCATGTTTAATCTTACCCTCCATAATATAGAGCAAGGAGACTATGTTATGAGGAACCACGTACTTGCCGAATTAGATTGCCCTGGAACGTGATGAACGTTCTGTAAGCCCGAGAAACAAGGAAGCCCATGAGGGTGGGGAATTCCCAAAGAACTGGTAAACAACGAAGCAGGTGTTTTGGATAAAGGTCATGGTTAATGACCTAACTCACTGAGTGTATAAAAGAGAGGTGAAAATAAACTTGCTTGCTCGGTCTTGGGAGCCCTCCCAACTATCTCTGTGTCTTTCTTTAAGGCTCGGTCTTTGTAGGCCCTCCCGTCTCTCTGTTTCTTCTTTCTCAATCCTCACGTCCCCACTCAGGTCTTGTTCGACAGGTTGCGGCCGGACCGCGACAGACAAGTACAGTAAACCTAGATAACTGAATGAGAACATTAATATTTGCTGATCAGTACATCCTTTAAGAAAATTATGCAGGAAGCTGTTATGCACTAAATGTTTGCATCCCTTTTCAGACTCATATGTTGAAATCCTAATCCACAAAGTGATGGTATTAGGAAGTGGGGTATTGGGGAGGTGAAGGGCTCATAAGGGTGGAGCCCTCATGAACAGTGCTTATTTGCTCTTTCCATCTTGCGAGAACATAAGAAGGCCATTTGTGATCCATAAAGTTGGTCCTCACCAAATACTCAATCTGCTACAGGCTTGAACTTGGACTTTCATATTAGTCAGTTTTACAACAGTAGGACACAATACCCAACACCTACAACTTTGAGGAGAGGTTTAATTTGGCTCACAGCTTTAGGGTGTTATGGTTTAGCTCTAAAATAACCACCCAAAGAAGTCTCACTTGTTCAGATGTGACTGGATCATGGTGTTGCTATACTCATCAGTGGATTAATCCACTGATTAACTATGGGTGAATGTGCTATTGGGGGTGTGGAGCTTGGTCAGAGGAGGCAAGTCACTGGAAGTGTAACCTAGAAGGGTGTGTTCTTATCCCTGGCTCCTCCTCTCTCTGTCTGCTTCCTGCCTGCCATGAGGTGAACAGCTTTTCTCTGCCAGTCCTTTCTTACCACTCCATTTCTGTCTTGGAGCCAGCCAGCCATGGACTGAATCTGCTGAAACCATAAATCAAAATAAATCCATTTTCTCCTTTAAATTGCATGTTTGGATATTTTGTTCCAATGAACAAATAAAGAAAACTGGTATCAAAATAGGGGCACTGGTCTGATTGTACTTGATCATGTGGTTTAGAAGCCTTTGGAAGTGATCTGGGGGAAGTTTGAAGATAACCGGCTAGAGAAGCCCTAGAATGTTGTAAGGAGTGCTTGATGGGTGATACGGGTCAGAGCTCAGAAGACAAGAATACTGAGAGGAATACAAGAATGCAGAGAAGAAAGGCCAAGCTCATGAGGTTTAATTTGGGAACCAGGACTCTTATTTTTATTTTTTTGGTACCAGGGATTGAACTCAGGACCTTGCACTTTTGAGCCAGGCAGTGGCACCACTGAGTTAAATTTCCAGCCCTGCCAGGACTTTATTTTAAACTAGAGTAATGAATGTTTCATTCTGGAAAAAAAAAAAAAAAATTTGTCTACATCTTGTCAGTGTCATAAGATTTTGTATGAGGCTAAATTTTAAAAAAAAGGTGTTGTAATAATTAATATGGAGGGAGAAATATTAAGGCAGCCACATGTTCAGGAGGTGGCATGGGTACTCCTGGCTGGTATTAGGCAGGTCTATGATGAAAATGAGGTACAAGATGTAAAATAGTCAGTCATAGCTTGGCCAGAAAAGAGGCACCTGTGAAGTTGCAGCCAAAGAGATTGTGGCTGCTGAAAAGATTATCATTAAAAGACGCCATGTGCTCTGCATCAGAACAAGAAGAAAGATGCCTTGATGACAATTCAGGAAATAGCAAGACCTGACCTATCTCAATCAGTCTGATACAATTCAGCTTAACCACCACAATTTCCAGAATTGTGAGAAATACGTCTCTGCTGTTTATAAAGCACCCAGTTTATATCATTTTGTTACAGCAGCCCAAAGGGACTGGGCAGAAACCAGATTAAACTCAGGTCATTCATCTACATAAGACAAGTGAATTGGGCAGTAATAATTAATTCAATGAATTATATAATATGGTCAATACCCTTGCAAAGACACAATAGTCAATCATAGATTGAGGCCAGCCGGTCAACTATCATGATAGATCATGTTTCAAAATAAAATCTATAAAACAAGCAAAAAAAATCCCAAACATTGAACATATAGCTCAGTGGGATAGCACTTCCCTAGCAAGCACAAGGCTGTAGGTTTGGGGTGGGGGGTGGCTACACTCCCTTTGAACCATGCTGAGACATACAACATAATTATAGCTCTTTGACTCTTATATTTCTAAGAATTATGCAGACTGCTGCACATCTACCCATACAGACATAAGTTTTTTCTTCTATATCTAAAAAACAAGAATCATCTACTTTAATCACCTTTTCATCCTAGTCAACATGAAATAAAACTGTTAATATTTAAGAAATATTCATTTCCTAAAAGTTTGGGAGTTCCCTTTTATTTTTGCATGAATTTAAAAAGTGAAGTA
Organism: Heterocephalus glaber; assembly: GCF_053883595.1. Taxonomy (NCBI): domain Eukaryota; kingdom Metazoa; phylum Chordata; class Mammalia; order Rodentia; family Bathyergidae; genus Heterocephalus; species Heterocephalus glaber. The sequence goes on along the minus strand of NW_028258156.1, from coordinate 21,790,793 downwards.
AAATGGAATTTGACAAATGTTAAAATGGACTCAAACAGTAAAATATTTAAAATACACTTCAGTGCCTTAGAAAATATTTTCTTTAAATACAGAAGAACAGAATCTTTAAAATAATCATCCTTTTTTTTTTTTTTTTTTTTTTTGGTACCGGGGATCGAACTCAGGACCTTGCGCTTGCAAGGCAGGCACAATGTCACTGAGCTAAATCCCAGGTCCAATCATGCCTTTTTAATATGTTATAATCACCTACCATTTTGGAAAATAGTATTTTAATTTTACAAACGTTGGTAATTCTTTCTTTATATAATTACTTGGTTTGATTCCTGTCACTCTAAAATACATTAAAATATTAAGAACTGTATAAATTAAAGATATACACAGACACATAGTCAATCTTCAGTAACCACAGGGGATTGGTTTCAGAACACCTCAAGGACACCAATGTCTGTACTGCTCAAGTCCTTATATAAAATGGCATAGTGTTCACATGTTTACACATATCCTCCCAAGTAATCATTTTTAGTTTACTTAAAATGTAAATGCTAGGGCTGGGGATTTAGCTCAGTGGTTTCAGTGCCTGCTGTGCAAGTGCAAGGACCCAAGTTCAATCCCCAGTACCAAAAAAAAAAAAAAAAAAATGTAAATGCTAAATAACTGCTACACTGTACTATTAAGGAAATAATAACAAAAAATGTCTGTATATGTTCAACTACAGACAGAGCTATCATAAGCCTAAGTATATAGTACATGAACAAAACACAAGGCAAACAATGCTCAAACAGGGCATGGTAGAGAGGTGAAATGGTGAAAGACTATAGGAGGCTGTTCCTACACATCACTTCATTCTCATAGATACAGTGGAGTGGTCAGCACATTGAGAATTCAAGTTTTGCTTTTTGGAACTTGCTGGAAGTTTTTTTAATATGTGTGATCAGCAGTTGGTTGAATCTATAAATGTGAAACCCACTCATATGGAGGGTTGAGGGTTAAGTGTGTGTGTGTGTGTGTGTGTGTGTGTGTGTATAAACACTTCATAGGTAAAATTTTTAAATAGTATATATACAGTAAAGTTTTAAAATCACTGATGAAATGGTAATATACCCATGACTATGAATTCAAAGTGCTTATAACATACCTTCTGAAATGTTAATTGCCATCTTCTTGCAACTACACAAACTGTGCTAGCATTAATTTCCTATAGAATATTCATCTTTATTTAAAGTTGATTTGGAATTCCTCAAATATTTCTTTGAAAAGGTAAGAAATAGACAATTGTCCTTCAAAAGAAATATTAAGATTGTAATCTAGTATATAATTATTTAACGTAATAACTTTGTATTTTATTGATCACTTCAGGGGATGAAAAAGCAGGAAAAAAAATCTAGTTCATAATGAACCTCCATACATAGAAGTTTTATATATATTATAATAAACTATAATAAATAAAATATCTATATGATAATAAATAACATTAATTCCTTTCTTCTTTTTTAAAGGTGCTGGTATAACTCTAAATAGAAGTTCTAAACACACCCAGAAGAATCAGGGAAGGTTTTCTGGAGAAATTAAGGAAACAGCTGGGTACTGAAGAACAAATACAAACCAAGTAACCAAGTGGATCAGATGATTAAGTGTATTCAAGGAATAGCCACGAATGCAAACACACAGGGGCTGGACAAGGCTGGTATGTTAGGGAACAAAAGGAACATCCAAGTGTCATCTGTGGATGTGGCAAGACATCAAGAAGCACATAGATTAGATTAATAATGAGCAAAGTTGTTGAGGGATTCTCAGTGGTGAAAGGCCACAACTAGATAAACTCTTTCATTAAGATTGTGAAAGCAGTATGAATAGTAAATGAAAATTAGGGACACTAACAAAGACTACTACAGTAATCTAGGTGAAAAACTAAGAAGATGAAATTAGAAAATGGGAACAACTGGATTACCCAATGGATAAGTCTGGTCCACTGTTTTCATAAAAAAGGTTTTAATGGAATACTGCCAAGCTCATTCATTTAGCTGCTTTCTCTCTAACACAGCAGAATTCAGTAGTTATGACTGAAAAGGAATGGTCCACCAAGTCTAAACTATTTGCTTCTAGTTCTTTGTAGAAAGTGTGCTAGTCCTTAGATTAGCTATGTCCCAAGTTTCCCACATGAGTAGTGCTGTTCTGTAAAAGCTAATGAACAGAGGAGAAGATAAATGTGATAGCTCTGATTTTCAAAATTCTGAGTTAGAGGATTACTGTAATGTCCACTTGGAATAATGTAGATGATATTATAAATGAGTTGTTTAACATACATTCCAGCTTCCTTTTAGTATGGTTTTGCTGTGGAGGCTGCAAAGGAGTCTTTTTGCGACTCCCTGTGGAAAGGGCTCCAGATTTCACTCAGATTCTGTTAATCATAATCACCTATGTGACATTTAAAAGGCAGAGGCTGGGCCAGGGATTTAGCTCAGTGGCGCCATGCCTGCCTCACAAGCGCAAGGTTCTGAGTTCAATCCCTGGTACCAAAGGGGGAGGGGCAGAGGCTGAACTTCTCCTATTCTTGTTGTTTTCCTTGACAAGTCTGGTCACAGAAGTGAGTAGATTTTTCTATATTAACTCTAGTAGTCTCTAATGTCCACTTCTTACCCTAAGTGTCAAAATGTAGAACAGAGGGCATCTACTTATTGATCTGGATAATATCGGGTACCCTAAGGCTCTAAAGCTATCAACTACACTGAAGAATAAACAAAACAGCAGGTAGTTTCATGATGCGGAAGAAGCAACACCTGCCCAATTAGCCCAATTCTGCACATACAAGTAGTTCCTTACTCTAAGTTTCCCATGTGAACTGTACTGCTCTGTAATAGCTAACCAAAAATAAGGTAATCTAAGATTATGGCCTTTTTCTTCAGCTCTTGCAATGATATCCTACAATAAGTCTTTGTTTCCTAATATTAGCTAAAGATTCTGTTCTCTATAAGCAAACATTAACCCATACAAGCATCCTAAGGTATGCAGTACACAGATAATACAGTTTAGAAAAGAGGTCTGGGATTCAGATTGAAATCTGAATGTTATCAGAAAATGGGAATGTAGGAGACAATTAATGAAAAGCATTTAGAATAGAAAGAGGCCAAACAGATATAGAAAGCACAAACACTAAAGAGGAGAACAGAAGTTATTAAAAATAAGACTGAAATCAAAAAGGAGAAAAACAAAAAAAGCAGGAAAGATTCGGGATTAGAGAAACTAAGAGAAGGGGGGGGTTAAGAAGTTGAAATAGTCAACAAAGTCAAAATTTGAGAGAAGAAAAAACTATCAAGGGAAACCATCAAAAAATCTGAGAGAAGAGAAAAACATTTTGGGAAATTCGGAGGTCAATAATGACATCATTGAAAGTAGATTTATTGATGAAAGCATGTTAGAAGCCAGAATAAACTCGGGACCACATGAGAAGTCAAGAAAAGGAGACAGAGCAGTCTAATCTTCCAAAGTTTAGTTGTGAAGCAAAGGGACTGGAAAACAGCTATGTAATAAATTATAGCTACATAAACGATTTATATTAAAGATCTCTTGTTCTTTTTGCATGGGAGAAACTTTACTATCTTTGCTGCAAGTAGAAAAGGAAAGGTTGAAGATTGAGATAAGTAAAGGAGCAATGTACGGCGGCAGTACGACAAGGGCAGTATGGAATCAGCCTGTAACGAGAAGGTAAATGATTTAATGGAGTTAAAGGTGACAGAGAATAGAAAAGACTCATGTTACATGGCTTTGATTTTCTTTATCAAATGTGAGATGTGATCATCTTATGACAGTAAGGCAGAAGGAACTAGATTGGAGGTTACAGTGAATAAAGACGATTTGAAATAGTTATCTGTAAAATGATAGAGGGACTTGGACATACTAAAAACTAATGAGATCCCAGCTGCATTTAAGAACCATAAATTTTAATTATATCAATATTACAGTTGTCTGTTTTTTGTTTTCTTTCTGAACAGCACTGAACAGCTTAGGCAAGGAAGCAAAAATAGAGATAAATGTTCAAGGAGCCACAGATGGCATTTTGCTGTGCAGGCTTAGCAGAAAAACAAGCTAAAAGAATTTGAGGGTATCATCAAAAGCAACGGTTCTTGGTTCCAGACCTAGTGTATCAGAAACTCGTGGGCATGGTGCTTAGCTCTCTGGATTTTAAAAAGAAAATCATCCTAGCAGTTTTGATACATACTTAAGTTTAAGAATCACTAGTTAGGAGAACATTTGAAAATACGGATCTTAGATCAACTTAATACAGAAAAACAGTAGAACCAAAGAAGGGGGCAGGTGTATGGTTGACAAAGCAGGAAACAATCAAGTGAAGATCACTGATGTTCTCAATAAATTAAAAGACTGTATTCTGGATAAACAAAATAAACTGTTATAAAAGGAACAGGAGAGGAAAAATAGGGTTCTAGAGTCAAAGAATAAAACACTAGAGATGTAGACAAAATACTAATGATGACAGTATCTAAGGCTGGTAACAGGAAAAAGATTGTAAAGTGGAAGAGAAGGGGGGTATACTAGACTCAAGTTCGGGCCAGTGGGTGTCAAACATCTGTTAAGTCCAATGTATGAGATTACTCATCCACCTGGGTTACACAGGATGATGGACCTGAGATGGAGAGAAAATAGTACTGCATAAGTCATGAATAAATATATAGGAGAGTCAAAGGTGTCAAGAGATGAAAGCCATCACACAAATAAAAGGGGAACATAGTTTATAGAAAGTCAATTTCCACTGTAAAACCTCAAAGAAGCTAAAATTTTATACAGGTTAGAAGATTACAAAGTCAAAACCAGTGGCCACTCCATGGAAGGCAATTGCCCTTTATTTAATTGAGGGCAGAAAATACGAATATAGAATTGTGTTTTTATCTTTTAAGGATCTAAAAACTTGTATCTCTTTAAACTGGATAACCTACAGAAAGATCTACAGTTAAAATATAACTGACAGTAGATAAAATTGATCTCTAGTGTTAAAGAAGATAGGATAATGCCTATAATGCCTACCTTTAGAGAAGAAAGAATAATCATCATGAACAGGTGAGATGCTAAGAAAGTTGGCAATATCCTACTTCATGACTTGGTTTTGATTTCCCAGATATATCCTTACTATCATATTTTGTTTTGTATGAACATTTATGATTTGTTCACTTTTTATTATGTATACAATATTCAATGTTAAAGGTTTATTTGAAAATATAACTGATACAAATATAACTGATACTCTGCTATATCTTTTAAATTACAACTATTTAGGAATTAGAAAATAAGTACCTTTCTAATTTAGATGCATCTTAACGTACTGAATATTAATAACTTTATTTCTGTCTAATACAAATGAACAAAATGACACTTCTAGTTAAGAAAATATGAGACCTTAATATTGATAACTATGCTTAGATTTGATATAAATGAAGAAAATATCTTCCTGTAATACAGACACAGAACTGACCTAATTCTATCTGCTCGTTTTCATTCATTAATACCTTTCAGTTTCTTTTATTTCAGAATATAAAGCACAGGAAAATGGTACCTTAGGAGAAATCTCAATTCAAAACATTTTTTTCAGTTATGGCACAGTGACTAAGGTACAAGGTTCTGGGCTAGACAGTGATTAAAGTTTGGATCCAAAGCATTTCATTTACTAGCTGTGTGATCTTTAACAAATTACTTAAGCTCTCTGTCTCATCACCTTTAAAACAGAAATAACAATAATACCAATCTCACTGGATTGCTGGAAGGATGTCTTGGACAAAGCAGGTATAATACACAGGTACTCTCCCTTGATCTCAGCCAAAAGGCCGAGAACCGATTACTATCAATCTACCTAAGTATGCACATCTTATAAAAATATATTTCATATTGGATACATTATGTATTAGAAATCTTAGGTCTGTTTTAGAATTAAGCACATGAAAATAGATTCAATAAATTTTCCCTGTGCGTATGTATGTTCTACTGTCAAATTTAATTTGTAGGCATAGTTCCACTGTGATAAAAATAAAGTTCTATCACCCTTCTGAATTCAAAGCCAAATGTCATCTGTATTACAACATATGTTTATATTTTTAAAATGATTTTTTAGCTGGGGATTTAGCTCAGGGGTGCCATGCCTGCCTCGCAAGCCCAAGGTCCTGGGTTCAATTCCCTATATTGAAAAAAAAAAAAAGTTTTTTTTTTTTTATTACCTGAGTTTCTACACCCTGCTCTAGCAGGCGTTTAGCTTGATTTTCCACTTCAAGTCGAGCTCTTGCAATAAAAAGTAGATCATTTTCTATTACTTCTATTCCAGAAAGATCTATTCCTTGAGTAAGATAATCTATTAAAAAAGCACATACACACATTTAAATATTTCAGTATCAAATAAATACCAAGGTATCAAAATGTCATGTATAATTTCTTCAAAAATATCCTAAATTTGCTGTTGAACATAGTTCCACTTCAATATCAGTATTTTTTAAGTTTCCCGAACATTTTCTACTTACTATACTCTAATTTGTAACTAATCGTACCAAATAAGATGAAATTGGCTAGGCAAAGATAGAAATTATGATCATTTTTAAATTCAAAGCAGCGTCAACAGATTACATAAGATAGTATCAAACTGATATAAATTGATTAAATAAAATAAATATCCTCAATATTTTCAGAAATGTCTCAAGTTCTATCACAGGTTTAAAAGTAACTCTCTAATAGTAAAACACTTGAAGTAAATGTCTGACATGTGGAGAAATGATTAGCAAATTATGAAAAACAACAGCATTTGGCAAGTTTACATGATCAATCAGATCTAATAGTTAAACTGAAGAATATTTATGAGATTACTTAATGAAAAAATATACAGAGGAATTAACTTACTGACATGATTATATAAACAAATGTGCACAGCAAAAATTATTAAATGGTGCTAAAATATTGATTCATCTACATATTCATAATTTTAAATTTTTATGCTTATTCTTTGGCATATTTAAAGTAACTGAAACACAAGGAATAAAAATCAAGGCTTAATTAAGCAGTTTAGATACACCTCTACAGTTCATATTTTCTATTTCAATAAGAGAAATTATTTCTAAAAAATATATTTAGATAGAAAATGGCTTCATTTTGCCAGTTAAAAGTATATCAAATAAAAAAGTATAACAAATCAATTGTTCACTATATTTTCTAAAATTAGCACTAATTTTTCATCTTTACTCTTACTGAAATATCCAGAGTTTAAGTTGTGTTACAACCAACTACTAAGGTCAGACTAAATGAAACCATGCAATACAATTCAAACTATCTACTCAGCAGCACTCATTTATCTACTATTGAGTGCTATGTAGTCAGTTCAACATCAGAGAACAAAAGGAAAAAATATAAGGGTAATCATTTAGGTTTAGATTTTGCCTAGAACTCACTAAATGATCACAATCAAGGGGTACAGTCTCCTCAAAGGTCAATATTTTTAATGTGTAAAATGCCAAGAGTTTATATTTCATGTCTTACATACTCCTTACACTATCATCGGAATAAAAATAAGTTGCTAAAAAGAATGGTAAACTATGTTATATACCAATTAATTATGTAAATTTAGTGTGAATAGTGATTCGCAGAAAATAAAAAAATCTGACTTTTTACATTGAAAATTTTATTTTTCAGAGAATTTTGAGAAAAATGTTTTATATTCAAAGGACAAATAGCACTCCTGCTATGTCCTCCCAATTTTCTCACTGAAAGGGCAAAGGCATAAAAAGTCTATCTTGAAATTAAATTTAGCCAGTTAGGATAATGACTACTAAATAATTAGTATTCTATGGAGTTTAATTTTGAAAAATGTAAAATACTGAAATATAAAAAAATCTCAAAGTTTGAAATATGCTAGAAATAACTACATTGACTAATAAACTCTAAGCAGACTTCACAGTCAGAATTCCTAATCACTTAACACTAGTACCTATTGAATCTCTTCATGTACTGAAAATATTTATGAGGAAACTTAATTGATCTATAGGGATTTAATTATGTATCATAATCTTAGAAGTAAAACAATGAGACCCATGGTTTTTGTGGAGAAAAAAATGATGGTATTCATCTTTATTTAAACTGAGAAAAATATAATAGGCTACAAAAAGAAATTAAACCAAAAGACCAAAGATGTGAAGGTACTGGATAACAATGGACATAACAAACATTTCTTTGTAAAATACATGTAATTCTTCTAAATTTAAGATACTAAAACGTGAATTTTGTCTTCCCCTACTATCATGGTTTTGGTCTCCAACTGATATAGGGCAGAAAGTACTCCAAAAATGATACAGGGCACCAAGTAATCTAAATAAGCAAAAATAATCCAAACAAGGGAAATATTACAACTCCCAACCTGCTAGATATCCGAAACACCAGTGTGTGTTCTCTAAAATCAAAGAATGAATTCTTTTTTTTCTTTTAAGAATGAATTCTAGGAACAATGGAGGTTAAAAGTAGGAAAAATTTATTGAGAGAAAGATAGCTTCTGTCTGAGAGACACAGAAGGGGGAAAGTTAAGTGGGTTGCTTTTGCACTCCACTTTTCAAAGGTGTTTTATAAGGGTAAAGCCATGAGGTGTGGCAGGTACAAATTGGGACAAAATTGTAAGATCCAATGGAAAAATCACATGGTGGGCATGAGGTGGGACAAAACCATGGTCAACCAATAAGATTACAAGTACAGTCACTCATTATTTATGGGAATAAATAATCTTAAAAAAAGGAAAAAAGTACATATATTGGGGAAGAAAGGTACCACAGTGCTAGGTGCAATCATAACACACATATGGGTATATGGATATGGATATACAGATGTATTTGTATGTATATATGTGCATGTAAATATGAACGTTGTAAATTGATAAATACTACTTCAAAAGGTGATTCATATTAAGTTTGTAGAAATACAGGACTGAACATTATCTGGAGCACAAACATTAGCAACCTAGCAAAGTTACCAGAAACACATGATATGATGCATTTCTAATTAACTCTCAAGGTTGATGGGCACTATCTGTAACAAACACAAGTTAAAAATGTGGTTTTGGTAGGGGAAAGGAAAGAAGGGAAAGGAATAAATATGAGAAAAGGAAAAAAAGGAAACAAAGTCTTTGTAAATAGGGAGGCATGGAGGGGTTGAAGGGAGGGTAAGGGAATGGGGAAAAAAATAAGAACCAAGATACTCATGTAATGGTACAAATCCCCAATGATGAATGTCATCATACTGTATAACTAAAATGTACCAATAAACTTAATGAATTTTTTTAAAACCCCAAAATTAAAAAATAAAAAATGTGTTTTTGCATATCTATGTTTTTCCATTAAAGGCTAAACAAATGTGAACCGATGACAAGATTATACTATTAGACAAGGACATTACAAAAATTATGATTATATTATGTTCAAAAATGAACATGTTAAATAAAGTCAAATAGAACTTTCAGAGGTAAAATGTAGTGTTCGGATGAGATTTTCAGATGAGACATTGCCAAAAAAGTGGAATATACTGTCTCAAAAAGAAGAGTTTAATGCAAATATCATTAACTGGACACCGGATAAAATGCAATGCTTGTCAAAGAATTTTCTGAAATCCAAAAAATATTTTTAAAGGAGTAGAAATTATATAATTCCACATCCCAAAAGGAACCACTGTAAAATGGATCACTGGGATTTACATGTGAGATAGTGATAAATCTCCAAATTCTAAACTAATACCAAAATAGTATAAATAGTATTCCACGGATGTTTATGTGAAAAAGAGCAGGGGAAGCAAAAACAGACAGACTGGAGAGCTGGATACAGTCACTTATTAACAAAAGTGGCTCCCTTGTACACTCTGACTGTGCAAAGCGCAACATGCACGTCCACATCTCATAAATACTACAAGTAAGCTTCAGATGTTGCTAACGTATCTTTTTAATCCACCCATGAATTATTCTGTCCTTGTTTTTATTTGTAATTAAATTTAATTACAGTATTTATTTTTAATTTTGGGAGGCCCTGAGCGCTGGAACCAGTGTCCTTTACACGTTAATAAGCACACCTCTCCACTGAGCTCCTCAGCCCTACAAGATTGTGATGATGCTAATTCCTTGTATCTCTGCTTCCTGGCTGCCATGAAAGGAATCCCACAGCCAGCCAGCCATGGATTGAACCCCTGAAACCATCAGCCAAAGTAAAGCTTCTTTCTTTAAATTATTTATGTTGGGCATTTTGTCCCCACAATCGAAAGGTCACTAACAGATACCAATATTTTCTTTAACATTATAAGCATTTACCTACCATAGTTTTTGATAATGGACCAATATTTCATCAAATGAATGCAACAAAAATTTAAAACCTTCTGTTACAAAAGAAATGTTATCATGAATAACTACTTTAATCATCTTTCTATATACATATTTTAAATATAAAGAATTATTTCCTTGAGAAAGTATCAAAAACAAATTCTGGATCAAAGATACACTTTTAAGTTTTGTAATACAAATTATCAAACTACTTTTACCACTTTATACATCTTTTCTTCCTAATAATCTATGGGACTCATCTAACCACAGCACTTGATATTATCACTATTTTGAGTATCTTATATGTTGGTGTAAGAAATATGTTCATACCAAGAGAGATTATGTAAAGGTGCAAATTTCCAATGATGAATGTCATTATATTGTATACCTAAAATGTTCCAATGATTAGAATGAATAATCGATAATGCAAAATAGGAAGAAAAGGTCCAAAGGGGTAGGGGTAGTGGGAGGAGCAGGGGAAAGGAAAGAAGGGAAGGGAAAAATGCTAAGAAATGGAAATAAAGTCTTTGTAAATAGGGAAGGGTGGAGGGGGTGAAGGGAGGGCTAGGAATGGGGAAAAAATAAGAACCAAGATGATGTAAAGGTACAAGTTCCCAATGAGAAATGTAATTTTGTTGTATACCTAAAATGTACCAATAAAAGAATTTAAGAAAAAAAAATATGTTCATATTGATCATCTAATGTGAAATTTTAAGTAATGATGTTAATATTATTTATTATATTTTCTTTAGAAAATATCTACAAAATTGAGTCACCTTATATTATATATTGTTTGCCTATCAAATGAGTTTTCTCCCAGTCTGTTCATTTTTAAACTTTTATAGTTACATATTATGTCTTGATACAATTCTCAAAATCATGATAAAATTATCTCTAAAAAACTTCACATTTGATTCTTCCATATATCCCTGCTTGATTATGAAACTCAGGCTAAAGCCTGTCTTGTACAAAAGCAAATATCAACATATAAAACTGGCTTGCAGGGGATTATCTGGAAGACTGATAAATAGGAATCTGGAAAGAAAATATGCTCATTTAGAATCCATCAACAAAAAATTTTATCTTTGAAATTAAAATACACTGTATTGTAAAGATCAGGGTTCATCACAGCAATCAAATTTTAATTTGTTCTCGAGCATCAACCTTCCTTCTTGTCAGCATTTCAGAAATTATATAAAGAACACAGTTACTACAGAATACTGAGCTAAATAACAATTTTAGAAGATAAACAACAATCATACAGTAACACTAAACAACATGGAGGGGGATAATATAACATTGACAGAATTAAATTATCCAATCACAAATGAGATTTGAGCCTCCACTTAACAAAATAATGTCACAGAATTCAAGGAGCTTTACTTTAAAATCTAAATACTTCCCTTTTTAAAAAATTGTTTTAAAGACACACACACACACATGTCATGGCTCACGAAAAAGAAAAAAATCATTTCTCTAAAAACTTCAGAAATCACACACAGTTAGAGAAAAATTAAAAGTCACCCAAAACTTCAACATGAACAATATACCTCATACACATTTCAGTTTTCATTTTCTTATTCTAAGGGTAAAAATGCTTCATTTTTATATTTGGTGTGTTTTAATAATATTTAAGTAGGTATCTTGAATCTGATTGACAAAATATACCTGCAGGGAAAATATTTTAAGGAAAGAATTTTATGTATAATTGAAATTTAATTCTAGTAATATGTAATTAAAAGCACAGTGTAACTATAAAGGAAATTTTTTAAAAGTCCTGTTGATAGGACCACAAAAGAACTAAAGACTTACAGAGAACACAGAATGTAATAACATGGATTTAAAGTGGGTAAGATTTTAATGTGATAACTAAACATAACTAGACAAAGAGAAAAATTCATGCAAATAAAAGCACTCAAGATATGAAACCAACTACAAAAAAATTCCTAAGTCAATGTGTGAAAACCATTAAATTTTCTTATAATCTTGAAACTTAATGTAAAATGAAATAGTAAATATTCACTGAAACAACTTTACCATCTTTAAAATACCTTTATTTATTTATTGTAGTACTGGAGAACAATCCTAGGGCCTTGCAACATGCTCTATCACTAACTTACATTCCTAGCCCCTGAAATACCCCTTTTTTCTTTTGAGATAGGGTTGTGCTATGTAGTCTGGACTGGCCTTGAATTCACTATGCAGCCCATGCTGGCCTCAAACTCACGGCGATTCTCCTGCCTCAGCCAATATATCTTTTAACTAAAAGTGTAAATTTTACAGGAAATAAATAATCCTTTCAGAGGCAGAATAAAAGAGTGCTGAACTAGGAATAACATCTGTGCTTTAATTCTACTCATTTGTACTTAACATTTCTAAGACTCCAAAAAGTGCAGACCAACCAAGCACAGTTGTATGGATAAACAGGATAATGTGTATGAAGTATGTTTTCTAAACCATAAAAACTACACAAAAGTAAGCTATTATTTTTGTAATGGAGTCTTACTTACTAATCCCTTTTCTTCTGATAGGGTAGAGAGAAAAAACCCTAAAGAATAAATAAACATAGGTTAAAATTTATACTTTTCTAGTCAGTCCTTAATTGATATTACCACATAAACTATGCACAGAATAGCCGTAGGCCTAAGTAAATTCCTCTGGCTGAGTCTTTACATTTCAAGTCCAAAGTGCTTCTCAGGGCATGTTTGATCTTCCTTGTTCTTCAAAGCTTCAGAAAAATTTAGCATCAAAAGCCTGACCTCTTTTTTCTCTCTCACTTCAGGGAGAAGGAAAAAATCCTAACCATTAAAAAAAAGACAGTTTTCCTTTCCTAAGTCTTACTACCTAAGAAGTATGAAATTGTGTGCTTCAGCTAGCACACAAACTGCCTAGGGTCAACACGGAGGAGGCTGCATTGTCCATCTGCTTCTATAGGTACCCCTTCCTTTTTCCCTGACTTTCTAACCATGATGCTGTGCACATGACAGTATAGTTTAGAATCACGGATTTATTAAAAAAAAAAAAAAAAGAAGAATCTCCTTTTTTCCTTACTCGGCTGCTGTATTTAGTACCTTTTTTCCAATCACTACCTTGCCAGAAGAGATACCCTAGTCAGTATCTCTCCTTGAATGCACTAGATAAAATCAGCAAAAATAGAGGGAAAAAATGAACACTATCATAAACCAAAGGCATCTGACACAGAGCATTCCACTCAACAAAAGCAGAACACAAATTCTGCATAGCTACACGAGAAACACTAACCAGGATAGGCCATTCATGTCCTGAGTCATAAAAGAAAGTCTTAAATTTTATTTAATTTAAATTTTGTTTTGTTTTCTTAAGTCAGGGTCTCACTTCATAGCCCGGGCTGCCTTTGAACTTGCAATCCTCCTACCTCTGCCTCCCCAGTGCTGGGATTACAGGTAGGTGCCACCATGCCCTACCATAAAATAAACTTTTTAAGTTTAAAAGAAACCTCACAAAGTTTTTTCTTTCGTTATACGGGGTTGAACAAGGAAATTTTCCAAACTTTGAAAATAAAACAACATATTTATAAATAATCAATGGATCACAAAAGATCTTAGTAGAAAATTTTAAAATATTGAACTGAATCAAAATTAAAATAAAACAGCAAAATCCTTGGGATGCAACTAGAGCAACTGTTACAATTTAATAATAATAATGTGAATGCAAAAAAACTGTACAATTACAAAAAAAAGGTCATAAGTGATTCAAGAAACTAGAAAAAGTAAAGTAAACCCAAACAACCAGAAGAGAACTAAGCAAGAAAATAAAAGAAAATCAATGAATCAAAACAGGAAAATAGAGAAAATCAAGCTGAAAAGGTTTTTAAAGCATCAATAAAGTTGATAAATCCCTAGAGTAAGACCTACAAAGAAAACAAAAGGAAGATAAATTATCAATATTAGCAATAAAGGTGTCATTGTAGGTTTCATGGGCATCAAAATGATAACAGAATAAAATGAATACCTGAACAACATAGAAGAAACTACCAGAATTCATACAAGATGATCTGAACAAATCTATGACTATTAAAAAAATAAGTGTGTACTTTAAAACATTCTGAATAAAAAAAAATCTACAGGCCTATATATTTTAACTATTGAAAAAGAAAGCCAGCTACACAACAAAAGCAGCAGCAACACTTTCTAAAACTAGGAAAGGGGCAGGGGAGAGGGATGACACATAACATTATTCCTTTAAAGACAGACACAAAAATCTTCAAATACTAGCGAATCTGATTACACTGGTAGTTAATTCAGGTAAGTTTTTTTTTTGTTTTTTGGGGGGGTTTTTTGTGGTACCTGGGATCAAACTCAGGACCTTATGCTTGCGAGGCAGGAGCAGTGCCACTAAGCTAAATCCCCGGCCCAGGTAAGTATTTTTAAAAAAATCTCCCTAATGAGCACAGACGCAAAAATCATCGACAAGATATTAGCAAATGGAATCTTGTGAAATATAAAGATAACAATACCCCATGACAAAGGTGGGGGGTCTCTTGGAATGCTAGGAAAACAGAAGACAGTAATTTAAAGATGTTTACAAATATATTCTAAAACAACAAATAAAAAAGTTCATAACAAATCTACAAGAGATAAAACATAGACATAAAATACTCTAAAAATGCAGAAAAAGAGAAAAGAGGAAAGCAATAAACAAATGATACAGATAGAAAAATTCTAGAAAATGCAAGCTAAAGTGTAGGTCAGTGGTTCCCTGTGGATGGGAAAATTTTCAGAGAAAGGTGGCAGAGAGATCTCACTTGGAGACTTTTGGGAGTGATGAATATGTTTACCTTGATTGTAACAAAGGTTTGTTTCTCAGACACCAAAATATGTCAAAATTTATCAAGTTGTACATTTTTAAAAACTGAGGTTACTTTCACCGCCTGTCTTGCAAGCACAAGGACCCGAGTTTGATCCCTGGTACCAAAACAACCCAAAAAACTGAGGTTACTATTGATCAATTATACCTCAGTATTTTTTTTTTTTTTAGGAAGAAAATCTGCAACAGAAACACATCAAAAACAGCCTCAGGCTTATTCAATAATTTAATTCAAAAATTAAAAAATCACTTTCCCTCTTTCACTATCATTATGAAAGTAAAGTCATCAAGAAGGACCTGTATGACTTTGATTTTCTCTTTCTGACAGCCTTTGAAATGCCTACTGGGTGCTGTCCAAACATACACAACAGACACCAGTCCTACATTTATGTTAGCGCTTTGTCAACAAATAGAAAAGAGAATTATAAGAAAGGCAGTCCTCTTATTCAAAAACTTGTTCAATAAATTTATACATTAAAAGATTTATTAGATCTGGGATGTAGCTCAGCAGCACAGGGCCTGCCTGGCAAGCATAAGGTCCTGAGTTCGATCCCTGGTACCAAAACTAAAAATTTATTAACAAAAAAGCTAAAAATATATAATTCTTTTTAAATTTAATTTTTTTGAGACAGGGTCTTCTATGTTGCCCAGGAGCTCCTATGTGATCTGAAACTCCTAGCTTTAATTGAACCTCCTGCCTCAGACTCCCAGGTCCTTTTGGATATTTAAAATGCATCGTAATTGTTAGGAGAAGTTCCATAGTAAAGAAACCTGATTTATTCTGTTTTTAACTCAGCATTTCCTAAATTTCTTCATCATATATATGCAGAACCAGTGTTCACTAAGCATTTAGTGTTCTGCAGCATGTAGGCTTGACAGAAGCAGTCCTTCTGGTATGTGACTGTCTTAGTCACTTTCCTCCTCGCTGGGACAAAATACCGATGCTGGCAACTTAAGGGAGGAGAGGTCTGCTTTAGCTCACATTTTCAGTCCTTAGCCAGCTGGTTCTAAGGTAGAAAGGCATGGTGGAAGGGTGTGGTGGAGAAAAAGCTGCTCACATCATGGTGGTCAGTTAACGAGACAGAAGGAGGAGTTGGGGAGGGAGACTGACCCTCCTGGATCATGCCCTCAGTAACTTGCCTTTTCCCACCAGACCCACCTCCAACAGCACACTTACCTCTGAACTCATCTGTGGATTAACCCACTAAGAGTACATGATGCAATCACCTATGAAAAGCCTCACTTCTGAACACAAAAGGCTTTTCGGTGATATTCTAGATCTAAATCATAACAGCAACTAAGAATTAAGCTAGGTGTGGTGGCATGTCTGTTGTTCCAGTAACTTAGAGAAGGCAGGAGGATTCCAAGTTCAAGGCCATTCTGTGTAATTTAGCAAGACCCTGTCTCAAAACTTTAAAAGGTATATCTATGGCTGTAACTCAGTGGTAGAGTGACCAGCATGTGCAATGTCCTGGGTTTAATCCCCAGTACCCCCTCAAAAAAATAAGTAAGATATCTATCTATCTATACCTTATTCTCCTATGAATAGTATTCATCATATAAACATCTACAACTATAGAATCTTCTCATATATATGACACCATAACAGCTTCTGGCCATATTCATTGTTATTAAATGAATTTTATTTTAAAAAACACAAGAAACGTAAGCACTATATGATAATCCATGCTCTGAAGAACCCTATTACTAAGGTTTTCAGAATTTAAGAACTTAAAGTTAATAACAGAAAATGTATACATTACTGGTGCAATACACTGACATAAAAAGGTTGGCAGAATGGCATGGGGTCATATACAACTAGTTATCAAAAATAATAACAATAACATTCATATGTTTACTATATATTATGGGGTTGAATTGTGCCTCCCCCCTAATTTATATGCTGGGAATTCTAACCCTAGTGCAGTGATAGCGAACCTTTTGGAGCTTTCAATGCTAACAAACGGCTGTGGCACATGTGCCATTGGTTTGCCACCACTGCCCTAGTGCCTCAGACCTGACCTTATTTAGAAAGAGGGTCATTTTAAATATAATTCATATTCCTAATGAAATATAATTGATGCCCTTATAAAAGACATCACAAATAAAGAGTGCTACTTGAAGAAGATTCTGAGTTTGGGTGAGGGGTTTCCACAAGCCAAGGAACTCCAAAGATTGCCAGTAAACCACCAGAAACTGGGAGAAAGTCATGGCACAGATTCTCCCTCAAGAAAACAAACCTGGGCCGGAGATTTGGCTCAGTGGTTCTGCAGCTTGCCTTGCAAGTGCAAGGTCTCGAGTTCAATCCCTGGTACCAAACAAAAACAAAAACAAACAAACAAACAAAACCCTAAAGAAAACAAACCTATTGACAGCTTGGTTTTTCGACTTCTATCCTCCAGAATCCAGAGACAAAAACTTTCTCTAAGCCACTCTATATGTGGTGTTGCTTCATTACAGCACCTCTAGCAAACTAATACACCATTATAAGAATAAGTATATTACTCATTTAATACTCACAACAACCCTTTAGTGAGGTACTTTTATCTGTCCTGCTTAACAAATGATGAAACTGAATCACAGGGCTGTTATTTAACTTGCCAAAATTCCCAATTATTAAGTGATAAAAGCAGGATCTGGAAAGTGACACACATGGTCTTTGTCTTGGTTCAGGCTGCTATAACACATTATCATAAACTGGATGATTTATAAGTAACAAAAATTTCTTTCTCACAGTTTTGGAGGCCAGATGTCCAAGATCACAGTAGGGTTCTGGTGAGGCCCTCCTGCAAGCTTATTAACTGAATCCTCACATGGAAGAGGGCAAGATAGGTAACTGGCACCCCTTTTATATGGGCATTAATCCCATACATGGGTTTACTTCCCAAACGTCACCTCCAAAACCTATCATAAATTTGAGGGTATTAGGGACACAAACATTCAATCCACTGCTGTGTTTTTGTTACAATAGTCCCACAGTGTGACTGTATGTTTCAACTACCTGGGGTATTCCTGGCTGTTTAACATCATTTTTTTATTCTCTGGCCCTCTAAAGCTTTTCTCTTCACATATGTAAATCTTCTAATAAATCCTTTCTACTTAAACTAGCTGTACAGTTGTAGATTCTGCTGGCCTCAACTAGGAACCTTGACTGATATATGTATTAGGAAATGTTAGAAAATGAAGTTCTGGGGAAAGCTTAAGTACCTACACAAACTGGCTTGGTCACAATCTCAGAAATATCTGAGTGATTTTTAAGCACTATTGGTTACATGGATTTTGAACTTTGCACTGTGACAGTGAAGAGTCTCTCCTACAGGGCTGACCACAAAAATTAATTTCTCTGGTCTTAAGTATTACATGTTTGTTTATTCTGACTGTAAATGTACTATTCTGACCAAAGTGGCCTCTCTCCAAAAGAAAGGTTTATATACCTAGACCATTCTGGAATCTGGTTAAGGAGGTTAGGGCAAGGTAACTAGAGAGCAGTAGTTGAGATTTGGCGTTTCCTACCCAACAAAACCGACAACAGCCCATTGATGATTCTTCCCCTCTCTTGTCTTATATTGCTTTCCGTGAAATTCAATTCATGTTACCTCCTCATGAAAACACTACATTCACAATTATTTCACAACTAAAAAGTACAATAAATTTTAATACAAAATTATGTCCTGATAAAAAATGTGTTGAAGTTTAACCCCTAGTACCAATAAATGTAATTTTATTCGGAAATAGGATATTTCCACATTTAATTCAGGTAAAATGAGGTCATGCTGGCTTAGGATAAGTTTTAACCCAATGATATAAAACCAGAGAAATTTAGATATGCACAGTGAGAAAAATGCCATATAAAGACACAGAGACTTACTAAGGAAAAGGCTTCATGAAAAAAGAGAGACAAAGGTGGAATTATTCATTTATAAGCCAAAAATACCAAAGACTGCCACAACCACCAAAAGTTTCAAGAGACAAGGAAGGATTCCTTGCCCCAGAGCCTTCAAACAGAGCATGGCCATAGCCAACACCTTCATTTCAGACTTTTCACCCTCAGAACTGTGTGAGAATAAGTTTCTGTTGTTTTAAGGCACTCACTTTGTGGTAATTCGTTACAGGCCCCCTAGGAAACTAATACATCTTCTCTGATACAGTCATGATTTTCCATCTTCAATCAATGCCCAATTTAGACCTGAAGGTATAGACCAAATGAGGTAACTCAGAAATGAAGTCAGTAAAAGTTCCACATGCAGAACAGCTGCAGCATGAGCCATTTAGTCTTCTACACAACATTCACTGGCACAATACCAGTGAGTTACCATATTCTCTTAGCTTAAGAGCTCACGAGCTACTGAATAGAATTTTCACAGTGAATGAATATGCTTGCAAAAGGAAGTAGAACAAAAAATACTGTCTTGAAGCACATGTAGTAGATACTTTACTAAGCAAAACAGAGGTCACCATATCAATTTTACATTAACATTTTTGTTATTAAAAATAATTCAAGAATTCATGTGTGACAAATCAACTATATAATGAAAAGTACTCAGTAATAGAATATTAATAAGAGTATTACTCAAAATTTGACCTAAACTACTTTGTCCATTACTGTGGAGTATTTTTAAGGAATAACCATATTTTAATCTTTCAAAGGAATTAAACTGTGATCTTGGAAGAGCTCGGGTAACATAATGTGAATGCAACAGCTCAGAGTAAGTGCAATGTTACTGTATGTTTTTATTTTAGTTATTCTAGGTGATGTAAAGTGGTATATTATTTTTTACTTGCATCTCTCTAGTGATTAGTAATACTGATCATTTATTCACATATTTATTGGCTACTTTTGTATCATGGGGGGAAGTTGTCTATTGAAGTCTTTTACTCACTTTTAGCTGGACTATTTGCCATTTTTGAATAAGAGTTCCTCATAATTTGCATATAAATACCTATGTCAGATATATAATTGGCAAATAATATCTCTTCCTATTTTGTGGACTGTCTTTTCACACTGAGGATGACATGCAAACATTTGATGTACCAAAGTTTTTAATTTTTATGAAGTATAATTTATTTTTTCTTTTGTCATTTATCCTTTAAAACTAAGGTCATAAGGGGCCAGGGATTTAGCTCAGTGGTTCTGCCACCTGTCTTGCAAGCACAAGGCCCTGAGTTTGATCCCTGGTACCAAAAAAAAAAAACCAAGATCACAAAAACTTACTCTTACGTTTTCTTCTAAGAATATGGTTTTAGACCTTACATTTAGTTCTATGACACAAGCTGAGTTCCTTTTTTGCAAGATCAATACATATTCCTTCTTTTCAATGTAGATACCACTTGTCCCAGCATCAACTATTGAAAAGACTACTGATTCATACCCTTGTTAAAAATTAATTGACCATAAATATGAGGGTTTATTTCTGAATTCTCAATTCTATCTTCAATTTCATTCTAATATATATGTGTCATTGACAGACTGTCCTAATTATTACAGTTATATAATAAATTTTAAAATCTGTAAGTATAATCCCTCCAGTTCTGTTTTATCAATTTGTTTGGCTATTATATTTCAAATTTATTTCAGGTATTCTGGGTTGCTTTATCTAAATATGAATTTTGCCTTACAACTTCTGCAAAGACTACCAATTTGGATTCTGATAAGGACTGCATTGAATCTATGGATCAATTTGGAGAGTGTTGCTATTTGTGATAGGCAGAATAAAGGCAGCCAAAGATATCCACATACCAACCCTCAGAACCTGTGAAATGTTACCTACATGGCTGAAAAACAGTACAGATGTGATGAAAGCTCTTGACATAGGGAGATTATCCTGGATGATCTGGATTGACCCCAGTGAAATGACAAGCATCCTTATGAAGGGATCAGGCCACTTCATTACAGAAGGAAGGAGTGTGAGAATGCAAGTGTGAAGGGAAACGGTGATATGGTGCAGGGCCAAGAACTGAGGAATGAGGACAGCTTCCAAGTAGCTGGGAAAAGGCCAGGACATGGGTTCTCCCCAACAGCTTCCAGATGGAGCAAACCCTTCTAACATTTTGATTACGGTGCTTTAAAACCGATTTCGGTTTTAATCTCCAGAACCATTAAAAAACAAATGTGTATTATTTTAAGCCACTGCATTGTGATAATTTGCTACAGCCACCACAGTAAACTAACACACCTAACACATCCTAAGCGTTTTGCATATAACAGAGTTCAATATACATACAGTAAAAATTAATAAAAAAAGAAAAATCTCTACATATAATCAAACATCTCTATATCCTTTTCTCAATAATGGATAGAACAGGCAGTTAGAAAATCAGTACACAGGGCTGCGGATGTAGCTCAGTAGTGCTGCGCCTGCCTAGCAAGCACAAGATCCTGAGTTTGTTCCCTGGTACTGGAAAAAGAAAAAGGAAATCAGTACATCTATCTATAGAGACACAACGCAAACATGGAAAAATGTCTTTGATTGATAATTTAGACTGGAAGTAATAGAAGGCTTAGTTATATTCTATTACTAGCTTTTCAAGTTTTCTCTAGTTTGATATCTTTAAAAGAAAAAGAAATGAAAAAACACTGATACATATATATCATAATATATAAACATAAAATATATAAAACATAATATATAAAAATATATATTTTTCATCTGCACATCATCGAACTAGGTTACCTTAAAATCAAGGTATTTTTACCAGAAAAATCTTACCATCTCCCACACTGATATTTAAATGAACTCTCCAAACACAGTCCAAAGAACTGCTATTTTGGACAGGAATTTTGTGGGCTTCAAAAAAAATTATTTTAGAAAATGTCAGAAAAAGAAGAGAGAATGGTAGTCTGTTTTACCGATTGAGTTTCAATATTATATCATTTTGCCAATCTTCTTTTGTCTATGCCTCTACTTCATTTATTTGTTTTACTGGAATACTATATTTTAAAATAAGCTTTAGTCATCTGGTTACTTTCCTCACAATCATTAAATCTTAAACAGAAAGAATTACCAAGGAGAATGTGTCAAGTGAAAAGACCACAAAGTACTGTAAAAATGACTGCTTTATAGTAAACTTAAGTTGAAAAATGTTACACACTAAGAATTTTGACAAAATACTTGTAGGTTAAAATAAAATTGAAGTTGAAAGTCTATCATGCTGGAAAACATTTTAGCAATTCAAATATAACATATATATACATACATAAAAATTTACAAGCTCAAGTCACCTAATCCTCTAAGGACATAGTCTTTGGATACTGAAATAAGAAGATGACATGAGAATGGGCCAGAGGGCAAGTATAATAACACTTACAGGAAATAGTTTTGATGTACACATCTCAGTTAACTATGGAATACCATTAATGAAAGGTACCAAACTGTTCTTATAAGAAAATCTGTCTCTCCATGAAAGTAAACAGCCCTTTCTATTTAAATTTGAAGAAAAAAATGAGATTTTAAAAGTCATATTGTATTTATAGTACATACACATCATCATACTCAAAAAACCAAGGATGTATCTTTCAGTAAAAATTTTACAAAAAAAAAAAGCCTTTCTCTTTTTTCTATTCAATATATTACTGGAAGTTCTAGGCACAAAAATCAGGCAAGAACAAGAAATTAAAAAGGCATCCAAATAGAAAAGGAAGAAGTAAAATTACCTCTGTTCACAGATGACATGATCTTACATAGAAAAAATCTTACAGATTCCAAATACAAACACAAAAAGTAGCAAAATTGTAGGACACAAAATCCATACAAAAGTATCAGTTGTAATTCTATCTAAAAAAAAAATTCAAAATCAAAATCAAGAAAATAATTCCACTTACAATAGCATCAAAAAGAATAAGATGTTTAGGAAGAAAGTTAGCCAAGGAAGCAAAAGACTTGTGCTCTGAACACTACAAAATGTAGCCAAAAGAAATTAAGATAACACTAATAAGTGGAATGAGATCTCCTGCTCCCAGACTGTAAGACTTAATATTGTTAAATTGGATATACAAAGTGATCTACAGATTTAATGCAATTACTATAAAAATCTCAATGGGGTGTTTTGCAGAATGGGTAAAAGCAATCCTAAAATTCATATGGAGTCTCAAAGGACCCTGAATAACCAAACTAAACTTGAAAAGGAACAAAGTTTGAGGTCTCATACTTTGTGACTTCAAGAGATATTTCATAGCTGCAACAACCAAACTTTGGTGGTACTGGCAGAAAGACATATGTTCAGACCAGTGGAACAGAATAGAAAACCCAGAAATATGTAAACCTTTGCATATATGGTCAAATGTTTTTTGGCAAGGTTGCAAAGAAAAATCAAGGGGTGTGTGGAGATAATCATTTCAACAAATGGTTCTGGGAAAATGAAGTATTCACATGCAAAAGAATGAAATTGTGTTCTTACACCAATAGACAAAACTTAATTCAAAATGTATCAAAGATCTAACCATACAGGCTGAAGCTATAAAACTCTTAAAAGAAAATACAAGGAAAGAACTTCATGGCATTAAACCTGACAATGGGGCTGGGGATTTAGCTCAGTCGTTCCGCCGCCTGCCTCGTAAGCACAAGGACCCGAGTTCAATCCCCGGTACCAAAAAAAAAACAACAACCTGACAATGATTTTTCTTATATGACACCAAAAGCATGAGAAAAAAATAAATCATACTACATCAAAATTTAAACACCTGTATATCAAAGGACACAATCAACAGAGTAAAAATACAACCTACAGGAGATATTATTTGCAAATCATGTGCCTGATAAAGAATTAGAATATATTTTCAAAAACAGACAACTAAAAGCAACAATATAAAACTTGATTTAAAAATGGCCAAAGGACTTGAACAAACATTTCTGCAAGGAAGAAAGACAGGTGTTTAAAAGCACACAAAGATATTCAACATCCCTAATCATTAGACAAATGCAAATCTAAACCACAATGAGGTATTACTTCACACCCACTACAATGGTAACTACTAAGAGACAGTAATAATGCCTATGGTAAAGATGTAAAGAAATTGGAACCCTTGTGTACCGTTGGTGGAAATGTAAAATGGCATAATTATCATGGAAAACAGTAAAGAGATTCCTCAAAAAAAAATTTTTAAGGGGGTTGGGCATAGCTCAGTGATAAATTGTGTTAGCATATGTGAAGTCTTGGTTTAATTTCCCACATCACAAAAATTATTTTAAAACAGAATCAATTTGATATAGTTTGGGATTATACATAAAAAAGCTCTGAAAACAGGATCTCAAAGAAATATTTGCACATCCATGTTCACTGAAATATTACTGGCAACATTCAAGAGGTAGAAGTAACATAAAGGTCCACTGACAGATGAATAAATAAAGAAACTGTGGTATATAAACACAATGGAATATTAGCCTTTAAAAAGAGAAAACACTGTCACAGGCTACTACACTGATGAACCTTGAAGGCATTATGGTCGGTGAAATAAGTCAGTCACAAAAAGAAAAACACTATATATGATTCCATTTATATGGGGTATCTTGCTATGTTTGTTAGGTTGCCATCACTGTGACAAAATATCTGAGTGAACCAACTTAAAAGGAGAAAAAAGTTATTTGGGCTCATAATTTCAAGGTTTAGGTCCATGGTCACTTGGCCGTTACTTTGGGCTGGGATACCACAGAACATCATGGAGGGACAGCATGGCAGAGGAGTCTGCTCACTTCTTGCCAACTAGGAAGTGAAAGACACCCCACCTCCTAAACATGCCAATACCTCCCAGTAGTGCCACAGGCTGAACAAGCCTATAGCTTACAGGCCTTTGAGGACACTTAAAATCCACACTGTAACGCAAACAATAGTCAAACTCTGGAAATAGAAAGTAGAGGAGTGGTTGCCAAGGGATGGGGGAAGGGACAAATAAGAGCTTGTTCAATGGGTACAGGATTTTATAAGATGAAAGAGTTCTAGAGATGTTGTATTACATGAATGTAGTCAACAGTGCTAATAAACAGTAAATTGTATGTGCTTCTTGCAACAATAAAAACATAAAAGTGTTGGTGAAACTCACACACATAGGTGGTAGGAATAAATTGTGCAGCCTCTGTGAAAAACAGTATGATGGTTTCTGAAAAGAGTAAACATAGAATTACCATATGGTCCACCAATTTTGCTTCTATGTATGTATACCAAAATAGTTTAAGTAGAAGAAGCTTGAACAGGTATTTGTAAAAACATGTCCATATAGCATTATTCACAATACCCATGACGTAGGATGAGTAAATCAATAAATTGAAGAAAATATAGTACTGTACATAGCTACAAGACACTATTATTTGACCTTTAAAAGGAAGGACATGCTCTCAGGAGGCTAAGGCAGGAGGATTACCCTGAGGTAAAGACCAGCCTGAACTACACAGCAAGATCCTGTCTCAAAACACCACAATTAATTAATTAAAAAAAGAAGAAAATGCTGGCATATATTACAGGATGGGTGATCCTTGAAGACATTACACCAAATGAAATAAATTGCTCACAAAAGGACAATTACCATATGATTCCCCATGTCTGTGGTACTCGAACTCACAGACACAGAAGGTAATCTGTGTCAGTGGCCAAAAGAAGGTGAAATGCACAATTGGTGTTTAATGGGTACAGATTTCAGCTTGGTACAGATGAAAAAGTTCTGGAGCTAAATTTACATACTTACTGTAATAGAACCATCCACTTAAAACTGTTTAAAGTGACAGATTTTGTTATGTATATTTTATCACAGAACTTCCCTTTATTTTGCTGTTGTTGTTTTCTTGTATTGAAGAGTGAAGCCAGAGCCTCCTCACTGAGCTATATCCATAGTGCTTTTCATATTTTTTATTTTGAGCTAAGGTCTTGCTATGTTGCCAAGTTGCCCATTCTGGGTCCAAACTTGTGATCCTCTTGCCTCAGTCTTTCAGAGTGCTGGGATTACCAGACATGCATTGCCCTGCCTGGCAAGAGCTACTTCAAATTTTATTGGTCAAGGTTTTTTTTAATGTTATTTTTTGCTTATAACTAGATAAAACTAAAAAGGGGTGTGGGTGGGAGGAAATCTCAAAACAATAGAGGATTGAAATACAGTTGGCCTGAGGAAAAATGTTGGGCTCAGCAAATGTCATCAATTCTCAGTGTCTAATAATTAAAGCACACAACATGATGTATTTCTAATGCATATACATATCACCTTTAAATGTCATTTCAAGAAATGAATGTCCATTTTCAGTAACATCTGCACTGATAAAAAGAAGACATTCCAATGACATTATCTGAGGTCAAAGAGCAACTATTACCCAAAAACTAGATGAGTCAAGAACCTGAGATCTGAGTTTCACTTCTTCATTTTTAAGGCCACACATTTTTGGTCAAGGTATTTCTGAGCTTCACTTTGTTCCTCTGGTGGTCAGTATGAGTTTCAAATGAGATATTTGTGACATTTTAGAAAACATGAATGTTTTACATTAAGTTCAAGGTATTATCATCAGAAATTTCATTAAATGAACATAGGAAACATGGGGATATATTGCCATATTCTGACCTCTTTCCTACTTTACTTTACCAAGTCCCCTCTCCTCCATATACTTCATTCCAAAAAAGATGAATATCCAGCCCCAGTGTGTTTTCCTTATCATTAATCTATTATATTTGGACAGCATAGTCCTAATGTCATTTATTTTAGAACAATAAGCTAAAATCTGTTGCCTTGGCATCTTAAATAAAAGATTAATATTTTGGGGGAGGGGTACTGGGGATGGAACTCAGGCCCTCACGCTTGTGAGGCAGGTGGCAGTACCACTGAGGTAAATCCCGGGCCCAAAGATTAGGAATTTTTATTCTTGCTTATGTGATATTATCTGCTGAAGATAAAAAATACTGGTCCCTGGAAGAGAATTAAATGTCTTCCTTTTTACTGAGCAATTATTACTAAATGTCGATTTATGACAAGTGTTCTTTTAGATCCACTTAAAGATGAGAGACTGTGATAGTGAAACTTAATTGCCAACTTGATTGGCTTGGGAGCTGCCAAGGGATTAGTTAAACCCACTTGTCGGTGTCTCTGGGTGGGTCACAGAGGTGTGACCTCAAGTACCATATATGGTCCCTGCCAGTTCCTCTCTGGCACAGTTTTTGGCTCTGCTTCTCTGGCATCATGACCTACACAGTTTGATTCCACTACACCTTTCTGCCATGATGTTCTTTGGAGCCAGTCAACCATGAACTGAATTCTCTGAATCCAGGAGCCAAATAAACCTTTCCTCATTTAAGTTGCAGGAATCAGATATTTTGTTTAGCAATACAAAAGCTGACTAAATAGAGACTATGAGTTTTAATATGCCTTTTACTTGTGTTTTATTTACTTTTATTACTTGTTAATAACTACGTATTTCAATATGTATTTCAAACTACAATAGGATCAAATATTCCTTGTGCAAGTGGAAATTCTTGCTTTGTCATCACAGTAGTAGGCAAAGTATTTTTTCACTGCAGTTGCTGCAAGTTGTCAAACCAGTATTCACTTTTCCTTTCTTCATTACTAATGAAACTCCAATTTTGTTCAAGTTAACAAGGTGCCTAACTAAATAAAACTTTTATGATTAACATGTCTACTGGACACAGTTAATTTACTAGAGGTAATCAATTAGATATATATTCCAGTCTACCAAAAATGTCTGAAGAAATTTGACTTCCTCAAGTACTCAACACCTTTTTTTCTTGCACTTCTTTTTCCTACCTGCAAATTACATTAGATACCTAAAGGTGTAGCAATCTTATTTAGGCCCTATAAATGAAAATTAAGAACAGCAATGTTTTTAGTTTCTTAACGTATTTTCTGAGCACATATACCACCTCTGGATATTATATGGAAAAAGAGGAGTCTGTTATTTCTAAACCATTGGATAGCACAGTTTATGTTATTTGCAGTCAAACAAAATACTTGTACATGGTACTTACAAATAAGAAATTATAAACTATGATTTAAGTGCTTGAAAAGAAAAACCTATGAGAGGAACTATAATTTAGATTAGAAAGTCAGAAAGAAGCTTTATGAGGAAAATAAATGCACATCTCTTGTTCCAATAAAAACCTGGCTCTTCTCCTGCAACCTCTCAAGTGATGAATGTTTTCTCCTTGATCCTTTGTGTTATTTGGCCTGGAGGTTATGTACTTGTCCACTTTACTTCTCACTGATACTTCCATTATCCCTTCATCCTTCCTAAGAACCCCAGCTAAGACTCACGTCATCAATCTATGCCATTTGTTACCACTTCCTAACCTCTTGTCCCCTACTGATCTTACGTTACTCAACGCTAGAGTTCCTTGCTACTGAAGGCCATGGTCATATCTTAAAGACATTCTTGGGGGAGAGGGCAATGCTGGGGACAGAACCTACGGCCTCATGCACCATGTGTGCAAGGCAAAATATTTTACCACTAAGCTACACCCTCAGCCCAAGGATAGTCTTCCAGGAATGCTTGCATGTCTTTCCTGCATCATGAATTTTTCCCTTCTCTTACTGAGTCATTTCCATCAGCATATGACCATGATGTAATTTCTGCACCTTAAACAAACCAAATAAAAAACTTTTGGACTTCATATCCCTTTTTAGTTACTAACAGATTATCTGCTATGCTTTAGAGCAAAATTTCTCCAAAATGTTATCTGTATTCTATCTGTAATATTTCTCTTCCCACTCTCTTGAAGGTACTGAAAATAGTCCTAATATTGCCAAAAAGCTCTTTTCTAAATATGATACTTTTTGTTTTTACTAAAAAAAAATTCTATTTATAAATTTATATGTAGTGGTTAGAAAAACTTTTTATAAATTATCTTTTTCCATCAATTTGATTAAATTCTATTATATTATCTATTATCATATACAAACATAAGTAATCGTAATTATAAAGTACATTATGACAGGGCCAGGGATTTAGCTCAGTGGCATCATGCCTGCCTCACAAGTGCAAGGTCCTGAGTTTGATCTCCAGTACCAAAATTAATTAATTAATACATTATGACTATGATAACTATAAGATATTTGTTATGATTAATTATAATAAGAAATTGTGACCTAATGTTTTAAATCCTTTTGAGTTTTCTAAATAGACTATCATATCATCTGCAAATAAAGACTGTTTCTTTCTTTTCAATTTTCCCACTATTTTTTTCTTTTCTTATCCTACTATCCTGGGTAAGATATCTGGTATACTATCAGTAAAAGCTGAAGTAGTAAATATTATACTTGTTTTATAAATATCCATAGTCAGGTTGAGGATACCTGCTACTATTTTTTACTTCCCCATAAAACTACTCTTCACTTAGTATTCTCCATTCTATATTTTTAATAAAAGATGTCAAATATATCAAATATTTTACCTCTATAGAGATGTTTCTGCTTTTTAAACTGTCAGTGTAATTAATCAATTATTTTTATCTTGAATTAAATTTGCACCCTCAAATAAACCCAACCCTCTCCCAATGTTTTATCTTTTTAAGCACTGCCAGATACCGGACTTCTGTATTCTGCTCTCAGAACAAAAAAACATGCTTTTCATGATTTATATCTCAAGGCTAGAGTTTTCTGGGTCCTCAAATTCAAATATGCATAAGTAGCTCATCCATGGCAGACTGGAACCTTTTTCTTGGCTTATTCAGGAAGTGGAAGCTTATATTGAAGAGGCCAGAAGAAATACCATTCTGGAATTGTTAGTAAAATCCCCACAGTTGTACAAATTCAAACCTGTGAGGCATTTCCTTCAAGGGAGTATGGACTATACTTTACCAAGAACTAAAAAACTGAGCAAAAGACAAAGAAATTCTGTGTCAAATAGTTTCAACAATGGAGCATATGAGAGTGGGGGAAGAGAAAGTCTAGGTCTAGAGAGGTAAATGGCAAAGCTGGGACGCTATGGACTCAGGGACCAAGAGAAGGACCTGTGCTTTTGCTGGACAGTGCCTCAGCCTCTAGGATCATTATCATCCATATCCTGTAGACTCTGAATGTATACCCTCAGCCCCAGTATCCCCTGTGAATTTTGTAACTCATATCATCTCTTGAATACCTAAAAGGCATCTCAAATTTAGGATGTGCAGAATGAATAGATACTTTCTGCATCAAATGCTCTTCACCATAGTACTCTCCATCTCAGTAAATACATGAATTATCCAATGTCCCATAAAACATTCTCATAATGTCCTTGAGAACAAAAACTTGGCTTCTGTAGTACTATTGCTTAAAGCAATATCTAGGACATAGAAGCAGTTAAATATATACTCTAATCCTAAATTCTTCAGCAGAAATCAGGAAAATAATTAAAATTTCCAGCAGCTATAAGATAGTCCAAATTTTAGTTGTTTTTCCTATTTAAAAAAGCTGAGAAAGTGCTGGAGTATAATAAAAATATATATATTTGGCCAGGCATGGTGGTGCACGCCTATAATCTCAGCATTCAGGAGGCTGAGGCAAGAGGATTATGAGTTCAAGGCTGGCCTGAACTACACAGCAAACAGAAACAAAATAATATATTGCCTGGCAATTTAGTAGAACCCTGTCTCAAGATTATAAAAGGTCAGGGATATAGTTTAGTGCTTCCTGGGTTTATCCTTAGTTACACCAAAAACAAAACGAAACAACAAAAACAACCCTAACCAACAGGGCTGTGAAAGCTTCTGAGGTGGGGGTCTGAGGTACCAGGCTGGAGGGTGAGCTACCAGAGAGGCATGGAAGCACTCCAGCTCCCACCCACATGTCGCCCTATACAGCTCTTTCTTCTGCCTATGCCTAAGGTGTACTCTTTAGACTAAACTGTAAGAGTACACTGACAACTTGTCTGAGTTCTTTGAATTCCATTAGTCTTTCTAATAAATTATCAAATCTGAGGACAGGGTTCTGGGAACCCTCTGAATCTGTAGCTGGTTCTACATAAGTACGAGTGACGACCTGAGATTACCAACTGGCATGTGAAGTGGAGACAGCTGGATGGGACCAAGCCTTTGATTTGTGCATTAAATCCACTTGTGGAGACAGTGTCCAAACAGGATTAAATTACAAGGACACCTATTTGGCATTAGAGTATTAGAAGTGATGTAGGAAAAGACACCAATGTCAGAAATGATTTACACACAATTCAGGTGTGTATATTCATATATATACACACCATATAGTAGACAAAATAAAGAAAGGTTAGAAAGAATTTCCCTTAGCCACACACACGGTGAGCAAAATATATGTTTGGGACCGTGGTCATGATCATGAACCTAGAATTACTGACTACAGTCCTACAATACTCAGTTGTAAAACTGTTAACAGTCTTACAATGTACAATTACACGGACTTCCAAACACTTCATTTAAAGCAGGTTCTGATATGCAAAAGAGAAAACTGAGTGCTAAAATCTGAGAAGGCTCTGCCATTAATGAGAAAGAATTTAACCACAGTGAACTGAGTACTGCAAAATGCTAACTCATTTTTCATCCCTAGATTTTGAGCAACCATGTATTTCCTGGGCCTGCCCTGTTAACCTTTCATTGCCAATAAATGGATCTTAGGGAGTGTCTATTTGCTAATAAAGAAAATATTACCAATATAAAGAATTGAAAAAAATCAGACCCTCAAAATTCAAAGACCCAATTCAAAAATGGGCAGCTGAAATGAACAGACATTTCTCAGACAAAGAAGTAAAAGCAGGAAATAAATATATGAAAAAATGTTCAACATCACTGGTCATTCGAGAGATGCAGATGAAAACAACACTGAGATTCCACCTCGCCCCAGAAAGAACAGCTGCTATCAAGAAATCAACCAATAACAAATGCTGACGGGGCTGTGGGGAGAAAGGAACCCTTCTCCATTGTTGGTGGGAGTGCAGACTGGTGTAACCACTGTGGAAATCAGTATGGAGATACCTCAAAGAACTAGGACTAGAGGTCCCATTTGACCCAGCTATTCCCCTACTGGGTATCTTCCCCAAAGAATTAAAAGAATCATACCACAGCAATATATGTGCACCCATGTTTACAGTGGCACAGTTTGTAATACCTAAGGTTTGGAAACAGCCCAAGTGCCCATCAACTGGAAACTGGATAAAGAAGATGTGGTGTTTTTATAAAATGAAGTACTACTCAGCCATAAAGAACGAGAAACTATAGAGTCATTTATAGCTAAATGGATGCATATTGAGGCCATACTCTTAAGTGAAATAAATAGGACACACATGTGTAAATACCGAATCGTATCTCTAGTGTGAGAAACTGAAAGTGTAAATAAGGAGAAAATGATTAAAATGAATAATTGATAATTTGAAATGGGAAAAGGTCCAAAGGGGTAGGGGTGGCGGGAGGGGAAGGGGAAAGGGAAGAAGGGAAAGGAAAAAGTATGAGAAAGAAAAAAAAAAAGGAAACAAAGTATGTAAATAGGGAAGGGTGGAGGGGGTGAAGGGCGCATAGGTAATGGGGGAAAAATAAGAACTAAGATACATCATGTACAGGTACAAACACCCAATGATAAATGTAAATGTATTGTATACCTAAAATGAACCAATTAATATATAAATAAATTTTAAAAAAGAAAATATTACCAGACAATGTGCTTATTTTTCCAACACTAAATTGCTCTTATCAAGGTTTCAAATGATAACCTATAAGAAATTTAATAATCCACTCTTTTTAGTCTCACCCTTTACCTCATTTTCAAAACTGTCTTCATACTGCATCTAATTCCAAGCCTTTCTAGAATTCCATGGGATGATGTTCTGCTTCTTGGCTTCCCTTCTCCAAGTATCTATGGTTCCACTTTCTACCTGCTTTCCATATTCCAAAATTTTATTAATTTCTTCAATCTACTGGGTCTCACATTAGTTCTCCTGGAAGGTTTGTGCCATTTTAGTCCATTACTGTCATTTTAATGAGATTTAAGGAGGAAATAGAAATAAGCTATGCATTCACTCCCATGTATTTGACCAGTATTAATCCAGAGTTTACTTTTCAGTCCACCCAGAATACCAGATAATTCTCTCTAACTCCAAATATTTGTATCTTATTATCTCCAAACACTCCAAAACCTTACCTATTAATACTCAGTTCAAATGTTACCTACACATAACATCTTTTCTAATCTCCCAAACTAAATAATGTATCTATCTTCTGAATTTTCACAGCATATTACTTGTTTCTTTCCTGGCATTTAATTAGACCATATGTGCTAAATCTTAATGACTAATGCTCAAAAACCCCCCCCTGCCCAAAGTTATTCGCTTCACTATAGAACACTTTAAAACCCATCAATCAATCATTTATTTAGTAAAACAAGTTAACTTTTAAATACAAATATTCCACTCAGCAAGACAGCAGAACAGGAGGTCACTTACTCATATCCTCCCACAGAAAAATTCTGCACCCATCCATAAACTAAAGTCTCTGCAGGAGCCTCGGGATTCAGGTAAGAGGTTCTGAAACGCTACAGAGTAGCCCAAAACACAGGAAAGCTGTTTTGAGGGAAAAGGCCAGTACCGTACCTAGATAGCAGACCTGAAGATCATATTCTGGGAAACAACCCTACTCCCAAAGGGCTACAAGCCAGTTTGGCCTTGAGCCTGCAACCAAAACCATCTGCCAAAAGGTCCAGGAAAAAAATCACGTATACTAGTAGAGTACCTTGACTAGAAGAACTGCCTGCCTTTCCAAACTGGTTCTAATGGTACATCCAAGTTACCCTGCAATTCAGATCTAGCCCTTTCAGCAGAGATCCAGCTTAAAACTGCTCTTAGAACTGCTATCAGAAGGACCCAGATGGAGACTCACCCAAATCTTGAAGCCTAGGTAATCCATGTGAGTCTCCATGAAAGGACTACACACAACAGATTCTGATGGGCCCAGTCTGAGCTCTAGCCAATGACTACAGCAGGGGTTCTGTCCCATCTCTCTAGGAAACTGCTGCACCTGTAAAGGGTAATATGAGAAGGCACGATCATCTGGACCATTATGACAGGATTCTGGACTCAGGTCCCTGGCTAGCTTTTTCACACAATGCAGCTACCTTCCTGAATCTTCCCCAGGGCCCTCCAGGCCAGAGCTCTGGATACTTGTGGCAAAACTGGGCATATCCAACTTTGGATACTTGTGGCAAAACTGGGCATAGGGAAGCTTCTAGTGCTTAAATGGCTGTGGGTCCAACAACAATCTGCTAGGATAGGCCCAATGAAGAAGGAAGAGCACAAAATGCCAGACTGTGAAGACAGAGTAAATATATAATTTTTCAATGTACAGACATTTATGTATGTCTACAAGCATCAAGAATTATCACCAAGCTGACAAAATACAGTGCCAGTATTGAACTCCAAAACAACAGAGATGTGTAACATTGGATCAGGAATTAAAAACAGCTGTGTGAGATGTGTAACGTCAAATGAAGAATCAAAAACAGCTTTTTTTTTTTTTAAAGTTCAATCAGTTGAGGATGTAGTTCAGTGGCAGTATGTTTTGCCTAGCATATATGAGGCCCTGGGTTCAATCACCACTATAACCAAAAAAAAAAAAAAAAAGCAAAAAGTTTGGTAAACTTCAAAGAAAATACAGAAAAACAATTAGAAATTTAGAGAAACTGAAGTAATTTTTAAAAATCAAACGGAAATTCTGGAGCTGAAAAATCCAATGAACAAAATTAAAACGGCAACAGAGCACATCAATAGAATTGATCAAGCTGAAGAATCAGTAAGAGTGAAGAAAGGCTATTTGAAAATACAAAGTTACAGGAGGAAAAAAAGAAACAGAACAAAGAAAGCTTATGAGATCTAAGGAACAGCATCAGAAAACCAATTATTTGAGGCAACTGAACTGAAGAGGGAGTACAAAAAGAGTAGTAGAGAGGCTTATTCAAACAGTAACAGTAAACATTCCAAACTTGGTGAAAGATATAAATACTCAGATATAGAAAGGTCAAAGAGCACAAATTTGATACAACTACATAAGACTATTAAAAATACATAATAATCAACGTCTCAATAGTCAAAGGAAGAGAGAGGATTCTGAAACCATCAAGAGAAAAGCAAACAGAATTTCCAAGCTGAAGGTGAGGAAAGAAATAAGATGATATAAACAGGGCCGGGGATTTAGCTCAGTGGTTTCGCCGCCTGCTGCGCAGGCGCAAGGACCCAAATTCAATCCCTGGTACGGAAAAAAAAAAAAAAAGATGATATAAACAGAGTACTGAAGGAAAGAACTGCCAGTTAACACTACTGTACTCGGCAAAGGCTATCCTTCAGAAATGAATGAGAGATAAAGACCACCCAGACAAACAAAAGCTGAAGGAATTCAACCTATTTTATAAGAAATATTAAAGGAAGTTCTTCAAGCTAAGGTATTATTCCTCAAAAAGATAAAGTTTTCAGTATGTTACCCTCTTTCCCTGAAAATAAGACCTAGCCAGAAAATAATCAGCCCTGAAAACTAGAGATCAAAAATGCCAGCCCCAATCAGCCTCTCCTTGCCTTAGCTGTCACCACTATTCTCTTACTCAGTGGCTACGCAGTAGGGCGTGTAAGGCAAGGCTGACTGGGGCTGGCACTTTTGATCCATGGTTTTCAAGGCTGATTATTTTCTGCCTAGGTCTTTTTTTTTTGAGTAAATATGGTAGTTTAATAAGACTCCTTTCCTTTTAAACTATAATCTTTAAACAAAGCATATATGACATTTAATAGATAAGGAAATGACATCTTACACAATTTCAAGGACTAAGCATTTGGCCTCTGAGGAGGAGAAAAAATATGGATGTATGTACTATGAATAATTTGTAGATGTTTTTAAAAGCTTTCAAATATTTATATACATGCCCTCAAGATAAGCATCAGGGCAACAGCATACCAACCATATTATTTCCCTACTTTCATATGTATGCCTCAGGTTATAAAAATATTTTCTCATCTTCCAAAAATATTATCTCATCTTAAGTTTACATTAATTTCACCTTTTAAAAAAGTCTAAAAGTGCAAGGACCCGAGTTCAATCCCTGGTACCAAAAAAAAAAAAAATCTAAAAGGAACAAAGTTATGAAGTTATACCATGCAATTTATCACCAATATACAATTTAAGATTATGACCATTTGAAGTAGATAGCAGATCAAATAGTATGCTATGATGACGTACTTCAGAATATGCAAACTTGAGGTTTTAAAAGTCATATAAAGGAGTATCAGTAAGAGAGAATGGGATCCAAACATATATTTTTGGAAAATACTGTAATAAAACAGTTGACCTTCTATTATATCTCCCTAGTTCCTTAGTCAAATTCCTACTATCTTTCCAAGCTTGAGAGAAGTCTATTACACACAGTAATGTAGAGTTTTCCTTTGTTGCTGCTCCATAAAAAGAACATAAATTATATTTCTCAAATTGTATCATCTTTAAGTTAAAAACATTACTTCAGGAAAGAAAACCCACAGGGAAAATATCTGCATAAATAAAACAAATGTCCAAAAGCTGACAAATAAACAATATGCTATATGTGTATGTATGGGTCATCTGGCAATAAAAAAGAATGAAGTACAGACACATGCTACAAAGTGGATGAACCTTGAAAACATACTAAGTGAAAAAACCATTCATGAAAAATCACACAATGTATTGTTCAATAAAATGCTCAGAATAGTCAAACCTATGAAAACAGAAAGCAGATAACTGGATGCCTGGGCTTGTGTGATTTGGGTGATGCCAAGAAGGGGAATGAAAAGCAACTGCTAATGGGTACAGAATTGCTTTGGGGGTAATGTACTAAAATTAGATTTTGGCTACAATAGAACAACTCTAAATACTAAAAAACATTGGAGTATAAACTATAAATGGGTGAATTATATGGCTTTAATTATATCTTAAAGATATTAAAATTACCTCTGGCAAAAATATCTCTAAAGTAATATAATAAATATTATCATAGAGAAGAGATCTAAAATTATCTTGCTAATTTAAAAAAAAAATGAGTTTGCTGAGTCTTCAAATTTTTTCTGTTAAAAATCCTAGCCTCATTTTGTGGTGGATTCAATCTCTTCCTTTTATCAGGGAGTTCAGAATTTCCCCTCATGTTTATGTGCCATGAAGAACTTATGACAACTGTCATAACTGTTTTCCTCTCCATCTCATTCACAGGCTCTTCTATAACCAAACTAACACATATCTCACACAAAATATGGTTGGCAGGGCGTGGTGATGTGTGCCTGCAATCCCAGCACTCCGAGAGGGTGAAGCAGGAGAATTTCAAGTTTGAACCAAACCTGGGCAACTTAGTGAGTTAATGAGACTCTGTCTCAAAATAAAAAATAAAAAAGGGCTGGGGATGTAGCTCAGTACAAAGGCCTGGGTTCGTTCTCCAGTACAGCCTAAAAAAGACAAAAAAACAGGAATGGAGGGAAGGTAAGAAGGGAGGGAAGAGAAATGGAAGGACCTACACAGGATCAACTCAATTACTATAAATATGTGTAGAAAAAGTCCTGGTTCTTAACTTTCAAAATGAGGATGAACTAAATGGTCTCTTTCATCCCTCCCATTTCTGTAAATGTGTATATTTTATACCATTTTCTGGTCTAGTCAACACTGCAACAATTTTCCTGTGCTCAGTAAGCAAGTTGGTTACATGCTAGAGCAGCAAGTTAACCACAGAATTTATTGTTAAGAGTCTAAATTATTCAGATATATTTCTCTATAGTTTAAATTATTCAAGTCCATCTCATTATCCTTTCCAGCAATAATTAAAAGTAAGCAGTCAGCCATGTAAAGTAGCACAGAACACAGTTCAGGATTTTAAAACTATAAGCTGAAAGATCAAATCAGTTAGTTATCTGTACTGTCCTCAGTTATTTCCCACTCACTTCAGCCCTACTTTTCAAAATTATACCTGTTCTTTCACACACACCCCACTTCATAAAACCTGTCTAGATTGTTCAAAACAGATGGTCTGTCTTAACCATTGTAGCATATTATTAATACCTTTAAGAAAACTCTTCTGTATCACTGGGATAGCAATTTCCACATTGAAAACATGTAAAAATTGAACTGACTGAATTGAATAAAATGACTCTTTTGAGCAACTGAAAACAATTTAACAAGTACCAGTGACAAGTACTTCTTTTTGGCTTCTGACACTCACATTGAAAATTATTCATAACTCTGACACTAATAAGTTGAAGCTAACAAAAGTTTGTGGGATTATAAAAACAAAACAAAATAAAAATTCCAAAACATTTTGGCAGGTCTTTGTTAAATTATCATTTAAAACGGTATGTTTTCAGAAATTTCACTGAGAGACAACAGGATTATTTCCTAAGATAAAACTAGGGTAGTTTACCACAAACTATAAAATACTTAAGATTATTAAATTTTTCAACACTTTTGTTGAGTTTAAACAAACTACTGTTTGCAAGTGGATTTACTATTAATTCCATTTGAAACTTAAGTAATGACAAATGAAACAACTTTGAGACTGGAACCCCTTACACTGGTTGTACCTCCGAGCAAGCCTTCTAAGAACCCTCCCTACCACCCATATAATTTCAAAGGGCAAACACGCGTTCATATGACAGGACCAAATTTGACTAGTTTAAGAATCATTGTCTAAGACAAGATATATCAGTCATAGTCTTCTATCTTCAACCATTCCTTGAATTTCTCAAAAATATCTCAAGATTCTTAATGTAGCACATTCAAAAATGGTTAAGTGCTAGGATCTACAAGAAATAATTCAGTTGCTTAACCAAGCTTAAATTGACTTTTAGTACTGGCATACAAAGCTAATTTCAATTTTGAATGAATAATAACCTCAGTTTTAGAGAAGGCAATCAACTGGATTCGAACTACACTGCAGAACCAGAACTATGTATGTCTAATGAGGTAACAGAGCAATAGTTTGTCATTTTAGGCACACAAATACTCTGACAGCCACCCTCCAACATGATTCCCCAATGATTCTTATCTCCTGCTAATCACATGCGTCTGTATAATCTTAGGGCTGGTCTATGTGAATAATAAAATATGGCACTATGACACACATGATATGTCACATTTGAGATTTGATAATGTAGAAGATATTGTGGCTTCTATATAGTGTACATTCATGTTCATTCCCCTCCCTCTTCCCGACCCTCACACTCATTCTGAGAGAAGTCATACCAACAACCACATGAGTGAGCTTGAAAGTATACCTTCCATTCCCAGTCAAGCCTCCAGATCACTAGAGCCCTGGCTGATGCCTTCAACACAACCTTGTGAGAGATCCGGAGCCAGTAGCACTCAGCTATCATCTCTGGGTTTTGGACTTTTACCTTAATTAGCTATTGCTGGCATGACAAATAATAACAAAATTAATGGCTTTAAACAATACAATTTATTATCTCTCAGTTCTCTAGGTTGGAAGTCCTGTATATTCAACTAGCTTTCTTGTGAGTGTCACAAGACTGAAATCAAGGTGTTCACTACCTCCTTTATTTACTGAAGGCTCTAGGGGAGAATCTGCTCACTTAAATTTTTCTTGTATCCAGCATATTGTTGGATCTTGCTTCTTGATTCATCCTGCCAGTCTGTTTCTTTTGATTGGTGAGTTGAGACCAACTCCTTATCTCTTTCTAGGATGTCCTTCAGAACATTTTGGAGTGCTGGTTTGGTAGTCATGAATTTCTTCAGGTGTTCTGTGTCATGGAAGTATCTTTTTCTCCACTGATTTTGAAAGATAGCTTTGCGAGGTACATCAATCCAGGAAGGACGTTGTTTTCCTTTAGGGCTTGAAATAATTCATTCCAAGTTCTCCTTGACTTGAGGATTTATGTTTAGAAGTCTGCTGTGAGTCTCATGGGGTTTTCTTTATAGGTGATTTGTTTCTTTTCCCTAATAGCTTTTAATATTCTGTTTTTGTGTTGAATTTCTGGGATCTTGATTATTATATGCCTTAAGGTAGATTTTTTTTTTTTTTGTATCATGGCTAATTGGAGTTCTATATACTTCACTTTTCTGTATGTCAAGATCTTTTTCCATGCTTGGAAAGTTTTCTGCCATTACTTCTGTGAATGGGTTTTTGAGAACCTTCAGGAAATGACTACCTTTCAGAGATGACTTCCAGGTATAGCTAGCTGGCTTTCGGATTTTGAGTCAGTTGCAAAATCCTACCTTTTCAGTTTATTGGGGGTGAGAAGTTGCTGCCTATTTGGCCAAGCCCCTGGTTCTCTGGCACTGGCCTATAGCATTGTTTATGACCTTTAGACAATCTCAGTCTTGGCATACCAGGAAGAACAACTGATTAGAACAATTACGTCACCTTAGCTAAAGTAGCACAATCAGCAATAACAATAGCATCAAACACAGACTAGAAAATGACAAACTGTGGTAACTATTAATTTGCCACCTTTAACCATATGAACTATATTTGCGGTTATTTAAGAAAATCGAAAACCACAAAATTGTATACAGAAAGCATGCCCTCAATGTGGAGATTTTACCCTCTGGGAGAAAATTTAAAAGAGATGGGGGCGGGGAGAAACAGAAGAAAAGGAAGAGATTAGAAGCAAGGCTAGAGGACAAAGATTATGGGAAACTGGTGAAGAAGACAAGAGGGGAAGAGAGAAGGAAGAAATAAAAACAAGAACAGAACAACAACAACAAAGACTAGAAACAATGTTCACACTCACATAAAAATAAGAACAAACAATTAAGAAAGAACAACAACAAAAAACCTCAAACAAACAAGAAAGAAAAAAAGAAGGAGAAAGAAGGTCTACTTCAGGGCATGTCTCTGCTATCACTGGTAGAGAGAGCCCAGATCCATGTTGATTAATCCAAACAAGTCAGCCACAGAGTTATGATGGAGTAGTGGATCATGCCAGCGAGCCTGTATCTTTAGTTCCACTGAAGTTCAGGCTGGTTTCTGGCTGTGAGGCTGTAACACTCTGTGTGCCTCCTGCCAGTATGAACTTGGTTCCTTGACCTCCTGTAGACTTGAACTGGGTTCCACCTCACCCTGACACTGTGAGGTGCCAGGTGGAGCCAGCCCAAAGCACTCTGAGTTCCAAGCTCAGTTGACCCCTCTCCAAGATGGCTACTAGCCAATCGCCCTCTCCTGGGGGAGGGGGATCTGAACCCAAATAACTCACCAGCCACTACAGTCCGCTGTGTCCACTGCTCTGTTCCACGGGTGTGTTTCTCAGTGGAGGCCTCTAGGGTTGCTAGTAGTCACCATGCATCTGCAGGTTTGAGCTACTCCTCCCACACAGTGAGTCAGGGATCAGAGAGAAAGTGCTGCTTGCCACCTTCTACTTCTGCGTTGAAGTCTCTCTTCACTCTCCCCATGGGCTTCAAATCTTGCTTCAGATCCTTGCTGGGTCCCAAGGATCCATTTCCCTCCTTCTTCTCTTCCTCACGTCGCTACATTCCAGCATCTGGACACCAAATCTCAGAGAAGCTGTTTCTCTGCTATTTACTACTCAAACATCTTCCTGGAAGTCTCACTCAGGTTTTTGGCAGGACTGATTTCTCCATTTCCTTATATTCTCATCTCACTTGCCTTTGCTCATGTCTCCCTACCTCCATCTCATACTTTAAATCTGTCTAAACACCTGACTGTCTCATCTCTTCTGATTTCTTCTGGGAAAGGTTCTCAAAGTTTAAGGGCTCCAGAATTGGACTGCACCCATGCAGGTAAATCAGGATCATCTCTTCACCTCAAGATCAGCTCTCTTAATCGCATCCTGAAAATCTCTATTGCCTTGCAGTATCACATACAGGTTGGAAATAGGACATAGACATCTTTAGGGGGCTAGTATTCTCCATACAATAGCTTCACAAACAGTATAATTTAATAAATAGTTATTGTGAAAAACTTTTCATTTATTTTGTTACATAATAGACAATTAATATATATGCCACAAAGAAATTTATCTTGAAATTATTAACCAAGATATACCATTATACATAAGATATACAAAATATCACATATTTATATGCATACATACATATACACACATACACACATACACACATACAACCTGACAG
Organism: Heterocephalus glaber; assembly: GCF_053883595.1. NCBI lineage: Eukaryota > Metazoa > Chordata > Mammalia > Rodentia > Bathyergidae > Heterocephalus > Heterocephalus glaber. The sequence goes on along the minus strand of NW_028258156.1, from coordinate 21,748,609 downwards.
GCATTACACTAAGCATTTTTTTTTTGGTACCAGGCATTGAACTCAGGACCTTGCACTTGCAAGGCTGGTGGCGGCACCACTCACTAAGCATTTTTTAATAGAGTACACCATTAAATGTTGTCAAGAACTATATTAGCTACTTTGTTGCTGTTGGGTTAAAATATCTGACACCCTACAACTTGAAAAGAAGTTTGTTTTCTCTCACGGTTTCAGTTGAATCAGTCCTTAGCCAGCTTCAGGGCAGAAACAGCATGGTGCAAGGGCATTGTTGAGTAAAGGTGCTTCACCCATGGCATCCAGGAAGCAGAAAAAGAACGGTAAAGCTCCTGCTCCTCATGACCAGGCCCCACCTCCTAACAGCACATTCAGCTCTGATTAATGCGCTGATGAGTATAGCACCTCCGTGATCCACTCACCTTCCAAGATCTTCATCACTGAAAACATGAGACTTTTGGGGAACATTTTAGACATATATTATCTTCTGTAAGATGAAAATCATAGTCATTGGTAGAGTTTAGATTAAATCCTAGTTACTTCAAATCTAAGACACCTATTTTTCTTTTCCTCTTATTAAAAATTTCAAGTGATGGCATTTTAAGAATCAGATTTTTATTATAACTATAAAGTCTTCAAAAGGGTTTTCTACAAATTTACTTTATTCTGATACCTCTCTTCACTCCCTAAAAAAAAAAAAAGAAATGCTTCACTGCTAAAGTTGCAACTGAAATTACTTCTTCATTGAAAAAGTCATATAGAAAATGTGATTACACTAGTGTTCACCTTGATCCCAGTAGTAGTGTGATACCATATTCCTGATGCTGCCTTGCTGACGTCAACGAGAGTTTTCCCCTAAATCCTAAGCCCACTCTTCTATTTGTACTGCATTTGAAATCTCAGAACATATAGAAAGGCTGACTACTCTCTTTACTTAGATTCTATGTTATCATACCATCCCACAGCCACCTCTCCTATATTAAGCTGTTACACAGTATTGTTGCTCAAGGCCCAGCCCTGTTTTCACCTCCTTTGAGGAATACAACACCATACTTTTTTGTATTCAATTACCATCTGTAAGTGACAGCTCTCAAATGTTTATATTCTGCTTTCTTTCTCCTGGACGTACAGTTCCCTACTTGATATGTACACTTGAGTGCCAAATAAGCACCTCAAATTCAACATGCTCCAAAGTAAACTTATAATCATCCCTGTATAAATAGACTCGACTATATACCATCCTTCTAAGAGTTGAACTCAGTAAATATCTGCACCATCCATTCAATTTGCCAAGTCAGCCGTACTTCTCTCACCAAACTTATTACTTCAATATCTCCTTAAAATGAAGCTCACTACTACTCTATTCCATCCTGAATGCTACTCCCTTAATTCTTAGCACCATCAACTGCTGTGGGGCATACTGGGCTTCCTCATTTCTAATTATGCTCCCAATATTCCAATTCATTTCAGATTGCTTTCAGAGTAATCTTTCTAAAATACAAGTGTGATTATCTCTTAGATGGAGTCATCATTGCTTTCCTGTGAGGAAAAATTCTCTAGCATGGCTTGTATGACATTTACTATTAGGCTCTGTATCTCAATATATTCCTGACCATCTTTCTCTTGTCTTCTTCCTCACTTCTAATTTCTTCGGGGAGAGGCTGTCTAGTATACTTTCCCTAATCTGGAAAACAGCTCCTATTTCCTTGATCTGACTAAACCCTGAATATAATTCATATCTCAGCTTCTATCTCAGATTCTCTCAAACACTTTCCCTGACCAGGTCCCTCCAGATTAGTGATCTTCTTATGTGACTCCACAGCACTTTTATACTTAACCTTTAGTACTGCACTTATTCTAGACCATTATGGTGTGTCAGTCTCCTTCCCAAATTGAACTGCAAACTGTTTAGCAACTGGCACTCTATGTGGCCCAAAGAATGTCCCAAATATTTGTTGATTGTTTAACCAATCAATTAGACATTTCCATGATTTTGGTATCACTGAAAATCCTGAACAACAGTCACACCTCTGCAACATTAAAGTGATAATGAATCATAGCTCACAACACAAAAGTCAAATCTCTCATAGCAATATACTATAGTTGATAAATATAAATAATAAGAACTTCAAGAATTTCCTCCCCCCTTTTTTTCAGTACCAAGGATTGAACTCAGGGCCTTGCACTTGTGAGGCAGATGCGGTGCCACTGGGCTAAATCCCTGGCCCCCCAGTTTTTAAATATAACTGTTGAAAATTACATGTGGTATCAATAATGAGACTCTGAGGAATACAGAGAACTAAGAGATTAGGAGGCAGAGTTAGGTTAACACAGTAGTTTAATGACTTCTTTCCTGGACATCAGCAATATCAACCTGTGCTTTATACTCTTTTTTTCTTTTTGGTACTGGAATTGAACCCATGATCTTCAGATTGACCTGCATCCCCAGCACATTTTATTTTAAGATAAGATGTCACTAAGTTGCTGAGTTGCCCAGGCTACACTTGAACTCATAATCCTGCCTCAGCCTTCTAGAATGCTGGGATTAAAAGTGTGCACCACAATACCCAGCTGATGTTTTATACTCTTGCCTCAGCACATAAATTACTACAAATCAAGGGTCTTCCAAGACAAGTGAGAAACAGACCTAATAACACCTAATATTTTCACAGAGTAATTTCCCCAGCTAACACAAATTAATGGGATAACACCTCTTTGGTCTCCTTCCTAAAGCTAGTGAAACAATTGTATTTTTAACTTATCTGAAATATCCTCATTACATCACATGTTCAAAAAAAGGATAATATGGCACAAGTTTTGATTCTACTAGTGTAAGAGTTCATCTGTGACTCAACAGATTCAAATAACTGACAAAGATATTATGATAGCAATAAATTCTTTTTTGTTCTGGATTAAATGGTTTCAAATACAATGTAATTTCAGACATGCACTTTAATAATATTAAGTTATTATATTACTAATTCTTCCAGGTCATTCATACCATGTTTTTTCAATTTTGAATAATTCTGAGTTACACTTATGTGTCAAAAATTCCCAATTCAAAATTAATTTTAGAAATTTACTCAACTAGATAAAACACTCATTAATAATGCTATTGTAATTTTGTGGAAAAAAAGGAGGAAAGGAAAATTCAGGAGTGAAGGAACCATTTGAAAACTAATCAAATAAAACAAAAGTGATTAAAATTCAAGACACAAAACAACTGCCAAGTTATAGTATACATGATTAAACAATAAAGAATTGCACCTAACAAAATATCAAATCTAAATACAAAACATAAATAAGAGAACAACCTAACATAAATACAGTCGTTAAAAGCTTAAAAATGACTTCAAATTTGAATTTAGCTCAGATAAAATGACATGAAATTTGAAAAGTAAAATCTACAGATGGAATTTTAGTACTGTGTGTTTTACCTCTGGGAGTTACAGGCTGCACCATGATTCTATTCTTACATTACAAATCTGTTGTGTGGGGAGCGGGGGAGGAATAACTGTGTTACAGGAAAAAAAGAATTGAACAAATTGTTGTAAGAACATGTAGTTTTTTCATGTGTCTTTATGCTTTACAAGTAACCTTATTCTCTCTTTTTGTATAGATGGACTTGTCTATATTTAAATGACCTAATGCCTTTATGTTTCTTAATATAAGAATAACTCTTAAACCACTGCTACTTAACTCACTTTATAGTTTTTTTAACTCATCATAAAAAAAGATGAGAAAGGAGTTATTTTGTTTTTGGTCTTCTGTCCTTCCCCAACATAAACCAAAATACCAATACAAACAACTACCAAGGAGCAGAAAGAGAGAGTGGTTAGGACAGCAGCTGTGTGGAAGTTCAGAAAGGACACTTGATGGGGGATTTGTGAGGTGATGCCAGCAACACAATGTGCCTAGATCCCGTCTGATCGCTAAAATGAAAAAGAAAAAAATTCTGTTCCTGACATTTTGCCTTTTAGAGGGCCATCTTCCTCCCCACTATAGAACCTTTTCGCTTGAGATGTTCATTGGTTTTAATATGTTGTCATGGGTTGCGGAAGGGGGACACATTAATTTATGAAAAAGAAAAACATAGCCAAGATTAACTCAGAAATGAGTATTCATAAAAACTTAGGTACATTACACTTTAAAATAATTTTTAACCTCAACTAAAAATACTTTAGATAAACTGTTACGGCAGTTTTAGGCTTTTTTTCTGAAATCAACAGTTTGAGAAGGCATAAATATAATATTTAAAGCAGCAGAAGAGTAAGAACTCTATGCACATGCTGAGAGAGTAGCTGGAAAAAGCAGGAAAGATAATACATAGGAGGGCAAAATACAGCAAGGTGCGAATGAACTTGGAAGAGAATGCAAATAGGAATCAACACAGTAGGCTTAGGCATAAATAAAAGGACATACATAAACCTTTACTTGATCCAAAAATGAAAGATAAACAAATAACTGAAAATGTATTTGGTTTTAGATGAAATACACAGGAAGAAGTTGACAAAATTCAAACCTCTGGGTTTCTTTTTTTTTTTTTGAGAAGTTAGCAGTATTCTGGAAAAAGTGAAAGAGGAAGGAAGGTTTCTTGAATGAAGTGGTGTTGGTCTACATTATCAGTTACCAACTAAAGCCCTGTGGACCAAACTGAGCTAAAAATACTTTTTAATTTTAACTTAATTTAATTTTTTTGTACTGGGGGTCGAATTCAGGACCTTGCGCTTGCAAGGCAGGTGGCGGAACCACTGAGCTAAATCCCCAGCCACTTTTTAATTTTTAAAGGGCTGAACACGAAAATGCAAAAGAATGCGGTATATCCTACATATGGCTCACAAAGTCTAAAATATTTACTATCTGACCCTTTTCTAAAAGTTTGCTGTTTCCTGTCAACTGTAAAAGAGAGAAAAATGACTAGAAATTACAAGAAATGAATTTGTAAAGGCGTCAATCCAGACAACTAAATGACCCACTCTTCAGCAGCAATGTGACTTCCTTCAGAAAGGGAAAAAAATAATTATAAAAATATTTATGACAGGAAATTGTTAAGGGAAGATATCTTAAATACCTACAATCTGAATTATATGTTACAGATTACTAGCCTACTATTCCCTCTACCATAAGAATAAAAATTTTAATAACTGTAAGAACCTTAAGATCGTGTAAGAAACACAAGATAGTTCATAACAGCTAGAAGAGGTTGTACAATAATTAAGTTTCAAAAACAGATTTAGAACATCTGCTTCCAACCTAACAGAGTACCTGGTATAGTACTGGCCCTAGCAACTAGACAACTGAACAAAATTTATAAAATTTCTATACTGAGATACTGGAGAAGACACAATGCAAGAATGTGATCCCTGGGCCAGGGATTTAGCTCAGTGGTTCCGCTGCCTGCCTCACAAATGCAAGGTTCCAAGTTCGATCCCTGGAACCAAAAAAAAAAAAAAAAAAAGAATGTGATCCCTATAAAACAAATGAAGTGAGCTTTATGTTTACTCTGGCTTTTTGCTAACTATACCTTTCTACCTTGTAAGAAGAAAAACCCCAGTATAGCACAATGGACCCAATGAGTTGAAGAGACAAATTTGAGTTCAGGAAGCTACAATTCTCAGCCCAGACTAACAGAGAATTTAAACAAAAAAACTTCCAGAAAATTTTACATAGAATCTCTTGCAGAAAAGTAGCCTCATAAATTCCTAGATAGGGCCTCCTGAGTATCATGCTCAAACAAATACTAAGTTATAAATGCATCAAGTAAGACTCAGCAAGGCCAGGCAAAGAACAACCACCAGAGAGCCTGCAAACTGACCAATCTTGAATTGACAAGGCACGTATGGCAAAATATTCCAGCTCTGAAAGCTTAATGAGGAGACTTCTGAGCAGTAGGACATTACATATTATGGTATGACAAGAAAGTACTTCAGTAGGAGGCTAACTAGTCTCAGCAAAGGTTCCTCTAAGGCTGCCTGATACAGCTTACAAAAACAAACATGAAAGATCAAGCTGATCCACAAGTAACTTGATGCTTAATGGTCTAACAAAGCAAAGTACAACATCAATAAAGATAAAAATCCATTCAAGCCTGGTGTATAATCCCAGCACTTGGGAGGCTGAGGCAGGAGAATTGCCTTAAGTTTGAGGCCAGCGTAGGCTACATAGTGAGTTCAGGGTCAGCCTGAAGTACAAAGTGAGACTCTGTCTCAAACAACCAAAAAAAAAAGAAAAAATCCATTCAAGTGTTCAAATACAATGACTACTACTCACTCAAAAACTTATTAGCAATACCACGATGCGAAAGGATGATAGGATTAGAAGCAAAGACATTAAAACATCTACCACAATTATGTTCACGGGTTTAAAGGAAAACCATGAAACAATAAGAGATATTAAACTACCTAAGCTGAACTGAACCTTGGTGTGGTGGCAGAGATTGTCTCAAAATATATTTTAAAAAAGAGGTTTTCAGGCACAAAGCCCTGGGTTCATTCCCCAGTAACAAAAAAAAAGTAGAGCCGAAACACATGATATTTAAACTAAATAATCTCTGGAAGGATTTAACAACACATAAAACACTGGGAAAAAAATTGATAAAGTTAAAATCAGAGTAAGTAAAACTACCTCAACTAATGCTCCAAAAAAGAAAAAACAACAACAAAAAACTTTCAATGACACGTGAGACAATACCAAGAACCTAAAATACACGTTACAGTAGTCCAAAAAGGATATGAAAGATGAGATAAAAAGTATCTGACGATTCAGTGAAACTTCTTTCAAATCACAAACAGTAGGAGAGGCAGCAGGAGCAGCAGCAGTAGTAACAACCCCAACAAAAACATGTATTCAAGAATATCAGTGAACCTCAAACCACGGATGGATACTAAATTTAAAGAAATCAAACCAGGTAATGCAGGAAACATCACAGTAGCCAATTTCAAAAATATACTATAGAGCCATTGTAACAAAAAGTCCATGATACTGGCATAAAAATAGATATATGGGATAGAATAGAGGTTGCAGGAATAAAACCACACAGCTATGGCCACCTGATTCTCAATAATGGTGCCAAAAACACACTGGAGGAAAAACAGCCTTCTTTTTTTTTTTTCCGGTACCCGGGATTGAACTCTGGTCCTTGCACTTGCGCAGCAGGCAGCGAAACCACTGAGCTAAATCCCCAGCCCCTAAAAACAGCCTTTTTAACAAAGGGTGCTAGGAAAACTGTACTGTATATTCACATGTAGCAGACTGAAACTAGATCCTTATCTCTCACTCTATACAAGAAAAACTTCAACTGGATCAAGAACCTTAGTTAGAAGACCTGAAATGTTATAACTACTGTACAGGAACACATAGGGGAAGCAATTCAAGATACATAGGCACAGGCAACAATTTCCTGAATAGGACTCCAATAGCTCAGGAAACAATAGCAAGAATCAACAAATGGCATCACATCAGATTCAAAAGCTTCTGCACAGTAAAGAAAACAACAGAATTGTTAAGAACAGACAGTCTACAGAATGGTAGAAAAATCATTGACAGAAATACTTCTGACAGAGGATTAATACCCAGAATATAAAAACTACACAAAATTCAACATCAAAAGAACAAGTAAGCCAATCAATAAATGGGCAAGTGACTAAAGAGTTATTTCTCAAAAGAAGTACAAATGGCCAGTAATTATATGAAGAAATGTTCAACATCTTTAGCCATATGGGAAATGCAAATCAAAACTACACAAAGCCAAGCATGGTGGCCCACACCTGTAATCCCAGCACTCAGGAAGCTGAGGAAGGAAGATTGCCTCGAGTTCGAGGCCAGCCTGGGCTACATAGTGAATTCAGGCCAACCTGAACTCTGCATAGCAAGACCCTGTTCAGAAAAACAAAACAAAACCAAAAAAAACCTACACTGAGATTCCATCTATCCCAGTCAGAGTGGCTATCATCAAGAATATAAAAAATAATAAATGCTAGCAGGGATGTAGGGGAAAGGAGTCCTTACACAATGTTAGTAGGAATGCAAGTTAGCACAGCCACTTTGAAAATCAGTATAAAGGATCCTCAAAACAGAGAACTACTGAGTGATCTAGGTATACCACTCCCATGTATATATCCAAAAGTAGGCATACAAACAAGATACCTGCAGTACCCATGTTTATTATGCCACTATTCATAATACTCAAGAGATAGAATCAGGATAGGAGTCCTTCATATATATACACATTATTCAGCCATAAAAAGGGATGATGAAATCATGTCATTTCCAGAAAAAATAGATGGAACTGGAGATCATCACGTGAAGTGAAATAAGTTAGACTCAGGAAATCAAGAATCACATGTTTTCTCTCCTATGTAGAATTGAGAAGAAAAATAGTTTATATGAGAGTAGAAGGGAGCCTATTAGAGAAGAGAAGGGGGATCAGGGTATGGGGAAGAAGAGGATAACAGAAGGTAATGGGAATGAACATGATCAAAGTATGTTATATGTGTGCATGAAAATATCATAGTAAAACCTATTATTCTGTATAATTAATATGTGCTAATAAAATCACTCTTTAGCCACATCATAATGAAATAGTAAAAATGATGAGTTTAAAAGGAGCTCAAGAAAACAAGTTATTACATAGGCTAAGGAAAAAAAATGTTCAGATTTCTTATTAGAAACTATGAATGTCAGAAAACAAAATAATTTTTATGAAAAAGTCAATGTACAGTATATCAAGTGAATTGAAATAAAGACTTAATAAGTTCATTTTTAATAAAAGCCAAAAGAATTTTTGCCAACAATCCTTCACTAAAAGAAAAAAAAAAAAAGTCACGGTAAATTTTTCATGCTGATGAAAAATAACATGGGATAAATCTCTGATGAAAATGAAAAGTGCCAGAAATTATAAATATATGCTTGTTTTCTTCAGTGTTGGGGAGTGAATGCAAAGCCTCACATATGCTAGGCAAGCACTCTACCTCTGAGCTATAGCCTCAGCCCTTTTAAAAAATTTTATTTTGAGATAGGTCTCACTAAACTGCCCAGGCTGGCCTCAAACACGGCTCTGTCTTCCAAGTAATTGGGATTAAAGGCATGTGCTACTACATTTTAATAATTTTTTTTAAAGATTTGTTTAAAGACAAACCGCTATTTAAAACAAAATCAGCAACAGAGTATTATAAAGTTTATGTAATATCGTAAAAGTAAAAATTAGCACAAAAGACAGAAGGGGCTAATGGAAATTTTATAGTAAGGTTCTAACATGATATAACTTGTTACTTGTAGTAACTTACATAACATTTATTTGGGATGTTAAATATATAAAGTATTATGAACCCTGAAAGAATTACCAAAATAAAAAAACTAAAAGATAAAGCTAATAAGCCAACAGAGGATGGATGGATGGATATTACAAACAGAACAAAAGATGAAAGACTTTAATCATATGAAAAGTTGTGTTAAATGTAAATGTTCTAAATTTTAATTAAGCCTGAAATGAGAATATAATAAAAAAAAAACCATTATCTTCTAAAGAAATATATCTTAAAAATAAAACCACAAAACAAAAATAAAGGTAAATCACACATATACGTATGTACGTTTGTATGCAAATCATGAAACAAACCTGGAGTTGCTATATTGATATCAGGTAAGGATTATTATTAGGGATTAAGACATGTATTTCATAACAATCCTAAATATGCATGTGCCCAGTAAAAATACATGAAGCAAAAACTGGAAAAAGTGAAAGAAGAAACCATCAAATTCACAATACAGTTGGGGATTTCAAAATTCCTCTTTCAATAAAAAATTAACTTCAGGAAAAAATTAATAGAGCTGGGCACACTGACACACATCTGTAATCCCAGCTACTGGAGAGGGTAAGGCAAGACAATCACAAGTTCAAGGCCAACCTAGGCAATTTTACGAGACTCTGTCACAAAAATAAATAAATAAAAGGGCTAGGGATAAAACCCCAGTACCACCCCCCCCACACACTTTATGGTAATATCATCAATTGACCTATTTGACTTTTACAGAATACTACATCCATAATCAGAAAAAAAAAACATCCTTTTTGAAAGAATATCAAGATAGAACATATTCTAGGCCATTAAGCAAACTTAAAGTGTAAAAAACTAAAATTAAAAAAAACACTAAAATCATCCAAAATATATTTTTTGACCACTCTGGAATTAAATTAGAAATAATTTTTAAAATTTCTGAAAAAAATCACCAAATATTTGGAATCTGAAAAACACACTTTAAAATAATCCATGGATAGGTAAAGAGACACTGAACCGATACAAAGCAAAACAATGAAATTTGCAGGACATAAATAAACCAGTATTGAGTATGTATTAGAAAGAGAAGATTAAAATCAGTGAAACTTTCAGCAAAGTAGAAAAGGAAGGAGATATGAAAGCTAAGAACAGAAGCCAATAAAATAGAAAAAAAAGCTACAAAATTCCAACATTAAAAATGAAGATACCATTACAGATCCTTTGGAAATTAAAATAAGGAAATTTTTAAAACAAACTGATGCTAACAAATGTGGAAACTTACATAATATGAACAAATTATTTGAAAGATATAAAACACATATGAAAAACAGAAAATCTGAACCTATTACTTGTTGAATAATTTAAATTTATAACCAAAAATTTTATCCAACATTAAACCTCCTGACTCAAATGTCTTCTCTAATGTATTCTATTAAAGCGTTCAAGAACGGATGAATACAAATCGTACACAAACTTTCTCAGAACTAGGGAAGGAGGGAGCATTTTTCAAATGCTAAGAACAGACCAAAATATTATGATAAAAGAAAATGACAGATCAATATCCCTCATTAACATATCAGCAAAAGAATTTATTGAAATAATTTAAAATGAAATCATGCAATATCTAAAAGGGCAGGGCTGAGGATTTAGCTCAGTAGCGCCATGCCTGCCTCACAAGCACAAGGTCCTAAATTCAATCCCCAGTACCAGAAAAAAAAAAATTAATAAATACATAAAAGGGCAATGTATCATGATCAAGTTTGCCTCATATTATAGCCTGTATCTAGATGTCCCCCCCAAAGGTTCATGTGGTCATAGGTGGCTATATCTAGAGTGTGTGGTGCAGGGATTGATTCACAATGCTATGCTAGGATTAAGGGAGTCAGTGCTACCCACTGGATAGCCTGGATTAGATATGAGGGACAGAAAGAAGGTCCTGGCTTGCAGCATGCTGCCTTCTGCCTACTGCCTGCCATGAACTGTTTCTCCTCCAGCCAACTATGAACTGAAACCTCTACAAACTGTGAGTTAAATAAATCTTTCCTTTTTAAACTTTGGGTGTCGAGTATTTTGTCGCAGCAGTGAGAAAACTAAAACACCTCAGAAATTGGTTTAACGTTGGAAAATCAATCTATACCATTTTCCATGTCAATTAAATGAAAAAAATTGTATGAACTTTCTGTAAATGGAAAAAAAAATCATTCCAAAAATTTAACATATATTCCTGATAAATTCTCAACAAATTAAGAAAAAGGGAACTACTTGAAATATGGTATCTATGAAAGACCTCCATATAACATCAGATCTAATGGAGAAAGATTAAGTCCTTTCCCTGATCTGGCAAGATCATGAGGTTTAAGTCCAATATATAAAATTCAACAGTATTTACACAAGCTAAATCAAGTTTAAAATACTGCTTATAACACTATGGAAAAAGTTATGAGTGTCCAATGGACACGTGTATGAAATGTCTACACTGAGAACTATAACATATTGTTGAAAAAATATTACGGGCAACCTAAATAAATCAAAAGATATACCATGCATACAGATCAAAGACTGAAAGGTGTGAATGTTCTCCAACAGATCTATAGATGGAATGCAATGCCAAACAACAGCCCAGTATGTAATATCTTGGCTTCCACATGGAAAGTACAAAACTGGAAAGAACACAGCTCACACTCTGGCAACAAGAACAAGTGAAAAACAATCTGAAAATTTAAATTTTACTTTAACCTATCAGACAGCTGAGGTTACAGGGAAATCAATCATCCCAAATGTAAGGAAAGACAGTTGCTCCTGAGGACACATTGGACATGAGCAATTCAATACTTTGGTAAGTCAATACTGGACACCAGTAAGAAGTGTTAATGAGTTGCTAAAGGCTGAGTGTGTGCTAACAAGAAAACAAAGAACCCATAGAGACCACGTGATATGCACAAAGGGAATTCATACCCATACTTCACAGACCTCATTAGATGTTCACAACAAAGACTACATAGTAAAATACCCAAAGAAAGCAACTCTTACAGCACAGCCTTTGGAAAGAAGGGCAGCCAATGAGAGAAAAGCATGAAGTCCAGCCTGCATCCCATCCACCAACATGGGATGATAGTCTTAAAGCACAGGTAACAAACCCTATTATTCTTTAGACAATGCTGAAAACCCATTAGAACTAGGAGAAAGAAGCATGAGGAGACAATCATTAGCTCTGGTTATGAGAAGGCATTCTCACAGGTAGAAGCTGGAAGGGACACTGATAAGTCCCCATTTCCAAACTCCAGCACATAATGGTTTCTCGGTCTATTATATGGATGTGTGGCCACAGCCAGTCCAATAATAGAGCCAGGTACAATTGGAAATCTGCAAAGCACAGGCTTAAGTGAGCCAAACTGTCTGACTGGCAGATGCAATTTGTTTTCATAGTCTGAAAGTCCTCAAGAGAGACATTTTTAATCTACCAATCTTCTAACGGGTGGACTTGATGGTTAAGCTACTGGCAAGAGGCCAAGAGTCAATAAAAAATCCTAAAAGGATAATCAAGGAGATGATTGATCAGAGTTAAGAATGTAGTGATCCCATCTACTCATTTTTCCGTGGCTGGCACTGATACCAAATAACTGCGTCAGCTTTCAACTTAGCTGAACCATCAGTGCACCAAGTCTAGGTATTCTCAGGAATTTCTGTGAATCCACTCCCAGGAGCCAGTGGATTTGCTTCCGGTGGTGAAGTGAGAGATGAGTTTTTCTCCAAAGGGGGTAGCTCCACCTCTTCATAAAAATCAAAATGACACTAAGGCCAAACCAGCTACATCTTTGCACAAACTATTTTCAATTGATTAATGAGGTCCATTGGGCTCTTGTTAACTATGAATCTCAAGCTAACCTACCCCAAACAGAGACATGACACCAGAGAATTACAAGTCATCAGTGGTCAGATATTTCATCTTAAAAAGAGCTTAGCAATAAGTAAACAGGTATCCACTTTTCCAACTGTGTACTTGGTGGAAGAGCACTTGTCTAAGCATGCTGCAGGCACTGGGTTCAATCCCCACCACTGCAGAACCAAAAATAAATAAACAAGCAAACAAACAAATAAATAAACCTCTAAACTTTGGCCAGGTTGCCAGAAATTTCAGGACAGCTTGGGAAACAGTGAGACCTTATCTCAAAAACAAAACAAAATAAAAAAGGTGCACTTGGTAGTTGGGTCAGGCAGGTGGCACTGCTGTACTTGGGAAACGGACTGAGCTCTCCAACAGCCACCAAGCATTTAACTAAAACTGTGATTTTTCTTTTCTCCCAGGATGATACATTGTTTTTGCTAGTTCACTTCTCTACATGCAGCAACCCATGAGTGGGAGAATCTTCTTTAAAACTATAAGCATTCAGTCAAAACATTAATACCAATTACAATTTGGCAAAGAAAGCCAGAAAAACAGAACACTGAATAGGTCCAGAGACTCCACCAGAACTTCAGCTTTTTGGAATTTGAATGTTTATCCCCTACCTGCAGGAGCACACATCAAGGAATGTAAGAGACACACAAAAACAACTGTAGGAGCTGTAGGAGACTATATTATTTCCCCAGCAGGAGCTGGGGATAGGAAGAGGGGCAAATGGCCTGCAGGGGAAGGCTAAGGTGGTGGGAAAGATTTTGTGCTGCTGGCTCCTTACGCCAGGGTGGCGCCTTTCCTCCCTCTTCTACCTGTAGCTCCTGCAAGCACCTGAACCTGGATTTCTCCTGTGCCTGCTGCTACAGCTCTACTGATCAGTCTTCAGTGCCTTCTGCCTCCCTTGCCACCTACATAAGACCTGTACCTGCACGATGGGCACGTCTGACAAACAAGAGCTAGAAAAATTTACATTCTTCCCTCTCCTTTAAGGTCCCAACTTTACTTGGATTTTATCTTAAAACAGCTCAGGTTGGAGTAGAAGGAGAAAAGAAAATCAGTACAAAGAAACAGTAGTGCTGCACCAATAACAAGGATTTGGGTATATTTCCCAGTGGCTGCCCAATCAGACTCATCAAATGAATCTATAATGTGTTTATCTACCCAAAGCTCTGCATCCATTCTCATCTCTGACCTCTTTTTGTTTTAGTTCTTGTGAGCCCTTGATTCAACTGCTACAACCAAACTGCCTTTGCCCTAGGGCCCTGATAAAACAACATTCACTCTTTCCTCCTCTAGCCTACAGAGAGCATCAAGGAAAGCACCAGTGCAGCCACTTCATTTAATTCCACCTTTCACTACTTAGTCTCAAAACATTCGTTAACAGGTAGGGCAGTGGGGGACTTACTGGCTGTGACTGCCCCAACAACTGTTTTATTAGTACTGGGAATGGAATCCAGGGGTACTCTACCACCAACCCTTATTTTTATTTTGAGACAGGATCTCACTAAATTGCCCAAGTGGGACTTGAACTTGCAATTCCTGCCTCAGCCTCCTTCAGTCCTGGGATTACAAGTGTGTGCCACTGTACTCAGCAACTTAAGAGCATTTGCTACTGTATGACATATCCCCTAAAGGAGCCAACAGGGGCCCTGTTCTTTCCCTTGTTGGAAACCCTTTGTCAATATCATATCCTTGTCACCAAAAATGTCAGAAATTGTTAAGGGTCAGGGATTTTTCCTGTGAAGCTAGTTATCTTACTGCTTCATGGATGCTAACAGAAGATATAAAATACTGGGTCAGAGACAAAAGACTTATTATTGATGATACAGCAAACAAGATGAACATCATGTTGGTGACAGTTTACCATGCCTGACAAGTCCCCCTGGCAGAGGAACCTGTCCCAGCTGAAGAACAATGAGACTGGGAAATTTATTATTTTTTCTAATAAGCAGAAGTAAGTCTGCTCATCTGTTCTTCATCTGGCAAGTCATTACTTTATCCCTCAAGGTTGCTACCTACAAACACAATCCTGGGAAACAGACCAGATAAAAAGCAACTAGCTCTCTGCATTCTTGACATAGCTTGATTAATCAGGGCTGCTCAAGGCTCATGATGGGCAGCTTCACCCAACACACCCAATTCAATCTCATACCAGAGGCCAGGGTAGTACAATGAGATAAGAAAATAAATAGATCACACATGTTTCAGTAACTACCTCTATTTGCAGACAAAAATTGTCTACATAGACAAGATCATGCAATGCATTTTAAAACCTTCTAAGATTAATAGATGAATTTAGTAAAATTGCAAGATACAAAAACCAATTATATATATGCCAAAAATAAACCATTGAGATTTTTTAAAAATTAGATGTTACTTCCCTAGCATTAAAGAAATTAGGTAAAAATCTAACAAAATATCTGCAGTTGTATAGGCAACAAGCTACAAAACACTGATAAAACAAAGATAGGCTGAGAATGGTGGTACAATCCTATAATCACAGCACTCTGGGAGACTGAGGCAGAATGATCACAAGTTTGAGCCTAGCCTGAACCACTTATTGAGACCCTCTCTCAAAATAAAGAAAATTGAAAAATAAATAATAAAAAGGTCTGGAGATGTAGCTCAGCACAAAAGTCCTGGGTTCAATGCCCATTACCATAAATACATATATACATAAAAATAATGGACACTGTCCACAACTTGGAAGACAATACTGTTAATTTTCCCCAATTGCTGTATAAATTCTCTATAATACCAATCAAATAACAGCAGGAATTTTCCTAGACATTATAAACCAAAATGAAGACTAGAAGGTAGTAGAAGTACTTGAATATATAATGCTGAATATAACTAGCAGAAAGTCATCACTGATCACAGTTTTTAAGAATTATTAGAAAACTCTTTAAATCTGTCCATTTTTCCAAATGATTGATCTAAGTGGCAAAATGCATACTTCTCAGTCTATAGCGGAACTATTGTCTATGGAAGAATTCTGCCATTCTCTGGCTCTACATATAAAGAATAGCAGCCTTTATAAGCATTATGTATGTAATTAGTTTCAATAAAAGGCCATTAGATTATGGAAGGGAGCCATTCAACTATGTCTCCCACCAGAGTGGGGGACTCATAATAGCACAGGAGACTTGACATAGCTTTGTTAAACATATAATCCAGTTGGTCAACTGACTTGGCCTCAAGACACAGAAATGAATCTGATTCTGCACAGTAACTTAGAGTGGGAGAATTATACAAAGTAAAGGCAGCAACAAGAAAGAAAAATCAGTAAGAGGGCTTGGAAGCACAAACATGGCTGTTCACAGAATTCTTTGATTAAAATATAAGAGGAATGTTGGGCATAATGGAGCACACTTGTAATCCCAGCTGCTCAGGAGGCTGAGGCAGGAGTATCACAACTCTGAGGCTAGCCTGGGCACTTTAGCAAGACCCTGCCTCAAAAAAAACAAAAAACAACAACAAAAACCACCAAAGAATTCCAGCACTCAGGAGGCTGAGGTAAGAGAACCACAAGTCCAAGGCCAGCCTGGGCTACACAGGGACATGTTCCCCCCAAAAAAGGGAGGAAGCAGAAAAAAGGCTAGGGATATAGCTCTGTGGAGAGTACCCCTAGGTTCAAGTCCCAGTACCAGAAAAATAAATGTAAGAAGAAAAACATCAATAATATCAACACAATATGTGAAGGATGCAAAGAGGGATATAAGGCAGTCAAAATGGAAAGCTAGAAAATTGGGCTGAGTAATAATTTGGACAAAGCCCCCAAACAGACATTCCAACAGTAGTGTAAAAGAGGGAGATTAAACTGTGACAACAATCACAGGATCCAAAGTCTTGGTTTGAGAAGAGAAAATGGAAAAAGTGCCATGTATTTATTTGTGTAATACATGCTGGAAAATAATACAAATATATAGAAGAAAGTTAAATTTTTTACTTACTCAAGTGAGGTAACAAAAAGATGAGGAAGAATGGTTTGTGGAATTTTGTGTTACAGTTCTGATGCATGTACTTTATCCAACATAATTAGCTTTTAATTATTCTCTATAGATAATGAGTCATCAGCATTGCTGATTCTCCACTACTTGGCTACTCCCCACTTGGTGGAGGTTTCAGCAGATGGTCCATTTCTATTTTTCTGATAAAACATTTGTTGTGAAAGAAATTTAAAGTTGAAAAGCCAAATCAAATTTTTGAATTGGCTTTCAACTGAGACAATTCTTTCTTTCCTGGGCACTAGTATCAGAGAGTTCAGAGTTAACTATTTTAAGTATTTATTGAAAGCACACTTTCTGAAGCTAAACAGTTTAAAAAGTAATTTCCTGCAATTAAAAACTGCTTTTGCATATATACTTCACACATAGTTTCAAAGCACTTTGAGTTATGGTTAATTCCAATATTTCACAAAGTTGATTTTTTTTTCTTACAACAGATAATCATCAAAAATGTAGCATCACAAGTTGGATAAGAACAATTTGATACAAACAGTGCAGTGTAAATATAACAATCAATTACACTTGCAGTTGTGCAAATGTAAGAAGTGTATAAAATTAAAGACCTCATATCAGGACTTTTAGAAATCAAAAGAAATAATCAAAATATTTGTAACTGAAAAAAAAACCATAACTTTTGAAAAAGGCTTTTAATTGAGCTGTATTTTGAGGTTACATTCACCTTTGTGGTTTGTCATCACTGTGAAGCCAAACTGCTTTCCCAGTTTACTAATTAAGCAAAAACATTAACTTACAAAATTATAACATAAAATTTGGTTTAAATCACCAACTGTAGCATTTTTCAAAGTCAATATTCTATATGAATACAAAATATATTTCATGCACAAATGTGAAAAGTCTGTTACTATAGAAACAAGAATCTATAAGTTCTGATATGTTTTTATGACTTTTTCCATGAAAACAATATAATCTGATTCTCAATCCAGTGGTTTAGATATTAGCATATCTGTTATAAACAAGATAAATTAAAGACACCCAGTAAAGATCGCAGTAACGTATAAGCACCAAATATATTTGTGATTTTTTTAAAAAAGAAAATTCAACTAAGCATTGTAGTCAATTAAAAACTAAATGCTAGTGGGCCAGGGATTTAGCTCAGTGGTTTCCGGCATCTGCCTTGCAAGCACAAGGTCCCGAATTCGATCCCTGGTACCACTAAAAAACAAAAAACAAAAAAACAATTAAATGCTAGGGGAAAGGAAAGAAAGGAAAGGAAGAAAGTCTTTGTAAATAGTGGGGATGGAGGGGTTAAGGGAGTGGAGTGGGGGGAATGAGGGAAATGGAAAAAATAAGAACCAAGATATATCACGTAAAGGTACAAATTCCCAATGATGAATGTCATCATATTGTATACCTAAAATGTACCAATAAACTTAATGAATAAAAAAAAACACTGCTGTTTGTGATACATATCTTTAACTACATGTTACTTGTACAAGGAATACAAAGCAATGTTCAGAAACAAGCTTTTTTGCTGCTAGTACCGCTTATTTTTATGTTTTTTCAAAACAAACTGAATACAACTTTGAAACTTAGTCTCATTAATAAGCAAAGCATAGAAACAGACCTCAACAAAAATAAAAGCTATATACTGTAACCCAAAGAAAACTTGACTTACCAGAAGTTATATAGCTAATAACTAATGATAGAACCTAGATCATCCAATTCAAGTACTTTGATATTCTTCCAAAGAGAGAGAACAAATTACCTTAATGGGGTGGGGTTTGGATAGTTCTAGCCCTAACTCTGCTGGTAACACATGTAGACTTTTTAAATTTCTCTGTGCCTTCTGTACTCTATGGTGACATGTGACAACACATCTAACCAAACACTGGAACTTTTAGCCAGAAAACACTATATACATAATTTCCTTATCCTTATGAGAAGTTTTAACTGATGTTAACATATTTTCTCTGATTTTAGTTTTAAGCTTAAAATAACATTTTATGTGTATCAGTGTGGCTGCCATTCTAATAAGATCTTTCCTCCAACTTTCAAAATGCATAACACAACAAAGTTTTTAGTTTTAGTATTACCAAAGCCCTACCACCCAAGGCTCTGGAGAAAATTTTAGAAAGTCACAACAAAATTTTCCATATTACTCTCAACTATTCTTCTATAAAAATGCAATTCAAAACCTGTACTCATTGGCTATTCCCCAACAAATCTTAAATAATACCAAAGAAAGATTATGCTTTTCAAAATTAGAACAACTGTAATTACAAATAAAAGACAGGATATAACATTTTGAAAATGAAAATCACTAATACTTCTAAAATAATAGAAAGAAGTGAAGATTAACACTCTAATAATTCAGCTATCAGTGAAGGCATCTGATTGCCAAAAGTTATCAAATCCAGTCTATATGTACTAAGTCCAAAAAAATTTATCATCACTATTGAGAACAGAAATGTAGCTACAGGTAACCAAAATTAATAGAAATTTAAGTTCAGAATAATATTTTTGGTTTATTATTTATACCACTATTTTATTATTTTGACAGCATATATTATCTATATAATTAAGTACATATATTTTCAACATTAGCATACAGACACACAAAATATTTGAGAAACAACAATCCATTAAGTAAAGTGTCATGTCAAAAACAGAAAAAGCCAACTGAAACCAAATATTAATGGACAATGATCAGTATATACCCACAAATTAAGAGGGTTACTGAAGGTGAAGAGTAGTAATCTCCAAAAGTAAAGCAAATGATTAAAGTTTTATACACTGCAACTATGCTATTAGCAATGGAATGTTTTAAAAATATTACAGGATATAATTGCCTTAGCTCAATCAAATTAATATTTTAAATGAATTAATGAGTGAATGAATGAAATGAAAGAAATAGCTGAATAAATACTGAAGTCCTGACAACCTTAACACCTCAAGATGTTCACAACAATTTGGGATATAGAGATGACTTGAATACAAACAAATTGGTTGAAATTCAATGTAGTTCACTATAAAGGTGGAGTGGATTTCTATTTGCAGAACAAAGAACATCAACCAAAACATAACTACGAAAATATCATCAAATACAATCATCAAGGCGTCAAAAAGAATATATACTTTCTTACTATGTAAATTTTTCCTATACCCCCATCTTCCTGCATTTTTAATGTTTAGAATAAGTGACCAACAAACTAAAATAGAATACACATTTTAAAGACTAATTTATTCATTCTATTTAAGAACAGCATACAATCACTTATAAATTTAGTGTTTTTAAAAAGCATCCTTACATAAAACAGTAGGGGTGGGGAAATCCCTGCTATACATATGAAGCACAGTTTAAGCCCAATACAACTGACCAATCAAAATTAGTGAATGCACTGCATCTCTCTGCAGTGGAGAGAAGCGACAAGGTAGGCTGTCATTCTGCAAAAGCTGCTCAGAACAGGCTTTCCTCGGAAAAGCAGTGCCGTTCCTTTTTAGAAAGACTGAATCTAAATGTTGTCTCTGGAGACAAGAAACCTTCAGTATGTTAAATTACTTTCATTACGTATTTTCAGAGGCTTATTGATTGCACAGTGGGAAGAGTGAGAGACTGCAGCAGCCTCTAAGCAGCACTACACGTTCCATACATTAGCAGTCCTGCTGAAACAATGGCAAAGTTCAGACACATATTTTCATTAAGGTCATTTTTGAAGAGCTGTTTATGACCCTCGTCCCCAATCCTCTACTAACAAGTGAACAAAATGAATCAATCAAAACGGAAAATGCTTCAACTACATCAAGAATTTACCAAATCTTTAGCAGAGGTAAGATATGTTCCTTATTATAGTATACAGCTGCTTTTGAACCAGCATAGTGTGGTAAAATTACTTTGAAATTTTTTACTCTAAATTTTAAGAGTTTGCTTGTTGCTACTTATTGCTAACCATGTAATTTTTAGATTTATTTCTTTTAAAACATCATATATTTTAAATGTAATTTTTAGGATGTATTGTTAAACCAAAGAATATTCTGTTAATTCACTATGAAAACATTAGCTTTTAAGTCACTTTGAACTAAAATATTCTTAAAGTCATCAGTACAGTTTTTCTCTGGTATACAAAAATGTTTACATTTCTTGTAAGAACCAGGTTTAATATTTATTACTCAATTTTATGTTAAGTTTATTATTAGTCATATGCCTTGAAAATTAATTTGCAGTTATATTTTTGTATTACCTTTTGCATTTCAATCACATGAGCAATTCATCAATGGAAATTTATAGTACTGTACAACATAATCCATTCTAATGAGTTAAAATTTAAACCATGTGCTAACAATTAAGCAAGCTACAATATTTTTGCAGCATGAAATGTTAAATTTATTGCAAAGAGGGAATGACAGTATGTTTAATGTATATTAACTTCATAATCTCTGAAAATATATGTTAGCTTCTGTGAAGAGAGCAGAAATTAATTTAAAAATACAGCCTTTCTGTCATGGTTATATTTGCAGTGGTAACTACTGTTAATAAGACGATACACAATCTATGTCTGGAAAAGGGAGTATTTACTTCAAGAAAGTTAATTTTTTGCATATAACCATGGCTCTAGCAATACAGTTTGCTTATTTTGAGAATGAATACTACAGGATGTTAAATTCAGAAAAAAATAAGGAATTTTCAATTAATTAGAAATTATGATGAACGTTATTTCTTAATCATTTTTTTTTCTTTTTCACAAAGGCCCATAGCAACTAATTCAGTATTTACAACTGACAATATGAAGAATGCAACTGAGAATCTCCCTGGGTCTCTGAACCACCAACTGCAAGATATTCTTGTAACACATGATTTTAAGAAACTAAAGAGTTAAAACCAGAGACTAGGTCTACATTACTGCTGGGATATAACAAGTGGACAGTATTTCAAGAAGATGCTACAGAAAATAACTACAAAAAGAAACACAATATAACTGTAAAAGCCTGAAAACAAAATGGTGAGCATTTTTAAAGGGGGAGTTTATATTTTAACATACCAGAATTGTGGAAGCTACTGAGTCTTGAAGAAACAATGAAACATGAATTTCAAAAAGGAGAATGACATACTTAACCAGCAAGTAAAATAAAGCTTTCCCAAGTGTTTTCTGCAGTAAATATTCAGATATTCCAATCAATTGATATGACTAATGGATTTTTCCATCTGAGCTTTATGACCAATTATGTATCCTCTTCTAATGAAAACAAACCAAATTAAATAGCAGATGGTTTTTATCAAAAGAACGTGGACTGGATTTATAATGCAGAGCAAGTTATGTGATCAAGAAATCACTTCAAAATAATGAGGGCTGCCATAGAAACAGACTTCAAATTGTAACAAAAGGATGTCTAAATATATTTTAGAAGTTAGAAACCTTATGTTTCCTTTTCTGTTTTCACATATTCTGGAAAATAAAGAGACACTATCATAAACTCCCTCAAAGGGAGACATAATTCCTATCATTTGGGGAAGTTTCTCTTGGTCGTGACTTTTAAGAGCAAAACAAACACAAATATTATGTACTGTTCTTTAGAAATCCATCAGCCAACTAAATCTCATAATTCATGCAGTTGAAGTACTGGAGAGAAAATGAAAGAATTCCTACAAGACATGAACTAAAACACAGCCACTTCACTGTTGTCAGGTAAAAATTCATGTCAAAATCTGTCAATGACATCATGTATTAATTTGTGAAAAACTGCTATAGTGAGCCAAAAGGCCCATAAGGCAACAGCAACCAGGTAGGTCAGAATATGCATGCACCCCACAACACTGTTTAACAATTACAAAAGAAAAAAGATGCATTTTTCTTAATTGTTGTCTAACTTGACGTTTCTGCTTTAGCTAACTGATGTGACAAAGACCTGGCATTTAATCTGATAGTTCAGAAAATTTGGCACACTAAATTTTCCATTTTTTCAAGATTTCAGTGTTAGCTAAAACCTCCGTATATTTGAATAAATATGCCTCTAGTAATATTTATACCAACTCAAAAGCAATTAATAATGTTATCATTTCTGTTTCTGAAACATTATCCCAAAAGTAACATCCATAAATAAAATTATATTTCTAAAACTTGTCAAAGGTAAAATCACATAAAAGGTTAACATTAATTTTGAAAATTATTAGCTTTTATAATTTATGTTTGAATATATAACTGCAGTCAAAAAGCTGTACTTGAAATGTGAAATATAGTTGGTTGTATGATTTCATATTTTAAACTGAAATATACTTATTACAGATATTTCAGACCAGAAAATCAGATATAATTTTTATAAATTACTCTAAACTCCTACATATTACAGATTTACATGCATTAGCTAGAGAGTTTTTATTTTTTTCAAAATTATACACTGGGGGAATGTATACAAAATGTTTCACAGATAACGTGTAACTTTAAAAGCTTCCTTAAAAAATGGCTTCACCTACTGCTTTTCACTAAAATTTCATTTTTCACTTTAAGAACTCTGTTTAAACAAATAAAACCAATGGATACATTCTTTTAAACCACTTCAAATATAGCTATTTCTTAATATATATTAGATTTCAATTTTCTCTTTCCACAAGATATAAGAGGATGTAGTCAAAAAATAAATCATTCAGAAGAGTGATTAGTGATCGTGTACCAAGCTTTGTGGCATTTTGATTTGGGATACTACCTCTTCTTGTGGTTTTCACAAGTTATCCATTGTAAAAATTCACTATGATATACAAAATATTTGTCATTTGCCTTTTTCTGTGAGAAGGAATTCCAAATATCCTCTAGTGCTTTGTTAATTTCTGAGTACATCAACATAGATAAGATAGTATCTTTACTATTTATCCTTTTAAATAAATACCTGTCTCACTCATTTGAAATCTTACAGGACTATATCTACAGTAATCATGTTAAAAGCATATTAAAATAGCATTTATTTCTATCTACTCACAACATTTTTAAATGAAATGTTAAAAAAGACTAAAATTAGTTTTGCATACTGGGTAGTTTTATTGCATAAAAATATACTGTCTCTCAAAAATAAATATCTCAATTATTTCCAAATGATGGAACCCTTTTAGTATATTAATTTTATACTATAGGGGAACAATCCCCACATAGTTTCAAAAGGAGAACACAATTTCCTTTCAAATTAAATCACTGTCGCTTTGACATTTGTTAATTCTACATTTTCCACTAATAGTTTAGGAATTGTAAGTATACAACAAACCTATTTTTGTTTACAAAGAATACATGTTTATACATCATTCAAATTGCCAAATATCAAATAGTTTATTCTATTTCACTTTCTAGGGAAAAAACCAACTGCTCCAAAATAATGTGCTTTTCTCCCATTCTGGAAATCAACATGCAGTCTGAATCGAACATTACAGTGCGAGATGACATTGATGACATCAACACCAATATGTATCAACCACTGTCATATCCATTAAGCTTTCAAGTGTCTCTCACCGGCTTTCTTATGTTAGAAATTGTGTTGGGACTTGGCAGCAACCTCACTGTATTGGTACTTTACTGCATGAAATCCAACTTAATCAACTCTGTCAGTAACATTATTACAATGAATCTTCATGTACTCGATGTAATAATTTGTGTGGGATGTATTCCTCTAACTATAGTTATCCTTCTACTTTCACTGGAGAGTAACACTGCTCTCATCTGCTGTTTCCACGAGGCTTGTGTTTCTTTTGCAAGTGTCTCAACAGCAATCAACGTTTTTGCTATCACTCTGGACAGATATGACATCTCTGTAAAACCTGCAAACCGAATTCTGACAATGGGCAGAGCTGTGATGTTAATGACATCCATTTGGATTTTTTCTTTTTTCTCATTCCTGATTCCCTTTATCGAGGTAAATTTTTTTAGTTTTCAAAGTGGAAATAAATGGGAAAACAAGACACTTTTGTGTGTCAGTACAAACGAATATTACACTGAACTGGGAATGTATTATCACCTTCTAGTACAGATCCCAATATTCTTTTTCACGGTTATAGTAATGCTAATCACATACACCAAGATACTTCAGGCCCTTAATATTCGAATAGGCACGAGATTTTCAACAGGGCAGAAGAAGAAAGCAAGAAAGAAAAAGACAATTTCTCTAACCACACATGAGACTACAGACATGTCACAAAGCAGTGGTGGGAGAAATGTAGTCTTTGGTGTAAGAACTTCAGTTTCTGTAATAATTGCCCTCCGACGAGCCGTGAAACGACACCGTGAACGAAGAGAAAGGCAGAAAAGAGTCTTCAGAATGTCTTTATTGATTATTTCTACATTTCTTCTCTGTTGGACACCAATTTCTGTTCTAAATACCACCATTTTATGTTTAGGCCCAAGTGACCTTTTAGTAAAATTAAGATTGTGTTTTCTAGTCATGGCTTATGGAACAACTATATTTCACCCTCTGTTATATGCATTCACTAGACAAAAATTTCAAAAGGTTTTGAAAAGTAAAATGAAAAAACGAGTTGTTTCCATAGTGGAAGCTGATCCCCTGCCTAACAATGCTGTAATACACAACTCTTGGATAGATCCAAAAAGAAGCAAAAAAATTTCTTATGAAGATAGTGAAATAAGAGAGAAATGTTTAGTACCTCAGGTTGTTACAGACTAAGGAAAATTGTAAGTTTCATCAAATTATATTCAGGAGAGTTTTAAATTTAAATTGTAAAAAATGAAATTACTGCCAAATATAAGAAAAAACATTTTAAGTATTTGGTTATGTTGTAAATTTTCAAATGTTAATGTCAATTAGATTAGGTCATATATATTCAATTTCTTCATTACTTAATGTATTTGTTGCATGGCAGTTTGTTAAAGTAATATCATGTTTCGTCAATAATATGTCCATCAGGAAATATTCATGTAAAGTCATATTTTTTAAAGCATAAATACATAGCCTTAAAACAGTGTATAACTTAAAAATGTAACTGACACAGGTATCCGCTTTTTAAAATATATAAAGTGTATTGTTTCTAAGTCACAAAACACAGATACGTTTATATGATGACAACTGGAATAGCCTTTAACAAAAACCACAATCATAGGCTCAAAACAAATCAGTCCTGGAGTCTCTGTACCACTGTTACGTTTCCTGATGTAGTGTACTTGCTCTATTATTTCATGTTTCAAAAGTAATCAGCTATGTATGAAACTTCATTCTTCCTTTTGAATGTAGAAAATCACAGGATTTCCTAGTATTTTAAAACTCATGAACCAAAAACAAACTCCCTATATACAAACCAAGACAGGGAAAATTTTAAAGTAAAGTTTACTATTAAAAAAAAGACTGATTTTCTAAGATCAAAGATACTATGCTTATAACATACAGAAAAACCCAACAATAGAGGGAAGGAAGAAAACAGTAGCACCAGCCTTTTTCTTCCTCACCTTGCTTGATTCTAAGCCAAATGTTCTAGGTTAACAAAATACTGGATTAAAAAAACAATAGTGATTAAAATAAAGTGTTTTTTTAACTTTATTCATCTTGGCCTTTTTGTATAAACGAAATTAACTGTACAAATCTGAATACTCGAAAGAGGAAAAAAAGGACTTTTTATAGCATTGTAGAAAAGCCTAACAAAGCCAACTGCTTCTAATTTTAGATGCAGAGCGGCTTCAGAGTAATATAATTTATACAATGTTCCTAAGCAATCATAGCTCCTAAGCTTTTTATAATAAAGTAGTTCTGTTTCCACTCTGAAAATAATTAAGACAACAATAAATCTTGTCACTTTTTCTACTTCATCACAACATAATAAGCATTCTTCTCTTCAGTCCTCAATTCATGTTAGAAAACTAAGAAATTACTAATTCTAACTGTAGATTATAAGGATTGGAAATCTCATAGCAAATAAATATTTTTCAATTTGTATAATGTAATAAGCTGGTAATGAGTGCTAATATCACTATCAGAAAGGTAGCAATAAGTTATTTAAAATAAGCCAAGTACTTGTTATAGTGTAATTTATTAGCTGGACAGCAATTATTTTATTTTCTAATACTGTATTCACTACAGCTCATTTCTAAATTTAAAAATACATATCAGACAATAATATATCATTTATACAAATAAATGAGATTCACCAAGTCTAGTTTACTAAATACTCTAATCCCCAGGGAAATGAGCATCCTGCAATAGCTTGAATTCACTGAGCTTACTGCCCAATTAAATAGTGATTTACTTCTGATAATAATGCTAACATAATATTAAATCTTGCCAAACACCCAATTTCCTTCTGCTTTTCTTTCCATTGTTTTTTGGAAATAAAGAAATCCTTTAACTTGACAAAATGTAGCATAAGTAAGACTGATTTTTTTTCGTAAATCCTGAAAGAAACCAACACATCATGATCAAAGGTGTTAAGAAAATTTTCAATCAATAAACACATTTGGCACAGAATATGTCCTGATATCTTTATTTGAAATTCGAAAATGAATTTATACTTAGACTCCTAAGCATAAATTAAAATTTTAGTACCTACTTTTATAATCTTTGGGGGGGGGTACTGGGGATCGAGCTTGGGTCAGCAGGCAGAACCACTGAGCTAAATCCCCGGCCCCACTTTTATAATCTTAATAAAAATCAGACTATTTTTAGAGTCTTCATGTGAAGAAAAAAACACTTTGTGTTTTAAATATTTTTAATATTCAGGTTTATTAAGCATGCCGAAGAATTCAGTAAAGGGGCCAGGGATGTAGTGGCACTGCACTTGCCTAACAAGCGCAAGGTCCTGAGTTCAATTCCCAGTACTGGAAAAAAAAAAAAAAAGAAAAGAAAAAAAAAAGAATTCAGTATAACAGCAGATTTCTTATCTATTTGCCTAATAGTTTTCTTGAGGTCTCACTTTCTGTAATAAGAAACAAACTAAAATATAAATGGCAGACATTATAACTTTGCCCTATAAACTATTTCTGTACCTGTCACTGGAGTAAACAATAACAAGCACTTAGCTCACCTGTAATGATCTTTTGGGTATACAAAAGAGCATCCATTTATCTACAACAAATAAAATTTATACCTACTGACAACGTTTAATAGCTTTTTAGTGTGTTAAACAGTACATAATATGTGAACTAAAATAATATCTATATGTTAAAAATTCAGCTTTCAAAAAAAAAAATTCAGCTTTCAAAAACTATTCACAAATGTTTCCAACAACTGACCTCTGGTTAAAATCAATGAACAAGTTTAGACAACTTTTACTTTTTATGACATATTTGTTTTATGAAAAGATTTAAAATCACTATCCTCAGGATAGCTTTTGTTCAGTATGTAAATTTTCCTTGTTACTAATAATTTTAACCTCCAAAAAGCATGAATGCTAATTTTTCCTAAAAAGCTAGCCTAAAAATTTAAAAAGCAATGCAAGATAGGTCAAGAATTCCATATCTAAAATGTTTGGGATGAGTAGTATTTTTTTGTTTTGAGACAGGGTCTCATTATGTAGTTCAGGCTGGCCTTGAATTTACTATGTAGCCCAGACTGGCCTCAAACTCACAATGAGCGATCCTCCAGCCTCAGCCTCCTGAGTGGTGCAATTATACATATGCACCACCATGCCTGGCTCCATCAGTATTTAAGATTTCAGAATTTTTCTGATATAGAATAGCTATGCAAGATATAACCATATATTTTTTTCTTTAAAAATTCATTTATGTTTAATATGCATCACATCTACATAACCTGGACATAATTTTTAGTTTACTTACATTTCAATGGAAATCTATCTCATGAGGTCAAATGTAGAATTCTCCCCTTACAGTGTCATGTTTGTGCTCAAAAAGTTGTGATTTTTTTGGAACATTTTGGATTTTTGGATTTCAGATGCTCAAGTTATATTAAAAAGTAGAAAAACATCTAAAATAAGAGAAAATGTAGTAAATGCTATAAAAGAAAAGTTCTTATGAAGAAAAGCATTATGTTGGATTTAATAACAACAAAAGCATTGCTGAAGAAAACAACTACAGCATGTTCTGGAAAGAGCACATATTCCTTATAAGGAAAGCAATACAAAAGTGAGAAGTTACCTAGGAAGTTATATTGGGATATCGGAGCAAGGGAAAAACAATATGAGAAATGAGTTTCCAACAACACTTAACAGTAATATGCAGACAGAACTGATTCTGTAAGACACAGAAGACAGAAAGCTACTGCCATGAGCTTGATGTGTAACAAAAGGACCAGCAAAAAACAATGGCAGGAGCTCCCCGAAGGAGTGTTGGCTGTGACGAGCAATGAAGGCAGAATCAACGGGGGTCATCAACTCTCTAAAAGGCAACTGGTGTGTGGCGATAAGGAGGACCTTAAAATACTAGATAGCCTTTAATGACTGAAGAACTATTTCATTCAGCTATGTGTACAGTACATGGAAAACAAGGGCAGCACAAAAAGAATTTTGGGGAAAGCACTTTAATGAAGTAAAATGAATAATATTATTCAAGACTGTTCACATATTAGAAACTATTTAAAATTAGATTGTCAAATTCACATTTTAAATTATCTATTTTACATCTTCCATTTGGTTTACTCCATTTTCTTGTGGAACATATCTTTTTAATTTTACTTTGTAAAATTTTATAAATACATACTGAAAAACTATCAACATATATATAGTAACAAAATGAACAAATACTATGCTTTGCTTTTCCTCTCAATTAATTATGAGCACCCGGCGAACTCATTATATACATATTTTCCTCATTCTTTGTGAATAGGTGCATAAAGATAATTTTTCTAAATTTAAAAATTTAAATATAGCAATATTTCTCAAGATAATATTGATAAAGCTCAAATAACTAAACTTTTTTATATTATAGTCAAGCAGCTTCAAACTATTTCAAGGTCACCTTGGAAAATGTAAGAAAAGTTTGTTTCTTGATCTGATGACTGCAATAGGTCATTTTTCTGAATGGAGGCAAGAAGCAAGAAAAAATATATAAAATATTGTATTTCTTTTCCTCCTTTTCTCCAAAAAGAATGAGAAATAAGAAAACTAAGGAAACTTTTGGAGACGATTTTCTTTATATTGTAATGATAAACACTTTAGTATATTCTCCTGAATGTAAACTAAGCTCTCCTTTCAAGGAACTCCTAGGAAGTTAAATATGAGTTGAATTATAAATGTTAGAGGAAAAAAGAAGTCCAGATGATATCGTAAAAAGAAAGAATAAGGAGATAATAAAACCAAGATAAGGTTGGAAAAAGACCTAAAATACTTGAAGATGTAGCTCCAAGAGATAAATGAATCAGAATTGTGGATTACAGTTCACAGAAGAAAATAAATATGAAGACTGATCTTTTTCCAAAACACATTCAAAATAATGAAAGACACTACAGCTGACAGTGGACCTAACAGAAATATAATAGCATAACTGTATCACAAGAGGTAGAATATTATATTACAGCAATTCAAAGATGTTTGGAACACAGTTCTACTGAGTTGTAGAAACAAATGGAAAACTAGCTTATCACTAATATTAAAGCTATCATCTTCTAAGGAATACTGTCTTTGTAGGAGGAAAAGAGCTGAGCAGACTTAATGACACTATTTCTCCCTTGGCTTATGATACCACAACATATGAAAATAAGCCCAAGTACTGTATCTCTACCATTCTAGTCACACATTTTTTCAGACCCCAGTAAGCTGTATTCATGGCTTTCAAGCATGACAGCTCTGTACTTCCACCAGCAAGTGGTAAAAAGTGTTATCATTCCTGTCACTGCCACCAATATCAACTCTCCACTACTATCAAACCCTAAAGCACCACGTCAGATAAGGAAGGAAAGCTGAGTCTGGCACTAAGGTAATTTTCCTCACCCTGTTTTTATGAAAGTAGTATGTCATATTTTTCTGAGAGGTATTAAGCAAGGCAGATTCCCAAAGCACCTCTACCAAATTTTCAGGATGTAAGGAAAAAGCAGCAAGACAGGATGATAAGTTATAAAGAAACTGCTTTCTCCTCAAACAGCTATGACATAGAATACTCAACACAAAATTAAAAATTTCAATGTAACATAAAAATTTGTAAATGTTATTGCTAATAAATGAGGGCTCTGGTCATGTTAAATATAGGCTACAGGAGTGAGAAACATAAATGGGAGTGCAGTGAGATGAGAGAGACATGTACATCTTAAATATGCAGTATACGTGACCCCATTCATATTCTTTATGTTAGGTATTTTGGCTGGATATAAATGATTTTATAGTGATTGGGTAAAGAACAACTAAAGGCATGTATTTCACTCTAGATTATTAATATCTTAGGACCCAAAAGATGTAAAAATATCAATTTACATACTCTACATTTTAAGTTTTCTTTTCAATTCTTAAAAAATATTTACTGTCTGAGAAGTATGTATTCATCTCAGATACCCATTTTTGGATTGGGTCTTTAAAATTGGGGGGTTGATTTTTTTCAGTTCTTTATATATTCTAAATATTAGTCCTTTTTGTCTGAGGAATAGCTGCCAAAATTTTTTTCTTATTCTATTGGTTGTCTCTTGGTGATTTCTTTTGCTGGGCAAAAGTTTTTTAATAAGATGAGATCCCAGGTGATTCTTTGTAATATTTCTCATGTGATAAGCACTTTGTTCATAAAATCTTTGCCTACCCCTATGTCTTCAAGAGTCCCACCTATTCTCTCTTCCAGCAGGTTTAGTGTTTCTGTTTTAATATTTAGATCTTTGATCCACTGATTTTAGTTTCATGCATAGTGAGAGTCATGGGTCTAGTTTCAGTCTTCAGCATGTAGAAAGCCAGTTCTTCCAGCACCATTTATTAAAGAGGCTATCTTTCTTCCAGTGAAGGTGTTTAGCCCCTTTGTGGAAGATGAGATGGCTGAATGTGTCTGGAGTTGTTTTTGCATCTTCTAATCTGTTCCACTGATCTTTGGGTCTGTATTGGTGTTTGTTTGTTTGTTTGTTTTGGGGGGGTTGCCAGTACTATACTGTTTTTATCATAGTAGCTCTGCAATATAACTTCAGGTCAAGGACTGTGATGCTCCCTGCCTTGCCTTTGTTGCCCAGAATTGTTTTTGCTATTCTAGATCTCTTCTGGTTCCAAATGAATTTTAGAAACATTTTACCTAGTTCTGTGAGGTATACTATTGGTATTTTGATTGGGATTGCATTTAAATCTGTATAACAATTTTGGGAGTATGGCCATTTTTACTATGTTGGTTCTTCCCACCTACAAGCAAGGGATATCTTTCCATTTTCTGACATCCTCTTAGATCTCCTTTTTTCAGAGTACTATAGCTTATGTAAAGGTCTTTCACTTCCTTTGTCAGATTGATTTCTAAGTATTTCATTTTTTTTTCAACGCTATTTTGCAAGGCATGGTTTCCCTAATTTCTGTCTCAGTAAGTTTGTTATTTGTGTACAGCAATGCCATTGATTTCTGAGTGTTGACTTTGTATCCAGCTACTTGACTTAATTTGGTTATTGAATCTAGAAGTCTTTTGGCGGAATTTTTGAGGTTTTTGTATGTCATCTCCAAATTATGACAGTTTAACTTCTACCTTTCCTATCTTTATTCTTTTTATTTCTTTCTTGTCTAATCGCTCCGGCTAATGTTTCCAGAACATATTCAATAGGTACACACAGCAAATAAGTATATGAAAAAAACGTTCAACATTACTGGTCATTCGAGAGGCAAATTAAAACAACGCTGAGATTCCACCTCACTCCAGAAAGAATGGCTACTACCAAGAAATCAACCAATAACAAATGCTGACAGGACTGTGGGAAAAAGGAACCTTTGTTTACTGCTGGGGGGGAGTGCAGAATGATGCAACCACTGTGAAAATGTGGAGAACCAGAGGTTCCATTTGACCCATCTATCCCTCTTCGTGGTATCTTCCTGAAAGAATTAAAAACATCATATCACAGGTGATATACGCACTCCCATATTCACAAGCAGCACGGTTTATAGTAGCTAAATCTTGGAAACAACCCAAATGCCCATCAACTGATGAATGGATAAAGGAGATGTGTTTTTTATACAAAGGAGTACTACTCAGCCATAAAGAAGGATAAACTTGAGACATTTATAGCTAAATCAATGTACCTAGAGATTATACTCTTAAGAAAAATAAATCGGACACACATGTAAATATTTCATTGTTTCTCTGGTGTGAGAAGCAAAGTATAAATAATGTATAATAGATATTGTGAAATAGGAAGAAAATGTTCAAATGGGAAGGGGCACAAGGGAGGAGAGAGAGGGAAAGGAAGAAAGAAAAAGTGAGAAAAGAAAGATAAAATGGAAACAACTTCTAAATTAGATGGGGAAGAGGGATCGAAGGGGAATGGGAAAAAATATGCATCAAGATATATCATGTACAGGTACAAATTCCATACAATGAATGCAATCATTATGTATATCTAAATTGTACCAATAAACTTAATTAATGATAAAAAAATTCATTGTCTTTTGGTACTGAACAAAATGCTAGCAAACTATAGCCTAATAACTTTATAAAACTGATTTAAATTCACAACTAATAGTTAAATTAAACTTTCAAAATACTTTCCAAGTAAGTGCCTGATATACTCTTAACTGGTCAGTAAATATTAGCAGAATGGAAAAATGAATAATTTTAAAGCTTCTGACCTAGTATTGTATCTTGCCTAGAACAGGGTTTCTATATCAGAATCCTCTACAGTGCTTGTTTAAAATACCAATTCCTGAGCCCTTCCTCTGATTAATCAGCACCTAAAACACTGTTTTAAATAAGTACTCTCAGGTGGTTTGTGTGCCACAGTTTGTTTGTTTATTTATTTGGTACCAGGGATCGAACTCGGGTCCTTGCACTTGCGCAGCAGGCAACGAAACCACTGAGCTAAATCCCCAGCCCGTGTGTGCCACAGTTTAAGAAACACTACTTAAAGCCATACACAGTGACACACACCTGTAGTCCCAGATAATACCAGTAGAGAAAATGAGGCAAGTGGGTGGCTTGTACCCAGAAGTTCAAGGCTTCCCTGGGCAGCAATAGCCAAGGCACTAAAATCAAGTAAGACTCACTACTTTGGGTGTCAGAAGCTAGATTCTATCAGGTTGACATTCAGGTAAGTACTAAATGAAAAGGTACAATCACAGCTCAGAACTCAATTCAGAACATATTGCCTTCCTGGAGAAAAAAAATGAAAAGTCTAATTCATTTTAATTAGTTAAATTTTAATTGGATTACACATACTATAGTACAACATGAGCTTCCTAGGAACACAAATTTTGTTTTTGAAAAATAAGTTATTTAGACAAAAAGTTTCTTTTAAAACCCATATACTCTCAGAAGATAAAATAGTACCAAACATGAAACATTTGTATGGCTACCATTTGCAATTAGATTATCCTATTCTAATCATAAATATTCTTATTGAGTATATTTGCTCATTTTAATACAAGATATGATAGTAGACACAGAGGGTAAGAATTACTCTTTTTTTTGGTACCAGGAATCAAACTCAGGACCTTGCACTTGTCAGGTAGGTGCCAGCACCACTGAGCTAAATCCCCGGCCCCTAAGAATTACTTCTAAAATAATTTTACACTGGAAACACGACAAAACTATATTTTGTGTGTTCGGAACATATGTCATTCAGGTTTAAGTTTGAGTCAAACATTTTTCCATTTTTATTGTTACTTCCTTTGCTTCGACAAAATTATTTTTCGATAATTTTATGACATTCTTTAATTTCCTATTCTGCTTTATAATAGGTTAAATAACACTAATTCTTAATAAACACTTCAATCAGTACTACAAAAATCACTATTCTTGGGGCCGGGGATTTAGCTCAGTGGTTTCGCCACCTGCTGCGTAAGTGCAAGGACCCAAGTTCGATCCCCAGTACCAAAAAAAAAAAAAAAAAAATCACTATTCTAAGAATATTTTTTTGCTTTTGGTTTTTTGAAACAAGGTCTTCCTATGCAGCCCAGGCTGGCCTCAAACTCACAGCAATCCTCCTGCCTCAGCCTCTCTACTGCTGGCATTACAGGTACCACCATATCTCGCTCTAAGAACATTTCTTACTAATCCTTTTGCTAAAACAAATTTACCAGACTCTGTTATAACTCTTTAAGCATTTTTATTAATCAAATCATAGAAACGACCTGTAATAGCTTAGTACATATTATTGAAAATGTGCTGCTAGTAAATTTAACTTAAAGATACAGAGACAACAGTTCACAATAGCTACGGTCACTGGATAAAGTCACCTTATAGAAAATAATTTCTAAATAATATACTCCAGATAGACAATGAGTTGGTATAAGGTTTCCTGAAGTTTTGTAAGTGCCTGAAATTGGAAGCAAAATGTCACAGGTGTTTATATGTCTATTTCTTGGAGCAAAATTTGAAAATTCAGTAAGATCCTCCAAGGATTGTGCAACTCAAAATTAAAAATTATTGTATTAGGAAGAAAGCTGGCAAATAAAACTGGTAAATGTCATATGTAACACCCAATACTTTACAGTGTACTGTGTTGCCGGCATTTTAACAATACAAATATCAATAGATTACAAGAGATATTTGTCACTTTATTATAAAATAGACTTTATATCAGATGATTTTCCCCAACTAGAGGTGAATACACACATTCTATTAGGTAGACTAGACGAGGCAATGATGTCCAGTAGGTTAGAATTGAAATGCATTTTTGACTTAACAATATTTTCAATTTAAAATGAGTCAATCAAAATGCAACCCTTTTTGAGGTTGAGGAACATGTATGTAAGACAAATTTTTAAAACAAAATTTTAGGTACAATTAAATGAAAAAATAAGTAGTAAGATCAGAGCAAGGAAGATGACAAGAATTAAAAATATTTTTAAAACCCTACATGAAATGAAAATGTAAAATACTTATTAGTAAGTCCTCCATTCTTATAAGAGCGAGCTGTAAATTTTGTTCCCTGCACTTTCTAGTGGGTCATTTGGAAAGGAAAAAAAGGAGTTGATTACATAACTCTAAGTTGATAAGATAAAAACCCTCTAGCTGCTCAACAGTAATAAAAACTACAACCATTACTAAGACCAGAAAGCAATGTCTCTCATGGGTCTTTTCAGAAAATATACAATGTGTAAACAACATTTTCCATAACTCTAATATAATGTAAGTTTCATGTGGTTTCTTATATCCCCCAATGTATAAAAATGGCCCAAACAACCTTACAGAAAAGAAAATGAGCAGTTTCATAACAGTGATGATTACCATTTTCCTCAATGTAAAATAATGAAATCAAACTAAAGGGAAATTTAGGAAAAAGAATTACATGAGAATCAGTAACAAAATGTTTTCCAGATACTGTATAAGATCCTCAAAAATTCTGGTTTAATCTAAAGATACAGTCTTTAATACAAATTCTGTGACACTCTTCTAAGAGATCAAACTGGTTGGGAAGAAAGGTGGATATTTCTAATTGAAAAGAAGATGACAGATTTTGTTTTTGTTTTGGGGAGCTTTATTCAGGGCTGGGGATTAAAACCGCGACCTTCACACTGAACTGCATCCCCAGGCCCCTTTTTTTCTTTTTATTTTGAGACAACATCTTGCTAAGTTGTCAAACTGCCCAGGCCAGGTTTAAAGTTGCGATGCTCCTATCTCAGCCTCCCAAAGTACTGGGACTACAGGTGTGCACCACCCGAGCTAAGAGAAGTGCTCTTAAAAACCTTTCTTTAGGTCTCCAGGTGATTCTGATGGTCTTACTCCTCCCCTTCCCTCACCTCCTAACCTTCAGAGATTTGATAATGAAGAGAAATGCAAGGAATAATTTACCTTCAAAAGAAAAACTGTCCAGAAATATTCTGTCTCAACAAACTTCTGGAAAAAAAAAAAAATTGGCAGAGAAATGGTTAAATCTCAACCTAAAACTAAACAGCCACCTGACCTTAGAGAAAGATCAACATCCCTACAGTGCACCCCACTCTCATGCAGAATTGGCTGTTACTGAATTCTAAAATGACAGGCTAAGAAGTCAACTTTCATTAACTAACTTAAAAATCTACTTTGTCTGAAAGGCCTGATTCTCATTAAAACATCTTTCTACTGATGATTCCAGAATGGATACAATAAAAGCTAAAAAGGAGAAAAAAACTGTTCTGAACTCCCAATGAGCACCATAGAAATATTTTATCACCATTGTAAATACAGGAAATAAGGCATAAGAACCTATTATTTTTATTTTTTTATTAATTTTATTGGTACATTTTAGGTATACAATATAATGACATTCATCATTGGAAACT
Source organism: Heterocephalus glaber (assembly GCF_053883595.1). Lineage (NCBI taxonomy): Eukaryota > Metazoa > Chordata > Mammalia > Rodentia > Bathyergidae > Heterocephalus > Heterocephalus glaber. Next base: position 21,711,190 of record NW_028258156.1, on the reverse strand, counting down.
TGCACCTTTACATAATCTCTCTTGGTTCTTATTTTTTCCCCCTTCCCCTGCCCTCCCTTCAACCCCTCCATCCCTCCCTATTTACAAAGACTTTGTTTCCATTTTTTCCTTTTCTCATATTAATTCCATTCCCTTCTTTCCTTTCCCCAACCCCTCCCACTTCCTTCCCCTTTGCCCCTTTTCTTCCTATTTCACATTATCCATAAAACCTTTTAGTCCTTACTTAGACTTTGTTTCTCACACTAGAGAAACTATTCGGTATTTACACGTGTGTCCTATTTATTTCACTTAAGAGCATTGCCTCAGTGTGCATCCATTTAGCTATAAATGTCTGTAATTTCTCATTTTTTATGGCTGAGTAAAAAAAGTACATTTTCTTTATCCAGTCTTCAGTTGATGAGCAACTGGACTGCTTCCAAGTTTTAGTTATTACAAATTGTGCTTCTATGAACATGGGTGCACATATATTATTGTGATATGATTTTTTTAATTCTTTGGGGAAGATCCCCAGCAGAGGAATAGCTGGGTCAAATGGGACTTCCAGTCCTAGTTCTTTGAGGTATCTCCATACTGATTTCCACAGTGGTTGCACCAGTCTGCACCCCCACCAGCAGTGGAGAAGGGTTCCTTTCTCCCCACAACCCTGCCAACATTTGTTATTGGTTGATTTCATGATAGCAGCCATTCTTTCTGGGGTGAGGTGGAATCTCAGCATTGTTTTCTTTCTTTCTTTTTTTTTTTTGCGTTAAATGCCTTGAACTTTTTAATGGAAGTCCAATCTTTTGCACCTTTAGGCACTCCGCACAGCCCTGAGCCTGGAAGCACAGAGTGGATCTGACCACCCCTCAGGGTCTGTGTGCTCAGCCAGTCCAGCTCAACCATCACACAGCACTGCAAGTGTTTCCTCAAGGCTTGGAAAGCTGTGCCCGAAAGGGCGCACGCTGAGTTCTAAAGTTCAGTGCTCCAATAGTGTGTGTAATACAGAGAAATGGAATAGTCAGTCTGGAAATGGCTTGGAGACAGAAGTTCCTTGGCCAGGGAGGCAGACTGTTCTGGGGCCAAGATGAAGACAGGCCCTTTTCTGGCCTCTGCTCTGCCCAATTTCCTGCCTGGTTAATTGGGTGGGTTCGCATCTTGCCTGGGGCTGCTCTGCAGTATGGATGACTTCTTCAAAGGCTGCATAAAGGCTTTTGAGGAAAATGGCTGATCATTCATTGCGTCCACGTACTTCTTGTCTAGTGAAGGGAAATGATTACTTGAAGAAGATGCGGTATCCATCAAGTTCACTGTGGACTGCACATATAAGGGTTTTGCTTTAACATAATTGAAGGACGTATCAGCGGGTATTGCAAACTGACAAAACAGTGTGTGCCTGGTGAACATCTCATTCTTAAGGGCATGAAAGCTGTTTCTGAGAATAAAGAATCTCTTCTCCCAGTTTTTGCTTATTTGTTCTGATTCCTTTCTAAATCACATTTCTTTTTCACATTCTCTAAATCAGCCTTTAATGTTTCTATTTTTGTCTTCAAAGCTTCGTCTTCATCCTTAGAGAATGATACTTCCACTGTCCCTTCTGCATGCACCACAGCTGTTTTAGATTTAACCTTCTTCCTCAAGTTGGTTCCTTCATCCAAAAGGTCTTTTGTTTTATTGTCACTCTTGGTGGCCTTGTCTCTGTCAACGTTGCGGGTCTTAAGCCTGGTCTTGGAGCCAACGTGAGAGAGATCTGAAATGTCCACTGCCTGCTCTGGCCTTGGAATTTTCTTCAATGAAAGTTTAGATTTCTTCGCTCTGACAGGCTGTGTACCCATGGAACCAGAAGTTGCCCTTGGATATGTCATGCTCCTGGGCTGTGACTGCCACAGAGATAAAGAGGGTTCCCTCTTCTTGGATGATTTCAGGTTCCTGGCATATATGTCTGAGTCCTCTTTGTACTTATTGATCATATCTTGAACTAATACTTTTTCACAATCAAGCTCATATCATAATCTTCTCTACTATCCATTAACTTGTGAATGGTTCTCTGATTCTGTTCTGAAATCTCTTTCAGACTTTTAAGTTCATCTTCTAATGCTGAATTTTCTTTTATATTGAGTTTGACTTCTTCTTCAAGTTCTTCAACAACTTTGAGCAGTCTCTCATTTTCTGTTTTGTACTCCCAATCTCCCTTTCTAAGGTTGATTTGGAAGAGCTGGTCTCGCCAAAAAGTCAAGTTTTTGAAATCCTTCACACTGATACAGTTCTTCTCTTAATTCCTTAATAATTTCTTCCTTCTCTCTCAGTTTTCTTGACAAAACACTTAATCTGACATTTTCTGCATCATTCAAAGCAGTTTCCTCTTCCGCTACATCAAAGAATTGCTGGTACATCCCTTTGATGACAGCAATGGCATCAGCTAACTGCTGCTGAAAGCATTTTCTCATGTTCTCCTCATTCTGTTGATTGTTTTTCCATCTCTAGGATCCTGTCATACAGAGCGATGGAGATATTAGAAGACTCCTCTTTAAGTCGTTCCTCAAACTTCAATTGAACCAATTCTTTAAGGAACCTAAAATCCACCTGAAGGGATGTAACAACCTGCACTAACTTTTGTGTAGATGAACTTAGCTCTTTCAGAAGCAAAATTTCACTGGCATATGTTTGTGTAGCATGGTCTGTAAGGAAAAAGCCAACTTTTAGATCATCTGAAATGGTATTTCTTGCCTAACTCAATCCCTGGGAGAGGGTGGGCAGGATTTGAACCCTGGCAATTGGGCTCCAGAGTTGGCACGTTTAAGACATGAAGCTGTGGCTCCCAGGCCTAGAGCCTCCAGGCAGGGCTGCACACGTGGCGCTGCGGCTCCCACAGGTTACCTGGGGTGGCACTGGAACTGCTGAATAGTGGCCTCGAGGTTCTCGACAAGCTTCCAGCACTGCTGCGTTCTGGGCACCTCGCTGGGGTCCTGGTGGGGGCGGGGGGGGGGGGCTTGGCCATGCCGCAGGGCAGGGCGCCTGCAGCAGAGTGGCTCTGGGGCACAGGAGTTGCTCAGAGTTGTTTTCATCTGCATCTCTCGAATGACCAGTGAGATTGAACATGTTTTCCTATGTTTACTTGCTATTTCTACTTCTTTGTCTAAGAAATGTCTGTTCATTTCAGATGCTCATTTTTGGATTGGGTCTTTAAATTTGGGAGGACTGATTTCTTTAAGTTCTTTATAGATTCTAGATAGTAGACCTTTGTCTGAGGGACAGCTGATGAAAATTTTTTCCCACATTGTGGGTTGTCTCTTCACACTGTTGGTGGTTTCTTTGCTGTGCAGAAGCTTTTTAGTAAGAAGAGATTCGACTTGTTGGCTGATTGTGCTAGTTCATGGGCAACTGAGGTTTTGTTCATAAAATCTTTTCCTACACCAGTGCCTTCAAGAGTTCTACCTAACCTGTTTTCAAGCCGGAAGAACCTATGATTTTTAAATGTAGTATTCTTCTAACAGACCATTTATATTAATAAATACATACATATATGTGTTTTATACAATTTCTCAAATTTCATACATGGTCCTAAGAACGTAATGAAGAACACATCATAAGATCTAGTAGGTAGATTCACAAAACACCTAGCACTGTCAAGCAGCAGTAATCAGAAATTCTAATTACTACAGTATACAAGTTTGTTATCTTGTACACACTAAAAACAAAAAAGAATTACAAAAGTATCTTTAAATGGACCATTATGATAGTGCTTAGCGCCCACATCAAATGTGAACATTTCACAAAAGACTTAGGTTGTGTATGTTTACAAAGCAATGGAGATAAGACAAATATGCCAACATCAGTATCATAAGGCAAAAGATAATGAAAGTACAAACAAAGCGTAATGGGGTTCAAAGGAAAAGGAGCAAAAGCTGCAGAAAGAAACGGCCCTGGAAATGAACTTTTACTGAGGGATGAGACTGGCTGATGGCATTAGGGCAAGAGGGACCGTCATCAGGCAGAGACACAACCAAATATTTACACAGAAATGAGACCAGGGAACAAGTCCATTTGGTTGGTAACCGACTATAAATATTGAAGCAGACAGAGATAAGGCAGGAAAACGGGTTATAGTCACTTTTTTCTCCAGGCCCCCCAAAATTGCAATCCAATCTAAAAGACCACTGCACATCTTTCTAGATTTAAATACTACCCGAGGGAATCTAAAAAACATTTTCACTTTCTATTTCTATCATTTTATAGTTTTGAACCCTAATACCTAGACCACCATGGAGTGCAAAACCATAGCAGAGGCTACCAATACAGTGGACCCTCAAGTTACGACCAGCCTGACACAAGAACAGCTTAGGTTAATCATGTTAATGGAAGATCCATCTGCCTCTTGTTATCTATAGCGTGTACCCAAGTTAACACTCAGAGCTGTATTGACTTACAGCCAACTTGAGTTACAACCAGCCCTCAGGAACCAATCGAGTTCATAAGTCAAGGGTCCACTGTAATTTCCATTTTTCTCTTCCTAAAGTACAATTCCATTCATTTTCATGCCCCGATCATAGCAAATCTTCAATCAGACACACTTCAATGGGACTTAATGTACTATATAATACTTAATAGAAAATAATTCAAATTGAAAAACTACAGTAAAGTCGCAATATGTTTCAAATGCAGGATTAGAGATATACCAACAAGTTAGATAAAGACTTTTTAAAAAAAACTAAATGGAAGATATATATATTTGAGTCTGTTTCCTACTTAAAAACTACAAAAAACAAAGCACTGGAAAAAATCTAGCTGCAAATAGTTGTAAGTAAAAAATAAGTAAAATAATTTAAAATGTAATCCCAACATTTAAAAAAGGAAAATTTAAATGCAAAGAAAACTGAACTACAACAGGAAGTCCATAAAAGACTCAGGCAAATAAAAGAATTACTGTGAAATAATGAGATACATAAAAACTGGTGTTGGGGAAAAGAAAGGGACTATGGAAAAATAAAGTGAAATGCTTATCCATTCCTAGGGTCAATGAATTTCACAACTCCAGGAAGCACAGTTCAAATCATATCCGAGAGAACAGTAAATGGTACTGCCTGGAGTTGTGAGATGTGGTTGCTATTTGAGCAAGTTATACCATAAGAAGTTACATATGGATAAAAATAAACCATGAAAATATTTGAATGATATAGGGGTGAAGATTTTTATAATACTTTGGTAAGGAATCAACATAATCCATCCATTAAGTTTAACAAGTGAAATTAGAAAAGATTTTAAGTTAGATATCATGAAAATTAAAGAATAAAAACACAAATGTAGGAATCTTTATTATATAAAGAATACTTGGAAAACGAACAGTAATTCACCAATGAAAAACAAAACTGTTCAACCACAAACAACAAAAACAAGTGCAAACCAGGATAAATTTAAAAACAAATTTTGACATAGGTCCTTGGCAAATAATTTTTAAACACTAATGACTACTGAGCTAATTCTGACAAAGCTAAGTGTATGCTCTTTGACATTACTACTGGGAAAATTAAGCAAACCCTTATACATACACAGTATAATAAATATTTATCATACTTAAGACATAGGGCATGGCCAAGAAGTAGATAGAGAAGTGAGCACACAAAGCCAAGACTGAACATGAGTGGCCTCGCTCCATGACAAAGCTCTCCTGCAGTAACAGCTCCAGACCCACAGTGAAGGAATTAACTCCTCTGAAGGAGACAATCAGCTCAAGGCCTCATCTCCCAACACTGCCAGGATGGCAGTCCAACTTCAGCATGAGTTTGAGGGGAAAAGCAATGTTCAAACCATAGCATCAGCCATTAAAATGACGACTCATTTATGTTTATTACCGTGGAAGAATGTCCATAAAGTACAAAATGATATGGAAAATAAATATAGCAATGTACTGTATAGGCAAACAGTTGAAGTTTAGTTTCCAAAAATACTGATAATAAATCTAGCTAATGTGTATATTTCCTAGTTTTCATAATGAGCACATATTATTGATACAATTTTACAAATTAAAAGGCTATACAAGACACATTATTAAACCACTGAGAATAGTACAGTGGCAGTATTTAATTTCAAAAGTAACATAATTAAACTAATTATTCTGAATACATTTTTTGGTTGTTTTGAGAAAGGGTCGCACAAGACGTAGTTCAGGCTGCCCCAGAACTCACTATGAAGCCCAGGTTGGCCTGGGACCTGTGGGGATCCTCTTGCCTCAGCTTCTTGAGTGCTGCATACCACCACACGCAGCTGAATCCATTTAATAAAAAATAAAAGCTGCATTTAGCAAGCCTTATATAAATTCTTCCACGGTGAGGCATGGTGGCACAAGCCTGTAATGCCAGCAGTCTGGGAAGTTAAGGAAGGAGGATCAGAAGTTGGAGCCAAGCCTTAGTGACTCAGTGAAACCCTGTCTCAAAACAAAAAATAAATGAGGGGGGAGGGTACTAGAAAAGCAGCTCAGTAAAGGGCTTAGGTTCAATATTAGGTACCAACACAAAACAACACACTTCCTTTGTTGTATTGAAGATCTTACTGATAGTCACCAAAATACTGTAGAAGAATAAAAAGTATACTACTGAATGAAAAATATACACGTAAGGAAAACCGAGTCTTTGAAAGTCAAGGTGTGTGAGTGTACTTTTTGAGACAGGTATTGCTGTGTAGTTCAGGCTGGCCTTGAACTCACTGTGTAGCCCAGGCTGGCTTCGAACTCCCAACAATCCTACCTCAGTCTCAAGAGTGCTGCAATTACAGGCCTGTACCACCATGGCCGGCCTGAATATAGTGTAATATTTAGGAAAGACATTTTCTCACAAAGGTACTGTCAAAATGGAGACCAATTCGTCAATATACAGGTTTTGTTTCTCTCATCTTCAGTTTTATATTATCCTTTATTTATAGCTGTATTTCAAAAAACATAAATTCTCTGCCATATTTCAAGATTCTAGAAAAAGAACAGGACAACCCCAGAGCTCATACAAGGGAGGAAATTATAAAGATCAGAGGAGAAATCAATGCAATGGAGACTAAGAGAACGATACAAAAAATCAATGAAGCCAAGAGTTGGTTCTTTGAAAGAATCAACAAAATTGACAAACCCTTAGCCAACCTTGTCAGAAAAAGGAAAGAAAAGGCACAAATCCATGCAATTAGGAACGAAAAGGGTGAAATTACAACAGACCCAGCAGAAATCCAGAGGATCATCAATACCTACTTCCAGAACCTATACACCAATAAGATGGACAACACAGAAGAAATGGACAGGTTCCTAGATACATATGAATTACCAAAGTTGAACAAAGAAGACCTAAAAATTCTGAACAACCCAATATCAACCAATGAAATTGAAAATGTAATTAAAAACTTATCAACTAAGAAAAGCCCAGGCCCTGATGGCTTCACTGCTGAATTCTACAAGACATTTAGAGAGGAAGTGCTGCCACTACTGTTTAAACTCTTCAATGAAATTGAAAGGGAAGCAATACTCCCAAATTCATTCCTGGAAGCAAGCATCACCTTGATCCCCAAACCAGAGAAAGACTCAACCGAAAAGGAGAACTATAGGCCAATCTCACTAATGAACATAGATGCAAAAATCCTTAATAAGATAATGGCAAACAGAATGCAGAAGATCATCAAGAAGATCATATACCCTGATCAAGTGGGATACATCCCAGGGATGCAGGGATGGTTCAATATACACAAATCAATCAATGTAATACACTATATCAATAGAGCCAAGGACAAAAACCAGATGATTTATCTCCATAGATGTAGAAAAAGCATTTGACAAAATCCAACATGCATTTATGATAAAAACCCTACAAAAACTTGGAATAGATGGTCTCTACCTCAAACTAATAGAAGCCATCTATGAAAAACCAACAGCCAATATCATACTAAATGGTCAAAAACTGAAATCCTTCACACTAAAATCAGGAACAAGACAAGGATGTCCACTATCACCACTCTTGTTCAATATAGTTCTGGAAACATTAGCCATGGCAATTAGACAAGAGAAAGAAATAAAAGGAATAAAGATAGGAAATAAAGAAGTCAAATTGTCATTATTTGCAGATGACATGATACTCTATATAGAAGAGCCCAAGAACTCCACCAAAAGTCTTCTAGACTTAATAACCAAATTCAGTCAAGTAGCTGCTTACAAGGTCAACACACAAAAATCAATAGCTTTCCTCTACACCAATGACAGACTCACTGAGAGAGAAATAGGGCAAATAATTCCTTTCACAATAGCATCCAAAAAACTGAAATTCCTAGGAATCAACCTAACCAAAGAAATCAAAGACCTCTTCTCTGAAAACTATGGCACTCTGAAAAGAGAAATTGAAGATGATATCAGAAAATGGACAGACATCCCCTGCTCCTGGGTAGGAAGGATTAACACAGTGAAAATGGGCATACTTCCAAATTGGCTATATAGATTTAATACAATTCCAATTGAGATCCCAGCAGCATATTTCATGGACCTTGAGAAAACAATCCAAAAATTCATTTGGAACAAGAAGAGACCTAGAATAGCAAAAGCAATTTTAGGTAACAGAGACATGGCAGGGGGTATCACAATCCCCAACCTGCAACTCTACTACAAAGCTACTGTGATAAAAACAGCATGGTACTGGCAAAGAAACAGACTTGAGGACCAGTGGAAGAGATGAGAAGATGCAGAAACAACGCCAGACACACTCAGCCATCTCATCTTCAATAAAGGAGCCAAACACCCTCACTGGAGGAAAGATAGCCTCTTTAATAAATGGTGCTGGAAAAATTGGGCTTCAACTTGCCAAAGATTAAAACTAGACCTATATCTCTCACCATGCACTAAATTAAAATCAAAATGGATTAAAGATCTAAATATTAAAATAGAAACTTTGAACCAGTTGGAACAGAGGTTAGGTAGAACCCTTGAAGACATCGGTGTAGGAAAAGATTTTATGAACAAAACCTCAGTTGCCTGTGAACTAGCACAAACAATCAACAAGTGGGATCTCTTCTTATTAAAAGGCTTCTTTCTGCACAGCAAGAGAAACCACCAGCAGCGTGAAGAGACAACCCATAATGTGGGAAAAAAATCTTCACCTGCTCTACCTCAGACAAAGGTCTACTATCTCAAATCTATAAAGAACTTAAAAAGATCAGACCTCCCAAATTTAAAGACCCAAATCCACAAATGGGCAGCTGAAATGAACAGACATTTCTCACACAAAGAAGTAGAAATAGCAAATAAACACATGAAAAAATGTTCAACATCACTGGTCATTCGAGAGATGCAAAGGAAAACAAGGTTGAGATTCCACTTCACTCCAGAAAGAATGGCTGCTATCATGAAATCAACCAATAACAAATGCTGGCGGGGCTGTGGGGAAAGAGGAACCCTGCTCCACTGCTGGTGGGAGTGTAGACTGGTGCAAGCACTGTGGAAATCAGTATGGAGATACCTCAAAGAACTAGGACTGGAAGTCCCATTAGACCCTGCTATTCCACTGCTGGGGATCTTCCCCAAAGAATTCAAAGAATCATACCACAGTGATATATGTGCACCCATGTTCATAGCAGCACAGTTTGTAATAGCTAAAACTTGGATACAGCCCAAATGCCCATCAACTGGAGACTGGATAAAGAAAATGTGGTTTTTTTTATAAAATGGAGTACTACTCAGCCATAAAAAATGAGAAATTAGAGACATTTATAGCTAAGTGGATGCACATTGAGGCGATACTCTTAAGTGAAATAAATAGGACACACATGTGTAAATACCAAATAGTTTCTCTGGTGTGAGAAACTGAAAGTGTAAATAAGGACTAAATGTATAATAGGTCACGTGAAATAGGAAGAAAAGGCACAAAGGGGAAGGAAGTGGGAGGGCTAGGGGAAAAGATAGAAAGGAATGGGATTAATATGAGAAAACGGAAAAACAGTAACAAAATCTTTGTAAATAGGGAGGACTGGAGGGGTTGAAGGGAGGGCTGGGCAAGGGTGAAAAATAAGAACCAAGAGAGATTATGTAAAGGTGCAAATTTCCAAAGATGAATGTCATTATATTGTATACCTAAAATGTACCAATGATTAGAATGAATAATTAATAATGCAAAATAGGAAGAAAAGGTCCAAAGGGGTAGGGGTAGTGGGAGGGGCAGGGGAAAGGAAAGAAGGGAAAGGAAAAATGATGAGAAATGGAAAAAATGGAAATAAAGTCTTTGTAAATAGGGAAGGGTAGAGGGGGTGAAGGGAGGGCTAGGAATGGGGAAAAAATAAGAACCAAGATGCATCATGTAAAGGTACAATTCCCAATGAGAAATGTAATTGTGTTGTATACCTCCAATGTACCAATAAAAGAATTTAATTAAAAAAAAAAAAAAAGAAAAGAAAGTAAAAGAAGTCCAACCCTTCTTCTTCCAGTATGATCCTGAGAGTGCCAGCTGGTCTCATTCAGATTCTGCCTGTCCTTCCGTAAAATGGTTACCTCTACTTCAGAGGGCTCTGTGGAGCCTCAATGAAACAAAACAAGAACAATGTTTAGTACAGGACCCCTGCAACCGATATGGATTTTCTCACTATTCTAACATTTTGTTTATAAAATAACGAAAACATGTAACCCTAGATATATGTGATCTTTAGGTAGGGAAGCACTGGGAATTGGACTCAGGGTCACCTTTGCACTGAGCAAATCCCCAACCCTTTTTACTTTGACACAGAGTCCTACTAAGCTAATAAATAGCTAGAGCTGGTCTCCAACTTGTGGTCCTCCTGCCTCAGCCTCGAGTTATGGAATTACAGATGTGCACCACCATGCTCAGCTTGCAATTTTCTTTTTTTTGGTACCTGGATTGAACTTGGGACCTTGTGCTGGCAAGGCAGGCGTCAGAACCACTGAGCTAAATTCCCGGCCCTAGGATGCATTTGTTAAAAATGTTCTCTGGGTGTTTTGCTTTGTTTTAACTTTTAACATCTTTTCAAGAACTTCCAAAGATTAGTCATTGTCTTTCCTCTAAAACAAATAATCCTCTTTCCAGGTAGCTGACATGATACAGATGCTGTACGTATTAGTTTCTTACTGCTGCTGTAACAAGTGCTCACAATATTAGAAGCTTAAGAGGCTTAAGGCAGGAGGATCACAGTGACTTCAAGGCCACCTAGGCTCTATAGTGAGTTCAAGGTCTGCCTGATATCAGAACACTGGGGTCATGTTCCACAGTAAAGAATGGAACTATAGATGAAGGATGTATGGTGCAAGCAAATTTATTTAAGATATAAAGGCAAAAAAAGAAAAGAGAATGGCAAGGAAATCAAGCTCCTGCTAGCCTGGAGGGGGTTCTGAATAGGATATCTACCGGGGCTCTTTGTGTAGATTTGTGTGTGTGTGTGTGTGTGTGCACGCGCGCGCGCACGCACCAAAAATCTAACTCAGGGCCTCAAGTTTGCCAGGCAGGAGCTGCGCAGCTGAGCTACATCCCTGACCATGTGTAGATGTTTTTAAGGGGCCTACAAAGGGTGTTCAGGGTGTTGTAAAAGCAATAATTTCTACCCATTGAGACAATACATATTTTAGGGTCCAATCTACGCAGGGTTTACACTATGCCCATGCAAGGTCCATACCCCCTTGAGCCAATGGCCTACTTGATCACACTCTGGGGATGCTCTCACCAAGCCACTGGGCACCTGGCAAAGGGTTCTGTAAGACCCTCATGACTCAGCAGACTCCATTTTGGGCTTCTCAACTCTATTTGGGGGTTGTTGTCTTTATTGCCTGATAGGATCCTAACTCCGGTTTTATTAATTTCTGTTATCTTTTCTCCTCCAAAGAAGTGACCCTAATGTTCATTAGGGAAAAGGGGTGATGACTGCTCTAGCTGTTTTGTGTTGTACAGGGGCAGCAAGAAAGGGCTGTGAGTCAGCTGTATCACACAGAGGGCTTGTTTAATGGCCCAAGGTAGAAGTTAGCTGGGATTTCTACAGTGGGTTTTATCTGTATGACCTGCTAAAGTTTAGTAGACTCTAGGCAAGAGGAAACAAAGTGAACAAGAGATTGAGTAAACAAGGTCTAAAAAGGTACAGGACAAAAAAACAAAACAAAACAAAAAAACAACAACAACAAAGCCATTATGGCAGCTCAGCACAGGCTGAGGCAAGAGGGTCACTGTGAGATCAATGCCAGCCTGAGCCACACAGAATGAGCTCAAGGACAGCCTGAACTATATAACAAGACCCTGTCTCAAAAGACCAAAAATAAAATATAATAAAAAGGTATAAGGAAGGCCCAGGGATTTAGCTCAGTGGTGCCGCCACCTGACTCACAAGTGCAAGGACCCGAGTTCGATCCCTGGTAGCAAAAAAAAAAAAAAAAAAGTCAAGTAGACTTGAATACATGCATCACTAAAGATACATGGATGGTAAATGTGTTCAAAATCAATAGGTGTTAGGGAAATGAAAATACAAATCATAGCATTACTGACAGAATAAGGTGAATTATCTTAAGGTAGACTTACTCATTGTACTTTTTCATGTAGGTGGTTATTCATTATGTAATGATTTAAAAATAAAACTACTTGATGTGTATTGTAGAATTAAATTTCATTGTATAGATTTGACTTTTTTCAAGAAGAATCTGTATTTTTGTGTTGGCAGGGACTGAACACAAGGCTTTGTGTATACCCTACTCCTGAGCCACATTCTGAACCCAGAAAGTCTTTAGATTAGATGACAATTTAAGTGGGTCATACTGGAAAATAACTTCTTGATCACTGATAACATAAAGTACTTGAGAACCGGGGATTTAGCTCAGTGGTTCTGCCACCAGCCTTGCCAAGTGCAAATTCAATTTCCAATACACGCCCCCCCCAAAAAACCCACCATAAAGTACTTGGAAAAAATTATTTTTTTCATTGCACCAACTCCCTTTTTCAATTATCATTAGCCCATTCAAAGATGGTCCCCATACAATTTGTAAGTTTATTAATTTTTAGAATATTTTTAATAGCTGGGTAAATGGTCATTGCAAACCTGAGGATGACAATTCTAATTGGTGTCTCAAAACACTTAACGTGATTAGAAAGTTGAAAAGGTTCTCTTAATATTAATATTTCTGCATCAGACTGAGTCATAGGTTTGCTTTTCTGCTTTGTCCTTGTTGATCCAAAGTTGTAGTTGTAAAAAAAAGAGAGTGCTGTATTTCTACAGTTTACATTAGCACTTTCTAGCTTTTCCTTTGGAGTTCCATCAGGTTTTGCACCTGTAACAGATACCTTCACCTACCGCAGAATACAACCATTGGGGAAGAACTAAATGTACCCTTTGCTTCAGTGTTATCGAATGGTAAAATTCCACTGGGTATTACTGGATTTGAATATTTAAATGTAGAGACAACATGGAAGATATAAACCTGCACTATGCAGAATTTAGGTTTTTTTCCTTACATGCCAATTTCCCGGAATTGTTGAGAAACTCATTTAGACCTTTGTTCTCTACTCGTGATTGCTTTTTTTTTTGGTACAGGGGATTGAACTTGGGACCTTGCACTTGCAAGGCAGGCGCCGGAACCACTGAGCTAAATCCCCGGCCCTCGTGATTGCTTTTAACTGTATGTATTTATGGGGCTATGTTACAATTTGACACATGTACACAATGTGTAAAGATTAAATCAGGATAATTAATATTTCTATTCCCCTTAAACATTTATCATTTCTTTGTGTTGGGAACCTTCAACTTCCTCTAATTCTTTATAATGTATATGAGAGTTATTTTGTATAGTTACTCTACTGTGCTGTACAAAATACTACAATCTTAGACTTATTCCTCCTATCCAACTGAATTTTGGTACCCATTTCCTAACCTCCTCCTATTTTGTCTCCCCCCACCCTCCATAATCTCTAGAAAGCACTATTTTACTATCTACTTCTATGAAATTAACATGTTTAACTTCCTCATATGAGACAATGTGGTATTTCTCTTTCTGTGCCCAGTTTATTTTAACATAATGCTTTTAGTTCCCATCCATATGGCACTGAATGACAGGATTTCATTTTCTAGGGCCGAATAACATTCCATTGTGTACATATGACACATTTTCTCTAACCATTCACCCACTCGTGGAGACCTCAAGTGATTCCACATCTTGGCTGTTGGGAATTGTGTTACAATAAAGAATTTGATTGTATTTTCTTTGTATATTTGCTCAGTAGTGAGACAGCTGGATATTCTATTTCTATTTTTAGTGTTTTGAGGAGCCTCCATATTGTTTTCCATTGTACTAATTTACACTTGCCAGTGTGTAAGTCACTTTTCCCCACATCTTGAACAGCATTTGTTTTGTTTTGATCAAGCCAATTCTAACTGGAGATTCTTCGTTATGATTTTGATTTACATTTCCCTAATGGATAGTGATGCTGAGCATTTTTTTATACTGTGGGCCACTTGTTCACCTTCTGAGAAATGTCAACTCAAATCACTTACTCATTTTTTTAGGGACTTTGTTCTGTTTTTTGAGTTCCTTACATGTCCTAAATATTAATCTCTTGTTAGATTAATAGCTTCCAAGCATTTTCTTCTATTTTGAAGATTGTTCATTCTGTGGTTGCCTTTGCATGCAGAAGCTTTTTATCCTATTTGTCTATTTTTGCTTTTGTTGCTCGTGCTTTTGAAATCTTACCCCTCAAAACTCATTGCTTATACCAATGTCTGGAAGTGTTTTTCTTGTGTTTTCTTCTCCTAAGTTTCACTTTCAGGTCTTACTTATATAGGTCTTTAATACATTTTGAATTGATTTTTGTATATGTTGAGCTACAGAAATGTAGTCAGTGTGTGTGTGTGTGTGTGTGTGTGTGTGTGTGTGTGTGTGTGTATTTCACATACATACTCATATACAGTTTTCCTGGCACTGTTTACTGAAGGGACTGTCCTTTTCCTCAAAGAGCAGTTCACTGTAGATACATGGATGTATTTCTGGGTTGGTTCTCCATTCTATTTCACTGGTTTATGTGTCTATTTTTATACCAGTATCATGCTGTTTTGGGAACTACAGCTTAGTACTATGTTTTGAGGTTAAGTAATATGATATCTGGCTATGATTTTATTAATTTCATTTCATTTTTCTACTCATGTTAGAAGTGGCTTGTGAGCTTTCAAAAATTAATCTTTTAACGTGTTAATATTTATCAGATATTTTTGAGATTCCTGGTTACCAAAAGGCAGTATTTTACATTAGTAAGTTTCTGGGGTTTCTTTTGTTGTGTTTTCTTTTTTTGCTGTACTGGGGATTGAACCCAGGGCCTTTGCACTGGCTACATCTCCCCAGTTCTTTTTTATCTTGAGACAAGGTCTCTATAATTCACCAAGATACCAAGCTGGGTTTGAACTTGTAATCCTCCTACCTCAGCCTCCCAGAGAGCTGGAATTACAGGTATGCAGCACTATAACTGGTGCATCTTATAAATTTATCATAATCTAGGATTCATCTTTTCTGGTTTTGAAACTTAATTTTACTAGCAATGAGACTTAGTTGTTTATGGATATTTTATTGCCCTGCTCTAAAGCAGGCATTAATTGGACTTAAAATAATACATAAGAACTAAGATGAGAGGATGAAAAAAGACTAGCTATAAAAGTAAGGGAGGAAAAATAAAATAAAATAAAGTTAAAAGAGGGATGATTTCTATGGGGTTCCCATAACAGCCCAGCTTTTAGACTGAAGTCCTCAACGGAGGCAGTAAGGATTCTTCATTCTCCTCTCCCCTCTCATTGCTAGGCATTCTTCTCATTCTACTTTTGAAAGCAAATGGAATATGGGATTCTTAGAGTAGGGATGATGGAATCTCTCCCAAACTATAATGATAAATCATCCTTCTGAAATTTTCCCTATTCTGTAAATCTACACTAATGCTTTATCTTTCTCTTAATATTAACAAAGTTCATGAGAGACTGGTTTAGACTCTAGAACACTAACTTATTAATTTGCAGTAAGATACACTATTTGGACTGGAAGCAATATAAATTGTTTCTCTGTGCAGATGGAATGGGAAAAAATCATAATCAGAAACATTTTTTGTAAAATTTGAGTTAAATCACAGAAAGCTGGTTGTATGATTCAGATGTTTAGCACAAGCTGTGATTAGCCTGAAGCTTGTACCCTTATATTAGTAATTTAATAAGTATTAGTAATAGGTAATGGTAAGTTTTTTAGTTTTTAGAAACAATATAATGGATCTATATCTGCACATTTTATCTTATGAAAACTTTATTTCTAGGGATCTTTTGTTATTTTATGGTTACTTAATAAAAATTTTTGACTTGCTGTACAAATAGGGAATGAAGGAAGACAACTTTTCTGTTTAGAAAAAGAACAAAACAGTACTTTCATGGAAACTCTGTTTATGAAAATTATTTATGATTCACTTATTCATCAAACGATTAGGGATCAGCAGATACAAGCTTCACATGCTCAAAACTTGATATAAAATGAACAGATACAGTAGTTTTTATGTTTGAGAAGTTCTAGGTTTGTTCTTTTCTATACTCTAAGCATAAAGTTGATGCTAACAGTAATGATGATGATGATGTCTGTAGGAGAAAACTCCCAGATTTCCCACCTGTTTTTTGTTTGTTTGTGTTTGTTTTTGAGACAGGGTCTCACTTTGTGGTTCAGGTTGGCATCGAACTCACTATGTAACCTAGGCTGCCCTTGAACTCACAGTGATCCTCCTACCTCAGCTTCCTGAGTGCTGGGATTATAAGCATGCACCACCATGCCAGGCAGTGATTTCCTATTTGGACTTGTGCACTTGCTGCAGAATAATAATCATAAAAAAACTGTGTCATTCTCTTGGAAAAATTAAACAAATTTAAGAATCAGATGAATATAGTAATCTTTTCTACCAATATTCATTGAATGTCTAGTCCATGTGCTATGCGCTGTTTGAGATACTGAAGATGAATCACTGAACAACCCAGAAAGTTCCCTGCTCTTTTCAGTTGACATCCTACTAGATCCTAAGATTGCATGTCTGTGTAGCTATAAAAATGTGATTGATTCTAGAGCCAGATTCTTAAGCCATCAATGCTTTATTCTTTCCATAACTCAGTGGCAGTATTTAACTGATTGGCAAGAGGTTGTTGCCACTGTTAAATGTCCCATTGTCATTTTTAAAGGTAAAAATAGCATTATTTATTCCACTTTATTAGACTACCTTACATATAAAAATCCAAATGAATGTAAATTAAATGAAAATGAGAACATGACCTTTGATTTATATAACCGCATCTAAAAACCTAAATATTATGTATCAATGTACGTTACACAGGATATGCCATGTTTATGTATTTTATGTGGTGATTGTGGACTGAATGGTAGACACTTATTGTGCTACTAGTTTTATTGAGTTATTAGGTCATTTTTAAAAGCATAAACACCAAAATTGTAATAAGGCAATTGAGTGTATTGGAAACTATTCCCTTCATCAATTTTTATTGCTTACTTGCTAGTTTTTGAACTTTACATTTTTATTTCCTAGCTATGATATATTAACTTCATCTTTCATGAGATAACATTCTTAAAATGAAATTTATCATTCCAGCATTTTATGATCTCTATATTGTGGAAGGAAGGGATAGCGTACTTGTTTCATACACTGACGTTCTTATTGTAGCCATGATATTTTCTTAACATGATAAAACTTTTATCTGCAAATATTTCCGATTTATGCACAGGCGAGGGAAAATGACTTACATAAATTTGCTACACAACGATAGGCACCCACTAACTTGAACTAATAAATATTTTTGGACATGTCTATAAGATACTGTAGTTGATGAAAATGTTAGAAAGTTTTTTCAATCCTATTAAATTGTATGTTTGCAGAAGAGATTTTTAAATATATCAGAAAACTGCTTCCAGTATTAAATTAGGTTTATCTTACAGGTCTGAGGTCATAGTTTCTTCACTGCATTTAATTCATACATAGTTTTTTGCAACAACTTTAGCATAGAGAATTTAACGTGCATTTTATTTTATATTTACCATCTAATGACACGGGGTAAATATTTTCAGCAAGTATGTTTGATGTAGATTTGTGTTCTAAACTGCTTATGTGACTGGGTCCAGTACCAGATGGGGGCGACACTGTGCTCAAAGCCAAATGGTCAGAAAGGCTCCTGGTTAGGGTTTGCTCATGACAAAGATAACCATGTTAAAATCGCATGCTCACACAGAATCTTTTTCTTTAACACTGATTGAATTAAACATGAACCAAAATTTGTTTTTAACAGTTGATACAGCATTTAAGATCTGGTTTATTGGTTTTATCTTTCATTGTTCAGTGTCAAATATTCAGGATAACATCCAGACAAAAGCAAGCAGCTCACTTACTGTAAACTTCAGATCGTTTTCCATATATTTCAAATTGGCAGTAGCAGTTCTATGTGCTATTTCATATGACTGATTAATAATGCTTATGAAGGTTGCATATTTTAGTCAATATAGCCTTCCCAGGAACATTTATCACTGAGAATAATATATTCAGTTTAAGACTCTTCAGTAATTACCAAAACTTTCAATTTCTTGGCTCTAAGGAATTTTATTTTTTTGTATAGACGCTTAACCAATAGTTCTCAACCTCTTTTCTGCTTTAGTATATATCACTGTTAATTTTTTTTAATTGAAACATATCATAAATATATGCAAGTGTCTCTGAACTATAAGCTTATTTTGTGGAATGTTCTTTTAAAAGGACTTCAGCTAATGTGTTTAATTTATACTAATAATTTATCTTGGCTCACTAAAAAACTGTGTTATTTTCTGTTTCTTTTTTCTAAGAATCTTGCTGGTTTATGTCTTCTACTAACTACTCTGAAGATAGGGTACACGGTATAATAACTACTGTCGGTCTTTTATTTGGTTACAAAAATTTGTTTTATTTTTTTCATAAAATAAATAAAAGGATGCCAGCTTTCTTCTTCATTGCGGCTTTGGCTAAGTCTACTAATGTAAGAAGATTAGGTAGGTTCTACTTTTCAGTGCCAGTATACTTCATTACTTTGTGTATAGAAAATCCAAGAATAATATAAAAGTTTTTCTAACAACTCTTTGATAAATCTGAATTACCTTAGGGCTACATTACAAGGGTTCCATGTGAACGTCTTAATAGAATTCTTCATGTTAACACTACGTAAAGAACAGGCAGGCATGATCTTCTGAGGAACATGTTCATTAAAATAGGCTCAGTTTTATTTATTTTTAGCTTCTGTGTTAAGGATTCCAAATTGCTGATGAGTCAGAAGTTCTTCTGTCGCGTATAAATGGATATAGTTTTATCATCACAACTGAAAATGTATTCAGTGGTCAGGGTGATGATCTATACTATTTATATACTAATTATGGTAAAAGAAACATATTTTCTTTCACTTTGCAAAATAATTCCTGAAATCATTATACCTGGCAAACCATTCTCCAAAATCCAAACACTTTATACTGTTTAACTCAGAATGGCCAAGTTGGTTATCTAGGGAAATACTCCGTGATTAATTTATTTTAATGACAACTACAAGAAGGCACAATGCTCAGAATAAGATGGAACATAGAGATTTATGAAGATGTTTCTACAGTAACTACAGGCAACACCTGCTCTGAAAAGTCTTTGTCTAAATTATATGGTCTGTGTCTTTGGTAATTAGTTTACTTCTCAAGTTTATCCAGAGCTGCTGTTGCTGCTCTTCTCCCCGCCCCCATTTCTTTCTTGTCCATCCCCTCTTCTTCCCTCTTTCCCATTCTTCTTTCCATCCTCCCTCCTCTTCCTCCTATTCCTTCTCCTTTCTTCTTCTTTTTCAGTGCTAGAGATTGAACCCAGGCCCTTCACACTGAGCTACACCTATAGCACTGTTTTTATTTTTTGAGGCAGAGTCTCAACAGTTCACTCTAGATTGCCTTGAACTTGCAATCCTCCTACCTCAACTTTCAAAATTAACACTTGAGGAAAATGCTGATTTTGTCAGGAGAGATTCCTGAAGACCTCCTTATGTGTTTCAGGACAAAACATTTGCTAGGATCTTTATTTTTCAAAACACTATGCTAATTTTTTTTTTTGGTACTGAGTATCGAGCTCAGGACCTAGTGCTTGCAAGGCAGGAACCACTGAGATAAATCCCCGGCCCCCAGTATGATAATTCTTATGTCTTAAATTGGTTTTCAAAGTATATAGAAGATCTACATTTAATGTAGTATACACTATAAACATGTACTAAACAAAAAATGCTCTGATTATTCTAAAGTTCCAGGTCCTTTGCATGTCCTTGTGAATTTTAAAATCAGCTTATCATTTTCTAAGAAACCTTCAAGAATTTAGACTGTGACAGTGTTGAATCTATAGATCAATTTGGAAAGAACAAATATCTAAATAAATAATATCATCTTCCAACTTACAGCTAAGATACAGTATTTATCTGGGTCTTAACTGTTCTCAGCAATTTTTTATACTTTTCAATACATAGGTCTTACATATTTTTTGTAAAATTTATCCCTAAGTATTTCATATTCTTTATGCTATCATGAGTTTTGAATTTCAATTTCCAATTGTTTGCTGCTAAAAGAGTATATACAAATATAACTAATTTTTGTATATTGACTGAAGCCTTGCTAACCTCTTTTATTAAAGTTCTAGAAGCTTTTTTCATAAAGTAAAACAAGATACTACTACATACCGATGAGAAAACCTACAGTTCAGAAGACTATAACAAAGACCGGCAAGGATGTAGGGGAAGTGAAATTTTTATGCACTAACACTTGGAGTATAAAGTATCACAACTACTGAAAAAAATTACTTATTTCCTAAAAAGTTAAATACACACCTCCCATGTGATCCAGACACTCTACTCCTATGTATTTCTCCAAGAGAAATAAAAACATACAAAGACTTGCATGTGAAAGTTCAGAGTACTTGATCTCTAAATCCCAAAACTAGGAATAACCCACATGTCCATCAACAGATAAGCAACTGTGATATATCAACAGAAAACTTGTTTGCAATAAAAATACATACATAAATAAATAACACATAATAATAAATAATACATACACAAATCCCCTATTGATACACATACTATTGAATTTTCAAATAAGTTGACTGAAAGAAGCTTAACAAAAACACATAGCATATGCATCCATTTATATAAAGTTCTTTAAAGTGGAAACGAATTTACAGTGATAGAAGGTAGCTAAGTAAATCCCCGAGGAGGGATTACCAAGGGATATAAAAAAACTCTGGAGGGTGACAATTAAGGTTCACGATTTTGTTACTGGTGATGCTGCATGTCAAAACTAAGTTATGTATTTTCAATAAATCAGTTTATTATGTGTCATTTAAATCTCAATAAAATCTCCTTGCCTCATTTGTTCCAGGGGACACTGTTTGGGGAGTCATCTCCACTCCCCCCCACCTGCTGCCAGTAATAAACAGTTTTTCATTCTATCTCCTGGTTGTACTTATTGGCTTTGCTCTAACTAAGGGTAAATCCATTGTGTTCAGTTACATGGGGACAACCAGAACCACGTTGATATAGTCTGATAATTTCAGAGCTGTTCCAATCACCAAAATGTCATTTAATGTACATATTGAATTGCAGTGACTGCAAAGTCATTATTTTATTAAAATATTAATTCCAAAACTAGAAAATTTATTTTCCTACTGGCTCATTATTTTTCAATGCCTAGATTGGACAAGACTGAACTACAATGGTAAAAAATTAACAAATGATGCTTTTGAAAATATTACATAGCACATAATCTGTATAACTTTAAAAACTGTAATTAATACATCCACTTCAAGGTAATTCCACCACATTTTCTCAACAACTTTTTAAACATTTAACTATTTATACAAATTCAGGTAGCATACCTGTAATCCCAGCACTCTGGGAGGCTGAGGGTGAAAGAACACAAGGTTTGAGCCCAGACTGGAAAATTTAGCAATTTAGGGAGACCCTGTATAGAAATTTTTTAAAAAATAAGGCTGGGGATATAGCTCAATATGAAGGTCCTGAGTTGAGTACCCAGTACCACACCAAAAAAACAAAACAAAACAAAACAACAACAACAAAAACCCCTCCAGGTAAAGTTTGGAAGGATAATGTGCCTATAGAAGACATCACCATGTGTTTTAGAGCATCTGTATATGTTAAAAGTCATAACAGAAAATGTAGCTACCTTTTAATGATAAACATACAATAAATCTTAGAATAACTTGTAACTATGTAAATAACAGATTTTTGGAACGCAGAAATTAAGAAAGATAGCGCCAAACTACAATACCTAATACTAAGATTTTTACACTATGTTTAGAGCACACTGTAGCTTTAATCACTGCTTTCAAAATTAACTTCTGATATAATATATTCCCAGCATTCTTAATAGAAGTTAGATATATTCCCAATGATGAGCCCAGGCAAAGCCTACATTTGAGCATAACACAACTGAAATGTTGTTGAAGAATGATTTGTGACTGCTACTACATTTCTTTGATCGGTAAAAATATAGCATAAGCATTACAGCATGGCTAATTGAAATATCAAAGACAAAATTCAGAAAGAACACGAAATGCACCTTTTTTCTGATGTTACTTTGGCATAACTATAATACCCTCCAAACACACCACCAAGAGGAAGCAAGTTCTTGATATTTAAGATACGTAAAATCAAAGACCTTCCTAACTTATCAAAGTACAAATACCACTGAATAATATCCACTTCAGAAAAATTTGAGTACCCAGACAAAAGAAGAAAACCACAAAGTCTCATTAAAATACAAACATTAGGCATTTCTATGCATACTCACTAGCTATTCAAAACTTTCCCTGAAAAATAATGAATTGCTACATCATGGGCCCTGTCAGCTTATCAACAGTCAAACCATAAACAATGAACTCTCGAATGTCAAGGGCCTGCTCTAAATGTCTGAGAAAATAATGAACAAATAAAGAAATTTTTTAAATCTAGGCTTAACATCAACACGAGATTTGTCAACTAAAAACCATCACTTTTCTTGGATATTTCTCTTTAAAACAGTGAAAATATCAGATGAAATCCTATGCATGCATATGTCTGACAACTCTATTCCTAGTCACAAAAACTAGAAAGGACGTGCTTCAGCCAGTGACCCAATAAACAATTTACAGTTCAACCACCAAAGAATGGAATTCCAACAAATGACAAGTAACCAACTATTTATTGGTCCATCCACCAACTTGGATAAATTCAAAGGTATTTTGCTGACCACAATCCAGCCAGCCTCATGCACTTTATGATTCCATGTATGCGACAGTCTTTAAAAGGCAAAGCTACAATGATCAAGATCAGTGGTTACCAGGATTAGGGGCAGGGGTGACATGTGATCATGAAGGGATGACCAAATGTGTAGACTGGTATGTGGAAAATAGTTTTCAAAGTAAATAGCCGGGGACCGGGGATTTAGCCCAGTGGTTCCGGCGCCTGCCTCGCAAGCGCAAGGACCTGAGTTCAATCCCCAGTACCAAAAAAAAAAAAAAGAAAAGTAAACAGCCGGGGATTCAGCTCGGTGGTTCTGCCGCCTGCCTGGCAAGTGCAAGGACCCGAGTTCAATGCCCGGTACCAAAAAACAAACAAACAAACAAAAAGTAAACGGCATTTCTAAGAAGCCAATTAAGTTTAGCCCCTCTGAAAAGTATAACAATGTTGTACACGGCCAATTTTTAAAAATTTGTTCAGTATTTGTTGATAAAGTCAACCCATCAAGTGACAAAAAAATCTTTAAACTCCTACTAGCTATTTAATCCCAAAAAGACTTACCAAGTTCATTGAGACTCTGAGCAGCTTTTGTTATCTCTCTACTTCCCCCTTGCAGTTGTCCTTGGAGTCTCTTACTGAGATACAAGATGCGAATAATTCTTCGAAGCAAATCACAGGCAACCTGTGCAAGTATCACAATGTCAAATAAGTACAGTTGACCCAGGAAGTTTCATCATTACTACTGTTAATATGTGAATCTTTTCCATTCTTTCCAACTGCTGAAGATCCACTTCTGCCTCTTTTGTTTCCCACCAATCAGAAACCTGAATAATCCCAAGTCTTAAAAAGTATCAAATATCCTAGGAACATCCAACTGTACCATATTTACCCTATACAATAAAGTCCCACTTATTGCAAATGAAGAGAATTTGAAATGGAGACACTATGAAACCCAGGTTCTTTTCACTCCTGGACCAGTTTTCTTCTCTCGGCCAATGGTCCTTCCTCAGTCTTGAAGAAACATTCAATTCAAGTGGGTTAGGTTCAACAAGTTCCCGTGCCCAAGCCATAGCCCTGACCAATTAAATCAGAACCTCAATATCCCAGGGGAAGCCAAGGTTGACAGCCACTGTGCTAGGCTTCTTATTGCTCCCTCCAATCCTATTTCTCTCTTCTAGGCATCTAGGGGAAAAGTCTTAAACATCTCCCAATTTCACCAGTCCTTAAGAAATAACAATGCCTCACTTGAGTTTTCCTAATGGTTTTTATCACTAATAAATTATAAAAGAGAAAGTTATTAAAATAAAACCAAAAAACATTATCCCACATACTGTCCTATCACCAATCATTCACTTTTCTTTCCAACCTCTACTACTGAGGCTTAACCCACCCAAAGGCTAAACAATAAAGATTCATATATGCCATTACTTTGGAAAGAGTGAATAGAAGGATAGGCAGAATAAGCAATATATAGGGACCTTAACCCTCGGCAGTGATGAGAAAGGAAAGAAAAAGTTCATGCTACCGCATCACTATTTTGGGGGTGGGGTTTAGTTTATTAGTGCATGTGTGTAGTTCATAATGCTCACATTCCTGGTGGGAAATTGGTACGTGTACACACTACAGCTTAATCCCCTACCTCCTCCCCTCTGCACCCAGGCATCATCATTTTTGAATGGCCCCAAAGCAAGCTGACAAGCAAGGATATCTTCCCATCTAAGTAAGACTATCCTCAATGGTGGCACTAAGAATTAAAAATGCTTGGAACACAAAGTCCTGGAGCCTCTAGCTATAAGTACTCATATGAGAAAATATGTAACACAGAAGAGCCACAGGCACACTCATGCACCCTAAGCTGCAGCATGCACACCAAAGCGTACAATGTGTACCAACATATGTAAGTCACAAGAACCAAGTATTAAACATGTGCACTTGACTCCTTTTCAAAGTAAATGTGAAGTACTTAAAATAGTAAAAGAATCCCAAATAAAAATTTCTCCCTGGAAATTAAAGTTTGGGCATCTTTATTTTTCAATCAAGTGTTACTTATTTTCTGAATAGATGATATAAGCACAATTTAAAATTCAAGGTATAAAATTGAAAAGTCACCCTTATCTTTCTATTTTCCAACTATGCAGTTAACAGCTAATCTACTAGCAACCACTCGTGAGAGTCATAATATATTGTGAGGAAAAATACCAAACATTACACGAAATTAGCCACCACTGTCCTAGAATTCCTCAGTCCCACCTAATGAGAGCCCTCAAACAGGAAATTTTTGAATTCATTTCTAATGTTTTTATTTTTAACAATCATGCTTAATATTTCAACAAGCCTCACTGACTTTCTATTGTATAACATAACCTATTGTTACTTTACCTTTATTCCTACAAGCCATCACCCTAATCCAATCCTTTCTCACTTCCACCTAGCACAGTTGTATCATGCCTAGCTTCCAGATGCTCACTGAAACACGTCAGATTTTATCTTCTTAAAACATTTTCAGCATGCCACCCATCTTATTAATAAACTTTGGCGACTTTACTTACAGATTCTGTTAACTGTTTTAAGAATAGCATTTAATAAAATGCATAGTCAAAAAGTCTTAGCTAAGGGGCTGGGGAGTTAGTTCAGTGGTTCCGCCACCTGCCTCTCAAGCTCAAGGACCCAAGTTTGATCTCCACTACAAAAAAAAAAAAAGTCTTAGCTAATCTGAGTCATTAAATCTCATCATTTTCCAATACAGTTGCCGCCCCTCCAATCAACTTTTTCTTTCTTTTCTTTTAGTCTTTCATTAAATTACAGAAACAGAGAAAACCACATTCTGAGATATACAGATCCATGAACTTGGAACTAACAAAAAAGGAGACAGAACTGTGCCAGCCATCACACAAGCCTTCCGTGCACTCCCTCCCCACCCCATCCAAGAGAAACCACTATTCTCCCTTATACCGTAATCACCGCCTTATTTTTTATGGTGTGAGTATTACAGTTTAATTTTGTCCTTTTTAAACCTATAAGTTTCCCCACCAGCTTTTCTTCTTTGCAATTTGTTGCAAACAGTGACTCATCTGTCCTACAAGAGTTTCCATCCAACTTGATTTTGTTGTCTATACTCCCATCACACAGTTCATTTAACAAGTTTCTATGTCTTCTACGTTTCCAATAAATTAGCAGCAGGAAGTAGGCAGCTTTATCAGATTCATATTTAATGTTTTTGGCAAGATTAATCATTAGGTGGTGGTACGTTTATAACACACGCAGGATTTTTTCATATTATTAGCAGCCCTTGATATTAAATGTCAAAATCCATTAAAACCTAAGCAACTGTAAAATGGTGATACTGTAATTCTACTGCTTCATCTTCATTCACTTTTTTTTTTTTTTTTTTTAGTACCGGGGATTGAACTCGGGTCCTTGCGCTTGCGAGGCAGGCAGTGGAACTACTGAGCTAAATCCCCGGCCCTTTATTCATTTCTTAACACATAAAATTTCTCCATAAAAAGAAATTTTACCTCACCTGAGGGTATTCGTTTACCCTCAGAGGTACTATTCATAAAGTAAGAATAATATTTGATCTTCCTCTTGGTTTAACAGTTTTCTAATGTTCACTAATGATGAACAATTAGTGGGGTTTTGTTATTGTTTTGAGTTTTTCTCTCCATCATTATGAACTCATAGATTTAAACATAATGAGGACTGTCAACTTGCTGTAGCTCTTATCCTTACTCATGCTCAAATTATCCCATTTTGGCTAGTGGGAGCCTCAGAGTCATCAACTTCATGAAATAAATTCTCACAATTCACAACTTTCAGGGATAAGAGAGTTGGTCACCTTCAAAGGGCATCTTCAAAGTAATTCCTGGATCCTAGTAGTCATTGGTATCTTCCTTACTATCTGGTATAAAAATGTTTCAACACATTTCATACACCAGACACAGAAGCAAAGATTTCTCAAAGAAGTTCTGGTTTCGTTTGGGAGGAAACTGCACTTCAAGACCACATTTTGGTAGCCAGTTTTGTTCATTCCTGGGATTTTTCCACAGACATAGCTAAGAAATGTCAGAATTAATTAAAATATGGCACATTCACACACAAAACATTCTCAGATTAACCCATTATACATATACATATGCACATATATACGGTTTCTACTATCTTAAAATGAAATTAATGTATTTGAAGTTCATATTGATACATCCAATTAAAAACAAAGCAGTGTTTATTTAACCTTTTATCTTACATCTGTATATCATCTTCTACACTCTCGTGAAGGCATGAGATAAAAGAATTAGAGTAATATGAAATAATTTGTTTGTTCTGCCGTACAATACACAGAAAACATCTAACAAAACCAACATTACAATAAAAAGTATGATTGCTGACAGTAGCTTAAAATCACTTTGCATATGCTTACACCACATTTTTTTTTACAGTCTGTCAAAACAGTCATTGCATACTTTAGGACCCTCATTTAATCCTAGTTCTAATGCTCATCACAAACTTTTAAAATGGTATTTCTCTATTTGAGTTGTGTGAAGTACAATGTCTATTAGATTCCAAAGGAAAAGTTCATTAGAACATTCCCTGTATTCATCTATGGTCACAGAAGTCTATACTTGAAAATGCTTGGATGGTAATATCAATTATATTATCATTATTGCTGCACAAGAAATCAGCTGGAAAAAAATATATTTCACACTCCACGTGTCAAGAATTGAGGGAAGGGTCAAATGGCCCATGTGATGCCACCTGGAACCACTTTTTCTCTATTCTCAGCTAAGAACTGGGCTGCTGCATGGTATAAGAAGGCTTTGTCCTTGTCAGCTCCATGTAGGTAGCTGAGGGCTCCTCCTAGTGAACAGGGAACATGTTTCTCTGTAGTTAGAGCCAAACCTACTGATGGAAAAATTTTCCCCCATTCCCTCCACCTGTCCGGGCTTCTTCTCATGCATCTCAGGAATTTCTTTTGTTCTCAGTTTTATTACTTGTCTCCCCAACAAATGTAAACCGTTGTGCACTGAGCCTGTTGTCTGTAACACCTGACAACCGGTGAAGGTGCTGGGCCCTGATGACTTGTGCTCTCTGTAACCAATGTAAAGTGCTCAACTCCTGCAAGCCCGCCCCCTCTCAAGAGTATAACTTGCCCTGCTCCACCCCAAAGGCAGGTCAGTCTCTTTGTGGACAAGTCCCAGACTGACCCACTGGAGTTAAAAATAAAACTGTACACTTTGCCTCCAAAACTTCTGGGTGCATCTTCCATTCTCCCGGACTACCTGTCTGTATGTTCTGGCTGGTGCTCTGCCCTTACACTAGCATGGCAGCCCCAAGGTAGCTGAGCTTTTTACATGGACAGTAGCTTTCATAGCACAGAAATAAAGCCTGCTGTGCCTCTTAAAGGCCCTAGGAGGAGCCGAGTTGCGTGGAGCTGAGCTGTGTGGGCTGCTATTAGCACCACCCTCCACCCCAGGGGAGGAGCTGAACCGACAGGCACCTGCACCCCCCCTTCCCAGACCAACCCCCCCCACCCCAGCCTCTGGCCTGTGGACTGCACTGGCACCTGGATCCACACCGCAGAGGCACAGGGGGTCATGAGGGCCACTGTCCTGAGCTCCAGAAGATAAGAGCAGAAGTGAACAACAGAGAGGGCCTCTCTCAGGCTCCTTGATGAAAATTGAAGCCCACTGGAAAAGTGAAAAGAATCTCTGCAATAAAGGCACACCAGACCACCGTAGTCGGTAAATTGGAGGGATCATCACCTCCCATCAGAGCCTGGACTATCTTCAGGGGAAGGGCAGCTGGAATCTGCAATAGAACCTGGTAGAGTTCAACCCTGCAGGAGGACAGGGAGCTCAACTTGTGCCTTGCAGCCAGAAATTGGCCTAAATCTCAGGGGTCTGCTGTTGGCTTGCAGAGACTCATTGACATAGATCTGCACACTGCTACCCACATTGTCTATTGTGATAGCAGAAACATACCCTAAAGGAGGCTCTTCATTTTTATTTTTTAGTTTCAATTTTTTTCCTCTTATTTTTAATTTTTATTTTATTTTTTCTACTCTTTAAATCTTTCTTTTTTTCCTTCTTTTTCTTTTTTTCTTTTCTTTCTCTCACTCTCTCACTCTCCTACATTGTTCTTCATCTCCCTTTTTGTTCCTGTTCCTGCCCTAATTTGGATTCCTTTTCTTTTCTTTTCTCTTTTTCCTTCTCTCAATTGTCATTGGTTTTAAAGGAAAGTGAATACAGTTTCTAGCGTCCCTATTCCTGTTAGATTGTTCTGTTCTTGTCTTTCTTCTTTCATTCTGTCTTTTCCTCTTGTCTTCAACAGTTTCCTAGAGTTTGCGTGATCTTCCTCTGTCCTCTGACCTCACTTCTAACCTTTCACTATCCTTCTACCTATTTATCCCTCCCTCCCCACCTCCTTCTAAATCCCCATCCCGAAGGGTAAAGTTGCTATATTGAAGAGTTTATTCACTATAAATATATTTTGGGCTGCCCTTGATTTTGATTTAATTCACACTGTTAAAGGTGATAGATTAATAACTACCACAAATTGTCATTTTCTAAGCTGTGCTTGATGCTACTGTTGTTGCTGATTGTATCACTTGGGTTAAGGTGTTGTGATTGGTTGTCCTTCCTGGTATAATGAAAATGAGATTGCCTCACACTCATTAGAGACTCAAAACCAAAAGGCCAAGTCTATCTGGAAGACAACTCTGACAGGCAGTCATTCCATAAGGGTTCTAAATACAAGCAACAATGATACTTACGATAAGCAATATCAAACTATCAACCCAGGAGTTAAAGCAAAAACAGTACCAACAACAAAAATAGAAATGAGAAGACATTTAATTTAAGCAAGGCACAAAACCCAGACATTCTGCTCACCAAAGGCTAATTATGGGGAAAACAAGGTGGAAAAGTCTGATAATCAACCACCTGGGCACCCTGAACTTATAGCACAGGAAGTAACGAAACAGGTAAATGAGGCTCTAGAAAAATTCAAAACAAATAATTTCTCAGATAAATACAGAGATGGTGAGCAGAATGAAATACATGATTAGAGACTCTAGAACAAAAACAGATTAAAAAAAAAATAGAACAGTTCAGGACCATGCTAGAAGCCATGAATGCCCGGCATAGGGAAGAAATGGAAACCATCAATGCCCAACATAGGAAAGAAATGGAATCCATGAAACAGATTCAAACAGATATCCAGAAGATTAAATACTCTATTCAAAGTATTCACAGCAGACTGAGCCAATCTGAAGACAGAATATCAGATATAGAAGACAGGATTGCAATCAGTGACCATGAAAAGAAAGATCTCTTACAAACCGTAAGGGACTGGGCCGGGGATTAGCTCAGTGCTTCCACCGCCTGCCTTGCAAGCACAAGGTCCCGAGGTCGATCCTCAATACAAAAAAAAATGGTAAGGGACTATGAAAAATCAATCCAACAGCTCCTAGATGACACAAAGAAGAATAATATAAGACTGATAGGAGTCCACGAAAAAGCAGGAAAAAGTACAAACGACATAAAAAAAAACTGTTCACAGAATTAATGACATACAACTTCCCAAACAGAGCAAAAGAACTTAACATACAGATAAGTGAGGCATATAAGACTCTGACTAAACATATAATAATCAAGATCCTGGAAACTGAACCAAAGAACAAAATACTGCTAGTAGCTAGAGAAAAGAAACAAATCACATGCAAAGGAAAGCCCATCAGAACCACAGAAGACTTCTCAATGCAAACCCTCAAGTCAAGGACAGCCTGGAGTGATGTATTTCAAGCCCTAAAAGAAAACAACCTCCAACCTAGACTGATGTATCCTGCAAAACTATCTTTCAAAACTGATGGGGAAATAAGATACTTCCATGACAAAGAGCACCTGAGAATCTTCGTGAATACCAAGCCAGCACTCCAAACTATTCTAAACAATATCCTAGAAAAAGACAATGAAGGTCACAACTCCATGAGGCCCAAAAGACCAAATCCATCAGGCAAGGCAAGAAATTAAAGACCAGGCCTCAAACTAGCACAGCACTGCTTCCCATCACCTTACATTTTTAAGGATTTGCTATGTTCTTACAGTGTTGGCAGAGACCAGCATTTTTACACTACTGTTATTGTCTTCCTCCTTCCTTTCTTCTTGATGCATTCACTTGTTCAGAGGATAATTGTAAAACCAGTAAAATAGATCTGTATTCAATACAAAAGTGTAGATAAAATTATTTGATATAACGACTAAAAAATAAACCCCTAAAATAGTATACAATGGAAAACACATATATATAAAATATATATGCACAAGAACAAGAGAAGTTTCATGACAGATTTCCTTCTCCACTCTAAATTCTTAAATTTTCTTACTTGATTTTAAAGTTTAAAAACTAAATTTAAAATTTCATTTAATTTAAAAGTTAAGACTCATGTATTTTAACAGTTAAAAACTGAAATGAGCTGGGGGGGGGGGGGTGCAACCTATAATCCCTGCAGTGAGGAGGCCGATGCAGGAGGGTTGCTTTGAGTTCAAGGCCAGCCTGGAACACATAGCAAGACCTTGTCTCAAAAACAAAAAACAAAACAAAACAAAACAAAATACTGAGAGTTTAAGCCAAGCATGGTGGTCCACACCTGTGATGCTGTAATCCCAGCACTCAGGAGGCTGAAACAGGAGGATAAGATCACCAAGAGTTCAAGGCCAGCCTGGGCTCCATAGTAAGATCAAGCCCACCTTGAACTACACAGTGAGACCCTGTATCAAAAAAAAAAAAAAATGAGAGTTTAAAAAGATAAAAAGATGGGCCGGGGATTTAGCTCAGTGGCACCATGCCTGCCTCAAAAGAGCAAAGTCCTGAGTTCAATCCCCAGTAGCAAAGAAGTAAATACATAAAAATTTAAAAATAAAAAGATAAAAAGAACACTTATATGATAATTTAAATGTCTCAATAAAGCTATTATATATTTCTAAACTTACATGTGTTACAAACTGGTAAAAATTTTAAAACTCAAATTTTTTTCAATAATTTAAAATGTAAAAATTTTCAACGTTCTATGTAAGGAATCATAAAGCCTTTAGAATTTACTTCTGCAAAATAGGCAATTCATGAGCAAACAATATTACTAAAATGAGTTAAAATAATCTTCAGGGTGATAATTACATTCAAATGATGTATTCATGTATATAAATGAGGCCAAAAGCTTCAGCTTTGGGAAGAAAAAGTCTTTCTGAGATGAGAGTTAAATGGGGATAAAAAACCAAAGAGAACAGGTATAAAAGTACTTTCTTCTAATTGGAGGTATACTCATAGGGATTTTATGTTCAAGGCAAAAACATCCTTCAAAACTATTTCTTTCCTGCTTCCCTATATCCCCTGCACTTAAATAGGAGCTTAAGAGACAAACAACAAGATTAAAGTTTCTCCAGTGTTTAAAATGGAAATAATCTGACAGGGAACAACAATAGCTATAACATAGCTAAACTTCCAGACTCCTTTGATTCAAAACAGTTTGAAACGCAGCAAATTTCTCAGATTTCCTTCCTAAGCTAAAACTCAGAAATTGATCCAAGAAAAAAGTAAATACTGTACTGAAAATAAAGATATCAAAATATTCCTAACCATATTTTTCTGTTTCCTCCTTTCTTACTTTTGTAATAATTTAGCCAATGTTACTCGGCTTAGTTGTCATTATGGTGTTTTTTTTAAGCAACAGAATACAGAAAATAAGCACTAATATTTAATAACAGTAATAAGATCATTGTCTTAAAAATAATCCTGAGTTCTCATGATTGTATAAATATAAAATTTTAAATATTAAAAAAATGGGGCCGGGATTTATCTCAGTGGTGTCGCTGCCTGCTACAAAAGCACAAGGACCCAAGTTCGATCCCTGGTACCAAAAAAAAAAAAAAAATTCAAAAAAAGAAACTATCATTGCTTCACAGAATCATAGCATTTTACAGTTATAAAAGACCATAAATGCAGTTCTTTTTTCACTGTAAGGAGGATATAAGTTTGTTCATTTTCATGCAACTAGTTAAGAGTAATGAAGAACTGTAGTGAGCCTCATAACTTCTAGTTCACAGTACCTTGAAATAAACAATGCTTCATCTGTGCGTTATGAATCTGGTTTGTAGTTTTTCTTTCTTTACCTACAGCAAGTTTCTGAAAACTAGAAACTACATTTTTGTCTTTTCTTTTTTAAAAACTTGTTGCACTGAATCAAAAGCAAAGAATTCTAAACTTAGAGAAGGAAATTCTGTATGCTGTACATCGGCTATAAAAACTTAAGCAAGAATTCTAAACTTAGAGAAGAAAATTCTGTATCACCGTCTTTGCTGTACATTGGCTATATAAGCTTAAGTAAGTAACTTTCAGAATCTTAGTTAATTCACCTAAAAAATTATGGTACCCTAAAAGCAACTTCTGCCTTTATATTATAAAAATTGAATGATTTAGAACATTTGAAAATATTTTATAAATTAAGACCTGCATAAACATAAAATTTTTAAATCATGAATAGCTAGGTGAGAAAAACAAATAAGGTTCTTGAAAATTACTGTCAAAAGATTAAACAGAGGTGAGAAAAAAAGAAATGCAGGGTTATTAAAAACAATATATGATGTACATAATGACTGTCATACTCCTTGATAATTTTGCTAATAAAAACAGGCCTATGTCTTCACATTTTAAAATATTTTGAAGTCTACTAATGTCAAACTTAATTTCCATTCCTTGTCCAAAATATCAGAATATTTTATAGAATTTCATTTTAGGGCTAGTATAGCTTAATGGTAGAGGGTATGTTTTGAGATTGAACACAGGGCATACACAAGGCCCTGGCTTCAATCCCTGGCACAAAGAAAAATAAAAAATTCACTTTACCAGGGCAGGTTTGTATATATATGAGTATGACTGATTTTCTCCATTATACAATCCTTGCACATTAATCCATTCTTTCAGTAAGACAAAGAATTCTAGTGAAAATTAATGTCATGTTTTTCAGTATAAAATAAGAAAGTGATCCAAAAAATAATCCTAAACAATCATATTTTAAATCTGATTCAACTATAGGGAGGATTGTTTTAATGTATATTTTATCCTGAAAGTAAAACTCTAGCTCGGTGGAGAAAACTCCTACAGCGCTCTGACCACTTCAAGAGCCCACAAACTTTTCAAGAAAGTAGCTTGAGCACATCCTCATAGGTTCACTTATCTGAAGGCAGATGACCTTGTAACCTTAGCCAAAACTGATTAGAGATCAAGAAAACAATACTAGCTCAAAGGAAGCCACACAAGGTCTGTCACCAGTTGCCAGGGCCATCAATTAGCCAGTCACTATTGTCTTTAGAAATGAATGAATACCTGAAAGGGTAGAAACTGAGGAAGTAATAAACAAAAACAGAGAGAGAGAGAAAGAGAGAGAGAGAGAGAGAGAAAAAGGAAGGTAGGGAGGTAGGTGGAAGGGAGGGAGGCAGGCAGGCAAGCAAATGAGCAGAACAACGAGCAAGTGAAAAGAAGAATCAGACAAATCATGGTCAGTCCGTAGTCTTAGTAAGGATAGAAAGATTCAGGGACTGGGGTACAGAAAAAGGTAATTGTTAGGTTTCTGTTATAGCCTGAATAATATTCCAATGCTCTAAGATACCTATTTAGCTAGGTATGACAACAGCTTCGCATGCAACCGCATTGCCTTGAAAACATACTTTTAACTGTCCCTGAAAAAATTCAAAAGTATCTCACATCCACTCTCTGCAGAAAACCAAGACATCCAAACTCATCTTAAAGGCTGAATTTCTTTCTTTTTTTTTTTTTTGGTACCGGGGATTGAACTCGGGTCCTTGCACTTGCGCAGCAGGCGGCAAAACCACTGAGCTAAATCCCCGGCCCATTGAAGGCTGTATTTCTAAACTGCTAGAGGACACATGTACAAGTACATAAAAATATAACACCATGTATGTTCTGTTCGGGCACACATGCTGTGTGGTTAGAAAACATTTTAACTTCACCAAATATTACTTGGTACACAAAAAGGAACAAATTATTTAATTCATTGTACCAGGTAGGGGCTGGGGATTTAGCTCAGTGGTTTCGCCGCCTCCTACGAAAGCACAAGGACCCTAGTTCGATCCCCAGAACCAAAAAAATAAATAAATAAATAAGTACCAGGTATATAACATTATGCTAAGGCTGGAGATTCAGATACAGTAATCGTATATTATCACAGTCCTCAAGCAGTTCAATTTTACATGACAGCAGAGGGAAGAGAAAAAGAAGATACGAAAGGGCTGAATGGATTCTCTGGCTGTAAATTAAACTAGAACAACCCCCCACCCCCCAAAAAAAAGCTTATCAGGTTTCTTACGCTTGCAGAGCCTTTCTTTGGTATGATCTTCTGATGCAGAATAAGGCGAGTTTATAATTTGGTCTCCTGAGTGGATTCTCCAGTGTTCATTTGGGCTGGAGCTCACACAAAGGACTTTTCCCATTTGCTACACACATGTGGCTTCTCTCCCATGCCAATCTGCTGAAAGCTTCTAGACGTAGGGGTTGTGTGGAACTCATCTGCACTCTTCACATTTCAACTGGCTTTGCCTCTGGAACTGTTCAAGTTTTCAAAACTTCCCCCCTTGTGCTTTTTGGCTTCTCTATTAAGTCTCTAGAAGGCAATCCTATTGAATCTTTCAAATATCTTCAGTTTTGCTTACATTTCTTCAGAAATGATGTGCTGCGTGATCAGCTCCCTGTTCCCATCCTTCTCTTCTAAGAGGTATCTGGGCTACTGAGGTTCATTTTTCATTTGGGTTGCCAACTCATCTTTAACTTGAAATGTAGAAATTCCTGTGCTGTTTCCATGGTTTCTGGTCCTTCCAGGCACTTTCTGCATGTTGTACCTCCTCTTGCTCCTGCACCTCGGCCTGCAGCTCCTCCCACAGCATGGTTAGAACTTCACCAGCACCAGGAGCTCCAGGATCTGGTACTTGGCACACACCACCGTCTTCTAAGCTCACAGACCAGGGTGGGAGCCTCACTGGGCAGGTGTTTGACAGCTGTTACAATTTAGATATGGGGTGCTTCTCACCAGCCTCATGTATCTGGAAGGTGAGTGGATCTTGAAGATACTACACTCATCAGTGGACTCATCCACTAATGAGTTCAGCAGTCAGATGTTCTGTTGGAGGTGGAGCCTAGCAACAGGAAGGAGGTTACTGGGGCCGTGCCCTGGAAGGGTGCATCTCCTCATCCAGCCCCTCCCTGCCCATTCTGCTCCCTGGCCACCATGCTGTGAGCAGCTTTCCTCCCCGCCCAGACCCTTCCACCATGCCATTTCTGCCTGGGAGCCAGCCGACCACAGTCTATAACCAGGAGCCAAAATAAACCTGTCCTCCTTTAAGTTGTGAACATCAGTTCTGGTGTCCCAGCTATAAGAAGGTGACTAAGGCAATAACAAAACTGTCCGATAGGCCAGGAAAAGATGTCCCTGGTGTGAGGTTTCTTTCTGTGAATGCTGGATTCCTGTTTTCAAATATGTTCATCTCTTCAATTTTTAGGACCACAAGTCCCAATAAGACTCCTGTGGAACTTGCAGGGAGGGAGCTGCAACTTTGCCTGGCTTCCTGATTAGCTGATTTGAAATAAGCCACACAAAGAATGCAACAAACTCCTACTTGAGATACTTCCCCTAAGGTTCTTTCTAATGTGGAAAAGAAGTAGGCAAGTCGACTATAATGAACAGAGCAATGCAGGTGCCTGACACATTTGACAAGAAATACCATAAGAAATCACCTTCATCTTAGCCCTGCAGGTCAGCTAAAACCAAGATGTCTTTACTTTGGACACATTTTTAGGCGTTTTCAATGGGAAGCTAATAACCAAGTCTGCCATTACTGAAAATAGGAAGCCTACAGGCCTCATCTCTTTAGAACAAACATCAGGTCATTTTCTCCTCCTGAAAAGATTCTTCAGTAATTCCTTATTAAGAAAGAGAATACAGTGCCGTGTCTCTTCAATGGGCACATGAGCCTCTTCACGGTGTAGTCTCTGATTAGCTTTATCAACTTTACCTTTCGTCATTTTAAAAATATTTATCCTGAGTCCAAATCATACTGAATTCATAATTTCTGAATGTGCACATAATTTTCACATTCATCCCTTTGCACATCTTCTTTCTTCCCTAGTCAGAATGTTCTTGACACTCAAAGAGATTCTAACGGACTTCCAACAGATGTCCACTCCCTTTCTTGGGCAAAACAGTAATTTTGACTTCTTTTTGGCTCCTTTAATATCATATAACTATGTCCATATATCTCTCTCTGCATAGCTTTACTCAAAACACTTTAGCCAGGCCAGGCATGATGGTGCATTCCTATGGTCCCAGCACTCAGGAGGCTGAGCCAGGAGGATCTATGAGTTCAAGGCCAGCCTTGGCTCCACAATGAGGGCAAGGCCAGCCTAGACTATAACAACAAAAACACTCAGTCAAAAATGAATTCTTACCCAATATTTACCAATTCATTCTAGCTTGTAAATGTGATATATGTTGAAAAGTATTTGCTAAGAGTTCAAACTGTTAAGGACTTCAGTAAACTCACTTCAAATAGGTATTCCTACAATGTAAATAAGGTAAGTATACTCCTTAAAGCTCCTTTAGAACTGACCTCGACTGATTTGACAATGGAAACATTTAAAAGCATGCAAATATTATAGCCTGGTTCTTTCTCACTTAGTAGCAGCAAATGCATTTTGCCGCACCAATCACCAGCATCTCACCAGTAGGCATCACCACCCTCACTTTTTTTTGGTTAATACATGCACTCTAATATGCACAAAGTTCAGTTTCTTGTTACTTCTGTTTTTCTTCCTAATCCATTTCCCAAGGTTTCTGGGAGTTTGAATTTATGGTGT
This sequence comes from Heterocephalus glaber, assembly GCF_053883595.1. Taxonomy (NCBI): domain Eukaryota; kingdom Metazoa; phylum Chordata; class Mammalia; order Rodentia; family Bathyergidae; genus Heterocephalus; species Heterocephalus glaber. The sequence goes on along the minus strand of NW_028258156.1, from coordinate 21,673,024 downwards.
TAATCCTAGACTACTGGAATCTACATCTCGCCAAGCTCTAAGGCAAAGTAGGGGAGTTGACTGAGTTTAAGTTAGTGTTTGTCTTAGGATAGTGGTGAGTCCTGATGCCATAGAGAAATAAAGGAAATCCTCTCCGAAGGGCTCAGATATTCCTGAAAAGAATCTTTCAAGTAAAATACTCAGCATATATCAAAGATAACCAGGAGACTAGAAAAGCTGGACTCCAACAGAGATAGCAAACACCACAAAGATAAATCTGCAAAGATCACAAACCTATTGAACTCAAGGAACAAAACGCCTTATCAAAATATGTTCAAAGAAATGAAGTCAAGAAACAAGAAATATGACAGATGATAAAGCATTTTAGGAAAAGAAAAAGAATTTCTAAAAATAAGACACAGTGACCAAAGTTTAGCAAAATAAGACTAATCTAATCACAACATAAATAAAGGAAAGAATTAATAAAATGGAAGACCAATCAGGAAAAGAAAAAAGAAAAAACTCCAGAGAAGCCCAAGAAAATACAAAAAACGTTAAAAGAACAATTAAAAGAGGGTAAGAGAGGATAAGTAATAAAGTTGAGTTCAGGTTTAATCAATCTAAAGAAACATGACAAAGAGAACGGTACATATCTGAAATAATGGCTTAGAAATGATTAAAGAGATCAATTTACACAATGAACAAGAAAAATGAATCACAAGTGAGATGAACAAAAGAAAACCTATTTCTGAGGTTGAAGGGACTCAAAAAGGAGAGAAAATCTTAAAAGAAGTCAAAGAAAAACAGCAGATGGTCTTTAAAAGACCACGGTCAGAATGACAGATTCTCAAAAACTAATGTGGCAACTAGGACACAATGGTGTGATATCTTCTACATGCAGGAAGTAACCAAGAATTCCACAAGGAAGCTTGGAAGTTCAGTTCTAGATTGTCCCTCACAGGCCCATGTGGTTAAAGGCTTGGTGCCGCCGGAAGGTAATGGAAACATCTAAGGAGTAGGGCTAGTGAGTGGGCTTAGGTCCTTGGGAACTGACCTCAAAGGGTAGTTTGGGACACAGGCCTTTTTCTCCTGCTCCTTCACTTCCCCTCCTTACGGTGAAGCTTCCAAAACACACTCCCACTATGATACGCTGTGTCAAGCCAGGCTGAAAGCAACAGGGCCAACTGTTCATGGAATAAAACTAAAACTGTGAGCCAAAATAAACTTTTTCTCTTATTAGCTGATTATCTTAGGTACTTGTTACAGTAATGGAAATCTGGCTAATACAAAGGAAGAAAGGTACAAAGACAGTAATCCAATTGATAAATGGGCAAAAAATTTTAATAGACATTTCTTTAAAGAAGACACAGAAGTGCCCAGAGCCAGGCATGGTGGTGAACACCTGTAATTCCAGCACTCTGGGAGGCTGAAGCAAGAGGATCACAAATTTGAGGCTAGCTTGGCAACCCAGTGAGCTCCCCTCTCAAAATAAAAAGTACCCCAGTACCACAAAAAGAAAAGATGATTGATATAGATAGGTAGGGCCAATAGACACAATCAAACATGCTCAGTATCAGTAGTTATTAAGGAAATCCAACATAAAATGACTATGAGACATTACTTCAAATCCAACAGGATTGGGTCTATTAAGAACAAAATAAAACAAAAATGCTGGCAAGAAATAGAGAAACTGGAATGTCCATATATGACTGGTAGGAATGGAAAACAGTGCATCTCCCATAGAAACAGTTTGGCATTCCTCAAAATGTTAACCATAAAGTTAAATGATATAACATATATACTCTTGGGAATATATAAATCAAGAGAATTTTTAAAATACATTCCAAAAAAACCCCACACAAACACAAAATCTTACCCACAGCAGTCTTCTTTATAATAGCTAAAACACAGAAGCTCAAATTTCCATCAAATAATCGATAAACAAAACTATGGCCATATAATATTTCATATACAATGAAATGTTTAGCCATAAAAGAATGAAAGAAATACTGATATATGGCACAACGTGGATGAACTTTGAAAATACTGTGTTAAGTGATAGAAGCCAGAAACAAAATGCCACATAATGTATGATCTATTTATTGCACTATGGTCTGATAATATACAGGGGATAACTTCAATTCTTTCACATTTATTTAGACATGTCCTACGAGCTAGCATGTGGTCTATTTTGGAGAATGACCAATGTGCAGCTGAAAAGAATGTGTATTCTGATTTTGTGGGGTGGAACACTCTGTAAACATCTATTAAGTCCATCTGTTCAATAGCTTGGTTCAGTTCTAGAATTTTGTTAATTTTTTGTCTAGATGATCTGCCTATCTGTGATAGTGGGGTGTTGAGGTCCCCCACTACAATTGTATTAGTGCTTATTTGGTTTTTCGCGTCCATTAATATTTGTTTTGTATAGCTGGGGGCATTCATATTTGGTGCATATATATTTATGATTGTCATCTCTTCCTCTTTGATTGTTCCCTTCACAAGGATGTAGTGACCATCTTTGTCTCTCTTAATTAGTTTTGGTTTGAAATCTACTTTGTCTGAAGTAAGATAGCTATCCTTGCTTTTTTTCTGGGTTCCTGTCACATGGAGAACTGGTTTCCATCCTTTTACTTTCAGTCTATGAATTTCCTTTTGAATTAGGTGTGTTTCTTGTATACAGCATATTGCTGGGTTTTGCTTCTTAATCCAATCTGTCAGTCTGTTTCTTTTGATTGGTGAATTGAGGCCACTGATAGTTATAATTGAGAGATACTGACTCATCATTGTCATGATGTTTTACTGTTGTTGGCTCTTTTATTTCTTATTTTCCCCCCTTTCGCTTTAGTGTCTAACCTTGCGTGGTACCTTCTCTCTGTTGGGCCTCATGGAGTTGTGACCTTCATTTTCTTTTTTCAGGATATTGTTTAAAATTGTTTGGAGTGCTGGTTTGGTGTTCGTGAAATTTCTCAGGTGTTCTTTGTCATGGAAGTATCTAATTTCCCCATTGATTGTGACAGATAATTTTGCCAGATACAACAGTCTAGTTTGGAAGTTATTTTCTTTTAGGGCTGGAAATACTTCACTTCAGGCTCTCCTTGATTTGAGGGTTTGTGTTGAGAAATCTGCCGTGATTCTGATGGGCTTTCCTTTGTAGGTGATTTGTTTCTTTTCTCTAACTCCCTGTAGAATTTTGTTCTTCTTTTGGGTTTCTGGGATCTTGACTATTATATGTCTAGGTGTAGTTTTTTTTGGTCATGGCTAGTTGGAATTCTATACGCCTCACTTATCTGTATGTCCAATTCTCTACCTCTGTCTGGGAAGTTTTCTACTATTACTTCTGTGAACAGTTTTTTTATGTCAATTGTACTTTCTCCTGTTTTTTCATGGACTCCTATGAGTTTTATATTATTCTTTTTTTTTTTGGTACCGGGAATCAATGTTATTTTTCTTTGCATCATCTAGCAGCTGTTGGATTGATTTCTCATGATCCCTTACTATATTTAAGAAATCCCTGTTTTCATGGTCCTTAACTACAATCCTGTCTTCTATACCTGATATTCTGTCTTCAGATTCTCTTAGTCTGCTCTGCATGCTTTCAATGGAGTTTTTAATCTCCTGAGCATCTGTTTGAATCTGTTTCACGGATTCGATTTCTTTCTTATGTTGGGCAATCACGTTTTCCATTTCTTTCTTATGCTGGGCATTCATGGCTTCCAGCATGTTTCTGATCTCATCTATTTTCTTATCTGTTTCTGCTCTAGAGCCTCTAATCATGTCTTTCACTCTGCTCACCATGTCTGTATTTATCTGGGAGATTATTTCTGTTTTGAATTTTTCTAGAGCCCCATGCATCTGCTTTGTTACTTCCTGTGCTCAGTTCAGGGTGTCCAAGTGGTTGCTTATCAGACTTTTCCACCTCATTTCCCCCAGAATTTCCTTTTTGTGGTGTGGAAGCCTGTGTCTGTGCCTTGCTTAAGTGTCTTCTCATTTTTGTTTTTGGTACTGTCCTTGGTTTAATTCCTGGGTTGATATTTCAAAATTGCTTAATGTAGGTATCTTTGTTGCTTGTGTTTAAAACCCTTGTGGAATGACTGCTTTACAGAGGTGTCTTCCAGATGTAGCTTGTGTTTGGGTTTTGAGACTCTAATGACTCTGAGGCTATTTTATTTTCCTTATACCAGGAAGGAAAACTAATTAGATCAATCACATGTTAGCCCAAATGACATAGTCAGCAATACCACAGCATCAAGCACAGCTTAGAAAATGACAATTTGTGGTAGTTATTAATCTATCACATTTAACTATGTGAATTCAATTAAAACCGAGGACAAACTCAACATAAGTTTATAATGAATAAACTCTTCAATATAGCATCTTTCCCCTTCAGGGTGGGGAGTTAAAAGGAGCTGGGGAGGGAGGGACAGGTAGAAAGATCAGGAAAGATTAATGGTGAGGCCAGAAGACACAGGAAGATCACACAAACTCTAAGAAGTTGTTAAAGGCAAGAGGAAAAGGCAGAATGAAAGAACAAAGATGTGAACAGAATCACCTAACAGCAACAGGGAGGCTAGATACCAAATTTACTTTCCTTTAAACCTAATGATAATCAAGAGAAGGAAAAAGAGAAGAAAAGAACAATAAGGGAGAAAACCGAATTCAGTGCAGAAAGGAACAAATGGGGAGATGAGGAGCAATGTGGGACAGCAAGAGAACGAGTGAGAGAGACAAAGAAAAGATAAAAGAAAGAAAAGTAAAAATTTGAAGAGTAGAAAAAAGTAAAAATTAAGAATTATAAATAAAAGGAAAAAAAATTTTTTCTTATTTACAAATAGCAAAAAACAAAAATTATGAGCCTCCTTCAGGGTATGTCTCTGCTGTCACAGTAGGCAACATAGGAATCCCTGTGCATATACAAGTCAATGAGTCTCAGCAAGCCAGCAGCAGACCAAGTACAGTGGTCTGATGTGTCTTTATTGTAGAGATTCTCTTTACTTTTCCACTGAGCTTCAGTTTTCATCCAGGAGCCTGAGAAGCCCTCTTTCTGTTACTAACTTCTGCTCTATCTTGTGGCGCTCAGGACAAGGGTCTTTATAATCCCCTGTGCCTCTGTAGTGTGGGACCAGGTAGCAGAAAAGCCAGAAGGCCAGAGGCGTGCGGGGGGACGACACAGGATGGACTGGGCCTTGGAGGTGCCACCGCGGCTAAGCGGACCTCACCGTGGCATGGGTGGGGCCCAGGACGGCCGAGGAGCTTCAAGCTGCTTGTCCTACCTGGCTGGTTGGCTAGGAGAGTGTTGGATCTGTATGATCTGATTATATGAGCTACCCAGAAGAGTCAAATACATAAGAGACACAGCAGATACAAATTGAGAACTGTGAGACAGGGAGCAGGTACAGGGAGTGACTGCTAACATGACCAAGGTTTTTCAAATAATGAAAATGTTCCAACATTACAAGGAAGTGGTGAGATAACTACTTTCACAAGGCACAATACGGTAAACATGAATATAATAAAATTTCCCTCCCTTGTATACCAGGTTTTGTTTATTTTTGGTGCGAGTGAGGATTGAACCCAGGACTCTGCTGTAGCAGAGTAAGAGCTCTAGCTCTGTAAGCAAGAGCTCTAGCACTAAGCTACATCCCCAGCCATTTTTATTTATTTGGCAAAAGGATCTTGCTAAATTGCCCAAACCGGCCTTAAAGTCAAAATCTCCTGAGTTAGCCTTTAGGATTATAAGTGTGCACTACCATACGCTGCTCAACTGTACACCTGAAAGTGGTGATTTTATGGTATGGGACTTAGAACTCAATTTCTTAAAATGAAGGCAACTTCTAACAATACTGGAATAACATCAGATTTACATACCCCCCATCTTAAACAACTAAAAAATTGAACAAAATATATGAAATAACTTTCAGACAACAGGAATAACTGAACCCTAATGGATAACAAAACTCAGGGCTGGGATTCCTGGAAGAAAGAAGAAAAAGATTAACAACTGTCTCAGGTTGCACTGGGAGACAATTTTCTGTTTGTAGCAAAGGGAAGGGGAAGGCAAAAGAGCATGACAGTTTCATAGGAAAACAGACTTCAGGAAAGCCCAAAAAGCTGGAGTCTATGGGCAAATTGGTGAGTAAAACACTGTGGAAAAAAGGGAGGTTACACAGATAGAAAGTAGGATGGCTTCAAATTCCTGAGTGACTACTAATCTGTGCATATGTGAGAGAGAACAGAAGAAAAGCCTAGTGAAAACATCACAGTCCTCCCTCATATACCCACCAGCCACAGGAGAAAGACCTAGTAAGAGAGGCTCAAATACCCTGAGGCTAAAGGCTGTGCTACACCTCTCCTTACAAAGATCTAAAACCACACCTTCAAAAAATTAAGCTGGTTCCCAGTAACTACTTATATGTGAAAAAAGAGAATAAAGTTCTGAGCCCGCTCTGGAAGGCTGAGGCAAGAGGATCGCAAATTCAAGCCCAGCCTGGGTAATGTAGAGACTTTGTCTCAAAATAAAAAACTGAGAGAGCTGTGGATGGAGCTCATTGCAATGGCCGGGGTTCAATCCTCCACATTTCAAAAAAATAAAAATAAGGTATAACACTACTTTAAACAATCCAGGACCCCTAAACATACAATACACATTTTCAAAATCCAACCAAAAAATTACTAAGTACACAAAGAATCAAAACATAAACACAGAAAAAAGAAAGCTCAACAAACAAAAACAAACCCAAAAAGAAATGCTGACATACCTATATAAATACACTCTACATGTCCAAAAAGATAAATGAAAATACAAATTTCATAATTTAAAGATGTTTATAAAAGACAAAAATAATAAACTACTACAAAAAATACTGGAAAACTACTGTACTATGTAAAATTTGAAAACACATAAACTAGAGCCTTTAAAACAGAGATCAATAAATTTACAATCATTTTCAGGTAGATTACAGATCTAAACATATGAAACAATATAGCTCTTGGAAGATGATATAAAATATCTCCACGATTTCCAGGTAGGGTTAAGTTCTCTCAAGGCACAAAAACAATAACAAAGAAAAACTGGGTAAATTTAACGTCTATCCACCAAGACATGAGAGTGAGAGATTAAAATAAAATTTAAAGAAAACCCTGAGACAAAGCCAAAGGGATGTTTGAAATTCATGTTATACAGGAATTAATATTAAGTATCCAATCTCCTTGGTGAGTTCATTCCTAAAAGAACAAAAACATACTCGCACAAGTTAATACGTGTAACAGCACTGCTGACATGAATACAAACCAACAAGAACTCTCACACTCTCTTGGTATTTGTGGCTTAACCCTTTGACAAAATAATTAGGCATTATCTAAATAAACTTTAGGAGAAACCCTTTAACCCACAAATCCCAACTCTAGGATAAACCTTATAAAAAGCGTATTTACATGAGCCACCACATTTGTACAAAACTATTCAGAGCAGTATCACAACGGTCCCAAAATTGAAGCAACTGAAAAAGGGCTACCAGTAGAATGTTGAAATAATGGCATACTCTGCAATAAGAAAAATGAGCCAACTAAACAACGAGAAACATGGACAAATTTTTAAAAGCATACTATTTTCAAAAGCTAAGGTATAATTTTAACTTATAAAAACTGATGTGAGGGGCCGGAGATTTAGCTCAGTGGTGCCACCGCCTGCCTTGCAAGCGCAAGAACCCGAGTTTGATCTTCGGTACCAAAAAAAAAAAAAACTGATGTGAGACCTTGAAGAACTTTAGCAGGATGATAAAATAGGACTTTCTAGCACTCCAGCATGGAGAGACAGCAATTTGAAAAACTATCCATGTACAGAAACACCTTTACACAAGCAAAGGAAACCAAGTAAGACATTATAGCACCTAAATATAGCACAGAAAGAAGACACATTACCCAACCCCAGGCAGTTAGAGAAAGATATGCTTTGGACGGGGAAAAGACAAAGAAGCAAGACTGCACTTTGTTTCTGACCCTAGCACCAGGCTTGCCGCAATAAAACACAACCTTACCAGGATGACGTGCGCTTTATCCCTGGGATGCATGGATGGTTTGACATACACAAATTAAAATGATGCACCATTTCTATACACTAACGATAAAAAAAAAAAAAAAAAAAAAAAAAACCAAGAAAATAATCCCATTTATAATACCTAGAAAAAAAAGACTTAGCAATAAATTTAAACAAGTAAGCCAAAGATTTGTACATTGAAAGCTATAAAAGACTACTAAAAGGGGCCAGGGACTTAGCTCAGTGTTTCCACCGCCTGCCTCACAAGCACAAGGACCCAACTTCGATCCCTGGTACCAAAAAAAAAAAAAGACTGCTAAAAGAAATTAGGACACAAAACAGTAAGTAACTGATTATACACAGCAATAATGACAATTGAAATAGTTCATGTAGTTTGGACATATAGTTTTTTAACTGGATACCTTGATATCTTATTTTAAGGCTTTTTATTATTTCCTCCCTTTCTTCTAATGTTCTGTTCCCATCCCCTTGTTTCTTCTGGACTCATACTTTTTTTTTTTTCAGTACCAGGGACCAAACTCAGGACCTTGCACTTTCAAGGCAGGCGCAGTGCCACTAAGCTAAATCCCAGGCCCTGGACTCATACTCTTGACATCTGCCTACTTATAAAAATAGCATGAGGGCAAGCTCAAGGATCGGAGTTTGATTCCTGGTACCAAAAAAAAAAAAAAAAAAACCAGATGAATAATAAAGTAAAAAGAAATAAAAGGGAGAACCTACCTGAAGTCTTGCTAGTTGTGCAGTACGGGCTACTATTTTATTGTATGGCTCAATAATTTTTGCTTTCATCCTAAGAAAATACAAAAAGTAGTAAGAATAAAGCAATTTTCAAAATGTCAATGGATAGAAATATCTCCATTTCATACATTAATAAAAAGAGCTACAGTACCTATCAACAGCTCCCTGTAAAGCCCCAATTCTCGCCTGCATCATCTGAAGAACGCCTAGGAAAACATAACAACTTATGTTAGTTTTACAAATTTACAAAGACTCATACTGTGTAAAAAAAAAAAAAAAAAAATTTATTTAAAAGAAAATATTTTTAAAAGAAAATATATATGAATTGATCAGTTTTTCCATTGCTAGTACAAAATACCTGATATTCTCCACTTAGAGGAGGAGAGGTTTAATTTGGCTCACAGTTTCAGTCCATGGTTGGCTAGCTCCAAGGAAGAAACAGCATGCAGAACTGCACAGTACAACAAACCTGATCACTTTATGGTGGCTGGGAAGCAGAGCATGGGGGATGACCACAAGAAAGAAAGAGGCCAAGGTCCAGAGAAAGACATCAAGGTCACTCCTCCATGACCCAACCAGACACACCCACAAGTTTGCTTTACTAATCTCAAGCCAATTGACTTGACAAGATTGTTACAAGATACAAATACAATTTTAATTTTTCTGCCACCATTCTAAACCAAACAGCCAATATCTTCTATTTGTACTGGTATAAAAAGCCTGTAACTAGCCTCTTCCTCTAATCCTTGGCCCACAAAAGGCAGCTGAGAGAGAGCAAAGTGTGATAACTTCATGGACACAGTTTCAATTTGGAGTGGTGAAAAGCTAGAACTAGAATTAGACAGTGGTAATGGTTGTACAATATTGTAAAGGTACTTAACACTACTGAACTGTTTATTTTTAAATGGTTAAAATGATAACTTTTGTACTGTATTCTATCACAATTATAAAAAAAGGTGCCATGAGTATTTTTAAAAGTCCAAATTGTTTCATTCTATTCACTATATTAAAACTATACTCCACAGCTTAGTTGATAAAGCCTTCATGATCTGGTCGTGGTGTACGCTCTGCCTATATATAATCGGTACTGCCATCATGCCCCTATTGAGTGAGACAACATCCCCCAACTAAGAATCCCTTACTATGCTCTTTTACACTATACTCTATTTTTACTTCATACCACTAAATAGGTAATTATATATTCATTGTATATCTATATAATATTTTACTGTTCCACTAGACTATAAATTCCTGAGATTAAGGGAAATATCTTTTATTCACTACTATATAAACAAAGCCTAACTCAGAGTCATTCTCAGCTAACCAATCAAAACATCTTTGGATGAATTATGCTGCATATAAATAATAGTCACAGACTGCAAACACAATGCTGCCTTCAGTATACTTACAACATATGGAAAAAATTCTTACAAAACTATTTTCAGGAAAGTACATTTTAAATTTTATTATTTAGGCTTTCCATTTCTACAGATTTTATTTTGAATTTTACTCTTTAAAACTTGGTTTCTAGGGCTGGGGATGTAGCTCAGCAGCACAGCACCTGCCCGGCAAGAATGAGTCCCTGAGTTTGATTCCCAGTACACTCCCCCCAAAAAACTCAGTTTCTTTATATGTACAGTGGGCATAGTTGTAGTTCTGAAAGCACAGTAATCCAAATAAATGTAAGTAAACATATGCTGTCACACATTAAATGAAGTAACATCAGAACTAGTAAACATTCCTCTTGCTTACAAGAATGTATTAATAGTCTCAGTCCAATGGACTCCCCCAGAGACCAGAGGATTTCCGGTTTTGTCTGCTGCTTTTATGGTTAATTCACCATAAATTTCCGAGAATCAACTACCCTTCTCATCCTTTTTATCACCATTTCTTTACATCCTATTATCACTACAGCCCCCTGTTAAAGGGTTTCCACAAATATTCTACTAAAACAGATCTTATCAAGGTCACATGAAATCTCGAAGTTGCCAAATTAAATTGTCAGTTCTGTCTTTATACTATTAGAAATTCATGATATACTTGACCACTCTCCTCCCTGTAATATTTTTGCTCTAGGTTCCCAAGTCAGTATACTCCCTGGGTTTCCTCCTGTCTCATTAGTTGCTCCTCTGTTAGATTTCTATGAATTGGGTTATCTTCAAGACTTGATATTCTCTTCTCCATCTACACCTTTTGACAATTTTAGTCCTAGTGTCCAAATATATGTTCAATAATTTATACACAAACACACACACACACTTATCTACATAAAGAGATTTTCTTTATATCTGCCTATATATACAGGCACATACACACAATCACCACCCCTAAATCTGCTATGTCAAATTTAAGATGCATAACTTTTTGTTGTTGTTTTTTGAGACAGGGTCTCACTATTTGGTTCAGGCCTTGAACTCACTATGTAGCCCAGACTGGCCTCGAACTCATGGCAATTGTCCTGCCTCAGCCTTCTGAGTGCTGGGATTAAAGGCATGGGCCACCCTACTGGCTTTAAGATGCATAACTTCTGACCTACCCTAACCCCAATAAAAACTGTAATTCTCCTCAGTTGATCTTATCTCAGTTACTGTTATGTCCTGTATCTAGATGTCCCCCTAAAACCTCATGTGCTGGGCCGGGGATTTAGCTCAGTGGTGCTGCCACCTACCTCACAAGTGTAAGGTCCTGAGTTCGATCTCACTGCCAAAAAAAAAACCTCATGTGCTCATAGCTGGGGCTTTTCGGAGCTTGCTGGATCTAGGGCATGTGATACTGGGATTAAGGTGTGTGGTACTAAATTAGTCCACTGATTGGAATTAGCATAGCTCTGAGTATGACTGAATGGATTTACCGAAGATAAAAACCTCACCCTGGATGTGAGTGGCACCACCAAAAGGCTTGTAGCCTGAATGAGATAAAAGGGACTGGCAGGCTCAGTGCTGCTTGCTGCCTCCAGCCTGCCATGCCATGAACTATTTCTCCTCTGCCATACCTCGATGCATGCCACCCTGCCTTTGAGCCAGCCAACTATGGACTGAAACCTCTACAAACTGTGAGTTGAAATAAACCTTTCCTCCTTTAACTTGTGGGTGTTAGGTATTCCGTCTCAGTGATGAGTAAAGTAATTAAGACAATTCCTCATACCACTATCCATCCAATTATTCAGAACAAAATTTTATGGATCCCTAGTAGTGACTACTGTATTCTCCCTCAGCCCTGTCAGCTTGTATCAACAAATCCTATCTTCTGTGCTTCCGTTTTATCCAATCAACTTCTCTCTTTACAACCACCACTCTAATTCATCAACTATTTTAATGGCTTCATAGTAATCCCTAGTTTCACCCTTGCCTTTCTACACAGCTACCAACCCAAATGATTTAAAACACTATTCATCTCATCACACAACAATAGTCCAACTTAAACCCCCAAAGGCTTACCTCTGCTTTTAGAATAAAATCAAAAGTCCTTTCCAAGATTTTCTCCCTTATTCACTAAACTCATTCACTAAAATCTTACTGGCCTTCTCTCTACCCTTCAAACATGAAAGATAATTCCTATTCCTGCCTTCTCGTTTAATGTTCACCAAACTTAGACATTCTTCTTCCTAGATCTTCACATAATGGCTCCTTATTCAGAGCTTCTGGCCATCCTAGATGGTTAAGGACTCCTATTGCTCTTCCTCCACTCCACCACCTGTTTTATTTTTTTTGTAGGACTTAAAAAATACATGAAGTTTTCTACTTGAAAACTGTTTGTAATCTACCCCCCCAACACACACACAACTGGAACATACATTCCATGAAGACACCAAACATGTCTATTATTCATACATGTCTTATACCTAACAAGTTCTAAATTTCTATTTAATGACTGAACAAATGAATAAATGGGGATGGTTGTTCTTCTTAATAAAACAGACTTACTAAATGTACCTCTGAACTATTATTTGGCAAAATTTTTACATATATTGGGGGAAAAGCAGATGGAGAAGTTAAGATTAAGATTCAAATTTTCTAATATGTACACTAACAACTCAAATTAACATTCCAATAAGTGCTTAGTGGCCCCCAGAATCGCCATGGTTGTTAGTATGGATTTTGAAGTCAATTGGAAGCAAATTCTGGCTGTTCAACTTTCAAAGTAAAGGCTGCAGTGATGATGCATAAGTTACTTGAACTGGATTTTCTCATTAGTACATGGATAATAACGATGAAGACAACAACAACCACAACAATAGTAATGCTTTATTGAAGCAAGTGAAGAATAGGTGAGGAAATAAGTACAGAAGATTAGTCCATTGCCATAGCTCAGTGGTCACCATTTTTTATTACTTTCCTTAATGATCAAGTCTTCAAAGCTTGTTTATACCAAATGGTATTTAAAGACAGCTTGAAAACATTAAAAATGTAGTACTAAAAAAAAAAAGTGCTTAGAAATACACACTATGCTGAAATGAATACTAACTTATACCTACAATCAAATAATCTTTCTACATTCAAATAACTTGGAGAACACGCTTTCTACATTCAAATAATTTGGAGAATATGCTTAGCTCATCATAGGAATTCAAAGAAGCCAGCCTTCAGAATTCTACACACCCATTTACTGGACAGTCCTTCTAACTCAGTCTAAATATATTTATAGTTTGGTGGTACCAGGGATCACACCCAAGGGCTCACACATGGTAGGCACTCTACCACTGAGCATATTCCCAGTTCTAACAGCTGTCCTTAAAGAGCACTCTGGGAAAAACAAGCACATAATAGAACTAAAATTTCCAATACTTGGTTAATCAGTACTAGAGCACCTTAATTTACCCAAGAACACAGTCAGATACCCATCCAAGATTTTCAAATAACAGTCAAACCTTCATTTCCCAAAATATTAAGTTCTACACCAGTATGTCTTGTAAACACTGTACATGCTGAGAATAAATACCTTTGAGTGCATGAGAAATACCAGAAGCATTAAAGAACGTTGTATAACAGAAACAATACCCTCCCTCTTTAACAATCTGAGCAACACAGGGAAATATCAGTTTTTCCTGTGATGGGCAATGATTAATAACACTAATCACAACACAAGTAATAACCGTAAAACACAACAGTAACATTTCACATTTATGAGCTATAGTTTAATCAAGAGAATGAAAAATTCATAAATGATTTAGTCATACCAAAATAAGAGGAATTATACAAATCAAAATTCAATGTATTGTTATTTACTATACATTCATTGAAAAAAGTTTCAAAGAAAAACTCCATGAAAGCAAAAAATGAAAAATTTAAGCCTACATCCACAACTACTCACTCTGGCGGTGCTGACATTTTTGTGATTTTAATTAACATTTATAGATGCACTATGTGCAGGCATTATTTTAAGCATTTTGCCAATGCATTTAATACTCAGAATAATGCCATCTTGATATATAGGAATACTGTTTTATATGTAGAAAAGGTTAAATAACTTCCCCTAAGCAATATATCCAGTAAGCAGTAAGAATTTAAATCCAGGTAGTTTAACCCAGGAGTCAGAAAAATTTCATTACACTTTTACTGGAACACAGCCACATATACTCATTTACATGTTATCCGGCTGGCTGCTTTCAGCCCATTATGGTCAGAGTTTGGTAGCTACGACAGAGACTGGATGGCCTGCAAAATCTAAAAATATTTACTATCTGATGCCCAACAGAAAAAGCTTGCCAATCTCTGGGGTAGCTCTATTTAATCTATAATTGTTGATAGAAGCTTACCTTCCAAAGACTCAATCCCAGTTGCTTGTGCCAGTAAATCTTCATGTCTTGCAACAACCTGAAAATCAAGAATGAATAAAAAGCATTTACTCTGATTACTATTACACATTTTTTTCTGTACCCAACAGAGTTGAATTAAAGGTCTCACTTAGTGTATAAAGGGGATAGGTAATAATACAAAAGGAAAACAAAGGTATGCTTGAGATGAGTAATTAACAGGAACACACACACACATTTATTGTTCAACACACAACCCTATTTTAACCTAGTTGAGCTACAAAAACAAAACACTGTAAACTTGGTAATTTATAAACAACAGAGATTTATTATTCATAGGTTTGGAAGGAGAGAAGTACAAGATCAAGGTGCCAGCAAATTCAGTATCTGGTGGGCACCAATTTTCACCACAAATGGTGCCTTCCATGTGTTCTCACATGGTAGATGAACAAGCTCCCCTGGGCCTCTCTAACAAGGGCACTAATCACATGCCAAAAGTTCCACTTGTTTGTTTTCCCCCAGTACTGAGGATTGAATTCAGGGCCTTTGCACGGAGGTACATCTCCAGCCCTTTTGTTATTTGAGAAAAGATCTCCCTAAATCACTAAGTTGCCCAGGCTGGGCTTGAATTTACAATTCTCCTGCCTCCCAGAATGCTAGACTACAGACATGTGTCACCACACCCAGTTCCACCTCTTAATACTGTCACATCGAGGGTTAAGTTTCAGCATACACGTTTTGGGAGAACAAACTTTCAGACCACAACAAGCCCCCTGCCTTCCTAATGAGATAGCAAGTGGAGGTATACCAGAAATGGGAAAATCAGCTAATTCCAGACATGCTTTTCCTTTAAAGAATGTTTAAATTCTCTTGGCTCTTGAATTTAATTCATCATCAGCAAGGCCATATATCCTAATCTGGAAAGATAAAGCACTCAATACCCATCTATCTCTGAACATCTCCCTGCTTCCACTTTCCTAGTGTCACAGCAAATGCCCCTCTCTGTAAAAGATGGTTATTTTCATGGAAATTAGGGCAATGTGAATATTTACAACAAAACAAAAATGTTAAAAATCCCCGGAAAGGTTGAAAAGCCTAAAAGTACAATCTCATAGACCCTCTTGCAGCCAATCATATAAATTTCTAAGAGATGTAAGAAACAGAAGAAAGATGCAAGCTGTTTTCCTGTTTCTGTTCCAGCTAGTAAGCAAGATTTGGAGACACGGGGATTGAGAGACAGTGGAAAGACCTATATTCATCATTTAAGTGTCTGCTCTCCAGGTATCTAGAAGCAGCGCTTCAGCAATGGCACTGGAGGTGACTGCACGAGCTCACAGGCCTCCACCCATCATCAATGGTACTTCAACTCAACCCAATAACT
Organism: Heterocephalus glaber; assembly: GCF_053883595.1. Lineage (NCBI taxonomy): Eukaryota > Metazoa > Chordata > Mammalia > Rodentia > Bathyergidae > Heterocephalus > Heterocephalus glaber. Next base: position 21,657,121 of record NW_028258156.1, on the reverse strand, counting down.
GACAATTTCACAAGCAACTCAATTCTCTGTTTTAAATACCTAAAATGGTTTCTATTTCCTGCACTAAGTTCTCAATGATAGTAAATCTTTTGCACTTTTAATCTCACTGATATGCTAAATTATTGTATTGTATTTTAGTCAGTCAGCATTATCCCAATTTCGCATCGATAGAAAATCACAGGAGGTTCACATCTCAAACTGCAAGTCAGAGACCTTCTCTACCTCACATTCTAAGTCCTCTCCCATCTAGGAGACAGTAAACAAATTTCACATTCTTACTGATACTTGCACAGAAAGGACTACATGCAAAGAATAAGGAAAATAATAAATACAAAAGAACAAAAATAGTTTTAAATGGATCTTGCAAAAAGCAACCCCCTGACAATTCCAAGCGCAATGAAGTATATTCTCTCCTTCTCCCACAGATACCTTGCATTTCTGTATTTAAAATGGGCATTCTTTGTCTTTATCTACCACTGATCTGAGTCCATGAATGTGTTCTATTAATTTCTCTATTTTTATGACCTAACCCAAAGCTTGACAATTACAGTGACTTCTAAGTATTTGTCATGAACTCTGAATGTTTAATCAGAATTTTCAAGTTAAAGTGACTTTACAAGTCACATCTCAAGTCTTCTAAGCTGCTGTTTTAATGGATTTTTAAAAACCTAAGGCACAAACAGGTTAAATGGCTAGATCTCATGATATATCAGATCTAGGTTTCTTGGTAAATAGTTATTTCTTTGTACATTTGTTACTCATCTAAATATTAACTCCTCAGACAAAAGGCAGTACTACAAAGTGCATCATAAAACCAACCAGAATAAACATTATAGAAATGTAGAATAGGAAAAAAGCTTCAAGATTCTGTACTGCAATCTCCTCTTCCTTAGTCATTCCAGCCCATAAAAATAAAACAAAAAACAAGGTTCAAAGACATTAAGTGATATGAAAGTCAATTAACATTATGGCTAGATTATTGTGTTCAACTGACCCCACTTATCAACTTTCTATTATTTCAGCAAATGTTATACTTTGTGCTAACAAACTATGAACTACCAACATAACATCCCAATTTTCTTATTCACACTGTTCTATTCGCAAAATTCCATTTTCTATTATCTTTATCAAAGACCTCCTTTTTTGCCCTCTATATTCACTGCACATTAATTTTTGTGGTGAACAGGAAGAATGAATAAAAGCTTTTGGAGAAGTAAATATATTATTTTCAACTAGCAAAAAGTAGTTTACAGAAAACTGCAAAAATGTAGTTTGGAAAATAAGTCACATTGGTAAGTCATGCATTTATTCAGGGAAATACACGATGAGACTTAACAAGGAAATTACACAAAGGCTAAATTATCACTTTAGACTGAATAATCTGCATGATCCAGAAGATCAGAATTACCTGTAGGTGTAGTTCTTTATCCAACTGACTGATTCCTTGTGCAACTTTCGCTAGTTGTTCAGCAATTACAGCTTGATGAATAGATTGGGAAGTATAAATCTTTACATCAAAGTGTTCATTTAAAAAGTCACGGTAACACTCTAGGGGAAAAAATAAGAAAAATTCCTTCATTACCCTGTAGTAAACCATCTTTTAAACAACAAAACAATCACAATCATACTTAATATGTTTTGACATCTTCCTAGGGAGTAAAAATTATTGTAAATGCTTCCCATGATAACAAGAAAGAAGTGGAGCAGGCAACTGCAAAAAAAAAAAACAAAACGGGGCGGGGGGGAGGGGTCTCAATGGCAAGTTCATCATGTGCCAGGCACTGGCCTACGCATTTTATTCTTCACATACTTCCTCGTTCAATCCTCACACTTCCCTGTCGGAACTATCATTTTCCCCAGTTTATATATGAGCAACAAGCACCAATACAGCATGGAACCTGTCCAATGAATGCCACTGTCTGGGATTTCAACCCAGGAATTCTAGCTGCAGAACCCATACTCTGAACCACTCTGCTATACTCCTAAATGCTTACTTTTATACACAACTAAAATGAAGGAAAACACAATTATTAACCACAGCATTTATTCCAAGAAAACAAGGTTATTGCAAGGAAGAACACAACAGAGAGATCAGTCATAATATTTAAAACCTCACAGTAATAAAAACTCTACCAACTAAGAAAACCCTAGTATCTGATGGGTTCACCATCGAATTTTACTGGAACTTCAGAGAACTAACACCAGTATTACTCAAACTCTTCTGTGAAACTGAAAGGGAAGGGGCAGTGCCAAACTCATTCTTCGAAGGCAGCATTACCCTGATACCAAAACCGGACAAGAACTCAACACCACCACCAACAAAAAACCTACAAGCCAATATCCTTGATGATCATAGATGCAAAAATAGTCAACAAGATAAGGTCAAACACAGTGCAAGTCAGCTTCATCTTAGGGATGCAAGGATGGCACAACACAGATGTGATACAACACATAAATAGAAGAAAAATCACATAATCATCTCAGTAGATCAGAAAAGCCTATGACCAAATCTAACATACCTTCATGACAAAAACCTTGACAAACCTCACATCAAATGACCCAGTTAAAAAATGGGCAAATAAGGCCAGGGATTTAGCTGGGCCAGGGATTTAGCTCAGTGGCACTGTGACTGCCTTGCAAGCACAATGTCCTGAGTTCGATCCCCGGTACTGGAAAAAAAAGTAAATGGGCAAATGAAATGAAGACACTTCTCAAAAGAAGTACTAAGGGCCAAAAAGTACATGAAAAAAAGTTTAACATTTTTGGCCATTAGAGAAATCCAAATCAAAACTCCGAGACTCCATCTTACTCCAGACAGACTGGCTGTCATCAAGGACACACACAGACAAACACACACAGAGCTGGAGGTAATGCTTCTGGACTGTTGGTGAGAATGTAAACGACTACTTACAATCACTAAGCAAATCACTATGAAGATTCCTCAAAAACTAAAACTACAGGGCCGGGGATTTAGCTCAGTGGTTCTGCCGCTTGCCTCGCAAGCACAAAGACCCGAGTTTGATCCCTGGTACCAAAAAAACCCAAAAAACTAAAACTACAAACTCCATTTGACCCACCTATACTTCTCCTGGGTATCTTCCTGAAAAAGTTAAAGACATACTAGTGATGTATGCATACCAATGTATACACCAGTGCGATTTACAATAAATTATGAAACAGCCTAGATGCCCAACAACAGATGAATGGATAAAGAAAATGTGGTATATATACAAACAATGGAGTATTGTTCAATCACCAAGAAGGATAAATTTGAGTCACTTGTAGAAAAATGAATGGATCTTGAGACTATAATCTTTTTGTCTTTTGAGACAAGATCTAGCCCTGTAGTTCAGGCTGGTCTTGAACACACTATGTGGCCCAGCCAGGCCTCAAACCCACAGCAATCCTCCTGCTTCAGCCTCCTCAGTGCTGGGATTACAGGCATGCCCCACCATACCATCTGAGACTATAATCTTAAGTGAAATAAATCAGATACAGATAGTTAAACATTGCATGCATTGTCTTATATGAGAAACCCAAAACATAAATAAAGAGTAAAATGAGAGAGATGGTAGGAAACAAGGAGACAGACCTTTTGAAAATGAGGAAGGGGATCCGGGAAGAGAGGAGAGAAGAGGGTGGATCAAAAATAATCAAGCCATTATATACATACATATATATATTTATATGTATATATACAAATATACATACGTATGTATATGTATATATACGTATATATATTTGTGTGTGAACCAATTCCCCAAAACAAATGTAATTACATATGTAATTATGAATGTAAATACATATAGAAAATATGAAAGGGAAAAATTATAACCTCAGATACTGCTAAATTGATGCCAAAATATTGTTATATAACAATAAAGTGAATCTGGAATTTTAATAAAAATAGGCAAATGTATAAATGTTACTGAAATTTGGGATTTATGGGTGATATAAGTACAATGGTGCTAGATGCTAAAAAGACAGCTTTGTAGAAGGAATCCACAAATCTATGGGTGAAAAAAAGGGAGAGAATTGAAAGTTTAAAATAGATATACAGAACTGAGCTCAAGGTACGTACAGTACATACCACAACCTCCTAATCAGATATGAGATATGGATAAGGCTGCCTGTCAGAGATTATGAAACAATCCAAACACAGCACTTTTAAGAATACTTCCACTACCAATATTCACTATAGTGGAAGCCAGAGAGTAAGGTCTTTGTTTATCCCCAGGGCCTGAACAATACCAGACACATGGCACATGCTCAGTTTCTGTTGAATTAATGTCAACATTAACGTCAGCTGACATGTATATGTCAGCTGAAAGTATCATTCTGCTAAAGGCAAATTCATTCTTCATTATTCTCAAAATGGACTAAAATAAAAGACATTAATACTTTGACCTTCATTCTGCAAATGATATTTCCTTCCAATCTGCCAATTCATTCTCAGAATTAAGAATCCTCCCAGACAAAATGGAGAAGGCCATTCCAAGAACAAGAAAGGTTTACTACAGCAATGCTGTGGTCATTAAATTTGATATGTCAACTTGAGTAACTCTACCTAGCAGACTAGTAAAGTTCTGTGTGTGTGGATGGTTGACATGTAGGCCATAAAATGAAGAAGAAAGACCCAATCCTGAAAGTGGGTAGCAGCAACTAATAGGTTTGTAGCTTTCGTGGACTAAAGGAGAAATAAGGAAGTCTCCCTTTTTTCTTCAGGAGAGCTCTGGTCTTCACTGCTGCCTTCGGAAGTTGGTCCCTGGTTCCTCAGGCTTCTAGCGCAGACATCTTCAGCTTTCCAAGACAGACTCACACAGGCAACTGCAGAGCGCCTCGGGCCTTCAACCACTACAGGTTCCTCCAGCTCTCGGGCTCACAGATGACCATTTTAGGTTTCTCCACCTCTGATTCCAGAAAAGGCCACTGAGTCTCCTCTTCCGATCCCATAAGCCTTCCTAATAAATCCCTTCTATAACTGTACATATACTTTGCATTCATCCCGTCCCTCTAGTGAACCCTAATACAAATGTCATGGCATACTTTGACAAATAAGAGGAATCATGACTTCAGCATGTCCACATGATGGAATAAATGTATTGGGCAGAAAGAGTAAAGAACGATAGATGACACTCCAAAGGAAGGTTGGTGAACATTTTGAAAAGCAGCCTATCCAAAATAGTCTCTGTATAGCCCTTTAAGGTTTTGAAAGCCAAGAACAAGCACTGTCAGCCTTGTATTCTACAATAATTTTGGCAGTAGTGTGAAGCCTGATGGAAAAGGGATTAGTTACACAGCAGTGTGGAGTTGGCTCTTGTTGGCTTCTGGCAGCCAAATATTAGATTTTCAACAATTCTCTGTGCTAGATGACATCATTTGTAAATATCTTAAAACTGACCACAAGGAGAGTATTTACCCATGGCGAGACTATTTATGCCATGGAAATAGGCCAGCACCCCCAAAATCAGGGCTTTTTCTATTTTCACAGAAAGCTGGTTTATCAGCACACATACCCATGGAGTGGAGCCACGTCAGCCAGTACAGTACAATACCACATTAACAGCCCAAGGTACATAGTAAAGGTCTCAATAAGACAGTCATTAAGATTGCCAAAGAATGGGCTGGGGATTTAACTCAGTGGCACCATGCCTGCCTGGCAAGTGCAAGGTCCCGAGTTCAATCCCTGGTACCCGGACCAAAAAAAAAAAAAAGAATGTCAAAGAAGTGACAAACCCCACAAATATCCAGACATAGCAATAATGCGTAGGGCTTAATGACAAATTGAAAACAGGTAACTAGCTAGAGCATATCAAGATTGATTTCCAAGTTTCTAGATTAAACAACTGATAATAGGAAATTCAGTTTTGCATTCAATGAGGCTATAGGTGTTAAATACACAAAAGTGAACTTGAACAAAGCTCTACTTTCAAGGAACACAATCTTACACGAGGTACAAGCATGTGTTTCACTGAATACATATAATAAGTGGTAACAGACTACCACAGGAAAAGATTAAAGGAGTGGAAAAAAATTTTTTTGATAAGTACAAGCTTGTTCTATTTGTTCAAATATCAGTTTTCTTGGGTAGAACTACTACTATTTATTCACTATCAAGATTAAAATTCCAGTTCAATGGTCAAAATATAGCTCTACTGTTCAGAAAAATATGGCTCTATAGCTCCGAAAAGCAGTAAGGACTACACTGAAATCACAGGCATGAGCTGGGTGTGGTGGCAGAGGCTGAGGCAGGAGGATCACTGGAAGTTTAAGGCCAGCCTGAACTAGATACTGAGACCCCGCCTCAAAAAAAAAAAAAATCATACCCACACTAAGACTAGATGACTTAGGAAGAAATATTAAAATGTGCGCATGAACACACACACACAGACACACAAAGTAGTAAAATAGGGAAGGTGGGAATTCAGAAGCCAGGTAAACACCAAAAAGTTGGGGATGGATAAAAAATAACAGCAATCAGAGACAAAGTAAGAAAAAGAAATAATCATGTTACGGTTTAAGTACAAGCTGTCCCCCAGGGTGCTAACATGGATTAGTCCATTGAGGAGTTCAGAACCAAATGTGCTTGCAAAAGCTGGAGCCTGGCTGAGGAAGTGGGTCACCATGGGGTGTACCTGTGAAGTATATAACTTTCCTCTGGCTCCTTCTCCTTCTGCTTCCTGGCTGCCATACAGTGACCAGTTTCTCTGCCTTATACTTTCGCCTGATTCTGCCTTTTAGCTAGCTAGCTATGGACTGAAATCTTTCAAACCATAAGCCAAAACGAACCTTTTCTAAGTTGTGTTTGGCAGGTATTTTGTCCCAGCAACAAAAAAGGTGATTAACATAATGGCTAATGCAAAAAGTAGGAACCGTTTAAAGAACATAAGTGGTCAGTGTGTCAAAAGACCTCTCACAGGGCCAGGGATTTAGCTCAGTGGAACCACAACTGCCTCACAAGTGCAAGGTCCTGAGTCCAATCCCCAGTACCAAGAAAAAAAATGACCTCTCACAGAGGAAACACAATGAAAGCTGAATGCTAGTATTGGATTTAGCATTTGAGGACTGACATTCCTTAAAGAGCCACATCAAAAAATAAAGACATAAAATAAATACATAAATAAAAGAGCCACGTCAAGAATGTTTCCCTTTTATGGCTTCTCATTTCTATGGGAGGCACACCAAACACTTCAAAAACTTTCAAACTATGCATCTGTTCACAGGCCCTATCAAGCCTGTTCCCCCTGACGTAGTGAATCACAGCGATGGAAATGCTTAATTCCTGAGGTATTTTGGAGGATACAGGGGGAGAACACTGAATTAGGGGCATACTGAGCTGAAAAGCACCTATGAGAAAGTGAAAATAGTACCTAGAGAACTAGGAATTAAAATTTTTAAAAAGCACAGAACCCATGAGACACATGAAAAGAAGTATTTCAAGAGAGCAGTCAAACCCTTTAGAAGTTCAAATAAGGACTAAAAATGTCCATTTGAGTTATGGCCAGGAAATCACTGGAAACCTTGGCAAAGTGATTTCAACGGCACAGAATGGAAGTGATTGGACATCTGAGGAGATAGGAAGAAAATTCAGACAACAGGAGGGATCCACTAGAATTAGGAGGAGGCAGACATTCCACTTCTATTGGTGAATATTCAGGGGGGAAAAGGAAGAAGAGATAGTATTAGGTTCAGGTTCAAAGGTTTGATGGTAGAAAAAGGAACAATTTCACATCTGAAACATTCTTATTTTTCTGTTGTGTTATGGGTTGCTTGTTTTAGGAAAGTTGAATATTACCTGTTGAGTGTGAAGGAAGGGATTTATAAAGAAGATTAAAGATTTATAAAGAGGATTTAAATAACCACAATGGAGAATGACAAAGATAATTAAACAGGAAAATACTGTACATAAGGCATAAGCGAGGACGATATATCTTTAAAAAACTGACTTTAACTCCTAGAATATGCATCCTACTGAAACATACACTGATTGTTTGGAATATGTTGTTCCTTCCACCTGTTCATCTGGAGAAATGCTAGTTACACTTCAAAGCTAACTCCAAGCCAGGCTTGGAGACACGTGGTTGCAATCCCAGCTTCTCAGGAGGCTGAAGCAGAAGGATCACAAGTTGGAGAACAGCCTGGGCAACTTAGTGAGACCCTGTACGAAAGTAAAATTTTAAAGAGATGAACATGTAACTCAGTGGTGGAGTGCTTGCCTAGCATGCCCAAGGCCCTAGGTTCCATCCACAGTACTGGGGAAAATAAAACTACTAGAAAGGTTTCCTTGATGCTCCCTAAACACTCCCCAACCCCTAGTTACCATCTTCTGGATTAATCCTTTTACTTCATACACAATCCTATTACTCCTCTATTACGATGCCTTTATACCCCTACAAGAGTATTTCCCCCTACTAGATGGTGAGCTACTGTAAAGTGGAAAATGCATTCATATCAAGAGTTCAAAACTTGGTGAAACTGTTTAATTAAGATACATTAGCGACCCTAACCTAAACACAAGCTACTTTAGAAAACATGATTAGTTTTAACAAAAGTATTCAAATGAGTACAAAAAAGGCAAGTAAGGCAATAATATTCAACAGAAAAATAATTTAGAACTTTACTTCAAAGACTTATAACCCACTTTGGCTTACAAATGTGTGCATATATTTCTTGCAGTGACGTTCAACTTTAAAAACATTTATTCTGCACCCACTGTATGCCAGGTACAGCTAGTAACACTGGATAAAGTTTCCTACAACAGAGCAGAAGGGATTAAGCCAAGTACACAAATTATTTTCATACAAGGTACAATGTGACTTCCATTAGAGAAAAATTAAAAGCAAGTAAGAAGAGCATTATGTTTACCCTTAGAAATTTGAACTTTATTCTGAAGAATAAAATATTCGGGGCATGTTAACTGGATTAATACAACTGAATGTGCTTTTCAAGTTATACTTAACTTATCTGGGGGAACTTCTCTCCAAAACTATCACTAAATCTGACTGTGTTCGACACCAGTGGAAATCCCAGCCCAAACAAATACTCTGAACTCTCCCATATCTCGTTGTGGATAACTGCCTTGTGTTTACAAAAAAAAAAAAAAAAAAAGCCGCCAAACGGAACACTCGTCCAGCCCAAGAATTTAATGGAGGTGTTTCCAGCTCTACGGTAAAACAAGCCCCTCTTTCGAAAGTGTCTTCCTTAACTGTCTCACACTTCTCTTGGGCTCGGATGCTTCGCCCTTCCGTCCAGAACTGCGGTAGCTGCCAACGCGGGCCTCTGCGCGCGGGGTCCTGCGACTTCAGGGAAGCCCCGGGCGCGAGGGGGACCGAGCTGAAATGGGGAGCCACCAGACGCGAGGAGCCAGACTTGGAAAAGGGGGTGGAAGTCGCCGGGATAACGCTACTAGGGCAGCCCCGGGACGACCGGGGGCCGTCGGAGGGGAGTGGACATGTCGAGAGCGGTAAACTTTGTGCACAGAGACGGGTTGAATCCATCACGGTGACCCAGGCACGGAACAGGACAGTTCCCCATGCCCCACGGCCAGGCCAGACCCCGACTCCTTACCGTCCCGCAGAAGCTCCCGCACAGTCGCTGCAGCCACTCCAGAACCCATACACCCCAGGCCCGCCACGGCAACGCCGCCGTCGCCACCTTCCATGTTGGCAGGTGCCGAGTTGTTGGCGTCAGCCGTCCGCGGCGGGACCGGCCCGCCCAGGTGATGACGCAGAATGCCGGCGCCGCCCGCCGCGCCAACACGTGACGCCTGGTGGCCTGCGGCCTTTCCGCACCCGCCTGGCCCGGGTCTCGTGGATAGGAGAGGCAGCGAGCGCGGAGGACCCGGGATTAAGGGCTCGACGCTCGAGGAGGACGAGACTACCAAGCTGAAGCTGTCCGCCGACTCCCGCCGCAGACCGAGGTGCGCCCTGGCGCCGGGAAGAATGAGGAGGAGGGCGCCGGAACGTGGACGCGGCGCTTAGCGCAAAAGCCAGGGCCCCGGGGCGCAGGACACTAGAGAGCGCAGAGGTTTCTGAGCGCTGGCTTCACGCCTTTATCTTTCTCTCCATTGACTGGCAATAAGTGGTTAATAAAGTGGCGGGAAAAGTTGCTAAACGCTGTTTTAAGGACTAAATAAACCTAAACGGCTCGAATACTCCTAACAACTCGTGAGCAAGTCTCATGCTACTATGCTTCCTCTCCGAGTTTTCCCTAATTTGTTTGATCTCAGCCGTGATGCAAATAGAATCGATTGTTCTTCAGGGAAGTCACATGAATTGCCCAGGGTAGTGTATTCTGTGAGTCACGTTAGATTTCATTATCCATAATACGCAGAATTAATTTTTTGTAATATTGTTAGTGGCGAATAGCATTGTCTGTGAATTACGGGTGTTATTTCCTCCTTAGCTTTTTTTTTTCTTTACACTGGAAGATTTTAGAGTACATAATATTCATACGGTGAAAAGTTTTGAGTCCCTGCCCTGCGTACCAGCAAACACAAGTTTGCAAACACAAGACGGAATTTGTACCCAAAAGGAGGTAGAAGGTAAGGTAGAAGCCTATTTCAACAGACGGTTGTGCCAGGTGCAGTGGAGTGTATGTATTTACTTCAGAAGTTTCAAGTTTGACTGCACATTGAAATCATGTAAAGAACATTTAATAATACCGATGCCTGCATCTCATAAACTCAGAGATTGAGATTTAATTGGCCTGAGATAGGACTTGGGCATCTTGATTCTTATACACTCCCAGGTCATTCTGATGTACAATCGAGGTTGAAAGCTACTGAATTATTCAGCAAATACATATTGAGGGAGACGTGCCTGCTATTTAATATGATTATAAGACTGAATAAAAATGAAATCATTCTTGCTTAAGCCACCAAAATGAGTTTGACATTAGACTCTTTCGTCTTTATTCTTCTGTGATGTTTTAAGACATTTATGCCTTCCTTTGTAATACTCTGGACTCTTGGTTTTTGAACCTCACTCTTCAGGGTTATTCTTCCCAGCTCCAAAATTCGTCTGTCGCAGTCTCCTTTGCAGTCTGTTTTCCTCTGTTGCTGAAATGTTGGTGCTTCAGAGGAGCTCTTAGAAGCTGTGGCATCTTTAAGTGCCTTGATCATGTTTTAGTTTTAACTTGTTACCTATGGTTAAAGACTTCCAATTTTGAAGAATTAGATCATGTAAAGTTAGCTTTTATCTGTTTCTGAGCTGCTAAGGTCAAAAATTTGAATATGAAAAGCAGAGATTGGAATATCAGAAGCATCAAACCCTAAAATGATCTAATTATTTTTCAGTACAGTGTAGCAACTATAAAACACTTAGAACTACATAATTTCATCACTTATAATTCATGGGAGTTTTATAAAAGTGATTTACTGATCAATGGTGATCAATTATGTGTTTCAATTGAAATTTTTGTGATAATACATTTAAATTTTTTTAAATAATAAAAGTTCATTTGCCCTCTGAGTCACAAAGAATTACAGTAAAAATACCAGGATCCTGTACTAGAGTTATTCTATTAATGCCATTTAACTTTCCTGAATAAACCAAGGTATTTTATTAAAGTTCCAGTCATTTTTAGTATTATATAGGAAATAACTCAAATTTATTGGTTTGTCAATGCCAAACAAAGTAAAATGGAAAAAGTTTAGAAGTCATGTGAGAAATCATAATATGATACACTGGCAAACAACTTCCAGTTTTCTACATCTTTGTTTTTTCACGACTCTTACTTTTTTTTCACATTTATTTATAAGTGAAGGCAGAATTCTGTGTTATCCTATTTGATAATGTAAAAGGAAGCTAAAACAATTTCTAAGCCCACAAGCCTGATAGAAAATAAATATCATTGTCATTTGAAAGTGTTAGAATGTTGGGAATTCATCACATGAAAGTACACTTTCTCCATGCAAACTGATTATCTTTTTCAGATTTGAAACAAATCTGTATTCATGAAGAGTGACTCCATACAAACGACAGTATGTCAAGAAAGGAAAAAAGATCCAATAGAAATTCTTCATTCTGGGCAGCTGGTGAAAGTCTGTGCCCCAATGGTTCGATACTCAAAGTAAGTATTGTTAAATGGTTAATGAACAAGGTTTGTAATGTTGGTTTCATGCTCTGACTTTTTAAAAGTACTATAGAGGGGGCTGGGGATTTAGCTCAGTGGTTCCGCCACCTGCCTCGCAAGCACAAGGTCCCAAGTTCGATCCCCAGTACCAAAAAAAAAAGTATTATACAGGATCTCACCACTTTGGATGTTACCGAGTTGATGCCACTTTCACATGAAGTTAGCAGTATACAAGGCCAAGTAATATCCCTGATGAGTTTCCTACAGACATTCCAGGGACCAAAGGGAACTTCAAATTAGTCAGGCATGTTTCCTTTGTGGACTGTTCTGCCCATGATATTTAGATGGCCACTATGCTGAATGGTGCAGCAATAATGGATACAGCTCTCTTGTTGATAGCTGGTACTGAGTCTTACCTTCAGCCTCAGACTTTTGAATATATACCTGGCTGCAATAGAAATCATGCAACTGAAGCATATTTTCATCTTACAGAATAAAATTGATTTGGTAAAAGAAAGGCCAAAGAACAGTATGAACAGATCTTTGCACTTGTACAAGGTACAGTAGCAGAAGGAGCTCCTCTTATTCCAATTTCTGCCCAGCTGAAATACAGTATTGAAGCTGTCTGTGAGGACACAGTAGAAGTATCAGTGCTACTTCCTAGAGACTTTACTTCAGAACCTTGACTTACCAGGTCATTTGAGGTCAACAAACCTGGTTGTGAAGTTGATGACCTTAAGGTTGTGACTGGTGGTAGTATTCTAAGAGGGGTATTAAAGGTGGGCTGGGAAATGGAAGTCCAACTTTGTATTGATTCCAAAGATAGTGAAAGTAAACTCATGTGTAAACCTATCTTTTATGTAATTGTATCACTTTTTGTGGAACATAATGATCTTCAGTATGCTGCTCCAGGGACTCTTACTGGAGTTGAAACAAAAATCAACCCCCACTTTGTGTCATGCTGACAGAATGGTGCAGCAGGTACTTGGTGCAGTTGGAACTTTACCTGAACTATTTATGGAAATGGAAATTTCCTACTTTCTACTTAGCTTCTAGGTTTACACACTGAAGGAGACAGTGAAGCAGCAGTGGTCCAAAAGCTGTCTAAAATTGAAGATCTTAAGGTCAACAGGGCAGCTTTGTCAACAGGAGGGAGAGTTAGAGCTATCAGGCTGATTTGGGCAACATTGTTTTGACTAATCCTGTGTGCCAAGAATAGGAGAAAAAATTGCCCTTTGCCAGAGAGTTGAAAAACACTGGCATTTAATTGGTTGGAATCAGAATGAACAAGAGTGACAAACCAACCTTCGATGATGACTTCAGAATCCCAGTTAAATAATACATTTGAATGGAGTTGGAATTTCTCTTAACCTAGGAGTTTATTTTCAAAGCAATACCAGGGAATTAATTTCACAGCTCATTCCCTTAGTAGGTAGCTGTAACGTTGTTCTAATTCTTGGTGATGCGTATTTACTCTCTAGTACTAATACAAGGTCTACAATAGTTTTTTTAAAATAAAGTGCTATAAAATCACCTGCCATATGACATCTTCAAACTCTTAGCTTTGGAATCATGACCTAGAATTCAGTCCTAGTATTGCCACTTGTCTGGTACACATATATCACTGTGGTATGATTCTTTTAATTCTTTTGGGAAGATACCCAGTAGGGGAATAGCTGGGTCAAATGGGACCTCTAGTCCTAGTTCTTTGAGGTATCTCCATACTGACTTCCACAGTGGTTGCACCAGTCTGCACTCCCACCAACAATGGAGAAGGGTTCCTTTCTCCCCACACCCCCGCCAGCATTTGTTATTTGTTGATTTCTTGATAGCAGCCATTCTTTCTGGGGTGAGGTGGAATCTCAGTGTTTTCATCTGCATCTCTCAAATGACCAGTGATGTTGAACATTTTTTCATATATTTGTTTGCTGCTTTTACTTCTTTGAGAAATGTCTGTTCACTTCAGATACCCATTTTTGAATTGGATCTTTGAATTTGGGGGGGGGGTCTCATTTTTTTCAATTCTTTATATATTCTAGATAGTAGCCCTTTGTCTGATGTACAGCTGCTAAAAAATTTTTCCCGTCTTGTAGGTTGTCTGTTAGCTCTGTTGGTGGTTTCTTTTGCAGTGCAGAAGCTTTTTAATAAGATGAGATCCCAGTTGTTGATTCTTTCTGCTAATTTCCGTGCTGCTGAGGTTTTGTTCATGAAGTCTTTTCCTGTGCCAATGTCTTCAAAAGTTCTACCTAACTTATCTTTCAGCAAGTTTAGTGTTTCTGTCTTAATATTTAGCTCTTGAATCCACTTCAATCTTAGTTTAGTGCATGGTGATAGGTATGGGTCTAGCTAGTTTCAATCTTTGGCAGGTTGAAATCCAGTTTTCCCAACACCATTTGTTAAATAGGCTATCTTTCCTCCAATGATGGTGGTTGGCTCCTTTGTCAAAGACAAGGTGGCTGAGCATGTCTGGAGTTGTTTCTGCATCTTCTAATCTATTCCACTGATCCTCAGGTCTGTTCCTTTGACTGGCACTGTTTTTACTTTGCATTTCTTATATGCCTAATGATGTTGTATATCTTTGCATATGCTTATTTATCTGTTTTTAAAGATTGTTTCTTCCCCTTTTTTTGCCCATATTCTACTTAAATCCCTTTTTTACTATTAAGGATTTTTAAATTTGTTAGAAAATACACATACCATAATATTTACCTCCTAATCATTTTAAGTGTATAGTCCAGTAGTGTTGATTAAATTCAGTGTTTTATAAAATTATTTCTCATTAAGATTTTAATGAAGTAACGAGATTCTCAGTTTTTAAAAATTAAAGTTTCGATTTTGTTGTTGTTGTTCTTAAGAGTAGGAAAAATTTATTGACAGCAAAAATAGCTTCTGTCTAAGAGAGACAAAAAGGGCACTGGAAAGTGGGTTGCCCCTAAATTTATTCTTTTAGAATAAAGATTTAAGTGCACAGATACGGCCTAAAGCCAACAGAAAAAGAGCTTTGACCTGTCGTTTCCCTATGGAAACACTGCAGTAACTCAGGATAGGCCAAAAAAGCAAACAAAAATGCAGTCCTCTGAGCTGTAGGCTTCACAGGTAGAACACACTGAACTAAATACATTGATATGGTGTGCAAGTGTGCCCTAAAGATGTACACATACATTCCTACTTGTTTTCCATCATTATAGACTATTGTAGCAGATCAAGTTGGGGTTAGAAATGTGAAAAGGTCGTAACAGTGAAAAGGAAAATGAAGGGTTCAGTGGTTCTTCAACCAGCAGTATAATAATGCTTTGCTAGTTAATTATTTTAACTTAGGAGCAGACTAAAAAAGTTGTTTTGAAATAACTGGTACCTGTAAGGGATGTATATATGATCTCTTAAAACTCCATTTCTGGTTTGATTAGCAAGAAGACTTCTATGGCGCTGATTTTTTTCTCTACCCACTGACGATTCTAGGTGTCCAGCTTCTTCAACCCCCAACCTCTGGGATATTTAGAGGGAAAAAAGAAAAACAGGGAAATGACCACCCTCTAATTTCTCAGGATGCAGTGTCACTACCCTATCTACCCTCTTCTCTTCACCTTTCAGATTTTTCCTGTTTTTTGATATATGAGTCCCATGTTTTTTGCTTATATTTAGCAAGAACAGGAAAAAGAAAGTCTGTGCCATCTTCCCATAAACAGATGTTCTAATAAACTTTTCTCATGTCTCACATACAACTTTTATTACAAATACAGAACAAATTTTATAAATAATCAGAAGTGGCTTTAGCCAGGCAAAATTCAGTAACCCAGCATAACATGGATGAGGGAAAATACAGTCTGTTAGGGCTGGAGATCCCTGGAAGAGCTCTCTTAGGAGAACTCCCAATGAATTCTCTTAGGAGAGACCCGTTAGTATGTGATCAATCAGTGAATATCAATTAAAATCTCTTTACAGCCCCAAAGACATTTCACCTGTGTAGCAAAAGGCTGCATGAGAAATACATTTGCCTTTCCTTCTCTTGCCCTTTTTTATTTTAAGTCACACTGGAAGTCACAGACCCCATGCAAGAAAAGGCAGGTTTCAGAGGCTGACCCAGAAACCCAGGGTGGGGAAATCCTCATGTCCTCACACCCTTTTGCTGCCCTTATTCCCAACGAGCATCAGTAGCAGTGCAACTTTCAGTGCTATAAACAGAGCCATGAGCAGGAGCCTATTGTTCCCTTTAGGGCACTCCCACTTTGCAAGGATCAAATGCTGAGACACTGGGGCAGACAGGTTAGAAAATGCACAGGCAGAAACGTGGAACAGGACAGCTGGTGACTGGTCTGACACAGCTAGAAACTGAGCCAGGCCTGTTTCTTGCACAAATGAGGAAAGCCTCTTTTTTTATTTGAAGGCTTTGACAAAAAAGCCTGGAGAGGCTCCTGGCCAAGGGGGCCTGAGGGATTTTGGTGCCTTCCTATCCCAAGGCAGTCAGATCAACTTACACAGCTAAGTAAAAATAATCCTTTTCACAGAAGCAAGCAGTTACAAAAATTAAAATGGTAGAATGTGTCAGAAAAGGGAAAACCATGTGCCTCCAGTTGTGCATTTTTTAACATTAATTTTAACTGATGGTTAACTGTTCTTTTCCCACGTTCCAGCAGATTGCATCTGTTCAAAGTTGAGTTCCCTCATAAAGCTGTACTCTCTCTTTTTCCAGACATTTCCCTGAATAAAGCCCATGCAAGTATTAAAGATGTAGGTGCACTTACGCATTTTCCATTGGGATTGCCTGTGGACCTTGGCAAATCATTTCCCTAGTTGTTTCTGGTGGATTCTCTGGTGATGGGCTTGCCAGAGGGCTTAGGTGGTACTCTGGCTAAGCACCAAGGTCTTTAGACCCTGATCTGATCTGACAGTGGACAAGAGTATAGAATTTCCCAGTGCACTATTGCTTACATATTTGGTTTCCCTGGGTATGCTGGGTTTCATGTCAGGGTTTGGAGAGTGAAAAACATCATTGATTTTACATTTTGGGGTTTTTTTTCCTGCACATGTACTTAAGTGGAAAAGGAAATAACCCTCAAGGTTATGGCAAATTCAAGTTACACTCTGATAGGACAGGACTATGATGGGAAGAAATGAATATGCTCTGAATAAATAACTTTAAAACAAATCTAGGCTGGGAAAAAGGGGAGGGGAATAGAAACTGGCAACTCTCTTCCAAAATTGGCTTTGCCAACTTTCATTGACAAGGAAGGTTGGGTTTCCTACAGACTTCCAGATGGTACCTTTTCGTTTATTGACATTTCAGGGAGGTGCTGCAGCCTGGAAGTCCTGTATTAGGGAAGACAGTGTGAGGAGACTTTTTTCCTTTCTTTTATGAGTGTAAAGAATTCTAGGGAGGCAGGTGAGAGATGTGGAGTATGTCATCAGTGCTATGACACGACAGGTTACATCGTTTTTACTTCTGAATAAATTTATTGTGGGGGGTGGGGCGTCTGAAGTTGATGGCTTTGATTGCAGGGCACTGAAGTTCTGGGAAGAATGTTCAGTTTCATCCATCTTGTTAGAGTTGTCCGTGGGGCCTGGTCTCACCCTTCTCCTCCTCCTGCTTCTCCTTCTCCTTGTCCTTCTTGTTCTTGTCCTTCTCCTTCTCCTCCTCCTCCTTCTCCTCCTTCTTCTTGAAAAATAAGAAACATGCCAGGGCACCCATCAGAGCCACCCCAGCCATAACTCCAACCACAATGGGGAGAATACCCCATTGTGAGCGACCAGGACTTTTCTTTCGTATATTAGGTTTCACAGACAGCCTGATGATGCCACTTTTTCTGGAACTGACAGGGTTGGAGACGACACACTGATACTCCCCAGCATCTTCTTTCTTGAATGGGTCTATGGTGAAGGTGACATTGTTTGGGGACAGCTTCTTCCTCCCTGTCACCTGCACAATCTGGTTGGTGAAGAACCACCGGATGGAGATTCCAGGATCACTTGACAAGCAGGTCAGGATCACAGAATCATTTTCTCTGACTGAGGTGTGGGTGCTCTCGAGGGTGGGTTCCGACACTGGCCGGTATAAATGAAACTGTCCTCCGGTAGCTTGCAACATCATAAAATTCTGCATTATGATTCGTATGGTATAAACTCCCAGGTCTCCTTTATTGAGATTATCCAACATCATAGATCCATTGAGGAATATTTTCTGTCGACGGTTGTATAAAGGCCCATGTGTAGTTGTTTGATCAGATACCTTAAATACTGCAATGTTTTTAGCAGGATAAGCCCCATCACCTTTATACCAGAGATAGGATCTAGTTTTGCCTGCCACATTCCTGACAACTAGAACAACAGATCCCCCTTCAGCAGCATTAAAAGGCACCGCTTCAATAGTTGGTTTGGCAGTGGTAGGTGTGTTCCAGAAGATTAAAACTGAGGCTGTAAGCAGGAGCACCTGCCAGGGAACAAATCCTCTGTGGGAAGTGGCTGAGCCCATCTCCATCATCTCTGCTGCCTGCTCTGTCCTCCCTCTGGAAAAGAACTTTGGCTCCAGAAAGGTTTCCAAGCAGGTCTGCTCAGGCAGGTTGCCTCTGCTGTTCTCTCTCCCTCTTTTAATAAATATTTAGTAATTAACTAAACTTATAAATACATATGGCATCTTCTAAGTGTATAGAGTTTTGTATGTTCACAGGTTGGCTTTTAGAACACTAGTGAGAAGATACTGTTGTGATCTGTGTTACACACCAATGATAGTTGCTGCTGATTTTGTCAGATCTGTAAAAGCCAGAGACAGTGAATTTACCACCAACCAAGGTATGTGAAACGCATAGTTTGACTTCGTAAAACTTAAAAACAAATTCTTTTTTTACAAACTCAGCCGTTCTGTCTACTCAGAGACAACATAATTCAAAGATTTTATAGTCTTTTAGTTCTTAAAATGTCTTTAGTATGTAAATATCATAGTGGGTATCTTGTAAACACATTATAAACAGTGACCTATATAAGGTCAGCCTTTCTTAAGGCCCACCTACCACCTTCTCTCCTGAAGTATTATGTAAAATAAATTTCTGTCTCAGTGCCTAAAATCTTGTCCCATTCCAAACTATCCTCCAAACAGCCCATGGGATCTGTCTTTAAACATATTTAAATTTATTTTTTGGTTTTTGGTTGTTTTTTTGGTACCGGAGATCGAACTCAGGACCTTGCATTTTCGAGGCAGGCGCAGTGCCACTGAGCTAAATCCCTGGCCCATTTTAATTTAAACATGATCCTGTCTCTTCCCTGTTTACAGTCTTCCTTGAACCTCTTATTGTCCACAACACTGGTTGTCATTGTTAGCCCCAGACTAGAGGTATTAGTATTTTCCAGACACTTGCCAGAACTGAAAATTTTCCAGCTCTACCCTAGACCAACTGCATCAGAAACTGTACATGTATGGTTTTGAAAAGCTACCCAAGTAATTCTGAGCTTGCCTAAAGGTTGAGGACTTAAAGACTACAATTCCGGCACCAGCCTCTTAACTACCTCTCCTGCAGCCTTGTCTTCCATTAGTGGCTTCCTTACAGCCCACCTATTTTTTCTTCAACATTACTAAATGACTTTAAGTGTCTGAACATGCCCTGTTCTCTCACACTTCCCAGTCATATCTATCTTCCAGATAGTCTCCCTCTGGCAAACTATAGTGCATGATTCTTAACTGAGCTCTCAGTTTATAGCCAAGGAGGCTTTCCTGACCACTTTTCATTTATGCCCTCCCTCCTAAGCAGACTCCCTTGCTTCACTCAGTCCTACTGCATTATAATTTCCTCATTCTGTGCCTATCTCTCCCACTGGCTTATGGGTTCTTTGAGGACCAGAGCTATAAAAATACCTTGATTTGTGTGTCCTCAGCATCTAACACTGTGCTAAAAGTAGATGGTTGTTAAATTGAAAATCTGTACCTTGAAGTACAAAAGGAAAAAGCACCCTACACCCCCAGGAAAATAAAAGCAAATTCTTCTGTCCCATCATAATCCTGAAAACTGATGGATTGCAATAAAAGCCATAAATCAGTGCAAGAGAGGGGTGGAAGGGATAATGGCCAGAAATCTTCATTTTGATAAACACCCAGTGAGCCTTGTACAGGTAGTCTTCAAAAAAGCTTAGTATGTTAAAATACATCCATCCAGAGATTATAACACTAGCCAAAGATAGTAAAACATCTTTTCAAAACCTAGGAAAACTGACACATTTGGCTACATTGAAATTTAAACTTCTATATATTAAGTGTACAGATATACACCAAGAACTAGAAAAAAAAATACCACATATCCTCTATAATAGGGCTAATTTTTTTGTTCTGTTAAGAAAATTACAAATGATGGTAAGGAACAACAGAATCACACATAAAAAAATGTGCCAAATATGAAGAAAGCTCACAAGATACACAAATGTTACATATACATTGTAGGACAACTTGTGAGGAAACTAGTACCTTCGTGTCCATATTGATACGTATCTGTATTGGTAAAAAAATGTCTATCCAAGTGATCAGACTTTTAGGAACATACCGTGTGAATATACTCACATACAATACTTATATTTGCAAGAGTATCATTATTGCAGCGTTACATGCATGAGGTACAAATAAAAAGCAGTTTGTAAGTAGCGGATGGTCCATCCATACTGTGGAGTTTGCCACTGAGAAAATATCTGAGTGCAACTCCCAGGTACATCAGGAAAAGAACTGTAGGCATAGCAGTGTTATGTACAATGATCACTTCCGTTTACATTTAATAGGTATGCATAAAATCACTCTGGAATAAAATTAATTCCTACCTTTAGGAAGGGGGTCTGCTTGTCAGGAGTCTAGGAACACTTTTGATTTTATCAAATTTTGTAGTGTTTGGATTTTTAGTGTAAATACTTTTAAGATATTTTTAATGTTACCTTATGTGAACAGATGCTAGCTAGGCCAAAAGTATTTATTGGTATTTTGTTTACAGACATTAGAGTTTGGTATCTGTGTGGGGGTGTATTTGTGTTTATGTGTGTTTTAATGTTGAGCTATTGGTTTTATCAGGTGATTGCCCATTGATTGTTCAGTTTGCTGCTAATGATGCAAGAATTTTATCTGATGCTGCTCGTATAGTGTGTCCTTATGCGAATGGAATAGACATTAACTGTGGTTGCCCGCAGAGGTAAAGCTCAAAGAAGTTGGAAGAGTTTTTTAAAGGATTAGGAAAAAAACTATGTGAACATGGTAAAATACCTTTCTGGTTTTCCAAAAATTAAAAAGACATAAAGTTAAAGCACCAGGGCTTTAAATAAGAAAGAAGGAAAAAAAGTATAAAGAAAGATTATTTTGTAATATAATTTCATACCAGGTATGGTATCCTATACCTGGAATCCCATCACTCAAACACTGAGGCAGGAGGACCTCAAGTTCAGGACTTACACAGTGAGATCCTATCTCAAAGAAAAGGTTTTTCTTCAAAGGTTTTTCTGATAGCTGAAGTAGTATATAGATCCTTGACAAGTAATTTGTTCCCTTCAACAGTAGTATTTTTTGCATGGATCTGCCTTCAACCTCATCCATAAATAATTACATGAGAATCTAATGTTTATGACAGTCCTCGAAATGTATTTTTACTATTACATTTTTTTGCTGTAAAAACTGATTCTGTGATTTAGGAGATACCATGTATCCCATAGTTACGGTATTTGGTTGGGTTTAAGTGACTGGGTTTGGAAGGATGGACTTAATTTGACAAGAATATCCCTACTATTCTAGGTGACCTGTCAATTCAAAATGTGTCCAAAGAATAAAATCAAGGTTTTAAGAACAGCATAATCTACATCAGATTACACATATTTGTGTACTCATTAGGAGAGTTAAATGAACCGTTTAATTGTATTGGAATGCTGTAAGCCAAAAATATCATTCTATTGAGACCTCTGGATATGCACAATAAACATCAAATTTGGAATTTAAAAAGTCTGAAATAATTGCTGTTAATTACAAATACTTAAATTTGTTTTGGTTGAATGAATTCTAATTTAATATTCTCACTTGCCAGTGAAAAGTGTGAGTACTTTTTGATCTGGGAACATGTTTTCCTAATCTCATTGGTCCGCTTAGAAATGTTGACCTATGAATTTTTAAAATCTGCTTCATTCCAGATCACTAGATAAATACACAGGTGCACTTACATTTCAGTGCTTTTAGAATTTATCTTCTATCTGCTGTTTATAATTCATCTGTTATTGCATCTGCTTTATAAAGGTGGGCAATGGCAGAAGGTTATGGAGCTTGCTTAATAAATAAGCCAGAGCTTGTTCAAGATATGGTGAAACAAGTAAGAAATCAAGTGGAAAACCCCAGATTTTCAGTTTCTATTAAGATAAGGTAAAAATAACATTTAATCTCTTAATCTATAATCTATTAGTAACATTTAGCCTATGAATCTAATGAATCTCTAATTCATTTCTTAGGAAATAAAAGTATATCTTTTTGGGTAGTGATGTGGGAGCGTCTGTCCTAAATTAGTAGCTGGTATATGGAAATGTTGAAACAAGGTATTTAGTAAACAAGTATATAGCCTAGTTTTTATTTCTAATCCTGAATAACTTCCTCTTTTTATTTTTTAACAAAATTAAAACATCTCTTTATTAAAAGTTCTCACTCAATTCTCAACTTTTCCAAGTACTATTTAATTACTTTCCTGGTACCAATAGTAGAAAATAGGAAAGACAAGCAAATACAGGCAAAAGACAGCCAGGCATGGTGGTGCACACCTGAAATCCTAGCAGTCTGGGAGGCTGAGGCAGAGGGATCACAAGTTCAAGCTCAGTGTGGGTAAGCTAGCAAGACTCTGTCTTAATAAGGTAAAAATTTTAAAAGGCCTGGCGATGTAGCTCAGTGTAAAGGCCTTTGGTTCAATCCCCAGTGAAGGAAGGAAGGAAGGAAGGAAGGAAGGAAGGAAGGAAGGAAGGAAGGAAGGAAGGAAAAAAGGAAGAAAATAGGAAACACAGTTGCACTAAAATTTAACAGTTAAAAAAAAAAAATCAGTGTTTGGGTACAGTCTCCTTAGGGGTTAGAACATGCACATCAGCTATGAAGATAGATTCTGTCAGTTTCTCTATGACAGTATCTCGATAACTTTTTCATTTCTCAGTCCAAAGGAAGGCGCACCAGGTAAGGTAAAACTTACTTGTCCTCCTGTTGTTGCCAAGAGTGAAATAACTAACTTTGAGATCTTCGGTGGGAACAGATCCCTAAGCAAAACCTGACAGTATGAAATAATAATGAGATATAGCAAAGCTAAGTAATGTAGAGGATGAAATATCATTTTAGTTAATGAATTAAAATTTTAGCACTAAGATGTGTGTGCTGTGAACAGATAACATGTAATTTTGAAATAACAGGATCCATGATGACCTTACAAGAACCGTAGACTTTTGTCGAAAGGCTGAAGCAACAGGAGTTAACTGGATTACAGTCCATGGAAGAACTGTTGAAGAAAGACATCAGCCAGTCCACTATGATACCATTAAAATAATAAAGGAAAACATGTCTATACCTGTGATTGCTAATGGAGACATCAGAAGCTTAAAAGAAGCAGAAAAGATGTGGCAGATTACTAGGACAGATGGTAAGAAATAAGTATTTTGATTTTATCTTTTAATTAAAAAATAAAGTGAGGGAATCGTGTTAATTTGATTTTCATTATTTTTCTTTAACACTGAGCCATATTTTCCCAGCAGAATGATTTAAGCTAAGCAATTTATTAAAGTGCTGCTAACTTTTTTTGCTTGGAAAGAGTAGATTATTAACTGGGATAAATCAGTTATTTTTCTACTACCATCACGTCTAGTGCCCAGTTAGGAATCTTCCAGACAGCCTATTAGTGAAATAAAGGACTAGAACAGAAATGAGTTAATGAAAAGTTCATTGACCAAAAGGACCTCAGAACTGCTGCACTCATTATCACCTGAAATTACTTGCATGTGAGTCAAGCCAGATGGTAACTATGCCTAGATGGGAGAATGCATATAAGCAGTGTAATAAACAGCCGAATTTATGATAGTTTGGATTTACCTTAATGAAAAACTAAAAACTAATTGTTTAATGTAGCTGTCCTTTAAAAATAATTATATAAGTACAATTAAATTTCTTGATTTAGAAAAGGTACCAAAGTAAATTTTGTATTAAGTATCACTAATGTAATAAGGACATTATGAACCCTTGTAATAAAACTTTAATATTAATTTAATGTTTCATTGATTTTGAACTAATAACCATGGACTCTTAATGTGTGGAGAAATAAACTGTGCTTTAATTTATAGGTGTGATGGTTGCAAGAGGACTGTTGACAAACCCAGCCATGTTTGCTGGATATGAGCAAACACCACTGCAATGCATCCGGGACTGGGTTGACATTGCTCTTGAACTCGGAACTCCTTTTATTAGTTTCCATCAACATTTAATGTACATGATGGAAAAAATAACTTCAAGGCAGGAAAAGAGAATATTTAATGTGCTGTCAAGCACATCAGCAGTTTTAGATTACCTTACAGACCATTATGGCATTTGACTGGACTTTCCAAATTATTTTAATATTTTCTCTTATACCTACAATGAAATCATATAAGGTCACATCTTAGTTTTCACTTTAAATCAGTGGCTCTCAAAGTTTAGTATAAAAATAATCCCTGGGCGCATTTTTTGAAAACAAGACCTGACTGCATCCTCAGATTCTGATTCAGTGAATCAGGTGGACCAAGAAAGTTACAGTTTTAAAGAGTCAGGAGCTAGTGGTGTAGCTCAGCGATAGAACCCTTGCCTAGCATGCAGAAGGTCCTGGGTTCTATCCCCATCACCACCAAGAAATTAAACTTTACTAAAAAAGCCCAAGTGCTTCAAACATCCTGGTCATCCTAGGTCCAAACATCAAACTCTGCTCTGGATCTTAGTATGGATTGGAGGTTTTATTGTTTTGTTTTGTTTTTTCTTTCCTAAAGGAATTCTGTTTTTAACTCTTTTAAATAAAGCTTATTTTAATATTGTGAAAGTATGACTCACATTGTATCTGTAAGTTAACATGAAGTATGTTTTTAATTAAATGCAGAGAAGTGGAGGAATAAATGCCAATATCCATATAAAAAAAAACAATAGAATTGACTCAGGACTTACCTTAAAAATCCAAATTGGAAGGTCAGACGGATACACTTACTAATTTAATTAGGTATGATGATGTATATATATATAGTTTAACACTCAGATTGCAGATCGCAGGAGGGATCCGCAGTGAGTGGCCACATGGCCTCTCCGTCCAGAGCTACTTAACAGCTAAGCAGAGCAGGAGTTGCTCAGTTAAGTGGCCACCTGTCACAGGTGGTGGCTCTGGGGACTTAGAATGACCAGTTGGAATTCAGGCTCTCACCCAGTTACTCAACATGTAGGGGTTAAACAGGGAACGGATTTTAAAGAAAAACGTTATTTTGCATTTCAAGAACCAGACTGCATTCCTTGTTGCCTGAGTAGGTCCAATCCTGAGCCAAAGCCCTCCTTCACTGTCTATTCTTACCAGCTTGGCTCATCACCACCCATCTCTGTCTCAGGCCCTTTCCCTAGCTTGCTGCACTTAAACTTTTCGTTAGACTTTTAACTTTTCAGTTTTGCACTTTAAAAAAAAAAGAAAAACGCTTTTCGTCAAATGTCTTCTCATTTGAAAGGTGCAGTATATAAACGTAGATGCAGTCAGAACTTCGTCAACTCAACTGAAGTGAGTTACACGAGTCTAAGGCACAGAGCACAGCAGCGTCACTGAAAGGGGGCACAGGATTTGGAAGGAACCTGTATGGAAGAGCAAAGAATTCTGTGGACCGGGGATTTAGCTCAGTGGTGTCGCTGCCTGCCTCCCAAGCACAAGGCCCCAGTACCAAGAAAAAAAAAAAATTCTAACATACGATTAAAAATGACTTCCTGATGGTTAATTTATGCTTTTCCTCTTCTGTTAACATGTCAAGTATATGTGTGATAAATATTTAAAAGGGCCGAATTAAATATGTCGTTATAGTTTGTAATTACCTATTTTCAACAACAGTTCCCGAAATAAGTCTCTAGGCAGATGGGTTTCCTTACTTTCCCGATACGTTGTCAATATTGGAAAAGCATCTTTCATTGCGCATACTCAAGACATTTGGAAAACGGTAACAGATGACCCCCAGACCCACCTTTACTACCACACCCGGAGGGGACCCTAAGGTGTATCTCCCCGCCTCGGCCAGTTATCACTGGCCCTGGAAAGGGTGGGCAAAGGTTCCGGTGCCGTCGAGAAGTCCCATTCTGTCGCGTTCCGAACAAAGCGCCGGCCCCGTAGCGAACGGAACTGAACTTCTGAACCACTGAACCCACTCCTGCGAGTCCCGGGCAGCCGCTCGTTATTACAAACTGACAGGAGCAAGGCCATAGGCCGAAGCCTGCGCCACCCTCGACGCCGCCGCGGAGTAGGAGGCCACAGCCGACCCGCCCCGCAGCTGCACCGCCCGGTCTGCGGGAGGGGGCGGGGCCGCCGGCGTCTGACGTCCCGTGCGTCGCCCGCCGCGGAGCAGCGCGGGAACCGGCGGCCAGGCGGTGAGGCTGCGGGCCTGGGTCGCAGCGGGGTGGTGCTGGGAGACCCGGGCTGGGCCCTGGGAGACCCGGAATTGGAGGCGGGAGGCGGGACGCGGGAGGCGGGAGGCGGGGTCCCCGGAGAGATCCCGCCCGCGGCCCGGAACCCCCTCCCGGACGCCGCGCCTTGGGCCGCTGACCTCGTTTTCTTCCGAGGAGCGAAGTAAAATAAGCGTTTCTCTGTTTAGGTGCGAAGACACAAAAATGACAATCCAGTGGGTGGCAGTTGCAACCTTTCTGTATACCGAAATAGGACTCATTTTACTCTTCTGTGTACCTTTCATTCCTCCTCAGAGGTAGGAAATCCTCCAATCGTTAACAGTAAATACTTGATGCGCTCCTGCAGCCTGCGGAGAGTGATAGGGAAGACATTAAGATAAAAGGTTCTGAGCGCCCGCTGTATAAAAGGTGCTCTTTAAAAACATCGTTTTGCATAATTGTGTGTACAAATGAAATAATTCTTTTCTCACTTCTCAGAGGAAAGGAGCCCAGCCCTTTTGGTTCTGTTGAGTACAGATACATTAAAACAGTGCTTGTACTTCTGTCCTGTCCTGACACCTGTCCTTGTGTCGTCAGATTTTTTTATCTTTTCTTTTATAGCCCTGAACTGAAGCAGTGAGGTAAATAAATATAAGTGGATAAATTGTTTGCAATACATCATGGGTACAAAAATGTTAAATTGGGGCAATGAAATGGCAATTTAGAAACCGAAACCAGAAAATGATTCTTGCTTTTGGCCTTAGGTAAGAAAGAAATCGTTTTGTGAATGGCAATTTTACCACATTTTACAGTGTTTCACTCAATTAATGAACGTATATTAAAAAGGGCTGAATGTGAACGTATCAAACCACGTCATTAAGTAGTGCTGGGCATTTTAATCTAAGCATTGACTCACTTTATCCTTATAACAATACTCATTAGGAGTTTAGTTTTAGATCCAGGAATTGGATAGTGTAGAAGATGAAACACATTTGTGATGAAAATGTTGCAAGGAATTTGTTTACACTCGTGGTATAAAAAATATTTCGTGAGAGCCTAGAGATAACCCACTTTAAACCATGGCATAATACAGTCCTGGGACTGGAAGAAAAGTTTACTTTGGCTCAGAATCAGTGTAGTCTTTTACAACTCTTGCTCCCCTATCAACTCACTTCTGTTCTTGTCTATCAGCTAGCTATACTGTGGCTTTTTTCTTCCTTACGAGAGAAAAAAGTTAAATCATACTGTTGTAGTAGGGAGGATCTTCAGTTATTTCATCCAACCCACTCTTCTCACATACTGAGATCCCAAGAGGCCAGATGACCAGGCTGAGGTCCCCTAACTGATCTGTGACAGATTCCACAGAAAAGTATGGCCTTTAGACCAGTGCTTTCTGCTCCTGGCACTGACTCTTCTTTCAAATCTCTAGTAACACCTGTTTTTCTTTCTGATAGTATCTAAAACAAAAGAACCCCATATGTTGAAAAGAAAAATCTTGTTTATAAACATTTCACTGATAAAGAAGGCTTAAGGATTTAAAAGCAACTTGTCAGTTGATCTCTTTCTCCATCAGAGTGACTCATAAATTATAGATCAGTCTTTTTCTTCCTGCCAAATACAGCTTTTTACCTATCCTGAACAAGTACCTGTTAGATATGTATATATGTGCATATGATATAAATTCTCTCGTGTACAATTAAAAGTAAGAAAGTATGGTATATTTACAGTATGTCCCTGCAGTGTGTGTATTAACATCTTTACCTTTTTTTATGTGTATTGCCATAGTCTAGCCTTCAAAGAAAAGACTTCAGTCTTCCTTTAGTCTCTGGTCTTTTCGCAGATAACCCGGTGGTTAAAGGCACATGCTCAGAAATGACTGCTTGAGTTTGTGTCCCAACTCTTACTAATGATTTTCTTTTGGGATACCTGGGATCAAACTCGGGACCTTGTGCTTGCAAGCCAGGCAGTGGAACCACTGAGCTAAATCCCCAACCCTCTTACTAATGCTCTTCAATCCATCTAGACTATTTATGTTCCCATCTCATTTCCCCTGTGTTCAGATCTTTATCTGGGTAGAAGGTAAATCTCATGAATATATACATACATGAAAATTACATGGGTATATACAAACGTAAAAATTAACCAAGGTATATATGTAACTTTTTTTTCACTTTTATATATGTGTGAGTGTGATAAGATTTTTTACATCCCTCGTGGTTAAAGTAGAGAAACTCCTCTACCTGGAGATATTAAAAATGTACTACACAAAAATAAATGTGCACTTTAATAAGCCACCTTCACCTGAAATGTTGCTAATTGTTAGATGAATAGACTGTCATTTCTTACTGTAAGAATACCTTTTTAAAGGTTTTTTGGTTTTGGTTTTTGTGTTTTTGCTTGGTTTTCGTTTTTGGGGTTTTGGGTGTTTTAGAGACGGAGTCTCACTATGTGTAGTTCAGGCAGGCCTTTGAACTTACTGGGTAGCCCGGGCTGGGTTCAAACTCATGGCAATCATCCTGCCTCAGCCTCTCAAGTGCTGGGACTAAAGGCGTGCACCCCCATGCCCTGTACTTTATTTTAAGGTTTTGCTCATGTATGTTTAAAAGTTATTTTCACCTTAAAATGTTTAAACCACTAGACAAAAGTTAGTCAATGTCAGATTATTAAACTTAAAAGGGTTATTTTTCTGTTTCATTATTCTATGTCATATCCAAGAACTAATCAGTATTAAAATTAAATTTCGCTACTTCTTTTTACTTTACTAAAGTGTTACTTCAGCATTTCAAAAGCTACTTTATTTTTATACCTAATGTAATTGTATTGCTTAACAGATGGCAGAAGATTTTGTCATTTAATGTCTGGGGTAAAATTGCAACGTTTTGGAACAAGGCTTTCCTAACAATTATAGTCCTATTGATCGTTCTATTTCTAGGTAAGTAATAGATTCCCTCCTTTAAATATGCATAACTCTGGTTCTTTTTTAATGACTTCCTTGGTTAATAATTATAGAGATTGCTGTTGATATACAGTTGGCCTTATACAGTATATTGATAGTAGATAGATACTGATATCTTGATACACACTTGATAGTCTTCTACATGCAGAAGCAAAAATTTCAGGAGAGTGCAGAGGTTCTTCACATCTTTTAGGTTGGTTTAAGGTTACATAATTGCACCAGTGCATAGCCAGCTTTTCAGAGTTGCCAATAGCTATTTCTCATGGTTACTAGTTATACAGTTCTTTGTTACAGTGGTATTCTAGAGTCTTAACTGTTAGGAGATAAAGAAATAGAATCTTCATGTTCTGAAACAGAATCTTAGATGCAGAGTTTGAATCTTGATTGGATCCTGGTATCTTCATTTGTAGATGCAAATACTCCAAAATCCAGAAACATCCTAAATCCAAAACTCTTCTGGTCCCATACATTTTGGATAAGGAATAGGTTTTCATCCTGTTTGAAATTTGCATGATAACATTATTTTAGAAATTAAAAGTAGAGCTTTAAAGGTTCTTGTCAAAACAAAAGTCCATAAGTCTTAATAATCACTGTGGGTTTTTTGGAAGTAATACTGAGTTCAGACAGATTGACTTGTCTGAGATCACCTAGCTACTTCTTGAAGTATCACTTCTTGGCATTTCAGCTTTTTTTTTTTTTTCTGTTTGTTTGAGATAGAATATCGAACTCACTACATAGCCCAGGCTGGCCTAAAACTCACTGTGATCCTCTTGCCTCAGCCTCCCAAGTGCTGGGATTAAAGGCATGTGCCACCATGCCCAGTTCAGCAACT
The DNA here is from genome assembly GCF_053883595.1 of Heterocephalus glaber. Taxonomy (NCBI): domain Eukaryota; kingdom Metazoa; phylum Chordata; class Mammalia; order Rodentia; family Bathyergidae; genus Heterocephalus; species Heterocephalus glaber. The sequence goes on along the minus strand of NW_028258156.1, from coordinate 21,626,656 downwards.
TGGCTTTTCATACACATTACAGAATATGTTCTCCCTCAGAATTCCCTCCCAGTTATGTTGTGCGTTAAGTTTTCCTGGGGCCAACCTGGGACTATACCCACCACGTTCGACACTGTTTTGTGAGAATCGATTGCATGTTCCCCACTACCAACCTCTGAAACAGAATCAGTCCTCTTTATAAAACTGAATATCTGTTGTGGAGAGGGTATGGTATTGTTAAAAACAGGAAGGTAATTGTATTACGTTGTGAATGGGTTTGTGCCACATTTCAGAATGTCAGTATTCATCTCATGGTCTGTTAATACTAATGCAGTGAATCTCCAGCTATATAATAAAGCATGGTAAACTAGTAAAGAGATAAAGAAAACTGGTCTCTACCCTACTCCCACTAGCTGGATGACCGTGGGAATGGCATTTCATCTCTCTCAGTTATTCATCTGTAACATAATTCACACTCTGAAATTACCCTCAGAATTTTTACTGAAGGCTGCCACTTATCGGTGTAAGAGAGGAGAGCTGCGGTTCAGGTCCTTTGGCTCACGTATATCATAAGCCAACTTACACTCACATGAGCAAGGAGAAATTACACTGAAATATAAAGTCGTTTCAGAGCAGCTCAAGGAAGGAAGGAAGAAACCCTATTCCAGAGAGGGAGTGGTCCTAAGAATTGAAATGCCCTTCCTTTATCCCTGCATATCTGTGTTTGTCTCCTTCATTCTTACCTCTGTATACTCTGATTGTCCACCCTCAAGACAGACAATAGGCACACACAGCTGCCAGATGTTATCACTTCAACCACGTACAGTACCAAGATTAATTAGCCATCTCTGAATCCCAACTTTAAGTTCCAAGAAAACAAATTGGTCCAGTTAACACCATGTAACCACTCTTCATCTGGAAAGATATGGCTAGAGTGCCACAAAGCAGAATCCAAACAGCTGGCTGGAGCCTGCATCTGCAGGCAGAATGGGTAATTCTGCTCCATTAACATCACGGGTAGTTAAGGCAGCCAGATAAAACTTACCTTTAAATTTCAGGGTCTTTATCTCAAAATGATCTTATAGTGCCTGCTTCCTTAAGGTGTTTTAAGGTTTTAATATAGTAATACATGTGAAGTGCATAATGCAGAGTCCTAGTCTACTAAAATAAAATGTTGTAATGCAGAACTAATAGATTACTTGAGCGTAGTTTGTATTTTGTTTGTGAAATGTGTTTCATTTTTCTTGTTGATTCTGTCTCTAATAAGTAATTTATATATATATATATATATATATATATATTTTTTTTTTTTTTTTTTTTTTTTTTTTTTGTACCAGGGATCAAACTCTGGACCTTGCACTTGCAAGGCAGGCAGCGGAACCACTGAGCTAAATCCCTGGCCCAGTTATAAAGTTTATATATATATATATATGTGTATGTATGTATATTCCTAGAGCCAATAATAACAAAGCCTGTATGCATGTCTGTATCAGGGTATAAATTTAAGTAGAAAAGGAAGTAGGAAACAGAAAAATATGTACAAGGTGTGATTAAAAATACAGTGAATGTTGAAAACCCTTTTTTAATTTATTACAGTAAGAGACATGAATCCCCCTCAAAATACTACCCTCACTTCAGACACACTTATCCCATCATTCTTGCCGCTTTCTGAAGTAGCGGGTGTCTTCAGCTGTGCAGTCATGGCTGCCTCAGTGTCCTGAATTGATTCAAAATGTTTACCCTTCGTGGTCATTTTGACCTTGGGGATCAGCCAGACGTCACGCAGTACCAGATCTGGTGAATAAAGTGGATGAGAACACACTGTAGTGATTTTATGAGCCCCCCTTTCCCTTGGATGACATTCAGCAGCAGCATCACTGTATTTTTTATCATACCTCACAGAGAGACTTCCTGAAAGAAGACTTCCAGAACTGCTTCAGAAAGTGACAAGAATGATGGGCTATGTGTGTTCAAAGCAAGGGGAACTATTTCAAGGCAGTTAATGGAAATGTGTTTTTTACTGAGATATTTTTTAAATTGATATATTCACGAGATATTTTGATCACTCTTTGTAGGTAAAAGATTGAAGGATTAGTATTTGTAGAAGTACATTCCAGGAATTAGGAAGTTTCTATAAATGTGATCTATCAAAAAACACCATCTTCACATGATGTATAGAAAATTGATTGCATGTCATACCCTTCCCTTGTTGTTAACCTCGTTCCCTGTTTCAGACATAGTTTTTTTGATGTAATATACAAGTGATCTACTCTACAAATGGGTTTATATGACCATTTATTCTCAAACTTCACTAATATTGGCTAGCCTTTTGGTTTGATTGGTTTGTTGTCAGCATGCTCTTACTATATTATGGAAGCAATTTGAAGAATGACAAAGATAAAACTGCTAATAAGATAGCGGAAACCAGTACTTTGGGGAGCAGAGACAGGAAGATCAGAAGTTTGAGCCCAACCTGAGCAACTCAGTGACTTAGCAAGACCCCATCTCAGAAGAGAGAGAAAAGGGCTTAAGGTGTTTTCCAGTGCAAAAGCCCTGGGTTTAATCCACCATACCACAGGAGGAAAAAAAAAGAGGAAGCCAGGCTCAGTGGCACATGCCTGTAACCCCAGCTACTCAGGAAGCTAAGGCAGGAGGGTCACAAGAAACCAGCAAAGTTATAAAAAGATCTGGGGATTTAGCTCGGTTTTGTAGCTCAGTGGTAGAATGTTTGCCTGGCATGTGCAAGGCTCCACATTCATTCCCCAGTACCATCAAAAAAATAAAAAAGTACACCCCCCCCCCCCCGCCACCACCCAGATCTGTCTCAGAACCTTGCACTTGCAAGGCAGGTGTGGTGACATTGAGCTAAATCCCCAGCCCTAAGAGTACATTTTATTAAAGAACATCAAACAGAGCATTTTATATAACTCTGTGCAGATACATTTGTGAAAACCTGGGGTAATAGTGCAGAAAAATATAATTTGTCAAGTGAATCCAAATGGATATATAAAACATATACAGACTAGTTTTCATAAAAGAAATATAACATTATGATGAAGGACCACTACTTCAGAAAAACATGAAACTAGATTGCTTTGCCATCAGTTCTGCCATCACTTTGAAAAACCAGGTAATACCAATGTTGAACTGGTCTAGAACTTAGAAAAAGAAAACTTAAAACAAAGCTTAGGAAGCTAGGGAAAAAGCAAGCTCTGGCACTGAAAGTAAACCAGAACAAACACATCAAATAGTATGTCAGATAGTATATGATACAGGGAATTCTTTCAAGCAGCTCATATTTTAAGAACAATAAGAATTGTAATAAAATATGAAACTTCAGTTAGTAGTTTTATGCTTGGAAATTTTTAAACTATGTATATTGCAGCATGGAGCAAAGAAGTTTTAATAGTACTAGAAGGTAAGATCTTCAGTGACAGAAACAAAAACAGCATACAAATATAAAGCCAAAAAATTAAGAATTTTATAATTTTGGAGTGCATTGTTTGGGTTTTAGTTTGGGGTGATAGTAATGTGGTAGTAGATGGATGTAGGTTGCTCAATAATGTGATATCCTAAATGCCACTGGTTGTTTAAACCAGTTGATTTAATTTTATATGGATTTCACCCCAGTTAATTAAAACTCTGGGAGACTGAGACAGGAGGATTGCAAGTTTGAGCCTAGCCTGGGCAATTGAGTGACTCAGCGAGCCCCCATCACAAAATAAAAAATGGGCTGGAGATGTAGCTTAGTGCAGAAGCCTTGGGTTCAATCTCCAATCCCGCAAAAAGAAAAAGTAAATAAAGTGAACATTTTTTTAAAAGACATAGGAGTCCTGTTATTAGCACTGACAAAGGAAATTTATGTTAGACTATCCCTTCCATGATTAAAAATTCTGAACCCTGGGTAATATGAAAAAAGCATTTGAAAATAAAAGAGTATTTGGTAATATAACCAAAAGCAAGCAGAAGGAGGAGGTCAGTCTATCCTTAAAGAGGAAATCACACTGGGTGTGATCAATTTTATAGCTTCTTCTTTGTTTATTTGTTTGTTTGTTGAGACAGGGTCTAACTATGTAGTTCAGGCTGGCCTTGAGCTCACTATGTAGTCCAGGTGGCCTCAAACTCATAGTGATACTCCTACCTCAGCCTCCCAAGTATTGGGATTACAGGCATGTGCCACTACGCCTGGCTTTTATGGCTTCTTTTCCAACCACTTTACAGTCTACATGGCATGGGCAGCTGCCACTCAAAAGCCAGTGGCTGCTCTGAAGGTATGAGAAAGGCCAAAAATGAAGGGGAAATGTCTAAGATGGATGAGAACCCCAGAAAGGAAACCAAAGATCTGTGAATAAACACACCTTCCCCTAAGTCCTTGGCTGACTCTTGAACCGTGGATAGGTAGGGAAGATTCCAAGGAGCTCGTGGGGACATTAGCAGCTGGGAAGCAGCAAGAACTGATTGGAAATTTTGCCTGCTGCCTACCAAGAAGAGACAGTTTGAAGTTTGAGCCTTATGTAAGATGGGCTTGATAAAGACTTGAAAACTTTTCTACTGAAATTACAGAAAGACTCATTTCCTAGGGATAGAGCCTGTGTCCCGGGAATTAAAAATTTACTGAAGTAAAAATTAAGCCAAGCAGACTTACCCTTTAAAAAGTATAAAAATTAGTCAGGTACCATAGCCCACACCTATAATCCCAACTCTCTGGGAGGCTGAAGCAGGAGGATCACAAGTTTGAGCCTAGCCTAGGCAACTTAGTGACTTAGCGAGACTCTGTCTTGAAATATTTAGAAAGGGCTAGGTACATCCCCCAGTCCTCTGGCAAGTATCAGTGAATACAAAAGATTGAAATCGTGCAGATGATATAAAATAGAAAAGAGTAACAAATACCAGGAAAAGTCTACCTGTTTGGAAATCAGACAAGATACTTGTCAATAACACTTGGACCAAAGAGCACACAAGAAAAACTAGAAAATATTTTAAGTGAATAATGAAAATGCATCAAAATTTGTGGTATGTCACTAAAGCACTGTTGAGAGGAAAATTTATAGCTTAAATGTTTATTAGGGAAAAAATTTAAAATGACTGATCTTAATTTCTACCTTAAGAATATTCACTCATTTTTTTTAATTGGCAAATTAGGATTAGAAGGAAAATCCCCTATTGTAAGGAATCTGACCTACCAAAAAGCCTCAAGCTAGCATCATACTGTTTTAAATGTTGAAAACTTCCCCTGTAAGACTGAGAACAAGGCAAGGATATTCAGTTTTACTGTTTTTATTCATTTAAGTAATAGATGTCCTAATCAAGATAACAAGTCCAGAAAATAGAACGGATACATTTACAAAGAAAGAAGTGAAATAGTACTTATTTGTAGATAGTATTATTTGGGCTAGGGCGGAGTTCGTTTTGTGGTGCTGGGGTTAAACCTAGTGTCTTTCATTAAGCTGCATCCCCAGCCCTTGTTTTGTTCTTTATTTTGAAACAGACTTCACTGAGTTGTCCAGACTGGCCTCAAACTTGTGATCTTGCTGTCTCATGTGCTGCCACATCTGGCTGACAGGATTGTTTTGGTAGAAACTCCTTAAGTATCTACAAGGAAGGTACTATGTAAAAGAAATTAATGTAGTGGAATCACGTAATATAAGGTCAATATTCAAAAATTAATTGTGTGCCCATATTGTAAATACTAAACAACTGGAAAATGAAATTTCTAGAAATTCCTTTTATAAGTTTAACCCAGAAGCCTAAAATAGTCTTTATAAATTAATGTATAAGAGCTGTGTATTAACGATTACAAAAACATTGTTGGTAGAAATTTTAAAAGATCAAAATAAGTGGAGGTACTTTCATCAGTGGGAAGACTCAATATTATTAAAATGCTCATTCTTCCAAAATCAGTCAGTGCATTCTATAGAGTCCCTGTCAAAATCCTATAGGCAGGCCAGGGATTTAGCTCAGTGGTTTCACCACCTGCTGCGCAAGCGCAAGGACCCAAGTTCGATCCCCAGTACCAAAAAATAAATAAATAAATAAAACCAAATCCTACAGGCATTTTTGTGGACATTGACCCGTTGATTCTAAAATTTATTCAGACAAGCAGAAAACTCATAACAGCTGAATAAAAGAAATCTTTTCAGACACAGAATTGGAGGTCTGATTGAAAAAAAACGTAAAACCTTTATACTACAGAAATCTTACAGTCACTATCTCCAATGATTAATTTTATTTCTCAACATGGCTCTACCACAGTGCCTAGATACTTGATCAGGCATTATTGTGAATATGCCTATTAAGGTGCATTTTAGCTAAAATTAATATGTAAATAAGTGGACTTTGAGTAAAGCAAATTATACTCTCCATAATATGGGAGGGTGTTACCCAGTCATGAGAAGGCCTTAACAGGACAGACTGACTTCCCTAAGCAAGAAGAAATTCTGCCGGCAAACTAACTCTTCCCTGGGTCTCCAGCCTGCAGGTCTGTCCTGCAGATTATGGCTTTACCAAGCTTTCCCATGAGGCAATTCATTAAAATCAAACAACCAACAAACCACCCATCCCACCTTCTTTCCTCTCTTCCTCTTCACACACACACTCTTGGTGTTCTCGGGGGGTTTTTTTGTTCTGTTTCTTGCCATACCGGGGATTGAAGTCAGGACCTTGCACTTGTGAGGCAGGCACGGTGCCACTGAGCTAAATCCCCAGCTCCTATTGGTTTTGTTTGTCTGGAGAACCCCAACTAATAGATGATCCTAAAACCAAATAAAGTCACAGTAAGAAGGATTCCTGCCACAGTATTAAACCTGATCCAGTCAGATCTTCATAGCTAGGCATTGTACATCAAAAGACCACAGAGGGGTTAAACTGTGTGTGATGAATGTTCAATCTTGGCTTGAAAAAGAAATCTGCAAAAGAAATTTGGGGAACAAATAAAAAGGCAAATAACTCACTTTGAAAATGGATGAAGGATCTGAATACACATTTCTCCACAGATGAAATACAGATGGTCAGTAAGCACTTGAAAAGATGCTTAACATCATTAGCCATCAGAAAATGTTGTTTCACCCTCACTAGGGTGTCTGTAATAAAAAAGATAGATGATAACAAATGTTGCTGAGGATGTGGAGAAGTTGGGACCATCTTATACAGCTTGTTGGAATGTAAAATGGTACAGCTGCTTTGGAAAAAAGTTCCTCAGAAAGTTAAACAGAGTACCCATGTGGCAGTTCTACTCCTGGGTATTTACTAGGAGGAATGAAAACATATCCGCACAAAATGAGTACATGAACATTCCTAGCAGCATTTCCGTAACAATCCAGTGGAGACAACCAAGACGTCCATCAGCTGATGAATGGATATAAATGAAAAGTGTTGTATCTGTACAGTGGAATATTATTTAGTCATAAAAAGTAATGATATATACTGTATATACTGTAACAGTTGAACCTTGAAAGCATTATGCTAAGTGAAGAAAACAGATTGGCATATTAATTCATTTATATGAAGTGTACAGAATAAGCAGATCCGTACAGACACAATGGTGGTTAGGAGTTGGAGTAGAGGAAGCATGGATACAGTTTCTTTTGAGGATGATGAAAATGTTATGAAATTAGATAATGATGGTCACAAAAGTATTTAGTATTATGAATATACTAAAAAGGCCATTTTTATGTTATGTGAATTATGTTGCAGTAAAGCTGCTGTAAAAAATAAAATCAAATAGTCAAAATGGCTTCAGTTTTCTGACAGGAGTTCTTTTCCTTATATGGCAAAAATGCTTTCCCAAGAATGCTCATGGTCACGTGAAAGAAATACAGTAGTAGAAGTTGCTTTTGGCCCCATTGGCAGATCTAAAGCAGATCTCCAGGACATGCAAGAATCCAGTGACTAAGAGTGTACTAAATATAGATCCTCAAAAGCACGTATCTATTCTCTCCTGGAAAGAAACAGCTCCCCTAGATCTAAAATACATCATAGGACAGCTCTCTGAACATGTCCAGTAGCAGGTGCCACCACTTGCTAGTTGGGGAGGTGTGTGCCACCACAGGTCAAATCCCATCTTAATAAATTTATGCCAGTGAAAATTTCAATGGAACCAAATATTTCTAAAGATCTCAGTTGTTTAATAGACATAACAAAATGCTAATACTGTAAGAGAAATAGTGTTGTCTCTTGGAATTGTTATTTATACCTGTTAATTGTTAATACATTAAATTTTCGTCACAAGGGATAGAGTGAAAGATAAAAGAGTTTGCAGAATAACAAAAGACAACAGAACAGTGATGGTAAGTCTATTAGTGATTTAAAATAAAATGCCAAAATAATTTGTAATCTGCTACTAATACCCATTTGCAAAGTACCTACTTCCAGCCTGATACTTCCCCAGGTACTGAAGGACAGACAGAAGCCCGTACCCAAACTCCATCATTGAAAAGTTTGATAATTTATTCTAAAATTGCCTGTCACTTTTAATAATTTTTATATTCTTAAAAACCAAAAGAGGGCCGGGGATTTAGGTCAGTGGCACCGCACCTGCCTCACAAGCGCAAAGTTGGGAGTTCAGTCCCCAGTACCAAAAAAAAAAGGATGTTTTCTGTTTCTGTGATAGATGCTGTCAGAGAAGTGAGGAAATATTCCTATGCTCATTCCCTTGAGAAGATCTCAGCCACCAAAACAAGCGCCTATGAACATACACAGATGAAACTTTTCAGATCTCAAAGAAATCTTTACATTTCGGGATTTTCGTTATTTTTTTGGCTGTAAGTAAAAAGCATACTTTTAGTTGTAAAAAATTATTTAGATTTCTCTTTCTTATTTTTTTCTACCTATTCCACAGTCATTTTACTGTACTAACATCTTCATAAAAGAACTTAGATGATATACTCGAATAAATAATATAAGCTGCAGCTTATAGGTCTGCTAGTTCCATAGGTCCTTGAGTGACCGCGCCTCCCTGCCTCTCTGGAGTCTTCTCTCACACTGTTCTCTGATGTGTCTAATACAATTCCACCTCATTCACCTTCACTATTTATTTATTCATTCCTGCTTACAACAAATAGAGAGTGTTACGGCGTCCCCAGCTCCTTCCCACTTCGAGGGCATCATACAACCCGTTTTCTTCTGCCAGAACTCTTCCTTCCCTCTTCACCTGGCTAACTCCCAGTCTTCCTTAGCCTCTTTCTCAGGGAAGCCTTCTGTGCCCATCATTCCTCCCAAAGTAGATGGGTCTTCTGCTCTTTTAGAATATGCATATACTTAACTTTCTGGTATCACTCACAAATAATACGGTTTTAAAGCCATGCCTCTTAACTAGAATTTAAACTCCTTAAGGTTTTCTACACTGAGTTCATTTTCTGTAGTGTCCCTGGCACCTGATACCGTGTTTAACACCTACCAGTTCCTCGGGAAATACCTACTGAATGAATAACTGAAGCAATGAATTACACTTCCTAACAATGGAAGTTACATGTAAACATGTGAATGAGCAGTTTTTAGGCTTGGCCAACCTTATACAATGCTCTTTGGTAAATTTTGACACAGGCCAAAATAATTTTTTTTCTCTTTCTCGCCTTGCCACACTGTCTGAAATTCTCCTGTTTCTACTGTTACTGGCTAGGGGCCTCTACAAGAAAAATAAGAAGTACCACTGTATGCATAAGGCCCTAGGTTCAGTGCCCCTAGAACCACAAAAAATAAAGAGAGAAAAGTGCCACTCGACCTGTATATTCTCCTGGCTATTCCAATTATAAGCTTCTAACAAAGATTCCAAAGGAATCCATAGGCTTGTTTTAGCTGAGAGTTACATTTGTCTTTTTTTTTTTTTTTAAATGTGTTCCATTTTGAATATCCTCTTCACCACCACACCTCTGTGCCTAACTGGGAGTCACTGGACCATCTGGTTATGAGCTATTCTGATTTTTTTTCTCCTCAGGGTGTTGAGACGTCTGGTTACACTTATTACTCAGCTGGCAAAAGAACTGTCAAACAAAGGAGTACTTAAAACTCAAGCAGAAAATACTAATAAGGCTGCCCAGAGATTCATGGAAGAGAATGAAAAACTTAAACGGGTATTTCATTTTCTTTGTAATCATTTATACAAATGCTGTTGATATTCCAAAGAAGTGATGTATTGCTTTTCAACACCGAAAGGAGGACTTTCATAATTTATTGGCAGAAAATGGCCACAAATAGCAATATGATTCTATTGAATGATTATTTCAAAAGTACTTTTACTGTTCTTTAGATTTGCTTTTTCCCAACAGTAAATTAATGCCATCGGACCTATTTCCTATGACTCAAGGGAGTGTGAATTTCAGTCCCTGCATTACTGTGGATTTTATCTCATAACCTAACATAAATCTTTACAATTCTGTTTCTGTTTCTTTTTCAGTTAGATCATTTATGTAGAAAGCAGAGGGAGTTCATTGCTGCTAGACTGATGATTGTGCATCATATTTAAAGTCTTTAATCTGATGATGCTGATGATATCTCTTCTTTGAGAACAGGATGCCATCTTTCCCCTGACATTTAGGGAGAGTGTGGATCTTGTGCTAGTGTTTCTGCCCTAGGGACTAAAAAGAACCACAGATGGAAAAATGAAAGATGTAAAAGTACTTTCGGTATTTTTTTCTTAAATTTAAAATTTAGGACTCAGATCTCATAGCAGTGTTTTTAATTCATACTAAGGCCCGTAAGTTTCACTATTGCTTCTTAGGGAAAAAAATCACCGGACCCATTTAGACGTAAGACAGATTTTCTTAAAGAAAGTGTTCCTAAAATGATGGAATAGGATTGTTTTTCTATAATGAAATGCAACAGCATTATACATTACACTGTTATATGAGGAGTATTTTTGAGTCTACCACAGAGAATTAAAATCCTTGTTTAAGTCCAAAAGCCCAGCCTCTGACACAGAGAGCTATAAGCACTACCTTTCATCAATTCTAAATGAGCTAGCTATTATGTGGCACAGTATAAAGCTTTCTAAAATCTATGAAATGAGGCAAAACTAACTGCAAAAAGTTGAATGATGCTACACTATCATGATCACCTATTCAAACTCCGTGTTTTACTTTTTATAGTATTTGTCTCATTTAGTCTATAACAAAAAGTTAAAGATTTCTTTTCATAGAAACAGAATTTAAAAGTGTTTCGAGTTGACCGTGTCCAGCGTCATTTAAGGAAACTTAAAGTAAAAGAATGAGGTAATATTTTGCTTTATTTTGTGCTGTTTTGAAAAGCCATCTATTCATGGCTTGTAAATTTCCTTTTATAAATACAGTTCCTAGAAATCAAGATGTTGATATTTTCTATATTCAAAAGCAAATAAACAATGTCATTTTTTGCTTCTTTTGGAATGTTTCAGCAACATAATAACTTAATTTTGTATCTTGAAGTTACTTCAATAAATAATAGGTTAAGCTTATAGGTATAATCTCATTTCACAGCATAAAAATAAAACCACAGTCCTAAAAGCTTTGATTACTATATGACAACTAAACTCAAAGATGCATAGCCTTGTATTTATGGAAAGGCTTACCATGTACCCTTACCAATTTAAAATTATGAACAGTATTTTAGAGTAATGAAATCCAACTACTATTAGAATACTGCTTTTTCCCTCTTCAGTTGTTTTCCCATCTTTCCGCTGTAAGAAAAAGGAAAGTATTTTATAAAGTTTTGATACTATTATTTTTATCATATGCACCATAATTAATGTACTTTAATTAGTCTTGTTCTTGAAAAAATTCCCTATCCTCAAACATTTTGGAAACTGTTACCAAAAGCCAGTTTCCCAGGCTGGGGATGTGGCTCAGTGGTAAAGCACTTGCCTAGCATGCTCAAAGCCCTGGGCTCAATTTCCAGCACCAGAAACCACAACAACCAAAAAATCCAGTTACCCTTGCAAAGATATTTATTTCATGGTCACTGGTTCCTTGACCTCCTTTGGGGTTTTTCTCCTTTGTCTTTTTTTCCTTTCCTTTGATCCCATGCTGTCATGGTTCCCTGCTCTGTACACAGCTGTAACGCAATCCTAGATGTTCAGAGGAAGCGCAGGTATGCTAGACTGGAGCCAGTACACAGTGGAAAGGAAGTCTGAACTGAGCACTCAGTCCTCAGAGTGGAACTAACTGACCGGTAAAGTAACAATAAAGGCCATAGGTTAGAATGTCAGTTTTCTGGTACCAGGTATCAAACTCAGGACCTTGTGCTTGCCAGGCAGGTGAGGAACCACTGAGCTACATCCCCGGCCCCCAATCTGAATACTTCTGTGGGTTTCAAAATACTAACTAAGGAACAATGAAATTGTTAAAATAACTCTTTATTCTCTATCAGAGGTCTGTTACCTAGTAGAAGGAGCATTATGCTGAAAACCAAGAGACTTGGGTGCTGGTCCCAGTAGCAGTATGACTTGGGGCAATGGGGCAAGTTCCCGCCATAATGTTCCAGGCCTCAAGGTTCCTTAGCTGTAACTAATAGTCAGCACTATGCCAGGCATCGCCTCAAATGCTTCACAGTTAAGGTATTAACTTTGAATTCTCACAACAGCCCCATGAGGTTTATAGTTTATTATCTGCATTCTATAGATGAGGAAACAGAGGCACAGGAAGGTTCAGTAGCTTACACAAAATCATACAGCCAGTAAGTGACAGAAAATTGAACACAAACAGCTTGACTCTAGAATCCACACTTGTAACCTCATCATTTCTTGCCTTTAGCTCCTGTTCTAGCCTCTAAAATGACTTGTTTGTGCCTAAGACCCCTTTCCCTTTTGATACTCAGTTAAATAAATGTAATAATGGCGAAGGACCAATCAACATTTAATTTAATTGCTCTAAAATGACGGGATAAAGCTTTACTTCTCACTGACTCTTTCCCAGCCACTCAACAAGGTGGGATAGAGTAGGTGGGACAGTGACACGCGTGTTCTTGTAGCTGGCAGCTGTTGAATTTCGGACTCCAGGGCTCTTGACCTTTCTTCAGCATGAAGTTACACATAATAAATCTGGACAATTTTACAGGTGTGGTAATGAAAGCTTATTTTCTAGACTGACACAAAGCCAAGTTTTCTAAGTCAGTGGCATAATAATTCAACCAGTCGCTGTAAAATTCCTGCAGCTCAGTGGTTCTCTTCCAGTTTGGGTAATCACCACAGATTGTATGAACCGAATTCAGTGAGATAATGGCTAGAATTATTTTGAACTTGAAGTAAGCCACAAATTAAAAGAAGTTTGGAAGATTTTTTTGTCCTTGTCCTGCACTTTGAAAAAATTTTTATTTCAAAAGTTAGGAGGTTCCTTCAGTTTAGAATATACTTCAGCTTCCTAATTCCAGAAAACTAATTAAGATTATATGATATATTCATTAAAGCTTTAATTCCTGCTCTAAGAGGCCTAATTTGTTACACCATTATACTGCTATATTTGGTCTTATGCTGGCCTTATCCTTTCTACTAGATTGAAGTTACTTAACAGTGGAAGCCATGTTTCTTTTACATTTTCATCCCTTATATGTATATATATTACCATACGTTGTAAAATATTTATATTAGTCATTGCTCCTTAAAACATCTGTTTGTTTTAATGTATCCACTTACATTAGAAAATGTATCACTCCATAGTGGAAATTATTCCCTTAGTTCTGTTTAAAAATTCTCCTGAGTTGTTCTTTTACTTGATTATGGAAGCTGTCAGTATTAGGTTGCTGCCCCTTTATTTAGTCAACTGGCCCCTACCAGTGGATACGTATGTTATTGTTTAAACGTTAATTTACCTTTCTCCACGGTGTTTTTATTTCAGTCAATTGTTTCATTATTCAGATATATTTTCTTGCCTAGCAAAGAAAAGCTACAAATATTTTTAAAGCCAGATTAGATTTTAAAATATAAAGAGCATTATAAAGTAATAGGTGAATAAAAGTAATTTGGAGACTGTTCGGGGAAAATTAGAATTTTCCAACCATAGAGATGGCCCTGTCATGTCCACTTACATCTTCACCCTGATAACGTTAAACTCAAATGTAGAATTTGGCTATATAACCAGAGTCTGAGTAGCTCTTCAGTCAGAAAATGTCAGCCTTCCAATTAACATCAGCGTCAGAACTGTTTTTCTTTCCTTAGATTTACATCACACATTTAATTGAGGAAGAGGGATTCACGTTATTTACCTAAATGATTTTGATAACATAATTGTAGCCTAACCAGGAATTCTTATCTTCATTTCAGAGATTTTACCATAAGAAGGAGAAATATTTTGGGTGTGTTTGCCAGATAGCAAGTCTCTTTTAGCAAAACCACCTTGTAGAAAATTAAGTACTAAAAAAGAGAAAGAATTAAATAAAGACCAATAAATTCAGACAGGTTACTTAGCTTCCTTCCTATAAGAGTATCTGGCCATTGTGATCTAAGTTTACTTCTTCCTCTAATCCTTTTCTGGTAGATCTTGAAAACCCAAGGCACAGATGAGGAATGTGTTTTGGAAGCAGAAAATAAAAAACTAGTAGAAGACCAGGGAAAACTGAAAACTGAATTAAAGAAGACTTCAGATGGTAACTTGTGTGCATGTGAAAGAAAAAGTGAAAAAGACTAACATGTTTTATGCTGTTACACTTTGCTGTTTTCCCTAAAACAAAACTAATGCCTAAGTGTCCTTCTGGCCAAATTATCAAGGATGACCTATTTATAAATTCTTGTGCAAATACTAAGATAAAACATTGTTTCAGCCAAGAGAAACATGCTGTGTTATACAGAGAAACATGTAGGTGTTTCAGTTCTGTGTTGTAAATACAAATGTTCCTGCCATAGCAAAAGGGCTGTGTTCTTGGAAAGTTGCTTATAAACATATTTTTGTAAAATGAGTCACATTTTTCCACCATGTATTCTTTTATAGAAACAATCGCCAAGGGAATAAGAAAATGTATTGCTTTAGTTACAAGAAGATATACATTGCTTATCTCAATCTCTACTATTTCCTATCCACTAGATAAAAAGAAAGTATTCCTTGAAAGAAATGGATAGGCATAGAGTGTAAGCATCAACCTAGATGTGAGGCCTTATCCCAGGAATGCATTGCGGTGTAGTCTGGAAGCAAAACATCAGAATTTCATTTCCATGAAGCCAACTACTTCCTCTACAAAAAAAAAAAAAAAAAAAAAGTACATATTTCTGATGGTACTTTGTTCTTGCTAGTCAAAGACCAAAGTATTATTGCCTGCAGCTGCATAATACAGAAAAGTAGATAACCCAAATCCAGTGTCATTCCAGAAAACTCTGAGTGTGTGTGGTTTGAACCCCAGCAACACTTCCTTGTGCAGGAACAGATAGGGGAACCTGTCAGCCATACAGAGTTAAAAGTAATGATTAATTTGCTCTAGTTTCAAATCTGTTCTGCTTTAAATTGAGGATAAACTGGAGAATATTTAGTGATTGAATCGGGGACCTTTATACCATTTGTAAGTTCGGGTGTCTTTTAAGAAGATTTCAGTAAGATTTCCTTTAACTGGGTCTCAGCACAGTAGTTCTCTATAATGTATGAGTTTGCTATTACTGGGTAGCTGTTGACATTGTCATAGATACTGTTTATTTCAGCAAGATGTGTTTGAATTTGAAATTGACAGTCCAAAGATAAAAGCTTAATTCTATACATAAGACAAAAATCCACAGGAGAATATTTCATGTGATAAAAAATTCTTCAGTTACGTTCTTCCTTTTAGAGAAAGAAAATAGTTTAGAGGTAGTAAGTTAAAAAATAAATTACTCTTCTAGCCAAGATGGGATATTATGTGGTTGGCATATATTGTAGCCTGAAATTAAAGAATGTGTTGTACTTAGTACTGTTACATTTTTACATCCAAATGATTTGTACATGATTAGGAAATTTAACATTTATATGAAAATTAATTTAGTATTCATCTACCCTCAGCACATTCCCATAATCCTGGCACTCTGGGAAGCTGAGGGAGGAGGCTTACAGATTCACATCCAGCCTGGGCTACTTAGCAAGACTGTATCTCAAGATTGAAAAAAAAAAATGTAAAGGACTCTAGATGTAGCTCATTGCAAAGGGCTCAGGTTCAGTCTTCAGTACCACACGCACGCACGCACACGCGCGCACAAGTTGTTATAATCCTTTTACTCAATAAAAAGAGCTATTTCCAAAACAGCATTGAGAGGGAAGGAAAAGGAAAGGAAGGAGGGGAAAAGAAAGAAAGTTTGTTACAAAATCTTTTTTATTTCACATCTGCTAAGGATATTTTCCTATGTTGTAAGCGGGTGGCGCAAAAATAAAAAACAAATATAGGTTTATGCCATGCTACACCTCTCTTAACCTCAGCTAGTTTAGTTTCTTTGCTTTTAAAATTTCCAACTCTGAGATATTTTGAGCTTTAACTTTTTAAAGTCTGAAATGAAACTGAACTCTGTATTACACAAGTATGTCTTTAAAAGATAATTGGATGTTGGGGGAAAATGAACTC
Source organism: Heterocephalus glaber (assembly GCF_053883595.1). Classification (NCBI taxonomy): domain Eukaryota; kingdom Metazoa; phylum Chordata; class Mammalia; order Rodentia; family Bathyergidae; genus Heterocephalus; species Heterocephalus glaber. Next base: position 21,610,204 of record NW_028258156.1, on the reverse strand, counting down.
TTTGATGATATAGGCATTGTGTTTATAATCTGATAACAAGATACACCAGCTTCTCTGTGTAAAATTTAGACTGTACAGCTACTTGCAAAGTTAAATCAGTGTTGAGGTAAAAACAGATTTTGCCATTTGCATATGTCCTGTTTGGTTCCCGTGAGATGTGTAATATTTTATGAACACCTTTTATTTAGATTTTTTTAGATAACATTCTTAATGACCTTGAGAAGCTCGAACATGCTATCTCCAGAGAAAGTATTACTTTGGCTCTGTTCTCTTAAGACGAGGTAAATTCAAAAAGGCAATAAATTCAAAAAGGCAACGACAAAGAAATGATATCAATTACTGATATAGGATTTGGATGATTCAGCAGTACAAGGCTTTCAAACACAGTACCACTTTTTCCAAACTATTCATTGATTTGTTATAATTGAGAGTATTAGGGTGACAGTGCTTAAAGGTTTTTAGAAATACCTTTTGTGTTTAGAAATTGAGTAAAAAGCAACGTGGAGGTTTTGTGGTTGTTGTTTGTTTGTTTGATATGGGAAATCGAACTTGGGACCTTGCTCTTGCAAGGCAGGCTGCAAGCGTGGGGTTTTTTTAATAGAGGCAAATAGGGTGTTTTCCATATGACTTTTCTTCTTACCCTTGGTGTTTGTTAAACCCAAAAGAAGCATTTTCTCCCAAATATATTAATGGAAATAAAGTGTAAATACAAAGATTTCTTTAATCCAGTCAGCCCCAAATTGGAAAATGGCATTCTGGAAGCAGCTGTTAAGAACACTCGATTGGTAGTGGCAAAGTCTCCATCAGCTTTAAATCACCAGCTCAGAGTTAGACCAGTTAGTAAGCTATTCCTGTGCTTCAGTATAGTACTGTCACCCTGGAGACCCACAAGAGAGCATATGGATCCCAAAGCACCTAATTTACAATCAGGACTACTTAGCCAGGCATAAATGACCTGCTCTGTCATTTAAATGATCCATTTAACAATAACTCTGATATCCCAGTGTGTGGAGTAATTGGGAAAGGGTACTGCCTTGAAAAATTAGGTTCTAGCCTTTAAGGAATTTACAAAGCTCACAAGCTTTCATAGTGGAAATAGACCTGTGTATTGTGGAAAATCTGCTGTTCAAGGAGGCTGTCTTCAAAGAGCTGTACTGGAATGACTACAGGTCTTGGTTCTTATGAATACTTTCCTGATATTTTTCCTTTAACTGTAAGAAAGATGCACCATTCAGTTACATGCATCCAAGCAGTGGTAAAAGTAGATATGACTTACTGATTGAGCTCTGTGTAGAAATGCCTGCTCTTCATTCCATTAGGATGTCAGACTTACAGTAAAGTTTGTATAGTAAGTAGTTTACATCTCTAGACGAAGTGTATATAAATAGAAGTATTGGTAGCATGTAACAGAGACCTTAGATTTGGACCAGGAAACAGAACATTCTAGTCCTGTATTTAAAATGCTGTTGAGGGCCGGGGGATTTAGCTCAGTGGTTCCACCGCCTGCCTTGCAAGCGCAAGGTCCCGAGTTCAATCTCCGGTGCCAAAAATTAAAAAAATAAAATGCTGTTGATTCAACTATGTTTCTGTATAAACACCTCTATATCACCTAGACTTCCTTGAAAAGAATTAAAATTTCTTTTAATTTATATGTCACTTTTACTACCATTTGAATATGTTAGAGTTTTTAAAAATTAACATAATTCATTATTGCCAGTAATAAATTATGGTAACATAGGGACCAAGGGGTAAAGTATTTATTAGTTTATATCTCTATTATCTTCACGTATAGTTGATGTCACTGTCAAGAGAGAGTCTTGCTTTCTATAGGACTAGTTGCCTGAGATGAATATGTAGTGACAGTGTCTTACCCTGTTTGGTTCCGTGTTCCATTCCCATTTAATTGTGATGTTTTCCATGTCTGTGAGCTTTTTATCCATTTCCAGTGCCTGCAACCATTTAAGTGTCTTGCAATGACCAAGACTAATAGCTATGGGGAAGTTACTAACTTAAGACAGAAATTCAGGGATATGTTATATATCATTGATAATATGAGCAAGCAAAACTTAGGTTTATCCCAAGGAAAAGTTTTTATAATCTCTACAGAGGGAAGCATTAAAGCAAGCAAAAGCAGACTGTTCCCTGAAGAGCTTGCGGTCCAGATGGGTGGATAAAACATACATACATACATACATACAAAAAGTGATTGGGGTTAATTTCCTCCTCTGATACATGGGTTAGTCTACCCAAAAAAGTGAGTGTCAACTAACTTAAATACATATTGAATAAAGGAATGTGTGGAGGATAAGCATATAATGAAACAAACTCTGTAAATGTGTTGATGGACTTAGACTGGCAGGAAAATGAGTGAAACGGTATTACTCTTGTGAGCTAGAAGAGCAAATCATAGAGCAGACTGTTGATGTGTCACCCTAGGAAGCAGTGAATGACAATGGAGTCAATTGCTAAGTCCCCTAAGAGCTGGGGGAGGATGATTCATTTGCATCCCGTGGTATTCTTTCCCACTACTTTATATCCTACCTAGATAGGCATATTCACTAAAGGCTTTTATGGTAAATACAGTACTTTTATAATAACTGTATCAGCTTGTCGCTGTTTTTTCTTTATGGCCAGAGGAGGTACAGAAATTAAGCTGGACAACTGTAGTCTCAAATACTTTAAATTGGCAAAAAGGTCCACCAAACTGTTAATACTTAAAGGTTATCTTTGACATGTACAACGAATGACTTTTTTCTGGAGTTTATTTCCTATGTAGTGAATTTCTTTTCTTTAACGAAAAAGATTTTTTTTTTTCCAAGTCGGTCTCTCTAGGTAGTTCAGGCTGGTCTTGAACTCACTATATAGCCCAGGGTGGCCTTGAACTTGCAGTGATCCTCCTGCCTCAGCCTCCTGAGTGCTGTTACAGGCATGTCCCACTGCACCCATTGAAAAAGATTTTTCTTGATTTTTGTTGTTGTTATTGTTGTTTGGAATTCTTTTCTAAGCTTTCTTCCAAATCTGGTAATCTGAGGTAGTTTTTTTTTTTTCTATTATCTAGTTGACTCTATCTATAACTTCACTTTGAACATAAACCCTAAGTGTTAGTAGTTGCTTTACCTTACACTGTTACATGCATTACATTGCAAGATCTGTGAGAACACAGTGGTAATCTTGGTCAAGTCATTGACCCTTCTGAGGCAACAATTTTCTACCAAACAAAGGGACAGACTAGTTTTTTGGAGTTGGGGGGCTGTTTTTACCTGGGATCAAACTCAAGACCTTGTGCTTACGAGGCAGGCGTGGTACCACTGAGCTAAATCACCGGCCCTAGTTTTTCATGTTTAGTTATATGGCTCCAAATAATGTAACTGAGCAAAAATGACCATCAAGAACTATTTTCTTTTTTTTTTTTTTACATTTTATTACATACATTTGCAGTTCGTAATATTTATATTCACTTTAGGGAGATGGTACATATACTTAGCACATCTTAATTCTTTTTAATCGCCTCCCTCCTTCCTGTCTTTAGATACATGATGATTACATTTTGTGGGTGTTTGATTCATTTTCGCAACACATCCAAATTCTTTCTGTGTTCCACTGCCCCACTCTCTATCTTTTGCTGATCTTCCCATTTACAAAGATCTATCTTTTTGTTTCCTCCATAGGTCTTTCATTTTGCCCTATATTTCATTTATATTTTGGATTTCTCTTATGAGAGAAACCATACAATATTTAAGTTTTATAAGTCTGATTTATTTTATTTAACATTGGTTTCAAGGTGCATCCATTTTATCCCTCTTTATAGCTGAGTAGTATTGCATTATGCATACATACCACTTTTTTGTTTATTTGTTTTGAGACAAGGTCTCCCTATGTAGTTCAGGCTAGCTTTAAATTCACTGTGTAATCCTGTTGGCCTCCAACTCATGGGGATCCTCCTACTTCAGCTTCCTGAGTACTGGGATACAGACATGCGCCACCATACCCAGCCACATTTTCTTTATCCATTCATCCATTGATGAACATCTAAACTGCTTCAAAGGTTTAGCTATTATGAATTGTGCTGCTGTAAACATTGGTATGCAGGTATGGCTATATGATAACTGAGTGAGTGTGAGGTTTTGTCAAAAGCTTTCTCTGGGCTGCCATGGACTGTTTCTCCTCAGCCATGCCCTTCTGCCATGCTCCCCTGCCTTGGAAAAAGCTGACTATGGACTAAAACCTCTATAAAGTATGAGGTAAAATAAACCTTTCCTCCATTAACTTTGAGTGTCACATATTTTGTCTCAGCAATGAGAAAAGTAAGACAGGACCAAAGGAGATGTGGTGGACTTTCAAAAAGAAACTAAGTACTTTGTACAGGAACAGTAGGAAAGATGCCTTGAGGGCTTCTCAGGAATCAGCAAGACTTCACCTATTGCAGGCTGAAGGGTGTAATAGTGTCAACCTTTCATTTGAAAACAGAGCACCTTGGACCGCTGCTTGAGAAGGGCCTTCTAGAGAATTGGTTTCCTGGGATTCATCTCACCATGCTCAGCCATCCAAGGACTAAGAGTCCTCTGCAGCCATGATCCAAGAGGGCCTGGCTAATACTTCCACTGACCAAAGAGCTTGGTGTCTTCCACACGATGCTGGTTTTTCCAGTATGCAGAGTCATCTCATAATCAGGGAAGATTGCAGCCAGAATTTTTTTTTTTTTGGTACCAGGGATCAAGCTTAGAACCTTGCCCTTGTAAGACAGGCACCGGAACCACTGAGCTAAATCCCCAGCCCTCCACCCAGATTTTGAAGGAAGGCCTGAAAGGTCAGGCAGAGAGCCCTGGAGAGAATAGTATGTTAGACTGTGGGAATGAAGCTGAAGGTACATAGAGAACCCAGGAAGTCAGATGCCAGGAATGTGGAAAGTCTGCTAAGGACAGGTCCAGGCCTCCTGGAATCAGCCCAAGAGAGAGGCCAGGCAGGCTGTAATTAGCAAGGCTGTAGGTTGGGGATGCCTGAGCCCTCTGGAACTCATGTCTTACCACCTTTTTTCTATGGATGCGGGAAATACAGTTATAGGATTTAATGTTTTCCTGCTGGATTTTTTTTGTGTTTTGGTTTATTTTCTATTCTCTATTCCTTCCTTTTGGAGTGGGAATGTTTACCCTGTGCCATTGTACCTTGGGATTATTTGACTTGTTTTTAATTTTTACAGAGGTTCATAGCCAAGAGTTTGCCGTGAGTCTTTTTTTCTTTTCTTTGTGGTACCGGGATCGAACTCGGGACCTTGTGCTTGCGAGGCAGGCACCGGAACCACTGAGCTAAATCCCCAGCCCTGCCTTGAGACTTAGAAGAGACTTGGGGGCTGGGGATTTAGTTCAGTGGTTTCGCAAGCGCAAGGTCCTGAGTTTGATCCCCGGTCCAAAAAAAAAAAGAGAGAGAGACTTGGACTTGGACTTTTGAAAAAAACTATCAAGACTTTGGGGAAGGAGTTAGTGCATTTCTGGTATAGGATAGTTGTGTCACGTTGGGCAGAATTTGGACTTGCTATTGTATTTAGGGTGATTAAGTATGATTTCCAGATGCATGTGGTGGTCAAATTGACAAGAAGTGGATTGTGACTGTTAATTGTGACACATCAATGTGATTGGCTTACGAAATGCCTGGCAGATTAGGAAAGCACTCTTCTGGGTATGTCTGGGTGAGTCATGCAGGTGTGATCTTCGGTACTATATCTGGTCCCTCATCTCTTCCTCTGTGGTACTGCTCCCTTGTTCTGCTTCCCAACCATTGTGAGCTAAACATCTTTGCTCGCCATGCTCTTCCACCATGATGTTTCTGCCTTGGAGCTGGCTGACCATGGACTGAATCCCCCTCATGTGTCAAATTATACCTCTCCTTCTTTAAGTTGTGGGTGTCAGGTTTTGTGCCTCCATAACAGGAAAGCTGAGTAATACAAAGCAGAAGTACAGTGACATCATGTCCCTGTCATTGGAAGACTAAGTTCTAGAGTCACCTGGGGGTATTTGTATGTCAGATAAGGTGTTATAAATTGTTACATTTGAAGCTTGGAAAGATTTTATTTGTGGCCTCGTTCTTCTGTTTTCTTCTGTCACATATTCATTTTATGTCACGCTGTTGAGGGCCTTTCTAGGAGGAGAACACACGCATTTGCTGCCTGTTCAGGAATTTATGCATATTTAGCCTCTGCCCAACCAACACACTCTTTTGGTGGCGGTGATGATGGGGTCTAACTGAGGGCCTCATGCATGCTAGGCAAGTCCTCTACTATGGAGCCATACACCCAGCCTTTAAGAAAACAAAACAAAACAAAAACAAAGACTGTTCAGAAATTTTGCAAACATCTGCCCTGGAAATGGCCTGCACGTGCCGTTGCTAACCACTCCCAACTGGAGGACCAGAGACAGAGGGAAGGATGACAGCCTGGGAAAGGGACTCCTCTAAACTCTGCAGCCTGGCATTGGTGGCAAAATGATCAGCTCGAGCCTTTGGTTTGGCTGGAGGAGCGTGATGTCTCCAGGGGGGTGAGGGAGAGTGCATGTGTGCACAAGCAGGTGTGGACCGGTGGTGTTTATGTTCACCCCTTCTAACTGTGCTGGTGTGAGAACCTCAGTTTCCTGTTTTGTTTTGTTTGTGTTACTGAGGATTGAACCCAGGGCCTCTCACTGACCTGCATCCCAGCCCCTTTCTACATTTTATTTCGAGACAGGGTCTCAAGTAAGTTGCTAAGTTGTCCAGGCTGGGGTGGAACTTTTGATCCTTCTTCCTCAAACTCCCAGAGTGCTGGTATTACAGGTGTGGCCACTGCTCCAGACATCAGTTTCTTCTTTAAACAGAGAGAGGGTGAAGCAACTGAGCCATGCTCTGGTCCAGTGGCTGCCCAGTAAGCACTAGCATGCCCCTCCTCTCGGTTCTCTGAAACCAGTGTGTCTGTGTGGCACAACATGGTGTCCTGATTGCTCAGAAACCAGCAGATACTCAGTCAAAGCATGGTGCTTTAAGAGTCCTCTGCCAACTCCTGCCTCTGGTGAGGCCCACCTGGCTAACTTCTGCCCGGGCAGGTGAGACGGCAGATGGTTATTTTTAACATGTTGCAGAGGATGACGCGTGTGACTTCCAAGGCCACATACCCGGATCAGGGCTTATCAGACATATGCATACAGACCGGGTATGCAGCGAAGATGAAATTTCAACAGGATGACGCCCGTCCGGGCACAGGTCTTCTGCAGTTTGCTTCAGCCAAGCATGAAGGGAGTTTCACAGCCACCCACTGACGCCACTAGAGACCTAGGGAATCCGGAAGACAAGAATGAGCATCCCGGCCCCTCATTGTTGGGTGAGCTGTCAGCAGGGTTGGGGCAACCCAAACAACAGGAGCCAAGCTGTCTGGAACCACTGTCTGCAAGGGCTTCTCCCTGATCCCACCAAGGGCATGGGGAGAGAAGCCAGAAGCACATTTGAGCCTTCTCCCAAGACTTTTTCCAGAGACTGCAAGCACTCTTCTTTCGGAAGGCTGGAAGATGGTGGAATTTACTGATCTGCAGGCAGAAGAACAAAGAGAAGAGAGATTTTTTTCAAGCCTGCTGTCTCTTTTGCCTCACCCACACCAGGCAGGTGTGTTCTGGGGCTTACAGAAGGCAGGATCATGACAATTAAGCGGTCCACAGAGGTGTCACGGCAAAAGGCAACGCGTGGGAAATAACACTGGAAAGATGGAATCAAGGCATGAGGATGAGGAGGCACTGATCAGGCCTCTGCTCGCCATGTCGGAGGCAGAGCAGAAGAAAGACAGTTGTCACCAGGAGCAGAGTGAAGAGAAGGGCGCCCATGGCGAGTGAGCTTTTCGTGTTCAAGGCCACCAGACCCAGGCCACCTGGGGTAGCCTTTTGGGTGGTCTGTGGCTGTGGAGACAGTGTCCAGCAGGGTCAGGTCACATTCTACCCAGGAGCTGCGATGGATCTGTTTCACACTGATGATCTGTTTCACGCCGAGATGTGACCCATGACCCCCAGAGGCTGTGGTTCCTGGGACATGGAGGCCATCAGCAGTGACTCGCTTGGTCCCCACAGTGGACTGAATACTTCTGTGACATCAGCCTCTGTGTAATTTCTGGGGGGCTGAGTTTCTGTTATCCTTGGTACAGAAGTGAAATAAAATAGATAGGATCCACCATTATACCCCCAGCCAGCGCCCAGTGGACCTTGGGCCAGGCCATCAGGGGGTTTCTTCCTGTTACACGGCCTGTCCTCCAAAAGTGCGAGAAGCCACTGGGCAGACCATCCCGCGCTGGCTGCTCACAGAGGAACTTTCAGACCCCCTTGATACGTACTCTTGCCTTGGACCATGAACTCTCAGTTTCTTCTGCCCCATTCAGGTGCAGGAGGCTTAGGGTGCCAAAGAGACACTCAGCTTCCAGGGACTCCACAGAGACCCTCCACTTTCCTTACCCCATATTCTCTTACACATTATGTCACCCTCAACTCCTGATTCAGATTTCATCTCTGCCTCAACACTATCTCTTGTGAGGACACAAATTCCCTGACATCCCTACAGTTATCCCCAGAGGAGAGTGGAGAGAGGGCAGAGTGGGGAGGCAGCAGGAGCTTTGTCTGAGGGGTGGGCAATTGACAGAAAGGGGGCATAGAGGTCACAAAGACCAGATGCAGCTACTTCCTGGTCAAGGTCTAGCTGCAACTTTCCCCAGACACCACCTGGGAGATATGGGCCAATACAGGATTTTTGGACTAAAAGTAAATGTGAGGGGGCCTTTTTGAAATTATAGGTTGAACACTGAAATATAATAATTTGTAGGGTATTTGCAGAAAAAAACAAAAGCTTTCTCCGCATCTATTGATATGATCATGTGGTTTTTGTCAATTTCAATAAAGAGTCTGAGGAGTAGTATTGGTGGTATAACCTCTTTGCAGGTCTTCTCGAATTCAGCAGTGGATCCATCAGGTCCTGGGCTTTTCTTAGGTGGTAGGTTATTCCTGCCTCAGTTTCATTGCTTGATACTGGATTATTCAGAATTTTTGTGCCTTCTTGGTTCAGTTTTGATAATTCATAGGTGTCCAGGAATCTGTCTGTTTCTTCAAGATGTTCCAGTTTGTTGGAGTACAATTTTTCACAGTAGTTACTAACAGTCTTCTGGACTTCAGCGGTGTCTGTTGCTTTATCTATTTTGTTTATTCTTTTAAAGAGCCAGCTCTTTGATTCATTGATTACTTGTATTGTTTTTTTAGTCTCAATCTCGTTAATTTCTACTCTGATCTTTATGATTTATTTCCCTTTTTCATCTAGGTTTGGGTTTCTGTTGTTTTTCAAGTATCTTGAGATTCATCATTAGGTGATTTGTTTGAGCTCACTCTGTTTTTCTAATGTGAGCATTGACTGCATTAAATTTTCCTCCTAGGACTGCTTTCATTTTTCCCATAGATCATAGTGTGTTGTACTGGTATTGTCAAATGAGTCCCAAAACTGTTTAATTTCTTCGTTGATTTCTTCTGTGACCCATTAAGTGTTCAGGAGTGTGTTGAGTGTTTATAAATTGTTTATAAATTCTCTGTGGTTTCGTGATTGATTTCTAGTTTCAATATCCACAGTGATCTGCTAGTATACATGGAGTGATTTCAGTTCTTTTGTATGTATTTAAGCAGGCTTTGTGGAGTAGTATGTAGTCTATTTTGGAGAAAGGCAACAACTATTTTCATTCTTAGCTCTTTGACCCATAAATTATGCTTAGTTTTTTTGAGGGAAAACTTTTCACACTAATTTGCCTTTCTCTCAAATGTAAGTTCAGCAGGTGGTTAATTAAATCATGTTCTTCACTTCAGAAAAATGTTTCATGCAAACATCAGGGCAGGACTCAGCAAGTTTTATCCATCTGTTAGCTCACGAATCTTCAATCATTAATTCTCTCGGGTGGCTTAATGGAAGAAAAAAAAAAAGGGTATGTGTCAGTAAACAACCATTTCTCAATAGAGTTAGAGTATGTTGTTGTTCAGAACATTGGATCCATTAATATCGAATAATAAGACTTCACACAACACAAGTGACTTGAGAAATCAGCATGGTCTTTTCATCATCACTATCATCATTTTTATTTTAGGGAAATAAAAATAAGACTGGATCTCTAGACTTCCCTCCTGCTCAAATAATAACACAGGCTGAAGATGAGTGGCAGACTTCTGAGGTTTCTCTCCCCAGAACAACAGCCACATGGAACTCCTACTGTTTCTTCTGGCACTGCTTCCAGATTTGTAAAGGCAGTGACTTAAGACAAGGACTTGGGCCTCTTATCTCTCCCAGCTCCTTACATTTCCCATCTCCCTCCATCCTTCCAATATAAGTATATCATAACTTCTGCATAACTAGCACCAATTTGTCATCATCACAGGGATTCCCTTTGCCTCTTTCTTGGATTCTGTGTTTTCTGTTTTTGTTTACTATCTCTCTTCTGGAGAGAAGAGAAAAACTAGATGAGGGCTAACCAGTTTAAAACCTTGAATGTCTGGAAATACTTGGGCCTTACCCTCAGTCAAGAAGTTTTAAGATGATGCTCCATTATCTCTCGTTCTACTGAACATAGCCAGAGTCATTCCAGTTCCTGAACATTTTTGTATGCAGCTTGTTTTTGTTGTGGTTGTTTTTTGTTTTATTCTTTGCTTTGCAATGCTTGGGTTCAGATCCAGGGCCTCTGCATGCTAGGCACATGCTCTACTTCCAAGCTATACCCCCAATCCCTGCTTTGTTTTATTTTGCCTTCAGGAGACTTGTAAGATATTTTCTGTCCCACAGGATATGAAATTTTGTCTTGACAGATATATAAGAAACAGAATTAAGATTTGGTCTATGAGAGGGAAAGTTAAGATGACTCCAGGTTTCTAGTTCAATTGACTAGATAATGCTTTTAACCAAGAGAAGGACTAGAGAAGGAGTAGGATACTTTATTTGGGGTTAGAGGAGGCAGACATGACGAGCTTGGTTATAAATATCCTGAGTTTGAGGGGCCATAGGATAGTCTAGTGAAAATGCCCATAGAACAGTTGCACATACAAGTTCAAAAACTCAGAAGGAGAGTGGTCTCAAGATAAGAATCAAAGCCATCATGCGTCCTGGAGCTGATAGTTTCATCGGGGAGTTGATGAGATTGTCAGCAAACACTACTGCATGCGATGGAGAAGTCTACTGTTGAACTCTGGCAAATGGCATTTGAGGATTAGACGGAGAAGACTCATCAGAGGTTTCATCTGGTCACTGTTCCACCTCTGGCCCTTTAATCCTTAGTCATTTAATTAGTAGTGACAATTTCCTGGATAGCAAGAGAATACTTATTTTCAGTGTGTATAAGTATTACTAAGCTTTAGTGATGGTCTGGAAGATATTTACAGTACAAAGTGCTTTATGCAACTTTAAGTGAGAGGAAAATTCTCTTCTAAGATTTTACTCTTTAAAAGACATTTTGAAATTGCCAGAAAGAGTAGAGTATATGAAAGGTGCATGGTTGGCAGGAGTCGGTAGGAGCTGGAGGAGGCTGGGGTATATGACGAAGCTGAAGGTTGGGAAGTAAACACCACTGCTCCTGGTTGTGCCCCTTCCCTTCCCTGGACTAATTCCACCACTTGGGGTTTCCTGCAAAGCAAGCTTGACAGTACTTTTCTTCGTTTCCTTTCTCTCTGTCCTGTTTCACTTAATCGGTGACAAGATACTGCTGTCAAGGTCAGAATTTACTTCCCCAACATATGTAAAAATTTGTATTCCAAGTCTTCTTACATAGGCCACATCCAAGAGGACTGCACAGTAAAGAGATTTCAACAATAGGTAGTCTTGGCTCAGTTCTGGTTTTGAACGTTTAGTCATATCTGACCATGAATAGCTATGGTGCCAGCCACTGTAAAGGGTACCATAATGAATTTATCATTGTCTCAGTCTTAAGGGACGTCTGGTGAGAAAAGTAGACAGATTCGTTGATGTTCCCTTATCCTCTCTCCTCCCTTCCTCCATCTTTAGATCCCTTCACATTTACAAAAGATTATATACAAAAGATCTATCTTCCTTATTCCTATTATCCACCTTTTTTTTTTTTTGCTCTTTATTTATACTTTGGGTTTTTCCTATAAGAGAAGTGATATTTAAGTTTGCATGTCTGATTTATTTCACGTAACATTATGGTCTCTGGGTAGATAAAGAAAATGTGGTATTTATACCCAGTGCAGTACTACTGTGCCAAAGGGATAAGGGGTAAATTTGAGTCTCTTGGAGGAAAATGGATGCACTTGGAGACCACAGTTATTTTCTTGGATACATTACTTAGCAACCTAGGATTTATGAAATTCTCACATATTTATTGATGTTTACTTGATCAGCAGTACATACAGCAGAGCTTACTTTATTATCAGTTTCCTAGCCTAGAGTACCAATAATCATATGCATATCAGCATGCCATAAGTCCTTGTCTTTTCTAAAAGCTGAAAGCACTTCACTTGTGGCCCTCATTCACCAACTCCAGAAGGTAAGATGATTGAGAAATACACAAAAAGAAAGGGAGAACATCCTTTGTTTTTTCCATGAAAACAGATGGGACTATATTTGGCATTATTCATTTATGGTTGTTCTGTAGTGTATTGTTTTCTATGGTTTTGTTTCCATTCCAAAACTGTCTGACACTTCTCACCAAGCTAGCAGTCAGCTAAATCACTTCCCAGTTTAATTTCTCCACCATTAATTTGGCCTCTTCGTGTCACCTCTAGACCAGTTTTTTAGCAGCTCAATCCTGCCTCTGCGGTTTCAAATTCTGTGTTGGCTCCTGTCTTTATAGCTCTTCACGTTGGAAAATCAGTCCTTTGTGATCTGGCCCCACATTTATCTGCAGCCTTGACCAATTTAAAGCTTAAGTGCTATGCACTTTGAGCGAATATGGAGCAGATGATTTAAGAAATTATACATGCGAGCTGGCCATGGTGGCATAAAATATCAGAGCTTGTAACCATAATGTTTAATTATCTTTCACCTGCAGGTCGGGATGTCCTTCCTCCTTCACTTTTCTGAGCACAAGCATAGGTAGCTCCAATGTTGCCACCCCTAGGTGGCAGTCTGAACCCCTCCCCTTGTAAGCTGATAGAGTTATCTTCCTTCTGTGCCCTTTTATTCCTATATAGTTATCATTTTGTCTTTCTTTTTTTTTTGGTACCGGGGATCGAACTCGGGTCCTTCCGCTTGAGAGGCAGGCGTAGGAACCACTGAGCTAAATCCCCGGCCCCTCTTTTTGTCTTTCTTACTAGATTGTAAGTGCCCTATAGATGAAGGCCACATGTAAGACATTTATATTTCCCCAGCATTCACCTAATGTTTCAGGCCTGGCACATAACTGATACTAATTAATCTCAGTCCTTGATTTTGCTGCCCTCTCTTCCATCCTTACCCAATTTAGATTCCATGATCCATCATAGTTATGTTTTTAACAAACTACTTGGGACCCTTGACTTACGAACTCAGTTGGTTCCCGAGGGCTGGTTGTAAGTCAGTGCAGCTGAGATCTGGATGTTTACCTGGGTACACATTATAGATATCAAGAGGCAGATGAATCTTTCATTAACCGAGTCAATCCAAGTTGTTCATGTGTCAGGCCAGTTGTAACGTGAGGGTCCACTGTATCTTCTTTCTTTCTTTCCCCACTTCTCTTCTTTTCCTGCCATTCCTTAAAAAAGACCCAACTGCTTTAAATAAATGGTCATTAAATTCAGACGCACCCTGCACCCTGCTTGACAATCCTGTTGCACTTCTCTGAAATCTTCTCTTTTTCACTTTCAAGAATTATTTTAGATCTCTCACATCAACTTCAAAATTCCAAATCCACCCCGCTTCACTGGGCACAAAGAACTACTCAGAAAAAAAGTTTTACCTTTTCACCACCAAAACTACCATCCCTCCCTCTTTCCCCTAACAACTGGGCTTGAGCCTTCTGCCTGTCATCCTTGGGTTACACAGAATCAAGTTTCAGGCTTTACTTTGGCGTTTTGGATCCCAATTCCACTGTCCTTCTGAAGAACTTTGTTTCTGTAGTTATCCCTTCGCTTCTTATCATATGATAGTGCCTTCTTCTCCCTAAAAACAACAAAAGTAAAATACCTCCCACATCCCATTTTCCTTTCCAGTTACTGCCCCCTTTCTCTGCTGCACTTCCTAGCAAAGTTTCTTCCCTTCTTTTAACTCTTCATTTCAAACGTACAAAAAAGGACGCAAGAATAATGGAAAGCAGTTTCCCCTCTATCACTCAGTTCACCAAATGATAACATTTTAATTTGCCTTATCTTTTTCTTTCATTCTCTTCCTATTTACATAGTTTCCAAATGGTGATTTTCTAGTTTCTTCTGTATCTTCCTGTATTTGTTAGCTGCCATTCTGTTGTAAGGAGGAGCTTCTCCTGTTCCCCTAGTTGTCTGTTTACTGTACTCAGTGGTTACAGTTCATTACGAGTGTTGTATTTTATTGTTCAAGCTGACTCAGATTATCCTATAAACACTTTCTGCTATAATCAGGTGTCCAGTGTGCTTGTACTTTTCTCCTCCCAGTTCTTGTATCGGTCTTTTTTCCAATGAGCCTGGGCTGCTTTAAGTGGAGAATGGCACTTAAAAACCAAGACCTGGACTCTAGGTGTGCTCCTTGCTACTGGAGTGTCATCACTTCAGGGTGCTTGAAGAAGACCAAACTGATACTCGGTTCATTTTCATCTCTGTAGAGAAACTTCCCACTAAGAAGTCTAGTAAGTTTGTATAGTCAGTCTCTACCCGTTCACCCGATTTTACCTTTCTGCATTGACATCACTACCACTGTTAGTTGATTGGCCTCTTGTGTCTTCTTAACCCACCAGAAAATGAGAGCAAAGACTGTAGCTATCCTTTCGATGTATTCTAAGAGTCTAGAAAAATGCCAGACACACAGTGGAACTCCATAAGTTGTTGAACAGATCCATGAAGGGGTTTTCTGGGCATAAGCGTAGTTTTTGTCTTTGTGACAGCTTCCTCTTTTGTGCTGATGAGGAGTAGAAACCTTTGGTATGTCCTCGGGGACTTTTAGCGATGAGTGTCCAGGATAAGAATTACCTTCCTCAGGTTCTTGATGAAACCGTAAAGGTTTGCCATTGCCATTACGGCCTTAGTTTTCTCAGTCCACAATTTATTTAAATTTCCTGAGTTTTCACTTAATTTTTTTTTTCTATTCCAAGATCTCATTGAGAATACCACATTACATTTAGTAGTAATGTTCCCCTTAGGCTGCACTGGCTTTAATAGTTTCTTAGGTTTTTTGTTTTTTTTTTTCCAGACCTTGACAGTTTTTAAAAGCACTGATCATGGCTTTTGTAGATTGTGCTTATACTGGGATTTATCTAATATTTTCCTCATGATTTTACCAGGCTATGTGGGCTTTGAGAAGGCCACAGGGTAAAGTACCATTTTTCATCACATTATCTCAAGAGTGCATACTATTAGCATGAGTTATTACTGCTTTGTTGGTTGGTTGGTTGGTTGGTTGGTTGGTTGGTTGGTTTTGAAACAAGGTCTCACTGTGTAGCTGGAGCTAGCCTTGAACTCACAGCAATCCTATTGCCACCACACCCAGCTTATGATTTATTACTCTTGATGTTGACCTTGAGCACCTGCCTGGAATAGTGTTTTTCAAGTTTCTGTACTCTAAAATTACTTTCCCCTTCTCCAGACTGTAATCTTTGGAAGGAAGTCACTGTTCACAGCCTACACTTAATAGGGAATTATACTCTACCTTTCTGAAAGCAGACCATCTACATAAGTTATCTGGAATTATTCTGCACACATGTCTATTCACCATTCAATTATCTCTATACGAACTCGTGAGTTATACTTTGGATTGTAATTTCATGACACTTCATTTCAGCACTCAAGTTGCCCTGCTCTGGCCATTGGGGCCTCTTTTAGTTGGATCTTGTGTCCCTTTGACATGTCCCCACTATTTTGGATTCTTTATTTTTGTTCTTGGAAGACTTCCTTACTTTTTTGGTACTGTCAAGATACTCCAGGCCTATCGGGCATATTTTCCACCCTATTCTTAACTTCAGTGTTTTGGCTTTTTTTTTAACCAAACTGAATTGTAAGATACTATTTCTTTATATCTTATTTTTAATTCTGGAATAGCCTATTTGTAACATGAGTATATTTTTTATTGAAGTATTTCAATAAAGGTTTGTTTGCTCGGTGGTTCTCAGCTATCCTGAATATTTTGTTTGATTGAAGGTACACTTGTTTTTATCTTGTTGCAACCAAGATTCTCATCAGGTGACTGAAGTAGCGCCTCATATTGTTCAACTGACATTTCTCATTGTTAAGAGATAAACTGGCCTCACAAATGTGAATTTTTCAGATCCTTACAGCTACATTTTCATGTACCTATTCTTTCCTCCAAGGAACATATTTTAGGTACCTACCATGTGGTAGGCAGTGTAATGGATGCTCAGACAGAGAGACATGACACAGTTCTTGTTCTTGAAATAGTCCCCACAGGAAGGTAAGCTTGAGGTGCATGAGAAGCCCACACTGCAGAGCAAGGACAATTCCTTAATCCGTACTTTCAAGGGGACAGAATGAGTGAGACAGGGAGTTAACTGGGGATAGACCAGTGTTCTAACAAAATAAGCAGCATGTAACTGAAAGAGTGTGGTGCTCTGGAGGTACTGCAAGGAGCTCAATGCAGCTGGATCACACATTAGGTAGAAGCAATGGATGCCTGTGTGCAGCAGGCCTAGGAACAATCATGAAGGGCCTCATCTGTCGTGTTTGTGGAGGCACTGTTGGGGATTTGAAGGATGTCAACACTGTGAAAAATGAATTAGAGTAACCACTTCAGTGAGGAATCCATTCAGTAATCTAGTTAGAGATGCGAATGGTCACAGGGATGGAGTAGAATGGATTGGAGAGATCTGAAGGAAATAGAATCCACAGACTTGTCAAGATAGGGATATGAGGTTAAGATGGAGTAGGTGATCAGTGAAATGATGAATAAAATATAGACCTTACCAGGCCAGGGATTTAGCTTAGTGGCGCCACGGCTGCCTTGCAAGCACAAGGTTCTGACTTCAATCCCCAGTACCTGGGGAAAAAAAATATGTGTGTGTGTGTGTGTGTGTGTATACACACACACACACACACACACACACCCTAACTACATGGACCCTGACAGTACTGGCATGTATGAAAATATATTTAATGAAAGCCATAATTTATGGTCCCTGCTGAAGTTTGTGTGTCTGCTTTCCAAGTACCTCGGAAGCATTACTGTAGATTAATAGTCCAATAGTTGATCTCTGGCAAAGTGATAGTACATCTGAGGATTAAATACTGCATAGTTCCAGTGCATTACACTCTCAGGTTCCCCAGAAGAGAACCAAATAAACTGGAAAGAAACACCAGACTTAGGGAAAAATTTCCAGTAAAATGTTTTCGTCTAGATCAGTCTTTGCAACTACTGTATAATAGCCCAACTTTTTCATGCCAGAGCCTCTAATATTTTTCTCTCCCATTTCCTGGAAGGGCTTAGCTGGTAGTGTCTCTTATCTCTGGTAGAAATCGCAGTGATACAATATGTTTACACAGTACATTGGTCTTACTAGCTCCTCCCACTGTGCAAATAGTTCCACGAATATAAGTTTGGCATTTGAAAAGACCACAAATACTTTTGACCCACTTATATTTTGTAAAAACAGTTTGCCTTACTGTGTGTCACTGGAACATTGACTGGTTATTTCTTTATCAGTAAATAACGCCTGTGTTTTAAGAAAGTCTTAAGGGACTAGGACATAACCTTGCCTCTAATTCAATCTGGCCAGTATCCTCATGAACTGTCTCAGCATTTTTATAATGCTACTGACAAGTAATAGCAACCCATTTTTGCAGATAAGAATGTTGAAATAACATAACAACTTAGATATATCAGCTCAGACCTCCTTATTCAGTAATGTTTCTCCCATATATACTGCTTCCAAAATAATATGGCTCAAAATCAAACAAGCATATTCACGTGTCAGATGACAAGTTTACATAATCCCTTAGTTATAGACACAGCTTCAGAAGGAGCTGGAAGGCATCCAAACACAGTAATATAATCTTTGTAAAATGAGAGATAAAGAACTAGGAAATAGTCCAAGAGGCTTTTAGATGATAACAACCTTCATAATCATTAAGCTTATTGATACCTACTGAGATACAAAACAGAATAAGAAGCAATTCATTTCTAGGCTTGATAAGTGGCAGAGAAACAGGATTTTCCTGCTATGTTTTGTTACAGCTTCATGTCAGTAATAATCACAAGAAACTACTAGATAGGCTGTACAAGTGGTTCCCTAGTTTTGTTTTGTTTTTTAATAAAAAACAAATGAATTAATGTCTTGAGGTGGATTAAAATTTCTAAGTAATTTGTTCATATCAGAAATTTAAGTATAAATCACTTTAACATTATGACCAACCCCTGTTAAGTACGCGCTCCTGGCTTAGTTTGTCAGGCTGATTCTAACAAAGAACACCCAATAGCTTATAAACAACATAAATTTCTTTCTTGCAGTTCTTGGATCTGGGAAATTCAAGATTCGGGACACTGGCAGATTCAGTGTCTGTTGGTGCCCATTTCCTCGTTCATAAACGGTGGTTTCTCACTATTCTTGCAAAATGGAAGTGGAAAGACTGCTCTGTGGAGCCTCATTTATTAGGGCACTGATCTCATTCATGAGGGCTACCCCATCATGACCTAATCTCCCCAGCCCTACTTCCTCATACCATTTACACTGGTGACTAAGTCTCAACATAATGAATATTAGGGGAAGACAGACCTTCAGACTATAAGAACCACCATTGTAAGCTAATCAGGCATTATTAGTTTGTAGTACCTGCTTTCCTTTTTATATACCAGCAATGTAGGCTCTAAAGTACTTTTAGTAAGTCCTGAAGATAGCATTAACTGAGCTTCATATTTTCAAGTGACCCCTAGAAAATGCATTTGTGGTAGAACGCAAATTGAAAACAAATGTATAACTCTTTCATGGTATGGCTTTGGTTCCAAGGAAATCTATCTGCCGCCTAAATATCTCTCTTCATGCTAACTTATACCTTTGCCAAGTAATACCACATTAAATTTGTCAACATCAGCCTTTAATACATAATTTAGAATAATGGATATATAGAAGGAAAATGGAGGATATTATAAACTGTGCTGTTCACTGTAGCTCGCGATATGTGTTAATTTGAATCGAACTTTAACAAAAATAAAATGTACAGTGTAGTTCCTTCATTGTACTAGCCACATTGAAAGTGCACAGTAACAGCCCCCTGTAGCTGGTGGCTACCATATTGATAAGACAGATGTAATATAACACAGAAAGTTTTGACAACAGTCCAGGAGGTACTCACAGGTACAGAAAGCACTTTGGTTGATAATGGCTTATATACTTATATTAAGATGCCCATATGATGGCTTCTCAAAAAGAAAAGCAGCCAGATTATTCATAAATAAAACATTTCATTTCATCATGCTAACATAAGTTACTTTTACATTTATAAATCCAGTTTTTTTCCCTAAAAGTACAACCCTAAAAGATTCACAAATGCAGAACTTCCAAAGGCCACATATGCAGAATTAAATGTAGAACTAATTCAGGATTCCCATATTTTGGAAAAATAATTTTTAAAACCACAATTTTTTTCCTTTTGTTTTATGCTTTATTTATATATTGAGGTGGGTTTTTTTTAAGTAACAGAAACCATGCAGTATTTAAGCTTGTGTCTCATTTTTTTCACTTAACATTATGATATCAAGATGCATCCATTTTCCTACAAATGACTCAAGTTTATCCTTCTTTATGGCAGAGTATATATACTCCATTGTGTATGTACCACATTTTCTTTATCCATTCATTTGTTGGTGGACATATAGGGTATTTCCCAGGTTTAGCTATTATGAATTGTGCTGCTATAAACATGGGTATGGATGTATCACTGTAATATGATGTCTTTAACTGTTTTGGAAAGATACCTAGAAGGGGACTAGCTGGGTCAAATGGAATCTCTAGTTTTAGTTTTTTAGGGAATCTTCATACTGATTTCCATAGTGGTTGTATTAGTTTACACTCTCACCAACAATGAAAATGTGTCCTTTTTTTCCCCACAGCCTCACCAGCATTTGTTATTGGTTGATTGCTTGATGACAGCCATTCTTTCTGGAGTGAGATGGAATCTCAGTGTTCTTTTAATTTTCATTTCTTGAAAGGCCAGTGATGTTGAACATTTTTTCATGTGTTTATTGGCCATTTGTACTTCTTCATTTGAGAAGTGTCTGTTCATTTCAGATGCCCATTTTTTATTGGATCTTTAAATTTGGAGGGGGTCCTAATTTTTTTTTACTTGTATATGTACTCTGGATGTTAGTCCCTTGTCAAAGGAGTAGCTGACAAAAATGTTTTCCCATTCTGTATGTTGTTTCTTCACTCTGTAGGTGGTTTCCTTTGCTGTACAGAAGTTTTTTAATTTGATGTGATCCTGTTTTGTGATTGTTGGCATTATTTCTTGTGCAACCTGGGTTTTATTCAGGAAGTCTTTGCCTACACCTGTGTCTTTAAGTGTTTTACCCATTTTGTCTTCTAGTAGATTGCTTCTGTTCTAATGTTTAAATCTTTGAACTATTTTTATTTTACTTTAGTACATGGGGAGAGATCTAAATCTAGGTTCAATCTTCAGCATGTGGATAGCCCATTTTCACAGCACCATTTGTTCAAGAAGCTATCTTTCCCCCTCCAATGAAAGGATTTGAACCCGTTGTGAAAAATAACATAGCTGAGTGTGCCTGAAATTAGCATATTTTCCATTCTGTTCCATTGATCCACAAGTCTGTTTTTTTGCCAGTACCATGCTGTTTTTATACGGATAGCTTTGTAGTTTAACTTGAAGTCTGGGATCATGATACCCCCTGCCTTGCCTTTTGCCCAGAAAAAGCAATATTTAAGAGAAATTTTTCAGGCATGATGACTTTGTTTATCCCATACTGGGTTACTCTTCTGTCCCACGTGTGTTTTTCATTAGCATCTTCTCCACAATGTGTTGTCATTTTTTAAATTTCTGTCTAAGGACATGAATCTGTTTGTATTATGACTGTAGTTCCTTGGTAGCAAAGGTCAACATATAACCCTTTGTGTGTCATTATCTTGGGATGAAACCTCTAAGTGTCAGTCGTATACTCCCATGCTTTCAACTTTGTGCACAAAGTGATTGTTCTAACAGGAATATAATCATCTGTCCCTTAGGAAAAATGATAAAATAATTTGTCTTTCTATGGCTTTTTTCTGGTAGCTCTTCTATTAGCCTGACTCCTAGCAGAGCCAGAGAAGATTTAGGATGAGCCTGAAACATCTCATGGGAGAAAGTAAAAAAACACTACAAAATTTTTTTAAAGAATAACCAGTAGAGCTAGGAGCCAGCCTAAAGTTCTTTCAAAATCTGGGAAAATTTGAGCATCAAAATACTTAAATAGATAATGAATTATCATTGAAAAATTAGGAACCTTAGAGTCCATAATGATGAATGACAGAGAAGCAGATGGACAGTCAGCTAGATGGAGAAGAGAGGAAGTCTTCTGTACAGTAGAATGCTGGCTGATCAATATGACTAGCACAGTAAAGGTGGAAAATCAGCACTTTACAACTGTTATGGTTGAGATTGGTTTGGGGAAGAATTATCCATAGATGCTAAATAGAAGGGAGATGTTTTGTCAGGGAGCAGGATGATTGCATAGTATAAATTACCTTCCTTTGTACTGTTACTTTGGTTACCAGGTGGGAAAATGTAACTATAAAATAGAAAAAACAGTGAGAGGCAAAGGATCTTTGAATGTGATTGGCTTCTGAATGCCCATGGGAGCATCAGACGTCACCTGTCATACTCATATGTGAGTGGGCCACATGACCTGAATTTCATCACGAGGAACATCAAACAAAACCAAAATGAACAATTTTCTGTTTTAAAAGTGGCCTTAAAAATGTCAGTGTCACAAAAAATGGGGAGGTGTGGGGTGGGCCAAGATTAGAGAACTATCCCACTTAAAGGAAACTAAAGAGAATGCAACAACAAAATGCAGTGTACGATCCAGGGCTGTGTCGTTGAGTAGAAGTGAAAAACATGTTAAAAGGGAGATAATTCGTATAATCACCCAAACTGGAATATGGAGAGTAGATGAAATTAAATGCATTATGTTGATATTGAGCCTCCTAAGGTCTATAACTGTGCTATGATTGTATTAGAGAATGGCTTGTTCTTAAGAAATACAAAGTGCATTGTTTTGGTTTTGGCTTTGGTACCGGGAATTGAACTCAGGGCCTTGTGCTTGCCAGGCAGGTGCTGTGCTGCTGAGCTCCATTCCCAGTCCTCATAGTGCAGTATTAAAGAGTGAGCGGACATTATGCCTGCAATGTATTCTCAGATGATTCAAGAAAATAGTTGTGTGTAGAAAAGACAGTATCGTATAGGAGCTCTGTTAAGTCTTGGAACTTTTCTGTCAGTTTGAAACTTTTTAAAAATAAAATTCTATCTGACGTTTTCTAGCCCTTTCTAAGGCACAAAGTGATGTGATGACAATGAAGATGCAGTCAGAGAGACTTTCAAAAGAATATGATCGACTCTTGAAAGAACACTCAGAGCTTCAGGTGGGTGCCTAGCGCTTTACGGATCTAGATTTTTTAAAAAATATTAATTACTTGAGTAAGTTATGTGGGTTACTTGCCCTTCCCAATTCCAGATGATGTACTTAATCCAGGCTTTGTTAAATGTTTAAGGAATCCAAGTTTACCTAGAGGATGAAGATTAGGACATTACAGGAAAATACAATAGGCTAACTTACAGCTTTCCACTTTGGGTGAAGTCTTAACAAAAGCACTGATCTGAAAAAGTGGCAATACTGAAAAAGAGACTGGTTCTAGAAAATTTTAAGTTTTTCTGATTAGAATATTAGCTACTAGTCATAGCAAAATGAGGCCAAAAATTGATGTTCTGCATCACAGTATTGTGTGAGGCGTCACACTTCTGTTGTCTCAGTGTTTCAGATATCTTAGGACAAAAGACTATAGCATTCAAATATGTGACTTATCTCCAAAGTTGATTTGAAAGATAGAAATGGGAAATAAGGGCCAGGGATTTAGCACAGTGGTTCCGCTGCCTGCCTCGCAAGCGCAAGGTCCCAAGTTCAATCCCCGGTACCAAAAAACAGAAAGAAAGAAATGGGAGATAAATGTCAGATCTGGGTATGAGGTTTTCTTTCTGTGCCCCTCTATTTCAGTGAGAGTCAGTTCTAAACATTCATCCATGCCTAATTTACCTTTCCCTCCTCTCTTCACCAGCCAGCCACTAACCTGAATTGATTTCTCAGCCACGTTTTGATCATTAGTGGGAGAAAATTGTGGCTAGATAGGCCATTCCAGAGGGCTGCTGACATGTGGCAAATAGGCACTGTACTCCTGACTTTGGAGTCAGATAGGACTGAAATGCACATCCCTGACCTCATACTAACTTTGATCTTAAGAGGTTATTTCATCCTTCTAGATTTACTTTCTTCATCTATAAAATTAGAGTAACAGGGGATTTAGCTCAGTGGTTTTGCCACCTGCTGCACAAGCTCAAGGACCTGAGTTCGATCCCCAATACTAAAATTAGAGTAACAATGCCTGGTTCATTGGTTTGTTGGGAAAATAAATTAGAAATGTATTATCAGCACTGTCCCATGTTATAGTAATATTGCTATTATCGTAATTATCATCATCATCATCAGTACCACTTCTGTGGAATTTTTTACTGGAAGAATGACCAGCCACTTCAGCCTTAGGTTAACTAGTCAAGAAGCATCCCCAAACACATTTGTAAAATGGTTTTCCTAGTTGGTTTGCATGTTTGATTTAACTCGTGGTCTTTGACAATAGCAAGCAAAAAATAGGGCAGCCTTGGGATGGATGGATACCCTGTGTGCTCCATTCCCCAGACACTGAGGGCTTTGTTCGCATGATCTGGAGGAGGTAGGTAGATTTTTAGCAAGACCGACCCTTCCGCATATCTAGAGTTCCTAAAATCTCTGACCTCCTCAGGGCATGATAGGAATTACTCCGTGATAGGTGCAAGATCCACCATGGGAAGTACAGAAGTCACTTTATACTGAGCAGCTCACCTAGGTACTTTTTTCCTCCTGGTTCTGAGGTCAGGGTGTACTCAGCTAGGATTGAGTATCCATACAGGTGGACTTTGCCAGGGTGTTGGAAATGGTTAGAACCCAAGGAAAGGAAAACTAGGAATATACCCTCAATTTCTTATGGCCAGTGTGCACTGCTTAATGTCTCTATTGTGGTAATAACTAATCTGTAAAAGCTAAAGGTCACTCTCAGGAGCCCTGAAGGATATGTAACAGTAAGATTCCTCGACTCATTTCCCCACCCCACCCCCTAGAAAGCCACCTCCAACTTGGAGAGTTCACATTCTTGGCAAAGGATGTAGAAAGGTTTTATGAGTAATTCCTTCCTTAAAAAAAAAAATTGTTATACCTGTTTCTTTGGGAAAGGACCCCATCCCAGATATACTAAGTGCCATGCTGAGTTGGCTGTAATTGGATAGCACATTTAGGCCTTGAACTAATTTCTACTTGCATCCCACTCTTGAAATATCTAATAGGCGACATTTACTGAGTGTACACTTTGGACAAAGCACTTGGCTAACTGATTCATATATGCTGTCAGGTTTACTTCCTATGAGAATTCAATAAATTAGAAGATTTTAATGTCCCTAGTTTGTGGGCTTGGGAATTGAGAACCAGAGATGTTCTGTAATTTACCCAGAGTCACTGAACTAGGAAGTGGTAGCGTTGAAACTTGGCGTTCAAAGTCAGGAAGTCCTTCTCCAGAACCTCCATCATTAAGCATGTTCTTTAGCCTGTGCTGGTCAGGACTGTGTGTTCTTAGAACCATTGTCTACCCTCCACTGTTCCATTCCGTGTCGCAAGGAGGGAGTTGTGTTGCCCAGGATCCCTTACATCTGACTTCTGGGCAGATTTAGCCCAAAGGAAGGAAGGAAAACAGGAGCAAAAAGTAGGAAACAAAGCAGGAGCAGAGAGAGAGTCAGGGATTTCACCTACTCTCTCTCTAGGTACTATCTCCTTTGTGGTTCCACATCCTTCCTCTGCAGTCCCAATTCCCACAGAGCAGCATCTACCTACTGGCCCTAACTCCTGGGCTCTGTCCCTCCAGCCCTAAAGTGGTGGTGTTTTTCTGCTGCTGCTAATCCCTTGTGGTACCTTTACCACTGTGTCTGGTGGGTCTCCTCTCTCATTACCTATAAAAACCAATTCCCTGTAATAAATATCTCAGGTTGAAGGGCTGAAAAGCCTCAGCTCCTATAACCCTGAGCTCAATGATTTGACATTCATGTACCTTGACTACTTCATTACTTGAATGAGAATTATAATACACTGTGAACATCACATCACATCCAATAAAGCACTTGAAATACTTTTAATCAAGAAAAGGTCTGTGTAGCCATAAGGT
Organism: Heterocephalus glaber; assembly: GCF_053883595.1. NCBI lineage: Eukaryota > Metazoa > Chordata > Mammalia > Rodentia > Bathyergidae > Heterocephalus > Heterocephalus glaber. Next base: position 21,584,619 of record NW_028258156.1, on the reverse strand, counting down.
GCATTCAACTATGTCTTGATTAGTTACATTTTTTTTCCATCCACTTACCCAACTCCCAATTGTCCAGTGTAAGAATCTGAAATTTAGATATAATTTAGACCATTTTCTTACACATGTCTCCTGAATTTTAATGTTCACCTTCAGAAAAAGCAAAAGGTAGCTATAAACTATCCATAGTGAAAAGCTAAATCAGAGGCCAGGGATGTAGCTCAGTGGTGCAGCCGCCTGCCTCGAAAGCTCAAGGTCCTGAGTTTGATCCCGGTACCAAAAACGGAAAAGCTAAATTATTTGGCCTCATGAATTTTACTTCTGTTGTCAACCTTAGTAATAGTATATAAAACTTTCATATTATAAAAAATTGTTAAAACATTAGGAAAATAATTGAAAGGTAGGAAAGCTGGCTTCTCTTCTGTAATCAACCCTCACTTTGCATTTTTTAAATCTATGAGGATTTCCCCATCTGGTGTCCTTCCTGTTATGGGCACTAAATAAATATTAGAAAACAGTCCCTTCAAATCATGTAGCCTTTGCCTTTCCTTATTTGCCTTGGCTGTCTTCTAAAAAAGAAAAAGAACCGATGAAGAGATGTTGGCAGCACAAACGTGTCAGCATCTGCCAGTTCTTCAATTTGATTTTGGGAAATCACCCTTCACATTAGGGGCTGGTCCTTAATAACACTTCCATTAAAGTTTTCATTTTTACCTAAAGTGGTCTAATATGTATAAACATGTAAAAGTGTTATCATTCAGAATACCTTCTCTAATCCTGTCTTATTTGATGACCTAAAGTCAATGTTAAGTTGCTCTGAAAGCATTAATATTCACTCAGCCTGTACGACAGTTTGAACTTTCTGTGTACAATCAGTAATGCTCTGCAGTTCCATTTTATGAGATTTCTTTCTTGACGTTGACATTTACTTTCTTTCGTCAGGTGATCTCCTAAGATTAATTTCTATTTCATTTTCCTCCAGATTCAAACGCTGTATTATAGTCATCTTTATAACATGATCAGGAAAGTATAATTTGAGAAGCCAGTTCTAATTTGAGAAAGACCAAAAAATACTAAGCCATCCCAACACAGCTTTTCTTTTGTGGATTTTTTTTTTTCTTGCTTCCCTTTATTCTTTCCTTGCCAAAAAATCTTCGTTGGTTTTGCAGTAGGGGAGTTTTTGTCCTAACTAGCCCATGTTTGCAGTACATAATGATTCCATTCCTCTTGGGGAACTGGTTCGTGTACAGAACACACCTTCATTCTTTCTACGCCCCTTCCCCTTCCCTTCCTCCAGGTCTTGGTCTCAGTAGGGGAATTTAAATTATTTTGTTTTCCTGGAGTAATGCGTGACACAAAAGCCCAAGAGGTTAAAGTGTAGAGAAAATGAATTTATCAAGAGTGTAAACATGTCTCCTGTAATCATTTTTTCAAGCAAAACTCAAATTTTATAGTTTTTAAAATTTAAGACTTTGTCAGTCCGTTTTCACGTTTGATGCTTCTTAAAATTAATAACTATACATAGAAAAGAGAACGCTTTGTAAAAGTCCGTGAGGGGCCGGGGATTTAGCTCAGTGGTTCCGCCGCTGCCTGCCCTGCAAGCGCAAGGACCCGACTTCGAACCCCGGTAACGAAAATAAATAAATAAATACATACATACATACATACATACATACGTACATAAATAAATGTCCATGTATCAATGGATGTGTTTCTCTCTGTTGTTGATCCACTTATATGCCATATTTTTTTCCTTACAGAATCGTTTAGAAAAAGGCCATAAGAAAGGCCTGTGAACTTTATGAAAGAAGACTGGAACACATCGGGTCAAGATAAATTTGTTAGTTTGGCAGCCACAAGAAAATTTAAAATTCAGTTTAGAGAAGTGCACTATGACTGGCCAACAGTTTCTATTTTTAATGCCACACATAAGGTGTATAGTAATAATGCTGTCAAAATGTTTGATACTGTTTCAGATATATTATAAACTATATATTCTAGCTCTTTAAAAAACTATAAGCATGTTAAATTCCATATTTACATGTTGATAATAACATTGGTGTATGATGGCTATTTACAAATAAAAGAAAAAATTCATTGCCCAGTTACTTCCAAAATTAGTTTTTGAAAGTTGCATGAAACCATTAATAATAGCCTTCACACTTTTGATGGCTTTTCCTTAATACTATAATTGGATGAATATGCCAATGTGTTTGAAAGTAGGACTCAGTATCAGCAAATCTGTTTACAGGGAAATTAAATGAGGATAAATAATAAGAATTAGCCACTGTATATATAGAAAAGACTCAGAAGGAATAATGAAAACAAATCACCTTTTTTTTTTTTTTGAGTAACAGTACTACGGTTTACTGCAATAACAAGACAGCTGTATCGATAATTATATTTTTGTTACTGTGCTTCTGCACCTGTTGGACTGTTTTTTTTATTGACATTTGTGTTGGCACAACATATTTAGTAAGTATTCTACCTCTTCAGGTTCCTCTAGCAATAGAGTTGACATCTCTTCACATAGCTGTCACAGCACTGAACTGAGCTGATTTTGCAATGTGGAATTCGACTGAAAGAGTTACTATATAACATGTCCAAAAAGCAGTGTTTTCTCTGGATGTGACAGTTATACAAATCTTACTTCAAAGCATGCACACTGGTGTCACATAGTTTCTCTTGGATGTTTCTACATTCTGAACATTAAATACTATTTTTCCATTCAGTATTCATTTAGAGGTAATGATTATAATATTAATTTGATTTTGTTTGTTTCAGTGTTTAAACATGAAAATCCACTTCCTTGTCTCATAAAGACCGAAATATAAAAGAAAATAAAGTATAAGTAGAGTTTTTACTTTTTTACTCTTTGTTAAATACTGGGGCTTCTTTTGGAGGGGGGTGCTGTTTTGGGATTTTTTTGTTTGTTTGTTTGCTTTGTAATACTGGGGATTAAACCCAAAGAGTGCTGAGCTACGTCTCTAGCCCCTTTTATTTGTTCTTTTGAAACAAGGTCTTGCCAAGCTGCCCGGGCTGCCCTCAGACTTGCAGTCCTTCTGCTTCAGAGTCCCAAGTAGATAGGGCTACAGAGGTATCCCACCACGCCCTGCCTCATTGTCTAATATTTATTTCAATTTTAACTCCAGCTCATTGTATATTTAAGTTTTTTATTGGAGAGTGGATGAAATGAGCAATACATGATTTTATTTCAGAGAAAAGTCCGGAGTTACTGCTAGAAAACAGACATGATGGAGACATTTAACCAGAGTAAGAAATGGGAGTCGGACCATATGGGCTGACAGTACCATAAATAAACCAGAGAAGTAGGGGAGAGATGAACAAATGACGACTCAAAACATAGACTTAGATATACCAAATGAGAGCTCTCTGGGTAAATACAAGGAGAATGAGTATTCGGGGCCTTGGCTTATTCTACAGAACTCAAGCCCTATGCCAGGATAACATAGAGAAAGGGAAAAAGGCAGTTTTAGAACTGGCAGAACCAAAATCAGATCCTGCCTTCACCACTCGTCTAGCCATATGATCTTTAAAAGAAGCTACTCTGATTTTCTAGGGCTTCACTTTCTCATCTCCAAAATGGGAAAAATAAAATTTAAATAGGATTACAATAGAAACTAAGCTAACACAGTAATTCTCAATGTTGTTTAGGTTGTATAATTAGAAGAAAGCCTGGATACTCTTAGAAGAGGATAAAGAAGCAATTTAAAGCTCACATTTAGGGGATCTTAGACTTTCAACTCTTGCAGTTTTACAGATTTCTCTGGGCAATTTTTCCTAGGTAAACTGGAGAGAAGTTAACATTCAGGGTCAGGATTTCAGTCTAGAATTCAGATATCCTGGTTTCCTAGATACTACTGTAGTCTTCGATCACAAACTACCCATAATTTGCTAACCCTAAAATAATTGCAATAGAAAGCCAGGGTTTGAATGAGAGTCTGTTTCCCAAGCTATGTTTGACTGTTCTTCCTACTGCTCTTCTTACCAATGGTAGTGCGTAGCAAATCATGTTATATGGTTAAAGTGAAATAGGATAAGAAGCCAGGTAGGACTACAATGCATTGGCTGTATGTACAGAGCCCTAAGAGGGGAGAGAAGGTGACTTGTCCTAAGAAGAATGCAGGAGTGGGTGGCAAGGCTGGAGAGGAGATGGGAGCCTGGTGAGATCCTGGGGCTTCCTACCCTATTGTACTTTATTTATAACATGCTTTCTGAAACGATCCCGAGTATGTTTTGTTTTCGTCTCCTTCCCAGCGACAGCCTCCTTCCCGCACACAGTAAATCAGTGATTCTCAGCTGGGAATGGAAAGGGCGTCCTCAGGGAACATTTAGCCATACCTGGAGACATTTGTTTGTCACAGCTAGGATGCTGCTGGTGGACAGAGGCCAGGCATGCTGCTAACTCTGCTCTACAAGGCACATGATGACCTGAAATATCCGTAGTACAGAGCCTGAGCTATCCTGTAACAGATGCTTGCGGCAGAGATTACCAGTTTTCATCTCACAACATCCATCCTTTTATTTGTCCGATGTCATAAATGACCTGACTTTTGTATACAGCTGCTAAGCATAATGGCACTGCCGTGTCATTACACACAGGGGAAGGAGGAAAGTTATGAAGTGGTAACTTCCGTCTTTCTTCCTCTGTCTTGTTGCCTGAAACAGACACATGGCATGATCATGAAATTGAAACCAGGCAAAGTAGAACAAGACAGAAGGACGCTCTGCCCCTGTCAACACAGCACCACACCTGTCCTGAATTGCTCTCATGTCCAGTAGATTACACCAGATAGCATTAATATGTTGTCCCTCCTAACATCCTAGACACGCATAAAAAAATTAGACATTTCCTACATGGAATGGAACCATCAGCCTTTTTATCTTGCCTTTCATGTTAGGATGCTGATCAAAAAGTATAACCTCTGCTATCCGCATATGGATGTTTTATCAGCACCATGTATTGCGCTCCCGCAAGCTATGCATTTCACACCATAAGAGTTTACAAGAAAAGTAGACTGAGGCCTCCCCTCCCTTATCTTGGTGTGATGTAACACTATGAACACAAGCGCATTTAGCTGCATCACATTTAGGAAGGTAACACAAGTGCTTGACATGTAAACCGAGTAAGTTCGGAAGAACTTTCATTTCCTCCAGGGTGGTATTCTTGGTCATCAGCCTTCTTCCTAGATTTGAGCAAAGAATGTGTTTGAAGTTTTACCGCCCCCTCCAACCCAGGCCAAGCCACGTGTCTTCCTGGTTAAGCCACATTTCTCCAGAGTCTAACGCTCCTTCAGAAATCTGAATCACCACCTGTGGTAAAGAATTTCTGGCTCTTCGAAGGGCTACTAATTTCCTGGTGCACAAAGCCTCCTAGAGCACCACTTCTTAGCCAAAACTTCCTGGACTAACCCTCCACAGAGGTCTATTTGAAGAGGCTTTACTTTCTTTCTTGAAACAAAATATATAGTAAAAGAAAAGTAGAGATCTGAAGAAAAAAAAAATGCATTATCAGTTTAGTAAATTTTCTCACATATACACATACACAAACAGTTACAGAAATGAGGTCATGCTCAGTTTTGATACCTAGTGTTTTGTGACCTGATCCCTGCCCCATCAATAAATATTTTTCTGCAGTAAGCTTCTACAGCCTGCCTCTATCAGGTCAGAGAAACATCCCCCGAGGGGCCTGAGGGGCCAGGGGGTTTCCCAAGCATTTTTATGTCCACACATTCACAAGCTCCATGCTCCACTACCACCATGGAGAGTCAGGACCTAGGCAGCCAGTGCTGGCAGAGAGACTGCTGAAAGCACCCAGGACATGAGAGCAGAAAAGAGGGTTGAGACCCAGGGTCCTGTGACACTGTGTTTCTCTTACTCTTCTTGGTCACTTTTTCACAAGAATCTTTATGGCAAAAAGTACTCTGAACGTTGTAGGGCATAGTGGTTACATGGATAGACTGCATGGATTCAAATACCATCTCTATTACCCATTCTATTACCCCTCCTCTTCCTTCTTCTATACTAGGAAATAGAACCCAGTGGCTACTGAGGTATATCCCCATATCTTTTCTTTATTTTTACAAGACTAGGGATTGAACCCAAGTCCTTCCCACTGCGCTACATCTTCAGCCCTTTTTTAAAATTTATTTTGAGATGGTCTCACTAAGCCTCAAACTTGAGATGTTCCTGCCTCAGCCTCTCAAGTAGCTGGAACTACAGGCATGTGCCACCATCCCCAGCTGTCTTCATCTTTAAAGTGATTAAGACTACTTCATGGACTTGCTGAAAGGATTAAATGAGCTAATAGACATAAAGAACTCGTAACAGTTTCTGGTGGTAAGCTACTCCCAACATTATACAAAAAACAAGTGTCCAGTGGTAATTTGCTCCCAGTTTTTTAAAAAGATAATATGACAGAATTGTTGAATAGGACTTAAAAGTGGAAAACATTCTGGGGCTGGATAGTGGTGATGGTTGTACGATATGAGTGCATCTAACACCACTGGACTGATCACTTTGGAGGGTTAAGATCCTAAATTTTATTCTGTTTATTTTACCACAGAAACAGAAAAAGTGGGAGACCCCTAGTTTTATTTAATAAAAATCTCCTGTAGTGAGACTCATAGGTAGTTTGGGATGATTTTTCCTAACAACGATGGGCAACTGTTTGCTTGGCAGTACAATAAATGTTTATTTGGCTTCGATGTGGCTCAGTTCTAGTGCATCTAATTCTTTTCACATCACCCCTCCCATTTCCCATCTTCGGAGTACATCTTGTTGTTTTAAGATTATGGCAGGACTAGATACAATTTCAACCAACCCTCCTTAAAATACTAGTAAGTTCCCATTCCAGGCAGTGTTGTATTTTCCATCAAATCTCATTAGCAGATTTCCTGGTTTTGGTTGTTTTGTTAAACACATGAACTTTAACTACAACCATTTTTTCCTTTCCTAGTGATTAACAGTAACGATAGTAATGCGTGTACATACAATTGTTCATATATGTAATGTGTATAAATAATGTTTTTAGAAGGCAAAGGTGGGCAGATCTTGGGTTTGCGGAGGGAGGGGCTAGAGCAGATACATTTTGGGAAATCCTTTATAGAAAATTAATACAAAATTACCAAAACAAAATTATGTATGAATTTACTCAGAATAAGAACAACAAATTAAGGAAGCATTAGACATTTTGATCTTTCTGCTAAGATCTTGGGGCAATTTACCACCAATCCTTCCCAGCTGAAAGCGGGCTTCTGTTTTCTACTCTACAACTCTGATATTCAAAGGCACTTGTGCGCCCAGAGCCCTGAGCGTACGCTTTGTTGCCTCCTTGCAAACTTCTCTCTGGGAAAGAAACAGGAGAGCGAAGGTAATTCTCGCGCAGCAACCTCAAACTTTAAAGTAATACGAGCCACACTTTTTAAAATTATAGTGAATATATTCTTTTCTGTCAGTGGTCACATAATACTACCAGAAAACTTAGTGGTTCAAAACAACACATTTATTGTCTTACAATTCTAAAGGTCAGAACTCCGAAAGCAGCCTTATTGGGCCAAAGTCAGACTGTCAGCTGATCTCCTTCGGGAGGCTCGGGGAGAACCAGCTTCCTTCTGCAGCTTCTACAGGCTGCCCGCATTTGTGGCCCTTCCATCTTCTAGGCTGCCAATGGTTGCTCAGGTCTTCTCTAACATCGCAGCTGTCCGACCCTGCCTTCCCCTTCCACATTTAAGGACCCTTGTGATTTCTCTGGTGCGTGCAGATAACCCAAGATAATCTCCCTACCTTACAGTCAGCCTTTTTTTTTTCCTTTGGCCACTTTACATTTACATACAGATTCTAAGAACTAGAGTTATGTGTTTGGGAGGCCATTTTTCTGTTTTCTTTTTTTTTTGGTACCAGGGGTCCAACTCGGGACCTTGCGCTTGCGAGGCAGGCAGTGGCACTACTGAGCAGGCCATTTTTCTGTCTACCACAATGAGTCAATTCTTCGAAGGCTACATACTTTCTTAAGACCATTTTTTTAACTTTCGTCTTCATGTCTTTTCAAATTAATTTGTAAGTGATATGCAAACAACTTATACATACGAATGGAAGCCATGTTTTGATGCATGTAACACTAATGTTTAAACTAGGTTAGACACACTTACCTCAAACATTTATCATTCCTTTATGGTAAAATTTTTCAAAATCCTTTCTTCTAGCATTTTGAAAACACAAAATACTTTTTGCAGTCTTATTCCCATTGCTTTCACTTGGTTCTTGATTTGTGGAATTTTCATTTAGCTGGACAATGGGCGAAGGGAGAAAGTCCTCGCGGTTCACATTGACCAGAGTCTGCTGCCTGTGGATTTTCCTCATGGAGGCAACTGCTCTCTGAAATTAGAAACTATCACATATGGGATTTTTCACCTAAAGAAAGCAGAATTGCAATAGGATGACTGATTGTAAACTTCTATTTTCTTCTAAACTGCACCAAAACTACAGGGAAAGCTTTTTGTTCTTTTGTTTTGATGTACTGGGGAATGAAACCCAGGAGCACTCTACCACTGAGACATCCAGCCCTTTTTGGTTTTTTATTTGAAAGCAGAGCCTCCCTGAGTTGCCCAGGTTGGCCTCAAATTTGCAGTCCTCCTGACTCAGCCTCCTCAGTAGCTGGGATTATAGGCGTGCACTACTGCACCCACCCAAGAATTTTTTTTTTCTCTTTTGTAGTGGTCAGGATTGAATCCAGAGCCTTCGCACTGAATGACATCCCCAGCTCTTTTTTATTTTATAATTTTTTGAGACAGCATCTCACTAAGTTGCTATACTGCCCAGGCTGGCTGGATTTGAAGTTACGATCCTCCTGCCTCTACATCCCAGAGTGTTGGGGCTACAGGCGTGCATCACTGCACCCCACTAGATCTTTTTTTTTTCAGCATAAACTAACAGAATAAAGTGAACATGAGAAGCAACAGCACCAACTTTGTGGAAACTGCATAGGAGATGAACAAGAGGTACTGATGAAAAATTCAATTATGTTACCTCTTGGAAAAAGCCAAGAATCGGGTCTGTTTAAGCCACCAAATAATCAAGGCTCAGGCATCGCTGGCACTATTACTCCTGAAAAAGGGGGATTGGTTGAAAGATATGTGAGAAGAGTCTGAACCCAGATTCCCCTCTTTCTCCAGGCTGCTGGGTAGCTCCTCTCGCCAGCCCAAGCAAAAGGCAGTTTCATCTTTGAAGAAGCTAAGTACAGTTCTGATTTAATAAACAGAAAACAGGAGAGTTAAGTAAGTGATACACGCACACTAAATGCAGAAGTTCTTGTTCAATCCAGAATGACGGCAGCCAGCTCTCTGCTTCCAGGCAGAAGACCTGTTGAGCGTTTTCTCTGAGGGACTCTCAGACTTGAGAGGAAAGGCTCCACACACAGATGTGGACATCTGGAGTTCCCCAACCTCATCCCCGCCAGCTCCCCCTGCAGGAACGAGCCACACTGGCTCATTTGGAGCTTCCAAGAAAGTGCTTGAGGCTGGCTTTTAAAGATGAGCAGGAATCAAGTGCAATGAGATATGTGATAATTCTGAAGAGCAACAACAAAAATTTTATACGCGGTGAAAATAGGGTGCAGGAAGAAGAAAACTCTCAATGTCTTAAGAGAGCCAATGGATTACTTCACTGTACTCATAAAGTCGGGATGAGAAATCACTTTTAAAATGTTTTTCTGAAAATAAAAGAGATAATTCTTAGGAGAAAAACAAAGGAGGGCATACTACATCTTCAGCATGATGTTCAAAAGTAGACTGTCTTAATTTGTTTGCTCAGCCATAGTAAAATACCTGAGACTGCATAATTTGTAAAAAAAAAAAAAATTAAAAATGATGCACAGCAAAAGAGAAGACCAACAGAGTGAAGGGACAAGCCACAGAATGGGAAAACATTTTTACAGCTACTCCTCAGACAAAGGACTAATATCTAGAATATATAAAGAACTCAAAAAAAATTAGGACCCCCAGATTGAAAGACAGTCCAAAAATGGGCATCTGAAATGCACGGATGCTTTTCAGATAAAGTAGAAAGAGCAAATAAATATATGAAAAAATGACCAGCATCACTGGTCATTTGTGAAATGCAAATTAATATGACACTGAGATTCCCTCTAACTCCAGAAAGAATGGACATCATCAAAAAATCAATACCAAATGATGGCAAGGCTGTGGGGAAAAAGGAAACCCTCTCCATTGTTGGTGGGAGTGTGAATTGGTACAACCACTGTGGAGATCAGTGTGGAGAGTCCTCAAAAAACTAAAACTAGATGCTCCATTTGACCCAGCTATTCCCCTTCTGGTACCTTCCTGAAAGAGTTTAAAGCATCATACCATAGTGATATATGAATACCCATGTTTACAGCAGCACAGTTTATAATAGCTAAATCTTGTTAACACCTCATATTTTTTATATACAATGGACCACTACTCAGCCATAAAGAAGGATAAACTTGAGACATTTTTAGGTAAACAGATGCACCTTGAGACAGTCATGTTAAGTGACATAAATCAGACACACAAGTTTAAATATCACATTGTTTCTCTTGTGTGAGAGACCCAAAGGGTAGATAAGGAGCAAATTGGGAAGTACGAAGACCATGTTCAAGTGGGAAGGGGAGCAAAGGAGGAGGGGAAGGGGAAGAAAAGAAAGGGAAAAGAGATTAACAAGCAAAAAATGGAAGAAAAAAATGGAAGCAAAGTGTTTGTAAATGGCAAGAGGAAGAAGGGCTGACAGGGGGAAGGAAAATGGGAAAAAAACCCAATTAAGATATATTATGTACAGGTCCAAATTCCCTATGATGAATGTGATCATTATGTATGCCAAACACATACTATTAAAAAAATGTAATTCCTACTGTTCTGGAGACCAGGAAGTCCAAGATCAAGGTGGCAGCAGATTCACAGTCTGGTGAGGGCAGCTCTCTGCTCCTGTCATGGGGCCTTGATCCTGCATCCTCCAGAGGGGAGAAATTCTGTATCCTTGTGTGGCACAAGACAGAAGGATCAACTTGCTCCATGAAGCCCTTGAGAAAGGCATCTACTCCCATTCGTGAGGGAAGACCCTTCTTCCCCTAATCATTCCTTAAAGACTCCACTTCTGAAAATCACCACAATGGCCATTAAGTTTCATGGCTGAATATTGAAGGGAATACATTTAAACCATAGCACAGACACGTACCAGTGAACTGGGCTCAGAGAAGATTTGACAAGTGTACAGGTACACAAAGACTGAGTGGTCTGAGTTAGATCAATTTTCTCAAAAAGAGCTTCGGAAAATAGAAGACAGTAAAGGGATGCTTTCAAAATTCTGAGGAGAAAAACATTTCCTAATGTTACCAAAAAGCTGAGATCCTATCCCACAATGATGAAGAATGAAACCATGGCTGAAGGGCTCAGGGCACGAGCACATTTATTTAAATGCTATAAAGGCAAGAAAGTTAAAGATACAAAAGCAAGGAAGGCGAAGATATAAAGGCAAAGAAGTAAATCTCCCACTAGCTGGGAGGGAGTTCTGAGTAGGATACCCACAAGGACATTTTTTAGGTTTTTTAAGGGTTTTTAAGGGAAAGTGAGAGAAGGGGCCCAAGACTGTGATTTAGGTTTTGTAAGGGTTTTGAAAGGGAGCTTGGGCTGTTGTGTAACCAATATAATCTCTACCCAAAGGAGACTACAATTTTTTAGGGTCCAATCTGTGCAGTGTTTACACAATGTACACGCAGGGTGCATACACCCCTGAGCCAATGCCCTGTCTCATCATCCTCTGGGGAGTTCCCAGACTGCTGAAGGACACCTAGCAGATGTTTTGTAAGATCCCAGAAAGGGTGCTCAGCAGACTTCATTTTGGGCTTCCCAACTCCATCTTGGGGCCACTGTCTTTACTGCCTAATAAAATCCTAACTCCTGTCTCACTAATTCCTGTTACACTAGTATTCCGAAGTCATTACAGATCAAGTATGAGTGAGGCTTAAAGACACTCTTTAGACTTTCAAGTTGCCAAAGTTTTACCTCCCACACATTTTTTCTCAGGAAGCCAGTGGATAGAAGATGTGCTCCACCTAAGGGCTGAGTAAACCAAGAAAAATGAAGGTGGTAACCAGGAAAAAGAAGATCCACATAGGGGAGAGGCAGAAAGAATCCACAGGATGCCAAGAAAGGAAGATTGCTAGCACGGAAGTAATTCACAATGCTGGGAGAGGTTTTCCTAGAAGATGACATTGAGCAGATACTGATATAAATACACCGAAAGGAGACACAGAAGCTGCAGGAGAGTTTGGGGTTAAATCGTGGTTATTAATGGTCATAAAAAAACAAAACACACAAGAAAAAACAAACAAGATACATGATAATTAAAATTTGAGGGAACACACATATAGTATCTAGGAAATAAAAAGTAATAGCAGTTTACCACATTGGTCCATTTTGGACAGTACTAAGTGTAACTCTGAGCTAAGGAGAAGTATGGTCTTGCATTGGGAGGATGGACAAGTGAGCAGTGGGCAGAGATGTGGCCATGCTGGGAATGCAGGAGAGCGAAATCATCACCTTACAAAGTAAGAAACATACAGAGAAATTAATGCATATTGTTTAGAGGTAGAGACATATCTAAGAATCAGTTAAAGGATTTGAAAGCTGTTGCCTTTGGGACAGGAAAGTGGGAGAAGGGGCCCAAGACTGTGATTTATGTATTTAATCTTACAGAAACATTTGATTCCTTAAATTTATAAGATTGATTAACATTTTTTTAAAAAAGCAATGTGGCAGAATTAAGTACGTTATTTTACTGTTCTGGAAATAATACACAGATTAATTAGATGTTTAAAGTACAATATGAGCTCTTTAGAAGAAAAAAGCCTCAATTAGTCTTCTCTATATTGATTCTCAGCCTATATTAGCATTTCCAGTTGTTCCTAATGTTATTATTCTGACATTACATTAGCATATGACTGCGTCTTTTCCACAACTCTAAGACTTAAGATGGGCACCACTTGGAATCTCTCATTTTTCCTCATTAAACACCTTTTCTACTTACTATAATTCCACTTAATAATTCCTTCTGGGTTTTGTCTTTCAAACTTTTTTTTTTATTACTTGAATACAGCTTGAAGCGTTCCAGTAAACAATTTGCAAGGTCCAAGTGCAAGATAAATTGGCAAATGAAATAGAAAAGACAACGACTGGGTAGAGAACAATGATCAAGGTCACCTCAGGTGATGTGCTATGATGCTTTCTCCATGGCTGTAATAATTTATGGGTCCCCATGAGCACTGCAACTCTAACTGTCGGCACTGTCTGAGTAGTCACTATGTGCTGGGCTCTCATTTTCGTACCTATTCTTCTTCATTTAATTATTGCAGCACTCCTAGGAGGTAAATGCTAGTGTTATCCCCAAGCCTCAGGCAAGGAAGAGGAGGCATAGAGAGATCATATTTTCAGAATTTCTTAGGGAATTCTGAGGCGGCTGAGCAGGAAACGAAACCCAGAGCCCATACTCTGAATCAGTGTCCTGCATTGTTCTCCATCAGTCAATGAGGGAAGCAAAAGAAGACAGGGAAAAGAATACACTCCATCGAGCCTATGTTTATGGCCCAGAAAATTGGCCACTGTGTTTAATGATCATCCTAATGTAACAAATGTCTGTTTCTTCATTGTACTTGAGAGAAGCTTGTCGGGGCTACAGAGATAAACTTTAAACCTCAAAAACATCTGTTTCTGCCAGGCATGTTGATACAAACCTATAATCCCAGCTACGTGGGAGGTTGAGGCAGGAGAATCACAAGGCCAGCCTGGGCACTTGTCTCAAAGTAAAAGGAAAAAGGGCTGGGGATGTATCTCAGCATTAGGGAGCTTGTCTGGCAGGCATGAAACCCTGGATTCAATCCTCAGTACTCAAAGAAGAAGCAAAAGAAAGAAAATACAATTTTTACTGGGGATTTAGACAAAGATAGTAGGACCTCCAGGGAAAGTGTTCAGTCCAAAGAAGATGGGAGTGGGGCTTTCTGGGGAGGAGGGGTTTGGAACCTAAGGCCTCGTGCGTGGGATTCGGTGAACACAGGAGTGAACAGCACTGTTCTTGGTCATCATTTATACTTGCGGTTCCCCTCTTTGATAAACTCTTTCTTGTTTTATTGTTTTACAAGATATAGGATTGACAAAAATTATTCCAAGATTCACCCTTCACTTCTCTTACAGGGATTTTTAAAGCAGGGATAGATGCCTCTGGGTAGAGAACCATGGCAAATGTGGGCCAAAGGACAGAATATGGGAAGTGAAGAAGAAGGTTGTTCTGTCAAGGTTAAAGTAAAGGGTAGCATGGTAGATACTGGTAAATGGAGAGATGAGAGGGAAGAAAAGCAAAATTCCTTGAGAGAATATTGTGAAATACAACTTGGGTTCAAAGTTTTCATAGCCCAGTCTGCTGACCTATGAAATTAGATGCTCCCAGTTGTCTTTCTTGAAAAGAATTTCCGAGGTAGAGATGAGAAGAAGGGTCTGCTCAGTGAAGACTTTTGCCAGGCTCTTTAGGTTAGTGCTAGGTGGTCGCAGTCTGGAGAAGTACTGTTACTGCTTAATACTTGGGATGAAGCCACCTGCGACATTCAGCAAATATGGTTCCAACTACTTGAAAAGAATTGCCTTTATATCTTGTGACATCTTCTAGGGACTCTGCAATTTAAATAAATCATAATCCCTTTGGGTGGGAGAAACTAAATTAGAAAGGAGAATGATTAGAAGCAGAAGGCAGCTTGATACTGTGATGCCAGATTTGTTCAAGATGTGATTCAAAAGCTGTGGATAAGTTTTCCTGGCCATTCTCCCAATTAACAACCTTTCACTTACTTAAAAGCCAAAATCCATGACTCAAAAAAGCATGCTAGGAAGAAAATTTTTGACAGATAAAATTAGCTATTCCTGGCAACATCAAACAACATATATACATACACTTGTGTACCTTTTTTTGGAATGAAGCTCAAAATATACCCAGCTCTAAGTTAAACAGCTCCCTAGGGCTCTAAAGCTCAATTAGAATAGCGAACATTTATCAAGTGCTTCTTATGAGCCAAGCATTCCATTTAATTCTCACAGCAGAATTATGAGATAGGTCCTAGTCTCATATCATTTTGTTTTAAAGATGATGAAATTGAGTCCAGCAGAAGCTAAATAACTTCACCAAGGTCACACAATTAGAAAATGACAGACCCAACCCTGAAACTCAGACTGACCCCACAACACGTTAAAGTCCTCCCCCGCAAGGGGTTTATGGTCTAATACTGGATTCAGAAAAGTACCTTTCAGGACGGTGAACGCATACACAGTAAGGGTGCTAAGGACATGTGGAGGAAGAACATCTAACCTTGCTTTTGGCTATGAGGGAAGCCACAACCAAAGGAGGAGTTAAACCAAGACAGAAGCTAAAGGTGGATAGGTGGGGGGAATTCCTGACAGAGAAAGAAACAGATCACCAAGTCCAGAGTACCATGAGTCCAGAGAAAGGGAAGGCTAATGATAAGGGAGAGCCATTTTGAAAACCTGACCTACACTGACCAGACTTGCATTTCTAAAACTTTTGAGGGTCCGCTTTGGGGAATGACTTGTGAGTAGGGCAGGAGGAGAGGCAGAGAGACTTGTTAGGAGACTATTGCCTTGCTGTTCCCCTGGCCTGGAGCTGGGGAGTAGCAGTGGAAACAGAGAGTAGAGGAACTGGAGAGCTATTCAGAAAGCTGACTTGAGAGCTAAGGGTATAACTCAGTGGTAGAGGATATACCTGTCATGTGCAGGCTCTGGGTTCAATCTTCAGCACCACAAAACAACAAAGAAAGGGACTTGACATTTGCGGTATGAAAGAAAGAATCCCATGATTCCTAAGCTCCTGGCTTGAGCAACTGTCTGAATGGAAATCCTCAATAGGAAATCCAAGAAAAGAAGGAGCTTTACAAATGAAATCAGGAGAAAATAATGAATTCTGTTTTCGCCATGCTGAGGTACTCATGCAACATACTAGTCCATATGAAGATCATTCTTTATCTTAGTCACCTAGTTCGAACATATTTAAAATGCATTAACAAAATTTGGATACGTAGTCAGCTGTCAATAGAATTTATTTTTGCATTTAGTAATCCACAACTACAAATTTATATACACAATTTATCTTCTAACTACACCATTTCAAACAACATATTATTTCTTTTTAAATGATAGATTAACATGGACCTAGTAAAAATAAACAAACAGTTCAAAATATTCTACCATATAAATCTGCCTCATTAGTGTGGACTTATGTTTGGATCAATAGCGATGCAGATGGTTATATATAGAAATATTACAGTTATGTGGAAATATGTTGGCCAATATGCACAGATTTCTTTGCTCTATCAGTTGAGAAGGCTTAAGCAACAACAACCCAGTAGCAGTCACCCCAGCAATCATCCAGATCTTGGTTCCTAATCACATTCTACAATAAAAGGGTCCAGAGAAATGGCTGATTCTAGGAATGGTGCAGGAAGGGTACACAATGAGTCTGGAGCATTATGTAGCACCAGGAAGTAAGGAAGTGGTTCAAAAGCAAAAAACAAAACCACCCTACATTGGTGGGGCTGTCAAAAGTACACAGGAGCCAACCGAAAGAGTTCCTAATGGCCAAAGCTGGAGATGTTTGATTAAAACAACACAAAAGGATTATTAAGTTTTACAATAAAGTATAAAATAAATATTCAGGATTACATAGTAAGAAATAAATAACTGAGTAAAGAGATGAATGACGAAAAAGAGACAGAGTTCCTTTGCAGAACGCTGACTAATTTACATAGATATGCTGCTCTCAAGGATGTGGAGTTGAACTCCTCATTCCTTAAGTGTGAGCTGCATGTAACGGACTTTCTTCCAAAGAGAGCAGAAAGGAAGGGGGTGGGAATGAGAGTCACTCATCAGTGGAGAAACCTAACAACATTACCTCCTTCAGGTGATCAAGACCAATTTCTACAATGGCAAGTCAGGTTGACTGTATACTCTGGATTCTATGCAATGAAAAATAGCACTTTAACTGTGATTTTCACCCCCCAAAAATCCACAATGCCAATCTAATTCTGAGAAATACCAAATGGATTCCAACTGAGGGGCATCCTAAAGAATATTTGGCCAGTTCATCTCAAAACGGCAGTGCCATAAAAAATGAGAAATCTGAGAGAATGTGACAGTCAAGAGAACCCTCAAAAAATACGATGACCAAATGAATGTGGTATCCTGGATGGATTCACAGAAGAGAAATATTACATTAAGTAAAAGCTACAGAAGGAGCCAGGTGTAGTGCAGGGGGAGAGCGCTTGCCTAGCATGCACATGTCCCTGTGTCACATGCACGCGCACGCGCGCACACACACACACCAAATCCCAAGGAAAGCTGAGCAAACGATGGGCTTTAGTTGGCAATAACGTGCCAATATTGCTTATGCAGTTGTAGCTATACAAATTTAAGATGTCAATTGTATGGGAAATTATGTGTAGGTTTATTGTTGTCTTGATCTGTAAATATAAAGCTGTTCTAAAAGTAAAGTATATT
Organism: Heterocephalus glaber; assembly: GCF_053883595.1. Lineage (NCBI taxonomy): Eukaryota > Metazoa > Chordata > Mammalia > Rodentia > Bathyergidae > Heterocephalus > Heterocephalus glaber. Next base: position 21,567,025 of record NW_028258156.1, on the reverse strand, counting down.
TTTAAAAATTCTTGTGTCCATCAGAATCTAGTTTCATGCGAATCTTTCCTGCAACACCCTCTGCTTACACTCTGCATGGATACTCCCCATACTCCCTTCATCTCCTCTCCACCTCCTCTCTGCTCTGCACCCAGGAAGCTGAGCTTTTGACAATGCCTGCAGAATCCTCGGGCTTCTCATTTTTTCCAGCAGGATGTGGGCGGTGGATCAGTGGAGAGGTAGGGAAGCATCAACAGGAGATGGGAGGTAAGGAGAGGAGAAGTGAGGATATTTATTCCCCTAGCTCTCTCCTTGCTGAGTGTGGGGTCGGCCACGGCTCCGTTCATTCCCTAAGGTGGAACACAGCTCCCACAGCACCTGGGTTCTGTTAACAGCGCCCTCCCCTGCTCTCTCAGATGTGGACTCTGACAGCTCTCTTCTATGCAGTTAACAACCTGCTCTTCAGCTGCCCCTGAGTGCTTTACCCTACCTTGGTTTACCTTGCCCCTGCTCATACATTTTGTGAACAAAGCCTCCGTTAACTCCAGCCGAGTGTGCCATGTCTTTCTTGCCCAGATGCTGCTTGCTACAATAATCAAGGATGCATTCCTTTCATTTATACAACCCGAGCATACTGTGCGCACGCCTGGTCCACTGCCTTTCCTCTTTCATCTCTATACAGTCTGAGTTTCTTTCCTGTCCTTACATATTGATCTACCTCCTTAGTATTCCATTGTCGGTGTTTACCATACTTACAAATATAGATTTGATAGAAATCATAATCTGAAGTTTAGTGGAAACAAAGCCTCAGATGGAGAAGTAAGACAGGGCTGAAAACCTCCATGTGATAATGGTGAGGTGAGCTCATGTTGCTAGTGTCCTTTATGCTTTCACAACAGTTCAGAAAGTGGGCTGTGGGGTCAGACTGCTTGGGTCCATATTCCAGCTCAGCCAAGCTATATGAGCACAGGCAATTAGCCTTTCTGCGTATACTTCCTCAAATGTAAACTGGGAATAACAACCCCTGTCTTGCAGTAATATTTATGGTCCACAGCAGTTTAATTTTCAAGTCCACTCTCTTAAGTTAAATCACACTAAACAACACAGCAGGTGCAGTAGAAATAATAACGAGCCCATCCTGAGCTCTCTCCATTTCCCTCTCAGCTTCTTTTTCTCGTTCTTCTTTGTTCACGGCACCCATCTGTCTCTTTACACACCTCGTCATAGGCTTTCTCTCTTTTGATATTTATGGTTGAAGTTAGACAGCAGGTTCAAGGATTGTGTCAATCCTAATCACTAATGCAATAGATGAAGTATGAAGGGATTTTTAAAATCTTCCTTATAAAGCAAAGCAGCTGTTAGCCAGAAAAAGAAAGAAAAACTACCTGAAATGATATGTTGTCGTTTCCCCATTAAAAGTAGTTAGGATCGGGCCCGGGAAGTTAGATCAGTGGCGCCATGCCTGCCTGGCAAGCGCAAGATCCTGAGTTGAATTCCCGGTACCAAAAAACAAACAAACAAAAAACAAAACAAAACAAAAGTAGTTAGCATGACGGTCTGTATCCGTTTTTCTCAGAGCTACAAGAGTTACTTTGACCACTGAGGAGAACATATTGGGTATAAGGTGCCATCATAACCAAAAAAATAGTCACCCATGTAATAACTATAAATAATTGAGTATAATTTAAATGTTAACATTTTTCCTGTACTTCCAAGAGATGTAGTTACTTGTTACTTCTAGAAGATGTAGTTGCCAAAAAATTTTATCCAAAGACATTTTCCCAAGAACTTCAAAGTATGTTGAAGGTTTCTGATTTTTCATTACCACCTGAATTCAAGGTTTATCTCTGCATGTTACAGAAGAAAAAAGGGTCCCTCATCTTCCTCCCGTAAGTACTTATGTTAGTCAGCTTTTCATTAACAAAAGGAAAACCTGAGATAAAGTTAATTTGGGCTCACAGTTTTTGAGGTTCTGCTTCATGACTGACCTCACAGCCTAGGCAAGAAGCAAGAGGGGAGTACATGGTGGAACCAAAATGTTCATTTCACCATGGTCCAGGGAGTGAGACAGAGGAAGGGCCTGAGGTCCCACAATTCCCTTCAAGGGCATGCCCTCAATGACTTCACTTCCCGTGATGCCCCGCCTCTTCGAGGTTCCACCCCCTCCTCCCAGTGCCCCCTTGGGGACCAGGCCTGACTGACACATGGGCCTTTAGGGGGCATTCAACATCCAAACTACCGCACTGGCCTGTAAATACTGGACGGGCTTGGTGCTGGTATTTTATCTACCTCCTCTTCCTTAATGCCTATTTTAAATGACATCTGAGGACTTCCAGTCTGACGTTTCCAAGTTTGACGCGAGTGGATGTCAGTCACACTGCCTTCCTGTTTCCAAAGCACATCAAGCTCTTTCCTGACTCAGAGTCTTGCCCCTCTGTTCCTTTTCCAGGAAGGCTGCCTCCTCCTCTTCCTTCAGATCCCTCTCTGAATGTCACTTCCTCGGAGGTAGAAAGGCCTGACCACTCTTTTAAGGCAGACCCTCCTCCCCATCCTGTATGTTGCTCCCATTAATACTTCTTCAAGACACCATTCTGTTTCTTTTTCCCATGACTTTATTTTTTTATCAAAATAAAATATTATCTGATTCATTTAATTGCTGAAAGTCAGTGTTCCCCACTAGAATAAATGTCCTTTGAGGGTAGGAGCATTGTCAAACTGTCACTACTGTATCCCCAACATTTAAGAGTGTCTAACACAAGTAGGGGCTCGATAAATACTCATCAAATGCATAAATGAATGAGTGAACAAAAGAATGGTTAAATGAATGGGATAGAATTCTTAAACATCCATCTCATAATATGGTACAGTGCTAACTTTAAACAACCTTCAAATTTCTCTTTTCTCCTTCCACTGAAGAACTCTGAAAGCTACATACACTGAAATAATAAAAAACGTGGGCCAGGGGTGGTGCCTCATGCCTGTAATCCCAGTACTTGGGAGACTGAGGCAGGAAGAGCACTGTGAGTTCTGGGCCAGCCTGGGCTACACAGTGAGTTCAAGGCCAGCCTGGGCTACACAGTGAGTTCAAGGCCAGCCTGAACTACATGGCGAGACCTTGTCTCAAAAAATAAAAATAAAAAGAGAAACTTGGAAGAGTCCTCACATCGTTCCTTGCTAAGAAAACTATGCCAGTACTTCCTGGTAGCAAGAGAAATTTACTTACTCATGTATCAAATTTGGATTCATATGAAAGAATACAGGATCTCCTCTATGGCCTGAGAAACTTATTCAGTTATATTTTTATTGACACTGACAATGGTTTTCAACTGGATGAACTGAGGTTTTACAAAGAATTTTCTTTAAGGGTGGATTCTCACCTTTTGAAACTAGTCAAATTTGAAGCCAAGCACGGTGATGCATACTGTACCAGGCTACCGGGGAGGCTGAGGAAAGGAGTGTAGTGTGAGCTCAGGAGTTCAGAGGCAACCTGAGAATCTCCTCAAAACTGTGTCTCTTGAAAAATAAAATAAAGTTTTACTCCTAAACAACAATTTCTCCAGATTCTATCACCAAGCAATCAATGCTTTGGCAAATATTTATCTATTAAGTTGTCAAAATTTGCCAAGGTAGTAATGCAAAAAAAGATTTGCATTAGGATCTTAATTAAAAAGTATACATCTGTGTTTCCTGGGGGAAAAGGAAATATGCAATAAATGTAACAGTGACTATCTGAGCAATGGGATCATAAGCAATTGCTGTTTTCCATTTTATACTTTAATGTATTTCCCAGATTTCCTGCAGCAGACATGTCTTATTTATATGTCATAAAATATAGAAATTGCTTATGTCCTTAAGGAGAATACCTTATAACTGGAGGGGAAAGGGAATGTGCAGGAAAGAGAACACATGTGAGTGCAAAACCGATGGTTACAGAAGAGAATCTCAGTGAGTTGTGCGGGAAAGAAGAGATCAGAAAAGTTGAAGGAGACTTTAAGTTCTTTTTTCACACAAATACGGCAGAAATTTAGCATCTAGTGAGAAAAGTACATGCATAATAGAAATAAAACCTCAGGATTACAGTTCACTTTTCTCAGGAGAAACCAGCCTCTTCCTCTGGCCATTGTTTTTTGGGGTTTCTGTGGACTACCAGTGCCAATCTGAAATGTGAATAGCATTTTAGTTTTAAAAGTGGATAAATGTGGAAGCACTGCCTCCTAACAGAAATGATTCCCTTTCATTCCACATTTTTAAAAAATAAATAAGACATAGATAATACATCATGCTTCAACGATAGTGACAAGAATCAGAATCTAGGTTGCTTCTGAAAACAGCATTTTGGACATTATTTGCATTTTTTATTCTTTTGCAATTCTCCCTATTAAAGAATTTATTTATTTTTGGTACCAGGGATCGAACTCGGGTCCTTGCACTTGTGCAGCAGGCAGCAAAACCACTGAGGTAAATTCCCGGCCCTAGAGAATTTATTAAGTTGTAAAAAGAAAAGAAAAATTGAGATTACAGTATTTTCTCTTTAAACAAGGAAAATGTAGCAAGATAGACTGCTCTTAAATTAACAAAGAACTCAAATCATCCTTGCCGCACGGAGTCACTTAAACGCATAGATATATTTAGAAATTTGTATAAATATTCATATTTCATTCATTCCAGGATGCTATTAATTGTAAAGCTCACAATTATTTTATGAGTCACTAAGAAGTAAAAAACGTGGCAAATTGAACCATTGCTCATCAGATATATAAGTTGAATTCTGTTGAAATGGGGGAAATGTGCGTTTTTAAAGCAGTGAAATAGGACATACATGTTATGACCATTGATGAATGTCTGCTGCACCCACAGGCTGCAGGCTTTTGTTCATCATCGTATCCAGGACTACTCAACTGAATGAGTGAGTGAATGAATGAGTGAATGAATGAATGAAATGTAGATCTAACAGGGGAATTTTTCTCAGATTCCAAGTACCTCGATGAAAAATGAAATAATGCCATGTAAACCAGCATGAAAGGCTAAAAAAGTATTGCAGAATAACGATATTATCGTCTGACATTTATTTTGAAGTGACACATCTATTTCTTTGGAAAGCCCTCCCGGATATCTATGATTAAAGTCTGATATATAAGAACCACCCACCTGTGTGCCAAAGGGTGAAGCTTGATTTGGGGAGTGTGCGTGAGTAAGCTGAAATGTTTAATATGCCGAGTGGACTGGGTGGGGAGAGCAAGCTGTTAGCACCTCCTACTCTTCTCTGTTTTCCAAAGTTGGCCAAATTCAGGGACTCTGTTGTTTTACCTACTGGAAAAGACTTTCTATGCTTACTTTGATAGAATCCTATAATGAACATACTATTTTTTGTCTAGGCACCATTTATTTCTGCTATAGGAAAGGCAATTAACAGAGAATAAGTAGTATCTTCATTCAGATCCATAGAGGATATATTATTGTGTGGTTATTGGACTCAATTCTTACGCAGAGACATGCACGTAAGAGTTCTGCCTGTTCTCCCAGGGAAGTTATGTCTTTGGCTCCTGGTGTTATGCCATAGTCTATTTTCTCCTCTGTCCTGCTACCTCTACCCCAGTCCCCCATCCCCGGAGGAACTGTCACCACCAAACAACTACCCAGTTCTGATGCAAAGTGGTCCACAGGGCTGGCTGGACTCGAATGAAAATGTTTAAGATGGCAAACAGACAAGAAAAACTCCTTGTTAGAGTAGGCTACAGCTTATATTTGCACAGAATGTCTCTAAATTAATTTTTTAAAAACACTAGCTCATCTAGGTGAGTCACTATGGAGCTCTGTATATGAACTGACACTCGGGACTCCTTGACAGCTACTGGCCAAGGTAAAGAAAAACCCACACTCATCAACCTGCACATCTATCCACTCCATAGTCTTGACTGAAAAAAAAATTTATAGGTAAAACAAATGTAATATAGCATTTAGTTTAAAAAAGTGTGTTTGGATTATAAAGGAGTTTGTTTGTAGACCATGGAAGATGATAATAATGGCTGGAGGGGACTATATTGCTTCCTGTCAAGAAGTTTTTTGTGGGGGCCGGGAATTTAGCTCAGTGGTGCTGCCCCTGCCTCGCAAGCACAAGGTCCTGAGTTCGATCACTGGTATGGCAAAAAAAGATGTTTTTGTGTATAGGGGAGGAACACTTGTTTGTAAATGGAACGATGATACTAAGGTAGTCAGAGATGGGTTTTTTTGTTTGTTTGTTTTTTGTTTTTGACAATGTCTCACTACATAGTACAGGCTAGTCTTGAACTCCCTATGTAGCCCAGGCTGGCCTCAAACTCACTGCAATCCTCTTGCCTCAGCCTCCCAAGTGCTGAGATTATAGGGATTCTCCACCCCGCCTGGCGAGAGGCCTCTTAAGAGAGGATCAGATAAGGTGCCAAGAGAATACTGAAAAGGGACTGGATTAATTCTGACTGAAAGCATCGAGGAATATTCACAGAAGAGAGAGCCGTGTGAGGGTGTAGAGAGTGGGTACATGCAGAATCTACTGTAAAACAAATACTGGCCTCTATTTCCGTGGCATTGTACTTGTACATCCAACAATAGTGTGCTACACGTGGTAAATGCATACACACATACATACATCTATACACAGGAAGACAAGTTTAGTACATATTGCAATTTAATAATAAATATACATCTTGAATCACCCAAAAACCTTAGAGGGATGACAGACTCCATTGCAGAATGATAGCAGCACCACTGACCTCGACACACAAGCTCTCCAGACAGCAGTATTCATCCCGGTGTGACAAACACTGTGTGCCCCAGGTGGGGGACATGCTGTAGTTAAGGACCACTGGCGTGCTGCACACAATAAACACAACATGTACAAGAGGGTTTTCCTCTCTTCTCTGTAAGCAGATAAGAATTCTGAAGTCTATCCTGAATTCCCTTTTGAAGTCAATTTCCTCTCTCTGTCTCTCTCTCTCCTCCCACAGGATCCACTGTTGCCCAAACTGCACGAGTCCTATGTGCCAAGCTGGATCATAACCTCCTCAGGTTAAGAAACCATTCCAACATATGGAAAGCAGTTGATTCATTTATCCCTCAGAAAAACACTCATGCTTACAACATGTTGACTAAGGATTTACAGTAGGTTTCTCTTGAGAAGATTTCTGTTTCCTGGAGTTTACAGAATGTAGAATCTGTATTTTCCAATTGGGTAACTGAAGGTCGGTGTCCTGAAGGTCCATATTTTGGAGTCTCTTCTGTATTTACTTCAGAACACTTGCAGTCGAGTGAGAAATTCCTGGTTTACCAAACTCTTCCTTCCACCTTTTATCTTAACCATGCTTTAATTGCAGCAAAACTCATCCCAACACAAGACGAAACCCTGAAGAGGTTGGACAGATCTGACCCCCTCTCCCTCTTCTAGTCTTGATTCCTGTCCAGTCCACTTTATTCCTTCCCCGATAGTCCACACGAATGAGAAGAAATAAAGACCCAGGTTCAGGTAAGAAAAGGGCCACTGGACACTTGATTTTGATTGTGAAATATAACGGGGCGGGGGGAGAGGGAGAGATCTACAAACCACAAGGAAATTTATGATCTCTGTAATCTCACCCACTGAGTACTCCTAACACACTCTGTACAAACCCAAAGCCTGGTTACCGTACAGACCCACCAGGGACCCCTCGCACCGGGCCGCAGCGCAGCAGCGCAAGACCCCGGAGCTCCCCCCGGGATGCACAGGCCTTGGGTCAAGGTCAGCGCTCTGGGCCCCGCTGACCTCGTCCCGTCCTCCCAGGAGCCGCGCAGGTGCAGCCCGCCCCTCCCCTCGCCTTAGCCGTGGGGGATCCAGGTGGCCCCGGACAGCCAGTGAGATTCCCGGCCCCCAAGGGTTCGGGGAGGGAAAGCACGAGGGAGGGGTAGGGCTCCTTTCCCGGTAGGAAGCGGGGGAAGACCGCAGAGAGTCCTTCCTCTGGACCAAGGTGTCCCTGTTGCTCCGTAAATAAAGCGTCTCGCTGCCTTCCTTCCGCGCACACTATAAAGGCGGGACCTGCCCTCCTGCGCTGGTGAGGCGCTCGCTGGGGCAGCAGGTGGGTAGTGAGCTCCCGCCTGGGCTGTATCCCTGGGCGCAGGAGGGGACAGTCGGGGACAGCGGCAGAGAAGGCCAGGGAGCCGCGCTCCCAGCGCCCAGGGAAGTGACGGGGCGGACGCCTGCTTCCCCAGCCCCCGAGAGCCGCCAGAGGCTGCTGCAATTTGCTGGCAGCGACCGCATCCCCGGGACCGGAGCTCGGCCCAGTGTCCCCAGTCCGCAGGGCGGCGCATCTGTGCCCTGCGCCCGGGATTTCAGGACGCGGACAGCGCCCGGCGACCGGGGAGGCGCGGGGTGGGGCCGGGGCGCCTCGCCACCGGCCCCTGGATCCGCAGCAGGCGGCGCCGCAGCTGCTCACGACCTTGGCGTGGCTCTCGCCCCCGCTCCCCGCAGGTCATGGCCGCGCCTGGCTCGAGGTCGGAGCCGCCGCCGCTCCCCGAGTGCAGCTATGCCGTGTCGCGGCCCGTGTACAGCGAGCTCCTCTTCCAGCAGCGGCACGAGCGGCGCCTGCAGGAGCGCAGGACGCTGCGGGACAGCCTGGCCCGGAGCTGCAGGTAGCGCGGGACAGGGACAGGGACGGGGACGAAATGGGGGCGCAACCGTGACGCCGCCCGCGGGGCAGAGGGAGGCTCCTCCGGTCTCAGGCCAGAACGCACGGAGACTCTGGGCCCGGATAGCGAAGCGCTGGGGAGAGCGGTTCCCCGAGCCCTTCTCCCCTTCTTGCTGAAACCTGGAGCGCAGTGGGTCTCTCTTCGCCTTCTTGCTAAGGCCCGGCTGTGGAGAGGAGAGAGAAAAGGGCTCCTCTGAAAGCTGACAGAGCCAGTTGTGGTGATGCCTGTAATCCTAGGACTCTGGCAACAAGAGGCAAGAGGAGCCAAGCTCGAGACCAGCCTGAGCAATTTAGCAACTTAGCGATTCCTGGTCTCAAAACTTAAAAAATAAATAAATAAATAAAAGTACTGACAAGTAGCTCAGTGTGAAGGCCCTGGGTTCCATCCCCAGTACCGGGGAGGGAGAGAAAATGACTCGTAAACCCACCACTTGGCCAGGTGTCCGTGAAACCCTGGAGCCAGTCCAGCTGGAGATCCATTCAGAGCTCGGGCGTGCAGGCCAGCAGCCAACGAGACCCCTGGGGGCGCCGCCGCGTCTCTAAACCCAAAGTGCCACCCGGAACAGGTGCCAGAGGACCGTCAAACCATAGCCAGATGTTCTTGTTTTTTAAAACCTTTTATTATCCACCATTTAAAACATACAAAATATAGTACAATGAACCCGCCCTCAGAGTTTTTGCTCCTCAACCAGCTTCAACAATGACCAACCCAATCTTCTTTCACCTATGGCCGCCCACCTGCCTCCTCCTGTGTTACTTTGAAGCCAATCTCTTGTGGATCTTTCTGTCTGTTACTGTCCTCTCCTCATCTCCAAAGGGGGTCTGTTCCAAGACCCCCGCAGGTACCCAAGCCCAGGAAATTCAAGTCCCTTTTACAAAACAGCTTAGTATTTGCATTTAATATGTGCATATCCTCCTGCATTTAATATGTGCATATCCTCCTGGTATTTTATTTTATTATTTATGTATGTATGTATTTATTTGGTAGTACTAGGGAATGAATCCAAGGCTTTCGAACCAAGCTGTATCCTCACCCCATTCCTTCATTGGTTTGAGACAGGCTGTCACTAGGTTGCTAAGTTGCCCAGGCTGAGCGTGATCTTGCAGTCCTCCTGCCTCAGCCTCTCAAGAGTTCTGGGATTACATGTGCATGCCTCCACACCTGGCTTCCTCCTGTACCGTTTAAATCATCTTTATGTGATTCATAATACCTAGTACAATGTAAGTGCTGTGTAAAGAACTTGCATTGTTTAGGAAATAAGGACAAGGAAAAAAATTTGTACATGTTCAGTACAGACACATTTTCCAGATGATTTTTGATCTGTGGTTGGTTGAATACACAATTGCAAAGCTCATGGATAAGGGCTCCATGTATCTCTAGTATATGTCTAAGGACTCTTAAAAATACAACCACAGCTGTTATCCTCCTAAAAATAATTCCTTAACACCAAAAACTGAGTCATCATTGAAATTTCTAAATGTCTCCTAAATGTCTTACATTAAATAATGTCCACCTGTAGCTGATATTTTTTCTTTTATGTTTAGTTGTTGAATTTAAAATTGCCAAGTAGCAAAGTATAAGGTATACATTCATCATGTTAAGGTTTTGGTCAGCACTGGCTCCAAGCTTGTATTGCCAAAATACACAGTGTTTATTTTTCTTTAAGAAGAAGAAGGCCGGGCCTGGGTTAGAAGTCTGTAAATTAATCTCCACATGAGAGACCCCACCTTGACCATTCTCTGGCTGGACCAGAGAATGAGCTCTTGTGTAAGATATTTTCTCAGAGGATTAAAAAGGTGGAAGAGGGGAGGGATCACTTAATCCTGTGTTCCTAGTATAATGCATTTAAAAGGATAGATACAATTCTTTGCAAAACTTGATAAGCGCTTCAGTGTTAGTATTGTCCATGACATTTTTATTCTTTTTCTAAATAATTACAAACATCAGCAGAGTGCAGCTCATAGCTTTGTGATCTGCAGTGGCTTATGACTGAAATTGGATTGGTAACCGGTTTTCTTGCCTTTTGATAGTTGTTCAAGAAAGAGAGCCCTTGGTGTGTTGAAGAGTCTGCTGCCCGTGCTGGACTGGCTCCCCAAATACCGCGTCAAGGACTGGCTTCTCAGTGATGTCATTTCAGGAGTTAGTACTGGACTAGTGGGTACCCTGCAAGGTAAGGATCTGGTGGCTGGCTCCAGTGATGGACAGTTAGAGTCTCCAGCAGCAGATCATAATGCCCCTCCTGCTACCACAGCTGGGTACCAATGATTGTTCACCTTCAAGACTTTCATTTCCCAATACAGCCTCCTGGTGGAGGAATACATTTCTTTTCTCCTCTTCTGTAGACTTCTCTTCCTGGGAAATGCTGCTGCTTCTCTAGCTGTGTGGCTCCAGCCTAGAGCCATATACCAAGCAGTAGCATCCTGAATGTATTGACCACGATACACAGTAAGAAATACATGCATGGGCCACAGATTTAGCTCAGTGGCAGTGTACCTGCCTTGCAAGCCCAAGGTCCTGAGTTTGATCCCCAGTAACAAAAAAAAACAAACCAAAAAAAAGGAAAAGAAATACATGCAATACATGCTGCATCATGATCCATGCGCCCATAGTGAAAGTTATCCTCACTACAAATGATGCCCCATACTGGGGTTTAAACTGAACTCATGCATGCTAAGCAAGCACTCTGCCACAGAACTACATTCCCAAGCCCTTTAAAATGTTTATTTCCAGGGCTTACAAAGTTGCCCAGGTTGGGCTCGAACTTATGATCCACCTGCCTCAGTCTCCTGAGTAGCTGGGATTTCAGGGTGTGTCACTGGGCCTGGCTGTTCAGCTTATCTTTTTAAAAACTGATCATTTCAGGTCATTCAATTATTCACATTTTACACATTGATCTTGACCAGCAGTGTGAAAGAAAATATCTTAGCTAGACTGTATATTAGTATTTTTTGGCCTCCTCTCTTATTTATCCTCTTATTTTAGTCTTCTAGGAAAATATCCCAACATGGGGATCTTTTGAAAACTGGATTTATGCCATAACATTTCCATGAGCATCTTAGAAATCTGTTACATAGCTGGTGTGTAGCAGCTGGGCATTCTCTTCTGTCCCTCATCCTCACCATCTTGATTCGGCACTGGCCGCCCCCCGCCTCCAACTCCCCAAACTTTCCCAACCGTGGAAATAGAAGAAATCCTACTTATTTTTTGTAATTTTATGGAGCACATAGTATGTGCCAGACAGTAGATATACTGTCAAAATTAAGATGTGTCACCTGCTGTCCAGGGCCCCATGGTCCATGGAGAGATGGATGTCCACAAAGGGTAACACTGCCTGCTAAAGGAGTGACAATGAGGTATGCTCACCCCAGTCTTTGGGGACCGGAAACAGGGTTGAGTTGTCAAAGCTGAATTTCCCGGAAGGTTAAGTCTGCGTTTGCCAAGTGATGGGAAATCGTGAGGGTGTGGATGTGTATAGAAAGATGACTGGAAAATAGACTATTTCAGGAGTTAGTAATAAATGTTGAGCAATATCGTAAGCTAAAATCTGGCTGGTGAGCCCAGAGCAGGCCAGGTGGATTCCCACAGAGAACAAGGATGTTCTGTGACCCCACAGGATGGAGCGTGTTCTCAATCCTGAAGGTGCAGGACACAGAGAAGGAAGGGGTCCCTCTCTCCACTGCAGCTCCAGGGGCTGTGATGGGGCAGTGCCCTGTGACTCCTGGGGAAGGCGAACATGTTCAATTCATGTTTGGTTAGCAAGCACCTCGCACAGAGATTGGCATACAATCAGTGGCTCCGTAAATATTTAGTGAAGAGGACTGAATATATATGAAAAATTATATTTCCAGATCCAAGTCTCCCCAGTTTTCATAGATAAGTAATTTAGGATTAATTTTGTTTAACATGCACCAGACACTGTCCAGAGGGTTTGGCCAGAAATCTCCTTTAATCCTCACATCATCCCTGCAAGGGAAGTACTGTTACTATCTCCTTTTCAATAGATGAGAAGTCTATTAAATCTTGCCTAAGTCATGAAGCTCATAAGTAGTAGAGCTGGGATTTGCACCTAGAGTCTAATTCCTACAATCTTAATTTGTACATTGTACACAGTTCCTTACTTTATAGCTAGTCTGTTTTTTTGGAAACATTATCTCTACAACATTATCCTTGTATGCTGGGAGGTTAATCCAGCTCATTCGGACATTTGTGTATCATTTGTTTGTATCATAGATAATTCTGTATGCTAGGTATTCAGCCATGAGGATTTAGTGATTTATTACCAGGCATAGGTATAGTACTGACCTCATTTCCAGTGGTAGAGATAGGAATTAAATAAGTATAAAAGTAGAAAAATGGTTATAGGTTGTGATATGCATTGTAGTCGACTAAATATGCTGTTGCAGGAATTAATTGGGGAAGAAGGCCTGTTTTAGATGCCAAGGTCAAGGAAAACTGTTTAGACAGACACGATGAGCTGTCATGTGATGAGCAGAAAGAAGAGTGTACCAGGTAAAGATCTGAGGCCCCAAGGGACAAAAAGTGAATTGCACTTTCCAGGGAGGAATAGCAAGAATTCTGCCCAATGTGGAGCACAGGGGGAGGTAATGGGCAAGCCCAGTTTAGGGTGAAGCAAGGAAGGGTCCTCTCTGGGAGCCCCTAGGCACCTCAGCCCCTCCCCTGAAACCCAGCCTTGACGACAGTGTGGCAGTGTGGACCAGATCAGGCAGGACATGGAGAGATCTGCAAGATTTGCAGTATATTTTGCAGTGAGAATCACTGATAGATTCTGATGAGTGCAAACGAAAATCACAGGCAATTCTAAGGCTTGTGCAACTCAGTAGATGATGATGTCAAGTACTACGGCAGCAAAGACTGGCTACCAAGGGGATTTAAGATGGGAAATCAAGGGTTTACCTTTGAACACATGAGGTTTGAGGTATATGGGACTTTGTTTTTTGTATATCCTTTTATTGGTACATTTTAGGTGTACAATATAATGACATTCATCACTGGGGATATGCACCTTTACATACTATCTTGGTTCTTATTTTTTCCTCCTTCACCTGCCCTCCCTTCAACCCCTCCATCCCTCCCCATTTACAAAGACTTTGTTTCCATTTTTTCATTTTCTCATATTAATTCCATTCCCTTCTTTCCTTTCCCTACCCCTCCCACTTCCCCCTCCCCTTATGTGAGACTTTTTTAAGTGGAGCTTCGAAGGAGAGAAGTTGGAGCCACTACTCGTGAGAAGGCTGTGGAGAGCAGGAAGGCCCCAGTGTAGAGGTGATGTTTAAAGGAGTGGAAGGAGGGGAATACCTGGGCAGGAAGGGCAAATGGGAGGGCAAGACGGCTGGTGTACCTGGAAGCAGGGAAATGAGGAGGCGGAACAGTGAGCCAGAGAAATTGGGCTCAGGGAGTTAGAGAAAAAGAACAAGGAGAGGAATGAAGGAACAAACCCAAGAGAGAAGTGTACAAAATAATGGAGGGTGGAGAATGTGAAGGAACATGGACTGCATTTAAGCAATTTTGTTGTGACTTGGAGGGATAAAGGATGAATATGCACTGAAGGAGGATTTGTTTTCCTTTTAGCTGCTCTCCAGCATACTGTGAGTGGGTGGGAATGACCTAGCAGAAAGAAAGAGAGTTGTGGTCCAAGAGGCAGAGGAGAAACTTCTAGAAGCAAAGTCAGGAAAAGGGTCAAGTGTGCATGGGTTCCAGGGCAGAAGTGGGAGAGAAAGAGATCCCCTCCCTCTTCAAAGGAAGATGACAGCTCTAATGGTGCAGATGCAGAGGTGTGGACTTTGGATGAAAAGCCACCTGGGAGCATCTCGTGGATTCTGTTTTCAGTGAAGTTTAAGATCCGCCTCTTGACTTGGAGTTTGGTGGAGAGGCGGCTGAACACTTTGAGGAGATGAGGGGAGGGCTGAGTAGTTGCGAGAAAGAGACACACTACCTGGGGAAATAGAACTGGTTCACCAGGCGATGTTGAGGGCCCATGTGGGGCTCAAGGTCACAAATGTTACAGGAGACTGCTTAGTCCAAGGCCAATGCCTCCAGGCCAGTTTTCCAGCCACTAGAAGGCTGTGACGGAAAGGTGGATGTTTGTGTTCCGCCAGGTGGGAGTTTTGCCAGATAAAAGGAAGAAAAGAAGGAAGAAGGAAGGAAGCAAAGAGGGAGGGAGGCAGGGAAAAAGGAAAGGGAGACAGAGAAAGAGAGACAGACAGATACAGAGAGACAGAGACAAAGAGAGACAGAGACTGAGAGAGAGCCAGAATCAAGAGAGTATTTGTGAAATTGTGTAGACGTTGTGCTGTGTTTCAGGGATGGTGAGCTCCAGGACCTAATCACAAACTCATCGGCGATGACAGGCTTATGTTTCCAGGAAATCAGAGTTGATCAGGATAATGGGGTCTTTTAAACATTTTTGTTATTAAAAATGCCTCTTAGGGCAACAGAAGATCCACGTAGCCCTTTTAGTTCCATCTTTACTCACAGCTAATGGGGAGCCAGTCATGTACTATCTCTGACATGTATTTACTTCTTTATCTAATAAGCAACAGAAATTTATTTCTCTTAGTTCTTGAGGATAGGAAGTCCCGCAGAGTCAGGTTCTGGTGAGGGCACATCTTCTTGCTGTGTTCTCACCCAGCAGAGGCCTTGCCTTACGAATGTTTTCAAATGTCTGGTAGCACCTGTTTTATCAGTGTATGGCTGGCCGGTCCTAAACCCGATGGATGCCAACACTGAGATGCCACAATTTCAATCAGTGGTTTGGGTTTCTTTGCAAACTGTGTGATTTCAAAATAGTTGTATCAAGTTACTTTGTAAAAAAGATTATTACAGTGTAAGTAGCAGTTGTCGCCAAACAGTGCATATGAAAACTGAAAAAGTCTCCATCTCCCAGGCAGAGCCCTATTTAGGGAAATGGAAGCTTGAGAAGGACTTGGAAGGCGTCCGCAGGAAACAGACTGTGCCTTCATTCTCTGCTCTTTCTTTTCTTATTCTCCCTTTGTGGAATCAGCACTCTGTTTGGTTCCATGTTCCCGGGGCTACTGATTATTCCAATTCCTTGCTGTAATTGAAATTTTTTTTGTTGTTCTTTTTTTTTTCCCCCATTAAGTTTATTGGTATGTTTTAGGTATAAAATACTGTTGCATTCATCGTTGGGATCTTGTACCATTACATGAGTCTCTTGTTTCTTATTTTTTTCCCCTTCCCTTGCCCTCCCTTCACCCCCTCCACCCTTCCCTATTTGCAAAGACCTTGTTTCCATTTTTTTCCTCTTCTCATATTTTTTCCTTTCCCTTTTTTCTTTTCCCCTACCCCTCCCAATTCCCCTGCTCTTTTAGACCTTTTCTTCCTGTTACACAATATCAGTTACACATTTTTAAAATTACAATATTAAGATCTAGGAGACATTACCACAGATTTTACAGAATTTAAAAGGATATAGAAAGCATATTACAAAAATCTTTTTTGAAATAAATTTGACAACTTCTAAGAAGTACCTTGGAAGACAAATTAATGAAACTAACTCTGGAGGAAATATAAAATTTGAATAGCACCTATTAAAGAAAGTATATTCCTAGCTTGAAAACCTTCCTATATGACAACAGCAGGGTCATAAACATTTTAACTGAAAAATTATATCAAACAATTAAAGCAGAAGAAAGAAGGAACACTTCTGCCCTCATTTAAGGAACTCAACATTGTGCTAATCCTAAAACTGGGTAAAGATAATAGAAGAAAAAAGTATGAACATAGATAGAAATTTGTTTAACAAAACAAACTATTGGAAGTCAGATCTGGCAGGATGCAGAAAGTGGTTTTGTTATAGGGATGGCAGTGTTGGTTCAGCATTGGAAGATCCACCCCCAAAAGTCATCATTTAAACAGAGGAAAGGAAAAAGCCATATGATCCTGTCACTAGTTGGAGAAAAAGTATTGGACTAAATTCTACAGCTGTTCATGGTAAAAGCTATCAGGAGCCTAGAAGTAGAACAAAAACTTCTCAACAGATTAAAGACATGTACTCCATACTTCCAGCGAGAAAGCCTTATATAAATAGAGAAGATACAATGCTTTCTCCTTAAGGTGGGGAACAAGGGCAGATATGCTTACTCTTTATCTGTCCATTAAACTTTGAAACCTAGGCCCCACCAAAATAGTCTGGCAATAAAATGACACAACTAGGATAGGATTGGCACAGCAGAAGCAAAATCTTTATATGTAGATGAAATGATCACCTACAGAGAAAATACTAAGAAATCTTAGGAGCCCCTAGAACTTGTACTTGAATTTAGCAGGATTAGAAAGCACAAGGTATATATAAAAATTCAGGTCTGTGTATACTTGCTATAAATGAAGAATTGGATATTGAAATTTAAAAGATATGTAGGAGTACAAAGGACCTAGAAAAGTTAAAAACAAAAACAGTGTTGTAAGACGTTTGGTACCTAATTTTAAGACTTCTTCCAAAGCTACAGTAATCAAGGCAGTGTTGGTGTAAGGAAAGACATATAGATCATTTGAATAAAACAGAGAATCTAGAAATAGAATCACACATACATGGTTCACTGAGTTTTGAAAGATTATTTAACATTAGCATTTTATAGAATATAAACTCAATTCAAGAGCCGAGGAAGAGATAGTGTTTTCAGCAAATGGCACTAGAACACCTGGTATCCGTATATAAAAAATTAACCTCAACCCTTTTTTTTCATACATGAAAATAACTTGAAGGGATCTATGAACCTAAATAAGAAAGCCTAAAAGTATAAAACTTTAAGAAGACATTATAAGGGAAAAATATTTATGAATTCAGGGTAGGCAAGAACTACCTAGGATACAAAAAACATGATGTATAAAAGAAAAAAATTGATAAATGAGATTTCATCAAAATTTAGAATTTAAAATGGCATCATTAAAATGAAAAGTAGTCCTTAAACAGACCATATTTACAATACATATAACCTATGAGCAGAATATATAAAGAATTCTTAGAGCTCATCAATAGACAACCCAATTAAGATGTAGACATAAGAAGATGATAAATAGCCAGTATAGCACAAGGAATGGTGTGCAACTCTAGAATCAGAAAAATACTAATCAGTACAATAATAAGATTGAATTATACACTCATTAAAGAGATGAAGTTCAAAGATTTAAAAGCCTTGTCATGACTTTTTCTTTTTGTTGGAGTCTCCCCCTTTGGGTTTAATTTGTCACAACCAATGGATTCATTCTGCTGGGTTTCCTGGGGTTGTGATCCTCATTGTCTTTTCCTAGGGTATTGTCTAAAATATTTTGGAGTGCCGCTTTGGTATTCATGAAGTTCCTGAGGTGCTCTTTATCATGAAAGTATCTTATTTCTCCATCAATTTTGAAAAATAGTTTTGCAGGGTACATCAATCTGGGTTGGAGGCTGTTTTCCTTTAGGGCTTGGAATACATCACTCCAAGCTCTTCTTGCCTTGAGGGTTTGCACTGAGAAGTCTGCTGTGATTCTGATGGGCTTTCCTTTGTATGTGATTTGTTTCTTTTCTTTCACTGCTTGTAGAATTTTGTTCTTCTGTTGGATTTCTGGAATCCTAACTATTATATGCCTATGTGTAGATTTTTTTTGATTAAGGCTAGCTGGAGTCCTATATGCCTCACTTATCTGTATGTCAAGTTCTTTTCCCCTCCTTGGGAAGTTTTCTGCCATCACTTCTGTGAACAGTTTTTTTATGTCATCTGCACTCTCTCCTATTTCTTCATTGACTCCAATCAGTCTTATGTTATTCTTCTTTGCATTGTGTAGCAGCTGCTGGATTGATTTCTCATGTTCCCTTACAATTTTAAAGCAATTTTTCTTTTCCTCCTCACTAATTGCAATCTTATCTTCTATATGTGAAATTCTATCCTCACACTGGTTCATTCTGCTGCGCAGACTTTCCATGGAGTTTTTAATCTCTTGGAAATCTGTTTGTATCTGTTTTATGGATTCCATTTGTTTCCTATGTTGGGATTCCATCATGTTCCTCAGATCCTCAATTTTTTACTTGTGTCCTCTCTGGATTTATTAATCATGTCTTGCACCATGAGCAAAATCTTTGCTGTTATCTGAGAAATTATTTCTGATTTCATTTTTCCCAGATCCTCTTTTGTTGCCAGTTCAGAGAGTCCAGGTGGTTGAGCATCAGATTGTTCCATCTCGTTTTCCTTTGGGGTTGCTGTAGGTGACCTGAAACTCTGTTTTTGAGGCTTGCTTATGTGTTTTCTCATTTCCACGGGTGGGGTGGGGGGGCTTCTGGCACCCATGCGGCTCACCTTCTCTGCCCTAGGAGCTTGGGATGGCAGTGGGGGAGCTTCCTTCCAGGTTCTGGGACCAGCTCAGCTTCTCTGCCCTAGGAGCTTGGGATGGCGGTGGGGAGCTTCCTTCCAGGTGCTGGGACCGGCTGAGCTTCTCTGCCCTCAAAAGATCATAGAGTCTTCTAGATGACTATTAATGAAAGCGTGATATTCAGCTTCCTAGAGCCGTCCAAGTCTTGTGCTGAAGTTCATATGCCAGTGACTCCCAAAGTGTAATGCCCCCTCCTCAGTCATCACAGAACTTGTTAGCGAGGCCTGTAATTGAAATATTAAAACAGTTGTACCCATGCTACATATTTTCTAGAATGCAAATTCTATGGGGAAGAGACTTTAACAGTACCTGGCACATAGTTGGTGCAAAATCAATAGTTTTTTAGTCAATGAATGTTCATTGTAAAAACTAGGAAATACACATAAGGAACATAAGAAAAATACCTCCTCTACAAACTAGAAATCTTCTCTGATCTTACCGTATAGATAACCTATTCATGGTTTAGTAAATATCCTACTAGACCTATAGATGCAGATCTATATAAAAAGCATACAAACTGCCTGAGAATAAATACCAAATTCAGGATTGTGGAGGCAGAGGGAAGGAAGAGGGTACAACTGAGGAAGAGGATACAGAGACTTCAACTGTACTGACAATTTTTTAAGCTGGATTGTGGATACATGGGTGTTCACTCTATTATTCATTGTCTTTTTGCACATCTGAATTACTTCATGTTGTTAGAAATCTTCCCAGATTTTTAAAAGTGCACAGCATACATGTATACTTTTATAAAAATGGGAGCATGCATACTGATTACTTTTTAATCTTCATATTTTTACTTTAAAAATGTTTACTTTGTTCACTCTCTCCGTGTTACTGTCATATCAATTGCATTCCATAGAATTACCGACACGGAGAAAAAACAGCAACATAGAATTCCAATGTATGAAGTATAATTTACCCAACCACTTCCTTATTTGAGGATATTCATCCAGTAAATGATTTCGAATGCCTGTAGGTGAAGTCAGGATTGTCATAAGTATAGTCCTTTATTAATGACACAAGGCTTATAAGGCTCGATCTTTTTCTCACTGGAGTGAAATGTGAAGAGATAAGATGTGTGAAGAGTGTTGACTACCTAAGTATTTAACCAAGGTAGAGAAAATGTCTTTATCCTCTCCTAGTCCCTGTACATGAATACACTGCAATGCTGATTACTCTATAACCTGACATGCATGGGCCCGGAGGCTGCCAGGGTCGCCCACTGGGAGAGCTGGTCTCCACCAGCACAGAGTTGCCTTGCTTGCTGCTAAGTACATTTGCCATATTTTTTCTTGCTTTGTATCTAACTTCTCTTCCTCAACAGGAAAGGAGAAAGGGCAAGTGCAAAAATGACTGAGCCCCAGAACACAGAGGAACACTGAACTCAGACCAAACTGTGCATGTGCAAAACTGGTCTGAGCCTTTGGAATGAATTGACCAAGTTCCTAATCAACCGCTGGCTTGATTGTTTTCACCGCTGACATGATCAGTTGATGACCGGTTTACTGATCCATGGAATCAACACACAGCCATGCAATCTTTATCCCAGCTGACTTAGTGGTAGTCTGCATCCTAGCATAGCCACAGTCAGTATGTAAGATAAGGAAATCAATCATCCCAGGCTATTATGTGGAATCCACAAATCAAGAATGTCCAAGAGAAGTTTTTTCTTTGTGTAGTAAAATAAAACAAAGCTTTTGTTTGTGAACCCAATCATTTTTCATATACTTTCAGGAATGGCGTATGCTCTGCTAGCTGCAGTTCCTATTGAATATGGTCTCTACTCTGCCTTTTTTCCTATCCTGACATATTTTATCTTTGGAACATCAAGGCACATCTCAGTTGGTAATTATAAGCAAATTTTACAATTCTATTTGTTCATGTTTAAAGTTTTTCAGCTACGTTATGTATAGAATGCTTTTGTTAATGTTTTCTGGGGAAATCAGGCTTCAGCTTTGTCTGCTTTTCCTACTCAATGATAGTAGTTAGCTTTATATAGGACTTTGCTTTAGTGAAGAGTAGAAAACTGAAAGACTACAAAATATAGCCTACCTTTAGATTTTAGCATAAGTGAATTTTAAAAATGTAATAAACTTGACTATTAGAAAGTTTTATCTTCCAAAATAAAAAGTGACAGGGTAAAAATCTTCACAAGGTCTTTGAACCCACCATTTTACTAGATTAATTTAGCATTTACTAGATTATGGTCATCAAATATATAGTCGTTAGTTTATTAAGAGTAGACGTGTTAGCCGGGGATTTAGCTCAGTAGTTCTGCTGCCTGCTTTGCAAGCACAAGGTCCCTAGTTCAATCCCCGGTACAAAAAAAAAAAAAAGAGTAGACGTGTATGTGTGTGTGTGTGTGTGTGTGTGTGTTACTGGAGATCAAATCCATGTGTGCTCTACCACTGAGGTACATCCCCAGCCCTTTTTTATTTTTATTTTCAGACAAGGTCTTGCTAGGTCACCCAGGCTGGCCTTGAACTTGTACTCCTGTCCCCCTGCCTCTGAAGTAACTAGGATTACACCTATGTAATCTTGGCTAAGGGTATATACTTAAGTCACTAATATTTGAAAAATGGAAAAATCTTGCCGAAACAATTTAGAAACCAAGTGTGGCCTCTTAGCATGGCTCAAAAAAATAGGTTTTCCTACCATTCCTAAATTTTAAGTCCTCTTTTGCTAATGGTGCTACTAAATGAATGTTTTAATGCTATTTTGTGCCATTTTGACATTTATACCAGACATTTATCCTACATCTATTTTTTAACTAGACATGTCTACCTGGATGATCTTAAAACAAATACAATCATTCACTCTCCCTTAGTCCACGTCCCTCTGCCTCACTGTATCGTCCCAGTATTTAGCTCTCTGGCCTTGTATGTAGGAGATCAGAAAGGGGTTATTGAAAGAAAGAGCCTCCTCATCCTAGAGACCAGTTAATATCAAATGCTTAACTAGGCAAGCAATGTAGTAGCCGATTTTTCTCTTTGGTGTTCTCTACATGTAAACATTCCAGATTAGTAGGTACTGAGTCTTCCTGACCATAAACCCTTCCATGATCAAAGGATAGGATCACCATCATCATCATGGGTAAAAACATCAGTAGTGGATGGAGCAATTGCTGAAAGAATTTAGAACTTTTAAAAGCATAGACCTTAGAGTCTGGCATTTGACATGAACCAGTTGTTTGCCTTGCAAAGAGAAAAAGAGAGGGGCTGGGGATTTAGCTCAGTGGTTCCGCTCCCTGCTTCCCAAGCACAAGGGCCCGAGTTCGATCCCTGGTACCAAAAAAAAAAAAAGAGAGAGAGAGAAATTACACACTCCCTTTGCTAATTTGGACCCTATGGTACCAATCAAGCTACTTAGACCCAGTGAACAGGATATCAGATGCTCTAGGAAATGAATGAGATTGTATAGAATAAAAATTAGGTGGAACGAATAAGAGTTCAATTTACATGCTGTCTCTGCTGGGAAACCTTTGCTGACAACACCCACCTCTACTTCCTTTCCTTGTGCACATATGGGTCATATAGAGAATAGGAATAATTGATGAACTGGTTCTTTCCCTCAGGACCTTTCCCTGTGGTCAGTTTAATGGTGGGATCTGTTGTTCTAAGCATGGCCCCCGACGAACGCTTTATCACTCCCAGCAGTAATGGAAGTGCACTGAATACAACCATGCTAAACACCGTAAACACTGAGGCCAGAGATGCAGCAAGAGTACTAATTGCAAGCACTCTTACGCTTTTGGTTGGAATTATACAGGTAATAGACTTATACATAAAATATAGATCGGTGTGATTTTTATTTGAAATAATTAATTTTAAAACCTGCAGACTTGAACGTTTACATGAAAGCAAAACAAATTAATTTCCTGGACTTCAGTTATTTTCCAACTTAGATTGTTTTAGATCAGATACCAAAAGAGTCTGCAGGACCTCACATGTCTAGGTTCACTTGTCATCAAAGAAGTCAGAGAGAGAAAAAAGGCAGAACAACAAGAATGATTCAACTGAGGCTGAAAGAAGGGAAGTCACAGAAATAAGTGATACAATTTTTGCTTTTAAATTTTAAAGTGGTAGAGAGGAGGGAAGAGGGAGGACATTAAGAAATACAGATTTTTTTTCCAAGTGTTTTTGCACTGCAAGCCAGCTATTAGTGCTTTAATTGGTATTAAGCTTAATTCATTAATATTTCCAGAGTTGGCTTTTCTCTCAGCCAAAAATTTATTCTTTTTCCTCCCTCCTTCTTATCCTAGCTTGTATTTGGAAGTCTGCAGATTGGATTCATAGTGAGGTACTTGGCAGATCCTTTGGTTGGTGGATTCACAACAGCTGCTGCCTTCCAAGTGCTGGTCTCACAGCTAAAGATTGTCCTCAACGTTTCAACCAAAAACTACAATGGAGTCCTCTCCATTATCTATGTGAGTGTTGCTTCTTAGTCCAGGGATGGGGCAGTGCTTTTTCTCTCTTAAGCTTGAGCCTGGAGAATCTGTGTTCCCCAGGCACATTTTGAGAGCCAATGAAAGCATTCTTCTCTAAAAGAAGCAATAGAATCCGGAGTAACATCGAAGAAGGCAGATTTTGGAAATCAATGTCCTCAGCTAGTCAAAATGTTTTCAGAAATGTTACTGCACTTTAAACAAATGAATGAAAACAAAGTGGTGTAGTGGTGTAAAGACAGTCTGGGATGCAACAGACTTGGCCATAGTCTTGGCTTTGCCCTGATCAGCTAAATGACCTTGGACACATTCTAGTGTAGGGCAATAGCTGGAAATTCAGGTTTAGAGTTGAGTGGACCTAGACTCAAATTATGACTGTACTATTTTCTAGCTGTCTGAGTAAATCACTATGCCTCAGTTTTCTACTCTGCAGAGTGGGTTAGTAGATGCTAATAGCATGTACTTCAGTGGAATTGTTAAACTAAGAACAGATGAGAAGCTCTCCATCCAGGGGCTGGCATAGCAAGTATTAAAGAAGTTATTGTTTGAAATTATTATTTTAGGCCTTTTATCTTTCTTGTTTTTAAAATGAAATGACTGGA
Organism: Heterocephalus glaber; assembly: GCF_053883595.1. Taxonomy (NCBI): domain Eukaryota; kingdom Metazoa; phylum Chordata; class Mammalia; order Rodentia; family Bathyergidae; genus Heterocephalus; species Heterocephalus glaber. Next base: position 21,542,920 of record NW_028258156.1, on the reverse strand, counting down.
AGTGTAGTTCTCAAGCCCTTTCTAATTATAAAAGTACACAAAATATATAATGTACATGTCTCTGCAATTATAAATGAAGAGGAACAGTAGATTCAGAGGTGATTCAACATGCAAAAGAGATGCAGAAGAAGGCTATAGATCACACTAATTTGATTTGAAGGAGTTCTTGGATCTAAATATGTTCTATATGAAGTGTGTTACTGATGCTTGAATAATGGTAATAATAGAAACATGATGTTGCTTTAGCTTAGGGGGAATGATACTATGAAAAAATAATACACCTGCTGGGTGTGGTGGTGCACATCTGTAATCTCAGCACTAAGGAGGCTGAGGCAGGAAGATTGCTGCGAGTTTGAGGCCAGCCTGGGCTATGTAGTGAGTTTAAGGCCGGTCTGGACTACATAGCAAGACCCTGTCTCAAAAAACCAAAAACAACAACAACAACACAAAACAAAAAACCCATTAAGAATGGAGTTTGATGGGGCTGGGGATTTAGCTCAGTGGTGCCGCTGCCTGTGTTGCAACCACAAGGTCCTGAGTTCAATCCCTGGTACAAAAAAAAAAAGAAAGAAAGAAAAAAAAGAGCAAGAATGGAGTTTGAGGGCCGGGGATTTAGCTCAGTGGTTCTGCCACTTGCCTCGCAAGTACAAGGACCCAAGTTCGATCCCCGGTACCAAAAAAAAAAAAAAATGGAGTTTGAGTCTTTTACCCACCTATTAGCTTCTAAAACAATGTAAGGCCATGCATACATATTAAAGAGTAAGCTTGTCAGAAATTTGCTCAATTTTGTAACAGTGGCATAAGCCCACATTACTCCATCCAGTCAATAAATATGGCTGTGTGCCTACTGCAGGCCAGATACTACTCTAAGCAGTGGAAATAGAGGATGACAATAACATGGTGATTAAGATATGGGCTGATTTTTAACTTCAACAGACTCAAGATAGAGTCTTGGTTCCAGCACCCACCACCTTGTGACCATAGGCATGTTACAGTCAACACCCGTAAGCCTTTATGTCCTCAATTGTAAAATAGGGTTAATAGTAGTGGCTACTTCTTAGAGTTGTGAGGATTAAAAAGAGAAAATTCATGTAAATCACAATTGGGGCACATAGTAGGGCACAATTTATGAGCTAGGTATAATATTTTGATTAAGTAAAGGGTTACTTTCCAGCTCAAGATGGAAAAAAATCAAGACTTAAAAGACATTTGAACTAATCCTAATCATAAAAAACACGTTTTCACCTTACATAATCGCTACAGGAGTCCCATTTAATCTATGACAGTCACTTAGATCTTTGAATAAAAAGCACCTCTGGTGTATTAAAAAGGTAGTATGAACTGCAAAAAAATTAGTTTATGCTACATTAAACAATTGGATTAAATAATACATTGCATTAAACAATATATATGAGGGGGCCGGGGATTTAGCTCAGTGGTTTCGGCACCTGCCTCGCAAGAGGAAGGTCCCGAGTTCCATCCCCAGTACCAAAAAACAAAAAAAAAAACAATACATATGAATACATGTATTAGTTGTCTGTGTACTGAATAATCTTTCAAGATTTCTTATGAAAATTTCTATGTAGAAGATTTAATGTATATAGAAACAAAACTCAACTATATAAACTGAAATACATTGTACTCAAAGATAGGTGAGACTCTAAGAATACACTGAAGAGTAATTCTAATTTAATATACTATCAAAATACTAAAACATAAATAACATGATTCTGTATTACAGTTTAGTATTCTAAACGTAGTTCAACTCATGATAATGAAGTTTTCAGTAATGAGTAATATTTTACTATATTTTCTATCATGTTGGGAGAATTTCCCAACCATTTCATTTAGATAATTATTCTTCTCTAGTGTCTTATTATAACCACTTTCAAGCAAGTAGCAAAGTTTAAAGAATTTTTCAGTAAACATCTCTATACCCATTATCTAGACTTTACCATTTACCTTTTACTACACTTGCTTTATCATCTATCTGTATGTCTTAGATAATCATTCTTGCCCAGCATTACCTGAGTATATGAAGCCATAAGAAAAAGTTGTGCCCAGCATTTTACAAAGTGTGGTCAAAATATATGGTGAATATTTAAATGAAAAATCATTACAGTAAAAGACATATCACCGTTAATCCCCCCCCAAATACTCCCCCTTCCTTTGAACACACTTATCCCCGTCATTCTTGCCATTTCTAGAAGCAGTTCTGAATATCCCTTTCATGAATCTCTTTAGGAGGTGTGACCAAAAATACAGTGAATGCTGCTGCCGAGTGCCATCCAACCTAGGGGCAGGCTCATAAAAACATTATGGTGTGTCCTCATCCACCATATTCACCAGATCTGGCACCATGTGACTTCTAGCTCTTCCCCAAAATCAAAATGACCATGAAAGGTAAAAGTATTAAATCAAGGGCCAGGGATTTAGCTCAGTGGTTCCACCACCTGCCTTGCAAGCGCAAGGACTCAAGTTCGATCCCCGGTACCAAAAAAGAGAAGAAGAAGAAAAAAAAATTAAGTCAATGCAGGACATCAAGGCAGCCACAATAGCACAACTAATGACATTCATAAAAGAGGATTTCCAGAACTGCTTTAGAAAATGGCAAGATGCTGGGTGTGATGGCACATGCTTGTAATCCCAGCATTTGGGAGGCTGAGGCAAGATGTGGCAAGTTTGAGGCCAGCCTGGACTACATAGTGAGTTCAAGGCCAGCATGAACTACAAAGTGAGACCCTGTCTCAAAGAAAAAAAAAGAAAGAAAGAAAGAAAGAAAGAAAGAAAGAAGGGCAAGAACGATGGGATAGTGTGTTCGAAGTGAGTGGGAATATTTTGAGGGGGATTAGTGCCAATGTACCTTTTAATGTAATTTTTTAAAAAGTTTAAACATCCACTGTATTTTTCAAGCGTACCTCATATATAAGGAAGAGTACTGGTTAGCTTTTGGAGCTGAGTTTATTTTAGTTTATCTTATCTCCACAAAGATAACAAACCCTCATAATCACCTCTTGTTATTAGGCATTTCCTGATATCAGATATGTTATGTATATATAGACTGCCCTCTAAACTGGTATTTTATTATGATATAAATATAACTTACTGAACTAAGTTCAAAGTTATAAGTCTGATCAAGCTAAGCTTCAAAACTCTCATTTTTGGGCAGAACTTTTCAGTGTAGTAGTTCTGTTCATTAGGAGAAGAAATGGTACAGGCTGCGTCAGTTTAGAAAGCAAGCAGAGAGGGCTCCCCTTGTCTATTGAGACAAACCACTAAAGTGAACTGCAGGAAAACAATCACTATTAAGAGAACTGTGGGATTTACTTAAATAATTGAGCACTATACGGTAGCATCCAGAGTATTACAGTATTAATTTTACCTGTTTTTTTTTTTTTTTTTTGGTACCGGGGATCGAACTCCAGACCTTGCCCTTGTGAGGCAGGCGGTGGAACCACTGAGCTAAATCCCCGGCCCCTTACAGTATTAATTTTAAATTGCTGCCAACATCCTGTCATTCTTTCTTCTGTATATTATATTATATTATATTACATTATATTATATATTATATAATTATGTATTTATATAATAATTATTTATTACATTATTCTGTATCTTTGCCATTTGTGAATTACAGTTTTTTTCTTTCACTCCTAATACTGTAGTTTCTCCTACAATATTCATTACTTCCATTCATCTGTACTTCTTTGGGGGAAGGGGTTAGGACAAACCAAAGTACAGCCTTACAACAAAAATAATGTTATAAGTTGTAAATGATGTTGTAGTAAGTTAACCACATTCCAGAAAAATATTTTACAATCTTTCTTGGAGGAGTTTACCACTAATCTCATTTACTGAAGGATTCTTTCATAAATGATTGCAATAGTAATGGCATACACAAAACTCTTTCAGGGACCAACTGGCTCTTTGAACCCTTATGCAATCATTTACAGACATGCCCATTCTTTCTTTTCAGAACAGGAAGTTTATATTTACTACCATTTAGGGATAATTGAAATACCTTTATGGAACTTGGCTAGCTTGTGAGGAATTTCTTGCAAAATTGTAGGACAGTAGGTTCATCAATTATGACAAATACCACTCTGGTACAATACAGGGTGTTGATAGTGGTGGAATCTTGGGGTGGGGACAACAGACATGGGAACTCTATACTTTCTGCCCAATTTTCCCATGAGTCTAAAACTTCTCTAAGAAAATTAAGTCCACTAAAAAAGTCTATGGCACATGCTAAATGGAGACCTGAAGAATAGCATTCAACAGGAAATAAATCGCCTAATGATTGGTTTAAAAACTATTTTTTGACTTGATTTGGGGGTTCCTGGTCTCTTTTGTCCCTGTCAAATTTGGATCATTTGGAGCACATTTTTTTCTTAAACACAGTCCTAGGAGACCAGAAGAACTATTTCCCTTGTTCTGCAGAGGTCCAGCAATGGCTGGAGTTCCAGATCAAGTGTGGGCCCAGACCTCCTATATCTGGGTAGCTGCAGAACTGGCAATGTTTGCACAAGGGGGTGAGCACACTCAGTAAGGAATGTGCTGAGGGGGTTGAATAGGGAGAACACAGTGCTGGCACATTAGTAGCTATTCAATAAGTATTTGTCAAGTAGGTGAACCTAGTGAATGGAAATGAAAGAATAAATGAATAATTGATGGAGAAAGTATGCTCACAAGTAAAAACAAGATGTGTTAGAGGCTACAAAAATGACCACCCCTGTGGGAATAAGGAAGTCTGAAGACCTCAAAATGAACCGAGGACTTGGTAAGAGGGAAAAGCAATAATGACTAAAATAACGTTGAATAAAAAAATGCCAGTGTTAACATGTGGTGGGTCTCTGGGAAGTAAATAGTAAGCTCCTGAGGGGTATTCATTCATGATAATGAAAAGAATAACGTAAACCAAGTTCTTTCTATGTGCCCGACATTGTATGTGACAGGGCCCAAAAGAATTGGCAACTTTCAACCCTCTGAGATAGGTAGTAGGGTTGTGTGCTCCTGGGTTAGAAGCCCTAACTGCTTGCTATGTGCCTGCTTGTGGCAGTTTTCTATTTTCTTTTTCACCTGGCTGTCATCTTTTTCATCTTGTTTCTGTCAGTGTAGCTGCTTGTAACAATTGTCAGTGACTAGAAAACTGATGAAGTTAACTTGCTAGTACTGGGTTTAAAGTAAGAGCAAAAATACACTTTGAGTAAAAGTCCAAGAGGCTTCCTATAAATTAAGTGTTCAGACAGTTGGGGGAATGCATTTTGCTTGCACAATATTCCCCCATTCCCTTACTTTTGAATGTGTTCCAGAGAATTAAGGTTGCCTGGGAATGACTCCTAGATTACTTAATGTTTGTTATATAATTATTACCAGATTATCACTATGATTATTTTAAGGATTTTACTTATTGTTAAAAATAAACTCGATACGTGTTATAAACTATAAGATGGCTCTAGTCCTTTATTTTAAGAAAAGCAACCTTCCCTGGGAGATCACTTATCTCAAAGAATTGCAGGATACCTTCTTAAGTCATGACTTATACAGGACAGAGGTTAATACTGTACTGTAACAAGGATACCAGTGTTCTTCCCTGGGATTTCCCCCCCTGCTTTTCTTTGAAGAGCACCCTTGATTCCTGGAAATTTCATATTTACAAAACAAACTAGTTCCTCTTGAGCTGGCTTCTCTGCCCACTTGGAAATAATTACTTAGTCATGAACTAAGTTTGAACTAGGTACCAAATTAATTTAAAGATTTGTACTTGGCCTAGATATTAATTCAATAGTTTTTCTTTGCCACAAATAATGAATCACTGCCCTTCTATCTACATTATCTACCTATGAAACATTTGATGAGTTCTTCTGCATCATTCAGATATAGGGAAGGACATTACTTAAAATGCTGGCTAATCCAGACCAAAAAACGATTAGGACTTTTTGGTTTGTCATGTTTTAGTTTCAATTAACACTCTACTTAAATGCTGAAAGGCCACTTTAATTGCATCTATAAAACTATTTTATGATATAAACTTCTACAGTTTCCTGGAAGTAAAAGACGACATATTATGACTTCTTTCTTTGAAAAGTTCTTCATTTTTATTATAAAAATACAGAGAAGCAAAAATAAGAATATAGAAATCACTCATAGTTTTACTTCTCCAAGAAAGCCATCAGTAGTAGCTTTATATACATATTGTATAGTGCAGGGACTACATACGCTTAATAGTCTCTGTATTAGCCAACACATTTTTATGATTTTACATTAAACTCTTACATGTTGTTTGATGTGGATATGATTTTTCATGTGGGAAGATTCATGAAGAATTGACTTTGTGTGTGCAAGTCTGTGTAGACAGAAGTATATAAAACTATTTTCTCTTTACAGACTCTGATTGAGATTTTCCAAAATATTGGCAATACCAATCTTGCAGATTTCATTGCTGGATTACTTACCATCATCGTTTGTATGGCAGTTAAGGAATTAAATGATCGATTTAAACACAAAATCCCAGTCCCTATTCCTATAGAAGTAATTGTGGTAAGTAGAATATATAGTTGGACAATTCAGTGTTAATAAGGTTGACAAGCAGGCATTATTAAAACCAGTGACGTTTGGGGCTGAGGGCTGTAGGCGGAGGCTTCTGGGCCGCCGTACCGAAGCGTACCGCCGCTCCCAGCTCCTCCCAGCTCGTAGGAGGCTTCCGGATTGGCATAGCACCGCTCCCAGCAAAGAGGAGGAGGACGCTTTCGGTCCGCTGTACCACTGCTCTCATTGCGGAGGAGAGCTCAGTGGTAGAGTGCTTGCCTAGCATACATAAGGCCCTAGTTTAATTCCCAGCACCATAAAACACCCCCCCCCCCAAACCCAGTGGAGTTTGTTTTACATCTTCTTTATTTTATTCAGACAATAATTGCCACTGCCATTTCATATGGAGCGAACTTGGAAAAAAATTACAATGCTGGCATTGTTAAATCCATCCCAAGCGGGTGAGTATGGTGTTCCTCTTAGGTAATACTAATATATTAAGCCAGTCCTTTCTTTTTAATGAAATCTTTTATTTTTAAATTTTTATTATTATTTTTTTGGTACCGGGGATCGAACTTGGGTCCTTGCGCTTGCACAGCAGGCGCCGAAACCACTGAGCTAAATCCCCAGCCCAATGAAATTTGGGGGGGGGGGTCGGGGGTGGTGGTACAGGGGATCGAACTTGGGACCTTGCGTTTACAAGGCAGGCGCCAGAACCATTGAGCTAAATACACACACACACACACCCACCCACCCACACACACACCCACACCCGCCATGAAATCTTTTATTACAGGCTTCACTTCACCAGTGCTCCTTCAGTAGTCTCATTTGCATGTGATCTTTTCTTTGTTTTGTTTTGGTACCGGGGGATCGGACTCGGGACTTTGTGCTTGAGAGGCAGGAAGCGGAACCACTGAGCTAAATTCCCGGTCCTGCATGTGATCTTAAACATGTATTTGTCCAAAGTATCGCACAAATAGTACATGTGTAGGTAAAGTTCAAGCTATTTGTTTAAAAGTAGTTCCTAAGGGTCGGGGATTTAGCTCAGTGGTTTCGCCGCCTGCTGTGCAGGCGCAAGGACCCGAGTTCGATCTCCGGTACCAAAAAAAAAAGTTCCTATGAGCTCCACTTCCTTCATGTTCTCAAAATGAGGCAGGATGTGTACTTTTAACACCAGAATACTAATTTAAACTCAAAGGTATAACTATAATTTAAAAAAAGGTATAACTATAATAGAACATATATGCAGTCATGATAAGTAACACTGCACCATGAACAATCTGCTTAAGGAAGCAGGGGCATCTGGCCTAAATTCTTCACCATTTAGATAAGATAATCATTATGTCTTTTGTACCTATACATAATTTGCATTATCTCCAATTGGGATTTTTATATATTTAGAACTTTGGTGGATCAGAAGCACAAAAGACCAAGGCCCCAGCTCCGTCCCAGTCTAGTTGTGTGGCCCTGGGGAAGTTCTCCTTTAGGAGGTAATTCAGCAGCCAAAACTTCACCTCAAGCTTGTGAACTGCCAGGGAGAGGGCTCAGAAAGTGTGCAGAGAGGACACCGTGCCTTACACTATCATGTCACCATATGGGGTGGCAAGGAATTTCACTTGTAAGATTAACTGATGGCATTTGTGATGACACTTGCTGTTAACCAGTCAGTACTAGTTTTCCCTCCCTTCATACCAGCGGAGAGGCTTGTACTGATCTTTGCTTTTTCACGTTCTTAATAAAAATTCCTCAGGCAAGCTCATTCCTGGTACACATAGGAAACCATCACCTCGGAAACCAATTACCTTCCATTTGATCAATCTTACAATTCTAATACCAGTTCCAAAACATTTGGAAAATGACAACCGGCTGCATGGTTCTTAAGTTACATACTACTGTTTCTCTTTTGGGTTTTTTTTTTTTTTGTTTTTTTTTTACAAGAATCATGAAAACTGTTCTAACACAGGGTCCTGGATTCCACTCCAAACCTATTCAATTATGCTCTCCAGAGGAGAGGCCTGGGAGTTACTTTCAAAAGTACATTAAGTGATTCTTCTGATCAAATCAATTTGAAATACTCTACATGACAGGATCAACCTTTTGGTAGTGAATTATACATCTGGGAGGAATTAAAAGATGCAGTGTGACTCCTTGAATAATGGAGTTGTCATCATAACATATGAGGCGTTATAAACAGTTACATAAAAATATATTTCATAGATCCCCTTTGTTAGGGTTCCTAATACATAACAAGTTATAGGTGGGCCGTAGACCTGCCCTTCCCATAAATCTACATTCCATTCATTGTTTTGGGGAACTCACTTCGGCTGCCCTAAGTTGATCTGCCTGGCCCCCTCTGCCTAAGTACGGGTTTGCAGCCTCTCACCTTCGGGTTTCATCATGTGGAATCTGCTGACAGGCCACTTGGTTGCTTGAGTCATCTCCTTAACCTGCCTGGCCTTGAGGACTAGAAGCTCCTCCACAAGAGCTGGGACCTGTTTTGTGTTGCTCAGCTGTGTCCCCTGGCCCAGTACCTACCTCACAGGTAGCCTCACAGAAAATATTTGTTGAAGGGATAAAATGTCCAAGCCTGTGTCATTATAAACAAGCCACAAGAAAGGCTTTTGTTATCGGATCTCACTTGGTGGCACAGAAACAACTCTAATGATACTAACAGACCTGAGAAGGGAAGGGTGGTGTGGAGAGATTGGAAGGGAGCAAGGCAGTTCCTTGAAAGGAAGAGGAACAATCAGAGGCAGTGATATTCCACCTTTTTGGTAGTGTTTGTTTGTTTTTTGGTGTTTTTTTTGGTACTGGGGATCAAACTCGGGTCCTTTGCGCTTGTGAGGCCAGAGCGGTGCCACTGAGCTAAATCCCCGGTATTCCACCTTTTGATCCAGCCTACTTCACTCCTCCAATCAGGCAGCTGTTAAAAGCTTCCTTTCATCCTATGCAGGATCGGACCATATGTTAGGATTGCTTGGTCCCCAGGAACAATGTCCCCTTGGACAGCCAAAAACGATGACTCCATGTCCTTCTTTCTACTTCCCTCCTGGTAAAAATGCACAACCTCTTTCTATCCAATCAGGACACTAGGATTCACTCACTGGCGAGCCCTCATTACCTCACCAGCAGCCTCTAATAGAGCCAGTCACAGCCTACCCTTCTCTTTATGCAACTGATCCTTATCCTGCACTTCTTAATGTGTCCAGTCCTCACTCAGCATAGCCTGGCTCCTCTTTTGCTCTTCTGTCATCATGGTTCTCTGTGTGCGTGTGCACACGTCTGTTTTAATCCATAACAAGGACTGCTCTGTCCTCTGAATTTTAGTCCCTACACTTTCTTCTGCCTCATTGCTCAGCACATCGATAAAGGGCCTCTGCTCGCAGTGCCAGAGATCCCCTTTGTTGCTATGTTTCCTGCCATTGTTTTTAAGTAATGGCTTTGCAGTTGTATTTGAAATTATGATTCAGGGAAGAAAAGCAGGATAGGACATAGGATGGGGGAATCAACACAATCAGAGGTTTTTTTCCTGGCTGCTTTGTAAAGGCCACTTTCCCTCTTTGAATGGAGTAGTGACACACTTGCCAAATGTACAGGCTGGCATTATGTTTATCACACCTGTTCTCCTTTGTGAGATCTTTGGCCTTTCAAGGCCTACCCCTCACATCCTCATTTTTTCGGCTTTGAGGTAAGCAATGGGCTTTAGGTGACTATCAAAATGAAACACTCGGAAAGACTGGGAAGTTATCCTGACCGGCCTGTTACCTGAAGTAGGGTTAACTGGGTCTCAGAAAAAAAAACCTTAGAGCCTGGTTTTAAGAAGTGAGGTCCAAGGTCATATCCATACTAGGAGGTGATGTGGTACTGAGACGCGTGAGTGCTGAATTAGGGTTTCCAACACCCAGTCTGCCTGCAGATGGGGTCCACTGTAAAGCCTACACGCAGGGTAGGATGGGATTTGGGGGTGAAGGAGTCTGAAAATTAACCCCTCACTCGAGGGGAGAAAGCCCAACAAAGACAGAGAACCAGACAGAACTAGAAAATTATCTAATATGTAACATTCATTTCAGGCAAATCACTTTTCTAAGTCTCTGTTCTTTTATTAACAAAATGAAAGAAGTAGATTCAACACTATCTAGGATGCTTGCTACCAGCTGTGCTAAATTTCTGTATGGTTTTCTCTAAGAATTTTACTTCAACTTTATGCAGCCATAAACAAAGCAGTTGGAGATTTTTTTTTTTATGGCTGAGGCTCTCTGGGATTTTACCATATGAAAAGTCTATAGGCTATAGTTACATCAAAGTATTCTCCCAAATTTTCATATTTGGGGACACTCTCGTGATTATAAACGTATATGTTTCTTTTTGTTTTGTTTTGTTTTTGTTTGTTGGGTTTTTTTGAGACAGGTCTTGCTATGTAGTTCAGGTTGGCCTTGAGCTCACAGTGATCCTCCTGCCTCAGCCTTCCAAGTGCTGGGATTACAGGCATGTGCCACTGGCTTATTTCTTTAATAGTTTTCAGAGAAGCTCTGGTTTTGTCAAACAGTGGTTATTTGACTATACAATCATCAGGGTATTTTAGTCACTATGGAGCACTGTGCTAACGAAACAAATTTAATCATTTTTGGCCTCAAGAAGATTTTAAATGTTATGGCTCTTAACTTTCTACCAAGCTCTTTTAGCATTAGTATATGTTCTCTGTGTCTTTAACAGAACTGACATGTTTTCATACAAAGTAAATCTCGTATAATGGCTAGGTTATCTTTTAAGTTCAAGTTAGAGTGAAACTCTTGTCAGGAGAAATCCTAGTGTGTATGGCCTTAAAGAATGAGTAACAGGGCTGGGGATTTAGCTCAGTGGTTCCGGCACCTGCCTCGCAAGAGCAAGGTCCTGAGTTTGATCACCGGTACCAAAAAAAAAACAAAAACATTGAGTAACAACAGATTTATTCATATCAGAAATAACACTAACTTCTGATGAAAAAAGGGTCAAAGCAGCCAGGGATTTAGCTCAGTGGTTCTGCTGCCTGCCTCGCAAGTGCAAGGACCCGAGTTCCATCCTTGGTACCCCACCCCCCAAAAAAGAAAAAGGGTCAAAGCAGATGCTACTGTTCAGGCCTCTGACATACTTTTTTTTCTCTTGGATCACGTTCTTTTATGTCTAACATGTAGCTGAGTGAATGTAACATTTGGTGATGTGGGGAAAAAAAAATCATCAAATCTTTACAGTATTTTTCATTTAAAACTTCACTAGGTTTTTGCCTCCTGTACTTCCACCTGTGGCCATGTTTTCTGAGATGCTGACCGCATCATTTTCCATCGCTGTAGTGGCTTATGCTATTGCAGTGTCTGTAGGGAAAGTATATGCCACCAAGCATGATTACACCATCGATGGGAACCAGGTATGGTCATCATCCTTCTGCTGAACTGGTTTTACAGGGCTGAAAAGAAAAAAAATAATAAATGGGAAAAATATTGGTGTCAGCTAAAGAAAGGATCGGTTTATTCTACCAGTCCTTAGGTGGTTTCCCCCCTTGTCCTTGCTAATTAAAAATTATTTTGAAATATTCATACTGTGTCACTTTGCTTTTTAAGAAATAAATTGAAGTAATCCTAGTTTTAAACACAGCTAATTCAGTCAGGTTATAAACAATATTTAAAATTAATATATTAGGTCAGAATAGAAATTGTTCAGTATCTCCCAGTAATTCTTTTAATGGCAGTTGTAATATAACAAAACAGTGCAACAAACACCATTAGGAATAGATGCCACCACTTTATACCTAGGCAGTTCGTAGTGCATTTAACTTATGCAGGTAGTTTTTGTAGACATACGATACATTGCCAGGTGGGCTCCTTTAACACTGTTTGCAAATCTGCAAGTTTGTTACTGTACGATTCTGAAAACGGCACAGCAATGACAACAGCCAAAGGACTAGTAATTTCCCAGTATCATAGCTTAATTACCAAGCATATTAGCTAGTTATAATATACTTCATAACAAATACTCAACCACAGAAAAAATGTTTCATGTGAGAGTTGCAGATATATCATTCACTAGACAGTGAAAAAAAATTTTTATACATGTATATAACACAACTTAATTCTATTTCCTCTTCCTCTTTCTACCTCCCTCTCCCATTTGCCAAAGATCTATCTCCTTATTTTCTGTTGTCTATCTTTTATTTTGTTCTTTAAATTATTTATACTTCGGGTTTCTCAAGCCATGTGATATTGAAGCTTATGTGTCTGATTTATTTCACTTCACCTGAGGTCTACAGGGTGCAAATGACTCAAATTTATCTTTATGGCAGAGTAGTACTGCATTGTACTGCAGTAGTACTACATTGTACTGTAGTAGTACTATATTTTATTTATTCATCTGTTAATGGAAATATAGACCACTTTCAAGATTTAGCTATTATGAATTGTGCTGCTATAAACATTGGTATTTAACTATTTTGAGAAGGTACCTAGAAGGAGAATAATCAGGTCCAATAGAATTCCTAATTTTAGTTTTTTGAGAAATCCCCGTGAAAAGAGCATTTTCACAAAGGATCTAGAGATAGTTTCTTCTCAACCTTAAAAACAACTGACAGCAATGAAGTCTCTCTTAGGTTCTATGAAGCCCAAACTCCTGCGTCTTTTAAGATCCCCACATACTTTTAATAGTAAAAATTAAGTTGGACCAGTAGGCAGGGTGGGCGTGGAAGTTTCCTTTAATATACTTCTTTAAACACTGGTGAGGGCCTTGCAGAGATTTTATTTGTAGCATCAAGGTCATCCAATCTCTCCCCTAGGAATTCATTGCCTTTGGGATCAGCAACATCTTTTCTGGATTCTTCTCTTGTTTTGTGGCCACCACTGCCCTGTCCCGCACAGCTGTCCAGGAGAGCACCGGGGGAAAGACACAGGTATGGAACAACAGCTGGGTACCATTAAACCAGGGATGGTGGCTCAGAAAGTCTTGCACAAGATCTGAATAGGACAGTAAACCTTTGGGAAGAGAGGCATTATGCTTGTCATCTCATCCGACTTGGGCCTATTCATCTCTTTGACTTACCCCTCATCACAAACCTCTTAAAAGCAACATTTACATTTCCCCAAAGGCGGCAATTCCCAAATCCCTGTGTCACTGTTCAACTGACAAATAACTCCTTCCTTGCTTTCCTAGGAACAATCACAGCTGCCAAGGCAACAGTAACGATGAAGGCTGATTTTTATTAGTTGGTTACCTGGGATGGGGGGAGGAACAGCCTAGTAACAAGCCTAGGCTTTGAGTTCTTACATTTTCAGGAAAGTGAGAAGTTCATTCACATTTCCTTTACAAGGATTAGGAACTTTCTTCAGCGGCCTTTGGTCTCACAGAACAACAGTTTACTAGCCAAGTTTGGCTCATGTTGTTGTAACATTTTGGCATTTCTACCTGAGTAAGATTTTTGTTCTTGAAGTTCTGAATGTGGGTTGAATCTTGCCTTTTAAATGTGCCTTTTGGTTGTTGCCTTTACAAGGTGACCATAAAACCAGCATCCCTGCTAATCTCTGACATAATCCCTTGTTTGGTTGGCCAGAAAGCCCAGGAGTGGCTCTCAAAGGCTTTCCTTTCCAGCTAGACACAAGTGAGTGGCCTTGGGCTAGCGACAGATTTAGGACTTGTGTTCCTGATGTGCCTCCTGGGTTTTTCCCTCCCAACACAGAAACAACTTTGATTTAAGAGTAAAAAGTACACTGGGACTATAAAGGAGAACTACAAAGCCAAACTAAATAGCGTGAAAAAGTACAATCTTCAAATAGGGCTTTATAAAGGCAGAGACATTTACAAATAAGTATGAAAGAGAATAACTGAGAAGATGAATGAGTCCAGTGGTGGGCTGGGGGGGAAGAGAGAGCTTTAATTCTCCCCATGGTACAGTGACGTTCCTCTCCTATTTATAATGGATCTTGTGACAGGTTTGGAAGAATTGGTCTCTTCTAATTTCTTGGCCCCTTTGAAACAAAAAATTAATATTCTCAGAATTTTTCTTAACAGTTTTTTGGGGAGGGCAGACATTTCTACCTCTGAGGGAGCAGGTGAAACAGTGCAGTCCATCCCAGGAGACAGAGAAATCTGTTGCCATGGGGGGTTGGTCAGCACTAATTTCCAAAGCCGGGCCTGTTTCAGGCTCCAGCTTTCAGTAGCAGGAGTTCTTATTGCTGGTGTTGGCAGTGACTAAGACTCTCTAGGGCACAGGTCCTAAGAAGGTACAGGAAGTCCCTCCTGAACTGCTGATGTCTGTTTTTCTGCTCTTACCTCTGGACCCAAATAAGCTGGCTGCCCCAGTAAGAGTGCTCATGTAAAGTGACCTCGTTGGCAAAGGTTTAGGGGATAATGGTGTTCTGGTAAGCTAATATCCTCTGCCACACACTGGCATAATACATGTTTAGGGATGAAGGATGACAGGATTTCAGCACTGAAGAAGGGAACAAGTGCAGAAATGGCTTGATCTTTAGTTGCTGAAATGCATACTAAGTTCTAGGGTTAAAAGTCTAAGTGCCTGGACGGAAATCCAGGGACTTGTAACCAATACATTGGCAGGTCCTTTTGTTCTCCTCTCCCCTCCCCTCCTCTCTTCTTTTCTTCTTTTTCTTGTCTCCCCTCTCTTCCTCTTCCTCCACCACCTCCTCCTTCTCCTCTTCCTTCTTCTTCCTCTCTCTCCCTCTCCTTACTCCTCTCTGTCTCTGTCTCTGTCTTTCTGTGGTACTGGAGGTTGAACCCAAGGCCTCTTTCCACTGAGCTACATCTCCAGCCCTTTTTATGCTTTTATTTGTTTATTTGAGACAGAGTCATCACTTGATTGTCCAGGCTGGGCTGGAACTTGCAATCCTCTTGCCTTAGCCTCCCATCATACTAGGATTACAAGCATGTACCGCCACGCCCAAATGCAGGTCTTTTCTTGTATGGATTCTCATTTTTTTTTCAGCCTCAGTTTCAATATCTACTAATGGGAATCAAAAGTATCCTTCTCATAGCTGTGTCAAAAGGAATCAAGAAGTTGTAAAGCCCTATCACATACTGGTCAGTGCTGCTTTTTCCACTCCTTCAGGTAGAAGAGAACGCTAGTGCATATGGTACCTGTATTGTGCCTAGAACAGGAGAAGCTCCCAGCAAGTATTTACTGAAGGAATAAATAAAAACATGCATGTTGGTGGACATCAACTCTTTTCGGCACTTCAGTGGAGTGTAGAAGAGCTAAACACTGCCCCCTGTTCTTCCTCTGACTATCATCGGAGTCCTACTGACTCCTGAAAAAGTAATTCTGATTACAAAGTACTCTGTAGCTCTGATTGCCCTCTCACTTAACAGGATAATTAATCTGCTAGTAATTGAATCTGCTCATAAAGTCTACAGAGTTTCCAACACACCATCTTATATACTAAGTACAAGCAACTGATCCTTCATAGATTTCAATATCGTGACCAAGATTAGCTGTGGCCCAGTAATGGGAGGCTCCTTATTACATGTACTTGTCAAATGGGTAGCCACTCTTGCCTGAGTTGGTCAGCCCATTGAGGTCCTGGTACCCTAATCTCCATGTCTCACCAATTCACAGAGCCCTTTATCCCAGTGTGATGCAAGTGCTCACTAAATATTGGTTGGCTAGCTGGAAGAAAGGAAGAGGGGAAGAAAGAAGGGTATTACCTTCTCTGTTTAGAAAAGGGAGGGGTAAACACGCTAAAGTGCTGGGAACCTGGAGGTACGGTGTTAGGAAGAGCATAGAGCTGGAAGTCAGTTATACAGAGTGAGCTTTTTAAAAGCACATCATATATATAATATTGCCCCAGGCTGGCTCAGCCATAATCTGAACAGAAATGATCTATTTGCCAGATGGAGTGTTTTCTGTTGTTGTTTGAGACAAGGTCTTGCTATGTAGGCCAGGCTGGCCCTAAGCTCATTATGCAGCCTAGGCTGGCCTCAAATTTGCAGCAACCTTCCTGCCTCAGCTCCCCAGAGTGCTGGGATGACAAGCATGAGCCATCACACCTGGCTGACATGAATGTTTTCTAATTAAGTTTTCTAATTTTCTTTTTACATTCGCTGTGCCTGCCTCCTATAACTCCAACAGCCTGCACTAGGCAGTACTTATGCTCAACATGACCTCTCCTATGGCTTCCTCTCTGACTGCTTTGCTTCTGGCTCCCTGTCTCCTCTTCTGTTTCAGAGCTTCTAGTCTTCCTTGGCCATGCCACCACTGTCTCAACAGAGAATTCGTTGGTCATCTGCTCAAGCCATAAAATAGTCCCCACCCCGAGCCTCTCTCCTCTTTATGGAACTTAGCAGAGCTTTCTTTGCCAATGAAGGTAACATTTCTGAGCTTCCTTTACTCTGTCCTTGCCCCATCACTGCAACTGCCTAGGAGCAAAGTCTGAAGCCAGCATCTATGCAACTGTTGCAAGAAGCAGGACACAGAGTCTTGTCTCTCAGTGTGTCCATATGGCACCATGAATCTGCAGTACGATGGGTTAAATTAATGTTCTGAGACTTTGCTGGGAACCATGTGCTACAAGTACAATGCATTATCACAGCTGCTATTATGGCTGCTGCTTCAATAATGCAGAAGAATTGGGTACATACCATGAAAATTTATTTCCCAAGAATGTGACAATAATCTCTATTGCTGGGGAAAGAGGTGGTCCGTGTTTCATGGTATGGCAAATAACTAAGAGGTCAGCCTCCTAAATGGACACCAGAACTACAGTTGCAAGATGTCCAAACGGAATCCATGTCAAACTGGCTTCACTTTAGTAGGCTCGGTCTTCCTCTTCCCTTACTCTGCGACAGTGTGTATATATTTCTCTGTATAAGTGTGTTTTCCATTCTTGTTTAGTTTTGTGTAGTCTGACCAAATAATGCTCATTTCTCTGAATAACGAGTAGAAGAGGGAGTCGGGGAAGGGTCCAGTGTGCCTGTGAGAGGTACATATGTGGCAAGCTGGAAGACACAGAGAGGATGAACCCGCTTCATGCAAGGTGTATGTGTTCCAGATTGCTGGCATCATTTCGGCTGGGATTGTGATGATCGCCATTGTTTCCTTGGGGAAGCTTCTGGAACCCTTGCAGAAGGTAGAAATCCATTTCTCTGTACCATTGCACAATTTCCTTTCACCACTCTGCTACCAGAGAAATAACAGGAGATTTGAAAACCATTCTCCTGAATAACCCAGCCTTTCTGGTCTCTCTTGGCAGTCCGTCTTGGCAGCAGTTGTAATTGCCAACCTGAAAGGGATGTTTATGCAGGTGTGTGATGTTCCTCGTTTGTGGCGGCAGAATAAGACTGATGCTGTAAGTCACCCACCACCCATTTCTCTCTAAACTAAGATTTGGCTCTACATGTTTCCTGTCACATCACGATGACACTCCCTTTTTTCTAAGTCTTCCCTGAACTTTGCAAATCCCGTAGCAGAAATTAGAATTGTGTGAATAAACCCAAGTCTTGACATGAACTGCATGTTGTGAAGACCCTGTTTCTCTAGGAAGATTCATTTCCAGGGAGAATACCACATCAGGCTCATACACCCTTGGCCTTCTAACGCCAAAAAACAAACACATTTTATTTAAAACCTGGTTCAAAAGTGCCAACAAAACACCAAATAAACAAAAACAAGACATAAAAACCAGTTCCAATTTTGTGACTAAAGTAGTCTTCACAACTCTTAGGAGGAATTGTAAAAACCAGAAGCCAGATCTTTTGGACTCCTGCACTAATTGAGCCCAGGATACCTAAAAAGAATAAGCAAACCTCCTATCTATTGTTAGGCAAAGATCTCTAGACAAATTAAGAGAAAAAAGAGGCCAGAATAAAAATATCGGGGAAAAGTCTGTGTGCTTTCACACCTACACATACATGATCACACAAAGAAATGCAAGTGGATACAAGTAGGAGAGGATTTGGGGAATGGGTGGAGAGGGGAGAGGGTTGTGAGCAAGATTTTTTCACTGTACACCTTTAAAATATTAATTCCCCTTTGAACCATGTGGATATATTGCCTATTCAAAACTTTAAAAATAAATACAATGCAATAGTTGGTCTTACTTGGGAAGGTCAGTTTCCAGCTTCACTTAAACATAAAATGAATGAAACTAGAATATTTTTAAAAAGTTGTAATTTGTGGGTAGTTGATCTTTTTTTTAATAAGTACTCTATCATTTGCTGGTACCAGATAAATTAATATAATTCTTTTCATTTCCATTTCCCGCCTAGGTAATCTGGGTGTTTACATGCGTAATGTCCATCATTTTGGGGCTGGACCTGGGTCTGCTAGCTGGCCTTTTATTTGGACTATTGACTGTGGTCCTGAGAGTTCAGTTGTGAGTACAATAAACCCAGATTTCCTATGAACAGGACAACACACCCTAAACTTTCCTATGCTGTTTTTTTTAATGCTGTTTTCATAAATGTAGTGAAACCACTTTCTCTTATAATAGTTACTCCATATTGAGTGATTCTATAAAGAAAGCACACAGTGCTTTGCAAATATATTTAATCTTCAAAAGAATCTTATGAGTACTTTTGATTATTCTCATTGTACAAGTGGAAGTTTTAAGCTCAGAAAGGCTAAAGACTTCCCCTCAGGTCACACATTTACTAATTGGCAGAGCTAAGATTTGAACTCAGATTATCTCACTCAAAATTTCTAGATTTCATCACATGCTCCACGGTTGTGCTCTCCTTTTAGGCCTGGTTAGACTAAGAGACACATAGCTCAGCCAGACTGAGGTTGCTCCGTAGTTTCTTCTTTAGATGAGATAAAGGATGCCAGGCATTGGGCCCAAGGCTTGGAACAAGACAGCTGCTAAATCTATCACAGCTCATTTTTCTCTCTTGAAGCTTATAACCCAAAATAAATTACACAACCCAGAACAGGAGAGCTTTAGGGTTGTTGATTATAATCAGGATTCATCCAAATCTCTCAAGTAGGGAATCCAGTAAGTCACACAATTATTTGAAGTAAACATAATTAGTTCACATGCAAAGTGAAAGCAGCAAAGGCAGGAGTTAATTAATGGAAAACAATCTGTGAGGACTAGTGAGGGAGACTGAAGATGGATTTTTTTGTTGTTGTTGGTTTTGTTTTGACTCTCGAGAGATTTTGGTTTCGTGCCCTCCTGAGTCTAGAGGGGAAGAGGACACTAGAGGGGAATGAGGTTTCTCCCCCTCCCTAATTCATCTATTGTCTTTCTGGACTTCTGACCTCTTCTCTGCTTGTGCTTGGGCCACCAAGGAAGAAGAGACCTGGAAAAACACCAGCATCAGTGTCTTCAGCTTATCATGGGCTCACCGCTTCATGCCACTGTCTAGCTCTCCTGTACCCTTTCTTCCTCCCTATGCTCACATGTTGGTTCTGTCCAAAAGGCCTGTGGCTTTCTGCCAAAGCACCCTTGGTGCCCAGAATCCTGAACGTTCATGAACTCCCAGAGTGCCCAGTTTGCTGCTAGGAAATAACCTAGAAACTCTTCAGTGTCTATTTTACCTTATCTGGGTGTGGTTGAGGGAGAAGGGTTTTGGAAAGACTAACTTATGAGCTTTAAATTAAAAATCAGCACACCACAGCAAGCCAAAGAAAAACTGGTGGCTCATTTTTGCTGCTGGTTTGGTAACCAGGCCTTTAGCCAACAAAAAGCAGTGTCCTCTACAGTGTTTAATTTCCAGTCATTAGAGTGCTGATCCAGAGAGCACAATGCTGAAAGGACCCCAGACAGCCTTTCTTTCTTCAGGAGTTGCACTTAGCATATGTCCCTAGTCACACTTGAGGAAACATGGAAATTATCTGATTGCATCAGGAACAGGAAATCAACAGTCTGGTTTACAGGACAGACTTATTTCTGGTCTTCTCAGGCTGCTAATTCTATAAAAAGAAACTAATTTGATTATCTGCAAACTCTCCAAACTTCATCAGGAAGTTACAAGTAAGCAACAGTCACCCATGACCCTGGGCAGATCCTTACCTCAGGGCCTTTTCGAGTCCCAGTTTACATACTAATGAAAATAAGGATAACACAACTGACTTTTTGGGGGTTAGGGTAAGCTCTTCCTCATCCTATAAGTATGATGCTCATTATTCTCTCAGCCACCAGAAGAAAAGTCACAGTTATTTCTTTCTTCCCTGGTTCCACGCAAACACCAGCTGTTCACTTCAGAGTTAGTTGCAGGAAAATGTCATCTGCTATACTGACTGAGCCTCAAACAGCAGAGTGAAGGCTGCTTAGCAGCTATTTCTTTTTAATCCTCCCACTCCTGTGCTGGGGATCAAACCCAGGACCCTACACAGTTTTTTGTTTGTTTTAGGGTTTTTTGTTGTTTTGGTACCAGGGATCAAACTCCAGACCTTGCGCTTTCAAGGCAGGCGGTAGAACCACTGAGCTAAATCCCCAAGCCCTTTCCTCCAACCTGTTTGGGAGACAGGGTCTTGCTAAATTGCTCAGGCTCCCAAGTAGCTGTGATTATAAACATGTGCCAGTGTGCCTGGCTATTTTTAACTGTTTAGTCCAAAATATGGCTGTTTCAAAAAAAATTCTGATGTTAATTTTTCCTCTTTTAGCCCTTCATGGAATGACCTTGGAAACATCCCTAGCACAGACATCTACAAAAGTACCAAGAATTACAAAAATGTAAGTGCTTTTGTGAGACATCTGCAGAAAGAGGGTTTGTTCACCTATAATTTTAGGAGCCACATATTTCTCCTTTAGCAGGGTAGTTACAAGGTAGCCAAGGATGGAGGAAGTCCTAATGTTAGTCCACTGACAGTGTCATGAGAACTTTTGACTTGGTGTACCTTCTGACAGACTAGGATTTTATGAAGTCTGTCAACACTAGTTGCATGTCATGTTAATGTAAAATCATTCTAAGAGGATTTTTAAAATAATACACAATTGTTGCCAGGTGTTCAATCAATATTTTCTCTGCTATAATCCTTAGCCTCTATGAAGTTGCCTGAAAGCCTCATACTATTTATTCAGTTCTAACAAGAAATTTTCAAGTTTTCTGTCACCAAGTTATTTGATATTTTGCTTTATCCTTGGAATTGGAAGAAATAACATATGATATAGGAAATGAAAAACAAAGAAGTTAAATATCCCAGTGATGGGCTTGTGTTGCCTGCACATAAAATTGTTTAGAGATCACTAGGGAATATGAAAAGGCAGAGAAAGTAAACTTGGAAAACACAAACTTAGGAAAAACATATACATATAAATGTATTTTAATATGAACTCTAGGAGGTTGTAGTCTAATTTTGCCTTAATATTAAAATATCATGGGACACTGAACCTGGAATTCCAACTGTTATTTATTTATTTATTTATTTATTTCCATACAGAGGACCGACTAAGGACCTTGCACTTGCCAGGCAGGCACAGTGCCACTGAGCTACATCCGGGGCCCAACTGTTACTTAATTTATTTCCACAATCTTTTTGTAATGTTGAGCCAAATGCTAAAAAGAGCTAAAATGATTTTAGAAAAAATTTTGGCACTGAGACGGAGGGAACTCTGGGCTGAGTTGTTTAGGAGTTCTGGATTCTCGGCTCCCTATTGGAGAGATTTGCCCACGACACTCAGCCTCTCAGGGCTTCAATTTTCTCATCTGAAAGGGTGAGAATAAAACTGCTGATTCCTAAAGACCCGAGAAGTCTGTGATTCTATGGGTTCTACTTATGGCATGGCCACTGTGTATGAGTATAAAGAAGCAGATGACACTTCTGCAAACCTCCTGGACTTTGCTTTATTTTTGCTACTCAGAAGAATTTTCGCAAAATCAGGAGGATCAGTGGTATGAACTAGGGACAAATTGCATCACTATTCTGAACCTCGGTTTCTTTACCTGGAAATCAAAGGGTTGAAAATTGCTTTCTAAAGCCCTAACTTGACCTTCTCTGGAGTTTTGGAAATCCAAGAGTTTTGGCAACGCAGTACTTTGGAAATGGGCACAAGCCCCTATTTAAGGAAAGTTGAGCGTTGCTGCCCAGATCCAAGCAATCGTCACCCAGCTCCTTGTAAAATAGCTATTTCGTTGAGTATCTGAGGTCTAGAATTAACCAACTTCCTTTTTTTTTTTTTTTTAAATGCCAGATTGAAGAACTTAAAGGAGTGAAGATTCTTAGATTTTCTGGCCCTATTTTTTATGGCAATGTTGATGGTTTTAAAAAATGTATCAAGTCCACAGTAAGTATTTTATCCCGGGAAATTTGGTTTTTATTTATTTATTTATTTATTTATTTATTTATTTATTTATGGTACCGGGGATTGAACTCGGGTCCTTGAGCTTGCGCAGCAGGCGGCGAAACCACTGAGCTAAATCCCCCGACCAAAATTTGTTTTTTAATTCGAGATTTCACTCTTATTTATTGGGCTTCAACTGGGAACAAGACGCCACCGTCTATTCTCTTTTTGTAGGGCAGGCAGAATTTTTTTTAAAAAAAGATTTGCACTCTATTGGGAATTTTAACCTACGCTGGTTAAAATCCAGACAGTAATAACTGCCAGACAAAACGCTAACAGTCCGGGCCGACTTGAACTCCCGAATACTGTGTTAACTTCCCACGGTGGCGCCGGGACCGGGAAGGTCGCCGCGGGCCCCAAGCAAGAGGCAGGAGTGGCCTGCGGGCCGCTCTCGAAGGGCGCCGCGCACGGATAACCCGCGCAGGCACGCAGGAGAAAGCAGCTGCTCTCTGAGAAGCCGCACGGTGCAGAACAATGCCACTGTTCTAAGCACTTTTATTTGAAAAAAAGTTATGTTCATTAAAAAAATTTTTTTCTGCTGACATGTACTAGGTTTATTGCGGTCATTTTAAATTAACACTTTTAAGTGCGGAGGAGAAGTTCACTGAAGGGAGAGGTCCACGTTAGCTGGCGGGAGTTTGGGGACCGAGAGCTGGGACAAAGTCTTGGAAGAGGGACCCTGACCCCGCGGAATAAAAAGCATGGGCGGAACATGGAAGTTGGACGTTCTCGCCCTGTCACCCACCCTTCGATCGATCAGTGTTCTCTCAAGTGAGTTCCAAGGCAAACTGGTTCAGGGGAATGCGTACACATTTTGCAGTAACAGAGGGCTCTGTTATGCCAAGGAAATACAGCAGACGGACTTAAAGCTCGAGGTTGTTTTTGGCTGTTTTGTCTTGCACTGTCTTGAGCTTTTAACAACGTATCGTCTTTCCCGAGTCTGCCGGTGGAGAGGGGTCCACACCATCGGATCTCAATTTCTTTACCAGCGGATCTTAATTTCTTTTCCAGCAAGGTCTCGAGGAATATTATCTACTGGGAAATAACCGTTCAGGTAGCAGTTGGCGTTAGTGAACAGTAGGAAGCAGACATACATTTTAAGTAACTTGACATCTTTTCCCCAAGGTTGGATTTGATGCCATTCGAGTGTATAACAAGAGGCTGAAAGCACTGAGGAGAATACAGAAACTCATCACAAAAGGGCAATTAAAGGCAACAAAGGTGAGGTAACAGCTTTCTCTCCCCCCTTCGAATTCTTTCCTTTCTCTGATGAACACAGATGTGGTCTAAAATTAAATCTGTCCCCTTTGGTATCCAGACGTGTACCAACAGATGACATACACATGTCAGAGAATGGCTGAGCTAGCTGTTCCTGGTAAAATGAAATCAGTGTTGCTCCCTGGACACACAGGGTGTGAATTTCCCCCCATAATGAATAGGGTCTGCATTGTTGTTAAACCTTATTTTTACTGGAAGTACGAAGTCAATGCCAGACATTACAATGGAAGGCAGTAAGTTCATAAATTCTTAAGAGCTATTAACCTTTATTCAGATTCTCCTACCAGTAAGTATAACTCTTGGCAAATTTCCACAATCTTCCAGAAGTCGGGTTTCTTGGCTCTCCTATCTCCCTTTTTTCTTCCTAGAGAACATCAAATTTTGGGCCAAGGTATAACCCATTTGCGTGAGTGCAGAAGTGGGGATCAGACCCAAAGCCTCACACATTTGAGACAAGCATGCTACCATTGAGTGACATCTCCAGCCCTTCCTTTTATTTTGAGGTGGTCTCACTAAGGCTGGCCTGGAAGTTGCAATCCTCTTGCCTTAGCCTCCTGAATAGCTGGAATTACAGGCGTGTGTCACCAGGTCTGACTAAAACTCATTCCTTAAACATTCATCCCCCTGATGTTTTTGCTTACCAAGGAACAATGGATGTAGGCTTTTTAAATAGTTGGAGATGAATGACCAAAAGACATTTCAATCACTGGCAATTAAGTTGGCAGTGTTTTCTTTTTTTAGAATGGCATCATAAGTGATGCTGGTTCATCGAATAATGCTTTTGAGCCTGATGAAGACATTGAAGATCCACAAGAACTTGATATACCAACCAAGGAAATTGAGTTTCAAGTGGACTGGAACGCGGACCTTCCAGTCAAAGTGAATGTTCCCAAAGTGCCAATCCATAGCCTCGTGCTTGACTGTGGAGCTATCTCTTTCTTGGATGTTGTTGGAGTGAGGTCTTTGCGCATGGTAAGCTTTCAGCTTTTTGAACTGCAGAATTGGAGCCGTGGTACTAGCAGAACGGTATAGGTTGCCCAGTTCTGCCAAAGGATGACGTATGGGCTGTGGAGCCAGACTATCTGAGGTGATTCCTGGCTCCACCACTTACTAGCAGTCTGACTGTGACCAAGTTGCTTAATCTGTCTGTGTCTTAATTTCTTCATTTGTAACAGAGATGATGGTGGCATTTACTTCACAGAAGTGTCATGAAGATTAAGTAAGCTAATAAATACAAGGAGTTTAGAAGAATATCTGATACATGAACACTGTTAGTAAATATTAACATTGTTTTATTTTTCTGAGAATGTAAATGGAATATGAAAAGGAAAAATGGCAGACTTTTGTTAAGTGTTTTATTCAACGGAGAACAGCAGCAGGATAAGGAACACCAAGAACATGGTAGGACTGGGAAAGCCAGACATTAAGAGATTAGAGCAGGCTGCAGGTTACTTATCTAGGAAGTCAAAGCAAGAGTTGAGGAGCATGCAGGGAGGAAACATTCATCAGAAAGCATTTATGCAAGGTCCAGTTCATTATTCCTTCAACAAATAGATGTTAAATGCCTAATGTGTGCTAAATACTCTGCAAAGCACAAGAGACTAGTGATGAGTGAGTAGTCATAGTTTCTATCCTCATGAGACTAAGGAGTCTACAGGGGAAGGCAAATATTAAGTAATCTTAAGTGCTAAGTGCTTCAAAGCAGATTTTAAATAGGGTATCATCTCATGCACGAAATTTAGGTGGAGCTTCAGGTAGGTATCATGAGAGTCAGGCAGAAAAGGAAGTAGGCTAAGGCACCAACGATCAGATGTAATCATATGAAACAGACTTCTACGTGAGGGTTAGCCTCGTTGGGGGGTTCCTGGCTGGCTAAGGGGAAGAAATGATGGAGGGTGTGGGTAAGAATGTGAGAATGTGCGGGCAGGGCTCTGTTCTCTTAGAAGATTTGGTATTAACATTGGAAAACTCTTGTCCTTGTTGTGCATTTCACTCTCGGCCTTGGCTCAGATCCGTTGTACACTGTTACTGGCCAACACATTTATTGACGACTTTTACAGAACCTTAACATATTTAATGCCAGAACACTTCCACACTTGCTTTCAAATATTATGACAATTATTTATTATTATCCATAGGTCCGGTATCCTTTTTAAAATTAAACTTTCAATGATCACTGTGAATTACATGTAGTTATAAGAAATATCAGAGAGATTCTGTGTAAGTTGGCCCCACTTTCTCCCAATAGTAACATCTTACAAAACTATTGCACAAAATTATAATCAGGATACTAACATTGATACATTCAAAATCGAGACCTCCATGTTTAGGTGTTTTCACATTCTGACTGTGGTGGTCATGTCCACACTCATCTCTCTTCCACTCAGATGGAAACGCATGCTTTTTGCTGTTATCAGCAGGGGCTACATTAGGAAGCTTCTGTACTTTTCTTCCTTCCGCAAGTATTTAGTGAGCATTTCTGTATTAGAGTGCTGTGCTCCTGAACAGTGGATACTGTTATCTCTTGAGATA
Source organism: Heterocephalus glaber (assembly GCF_053883595.1). NCBI lineage: Eukaryota > Metazoa > Chordata > Mammalia > Rodentia > Bathyergidae > Heterocephalus > Heterocephalus glaber. The sequence goes on along the minus strand of NW_028258156.1, from coordinate 21,516,326 downwards.
TGGTCTTTTCATATTTAAATATATCGCTGTAAGCTGAAAACCTCTATGGTTTTTCCAATAATGAACTTCCCTCAAAGTCTTGATTAGCCGTGAAAGTGCTGACATTTCTCTTGAGCAAGTACCCGAATTTGACTGAATTATGGACACAGAAAGTTACTCATTGTAACTTTCTCCTTTTTTATTTTTAGATTGTTAAAGAATTCCAAAGAATTGATGTGAATGTGTACTTTGCATCACTTCAAGGTAAATGGATATACATACCTAAGACTTTTTCCTAAGCCCTTTGTTTTTGTATTGTGGTAAATAATGTATAAGAAAATTTGCCATTTTAGTCACTTTTAAATGTATCATTAATCAGTAGCATTAATTATATTCACATTTATTATCTATTTCCAAAACTTTTCATCAGAAAAGTACCAAACAGAAAATTGCAGAGCATTTTGAACCCAGAAAGATGTTACTTTTGATTACCACCACATAGCTGGTAGTTATAATGGTACTACCGCATAGCTGGTTAATCTGAGAGTGGAGCAAGATCAACGGGGTGGGGAGAGGATGTTATGGGGAGAGCAGAGCTGGAGGACTTAGATCCGCTGGAGCAAGAGGACTGGTAAGAGTGTGAGTTTTTGTGTCTGGCTGTATATGTGGGTAGGAAAATGTTAGTGCTTATCTTGAGTTCTCTACAAGCAGAGCCTGGGGTGGGGATTCTTACACAAATGATTGAAGGAGCAAGGGAGGCAGGATAGGGCAGGTGGATAAGCTGATCCGAAGACATGATTTCAGAAGTGCAGCCTTGATGACACAAGGAGCCCCAAAGCAGGAGGAGCGCCAGAGGGTTATGCCATCTTAAGGGGTTCTGCTTTGTGTCCCCCTTATTATCAGTCAATGCATGCAAGCTCCCCCCCTCCCCCACCTCTTTGGGTAAGACAGCACCCACTGGTCAAGGTAAATTCTGCAGAGAAGTGCACAACTATGAACTACGAGCTGCCAGGTTTACAGTAGCTGGGGGATGGGTACAGTGACTTGGCAAAAGGGACATGTTTAGGCACCAAGGCCATCTACAAGCAATTATGAGATAATCAATTTGTGTGCTCCTGGAAAAGAAAGTCAGTTTAGAGCAGATCACATTTTGGAAATGGGGAGGGGGTTCTACAAAAACTTAGTAAAAGGTTTATGTTACAAAAATAACTTTCGCTAGAGCTAAATATTATCTTTGTTTTGCAGATCATGTTATCAAACAGATGGAGCAATGTGGTTTCTTTGATGATAACAGTAGAAAGGACATATTCTTTTTGACTATTCATGATGCCATACTTTATCTACAGAATCAGGTTAAAGCCCAAGAAGGTCAAGATTCCATTTTAGAAACGGTAAATATTTAACTTTTCTACATCTGTATCTTTCCTGGAATATTAGGATTTCTATAAATGGCAAAAGTTTCATGCATCTAGTTTGGTTCTTAAGGCCATATGCATAACCTCTCAGAGCCTCAATCTTTCATCAAAGGAATGGGGGTAAAAACATTTAATTTGCTGGGGAGATGTGAGGGCTAAATGACAGAGGTTGTAGGACAGTACCTGGTAGTGTCTAATACATAGTAGTCCTATAGCATGGGGGTTTACTAATAAAAATGGGCATTACCTATAATGCCATTTTTTTTCCCCAAATTTATTTTTTATTAGTACATGTTTGCAGTACCTGATAACACTCCTTATGGGGAGTTGGCACATGTACATAATACATCTCAATTCTTGTTTCATAGCCTTCCTCTCTCCTCTGTTCCCCCTTCTCCCATCTCTTGGCCCTCTTCCTTCCCATTTGCAAGAGATCTATCTCCTGTTTCCTATTATCTGTCTTTTGTTTTGGTATATATTTATATTTTGGATTTCTTACATAAGAGAACCAGGTTAAAACCCACATAAGAGAACCAGGTTAACGCTTTTGTGTCTTACTTATTTCAGTTACATTATAGTCTCAAAATGCGTCCATTTTCCTACACATGGATCAAGTTTATCTTCTATATAGCATAGTACTCCATTGTGTATAAATACCATTTTCTTCATCCATTCATTTGTTGATGGGTATATGGGCTACTTCCAGGATTTAGCTATTAGGAATTATGCTGTTATAAACATAAGTATGCAAGCATCACTGTAAACCCTTTCAGGAAAATACCTATAAGGAGAATAGGTAGGTCAAAGGGAATTTCTAGTTTTAGATTTTTGAGGAATATTCATACTGATTTCCATAACAGGTGTACTAGTTTACATTTCTACCAACTGTGTAGAAGGGTTCCTTTTTCTCCACAGCCTCACCAACATTTATTATTTGATTTCTTGATGACAGCCATTATTTCTGGAGTAAGACAGAATCTGAGTGTTGTTTTAATTTGCATTTCTGTAATGGCCAGAGATGTTAAAACATTTTTTTCATGTACTTATTGCCATTTGTACATTTGTACATCTTGTACATCTTCTGAGAAGTATCCATTTCAGTTGCCCATTTTTTGACTGGGTCTTTTATTTTGGAGAGGTCTAATTTTTTTGAGTTCTTTATATATTCTAGGTATTAGTCCTCAGAGGAATAGCTGGCAAAAAGTTTTCCCCATTGTGTAGGTTGTCTCTTTAATCTGTTGGTTGTTTTCTTTGCTGTGCAGAAGCTTTTTAATTTGATATGATTCCATTTTTTGATTTTCAATGTTATTTCTTATAGAACTGGGGTTCTGTTCAGAAAGTCTTTGCCTATCCCCATGTCTTCAAGCATTTTACTTATTTTATCTTCTAGCAGATTGTTTCTGTTTTTACATTTAGATCCTTGATCCATTTTGATTTTAGTTTAATATATGGTGAGATATATGGGTCTAGATTCAATCTTCTGCATGTGGATAGCCAGTTTTCCCAGCAGCATTTATTAAAGAGGCTAGCTTTCCTCCAGTGTGTGTCTTTGGCCCCTTTGTCAATAATCAGATAGCTGAATGTGTTGGGGTTATTTCTGCATCCTTTCTTAAGATCAGTTGATCCATGTGTCTACTTTTGTGCCAGTCCTATGCTGTTTTTTTTTTTTTGGTACTGGGAATTGAAGTCAGGTCCTTGTGCTTGCGAGGCAGGCGGCAGAACCACTGAGCTAAATCCTCAGCCCTCCTATGCTGTTTTTATCACTGTAGCTTTGTTATAATGCCACTTTAGAAGATAGCATTTTCTGTGATTTGTGTACATAAATGCAACAGAAATTTCAGCCATCTGGAAACCCCTGAATTATATATAAATTTCTTTAAATAGGATGCATCAGGCCATAAGTGGTCTTGAAAAAAGGAAAAAAATAATTAAAACCATAAATTAAGCAAGGGTTAACTTTCTCTCTCAAAGTAGACCTTACATTCCTCTAGATTTGTCAGTTCTCCATCAGATCTGGAGAGGTAAACATTCTGGGTGGGCTCACTGCCTAGGTCTCCTGGCAGGCATGGAACAAGAACCTCATTTCTCAATCATCCTGTCACAGTGAACTGGGGGAACTAAAACAAATACCTACAAAAAATAAGTCTAGTGACATGCATGCATTTAATTGCTTCTCATTTTTCTCAACTTAGGATAAACATCTTTACTGTAGGAAGTCAATATCTGAAGTAAAATTAATTTAGAAAACAATATTACATTATGTTTTTTCAGCTTCTGTTAGTGGACAGGTTGCTCTGCTTAAGTGTTTCTGGGGGAAAAAAAAGTAGTAAAACCACAGATACAAAACCAGCTACATGTAAGTTGCTCATCTTTGAAAACTCAAACCTTTTTCTATCCAACTTGAAACTCTCTAGCCCATAGGTAAAAACAAAGCAAAATAAAGAAATACAATTAATTTCCATCCAATTCAAGATCACGTATCTAAAAAAAGACCCCATATTAAACATAAAAGAAAACTAATGTATCAAGTTCTTTCTCAACATGAAAATAGTTTTGTTTTTTTACCACCCAACTCTATCTAAAATCTTAGCCCATTTATGTGACAAAACCCACTGGCCAAAAGTGCACCCCTCATGGTAGACTCCATGGTGTTTGTAATCAGGGAGATGTTCTGAGTGGCTGGGATGGAGTTTTTGTTTGCTTGATTTGTTTTCATTCCTGAATGTTACGGTGAATATAAATAGATTCTTGCATTATGTACTTTCAAGTTCACTGAAGAGTGGGCTGATCATTACTGACAGCCTGTGAGATCTTACCCTTCTATGTCTCTTCAGGGTCTAGCACAGAGCCCCTCTACATAGTAGAGTTATGGAAAATGACAGCCTCTCCTGTGGCACTTTATTTTTCTTTAGGAATTATGTGTATTAAGAATACTGGAGGGCCGGGGATTTAGCTCAGTGGTTTTGCCACCTGCTGCGCAAGCGCAAGGACCCGAGTTCAATCCCCGGTACCAAAAAAAAAAAAAAGAATACTGGCGATGCAGAGATAATGACTGACACTTTCCCTATCCTTTGTTCTCCCATCGTAAGGACCGTCCCAACTTGTGGTTACACTTAACTCTACCTTTCCTATCACTTTATGGCCATTTTCACAGGAACTTAATCCTCTATTAATTTCCACACTAACCAAGAGAATTGGGATATTTGTGACATGAAAAATAGCAAAATACCAATTCAAATCATTAACTACTATACAGTTGTATACTAATGTACACTTTAGTATATATTTGGAGTTGGTTTGGAAATGTCCTTTTTCATGCCTGAGACAAAGCCCTGATTGTTGGTCTCCTCTGTATAGAAGATTAAATCACACAGTACTCCTACAAAGCAGAACTTTCCTGAACTAGCTTGGGCTATAGACATTGGTTTCTATCTCCAATAAAATTAATCTCCATACAATTCAAGTTGAGACTGTTTACCGTCCTCAGTCACAAACCTGCGCTGTGCATTCACTGCATGCTCAATGTTATACTAAGTGTTCTTAGCTCAGACACTGAAAGAGAAGCACTACTGAGTGCTCAACCATCTAGGCAGAGGATCCCTTGTTGAAAGGCACACACTTCAGAGGCTGGGGAAGAGAGTAGAAAAGGAGTTCAGACAATGAAGAACTGTAGTAGTTCACATTTGTATGTGAAAAATGGTACAGGGAAAATTCTAAGTTGGGGAATATAAAAGAATAAGAAGGCTGAAGAGGATTCTGAATTCTGCAGATTACAGAAGCACCAGCAAAGCTTCAAATCATATTTAGTGAAGTATGAGGTAGACTGATGCTATTATATTTCTAATAAATACCGTATGCTCTCTTTGTCAAGATCACCCTCATGCAAGACTGCAAAGATCCTCTTGAATTAATGGAAGGAAAGATGGCTCAGGAAGAACTTGATGTCCAGGAAGAGGTATAATCACAATTTTCTCCTCAAGAAAATAACATGGATTAAATCTTGAGTAAATCGAGTAATACAGTAGTGAATGTGTCTGATTAAGAACTATTCAGACAAAATAATTCCAAAAAATATGGAAAGGATGGTTTCACAGGAGGGGAAAATGGAAAATAAGATTTCTCCCTTGAAGACATTAAGTATTTGGGGACCTCTGTCTCAGGTGTATGGAGATGACCAGTGACTGGCAGCAGCCAGTGCACTGGTCCTGATTATACCTAACCCAATGCAGATTTCTCTTCTAGAAATTTTAAGGCCATGGGACAGGGAAAAGTTAAAGAGAGGGTATTTCTAACCCACCAATTTCATAAGCTTCAGGAACAGTATGAGGAATAGCCACTTTATAATCTTTCTTCTTCTGATAATGGCCTCAAAGAAATATCCCTTCACCTGAAGCTGATTTCTATGTATTTTAGATGCTCTTCTGTCAGCACATTATTCCTAGGAAACTTGACTGAACTTGTAGTATCTGAGTAAACTTTGTGACTTCATCCCTGAGTAAAATGGGAACAAGTGAAGATCACAGAGTTTTAAAGTTGAGCAGCTCCAGGTGGGACAGACCTATAATCCCAGCACTCAGGAGGATCACCAAGAGTTTGAGGCCGGCCTGGGCTATGTAGTGAGTTCAAGGCCAGCCTAAACTACAGAGTGAGACTCTGTCTCACAAAACCAAAAAAGAAAAAAAAGTTGAAATATTTCTTAGAAATTACATAGTATAACGTACTAACCCATGCAGAAAGCCCTCCATTTAACTTTTGGGTGAAGATTGCAGACATTGGCAACTACTGACTTCTCATATAAATTTCTATAATTAGTTTTTGACCCAAATGAAATATTACATGCATTTCTGCTAGATTGTATCTTAATGGTTTATTTTGTATTCCGAAGCCATCATCTAGCATATTTACTCCTGAACCCAACCTGTTCATAGGCAAATCTGAAAAGCATTACTACTGTGCCTATTTCCAGGTCCCAGTAAAAATGTTAAAAGAATAGCATTCAAACTTCTACATTAAAATAAGGCAGTAGAGGCATGCAGAGAATTCCGTAGGGCCTCTAGAGGCAGTGAAGGAGTATAGTACAGTGGTTTCATGGACTTTGGAACCAAACAGACTTGGGGACTAGTCCTAATTCTGCTACTTACTGGCTGTACAACACAGAGCAAATTACTTACCCTTCCTTCATTTTAGCATCTGGGTTTAAAATGGAAATAATATCACAAAGTTGTGAAAATTAAAGAATGCATGTGAAATAACAACAGTGTCTTTTACATAGTAAGTGCTCAATGAATAGTGATTATTGCTTTTAGGTGAATCCAATTAAGGTATGATGAGGGTCAAAATTAAGTTTTTAATCCCTGCTTTTATTGTGCTGATATACACCTAAGATGAGTAAAAGCAAGAAACCTGTGTTATAGAACATTTTAAAAATCCAGACCTAAGGAGACGTGAGTTGCACTGACACCCTGACTTCCCTTTGTTTCCACAGGCCATGCGTAGCCTGGCTTCCTGAAAGTGGACTCAGGAGGTCACTGCAAGCAAGCAGTGCGAGACAGAACTGACCTGCTGATGACACCCTAGGCAAACATTTTCTGCATTGACTACTTCTTTGGACTTGAAATGCTCATTCTTTTTCTATTACATTTTTAAATCTCTGAGTTTTTACACATCTTAATCATTGAACAAAAAAGCATTAAGATTATTTTCATGCTTTATTTATAAAATCAACAGCTTACCTCTAAAATATGCAAAATGGTGAAGAGAATTACCCAGGCAAATTAGCAAGGTCCAGGATGTGCTGCTGTTATAATATGCTGCTGGTCCCCCAGAGGCAGATTTGCTAACTGTGCCCCCAGGTACTGGGCTATCTCTGTTCAGATGGAAGACGCTCTGACCTGATGGCCTCCACAGACAGTTGAGCTGGAAGGACTCATCACAGGAAAAATCAGTCTCTGACAGACTCGCTATCCACATTTAATGAATGCTGAAATACAGTTATTAATGCACTTACCAATAAAAGCCTTAAGTCACTTTTGGTAAAAAAGCCAGTTTTAAGAATGAAAGTTTAGTTAATACGTAATAATGAAGTGTTGTGCCAGCCATAGTGGTACAGGCCTATAATCTCAATACTCTGGGAGGCTGAGGCAGGAGGCAATAGCCAGTGAGACCCCGTCTCAAAATAATGAAGTGTTGTTATATGTGACCAGATGTATAACCAGAATTCAGGATCTCTTTGATGCTGGCAATGGTTCACTTAAAAGCTATATAGAACCTGGCTATTTTAAAAAACATTGATGCAGACAAGTGAAGCAGGTAAGAAAATTTTCATAGTTTATAGAAATAAAATTTCAATGTGATAATCATGGATCACAATTAAAAGAAAATACAACAGACTAGCTGGAAAACGCAGTTTAAATTTATCTTAGTTTTACAGAAATGATCATTGTGTGAAGGTATGTATATATAGGTATAGTCTATTTAACATCTAACATGAAAACTGCTATTTTAAGCAAAAACAATTTCCATATGGGACCAAGGGTGAAGAAAATGAGCTTATATGTTTCTCTAAATATTTAGCAGTATTGGGCCAGGGATTTAGCTCAGTGGTTACGCTGCCTGTCTTGAAAGCGCAAGGTCCCGAGTTCGCTACCTGGTACCAAAAAAAAAAAAAAGAAAATTTTTTTTCGGGACTTTGCACTTGTGAGGCAGGCAGCGGTGGCACCCCTGAGCTAAATCCCCAGCCCAATAATTTTTAACTGAATTCTGACTTTTAAAAAAAAAATCTAAAAAATATTCTATAGTCGTCTATATTTAAAATAAATTTTTAAAGACAAAACATTCTAAATGAACTTAATATCAAGAGAAAAATTTGGTTTGGAATATACACATTGGAAATATATACTTATAGAAATCATATTTTAAGCCAGAACATTTAATTTTATACCTTATCTTTATTTAATCTTTTCTGAGTGCCAACAATTTCTAGGTATTTTGTAATATATATATTTTGGTCATGTGGACTATTCCCATATATTTTACATAAAGTTGTACTTTATTTCTAGAGAAAAATAAGTACCCAGGTCCTTAGTTGAAACAATGTCTTGCTTTATTGAGAACAGTATGTCCCTTTGGCACAGGTGTGTGAAATCCTGAAATGTACCTGGCTATCTGAGGCTAGAATGTCTTATTTCTGGTTTCTTCTTAAACATAATCAGAAACTATGTGTCTACATCTGAAAGAAGATAAGCAGTGATTGTATCAAATTAGTTGATGCTGAATTTTGGTTGTATCTGGTCATGGGACAACCAGGATTATAATGCCATTTCATTTTCATAGTGATACCTTTTTTTTTTTTGGTACTGGGGATCAAACTTGGGACCTTGTGCTTGTGAGGCAGGCAGCGGAACCACTGAGCTAAATCTCCGGCCCCATGATACCTATTTATAATGCCAACAGATCATATCTTTAAAGAGTGAATGTAATAGTCTTATAGAAAGTGGATGAATACCTCTGTTCAAGATAGGAAATATGCACTGTTCCTTTTTTAAAATTAAAATACCAAAGTTCCCTCTTACAATGAGCTACAGCTTTATAAAATCTTGAGTCCATTTGTGACTACAGAAGACCACAGTTTGACTTGTTTCACATGCACACTAGTAATACTATTTCTTGGATATATTTGTGAATAGTAAGTACACTTTTAATTCTGTATCGTTTGTGGAAATTTTACTTGAAATTAAAGCTTTCTTTTGTTAGTTTTTAACCTGTTGGGTAAGGGTCCAGTATTGTATATGAATTTCAATAGCAACTGAAAAAATAAAATCATATAAATGTGGAAATATTTACATATATTTTTAATAAGTGTAAAGTTACCTTTTAAACTATACTTAGATGTGCCCTCTCTGAGAAAAAGTAGTGAATGTATGAAAAAATCTACGTTTCAAGTTTGCCATTACTTTTATCAGTCACCATTTTGATGTACTCTCTATAGGGCCACTTCCATTTGTCTGTACATAATTTTTTGTAGATTTATTACTGTGATAAACAATATTACTCACAAATCTCTCAGTTAAATCTTGTAATTTTTACCCAAATATTTCCAGCTTATTTTATACCATGGTTTTCATTTTAAGCAAACTTTTCATTGTAGCACAAGATGTATATAAAAGGACACAAATCATAATGTATTGCTTGAAGAACTTTCACATAACAGGCATACCCATTAACCCATACCCAAGTCAACAGGCAGAGCATAACCAGCCCCCAGAAGCCCTCCTGTACTCCCTCCCAGTCATTGCTCCAGTGGTAATCACTGTTCTGACTTCTAAAATCTGTGTTTCTAGTGGAAAAAATGAAATTATTTCTTTTCTCTCCTTCTCTCGTGTCTTGTCTTCTTGCAAGGTTATAATGATTTCATCCAAGTTATTGCATACAACATTCATTAATTCTCCCTGTACAGTATTCCATCAAATATTTATCTTATTTGTGGTTATTTGTTTTGTTTACAGTTTTAGGCTTTCACGAATAATGCTATGAACATTCTTGTAAGGATCCTTCCATGTTTCAGAAATATTGGGGGGGTCATGTATCTGGGGCTTATATCTCTAATATGGTAGTCAATGAAATTAGGGTTATTCTCCATCTACATCAGGCTAGCTAAGTGAAGAAAGTTTGATTTCAGTTAGGATAGAGAGGATTTATCATGCAAATAATGAGCAATGTAATACGAGGCACATCAACTCTAATCATATGAACTTTAGCTCCACAAGAAAGCCATATAATGGATAGCAAGAATGGGAGAAAGAGAAAAATAGAAATAGCAAGGGGAGACGGAAAAGGTCAGAGGTATAAAAGAGTGAAAAAGGTGACAGAACCACTGATGAAAAAATAACATTAAGGAAGGAGAGACATAAGAAAGGGAGAATTAATGGAAGAAAAAGTCAAAGACCATAATACAAAATGGAGATAAATATCCAGCATGGACAATGTATCTAAAAGTATAGCTTGATTTAGTATAATTGTCTTACATGTTTTATGGCCTATGTCTAGTTGTTAATCTGTATATATGATAATTAACTTTATAATCACTTATAAAATAAATGAATCTGATGATCACAAAAGGGTGTAGAGGGAATGGGGGAAAAAGAATTGAGATGTGTTATGTACACGCACCAGCTCCCTACGATGAATGTAATCATTATGTAGTGCAAATATCTACTACTACTACTTAGTGACTTAAAAATTTTATTAGTACATGTTTGCAGTACATGATGATTGCATTTATCATGGGGAATTTGTACATGTATATAACATAGTTTAATTCCCTTTTTGTCCCCTCATCCCTCCTTGGTCACTCCAACTCTTGTTCCCCTTCCCATGTGCAAAAGCTCTATTTCCATTTTTTTCAATTCTTTTTAAAAAATCCTTTTCCCCTTTCCTCCATCTATTGTTCCTCTTTCCATTTGAAAAATATCTCCCTACTTCCTATTGTCTATCTTTTATTTTGCCCTTTATTTATATTTTGGGTTTCTCATATAAGAGACACCATGCAATATTTAAACCTGGGTGTCTAGTTCACTTAACATTACAGTCTTTTTTTTTTTTTTTTTGGTACCAGGGATTGAACTCAGTACCTTGCACTTGCGAGGCAGGCGCTGGAACCACTGAGCTAAATCCTGGCCCAACATTAACAGTCTTGAGATGCATCCATTTGCCTACTAATGCCTCAAGTTTATCCTTTATGGATCATGCTCCATTGTGTATAAATACATTTTCTTTATCCATTCATCTGTTGATGGGCATACTGGCTGTTTCCAAGATTTAGCTATTATAAATTTCTCTGCTATAAAAAAGGGTACGAATGTATCACTGTAAAAAATATCTTTAACGCTCTGCCTCAAAATGTGAAAATAAAAAAAGGGATGGGGATGTAGCACAGTGTGAAGGCCCTGAGTTCAATCCCTAGGAGTACAGATAAAAAGTGGCGGTAAGAAAAGAGGTATTAGGAAGAAGTAGAAAGGAATGGTGGAGGAGAGAATTCAGGAGCAGGAAAAGGAAATTCGCACAGAAGGCTGATTTCAGTACAAACATATTCCTTAAGAATTCAGAGAAGCAAGCAACACTTCTCTTTCCCCCATATCTTGAGTTCTTGGTCCCTCTTACCTGGCTTCCCTCCTCTTCCCATGAGTTATCGCCTTATGGTATGCTCTTCAGTTAACTTACATTGTCCCCGCGCCAGGCCCGTCCCATACTGCAACAGAAGCTCCACTAAGGCAGGGTTGTTTTGTTCCTGGCCATATCCCAAACACTTAAAAGAGCGAAGATACATGTTGCATGCTCAATACATACTGCTGGATGACTGAATTAGGCTGCAGTTAGTGGTGCTGGATAAGGCCAACATGGTTTGAGAATGGCAGTCTTCAAAGTATATGACATTCAATGTTTCCTGGGCTTTGGCCCCTGTTCTCTAGCCTCCTTATCTATTGGTTTCTAGAAAAGGGGCTGGGGATTGATTTGGATGGTAAGAGACCCTCTTGTTCAGTGAGTTGAAGACCCTTATAGCCTCTCTACCCATATTGAATAGGGTGACCAAGGTGGCCCATTTTATCCTTTTTTTCAGGAATAGCTTTGAGCCTGGACATGGATATACTGTTTTTTACCTAAGATCTTCCATCTAGCTCCAGACCATTTCCAGTGGACTGTTTTAGATCAAATGCTTCAGTAGGTCTGAGTCTCCTCCACCCTCATTTAAGATAATTATAAATTCACAGGAATTTACAAAGAAATGTACAGCAAGATCCCCAGGCACCTGTCATCCAGTCTTCTCCCTCGTTAACATCCTGCTTAACCACAGCATGAAACAAAAACCAGAAGACTGGTGTGAGTACAAACCACAGAGCTTATTCACATTTCACCAGTGATATGTACACTCATTTGAGTGTGTGCATGTATGGCTCTATACAATTTTATTCCATTTATAGTTTAATAAAAGACTGTCAGAGTTGTTAAGGTTATACTGTCAGTGTAAGACTCCTGAGGGTCCTTTTATGTTTTGTTTTGTCTGGTACCGGGGATCGAACTCGGGACCTTGCGCTTGCGAGGCAGGTGGCGGAATCACTGAGCTAAATCCCTGGCCCTCCTGAGGGTCCTTTTAAAAAAGCATCACAAGTGCAGATAGCCATTACCACATCACACAACCCTGAAACTTAGGGCTAAACAAGGACGCTCCAAGTTGGAGAAGTACCCTTACTATTAAACTTCCTGTGGCCAGGGTAAGTTGAACATTTATTATTCTACTGTAGAACTTGTTTACAATGACTTCCAGTGAGCCCCCAGTGAGAAAATCCTCATCCTCTACAACTTCATTGCTACCTACCACCACCCCAGGCAGGGAGCAGCTCTAGGCTACATAGCAGGAACATCTAAAGGTCACTCTTTAGATGTGAAAGAATGTTTCAAATCCTTGACCAGAGTCTGTTCGGGGAGACCAGACAGGTCATTTTTCAACACATCTGTGAACAGGTGAAACTGTCCAACACCTGAGGATGCTCCTTTTCTCTACATGTTGACCCAAGTAATCAAGCCTACCCTCTTTAGTTACATTCATTTCCTAGTTCATCAATTTGTGGTGAGCCAGCACGGAAGTATCCTTCCCCCTTTCCCTGGTCCACACCATATACAAAAGAAAGAGGCCTAGGATTCCCAGAAGCATTTGGTGAGAAGAAGGCATCTGGAGCACTGGAATACACTTGGGAGCCCATACTCTTTCTTCAGTAAGCTCCCCATTAAGTGGGTCAGGGAAGGAAGTGGCGAGAAATGAGGCTGGAAGGTGGACCGGAGCCAGATAATGAGGGGCCTTGTACACTGGATTAAGGAGCCTGCAATTTATCCTCCAGTCTGCAAAGAGATAAAGGCAAAAAATGGCTGGGTTACATTACCTGGCTAATCCAATCAGCTGATCTTGGTACCCAGAAATAAATTCAAAAGGCAAAATTAAAGTAGAGATGAATGAGGCTTTTGTTTTTTAGTTTCCAAGGAAAGTAAGAGATGAAAGCAGACATACTAGCTTTTATGATTTAGAAATAAAGGGAGTGTTCCACGGATGTGATTTTTATTTCCATAGTTTATGCTTTTAAAATAATTTTACTATTATTTAAAATTATATGAGCCTTACTTTTATTATCAGGAAAGAGATACATGCTATTTTAAAACATGTAAGGCAGAGTAGATACTGATTTGAGATGGTAGGTTAGTACTTCCTTATAAATGTTTCTATGTAAGTCATTCACTGTCTCTTTAAGGTTTTACTTGCTTGTAAAAAAGGAACACTCAGTTCCTAAAACAAAGGACAAAGTGATTGCCTAATATTTCTGTTTAAACCAGTTATTAAGTGTCTGACAAAATACAAAGTATGGCAAAGGAAGGCTCTGTGCTTCCTGACACCTTCTTCCAAAGAAAGGGGTTGAATGTAGGAGCGACACTGCCCTTTCCTCAGCCTGGCTTCTCCATACTGGGTGGCAGACCAGACACAGCCAGTCAGTCACACAGTGTGAGGAGGCTTAGGATAAAGATATACACTCAGGGAAGACATAACACTGAGGCCAAATTTGCCTGCTTAAGCATTTGAGGATACTTTCTTTTTTTGTTTCATCTGCTTCCACCTATTCCCATCCTCACCCCCAAGGCACTAGTTTTTCGACCAGTTTCTCATTCACGCAGCAAATGTTTACTGTGTATCTAATGTATAGCAGACTCAGAACTAGGAGCTGGGTATCCAGTGAATGACAGACAAAAGACACAGAATCTGTTCCAATGAAACTTGTAGTTTAATGTGGGAAACAATTAATAAAGAAGTAAACATAACAATAAATATATAGTTGTTCTTCTGTAGACACAGAGGATTGGTTCCAGGATCTTCATAGATAAGCAAAATCTATAGATGCTCAAGTCCCTTATACAAAATGGCACAGTATTTGCATGTAACCTACACACATGCTCCTGTATATTTTAAATCATCTCTACACTAACTATAATACCTAATGTAATACCATGTAAATAGTTGTCATACTATATTAAGAAATAACAAATAAAATATTCAAATGGGAAGGGGAACAAGGGAGGGGAGAGGGGGGAAAAGAAGAAAAAATGGAAACAAAGCTTTTGTAAATAAGGAGTAGAAGAGGGGTTGAAGGGAGGGGAGGGGGTTTGGGGCAAAAAAGAAGAATCAAGATATATCATGCATGGGTGCAAATTCCCTATGATGAATGCGATCACTATGTACATCTAAAATGTACCAATGAAAAATAGTAACAAGAAAATATCTATGTATATTCAGTACAGATGTAATTATTTTCAAATATTTTAAAATTGACATAACTTACATATTTGTGGGGTATGGTGCTATATTTCAACACACATACACAATGTGCAGTGATCAGATCGGTAATTGGGATATCCATCAGCTCAGACCTTAGTTATTTCTTTGTGTTGGAAACATTCAGAATCTTTTCTACTAGCTATTCTGAAATATACAATGAATGCCAACCAGTTACCTGTGCTGTATAAATGTTTTCACGTATTTCCCATCTGTGGTTGGTTAAACCTGTGGATGCAGAACCCATGGAGAGGGCTGACTGTATAGTAGCTCCTTTGGCACAGGCTTTGAAAGTAACACATGGAAGGCAGTTATAGATCATAACAAGCATGAGAGGACTATGCACACTCCCGGAGATCCTATTTATGGAAAGAATTAGCAAATACAGACACAGTAAAATTTTTTCAAGCACACAGGACAGCATAGGTTGTGGAGGCAGAAAAGATCAAACAGGAGGGGTGTTATCCAGGTCCTGAAAAATCAGCAGGACTAGAGCGTGAGGCAAGAAAAGGAAGGCGAGACAGCCAAGGCAGGGCCCTCATCATCTAAAAGTTTGTAACGGGAAGGCACCGAAAGCTTTCAACTGGGAAAACATGGTCAGATGTGCATTTTAAAGAATCACCCGGAGAGAAATTCAGACTTGTTTCTATGTGCAGAGCATATTCCCAAAGAATGCACAAGGGACCGGTCATATTGGTTGCCTACAAGAATTAACAGGGTGGCTAGGGGACAGAGGAAGGGGGCAGAATTTCTACTGTAGACCCTCTAATAATGTCTGATTCTGTAACATGGGAAGGTTTACATATCCCAAGGTTGGAAGTAGGAATAGAAAGAAAGCTCCTGCAGATGTTTATAATGTATTTGAGACATGCTTAGGAAAATGTAGCAATCAGACTGAGGGGAGAGGAAGAGGGAAGAATTAGGATGTTCCCACCCTGTTTTAGGCTCCTGGATTAAGCAACTAAGTGCAAGGTGATAATTACTGAAACTGGGGAGAGTTAATAAGGACAGTTTGGGGTACTGACAACTCCAGAATTTCTATTTAGAGAAGCTTAGGGGTAGGCAGCTAGCTGCAAGTAGAGGTTGAAAGAGATCTGTCTTAAATATGTATTTGCATAGCATTTACATTACTCAGAACATGTTTGATTACACTGTAGTAACCTAACACACACACACACACAAATGGATCTCAGAACTAAAAAAACCTCAGTGACTTATACAACAAAGCGTTTTTTCTTCCCTTGCTTTAAAGTTTGCTGCAGGTCCAAGTGACTCTTGGGGCAATTTTTTCCACATGATGGCTTAACATTCCAGGCTGTTTTGATCTGAGGCATCTATATTTCAACACATAATCACCTTGGTACAAAAGGCAAACTGGAGGGATGGCAGCTTTAAACTGTTCTGCCCAGAAGGAACATGCAACCTTCATATCTCAGTGGCCAAAGTAAAGGAGGTGGATACATATAATCCTTCCAAATGTCCAGGAAAGGAAGAATTAAATACTGGTGAGCACAAATAATGCCTAGGTGACCGTTTTCCATGTACCGAAGAACAGGGTGGTTATGAGAGGTGGTAACTGGGCGTGTCCACTGTTTAGCGCTGTGTCTTGTGTGTGGGAAGACTCACAGGTCCCCAGTTTGGACACATGAAACTCAAGATGCCTTCACCCAAGTGTAGGTGTTAAATAAGCCACTACACCAGAAAAAGTCAGAAGACAGAAAAGCACTGGAGATATAAATTTAGATTAAAAAAATATGTGGAGTTGGACAAAAGAGAGTAAAGTCTAGAGATTCTAGGCTGGTATGATTCTAGGCTATGGATGAGGTTATTGAAAGGGAATGTTTAGGATTATTAAAAGAGAGCTGTGGACATAGCCCTTCAGATCAGCAAAATTACAGGTGATCTGGAAAGAAGATGGAGAAGGAACAAGCAGGGGTGGAATAAGAGAATCAAGAGTGACATTATTAAAACTAGGGGAAAAGAGCTTTAAAGGTATGTGTCTTCGCTCTTATCAAAGTGAACCTCTCTACTTGCACAAGGGATTCCCTCCCCTCTGTGTCTCAATTCTTTCTCTACTGAACTGTATCTGCTAGTGACATCTCCCATCTTATAAAACAAGACCCACCTCTTCCCTGTATCTAACCATCATCTAATCACAAAGCTCTACACACATGAGGGTATCCTTTCAGTTCTTCCAGGGTTCCACGCTTTGCAGCACCTTTGGACTTAACTCTTCCCTCCTCCTAGTCCCCTAGCCCCACCCCCACATTTTTCTAAAGGTTTATTCTTTCTCATCTTTCAGGTCTCATCTCAACTCTTGTCTTCCCAAGAGGGGTTCCTGTGCCATCTGGGATTTATATAACACTGTTTCCTCTAACCCCTTCATAGCATTTACAATTGTTTGAAATTACTGTTTAAGTGTTTAGATATATATCTTTGTTACAAAGAATCCACTTGTCAAAACAGGCTTTTGAAAGGAAAGTTTATTCTGGTTAACAGGGACTAAAAATCAGATTCTGGCAGATAGCAGGAAAAAGTGGAGTTTATCACATCTGTGTGTGGATGGGCTGACATTGGGAGAGAGAGAGAGAGATATCAGCAACTAACTGGGAAAGAAATTAGGCTTATATGGGTGTTGAAGGGGCTAAGGGATCTGGGGTGAAATATTTATGACTTGGATGCCCAAGGACGGTCTGCTCAGGTGTGTAGACAATTACTGGACTTCTCAGCGCCAGGGCAGTTGTATACTTTGTTTTGAGTCCATTTGCCCTATTTACCGAGAAGCTGCTGTTGTTTGCTAAAAGCAGCCTGTTTGCTTTGTTCTGTTGGTTTAGGCCAGGGCTGACAATTTTCAGTTTCATCCTACTAGAAAGTAAGCTGCAAGGGAATGATAAGGAAAACTTGTTTGGGGCTGGAAGATGAAGACTGAGAAACTTAAGAAGTGGCCATTTCCTCCCAAAGAGTCACCTTTTCAGGAATTTTAAGATAGTATGTAGATATGAGAGTTGTCAATACATTGGCAAAAATAACACTAGAGTAAGAATCCTGAAATCAGGACTATGACCAAAGCAGAGCAGTCCCAGCGAGGGGCCTTTGCAACCGCTTGCAGCCTTGTTCCGGCCCCAGGCCAGACATAAAACTGGCTCAACCCTGGGGCAACACTTCATCTACCTGTACCTCACCACATCAAATGCACTGAACACAGAAATGACTGAACAAAGAAGGGTCTGGGAAGACAAGAGCTGCCTAAAATCTTTTGTTTTCAGCAGGGTCCTTCTCCAAAAGAAAACTCTTAGCTCTACCACACTTGGGTACAGAATTTGAGCTTGAAGGGTCTGGGAATCACAAAACAGAATCTGTTTGTCTTGAAAGACATGATTTAGGTAATTGTTATGGATTAAATGCTTAGTGTGGGGGCCATATTTCTATCTATAAATGTATACTGCATTGTTACTGCTGCAGTTTTGTGTTTTCTGGAGTTCCAAACTTCTAATGAAGGACCTTATATAAAGGATATCTTATTTTACTGTGGCTGGTGCCACCTACTGGGCATAATCTCAAAAGGTTTGAATCTAAAATTTTTATCTACCTTGGTAAGGTGATAATGAAGATGAAGACAAACTTAACATTAATTAAGTACTTACGTTTTGTTTGGCATTGTGTTAGGTGTAATGTTACTTTACTTAAATCCATTGGCTAATTTAATCTCTAAAACAACACTACAGGTAGGAAGAACTCATTTTACAGAGAATGGAAATAAAGACAAGAGAAGAAATGGTTAAGTGAGTCATTTAAGGATACAGTACTTAGGAAGAAATCGCAGAGCTAAAATTCCAGAGCACAACCTTTACCATACTAAAACACCAAGTCTAACTAAAGCAACCAGTACCATGTGTTTGTGTATTGGGCAGTGAGTGGATATTGTTGGTGTGGTTTAGCACCCTGGAGATGGCTGGAAAAGACCTAAGCACTAACAGGTTCTATGGAAGCAACTTGGTTGTCCCCTGGGACATTAAGAAGGGGCTAAGAAAAGTCCTGCAACAAACCTGGGTAGATAAGATTCATTCTTAATTCCTCTGGTGCCTTAGGCAAGGGTGAAGGCCAGCTAGGTCATTCTTTTTATGGTCTCTTACTGCAGCAGCTAAGTACACAGTAACAACAAATGGAAGAGCTGAAGTAGAGTGAAGAGTGCTCTCCTCCTTCTACAGCAAATTAGGAAGTTCAGACTCTGTTGTGACATGAACTGTTTATTCCTGACAACTGAAGACTGTATGTATCATTCTCTTGCCTCTAATTGTGATGTTCCTTGCACTTGCTGCCCATCCTCTCTGCTGAGTAGACTTTGGAGCTACTGAAGCTTCATGATGCGATTAAGGATTTTCTGTGTAACTCAGGAAAATTAAGTCATTCCCAGATGTATCAGTCAGCTTTAGCTGCTGTAATAAAATATCACAGATTAGGAGGCTTAAACACTACTCTCGGCCTGTGGTGGGAACAGCAGTCCCATTTGTAAATTGTCTTTGGGAGCTTTCTTCCCTTCTCTTGATGGATAGTACACACTCAAAGCTGAGTAGCTCTATGATCCTGTTCGATAAAAGTCCAAGTCTGACAGCCTTCAACTAGCAGTCTGTGCTGGTATAATGCTATTTCTATTTCTGGTTTCTGTGTTAAGTCCATGAATTATGCCAGGAGCAGCTGTGTGGCCACATCCTTAGTACTGTATTCTCTTCAGAACAAGCTTTCTTACTTTTTTGTAAAATTGATAGTCTGAGAATTTTCCAAATCATCAAGTTTTGGTTCCTTTTTGTTTAACAATTTCTTCTTCACCTTTCTCCTGTCACATTTGCTATAAGCAGTCAGGAGGAGCCAAGTCACTCCTTCAACAGTTTGCTTTCCAATCTTTTCAGCCTTAAAAGTTCTACCTTCCACAAAACACTGGAACTCCATCCAGTCACGTTCTTTGCCACTTTATAACAAAGAACACCTTTTTCTAGTTAACAAGTTCCTCCAATAATGTGTTTTTTCTTTCTGCGATCTGGCCAGAATTGTCCTTACTGTCCATATGTGTAGCATGAACCTCAAAACTCCCCCATCCACTTCTCATTATCCAGTTTCTGAGCCACTTCTCCGCATACAGGCATCTGTTACAGCAGTACCCCAATTCTTCATACCAAAATCTGCAGAAGTCAGTTCTGGCTGCCATTCTCACAGACAGACATTCTCACGGACTGGGTGCTGTAAATGACAGAAACCTCTCACAGTCCCAAAAGCTGGAATCTGCCATCAGGATGCCAGCATGGCTGGGTCCTAGTGAAGGTTCTCTTCTTGGCTGTGTGTTTCTGGCTGTGCCTGCATGACCTTTCTTCAGTGCTTTTGTGAAGAGTGATCGAGCAAGCTCTCAGGTGTCTCTTTTTACAGGTGTACTAATCCCACGAGGGCCCAGACTCATGCCCTCATCTTTAATTCTAATTATCTCCCAAAGGCCCAATCTCCAAGCACCTAAACTGCCGGTTAGGGCTTCAACACAGATTTTGGGGAAACACAAACATTCAGCTTATAACACCAAATATCCTTTAATTTCTTTTGTTTATATTTATTTTATTGCCAATGAGTCTGCCTTTTCTAACTTTTTATTATGTAGTATTTTAAATACAAGAAAAGTTAAAAGAAAGGTACATAGTATACCCAATACCTACATTGTTAACATTTGACCGTATATGCCTTATCTATATGTTTACCTATCTAAATCTGTGTATTTGAAAGTAATTTGCTGCATAATGATATTCTATTCCTATATCAGTATGCATTTCCTCACCAAAATACAATTACATTTAAGAAAATAATTTCCTTATACAATCTTTTAGCCTATATATATCAAAATTTCCCCCTAGTATTTTAATGTCTATTTTCCCCTGTATTGGGAGACTCAACCAAATTTCAAACATTGCATTTAGCTGTTCAATCTCTTTAGTTTTATTAATCTAGGAAAATCTCCTATCTTTGTTTCCCCATGACATTGACTTTTTGAAGAGACTAAAATGTGATAATGGCATTGTGACTATTTTATCTTTTAGAGATTTACTGAAATATTTACCAATGAAATGTGGGAAAGTTACAAAAATACAGTGCATAGTTGGCTTAAACTTACTAGAGTGGACTCAGAGCTTATCAATTGCAGAAGTTAATATACTGGGCTAATTTATGTGGTGATAATACTGAAAAGCTGTATGTGCATAACTCCAGAACTCTCCCTAAATTTATCTTAGTTTTAAGTCTAAGTCCATTAGTGGTCAAACTATGTGGGTGAAAATCTTTGGGGGAAAACTCCTCAAATACAGCAGAATCTGTATGTTGGAACCCAATTGCTAGTGCGATGGGATTAGCAGGTGGGCTACCAGCAGGTAATTAGGACACAAGGGCAGAGACCTCATGAATGGCACTGGAAAGCTGCTTTCCCCCTTCCACCATGTGATGATGCAACTGGAAGGCCCCTTATATGATGAAGGAAATGAGCCCTTACCAAACCCTGAACCTGCTGGTGCCAAGATCCTGGGCTTCACAGCCCTTAGAATTATGAGAAATGAATTTCTGTTGCTTATAAGCCACCCAGTCTACAGTATTTTGCTATAGCAGCTCAAAAGGACTAAGACAAGCATCACTAACACTCCAGTTCTTTACCCACCCATACATGTAGATAGGAGCAAAACTTCTACCGTATTACAGTACTTGATATTCAGTAGAAGGCCCACATGCTCAGTCCTTGCCCTCTCTCTACTCTATGAACACTGCAAGGAGTTTGATCCCTGCAGGCTGCTTTTCTCGGGCTCCCGTTTCAACATTTAGCAGGGCTTAATCAGCAGGAGATCAGAGGATCTGAGAAAGAGAAAAGCCCAGGAAAAAATCCTTCACAGCAGATGTGTTTCTTTTGCTCCCCCACTCCATGGTTCAGCTAACATTGTTTTCTCCCTATGTTCTTTCAAACTGAGTCCTGTGTCTTCTGCTTTGCATAAATCACTGTGTCATCTTTCATTATTTATAACGTTTGACTTCCTAGCTCTTCCAATACCTGTTATAACCTATTAAATCCCCTTACTAAAAATACTTGGAAGAGGGGCTGGGGATTGAGCTCAGTGGTTCTGCCGCCTGCCTTGCAAGCTCAAGGTCCCGAGTTCCATCTCCTGTACCAAAAATAAATAAATAAATAAATAAATACTTGGAAGAGTTTCTAGTTAGACCATGACTGCTCTATAATAGTCCCTATCTTTAATTAAAAATTCCAATTTCAATTAGCTTATCTGAATTTTTTGTTGTTGTTGTTGTTGTTTTTGGTACTGGGGATCGAACTCGGGTCCTTGCACTCTCGAGGCAGGCGCTGGAACCACTGAGCTAAATCCCCAGCAAGCTTATCTGAATTTGATGCAACAAAAGGACATGAAGTAGAAAACCTTTTTCTTTGATTTTTTTTTTTACAAAAGTGTTATTCATACTATTTTTAACTACTTTTCAACTTGAAACCATAGGCAATTAGTGAAAAACTAATAGTACTTACATGCTTTCTGTCCCTTCAGTTTTTAGTTATATAATATTTACTTCTCCGGGTTTACAATAGTCACTTTTTATTATGTAACACTAATTTGCATAGTTGTTTAGTATTAGTAAACCTACATACTTGAAACAACTATACCTTACAGGAATGCAAGTTTTGTGAAGGTGAGATGAGCCCATTGCAGTGTTCACTGTTGTATCCAAAGGCTCTAGTGGAGTGTTTGGCATAGATTAGGCACCAGTAAGTGTGCTGCTGAATAAATTATTTTACTACAGTCTTTCACTTCCTGAATTTCAAATTTTAATTTCTGTCCAAATCAACTAGATTTCATTATTGAACATTTACAAATAAGTGCATACATACAGGTTTTTTTTTTTCCTTTCAAGAAAAGCTCTGGCATGTTTGAAAATAACTGCCTTTTGCCTGTATGCTTGAATTACATCTTCACTGGATGTACTATTCTTTGGTCATAATTCCCCCAGCAGAAGTTTTGTACACACTGGCCATTATGTTCTAGTATCAGATACTCTTTGTTGATTTTACTTTGTGAAATCTTAGTATCAATTTGTGCAATGAACTGCTGATTCTTTTCAATGCTAGGGACCACTGCCTTTATATCACAATTTTTTATAGTAAACTTCTAGCCAGTTGTCATTATTCCTGGCAAAAGTTAATTAAAAAAAAACTGATATGGCCATTTTTTCTTTGAAGACATTCTTTAACGGATCAACAGTCTGTGAGCACCTTCTACTAAATACTATGTGCTACATAAATATAGATGACCAATGGACCCTATCCTCAAGAAGCTTGACTTGTAGGATGGACAAAATGAAAACGCGCTGCTATAATACAAAGTAGAAAGGGATGTCTTAAAAAACCAAACAGTGCTTTGATGTTCTGAGGAAGTAGCAATTACCAAGAGGAATGAATGAAATGAACATTTATTAAAGGCTTGTTATTTGGCAAGCAATAAAGAGCCCTTATTGATATTGTCTCCTTTGATCTTTAGGAAACCTCTGAAGAAAACTATCATTGTCCCCATTTACTGACACAAAAAATGAACTTAAGTAACTGCCTAATACCACACAAGGAGATCTGAGATTTGAACCCAGTTCTGCCTGATTCCAAAGCTCCTCTTCTTTACTACATTATAAGACCTGTCGCAAAAATGAATTAGAGAAGGCTTGATCAATAAAGTGGCATATGAACAAATACCTTGATGACAGGTAGCTACTACAGTGGGAGTAAGAACTACAAATTCAAGTCTGGTATTTTCCTCAATGGATGGACAGGTTGGTGTTAAGTCTACTGTCAAAGAGTTCTTTCCTCATTTGGAGACCCAGTTCTGGAGACAGCCATTATCAATTCCAAGAAAGAAACTCCAAGTAATTTTGTTCTTGAGTTTTCTGGGATTTTGGGGCCTTGAATACTATTTTCTTCATCATCATCCTTTTGCATGGGGGCACAAGCAATAAGTCTTCCCTGTGCTAAGCCTTATTCTTCCTCTCAGATATTTCTAGAATAGTAGAAATTCTCCAAAACACCATGGGAGATGTGAAGCAGTGGTTTTCAAAGTTAAAATACAACCCACTAGATATTTTATTTTATTTTTTTGGTACCGGGGGATTGAACTCGGGTCCTTGTGTTTTCGAGGCAGGCAGCGGTACCACTGAGCTAAATCCCTGGCCCCACTAGATATTTTAGAGCATTAACATTCTTAGAAGGACAGAACAGAAAATGTAGAGAGCACTGCATATAGTAAGTACAGTTCCATATCACTTACATGTATGTTTAAATACGTAAATTTGTGTTTATGGTGTGGGCTATGATGTAAAATATACTGGTGATAGTAAGAAACTTTAATTAAAATAATAACAGGGTCTACTTATAAACCAAATATACCAGGTGTTTTAGTCTATTTGTGCTGCTGTAACAAAATACCTGTGATTTAGTAATTTATAAACAACCAAAATTACTCAGTCCAGGAGGCTGGGTAGCACAGGGTTAAGGGGTCAACAGATTTGGTGACTGGTGAAGTCTCTCTGTGTCCAAAATGGTACTTTGTTGCTCTGTTCTTATATGGTAGAAGGAGTTAAAGGGAAAATACTGATCTCACATGGAAGGACACAAAGGCTATGGGCAGGGGATTTAGCTCAGTTGCATCACGCCTGCCTCGAAAGCGCAAGGTCCTGAGTTCGATCCCCAGTACCAAAAAAAAAAAGTCAGGCAGTTCTCTGAAGCATCTTTTATAAGAGCATATATACCGTTCATGAGGGCAGAACCCATGACTTAACAATTTCTCCAAAGACCCCACCTCATAATATCACCACTTTAGCATATGAATTTTGGAGGGACACATACATGCAAACCAAGGAATTCGGAAGCCCAAAAGCCTGCCCACTGGCATGGATGTTGGTCTTGGACAAAAACTTTCTCAAGTCTAGCAAACAGTATCACAGACTACTTGCTTACAGTATAATGGCATAGCTATAGCTATAGCTATATAGGCCCTTTACATAAGGCTTTGCGTGCTTTGTTACTATAACAACTTACCGAGGGGTAGGTACTCTATAAAGAAAAGGTTTATTGAGCCGGGAATGGTGGCACATGCCTGTAATCCTAGCACTGAGGAGGCTGAGGCAGGAGGATTGCCATGAGTTCAAAGCCATCTTGGGATACATAGTTAAGAGTTCAAGACCAGCCTGAACTACATAGTGAGACCCTGTCTCAAAAACCACAAAACACACACACACACACACACAAAAGAAAAGGTTTATTTGTTTCACAGTTCTGGAGGTCTAAGAGCACTGGACCAATATTGGCTTCTGACAAGGGCCTCATGGCAGAGAGCATCACATGGAGAAGAGTCAGCATGTGTGGGAAAGGTGTCGTATACTGAGAGAGGAATTAAGAGAAAGCTAAGGAAGCCAAATTTGGTTTATAACAATCTGATCTCGTGGTGATCAATCCAGTCCCACAAGAGCAAGAGCTCACTCCCATGAGAAAAGCATTAATCCTGCTTATGGACCTACTCACCTCTTAAAGGCACCACCTCCCAACAACCCCACAGTAGGGACCAAGCTTCTAGCACATGAAATTTGGGGGACAAATCATGTCCAAACCATAGTAACACCTTAAGCATTCTCTCAGAATGAAATGAATAGAAATGGGTAGAGAAAAAAGGCAGTTCTCTCTTTGCAGAGAAGCTGTCAGGAAAAGCAGTCCTAACCTACTCAAAGGTTGTTCACTGCAAAATTTTCCTTCTCCAAAAAGAAAGCAGGTTACAGGACCTCTCTAGATCAAAAGACTCCTTTCCAAATGGGTGTGTACACTGGCAGGCCCAAAATGGGAAAATGCCCTTAACCAGCAATGTTTAATCCTTATAGTTCTTACTTCCTGTTACGTCCTAAGGTTTATTCTTCCTCTCGGATATTTCTAGAATAGTAGGAATTCTCCAAAACACCATGGGAGATATGAAGCAGTGGTTTTCAAAGTTAATTACAACCCACTAGATATTTTAGGGTATTAACATTCTTAGAAGGACAGAATAGAAATTGCAGAGAGCATTGCATATAATAAGTACAGTTCCATGACACTTGCATGCATGTTTAAATATGTAAGTTTGTGTTTATGGTATTGGGCTATGATGTAAAACATACTGATGATATTAAGAAACATTAATTTTAATAATAACAGGGTCTATTTATAAACCAAGTATACTGCCTCTTGCAGTTTTTGATGGTGTTTGGAAAGCTGGCTACCGTAATCTGATAAGATATGCATCTAACCAGCTCAATGGCAGTATGTTCTACTGCCTTTCCCATCTATTTCTGCCTATCAAACTTGTTAACATACAGTGTACACTATTCTGATCGGTTCTTTTATTAACTGTTCATTCATACTTGCTGGCATTTTGTCCATCATCGGTGTCTCTGGTTTCCTAGTCAATTGTTCTTCTCTTAGATGTAAGAGTACTGATCCCCCCCACACCAATTTAAGATTTTATTGTTTTTGAATATATCGTACTGAATTAAAGTCACACAAATATACAACGCTAGGCTTTGTCATATGCTCTATTTCTTAACTGTTATACTGCAATCTTATTTTTTTCAACTTCTTCAAGGTTTTCTTTAATCTTTAAGTTTTAGCATTCCCAAATGTAGTTCAACAGTACAAGTCAAGCTGATCACTGTCAGCCTTTACAGTTATAAGGCCGAACAGTTCTCATACCTGTACCTTGCTCTTCCCTATGATAAGCCTCTATCACTGCTCTCCTCCTCTCCAAATTTACCCTGTTTATCAAGGCTTAACCCGCTCCATAGAGTCTAACTACCTTCAGTGCGACTGCTCATTATCTTATCTGAATGTAGCTAGTACTGCATTTCCTCCAAATAGTAAGAACTTAATTACAGGGGACTTCAGTTATTTCCATAAATGTGAGCCTGTATGGCCCTTGAGGTAAGGGCCACTGTTTACACAGCTCTTGCTTTCTACAGTTAAAAAAGCATTAGGAGAGGAAAGGTTATTGTCCTGACCTGGTACTGAGGGATCTGAAATAAGCTCTTGTGGAAACAAGACCTCTGACACCCGTCCTTTTCTTCTAATAGCATGAGTAGTAGTACTATGCAAAGGGAAGGCTATCAAAACATCCTGAAGACAGTAAGTCTGTAATTCATGTTAGTACATGTCAGTAAGATAAAAAGTACACACCCTAGTGCTTCAGATGGTCCACTATAGTGACGTTTCATTTTTATAAACCTTAGGTACCTATTCTATATAAATATGAACTCTGGATAAAGAAATTGTGGCTGATTACAGCAAAAGGTCACTAATAAGAGATATTAGTAGGTAGTAATAAAATATGTCTATTTACAGTTTCACTTATCAATTTGGGCAGAAGTTGTCACATTGCTGCTGTATTGAGGTAGAGAGGCAACCACAAGGGGAGGGATTAATACAGAGACAAATGCTAAAGCAATGCATGAAAGTAACATGTCAAATCAAATGCTTAATATTTAATCAAATGTAAGTGAATCTTTCCTCAGTAAATTTTTCATAACTTGGTGCACCATAAAATGCCAACAAAACTTCTGACTCACAGATACAATTATATGAAATACAATTTAAGAGCTCTTTTTAATTCTTTAGCATCAGCAGACAATAATATTGTTGTGCATCTCGATTGGCATCAACATGAAGTTGAACTGATAGGGTAAGTTTGATAGGGAGAAAAAAACATTTCCAGGGTAGAAATTACCTCCAGGCAAACCCTAAACAGCTGAAAAATACTCGACCACATTAGCACCATATTTAGAGAAATAAAGAGGGTTAAAATCTCCCCAACTACCAAAACAATAATCCCAGCAATTGAGAGCATCTTGAAAGCGATTTAGTAGTACAGACTTTTACATTTTTAACAAAACGGATGTCCTTAGTTGTGAATTATTTACAAACATACTTTATAAACTGTAGGTATAGTGTGAAAGTCTTTTTCAAAGATCTCAGTAAAATAATCACCAAATGACATGGTGCAATTATAGTATTGATCATCACAGTATTATTCACAGCTGTAACGGTACAACTACACAAACACAGTGCTACCCATACTTTTGGAAGTCAGTACTGTGAACACATTCCTGTAACTGATCGATACATCAATCCTTTTATTGATCTAGAAACTGTGGCACTGAAAGTGTGAATTACCCATGTAATGATGTTGTCACCAAGGGACGCCAAGAATAGAAACCAAACCCCTTGACTATCAGGCTAGTGTTTTCCACTAATTGTGCTCCTTTCTACTCATCCGAGAGCATCAAGAGTAAAGAGTTAGTGGAGGGAGTGGACACAAATGAGCCAAGTCTGCGAGGTGGAGACTGCACGGAAGGTCCTCAGGAATCGCTCTTTGACACTTCCCTTTTGTTCTGGCTGGGCAAGATGAAAGCAGCAACCACAAATCCCTGGGACCAAGAACTGGAACTAGGTACCGTCCGCCGCGGTAACTCTCTTCCCCTCGGTAACCGCTCCTTCCGGCCCAGCCCAGCGCTCACCCCACCTGCACCCCACCACCTCCCCGTCCCCCTCCTTCACCCCGCTCTGCACAGCACTGCTCGGGTCCCGCCCTCCACTTGGCCCTTTCTCCAGTCCCGAGGAGGTGCTGCAGGGGTTCGGAGTGCCAGCAGCGTTTCTCTAGAGAACGAATGGCATTAGAAACGCGTTTCGAGTGTTAGAAACCCCGGCGCTGGAACGGAGGCTACCGCTACCGCCGCGCGAGGGTCTAGGTGTAGCTCATCACGACAAAGCAAAATTTAGACAATAAGCACAGTCTCTCTCTCTTTAGCCGGGAGCGTCTCCCAGTTCCAGCATCCCTCAGGCAACCTCCCCAGGGAAGACGCCTTTCAGAGCGCTTGAGTTTACACTTTTCCAGCTCTGGAGGACGACACCGGCGAACCCTGACCCCGGGGGATTCCAAACCGTTACTCCGCCCGCCGGGGTGGGGCCAGCCGAACCGCCGCGCCTGCGCGTTCCGTCAGTCGGCCGGCGCCAGCACACTACAAGTCCCACAAGGCAACGCTCTGAGCACGGCGTCCGCCTTACCTGCCGCGAGCTCATTCCGCCGGCAACTACCGCTCTACCCTCCCCCGTTCGCGTCCGGTCCTTCCCATAGCTAAAGACTATTTCCTCTT
Organism: Heterocephalus glaber; assembly: GCF_053883595.1. Lineage (NCBI taxonomy): Eukaryota > Metazoa > Chordata > Mammalia > Rodentia > Bathyergidae > Heterocephalus > Heterocephalus glaber. The sequence goes on along the minus strand of NW_028258156.1, from coordinate 21,487,334 downwards.
GAAGCCGAGGAGGAGAGGTCTTAGTAACCTCCACCTCTAAGCTCCTCGCGTACTCGTTTTTTCCGTCTCTGCCCGGACTATGCTTGACTCCCTACCCGGAGTGGCTCGGTGGAGACGGGAGAAAGAAGCCCTTACAGGCCAAAACGGGGAAATCCGGGAGCACTTCCGGCCCCTAGGCTCAGGAAGGTATCGCGCAGGCGCTCGCTGCGACTCCGGCGCGGTTGACTTCCGCTCCCACTGTGCTCTGCGAGCCGAATCATGGATCACACTGGTAAGGAGGCGGAGGCAGTGGGGGTCCCGGTTTCATGCCCCCTTGGCCGGTCTGGGACTGGTTGCCTGGTGGGCAAAAGGGGTAACGCTCGCCCCACAGCACTGGGGTATGGTGGTGAGAAATAAATACCACAGACCGCTTCCTGTGCCCGCCGGGCCTGCTGCCTCTCGGCCTGCCCTCCAGTACGGTACCTCCATCCTCGGTGCCGGCAGCAGACGCTGGTTCTCTGGTTCTGCTGAGCTCCGAGCCCGGACCATGGGCAGCGCAGGCTTCGTGGGAAGGGGAAAACGCCAGCTCTTTTCCCCCTCAACCTGGCTGCTCTGCCCTTCGTTATGGGGCACTGGCGGGTGGATTCCATTCTCGGAGAAGCCTCATTACTGTGGGAATGGATGGGCGAAAGTGGGTTGGAGACTTCCTGCAGTCTCAGCCAGCCTTGAGAGGGTGCGGCGATGGTCACTTCTGTCATTATTGTCTCTCCAGTCCTTCATGGACTAGAGGTTAGCGACCACAGAGTCGAATATAGTTTTCAAAATCATAAACAGAGCAGCTTTTCTACTTAAGGCTTTCAAAGCATGGCCCGCGCTTCTGCTGTGGCCCTTTCTCATCATTTGGGAACGTTTAAAAGAAGACCTTAAAATGAAGACAATCTCATCGCTTTTCCCAAGTAAGATTGGCTCCATCCCTTCTTTGTGTTTCTTGGCTTCTCTTCCTTAAGGTTCTTGACTATTGAGTGAATTCGCTGGAGTTAGTAAGTGCTTCAGACAGTTATATCGACCGTAGCACAAGTAAGGAAAAAAGGCTTTTTTCTTAAAACATTGATTGGAATGTCCTCAGTCATCAGTTACCTACTTAACTATATAATTGTGTGTATGTATATATGCTTGTTTTTGCTGAGTGTGCACAGATACTTGTAGCCCTTGGGATGGAATGATGGAAAGGTAAACAATAGAACTGAGTCTTTGTCCTCATGGAGCTTACATTCTTTTGGAGAAGACAGTTTTTAAAAAACAAATGTTGAATGCTTTGAAGAATAACGGGTGCTATGGAGTAGGAAGTTTCAGAGAGGGTAGTCAGGGAAGGTTTTTCCTGAACTGTATTAGTTATGCTGAGATCTGATGAGAAGAATCCTGCCAGTATATAAAGCAGAAGGGAGAGCATTTTCGGTAAGCATAAAGGCACTGAGTAAGAGTAAAAGAGCCTTAAGATAAGATGGGAAAGGAAAGTGTAAATCTCACTCCAGGCTTTGAAGGATTTTAAGTGAATATGAAGCGACTGAGCAGAAATAAAGGAATATAGTCTTTTAAACATATAATGGACTGGTCCATGGAAAATGGTGTAAGAGAGGCAAGAACAATAGAAAATACACAATTTAGGAGGTGGTTGTAGTAGACTGAAAGGGAGACCTGGTTTAGTGATAAGAAAGGGGGGTTGTGTAGCTCAAAGGTAGAGTGTTTGTATAGCATGCTCAAGGCCATAGGTTCCATCCTCAGCACACAAACAAAGGCAGAAATATTTTAGTGGTAGAACTCAAACACAGACTGATGGATTGGTTTGGAGGTATGTAAGAGAAATGAGAAATGCATGGGTTTTGGGTTTGAGCATCTTGGTAGTGCCTACTACTGAGTTGAAGAAGACAGGAGAAAACCAGATTCTTTTAAAGGTGGGAGACACTGTGGGAATTTGGAAACAAGAATTTGATTTTGGACTGCTAGTATGTGTGAGATGTGTTGAGATATATGAAGGGAGATATCAAGAGAAGATCAGGAATGATACGTACTGAAAATACATATATGGGAGTTAGTAAGTTATAGTTAATGTCCTTCAAAGCATGAGAATTGGTGAGCTCGCTTCAAGAGAGTGAGTACAAAAGAGGGACTATCACCAGGCTGTAAGGAACTCCAGCTTCCCAGCTTTGGGAAACTTATGGAGTTGAAACTCTGGAATCTCAAAGGAGGAGTAGCAAACATTCCTTTTCAGCAAAGCATTTCACATTTGATCCTGTTACTGGATTTGGGAGTCATGTCCCTGTCAGTTTCAGGCTGTTAGGAAATTTGAATATAGGTGAATGTATAACAGAGTATTTATTATCCTACTTTCTAAGTTACATATTTGCCTAAAGGAAATAAGTCATACTAACGTGAAAATACTGATGAGGTTCTGAGTTCCATCCCCAGGACTTGGGGGGGGCACGGGGCACACTAATGAGCTGACCAGTTGAAAAATGAGTTATTGAGTCAGATGTATTTTCTGCTTAACATTAACTTCTATTTTTTCATTTATTTGAGGTAATCTTAATGTTTCATATCAAAAAACAGTATCAGTTGCTGTGCACTGATTGTGATGAAAAATTACAAAGCTTGCCAAAGATTCAGATTTTCTTGAAGTTCATAGATGTGAATTTGAATAGTTCATAGACATAAACTATTTGAATCACAGGGCCATTGGCAAGTGACAAAATGGCCAGTTATCTTGTAAATTGAAGACATCATGACAGTATGAGCATCTCAAAAGAACAATTTTAATATCAAAAGATAAGGTCTTTGGGAAAATTGATGAAACCTTGAATATTATCCAAAAATGACACATTTTATGAACGTACTTAAAATTCAAATGTAAATTGAAGTGTTCTAATAGAATTTTACCAGAAAAAAGTCACTTCAGGAAACTCCCAATTAACAGTTGATTCCATTCTTTGGTCTTTCTAAGAATTAGCACTTTTGTACTAAAACATTTCTTGGTTCCCTTTATTCAAGATAAAATCCTAAATGAATGTTTTAAAATTGTATTACATAAAGTCATTGCTCCTCTTAAATATGGCTTCATCTTCAATGGCAAATTGCCCTTAGTTCTTACTTTGTATATACTGTACCAAGGACTTTGTTATGGGCTTTATGTTTTGCTACTGTATATTCAAAAAGAAATCATGTTGTATGTTTTTCTTAATTTAAGCAAGAACCAGATAGCCCCCAAACGAGCCCAGAATATTGTCACAGTTAAATGCTGTACTTTATAACTTACAATCTTTAAAGCAAGCAGCAAAGTTTCAAGGGGAAGCAGGCCCTTAAAAGTGGTAGGTTGGTTATGTCAGCAACAATAGAGACCCCAGTTTACTAGTTTACTAGTTTACTAGTTTCTCATTTGTCTTAAATGAATTTTACATGGACAGTTTGGTTATCAGTTTGGAGTGTAATATTTCTTGCAGGGACAGTCCATGGCTTTATTCAATAATTTATGTTTAAAACGTTAGAAGTAGAAAAAACTTTGTATTTTCTAGAGCATTTTCATAGCATTTCCTTTTTTGTCTCTAGGTAGAGTTGAATATTTTGTGTTACATCTTTTCATATACTTGAGAAAAGACAACTGAAGCTTTACATGAGTCAATTCTTTTTTTTTTTTTAGTACTGTTGATCGAACTTGGGTCCTTGTGCTTGTGAGGCAGGTGGCAGAACCACTGAGCTAAATCCCCAGCCCTACATGAGTCAGTTCTATGAAATAATGCACCTGCTTCTCATGGGACATGAGTTCATTTATTTCATAGATAGTAACAGAATAGAAAGCATCATTTTTTAGACCTAGTTGAAGTTAGAAATCTTGTATCCTTCTAAATTATAGTTTAATATTATAATGCTAAGAATAATTCAGTCACATGTGTGTCTCTAGAAATATAGCATAAATGTATTATTGCATGTTTCTACTAAATGTACAATAATTTTATTACTTCTGAATGCATTTTAGAAAAACCATTTTAAGGACTTAATCACTCTCCTTAAAATTTAACTTCATTTCAGATACACTATATAATTTTGCCTTCATAAGGGTTAGTTTTGTGTTTTCAGTTTGGTTGTCCTGACATAAATTTAGTAAATAGATTTAGTAAATTTATTGAGTGCCTACTTTGCATGTTTGATGGTCCCACACAGAGACAGGGATGGTTTGTTTCTTTCTTTAGCTTTAAAAAATCTCTTAGAGTTACTTTAAGACCCTCAATTCATGAGGGTTTTATATTTCTATAAAGTATTCTAGAATTACAGAAAAATTTTATTGCCCGTTTATATAGGGAGAAGTAAAGGGTTTCCAAAAGGAGCTAATTATAAAGCATTGCTCTAAAGTTCTATCCAAAATAGAGAAAATTAGCAGTTAAACTATATCATATTCAAAATCAGAACCAAGATCTTTAACACTTGATATTGTTGGGTATATTGTTTCAATACCTGTGACAGAATAATCTTCAAAAGAAAAACTAAAAGAAAAATTTATTCATTTATTTTTTTCTAACATAGACAATGAGTTACAAGGCACTAATAGTTCTGGATCGTTGGGTGGTCTTGATGTTCGCAGACGAATTCCTATAAAACTCATCTCCAAACAAGCGAACAAAGCCAAACCTGCACCTCGAGCTCAAAGGACTATAAACAGGATGCCTGCAAAGGCACCAACTGGTGATGAAGGTAATTTGTTTAAACTTACTGGTCCAGTAAACTTACTGGTCCAACAGTCTTTCTGTTGGCTTGCACTAAATAATCCCTATGATTTTATTTACTCATAGCTACCTTTTACAAAAGTTTTACATACTTTATTCACTTTTCAAAAGTTTTGTTTGACATCTCATTTTGGCATCTTTTACTTTTCCTCCCTTTATAAGTTTCCTATTTAAAAAAAAAACAAAATCTAAACAGTATTGTAGAAAGCATAACATTAAAGCAAAATTAGCCTCTGTTCCCCCACAATCCTTCCCTCCAAAGATAATCTCTGGTAAGACTTTCTAATTATGGTAGTATTAATTTTTTATGTATAACTGCCTTTTTTCATGTAATCTGCATTTGATATTTCGTATGTCTTATCAGTACATACAGGTGTACTCTCACTTTTAAAAAATAGGTTTAGATATTTCATTTATAGGTATACCATAATTTATTGAAGAATTTTTCTGTTTGTTTTTTTTTTTTTGCTATACAGGCTATTATGTATACTTTGTAGAATTTGTACTTTGGAAAAATTTGGACATTTGATGCTGTTGTACATTATAGAATTTGTGGATCCTGTCCAATTGCTTTTCAAAAGATACATTAGTTTATATACCCACGCATCAGTATTTGAAACTGTAAACAAGAAAATTGTTTCAATTGGCTCCTGTATATTGTGTATCTTTTTCTATTGGTCTTTTGCATTTTGTATAAAAATTTTTATTGGAAAGAGCTTGAAGATTCTGTGTAGTCAGGTTCCTGGTCTTTGCTGTTATGACTTTGTAGTATTAAAAAGATCTTTGTTAGGAGTTTGAGGCCAACTTGGGCTACATAGGGAGTTCAGGGTCAGCCTGAATTACATAATGAGACAAATAAAAAGGTCTTCCTTTATTCCATGAGCACAAAACAGTTTTCCTATCTTACCTTTTAATGCAAATCAGCAAACTATTTATGGGGCAAATCTGGCCCTATTTTTATAAATAAAATTACTGCAATATAGCCATGACCATTCATTTAAATATTGTCTACAGCTGCTTGCTTTCATGCTATAATGGCAGAATCCTCAAAGCATGAAACATTTACTGACTGAGCTTTTACAGAAAAATGTGCTGACCTCTGCTTTGGAACATTTATAGAGATATATTTGGCTTAATTTTAAAAAATAAAACAAAACAATGACCAAGACCTTACTTTATTTTTTTTCTCTAAACAGCTAGCCAGTGTCTCAGCCACTGAGTAATCTGCTTTTTCCTTGCTGAAAAGGAATCTTGCCATTAACATATTCAAGTTCTGAAAGTCATTGTGCCTATTTCTAGACTTTCTATTCTATTATAGGAATCTGTCTCTATTTTTTTATTAGAATCAGACTGCTGTAATTATACCTTATGTTTTCTTTTACTGTAGGGTTTTTCTCCCTGAACAAGTGTGTTTGAAGTTGGAGTGTTGTTAAATCATGGTAGTGACACTGGGGTGCAGCTCTGTGATAGAGCATGTGCTTAGCCTATTTAAGTCCCCAGCAGTATTCTCAATTGTAAAGTAATAAAGTTGGGCTAGATCGTCACCCAGATTACCTCTGATATTTTAAGCTGATCTTAATTATCTTATTCTTAGGAGAGCTTTGAAAGGCATCAGATAGACTTCTTAGTGAATAAGGCTATTTTGTTAGGTATGTATACTCCAAGATGAAATTTGAGGTTTGAAAAGTTAATGGGTAATACTTTTTTTTTCTTCAGAAGGATTTGATTATAATGAAGAAGAACGGTATGACTGTAAAGGGGGCGAACTGTTTGGAAATCAGCGAAGATTTCCTGGACATCTATTTTGGGACTTTAAGGTATAGCTAAAAGTGAAAAATCAAGTATTAAATACTTGCAGTGCTGAATACATAAAGAATGGTATGAATTTTTATTTTATCTGGTTTTTTTCCCCAGCATACATTAATCATCTTTCTAAAAATGCCCTGTTGCACTATTTCCAAAAATAATTTAAAGTAATTTTAAGTAAAGCCAAGTAAAATCTAATAACCACTATTTAAGAAGAAAAAAATTAATCACAGTGTTCTGGGAAGCTGGGGCAAGATGATTACAAGTTTGAACCCAGCTTGGGCAACGTAGCACCTTAGCAAGACCTTGTCTCAGAATTTTGGGGGATTGGGGGCCGGTAGGGATGTAGCTTAGCACAGAGGCCCTGCATTCAGTCCCTAGTTAATAATGCTTATAAAATTTTAACCATTTTTTAATTGTGTGAATTTTAGATATAGTTTTTAGAATTGCTTAGAGGAAGTTTTAATTATATCATTTCAACAGATAAACATCTTAGGTGAAAAGGATGATACACCAGTTCATTTCTGTGACAAATGTGGACTGCCTATTAAAATCTATGGGCGAATGGTAAGTATTAATAAATTAAATCCTGTGTAGAGGTAAGATTCTGAAATTTAAGTAGAGGTTTGTCGTTGTTTAATAATTAAGTTTGCAACATGTTTAAGTATGGCATAGCTAAAGGAATTTTTGGAATTTAATTGTTGTTTTACTGCTTTGGAATAGTTTCAGAATAGGATAAGACAGAACATGTTTACAGTGTGTTTCAGGAGCTTTTAACATCTCAGAACTGTGGTTGAAGTTTATAGAGTTTATACCTCTAGAAAGTGTAAGCAGATGTACATGCATACATTTATTGGGAAAGGGGCCAAAATTTTCAACACGCTCTCAAAAGGCTTTGTGAGTAAAAAAGGTTAACTGTTGCTTTTATGTAGTTAGTACTTAATAAATGTTCATTTTAAGATTTCACATGTGCTTTCTATGTCTAGGTCATTTTATGTTTACTGTTTTTTATGGAAATATATTCCAATTGTTAACTATCAATGTGTTAATTATACTGTCTTTGTTTACAGATTCCATGCAAACATGTTTTTTGCTATGACTGTGCTATTTTACATGAAAAAAAGGGAGACAAAATGTGTCCGGGGTAAGATGAGGTCATCTTTATATTTTAAGTAGTAGAGTTTGTAGTGAAATGATTTATAAACTAGGTTAAAGATTAAGGGGCCAGGGATTTAGCTCAGTGGTTCTGGCACCTGCTGCGCAAGTGCAAGGTCCTGAGTTCAATCCTTGGTACCAAACAAACAAAAAAAGATCAGGGTGTGATGTAAACAAGGGAAAGGATCAAATGTGTAGACATAGGTAAGGTTTCTGTGTGAGCCTGGAGTTAGCTTTAGCATTTCTAAAATAGGGCTAGCTGGCCACTCTCAATCAATTCAAATTGGCCAAAATGATGAAATCCACTTGCCATCGTAGACTTGGTTTTTATAAGCCCAAACTAATTATTATTGTATTATTATTATTTTCAGTGGTCTGCTATAGAGGTAGTACAGTGTGGTGTAATGATTGAGAATAGAGACTCTAGAATCAAAATTCTTGAGTTCAAATCCTTGTTCTGCCATTTATTAACTGACATAGGTTAGTTTTTTAAAATTTTAATTTGTAAAATGGGGCTAATAATTGTATCTCCCTCCCTGGGTTAATTTTAATTGTAAGTGAAGATAGATGATTGATAAATAGGTAGCTAGATAGGACCTGATATATAATAAGCACTATGTATTATAAGCTTTTATTACATTCACATGTTATTAGTATGTCTCGAGATATCAGAAGGACATTGACTCAAATTATGAGGAACTAGTCCTTCTTGGAATGGTCTTACAGTATCTAAAGTAGGGATTTTTATATTTATTTAGAACCCCAGATGAGGAAGGCTTTGGAAGGACTTAGAGAAGCTTCTTTGGAACAGCCATAGGCTTCCTAGATTCCTTATAACCTGTGCTTGAAGCTGCCTTAAGATTTAGTACTTAGGATTAAATCCAAAGTCCCATGAATGACAGGCAAGTGCTCTGTCACTGAGCTAAATTTCCCAGCCTGGATGACTCCCTTTTATGGTGTAGGAAATTGCAACACTGGGAGAGAAAGGAATGATTTGTTGATAACCCAATGACAGCTGATTTTTTTTTTAGCATATCTTACTAGCTTTTTAAAGAAACTATAAAACCTGGAACCATGGGTTTAAAGAATATTTATTGTGTAGAATTATAATTCAGAAGAGTTATGAAATTAGAAATACTTTGTGTTTTGGATGTTTTCTGAAGTACCTAGTTTTCTAATTCAGTGTCCATTCACTTTAGCAAATTTGATTTCTTCATTGGCAGAAAGGATTTCAGATGTGATGAAGTACTATGTAGGAGACACTAGAAAGTTCTTTTACATAAGTGTTGTGATGTTAATATTTAAAAGGACATCTAGTTTTAAAGATATTGAAGGTAACTTCAGTAAGCCGCTCACCTATGTGGTCCTTAGCTGTTTATATATATATATATTTTTAAATTTAATTTAATTTTATTTATTTATTTATTGGTACCGGGGATCAAACTTGGGACCTTGCGCTTGTGAAGCAGGTGGCGGAACCGCTGAGCTAAATCCCTGGCAGTCCTTAGCTGTTTTAGGACAGAAGCCTACCTTGATTAACAGACCCAGATCAGGAAGTGAGGAAATGGCAACCAAAGTTAATGGAAATACTATATGCTACTGCTGTTAGTCATCACCCAGATGTTAATTTGGAGATGTTTCTCAGTTTATATAGCAAAGTTGAAGCAAAATGAGATGTGTGCAGATTGCCACTAAAGGGAAGTATACTAGCATCAACAAGGAGTGCCAGCCTTATACCAAGGATGGAAAAGTAGACATAATTTAAAATAAATAGTACAGAATCATTTAATGCAGTATCAAATGACCTGACACACATTCAGTGGTGACTGTTTACATTTATACCTATGTAGTACTTAACGTGATTAAATATTGTCACTTGTATTGTTTCATTTAATCTTAAAAATACTCTTGTGAGTAAGGTGAAATACCTATAAAAACATTGTGGGTTAGGTAAAGTATGTATTTTAACCCCATTTTACAAATGAGAAAACAAACTCAAAGTGGTTAAGTGACTTCCAAATTACAGAGCCAATATTATTAGGGCCCATGTCTTTGGATTTCAAGTTCAGTCCTCTTTTCACTATGTCTGAAGACTTTAAAGGCAAGAATAGATTAAATATGAATGACGAACAGTTACTATTTTGACCCCAAGTCATTAAGAAAATGTTGAGTTAAATTTAGTTCTCTCATTTAGATAGGCAGGAAAATGTACCATGTTTTGGTACTAAATTTGAGAATTCAGAAAATCTCTGTCTTAAGGCACACTGAATTGAAGTTTTTATGTTAAGAACCCAGGGATTAGGAAGATCCTCGTTGTAGTCCTTGCAAGCATCTTCCACTTACTGTCTTCCACTTAGTATTGTTTGCTCAACAAATACTATTCACTAACGCTGTATAGGTTTGAATTGTTTGTAAGTGGCAGATTCTTTGCTTTATCCTTCTTGGATTTTTTTTTCCTTGAAAAAATGGATACAAAGCACACAGTTGTTTGGGAAAATTAGGTAAATTCTAGGTCTTGGGAGTTATAAGGTCTCTAAGACATACTCTGATAATACGATTAAGAGTTCTGAAGTTGACAGAAATGCCGATGATTAGTGTCTAAGACTAGACAGTGAAGATGATTACAGGTTCACTTAGAGTAACTACCTTTTAATTGTGAACTTTTGCTATGTGTTATATAAAAACTTTAAAGCAGCCATATTTTGAAAAAGACATACATTCTGTGTTTAGTAAATCAAATTTTTTTCCTCTTCTGATTTAGCTGTAGTGATCCTGTGCAGCGAATTGAACAGTGTACACGAGGTTCTCTCTTCATGTGTAGCATTGTTCAAGGGTGCAAGAGAACGTATTTGTCTCAGAGAGACTTACAGGCTCATATCAACCATCGCCACATGAGAGCTGGAAAACCTGTTACCCGGGCTTCGCTTGAAAATGTTCATCCTCCTATTGCCCCACCACCAGCTGAAATCCCTGAGCGCTTTATAATGCCACCAGACAAGCACCATATGAGCCATATTCCGCCAAAGCAGCACATCATGATGCCACCACCTCCTTTGCAGCATGTGCCACATGAGCACTACAATCAGCCACATGAGGATATTCGTGCTCCTCCAGCAGAATTGTCCATGGCTCCACCACCACCTCGTTCGGTCAGTCAGGAAACCTTTCGTATTTCAACAAGAAAACACAGCAATTTAATAACCGTCCCTATTCAGGATGACTCAAATTCAGGTGCTAGAGAACCACCACCTCCTGCCCCAGCACCTGCTCACCATCATCCTGAATATCAGGGTCAACCAGTGGTTTCGCACCCTCATCATATTATGCCTCCACAGCAACATTATGCACCACCCCCCCCTCCTCCACCACCAATAAGCCATCCAATGCCACATCCTCCCCAGGCTGCAGGTACTCCTCACTTGGTATATAGCCAAGCTCCACCTCCACCTATGACCTCTGCTCCACCACCAATAACCCCGCCCCCTGGACATATTATTGCCCAGATGCCACCTTATATGAATCATCCTCCTCCAGGACCTCCCCCACCGCAACATGGTGGTCCACCTGTAACTGCACCCCCTCCTCACCATTATAATCCTAACTCTTTACCCCAGTTTACTGAAGATCAAGGAACTCTCAGCCCTCCATTTACACAACCAGGGGGAATGAGTCCTGGTATATGGCCTGCACCAAGAGGGCCACCTCCTCCTCCACGAATGCAGGGTCCGCCTTCTCAAACCCCACTTCCTGGACCACATCATCCAGATCAGACAAGATATAGACCGTATTACCAATGATAATAGTGTTCTGAACTGAAGACATGAGGGAAAAAAATTAACTTACAGTCAGTCTTTTCATTAAGCTTTGACTGTTTTGGGAAAGAAAAGTACCTCTTACCAGGGTGGCTATAAAACACGTAGGGTCTTTTGTTTCTTAAAATGGTTTTCAATCTTGACCTTAGGATTGATTTCAAGTACTATACTGTAGTGCAGTTAAGTGGCTTGGTTGAGCACAGCTATATTTTACCAACTTTGATTCCCCCAGTGTGGTAAATTGACTCAGAAGTGACCATTTGTAAAAATGAAAAATTTTCATTGTTCCACTTTCATAAGTATTGGGTAAACCCAATGTTTAGTTTTTCTTGTGATACATTTTGTTAACCTGTGTAAAAGGATTAAATTTCAATATGGTTGTAAAAATGCTATTTTTATGTGAATTTAAGTACAGCCACATACTGTTTTTTAAAATCATATGTTTTACCACTAATTTCCCAAAGTTATAATAAAATCCTAAAAGTAGAATTTGCTGTAAAGCAGACTGTTAAATGATAGAGATTATTTCACATTTTATGCACTGAAATTTTGAGGTACAGTAAGTATATAATACACTTCACTTGGATGCCTTTTTGTGTTTAGGCAGCCTTAGGAACGCCAAAATACATCGGAATTCCAGTACTAAGATGTTGGTGATGTTAAAAGACATTCTGATTATTTGGGAAGAAACGGCCAAAGTAATACTCTACAGGCTCCAAGCCGGCGGGAGGGGGGTTCTGTTAATCATTGCTTTTTTTATTGAATGGTTGGAATCATATGATGCACCACACTTACTAATCTTACTTAACATTATTTTATAGAACTGTTCAAATGGTGTTATTTAGATGAAGTATTTTCTCTGTTCATTGTCTTAAGCTAAATATTTAGGGCTGATAGGCTTTATATAAATCCTCATTTCATGGTAGTTTAATTCTGTGCTTATGTGGGTTCTTTATTGGGTTTTAAACTAAAATTGAAATGCTTTGGAGGAATTTGAATAATGTATTAATGAGTTGTAATCAAACTAGCATTTGCTCAGGTTTCATTGCTTGTGTGAAGGGTTTTTCCTATAACTTGAAATTTAAAAACTATTATTTCCTGTTCCTTTTTTTGGTCAGGTGGTCTAAATTTGTAACATTTTAGCATTGCATCAATGATGATGACTACCAGATAATGTGAGATTGGAGAAGAGAAAAGTAATGACTAAATTGTGGATTTCAGTGCTTTATAGGTGCCTTTAGAGTCAGCTTTTGCATTATAGGGGCTTGTTACAGTCCAGCTAAGGTGACCACTTACAGTTTATACAGATCTCATATGTATAAATCAACATTCTTAGGATATTATATATCCTTTGAATAAATCCCTGTGAACTCTTCCTCCCTCCTAAAATGGTGCATAATATAAACATGATGTGTAGTATGCAGATATCATTTATTAGGTAGTTTGTAGTATATAAAATTAGAACATACTTCTTTTTCAACAAAGGGTTAACTGTTTGCTAATTTACCATTTTATTCTGTCAGGTACAGGCAAAACAAATTTTCATTTTGGATGATCATATACACAACTTTCGGAACTTAGAACAGTTAAAAATAATATAAATGGCCATTTCACTCTTGACTGGCCAAAAATAAGTAATACACTTTTTTCTTAAGTGATTTTTCACACTTAGCAATTTGAGAGACTAGTTTGTTAATGCACTATTTCTAGCGAGCAATTCTTGTTATTAGGAGCATGAGAGTGAAATAGTGTGAAGTGTTGGTGGTGAGTGCTTCTATCATATTACTGTAGGTACTTGGACTGGTGCAAACTTGATTCCTTTTCATGCCCCTGTTTGGGAGCTGTTAAAATATTACTGTTAAAAATCCAAACCATTCTTTGCCATGTAATTAGAAAGTAGCCAAATTTACTTTAGAGCTTCTCAGCTGTTTATGAAGAGCTCTTCTGCTTTTATTGAAATTCATTAGCATCAAATGTAGTGAGAAACCACCTAGCCTGTGTTTTGGACAAAAAAAAAAAATCAGTATGATAAAATTCCATATGTTAAGAGAATTCTATAGGCTTTAAAAAATGATTTAAGTTAGGTTTAATAAACATGTTATGCAGGGAGGCAGATCAGATGAATGTCTTGTAGCAGACAAAAATTTTTAAGTGGTGTTAGACTTGAATTCATCAGTTAATTGTTTGAACGAGGGTGGGTGGGTAGAAGGAAAACAAAATTACTGTTAGTGTTTCTTAAGGAAAAAGATGTGAATCCCAGCCTTATTTCAGGGAAACCTTTGAAGCTATGATGGACATAAGTCTAAATGTATGTATGTTTCATTATATTGCTCTTAAGACTACTGAGGTGGCAGTTTTAATTCTTAAAAACAATAAAATGGAAGCATAAATACTATTTGCCTAGATGAATTTTTACGTAATGATGATACATTTGGGACAATGCAAGATTTTTCATGTTTATGGTAAAGCTTTCTACAGTAAAATTAGATTCATTAAAAAAGAAAACCCAGCAAGTTGATTATATTTCTTTAATGGCAAGTTTGTTCAGAGTATAATCAATATTTGGGGAAAGAGCCATTGCAAAGACCAGAACAAACTTCATTTTGCCCTGTAAAAACCACTCGCTGAAAATTGTGTACTGATCAGATGTAATAGATAGAAATATATTTGATCATATTTTAAAAACCTACAGAAAATGGCTATTTACTATAAAGTATACAGAACTACTTTAAAATTTTATTCAGACTCATTGAAGAGTATGTTTCATCTTTTTAAAAATGCTCTAGTCTTTAAATTAAAAAACAAATCTTACAAGTATGTGAAAAACAAAGTATCTAAAGCAAAAACACTTCTCAGATTACCCATCAGATTATTGTAGATTGATGTTAAGTGTAGATTGAAGTAACATAATCATATCCACACTTTATCTTGATTAAAATTAACTTATTTTTATTTACTGATTTGTAACCAGTTTGTTAAAATATGGCTTAGAAATCAAGCAGAATTGTTACAATAACTGTACAATCTAATACAATATTGGATATCCTCATCCCTAAAGAGGAATTTGGGTTAAGCCACGCAAAAATACATGGTAATGCTACTAATAAAAACTGATTTGGTTTTTTTTTGGGGGGGGGGTTGAGACAGGGTTTCACTGGCCTTGAATTTGCAGTGACCCTCCTGCCTCAGACTCCTGGGTGCTAGGATTTCAGGTGTGTGCCACTGCACCTGGATTCTGATTTGGCTATTTAAACACCTGTTTTGATTCATGGCCCCTCAGTTTATCATCATGAGAAAAAGTGCTTTAGGGTAAAATGCTTAATATTTTATTGCTAAATTTTTCCCATCTATCTTTAAAAATTATGGGTTTTTACACATTATAGAAGCAGGAATTTGACATGAACACTAAGCCGTGGGTTCATTTCTCATACAGGACCATCTTTTTGCAGAATCATTCATTCTAAAATGTTATTCTGTGACAATATCCTAATTCTCTTTTGTGCACTGTTGTCAATACTAACCTTCATATTGCATTTAAGCCCATTTTCTATTCTGCCTTTAAAATTGTTTGTCTTCAGATAGAAAAATGTTCCCTTTTGTTTTGCTTCTGGGTACTTTCAGAATCTTTTCTTTTTAAATTTGTACTCATTTTCAGTTACCCAAGTATGAAGTCTTGTGGAAAAAAATGTAATATTACAAATAAAGGTTAAGATTTCTTCAGCCACCATCCCAATGAGCTTCCTCACAACTTTGATCTGTGTATCTGTTTTAGTTACAAATCTGACAACTCAGTAGGTTCTGTGCCATAATAAGCATCCTAATCCATACTAAATGTATTTCATGACCTATATTCATTAGAGTCTGAGCTATCATCTAGAATATAAAGGTTTATTCATTCAAAATAATTGGGTTCTAGTCACAGTGCTAAGCACTTACTTAGAATACACAGACTAGAGACAATCCCTGAATGATTCTATGCCATGTTTGCAAGTGTGATAAAATCCTATGGAAATGAGAGAAGGGATAATGTGGGTAGTAGTAGTTTGTGATTGTAAATGGGAGGGGTACATTTGAGCAAGAATATCAAGTAGGTAAAAACCACCAACATTAAGCAGTGCTTTCTAAGCAAAATTCATGGCCTATAAAGGCCTTAGGTGGGGCTGCATATTTGAGGATTAGCAGATGGGTGAAATGAGGTGACAAGAATTGGAGGCTGGCTTAGCTTAGTGGTAGAGCCCTTGACAAGCATGCTTGGAGCCTTGAGTTTGATCACTGGCACCACCACTACCACCACTGGACACACACAATAAAAGTAAGGAATTGGAACAGGGAAATCAGATCTAGGCATCATAAGATCGTTGACGTTACTCTCGTAGACATGGGAAGCCATTTGTGACATTCTGAACAAAGGGTAGAAATTTTGCCTGGCTCTGCAAAAGGATTCATTCTTTATTTGTGTTGGAGGCAAAGGTGGAAGAGAAGTCAGAAAGGTTTTAATTATATGAGATCATAGTGGTAGCATTGAAGTATTAAGTAGGTGATGTGTGGAAGGATAGACACATGCACACACAGAAAATTATGTTAGGTGTGGGGATGTAATGAACAACATAAGTATGATCCTTACCCTTGTGGAGCACATTGTTTTTTCTCCCATTTTTAAAAATTGCAGTTATTAAAGCATATTAATTGTACAGATTAATGGGTTTAACTGTGACATTTCCATACATATATTGTGCTTTGATCATATCTACCCTCTAATACTGTCTCTTCACCTACCCTCTTTCTTCCTTCACCCTGGTCTCCTTCCCTAATAGTCCCTCTTCTACTTTCAGCTCATTAAAGTTTTCACTTAGGACAGAAAATAACGTCATGCCTGTCTTTCTGTGTTTGGCTTATGTTTGCTTACCATGATGCCCTCCAGTTCCCTCCACTTTCCTTCAAATCACATGATTCTTTGTGGTTGAATAATCTGTTGTGTATCCCATATTTTCTTTATCCATTTGTCTGTTGACAGGCACCTAGGCTCATCTCATAACTTAGTTATTGTGAATAGTGCCACAATAAATATGGTATCCAGGTATCTCTTTTATATGCTGACTTCATTTTCTTTAGGTATATATGCAGGAGTGGAATAGCTGGATCATACTAGTTCTAGTTTTAGGTTTTTTTCTCTCAGTACCGGGGATCAAACTCAGGACCTTGTGCTTGAGAAGCCGGTGCGGCGCCACTGAGTGAAATCCCTAGCCCTAGTTTTAGTTTTTTGAGAAACCTCCATATTTATTTTTCATGGTGGATATACTAATTTGCATTCCCTTCAGTGGTGTATAGGATTCTTCCCCACCCCTGTCCTCACCAGCATTTAGTTTTTGTTTTGTTGATAATAGACAATCTGACTGAGGTGAGATGAAATCTCAGTGAAGCTCTGATTTGCATTTCCCTGATAGCTAAAGATTCTTTTTCATGTATTTATTATTTTGAAAAGTGTCTGTTCAGATCATTTGCCCATTTATTGATTGGACTACTTGTTCTTTTTGCAATTTTTTTAGTTCTTTATTTATTCTGGATATTAATCTGTCAGAATAGCTGGCAAAACTTTTCTCCCATTTTGTAATGTCATTTTGTTAATTAAATCTCACTTGTCAGTTGTTGGTTTTTTTTCCTGAGCTGTTTTACTATTCAGGAATATGTTGCCTGTGTCAGTATCTTGAAGTGTTTTCCTCATAGCCATAAATTTCTCTGTTAGTACTGCTTTTATTGTATCCCACTGGTTCTAGTATATTTCCATTTTTATTTGATTCTAGGAATTTCTAATTTCCTCCTGATTTCTTCAGTGTATGTTTTTGTCAATGAGGTGAGTTTCTGGGATGCAGCAGATTGTTGGGCTTTGTTTGTAATCTAATCAGCCAGTCTGATTAGAGAATTTAAACTATTTACATTCATGGTTATTATTGAAAGGTATGTTCTAGTTCCTGTCATTTTTTTTTTTTCTGGTTGTTTTGAGTACATCACTTCTTTCTTCCTTACCTATCTTAGGGTTTGATGATTTACTGAATTGTGTTTGATTCTTTCCTAATTGTCATTTATCTACTCTTCTAGGTGAAGGATCCTTCTAAGTATCTTCTGTAATTTTGTGTTTCAGTAGCCATGAATTCCTTAGCTTATGCTTATCTTGGAAGGTCTTTATTTTTCCTTTGATTCTGAAGGATAACTGCTGGATATAGTAATCTAGGTTGGCAATTACCTTCTTTCAGGGATTGAAATATATCATTCCATGCCCTTCTTGCCTTTAGAGTTTCTGCTGAGAAATCTGTTATTCTGATGGATTTACCTTTATAAGTTACTTCATTGAAGTTTGCAATATTCTTTCTTTGTTGTGTACTTTTGGCAGTTTACTTTTTTGGCAGTGTACTTTTGGCAGTATGTTGGGGAGAGATTTTTTTCTGGTCATGTCTATTTGGGGTTCTAAGTGCCTCCTGTTCTTGTATATCCATTTCTTTCCCAAGATTTAGAAAATTTTAAACTATTATTTCATTGAATAAGTTTTCTATACTTTTAGCCTGCAGTTCAACTCCTTCATTTATTCTAATTATACATGTTTCATCTCTTTACTGGTGTCTTTTAGATTTTGTGTACTATTTATTCCAATGTTTTTCCTTCACTGTCTGAATGTGATAATTCATCAACATTGTCTTCAAGCCATGTACCCTTTTTTCCCACTTGTTCCAGTCTATTGGTGAGTCTTTCAACTGAAGTTTTGTTGTTGTTGTTTTGTTTTTTTACTTATTGAGCTTTTAATTTTCATGATTTCTTCTTTGTTCTTTTAAAAAATCTGTCTCTTTATTGAATTGCTCTTTCATATCCTGCATTGTCTTTCTTAATTTATTCATCTGTTTATTTGTATCTTCTTTGAATTCATTGATCATTCTTTTGAAGTGTTTTGCAAGCATTTCTTCCACTTTGATATGACTACAATCAGTTACTGGAGTATTATGAAGTTTTAGGAGTGTCATGTTGCTTTGTTTTTTTCATATTTCTTTTTTTCTATGTTGAGATTTGTGTATGTGTTAGGAGGGATATCTCTTTCAGAAACATTTGTGTTAGGATTTTAGTGAGCAGCCTTCTCTTGATGATGTGCTGTGGGATATTGGTTTGTTTTGTAATGTTGAAATTAATTTGAGATAAATTTTATAAATTAGCTTCCCTGTGGGTTTTTTGACTGTGCCAAGTGGGTTTTGAAACAATGTGTATTGTGTTGGGGCTTGAAGGGATCATGCTTTCTGTAGGTCTTGCAAGAGGGAGTTCCTCTGGTAGTTCAGATAGGTGCACTATAGACAGTGTACGTAGTATATGGGGTACACTCTCTGTGGTTATTCCTCCAGTTCTGTCAGTAGTGCATGGTCTGAAAGGTATGGAAGTGGCCTATGCTGAGATCCCTCATAGGTGCAGTGTATGCAACACTTGTGTTAGTTCTCTCTGCTGTTGCTGAGGGAGTAAGACTGTCCAGGTACACGGTGTCAGCTCCCCCGAGGTGTGACTACAGGGGACCATGTTGTTAGTTGGAGATGTTCTCACCCCTGTTCTGTAAGTTGAAGTATCTTTCAGGGTTCAAGCAGCCCTAGGTTGTGGCTAGAATAAATGCAATTTCATTGGGCTGGGTTGTATGTAGCTCAGTGGCAAAGCACCCACCTTACCATCACTATCACCAAATAGAAAGATGAAAACCACAACATAAAAACAAACTGGGTATAGAAATATAGTAAAAACAACTGCAGCACCAATAACAATAGAAAAAGAATAATATAGAATACAATTAAAAGCTAAAAATTATTAAATTTTATATAAAGAACATGAACAAGGAAAGTAAAAGAGGGAAAGGGAAAGGAAAATAAAATTTTTAAAAGGGAAAAATTGGGAAGAAGGGAAAAAATCCAATTAAAGAATAAAGGAAAGAAAGAAAAACAGTAATGAGAAACAACAAAATCAAAAATTCCTCCCAGCTAAAGTGGTTGGGCTGGAGACTCTTTGTTTCCAGGGCATCTAATGTTGGAATCCACCAGGTATGGAGGGGGAGTAGGCTGCAGCAGAAACCAGTTGTGGTTCCTCTCAGCTCCACCTGGCATTTCTTGTTGGGTAGATTAGTGGTGTGTTGACCACACCAGGACTGTGCTCTCTCAAGCCTTTTTGTGTGTGTACTGAGGGGCATGACATATGTCCAAGCTGTGTTGTGTCCCTGGAAACAATCAAACCATTGCATTCTGCACTGGAGGGGTGCCACAGAGCCAAATGAATTGATCTTATCACCCTCAGACCTGGCCCCAGGTGAAGCCAACATGTGACTAGTCTCATTCTTCCTCACAGAGATCAGGACTATGGACCACAGCCCTCCAGTGCCTGCCCAGTCCCAGCTTGCTCTCCACTGCTCAAACCTGTCAGGGCAATTGTGAAACACTTCCTCTATCCACAACTTCCTCATGAGGCCACCTCCCACCCAGTCCTGCAAGGGGGTGGCCCTGTGGCCCCTGGATTATGATTGTTCTGTGTTTTCTGATACCCAGGGAAGTTTAGTTTCTAACAACAGGAGCCTTCTCAGGATGGACCCTGGGTTATGGCACTCAAAGTGCTTGCTAAACCATGTACAGTAATGAATCTCTAAAGTGTGCTTGTCTCTTTCAGACCACATCCACAAAGTGGATAGAAAGCTGGTAAGAACCATGGGGTTTGTCCTGCAGTTAGGACTGGTGTGGGGCTGGACTGCTGTTGTCGTCAGGGTTATCTGTACTCTCCAGCATATCTTATGCTTGCAGTGTTGGGTTCCCCACCTGCCCAGGCCAGAGAGCCTGAGTTGAAGTTGCCAGTTGCCTTCTACTTCCCTCTGAGTTGCCTTTCTCCTTTTCTTTGCTGTTTGGGATTTTCCATCCTTTGTTTATCGGTCCCAGAATTCTTCCTCTCAGTCTCTCCTTGGAATAGTTTTCCCTCTATTGCCCTGACTCTTCCCACTCACCATCTCCTAGGAGCTCACATTCTAACTCATCTAGGAATTGCCCTTCCTAGTCATCCCTAAATTTTCCTCAAAATTTTTTCTTACATATTTTTTCAAGGTATAATGGCAAGGAAAACAATGTGTACTATTAAAAATATGTTACCAGGGTGCAAATAAAAAACAGTTACCAAAATATACATGCAAAGTCATATTGAGAAGTATTAAATGTATTTAATTCTGAAGATAAGTAATATATTTTCTAATAGCTTTTATGGTTATATTTAATATTTTCTGATTATACTTTTCCATATTAGTCACTTTGGAAGAAATTTATATTATTCCTGATTTGAGTCTTGCCTTTTAATAGGCCAGTTTTTATATGGGTTTTAATTTCTTTTGAGAAGTAATGTTTCTTAATGATTCAAATCCTTGCTTCTGGAGTTAGATTTTCTTTTCTTTCTTTTTTTTTTTGGTACCGGGGATCGAACTTGGGTCCTTGTGCTTGCGCAGCAGGCAGCAAAACTACTGAGCTAAATCTCCAGCCCTGGAGTCAGATTTTCTACACAGATTTCTCCAACTATGTTACTTAGACTAATTATTGGTCCTCTGTGAGCCAGTTTTACTTTACTTTCCTAAAAAGTGGGGGTAATCATAGCACCTACATTATGAGGGCCATTTTGAGATGTTTTTATATTATAGTTAATACAATTTCTGGACAGTTTTTTTTTTCAAAGTAGTTTGAAAAATGGAGTTGTCATTCGTGGAGGCGGGAAGGATGCTGGTAGGGCACATTAAGGGAGCTGGTCAGCAGATGAGAGTCTACATGATGAAATCCTGCTGGAGATGCCAAACAGTGAACTAATTATCCCTCTTCTCTATTGCGGTTCATGTAGGATTGAGTCCAGCTCGCATTTTAAACATTTTATTTACATTTTGAAGTAGTAAGTTAATATGTTAGGCAGGAGCATGTATAATTGTATTAGTCACTTTTCTTGATGCAGGGACAAAAATTTGACACTCAAAATTTGCAGGAGGAGAGGTTTATTTGGGCTCACAGTTTCAGTCCAGGGTTGGCTGGTTCCAAGGCAGAAACAGCATGGCCGAAGGGCTGAGTGGAGGAAAGGTGGCAGCCAGGAAGCAGAGAGAGGAGGAGCTGGGGACAAGAATACACCCTTCCAGGTAACACATCGGTGACCACCTTCAACCTGGCCCCGCCTCCTAGCAGCACATTCAGCTATGAACTCATCAAGGGACAATCCACTGAGGACTATGGCGCCCCCAAGATACAGTCACCTGACAAACACATGAGGCTTCTGAGGACATTTTAGATCTAAACCACAACATATATAACAAGCTTAATTCTTTTCTTTTTAAGAGCTTAATTATAAAATGATTTTTAATTTAAACTGCTCAATATATATAAGCTTCAAATTTTTATCTAATGTATTTGCCTTTCCCAGGTTATTCAGTCTCCTAGCTTCTTCCTCTCCCTTTTATCTTGCCCTGGCTTATATAAGTTGATATGTTTTATGGTTTTTAACCTCTTTCTAAATCAGAGATCAGAATTCTGTACTACTTAATTTTCAGAATTTGCTCTGAGGCCCCTATTACTCAATACATAGCCACCTTAGAGGCCTTGGAGAAAAGAAACACTTAAGGATAAAGGTAGAAGTGCATCTCTAAGATGTTAAGGAAGAACTGGAGTGCTTGTGCCTCTTCCCTGTGATTTTGTTTGGTCAGAATCTACAGGGCATCTTTGCCTGATAAGACGGAGACAAAGCAACAATCCTCTATGAAGCTTTTGCCCCACTCCTAAGCCAAATAAACACTTAAATAGGCTCTGATTTTCAATTTCTACTCTATGCCTTCTATGAAGGAAAAGTTCTTACCCTGAAATTTACTGGGCATCCTAAGAAATGTGGTTTTTTTTGGTACCGGGGATCGAACTTGGGACCTTGCGCTTGCAAGGCAGGTGCCGGAACCAATGAGCTAAATCCCCAGCCCCCTGAGAAATGTTTATGTTGTATTTTGCCCCCTAAAATCCACAGTGTGCACAAGACTCTATAAAGTTTCTGTGACTCAGGTTGAAAGACTGTGTAAAGTGTACTGATATTCTAGTTTTTAATTAAGATCGACTATATAAATAACCTTTATTATACCTTTCTGTATTTGGGCTTAATCCAGTAGACAAACCCTCTCGGTAAAGACACTGTTCACAAAGGATGAAAGGGCACTTTGACAATAAATGTTTAGAGTAAGTCTAAAACAACTGGCACAGATTTCCCATTGACAAACTGATTTGATGTTTAATAGAAGGGGTTGAATCTTTTTCTGATGGTGCCGATGCTTAATTTCTAATTGTTACATGAATAAATACAAATCTGAACCAAAAATATGACAGTGAAAAAGAGGAACCTAAGTGCAAAATGGAGCTCGAGAGTCTTTATTCTTCCTGTGAGTTAAAAACAATGACCAAAAGTGAAAAAAAGTGTCATTCTTTTCCCTACCATGTTTTCTTTCCTCCCGTTGAGACCAGGAAGAATTGGCTACCCATGACAAGTTACCCTCTTAATTTTTACCTTTCTTATGCAATTTTCATATCAAAAGGGAGAAAATGAGGAGTTGCTTCAAAAAGTAGTTATGGTTATAGACACGGGATTTAAAGGATTGTGTCTAAATCTGGATGGAAAGTCAGATGCTTTAACAAGCTGGAGTAATAATCATAGTCTGGACAAAGATGTCTCATTGCAAGAACTTTGTTAGGTTCTCATATAGCAATTTTCCAATCAGACCACCATAAAAGGGACCCACAGCATATATTTCAGAAAGTTAACAACAATTTTAATAAAAGGAGACACATATGCTGTACAACTGAATTTTTTAAAAAATGGAGATATATTAGCATGACCTGTATAAATTATGAGATTCAAAGCTGTGGATAATACAAAGCATTATGCATGTAAGTCGTGACTTGGATGGAAATCTGTGCTACAAAAATACATATAAACAAAATAATTTTCTTTTTTCATAAATCTACAAGGTATAAAATTAAAAATATTTACATAATTTCATACTAGATATGTGATAAATATACCATGTTAGAACAATCTCATTCCAAAGTTTGAAACATAATTCTGTTAAGTAAAACTATTCTTCATTGAGCCGGGGATTTAGCTCAGTGGTTTCACCGCCTGCTGCGCAAGTGCGAGGATCTGAGTTCAATCCCCGGTACCAAAAAAACCCCTCAAAAACAAACAAACAAAAAATGCTTAATACAACGTATGACCTTATCAATAACTTTCTGGGTATAAAGTTGTTTTTCACGTGACAGATGAGGATCCCTCTGAATTATATTTTTATTAGAATTTCGTTTCAATTGGTACCTGGAAGAAGACAGAAATTTCTTGTTTAAAAAGGTTATGCCCCTTTCAATAATCATATCCTAGGAGACAGAATTTACCAGTCATCAATAAGTCTTTTGTCTTGAATTTTAATAAGACTTTTTCCATTGCTACTTAGGACAGATCCATGAGTTATCATGTTTAATGTGTGTGTGTGTGTGTGTGTGTGTGTGTGTGTGTGTGTTTTACAGACTTAACCAAGATAAAAGCCAGTGTTTTGCAGCAATATGTTTCTTCACATACCTCTCAGGGTTCACTCAAGTTCCAAGGGGCCACATGAGCTGACTGGGCACATCTGGCTTTTCCTTCCAGGCACTACTGTAGTCTGTTCACAACTGTGGACTTATCTTTCTCTTAGCAAAGCTAGGAGCTGGTGTTAAATGGTTCTTTTTTTCAAGATGAAGAAGCTAAGTTTTGGTATGGTGCTGGCTACATTCTGTCAGTCTTGGTTCTAAAGTTTGGATCAGACATCAGATTTAACCGCTGTTCTTTTGCTTTATTCCCTAGTACTCAGTGACAATTCTAAATCCACGTGCTGGGGAGAGAGTTTCTGGTATGAACCTTTTTTTTAACAGGGTACACAGGCAAGGTGCTGAATTTGGGTTTCTCTGGAAGCCGGTGCTGAGAAGCAATATCAGTATTTCTCAGGCCTATCTAACTTTCTGAAATGACCTTTTCTTTCTTTTTTGGGGGGGGGGGGAGGTACCGGGGATCGAACTTGGGTCCTTGTGCTTGCGGGGCAGGCGGTGGAACCACTGAGCTAAATCCTGGGTCCTGAAATGACCTTTTCATTTGACCTTTGGTACGTGATATCACTCTTTGGTCCAGGGTTATCTTATGGTCTGCTTGCCTGCCTGCCTGCTTGCCTGGCTGCCTCCCCTCTCCCCTCCCCTCCCCTCTCATTTTCTTCCCTCCCTCCCTCCCTTCCTCTTTCTTTCCTTCTCTTCTTTTTTATGGTACTGGGAATTGAAACCAAGACCCTTGCACTGAGGTACATTCCCAGCCTATTCATTCATTTATATTTCGAGACAAGGACTTGCTAAGTTACTATGTTGCCCAGGCTGACCTCAAATTTGCAACCTTCCTGCTTCTGCCTCCCATGGCGCTAGGATTACATGCAAGTGCTACCATGCCTGGCTGGTTCTTTGTTTCTAATCTACGTTCCCCTTTGCTATTCTTCGTTTACGATATGAAGAGATCTTCTTTGTATATTTTCATAAGGATTGAAATAATGAATGTGTGCACCTATCATTTACCTCCCCTACAACAGAAACCTATTTTAATTTGAGATTCTGCTTTTCCCAAATGACAGACATTGTCTTAAAGGACTGAATGTGCTAGAAATGAGTGTTCTAGAATGAAATGAATCTATCCAGTTAAATGATTAACTGTCAGCTCATTCTAGTAAGGAAGGAGAGGAATTTTATGCCGAGTTAGACAATGTACTAGGGATTTCCCATGCACCTGCACATAGGGAGGTGTTAGTTTCTCGGCTCCATTACTAATTCTCTGTAAATGGAATTTTTTCTTTTACTAGTATGTTTATTTTTCTCAATTCCTTAAGAGATCAGGTGGCACTGTTTCAGTTTTCTAGGGATGAGGCACAGAGGCTCAAACAAGTACAGGGCTCTCTGTAATATGCTGGAAGAAGCCTTGCTACTTTTAAATTTGTTTTTACTGTGATGTCTGGACGAAGATAAGCCTGTTGAAGAATCTTACCTGACATTCCCGATTACGTAATCCTCCATTTGTATTTATGGTAAAGTCAAATTTCGTTTCTTTTTGCTGAGAAAAAAAGAGAATGAAAATACAGATTAGGAACCAATTTTCTAAAATGTCGAAACACAAAGGAAACTTGAAGGAATGCAGATGATTACAAATGTGAATGTCATCAATGAGCTGGTACCTGGCTGGGGTTAAACTTTGAAGTACTGTAATCTTTCTTCATCAAAATGTGCAAAACAGCGTCATGGATTGTTAAGAAAAATATTGAGTCTTTGACTTCATCATCAAAAAATTGACACCGAGCAAGCTTCTCTATGAAATCATCTGAAGAGGAAAAAAGAACCATAATACTGAGGAAGAAGTAATTGTTTGGTCACAGATTTCCTTGAACATAGTAATTTGATTTTGCATTTGCAAATGTGCATTTCATTGACACGTGGTGAAGTATCTGTGAGTTGTGGTGGAACAATACCTATGTATCATTGGTGCAGTATCTTCTGGGATGAAAGGATAACTCTCTAATAAACATACATATGCCATTATCTAATGTGAAAAGGAAAGACTTCAAGTGAGAAAACCTTAAGTACTTCTTAGAAGAAAATAAATCAATTTTTATTTAAACAGGAGCCTAGTGAGTTAATCTCCCTACATCATGACTGGAACATCAAGCATTTCTGATTAAAATTGCAATTCTTTCCAAATTGAAAGCAGGCTTTAAGATCCTTGATATCTTTTGTGGTTTGTGATTGCCAGGCCTATTATTTTAGCCGTTTCTTTACTGTAGCCCATTTTCCCAGAACTGCTGGATTTTATCAGAAAACATCTCCCTGTAGGCACTGACCAGCACTCATTTGCACAGATCATCCAACCAAATACAACCTCATGCAAAGTTCTGCCCGAGTAATAAAAAGGGTCAAAAGGTAAATGAAAGCTGAATCTCCTCTCTATGGATACTGGGGAAAGACTTGACTGAGCAGACAGCATTTTATAGTGCCTAGGATTTGGAGAAAGATAGAGGAAGAGAAGGAATAAAAGCACGGAGGTGGTCGAGGCTGTTCACAGGCAAGCTTTCAACAGAAGGGTGACCAAGAGAAAAGGAACAGGAAGGAAGGTAATAATGTCAGTTTGACTGAGAGGGTTGCCAGGTAGCAGAAGCAGCAGGAATAGGCACTTTCAAAAAGGTCTGGAGTGGCCTGGAGTAACCTCAGCACTCCTGAGGCAGGAGGATCATCATGAGTTCAAGGCTAGCCTGGGCTACAAGGTGAGAGTTCAGGGCAGCCTGGAATACATAGGGGAAACTTGTTTCAAAACAAAACAAAAACAGAGAAAGATCTAGGGTGGTGAGAGGGGAAGGGATAAAATTGTTTAGTAAATTAAGGTGTTGGTGAGATCAAGAGAATATTTTTAATTGCAAAGAACATTTAAAACTAGAGTACATCTGGGCTGCGGATTTAGCTCAGTGGTTCTGGCACCTGCCTCGAAAGCGCAAGGTCCCAAGTTCGATCCCCGGTACCAAAAAAAAAATCCTAGAGTACATATTGAGGTTTTAGGGATAGGAGCCAGTAGAGAAAAGATGAGATACCAATTCCTGCCCCGTTGAGGGACCTGTGTATCTCTCGTCACCTCTCCCTAAAATGCTCTTCCTTAAGATGCTGTCCAAGTTGCTCCCACAGTTCACTGGTCTCCACTCACACATCGAATTACTGCACCTCCCTGACCCCCAGTCTGAAGTCACAGCACTTTTACCCTCTGTGCTCATCATGGCACTATTTGGAATATGGTTTTATTTGCTAATTACATGGCAGCCTTCCCAAATGACTGTTAACTTCCTGAGGGTGGAGGCTTGTCATTCACTGTAGTATCCACACCCAGAACAGTGCCTGAGATAGGGGCTAGGAAGTCTTTACTTATCTGTCCTGTCCTAGGAACAGAGCAAGAGACAGGGAAGAAAGTAAACAAGACCAATCCCTGCCCTGGAAGGGATGGCAGTCTAGCAGGAACACAAACACTGAACTGCAGAATAATGTGATGGGCATGTATTCTGCAAATGCAAGCAGTCTTGAAGACCCAGTGCTCTGCCTGAGGAAGGAAGGACGTTTTCACAGTTATTGTTGAAAAAAATTCTTGAAGGAATTTTCTAGCCAGAAAAATGAGATGTGAGGTCATTCTAGGGCAAGACAAGGACACTATGAAGTTAGAAAGGCCTTCCAAGGACCTGGGTGAGACAGGACAAGGGTCTGGGTTAAGGCTATAAACACGGAGAGGAAGAAACTGATATGAGAGGAAGAGGGAAGAAGAGAAGAAATTAAATTGGTTCTGGAGTTTCTATTTTGGGGAACGGGGTGAGTGGTGATGGGGTGATTCAAATGGGAAAGGAGAAGGAGCAATTTAAGGAGTGAGAGTCATATAGTTTTGGATGTATATGTCTGAGGGGCCTGGGGCATCCAGAGAGTTGAAGACATGGGTCTGCAGCTCAGAAGAAAGGTCTGCACTGAAGGTATAGTTTGGGGATTCATTAACATGTACATATGTTTGATATGTAGGAGTCTGACTAGAAAGAGTCCATGGAATGAGAATTGTAGAATTTAAGATTGAAGCCAAGGGAATACTGCCTCTAAGGGGTGGGAGAGGATCCAGTGTCAGAAACCGAGAATCAGAAGTCAGGGATGAGTCAAAGGAATGGAGTTGTACCAGTCAGGGAGGGAGAGGGTCTCAAAGACAATGGTGAAAGCCAGATGGGGTGGCGCACACCTGGAATCCCAGCACTCGGGGAGACTGGGACAGGAGAATTGCAAGTTTGAGCCCAGCCAGGGTAAGTAACTCTGTGACTTAGTGAGACCCCCATCTCAAAATAGTAAAAATTGATAAAAATTTTTTAAAAGGGCTGGGGATGTGGCTTAGTGCAAAGGCCCTGGGCTCAATCTCTAGTATTGCAAAAGAAAAAAAAAAGACAAATGTTAAAGAAAAGCCAAATATTCAAGTAGCTCAAGTGGGAGGAGGCTGAGCGGTAGGTGGTTAATCTCAGCACACCGGACATCACTGATAACCTTGACAGAGGCGGCTTCACCAGCAGGGTGGGGCGAGAGCCAAGTTGTTAGGAATGCAAGGGAGTCGAAGAAGAGAGATGGAGAATAAGACAGCTTTTTCAGCAAGTGCAGGTGAAAACCAGTTAACATATTCACTCCTTGCTGCTTCTCAAATGAGCACTCGAATCGTAAAATTCATTTAATGATATATCAACACAACTAAAACACAAAGATGCTATTTCCATAGGAATTTTTAAAACTCAAATTCTCCCCTGGTGATCATATAAAATACCTGTCCTCTGGAGAGCCTGCTTACTTTGAGCACTGGCAGTGAGCTAACATGACTGACAGAACATAAAATAAACATAAAAGAACTTACCGTCGGTTCCAACAATGTACACATCTACATTGACCCTTATAAATTCTTGCAAGATCTGTCGAAGAGAAAGTACATCTATTTAGGGAACAGTTTTCCTTGTCAGAAATGTAAAGAAAACTATCATAATTATACTTTATGAGTGATATATTACTTTCAGAACCTTTTACATTTTAAAAAGAGATAATAGTAGAAGGAGACAATGAAGTTAAAAACAAGACCCCATGTCAGAAGGAAATAAGCCCAGAGGGAAGAGCCCATCTCAGTAAGCAGTTAAAAATGATCATTCTTGGGACAAGCATTATAAGAAAATGTTCTGCCTCAGACTCACAAGATCAACTCTGATTTAATTTTAACACTCTATAGGGATGACTGGGAGTAGAATTTTCTATCTACATAAAAGTAAAACAAAAATCAATGCAAAACAAATCGAAACACTGTGGCCTATATGTCTTTCATTATTCCTGTCCACAGTGACTGGAGGTATCTAGCATCTCTATCCAGTTTCCTGGTCTTTAGGCTTACAAAAAAGGTCAGCAGTGATATACATAATATCACATAAGGTAAAAAATGTCGCTTTCACTGTTAATCAGGTTAGATGATCATTAATACTGTATCATCACCATCATCAATAATGAGCCAAGAACTAGGGCTTAAAAAATAAAACAAAAAAACCTGTCAGAGTCTCTATCCTTTGTGCTAGCTTGCTATGGTTTTTAAACGAAAATGCGTATTTTTTTCTCATGGGCTAAAATAAGGGGAGGGGGAGCAAGAAAGAAAAGGAAAAAAAGCAAGAAATATTGAGAGGTATACAATGTTAAAAATTTTTTAAAACAAGCTAGAAGAAAACAAAACTGACTGTGTCTTTTAATTTTGGGTTCAGTTAACCCATATTTGATAGATCTTATCATAGGTCAGCTTCCTTAGGCAGATTTCTGGGAAAACCTAAGAGAAACACAGGGAAAAGTAGAATTTCTTAAATTTTCTTTATATCTGCAGGAAATAATTTATTTTAGAAATGCTGACAAAGCTATGGAGAAAGAGTGGACCACACCCTGATTGTTTAGTTCTGTTTTAAATCACACATGACATTTATTCTTTCATATATCTATTATTATTATTATTTTTTGGTACCAGAGGTCGAATTCAGGACCTTGGGCTTTCGAGGCAGGCATTGGAACCACTGAGCTAAATCCCTGGCCCTCATATGTCTATTTTTTAGGTATATATTTAAATAGCCAAGTGAAAATCATCAGGTTAAAAGGGATAAGGATAAAAATAAACAGGTTTCTTTTTTTTCTTCTTCCCAGATCTTCTCTGATTTCAGGATAATTTGGATACAGTTTTCGCAGTTGGAAGCATCCAGGTTGAAGCTTAGATTGGATAGGAGTGTCTGCGTAACTGGCTATTAGCAAGTTTAGCACATGGGGTCATAAATTTGGTTGCCTTCAAAATTGTGTGCAGTCTCATTGAAAATGCACTTTTAAAGAGTTCACTGGACCCTCTGTGCCCTCCACCCCTTTTATGGGATAGTGTAAGATTAAAATCTACTTCTAATTACATGGGTAAATACAGCTTTTACTGTTAGTTAAGAATTGGTTGTAAAAAAAAAAAAAGAATCGGTTGTTTCTATTAAGGAAAACCAAATTACCTCTTTGAGACCCCTCATTGAAGAAACGTCAAGAAAGGAAACTGCTGAAAAATCGAGAATGAGGCTGTGGAGGCTGATTTTGGGAACCACAATGTTGAGAGGAAGATCGGCATTCCAGTCTATCTGGAAGGGTAGATCTGCTGTATCGATCGGCTGATCCAGTTCTTCCATTCGGTTGTTGTCTAACTCTTCGTCGGAATCTCTGAAGCCATCAGCGGTCCATATAAATCCTTTCTGTAGGAGAGAATAACAACTGTGATGGTTCCAACTGTGAAAATTGTGCGTGTCCAGGGAGCTTTTGAGCACAGATCTAAAGTTGGTCAAGTACTGGAATGGTAGATACTTGTATTTCATTCTCTACCAAGCCAGGACAATAAAGCGTTGAGGGAGACCCTCAAAGAAGTCCTTTAAAAAATAACATATGTTAAGCACCCGGAATATCTTCTTTATCTGGGATTTCATTCAAAGGAATGTAACTAACACTTTGAATTATAGTTTACTAAGCTTTTAAGCTATAATGTGCAGAAAAGTGATCAGGAAACTCACAGGAGTCACTTGCAGCAGGCCTTGCTTCTGCAGTTTTCGGAGTTTCTTCAAAGCTTTGTTACGCTTGCGTAAAATTCGAAGTGGACTAAAGCCAACCTGAAAAACCCATTGCTGTGTTAGAAGAGTAGTGAATATTGTTATTTACATAGCACAATTCTAAGAACTGGGATGGGTTGAGGGATAAGGACATGTCGTAAGGATATTTGTGATAAAATTGAAACTTGGTTTAAAAAACACCAGCCACATCATGTCAGACTTAGGTTTGCATACCAATTTAATTGTTAGGGCTCACAGCAGCCCTGTGCAAGGCACGAAGTAGGCCAAAGGGTGTGTTTTGAGAGTACTGAGCTTTTGTTCCTTAACTTTAGAGACTGCTTCCTGGTCATCTTTACCAACACTCTCAGTATTTATTGTTAAATATTCATTTACAATTGCCGTTCTGAATATCTTCAAGAATGCAGTCATATATTAAATGTTCCCCTGTTGTTTCTGAAGTTGATGCCCAAAGAAAATCTATAGGATAATGTCTATTAAAAATCAGCCACTTAAAATATTTTGGTAAATCTTTTTTACTTTATAGCAGAATTTGATAAAATCTTTTCTGTTGGGCCTCATCCAAAGTGGCTTATTTTCCAGCCTAAAAGGGGACAAAACATATCACAACACTGACACGACCCAGCCTCAATATACGTGAAGCCAGTGACCTTTTTGCTAAAGAACAAACACATGTTCCCAGATAGTAGAATTAAAAAAGAAAGGGCTGGGGATTTAGCTCAGTGGTTCTACCGCCTACCTCGCAAGCACAAGGTCCCAAGTTCGACCCCCCATACCAAAAAAGAAAGTTGAACAACCCCAAACCTTACAGCATCAGTAAGTTTCTGCTTAAAGAAACGAATATTCGCAAAGTAGATTGGAGATGGGCATCTGAAAATTTTCACTCCTTCTGGCTCATACATCTAAAAGGCAGAGAAGGGGCATTCGTGGTGTCTACTAGATTCATATTGATATCACTTAGCAAGTAAAGACAAAAATGAATCTGCCTTACCTCAGAATAATCCTTTCTATTCTTATAGATATTGCTCCTTCCAATATTAGCCAGTGTGCTGCATTTTGGACTGTAGGGAAACAAAACAAAACAAAACAGGTTAAGTAAAGCACTTATGCATATTTGTTAGGCCTATAAGGCTAACACTGATTTTCTTCCTAGCAAGTCAACACAAGCTCCTTTTGTAAAATTTTGAGGAATCATCATGCTTTTAAGACCCGGAGGGCAAGCACTGTATTATACTTATCTTTGGGTGCTCACAGTCCTAAACTAGTGCCTCCAATCTACTACCTCAGTTTACAAAGCACTTCCATAAGCTTTTGCCACTTTGAATTCCACAGTTATTCAGTGAGGTGAGACAATATGAGTACCCAGTTGTGTGGGTGAGGAAGTGGAGGAGTAAAAGGACTTCCCTATATGACTATTCTGTGTGACTCTCTGTTTAATAGGTCCCCAGTAAAGAATGTAATAAAATATGACTAAGAGTGTAAGAGCAATACCAATGTATTTCAATGCAATGTAGTCCATCAGTCAGGGAATAACTTTAAGTGAACAACTTCTGTTCTAGAACATTTTAGTACCCAAGGAGAGTTATTTCTCCTTGTAATCACATCATGCAGTCCAACACAGAGTAGCCACATGGTGGCTATAACAAAGATTTAAAAATTAGGAAGATGCTTGAACTAGATGACAGTTAAGAATTCCAATATTTTGTGTAACTTCAGGACCTAGAGGAGCCTTTGACAAGTTCTCTAATCTCCCTCCATGCCTTTTCTTTTTTTGGGTACGGGAGATTGAACTCGGGTCCTTGCACTTGCCGTACAGGCAGCGGAACCACTGAGCTAAATTCTCTGCTCCCTCCATGCTTTTAAGGTGGGAGTGCAGTTTAGTGAGGGAGAGCCCTTCACTAGACCTGGAGAACTCCACAATCTTCTCCGTATCACATTCCTGTGTTTGTCAAGTCTAAGGGCAAGGAAATGAAACCTGCTTAGGGTAGAATTACTTCTGGTTTATGGGTAGGCAAATGGATTTCTAGGATTTTTTGGAACTGGTGTCAAAACCCAAGAGTAGGCTTGTCCATGGGTTGGTGGTCCCAAACTGGGTCTTGAAGTGAGCCTCTTGATTAAGGGTATACTGGCCAGTGCTGATAGGTGTTCATGCCCTTCAGCCAAATTACTTTTTACTCTTCTGATTGGGCAAGTCAGGCTACAGGGCACACTGAACACTCACAATTGAGTCCTGAATACGATGGTTAAGAGCTGAAATGCCACGCTTGCTGCCAGGCCTAACCCAAGTCCCAGGACAATGGCAAAGATGAAGGTCATGATCCAAATGAACTGTGAAAAGAAAGCAACACACACACTACAATGTACTGTGAGTAAAGTACAATGTCTTGTGTCCAGAGCTATGAGAATGAATGAATTTCTAGGGCCAAAAGCAGAGGTTGAGAAGCTGTTATCTTGGGCTAGGATCAAAACACCCAGGAGGACAGCTGTCTCAAGAGGTCATTGGTACAGCTAGGTTTTGGGCCATGGAAACATAAGCAAATATAAGAAAATCAAAAGAGACTCGTCCACTTCTAGCCCCATCCCTGAACCAGTTAAGGAAACTAGATTGAATCCATCTGTCAGAACAAAAACTCTACTTAATGAATAGTATCCTATTCATTAAGATCAGCTGATTAATTAATAGAGGCTATACTAAATTTCACTCTTGGTCTGTTCACCCTTAGCATGCCAAAAAGGTGTTAAAAGCTCCCTGCTCCGGTGATCTATCAGGAACAAAAGTAAACCAAGTGTAGCTTATTACCTTCTGCTTTTTAAGCACCATAGACTATGTTGACAAGCATTTTTACACTACAGACTTTGACCTTGATTAAATTATGGACTCTGCTTCTCGTAGCAAGGTGTGCTGACAGTAATGAGGAGCTTTTCCAAAAGAAAGAGTATTTCCAAAAAGAATGTTCAGAATTTAAATTTTTCACAGATTCTCTGGCAAATCACACAGCATGTAATGAAGAACAGAAGCAATATGTATCCTAAAATCCAGAGAGTTTCTATGGCATTTGGGATGACCGCAAGAACTTTTGTTAAGAGATCTAAGAAAGTCATGCACTAGTGTTTTGTGGAGAATTTCCTACTTTCAAGAGTTCATCCTTTTAAATTAAAATTCCAGAGAATGATCATTTAAAATGGCACAGAAAACAAATGAAGATTATTTTGAACAGATACATAGAAAGATAATTTCACAGAGTTTATAATATAAATATGCATTTTTACATCAGCATTAAACCGCCATTCTGATGCATCTCTTTTTCCAATACCATGGCATCTACTTACACAATCATATTTATCCTTTTTCCATAATCTGCCTATTTCAGCAAACTGCATCAGCATTCCCTTTAAGTTCCCAAGTGCTAGAGCTGCCAGGACAGACTGTGAAAGACATAAACACAAAATGTACTTTAAATTAATCGAATAAACCATATAGAAGCAAAGGTGAAGGCTTCAGATAAGTGGGTCCTTTCGGAGGCATCAAACCATATAGAAGCAAAGGTGAAGGCTTCAGATAAGTGGGTCCTTTCGGAGGCCTCAAACCATATCAAAGGATATACCCTTTTCCAGTGAAATGCTAGGTAAGGCTCACCAGGACTGGGACTCTGGGCCTGCCCCCTGCACGAGTTTGTCCCTACCACAGTGACAAGGGCTGAACTACTCTTTGTGATTATGCCATAGATTATTTGGGAGATTCTTTTTTTTTGGTAACGGGGATCGAACTCGGGACCTTGCGCTTTCAAGGCAGGCGCCTGAACCACTGAGCTAAATCCCCAGTCCCCATGCCATAGATTATTTGATGGCACTTGGCCTGAGCCTCAGGACAGAAAAAAAGATCCTAAGGCCTAATCACTGCAACAAATGCGTCCTAAGAGGAGCCAGTCTAATATGTGCCTGTTTATTAAAGTTGAGGTGATAGAAGTTAAATCTTTCTGAAAAAAATAGCTTGAGGTCCTGGAATGAGAATTCCAATCTTTGGTGATGACCAGCAATCAGGCCATTCTGTACCAAGCTAACAATCACAGAGAGGCCTACAAAGACTCGAGGCAGCCTCTCTGGGATATCAAGCATTACACCTGTCTTGTTCCTTGCTTTATCCCCAGAACAAACCCTGACAAATGCATATTATCCAACAAGTGAGTAGATGAGCTCATTTGAATGATCTTCCTCATGAGGTCATAAATTAAATACCCACAACACAACCTTTTAAGAAGGCCCAGTCCAGACACCATTGAGTAGTAGATTCATCGAGGGCCCTGGACTGTGAATTCAGCCAGCCACACTTTCCTTTAGACTTTGGTTTGCGCAAGCCAAAATGCCATTGTTGGCTTTGCTCAAGTTGTGATAGTTAAGGTGAAACCTACTGAATATCTAAGTATGCTCATCTTGTTTGGATTTTAACACAATGGTAGGAATGCTGTGCCCTCTTCAAACCATTCCCTAAGGGTGTGGAGTCTGGAATTTGTATACTGGCCACATTCACACCAAGAAAGCCCTGTATTCAAAGAAAACCTAACACAGCTTTTCTTTTCATATCTTAAAGACTGTTTAACTGATCCAGTATTTTTAATTTTCACAAGTTACTTTTATATATTAATATCTAAGCAGATAGTTTGATTCACTGTGAGACTAGAGTTCATTGTTTAGGAGAAATGTGGTCCCCAAATAACTTTAAAAAGGAAATTGCATACAAACAAATGCCAGCTAAAAAGTGAGAAAACTGTATAAAGGCTGTAGTCTCTAGTACTGTACCAGTTAATGTCAAGGTACTGGTTTTGATATTGTATGAGAGCTATAACCACACGTTAGCTGGTGAAGGGTTTATAACACTGTACAATAGGCCTCCTTGTTCTGCAGGACTTTAGTGTAGGAATAAAATATGTC
Source organism: Heterocephalus glaber (assembly GCF_053883595.1). Taxonomy (NCBI): domain Eukaryota; kingdom Metazoa; phylum Chordata; class Mammalia; order Rodentia; family Bathyergidae; genus Heterocephalus; species Heterocephalus glaber. The sequence goes on along the minus strand of NW_028258156.1, from coordinate 21,451,122 downwards.
TAGTGCCACCTGTCAGAGACATTTTTTTCTATCGGGCATTATTTCCCAGCTGGCCAGCATTCCATGAAACAATTCTAAACAATTTACAATGATATAGTACACAATAAAGTAATTTTAAAAGTAAATTTTAGAGTACAACACAATAAAAAACCATAGAAAAGAAAGAGGGATCATTTCACCAGAAGCCTGTTGCAACTGCTATAAAGAATTAAATATGTATTAAATGCGTACAACTCTGCTGAAACTTAAAAAACATGCATTAAATATTCCTTACTTTTTTATCTCCATGTGATTAAAAAAAAGCAAAGTTGCTAGTCAGGTAAAACAGGTGACATTCCTGGCACAGTGATCTGAAGAGAATTCATCCCATGAGTTCGTCTTCTTTTTTTTTTTTTTTTTTGTACCAGGGATAGAACTCAGGACCTCAGGCTTGCCAGGCAGGCACTGCACCAGTGACCTAAATCCCCTGCCCGAAATTCTTTATGGATGATGCTTTGGTTAACATCCTGGACAATACGCTTGGGTGCGGTTTATTCAGGAGGGAGATAGGCCTTTAAATGTCAGTTGTTTCTTTTCTTTTTTTTTGTTACTGAGGATTGGGACTTTGCGCTTTCAAGGCGGCTGAACCACTGAACTAAATCCCTGGCCCTGGCAATTGTTTCTTTAGTGTCTCCAAATTGACGTGGGCTAAGTGGAACCCACATTTACACCCCATTGGGTTGTCCTCCGTGTGGTGCATTTATCTGTTTCGAGATACACACTTTTCTAATTCTTTAGTGGTGATTCCTTGGCTTCCATCCACTTGCAATCACGGAGAACACTAACTTTTGACAAACATACTCTGCAGTGCTTGAAGATACATTTTCCCAATGAGACTCTTGGGGATGACCACATGGGGAGTCCAAAAACCAGGAACTAAATTCACATTTCAGCTACCAATCAACCCGAAAAAAAGGCCTAGATAACAACCAAAGGACATTGGCAGGCTGTATCATATCTCTATGTTGTTTGTAGACGGAAGTGTAGCTGATTGTTTATATAATAGCCATAATAATATTAATGATTTTAATTAATAATATTAGTGACCTGCGTTAAGGACTTCGTGTACATTAGCTCATTTAATCTGCACAGCTACTCTGCCTAGCAGGTGTTCTTTCCCTCCTTCTTATACAAATGGAGAACTTGAGGTTCAGAGAAATTGAGTAATTAGCTCAAAAGCATGCAAATAATCAGAGGCAGAGCCATGATTAGAAGTAGGTCTATAGGGCTCCTGACCTATTTTTTTTATATCAAATGAAATCATATGAAAACCACAATGAATAATGTACTTGTATTTATCATCATCTGGTTTCCTATAGATCTTATATTTTTCTGGAATCTGGTGTTATATTTTAAATCTGGCTGCTGCAGCAATTTACAAACCTTAAACTAAGCCCTACAGTAACAGACAGGGGAAAGGGGCGAGGTTGTCTGCTCCCATCCTGCAAGCCAATAGTGTTGGTTTTGGAGTCTAGAAGCTGCAGGGTGTGTTTAAGAGAGCAGGTGGTGTGGCTGGTAGCACCATTCTCTGCACTAGATAGAGGACCAGGTGTCATCAGCCTTTAAGAAAATCTTTACTTAGTCCATCCGTGTTGGAGCTGCAGAGCCAGGACACTTTCCTGCTTAAACATTAATTATCTTCTGCACTACGCACATGCACAGAGCATGGTAGATAAGGTAATTTGGGCATCAGCATTCCTAACATTCACAAAATGCTTCCCCCGGCAAAGGAAATGTTTTTGAGCCATAGAGTTTGGCTAAGGAGAGTACTTGAAAGTTTGTTGTTACCTCATTTCCCCTAGTTTCATTTGTGCTTTCAGAATTTCAGAGCCAGAGTCCTTCTTCGACTTATCACCCCAATGAGAGAGATGCTACCCAAATGGAGAAGAGGGCTACCTTTTGTAGTGGTTCCAGAAGAAATCCGATGGCCACAATGACAATCAGCACGATGACAGCAGAGAGAATCCCAGCAATCTGTGAAGACAGAATAATTCTCTTCACAGTCTGCCCTTTCCCCTCGGCTTGGGTGCCCAGTCATTAACACTAGGATGGCAGCAGAGACTCTGAAGTACCTGTGTCTTGCCGCCTGTGCTCTCCTGAACCCCGGATCTGGAGAGGGCGGTGCTCCCTGCAAACCCTCGGAATGCTCCAGTGAATATGTTGCTCACTCCCAAGGCTATTAACTCCTAATAGGAGAACAAGGCGGAAACGTTTTTACAAGTGTTCTCTTTTAGAAGAATATTGTGTGCACAGATTTGTTTAAAGTCGCCTAATGAGACCGTAGGTTGCGCATTTACCTGATTGCCATCAATAGAATAATCGTATTTGAGGGAATAGACGCTGGCAACGGAAAAGGCCACTGCAAAGCCAACGATGGCAATACCGAAGCAGTCTCCGATGGTGTCTTGGAAGATCTGCACATCAGGTGTGATAGGTGACTCAAATCTGAAATTGAAATTCAGCAAATCTCTATGTCACCAACTTGCTGATAAATATACATCATTATTGGGCAAATTAATAAGTGAATGTAGTTAGTCTAGGCTGAATTATATCTCAATATGGAATATGACTTACAATAATTTAGTCCCACTGAAAACTTTGAAATTTTCCATCTTATTGCTGCAGAGCAATACTGCCTAGATTTGATAAAATACTATAAATCCAGTCCAATGATAGCAGTAAGGTGGACATGATTTTCTCCATACAAAGTGTCTTAGATCCCACTTGTATTGTGATGGCTTACAAAGCATTACCCACAATGCCTCTAGTACTTATCCATGGATGAAGGCTCTTTGAGCAAACACAGTTCTGAGACGACGAAAGCAAAAAAGTCTCCATCACTAACAATAAACTTTCATGGGAAACCCCTAACAAAGAGGTAGGCCTTGGACTTTTCCCCTGAACTCCACAGAACTGCCAGAACCAGCTATGGCCTGGGTGGAGAAAGAGTTTTAGGTAACAGTGGCAGGGTGTCAGAGCAATATTCATCCACAGAGGATACTTCTGTGCTTATGTCTCATGAACTTAGAGCAGTTAAATATATTTACCTGTTATATTATAAAAAGTGCATGTATCTCAAACTCACCATCAGTGCTCAGTTCCTATAGACATCTATTTTTATCTAAGACTCATTGGAAGTGGGTTAATTGGATTCAATCAGCTTTTTCTGAACCCTTCTTCCATGTTTCATGACTATCTTTGATAATAAATTTTCAACTTCAGTAGGAAGAACTACTAATATTCCATACTCTGCCAGCACCAGAAATTGGAACATTACCTTGGAATGTCATATTATTTTTTAAAAAATAAATCTGAGGGCCAAAGATGTAGCTCAGTGGTGCTGCACCTGCCTGGCAAACACAAGGTCCTGAGTTCGATCCCCGGTACCGATGGGAAAAAAATCTGATATCAGTGATAAAATTAAATCTTGAATTTTATACAGAAATAACCAGAACCCTACTATTGTTCTTTGGTTTTGGTCTCTGAAAACCATAGAGAGATGAATGGAAATTAACGCCAAAGGCTTTGTCTCCTGGCTTTGCCACTCACCCTCCCTGGGTCACCCTCCCTGAAACACAGTGTCCTTGTTTATTCTCTTTTCTTCATAGTTTTGTGGGAGGATCAATAAAATAACGAATGTGAATACTATTTACATGTTGTGAACTGTTAGCTATCATTATAGGATTTCTCTGGAATCTAAATATATCCTTTGTGTTTCTTTTACTGTTTCAGTGAGGATTTCCTCTTAGACACAGTATTTATACCTAGTGCGTATGAAAAATTTCTAAAGTGGCATATGCATTAATAGCAGATAAGCAATAATTTACAATCATTACCTTCCAGTATGAGTCCATTTGCAATCAACAGAAATCTAAGATGCTCACTTAATCATCACTTAGAAAAAAATAGAAGTGTGAAAAAGCACATCAAGTGCCTTGTACCTAATTTTGGGGCTAACTTAGTAATAATAGTAAAGAAGACTGAACCCTAATTGTAGGCCATACACTTACCATGTCACAGTCATTAACTCATTTAATCCTTATAGGAATCCTATGTGAAAGCTATGACTTTCTATTCCATTTTTACTGCCTACGATACCGAGGCACTGTTTAGGAATTTGCTCAGTCTGGAAGTCAGCCTGAAGTCAGTCTCAGACTCTCTGTCTCTAGAATGCAGGTGCTCGCCTACGGGGCCTCCCTGCCTCTCTGCAGAGTGTAATGGTCAATGACTGTAAGCTAGTTCCTTCCCCACCCCACATATTTGTGCAGAGAGATCCATGACATTTAAACTACGTTTACTAAATAAGATCTCTAGGATTATTATTCAGTGATCTGAGGTTATGATTTATTTTCAAAACTCTTCTGCCTGACAAAACTTTCTTTGAGCTTGCATTTGTTTATTTATTTTTCAATGTGGTTTACATTTCCCAAGGCATTTAATAAAGCACAATCACTTGAAGTTACAGGGTGGAGGGAAACCCTGGTAACAGTCTTTCAGTTCAGCCTAGTTTCCATTTCACAACTTTTTAAATTAAAATTGATGTTTGCAATTCCTTAAGGTGAATACATGAAGATCTTTACAAAATATATTTTTGTCTAAACTGCTATGAATTTGGTTATTTTTAAGACAAAAATCTACATGGATGATGATTTCTGGAATTTTCAAATACTTGTTAAGGATTGGGGAGGAGAGTGGTTATTGATTGATTTAGATAGGAAAATCTTTCCTCAGTAAGTTGAAAGAAACTGATGCTATCTATGGTCAGAGGGGAGAGGGAGAGAAAAGAGAACACAAAGCTGGATCTCCCTTCTGAAGCCCCTAAATATAATGGGACATATTTTCAAGTTCCTTATACAAGCCAGGCTCCCCATTCTTTTTGCTGTCGCTTTGGCTTTGTTTTGGGTTTCATCGTGAGAAAGGACAGAGTGTGCCTGTCTGGATTGCTGGCACTTCTTCAGGGTCTCTTTTGAACTTTCAGAACTTGGCTCCAGCAACCTCAATCAAAGCACTACATATTGTTTATGGTAATACACGGACAAGGAAATCTGATTTCAGTTTGTGCTTCTTTATAAGGACAAGTGGTTTATTTTGCCTGGTTTCCTACTTTCACTAATTTTTACTTTCATTGAATCTTTGTTTGCCTGGTCTGTGAGTTCTTCCACAAAGAGAAATTTCCCAACATTAACAACAGTAGATTCTGATATTCTTTGTAGCTTCTTCCTTGAAAGAGGGTAGCAAGCCTTTTTTACGCCTGTAGGGTGTGGGGGGCTTCTGAGGAGGGCTGTATACAACTGCTACTCTTTGTCTATTGAGTGCTTGAATACTGCATAACTACTACCCACTCTCTATTGACGCCAGCATAGAAGATACACTTACCCTTGTTTCATATTCCCAATCACAGACACGTTAAACCTGTGTTCGAAGTCAAAGCCATAGGATACACCTGTTGCGATCACAGCCTGGAAAGTTGTAAATTATCTAAGTTAGAAATGTGAGAATCCATTAAGAGTCCCACTTTGAAAAAAAAGTCCCATTTCCCAAACCACCCCTGGCTATATTACATAAATATTTCCAGCCAAGTCTTTGTTATTTTTTTAAAGAAGTCTTGAGATGATTCTCACAGCTCTTCAGTGGATTGTCTGGTCTTAAAAATCTTGCTATTCTTATCCTCCCTGTCTTATTTTTTTAAAAATAATAGCTTTAGTGAACTAAAATCTGCGAACTCTACACATTCAAAGTATATGATTCAATAGATTTCAGCACTCATTGACAGGGTGGTACAACCATGACCACCATCAAATCTATATCTTTTTTGTTATCCCAAAGCAAAACAGGATAAACCCCAAATTGGAGTAAAAGATTAAGTTATTGAATTTGGAATGAAGAGAAAACCATACTAAACATGACACCCAGAAACTGCAGAGTTGGGATCTGCCTCATTAAGCCTCCTGATCTACAAGATGGTAAAGGGTCTTCAATATCAAAGCACTAGACTCTGAAAGAGTTTCCAAGATGATAAGTTACCATGATGAGTTCAATGGGGATAGGCACTGGAAGTTGTGCTTTGTAGTGCTGATTTATTTCCTTAACCACAAATACAGCAGCTAGGATAACAAGAGATGTCACAAGGTCTGCGATGTTCGTCTTCTCTATTTGGGTGAATACAGACTCTAGTACCTACAATCACAAAACACAAAAATCCTGTATCAATGCATCATTTGGATGCAGCGTTTATCTCCAAATAGATAAAAATGGACACCAAGGCAAAAGGTGAGGCATGGGGAAAGGCAAGTGGAAATTCTCTGTTCCGCGCCTGTTAACCATCAGTGAGGGGGCTGTGGAGACCAGTGTGGAGAGGTGCAAAGTGTCACTTAGCAGGGCATGGGTTTAGGGATGCTTCTGTCATTTTTTCTGAGATATTTTTGGCTAGTGTCAAATTTTGTTGGCTACTTTTCACATTTTTGCAATAGATCTCATCTGCCTCCAGGTCTCTTTGGCCATTGATTTTTTATTTCACGACCATCACTACTGTCCTGCCCAAGGAATAACTTTTAATCCCTGATAGTTTTCTTTTTAAAAACCATGTTTCCCCTTAAATCTTGGTCTTTTTCAGGTCTAGACTCCTCACATTGTTTAGCTGATTTGCCAGACCACTTCTAGAAAAATAGTTTCCTACTAACTGCATTGTGCACCCATAGGCTTGCTTTATAAAAGCCACCTGAGTTCCATGTGCGTCGGTCCAAGATAGCTCGAACAGGCTCAGTCTGAATCCCAATTGGTCCTAGAAGGGCAACCCACTCCTAGACTAGCTCTGGATTGAAGTGAAAGAGTGTTAGCTCCAATTTGGAGCAAGTTCTGTCTTACACTCCTAAAGACTGGGTAGAAGTACTAAGGACACCATTGTTTAAAAAATGATGAGAGCCCATTGCTTTGCACCAAGCTCCTGCTGTAGGCCTCAATAGACCAGACTAAACCAAAATAGAGTCACTCATGCTAAATGCCACTTAAGCAAGCTGAAACTTTAAGGAAGTAGATACATTCTGAAATATAACAAGTATTTTCCTCCTAAAAACTAGATTCCAGTCTAGCTGAGTTTAGCTTAATAAGCTAGCTTTCTGTTCTGTAACTTGTACAAGGTGGGGGTGGGGTAGCCATAAGTAAGCTGCCATCTGCCAATTATTTTTTCTATTGTTTTGCTTTCTTGTTCCTGCCTAACCAAATCCATTGTTTTGCTATTTCCCAGTGAAGTTTGAGACCAAATAGATCTATTTATGGTGGTGACAGAGAGTAATGCCAATGCCTGAAGTTTTGGCCATTGTCTCAAACTGAAAAGGCTAACCGAAAGAGAAGAATTAATCTGGCCTAAAGTTGCCTCTAAAGCTCAGAATTAATTTGACCTAAAGGCTTTTTCTTACATAACAACCTCATTTGATGCATAAACAGACTAAGCCACTCTTGTAACAAGTAGCTGAGTTTCAGGCAATCAAAAGTGGCCAACTTGTGACAGAGCCTATTCCAATGACAGACATGAGCTGTGACCAGTCAGGGCATCTCTGTAGGTTACTTCCATTTTTCTATATATTACTTCCTTTTTGCTGGCTATAAATGCAACCAGGCTATGTGGTGAGGTGGAATATTCTGAACCATTTTTGGTCCAGACTTCTGCTTGATTCTATAATCGCAAATAAAGCCAGTTAGGAGCTGCAAAACCAGGTCTGTTGTACTTTTGGCCTTTTGCACTTCTACTTTGCATCCTCTGGAGGAGTGAAGAACCACTGTCCTATCTACCAGTTAGTTGATGTCATTTTGCTTTATAAACAGGGGCACACAAAGGACTTACAAACTTCAATTTGTGACAGGCCTTCTTTCTCAGAAACAGGGAAACATTATAACCTAATAGACAGGTTTTTTTTTTCGAAATAAGATTTTTAGAAAAATTTTAAAATCTCAGGATAAAATAATAAAACTTTTTAATAATATACTTAGATTTTTTTCTTTTTCAAGCAAAGAGTCAACCCTAAGAGAAGTTTTATTTGATCTCTGTTGTTGACATTAGTTGTATGGTAGATATGGTTGATTTTCAGCGTTGATATCTTTTACATTAACTTTTTCTTAACGTGGGTCAGTTTTACAACTCATTAGTGAAAGTTGTAGGTTGGCCCCACATTGAAGGAAGTTTCTCTAAGAAACACAAAGTGAGTTTCAAGTGCTTCAGTATTTTTCAGAGGAGGAAGTACTTACTTTGAAAATTGAGAACGGGTCACTGTGTGCAGGGACTGTCAGTTGCAGCATGAATTTGAGTTGGGAAACCAAAACGTGAACGGCAGCAGCAGTGGTAAAGCCACTGATTAGAGACTCAGATAGGTATATCACTACAAATCCAATCTGCAGAACCCCCAGGGCCAGCTGGAAAGAGGACAAAAGCCTTTGTTAGTGTAGATTAGTGGTACACCTTGGCAAACTAAAGGATCAGCAGTTAAAATAATTCAAAAATGTAAAAAGTTCAGCCTTCATGTACAGGCCTTGAAGAAGCCAATGTCTCGACCTCCTGGAACACCTCCTATTCAGGGTTTCTGTCTCTCACCCCGCCAGCCCAGGTGGAATGTTACATGATGTTCAAATATGACATGACTCCTGTAGTCCCCAAGAAGTATCAGATTTACAACCCCCTCCCATTTTTCAGTTGGCATCCTTAGAAGACTCACTGTAAAGTTTAAAGCAAACTTTATCTTGGATCAATCCTCACAAACTTGCTGATGTAATTTTGTTACACTTTCTAGCTGCTGTAGCATGCATGGTCGAATGCCCATTCATGTTCCCTCAAACAAGTTGCTCAATTTGCTTAAGAAGTACATAACTGCACACTGCACCTTAGAAGTGCTCGGATCTAGCTGGGGAACAATGGTGGTTAATTCTCCCCAAAGCATCAGTGTTTTGCCATCAAATGAATTGAATGGCTTCTCCTCTCCTTGGATACTTAGCCTGTCTTTCCACGTCCCCAGAATACACACAGTGTCTGTGGGTTCCATTTCTGTACAGAGGTTCAGAAGTATAAACAACTGACCACATGGTCTGTCAATAGGGACACCCATTTATCTCCTTGTAACAACTGATTTTCTCTTTCTTTAAGACATTATCTTAACCAATAATATCACTAACCATAAACTTAGGCAACATCTTGAAAAGTCCATGACATTTTTCACTATTAAAAATGATGTCAGTATTGTGATTTGGGAATGAGGCTTTAGGCCCCAGTGTCATCTCTTTAGTTTCCCCCAAATCTCTGATATGGACAGGTCAAAGGGCAAAGTCCCCATGGCTTCCAACTGGACTATAGTCATTGAGGAATTAGGAAGAAAAAAATGTCTACCGCCACTAGTATCACTACTACTTGCGTATACTTATATTGCATGACTGTACCAATTCTGGGGTATTTTATTGAATTAAGCATTTTATTCCTTACTACTAGTGTCGCCACACTTCCACTATTTCTTCTACAGAGAGTGATCAAAAAATAATGTGAACGTTTAAAGTAAGAAAAATTGATTATGATAAAATACACTTTACCATGAATCTCCCTAAAATACTCCCTCTCATTTCAAACACACTTATCCCATCCTCTTTCATGTCTTTATGAAGTGTGATTAAAAAAAATATGGTATGGCAGCTGACCAGTGCCATCTGATGGAAAGGTAGGCTCTAAAAGAGGTCGTGGTGGTTCCCCGTCCACCTTCTTTCCTGGATCTGACACCATGCAACTTCTAGCTCTTCCCCAAGGTCAAAATGTCCATGACAGGTAAATATTTTGAATTGATTCTGGACACTGAGGCAGACACAACAGCTCAACTAAAGACATTTATGAAAAAGAACTCCCAAAACTGCTTCAGAAGGTGGCAAGATATTGTATATTCAGATAAGTCTATTCAATGTGAGGGGCAGTCTTATGAGGGGGACTCATAGCAATATAATACATTTGCTATAATCAATTTCTTTATTTAAACACATCATTTAAAAAACTTTATCACACCTTGCATCTAGACCCACATTCTATTTTTGCAACTTAGATCTGCCCCCTCACCCTACCCCTCTGGTTGTGGTGAATAGTCCTTCTTAAATCATTTTCTATGAGCCCCTGAAGGAAGGACACAAACCAAAGGGAAAATGTGGAAGAGTAAGTAACAGGAGGGAGGAAAAAACAAAGATTTGTAGCAGTCAGAACAAGGAGTTTACAGGAGGCAGATTCCACGAAGAAGTGCTTACCTGGATGATTCCAGAAAGGACCGTGACTGATGTTGCCACCAACAACTTCCTGTCCTCCAGTAACGAATCATTACCCATTAGGTTACTTGACGAATTTGTGGTAGTACCGGCATCTGAGGCTACTCTTGTAACTACTGCTCCCACCATCATACTCAGAACGGGAAATGGACCTAATTAACCAAGGGGCAATTGTAGTTAGTATGCATCATCCTAAAGCATAGTTGTATTCCAACCACAGAGTAGCATATAAAAAGAATTCCATGTACTGGGGATGTAGCTCAAAGGTAGATGCTTAGCATGGTTGTGGCCCTCAGTTTGATCACCAGCACTAACATACAAAAACAAACAAACAAAGACTGCCTTGTGCAGTCTAGCTCTGCTTCCCAATCCTAGTGCTAATTCCTGCAGAAAATTATGACTGTTCTGAATTATAGACAATTTGGAATTGATAATGTGTGGCTAATAGAATATATGAAAAAGCAACATGAGCATTCATCAGCACAGTAGCCGACTTACCCACAGATATGTGTTTAGAAGTGCCCAATAAGAAGTAGGTTAGAACTGGGAAAAAAGCTGCATACAAGCCGTATCTTGGAGGGATGGTGACCAGCAGAGCAAATGCTAAACCTATAAACACACAAGCAAAAGGATCCTTATTTTGTGCAAGGGAATCGGAGACATTTTCATTAGGGTCTTCTGGTATTTGAGACTAGCTCTTTAAATAAATTACTTTATTAACTCAAAATGTATTAAAGGTGTAAATATCAGAACTATGAGCACAAATACAGAAGAAAACATAAGTATAAATTTTTGTGACCCTGGATCAAGCAATAGTTTCTTAGAAATGACACTTGGAGTTAAGGAAAGGGGAAAATAGATAAATTGACGTCATTGAAATTAAAAAATGTGTACTTCAAACAAACTACTAGGAAAGTAAAATAACAATTCACAGAATGAGCTGTTATTTGTATATATACATTAGATAAGGGTCTAGTACCCAGAATATATAAATAAATCTTGCAACTCTGCAATAAAAAGATCACCCAATTTTTAAAAGGGCAAAAGGATTTGAATAGCAATTTCCCCAAAGATATACAAATGACCAATTAGCACAGAAAAAAGACACAGTACCACTAGTCATTAGAGAAATACAAATAAAAACCACAGTAAGATACCACTTCATACCCAACAGGGTAGCTAAAATAAAAAATGTAGACAACAGAAAGCATTAAAGATGTGGAGAAATTTCAATCCTCATACACGACTAGTGGAAATGTAAAATGGTATAGGTACTTTAGAAAACAATTTGGTAGTTCTACAAGGGATTAACATAGAGCTACCATATAACCCAGCAATTACATTCCGGTAGATATACCCAGGTCATCAAAACATGTTTACACAAAAAGCCATACACAAATGTTCACAGTGGCATTATTCATAATTTCCCCACAAGTGTTCATAATATCATTATTCATAATTGTCTCAAAGTATAAACAACTCAATTGTCCAGCTGATGAATGGATGAACAAAATGCAGTATAGCTACACAATAGAATATTATTTGCTACAAGATGAATGAGACTGGAAAGCATCATGCTAAGTGAAAGACATTAAACACAAAGTGTCACATATTGGGCAATTCCTCACACCTGTAATTACAGCACTTGGAAGTTTGAGGCAGGAGAATTGCAAGTTTGAGGAGACCAGTGTGGACTACATATCAAATTTAAGGCTGTCATACACTACATAACACAGAGAGAAAGCTTGCCTACAAAAAGATGGTGTGGGGAGGAATCCATAGAGACAGAAAGTCATGGTCAGGGGAATGAGTGGAGGGTGAATGTGAAGTATCTAAGGGTAAGGGATTTGGCAGGAGTTTGTGGTAGTGGAAATGGTGGTGTTAGATGGAAAATCTAATGAGGCCTTGAATTTGATCCCTGGAACCATGGAAAACAAAACTAAACCAACAGGTGAACTTTACAGTATGTGAGTTGTATCTATCTATCTATCTATCTATCTATCTATCTATCTATCTATCTATCTATCTATCTATCTATAAAAGTTACCTTGAAGTACAGCCACCAGCCCTGTGCTGATACCAGAGACAATGTCGCTGAGCAGCCATTCTTTCAACCGGTATGCTGGTAACCAAGCTGCTATGGGGAGCAGAGACAGGGCAATTCTCTTGGCCTTTTGTGTGGAACAGCTGAAAACATCAAAAGCCACAGGTCAGTCAACTGACATCAAATTTTAAGTTTAGCACCCAACTGTAGGTGGAAATTTGGTTAAAATGATAATAGATTAAAGATTAAACTAGCAATTTTACTCCCACTCATATGAACTTCTTCACCCACATCAACTTGGTTATCACTAAAAGATTCTTTTTTTTAAAGAAAAATACCAGCTTTTCCTTAGATGGCAAAGAATTCATTTGTCATCCTCAGCTTGAGGTGTGTGACATTTCAATTGAAAATTTGCCTCTGTCCCAATTTGTGAGTTCTGGTTTGGAAAGAGTATGTTGATAGCTGAGCTGGTGTTCAATTTTAGACACTACCTTTCCAACTCTGGAAGGGAGGAGGGGATTTGGAAATGGAAGACAAAAAGACTCTTTGAGCAATGGACTAGAGCCAGAAAGGAGAACTGAAAGGTAGAAGATTGAGGGAAAATGTGCTTCATTTATTCCTCATGCCAGTATCTTAAAAAAGATCTTACCTACACCATGCTTTAAGATGATCCAGAAATGTCTTATGATGTCTTTCCTTCTTCCTGTGGTCTTCCCCAAAAGCATTTGCAGAATACACTGGCCTGGCCACAATGTACTGATTCCCTATGGGTTCGATCATTTTGTTTTCTCTGGTGGTGGTGCCAAGTGGAAGACCTTTGGAACTATGTGGTGAACACTTCTTGCCTTTTGCAGGTTGAAATGTCTGAAACCAAACAGAGCTTGCTTCTTAAATAACTCAGAGATAATGTGATGCAATTTACAGATGAGTGAACTCCGAACTGGATGTTACCACCTTTCGAGATCAAAAGAGGCAAGATTAAGGGGCCTGGATTATGCTTTGTGACAGTGCTATCACCTTTTTTTCTCTAATGTGCTGGACACAGGTCCTTTGGGTAAGTAAACAAAGCTTTTATTTTATTTTTTTTGAAAAATTGCAAAAAAAAAAAGCAATAGAAATGGATTCAGTTTGCTAATCAGTCATTTTCTACTTGTAAAGTGAGACCATCAGATTGACTTTTTATTCTAGAAATGTTTCCAAAGTTATGGTTTTGAAGTATTGGGACAGGTTAGAAAGTCTATTCATTTCTCCTAACTCCAAATCAAGTCTGTTTTAAGTACCCATCATAACTTTTTTTTTTTGGTAACGGGAATTGTACTCAGGTCCTTGCGCTTGTGAGGCAGGCAGCAGAACCACTGAGCTAAATCCCCAGCTCCCCATCATAACTTTCATAATACCTTAAAAAATGTTTTTTTTTTTACTTGTGCAATTCAAAGATATTGCCCATTTATTTTTTTTCTGGGAGTTAGAGTTTTACAATTTATAGTTGAGGAAACTATGGCACAAACTGGGTATGACTTGGTTACTTACTTCACAAGTGACAAGGTCCTTTTTAAGGAAACTCCTTGGGTGAGTTACTTAACATTCCTTAGCCTCGTATAACTGGAGTAAAGATAACCAAGGTTCAAAGTGGCTGTAAAATTAAATGAAGATGTTTTCAAAGCATCTACTCTTGTGTCTCTCACACTATAAGTATTCATCAAATGATAGCTATTATTGTTATAATTAGCATTTTCTGCTTGTCTGAATGTTTAGTCTTATCTCAATCCTGTTTCTGTTATACTTAGAAGATCAATTTTAAATTGGGTATGATGGCACACACCTGTAATCCAGAGTTCTGAGAGGCTGAGATAGGAGGATCAAAACTTTGAAGCCAGCCTTGGCAACTTGGCAATTTAGTGAGACCCTGTCTTAAAAATTTAAAACTAAATAAAATTTAAAAATGGTCTGGGGATGTAGCTGTATGTAAAGGCCCAGGGTTCAATTCCTAGTACTGAAGGAAAATCAATTTTACAAAAATCCTTTCATGCACATTACCAATTTAGCCCTCACAATTATTTGAGCCATTTATTATTATTATTATCTTCTTCTTACAAATGAGAAATAATTGCACCCCCCCATTCCTTGCCAAGTTCCAAGTTTTTTCTCTTGCGTCCTACAGCTAGCAGTGTCAAAAAAGGGACTTCTATTTTTCGACTTTGCTATTTCTTCTGTGACAGGCAGTTTCTCTATTGTCCAATATGAGCATAACTGAACAACATTCTGCTAGCATTCCCCCATCTCAGCTCTGTATTACTTCCCATAATGCCCAGAGTTTTGTTGTCTGACTTAAATCTCAGTGATTGAATTATCTCCCACAAGGTTGTATCTTATTGCATGGTACTCTCTCATACCGTTGCAGTGTGTCTGCAGAGCTCACGTTCTAATCAGGAATTAGATACTGGCCTCAACTCCTGGCCTTGACTGACCTCTCTTTGACCATCCATTTCTCTCCTGCCCCACCTCCCTGGTGTCTAATAGCCTCCACTGGCTTTCTCCGACCACAGTGAAGTATTTCTGCCTCACCCTCTAGGTTGGCCCTCAGAATTTGAAAGCCTTTAAATTTTATTATGACTTTTAGATCCTCTTTCACTGTTCTTTCTGAGCCTCCCACTTGGCCAAAGAGCTTGTCTCCCCCATCCCTCATCTCTATCCCCTCTTTCATGTTTCCACCATCTTTCCAGTTCCAGGTGCTGTAGCTGACTAACTGTATAGGATTTTCCATTGTCAGAAGAACTTGCTCAAGAAATACGTGGCTTGCTCAGTGCTATATGTGGTATGAATTTTTGTCTGGTGTTTTGGTTTGTTTATTTTTTGTTATTTTACCAGTTACAATCCATGGTCAAGGTCTCATGACGTCTTGCTTGTCTTACAAGGGCTGACTAGTTCGTCTTTCCAGAACAGCTCTGGAGTTGTGTCAGCCTAGGCAGCCTTAGGATGAAGAAGGCTCAAGTGCTGTGCCTTTTCACTTTTGTCAGATGTGCTATGGATTGGGGGGTGGGGAGAGACAAAAGGAAAGGAAAAAAGAAGGAAGGAAGGAAGGAAGGAAGGAAGGAAGGAAGGAAAGGTGCTGTCTGCTCTTTGGTTACTTCATTCACCTTCCCACAAGGAGTTCATACAAACTCTTTTGTTTTCTCCCCTAAAAAAAGATACTGAACATGCTTTTCTTCCCTGGCCAGTTGCATGTTCTCTCTCTGCTAATCCACAGTCTAATTTTTTTCTTTTGTTTTTCTTTTTTGCCAGTGACAATGACAGCAGAACTAACTTCATGTAGCCCTTCCCTGGGGGTGATGGAGGGTCTTTCTCGGGCTCCCCTCAGCCTCCACCTGGATGGAGAGTCTGAACTCTGGCCAGGCCCTGCAGACAAGGGTGTGTTCCAGGGCAGTTTAAGAAATCTTTCCAGAGGCACAGAGAGACCTTGAGAGCCACATTCCAGCCTCCCGCCTTGCTTCCAAGATGCCACCTCATGTTCTAAAGTAACAGACCCAGTCTTGAGCCCAGCACCCCGCAGTGGATGCCATTCTTCATTCCTTGCTTCTTCAGGATGACGTACTTCAGTTAAGAATTCAGAAGTGATTTTATTAACTTATTTTTTCACTAGAACAAGTTACCCTTTTCCAAGAAATTCTTGGGAAAACATGTTTTTGGTTTCTGTAATCACAGTTTTAAATATTACACCCACATTAACACCTGCCCTGTAATGTTCTGTTTTATCTTTGTGGCTCAATTTCCCTCTGGGTTCCTTAGGGTGTCAGTGGTTTTTGAGGAACTGAAATTTGTTTCCAAGGACCCTTCCCCCTAAAAATCTTGGAACTCGGAGGCTAAGTTGGAAATATTTCCATTTTTATTTATTTTCCTATTATGTACTCTTTAATTTTCTGCCCTTTATGATATATACATACATAATAACATAGACACACACATTTATACCTATATATCTATACAACTTGGTGCTCTGTCTTAGTCATATATGTTGTCATTCTCTGCTTTTTCAATTTTTAAGCAGAAATCTAATCCTGGGGTTAATTTCTGAAGTTCAGTCTCTCAAGTCAGTGATTCTGGTTTATTAATAAATCTGATATTTCTAGGGGTGGTCCTGTACCCACCCCTGCCCCACCCCAGCGGTTCCACCCATTTCAAACCTGTAGCCTAAGCACGGAGTGTCACAGCCTGGCCTCCAGTTGCCTGGGAACCTCCACTCTGCCTGCCCCCTTCTGCTGCAAGGTGGTTTATGGCCCTGACCTTTCTACTGCTCTGCATTTATCTAGTGTTCTGGTCTTTCAGAGGTCTGTCCTTTCTTCTGGGAAGCTACCAGTTTGAACCAAGATGCTCATAAGCAGTGCTAGGATTTGTTTTGAATTAGTGGTGATTTGAAACCAGGAGGTGTCTAGAACATGTCCCAGCCCCTGCCCAGCTACAGGTGATGCTTTCCCTCTTGCACCAGGCAGCTCTCGATGACACCACCTCTTCCTACCGTAGCCACTCAAGCTAAGGAGAGTCTGCACGGACATCACTGAAATGCCGTAGTATGCCTGAATGCTTCTCCTCTCTTGGATCTCAACATAGCCCTGTGGCAGTGAGTGGAAACCAGAGGTAAGCCAGCCCTCTCTCCTGGACAAGTCCCTGGAGAATAGGGACTGCTCCTGGGGGAGGAGGGAGAGATGGGAAACTACAGAGCCACTTGCTCCAGGGAGCGTGAAGAGACCATTCAACAGCCAAGGAGGAATGAGAGTCAAGGGCACAAAAAGGCCCCATTTGTAGCTGGTGTCAAGCTGGGGGAAAGCAGGGAGGTGACAGCATCAGCATCAAAAGGGTCTAGAGTCGGGGTCAGGAGTAACTGGTGGGGGGCAAAGGCAGGCCAACACTGGTGTTGGTGAAGAGAGGTTGTGCTGAATTAGTCTGTGGATCTTTTTGATTAAGAGTGCAAACTTTCTGTTGTTAAACAAGTTTTTTAAAAAAACTGGGGGTGGAAAGGTGTCACAGTTTGGGGTGGGCAACAATTTCCTGTGAAAAGCTGTGATTTTCCTTTGTTTGGTCACTTTTGAGGCACAGCAGAGTGGCTAAGCTATGTTATGTGTGTATACATGAGTTACAATGGACCCTTGATTTACAAACTCAATTCATTCGCGAGGGCTGGTTGTAACTCAAGTTGGTCAATGAAGGTTCAGGCTCCTCTCCACAGCCTTCACAGTCTCTCTCCTGTGTACAGGCAGAGCTCAGTGTCCTTAGTGAGACATTGGCCCAGGATTCCTCAATTAACCCCACAAAGGAAAGGATGCTGTAATGTTCCTTCCAGAACTCTTTAAGGGTTAAACCTGTATCTGAGACCATCTGGAAGCACAAGCGGCTGGCATTCAGGTTGTAACTCAAGACTTTGGTAAGAAGTTGAAACTAAAATTCCAGTCATAACCCAAGATGTTTGTATGTCAGGCCAGTCATAACTCAAGGGTATTTGAGGGAGTAATAAATGGGTCCATTATTCTTTAGAATATAGAAAGCATCTGTGCTCGCTGCCATTTAGTGCTGATCACTTGGAGGTGACAGGCATCTCACAAAAACATCCAAGATTGTTTTTGAAGGCAGAGTCATTTCTTGGGGAGTGCAGATAAGCTGACATAGAAAGTATTTAAGGGTGATGGGACTGGGGTGAAGACCCTGGGGATGTGGAAGGGGTTCCCCCGTGCCCAAGACAAGATGGCTAAAGGAAGAACTCTTTTCTTCCTTTGGCCAAATTTATATGGATAATATACATATCTTTAGTTCAGTGTCCTTTCTAGATAAGAATATGACATACGTCTCTCATTGCTAGTCCGAGATGCCTGTTTATGTATCTTACTTAACAAGTAGTGATATTATCTTCTAGGAAGTTAGCTCAGTTTTAGTTTTAGTTTAGGCCTAAACTCATTATTATTTTCTTTTTTTCGGTACTGGGGATCAAACTCAGGACCTTGTGCTTGTGAGGCAGGCAGCAGAACCACTGAGCTAAATCCCCAGACCCTATTTTCTATCAATTCTTACACTAAATTGCCCATAATGCTGAAAAATGAAGTCAAACCTATTTAGAGTAGGAGGCACAGCAGGAAAGTGAGAATCTGGCAGTTAAAGAGACCTGGCTTCAAATCCTTGCTTGGCCATTGCTTTACTATGTGAGCAAGTGATTTTCCAGTAGTTAAAAAGGGAGGCCATTGTCTTTCTTATAGGGCTATTGTCAAGGTAAGAAGGTTAGAAGGTTAAGGTGTGAAAGGAGAGACATCTTAGCCTTGACTGTATAGATAACAGTGTAGCACTGAGTCTAATATTGACAGCGTGGACCCAGTTTACAACTGTGTCTACATGACAACATCAACCAGGACCTGTTGGAAAGATAGTGGAGTCAACTTTTCTAGGACATCGTATTTCCTCTGAGGTTATCTCCACAAGCATTGGTTCTCCATCCTCACCCTAGCTGATTTTAACATAATTTTACTAGACTCTAGCTATCTAAACTTTCCACCCCAGTATGCAGGGCTTTTTCTATTTTGGCTCTAGCCTGTCTCACAAGCTTCTTCAGCCCTTCTCTATGCATATTTAACATCTCCATGTCTTCACACACATTTTCTCCTTTATCTGTGTTCTTCTGCAACACTGCTAGATTCCAATCTATGGTTGAAAATACTCAGCTGTCCCTGACCATTGATTCATTTCTTCATTCCTTCAACAGGCATTAATTGTTTGTCAGGAACTTGGTTGTTCAAGATAAGAAGATGTTGTAAAGCTTCATGGAATCCCTCAGATAGAGTTAATCATTTCCTTCTTGTAAGTACCTGGAACATATTTCTATTCCATATTATACTTTATTATCACCTGTTTATATTTCTCTCCCCTCTAAGACTGAATTTTCCAAAGGAAAGGCCCAGATCTTAATTTGTTTTCTACCCCTTTGGCAAGGCCCTGTAACATAGTAAGTACACAAGAAGGTTTGTCAGAATAAAGTGAACTATGAGCAAAAGATATATTCATGATGTAGCTGTGAACTTCAAGGGAGTTACATACGTGGGAGAAGCGCCCCAAATGATGGGTATAGATAATAAGTTGAAAGAAAAAGGGACATGCTTGTTGGTTGGAGTTGAGGAAGATTTCATGAAGAAGCTGTGGGTTTTGGGTTAGATGTTTAAGAACAGTTAAGTTTGGAAGAGTTGATGAGAACACAAGGAGGAATGAGTGAGTCATGTTCAAAGGATGGTAAGAGATCCAAAAATAAAACTAAAGTCTTTGTTGGTCCAAAGGCTCAAGCATTAGAGAGATGTTGGGATGCACCATAGCAAGAAGTTTCTGACCAGGTGTTCTTCCTGCAAATGATTCTATCTCCTGGAGAAAACTTTTCCTAAACACTTGCTTTGTTTGCTAACTTTCAGAGCAGATGATCTAACTATAAAGTCAGATTCAAGTGGAGAATTAAAGGAATTACCTGAATAATTAAGGTAAAAACATTGCTATCTCTGAAAAGGCCATTTAAGCCTTAGCAATGCACATAACCACTTACTTGGTAACTAAAAGCCTACTCAAATATTTACTTCACATTGTCAGTGCCCCAGACATACATTTTTAGCCAATGAAATATATTCATGCTAATGGAATAAACTAAAAAATACAGCAATAACTTCTAAATAGGCTCTGATCAGAAAAAAATACCATTTTCAAGAGATAGAAAATCAACTTGAGTAAAACGATTATAAATGTAGTTCCTACCTGAAACACACTCAGCAAGGAGCTTCAGCAACAATGAAAAACTTCTGAGATAAAGCAGTCTAGTTCTGAGAGGCAATGTCTGTCCATCTTCCTGGGTCTATAGGCTGTGTATGCATCCATATGTATCAGGATGTCTATATATAGATTATGTAAGGCAGGGGGCAAATTATCTTTCTGTCAGCTTTAATAATTAACTTTCATTAACTTTTACAATAATGGTAAGACTTCAATGTGGTCTTGACCTTTGAGACTCTGACCAGCAGAAGCAATGATGACAACAGCTTCCTCAAGTTCCTTGTGCGATTAAACCACCCATTGCACTTGTATGTGTTTGTATTTCATTGGTTTGCAGAGATTTGTACAACAGATGTAAAAAAAAATCGGTGCAAAGGTTATCTCACTGACATTTTCCTTACTGATCTACATAGGAGTAAAGAGATGTTGTTTCTTGCCAGGTGATCCCATGAAACTCTTACCAGCTTCGAGGCAGTGAGGTACAAGTTAACTCCAAGTATGATAAAGGACCTGTTAGAAAGGCTCCTTCAACTTCAGGCAATTCTCTAATTCTCTTCCCTCTGCTGCTCTTACTAAAACCTATCCACCCTATATTGCTGAGTCAATGGGCATTTCCAGTCCTCCTTTTACTTAACCCCTTAGCATTTGACCCTGCTACTGCTCCTCCTGGAAATCTCCTATGAGATAAAATCTATTGATGGACTTGTTGTGAAGAGGACTACACAGTAGAAGCCTTCAGGAGTGCAAGGGCCACCACTTGTCTGGGGGACAGCAATTCAGGATGTATTTCACCCTGCAGCACTCAGGGACGAGGGAGGTGCTCCTTGGCCACCATGTCTTCAAATTTGTCTGCATTGAACTTGGTGAAGCCTCACTTCTTTGAGATGTGATTCTTTTTTTGTTGTTGTATTAAATTCTTTTATTGGTACATTGTAGGTATACAACACAATTACATTTCTCATTGGGAACTTGTACTTTACATGATGCATCTTGGTTCTTATTTTTTCCCCATTCCTAGCCCTCCCTTCACCCCCTCCACCCTTCCCTATTTACAAAGACTTTATTTCCATTTTTTCCATTTCTCAGCATTTTTCCTTTCCCCTGCCCCTCCCACTACCCCTACCCTTTTGGACCTTTTCTTCCTATTTTGCATTATCGATTATTCATTCTAATCATTGGTACATTTCAGGTATACAATATAATGACATTCATCATTGGAAATTTGCACTTTTACATAGTCACTCTTGATTCTTGTTTTTCACCTTTGCCCAGCCCTCCCTTCAACCCCTCCATTCCTCACTATTTACAAAGATTTTGTTCCTAGTTTTCCATTTTCTCATATTAATTCCATTCCCTTCTTTCCTTTCCCCTACCCCTCCCACTTCCCCTTCCCCTTTGCCCCTTTTCTTCCTATTTCACATTACCTATTATACATTTTAGTCCTTATTTACACTTTCAGTTTCTCACACCAGAGAAACCATTTGGTATTTATTCATGTGTGTCCTATTTATTTCACTTAAGAGTATTGCCTCAATGTGCATCCACTTAGCTATAAATGTCTCTAATTTCTCATTTTTTATGGCTGAGTGGTACTCCATTTTATAAAAAAACCACATTTTCTTTATCCAGTCTCCAGTTGATGGGCATTTGGGCTGTTTCCAAGTTTTAGCTATTACAAACTGCACTGCTATGAACATGGGTGCACATATATCACTGTGGTATGATTCTTTGAATTCTTTGGGGAAGATCCCCAGCAGGGGAATAGCAGGGTCTAATGGGACTTCCAGTCCTAGTTCTTTGAGGTATCTCCATACTGATTTCCACAGTGCTTGCACCAGTCTACACTCCCACCAGCAGTGGAGCAGGGTTCCTCTTTCCCCACAGCCCCGCTAGCATTTGTTATTGGTTGATTTCATGATAGCAGCCATTCTTTCTGGAGTAAAGTGGAATCTCAGTGTTGTTTTCACTTGCATCTCTCAAATGACCAGTGATGTTGAACATTTTTTCATGTGTTTATTTGCTATTTCTACTTCTTTGTCTGAGAAATGTCTGTTCATTTCAGATGCCCATTTTTGGATTGGGTCTTTAAATTTGGAAAGTCTGATCTTTTTAAGTTCTTTATAGACTTGAGATAGTAGACCTTTGTCTGAGGAAAAGCAGGTGAAGATTTTTTCCCACATTGTGGGTTGTCTCTTCACACTGCTGGTGGTTTCTCTTGCTGTGCAGAAAGAAGCCTTTTAGTAAGAAGAGATCCCACTTGTTGATTGTTTGTGCTAGTTCATGGGCAACTGAGGTTTTGTTCATAAAATCTTTTCCTACACCAATGTCTTCAAGGGTTCTACCTAACCTCTGTTCCAACTGGTTCAGAGTTTCTATTTTAATATTTAGATCTTTAATCCATTTCGATTTTGGTTTAGTGCATGGTGAGAGATACAGGTCTAGTTTTAATCTTTGGCAAGTTGAAACCCAATTTTTCCAGCACCATTTATGAAAGAGGCTATCTTTCCTCCAGTGAGGGTGTTTGGCTCCTTTATCGAAGATGAGATGGCTGAGTGTGTCTGGCGTTGTTTCTGCATCTTCTCATCTCTTCCACTGGTCCTCAAGTCTGTTTCTTTGCCAGTACCATGCTGTTTTTATCACAGTGGCTTTGTAGTAGAGGTGCAGGTTGGGGATTGTGATACCCCCTGCCATGTCTCTATTACCTAGAATTGGTTTTGCTCTTCTGGGTCTCTTCTTGTTCCAAATGAATTTTTGGATTGTTTTCTCAAGGTCCGTGAAGTATGCTGCTGGGATCTCAATTGGAATTGCATTAAATCTATATAGAAGTTTTGGAAGTATGGCCATTTTCACTATATTAATCCTTCCTACCCAGGAGCAGGGGATGTCTGTCCATTTTCTGATATCATCTTCAATCTCTCTTTTCAGAGTGCCATAGTTTTCAGAGAAGAGGTCTTTGATTTCTTTCGTTAGGTTGATTCCTAGGTATTTCAGTTTTTTGGATGCTATTGTGAAAGGAATTATTTGCCCTATTTCTCTCTCAGTGAGTCTGTCATTGGTGTAGGGGAAAGCTATTGATTTTTGTGTGTTGACCTTGTAACCAGCTACTTGACTGAATTTGGTTATTAAGTCTAGAAGACTTTTGGTGGAGTTCTTGGGGTCTTCTATATAGAGTATCATGTCATCTGCCAATAATGACAATTTGACTTCTTCATTTCCCATCTTTATTCCTTTATTTCTTTCTCTTGTCTAACTGCCATGGCTAATGTTTCCAGAACTATATTGAACAAGAGTGGTGATAGTGGACATCCTTGTCTTGTTCCTGATTTTAGTGGGAAGGATTTCAGTTTTTGACCATTTAGTATGATATTGGCTGTTGGTTTTCCATAAATGGCTTTTATCAGTTTGAGGTAGAGGCCATCTATTCTAATTTTTTATAGGGTTTTTATGATAAATGCATGTTCGATTTTGTCACATGCTTTTTCTGCATCTATGGAGATAATCATATGGTTTTTGTCCTTGGCTCTATTGATATAGTGTATTACACTGATGGATTTGTGTATGTTGAACCATCCCTGCATCCCTGGGATGTATCCCAGTTGATCAGGGTATATGATCTTCTTGATGATCTTCTGCATTCTATTTACCACTATCTTATTAAGGAATTTTGCATCTATGTTCATTAGTGAGATTGGCCTATAGTTCTCCTTTTCAGTTGGGTCTTTCGCTGCTTTGGGGATCAAGGTGATGCTTGCTTCCAGGAATGAATTTGGGAGTACTGCTTCCTTTTCAATTTCATTGAAGAGTTTAAACAGTAGTGGCAGCAGTTCCTCTCTAAATGTCTTATAGAATTCAGCAGTGAAGCCATCAGGACCTGGGTTTTTCTTAGTTGATAAATTTTTAATTACATTTTCAATTTCATTGGTTGATATTGGGTTGTTCAGAATTTTTAGGTCTTCTTCGTTCAACTTTTGTAATTCATATGTATCTAGGAATTTGTCCATTTCTTCTGTGTTTTCCATCATATTGGCGTATAGGTTCTGGAAGTAGGTATTGATGATCCTCTGGATTTCTGCTGGGTCTGTTGTCATTTCACCCTTTTCATTCCTAATTGCATGGATTTGGGCCTTTTATTTCCTTTTTCTGATAAGGTTGGCTCGGAGTTTGTCACTTTTGTTGATTCTTTTGAAGAACCAACTCTTGGCTTCATTGATTTTTTGTATCATTCTCTTAGTCTCCATTGCATTGATTTCTCCTCTGATCTTTATAATTTCCTCCCTTGTATGAGCTTTGGGGTTGTCCTGCTCTTCTTTTTCTAGAAGTTTGAGGTTAAGCATCAGGTTGTTTAATTGGACTCATTCTGTTTTCCTAATATGCCTATTCACTGCTATGAATTTCCCTTGTAAGACTTTCATTGTGTCCCATAGATTCCGATATGTTGTATTGTCATTGTCATTTAATTGAAGAAACTGTCTGATTTCTTCCTTAATTTCCTCTGTGACCCATTGGTTATTCAGAAGTGTGTTGTTCAATTTCCATGTGTTTATGAAATTTTTTGAGTTTCTTTTGCTCTGGATCTCCAATTTCATCGCACTATGGTCTGATAATATACAGGGGATAACTTCAATTCCTTTGCACTTACTGAAACATGTTGTATGTGTGAGTAGGTGGTCTATTTTGGAGAATGAGCCATGTGCAGCTGAGAAGAATGTGTATTCTGATTTTGTGGGGTGGAAGACTCTGTAAACATCTGTTAAGTTCATTTGTTCAAGAGTTCGATTGAGTTCTAGTATTTCATTACTTATTTTTAGTCTAGTTGATCTATCTATTTGTGACAGTGGGGTGTCGAGGTCCCCCACTCCAATTGTATTAGTGCATATATGACTTCTCATGTCCGTTAGTATTTGTTTTATATAGTTGGGTGCACTAGTGTTTGGTGCATAGATATTTATGTTTGTCATCTCTTCCTCTTGGATTCTTCCCTTTACAAGGATGTAGTGTCCTTCTTTGTCTCTCTTAATCAGTGTTGGTTTGAAATCTACTTGATCTGCCAAGAGGATAGCTACTCCTGCTTTTTTTCGGGTTCCCATTGCATGGAGTATTGTTTTCCACCCTTTAACTTTCAGTCTATGAGTTTCCTTTTGAATGAAGTGTGTTTCTTGTATGCAGCAGATTGTTGGATTTTGCTTCTTGACCCATTCTGCCAGTCTATTTCTTTTGATTGGTGAATTGAGACCATTAACATTGATGGTTATAACTGAAACGTATTGACTTGTCATTGCCATGACTTTTTCTTTTTGTTGGATTCTCCCCCTTTACATTTAATTTCTTGTCATGCCAGATGGGTTCATTCTGCTTTGCTTCCTGGGACTGTTCCTAGGATATTGTGTAAAATTCTTTGGAGTGCTGGTTTGGTATTCACGAAGTTCCTAAGGTGCTCTTTGTCATGAAAGTATCTTATTTTTCCATCAATTTTGAAAGATAGCTTTGCAGGGTACATCAATCTGGGTTGGAGGCTGTTTGCTTTTAGGGCTTGGAATATGTCACTCCAAGCTCTTCTTGCCTTGATGGTTTGTGTTGAGAAGTCTGCTGTGATTCTGATGGGCTTTCCTTTGTATGTGATTTGTTTCTTTTCTCTGACTGCTTGTAGAACTTTGTTCTTCTGTTGAGTTTCTGGAATCTTAACAATTATATGCCTATGTGTAGATTTTTTTTGATCAAGGCTATTTGGAGTCCTATATGCCTCCCTTATCTGTATGTCAAGTTCTTTCTCCTTCTTGGGAAGCTTTCTGCCATTACTTCTGTGAAGAGCTTTTTTATGTCATCTGCACTCTCTCCTGTTTCTTCACTGACTCTGATCAGTCTTATGTTATTGTTCTTTGCATCATCTAGCAGCTGCTGGATTGATTTCTCGTGTTCCCTTATAATTTTGAAGCAATTTTTCTTTTCCTGGTCATTAATTGCAATCTTATCTTCTGTATCTGAAATCCTGTCCTCACATTGGCTCATTCTGCTGTGTAGACTTTCAGTGGAGTTTTTCATGTCCTGAAAATCTATTTGCATCTGTTTTATGGATTCCATTTGTTTCTTATGTTGGGATTCCATCATGTTCCTCAGCTCCTCTCTAGATTTATTAATCATGTCTTGCACCAGGAGCACAATTTCTCCTGTTATCTGAGAAATTATTTCTGACTTCATTTTTTCCAGATCCCCTTTTGTTGCCAGTTCAGTGGGTCCAGGTGGTTGAGTATCAGGGTGTTCCATCTCATTTCCCTTTGGGGTTGCTGTAGGTGATCTGGAAGTCTGGTTTTGAGACTTATTTACATGTTTTCTCATTTCGACTGGGGGGGGCGGGGGGGGTGCTGTTGGCACCTACACAGCTTACCTCCTCTGAGCTGGGAGAGGTGGGACAGGGGCCGGAGTGGTGGTAGGGATAGTTGCCCGGAAGCCCCTTCCTCTGGGCTGGGAGAGGCAGGACAGACTGTGGCCCAAAAGCCCTTTCCTCTAGGCTTGGAGCGGCAGGAGGGATAGTGGCCAGGAAGCCCCTTCCTTTGGACCAGGAGCAGTGGGACGGTGGCCCAGAAGCCCCTACCTCTGGGCCAGGAGCGGCAGGATGGATGGCAGCCTGGAAGCCCCTTACTGTGGGCCAGGAGCCAGCCCCAAAGCCTCTACCTCTGGGCTGGGAGTGACGGTAGGGATGGTGGCCCAGAAGCCCCTTCCTCTGGGCTGGGAGCGGCGGGACCGAAGGCGGCCCAAAAGCCCTTTCCTCTGAGCCTGAGATGTGGTTCTTCTGGTGGCCAGGGAATTTGAACTTGGCCCATGTAAGGCTTCTATCACATGTTCCTTGTTCTGCAGCTTCATTTGTATGGACATGAAGACCTTCCCAATGTGAACCCTTGCCGTGGAGTTACCTGAATGCACCCTGGATGCCTGTCTGGAGCCTAGATTGAGGATGGCAGGCGGTCAGATACACAACTATCCACCAGGGAAGCAGTGTCTCTAAGGTCCCTTAGGGCAGTGCATACAAGCACCAGGCTGCATAGATGACTGAGGAGGTTGAAGTTTGCAGTCACTGCACTCTGGGCACCCACCAGCCAAGGAACCCAGGCAACTTCATTGACTGCAGAGAAATCTCCTGTTTTAGTATATGTGCTGCTGAAGCAAGCACAGAAATCTACTGTTTTTAAAATATAAAAAAAAAGTTTTTTCCACACTTCATTTTTAACTCATACTTCATTGTCAACTCTTCTATTCAGTTCCTTCTTTAGCATTTCCTTTCCCCTAGGTTCTGTTCTGGGCTCTGTTCTCTGCCCTCACTCCTCAGCCTAAATAAGAGTCCCACGGTTCTTAGTGTCTTTCAGATCTCTAACTCTAGCCCTCAAGAACCATTATTTAAATACTTGCTCAACATCGTTACTTGGATGCCCGACAGCACCTCAAACTTTACACATCCAAATCTGAACCTTTTGACTTCCTGATTTCAATAACCCCCCTTGTAGTATTGTCTCACAGAATCTTGTACTTTTTAAAAATATATAGTGTCATAATTATAAACACACACACACACAATTATATACTTGTGTAGTGTTTGACTCCTTTATTAGGATGAAAACTCCAGGCAGGCAGGCAAGGACCTTAACTATCTCCTACTGCATCCCTAGTACCTAGAATGAATCAACAACAGAGCAACCAATCACAAAACAAAACAAAACAAAACAAAACAATATTGGTTGAGGCTGAGAGTAGTGGTATATTCCTATAATCCCAGCTAGTTGGGAGTTGAGTCAGGCAGATCACAAGTTCAAGGCCAGCCTGGGCAACTTAATGAAACCATGTTTCAAAAAATTAAAAAGGGCTGGGGATGTTTGGTTCCACTACAAATATATATACTTAAATTATATTTGGTATTTCACAATTCTAAAAGAATTTGGACAGGTCACTATGCTTTGTTAGAAATCTGCATGTACTGGCCCTTACATGTACTATGTAATTGAATTAGCTATAGTGTCACTTATGTCATGCTTTTAATCATTATTGCTAACTTTAATTCTATGCTTGGGCCAGAAACTGTGCAAAATATCTTACTGAGTTTATCCTACTTAATCCTCACAATAATCATATACACAGTAATACTTTTATTTCTATTCTACAAATGAGTATAGATTTGTTTTAAGTGTTGGATTCAGTAAGAACCCAAGCAGCCTAATTTTGTCATTTCTTTAGCTACCAGATAATACTGTTTTTGATTATTTTAACAAATGTACAACACGTTTATTTAGAACTACTGTGATAAATCAAGTTTTGTACCTAGGCTTGGTTACTAAAAGAATTGGAAAATATTGAACATAAAAGAATTTCAGAACCATTGATCGGATTTAAATGATTTATTTTAGAACAAATGGGGACTTTTACAATGTCAGTGAATGCAAAGTGAATAAAGACAAATTAATAGCATTTTTATATACTAACAATAATCAAATAGAAAATATAAAGATAACATTGATAATAGGAATAAATCTTGGAAATGGATGGAGTAGTGGGATTGAAATGATTAAGATATATTAAATGCATGTACTAACTTCCCACAATAAACTCCATCATCATGTAATATTAACATGCACTGATAAAATTAAAAAGATATATAAGAATACTTTGGAGAAAATTGCAAAGCATTATCAAGGGATAAAAATAAAATGAAAAAATATAAAGCCATACATATTTATGGACATGAAGGTTCAATATCAAGACTTTTCTTCAAATTAATGTATGACTTAAGTGTTATTCCAATAAAAATCTAGATCTTTTCCCATAGAACTAGATAAACATGTCCTAAATTTATATGGAGGCACAAAGATCAAAGAAAAATCAGAACAAATCAAAGAAGAAAAAATGGGGAGACCTACTCTGCCTGCTATAAAGACTTACTAAAAAGCTGTGATGACTAGGACAGTACCACGGAGATATTTACACGAATGTGACAGAACAAGAGTGTCAAACACATAAACTGAGATGTGATACATGACCGAGGCCACCTGTAGTAGAGAAAGGATCAACCATTCATTAAATGATGCTGAGACAGCTATCCAGATGAAACAGCAGAATTTAGATATCAATTTCACACTAGACTTACAATTTTCTAAGTTGACTAAAGACCTAAATATAAAAAAGCAAAAATATTAACTTTTGTTTTGTTTTAGTTTTAGTTTTTGTTTTTTTGGTACAGGGATTGAACTCGGGACCTTGTGCTTGTGAGGCAGGTGCCGGAACCAATGAGCTAAATCCCTAGCCCAAAAAAATGTTAACTTTTAAAAGGAAACAAATCATTGGCATAAAAGTATTTCTCAAGCTGCAAAAATGTGCAGAACATAAAGGAAAACACAGATTAAAGCCAGCATCATTAAAATTA
The DNA here is from genome assembly GCF_053883595.1 of Heterocephalus glaber. Lineage (NCBI taxonomy): Eukaryota > Metazoa > Chordata > Mammalia > Rodentia > Bathyergidae > Heterocephalus > Heterocephalus glaber. The sequence continues at coordinate 21,421,576 of NW_028258156.1, read as the reverse complement.
AAACACAAAAAATAGTGTAGGAAAAGTGAAGACAGACACCAGACTGGACAAGCTATTTGGCTCAATTAAGTTATTAATGCCAAGTATGCTGGCATATGCCCGTAATTTCAGCACTTGGGAGGCTGAGGCAGGAGGATCACTGTGAATTTGAGGCGAGCCTGGCCTACATAATGAGTTCAAGACCAGCTTGAACTACATAGTAAGACCCTATCTCAAAAAAACAAACCCCAAAACCAAACCAAACAAAGCAAATTAAGTATTTACAAGTATTAGTATCTAGAAAATAGAAAGAACTACAAATTAATAAAACAAAAGGTTAAGTTTACTGAAAACTTGAAGTGCTAATTACATAAGAAAAGAAGTTCAATTACATTACTAATTAAAGGCAAGTGAATTAAAGCCACAGCGATATACATCTAGACTTGGTAGAGGTTGAAGCTTATGCAGTTTGTGGATCTCACTTTAAGGAGAAAGACTACAATTTCAAATGGAAAATTAGCTACAGGGCCTTTAAAAGGGTTCCTGCAAATGAATGGTCCTTAAGCTTAAACTTCATTTGCCTTGTGGTAAATTTGCTTTTGCCTATCAGATGGTTCAAACAAAATGCCTTTTGCGGATGTTCATTGGTAGAGTGCTTGCTTAGCATGCACCAAGCCCTGGGTTTGGTCTCCAGCACCAAAACAAAATAGAAAAGGAAAGGAAAATGAAATGCTCAACAGTGTTGTCACAGAAGATGTGAAGCAATAGGAATTCTTATACTATTGTGAGTTTAAACTAGAGAAATAATTTCCCAGAGCAGTTAGACACTTTCTTGTCAAGTTTAAGATACGTATCTTCTAGCCCCTGGGGGTGGTACACGCCTGTCATCTCAGGACAGGAGGTAGAGGCAATAGGACCATGAGTTGGAGGATGTAGCAAAAGCCCAACTAAAAAAAAAAAAAAGAAGAAAAGAAAAGAAAGAAAAATATATATAATCTTCTAAGTCTAAGACCTAGGAAATCCCACTCTTAAATATATATCCTTAAGAAACATTGCATGTGTTCAAGAATGTTTATAGCAATAAAAGAAAAATAAAAAAGTAAGTAAATAGGAAATATCCTAAATGTCCCATTAACAGATAAAATGAGTGGATAAAGAAATCCTACTTTGTTCATAAAATTGAATTCCCTACCGTGACACAAATTAATATATTAGAGCTGCACGTAACAACATGACTCATCTTACAAGCACAAATCAAGTGAAAAACAAATCATTTAAGAATAAATACAATATATTCTGTTTATAGAAAGTTTAAAAACATGCAGAAGTAGGATTACTGAGTCACACGGTAGTTCTATGTTTTAGTTTTTTTAAGATTTCCATAATGGTTGTACCAATTTCCATAATTTCTGTGCCAATTTACATCAATTCCACTTCTAGATACATATCTAAAGGAAATGAAATCAGTATGTGAAAGAGTTATCTGCACTTCCATAATCTTTGCAGCGTTAATCGCAATAGCCAAGGTATGGGACCCCAATGTCCCTCGACAGATGAATGGATTAAAAAGGTGGTACATATACACAGCGAATACTGTGCATTTATAAGGAATAAATGAATCTGGCCATTTGCAGCAACGAACATGAAACTTGAGGACACTATGTTAAGCAAGCCAGACCACATAGACAAATGCTATATGGATATCACTTCTATGTGGAATATTAAAAAGTTGAACTTATAAAAACAGAGGAGAGTTGTGGTTGCCAGGGGATTGGGAAAATGGGGAGATGTTGGTCAGAGTACAAATTTCCAATGATAATATGAATAAGTTCTGGAGAGCTAATGAATACAATGAACCCTACTCTTTATATACTTAAGATTTGCTAAGAGAGTAGATTGTAAGTGTTCTCACTGCACACAAAAGATAGCAACGTTCATTAGCTTTATGGCAGTGGTCATTTCATAATGTGAACATATATCAAATCAGGGTATTGTATACTTTAAATATATACTTTTTTAAATAAAGAGAAATAAGTTAGGAATTTCTATTTTTATCCCGATAAATTTAAACAAAGAAAAGCAAAAATATTTATGATACATAGCAAATGTATAAAAGTGCACAATAAAATGGTAAAACAAAATTAAGGATGGTTGTCTCTGTGGAGAGAGAGAGAAAGTTTCCTGGGGAAAAATACAAAGCAGGCTTCAACTGTGTCTGTAATGTTTTATTCTCTTTCTTACTGCAGATTTTTAAAAAATGTTGAGGCATGTGTCTCTGTCACTTTCTCATCACTGAGACACAACGTCTGACATCCACAACTCTTAAAGGAGGAGGAGAGGTTTACTTTGGCTCATGTTTCAGTTTCAGTCTATAGTTGACTGGCTCCAAGGCAGGATGGGTATGGGACAGAGGTATGGGGGGCGAAGAGCTGCTCACCTCATGGTGGCCAGGAAGCAGAAACCCAAGGGAAGAGCAGGAAAGAGAGATAAACTCACTGTCATTCCCACAGTGACCCACCTCTTCCAACTCCTAAAAGCAAGTCTGCTCTGAGCCCCTGTAATCCAATCACTCTCCAAAAGCCCCACCTATGAATACATGAGGCTCTTGGGGGAACATCTAGACATAAACCATAATAGCATGTGTTAATTTCCGAGGGCTGTCTGGAAAAAAAATTCCAATAGAAATTCATTCTCTCACAGTTCTGGAGGGCAGATGTTAAAAATTAAGGTATCAGCCAAGCCATGTTCCCATGAAACACTGGGTAGAACCACCCTTCCTTCTCCTACCATCTGGTGGTGGCTGTTCATCCTTGTGATCCCTGGTCTTGCTGCTGTTTCCCTCCACTTGTTTTTTCACATGGTATTTTCACTGATATCTGTCTTTCCCCTTCTTATAAAGATATTGTCATTTTTGGTGAAGCACCCATTCTACTGTAGCATGACCTCATCATTGTACATAATTGCATATGTAATCACCCTATTCAAATAAGGCTCTATCTGAACTGCTGGGAGTTCCCTTTTCAACATTTTTTTGGAGGACACAATTCAGTCAATCAAAAGTTTCAATTTACACACATTGAAATATACAAATATTAAATGGATATTTTGATGAGTTTTGACAACTGCTCATACCCATATTTGTTAGCTTTTTATTGATTATGTAACAAATTATCACATACCTTGTGACTGAAAATAGCACAAATTTGTTATCTTACAGTTCTCTAGGTCAGAAGGCTGACATGGCTCTTAATGGCCTAAAATCAAGGTGTCAACAGGGGTGTGTTCCTTTCTGGAGGAGAATCTGTTTCCTTGTCTTTCCTACTTTCGCTTTGGGCCCTTCTCCCATCTTCTGAGTCAGCAAGCTCACATCTGTCTTCCCTTCCTTCTAGTGATGGTCTCTTTCTCTGACCACAGTGGGGAGAGATTCTCTCTTTAAAGGCTCCCATGATTAGACTGGGTCCATTCAGAAAATCTCCCCATTGCAAGGTTCTTAACCTTAATCACATCTTCAACCATACACATTTCATACATTAGGACATAGACATGTTTGGAAGCCATTATTCTGCCTACCACCTTGTGTAATGTCCACCCAACCAAAGTAGAGAAGGTTTCCCTCTCCCCAGGAAATGTCTTTATACCTTTTCTCTGTTAATTCTAGCCAACTTCCAGAGGCAATCTCTGTTCTGATTTCTATCATTTTTGATTAGTTTGACTAGAACTTCATATAAATAGCTTAATAGTTTTATGATTTGTCTATTTTTGTTACATGAATCAGTTGCCTTTTCTTTTTTATTGTTGGATAGTATTCCATTCTATGGTTATATTAAAATTTGTTGACACTTCTTTTGTGGTTGAACATTTGGATTATTTCAAATTTGAGGCAAGTTATTTGTAGACATATATTTTCATTTCTCTTGAGTGCTGAGAGAATTGATAGGCCATGGGATAGAAATATGTTTAACTTTAGGTGAAACTGCCAAACAGTTTTGAAAAGTGATATTACCAATTTAAATTCCCATCATTGATATAAGAAAATTCCAATTGCTCTTCATCTTTGCCAACATTTGGCATTATCAGTTTTCAGTTTTAGCCACTATGGTAGGCATTTGTTTTTAAAAAAAAAAAAAGAATTGAAAGAAACCAAGGAAAATGCAACAGAATAATGTATATTTCTTAAATTTTTAGCCTAAATGTTATGGGATTAAAACTTTGGTGGTGTATGTCAACAAACTATTTTTAATACATTTATGTGATTATAACTTAGAAGCACATTTAACTAATAATTTAACAGTTAAACCTTAATGTGACAAATTTGATTTAGCCTTATATCCTAGAAAACAAATCTTTTTTCTGTCCTGTCAAATTTTATACTTTTTACTCACATGATTCCTCAAATACAATAGTTCTTTTGGTTTCTTATCATTCTCCTACTTCCTGAAGATGAGGTGTGTTTTATTTATTTATTTTTTATCCTACATAACTACCACAATATTGGGCATATAGCCACTGCTCAGTCTATTGAGTCAATAAAGAAATAAATTAACATTAATTTAATGCACGAATATGAAAGACTAGAATCATCAGTCTTTCTCTTTTACTAGAAAACCACAGTTTCAGATTTGTTCTGTAATCCCAGCACTCTATGAGGCACAAGGATCACAAATTCCAGCCCAGCCTGGGCAACTTAGTGACTTAGTGAGACCCTGTCTCAAAAAAAAAAAAAAAAAAAATTTAAAAAGGGCAGAGGGGCTGCAGATGTAGCTCAGCATGAGGGCCTAGATTCAATGTCCAGTACTAGGTGGGAGGGAAAGTAACAGAAATAACTATCAGGGTATTGTGGGGATCTGTGGTTAGAATTCAGGGAATCTACTAAAGTTTCACAAATGTGTGTGTGTGTGTGTGTGTGTGTGTGTGTGTGTGATTTTCCTGGGAAATGTTCCATAGTTGTTTTTTTTCCTTTGTGCTGGAGATTGAACTCAGGTCCTTGTGCCTGTAAGGCAGACGGCAGAACCACTGAGCTAAATCCCCGGCAATGTTCTATAGTTTTCATCAGATTCTCAATGGTGAAAAAATATGAAAAGTTATAGAGCAGAGTCAGCAGATCTAATATTGTGGCTATATTGATCAGTTTTGACAACTGTGTAAAGCACAAAAATTAGTGGAGTAATGTAAATAATTAACTTGACTTTTCTGCTGAGTTGACTAGTCAATGTTTGAATGAATAGATCAAAATGAATCCCCTGGCAAAATGTAGGTGCATCCCCTGACATCACTGACAAAATGGGCAGAAATGAAACCAGGAGGTAAATCTCTTAGTCATGAAAGACAAAATCAAACTTCATCTCTCCTAGACTTACAGTTACGGTTTGACTTCAAATCATACTGATTTATTCAATGGGCCCAAACTGCTTTTTCAAGGCCAACAGCACTCATACATAGTGCTCTTTTATGTTTCTTCAAGAAGTTTGGAAATGAGACAACATTTATATATTCTTCATAAAGTCTCACCCCGAAAGAGTCCAATCGTCTAAGAAAATAATTATCTAGTTTAATGTGAATCTATTAACCCCTCTTGCTATCCAGATAAGTCCAGAAGTGCCAGATGGTAATAAAAAATATCAGAAAAGAATAAAACCAACCACTAACCATCAATCAGAAACAAGTTAAACTTTTTAGTGCCTGTTATTTTGGTTAAATTCTAAACTGGAGACTACAAAGGGAAAAGAAGAAGCAAGCTTATAGAAGACAATTATAAGGCCTCCCTTCCCCTGGAAGAGTTTGGAGTGGAGTCTGGAGTGGAGTTGTCATCCTCAAGTGCCTGTCAGTTAGGGATGATGGAAATCGGGAGTATGGTGTGGAGCTGATGCTTTTGCAGGAAGTACACTTTGTACTAGCTGAACACAGTAGCTGACATCTTATGACTCTCAATTTCTGCAGTTTATTGCTTCTTATTTCAATTCATTTTATTATGTGTAGCAGTGGTTAAACTCACAGCAATATTGGAATGAAGCATTAAATTTTATATGTTTAAATACAGCATTATAACCTTTGTCCTCCTGTGTCAGACCTCCTCCATGGCAAGTCTTCATTTCAGAGGTGGGACTCACTGTAAAATCGAGGGTGTGGCATGAGATGGCTGCATTCGTCATTCCACTTTATTGCCATTTTGGAAATAAGCCAGCCTCATTTTTGGACAAATATAGAGAGCTGGTTGGGGTTCCCACCAGCCAAAGAGAAAATGTTTCTAACATAAATGAGTCCTAATATATGGGTAATAATAAAACCAAATTCATCCATTTTCATTTCTCTGCCAAATCAAATGCCTCTTTTGTGGCAATTTTCCTAGTTCTCCATGCAACTCGTGGACACTTTTCTTCTTTTGTGTTCTGTCAACTTAAACTTCCTTTGATTTTCCTGGCTCTTCCCAGTGTCCTTCTGCGTCACCTCTGTTTCCACCTCTGTTTCTCTGCTCTTCTAACTAACTATACGCTCACTCTTTTGGAGAACTTTATGCACTCATGTTCATGATTCCGAAATGAGCAGCTGTACTCTTCCCCACTCCTACAAATGCAGACCCTTTCACATTATGCCACCTACCTACAAGAGTGCTTCTTCTAAGTGACTCCACAGCTCTGCAAACACAGAATGCGTCTACACTTTTATAAAGCAACTTCAACAATACAGTAACATTATTCATCTTTCAGTTTGTCAAAATAGAAAGGTTTTGTTTTGTGGTTACAAGTGTTTCTTAATAATACTATGCATCCAATAATATTTACAAGCATTTGTTTTTTTCTTTATTTATTGAGACAGGATCTCACTATGGAATCTAGACTGGCCTTGAGCCATTTACATAGCCCAGGCTGGCCACAAACTCTTGATCCTCTTGCCTTAAGCCTCCTGAGTGCTAGGATTACATATAGGCATGTGTCACCACATCCATCTTTATCAACATTTAAAAGATGGTTTTTCAAACTTAAAAACTATTATTTGACCTTACACTTCCATTTCTAAGAATTTATCTTAGAGATATATGTTTATAAATGTGTAAAAACATTCCATTCAGCAACTTGTTTTATAGTTGTAATCAGGAATACTGGCAAAAAGAACATGATGCAAAAAAAAGTCCTGCTAAAGATAGCCAAAATACTTACCAGCACAGAACTGATTAAATGCATTAAGTATATCCATAGAATGGAATACTATGCAGGCTTTAAAAAGAATGAAGTATATCTAGAAAGCTTTCTTTTTCTTTTTGTGATGCTAAGAATTTGAAGCCAGGATCTTTCCACTGAGCTATATCCCCAGACTGTTGTTTTATTATTTTACTTTTATTTTATTTCAAGGCAGGGTCTCAGTAAGTCACTAACTTGCCCAGACTTCAGGCTGGGCTCACACTTCGAGTTTTCCTGCCTCAGCATCCCGGAATGCTGGGATTACAGGTGTGCACCAATAAACACACTTTGGAAAGCTCCGTCTTTAAGGGTACTATTAAAAGCAATGTACATAAGAGTTGAGAATGTGTGATCATATTTGTGTAAAAAAATTCAAGAAAGAGTATTCACAGTGGAACTGGGAAAAAGAGGAAGAGGATTTTAACTTTAAAATCTATATTGTAGGCCAGGGATTTAGCTCCGTGGTTCTGCCACCTGCCCCGAAAGCAAAAGGACCCAAGTTTGATCCCTGGTACAAAAAAAAAAAAAAAAAGGGAAAAAAAATTTTTATTGTACATTTTAGGTATACAATATAATGACATTCATCATTGGAAATTTGTACCTTTACATGATGTATCTTGGTTCTTATTTTTTCCCCATCCCCCTGCCCTCCCTTCAACCCCTCCACCCCTCCCTACTTACAAAGATGTTTTTTCCATTTTTTTCCTTTTCTCATATTTATTCTATTCCCTTCTTCCCTTTCCCCAACCTCTCCCACTTCCCCATCCCCTTTGGACCTTTTTTTCCTATTTCACATTATCTATTATACCTTTTGATCCTTATTTACACTTTCAGTTTCTCAAGAGTATCATCTCAATGTACACTCATTTACCTATAAATGTCTCTAATTTCTCATTCTTTATGGCGGAGTAGTACTCCATTTTATTTTTAAAAACCACATTTTCTTTATCCAGTCTCCAGTTGATGGGCAGTTTCACTGTTTTGAAGCTTTAACTATTACAAACTGTAGTGCTATGAACATGGGTTCACATATATCGTTATGGTATGATTCTTTTAATTCTTTTGAGAAGATACCCAGCAGTGGAATAGCAGGGTCTAATGGGACTTCCAGTCCTAGTTCTTTGAGGTATCTCCATACTGATTTCCACAATGGCTGCACCACTCTGCATTCTTGCCAACAGTGGAGCAGGGTTCCTTTTTCCCCCACAGCCCCTCCAGCATTTGTTATTGGTTGATTTCTTGATAGCAGCCATTCTTTCTGAGGCGAGGTGGAATCTCAGTGTTATTTTCATTTGCATCTCTCCAATGACCAGTGATGTTGAACATTTTTCATATTTTTGTTTGCTATTTATACTTCTTTAATTTTCTTTGTGATCCATTGGTTATTCAGAAGTGTGTTGATCAATTTACATGTGTTTATGAAATGCTTGTGGTTTCTTTTGCTGTTGGTCTCCAATTTCATCGCACTATGGTCTGATAATATACAGGGGATAACTTCAATTCCTTTGCACTTACTTAAACATGTTCTATGAGCAAGTATGTGCTCTATTTTGGAGAATGACCCATGTGCATCTGAGAAGAATGTGTATTCTGATTTTGTGGGGTGGATCACTCTGGAAACATCAGTTAAGTCCATTTGTTCAAGAGTTTGATTGAGTTCTATTATTTTGTTGCTTATTTTTTGTCTAGTTGATGTATCTATTTGTGACAGTGAGGTATTGAGGTCCCCCACTACTATTGTATTAGTGCTTATTTGATTTTTCATGCCTGTTAGTATTTGTTTTATATAGGTGGATACACTAGTGTTTGGTGGATACATGTTTATGATTGTCATCTCTTCCTTTTGGATTGTTCTTTTTACAAGGATGTAGTGTCCTTCTTTGTCTCCCTTAATCAGCATTGGTTTGAAATCCACTTGATCTGCAGAGAGGATAGCTATTCCTGCTTTTTTTCGGGGTTCCTGTCACATGGAGTATTATTTTCCACCCTTTCAGTGTATGAGTTTCTTTTTGAATTAAGTGTGTTTCTTGTATGCAGCATATTGTTGGATTTTGCTTCTTGACCCATTCTATCAGACTCTTTCTTTTGATTGATGAATTAAGACCATTAACATTGATGGATATAACTGATATGTATTGACTTATCCTTGTCAGGACTTTTTCTCTTTGTTGGATTCTCCCCCTTTACATTTAATTTCTTGTTGTGCCTGGTGGATTCATTCTGATGGGCTTCCTGGGGTTGTGATCCTCATTGTCTTTTCCTAGTGTATTGTCTAAAATTTTTTGGAGTGCTGGTTTGGTATTCACAAAGTTCCTAAGGTGCTCTTTGTCATGAAAGTATCTTATTTCTCAATCAATTTTGAAAGATAGTTTTGCAGGGTACATCAATCTGGGTTGGAGGCTGTTTTCCTTTAGGGCTTGAAATATGTCACTCCAAGCTCTTCTTGCCTTGAGGGTTTGCATTGAGAAGTCTGCTGTGATTCTGATGGGCTTTCCTTTGTATGTGATTTGTTTCTTTTCTCTAACTGCTTGTAGAATTTTGTTCTTCTGTTGTGTTTCTGGAATCTTAACAATTATATGCCTATGTATAGATTTTTTTTGATCAAGGCTATTTGGAGTCCTATATGCCTCACTTATCTGTATGTCAAGTTCTTTTCCCCTGCTTGAAAAGTTGTCTGCCATTACTTCTGTGGACAGTATTTTTTAATGTCATTTGCCCTCTCTCCTGTTTCTTCATTGACTCTGATCAGTCTTATGTTATTGTTCTTTGCATCATCTAGCAGCTGCTGGATTGATTTCTTGTAGTCCCTCAGCATTTTATAGAAATTTTTCTTTTCCTGGCCACTAATTGCAATCTTATCTTCTATATCTGATATTCTGTCCTCACATTGGCTCATTCTGCTGTGTAAACTTTCAGTGGAGTTTTTAATCTCCTGGATATCTGTTTGCATTTGTTTTATGGATTCCATTTACTTCCTATGCTGAGATTCCATCATGTTCCTCAGTTTCTCTATTTTTTCTTCTGTGCCTGCTCTAGACTTATTAATCATGATTTGCACTATGGACACAATCTGTACTGTTATCTGAGAAATTATTTCTGATTTTGTTTATTCCAAATTCTCTTTCATTGTTGAGTGCACTTCTGGCTGGGGTCTGCACACTCTTAAAAATGGTATCTGGGCAGGCCTCTGGCTGTTGCTTGTGTGACTAAGCAGCCCTTTTCCAGGTGGGCCTTTGGCTGGGGCCTGTGGGCAAAGCTGCTGGGGTCTGTGCAGGGCCCTGGCTGGAACCTGCCTGCTCCTGCACAGCTCTGGTCCATGAGTACTCCTTGGGATCTCTGTTAACATGTCTTAAAAAACCCATTTCTTTCTCATACATATTCACCTCCTTGTTTCCCCAATTTCACCTATAATGCTCTCCTTTCCAACTGGCTTGAGGGTTTGCAATTGGCTTGGATTCTGATTCCTTTTTGACTTTCTCATAATCTCTGAATCCCTTTCCTCCTCTCCAGTTTCTCTCAGCTTTGTCTTTCCCCCTCCAGTTTGGCTTTCTTTGCCCTGGTCTTATTACTTCATCCCTTATTTGGAGTGAGAAACAGAGCAAGCCATTTAATCACCCTTTCATTTTGTCATACATAAAATGGGAACAATTCCTCTATGTGGTAGAAGTTATTATTTTTAAATTAAATTAGTTTTTAAAATTAAGTTTTTGGTGCATAGTATGTGCTAAATAAATGCTACTTTCCACTTTGCTGTCCAGTTTTTCTTATGATTACTGTATCCTCTAAGTCAAACTACCAAGTCAATTTTTTGAAAATATTGTTGTCCACACTGAATCCCTTTGTCAACTCACTGTTGGGCTCTGAGCCTACCTCAGAGTCACAGAGCATACAAGGTGTCAGAATCATGACAGGAAGTGAGCCAGTGAGGCTCCTGGAAAATTTCTTCTGGAAGGAGAAGAATTGCACTAGCAGATTTAGGTACTGCTCCTGGATCAGAGATTTTTTTTTGCAGCCAAACCCTTTCATGCCCATCCCTGAGGCCCTTCTGTAAACACTGACTGTGGTAATGGAATAGAAACTAATGGGTAAGGAGAGGAAGCCCTAACTTCTCTAGTACTACTCAACATCTTGCTTCCATGAGCTCTGCCATATTTACTTTATATTCTTATCTAATTTGACTCAAGTTATAACAATCAAGGTATTATCATTTTTTGGAGAGATCACCTGTTCCCTCTGAGCCTCAGTTGTCACCTTGTCAGCTTTTTCTGAGCGCCCTCTTAGGCAAGTACAATTCTTTTTTATTTTTGTACCGGGGATCAAACTTGGGACCTTGTGCTTTCAAGCCAGGTGCTGGAACCACTGAGCTAAATCCCTGGCCCAGCAAGTACAATTCTTATGCTTAGTTATTGGGCTTACTTGGCAATTGATTTATGCACTTATTGAAAACTGTGGGTCCACGCCCTACCGAGTCATGCGGAACACGCTGAATCACCCCGCTGCAGACAGGCAGGTCTGCCCACGCCCTACCGAGGTCCTGAGACACATGGAATACGCCGAATCAGCCCACTGCAGACAGGCAGGTCTGTGCACGCCCTACCGAGATCCCGAGTCGAACGGAAGACACCGAATCACCTTGCTGCAGACAGGCAGCCACCTGGTTCCACACTACAAAGACGCAGAGGACACAAGACTACCAGACCAAGGTATTGAGTCCTGCTGCTCCTGGCCCAGAGGTAGGGCTTTTGAGCCGCCATCCCACTGCTCCTTGTCCAGAGGAAGGGGCTTCCCAGTCACCATCCCTCCCACTGCTCCTAGCCCAGAGGAAAGGGCTTTTGGGTCACCTTCTGTCCCGCTGCTTCTGGCCCAGAGGAAGGGGTTTCCGGGCCACCATGCCTCCCACCGCTCCCGGCCCAAAGGTAGGGGCTTCTGAGCCACCATCCCACTGCTCCTGGTCCAGAGGAAGGGGCTTCCAGGCCACCATCCCTCCTGCTGCTCCCAGCCCACAGGAAAGGGCTTTTGGGTCACCATCCCTACCGCTGCTCCCAGCCCCTGTCCCACCTCTCCCAGCTCAGAGGAGGTAATCTGTGCAGGTGTCAACAGCCCCCTGCCCCGTGGGGGACCTCAACACCTGACTGTCACAGATAGGTCAACTAGACAAAAAATAAGTAATGAAATACTAGAACTCAATCGAACTCTTGAACAAATGAACTTAACAGATGTTTACAGAGTCTTCCACCCCACAAAATCAGAATACACATTCTTCTCAGCTGCACATGGCTCATTCTCCAAAATAGACCACCTACTCATACATACAACATGTTTCAGTAAGTGCAAAGGAATTGAAGTTATCCCCTGTATATTATCAGACCATAGTGCGATGAAATTGGAGATCCAGAGCAAAAGAAACTCAAAAAATTTCATAAACACATGGAAATTGAACAACACACTTCTGAATAACCAATGGGTCACAGAGGAAATTAAGGAAGAAATCAGACAGTTTCTTCAATTAAATGACAATGACAATACAACATATCGAAATCTATGGGACACAATGAAAGTCTTACGAGGGAAATTCATAGCAATGAATAGGCATATTAGGAAAACAGAATGAGTCCAATTAAACAACCTGATGCTTAACCTCAAACTTCTAGAAAAAGAAGAGCAGGACAACCCCAAAGCTCATACAAGGGAGGAAATTATAAAGATCAGAGGAGAAATCAATGCAATGGAGACTAAGAGAATGATACAAAAAATCAATGAAACCAAGAGTTGGTTCTTCAAAAGAATCAACAAAAATGACAAACTCCGAGCCAACCTTATCAGAAAAAGGAAATAAAAGGCCCAAATCCATGCAATTAGGAATGAAAAGGGTGAAATGACAACAGACCCAGCAGAAATCCAGAGGATCATCAATACCTACTTCCAGAACCTATACTCCAATAAGATGGAAAACACAGAAGAAATGGACAGATTCCTAGATACATATGAATTACCAAAGTTGAACGAAGAAGACCTAAAAATTCTGAACAACCCAATATCAACCAATGAAATTGAAAATGTAATTAAAAATTTATCAACTAAGAAAAGCCCGGGCCCTGATGGCTTCACTGCTGAATTCTACAAGACATTTAGAGAGGAACTGCTGCCACTACTGTTTAAACTCTTCAATGAAATTGAAAAGGAAGCAATACTCCCAAAGTCATTCCTGGAAGCAAGCATCACCTTGATCCCCAAAGCATTGAAAGACCCAACTGAAAAAGAGAACTATGGGCCAATCTCACTAATGAACACAGATGCAAAAAGCCTTAATAGGACAATGGCAAACAGAATGCAGAAGATCATCAAGAAGATCATACACCCTGATCAAGTGGGATTCATCCTAGTGATGCAGGGATGGTTCAATATATGCAAATCAATCAATGTAATACACTATATCAATAGAGCCAAGGGCAAAAACCATATGATTATCTTCACAGATGCAGAAAAAGTATTTGACAAAATCCAACATGCATTTATGATAAAAACCCCACAAAACATTGGAATAGACGGTCTCTACCTCAAACTGATAGAAGCCATCTATGAAAAACCAATAGGCAATATCATACTTAATGGTCAAAAACTGAAATCCTTCACACTAAAATCAGGAACAAGACAAGAATGTCCACTATCACCACTCTTGTTCAATTTAGTTTTGTAAACATTAGCCATGGCAATTAGACAAGAGAAAGAAATAAAAGGAATAAAGATAGGTAATGAAGAAGTCAAATTGTCATTATTTGCAGATGACATGATACTCTATATAGAAGACCCCAAGAACTCCACCAAAAGTCTTCTAGACTTAATAACCAAATTCAGTCAAGTAGCTGGTTGCAAGTTCAACACACAAAAATCAATAGATTTCCTCTACACCAATGACAGACTCACTGAGAGAGAAATAGGGCAAATAATTCCTTTCACAATAGCATCCAAAAAACTGAAATACCTAGGAATCAACCTAATGAAAGAAATCAAACACCTCTTCTCTGAAAACTATGGCACTCTGAAAAGAGAGATTGAAGATGATATCAGAAAATGGACAGACATTCCCTGCTCCTGGGTAGGAAGGATTAATATAGTGAAAATGGCCATACTTCCAAAACTGTTATATAGATTTAATGCAATTCCAATTGAGATCCCAGCAGCATACTTCACGGACCTTGAGAAAACAATCCAAAAATTCATTTGGAACAAGAAGAGACCCAGAAGAGCAAAACCAATTCTAGGTAACAGAGACATGGCAGGGGGTATCACAATCCTCAACCTGCAACTATACTACAAAGCTACTGTGATAAAAACAGCATGGTACTGGCAAAGAAACAGACTTGAGGACCAGTGGAACAGATTAGAAGATGCAGAAACAATGCCAGACACACTCAGCCATCTCATCTTCGATAAAGGAGCCAAACACCCTCACTGGAGGAAAGATAGCCTCTTTCATAAATGGTGCTGGAAAAATTGGGTTTCAACTTGCCAAAGATTAAAACTAGACCTATATCTCTCACCATGCACTAAAGTAAAATCGAAATGGATTAAAGATCTAAATATTAAAACAGAAACTCTGAACCAGTTGGAACAGAGGTTAGGTAGAACCCTTGAAGAGATTGGTGTAGGAAAAGATTTTATGAACAAAACCTCAGTTGCCCATGAACTAGCACAAACAATCAACAAGTGGGATCTCTTCTTACTAAAAGGCTTCTGCACAGCAAGAGAAACCACCAGCAGTGTGAAGAGACAACCCACAATGTGGGAAAAAATCTTCACCTGCTCTTCCTTAGACAAAGGTCTACTATCTCAAATCTATAAAGAACTTAAAAAGATCAGACCTCCCAAATTTAAAGACCCAATCCAAAAATGGGCATCTGAAATGAACAGACATTTCTCACACAAAGAAGTAGAAATAGCAAATAAACACATGAAAAAATGTTCAACATCACTGGTCATTCGAGCGATGCAAATGAAAACAACGCTGAGATTCCACTTTACTCCAGAAAGAATGGCTGCTATCATGAAATCAACCAATAACAAATGCTGACGTGGCTGTGGGGAAAGAGGAACCCTGCTCCACTGCTGGTGGGAGTGTAGACTGGTGCAAGCACTGTGGAAATCAGTATGGAGATACCTCAAAGAACTAGGACTGGAAGTCCCATTAGACCCTGCTATTCCACTGCTGGGGATCTTCCCCAAAGAATTCAAAGAATCATACCACAGTGATATATGTGCACCCATGTTCATAGCAGTGCAGTTTGTAATAGCTAAAACTTGGAAACAGCCCAAATGCCCATCAACTGGAGACTGGATAAAGAAAATGTGGTTTTTTTATAAAATGGAGTACCACTCAGCCACAAAAAATGAGAAATTAGAGACATTTATAGCTAAGTGGATGCACATTGAGGCAATACTCTTAAGTGAAATAAATAGGACACACATGAATAAATACCGAATGGTTTCTCTGGTGTGAGAAACTGAAAGTGTAAATAAGGACTAAAATGTATAATAGGTAATGTGAAATAGGAAGAAAAGGGGCAAAGGGGAAGGAAGTGGGAGGGCTACGGGAAAGGATAGAAGGGAATGGGATTAATATGAGAAAACGGAAAAATAGGAACAAAATCTTTGTAAATAGTGAGGAGTGGAGGGGTTGAAGGGAGGGCTGGGCAAGGGTGAAAAATAAGAACCAAGAGAGACTATGTAAAGGTGCAAATTTCCAATGATGAATGTCATTATATTGTATACCTAAAATGTACCAATGATTAGAATGAATAATCGATAATGTAAAATAGGAAGAAAAGGTCCAAAGTTGTAGGAGTAGTGGGAGGGGCAGGGGAAAGGAAAGAAGGGAAAGGAAAAATGCTGAGAAATGGAAAAAATGCAAATAATGTCTTTGTAAATAGGGAAGGGTGGAGGGGGTGAAGGGAGGGCTAGGAATGGGGAAAAAATAAGAACCAAGATGCATTATGTAAAGGTACAATTCCTAATGAGAAATGTAATTGTATTGTATACCTACAATGTACCAATAAAAGAATTTAATCTAAAAAAAAAAAAGAAAATTGTGTTATGGTGTGGCAGTTGGGCAATGTGGAAATGATTAAACAGAGTACTGTGGTCATTTTTTTGAAAAAAACCCAAAATGTACGATCTGCCATTTAGTTCCAAAAATAACCCTGATGTATTGGCACCATTGTTCCTATGAAAAAACTCATATGTGACTCACAATCTTTTGACTTATTATACCTTTTTGAGTAGTACAACTGGCTCTAAGTTTAAGGACTGCTTGTCCTGACCTTAGTATTTGTAATCATTGGAGGTTTTGTTGAATTCATAATAAGGAGACTGAATAGGCAAGTACTGTGAATTTCTATGTATTCTTTACCATGCAATTAAAATTTTAGAAATAGGGAAGGAGAAGCACATAAATCATGGACAGTTTGGTATGAAGAGGAGTGAAAAATGACTCCTTTTATTGAAAAGACAGTTTTTGGAGAAAATTTATTCATATAATTAAGACTTGACTTTAATGTATTTATAGTCAGTGCTACATTGCTGTTTTTTAAAATATGAAACAGGGTTCCCATTGGCCTTTCTCTTTGGTCTGTTACATTAAAATCTATTTTGCTTTGAGAACTTTCTGACCTAAGCTAATCCAGTGAGGAAAGGTAGCCAGAATTAGAGAATGGGTTATTGTGAATTCTACATCTCCTTTAGATAGATAACAGTCTAAAAAATCTATTAGCCTTTATACTTAATTTGAATTTATTATCAACTCCAAATTTCATTTTCTACTTCTTTGTATATTTTTAGAGCCCTGGAAAATGCCCTAAACAGGTTCAGTCTGGCTTGCTTGTCCTTTCCACTTTCTAAAACATTGTCATAGAGAGAGGCTCAGCTTCAGGGACTTCTTCTGGAGCATGTTATGAAGACTTTAAAGCCCAGACCCCTTTGTTAACCCACTCCCAATGGCCAGCGTTCCTTTTGTCCTTATCCTTTCTTTCCTCTTGACTTGGAAGAAGCTCATTTCTTCATATTCTAGTTCTTAGACATTTTTTCCCCTCTGGGTCTACAGGGAAGTAACTTTGACACCAGCAAATGTGAATTGGATATTACCATAGCTGTTGTGAGCTTCAGAAATGCCAGTTGCAAAATATTTGGTTTATATAACAAAAATCAGCTTCTGGACATTCAGGCAGCCATGGCAGTGCAACTAGCCACACTGAAGAGGATTCCAGAACTGCTCACAAAGTGGCAAGATAGATGGGATAAGTGTGTTTGAAGTGAGGGGAGTGTTTTGAGGGGGATTAAAGGCAATGTGCATTTTACTGCACTAAATTTAAATTAAATATAAACATTCAAAATGAAAAAGAAATCAGCATCTGTTACACAATTTCCTTAACAACCTTGCTCTGATTGGTCTTTTGCCATTCATTTATCCAGCATCGATTGCCTAAAATGTGCCCTCACCTTAACATTTTCCCAAGTTCTATGATAACCCAGTATTTTGTTTTATTTATTTTACAGCTTTGGGAATACAATATTGTTTTAAGATCCAAAATAAATTGTGTAAGTTATTTCTCTTACCTACTTTTCAAAGTAAAATAAAAGTGATACACAGTTTCTCTGAAGAAAAATTCCTGTCCCTTGTAGGACTTGAGAATAGCCTTCCTTTCTTTTTTCCTGCTGATGAGACTTGTGGAGGTGGTGGTGAGCTATTTTATGCCACAGGTGTAAGGCAACCACTCTAGGGATATAGGACAACAAAACAAAAGAAGCCAGGCTGTTTGAGCAATGAAGACCTCATATTAGCTCCAATAAGATATCCTTAGTTTTGTGTTGAATGATACTATCTTCTACTTATAATCTCACAGCCTGTTCAAATAAAGAAGTTAAATTCATTAAGACATCTCAAAAAATTACAAGTGGATTTTTTGACTTTTATTAGTACATGTTTGCAGTACATAATGTTTACGTTCACTGTAGGGGATTGGTACATGGATATAACACATTTCAATTCCCTTCTTTCCCCCCTCCCCCACCCCTCTTTAATCTTTCCAGCATCAAATTCATTTATCTCATAAGATCTTATGGACTTAATTATCGTATATATATATATATATATATATATATATATATAGATTGAAAACCAGACTAATAGTTCAAAGAATGTGTAAAACATGTAAGACTAAGTCAAGGTCCACTTTTAGATACATTGTCCACATTGGATTACGTTTCTTTCTTTCTCTTTTCCTATTATCTGTTATATATATATATTTTTTATATATATATTTTTATATAGTTTTATAGTTTATAAAGTTTTATCATTTTATATATATATATATATAGTTTTTCTTATAGGGGAAACCATGCTATATTTAAGTTTATATGTCTGAGTTACTTCACTTTACATTATGGTCTCAGGCCAAGTGGGATACATCCCAGGGATGCAAGGATAGTTCAACATACATAAAGCAACAAGTGTAATACACTATATTAACAGACTCAAGGACAAAAATGATATGATCATCTCAGAAAAAGCATTTGACAAAATCCAACACCCATTCATGATAGAAAAAAACCTATAAAAAATTGGAACAGATGGTCTTTATCTCAACCTTATAAAGGCTATCTACGAAAAACCAACAGCCAACATCATATGAAATGGTTAAAAACTAAAATCTTTCACGCTAAAATCAGGAACAAGATGAGGATGTCCACTATCATCACTCCTGTTCAATATAGTTCTGGAAATATTAGCCACAGCAATTAGATAAGAGAAAGAAATAAGAGGAATAACAATAGGAAAGGAAGAAGTTAAACTGTCATTATTTGCTGATGACATGATACTCTACAATAGAAGACCCAAAAAACTCTGCTAAAAGACTTCTAGACTTAATTGACAGATTCAGCAGAGTAGCTGGATACAAGGTCAACACTCAAAACTCAATAGCCTTCTTGTACACAAATAACAGATTCACTGAGAGAGAAATTGGGGAAACAATTCCTTTCACAATAGCATCCAAAAAAATGAAATATCTAGGAATCAATCTAACGAAGGAAGTAAAAGTTCTCTACCTTGAAAACTACAGCACTCTGAAAAAAGAGATTGAAGAGGATATATGAAAATGTAAAGACATCCCTTGTTCCTGGGTAGGAAGAACCAATACAGTAAAAATGGCCATGCTTCCCAAACTGCTATATAGATTTAATGCAATCCCAATTGAAATCCCAACAGTATATTTCACAGAACTAGAGAAAACAATCCCAAAATTCATTTGGAACCAGAAGAGACCTAAAATAAAAAAAGCAATTCTGGGCAACAAAGACATGACAGAGGATATCACAATCCCCAAAATGAAATTATGCTACAAAACCACTACGATAAAAACAGTATGGTACTGGCTAAGAAAAAGATCCGAGAATCAGTGGAATAGATTAGAAGAAGTAGACACAACTCCAAACATACTCAGCCACCTCATTTTTGACAAAGGAGCCAACCACCCTCATTGGAAGAAAGATAGCCTCTTGAATAAATGGTGCTGGAAAAACTGGATTTCAACCTGTCAAAGATTAAAACTAGACCTCTGTCTTTTACCATGCACTAAACCCAAATTGAAGTGGATGAAAGATCTAAATATTAAAACAAAAACACTAAACTTGGTGGAAGATAGGTAGAACTCTTGAAGATATTGCAATAGGAAAAGACTATGAACAAAACCTCAATAGCATAGGAACTAGCACAAAGAATCAACGACTGGGATCTCTTCTTACTAAAAAGCTTCTGCACAGCAAGAGAAACCACCAACAGAGCTAAGAGACAACCTACAGTGTGGGAAAAAACTTTTACCAGCTGTTCCTCAGACAAAGGACTTCTACCTAGGATCTGTAAAGAACTAAAAAAATTAGACCCCTCAAATTTAAAGACCCAATCCAAAAATGGGCATCTGAAATGAACAGACATTTCTCAAAGAAGTAAAAGGAGCAAATAAACATGAAAAAATGTTCAGCATCACTGGTCATTCAAGAAATGCAGATGAAAACAACACTGAGATTCCACCTCACCGCAGAAAGCATGGCTGCTATCATGAAATCAACCAACAGGGCTGGGGATTTAGCTCAGTGGTTCCACTGCTTGCCTTGCAAGCCCAAAGACCCAAGTTTGATCCCCGGTACCAAAAAAAAAAAAAAAAAAAAAAGAAATCAATGACAAAAAATGCTGGAAGGATTGTGGTGAGAAAGGAACCCTTCTCCATTCTTGGTAGGAATGCAGACTGGTGCAACCACTGTGGAAATCAGTATGGAGATACCTCAAAGAACTAGGATTGGAAGTCCCATTTGACCCAGCTATTCCCCTACTGGGTACCTTCTCAAAAGAATTAAAAGAATCATACCTCAGAGATATATGCACACCCATTTTTATAGCAGCACAGTTTGTAATAACTAAAACTTGGAAACAGCCCAATGGCCCATCAAGTGGAGACTGGATAAAGAAAATGTGGTTTTTAAAAAATAAAATGGATGGGCCTGGGATTTTGCCTCCTGCTGTGCAAGCACAAGGACACAAGTTGGATCCCTGGTACCAAAATAAATAAATAAATAAATAGATAGATAGATAAATAAATAAATAAAATGGAGTACTACTCGGCCATAAAGAATGAGAAACTAGAGACATTTATAGCTAAATGGATGCACATTGAGGTGATACTCTTAAGTGAAATAAATAGGATACACATGTGTAAATACCGAATAGTTTCTCTAGTGTGAGAAACTGAAAGTGTAAATAAGGATCAAAATGTATAATAGGTAATGTGAAATAGGAAGACAAAGTCTAAAGGGGAAGGGGAACTAGGAGAGGTAGGGGAAAGGAAAGAAGGGAAAGGAAGAAATATGAGAAAAGAAAAGAATGGAAACAAAGTAAATAGGGAGGGGTGGAGGGGTTGAAGGTAGGGCAAGGGAATGTGGAAAAAATAAGAACCAAGATGCATCATGTAAAGGTATAAGTTCCCAATGATGAATGTAACTATTGTATACCTAAAATGTACCAATAAACTTAATGAATAAAAAAAACCCATGGTCTCAGGGTGTACCCATTTTCCTACAAATAACTCAAATGTATCCTTTTTATGGCAGGGTGATACTCCATTGTATATAAATACCACATTTTCTTTACCCATTCATCTGTTGGTGGACATATAGGCTGTTTCCAAGATTTAGCTATTATGAATTGTGCTACTATAAACATGTGTATGTATGCATCACTGTGGTATGATGTGTTTAACTCTTTTGGGAAGATACGTAGAAGGAGAATAGCTGGGTGAAATGGAATTTCTACTTTTAGCGTTTTGAGGAATCTCCATACTGATTTCCATAGTGTTTACGGTCCTACCAACAATGGAGAAGGGTCCTTTTCTTCCCATAGCCTCTCCAGCATTTGTTGTTGGTTTATTTCTTGATGACAGCCTTTCTTTCTGGAGTTCGATGGAATCTCAGTGTTGTTTTAATTCGTATTTCTTGAATGGCCAGCAATGTTGAACATTTTTTCATATATTTATTGGCTATTTGTATTTCTTTATCTGAGAAATGTCTGTTCATTTCAGATGCCCATTTTTAATCAGGTCTTTAAATTTGAGGGCTCTAATTTTTTGAGTTATTTATATGTTTTAGATATTAGTCTATGTATTTTAGATATTTGAGGAATATCTGGCAAAAATTTTTTTCCCATTCTGTACGTTGTCTCTTTGCTCTGTCAGTAGTTCCCTTTACTGTGCAGAGGCTGGATTTTTTGCTAATAAGGAGCTCAAATTAGTATTAAACTAGTGATCAAACCCCCCCCACACACCCTGTGCACAGTTCTAGGTAGTTCCAATTTCAAATATTCTGTCTTATTGTTCCTATAGCATATACGAACTTATAAGATTTTGTATTTCTTTTTTTTGGTAGAAAAATAATAACTGAAGCAGCATTTTTTGCAAATAACTGAACTCCAAATCAAATACGTTTTAACGTAAGGAAAAAGTAATGGCTTATACGCGACTGAAAACTTCAAGTAGGCTTCAGAGAAGGCTTGATCTGGCTTTATTTTTTGAGAACCTTTTGGCTCTGCTGTCCTCTATAATCTCCATCACCATTGTAGATTTTCCTCAGGACAACTAAAAGACTGTTTATTGATTCCAGGAGAAATTTTAACTGGATCCATGACTGACCAGCTAAATGCTGTCTTTCCAAGATTGCTTGAAGCTAATTGTGACCACCTGACCAGAAGTAGCTAACAGGATATGAGCAG
This sequence comes from Heterocephalus glaber, assembly GCF_053883595.1. Lineage (NCBI taxonomy): Eukaryota > Metazoa > Chordata > Mammalia > Rodentia > Bathyergidae > Heterocephalus > Heterocephalus glaber. The sequence goes on along the minus strand of NW_028258156.1, from coordinate 21,399,115 downwards.
AAGACCTGTGTGCATTGAAGGGAAGGAGAATGCCCTCCTTCTGTCATTTTCTTCCTTCTCTTAGTTGGAATTTGGACATGGTAATCAGTCTCCTTGAACCAAACAGATGCCGACATTTTTGAAGGCAAAAATCATCCAAAATCCTACATTTAAGACAGAACAAAAGGAAAGCATTCGGGGCCCCTGACATCATAGAACTTCCATGACTGTCTTGAACAGTGTATGTTTTAACTGTAATATGGGAAAGAAATTCTTCTTTTATGCAAACCATTTTTGTTTCAGGTTTCTTTAGAGTATCTAACTTGGGCCCCAGGGGACTCTGAAGCCCCTGAAACTCATAGTGGAGTTCCTGAGGTCAAGACTGTTTTATAATAATACTATGGTAGGTTGAATAATGGCCCCCAAAGATATCTGGAACCAGCAGCTATGTTGCTTTGTATGGCAACCAGGACTTTGCAAATGAGATTAAGTAAAAGACCTTTCCTTTTCCCTTCCTTTCTTCCTCTCTTTGTAATACCAGGGATTGAACCCAGGGCCTTTGCACTGAGCTATATCCCCAACCCTTCTTTTAAAAAATATTTTTTATTTTGAGACAGGGTCTCCCTAAGTTGCTAAGTTCCCTGGGATGGGCCAAAACTTGAAATTTTCCTGCCTCAGCCTGCCAGAGTGCTGGGATTATAGGTATGAGCCACCATACCAAGCTGAATTAAGGATCTTGAGGTGGGAACATATCCTTGGATTATCTGAATGGATCCAATAAAAATTACAGGGTCCTTGTAAGGGAGAGAGGAGAGTCAGAGAAGAAGGTGCGACAATATTACCTTGCTGGCTTTGAGGATGGAGGAGGGGGCCACAAGCCCAGGAAAATGGGCGGCCTCCAGGTATTTGAAAAAGGAAAGGAAACGGACTCCATCCTAGAGCCTCTGGAAGGACCTGTCTCTGCTGACACCTGAGTTGAGCCCAGTGAGATTTGTTTTGAACTTCTGACCTCCAGAAGTATAAGATAATAAATTTATATTGTTTTGAGTTGTGAGGCTATGGGCTTTGTAGAGCAACAATGGAAAACTAGTACAAATATTTACATGCTGTCTTTCTCATTCTCATTCTCTTCCAAGCACACAAGGAATTTTCCAAAGGCTATAAGATGTGGTATAAGCACAGATTGTTTGTACCAGATATAAGAATTCTGCTGTCTTCCCTTAAACCAGATATTCAAGTGGGTTTACAAAAATATAAAACATCCCGCAATTTTTTTTTCATTTTGGAAAACTTAGCTTTTTAAAAAATTTAAGGCTATGTTGGTTATGTTAACCTGTAAGAGATTTATTATTGTTTTAACTGAAGTAAAAATTTTAAAACTCTGTTTTTATTTCTAGTGTGGTAAATACTGACAACTACAAAGCCTATGTATAGAGGTTCTGTGTGGCCCTCAATAGCTTTTTGAGAGTATAAAGTAATCTTCAAACCAGAACATTTGCTAATTCAGCCTAAATGATATAGTGGCAAAATCGGTCACAGAAATTCTTCTCATTACATAACGAGAGAACTTTCCCCCCAAATATCAAATAGAAACGCCAGTTTTCAACTTCAGTGGAACCAGCTTGGGGTCTGTGCCCACTCCCAGTACCAATCACTGTGGCAGGGGCTGGGTTTCTCTGACTCATTAGTAACCAGAAGCCCTGCCTGTACCTGGGGTGGCTCCGGCCTATTACACTATGCGGCTGCTGCCCAGGGGGAAGAGGACGTCTGCGTGCCAGAGTCAGCAACAGTGTCCACTAGGGTTGCCGTCGAAAGACATAATGCTGCCAACAAACACAAAGCACACATCGGGCTCAGTCGTAAGCCCTCGTATAATTCTTACGTCCATCCGATGAGGATGCTATTATTACTTCCTAAAATATATTTTTTATTAGCACATATTTGCAGTACATAATTATTACAATTATTGTGGGGACTTGGCACATGTACATAATTCATTTTAATTCTTCACTCTCCCCCACCCCTTTCATCCTCTATGCCTCCACCCCTCCCTGCTCCGCCCAACTCTTTTTTTTTTGGTACCGGGGATCGAACTCAGGTCCTTGCGCTTGCGCAGCAGGCGGCAAAAACACCGAGCTAAATCCCCAGCCCCTCCTACCAACTCTCGGTCCCCTTCCCATTTACAAAAACTCCATTTTCATAATTTTCCCCCTTCAAGTTTTTTTTCCACCCCTTTCCCTCCCCTCCTTCCATCTCCTGTTCCTCTATCCATTTGAAAAGGATCTCCCTACTTCCAGTGTATCTATCTTCTATTTTGCTCTCTCTGTATCTTTGAGCTTCTCATATTAGAGAAAACCATGTGATATGTAAGCTCGTGCATATGATTTATTTCACTTAATATTGGAGTCTCAAGTTGCACCCGTTTACCTGCGAATGCCTCAAGTTTATCTTTCTTATGGGTGAGTAGTACTCCATTGTGTATAAATACCACATTTTCTTTATCCATACTCTTCGTTTTTATTATAGCCTATGACGTATGCTCTGCCACCATGTCAACTCAGACATACGCCAAGGAATGTTTAAAGTTCCTAGGATTTTGACCAAATCTTTACTTTCAGTCTACACTAGCACTGGAGCACAATGGCTAGGGCACAGGATAAGATTTATTCACAGTGGCTTCAGATTTTGGCTGTCATTGAGAAAATGAAGTTTAAAAAAATCTTGGGCAGGGAATTTAGCTCAGTGGTTCCACTCCCAGCCTTGCAAGTGCCAAAAAAAAAAAATTATATGCTAGCCTTTATAATCTCCCATAGCAGTTGTTAGTTGGGGAAATTATACTTTAGTTAAATAGTCTAATTCAAATCAATAATTGAAATAGTCTCTTTAGACTTACACTTTCCATTTGTTGGCTACAGTGCTCAGTCTGTGGGCTGTGGGTCCTCTCCTTTCCAAGCATTTGGAGAGGGGTAATTAGAGCCCGGCGGGGGAGGATGAGGAAGTCTTAAGAGCCACATCCTGGACGGGCAACTGCCATTGGTGACTGGACCGGGGCCTTGGTTCTCTGCTGGTGTCTGCAGCTGAGGAGGGGAGCAGTCTTCGGTGTGGTTACACTGCTCTTCTCTCTCCTAACACCCTGACCTTGCCTTGACCCTCACGGGCCCTGAAGACACCTTGGACACAAATGCTTGTGGCAAATTCCCCAGCTAGATTTTGTGCTCTTATACAGAACGCCAGTCCCATGTGGGACTGATACTACTCAGGGGAACTAAAATGGGGTGTTCCTTCTGCCCAATCATGCTGCATTCTGAATTTACTTCAACATGGCTGCCTCCGTCTTGGTAACAGTTCGCTAGGTGGTGCCTTCCCAGAGTCCTCAACAGGAAGTGGAGCAGAAGCTCTTGAATTTAGGCTTTCCATTCACCGTACAGAGTACTCCTCTTTCCCCAAGGGCCTTGGCACAGTGAGGGAAAGTTGGGACATGTATGTCTCCCTGAGGACCTAATTCTGCCCTTAGCCCCCCAGACCACTGAAAGGGGAAAAAGAAGCCTTTGCTGTGTTATCTAGACCTGTTCTTTATGGAAGCCAATGAGCAAGCTCCCTGAACATGATTCTTGATATAGTGAAAGAAAAGATAAGAGAATTTAGGAAAATCCCTTTCTTTATTGACAAAACTTAGCTTCCCTACTGTCTTGCTAGGGAATTGAAAATCTGCTTTTAGATATCAGAAGCTGAATATTAACTCTCTCCTCTTCTCTCTACCTCTCTCCCTCCCACCCTGTTCTCCTATCCTCACCTCCCTCCCTAGCTCATCCAAGCCCTCAACTTGCTTAAGTCATTTAGGGAGAAGGTTGTATACAACTGAGAGAAAAGATGAAACATGTAACATGGAAATACATGGGAAAAGAGACATATGCATACATTTAATAAGGTTATCCTGTGACAGGAACAAACTTAGCTTAGCATCTTTGTTCTGTTGCCTATTTGTTGTGTGCCTCTAGGTGGGTTGACTTCTCTAAACTTTGGCTTCTTTATCTGTAACACAGAGAAAACAATATCTTCCTTATAGATTTGTTGTGAGGGTAATATGAGGTCGGTACATTCATCACAGCATTGTCATAAATTGTTGGTAATAGGTATTCCATAAATGTTAATTGTTATATGTTTTAATAACATCCACCAATCTCATTTGCATACTCACCTGGTGTAACACTTGATATGTGAATATACGCTCTCTTCCATATATATTACTCCGAAAAATTAGCCATTTAGTTTGTACTCGGGATTAAATTAAACTAAGTTGGTTCTGTGAGAAAAAATTGCTTGATGATTGGCTGAACCAATTCATTAGCATTATTAATCAGTTTCTTCCAAATTTCACAGGCTGCAAAATAAGATCTCAGGATTTTTCAAGATCGTCTTTATCAGAAAGACATGGTCATTTCCCTCTTCGGTGAGGCTAGAGTGCAAAGAAAGGGAAAGGAAGGAAGGATGGATGGAAGGAAGGAAGGGAGGGAGGGAGGGAAGAGCAGAGAGAGAAGAGGAGGGAGGGAGACCACCCAGCCAGTGCAAACAGCACTATTTATTATCATCTGATATCAGCCTAACTGACAAGTATGAAGGCTACTTTAATTCTTCTATACATAATTCAAAGGCAGTCTTGTTATTGTTGGGGACTGGACAACTCAGGTTTTTACATAATTTATCAATAGATTTCTCAAGCATCTGAAAAACAGGCCCGCAATTATGATTTTCTAACTTAACACAGACATATTTTATAGTTCTAAGACAAGTACTCTAGATACACAAATGTATATTTACAAGGAGATAATACAGACTGTCACAATAGTAGGGCTCAGACACTTTCTGTGGAGGGCCAAACAGGAAATACTTTAGGCTTTGCAGGCCATACAGTCTCTGTTACAAAAACTCAGCTCTGCTAGTATAACTGAAAGCAGTCATAGAGAACACGCAAATGTATGAGCAAGGCTTGTTCCAGTGAAACTACTTATGAACACTAACACTTACATTTTATCCTATCAAAAATTACAGTGTCCTTCAGACACATTTGATCCCATATCCTGTGTGGTATCCAAAACCAGAATCATGAATTATGAAAGAAATAGACATAAAGAGGAATGGATTTTCTCTAGGGACAAAATTCAGAAATGTTCAGTGAAGGCATTCTTTACATAATAACCATCAAATGATTTTTCTTGCCATTTTGATCCAATGATCTACTAAATATTCTAAATATTATAATAATCCCTGATTTGTGTTTGTATTTTAATATTTATCTGTATATAGTGACACTGATTAATTTTTGTTGAATGAATAATAGCTATAGCCCTATTGAAGCCGTGTTTGAACGTAAACTTTGTTTTGACTCCTTGAAAGGGATGGGTTTTATGTCTGTTTTTTTAAAATAAATTTTTTATTTTCAAACTATTTTAGGCAATTTCAAATAGTATAGAGACTTCCTATATATACTGGATACCCAGTTTCTCCTTGTATTGACATCTTAAATTAGTTCATTTATTTTGATTAGTAAACAATATTGATATGTTATTATTATTATTATTTTTTGTACCGGGGAATCAAACTTGGGACCTTGTGCTTGTAAGGCAGGCGCTGGAAACACTGAGCTAAATCCCCAGTCCTGATATGTTAATATTAACCAAAGCTAATATTATCTCCAGGTGTTTGTTTCTTTGTTTTAGTTTTTTGAGACAAGGTCTCACTATACAGTTCAGGCTGGCCTTGAACTCACAGTGTTCCTCCTGCTTTAGCCTCTCAAGTGATGGGATTATAGGGGTGCACAGCCATGCTCAGCTCTTGTTTTGCTTTTCAGCTTAACTGATATCCTTTTTACTATCCTTGGATGCCATCCAGAATGCCATGTTACATTGACTAGTTGTCTTCTTAGCAGTTATGATTTCTCAGACTTTTCTTGTTTTTAAGGATTGTATTAGAGTTTTCCAGAGAGACAAAGCCAGTAGAAGAATCCATCTATCTATCTGTCTGTCTATCTATCTATCTACCTACCTATCTATCTTTCTATCATCTACCTTTATTTTCAGGAAGTCCTTGACATGATTTTGAGGGCAGGCTGGAGGCAGAAGGCTCAGGTGGGAATGATGTTACAGGAATGGAACCTTGAGTTTGATTCTGTCTGCTGGCTGGCTGGCAGGTGGGAAACTTGGCATAGTTGTTAATGGTACAATATTAAGGCTTTCTTCTCTGGAAAACCTCAAGTTTTGCCTTTAGGGCTTTCAACTGATTGAAGCTCCACCTACAGTTTAAGGGTAATTTCCTTTAGTGAGAGCCAACTGATTGTGGATGTTAACCATATCCACAAAGTACCTTTGCAGCAACACCCATTCCATGTGGGACTGAGTAACTGGATACTGTAGGCTAGGCAAGTTGAAACGTAAAACTGACCATTACAGTGACCTTGATGGTTTGAGGAATCTTGGTCAGGTGCTTTATTGACTGTCCTTCATTTGGGAGGTTTTTCTTAAGAGCAGCCCAGGGTTATGTGCTTTTGGAGGTGGATACATCTTACTGGTCAATGCAACAAAGGGCAAGATGTCTGGATCACTTGGAAATGAGTTCCCTAGAAATATCTTGACCCAGGCTGGAGTGAAGCCAATATATTCTTGGAATGATGGCCTATAATGTGTAGTCTATAAGAGTGCTCAATTGCCCTCCTGATTATTACTTTTGAAAATTTTACAAAGAATATTAGCATTAAAAAGCGTTGCAAAAGTAGCACAGGAGTTCCTATATATCCTTCAACCAGCTTCTCAAGTTAACATTGTTCATGACCACAGCACAATTACTCAAAGAAATGGACATCAGTATCTTACTAATAACTAAATCATAACCTTGGTTCAGATTTCACCACTAAACACTGGTATAATTGTCTTTTTACCCTTCCGGGACCCAGTCAGGATGACAACACTTAGCTGTCATGTCTACTTAGTCTAATTTATCTGAGACAGTCCTTCAGTCTTGTTTTCATAATTTTGAAAATGTTTGAAGAGCTCTGATTGGTCATTTGGTAGACTGTTCCTCAGCTTGGTTTGTCTGATGATTTCTGATGTTTAGATTACAGTTATACATTACTGGGAGAATATCCCAGAAGTGAAATCTTTTCTCAATGCATCGTATCGGGATGTGTATGCAGATACTGTATGCTTGATTACTGGTGATGTTAATCTCATTGCTGGGTAAGACAGTATCTGCCAGATTTCACCTCTTTGAAATGGCTATTATGTTTTTTGCTAATTAAGGTTTTTTCAGGGTAGGAGATAATATGACTATACAAATGTTTTGTTTCTTTCTAAACTTTCACCCATGGACTTTTAACATCCACCAGTGGATCTTACTTACTGTAACTATTACTAGGTGTTCTAAGGGTGATTTTCTATTTCCCTCATTCTTTCTACAATATTAACTGGAATTTGTGTGTAAGATTTAGTCCTCCATTTATTTATGTATACAATGGCTTATTTATATTAGTATGGCTTTGTGTACATACAGTAATACCTCAGTTCACGAACACTTCTGTTTGCAAACAAGTTGGTTCTCAAACAGAAGCATTTGACAAAATTTTGCTTCCATTCATGAACTAACTCTGCATCAGGTGATAAACCTGACCACAGCCTTCGTCCCCAGAATTGTGGAACAAGTTAAGTTCATGAATCAAGGCACCATGTATTTTTATTTTATTCTTAAGATTATATACTGATTATTTTTTTAAATTTCTACTACAATTTTTTAAATGAAAGATTTTAATGAATCTTAAGGAGAAAAGATGCCATGGTTTCATCATTTATTAGATATCTTAATTTTCTCTCAAATAGCCAAGGTAAAATCTAAAATCCCTGAAAAGTAAGTAGATTGTAGAGTGAAGTGATTTTAAGAGCTAAGCTGCTGGACTCACACTGCCAAAGTTCCAATCCAGACTTTGTTCTGTTACCTTAGACAAGGTACTTGGACCCTCTGCTCCACTTTCTTCACCTGTAAAATGACCTTGTAAGCTTGCAAGCCATATCTACCTCAAAGGATAATGGAAAGGGTAAAATGAGATAGTTGTGGAGAATATTTAGCATAGTGCTTGAGTGTGATAGTAAAGCTGAATTCTGTCAACTTGATTGGCTTGGAAGCCCCCTAGGGGGTTAGTAAGACATGCTTTGGGGTGAGTTAATGGGTCATGAGGTGCGACTTTAGGTGCTATATAGGACCCCTGGTCTCTCTCTGTGTGGTACTGTTCCCCTTCTCTGCCTCCTTGCCACCAGCAACTAAGTGTCTTTGCTCTGCCATGCCCTTCTACTGGAATGTTTCTGCCAATTATGGACTGAATCACCTGAAACCACGAACCAAATTAAACTCCTCTCTATAAGTTGTGAGTGTCAGGCATTGTGTCCCAGCCACAGAAAAGCTGAGAAACACACTGAGTATATAGTAAAAGCACAATTGTTTTCATTAAAAATAATAAATAGCCGAAGCCATGATTAACCCATTTGTTATGACTGAACCAGGAACAATGAATTAAGGGATTACTGGAAATCATATCTCAAATTGGTCCCACATCTTGCTTAGGCTCTGCTACCTTCCTTTATGTACTGTACTTATAAACACTAAACCGAGAAGCTGTCCTATGTATTCTTCTTATGTTCTGAAGTAGAGCTGACTTTGACAGTTGAGAAACAGAAACAAGCAAGTATTTCTTCAGTGTGCAGCCCTCTTCTATACTGATTCCCATTGCATCTGCCCCTCAGCTCCTTAAACAATAAAATTTTGGTGTATTTGATGGCAGACCCAGACATACTGCCCCTCCTGCCTATTTGGAATATTATGCTCTCATCCTTTGTACAAGCAACAAATATTCATATGTACCAGCTTCTATCTTTAATTCTTTTATTCTCTTCTAAGATTATTGACATGTGATTTTATGATGTCAGTGTTTTTCAGTATAACTACAAATTTGGGTCAAAAGCCAAATTATTTCACACAGATTCTTTTGCTAACTGTAAAACACTTCCTTGGGCCCCAGCCTTCAACTCAAATGCCCAAAGGACTCAGTTCATACTTTCACTATAAAATGAGAAGGGAAGGAACTGGCAGGGCTATCTCTTTGATCTGACTCTATCCAAAAGTCTACTGAGTTGACTTTAAAAAAAATTTTAGATGAAAATCATATAAAATAAGCTGGGTGTGGTGGTGCATGCATGTAATCCCAGCACTTGGGAGGCTGAGGCAGGAGGAGTATTGTGAGTTTGAGGCCAGCCTGGGCTACTATTGAGTTCAAGACTGGCCTGAACTACATAGCGAGACCCTATCTAAAAAAAACATATAAAATAAAATAAAACTAATCATTTTAAAGCACATAATCCAGTAGTATTTGGTACATTCATAGTGTTGTATGACCCTCACTTCCATATGATTCTGTTACATTTTCATTACACCCAAAGGAGATTCTGTACCCATTAAGCAGTAACTCTCTATTTTTCCTTCCCCTACCCCCTGGACACCATTAGTCTGATTTATGTCTCTATGAATGAACCTATTCTGGATATTTTACTTCATATAAACCATACAATATGTGGCTTTTAATCTCTGGCCCCTTTCATTTAGTATGTTTTCAAGTATCATTCATGTTTTAGCAGGTATCAGAACTTCATTCCTTTATATGTCTGAATAATATGCCATTGTATTTATTCCATAATTTGTTTATCCATTAATTAGTCTATGAATATTTGGGTTGTTTCCAACTTTTTCCCATTGTGAGCAGTGCTGGTATGAACAATTGTATTTAAATACATCTTTCCAATCCTTTAGGGGTATGTACCTATGTCTGGAATTGCTGTCTAACTTTTTCAGGAACTGCTAGATATTTTTATACAGTGAATGGACCATTTTACACTCCTCCCAACAATGCACATGGTTTAGCATTCTAGTCAACATTTACTGTTTTCCATTTTTAAAAATTTATTACAACCATCCTCGTGTGTATGACATTGCATCTCACTGTGCTTCTGATTTGTATTTCCCTAAACTAATGGGGTTGAACAGCTTTTCTTTCTACTTATATGTTTTTCATTTGCTCATCTTCTTTGGAGAAATATCTGTTCAAGTCCTTTGGCCCTTTTAATGGAGTTGTTTGTCTTTTTGGTTGTGAATTATGAGTTTTTTCATAGTATGGATACTAGGCCCTACCCTATTTTCTCTCATTCTGCAGGTTGCCTTTTACCCCTCTGAAAAGTACCTCTTGAGGCACATACATTTTAAATATTGAGAAAGTCCAATTTATCTATGTTTTTCTTTTGTCACTTATGCCTTTCTTTGTTTTGTTTGTTTCTAACTATGTAGTTCAGGCTGGCCTTGAACTCTTGGTAATCGTCCTGTCTTAGCCTCCGGAGTGCTGCCTTTGATTACCTATCTAAGAAAGCATTGCCACATCCAATATTAAAAAGATTTACCCTTGTAATTTCTACTAAGAATTTTATAATTTTAGCTTTTACATTGAGATCTTTGATCCACTTTCAGTAAATTTATGTATATGGGTAAAGTAGGGGTCCGACTTAATTCTCTTGCCTGCAGATCTCTAGTTATCCCCACAATATTTATTGAAAAGACTATTTTTGCTCCAATGGAAGGTCTTGAAATCTTTGCTGAAAATCAAATAACCAGGAGGATATATGCTGAGCTGCATAGTGAGGTCAAGTCTAGCCTGCACTACACAGCAAGAGCCTGTCTCAAAAAAAATAAAAAAATTAAAAGGTATTTCTGATTTAGCCTATGGAGCTATCCATTTTAATCCCTGAACATCTCAAGTCTGCCCACTTTTTCCCATCAGCTTTCATTTAGACTCCTTCAGTGACCTCACAATGGATTTCCTTTCTTCCCTACCAGTCCATTCCTATCAGTCCTCAAACAAACAGCCGGAGGCATCTTCTAAAATTAAAAATCTCCTCATGTCACTCACTGACCTTATATTCCTATTTTTCTACCAAAAATTCAGTCTCTAACATGATCCCAAAGCTTGCATGATCTGCCCCACCAGGACCTCCCTTTTCTCCTCCTTTATACCATTACACTCCAGGCTCCCCAGATCTCCTCTTTCTGTTTCTTGAACTCACCAACCTTTTACTTCCTGAAAGCCTGTGCAGATGTTGTTCCCTCTTCCTGGAATAATTGCTTTCCCACCCTTCACTCATTCATCCTTCAGCTTTGACTTACAATGTTACTTCCACAGCTAAGTCTTTGCTCATCTATGCCCTTTTGTTCTCTCTCACTGATCCCTGCACTTTTCTTTCCCAACCCTTATCGTAAGGGTGTAATCATATCTATTTATGCTGTGATTTTTTTCCTGTTGTTATTGTACCTCCTGTGCCTAAAGCATTATCTAGTACATAAGAATGATTGATAGATGTTTGCTGAATGAATAATTAATAATGAGCAATAATGAATAATGTGTGCTGAATGCTTATTGTCTTGCATATACCTGCAAGACAAGGGACTTTAGTTCATTTATTCTCCAACCATTCATCAAGTATTTGTTGAATGCCTATTAGTGGTAGGTTCTGGGAATATAAATAAATAAATAAATGAATCTCAGTCCCTGCCCTTGAAGAGGTCCCAATTGGGACAGTGTAGTGGGCTGTATGGTAGCCCCCAATATATCAGATTCCAATCTTCCCTGTAATCTGTAAACTTGGCCTTTATTTGAAAGAAGAGTCTGTGTAGATGGGATTAGGACCTGGAGATGAAGAGATTATACTGGGGCCATACATCACATATATCCTTATAAGATGGGAGTGGAAGTAGATTTCACGTGCACATGCATACATGTGGAAGAGAAGCCCATGAGATGGTGGAGCCAGAGATTTGAGTGTTGTGACCCCAAGCCAAGGAATCCTCATAGCCACTAGAATCTGGAAGGGGAAAGAACTGACTCTCTCTTAGAATTTCTACAGGGGGATATGACCCTCTGTCACCTTGATTTTGACCCAGTAATACTGATTTCAGACTTATGGCCTCCAGAGCTGTGAGAAAGTAAACTGTTGTTTTAAGCCATCCAGTCTGTGGTAACTTGCTACTATAGCCACGGGAAACTAAGAGTGATATACAAGGTAAATGCAGCTTCACCAAATAACATCTTACATGGAGATAAGAATCAAGAGGGTAAATGGTTGCATCAATGGTTGCAGAGGGAAGAGCTGTCTGGGAGGTGTCTGGGAAGGTGTCTGAGAGGACAGGACACTGAGCTGGGTTTTAAATAACAGGCAGCTGTCTTCAGGCAGCATTGGGGTTGGTGCATGGGGCAATCTTTCCTGCAGGAGAAGCAGGATGTGGAAAGGAGTGGGGATACATGGATCACAGTGCCCTCAGCCAAACAGAACATCCTGGTTCAGCTGGAGAGTCAGATAGATGGGAAATAAGGAAGTGGAAAATCCAATTGTGATCAGATTGTGAAAGGCCTCATATGCCACTGTAACATGCTTAGCCTTTATTCTGTAAGTAACAAGAAAGTCATGGAAATAAAAGGATGGCTGATCTATAGATGGTGAATTTCTGTAGCAACATGGACAGTAAACTGAAGTGAAACCAGCTCAGTTCTGGTAACTGCATCTACAGATGAGTGATACTCCATTCTTGCCCTAGAGTGGCTTAGGCACTATAAAAGAAAAGCAAACAGGGAAGCAAACACATATTGCATCTTAAATACTCATTATAGGGCTATGGCAACAGTCTTGTCCAGGATGGTAAACTGAGGCAGGAACAGCAGGGATAGAGAAATGGTACTAACTCGAAGACATCTCCTTGGTAAGAACTAAAGAGACTTGGAAGGCTGGGGATGTAGCTCAGTGGTGCCACACCTGCCTGGCAAGCGCAAGGTCCTGAGTTTGATTCCCAGTACCAAAAATAAAAAACAAAAACTAAAGAGACTTGGAGATCTGCAAAAAATGGGGTGAAGAAGGAAGAGGGCTAAGGGATAGAATTGTATGGGGGAAAGGTCAAGGAATTTAATTTTGGTTGAAATTAAGGTGTCTAAGGGATAGACAAGGAGAGACTTCAGAACGATGGTTAGAAATATCGACTGAGAGTGTATTCTAGAGGCACAGATCTGAAGCCATTAGCAAGCGATGAGACTTGAAGGCATAGAAGGGAATGAGGAGGCACACAGGTGAAAGAAAAAGATCAGGGTTAGAGCCCTGGACAGCGCTAGAACTTGGAAGGAAGCTGTGCAGACACTGTAATGCACCAAAAGGATTATAGACGTGAAAGCGTTTTCTGGAGTCTTTTAGGTATTGATGGCTTGTAAATTCCTTTATTTGAAAGACTCGACTCGGGATGTCTTAGAAACCTGTATTGTCCTCAGGCCAACAAACTGGGGACTTCATAGGCAGCCTATGCCTCTATGATAGTTGGCTTTCTGGGATCCTGCCAAAGGATAAGACTGCAATTTATTTAATGTGAACAAGGACGTCAATGACCACACCCTTGATCAAATTGTTAAACAATTTAGCCAGTGAGCACTTCATGATCTGAACAACTGGCTGGCCATAATCAACACTGAAACAGCACTTTGTCCAACAACTGAACCAATTCATCACTATTTCTTCAGATAAGCATTTTTCCGTTATTAGCAGGCCTCCAGTCAGATTGGCAATTACTGTGAAGCTATTTAATTCTGTTTAAGTTAACAAGCACCAGAGTTCATTAACCTCCTGAGCCCTCATTGTGTTCTGAGTGTTACTCGCAGATTTGAGGCATGAACAAGAGAGGGGAGAGAAGGAATGAAGACAGAAGGAAAGGAAGAAAAATGGGAGTGGGGAGGGTGAGGGGGAAATTAAGGAGAGGAGAAAAAAATCAGAAATCCGAAAAGGAAGAAGGATTTGTTCCTAAAGGTAGGGTGACATAGTTCCGGTGGTCCCTGGAGAAAGGAGGCAGGCAGCAAGGTAAGGCAGTAAGGAAGCAGGGCTGTTGGTGACAGACACATCTGGGCTCTGCGCGCTGGCTCTGCCCACCCTCCTTGTGTGACCTTGGGCCAGACAACCTCCCTGAGCTCCTCCTCCCTTATCCTGAGAAGTAGCATATGCCCTGCAGACCTGTGTGTTCTGGAGCCTGCATTTAAATCCTCCTTCTGCCCCCTCACAGCAGCATTACCTTGGGCCAGGACTTAACCTCTTGCTGACCTGGTTTCTTTGTGTTTTAAAGAGGGGAAAATAATAGAATATCCTTTATCTGGGTGTCATGTTCTTAAATGAGTAAATGCTTGTAAAGCATGTAGAACATTGTGCTTAATGATGTTAGCTATTAGCTATAAAATTGTAACGAGTAACTTGCGAAATATTTGCAGAAGCTCCTAGTACAATGCCTGGCTTATGCAAAGTCCACATAAACTATGAATCACTGTTCCTTCTCTCAATTCCGTAGATGTCCTAGATGGAGGTGATAGAAAAATACTGTTTTTTAACTTCTCTTTCCTTATCAGGGGACTTTGCAACAGCTTCAAAAACTCGACTGTTTTTTGGAAAGTAAACATGACATGTGCATAGCATGCCGATCAAACCATAATAAAAAAGAGAGGTCTAAGAAGACAGAAATGAAAGTCAATGCTGGAAAAAGAAACCGAAAAGTCACTGTAATGTTTTTCTTTTTGTGTGTGAGTTGACTGCAGAACATGGAATCAAAGGACAAACAATTTAGCTCCTTTCCTGACAAACAGAGTTCTACATGTTTACAATGCACGAACGTGCGCACACACACACATGCGCACCACACACTTTTCATGGAACTCATTAGCTGCATGAAACCATCTATGTGATTGGGAAAAAAATAACTATCCTTTCCATATTTAGCACAATTCTTTCAACTAAAAGTTAAAAAACGAGGCAGGAATAAAGGCAAAGGAGATGTATCTATGAACAGAGACGGAGAACTGTGGGAGACAATTTTACTTCCATCGAGAGGGGAGCCCAAAGACCCCTCCCTCCTCTTCACCAGCTTCATGCTTACCTTTCAGTGTAACAAGCCATGGTGCCCGACAGCCCCCTCCGGTGTCAGCAGCTGCAGACGACACTAACTGGAAGCCTACCTGAGATTGACCCCCACCTCCTCCGCTTTTTAACAGATGTGTACGTTGGCTGAGTTTCATACCTTTTCTTGGCCCATCTATCCTCATCTCGAAAACCGAGATAATTTAGATCCAATTTCATTGGGTTATGTGGGGATTAAGGAAGTGATTCAGGGAGACCAAGTGGCTAGCCCACCTCCCACTCGTGGTAAGCAGTCAATAAACCATTGCTATCCTTTTCAATAGCTCAGGGTGAGGGCCAGGCACTGGCAGGCTGGAGAGAAAATCTCTGTCCGTCTGCAGTGGATGAACTCGTTTCCCATTGTGCAGGAGAAACTGAGTCGGTCACAAATGCAGCAATGTGTTCATCATGCCCACCGTACCAGGAGAGGACTATCCTCTTAAAGTGTTGACTATGTGCCAGGTTAACCTTCCTGCAGTCAAGGCCATTGACAACTGGCTGGGAACTGCTGTTGAAACTTTCTAAATACCTGCCTCTTCGAGTTGCTGTGTGGAAGCCTGAGCAGCCCAAGGGATGTGAGGCATCTTGACGAACATTTTCCAGAGGTTAGTTCCAGGGGGGCGGATTGGAACCCTTGCCAAGCCTGAACCAGTGTGTGGGCGATGGCAGAACTGTTAGGCAGTCGCCCCTGGATTTCTGCCATCTGCTGGCCTGGGAAGACCCCGAGGAGGAGCATTTCCTGTCGCCCCCACCCCGGGGACACCCTGCAGCCAGGTCGGCCAGCTGGAGGCCAGGGCTGCTGCGTCTTAGGGCTCCGACCGCAGCGGGACACACCAGTTTCTACGCCTGCTCCTGACACCACATTCGGAGATGAGATACGTCAGCGGGGCAAGAAAAAAGACGTCTGTTGGGGCTGTAGGAAGGGCCAGGGAGCAGAGAGGGACACTCTCAGGTGGTGTGTTCCGGGGCAGTGCTGGGGCAGGCCACTAGCTCCCCGGGGCCAGCAGTGCATGTTCGGTCTGAAGAGATTTAAACTGGTCTTAATGGATGCTCCAGCTTTACACCTCAAAAAGCGTCTTGTTCATTTCCCATCTCTCCGTACCCTGTAGTCCTTCTTTGTCCTTGACTGATGAGTCAGCATGGGACAAAGATCAGTGTTGCCCTACCCTTCCTGGGGTAAGCAGGGGACAACTCTGTCGTCGCCGACTCCACTGCACAAGGGCCCTTGGCTGGAGGCGGGGCTCTGAGGGGCGCCTCCTCCCGGGCCCTGCCAGGCCGGCTGTGTCTCCCCGGCCTCCTCTACCTCAGAGCCTTCAGCCTGGCACCGGAACCCTTCACCCCCGGGGCTCCCACCCACCAGTCCCTCAGGTCCCTCCACCTCCTCCGTCTTAAATTAACTCCTTTTTCCTGCTTACCTCCTGCCCCAGGCCTTTTCTTTCTCAGTACTTGACACAATTTGAGTTTGTTGGTTTGTTTTTTCCTCCTGGGATGTTTTTCTTTCAGTTTTCCTTTTTCTTATGAGTACATACACGCAGTACATAAAGATTGCGTCCCTTGAGGGGCGTTGGTACACGTACAGGACACATCTTTACTCTTTCGTCACTCTCTCCCGCTCTGCTCCCTCTCCTTTGATATCTTTCATCCCCTCCCCATATGAGAAAGCCCTCTCTCCCTATTTCTTGTTATCTGTCCTTTAGTTTGCTCTTTATTTAATCTTGGGTTTCTCATATAAGAGAAACCAGGGGATGATATTTAAGCGTGTATGTCTGGTTTATTTTATTTAACATTATTGTCTCAAGGTGTATCCATTTTCCTACAAATGAATCACTTAGTTTATTTTCTTTTTAAAAAGATATTTAAGTCTTCTTTAGTTGACACACAATGATTGTATATCTTCATGGAGTACCACGTTCACAGGGTTCAGTGACGGAGTCAGGACCTTTAGTGTCTCCTTCACTTCAACCCTTTATCATTTCTCTGTGTTGGCAGCATTCAAAATCCTCTCTTGTAGCTATTTTGAAATGAACAATAGATTATTGTTATTTGCTTATCTCCGTTCATTGCCAAACTTCCTCATTAAAGGTTTCAGGAGGGCAGGGACCATGTCTGTCTTACTCTTTTATTTGAGATTGCATCCGATGGCCTCAATTAATTTTTGTTGAATGAATGAATGTGGGTTTTGAGGCTCTATATATCAAGATTATGCTTTTTTTGGTACAAGCCAAGAAAGCCTAGATGAGTGTCATGTTCAAAAATTCATGTTTAAAAAAAGTTCATGTTTAAAAATTTCCTCTCACTGAGTGTGGCAGCACACACCTGTAGTCCCAGCTACTCTCAAGAGGCTGAGGCAGGAGCCCAGGAGTTTAAGACCAGCTATAATGAGATGCCTGTCTTTTTAAAAGAGCATATTAGTAATATTATATCTTGATTTTTTTTCCAGTTCTTTGAGACAGAGTCTATCTGTGTAGCCCAGGCTGGCCTCGAACTCACAGCAATCCTGCCTCAGCCTCCTGAGTGCTGGGATCACAGGCGTGCACCACCACACTTGGTGTATCCTGATGGTTTTCAATCCCATTACCCCTCTCTCCCTTTCCTTTTCTTTTCCCCAACCCTCTTCTCCTTCCCCAAAAGTCTACCTTCTAGTTTCCTGTCACCTCTTGTTTATTTATTTACTTGGTTTGTCATGTACGAGCTATTTAGTAAGTGCGGCTTACTTTGTTTAACATGATGGTCTCCAGTTCCATCCATTTTCCTGTAAATGACATGACTTCATACTTCTTCCTGGCTGAATAATACTCCATTATGTATATATGCCATATCTTCTTTATCCATTCATCTGTTGACAGGCATGTAGGCTGTTTCCACAACTTAGATGTTGTGAGCTGCGTCTCTATAAATATGGGTGCACATAGATCACTGCAGTGTGCTGTCTTTAATCCTTTTGAGAATATACACAGGAGTGGTATAGTGGCATCAAATTTTACTTCTAGTTTTAGTTTCTTGAAGAATCTCCATACTGATTTTCATAGCGGTTGTATTAATTTACTTTCTCACCAAAAATATACGATGGTTCCTTTTTCCGTGTATCATTGTCAACATTCTTTCTTTTTCTGTATTTTTTTTTGTACTGGGTATTTAATCCAGTGCCTTCACACTAAGCTACATCTCTGATGGTTTTTATTTTTTATTTTAAGACAGGGTTGTGCTAAGTTGCTAAGTTGCCCAGGTTGAACTGGAACTTGCAGTCCTCCTGCCTCAGCCTACCAAGTACTGGGATTACAAGTGTGTGCCACCACACCTGGTTTACAGGAGCTTTTAAATTTGATGTAATCCCATACATTAATTCTCATTATTATTTTCTGTGCTATTGGAGTTCTATTTAGGAAATCTTCGCCTGTGGAGGAAGTTTCAATTGTTTCCTCTATGCTATTTCCCAGCAGTTTCAAAGTTTCTGGTTATATATCTTGGCCCTAGATATATTTTTATTTCATTTTAGTACAGGGTGAGAGATGTGGGTCTAGGTTCATTCTTCTGCAAGTGAATTACTAATTTCCCTGGCACCATTTGTTAAAAGAAGCTATCTTTTCTCCCAGGTATGTTTTTAGCTCCTTTGTCAAAGATCAGATGGCTAAAGGTGCAGAGGGTTGTTTCTATCCTATTACACTGAGTCACATGTCTAGTATTTTGATGTTCACACCACGCTGCTTTTATTATTGTTGCTTGCTTTGCAGTATGACGAAGTCTCCTGCTTTGGTCTTTTGCTCAGGATAGCTTTGGCTGCTTTGGGTCTCTTCTGATTCCATATAAATTTTAGAAATTTTTTCTAGTTCTGTGAAAAGTGTTGTTAGTATTCCAATAGGTATTACACTGACTCTGTGGCTTACCTATGGTATTATGGCTATTTCACAGTGTTAGTTCTTTCAATCCATGAACAAAGGAGGTCTTTCTATTTTCTAATGTCTTTAATTTCTTTCTTCAGTACTCTGTCGTTTTCATTGTAGATGTCTTTCAACTCCTTGGTTAGATTGATTCCTAGGTACTTTTTTTAAAAGCCATTGTGAATGGAATTGTTTTTCTGATTTCTTTCTCAGTGGGTTCATTATTGGTGTATGGAAACACTACTGATTTTTGTGTGACAATTTTGTGTCTTGTCACTTTGCTGAGTTTATCAGATTTAAAAGTCTTCTGGTGGAATTTTTTGTGTCTCCTAGGTAAAGAATATCATCTGCAAATAGGAATACTTTGACTTACTCCTTTTCTATTCATATCCCTTTTATTTCTTTCTCTTATCTGACAGCTCTGGCTAAAGTTTCAAGTACTATATTGAATAAGAGTGGTCAGAGTGATACCCTGTCTCATTCCTGATTTAGGGAATTTTTCAGTTTTTCCTCATTAGGTATCATGTTGACTATGGATTTGTCAAATGTGGCTTTTTCCAGGTTAAGCTAGGATCCTTCTATGTCTATTTTCATCAGAGTTTTTATCATGAAGGAATACTGGATTTTTTGAAGGCTTTTTCTGCATCTATTAAGATGATCATGTGATTTTTATCCTTCGTTCTATTTATGTGATATATTACATTAATTGATTTATGTAAGAAGACTTTGAGACCAGCTTGGGCCACATAGTAAGGCCACTGTCTTTACTTTTTTTTTTTTTTATCTCTTATAAGAACAGTCTTAGGGGGGCCAGGGATTTAGCTCAGTGTTTCCGGTGCCTGCCTCACAAGCTCAAGGTCCAGAGTTCAATCCCCGGTACCAAAAAAAAAAAAAAAGAACAGTCTTAGGGATTTGGAGAAGTGATAATCTTTTAAAAACCCTGTCTCTCAGGGAAAGTCTTAGAAGACTTTGGCCATAACCATTCTACAGAGGATTAATAAAGGGCAAAAATATATATCACAGACCCACTTCAGGTACCTTCCTTATGAGCCAGATTGCACTGGCCAAGAATGCAATAAGCCCAACCTGAAAACTGACCCTGCAGGAAGATTCTATGAGGTGTTAACAGATATCCAGTGTGATAATATATAACAATTTAAAATACACTCCCACCAATACTGTACCATTCCCCTTTCAGTATAGATCAACAACCAAACTAGAAGCAAACATAGGAGAAAGAGGAAAACATGCAGAAGGAAAGGGGACTTGGCCATGACACAAATGATAGGGATGCAGAAGTTGGTATGTACATCTAACCCAGAGTCTTCAGCTGTACGAGGACATTAGTGACTCTCCTGAGGACACCTATCAATCCAGAGATGATACTAAGAGTTTGTTAAGGGTGGGGAAGAGGTCTCTCTCTTGGGTGCCCTGAGTTTTGCTGCTTTGCAGCAGGACAAGAATACATTTAAATCCTCGGACACAGGCTGTATAAAGTGTGTGCATATAGGGGGAATAAGGTAACTGGTGTAACCACCTGTTTGTGGAATACCCGGTGCATAGTAGGTGCTCAGGACTTCTGCTGAATTGCAGAATGCAATCAATGGTTTTCCAGGGCATGTAATTATTTCTCCCTGAATCATTTTGAAGTCCAACTTAGTGCATTTCAAAAGGAACATGACCCTCTCAAATAATTAACCACCACTCTCATACTCTGGCTGTAATTCTCACCTTCAAGGTTTGTTTGAATTTTTTTCCAATAAAGCCAAAGACTTCCTACAATCTCCATTAAGTTTTTGAAACCCAGGCACATTAGTCCATTTGATATGTTTAGTTCTTCAGATTTCTCCACCAGGACCCAAAAAGTGAAGCAAGCAGAATATCCTAGGGAAGTGGGATAGAGGGGTTTTCAGTTCACCCACACGTTAGTCTGAACAGAGCAAATTCTGTCAATTAACTGCTTCACTGTAAAAGAAGCAATTGAGGCCCAGAAAATGGACTTGCCTGATACCATGGGAATAGTACAACCAGAAGCCCAGGACAATGGTCTTTGCATCATGCTACCTCTACCTGATACTTGCTTAGTTTGTGTTAAATTTCTCACAAATGGCTGCTGGGTATCCTCAGCTTTAGAGCAATGATTATCCGAGAAATGTTAGTTCCTCCCTAGTTCCCTGCAGTTCTTGAGCTATGAACTGCCATATGCCAACAAAAGTTAACAGAGAAACAAGTGTACACCATCTAGAAGGGACCTGAGACCCAGGGTGACGGTCATCAATTTAGTGTCAAGTGGCTGATATAACAAATCACATCAACTTACCTAATAATCATTGAACATATATTTATTGATCACCTAGTATGTTTTAGGCACCCTTCTAGGCCCTGGAGATGTGACAGTAAATAAAAGAATGACAAAAAAAAAAATCCCTGTCTTCCTTGAACTTAGATTCTAGTGAAGGGAGATGTGCAATAAACAAAAGGAATAAGTCACATTTACAGTATAGCAGAGGGAAAGAGATGCTATGGATGAAAGTAAAGTAGGAAAGAAGAATGCAGTGTGCCAGATGAGGAGGTGAATGAGTTGCCTAAATTGGAGATCTGAGCTGTTAATCTCCTGGCCTTTGAGGGAGGTGAAGGATAAGGGAGAAGAGCTTTGGAGACAGAGGGAACCACAGCTATAAAGAGTCCATTACCACAAATTAGTGACATATCAGTAAGAGGATCCTGAGCAAGAAATATTCAGTTTGGTGGCTCCTACATAGTTTTTGATTAAGAAGGCTAAATACCTAGTTAATACGTAAGCCTACATTTTAAACACTGGGCCTATAATTACCAGGAAAAAAATCAATATTTGATCTTGAACTATGGTTTAAGTGGGAAATTATCTTTTTATCACATTTTGATTAGGAAAAGTTTTAACTTATTCTTTAATAATTTACTGACTGTGAGACGGCATTGCATAATGCATTGATCAAAACCAATTCTCATATTTTAGAGATGCTTGCGTTCGTTACCTAGGACAAAGGTATTGTGAATATACACAGATCACCATTCAGTTCTGGGGCACGATGGATAAAATTGGGCCCCACTGACACCCTGTGGAGATCACCCCAGAAGTCTTTCCACTCCAAGAAATGTAGCTGTGGATGTTCTGCCCATGGATACTGGGTTTAGTGCACCTCAGCGTGGTGCACGCTCCACTGCCTGTGGGGCCAGAGGATAAACAGCTGTTGGTTTTAGAGATAATCACAGTGCTGGGTAAACTGCTACTGCTGGCCACTGGACCTGCTCCCCAGGCAGGGCTATAGTCTCTTGATTCAGCGAACATCTACTGAGCACCGACTTTACCAAGGTCCTGTGCCCGGGAATCAGGGAATGCCTCTTTTAGGAAGCAACTTTAAGCAGAGACTGCATCAGAGACCTCTCCCAGGTGACAGCTGCAGACAGCAGCCCCAGCCTCAGGTGCGCAGGTGCAGAGGGCAGGGGTGGGATATGCAGGAGGCCAGCACACGTGACAGGGAGCCAGCATGGAAGGACAGTGCTGGCCTCCAGCTTCATGAGGGCCAGAAATGCAGCAGTGTTCCTTTTGTCATTTGGGTCACATGGATCCAAGGTTATCTTGCGGAAGCTAAGAATGAGTTTTGGTTTTATCTTATAAGACAGGAAATCACTTATTGTTTAAGGTCATGTTAATTGCAGTGTAATTTACCTACAAAAACTCATGGGTCTTCTCGGTATACAGTTCTGTGAATTTTGACATGAACCATTGTGTAGCTATGCTGTAATCAAGATACAGAATGGCTCCATCAGCCAGAAAAATTCCCTTTTGTAGTTTCCCCCTTCTCACTCCCAGCTCTATGGTGACCACCATCTGATTTCTGTTCCTATGTCCTTTGCCTTTTCCAAGAAGTCATATATTATATAAGCTTTTCGAGTCTAACATTTCATGTAGCATAATTCATTTGCAATTCATCCACGTTTAGTATTCCATTGTGTCGCTAGATCAATTTGTACTGGTTGCCAGTTGAAGGTTATCGGGTTGCTTTTGCAATTTAGCATCCTGAATTCGGCCACTATCAATATTTTCAACCATCTTTTTATGTGCGTGAATATTGGTTTTGGCTTTTGTATGCTAAATACTTAGAAGTAGGATTGCTGGGTCATATGGTAATAGTATATGCTTAACTTTGTTAGAAAATGCCAAGTTGTTTTTCAAAAAGGATGTATCATTTTGCATTTCCACCCCCAATGAATGAAAATTCCAGTTAGCTCCGGAACAAATCCAGTTAGCACTTCATTTGCTTTATTTTGTTTGAAAGGTAAATTTCTCTTCCTTTTCTATCTCTATTTTTAAAATTTGTAACATCCTCTTACTGATGGGATTCTTTGCCATCTGGATATAGGTAGAGAATGTAACATTATGAATAATAGTAGTAGGAATTATCATTGGATCACAGAATGTGAGCAAATGGTATGATCTGAAGTTCCCCGCCTCTTCCTTAGACCCCCTTTTGTGGCTGGGTCTGCAGTAGGTTGGGGGTGCCAGCCTGCCAGGTGATACCTGAGGCTGCTCTAGCTACAGGGTTTGAGGTAAGGAAAAGACAGATGAGTCGTAAAACCTAGGAAGCTGGAATTTGATAGCATAGACCCTGCATAAGTGCCTGGCGCAGATCTTGGCAGCTTCAAACTCAGCTGGGCTGTTTGGGGGCCTCTAGAATGACCATCATGTGGCTCTCAACATACGTCTTGGATATACATGAACTGGAATGTCTCATGGCAAGGAACTAACTCTATCTGGGGTTACCATCCAACTTGAAGTGAACTACTGATCAAACAAACAGGATTATGGTCCAGTCCACTTTTTATATTGTGCTACACTAACCAGTTTATTTTGGCAGAGTGGAATTTCACAGATGGACGCAGTAGACATTATATTGCCATGAGTCTCCTCGGGGGTGAGGTAACACAGTGGTACCAGGGCCGTATTTTCTGAACACAGATAAGGAAATATGATTTGCTACAAGGTTTGAGGGACTCCAGTGCATTTTTTTCTTCCATTAAGTTTATTGGTACATTTTAGGTATGCAATACAGTTACATTCATAATTGGAATCTTACACCTTTACATGATGCATCTTGGTTCTTATTTTTTCCCTATCCCCTTGCCCTCCCTTCATCCCCTCCATCCCTCCCTATTTACAAAGACTTTGTTTCCATTTTTTCCTTTCTCATATTTTTTCCTTTCTCTTTTTTCCTTTTCCCCTACCCCTCCCACTTCCCTTACCTGTTTAGACCTTTTCTTCCTATTTCACATTATCAATTATTCATTTTGATCCCTATTTACACTTTCAGTTTCTCACACTAGAGAAACTATTCGGTATTTACACATGTGTCTTTACTTATTTCACTTAAGAGTATTACCTCAATGTGCATCCATTTAGCTACAAATATCTCTAGTTTCTCATTCTTTATGGCTGAGTAGTACTCCATTTTATTTTTAAAAACAACATCTTCTTTATCCAGTCTCCAGTTGATGGGCAATTGAACTGTTTCAAGGCTTTAGCTATTTATTACAAATTGTGCTGCTATAAACATGAGTGTGCATTTATCGCTGTAGTATGATTCTTATAATTCTTTTGGGGAGATACCCAGCAGGGGAATAGCTGGGTCAAATGGGACCTCTAATCTTAGTTTTTTGAGGTATCTCCATACTGATTTTCACAGTGGTTACACCAGTCTGCACTCCCACCAACAATGGAGAAGGGTTCCTTTCTCCCCACAGCCCCACCAGCATTTGTTATTTGTTGATTTCTTGATAGCAGCTGTTCTTTCTGAGGTGAGGTAGAATCCCAGTGTTGTTTTCATCTGCATCTCTTGAATGACCAGTGATGTTGAACATTTTTTCATATGTTTATTTGCTGCTTTTATTTCTTTGTCTGAGGAATGTCTGTTCATTTCAGATGCCCATTTTTGAATTGGGTCTTTATATTTGGGGGGTCTGATTTTTTAAAGTTCTTTATAGATTCTAGATAGTAGTCCTTTGTCTGAGGAACAGCTGGTAAAATTTTTTTCCCACATTGTAGGTTGTCTGTTAGCTCTGTTGGTGGTTTGTCTTGCAGTGTAGAAGCTTTTTAATAAGATAAGAACCCAGTTGTTGATTCTTTGTGCTAGTTCCCATGCTACTGAGGTTTTGTTCATAAAGTCTTTTCCTATGCCAGTGTCTTCTGTGCATTTTATTTCAACATCTATTCATTTAACATCTGAGGAGACATTGGAATTGCTGGGATATTTTGGTGCTTTTGAGCAAAGAGTCAAAATCTTTAAAATTATAAACAGTTGTGGAGAATCTCAGAGTTATGCTTGACCTACGGAACACATCGAGGACTACTTGTCCTGCTGCCTTCTCACTATGATAGGCTGGAGGAACTAGGGGGGAACTGGATGGATCAGAGTGATGGTCTGGGTCGACAGGGTAGGCTTGGGAGTCAGAAGAACTTGGGTCTCTATCCTAATTCTGCCCATTGCTAACAGGGTCATCTGGGTAAATTTCTTCCCCTTTTAAAGGCTGTTTCTTCATGGGAATTAATCAGGATTAACTAAGATAATGTGTGGTGCTTAGTGTATGGCATGGTACAATTAGAGCCCAGTTAGTGATAATTACCGTCTTTCTTCTATAGATATAGGGAGAAGAGACTATGAAATTCAAAATTGGCTGATGTCAGGCCAAGAGTGCACTTCTTTGTGCTATTAAAATCTTTTATATTTTTCACTTGTTCCTCCAATTTGACAGCTGAAGATATCTGATATGCCATTACTGAAATTGCCAGCTGCATCAATTTTCCATTTCTGTTATGCAAATTACCACAAACTTGGTGGTTTAAAGCAACATGAATGTTAATATGGTCTCATAGCTCTTGTATGTTGGAAGTTTGGTAGATCTCACTGTGCTAAAATCAAGATGTGGAACAGGGCTGTGTAACTTCTGGGGGTCTCTAGGGAAAAATCTCTTTTCTTGCTTAATCCAGCTTCTAGAAGCTGCCCACGTTTCTTAATGGTGTGGCTCCTTCCTTGGTTGTCATAACCAACCATGGAGCTCATGTCCTGCTCACATTGTAGCTGTCGACAAGTAGAGCTCATGGAATTGGGCCCGCCTGGAAAATACAAAATTGTCCCTTCATCACAAGGTCACGAACCTCAATCACACCGGCACACCTGCGAAGTCCTTTTGCTATGTAAGACTGTGTATATCTGCATCTATGTATTAATCAGAAAATGAGAACAGTGCCAAGTATCTGTAATTAATTGATGTTTTATTCAACAACTCTTATTAGGGAATTTTCAAAGAGGAATAATCTTATTGTTTTCATTTAAATAATCCAATCATCAAAACACTTAAAATATCCGCTTTGCATATTGTTTGAAAGACAATCTAATTGGCCACTCAAAACTATGCATAACTCAAAAGTGAGTTGCCTGGTTTTCTCTATGCCTTCGCTGAGGAAGGCAGACACACACGTTGTGCAGGATCCCGTCCTGGTACAGGCACGGACGTGCCTGCTCCCTCACTGGGTCACTTCTGCACATGTGTTCCTCTTCACAACGCTTGTGCTGGTTCTACGAACAGTGAGTGGGCTATGCCCACTGGTGCGGGACACAGAGGTCTTGGCAGACGAGTCTCTGTCACAGTCATTGAGGTCAGAGCAGTACTTACTCTAACTTTGAGAAGACTAGACTGCCTTTCTCTCTTGTGCTGTTTCAGCAGAACTTCAAAGGAGTTCCTAGTTCTTTGGATGGTCACAGAAACCTGATCCATGACCAATCAGAGAGGAGAAAGAGAAGGGAGGTAATGGTTATGTGAAGTAAGCTCATGAAGTGATCCCACATCTTAGGGCAAAATGTTGTCCAAAACCCATATTTTTCTTTTGTGCCATTCTTTTACTATACTAAACGTCAGCAAAAGCATTATTTCCAACTCCTTCCTCCAATCTGTACTTTGAGTAGTTTTTCCAAGAATGATGCATTTCAAATTATATTTCCCCCCATATCCCATGCACCAGTGAACCCATATTTGCATCATGACTGGCTGGAGACGATTTGTAGTTTAGAGTTAAAGAGCTGAGTGAAGATTCTTTGTAAATTAAATGAAGTCAAGCAAAACCCCTGTGCCAGAACCCTTAAGACAGGCACACAATTAGGAAATAAGTGTTATTTCTCACTCATCTCACCCGCCATTCACCACCATGGCAGATCAGACCTGTGCCACTGGCCCCCCATGGGGCTCTTAAGATGGCTGTCATTTAGGGTTAATAGCTCCTGGGAGCAGACAAACAGAACTGTCTTCCACTGACATCTAAAATTAGCTAAACCTGGGCCAGGGATTTAGCTCAGTGGTTCCGACGCCTGCCTTGCAAGTGCAAGGTCCCGAGTTCGATACCCAGTACCAAAAAATTAAAAAAAAAAAAAAAAAGAATTTAAAATTAGCTAAACCCGGGCTCACATGAGACAGACATTTCCCAGTAACACACAGGTCTTAGGAACCCCGGTGTCTTCCACAGCCAGCCCCCGGGGTTGGGGTGCTCTGTGGCAGGGGAGCCCGTGCTCAGCGCAGCACATCAGCAATGAAGGCGTCGTGAGTGAGACCAGAGACCAGCTGGATGGCGCCTGGGTTTCCCTAGCTGCATTTCCTGCCCCTAAGCCTATCACGGCAAGAAGTGAAGCATGTCCCAGCTGGGCACTGCACTAAAATGTACTTATGCAGGAAGACTTGCTGTTTCGTCCTTTCAATCTGGAACCTCCCCGAAGGCCCTGTGGACTGGGATGTTTGGTTTTGCCACCTTTTAAATCACTTCCCCACTTCTCCAGGCTGGGCAGGGCAGTAGCGCAGGTGTGGATCACATGGACTTTAATGTGGGTGAGGTCAGTGCACAGAGCTCAGCATTACTCACTTAAATGATGTAGAAGTGGATTTAGGGGTGGGAAAATTGGGAGGGGAAGATGGGAGGGAGGAAAAGCATATAAAGATGTTCATTCAGGAAAATAGAGGCACAGCCCTGACTTTGTGTCGTTGACTTTGAATAAGGTCTCTATATAGATGATGTATACTGCCAGTTTAGGTCCCAGGTCATCCACCACCCATCCATTCAGCAAGTATTTATTGAGCACCAACTGAGGATCAGATTTTTCTCTCTTCTGGGAAGCATACACTCCAGTGAGGGGAGAGAGATGGAGCATAAATGTGTGACTATCAGGGTGAAGTGACACAGGTAGAGAGGGAGAAACTTGAGCTGCCATCCGATGTCAAGAAGGAACCCATTAAGTGGAGTCCAAGAAGGAGGAAGAGCAAGTACAAAGAAAAGACCTTGGTCTACAAGAAAGTCCAGTGGTCTTGAGCAACTACAGCGGGCCGGTGGATGAAGATCTTCACTCCTGAGATGGTTTTTAAATAGTGGTAAAATGTACATAAAATAAGATTTACCACATTAGCCATTTTTCAGGGCCATTAAGGACATTACCATGAGCCACTTTCCATCTCTAGAATTTTTTCATCACCCCAAACACAAAGTACCCACTAAACAACTCTCCATGTTCCCCACCCCCTCTGCCCTAGCAAGCACAGTTCTACTTTCTGTCTCTAGGAAGCTGGCTCCTCTGGGGTGGGACATCGTGCATCTTGGAATTTGTGTATGGCTTATTTCACATGGCGTAGAATTTTCAAGGTCCACCCATGTCACAGAATGTGACAGAATGCCATCTCTTTTAAGACTGAATAATATTCCATGGCACACATATACCAGATCCATTTCTCTATTCATTCTCTTACAGACATTTGGGTTGTTTCTACCTTTTGGTTGTTGTGAGTTATCCTGCTAGGAACATTTCTGCTTGAGATAGTTCTAAGTGGCTGGCATCAGTGGTCTTCTGTCTTTCTTGTAATGAATGTGTATGGCACTGAAGCATCTCTGACTTGTGTTTTTTAAGTAGTAAAGTGACTTAAATGATAGGATATGTTCCCCATCCCTATGATTTGTACTTTATACAGGGAAAAGCTCTCTTTTGTCCTGCCCCCAGCCTTCTTGTGTGATTGGTTTTTAAAATAAGTTTCTGCCTGACCTGTTTCACCTTCCATCTCTCTAGTAGGGTAAAGTACACAGCAGTGTTGGATGGGGAGTCAGCCTGTCTTTCAGAGTAGCCTGTCAGTTCTGTATTTACCCAGCCTAAAGCAACCACACACTTCTCCTCTCCTCCAAGGGAGGTGGTTGGCCAAGGCCCTGGAAAATCTCTGTGAGGCTTAGGAAGACCTCAGAAGAGGACTCTACTGAGAAGAAAGCCAGGGGACAGTCAGGAGCAGGAGTGGGAGGCTGAACTTCTCAGGCCCAGACACGCATATTCTCTCCAGATCCACAGCTCTTGTGGCCAGGCCCTAGAAACAAGTTGGGTCTGTTGTTAATCTTCCCACAACTCAGATTCATTCCTTCTGCAAACTCTTTCACATTCTAAGAAGCTTTTTTTGGAAACTTTTCAAGCAACTAATACTGTAACCACTGCTAACCATTTTTCTAGGTATTAAATAACAGCTATTAAGAAAAGTGAAACACAAGAGACATTCAGAAGAAAAAAGGGGGTGGGGGAGAGATGAAGTGAGATAGTGGTAACTTTCCCACAGGGTCGCCCAAGCCCCAGTATTCAAAAATAGTCTGTGAACAACTCATGGCATATATTTATTTATCCATTCATAAAGACACTTTTTTGCACCTGTGGAATACTGTAAGGTGGCCCATGGCACATAGGAGGTGCTAATAAATGTTAGTTCTTATTACTACTAGTGCATACTGTTGCTAGTCTTACTGTCCCCGTCTCTGTCCTTATGTGGCAAGGAGGACAGGTGCATTAGTGGCAGGTCGTAACAGTGTAATGAGTGCCGTGTGCCGCCGGGCGCTGAGCTGGGGGAGATCAGACTTCTGCGGGTGTCGAGGACAGAGGCAGTAGCTGGGGGTAGTGCTACTGCTCAAGAAGAAAGTCATTATGAGGATTCTTGAAGGACAAGTAGACACTGGCTACAAATATCATTGGCCACAGTCTTTGTAAATTTTTTTTATTATTTAATTTTGGGGGGAAATTTAAAAAACTTTTTATTAGTACATGTTTGCATGTACGAATGGTCCGCCCCTCACATCAGCCACAGTCTTAATTGGAAGTGATAGCAGTAGTCCCTGGCTGCCTTACACAGACCGAGGGTGTACAGAGAGGACATCAGGAGGCCACTGGCTCTCAGGGAAGGCTGGAGAGCAAGATTTGGAAGCGTGGTACAGTTGGTGGTCTGACGTTAAAGGCGGCCCCCCAACTGCACGCCACTCCTCCCCTCCCCCACCACGGCCAGGAGGGGAGCCCGCACCCCACCCCGCCGCACGCACTGCTGCTTGGGATCAGCGCCTCCCAGCAGAACAGCGCAGACGGATGCAGCTGAAGAGCCAAGCCTAGGCAACCTGCCCACATCTTAGCTGCCGGCGTAATCGGCAAACTGAGCACAGGGCCTTCTCAGCTTTTGTAAAGGAACGGAAGTACTGTGTCCTCAGGCCCCTCACACCCCGGAAGAAGGGTCGGGGCTGAGTCACAGCAGGCAGGAGGGCAGGTGCAAAGGCCCCCCTGGGTGACAGGCCACACGGCGCATGCCTGTAGAGGGCGCAGTACTGAAGAAGAAGCGGGGAGGGTGAAGAGTCTCTAGACCTGGGAGAGCCTGGCATGTTTCCTGCCTGACAAGGAGTTTGTCTTCATGTTGTGGACGAAGGTTTTCGATTTGCAGGTGAGGGGCAGGATAGCAGAGGCAGGATGAGGCTGACAAGGAAGATCAGGTTCTTGAAATTTGAGCTGTGAGCTCGTAAGATGCAGCAGAAAATATCTTTTCTGTAGTGTCGGAATGCAGATGTCTATTTGGCTTTTGGGGTCATCCTGCCAACCCTGGCTTTCCACTCTGCCTTCTGCCTTCAGATCCACCTGTCCCAGATAGAAACATCACAGAGGTCAGGTCTGGGCTGTAAATCCTTCTTATATCTGAGAGAAATGTCAACATGGGCGGGTGGATCCTGACCAGGATCGCTGGGACTGTATTTGTTTACTAGTTACAACTGCACTTTCATGCAGTAAGAACATTGCCGAGACCATGGAGACAAATTGCTAAAAATAGAAATCCTTGGGTGTCCTCACTCATAGGAGAAAGGTACAGTGTAGACAGACTGTAGATTTCACCAAGTACCGGAGTCGTGGCGACAATCTGGCTAATTCAGGCCTGATGTTCTGGTGGCTTCTATAGACCAGGAAAGGAATCTCTGGCATCTGCAGCATCGATGTTCTTGGCTCTCTGGCCAGCAGAAGCCATGAAAATGAAGAACTTGCAGGGAAGGCAATGTTTTGGCTTAGGTATTAGGAGCTGTCTGTAGCAGTAGTGGGAAGAGGCAGAGGGAAAACCCATTTCTACCCTCATGGAAGAAAAGAAGGAATCAAACAATTCAGACTTAGTTCACCTTTCCTTTCCAATTTATCACCTCTTCCCCTATATTTTCTACCATATCTGCCCACAGAGCAATGACTGTAGCCATCTCTGTAAAACTGGCCCCAGCCCCTAGCTAAAGAGGAGATGTTGTTCTAGAACACACGGTTGATGAAAGCAGAGCTGAGATCATCCCCCAACCCAATGGACAATGACACCATCTCAGGGAGCCCCACCCTGGTGGCCTCCCCCAGCAGGTCCCTCACCACGCCCGTCAGTCTGGAGCTCCTTGGTAGTAATGGATAACTGCCCCACAGTGAGTAAGGGTGACCTTATGCAATCCTCGACAGCCAAGGATATCAGGGCTGGAGTGATTTTTGAATCTAGAAAACTAATTCATTTGTGAGTGCTCAGAAAAACTTACAGTGGAAACACTTTGGATAGCTACACCCCTGCCTGTTTTGACAAGGATTTAGCATTAATGGTTTTTTAAAAATTTAACCATGATTTTAAAATAGTGAGGAGACTCTTCCCTAACTCGTCTGCAGCTCTGACTGAATTACCTGGTTAGCCAGTGAAACTAATGGATTTCAAAATGTAATTTTGGGGAGGCAGGGAGCGAACCCCTTGGTTCTTTGTGCAGACCATACACTCACCAGACAAATGGCAGGCATGCACTTCAGTGAATTGGTTGAGGGGTAACCTGAAAAGCCAGCCATCTGTGCTGGGTGAAGATGGATGCTGTGATCTCTGCCCTGTGTCTTCCGGGAGGAGGACAGAGTGGGGCTTATGGAACTCTCCATCCAAACAGTTCCTCAGCCTCAGGCAAACACAGCTGACAGCAGGTCGCTGAAGTCACAGCTTTGCAGACATAGATGCAACACCTGCCCAGCTCCCTTCCTTTTTCTTTTTCTTTGTTCTTTTGTCCTGTCCCACCTGAAAAAGAGCCTTCCACGCACTCTGGAATATTCTAGCTGGGCCTGAGTGATGTGCTTCAGGGGGCAGTTTAGGAATCAAGTCATCTCTAGGCATTTTTTGAACTATGCAATTAAAAAAAAAATGCTCAGTTTTCATTATATGGTTTACGTTAGACACATCAATGAGAAATCAGTGACGGTCCAAGGATTTAGCTCAGTGGTTTCATCACCTGCTGTGCAAGCGCAAGGACCCGAGTTTGATCCCTAGTACCAAAAAAAAAAAAAAGTGACAGTGATTTCAAAATGCAACCCCTGGACTCCATAAATATCCTTTATAATAACAATCAGTAAATATGAAGAAATGTATAGTTACACTGTCAACAAATAAAATAACCTAGGTGTGGTGGTGCACACCTATAATATCAGCACTCAGGAGGCTGAGGCAGGAGGATTCCTGGAAGTTCAAGGCCAGCCTAAGCTATATATTGAGTTCAAGGCCAGCCTGGAATAGTGAGACCCTATTAATATAAGGGACTGTTCTTCTCTTCCGGTCTGACTTCCTGCTGTCTGTCCTCCGAGGTGAGGGACATCTGGTTGAAGGCTGGTTACTTGTTTTGGAAACAAATAAGGCCCTCAAAGCCTTTGAACAGCCAAGGGAACAGAACACTCCATTAAGATGTGCTCCTTTGTATCCTCAGAACAGATCTGTGTTTATAAGGGAGGCTAATCTTGGGTAGAAAGATGACAGTCAGATGCAGATCACAATGGTCACCTCAGAACACAGCACGTGGTGTCTCTGGCATGGGCCTTAATGTCCACAGAGAACAGAGAATGCTGAAGAGAAAAAGCAGAAAGCCATGGGAATATAAGAATTTGTAATAGTTTGTTCTGGTTAGCCATATTTGTTACTCAACTTTATCAGTTTTCCATCTCTAAACCAAACATTTCAGAAGGGTGACCATGCTGTGACCTTAACTAGAGGAACAACTGTGGCAGTGAGTTTTCCTTTCACCAACGTAGGACAGCTCTTTGACTGTAGGTGAGATGAGTGCATTTAGACGACAGTGTGGTTTTTGCCATCTGTTCTTACAACTCAAGTGCAGCAGGGGCGTGCTGAGCTATGGGCTTATTTTGGTCAGCGATGCTGTGAAACGAAGTGAATCCCCCCAAGGTTAGATTATTTTGACCACAATTATCAAGAGTAGTTTACCTGCATTGTACCTGTTTTATGTTTTAGAGTTTTAGACTTTCATGTATTTCCTCATATTGGCACTAGTGACATTTTAAAAATCAAAGCTTTTAAAATAAACATTAAAGTTTAACAGCTCTGGGAGATGACCTTTCTCTTTCTGCCTCTATTATACCATGGAATTATCAAATTCTAACACTTTAGCCCGGAGTGGTGGTTCGTGCCTATAATTCCAGCACCCTGGAAGGCCGAGGCAGAAGGATTGCAAGTTCGAGCCCACCCTGGGCAATTTAGCAAGACCCTGTCTCAAAATGAAAAATAAAAAAGGGCTAGGAATGTAGTTCAGAGCAAAGGCCTTGAGTTCAATCCCTAGTACCGCAACAAAACAAAAACTCTAGACCAAACCTAATGCTTCTCATCGTCCGAACTTCTGTGCCTCCACAGTTCTACAGTCCTGGTCAGGTCACCATCAATGCTCCCTAAACTCTGAGAGAGTCCCAGAAACAGCTCCCTACTTCTTCTGTTCAACTGATGAAAAACTCAGTCTTTCCTTGACAACCAGGTAAAAATCTGTTCTCCAGCACTGTCCTCTCCAGCCTGCCCACCTGGGCTCAAAGTAACCCAGGGCTGGCCCGGGTGGCACTCCAGGCCCTGCAGACTTCTCTCCTCTCTTGAACACACCAAGCTTAGCCCTCAGTGAACCTTGCACTTGCTGTTCCTTCTGCTGGTCTCTATCTTCCCAGAGCTCAGCCTGGCTGGCTCGTCTCGTTATCTGAGTCTCCATTCACACATCTTCTTTAGAAGGACCTTAATAAACCACCCTTGACAGATCAATAAGCCCTTGAAATCAAATTATTTTTAAGATTCTCTTTATGCATTTGTTACCCATCTGCCCTTAACACCCCACACAATGCTGGAATGAATATAAGGTCATCAAAGGCAGGGACTCACATTTTTTCAGTCACTGCAGTGTTCCCTGTACCTGAAACGGTGCCTAGCCTAATAAATATTTATTGACTGCCTGACAACTGAGCAGATTTATTGATGGCCCAGTAAAATTTGTGATAAATGAACTAATGATGACAGAACCACATGGATGACTCTCAACTGCATTATGTTGAGTAAAGAACATCAAACTCAAAACTGCATAGTATGAAATTCCACTCACTTGGCCTCCTGGAAAAGGTAGAATAAAATCTCCAGCAGTGGCTGCCAAGGATTAGGGCAGGGATGGTAGGGCTCTACTATGAAGGGACACAAGGGAGCTTTGGGGTGGTGGAGCGGTTCTATAGCTTGTTTCCAATGGCACTCTCATGACTGTATGTTTGTTAAAATTATAGAACTGGAAAAAAATTTATAGAACTGGTTCACTAAACAGAATTCATTCTTGTATATGAATTATATACCTCATAAAACTAATTTTATTTAGCTTCACTTACCCTGGGATAAGCATCCAGTGGTTTGTAGAAAGGCTCTCCTACTGAACCTTTGGTGAACAGTCACCCTATGCACACATCCTGAGGGCAGAAACTATGGGAGCTTCGTGATGTGTGGGAATGTATGGATTGGGACTGGGATTTTGGCTTTATCACTTACTGTGTGTCTCGGGGTTTCCTAGTTGCAAGAAACTAAAACCAGCTCTGGCCAGCCTGTCCACCAATTGACAATACCAGCACCTGGAAAGAAGAATGAAAATTTCTAGCCTCTTGCTGGAAGCAGGTACTTGGAATTATACTCCCACCAAGACCACATGCAATGGAAGGGATGTGATTTCCCCAAAGAAACCTGGATGATTTCTACATTCCTACAAATGTCCAACATGTCTCATGACCTTACAGAACCTCTTGGAATCACAGGTTCCTCATAGTTAACACCTATCTCTTACAGTTATTAGAATTTAGCAGGATAGCTATGTAAGTGCCAATAACCTAATAAATGCTTTATAAATGTTATTTCCCTTTGCCTCTTCCTTTTGGTCTGTAGGTCTGAAACTTGTACCTCTAACAATTCCTACACTCAGTTCAAAGTTTAGTAATTTATTTGGTCCCCAGGCTAGAAATGAAGGTGTGAGTGTGAATCATTTTTTCTGTTGTTTTCACCTTCCAAACACACCATACCTACTTCTCCCAGATGATTACATAACTCTAACAACTGGTCACTTGTCTCTCCTCTGGGTCTCTCCTCTGGGTCTCTCTCCCCAAGACAAAGAGCAGCCTGTGCCCAAATCTCAGCTTTGATCCTTAATAGCCATATAGCCCCAGTAAGGTTATCAACCTCTGTGCACATTTCCTCTTGTGTAAATTGCAGATGACCCGAGGTCCGACCTCAGAGCGTTATGACAGGGATTAAATGATTTACTGTACCTGAACACTTAGAACAGCGCTGGAGTCATGTTGAGTGTTCGCCAACATGTGTTTGGTACATAATCGCATCTCCTTGCCATTTCCACAGTCATTTTCTGAAAATCTAATCCTGAGCTTTCATCATGGGGAGGCCATGGCCTCCTGCCCTACCCTGCTCACTCCCTTCTGCCTTCTTCTCCAACTGCCTGGCCAGAGTTGGAATTGGGTCCTCTCTTGTGTGCCTTGTGCTAAACACTTTCCTTGTTCCCAGCTCATTGTGCTGTGGTCACCTACGCCAATGTTCTACACTCGTCTTAGATTTCTTAGAAATGCAGACACCCACTTGATCCATCTGTGCATGGCCACTCCCTATCCCAAAAAAGGTGGGGGTTTTTTTGGTTTTGTTTTTTGGTACCGGGGATTGAATTCGCGACCTCGCACTTGTGAGGCAGGTGGCAGAACCACTGAGCTAAATCCCCGGCCCAAAAGGTGGTTAATAAATGTTTGCTGGTTGAATGAAATGAGCGAAGTAGTTGCCATTTATTGTCCACTGAGCAAAACAGAAGCTGCTGCCTCCAAATGTAGCTTTAGTTAAAATCAGAGAACTGGCTCTTCCTCTTTCTAACTCACCATAAAAAGCCAAGGTCACAGGCTTTACTGTCACACTGTAGAGAAGCCTAAAGTGAGAGTACCGGTGTGGCTTGGTAAGTTTGGCTTCCTTCGGGGACCAAGCCCAGGGAATCGAGCCAAAGGGGCGACCCGGTGACTGAGATTTCAGTCTGAGTTCATCCAGGTGCTGCAGAGCAGCAAATTCTTTAGCAGGTCTTGAAATGCAGAAATTTCCTTTGATTAAAAATAGACCCATTGGGTTTAAATTCCAAGCATGCCTGTTGGCCAGGTCTATACAATGTTGTGAAAAATAAGAAGACATGAATTCTTGCCCAGACCTGGAGCCTCCTCGAATCATTTGGAGGGCACTGCAGGAAGAAGGGGACAGGGCAGGGCAGGGCTGGTGCTTTATTAAGAGGCTACCTGAGTGTGATCTCAGCCTGGGGCCCAGAATCACCTCAGAGGGTGGGAGAGATGGTGCCGGCCAAGCCACTGTGGCCACTGGAGGATAAAGATAAGACCAGGAGTCAACATTTGCTCTGGGGGAAAAACGGCAAAACTGCACTCTGGGGTCTCCAGGAGAAGTCAGCTGCTAAGTGCAGTCCCAGGCAATTTAAACTAATTCTGTCAGAGTTTTAAAAATACCAGTGTCCAAATACCACCTCAGACCAATTGACTCTAATTGCCCACAAACATTGGTTTTTTTTAAACAAAGCTCTCTAGATGCTTCCAATGTGCAAAGAGGCTGAAAAACCCCTGCAGAGGGGAAAGAAAAGGGCTCCTTTCCTACTGGTTGCGGCAGAGACTGTCTGCCCTGTTTATCCCAAAACTCTGCAAGTAACTTAGACTAATGGGAAAGGGGAGAAGCCTTCACCCGCTCCTATTTTATATCATTAGGATGGGAATTCTGTCGAGCGTTCACTCTCACTGCCTGATACCAGCAGGGCTCTGACAATGCACACAAAGCAGAGCATTCATTGTCTGAGAGCCACACTTGGATCTCGGTCCTCTGCTCATGGAAAACTTCCCTCAACAAATAAAAACGCTGGTAATAGATCAATATATACCAGTGAGGGGGAAAGTCTGAAGTTGCTCTATTTCTCCAATATAACAGAGAATAGCATCAATCAGCAATAGAATAAGTCTTTATTCAGGATGTTCATGGATATCAAGAAACCTGAAAGCTATTCATAGAGTTTTAAAGGGATAGCCTACACTCCATTGACATATCTACAATATAAATAGTTAACGTATGGGCCAGGGATTTAGCTCAGTGGTTTCACCACCTGCTGCGCAAGCGCAAGGACCCAAGTTCGATCCCCGGTACCAAAAAATAAAATAAAATAAAATAAAAATAGTTAATGTACACTGCAGTAATGTGTGTATGATATACATAATACATGCATATAGTCTGAAGTGGAGCTGGGAAGTTGTCCTTTGCTAATGTCTTGATAAACAGAGGAGCAGATGGACTTAGAGGAAAGACCAACATTTGATGTTCATAGACCGCACTCAAGCCTTGAGTCCATGATCTATCGTTTATCTTGAATGTATCTCTTCATTTATAAGATGTGGTCACTGCTGATGGGCCCAACGCTCAGTTACATGGAAGTGAAGTATGTGAGAGTGATCTGGAAACCGAAAAGGGTGGCACAAACATTATTCTTGTGATTCATCAGGAGGGAGTAGCACCTGCCTTCGTTATCTAACTTCGTAAGACCTGACGTCCATAACATTTATGAGCCAAGAAAAATATAGAGGTGGATCTCTAATAAAGGAAATTTTATTTGCAAATAAAGAATATGACTTCGATCTGGGGCACATACGGGCAGGTGTGGTGGCCTCTGGTATGTCCGAGGAACAAGAAGGCTGGGGTTTTACTGAAGAAAGAGAAAAGTGACAGAAGGTGTTTGGAAGGAAAGCTCACTGGTCCTTGTGATGGTTCTGCAAGAGCCTCTCTCCTCCCCAGCTGGCCACCAGGTGAAACTAATCTTAAAGTCAGGGCAGGCTGGGACCAGGGGCGTAGCTCAGGGGTGCAGTGCCGGCCTGGCAAGTGCAAGGTCCTGAGTTTAATTCCTTGTACCAGAAGAAAAAAAAGGAAGGCTATTTTGTTGGGCCAGGCTCGTCCTTGTTTGTTAGTTTGTTTAAGGGACAAAAGCTTTATTTAGCTAACAGTCTGTAGATTCCAGTCCATAATCAGCTGGCTCCAAGGCAGAGTGGCACACAGCTGAGGGGCATTGCAGAAGAAAAACAGTTCATGGCAGCCAGAAGATAGTAAAATCAACAAGGGATCTGAACAGCCTCTTTCTGTCCCTTTTATCTTATTCAGACTACATAGGACAGGTGGCACTCACACCCATAATCCTAGTGCCCTCAGCCCTAGCATTGCATCGTGAATCAATCACACACTCTAGATTCAGTCACCTCGGAAAAAGTTCCACCTATGACCACATGAGGCTTTGGAGGGACATCCAAGCACAAGCCATAACATTCTGCCCCTGATCCCCCAAAGATTCACACACATCCCTTTATGCAAAAGGCACTTAGTCCATCCCAGAGAGTTGCCAAAGTCCTAACAGTTTGAGCATGGCTGAAAAGTCCAAGTCCAAAGTCTCCTCTGAGATTTAAGGCAAGCTCTTAGCTGCGAGCCCCTGTGCAAATGCAAAGAAAGTTAAACACTTCCAGTGTGCAATGGCACAAGATAGACATTACCATTGCAAAAGGTACAAATAGGGGGCTACAAAGGAATGGGACCAAGGCAAGTCCAAAATCCAGCAGGGAAAACATTAAGTCCTGTAGTTCCATGTCCAGCATCCTAGGCCATCTGTGGCTCGATGTGAACTCCAAAGGGCTTGGGTGGTGCTGTCCCTATGGCACTGCCGATGGTTTGAGCTCCCATGGCTTCTCTTTGGCTGGCTCTGCTCCCTCCTTGCAGCTTTCCTTAGATGATTCATGCTCCTGGCTTCTCCAAACTTCTGGGGTCTCCACTGCACCTTTGGCTTCACACTCACAGCTTCACACACTGCCCTCTCAGGGGCACCCTGCCTGGCCTCCCAGGCCTGCTTCTGGAATCTGAGTGGAAGCCTTCCTGACCCTTCAATGCTTGCATTCTGCATGTGCCTAAAACTAGTGCCATGTGGATGATGCCAAGATCTGCTGCCTGCTGGGGTCGGAGCCAGGCTTCCTTCTCTCTTGGCAGTAGGGGTCCAGTGCCTATGGACCAAATCCCATGGAACAATTTCCCTAGGCTGCTGCCATTCTGGAACACAATGCTCTGTGGCTCTCTTTTCAAAGCTACTCTTTCACTTTTGCAATTTTGAGGCTGCAAAGGCTGGAGTCCTGCTGCTTCTTGCGATGCCCTCAGGCCATCTTTTCTATTCTCCTGTTCCTTTTCAGCAATCAAGATCTCTGCTCTGTCTTTGCAGGCTGCAACTTTACTGGAGCTTGCTTTCTGGCCAAATTCAAAATGTGTAAGTGGCTGCTGCCCTGGTTTTGGAAGCAGAGAGAAAATTTAGGAGGCTTTTAAGGCACTATAGGTGAGAGATGAAGATGGCAATTGAACTGGGTCTGGCAAAGGTAGGAGGTGAGTAAATTTGAGACACATTGGGATCTAGATGTATCAATGCATTCCCAAGAATTGAAGATGGAAGGGAAAGAAAGGGACAAGAACGTCTTCTAGGTTTTGGG
Source organism: Heterocephalus glaber (assembly GCF_053883595.1). Lineage (NCBI taxonomy): Eukaryota > Metazoa > Chordata > Mammalia > Rodentia > Bathyergidae > Heterocephalus > Heterocephalus glaber. The sequence goes on along the minus strand of NW_028258156.1, from coordinate 21,358,984 downwards.
TTCAAGCAATTGGAGGGCTGGTATTGCCATTCACTGACACAAGTGAGGTTCACAGAAGGAACAGCAGAGCCTAACAGGAAGGTGTGTAAATTGCATTTATTAGTTTTTGGCTCCTATAAATGGTACCGGGGATCGAACTCAGGACCTTGCCCATGTGAGGCAGGCGGCAGCACCACTGAGCTAAATCCCTGGCGTGGTTGAAAATATTTTGATGGGGATGATGGTAGATATGGTTTGAGAATTGCTGGGCACTTTGGGTTTTAAGTGTGATCATATGGCTGGGTGTGATGGCACACACCTGTAACCCCAGCACTCTGGGAGCCTGAGGCAGGAGGGTCACAAGTTCAAGCTCAGGCTGGACAACTCAGAGACTTAGTGAGACCCTGACTCAAAATTTTAAAAGTACAAAAACGTACTTGGGATGTAGCCTAGTGCAAAGGATCTAGGTTCAATCCCAAGTACCACACATACACACACAAAATACACGCACAAAAAGCAAGTAGATATGACCAGTAGGTGATAAAGGGTCTGAACCTGAGGTTTTGGAGAGAGGAACAAGCAAGAATTTTTGGTAACATTGGAAACTGGACACACATAGGATTCAAAAGAGCAAGTTGACGAGTTGCCTTTGTGAGCTGTTCCTTGGCATAGTTCCTGCCAACCACCACTGATCCCCTCTTTCCTTCTTATATTGAATTGTGGAGCCCATATTGACATTTCTTCTAACTCTCTCCAAATTCTTGACTTTTTTTTTTTTTTTTTTTTTGGTACCAGGGATCGAACTCTGGTCCTTGTGCTTGCGCAGCAGGCAGCGAAACCACTGAGCTAAATCCCCAGCCCCAAATTCTTGACCCTTAACATTAATTACTTTATTAATGAGAATCCTGTTGTTAAAAATGCCTTCAAGCTTCATATCAGGACAGTGACTTATGAAGTCTTAGAGTAAAATAGAGAGCTTTTCTGAAATACAGCATATTTGCCATTATAAAATGTCCTTGTGCTGTCACAGCTTTCCTTGAGTTGTTCCGTCTGCGTCCTCCAGGGTATTCTTTTATCTTGCTTTGTTCTCTTTTACTCAGCCCAGTCTCACTCTGCAGAGCCAGTTTCTCCCTCACTCTTTACTTTTATTTTTTCAAACAAACTTTGCTACTGTTTTGTTTTTTTTTAAGTTTCCTTGTGCTGATTTCACAATTCAAGCCAACAATGCTACCAATATGCTGATCTGAAATGATCAGGGAAGAACTTTCACTAACTCTGTCATTTCTGGGCTTTGAGACCTCTTCAGCAAGTCCCTTCATGTTTCTGAACCTTAGTTTTGTCATAAAAGAAATGGAGCAGACTATGACCCATAAAAGCTAGTCCCAACCATAATGTTCTGCTACTCAGTTATCCCATCCATTCTAAACAGGTGTCAGACACTCGGGCTGCATTGCTCTTTCCATCCTTTCAGAAGACAGAACCCTAGCTCTCAGACTCCAGTAACCACTAAGGCCATTTCCAGGGTCAGTTGTCAGCAATTCCCCCCTTCTACAAGAAGCACATTACCCACACATCTTAGAGCAGTTGTACCTCCAAATTACAGAACTAAATAGAAGGAGATTGCATAACGTCATTGTGCACTGTTTTATTTAAAATCTCACTTTGTGTGATTTGCTCCAAAGCTTTTTCTGTGACCATGATTCCCACTCACAGTACTGAGCATATCTGTATCTTTAGAACCAACAAATTCAGCTACGACATGGGATATCATTCCTTCACCAGCTCATTTAGTAAAGACATGGGTCACTGTCTTTCACAGATTATGAAGAGTTTTGTCACAGTAAGTGCATTAGTGAGCTTTCCTTTTTGAAGTATCTAAGATCACCAAAATATGAAGAGAATAGTTTTGTGATGGGGATTCCAGGCGGTAATGGGGAGGACCTGTTGCTTTAGGCCTCAGTTGGGGTGCAGGAGGCGCAGCACATTAGGATGGGGAGGTATGGCAGAGCAACGCCATTTACTTCATGGCCAGACACAAAAAAGAGGAGGAGGAAGGGGCTAGGGCCCCATAGTTCCACTTCCGGGGCACCTCCCAAGGGCCAGAAGAACTTCCGCTAGGCCTCACTTCTTAGTCTCACCACCTCCTGGTAGTTGCAGGCCTTCAAATATGTGCTCTGGGAAACACTCCAGATCCAAACCCCAGTGCCAGCCCAGGAGGGGAACCTGCGAGACACTACTGAAAATATTTTGTGGTCATATTTAATCACAAGGTGCCTTATCAGTTAAATGCTAAACTGTAATACTTTATACTACCTTATAGACGTGAACAGGATTAACGTAAAGAATTATCAATTTTTCCACTTAATAAATGTTTTATACTCATCACAGTTTAATATTTTTAGGCTAACTCTAATAAGGTTTAAGTTCTTTGCCTGTAAGTCTAATTTCTTTCCCTCCTTTATTTGAATATCCATTAGGCCAACTCAAAAAACTATCAATGTAAAAATATGAGAAGAATTATACTGCGATATTTAAAGTCAATATAATGTATCGTAAATAAATATTTAACTCTCATTATATTAATATCTTATCAGCATAACATGACCAAACAGAATGATCGCTGAGCATAAGCAGCAGAGAGAACCATCTGGTCCACTGTGTACTAGCTGACTTCAGTGTCCTGTTCAACTGGGACATTTTGATTTCTATTTCACAACAGTGATTTCAAACATAGAGGGGTTTTTTGTTTGTTTTATTTGTTTTTGGGTTTTTAAGACAGGGTCATGCTATTTAGTCCAGGCTAGCCTCGAACTTGAGGTGATCCTCCTGTCTCAGCCTCCCAAGTGCTGGGATTACAGGCGTGCCCACCATGCTGGGCTTCTACTTTGGTTTTTGGCAAAACGATGGTACAGGCTGGTTCTGGCCCAAGGACTGCCTGTTTGGTGTTTCCTCACCCAAACCCATTCTTGAGTTTCCATTGAACAACCAAAATCCCATACATTTCTACTTTGCTTTGAGTACTCTTTAGTCAGCATTGGCTCAGGAGACATAAAATATCTAGGACTCTTGACTGTTTTAAAAAAAAATCATTGTGTTTTCTGTAGTAAGCTTTTGTGTGATTAGGTGTACAACGGGAGAATAAAAGAAGCATTACTTTTGGGGGTGAATGCTTACTAATCCTATTTTAAGAGTATATGGGGCCGGGGATTTAGCTCAGTGGTTCTGCCGCCTGTCTCGCAAGATCAAGGACCTGAGTTCAATCCCCGGTACCAAAAAAAAAGAGTATATGAACTCATCAGTAAACATGAAACTACATTATGCCCTACCTTATGTAACTTATAATCTCTGACCTTTTCCTGACTCTTAACTTTTGTTCTCTTTCTACAGAACTTCAAAATATTTTTCTAGTTAAGCACAGGGCAAACAAAGATGTAAAGGGAGACAAGTCATCCTGTGTGTCCCCTGAATGTCTTCCTGCTCGCCTGTTGAGACCACTCCAAATTAGTCTGCTTTAATTTTTTTTTCTTGGAAGCAGAAAAGAAAGGAATGGAAAAGGGGGAAAGAGGGAACAATGAGGACTAGGGAGAGTCTTTAACCTTTGAAAAAAGGTAAAAAAAAAAAGTTATCTCTGAAAAACTAAAGATGCATGATATTTAGCTCTCTCATTGTTTATTTATTGAATAAATACTGATCAGATATCTATTCTATGCCTGGCACTGTTCAGAGCTCTGGGGATGGAGCAGACCAGGTTCTTGCTTTCTCAGAGTTTCCAACCTTGCAGGGTTGATAACACAGAAGAGAGAGTTGGTACAAGGTGGCAAGATACTCACAGGAAGCGCTGAGTGACTTGCAGGCCAGGGTGCTGTGACTTAGAGAAAGTGGGGGGCCCCACTGAAAGGGTGGTCATGGAAAGTGCCCTAGGAGATGACTTTTGCCCAGAGACCTGAAGGAAGAGAGAGAACCAGGGATTTCTCCCCATCTGTCGGCAGGTGCGAGGTTTGTGTGTGTGTGTGTGTGTGTGTGTGTGTGTGTGTGTGTGTGAGCTATGTGTGAATGCATGCATGAAGGAAAAAGACACCAGTGCAGCTGGGGTGAGAGGAGTCCAGGCGGAAAGACTCAATAGTCTCAGCACCCATGGGGATGAGAAAGTGGAATGAGTTGCTCACGCACCATTATGAAGTGCTTCATGGCTATCTGCACTTAGATTCACTGTAGTGTGAAGAGATGGGCTCTTAGTTGGGCAAGGTGGCACACTCCTGTAATGCCACCACTCTGGGAAGCTGAGGCAGGAAGATTGCAAGTTCAAACCCAGCCTGGGAAACTTAGGGAGATCCTGTTGCAAAATATAAATTAAGAGGCCGGGAATGTACCTCAGTGTGAAGGCCCTCGGGCTGAAATGTCCAAGATGGCCTCTGACAGAACTGGGGGTTGTTTGCTGACAGCTAAGATGTCTTGGTGCTTCTCCATGTGGCTGATACCTCCCACTGTCTCACACTAGAATAGCCAAACCCAAGCACCTTTGCTTAATAGCTGGCTTCCAAGAAGGTGGTAAAATTCCCAGGCCTGGACGTTGAGCCAGCGTACTTCCATTGCATTCTATTAGTAAAGCAAGTCACACGGCCAGCCTAGGGATGAGAAGTGCTACAGTTTGTGTCTGAATGTCCCCCCAAAGCCTCATTCGCTTATAAGTGGGGCTTTGGGGAGGTTTTTGGATGATGAGTTTATATCTGACTTAGGAGAGGGGCCTGCTCAGCGGCACGTGGCCCGGAAGGGTCTATCTCCCCCTCTGGCTGCTCCCTTCACCCTGTCTCTGCTTCACTCCTGCCCTGCCTTGCACAGCTCTCCTCCACCACGCCCCCCTGCCTTGGTGTTCCTTCTTTGGAACCAGCTGACCCTGAACTGAAACGTGAACCAAAATAAACTTGTCCTCTTTAAGGTGGGAGTGTCAGGTATTTTGTTCCAGTGAGAAGGGAAGTAATGAAGACAGAATAACAAACAACTGTGGCCATCTTGAATCTATCACATTCTGGAAAAACCAAACAACTTACATTTATGTTTCTTGAACACCTTGCTACTTCATTACATGTGCCTTTGCACATAGAAGTCGTGTCTGGAATGACCTTTCCCTTTTCCCTCGTATTAACCTTTTATTAGTTACCTTTAGTCAAACACTAGCCTTTTAATTATGTATTCCTACTGCCTCTCAATCTCTTTCCTTCTCTCCACCTCTGTGAACATAGTCCAGGTGTTCATTACTTGTTGCTTGGGTGACTTCAAGAAATCCCTCACCTAGGGTAAGGGAACCCACCCTCTTCAGAGGGTGGGTAAGAAACATTCCTTGTTCTTGCTGACTCCAAAGCCAAGGAAAATGAGGCAGTGTGGAAATTCCAGTTCTCTCCAAACCAAATCAAACCAAGCCAACCAACCATCCAACCAAAGGGAGCCCATTTCCTTGAACCGTGTCTTTGAGCAGACCCTGACTTATCATTCTTTTAACCACCAAACATCACATGTACAATTTCTGCCTACATTTTATTACTTCTCAGTTTTCAATCCCTTGAATGATGGCTTCCACCTTTATTTTATTTTATTTTATTTTATTTTTTGGTACTGGGGATCGAACTCCCAACCTTGCACTTGCAAGGCAGGCAGCGGCTAAATCCCCTGCTCTTCCCCCTTTATTTTTAATTGAAATTTGTTCTCAAGGCTCACCAATGTCAAGGTGTACTGATTAGAGATCTTTCTGTTGAAGGTGATAGAAATTCCAACCAAAACTGCTTACACAAAAGGAGAATATGTGTGAGCTCATATAAGTGAACAGTCCAGCAGCAGGGTCAACAGCAGGCATGGCTTCATCCGGGGCTCAGCACCACGTGATGCCATTTCTCTCCCTTGGCTGGGATTTCTAGTGCTTGCTCCATCATAGGGCTACAGGACAACAGCTCTGGTTCCTGTACCTACTTGCATGGATATCTAGAGAGAACAAGGGTTTGCTTCACTCTTTCTGTGTTCTAGACCCCTGGGCCAATCACTGCCATGAAAATGTGTAGCTCTGATTAGCCAGGCTTGAGTGACCAATCAATCCTAGCCTTTGGAGTGGAGATGTCCTGTAGAAACATAATGGATGCCACAAATGTGAGGCATGGATGTAAGCCATGAATGTAATTTTAAATGTTCTGATAGCCACATTTTTAACAAGCCAAAAGAATTAGGTGAAATTAAATGTTATGATTCATTTTCTTTAACTCAGTATATCCAAAAAAAATTATTTTAACATGTAATCAATATAAAAAGTACCAAGAGAACTTTATTTTTTGCTTTTACTAAGTTGTCAAAAACCATTTTAACAAGTCTTCCAAGTCAGGGAGGAGAGACAGATAAGACATACTTTGAAAAGCACTATCCTAGAGACTGTTCATTCCCAAAATGTGCCCAAGACTCCTGAGAGACCCGCTGGAACAGGTTTAAGGAGTTGAGCGTGAAGGCAGGGTTGGTGTAGCACTGGGTAGAACAGGTAGAGACCTTGACTATTGCTACCACGTTGCTGTCATCTACTGGTCATAACATGCGTTGCAGCCACTTAAACAACCGGTCATCTGTGAGCGTTGGTATTATTTCTGCCAACACACCTCCTCAACTGCGTCTTGAAATGAAAAGCCCTAATTGTGTGCACTATGGACTCTAGACTAATGTCCACCAGGGTACTTTTTTTCCTATCTGCTACAGTACTGGCAGATTGCTCCCTCCTTTACACTTACCGTACCCTTCTGTAAGTGTCTCTCATTTCCAATTTGTGGACTTTCTATACCTTCTGAAGGCAGTGTACAGGCCAATGCCTTTGCACCTTGGAGCCTCAGTTCCTTCAGCTATAAGATGATAACGTTACCTTGTTATTTTGTGAAGCTTAAATTGCATAGTGTTTATAAATTGTTTGACATAGTGCCGAGCATACATATGTATGCATATGCATATGAATAACGCTGTGAAGGTTACTACTACACACATTTTAATTGGAAATGTGAACGGTGACTATTTGGCAATACTGACAGATTCCACTTCACGTTAAGTTTTTTAAAATCCTTGTTAACATCCTTGTCCTTTAGAGACACACGCTCAACTAGTTAGGGGGGATGACAGGACTGTTGGGATTTGCTTAAAACAAAACCAGAAGTGAAGCAATGTTGGTCATGATTTGATCATGGTTGAAGTTGAATAGAATATTTTTCATTCTATTTTGTCTGTATTGTGTGTATTTTAAATTTTTTCCTAGAACTTAAAAAATTTTTATGTTCTTCATAACATCATTTATAATGCTAGATGAGTTGATGTTATATATTGATTGTTGATTAATTGCTATCATTGAACAGAAATTAGAATTTTGTCATTTTAAAGAGGCTATATATATATATATATATATATATATATATATATAGGTACTGGGGATTGATCTCGGGACCTTGTGCTTTCGAGGCAGGTGGTGGAACCACTGAGCTAAATCCCTGGCCATATAATTATATTTTTAACTGGGCACACATACCTGTAATCCCAGCACTCAGGAGGCTGAAGCAGAAGGATCATGAGTTTGAGGCCAGCCTTTACAACAGAGTGAATTTGAGGTCAGCCTGGACTACATAGTGAGATTCTGTCTCAAAAAAACAAAATAAAAAAAGTTCTATGGTGCATGTCTGTAATCCTAGCATTTGGGAAGCTGAGGCAGGAGGATTGCTGCAAGTTCGAGGCCAGCCTGGGCTACACAGTGAGTTCAAGGTCGGTCTGAACTACATATATAGCGAGACCCTGTCTCAAAAAACCAAAAATAAAAAAAAAATTAAAAAAAAAAACAAACCCCAAAATAAAATCTTTTTAAAAGATGAAATCAAAATAATTGGCTGCACATACCTCCAGAAAAAGATTATATGGGAGCATGTTTTAGCTTCTCATGCTAGGGGTCATTTTGTCAGAAAGATGATGAAGAAGTGTAAAATCATTGACAGAGGCAAAACCCACCTTCTGCAAGAAATACAGAAAGAAGGAATTGCAGAGCTTGTCTTTCAACCTCTCTCTCTCTCTCTCTCTCTCTCTCTCTCTCTCTCTGTAATGCCAGGGGTCAAACCCCGGGCCTCACACATGTTAGGTACATGTTTACCACTGTGCACACTCCCAGCCCTCTCTTCTTGATCACAGTAAATAAATAAGGAAAACGCCTACTTGCCTGGAGACAGGAATCAAGGAAATGGCCAATCTGTAGCAGATGATAACAGGTTCTTGTGCATTAGAGACCCTGCTTATTATTGGTAGGAATAGCTGTATTTCCCCAGTAGTTCTATTTCTTTCATCTGATCTTCATTTAATCCTGTTACAGCCAGCTCATGCTCAAACCTGCCCCCCTATGATCCTTTTCGTGCTAAGAGTGAGCTAACAGTTTTTCTAATACCACAAGTTTCTTCTACATTATTTCTCGCTCAGTCTTTGGATACAGGAATAACCTAGAGATCTCACTGTGCATTTATGTGTGTTTCCTGAGTGTTTCGGTCATCTTTTAGTTTCTTAATAGCTAGGATGAATTCTTTCTCAACTGGAAACATTAAATGGAATATGTTGAATGAGATAAAGTCAAGGGCATTTCCAATTTATTTACCCTCAAGTACCATTTCCACCGGAAGGAGTTTAAATTCTGTGAGAACAAAGACTGCGAAGAGGAAATCTTTCTTGAGCTGGCAGAAAGTGGCTTTGAGAGATACACTCCAGTTGCCCAGTGCCTCTTATCAGAGAGAGAAAGAGAGGTACAAGTTTGAGAGGCATCAGGATTATTTTTCAATTGACTAAACAGATCAACAGTATACTTGCGTTTGTTTAAATCTCATAAAAACAGTCAGAGGCAGAGAATTATTTTTTGAGGACAGCAGAGTTTGGAATCTGAAGTCCTGGATATGGCTCCTGCCTTCCTCACTTCTCAACTTGTGAATGTAGACCAGTCACTTCATCTCATAAAGGCAGAAGTTTCCAGCTCTACTCTCCGAAGATTACGCTGGGGCTGACAATGCTGGTGACTGAGTCACTGGGAGCCCAGTGCGAGTGCCAGACGGGATTCTGTTCTCTCTGAAAGGCCACTCACAGGCAACTCCAACCACTGGCTTAATCCATGGTACCGAAGATTCAGAGAGAGCACTTGTGGCTTAAAATGCACTTGAAAAATGACTTCTATTGACCTATAGGTGTCCAGTGCTGTATAGAATCATTATAGGGATAATGATCTCCCTTCACTCTGAACCAGATGTGTTACGTGTAAGTTTTCTCTAATTCTCCTAACAGTCTTCAAAGGAATCATCATTTCCCTTTTACAGACGAGGAAGTAGTTCAGAGGATCAGCGCATTTATCCCGGGGCTCAACCAAAGGAATGGCAGGATGCGCTTCCAACCCTGGTCCTGACCCCCATACCCACACCTCTTCCTGGCTGTCGCACTGTCAGTCACTGTGCCTTGTCCTTTCCTCCTGTTTGTCCCGATGTCCCCATGCCTGAGACATCATTTTCCCTCTGCTCTCCGTTAGTTTCTCTCCTCTCTCTCACAAAGTCCTATCCAATTTAAGTAATTACATCTCTTTCAACAACCAACTTAAGTAATTACATCTTGCACATGCAGTTGGCTGTCCACGTCCACAGGTTCTCCCTCTGTAGAGTCAACCAAGCATGGAGAGACAAGATCAGAAGGGAACTGCATCTGTCTTGAGCATGTACAGACTTTCTGCTTGTTGTTATTCCCTGAACAATCGGCATACCAACTATTTACATAGCGTCTAGGCTGTATTAGGCATCATAGGCAAGACAGGACCGCTGAAAGCCCACAGGAGGGTGTGCACGGGCTGTGTGGAAACGCTATACTGTCTAATATGCTCGTTTTATCCTTGAGCATCTTAGGATTTGGGTATCTGTGGGGACCCTGGAACCCATTTCCCAGATAACTTATCTCTGCTAGCCTCTTTCATCTGTGGAACAATTTTTTAAGAGTGCATTTTAGATGCAAGTCATGTGCTAGGCACAGGGAATTTATCAGTAAACAAAACAGAGAGGAATCTTAGTCCTCATGGAGCTTAGATCTTCATGGCAGCAAAATGGTTATGAAATAAACACAACAAAGTATGATATAGTGTGTTAGGAGGTGATAAATACTGTGGGAACAAATCAACCCGGGCCAGGGAGAATGAGAACACAGAGCAGTCAATGGCTATGCTGTGATTTTATTTTTTTCTTCTGGTACTGGGTATTGAACCCCAGACCTTTGCTCTGAGCTACATCCCTAGTCCTTTTTATTATTGCCCAGGCTGGGCTGAGTCTGCCTCAGTCTCTCAGCGTGCTGGAATTGCAGGTGTGGACCACCAAGCCTGGCTTCCAGTTCTAAATAGAAAATCAGGACAGGCCTCTCTGAGGAAATGACTTTGGAGTGAGGACTTAATTCCTATTTTCCCCAAGAATGCTCACCAGCGGCCCTGGCGGCTGCAGCATTTACCCCAAGGTAAATCACGGATTATGGATATGATGTGCTACTTTGTGTTATGCTGGGCCTCGACATGTACCACACCAAAAAAATCATCAAATTCCTATCATCATATACATTTCTGTTACTTTAGGGATAGGGATAACTTCTGTTCAGAAATAACTCTAAGAGCAACTTTTATATTTGATTTTCACACTGTAAACTGATCGATTTGCTTCAGCCTCTGAGAGCATGTTTGTGTAAAGTGAAACGAGCACAAGCAGTGAGCTGCACTTCTTTTTTCTAAACAGAAAATGGATTAAAGGTGGCAGAGCCATGAGTCCTTTGGCTAATGCCATCCAAGGCAGGAGTAGGGGTGGAGGTGTGGACCCAGGCCCAGCCCAGGTCGCTGCCTTTGACGCTTCTGTGAGCTTCCTGAAATCGGAGATTTGCTGTTAGCTTTTCTGTATTTCCTTCCATGTCCTGTACACTGTATTGTACCTAGTTGTTGTTTGGCAACTAACGCTTCGTAATTGTTGATTTATTAATTATGGAACATCACTAAGCTTCATACTTACAATAATTGTAAAGCATTAATGGTAAACCTTTCCAGCCCTACGCCAACATACATGTTCCTTTCTCGGGTTGTTTTGTTTTTAAAGGCAAGGTCTCGCTATGTAGCCCAGGGCGGCCTTAAACTCTCAGGGATCCTCCTGCCTCAACCTCCTGTGCACCACCCTGCAGGGCTCACATTTCATTTTTAGAGTTTTCTAATAGATAAGGGGAATTTAGCCTCAGAAAAACCACATTATAATCAGGGCAGAGCCATGGCAGACGTGAAGTCTCAGCCACAGGGAGCCATGTGGTGGAAAGAGCCCAGCGACTGCTGCTTAGCAATGAGTAATGTGTCTACACAAAGGGATGTGGCGTAGGACTGCAGAAGGTTCAGGGCAGCTGATTTGGAGTTTGCAATTTCTCAGCTCTCTGATGTGACAGATGCTATTTAAATTCTTTGGGCTTCTGTTTCCTTTTCTGTAAAACAGGGTTAGTGAATCCTGTGTGTCTCTCTGTGTCATGAGATTTTAAGGAAAGCGTTGCATTTGAAGTGTCTGCTGTGTAGCAGCCTTTTAGTAAACTGTAGGACACAGTCAGACTTCCAAGTTGGAAATAACCTCCATGAGAGCAATCCCGGGTCTCTGTGCAGAGAAGAATTTCTCTCCCGCTGCCGGAGAGCCAGGAATCTGTGTGCGGTTTTGAGAGGCAGCCTCAGCAAGCTGTCAAGAAGGAAGCTACCTGAGCCCCGCTGAGATTTTCCACAGCAAGGGCCTGAACTGGACACTGCTGATGCCACCTCTGGAGCCTACAGTAGCATCATCATTGCTGCCAGGGTGGGAATCTAAATTGTCATGGTTTCTACTGACTATGGTGATTCCAGACCTCTGGAAGGCTGAGGCAGGAGGACTGCAAGTTTGAGTCAAGCCTGGGCAAATTAGTTACTCAGTGAGAGAGACCTTGTCTCAAAATAAAAAATAAAAAGTGTGGAGGCCCTGGGTTTGATACCCAGTACCAAAAAAAGAAAAAAAGAAAGAAAGAAAGAAAAGAAAAGAAGTCAGGTTTCCCTGTGCTTTGCTTGATTCAGGTTCTGACGAGTGCGTGTAACAGGCAGAGCTTAGGTTTTGTGCCTGTTCCGGCTGCTGGGGACTAGCACAGCCAGAGCGGCCAAGCGGGCTTCCCAGGGGAGCCTGTCCTCATGGGTAGCGGGTCCCTGAAATGTGGAGATAGCCTCCAAAGTAACAAATGCCCACTACCAGGAGCTATTGGGACTATTTTTCCTGTAAGAAACTTTACACTGTTTTATTGCGGTGTAACTGACAAAGAAAAATGGCATATATGTGAACAATGGGATTTGATATAGGTGCACACTGTGAAGTGACCAGAATCACAGTCATTAGCACATGGTGTCACATAGTTGCCATTTTACAAATGTGTCACGAGGACACTTCCAATCTACTCTTCCCAAATGCTAAGTATAGAATACAGAATTACTGACCACAGTCACCGTGCTTTACACTAAGTCTCCAGGACTTACTCATCTTAAGAGTGGGAAATTGACACCCTTCTCGCTTTGGTGTTCCTGTAAAAAATTATATCCTTCGATTAACATCTCACCATCTTCCCCACCCCACCCCCATGCCACTAATTACCACCTTTCTACTCTGCGTGCATTCCATGTTTTTAGATTTTGCATATAAATGAGATCACATAGTATTTGTCTTCACGTGTCTGATTTATTTCCCTTATCATTATGTTCTCTAGGTTCATATGTGTTGTCACCAGTGACAGGATTTCCTACTTTCCATGGCTAAATAATATTCTTCTATACATATATATATATTTTTTTTCTTTACTATTCATCTGTCAGTGGAGATGTGGGTTATTTCCATATCTTGGCTACTGTGAATACTGCTGTGATGAACACAGGAATGTAGATATCTCTTCAAGATATTCATTTCCTTTCCTTTGGATATACATCCAGTAGTTAGATTGTTGGTTCATGTAGTGGCTCTAGTTTTAATTTTTTAGGAACTGTCATACTGTTTTCCATAGTGGCTTTACCATCTTATTCTTACCAACAGAGTACAAGTGCTTACTTTTCTCCACAGTCACTAACACTAGTTATCCTTTTTTAGAGGGGGGTGGTGATGGGGTTTGAACCTTCACACTGAGCTACATTCCCAGCCCTTTTAAGTTTTTGTTTTGAGACAGAGGGTGCTAAATTGGTGAGCTGGAACTTGAATTTTGGATCCTCTTGTCTCATCCTCACAAAGGGCTGGGATTACAGCCGTGTGTCCCCTTGCCTGTCTTGTCTTTTTAACAATATTCATCCTAACAGGTATGAGGCTACTGCAACTGTTACATGGTTATTTTTTATTTTTTATTTTTTTTTTTGGTACCGGGGATCAAACTCGGGTCCTTGTGCTTGCGCAGCAGGCGGCAAAACCACTGAGCTAAATTCCTGGCCCTACATGGTTATTTTTATAAGCAATCTCTTTGTAATGTGGATAAATAGCACTGTAGGGCTTTACAGGTGGATGGTATGGTAAAATTTGAGAAGCAAAGAGATGATGTAGCGCACAGTTTATACACAGAAAATGACCAAGCAGCCAGATCTAGAGCTTGGGCCTCCTAATTGTCAGTGCAGCCTCCTTCCAACATTCCTTCTTGTCTGTAAAATGAGTGTGAGGACAATATTTGCTTCCTGAAAATCCCATTCCATCCTCCTCACTCAGAAAACTCTTGCCTGGATTATAGCTTAAGCACTTCTCCCTGGGAAAGCCTTCCACTCCTGACTTATCCCTCCTCCCTCAATGTGCTCTGTCCTGATACTTCTCGTGGGACTATTATGGAACTAGTTGGTTAATGGTATGTCCCCACTTAGGGTGTGAACTCCACAAGGTCAGGCACTGGTTCTGGTTTAGCTCCCTGTTGCTTCCCTAGCTTTTTATCACAATGATAAACTTGTAGTGGGTCCCCAGGGATCACTGGACCAGAACAGGAGTGACTAGATAAAGAGTGCTTGCAAATTATAAAGAAAATTCAGGCAATTACAATGGTTGTTACCACTTTTATTGCAGTGGTTAATGCTCATACTTAAGGCAGGTGTTGGGCTGCCTTGGGCAGAACAGCACTTGCCAAGACTTGCCTTTGACTTATCTATTTTGGCTCCTTTTCTCTTTATGGCTATGTCCTTCACTTGATGTCTATTTCTCATTTATTATGTTCCTTTTCCCCCATCCCATGTCTGGTTCTTACCCTTCAGAACAATCCCTTCTCCCTCCCACCCAGGATCTTATTTCCTTGCCCAACCGTCAGAAGAAAATCCGCTAATAAAGCAGTTCACAGGGCAGTGAGGATTAAATAGAGAAAGGATATAAACCTTTTAGTGCAGGGTCTAGCACATCTGTTCAACAGATGTTAATTCTTTTAGCCCATTTTCCCTAAGGGAAAAATTGTAGCCAGCTACTGACAGCTTATTTTAATAGAGAATTTTTGGAAAGGGAACAATAGAATGAGTCTCTTGTGGAAACTTTCAGGTCAAGAGTTAGAGCACTGGTCAGGTAGAGCAGAAGTATTTTGGGTGGAGAGCCATTTAGAGATCCTCATGTCTCACTGTGTTTGTATCACCGATTCAGCCCTCACTTGAGGAAGCTTATACAACAGCCTCTTCAAAAAGGCCGTGGAGCCTACTTGAAAATAATTTAACAAATAGTGACTGGGACTTGCTCTATACCTGCCAGTGTGCTAGGCACCTGTGCAGTGGGGCTGCTCATCACCCCCAATATCTGCTCATCCCTTCCGCATTAACGCAGTGTTAATTATGCACTAGGGCAACCCAACTCTGCTTCCAAATCCCACTGCAGCTACATGCAGGTTTGTCACCAGACGGGAAAAAAATACGAGTTTTAATGGACCCAGGCCATTCTGGCTGGTACTCAAGAGCCAAAGACCATGGGACCAATTGTTGGGCAAGGATAAAGATTTATTTGGGAGCTGGGCATAGTGGCACACACCTGTAGTCCCAGCATACTGGAGGCTGAGGCAGGAGGATCACTGTGAGTTCCAGGCCAGCCTCGGCTACATAGTGAGTTCAAGCCCAGCCTGAACTGCATAGTGAGACCCCCTCTCAAACAAAACAAAACAAAAAGATTTATTTGGGAATCCAGCAAATCAAAGAAGATAGGAAGCTACTGCCTACAGAGACCACCTTAGGGAGCTCTGAGTGCAAAGGGCTTTTGCAGGGAGGGAAAGGGGGCAGGGGGACAAAGGACAGGAAGGCTAACTGGGGAGCGAGGTCTCTGTCATCCAGGTCTTGGTTTTTTTGTCTCTCTTGCCAGAATGTCCATGAGATAAACAACAGACTTTCACCTCAGTCTCCATAATTTTTTGACAAACATGTATTTCCTTGCAAGTTAAACTTTGGCTTACATTTAATTAAAGAACAAGATTATCAAATCCTTGGTCCATACTTTGAGATCACCCAAGACCACCAGATGTCCTGGGTCAGTAAATCTAGAAAAAAGTTGGTAATTAGAAAGTTTAAAATCTCACACCCTTTTCCTTTTCCTAGTAATTGCTACCCTTGCAGTTAATCATCAAGATATACAAGGGATCTTTTGCCCTTTTTTTGACATGCAACATCGGATGTTTTGACAGCATCCCTTTAAACGGTTCTGCAATTCTCCCCTGCCGCAAAGCACTACGCTCGCTCCTTTAGGACAGAGCACGACTTCGAGCGTGATCTGAACGTCCGGACTACGCGAGCCAATCGCGCCGCTCCAGGGCGTTGTCGTAAATAGCTGTTGCGCACGCGCAGGGCGGGGAGACCTTGGAAAAGCGGTGGTGGTGCTCAGCGGAGGTGAAAGCGTTGAGGAAGGGAAGGTACTGAGGGAAAATGCAGAGCTGGAGTCGCGTGTACTGCTCCTTGGCCAAGGTGAGGGCCGACTGCGTGGGGCTCTGGTGAGCCCAAGACACCGGGAAGCCGCTCGCAGGGCCCGGGCGCGGCCTGCAGATGGGGGCGGGAGAGGCCTGCGGCCGGGCGAGCACAGAGTCCTGCTCTGCCTCTGCCCCCGCGCGGCCCGGCCTCGCTCAGGGCTGCCAGGCGCCGGCCCCGGCCCGGGCTGTGCAGAGTCCTCTCTAGTTGTTTGATTGCTACCTGTTCCCCCACCACCACCGCACCCCTAAAACTGGGCTCTGGCGTGCGGGTTACACATAGGCCTTCACCTTGGCAGGGAAATGAAAACTACCCGTGTCACGAACGTCTTAGCTCCTCACACCTTCTACCTAATCCTAGTCCCGACCTGGGAGCGGCCTAATTTCCTGCTGTGGGTAGATGAGCTTGGGGCAACTGTTTGAATGGCCCAGGCTTGGTCAATCCCAACAGATACCCCTGGAAATTAGCCCCAGGGATTCCTCTAAGGTCCTGTCAGTGTTTGCCCTTCTAAACTAGTGACCGTTGCTTTCTTTCAGGCCCATCTAGAAGCTTGTACTTTTAATCTCAGCGAGTTGTTAAGACAACTTTTGTTCATCTACCGACCAAATATAACGATCAGATTCCTTTGTTTCAAACACGAGGTCCCTGTGTTCCCCAGAAGTTAATAGGCTAGAAATCGTGCTTTTAAAGAAATGGAGCTGGGACTAAAACTCGGGGCTTGGCAGTTTGCTGCCCTTTTGCCTGTTGTCCTGACCGTAGGTGCAAGAGTTGGAACAGAGAACATTTCTCCATCAGAGTAGGTTTTTGTCACTGCCTCTCATTTGCCCGCTGTGATAGGTGTAGAAACTGTTTGCTGTGTGCCTCCCTATTAGGAAATGGTAGATGTAGGTATTTAGAGATTGTGAGATTATGATGCAGTAGAATTGTAGTATCTCCAGTATATGAATATACTGTATAATCTATTCTCCTTGTCTAATTTTCTGTCCCCAGTTGCTTTTTTAGGAACATATTCTTACATAGTTCTGGGTAAATGTGGATATAGATCCATAGTAGATTAGAGTTAGGAAACAGTAATTACAAGTAAAAGGGTTGGTATAATGTAAGTTATTTAAGTACTGAATTCGAACTCCAGAGGTTTAATTATGACGGTAAAATGATCCCTGACACTGAAAATTAACCGTGGTTTCTGGAAAGTTAATAAAACTTAATGCTATTGAATATATTTGTTTTGTTTTGTTTTGTTTGGTACCGGGTATTGAACTCAGGACCTTACGCTTTCAAGGCAGGCGGCAGAACCACTGAGCTAAATCCCTGGCCCCCTGAATATATTTTTATTAGGTTAAATACAACAGGTTTTTTTTAAAAATAAAAGTACTATAATTGTGGCAGGCTGAGATTGTGGAATTTTTGTTTTTGCCAAAGAAGAGAAAATGATATGTTGCTTCTGTGTGGCAATAGACCATTAATAATCAGTGCTTATTTACCCCAAATTGTTATGTTTTTGTTAACCTTCAATAGTTCTGTCTTGAATTTATATTTTACATAATGGGAACATTTTCCTTTTTTCTAGAGAGGGCAATTCAATCGAATATCTCATGGCCTACAGGGAGTTTCTGCAGTACCTCTGAGAACTTATGCAGATCAGTCAAGTAAGTATTTAGCACAGCATTTTTTAATTAGATTAGCTTGACAGTTACTTTGTGTGTTGATGGAAAAACAAGCAGATGTTAGAATGACTAATAAGTAATGTATGTTAAGTCATTTGCTTTCATTATTATTTACTTAAATGTTTATTGAGCCCTGGTGTGTTCCAGTTGGTAAATAAGGCAAAACCCTGCTTTTGTGAAACTTACAGTCTGTTGATAAAAACCCATCAATATGTAAGTAACAGGTAAATTGCAAATTAAAGCAAGTAACTGGGAGGGCGAGAGACTCTTTAAGAACAGGATGCCAGTGAAAGCCTTTCTGAGGAGGCGATGTCTGAGCAGGTGTCTGAATGAGGTGAGACAGGTTATTTCAGCAGTGGGAAAGGTGTGAGATGAGAATTAGCTTGTGAGATTTCAGGAATGGCAAGAGAGGGCTGGCGTGGCTGGTGCAGAGGCCCAAGCAGTGAAAAAATCAGGGAGGTGAGTGGGTGTCAGATCATGAAGTGCTTTGTTAACCAGGCCAGGTGATGTAGATTTTACTGTTATGTGTGGTGGTTTTGAGCAAAGGAGTAATTTCATATGTTTATGGTTTTTAAATTTAATTTTGCCCACTAGGTAAGATTGTCTTGGTTGTTTTAACACTGTTCAGAGTAGTGAGATGACTTTTAACATTCTGAAAAAAAGTCTTGATGGTTTCAGCAAAAGCACCTTTTAGGTAGCAGGGTCTACCTGAAAGGATTATTGACTTTTTTTGCCTATTTTTGAAATTTCTGTGAAGGATATTTTATTTTTTAAGCATTTAAGGCGGGAGATAAGTTTGATGGTATTGAGGTATCCTAACACATATGTGCTGCCTGGCCTTTTCCTGCTTTATAGATGGAAGAACTGAGCCTTAGATTTCTGGGAGAACCCTTTTGGCTTTAGTCCCTACACTAAATCACGTCTACTCGTTCCCTTTCCTTAGATGAGTATTGGTTGCCCAGCTTGAAGAAATCAGATTCTGATACAGTCCTTGTTACAACATCTGAGAGGTGCTTGAATATTCTTACAAACCACGTTTGTCAGATTTGCAACGTTTTGTCTGTTACTGTAGACAGGACCTCACATTTTATAACAGAAACCACTTTCTTGCAGTTAATCATACACATGATATTCATTCATTTACTTATTCCTTTATACATTATTCATCAGATATTTAATATCTACCATGTCCTAGCTATAGGGTTAGATGCTGGGATGCGGTACTGAGCCAGACTGATAAGACTGAACTTCATTGAGTTCACAGTCCGCTTGGAAAAGACAGACACCTAGCAAATATTTATAATTGTGACAAGAGGTTCACAAGATAAGCATGGGGAGCTGTGACATCTATATGTGAATTGGGAGTGGTTACAGAATTCCTTCATAGGGGTTTTTATAGATGTCTGAAAAAGGTTGGGATGGGAGTGGAAGTGGGTAGAACCATTTCAGTAGAAGGAATAACGTGGAATTATTTTGATGTGGAAAGAAACATAGTGCTTTTTTTTCTTTCCCTTGGTACCGGGAATCAAACTCAGGACCTTGGCCTTTCGAGGCAGGCATGACACCTCTGAGCTAAATCCCCAGTCCAAAATCATAGTGCTTTTAAGGGGCTGAAAAAGTACCAGAATGCTGAATTGTGTTGATGTTTGAGAGTTGATTTCTCATAATTGTGAAGGGGCTTAACTCTACATTAAGAGCAGTTGGAAATATTTTAAGGAGAGGCATGATGTAATCAGATTTGTTTTTAAAGATCACTGTTGTTACAGAATGGACTTTTGTGATTCTTTTTCTCTAAACTGTAAGGACTAGGGCAATATCCTCTCTATATTAGGAGCTTAGAGTCACATTTGTAATGTGAAATGCATGCTATTAGCATTTAGTTCTAGGTAGGTGGAATAGCACGTACATAGGTAGACCAGCATAATTCTCTCTGGAGTACTGAAGTTAAACTGTGTGGTTTTGGTGGGTAAGCAGAATGTGGTAGGAGATAATGATTAGGAGATGATTACTGAAAAGATGTGGATGCTGTACTCAGATTCTTTTCTGGTAAGAGGGGAATCAGTGAAGAGCAAGAGAATGGGACCTGGGTTGGGCTTTAGCAGGTAGCCCAGGGCTACAGTGTAGCAGTGCATTAGGGTGTTGATGGAGATGACATGAGTGAGGATGCGGGCAAGGTTGGAAGCTGCAAGACTTCAGTTGGGAGTTGGCTCTGAGAAAGGAGGTAAGCTTTCCTGAGTACTAAATATGCTCCTGGCACCTTCCTAGAACCTTGCCATGCTTTCTTTCTGGGCTTCACAATGCTAGGCTGTAGGTATCATCTGTAATATTTTCTGTGTCTTACATCAAAGCTCAGAGAATTTAAAGAATTTGGCCAAAAATTTAGGGCCACCAGAGATCGAATTTGAAACCAAGTTTGTTTTACTTCAAAGCCTTCATTATATTTCCTTTTCCTTATGGACTAGGAGGTTGGAGGGTAATGATTAGAAAGTGAAGTATTACAATTCAGGACGTCAGAGAATGAGCAGTTTTGGGTGAGAACAAGTATAGACTGACTTGTGGAAGAGGGTTACTGAAAGAAATTGGAGACTAAGATCAGTGGCAATTTAAAAACAGCCTCCTCTAGCCCCCAGGATACATTTTCCTGTGAAGTAGGCGTTTTTCTGGTCTTTATTTTGCAGCTGAGGGAGTCCAGATGGAGCAGGTTAAATTACTCACCTAAAGTCATACAGCTAGTAATTGTACAGCTTGATTGTTGCTCTGTGGAATTTTCAGTTCATGATGGCTGAAATTGAGGAATAGAATAGTACTAGAGTTAAGACTACTAGAAGTAAAGTCAAAAAGCTGAGTTTTGTCTCTGCCATTCACTTGCTATACCCTAGGCTAGTCATTTGTCCTTTCTCACCCTGTTTCTTCTTTGGAATGTACGACATGCTTACCTTCCTCATATTATAGAAAGATGAAGTCACTTGGCCAAGATCAAACAGTAAGTGGCAGAGCTGACATTTGGAGTCCAGTATGTCAGAGGCCAAAACTCAAGAGTTTTTCCTTCATCAGTTGCTATTGAATAAAATTCTAGAATTTAGCAAGGTCATGGGATACAAAGTGAATATTATAGAGCTTAGTTGTATTTATGTATGTCATAGTGAATATTAAGATAATAGAAAATGAAATCGAAAATTTAAAATTTGTGCCACTTTTAATAGCATCACAGGACATTAAGGACACTTAGGAACAAGATAAGACTGTAGAAAATGTTGGTTAAAGTGTGCTTTCTTGGATTTGTGAATGTCAGGCTTTTTGTTTTTCCAAAGAGTAGTTTTTTGTTAAGTATTTTTTAGATGCTGTTAATGAATTTCATTTTTTATTAGTACATAATGATTACATTTATTATGGGGGAATTGGAATCCTCCCTTTTAGCCCATCCCCTAATCCTCCCTGCTTCATCCAGCTCTTGGGCCCCTTCCCATTTGCAAAAGCTGTGTTTTCATTAATTTTTTCCCCTTCAGTCTTTTTCCCATCCCCTTTTCTTCCCTCTTTGCGCTTCATCTCTTGTTCCTGCATCCATTTGAAAAGATCTCCCTACTTCCTATTTATCTATCTTTTATTTTGCTGTATATGTAGAGAGGAGGGTGGAGAGGAAAGGAGAGGGGGAGATAGATTGGTTCTCATTTAAGAGAAACCCGTGAGATATTTAAGCTTGTATATTTAACTTATTTCACTTAATATTGTCTCATTGTATCCATTTACCTGTGAATGCGTCAAGTTTATCTTTATGGCAGAGTAGTACTCCATTGTATTATAAATACCACATTTTCTTTACCCATTCATCTGTTGATAGGTATATAGACTGCAAGATTTAGCTATTATAGATTGTACTGCTATAAACATGGGTATGCATGTATCCCTGTAACATGATGACTTTAACTCTTTTGGGAAGATACTAGAAGGAGACTAACAAATGGAATTTCTATTTTTTAGTTTTTTGAGGACTCTTCATACTGATTTCCATAGTGGTTTACATTCCTACCAACAATGTAGAAGAGTCCTTTTTCCCACATTCTTGCCAGCATTTGTTGTTATTTGATTTCTTGATAATAGCCATTCTTTCTGGAGTAAAATGGTATCTCAGTATTGTTTTAATTTACATTTCTGTAATGGCCAGTGATGTTGAATATTTTTTCATGTATTTATTGGCCATTTGTACTACTTCTGAGAAGTCTGTCCATTTTGATTGCCCATTTTTTGATTGGGTTTTTGGTGTATATTGAGCAATTTACTATTTTGTATCAATTTGCTTTTATTATAGTTGACGCTGATGTGACAGTGATAGGTTCTGGTCCTGGAGGATATGTTGCTGCCATTAAAGCTGCCCAGTTAGGCTTTAAGGTAAGGGTTAAGGTTTTCAAACTAGATGTACATACATTATGTACGTCATTTGGGACAAATCGGTCACATTCACAAAATACTATGCAGATGAAAACATGGTATATAAGTTCTTAAATCGATAAGTTATTGTGTAAGCCTAAGGCTAATGGAGAGTTTATTTGGTTTAGCATTCTCACAAAATGAAAAGTCCATTATTTTTCACTTCCCAAAACTTTTGATTTGGGCTTCCAGTCACACTTTGGAAGATACAGTGATAGAAGTAAAGCCATGTAGATGGTCATCTTTTAGAGTAATTCACTTTGGGGTTACTCCAGGTTTCTTATTCAGGTGATAAATTTTAAAGGACTGTATTTTAGTCTCTGAAAAACCCAGCTTGTGTAGCTTGTTTGGAAAACAGGACAGATACATTTGGGATTTTAGTTAACTGAAACATTGCAGGTTGTATGTGGATAAATGACATTTTCTTTGGTTGTAGACAGTCTGCATTGAGAAAAATGAAACACTTGGCGGAACATGCTTGAACGTTGGTTGCATTCCTTCTAAGGTGAGCATACGTTTTGAACAGGGCAGACATTTTTCCCACTTGCCACTGACCAAATGAATGTGTTGAGACTGTATCGTTAATTAGACTAATATACCCAGTAAAAACTAAACCCAAGGACAGTTAAAAACCACAGTTTTTCATTGTGAAATGTAAGAGTGCCTTCACTAGCTGGCACACATTCCTGAAATAGTTTCTCTGTCTCAACTTCTGGCCTTTTCAGACTGATGTTCCGTTTTTTTCTCTTTAGCTTTCCTTTGCCATTGAAACGGATAATAAGTAGTAAATTTTACATGGAGGTTCCTATGTGTGTAAACATGGCTGCCTTTTTTTTTACCTGCCACCCTGAAGTGTGTTCTTACGCCTCTTAAAGAAAGTAAAGCTGTTTTTGTTTTTCCTTCTTGTTGGTTGAATGTTTTTAATGTCATTATTGTTTGTCTTCATTATAGAAGACAAGAAAATGAACTGGTGTAGTCGTATGTACTTTTCAATGGAGAGAAACTCATTTATGTATTTTTGACTATAGAGAGTCTGTTTACGAGTAATTGATAGTTTTTTCTTGTTTCCTTTAGGCTTTATTGAATAACTCTCACTATTATCATATGGCCCATGGAAAAGATTTTACATCTAGGGGAATTGAAAGTAAGTATATTTTTATATTTAACAGTATTACCAGGCGTGCTTGACTCCTCTTTCTAAATACTTGTGTCTATTATATTTGAATAGATTTTTAGTGTGAAAAAGGTAAGAAAGAACCTTGAAAATGTATAGACATTTAATTAAGAGTGTTCAGATCAGATTCTTACCATGATATTTCTGTTCCTTTCCCTGAAGTCTACTATTTTTGGTGTGGCTGGATTGTCAAGTTTTCATTTTCCTGTCACGTAGAAGTTCCTGGAGAGACTGGATTTCTGAGTGCTGTGAGCAGATAAGGAAGGAGGAAAGGCAGGCAGGCAGGCAGGCAGGCCTGCTTAAGTTGTTGGTAATGAAAAGAGAGCAAAGGGTGAGGCAGAATGAAGAAGAAGGAAGACATTTTGTAACATTTGACTTTGGTATGTCTTACTTTTGCCATACATTTTTGGACTGTTTTCATTCATTCTCTCCAGTTATTCTTGTTGACAAGCTGTTTCCAGGACAGTCTGCTCTAGGAAAGACCTAATATACTGTGGGGTATTATTTTACTTCATTTGTTTCTTTGTAGCCCTGGATTTCTGAAAGAAGGGGCTGTGTGTAGGTAACCTACCTGGTATGGAGGTGATGTACACTAAAGCAATACATTAAACTACATGAAAAATAGAATAATGCTAGAAAAGAAGAGATAGCAGGGCTGTACATTCCAGCTCTGTGACCCTGGTAAGTCAGAAATCCCTTGGGCCTGTTTCCTCATCCCTAGGATAGGTATTAATTAGGTAAGTTAATCATCCCCCCTCCTGTGTTGGGGATGGAAGCCGGGGACTTGCACATACTAACCAAGTACTTTGCCGGAGTTGATTTCTAAGATAGTCTTGGCTCTAAAGTTCTGTTGAGTTGAGCATTCTTATCTCATATTGTTGCTTCAGAGTACTCTTCTGAGTTAATGAGTAGTATCTAGTTGATTAAAGCAAACTCTTACAGTAAGCTTCTGAATTTAAACTGTTCAGATATATACTTTGTAAGTTTTGCTTCATGAAATTTAGAATTTCTCTTTATTTAAAATTTCAGATGATGTTTTAGTTTGCCATTTGTACTTAAATATCTTCCAGATTGGTAACTGCCATCAGGTGTTTGAAGAATGTGTCACAGTGGGATATAATATTTTATTTTGGACTGCGTTTTTACCCAGGATGTGTATTTTAGCATCTGATAGATTCTGCTGTTGTGATACATTGTCAGCTTTTTATGATTATGTTAGCTATTCAATTTAAAACTTTTAATACTATCTTTGATACAGTTCTATCAGCATTTAGCTGAAAATTTTCAGACCTTGCTTAGTAAAAATACCATACAGTGTTTAAGAATCTAGCTAAGGACTTAAAACTTTATTTAACAAATTACAGTGTCTGAAGTTCGCTTGAATTTAGAGAAGATGATGGAGCAGAAGAGTAATGCAGTAAAAGCTTTAACAGGTGGAATTGCCCATTTATTCAAACAAAATAAGGTTGGTATTCAATGTTTAGATTTCCGCTTTTTTTAATATACACATTAAACATTGCATTGTGCTAATAGAATGATGTTATTGGAACCTGACTGCTGAGGAATATGGATTTAATTTAAAACAGTGCTAACCTGAAGTATATTTTATTGACATGCATAAGTTTTTTGCTGGCATTACTAAGTAAGGGAACGTTTAGTATTATATATTTACACAGTATTTTTCCCTATTTAAAAAAATGATTTGAAACCTTTGTGAATTTATAAACATTATTTTACAAAGGTGGTGCACATCAATGGATACGGAAAGATAACTGGCAAGAATCAGGTCACAGCTACAAAAGCTGAAGGCAGCACTCAGGTTATTGATGCAAAGAACATTCTGATAGCTACAGGTTCAGAAGTCACTCCTTTTCCTGGAATCACGGTATTTATGCTTTCTAATTTACATCTGTTACAATCTTGCTTTAGAAGTAAGTTTTATAAATTATTTTATGCTATTTATGAATTCTGAATGAGAGATTGCTTACTGGAACACTATGTTTTGTTTTTTAAGAGTAGGAAAAATTTATTGGGAGAAAGAAAGCTTCTGCCTAAGAGAGACAGAAGGGGGACCAGAAAGTGGGTTGCCCGCCCACCCCACTTTTCAAAGATGTGCTATACAGCAAAGCCATGTGGTGAGGCGGGTACAAGTGGGACAAAACTATAAGACCCAATGGAAATTTACAAGGTGGGCATGAGGTGGGACAAAACCACAACCAACCAATAAGATTACAGGTACAATCACCCAGGTAATATTGATTAAATGGGGGTCAAATAGGGGAGCAAGTCACGGAGCAAGCGAACAGGATTTTCAGTAAGGGTGGGTCAGGGATATTTCCTGGAGAGGCTGGGTTAAGACCTTGGCCTCCCCACTCAGGTGATTGATACCTATTTAGAATATCAATCACTGCTGTTCATCCTACATGGGTGTGGTAGTTTCTCCCCTTTTACAGTGCTGGCCTTCAGTGAATGTGTCTTCACTGTCCTCCCTGTTGGCTCCTTGTGGGGTAGCCCTGTCTAACTACCTACAATAGAATATGTCTAATTAACTTACCTATCTGCAATATTCCCCTCTCTGAAGAAGTACCCCTAACTGCTGTGAAGAGGGCACAGGGCAAAGACTGTTCTGGCCACTTCCAGCTGAAGAGGGTCATAGTTGTGATCAGCAGTCGGAGTTACTCTACAGAGGGTCTATCTAAAGGCCTTTGATAGGCGCCAGGCATTGTCATCTTGGTAGCCATAAAACTTTGAGTCTGGAAAGGCCAAAGAAACAGTTAAGAATACAGGGGCCAAATTATAAGATCAAAAGGATTGCTATGAATATGGCCAACAAGGGTTTCCACTGGGAGGAGCTAATAATAGCCTCCCACAGAGGATAAGGGGAAGGTCCAGGGGACTTCAGAATCCAACACAGAAGTCCTATTGTAGTTTAGCAGTTATGAGCTGTTTACAAGATCGATCTGGTGGATCCTGGTAAAAGAATTCTAGCACATTTTTCCTTGGTTCCATTTGTATGACTGCTTGGAGTTTGGCAGCCTCTAGGCAAGAATAAACAAAACTTAAGGAATTAGAGCATGTGTAATCTAAGCATGAGCACACTAGAATGGAAGGGCAAGTTGGGAAGAAAGTCACACTTAGAAATTGAAATAGTGATTGTAACCTGCTGGCTCTTATAGATTCTACCATAGTTTTTTCCTAATGATCCATATATAATATAATGATCCATATATAATGGTCAGCTACTGGTGTAACTAGAAACTGCCAGAAGGGGTCCATGACTGGAGCCCCTTTTTATATCTACCTTTATTACTATGGCATTATTTTATACCTCTTTTGGTTATTCTTTTCTGCTGGGTGTTTAAGACCAAGTTAAAGTGAGACCTGTGTCAGTCAGTATGAACCTCTTGCTATGTCTATCAAGGTCAGTTAAGTCTCCTCAGGCATTACTTTGAAACTGTGCAGAGAGCCTCTCAGCTCCTCTGTCAGTGTCAGCCGTCAGGATGGGTCACGGCCTTGCTTGACCATGTTGCTTTCAGTGAAAGCGTGGGAGATTTTTCCCTCTTTGTGACCCTCCTTTGTCACATGGTACATTTGTCCTCTGGTGCCCAGTAATCTTCCTGCTCAGGAGGTTGAGTGACTTACCAAAGATGTAGGATCCTGTAGGAAAGGTTCCTTTGTGTCCTGGATCTTTGTTGACCTTGAGGGGCCAGGGCCAAAATATTGGCTGTCCTTACAGCCCAGTTACCTTTCTAGTTTTGGTCTCTAAACTTTAGCTGTTGAACACCCAGAAGAGAAGATCAGTAGGACCAGTGAGCTTAACTATTATAATAGTTAAGACATCAAGCTCTTTTGAAGTATAAAGCACAGTTAGAGGGCTGTTATTTCTTACTAACCATGGTTGTTTTAGTAGTTGAATCCTTGCAGAATATTAACAGACCACAGTTATATATTATAGAGAAACTTAAGATCAAGAGCTACACACAGTATTTTAGCATGACAGTCATGATGACATTTTCTTTGTAGCACTTACATGTCCATCTTAGTGTGGAATAATTTTTAGTCAGACACCTCCATCTGATCACAAGACATTAAATGACATAAAGAAAACTCTTATTTGTTATCCTTTAGTAGGATGCCATCTAAAGAGAAGATACATATTTGGCCTATAAATGTACCTTACAAGTTCATAATGTTTAGCCTCTAATTGTAGTGTGTGACACTGTAGGAACAGTATGGGTTTTTTTGTTTGGTTTTTTTTTTGGTACCGGGGATTGAACTCGGGTCCTTGTGCTTGCACAGCAGGTGGTGAAACCACTGAGCTAAATCCCTGGCCCAAAACAGTATGTTTTAACAGTCTTTCAGCTTTGGAAAGTTACTTGTCCTTATTTTGTAAGGATTCTAACCAGATATAAAACATGTTAAGATATATTCATGTTCAGAATGAAGTTAAAATTGACCATTTTGTTTTAGAATACTGAATAATAAAATATAAAGTTAACATTTTTAAGGAAATCTGATGAAGTTGGGTGTATAGAAATCATAGGTACCTCAAAACAGATAACTTCATATTTTTAATGATTTTTATGGAGTGAAATTAGTTTATAAAATACTGGATTTTTCTAAGTAATGTTTATTGTACCTTTTCCTATTATAGATTGATGAAGATACAATAGTGTCATCTACAGGCGCTTTATCTTTAAAAAAAGTTCCAGAAAAGATGGTTGTTATTGGTGCAGGAGTAATTGGTGTAGAATTGGTAAGTGGTGTCTTTTATTATCGCCATAGGGTTGGAAGGGTCTTAAAGTTCCTATTTGATTCTTTGTATAACATCGTAGGCCAGTCAGCACTGAGTTTTTCTTAAACACTGCTAATAATAGTGAATATACTTTCTCTTCTGAGACAACCTACTTTGGTGATCATGAGTCATTAGGCCATTCTTTTATTTTACAGTCTCATCTTTGTTTATTACACCCATTCAGTTCCTTGAAACTGATCTAATTCTTTTGTAATGGGACAGCCTTTCAGATACTTAAAGACAGTTTTCACTCTGAGCAAACTGCATTCCAGATAAAGACCACACCACTTGCCATTGCGTACACAATACCACTCTTCCCTCCCTCTCCACTTACGTTTTGTATTTCTCTGACTCCATTCTGTTCATACTTTCTGCCTGCTGCCAGCTTTCCACATAACTTCCAGTGGCCTCTTCCTTCTTTTTAGGTGTCCTCTCCCAGGGCCATTGTACCTTACATCAAGATGATGCTCAAAGAATCGCTCTGCTTCTGAAATTACACATTTAGACATTTTATTCTCTAACTACAACCTCCTTTCCTCTTAGTTACTCCTAACATAGCTATACTCTTAACTAGGTTTTTTTAGTCCAGAAATGTAGTATTTTGCTCTTTCCTGTTTTGACTGCATTCCTGGTTAGATTCCATAGTCCATCACTTTAACCACTCACTCAAGGTGGCCTGGAGTCACTTGCCTCGTTGTTCTGTTGTATTTGCATGGTGGAGCTCCAGTCCTGGTTAAATCTACCTCTCTCCCTTTTAAAATGCTATTTCCAGGGTGTTGATGGTGCCTGGAGAAGTGGTGCCTGTATGAATTATTGATCAAAACCTCAACAGGAAGCCCAGCCTCTACCTTCTCAGGGACTTAGCTTTGTGACTTTTAAAAATTTTACTCTTGCTTGTATTTTTCAGTCCTTAAACCTTTCCCGCTTCTGCTCCCTTTGTTTACAGTTGAACATGCTTGATTTTTGTGGTTTTTTTTTGGTACTGGGGATCGAACTCGGTTCCTTGTGCTTGCGCAGCAGGCAGCTGAAACCACTGAGCTAAGTCCCCGGCCCAAACATGCTTGTGTATACTGTGTGCTGCACACACTCACTCAAGTGTATTCACACCTGCAGGCTTGGCTTACGTTAGCATGAGCCCTTGTCCTGAACTGGTGTCCTGCAGTCATTAACATCCCTCTCACTTCTCTTCACAGCCAGGCTTCTCCAAAGAGTTTACCGTGTTCTGTTTTATGCGCACCTGCTCATTCTTCAGTCCTTGGCTTCTTGTGCCAATAATTGCTTCTGAAAAGGACACTAGGTTTATTGCTGAATCCGGTGGACTGTTTTCATCACTGTGTTGTTTGGCAGCAATCAACATTGTAATTCTTGCTTTTTAATTGCTTTCCCTAACTTCTCAGATTCCATACTCTGCTGGTTTTACATCTGTCCTTTGGGGTGGCTTCTATGCAAGTTCTTTTCTCAGCCTTCCTCCCCTTTTTTTTTGCAAAACTGGAGATTGAATGGAGGGCCTCTTGTGTGCGGTGCCATGGTCCTATCACTGAGCTAGAGGCCCAGCCTTCAGCCTTCCCTTTCATTGTGAATATCACTCTGGATTCTGTTACCAGGTTTACTAGACTGTAGTTTTCCACAGAATACCCTCTTCATTGTCACCTCAGTTACCAAAGGACTCGCAGTATCTGCAGCTTGATCCTCTCCATGTCTCTGGATTTTCATATCCAAATGTACCAGTATTTTCACTGTGTATCTTGCAGCCACCGTGTTCAGTGAATGTATAACCTCACTTTACTTTTCTTTTTTTTTTTTGGTACCAGAGATCAACTCAGGACCTTGCACTTGCCAGGCAGGTGCGGCGCCACTGAGCTAAATCCCCAGCCCCAATCTCACTTTTCTATTCCCATTCTCCCTCCCCTTCCCCAAACAGAACCAAGCCTGTTTCTGTTTCTCTTCTAACATTTCCCATCTCAGTGAGTGGTGCTGCCATCTATATAGAGGCCTAAGCAAGACATTTAGGAGCTAAACGTGATGTTCCCCTACCCTCATGTCCCACGCTCAGTCGCTGGTTTCTATTGTGAGTCTCCCTGATAGTTATCTCTGGAGAATATTCACTTCCTTCACACATTGGATTAGATCCTAGTTCAGGCCAGTGTAATGTCTTGCCCTAGGTCTCCCTGGCCTTTTTTTTTCCTGGTCCAGTCTCCTCATAGTGGCTAGAATGATGTCTATAATAAATTCAGTCATGTCCCTGCCCCTGCTTGAAATGTTAGTTTACTGTTGCTGTTAGGGTAAACCCAAACGTAGTGTTTACAGAGCAGCGTGATACAGCACCGGGTTCTGTCTGCAGCCTCATTCCTAGGCCCTCTCAGCCTGTGTCCTGGGTACAGCAGGCTGTCAGCTGATGAGCAAGCCTTGCCCTACCTCTTATTGGTAGGCCTTCCTTGTGTTTGGGAGACTCTTTACCTGTCCTTACCTTGCACTCTTGTGAGCCCTGCCCTGGCTACCCTGGGGTACTGAGGCACTCCTACTGTGTGTTCCATTACATCCAGAACCACTGTTTCTTACAGTATTTATCTCAGTATTTCTTGTTCTCTGATTTCTTTAACTCATACTCCACAAGGGCAGGGATCATGGCTGTTTTATTCCCTCTGTGTCTTTAGCATCTAGTGCAGTAGCTGCTGTATAATAAGTACTTGTCAGCCTTCATTATTATTGGTCAGTAACATTTGTTGGTAACTATCTTTCAGAAATCAGTTTAATTGCCTTTTTAGTGAGGACTTTTTTTTAGAAAGTTTGTCTTTCCCTCTTTGAATCCTTAATTTATCTATATTTCTATACCACCTACTAATAAAAATATAGCGCATTTATATTACTTTTGATGTTCCTTCAAGACCATGAGTGATGAGTGCCTTGAAGACGGGAACTGAGTTTTATTCATACACTTAATACTTTGGTCTCATAAATACAGATCCATTATTTTATCGACATCCTTTTGATAGGATCACTGGTAATGCTGTTTGGAACTAAACACAGTTGAGGATACTTTCAGTACGTGCTGTATATATCTCTTTTAACAGAATCCCTTAAGATCAGTTTAGTTGCTTTTTTTTTTCTTAAGCAGACATGTCAAGCTTGGGATCAGTTAGAAACCTTGTAATCTCTTTTTTTTGAGACAGGGTCTCCCTGTGTAGTTCAGGCTGGCCTTGAACTCATTATGTAGCCCAAGCTGGCCTCGCAATGTGGCGATCCTCCTGCCTCAGCCTCCCAAGAGCTGGGGTTTCAGGTATGTGCCACCATGTCCAGCAAAACCTTGTAGTTGTTATTGTTGTTGTTGTTAGGTACCGGGGTTCGAACTTGGGGACCTTGCGCTTTCGAGGCAGGCAGCAGAATCACTGAGCTAAACTCCCAGCCCAAAACCTTGTAGTTTTTGCATGTGGGATTCTAATTTTTAGGTGCAGATTTTTTTTTTGGTACTGGGGATCAAACTCAGAACCTTGCACTTGCGAGGCAGGCAGGAGAACCACTGGGCTAAATGCCCGGCTAGAATTCTAATTTTTAAAACCTAAATAAAAGGCATTTATTTATTATTCTTGTTATAATTTAATCTTATTCACTTGCACCCATTATTCCAGTCTACTTCTTAGTTTTGATTCTGATATTCATATACTTATCTGCTGTTTCTTGCTGTTCTTCAAATTCAGAAATTTGGAGAGCCTGTTAACTAAAGCATGTGCTCCCTTCATCTGATCTCATCTCTCTTAGTTAAGCAAGCTGCCTCTGGTGTCATTCAAGTGTTGGTACACATTTTTGATCTACATGAAGTGTTTGTTTGTTTTTGAGACGGTCTTGCTGTGTACTTTAGGTTGGCCTTGAAGTATGTAGCCCAGGATGACCTTGAACTCACGGAGGTCCTCCTGCCTCAGCCTCCCAAGTGCTGAGATTACAGGCATGTGCCCCTATATCCAGCACCAGTGTAAAGTATTGAAAGCCATCTGACACTACAGTCTTCAACCAGTTATGAACATTTGTAAATCTTGAATGGTCCATCTCCATTTCTCTACCACATATATATATATATATATAAATGGGGTGTCATGAGATTTTCTTGCTTTTAAGTTACCGGAGTTCACTGATGATAATGTTGAACTAATTGATCTAATTGGTTTTACTGGGTAGTTAACTTTGTTCTTATCTTGGACATTATTTTTTGCTAATGGTATTTTATTCCAGTTTGAAAATTGTTTTCATAGGTGAATGAAAGAAGTAAGAAAAAAGGTAACAGATTTATTTTCTTATTTTGGTTAGTGTAATATCTCTAAGCAATTCTGTTTTTTCATCTCGGCATTTTGCTTTAGTCTTTTTATAAGCCTTGGTTGTTTCAGACATTTTATCGTAATGTTTCAGTGTTTGTTGCTGTATTGAATTAGTTCTCAAATGTCTTTAAAAATTGAAACTTAGGGAACTTACTGTGTAATAATGCCTCTTTCCTTTCTCATGAGGATGATTTGTGTGACTGTATTTTTTTTTTTTTTTTGGTACCAGGGATCAAACTCCGGTCCTTGTGCTTGCGAGGCAGGCGACGGAACCACTGAGCTAAATCCCTAGCCCTGTGTGACTGTTTTTATTTATCCAGTTTGCCTTTTTCCATTCTGGTTCAGTATGGTGATAGAGAATGTAGGTTTTAATTTTCTTTTTCTTCATGTTTGTAATACAGAGTAGTGGTACTCTGGTACGTACATACATCCTGATCATTTTCGGTTCCATTTCCTCCATCTCCCTTGATGTTTGTTATTTGCTATTTCAGTAAATCTACCTTCTAGTTTTCTGTCATCTCTCTTTTATTCATTTATTTATATTTTAGGTTTCCTAAGTAAGAGAAAATGTGATATTTAACTTTCTGAGCCTATTTCACTTTCATGATGGTCTTGAGTTCCGTCTGTTTTCCTGCAAATGACATGACTTCATTCTTCTTTATGACTGAATAATATTCACTGTGTATATGTACAATACCTTGGTCCACGAACTTAATTTGTCCTATGATTTTAGAAAAGATGGCGACATTTGTGTTTGTGCAGGAAAGATGTCTGCGGTAGTGTTTGTCACCTGATGCAGACAAAACAAAAATGAAACTGATTTTTCCAAACAAAGCAAAATTTTGCCAAATGTTTCTGTTTGTGAACCAAAAGTGTTTGCAAACAAAAGTGTATGTGAACTGAGGTACTGCTCTACTGAACTGCATTTTCTTTATCACCCACCTGCTGACAGGCATGTAGGCTGTTTCCACAGTTTAGCTATTGTCTTAAAAAGAGATGAGATTATGTAAATTCAGCACTAGTCAACTTTGTTTTGTTAACTTTTAGACATTCCTTAACTGATTAACATACCTATATGCAGGGCTGAGGAGATCTGACCTAAAATTTTAAAGTAACGGGATACAAAATGAAATTCAAACTTTATTCCGCTGTTCGTTTCCTTTTCGGCATGTGTAGGCCCAAGTGAAGACTAGGATTTTAGAAAAAACTACTTTTAAGTTTCTGATGGCCTCAGAAGAAAACAAATTGTGCTTCTGGTGAATGTCAGACTAAGGGCCTGTCCTTGGTCCCTGTAGTGGCTTCTGGCCACATGGCTGGAAAATTGACACTGTCTGTTGAATCTGTCCCTCATATCATTGGCAGGCAGGACCTAAACATAAGCCAAGGCTTCATCCATTTCCAGAGCCTGCTTTTGGAAGTGTGGCTGGCCAGTGTCTGCATGCGCTGTATTTACTCTGAAGTCTCTGACAGGATTGGGGTGTGTGTGTGTGTGCGTGCAGGATCTGTTTGTATCAGGGACTTTGAGTTTTAATGCAGTTCCATGCCGAAGTGCCCCCAGACTCACGACCCCTTCCCCCCAAAAAACCCACGTAGTTGAACTCACTGCCTGCTGCTATAGTCATACCACTGTTTTGTGCTCTTTTGTCTGCTACACCAAGATCTCCCAACCCTGAGCCTCAAGTCTCTCCCATCTCAATGATTTTAGTTTTAACGATTGAAAATCACTTTTTCCCCCTGGGCCCACACTGTTAGCATGGGTGCTCACTTCCTCCCTAGTAGGGTGGTGGTTACTTCGTGGAGTCAGAGAAAATGTGGGGATTTTCTATGTTTAGGCAGAGGGAGTTGCTCAAGAGAGCTTCCCACCCCAGCTCTGCCGAATTCTGTTTCCTGCGTGCTCTACCCAGGCAAGGGCAGGGAGTTATGTGTAGCTTCTAAGATGACTTCCCAGTCCAACCCTGTCCAAATCTAGAGAAAAGATGGGAATTATCACTCCTGACTCTGTTCACTTGGCTGTATTAAGATCTCCTATCCAGATCTCGCTGCTCACAAGAGTATGCTGACTTTTTCCTTTTACTGCTGCATGAGAGGGGAAGATCTCCTTCCCCCACTGAGCTGCAGTTCATTTAGTACATTGCTTCAGTTAATTTATTGTCCTTTTTTGTTTTGTGAGACAATATCTCACTGTGTAGTTCAGGCTGCCCTTGAACACACTATGTAGGCCAGGCTGGCCTCAACCTCATGGTGATCCTCCTGCCTCAGCCTCCTGAGTGCTAGGATTGTAGGCATGTGCCACCATGCTTAGCTAATTTATCTTTCCAAATGCTACTATTTCAGGGTTTTGCCTGGTTGCTGCCTTTCAAGATGCAGTCCCTTGGTTGCCTGCGGTACCCTCCATTAATCAGCTTTTCTGTGGCTGAGACACCATACCCAACACCCACAAGTTGAGAGGTTTAATGTAGCTCACAATTTCAGGAGGTGGAAAGGAGGATGCTGAAAAGGCATGGTAGTGCAAAGCTGCTTAATTCATGGTGGCCAAGAAGCAGAGCAGGGGAACAGCACCAGAGAACTGGCAAGGGACCATATATAGCACCCATCATGCCCTCTGACCCACCCAGACACATCTGGAGTGTGCTTTACAGATCTGCCACAGTCCACCCCTCATCCCTTCACACCCAAACACATCTCAAACTTCCTAATCTCCAAGTAAAGACAACGGCAAGTTCATAATTCAGCCTAACAGAATACAACTGTCCCGTGTACCACTGGAAATACAGTCATCCTTTGCCCAAAGTCTTCCCAGTGTCAGCATTTTTTTAAAAGTCCAAATCCCTTCTGAGACTCAAAGCAAACTCTTAGCTATGAGTCTATAAAAAGCAAACCAAATTACATAATCCTAAGGTACAGTGGCACAGGGTGAACATTCATATTCCAAGAAGAATAGATAGAAGGATCGAAGAATAAAGGGATAAGGAAGAATTGGACCAAAACAAGACTAACCCTCAGCAGGGCAGATACTATGCAGGGAAGCAAACAGTGCTGCCAAGAACTGGTGAGAGACCATGTGTAGTACCCAGAGTTGTGTCTGTAACCTGCCCAAACCCCACAGAGTGTGCTTCACAAACGTGCTAGATGTTTCCTAATCTGAGTTGACATCAGAGTAACAGTCACACACCCTGTCTCTTCTCAGAGCTGAGTGCCTGATGAGTGAATGCAGGCTGCCTGTAGCCTACCATCTTCTGAATGTGAGAGAATGTTTTATAACGGGACGTATTTAAATTTGAATTTCAACTCTGCCTCTTACTGACTTTGTGTCCTTGTTAAGTCAGCCTTTCTAAACTAGCTGGTTTATTAAAAAAAGGAAGTAAGAATAACACAATTGTTGCAATTTAATAAAGAAATACATTTCAAGTAATACAGTGCCTGGCTTTCTAAGTAAGGGTTAGATATTGTTGGAGGTTTTGTGTCTTTAAGGATTTTGAAATCAGATTTCCTGAAGAGTAGGGCACTGTACTGTTGATCGTTTTCTGCACTGAATGAAACAACTCCGAGATAATGAATGTCTTACCATTTCTGTATTCTATTTCTTACTGTTCTAATTTAGCTTCAGAAGGGTGTGGTTGCTGCTACTGTTACTGTCATGTATTTTTTTTTTTGGTACCGGGGATCGAACTCGGGACCTTGTGCTTTCGAGGCAGGCGCCAGAACCACTGAGCTAAATCCCTGGCACTATCATGTACTTTTAAACAGTTTTATTGAGATGTAACTCATATGATGTTCTCTTATTTAAAAAGTACACAGTTTGGTGGCTTTTAGTTCACGATTCAGAGTTGGGCATCTGTCACAACTGTCTAATGCTAGAACATTTTCATCACCTCAGAAAGAAGGCAGGAGCCCTTTCACAGTGAAGTCTTCATTTCTCCCTTCTTCTGGGCCCTGCAAAGCACTAATCTGCACTCTGTATCTCTGGACTTCCTGTTCTGGACATTTCATATAAGTAGAATCATAAAATGCGTAGCATTTGTGTCTGGGTACTTTAACTTAGGATGTTCTAAAGGTTCATCCAAGTTGTAGCATGTACTTTCTTTTTGTAGCCAAATACTCCCCATTCTATGGGCCTAACATATTTTGTTTACCCATTAATTAGTTGATAGACAGTTGGATGTTTCTCCTTTGGGAGTATTAGGAAAAACACTGAATATTTATATGTAAGCTGTTATGTAAATACCTGTTTTCATTTCATTAGGTATATACCTGGGAAGATAATTGTTGCACCACAAGGTAACTCTGTTTAAGTTCTTGAGGCTCACTCTTTGCCAAAGTGGCTGCACCATTTTTATAATTGCACCAGTAATGGAAGTTTCAGTTTCTTCTCTTCCTTACCAGTACTTACTACCCACCTTTAAATCTGAGCCATTCTAGTGGGTGCATAGTTATCTGTCACATCTTGGGAATCTCTGTGTGCTAGTTTGCCATTTCGGTATGACCTTGATGAAGTGTCTTCTCTAATATTTTGTATGTTTTTATTGGACTTGTTTTCATGTTGAGTTTGGAGAGTTCTTTGTGTATGCTGGATATAGATGTTTTATAAATGCTTTTTTCCATTGTCGTGTGTGTCTTTTATTTTTGTGTTAGTGTTCTAAGATTTTAAAATTTTGATGAAGTCAATTTATCATTTTTTGTGTGTTTTACGGATTATGCTTTTAATGTTATGTCTAAGAAATCTCTGCCTACTTTAAAGTCACAGAGATTGTCTCCTGTGTCTTCTCGAAGTTTGACAGTCTTGGGTTTTAGGGCCATGATCTGTTTTGAGCAACTGACCCTATAGTACCTCTTGTGAAACTCAGCTTTCTTCCCTAAAGTTCATCAAGTTTGTGAAATGAACAAATGTAATTTAGTTGGAAAGGTAAACTGGTATAATTTTAAATTACTAGATTTTGCAAATGATATGTTCCTAGTTTTTCATATTTAATGCTGTAAAATTATATTCATCTTAAAGTTTTATGATTGTTCAGTAGTTACGCTAATTATTACAGTTAAAAACTAGTAAAAAAAATAAAATAAAAACCAGCATTCGATTTAAATTATAATTTGAATAAAATATAAACATTTCTCTTTTGTTGAGGGGAAAAAACCAGAAAGCTGGCTTACTATTTTGCAAATTCACTGATTATTAGCAGTAAGAGCATTTTTTTCCTTCTGGTTGGAACACTCTTGCACGGTTACCTGTTGTTTACTATTCCTGTGTGCTTCACTCTTTCAGGTCTTTGGGTAAATACCACTCTCGTTGAGGCTTTCCCCAATCATGGTATTTAAAACTGTAATCTTAAGCCAGACAGGGTGGCGCATGCCTGTAATCACAGCACTGGGACCCTGAGGCAGGAGGATACCACAAGTTTGAGGCCAGCCTGGGCTACATAATGAGTTCAAGGCCAGCCTGAGCTATGTAGTGAGACCCTGTCTCAAAACAAAACAGTTGTAATCCCTTTTTCAGTAAGTTAGTCTTGGCTCTACATTGTGCTTTATTTTTCTCATAGTACTTTACTATCCTCTAGCATGAATTATATTTATTAATTTTCTCTACCAGAATATACAGTCTCTAAGGGTAGGGATTTGTTTTTGTTGTTCACTAATAGGCCTAAAAATGAAAATGATATCTAGCATGTAACATCAGTAAATGTTAAATGACTAAGAGAATATATGAAGTTATACCTATTTGCTCCAGGGTTAATTTTAAACCACAGAACTTCTGATAAAAGCACTAGCGAAAGAAAATATCTTACAGTAAGTTATTTAAGGTGGTTTAGTAAATATTTGTTATGGGAACTAATTTGTATGATTATCGGTTTTCAATCATTTGCAGGGCTCTGTCTGGCAGAGACTTGGTGCAGATGTGACAGCAGTGGAATTTTTGGGTCATGTAGGTGGGGTTGGAATTGACATGGAGATATCTAAGAACTTTCAGCGGATCCTTCAGAAGCAAGGCTTTAAATTTAAATTAAACACAAAGGTTACTGGTGCCACCAAGAGGTCAGATGGAAAAATTGATGTTTCGTAAGTATGCTATAGTTCTTCTGAGATACGTTATCTTTGTCTGTTTCTTTTAGAAAAACACTCAAGTTTTCAGAATCAGATTAACAAATATTATATAGGGTTTTTATAACTTGCAGAATGTTGTTGCTTAATATAGCTCAATATTGCTTCTCAAATAATGCATGGAAGGGCCGGGGATTTAGCTCAGTAGTTCTGGCACCTGTCGTGTAAGCGCAAGGTACGGAGTTCGATCCCTGCTACCAAAAAAAAAAAAATCAAATAGTGCATTGAAATTCATGGATTGAGTTGGTACTGCTGTAAAATGAGCCTGGTGTTCTCATTGTAATGTACCTTTTTGTAGTATACATTCAGAAAAGCTAAAACTCAGCATTTTGTAACGTTAATGGGGAAATCAATGATAATATTAGATTGCTTATTGTGTTTACAAACTTAATTTTTTCCACAATTCTAGTTGCAAACTAGAATCAAATTCAGTGGTTTAGGTTCAGAATTGACTTTATGGGGAAATTTGATTCGGTTTGTGATCAGTTCAGTTTGCGACTGGAATCTTGGAAAGAATTAAGTTCATGAAATGAGGTATCACTGTACTACAGGATTTAATGAAATAACTCACCTAAGGCCAGTTACATAGATAGTGAGTGCAGAACCAGTACTTGAACTTGGATCTTGAGACCTATGTGTTGATTTTGTTTGGCTTTTTTAGTGATGAGGATGGAACTGAAGGTGTCGTATGTGCTAGGCAAGCACTGAGCGACATCCCCAGCTCTGAGGCCTGTGTTCTTAATTACTATATTGCCTTTTTTATGAAATTTTGGTGATAAAACTTGAGAAGATGTGTACTTTTTAAATTCTCTTTTATGTTTATAATGAAATAAACGTAGTTTATTCGAAAGGTCATCAGTACTTGAGAGATCTCTGTCTTAAATTTCTCTTATCTGTGTACCTCTGTGTTTAACTGTTATACACTGTTCATTTCTAGTATTGAAGCTGCTTCTGGCGGGAAAGCTGAAGTTATCACTTGTGATGTACTCTTGGTTTGCATTGGTCGAAGACCCTTTACTCAGAATTTGGGACTGGAAGAACTTGGAATTGAACTGGATCCCAGAGGTAGAATTCCAGTCAATAGCAGATTCCAAACTAAAGTTCCAAAGTAAGTTAGATAATTTATTTCCATCCATCTTTCTTTGTTTCTCTCTCTCTCCCCCTCTCTCTTGCCTTCCCCTTCTATCTCCCTCTGTCCTCTTCCCCTTAAAAATATATATTGGCTTTAGGGGAGAATAGCATACTTACAAGATGTAAAATCAAGAATAACTAAATTTTTTCATTGCTCAAAGATCAGAGCCTAAATGCATAGGTTTTTGAAGAGTCGCATTTGCTAGTTTTGGTGACTTACTGACTAGAAGTGTGTGTTTGCTGTATTGTAAGTAAGTGCACCTTCGCTTCCCAAAGCTCACTTTCTTTTGCTGTCTGGCAGCATCTATGCCATTGGTGACGTGGTTGCTGGTCCGATGCTGGCTCACAAAGCAGAGGACGAAGGCATCATCTGTGTAGAAGGCATGGCTGGTGGTGCAGTGCACATTGACTACAACTGTGTGCCATCGGTGATATACACACATCCTGAAGTTGCTTGGGTTGGCAAATCAGAAGAGCAATTGAAGGAAGAGGTAACCTTGAATGTGGCACTTTTCACTCTGGTGTGAGTTGAGCTAACGACACTGGCAGCAGAGAAAAAGCATCTTGTCACTGCATTCAGGTTTTTTATAGCTCTGTAGAACAATGGTAGTTTATATATTTTTTTCCTTAGGATCATGAAGAGGATAAGCTGCCTGTATTCAAAACTACAAACTCCAGAGCTTTTGTATTGGCTTTGAATATAACCAGATGGACAAACATTTTGTGTATTTTTTAACCCAAAATACATTTCTTCAACTTGCCTTTTGGTCTTTGCTCTGAACAAAAGGTTGAGATTTTCACTAACAGGCATGAACCTTTTCAGTGCTTATGTAGGTTCTCATTTCTTCTCTCACAGGGTATTGAGTACAAAGTTGGGAAATTCCCATTTGCTGCTAACAGCAGAGCCAAGACAAATGCTGACACAGATGGCATGGTGAAGATTATTGGGCAGAAAGCAACAGACAGAGTGCTGGGAGCACATATTTTGGGACCGGTGAGTATTGCAAAGCTAGAGAAATCCCTTTAAGATTTCTGGCAAGCATTGCTATTTATTATTTTTTTAATTTTTTGTTTGTTTTGAGACAGGATCTTGCTGTGCAGTTTAGGCTGGCCATGAACTCACTGTGTAGCCTAGGCTGGCCTTGAACTTGTGGGAATTGTCCTGCCTCAGCCTCCCAAGTGCTGGGATCATAGGTGTGCACCATCACATCCAGCCTTGGAAAGCATTACTATTTAATAGGTTAATTTTAAGCCACCTGGTATTTACATTCTGATGTTATTAGTTGCCCTGCCCGCCTCTGACCTCATCTCTTTCTGTTCTCCTTTGATTCTTCATTTCCTACCACATTGGCTTCTTTCATTTTCATAATAGGCCAAGTTCGTTGGCATTTTAGGGCCTTTCTGCTTGTAAGATGCTCTGCCTCAGGCTCTTAGCACGGCTGTTCTCACTCAGATCTCAGCTCAGACATTAACCTTTAAGGGGAGCCTTAGACTCTTCTGAGTCTGAAGTGTATTCGTCCCTAGGTGTCTGATGTAACAGTGGAGGTAATAGAGTATTTGAGTGTTTTCTCTGTCACTTTCTCTAGGTGTATACATAACCTTATTTCATTTTTACAATAACTGAGGTAGTTGCTGTTACTTTTTTTTTCTTCTTCTTTTTTTTTTTTTGGTACCGGGGATTGAACTCAGGTCCTTGCACTTGCGCAGCAGGTGGCGAAACCACTGAGCTAAATCCCTGGTCTGGTGCTGTTACTTTTGAAGTGAAGGAACTGAGTGACGCACAGTCAGTCGGTGAGTGGTTGAGGTAGCAAAGTAGCAGGATTTGAATCCAGGCCATCTGGCTTCAGAGCTAAAGCTCTTTTTCTGTTATCCATTTTTGTTTCTGGTACCGGGGATCAAACTCGGGACCTTGCGCTTTCGAGGCAGGCAGCAGAACCACTGAGCTAAATCCCTGGCCCAGTTAAGCTTTTTTTTTAAATTCTGATTTTTTTTTTCCTTAACTGCCACAATTAAGACTTAAGACAGTTTTAAGGTCTAAAGCCCTGGTCTCTTAGTTGTTGCTGTCTTCTTAGTACATAGTTGTTTTTGGCATAGAAGCAAAATTACTTCTTGGCTTATTTTAAAGGGTGCTGGAGAAATGGTGAATGAAGCAGCTCTTGCTTTGGAATACGGAGCATCTTGTGAAGATATAGCTAGAGTCTGCCATGCACATCCGGTAATTAGCAACATACAGATTAATGGCCACCTAATTTTTCTTTGACACAAATAATTTGGTTTTAAATTTTACATGTCTTCTCTTGCAGACTTTATCAGAAGCTTTTAGAGAAGCAAACCTGGCTGCATCATTTGGCAAAGCGATCAACTTTTAAATTAGAAGATCTATTTTTTCTGAAATCCTGGAAGCTTTTGTAGAGGTCACATTTCTGAACAAGATGTGCTCACAATTCAAGAATTTCTGGGACTGAATTATGAAACTTTTGGAAGGTATTTAATAGGTTTGGACAGAATGCAATAATCTTGTATCTATATTTTAAATATTTTGTTTCAGTACATTAACATGCAGGATAAAAGCTACATATAGTAGCATCCTGATTGATTTTCATCAGTCCATATTTTCATGCTGTTTATGAAAGGTTCAGCTTCACTGAATCAAGGCTAAGTGGCATTTATCTCTAATTCCGTGGTGTTGGTGAAGTTGGAGTATGGTATGTGAAGAAAGGTGATCAAGTTATTTTAAATTTGGTTTTCATATTGGAAACAAGTCTCTTATTAGAACAAGATTTAAATATGTATAAACCAAACTCGTGTAAATAAAAAGTGACCATTTCTCCCTTGTTTTATTTAACTCCTAAGTTCTTGCAGTTTAGAGGTAGAATTTATGTGTGTAAGTGGTTTTTAAGGTTCTGTTGAGGTCTGGAAGTCTGAAGAATAGTTACGTAGCTATAGAAATTAAGTCTATCTGCAAAACTCCAATATTAGAGACTCAAGTGTATTATAGTGAGGAATACAAGTATCAAAATAAACGTCTTATTCATTTACTGGTTATTCTGAGGTGCATGTTGAGAGATGATCCTCTTTTATTACTACCTCCAGTGTGTATTTTATTCTTTTTTGGGAGGAGGGGTTTTGAGACAGGGTCTCACTATATATGTAGTTCAGGCTGGCCCTGAACTCACTGTGTAGCCCAGGCTGGCCTCAAACTTGCAGCAATCCTCCTGTCTCAGCCTCCTGAGTGCTGGGATTATAGGCATGTGCCACCACACCTGGCTACTCTTTTATAGGCCTAAATATCTTTTTTACATTGTACAACAATGTTAAGGCATTTAAAGGGTCATTACTCTTTCATTAGCCTTACCAGAGACCTACTAAATGTTTAGCATATACTTTTGGATAAATACAACATAAGGGAGTCTTTCTTTAATCTGTCTTTTCCTATGTGGATTTCATTGGCTGGCTCAATGTTCATTTCTTAAGAGTTATAAAGTTGCATTTATTGATAAATATTTTAAATTGTTATTTAAATATCAAGAAAAGGTCAAGGACTAAATACTAAGTAGGTCTTTGCATATTATAACTCAAGAATCATTTCAGATTCATTAAATAGTTCCCAAATTTGGTATAAATAGCATAGACTTTTTTAAAGGAAGGTATTAGTCTAGAAATATGTAGAGTAGGTAGGTATTCATTGATTGTAATTTAAGTGAATTTTAGTCTTAAATTTGGTGAATATAATCTGCATAACGTAAGATACTATCAGTTGATCATAATTGAAAGGAAAAGGTTTGTCTTTGTATTATGTATGAGTCAGTCACATTTTCCTTTGTCCAGTGGTCTTAGGGATTATGCCATAATCATGAGACACTGTAAAGACTGTTCTTTTAATCGGATAATTGGATGAACTCCAGATTCTGTGTCTTTGTTGAGTGAGGTATAACAGCTGAAATTTCTTTCCTTTTTTTTTTTTTTTTAAGCTTTATTTGTGCTCCCTGAAGTCTTCCCCAAGACTGGGCAGAATATTTGCAGAAATGGTTTGGGGGCTCAGTTCTGTGTCTCCATCCTTAGATTTTTCTCCTTCATATTGCAGATTTTATGGTTTCTCCAAACTCTGTCCTCCAGTTCCTTAATCAATGAAACTTGGCTTTTATCCTCTCAAGTGAAAACTTGTTAAAAATGAGACATTTGCCCCAGTGCTGTTTGTGTGT
This sequence comes from Heterocephalus glaber, assembly GCF_053883595.1. NCBI lineage: Eukaryota > Metazoa > Chordata > Mammalia > Rodentia > Bathyergidae > Heterocephalus > Heterocephalus glaber. Next base: position 21,315,247 of record NW_028258156.1, on the reverse strand, counting down.
CAGCTTCCTTCTACCCCTGCCTGTGGTTGCTCTCCAGTGCCTGTACATTTTTTTCATAAAATGTATTTTGTTCAGTTTACAGCTATCAGTAGGAGAGTTGGTATGTGCCTTAATTTCCTTGTTGCCGGGACACGGTACCCAACACCAGCAGATCAGAGGAAAGGTTTATTTTGGCTTGCAGTCTGTAGAGGTTCAAGTCTATAATCTGTTGGCTCCAAGGCAGGACAGGATGGCAGAAGAAAAGTGGCTTGTGGCATGGTGGGAAGCAGAGTAGGAATGAAGGAACCAGGAAGGGAGATAAACACTTCCAGGTCACATCCCTAGTGACCCCACCTCCTAACCAACCACCTTCTGAAAGCCCCACCTATGATGGGGGGGGGGCATCTAGATATAAACCTGAAACACTGGTGTGTGCTACTTAGGCATTATTGGAAGTGATGAACTCTGCATTTTTTAAAAATCTGAAATCTCAATTTTAGGTTTAGTACTAGTGTTTAGACCTCAAACATGGTCCCTAACTTAGGGGAAGTTTCTAATTTGAAAATAGTGAAACAGTATAAAATCCTAGAGAGTCAGGGGTTCTCATTCAATAGAATACATTTGGGTGGAGAATAAAGCCCTAGGATAAAATAAGTTTTAGATATCTGCCTGCTGTTATCTGCTAAACTCTCAATATTATCTTGATTAAAATTAGTATTTGCAAAGTGAGATCTTTTGTTGTTTTAGCTGAAAAGACTTGGGAATTAGAGATGATTTCTCTTAAGAAAAAAAAGTCTAATGCATGATGATAGAACCATTTTGCTAGCTACCAGGATTCTTACTTAAATCACAGATAATTGCCTTGGGCTGGAGGGAAGTTGCCACATAACTGTTAAGTGGCCCACAGAACAGTCTTGGTCAAGAGTGTGTGAGAAAGCACTTAAGAGGCTGTGCTGGGCTGTTAGCCACTGAGTTCAGTACATTCTAGCAATTTTCAAAGTGACATATTGTTTGGCCTCACCTATAGAGTGTGGCAGAACCTTTAGTTGTTAAGTTAATGCAAAATATAATATGAAAGCTGAGAAATTCTGTTCTTTTAGCATTGCTCAGTTGGCAGGAGCAGTGGCCATAGACTCTGGCCTAATTTCAATTTTCCTATCAGCAACCCTTACCCTAATTCCAGGTGGCACACTTTAAAAGCCGCAATTCACCTTCCTGATTTTCTAGAAATTACTGCTTTTTGGTTCACATTCCTGGAGCAACTCATGGCGAACCTATGGCACACATGCTGCCAGCTGGCTGTTTACCATTGGTAGGCTGTATCCTTCTTCCCTTTGATCTGGGACTAGGGAAGGAGGGCAGACTTTTGGAAGTTGTTGACCTATCCGATAATAGCTTGTTTGTAGACATAATAGAAATTAAGGTCTTCTTCGTGGAGGTAGTAAACTTGTTACAAATGTATAGCAAAAACACTTAACAGTAAATGAATTTAAGAATTATACTAAATATATTTATATAAAAGCATTGTACTTTATTTAACTTCATACAAAATTTGGTGATTAAAAACATTAAATAGGTAATGAGTTTTATTTTGAAGATCATAAAGTCAGTTTTTTAAATGTAGCTATTTTACTTTGGTCACAACTGCCATCTTAGCCCTCGCCCCTCTTGTTACAAACAGGTGCTATAAATGGCAACTTGCTGGCTTATATCATGGAGGAGTGAACGGACCTCTCCTTCAAGTCTCACTAATTCTTGAGCTTTGTCTTCTAAGTATTTTTGATTGTCCTCATATTTTCTTTCCAAATCTGTGGAAGACCAAAAAGAAAGTTTGAGTGATTTATACTGTGACCCAAAAATCTAATCTAATCTTTACCTGCAAGGCTGTAAATACCTAAAACAAAGTGAATCACCATTTAAAAAGAAACTGAGTGCCTTGTTTTCAAATTAAAAGACCCACCTTTTAGCATTTGCAGCTTGCTGTTTGCTTGAGCCAAAAGTGTTTTTGCTTCATTTTGTAGCATTTCAGCTTTCCTCCTGGCATCAGCTGACTCTTCCGTTTTTTTGGCAATTAAATTTTCTACTTTCTTATATTTTTCATCAAGTTCACCATCCAGAGCCTGCAATTCCACATTTAGACACAAAGAGGTAATGTTAAGGCCATTAAGATCTGAGTGTAATGTAATCACAGCAAGCTTGGCTCAGGAAGATACTGATTTGCAGGGCATGCCTTCTGGATTAAGGACCATCAAGGGTATTCACACTTCATATTAGAAGTTATGATTTTTAAAATCATTTCAAAGAAGTTTTGGAATTGCAGTAAGTCATTAGGACTAAGCCCTTATACTACTTTTCTTTAGCAAAAGAGAATAACTATGGAGGACTACATAATGGAGACTGGACATCAAAGTCTGCTTTTGAAGAAATGGAGGATCGCCTGGATCCTGACTACTCAGGGTTGGCGGACAGCTACAAATAAATGATTCGTTTTAAAAGCACTGTTCAAACAATTGTCACTATGGAAGTTTCATTTCAAGGGATTTTATTCCTCTATATTGTAGTAAATATTTTCTTTAAAATGCTTCTTGGGAAACTTTTGCGCTCAGAATTGTGGGAAAGTTCAGCAGAAAAGGCAGCTAGCTGCCCAACACTAGCAGTGAACTTTTATTTTGTTCTTTTCCTAACACAGAGGTGTATGGAAATGCCTAAAAGCTAAAGTAACGTTTAGGAAAATTTTTTAATAGTTAGCCATTAAATCATTTAACACCTCCCCCAGGTATAAAAGGTGTCTTTGGATTTGAACGTTTGCCCACACAGATTTAGAAATTGAACGTGCGTTTCAAACATTACTTGGCTAGGGCCGGGGATTTAGCTCAGTGGTTTCGCAGCCTGCTGCGCAAGCACAAGGACCCGAGTTCGATCCCCGGTACAAAAAAAAAACCAAACAAACATTACTTGGCTCTAGCTAAGAATTTAGCTTGCGTGAGATTTTTCTCTGCAAAATAGAGTACCTTCTAATGAGAAGGGGATTAATTCAAAACAAGTCTGCAAAGAGATTTGATTTCTTTCTAGCTGTTCTCTGTAATGAACTCTAGACTTTCTCCTTTCTGTTTTTAAAGTACTCTCAGATGACCAGGTAATCATGCTATAAAGAAATACAAGTTCAGTGTGCTTGTTTTAAGACTTCTACCCATGGGTTAATTTTATTCTTTTCAACTTATCCAAGTTGGGGTTGGAGAGCCTACATTATATTTATTGGACATTCCTGTAGTTTTCCAGCTGCATCTCTGAAGACTATGTCAAAATAGGTCAGTTGGAGTCTTTGTCCCTTATTAAGGGAGACTGCAACTTCACAGCTAAGTTTATAAGGGTGCAGTCAAAGATTTACTTACCTTCTTGACATCATCTGCACTTTGTTTTACAGTATATACTACTTTTTCAATATATTCTGCCTCCCCAGAGTTCTGGGTGGCCTTCCGTTTAAGTTCTTCCACATTCCTCTCTAGCTCATTGATGCGCTGGGAGGCATTGGACAAGGTTTCCTCAGAAGCTGCTGTTTCAGACTCGATCTAAAAGGATAATGTGTATCATCTAGTAAGCTATTAAGGTTAAGGAAGGGTAGGAAATACTCTAAATTTAATGGAAGAATTCAATGATTGATATTGGCATTTTACTCTAGACCAGAAGAATTAAGAAAATACACATTTATTCACATTCTGATGATCTGAGAATGTCAAAATTTCCCCTGACATTAAGAGCCACCCCTAGACAGCTTGCTGTGCTGAGAAAGCATTTTGAGGACATCTGCAAACTTTGGCTAAAGAATGGTCACAAACACCTGTGAGAAGAGGGATTTCCACATAAATTATTTTTAGATGTTAAACTCTAGTAGTGGAGGTTTCAGCTAATTACTGAAGACATGGAGACTGGAAATGTTCTTAAACCCTGAGGGTTCTGTAGAATTGTGAGATGGTGTATAGTTTAGAAAAGTTACAGCTGGAAGCTATAAATACTGAGTTATTTAGTGGAAAATATCTCATCTGAACAATCAGTGCCCACATTTGATCTCTTTTAAAGGAAAATCAGTAAACATTGTTTTTTAAAAGCTAGTCAGAGGAAAGCAGTCTAGCCCATGATGGAATAGCCAGTTTCAATGGTTTTTCTTAAAAATGATCTTCAAGGATAGGTCTTGTTCCATTAAAAAAAACCAAAAAACTGAGTAATGGCACTGTCATAATGCAACTTATGTCAGTGTAGGCATGTGCTAAGATTTGTAAATATTTAAACCAAATGATTCTCAACCTCGAAGTTTACCCTAAAGTTCTTAGGAAATAATTCTTGGAGAGTAATTACATTTCTCAGTAATAATCACTAGCATGGTTGTTTTGGCTCATGTCTAGATTTCCCCTGAAGCCTCAGGCCCTCCAAGCTGGGAGTTCTAGGAGGTAGCAGGATTGACAGTGCGTGATTACTAAATCAACCCACAGATTGGTTTCTCATAGTTCTGGGTGTGGGCAGGTGGGAAGGGATGAAGGGAGAGGCAAGCTTCTGCTGCTTTGATGTCTCCTATCTGCTTGCCATGGACTGTTTCTCCTCTGTGATGCCTGTCTGCCATGCCACCATGCTTGGAACCAGCTGAAACCTCTACAAGCTGAGCTGAGATAAAGGTTACCTCCTTTAACTTCAGGAATTGGGTATTTTGTCTCAGCAATGAGAAAAGTTAGACAAATAGTTTAGTTAGAAGTTTGTCTGTTAATGTTACTAACCTAAAACACTTTCTGCCCCTGAGAGTCCCTGAAAAAGTCGCCATATTAACTTGTCACCAGACCACATACTTCACCTATAATTTTAATATTCCCCAATTGCTTTTCAAAACAGTAATTTTTTTTCAAACAACATTTATGAAAGAACAGACAATACAAACATAGAAACAAATGATCCCATCTCATTTAGATGACCCCATCTTCTCATCTATATAACATACAAACCATCCCTCCCCATTTATATAAATATATAAATGACCCACTTATAAGGGACCATTCAGGCCTTGTAAGTGAAAAATCCCTCTGCTTTATTTAGCATAAAACCTACTGCTTAAGACTTTACCAAAAAATTTCCTCCTCATAATTTCCCTATTTAAGGTTATATCTATTTCTAGGTCCTGAAGTTTCTCCATTTCAATGCTTGCACAACCCATTTAAAAATTATGAATGCTCCTATTTCATGTTCTGATAAAACACAGAAAACAAACCAAACAAACCCCACATCATATGGATGATCCAAATGGAAAGGTTAATGAGCTGTAATATTTGAGCAAAACAGTAATTTTTGGTATAGACCGAAACAGAAAAAGCACACTTAAAATGTTAGTTGCACAACTAAAAAATGTGAATAACCTAAAGCTAGAAAATTAAAATATTTAAAGGGTTACAACACAGCCTGATGGGAAAATACAGTTTTTCTAAACATTCTTCTAAACAGGTAACTTGAAGAAGGGGTCTTATTCTCAGAAGGTAAGGAAGGAATGGTGGCTTAGAAGCCGGTAGGTTTCATTTCCCTGAGAGCAGGCGAATAAGGGAAAATAAGTTTTTGTCAACTAATGGTAGGAAAAGCATCTGAAAAACCTCCCATGTTTTAAAAATGAGACGGTGGTAGCAGTGAGTACGAGGAGCCTCTAATTTCAAAGCATATTCTAGGAGCATGTGCGGGAATTCGGTGTCAGTGGGTTTTTTTCACTCATTTAAAAAACAAGCTTTCCTAAAATTGGAAAAAAGTAATTGAGAAGATTTTTAGAATAAAGCCTTAAATCCTACTTTTAAGTGAATACCTTTAATATTCTGGTAGTCTCTTAGTATTTTGCTCATAAGAACAACATTTAAGCTTTCCATTCCTTCAGACCGTTCAGCTGTCTCTATTAGGTTCTTGTAGAATTTGACATTAGAGAAGACATTTTGGCGTTTGTTGCTTCCCAGTGGTTTTCAAACAGTAGTATGATTTTTATGAATGATCACCAGCATCTTGCCATACTGGTCTTAACCACACAGGTTGCTTTGGGGCTGCTGCCTGAGTTTTTATCTTAGAACTTTTGTGGGGAGGGAAAGGGCCCAGTATCTTCAGAGTCCTCTTTTTCCCTCTTGAAAATATCTCCTCAGTTTTAGCCTCTGTGCTAAGGGAGGTTTGGTTTTAAATCAGAGGAATTCTTTTTGTTGTAAGAATTCTTTCTCACAGATGACTGCTTTGTGACAGAAGAGTATATGAGTATTTTCTCCCACATACAGCCACCATGGTACTGTCTTACCGAGGTCAGCAGGTTTTGGGTTCCCTGGATATCTTCATCTGCTTGTTTGATTGCCTTCTCTGCTGCAACCTGGGCCTTTTCTGCTTCTTCGAGAGCTTCCTTCACCATGTCTGCGGTGACTTTAACACTTGTTGCACTTTGACTGAGTAAAAGGGTGAAACATACTGTTTGTTACTGTGAAAAAATTATTTTCCCTGAGAACATTTCTTTTGAAAGAGAACCTTCCTTTTGAAAGAGAACCTTCCTGATACGACTCCTAGAAATTTCACTAGTTAAAAAACGAAATCCCTTTGCTGGGCATGGTGGTGCATGCCTGTAATTCCAGCACTCAGGAAGCTGAGGCAGAAGGATCATTTCGAGCTCAAGGCCAAAAGGCCAGCCTAAACTACACAGCAAAACCCTGTCTCAAAACACACAAAAAGAGGGCCGGGGATTTAGCTCAGTGGTTCTGCCGCCTGCTCTGCAAGCACAAGGACCCAAGTTTGATCCCTGGTACCAAAAGAAAAAGAAACAGAATCCTTTTGTTTTACATGCTTAACCACACCAAATAAGTCCCCTACATGCCATCGTGTCCACATACCTGGCTCTTTTAGCTTCCTCTAACAACATCTCAGCTCTGGCAATATCAGAAGCACTCTGCTCTAGAATAACTTCTACTTGAGAAAGGCTTTCAACTTTTTCACGGATCTCTTCTGTCAAGTTCTGTAATTGCTGTGGGGTGCTCGGCATTTCCATTTTCAGTACCTCATTAGCAACGGTTTCAATACTATCCAGATCGGCACCGTCCTCTGTGAAAAGGTCACAGATTGTGAGTGATTCATTTGTTAAACCACAATGGTCACCCGCACCATGAGGTTACACAACAGTACATACTTCTTGTTCCAGTTCATAACCTCACTGGGTGAGGACCAGTGAGAACCTGAGAGGCACAGGACAAAGTGCTGCGGACACCCAAGTACTCCTGGAATTGTGGGGGGGTGGTGAGGACGAGGAACTGATGAGGTTCTGTAGGACAGCAGGGTGGAGGAGGAAGGCTGTAGGTGGGTGACAGCATGGGCAGAGTGGGTGGCTCAGATTGTGGAAAGCCACAGATTTCAGCATTTAAAGCTCAGACTGGCATGCAGTGTAAACTCTGCCATGCTGGGGATCCACCCCAGGGCCTTGCACATGCTAGGCAAGTGCTGTAACCACAATGAAAAGTGTTGAGGTTGAAACCATTGCAGATGAAGTTAGAAAGCTGATGGTCTTATAAAAAGATCTAAGAAAGGGAAGTGATCTAGTCAGGAAAGCAGAACCAAAAGTATATTTAGTTTCAAATACAAAATATGAAAGGTGGTTGAAAAACGTACAAGGAGGCTAAACTTCAAATATGTTAGACCTTCAGAAAATACATGTTGGAATGATGGCTTCTACAAGATATTCCCAAAGATACCTTAGCAAACACTGCTGCTTCCTTATGTACTGGCCATTTTTTTTTTTTTCTCCCCAGGTACCTACCTCTTTGGTCAGATAAATCTTTATCAATCTAATTATAATCACATTCCACTTTCTAGAGCCATTTGTGTATGGGCATGATTTCTCACCTATGAGATTTATGGGAATGAATCCCTGCTTCTTGGGAAGGTTTCCCTATTTCTAAAACGATACAATAAAGGAGTAAGTTCTGTCCCTTCATTTGATACTGTCTTTATGTGAAATCTGGAACTTCAGCAGCCTCTTTGTAACCATGAGGAACTAGCTTGAAAACAAAGCTAAAATGCTTAAAATGGCAAGCAAAAAGAAAGGTATGTGAGTCTCCAACCCATGAAGCTGCTATATTTTAGGCATATGTGAGACAATAAACATCTTTTGATTAATTCTGATTCAGTGTAGAGTTCTCTAACTTGAAACCCATTACCATCCTTACTGGTGACAATTTGAACTGTGGACCAGCAACACTTAGGGTCTCTTTTTCTCTACATAACACTTAAGATACAGAATTGTTTTAACTGTAGACACAGTGGACCCTTGACTTACAAGCTCAATTCATTCCCAGGGGCTGGCTGTAACTCAAGTTGGTCAACTGAAGGCTCAGACTCCTCTACACAGCCTTCACAGTCTGTCTCCTGTGTACAGGCAGATCTCCGTGTCCTTAGACACTGGCCCAGGACTTCTCAGTTAACCCCACACAGAAAAGGATGCTGTAGTTTCTTCCAGAACTCTTTAAGGGTTAAATCTTTATCTGAGACACTCTGGAAGCACAAGTGGCTGGCACTGAGGTTGTAATTCAAGACTTTGTTCGTAAGTTAAAACAAATCCTGGTCGTAGCCCAAGTTGTTCATGTCAGGCCAGTCATAACTCAAGGGTCCACTGTATAATACTGTTAGTAAGACCATTACAAAGCTTGGAGGGCAATGCCAAAATCACAAACTTCTCCAGCATTTTGATGAATATATATATATATATAAATATATAAAATCTTTAACAAATTCCAAATTCAGTTCTCCAAGTATTTTTTTTTTTTTTTTTTGTACCAGGGATCAAACTTGGGACCTTGCGCTTGCGAGGCAGGCGGCAGAACCACTGAGCTAAATCCCCAACCACTAAGTATTTTCTTTTGACTTAATTTGCTACTTAGTTATCCCATGGGGTGTGCTTATATACCTGCATAACATGGGCAAAACACTTATATACATAAGCTTAAGAAATGGAAACATTCCTAACATGGACATTTCTGTCATTCGGAAATGTTACTTCATGTCGTGCTAGAAAAAACTGCTTTTATCTAATATGCAGATTTCAATTGTGACCTCTCAAACAGAATCTTAAAGGAACAGATATTTTGTTTTGTTTTGTTTTTTGGTACTGGGGATTGAACTCAGGACCTTGTGTTTGCAAGGCAGGTGGCGAAACCACTGAGCTAAATCCCCAGCCCCAAAGGAACAGATATTTAAAAGTGAAAAGTTCCTTACGGGTCAAGAAGTCTCTGATTTCCTTGATCAGATTTCTCAGCTCCTCATTGCTCTTGCCCACTTTGTCTCTGGTAGCATTTGTTTTCAACAGAACATCCTGAGCATTCTGTTTTGCCTCATCTGCCTTCAGTTTTGCTTCAGAGACCTAAATATCAAGAACAAATTACTCATGAAACAATTTCACTCTCAAGCAGACTAGAATGTTAGAAATGATCTAGAAAATGGTATTGAAGAACTAAGCATCGGAATCATGTCTCAGGGAAACAGACTGCTCCCAGCTAACAAAGTACTGTATTCCCGTGCAGACTCGAAGTGTTCAGTGTACAAACTGCCATATGGTGTTCTTACAGTGGGCTAGCGTTTAATGTTTTTTAAGTGTTTTTCTTTTTAACTTCTCCAAGAATGTAATCTCGCCTTTTCCTCAGGTATTAACATAAATATCGCAGTGAAGAATGAACCAGAGCCCAAATGCTTAGTGTAGAATTTTTCCAGTACAGCTGGATACCTTCACAACCCCAATAAAGTAGTACAGTTTTCAATTTACCATCAACCCATGACTTAAGCTCCTTGCTAACTAGGGTTATTCCTGTGAAGAGAAAAATTCAACTATCTATGAATAAAAGCCTCCCCATCTCTTTTCTTGACCACACAAGAATGTGAACTTTCATACTTGACTCTGAAAAAAAGTTTTCAGTCAGCATTTAGAATTGATTTCTCCCTTTCAGATCCTCTAATCTTCAGCTGGAAGCAAACAAATAAGTTTAACAAAGCTGAGGTGGCCCTCAGAATTACCATCTTGGAGAGCTGTTCCACGTCAGCCAGGGCACCCAGGACATCTCGGTCAAAGTCCATGGCTTTCTGCCAGGCACTGTGGGCGACAGTGACCAGACCTCCACAGCCAGGCCCCCCACACTTCTTCTGTCCGTCGTCAGCTCTGCAGTTCGGGCCACCACACTCGGTCTCGGAACAGTCAGCCCCTGGCGGCGTTCCACAGACCTGCAAGGAGCCGGGGGTCAGGCGCGAGGGTTGGAGGCAGTGCTGCAGCAGAAGAGCTGTGCGGGCCTGGGTGGCCCCAAGAACTGCAGGCGTCCTCAGCAGGGGGGCTGAGAAATATGTGTTGGGAGACCAGAGGGACAGGAGCGGGGAGCTCAGGAGTCCGCTCAGCTGCTCTCTTGTAGTGAATGAAGTTTACATCCCCTCCATACCTGGCCACATGCACTAGAATGCCATGCAGGTGCTCCCCAAGGTATAAGTATCTTTAGCAAGTTGAGGTTACCACAGAATGCTTCCCTGGTTTTCTGTCTACGTAGTTTTTCTTTTTAAGCCACCGTGAAACTTCTTTGGGCCCAGCACCACGTTAACTGCCCTGGTGACTGTGGTGACAGAAGGCCCATTATCTAGCCTCTTAGTAACACACTTCTGGTTAAGAAGACAGAGTCACTCCACACAGTAGCAAAGATCAGGTCAAGAATAAGACCATGAGTATGAAGGGAAATGGGCAAAGGGGAGACTGCTAAGGATCACAGCCGTCACACACAGCTGGGCAAGGGTTTGTTGGCTGGTAGGACCTGAGCAGGGGAGGGGGAGACGTCACAGATGTCAAAGGGAGCAAGAAAACAACGAACAAAAGGCAGACGCAGCTTTCCCAGGTTACCTATCACCTCCCTCCCCCCACCGGGGGTCGGTCCGAACTCGCAGGCACGGCACCACTGAGCTACATCCCCTTCTTATCTATCAGACTTCTCTGAGATCACCAAATAATTATGTGACACTAAGGAAAACTGAGAAATTACACGTCATAGTATATTTTCTATATGATAGAAAAGACTGTGCAGGAAGAAAATTGTATGTAGAGCTGTCCTTTTATGGAAAATGTTCACACTGAAAAGAAGCAAAATGTACTGCAGTGAAAGGCAATTACGGGAATACTCCCGAATGAAGTTTTTGTTTTTAAAAAGTAAAAGCATTTTTAGTAGATACTTTTTGGCCTAATAGTTTTAATTTTATTCCCTAGCTCAGATTAACTAAAATAATATTCTTTCACATTTCTTGTTTATTCTGTGTGGTAAAAAAGAACATGAGTCCTAGTCAAGAAGAGAAACCGAAAACCTCCAGGATGCTTTCTAAAAACAATCTGACGGCACACTAGGCCTGGTTTGTTTCGACGGACAGAAGCAGGCACGAGAAAAGCAGCATGCTCAGAGATAAAGGACCAGAGGTAACTGAAAACACAAAGAAACAAAAATCTACCTCTTGACTAGAAAATGAGTTCTCACAGATAGTTAACACAGATAAAGAAACAGTAAGAGACCTGCTAACCCTGGCTAACCCCTGGGTGGCTCACCAGGTACAAAGCCCACAAGGAGAAAGCACATTTGTGAAGGCCAGAGGAAGCCGCCCGCTCGCCTCGAAGTCCTAGATGCCTCCGTAATTATGAAGCCAGCGTCCTTCAACCTGCTCAGCTGCCTCTCTGATGACTGATTTTTTACTAGAATTTGTAAGGAAGCAATCCATCTTGAAAGATGATCAAGAGAATTGGCATTTCATGCCCGAATATAACACCTTTTTCTACTCTTAGGTGCAGTTTACACATGACTCTAGACCTTCATTTTTGTTTTTGCATGTAATGGTGACAGGAGATCGACACAATCTAGTTTCATTAGATGCTGTAAAGCTTCATGGGGTAATGAGTATCAGATCTTGTGGGCATCAAACTGGCACTACAGTATGGACAGCGAGTTTTCACGCGCGTGCGTGTGTAGGGTGTTACGACTAAGATGACGATGACTGAACTTTTTAGTGTCCAATACACCTGCACTCTTACCTGTTTCTCTACATTTCTATGCTGAATGAACACGAGACTTAAGTCTATAAAAAATACTCTCCAAATTCTCTCAGGCGCCCTTCCATGAAAAGCAATGGAAACATGAGGAGGAAACGGCTCAGTTTGGCTTTCTTTTGGCCTTCTGCCTGATTTTCATTAAACTCACTACTCAGTTTCTCTTGGCTCCAGAATTACTTTTTAAAAGCTTCTAGGAAGTTAATCTACTTTCTAGGCTGGTTTCAGGCTTAATCTTCACCAGGTAAAGGTACTGGAACAAAGGATCATTTTAGTTACAAAAAATTCTTTAGCTGTCTTTGATTTTTTGGGGGGAAAATATTTTCCAGAATTATTCTGAATTCCTCCACTGATATGGATTTTGCACTTCAAATCAGAACATAGTGAAAAGAGAAATGTCCATATTATAAAAGGATCAAGTTCCAGTCAGAAGTCACTCAGCTGATACAAGTGTGGGAGAGTAGCTATGACCCTGGCTGTACCTCAGAGAAGCAGCTGGAAGGCAGAGGAGGCTAAGAAGCCTTGCTTTGTCGCTGTAGCTCTAGGGGGTTACAAATACTCCACCTTGGCCTGGGCCCAAGGCCTATTAGCAAACAGCGATATTAAAGACAAAGCAGGGTGGGTTTTTTTTTTTTCCCCTCCTGTAGCAAGACAGCAGTGAGGCCCAATCCCAGATGTTACCAGCTCCGCAGCGGCTGAAAGGTCCAGACTTTGGAGTTTGCCTGCCAGTTCATCGAGAAGGCGTGCTTGGTCCTCTTGTTTTTCCCTGAACTGGGACTCCTGCTCCAACATCACATCTTCTACTCTGTCCCGCATGAGAGCTGACTGCTCCACGGTACTGTTGGGATCTGTGGTTGAGGCGTTCACCCTCTCCTCTGCCTCAACAGACATCTGGAAGTACTTGGTAATACTATCCAAGGCGCCTAGGGCAGGAAGTGAAATTGCCCCGGTTAGTCTTGCTGTACCCCATTTTCCTCACCAAGCACTGTCCTTATTTATCATCTTCTGGCTCTCAATTTACTGTATGGTTTTAGGGTTCCAGAAAAGAATCTTTATGAAGAAGTAGAGCTTTCCTGTCATGACCAGTGAATCCGTTCTGTCCCATTAGAGATGTTATGGAGTGAAAAATGAAATTCATCACGTATATGTTTCTGCATACAGGCAATTAGTTCTTTCTGAAGAGCTGATATTGGGCAACCTATAGATTATGTGACCAGATGATTTTTCCCTTTTCTCAGTTATTCAGATCCACTCATATACCTAGTGTTATGTACTTAATACTATGACATGTTTTGACTGAGTTAAAAAAAATTGTGCATAAAACAGAATAGTGCGATCTAACATTTCTACTTTGTTTTGCTTTTGGGGGGAGGGTCCCTTGTAGCCTACGATATCAATAAACAAGGATCTGGAAAAATTATTTCCTGACCAAATAACATTCTCAAATGTGAAAGGATCTACAGAATTTTCAACTTAATTATCCAAGACAGGTTGTGGAAGAAAAGGCCAAGGAGTTGAACTACTAACTGGAAAATTAAGAAACGGATGCCACAACTATCGCTCCTGGCCCCCCTTGAAACCTCTGCTATGTTGCTTAGCCTCTCCGTGCCTCAAGTCCCAAAGTTGTAAAACAGGAACTTTAATCCCATTTGAGCCAGAGACTCGATGAGGAAAAGTTTAATTATTAAATTATTAAAAGAAATTTATTTTCCCTGCAAGTATTACGTTTAGGCAGATGGTGAAATCTATTGTCTAGGATTGACTTTTTGCACAAAAGACACTCACCTCGAATATCTGAGTTTTTGATAAATTCCAGTTGTTCAGCAAGTTCTTTCACAGTGTTGTCAAGGCTTTCTGCTTCTGCCTGTAGCAAGTCCAGTTCCCTGGCTGTGCTGTTGCTTTGTGCAGCTGTGTCAGATAATTTCACTTCTACTTGAGCCATTTTTTCTGTAACATCTTTGGTTAGTTTCCTGTTTGTTTTTTTTAAAAAAAAGAGTACCTAAATAAGATCAGCCAAAGGAAAATTGTAAAATCTCATTTTTACATCTCCTAATTCTCTGTCCATGACTGTACTACTTCAGTTTAGTAATTTGTAACAATTCCATGTCTAGGTGTCTTGTAAGAGATTCTATTAACTATAGCAACTTTTCCTTCTTCAAAGACTCGAAGGCAACACAGGCACTCAGCTGCGCTGCGGTGGGTGGCCGTGGAGGGGCTCCAAGTCTCTGCTGTAACACGAGCACAGGTCAGTGCCGGCTTCCAGCTCCATACATAAGCAGACTGCAAGGGCTCAAGAGACACAAATGACTGCAGTGCATAATTATGCCTCCCAGCCACCTGCCAAAACCTTTCCCTGAACCGCAGGGATCTCCTTCAAGACGGAACATGAAGAGAAGCCTGCAGCCCACCACGGAGACAATGGCAACCACCTGAGCCAGCTTTTCATATGCTCTTCACTAGCATCAAGGTCCCATCAAAGGAGCCTCCTTCTCCCACCAGACCACACCCTTTGAGTTTTCATAAGGAAAGGGATGACTGATATATGGAGAACAATCATGTAGCTTTTACAATAATCCAAACCCAACTGCATTTTGTTCTGTATCTTCTACCTCAAAAGCTGCCCTTTAGGAATCTATTTGTAAACACATTGTGTGGCCCACATGTCTACCACAAAGGAAGTAGGGTTTGAGAAGAACTTACTTCTGTAATTACTGCTTCACCAACTGAAGAGGATTGTTTTCTCGGGGATATAAAGAGCATAAAACCTGAGCTGATGGCAGTGTGTGCCTCTCATCCCAGCTACTAGGAAGGGTTGCTGAAGCGTGAATCACTCATGTCCAGACATTTAGGCCCAGCCTGGGCATCCTAGTGACACCCTGTCTGCTAAAAAGAAAAAACACTGGGAAAATGTAAAGATGCTAAAAACTTGAGGGCTATTAGGAAAATCATATTTAAGCCTGAGATAATACCATAAATGATCCAACTCAAAGAACAAGAGCTTAATTGGATCATGCGATTTGGTGTGATGAACCTGATGGCTTTTTTCCTGAGGACAGCAGTTTCTTTTTTTCAGTGTCCTGCTTTTATTAATCTGTTGTTCACAAAAGGCTGTCGTTTCTTCTTAGGTCTCAAAAACTATTATAATTTTTTTTAAAAAGTCAAGCCTGACATTGGTTTTTTGTTTTTGTTGTTCTGGGGATTAAAGCCAGGGGCTCACACATGCTAGCCAAGTGCTCTACCCGTGAGCTATATCCAAGCTCCATAACACTGTATATTTTTAAGACAATCTGAGGTCCTAAAACATATATCCTTGGACATTATGTTAAAAAAAAAAAAAAAAGATTAATGATGCTGTTTTTCCTGAGGTGATAGCAATCTGCCTCACGCATAGTAAAGGTCGAAACAGCTGCTTCTGGATTGGAAGCTCCTGGCAGGCTCTCCCAGGACACTGGGTATTTTAGTTCTGCAGGCACAGGATACCCAGGCCAAGAATAATTTCCTAAATGGCCCTGCACTCATAAAATGGCCTAAAACTTGTGACTGCTGCACAGAAGGAGGCCAAGTCTCTTTCTAAGGTCAAATGCCTCGTTATATACATTATCACTTCATGGCAGACAGTGCCTCACACCCTGGCCAACCACGTGGTCGCGGGCACAAACCCTGAGGCTTTAAGGGACCAGTTGCATTGAACTGTAAGGACAAGGAACTTGAGCTCCAGATGTCACCTGTCCTCTGGCTTTCCCCACATCAGATAAGATGAAGAGTCCAGCAGGCTTTTTGGAGATGCTAACTACAGTCCCATCCCACACAAAAATTGTTCTTGCACTGCTGTCAGAACCTAAAGTCATAACCTAGGCAGGAACAAGAGGATGGTTCGTGTTTTGTCCATCGGCTCCTAGGTCTACACTAGGCTGTTTCTGGGGTCCCTTTTGGCAAAAGTAGTTAGACTGTTTGAGGGCAGGGAAAATAAGGCTAGAAGGTGGGAAAATAAGGCTAGAAGGTAGAAAAATGATCCCTGAGAAGTTCAGCAGCTCATCTCAACTCTCTCTGCTTTAACTGTTAAAAGACACTTATGGAGTCATATGTGGTGATGCACGCCTGTAATCCTAGCACTTGGGAGACGGAGGCAGGAGAATGGCAAATTTGAGGCCAGCCTGTGAGTTCGTGGCCAGTGTGGACTCTATAAGGACACCCAGTCTCAGAAACAAAACAAAGCGAAACAACCTCCAATTAATTATCCAATCTGAGAGATGAACATCCAGAGAAGGGATAGAAGTATCTTTTGTTGTAAAGAAGTTTTTAATGATTAGATGAAGCACTGGTCTAGTGGACCAATGACTAAGCAGCAAAATAACTTAGGAATAAAAAGTCTTATTGGGGATGGAATTCCCCTAGTAGCAGCAGCAAGTTACAGTAACAATAATTTAGATTTGCCATGACTTTCTTGCAATTACATTTCAGTTCATAAACCAATCCTTGTGTTACTCTGTAGGGTAAAGCAAATACTATTTCCCCAACCTCCACAGGATAGAAGATAGAGGCCCATGAATTAAGTGCGTGATCCAAGTTCAGAAGCCTGGTGCGTGGGAGAGCCGAGACCCAGATATGGAGCGTCTGTCTTAAACTGTGTTTCCTTCCCTGACAGCAGGACTGTGAGGAGGACGATAAAACACTCACTTCCTGTACTGCAGCCTGCAGCATCTTGGACCCCGATGATGTGCCCATGTTCACTCACCCAAGACTGCTGGAAACAAATGGCCCAGCATCCATTTTCACTTTAGGACTACAGCCATCTAATAGAAGCACCATCCCAGGAAGGTTTTGCTGTTTAAAAGTTGAAAAAACATTGCACGTTGTTATTCCAACCATTAACTACTTACTCTGCTTCCTCAAAGAGATTCCCAATGTTTTTTAGTGGCTCAGCTGCCGGGCTCTGGGCCAGGATCTCTTTTATTTCGTTGATTTTCTTCTCCACCGAGTCCACCGTCTCCTGGTAAGGCCCAATCACGCCGCTGATCTTCAGGGCCTTGGCTTTCTCCAGGAATTTGTGGGTCCTGTTGGTCAGCTCAGCGATGATCACGTCCCAGAGAGCAAAGCACTGGTGGCAGGGCGTGCAGTTGGGGAAGACACCCGAGTACCCTCGTGTGCACTTGTCGCAGCGTGGCCCCTCGACACCCTCCACACAGACACACCGGCCGCTGGACTGGTGACACTGTGGCGTCTCGATGCCCCTGGGGTCACAATCACAGGCTAGAAGGGAAACAGCAATGCCAGCTGATCTCGATCACGAGCTCAGTGACCAGATTTGGTTTCCTGAGCCACTGTTACCATGGGAAGGTGTCAATCATCAGTGTACCTACACCCACGCCGACTGCAGCAGCTCCCTCCCACACACACTTCAACCACTGTTGACCCCTTCTGAACAATAACAGTAGTAATTAAAACTTAACAGCTAGCACTTACTGAGCACTTACCATGTGCCAGCCATTACAGGCATATTTTATAGGCATTTCACTTAATCCTCACCACAACCCTGTACAAGTACAATAATCACTATTTTACAGATGTGGAAATTGAAATGCAGAGATCACATGACTGCTCCTGGCCACACAGCAGGAAAAAGGCCACATCAGGACATGTTTGGACACACATCTTCTGCCTGTGCTCCCAACCTGAGCTGTCCTGTAACCCTGACTCCCCTCTGACCATCTCAGTATGGAAAGCGCAGGCTGCATCCCGATTATGAGAAGCATCTGATGAGTTACAGCACTCAAGAGCCGTGCCTAGCACAACCGACCCTATCTGGTCACAAAATAGGATGGTGAATAGTTTGGTCAGTGGAATGAACTTGACCAAAAGAAAACTAAATCTGAAAGAAGTTTCAGGAATTGTTTAGACGCTTTGAGCTGCCTGCTGCTGGATAACCACCCTAACACAGTAAGCACACACTCATAAAATATCAGAGGTCATCCAGGGGTCTGGAGAACCTTTAAGTCCCAACCTGCCACTGATTCCATATACAGTAGCTGGCACCTGGTGCAGAGCCAAATGCCACAGGGTAAAATCATGCCTGGTACAGGTAAAAAAAATCAGCATTTCCCACTGGCAACTGTGGCCGATTACTAATGAAAATGCCTATTCCAGTCCCAAATCTCAGGTGACCAAATTATCAGCACTTCACCTATCACAGTATTTATGCAGGCTCTGAATAACAAAAGGCCTGTGCACACACGTCTGGCCAACAGTCCGTTCTGAGAAAAGGTGTAAGTAAAATAAATATACTCTTATCGCTCTAGCTAGACTGTGGACAGACTTCAAGGACAGGGCCCAGTGAGAGTAACCTGCACTTAAGAGTTGAACCATCTTTGCCTAATGAGGCACCAACCTCGTTTACAGGCACACAAGGACATTTCTGCACCTCTACAAAAGAAAATAATCCTCCTAGGAACCCAATGTCAGCTGCAGTGAAGCGTGGCAGGTTCACTCTTTCCAGTATGTCTATAAAATATTTTTGGGTAAATAGCTGTAATTCGTCTCTGACACTTCCCGAAGGAACATCCTCTAGAGCCAGGTACATGTTGGTCCCAAGGGCTGCTTGCACCTGGGCCCTCTCCACTCAGAAGTGTGCTAGTGGCCTGTGCCCTTCACAGACCCTCACCTCATCCTGCCTTGTCATGTGCATCTCCCTTTCCCTCTGTGAGCCAGTGACGTGCCAGATTCTTGAGCAGCAAAACTGAAGAGTCCAGCACGGGTTTAGGAACAAAGCCTGTAAATCCTGCCCCAGCTATGTGACTCTGGACAGTTAGGAAAATGAGCCACGGCTTCCACATCTGGAATACCTGGGGACAGCCAGGGAAATAGGGCCTGGGAATGGCATTGTTAGATCATTTCTCAGATGAAATTAGGAAGAATTTAGACAATGCTGTACCTGAAGGGTTTATGTTGTCTACGAAGAAATCCATCTATTATTTGGCAAAATTCAGTTGCCTTCAGAAAGCTCCAAGTTACCAGGTCACCTCTGTCAGAACCACCTGGATCGTGAAACATGGATGACTTCCCTGCCTGCCCCTCTTCTGATTCAGCAGGTCTAGGAAGGGCCCAAGAACTTGTTTTTGTTTTATTTTCACAGTACTAGGGATTGAACTTGGGGTTCTAGCCTACCCTTGAACTGGCAATCCTCCTGACTCAGCCTCCTAAGTAGCTGGGATTACAGGTGTGCACCATTATATCCAGCTAAGAACCTGCATTTCTAACAAATTCCCAGGAGACACTGAGGTTGAGGGAGTATTTTAAGGAGTATTAACCATGTTATTTTCCCAGCTGTTTCTACCTTCTCTGTGCGTGTGCCTGTGTATTTCTCACCCTTTACAGGGTGGAGGTGGAGCAGAATCAGTTTTGAAAATTCACTAATGTGGGTTAATGCACAAACGTATGGACCTATGTAAGTGGGGAATGAAAATGTCCCTAACAATCGAGGCCACTTGGGGGTTCCTACCGGGCAGCCCATAAATGGCCCCCCGAACCGACTTGTGGGGCTCACTTACCCCACGCCTCCCCTAGGCTCGAGACGACTGAGGCAGACGCCATAAGGCTGTTAGTTTATTTCCCACAGATTTTGCAGAGGTACAACTTAGTTCTGTCCTGTATAGGATTTTTTTTTTACTGGGTAAGGGATGCATGCATACATTGCATTCATTTTCATTTGATAATTTTTCATGTATTTCATTGGTAAAGGCACATATTGCTCTTATCTTGTCACAGGCATCTTAGAGAGGAAAACATCAGCCCACCTGTGGAGAAGCCTGCCCTCCTTACAGGGGTTACTGTGGGCTAAAGAGCTCCAGTTCAGCGAGCTGCCCAGCATTCTCCCCGCCAGCTGAGAAGTGCATCAACATGCAAAAGCTAGTCCTGAGCTCTCTCAGGAAGGGCACAAAGCAACTGTGCCAGATGCATCAGGTCTGAATTTCAAACTGAAGCCAGAAAGTGCTGACACTTCTCAGACAGGCGCGTCCTCCCTGCCTACTGAGCTTCCCGAGCGGCTTCTCCAGGGCTGCTGGGAGATGAGAACCCGAAGGCCACTCCCAAGCTTGTAAGCAGAGCTTCCCCAGGGTGTTCTCGTGAAACTCCTCACTCACATGGCTGACAGCTTCAAGCTTCATGGACACTGACTCTTAAGTAAATTCTGCAGCTGCCTCACACCCACCAGGGCCCAACAACTGTAAGCCAGTGGTGTTGGCTGCAGCTCACAAGATCTACTGGGCTTTCTCCTCTCTTCTCCGAGTGGGACAACTTGGCAGGAAATCAAAAACTTTCTTCTGGAAAAGAGTGTATATGGCAAAAGTTGTCACTTGATACTTCAAAGGAACAAATTGTGAAGATAAAGAACATAATCATTTTAATGGGCCGTAAGGCTTCATTTTCACCTGTAATGCATTCTGTTCTGTGGTCAGGTTTCTTCTATGTTTAGTAAGTTTTCTTGTCTCAAACGTGATCCTAATAGGTAAGTACATGAAGAATACTGCTTTAATTTAAATGACACTGGTGGCCAGAGGAAAACATTAGCCAAGTCCATGTCACAGTGGGGTATAGCTATGTCCCCATATTTCAGCAGTACTATCCTTCCTGCTTGTCTTAGCTGCTTCCCTCTCCTCCTCTCAGTATCCTAAGCCCACTGGACAAAGTCCACCCTCAGCGGCCTGGCATTTAAGGCTATGCAAATCTAATGAGGTCCCTCTGACTCTAGCTATGGCTGTTTCCGGACAGTACTTTCCATGGCCTTGCACTACATGTCCTTTGGCTAAGAGAGTAACTTCCTCTCAGTGCCAGGTGTCAACAGGAGCCAGCAGGCCTGTGACAGAGCAGGGACCCTGGGCCACACAGGCTTGGCCTCAGAACCCAGCTCTCCTCTTATTCGACACATTAACCTGGGTGTGACAGCTGTCAGCTGAGAGGGATCAGGCACAACCACAGACTGTTGGAAAGACAAAATTCATATGTATATAATATGCCTAAAAGGGCTGCACATGGCAGATCTGCTATAAATCGCCACCAGAGGTAACTTTTCTGTGAAATCTTCTCTGATGACTCTACTTACCCCTGATCCTGCCCTCTTCCGAGAGCTGAAAAGACTATCCCATGCCATTTCCTACTTCCTCTTAGCCCATTACTTCAGTTTACATGCTGGCTTTCCCAGGAGAGCCTGGTCAGTCCTCCAGCTCAGACACGAGCCATGTCCACTCCCTGCTGTGCGCTGATCGCCAGCCAGTGTCGGGCTCATGACCCGTCCTTCTACGGGAACTTCAGCCTGCCTTGGTGCAGGCAAAGTCCTGCATCCCAAGAGCCAATATAGGGGAATCTGCGGCCTTCCAGCCATATGGGTCTGCCCGGTCTGCTTCAGGCCAGCAGGTCAGTGGATAATGACCTGGACATTTCTATTTCCCCATGTGCAAGGGAAACGTAAATCCTCTGTCTCTCTTACATGTGGTTTTCTTTTTTCTGACATTTTCTCCTACCTTTTCCCCTTTTTTGGCCTCTATAATTTTAATTTTGTAATGAAAGCTGGAGACAATGATTATGATTTCATCTGCAGAAATGAGCTGCTGTAGAGCCCAGGGGTCCCAAACTTTCAGGTAAGACCCGAAAAGGAAGGATTTCAGGCTTTGCTGACCACTCTGTCCCTGTTGTGACTACTCAGCTCTGGCTCTGCAGCACCAAAGTAGCCCCACATGACCCGGGAACAAATGGGTGCAAAGCCTTTTTTCCCAGCACCGGCGGGGGGCACGTTGAGGCCCATGTGTACCGTGCCCACCTCTAGGCTAGCCCTCCACTTCCGGAGACACGGTTCTGCTTCCAGGCTTACACAAGACAAGACTTCACCCTCCTGCCAACACAGCTCATGGTTCTCTAAAGACGCAAATCAAATCTGGTTTCCTAAATCACAAAGGAAATAAAGAAAAACGTGGGTGATTGTGGAAGAAATCTCAACCTGAGGAAACAATACAGGCATTCTAAAGATGCACGTGTGGGCAAGGAACAAACTGTGTTCTTCTACTAAAGAAATATGAAATGAGGAACAAGCCAAGTTTGGAAACGTTCACTATGCAGAGCCTCTCACCTCCGCTCCACAGTTCTAGCCACCCCTGGGTTGAGGGATGCTGGCCTTTGCCCAGAGCCGGGGGCCTGCAATGGAAACTGTACCCTCCCCTTCTGCTATCTGTGAATCAAAAAAGGTTCCTCGTGCGACCCTTTGACTTCTGAGGGACATGATGCAGAGCCCCAGGCTGAAGTTTCCTCCAGTGTGCTCAGCGGGGGGCGGAGGGGTTCCCTCCGGGTCACAGCACAGTGGCGGGCTTGTTCGGACTTGGCATGATCGGCCAAGGGCACCAACCCACACGGACAATAGGAACATTCAACGAATTGGAAGCTGGCGGGTCTACTCATTTGTCTTTTACATAACTACATTTTTTTTCCATAAGGAGAATACTTGGCTATGACCTAAGTCTTTCTATACGCATATTGTCTGCTATGTGGCACCAGAAAGTCTAAATTTGTGCTCTCCGACAAACCATTTCAACGGACAATGTATTTGGCAATTAATTACACAATTCAAGAAAGGAGTGTATGTTCTTTTCCCATAGTCCTATCTAATTTTGGAAGTCACTTCTTGTCCTTGCTGATCTTTGGACTTAGTCCTTCAAGTCCTGGTCTCCAATTTCGAGGGTGCCACCGGGCACACAGAACCCTGCACTGTCTCCTCCTCACTTCTGCCCTGGCCCAACGGTCCTGGGTCTGGATCCCAGGCCGTCCAGTAGCCATGAGGCCCTGTGGCTGATTAAGTCAATTTTCATGGTTTTTCTCTCTCTCTGGATGCCTTGTAGGTGCATCAGCTTCCTCTACAGGGTATCAAAGGCATTTAGGGTCCAGGACTTTCTTGTTTGAGAGCTTGCTTTTTAAGCTCTTGCCCCTTAAGGGACCTTTATCATCCTTGGCTCCTGAACACCAAATGCCTATACCAGAGATGGCGAACCTTTGAGAAAAGAGAGCCAAATCCCACTTATGTATTGCAAAGTGCCAACACTGCAGTAAACCTGAAAATTGAGGTTTTAATTTAGAAAAAATGCATACATTAACATCTTTTGTCTTAAAAGAAAAATAATACACGTGCCATAGATTCACCACCACTGGCCTATATCAACTGTCCCATCAGGGCATAAACTCAAATGTTTTCTTCTCCCAAATAAGAAATGCCCTAAACCAGCTCAGCTAGTGTGAACACAAAGAGGAGACACTGTAGACTGTAGCATTCAAATAGATCCAACATTTTATAACTTTGAGTTGCTAAAGTTAGCAACTCGGTCAGGTACCTTCACTCCACATTTTAACACTTTGGGGAAAGGGGGTTTCTGGTTGGCATTTAAAAAGAAACCAAAGGTTAAGTTTGGAAAAATGACATAGTTTAGTAGGAAGACAAGACTAGAACCCTTGGATCTAGAGCCTGAAAATACTGCTTGCAGAATTCCTATGAGCACACATTCTTATAATATCTTATAATAGCTTATAATATCTCCAAAGGGCTGGTAACCAACATTTTACTGCTTGGGGGTGGGCTGAACGGATGTGAAGACTGATACAATGTAAAGGTCAGGAATAGGAAAGATCTTCCCCTTCCCCTTCCCTTCTTATTTGGCAGTACTGGGGACAAACCTAGGTCCTTTGCAATGAGCTACATGCGTAGCTCTTTTCTTCTTTCTTTTCTTTTCTTCCTTCCTAACTAGCTATCTACTTAGAGACAAGGTCTTGCTATGTATATGTAGTTCAGGCTGTTCTTGAACTCACAATATAGCCGAAGCTAGCCTCAAACTTGGGGAGATCCTTCTGCCTCAGCCTCCGGAGTGCTAGGATTACAGGAGTTAACCACCAAGCCTGGCTTCTTTTTATTTTTTTGCAGCAGAGACTACATTGCCCAGGCTGGCTTCTAACCTCAGCCTCCTGAGTAACTGGTATCACAGGCATGCACACCATGCCTGGCTCTGGGATTAAGTTCAGAAAGCAAATTCTGCATACATTTAGTTTGAAAATTACATGCGTATGATATATGATAAAAACACAGAGGACTTACCCAAACCAAGGCAGTGTGTGCCAGGGTGGGGTGGGTGTGAGCTCTCTGAATGCAGGAGCAGTAAGGAAACAACATCCAGCTCTGGTTGGGAGGCTGTGCCTCTGCTTGTACCCTACCACCCTCCAGCCACGGCCTCAGGCAGGGAAGGAAGCCTGTAGCCCAGATGATCTTGTAGTCCCTTCACTAACTACAAGTCTTATTATCTTACGGAGAAAAAGAAAATGCTACAGGGAGAAATGGAAAGGAATATACACATCCAGTTTCAATACACAAACCACATTTCCTTGCAAATACTTAAGTTTTTGTTTTGGATGTGTTTGTTTTTCCTGATTACAGGTTTTGTACACAATGGGCTGACTTTTAGATAAAATGAATAAAGAAGTCGGTGAACATCAATGCTATAAATCTCACCCTTCACAGTTTCTAAAACAAGACCTAACTTTTGATCCATACAAGTTTGAGGGCAGAGGGGCAGTTAAACCATAATTTCTCTGGAAAAATTAGAGGGAAAAGTTAAGAAAAGATAAGAGGGTAAGGGGTAATGTTCACAGCACTGTGTGAGCAATTCTCTGACTGACTCTGCTTCCGGGGTAGCAGGCTTTTCAAGCCAACAAAGCTAAGACTGCAGCCAAGGGTCAGAGAGCTTTGGCAGCCAAGGCTATTCTGTCAAAGACACAGTGGATAGAATCAGCACGAACAAAGCCTTTATCTGGAGAAAAATCAAGCCCAGGGGGATTAGAATACTGAGGAATGAAGGCAATAGTGATTAGGGTCCTGGAGGACCCATCTCAGTGAAGGTTTCAGGAAGAATCTTAGGGCAAGGCTTGGTCTTCTGATGATGTGAGTCAGACCTCAGTGACCATCCACATCTGAATGAAACACTGCTCATCCCTGACCCAGCAAACTCAGCCCCCTGGGACACAGACTTGCACCTCAGCCCCCCCCCCAACCCCCTGGGGCTCAGCCTCCACCGAAATCACATGCAATCCTGGTCTCTCCCCTGCTCCCTGCAGGATGTTTTCCTGCTGTCAAAGAACATAGTTTCTGGTTTCTGACCTTTTGCAGGAGATACCAAAAGAGTTGCTCATTTGAAGATCTGTTATTTCTTATTGTTGTAGCCAAAAGAGGAAAAGGTCATTTTCAAATTTAGAGTCCAATAGGGACATATGATTTCATATGTGCAACAAAGAAAATAAACCTAAGAGTATATAAGAAATGATCAAAAATATTCAGTTATAAACTAAAAACACAGGGAGAACAAAGCAGGAGAACAAGACGACATAGTTGAAAAGAGCTTATTAAATCTTTGTCATACACGATTTTACTTTAAGATCTGAAGAAATATTTGTCAGGTTCAAAAAACTTGCAACAGAATCATAAAAATTGTGATTCACATATTTTAATAATTTTTTTTTGTTCTTAAGAAAATGTCAGCTGGGTGCAGTGGCACATGCCTGCAATTCCAGCACTATGGGAGGCTGATGCAGGAGGACCTCAAGTTAGTGCCCACCCTGGGCAATTTAGGAACTTAAAGAGACTGTCTCAAATGAAAAATGAAAAGGGTCGAGTATGTAGCTTAGTACAAAGGCCTTGGGTTCAATCTCTAGTACGCCAAAAACAGAGAAAAAAGAAAAAGAGAAAGAAAGAAAAGAAAGAGAAAATGTCAAGTTTCTCCCAGCCTACATGAAAATCTGGTTAAATTCACATTTAACTGACTTGGAATGCCAACCTCATTTTCCCTTTTTTTATAGAGGCTCTGGTGTCCCCGTCCTTGCTGGTGCGGACACTGAACCCATACACACAAACCAAAGACTTTTAACTGCTGGCACGGTCTACTGCAGCGGTGGGGAACCTGTGGCATGCATGTTATTTTTAAAGACAAAAGATGTTAATGTACGAGTTGTTTTTTCTAAACCCAAACCTCAGTATTCAAGTTTAATTGCAGTGTTGGCACTTTGCGATGAATAAGTGGGTTTGGGCACTCATCTCTAAACAGTTCGCCATCACTGCTCTCTGCTAGATCCACCAGATCCTCCGGCATCAAATGATCTCTCTGGGAAAACCAGAGGTCTCTTGCATGAGCGATCAAGGAAGCTGATCGATCACAAGATACAGAATCACCTTGCAGGAATATATGGTCCATATGTTCCCATATTGCTTACAGTTCTGTTTAAAAGCACTCTGCATGCATTTGCAGTGTGGGTACGTGCACATGTGCAGAGCCAAACACTGCCCTGGTGTGGGCTGGAGGAGCAGCACATTTGCTCTTCACTACCTGCACTTACCTGAGGCTGGATTAGACTTTGCAACAAACACTGAGCACACATTTCTTGTATCATTCAACGTATTAATCTGTACTGCACTTCGAGTTATAAAAGGCCCTAGAAGCCCCGCCCTGGCTGCCATTCACAGCTCACCTCGGCACTCCACATTGGGGTCTCCCCAGAAGAGCTCCTGGCACTCGCTGCAGGTGCGGCCTCCAAACCCTGGCATGCACTGGCACTGTCCTGTGAACTGTGGCCAGAACACACACGGGCTCAGGTGGCTTCGGGGAGGAGGTGGCTGTCCTTGTCCCCCTGGATGCTGGGTCTGGGGACAGGAACCCTCCCCCCTCCTCCATCTTGGGCACCGAGGTCCCAGCCAGCATCTCACTGCTTTCCCGGAACAGGGTTGGAAAGGTCCACAGCATGTGGGAGTTACATCTGTCTTTCTTCACTGTTGCCCTCCCAGAGCCACACTAACCCTTGGCCACCTCCGTCCCCCACAACGGACGTAGGGAGAGAGGCACTTTGGAAAGTGTCAGCCATCTACATGCTGGGGACTGCTGTTTGGTTCCTTGCATGCCTTCTTAGAGTAGCTAAGAAGGAAGTCTGACTCTAGGGCCAGGTAAGGAAGAGCAACTTCCACTCTTGGCACAGCCTTGTCCACTCTATGTGGCTGCTCCCACTTGTGCTGGGGCCCAACACCGAGGCAGAGGGGACTCAGCGCGATTATGTCACCCCGGCCAAGCGGGGATCGGGGAGGGCTGAGAGCCAGGCTGTACTGTTTGCCAAGCAGTGTGCCCTGCTCGCTTTTCTCCAGCTGGAGCGAGGCCACCTAAGGGGCGGTCCCCAGGGTCCATGATGGCCTCCCCTCACCTCATTGCAAGACGGCCCGAAGGAATGCGCGGCGTTGCAGCTGCACTGTTCGCACCCAGTCCCGCTGGCCAGCTGCCAGGTATTGGGCGCGCAGCGGTCACAGTTCTGCCCGATCACGTTGGGAAGGCACGCACACTGGCCAGTGGCCTGGTTGCACTGGCAGTCAGAGCCGTTGCAGCGCTCCTGCACGGTGCCCAGGATGTTGCAGACACACTCTGAAAGAGACGGTGGGGCCAGGGCGCATGGGGGTGAGCTCCGCCTGAATGGCCAGCGCGCTCCCTCTCCAGATCTCTATCTGGACGTGCAAGCAGGGAAGGAAGTGACTTTTAAAAAAATCTAAAATTATTGTTCTTCAGAAGCTTTTGTGAAATACGACACAGTTCTGCCCATTCCTGGGCAGATGACATATTCACACAGTGCACAATGACAATTTTGCCACAAGTACCTTCTAGATATAAAGATTCAAGGTGCTGCTGGTGAATCATGTTAAAAGTGAAGATTTAACTGGAAATTTAAAATATACCACTAGGAACTTCGATACTCAGTGGTTTCAAACTCCTGGCAGGAACCAGCAGCAGCCAGGAGAAGCCCTTTAAGCCAGCAAGGCTTTAAGGACTCTGGTCCTGCTGGTCCCCAACATTCTGCCCACGTCTGTATAAACAAAAACATCTACATAAACAAAAACGGGAGCCTGGTAGCAGCAGCAAAGAAAATGCGGCTGATCACTTGGTAAGAGAAATAATAAGGTCTCGGAGAATCACTTTAGAGATTTTACTTCTTTCTCTTCCTTAGACTAGATCATCAGTTCCCTCAGTGAAGTCAGAAAGCCACGGCCTGCAAGGGTCCTCCAAGTCCTGTTCAATCAGCAGGTTCTGAGCAGAGCACATCAATACACCATTATATGGCATTTATCACAGTGACAATCAGTTTCTCCTTTTGGGAAAACTGAAGCACACCATGAGACTTCATTCTTGCCAGAAAATAAGAATATAAAGATGGGCCGAGGATTTAGCTTAGTAGCACTGCGCCTGTCTTGCAAGTGCAAGATCCAGAGTTTGATCCCCAGTACCAAAAAAAAAATAAGAACATAAAGATGAAAAACAACTCAGTCTCCTCTTTCATTGAAAGTGCAGTTTTACACTCCCCCCACCTCCTAGCTGGACATGTGTTTTTCCTATGTGAAATAACAGATGAAGAATAAAATCCCATCTTGATGAAGAGGAAGTTGGAAGGTGGGCCTGGTGACTCATGTCCTGTGATCCCAGCACTCTGGTAGGCTGAGGCAGGAAGCTTTCAAGTTCAAGCCCAGCCCGACCAACTTAGTAACTTAGCAAGACCCTGTCTCAAAAAAAAAAAAAAAAAAAATTTAAAAAGCGTGAGTCACAGTTGGGGATGCAGCACAGCACAGAGGCCTTGGGTTCAAACCCCAGTATGGCAAAAAAAAAGGTTGACACAAATCATTCTATGGGGTCGCCAAAGTGAATGCACATCTTACTTCTGCAGTCCTGCCGGAGGGCATCACCATAGTACCCAGATCGGCAAAACTGGCACTGGTCCCCTTCCGTGTGGTACAGGCACTTGAGGCACCTTCCAGTCTTCTTGTCGCAGCCCTCTGGGTCACTTGTGTCTATGTTGTGGTGGCACTGGCAGGGCTGACACAACCCCCCGATGTCCAAGGGATTGCCAAAGAACCCCGAGGCGCACTGGTCGCATCTGGAGCCTGTGGCATAGGAAAACCAAGCACAAGACCCTCAGCTTGACCGAGCAGCTAGCGTCTGTCGCCGGCATCCCTGCCCAGTCCTGCAGCTGGGGCTCAGTCTGCTGCCCCGTTCACAGAGCCCAGCCATCACACCTGGATGGGAAAGAAAGGCTTCTGTGGCGAGGGGGACAAGTACTCTGCAGCCACAGAAGGGCAAAGACAGGAGTCTTTAGCTTCTCAGGTACAGGTGAAGCAGGCTGGGGGCTGAAGAACAATGGGACAATGTCAAAGGCAGCCTGAGGTTAGATTCCTAACCCCGGGGTTATATAAACTGAAAAGAGCAACTGGAAAAAGGGATCCTTCGTGATGACCAATTTCCCTAAGAAACCCTGACATCATATGCAGAAAGTACTTGCTGACCATGCGTAAGCATAACTGGTATTTGAATCAGCAGCTTCAGGGATGAAATACAAGGGAGCCTATCTAGCTGATAATGTGAATATAATAAACTGTGGAGAACACATTCAGCCCTGGCAACTCCCTGAATGATACTTTTTTCTTCTTTCTACCCACTTCACTGCATTGAGGCACTTTTGCTAGGAGTTAGATAACAGAAGGGAGAAATAACAAGTAAATTAATCTTCCTACTGTTCCTACTGAACAGAAAAATGTCACACAGCACTCTGCATGGATTTAAGTAACCGTGTGAGCTTGCTCTAGCTCTAGCACACAATCAAGAATTGACTACGCTTTGCACCAACTGCCTTAACTTTTAACTAAGGATCTACAAGAGCATGCGCTGCCCAAGTGAGCACAAAGGAATGCACAAGTGAACTTAACCAGATCATCTTTCATCTTCTTCTCATTAATAATAAACTAAAGACACCCTTTCCCTCTCGAAGTCTGCACAGCTTACCGATGTAGCCGGGCTCACAAACACAAGCAAGCTGCAGAGTGACTGGATCCTGGTAACAGCTCCTGGCAAACTGGCGCCCACTGTCGGGACCGTCGGGACAAGGACAAGGGCGGCAGTGGTCTCCAGACCCAATGATGGGGTCGCCATAGTAACCAGCCAAGCACCTGGATCCATCACCAAAGAGTGTGCCATAAGCATGGTCATACGAACTCTGTTCCAAGAAACTTAGAAACTTTGCTCTGCTTGGGAACATTCTCCCCAGTTCCTCCTGTTGCCACGTGGAGGACTTTCCACTAGGGCAAAATGCTTCTCAAATGTTGGCTCCAATCTGAATCCCCTGGAAGGCTACAGACAGATAACTGGGATCCTTCCCCAGTTTCTGATGTAACAGATCCCAGGGAACATGGGCTCACACTTGCGGGATCACTGCACACACGTGTGCAGTGCCCCAGACTCCCTGCATCCAGAGGAAGCGACACAGCTCCCGTGTGCACCCCACTGCCACCAGCTGCTGCCACCCCAGTGTTCGTTCTGCTTCCCCTTTGCCTTAGGCAGCTGCCTTTGTGGGAGGAGCCTGCACTGGTCGACTCCGCACCTGGGAGGGAGAACATGTTAGGAAGCCCACAGAGGCCACAGGTCTAAAGCCACATCCTGCGATGCAGCTTTTACCAGTCGCAAAGCTGCTAGCGGTGTTCTGCAGCTGTGTGACTCCCGAGTCCATGGGTCAGGTGGTGCCAAACGGAATGAGAGATGTTATTTATTAACTCCCAAAGCCAACAGCTCCAGGCCCCTCCCTTTCCAGGTTAGCAATTCATGGAGACTGAGCGATTTGCAAAGCTCACACATCTCTAAGCTTAGACAATGAGTCATGATTTAGATTCAGCCTCCTGATCTTCAGCAAAGAATTCTTTTATTAGGCCATGTTGCTATCCTCAAGATAAATGCTACTAGGTTACTTTTCAAAATATCTATAATGTAAGACTTTGGAGACCATCAGTCAGGAAGTGACCACTGTAACTCATCCATGGCTACACAGCAAGTTAGAAAGGGGAGCTCAGTATGGAACTCAGGTTTGAGAGTTTCCAATTCAGTGTGTTTTCCATGTTTTTGTTTTTTGTCTTTTTAGTCAGAGGTAGCATTTTTTTTAAATGAGGGAAAGAATAAAGAAAATAGATGTTCAGAGGAAATTAATCATGCATTTAATTAGATGCAGAACTAACAAAAGATCAAGTTCCCTAGTTATGTGCTGGGGAAATCCACAGTGACGAAGTAATTCTGTACAATGTTTTCTGAGCAAGTCTCTACGACCCTTTCTAGGTGAAATTTAACCAGAAACATCGTGATGCAAATGGATTGTCCATTTCCTGACTCCCTTCAGGAAAAATCTGAGTTTAGAGTTTCTTTTTAAATTAATGGGGCTGAAACTTTGATCGTACAGAATGAGGAAAGAATGTGCTCCAAACAATAACAAAGTATCATCCAAACCTATGACTAAAAAATCTTACTTCTCCCACATCCTTTCCCATTTTCCTGCAAGAAATCAAAACCTTTTATAAATAAAACCTAAAGCCAGTTGCAAATATCATCTGGGCCAGTCTCACGGGATGTTCTTCCAGATACATGGCAGGTGTCTCATTGTGAACTGGCACGTGCACAACCCTCTCTGCTGTTCACTCTGCTCCCCACCCTTCTTTCCCCTTGTTAACCTTTCTCATACCAACTCTCTGACACATCATCAGAGATAAATATGGAGCCGAAAACAAAAGGTGACTCTAAAGTACTAATTCCCCCTTCACTCTTGTTGGGCTGTGTCCTGCTTTCTGTTAACCCCTCACTTCTGTGGTTCTACGTGATGACTTTGATTCACAGGAGAAGTCACCAGGATCTCTTACCTTGCTGAATACCACTCTAGCATCAAGCCAAGAGCCACATGCTCGCTTCATGAACATCTTGATGCCTTAGGTGAACCACATATTCAGTTTTCATTAACAACCTCTCTTCCATCTGATAAGCAACTTTGGTACTACTGACTGAGCAAACTTTCCGAAGTGGCTTTGTGAAACAAAATCCCATGTACAGTGGAGGGATATTTGGAGAGAATTTATTCATGTGGAAAAGTAGAGACTATTGCTGGGTGTGGTGGTGCACCCCTGTAATCCAAGCACTCTAGGAGGCTGAGGCAGGAGTATCACAGGTTTCAGCCCAGCCTTGGAAGCTCAGTGAGACTACGTCTCAAACTACAAAAAAGGCTGGAAAGGTAGCTTAGTGTGAAGAACCTATCTGTGTTCAATCCCCAGCAGCACAATAAAAATAAAAGGAATAAAATATATATATTTTTAAAGTGGAGACTATCTGCCAAAAGCAGGTTTTAAATGTGCATTTCCCAACTAGTGATGAACAGGGTAAGTGAGCACGTAGCTTTTCATATGGGCTGCTTTCACCTCCTGAGCTAAGACATATTCTGTATCCTGTTCTTACTGTTTGTCTGGTGCAGGGCTTTACATCCATAATAATTACTGAGTTAACATTTTCCTAGCTGGAGACCAGCTCTATTTGTGCACATTTTATGTCTCCTGGAAACTGTAGTTACATAAAACATTTTGAAAAACAAAGCTATTTAACATGATTAATCCCATTTGCATCTAGTGTCTACTTTGATCCAAATTCGGCATTAACATTTCACAACTCTCATCAGAGGCCAAAATGTGCCAAATCAGAGATAAGATTTCTACGCAGACCTATTGCGAACTGTGGGGTGACTGCAATAGGCAGATCCAGTGGTTCTGCTCTGGGCCTCGGCACCAGCACCAGAGTGGGGCATGGCACAGGCCAAGTATAAACTGTACACGCACTGCACTGTGTAAATGATTGAGTTCCTAGACTGAGCAGGGCAGAAATAAATGAACCATTAGGAGCCAACAGTGATTAATTCTGCGGCTTGTCTAAGACGCTTGTCTGGGCCAAAGACAATGTCATTCTCTCCCCCGAGAGGAGAGGGCAGTGCCTCGCCCACGCACACCTACCTCTCACAGTTGTGGCCCATGGTGTAGTCCTGGCATCTCAAGCACGCCCCTGTCGCAGTGTCGCAATCTTCAGCATGCCCGTTGCACTGGCAGGGCTGGCAACTCGGAAAGCCCCAGTAGCCAGGCAAACACTGGTCACACTGCCGAGAGTACACGCCCGGGAAACAGTGGCACTGGCCAGTGTTCGCATCGCAGGAGGCACTGACAGAGCCTTGCAGATGGCAGTCACAAGCTGCAGAAACAGCCGCCCGGGAGGCCTGTGAGACTCATTACACAGGACATGGCCCTTTCGTGAGCACCCGAGTCTTCCGCTCACAGAGCTCATGGGCTCATGTGATCGGCTTCCGGC
Organism: Heterocephalus glaber; assembly: GCF_053883595.1. Lineage (NCBI taxonomy): Eukaryota > Metazoa > Chordata > Mammalia > Rodentia > Bathyergidae > Heterocephalus > Heterocephalus glaber. Next base: position 21,281,938 of record NW_028258156.1, on the reverse strand, counting down.
TGACACAATGCCTTTGGAAGCTACTCCCGCACTCCCAACTCCGTTCATCTGAATAAGTTATAGCGCTTCTGATGCACCTACGTTTGCATCCGCTGGGCCCAAAGCCAAAGGTTCCCGGTGCACATCTGTCGCAGGTTCTTCCAACCACATTGGGCCGGCACTGGCACTGGCCTCCGTTGGGGTCACACACGGAACTCAAGGAGCCCTGAGGGTCACACTCACAAGCTGCGGGGGCAGAGACACAGGAACCCATGACATGAGAGCCCATCCTCCTGTCTCTGAGCTGGTCTTCAGTGCCCCCGAGCTTTGCTCCTCTACTACTTTGCTTCTTCAGAAATAGGGACAGAGCTGGCAGATCAAAGCAGGTTTCCTTCGCAGGTCTTCCCTCACCTCCTAAGCTCAAATATCACAAGATATTAAACCAAAGCCCAGTGACCTTCTGGAGTTGGCCTGATCTTTCACAAAGAAAAGCATGCATTTTTCTGGACAAGCTATATTGGCATGGTCTCTTCCCTAGTCACCTATTATTTGCATATATTCACAGAAATATTATTTTAAAAAAATAAAGAAGACCCTAGCTGAGACACAGTTTCCTTCATGCTGCCTAGCACAGATGCACAGGACACACGCTCCACTGCTCTAGTACCAAGGACACCAGAGAGTGGGCGACACCTACCCAGGCCAGCCTGGTGCAGCAGGGCAGAGATGCTGAAGATGATGCTCCTGCACACGTCCGTCATTGGCGTCTTCACCACGCTCCTGCTGTTCTCCAGGCACCGGTACCGCTGGAAGGTTTCCCAGGCACTGTTGGTGACCACCCCGTCTCCTGAGCCGCCCACAGTGAAGATGTCCAGGGACTTACAGTACGGTATGAGTGCCAGCTGCAGAGGGGCAGAAAGCATAGCGGGACCCATGTCATCAGCAAGGAAAGCCCTGCACTGCTTGGCTTCTTGGACAGGGAAAAGTCAGACTCACTGAAGTGAAACCCTTTCCATTCTTAAGTGTTCGGGCCAGAAAAAGCTTAGATATACTTTACACGGCTTGACAGTATTTTGAGATGCTGGTGTATAAGGCATATGTGCATTTTTGCAGGGAGGCAACTTGAATAAGTGCTGTCCAAAGGGTGTGGTTTTATAAGCAGAGTAATGTTGGGGGCAAGAGACAATGATCTGCCTTCTCTACCGGGTGCTCCCTCTCTGAGAACACCCCGGGGAGTGGCCTGGTGCGCCCTCGCTTACGGAGTCGATGAACGTGTACGGGCTCTCCACGTTGCTGTCGGAGGAGGTGTACTGGGGCAGCTCCAGCCGCACCGTGTAGTTCAGGCCCTTCTCCAAGCACACTGGACGAGGAAGCACAATGTATCTGCCCCACAATAGGAGAGGAAAACAAAAGTCAGCCTCAAAGCATCCATGAAATGAAAAATGAAAAGTACATGGTGCCAACTCCAAAGTGAGTTGCCACGGTCGGGCTCTGAAATGGTAACCCAACAACTCGCAGGACACTAGAACAGCGAGGATGTGCATAAGAGCTATGCTGAGCTGCAAACCACTGCCGCACTGACCTGGAGCCTGGTGACAATGACACCACCTGGTTGTCGTCATCGGGAACAGTGTTACCACATCGGCTGCTGGTTGGAATCCTCCCTGGCCGCTGCACCGTGATGACAGCTTTTTCCCAGTGGTCAGGCAGCTAGAAGAAGAAATAAGCAATGGAGGACCCTCAGCATTAGCCCACCACTGCCCGTTTTTAAATACCTTCCAAATCAACCCCGGCCAGGTTCAAATGGGAACACAGCCGCTGTCCCTTCCCTCTGTCATCGCCCTAGCTCCAGCCTTTACCCCTTCTCTTCCGGTGCTGAAATGCTGCCCACACCTCTCCCTGTCACTTCCCAAAGTCCCTTTCTATCCGCTTTGCAGCTCAGTGACAACCCCCTGCTCAAAATCCCTCCAGAGCTTCCCACAGCAAGATCCAAATTCCTTTGCTGACTCTGGCTTGTCCCAAACACCATATTCTTCATCTAGCTCTACGGATTCTCAAAAAAACCCTCTCTTCTCTGCTCATGCTTCCTTTCCCCCTTTTGTGTCAGTTGATCAAAAGTCTCCCCGTGTGTTAAGGTCTGGCTCTGGTTCTTTGTGAAACATTTTGGCAGCCTCTGCCTGGCATGACCCCCTCTGTCTCTGGCAGCATTTTCCTCTCCTCTGGGATCTGGTAAAGTCGGATCAGGCAAAATAGTAACTCTCCTTACTACCTCTACTCAGCCAGGGTAAAAGGCCTTCAAGAGACCACTACATGTCTAAGAAACTGGATTCAAGAAACACACACATTTTAATTGCCACCGAGGAGGTCAGCAAATCAGAGGGCTGATCTGTTCCAGTGTAAGCCCCAAATTTAGTATCTAGTACCCATTAGAGGTACTGTTTTTCTACCAGTAACACCACCCTGATGCCCCTCATCCCAACAGCGCCCCCCCACCCCCATAATCCACTTTACCTGTGGCTCATAGCGAATTAGGATTTCATACTCCATGGAAAACGGGATGTTGTCAATGAAAAACTCCAAATAAGCTCCCTCAGGCACTCGAACGAAGCCAGCTCCAGTCCAGGAGGGAATGCGGTCCTGGATGTACTGCCGCTCCACCACACTGACGCCCTGAGGGCCCAGGGAATGGAGTTAAGCCTCACAGGGAATGGAATTCAACTGCATTTCACAGTCACATCCAAAGCCACCCAAAGAATCAAAACTGCGGCCATCTTATCTCTTTCTTATAGTCACAAATTTCCCAGGAGATCGTACAGCACTTGGTATATAAACAAGGTAACTGGTTTCTTGTTACTTTGAGGGTTGGAGCTGGGAACTCAGAGGCTAAGGACATACCTTATACGATACAACCAAAGGGATAAGCATAGAGGAAAGAATGACCCTGCTTCATGAATATCCCAAGTACTTCCCACATTCTCTTCCAGGCTAGTCCAATATCTAGTGGGGTTATTTCTGTCTCTTCAACTGCCATTAGTTTCAGGCTCCAACTGCAAGTGAAGAAACTTAACATGCTAATGAGTGCTTGCTGCTGATGAGCCAATGCTCATCAGTGGTTCACAGGGCTGTCACAGAACACCGTGGCTGGGCATCTCCAAAGACGCCACCCAGTCCTCCAGTCCCTGTATCTGTGTGAAGCTTTGCCAATCAAGAGGTGAAGCCTTATCATCTTCCCCATGAACGGGGCTGGTTTTGTGACTTATTACCAAGAAACTGTGAGGAGCTGCTGTTCTGGGACTTCTGGTCCAGGCTCAGGAGAGATCTGGCAGTTTTTGCGTCCTGCTTGGAAGCTGGAAGTCGGGTGAGAACTCTTACTGCCCACCTCCACCATGTTAGGGGAAGCTCACGAGAGCTGCCTAGAGGGGCCGCAGGTGCAAAATGCCCAGCCAGCCTCCTGCTGTCTCAGCCACCCTAGCTCAAGTGGCACACGTACCATTTTAAATCATTAAACTTTAAGGTGACAAGTGAAAGGAGTCTGAGTATATATGACGTCAGATCAACAGTAACTTTGCAGCATAGACAGAGAGAACGGGAGTCCATGTGAGTTAGGGACTGAAGTCGGTTGAAACAGGACTGTTTTCAAGATGACAGGCCTGCGCCCTTATTTTGTGCTCACCGACCAAAACTGCAGAAATGCTTCTTAAATGGCCTCTTTACCCAAGACATCTATGACGTTACTGCCCCACAAAATGCCACCTCACCTGCCTGCCACATACTCCCCTACTTACAGGCCCCAAGCTGGCCCCCTCCGCTTCATAGATGTAGTGGTCCAAGGTGGTGAAGTAGTACCCTGATTCCACCTCGCTGCACTGCCGTCCGATCAAGTGGGGCCGACAGGAGCACTGGCCGGACTCTGCAGAGCAACTGCAGGGAGGAGGGGCATCAGTGTGGGCACCAGATACAAACACACCCGTGGGGAGCAGCTTCCATCTGCCACTCAACATTACCGTGGGCGAAATGTGGGTGCAGAATGTTCTTACTTCCTTCAGAAAATAAACGTGGAAGAATATCACCTCTGGATGAATCCCAAACTCCAAAGCCTGATGTGAAACCCCGCTGGGGCCTGTTCTTCTCCGTCCTATCTCCCCTGCCCTCTCTTGCCCTTTGCTCCTCCACACCATATTGGGATCTTCTGTAGGCATCATGAACTTCCTGGCCTTGGCGTCTTATATCTTTTGCTTTATTTCCAACCGCAACCCCTTTTGTAGGACTCAGGTCTAAATCTCCAACTCCCCAAAGGACACCTCCAATTTGTGTTGTCCAAGAGGTACCCCCAAACCACTGGCTCCACAGTGGTACCAATCGATCTTTTGTGTTTTCTTCCTAAGATGCCTGAGCCACATCACTTCCTGGCACAGTGGTCTTGAGAAGGTACCCTGTGCCTTCCCTAATCTGCCCCTTCCACCCCTCCTCAAGCCTCCCCAACAACTGGCAGTTTCTCAGATGCTCTAGGTGACGCCTTCCCTTTACTTCTGTGCTTCCTTCAGCCCAGAATGCCCTCTCCCTTATTCTCTTGGCAGAGATCCACCTATTTCGGACCACCAGCCTCTTCTCCTTCATGCCATCCCTCACTGAGGGAGAAAGGTAGGCACAAAGCTTGTCCCTGGGTCTTCAAATCCTACTTTGCCTGGCTCAACTTCTGTCCATTTCATCAAGGCTTGTTTGGTTCCCTCCTCTGCCACTGTCGAGAGGTGCTTTCTGAGACCTCAACTGTTCCTAGATATACCTCTATTGTTCTTAAGACATATTTGTTTTCTCCCCAGCAGCGTAAGAATTAACAGACCTCTCTACCCTGCTGGGAGACTGCCAATTCTCTGAGGGCCTGGGCAGGGCCTTCTCCACCTCAGCTGCCTCCTGCCACCTAAGCCTAGCGCTCTGCACACTGAGTAAACACTGCCTGAACAGATAAATGCACAAAGGGTAAGCGGCACACATCAGCTTTTAAAAATAAAACAGTGCAAAGTGAAAGATCTAATGTAAATAATAAATTCTTACTCATTATTATTTTAGGTAATGAAGGCCTCTGGATAAACTACAGTATAAGGCATTTGTTTGCTTCTCAGCCTATGTCTTTGTCTTTTCCTATAGTATTAATATTTCATGTACGAGGTCACACCCAAATTACACGCATCCATTTTTACACCCTTCAAAGTCAACGGGTTAGGGATCAGCTCTGTGGTACAGCACTTGGCCTGAGGCCCTGGGTTCCGCCAAAAAAAAAAAAAAAAGAAGTTGGAGTTGTTACTAAGCCCATTCCCAAGTTCCTTTTTATTTTTTTCCATCCCAAAGTTGACCTGAAGTCAAGTACCAAGCTGAACCCCCGGAAGACTGGCCACTCAGAGGCATCTTTTAAAGCATCCCAAATGGCTCCGTCATAGCCCAGTGGTACTCCTTGCCTGTTTATCGTGTCATTATCCCTCAGGAGTGGGAATTCTCAACACTGCCGCTAACTCCCAGGCCTGGAAGCCTGTTCCAAGGAGGACCCAGCCCTCCTCTGGCACAAGCCACCCTCGACAGCCATTTTTGGAAATTCAGCCATTGGACGTTACATCACACGGGCCAAAGAGAACCCTCCTCTCCTTCCCAGCAGTTGTTTACTGAGGAAACAAACATGCAGAACACGGACCACCAAAGGCAACAACTGGATCCTTGGGGCAGGCAGCAGAGACAAACTCGGGCGATGTGAAGACACCATCCAGGGCTGCAGGGCTGCCTTCCTCTGGAGCGTGATCCCACACTGTGGCCACTGAGAACTGATCCCTGGGCGCCCTGCCGTCCGCTGGGTCCCTGTGGCTCTGTGACAGACCTCAACTGCCGTCGCTGACAAGCAGGGCTCCAAGCCCACACCACACGCTGAGCTCACTCAGCTCTGCCTCAGCCCTACTGTGCTCATTCCTGCTCTTCCACCCACGGACAGGTCACTGCTGCAGCCTCCCCAGCTGCCCTTGGACCCATCTTGTCCCCAACTGGTCACCACCTCTCACACCGACTCCTTACCCTCGGGTCTGCTATTTCTGTCTCAGCGTCTACATTCTTCCCATGGTGGGAGACAGAATCTCCTTCTTCCTTTACCCCAATGCTCAGGCCTTGTTGCCGCCACCTCCTCCTCGGTCAGGGCCACTACCTCTGTGCAGTTCACGGCCAGCCCTGCCCATTACTGCAGCAGCTTCCTTGGCCGCCTCCTCCAGCTCATCTCTGACCCCTGCTCAGGCTGCTGCACCACGGCACCCACAGGCATCCCCCGTCCTCCCCAGTTGCTGCATCCAGTCAGGGGGCCCCGGCTCCTCTGCAGCCTCCACGGCTATCCTGGGGAAGCAAATAGTGGCCCAGAAGCTCCTCGGCATCAGTAACCTCCCCTGTGGTCCTCTGTCAAGTTTCTTCCGAAGCAGTCCTTACATTTCCTTGGTAAGCCCATTATTTCTGGCTAAATGATACGAAGCAAGAAATGGGGAAAAAAATCCCTGACCTAAAGGACTTACAACCTAATTGGAGAGATAAACAAAGCAACCGACCAATGCAAATTGCAACAGAGCCATGTGCAAAGCACTCTGGGCACAGAGAAGACCCAGTCTGGGGAGTTTGGGGAGGCTTCTGTAAAGAGCCGGGCTGGGACTGACAGGGAGAGCAGACAGGAACGACAGGAACAAAGCTTCTCCAGGCCCTTTTCAAAAAATCCTTTTTCTTCCCAGCTAGGAGCCCTCCACCACCACCTACCACACCTGTCAAATCTCACCCATGAGCAGTGGTGGTGTGCACACCTGTGGCCCCAACCCTCTAGGAGGCTGAGGCAGGAAGACTGAAGGTCTGAGCCCTGGCTGAGCAACACAGTGACTTAGGAAAACCCTTTTTTCAAAATAAAAATAAAATAAATAAAAAAGGGCTGGGGATGTAGCTTGGTGTGAAAGCCCTAAGGTTCCATCCCCAGTACCGGGAAAAATAAAATCACTCTCAAATCCTATCCCACAGTGAGATAAAAGACTACGTGTAATAGTCTTTCCTGCATTCCAGTACAAACATCACATCTGTATACTTTACAATTTTATGTTTCCTCCACAAATTTCCCTGTAAACTACATAAACATTAAATTCCCCGATCAGTGAAGTATAATAATGACATAAAACGTGTTAAGCGAAGCTCTGGGGCAGGCAGCACATTGGCCCCAAAAGATGTCTACATCCTCACCCCTGGAATCTGCGGGTGATTTCGCATGGCAAGAGGGACTTTGCAGACACAATTAAGGTCAAAGACCTCAAAGCAGGGAGATTATCGTAGATTATTGGGGGGGGAGGACCTCAGTCTAAATCACGTGGGTTCTTAAAAGTGGAAAAGGCAGGCACAGAAGTGGGTTTTAGAGCTGCCACACAAGAAGGGTTTGGCCCACCATGGCTAGCTCTGAAGATGGAAGAGAAGATCATGAGCCAAGAGCCACAGGCAGCCTGGAGACCAGGCTTAGAGGAAGCCATCAAGAACACGGGAAGCTCAGCCCATAGCCTCAAGGAGCTGGATTCTGCCCACAACCTGAATGAGCAGGAAGTGCACTCCCTCCAGGCTTATGAAAGCATGCGGCCCCACCAGCATCCTGACTTTAGTCCACCGAGACTGTCTACTCTAGCAAACTGTAGGATGATAAACACATTTATGTTTGTTTAAGCCACTAACATCTGGTCAGCAAGAGAAAAGTAGTGTAGGTCTCCTCACTGGGTGAGGGCCAAGATTATTTCTTTAAAACAGATTTCTCGTAAGTAAAGAAATCAGCAACATCTAAAGATTCTATTGGAAGAGTAATCCTTTTTAAGTAAAAATCATGTAATAAGTAGGAAAAATACAATTTCAACTTTTCTCTATTACTCAGAACTCAGGCAGAAAAAAATATTCAGCTAAAAGCATCATTCATAACAGCTGACCACTCTGTTCAACAGTTATCACACCCGTGTAATTCTGATTTCACAAGAGTTGTTTGCACTATGATTGATTTGTTGTGAGCAATCAGCATCATGCATTCTTCCAGGGGAGCAATACTTTCTAGTGGCCAGGAGGTGTGTTCTGGAATCCCTTTATGTCCAGCTCTCCTGACAAGCAACACAGGATTACATAAACCACAATCGTTCAATACACTGATGACAGTGTCTGTTAACTTCGGCTCTGGTTTCAAAGTCAAGACATTTCAGTCCCTCATTTACTGAGCACCTACATGTTTCTGTGTGCTGGGTGCTGAAGGCAACAGAAAAACAAGTAAGACACAATCGCTGTCTGGGGAGATTTGCTGAGGACCGAACCCAGGGCCTTCCACACGCTAGGCAAGCTCTCTACCACTGAGCTACAACCCAGTCCTGAGAGATCTTTTTCGTACAAACAACTGTAATACAAAGCAGAACAAAACAAGCGCTAAAAGATGCAGAAATGATGTGTGCTGAGCATTAGGAAAAAGCAGGAACTTCAGTGTAGAAAGCAGACATCTTCCAAAAACTGTTGGCTACAAGCCAGGTACAAGGTTTCAAAGTTTAATTGATATAATAAATTTGAAGGATACTGCAAAAATGTTTATATTTTCAGTATTTCCAAACATTTATAAGTACTGTTTACCTAGCAACTACTGCCACTAATTCTTATTTATTCATTAACGCATGCAATCCACTAGGCAAAACTTCCTTAATCTAGCTTGAATCACGTCTTGAAATATTAAGTTTCACGTTAGCTGTCCACATAATAGACATGGATTGCTAAGATTTTACAGTACAACCAAAAAACTCATCTGGCTCACGGTATAAAAACTTTTACAAATGTTTTCCACTTTGAATGAATTGTATACTTAATTCTGTCCCTGGCCAAAGAAATTAAGTTGTGTCTGGAATCACATTTAGAGACTACCTCAGTTAGGGAGTGTGCATTTAGTTATTTCATCTTAAAAATCTTTTGCTTCAAAGAGGATCTGGGAAAAATGAAATCAGAAATAATTACTCAGATAACAGCAAAGATTTTGCTCATGGTGCAAGACATGATTAATAAATCTAGAGAGGGCACAGATAAAAAAATAGAGGATCTGAGAAATATGATGGAATCCCAACATAGGAAACAAATGGAATCCATAAAACATATATAAACAGATTTCCAAGAGATTAAAAACTCCATCGAAAGTCTGCACAGCAGAATGAACCAATGTGAGGATAGAATTTCAGATATAGAAGATAAGATTGCAATTAGTGAGGAGGAAAAGAAAAATTTCTTTAAAATTGTAAGGGAACACAAGATCAATCCAGCAGCTGCTACACGATGCAAAGAAGAATAACAGAAGACTGATTAGAGTCAATGAAGAGAGAGTGCAGATGACATTAAAAAACTGTTCACAGAAGTGATGGCAGAAAACTTCCCAAGCAGGGGGAAAGAACTTGACATACAGATAAGTGAGGCATATAGGACTCCAGCTAACCTTAATCAAAAAAAATCTACACATAGGTATATAATAGTTAGGATTCCAGAAATCCAATAGAGGAAAAAAATTCTACGAGCAGTGAGAGAAAAGAAACAAATCACATACAAAGGAAAGCCCATCAGAATCACAGCAGACTTCTCAATGCAAACCCTCAAGGCAAGAAGGGCTTAGACTGATGTATTTCAAGCCCTAAAGGAAAACAGCCTCCAACCCAGATTGATGTACCCTGCAAAGCTATCTTTCAAAATTGATGGAGAAATAAGATACTTTCATGATAAAGAGCACCTCAGGAACTTCATGAATACCAAACCAGCACTCCAAAAAATTTTAAGACAATACCCTAGGAAAAGACAATGAGGATCACAACCCCAGGAAACCCAGCAGAATGAATCCATTGGGCATGACAAATTAAACGCAAAGGGGGAGAATCCAACAAAATGAAAAAGTCATGACAAGGTTTTTAAAACTTTTAACTTCATCTCCCTAATGAGTGTATAATTCAATCTTATTATTGTACTGATTAGTATTTTTCTGATTCTACAGTTGCACACCATTCCTTGTGCTATACTGGCTATTTATCATCTTCTGTCTACATTTTAATTGGGTTGTCTATTAATGAGCTCTAAGAATTCTTTATATATTCTGCTCATATAGGTTATATGCATTGTAAATATGGTCTGTTTAAGGACTACTTTTCATTTTAATGATGTCATTTAAAGTTCTAAATTTTGATGGAATCTCATTTATCAATTTTTTTCTTTTATACATCATGTTTTTTGTATCCTAGGTAGTTCTTGCCTACCCTGAACTCATAAATATTTTCCCTTATAATTTCTTTTTTTTTTTTGGTACCAGTGATCGAACTCGGGTCCTTGCGCTTGCGAGGCAGGCACTGGAACCACTGAGCTAAATCCCTGGCCCCTTGTAATTTCTTCTTAAAGTTTTATACTTTTAGGCTTTATTTAGGTTCATAGAGCCCTTCAACTTATTTTCATGTATGGAAAAAAAGGGTTGAGGTTAATTTTTTATATACGGATACCAGGTGTTCTAGTGCCGTTTGCTGAAGACACTATCTCTTCCTCGGCTCTTGAATTGAGTTTATATTCTATAGAATGCTAATGTTAAATAATCTTTCAAAACTCAGTGGACCATATATGTGTGGTTCTATTTCTAGATTCTCTGTTTTATTCCAATGATCTGTATGTCTTTCCTTACACCAACACTGCCTTGATTACTGTAGCTTTAGAAGAAGTCTTCAAATTGGGTGTTAAACGTCTTACAACACTGTTTTTGTTTTTGGCTTTTCTGGGTCCCTTGTACTCCCCTACATAACTTTTAAATTTCAATATCCAATTCTTCATTTATAGCAAGTACACACAGACCTGAATTTTTATATATACCTTGTGCTTTCTAATCCTGCTAAATTCAAGTACAAGTTCTAGCGGCTCCTAGAGATTTCTTAGTATTTTCTCTGTAGATGATCATTTCATCTACATATAAAGATTTTGCTTCTGCCGTGCCAATCCTATCCTAGTTGTGTCATTTTATTGCCAGACTATTTTGGTGGGGCCTAGGTTTCAAAGTTTAATGGACAGATAAAGAGTAAGCATATCTGCCCTTGTTCCCCACCTTAAGGAGAAAGCATTGTATCTTCTCCATTCATATAAGGCGTTCTCGCTGGAAGTATGGAGCACATGTCTTTAATCTGTTGAGAAGGTTCTGTTTTACTTCTAGTCTCCTGACAGCTTTTACCATGAACAGCTGTAGAATTTAGTCCAATACTTTTTCTCCAACTAGTGACAGGATCATATGGCTTTTTCCTTTCCTCTGTTAAAGTGATGACTTTTCGGGGTGGATCTTCCAATGCTGAACCGATACTGCCATCCCTATAACAAAACCACTTTCTACATCCTACCAGATCTGACTTCCAACAGTTTGTTTTGTTAAACAAATTTCTATCTATGTTCATACTTTTTTCTTCTATTATCTTTATCCAGTTTTAGGATTAGCACAATGTTGAGTTCCTAAAATGAGGGCAGAAGTGTTCCTTCTTTTTTCTGCTTTAATTGTTTGATATAATTTATCAGTTAAAATGTTTGTGAGCCTGCTGTTGTCATATAGGTAGGTTTTCAAGCTAGGAATATACTTTCTTTAATAGGTGCTATTCAAATTTTGTATTTCCTCCAGAGTCAGTTTCATTAATTTGTCTTCCAAGTTACTTCTTAGAAGTTGTCAAATTTATTTCAAAAAAGATTTTTGTAATATGCTTTCTATAACCTTTTAAATTCTGTAAAATCTGTGGTAATGTCTCCTAGATCTTGATATTGTAATTTTAAAAATGTATAACTGATATTGTGTAACAGGAAGAAAAGGTCTAAAAGTGTAGGGGAATTGGGAGGGGTAGGGGAAGGGAAGAAAGGGAAAGGAAAAAATATAAGAGGAAAAAAATGGAAACAAAGTCTTTGCAAATAGGGAAGGGTGGAGGGGGTGAAGGGAGGGCAAGGGAAGGGGAAAAAAAAATAAGAACCAAGAGACTCATGTAATGGTACAAGATCCCAATGATGAATGTAACTGTATTTTATACCGAAAATGTACCAATAAAGTTAATGGGGAAAAAAAAAATCTTTTGCTTCTCAAATTCTTTTACTCAATCCACATCTATTCAATACCTACTATGTGTCGGGGTCAGAGCTAAGGAATGCTGGTGGGTGAAAGACTTGAGCACAATTACACATAGTATTTGTTTTCCCTGTGTTAGGACTGGCAAAAATCAGTGTTTGATGGTACCAGGAGCTGCTGGGGATGGGGAAAGGTCTGTTGAAACCCTGTGGTAGGAAAATCAACTCTTGCAACACCTCAACCATACAGCAAGTTATTTTCTGAGTGGCACTGATGTCCCATGGTCTCATGTGGGAGACCAGGCCAAAGGGACTCTTAGAGAAATTCCTTTTGGGGCAAAAGAAACACCATAGGGGCCAGGGATTTCCTCAGTGGGTCTGGTGCCTCCTTCGAAAGCTCAAGGTTCCGAGTTCGATCCCCGGTACAAAAAAAAAGAAACATCATAGGACACTAAACAGTTGCAGAACTGGAAGCATCATTTTAAAGGCTCTTTTTGCCTCGCCAAAAACAAGGTGTCTCATAATCATGCTAGAACCTGCAGATGACCAACTACTTGCCTTAAAACCTTCCCTAAAAATTTGCTTCACAAACTCTTAAAGAACACTTTCTGGTTTTTCTAAGTTTTTGCAGAACAGATTAGAGGGAAGGCCAGGGCTGTGCGTGGGTGAGGACAGAGACAGGAAATCTGAGGAACAGAGCAAAAGAGGAGGGGATTGTAAGAAGCAGAAAGCACCAAGGGTAAAAGGAGCGTAGGACATTCCCGAGTTCATGACATAATTTGCAGAGTTACGTGTGGGTTTTATGGGAGCGATGACAGCTCTCAGTGGAGCAATCAGTTGCTAGAGGAGTCAATAAGTGTCCGGGGAGTTGCAAAGCCAAGCCAGGAAAGGGATTCCGTGAGCACCAGCAGTCTCTGTCTTCCCTGCCTTTATGGCATCATCCTAGCTGCCTCCTTTCTGGAAGTTTTCTAAGAACAGGAATCCTGCCCAGAGTTCCAGAGGCTACAGACTGTAAGGACTCAACTGCACTATCTGGAACAGCACAAATAAAGAACACACATAAAGACACCAAGCAGAACATGTTCCTTCGGCCCAAAATTGCATTCCTTCCTGCAGACTACTGCGGTGTTGAGAAATCATCTTGTAAGAGGTCAAGTTTTGAGCCCATGAAGCTTGCTCAAAGAATTCAGTGTGTTCTCCCGGGGAAGATTTGAGACTACAAGGAAACATCTGTGGCGTCTCTCGGCAGTCACTTGCACTATCTTTACCAGATGTTCTGACTGTGATCCAGTGACACAGACCAAGATCCTCTTGGACTCAAAGTTGGTTAATTAAACTCCTACACAACTTGAACATCCTGCCAAATATTTGCTATGATAATTTTTGGTAGAGCTTCATGTTCTATCTACTCCAAGGTTACTAGCATATTTAAGTAGTAAATAATGATTATGCATAGTATTTGTTTTCCACGTGCTGGGACTGGCAAAAATCACAGTGTTTGATGGTATAGCAGGTGCTGCTGGGGATGGGGGAAATGTCTGTTGTAACATTTTGGTGGGAAAATCAACTGGTTTAGTCCATCTGGAACAATCTGACATTCCCTGTTAAAATTTTAAAAATGCATCTACTTTGACTAACACGTTCCATCACTGTAACCCGGTCTAAAGAAATATCTACAAATATTCATCAAGAGATATCTCCAAGGATATTCATTTTTAGAAGGCAAAACAAATAATCAAATAAATCATAGCACTTTCTCATGAGAATACCAAAAATCTACCAAAAGGAGAGGTAGATGAGTACATACTAATAAGAAAAAGGTTCTACAGATGAAAAAGATCAAGTTTCAGAATAGAATATACATATTTCTTTTTAAGAACATAGGGGAAAAGTTAAGTCAAAAAATCACAGCTTTTTTCTTTGAATGTGTCTGTTTAAAAAAAACTCTTTCCCGGTACTAGAGATCAAACCAAGGTGTATTCTACCACTGAGCTACATCCTCAGCCCTTTCTATTTATTTGTGTTAAGTTGCCCAGACAGGTCTCGAACTTTCCATCTTCTTGCGTCAGGCTTCCTCTGTGTGCACCACTACCTGACCAGGAATTGTACACTTTTCCAGGATGAAATGTTAATTTCTAACAGGTGTACTGAACTCTTATTATTCAGTTCTAGGGAGCTGCAAGAAGCCGCTAGCAGTGGCACTCCTAAGTAGTGCCTGGAAGACTTTCAGGGAAAACAGGAAAAGAAACACTTTCACTATTCACTTTATACCTGGCCTGAATTATTTGAACTTTTTTTTCAACTCTAACTTAAAAATACTGGGAAAAAAGTACAAAAACAATAGTACTAAAGAAAAAAAATCAAGAAGTATAAGCATATTAGAATGTTTCAAAGGCAATTCTTGGAATAAAAAATAACTTTGAACAACTTATAATAGCTAAATCTTGGAAGCAGTCTATATGTCCATCAACAGACAAATGGATAAAGAAAAGTGGTATTTATATATTTATACACAATGTAGTACTACTCTGCTAGGAAAGAATTGGACTCATTTGCAGGAAAATGGATGCACCATGAAAATATTAAGCAAAATAAATCAGATACACAAGCTTAAATAACATATGATTTCTCATATGAGAAATCCAAAATATAAATAAATAGCAAAAAAAAAAGATAGCTCAAAGAAAAGAGGGAGCTAGAGCTACTAAAACTGGGAAGGGGGCCAGGGATTTAGCTCAGTGGTTTCGCCCCCTGCTGCGCAAGGGCAAGGACCCGAGTTCGATCCCCGGTACCAAAAAAAAATTGGGAAGGAGGCAAAGATGTGGCGAGGGGGTGAGGAGTGGGACAGGAAGGGGACCTAAAAAGAATTAAAATGCTCATGTACATGTACCAAATACCCATCACAGAAGTAGTCATCATTTTTCATAAACATGAACTAATAAAAAATATTTCTCAAAAAACCAAAACCACGAAAAAAACCAAAAACACCGAGGCCACAGGTACAAATGATTATCGATCTGGTATTCGGCCCAAAGATGAAGAAATTTCACATACTTCCTAGGAGACCTCAGAACCCCAGCCTTCCAGAGTCAGTGGCTGTCCTGGGTGAGCAGTCTAAGGGTGTGGTGCAGCTCTGCTCACCTGTTATTCAGTGCTCCCCCAACGTCACAGTCACAAGGTCGACAGCCGTCCAAATCGTTGCTCAAGCCCCAGTGCTGCGGCTGTAGGACAAAGGATTAAACCAAAATGTAAAGGTGGGTTTCTGTAATTACACAAGAGACTCAGCAGGGAACAAGTCACAGCATGTCTTGGGTGCTCCATCAGATGCTTATTTTCATGGCGAAAGCAAAAAGCCCACAAACTGAAGGAATACTCTGAAATAAAGAAACCCGAGCTGCAGGTCACTGGAGTCAGAGGTTACAGGCAACCTCAGCCAGGTCCCAGACTAGTTTTGTCAGGCTCCAAACAATTAATATGAGCAAGCAGCACTGACACCAGTTTTCTTCATTCAAAGTACTCTAAAAGAGCTACGGCAAATATTTGGCAGGCCTTTCACTTTCCCTGAGTTCAATCTGTCGTGAATCCATGAGGAAGCCATTTGAGGATTCATCTATGTGGAAATGGAGCCTAAGGGCCAGGGATGTAGCTCAGTGGTGCCATGCCTTCCTTGCAAGTGCAAGGTTCTGAGTTCGATCCCCGGTACTGGAAATGGGGCCTAAAGCTAGGCCTCTTCTCACACCTGAAAGGTGAGATCACTGAGGCTTGGGAACACGAGAGATAGAAATAAGAAATGGGACAGCATCGAAATAGAGATGATCTCTGCATCTTGACAATGTTCAGATGAAAGTAGGTTCACCGATTTAAATCAGACTTCCCAAAATCTATTTAAGAATCTATCAGGGGAGGGCCGGAGATTTAGCTCAGTGGTTCCGGCACCTGCCTCGCAAGCGCAAGGTCCTGAGTTTGATCCCCGGTACCAAAAAAAAAGAAAAGAAAAGAATCTGTCAGGATTATATACAGTTAGTGGTCCTAAACATAACTTGAGGCCAGTGGATCCTCCAAGTTATAAAAGCAATGTAAGAATGTCATAGAAAATCCAGAATTTAAATGTTCCTCATAAGTATTCCACTGAGGTAGAGCACTTGCCTAGTGTATGTGAGGCCCTGGCTTAATCTCCAGTGCTGCAATGATCAAATAATAATATTACAATTACTTTACAATCGTGACACTGAACTTTTTGGTATATTTCCTGTCAGATTTTGTTTTTCTTGATGATTTTTTTCCTACACAATCAAAATATTATTCATACTCTGTGAGCTTTAAAAAAACATTATTTAATGACATAAGCATTTCCTCATGTTATTGTCATTTTTTTATGGCAACAAAACATCACATTGTATGGAAGTCCCCAGATTTATTTAACTATTTTCCCACTGTTGTTTTCAAGTCTTCTGCCATGATGAATAAAAAGACTCAATGAGCCTTCTGGTGAATACAACTTTGTCCAATCTTCTGATTATTTCATGAGGATAGATTCCCAGAAGTGGGATTCCTGGGTCAAGGGTTAAGTACATTTCCAAGGCTACTGAGCCTATCTGCAAAATGCTTCTCAGAGTATGACCCCAACTGCATTTCTATTAGCAGCAAACAAGTGTTAGCACCTCATTATGTAGTAAGCATTCTCTCCTTGTAGTAAACATTCTCATTTTTTCAAAACTTCTGTGAATTTGTCGATAAAAATGGTATTTTGCTGTGGGTTTCTTCCACAATTCTAATAGTGTATATCTAGTCAAATCATTCACTAGTAATTCCTATTTTGTGAATTTCCTATTTGTGTCTGTTACTAACACGTAAGAGCGAGGGTAGAATCCAGGATGGTGATGTGTTTCCTCTTGAAACACGTCATAGTCACAAGCTACTCATGATTTACCTACCAGACACTGGTCACAATGCTGTCCTGTCACCAGACGCTTACAGTAGCAAGAACCAGTCCCAGAATCACAAGGATTCCCGCCAGGAATCGTTCCCAGAGGACTGCACGCACAAGCTGTATTAAAGACAAAAGGAAACACAGAACCACAAACTGAGTGAGTCCAAAGTGGCGGGATTACAAAGCAAAGTAGGAGTTACGCACACAGAAGAATTCGCAGACTTTCTACCGAACAGACTTACATTTACAACCAAGGGGATCTTCAGCATTTAAGTCATAAAAGCCCTCTTTGCAAACATCACAATGTTCTCCTTCCACGTGTAATTTACACCGACACTGACCAGCAATGAGACCGGTAGAAAAATCAGTGTAACTGTCACAGATCCCCCCATTCTGAGAACCAGCCGGATCACACGTACATCCTAAGAACAACAAAAAGCACCAGGTTAAAATCAGCAGGGAACAAGATAAGATCTTTGTATAAATATATATGCTTCCTGCCATCCTCCCAATCTACAAAAATAGGCTGGAGAAGGTTCCACTACCAAGTCTGACCCACTCCAGGCTCCTGGATAACAATTAACTGACGATGTTGGGTTGCTGCTCGGACGTGGAGCTCTGATAGAGGACAGATATGTGCAAAGCAAGGGAAGCAGGTCCCAGGTGACGCTCCCCAACATACGTTCACAGATGTTAGGGGCCCGGATGTCCCTCTCTGGGTGCTGGTAGTAAAATGGTTTGCACTGCTCGCAGCTGCGGCCCATGGTGTTGTGCTGACAGCCGTCGCACACTCCCCCGGTGACGTTTCCAGTGGCCAGATACACCGCCATGTCAAAGTGGCAAGCACTGGAGTGTTCGTTGCAGCTGCACTCTGTGAGACAAGAACGCCATCAGGAACAGCCTCAGACATCGGCCGGCCCAGGGAGGAGGGCTGCGCAGGAACGGGGGCTCACGTAGTACAGGAGGGAGCAGGTTCAGGCAGAGGAGCCGTCAGCAACCAGGCACTCATGGTGGGAAAGGCCACATCGCCATGACACCGGTTTCAACCCTCAAGCAGGCTGGAAACCTTAAACATGTGAACTCCATGAAATAGGCACCATCATCTGGGAAAGGCACGTGCAAGTATCGCATTGTCTCTCTGTGTGAGAAACTGAAAGGGTAAATAAGGACCAAAATGTGGAACAGGTAATGTGAAGTAGAATAAACTGTTCAAAAGGAAAGGGAAACTGAGACGAGGGGAGGGGAAAAAGAAGGAAAAGGAAAAACACCGGAAAGGAAGAAAAAAAATGGAAGCAATGCTTTTGTAAATAAAGGGGGGGGGTTGGGAGGAAAGGGGGAATCATGTACAGGTACAAATTCCCTTTGAAGGATGTGATCGTTATGTATGCTTAAATTGTACCAATAAAATTAATTTTTTTTAAAAAGGAAGATGAGCTATCACTACCAGAAAGCCTTGGGGAAAGGAGGAAATGTAAGATGAGGAGGAAAGATCAGGAGGAAGGCTGCCTTCAGGCCCACTAAGGGTGGGATGGAAGTGCCATCCATTACTCCCAAGGCCATCCTGGGCCAGGGCCTGCTAGGAAAGCCTGTGTGAGCTTCCTGCCTGGAAGAACACGGGGTGAAGGATGGATCCCCCATTCCCGCCTCCGTACTAGGCCAGCCCCTTTGGGCTGCATGCAGCCAGCCTCCTTAGGTGCAGCATTTCTCTCCTCTGGCCTCTTTGGTTAAATCCAGCTTTAATCATCTCACCTGCAAACCCGACAATGCACACGGATTCCTCCTGCTCACCCACAGTGATCATAACTCAGCCTGGCCCTCGAGGGTCTCTGTGCTTCCCAACCCACCTCCTCTGTCCCCCTGCAGCAGGACACCTGCGGAGGGATGAAGTCTTATCCACTGACGACCCCCAGAGCCTAGCTCTCCTCTCCTCCCTCCGAGCCTTGGGGACTCCGTGGGCCAGATGGGCCCCGCCTGCTAGCAAAGCCTCCACCACTCCAGCTCTCACTGCCCTCTGAAGTTCCCAGACAGTCCCCCGCAGGGACACTGTGTCCGAATCAGTGAGTTGGGGGTGGAGGGGGTGCAGGAGGTGCTTCCAGCTACTGCACTGAGTGAGGCTGGGATGGGAGACAGATGGATGGATGGACGGACGGACGAGTGCAGAGACCACAGCCAGGCGGGCAGGGACACCAGGCTGAAAACCCCACTCCACATCTCTTACACCTGAGCTACCCACCAGGTGGTATGCTTCTCTCACCGTCCCTCACTGTCATCTTGTCTTAAAGATCTAACATCAAGGACAACATCTCGGTCTACCTGGGTCAGGGCTGAACACACAGGTGCTGCTCAGTTCATAGTGACTGGTATCAATTTAGCTGGGTGCACACTGTTGGTTTCCTAGGGGCTTGCAGGGGAAGCCAAGGGAAGGGAACAATTCTGCTTCCCTCTGCAAAACGGGACGTCATCCAAGTACCACGGAGTAGAAAACGGATCCTAGTTGATTCCAAATGTCCCTTCTGGTGAGACTTACTTTTACAGGCATTGCTGTTGCGACCCTCAGCAGGCCTCCAAGGTAAATCGTGGTAGAAGTCCATGCACAGCTCACAGTTCAAGCCCTTGGTGTTATGCCGGCACATGCAGTGCCCGTGAACCTAGAAAGTTGGGAAAGAGGGAAAGAGAGAGGGTGACTGAGACCCACAGCCAGGCTTCTTCCACAGCCAACAGAAAACTCAAACCCTTATCCAGACTAATCTCTAGTGAGGGTCTGTCTTTATTTTCTTCCTCCCACTGCAAGTTCTATCCATTTACTGATGGCTATAACCATCCACTACAATCTGCTACAATCATTCCCATTACTTAACAGATGTTCAATAAATATTTTATTGAGTATCTGTGAAAAAAACCCAGATGAGCAAAATCAGGAATTTAAGAATTTTTTAAAAAACAAGTAACATAAGAATTTAAAAAAAAAATCTATAGTGATAGAAATGTGCAAAAGCTACGATGCACACTAAATGTGTACATACCACCTGGAAACCAACTTGTATCACCACAAGTTTTACCACTAGGCCAGGTTTAAGTTTATTTTTTGCTTTAGGTACAGGAGTTTACAATTTTTTTCCCAACCAAAATAAAACTCTGAAACTCAACCATTTACATTTTTTCCCCTTTGAGTAAGGAAACAGGATATCTCAGAAAAAAATACAAATTAATTTGCTCTATGAAAAGCTCAAGATGCCTGTTCCAAACTGTCTCACCGCAAGGCACATAAACGATAGTTATTTCTGCCCACCAAAAATGCATATACTCGGGCACTTTACCTTAACACTAATTTCGATAGAATGGAATTCGGGAACAGGACCAACGGGTCCCTCCTGGACTCGTCTTAACAGGAGTGCAGTTAGGCAAAGATTAAAATCCTCTCGTTATTAGGTGGTTTTACAAAACTGAATGTAAACTCTAAAGCTCATACCACAGGACTCTCTAGTGTTGGAATCAACAGGACAACACACCATGACAACACGCCAGTTACATGACATTAGCTACTCAGATTTGTTACACTTGAAAGTAAACAGACTCTACCTAGCAGCTTCTGAAAGATACACGACGAGATTATAGAGACAGGTCCCTCCCTCGGGCTCTTTGCATACCCAAGAGGTTTATACACAGACTCCTAACTGGAGTAAAGGGAAGGCAGTTTTAGAAGGGCCGAACACACGTAATCCTGCAGATTTCTGACACACTAATAATCTTTGAGAAGAGAGAGAGCAAGTACAGACACACCCTTCATCAAGGGAGGCTGGAAGTGGTGGAAAGGACCTAGGGAAGGGGCAGGGACGCTCTTCAGGTTACTCAAACCCTATTCTCTTATGTCCAAGACTGTCTGGTTAGGGAGCTGCATCCCATCAGGCACGAAAATTCCACGGGTCTACAAGAATTCTTACACGCTACTTTACTAGGTAAGAACACCCTAACCCTCTCTACCCATCTGGCAAATCATCCAGTTCCCAAATTTCAACACATACATAATTTGCAGGCACAATATAAAAGTGGACAAGGAAAGAGATTAGAAAAGAGAAAGAAAGCAAACTCCATTTGCTGTCTACGTGAAATCCCATGAGTCGGGGTTAAAATTTCCAGTTTCTTTGGGCTGGAATCAATTTGTACATTCTAGCATAAAGACCAAATGCTTGCGGTTTTTAATCTTCCCTAATGTAAAGGCAGACTCAATTGTTATTTAGACAACTTTTTAATCCTTGGAGACTTCAAAATACCTACTTTAGCAACAGCCTACAGCAATGAATTCCAAAAATTAATTCAGGGTCTATGAAATGAGCAGTCTGTACAATCTTATAGTCCAAGAGAAAATTAAATTCAACAAGAAAATTAGCAACCAACCACTAACATGGTGCAAGGAGCTAAATATAAGTGGAAAACTAAAACCTCTGAAACACCTGAGACGCTTTTTTTGCTGGTAGAATCGCCCATACAAAGGAGAAAGCCGCAGAAAGCTTACCATTCCTTCCACCTCTTCATTGAAGCCATCCACAGGGGCACACTCGCTGGCGTGGCCATAGCAGAAGCAGTTCCCTCGAACCACCATATCGTAAACTGCGTAATAGTACTTCTCTCTGATTTCCATTCTGGAGTCCAAAAGGTTATCTCCCAACGTATGCAGCTTCACAAACTTGATTCTCAAGTTGGTGATTTTTAACAGGTCTGCAAAGGTCACCAAGTTTTCAAGCAACATTTTAGCCTACAATGTTTTTGTCCTAGTTGTACATTTCCAATTTATCCACATAACACAGAGACCTAAAATGAAGGGCCTTAGTACTACACTAAGATGTCAGGGCAAATTACTTTTTTCCTAAATAAAAGTTACCTACAAATCAATTTCTCTTATTTCCTCTTTCATCCTAGATGAACAGAAGCTGGTCTATCAGTTAACTGTCCAGTTCCTACTGGATAAAGCAAGTGCTAATTGACCTTCTCCACCGATGTTTTCATTAATTACTGTTTATCAAAGGGATCCCAGAGATCGGTGAGTCCAGCTGCCCTCTCGCTGAGCTCTGTAGGTTAAAAGTGCTCTTCAGCTATATTTTCATGTATGCCAATGGATTCTTACAATTTACAATACAGGACACAAGAGTAGTGCCCAGTGCATTGGATACTTTCAAAGCCCAAATGCAATTTTAAATACGCATAAAATATGCATGGCTTACAAAGAAGACTATAGAAATGACTGGGGGTGGAAAGGCAAAGTCCATGCATTAAACTTAGGCTCTTTGTAGAATCAACAAGGCAACAGAGAAGCCACGTTCTGACTGGGCTGAATGGTAGTCACGAACGCCAACACTTCCTCCTGTGAAACGTCCCCACATAAAGTGAGCACAAGCCTACTGACAAGATGCCGAACAGACGTGAAGGGCGGCTAGAGTATTTAGAAACCCTTGAACTGATCTTTGTGGAAGCCCTCAGAAGAGCAAATACACTCCCCACTCTCTCCTACCATATTTAACAGCCAAGCCTCATACCAACTGCTTTTCTGAGAGGCAAATTACTTTTGAAGTGAGTCTCAGGGGTTTTAACAATAGAGACAACTAAAGAAATATTGTTCCCTTGATTACAAAGTAAACCAAAAACATGATCTGCTAACATGGATCTTTCTAATAGAGAAATGGGGTTTCTGATGCCACTGAACAACAAAAGGAAAGGGAATGAAAGTTGTAACAGGAACACAATCCTCAAGTCCCACGAGCTTCACCGACAAGGGAGCAGATGAGTCCTTTTAGAGACTCAGGAGGGGTTTGTGCTGGGGCCCATGTGGCTGTTTATCCCAACCAGATCTTGGGACACGGAAGGACCAGCCACAGCTCACTCTGAAATTGCCAGAGAGCGGCACATGTCATTAAATATTTGTTTTACAATAGAAAAACAGAGTAAATTACAGAACAGAGACAGTCTGAGTCACATGTAAAATTAATTTAAGCGGGAAAGCAGCACTTTTCTGGCAATATTCCCTGGACTTCTTCTACCCCTATTCTTCCATGCTTCAACCCTAGAAGTTCCAGGAGGTCTTGGTTTAAAATTGGGCCAAGCACAGCTGGGAAAGATCAGCAAGCATCAGCCCCACCTATACTCAACTGACTGCACCTTCCCAGCAAGGGAGGCCACTTCCTTCTCTCCCCCATGGTACACAGGACCAGCTCTCTGAAGACCTAGCCTACAGCTGTGGCACCAGTATTACCAGCTTAGCTTCCACTGATTGAACACTTTCTGTATGTCAGGCATTTGGTTGTCTTTTTATGTGTGTGTGGCACTGAAGATTGAACCCAGGGCCTTAGCACCGAGCTATATCCCTAGCCCTTCTTCATTTTTTAAAAAGTTGAGACCAAGTCTTGCTAAGTTGCCCAGGCTGGGCTAGAACTTGCAATTCTCTTGCCTCAGTTCTCTAGAGTTCAGGGATTGGTGTGTACATCATGCCCAAATTGGCTGTCAGTTTTGTACATCAAATAATTTTCCCTTCATAACAACCCTAAGGTCAATATTACTATCTATCTCCACCTAAAGATGAAAAAATAACCTCTGCCGCCCCCAGAGAATCTCAAGTAAATTAGTTGTTCCAGGTCACATAGCTACAATGTGATGGAAATGGGATTTCAATTCAGTTCTGACTCCAAAGCCCACTATCAATTACTGCATACTCTGCTGGCCCAGAAGATCGAAATGCAGTCCTGGAACAGCACCAACATATTTTCTGATTGTTGGAAAGAGCTCTGAATCGAGGATGACAGCACACGGGCCAAGGACTATCTGCCATTTAATAGCCACATCACATGCTATCTCTCTGAAACCCAGTTTATTCACCTACTGATGGAAATTAACCTAATCTTACTGAGTATATGGAGCATGGCTGACACTTCTGGTTTTTCTCAGTGTGCTTTCTTTCACAAGAGCCCTTGCTGAGAGTTTAGAAGAGCATATGGCACCCTAGCCAGAGATGTTGCCTTGTGTCTCCTGTCATGTAGCCATGTGGCTCATTGTGGTCAGTGAGCCTGAGAAGAAGCAATATGGACAACTTCCATGTTCTATCTTTGCTTGCCCTCCACAGACTGGGATGAAGACACAGGGATGGTGACTGAACTCTGTTCATGTGGCTAACTCTACCCATGTGGACAAGATAGGTGGCCCTTTAGTGTTACCGGATTCTTCTGAGGACAAAAAGGACGCTCAGTTAAATATGAATTGCAGATAAACTATAATTTTTTGTATGTCTCAAACATCGCATGGAACATATATTAGTCACAAATATTATGTAGGATACAGTCATACTAAAATCTTCGACTCAAATTTAACTGGGTGTCACTTGAGAATTTTATCTGGCAACTGGCTACATTTCTTCTCCGGCAATCCCTCTGGCTGACTGCATAAAAGAGAGAGAAACTACTTTACTGGAGCATTGTTTTATGTTTTTGATTTTGCTTGCAGTGTTGGAGATTGGAGCCAGGGCCCCATGCATCTTAGGCAAGCTCTTTTCACTAAGCTAAATCCCCAGCCCTGAGCAAATGTATTTTGGGGACACTTAGTTACAATAGCTTATTCTATGTAAATATAATGAGCAATAAAATAAATAAAGTAGGATGACCAATATAATTTGAGTGCTTAAGACATCTATCTTTTACTCTTATTAAAAGGTGTTCTTCATCAGTGAAAATATTACTGGTAATTTCAAGAGCTTCTGGTAATATACTGCAGAAGGAGGAAGAAAATGTCAGTAGAGTTAGCACAGAATATCTAGATTTTGGGTAGTAGTGCTCTGGGTAATGCTTAAATCCATGAATGTTGTTTCCTATGCAAGTTTTTATTTCAAAACAAACTTACTCTGTATCCTTGGGCTGTAAGGATCTTCTATTTTAAAAGCGGGATCTAAAGCACGAAATATGACCTAAAAAATACATGTAAGAGTGGTTGGTATTTTTATAATGATCAAAAGGCAGACTTACCAGCAGGAAGTCAAACAAAGAAGCCAACCCACCTCTCCTTCCGTTGAGGGCTCAATGTCGGAGTATCGGGAGTCACAGATGATCTCGTCGACTCTCTTCATGGGGCCGGTGGAGATGCCGGGGAAAGAGCTCTCGCAGTCATAGGCGAAGTATCTGTACACACCCCAGGTTCTCCCAAAGTCAGACGACCGCTCGATCAGCATCGCAGCTGGACGGAATGACTAAAAGCAGGGACCAAAAGTCTCGTTTGATGGTTTTTATCAATTTGTATTTTTTTTTAAATCACAGATAAAAATGTCATTCACTGTGTGCCACAAGCCTTGACCGCATGTGGCTGGTATTTCGAGCTGTGGCTGGATTTTAAATACTTCAAGCTGTTCCATGGAGCCTCTTTCTGCAAGGAAAGTTGTCTACTCTAACTTTTGTACTTTTTCCCATCCTACTAAATTAGCAGGCTATTTCTCTTTAGGAGCTGACTATAAACAGCCCCTAACAGCAAACAAACTGTGGTATGCTTAGCCACCCAGCCCGTAATGTGAGTGCCTTTTGGTGCTCATTCTTTCCTTTCTTTGCATAATTACTCAGTGCCGTGGGTCTGCCTACCCTGACAGCCGCCTGACAGCTGTACATCTGCTACACATAGTCCAACCCGGTACTGATAGGGGCATCAAAAGTTTACAGTACAATGTGGCAAACACCATGGCAGAGTAACCCGGAGTGTGATCTGAGAAAGCAAGGAGTAACTCAACAAACTGGGGAAGTGGGCGATTCCTCTGCTAGGTATGTTCCCAAAATACTGAGAACAGGGACTCAAGACATTTGTACGTGACTGTGCAGCAGCACCATTCACACCAGCCAAAAGGTAGAAACAAGCCATCAATAGCCTGAGGGGTAAACAAAATGTGGTGGGTACACACAAGGGAAATTATTCAGCCAGGAAAAGGAAAGAAATTCTGAAACTTGGTACAACATGGATGAACCTTGAAAACATCATACTAAGTGAAACGTATCACAGAAAATTTCAAGTATTACTGTGTATGTCTCTGTTGATGTGAAATATCTAGGATAGTTCAGCACTATCCAGAACAGCAGAGACAGAAAGTAGATTGGAGGTTACCCAAGGAAGAGGGAAAGGGCAATAGAGAATTAATGTGGAATGACTACAGAATTTCTGTTTGGGATGCTGAATAAGTTCTGGGAGTTGAGAGTAGTGATGGTTGCACAATACTGTTAACAGATCCAACACCCCTGAATTGTACACCTAAAAATGGTTAAGGTGGCAAACTTTAGGATATGTGTATTTTACCACCAAAAAAGAAAAGAAAGAATGAACAAACAAGCCAGGAAATGTGTCACAGGATGGCTGGCTCCTTGAAAGGTGTTTTCCAGGCAGGCACAAAGGTGGGGGAAGGTGGCAGAAGACACTGCTGGAGCACAGTGGGACCATACTTGTGCGCCATGCTAAGGGCCTGCTTTATCTTTTTTTTTTTGGTACCGGAGATTGAACTCGGGTCTTTGCGCTTGCGCAGCAGGCGGCAAAACCACTGAGCTAAATCCCCGGCCCTTGCTTTATCTTTTTTACAATGAAAGTGGAACACAGAGATTTAAGTGGACAGGATAAAACAATTAGATTACATTTTAGGAAGATAACTCCTACGGCAGAATTACTGAACAGGGGAAAAACAAAAGACAGGGAAACTAAGTGAAAGAGAAAAGATAAAGGTTTTATTTTAACTCAAAGAATTACAACACAGATTGAGAGACAGGAAGGAAACTGACTCTGAAAATGCAGTGACAGTAGCATATACTGAATTGCGCTTGCTGATCGATTAGACCTCAATGAAAACTGAGGGACGGGAAAGAAACTCAAGGCACCCGAGCTTGGGTAGCTGGATGGATGTGCTGCCAATGACAAAGACAGAGGAGGCATTTGGTTTGGGGCTGGTCACATGTGTCTGTTACATGTGAGGTGTGCAGACAGCGGCCTGGCACTCAGCTGTGAGAATCGAGCTGGAAACATGGACTTGGGAGTCACCGTATATGTGTAGCAGTTGAAACCTCCATGTATATAATGTCTTCAGGAAAAGCAGCAAAGGGCAAAATAAAGAGAGTCAAGCTCAGCATTCCAGAACAATGCATCAGTGAGAGATGAGTCCTTCCCAATTCTGCGGCTGGAGTTCTACCTCCATACTTCAGAATGTGGAGGCATGTGGAGACAGGCAGGAGAGGGTAATTAAGGCAGAAGGCGGTCATTAGGGTGCGCTCTAAGCCAACATGACCGATGGCCTTTAAAAATGAGGCAATTAGCACGCACATGCGCAGTGGAGAGACCGGGAAAGTCGGCAGTAGATAGCCATTCCATGCCAAGGAGGAAACTGACCCTGCCCACACCGTGTTCTCAGGATGCTAACGGCTAAGACCAGGACAGAATAACTGATATTTCAGCCATTGGGTCTGTGGTACTTTGTCATGATAGCCCAAGGAAATGATTACACCCTCAAAATCCAATGGTCTTCCAGATGAGGAAATTGAGGCTGAGACACTGAGTTCATAACTATAGTCAGAGCTTAGATTCAAACCCAGGCTGAACTCAACCAAAACTGTTTTGCTCCTCCTCTGGCTAATGGCACAGCGGAAAAGTGAAAGGTGGGTGTCAGAGTGGAAAGAGAAAAAAGAATGCTCAAAACCAAAACGGGATGAAGATTTAGGACGGGGTGTCGGACAGGGTCGAGTAGAAATAAGACAAGGACAGAATGAACACTAAAAACAGGCAAAGAGGCAAATGGACACTGCTATGGCATTCAGGGCAGCCGAAGTCAGATTGCCATGGAGGAAAATCAGAGGAAAGTTAAGCCAGCCTAGAAAATAACCTAAATAAAGATAGCTACTTCTGAATTAAAACCAGTGCCCTCATTAAGAGAGTCAAGAGTAGGAAAGCAAGAGATTACATTTTGACAAATGCCTTAAGTTACCTTATATGTTATTAAACTGGAGAGAGCAGTACCAGACTAAGAACTTCGAGTAAGACAGGAGAAATCCCAGTGACTGACAGAAACTCACATGCCAAAGAGGCGTGGCACACCCAGCGGGACCAGGCTCCCGGCTGGCAAGACTTGGACCTGGAGGGACTCCTGGCCTGATGTCTCTGTGTCAGAGGGGAGTGGAGAGGAGACACTGAAGCAGCCCTGGCTGCGCTTCTGTCTTCCTCCCTTCTGGAAAATTGTAAGACTCAAAGGGCCATTGACGAGTCATCCGATTTCCTGTGGAGTTAAGAAGTTGCTGCAAACTGAACAACACACTTCACCTAAAGGAGAGAAGCCTTTCCCTGCTCTGTTTCAGCAGCAAGCTTGTCGGGCGTCCTGTTATTGCACCATGCCCTCCAAATATGTAACAGACAAAAGAGTTTGGAAACATATGCAAAGTGAGTTTTGACAGCCTGAGAAAACCCCATCCCCGTGGCAGGCAGCCATCCCTCATGGCCGACATGGGAGAGAGAATGAATGTGCTCTTCACCTCCCCCCCAGGCTCAGTTCCCTTCTGGTCTTCACCAGTGCAATGGTTTCGCCATCTTCCTAGTTACTGAGCTTAGACTCATGGTGTTTTTCAGTGCATCCGTTTCCTTCCACTGCTCTGCCACTAAAATGTTCCCCATTTCGCAGGCCAACCTTGGATTCTAAAGCATCCAAGTGACTGCTGTTAGGAAACAGGGGCTCCTCCTCCCAGCAAGGGCTCTCAAAGGCAGCAGTAACTGAGGGTTTCAGAGGGCGGCTGCAAGAGGGAACAAGAGATAGCAGAACGCTTTCCATGTATAGCTTGAGCCTCCCTCTTCCAGAAATCTGAAATGTCCAAAATCCCAAACTTCTTGAATGCTGATCTCATACTCAAGAAGTTTGGATTTTGGAGCATTTTGGATTTCCAGATTAGAGGTGTTCAACTGATAGATTCCAGAATCCGAAGAATGCCAAAAATCTGACTCATTTCCGGTCCTAAGCATTTTGGAGAAGGGACCCCCAACCTGCAATACTGCCAGGACTCAGCTCACAGCCAAGGGCTCCTCCTACGTGAGAATCCAGAAGCACAGCACCTTTGTCCTAACACCAGCCCTTCCCCAAAGGCTGCACTCACTCAGGTCTTACCTCTGGCCATCCCAGTCCCTGCTTCCTACTTCCTCTCAAGTTCAGTGGACCCTCGAGTTACAACCAGCCTGATATATGAAAAACTTGGGTTATGACCAGAACTTTCGTTTATGACCAAAATCTTGAGTTATGACCGAAATGCCTGGGCACTTGTGTTTCCAGATACAGATTTAACCCTTAGAGAGTTCTGGAAGGAACATTACGACATCCTTTCTTGTGTGGGGTTAATTGAGGAATCCTGGGCCAATGTCTCTTTACTGAGATCTTCCTGTAAACAGGAGAGACTTTGAAGGCTGTGTGGAGGAGCCTGAGCCTTCACTAACCAACTTGAGTTACAACCAGCCCTTGTGAACGAACTGAGTTCGCAAGTCAAGGGTCCACTGTACCTCTCTGAAACAGACTGCATTCCTCGTCAATGCTCACACCCTCAGAAGGAGCCAAGGTTCTTCCCACAGGAATCTGCTTCCCCTTCCTCCCCTCAGCACCCTGAGCCCCAGGAAAATCCGAAGAGCGCTTGCTGAACGAACCATGCCCGGCTGACCCCCGCCACCAGTGCTTTGTCTGGGACCATTTCCTCAGCCAACAGTAGCTTCTCTTCCATCTCCTCCTGATGAATCCTGCTCACCCCTCTCAGACAAGATCAAGCACAGCCTTTTGCTCTCCTCAGGAAGCTTTCTCCTCTATCCAGGCAAAATGTATACTGCCTCCTCCATGCTAAAGTACAGCACTGACAGAAACTATCAAGTTCCCCTTGCACGCTGGGGCCACAGTTCACCCCCGTGCCTAGGGCAGGGGACTGTGTCACCGGAGCCTACTCCTCTCCCCATTTTACCACCAGGGCAGCTGAGGCTCAGGCCACACACCTGAGGGACAGAACTGGGACCCACATCCAGGTCTGCTGGACCCCATACACGCAGGTTCCCTCTGGACTTAGGACCCAAAGGCCATCTGCTCTTTTAAACTGAAGTCTGACAACTTGAACCCATCACTCACATCTCAGTTCAACCACTGCCTCCCGTTGGACCTTCTGTGCTTACGTGCAACATTTCATCTTTGGCCCACTGTTTTCCCTGGAATGAGCACTCAGCTATGGAACATGCGCTCAGAGGACTTTGGAACACAGACAAACTTGCAGCTGTCCACGTGTGTGTGAACAGTGCTTTTTCCGAAGTAAAAGGGGAGACCGCAAATAAGGATGGCTGTGAATGTGTTCAGGTGTCACATAACATCAGCCACATGTGGCTCCATTTCCATCTAATGACCAGGTTGAGTGAGTGTGGCCAATGGAAGCACCAGGCTGGTGACAAGGAGCACTGATGAGTTTCGCAGTGAAAGTCCTCCAGTACACTCCGTATCAGATGTCAGCAGCTACAACAGTAGTCCTGGGAACCTGAGGGCCCCAGTCCCTCCCAGTCACCCTCTGACTCCCACACCCTCTCGGGCTTCCATAGCAGACACAAGCGAGACCTTCATGGCTCCTCGCCCACAGGGTAAACCTATCCTCAGCACCTTTTTCTCATCTGAGAGCGTTTGGATGAGGCCCCCAACTCAAATGAAAACTATTCCAAAGCAATTTTAATCTGGGAAGCAATAAGCAAATTATGGGTTTTATGTGAGCCAACATGTACTTTAAGCCATGTGAAGTCTATCATCTCCGAGCAGCTGCTTAAGAAGAAACAAAGGGACTTTGTACAGACATTCCCTAGTCCTGGAGTCATTTTACATCTTGAAAAGAGAAATGATGAGAAAAATCTGCATTGAAGAAGGCACTCACATTTCTCAAGGAACTATAAAACTCTTCCCACAAATTGTGCAAAGCCTTGAAAACTAAAGAAAATATGCTTCCTTTTCTTTTACCGAACAACATTAAAACACCAACATACAGGATTAGAGATTTATTCTCCAGATGTTTTATTGTGGTTTGGGAGTGAGTCAACACTGCCTCTCTCCAGGGGGAAATAAACAGATAGCTAATTAAAAGTTCATAGTGAAATTACCTTAGAGAAGAGGCCCACTTTACTCATGGCCATGAAAACAGAGGGTTTGTTAAAGGTAGTTATTCATGCCCATGTTTTAAAAGCTGCTCAATTATGGCAACAATATTTAACTTCCCATTTAGGCTACCTCACACGAGACATTCGTTTTGAAAGGGAAATTGCCCAGTTTCCCCCCGTGTCATTGGTGAGAAAGTCAGGATTTCTTACCTTAAAAGTCATTATGAGATGAGTAAAATGGAATTCTGCTTCCAAATCCAGTTGGATAGTTACATTTTCCACACCTACAGATTTTTTTTAAATAAAGAGGGAAACAGTAAGGTAAACAGCACCATCTGTGAACAGCTGTGATTAACTTATCTTTACACTCCTCACAGAAATCCTCTTTGCATTCTTTCTTAAACTGAGGTTGAAGATTATTAACAATAACCCTTTGTTCTTACTTAGGTGGTGAAGTACAAGGCAGAATGATCCTTTGGTTTTCCACAGATCATTCTGGAGTTCAACTTACTGAATCTGCTCACTGGATCAAGACATCTGGCAGGAATACCCTTGGAGGCGGTCAAAAAAGACAACTCTCACTTAGGGAGATGTGAAACATGTCCCAACCTTCCAAGCTGACGGACTTTCAAAAGGGAAGGAGGGGCACTTCCTGTGCCAGGAGGGGGTCAGCTTGCTGTGTGAAGCCCCAGGAGTCAGTCTTCCTCCAGTAGAAACACAAATACTCCTTTTTCTCTATGCGCGCAGCAAAGAAAATAAATAAGAGTCTACCACATATGTTATACACCAACTTAGAAAAACCTATCCCTGATGAGACATCTTGGGATGCATTTCCACAACCGAAAAACAATGTCAGAGAGACAAAGAACCAGGCAAATAAACAAACTGGTGCAGAACAAATACCAACATCTTCCCTTTCAGGGGAAAGCCTGAACAAACACAGGAGTCTTTACTCGGTGCCCTGCGGGTCAGCAGGCCCCACTTGAGCACATTAAAAACCCCACTGGAATTTCAGGGCTAGGAAGCCCCTCCTCCATCCCTAGGGCCCAGCCTGCCTCCTGGGTCAAGGAGACTCTGCCACATTCCCAAGCCTGGAGGAAACCTTTGGGGTCCATCTTCCAAAGTAAAAGAACTCTTAAATGCGGGAAGACAGGAATATGTCAGAATGAATCATGTCACAGGGCTGGTGTGTTTTCAGGAAATCAGTAGGACCTTTTGAAATAAAACTCTTCTGCTGGAAAACTGCCAAGCCAATTGAGGGAAAAAAGTGGTCACTGGGACGGATATGAGCAAGTTGGAATGTTAAAGAAAAACACTACAATCATTCTAACAAACCTTATCTAACTTATTAAAAAGAAACGTATTACAAAATGATTCTAGACATTTATTTTTTGAGTGAAATGTTAGCTAAATAACTATACATCTCTCTTCTTCCAGGCCTTTAAAAACTCATGATATTTGTTCACAATTAAGAGAGAACAAAATAATGTAAAGTATAAAGCAAGACTTAGTACCATTCTCGTAACATAAGAACATATGCTGCAATGTATAACCCCAAAGCACATTCCATTTAGATTCAAGGCCTGATAAAGCACAGACGCTACAATGGCTTGAGGTGTTTTTTTTTTCTTTTTTAAATATGGGAACAAAAGTCTATGGAACAGAGAAGAGAAATGAAGGTCATTCTTCTACTGCATATTTGCGATCTCGGAACAGATCATCTAGGAAGGGTCCATTAAAAATACCTGAACAGGGCCAGGGATATAGCTCAGCACACAGCGCCTGCCTGGCAAGCACAGGGTCCTGAGTTTGATTCCGGGTATACAAATATATATATATATATCTGTACATTCTAAGCCTGTCTCTGGGCCCAACTACTGAGTTTTAAGGGCCACCTATATAAGCACAACCTGTGAAAAACACACAAAAGGTAGATAAAGTCAGATTCATTGGGAAAGTCTTTAATTGTGAGCTATTAGATGACAGAGAGATGACAGGGGACAGTAACAATCAGTTTGACTTCGAATGGCCCAGTTCCATCTGTCCAACCTAATCTAACCCCCGTGACTGAATTTATAAAACCTTTCTGGCATTTGGATTCTCTTGTTCCAACAATTCAAAGATGCAGAAACCGATTAACTGAAAAAGCTTCCTCCACAATTATATTACATGAAAAGCTGGGCCAGGGATTTAGCTCAGCGGTTTCGCTGCCTGCTGTGCAAGCGCAAGGACCCAAGTTCAATCCCCACTACCAAAAAAAAAAAAAAGAAAAAGAAAAGCTATCTTACTATCTATAGACTAAATCGGGCAGTCGGGCAGTCTTCTCCTAATGTCCAGGCATCTTTCTGACTTCCTGTTTCCCTGGAGGAATGTGGGTGGTCAGGGAATGCTCGCCTGGTGCCTGTACACAATGAGCCCTGTGCTATTTCAGAAATCCTCTGTGACTCAGATTTACAGAAACTTCTTTCACATTGAACTACCAACCAAAATATTTTCCTATAAGAATTATTAATTCTGGGAGAACGAATCTCAATGGTGCATGCTTTCTGAGGATCTCTCCTCATCAAGTTTATAACCAATGGATACCCACACCTGACCAATACCTAACCAACTGCCCCAGGAATTGTATTCTAGAAAACTTTTGCAAGGTAAACAGCCAGTGACAAGGGAGATTCTCTTCACAGACTAGTAAGTGATTGCCTGCCTCTCAAACTCAAGAATAGGGCATATAACCGACCTGGTTGTATCCAGGCCTTTTTTGGCCAGGCTGAGGTTCACTTCGAAGGTCCTTTTCCATATGAGTATATCTGTTTTAATATTTATAAAAGAGTACTACTTTGCTATAAAGGAGGATATATTTAGCTCATTTATAGGAAAATGGATGCACCTTGAGACCGTAATGTTAAGTGAAATAAATCAGACACACAAGCTTACATATCACATGGTTTCTCTAAGAAACCCAAAATATAAACTAAAGAGCAAAATAAAAGGCAGACAATAGGAAATGGAGATATATTTTCTGCAAAAGGGAAAGGGACCAACAGATGGAGGAGCGGGGAAGAGAGTGTAAGGGAAGGGGATGAAAAAGGAATTAAGATGTGTGGTGTATATGTAACCACTCCCCACAATGAATGCATGCATTAGGTACTGCACACATGTACTAATGAGGTGGGGTTTTTTGGTACTGGGGATTGAACTCAGGACTTTGCACTTGCGAGGCACTGAACTAAATCCCTGGCCCTATGAGTTTTAAAAAACATTGAATGGTATACTGCTAATTAACACACACAATTCTGCTCTCTAAATTTCAACATTTAACAATGTGAAACTCATAGGACCTGTTTAATAGCAATAGTAATACCACAGCTGATGAATTTACTAAGCCAAAACTCAAATGGCAAAGAATGGAAACAAAGTTGGAGTTACACAATCATTAGAAAAACTGCTTAACTTGTGTTCACAGCCACCCTGACAGACTGAAAAATCCCTTTGGCGTCCTCTTCCCATAGTACAGTGGACCCTTGACTTATGAACCCAGTTTGTTCATGAGGGCTGGTTGTAACTCGGGTTGGTCAGTTGAAGGCCCAGGCTCCTCTCCACAGCCTTCACAGTCTCTCTCCTGTGTACAGGCAGATCTCAGTGTCCTTACAGAGAAACTGGCCCAGGATTTCTCAGTTATCCCCACACAGGAAAAGATGTTGTAATGTTACTCCCAGAACTTTTTAGGGGTTAAATCTGTATCCAAGACCATATGGAAGTACAAGAAGCCACCATTTGGGTCGCAACTCAAGACTTTGTTCATAAGTTAAAACTAAAATTCCGGTCGTAACCCACGTTGTTTGTATATCAGGCCAGTCGAAACTGAAGGTCCACTGTACTGTTATTGCTACTATGAAATTTTCTATAATTGGAAGGAAGGTGGGGAGGGGCTGAGATTTTTGTCTTTCCCCTCCGGGTGGATAAAAATGAAAGCTGCTCTGCTCTGTGGAAGAACAAGGGCATGAAATCTACAGGGTCTTCCCACGCCTTCCCCTAACTGCCCCAGCACAAACCCCCTCCCCTCCCCAAAGGGCCACTTAGGATGAGGACTACAGGAAAGTCCTTTATCTGGCATGTAAGATTATTTTCTTATAGGGTATTTGCTTCAGGAAGAAGGACCACGTTTTCACAAGACAAGTTAGTACTCCAGGCAGTACAGCTGTCAGAGGCCATAATTACAGGACACAGAATCCACTCATAATGGCAAACACCCAGGACCTGGGGAGCCCCATGCAGGTTACTAACCGCACTCCATGGAACTCATTCCCACACCAACCACATACCACTTTCCGACTGCCACCAAATCTTAAGGCGGTTCGGAGCAAATGTAGTGACCACATTTTCAATGAGATGGCTGTCAGGATTGAGGGTCTCATGGTAAGGATCTTGGGAATTGCATATGAAGCATTTTTTGTCCTCCTGAAAACAAGTTAAGTTTCATGAGTCTAAGAAGCAATCTCATTAAAAATCCATCAAGCCCACAAAAATCAAATCATTAGCTTCAAGAAACGTACATGTGCAAAAATTACTTGAATGATTTACATCACATTTTTCACTTTCAATTTATTGAGTCTAAAATACTCCTAAAAATAATTTCCTTCTTTCTTGCAAATTCAAGGTCAAAAGTAAAAAGGCATTGTTTCCATAAGCCACTAATTTAATCAAAATCAAATTTCTAGGCTTAAACCTTAATCTCAATAAATAGCTGGAGAGGCTCACTCTAAAGTAAACTGCAGTAGTAGTATTAGAGGGTTTCTGCTGACATAAAGCAAACTGAAAATAAAAGGAAAAAGGACAATTCATTTGACCTGATTTTCTAAAACCTGAACGAGGCAGAGACCAAGTATTAGGCAGAAGTATTTAGAGAGGCTTTGAGATCTACAGAATGAGGTATTTTAGTTTCTACTTTGCCCAAGCAGCAATTGGCAGTGGTAACAGACAGGATACCTTGCAAATTGCCCAGAATATCTGGAGAAGGAGTACTGGGCTGTCCTGCATTTGGGTACCACTATAAACTGGGGTCAATTCAGGGAACCCTAAAATGGACATGAACTAGAGCAAAGATGGGGGTTTAATTTTAGAGTAACTTTGAATTTCTCTCATTTTCTTTCTTCCTAGAGGGCATTTTAGCCACCTGGGCATTTTAGATTTTACCTAAAGTGTTGTGTTAACATTTATTTTAGAGGCCAAGACATCCTAGCAGTGAATTACCAGGTTCTGAGATCAGCTTTGAATGAGAATTAGACTGTTTGTCTTAAAAGCAAATAGGGTCAGAAGGGTTCTCTATTCTCTTTGTACTACATCATGGTGAATCATAAGCACCACCTTAATAGTTCCCTTTTCCCTGGGGAGTTTGGCTCTGTACCTATGTTTTCTGGAATGCAGATGATTTTCTAAGTCCAAAAATGATAGTAACACTGAAGTATGTGGAGAACCAAATAGATCTTGCAAACAGAATGTGTTCAAGGGTGACATTCCTGTAAGGCCCAAAGTGACTGACTATACGTTTACATTTGTATTTATTTTCTCCAAAAGATTTGGAGACTAGCAAAATGTAATAACCAAACTAGATAAATAAATACCAGAAGTCAAGGATGCAAAGAGATAAGGAACAAAGCTAAACATCTGAGAAAAATACATGCCTGCTTCTTTTCTCTAGGCCTTGGTATCTGAAAAGCACTGTACAAGTTCACGGCTAATCATATAAACCAGAGTCTGGTTCTACTCGCTTTGAAGACAAGTGGTCTAATTCTCATTCAAAGCTGATCTCAGAACCTGGTGATTCACTGACAGGATGTCCTGGGCTCTAAAATAAATGTTAGCCCAACACTTTAGGTAAAATCTAAATGCTAATATTAGAAAAGGTAACATCAGCTGCCTTCATTAACTTATAGTCAAGGAAACTACTACTAAAGAACAATTACCAGAACTGGGGGGAAAAAAGTTTAATTATAGCCTCCCCTCTAATTGGGAGGAAGCAGTCTAGACATCTCTGTTTAAAGCTGCAAGCCAATGAGTGGAATCCACTCTACCACATTCCTTCAGTTTAATTTATCAGGTCTCCAGAACAGGCTGCTTTGGAAAAGTGGTCCGTTTTAAAGCAAACCACAGGACACTCTGTCCTCCTGCTGTAGGGCAGGTATACATGTGAGTGGTGTGACCAGGCTCTGAGCAATTAGCTTGGAACCTGCCCTGCCCTGCCCATTGGACCAACACTTTTTGATTTTGTTAGAGACCAGAAGTATCAGCCTTTTTTTTTTAATCAAGAAAAAGGATTCAGATTCTGGATAGTTGATACTTTATATCTTCTTTTATGTTTGTCCTGACTTTGTATAAATAAAGAGGTGAAATCTAAAATCTGGGTCCACTTTTAGAAAACACCCTGAAATTTTGTTTCGGTCTTCTACTATCTCGGTACCATGGCAACCAGGGTATTTCTGCAAAAAAGGAAGCATCTAGTCCTGATATCTAATGGAGGTAAATGGGCACAGCACCAAGCCAGGAGAGAAAAATAGGTTCAGTGATTGGAATCATACTGCAAGGCTCATGCTTGGGGCACCTTTTTACTGGGGTGAAAAATGTGGAAAAACTCAGGATCAGTATTCAGTGTATAAAGAAAAGGATAAGCCATCTTAAATACACACTTCCAAAGAGAAATTCGTTAAGAATCAGGACTTTCAGCGCCTCTGGACCAGGGCTAGGGATTGGGCAGAAGCAAGGTCTGTCTGCAACCCTGTCTCTCCTACTGATCGTGGCAGCGACAGGAAATGTTTGACAGATACAACCCTGCAAACTGAGATGGGGGACGGGGGGAGCTACCAGCCTAATCCCTGGGCTCCCCGGCTGGCCTGGCCGAGCTTTCTCTGGATGGCTGGCAGGAGCGGAGCTCCCCGCCTCCCCGGGCCTGCCCCTCTGGTCTGGACCGGAAGGGACGCATGCGCCCAGCGCCAGGCAGTCTGCCCTCACCTGCAGGTGGCTGACGATACAGTAGGGCTCGGGCTGGTGCAATCCGCAGGTCGAGGTCACCGACAGCTTCTGAGCTCGGCCAATGAGAAGGTCGCCTGTGGCTGGGTAGCAGCTGCCTTCGGCGCAGCCATAGCTGAACTCGGGTTCCTGAGCGTCCTGAGCGTGCACTCCGGGTCCGCACAGGGCTGCTGGAGGGGCGAGGGGCAAGGTTGGGGGAGGCAAGCAGAAGACAGACCCGAGCGAGAGGAATAAACAAGAAACGGACTCAGGAGAAACTTTAATACACAGAAACACAGAAAAGACACAATGGAAAGAGAAGTAAAGAGGTGGGAAGGCGAGGACGCAGAGGTGGCCGAAGGAAACCCAAGCTCATCATCAGGTTTGTCATCAGGTTTGCCAGCAGTCAGCACAGCGCATCACTGAGAAAACCTAGGGGATGCTCACACCCATCCCGATCCGCCCAAGGGAACAGTCGCCCACAAAGGTGGACGTGCTGCTCACCACTTTGAGGTACGCGGACCAGGGCACAGGGAGGCTCGGCGCCCCACGCTACCCACCCACGCGTGCGCCCGCGCCAGAGCCAGCGGGCATCCTCGGTGTGCGTGCCAGTGGAAATCCGCGAGCTTGAGGAGCGAGAGCGTGCGCGTGTGCACGCGCCAGGGTCACCCAGGATTTCGAGGA
Organism: Heterocephalus glaber; assembly: GCF_053883595.1. Taxonomy (NCBI): domain Eukaryota; kingdom Metazoa; phylum Chordata; class Mammalia; order Rodentia; family Bathyergidae; genus Heterocephalus; species Heterocephalus glaber. The sequence continues at coordinate 21,243,108 of NW_028258156.1, read as the reverse complement.
GGCGCCCCGGCTTATGATAACTGCTACCTCCCCAGCAAGGGGCGGCCGGTCAGCGCCTGCAGCTCTGGGGTGACTCCAATGCTTCCCATTCCAGAAATGCACCCCAGCCAGCGGTTCCTGGTGCCACCCGGAGACAAACGGCGGTGGTTAATTAAAACCACATGGCTCCAATCTGTTCCCAGGACGAAGCCTGCGCTCGACCGGGGCACTTTCCCGGGCAGTGGGTTCTTAGGGGACCCTCAACGGCGAGCCTCGCCACTTGGGGAGCCGTCTTCTATGATGGGCAAACTCGGCGTGAAGTGGCCGGAGCTCAGCCCGGAGCGAGCTCGGCGCGCACACCCAGGGATGCGGTCCGCTCGCGCGTCTCCAGCCACCACGGAGGCCGGGGCGGTGGCGTTAGTCCCAGGGGTGTCCTTTCCAACCAGTCCCTCTCCTGGTCCCCAGGCTCTCTCCAAAGCGGGACACATGGGGCTTCGGGGTTTTATTCCCCAGCGCCCAAGCACACACCTTCCCCCACCGCCACCTCGGCATTACCTAGGACACCGAAGATCAGCACCTGGAGCCGCCCCATGGCCAGTCCCGCAGCCCAGGGACGCACCCAAGTCGCCGAGCCGCCTGCCTTTTCTTCGCGTCTTCCTTTCTGCAGAGGTGGAGGAGAAAAGGCAAATGTTCAGAGAGAGAGCAGAGGGGCCCTTCCATTTCCTGCCGCTCCCGCGGAAGCGAGGGCCGGGCCGGGCCGGGCCGGGGAAGGGGGAAAATCGCACAGCCACTTTGTTCTCACCCGGCGCCGCGAGCGCTTGCTCCGCTCCTAGCAGCCCAGAGCCCAAAGAAGGGAATTAGAAAGTTTAGCCTTGGGAGGAACCGAGGGAGGCGCCTCTGCTCATGCGCACACCGAGAGCAGGGGGCGGGCAGCCGGGAGGAGGGCCGGGTGGGGGTGGGGGGTGAGGTCCACCCCCTCAGCCCCCACCCCCACTCTTTTGTTTTAAGGCAGCGCTTGCGAATGCGGCTGGATTTGGCCTGGTGTGGCCGGGCCGCCCCTGGGTGCGAGTCCGAGCCCTGCGCCCAAGGCAGGATGCGCCCGGGCAGACCCCCAAGGTGGGTGTTCCGCCGGGGAGCCCCAGGACTGGTGGGGACCTACCACAGATGCGAACATTTACATTTGTAAGAAGTGAGTCACCGAAAGGTGCCTGGGGCTACAAACTCACCTAGCACCGGGGAAGGCGGGTCAACCCTTTTGAAAAGAAGGTGGACCAGTCGGGTTTGTTCTAAAGAGCGTGAACTCCCCCTACCCACTCCCTGCCCCCACTATAAAGCTGGGGCTCGGGTTGGGGCGACACCTACAACTCTTGCCAGGAGGGGTCCCTGCTGTTCGGTGCGCGTTCCTTACCTCTCTCTCCCAGGACGCGCCTCAGGCTCTGCCTCCCAGGTGGTCGGAGCTCGGAATTAGCCATCTAAATCGGGGTTTTCTTTTAAACTCACTTCTTTCCTGAATCCAGACGAGGGCTTGAAGTGACGTAATTCCGCAGATGACTCTGTCTTTGAGGACTCTGCCCATCTAGCACGGAAAGGTTCAGACAGCGACCAAGCTGGAGATCTTTCAAGGGACGCACTTCTCCGTAATGTGCACAAAACACAGTCTGAAGGCGTCTAGCGGGGAACCCGCACGTGCAGACTGGAGGTGCGGAGAGGGCCCTAACCGAGGGTGTCTAACAGCACTGTGCGGGGCTGGGTGGGTTAAACGGGGGTAGGAAAGGAAAAGAGTCTGGGATCGCCCCCTACACCACCTTGCCTGTGAATGGGCCCAGTCTGCTACCCTTAGCAATGGACGGAGCCAAAGCTGGAGCTTTCTTTAGTCCTGCTGTAGACAAACGTGCTGGGAGAGGGGGAATTTTGATTTCTAGTCATCTCAGGGAGAAGGGATCATCGAGGGGCTAGTTGGTCAGTTTTTAACTCAGCTGCAATAAAATAGGGGCCAGGGAAGCTTAATCATTAGAGCACAGAGTAAGCTGCAGAGTAAGTTTATAAACATCCCCTAGTCGAGGGAGGCATTAATTATAAACCAGATCAGCACTTGGCCTTGCTGCAGCCGGGAACATCTTGCCTCTTGGGCCCAAGAATCCCGGAAAAAAGCCTCCTTGCTGTGAGGGTCTGCAGAGATCAGGAGGAAAATGTTAAAAGGCAAACCCCTTTTCTGCTTGTTCAGCTTCAATACCCTGGACCAAAGTTTCACATTACAGTTTCCATCCACACAGGCGGCAAGCACTGCTCTGCTTTTTCTCCACCTGACCCTGAGCCCTCTCTTCCTGGCCACCCGGCCTTGATCAGGGCCCACTTCCATGCCAAGTTCGAATCCCCTTCCACACCCTTCAAAACATGCTGGTCTTCTGATCGCCTCACTCTCGTCAGTAAATGTAACAGGGAGGAAATGGGAGGATTTGTGCACAGATGGAGTTGGGCGTGGTGGAGAACACCTGTCATCCTAGCACTCTGGGAGGCTTGAGCCCAGCCTGGGCAATGTAGTGACTTAGTGAGACCCTGTCTCAAAATGCAAAAAGGGCTGGGGAGATGGCTCAGTGGGAGGCCCCCAAGTTCAATGCCCAGTACGCTCAAGAAAGAAAGGGAAGTTTGTGGTGTGCACAGGGGATGGCATGGTGGTATTGCTCTCTGACTGGTCCACCCACCTGCAATCCCACCTTCACCTTTCTTGCTTTTCTTCCAAAAGTGTGCAGTCCTCAGTCTTCTAAGATCAGGGCTGTAGTGCACAAACGTGCTCAACTTCCTTCCCCCCTGAGGAAACACAAGCCCACCTTTACCCTGCGCACTCTTGGTCCTTCCTCCCTTTCACGGCACAGCCTGGCTCCTCCCAGAAACGCGGGACCCTCCTTCCTGCCAGTGCAGCTGTGTCTCCGCCATTGTTCGAGGTAACCACCCCATCCCTGAATTGGACTGCAGCACATTTCCCCACTGTGGTCTGGTTTGATCTCTTTGTGCCTTGTGCTCCTGGGATCACTTCGTCCTTCTGCAGACATTCTCTGGACACGACTCCCATTTTACCTCAGACTGTGGCTCCTCTGGTTCCATTTCTTGTTGTTCTCGGATCCCTTAAATACTGGTGCTTGCAGAGGTTGTCTCTTTCCCACCTTTTTTTGTTTTTATTTTTCTCAGACAGGGTCTCACTATGTAGTTGAGGGTGATCTTGAACTATGTAGCTCAGGCTGGCCTTGAACTCATGGTGATCCTCCTGCCACAGCCTCACGAGTGGTGGGATTACAGGCAGGTGCCACCATTCCCAGCTCTTTCCCACCTTTGTACAAGCTTATCCACATGTAGGACCTCCATCAACTCACCTAGCACCCCGCCTGCTACATCCGCCTTTACTGTGCTCGGCATTGGCCTCCAGTTTGTAGCAGGCTATCGCTTATCTCCGCTTTGATGACACCTAAGTACATGGAGTTCGTGCAGAGCTGAGCTCTGCTTTCTGCCCAGCCGTCCAAGACCAAAGTGAGCTGAGCTCTTCTGTTCAGTCACTGCCATCTGGGGCTACCCCTTAACTCCAGACAGAAACCTGGGGGCCAAGACTAGCCACGTGATCAGCTGGGCACAAATGTGGAGTCTTGAATTATTAATGGAATGAAGACAGAGCCTTAAACTTAGCTCAGGACTCTCCCAAGTGCCTCTGTACAAATCACACGCTCAAGAAGGGATCCGTACACTCACCTTCTACTCCTGCTGTTCCCTCGCTCCAGCCTCGCCCCTCTGCCCCCTCTGCTGCAGCCCCATCTGAAGGCGTTCAGGGCATGGGCTTGACTGTTGTTCTCTCATTTGCGCCTTGTCTATATTTTATGACTTTCTTCTCTGCTACATGGGCCCTCTGTGACCTTGTCGGGTTTGTGAACTGCCACACATCTTTGTAGGCTCCACTTAAAACATGGCTTTTCTCTGGTGTGAGAAAATGAAAGTGTAAATAAGGATCAAAATGGATAATGGATAATGTGAAATAGGAAGAAAAGGTCCAAAGGGGAAGGGGAAGTAGGAGGGGTAGGTAAAAGGAAAGGAGGGAATGGAATTAATATGAGAAAATGAAAAAATGGAAACAAAATCTTTGTAAATGGGGTGGAGGGGTTGAAGGGAGGGCAGGGGAATGGGGAAAAAAGAATAGAGATACATCATTGTAAAGGTACAAACTCCCAACGATGAACGTCAGCATATTGTGTACTTAAAATGTACCAGGTAAAATTAATGAAAAAAAAAAAAAAAGAAACATGGCTTTTCATGTGAGCCTCTCCTCCAGCACCTTGGAAAAGCCTGATACAGCGTATGTGACATAACACTCTATTTATGTCCTTAGCTCCACCAGGAGACAGTGAGACAAGTACTGTATTATGTGAATTCATGTTGCATCAGCATCGCCTAACATACGACGAGGCACATTATAGGTGCTCAATAAATATTTCCCAAATTGTAGTAAATCAAGGCTACTTTCTGTGTCTTAAAATTTAACTCTTAAATGTCTTTCTTTTTTAATTAAATGCCTACTTTCTAGCTTAAATATAAATTTCTTTCTAGTCAAAGAGAAAAAGAAATATCACCATTTTAAGAATACTTCCAAATTTCACACCTGAACCAATCCATCTTGTCTTTATATTTCACATGACTTCCTTGGATTTCTGAAGATCTTTAGGAAGATAGCTGGGCATGGTGGTACATACCTGTATGCCAGCACTCTGGGAGGCTGAGGCAGGAAGATGGAAAAGTTTGAGCCCAGCTTGGGCATTAGCAAAAGGGGGCTAGGGATGTAGTTCAGTGCTAAGGCCCTGGGTTCAATTTCCAGTACCACCAAAATAAAAATAGTAAAAACAAACCCACAGCAACAAAAAATACATTTAGGAGGAATGAGTCTCTTGTCAAGCCTGCCCAGGCCTCACTGTGCCTGACCACACCTGTCCCATCCCCTGTCCCTCATTTTTGTGAACCTGGCACTTTCTGCTTCCACACAAGGCCATCTTTTCTAGAGACATCTGTGGTAGTCTGAGTGGCAGATGGGATTGCAAAGTGTTGGTTGTTGTGTCTCAGAGAACATGGGCCTGCTATCTCCGAGGCATTTCTTATTTTCATTTGGAAAAAACCCTACCAAGAACTACTTTAAGGTCACCTTCATTTTCCATCTTAAACGCCCATGTATGTGTCTCGTTTTAAATTCTGATTGACATCGAAACAATAAGGACGTAATATCTTAGACTTTGGTTTTTTAGCTCCTAAAACCTGGCTATTTTTATAAACTCATACATACTCATGAAAAGTATTCGATTTCTGCGGTTTTGAAAATTAGATTGAGATGTACTTTGTGATTCAGAATTGATTTTCCACGCACAAATAAAAACTTCCTTAGGTTTTCACATGCCCACTTTCTTGCTAATAAGCATTTCTTTCTAGTTAAAGAGGAAAAGAAATAAAACCTCCACACTTACTTTTAGGAATACTTCCAAACTTCTCTATGAACAAATATTCTTGTGAAATATTCTCGTGTATTAAGTTTCATACAGTTTCCTTGATTTCTGGAGCTGTTACAAGTTCAGGAGGAAAAAGTTCCATGACCTGTGAAACTCGGGACAAATGTCACACAGAGTACTTTCATACATACTACAGTAACTTCGAGTTTTGTGTTAAATGTCCTTGCCCCTAGGAACCCTTTGAGGTCAAGGACTATATTTTGTTAAACTTTATATTTCCATAAAGTAGCAGAATTTCTAGTTTAATATTACTAGCATATATACATTCATTACCTACCTGTAGACAAGTAAAATTGAATAACCCTTTTAAAAATCACTGTTAAAAGGATCACACAGGTTATTTTCCTCATTTACAATATGGAAATCATTGGGCCTGAGCCATTCAGGGCTTGTGGCATTTTAAGTCTTGGACGAGGAGAGACCGCTGCCGGGGCTTGCCCTGTGTCCCTTCTCCTCCCGAGAGCATCCCTTGGCTTTTCCTTGAGGGACAGTTCTACTCGTACTTTCAGCCCAATGGGAGCTGAGCCCTCCATGAGCTCCCGACTTCTCTTTCTTTTTTAAATTTTTTTAAATTTTTTATTTCAATTTTTTTGGTACCAGGGATCGAACTCAGCAGGCGGTGAAACCACTGAGCTAAATCCCGGGCCCTCCAGCTTCTCTTTCTAGTGATTGGTTTGGGGACGGATATGAAACTGAAACTTCCCCATTAGGGTGATTCTGGGATTTTTGTGGGAATTCTGGGGGGAAAAAAATCTCTCTTCCCCTGCACTTGAAGGTCTATGGCTGTTGCTCATATAACAGGAGGCTGCTTGGGACTGAAGCCAACAAAAAAGAAAGAACAATGGATCCTTGAGGACCACCTTGATGTGTCTCAGTCCAGCCATGCTTGAAGCCAGAATGTGACCTTGGCCGATAAAGGTTTTCTGGATATGCAACAGGAAAGATATAAGCCTTTGTCATTTTTAGTTTATGATTTGAGAGGCTTTAAACAAACACAAAAAAAACCCCTGCTACATAACATAGTTCACAGTGCTGGCAGATCTTTATCAGCACAGTCTTAAAAAATGATCACCTCTATTAAGTATCTCAGAAGAGGTGTCGCACACGAGAGGGCCCAGGCCTGTGCCTGAAAGCTTTGAGTGGCACCATGGAGGCCTAACAAGGCCTCATGGAAGCTCTCGGGCTTTTTGCAGGACGGTCCTCCCTTCGAACTTCACTTCCCAAGCGGAGAGAGGGGACAGCAGGCTCCTCATCTGTGCCCACGAACTCCCAGCCCCCTCTCAGCTGCTGGTCTGTATTTGTATTTACCAGGAATGCCACAGAAACACTCTCGACGGGGCCTCCTTACTCCCCTGGCTCTTTAAAAAACTAGTAGAGGGGGAGCTGACATCTCAGGTAGGGCCAGAGAGCTGTTGAAAGGCTCTTTTAAGGAAAATGTTTTCAGGTTAATGGCAGGGTTAACTTCAATGTAGTCAGTTAAACAACACAAATACTAATCAACAACCCGAGCCTAATTTTTCTGACAACTCACACCTTTACTCATGAGTGAATTATCCTATGTATGTGAAAAACACTTATGTCAGGGCTGGGGATTTAGTTCAGTGGCACCAAACCTGCCTCGCGAGGGCAAGGTCCTAAGTTTTATCCCCAGTACTGGAAAGAAAAAAAAAAAAAATCCAACAACAAAAGTAAAACAAAACAAAACACCCATGTCAGATTCAGAAGGCAGCTAGCCCTCAGTGGATGATACTAAGTTTTAGGGAAAAAACACTCTTAATTAAAACTCAGTTGGTCCCTTAAAATAATCCACTTAAAATATTATTTTAAAGATTTTGAAAATTTTTACCTCAGGTAATGGTGCTTACTTTCTTCAAGCTTTGTAAGGATGCTAAGGTTTACTAAAAGCCACAGGAAAAAATAAGACTTTCTTTTGTTTTCAATATTTCAAGCATTTTGTTTGTCTATTACAGTGGATTCAACCCAGTACCTTTGCACTGAGCTATATCCCCAGCCCATTTTTTAATTTTTTGAGACAGGGTCTTACTAAATTGCTAAGTTCCCCAGGCTGGCCTCAAACTAGCATGCAGGCCTCCTGTCTCAACCTCCCAGAGTGCTGGGATTATAGGTGTGCACCACCATGTCTAGCTATATTCCAAATTTTTAAGGCTTCCTTTACTCTGCTTTTATACCCAGAGTCTATTATTCTCTATTTAAAAGGTCAAGGTCAGGTTTTCTACCAAGCAAGGATTTAGAAAATGCACATGGAGTGAAAAGTGCTTCTTATTGAACCAGTATTTTAAACCTATTAAGGCTCAGGCCCGTCTTTGTACCAGAGGCACAAAGTAATAGGTTTGTAGCAAGAATGGATTAGACTATCTTGCAGTTCTGGGTTGTTAATTATTACCTAGGGTGATCTAGGAAACTGGGTTTAATTAGCAAGTTAAACACTGCCACTGTTCTAATTCCCAGTCCGGCATCTGTACCCTGGGAAAACAGGATCTGCTCTCTGAGCGCGTTGCAGAAGCGTTGGAAATGCCAGCCAAAGCTGTCTCCTCCCTGCAAAGGCCGAAATCTTGCCTCCTGGTTCCCAACCACAGTGCCCTTGGCCTTCTAGATGAATTCTCTCTGCAACTGCAGTTCATCTGAAACAAAAGGCCTGTTCCTCAGGAAAGAGCATTTATTTCATCACAGCTGCTGCGCTTGCTGCTGCCGAGGCCATTTGTCACATTTATGAAGGCCAGGGGCACCCTCTCCAATCATGTGTTTGTGGTCTTCAGCATGGTTAATGAAGTGCCAATATTAGTATACCTTCTGGGGAGGATTTGGGACTAGATGATTCCTCAGTGGTCCTGTTTGGAAATCAGGAGACACAGGGCTGACAGTCCAGCCATCTACCAAGAGGACTAATCTAATCCAGGTGGTGATAGTAACCACTGTTCACTTTGGAGCCCTGCCTACCTCTTAACTAGCACCTTACCCTGGATCGGCAACATAGCTTGCATTCTTTAGCCAGCATTTCTCAGGACACCAGCAATGTGCCAGCCACCACTCTGCACAGAGGATAGATCCTTCATTTAAGGAACACCGGGGTGGTTTTAAATAATATGCTATTATGCTACTGGTAAAATAAACAAGAGTTAACAAGGTGATGGAAAAACTCTTGGTCAGAGTTGGGGATCTAACATGCTAGGCAAGTGCTTTACTGTTGAGTTATACTCCAGCCCCTAAAACATAATTTTCTATTTCTATAAAGAAACACACATTTATATAAACAGAAGTAATGACAGTTCTCGAAGGAGGCATGATAAGCAAAGGTAGGTACTTTAGGCACTTTTTTTTTTTTATTGGTACCAGGGATTGAACCCAGGACCTTCTGCTTGAGAGGCAGGCGGCGGAACCACTGAGCTAAATCTCCAGCCCAAAGGTAGGTACTTTAGGGAGAAGATATAGGGATTGTGGCTGGGGTCAGAGTTAGAGGGGATTCTTGCTTTATTTATATGTTTTGTAAACAAACACTATATTTATACTGGTATAATTAAAAAGAAAAATTCTAAGCAAAAAAATCTGGTTTAGAGTACAAATGTTTGTTATGTTTTGAAGAGTGGGCTATAAAAGTTGACTAAGTCTGTATTCTTTCCTTGAAATCAAAATTCAGAGGCCTATGGAATTGAGTCACCAGCCACCAAAGGATTTACTGAACAACATGACAAACTCTTACACGGGGGCCATGGAACGTCTGCCTCAGTTTCCTTACCTGGAAGGCAGGTACAAAGCAGTTTCCTTATCTGGGAGGCAGGTGCTGCGGCCATCTACAGCCTCCATGGTATCTGGCCCCATGGATCTCACTGTGGTCTCTGCATTCCCAACCTTTCAGACCCCGCCCCCAGCTCTAGCCTCAACATGCTCACCATTTGCAAAGCTCAAACCCTGGGTTTGGCTCCCACAGGTCCTTCTGTCTGGGACGATGCCTCCTCCTCCTCTGCCAAGCCCACTTCCCTGTACAGCCCAGTTCTGATGGCTCTGCATGCATAGAGCCTTTTCACCCTGAGGCCCATGTACAATACTTGGACATGTGCCAAACACAGAGGGGCTTTCTAGATTGTTCGGAACACAGATGCCATGAAGCAGGCGCACCAGCACCACAAAGAGCACACTGTAGGTATGCCGTATCTGCAAGTAAATGCCAGTGTACAAACACGGTTTTCTCATGTGCCACATGGAAAGTGTCTTGAGAGCATTGTGATGTCCCCATGCTGACTCGGAGCGACCATCTGGCAGGTGCTCATCAGGAGCCAGGCATAAACGTCTGGGGCTGAGCTCACTGATTCCGGGCAGAAACCATTCACAGATGATTCTCTGGCCAGAATGAGTCATGGCAATACACAATAGTGCCATAAAAAGCATACAGCACCTTTCACTGCATGCAGTGAGAAATACAGGAAAAAAGAGCAACTTGCTGTGATTTAGACACAAGAAGTGTTAATACATAAAGGAGTAATTCACAATACACTTGTTCAGTGGCTATTCTGCTCTGAAAGGAGAGAATATAATCTACATGAAGATACCAGGAAGTGACACAATCAAGTTGGAAGCTCAAGTGGTGACAACACAATGGTAAGTCATTGTCCCCAAGTCTTAGTTGCCTCAGCTGTAAGGAGGTTCATGAGGATACTGGCATAAGTATCGAGAAGATAAAACTATGCCTCTAGAGGGCAATATGAAACATGAATTTAAAATATGCATAATTTTGAGTCTGATTGGGAAAATGTGCCAACATTTGCATCTAAAGATGTTTACAATATTGTTTATTACAGAAAAACTTGAAATAACCCAAAATGACCATCAGTAGGGAATTAGTAAAAATGACTGCTTGAGACTCATGTAATGGAATACCAAGCAATCGCCTGAAAAGATGGAGCCTATTTCTATGATACAAGTGTGTGGTAGATTACAATTATGAAAAATATATAATACACATACCACACACATACATATGATTCTTGAGGATTAAAAAGAGAGTCACCCAGGAACTACCTATATAGTTGAAAATAGTAGTTTTCCCCTTTATGATTCTTTTCTATAGTGAAAATATACAGCACTTGTTCTAATGAAACATTACTTCAAAATGAAGAGCGCTCCCTGTAGTACATTCTCAGGGAAGGATCATTTATGCTTAGAAGTGAGGTTCACTTGAATAGAATGGCTCACAGCCCTGAGAAGAGTCTGTCTTCCAGCAGCTAAACCTGGGAACAATAAATCGAGCTTGCTGATGTTTCATCCTTCAAAATATGTTGGTACTTTAGAGAACCCCGAGTTTGTTAGAGCTGAGTAGGAATGCTGTGGTCTGCGTGGGCTTGAATGGGATAATAGCCAGGATTACTTTGTTAACTACTTTCTTTGCTCTTATGTTTCAAAGTATGATGAGCTGTGTTCAGAGTTGAGGCAGTTACTTGCCACCCCACCCCCAGAGTTTTTCAGAAAATTTAGAAATGAGCACATATTTGATGGCAATCTCGTGAGTTGAAGAATAAAACTGAAATTTTAAAAAGAAAAAGTTATCATTTAAAACATATCTGGTGCTGGGGGTGTAGCTCAGTGGTAGAGAGCTTGCTTAGCATGCAGGAGGCCCTGGGTTCAATCCCAGGCACTAAAAAAAATCCATACCTCTTATTATCTAAACAGACTGACTTTTTTGCCCATAAAATGTTAGATTTCCTGTTTCCAAGTGAAAGCAATTGGGCTCTTTTTCCTGAATATTTGATCTTTTCCATTCATATTTTGCCTTTGCTAGATGAGTCATAAGCAATGAGACCAACACTACGCTCAACCTGAATGTCATAAAGATCCCCTAGTGTTTATCTTTAGATACGGAATGTTTATACAGCTTTCCCAAACGCTGAGCTGCTTCCCATAGTATGAGTCTCTGGAATTCTCAGATACTGGTTTTGTTGTTAGGTTTACAAGCTCCATGTAACTTCCATTTCTAATCCTTTCTAGAAAGTCCACAATAACATGATTCCTTTAATTGGCTCAGTAAACTGAGATGCAGGAGAAAGTTGAGTTAGCTTAGATACTCCCTTGAACAGTGTAATCATTTGGATTGGACATTACTCATGTCCTAAAAATTGGTTGTGTATCATATAGAATAAGAATTCCCAATCAAGTAGTTCTTTTAGTAATTAAATATATTGTTTTCCTACATAATCAAATAAATTTTGTTGAATACATTTTTTTTTCACTGTTAAAGGAATTTTTATTAAAGCAAGAATTTTATAATCCAAATTACGTTTCCTTTGTTGAATACATTTTGTAACAGAAGGCTTAAAATCTAAAATTTGACCTACTTTGTTACTACGAGTAATCCTATTTTTAAAAACATGGAAACTTTTGAGGAATCTTAAAATAACTCAACTGAATATACTTAAATAACTACAACTGTATGTTTGCTTAGCTCTCAAAAGGTATACTAGCTGGGGATTTAGCTCAGTGGTTTCGTCGCCTGCTGCACAAGCGCAAGGACCAGAGTTCCATCCCCGGAACAAAAAAAAAAAAAAAAAAAAGGTATACTAGTCTCAAAAGATTATGAATTTTTGTTCCATAACATCTCAAAGATAAAGTATTTCTATTTGGTTAACTAGTTTTTGGTTTGTCATAGGTCCTCTTTCAAATAAAATTACTTCCTAAAAACTTAATTCAAAATATTTGTTCAAAACATTCAACTTATAGCACAGGTCATTTCTGTTTTAAGGAAACAGTAGCTTTATTTGATGGCCCATTTAGTTGAGCCTAAGACCAGTTAAAAGCTGTTTTGAAAGAAAGCCTGCAGTGGAAGGAATGTCATGTCAAGTGAATCAGACTTCCCTTCATATCCGCCTTGGCATTTCCTCCAAGGAGCTCTGAGGCCCTGGCTAACTTAACCTCGGTAATCATCACAGAATGAGGGGATGGGTCTAGGAAGTCCTTCAGATATCTTGCATTTTGGTGTTTCTTAGACCTCTTTCCTGAGTTAGAGGGGAAAAAAAAAATCAAAGAAAAATCACATGTGGAAGCTAATGCCACTCCTTGCATATCTAAAAGTCTTCCCAGCTGCATTTAGAACTTTTCTGTCATTTTAGATATTTTTCCATCAGGGGTAAATCTTCAGCTGGTAAATGTTTAGCTGATAGATTGCAAAGTTCCCAACACACACACGCACACATGGAATATTTTGTAGGCTAAGTTCATCAAAGCCTTTGCTGTAAGAAGTAACATACTAAGGTGAGATGTCATCCTAGGGCCAGGTTGGGATGTCTGGGGCGGACTCTGTAGTACAGCATGGATCCCATACTTCACTAGTTGCCACCTAGTGAATGTGAGATAAATGCAGCCACCCTTCCTTAGCCTTTGGTGTTTACCGTTAGGCAAACCACAATGTGTGGGGAACTGTGTCAAATATTGCCCAGTCCTAGAACTTCACTGTTAAGAAGCACAGAATGGATGTGAAAAGCATGAGGTGCCATTGATGAGCGGGTGTCGAGAAGGGAAGTCCTGCCTACACTGCTTTATGTTGCGGGAAGAAAGAAAATCGCTTTTTCTTCTTGCTGCCTTACAGAGAGAGAAGCAGCAGAGGGAAGTGGGCAGGAAACATCAAGGAGCAGACAGGAGATGGTGTCTTCTGTCGAAGGCTGAAAGCCTCAGAACTTACGATGGAAAATTCCTCGGCCAAAGCTTTGGCCTTCATATATTTAGATTCTCCACTGCCGGACAGCACCTGCATTAAGGCAGGGAAAGAATTCTGCTCAGCAGTGTAAAGTGAATAAAAAAGGGGTGCTCTTTCTATTCAAGCTTGCTTTATGGGGAGGCAAGGGAGCAAGGCAGAAGGGGTGCGTGGCGTTCCCACACAGGAGGGGTTGATTGAACTGGTTTGCTTGATGGTAAAGGACTACTGAGAAGCCTGCATGTTATATGGGTATAAATTGTACACGAAGCCTTACATGTAAATCTAAGCCTTTGTGCTTAGAAGTGTTTTCAAGTGTGTCCTTTAATTTTTTTTTTTGGTACCGGGGATCGAACTCGGGACTTTGCGCTTTCGAGGCAGGTGGCGGAACTGCTGAGCTAAATCCCCAGCCCAGGAAAGGATTTTTATGGAAGCTGCAGGGCATGGTAGTTATTGAGAGGAAGATAAGAAAGAGACTAAATCTTAAGTATAGATTCCATTCCCATTTGACATCCTCTCTCCCTCTAAGTTGAGGTAAAGATTAGGATTGTTCTCATATTTTCAGAGGGGCTGAACCCTATGATGAACTGGTTTCAGACCATAGTTGAGACAAGTTGAGCTCAGTGATGGTCTGAGGACTGCCTGGTTTGCGTCCATTGGGAGCCATTGCTCCACACGGGCTAGGTCCTGTACCTGAGCTCACGCTCCCTGTCTTCAGGGACTTACTCTCTGGTTAGACAGATAAGGCTCATCAGCCAACTGACCACTCAGAACTGCAGAGAAAGGGTTTTGGGTTAGGCCAGAGAAGCCTTCAGGGCCTTCTGTAAGGGAAGGCTGGATTTGGGGGACAGACAGTGACTGGCACTGCCAGGCAGGGAGAGCCACAGGCTCGGCAGCCCAGAGGGGAACACACGTGTAACTCACATGGTGACATAATGACCACGTGAAGGGTGTGTGGAGTACCTTGCCCTCTCAAAGCCTTTCACGTGAATTCGCTTAGTAACCCTGGAAGTAGATGAGGTGCATTTTCTAGTAGTTTACAGCTAATCCCAAGGGGACAATGTTGGTGCAGCTGCTGCAAGAAACCAAAATCACGGATTTAAATGAGAGGTCTGCTTTTCTTCCAAGTACAGCTTTAAGCCTGCAGGTCGTCCAAGGAGTCAGGCACACACAGTGTAACCCACGGGGTCCTTGTGCCTCTCTGCCTCTACCTGTCCCCTGCTCTACGCCGCAGAAGGCAGGGTGGGGACATCAACCAGCAACAGGTTGCACAGGGAGCCGAGTGACGGTGGAGTGATTGTGTCCCAAGGGGCCCTGCCAGGTGTCACAGCTGGCCGTGTCTCGGGACCAAAGATCACAGCTCCCGTAAAGCAACCCTCCCACACAGTCTAACATTTTCTCTTGTCACCGTTTCACCTTCCCCGCAGGCCGAGGCTGGCAGGGTCCCGTGTGGCTTTCCTCCACTCTGCCCACACCTTTGTAAGCAGCCCCCCATTGAAGTGTCCCAGCTGCGTCCTGTCTCTCCCGCCGGGCCCCTCATTGGCATTGGCAACCAAGGCCCTAAGTTCCTTCTAGTGTCACTGGTGTGGCCCTCATGTGTGGTTATAGTGAACCATATTCCAAGTCAAATGAGGAGGAAATAAAAACAAATAGAGGGTATTGATTTCCTATGGCTGCTGTAACAAATGAGGGGTTTGAAACATCACAAAAATAACTTACAGTTCTGCAGAAATTCAACATGGGTATCACCAGGCTGGAATCAGGGCCTGGCTCCATCCATTCTGAAAGCTTGGCATGAGGGGAACCCTTCATGGGATTCTCCAGCTTTTAGGGGCTGTCCTTCTCTGAAGCAGCAGCAGCAGCCCACGTCCTCCCCACACGGCCTTTTCTGACTCGCATGCCCGTCGGCCTCCTGCTCCCATTTTAACTGGGCCCAGCACCACGGGCCGGGCTAATCTCATCTCCGGGAGCTGCTAGCACCTCCACCTGTGGACTCAATCCTCCTCGCCACGTAACACGTCCACAGGTTCTGGAGAGCAGCATGTGGACATCTTTGGGGGCTCGCATCCTGCCTTCCACAGAGGGCAAACTGCTCCCTGAGAGGCTGTGTTTGGACATTGCACATAACACTCGTGCTTAAGTCCTGTTGGTCAGAATTTAGCCACATAGTCACATTGAACTGCAAGGGAGTTGGAAATACGGCCTTCCTAGCAAGGCAGCCGCGTGCCCAGTGAAAACAAGGAGGCTTCTGTTACCAAAAGAAGAAGGGGAGGAGGGTACCGGACAGAGTTCACAGCCCATGCCCCCTTCATGGAGCACACTAGCTGCCCCATGGTCAGCATGCTTCCCGGTGTTTCTGATTTTCTGATGAGACTGGCTGGGTTCCAGGTGCGTCCCCTGCCCTCCGCTCACGGGCCTTCCTGCGCTTCCTGACCCAGCCTTTATCTATGGCTCCCGTCCTCAGGCTGTCTTCTCACTCCGCCAGTCTCCCTCCCTCTGCCATCCACACCCTGTCGTAGATCCTACCTGCTGCCCCGTTACTGTAGCTTGCGTCTAGGTGGCCACAGGCCTGGCCACTACTCATTTCACACCTTGGCTCTGTTACTCCTGCCCCTTTTCCATCCCCTACTCTGAGGTGCTCCGAATGCAGCGCAGGCTTCTCTGTGCTGGTTCCTCACCCCTCACCAGACCTCCCCGTGCTGGGTAGATGCGGTTTTCAGCCGAGTCAAATTTAAGCAAATACTAGAACCGTGACACCACAGGTACAGGAAATGTATGCATGCTGATGCATTTAAATATTTCATAGAAGAATTAAATTGTATATTTTCATCATATTGTAGATTGACCATTTGCCAAAGGTGTGTGTTAGCTTTGTTACTCTGGAAAAAAATACCCAAGATAATCAACTTAAAATGAGGAAATGTTTATTTTGGCTCAGTTTCACCTCATAGCAGCTTGACCCTTTGCTTTGTTCATCACCGAGCAAATGGCCCAGGAAGCAAAAAGAAAACCAGAAAGGTGCGGGATTCCAAAATCCCCTTCCAGGGCTTGACCCCAATGACTTCACTTCCTCCCAGTAGGCCCCGCCTCTTAAAGGCACCACCACCTCCTGATAGCTCCATTTGCTGGGACCAGCCTTTAATACATGGGCCTCACTCCAGCGAGATGCTTTAACATGCTTTACGCTATTTAATTTTTTTTGTTTTGTTTCTTTTTATCTACACACATCAGATCCTCTTTCTGAGTTGGGAGGTAGAGCTGTGCCTTCTACAGTGAAAGCTGATGGAGCATCCAGTAGAAAACAAGAGTGGAAATACATGTGACACTGCTCGCAATTATATCCAAATGACTCAGCAGCAACAATGTTCTTCCTGTGCCTGTGACTCTGGTCTGTAAGGAAATATGTTTTTACTAGAAGGCCTAACACTTCTTCCATTGAGTTGGAATGCATACCCAGATTCAGCTATCTTTGGCTTCACATTTCACAGGATAAACAGGCAAGAAGAAAGGCGAGATTATAATGCGGGCTCGAGTAATTGGTCCTGGCTCTTGGATGGAGACAGAGCTGTAGGTACTCAGCAGGTGGCATCACTGCCACATCTGAGGGAAAGTATGACATCAGAGCACTCTCCCCAAAGCACACAATGGCTCAGGATCCTCAGGAAAGAGGGACATGGAATGAGAGGTAAAGAAAGCAGATCATACATCCCAGCAGTAGCTCTTGATATTCTACATTCTTTTGCGGGGGGGAGGGATCAAACTTGGGACCTTGCGAGGCAGGTGCGGAACCACTGAGCTAAATCCCCGACCATCTGTAGCGTAGCTCTTTTTTTTTTTTTTGGTATCGGGGATCGAACTCAGGACCTTGTGCTTTTGAGGCAGGTGCAGTGCCACTGAGCTAAATCCCTGGCCCATCAGTACCTCTTGAGAAGGAACAGAAACAAAGTCCGCAGCCTCAGTCTCTGCTCCTCAGTGTCATGGTTTAGATCTAGAATGCCCTCCAAATTCTCATGTGTGTGGAAGGTCACTGGATCGGAGTACAGCTGGAAGGGACTGGGATGGGGACGTGCTCAGTGGAGCCCCATGCTACCCTAACCTGAGCGTTACTGAGGGCCTCCTTTTTCTATTATTATTTCTTTACATCATTTGCAACCAAGAACTCAGATGGGTAGTCTCGTGCTATGTATTTAATTGGTTTTTAAAAATTTATTTACATTTTTAATATAAAGAGTGCTGCAATAAATTATTCACATAGCTTTCCCCTCATATTTGATTATTTTCTTATTATACAAGTTCAGCAATGGAAATACTGGGTTTTAGGAGAGACCT
This sequence comes from Heterocephalus glaber, assembly GCF_053883595.1. Classification (NCBI taxonomy): domain Eukaryota; kingdom Metazoa; phylum Chordata; class Mammalia; order Rodentia; family Bathyergidae; genus Heterocephalus; species Heterocephalus glaber. The sequence goes on along the minus strand of NW_028258156.1, from coordinate 21,225,573 downwards.
TGATACACACTGCCAAATTTCTTTACGATATATAAGAGGTATAAGAGGTACTGTTTTGCTGAATCTTGGTTGGGTCATATCTTGAACCATGAGTGCAGCGAGTAAAAGAGTTAGAATGACATGGGGAATGAGGTTTTTCCATATGTAGAATTTATAAGACAACTTACACTTTTTAAAACTCCAGACTTGAAAGCACAACCAGGTATCTATCATCTCAAAGCATATCACTACTTCCTAACCTCACCACACTGCAGTGCCGGCAGGTCTGCTGACTGGGTTTATCTTGCTCTTTCACTTGGTTCCTAGGGTGAGTGTGATTTCCTGCTGCCTGGACATTTTCCTGACTGCCAAACTCTGTTAGTCTTCCTAGAAACTCTTCCCACTTTCACCAGTCCCACATCCCCTGACCTGCTGCACATAGGATGTCTGATCACTGGAAAGGAAGAACAACCAAATGTTGCTATTGTAACAAAAAAACCCCGCTTATATCACTGTCTATCATGTGTACAAAGTCAAAAGTCAGTATTCAAATAGGAAAGGTGGAGTGTGTTTCATGGCTAACATTGGACCAAAGAACTACTTTGTGATATGTATTTGTTCACCCCCTGGGCCGTTTTATCTGTGGGTTGTTTTATGTACCACATTGTGGAGGTTTGTAGAAATCTCAGGGCTGGAGCCTTGCAATTGTATACATCAAAAGAATTGTCTGGGCTGGTCATTCCCACAGAAACGTTTCCTTCTATTCTTTAGGATCTGCAGGAAAATAGATTATATGACTTTCTTTAATAACATGCATTTTAACAAATCTTGTATTTATGTGTAATCTCGAAGCCCTTTGTTGAATTTTTAAATCCCACTTTTTAATGAGTCATTCCTTAATAGAAATGGCTCTAGCTGATATGTTATTTCTTATTTAAAAAAATGTGGAGCCAAACTTTCTTAAAATAATCCCTCTGAAGAACAGCATATATGAACAGAAATAATGTGAGACAATCTAATCTTTTATATTAAAACAGCAAGAACCTGATTGCTAGTCTTAAAAATAAGGAGCAGATTTCACAGAGAAAATATTCACAAGTTATGAAAAGGAGTTCAGTATTTATCTCTTTGAATATTGTTCCAATGTCACTTGGGGAAAATAAAATCCTCTGATTGAGAGAATGAGGGTGTAGGAAGGTGGGCATAAACACAAGTACCATTTTATTCAGAATGGAATAATAGTTTTACAAATAAAAGCCAATTCAAATAAATGGAAAGCATAGGAAAACCCAGTTCATGACATCCATATTTACTCCTTCCAAGTAGTAGAGATCTTGATTTAAATGTTTAGGGCCATTGGACTGAAATGACTATTAGTAAGTAGAGAACGTATTTACATTTTCCCTTGCCACATACACCAATAATTTTTAAGTTTTGAAAGAAAAAAGAGGCAAGAGGAAAGGTTTTTGAAACTGAGACATCTCTTTCCTTCCCTCTTTCCGTTATGAGGAGGTGCTGGTGGTGGCCTTTCTCTCCCTGGTCCCTTCCTCTGGCCGCACTGGGCAGGTCTGCAGTGAGAACAGGGAAACAGGAGGAGAGGCCACCTTTGGATTTCACAAGTTCAGCACAGCTGTGCAGTTTGTGCCAGACACACAGGAATAGCCTTTGTGCTGCAGCTCTGCCTAACTGTGGCAGGTGGCATATTTATTTTCTTGCTCAACAATTTCATTTTTAATGGCAATGGCTTGGTCTTGTAATTGTTGCAGTTGATTAGCTTTTTCTTGTCTATTTAGGTTCAAATCCTGGATCTTCTTTTCTAAATCTGAAAGAAGGATATGCAAGAAATGATCAACATTCAGGTGACAAATTCCTCTTAGATGTCCACATTATACAGAACACAGGGGTCTGTGTGTCTCTTAGAGATATATTTAGTTTTGTGCTTTGATATAATGGATAAAACATCTCTTTTCACCAGACTTCTTCAAATTTTCACATAAATCAGAGGAAGTTGCTATTTTTGTCTAAAAAATTTTAAGTCTAATGGCATTTAAAAATGTAAGGCTGTAGCTGGTTAGAATTTATTAGATATGAAAAGACACACAACAGCCTTGATTGGATTTGAAGTATCACATCTCAAAAGGTTTGTTCTTAAATATTTTAACTTCATTTTAAACATGCGCTACTCACTTTACAGTTTCCCAATTTTTCAGAAAAGAATACTGACATTTTAATTTCTGTAATTCTTCTTCCTTTTGACATGGACATTCCTGAACAGTAAAAGCAAAGTAATGGCTGTCTTTGGTTTCACTCATCTATCCATCCATTCATTGAGCTACTGACGTATCCATCCATCCACCCACCTATCCATTTACTCATTCTTCATTCAACAAATATCTTGTAATTCCTTTAAGAAAGAGTCCATAGAAATGTGGACAGAAGAGGAGTAGAAAACTACAGCTAAACAAAAAAAAGAAAAAAAAGAAGCAAGCTACAGTTAACAGTGTGAGGCAGGCTTTTAGAGAGTCTGCCAATAGGTAGGAATGGACCTTCTAGAAGAAGGGAAGTAAATGTCCCACTTCACTTGGATCACAGGTGAATTCTGAGTGGGTGTGAAGTAACTGTCAAACATACACATCCAGAGGAAAGGCTGGAGTGCTGCAGAAAGTTGAAGCTGTCCTCTGAACATATTGAGTTAACTGGTGACGTTTTATACAGAGAAAGGAAGATTTAGGACACATGACATGGCTGATTTCAAGTATTTGAAAGACCAGCTTAGAAAAGCAGAGTGAATATGTTCTCCAGCATCCGAGGAAACAAAACACAGCCAGCAGACGAAAGCTCGATGAGGGAAGATTTTGTCTGATTGTAAAGAGGAGCTTTCTAGCAGTCACAGCGATGCAGAGACTAAAGAGCTGCTCTGGGAGGTGGTGAGCATTCTTTCACCAGGGACTCAAGTGGAGGCCACTGAGGGTTGAAAAGGGGATTCAACACTGGTAGGATATTTGAATCAAAAGAAGAGAAAAGACCCCAGAGTTTCCACGAGGTAAGTTAATGTGGTCAAGCTGGCTACTTCTCATTCCCACCAGCTCCTCCTTCACCCTGTTCTGAGTCCTGGAAGGCCAGCCCCCCTGGGTAACACGCAGGTTCCCTTCCATCTGGCCATCCTCACCCTTGGCCGTGCTGTCAGAGCCCTCTCCACCCCTGTTCAGCACAGGCTTCCCTCAGGTCTTTGGTCTTGGGGCTCCAGCTCCTGCGGGGCCTCTTCCCTAAGGACCCTGGTGACCATCCTGCTTCCCCTATTCCTTCCGGCTGAGGGCCAATAATGGTTCTCACTCCGCTGGTCCCCCAGCCCTGCTACACAGTCTGTTCCCTCCATTCCTGTGCATTCTTCGAGGTTCCATCAGGAAGCACATCTGTTTGCTCTCCCCCCACTCCCGCACCCTGGACCTGGGCTGGCTGGACAAGCTATTTTGACCAGTAGTACAGACTGGAAGAAATGCTACTGCAGGCTTCAAGCACCTGTGTTATCATTCTCACTTCCAGGGGAACCTTAAACATCCATGCCTGGAAGTAGCCTGGGGTAGCTGGCCCCATGGACACAGCCCCACATCTCTGGGCATCCCTCGAAGACCTGGCCGGTGACCCATTAGCTGAGCTTCTATTTGTGTAACCTGGGGGGACCTGCAGAACAGCCACCCAGGCAACCCACTGCAAACAAAGACATGGTTGTTATTTTAAGCCGTCTGATTTTAGGGTGGCTTTTTATGCAGTGAATAGATAGAGACAGCTCCACGTGTACATTGTCCAGAACCATGACTGAGTAGGCTTTTTGTCTCTTGCTGGGATTCTGATGGACGTGGTTCTGAGGGACTCTTGTTGTGACTGGGGTCTTACTGGGAACCTGGGGGCATCTCTTCCTAATAGATGTTCTGCTCCTTCTCAAGTGGCAGAAGGAAGACAGGCACATCAGTGGCTTATTTTTCTATCTTGTTGAGTTGTGAAAACAGCCTTAAACTGAAGAGAGAAAAAGAAATAGGATGCAATCTTCCTCTCACTGAAACTTCTCTTCCGATCTAATTTCATGAACTATAAATTTCAGTCAATGTGGATAAGGAAAAATAATTTGGACCCTGACGTAACTTAGGGCAGAAAGATTCTTCCTAGGTTTTTGGTCCTATGAGGGAGGACCCCAGTCTGAGAATAATAGAAACTGATCTTTGCAGTATTGGCTATTCAATGTCAGGTTGGAAAAATTCTATCTGCATTTCTAAATCTTTCCTAGTATTTTCTTTAAAAAAATTTTAGAAAGTATTGAAAAAATACCCATAAGCACACTGATTTTAAGATAAATATATATGTAAAAATCAGTGGTTTCCTCATCAGTCCCCTGTCTCCCAGAGATGACAAATGCTAGCAGTCTGGCGTGTGTTTGTCCTGACTTGGGCCATATGCAGGCTAGTCTTTCATTGTTTTCATGTCAGAGGGAGGGTGTGCATGGTCCTGAGGCCAAAGTCTCATTTTGTAATGCAGAAGCACTTATGAGCAAGGAATCTTGTTTATTTTAACATTTTGAGAGTTACTCATATCCCCAAAGAATATAATTAGTTTTAAAATTTGGGAGACAATAAAGTATGACCACAAATAAGACTATAAAACAGCGAGTTGGCAAAAAGGCATTTCAAGGTGACCAAAGGAAACCACAGGTTTTCTCATGAACACAAGGCAGATGCTCCCCAATACCATCGTAAGGAAATCCATGCACAGGAGGTTGATTCCTGACAGCCCCTAAGGCACAAGACCAATTCCTACTTCACTGTCCTCTGCAGGTTTGTATGTGGTTACCAGGAATGAATGACAGATTTAGTGTGAATTCTACCATGAAGGCGGAGTATTATGGTGTTATCGTCAGATGGGTGGGTGGGTGAAAGAACACATACCTGCTATTCTTTTCATCTTGTCCTCTGTCTCTCCAGCCAGTTTTTCTGCAGCATCTTTTAGCTGTTTCACTCTTTCTAATGTTTCCTTTATTAGTCCTGCAGTGCTGGTCTCAGGTTGAAGAAAAGCATACTGTTTTCTCAGCTCAACCAACTTCTGCAACACAGCCACATTCTCACCATCAGAAAATATTTATAAAGCACCTACATGTCTCCTACATGCCCCTCGTAAGTCTCATAGAGTCTCATAAAAGCAATGCAGAGGAAATCATAATCCAGTCAATGCTCTTGATCACTTTGGTATTTCCATAAGGGTTTTTATTTGCATGTTTGGTTTTTTCAGATTGAAAATAATGTCAGTCCTAGTTAATTAAAAATGAATTTTTTTTCCAAAATAGCAGTCATTACTCCACGTTAAGACAACCATCAGTGTGCCACTAATTGTTCTATATTATGCTAAGGTTGGAGAACAGAAGACAAAAATGACCTAATTTTGTCCTTGACAAATATCTGATTCATTGCGCCGCTGTGTATTCCAGATGGAGGGCAGAGTGAAGATTTAGAAGCAGCATGGATACCCTTCTGGTTGGTTAGAAAGGCAGGAGAGAGACGGGTAGTGGCACATGCCTGTACACCGGGCTGCTCGGGGGGCTGAGGGAAAAGGATGTAAGTGTGAGGCCAGCCAGCGCAATGTAGCGTGACCTTGTCTGAGAATGCAAAATTTGTGAAAGGACCGTGGATGAAGTTCAGGGCTAGAGCACTTGGATAACATGTGTAAGAGAAATGAGGCAGTGAGGGAGGAAGGGAAGCAGGAAGCCGGGTAGAAGTGCAAGCATAAAGCTCCCTCTGGAAGGAGAGTGGAACTCTGGGGCCGAGCGAGTGGCTGACAACCTAGAAGGGCAGGCAGGCAAGTACAGGTCAGAGCCGGCACGGGGCAGAAGGGTTTGGGCGGGCAGGAAGCCCGTTTCTCAACATCCTTTCTGTAGGAAATGTTCTCAACTCTCTTGAGCTAGTGGACATTTTACCCAGTATATTAGGAACTAAAAGCAAGTGGAAGACCAGTTACAAAACACTAACATTTTTCTTTTGTTTAAGCCACTATATGAATGCAACCAACAAAAGATTCCCTGCTGCAAAGAAGCGCTGATAGGTTCTTTCAGCAACCAGAATGAGTGGGCCATTTACCACAAATGTTGAATTAACTCGCTCTGATGTCTGTAACTTGATCTGTTCTCTTTGGAGGTGACTTTAATTTATGCGCTCCTTACAGGTCCACAGGGACAGCTGGGCCCTGCACGAGAGCCTTAGGGCCCAAGAGCCTCCTGTGCACCAGGAGCCCAGAATGTCCACAGCAAGCTTGGGTTGGCACTGAAGAAATGCAGAAAAGTGGCACAAAAACCTGGCCGCAAAGGCCGTGCTGCGGAGCAGCGCTGCCTGCTCCCGGTGGCAGTAGGGACACTGACCTACCTGGCACCCTCAGCTTGGTGACTCGCTGACCCCGCCTGCTCTGTGGCCCTGCCCGCCTGGGCTTGGTTCCTTTGCCACTTGGTCTGCAGCATGGCGAGTCCACCCTCTGGCTCTGGGTGGTGCTTTGCTAAGTCCAGCTTATTCTTCACTTCCTTGGCTCCGTTTTCAGCCTGATTTTGATTTAAAGACAAGAAAGGAAATGTCCCTCAAAAAAAACAAAACAAAACTGGGTTTAAAGGAAAAGAAAATGTTTTAACTTTTTCTTTTACATTTTTAAAAAGTTATAACATATAAAAAGTTATAACAAAATATTTCTGACACACGAAAGGCTTTAAAGGAAAACATGACCCAAAGAAAATGTGCTATGTAGATGTACAATAGAATACTATGCAGCCACGTAGAAGGATGAATTCTGGTCATTTTTAGGGAAATGGATGGATTTTAAGACCATAATGTTAAGTGAATTAAATCAGACAAGAAGGTTAAATATTGCATGGTTGTGCTTATCTGAGAAACCCAAATATAAATAAACTCGAGAATAAAATGGCCAGACCTGGTGATACACGCCTGAAATCTCAGCACTCAGAAGCCTGAGGCAGGAGGGTTGCCATGATTTCAAGGCCAGCCTGAGCTGCACAGTGATATCATTTCCAAAAAAAAAAAGTAAAATAAAGGAGAGATGGTGGGAGACAGGGATGCAGACCTTTTGGCATTAGGAAGGGAAATGGGATTGAAAATGATCAAGATATATATATATATATATATATATATATATATATATATATATACCAGTTCCCCCAAATGAAAGCAATTACTCATGGACATATATCAACAAAATGAATTTATGGAAAAGAAAACATGACAAATATCATTGTACCACCAGCCACCTTGGGAATAAAGTGCTGATGAAAGCCATCCACACACCAGTCCCACCCCCTGAAGGCAGCCACCATGCAAAATCCAGTCTTTGTCTAATGTTGCTAGTCCGTGTTTTCCAGTAGGCTTTACACTGGATACTGTGTAGTGTTCCTAACAATATATATTTAATTTTTTAACAGTATGTAACTATATACATATACATTCTGTAACTTGATTTTTTAAATTCAAAATTATGTCCACACAAGTTGTCCACTTTAATTTACATACCTCTAGCTCATCCATTGTTACCAATTTAAAGCATTCTGTTGTTGAATATATGATTTATTTTTTCAGTCTCCAGCTGGTGCTTCTACTTTTTCCTCACATTTTATACTTTCCTTGTTTCAAGACTACATTTGTCATATCTAGAGGTCCTATTTAATCTTTTGTTTTGGTACCAGGGATCAAACTCAGGACCTTGAGCTTGCCAGGCAAGCATGGCGCCACTGAACTATCTCCCTGGCCCTATTTAATCATTTTTGAAGTTTGACTGTTATCTTAACTCTCATCCGTTGGTTATACTTTATGTTTACCCTTTTTTGATTTTCTTACACATAGTAAACATTCTTATTTTGCATTTTATAACCCATACTGGTCATACCCACAATCCCTTGGATTCTGATTCTGTTGCTTGTTGTATTGATGACTCTTGTTTAAGGCAATTTGTTTCTTTATGTGTTTGGAGGGAATTTTGGGGGGCTGGCTTGGTTTTAAGGTCATTTCTTCACAGGGGACTTTTGGTTGCCACTGTCTGGGGATTCTAGCAGCCCAGGACCACTTTAAATGATGCTTTTGGCTTGAGTTTTGGGGGCCACCTAGGCAGTATAAATTCTAGCCTCCATCTCATATGGGAAACTATTTGTAGTTAGGAATTCTTAGACTCCTCCCCTATGCAGGTGTGTGTGTGTGTGTGTGTGTGTGTGTGTGTGTGAGAGAGAGAGAGAGAGAGAGAGATAGAGAGAGAGAGAGATAGTTTACTGTTTCACTATGGGTTCTGGTTTTTAGTTCCCTCCTTATATGGACTCTGCTTTCTGTCTGTTAGACACAGTGATCCTCAAACCCAAAAGCTGTAACATACTAGGGATTGGCAGGTGCCATCTGCTGTCAGGTTAGTGCCTGATTAGTCTTTGGCTCTGAGGATATCCTGTTTCCTACTAAGTCAGGTATGCATTTTAAAAATGTAAATATACTAACATTTTCTATTAGGACTCCTCAGGGTATTGGTCCACCATATTTTTAGATATAAAAATCCCTTCCTGTGCCCTTATACATATGTGGGAGTTTTTCTAGAGCAGGAGTCTTATGACCATTAATCTTGGATTAGGAAATGCCTAGTAGATGTCACAGCACACTGGACATGCCACGTGGGCCTGTCCTTGGGTACCGTACAGTATGTGGTCCCTGCACCTTTCCTTTCCAGCACTGCTCCCCAGTTGACGGGAACTGAGCAGCTCTGCTCCACTACATCCTTCTGCCATGACATTCCTACCTTGGAGCCAACTGACCATGGACTGAATCTCCTGAACTGTGAACCATATAACCTCTCTTCCTTAAAGCTGTGCGTGTTGGATATTGTGTCCTGCAGCTGGACTAATGAGTTGACTAATGTAAGTCTGCACATTTTCTGAAAAGGGATAGATAGTGTTGTGCCCTCTGTGGTCCATACAATCTCCGTACCACCATTCAACTCTGTTCCACTGTATTGCAAAAGCGGTCATCACAATAGAGCTGTCTGTGGCTATATTTTTGGGACCCCCTAGTCAAGAGCATATGTCCAGAAGGCATAGCAGCTTCCCTTCTTTGCTACCCAAAGAATACAACCTCTTCCTATCTAACCCTTTCACTTCCTGGTGCACCACATCCTGTTCTGCTGCATTCTGCTTTTGTTCTTGGAATGCATGGTGGAGATCTATAAAACACAGCTGAAGAATGAACAGCCAGTCATTTCAGCCCTGTAAGGAAGGGGATGTGACAGAGGAGCCATGGGTCCTATTCTGTCCTCCAATTGCTGAGCCTCCACTCCCTGCAGGTCAAATGGTTGAACCGTGGCTTGGCTCTGCTGAGCTGGGAGAGCTCTTTTAGGTGCGATACCGCTTCAGTTTTGGAATACTCTGACATAAACTCACACAACTTCAGCTACAAAAACCCTGGCAAACCTGGGTGTGATGGCCTATAATCCTAACAGTCTGGGAGGCTGAGGTAGGAGTACTGCAAAACTGAGCCCAGCCTGGGCAGCTCAGTAATTCAGTGAGACTCTGTCTCAAAATAAAGAATAAAAAGAGAGCTGGAAATGTAGCTCAATGCAAATGCCCTCGGTTCAATCCCTAGTATGGAAAAAATAAATTGCAACAATTAACTTACTTTCTTCCGCTTGTGAGCTTTAAAAGTCTGTTGCTTTCTGTAGCTACCAGCAGGAATGAGCTATGGCTCAGATCTATTAATTACCTGTGTGGCCCCAGAGTCCCATAACCTCTCTGAGTCTTAGTTCTTTAGTTTACAAGGTGGCGGCAGTACCCTTCGCATCCCCTAGAATGAAATGTGCTCAGAGGGCTCTGAAGGGCATTAATTTAAGTGCGTAATTCTGTCAACGTTACTGTAACAACAGTACTGCATTAACATTAATATGGGACATTAATTAAGCACGGAATCCCATCAACGTCTTTTTTTTTTTTTTTTTAATTTTGGTACTGGGGATCGAACTCGGGTCCTGCACTTGCGTAGCAGGCGGCGAAACCACTGAGCTAAATCCCGGCCCCTTCAACATCTTAATTTATCCTCATAGGCCTCCGTTCAGGCAGACAAACGAGCAGACCATGTGGCATAGAGAAAACGACAGTGTTCCCCCCCACCCCCCAGTCCATTTCAGGTTAGTTTCAATAGAGAGAGGTAATTACCTGCAGTGCACTCTTTCTCATTTGTGTTATCTCAGCCATCAGCTGTGTGACGGCAGAGTCTGCCTGGCCTTGAGTGATTTTCGCTTGCTCCAAGTTGTCCACCACTTTGTCAGGGTTTGAGAGAACATCTGCTGCTTTCCTAAGGTAAGACATTAACATAGCCGATTAGATAAATATGCAATTATTCATTTGCTTCATTTCCAGAGTCCACTCAACCAAAAACTTTACTGAATTATTTATAAAGTCAATTTAAATTCCTCCTAACCAGGACAAAGTGCTGAAGTCTTCGTTTTTAAGAAACAGACATATTTAAATGCCAATAACACGCGTACACATATGTGAGTGTATCCAAAAAATACAGATTTTGCCCGATGCAGACTTCTTTGCGCATTAAAACTACGGCCAGCTGATCCCAGCCTGATTTCTCAGACCTGTGGACAGTCCCTGGCCTCTGGAGTGGGAGGTGGGGGAGGCAAGCGAGGACCCAGGAGGTGCGCTGCGGCCTGTTTGTTCAGGGCTTTTGAGCTTTGCTGACGTCCCAGCCGCAGGAGCCCAGTTGAGGGTGCAGTCACGGGGTTCTGGGGACACGGGCTGTTTCACAGAAGGACGCTCACCTCAAGTCCACAGGCACCAGATACGGAGATCTCTGGACTCAAAAACGCCTGGAGCAGAGTGAAGCAAGCTAGGGAGCCTTTAGCCCTCCGACTGCGCGGAGGCCCTGAGCAGTGGGCTGAAGACAAATCAGCCGCCTCACCCCAAGGCCTCGGCCCCGCCCGAGCAATCTCCCCTTTCTCCCCGTCAGGAATCCGCCCTCCCTCCGGAGCTCAGACCCACCGCACCATTGTCATCTCACTTCGGTCACATTCCTAGGGCATTGGTGTGTGTTCCTTCCATTTCTGCCACTATATATTTTAAAAATAGGTATTCATTTTTGTTTAGATTTCCAATGTACTACTCATCATAGGAAATTTAGAGTACCAAAAAAATGTAAAGAAGAAAAAAATGCACCAGTAATCCTACTACCTTAGACGATATTGGCATATTTGAGCATTTTGTCCTAACTTCTTTTTCCTTTGCATGACTGAGCTCCTCCTAATGTATAATATCTTACCTGCTTTTAAATAAAAACGTGGCCTTCACACTAGCAGATTCTTTCATCAGTGTCATTTTAAATAGCTGTATAATTGTACTGCAGTTACTTTATCTTCCTGATTTTAATATTAAGCCCGGAAGGGGTTGGACTGCAGGTGCTTCTGGTACACTTCGCCCTGGGTGGTGGGCAGTGAGGTGCCCAGGTCTCAGTGGGTGCTGCCACCACCCAGCTGATGCCGCGACTCGGCCCCACAGTGCCGCATGCTCACAGAAACATCAAGATGCCTTTGCCTCTTTGCTTGGCTAAGTCAACAGCAAAAGGAGACATTAGCGCTGTCACTGTACATCCCATTCCTGTATTATGCTGGGGCCAGTGTCCATTTCTTCTATTCTCCGCCATCATATTTTTTCTACAGTCTTATTTTTAAATTTAGACGTTCAAGGTACTGTTTATGATAACACTTTAAAAGTACCAAAACTGGGCTGGGGATTTAGCTCAGTGGTTCTGCTGCCTGCCTCGAAAGCGCAAGGTCCCGAGTTCGATCCCCAGTACCAAAAAAAAAACAAAACAAAAAACAAAAGTACCAAAACTAGGTAAAGGCAGGAAAACCACACCATATTCCAATCAGCTGTTAAAATAGTGCTGCAAAATTCATATATGACATGTACTCCTACGCCTTGGTATTAAGAGGTCCCAGGCTGCTGAAAACATGTTTAGAGTCTGAGAAAAATAGACACAGGAATCCCTGAACAGTGCTACCCAACTGCCCAGCTCCTGGGGGCACCGCCAGAAAGAGCGGAGCCTTCAGTTTGCACAGAGCTACTGGAGGCTGACTTCGTTTGCACGCTGTAGCTCTCTGGGCAAACATTTGTCAGATGGTCTTGCAGCTGATGGTCTGTTAGAGCAAGATGAGCACATTACTACTGTACTTACTCAGCTACTTTCGCCTCCTCCAAAAGCTTTCAGGCTCCATCTGTTGCTTTATTTAGCCTGTTCTTCTCTGTCCTGTTGTTCTCACACAGTTGTATAAGTTTCTGTATTTCCTCAAGTTCACAGGTTAAATTTTGTGATGTTATTGGTAGGTGGATGTCAAGGACATGATTCGCGACCTTCTGTATGTCCTCGGGAGGCACGTTTTCCTCTTAGAGAAGAAGGGGGGTTTTAGCTAATCATGCTCCCTTAGCAACGCTGTGTTTCATACACTTAACCCCAGTGAACACAGTCACATGCACTTGCATTTGATAATGTGTCCCTAAAGAGAGGGCCTAGATCACATATGTCCCATACATGCCTCTTCATCCTCCAGGGTCCCTATCTGGGGGAAAATGATGCTGGTGTGGTGCTAAATACTTGCTGAACAAATGGTTGTTGGAAAAAAGGGAAAACTAAAGTCTTGGAACATTGAGTACAGTCCACAAAATCTTCTTCTCAAAATTCTTTAATGTAAGTACACATTCAAAATCAATGAAAAATGTTAGATGAATTAAAATTTAAGGACAAGGTTAGAGGGAAGCGGGGAGACTGGGTTTGAAGTGACCCAAGTTCTGATCTTCCATGACCATAATATCCTCACAAATTTTGCTCATCTAAATAATTGGGTAACTTTCTGATGCTACTACTCAAAGGCCTATATTGAGCAGGGAATGTGACAATGCAGAACAGAGTATCATGTAAGTAGCTTATCATAAACAAACCTTCAGATACATCTATGGCCTCCTTTTAGAAAAGCAGAAGTGGTTGCCTGAGAACTGAAGTGGAAGATGGACTGTGATGTGGTGTAACAAGCCCTGGCACTCTGCAGCTCCCTCCCTTAGGGAAAGTTAGAGGTGGAGGAGACATAGGCCTGAACCTAAAGGTCCTGTGCTCAAGAGGGGAAAGAGCTGTTATATACAAATACCATCAAAGGACAAAAGTGGGAAACACAAGGCCGAATGGGTTTGGAGGAAGGAGAACTACAAGGAAGGACGTCAAACAGGCGTTAAAACTGGGCTTTGGGGCACAGCAGGTTAAGCTTGGAGACAGCGGGGTGTGGGGAGCAGGAAGAGGCTTCACAAGAGAAGGGACCTGCAGAAGCCAAAGGTCAGGGTGGTATAGGAACCTGGCGAGAGTGGTGTGTCTGATAGGAGGAGCTGGGGTCTGGACAGGCTGGGAGCGAAGATGGCACAAGTCCCCAAGCACGGGGCCCAGGAACTTAGACTGCCTAGGGATGGTAGGAAGACAAATGCATTCTTTTCTTTCTCTTTTTTTGGTCCCCTCCCCACCAGGGTGTTGGGAATACAACTCAGGACCTCATGGATGCTAGGAAGTGCTCCACCACTGAGCTACACCCCAGGCCCCAGGGAAGGCTTTTAGCATTTTTGTAATACAACACGAGTATACAGGATCTTCTTTTTAGGTAATCATTTTTCCTTCAGCTATTTTGCTTACTATAAAAGGAATATTACACTTTCCATAACGTTTCTGAAACAACGATAACTTTTTTGGTGAATAAACTAAAACTGTATTTTAAACAGAATCAAAGAGTTAGCTTTCAAAAGAAATAGTAACTTTTTCTAGTTAAAAAAATTCTATTAAAAGTGAACTTAATCACTTCATTCAGAAAATTATTATCAGTATTTATTACAAGATCACAGATTCAAATTTCAGATCTAGAATGTTCAGGAGAAGACTCATGCCTTTGTCAATGAGACATTCAGATTTCAAGGAAAACAGTGAGATGTCAAGAAGAGCTCAGTGGACAGGTACTCGTCTGATGGAATGATAATTCTTTTTTTTTTGGTTCTGGGGATCAAACTCAGGTCCTTCCGCTTGCAAGGCAGGAGGTGGAACCACTGAGCTAAATTCCCGGCCCCTGGAATGATAATTTTATTTGGGCTTGATAGCCAAGGGCCTGGTCACCACAGGTCTAGGGGCCCTGATCAGAGGGAAGTCTCCTATGTAGAAAAGGATTTTTTTCTCTCTATGCCTAGTATTTTTTTTCCTTTTCTTTTATCTCCAGTACTGAGGGGTTAAAGCCAAAGCCTTCACACTAAGCCGTGTCCCCATCCCTTCCTTATTCTGAGACAGGGTCTCACAAAGCCACTAAGTTGCTCAGGCTGACATCAAACTTGTGATCCTCCTACCTCAGCCTTCCAGAATGCTGGGATTACACGCCTGCACCACCATGCCTAGCTCTATGCCTGCTTTTAATAACAGCTCTCTCTGACTTCAGCTGTGATAATGTAGACATTGATTGTTTTTAATTCCTCAGGTTAATTCCAGTAAACTTTTTAATAGAAATTTATCCGGCAGCAATAAGGGAACAGGCTGTATGGCTAGTGAATTTGGTGAACGCAGTTTATGCTTTTCCTACTCTACCAGGACCATATACCACCATTTTCATGTAGCTAGTTAGACATGTTGGCATTGGTTTTGTTTTTGTGCCCCGGATGGATTTGTATCTGCAGAAATTGCTAAAGTGTTCCTTAAAACAACCAGTTCCAGGATCAGCGTCTAGTTGGCACCAATCTGAGCAAGCTTTCAAACAAACAAAATGTCTAGTAAACGGATTCCACTCTCTTACAGTTTCACTGATGATTCTGATCAAAAGTCACTTCTGCCTAATTTCTTGTTTTGGAAATTCAGAACTAGAAGGTACTAATACAATCTCTAGAAAAACCGAGAGAGAGAAAGTTGGCCACAGGGATCTCTTATAAATGCTAAATAGGTTAATGAAATGATAATGGACACCCCAACTATTAATCCATGTGGAAAGTATAAAATTATCAAATTTGGAAGTGGTTAAGAAAAAAACCCCTAAGATTGGGCCGGGCATGTAGCTCAGTGGTGCTGCGCCTTCCTCAAGCACAAGGTCCTGAGTTCAATCTCTAGAACTAGAAAAAAAAAAACAACAAAAAACAAAAAACCCTAAGATGAATTCCACAGAGCATTATAACCAAACTGCCTTATTTGATGAGAGTAAGACTTCAGATCAATTTCCTAATACTGTATTTGATTTATCTTTAATAGTTCTCTGTAGTTTAAAACAGACGTCTCTCTCCCAAAATATGCCACAGTGAATATCAAGTCAAGTAGCTTCTCTTGGTCAGTGATGGAGAGTCAACAAGTAACTCAGAAAATAGCCAATGATAGTTAATAATCTACTTTTTAGATGCCACTTCAGTATGGTATTTGATATCCTAATATCTTGATATCTTATCATCTCTGCCAGTAAAGAAAATTACTGCATCCTGACTTGAGGGAATCTGATAAGAGTCGGCATGTGGAATTTCTAATTTTAAAAACAATAAAATTTATAAAACAAGTTCCTTTGTTTGGGATTTTAACTAAATCCTAGGATTTATTACTAAATTAATCATATGCAGAGAGCCATCATTTTTTGGGCACAGGTAACATTTTGAGATTATTTTCATTAAGAAATTTAAAACCAAGGGGTATATAATTTTTCTGACTCAGGCACGCCATTTCCAATTTGTGTAATTTGGAATTGGTTATGATGTTTGCACCTCCATTTTTTTTTTTTTGGTACCGGGGATCGAACTCAGGACCTTGCACTTTCAAGACAGCCGTGGTGCCACTGAGCTAAATCCCTGGCTCGCACATCCATTTTTTTTTTTAAAAGGTAGAAACAAAAATCATTTTTATACTTTGAAACAATTAGCTAACAAAAAGTTTTTTGCTTTTCTGATGAAAAGCTTCATTTTTTTCTTCCTCAGTTTCACTTTGGTTTTTCATATTTTCCAGTTTCTCACTTAGCAGTATGGCATTGTTTTTGGAGATGTCTACCAGTTTACTTATATTTTTTATCTGGAATAAGAAAAAATCAACAATGAGGAAAGCATACAAAAATTAAGCTTGTCTTGGGATGTTTTATTACATAGCTGGACCAAATAAAAATGTCACTAAAAACTTAATAGAAGTCTAGATAATTAAACTACAGATTCATTTTAAAGGGCTCTTTTAACAGGTAATTATTATGTTTCATTATAATGTTTTTTCTTAATATTACAAATTTACCTTTTATAATATTATTAGCAATCAAAATTATTGTTTGAAAACATTACCCTAGCATTAATGAATTTTCCTAAATCTAAAACATAAATTCTCTTTCAATTAGACTTTGGCACTCCCTGAAACCAACAGTGTACACAGAAATTACTTAGGATTGCTAAACTGACGGCAGTGAATAACTTAAAACAGCTTCTTTTATGTAAATGAAAACAGTTACTCTTCTAAACATTCTTCAAATTCTAGTAATGTACTTTCTTGGAAAGCTAACAGGAAAGCATTCCTCCTTTCATCAATGTGCCTGACCCGAGGGTGGGCTGCTGAGATAAATCCCAGAGCTCTGTGTCCTTGGGGGAGAACGGAGGGACAGATAGGCCAGAAGCTAAAAGTGCAAGTTCTTAATTGTGTGATTTGAGAAAGGTCATGGATTTTTCTTAGGATTCCAACAAATTAAGGGGGGGGGTGAGCAGAAAGCAATAGGACAAGATCGCCAACAGGCTGAGCTTTATTGAATAAATTAACTGTGACAGAAGTAGGGCTAATTAGCCTCAAACATAATTAGGGAGGGAAAATCTCCCCTTATTTCTCCAGAAAAGGAGCCTGCTTAATTTAAGCCATGCCGATTTTGTAAAAGGATTGAAGTCCTAGTCATTAGCAAGTGATAAAACACAAAAAAGTATCTCTATGATTAAATGTAGTAGGCTTTTGAGAGTTGATCTAGACTTTTAACCTTAAAATGGAGAGCTGTAAGAATGGATAGCAGTAAAATGCGAATTTCAGAAACAAATCCCCAGACAGGAAAGCACCAAGTGAAAAAGATGAAATCTTGGAGTGGATTAGTTGATACATAGTCAGAAAGAGATTGTTAAATCTCTTCACTCCTGAGACATCTCTCCCACCCATCTCTGTCACCCTGATGCCTGTGAATTCTCTCTTTCCCGTCTCTCTCCCGCTTCCACACCAGAGGAAAGTGCACAGCACTTTATCAGCATGGCAAGCCATGTCTCACCCTCTTCCGGCTTTTCCGTTAATGTGCTGTTCAAGTCCCATTCTGCCCGCACAGACCACAGGAGTTACCTTTTAATACTGTTAGCTGAATCCTGTTGTTAATCATAAAATCGAGCAGTAAGAAGGGCTTATTCCAATAGTGTGAGATGTCTATTTTTAGGAGAATAGTTTAAAATTACATTAAACAAGTAGGGACTATTTTAACCAGTGGGATATAAGACAGGATTTGCATTTTTATGATTGCTGCTGTATTATCAACTTGTAGATCCATGCCTGGCATGGAGGAGGTTTCAGTGCATATTTGTAAAAGCAGCAAAGAATCACATCTAAGCGAAAAACCATGTAGTAATGCAGAGTTGTGACCATGTAAATACAAGTTTTCAACACTGAGTATGTGGAGGGCTGTGCTCCGCCTTGGTCATCCGATTCTTGCTCCATAGCTTGGACTCTAGCAAGTGGACAAGGACGCGGAGTGTGTGTGTGTGTGTGTGTGTGTGTGTGTGTGTGTGTGCATGTGTGTGTATGTGTTCATCTTGGCTATGGTTTCCACCCCGCTTGAGTCTGTCTGTCTGTCTATCTCCCTGTCTTTGCAGTACTACAGTGAAATTGAACCCAGGGTCTTTGCCCTGAGCTACATCCCTAGGCCCCCAAGTTTTTTTCTTTTGTTATCATTGTTGCTTTAAATTTTGCCACAGGTTCTTGCTAAGTTGCCCAGACCGGGCTCAAATTTACAATCATCCTGCCTCAGCCTTCTAGAGTGCTAGGATTGCAGGCATGAACCACCACACCTGCCTTCTGTCCTTCTCTTGCTTCTGAGACCAAGGTCCTTGCATACATTTCCTCTTGTTGGGAAGTTAGCCAACTGTTGCTTGCAAACAAGAATGCAGATGGATATCATATTCAATATATATTGGTAAGAAAAACACTCAACCTTTAAAGCCGTTTTCTTTTTCACCCAAGGCTCTATGTATATTGTTAAAAAAGAAGCTTGTCCTTGTTTGCAGAACTAGAGAATGTAGTGCATCTCGGAAAACCCGGAAGGGCTGGGGGTGTAACTCAGCGGTAGAGCACTTGCCAGCGCCTGTGAGGCCTTGGATTGATCCCCAGCACCATGAAAACAGCCCCCTCCCCAAACCCCAAAACAACAACAAAATCTAAAGAAAGCCAGGTAATTAAAAATGGTATTTACAAATATGGCCAGAAAAGTAAATGAAATAATTTCAAATCATTGGAGATTTGATAAGTTATTTAAATGTTGAAACAACTGTATCATGTCTAGCAATGTAGAAAGGAATTTAAAGCCTAATATTTTATTATAATATTTCCTAATATTAAAATCTGACATTAAAATGTGCATATTTAGTAGAATTTCAAATGTACTCTTGAATTTACGGAAAATTTATTCTTTTGCTTTGCTCTTCAAGGCTGAGTTAAATTTCGATGTAGTTTATTGTATTAAAAAAGTCCATTTGGGCCAGGGGATTTAGCTCAGTGGTTCTGCCACCTGCCTGGCAAGCACAAGGTCCCGAGTTCGATCTCCGGTACCAAAAAAAAAAAGTCCATTCATCCATAACTTATGATAACACTCTGAGTTCTCTCCCTCCAAACGCGCGAGCGCACACACACACACACACACACACACACACTACCGATGCACACATATACACATATTCACATCTACTTCACACTGTACATTTACATCTATATTTTAAGTATCAGAACACCAGCGTTTCAGTCACTAGAGCTCTTAGTGTCTCATCATCTTCTCACCTGGAAGTTAAAGGGCCCTGCTAAAAGCTTCAGTTTGCTTCTTTGTTAATTTTGCAAATCAGGCAAGAGGCATTAGTTATTTACCCGATTCTTCAGCCCTTGGGCCTGGTTGTCCAGATTCTGACTCACAGACTCCGCCTCCTGGGCCTTTCCGAGCGCGTCGCTCTCGAGCATCAGGGCGCCTTGACAGCTAGGCCCGCCGCACCGCCTGCGCCCGCCGGGGCCCGTGCAGAGAGCGCCCCCACAGGGCGAGAGGCTGCACGACAGGTTCCCTGGTCCTCCGCACACCTCCTAGGAGAAAATTGAAAGTTTTCATGTTAACTTAATTTTTATTCTTTTAAAATAGATTTTACCTTTTACAATAATGACGAAGGAGGAGCCAATGTCCATAATATGTATCATTTTGGAAATAGTAAATAATATAACCTAATAAAATCAATCAACAATCTTTTATCTTTAATTGTAATCAACCCTTGAATCAAGAAATCAAAATAAAATATAATTAAATCTCTCTCTCTCTCTCTCTCTCTCTCTCTCTCTCTGGTACTGGGATTGAATCCAGGGCCTTTGCACTGAAATACATCCCTAGGCCTTAAAAAAATTTTTTTTTTTGAGACAGGGCCTCACTGAGTCACTAGAGCTGGGCTCAAACTCCCATTCTTTCTGCCTCAGCCTTCCAGAGTGCATTTTTATATTGTTCATATATAATATAACAGAGGATATATTAATATAATTTATATATACATATGTAACATCCTATAAATATAAATTCAAAAATAAAAAATAAAATGTAAGACAGGGAAATACAACTGAAGAGGTCTGGATACCAAGTAGAAACCACAAACTTTTCTACTATACCATTATGAATGTTTACCTTTTCATTCAAAATTTGGATATCTGTTATTTTAATCTGTTTTAATTTCTCCAACAAGTTTTCTTTTGAGGTCAGTGTATCCAAAATGGTAAGCAAGCCGATTCTGGCGTTTTTAGAGTTATTTATGATGGAACTAGTTTTGTTAGTTTTCTTTTCAGCAGATGATGATATGTGATAATACTTCTTGATGTTTTCTAAGCAATCTATACCAACACAAATGGAGGTAAGATAAATTTTATGAGAACAAACGACTACTATATCAGCTACCAAGGTAATCATTCCACAGTTTGGCTACCATCTGGGTCTTTCATTACAAAATTTCAACACTGCCTTCCTTAAATTTGTATTTAATGGTGGAAGGACAGATATAGTGTAATAGATGTGGATATAAAAGGGACAAAGCACTGACATTTAAGTACACGGGGCAGGCTTTGTCCTGCTTCCTTCTGCCTTTTACTTCCTGGGCACATCTTTGAGCAAATCAGTTAATCTCTTAGATATTGCTTCCTTATCTGTAAATTGGTGTTAATAATTTGTAAGGGTCAAATGAAATAATATGAAAATATTCTGTAAAATGTGCCATAAATATAAAAAAATTACAAATACCTATATAAGCTGTAACATGAGAAATCAAGTTTACTTAACTGCAGAGAGCAGGAATTGACAAAGTATTTCTGCAACGGCCAGAGGACTGATGTTGTAGGCTTTGCTGGCCATAGCATTTCTGTCACAGTTACTCCACTCTGCCATAGCGACAGCAGCCCCAGGTCAGGTCGCATCCCTGAAAGCCTTGGTGGGCAGGACCTGGCCACACCAAGCAAGTGATCTCCCTGTGCCTGCACTTTCCGTCAGTGCTTTTCCTCAGTCTTTACCAAACGCACAGAGTGCACATTAGTAGACCACCCCCATTTTACAGGTAAGAAAATCGAGGTCCAGGATCTCAGTGACAGCAGGAGATGAAGCCAGGATTTGAACCAGGTGGTCTGGCCCTACAGCCTGTGTTCTCCAGCACCACTCTTTTCCGGATTCATAATAAAACACAAATCCATGAAAGTAATGTGAAACTAGAACATACAAGATAGATAAGCTGTCCCTCTATATTGTAGGATGCTGAGACCCAGGTCCTGATTATTGCTCCCTACACAGCTGTGATCTAGGCACAAGGCAACTGCATCTTTTAAACCTTTCTGGTTCTTGTCATTGTCATATACTCTTTGTGGGAAGCACCAGAGATCAGACTCAGGACCTTGAGCTTTCGAGGCAGCTGTGGTGCCACTGAGCTAAATCCCCAGCCCTGTCATATCCTCTTAATAGAGGCTTTTTCATTTATCTTGAAAATAAAAACATGTTCCTACTGCTTGGAATGATTTTCTGCTTTTATTTATCCGGCAAGTCTATCTCCATCCTGTACAGCTCCAGTCATTTGCCACCTACTCCCTGATACTTTTCCTCACAAACCCAGAAGAATTCACTTCTTGTTGCTCTGCTAATGCACTTTGGGGTTGCTTCTGTCCCTGTGTCCCATAGAGGGCAGGAGCAACTCATGGGCAGGTACTTGTCATAGACATCGCCCGCCCAGTTTCTACTGCCCAGCACAGTGGCAGGCATCAAGAAAGCCCGGTAGCCGACACTGGATTCCCAGTCGGAGAGGATCAGCCAGGACAGTTTTACTTTATGGTACCTGCCTTGGGGCCACCTCTGTGGACCCTGAATTCCTTCAGGTGATACCTTAGTTCAGACTAGGAATCAGACTAAATGCTTTACTCTTTCCATGGTGTTTATGAACACCACTGATAGATCTTGGCTAAAATTAGTCTCACTAAATTTAAGCATTCCTTTAGGGCCTTTAGGCATTCCTCATTGCTATCTATTTTTTTTTTCTCTTTCTCTTTGGGTCAAGATCAGATGAAACACATCTGATGTGTTTCTACATATAGAATAAGGCAAAGCAGTCCATGTTTATGTCTCGACATGGTTCATGTATATTTTCCCTTTACCTCTCATTTAGTATGAATAAACTCAATGTTGACTCTCCTGGGGGTAACAAGTTGTCCATTTCCAAATATAATTGCAGTTGTCATATTAAACATAAGATAATCCAATCAAAGTTTTGCTTTAGACTTCCATTTCTCCTCCAAGTTGACTTGGCATTGGCATGGGCTCACATTTGCTGGTTTTTTTCTTTTCTTTTCTTTTCTTTTTTTGTATTAGGAAGTGAACCTAGGACCTTTGCACTGAGCTACACCCCAAGACCCCCCACCCACACCTCCTTTTTAAATTTTGAGACAGGGTCTTGCTAACCCACTAAATTGACCAGGCTGTGCTTGAACTTGTGATCCTCCTGTTTCAGCCTCTCAGAGTACTGAGATTACAGTCACGCTCACATTCAGTTTTAAGAACTAAGTAATATGAATCAAAAGCTTCTAATATGGTGCACAGCTCCAATTTCTACAAAGCTCCTATGAGAAATGTGTGTAATTCTCTTTTGCCCCATGTTCCTCTGCATTTGTGCTTGCTGGAAATGGAGTGGCTTCTACCCAGGAAGGCATATAAATGTGTCTTTCTTATTGCTTATGCCACCTTAGAATTTCTAAGTCACTGATTACTCAGGACTACTCACAAAGTTTGGTATTAGATTACTGTGGGTTTCAGTATTTGTTTAGTATCAGACATTTGACCTTTATTTGTTATTTTGAGCAAATGCTATCTAGACTCTGCAATGTTTACAAAGTTGACATAGCCATGTACAAATAATACCTCTAATGGGCGTGTTTGGGTGTTCTAAGATGCTCGGGCACCAAGATAGTAAGCAGGTGTGACTCACTAACAGAATGCACTGTGGAGGTCGCCAAAATCCAAGCAGAAACAACGAATTTTCTCTCTTACCCACAATACTTGCATTCAGGACACTGGATTGCAAATTCATCTGCTGCTGAAGGTATTCAAGCAAGAGATCTGTTTCATTCCTCAGTCTTACAGTGGTTTCTTCCAGATCTTGAAATTCATACACTGTTTTCAGTTGTTCACTTAGCTGCATGATCTGTTTTCTGTCAGAGAAAATGAGGGTAACTATGGTTAAGCTTTCATTACATTTGATACATTGGTGAGAAGACTATGCCACAAAAATTTGCCCTTATTATTAGGTGTCTCCAGGTGGAAGGGATCCCGTTCACAATTTAGTTTATAATTCTGTTTATAGCTCACGTCTTCCCTCTTTATTCAACTTCCTGGGATATTTCACTGCTTTTTAAAACTATAACCACCCTACAAGTTCTAGCAGAGTAAAGGTTTTCAAATCTTTCCATTTTCAGTGTTTATGCTTTCTCTTTCTTTGCATTTCAAAACATGTATTCAGATATGGTTCATTTAAAGTGATCTAAAAGAGCCAGTTACATTTGGCTTTCAACACATGATAAAACAGAGCACCCAACCCAGTATGGGGTAAAATCAGTTCTTCATTCAGAATAAATCTACATTCAACAAAATTTGAGTGCAACTTCCACAGAGGGTCTTCTAATTTCCCCATGTGACAAGAAGGTTTCCTTGCTGGTTGTGTACGCTGGTTGTGTTCTTGTCCATCACCCACTCTGTTCCACTCAGTTTGCTATGTTCAGAACATATGAACCATTAGTCCATGTGGATGATGAATACACCCTTTATGAAGAGGAAGCTGGGCACAAATCTTGAAGGGTACAGTTGAGGAAATACAAATTCGTGGGATTAATTCATCTTGGCACAAGTACAGAGCATTAACTAATGCCGCCTAGCTATCTTTAACTCTCTCTTTCATAGATTTTCCTTCAGGGTGTCAGGACTATAGTTTTTCTGGGTAATAATAATATCACTAAAGTAATAATAGTGACAATTATCTGACACATAAGCACTATGTGCCAGACACTATGCTAAGTGGATTATCTAGAGTAATTCTCCCAAGAATCCTATGAAAAAGACTGTTTCATTTTCTGAAGAAGAAACTGAAGCTTGGCCAAGTGAAGTCACTCACATAGCTAGTGAGTGGATCTGAACTAACAGGGTTCTCAGCTTATGCGCATGGGTTCTTTGTCCTCCTGCTCCCTTTTGAGTTATACTTTACCTGGCAAATATTCATCATGCCTTTCTCTGAGGTGGCCACCAGGGAGCAATGGGGGTTCAGCAGGTGGACCAGGAGGTGGCAGGCTTCTTGGCTTCTGGTTGAAGAGGCTCAGAAGCCACCATTTTCTCCTCACTCCAGGACTGGCCCCAGGAGTCCTCTTGTCTTGCTGTCTTCTCTCTGGCTCTGCTCTAGCTCCAGAAGCCATTTTTGTCCAGAACATCCACTGCAGATTGGCTCATTCTGCTTTCTCGCTGCCACCTTGACATTTTGCTACAATCTATAACCACAAACGAATGGTCACGGCCTAATGCTCAGCCTCAGACATATTTTCTTTGGGCCATGCTGTATGTTTTATAAGTACCATTGGATGAGCTGC
Organism: Heterocephalus glaber; assembly: GCF_053883595.1. Taxonomy (NCBI): domain Eukaryota; kingdom Metazoa; phylum Chordata; class Mammalia; order Rodentia; family Bathyergidae; genus Heterocephalus; species Heterocephalus glaber. The sequence continues at coordinate 21,201,160 of NW_028258156.1, read as the reverse complement.
CTACATTTTCAAGTGCAGACATTTTCATGAAAATCTAAATGTCTGACATCTCTTGAAAAGTGGGGAGATCTGGTAACACAGGGCCCCAGTTCTGCAGGACAAACATCTTTAGAAGGGTAGAGAGGAGCCTGTTCTCATGGACCGGCTTAACTTGGCTGTGTCCTTTGGGGCCCAGTTAAATGCATACAATGCTGTAGCCCTGAACTACACAAGCAAAATGTGTCTTCCTCCCTGAGTAACTTTGAAGCAACCACCATACACTTCTAGGATATTTGTGTACTGGTAACGAATGGCCTTATGTTTACCCTTGTGTTCTGTATGCCATAAAAATCTACAGATTCAACTATTCCTTAATTCAGGAACATTTGCTGCAGAGTGGGGCTTTGTTGCCCTATAACTGTACTATACCTTTTCTTTTATTTTAGTAGAATATGGCTTCTGTGTGGACAGAAACTATACCTGGACCATTCTGGTTTTGCTCAGAGCAGGCTCGTGGACTTTTGTTCTCAGGAGTACTGGTGTCTGTCATCTCTCTGCCATTGTAGGGTACGAGAGCCATCAGGGCTGTGAACACATGAGCGTTGGTGTGTTCTTTTTTTTTTGGTACCGGGGATCGAACTCAGGTCGTTGAACATGCGCAGAAGGTGGCGAAACTACTGAGCTAAATCCCCGGCCCTCGTTGGTGTGTTCTAAAGAAACTTCATCACAAAACCAGGTCCTATGTTAGATTGGATCTATGGACTGTATTTGCTGACCCCCAGCCCGGGGCCAACAACATAATCTTGAAAGGGTTAATGAATGAAAAAAAAAAAAAAGGACTCAGGACTATGTAATGAAAATGACCTTGCTTTAGAAGAAATTACTATACTTATTATAAGACTGCACACTAATGTATGGGCTTCCAAACAACTAAAGAATTTGGGAAGATTTGGGAAATTTTCCTTGAGTGCATTGTTAAAACACATACTATCTGTTTTAGAGAATACTTCCAATTTCATGTCTTTGAGTTCTGTTGGGTGTGACTTTCCCATTTAACCTCTTTAAAAAATTTTCAGTGCTTGCCCATGTTAGGCAAGCATTCCACCGCCAAGCTATACTCCATCTGTTTAAGTAACCTCTTAATGGTTATCTTTTTGTTATAATCAATGGCATCTGAAAAAAAATTACATGCAATCCTAGCCAAGTGAGAAAGATCACCAGCCTGGTTATTAGCGGACGTTATGAATTCTCTAAATTGAAGGCTGAGCATGTGAAAGTCAGCAGGAGTCAAGGTAAATCAGGACTTGTCTACCACTGGAGCATAAACCTCACCTTGCAGAGTCATGGTAATCCTGGACTGTTAGGAGCTCTCCGGATGAGAAAACAGGATGTTTCAAAATCCTGGTTATGTCAGACAGGCTTTCTTTGAGGCCTCTGAACTCGGCCTCACAGCTGACTTGCACATTAGCAGCCAGTCTAATCAACCCTCGCACTGCTTCAGAGAGGGAAGAAGTGACATGGTCCCACTGATCAAAGCAGAGGTGACGTCGAAGGCAAGTAGGGAATTCCTGGCCATGACCCCGGGCGCAGCGGTCACACTGCTGGCCGCTGACTCCCTCCCGGCAGTGACACACGCCCGTGGCCGGGTCACAGAAGGGCTGCTGGGTTCCTTCCCTGTTGCAATTGCATGCTGAAAAGGAAGCATGAAGCACAGACTGTCACCTGATCTTTTGTTTTCGGCTACTCAAGAATACAGCCCTCTCCCTTTCCTGAGAATCTTCTCAACTCGAGTTTCTGAGGTGACCATTTAAAAACACTGTGACTGCAGAGATCTGTGCAATGGCTGCTCCAACCCAGCAACCTCCCTATGCCCTACTTCCGCATGGACAGTATCAGCTCCGTCTTCGCTGTGTCGTGTGAGCGTGTGCCGGTGGCGTCTTCATCTGTCGGCGTGAGGCGCGTGGAGTTAACAGTGGGCAGTGCACCAGTGACTCTGCTGTCCCCATGGCCGCCTTAGATGGGCCAGGGACTTTTAAGAGGTCCCAGGATTCCCGTGATCCTCAACACCACCCAGCCTGGGTGTGCTGACCCACACTGCCTTCCCATGTAGAAGGGAACTATTTCTTCTCAAAAAGAGGAGGAGGAGAAATGAAATGCATTTTATCTTAATTTTAAAAATAGCTATGTAGGAAAATGGATGCACCTTGAGACCATCATGCTAATGCATAATGAAATAAATCAGACACAGAGGTTAAATAGGGCATGGTTTCTTTTATACAAGAAACCCAAAGTATAAATAATTTACAGAGTAAAATAAAAGAAAGAGGATAGGAAATAGGGAGATAGACTTTATGGAGATGGGAAGGAGACCTGGGAATGGCTTGGGGCTAGGAGGCCGGGGAGGATCAAGGTGTAATGTGTATCTGTATCAAGACCCCACAATATGTACTGCGAAGAGATGCTAATAATAATAGCTGATGCTGCATATCACTTTATCCGAGTAGGTTTCTGATCAAGCCAGAGGATGGAGGATGGGGGAGGGTATTGCCATTATAGCGATTTCCAAAGCGTTAGCGAATCACTAGTCTATGTCTTTGGATTCGCTGCAAGAAACAAGTGATTTTAAATGACAGCTTGAGCAGAAATACTGGCAATTATAAATAAAAACTGATCAACACACTAGGCTCCTCTATGGGATATCACCTGTCCGGCACACTCAGACTTGGTCTAAGGGCCTCAGCAGGAAGCCCTTGGGGACAGCATTATGTCACTTCACCGGCTGGAAGCCAAGGTTCCTCCTTGTTAGCTCCTCTTCCCTGGAGCTTTAGTGGGGTCTGTGGCCTGAGCTGACAATTTGCAAAGTTTCCTCTATTTGCTTCACTATAAAAGATAAAAGCATTTTAGGAACTAAGACTAAAATATTAGAGGGCTGTAGGGGAAGAGGCTGTCTGATACAGATTATCCAAGAGCAACATTCCTCCTTGCTTTTGTTTTTCTTCTGATTTTTGGGGCTGGAGGCTGAACCCAGGGTGTTTTGCATGGTAGGCAAGTGCTCTGCCACTGAGCTGACCCCCGGCCCCTCCTCCCGGAATTTGAAACTAGCAATTCACCTTAGAAAACTGAGTTACACATGGCCTGGAGAAAATCGTTAAGAACATGCACTTAAATGAGACGAGGGAAGGATGGCAATGTCTTTAGCCAAGGAGCACATTTATAAGGGAATGGAGAGCAGCAATGAGTTACCTTGTGTGGCGATGTAGAGGTGACGGTGACAATAAGCCCCTCGCATTTGACTCTATTTTGGGTCGACTTGGCTAGGAAGCTGACTTAAAGTGGAGATTGGGAAATTCTGCCTCCTAGAACCAACTCAGATTCTACATTTGCACCGCCCAATATGGTACCCACTAACCACATGTGGCAATTTAAGTTTAAATAAGTAAAATAAAACATACACATGATTCTGCTCCACAGTTGCTGCGCCTACCCTGACGTGCTTGATAGTTACCTCTGGCTGGTGGCTCCTGCCTTGGACAGTAGGATGTGGAACATTTCCCTAACTGTAGAAAGTTCCACCATACAGAGCTGCTCTAAGTCCTCCACTTAGGGCTCACCCACGGGATGAAGGGCCCTGGAACACAAACTCCAGGAGGACAAGGGTGTCACCTTGCGTGTTCACTACCTACAGGACTGAGCAGGAATTCTATGAACACTGGTCAGTAAGTGATGTCGCAGACTGAGAGTCACTTTGAAGAGACCTCTCTCTGGTTTCCTTCACTCCCCTCCCAGCTTCTACTTCAATTTAGAGGGGCTGATTTTCCTCAAATGCTTCCAAATAGCAGACAGCTGGCTACAGGTCATGATCATAGAGTCTGTTCCATTATAATGACTTTTCAGGATTTTAATAGAGGCTACAAATATTAACACAGCTTAACACAATTCAGGATTTTAGTATAGGAGAAAAATAGTTTTTATAGGGCTACAAAAATATTACTTTCAAAATTAGGACAAAACTTTGAGTTTCCCACTAAGCCCAAACTTCTAAAGAAGACAGTCAAATAAAGGAATTTGAAACTCAGTTGGTCTGCAGTATGCCTGGGTCAGGGCCAGCTGGCTGTGTTCGTGTGCTTTAGAAATCCAGTACTTACGCATGCATCGCCCGAATGGATCCGCATAATAATTCTTGCACTCCTTGGAGCGTTTCCCACCGTAGCCTAATTTGCATGGACATTGGCCTGTAAGCTGTGAGAACAGTCACGGGTGAGGAATTGACAAGCTTTATGGTCTAACAACATAATTCATTTTCCTAGGAAACATCTTTCCCTCCGGTGATTTAGAACATACAGCTGTGCAGAGGTGGAGGGAGGATAATTCCCACGGCCAGGCCAGCCACCACCCCAATACTACAGAGGATCAGGATAGTGTGTTTGGTTTAGGGGTCCTGAATATACTGCCTGCTCCCAGCTGGTCAAGGACCGGTGGCTCCACCCTGGGAAGCATTCACAGATGTAAATGGAAACAAAACACATTGGGAAACAGGCCACATTCATTTCCTCTGCAGTTATGGGAGATCCAGAGAGAGAGAGAGAGAGGCGCCAGAGACCTAGTGTATCATTCATCAGTTAATTTGGCAAGTAGTATTTCCATTATGGAATGTACAATGTAGTTTCTACCAACAGGGCTAATGTTTTGCTCAGCAAAATGACTTTTTTGGGGGTACTTTATAATTAACCATTTAATGACATTTAACTGTGCTTTTGGGAGAAGGCAAGACTTTCTGTACCCTCCCAAATGGTTTCTTGATTAGCTTCTCTAAAAACTGAGGAGATTGGAAAATAACAGGAGAAAAGTACTATAAAAGCGAATCACTATTGTAGTAGTCATAAATTATACTTAACCAAATCAGCCTAAACATCAATTCCATAAGTACTGCTGTAGCTAGGAAGTAGGTGGATTCATAAAGTGATGAAGTCTACCACCTTTCTGGGCCCTGGAAGCGCTTTCTTGTTCTGATGCAGTCTGCCTCCCTGTGACACTCACTCATTGTTCTGAGTCTTGCCAAAGGACTGCGCCAAAGCCAGCTTCCTCCTTCCCAACCCTCCATGGCTTCTCTCAGAGGGGCGGACCACCTCTAATTCCTTCACTCCTTTGTCACAGAATAGCATGGTTCTATCCACTATCCTAGTTGTCTGTCTTTGGACACATACTTTTTGGGTCTATGTTTTGTTTAAAATGTGCTACTTAGCAGAAAGACACATCCTGCACATTTTCATTCATACACGGAATCAAAAAAATGCCCTCATAGAAGTAGAGAGCAGAGTAGTGGCTACCAGAGGCTGGGAAGGGCAGAGGGAGGGGAGGATAGAGAAAAGTTAGTTAATTGATACAAAAATACAGTTAGATAGGAGGGTTCAGTTACAGTAGTCTGTAGCATAGCAGGATGACTACAGATAACAATAATTTATTACATATTTCATTGCATTTTTTGGAGGCAGGGTCATGCTGTGTAGTTCAGGCTGGTTCTGAACTTGTGGCAGTCCTCCTGCCTCAGCCTCCTAAGTTCTGGGATTACAGAGCTATGCCTCCACACCTGGCTGTTATATATTTCAAAATAGCTAGAAGAGAGCTTTTTGAATGTACTCAGCATAAAGAAGGGATAAACGTTTGAGGTGATTGAAATGCCAGTTACCCTGAATTGATTATTCCACACTTATAAATGTATCAAAATATCACACAACAATTATGGACAATTACTGTGTGTCAACTAAAAGTTTTTAAAAACTGTAAAAATCTAGTGTTCAGAAATGAAAACAATGCTCCTGTTGCTGCCTGGCCAGCAGAGCCAATAGTGGGGATGGTGACAGCCCTGGGTCTGGACGTGGCCCCAGAACCCCAACTCCAGCTCGAATTGGCACCCCTCTTTCATAGCCCTGGTACACTGCTGGCTTACAATGAAAATCCTCAGGTATTTTTCACTTGACCTGGTGCTGAGTTATTATTTCCACCCTGCATTTAAAGGGATTTAAAGAACCCTAACTGCCAGGAATTTAGCTCAGTGGCACCACGCCTGCCTTGCAAGCTCAAGGTCCTGAGTTCGATCCGAGGTACCCCCCCCCATAAAAAAACCAAGAAAAAAACCAAACCCTAACTACACAACTTTGCTTTTACCCAGTTACCATTTCATCTCATTTCCAGCCTCCATGGAGCTGGTTAGTCTATGTGGCCTCCTCTGCCGTCTTTCTCATATTAGCTCACAGCTCTGTAGCATCTGCAAATCTGAGAAGCTTGTTTCTCCAGCTCCACCTAAGCTGCTGATGCAAATACTGGACAGCATGTTTGGATCTCTCTGTGGGAACATGCTAGGGACCACCTCCTGGCTGACACAGAGACATTTATCAGTAGTTGTTTAAACAGCTGGGGATCTAATTGTCCACGTCTTCTCTGTACTCCAATGAAAGTGTTTCCTGATTGTAGAGAGCAACCTTCCCCAAGGGATACCCAAGGGCCAAACAAACCAAAGAATCCTTGTCACAAGGGGCTTTTTGGTTAAACCAATGCCATCTGACCTTCAGCTGACAGCTGCCCTTAGCCTCCATGGCTGAAGAGTATGTAGAGTGCTGCTTCCCAAAAGATCCAAGAAGTAACTAGACAGTGGGGTCATGAATGTTAGAAGTGTCTCATGAACTGGAAGCCAAGCAGTCATGTGGGCAGCTACTAATTTACTGCAGGTATGGAGGATAGAGAGGAACATATAAGGTAGGTGTGGTCATCTAGTGCTGAGATCTTGATTTCTGACACCATTCTCCAATAAAGGAACCAGTGCTCGTTTAGAGAAATGGTTAATTCTAGGACAAGGGCAGGAAATAGATAAGATGAGCTCAGAGCACTTTGTCCTGCTAGAAATTGAGGAAGTACTTTGAAAAAGCCTACAATACTGGGGCATGTTAAAGGGATACAGGAGCTATCTGAAAGAGCTTCCAATGGTCAAAGCCAGAACAAGTTGAACAACAAAATAGTGTTTAGCTTGGGCTGGGGATTTAGCTCAGTGGCGCCACACCTACCTGGCGGGTGCAAGGTCCTGAGTTCGATTCCTGGTACCAGGAAAAAAAATAGTGTTGAGCTATGACCAATGGTGTAGTATAAGTAAGTATCCATGAATCCACAGTAATGGAAATAAATGGCTGAATAAATGAATAAATAGAAGACCATAAGTAAACTTGCAATGCCCAGTTCCAAAGACTCATGGAGATGCTATGCCTCCAGGAAGTAGACATGACTCCTTACTCCTGAAGTGCAGGCTGTGTGCAGTGACTTCCTTCCATAGGGCCCAGTATGCAAACATAGACAAGAATAACTTTATCTTCTCTCTCTTTTTTTTTGGTACCGGGGATCGAACTTGGATCCTTGTACTTGCTAGGCAGGCGGTGGAACTACTGAGCTAAATCCCCGGCCCAAGAGTAACTTTATAATATAGAATCTGACAATTGCTACTTCTGTAGGTGGTAAGAGCCACATCAAGTTGTGTTAATCACTGTACCTTACTTAATATGATGGTGCTTTACCACCTTGGTCTTCTCAAAACTCTTAACTCCAGGGTAGTGAGAAAAATGTTAGATGTCTGTTGAACCAACAGACATTCTACAAACCACTTTTCAAAACATTTAAGGCCATCAAAAACAAGGTAAGTCTGAGAATCTGTCACAGCTCAGAGGACCCTAAGGAGACATCATGACTAATTGTGACCAGTTGTGGATGGGGTCTTGGAGCAGAAGAAAGATATTAGATAAAAATTAAGGAAATCTAAAAAAATTTAAGAAATCTGAAAAAATGATGGGGTTTAGTAAGTGATAATATATCAGTATTGGTTATTAATTGTGAAAAATACCTCATATTACCATAAGATGCTAATGGGGGAAACTGGGTGTCGGGTACTTTGCCTGCACTGTTGTCATAATCTCTGAAATCAAATCTATCCTAAAAGAAAAAGTTTATGCATTTGAAAAAAGTATGGTTCATTGGTGTGGATTGGTGGAGTGGAGGAGGGTCAGCGAAGAAAAAGAGAAGGGAGAACATATATATATATATATATGAAGTACCTTCAAATGTTTGATTGGATAATACAAGTAAGCTGAACAGTGAAGCTGAAATTGTAGGTGAGCCACACTTACCAATTCAGAAGACTCCAGCATTTTTATTCCAATTAAACTCTGTTCCCTATATTGTAGATTTGACTTTTCTAGATTTTTATTATTGTTTTACCTCTTCACCTACCTCTATTAATGTGGAAAGTATTTCAAAGAAGAGATTCATGAAGCCAGAAAAAAGAACAACAACAAAAGAATAACAAAACAAAAAAACTAAGCATGGCATTAATAATTTTTCCATAAATAAATAATGTTATAATATTTGTTAAAAATTCTGTGCTTCTTTTCTTATTGGCTGAAAATCACATGCAGTTATGTGGTATTGACTGTATGTGCTGGTCTGGAAGTTAAGAAGACATCTTAGGGGCCAGGGATTTAGCTCAGTGGTTTCGCCGCCTGCTGCGCAAGCGCAAGGACCCAAGTTCGATCCCCGATACCAAAAAAAAAAAAAGAAAAAGAAAACATGTTAGGTTACCCACACAGAAAGCAGTGGCAAGTCACAGGGAGTGGCAGCTTCATTTAAAAAATGAAATTCTGGATTCTGAAGGCACCTATTTATTTTTTTTCTGATTAATAATAACTTCTGATTAACAATCTACTTCTTGGGTTTTCCCTATGATTGCGTGTATAAAGTAGTGAAAGGGAAGCTTGATAGAGAACTCAAGTAGGTGAAGTTTAACTCTGAGGCCCTCATCCTCTTTTCTTGTATTGCTTGGTTAATAATTCCTTATCCCTGTATAAGGCCCATCCATCGCGTCGAGAAACACAAATGATCAGCAGCACATAAACACACACTTGGAAGCCGTGTTCACCATCACACTCTGAGTGCACGGTAAGCTTTAGTGTCTTGCCTGGTCACAGTGGCTATTCCGAGAGGTCCTGGAGTCACAGTTGCACGGCTGACACCCTCTGCCAGGGACCAGGTTCCAGTATCCATCGTCACAGCGGTCACAGGCCAGGCCGGTGACATTGGGCAGGCAAGGGCACGCCCCAGTGAGAGGGTCACAGAGGCACAGGACACTCCGAGGGCCTCACCCTGGGAGGATGGCAGGAGCAGCCTGGGATAATAAAGCTGTCGTTAGAGGTAGAGTCTATAACACTGGTGTTAAACTAACCATCTAAACAGTTTTGTAGACCTAACAGGTCATTCTCCAAAGGGCTCAAAGAAGAAACACCTTCTAATAGTACAGGATTTATTAGAGAGCTAAGCAGGTCGAGCCCGTTCAATCACTTTGATCTCCCAGGACCAGTTTCACATGGCTTAACCTTCCATGCTCCAGGAGCTCACAGGGAGCCTGTCTTGCTTTCCCCTCGTGCTCAGCCCCAGTTCTACTTATTTAAATGATTTGGGAGAGTAGTGGCTAACTGAAACCCTTAGTGACAAGGTGAGGACTCAGGGTGAGGGTACTGGGTGGAGCAGCGGGACCTCTCCTTCCCCAGGACCAGCAGGCGGAGAGAGGAGTACAGACTGTGAACCCTGGATTCGAGCAGCCTCCGGAGGTGGGAAGTGAAGTCAGCCCTCCCCTGGCCCTGTGACCGGCCTCCTGAGAGGAGCGGGTGTGGATCAGAGGAGGCTGCGCAAGGTCCAGGAGGGACCAACTACACAGGCCTGGGAGCTGCATGAGGCTGGCTCTGTCTGAGGGTGCCACAGCAACTGGGAAAGTGGCACAGGCGAAGACAGGTAAGGAGACATGGGCGGCCATCAAGGGACATCACCAAGGGGCGGAAGACTGGCCCCAGCCCCACATCTGGAGGCTAAGATCAGCCCCACACCCAGCACTAATCTGCTGCAGACTCGGCGGCTTACCCAGCACAGATTTGGGCTCTGACTTGAACATGAACACAGAACTGCCGGAGCCAGGCTTTTCTTTGTTTTTAATATTTCTTTCTTTGTTTCATTTTCCTTTCTTTCTCTCTCTTTATTTTTGGTTGTTTAGATTTTTACTTTTATTGTTTGTTTAGTTTTGTCCATCCTGATTCTCTCTTTCCTCAACTGTTTTTCGTGATTCTTTGATATTTTCCTGTGAGTGAACCTCATCTCTAGTCTTTCTGGTTTGCTTTGATATATTCTTTTGCTTTCTTCTTCATTCTTTCTCTCCTGTCCTCTTCTGTTTACCAAAGCTTGGGTTCATTCTTTGTCTTTCAGCCTTGCTTCTATTATATTTCTCTTCAGTTATCTCTCTTTTTTTGTTTTGTTTTGTTTTTGTTTTTTTTGTAGTACCAGGGATCAACCTCAGGACCTTGTGCTTCGAGGCAGCTGTGGCGCCACTGAGCTGAATTCCCCAGCCCAGTTATCTCTCTGTTTTGTCCCCTATCCCTATTTTAAATTTCCCTCTCACAGGGTAAAAACATTCTACCAAGGAGAAACTCACAGCATGCAAGTTCCTGGTTTATGTTAGATTTTGTTATAAAACTATAGATCTTGCTCCTACAGTTAAAGGTACCAAATTAATAGTTACCACAGTTTGTCAGTTTCTAGGTTGTGTTTGATGTTATTGTTATTGCTAATTGTACTACTGAAGCCAGGATGCCAAACATGTTGTAATCAGTTGCTTTTCCTTGTATGACAACAAGGGAGACTGTGACTATCTGGGGCCATAATCATCATTATAGTCCAGTACGAAAGGACTGGGTACTGAGTCAAATTGATAGCAACTTCTCACCCCTAATAAATTGGGAAGGTAGGGTCTTGGGACACAAAGATCAAAAGCCAGCTCCACCTAGAAGACATCTCTGAGTAATAGACATTTCCTAGGGAAGCCTCAATGCTAGTGATAAAGCTACCTACCATAGAAAAACTTAGAAGCATCAACACAGAAAACAAATTAAAATAAAAACATAGAAAAATAATAAGACACAGAAGCAAAATGCAAATCCAGAGCTCCAGCCCACCCTGGACAAATCTAGGGGACAATCAGATAGAGGAAATCAGAAGCTATCCACCTGAATTTTCTGAAATGATAGCAGCAGAAGTAAATAAACAGATGTATGGAGCTATAGAGAAAATAAAATCAGAAATAATATCTCAGGTAAAAAAAAGATGATGATCAAAATGAAGGACTTGTTCAGTGAATCTAGAGTAAACAAAGATAGAAAAATATAAGAGCTTTAGGAAAATGATGGAAACCATGAATGCCCAACATAGGAAAGAAATGAAATCCATGAAACAAATGCAAACAGATATCTAGGAGATTTAAAACTCCATTGAAAGTTTACAAAGCCAAATGAATGAAAGTGAGGACAGAATATCAGACCTAGAAGACAGGATTGTGGTTACTGATCATGAAAAGAAAGATCTCTTCAAATAGCAAGGGATCATGAAAAATCAATCCAACAGCTGCAAGACAAGGTAAAGAAGAACAACATAAGACTGATTGGAGACAGTGAAAAAGCAAGAGTCAGTGCAAAAGACATTAAAGAAACCTATTCACAGAAGTAATGGTTGAAAACTTCCCAAACATGGAAAAAGAATTTGACACACAAAAGAGTCATATAGAGCTCCATTTAGCTAGACCAAAATAAATCTACACCAAGCCATATAATAATCAAGAGTCCAGAAGTCCAGCAGAAGAACAGAATATTAAAAGCTGTTAGAAGGCCAGGGATTTAGCTTAGTGGCATCACAACTGCCTTGCAAGGGCAAGGTTCTGAGTTTGATTCCCGGTACCCAAGAAAACACAAACAAGCAAACAAAAACCAAAATGCACCCCCCTCACAAAAGCTGTTAGAGAAAAGAAACAAATCACCTATAAAGAAAAGCCCATCAGAATCACAGCAGACTTCTCAACACAAACCCTTAAGTCAAGGAGAGCTTGGAGTGAAGTATTTCAATTCCTGCAAGAATAATCTGCAACCCAGATTAATGTACCCTGCAAAACTATCTTTCAGAATCAGTGGAGAAATAAGATACTTCCATGATAAAAAACAACTGAAGAAATTCATGATCACCAAACCAGCTCTACAAAATGTTCTGAAGGATATTTTAGAAAGAAATAATAAAGACCACAATTCCAAGAACACCAACAGAAGCCACCAGGCAAGGCAAGCAATTAAACAGAGGGGGAAACCAGGGAATCAACAACAGGAAAATACTATGACAAGGATAAGCCAATATGTAAGTTATAACCGTCAATGTAAATGGTCTCAATTCGCCAATCAAAAGAAAGAAACTGGCAGAGTGGATCAAGAAAGAAGAGGCAAAAATTTGCTGCATACAGGAAACACATTTAACTCAAAAAGAAATTCATAGACTGAAAGTCAAAGGATGGAAAATAATATTTCATGTGACAGGAACTGGGTTAAAAAGCAGGGGTAGTTATCCTATTTGCAGACAAAATGAATTTCAAACTAAGACTAATCAAAAGAGACAAGGAAGGTCACTACATACTTGTTTAGGGAAAACTCTAAGAAGAGATAGTAATCATAAATATACATGCACCAAATACCAGCACACCCAACTATATAAAACAAACATTAATGGACATGAAAAAATCAAATAAGCACTAACACAATTATAATGGGGGAATCTCAGTACTCCACTATCACAATAGATCAACTAGACAAAAAAAATCAACAAAGAAATATCAGAACTAAACCAAACATGTGAACAGATGGACTTAGTATACAGAGGGTTCCACCCCACAACATCAGAATACACATTCTTCTCAGCTGCACATGGGATGTTCTCCAAAATAGACTGCGTACTAGCTCATAGAACATGCTTAAGTAAATGCAAAGGAATTGAAATTATCATCCTATATATATTGTCAGACCACAGTGCAATGAATCTGGAAATCAATGGCAAAAGAAACCATAAAAACTACATAAACACATGGAAATTAAATAACACACTCCTAAACAACCAATGGGTCATAGATGAAATTAAAGAAGAAATTAGTTTCTACAATGAAATGATAATCCCAAAATAACATACCAAACTTATGGGTCACAATGAAAACAGTCCTACAAGGGAAACTTATAGTGGTGAACTCTCACATCAGGAAAACTGAGCCAGCTGAAATAAACAACCTAATGTTGAACCCCAAACTTCTAGAAAAAGAACAAGTCAAACCCAAAGCTCATATGAGGGGGGAAATTATAAAATCAGAGCAGAAATTAATTCAAATGAGACTAAGAAAACAACGCAAAGAATCAATGAATTGAAGAGTTGGTTCTTTGAAAGATTAAATAAGATTGATAAATCCTAGCCAACCTTATCAGAAAAAAAAGGAAAGAAAAGACTCAAATCTATGCAATTAGGAATGAAAAGTGTGAAATCACAACTGATTCTGCAGAAATCTAGATCATCAATACCTACTTTAAGAACCTTTATTCTAATAAGATGGAAAACACAGAAGAAATGCAGAAATTCCTAGATACATTTTAATTACCAAAGCTGAATCAAGAAGATATAAAAATTCTAAATAAACCAATTATCAACCAATGAAATTGAAAATTTAATTTAAAAAATCCTTTCAACAAACAAAAGGCCAGGTCTTGATAGATTCACAGTTGAATTCTACAAAAAATTTAGAGAAGATCTAATGCCACTACTCCTCAAACTCTTTAATGAAATTGAAAGGGAAGCAATACTCTCAAAGTCTCTTCTGGAAGCAAGTATTATCCTAATACCAAACCCAGAGAAGGATCCAACCAAAAAAGAGAACCACAGGTCAATCTCCCTAATGAACATAGACACAAAAATCCTCAATAAGATACTGGGAAACAGAATGCAGCAAATCATCAAAAAGACCTTGACCAAGTAGGATTCATCCCAGGGATGCAGGGATGGTTCAACACATGCAAATCAATAAATGTAGTACACTATATCAACACAGCCACGAACAAAAATCACATGATCCTCTCAATAGATGCAGAAAAATCATCTGACAAAGTCCAACACCCATTTATGATAAAAACCCTATAGAAAATTGGGATAGATGGTCTTTATCTCAATCTGAAAGAAGCCATCTATGATAAACGAACAGCCAACGTCATACTAAATGGTCAAAACCTGAAAGCTTTCACTCTAAAATCAGGAACAAGACAAGGATGCCCATTATCATCACTCCTATTCAACATAGTTCTGGAAACATTAGTCAGAGCAATTAAACAAGAGAAAGTAATAAAAGGAATAAAGATAGGAAAGGAAGAAGTTAAACTATCATTATTTGCAGATGACATATACTCTACATAGAAGACCCCAAAAACTTCACCAAAAGATGTCTAGATTTAATAACCAAATTTAGTTGCATAGCTGGATACAAAGTCAACACTCAAAAGTCAATAGCCTTCCTATACACAAATAACAAACTTACTGAGAAAGAAATTAGGGAAACCATTCTTTTCACAATAGGATTGAAAAAAAAATGAATTACTTAGGAATCAATCTAACAAAGGAAGTAAAAGACCTTTACATTGAAAACAATATTCTGAAAAAGGAGATTGAAGAGGATATCAGAAAATGGAAAGATATCCCTTGCTCATGAGTAGGAAGAACCAACATAATAAAAATGGTCATACTCCCAAAATTGTTATACAGATTTAATGCAATACCAATAAAAATACCAATAGCATACTTCACAGAACTAGAGAAAATACTCCTAAAAATTCATTTGGAACCAGATGAGATCTAGAATAGCAAAAACAATTCTGGGCAACAAAGGCAAGGCAGGACGCATCACAATCTTTGACTTGAAATTATATTACAGAGCTATTATGATAAAAACAGTATAGTACTGGTAAACAAAACAAAACAGACCCAAGGATCAATGGAACAGACTAGAAGATACAGAAACAACTCCAAACACACTCAGCCACCTTATCTTCAGCAAAGGAGCTAAATACCTTCACTGGAAGAAAGATAGCCTCTTCAATAAATGGGGCTGGAAAAACTGGCTTTCCATATGCCAAAGACTAAAACTAGACCCATGTCTCTCACCATGCACTAAACTAAAATCAAAATGGATCAAAGATCTAAATATTAAAACAGAAACACTAAATCTGCTGGAAGAGAGAATAGGTGGGACTCTTGAAGACATAGGTATTGGCAAAGACTTTATGAACAAAACCCATATTGCATGGGAAATATTACAAAGAATCAACAACTGGGATCTCATTAAAATCTTTTGCACAGCAAAAGTAATCACCAACAGAGTGAAGAGACAACCAACAGAGTGGGAAAATATTTTTGCCAATTGTTCCTCAGACAAAAGACCTATATCGAGAATATATAAAGAACTGAAAAAACTACCCCCCCAATTTAAAGACCCAATCCAAAAATGGGCATCTGAGATGAATACATACTTCTCAGATGAAGAAGTTCAAATGACAAATAAATACATATAAAAAATATTCAGCATCACTGGTCATCTGAGAGATGAAAATTAAAACAACACTGAGATTCCATCTCACCCCAGTAAGAATGGCTATTATGAAGAATCAACCAATAACAAATGCTGGTGGGGCTGTGGGGAAAAAGGAACCCTGCTCCACTGCTGGTGGGAGTGCAGACTGGTGCAACCACTGTGGAAATCAGTATGGAGATTCCTCAAAGAACTAGGACTAGAGGTCCCATTTGACCCAGCTATTCCTCTTCTTGGTATCTTCCCAAAAGAATTAAAAGCATCATACCATAGTGATATTTGCACACCCAAGTTTATAGCAGCACAGTTTGTAATAGGTAAATCTTGGAAACAGTCCAAATGCCCATCAACCAATGAATGGATAAAGAAGATGTGGTGGGTTTTATACAATGGAGTATTACTCAGCCATAAAGAAGGATAAACTTGAGACATTAATAGGTAAATGGATGCACCTTGTGACCCTACTCTTAAGTGAAAAAAATCAGACAGAAATATGTAAATATCACATTGTTTCTCTGGTATGAGAAGCTGAAAATGTAAATAATGTCCAGAATGTATAATAGACATTGTAAAATAGGAAGAAAATATTCAAGTGGGAAGGGGCACTAGGGAAGGGGGAGGGGGAAAGGAAGGAAGGGAAAAGAAAGAAAAACAAGAAAAGAAAGATATAGTGGAAACAAACCTTTTTTAAATAAGGAGGGGAAGAGGGTTTGAAGGGAGGGGAAGAAAAAGAATCAAGATATATCATGTGCAGGTACAAATTCCATATGATGAAAATGATCATTATTTATATCTAAATTGTACCAGTAAACTTATTTAATAAAAAAATGATTTGGGAAACTGGTTTACTAAGTTGACTTGGGTATGCTGAAACACTGAAACAGCTCCTAAAATATGAAAACTTTATTCTCCCTTTTCCTTGTTTTTAAAAACATATTTTCAATTTTATTTTTCAATTTTAGTACAAGCAAGAAAAATACCACAAAGAACCAAAGAAATATCTTTTAGGGGCTGGGAGGGGATAAAGTGAAAAGTAATTCCTTTAATATATTTATTAATGTAGAATTGCTGCTGGAAAGTTTGTAATAAAACACTGTAGTTGGAGAGATTATTGGTATGAAGTTAAACTGATTTGTTCCTTTTGGAAAGCAATTTGGCAAGATTTATAAATAATCTTAAAATATCTCCATAACTGTGACTCTATTTTTCTTAAAACTTACAAGAAAATACTTGTTAATATGGATAAAGTTTTATTTATGAAGCTTTTGATAAACAGCATGCAATATGAGAAAAATATAAATAAGTACATTTTAAAATTCCTCCATTTAGAAAAGTCCCACTCCATAGGGGGAAATGGAAGCAAAGCAAAGTCACGTCAATAATTGTTATCAGAACTAGTGGTGTTCAGGTAAGGAACAATGCGTGGCTTTTTTTTTTTTTTTGTCTTTTAACTTTCCTCACATTTCCTTCAGGAGCAGTATTTTAAAAATATTTAAAAATTAAAAATAAAGACAACAAAAAATAATCACGATTTAGGAGGAAAAGGAAGAAGTTAGTTATGTGAAAAGGATGGCACTTAGAGGAAAAATTTAGACATAAATTTAGAGAGATTAGTTACAACTCATCGTTTTACAGAGTTGTCGGAAAATGGAAGGTGCTAATTAGGAAAAGGAAAATACAAAGTGAAGGTAACATCTTTCCACTCTAAATGATTTCTACAAGAAATGCTTGTGGTCTTAGGCCCTACACTGATTGTTCTGCGAGGGATCCTATTGACTATCTGAAATGTCTCATTTATTCTTTTTTGGGGGCGGGGGGGCTACCGGGGATCGAACTCGGGTCCTTGTGCTTCCGAGGCAGGCGGCAGAACTACTGAGCTAAATCCCCGGCTCCTGAAATGTTTCTTTTAAAATCAAACTAACAGCTATGTGATCACTTACTATGATTTTTTGGTTTTTTTTTTTTTGGTACCGGGGATCGAACTCGGGTCCTTGAGATTGCGCAGCTGGCGGCGAAACCGCTGAGCTAAATCCCGGCCCTTACTATGATTTTTAATACTCTTTTCTTTTTCATTTTTTATCGGTACATGTTTGTAGTACATAATGATTACACTCATTGGAGTCCCAGTCACAAAAGGGAAACTGACAAGAGCAGTGAGTACATTGTAACCACCCCTGAGGCGGGAGGTTGCCCCCATTCCTGTAGACAAGCTCAGGGCCACGACTCTGCGTGCAGCGGGTGCAGCTTTGCCTCGGGGACTGCCCGAGTGATGCGAGCCTGGGCTTTGCTGACCCCACTTTCATTAGCTGGGCTCAGTCTCTTCCCTGAGCTCTGCTGACTTACTTTTGCAGGTCTGATTGAGGGCAGAGCCAAAGTGACCTGCTTTGCAGAGCTGGCAGTTTGGGCCCTGGGTATTGTGCAGACATTGAAGGCAGAGGCCTGTCACCCGGCTGCAGGCCTCTGGGTCAGTCACGTCTATGTTGTGGTTGCAGACACATGGCTGGCAAGGTGCGCGGAAACTTGTGGATTGCCATAGAAACCAGGAGCGCATTCCACACACTGGGTCCCTGCAAAAGGGGGGATGGGATGATGTGAGTACTGGAGGACAGGAAGAGACTGACGGAAATGGAGTCACTGAGCTCCACTAGGGATGACCCGAAGACGCACATTTGGGGAGAATAAGGAAAAATACTGTAAATTAAACAAAACATTAACTTTTGTTTAAGAGAGAACAAAAAAAGTTTTTCAGAGCTAAATGTCTCTGTGAAGAATGGATTTTGGTCTTTCTTCAAAAGCTAAGGAGAAAAAAAAAGCCAAGGAGTTGGGGGCACAGGATTCCTAGGTCTCTATATAACTACGGTTACTCTCGTGGGTCCCAGGATCCGAGCTCTGCTCAGCCCTTGTCCTCTGGAACATCCTAGAGGTGAGGTATGATCGGAAGGGGACGTGCCAAACAGCAACAGCCCGAGAGAGGTGTCAAGAGTGAAGGCGGGCGGGAGCAGCTTTCCGCGTGCGAGGCCTCGGGGAGCATCCGCTGAGCCCGGTGTGGACCGCCCATTGTTCCCTCCAACACTCCTGACCACTCCAACCTCAAGGCAACCGTGCCTGGGTGCCCCAAACGTGAGGCTTCTCTCTACGTTTCGGTTCAGCCTCCTGGAAATGCCATAAGCCTAAAGATAGTCTCAGTCTTACAAACTGCAATCAAGCCCAGCCGTGCTTGGAGAAGGGGAAGAATCAGCTAATGCCATGTGTAACCTCAGATGTAACAACTAAGAAGAAAATCAGGCATGTTATTTGTTATTAAGATGGTAAATACCATCAAAGAAAATAATACTGCCATGTTTCCTAAGTGGGACAGAATCAAGCAGACTTTGTAAGTTGTCTTATTTGCATTATATATTCATATGCATGCTTAAGCTTTTTAAAATAAAATTTTTGATGGAGCAGAGATACAAATTTTGAACTAAGACTTACACAATATCTGCATAATACCCAAAGTAATGCTTGAAGACATTGAAAAAAAATTAGCCATATGTGTGAAATACCAAATTGATTGCTTGGAATAATACAAGGAAAGATTTTGGCTAATCAAATTTGTACTTTTTAATTGCTTATATAATGTGTTATATATAATATATATGCTATTCAGTCATATGCATATCTCTATGTCTCATTTAGCACGTGATGGTTATATTTTAAATAAATTAATGTGATGTGATCTTATTTGGTCAACTGGTTTTGTAAAACATTATTTAAAAAATTACAGCTCAGTGGAATTGAGTGAATGTCACTGGCTTCTGAATCATTCACATTCTTCCTTCCGGAAGGCAGCATGTCAGCACATTATGCCTCCTTTCCTTAGTATATTCTGCACCTCTCATGTGTGCCTGGCAGATCCATTATGAACATGTGACCAAGCCATACCTGTATAACCCTGCAGACAATTGCAGATTATATCTGAGCTCCGAGGATTCTGATAACACGAACGGGCAAAATACCGACTGCTCGAGGGAACATCTGGACCCAGGCAAGGTCGACAAGATTGTCCTAAAGAAGGGTTTCCATAGTAACCATCGATGCACCTGTCAAAGGAATTTCCTTTTACCAAAATGTTCCTGGGAAAATCTCACGTGTTAGCCAACATGGGTTTGCTATGCTTTAAGACAACACAACTTTCAAAGCTCAATGTTTTAGAAGATGCTTATTTTCTCTGTAAAAGAATTTTTGTTTTGTAGTGAAAACCTCAAGGTACAGTCATTAAGCTTTATGATTTACATGTCACAGTTAAGGCATATAAAAGTCATGGGCCAGGAAAATGTGTTATTGACTTAATCCGACATTTTTGGCTCACAAGATGATTTTAAAGGATGATGGAACAGTGACTTTCCCCACCCGTACTAGTTGTTCCACACATACTGTTGAGTCTTCCATTGAGAAATCAGAATAAAACTTTAAAAATCTGAAACTTAAAGTGCATGTGAATTCCATACCTTTCACAGTTTCTTCCAGTTGTAAAGCCCCTGCATTTGAAGCATGACCCTGTCTCTGGATCACAAAGTTCAGCAAACCCATTACAAGGGCATGGGCGACAGCTGGGAAATCCAAAGTAGCCCACCAGACACTGATCACAACGGCGGCCGGCCGCCTCTCCGTGGCAGGGGCACTGACCAGTTATTGGGTCACATACCGTGTTCTCTGAGCCTTGAGGATGGCAGTCACATGCTGGATAAAGCACAGAGAACTCTGTTGGGGCAGAGCAAGTGGCATGGTAGCGGGAGGGCTGCAGTTCTCATTTTGCATTGCCTGTCCCAGCCGAGGTGGGTAAAGTGAGTTTATAGGGTGCTTAGGACAAACCCTGGTATATAATGAATACGAGGTAAATAATGATTTACTGATTCCTTTAATAAATGACAGATTGTGAACAACTGGTCCTTAAACATTTGCTGTTTGGAGCCGGGGATTTAGCTCAGTGGCACTGTGCCTGCCTTGCAAGCCCAAGGTCCTGAGTTTGATCCCTGGTACCAAAAAAAAAAAAAAATGCTGTTTGTACACAGGAACTGAACAAGCAACATAATTTTAATGACTTAAACTTTCATACATCTTAGGAGTCAAAGTAGGACTGAAATTTGTAAAAATGTAAGATCCATGGAACTGGGGCATTCCTGTAATCCCAAACCAGGTGCCTGTAATCCCAGCACTGTGGGAAGATGAAGCAGGAGAGTTGAAAGTTTGACCCCAATCTGGGCAATTTAGTGACTTAGCAAGACCCTGTCTCAAAAAAAAAAAAAGATCTGGGGATGTGGCTCAGTGTAAAGGTCTTGGGTTCAATCCCCAGTAGTGAAAAACAAACAAGCAAGCAAGTAAACAACAAAAAGTGTACAGATTTTGCATCTGGACTTGGTGGATTTGAATTCTAGGTTCATTGGCTATGTGGTGTTAGCGAGGACCACATGGAATGGAAGAAACACTTGCTCCTTTGTGTAGATCCCTCTGTGTCTCTCAAGCGTTTCATAACTTTAAAAAAGTAAGCAGTGTAGAACCTGCTCACTGTTTGCTGGGGAGGCAGCTATGCCCAAGCAGCAACCAGGAAGGGGACCACCTCTCTGAATCATGGCTCAAAAGATATGTTCCTCTGCTGCAAATGAGAATTAACGTACAGTAGGTTTCATGGATCCTGATGTAGCTTTCTGTTGGGAGTAACGTTTTCACTAAAGGTTTCCATGGGGAACAGGAGCTACATATGCCGAACATGGCGGCCGTAGGAGCTGAATCACCAACCATGGTTGAAGCTCTGTCTGAGTCGTCATTAGAGGCTGGGTAGAAAATGAGCTGTAAGGCTGTTTGAGGCTCAGCATCAGAACAGAGGCAACCTTAGTCAGGAGGCCTTACCTGGGTGACAGTGGCATCCCTTCCCTGGTTTCCCAGTCTCATGGTTGTTCTAACCTCTCCAGCCACTGGGCTCAAAGGCCACACCATAAAGCTGGGTGTGCACAACCAACTGTCTTCTTGGTGCTGCCAGTGTTACCCAGACTGTGGCCCATTTCAGGCCGATGCAAACTCCCGGAAGCATGGGCCTCGTTCTGTTCGTGACTTGTAGCTCCTAATAGAGATCTCTACAGAATGCCATCGACCAGTGAAGGACTGAGGTGTGGTAGAAAATCTTCCGGCACATTTCAGTTACATAGACAGACTAAATCAGAATAGTGTGGTCAAGTTCCAGTTCCCTCTCCTTGAAAAGCCTCCTTGAAAAGCCCCACGTCCCTTTGCCTGCCCTCAAAACACCAAGGTTGTGAATGAACACATTTCCCCTCCTAGTTTTTGCTACATACGGTGACAGCCATGATGTCCCAAACCACAGCTTCCCGCGGAGCACCTGTCACAGCAGCGCCCAGCCACGCGGAGTTTGCACTGGCACTGGCCTCCCAATGGGCTGCATTGGGGCCCGACCACGCCCTGGGGGTGGCACTTGCAGGCTGCAGGGAGAAAGGCAGGAGGCAGAGGTGAGGGAGCTGGCAGAGAGAAGTACTGTGTCCCCTGTGCCTTTAGGTACCTTCTTCATTTGTTGCCTCTCTAATCTTCAACTGCCTGAACTGCTGGCAGGCAGGGATAATGTAGGATATATTCTGTGGGACTGTGGTCCAGATCAAAGGCAGTAATGCTTCTGTAATATTTAGAATATCATTTAGCATGTAGTAAGCACTCAACAAACATTATTTGAAAAGTTAATGAAACGCTTAAAATGAATTGTTTTAAACAATGATCTGAAGGCAAGTGTTACAATTGGTATTATTCCTTCAATTCCTGATGTCCTATGAGACATGATCAAAATATACAGGGAATGGTTAGATCTTTAAAAATTATTGCAGTAAAAGACACACTGATCCCCTCAGAAACTCCCCCTTGTTTCAAACACACTTGTCCATGATTCTTGCTACTTCCTGAAGCAGTTCTAGAAGTCCTCCTTCATGAGTGTCTTTACAAGGTGTGATAAAAATGCAGTTAATGCTGCTGCTGAGTGCATCCAATGGAAAGGCAGGCACGTAAAAACACTGCAATATATCCTCTCTCCCCCTTTCACCAGGTCTGGCCCTGGGAGATGTCTGGCTCTTCCCCAAGGTCAAAATGACCATGGAAGGTAAACGTTTCAAATCAATTCAGGACTCTGAGGCAGCCATGACACTGCGACTAAAGATACTTATGAAAAAGGACTTCCAGAACTGCTCCAGAAAGTGGCAAGAATGATGGGCCAAGTGTGTTTGAAATGAAAGGGAAGGATTTTGAGGGGCTTTAATGGCAATGTATCTTTTACTCTAACAAAAATTTTAAAAATTAACATTCATCATAATTTTTTTAATCACACCTACAAGTTTTTATTTCCCCTAGTGCACATATTCTATGAGATGGTGGGAGCACTGAAGCCACAGCCCCGCCCTGAAGGAGAAGGCATTTGCCTGGAAATCTTACTGTGGAACCTCTTACTGTGGTTGTCACTCCATAGCACTGGTTCTCAGCTCGGGGGCAATTTTGCCCCCCAAGGAATATCTGACAAAGTCTGGAGACATTTTTGAGCATCACAGTTAGGGTGGGCAACACTGGTGTCAAGGGGCTGAACGCCACACCATGCACAGGCAGGCGCCGTGACAAAGAGCCACCCAGCTGGCACCATCAGCAGTGCTGAGGCTGAGAAGCCCTCTGCTCTGGCTGAGTGAAATGAGCCAGTTACACAGTGCTTTTTGGACTCTAAAACCCTAATTTATTAAATGAAAGTTTGGGGATGAAAGAAATTGGTTAGAGTTCCTTCCAGCCCTAAAACTCAAGGATTTCCAATGAATATTGAAGGACCATAGCTCCTGCAGGTCAGCACTCCACGCACGGTCCTCTTCCCCTGTGGGAGGATCTGTCATTCTGTTCTGACTGCTCGGTGGGCAGCATGGGTGGCGGGTGTTGGGCTTGCTGTGTAGAGCGGGTGCTAAAATCATCCATCCACTGGAGATCTAAAAGGCATCGTGCTCGGGGGCCATGGGGAGATACTCACACACTGCGCCGTTGTGCAGCTTGGCCGAGATGCTGGCGACCAGCCTTTCACACGCACCGGGGACCACTCGAGGCCCCACTTCCGAGGTGGCTTCAACACAGCTGTGCAGCTGATCCTCCGCCATGGCCTGCTGCCTGCAGGAAGCCTCTAATGGACAGGTTCGGGGAATAAGGTCGAGCTTTTGAAATAACGAAAAAAGAAGACTCATGTTCCAACTGTCCACTGTCCAAGATTCTTGTTATATTAAAAAAACAGATCTCTGAGAATAAGGATTCAAAAGAGACTTGATGCAATCCTTTAAATTGTAGAGGCCTGAAGATTTTATGATGTTCAGTTATTTAAGAAATCTTCAGCTAGATATTTACATTTACTGAGTCATGGCAAAGAAAATAGACTTTGCCTTTTTTTTTTTTTTTTTTTTTTTTTTTCCTGTTTTTTTGGTATCGGGGATCAAACTCAGGACCTTGTGCTTGCCAGGCAGGTGTGGTGCCACTGAGCTACATCCCTGGGCTGGGTTTGCCTTTTTATTGCCATCATCATTAGTTTTCACTGGCTTATATATTTGTCTTAGATTTGAAAAATTTTAACTAAGTGGTTTGCTTGTGGTAAGTTAAAAAATTACGGTTTTGACAGAGTTTCTCATCATGTTAAAGTGGACTCTGACTCCATGAAATTCTCCTGCAAGTTTTCCAATTATGCGTAAACAGTGGAGTTCTACAGCAACCTATGCTTCCTTCTTGGAGAGGAACTGGATAGATTAACATATTAGAGGCTCCCGAAAGTCCTGCAAGAAAGATACCTTTTTTGTTTCTTTTTTGTGTTTTTGAGACAGTTCAGTCCGGTCAACTTATGGTGATCCTCCTGCCTCAGCCTCCCAAGTGCTGGGATTATTACTGTGCACCACCACACCTGGTAAGAAAGATATTTTTTAATATTTATTGAGATATTTCCAGTTATTTAATGACCTAGCCCTATATCCAAATAATACTCATTCACATTATAAAACCAGTATTCCACAGATGTGTTTGGGGAATTACTGGCATAGGCCATACAGCTATTATGGGGACAGATGCTTTTTTCAACTTTTACGTGTGAAAGGATATTCAGTTATATTTTTATTTTTTTAAATTTATTTTTTATTTTTTGGTACCAGGGATCGAACTTGGGTCCTTGTGCTTGTGCAGCAGGCTTCAGTTATATTTTTAAAGAAGAGTTTGTTACTGAGATTCCGCCTCACCCTAGAAAGAATGGCTGCTGTCAAGTAATCATCCAATAACAAATGCTGGCGGGGGTGTGGGGAGAAAGGAACCCTTCTCCATTGTGGGTGGGAGTGTAGACTGGTGCAACCACTGTGGAAATCAGTATGGAGATACCTCAAAGAACTAGGACTAGAGGTCCCATTTGACCCAGCTATTCCCCTGCTTGGTATCCTCCCAAAAGAATTAAAAGAATCATACCACAGCGATATATGTGCACCCATGTTCATAGCGGCACAGTTTGTAATAGCTAAAGCTTGGAAACAGCCCAAGTGCCCATCAACTGGAGACTGGATAAAGAAGATGTGGGTTTTTTTAAAATATAAAATGGAGTACCACTCAGCCATAAAGAATGAGAAATTAGAGTCATTTATAGCTAAATGGATGCATATTGAGGCCATCCTCTTAAGTGAAATAAATAGGACACAGATGTGTAAATACCGAATAGTTTCTCTACTGTGAGAAACTGAGAGTGTAAATAAGGATGA
Source organism: Heterocephalus glaber (assembly GCF_053883595.1). Classification (NCBI taxonomy): domain Eukaryota; kingdom Metazoa; phylum Chordata; class Mammalia; order Rodentia; family Bathyergidae; genus Heterocephalus; species Heterocephalus glaber. Next base: position 21,175,897 of record NW_028258156.1, on the reverse strand, counting down.
AAATGATTAAAGTGAATAATTGATAATTTTAAATAGAAAGAAAAGGTCCAAAGGTGTAGGGGTGGCGGGAGGGGAAGGGGAAAGGAAAGAAGGGAAAGGAAAAATGGTGAGAAAAGAAAAAAATGGAAACGAAGTCTATGTAAATAGGGAAGGCTGGAGGGGGTGAAGGGCGCACAGGTAATGGGGAAAAAATAAGAACCAAGATACATCATGTTCAGGTACAAGCACCCAGTGATAAATGTAAACATATTGTATACCTAAAATGCACCAATAAAAGAATTTAAGAAAAAAAAAAGAAGAAGAAGAGTTTGTTATGCCTAATACTATTTAAAATGTGGATTAATGGTGCTGGGTAACATAGAAGAGACTGTGTTGCTGAAGCATATTGGCCACATGAGCTGGCCCTTTTGAACTCGTGGTGTTGAAAGCAGCATGGAGAATGGTTTTAACCAGCAGCTCAGGTAAGGAGACTGGACGGTGGGCTTTCCCTAATTGTTCTCTGACCGACATCCCCTTGGCTCGGGTCTCAGCCCTGGGTGACGCAGCCAAGCGCTGGGGCTCCTCGAGGCTCTCTCAGCCCCTCCTCCTCCACACCCCTTTCCTAGGTGCAGGCTCCTGATCTGCTCGGCTTTGGCTTGTTCCACAGGGACTGCAAACCAAACGCCTCAGACCTGCATTTCTTTCTGCACTACTCTGCTAAGCAGCGTCACCATCTGCCAAGCTCAGTGAAGGAAACAAGGTCATTTTGACCCTCGCTTCTTTGTCACCCACATGGCTCCTCCTGCATCCCCCACACATCACAGTCACCATGAGCCTTCTCAATGCTGCCTCTTAAATGTGTCTGGGATGCATTTATTGCTCTTCATTCCCCTGCCACCTCCCCAGATTACTACAGCAGCCTCCTGATAGGTGCCCCAGCTTCCATTCTTGCCTCCCTGAGATCAGTTTTCTGCCCTTTAGTCATAGTGATCCTTTTAAATGTGGTTTAGGTCATCCCTTCCTTTAAACTTTTCAGTGCCTTCCCACCACCACCCGATAAAACCTGAACTTCATCTCTTCATACTGTTACCCTCACTCCCACCCTCTCTGCCCCATGGTTCTCAAAAAGGGAGGGGTCCCATACTCCCAGGAGCTTTCTGGAAATGCACTGGAGTGGTTTTAGAAGTCACAGTGACTGGGTGTGGTGTGTTTCTGGCATTCAGTGGACGGGGGTCAGGCGTACGAGACATGCTCGTAAAATAGAAAATGATTTCATGTCCCCTGCAGCTGTTGGATGTTCCAGTGAACATCACTGAAGGAGAACACCCTGTCTATAACTGTCTGGACTGAGAGACCGAGTTTGTGCTTTCTAAACATGTCAACGTGTTTCCAACACACTTGCCCATAGTGTCTCATGTATGTGATTCTAAGCTAAAGATGTGAGAAAATTCCCGTAATAAAAAAGGGAATGCTATAGCCTGGATCTTTGTGTTTCCCTAGGCCCAGGCTTGTTCCCTGGAGTAGCACTACTGAGAGGTGGTGAAAACTTGACGAGGTGAGGCCTGGTGGGAGGTCTTCTAGTCCTTGGGGATGGGTCCTCAAAGGGGACAGTGAGACCCCAGCCCCTTCCTTGTCCTCTCTTTTGTCCTGGTCATGAGGTGAGCAGCTTTGCTCTACCACTGCTCCCTGCTACGAGGTGCTGCCTTGCTACAGGCTCAAAAGCAGTGGGCCCAGCTGACCATGGAGTGAAACCTGCACAACTGTGAGCCCAAATAAACCTTTTTTCTTTATGAGCAGATTATCTCAGGCATTTTGTTACAGTAGCAGAAAGCTGTATAACAGCAGAAGGTTGGGTCAGATGAGGCTGAGAACTACTGTGTATCACATTGTCTTCAGGGCAGTGCCTTGCTACAATTCTGAACCCCTCTCTCCCCATGCTATTGTTGCTTGCTGATTGCATGTCCACTGGAGACAGTGAGCCTTGGGATGGGAGGGAGGTAGATATTTCATTTATGCCTCTTCCTACCCCTGTGTCTAATTTGTAGTGACTGCTTCACAAAACACTCTTCCTTAAAGAAGTCTATTTACATTTCTATTGTATCTTTAACATAACATATTTTAAATAATATATATTCTAAAATGTCCTTGCGTTCTCCAAACACAAATCCAGTGGAAAGAGATGCAGAAGACAGCTAGATTTTTTAGGATGGGGGATAAGGGGAACTGACCAGAGATGAGTGACAGCTTGGGACTGAGCTGGTATAGACTTGGCCATTCTTGCAACCAGGCAGATGGGCCAGCTGCCAAGAGTCCGTGTAAGCTACAGGATTTTGTAATACAATGACTCAGTTCTTCTAGAAACTTCTAAGGACTTTGTGCTCCCTAACAGTAGTCCATTTTGGGCTTTGGAAAGGAGAATGGCAGTTTTATAGTCTAGAAGGCCTAATATAATTTTGAATCTAAACACAGTTTCATGGAGGCAAAGACAGAATCTGGGCATCTGAAAACAAATTTCGAGTGTCTCATATTCGCTAAACAAATGGCACTTGTGCCAAGGAGCAGCCAAGGTTGAACAGAAGTTTCATTTGGTCTTCTTGGTATTAGACAGACTTTGATGCAGAAAATAATCTGGCTGAGGAGAAGAATGAATCTTTTTTTTTTTTTTTTTTTGAGAAGAATGAATTTTGAAATGACCAAGTCCCAGGGAGTTAAGTATCTTCCTGGAGCAGCAAAATTGGTAGTGTGGCATTAAATGAATTAGTCTGTAATAATGCAATGTAATTTCTCCCATGAGGCTACTGGGCACACTGGTGGTGCCCAGCCTGGATCCTCTTTGGCAGGCTGGTGTCCCCACCCTCCAGCTGTGATGGCGCTGGCCCCTAAAGGCCCACAGTTTCTTCTCCACAAAATAGCACTCAGCCACCATGTCTGGGGAAGCATGTGCTCACTGGGAGCTGGTGGGAGTGGTGGTGTGCCAGTCACAATGACCTGGGTGCATTTAGAATCATCCCTTTGTCTTTCACCGGATTCAGTTCTAGCATGCAACTCATGGCCTGGAGCTCCCTGTGGGAATGGACCAAAGCCACTCTCCTGTGGTACCACACCTCTGCTGGACTCCTTGCCCTATTCTCCTATTTCCCTAATGCCCCTTTCCCCAGGCACGTGCCTGCTGTAAATCACACACACCTGGTGCTGGTCTAGGCTTCAGCTCTCAGGGAAGATGGCCCAAAACACAGGGATCCAGGTCTGCTTCTGAGGTTTCTGATAGTTTTCCAAGATGAGGAATTTTTATTCACACTTCAGGGTATGGCTGTATGTAAGAGAATGATTGCTTGAAAATGGGTAAAATGGACATAATTTCAAATTATTCATTTATTTGAAAAAATTATTCACTTATTTGAATAATTTGAAATTAAGCACCACTATCAAGCACCACTGCAGTAATTTTAGTTACATGGCTGTCTTCTGTATTGACAAGAATTCTTTGAGGTCAAGAACCATATTCTATAACCTAGAGCCAGCACAACGTCCGATGTGCATACATTCAGTGCAGAGAGAATTTGAATAAATGCATTCAACACAGCATCAAGTGATAATCTTTACAGTTTTCAAAATTTAAAAATATTTAAGACATGGACTTAAAATGATATGAAATATCTTGGTTCTTATCAAGCTGAGTTTCATGATGATCCTTCTAGTAGTAGCATCCCTTAATGGTCTAGGATTTCATTGGGTTTTTCCTTTCCCTTTATGTCCACTCCCTGCCTAACTTTTAACATTTTTGTCCCTGAATTAGATCTGTTCGATTTGATTTTCTTCCTTTTCTTACTCATAGGTTGGTTCATAAGCATAGTTCTATTTACAGCTTCTCAGCAAAGAAGATGAATTTTACGGGTAGGGAAAGCATGACAGTTTAACCTTCCCACTTAAGAGTTCTTTTCTACTTTCTGCTTCCATCAGAGTATGGTGGACTCTTGCCTCACTGTTGCATAGCCTCCAGGTGCAACTTTAGATCACCTTGGTCTGCACATCACCAGGTTAAAACTGAATTTCAGGGAAATGATGAATAATTTTTCATCTAAGTATGTCTCATGCAGTATTTGAGGAAAATGTTTAGGACATACTCACTAAAACTTACTTGTTGTTCTTGTGAAATTCAAATTTCACTGGGTATACTGCTAGCTTTCTCCTTCCCTTCTTTTCCTTCCCTTCCCTTGCCTCCCTCCCTCCCTCTTCACAAATATTCATAAGTGCAATTTTAACAAAGAAATCTGATTTTTATACACAAAATTACTTCCAAAAATCCCATGTAATTCTATAGAATTCTGCTGAAAGGGGATGAAACTGGTACATTCATATATTACTGACAATCCTGAAAATTAATTGGAGACTACCTTCCAGAAAAGAATTTGAAAAATTACTTCAAAAGCCATAAGATCTTGGGTAAAGTAGGAATATATTTTAAAACATTTAAAGTATGTATAAAAATAGAAGCTATTTACACAAATGAGAATAGAGTGTCTTAGTCACTTTCCCATTGCTAGGACAAAATACCCAATAGCCACAACTTAGAACAGGAGAGGTTCATTTTGGCTCACGGTTTTACTCTTTGGTCTGCTGGCTCCAAGGCGGAAACAGAAAGATAGAAGCCTGGAGAAGTAAAAGGTGCTCAAGGCATGGCAGCCAGGAAGCAGAGAGAGAAGGGAGGAGCCAGGGAAGAGATGTATCTTTCTAGATCTTGCTCCTAGCAACCCACCTCTTCCAACCATGGCCTAGCACCCAATAGTACATCAACACAGGCATGTAGATCTCCATGATCCGATCGCCTTCTACAGGCCCTACCTCTGGGGGACAATCTAGATCTAAACCATAACAGAGGGCAGTAGATTAAATTAAATAAGTGTGCTCAGGGCACAGTGGTAAGCCTGCAGGGGATAAGCCTGACAGAATAAGACATTTTAGCTCATGTGGGAGATGGAGGCTAAAAGAAGTCACTCAGAATACTATGTGTGCTTCCTAAAAATGTTAAGAAGGCCGCACAAGTACCATCAGAAACTGCTTATGATGCAATAGGAAGTTGAAAAATCTATGCACGTAATTGTGTGAGGACTCTGATCACAATGATGGGAATTATACAATGGTAAGAACTGAAGTGCTGGGATTTCTTCCCCCAACTGTATGCTGTATTGGCTCATATATCTCGACCCAGGTATTGCGGTTCCCATTCCTGACTCCTCACTCGCTGGCTCTGTGAGCCTGTGCCTCAGTTTCTCCATCTGTGAAATAATGATAACACTTACCTTACAAGGTTGTAGTGAAGATTAAATAATATAACATGTAAAGCACTTTATTACTGAGACATGCTATCAAATACAATTTGCAGTGGCTATTAGGTGACTTTCATACTTCAACAGGTGCATTTATATTTTTCAAGAAACATCTTGGTTAGAATCTGCAAGTAAAATTATAATGGCGCCCAATTGGGAAGAAAGCACCCACAAGTGGAGATACTTACCAAATACACCAGGATATGGGAGTGAGTGTAGGACTCTCCTTCCAAAGACTGAGAAAAATAGGCATTGATGGAATACTGCATGCCTGGCTCTAAACAGATGGGTGTGGGAAGCAGCACAACTCTGTATTGAGAGAGATGCAGCAAAAGGCCCCTGATAAAAGTACATTTATATCACCTAGGTAACCACCGTATTTGGTAGCATTTTACTTGGGCTGGTAAGGGGGTGTCCACCTGGGGCTAAGACAAGGTCCATGTCCACACAGGCACTGGTGAACTGGCAGGACAGTACATCTACACTTAGATCCTGTTTGGCTCTTCCCCGGGACTGAGCCACACAGCAAAGTCTAAGGAACTATTTGACCTCACCTCCCTGGAGAGAGTGCGGGACAGATTTCCTTCATCTCGTCTCTCATGCCAGTGTCAACAAGGTCTCTGTTTCATTTTGCCACAATCTTTGATAAGACAAAATAAGTGGCTTAAAAATTAGTTTTTCCTAAAGACTCTCAGTTGAGAGTACTCAGCTGAGTATTTAATCTTAATTCTTGTAGCACTCCACTTGGTCACATTTCCAAACCATCTGGGCAATGGATAAGGAACATTCGAATTTATGGTCAGGAGAGCTGGACTAGGACTCTGGTTCTGCTACACAGAACCAGGAGCTACACAGGAGCTGAGACGTGGACAAGTCATTTAAGTGTTCTTCATCTCAAATTCCTCTTCATCTGATGAAGACACAATCTACCTCATTGAATTGTTATGGGTTAAATGTGATATTAAATACAAAGTACTATATAGCATACAAAAATTATGTGTTAAGCAGGATAGTCTCCTTCAATACCACTCTTCTCCTATATAGTTCCTGGGCACACATTATTGATATAGGAACCACATTCTAACGCGCCTTCAATGTTGGAGGTTGGGTCCCACACATACCTGGCGGTCGCCGGTAACGCAAAAGTCGGAGGCTTGGGCCGTGGAGTCTTGGGTGTGCAGTAGCCGCTCCCTCCTCGGGGGTGACCACCACCTGGACAGCCCAGTCAGCTGCAGACTAGACAGGCACGACATCAAAGTGTGTCGCCATGAGGATGCAGCAAGCCATTCTGTGCACAGACTTGTACACCTAATGGACAGTCTGTGGAATTGAATTTGCAACCCACAGCCCACTTGGAAAATTGAGTTTTGTAGTTGAAAGAAGTCTGAGTGACTCACTGCCAAACTCAGGTTTCTGTGTCTGTATTGTGATCCGAACAGGAAGAACACTGGTCGTGGCTACAGCTATAGCTAATGGGCCTGGAAAAGACCCTAACCTTCTGGACAGGTCTAATTTTTTTTTTGGTATGGAGGATTGATCTCGGGTCCTTGTGCTTGCGAGGCAGGTGGTGGAACCACTGAGCTAAATCCCCGGTGAGACAGGTCTAATTTTTAAGCCCTGTCTCCAAATGATTTAATTCATCATGGCCCTGGATCTCAGAACAAAGAAGAACAATTTGAAAACCTTCACAAAAGACTGTATGTGAAAGATAGATAGATGGATATAAATAGATAGATATGTGTGAGAAATATGATAACTAGCTGTATTTTGGAAGCCTCACAATTTGGAAAAGCGTCTTAAAGCTGTCAGACACATAGTCTATGAATAAAGAAAAGTATTTCTTTTTTTGTAATGATTTTCACCCTCACCAGATAAATGATCATTGGCGTTCTTGGCTTTTTTTGTAAGTGAGAAGTGGAGAATTACACACCATCAAGAGTTTCAAAGTGGGGCAGCAGCAGTGTCATGTGACACACAGTGAGCAGCTCCAGAATGGGCCCCAGAAGGGCTGGGGAGCCTCCATGACCACGCCCCCTCCATCCACATACAAGTTTTCAAGGGAAATGGTTGGTGGGTTTTAGATTACTGGAGAAAGGTTAGAAACTACTGCTCTGGATCAAGCATTTTTCTAACTTTGGTTTCTAATTGCCATTCTGCTTCAGATATTTCTCAAGGGCTTTGGGGGTGGGTAGCATTGTAGAAGTGGGTAGAGGGGGCTATGTGCTTTTTAGTCTCTTTTTTTGCAGGCTAAGGTTTAAATGCAAGTAAATGCTTCTGCTGCATTCCCTTTGAGTTTGAATCTCTACACGTGTGTTGATTTACTAAAGTTTTAGAGAAAAGGTCTCAGGAGGGCAGGATTTGTGCTACTTTAGTTGTTCTTATACAAACATTCATTTGCCACTTCTTCAAACTGGTCCTTCAAACATGTAACTCCAACTTTAGCCTCACTGCATGGACAAAGTAGAGCAGGCAGCTCATGATGTTGCTTCACTATCTTTAGGAAATCCTTTTATTTATAGTGCTCTCCAGCTGGCCTACTTTTGTACATCATTTAAGGAAGACCCTATTCTAGCAAGGCTGCAATGGCAACAGTTGAGAATGTATTTCCCTCAGCTTTCTGCCGTTGTAAAGCTGGAGTTCAAGGGTACCTGAGTTTCATAGCGAACGGCGATGGTGAAGTACATGGGAAAAGGAATGTTGTTGACAACAAATCTCAAGCCAGCCCCAGGGAGAACCTTGGCAAATCCAGGTCCGGTCCATGTAACTGGGTTCCCAGGAACAGGCTCTCAGAAAACAACGTGAACCGGTGGCACCTGGCCAAAAGTCACCAAGAGGAATGTAAATATCTTTCCCTGTAGTCAAGGCCTGGAAAGTTCAGAGGCAAAAAAGAATTTCCTGGTTTGTATATGATCCATCTACGACTTGGGTAAATTATTCCAACCAGGATACACTCCAGAGTGCAGCTGAGAATAATGTGCTGAAGCTGCAGCTTTGAAACACATTACTGAATAGCGTGATTGACTTAAAAGCAGTGTCACTGAAAGCCACTTTAATTTTAAGTATCCTGTGCACTAATGAACTGAGCAAATTCCGTATTGACACTCTTGGCTTTTCTCAGATATAATTGTGGAGTTCTGGCAAAAATATGGAGGATAAAGAGTATCCCCCTTCTACTTTAGTGATTTTGTCTAATTGTGCACGACAGTGAAAAAACCCATACAAATTTATTCTCTAGGTATTTCTTCCAAATAAACATGAGAAATGCTCTTCTTCTATCTTCCTGAGGGCGTATAAGTACACAACTCCCCGTTCACTTGATTGATTAGAATCCCAAATGTCCCTACAGTGGCTGTCAGCCCAAGGCCATCTGGGCCCTGTAGATAATATTGTTTAATTACTTTTGCATCTGCCTCTCCACATTCCCAGGCTCTACTCAAACTCTGCCTCATGTTGCTTTTTGCCCATGTTGCTGCAATAGCTCTTGGCTATTCTCTCCTCTCTCTCTCTGGTCCAATACACATTACATGCTGCTGCCAAGAAAGCATTTCAAACTCTTCCTAACTGTCAACAGAATAATGCTCCAAGTATTTAGCCCAGAGTTCAAGCTGCTCTGAGAGCTTCCCCAATCACCCTTCATTTGATAAATGTTTGCATAGCAACGATTTACTACCAGCCCGAGTGAGTAATGCAAAGATGAACAGGACTGAGCCTCTTCCATAGAGGAGGTCAGTCTTGAGCTGGGGACAGAAACATAAGAAACTGTGCTGCCAGATTTGGTTCTAATAGACAGAGGTATATATAGACTTGACCCATGTAACGTTTTTCAAAGTCAAAAACTACCCTAGCAAGTTCAGTAGACGCTGCAGGTGCCCCTTGATGCCCTGCACCTGGCTGGTACATCCATTGCCCACTTGGGCAATACTCATAGCTCACAGCTGAGCCTCATTCTGGAGGCTGGGTTGGCAATGAGGACCTTGGTGTGTAGCCCTATGGAAGGTCCCTGGCCAGAAGTAGGGTACAATTGCTAAAACTGTCACCTACAGGGATCTGGGACAGGATAAAGGGGAGGGAGAGCACTGACTTGAGCAGAATTTGTGGAACTAAGAGACATGGGAGACACAGTAATTAGGTGGGTTGTAGAAAGGGTGGCTGTTGCTGAAGGCCTATGATGAGGGGAAAATGACAAGCCCAGAACTTCAATCGCCAGTATAAAGCAACATACTCGTGAGGATCAGAGGGTCTTCTTGGGGGGGCGTATTCAAAGAGACCCATTTTTAGCTGGAAGGCAGGAAGAACTGGTGACTTGTCAAAAGACATAATCACTGAATGTCAGAGAAGGCTGAATTGTCAGGCTAGGCACGTTCCCCATGCTAAAGTCAGGCCCTACCAGGGGAGAGGCAGGACCTAGAGACATGGGATGATATACATGAGAACCTCGAACTCTCAGCCTCTCCTCAGAGCTCTTAGGCTCCACCATAGGAAGAACCGAAGGAGGAACCCACCCACCCTTACTGAAAGATAGAGCCCCACTACTCCACCCCCACCACACCTGCGACAATGCAGAAACCTCCAGGACACATGGCTTCCTCAGGATCTGCCTGTCTCCTGACCACTTACCTGATGATTAGGGTCAAGTCTCTGCATGCTTGGAGAAGGAAAGCATTGGATCTTTGGAAGAGGGATTATAACCAAAGGAGCGTCAGGACCTGGCTGACATGGATCACGAGCAACTGGAGACTGGCTGAGCATGGACCCGAATATGGATCGGAAGCAGAATAGGAAGCTGGATGAGGCAGAGTTTGTTGATTTGAAGCCGCCTGGGATCTAGGATTTAACAGCCTGGCAAGGGCCCTGGGAGATGGATATGTTACTGGAGTAGCTACTGAAAGCTTAGAAAAAGCTGTGGGCCAGAACAAATGAAGTAGAGACGCCAGAACTGCTGTAGTGGACTATGGAGAAAGTGATACAAGACTCACAGAATTAGGCATGCCAGATTGGATCTGAGATGCAACACTGGAAAACCTACCAGCTAACTATACTCCTGGTGTGGGGGCTGAAAGATTCCATTTATCAAAGCAATAACGCATGAACTGGCCAAGGGCACACCAGTGTCTCAGAAAAGCTGCAAATTAACTCTTCTCTGTGGACTTATAAGACAGACCGAGTTCTTTATTATCAATGTGCCTGACAGGATCCTAGACTATCAGAGGCTGCATGGTAGCATTTAACCCTCAAAAGTGAGATGGCATAATTAGAATATGCAGCAAGGCTGCAATGGAAGATAAGGAAGCCTGACTCACAGCAATCTTCCGTGGAGATGAAATAACAGAATATAGTGTTCCTAGGAGCAAGACAGATGAGCACTCAAGAAGTATTATTTTATATATATATATCTGAAAGTGAGCAAATATGAATCAGCAAAAGTTTGAAGTCAGCTATGTCAGTGGAAAGACACCATTCTCTGCCAAGTTTCTGGATCAGATCCACTTCTCAGTCCCAGAAGCCACTGACTAAATGAGGGCCCAGGTACCCATGAGGAAGAATTCTTCAACACCATGGCAAGTGTGATTCTCTTACTTATTTACCAAAGAGATCTATGGTTATTTACTGGAGTAACTGACTATTGGGATGGGAATATGCCTGTACCTAGTGCTAGTAAGTAGACAGAGGATCTGAGTTGATGCTGATAACCAGATGCTCAAAATATACCATTGCAGTCCCCTCGTTAGAGTAGGGGAATATGTGGTCACATAATAAATGGGGTGTTAGCTCAGGTCCCTTTCATATTGAGTTTACTGGGCTTATAGAACCAAGCTTCAATCCTGAATATATATAGATCATCCATTGATCCACTTCCTGAATATATAACTGGGATAGACCTGATTTGCAGTTGGCATTGGTCCTTAGACCTGTAGAGTAAGAGCTCTTGTAGCAAAAGCTAAATGAAAGCCTTTGAAATGACCTTTCTCTCACCAACTGCAAGATAAGATGGCAAATAAAAAACAATACAGTATTGCAAATATTGGGTATCCCTCAAAGTGCCACTCTTGGAGACTCAAAGATAAAGGGGTGTTGGTTTCTCTCATTCCCATTTAATTAGCTAATACTATTCCTGCAAGAAGTGGAAGGATCACTGACAGAAGTGAATGACTGCAAGGTTAACCAAGCTGGAACCCCCCTCGCAGCTGCTGTGCTGGACAGAGGCCCTTACTGTAGCAGATGAACACATCCTTAGGCACATGCCATGCAGCCACTGACAGGACACCCAAGAAAGCAAGAACAGCAGCAGTCTGTATTCATGCAGGGAGGGAAATAGTGTGTATTCACATTCTTGCTCCAGGGCTACATTCATTCTCATCCTTTGGTTTCCTGTTGCATTATAGCCCCCAAAACTCTGCACCATCCAGATGTCCTACAGAATATCTCACTGATCCCCTATACTGAGGGACAGTGAAGTAAGTCCGTTGGCCCAAGGTGATGTTATATGGATTCCCACAGTGAGAGTCTGAGGCTTTGGCCAACATTACACCCTGAGGCCTCAGAATGTCTGATTAACCAACGTAGGAAAATAAAATGTCTCCTCAGCTCAAGGGACTCACTTTCAGCAAGAGAAGTGCCTCAATGGTCACGTGATTTTGGGATCCACTGCTCCTACATAAACCCTCCCATGCAGGAGACGCTGATTTGAGATGGTAGTGAAATGGAAGCATCAACTTCACCAGCTTAAAAGTGACACTCTGAGAGGGTGTGACAGCCTTGCAGATTTTACAGATTCCCAAAGCCTATGACCTTCATGTGATACTGTCTCCAACAGGTAGAATACACGAGCTTGGGAACCAAGCAGGATTAGCCACTCCCAGTGACCATGGGAATTGGGGCTTCTTATCCTTGCAACTTTAGGCTTTATGGTTCTAGAAGCCTTGATTCTTGGGCAAGGACAGAGGTCCACTAACTCTAAGCTATGGCTCCTATTGGATCACTCGGGTTCTCCATGCAGTAGATCAGCAGTCACAGAAAGGAATTACCATACCTGGTAGGGCTCTTGCTATATAACGGAACACAAGGAATCTGCATGGCCTCGAGCTGATGCAATGGGCCTGACACAGGGATGGTAACCAGGGCACACCCCCGAGGGATGAGGTTCTGAGCCATCTCCCTCAGAAGAAGTACTATCTATGAGCGAGGGGAACCCAGAATGTGTGGAGAAAGGGGAAGGAGAAGTGAGTATCAGAGACACCCCGGATGCAGGAGCCGGGAGGTGTGGTTTGTTCCACCAATCTCCTTTTGCAAATTTCTCCGGGGAAGTGGGAGGAGTCCGAATTCTGGAGCAGCTGTGCCTCTGTGGAATGTGCTTAATGTGAGAAGCAAAGGGGCAGGGCTGGCTCTCTGACACACAACCTTCGCACTGACAGGGCCCCACACTGACAGGGGCCTCACGTTTGGTCTAACACTTTACAGTCACCACCCTGAAATCATAATTTTTATCTTTGAAATTGTTTTCTAATGAAATTTCTTTCTTTTTTCTTTTTTTTGGTACCAGGGATTGAACTTGGGTCCTTGTGCTTATGCAGCAGGCGGCGAAACCACTGAGCTAAATCCCCGGCCCTCTAATGAAATTTCTTGGGACAGTGGAGAAGGCACAGGCTCAGAAGGGAGATGCAAAATAAGCATGTCTGCTTCCTTGTTGCCCCGTTTGCAGATGGTGACACTAGGCACAGAAGCCCGGTGGACCAACTTGGCGCAGGAATTCAATGAGACTCAAGTTAGGTACAAGGTAAGTGGGTTAGGTCTATGACTAAGCGCAGGTGTCATCAGCTCCTGGAGGCCCAGATTTCTGCCTGAGCCAGTTTGCTTTGAATGAAGAACGAAGCCAAGGCACCCTAAGAAACACGGCTGAGGAGCCCCATCATAACCTTCTTCTTGTTGTCCCCCAGGATTAGCCAGTTACTTCCACTGAAAGTGGTGACCGGCAGGAAAGAGAAGTTAGGCAGCTCATGTTTCCTTTCCTTCCAGTCCTTCCTTTCTCTCCAGCAGGCTGAAGATACAGAGTGTTGTAGAACACACACCAAAAAGTAGAACTCAGGGAATCGGGTTCATTTTATAATTTTATAATTGGCTCATTTTATAATTTCTGTAATTTCAGTTAAAATTGCACTGCATGATACAAAGATGAGTGGTATAATTTACACTAATAATTTAAAATTTTAATGTGTCATAGAATGACATTGACTAGCACCTAAAAACACTATGACAAGTTGAGAGAAAGACCACGAAGGAAAGGAAAAAGCTTTGTATTTGCAAACTTTCAGTGGCCTCCTCCTCTCTGACTGTTGAGCAAGAGGCCCTGCACACGGTCTGAGCAGCGCCCTGTGGGCTTCAGTGGCTGCTGGTGGCGTGCTGCCACGTCCTGTTCCTGGGCGCCACAGTCATTTGCGAGCTCTTGTGTGGGTCACAGGTGCCCCCTTCTCTTGGTACTCATCCCAGGCTGATGGGAGGCGCCCGCCACAGCCAGGCCTGGCTGATGTGGGAATGAGGCGGCAGCTCAGTGGTAACTCTGCAGTGCGGTCTGTGCTTCCCTGGGGCATCAGGCCAAGGCCAGGCTTCACTCAGACCCCAGCCCTGCCTCACTCTCCTCTCCGGACCCACTTCCCTCAGTTACATAGATTTTTGTTTTTTGCTTTTTTTTTTTGGTACTGGGGATCAAACTCTGGTCCTTGCGCTTATGCAGCAGGCAGCGAAACCACTGAGCTAAATCCCCAGCCCACTTTTTTTTTTTTTTTTTTTGGTACTGGGGATCGAACTCGGGTCCTTGCGCTTGCGAGGCTGGTGGCGGAACCACTGAGCTAAATCCCCAGCCCCCAGTTACATAGATTTTTGATGAAAAGTCTCTCAATAAAACACAGGGACCTGACCTGTGCTGTGATCTCCACTTTCAGATAATCCAACCTAAGACAATGTCACACACACACACACACACACACACACACACACACACACACACTGGAAATAACATTTTCACAAAAAACTATGAAGATCTTCTTATGTATTCTTCAATTGTCCTGAACCAACCCACACCAGAACCAACCAGTCATTGGAAATGACTGATGAATGGGATCCCAGGGGTGGAAGCAACTAATTACGTGCAGATGTCAGGGAACATCAGAGAAAGAGAAATCAGAATGGGGCATAGAAGGTTGAGGGGAAGTTTTCTGAAGTAGTAACAGAAGTGGCCATTTCAAGCAAAAGGCAGGAGAGCATGTCCTGGAGGCACAGGGTGGGGTTTCTCAAAGTGCTACTGCCTGTGGCATTAGCCAAGCATGGAGGAGGCTGTTCCTCAGATCTCGCCTCACTCAAGTGAGGTCACAGTGCCTGACTCTGCAACTCTCCAGATGCCAGTGTTCTAGAATGTTTTGTTTTGAAGAGGAATAATGCATTGGAGTTTTCCCCAAAGGCTGTAATTCTTCCGTGCCTGGTTCTTCCTTCCCTCCATTTCTATTCATGAGGGTAATAAAAGCTTACACTAACTGGGCTCATGAGGGCCAGGCATAGTTCTATGTGCATGATTGTATTTTTCATTTATGGCCTGTGACAATGGCTGTGAATAAATGCCTTACCTCATTCTGCTCATCAGTACGTATGCTTTGCCTCTGATCTTTCTTCAGTACTATATTTCTTTTATCAATTCTGAAATAATTTCCTTGTTGCTGGAAATATACATCACACGTTGGCAAAGCTGTTGCTAATATCTTAAAAAGAAAAGAGGTGACAGTTTAGCTAACCATCAAAGCTATCAGTCATACCCTAGTTTAAGAGATTCAAATTATACCATAATTAAAAAGGTAATCACGAGTCTAGTTTAATAGCCCCAGGAAGAAGTACTGCAGGAAATTAACAATATTTTTGTTTCTCTGAGAAAAAGTGGAAATTCTTGGTGGTCCCAAGGCCAAATTTTGAGTTTTCTTTTAAAAGATACTATGCTGGTTAATGCCTAAATTGAGAAAATATTCAATTATGAGCTTGGTTTTGTGGTGTTTAAAAATGGTACCAATGTTATGTTTCAATGCGAAATCTCAAGGAGAAAGAGAAAATCACCAATCGGCATGACATAGAGATTCAAACAATTCTCAAGTGTTATTACTTCTGACACTACAGACCGATTATTCTTAGTTCCTACATTTTGTAGACGTTGGTTCCCATAAGAATTATATAAAGGTAGTCAAATTCCACCAAACTAAAGGAGAGAAATCACATTCATGCAGCTCCAGTGTCCTTAAAACCCTGGCTTTTCTAGGCTTCTTTTTTTCATCATCCTTTTGGTTGTTCAGCTGCCAACTCAGCTAAAATCTCCACATTTCCAAATGCTGACTGCACCCTTGATACTGGTGTTTGCTTGGCTGATTCCATTGTTGGTTTAACAAACAAGAGTTTGACTGTCACGGGGTCTCTGGTGGCTCATCCAGAGTGCGCAGTCCTCTGGTCAGTGCTGACCCACATCAGGGATCCTGTTCATTCCTGAGTGCACTCTTTAGGCTCGGCCGTGCTGTCTGGCTGGGCCGGTGCCTCTCTGCCATGATGGGCCCATTGGATAGGTCACCCTGGGATTCCATCTGTTCTCCTGTCACCCACAGTATTCATGTTGTAACGCAAAGTTTTACTTTTCCAGTATACAGAAAGCAAATGCAGAATTAATGTTAAGTCTATACCAGATTCTATATTATATTGAATTCAACCATTATTAGTTGTTAGGTCTTGAAGCCATGTTTTTGCCACACGGAGAATAGCGACTCGTTCCCTACTTTTCTCTTTCAAAGTGCTTCAGGGGGTGGGGGGGAAGCCTGTCTTCCCAAGCCTCACAGGGTTTGCCTGGGGACCCGGCTGCACACAGACCTGACTCAGTGCCTGGGGATGGGCTTAGTTCTCATGAGCTCCCAGGTGATGTCAGTGTTGCTGGCCTGCAGACTATGTTTTGAGGAGCAAGGAGATATATATACCTTCAAGAGCCACCAAGCAAGTTAATTGTAATTCTTCTTAGTTGTCCGGTTGAAATATTAAAACAATTATCCACAGGATGCAGTCTTGGGTTTCCATCCATTTATATTTCCGGCTTCACTCTTTCTGATCTCTCTGTTACCTCTTAGAGCCATAGTTATGCCTGCTTAGACTACTGCAGACCACTTTCTCTCCAACTCCACCTTCTCTTCTGTAGGGTAAGTTTGCAAGAACACTAAAGACATTCTTCCATCATTTTCTTGCTCAGAAGGCTTCAATGAGTTCTCATTGTGCAAAGAATAAAGTTTAGCCTCCTTAGTAGGAGACTGTAATTTTATTTTCCAATACTTTTTCCCTCTTTTAACTCCCTACTCTACTTGTGAATACACCTGTATTATTCCTCCTCTAAGATGATATTTATCATTTTCTCTGGCTAGACCATCTTCTCAGCTATTCTACAATCAAGATCCATGCGTTTTCAAGTCTCAGACCAAATGATGCTACCTATTAAGGCCATTCGTAAGGGAGTCCTCATGGCTTAAAAGTGCTAACAATGCACCAACCCTCCCTGTAATAGGGTACTAGGCTCATCTGAGCCCATCTTGGGCTATGCATATAAAGGTATTAGCCAGAGCGAGAACTCCTGGGGCCTGAGACCCTAAGAGTACCTTTTTTATCCTGATGCTGAGCTCAGCATTGTGCATGTTGGTGAGCAACACTGTAATATGTTAAGGGCAATTTAGTAAGGGGAACTTGGGTTTTAAACCAGGTTTCCAGCCTCTACTGCCTGTATGACTTTGGCCAAGTTACTTAGCTTTCTACTGTTTTTCCTCTTCTGGAAATCAGGGATGACAATGCTTATGGCTGTTTGGAGAGTTAAATGAAATATATGTTGTGAAGTACAGAGCAGTAAATTAATGGAACTTTCATTAACAATATATCAGCAGTAGCAACAGCATGGTAAGAACACCACAAAAGTATGTTAAGTGAATGCAGATAATTAAATGGTGCCTAATTTAAATCTTTTTGACTACAATTAAAGATCTTATCCTCAGTGGAAAAGAAAAATTACATGATTGGTGCCCTTTAAACAATCCCATCTCAAATTTTCTTTCTTTTGCCACAGGCATTACTTTCTAATCTTTTAAGAAAAATTCACCGGCCCATTAAACCTATTTTCCATCGTCAGTTTTTTCTTTAAGCCGTGGAGGATTCATGTTATAAATGATGGGACCCTCTCACAGTGACCCCAGCGCTCCTTCAGACTCTACCTGTGACCCCTGGCCTAGGGCTGTGCTAGCACTCTTGGCTCTGTCCTATTAGTTGGTCAGAGCACCCGCCACTGGGCACAGGCTGAATGACTGGTAAGTACTCGAACAGGTCATCTGTTTTATTTTATCTTTTTTTGGTACCGGGGATCGAACTCTGGACCTTGCATTTGTGAGGCAGGCAGCGGAACCACTGAGCTAAATCCCTGGCCCCAGTTCATCTGTTTTAGATCATATTTTGGTTTCTTTTTCTTATCTAAAAGGTGGGAACTATTGACTTCACAGTAAAGGCCTAAATATGTAAATACCAATATTTCTTTCCAAAAGTTTTCCTTTTTGGTCACCATCATAAAGATACAGCGATAAAGAGCAGCAAGAAGAATCGAGGCACAGAATTGTTTCACTCTGAGCCCACTCACCACAGCTTATGTCTAAGTGTAGACAGTGACAGACTCACTTCCAGTCATTAATCAGCAAATTGCAAGCCTCCTACTGGGCTTCGTCATCTCTCTTCACCAACAGAGTCCGGATAAGAAGAGGCCCTGGCAAATGACTTCGACACTGGTGCCCGGAAGGCGCTCCCCTGCTTTCTCTACCCAAATCTTGTCTAGAGAATTTTCACATGTGTTCTCTCCTTAGAGTCTTTTACCTTGAGTCACCCTTTCCTTTCACATATTCCTATCGATGGCTGGAGCCGCAGTCTTGACAATCTTTTGTACTTCATTCATGAATTATCAGAGATCCACAAAATCTCCACTGTGTGTCAGGCACTGTGCTAAGCACTAGTGCAACAATGAGGACTACAAGACACACCCACTGCATGTAGCTTACAGTATCATGGGGGAGACAGAGACGCTCATGTTCAATCAACATATTCCACCTGACGCTTGCACTGGAAGAGCAAAGATAAAGTCTATTTCATCACAATTTGATCTGATTTGCTTTTCTGATCCAGGCTCTGTGCTAGAAGTGGGATACAAAGGTAAGCAAAGCACAGACTCTGTTCTCAAAATTTACACAACATGCACTCAGATGCTATAACACGCAACTCAGAGCAGCATCTGTGGACAGTCCATTCCCTTCTCAGTACACTAACCACAATCTCAAGTGTGCGCTTCATGTATTTACCTGTGCGCCATCAAATGAAGTCTGTGGGGAGAATCAATGAGATACGAACCAAAGGCGCCAGTCCTTGGAGGGGCGTGGCTTCCTCTGCCTCAGAGAGGTAGAAATTCAAAGGAGCAAAGAAGTAGCCGGGGGCAGGTTTGGTGCAGCTTCGGCCAACAACGTGGGAGCGGCATTCACACTGCCCATCCTCGGGTGTGCAGCTGAGAAGAAAACCTATCGTGAGAAAGGGGTGGGCGTGTGTGTGTGTATGTGTATCGGGGAGGTGTGTGAAGTGACGACTGGGTGTGCAGAGCTAGAGGCTTCTGGAGTTGGGACTCATCTACCCATTGTCCCATGAGGATGAGGAGAGGCCCGGGCTCCAGCTGACTGGTCTTGAAAAGTGAATTCAGATCCAGTGAACCCACGCAGCCACTTCCACTTCTTTGGTTCTCTGGTGCTCCTCCAAAAGCTAGGAAAAGGGCTGTGTGAGGGTCTGTCTTTTTTTTTTTTTTGTAACAGGGATCGAACTCGGGTCTTTGTGCTTGCGAGGCAGGTGGCGGAACCACTGAGCTAAATCCCCAGCCCTAGGTCCCTTCTTTATAGTTTGGCACATAGGTGGTCTTTAAGGCAGGCCTTTCAGGCACCCACCCACCAGCTTATGGGAAACCCAGGCAGGAGGATTATTTATCTGACTCTCGGCAATATCTGAAGTAGAAGAAATAACTGGGCTATAGTGAATGTCCTTTTACTCCCTTGGCTCATTACGGAATAAAATCCTTCACTTAGGACTATGAACATAACAGAACAGCACGTGCCATGTGGAAATACGAACTACTGCTACAAAACTCCATTATCCATTGTACAGACTCACGTGTTAGAATAAGCACCTCCAGTATCACGGTCGCAGGGAGAACATCCATGGAGATGAGGGCCCAGGCCCCAGTAGCCAACCTTTGGAGAGAAAGGGCTCAGTTGATCCCAGCTGAGAAGACTTTTGCTGCTCTGATGTCCAGTACTGAAATCATTGCAAAGCCACTGCCACACAGCAAATGGACCAATGGCCGGGCCAACCAGGCTTGGCCACAGGTGACCTCCATGGATCCCATCTCCTCCACCTCTAGGAACTTGAGTAGTGGGGACAGAAGGTTGTCCATGTACTGTTTCAAGCAGAAATGCAATGGAAACCAATTCTTAAAGCCCCAGCTTTTGCTGAAGCTGGGTCATTTAAGTCCTCTTCGAGCTCTACCATTTTACTTGCAGCTGTTTAATAAAACCTTTAGATTCCCTCACCACAAGAATCCTGGGGGTTTTACTTACAACACTGAAATATTTGAGGATAGAAAAAAATCAGTCAAGCTGACTTTAAGATATGCTACGAGTATCACGGTCCAGTAGAGACAGTCACTTGTAAACCAGTCATTTTGGCACGAGGTACACCTGTGTGAGTCAACTCTGTGGTTCAGGACTTTTTCAATCATTGCAACATCTTGAACTTTGTGCAGCATAAGCAGCTAGTGAGATACAAACAACTACTTTTAAAGTCCGGTAACAGTATAAAATGTTCAGAAAAAAGTACTTCCCTCTCAAACCTCGGTTTAATATGCTCAGATATAAAATGTAGATTTCAGTAGGCAGGAAACTCTTGTTTGGAATGGTCTTAACTTTATCCACAATGTTTTGTTATCTTGAAAGGTTTTTTGCTCAGTTTTACTCAAAAGGTTTATTTCAAACATTAAACAGTAATGTTGTGTGTATAAAATGCAGCAAAGAGCTTTTGAAAAATTTCCCCCAAACCAAACTTCAGTTTGAGAAAAAAAAAAAAGTGAAATAAACTACTTCCTTCAGGATGTGGTTGTGAAGACTCCAGGAGCGAAGGCAACAGGTCCTATCAGCCACTCAGGTGGGCCAGGGCACCACTGGACAGACCTGCAGGTGTCACCTGCCGGATGCTGGGGCTCCATCACAATGGACAATCCCTGCCTCCCAGCATCTGGTCAGTTCTTTTCTTCCCACAAACACAGCAGGGAGTGTGCAGCCTGTGAGGTATTAACTGACCGACCTGTGAAAAGCCAGCCTGAGGGCCGGGAATTTAGCTCAGTGGTTCTGCCGCCTGCCTCAAAAGTGGAAGGACATGAGTTCGATCCCTGGTACCAAAAAAAAAAAAAAAAAAAAATCCATCTCCTTGTTTCTTATTATCTGTTATTTTCCCTCTTCTTCACATTTACTTCCTTGCTTCTTTTCTCCCCATGTCTGCTTTCCCATCCTAATATGTTTTGAGTAAAGCGACTTAAAATATTAGCACCAAACTATTTCCTCAGAGGCACATGTTTCTTATTTATCAGCTACATTTCTTCAGACACATCAAGGTCACTGTTCTTTTATTAGGCTAAGTTTTTGTTTTTCCTGTTTCTAAAATGTCATAGTGGGCTGCCAAGATTGGAGAACAAAGCAAACAGCTGGGCTTCAACCCCTCCACTGCATGACACATTTCTTAAGGAGTGAAAATGTCTTATTTTACTAATTTTACAAGGTACATGCTCCTAGGTTTAGTGGTATCTGTGAAAAATCCAAGAGTTTACTTCTCTTAGGAATCTAAAATACATTTAAACTCAAGGTTTTTTGTTTGCTTGTTATTTTATTTTATTTTTTAAGGGACTCATTTAAAATATTTTTAGGCAGAAAATGGTAGGAGTGGTAAGGGAATTGTGTCCAAGATGTAAAAGAAAGGCTGCCTGTTTGGCCTGGTGGGCCAAGGAGGAGACAGATAAATGTCTTGCGTTGTCAGGCACAGCGAGAACAGCACTGGAAAAGCCCACTGGCAGCTCTGCTGGGTAGGTTTGGTCCAGGGCAGTGGTTGGCTGGTGAATGGCTGACAGCCATCTCTGAAGGACCGGCAGTGGAGGGGCCGGTGTACAGTGCTTGCCAGTTTCTGCAGTGTGAATACTCAGACCACGTGAGCACCAAAATACAACAGAACAAGGAGAGCGAGTAACAAGACCAAGTCCCTTAGAAGCAATGGTGCTGGAAGTCTGCATCACTGCATGGAAGGGAAATTACAGGTGCATACGTACGGCGCACTCTTTGCAGCGTGGTCCGGTGACAAAGGCCCTGCACAAACACTGGCCTGTATCTGCGTCACAAGCTGAGACCGGCAGGCTCCCGAGGGGGTCACAGTTGCAGGCTGAAAGCACAGAATTACAGTTATTCTCATCCTCGAGTCCCCCAGTTTTGAAAATGTCCTTCATTGCTCACACTGAGCAAAACACATAGCCGCAAGGACAGAGCAGCCTGCCCTGGAACTCTGCTGTTGCCTAGCTGCAGTATTGTACTGCTCCCTGTGCTACACAGGAAGTTCCATCCCAGACGTTCTCAGAGTCTGTAGCTGACACAGTCAGTGGAGGAGGCTGTGTGGGCTGCAGCACTGGCACCGTCAGCCTGAGTGATGCTGGCCAGGCCGGTGACTCAGAGGCCGAGTTTCCAAGAGTCACGGTTATCACTGACGGGTCCCTGTCTGGCAGATGCAGCTATCACTTCCCTCTCTCTTTCTCACTGCTGAGTTATTCTTTTCTCTTCATTCTCCCCCTTCTATGTCTCCTCCACACATAGATATACCTGAGTCCTGCTTATTGTGATAGCTAAGAAGTTAGGTGGCCAGAGCTAGGTACACACTCCCCCTGCAGGAACAACTGTCCAGCAACTGATGAATGGGTACATCACAGGGGGCACCGCCATCCAATGGAATAGTGTTTGTTTAGCAATTAAAAAAAGAAGCATTGATACTTGCTGCGATATGGATGAACCTTGAAAACATGCTAAGTGAAAGAAGCCAGTCACAAAAGACCTCATAGTATACAATTCCTTCTGTATGAAATATCCATAGTAAGTAAACATGTAACGACAGAATGTATTAGTGCTTGCCTAGGGTGGGGGAATGAGGACTAAGGAGTAGTAGCTAAAGGGTATGGGCTTTCTTTCTTTCTTTTCTTGCAAAATACATTAAAAAATTCACTATCATTTTTCAGTTAAGTGCATTTACATTGTTGTGCAACCAAATTCCAGAACTCTTCATTTTTTAAAACTGAAACTCTGAAGCCATTAAACAACTCCCAATTCCTCTTTTCCCCAACCTCCAGAAACCACCATTTTACTTTCTGTCTCTCAGAAAGTAAATTTCTTTTATTTGAATTTGACTGCTCTCTAGGTACCTCATATAAGTGGAATTACACAGATTTTCCCCCCTTGAAGTACTGGGGATTAAACTAAGAGTACTTTGCACATGCTAGGGAAGTGCTCTACCACTGAGCTATGGCCTTCTGTTTTCTTTTGAGATAGTTTCACCAAGTTGCCCAGGCTGGGCTCAAACTTGTGATGCTTCTGTCTCAACCTCCCCTGTAGCTGAGGTTACAGATGTCCACCACTGCACCCAGCTGAAGTTTTGTCTTTTTGTGACTGCCTTGCTTTTCTTAGCATGATGTACTTAAGGTTCAACCATGTTGTAGCATGTGCTAGAATTTTCTGCCTTTAAGGCTGATATATATAATATATTACTTTTTGCCTAGGGATAGGGAAATGGATATGTCCATTTACTGATGGATCCTTGGGTCACTCTCATCTTTTGTCTATGGCGAATGATGCTGTTATGAAAACAGGTATACAACTCTCTCTTTGAAAATTTGCTTTAAATTCTTCTGGTATATATCCAGAAGCAAGATTTCTTCTTGGGTTGATAAAGATGTTCTAAAGTTGATTGTGTTGTTGGTTATGTAACTAAAATCATGCAATTATACTCTTGAAAGAGTAAATTGAATGGTATGTGAATTACTTGTCAATAAATCTCTCTCTATCATCCGCACACATGCACGTGCACATGCACACAAACACACACAGAGAGTCACAAAAAAACCAGTGTTCAGCCTGATCTCATAGGACATCATGTTAGCCAGTGAACCAGGGAGACACCAGGAGTGTTACATGCTGTGATGGAAAGTTGTTCTGATTACAAAATTCACTTTATAACATTTAATTTTGCCATCACACCTGAGAAGAGCACTTTATGACAGAAAGATTCAGTCAGTTGCTTTCTAAAAATGCAAATAGCCCACAGCTCCTTCGATGGACAAAAATACAGAGCATAATGCAGTAATCAAATGGAAGTCGTTTACCTAGACTCCCTGAGGACCCCACAGCTCTGGGAGGCCCTAAGCAGCTCTAAACTTCCGTGGACCCTAAACCCACGGGAGGCCCACTTGGCCCCAGAAAACTGCTGCCGTTGTTTCCCCTTGACCCCTCCCTTACTTCTTTAATTTCTTCCCTTTCTTTGTCAGAGAATTCCTGAATCCGTATGAGGAGGGGTGTGAGAGCAAAAGGATAAATAATTTAAAAAATAAAACCCCCAAAATTGTGTCTTGAAAATGACCCAAGAAGCCATCACAATGCACATCACATGAGATAATAAATCTGTAAAGAGTCCATTAGTGGAGTAGTGGAGGCCATTTTCTTAGAGGTTTTGCCATTTGGCATTAAATTTTTTTATATATATATATATATATATATATATATATATATATATATATATGATTTTTTTGTGTGTGTGTGTGCCAGGGATTGAACTCGGGTCCTCGAGCTTGCGTAACAGGCGGCGAAACCACAGAGCTAAATCCCCGGCCCCGGCATTAAATTTCTTTGCCACCCCCCGCCCCGCCTTGGTCCAGGAGGAGGAACTCGCCCCTGCTGGTCACTTCTGCTAAATTTAGTAAACCACGGACAAAAGCTATCTCCTAACTTGCTAGAATTTGTGGTAGGTATTGTACCACTTAGAAGACTCGGGGGCTGGTAGGACTCTTTAGGTGTCTGCAATTAAAGACTTTAAGGGCTGAGGGTGACAACATCAGCTCTAAAGCTCACCCCAGTTGGTGGGCCAGCCCTGAGGACTCACGCTGGCAGCCCCGGGGGCCTGAGGCGCTCAGTCCGTAGTGGTTGCCTTTGCACTGGTCACACTTGGCTCCTTGCACGTTCTCCTTACACAAGCACTGGCTGGCCACAGCGCTCGAGACAGGCTCAGAGTGGCTCACACAAATGCCGCCAGACACGTTCCCATCAGCGTCGCACTCACAGGCTGGGGTCAGAGAGATGCAGATTCTTAGTTAACTGCAAACTGTAAAAACTGAAATATAAGCACAGCATTTTACCCATGCTAGAACTATTTCACTTCAGTTAAATAATTAAATATGTTTACATCATTAGATTAACAGACAAAGCTGTTTAGAATGTCTCCCAGATTTCTGGTATTGGAAAATGTCAGATAATTCCATACATTTATCTTGAAAAGACTTAAATGATTATAAAGTCAGAGGATCACAGAAAGCCTGTTATTTTGAAAACTGAATGTTAAGAATGGATTCATTCTTTTGGGGGTGAATGAAAATTAATTTTCGCTTTGGAACTAATTTTCATAGATGTAGTCGTCCCACAACATTGTGCCTAACGATCAAATGGTAACTTTTATGTTGTGTAAATTTCAACTCAGTGAAAAATGGATTAAAGAAGAAAAAGACTAAAGGTTAAGAAAAGGTCAAGAGACAAGTAAGAGTGGAATGTTGCGATGACGGATTTGTCTTATCGCAAGAGCCATACGAAAGCAGTCACGTAGGAGGTCCACCAAATCTCTGAAACAGGGTTAAAAGCTAAGTCTGCTCTTCTTCATCATGGACAAAATATACCGCAATGAAAGCATATCATTCTTTTGGATTTTTTTTTTCTGGAACACCTCCAAAAAAGAAAGCAAGGGACCACTGGGAAGGACTCATACCCTTGTGTGTCCTTTTTAGAAATCTGCTGGGGAGGCAAAGCTTGAATGAAGAGATTTGGACAATAGAATAAGCAGACATCTGTAGCAAAGGAGAAACAAAAGTAGTGATTTTTTTCTTTTTTAGTGGAAATTTGAACAATGCAAGAAAGGAGTGTGTATGAAAAGGGATGCTGACAGTGTGAATAACTCCAGCGGGTAGGTCAAGGGCAGGAGGGGAGAAGTTACAGAAGGTGGACTTTGACTGGATATAAGAAGGCGCTCACTAACAGACAGGGCTGCCCGATAGAGTGGGGTTCCTTTCTTATTGAAGGTGTCCAGGTAGATGCTGAACTTGCACTCATGGCTCTGGGACAGAGGACAAGCATGATGATAGGCACTGGCGACCACCAAAGTCTCTTGTACCTTTGTGCTGTTGGGTTTCCAAGAGGTTCCTCTTTTAAAGAATGCAATAAACATAAAAAGTGAACATCTTCACTTTAAAGAATAACCTTGTTCACATTTGTACATGTTTGCTTAGCATTAACAAAAACAAAACCCTCCAGGGTAAAGCTCTGTCTATGTAGAAACCATTTAGGCTCCTGAGTTCAGTGGAAAAAATCCAGTCAAACCAGTTGCTTGGTGTCACTGAAGCAAAGGCCTCGTTGTCTGGCAGAATCTTCCAAGTTCTCATTGTTTGCTACTGGATTTTGACTGGTGATAAAATCTTGCTATGGAAAAACAGCATTGGGTTCTGTTTAGTTTGGAGGGGAAAAAACCCATTATTTTCTTCTAATTAAATTCAGTTACTTCCAGAAAGGAAGGACAAATCCAAATTCATTTCAGAAATGGCTAAAAGAAAAAAAAACAATAAACAAACCTCAGCTTTATTTAGGAGACACTCCACAGGGTGAGCACTGAGTTCCAGAGAATAATTTAATTATGCACAGAAGCAGCCTTTGGGACCAAGTGAGTGGACAGTGACTTTACTCTGAAATAACTATGTCACAGCCTCTGCAACTCCAATAAAACTTCCTGCTGCCACACAATTTGATTCTAACAAACTTTTATTTGTAGTGGTTGTTTACTAAATATTTTCTTTCTGTATCGCATTTAAGAGTATCTTATGTAGACTTTAAAATTCGCAAATGTTTATGCCTGGAGTCTATTTACATAAATATTTGGGTTCAAACAAGGACAACTTAGAATTTATCTGAGAGCTCTACACAATAAATGTGCGTTTCGGTCACCTGGAAGAGGCTGGGGAGTCTCATGATGGATATCTGTTACAAGCTCTTCATCTGCCTCTCACGGAAAAACAATTCCATGTTTATTTTTTTGTTTTGTTTTTGGTACCAGGGATCCAACTTGGGTCCTTGCGCTTGCAAGGCAGGTGGTGGAACCACTGAGCTAAATCCCCGGCCCTCCATGTTTATAATGAATGACTTCTTAATTTCCGATCAGGGTTACCAATGTTCTTTCCCTGTTTGTTTGTTTTTTTCTTTCAAAAGTACCACTAAGATAATACTAAGTTGTTCTGAAGGAACAAGACCTTGGTTGGTAAGTTTGAAACATTTAGTTTATTATTTCCAAATCTCTATTTTCCTAGATGATCTGTTTAAAAACATTGTATTTCCCTGATTCTGCCCAGACAGCAACTGAATCTTCTATAAATACATAGATATAAAAAAAATCAACAAAAGGGCCAGGGATTTAGCTCAGCAGCCCCGAGTCTGCCTTGAAGGTGCAAGGTCCTGAGTTTGATCCCTGGTACGCCCCCAAAAGAAAAAAACATTAATAAAAACAAGTGGGGGTGTATGTGTATGACTACAGATTGTGATAAAAACCGATAGGATTTTGCTCTCATAAGTGTTTTATGAGAGTCCAGTTTTTCATATCATTTTTGAGACAGGGTCTTTTGATATTGTTCAGGCTGGCCTCGAACTCGTGGCAATCCTCTTGCCACTGCCTCTTGAGTGCTGGCATTGCAGGCCTGTACCACCATACCTGGCTTTCCTATCAATTTTGAACAGGTCTTGTAATGTCAAATTTTATGCTGGTGCCCACTGAGCAAAACCCTTTATTGATGCTTTTTCTATACTATGTTCACTTAAAGCTTGAAACCTATGACATGGTATCCAGGTGCCCCTGAATGACTTGTGTAGACTTTTTGTTTTATTAGGATTACAGAAAGTCTGAAGTTATGATTTCATAGCAGCTCCTCCCTCCCTTGCTTTAATGAGAGAGCCTGAGAAGCTGGATTTCTGGGTACCGGGGGAGGCAACTCTCCGTGGGTCCTGGGCATCCTGAACGTCTCTACGGAGTGTGCCAATGATGCGAGGTCCTGCTTGCTCTTTACCGGGCCTGTCTCAGAGCTGCATTTGCAGCAAGCAACTTGGGGCATATGGTAACATCTTCCCTGGTCAAGAGTTGGCTTTCTCCACTTGCTATAAAAGCAAGGGATCCTCCAAACTCAGTGCTCCTTGCCTGTGGCATACACTCCCTAGGTGTGCAGTATCCATGGAACAGTAACAGGCTAACCTGTGTGTTTATAAGGAAGGAGAGTGAGACCTTAGGGCCAATCGTTGACACTGGTGTGTAAAGTCAGCTTGGGGTTTTATCTAGACAGCATCATACGGCAATGATGGGACTAACGCGAGTTGAGTGAGATGCCAAGGGTACAAACTGTAAGGAGGTTTTCGTTTAGGTTCTTGCAAGTGGTAACTGTCAGTCCTGCACTTACATGACCCTGACAGTGAGTGCTGCCTTAAATTTGGGGACTCAGTGCTTTGCTTGCCTCATTTTAGCCTCAGTTCTGTAGAGAAATGCAAATTCACACAGTGATATCACTTCATTAGCAAAGCAAAAGTGTGACCAAACCTAGATTAGCAAAAACTATAGCTTGAGAAAACCAAGTGCTGGCAAGGACACAGAGCACAGGAGCTCTTGCCTTGGTGAGCTGACGCCACTCTGGGGCGATTCTGCATTGTCTAATCAATTTGAAAAAACGCAAACCCCACGGGCCAGAAATTCCACTCCTACTTATGTTTATGAGGGACAGCCTGCCTATGCGCACACGGCAGATATGACTGGATTGTGCTGCATCAGAAGGAAAGGGGACAAATGCATTTCATCATACTTGAAGGAAGGGATTTTATGCAGGAATTAATATGGATGAACTACTGGATATGGACACATTAAAAAATGTTGAATGAAATACTCAAGTTCCTGAAGAACTCAAATGGCAAGGTATCCTTTACCCAACATCGTCATTATTCGAAAACACGCCAACATATATTGTTTATGGATAAAGACACAGATGAAAGTGTAAACTAAGCCCATACCTGTAATACACAGGCTGAGGCAGGAAGACTGCACGTTCCAGCCCAGCCTGGGTAATTTAGGGACTTAGGGAGACCCTGTATCAAAATATAAAATAAAAAAAGGGCTAGGGATGTAGCTTAGTGTGAAGGTTCTGGGTTCAATATTCAGTACCAAAAAAAGTCTAAAAAGCAAGCGTGGCAATGATAAATAACAAACACCAAATATATTAGTATTTACCCCCCAGGAAGGAGGGTAAATAAATAGGATGGAAGTGTACATGGGGTGTGAATTGTGTCTGTTGTTTTTTATTTTTTATTTTTATTTTTTGTACCGGGGATTAAACTCAGGTCCTTACGCTTGCAAGGCAGGCGGCGGAACCACTGAGCTAAATCCCCGGCCAACGTCTGTTGTTTTTTAAAGAAGGGGCCAAAGGCAACAGGGTAAATTACCAGATTCAATTTTTTTTTTTTTTTTTTGGTACCAGGGATCGAACTCGTGTCCTCAGCTTGCGAGGCAGGCGCCAGAACCACTGAGCTAAATCCCCGGCCCGTAGTTATCAGATTTTGATAGAAGTCGCGGTGGGATGGGGGGGCTTATTATATTATTCTCTATTGCTTTGCATGCGCTTGGACTATTTCATTTACCACCCCCTGCCCCCGCCCCCAGCCGCGGACTCACGCAGGCAGGCGCGCGGGTGGGAGGCGGCCCTGCAAGGTCCCGGTAGAAGCGCGGCCGGCAGCGCTCCCGCGGCGCTCGCAGTGTGCGCTCTCGGTGTGGTGTGCGCAGCTCTCACACACGCCGCTGCTCACGCCGCTGCTGGCCAGGTACGCGGCCGGGTCGAAGTGACAGCGGTCCGAGTGGCCGTTGCAGTGACAGGCTGCGAAGGAGAGGAGAGCTCTGAGTGCGAGACGCGCCAAGGCCTGGGAGGAGGATGCGCCCACTCGCCCTCCGCAGAGATGCCGCCTGCGCAGGGGCCCGCAGCACTTGGGCTCCTACGTTTGCTATAAAATGCGTTCTCTAAATGTTAATGTGCAGGTTTTTTAAAACGTGCAAACAGAGCTGGGCCTGGTGGCATATGCAAGCAATTCCCGGATTCTGGAGGGTGAGGCAGGAGCATTGAACATTGAGTTCAAGACCAGCCTGAGCCAGCTAGTGAGACCCTGCCTCAAAAACAAACCAACAGGGCCCGGGGATTTAGCTCAGTGGTTCCGCCGCCTGTCTCACAAGCGCAAGGTCCTTAGTCCCATCTCTGGTACCAAAAAAAAAAGGAAAAAAAAGAAAAAAAAATTGCAAACTAAAGCAAACCACTTAGATGATTTAGAAGCCAGAGCACAGTATGGATAGTGGGGAACTGTAAAGAATACCTCCACCGACTTAAGCTTTGTACGTTGAAATATTTTAACCTGGAATGTTGTGCATGCAGGGGGTGGTGGTGGCTGGAGCTGAGCCTGTCCTGCCCTTCTGGGGGACAGAGCGCTGGCAGGGCGGCTGCAGGGTGTTTGATCTCAGCTGGGGCCGTCTGTGCTCTGTCCTGGGTCCCCTTCCCCCAGACAGCCTCAGCTCCCATTCATGTTGTTGGGTCTTGTGGACTACGACTGTCACACATGGGGTTTCTTCATGAGGCCTCTTCTAGGGACCTTTCATTCCTTCAAGTCCTGTTTTTCTTAAATCCGGGAAAAGAGACTAAATAACGAGATTGTTTGGAAGTTCATCAAAATTCAGAGGCAGCAAAAATGTTAACAAAAATGAAAATGACGCCTTATTGACTTAAATAATTTGTAAAAAATTACAGTGGCCTGCTAAACTCAATCCTGCCCTCCTCTTCTCCTGTGTACCTGCGCTTGAAAGCCGCATTCAGCAAGACCGCTGCGATCTTGGGCCCCAATCCAGTGTTCATCAGATCCCGGGGTCACACTGCCCCCGGTTATTTTGCCATCACAAAGCTCTGCCTTTCCTCAGTGTGCCCAGTGACACCGTGGTGCGCTCTGAGAAGCTGGTGATTCTGCTCCATGAGCGCACCGGAGAGACCGCGGCGTCAGCAGTTGGGTAGGGACAGTGAGAGGGGACTAGGGACATGAAGTGGCTGACCGCATGGCCCACGAGGCAGGCGGCTATAGAAGTGACCACCTGCTTACTGGAAATTGCCCCTTGGGAAACCTTTGCAGGTGTAGAACCGTTGTCTTTAGGGAGGGACCTGCTTGCATTCACTGGAAAGTTCCCCAAAGCCCATGCTCACCCCAGCAACAGCTCAAGCCAGCAACAAAAGCTAAGACCCTGACTGGCCTAGAATGTGCCAATCAGTGAAGACCCCAGGACCCCTAAACAAACGCTCAGACCCTGATTGGCTAAGAACCCCTTTAAGTCTGGTAGAGCAAGGGCACCACTTGAACTTCTCCCTGCCCAGTCCTTTGTCTCGGGACGATTTGTCTCTGCCTTCGCCTTCTCCCGAATAAACCTCTGTTGCGCGCTACTTTTGTTTTTGACATCTCGTTCTTGGCAGACCTGACTTCTCCGTTTTGGGGGGATCTTCGGCTTTGCCTCAGGCTCATCCCACTCTGGCTTCCCCCGCCAGGGTGAGGGCAAAAACCCGAGGAACGGGGATCGCGCCCCGGGAGAGCCCTCTGTCCCCAGACCCCCGGGTCATTCCAGCGGCCCAGTCAGAGCCCTAGACTTGAGCTACACGTTTGCAGAGTGAGGAGCCCAGGGCACGCGTGTTCACCCTTGTCGGCAGACGCTGTCCCCAGGGCCCACGGCGGGCCTGCAAGGAGCGTCCTGGAAGAAGTCCTCGCAGCGCTCGCCGTGGGGGCCGGCGGTGTTGTGCTGACGGACACGGCGGCCGCGGACCTGCATTGTGCGATACACAGTGTCACTCTCGCGAGCCAGGCCCCCAGGCCCGTCAGGCCGCAGGTCCCCTCCTCCCTTAGCTCCCCCTGCTGGTCACAACACACGTGGCGACTCTCCTGTTACTTGCTTACCCAGCCTTTAAAGTCTGCAGATTCAGAG
Organism: Heterocephalus glaber; assembly: GCF_053883595.1. NCBI lineage: Eukaryota > Metazoa > Chordata > Mammalia > Rodentia > Bathyergidae > Heterocephalus > Heterocephalus glaber. The sequence continues at coordinate 21,144,116 of NW_028258156.1, read as the reverse complement.
TACACTTACAATACTTTGGGGGCTTTTTCGTATTCTAATTTCAGGGAGGCACCTTGTAGCCCTCAGTAAAATGAGTGCCAGGATGGGGAGAGGTTGTCTGGGGGGCGGGGTTAGGAGCACAGGGGAAACGGAGTTAGGGAGAAGCTAGAGGAAGACACGAGGTCCTCTAGGGCTTTCACACAATGGTGTCAACGGCCCACATTCAAAGAGTAGAGAGGGGGCTGTGTGGAAGGTGCCGTGGCCTCCCAGCAACCCTGATGGGATTGTGCCTAGCCATTTCCAATTATTTAGTGGACACCCCTGCGGCCGTGCATAAAAATGTACAGTTGCTGGGCTGGGTATGGAGCTCAGCTGCAGTGTTTGCCCGGCACCCTTGAAACCCTGAGCTCCATCCTCAGCCCAGAAACTACACCACCACCAACTACTCTTCTATCATATCAGCCTTTTGACACCAGTCCCCAGAGTGAAAAAGCTCTGCAGAATTAAGACATGCTCCTTCAGAGTGTAAGAACGTCACTAGGATTGGCCATTTCTACAATATCAGATATTACTGAAGGGCTTTAGCATTGAGTATGGAGTTTTGCACTCAACACCCATTCAATCAATTTTTTTTTTCAGTGAGAGAATGAACATGAGATTATAGTTCTCTCCCATCAAATTTCCATTCCATAAGAAATGAATGAACAAAAACAGAACAAGGGTACTTCAGGGTACCTTGAAGTCATAAATTATAAATTCTGCTCATGACTTCAGTGATGCCCCTGGGTGACATAATGCACAAGAATCTCTGGCTAGAGAAGTTAAGTGGCCCAGGTGGCCTTTTGCAAAGGTGGAATGACACCTGCCAGGCCCTGGGATTTGCTGATCTCTGTCTCTGCTCAGCACCGGGACAGTGGAGCCGGAAGGAGGACCGACTGGTCCTTTGGTGAGGAACTCACCATTCCCGCAGGGCTGGAAGGGTCTCCCCGAGCCTTCTGCAGTGGGCCACATCCACTGGCGTGGCCATTGCAGAAACAGCTCCCCCGAACAACCATCTTGTACAGCGCGTAGTAGTATTTATCCAGGGAGTCGTTTTGCTCCCTTCCAAATAAAGTATCCCCAAGGGTGTGGAGTTTGGTAAAGTTTATCCTCAGGCTTGTCAGTGTCACGAGGTCTAGAGAGGAAAAGGAAGCGGTGAGTGAAAGAGCATATCAGCGGCCTTGGTTCACCTTGTCTGATGTGCCCTTAGCCCTCTATAGAAATGAAACCACAGGGAATACTCTCACCAGGCAATCAAAAAAAAAAAAAAAAAGGATCTGAAAAATAAAAAACAATTCTTACCCTGGATTTAGGGGCTGTAAGGGCTTTCTATTTCAAAGCGGGGATCCAAAACTTTTAAAACAACCTGTAAGACGAATGTAGGTAAATTTATGCAATGTTATCTCAAAATATAATTGTCTAATTTTCTCTTAAAGAAGAGATCTTGACCCTGGCAAGAAGGCTGAGCCATTGCCTCCCAGCTGGAATAGGATGCAGACTACCACTGGGCACTAAGAACAAAGATGAGCGCAAGGCACGCCTCAGTGGTGCCCGGCCCTTTCTGTGCACACGGAGTGTTGGTGCCATTGGTGAAGCTGGAGTGGGATGACGGAGCAAGCTGTCGTCAACTGGGCCCTGGCGGGGCATTGTGGGGCTGCCTTCTTCACCGATTCTTTCTGCTCCACCTGGTAAAACAGTGCCCCCCAATCCTGCTCCCACCCTGGCCCTCCGCAGGCCCCAGCTTTGCTTGGAGGAAATTCCTGGAGAGTCCACCTGGGCAGTGGTTTGCGGAGGAGCCCAGGGCTGAGACAGCTGATGCAGGGGAGCTGCTGGGCTATGTGGCTCTTTTGCAAGGGTTAGGGGCAGGCGTTTCTACCTCAGGGGGCCCGGGGCCATTTGAGCCCATCTCCCTCAGCTGGGCTGACAATACAGTGCCTCTTTGATAGGGAGTTCTTTACTGTTCCGGACTCATTCCACTGGGACATGTTCATTTTTTAAAAATCAGCAGCTCAAGTGACATTTTGGTAAATATAACCTATTTTCTTTTTAAATTTAAGTAGATCACACTGTAAAAAGTTTAATTTACATAAAAGAAATCCAAGGAAGGAAATGCTACCTCACCACCTGTTGAAGGCTCAATATCTGAGTATCTGGAGTCACAAACAAGGTCTCCGACTCCCTGGGCCTGTCCAGGTGGGACCTCAGGAAAGGAGGCAGTGCAGTCTTGTGCGAAGTACTTCAGTGCTTTCCAGGTGTGTCCGAAGTCCATGGAATGTTCCACTAACATTGCAGCAGGCCGAAAAGACTACAAAAATAATGAGTAGAACTTGTAATGGTCCACAAAGCCAAATTTTACCATCCATTTCAGAGTGAATATTTTCATTTTATAGTTCCATCTGTAAACTTTCAGTATATCCTTTAAAATCACTATATGTCGCTATATGGTAAACACAGCTAGCTCTCACACCAATAAATGGGTGAGAATTTACAAGTATATACTTTGTCCAAAAAAATCTAATTACAGTTTTGAAAATATTATGGCTGTGTGACCTAGTAACTGAAGAAAGCTGGCATATAAATAGAAAAGCTAATGTAATTAATACTTTACACCAGCTTGCTTGTGCCTCTTTGCCAAGGATGCCTTTCTTTAGGCAAATTGTTCTACATCCATCACGATCTATTCACGGAGTTTATCCTGATTCCCTAGAGCATATATATTTTCTTCAATTATGTTTCCAAGCATTCCAATCATACCTCTACTTCTGAACTTATCACTTTATATTATCATTTTCTGCTTCTGTGTTTGTATCCATGAGAGGTGGTAAATTCTTCTGGGACAAAGACTAGTATTCTTTTTTTGTTTTTTCTTTTTTGACTATTTTACATTTTGCATCCTTTTTTTTTTCTTCCAGAACTGGCAGCAGGTCTATCATCAAAGTAGAATTTTGGTGCATGATTATGAAAGACTAGCGCAATGATTTGCTCATGAGTAACCTAAAGGTTAATTTTTTCTTTGCCTTTTGATCACTACCTTTCCATATTTCCTCAAATAATTTCTTGTCTTTTTCTCCTGAAAACTATCTTTCCAGTTCTTGTGGTCCCTGTCTCCCCAGTACTTTGGATTTACCTTTATTCTGTCTTCTAAGTCTTTTTTAAAAAATTAATCATGTAGTCATTGATCAGCAAGCAATGTTTTCATTAAAAATTCATTCAGGAACAAAACCTAGGTGACAAAACTTGAATCTACATGTATCACTTTTTGTTCTCTGTAAGGAAGCCAGGAAGAGGAGTCCCTGGGTAACACAGAGTATTTCTGGAGGTACGTAAAGGAGTCGGGGGGGCCTGTGCATCTGTACCTTAAAGGTCAGTATAAGGTGGCTGAACTGGAATAGCGCCTCTAGGTCCAACCTGATGCTCACGTGATCAATACCTGAAGAAAATTCCAGAAAGAAGACAATCAATGATTTTGAGAGCACCCTGTTCCTCATGTTACCCCTGCTGTAGTTTATCTGTACTGAAATCACATGGCTGGTGCTCAACACCCTTTCCCAGTCTGGGCTGCTCTGTGTCCGAATCTATGCCTGAGTATCTGCATTTGCATGTTGGTGCCAATACACATGGCCACTGTGCGGCAGAATTACTACCGCCAAGGGAGTGCCAGGCCATGTCCTGTGGGTGAAAGCTCCTGAGCAGGAACTAGCAACCCAGAGCACACGGAAATCAACACGCTTTTTTCTCCCAACGGCTGTTAAGTCACTGGAGCTAGAATTTTGCCTCTTGTTGGGAGACACAGCTTGGAGTATTCCCCTTGGAGTGGGGACCATACGCTGAGCTAGTTAGCCGCAATCCACCTCTAGCAGCGACTAGAAGCATCACCCCAGCCTGGCCATGATGGAACCCAGAGCTCTCAAGACACAACTGACCAACAGAGCCAGAATAGAAGCCATAGATGCAATCTGAAATTGTCTAGCAGCTGTATTTTAAAAATAAAAGGAGTGGGTAAAATTATTTTTAATAATATACTTAAGCCAAAATATAAAACATGTTATCATTATTTCCAATACTTTAGTGTAACTTTTCCCCTAGATTCCATCTTGGAAATCCAAGACGGTTGTAGAGTGACGCACGTCTCAGTTTAGATTGGCTCAGTTTGGCTTTGAGTGGTCAGAAACCGCGTGAGGTACAGTCCGCAAAATGGGACAGTGTGACTCTGGGGTTACTGAGAGCTCTGAGATGAGAGACTCGGAATCATATACTGCTGAGCTTCCAGGCTTTGCACCAAGGGCTCCGATCCCTGTCTAGAGGAGACCCCCACAGAGTGCTCAGTTGTCACCCCCAGGTCTGCACAGTCGGCTGTGACAGAGGGAGGAGCAGTGGAATAAATGCTGAACATGTGGGTCAGAAGAGCTGATGAGCAAAAAGGGCACCATTCATCACTGCAGAGGGGGCTGCGGCAAAATCCCCTCCATTCCTGAAGGAGTGTGAACTCGAGGTGATAACCAGGGTCCATGATGAAATGGCATCAAGCAGACACAGTCACGCATGTGAGTGGACTGCAAAGTGAAACAGCCTTGCATCATGCCTGCCCTAAGCTGTTTATAGGGTGTGGCTATGCCCACTCTTTGCTCTAATGGCTTAGGACCCTAACAAAGACCTATTTAGAAGTCTGAAGAAAACAGAAATTAGAGCCCAAAGAACAAGATAGAGGTTGCCGAATGGAATCATTTTGCGGCCAAGGAAAAGGGGAAGGGTCCCAGGCCAGTGTTGATGGGGGCCAGCGTGAGGGAGGGAGGCCGGCTCTTTATTTGGGGCAGGAAAGGCTGGGGCCAGGGGTGGGACAAGAGGAATCCCTCTTCGGGGCCACACTCAGTGGGCACTGAAGACACACAGATGGTCATGGCCGGTGTGGGGTCCAGATCACAACTGCGTGAAGAGAGAAGGGCCTGCATTCGGGAAGGCAAGAACCTCAGCCAGTAGCCAATTATCCTTTCAATTCAGTTTTTGTATTAAAACTGTTGGCTTGCACTATGTATCAAAATGTCCTTTCTCTCTCTTCCTCTCTTCATGCACCGAGAAGGACAAAGTGCCTGGTGCTAATTCTCACACTTCCCTTGGTATTAGTTACTCTATTAATTAATTAATTAATTAATTATTTTTGGGTACTGGGAATCGAACTTGGGACCTTGCGCTTGCGAGGCAGGTGCGGTGCCACTGAGCTAAACCCCTGGCCCTAGTTACTCTGTTTACATCAGTGTGTTTTGTATTAGGCTTAATTTACCAATACTTCATAAAGTTTTAAAAAATGTATAAAGAACAAAAAGACATTTTCTTTACTCACATGGAAAGAATAAAATGTTCTGAGGTAAGTGCTGAAAATACACTTTAACTTCTCTAAAGGAAAATAGTCTTTCTTAAAAATGAAGATAAATCGATCTTATATGAAACGCCTCATTCTTGGTGGGTAATATCTTGCTGTAACACTGTTAGAGCCATGCAAGGAGAAAGGCACTGTATTAAAATAGGAAGAAATGAATAAGTGGAAAAAACTTAATCATACCATTTTCAGATTGCCACCATTTCTTTTCTCTGTCTGGTTCAAACTTTGTAATTACATTCTCGATGGTGTGGCTGTCGGGTTGGGTGTAAGGGTTGTATGGAAATCAGGAGTCACAGATGAAGCACTTTTGCTTTCCCTGGAAAATACTATCATTAAAATTAAAAATAAAGAACTATAACTTCTTATTGTTGATCTGAATTTAAAAACAAGCTGTGTTCACTGTATTTATATCTTTCAATCCAGGCAAAAATAAAAACCAGAGGAAATAACAAGACATCACATTTTCCATCAGTAGGTATCTAAATACAGTACCAAATTAAATTAAAACATGGCCTAGATGTTTTATAAATTTATACATTTGGGGCAAAAAGATGCAAATTTATATTGAAATAATTTTTTTCTCAGAGACGAGGGAGATGTTCTGAAAGTTATTTCAAACTGTAGAAAAATTCTTAGGGTGTACTTTTAAAAGCTAGAATTACTTCCTTTAGCCAAAAATGGAATATTTGGCAAGAAATTAATGAAGCAGTTGTGTATTAGGTTATTTGTAGCTTTTTCTCCCAGATTTTACAGCTTTCAGTAGAAAACTTCCCATGGCCAAAATCATGTCATACTTGGGGACTCCAGGCACGGAGGCCCCACCCTCCTATTTCATAGACCGGAAGAAGATTTTTTTCATGAATTGGAACTGGTTTTACTTAGGATGGATTTTCAAGGTGAACTTGAGCTGCATGTAAAACTGAAGGGGCTCTGTGAAGATGTCCGCGGGCTGTCACTGATCCACACGGTGACTTGGCTAATACCTGTGGCACTCTAAAGATTTCGGGCAAAGGTATCAGGAAGTGGGAACCGCTTGTTACAGTCTTCAGTGCCAGAAATTACCTACAACAGCACAGGTCCTCAGGCCCTACACAGGGTGACCAGGGCTACTTCTTTGCCTTCACTTCTACTCCGTTCCAGGTACACTGGCTTCTCATGATCTCTCTAGCACACCAAGAACCCTTCTTGACGGAGCCCGCCGTCACTTGTCGAACAGCACCTGAATGGGGGAGGGAGGATGAAGAAAAAGAAAGACGCAGAGACAGAGTCGGGAGCCCCCCAGAGAGACTGCCGCTGCTTTTTTATTCTCCTCCCCTTTTATCGCAGGTGAGTTTGGTTGTTCATCATGACCCTTATCCAAAGACACCTGCTTCCTTGTTCTCTAATTCTTTGGAAATTCCCCACCCTCATGGGCTTTCTTGTTTCTCGGGTTTACAAAACGTTCATCATGTTCCAGGACAATTTCTGAAGGTAAACATCTAATCTGGCAAGGACGCGGTTCCTCGTAACATAGTCTCCTTGCTCCATACAATGGAGGGTGAGATTCAACATGGAGCCTCTATGGCTAACACCGCTCTCCACACCTTCTGTCTGGGGTCTTGGCACAAGCTACTCTCCCTCCCAAATAGTCACGTCTCTTGCTCCTCCCCTTCTTTTGGGTCGCTATTTAAATGCCAACCTGAGAGACTTCCCTTAACCCTATCTAAAATGCTGTCACCTCCACACCCCATAGCCTTTTGCTCTTCTCTATCTCTTTCTGTATTTTATATATTTTCTAAATGCTCATTGCTACTTGAGACTATAATATGTAGTTGTTGGTATATAGTCTGTCTCTATCATTAGGGTTCAAGCTGCACACAGACAAGGACTTTGTTTATTGCTATGTCCCTATCATCTACAGCAGTGTCTGGCACATAGTAGCTGCTCAATAAAATGTGTCAAATGAATGCATGATGATTTTAATGACTATTTCAGTTGGAGTCTGTCAAAGTAAACCAACCCTTCAAGAGTTTCACATCATCAGTGCATTTTAGAATCATGGGCCACCATAAGCCTTATTGTTGAAGAAAACAAAAATTCTCTTTGGAAATTAAGACAACGGATGCTGGATCAATTCTGCATATGAGTAGGCTTGTCCCAGACCTGCCACAGAAGAGCAGCAGAAGCCTTGTGACTTCCTCAAAAGAGGTCAGGTCTTCAGAGTATTGCCAATTAGCCTAGGTTTTCTCTCATTGCTGAGACAAAATACCAGACACCAAAAGTTAAAGGGGAAATGGTTTAGTTAGCTCACAGTCTGTAGAGGTTTCAGTCCATAATCATCCAGCTCCAAGGCAGGGTGGTGTGGCAGACAGGCATCGCAGAGGAGAAATAGTTTGTGGCAAAAGCAAGAGGGACGACCACAGCCCTTTCTCTTCCTTATATTTCATCCAGGCTACTTAGGGTGGGCAGCACTCACACCCTTATCCTAGTGCCCTTGAGCCTAGCATTGCACCACGAATCAGTTCTAGCACCACACACTCTAGATCCAGCCACCTCTGAAAAAGTCCCACCTATGACTACATGAGGCTTTGAGGGCCATCTAGACACAGCCATAACAGTTCTTTTGCTCAGTTCAGACAGAAATTGTGAATCGACAACATGAAGCTCTGCTAGCAGTCCTGTCGTCACAGATGATGCCAGGTCATGCTGGTCTCTGCCACTGTCAGCGGCCACCTTCCGGTGCCAGCTTGTGCTGGACACTGTAGGTCAGCTCCACTGGGTGCTGCTCTCTGCTGCTGCTTTTGTTGACTGCTGGTCCTTGGGGCTCTGAGTGTTTATTGTGCTTTCTTTGGAAATGACTGCTCTACCCACATTACTCAGGACAACAATCCCGAGTCGATTTTCAGGACCTTTGGAACCTACACTACCCGAGAAATAAATCACAAGCAGGTTTACAGGATCACCAAAGCCAGTCTCTATTTTAACAGGGCCTGTGCTGCAGCTCAGGGAGCCAGTACACAGGAGGCGACGGCCCTAGACTAACCCTGAGAGGTGTCCCGGGAAGCGCTGCTGAGATAGCGGCTGAGGCCTGTGTCCATGAGGCGCAGGGCTGAAAGCTTGCTGTGAATGTTGGTTTGCCAATAAGAGGCCCAGATCCCTCCCTTCCTGATCTTAACCATTCCAGGCCGCTCCCTCCTTTCTTCAAAAGGCAACAGTATCATCTGAAGTGGCGGCTGTGGGGCAGGGTGTCAGGCTGCCTGTCCGGCTGCACACATGTTGGAGTGGACAATGGTGGTTTGGTAGCCAGGGAGGATGCTGAAGCAAACTGGCCTGGTCCACTGTGGAGAAAGTGGGAGCAGAAGGAATTGAGGGGAGGGATGGACTGGCTGCCTGCCAAGCCACAGCTCCTCTCCAGCTGGCACAGGGAAAATGAGTCAGGTTCTTCTCGTCTGTCTCAAAAGTATTTCCAGTCATACTGTGAAAATTACTGGGGAAGACATTCAACTGCAAGTCTTAGAGGGTATTTTTCTCTCAACATTTTAGAAGCTTATTCTATCTATCTATCTATCTATCTATCTATCTATTTATTGGGGTACCGGGGATCGAACTCAGGTCCTTGAGCTTGCACAGCAGGCAGTGAAACCACTGTGCTAAATCCCCGGCCCAGAAGCTTATTCTTCAGTGCTGCAGCTCCCAGTGATGCTCAGTTGTGGCCACTAGATGTGAGAATCTCAACTCGAGTATTGCAGTAGGTCCATGTTGTTTTGAAGCTTTGAAGAAAATCTTCAGCTTGGCCGTTCTTTCTTAGATAAAATCATTCTCTTTGTGCATGAATTTCTTTTCTTTTCTTTCTTCCTTTTTTTTTTTTTTTTGCAGTACTGGGGATCGAACTCAAGACCTTGTGCTTGTGAGGCAGGCGAGGTGCTGCTGAGCTAAACCCCCGGCCCGCATGAATTTCTATCTAGATTTGTAGTGGGATCCTCACCAGTAACTCTTGTTAGCCTAAAATATTTTGAGGACTTTTTTTCTTCCTGACTCTAAGCTTTCTAAGATTTCTGCCATTCTCTAAACAAAAGAAGCCTTTACTTTGATATTTGATTTACTTTTATTTTTGGTAATGTAGCTTTGTGATAAAGGCACATCAATTTCTAATTACAGTCAGAGTGTTGGCTCATGGTAGCAGTAAGCAAATACCACAGTTAAAGAGTAAGACAGAAGTTCCTGATGTTAGAACTGAGAAGCACGCCTTTGTCCAGAGGGTCTGGTCTTTGTAAAGTCACTGGAGGAGCCGTCCATCCCATCTGGCCGAGAGGAGCGAAACTTCCACCATGTAATTTCCTGACACATGTAGACACTTCGTGTTCTTACATAAGTATTTCCCAAACTTAGAACAGTGCTAAGCACCCAAGTATTGTCTCTACTTATTTATAATCCTCATATTTTACTAGAAACCAATTAGAATACAAAGCATTTCCCTGAGATCTAAACAAGTTGCCTTAAATAAACAATACATGGAAAAGCCTGAGCCACTAGCATTAGGCTTATGTCCAATTTCCTTCCTGCACATCCTCTCATTTAAGGGGTGGACATGGTAGCCTCACTGTTTCCAGCAGGTATGATACTCAGATGACCTTGGATGCTTGTTCGGCTGCCAGGACACAGGAAGAAAAAACCCTAAAAAGTCACTTGCCCTTTAATAAACTGGTCTCTCAGGGAAAAGGGGACAAAAATACATTCATTTTGGGAACTTACGGTTTTTGAGACACTGCAACTTCCAAGTGGTGTGAGTTTGATGTACAGTGAGTTCAAAGTTCTCCATCTTTCTCTGTGTAAGGCAGAGCAGTGGGGTCATGTATTTGGCACGATGGCCTGGAGACCTTCCCTGAATGCGTCAGTTATGTTTGCTCTATGGGACAGACTATGGCAGCTAAGTCGACCAATAGAATTAGAATAATACTCTTCAAAGCCTGAAGCAAAAAGTCTTTTCTGGGTAATTCTAAAAGTAAAAGGAATAGAAGTTAAGTGTTTTCTGATTAGTTGAGTCTCCATTCTTTGAATTATTTTACATATGTCACTTCAGGAAGGACCACTGTCTCCTTTATTGCTGTCCGAGTAGCCTCAGGTATACAGGAAAAATCTACATCACTAATTAAATAACATCACAGCGAGGAAACTGAGAACCAACCCACCTCCAGGTACCTGGGGATGCAGTACTTCTGGGCTGCGTTCAGCCTGCAGGTAGAAGACACTGTGAGCTGGGAAACGCGGCCCATGAGGAGATCGCCAGGGGCAGGATGACAGGCACCTGTGTCGCATTCATCTTGAGCTTTCAGGTACCCGAGCCACCCTGAACACAAACAGAATCAGCTGCACAGAAGGCAGCCCGAGGGTAGCACCAGGTCTGACAAGCAAACTGGTCAAGTTGAATACGGCATTTATTTTTAATACCAGTTCTGTGGCTCTCTAAGCCTCACCTTGTGGATGCTCAAGTGCCCATAGCCTGGTGGCAAACTCCTGATGGAGATTACACCACCCGAATTCCCTGGCCTCACCCGGGCAGCCTGTAGCCTGTGACAGATACAGAGTCTGAAAGGCTGCTGTCAACTCCATGGTGTGATCCATGCCCAGCATCTCCTCTGACATCTGGCTAAGCCAACTCCAGCTGGGACCATGGCCTGGGTCCATCCCCTCAACCTCTTGCTCCTAAGAGCACTCTGAGTAAGTAAGCTGCACACAAATCCCTGCATCTGTTCTGCGTGAAGGCAACCTGGCCTGAGTCAGCCTCCCTGGGAATTTCTTTATGTTTCATTTTAGGACAAATAATGACTAATTCATGGACAGGAGGACAGAGAATTCAAATCCTACCTCTTATATCCATGGTTCCAATCTGTACAAAATAGGAGAATTGAAGAAATCCTTGAGAAATAACTTTCCCTTATAATATACAAATTCAGTGGAATCATTTAAATACCTGGATTGTTGGGTTCGGCTACAACATGGAATAAATCATGTTCCTTTAGAGACAGAGTTCTAGTATGAATAGCAAACAGCCCATTTTGTCACATACTGCCCAGTGGACCTGCCAGGAAGGGCTTTGGTCATTCATGAGATAAGATCACCCAAGGAGCAACATGGTCTCAGGCACATCAGTCTCAACCTTGTTATTCATGTACAGCCTCTGAGACAATATCTATAAGTTACTGCTTTTAAAAAAATTTTGTTTTAAATGTTAAGTTCTTGAGAAAGGGTAAGTTCCTTGGAAAAATTATAAGTGTATTAAAATTTTAGCATACCAAGCTACTGTTTGTTTTTTAAAAAAATTTTATCAATGCTCCATTTTTTAAAAATTTAATTTAATTTAATTTTATTTTATTTTTGTACTGGTGATCGAACTCAGGACCTTGTGCTTGCGAGGCAGGCAGCAGAACCACTGAGCTAAATCCCTGCCCCCCCCAAGCTACTGTTAAATAGTAATAGCAAGAGTAGCAAATAATATAAAACATAAAATGTCCTAGATAATAGGTAGCAAAAGGGTGAAGGAGAATTTAAGTGACTTAGAACACAGCTGCCATTAACTGCAAGAAATTTCAACCACAGGGTAGTCATATGTAAACTTCTTTTGTTTATAATGGCAAAAAGAATCAGAAGCTCTAGGCAGGGGATCTGGCCAGGCTGTGGGTTATAAATTCAGGCAAAGGGGTCTTTCACTAGAGACAGAGGAAGAAAACACCACTAGCAAACCCTTCTGCTATCAAGTCACCTAGAAAAATGTAACCATCATTTTTCTAACTTTGTGTATTACCTAGGAAGTCTTTGACTCTGAGAAAAAATTTGCATTGAATAAGGAAAATATTGCTTCATTCACATCTGAAATAAAACCAGGGTTAGATCACAGAGTGGTAAAAAATGTAAAGGTTGGAAAATAGCTGGGTATAGTTAGGCATTCTTAATGACTATAGTCTCAGCCATACCACTCTGAATGTCCGATCTCATCTAACCAAATGACTATATTTGGACATTTACATGTTTATTTAAGATTGGACAAAGATGCACTAAACTTTTAGTTTAGTAACATGTGATGAATGGTCCTGTCTTTGCTTGCCGGGTGGCAGTAAGTGTGATGACTCTTGAATTTAATTTATTCAAATTATAGATTTGGACTAAAGATAAGTGCTTCTAAAATGTGTTGAACTGAACCCTAAATTAGCACGATTCTCCATCAAAAAAAGATGTGAGAACAATAAATTTGAGAGATAGTGCATCCTAGCTCTCTCTCTTGGATATTCACATTGGACACCAGCACATTATAGCCCCTGAAAAAGTCATTCTGTAAAATCAAAATGCAAACCAAATATCTCCAAAGTTGCTTAGTCTAGCATTTCATGGAGGGCATTTTTATTCAACTCAGATCATTATTCCATGCAAAACTAGGAAGATATTTTGGGAAACGCTAATCACATTTGTATTTAATCTAAATCTTCCAGCCTAAAACAGTCTGAGTGGTGGGTTGCTATGTCTTACTTGGAGACTGGATGTAAAGATAAATTTGGGGAATTAAGCTATAAATCAAATGTAATCAAAATTACTCTGGAAATTTTCATAAATTGCCTACATAGTACAGTGTAGATGAATGTGTGTACCCAAAACTAAGATTTGAGAATCATGAAGTTAAAAAAGGTAACAAAGAAAAATCAATGTACAAATGGTAGAATATTTGAATCACTCTAAGTAAAGATAACTGTTAAATTTCCTTTCTATAAGTGCGGGGGAGCAGGGTAACTGGAACTATTTCTTGTCTGGAAGACTTTCTCCATTATGTTATATACTAAATTTTTGCAAGCAATAAAATAATAGATTTGTTCATTGTTGGAAAGATTGAATAAAACAAAGTAGAACCTTACTGGAGCTAAACTCCAAAGTCAATACACTTAGAGTGAGTGTACAAATAACAAAAGTCTGCTTAATATTTTGTGGATAGCTATTTATAGAAATAATTGTAGCTCTTCTTTTACAAAGTATATTTGAACAGGATGATACAGTATAATTGCTAATTCAGTTGAAGGGTTGGAATCTTGCTTGATTCTGGAGGCCAAAATTTAGGTACTGTTTCTCTCTTGATTTCAGTTCAAACTATATACATGGTAAATTTGCAGAAATAAAATGGCATTCACATAAACAGTACAGGACTTAATAACTAAAAAATGTTTAAAAAAAAGAACAAAGGAGAAAGAACCGCTTGACCTGACATTACAGCTTGCTATGTAGCTACAATAAACACAAGAGGGTGATCATAGCAAAACAGATGTGTTCTGGCCAATAGACTGGAATACAGAACCCAAAAGTATAGCCAAGCAAATATGGCCAACTGATTTTTGAGGTGCAAAGGCGGTTCAATGGAGGAAAAACAACCTTTTCAATAAATGCAAGAGAAATTGGAAATCCACAAGTGAAAACATAAACTGCAACTGCAAATTTATGCCTTGCATAAATATTAACTCAAAATGGATCTTGGACATAAATGTAAAACTATAAAGCTGTAAGACAAAAGAGGAAATCTTTGGGTCTTAGGGCCAGGCAAAGGATTTTTAGAATTTATGACAAAAGCATAATCTATAGAAGAGAAAGTTGGACATTTTCAAAACTAAAGAACTTTTGCTCTGAGAACGACCTTGTGAAAAGGTGAAAACGTGAGCTACAGACTGGGAAAATAGAATTGCAAACCACACATCTGAGAAAGCCATTACGTTTCCAATATTTAAAGAGCTCTCAGAACTCAACATGAGAAACCAGTCAAATGAGAAAATGGCAAACAACACAAAGAGACATTTCAATGAAGAAGAGGTACCGAAGGCAAATAAGGACATGAAAGGAAGTTCAACATCATTAGTCACTAGGGAAAGCTAAACAGCAATGAGATATCATTAGACATCTATCAGAATGACTAAGATAAAAAGTAGTGATAACTCCAGACACTTGAGAGGTGTGGGAAAACCAGACCCCTTATGTACAGCTGGTGGGAATGTCAAGTGTTATGGTCACCGTGGGAAAGTATGGTACTGTATGTAGTTTCTTACAGAACTAAGCTTATCCTATAATCCAGCAATTGTATTGTTAGTTAGTTATGCCAAAGGAATCATAACTTATGTTCACACAAAAATCTGTATACAAACATCAAAAGGCTGGCAATTACTCAGGTGTTCCTCAGCATGTGAGTGGCTAAGCAAAGAGTGGTCCACGGAAGAGGACTTAGCAACAAGAAGACCAAACTATGGGTAAGCAGTGAGGCCAGCAACCACTGAGATGGCTCTCAAAAGGATTGTGCTGATGGAAAAAAGTTAGAGAATGCACAATTTCATGTATATTCCATTTTTGAAAGACAAAATTATAGAGACTAGGAAGAGATCCATGGTTTTCAGAGATTAGAAAAGCAGGCAGGCAGGGAGGGAAGCAGCCACAGCTATGTGAAGGAAGTACTAGGCATCCTAGAGGTGATAAAACTCCTGTATCTTGACTGTGGGGATGGCCACCAAATCTATATGTGTGGTAAATTTGCACAGAATTAAGTGCACACACACATATGAGTGTATGGAAAACCGGTGAAATTCAAATAAGGTCCATGGATTGTATCAATGTTAATTTTCTGGCTGAGATGTTGTACTGTAGCCATGCAAGATGTTGCCATTAAGGGAGACTGGGTGAAAGGTGTACAGGATGTACAGGTGTCTGTATTATTTCTTACAACTGCATGTGAACTCACAGCGATTTTAAACTTTCAAAAAATAAGCGAAGAACTGTCCTTTCTCAAAAACCCACTCCATCGGCTTCTACATGGTGAACCAAATCAACCTCCCTCTAAAACAGTATGCGCATGATTTATTCCTGTTGGTCTTATAGGCCTCTCCCTTGAAACGTGAACATTTATGCCAAGCCTTTATTTCAGTATACAGGAGAAGGGTGGGCCTAAGACGAAAACCATGAACCATGCTGTGAAATAAGTTTTGTTTCTCCTCAGATTTCTTAATTGTAAAATATAAAGAAATAATTTTTTTTTCATGGGCTTGTTTTTATATCTAATTTTTTAAAAAATCTGGCCTTCCAAAAAATAGGATGTGGAAAAATCATGTTCTTTGTATTATGTATACTGTTCTCCACATAAAAATTCTATTATTCTAGTTATTTTATGATTTTTAAAAAATCAGGCAGGAAGCATTTTTAGATTATGAGTTTTATAGCTAAGAATATGATACATAATATCTCCACTCCCACACTTTATTAAACAGCAATTTGGGCAAGGATTTTTTATGCTTAATATCATTATAAAGATTGTTGTCTTAGGGGCTGGGGATTTAGCTCAGTGGTTCTGCTGCCTGCCTCACAAGCGCAAGGACGAGTTCGATCCCTGGTTTAAAAAAAAAAAAGATTGTTATTTTAAATGGTTACATTTCTTTCTCTTTCTTTAAAATATTTATAAGGAAAGTTAGCACCATCATACCTTTTTTTGGGGTTTTGTGTGTGTGTGTGTAATCATGGTATAATAAAAGATCCTAAAATGGTTAATGCGCATTTCCCCTTTTATTGAAATTAAAATCTACATTGTTTATTTCCTGGAACTAGAATCTAAAATAAATAACTCCAAATGTTTGGACTCCACTAGACAGAGATTTTTAAAAACAAGGTCAGGTATGACATTTCTGCTGAAACTGCATGTGGATTAACTAAGATTACTTCCCTTCTAGGGATTTATTCTTTTAGACAAGTTGCATCCTGAACTCTTTTACTGGCACGGTTGTGTTAGAGAATTAACATGCTTTGTAACCTGACTTGGCCAAACTTGTTTTGATCACATGTGTACTTTTCTGAAAAAATATTTCAGGACATAGAAACATTGAACTATCATTTCTGTAATTATCAATGCAACTATGAACTTTTAGTCTAAAACACTTGACCAAAAATTGCTAAAGTCACAAATAATTAAAATTTTATGCCTAGCATAGACTCAGTAATATCTTTCCTAGGCTGAAGTTTTCAACTGCCAGATGATCATATCAGTAATAGGTTGGAATTGCTTCAGAGAATAAAGATGTTTATATCTTTAGAATATTAATGCAGTCAAAAAGCACAAAATACAAAGGTAGGATATTATTAAAATGACTTTAGGAGATCTGTTCATTTAAAGAAAATGTACAGTAAATTTTTTTGTAAAGTGAAGGATCATTTTGTAATTTCTCTAGTAATTTTGCATATTTTTATAAGTCTCTTAACTATGTGAGATATTTTCACATACCATTTATTTCAGAATGTTAGAGAGGATATAAACACGCACCAACACTGATGTACCCACACACATTAGGTAGTATGGGTGAGAGAAGTACAAAAAAGTGTGTTAGATAAAGTTTGCACTCTGTGTCTGGCTCCCCAAACTGAGGGTCAATGTACTTTTCATGATGCTTTCCTTTTAGGTTCCTGATTCAGAATACAAGACAAAGTATTTAACCAGGCTCTGCTACTTATATAAATGCACATGGTCAAATTACCAACCAGAAATCGCCTACGCTGACAACATACAGTCAACTTGGGAAGCTGACCACAGGCAACCTGAGAGATTTGGTTTCAATCAGGGCAAAGATTAGAAGTCCAAATCTTATTGCAGTGAGACCCTCTCTGCTCAAGCTGATTTATTTCTGAAGATTTTCCCCTCAGAGAGGAGAGATCTGATTGAGGAGGGCTCTCCCAGGAACTATGGAGTGGCTTAGACCTTTCGCAAGGTCAAAGGGATCCTAGGCAGAGGCTGGAGTGATCCTCAGTGCTTTCCTCTGGTTTGGAATACAGTACTGGTTTAGTTCCAAAGAGCATCCAAACCTCTATAGATTAAAACAACCCTTTCCGACTGTGAGGCCAGGGCTAAGCCTCACAGTGGTGGAGTGTGGAGTGTAAACTGGGGACCCCTGGGGCTCAGCAGTCACTACTCCCACGCTCCTGTGTCTCCTCTAAGGCAGGGACTTTTCAACAGACCGCAAATGAGTGCGCCCCATCTGGATCCCTCTTCTGTCCTTCATTACTAGCAAATCTAACTGGGAAATTTCCTTAGGCTTCAGGAGTTGGAAAATTCAGTGGTGAGACTCTGAAAGCTTGCTGCCTTGAGGAAAGTTGCATCCATCTTTGAAGAGAAGGTTTGAAGCAATTTAATGAGTACGCAGTAATCAAAGGCAGGGCTGTTTTAGATCCTGAAAAGTCAGGATCAAAGAGAGCAACTGTTGGGAACATCTTCTCTATGATTAATGCAAATTATTCTCTGCTTATTAAAGACAGCAGCAGCAGGGAGAATTTGGCCTTGTAGTTTCAGCCCGCTGCTTACTTGGAAGAGGGAATTTTGCTTGAGAATTCTTCACAAGACCTCATCACTGGGAAACGTGTTACATTCAAAGTAGAGCAGTTTAAAAAATTAAGTGCGTTCATTTATACATTGAGAATCTGAAACTACTCAACATTGCTCAGTAGCTAATCTGCTGATGATGGCATGTCATTAAGGAGTGACAGAAATAGTCATGCATGGATACCAAGTACATGCGAGTATAATTTTTCAGTTGTTTCACACAATTATTCAACAGAATAGCCACGCAAATATAGCAGCACAGGAACAATAAGTGGATATGTATAAAAAACTATTTGTGCTACGTATTTTAGGACAATTCAATACAAGCAGAAAATGGATCTTCACAAGTAATACTCACTGAGGTGCAAAAAAAGGGTCAGATGAAATCGCATTCTTTTGTCAGGAATGATCGCATGTAATTATGCTAGGTTTAAAAAAATAAAGGGCAGCTGCTGATTGGCTCAATCATTGCCATCACCACATATTATGTAAAAGCCCCAAAATTTGGCTACTGGTTCTTATCCGTTACAGACATAAAATATCTACAATGCCTAGTTCCTTAAAAAAAATAACAGTATATACAGTACATAAAAATTTAACAAATATTTGTTTGCTATTAATGTTTGTCATTTTTGAAATCACAGAATAATTTATGGAAAGTTATATGAAATGTAATTTTTTTACATATTTTTTACCTATTTTCCCATTCTTAGAAATTTTTGTCTAAAATAATTGCACAATTAACATGTCTCATTATATAAAAAGTAGAAAACTCAGAGAAATGGGCAAAATTAAGAAAATATCACCTCTAGTACCACCTCTCTCAGAAAAGCAGTGCTATACTTTTTCCTGGTATGTAAATAATTTTCAGAAATGGTATCATATGGGTTACAGCTACTTGCTTCAGTGAATTTATTCCAGACATCTTTCTGTAACAACAAATCCATTTTTTATATTTTAATTTTTTAGTACATGTTTGTGATACACAATGCTTACATTCATGGTGGGAGTTGGCGCATGGACATGACACATCTTAATTCTTCCTACATCCCCCCCCATCTCTTTCGGTACTGGGGATCGAACTCAGGACCTTGCGCTTGCGAGGCAGGTGGCAGAACCACTGAGCTAAATCCCCGGCCCCATCCCCACATCTCTTGGTCCCCTTTTCATTTGCAAAAGATCTTCCTGTTTCCTATTATCTGTCTTTTATTTTGTTCTTTATATTTTCGAGTTTTTTATATAAGAGAGACCACAGAATATTTAAGCTTGTGTGTCTGATTTACTTCCTTCAACACTGTGGATTCAAGGTGCATCCATTTTCCTGTGCATCCATTTTCCTGTGCATCCATTACAAATGACTCCAATTTATCCTTCATTATAGCAGAGCCGTACTCCATTGTGTATAAATACTGCACTTTCTTTGTCCATTCATGTGCTGATGGCCGTATAGGCTGCTTTCAAGGTTTAACTACTTAGTGTATTCTGAGTTGTGTTACATTAAGCGTGGTATGAATACCTCACTATAATATGATGCCTTTCACTCTTTTGGAAAGATATCTAGGAGGTGAGCTGGGTCAAATAGAATGTCTAGTTTTAGTATTTTTGAAGAATCTCCATTCTGATTTCCACAGTGGTTGGATTAGATTACATCCCCACCAACAGCCTCTCCAGCATTCGTTATTAGTTGTTTTCTTGATGATGGCCTTTCTTTCTGGAGTGAGATAGAATCTCAGTGTTGTTTTAATCTGCATTTCTCTAATGGTCTGTGATGTTGAACATCTTTTTCATGTTTTTATTGGCCATTTGTACCTTCTCTGAGACGTCTCTATCCATTGCAGTTGCCCATTGTTTGACTGGGTCTTTTATTTTAGGGGAGAGTCTAATTGTTTTGAGTTTTTTTATCTATACTAGATACTATTAGTCTTCTGTCAGAGATGTAGCTGGCATTTTCCCCCATTCTGTAGGTTGTCTCTTCACTTTTTTGGTTGTTTCCTTTGGTGTGCTCAAGCTTTTTAATTTGATATAATCCCATTTATTGATTCTTGATGTTATTTCTTGAGTGATTCTTCTGTTCAGTCTTTGCCTATGCACCTGTCTTCAAGCATTTTACCTATTTTATCTTCCAGCAGATTAAATGTTTCTGTTTTAATATTTAGATCTCTGATCCATCGTGATTTTAGTTTAGTGCATGATATGAGACATGGGCTAACTTCAGTCTTCTGCATGTGGATGGCCAGTTTCCCAGCATTTACTGAAGAAGCTGTCTTTCCTCCACCGTATATTTTTGGCCCCTTTGACAAAGATCAGGTGGCCATCTGTGGTTTGTTTCCATGTCCTTTATTCTGTTCCACTCATTCACGTCTGTTTTTGTGCCAGTGCCATGCTCTTTGTATCACTGCAGCTTTGCAAGGTAACTTGAAGTCTGGGATTATGCTATCTCCTGCTTTGCTCTTGTTGCCCAGGATTGCTTTTGCTGTTCTGGTCTCTTCTGGTTCCATATGAATTTTAGAACTGTTTTCTCTAGTTCTGTGAGGATTGCTGTTGGCATTTTGATTGGAATTGCATTAAATTTATGAATCAGTTTTGGAAGTATGGCCATTTTGACAATGTTGGTTCTGCCTAGACAGAAATAGGGGATGTCTTTATTTTCTGATGTCCTCTTTGATCTCGTTTTTTATGAGCACTGTAGTTTTCATTGTAAAGGTTTTAAATTAATGATGTTTAGATTAGTACCAAGAATCAGGATGACCTGGGAATGTCTACAAAGCAAACCTCCACCTCCACCTGTGTTGGGGTGGTTGTGCCCCTCAGGAGAGAGGCCTTCCCCTGCCCCATGTCACAGTTGTGGGGAGCCTGGTCGAGACTGGAGTATATATACACCTCAGTGGGTTGGGAGGGAAGAAGGCAAACAGTTCTTCTGCTCCAGTGTTCTTTGATACTGCATAATATCCCTCTGAATGTAGGAATCAGAATTTATGCAGCTAATCTATTGTTTGATGTGTCCTGGGTTTCTAATATTTTACTATTATAAATATTTCTGCTAAGTCTTTGTTTCATATCTTTATTCCCTAGGATCTATTAAATGGAGTGGAAATAATAGGCCAAAGCATACATATGTGTATGTAAGGCACAGATGCATACATGCAAGTGTACATACGCAGATATGAGCATACATACTACATGTATATGCACATGTGTGTGCACTTGAGTGTGTCTAAAGCATTTGATGTTACTGTCAAACTGCCATGCACAAAGTTTGTCCTGGTTTATATTCTCACAACAGCCTAGGGAAACAACTCTTGACTTAGTTCCTTGTTAATACTGAGTACGCTGAATTTTAAATCTTGGTCAGTTAACAGCAAAAAATTATTACTTCCTCATTATTATTTTAATTTTTACTTGAATAGTGAGTGTAAAAACATTTTTTGTGTATGTACAGATAGCCTATTTTTGACCCCGCCTCCTTCCAGGCATTTCCTCGTGAATGCCTCGTTTATTTTAGCGGCCCCACATTCCTAAGCCCTTGCATCCCACATTCTCTGCTCTCAGGCCATGTCCACCACTTCCTGCTTCCCAGCCTCTTCTCAGGCTATCGGCTTGTCTTGAACGGCATCTTCCTAAACACAAATGCCAGCCTCCAATGAAGTTGTCTTAGGGTGCTTCTGAAATGCCTGCGTTTAGCCGCCAAACTTCCCATTCTGTGATCCAAGCTCTTCACATAGCCTGGGGTTCATTTCTGAAGCCCAATGTCATAAGAAAATGACTCACTGATAGCCTCCTGTAGCAACTCCCTTTGCAAACTGGCTCTGCCTGGAAGCAGAGCCTGCAGTTCTAGACTAATGACTGTACACTAACCACCACGAAGACCTGTGAAGAACCAGAGCAGAGTCCCTGGATGGCTGTGGAGGCCACGGCCCCTGAGAAGCTTTCCCAGGTGGCTCCTTCTGGGTGCCCGCTCCTGAGAGCCAGGCCATGTGGCTGAGGGCAGTTAGCGGGATATACTTTTGATAACATTGAATCCCCAGCCCTGATGCTATCCTGGTGCAGAAACCCTGCCCGCATGTTTCATTCTGCCCAGAAATGCAGAAAGATAGTGGATGTGGTTCTCTTTTTTATAGTAACAGGCAATAAGAGCAAGTTTAGAAACATTTCTCTGAAGAGCCTGAATTCAGTGACCTTATGATCCGTGCCTAGTATATGATTTGATCCTTGACTTGAAAGGACCCAGGCTTGGAGGCTGAAGGTGAAGTGCTGTAGAAGAAGTAAGACATCGTTCTTTTCTCTAGTGGGGGATCCATTCCCAGGCAGATTCTAAATGAAGACTGTTGTCTACCACAGACCGCGAGCTAAACTCTCCCTCTAGTGGTAGGTGGGAGCCATGCAGAGTGTAGAATTCCAAGCCCCAGATTTTGAGGGAGAAGAGGTAGAATTGCAATGCTGATTGGAGGAGTCAAAGAACAAGCAGAGTGCCTTTTGCCGAGCATTTCAGGGGAGAAGCTTCCTTAGCATCCCAGTTTATCTCATTCTGTGGTGAAAATGACCTCTGGGAATCCTTTAGTCCATCTGAGAATCATCTCCAAACCATAATAAAGGTCAGAGCACAGAGAATGAACTTCCCAACATATATCAGGCAGGTTACAGAATGTGCCTCCCCCAAAGGAGGAGCACGAACAAACCAAGGCCATCCCCAACTGGGCCGGCATGGATAATTGACTAAGGATCATCCCCAGGTCCTTGGGGGTGGGGGGCGCGGGGGGAGACGACACATACAACTGAATTGCACTATGGATGCCACTGCCTGCCCAACCCTGCCCTGAATCCAGCAGCCCATGGCCCTGCATCCACCTCCGAATCACTTGGGATGAGTTTTCTTTTAGGGACTTTCTCTTAAAATATTTATTTATTTAAATTGTTGGGAAATACTATCCTAACCATTTTTAAGTGTGCAGGTGAGTAGTGTTCGGTCCATTTACATTCTGTGGTCAATCTCTGCAACTTTCTTCTTGCAAAACTAAAACTCCACTGAACAAGTCCTCATATTCCCTCCCCATTTTTGGCAACCACCGTTCTGTTTTCTGTCTCTATGCTTTGACCACTGTTTAGTAGGAAAGGTAAGTGGCATCTTGCAGTATTTATCCTTCTTTTCTTTTTTTTTTTGTATCCGGGATCGAACTTGGGACCTTGCGCTTTCGAGGCAGATGGCCGAACCACCGAGCTAAATCCCCGGCCCTTAGTAAAATGCCCTCAAGATTCACCCATGTTGTAGCGTGTGCCAGAATTTCCTTCCTTTTTAAGGCTGAATAATAGGCCATTGTATGTACCAAGAGAGAGTTTTAAACCACCAATATTCAGGCCCAAGTCAAAGTATGAAATCAGAATCTCTCAGGGGTGGCACCCAAGTGTCAGTGTGTTGAAAACGCTCCTCAGAGGGGTCTCCAGGGTAGCCCAGGTGGCTGAGACCCACAGAAGGCACAGGAACATCTAAAACTAATTTGCCCCACACCTTCCTGCTCCTCGAGTCCATGTTAAGAAGAGGGCGTGCCCCGCGGGTTCCCAGGCTTTGGTGTGCACATTAGAACCACCTGGGGAGCTCAGAAGTCCTGCTGCCAGGTCATGTTGCATAACAATTAAATAAGATGTCTGGGGTGGTTCCTGGTGTCAGTATTTTTAAAGATCTAAGGTGACTCCAATGGCCAGCAAGTGTTGAGATGAGTGGCCTGCATAACCATGGCCCAACTTGCTCAGCTAGAAACCTCCATCTCTAACCCTTCAAATCTGAATCCTCATTAAAGCCACTTTGATCTTGTCTCCTTAAACCAAGGCTCTCAAAGTGCAAGTGTGGTCCTTGGGCTTAATGAGGGGACAAATTCACTTGGGTTTGCCAGGACTTTCCTGGTTTTAGCATTGAAAGTCCCCAGCTCCTGGGAATGCTCTTCTGCCTTGGACAAAGCCAAATCCTCTTCTGTGCTAGGAATCCTCTTCTGTCAAGACCCACAGCAGTGCCTCAGCACTTGCTGGAAATAAATCCTCAGGGCCAGCCCAGGACTACCACCTCAGGGGCTCTTTGCATGGGGCCCAGCTTTCTGTGCTTCCATACGCTTTCCCCTTCAGCCTGATGAACGCTCTCGCTTGAGAACTACTAGCCCAAGGACCTCTAAGTCCACCGGGTGGCTACTGCTCCGGGAGATTCTCCTCTACAGTGGGTGCATCCTCGTGGCCTTGGCGGTCTGTCCATCAGTTGGACGCTGCTGGGCCGCATTCTGGCCTTGGGGTGAGCACAGGCAACGTGGCAATGTCTGCAGGCATTTGGGGCTGTCACAGTATGAGGGGAAGATGCTACAGGTGCCAAATGGGGAAAGGCCATGGATGCTACTAAATAAATGCCTTATATTAAACAGGACAGTCCCTGTCCTCACCACAGAGAATTATCATCGCAAAACATCAACGGTACTGACTGTAAGAAGCTCTGCAAAAGGCTTCAGCACATGTAGTCCTGTGCCTGGTCCTCCCATCCTGCATTTCCTAAACCCGTTCACCTCTAGTGCTCTGGTGTTCTGTTTCCCATTGTAGGTGAGTTAAGCTCTGAGCTACATGAATATTACAGTAGGTCTGGCAACTTCTAAAAGTTCCATTATCAGAAATCACC
This sequence comes from Heterocephalus glaber, assembly GCF_053883595.1. Taxonomy (NCBI): domain Eukaryota; kingdom Metazoa; phylum Chordata; class Mammalia; order Rodentia; family Bathyergidae; genus Heterocephalus; species Heterocephalus glaber. The sequence continues at coordinate 21,119,723 of NW_028258156.1, read as the reverse complement.
GACCCAGCTTTACAACTCACAGCTGTGCCTAGAGCCCAATTTGCAGTGACCCCATCCATACCCCCCTTCACTGAGCTGTAAACTCAATGGGGTTCCTTTTCTGGTTCTTTACCAGAGCTGACAACTGTGAAACCCCATGTGACATTTTCTTGCTAAATTTGTTAGTTCTATTAAAATATGTAAAAGTGATTGGCATTACTAATCATTATCGACCCTTCTTTGGATGCAAAATGTGTGAAATGTATTTCCAAAGGCAGTGGAAATGCATTCTGGTCATTGTTGAATGAATGCTGTTAGATGACACATCAAGTATCTAAACAAACAGCAAAATGCACTGAACTGACAACATTTTGGCATTGTAATTAAGTGTTCACTAACACTGTCTCATCAGCTCACTTGGAGGCTGCATCCTGTCTAATATCTTGCCTGAGGTTTTTTTGGTTGTTGTTAAAACAGTTTGAATGAAACAGACGAGGACAGGAGGGGCATAGAATGCCACACTGTCCAGCTCCTGACCTGCAGGGGGAAGCTGGGTTGGAAAGCGGCCTCTCCCAAGGAAAGGCAAGCACTTCACTCCTGTCTCCACTGCTCTTCACTTCCTCCTCAGACTGTACAGTAACACGAAGCATGTAGGGTAATTACAGTGTTACAGCTTGTGTCTAAATGTCCCCAAAGCCTCATGCAGTCACAGGTGGGGCATTTTCAGAGGTGGCTGGATCTAGAGTGTGTGATGCTGGGATTGATTCATGGTGCAATGCTAGGCTCAAGGGCACTAGGATTGAGGGTGAATGCTGCCCGCCCTAAGTAGCCTGGATAAGATGTATGGGATAGAAAGAGGTGTGTTTGTCCCTTGCTTTGCTAACTTTTGCCTGCCACAAGCTGTTTCTCCTCTGCCGTGTGCCACCCTTCCTTGGAGCCAGCTAATTATGGACTGAAACCTCTACAAACTGAGCTAAATAAACCTTTCCTCCTTTAACTTTGGATATCAGGTATTTTGTCTCAGCAGGAAGAGAAAGGTAACTAAGACATACAATAACTACGAGTCCTTCAGATACTTTCTGGCATGCTTTCAACGGTAACTTTCACATCTAAAGTAATGGTACCCATAGAAATCTTATGTTTAATTCCCTCCTCTTTGTATAATACCTTTTTTTTACATTACATCAAGGATCATTAGATATTTCAACTTTTTTTTTTGCCTAAGTTGTACTACAATGAAGAGTACAGAGCTACGAAATTTACTTTTTTCTCAATTACAGCAGACATCACATTTTTCTTAAAATTGAATACAGTATTTATACATATCTAGGATATTAAGAAAAGTATTTTGAAACTATGGATAGCTCTGAAGAATTCAGGGCTTTTCTAAATTGCTTCTAAATTGTATTTCTGTAGCAACAATAAGTATTTACTGGATACACAATTAAGAATTGTGCTTTTCAACCCTACATCAGTTGAAGCTTCTCTCAAGGTAGAGGAAGGAGCAATTCCTTGGTGGGACTTTGCTATGCAGTTAGCATCAATTTTCCGGGGGATTCTGCCTTGCATGTCAATGTCATCTGATTATTGCTCTGGAATCTGTGGTCTACTGTGCTCTATTTTTGACTTAATGCTGATTCTCTGCATAACTAACAAATTCTGAAATTGCTGATATCAGCACTTAATCCATAAAATGCCAACTGGCCAGTGAGACACCAGTGAGACTTACCAGGATCTGAGATCTGTGTCCAGAGGCGCAGGCAGCAAACAGGGCATGTGAAGACACACCTGAAAGTGAGAGGCAATTTAAGTAGAACACGTTCCCCGGAGTTCCCTAAGGACAGGAAAAAGATGAGCAGTATTTAAAAACCTGCCAAAAGAGGTGATCTGTGAAGTGACTTGCTGCAGATTTGACCTACACACACACCCTGGGCACAAAGGGAGCTAGAGCTGGATTTTATAGCCTGTTTTTGTTTGGTCCTGAACCAATTATGATAATACAGAGATATTTTGCTCTGTTTATTTTTTTCTGGCTCATGTTTCAGTGGGAATTTTTAACAGCTTGATTTTTATCAAGTATAAAGTGTACTGAATGAGAGGGGCTTGTTTCTTAGCAATTAGAGACCCCAATCTGTCTGAGGGGGGCTGGTAAAACATTTGCCTTTAGGTTCTCAAGGCTCCATCCAGCCCACTGGCTCAGGATCATCTGAAATATCTCACACATTTGGGTTCCCTTGTGATTCCACCAGGTTAACCATCGCTGGGTGAGAGGTAAGTGGGTTGGAAATCCCTGGGGTTTGGAATTTTATTCTCCTACAAAGATGGATTCTGAGATAGGTGTGAAGCTAACATAAGAGTCTTAAATTGCAATCACCTAGCCAGGCATGGTGGTGCACACCATAATCCCAGCAATCTGGGAGGCTGAGGCAGGAGGATCACAAGTTTCAGCCCAGCCTGGGCAACTTATCAAGACACTGACCCGAGATTAAAAAATAAAAAAAGGGATGTAGCTTGGTGCAGAGGCCCTGGGTTCAATCCCAAGTACCACTATAAAAAAAAAAAAAGGACTTGTCTATTAGGACATTGAAGTATCCACTTCAAACCCCTGCAGTTTCGGTGGGTCAGTTTACTGGTGACTTACAGAAGACATATTTGGGACTCCTGAATGCTGGAGGAAGAATCATGGATATGAACTGAGGCCAAATGAGATACTCACTTTTTACACAGCATTTATACATCAGGGGATAGATTCAACCAGTATTCCCCTAATGCTACTTTTATATACATTTAAGCTTCTTCAGGGGTATTTTTCAATGGTTCTTGTTTGAGTTTTTATTTATTGCAATATTTTGAATTGATGCTAATTGTTTTAAATGTGTTCCTCACAGGTCAGGCTGTCTGCTCATTTCTGACCTGATGGAAAGCAAACTCCTAGAAGGTAGGAACCAGGTCCTTTTCATTCCAAAACTACAGAGGAAGCTTGAAGGTAGTATTTGCTGAGCTAACGTTTCATTTCTTTCAATAAAAATTCAATAAAAATTCCACCAAGCTCTAGGAGTAGAGGGTAAAAGGTCAATATTTATTTTCTAGGTAGAAATTTTGGCAGGAAGTTTAAGTAAAATTGAAGGATTTTTCAGATTGTTCAACTGATAGGTAATCTATTTGATGAATCTAATACTATTTTTTCCTTTAGACTTTTAAGTTATTATGTGAAACAAAAATGTAGGCACAATATGTATATCCTTTACACTTCTTTCAAATATTGGGATTCCATGAAAAGTGTTTTCTTTTGAAATATGTGATTAAAAGTCTTGCTTCATTCTTGAGTGGTTTTATTGTATCTTGAGAGTTTCCCCCTTCATATGTGTATCCCCAGTTTTATAGCAAAAATTGAAGTCACAATATGGTTTGCGTTTGAGAAATTGCCTTCAAATAATCATGAACAGGTCACTGTATTTTCCTATAAATCGACTCCATATCCTAGGATATCTGCCTCCATGTCAGAGTGGCTTAACTACTTACCTCTTAACTTCAGTTAGGGTTAGAGGACTGCTGCTAAGGAAGGAGTGCTCATGTTACAAAAAAATTATTTGCCCATTGAACAAAAGGGTCAGTCTGTTGGTCAATCAGAAGTGGTTTCTAAGCATGGCTCTTAAAGTCTTGGCATCTTTTCTAAAAACTAAATAGCTTTGTTGCCCTTCTTGAACAATCACATGTGCTCATTTCCACACAATCAGAAAACAAAAAGACAGAAAAAAGAAAACTAAAAATGACCCCAAAGCCTTCAGTCTTCTCATAAATACCTTCGGTGATCTCTCCTCTCACTCTCTTGCTCTTGTTTATTCTCTTTCCTCTCAGAAATGGAGAGAGAACAGGCTGAAGAGCAGAGCAAGTACCCAAACAAGCTGTGTGGGACGAAACTCTATTTCTGCTGTCATAGAGCCTTCAAACACGGCAACTCCCATGAGGTATAATTTACACATCAAACCTCATTTGCTGTAAATACAAAGCTCAAGAACTGAACTGAAGTGAGAGAGAAGTGAGAGTTGCATTTCTTTCTTGGGACAAGGTATTTCCAGCCTCGGAAGAAACTCTTTTGTGCTGCTTCATCTCCACCAGAGCCACCTGATGACCTGGCTCTGGCTGAGACCTTGCCTTCCCTTCCTTTTCAGGTGTCACCTAACCTCAGGGCTGGGGAAGCTGCACCTAGCCCGACTTGCCCAGACTCAAGGAGATTTCATGCGGGAGCAGGAGTCTGCATGGGGCACGAAGAAACTTGGAAGTGCTTCCAGGATGTGTGGAGGATTGCTCAGTCTCAGAAGACCTCAGAACTGCCAGTCAGGTGTTAACAGGATTCACTGGGCCTGAATGGGGCTAAGACTCGGGGCTTACTGGAGCTAGCATGGGCTGCCAAAGCTCTGAGGAACTGATGGGTGTGGGCTGCCTACAAAGTCCTGGGGCAGTGAGGAACAGCCAGACCCTCTCTGACAAGATGCATGTCAGCTGCCTGCTGCTCCTTCAGAGTGACCCCAGGCAGGGCCCCTGGTGGCTGGAGAGAACCCAGTGGATCTATCCTTTGGCTTCCCTTATAACCAATGTTCCCAGGTTCTCCTTTCATGGGGAAGACAGGAAGGAGGCCACGGTGGCCTGACCCTGGGCTTACCCTGAATGGCTCTTCTGAATCTGCCTTGGGGGCCTAGCTATAGGGACTGAGGAAATCCACTAATTTGCTTTTATAATTTCCATAAGGAGTGTAAAATGCCTTACAACATGTATAGGAAAGTGCTGAAAAGTACATCTGAAGGTTGTTAATGGTTGGGTAAAAGCTGTATCATTTCTGTGCAAAAATTGTTACCCAAACATGGAATGTGAGATGCAGAAAGGACTTTAAAGTTCTAACCCTTCGTCCTCAACATCAGGAAACTAAAACCTAGAGTGTTAAATGGCTAAGTAAAGCCACACGCCAATCCACATCCACCCTCCATCTTCCCCACCCTCACAGCCCGTGTGGGTGGGTGCACTCCTTTGACTTTGCCCTTGTCCTCTGATGAGGCTTTGAGGTACAGATCACCCTAGCACACTTGAAGGTTTCAGTGAATCCAGCCAACTGGGAGTGTTTCATAGGAGATGAGATTTACCCAATCATTCAATTCTCACGCCAACCCTGTGAGGTAGCTGCTAAACTGTTCTTGTTTTAAAGGTGAGGAAACTGAGGCACAAAGAAGTTAAGTAACTTGCCCATGATCACACATGTTAACACTTCACCCTCCTGAGATGAACTAATACAGTAAAGACGCAGGGGAGGAAGAAGCAGAAAGACAAAGCGGGTAATGAGCCAATCTTAGAGCCACCTCCTCACAGAACCATGCCAGCAAAATGCAGATCTCTGCATTTCCACCTTCACCATGGGCAGGAAGATCACTGGGTACCTGTGTGGCAGACCCTTCCTCTTCAAGCCTGTCCTTCATTGCCTTTGAGCTATTTTATAATTCTGAAAGTCTAGAATTCTGACAGTAACGAAAATGCTTCTACATGGAAATACAAATTGTTTATTGCCATATAGCTGTTAGCCAATTGATCCCAGCATTTCTGATAACTTGCATGTGTATGTGTCTTAAAAGTCCCCCTTTGAGCTGGTTATAACCTGTCTCTGGTCCTCTCATTAATTCATGAATTAAATGACATCTTTGGCACATATTTGTCTTATATTTATACGGCAGTCAAGGTTTTGACTTTAAACATGTTAACCTTTCTCATGTGCTTGGCCTTCCCAGGGTGGGGGGACCTGGGTGCTGTCTTGGATGTATTTCCTCGGCATGGCATGCTCGGCTTTCTTCACTGGGCTCAGGGCTCAGGGCTCCACACTGCACGGGCCCCATGTGCATTAGCTCTGGGATGCTTGCCTTGCTCTCCTGTCCAGGCTGGGCTCCTGGTCGCAGTGCATACGCTGCCCTGTGTATGTGTCTCTTGTAGCAGGTGCCATGGTGCTGTGGGTGCTGACTCTCTCCTTGTGCCTCCATTCCTAGTCTGTAAATCGCTCAGACATGGGCTGCATCTGGTTCACCCTTGCGTGCCCAGCGCCGTAGAGAATCGGCACTCCACAGTTGTTGCATGAAGAGCTTTTTCATCTTCTACTAGGCAACAAGGTCATGTGCACAGAAAATCATCTGAAAAAGAACTTAACAATGGCTACCAAGCTATTTTCAAGATAAAATGACAATATATTTAATTCTCCAATGATGAAATGATGTAGCCAGTACACAGTGGGTGTAGAGGCAGTGAAGCTCAGGCTTTGGGGGCTTAACAAGTGTCTCTGTGAAGGTGGCATCTGCCTGGGTGGGTGGACAGGTCTGAAAGCTGCAGGAAGCTTGGAAGTTGTACTTGAGGTTCCAACTTGGGCAGGGACAGGCAGATCACACAACTTCCAGGGCTGCCTGTCACATTCTCCATGGGTTTCAAAGCCCCTCCTGCTTCTCCATCAGTCTCCAATGATTCTTAGGTTTTCTGCTTTGTCCTTCAGGCCCTGCCAGGAACCTCCCTTCCCCTCACCCAGTGGCTTCCTGGGTCAATCAGTGTGTTTCTTTCTGATTGCTATGAATCTTCATTCCCAGAGACCAATTTTGGCGAGAAAAGCCAAGGGTCATGTTCAAAAATCAATATAGGGTTTAGCTTATTAAAGTAGCACAGAGAATGAAAATAATTAGGAAGCTTTGCTGAGAACTCTTAAGCACTTTACACAGCTAAAAGCACTGCACTGTTTCCAGTGCTCTGCTACTATATAGAGTCCTTCCTGAAGCTGCTGCTTCTCTTTCCCAGCCTTCAGATATGACTCTCTAGCCTTGTATAAGACTTGTCTGTCATCACTTGGATGACCTAGGAATTGTCTGGTCCCAGGCCTAAGGACCTGATACCACTTCCACCCACCATAGGTCTGGGCACAAATTTCAATTCATCCAAGGTTGTATGTTTTCCTTTTCATAGCCTTTGGCCTGAGAGTCTAATGGCCATTTAAAACAACAGCATTTCTTTTCATTTTTAAATACTAGTCTCTCATAATTGGACATGTAGGCTTACTCTCCTCCCATTTTGGATTTCAGACTTGTACTTTGTGTTGTTTAGATTTAAGGAGAAATAATGTAAAGGGACATAGAGCTTGTATTCTGGAGTCAGGCACATTTGAGTTTGCCTACTAGATCTCTTTTACAGCTGTGTGATTGATCTTTGGAAAGAAAAGTGGCTTTGCCTCACACGATGGGTAAGAACATTAAACAGAAGCGATGTATACACTTCCCTATGTAGTGCTTTATATATATATAATAGGCAGTAAAAGCAAGTTGGCTATTTTCTTCTTCCCCACTTCAACACAGCAGTACCTTGCTAAATAAACAGAATTACATGCTGAAGGCGCATATAAAGTAGGCAAACACCAAAGAGTGCTTGAATTTGGGGACAGGATGTGAAGTCATTTGCAAAGGGTCATGTCTTACTCTCCTTGGGCTACTGCAAGAAAGTCCCACAGCCGGATCGCTCACACAACAGACATTTGTCACCTCACAGTTCTGGAGGCCCGAAATCCCACATCCAGATGACAGCCGGTTAGGGCCCTGGTGAGGGTGCTCTTTCTGTTTGCAGATGCCTTCTCTTTCTGTGTCCTCACGTGGGGTGGGGGAGAGAGAATGAGGAGGAGGAAGAGGAAAGGGAGAAGAAGGACGAAAGGGAGGGAGATGTGCAGGAGGGAGAGAGAGCAAAAGAGAGAGGGAAAGAAGGCAAGCGAGAGAGAGGGGGAAGGCAGGCTCGCTGGTGTCTCTGCTTCTAAGGAGGACGCTAACCCTCACTGTCACAGCCTCATTTGGCCTCGGTCACTCCCTCGGTATTCCCGTAAACACAAGTACAGCCACACTGGAGCTTTGGGTTTCAACCTATGAATTGAGGGAGGGACACCAATGTCTCCCAGCTGTGTCCAACCCACTTCCCCCACCCCCTCTTTTCTTTGAGTGAAGAGGAGTTGTCTTGGGAAACATATAAAATATACAACATATTTAATGTATAAAAGAGGCAAAAAATCCTTTATTTTTCATACTTTTATTTTAACAAAAAGAGAAAAAGGTCACAGGTAGGCATGGGTGATGTTAGTTCATGTAAATTATGTGGTCATATTACACTTGGCATTTTATTTCAGAATTGCATTAAGATTTATACAGATTCTTCTTCCCCTGTTTCTGCTTCTCTGGACTGGCCAGGGAAGGGAACCTGGAGGCTACAGCAGCATCGTCCAGTGCTCCGGCATTTCCTCCAGCACCGGAGATGAGCAAGTTCTCTCACCAGCCAGTTCCATGGCTCACTGCAATGAAGCGGGCTCTGCTGTTCCTCAGAGGCCTCAGTCCCCAGAACTGTCCTCTTGAGAGTTTGGAAAGGGAGGCAGAGGAGGAGGCGTTAAGAAACAAGAGACCCCGCGTTCCAGCTCCCCTCCAGCCGAAGACCTTGATGTCTCCACACACTCAACCAAGATGCAAGTAGCTGCTGCTTTTACTGTCACTGCTCATTCTGCTGCCTCTGTATTTCCACCCAGTTCAGCACTCCTTGTGGTGAACCCATGTCACCACAGGCTTTTTATGAAGAGGTGATGCATGTCTTTTCTGGTATGCAGCATCCAGCACTATTATAGAAAATTCTATCTTTTTAGGGAGTTGAAATTGTTTTTCCAGAGGAAAAAACAGGTCTGAAGGGGAAGCTACAAACCAGAGCAGCAAAAATGAGAGATGGTGCCTTGTGTGCCTTGGGATGCAGGGAAGCTGGGCTCCTCAATCTCACTGACACACACTGAACCCTAAGTATTACCCTAGGCCAGTGGTGGCGAACCTTTTAGAGCTTTCAATGATACAAACAGCCTGCAGCAGCACGTGTGCCATAGGTTCGCCACCACTTCCCTGGGCTCTGAACCCTACAGTCTGGGAGAGGGAGGAAAGGAGAATATTCATGATTTGTAAGGTTAAAGGTCTCAGGGTGAGTTGAGATCCAGCTCATGCATCCAGAGACTTCCCAACCCTTTTGTGGCTAGACTTAAAGTGTCCATGAGGCTTACAGGAGACGTTGTGAGTGACGATAGGAACATAAAATCCCCACCCTGAGAAGATGGCTATGCATCTTCATAGTCTCCCACAATAGATGGAGTTGTACGTGTATCATTACAGAAGTGCTATGAATACTAAGAGAGGACTAGGAAATGTAGAGGAATTGCTTGAACAATGCTGAGGTGTGCAGAAAAACAACTGCACACTTACCCCAGTGAGGCTCACAGGAAGACTCTGGGAAGAGGAGCAGTTACTCATTCTCTCCTTCACTCACTCAACCTACATTCACTGAGGATCAGCCATGAGCCTTAGCAGTGTCTAGCACATGACAGGCACTCAATAAGGATCCTTGAATGGAGACTACATGAGTCTCAGGTCTTTTATTCTAGACATGAAGGAAAGAGTGGGAAACACAGGAGCCGGGCCCCTGCCTTCCCAGAGCTCTAGATGGGGAATGAGGCAAGAAAACAACTAAATATACAAGTGAATTTCAGACTACAGGATGACTGCAACCAGGGAGACAAATGCTTGCTGAGTGTGAGAGAATAGCAGAGGAAAGGGGCTCTGTGCAGAGAGATGAGGGGAGGAGCTATTTACGGGTGGTCTAGAGAATAAGGAGTCACCTTGCAGAGGCCACTGGAAAGAACCTGCAGGCAGAGGGAACAGCAAATTGGAAGTCTTGGGGTCCGATTGGGATCCGGAGAGGCTGTAGTATGTGAAAGGAAGAGAAAGAGGTCTGGGGTGGCAAAGGGGGCTGGAGGAAGAGAGGGAGGGGCTGTGGTGGGAATTTGGATCCTCTTTTAAGTGGAGTGGGTAGACTGTGAAGTACTTTCGGCAGGAATCTCTCTCTTACAGAGGTTAGTAAATGATGGCCCACAGGCTGATCTGGTCAGCCACCTGCTATTGAAATAGTTTTATTGGAACATAATGGTAGGCATCCACTTAAGTATCATCTATGGCTGATTTCACCACACAATGACAGAGCTGAGTGGTTGTGATGAGATCAAAAGGCCTACAAAGTCCAGAATATTATTATTATTATTTTTAGGAGAAAAAATTTGCTAACTCTGCCCTATCATCTGGAGAATGGCTTGCAAGAGGGCAGGTGGGGAAGCAGAGAATGTGCATCTGTTCATATATTTTGTAAACAGACCTACAGAATTGACTGATGGATTTGTTGGGGTGGGGGAGCGTAAAACAATGGCTCCTAGGCATTCTGCCTTGAGCTAAGAGAGTGCTATTTTCTGTGAGTGGGCTTTGCTAAAGGCTAAATGTTTATGACTGTCCCCCCCTCACATATGCCAAATGCTAATACCCAGCCTGATGGTACTGGGAGGTGGGGCCTTTGGAGGGATTAGCACCCTCTTAGAGGCACTTCATGGAGTTCCCTTGCTCCCTCCAACCATCTGAAGACACAGCACAGCAGCAGGCCCTCACCAGACAGAGTCTGCTGGTGCCATGATCTTGGACTTCCAGCCCCTGAACTATGAGAAGTAAGTTTCTGTTATTAGCTACCCTGTCTATAGTATTCTGCTACAGCAGCCCAAATAGATTAGGATGTATACACTGAAGAAGGGAAGACTTGTAGAGTGGAAAGCAACGCAACATTTAAATTTTCAACAGACTCATTTTGAGATGTCAGACCTCACTTGAATAGGGAATTGGAGGCTAGGAGACAGGATGCTGTTTAGGCCTGGAAGAGAGAGAGGGATGACATGAAGTGCTAAGCTCGACACACCAACAAGCCAGGACTTCAGGAAAGTGCCAGAGGTGGCCTTGTCAAGGCCTGGAGAGCTAAGGGAGAAATCAGGAAAGCGCTGCCTCTCTAAGCCAGGACCAGGTTTTGCTGCTCCTCTCCACTCTGGTGCTGAAGCGATGGAGATGGAGCAGACGTAGTTCTGGCCAAGGCTGTGCGGGTTTGGGGTTTAAGAGTCAACTGGAGAATACAGATGGAAGTCAAATTTGCTTCATTTCTAAGATGGGTTTGGGGAGAGTGGATTTGGGCAGCCATAACGGGGTCCCTTAGTCCCCACCCTGTCCCCCACTTCTAGACCTTGGGGAAGCACAGCCAGGGAGGTGTGTGTCCTGGAGCCAACATCTCACAGTACTATCAACCCCACTAGTGAGCAGGTGGGAGAGAGACGGGGAGGAAACTGAGGAGGAGAAGGGTCAGATTTTTTTTTCAAAATCAGCTTTATTGAGATATGTACAAAAACCTCTCATTTTAAGGATATAGTTTTATGATCCTAACAAAGGGACACCCCCATAAAACTACCGCAGTCATGGAAAGGCCTGTTCCATCATCCCTAAAAGTTCCCTCCACCTACCCTGCACACCCCAGCCTCTGACAGTGATCCGCTTTATGTCATCCTAGGTTTCTTTCACTCAGTGGAATGGGAGATCTATGTCAGTAGTTTATTCATTTTTATTACTGATTAATATTTCACCAGTATGATTATTAGTCTATATACCAAAATTTATCCTTTTACTTATTGATGGGCATTTGTGTTGAGTTTTTTGCTCTTATAACTAGAGTCCAGTGTCTTCTTTTAATGTCGGCAGATGAATCATTCCTGTTCCTACAGATGGGAGCAGACAGAGACTGGCCAACAGATTGTACACTGCCTTTCTCATGTGCATCAAAATCACCCAGACGGCTTCTAAAAGCCCACTTGCTGGTCCCTGCCCTCAGACTTTCTGCTTCCACAGACCGGGGCTGGCTGGAGAATCTACATTTCTAACAAGGGATGCTGGTGGTGCAGTTCCAGAGAGCACACTTTGAGAACCATGGTCTCCCAGCTCGTCCTTGAGGAAACAGGAGGACACAGAGGTGGGTGGCCTCATCATGTGGCACTGTCTGCATCACAGGCCTCACTTATGCACAGCCCCATTCATCCCTCAAACAAAATGATTTTGAGAGCAGCTTTACGAGGTTTGACTTAATATCACACATTCACTTGTTTTCAGTATGAAATTCAACGATTTTTTAAAGTAAAATTACCGAGTTGTACAATCATCAACACAATTCGGTTGTGGAACATTCCCATCACTGGAGTAAGACCCATCACATCAACTTACAGCTAATCCTTGCTTCCAGGCCCAGGCGGCCACTAGTCTACTCTGTCTTCAGGGTTCTGCCTTTTTTGACATTTCAAGTACATGGAATCATGTAATATGTGGTCTTTTCTGTCTGGCTTCTTTAATTTGGCACAGTGTTTTTCAGGGTGTCTTACACCACAGCACAGGTTAATACTTAAAGCTGATGAACAATATTTTGTTTATGTAGACACACCATTTAATTCCATGGACAGGTCACATTGTTTACTCTTCATCTGTTCATGGACATGGGATTGTTTTTTTGGCTATTGTGATCCATGCGTCTGTGAACATTTATGTAGAAGTCTTTGCGTAGACCTCAGCTTTCATTTCTCTTAGGTATACAGTTAGGAGTGGAATTGCTCAGTCATATGGCAAATTCATATTTAATGTTTAAAGAAACTGCCTAATTGTTTTCCAAAAGGTCTGTACTATGTTATATTTCCACCATATAAGAGGGTCTATTTTCTTTAGATTTTTTAAAGGAGAGGAATACAAGAGAATCTGAGATTCACCTGGAGCGGTGTGTGCAGAAATGTCCTGAAAATTCCGTTCATTGGATACATTAAGTGCACACACAATAGTGTGAACAAGTTGTTCCCTTACGCTGGTTCCCATCCAGGCTCCACATCAGAATCATCTGGTGAGCTTTAAAAACTCGTGATGTCGAAGGCACATCTCAGACAATAACAACAGAGATCCTGTAGGGCTGGTATTAGGCATTTAGAACACCCAGAAAAGTCTGGTGTGCTAGCTGAGACCCTCTGATTCAAAAGAAAAAAAAACTGTGGAGTCATCTACTGAGATAATGACCTGCATAGTTACAGATGAAGAAAGACATGGTCTCCAGGACAAACTGAATGGGACTAGAGAAGTTTAATGTCTACTGAAGGAACAAGGATTGACTGGCAGAGTAGCCTCTATGATCACCCTCATATGCTTTTCCTGCTATTATGTCAACCTTTTTGACCATGAAGAGAAGGAGAGAAGATGATAGGCCAAGGGGGTGAGTGGGATAGGAAATGAATGGCTTCAAAGCCCTCTGTTTGTTTCTGAGAGACCTGAGCTGTTTAAACATCAGTGGATGGCTCATGAAGCAAAAGCGGGGTTACCTGATGGCTAAGAGTCCAAGTAGGGGGAAAGCCTGGCCCTGGGGCCAGAGGAGGGACAATGCCTCTGTTTCTCCAGGAGGCAGAGGCCAGAACAGAGCACACAGAGGCAGGCTAGCGGGGGATGAGGGAACTCCAATCTATGTTTTTTATTCTTTCCTCCCTCCTTCTGTCCCTCTTTCCTTTCTTCCTTCTTTCCTTCCTTCCCTTCAGTGAGTTGTGATGTAAGGTCATTTTGCAGAAGGTAGTTTGTGAGGGTAAGCAGGAAGCGGGGCCAGGGTTTGCTGCTTGAGTGAGAGTGGAGGAGATTTGAGAGAGTCATTGTTGAATGTGAGAATGTAAATTCCCTGGAGAAAAACAGCAAGTCCACCAGGCGGTGTTGAGAGTAAACTGTTGGAAGGTGTTTATGAATTTCCAGTGGCACTAAAAATTCTACTTCAGCTCCCAGGCGCAGGCAGAACGCTTGATCCTGAGTCACATAATACTGCCACAGATATTTAGAAAAGACAGAGGGGCAAACAATGTTAGGGTACAGGTCATCATTCCAAAATGATGGACTATAAACTCTGCTGGAGAAGGGATGGAGTAAAGGAGTAAGAGGTGGTGGGCGGAGTGGAACACTTAAATTACTTTATTACTGAGGTAGGGATGTCAAGGAACTGAGCCCGGGTAGGGGTGTCCACGTGAGTAAAGGCAAAGCTCACTGTCTCCACTTCCTCCTCTTTTCATCTCATTCCAATTTGCTGCCATCCTCTATCGGAGCTTTTATCAGTCTCAGACGACCTCCATGTTTTCAAGTCCAAGAAATATTTTCCAGCCTTCATTTTGCTCCGTGTTTCATTCTTGCAAGAGTCTCTTTCACGGGCTTCCAAGTCAACCCATTCTCCTTGTGTCTCTGGGCCAGAAGCTCCCGAGAATGGCTTCTGCTGACTGGGCTCTCGTACAGGCCCCTCCTGTGCATTACATTTGAGTTTCCTAGTGAGGGGAGTCCTCAGCTCTCTTGCCCATATTCTTGTTTCTCAGCAACCTCATCCAGGACTCATGGCTTAAATTACTACTCATCACCTTCAGTTTCTTGGGAGCTCTAAGCCCACATATCCAATTCCTACAGTCACTTCCACTTGGATGTCTCTGAAGTTTTTGAATTCATTTATTCACCTGAATTTATATGTAACTTATCCCCAAACCTGGTTATTTTCTGAGGCTCCCACCTCAGTAAACCTCGTGTGTAGTTAGGCAAGTCAGAAATCCAGGTACTGTCCATCCCCGATGCCTCCTTTCCCCATCTCCCCTCGTGCCATCCATCACTCCCGCCAGTTCTGCTCCCTCAGTATCTTCAGACTCCACTCTCCACCTCCTGTGCTATGGCCTGGAGCTAGCTTCTCACCTGAAGCACCTTCCCCGTGTTCTAGTCCATTCTCCACACCAAGTCCTGTGCTCCTCCCTTCCAACACCAACCTTCCATCGCTCTTTGAATAAATGCAGAAGCTTGTCATGTGACACTGGGACTGGTGTGGCCTGGCCCTGCATCTGTCCCAGGCCTGCTGGCCCTGTCAGCAACTCTGTCTGCCAGCTCCTCTCTCTCCTTCCTTGTCCCTCACTGCTCCACAAACATTTCTCCAGGGCAACCTTCCTGACTGCCTCATCCTGGGCTCTGTTGTCATTTGTTCTCCTGAGACAGTGGTGAAAGAGGCTCACAGGCCACATGCTTTGTCCTGGGAGCTGTGAATTCATCAGAGAGAGCTGCTAATCCCATCTCCCCTGTTGCAGCAAGTAATCACTTTTTCTGCATCATCAGACTGCAGTGTGATTACTGACAGTGATTTGCACTGTTCTGAAAGGTGGCTGGTTTTCCGGTCTTGTTTGTTTCTTGCTGAGCAAAGCTCGGGAGACCTCTGGTGGTCACCTGCAGAAAAATCTCACGTGCTGGGTGAGGACTCTGAGTTCTTTGTTCCCCACAAGCCATTTCCAAGATCAGCCATTAAAAGTAAAGCAGGACCATTATAAGGCAGAAAAAAATGGTTTGTACCAGCAATAGACCTGTGCTTTTTTCGGCCAGGCTTATGCTTTGCCAGCCCCTGTTGCTACATACAGCTATGATGGATGTGTGCGCAGAGGCTGTGATCTGTAAATCTGGAGGGGAAGGGAGGGCTTGATTGGTCTTCTGGAGTGAGGCACAGACATGCCCTCCAGAGAGAATGACTACATGATATGTAGTGTTCTAACAGCTCACATGTATAGTGTGCTACCCCAGGAACTGTTAGGAAGGGGGTTCTGGCTAGCTGGCCTCATGGGTGCAGGGCTGGGACCAGGGGACCTGTGAATAAGAGGCAGGTGGTGGAATATGCTAGGCTCAGGCTATTTGCAGAGACAGTTTTTGGAGAAAGAGAAAAATGAGGGCGGAGAGAAGGAAGTGGGTGTAATACTTATAAATGTCCAAGCTGCTTCAACAAGCATGTTTAGAAACCCAAGTTGCCTGTGGCTGCAGCCTGAGGCTGGAGGTTGGAACTGACAGCCTGCATGGGGAATCAGGCATTGAGAAAGGAGGCAGTGATGGATTTCTTGGGTCTTTTTTCAAAAGATTGGTAGTATTTATTCTTGCTTTTCATTAATTTTTGATATGTTCTTTTTTCTTAAGATTTTTAAAGTATTTTAGTTTGTGTTTAATTTTCTCTGCATGTGACAGCCTTTCAAAAGTAAATATAAAAATTTTTACTATTTCAAAACATTAGGAAATAAATGTTTGAAAAAGTTAAAAATCACAGAGATCAAGACTGTTTAATAGTTACATTTTTGAAGGAAGTTCAGTCACATTTACCTGCACTGTTACACATACCATTATTTGGACATTCACACTCCACTAGGAACATGATAAATTACAAAAGAGAGAGGGACTTTTAAAACCACATTTAATTTTTAATACAAAATCTGTTGCATTATTTTAGAAGTGACTCTTTCATGCACAGATAAATTTACCATCTACCATCATGGAAAAGTAAATCTATACTTTTATTGTTCTCTCAAAACATTGACAAATTTAAAGTCATTTTTATCTTTGTGCTCTCTGATGCCAAAACAAACCCATTTTATTTTCTGTATTTCCAATAGATAGGTAGATCCACAAAATGTGAATACGGAGACTTTGAAGTACTTAGGGCCATCCTGACCTGGGATTAGTTCAAACTATCCTTTACCTGCATATGTCAAAGACGCCCTGTCCCTAAGCCTACTGTGCTCCATAGGCAAAGCTCTGAGGATTTCAGCTAGAAACCTGCTGTCAGTATGGAGAAAAGTTCACTATTTCAGTTTCACAGCAAAAAAAGGGAAAAAACCACAGAAAAATAAATGCTTTCCAATCCCACATACTGTATTAATTAGCTTACTTCTTATACAGTACAACATAAACATCGTTTGCTATTTATTTGTAGGTAATACCTATAAGCATATAGCATCATCTACACTTTGAGTATATTTACAAATTCAACAAAATATCTACATATAAAAGCTTTACTTAAAATTAAACTTGATGCAAGTTATGAGAAACCAATTTATTGGCAAATGAAACTGAGCATTCTTTCAACCATAGGCTGTTATAGATCTTCATATTTGGAGCTTAACCATTTGGTAGATATTGTTTATGAATATGATAGGATCTATATATTTAAACTGCAGATATAATCCCTTTTGACTGTTGGTCTTTTAAGCACTTGTCAGATTCTGTAATGTGTCCATTGCAATTTTCATACACGTTGCTTAATGCTGCAAAGAATTGCAAAAGCTCATATAGGTCAAGCCTTAGAGAATAAAGTATTACGGTTGGCATGCTCTAGTATGCTTTTAATTTTAAAATAACTTGTTTGTTTTTCTATTAATTCTATCATGTTGCCATTCTTCTTACTGAATATGACTTGCTTGAATAGAAACCATAAAAGATCACAAAAATCATCATGTGCCCCAGTTGATGATAAAGCTCTTTTTATATTTATGGGGAAATGCTCCTTAAAATGATGTCTTACCATTTTTATTTTCACATTTCTTTTTTTTTTTTTTTTTCAGTCTTGCAGTTTTCATTATCTCTGCTTTCTAAAAGTTACTCTTCGACAATGACAGGAATCTAGGATGGAATTGACCATACCAGCTGCTAGAGAATGTGTTATGTTATGGAATGCTTATTGTCTGAAGGCACTGCATGTGTATTGCCCTGTGTTTTGTGGAATAATTTTTGAAATTTAATTTGGGTGATTTGCTTTCAATTCTTTCAGTATGGCACAAATGCCAAAATGCATTGCAATACACATTGTTTTTGCCTAACAAGGACTGAATATAGAGATAATGTAAAAGTAGAACACTGTGTTGGTGTAATTCCTGGAAGATTAAGAAGCCTATGAAATAACAGGAGCAAAAAGCAGGCAACAGGGTCTCAGTAAGCATCAGCAAATGCAAGTGTCATAGTTAACTCATTTAGCAAGAATATACTGTACATACTGTTCCTAACAGTCTCCCAAAAAGACTAACAACAGCTAGACATAGAGTCACCAATTTCACAACAATGTCCACAAAGACATTGAAGTTCTAGAAAATACTACAGTAACACTCTTGACAATGAAAATGGAATTCATATTTAGGGGTTCAGCTGAGGATAGTATAAACGAAGTGTCAAATCATGTTTTGGTAACATAAACAGGTATGTACTTTAAATGCCTAGCATTTTCCATGCATCCTATTGTATAATGTTGATGATGTTGCATTGTTTTGAACAAGTTACGAAGAAATGGAAGAAATACACATTAAATGAAAAAGTATATGCACTTTGCACTTGAGTTCACATCAACATACCATTCGACTGAGTTGTGTTCTTGATTGAACTGTGCTCATAATATTAACATACAGCAGAAAGTATACTTTCAACCCATATGTTCATAGTATGAGAGGGCTGACAAACAAGTGCTTAAGATAAATATTCTAGAGAAATGCGACACTGGCAAAGAGCTTAAAGGTTAAACAAAGGAATTCATGGCGTTGACAGGAGATGGTGCCTCTGAACTTTCATTTCCCTCAGCTGGTTCTTTCTCTTTCTTACCGCTGTATTGTCCAATGAAAGAGCCATCCTCATTGAACTGGCCATTCACCCCCTCACCATAGTCAACCAGGCTATCATCACTATCTTCTTTTCTCACAGTCCTGTCTGAAGGTGTTCGACTTCCTTTTTTCAAAGGCTTGTGATCTTCTGCATCACTGGAAAAGAGGGGAGACATTTTTGTAAAAAAAATAGTGGTCAGGTAACATTTTATTCTTTTTTTTAAACATTTTATTCTTAAAAGATCATGCATGCAAAATATGAAAAAGCATTTGGAATCCTGAACTTCTTTAGCCAAAGCTAACTGTTGATTCCAATGACTAGGATGGAGCTGGAATGAAAATCAAGTGCAAAAATGGTTGAATCGTGAAGTCCTCAGTAGAGTGGATGGCTTCTGACAGTGCATGTTAATTTCAGTGAGATTCTGATCCCTGATTGGAAAGCAATCCAGAAATAACCACAAGCATTAAAAAGGGAAGAATTGAGAAAAGTTGAAAAATCATCACTATTTTGAATTCAAGGGGCGGGGTTGGGGCAAAAGCTTATAGCAAGTAGAAAAGTTAGTAGGTTAAACTGCACATCTCTGATATCCCATTCTTGGATGTGAATGGAGGAGCATGGATTTGGTTAAATGTGAAATATGGATTTTTTTTTTCTGAGCTAGAAGAAGCAAAAAAATCTTGTATTTCAAATAGATTTGTTATCAAGTACAGGCCAGACTAGTAAACTTCAACCTTACCTTTCAAGAGACCTACAAATCCCATTAAAAGGATGCAGAAGAAACAAATGAAAATAGCCTAAGAAGAAAAGCAAAATCCTTATACTGATAGTGCACAATATTTTTTCTATAAAAATTGTAGTCAATGGCTTAAGATTTATTAATTTGGAAAGAGACATATTTAAATATGTCTGTACATGAATGGAATGGCATGCCAGTATATTCAA
Source organism: Heterocephalus glaber (assembly GCF_053883595.1). Taxonomy (NCBI): domain Eukaryota; kingdom Metazoa; phylum Chordata; class Mammalia; order Rodentia; family Bathyergidae; genus Heterocephalus; species Heterocephalus glaber. The sequence continues at coordinate 21,100,446 of NW_028258156.1, read as the reverse complement.
AAGAATGTGAGTCCGCCCAGCATGTGAGTACAAAGACTTCCTGTACCCACTACTCCCTCTCTTATGAGTTAAGTCCTATCTTCCTACTCCTCTCTCATGCCTATCCATGTTGGATGGAAATCTGAGAGTATACTTTAATAAAACTATAGGATTCTACTACTACTACTACTACTACTACTACTACTACTACTACTACTACTACTACTATGTTTCTTTTATGTTGAAACCCTAAGCACAATTTTTGGAAGTAGAAAAGTAATCGTTATGTTTAAGAATGTCCACTACCTGGGTGTGGTGGCTCATGCCTGTAATCCCAGCATCCTAGAAGGCTGAGACAGGAAGATGGCAAGTTTGAGCTCAGTCTGGGCAGTTTAGCAACCCAAAAAGACCTTGTCTCAGGAAAACAAAACAAAACAAAAAAACAACAAAGGCAGGGGATGCAGTTCAGTGTGAAGGCCCTGGGTTCAATCCTCATTACCAAAAAAACAAAAAAACCAAAAAAACAAAAGGATGTCCTTGTGGTCATATAACTATGTGGGTATGCACATTGACTATTCTTTTTTGTTTTTTTTGGTACCAGGGATCAAACTCGGGACCTTGCTGACTATTCTTTAATAGGTAACATTTGGGAAAAAATAGGCAATCCAATATTTTGTCCCTTTCCCCCCAAAATGCAAGGCAAAACAGAAAATATACACAATAAAAAGCCTTAACAAAGGTCACCTTAGCTGTGTATTTTTATTTTACCTAGCAATTTGTGTTAAGATTTAATTGCTCCTTCTATTTCAGAGAGTGATTTTTCTTTTCTAGCCAAGCCATAAAGACTTTAAGATGCCCAAATATTGTGGCTCTTTTTGTTTTGCTTTTTTGAGACAGGGTTTCTCTATGCAGTTTAGGCTGGCCTTGAACTCACTAGGTAGCACAGGCTGGCCCTGAACTCTCAGTGATCCTCCTGCCTCAGCCTCCCAAGTGCTGGGATTACAGGTGTGTGCCAACATGCTAGGCTTGGCTCTTCTGCCCATTAACTTCAACTTCATTTTATCTCCAAGAAGAATATCTTAAGGGTGGGAAGTAATGCTAGAAATATGACACTGCCATGTGCTATTGAAAATGATCTGTTTAAATAATGTACCCAGTTCTTTTGCAATTTGAATAATAGATTTTATCAGTGCTTGTGATAAATAACTGGAGTGGCATCAAAGAACCTGATGGTGGGCTGTCTTTGGGGGCATTTCAGAAGGCACAGTGTCTAGTACCCAAACCTACTATAAAAATAGCTTGCACAATATCTTTGGAATTTAATCATTAACTCTAGGCTTTGCTTGACTACTTCCTGTGAAGCATTAAGTATGACTTAGTGAGAAGGTTAATGCCACAGAAGAGTTCAATAATGAGCAGAATTTGTGATCTGGAGTCCAACTATTAGTCTTAATTCTGCTTTATGGAACTAGTGTTCTAAGGAATACACTACAAGAGTTTTTTTTATCTATGGCATTTTTTGATCCAGCAATCTATCTACTTATCATTTCATCCAATAAATGTTTTATTGAGTGCCTACTCTAAGGTTGATGTTGTCCTAGGCATGAGGGATATAGCAGTGAACAAAGGAAACTAAAATTCTGACCTCATTGAGCTTACCTCTAGTGGAGAAAAATACAATTACCAATCATTATAATAAATAAAGTTAGTGAGTCAGAAGGTGGCTAGTACTAGAGGACATAAAGATCTGAGTAAAGAGGCCAGAAGGTGTTCGGGGAAGGGATGGAGGGCTGGCCTTGAAGTAGGATGGCCAGAGAAGGACATGTTAAGAAGTGGTATCTGAGAAAAGACTTAAAAGAGTTAAATTAGGCAAGTGGATAGCTGCAGAGCAATTCTGGCAAAAGTCACAAGCAGTGTAAACACCCTGAAGCAAGGGCAAGGCTGGTGCATTCTAACAACAGTGAGGTGCTTGGTGGGGCTGGAACAGAAAGAATGAAGTAAAGAAAGGGCAGAGCTACAGAAGCCACTGGAGGGCTTTCAATAGATGAGGGACATGATCTGATCCACATTTTTTTTTTTCCTACTGGGGATCAGACTCGGAACCTTGCGCTCGCGAGGCAGGTTGTGGAACCACTCAGCTAAATCCCCAGCCCTAACCCACATTTTAAAAGCCTTCTGTTATTAGTGTTGGAAGAGCCTACCCTAGAGGGCAAAGTTGGTCAGCTACAGCAAACTTGGGCTGTGTACATTTATTGTGTATCACTTACAGCTGCTTTTGTGCTAGAACTGTAGAGTTGCAGCAGAGACCACATGGCCTGCAAAATCTAAACTATGTACCGCTGGGTCCTTTATGGAACAAGTGTGCTAGCTCCTGCTCCAGGAAGTCAGAGGGATTAATGCAGTAATCTAGGAGTGAGCTGACTGTGATGTGGACTGGTGGGGAACATTGGTACAGAATGCTCAGATTGTGAACATATGTTCCAGGCAAAGTCGGCAGGATTTTCTGATGGATTAGATGTGGCATATTAGAGGAAAAGGATGACACCTAGATTTTTGGTTTGAGCAACAGGAAGCTTGGGATTACCCTAACTTACTATGGAGTGTGGCACCTCTGAAGCAAGAGCAGGGGTTCAGTTCTGGACATGTCACAGTAACCACTCCCTTAGTAATTTTATGAGGCTAGTGCGGCACAAATATATACAATCAACAAGAACACTTAGAGAAAGTCAAACTAGAGGCTAATGCCATCCATGAACATATATGAGAAAGCTTCAAACAAATGAGCAAATTGAAGTTAGCAATCTACTAAAAAAATAATATATTATATCCTGGTTGGGTTTACTCCAAGAATACAAATCTTTTTAGCACTGAAACATCAATTCATAAAATTTACCATTTTAATAGAAGTATTTTATGGTGACCATAGATTTAGAAAGAGGTAAATGACAAAGTTTAACCTCCATTCATAATAAAAACTCACAGTATAGAAAGTACCTTCACTAATCTGATTAAGGATATCTACAAGAAACCCAGGGTAAACATCCTTGATGGTGAATGTGGAAAGCTTTCTGTTTGACATCAGAAACAATGGGAGGGATGGCTACTGTCACCATTTCAAATTGAAATTTCACTGGAAGTACTAAGCAATGTGATGAGAAAAAGAAAGAAATGAGAGGTAGCTGTCATTATATATATTATATATATAATGTCCAGAAGAATCTAGAGGGAAATGTTAGAAAAAAAGAGCTTAGCATAAAATCAAATTTTATTTGTGTCATTTCAAACAACTGGAAAGTAAATAATTTGTTATTCCATTTAAGGTGCCATCAAATATGAAATATGTGAGAAAAATTAAAATATGTGGAAGACCTTTGTGAAGAAAATAAAACTTTTATTCAGACTTATTAAAGAAGATATAAATAGAGGAACATAACATACGTATACATAGAAAACTCAAATACTGAAAATATGTTAATTTCCCCCTACAGCTCTTCATAGTCAATTTATTTGCACCTAGTAGGCTTTTATGTGGATCTTCAAGATGATCCTAAGATGCATGTGCAAATGAAAAGGGCAAATAATATCCTAAAAACTCCTGAAGAAAAACAAAGTTAGGGGACTTGACCTAGCAGATGTCAAAACTTACTGCTGTAAAGACAGTGTAATTTTGGAGCAGGGTTGGACTAATTGACCAATGAAATAGAATATAAAGCTCTGAGACCAGTGAAAAATCTTCTTTGTTGGCTTAATCTATCTATCTATCTATCTATCTATCTATCTATCTATCTATCTATCTATCTATCTATATTTTTTGGTACCAGGGATCGAACTCAGGACCTTGTGCAGGAAAATATATTTTGTTTTTTATATTTTCCTAAATAAAATCAGTTTTTAAAAAATCTCATTTTCCAATTGTTTGCTGGTACATACAAATATTATGAACTTTTATGCTAATTTTGTGTCAAGCAACAGTATTAAACCCTGATAATTTTAACGTATTTCCCATTTGGATTTTTTACACGAGCAATCATGTCAGTTATGAATAATGACCAGCCAGGAGGGGCTCCCTGGGCATCCATTCAGCCCAGCATCAGGGCTGTGGTGAATGAGATCACAGCAATACACTGTGCTACAAAGAAGAGGAGGGAAGATGTGAGGTCCTCTATCCACAGAGTTGTTCCAAGAAAAGTTGTTCAAAGACAGCAAGGTCTTGGTAAGCCTAGCTTTAAAAAGTGGTATGATGGAATACTATGCCCGAGTAAGCAATATGTAGTCAAAAGAGAAAATATTATATAAGGCACAAGCTCAGTACTAGACACATGGTTGGTGTCCCACAAACACGTGTCCACACCCCATCACCCCTCTTCCAGACAGAACTCTTCAGATGCAATGAGCGATTTCAAATCTGTGAAGCACTGTATGAGTTCAGAGATCAATTTCATAATGAAATGGTAAATAAAATGTTTTCGACATTGTGCCAAAGAAAGCTGCCTTGTCCAGATTAAGTGCAAAAGGGTAGTTTTCTAAATGACAGGAATGAAGTTATTGAAGATGATTTATTACATGCATGCATGAAAGGGTCACAATGAAACCCAATATTCTATGTAATTAAGACACACAGAGTCTATGTATAGATATAATTTCCCTATATGTAGAATAAAAGGTTATATATATACTTAGCTATGCAGTTTTCAATGCTTTAAAAAATCATTTATCCATGTTTGTAGGAGAACAATAAAATTAATGACAGGAGGTATCAGATATGAACTGCTAGGCCAGAAGGTAAAATGAATTTAAATGAATTTCAAAATATGTTATAGTGTATATAGACACAAACACCTTCATTACTAAGTCAAAACTGGAGCGCAGTGGAAATAAACATTCACATGCCAGTATCAAAACTCGGTTCCTGGGTCACTTCCTCCAGGAAGACTTCCTGCACCATTCTCCTCCTACACGGTGTGCGTGGCTTCAACTTCCTGGCTCCGCTTTCTTGGCACTTTAGTTGTGTCCTTTTCACACTTTGGTCAAACCACCCTTCTACTTTCCTGCATCCCTCACTAGATGATAAACTCTGAATGTGCCACTAACATCTATTGCTTTTAATACATGCAAGGCCTGGCATACAGCTGGCACTCAATAAACGTCACTTGGATAAATTCATGGCAAAGGGAGAATAGAGGAGACAGGCACTTCAGAAATTCTTCGTGACCCTAACATTAAAATATTTTATTTCTTCTTAATTACATAATGTAGATAAAGCACAGAAATACATTTTTCTTTCCTTTACACTAAGAATAAATATTAAGGACTTCAATTTTTTTAACAGTGCTTGATTCAGCGTTGTGCATAGCCATTAAATGCCCACTGAGTAAAATTCAGTAACAGCAAGTAAGTCTGTGATATCTGACTTTCCTGTAGTCAACACCTTCCCATGGTGAAACAAACTATGACATAGTTTATTCATGACCCTGAAACTTCCTGACCCACTCTCTAGATGTTCATTAGGTCATGTTGGTGAGCAGAATAAATATCAAGTATGTAACAAACGTGACACAGCTTCGCATCATGCAAGCTTTAGGCATGTGGGTTTGCAAGCTTGCAGCAGGGCCATGTGCACATGAATAACAAGATTCCCATGGCAAGAGCCTCCAATTACATAATAAACTGTGAGATCAGGTACCATAGGCATATGATTTATGACCTAGGTTCATTCTGGTTTTAAAAAGAATGCATCTAAAGAATAAGAAAATACTTACACAGTTGGTTGCATTGTTCTCTGATTTTTCTATATGCTAGTAAGGATGCAGATCCTACTGTCTGTATAATTAAAGAAACAAAGAAAGCTGCAGGCTTCCATGAGAGGATCACTGCTTAGGGGTGGGTGTTGGAGTGAGGGCACAGTTACAGCATATGAAAAAGAAAATCAAATTTAGCCGCCGTTGAAGTTCCATCCCTTTTTGCACTATGCAATGTCCCCTGGCTTGAAACCAACCATGTAGAAATGGTTTCATCCTCAGGCTGAAGAAGGAGAAAATCATAAATGGGATTTGTTTAGGCAACAGTCTAATTTTGTGGGTGTTGGTGTGTAATGAGCATTGTGATTCATTTTCGATAGGAAGGAGATTCAGAATCAATAAGTAAGAGAGAGTTCAGAACTTCCAAAAAGTGCAAAGCAGAGAAAGGACCCCGATGATTTAGGGAAGAGAATGACATTTATATGTATTATTTTAAAAATGATTGTGTAATAAACAGTTGGAACTGTTTTCATAAATTATGACAACTAAGATAACAAAGGTCTTCTGAGTTCCTTAAATAAAAATGATACCAAAGGGGAAAAATTCTGAGGTAGTGTCAGAGAGTTACAGGACAAAACCACATCTGTAACAAAGGGTGTCTTGGAATTAGGGAAGCAATTTAGTACGTGGGATTGTCCTCATGATAGTGGTGAAAACACCATCAGAACTTTGTTTCCTTTGGCCCCTTCAAGATCAATGTTATTACATGTGTGACAGTTACTTTTGTCTTTACTCCAATTGGGTTTGTATTCAATAGGCCCAAATTAAAAGTCTGTCTTAAAAATTTAAGGCAAAAGCTAAAGACAGCCATTTGAAAACGTTCCACAAACATAGCACAAATGAATTAACACTGCAACAAAGAAAGGTGATCAAGCGGATGTAAATCAAATAGTGATTATGAGACTAGGAACTAAATACTTGCTATGTACTGCTCTGAAAACAAAATCATATTAAAAGTTGTTAGTAGAGAACTCATAGAGAGCACAGAAATCATAGAACTAAAAAAGAAGCCTTCAAAGATCATCTAACACTTGAACAACTGTCTGATTTTATAGATTAAAAAACTGAGATCTAGACAAACTGAGTATATAAAGGAATCTCACATAATGGCTGAGTTGAAAGTAAAATGAGCAGTCTCTTAATTTGAAACTAGTTTATAAAACTTAACCTCCATTTAAATCAAGTTTTAATGGTGTAGGTAGCATAGTTACCCACAGAAAGTCATATTCTTTCAGGTCACTATTTGACATCACTGTAATAGCAAAGGGCTATTTGAGGCCCACAAGGGGAGCAGTACATTGCACATTCATTTAAGCATGATGTAGAACAGGAATCCATCGGCATGTGGGGGATGCATGAAGTGCAATGGATTATTTTCAGTTCATGCAAATATATCATTTTCCCAGGCTATAATAAAGATATCACCTCATAACAACAAATAAGGGAGTGGTGTGCATATACTGTATAGAATTATAGCCACAAGAACTCTAAAAACAAGTTGTTAGCAATTCCCCACTCACCTGCTCATAGAAGAAATGTGCAGAAGAGTGAGTTAAACCAGTGAAGATTTCTAATCCTCAGTGTCAGACACAGCTGCCCTAGGCTGGGGGCCTCTTTCAGGTGCCCTAATGCACTAGGCAAACCTTTTGGGTACAGTGGGTGGGTGGTGCTTGAGGATACACTTTCAGCCTCTAAACCAACACATGGCATCAAGATAACCCTCACTAGACAGACATTTTTTCCTGTATCTTGAGATACAGAAATTCTGAGAACTTTTAGAAACCATAGTTATATCTGTTGAAGGAAAGATCAGAATATGAAAGCTCAGGTACTAAGACAATGTAAGCAAAATACTCATGTCTGCATGGAAACTGGCATAAAGCCTTTTTTGTTGAAAATATATGTTTTTTCTCAATCAATTCTACATTTCTCACCCTTGGTATTATTTTATCTCAACTATTGACACAGAAATACTAAAAAAATGAGCTCCAGAGACAGGGATACTTAATGTAAGTATCTTTATCTACAAATGTTCCCTGGAAATTACAATAGTGAAATATTTTACTTTACCTAAATGTCTTTTCTTCTGGCAAAAAGTCTCAGTATGGGGTCAATGCATATTTTAACAATTATAGCTAATGTAATCAAGAAGCTTATAAAAAAGTGAAGGTATAAAGTCATCTTATAAATAGGAATGTTCTCTTGGAATATCAGAATATAAATCTTTTAAACATATTTTATTTCTGTTTTCATTGTTAAACATTTCTAAGATAACTATTTCTCTCTAAAGACCTATAATATCTAGGCAAGAATATTTTTGTTTAAATAATTTAAAAAAACATTTATCATCTAAGTTATGTTAAAAGTTTTTCTTCATGATAAAGTCAAGCAAAAAATGTTTTAACAAAGTTCTGTGGGTTAACACAGTGCCTAAAAGGGCTGATGGATATTTCCTAATAATAGCTTCTAAACAACTTTGCTATCATCTCATGACTAACAGTGGGGGTGCAGGTATTGTTTAAGGAACACTAGCTACAAATCCAAGATTAAAAAGTCTGGTGACTATCAGTCTTATAAAGCATGTTCCTTTTACAATGCCGGCCATGTAGAATCTAGTTTTAATTCTCACTCTTAACACTCTGGCTGTGCTAGATTGATCAACATAGCATGGGCTTCTGGAAAATAGAGTGAAAGATATTCTGCCTCCAAACCTATGACTAAAATGGAAATTTGTTTTTAATGAAAACTGAGAAAGTTTAAATTATGAGAGATGTGTAACACAGAAGTATTTCTAAACTTCTAACTGAAGAACATAGGCACTGGCTGAGTCCTAGCCTCGGAGAATGTGTGAGGACCGTATGTGAGGGGCAGAGCAGATGAGGAATGGAGGCAAAGGAGAGGCTCACCTGTACTCTCCAAAAGTTCCATCGTCCTCCTTCATGGGCTGGATTTCAGGATCTGCATGGGCATCTTCCTTTTCTTTAACTAAAAAATGCGAAGTTATATTGTTATGCATTGGTCTTGTACTTCCTGGTTCAAAATTTTTCAGAGCATACTCTAAGCTATAACCCAGTGGAAAATAATTCTCTACACCAGTAGATGTTGAATTACCATATACACTATGTGGTCACACATATATTTTTGATATTCTAGTCGTTTTGAGTAAACCTAATAGAATGACCACTAGTTGACACACAAAGTTCACTTTAGTCTCTTATCTGATGGAACAATTTTTTAAATTTCCAAGATTTCTTTCCAACTTTATCCATCTATTTATTAGTTATATTCATAGTAATAAACTGTTTTTGTAAATCTATTCTTTGCAAGGTTCTTCCAGTAATGGAAGGATAAATGGTCAGGTAAAAAAAATACATATTCACTGGACCCACAAAATCAAATAAACCATCAACCTTATTGGAAAAGCAATGTTACACTTCATAATATCCAAATTGGGTTCATACAATACTTCTGGGGAGTTTCACCCCCCACCCACATTGGTTTTAGGTGCTACTTCAGTATTCATGACTTCTGTGGAGCCTCGGGAAGGAGGCCTCCTCATGTTTTCAGAGAACAGATTGATTTGCTCCTGCAGATGCCCCATGATGCTTAACAATGTTTAGGGTGCCATTCTATAAAAAGGGATCAAAATCATTTGAATGAAAAATCTAAATTTATAGCTCTAAGAAGACTGCAGTCTACATGATTCTTCTCAGTTCAGTGGATAATCATGCAGCATTATACAGCAATTTTTGTCTTTCTTACCTGGATATTTGCCACCCTTGTTCCTTCTAATGAAGCAAACGATCAGCAAGATTAAGATAAGGAGAGCGACAGCACACATGAGACCTATGAACCAGCCCTGAGTTGCAATGTCCACCTGCCGACTTGCCATTGCTGGAAAACAAACCGAGGGTGTTGGTGGGAATGTGTTAAGGCGTGACGAGAATTAGGGTTGGTCTCTTGTAGTAAGAAACTGCCATAGTATATATGCTTTTATATATTTTATATGCAACACCAAATTAGAATCTGTCAGTTATCAATGAATCACATAAAAACTCTGAAAAATCTTCACTATTAAAAACATTTGAATAGAGAGATACAAATGCTAATAACATTACTACTAAACTCTTATAAAAACTGTGTTCAAAATTATTTTAACTCCATATTCTCAATGAAAACATATTTCCAAGCCAATTAAAAATCTACTTGTTGTAGGATAAATTTTATATTAAGTATAATGATAAGAATATAAAACAGAATTTTAAGCAGAACAGAATGTATACATTTAGTGGAGTATTTTTCCTTCAAAGGAGACCACTTTTGGAGGCTAAAATATAATTGCACCACAGATGCCACTTTTCAAAGTGTTTTGGAAATCTTCTGTTACAAAAAGAAAGTGGTTCACACAGGAAACCTGATCACATGAGAAAACCAGCCATCTTATCCTATGTAACACCTCAGTTCTGAGAAGCGCCTAACACATCAAATTCATCCTCAAAGAATCAATCTCTGTTATTGCTTAGAATCTACTCAAGACTATAAAATATATCTTGACCAGTGGAATCACTGTTTGAATAAATGACCATTTTGAAGAGAAAATACTCATTTGCATGTATACATTGACTTTATTCCTTTATCTCTTCTGTTTGAGTAAATGAAAGGGAAGCCCTTACTCAAGCAGTCTTAGTATGCAAAGCTCCCAAGAAAGCCACAGGATAATTAGCACTTCTGGTATTATTCAAAAGTGTCAATCATATGGGACAAAGTGCAGCATCAATAGCCATTCAGACATGCCCATGCGGATTTGTTTAAACAAATTTTATGAGCCCTTTATTAAAGGCCTTCCTTTTTGTCTTTTGCCCACAATCAAGGGAAAAGGTTTTCTTCTTTTGACTTTGTAACCATGCCTATATCATGCTTTTAACTGGCTGAATTTCTTCTGAAAACATTTCACATGGTTGGGTTAGATGTATTATGATCCCTGGCTGCAGAAATAAACATGGTTACATGTATCCAGTCTTTCTATATGTTGCAAAAACAACATCTCATTGTCTCCTTTTCTCCACACCAAGGAGAAAAATGAGATGGTTAAAATCGAGTGTGAAAAGGAATGTAAAAAAAATGTCTGGAAATATATTTAAGAAATAAAAAGAGAAGTGGTACTATATTAACTGGAGTGCAAATCAGAGGCCAATAGCCCTACCCCAAGAGCCCCTTCAGCCTCTTCAGAGGAGTTTAGAGCTGTACCATAACCAGACACAACTGGAGCATGAGTATAGGCAGCTCCCCATTCCCTATGCACACCACGGTGGTCATGATGATGGAAGAAGATAATGGTAACAACAATGACAACTCCCATTTGGAGACCCTTACTACATGCTAGGCACTGTGATGAGGGTACAGTCTCATTTCATCTTTACAACAGTCCTTTGAGGTAGTATTAGGAATAAACCCATGGCCAGAGAGGGCAAAGAGCTTGTCCACCAATGGAGATGGCTCCACTGAGCATGCTATTACATTCTACTGAAAACACATACAGACACCAAATCTGCAGACTTCTGAACACAGAATAAAATGCTACAGGGACTTTCTAGACTGAGACAGGCAAAACATTTGCAAGGTCTATCATTACTTTCTCTTTGGATATGTATATATATATATATATATATATATTTTTTTTTTTTTTTTTTTTTTTTTTTTTTTTTTTGTACTAGGAATTGAACTCCGAACTTTGTGCTTGCCAGGTAAGTGTGGTGCCACTGAGCTAAATCCCCAGCCCCTTTTCTAGAGTTTTTTTTGGGCAATATATTTCTAAAATTCACATAGTCTTTGTGTGCTTTCTCTTCAAAATGAAACCCAAAACCAAGTGGGAAAGTCTCTTGAGCATTTGATTGGTTTTTTTTTTTGGTACCAGGGATTGAACTTGGGACCTTGTGCTTGTCTTGAGCATTTGATTGAAGTTAAGAAGCCCTTGTTTCCCCCATGCTTAATGATTCACAACCTTGTCATAAATAATATCAGCACTTACATCTTTCACTTAACTAAAGACAACTGATCAGGGAAAATGCAATCAGATGCTCAAGTACTAGCACAGACTCTGTCTTACAAAGATGATGACTCTCAAAACTGAACTGACAGCTGCTGGCTTGTGCCCATACAACTGTGCAAAAATTGGATATGTTTCCTTGATAGCTGATGAATAAATGTTCAAATTGACTTTGAATTTTTGACTCTATGTCAAATAAAAATAGGTATTAAGTATTCCCTACCCCATTATTTAAGGTTAGTCAGGCACAATAAGTTAACAGGTGCATGTGTGTACATGTGTGTATGCAACACAAACACACAAGTGCACCATAAGCTGATAGAAAACAAAAATTCTGAAGTGGAAATAGGGTGTACTGACTTCTCATCTATGAAGAAGGCACATGAAACCCGGAAGGACAAGAGGCTTCAAACCTCACTCTAAATCATCCTATCTGCAAAACACAAACCAAAGTCATAATGAAGACTGTGCAGAGCACACACACACAGATAAGGACAGACAGATGAAATCTATGTGTCTTTTCTTGTAGACGCTGAGCTTCAGTAGGTGGTGTTAACAGGAATGGGTTGGAGACTTTATCTGAAATTTTTTACAATAAAGTTATGTACATGTATTGCTTGAATAATCCAAAAAGTGACCAAACACATAAAGAATAATAAGCAAAGTTAAAGAGGGCAGAGGAATGAAGTTTTCCTCACTGCCTAGAGGTCAGCTTAACAACAGCCTTCTGCTCTCACGATGCTCGCTGTGTCATGGAGAGCCTGTGCTCAGCCTGGGCTGTCTCTGAGGAAAGCGCTCCTGAGAGCTCAGAAGCCCAGAATAGACATGGAAGAGACAGGGGGAGAGAGATGGCTATTCTTTCTATTTATGGAGAATCAACTAGGTATAGAAAGGGCCTGTTTGGTTTAAATATTTAGAAATGTTTAAAAAGAGAATAAAGGACCAAAGTTTGGCAGCATCCGACAAAAAAGAATCTACTTTAGATCCTTGTGAGAAGGGACTCTACAACTGATGGACAGAGGCAAGAGAGGAAGGAGAAGAGGGGTGGTGTGAATGAGAAGTCACACCAGACTGACACCAGGAATATGCGGGAGAAGCAAAGCATCAGATACCGCCTGTCATCCTGCTTTTCAGTGGAAATTAAGAAATACACCTAACAATCCAACTATAAATGGCACAGATGGAGCCATGTTAAGAAGATTCATGCAACAAGTGTAAAAGAAAATTTTTTTTGTATTAAATTCTTTTATTGGTACATTGTAGGTATACAACATAATTAATAGAAGAAAAATTAAGTCTAGGTTCCTGAAATTATTGGGACTCAGGGAGAGAAGCAGCTCATGAATGTTGAATTTTAAAAATCAGCCAAATGGCACGTTTTCATACCAAGTACTGATGTTCTTTCACCTCCATGCCTAGCACGGGGGAAAGAGGAGCAAGAGCAGCAGAAGTCGCAGTCGGTGCCTTTCCTCTGGAGACAGCTGCAGGCCTAAACTGGGAGAAGAGGGGAGTTGGAAGAGAGGACTTAGGACTTTGGAGGGACTTTGAGGGGCGACATTCTAGGATCCTGACGGTATTTGCTCTTGGGCTAATATGTAAGGAAGGTCACTAGACTTTAACCAACATTTGCTCTTTTTGACAGTTACACCTATACGGATGTAAAAAGTGACAACTGGCAGTGCCTTGTCCTGTTTCGCCATCACTGCCACACAAGAATGGCCCACCCTTTCTATCCTTTGGCTCCTCGAGTCACCTGGCAGTTGCTGCTGGAATGGGAGGTGTCACACTAATAAGGAAAAGCAATTTTTTAAAGGGGTTTTGTTTGGCTTGAAAAAGGACAAAACATGACAGAAATTGGGTTTGATGGTGAATCTATCCCATCTGCATGTTAGAACTACACAGAGCCTCATTTCTGGAACAGCCTGTTCCCCTTGAGGTGCGGCCTCTGTGACTCTGTATGGCGGGGGCTTCTCTTCTGGTGTTGGAAAGCCGGGCTCCTGATCCCTGCACTGCCATAATCCAGTTGTGGCGAGGCAGGTTTTCCCCCAGAGGGCAGTAACAGTGCCCTCTTCTAGGACTGTTGTGACAACTGAAGGAAAAAACCCCTCACCTGGTGTAGAGGAGCACTGACTACATGTTAGTACTACTACTATACTCTCCATCTAGCTGTATATCTACTTGAGCTTTTAGTATCTTGGAATTCAAAGCTATAATAACAAAACACTAGTAAAAAGCCATGTGGAGCGGTGCATTACTATATAATCCCAGCACCCTAGGAAGGGTGAGGCAGGGGGATTCCAAGTGTGAGCCCAGTCTGGGCAACACAGTGACTTAGTGAGACTCTGTCTCAAAATACAAAATACAAAATAAAATTGCTTGGGACAGAGCTCAGTGTGAAGGGCCTGGATGCAATCCCAAGTACCAGGAAAACAAAAACAAAAACAAAAAAAACAAACCTCCAAACCAAATAACCAAAACCAAAACACCTTGTAAAATGAATCATGAATTGATTATTCTCCTGTTACGTTTAACAGTATTTTCTTAGAACTATGTATATAAATGGATATGAAAAAACAAGGAAAAGAAAAATGGGGAAAATTTTTTCTTATGATATTAGCAAATTGATATTTAAATATGCCATTTGATAAGTTATTGAATGTCACTTTCGGTTTTGGTCTCTGAAACCACTTATGGTTGCATATTTTTACAATGATAAATGACTCAATTGCAATGCCTTGTTAATAAAAGCCACTACAAAAATTCATTCTGCTTATTGTTTCTATGGGATATGCAATACTTCCTCAAGATGCACGAAGTGGCTGACCACAGGATGGATCTGTGAGCCGTAAAATGAGCATGTGCCACACAACCCTGTGTAAATAACCAGGGGTTGTTTGCTATCTTGTGAGCAAATATGAACATTCTTGCATTTGACACGAACATTCCTCTTTACTCTGGAAACTACTTTTTTACTGGTGTATTTTGTTCATGCTTACATGACAAATACAGGCAGTCAAATTTGTTGTGATAAAAATGTAACATTTGAATTATATAACTTGTTCCACACCAACTTAACAATACTTGTATCAATCGTCTAACCAAACTGCAGGGTTCTGCTGGGTTGTAGTCCATTTTGACATAAAGAGTTATTTCAACTTTGGAAGCATTTCAAAAATTTTAGTATTCAATATTGAGGAAAATTTTATATATGTAAATTATATAAAAATTGAATTCCCTAAATAATGTTAAACTCATTTTTAAGTCTGTATTTTATAGCAGGTTTTGGCAATAGTGTGGTTAGGAGACAATTTGCTTGACTCTGTAATTTATTTGACATACAGAGCCAAAGACGATGAAAGCCAAAACTTCCAACCCAACAGGGCCCTATGAGAGACATTCATGGCCCTACCCATGACATGGCCCCACCAGCCTGTTGCCAGCTAGAATGGCCAGTGGCTTCCACCTCTGTCAGTCAGAACTGCAGTGGTGTGTGCCTCACCTGGGCCTGTCTCAAACACAGCCTCTGAACTCACAAAACCAGAGTCCCCCTCTGCACCAACTCAAACTTTGTATGCTGTTCCTGGCATTAGACCCTTTAACCCAAAGAAGCTCCGAGAACCATTTACAATTTCTTTTCTCCATTCTTCTTTGCCTATGGAAATTTTGCAAAAAAACCAAATTTGAACATATTAAGGGACTAAATGCTACTTAATGCTTCAAGAAAGGAAAATTCTTCATAAGTGAAAGACAAAATCTAGGATGCTTATTTATCATTTTAGATTATTCTAAATGTAATCATGTCAAATACGACAATTAAATGAAAACCTACACAAAAATATACTCAAAGAAAAATGTACTGGATATATAAATTTCATGTTAATTATATATATTTCCATTGTAATCTTTTTAATATAAAGGAAGCTTCTTCTCCTGTACCTTGCCTTATAAAGCTGTTGAGTTACTCTACAGATGTTTATAAAAAAAACCATTATACATTAAATAGCATAAGTCAACTATGGAAAGAATTGTTTTTTAATATACACAACATGAAATCTTTTGCTAAACTTAAATACCTTTCAATAATCCAATTTATAGATTCAATCTTTCCCAGTTATTGGTTCTTCCAAAAGGATAGTCATTTCTAGAGTATAAATATTTGTCTGATAAAGGCCTAAATAGAAAGTTGTATCGTATTAAATATTTTGTCAAATATTTGCTCAAACATTCATTGGTAATCCAGTTTATTATCTATGGAACATTCTGCATTAAGGAAGGGGTTTTGGTAAACTGTTGAAAAATTAATGCTGCGCCATCTCCCAGTAGATGTGACTGGGATGGAAGTACAGTGCCTGCCTTGGGTCAAACATCCAGACAAAATGGAAGCTCCCATAAAGGTTTAATTTTCTGTAATTTCTTGTAAAATTCTTGTAATAGTTTAGGTAAAATACATGCTTTCCAGTCAGTTTGATTTCTAGTGTTTCATGCTTGAATTTGCAATGCCTTTTCTCCTTTCCTACTTGTACTTACAAATTATTCACTACTATTCATTTGTATGTTATTGGTACAGAACCAATTTAAAGTACTATAATATGAAAAAGAACATCTGAAGGGAGCTTATGTCCTCCGTTATTAACAAAATGAAAAAAGAGACTGCTAGTTATATATAAAATATGTAGGCTGATGGTTCACTATAATTTTTTAGATAATTCTGATTACTTAACTGGATCAAGATACTTTTCAAGATGATCCAGAGTAAATCTTAAAAATGTTCTTAATCTCTTGAAATGTGTCCCCCAAATTAAAAGCAGGGTGATTAAATTGTTTCTTACTGCCTGCTACACCATATTTCCAACTGATATCGGCAGAGGTCTCAGCAGCTGCTGTAGTAAGATTGCTGATCTTGGGATTTACTGCTTGAACTAAGTATACAATAGAAAAATAAAACAATCACATTGCAGCACCATACATACAAATAGCGAATAGATTTAAATACTATGAAGTTGCACAGATAAAATTAATCTACTGTCAAAATTTAGGGTTCACTCATATTTCATTTTTATTACAGGAAGACTTCATTTATTAAATTACAGTATTAGGAAATGATCAGCTATAATGATATATACTATTAGAACTTAGAAGATCTAGTATAGGGTTCTGAACAATGTAAACTGTGGTCCATTGGATAGTCCTGGGAATCACTACAGTCTTTATTTACTGATGGATGACAGGGGTTGCAGAACAATCCCAGGCACAGAAATTGTTGCAGTATCAGAAACTTCTAGGTAAAATCGAACATTGTGTGGCTACTTTAAAATTCTATTTGTCATCTCAGTATAAGGTTTTACAAAATTTGTGTTGATGTGAGAAAGAATGCTCCTTAGAATAGTGGCTTTTGATCTGTTCTGAGTCACAGACTGAGAATCTGAGAAGCTGAGAAACTCCTGAGAGAATGTTTGGATGGTTAGGGTATGGCGGAAGAAAAGCTGCAAAAGGAATTGCCAAACATGCTTATCAGAAGTTAAGAAACAAGAGACAAAAGGAGTAGGAACTATTTTACTTGGCACATCACAGAGAGTAAGACAATCTGACCTGTTAAACGCTGCAGAGCATGCCCTGAAAATCTATAACACAACCTAACTAGTTGCTTAAAAATCCAAAGAAGGGAGAGAATACAGTACTAGATAGCCTTGCCACTCAGCAAAGACAGCATCTAAAGTCATGGAAAATGTTATTTGAATATTTAGTTAAAAAATAAAACCAATTATTATCCCAGAGAAAATGTACTAGGGTAGTAAACCAGAAAGCACCGATGGGTTTACTCAGACCCTCAAATTAAATTATAGTTTGTTATATAATTCAGAAACCAAACATCTCTGCTGTAACAAATGTAAAGAAGTAGCACTTCTTAGGATCAAAAAGAAAAGTATATTAAAGAAGTTAGATAATATAGTTGACCTCTGAAACATAATTCAACAACACATGTACATTTTGTGCCTCTTTTTGCTAAGTACAGGGAAATAGCAGAGACAGAAAAATTTACTGAATTATGCAAAAATTTATCTTAGTTTATGTTCTTACCAAGACATAAACTCAATTCTTTTTTTTTTTTTTTTGGTACTGGGGATCAAACTTGGGTCCTTGTGCTTTCTGAGTCAGGCGGCAGAACCACTGAGCTAAATCCCCAGACCCATAAACTCAATTCTTAAAGAAAGAGACAATGCCAGGAATCTCACCAACAGAAGGAGTCATAGACAGGTGTAAAACATTAATGCGAAGAACCCTGGCAAACCATTTTTAAAATTATTTTATCAGTAGATACACATAATGATAGCATTCATCACAGGGAATTTGTACCTGTACATGATATATTTTGATTCTTCTTTTTTTCCTAATCCCTTCCCCTCTCTTCAACCTTGGGAAATCATTTTGTTTCCTTAAAACCTGTGCTATTACGGAACTGAGGAATTTGGTCTTGGAGTAATTATGTAAGACGGCCAAGGCAGAGTCACAGCTCAGTACTTTGAACAGAAGAGCATCTAGTTACTTCTTTTGCGGTGATTTCTATGGATGTTCTCTTTGCTTCCTAAAGTTTTTTCCTAAACTGTTTTAATTTTTATTTTTTCAGCTTTATTAAAATAAAACCAGTATCTTAAAGATGTATAGGGCTGGGGATTTAGCTCAGTGGTTCCACAGCCTGCCTTGAAAGCGCAAGGACCAGAGTTCGTTCCCTGGTACAAAAAAGAAAAAAAAAAAGAGGATGTATCAGCTCTCCCGTGTCTACTGTAGCATTATTCATGATAAACAAGACATGGGAACTAAGTGTCCACTGACAGATGAGTTATGTATAGATAAATGGTATAAATAAAATGGAATATCATTCAGCCTTAAAAAGAAGAAAATTCTGCTATTTGCAACAACATGGGTGCACCCGGAGGACATTATGGTAAATGAAATAAACCAGACAGAGAAAGAACGATATTGTACAATCTCACTTGTATGTAAAATTGTAAAACACTGAACTAGAGAAATAGAGTATTATGGTGGTCACCAGCGGCTAGGATTATAATAGGATGGATAACCCAAGCTTTTAGTCATGACTATGTTTTGGAGCTCTGAAGTATGACCACTATAGTTAATACTAAAGTACTGTATGCTACAGATTTGCATTAGCTCATCCTTAGGGGCAATCAGATAAGATTTTATGATTTACTTTTATCCTGGAGACTTCTAACTCTCCTTACCTGTAGTCCCCACTTGCTTTCTTACTCACCGCACAAACACCCACTAAGCCCCTGTGATGTGGCAGACAAGAGGCCCCCATGTCTCTGCCATCCCGGCTTTCCCACCCACCTCCCACTGTCTGCCTCTCCCTACTCTAAGTCTTTCTCTATAGATACCCAGCAGTGCGTGCAGAGTACTACATTTTAGATTCCTAAACTACAAATCAGATCCGGTCTCTTCCCCATTTAAGATCTGGATGGTTTACCTCTGCGCACAAGTAAATACAAATTCCTCCACCAGGCACCCATGGCTGCCCATCCGGCCCCATCTGCTGTGCCAGTCACAACCCAGGGACTTCTCCTTTCCACACACTCTACCCTGTAGCCAGGCTGGACTGCTCGGTGTCACCCAAACATCCTGTGTACTTTCCAAGCCTGGCCTTTTTGCTTACCCCCTTACCAAGATTTAAACTCCAATTCTTGACTCAGCTGCCAAAATACACTGGCCCTCAAGGCTTGTCTTAATATTATTTTCTTTGTGCAGTTTTCCCTGATCTTGTTTGGCAAAATAAACGGTTCATTTTCCTATGTGCAAGTAACATTTTGTTCAAATTAGTTGTTTAGCATCTCTTCCTTGCCAGGTTTAAGCATGTCAAAGACAGGGACTGTTTTACTATTTTGATACCCATTATCCTCAAAAAAACAAAAAACAAAAAACAAAAAAACGAAGGCTAGTTCATTTTATGTGCCAGAGAGACATTAGTAGTTGAACTGGTTGAAACTTCTAGGTTTCTATGTAGTTTTTGTTGTTGGTGTTGTTCAGTCCAAATAAAGATGGGAACTGCGAATTTGATATTTTTGTTCCCTGGTTCTTTAGTTTAGTAAGATAATCTAGTGAGAGTCAGCTCATGGGAGGATTCATTGTTGGAAGACTGTCAGTGCCCCTTTCTGCTCTGTCCTAACTGGTTGTCCATAATAGGCTGCTTATAAGGTGAAGAATGCAGATTCTGTCCATGCCTTACTTGTTAGCTCCTCCTCCTCCCTCTACCCCGATGGGTTACCCTACAAATGTGTCCTGGTGGTTTCTGTCAAGGGCACCAGAGTCAAACGTCATAAATAAAGCAATAGGATCTATCAGCAGTACCAGGAGCATAACTGAAATCAACTACGGGCATGTTTTGGTTCATTTTGATAGATCGCTTTGCTGATCTAGTCCTTGAACCTCAGACTCTGAAGTCAGTTAAAGAGCCATAGAAATTGAAGAAATACATCCAAATAACCATAACTCTTATATAAAAAGCTTGACTCAAAAAAGGAATCAATCACTATTAGGTTGAAAAAATATGGAAGAAAAAAAGGCCCAAGATCACAAATAATGCTTGATCAGTTTAAATCTTACCATGGCAACATATCATCATCTTATGTAAGAAGCATTTAACTAATGTTGCACTCCGAAAAGAAACAACGTTGAAAATAAGGTCGGATTTAGCCTTTTCTTTTTCATATTTAAACATTATTCCTCTTCTCATCTGAGATCCATCAGACTTTATATCGAGGACTTAATGAATTTTCACACTTCATTTTTTTCTTGTTCTATAATCATAAGTACTTCATAATTCAATTTAGTAATATTGAATGGTAGAACCTACACTTAACAATGATTTTTTTTTTGGTTTAGTTTATTAAAGACGGGTGATGGCTGTTCTCATGTCCTTTCCTGACCTGACGCGTCAACAGAACACAAACCACTTCGCAGCAGCCCTGCCAAAGCAGTCCCTCTGTCAGCCTTGGCATGCGGCAGAGACATGTCCACTGGGCAGAAGAGGAAGCCTGCGCTCATCGCAAGGGCTCAGTGAAATCACTAACGTGACCGATGATTTTAACTGATCCCTAATCCCAGAAAAGAAGCATACACATAAGATATCTTTTGCATCTTTCTACAATACTGTAGAAACGAACTCTTACAATGTTTCCCTTTTAAGTCAAAAAAACAAATATAGTATCATGAAGATTTCCCCTCTCTCCAAAAAACATGAAACCAAGGGAGAAGCACGGCGCAAGTGGTGTGCTGGGGCAGTGGAAATGATCCAAGTATTTTAAGTATATATCCGAATTTAGTGAGGCTCTGACTGCAAGCGGATTCTAACAAAACAGAAAAATGTATCAAGCCAAAGCTCACAAGAACCCAATAATGCAGAGCAAAACTCTTGTTGTTCTTGGTCTTTTGTTCTTCACTCCTGTTTGAGGAGTGAGATCTGCTCTGTCAAAGCCCTGACTGTGACACACTGCCCTCGAAAGCAGCCATGGGCAAGGGGCTCTGCTGCTCTGTAGAAGCAAAGTGGTCAACCAGCAGCCCAGGGTGGGTCAAAGGTCGGGGGATCTTTGGTATGGGCCATAGGCAGAAGACATCTTACAACTCATCAAGCACCATACTCCCAACATGTCTTTCTGACACAAGGGGCTGTTGCTGCCTACAACTCGGAAGGGGAAGACTAGAGCAGTCTGGGGAAGACAGGATGGAGGAACATAGTTGAACAAAACATGCAGGCTGACTAGAAGACACACTGGTGGGCAAAGACAGTCCCAGGCCAGGTCTAGGGTACTGTTACTCTGACATTTCAAACAGGCAGTGTTGTGTAGTGCCAGGAGAGTGTGTGCTGTGTTTCTATGAGGAGTGCAGCTAAATCCAATTACAAGGGGAAGCTCAGTTGCTTTAGTTTCTCAAGGGCTGTTTTCATCACAGGACTAGTGGTTCTGAACTGCTGACATGTGGCATGGCCAGAGAGAGGATCTGTGGCAAGTCCACAGTTTTGGTCCTCTCTGATCCAGCCAAAATCCTATTATTAAAAGCTAAGATTTAGGATTTGCACCAGGGATATAAGTCTTGACAAAAAATTTTAGAATTCAATGTGTGGTTTGCTACTTGTAAAAATGACTAAAAATTAATTTTAAAGCCATGATCAGCCAAAATCTTCTCCTTTTGGTGGTTCCAAGCATATTTTATTTTCTCTTTTTTACCCATGCTGCACTTCCCCACATTGAACATTGCTTATTCACACATGTATAAAAAGTCATGCAGATGAGTTATTTTACCTTTGCCTGCACCTACATCAGGTGGAAGAATACCAGCTTTGATGAAGGGAAACAGAAATAGGACACTATATAGTTAGATGCAACACACCCATGAGCATGTATAGTGATACAAGAAAACACTTATTAAAATGCTAAGGCATGCAAGAAAAATGAGTGTACCACATCAGGTACAGGGGACAAAAATATGCCAGAAAACTTATCCAATATTCAAATCCATACATTACTTAAGGCGCTTTATTCATTATCTAGTGTATAAGAAGGCTTAAGGATATTTTGAATCAAATTTTGCATAGAAATGTCAATTTCTTATGCAATGAAAGATAATCAGATGAATAAGCCTTAAACATTTTACAGTTTAGAGATATGCAAAACCAGAAAATCTTTCACAATATTTTTGATCATTTTCAATGAATCTAAAATTTTCAGGATGCATTTTAAAAGTATGAATACTTTAATGGAGTTATTTTGGTTTCTCTGCACTAGATGACATATCAAAATTAAAGCTCCTTATTCCAACACAAAACAAATGTACTATTTAGTGACTATTTTGATTTTTTACTAGAAAACATTAACCAATACATGGATTAGGAAATTATATCTGGTAAATTAGGACCAGAAGAAGAATTATGTAATTATGTATGTCTGTGTGTTCATACATATGTACATTATATGAGTAAATACGTGTATGTGTGTATAAAGTTATGTACAGAAAAAAAATTGCTTTGAACTTTCAATTCAAGTGTGGCAAATATTGTAATTTTTCACTTCTACTCTATTATTTTAATATAAATTCAAAAATTTTATGTGGAATTAAAAAATACCAAATAGTCATTCCAATATAAACTAAATAACTGATTTTATTAAATATCAGAATGAGACACTGCAAGTAAGGGTTTGTATAGGTAATATATATGGATACCCCATTGTAAGAAGGAAAGAGAAAACATACCAAAGTTAAGGATTTTTATTTCAGGATACTTATAATTGTATGGATTTCATACATACCCATCTTACCTTCATCCACAGTTGTTATTGCTTCCTCTGTAATCTGACTTCCAGATCCTGCAGATGTTTGGGCATAGAAATAAAATTTATACCGAGTGCTGAAATTTAAATTTTTTAAAGTCCAGCGTGTCTTGTTGGCAGGAATTTTTAAATCTATCAGAGGGCCTAATTCATGTGTGCTGTTAACTGTGAATAAGAAATAACAAACAAGTGCATTCTTCATTAATTGCAATAAGAATACTATTGTAAATATTTGTGTCACTCAAAAATGTCAAACCTGGTTTACAATGACTTATAAGCCTACTCATTCTTCACTTAACTCCTATAATGTTATAATATACAATACGATATAACATAACATAGCAAGGGGGATATGCTCTCCATTTGCTTATAAACTAGGGGGATTTTATGATTGAATCACAACAGCATTTCTTTTAACTCTGTTTTTGCAGGTGGAGCCATATATTGTTAAATAATTTCAAACCTTTCCTTTAATAGACTTGTGACAAAGGAACCTCATCTTAGCATTTTCTCCTTATAGATACGTAATGCCCACTTAATTTAATGAGAGGATTCTCTTAAACTCCAGACCCTCAAAAGTCTGTATTATTCTATATAGTACTTAGTTTTCAGTAGCATATACATTGTTTTTCTTTTAAAACATTTTAAGATCTTTTTGGAATAATATTTGAGGGCATATGTATACATTCTACAGATACAGTGAAAGAACAAGCTTATGTGTTTTATGTAACAGTTAAGTTAAAAAAAAAAGTCTGCATTTCTCTTCCCATTCTTCCAATAACTTACTTGGCTGGTATTTTAGGGTGTACTCAGTCAAAATGCCATTTGGGTGACTGGGTGGATCCCATTCCAAAGTAAGAGAGTCCAGTGTGGGATTCACAATTTTCAAAGATGAGGGAGCACTAGGGACTTTAATGAGAACATGTAGTCAATACAAAATTTCCAAAGTATTCAAAATATATTTAAATGACATATATTGCCACGTTTGTACAACTGATCAAAGTTTTGGTTTTCAGTAAATTGCTCTTGACTCAGCTGAAAAGACATGAATCTACACGTGTGGCAGGAACCAGTTTATTCTCTTCTTCTGTTCCCATTTCTATTTAAAGTCATTGAAACCATCCTCTCAAAATACATAATGATTGCCTTTATATGGGCCCAAATTAAATACATTTAAAGGAGACAATGTTTGATTTATAAATGGTGTTTAATAGAAGCAAGCTGACTGCTAAGTCAAACTGTTCTAACCAGACCTTCGAGTGGAAGCAGCTGTGTTCTGGGCCATCAAGGACAGTTTCCCCCAACAAACCAGGTGTCTCCCAGCAGTGAGGACACCCTGCCCACTGGGCTCTGGACCCCAGCCAGCTGCCCAGGTGCAGGGCCATTCATCTCCCAAGCACGGACAGCTGCCCGCGATCTGGGAGTAAAAGTCAAAAGCCCCAGTGCTGGCAAACCCAAGGCTCTGGAGGAGGCCTGAGGGTGTTGGTTTTCCACAGCAGAAGCTGGCAAATTACCAGAGACAAGCCTGGCCTTTTATTCCCTTCCTCATCAGGGTAATGACTGGGCCAGCTCTCCCTTAGGTCTCCACCTCCCCTGCCACATTCCCTGGAAACGCATTAGTGGTACCACTGTCCTCCTTCACTCTAGCCAGAAAGCAAAAGGTCAACTTGGACCTCTCCCTCTGCTCTTTCCACCTCTCCTGGGACAGTAAAGCCTGGCGACTCCATCTCCTTCATCCCAAAGGCAGCCATTCCCCCACCTCTCCCTTGCCACCTCTCCTCCCTTGCCTGGACCTGCAAGACAACCACTTCCTCTCTTCTTTATCCTTTAATCCTCTGAGCCATCCACAGGACCAGTATGGTTTCACTGCTGAAGGCCTCCACGGAAGGAGCCTGACCTTCCAGGCAGCAATGAGACTGAGGACAAGAGCTGTGACTCAAGGCTGCTGGGCAGCTGCCAACCTTGTGAGCCCACCCTTAACCAGGGGCCAGGACAGGGTGTGTTTGTGAACAGCTTTCATCAAAAGACCCAAGAATTGCACAGAAGGGATCTGTCCCATTATTATGGCTGGCTGATGCAAAGTTCAAAATAGCTAAAGACCATTTTAGTGCCTTTTCAAACCTCTGTTCTGCCCTTACGACCACCATTCTCCCTCATCCACGAGGCTCCCACGTTCGTTTGCCCAAAGTCCTCTCCCAAGGCATTTCTGATTCTCCCTTCTACCTCCCTCACTGGCCCATAATCGCTTTTCCCATAATCACTACTCATAATCACTTTTCTCTTTTCTTCCCAACCCATTTGGTCTAGACTGCCAACCTTCTAACTCAGGTCAACTTTATAACAAATGATGAAAGAACATGGGGAGAGAAGTTACAGTGGTCAACTACTACTCAGAAATATTTTTGTTTCCAGGCCTTCTTAAGTATCCAATTTAGTTCTCACACTTTTCAGAGGAGGCCACTGAGTCTTAGAGAAGTTACAGAATGAATGTGCCTCAGGTCGGAAAACGAAAGACTTGACTAAACATAAGTTCAGCAAGGTTTCAGATAGTATAAATGGGGAGAAAAATTTTAAGTGAAAGGAAAGAATGTTTTAGGGCAGCAATTTGGATTCTAAACTCTTCAGTGTACCCTCAGGCCACATGTGAATGACATTTCCCCAGCTCTGTGTGTGCCATGGTTCTCCATGGGAAGGTCACACTGAGCTCCCAGAATACACTTTACTGGGAGGGCCCTTCTGTCATGGAAGGGCCCCAGGCCAGGCTGTGTGTTCCTGGCTCTCAGAGCCCTGTCCTCCGTACCTCCTTCGGGAGTGCTGAAGGCTCTGTCTGGGCTGGCCGGGCCCTCCCCTTTCCCACTGACCACACGCACATTCAGGGAGTAGTGGCTGAAGGGCTCCAGCCCGGGCAGCATGCCGTGGGTCTTGCTGCCCTGGAAGGTGAGGATCTTCTTCTCAAGGTGCCGTCTGTTTCTTTGGGATGGACCCTGTGCCTTCCAGTAGTAAATCTGGAGCAGCAAGAACAGAAGTCAGGGATGCACAAGGAGACATAGCAGGTTCTTCAGGTTCACAAACTAAAACTACTGTTTTCCCAGAAAATTCCCTTTGTGCATTTTGAAAGAAAACTAGTTGCCAAACAGATGGATACTGATCTTGAGCAAGAGGACTGGAAGCCCACAGGCAATGAAGAAATTCAGATGACACAACAAAGCTACACTATTCTGCTGGAAGAGTGTAAGTGAAATAAATAAAACAGCATGAGACCCCTATGGTCCTCTCCAGAACAGAAGGCAAATGGATGACAGTAAAAAGGGATTTAAGTCTTTCACATGTATAAAAGATTCTAAAAATAAAACTACTGCCCAATGTTTAATACATGTTCATGTACAGTATATTATTTAGCTAATTTTAAACACCACAGTGAGGCTTTTCTTGTTATTTTTCCTATGGAAGAAGTGAGCCTCTGGGCTCCCCAATGGCTCTCCCAAAGCTACAGGGGAGCCTGCACTGCAAATGTATGGCTTTTCCGTCACTAAGCCAACTGTGGCATTTAATTAAGCATGCATATTTCTTGTATTAAATTATAGGCACAGGTTTTGGAGAGATGGATAAACAAAGTGTTGGTTAACTTTGGTAACAAATCTATAATTATTGCTTATTAAATTCTCACACATTCATAAGAATTTATAAGTATTTTTCAAGAGAAATCAACCCACATACAGAATGTGGCCAATGTTGAGGGCCAATGAAGCAGTACTAAAAGTGACCTCGAGAGGTCAGTGTTAACAAATTGAGGTTGGGTGTGCACGTGGGGTGCAGTTCTTTGGCTGCCTGTAATTCAAAAATCTCCACGAATCAATCTTTTTGTGCTTTCCCAAAGCAAAGATAATTGATGTTCACCAAAATGATGCAGTTGGGACTACATAAACATAATCTGAATCATTTAAAAAATGCCCACATTATTATCAGGATAGTTTTGTATGTTCAACACATGTGGTCTATATTACTTTAAAGCTAGGTGCAGTTTGTTATATTTTAGTTCTTTAGAAATTAGTTTGCCTTATTTTGTACACATAGTGTTCAGTTCACAGAATCTTAGATGATCTGTGGAAAAAAATGGAGAAAACATTTTTTTCTCATTTTGGATGAGTAAGATTTCTGAGTTACATCTAGCCAGGGTACTTGATGGCTCCCTGCCTGAGGCAAGAAATAAACTCACTATCATGAGTTTATAAAGAGAGGAGCAGCATTACTCCAACCTCATTACGCTGTATGGGCCAAGTGGCATTCGCCAATGCCCTGTCACTGAGGAGAGAACTCCTTCTACTTGCCCGGTAGCCTTGCAGGTGCCCTCGGATACTTTTCAGGGGCACTGGGTCCCATTGCACCTCAGCCAAGGTACTGTTCACCACATTCACATTCACGTTCCCAGGAGCCACCATTGGGACTACAAAAAGGACAGGGAAGGGGGATAGAAGAATCAACATTATTTTGAACTTCATGTAAAAATATCATTATAAAAATTTTTTATTTTTGGTATCGGGGATCGAACTTGGAACCCTGTGCTTGCGAGGCAGGCGCTGGAACCACTGAGCTAAATCCCTGGCCTAATAATAATTTTTCTTGAAGTATGCCCCAGCCTATTCTATAGAATCTTATTCTATGGATTATTAAGGGTTGACTGTAAAAGATTTTTTTGGTTAATTGTTCCTTTAACTTTATGAGGACAGTTTTTCTAAAACAAAAAGTAATCTCTAATATTCTGCAACTCTAATTCTTACTTTTTTTGAGGTTCTGGGAGTGAACCTAGGATGTGTACATGCCAGGCAAACACTCTACCCCTCAGCTGCACCTCAGCCCTGGATCATCTACATTTCTTGCATGGCATGCTGTTTGAATACAAAGCTAGCAAATATATATTGCTGCCTCCACCCCTTGCAGACATAAGCACCTCTGGAAATAGCTGTGGTCTGTACCTTAGCAGGTCGTCCTGCTGGGGGAAAGCAGAGAGGAAATGGCACGAGACACTCACGGTCTTCTCCAGAATGTCCCATGACTACCGCTGGCTCTGGAGCAAACCCCACGTCGTTCAGGGCCTGAACTTTTATCAGGTATGGGACAAAGGTTGGTGTGCCAGAGACAATATATTTGGATACATTTGCCACAACCACAGATGTCCATTCATCATCACCATCTTTCTGGCGCCAGCTCACTTTGTACTGGAGGCCTGGCCCATTTGATTCGAAACCATTCAAGGGCTAAAGAAAAGCCAAATAACCCAAGGTTATAAACCAGATTGACTGCACATCCTTTTATGGGAACAGTAAATCCAATTCCCAGACCTAAAGAAAGTGAGCACTGAAACCCTAAAATACCTGCTATTAACCATTTTCTCTAGGGACCTCTTATCTTTTCATTTATGATGAGATTCAAAGCTTTTTAGGGATTAACATTTCAAAGGCTGTAAATTACTGTCTTACAACAGTGAATACCATGGAAACATTTTAAAGTCTGGCTGTGCAGGTAAGGGTGGGTGAGTCTGAAAACAGTTTAGTTTTTTGATTCTTTTATGTATTCCTGTTTGTGTGATTGTACATCTTGTCCATTTTACTTGGAGACTGAAACTTAGGAACTATTTCCCTCCTTATTAAAAAAAGTTGGCTTGTTAGTCTAACTTGATTTTCTGTTCATAAATATATATGTATACTATAAGTATATACACTTATGTGTACATATAAGTATTCATGTTGGCTCTAAGATAGATTTTAAACTATACAAGTATATGTTAATTCTCCAAATCCAGAATATACAGCTAAGCCAAATAATAATAATAATAATAATGATGATGATGATGATGATGATGATGATACAAGTTGACTACCAGGAAGTTCTGTGTAATAATACTTGCTAATGTATTTTGAGCACAGATAGGCATTATTGTAGATGCTTTATACACATTAATTCCTCTAATTGTATGAAGCTTTTATTGTTCTCTTATTTTTTATTGTATGAAGCTTTTATTGTTCTCTTCATAGAGATATTCAATAAATATTCGACAACTGGCTTAAGACCACACTGTTAGTAAGTAGCAGAGCTGTACTTATTCCTTTTGGCTCCAGAGATCAAACTTATTACTGGTTATTCCAATACTGCCTCTTAAATAAAGATATATTTTCCCCCCAGAAATAGTTGAAATGGGATTTTAATACAAATATTATTTTAAAACAACTTCTTTTCACACTACAAAAGTAACAGGGGAAAACTGAAGACTTTATAACTCACCTTCCAAGTAATCACCAAATTATCAGGCTCGGATCCCAATCCTTCCACAGCTGTAGGATTTTTATCTGGTTCTAGAAGTCAAACAGCCACATATGTGTAAGCTTTGTTCCTTGCCAAAGAGAGGAAAACATTTCCATTTTGTTTCCTATCCCTAAGTTGTGCTTTACCTGCAGCCTTGGTCAGGTACTGTTCGGACCCCTCGCTGGGCAGGCTCCTCCCAATGCTGTTCTCCGCCATCACCCGGAAGGAGTAGTTCACGTGTGGAGACAGCTTCAGCTGGGCTGTGGTCTGCGTTCCAGAAACTTCAGCCTGGTGGCGCCACAGCCCTGACTCATGCATGGCATCTTCATACTCAATGATGAATTCTGGCCACAACACACACAACAAACCCAAGACAGCAAATGCTGTCAACCTGGGGTAGATTGCTAGAGAGTGATCACTAACAGGACAATCAAGAGCGGCTAAAGGCAAATTAGTTTACTTTGAAGGAAAATCCCATAATGGGAGAGGGAAAGGAGAGCAGAGTGGGTAGAAAGAACTGCAGACAGCACAACAGTTCTGAGATAGTCTCAGTCAGGTCAAGGAAGAGCCCTAGAGTAAAGGGTACCCTTGATAAGAACTGTGCGGTAGGGATGGCTGAGGTCAAGGACTCTCGCTGTGTCCAGTCACTGGATACCCAGGGGAGATGTGGCCTCCTGTGAACACTGCTAGTTCCTTCCTAAGGGAAGGGTGGCAGATAGAGGCTGTCAGTTACTGCTCCTTGCTGCAGGCTCTCCCTTACGGGTGGACTGAGCAATGTCTTTGTGCATGTATATGTGTGTATCTGTGTATATATGCATATGACTTTGTATAAACAATGTATATACATAACATAGTAATATTAATTTTATCATATCTTTGTCCTGATCGAAAATACAGCTTCTATAAGGGCAGAGACTTTTTAAAAAATATTTTCGAACAGTGGAACATAATTGGCACTCACTTGATCTTAGCCAAAAGGCCGAGAAACGATCATAATTGGTACTTAATAAATATCTCTTCAGTGAACAAGTGAATGAATGAAGGAGCAGAAATGCCTTGAAAGCTAGTGGCATCATTGTAATGCGGGCCACAAGAGTCTCCACGCATCCTGACCAGCCAACTCCAGCTAATGTGCTAGATTAGCAGGGAAACTCAGCCTGCCCTGATGTAGGTCACTTCAAGATCAGGTATGAAAGGGCCACTACTAAGTTCAAGGCAGAGAAGATTTGGTCGATTTTATCAGGAATCTGCTTTGCCTAAGGGTGCAATCCAACACACCCATCATTTAGAAATAATCCTAAACTTTCATCAGAAGGACATTCAGTCTTCCTGCAGTCTACACCTGAGGTAATGATGGATTTCAGGGTTGTGACTGACTTCCTGCTCTTTTAACTGTCTCTTCAGTTTTACAATTAAACTTCTGTGTTTACCTTAATTGTAACTTATTAAGCTCTTCCAGAGTCCTTATGGCCTGGCCTCTTATTTAATTTTATTCCTTAGGACCTGACGTCTATACCCAGTTCTGTTACCAAGTTTCAATTTCTTGATATATAGTAGGACCTTTCAGCATCTGCTTCTCTTATCCTTTTCTCCTAGAAGTAATGGGCAAAATAAATAACTAACTTGAGATACATCTCCCTACTCTGGAAGAAATTTAAGGTGATTTTTAAATCCACACATGACAGTCATGAATTTGCTTAATTAATATCTTTAGCCAGAAGCTGTAAGCAGACATAACTCCATCTCTGGTTTTGTTTTGTTTGGTTTTTTTTTAGTACCTAGGATTGAACTCGGGCCCTTGCACTTGCAAGGCAGGTGGCAGAACCACTGAGCTAAATCCCTGGTCCTATAACTCCATCTCAGAAGAAGATGAAGAAGAAGAAGACAGCCATAAATAAATACTTTTGTTCTACCCGTAATGAAACAGAGAATGTCAGTAAGTATATCTATGAGGAATTGAGATGGCATGTTATAAAGTGCTCAAAAAACGATCATGAAGTTTATCAGTGACAAAGCAAATAATACCACATACTTGTAATAGGGCTGTTGTTGTCATCACCTGGGGTCCATGAGAGCTGAACACTCTTATCCAGTTGATTAGTCAATTCTAAATCAAAGGGAGGATTGGGAACATCTGCAGATCAAACGTACATGTCATGGTTAATTATCCATTCTTGAGAGGTTCCCCTTAATTTATAATATTACTCACAGAGGGGACATCTTAAAGACACAGTACACTTAACAGTCAATGAGCATGCAACAGAAATGAAATGGAAACCACTGAGGCTGCTGGGAGCACACGAGTACACCCAAGATAACCCATCGATGAGTTCTGGTTGCCGCTTTTCAAGTGCAGCGAAATTATTTGTAACCAAAACCAGTGAAGCAGACCTGTGTGGTTCATCAGCAGTCTCAGTGTGTGTTACAAAGACAGACAATCACAAACATAAAAATATACCAAAGCCTGATTTCTACGCCATGGGAAACAGAATAGAAAAGGTTGGAAAACAAATACAGATAGATAAAATGCACTGTTTCAAGAAGATTCAAATGTTCTTTTTGAAACATTCTGAATAACTGATTGTGGGATTTCTGAAGGAAAATACATATAATATATAAAATTGTCTAAAATATTATATATAAATATATACAAATACAGGAATATACCCATATATGAACATAAATATGAGTATATGTATGGAGGTAGAACTCAGCATGCTCAGGTATGCTTCCTCTTGGACACCTGTGGGGACACAGGTAACCGAAGCAGAGCTGCTTTATCAAATGGTGCTTCTGAGACGCACAGTTAACTCTCTCCCCCAGGCCTTTTTTCCCTTGCCTCTGCAAGTATCTCTGGCTCTTGAGGGACTAGAGGCCATATATATAAGGGCTGTTCTTTCTCATCAATAATGAAGCAGTAAATGTCTACAAAGGACAGGTTTTCTGCAGAATAATTAGTGATACTATGTAACATGTACCTGAGATTATGCCACAGAAGTAATTTTTGCATTTATGTGCTGAATAACAGGAGAGGTTTCTAAACAAAAAGCTTGCTGGAAATAGTGATTTTTTTATTTTCCAGTCTCAGAAAAGTAACATAACATTGATGTACCTCTCCTTTTGGTCTTTCTTCAGTGACTTCACTTTAGCTAACATACAGTGAGTCAGTATTTTTCTGACATAAAAGTTACAAGTTGTTTTAAACATCCATTTTTCCCTGCTGTGTAAATTTCTTGAAAATGTAATCCCCAAACAACATTTTTTTCCAAAACAAATTTTAGCAGATTGAAGTAAGACATAATTAATGGAATGATACAAGAAATAGATTCTTCATTCTGTAATATATGGATGATAGCTTTTGATAAAGCACTTTGATACAAGGAGATTATATCAAAGAGGGACTTTTATCAAATGGAATAACTTAATAGCACATGAAATATTTAGAAACAATTGGTAATAAACTCAGTGGAAAAATTCTAAAGTTAAAATGAAGGAATGATTTAGTGCAGTACATGAGGGACACAATGTACCAATTGACAGAACCCTTTTCCTTAAAGAAACACAATAATGTGACAGAGAAAAGACAGTCATTTTTTCTGCAAAGGTGAATCTGCTTGACAGAAAATAGAGAAAGAAGGCTCATATTAGTTTACCGTAAATGGGAGCTGGAGTTGGAGTAGGAGCTAGAAAGGACATTAATATACAGGAATTTAATCAAAATTAGTAATGGAAGGATACAAGATAGCATAAGAAGACAAAGACTGTACATGATTAAGGTTATAAAATTAAGCCCTATGCTTAGCCATGAGCATACTACTAATAAACATGCGATAACCATTTCAGAATTTTAAAAAAACCTTAATTTCAAATAAAAATATATTATTTCCCCCAATTTTCTTATAGAAATGTCACTAATGTGCATATCTACTATTTTATCCTAGTCTGATACAGAGCAGGTACACTGAGGTTATCACCTCAAAGGTATCTTTTAAAGAAAAAAGTAAAGGTATTAACCTATCCATGTTACAGTTATGAAACTATAACCACCAAACATTTAATTTTTTTTGCCCTTTCAATCTAACACAGGCAAGTTGGTTGTGTCATATTTGTTCTTGTTCTCACCAACAACACTGAGCTCGGCACTGGCAGAAACATCATCCAGAGTGGTGTTGGCCACACACGTATAGGTCCCCCCATCATTGTCTCTTACGTCAGTTACCACCAAGTGGTCCTTGTCCACCGTGAACCTGCAAAAAGAACCAGCTCAGAGCAGCTGAACGGGACATCCAACCACACCCCATCTGGCAAGAAAGAAACTGTGAACTTGATGAAAGGAAAGGACGATACATATTTCAGCAAGATGGGGTGAAAATCTTATATACCGTATATAAATACATCTAATTTTAATAATAAAGTCAGAAAACAATTAGAATGAATGAGAATCTTGGGGTAGGAAGGATACTGAGTATAATGGTTTTCAACCAGACCTCTGGAGTCTTAGAGGCTTCCTTAAAGCTCTTGGAGCAAAACGTCATACGGTGCTCCACCAATATGCACAATTACTGTGTGTCAATTAAAAAACAGAATAAATGTTTTTTAATAAAAGTCCCTAGGAGCATCCTGAGGTGAGGAGGGGCCAGCTTCACACTTACCCTTGCTACAGTGCTTTATTTATTATTCTGCTGCCAAGAAATGCTCAAAAACCATTCTTCTGAATGTCTATCAAAGTGTATATTTTATTTATTATTTACTGCAGAAATTTTGTTTCATTTTTAGTCATATGGGTGAAGTCTCATAGGAGAAAGTAAATGCAAACAATAGTAACCTGTTTTATCCCTAGAAACAGGAAGATTCAGATCAGCAATTTCCACTGAGAGTTTTCCAGGGGTTACTTGCAGACATGAAAAATTGCTCAGTGGGTCAAAAGACAATGCATGCAGGATTCATGTATGATTTAATAAAGCTGAATAAATCATAAACTGTCATCCAGGTTTATTTCCAAGTTCCAGCTCAGCTTACTTAACCTGATTGTCATTTCTTCATACTTCTTTCTCCTCTTTATCAACTCCGATTCCACAAATAAGTGGAGGCACAGCCTGGATGGAACTAGGCACATAGAGAAGAAGGCCACAAAGTACTCTTGGGCCCATGAACAAGCAGCAGGGCAGCATTAGTCACCACAGGTTTAGGTGAGCTGCAGGCAAACCACAGAAACCATTTCCACCAAGATACAGCACTCTTTCTAGTAAGGGCAATCACTTGTAGCTACTGTGATTGCTGAAATCACACATCCGAGTCTGAGTATTTACTGTGTTTACTATGTCAAATTGAGGGCCTTGCTGGAAAATGCCATGACCTTTCTTTTATTGCAAGTTAAGGGATTGCAGCGTGCTCAGATTCTTTTAAATGCTTTGTTTTTGCTTTTTCTTCCCCTTCCAAAAAAGCAAAAGAAAACTCCCTATCCAAATAAAAATGAGTGTCTTTTAAAATACTGGCAAGGATTCAGATGCACTCTGATAATTAAAGAGATCGTATTTCTGTTTATTTGTAGAATGGGAATAAAAACATCTGTTGAGATTTTACTGTTCAAGGTGCAAAACAATGGATGTTGTCCAAAGCTTAAAGGGCTTTTCTCCACCCAAATTACACAGGCCAACACACAAAGATAGACAAACATTCTCAGGGTCTTATTTCAATCACTCAATGACCTCTTCTTAGGTCCTAATATTGTATAGCAGAAAGAAAAAGTGTACCTCTATTTTACAGACAGCAGACTTGAGAAACTAAAAACATCACCCTTAAGTCACTATACAATCAACCTTTAGCTCAAAAGCAGTTTCCAGAGAGAAAGACGAAATCATCTTCAAATACCTTTCATCACTGGGCAGCTC
This sequence comes from Heterocephalus glaber, assembly GCF_053883595.1. Taxonomy (NCBI): domain Eukaryota; kingdom Metazoa; phylum Chordata; class Mammalia; order Rodentia; family Bathyergidae; genus Heterocephalus; species Heterocephalus glaber. The sequence continues at coordinate 21,065,093 of NW_028258156.1, read as the reverse complement.
ACCATTGTCCTTCAGCCACGTGACGGTGGCGATTAGGGTGTGATCGTGTTTCACTTTGCATTCAAAGGTCACTGTGCTCCCTCTCTGCACAACTGCGTACTCCGGCTGTTTAAGGATCCTTGTTGGATCTGAAGTTCAAAGTTATTATTACCCATAGGTAAATATGGAGAATTTGCTCAAAGTCACGTAACACTTGAAAAAAGTTTATTACCTTTGATTTCTAAGTGAACTTCATTCTTTGCTATCCCTAATTTATTCCTGGCAACACATGTGTAGGTTCCTGTACTGTTCTTTGGGGCCACAGGGATTTCTAAAGTTCCATTTTCGTGTAAAACATAAATGTCTTCATGAAGAGCACTTCCTTTAGCTCCTTTAAACCTTTATTACCCAACATGATGAGAATAAGACATATAATTTGAAGTCAAAGAAAATGTCACATTCAAGGTCAGCACAACCATGGTCTACATTAAAGTGTAAGTATAAAGACACTTGGAATTTGCACAAGCACACTACATACTTGTATGTTAGGAGGTAAATGTAATGACATGACACAAAACTGGAGAAATCACTAATAAATGGCATTTGTAGAATTAGGCTCATAATACATAAGTTGTAATTTTTATCAGAAATCCATATTTAATAAACACATTATTAACTATTTTAATCCTAAACAGGTAACAAAATAGACAGAAAGAAGACTGCTTTTTTTTTTTTACATTTTATGTCCAACTGTGGTGCATTAGTAATTCTATCTACAGGCTGCAATTTTAGAGATTTTGATTTCAATGCTATATGGATTGTATTTATCCTTTGAAAGGATGAAAAGGAAAATATTCAGGGGAGGGATAAAAAAAGCATGTATATCAGAGAGGAGAAGTAAAGACAGATGATAAGGGATGAGGCAGAGTCAACATATTCGCTAAGTGTTAATCCTGTCACCTTAAGTAGGAAATCTGCAGAAGTATTCCTGTTTCTCTTCTCGGTGGTTAAGCTGGGGCATTTAAACCTGCATTCATTCTCATCTAAATAGTTGAAACCCAGCACAGCATTGGGAACCTTACAGATGACCAATACATGACTGTTGCAGTTCCCTTTCACTCACCCATCCTCATAGGCTGCCTACCCCAGCCAGGGACCTCCCAGCTCCTTTAAAGCAAGTCCGTACCAGGTAGTGGACTTGTACCAGGAGTGGTGTGTAAAGGGGGTGGTCTGAAGGGGGCAGTTAAAGGACACTGGAGAGCTTGGCTGTACCCAATCAGGAAGATCTACAGAGAGAGGTACTAAAGGGAAATATTCATGGTAGTTAATTCTGTGTTTGAGCTTTCAGAACCTCTTCCTCATCCCACAGGATTTCTTATTATCAAGGAAAGACTTCCAACCAGTCCCTCCAGCTACTATTCACAAAGTCCCTGGTGATGTCCATGGCATTATAAAACATAGCAGCCTTAAAGTAAAAAAAAAAAAGATTTACATATAGCTCTGTAAATGAGTGAATTCAATAATTGGTAGTATGATAGATTATGCACTCCATTTCTCCTGTTTGTTCTTTGACTAAAACCCAACGTATTTAGAAAAGTAAATGCTTTAACAAATCTAAGTATTAAAAAACACATAAGGTCATTACTTACCACTCAATGGTAGGCAGAGGAGACCCAAAGAAAGCACAATCTAGGAAAGCAGGCCTGTTTGCAATGACCTGGTAGAGTGTGTTTTCAGATGTGAGGATTCTTGGGGGCTCAGCTAAAAAGCATTTTTAAAGGTACAATAAATATTAGGATACTTTTTAGTTTTTTTTTTTGAATTAAATTCTTTTATTGGTACATTGTAGGTATACAACACAATTACATTTCTCATTGGGAATCGTACCTTTATATAATGCATCTTGGTTCTTATTTTTTCCCCATTCCTAGCCCTCCCTTCACGCCCTCCACCCTTCCCTATTTACAAAGACTTTATTTCCATTTTTTCCATTTCTCATCATTTTTCCTTTCCCTTCTTTCCTTTCCCCTGCACCTCCCACTACCCCTACCCCTTTGGACATTTTCTTCCTATTTTACATTATCGATTATTCATTCTAATCATTGGTACATTTTAGGTATACAATATCATGACATTCATCATTGGAAAATTGCACCTTTACATAGTCTCTCTTGGTTCTTATTTTTCACTCTTGCCTAGCCCTCCCTTCAACCCCTTCAGTCCTATTTACAAAGGTTTTGTTCCTATTTTTCCATTTTCTCATATTAATCCCATTCCCTTCTATCCTTTCCCTTAGCCCTCCCACTTCCTTCCCCTTTGTCACTTTTCTTCCTATTTCACATTACCTATTATACATTTAGTCCTTATTTACACTTTCAGTTTCTCACACCAGAGAAACTATTCGGTATTTACACGTGTGTCCTATTTATTTCACTTAAGAGTATCGCCTCAATGTGCATCCACTTAGCTATAAATGTCTCTAATTTCTCATTTTTTATGGCTGAGTAGTACTCCATTTTAGAAAAAAACCACATTTTCTTTAACCAGTCTCCAGTTGATGGGCATTTGGGCTGTTCCCAAGTTTTAGCTATTACATACTGCGCTGCTATGAACATGGGTGCACATATATCACTGTGGTATGATTCTTTTAATTCTTTGGGGAAGATCCCCAGCAGTGGAATAGTGGGGTCAAATGGGACTTCCAGTCCTAGTTCTTTGAGGTATCTCCATACTGATTTCCACAGTGGTTGCACCAGTCGACACTCCCATCAGCAGTGGACCAGGGTTCCTCTTTCCCCACAGCCCCGCCAGCATTTGTTATTGGTTGATTTCATGATAGCAGCCATTCTTTCTGGAGTGAAGTGGGATCTCAGCATTGTTTACATTTGCATCTCTTGAATGACCAGTGATGTTGAACATTTTTTCATGTATTTCTTTGCTATTTCTACTTCTTTGTCTGAGAAATGTCTGTTCATTTCAGATGCCCATTTTTGGATTGGGTCTTTAAATTTGGGAGGTCTGATCTTTTTAAGTTCTTTATAGATTCGAGATAGTAGACCTTTGTCTGAGGAAGAGCAGGTGAAGATTTTTTTCCCACATTGTGTCTTGTCTCTTCACACTGCTGGTGGTTTCTCTTGCTGTGCGGAAGCTTTTTAATAAGAAGAGATCCCATTTGTTGATTGTTTGTGCTAGTTCACGGGCAACTGAGGTTTTGTTCATAAAATCTTTTCCAACACTGATGTCTTCAAGGGTTCTACCTACCCTCTGTTCCAACTGGTTCAGAGTTTCTGTTTTAATATTTAGATCTTTAATCCATTTTGATTTTAGTTTAGTGCATGGTGAGAGATATAGGTCTAGTTTTAATCTTTGGCAAGTTGAAGCCCAATTTTTCCAGCACCATTTATTGAAGAGGCTATCTTTCCTCCAGTGAGGGTGTTTGGCTCCTTTGTCGAAGATGAGATGGCTGAGTGTGTCTGGCGTTGTTTCTGCATCTTCTAATCTGTTCCACTGGTCCTCAAGTCTGTTTCTTTGCCAGTACCATGCTGTTTTTATCACAGTAGCTTTGTAGTAGAGTTGCAGGTTGGGGATTGTGATACCCTCTCCCATGTGTCTGTTACCTAGAATTGCTTTTGCTATTCTGGGTCTCTTCTTGCTCCAAATGAATTTCTGGATTGTTTTCTCGAGGTCCATGAAGTATGCTGCTGGGATCTCAATTGGAATTGCATTAAATCTATATAGCAGTTTTGGAAGTATGGCCATTTTCACTATATTAATCCTTCCTACCCAGGAGCAGGGGATGTCTGTCCATTTTTGGATATCATCTTCAGTCTCTCTTTTCAGAATGCCATAGTTTTCAGAGAAGAGGTCTTTGATTTCTTTCGTTAGGATGATTCCTAGGTATTTCAGTTTTTTGGATGCTATTGTGAAAGGAATTATTTGCCTTATTTCTCTCTCAGTGAGTCTGTCATTGGTGTAGAGGAATGCTATTGATTTTTGTGTGTTGACCTTGTAACCAGCTACTTGACTGAATTTGGTTATTAAGTCTAGAAGACTTTTGGGGGAGTTCTTGGGGTCTTCTTTATAGAATATCATGTCATCTGCAAATAATGACAATTTGACTTCTTCATTTCCTATCTTTATTCCTTTTATTTCTTTCTCTTGTCTAATTGCCGTGGCTAATGTTTCCAAAACTATATTGAACAAGAGTGGTGATAGTGGACATCCTTGTCTTGTTCCTGATTTTAGTGGGAAGGATTTCAGTTTGTGACCATTTAGTATGATATTGGCTGCTGGTCTTTCATAGATGGCTTCTATCAGTTTGAGGTAGAGACCATCTATTCCAATTTTTTGTAGGGTTTTTATCATAAATGCATGTTGGATTTTGTCAAATGCTTTTTCTGCATCTATGGAGATAATCATATGGTTTTTGTGCTTGGCTCTATTGATATAGTGTATTACATTGATTGTGTATATTGAACCATCCCTGCATCCCTGGGATGAATCCCACTTGATCAGGGGGTATGATCTTCTTGATGATCTTCTGCATTCTGTTTGCCATTATATTATTAAGGATTTTTGCATCTATGTTCATTAGTGAGATTGGCCTATAGTTCTCTTTTTCAGTTGGGTCTTTCTCTGCTTTGGGGATCAAGGTGATGCTTGCTTCCAGGAATGAATTTGGGAGTATTGCTTCCCTTTCAATTTCATTGAAGAGTTTAAACAGTAGTGGCAGCAGTTCCTCTCTAAATGTCTTGTAGAATTCAGCAGTGAAGCCATCAGGGCCCGGACTTTTCTTAGTTGATAAGTTTTTAATTACATTTTCAATTTCATTGGTTGATATTGGGTTGTTCAGAATTTTTAGGTCTTCTTCGTTCAACTTTGGTAATTCATATGTATCTAGGAATTTGTCCATTTCTTCTGTGTTTTCCATCTTATTAGTGTATAGGTTCTGGAAGTAGGTATTGATGATCCTCTGGATTTCTGCTGGGTCTGTTGTCATTTCACCCTTTTCATTCCTAATTGCATGGATTTGGGCCTTTTCTTTCCTTTTTCTGACAAGGTTGGCTAAAGGTTTGTCAATTTTGTTGATTCTTTCGAAGAACCAACTCTTGGCTTCATTGATTTTTTGTATCATTCTCTTAGTCTCCATTGCATTGATTTCTCCTCTGATCTTTATAATTTCCTCCCTTGTATGAGCTTTGGGCTTGTCCTGTTCTTCTTTTCCTAGAAGCTTGAGGGTCAGCATCAGGTTGTTTACTTGGGCTCATTCTGTTTTCCTAATATGCGTATTCACTGCTATAAATTTCCCTCGTAAGACAGCTTTCACTGTGTCCCATAGATTCCGATATGTTGTATTGTCATTGGCATTTAATTGAAGGAACTGTCTGATTTCTTCTTTAATTTCCTCTGTGACCCCTTGGTTATTCAGAAGTGTGTTGTTCAATTTCCCCGTGTTTATGAAATTTTTTGAGTTTCTTTTGCTATGGATCTCCAATTTCATCGCACTATGGTCTGATAATGTACAGGGGATAACTTCAATTCCTTTGCACTTACTTAAACATGTTCTATGTGTGAGTATGTGGTCTATTTTGGAGAATGACCCATGTGCAGCTGAGAAGAATGTGTATTCTGATTTTGTGGGGTGGAAGACTCTGTAAACATCTGTTAAGTTCATTTGTTCAAGAGTTCGATTGAGTTCTAGTATTTCATTACTTACTTTTAGTCTAGTTGATCTATCTATTTGTGACAGTGGGGTGTTGAGGTCCCCCACTACAATTGTATTACTGCATATATGACTTTTCATGTCCGTTAGTATTTGTTTTATATAGTTGGGTGCACTAGTGTTTGGTGCATAGATATTTATGATTGTCATCTCTTCCTCTTGGATTCTTCCCTTTACAAGGATGTGGTGTCCTTCTTCATCTCTCTTAATTAGTGTTGGTTTGAAATCTACTTGATCTGCCAAGAGGATAGCTACTCCTGCTTTTTTTCAGGTTCCTGTCGCATGCAGTATTGTTTTCCACCCTTTAACTTTCAGTCTATGAGTTTCCTTTTGAATGAAGTGTGTTTCTTGTATGCAGCATATTGTTGGATTTTGCTTCTTGACCCATTCTGCCAGTCTATTTCTTTTGATTGGTGAATTGAGACCATTAATATTGATGGTTATAACTGAAATGTATTGACTTGTCATTGCCATGACTTTTTCTTTTTGTTGGGTTCTCCCCCTTTACATTTAATTTCTTATCATGCCAGATGGGTACATGCTGCTTTGCTTCCTGGGGTTGTGATCCTCAATGTCTGTTCCTAGGCTCTTGTGTAAAATTCTTTGGAGTGCTGGTTTGGTATTCACGAAGTTCCTAAGGTGCTCTTTGTCATGAAAGTATCTTATTTCTCCATTCATTTTGAAAGACAGTTTTGCAGGGTACATCAATCTGGGTTGGAGCCTGTTTGCTTTAGGGCTTGGAATATGTCACTCCAAGCTCTTCTTGCCTTGATGGTTTGTGTTGAGAAGTCTGCTGTGATTCTGATGGGCTTTCCTTTGTATGTGATTTGTTTCTTTTCTCTGACTGCTTGCAGAACTTTGTTCTTCTGTTGAGTTTCTGGAATCTGAACAATTATATGCCTATGTGTAGATTTTTTTTGATCAAGGCTATTTGGAGTCCTATATGCCTCCCTTATCTGAATGTCAACCTCTTTTCCCCTGCTTGGGAAGTTTTCTGCCATTATTTCTGTGAAGAGATTTTTTATGTCATCTGCACTCTCTCCTGTTTCTTCATTGAGCCCAATCAGTCTTATGTTATTCTTTTTTGCATCATCTAGCAGCTGCTGGATTGATTTCTCATGTTCCCTTATAATTTTGAAACAATTTTTCTTTTCCTGGTCATTAATTGCAATCTTGTCTTCTATATCTGAAATTCTGCCCTCACATTGGCTCATTCTGCTGTGTAGACTTTCAGTGGGGTTTTTCATGTCCTGGAAATCTATTTGCATCTGTTTTATGGATTCCATTTGTTTCTTATGTTGGGATTCCATTGTGTTCCTCAGCTCCTCTTTAGATTTATTAATCATGTCTTGTACTAGGGGCACAATTTCTCCTATTATCTGAGAAATTATTTCTGATTTCATTTTTTCCAGATCCCCTTTTGTTGCCAGTTCAGTGGGTCCAGGTGGTTGAGTATCAGAGTGTTCCATCTCATTTCCCTTTGGGGTTGCTGTAGGTGATCTGGAAGTCTGGTTTTGAGACTTATTTACGTGTTTTCTCATTTCGACTGGGGCGGGGGGCTGTTAGCGCCTACATGGATTACCTCCTCTGAGCTGGGTGAGGTGGGACAGGGGCTACGAGCAGCGGTAGGGATGGTGACCCAAAAGCCATTTCCTGTGGGCTGGGAGCAGTTGGAGGGATGGTCGCCAGGAAACCCCTTCCTCTGGACCAGGAGCAGTGGGACGATGGCTCAGAAGCCCCTACCTCTGGGCCGGGAACAGTGGGACTCAGTACCTTGGTCTGGTGGTCTGGTGTCCTCTGCATCTTTGTATTGTGGAAGCAGGTGGCTGCCTGTCTGCAGTGGGGTGATTCGGCGTGTGTTCCTTGAGACTGGGGACCTCGGTAGGGTGTGGGCAGACCTGCCTGTCTGCAGCGAGGTGATTCAGCGTCTTCTGTGTGACTCAGGACCTCGGTAGGGCGTGCGCAGACCTGCCTGTCTGCAGTGGGCTGATTCGGCGTGTGTTCCTTGAGACTGGGGACCTCGGTAGGGTGTGGGCAGACCTGCCTGTCTGCAGCGAGGTGATTCAGCGTCTTCTGTGTGACTCAGGACCTTGGTAGGGTGTGCACAGACCTGCCTGTCTGCAGTGGGCTGATTCGGTGTGTTCTGTGCGACTCAGGACCTTGGTAGGGCATGGGCAGACCTGCCTGTCTGCAGCGGGGTGATTAGGCGTCTTCCATGCGACTCAGGACCTCGGTAGGGTGTCCACAGGCATGCCCCACCCACCAGCTTCCTCAAGCCTCCGCGCTCTGGCAGCCGATACTTTTTAGTTTTAAAATGTATTCACTCCTTTTTATTGTAAGGTCATTAAGTGTTATGGTAAAGCACAACCAGTATGTCTTTTCTCACATTGCCTATCAGGTATGACTTATCAATCACTCAAGGAAGAGAAAACATGGTTTTCCTCCATCTACCGCGTGTTCAATATCCTACTCAGGCATTGTCTACTTATTGATTTCTTATCTATACCTCCTTCAATACTGTGAGTTCTTTGCAACACCTGGGAAATGTGACTTTTAACCATTTTAACTGCAGAACAGTGTTTGACAGAAAAGTAACAGCCCAATGTACTTTTGTTGAATGCCTGGCCCATCATTTCTCCATTGGGTGAGAATGCTGGGCCACACATGAGCTGGCAGAAAACAGTAGACCAGTGATTTTGGTGCCTGGAAAACAGAGGGAACTAAAAAGTTTCCTACAGCCAAGGAACAACAAACCAAAGAGACAACCTATGGAATGAGAGAAAATATTTACATACCACACATCTGATAGATTAATAATCCAAAATATGTAACAAACTCAAACAATTCAATGAATAGTATTAGAAAACAACCTGATTTAAAAAATAGACAAAGGACCTTAATAGCCATTTTTCAAAAGAAGACATACAAATGACCAACAGGTGTATGAAAAAAGAAAAGCTCAACATCATTAATCATCAGAAAAAATGCAAACTTTAACCACAATGATCTATTAGGTGACACCTGTTAGAATGGCTACTATGAAAAAGATGGAAGATAATCTTTCAGCTTTAAAAAGAAGAAAATCCTGTTGTCTATGACAACATGGACAAACCTGGAGGGTATTATGTTGCATGAAATAAGCCAGAGCCAGCAAGACAAATATTGCACAATCTCACTTATATATGTGGAACCTAAACAAGTACAACTCATGGAAGTAGAGACTGAAAAATGAAAACAGAAGTCAAAACTGCCTCCTCAATATCCACCATTATTTTAACTGCTTAGTTCCTCATGTGATTAAAGACCTTTATTTCAAGCATGAAGGAAAAATACCAAGTATGGTTGGCTTCCTGAAGTTAAATTTATTTGAAAAGGGAGCACACTAATATTAAAGACTTGAAGTATAATTCCTTGGTACCATAAGAACAATTCTTTTTTTTTCCCCATAAGAACAATTCTTGCATAGATTTTAATACATGTGTTTTTGGTAGTTTTCCTCCATGATAGAAATAGAGTATTTACATAAGACAACCATTTCAGAATATGTTTGAGGTCTACATTCTGTCATGAGTATTTTTCAACATATTTCTATAATTCAGTAAATGTATACCTCTGACTTGGATAAGGGCCAAACATTATGATTAGTGGTTATTTAAAAAAATCATAAAGTTGTTATTGAACTTATCTGTTTCTAAGGATGGAAGAGGAATAATATTCAGTTGCTAATAGCAAACAACTGTTATTTTCCTTTTGAGGGGTTTGACACAGTGTGACCATCTGTGAATGGAAGCGCCTGGCTGATTATTTCTACAATAAAGAGTGTGTCATTATAAAAACTTAAGAAGGAACACTACAAGCAGACTATAATACTCTTTAGGGCAAGGTTTGTACCTTATCCACCTTCATATATTACTTATATTTTTTCTCAATGAGTTGAAAATAACAGCAGTCATTAATTTAATTTGCCATGTCTATAATAAAGGGAGCGCTTACCAAGCACATTGACAAATGCATTTGCCAGTAAATATCCATACTCATTAGAGGCATTGCATTGATAAACCGCACTGGATCTTTCTTGAACATTTGAAAAAATTATGGTATCACCATCTATTCTTCTGCTGGGGTCATCAGGAGCAACTGTTTGGGTGTAAAAACAGAAAGAATTATTTGTTTCTCCTTGCTTAATAGATGTATATTAGACTGGTAAATCTTGAAGTCTACACAGAATAAGGGGGACACAAATACAGACTGATCTAGGCATAGGTAGCAAGAAGATGACTAGAAGCCAAGGCAGATGCCATCATTATTTTCTCACCAGAAATTAGTTATCACATATCAACATACATCTGTGTTCAAGAGTCACTGAGGCTTGAGTAGGTTAATTCTGTAAAACTGAGGATTATTTTGAGAGGTGCAGATCTCTGAAACTGCATTTGGCAAGTTGAACCAGTTAAGAGGACTTGACTTCCATTCTAAGCACCATTTCTTTTTCTTTGGTGGTAGGAAAAAGATGTTCATTTAAAATGTACTTATCTCTACAGTGAGGCTTTTATCACTTTGAAATAAAAAATATTTGGTTCACCTGTGATTTATTAACTCACTTCAATAAAAACAAAGCAAATGACAGTTATTTATTCTTATTTTATTACGTACACTCCAAGTACTGTGCTCACTCATTTTCTAACAGTCTCCTACCATTGCTGTAACAGTTTACCACAAACTTGGTGGCTGAAAACAACACAGATTTACTGCTACAGTATTTGGTTCTGTAGGCTGGATGTCTGACGTGAGTCCTCCTGAACCAAAAGCACAGTAGGGCAGGGCTGTGTTCCTTTGTGGAGGTCCTGTGGGGGGGGCATTCCCTTGCCTTTTCCGCCTTCTGGAGGTGCTCCACATTCCTTAACCCACGGTCTCTTCTCCATCTTCAAAGCCCCCTGTGCTGCATCTCTCTGATCATTCTCCCAGTCACATTCCTCTCTGACCAGTCAGGAAGGCTTTTGGCTTCTGAGGGCCTGCGTGAGTAAAGCAGGCCCAACCCAGATAACTCAGGGCCATCTCATGGCCCTTAATCAACACAGGCAGAGTAACTTTTGCCATGTATGGTAAAATATTCACAGGTTTCAGTGAGGACATCTTTGGGGGGCCATTATTCTGCCTACTGCATATTCCCTCACATTTATCTTTCTGTTGGTTCAGATAAGAATATTCTAAAAAGACAGACTCTTGGAGATGGCGGAAAGGATCAGAGGGAGCTGAGAGAAAGGAGAGTAAAGGGATTGAAAATGGTCAAGATAGGTTACATGTATGTACCAATTTTCCAAAATGAACATCATTATTCGGTGTGGCAAGTATATGGTAATAAAACAAAAAAATTGATGCACCACAATTATAGCTTAGAACAAAGTTTTTGGTTAGCTCCCAAAGATTCTTAAAACTCCAACTTATGAGCTACTCCTCATGGATTGATTAGTGCCTTCATTCCTGAGCAGGCAAGATATGTTCTTACAAAAGTAGTTGTTTAACACTGGCATCACAATCAATAGCTAAATCGTGAGATCTTCTTAGGTATTCCAGTCTGTTCCATTAGTGATGGGGGTAGCTGTGATACTTCCAATTGGTTTCTTAGTTCACATCTGCTGTTTCTGATGCTATAAATTCCCAGATTACCTTAAGGAACAAATCAGAAGACAAGTAGAAGCAATAATTTCTTCAACAGGCTACAGATTCACCAAAAATGACAGCTGAGGATTGAAGTGTCACACTGGCCTAGGAAGTGAACTATGCATGTAGCAGGCAGCCAGGGACCTGTATTATGGTTTTTATCTGGATGTCCCCCCAAAGCCTCATGCGTTCAGAGGCAGAGGCTTGTAGAGGTGATTAGTTTATGGAGATGCCACATCTGGCTTGGTGTGGGGCCAGACTGGAAGAGGTGGGTCACTGGGGATGTGATGTGGAAGGGGGCATCTCCTCCCTGGCTCCTCTTTTCATGCTCTGCTTCCTGGTTGCCATGAGGTAAGCAGCTTTTCTTTTGTGATACCCCTCTGGCATGTCGCCCTGCCTGGGGTTAGCAGACTCTGGACTGAAACTGCTACAAACTGTGAGCCAAAATAAATCTTTCCTCTTTTATGCTGTGGCTGTCAAATATGTTTTCCCAGTGGTGAGAAAGTGATAAAGAAAACTGAGAATGCAGCATGCCTCAGAAGGGCTCACATTCCTTGTCCTGGATCCCAAGACTTGTATCACCAGGGCCTTTCTGACTCACTCTCTCTCAGGGATGCCCATCCACTGCCCCAGTAAGGCAGCATTTCTGGAGACTCTCTGTGGATTATTCCTAGCACTTGTAGACCCAGCATTTGGGCACTTGATGTTGGGAGTCTGCAGGGGACTTTTGGTACCAACCATGTGCCACCCTGAGTGCACCTCTGTGGATACGCCAGGCAGAGGAGTACGGCCCCGAGGACTGTAGATGTGATGGGCACAGGTGGATCTTGGAGCCATGTCTCTCTGGATGGTGACAGACTGTGGGAGAAGAGCTCCCCACATTCCCTGATTATATGAACTCTTAAGAGTCAGACCCACCATCTGATAAAGTCTAATAGACATAGGGTTTCAGTTTTTGCAAGATGAAAATGGCCTGGAGATGTATTGACAGCAATGTAAATATACTTTAACAATAATAATAAAGGTTATACTACTGTGATCACTGAGACATAGCTCAGCTGACAAAGCTAGAGGACAATTTTCTCCAAGTGGAGACTCCTTAGTCACAGTCATAAAGCATTTCTGTAGATCAGAGTTATAGTTTTCTTTGGTATCAATTCTTCAGGAAAATATTCTTTCCTCCAAAAGGCATCAGACTGTATCTGCCTTATTTATGCTAAATGGATCAGTCTTCAAATATTTATTTTTGGCAAGATACTAAGAATAAAACAAACTTGTACATTAGGTATGAGAAATGAGTAAGCAAATCTCTTTCCATGGGGGTTTGAGCTACATTTTCCTAAAGCACTTATTAAAGAGATGCAAACAAACTCAGGAATTGGCACAGTGACATATGAAGCTCAGTCGGTAGCTGGACACAGAATAGAATCACTATGCAGAGACAGTTGAAGCCTTTGGATGCTGTGTGCTGGTCACTGGGTGGGAGTAATTCGCCAGCATGCAAACCCAAATCATCTAAAGGAATAACAATTAACTCTAAGAATAACCAATTTCATTTGCTGTAAATGAACACCGGAAAAAGAAATTGAAGAGAATAGAATCTCCATATATAGCTATAAGCCCCAAAGGTAAGGTCCAGCACTGGGGTGCCAGCTTTCAGAAACACTTTCTTTTAATCTAACTTTCCTGACATGACTGGCTAAAATTACATATGTTTCCAATACTTAATGAGAATAATAATAATGATGATGATGATGATGATGCTACCTTACAAGTACAGAGCACTATCAGTCTTTAGAACATTTTTACATTTTATTATATAATTTTATTTTACAAAGAACTTTATCAAGTAGTTTAACCACATAGTAAGGCATTACAGTGGTACCTCAGTTCATAAATGCTTTTGTTTGCAAACAATTTGTTTCACAAACAGAAGCATTTGGCAAAATTTTGTTTCTGTTTGCGAACTCTGCATCAGGTGACAAACATGACTGCAGCCATCTTTCCCGTATGAATGTGAATGTGGTCATCTTTTCTAGAATTTTGGAATGAATTAAGTTTGTGAACCGAGGCACTATTGTAAATGCATTTTGGTAATGTGAGCAACTACAGACAGGCACACTCAACTGTTTGAGATTGATATTTAGGTTTTCTGAGTTATTCAACTTTATAAGTATTTCTTAGAAAATGAACATTTGGGCATAATGTAGAACCAATCTTGGGGTGGACACTTGAATTTTTCTCTTTATCCTTACTGTATTCCATCACCTACAAGAGGATGCCAACTGAGCCCCTTACTTTGGAGAAACAGAAGAAGGATCAAAGAAATCTTGGGAATATCCTAGACTAGGCCTCCATTTCCTTGGGTGCTTACCATGTGTCACTAGTTTTCAATCTTTCCTTCCAGAGTGAGCAAATATATAACTGTGACAGGAGAGCTGCCCTTTCTCGTCTTCTTTGTTATTTCCTCCTCATATCTGAGAGGAAAGGGGCCTTTTAATATAAGAATAGTGAGATCTTCTGCAGGAGTGTGGAGAGCCAACACAACTCACAGAGTGGACCATTAAAGGCCTACAAGTATCAGCCTCTCCTGCTACCTCCTGGATAGGGATCATGGTGACTATGGCCTTGCCTTGGGGACCACCACTAGGATGGCATGGGCTCTCTAGTGGGGGAGACAAAAAGCAGAAGGAACTCACAAACTCACATCTAAGAGTGAATCCAGTGTCCTACAAGGTGGCTTCCTGGAGAGAGTTAGGAAATGCTTTGCTGGTAGCAAGTTCTTTTTCTTTCTGGGTCTGCCTTCACACCCTCTAGGATAATGCAAGTCACACAGTAAAACTAAGTTCTCCCTTCAGCACCAGCTCTTACAACTGTGTTATTGCTGACTTCTGTAGATTGTTTTAAAACTATTCTGGATGGTTTTGGGCAAATTCCATATTTAACACAACGTTATTTTCAAAGGAAATTTAAAGTAATACCACCAGTCTTTGCGGGGAGAGGCTGAGTAGCTTTAGAAGCCACTGAGAGGAACCTGGGTGTTTTTGGAATTAATACTTTCAGTTTTGCAGAACAGCAGTTTCCAAGTTAGAAACACAGTCACAAGTCAATGGCTTCACATTTTGCTAGCAAAATCCAAGTCTTATGCTTCTCTTTTCCTGATCCTGCTTCTCCTTGGACAGTATTTGTGTGCACTCGGCAGCCAGAATCTGCAGAAGCAGAGGAGGGGGTTGGTGTTCTTGAGCACTTGCCCACAAATCAGGAGCGGGAGGCTGTGTGCCTGGCAGTATGGGCCCCTGACTGTGTCTATTCTGTGTGGCTCAGGGGATGAACCTCAGGCACCTGGCAAGGATGCTGCATGGCTCCCTGCAGGATGGTATTGCAGAGGCACAGCTGTTCCCTGGCTCCTCTTCCCAGCAACTGGCCCACCCACAGTTTCTGCAGTCTCTTGGGCAGAAGGTGTTGCCAGCAGACCAGCTCATGCCCCTGCAGCTGCTGGGGCTGTTGCTTACCAAGCACTTTCAGTGCCTATGTTCCTATGGTCCTATCTTTGCCCTTTTACATCTTTCTCCATCCTTCCCCCTTGCCTTGGCACTGTGGATACATCTGTGGGGTGCCCAACTCAGCAAACTGCAGAGGAGAAACAAGCACTTTCCCATTTTCAGAATGGTCCCCAAACCTCAGAGGCAATTCTGTTTTGGAGGCCTCTAATTCACAGGGCCACTCCAAGCAGGGTGGAAAGGGGAGAAGCACAAGAAGCCTCCTCAAATCTCTACTGAATGTTTTTGACAGTTTTCTTCCTCATTTACTCCTTATTTGGATTGGGGAAGTCACCACACAGTGGGGGTGTGTTCATGTCCACCTAGGACTGAGGTGTCAAGGCCTGGTATCCTCCCCAGAGGATGCTCAGCAGGAGGTATACATGGAGCAGCTGCTGAGAGCAGGGCAGGGAAAGCTGTGCCCTTCAGCGTTGTCATGCGGGGAGCAGGCAGCCCATCGCCTCCCTTCATGTTGCCAGAGTGACTGCCGTGGGGCACACAGTGGTCACCTGGGTCTGCAGGAGCGGGACGATTCCCATCATCTCCACTCAGCCTCCTTTCTTCTGTTCCAAGGAGACTTAAAAAATGCTTTTGGGATGGAAGAAATGAACTGCTTGGGAATCTGAGCGACTTCTGCTCTAGATCTAGCTGGGTAATTTGGGGCGCCAGTAGAATTATCTGATTATCTCCTTGGGACCATTGTCCTCTTCCCCCAAAGCAGGCCTCTTGCAGTTGATCTGCGCCCTGTGAACTTTTATTTAAAAGAAGGGAATGTCTATAGCTGCATTTTCAGAGCTCTTAATTCAACTAGAGTACGAGGTTCTCTCATAGGCTGTGCTGGTGCTATCGTCCCTAACTCCCAATGTGACAGTATTAAGTGGAAGGGGCCTCTGAGGAGTGACTAGATTACGAGGGTTACCCTATCATGAATGAGAATGGTGTCCTCATAAAAGGTCTGGGTGAGTCTGTTTGCTCCTTGTGTGATGCGAGCACATATAGGAGGCAGAATCTATGAGCAATGAGCCATCACCAGACACTGATTCTGTGGGCAACTTCATTCCACAATTCCTATCCTGGTTACAAACAATAAATTTCTGTGGTTTATAAATTACCCAGTCAAAGGTACTTTGTTATAGTAGCAAGAACAGATTAACACGGGCAATTTGGAAGATTTGACAAACAAATCAGGAGCAAAGATCAGACATTATTTAATTTCCCAGCTATGTCTCATTTTTCCTTGCAGAGAACTGCTTTTTGGCTGCCAAGTACAAGGATTTATTCCTTCAACATCCCCTGGCTCCCCTGTTTTCCCACTGAGTGGCTAGATGGAAGTTCCCTCCTACTTGTCTGTTTTGCTGAGTTGAGATCTCAGAAGCACATTTAACCTTCCATAAATCATAAAGAAGCTCTGAGATGCAAAAAACCATAGAGCAAAAGTGCTGAGCATATTCCATCACTTATTGCTATTCTGTATGCATTTCTAAGAAAATCACATATTGTACCATAAACCTTCTTTCAGTTCTGAGCTTTCTTGCACCTTTTCTCTGTTTTTACTCATAATTCCCCAAGAATGGCAGAAGCTTCCTGATATACAACCACAAAGTGCTCTCTGTAGCTTTTCCTTATCCCAGTCATGGTTAACACTGTGAATGGAAATACATAAACCCCATTTACTGGCCTTTTAAGAATGTTTTCTCCCAGAAATGCATTTGATCTAGCAGGAAACACAGACTGGCTATTTCAAAGTATTTGATCACAGCTACACCTTGTGACAGAGGGAAACCCCCAATAAATGCTGCAACAAATAATCATGGAGTTACTCGGAATCCTGTGGGTGTCACACCTTAATGATGAGAAATGGGAACTTGTGGCATATTAAATTTGACCATTTTCTCATTCATCTTAGGAAGAAGATTCAGTTCAATGGACCTTTTGGTTATGAGGAAGCAGAAATGATATTCAATTCTGATACAGAGACCATCAGGAGCCAAGCTGTTCTCCATCATAAGCCTGAAGGTTGCTTTTAGTGTGAGTAAAGAATATTTTTGCAGCTGATGCTGATATTGACTGTGAGGCGAATCTGAGTCTGGATTTGAAGCAGAAACTGATTTTCTCTCTTCTTCTCTCTGAGTTTGAGAGGAGGTTTGAACTTTAAGAAGGGAAAAGTGTTTAAAGATTCTCCTGGTGGGTGGTGGGAGAATAAGAATTGCCGGGGGCTCTCTATTCATGGGCATGGCTTGGGATTCCAAGGGCAGCGATGTACGATTCATTTTAAGTTCTTTTTTTTCTTTTGCTATAGTTTGATTCTAATATCTTCAAGCCTCTAAATAAGCTTTATAAAACTAGTCTTTGCTGGGTTTCTGAGGATTAGTGGAAGGGCCTATAGTCACACTTTGGAGGACCACTGCAGGCAGCAAAATAGCAGGCCAGAGAAGCTGGATAACAAGGAGCTGGGAGTGGAGCAGCTGACAGTGACAATGGCTGAGTGGCAAGCAGATGTAAGCTTTGCTCAAGGAAGATCTTAGCCAATACTCAGGGAGGGAAAAATGGGAGAAGACTGAACATCCTGTATGGGATCAGGGCCAGGTTGTTCTTTAGGTGTTAAATGTGACAGTGACCTGTGAGGACTGGAGAAATTGGGAACGTTGGGCTTTTCTGAGGACTGAAAACTCTAAGTAAGGCAGCTGTGTTTCTTATTTTCCTATATCCACCAGCTCTATGTCTAGGCTTCTTGCCCATCTCCGATGATTCCTATGAAGTTTCCACAAATCACTTAATGTGAACAAAGAAGATAATCTGATGGTGTTTTGATGGTGTTTATTTCTGACCCTGTCATTCTTCCCAAGATCCAGGTAAAAAATAGGAAATACTGAGAAGTCCTGATCAACACATATGACATTATTTTAATAGCACAAGCCATTTAAACTCATAATAAATATTTGAAGGCAATAAAATAAAACTTCAGAGGTAATCTAGTGCATCTTATACATGGCTTCCTTCCTTAACCAGAAGTATTTTATCACCACTTGCCCACTGTGGAAATGTAGTAGATATGCTCTGGGAATATACTGCAACTCGAGCCAGCCAAGGAAACTTACTTTCTATTGGAACTCCATTTGTTAACCAGCTAATTCTGGGTTTGGGGTTGCCATTAGCTCTGCAGATCAGGGTTCCATCTTCTCCCGGGGACAGCACAAGATTTTGGGGTGCCATGATCCAATATGGAGCCGCTTTTTTGAAGGAATAAAAACAGACCAAAAATCTGACTCAGATAAGTATTACAGTAAAGAATACATTGAACTATCTTAAAAATAAATATATTATTTTTTAAGAGATCTAGTCTCATTTTTTAGAGTGCACAGATTTATAAGAAATGCTTCAAAGAACACTGAGTATTCAAAAGAATATTAAAAGACTCATAAATTGAAAATCAAAGACCTGTAAAATACATATAAAATTAGGAAGCAACTTAAAAAACTTCATTTTTGAAAAGCTGCAAAGGTAATAAAGGTTCCTCTAATGTCAACATCTTATATAACCAGTTGTAGTTGCCAAACAACAAATTAACATTGGTATAACACTATTAAGAAAACTATAGGGCCAGGGATTTAGCTCAGTGGTTCCGCCGCCTGTTTCACAAGTGCAAGGTCCTGAGTTACATCCCTGGTACTAAAAAAAAAAAAAGAAAAAGAAAACTATAGACTTTATTAGGATTTGCCTAGTTTTTTCACAAAGTCTTATTTCTGTCCTAGGATCCTGTCCCAGATACGACATTGCATTGACTTGTCTTGTTTCCTTAGTATCTTCTGATGAGGCAGTTTCATTTTTTGTGATCTTGACACTTTGGAAGAACATGAATCTGTTATTTTGGTAGAATGTCTTTCAACCAGAGTTCTCCTGATGTTATCTCATGGTTAGCCTGAGGATTGGGGTTTTGAGAAGCACCCAGTGGTGATGGAACTTCTGACTGCACCATAATAGGAAGGAGATGAGATCAACATGACCTTTTACTGGTTAAAGTGGTGCCTGCCCAAGTGTCTCCACTGCGAACCTAATCCTCTCCTGCATTGCATACTCTGTTGGTCAGCAGTGAGCTACTAAGTGCACCCACTCAAGAGGAAGGGAAGTAAGCTCCATCTCTCTGAGGAGGGAATATTAAAGAAGTAGTGGACATATATTAAAACTACTGCAGTGACAAAGTTTTTGGAGGGGGACACTTTGAAGCTATGCAAATACCCTGTTTCTTTGAAAAGTTTCACCCACTAATCCTTACATTTATCACTGTATCTTTCCTGAAACAATTATCATTATTAGGTTATAATGGTAATTTTCTATTTTCCTCATTCTTGCTAACTCTACTAACTGGAATTCCTTTGTGAGAAAGATTTGAAGGAGCAAATCTTTAACTTGGTGTAGACGCATTATTTTATTTGTTTGGTACCAGGGATCAAACTCAGGACCTTGCACTTTTGAGGCAGGTGGAACCACTGAGCTAAATCCCTGGCCCTGTAGATGCATTATTAATAGCAATGAGGAAAGTTTCAAGGCACCATGACTGTTGATATAAATTCTTATTTCACTACTGAAGAACATGATCAAAGGCATATAAAATTGAATTTCAGAGCCTTTCATGAAAGCAAGAGGAATGCATTTGATATAATGACATACCTTTAACTGTAACAGAAATGGTATGATGAATGGCTCCTAATGCATTTTTGGCTATACACTGATAATTTCCAGAGTCTGCTTCTGAAACTTGAATGATCTGCAAGGTTTTCTTGAAGTTCCGATAAAATGTCCGGTTGGTAGGTAGTGTTCCATCTTCTTTTATCCAGTAAATAATTGGGGTAGGCCTGATAGGATAAATAATGATGTGATAAAGAAAAGCTCAACCATGAATATTTTTCAGGGTAAATTTCATGCAAATTTATAATAAATTCTTTAGGTAAAGATCATGAAAAACATGCAGATATTTTAATTTGAATCACACTTTTATAAGAAATGTTCAAAACCTATATTTGAAATGGTAAGTTAACATTTTCACACAGTTATGGTGTAATTTATAGTATACTGTGAACTCCAACAACAGTGTTGCTTGAGTTGCCTTATTGAAGGGACTTGATTATTTCCTTCAACATTTTGATCAATGAGGAACTCCTGGACATTTTTACAGGAAGGCATTATGTCAATAAAAAGAATTACCATTAATTAATGATGCTGAGTTATAATTTTTCATCAGCTAGAGTTAAAAATGTACAGAGAAAGAGTTCACATATAATCTGTTCCTATGAACATATACACACATTTCCATATCAGATGGGAGTGATTTTGTTTTATATCTGATGTGAATTAAGTAATTAGAGGATTGGCATTCTTTCCTTAATTTAATTACTTGTGATATTTAAAATTACTATAACAACTGTTAAGAATAGGCCGAGTTAATATATTCTATAATGTGTCACCCAACTGTGTTTCATATTAAATTAAGAAATATGGAAAAAGTGAAAGGCCCCAGTACAGGCTTGGAGTGAGATCTTCCAAGTTCCAGTTCTGTCCTTAAATTTCTCTCTGATCATGGATCCCTGACCTCTCTGGGCCTCAGTTTTCTTAGCTGCCTTAATGGGGATAAGAATTCTTGATGTGATCTAATGACATTAGCAGGTTTTCATGAGGGTAAAGTAAAAGTCCATTCAGCACAAACACTTGTAAGCACTAACCTATGTATCAGGCATTGATCTGTGTGTTGGGAAGATAATGATGAGAGAAGAATGATCCAGGCCCTCCGAAGATCACATTAGAAATGCAAGTGGATTTAACTGACACTCTGTAACAATGATTTTGAATTGTTTGGATAAACAGCAATGACTGAGTATATATGTGCGTGTGTGTGTGTGTGTGTGTGTGTGTGTGTGTGTATCTGGTGAAAGATATATATTTGATGAAATAGCTTCCAAAATTAAAATATGCCATGAATTTAAAAAAAGCAGATGTGGAATCATTTTGAAAAAACTGATTACTTCTGAAAAACTAATTTGCGTTTCATAGATATGAAGGTGAGATGGGTTGGGGTTAGGAGTACAATACAATAGGTCACATCTCACAAAGCTATGGATTGTTTTGGAGGGCTACTATTCTACTGAGCAGTTGTTAAGAGTTAGGAATATTTTGATTCTATCAGTCTAGTGCTTGGTTTATAAGTGATAGTCTCAGTCTCGGTTTTACAAAATTTAAAATTATTTTCTGGGGCTTTGTGAAATTTCCATATACCAATCATATTTTATTTTACATTTTATATAATACAGGTGGAGCACGTCTAATCCAAAAAAGGGCTTTGTGAAATTTCCAAATACCAATCATATTTTATTTTACATTTTATACAATAGGTTGAGCAGGCTTAATCCAAAAAAGTGAAGTGCAAATTACTCCAAAATCTGAAAACTTTTTGAATGTCATGCTAAAACTTAACTGATAAAGTCTATGTAAATATTCCAAAATACAAAAAAAATCTGAAATCTAAAATACTTCTGGTCCTAGATATTTCAGAAAAGGTATACTCAACTTACATATCATTTGTGGGAAGATGAGTCACTAAATTGTGAGAATGACTTTCAGGCCACCATACCACTGCCCCCAGCACCCAGGAGCAGAGCCCCTCCACCCAGTGGCGAGGAATTGAGCTGTGCAGGCATCAGCAGCACCCCCCCCCTTCCCTGATGAAATAAGAAGACACTTAAACAAGACTCAAAACCAGAATTCCAGATCACCTAAAGCAACCCCAAAGGGAAATGAGATGGAATAATCTGATACTCAACCACCTGGACTCCTTGAACTGGCAACAAAAGAGGATCTGGAAAAAAGGAAGTCAAAAATAATCTGTCAGATAACAGCAAAGATTGTGCCCATAGTGCAAGACATGATTAATAAATCTAGAGAGGACACAGATAAAAAAAAAAATAGAGGAGCTGAGGACCATGATGGAATCCCAGCATAGGAAACAAATGGAATCCATAAAACAGATGCAAACAGATTTCCAGGAGATTTAAAAATCCACTGAAAGTTTATGCAGCAGAATGAACCAATGTGAGGACAGAATTTCAGATATAGAAGATAAAATTGAAAATAGTGACCAGGAAAAGAAAAATTGCTTTTAAATAGTAAGGGACCACAAGAAATCAATCCAGAAGCTGCTAGACGATGCAAAGAAGGATAACATAAGACTGTTCGGAGTCAATGAAGAAACAGGACAGAATGCAGACGACATAAAAAAACTGTTCACAGAAGTGATGGCAGAAAACTTCCCAAGCAGGGGAAAAGAACTTGACATACAGATAAGTGAGTCATATAGGACTCCAACCAGCCTTGATCAAAAAAAATCTACACATAGGCATATAATAGTTAAGATTCCAGAAACCCAAAAGAAGAACAAAATTCTACAAGCAGTTAGAGAAAAGAAACACATCACATACAAAGGAAAGACCATCAGAATCACAGCAGACTCCTCAACACAAACGCTCCAGGCCAGAAGAGCTTGGAGTGATGTATTTCAAGCCCTAAAGGAAAACAGCCTCCAAACCAGATTGATGTACCCTGCAAAACTATCTTTCAAAATTGATGGAGAAATAAGATACTTTCATGACAAAGACCACCTTAGGAACTTCATGAATACCAAACCAGTACTCCAAAAAATTTTAGACACTGTACTAGGAAAAGAAAATGAAGATCACAACCCCAGGAAGCCCAGCAGAATGAATCCATCAGCCATGACAAGAAACTAAATGCAAAGGGGGAGAATCCAACAAAAAGAAAGTCATGACAATGATCAGTCAATACATATCAGTTATAACCATCAGTGTTAATGGTCTCAATTCACCAATCAATAGAAACAGGCTGGCAGAATGGGTCAAGAAGCAAGATCCAACAATATGGTGCATACAAGAAACACATTTAATTCAAAAAGAAACTCATAGACTGAAAGTTAAAGGGTGGAAAACAATACTCCATGTGACAGGAACCTGAAAAAAAGCAGGGGTAGCTATCCTCTTTTCAGATCAAGTGGATTTCAAACCCACACTGATTAAGAGAGACAAAGAAGGACACTACATACTTGTAAAGGGACCAATCCAAGAGGAATAGAAGACAATCATAAATATCTACACACCAAACACTAGTGTATCAAACTATATAAAACAAATACTAACAGACATGAAAAACTGAATAAGCACTAATACAATTGTAGTGGAGGACCTCAATACCCCAATGTCACAAATAGATAGATCAACTAGACAAAAAATAAGCAACGAAATATTAGAACTCAATCAAACTCTTGAATGAATGAACTTGAAAGATGTTTACAGAAGGTTCCACCACACAAAATCAGAATATACATTCTTTTCAGCTGCACAGAGGTCATTCTTCAAAATAGGCCACATACTCACTCACAGAACATGTTTAAGTAAGTACAAAGGTATTGAAGTTATCTCCTGTATATTATCAGACCATAGTACAATGAAATTGGAGATCCATAGCAAAAAAAAACTGCAAGAATTTCATAAACACATGGAAACTGAACAACACACTTCTGAATAACCAATGGGTCATAGAGAAAATTAAAGAAGAAACCAGAAAGTTCCTACAATTAAATGACAATGCCAATATAACATATAAGAATCTATGGGACACAATGAAAGCAGTCTTACAAGGGAAATTCATAGCAGTGAATATTCACATGAGGAAAACAGAGTGAGCTCAATTAAACAACCTGATGCTGAACCTCAGCTTTCTAGAAAAAGAAGAGCAGGACAACCCCAAAGCTCATACAAGGGAGGAAATTATAAAGATCAGAAATCAATGCAATGGAGACTAAGAGAATGATACAAAAAAATCAATGAAGCCAAGAGTTGGTTCTTCAAAAGAATAAACAAAATTGACAAACCCTTAGCCAACCTTATCAAAAAAGAAAAAAAAAAAGGAAAGAAAACGCCCAAATCCATGCAATTAGGAATGAAAAGGATGAAATTACAACGGACCCAGCAGAAATCCAGAGGATCATTAATACCTACTTTGAGAACCTATACACCAATGAGGTGGAAAACACAGAAGAAATGGACAGATTCCTAGACACGTATGAATTACTGAAGTTGAATAAAGAAGACCTAAAAATTCTAAACAACCCAATATCAATCAGTGAAATTGAAAACATCATTAAAAACTTACCAACTACTTTGACCAAGTCAGATTTATCCCAGGGATGCAAGGATGGTTCAACATTTGTAAATCAATAAATGTAATACACTAATACACTACATCAATAGAGTCACGCACAAAAAACATATGATCATCTCAATAGATGCAGAAAAGGCATTTGTCAAAATCCAACACCCATTCATGATAAAAACCCTACAGAAAATTAGAATAGAAGGTCTTTATCTCAACCTGATTAAGGCCATCTATGAAAAACCAACAGCCAACATCATATTAAATGGTCAAAAACTGAAAACTTTCAAGCTAAAATCAGGAACAAGATAGGATGTCCACTATCACTACTCCTGTTCAATATACTTCTGGAAACATTAGCCACAGTAATTATACAAGAGAAAGAAATAAAAGGAATAAAGATAGGAAAAGAAGAAGTTAAACTGTCATTATTTGCTGATGATATGATACTTCACACAGAAGACCCAAAAAACTCAGCCAAAAGACTTCTACACCTAATTGACGATTCAGTAGAGTAGCTGGATATAAGGTCAACACTCAAAAAAAACAACAGCCTTCTTATACACAAATAACAGACTCACTGAGTGAGAAATTAGGGAAACAATTCCTTTTACAATAGCATCCAAAAAAATGAAATATCTAGGAATCAATCTAACAAAGGAAGCAAAAGACCTCTACACTGAAAACTACAGCACTCTGAAAAAGGAGATCAAGTAGGATATAAGAAAATGGAAAGACATCCCATGTTCCTGGGTAGGAAGAACCAAAACAGTGAAAATGGCCATACTTCCAAAACTACTATATAGATTTAATGCAATGCCGATTGAAATTCCAACAACATACTTCACAGAACTAGAGAAAACAATCCAAAAGTTCATCTGGAACCAGAAGAGACCTAGAATAGCAAAAGCAATTCTAGGCAACAGAGTCATGGCAGGGGGTATCACCATTCCCAACTTGAAACTGTACTAAAAGCCCCTGTGATAAAAACAGCTTGGTCATTCCACGCTCCTAGGGCAGAGAAGCTGAGCCAGTCCCAGCACCCAGAAGGAAGCTCCCCCACCACCATTCCATGCTCCTAGGGCAGAGAAGCCGAGCCAGTCCCAGCACACGGAAGGAAGCTCCCTCGCCACTATCCCACGCTCCTAGGGCAGAGAAGGTGAGCCATGCGGGCGGCAGAATCACCTGCCCCCTGTGGAAATGAGAAGACACATAAACAAGTCTCAAAAACAGACTTCTGGATCACCTACAGAAACCCCAAAGGGAAACAAGATGGAATAATCTGATACTCAACAACCTGGACTTTCTGAACTGGCAACAAAAGAGGATCTGGGAAAAATGAAATTAGGAATAATTACTCAGATAACAGCAAAGATTGTGCTCATAATGCAAGACATGATTAATAAATCTAGAGAGGACATAGATAAAAAATAGAGGAGCTGAGGAACATAATGGAATCCCAACATAGGAAACAAATGGAATCCATAAAACAGATGCAAACAGATTTCCAGGAGATTAAAAAATCCATTGAAAGTTTATGTGGCAGAATGAACCAATGTGAGGACAGAATATTTCAGATATAGAAGATAAGATTGAAAATAGCGATCAGGAAAAGAAAAACTGCTTTAAAATAGTAAGGGGCCACAAGAAATCAATCCAGAAGCTGCTAGACAATGTAAAGAAGGATAACATAAGACTGTTCGGAGTCAATGAAGAAACAGGACAGAATGCAGACGACATAAAAAAACTGTTCACAGAAGTGATGGCAGAAAACTTCCCAAGCAGGGGAAAAGAACTTGACATACAGATAAGTGAGTCATATAGGACTCCAACCAGCCTTGATCAAAAAAAAATCTACACATAGGCATATAATAGTTAAGATTCCAGAAACCCAAAAGAAGAACAAAATTCTACAAGCAGTTAGAGAAAAGAAACACATCACATACAAAGGAAAGACCATCAGAATCACAGCAGACTCCTCAACACAAACACTCCAGGCAAGAAGAGCTTGGAGTGATGTATTTCAAGCCCTAAAGGAAAACAGCCTCCAACCCAGTTTGATGTACCCTGCAAAACTATCTTTCAAAATTGATGGAGAAATAAGATACTTTCATGACAAAGAGCATCTCAGGAACTTCATGAATACCAAACCAGTACTCCAAAAAATTTAAGACAATATCCTAGGAAAAGACAATGAGAATCACAACCCCAGGAAGCCCAGGAGAACAAATCCATTGGGCATGACAAATTAAATGCAAAGGGGGAGAATCCAACAAAAAGAAAAAGTCATGACAAGGCTTTTAAACTTTTAACTTCATCTCCCTAATGAGTGTATAATTCAATCTTGTTATTGTACTGATTAGTATTTTTCTGATTCTAGAGTTGTACTCCTTTCCTTGTGCTGTACTGGCTATTTATCATCATCTTTATGTCTGCTTTTTAATTGGGTTGTCTATTAATGAGCTGTAAGAGTTCTTTATATATTCTGGTCATAGGTTATATGCATTGTAAATATAGTCTGTTTAAGGACTACTTTTCATGTTAATGATGTCATTTAAAGTTCTAAATTTTGATGGAATCTCATTTATCAATTTTTCTCTTTTATATATCATGTTTTTTGTACCCTAGGTAGTTCTTCCCTACCCTAAATTCATAAACATTTTCCCTTATAATTTCTTCTTAAAGTTTTATACTTTTAGGCTTTCATATTTAGGTTCATAGATCTCTTCAAGTTATTTTTATGTATGGAAATAAAGGGTTGAGGTTAATTTTTTATATATGGATACCAGGTGTTCTAATGCCGTTTGCTGAAAACACTATCTTTTCCTTGGCTCTTGAATTGAGTTTATATTCTATAAAATGCTAATGTTAAATAATCTTTCAAAACTCAGTGGACCATATATGTGTGGTTCTATTTGTAGATCCTCTGTTTTATTCAAATGATCTATATGTCTTTCCTTACACCAACATTGCCTTGATTACTGTAGCTTTAGAGGAAGTCTTAAAATTAGGTACTAAATGTCTTCCAACACTGTTGTTTTTTTAAAAACTGTTCTAGGTCCTTTGTACTCCTACATAACTTCTAAACTTCAATATCCAATTCTTCATTTATAGCAAGTATACACAGACCTAAATTTTTATATATACCTTGTGTTTTCTAATCCTGCTAAATTCAAGTACAAGTTCTAGGGGCTCCTAGAGATTTCTTAATATTTTCTCTGTAGATGATCATTTCAACTACATATAAAGATTTTGCTTCTACCTTGCCAATCCTATCCTAGTTGTGTCATTTTATTGCCAGACTATTTTTGTGGGGCCTAGGTTTCAAAGTTTAATGGACAGATAAAGGATAAGCATATCTGCCCTTCTTCCCCACCATAAGGAGAAAGCATTGTATCTTCTCCATTCATATAAGGCATTCTCACCGGAAGTATGGAGTACATGTCTTTAATCTGTTGAGAAGTTTCTGTTCTACTTCTAGTCTCCTGATAGCTTTTACCATGAACAGCTGTGGAATTTAGTCCAGTACTTTTTCTGCAACTAGTGACAGGATCATATGGTTTTTTCCTTTCCTCTGTTAAAATGATGACATTTGGGGGTGGATCTTCCAAAGCTGAAGCAACACTGCCATCCCTATAACAAAACCACTTTCTACATACTGCCAGATCTGACTCCTAATAGTTTTTTTTTTTTTCCCAGAGTTTAGGACTTTTAATTTGTCCTAAAATCACTGAAGGAAAAAAAATCATGAAACATTCTGCTTTCCTTTACAACCCCCCAACACACACAAAACAACTATTTGTAGGAAAAAAATGGTTTTGTACATGGGATGAAACAATATAAATTCAAAACTTACAGATCAGGGTTAGCTCTATCACTCATCGCTTTAAAAAGTTTATGAATCTCCAGTCAAAACCAACAGGGTATATCGGGCATCTCTCTCCTGAAATGTCACCTATGCTTCCCAAGTCGACCACAGGATGCACACCATCTTGGAATGCCCTCCGAAGGCTCTGTCATCGACGGGTAACAGAGTAAAACCCCAGAGTCCTTTCTTTCCAATGAACAGGTTCAGACAGGGACAGAGGGACTATTCAAACTTCGTCTTCTTTCCTTGTGGCTTGTGGTCTCCTCCTCCTCCCCTGCCTCCTCGGAAGTCGCCTCGCCCTCCAAAGCCTCCCCGGCCTCTGCCTCCAAATCCGCCTTGGCCGCCTCTGCCGCCACCGCAGCCCCCAAAACCACCTTCTCCCTTAGGCTTGGCCCAGTCCAAGGTAACTTTGTTTCTGTCAATTTCACCGTCTTCCATGGCTTCCTTAGCGGCCTTGGCGTCTTCCTCACTGTTGAAGTCTACAAAACCAAAGCCCTCGGAGGAGCTGGTTTCCCAGTCAGTGACTATCCTTGCTCCAATAGAGCTGTCAAATGATTCCTTTAAGGTCTCTTCGGTGGTTTCCTCAGACAGACCCTTGACAAACAGGGTTTTGGATGGCTGGCTTCTGGCGTTAGGTGAACCCCTGGGTCCTTGCAGTTCCAGTCTGATCGTTCTGCCCTCAATTTCCCTTTTATTGCAGGAATTTAAAGCTTCTTTAGCATCTTCAAATGAAGCAAATTCTATGAACGCGTACCCTTTAGATTTGCTGTTTTGGTTCTGGCGCACTTTGATAAAAGTTGCTTTCTCAAATACTTCCTGGAGAGTTTCTTCTGTTGCGCTGTAGAAGAGGTTGCTTAGGTACAGCATCTTCGATTCACCACTCCAGGTGCTGTTCTTTCCACCTCTGTAGTCTTGGTTTTTACCTTTCTCTCCTGTGTAGTAGAGGGAAACAGATTGCCCATCAATCTCTGTTCCCTGCTTTTCTTCAAAGGTTTTCTCTGCATCGGCTTCCGTCTTAAATTCAATATAAGCAATCCCTTTACTCTTCCTATCCTTGCTGACTAGTCTGATCTCTATGGCATCCTCAAACACTTCTTTTAATTCATCCTGAGTGACTTTGTAGGGGAGATTTTTGGCCAAAAGTGTTCTGCATCTCGATCTTTCTTGCTGTCTTTTCCTTTGGGTTTCTCTTGTTTAATTTCACTGCCAAAGACTTTTAAACCAGGGAGTTCCAAGGCCTTTTCCAGGTCTTCAGCAAATTCAAAGTCCACGTAGCCAAACTTCCGATTTGTACCAATTCTGACATCCACAGTAATGAAATCATTCTTAGCAAAAACTTCACTAATACCAGTTTTTAATTCAGGAGCAGATTTGTTTGAATTCAGATTTCCAAGGAAGAGGTTGAAAGCTGTAGTTGGTTCTGTGCCTTCCACTTTCTGTTTCTTGGCTTCAGGAGCTGCCTTCTGTTTGTTCATTTCCTTCTTTCGTTTTCTAGGTGCTTCTTTGACCCGCTCTTCCTCCTCTTCCTCATCCTCCTCTTCATCCTCCTCATCGTCATCTTCCTCCTCAGCCATGTTCTTGGCTTTTACAGGAGCAGCTTTTGCAGGAGCTTTTATTCCTTTGGCTGGTGTGGTTTCCATTGCTTCTTCTTCAGAGCCGTCTTCCTCCTCGTCATCATCCTCTTCCTCATCTTCCTCCTCCACGTCATCGTCCTCATCCTCTGAGGCAGGGGCAGCAGCTACTGCTTTCATCACTTTTCTCAAATTCCTCATCTTCCTCCTCGCTGTCATCATCCTCTTCCTCCTCATCACTGTCTTCCTTCTTGGCATTTTTGCCATTCTTTCCCCCCGTGGCTTGGGCAACGGTGCCCTTCTTACCTGGGGCTGCCACCATAGCTTTGCCCAGTGCAGCTCCCTTCTTGCCAGGTGCTGCAACTGCCTTGGCCGGTGTCACTGTCCTCTTGGCTGGCGTGGCTACTGCCTCCTTTTTACCTGGGGTGACAGCTGCTTTCTTGGCAGGTGTGGCAATCGCAACCTTTTTGTTTGGGGACACCACTACTTTTTTTGCTGGAGTCATGGCAGCCTTCTTGCTTTTCTTCTGAGGGATGACAACCTCCTCTCCACTGCTGTCATCTTCTTCCTCGTCTGACATTTCCTCATCATCGCTATCTTCTTCTACCTCCTTCAGGGGAGGGGCCATTTTCTTGGGGTCACCTTGGTTTTTACCAGCCTTTGCAAGCTTCACCATAATGGCGGTTTATAGTAGCAGAGTGTGTGGTGGGTGAGTGGTGCAAGATGAGCCTTGAGAAACCTAAGTGCCACAGATGGTGGCCGCAGGAACTGAAGACGCAGGAGTGCATATGCCTGGCAGCCAGCTACAGCTAGAGACTGAGCCAAAAGCTAGTTTGTTTTGTTAAACAAATTTCTATCCATGTTCATACGTTTTCCCTCTATTATCTTAATCCAGTTTTAGGATTAGCACAATGTTGATTTCCTAAAACGAGGGGAGAAGTGTTCCTTTTTTTTTCTGCTTTAAATGTTTGATATAATTTATCAGTTAAAATGTTTATGAGCCTGCTGTTGTCATATAGGTAGGTTTTCAAGCTAGGAATATACTTTCTTGAATAGGTGCTGTTCAAATTTTATATTTCCTCCAGAGTTAGTTTCATTAATTTGTCTTTCAAGGTACTTCTTAGAAGTTGTCAAATTTATTTCAAAACAGATTTTTGAAATATGCTTTCTATATCCTTTTAAATTCTGTAAAATCTGTGATAATGTCACCTAGGTCTTGATATTTTAATTTTAAAAATGTGTAATTGATATTGTGAAACAGGAAGTAAAGGTCTAGGCAGGTGGGGGAGGTGGGAAGGGGAGGGGAAAAGGGGAAAATATGAGAAAGGGGAAAAAATGGAAATGGGATCTTTGCAAGTGGGGAGGGGTAGAGGGGGTGAGGGGAGGGCAGGGGAAGGGGAAAAAATAAGAACCAAGATACTCATGTAATGGTACAAGATCCCAATGATGAATGTAACTGTATTGTACACCTAAAATGTACCAATAAAATTAATGGGGGGAAAAATAAACAGCTCGGTACTGGAAAAGAAACAGACCTGAGGATCAGTGGAAAAGATTAGAAGATGCAGAAACAACTCCAGACATGCTCAGCCCCCTCATCTTTGACAAAGGAGCCAAACACCCTCACTGGAGGAAAGATAGCCTCTTTAATAAATGGTGTTGGAAAAACTGGATTTCAACCTGCCAAAGATTAAAACTAGACCTATACCTATCACCATGCACTAAACTAAGATCGAAGTGGATTAAAGATCTAAATATTAAAACAGAAACACTAAACTTGCTGGAAGATAAGTTAGGTAGAACTCTTGAAGATATTGGCACAGGAAAAGACTTTATGAACAAAACCTCAGTAGCACAGGAACTAGCAAAAAGAATCAACAACTGAGATCTCACCTTATTAAAAAGCTTCTGCACTGCAAGAGAAACCACCAACAGAGCTAAGAGACAACCTACAATGTGGGAAAAATTTTTTACCAGCTGTTCCTCAAAGGACTACTATCTAGAATATATAAAGAACTGAAAAAAATCAGACCCCTCACATTTAAAGACCCAATTCAAAAATGGGCATCTGAAATGAACAGACATTTCTCAAAGAAGTAAAAGCAGCAAATAAACATATGAAAAAATGTTCAACATCACTGATCATTCGAGAGATGCAGATGAAAACAACACTGAGATTCCACCTCACCTCAGAAAGAATGGCTGCTATCAAGAAATCAACCAATAACAAGTACTGGCGGGGGTGTGGAGAGAAAGGAACCCTTCTCTATTGTTGGTGGGAGTGCAGACTGGTGCAACCACTGTGGAAATCAGTATGGAGATACCTCAAAGAAATAGGGCTAGAGGTCCCATTTGACCCAGCTATTCCCCTGCTGGGTATCTTCCCAATAGAATTAAAAGAATCATACCACAGCGATGTATGTGCACCCATGTTTATAGTGGCACAGTTTGTAATAGCTGAAACTTGGAAACAGCCCAAGTGCCCATCAGCTGGAGACTGGATCAAGAAAATGTGTGTTTTTAAAAAATAAAATGGAGTACTACTCAGCCATCAAAAATGAGAAACTAGAGACATTTATAGTTAAATGGATGCATATTGAGGCCATACTCTTAAGTGAAATAAATAGGACACACAGGTGTAAATACCAAATAGTTTCTCTAGTGTGAGAAGCTGAAAGTGTAAACAAGGACTAAAAGGTATAATAGATATTGTGAAATAGGAAAAAAAGGGGCAAAGGGGAAGGGGAAGTGGGAGGGGTAGGGGAAAGGAAAGAAGGGAATGAAATCAATATGAGAAAATGAAAAATGGAAACAAAGTCTTTGTAAATAGGGAGGGATGGAGGGGTTGAAGGGAGGGTAGGGGAATGGGGAAAAAATAAAAACCAAAAAAGATTATGTAAAGGTGCAAATTTCCAATGATGAATGTAACTGCATTGTATACCTAAAATGTACCAATAAAATCAATAAAAAATAATAAATTGTGAGAATGGGTACTTCTGTTCCCAACAGGTTGGAGTTTGGCCATTCAACCATTTTCTAACAAAATGGTAAAAATAAAAAAATTTTAATCTTTAATTCTGATGGAAAAGCTGGATTTTGACCTGACATTTTAAAAAGAGGCGTTGCTAGTTTTGTCTAATGAATTAGGGTACATCCTGTGATTTCCTGACTGGGCCAGCAGAGGCCTCCACGTGCCTGCTGAAAAACAGTTACTCCTGGATTGAGCAAACAATGTGGGATCACTGAATGACCAGGTCAGGGACAGCATGGATTTCCATATGTTGAGGTAGCATTCTGGAATCCCATCCAAGACTGCTGGCAAATGTGTTCATGCCAATGTCAGGCACTAGATGGAACTCTAGGAACTCACCCTCAAAGTGGCCCTAGCCTAACAGTTGCTCTTTATGTCAGGGAAGTCTCTTTGCAATGCCTGTCACCTCCGAGGTGTGCACAGATGAGACAGTTTAAAGAACCAGGGTTAGCCTCATGGTCTGCTAGCAGGAAGTAACGGAAGGGACACAGTGTGGGAATTCTGAGAGTAGAGCCTGAGATGCCTTGTGTGCATCTGTTGTTAGAAGAACAAGCCAGGTAAAACTACTAGAAACTCATGGACATCAGTTCAGATGTCCCAGGTTGGAGCCAACAGACCCTGGGAGCCAGAAACACATAGCCCAGGGGATGCATGTGCATGCTTAACCTTACCAGTTAAGAGTACAAGCACCCTGCATATTGCTATATAAATGATAAGTGATAAATAACTATCATTTTTAAGCCACTTAGTTTTGAGGTGATTGTTACCAAAGGAGAAAATTATACTCCATTTTTATAACACAGCAATCATGTATTACCTATATCAGTATGAACACCGTTACATTAATAAAATAATTTAACAATAATGCAAGATTCACACAGTCTACTTTGGAAATAATTACTAAATTTTTCTTCATGCTTGATGGAATTAGTGTAAGACAATGAATTCTGATGACATGAATGCCTCTTTATCAATCTCATATATTTTTTTATATGAGATGTACATCAGGACAGAAAGTGTTAACTCACAGGCCTTCTGCAATGCACTCTAATGAAAGCACATTTCCTCTTAATTCCTCTTTGTGACTTGCATTGCCTTCTGGAGTTAAAAATGTTGGTGGCCTCTCTCTACTTGATTTAGCTGCAAAGAAGAAATCAATATGCATTAAAATCATGAATATGCATTTATAGACACAGTCACTGTCAAAAAAGCTGTCTAAAATTCTAATTCCTGTTCAAATCCATTTAACATTGATTATGTCAGACTACACACAACCATTCTCTGCCTTATAAATGGCTACCACTCACTCAGTGAACCAGCAATAGAAATGACTTGGATTGCACAAACTAATAGGAAGGACTCTTTTCCTTTTCTTCATTTTTTAAAGATTGATGTAAGGTTTTTACAAATGTTCTGTGGGTTTTATAAATTTTCTGTGCATTTCATTAAATTACACATTCTTTAATGTTAATGCTCTGGTCAGGTCAAAGCAAAAATTTGCTGCATATCATTAGGAAGATGTCAGGTTTTTCAGAAAGGTATATTGTGAAAGAGGTATTTTGCTTTACACTGGGGGTAACATCATAACCAGTTTCAGTAATTAATATAGCAAGACTTATAAACTGCAAGGGTTATGCAAAATAAAATAAAATAAAACTAGAGAGTTACTGACAGAGGCCTGGGAAAATGTATGCCATCAATTAAGAATAACGATGGCTAGGAATGTAGCTCAGTGGCAGAGTGGTAGAGTGCTGGGTTCAATTCCCAGCACCACTAAATAAATAAGTAAATAAATATAATTAAGAATAATGGTAGAGTTAAATAAGTTGAGATCAGTTTCCTCAATAACAAAATAAAGATGAACCAGGTCAGTGATCTTAGGGATATTTATACAGGCCACCTGCTTTTCCATGGACTTTTCCACAATGTAGCCTTATCTTCTTCAGGCCTCTCAGAATAAACTGAAGAGGAAGTTACAACATCTTTAGGTTCTATAGCCCTTCACAGTTTCAAATTTGAATAAATTATCTAACCGACTCTCACAAACAACTGAAGGAACATTTTTGTAATATATGAATTATTCTTATTCCTCAGAAGAAAACAGTGAACACTGTACCAGATAAGGTATTATCTGAGAGAAAGTAGTTTTCTTAAGAATTAGATTGTAGGGGAGCCTTCTCTAAAATCATTTTGGGAATGGTCTGAGGCCCATATTTTTGAGGAGTATATTAATAGATAAGGTAAAGGCAGGAACTGTGTCATGTTACTGATGGTACTGTAAAATTCATATTTCGAGGATGAAAATTTAATACAGCAGAAATTCTGCCTTATGGATATTTAAGAGGACCTCACATCCAGAACCCATATTTTCACTGACAGATTTTATACTTGAGAGCCACATTTCTCCTCAGGAAACAAAAGTTTTTCAGTTTAAAAGAATGAAGTTTCTTAAAAGAGAAAAAAAATAAAAGAATGAAGTTAAATCCTCTATATTTTAAAAGTATACTTCCACTGAAGATAGTGACTTGGTTTTAAACAAAATTGAGACAAATAATATTGCTAATTATACTGAATCACATCATAAAAATGGATGGAAAGTGTGACAGTTACTACGGAAACCATTTAATGTTAGTTGCTAAAAGCTCTGATGGGTCAGTATTCTAGAAGGTTACTGCATCCTAGTCAACTCTTATTTAGTTCATGAGATCAATTTATGAACAGGACAAAAAATGGAAAGTATAATTCTGAACATATATGAAGGATTTTTCCAAGTTATGTGAGATGGTTTTTAACATGAAAACAGTTAAAACAAGTTTCATTATCATACATACATGGAAAATGTTTTAGTGACATGCTTGAAAGTTTATAGCTAAATTTCATAAGAAACATACATTTATACTATGGTATTAAACATATAACTAGGAATTTCATAAAGAAACAAAAGGTTAAATAGCCATGGAGGTGGAGTTAGTGAACTAAAGTCTACAATGAAGGAAAGAATATCAGTTACAATCACCATAACTCACCACCATAAAACTCAGTGTCACTCAAATTAGCAGCTATAGTGTCATTCAATTCATCCACTGAAATAAACAGAATATTATGAAGAGGGCACAAAAACAGGGGAGAAGGGTCAAAAACCATTGAGGAACAAAAACAAATGTATACAGCTATGCTAAGTGCCATCCTTCCCAAGTAAAAGCATTGCTTTACATTGCATGTGATTCATTTATTCATTCATCAGCCACCCCCAACCATTAATATGGGAACCTGTAACTTCAATTGCAGGATTGCCAAGTGAAAGGCATTGTGGGGCTTAAAAGACCCACCAATGCTCAGAACATCAACTGATTCTGAGGGTTGTCATGGAAACAGTAATGTCAATCACAGCAAAAACTAGAAAATACAGCATTTAGGGTTCTGCATCCTCTTTCTAACATGTATGCCAACATTTTAGTGATTGCTCATGGGTAGTTTCCTGATGAAGGAACCTGTTTACCTCAAAGTCAGTAGTATTTTAATAGTCAACATTTTTGCACATATGTAAACATACCGTAAACATTTTTCAAACAGAGATTCAGGAAGCTGAATTCTTACCTGAAATCACCTTCAGAGAAATAGGTTGCTTCTGCTGTATGGTTTGAGTGTGATTAAATCTGGCATAACAGATATAGTCTTCACGGGTATCTTCTGGGAGGACATTGGAAAAATAAAGGTCTCCATTCAGACCTTGGGAAACCCTCTCACTTTGTGGAAGTCTTTGAAAGGCTGGAGGAGGGCAGAGAGATTTCCAAGTCATTCCATCACAAAAATTCCACTCTTCCAATGCCACTAGTAGATCTGCGGAGTTCATCTGAACATATTTTTTTCTATGAAGCTCTTTGAGTAAAAGCAAATAATTATTCAAAAAATGCCAGGTACACTAAAATTTCAAATGTATCTTCCTAACCCTAAATTCTCTGGGTTAGGTAGAGGCAAAATTAAAGTTGTACAGTGAGGTGTTTTATTAAGCAAGTCTAAACAACAACAAAAAATTACAAACACTTTGTGTGACTTTCCCTAAGATCTAAATGAGTCCCTAACTGACATTACTTAGAAAACACATTAAAGAAGCTTGTAAGGATGCTAACATGGCCTGTACCTACACACAAGGTAGGTCTTGAACAAAGAACTGGGCATACCAGAGCCCTAGCCCTGTTTGAGCCCTGATCTAATAGGAAAATCTTTCAGCAAATGGACAATTAACAATAGGGTGCAATGACAACACTATTTAACGCTGCCAGGCCTCAGAAGCCCCTCAGGCTCCATCTTCTACTTTTTCTGAAGTATTTATTATCTTCTGACATACTATGTCTTCCACTTATCATAGGTATGACCTACTGCCTGTCTCCTAGCAAGAGAATTTAAGCTCCAGGATGGTGTGAGCTTATCTACTTCGTCTCCTGCTGCAGCTATGGACCAGTAGCCGGCGCTTCCTCAGGGCTTCTTCACAGAGTGGGGGAAGGACTAAATGTATAACCATCAGGTAACTTTCCAGTTTCAGGCATGACAATTTACTTCCTCTAGGTCCAGTTAAGGACCTTTCTAGCCTTAGGCATGGAGAGATGATTTCCCACTCGGATGGATGTAGGGATGTGGGACCCACTGATCTGTGCACAAAACCACACTCTGTCAACTAAAATGCATTCTGAAGCTCCTGGCTCAGTTCACAGAGTCGGAACTGTGAGAGTCTCTGAAGTGACAGGAAAGATTGCAGATCACAGCAGCCTTGGGCCAGGAGTTCTATCTTCAGGCAGGATTTTTTCAGTTTGAGTCAAGCAACCATGCTCTCCCTGTGGCAGGTGCCTGATCTAACACTTCATAAAATGCAAAATAGCTAAAAGCTTCCAGCTCCCTCAGGCAGGAAAAGGCAGAAAAAATGAGGAGCCAGAGTCTGAAAGATCATTATTTGGCAAACACCTTAACCAAGTTCTTGGTCAAGATGGGGCTTTGGCTGGTAGATGGAAATTAATAGTTTCAAACCATTAATCCCCCAGGAAAGGACTGTTTTAAAAATATTCATGTATACTTATTTAATGAATAAAAGGAACTAAAGACACATGTATATTATTGTCTTTTGTTTCTCCTCCTGTACATTATTATTCATGAGTGTTGGTAGATCAAATGTAAGGCGGTGGAATTTGATTAAGATGATGTCATTTTATACTTTAAGGGTTTTTTTTGTATTACACTTGGAAAAAATGAATGCAGATATGAATAATTTTATCATGTCATCTTGCAAGAATGCTTCATGGATCTAAAATTTTCTCACATTCCAGATGCAATTCTATTTGAAAGGTCAGAAGCTCTGCCAACAGCCTAAAATGTATGTAAATGATACAGCCAGATGGGCAATGTAGGGAAAAATTAGTCAAGTATTCAGATGATTCCGAGACTTTACATGTGATCTGTCTCTTCAGGAACAGAAAAGAAATAATTTCTGAATAAGAATCAATGACCAAATACTGGGCCTCATTTTGGCAGTGACATTTGGAGAGTGTTAGTCTCACAGCCATAAATCACTCATTTACATTTATTAAACCTGTTAGGCAATGAAAGGAAAGATGTATTTATACATTCATTAGTTTATACATTTGTTTTTCATTTCTTTGTGATACTTTCCCTAGTGATTTCATGTAAGAAGAGTCAAAAATGAAAACTGAGCACTAGAGCCCAATTTTCCTGTTAGTGTGTTTACAGCCTGGAATTGCACTGGAAATTAGGTCACTAACTGAGAAGGAAATGAAGTTTTCTACAAATATTTTGAATTCATTCTCATCACTCTACCTTGTCAAGTCCACCAGGGACCTTCATGTTGATAAGTTCAACAATCACTTCTCAGTCCTCACATTACAGACCTAGCAGCAGCTTTGAAACCGTCATCACTGTCTTCTTGGTGTACTTCCTCCACCTTCTCTCTCGGTTCTCTTCTGACCTCAGTGACTCTTCTTCTCATCGGCTTCGCTGGGTTCTCCCTAAGTTCCTGGCCTCGGGGAAGGCTCTTGGTCTCAGTCCCCAGGCTCAGCTCTCTATCACCTGCACCCTTTCCCTAAATTCTCTTGTTCAGCCCAGTGCTGAGGTTCACCTTCTACACACTAACAACACACACACGGCTGATGATAGCTCACGTCATTCTTGCTGGGCATTTCAATAGAAGTGTCATATAGACCTCTCCCCCCTCAAACTCTGGTTTCTTAGTTTTCAAGCAAAACCATGAGCACTTTCTAAGGTAACATGCTAACTTATTAGCATAAGACACTGCGGAAGGTAGAAGAGAGGTAGAACAATATCCAATTCCCTCAGGGCTAGGGACCAGGGTAGACACATCTGAAACTGCCTAAGAGATGGCTTCATTTTTTTTTGCCTCTCAGTTTCTTCATCTGGAAAGTAGAAAAAAATAATTGGACATGCCTCATAGGGTTGTTGTAAAAAATTAATGGGCCAGGACATGTGATGTTCTTAGCAGGAGGACTGGTACATAACAAAGGACTGGTACCCCCCAAAATATAGCTATTTTGGGGAATAAACAAACACAAAAAAAGTAACACATCCAAAACAGCTTGATTTCCCCTCCCAAAAGGGTTTCTGCTGTTTCAGCAAATGGTAATTCCTTGTATCACTGTATCTCCCTCACGCTCCTATCCCTGCCCCATAAATCCTCGAGGTTCTACCTTCAAAGCACATCCAGAACTTGACCCACTCGGCCTCTAGCAGCCAAGCCTAAGTCACCAGCAGCTCTTGCCTAGATTACAGCAGAGTCCCCTACCTGGTCTCCCATCTCTTTCTGTCCCTGCAGGTCCACCCATGAGTTGAAGGAAAACTATTACTATTGACTTTATTTCAGAGAACTTACGCTTTTAAGGCTTTCCTAGTTTATTCAGAGCAAAAGCTAAGGCCCTTTCTTTCGAGTCCCCGTGACCTCCCTGACCTTACCCATCACCATCACCCTCCTCCTCGGTTCTCTCAAGCTGGCCACTGTTTTTTTTTGTACTGGGGATTGAACTTGGGACCCCACGCTTGTGGGGCAGGCAGTGGCACCACTGAGCTACATCCCCGGCCTCACTATTTTGTTTTTGGTACACACCAGTGATGCCCCTCCACTGGGGCTTACACTGGTGCTCCCCACAGACCACTCAGATATTTAGGGGCCTGGTTTGCCCCCTCATTCTTTCTGGTCTAAACTCGAACATCTGATTTTTTTCCTTCATAACATTTATTGTTGACTAACATTAATGTTCTAAAGGCATTCATTGTCTGCCTCCTTCCCAACTGCATCCACTTCTGCTGCATAGAATCCAAGATCAATGACAGAAGGATATGTGGTTTATTTAGAGCAGAACCACATTTAGTAAGTGCTCAATAAATCTGAGTGAACAAATAAAATCATGTCATTTAAAAGCAGTTATTTTCTTGAGATCTCTAACACATTTTATAAACACTTTATGAATCACAAGAGGAAATAATTTAATTTTTGTGACTGCAAATAATTACAAAGATTCTTGAAGAAAGTTCTTATTGTTAAACTTACAATTATCCATCCAAAATATTATAGCTGGTGGTAATCCAATTGGAGGTCTACAGGGAAGTACTAATGGCTGACCATTTTGAAGTGTTATTGGTTCAAGTTTTTCTTTGGTCCACAGTGGTGACCCTATTAAAAATAATAATTTGAGTTATTTCTGCATGGAAAAATAAAAAGAGAAAGCAGTACAAAGAGAGGCAAACCAATTTTGGGAGGGAGTAGTAATTTGGAATTTATATACATGAAATAATGCAAAATGACTTTGAAATATTTAAAAAACCAAAAGGTAGTAAAAGAAGATGATTTTTATTCTTTGCCACTGATAGTATAAATTCTGAGTAAGTGGATTCCATGTCTAAGAATTTGTATTAAATACATCATCAAGAAGACACATGATTTCAGTCCAAGTATGTTCTCTACAAAGAATGAAAAATGCTTACATATTATCATAAGGTTTGTTAAATAAGTAACTGCTCATCTACACCTTTGAATATCATATGGTAGAAACATACATATTGATAAGATCAATAAGAGAATATACATGATACTTCAGTAAGTCAGAAAAGGTTGTAAAATAGTATTTCAGCTGGTATTGAGCTGGTTTTATGCACATAGATATAAATCTGCCGAGAAAAAACTAGAGAAGAATATTTGAGCAGTAATTATTTTCTTGAATGGAAGTATTCATAAGTAATTTTAAACTTCTATTTTATTTGCAATTAATTTTTCTATAATAAACATATATTATATATTTAATTTTTAAAGCTTTCAAAATCACCAGAACTGCATATGGTTATTGCTTTTTACATACATGCTCCTGAGATTATTGAGAGGATTTTAGTACTGGCAATGGCAAAATGAGCCACAGTAATACCATGATAATGGGGACACACTATTGCAGTGAAATTTTGAAACAAAAATATTGAAATCACATGTAGACCTCTTTTATGGCTTGTATCTTGATGTTCCCCCAAAGCCTCATGAAGTCATAGGTGGAAGTGTCAAAGGTGGTTGGATTAGGGTGTGTGAATGTGGATTAAAGGTGTGATATTGGGATTAAAGGTGTGGATAATGGAAGCTGCAATCTGAGTATGGGGGCCACCAATCAATAGGATTATAGCCTGGATGGTAAATAAAGGGACAGAAAGATGGTAGGTTTGCTGCTGCTG
Organism: Heterocephalus glaber; assembly: GCF_053883595.1. Lineage (NCBI taxonomy): Eukaryota > Metazoa > Chordata > Mammalia > Rodentia > Bathyergidae > Heterocephalus > Heterocephalus glaber. The sequence continues at coordinate 21,023,779 of NW_028258156.1, read as the reverse complement.
CTTGCTGCTTTGTTGCCTTCTTCCTGCCATATCATGGACTATTTCTCCTCGGCCATGCCACACTGGCATGGAGCCAGCTGACTATGGACTGAAACTTCTACAAACTGTGAGCTAAATACACCTTTCCTCCCTTAATGTGTGAACATGTGGGTGTCAGGTATTTTGTCCCAGCAGCAAAAAAGTAACTAAGACAACTTTTATGACCCATATAATGGCTGTAAGAATTTTGTTTATACATAAAATATGTGAGGAATAAATAATTAGATAAAATCAAGTAAGAAACAGGTTTTCAGAACCTGGCCTTTTTATTCAGGACTTGGATAAAAGACACACTGGATTGGCAAAGGATTAGGTTGAAGACTTTAGGGGAAAGTAGAAAGAAGCAATAAAGTTCATTGAAAACAAAGTTGGAATACTGGAAGCAATAGCATTTGGAATTGAAACAGATACTGAGTCTTAGAGCAATCCTTTAATGGGGTCACATTTTCTTGACAAATCTCACTTACTGGATGGGCGGATGACAATGTTATTAGAAATTGCAGCTCCACGTTCGTTCCTTGCTGTACACTGATAGATCCCTTCATAGGTCTCTGCTTTCCCTTCACTCATAATGTTGACTATGAGTGTTCCTGAGCCTGGCTTCATGGTGACCAAAGGGTCTTTATCTATGTCAAAATGAGTCCCATTGCGTGTCCAGGAGAAGCTGTCCAAATCACGAAGTTTGTTAATGGTTGAGAAAGGTAGGATGATTATTCTTCAACAAGTTCCTAACAGTTTTATGGTTTTCTAGAAATAATTATTCAATTTTTAATATCCAGTAAAAGAGCAATAGGTTCCTATACCTAAAATGTTGCACTGAATCATGACTTAGAAAAAAGTGCTGGTTATACATTTTGAGGTATGTGTCTTTTTTAAAACCAGCACAAATATAACACAAATTGCTTGTCATTTTTCAAAGAAAATATAGGATACAGGTCTCCCAGGAACATTCCCTTTGAGCTGTATTAGCATTTTTATTATAAACTCCATTGTTCAGAGTTGATAGCATGTCTATAAAAATTTGCTGTGGGCTAAAATGTGACAAGAAAGGCCTCTACAAGTACTCTCTTCCTGTGTTGAAAATTGATCACAACCGTTTCAAGTTACCAAAATGGAAAGTGGAGGTAGGAGGAGGATAACAGACATAAGTTCAGAGATTTAAAAGAAATAAATCTGTTTTAAATCTTAGTTATTAAACATGGTAATTCCATATAAGCTATTTTTGAGAACTTTTAATTCTAGAGGTGATTTTGTGAATTTGAAGAAGGTATGCCAAATTGTCAACTGAGATTGTTCTGTCTCAGTTTTATTTACACAAAAGATGGTCTTATATAAAAGTCACAGTGCACATGTAATTAAATACTTCATAACTAGTCACAAATCAGTGATGGTCAAAATTGTATAAACCATAAATCTCCAAAGTTCACAGTGTTTTCAGAGCTCACTTGGATTTTCCTTCCCATCCTCATAGTGATGTTTATCACAACCAGGCAGGAGGTGGTGGTAGTGGATGCTAATAGCATCTAGTGGTTTCATGGGTAGAGGCCAGAGATGCTGCTAACCATGCTGCCATAATTAAAACAATGCTGAGATTCCACCTCATTCCAGAAAGAATGGCTATTATCAAGAAATCAAACAATAACAAATGCTGGCGGGGCTGTGGGGAGAAAGGAACCCTGCTCCACTGTTAGTGGGAGTGTAGACTGGTGCAACCACTGTGGACATCAGTATCTAGATTCCTAAAAAATGTAGGATTAGAGGTCCCATTTGACCCAGCTATCCCCCTTTCGTATATCTTTCCAAAATAATTTAAAGCATCATACCATAGTGATATATGCTCACCCATGTTTATAGCTGCACAGTTTGTAATGGCTAAATCTTGGAAACAATCCAAATGCCCATCAACTGATAAATGAATAAAAAAGATTTTTTTAATATAATGGAGTATTACTCAGCCATAAAGAAGGATAAACTTGGAGATATTTCTAGGTAAATGGATGTGCCTAGAGGCCATACTCTTAAGTGAAATAAATCAAACATGCATTGTCTCTCTGATATGAGAAACTGAAAGTATAAGGACCAAAATATATAATAGATAAAGTAAAATAAGAAGAAACTGTTCAAAATTATACTGAGTGTAAGGTAATCTGTTAATAATTAAAATGTTTTATGTCAAAAAGCGTAGTATTATTAGGAAATGAGTTGAGAGATAGATAAGCAATTGAAAATATATTCTTTTAAGATCATGATACAGTGTATTTACTAGTTATTCTCTAATCATTTTTGTTATGAAAAATTATTTTTCCATAGAAGTTTTTATATTTTATTAATATCTACTTGTATTACATTAACATAAAAAAGTAACCATCCTGCCATGCTCAGGAAGCCTCCATTCTCACAACAAAAATATTATCCAACTCCAAATATGAACAGTGCTGAGGAGGAGAAATCCCAGCTTACAGAGTTATAGGAGGCCCTGACCACTCATAGGTGCAAAGCTGAGGGGGGCTCCATCCAAGGATGTCACATTAGGGGCTGTATGACACAGGCTTTCCAATAATATGGCAGAATATTGTTTTGAAGCAAACATTTGATGGAAATTTTGATATATATAGGTATTTAGTACCAGTTAATTTTTTTCTCAGGTGCTATTTTGTGATACTTTAATAAAACCTATAATAGAAAAACTTAGAAATAAAGTATCTAAAAAACTTCCATTTATTTCTAATAAATTACTATATTTAATTATATAATTTGTTATTAAATCTTATTTGTTATAATAATTAATATTTTAAAAATATTTCAACTCTCTAAAACTCATGTGGACAAGCTCAAGATCTTGCACTGTGGGCCCTGGATGAACTATGGAGCATTATGGAGCATCGATTTCTCATCTATACAATGTATGGGTTGGAGAGAATTATGCAGTGTTCGTGCCAAGATCCTTATGGAGAATCCTGAGTACTGAACTGTGACAAGTTTGGAAAACCATTTAGGACCATTTATAGGCCACTGTGGAGGTAGGAGAGATCTTGAAAGTCATCAAATCCAACTTCTCCTTTTTCATTCTAATAGATGAGGAAACTAAAGCCCAGAGGAAAGGGATTTGCTCACTTTAGAAGGCCATTAGTATCTGAACCAAGATAGAGCTTTGCACTTATTTCCCCAAGATATGAACATAAAAATATAAATATGGGAAAGCAGTAATCTGGATTTTAAGTAGAACGAATTGACTCTAAGCTGAGAAACAAAACAATAAACCTACAACTGATACTTTAGGGATATGTGGGACTTAAGAAATTACCTTTAGTATCTTTGAAGAGCTGAAGTGGGTCCGTGAGTTGGTTAGATAACCAAAGAGTAAACCAGCAATCATGCTGAAAAACATCCAACTAAAAATGACCATACTCTATATTGCCTACGTTGTTCTACAGAATTTCTAAACCTATTCCTATATTCCAAGAAATCCTCAGACTTACTTCAAGTGCCATATGAGAGCAGAAAACACACTCACCTGGGAGGAGGTTTCCCTTTGGCCTCACACTGGATTACAATGTTCTCCCGAGGGTCAATGATGTAATCTTTTGGAGACTGTTGAGTGATGGTTGGAGGTTGTACCACTTAATTATAGAAGAAATAATAATGTAAAGAAATAAATCATTTAACATCATAATAGCAACCAATTTCCTATATCAAGATCACTTGCCTTAAATATGTTCCAAATATTTCTACAATTTCTGTGTGGCAGCACCTACCTCAGTAGATTTTCAACTAAAAGTCTCCTAAAACCCCGAAGTCAAGGCATAACTGCTCTTTTGGTAACTCTATGTGCAATCAAAAAGCCTTGTCTGGGCTGGGGATTTAGCTCAGTGGTTTTGTCACCTGCTGTGCAAGCGCAAGGACCCGAGTTCGATCCCCGGTACCACCCCCACCCCCCAAATAAATAAAAAGCCTTGTCTGAGAAAATAATGATCAACACAAGCCTAACATTAAAATAATTTTTTTTCTGATGTAACAATGAGAAATTCTTCTGATTCCTTTGGTTCAAACAATGACTTTCAATGAAATTGAAGTTATGAGGTATATTTGGTTCTTTTTTTAGAAAAAAGTTGCTAACTTATAGCTTGTTAGTGTGCCACTATAAATTAATATGTATTGAGAACATGCATTTGAGAAGCTAATATTATAAAGATTGTTATACTGGAGACATGCCATTCATATGTCACTCATCAAGATTAGGATTTAGGTGTGTTGGGAAGAAGGAAAAGTGGTCTTATTCGGAAAATAAATGTAATCAAAGTTCTCTGTTCTAGGAGACAGTTTTTCCACTTCACTCTTCAAAGGATTATCTGACTCTTTATTATGAAATTGTAGAGGACAGTGTTTTGATCTAGACCGATTGAACCTGTAGAAAGTCAATACCTAGATCTTCAAGTTACTCTAAGATCACCATTTCCTCCCTCTTATGAAACCAGAATTACAGCATATTAGAACAGGAAAGGACTAGAGAAATAATCTGTTTTAACCTCTGTTTTCATTTTTCAGAGTAGCAAATGGCTTGGCTCAGAAGGCACAAAGCTGAGAAGGGACCAAACTCTTGACCAGCTCCTGCTGCAAGGCCACTACCTTGCACAACTCCACGGAGAGCTGTTTATGCAGACCAGTAGTTCTCGACAGGAGGAAATCTGCTCCTCTCTTTCTAGGGACATTTGGCCATAAGTAGAGACAATTTAGACTGCCATAACTAGGGTGGGAGGTGGTCCTGGGATCTAGTAGAGAGAAGCTATGGATGTTTCTCACCATCTTACAGTGTACAGAAGAGTCCTCCACAACAGAGACTTAACTGGCCCCAGATGTGAGCAGCACTGAGGCTGAGAAAGCAGGCACAGGCCAGTGTGAACGGTGCCTGGACCATGCAATGCAGTAGCCCTGCCCCACTATGCCTCCCTGCATCATGCAACCTTTCCAAGACCCTCATTTAGACTCGTGCTTTCCTTTCTTTCACTGCTGCATTTGACATGCTGGCTCAGTTATGCTTTTCATCTTCTGGATCTTCTCTGTCCTCTCTGCCCACACTGTGCTTTCTTTGCAAAACCCCTTCTATCTGCCAACCAAGCATTTCCCAAAGCTCAGTAACTTCTCCCTGCTCTTGTCTGTCCTTATTGAGGATAAAAGTTGCTGGGCTAAACTTACTGCCTCTCTATCCAAAGTTTTATAAATCTGCAAACATAGCTCTGTTCATTGGCTTTATCCTTGTCTTATTGCTGTTCAGTAGGCATCTTCCTAAATATCAAAGGAACTGTTCACCAATCTCATGTGGAATACTACACGACGTCAATTTCCCTCCCTTTGGCAATATCCGGTCCCCTCCTTACCTCCAGCTAACCCAGCTCCTCTTCCCAGCCTCCATCACACACACTGACTGAACCCTCATTCTTCTGGCCCTGCTGATTTCCCCTGATAATTAGCAATCCAGTCTGGTGGTTAAGAATTTGTCTATTTTTTAGTAGCTATGAGACTTTAAGGAAGTTTCTTAACTTCTGAAAGCCCCAGTTTCCTTCCAGGGAAAATGAGGTTTAAAAGAAGTATCTACATCCTAGGATAGCTGGGAGGACTAATGCAGTAATTTGGGTAAAATTCTTAGTACATGCCAATAGGATAATGGTTCAATGCTGTTTGCTATTTTTAAATTATGATCGTAATAATTTTCACTCGACTCAGCTTCACCTTTGAGTGACTGATCCTTAAGGCCTGGAAGGACAGAGTTTGGGATAATGAAAGGAAGCCTGAGATTCCACACCCCCAAAACAGTGAACAAAAGCAGAGGGGGAGGTGATTCTAAGGAGCGACTCAGTGCAGTTCCTTTTGCATTTCTGGGAGTGACAGAGGTGCAAATTTGTGCTTTCAAATGCAGAGCTTCTCTTCGTGTGTCTGCAGCTGAGCTGGCTTTTATATTACTGCTAACTGCCAGGAGTTTACCATCTGGAGGTACCTTTCTGAACAGTGCTTAGGTCACATGGCAATTAGCAAATGCTTTGCGATAATAAGCAGTAATAAGAGATTTTACATAATTTTCCTCATTAATCCAAAATCAAAGGGAATTTTCAAATGCTGGAAAACTATTTTTTTCTGTTAGATGATAAATGATACCCAGCTGCAAGAGGCAGCAGAAGTTTTTGCTTACAGCAAGCTGCTCAAAAATGATGTGAGTGGCAGCTGCTTGTCTCCTGTGCACTAGACAATATTGTAATTTGCTGGGTTATTCTACTGTTGGCACCTAGAAACACTAGTCTACACAGATCTGAAGGCTAAAGCAGGAAAAGACAGCACCTGGATGCTGACTTAGGAACCTGCCTTCTAAAAGATACCCAAAGATGCATTTTCATTTCAGCAAACATTTAATAACATTTAGAGCCAGATAATCACTGTCTCTATATTTTGTGAACTTTCTCATTGAGTTACATCAGATGTGAATAAAAACTTGTAAGTTAGTACAGCAGCATATTCAGAAAATGGTGATAACCAGATCTTCACAATTCATGTAGGTAATATAGTACATCTGCACACACATGCTTAAAAAAGCCATTCATCACAAGGCATAGCACCGTGCATTTAATTCATGACATTAATTCAAAAAACAAAGACACAGTTAAATTTTCACACTGCCTAGTAATTTACAGAAAGACACTTACAGTCTTCAAGAAGTTTTGCTTTTTCCCCATCAATATCAGCAGGTGAGTGGGCAAACAGGATTAAAAAAAATCAGATGTTAGTAATGAGAACGTTAGAACCCTCAAGATAAAAGGGGCATCTTTTCTATTTGGTTTGACCTAAAAACCCATATGTGTGAAGGGTGAAGTCATGAAGTTCAAGAGAGGAAACTTGAATTAATGCTTTTGTTTGCTCCTCCAGCAGCTTCTCACATATGGAAAAACAAAAGCGATGCTAAAAGAAAAAAAAAAATCTTCCAGGAATAAAAATGGCTAATTCCATCCCATACATACTGTGCTGGACAAGTAATTATGTCCAATTTGAAAAATTGCTGAAATCTACAATTAATTTGAGTTGTCACATACTGTGTCATGTCTGACCCTATTATCCTCCACATCACTATGCACACGGTAACAATACCTAACAACGGGGCACTCCAGCAATGACAACATTCCCGCCAAGCCAAGTCCAACACTGATTTCGGAATGGTATATTCCCACTGTTACTGTCTAAGTCAATAATTGGACGTTCTGGACTGTTAGCATATTTCTACTTTCAAATTCTTCAATCATCCAGGAATTGCTGGGTCCCACACCAAGGCACAGCTCATGTACTGAAGAAGGGTGTGTGGAAGACGGACAGGGAAGAAATTACATTTGTATGCAATTCCAGTCATTCTGCAGTGCAGCCTGTCATTACTACTTGCAAAGGTTAATGTGGGAATGCCTGGGTTACCCGTGACTTTCTTTTCATTATGGTTATGCCTCTTCTCCATTAGCAGTGATAATTGAGTTAGCCGTAGGTGCCTGTTTCCCTCTGATTGTTAGACTGAGCAGTCAGATTAAAGGAGAATATATTTAACATGGGAGAGAACAAAAGCACTTCTTTCAAGCATTTTTCCTGCTTTCCTGTGTATTTGTGAGAGCAAATGCTTTCTTAGGCATTTCTACTCCAATGGGTTTAAGCAATTATATATGTATTTTTAAATTGAAATTAAGGTCACTGGATGGATATTTTTAAAAATAAAAAATATTGCATTTTATTGTACTTTAAAGAGGTATGGTAAAGGAAATAAACAAAGTGTGGGGCAAACTACATCTCTTTTTAATGCCTTCCCACCGGGCAGTTGCTACTTTTAGGGCAAAAATGGGCATCCCAACAACTGAATAGCCCCAGGAAAGTGCTATCTTCCTTGCACCTTGGAAAGCTTGCCAAACAGATGTTCTTTTCAGAAGTTAATGGATTTAAAGAGGTCATGCAGATTAGGGATAGAGGATAAATCAATTCTGAAGTACAGTAATTGTCCAGATTTGAAATAGTGTTTTCCATTTCAGAGAACTGACCAGTTGGAGCCTGGTATTATTTTTATTTTTCACAGACAGGCCTTTCAGAACAAGGAAAATATGGCATATATCTTACTAATGGGAAAAGAGTGGACTAAATACAACAGCTATTGTTTGCTTCATTTTAGTGTTTTTGTAGATTACTTGACTTAGTCTCAAAATTTTGTATCTTGGTCTTTTATCATGTTCTTTAACCCGCCCCCCCAAAGACTATTCATCAGGCTTGTAGATAAGATACTTTCCCTAGTTAAAGACTCATAGTTCGGGCTCAAAATTAAAAAGTAAAACAAATGTGCCTTGTCTGAATCATGAGAAATGAAGTGTGGGTGCTCAGGGGATTTGGAGGGGCAGAGGGCTGAAGGGAGAGCCCTCCAGTCCCTTGAGGGCATTCTTAACACGTGAGGGATGAAGCGATATGATAAGGGGAAGTGGAGACGTCTCCATGAGCCCTGTAAAGTGGCCTGTGTGGTTTTCTGGCAGCACTACTTCTACAAAGAGCTGCCTGTGGGGAAGATCATGGCAGCTGCACGAGTCCCTCCCTCTCAGGCCATTCCTGCATGGCACACAAAGGCACCTGAGAGGGAGGAAGGAAAATGAAAGACAGGGGACACAGCATCTGGCTATTTCAATGGTCATTTCTACTGTGAGAGTCTTTATAAACACCAGGTGCTGATGGGAAAAGCCAAATTAATTTTGACTAGCTTTTCAGTGTCACACAGACACCTTCTCTATCCACACTGTGCTGGGAGGTTTTGACTCCTGGGCCTAAGAGCCTTAAATCGTTAATACTTACGATCAAGAGGTACTTCCAGTGCACTAATCATCTGGCACAGGAAGAGAATCAGGGGCACTCTGCCTGCAGATAAGCGCTTCTTTTTCAGCATTATTTTAAGCTGCATTAGCTTCACTCCTGCTGAGACCCACAAGCTGAATTTTCTTTTCTTCTTTCACAAAGATTTGTGTGCAACGTTTAAATAATTTTCCATGCAAGGAACTGCAAAAGGATGGGATACGAATAATAATTATAATGTATTAAAAAGAAGGAAATGAAGAACGGAAGTCTGCAGCACAGAAAATTGGCCCTGTATTATACATGAACTCTAAAAGGGAGCTCACTTTTAAATATTTAACTCTTGAGCCTGGAATAATCATTTATTCATAAATCAGCTAAAATCAGTTCGGAAATATCTGTGGTGATGTCAGGCAAAATCTGTCCACTTTCCCATCCTTGTGTTTTTTTCATTCTAAACAATTCCATCAACAGGACTCAGAGGCTACGGAATCTTTCTTCATAGATCAGGAAAGTCGGCTTTTAGGCCAGTTGGAAAGCGATCACTTTGTGACTTTCAAGCGGAGGCCTAAGGGCTTCTCCGCTCTGCAGGTCAACTCTGGGGAAACTGGGGCGCTGCTACAAATGCCCTTCAGAGCCAGACACTGACTTGCCCGCTGACACGGAGAACCCGGGCTACCCTCATCTCTCCTCTAGGCAACAGCCACAGACCTTCCTCACTAGTCGCTCTCTTCAACAGTGCCAATTATGTTGTCCCCAAGGGATTTTAGGAAACCCACTTCCCATTCAGAAAAAAATGTACAGCTCACTGCCAACATTCATTTAATTTTCGAGTGGCCCAGAATTACTATATTTTGTAAATGGAAATACCACTACTACAAAACATGCTCTAAGCAGAATGACCTCTTTTGTTTCCAGAGACTATCAATCTACTAGAGTGATGGGAAAATAATAGTAAAAGTGAGAAGTTTTGTGGTAGACTTTGGGGATAAGGTTAGGATTATGTTCTGTGAATTATCTCAGGGTAAACACTGCAGCTGCAAGTGCTACCAGTAAGTATTCCTGGGGCAAACCAGAAATGTTGACTATTGGAATATATACTATACTCAGTCTCTCAACCAAAGTCTGCTGTATCCTTAAGAGGTATTTAAACACCTCAATGATCTGTCTCACTTCAATTTATCCTGCCGACCTTACTTCCTTCTATTTCCATGAAACTATTTTTGTTGGATTCCTTGGTTTTTGTTTTGTTTTGTTTTTTGGTCAAACCTTCAATGTGCCTTGAATTGTCGCATTTTCTTATCTTTGTTTATTTTATTCCCTTTACCTGGAGTGTCTTATCCACCATATTTCCTTATCAAAGTCCTATCTACTTCTCATAATTCAGTTAAAAGGTCATTTCTAAGAAACATTAGCAGATCTCCCAGAGTAGAAGTCATTTTACAACTACCTCTGAATTTCTCAAATTCTTTGCTTTAAACATCATGTATATTATATAGATACATAAATAAAAGGGCCCTGTGAGCATGTGTGTGTGTTAATATGCTCTCTCTGTGCCCATTCAGGCAAGGACTGTGTGTTCCTCATCTCAGGGTCCCTCGCCCTCACCTAACACAGTGTCTTTGCATAAGGAAGTGTCACAATTGAGAGCCCGAGCCCAGACATGGGGTACAGATGTCTGCCCCACAGCAAAGCCCCACTTACGAAGATAGGCTTAATCATGTCTTCTCATTAATGAAGGGGAGCCGGAGTGACTAATAACTCTCCTGAGCAGGTGAGAGGTTAATATCATTACAAACTGGGGTGGCTCCCACAAACTTAACTAATGAATTACCTGTATAATTGCATTATTTGTGCAGTTGTGTAATTTCATAATGTCCACGTCCCCCACCAAACCACAAAGTCTCCCCAGGGTATGGGCTGATCTGTCCCATCCCTACTGCATGCCAATAGCCTGTCACAGTTTTTGACATATGGTAGGAAGTAAATAAATATTTGCAGGGGGAAAAAATGAATGAAGAGAAAAGAAAAACAGACTTAAGATCTTTTAAGCTCTCACTGTATTCAAACAGTTTGACCATGGTCTCCCCAAGGTTATATTTATATTTATACTATTTGAAATCTAAAATCTAGTCAATATAGGCAAGATAGTTATAATATCATGTCTGTGTATGGAGTTAAACTTAATTATATAAAAAAAGAGACAGGCTGATACCATATGTTTTGATAGCAATATTTGCTATCGTTCGTTAAGTTCTAATTTGAACCTGGTTAAAACTATAGTACAACACTTCTTGTAAAAAAAAATACAAAGGATGAAAAATAAGCTGAACACAGACACAATACTTTTCTGAATAGTATCTTGTGAATGAAATATCTGTACTAAGTGGTTTCATCTAAGAGCAGGGAGATTACCTGTGCTGTGCTATATAAACGTTCATGTCCAGGGTGCACTGAGGCAGGTACAGAAGTTCATCCAACCTTTTCCCACCACGATACAAACCAGACTGCCCTTCTGTGTATGTAAAGCACAACTCTATCAACCACATTTATTTTTATTTTCCTGTTGAACTGCTAAATCTGAACTCACATATAAGCTTCAGGAAAAAAAATGAATGGCACAAGCAGATCGTACATATTACCTATATCAAGAGAAGACAGCAGAGTCGATCTCTGAGACGTGAACAGCATACCTGCCTGATTGCCCTATACTGAGTTTAAGTGCCAGCTCTCTGAGCAGCTGCTGGAGAATTCAAATACTTGCCCAAATTTGTACTAAAACGTCGTAATTCCTGTAAGATCTTAAAAAGCTGCCTACAGTTTCTAAGTTCTTAATTTGTTATTTATTTCACTTGAATGCCTTATGATATTCATTCTTCAAAATAAAGACCATGAGACAACTTCATGTGAAGGAAAGTATTAATTAAATGTCTTAATTTTTCAGAGTATACATGGAATAAACCACTGTGCATGAAATAACAGTGTTTCATAAAGAAAACATTAAATTTCTAAGAAAACCAAGAGAGCACTTACTGAAAGAGACATGAGTAAATAAATCTCCACACTGCCAGCGGGATCGTGAACTACGGCAACTGAAGCTCTGGTCTCTCCTCATAAGTTCTAAGTTTACTGCACCATTAGCCAGAGAATCATCTCTCTCATGGGTTCTGACAGGGCAGGACACAGCAATGGTCCAGCCCACCTTCTGAATCTGCCCATGGAAAATCACCCACTCCTCCTACGTATGCCCTCATAGGTGAAAATCCAAATACTCAAGGAAAGCATTAAGTCCCCAGCACTCAATCACTCTGAAAATCAAACACAGCTACAGAGAACTGAGCTTTCTCTTTGTTAGAGTAATGTGCTCTGTTTCTTACAAAGAAAACCATTCCTTTGCACTCTGAGTATTGATATCAATGTCCCTGTCTTCCTCCGCCACAACCTCGCCTGTCTGCCTTGTACTTCACCTTGGAAGGCCATTTTCCCTTAAGTAAGAATCATGAACTAAAACTAAATTGTTTATGTAATTATACTAAAATGAATAAAATCTAAATATGAAATAGCACATCATTTTTGGCGGAAACTAAAAAAAGGCTTGAGCATGGTAGACAAGTGTTGCAACTAAGCAATACTCTTAGTCCTACACTCATGTTTAAAATCACTTATATTGTTAAAATGATGAAAAATAAGGATAGTTAACCCCTTTAATATTTTACTTCATTTAACTCCATTAAAAGCAACTTTTCTTATGTGACCTATAATAGAGGTTGTGAAACAGAAAAATTACTGTCTTCAGTAAGATTTTCATCACCAGAAAAGAACTACAATTCAAGTTTCTCTTTCATTTGCTTCAAATTCATACTGAATCATAGAACATTATTTACTATACATTTCAAAAGAAGAACTCAAAGTTTTCGCAAAGAATTCACACCAAACCAGAGTAAAGCAACTATCCTGTTGCTTAAGAAGTCTTGTTATTAGAAAATACCTTTGTTTTTCAAGTGAATGATGAGATTATTTTAATTAAAAATTAAAAACAGCTCTGTAGCAGAACTGGAGACCAAGCGTTATTTACCATTTCCTTCTCTCTGTGCTTCTCGGCATCCAGTATACCCATACTTCAGATGCCGACTGCTCAGGTCACACGATCTACATCTCCAAGCCAGGAAACAGATGTGCTAATTTGCCAGACACCTATGACACCCTAATTAAGCTTGGATGGCCCATCAGCAGCTGACCTCACTGACTGTACAACTAAGTGGGTGTGACATTATCTTGACTGTGATGTTGTCTAGCAGCCAACTCAAGGATGGCCACTCTTATATTTTAAATATTTAGCATAAAGAATAAGTGCATGAATGGCCATGCTAGCTCATGCTATGCTTTCCCATCACAGATCTGAGTCTGAGACTGTGGAGGGGAAGTTAGGGAGAAACCATCAATAAAGTCAGCTACATCTACACGACCACACACACATGTACCTCATGAAAAGGCTGTTTGGAGTAAGGGACTGCAGAGATTGTAATGATCTCTTCAAACAAGGCAAATTATGAAGCTTTACAGAACATGTTTCTAATTTCCTGCTGATCCAAAGGAATCTCATTGGAGGAATCTGCTACCTAACTTGAAACAGTACCTGAGGAAAGGTGCACAATTAACAGGTACTTTTTAGGACAACAATAGAGGATTGGTAAAATCCTGATAACAGCTCAAAATCTTCATTCCTCACAGCACTGTGAGTGATTACCTTACTTTATGTCTCCAGAAAACAGGAGAGCAAGTATTATGCTCATTTCACAGATGGGGCAGGTCGAGGAGGGGAGCTGATTCCTCCATGCATTAAGTTATCTCATGCTTCTCAAACTGCAAAAACTGAGCTCCATTATCCTACTTAGTGATAATTACTTTGCAAGTGGCCAACAGACTAACAGAATTACCAAGGTTAGTCACTTATATTAAAAAGTAATTCTGAATATCTATAGAAGACTTTTTTTTAACAGGGTCTTGCTCTCTTTCTCTCTCTCTATGTATTCTATATCTATATATATTCTATATATATCTATATATATTCATGCTGGCCTTGAACTATGTAGCCCATGCTGGCCTTGAACTCGCAGTGATCCTCCTGCCTCAATCTCCTGAGAGCTGGGATCACAGGCGTGTGCCTCCACACACAGCTATACAGAAGATAGTCCAAAGTTCATAAGGCAAAAAGGCCATGTAATGCAAAGTAAACAACCAGCAGCCCAGTTTCTCCCTTAGGAGGTCACCAATATTACAAAGTCCTGTGAATCCTTCTAGAGATATTTCATGCATAAACATAAAAATATACTAAATAATATTTTAAGGTTGTTTTGGATTTAGAAAGTTATGAAAAGCTTCCTGGACTTTAAATATAGATCATCAGAAAAACCAAAGTCTTTCAGTGAAATCTAGTTTCCTAAAACACATAAAATTATCTGAATCCTGGATTTTACTCAGCACAGCAATGATAAGAAACTGAACAGCCTAATATGAGACAATGGTGTGATTTTGAGATCTAAGACAAAAGACAAAACATGGTATTCGTGAGACCAATCACAGTTGGACCAGGGATGGTACTTGCTCCACGCTATCCGGCCAGTTACCTGAGGATGGTTGTCAGGACCAGCTTTAGGGGTGAGAGAACTGACAGAAAGGATGGTAGGAGAAGAGAGAAAAAGACTAGTTCTTCAAATAGAAAAGGTACTGTCCTTTACCCCACCTCTAGATGCAATTACAGCACAGCAGATAAACAGGAGGAAGAGACTGCTCCTCTCTGAAGACCTGCCCTGCTCACAGTCCTTCTGCACTGACCCACCATCTCCAGCAAGGCTAATACAATCAGGGTGGGCGTCTGAACAGAGGCAGCTGTGTAGAGCCCGTGAGGTGACTCGGGTACTCGAGAGACTGAGGAGTGACAAGCTGAGGAGCAGCAAATTCCTTTCTCCTCAGTGGAGTGAATGTGGCAGAAAGCGAGAGTGAGTCAACAGTCTGGAGGAGGAACAAAGGCCAAAGGTTAAGCAGAGGCAAGGCAACCTGTGCAACTGTGAGTAAGTGGAGGATGTGAGAGGTGTTCAAAGCGGAAGGAGGCCAGTGGGCAGCCAAGGGTCAGCAGAAGCAGGGACAGATTGCTGAGTGACCACGGCATAGATGGAACAGGACAGGTTATATAAGAAGGAGCTTGCACTGATATGACAACATCTCAAACAATGAATCAACTCTCTATGAGGTATGCCAGAATAATGACCATGGTTGGGATGTCTCCCTGTCTTTTGTACATCATGTGTATTCTACAACAAACCTTCACTAACTCGGAAGGTGGAATGTTACATTGGTTAGTCTGGCCATGCGACATCCTTCACCTGCAGGGATTTTAGCTAGTAATATACAAGCAGAAGTGTAATGAGCATTTGCACACTGGGGCTTATCCCCTTGTAAAGTTCTCTCTGGGGACTCTTCGCTGCACTATTGGTGATAAGAAGGCCCCTGGGAAGAGAAGCTGGGTGATAAAAAGACCATCCGGGACTTCCTGGCCCCAGCTGAACCCTCAGTTGAAGCAGCCGAGTAAGTGATTGTTAAACCATGTGCAAAAGAAGAATCATCTTGTGAACCCTAACGTACTGCCGTTTTAAGTCACAGAATTTTCTGGTGGTTTGTTATATAGCCACCACAGGTATCTGCAACAATGAATTAAGATAAACTGAAATCGCAACCAGAAAGATACTAATCTGCACATTAGGAGGGTCACTGATCCAAATGCACAGTTTTCCTTAAAGATCATGGCTGGAAACTCAATTTCTAAGTTTTAAAAAAAAAAAAAGAAAAAGAAAAGTCTGGTGATGCAGATTTTCCTCTTGAAACTGATCTGTCATTTTTAATGTTTTTAAAAGATATATTTCCTTGTATACAGGTTGGTACAGCCTGTGTAATTCAGTTACATTGCTCTCATAATAACTTTTACTCAGGAATAAATAGGAGATGGTTAATTTGATACAAACTTCTTTATACTAAAATGATTGTGGATTATGTCTAATTAGTTGTCTTAGGTATTATATCCATTTATTTTCATGAAAAACAAAAATTAAGACAGAGAACAGGCTGAGAGAATCCAATGCTGTTTCCCTGCCACCAACCCTCACACCTCCATACACACATGGCAGATACTGGTGCAGCTCAGCCCAGATCTGTTTCTCTCACTGTCCCACCTAAGTCCACTTTCCAACTGATTTCTTTCAGATAATAAAACTGAAGCAAAGTTCCAATTTTTAAAAATGGAAAGTAAGGATGTACTCTAAAGGTGAAGTCTGAGTTATAGAAATTTTATTCTGAATACTGGGGTTGTCAGTGACATATTTGGGAAAATTGTAGAATCACTGAAACAAGTTCTGGCTCTATTTATCTTTCCATAAACGGAGATTTCTAGAAATACATCACTGAAAAGATATAAAGAACAGAAATAGCTTATTAAAGACTTCAGCGCCCCCCCCCAAAAGGCCATACAGCATGCAGGATATTAGTACTCTAAGTGTACTACCTGATCTACTCATCAAACAAACAATACATGATGAAAGGGTAGCCACTTAAGAGTAGATAACAGCATTTTGGGATGCCTGGCAGGCTGGTCACTTGCAAAGATAAGACCTATTATTCTTAAATAGGACACACGTGTAAATACCAAATAATTTCTCTAGTGTGAGAAACTGAAAGTGTAAATAAGGACTAAAAGGTATAATAGGTAATGTGAAATAGGAAGAAAAGGGGCAAAAGGGAAGGGGAAGTAGGAGGGGTGGGGAAAAGGAAAGAAGGGAATGGAATTAATATGAGAAAATGGAAACAAAGTCTTTGTAAATAGGGAGGGATGGAGGGGTTGGAGGGCAGGGGAAGGGGGAGAAATAAGATCCAAGAGAGATTATGTAAAGGTGCAAATTTCCAATGATGAATGTCATTATATTGTATACTTAAAATGTACCAATAAAATAACATTTTTTAGAAAGAGACTTATTATTCTTGCTGAGCAGGATGTCATTCCAGTTGGAGATGCAGCACCTGGGTCAGCATCCCTAATGTGCATGGGGTTGGTAGTGCTGGGAGAAGAATGAGCAGGAGAGAGTCCTAATCTATAGTGCTATAAGAAACTAACCTAGAACTCTTGGTGCTTACCACAATACAATTAATACCTCGCCCATGCTAATGTGAGTGGGTGTGTGGGGCTTCTGCTCCAGGCTGACCATGACTCCCCTTTTGTGCTGCTGCCATTTCAACAAGTGGCTTGCAAAGTCCCCGTGTTCCCCTGGTCTTACCTTTCCTCTTAAGCCATTCACTAAAAGTGCTCAATGACTCCAATCACAAGAGTCATGGGTCAGGGTGCATGTGGAGATTTAGTACACACTACTTCTCTGTGCCACAGGGGGCACACTCTCTTTCCAGTAAATCCTTTTACAGGCAAGAGTTTCAGAAGTGACATTTTGCCAGATGGCCATTTTATTGCTTTATCTCAGTGATGAGTCAAGAACAGGAAAATTGGGTGGGCCAGGGGCGCTGTGTGGGTGCTCTCTGGACAAAGCCACCTCCTCCGCCTCCCTGCCAGCTGCATTTCTCAGTCATTCTTTTCTTTAATGTGGCCTTTCCTCAGACATGAGTCTGGGCACGGGGGGGCTGGGCAGGTAAAAGACCCAGATTTACCAAACCCAAGGGACATCACTCTTTCTATGTCACAGATTACTATAATCTTTACACAACATTTCAAAATAAATTTTTCTAAGGTATGCAGGCCATGCATAATCACAGCAGAACCATGAAAATGGGGAATGGAGACTGACGAGACATGAAGAATTGTATTTGCCACTTGCTATCAGTGCTGGGGAAGGTATATTATCATAAACCAAATAGCTGGAAATCCTTCATTCCAGCCAGAGGCTATTTCACATAAAGAACAAATCTCAGTCACTTGCTGATATGCACTTTGTACTACAAAGGATTTACCAGTAAAACAGCAGAGTAATGCATGAAATATTTATCTCCTGGAGCATTTAATTTTCTTTAAACAGGCTGTATAGACAATATCAAAAATAAATCAAGGAGTGGCCATTTGCTTGCAAGAAAACTTGTCAGATCTATTGCAAAAAACATCCTTCGCCCCAGCTTTCAGAATACAATTCCATTTCCAGGAAGTTAACTATTAACTCTTCTGGAGGCCAGAGTACCTGTAAAAGCTAAATACACAAAAGCATACACGTTAGAAACAATGTATTCTATGAATATGAAATTTAACCAATCAACCAGTTTGATTAAGAGGTTTGGGATATTCTGTCTGCCCTAAAAAACTGGCTCCTCAGGAGCCACTTTTAGTGAGACGATTGTACTCTCTTTCCCCTATCACATTCACAAACTCCTTAGAAAGAGTTTATTCCACCGTAATGGTATAAAGGAAATGTCCATTCAGAGACCAGTTTATGAATGCCACCAGGAACAAGGTACTCTTGGTCCAAGTGTCCAGAGTCCTGGGAGAATCAAGACAGAAAAGCCTCAGTTTGTATCAAATTTGTTTGGTGAGAATATTAAGCCTAGAATTACCAGCTGTGTCTCTCCGATTGAGTTTTTATTATTATTTTTTTGTAGGTAAACTGAACATTTATTTCCTAAAAAACAAATAGTAATTTTTACCTTTTTGGAAAGAGAGTTGGGATATAAGAAGAAAAGAGAGACAGGATGACAATAATAAGGCAATGAAAGAAGAAATGTTGCAATGAATCTTCAAGTTATATTGTTATTATTTTGTTTCCATTTAGAAATTATGGTAATGCACAAAAAAGTGTGCTGAAATATACTTATAAAAATAATTTCAGGCACAGGAATGTAGCTCAGTGGTGCTGAGCCTGCCTGGCAAGTGTAAGGTCCTGAGTTTTATCTCTGGTACCGAAAAAAAATTTTTTTTCTTCAAGCATATTAAAGATATAAAGATTTCAAGAAAAAGATTTACTTAGAAAATCTTTGACAAGGGCTTGTGCTTAGGACATCTCTAAGGTCTCCCCTTGTGCTGACTTGAATTATGAGAGCCAAAGTTGCTGTCACGTAAGTGGAGCCCAATAAACTAGCTACCAATAGATGCCATTAAGATGCCACAGCAGATGGAAAAACACAAGACCAGATACTGGGAAAAGGCAGCTAAGCATCAAATTCTTCAAGGCTGCTAGTTACTGGATCTGGACCCACACAGGAGTGGAGTAAGGAGAATCAGTCACGTTACACCCCCTCGAAGGTGAGGTTGAGGTGAGCAGGCCACGTAAGCCTGGGCCCAGTTCCCTCTGGGCTGGAAGAATGGGCTTGGGGCTTGCAACCAAGGCTGAGCAGTAGTTTCTGGGTCTGAGCATCCCTTGCTGGTTCTGAATCCAGCAGAATCCACCGGGCAACATGAGAGGCAACATCTTGGGGAGAAGGAAACTCAACATCCTGAAAGAGCACCTCAAAGAATTTAAAAACGAGAAGGCTGAGTAAAGAACAAAATTCAGGTAGGAGGCAGCAGGACAGATCCTAGGGAAACCATCAAGAATGAGGTTTGAGACCAAGGGACATGGGAGACAGAATGTGGAGATGGCCCTAGAGTTGAAGGGAGCTGTGTGTGGCTTTCCAGGCTATTGGGTATGGGAACTGCCTATCCATGGGCAGAGGAAATTGCTAATGTCCCGTCCCTGCTGTAGGCTGACCCAGGATCCAGCTGTGGTGTCCTCTTTCAAAGTTTAGGTTTCCAAGTTCAGGTTTTGTCTTCTTTGAGAATTTTAAGTTAGTATTCTTGGCCCTTACAAAAGTATAAAACACTAACTGTCGTTTCCAACTCCTTGCATAAGCCTTGAGAGAAAAACAGTTTTTGTTTTTGTGTTTTTGGAAAGCCTAAGTACCCTTCTAGGAATAGTTCTAGCATATCAGTCAATACTCCTTCAGAGCTCACTGGTAACTTGTGGTTTTTAATCAATGTTGGTTGTAAGAAGAGACTACTTAAATTCTCAGTGTTTTCTTTGAACACTTCATTAGTTTAAGAGATCTAGTTCTTACACACAGACTTTGCAATTGGACTTAAGCTATCACACACACAAACAAGAAAAAAAGAATTGTGTTGAAAGATCCAGTTTGGATTTGAGCTGAGAACAAGGATCTGGATGGAGGCAAGCTATCCTTTATACATTTCTGAGTATTCTGCTCAGTGGAAGAAATAAATGATAATAATCTCTATATATTATTTAGATGCTGAAAATTTCAACTGGAGGACAAGCCTCTTAAATTGGGTAGAGAGTGCATACAATTGTACAGAGGCAGTGAGGCCTGAGGGGACAGCAGGACTACAGCATTTCTAAGATGACAATGCTGTAAGACAGAGTTTTTATTTCTTACTTAGAAGCTTTAGGGCTGTAGCATTAGAAGAGTGTCTAAGTTCATTGAGAGTTCTTTGTTAGATTGGGCCGATGTTTTATTTTTTAAAAAACACATGTATTATACACTCTTTAAGTTTCAGATACTGGGAGGTTCCAATGTGAATTTGGCATCATTCACACTCCAGAAGTGCTTGAATCTGGGCTTGGGAGAAGGCGGTGAGCTGCATGGGATATAACTACATGCAAAACGAAGTGGAGAGAGCCCTACTTGCAGCACAAACCCTGTGGCAGCACAAAGCAGGATGCATCCCACTCTGTTCAAGAAGAAAGACCTGGCACCTTGGAAGAGTCCCAGGAATACTCAGACAGAGAAGGGGGATCCCCGAGAAGTCGCAGAGGTCCCACAGTTACTTGTTTCTGACAAATATCCAGATTTAAGGCTGAAGGATGTAAGAAGGTGTGTGGCAGAGCAGACAAAGTTGGTGACTAGCTATGAAGGAACTTAAATGCTGTGTTAATGAGTTTTGATTTTAATGATATTAGATATTTTGAGTACTCAGCTGGGTACAGTGAGCTAAAGAATTTTCCTTTCAAAAGGGAATGAAGAGTAGCATCTTCTCAGGCAGAGAGCAAAATGTGCAGGGGATTTTAGAGGATTCAATGAAATTCAACTCAATTGTCTGGGAATCAATTCTGTACAGATCAATGGTTGCCTGTGGCTGGGGGTGGTCACACAGAAGACTGATGACAAATAGGTAGGAGGGTACATTTTTAAGTGCTCAGAAGTTGGGATGATATAAGACTGCAGGGAACAAGTCATAATGATTTAAAATGTCTACAATACACCCAGCCTTCTGCAGCCACCATTACCAAAACCACTATACCATAAAACTACCAGAGACTGCCAATCCCGCTGTGGCATCTAGATAATTCTTAGTCATTGTTTTAAAGAATGAAACTCAAACGCAATGATTTTTCTGTTCTGGGCATAAAATGTAAGAGAATGCTGTGTGGCCTTGATTAGGTGAATGTCTTAAATATAACACCACAAGAAAAATCAATATATTGAATGCCATCAATTAAAAAGGTTGGACCACCAATAAGAAAATACAAAGACATGCCATTGACTAAGAAGAAAAGTATTTACAAATCACATAGGTATCAAAGGACTTATATCCACAACATACAGAAAAATGCTTACAACTCAAAAATAGGAAAACAAACATCTTAACAGAAAAGGAAAAAAGATTTGGACAGATACTTCACCAAAGAAGATACACAAATATCTAAAAACACATGAAAAATATTCAATATCACTTACCATTAAAAAACATATTAAAATAACAATGTGGTACTACTATATACATTCTTGAAAGGCTATATGCAAAATACCCAATGGGGTGAGGATTTGGAGAAATGAGAATTTTCACACATTGTTTTGAGGATGTAAAAATGTAGCTACTTTGGAAAACAATTCGACAATATCTTGAAAATTAAAGAGTCACTTATACAGTGCGGCAATTCTATTCCTATGTATGTACCCAAGGGTCATGAAAATATATCCATGTAAAGATTTTTAAATGAAAGTACAAATGAAAGGAGCTATATTTTTCCTTCTATCACCATCTGCAAATCATTTTCCTTAATAAGAGTTCATGACAATATTCAGTTTTTCTCAAAATGAATTTTATGACATATTAAGCTTCACTTCTCCATGACTTGCTTTCAGATAGAAATTACTTTTAGCCTCGCATTCACTTCCAGCTCGTGGGAGACACTTGAGATATTACACATTAAGTCAGGCAGAGAAGATCCCTTTCTTCTTTCCATGCCACCCTGCCTCCTCAACTCCTCGTGGTGTGCTGAGGAGTTCAAACACTTTCAAAAGTCCATTCTGCTATTCCTATCTCACTAAGAAAAAAATAAGCCACCAGAAGTAGAGATTAGAAAAATAAGTATCAAACTCAGACTCAGCTTCTGTGAAATCCATTTCCTTACACAGAACAGGAGCCTGGGCCTCTGCCTGCTGGAGAAGGAGGTGGCTGTGGAGGGATGAGGTACGAGTTTTGCCAACTCTGTCTCCAACTAACACCTGTAACTCAGGGCAGTTCTTTGGCCAAAAGCCTGATAAAATGGTAGGAAGCCCCTTTGAGCAGTGGCTTCTCTTATTTCCCTTTGCCCTGATCCTGGACCTCTTATTTCTCCCACTCTCCAGGAACTCCCCTTTCTTCTGTTCCTTCTCTTTCCAGCCTTGGTCCCATGGGCCACCCTTCATTTTTCTGACTGGTCCTCTCTTTGCTCACTTGTTTTTACATCATTACATTGTTGCCTAGGAAATCTCAATGAAGAACAGTCTCGTTTCTAATGACGTAGAGCCCAAACTACCCATGTGGCATATATGCATGGGGTCAAATGATAAGGCAAGAGTCAGACCTTGTTTTAAATCCAGGATTTGTCTTTAGAAGCTGTGTGGTATTGGTTATGTCAAAGACCGTCTATGTGCCTTAGTCTCCACACCTATAAAACGGGGGTGATTTCCCTACCTCTGGGGCTGTCAGGAGGACACGTGAGACAAACACGTAGTGACAGCAGTGTGTCAGGAGCAGAGTGGACCCTTATAAATGGCGACTATTATAATCACAGCCCATCACAACAGCCCTGGCCTCCCTTTCCAGTCTCCTTTCTTGTCACTGGCTTTGTCAAAAGCCTCACAGACACACCCATCTCCCTCCCTTTCTCTGTCGTCCCCTCTACTCACTTTCTACTCGGTTCTCACCCTTCTCCCAGTGGCCTGGATAGGACCTAACCACTGCAGACTCACTAAGAAGGGAGACCTTTGGAACCCTGTCTTCCAAAACTAGCCAATACACACATGCTGATTTAGATTCAAATTAATAAAAGTTAACCAAAATTATCAATTCCAGTGACCAACGTGGCTGACTAGCGGCTGTGGATAGTATAGAATAGAACATTTTCATCATCACAGAAAGTTCTGGTGGACAGAATTCTCCAGAAGAAATGCCTTTGCTACTCCTCCCCTAAAGAACCTGTGTACTACTTCATGCTTTGAGTGTTGATTTTTTTCCACTATAAACTGTGAGCTCTTCTAAGTGCCACACACATTAGTATAAATTTGCTAAATGAAGTGTAATTTTGGGACAAAATTTCTTATTATTATTTTTTTAATCTTTTAATTGTCTGAAGCCTCAGAATGAGGATGAAGGAGCTCCTGAAATCCTCGCTTTCAGGAATGGGTCCTGATGGCTTTGTCTTGTTTTGCTTCCTATTCCTTTTCTCAACCCATTCCTAATCCTTCTTAATTCAGTTCCTTGCCTCCTTGCTTCCTGGCTTCTTGCCTCTTCTCTGATGTGTGTCTTCCCAGCTCTGCCACCACATCCCGCTCTTGTAGCTCTAGGCCTGGCTTCCTCCCAAGCCTTTCTTTATATTCTTTTGTGGGATTACATTTGTTTTTGGGTCCTGTGAGTCCCTAACTGGCTCAGGCAAGCTGAGCTCTAGATCACATGGCCAATATTTCTGGACCTCCAAGAAAGGAAATTAAACAATGTAGTTTCTGAGAAAAGAGCTAATATCAGATAAATCATTGAATATAAAATTTTATCTCTGTATTCACAGAACCCCAGGCAGTGTCTGGCATTTCATATGTACTTAATAAATAATCTGTTGAAGAATGAAAGGCTATCACTTCACCAGGGAATACAATCTCAGGGAGGAGTATGGTATAAGGGGAGAGAGGCTGGGATAGGAGAGCCAATATGGAGTGTGTCAAGCTGCTGAGCATGACAGATGGCTCAACACATAGCCCATACTCCCAAGGAGTGGCATAGACTACAGCTTAGAGCGAGCCCTACGATGGAGTGGGAAAGGGAGGATTCACCCAGGCTCACTGTGTCCAAAGTTCATTCCCTGCACCTTTGGG
Source organism: Heterocephalus glaber (assembly GCF_053883595.1). NCBI lineage: Eukaryota > Metazoa > Chordata > Mammalia > Rodentia > Bathyergidae > Heterocephalus > Heterocephalus glaber. The sequence continues at coordinate 20,999,572 of NW_028258156.1, read as the reverse complement.
CAGTGCACTGCAAGGCACAGACACTGGTATGAAGCCTACACAGAGCTGCAGCAAGAGACTGAGAGACTGAGGACTGGCCGTGGTTCCCAAGAGGTGTCTGGCTCAAGGTATATAAATTAACCTTGCAAATTATCCAGCACCATGGGAAGAACTTGGAGACCAGAATTTAGGGTATTTGGGAAGGTATATGATGCAGAGTGTTTACCTGCTCAGTTCCTGGCAAGATACAAGTGTGTTGGTAAGTATCGATGAAAACCTACTGGAGACGTCGGAGCAGGCTAGAGGGTGCTGGGTTCCCAGAGGGTGACGGTGAGTGTGGGGATGTTAAGGAGGACAGGCAGGCAGAGGGCTGGGAACCAGCTTCACACACACACTATATAAAATATATAATATTACTGTATTAATATATATTATAGATTATATTATATATATGGACTACCAAAAAATGTATACACACTTCAGCAGCTCACCGTATTAATGTCTGGAAGCTCATGGTCACCACATTGAGTACCTCTTATAATTACAGAGCCAAAGGCAATTTGTTTTAATCTCATAATGTCTCAATAAATTTAGTATTGAAATATTTATACAAGTTTTTCTTTTCTTTATGTATGCTCTATTTTTGGCTCTCTGTCTTCCATATATATGTGTGTATATGTGTGTATACATATTTGTTGTTGTTGTTCTGGGGCTGAACCACCTCTGAAAGATTCCTCACATCTCATTTAAGTCTTAAGGCTAATAAACCCATCTCTTTGATGAGGTTTCCTAAATCACTATAAACCCCACTAAGGCCTAGGTAATGGTTGTGTTACCAAGGATCACTAAACTCAACTTTCCACCAGATCTTCCTTTTCCTTAAACTCAACCACTGCTTTGTTTTCAGCATTTATCCGAACTGCCCAAGTTAAGCCTGTCATCCCCTAAGCAGACACTGGATATAACTCCATTTTGCTCCATACCTCATCTCCAGCTAGCAGATACCTTTTCGAGGACAAAAAACTGCAAATGCTATTGCTGTGATTTGCTGTGTGCATTCACATTGTATGAATCAACAGATTTTTAGCAAGTTTTTGTTCTATTTGTGTGAATTATAGACTTGGAAGGCTGAACACACTCCAAGTTATTTACTTTGACCTTTCATTCTAAGGAGAAATGAAAAAAAAGAAAGCATGAGATATGGTGTCTTGTGCGTGACTTCAAAACACTTTCAGTTTCTCCTTACTCCCAAGATTAGAGAGAAATTCATCCTCTGTGTCTGATGACACAATAGCCTGGTCTCCTCACTGAACAGGTCCAAAGGGACAGAAGAGCCCACTGCCTTGACTCAGCTTCCTCATCAGGCAGAGCCAAAACGAGGCTGGTCCACTTCTTGCCAACACCATCTGGCAGGCGCTGGCATTTCCCAGCCATTAACTGGGCTGTGTGATTGCCTCAAATCATGGGATGCTTCTCTGAAGCCCTTACCCCTGCCACGACCATAACTGTCACACGGAAACCACTTAGGAAACTAGCAGTCATTCGCTGACCCACTCCACAGAGCTCAGCCCTGGGCTTGTGGGATGACTTCATCGGAAAAGCTCACGTTCATGTTGGGTGGCTGCCACCAGTGAGAAACACATGTCAGGCAGCTGCAAGTGACCTAGGCCAGACCTTATAACAGCCTACCAGCCCGAACAGTTCCTGAAGTTCTAACCATAGAGTACACTCAGGTCTTCCTGTATGCAGTTTTTCTATATTGCATTGTCTGCTGGTTTTTTTTAGAAATGCCATGATATTACTATTACATTCAAGACTATGTGTATGAAAATACGATATGACTTATAATCCTCTCTACTTCTTGTATAAAGTTCTTTGTGTCTGTAATCCCAGCACTTGGGAGGCTGAGGTGGGAGGATTGCCGTGAGCTCCAAGACAGCCTGGGCTACATAGCAAGTTTAAGCGCAGCCTTAAACATAACGAGCAAGACTCTGCCTCAAAAAATTTTTTTTAAATAAATAAATATAAATAAAGTTCTTTGTTCATTTATCTAGGATTTAATGCTGCATTATTTCATTGCTAATTATGGCTAGATTCTTTATAAGATAAATTACACATTTTCTTGGCTTAATCAAAAAAGATAATTAACAACTGGGACTTCACAGAAAAATCACAAGGACCTTAATGTCATTGGGCCTCTCTAACAATCGAGATTATTTTTCTGCCTTTACTTGAAATGATCACTCTAAAAATAGTATAACCACTGCAGCAAACGAGTTTCAGAAAATCACGTTCCATACTGATTGACACAGTACTGAACTAAAATTGGCACCAGTAATTTATAAAGTACCTGTCTTTATTAATCTTCTAATGGCAGCTCACCACCTCGATGGTTTTCTTGATAGTTAGAACTAAACAAGAAGATCTTTCCTCTGTTCCTATAATAAACCCATAATAAATGTTTTCCCCAAGTTATCTTGTTTATCCAGAAATCTAAGAGCCAGTTTCCAATCTCATTAATTGAACCAAGCTCTCATTCAGTTTCTAGGTGTCTAACTCTATGAGTTTTGAGAGGAAGAGAAATTTATTATCCCTTCAAGGGCAACATATTAATTGTAATAATCTCAACACTCCCTCTTTCCACCAACAGCCGATGAACAATGAGTGTCTCCTACCAGACAGGTAAGGAACGCTGATCTTACATTTGCTCAAGAGCCACTGGACATGTGGGCCAGAAGCTCCATCAATTGCTCCCTGTGGCAAGGGTGGCACAGGTGCAACCCCTGAAAGCTATGGATCTTCTCAGCCCCAACTCCCAAAAGATGTTCAGAGCTGAGTGTGTAGTAGCCATGGCTCACACAGGGTGTCAGGGAACAGAGCTGAATTTAGGAAGGACACCTGTGTGATAATACTGGTGGCACATTCCCAACTGCACCTTCCTTTATCACTTGGGGATCCCTGGCTGTGCACAGTTCCCTGGGTATGGCTGTAAACCTTGGAGCTTTGGGATGCAAGCTAATGGCACAACCTTGATCTTGGTGGGAGATCTTCTCTTGGTTCCATGGTGATGGAAAGTCACCTTGTCCTTCTGTGAGACATAGCACAGTTTAGCTGAGGTCTATCTTAATGTGATCCAGTTTAACAAATGGGTCTTCCATATCTGTCTCTGTTATCTCCTCAGAATCAGTTTCATACTTGATCTCTATTTTATACTTCCCAAAATGAACAGCAGAATTTGGATTTCTTCTGAAAATCCCGAAGGTCAACAATGCTAACATTTTAAAAACTGTTCCCTTCCTATAACAGTCAATAGTTACTGAGTACTTATTATATATAAGACCCTGTCTATGCCAAGAAATTTGCATACATTATTTTAATTGACCTTCACAGCAGATCTCTGAGTTGGGTGTTATGAGTAAGTTTAATATAAAGTTTCAGTTGTTTAGGTGAGTTCACAAAAGACTACATGTAGCATCATCAAGAATCAACTAGCACATCTGTACCATGGTCAGAGCAGCTCTCTTTAAACTATACCTTCCTTATGAGCAACATCTTCTGAAGCAAACCACATCATTGATGCTTAGCCAAAAAAAAAAAACTTGTTGAAGAGGAAACTTGGTAAATGAAAAATATCATTGATTGTGAAAGTGCTGAGTTGTTTCATCTGGTTTCCATACAATTTTCCATGTTTCACAATCTTAACGTACTGCTTGCCTGCTTGCCTTCCTTCCTTCCTTTCTTCCCTCCCTCTGTCTCTCTCTTTATTTTTTGTCTGTTTTCCTTCCTCCTCCTCCTTTTTTTTTTGGCAATACTGTGTATTGCATCCAGGGGCTGAGCCACATCCCCAGTCCTTTTTATTTTTTATTTTGAGACAAGGACTCGCTAACCTTCCCAGGCTAGCCGCTAACTTATGAAGTTTCTCCCTCAGTCTCCCATGTAGCTGGGATTATAGGCATCTACAACCACATTTGGCTGTATTTTCAAATATTTTATATAGGGGAAATGCCATTCTTCATGTTCTTCATAAGATTTCTTCACATCATTGTCCTCAATGAGTTTTTATACTTCTCAATTGGGTGAGATACAGTTAATAGAAGCCATATGCTGGCTTCCCTATTCAGTTTGGTGCAGCTTCAATTCAACCATTTTGGATGAGGTGCAAAGATTCCTGTCTAGTCTGGTAGGATGGTTTCCTAAAGGTGTATCCATACCAGGAAAGCAGACATGAAGAAATGCTGCATCATATCACTCATATGTAGACTCATATGTAGACTACACTCACAATGTAGACTTTGGAATCCTGAGACAGTGAGGCTTGATCTGCTGCTATCTGGATAAGGCTTACGAATGACTCCTTTGTCTCTAAGAGCAAGCAGTCATTGCACATGAGGTTTACTACCGGTCATGCATGTTCTCTAAGTAGACTAAAATGATCTTTTGAGTGGGAATCTGAGCCCAAAGAGACAACATTCAAATCAGATTCAGTGTCTCCTCTGCCTACATGCACAGAATCTTCATGAAGAGATAAATTCCTACACTCATTGAGAAATATTAATTGTTCTCTGCAGCCTATATAACCTTCTATGTTTATTATTAGGTCTCTTGCCATCTTAAACAGTGTTCTAGCCTCATGCTACACTTTAGGCCATGTTCTCTCTAAGCCCAGCACTGTCTGCTTGGGATCAAATGGGGGGGGGATTTTTATCAGTATGTTTTAAGGGTTTACAATTTTATTCCATTAAAAGCTATCAGGTTAGCCTGCTACAATTTTATAGATACCAGCAGAAAACTTGAGACTCCTGGGTCAGAGACAAAGACTTTACTCCAATAGCAGTAGCTAGAGTATTGCATATTCTTGCACTGGTTCCTAAGGCCCCAGTTCAGGATGCCACATAGGGGATGGGGTACAAAGTAACATAAAAAGGGCCGGGTGATGCCTGCATATGCAGCAGCCTGCACTACATGAGAAAAACTCTGAGGGTGGGAAACCAGAATCTTTAATAGTGGGTGTAAGCATGTTTGTTCTTTGCTCCAGAGAAAGCACTTTCTCAGCCTCCCAAGGTTATTCATTATACAAACATCAAAGAGGACACCAAAACTCTAAAAAATAAATCTGGAACAAAGGGCAATCGATACCTCTTCTTGCAAGGTGCAGAATTTTTTCCCAACAATCCCTTGATTTTGTTGTGCTGAGTGGCTATGCAATAGAGGGATACTCTTCCAGCAGGAAACCATGTGCTCTCATCCAAGGCTTTTGGCTTTGGGCCCTAGTAATCCTCTGATTTCCAGAGAATGTTAATGTAAATAATGATTTTTTACTACATTTTTCCATACAAAGATATTCTACTTTCAAAAATAATGTAGTTTTACTATGAATGCTCCAAGTTTAACCAAACTGTAATAAGTATGACCACAAAATACACATCTTTGCCAGGGATTTAGCTCAGTGGTGCTGCCACCTGCCTCGCAAGCACAAGGTCCTGAGTTCAATCCCTGGTACCAAAAAATAAAAACAAAAACAAAACAAAAAAACAAAGCACACATCTTTAATGGGAAATGCTTTCATATCTTATGTTTTTTCAAATTGGAACACTACATTTAAATTTTAGTGTATATGAGTTCTTTATAAGAGACGGAAAGATACTTACACTTACATATAATTTTGCAATGTAAAAAGAGCTAATCAAAGGTGAATACTAGATCCACACAAGTGTCCTTCTTTTTACAAATTGTTAATTCAAAGCTTGAGGGTAAAATAGGAAAGAAACTCTTTATTCATTCTGTGATAAAGCTTGTTTTCCATGATACATTACTACTTTCCCTAGAATGGTTATTATATTCATATAAAGAATTTACTTTGGCAAAAAATATGACCTGATTAACCAAAAATCTATACAGATAAATAAATTCTTGCTATCTCACACAGTTCCCTCAAATCTTATGGAATAAACTAGTTAGTGCACATCAGGGTTTTAAAAACTTGAACTTTATATTTAATTATTCTCAAGATTAATATCTTAAATAGAATTCATTTATATTGCATTTCTTCCCTTTTTGAATGAGAAATTTCTCCTGCTACCCTTTGTGCTTTCACTCTGTGTATTTGTATAAATGCAATGCTTTGCCCGTAAGTGATATTCTTTTCAAAAGCTGCTTTGGCTTGGGGTGTAGCTCAGCGGTAGAGCACAAGCTTAGCATGTGCAAGGTCTTGGATTCAATTCCTTAGCACACGCACACAAAAGTGATTTTATGTGACTAAAAAGAAGTATATTAGATTTTGGAAAATCACCATAAACAGAATTTAAACTCAAACTAGAATTAAATGCTAACAGAAAGGTATGAGTAGAATTTGTAAGTGGGATCCCCTAACAGAGTGGTCTACTTGGTTGGGTGCAGTCCTCTGAAAGGGCTGCACGAGAATATTTGTTAGTGAATGGAAGTAAGAATATAAAGGTTGTGGTTGCCTCGGTAGCACAGAAACCAACAGCACAATGGGCAGAGGAGGTTCCATACAAGCAAAACAAAACAGCACAACACGAACTCTGTTTCTGAAAGTGTCTAACAGGGGCACTTGCCGGGAGTGACAGTAGACCTTAACTCCTCAACATCTCCCTGGCTATTTCACAGGGAGAGAATAAAAAAGCAGCGGGAAATGAAGGCATACAATGAGTGAGTTCGTTTTTAAAATATACATTATCATTTCATTTTTAAACTATACAATCTCGATAGCTTCAGCACAACAGGATTGTCCTGAAGTATATGTACAAATTCATGAAAATGGTGAGCTGGAGGGAAACTTCAGACATATGGGATCAGCACACAGTGCGTCATTCAGTATGCTTGGAAGAGTCTCGAGGGATCTTCCTTTGCTATTCTTCCTAAATACAAGCGTGCCACTTTGTGCCAGGCACTGCTCTACTGCTTTGCAAATGTTAACTAGTTTTAATTCTCATAGCAGCTTTATGAAATACTATTATTATCTCTCCCCTTGCAGTAGAGGGTGGGGCAGAGTATAAGCAGCTTGTAGGAAGTCACACAGTGAGTCAGTAGTAAATTGAGAACTTGAGCTCATGAAGTTTGGCTCTGGGGCAGGGTTAGGACTAAGGTAAAGCCAGTGAGGTTCTTACCTCAGGTGCAAGTTAGGGAGGCTCCCAACACCCAGAGATCGAGGTAATCAATATCTTCATGCAGAAATTTAAAAATCAATGCAAAATATCCATTTGAACAAATTATTAAAAGTTTATTAAGACAGAAACTGTGTTACTGATTTTTCCTTTTTTATCTCAGGTTCAATAAGGCTGATCAGGGCATGGATTTAGAGTTTATGCGTTTTTTCATTCAGTTTATTGGTATATTTTAGGTATACAATACAGTTACATTCATCATTGGGATCCCGTACCTTTACATGATGTATCTTGGTTCTTATTTTTTCCCCATTCCCCTGCCCTCCCTTCACCCCCTCCACCCTTCCCTATTTACAAAGACTTTGTTTCCATTTTTTCCTTTTCTCATATTTTTTCTTTTCCCTTCTTTCCTTTCCCCTTCCCCTCCCACTTCCCCTATTCCTTTAAACATTTTCTTCCTATTTCACAATATCAATTATACATTTTGATTCTTATTTACACTTTTAGTTTTTCACACCAGAGGAACTTCGATATTTACACACGTGTGACCTATTTATTTCACTTAAGAGTATCGCCTCAATGTGCATCCACTTAGCTATAAATGTCTCTAGTTTCTCAGTCTTTATGGCTGAGTAGTACTCCATTTTATATATATAAAAAAAAAACCTCACATCTTTATCCAGTCTCCAGTGGATGGGCAATTGGGCTGTTTCCAAGTTTTAGCTATTACAAACTGTGCCACTATAAACATGAGTGCACATATATCACTGTGGTATGATTCTTTTAATTCTTTTGGGAAGATACCCAGTAGGGGAATAGCTGGGTCAAATGGGACTTCCAATCCTAGTTCTTTGAGGTATCTCCATACTGATTTCCACAGTGCTTGCACCAGTCTACACTCCCACCAGCAGTGGAGCAGGGTTCCTCTTTCCCCACAACCCCGCCAGCACTTGTTATTGGTTGACTTCATGATAGCAGCCATTCTTTCTGGGGTGAGGTGGAAGGTCAGTGTTGTTTTCATCTGCATCTCTCGAATGACCAGTGATACTGAATGTTTTTTCATCTTTATTTGCTGCTTTTACTTCTTTATCTGAGAAACGTCTGTTCATTTCAGATGCCCATTTTTGAATTGGGTCTTTATATTTGGGGGGTCTCATTTTTTTGAATTCTTTATATATTCTAGATAGTAGACCTTTGTCTGAGGAACAGCGGGTAAAAATTTTTTTCCCACATTGTAGGTTGTCTCTTAGCTGTTGGTGGTTTCTCTTGCAGTGCAGAAGCTTTTTAATAAGATGAGGTCCCAGTTGTTAATTCTTTGTGCTAGTTCCCTTGCTACTGAGGATTTGTTCATAAAGTCCTTTCCTATGCCAATGTCTTCGAGAGTTCTACCTAACTTGTCTTTCAGCAAGTTTAGAGTTTCTGTTTTAATATTTAGATCTTTAACCCACTTCGATTTTAGTTTAGTGCCGGTGACAGATTGGGGTCTAGTTTTTATCTTTGGCAAGTTGAAATCCAGTTTTTCCAACACCATTTATTAAAGAGGCTGTCTTTCCTCTAGTGAGGATGGTTGGCTCCTTTATCAACGATGAGGTAGCTGATTATGTCTGTAGTTGATCCTGCATCTTATAATCTATTCCACTGATCCTCAGGTCTGTTTCTTTGCCAGTACAATGCTGTTTTTATCACAGTGGCTATGTAGTACAGTTTCAAGTTGGCAATTGTGATACCCCCTGTCATGACTCTGTTGCCTAGAACTGCATTTGCTATTCTAGGTCTCTTCTGGTTCCAGATGAACTTCTGGATTGTTTTCTCTAGTTCTGTGAAGTATGCTGTTAGGATTTCAATTAGGATTGCACTGAATCTGTGTAGCAGTTTTGGAAGTATGGCCATTTTCACTATATTGGTTCTTCCTATCCAGGAACAGGGGATGTATTTCCATTTTCTTAAATCTTCTTCGATCTCTTTTTTCAGAGTGTTGTAGTTCTCAATGTAGAGGTATTTTGCTTCCTTTGTTAGACTGATTCCTAAATATTTTATTTTTTTGGATGCTATTGTGAAAGGGACTGTTTCCCTAATTTCTCTTTCAGTGAGTCTGTTATTTGCGTACAAGAAGGCTATTGATTTTTGAGTGCTGACTTTGTATCCAGCTACACTACTGAATCTGTCAATTAAGTCTAGAAGTCTTCTGGCACAGTTTTTTGGGCCTTCTATGTAAAGTATCATATTGTCAGCAAATAATGACAGTTTAACTTCTTCCTTTTCTATCTTTATTCCTTTTATTTCTTTCTCTTGTCTAATTGCTGTAGCTAATGTTTCCAGAACTACAATGAACAGGAGTGGTGACAGTGGACATCCTTGTCTTGTTTCTGATTTTTAGCATGAAGGTTTTGAGTTTTTGACCATTTAGTATGATATTAGCTGTGGGTTTTTCATAGATAGCCTTTATCAAGCTGAGATAAAGATCATCTATTCCAATTTTCTGCAGGGGTTTTATCAAGAATGGGTATTGAACTTTATCAAATGCTTTTTTCTGCATCTATTGAGATGATCAAATGGTTTTTGTACTTGACTCTGTTAATATAGTGTATTACATTTATTGATTTATGTATGTTGAACCATCTTTGGATGCCTGGGATAAATCTGACTTGGTCAGGGTGTATGATCTTCTTGATGACCCTCTGTATTCTGCTTGCCAGTATCTTATTAAGGATTTTTACATCCATGTTCATTAGGGAGATTGGCCTGTAGTTCTCTTTTTAGGTTGTGTTTTTCCCTGGTTTTGGAATCAAAGTGATACTTGCTTCCAGGAAAGAATTTGGAAGCTTTGCTTCCCTTTCAATTTCCTTGATGAGTTTAAAGAGTAGTGGCAATAGTTCTTCTCTAAATATTTTGTAGAATTCATCAGTGAAGCCATCAGGACCTGGGCTTTTCTTTGTTGGTAGATTTTTTAATTACGTTTTAACTTTCACTGATTGTAATTGGGGTGTTTAGAATTTTTATATCTTCTTCATTCAACTTTGGTAATTCATATGTATCTAGAAATCTGTCCATTTCTTCTGTGTTTTCCATTTTATTAGAGTAGTAGGTATTGATGATCCTCTGGATTTTTGCTGGATCTGTTGTGACTTCACCTTTTTCATTCCTAATTGCAAATATCTGAGCCTTTTTTTTCCTTTTTTTGATAAGATTAGCTAAGGGTTTAGCGATTTTATTTATTCTTTCAAAAAACCAACTCTTCGATTCATTGGCTTTTTGTCTCATTCTCTTAGTCTCTATTGCATTGATTTCTGCTCTGATCTTTATAATTTTTTTCCTCCCTTGCATAAGCTTTTGGTGTGTCTTGCTTTTCTTCTTCTAGGAGCTTAAGATTCAGCATTAGGTTGTTTATTTGAGCTCACTCTGTTTTCCGAGTGTGGGCATTCACTACTATGAATTTCCCTCGTAGAACTGCTTTAATTGTGTCCCATAGATTCCTGTATGTTGTACTGGCATTATCATTTATTTGTAAAAACTTTCTAATTTCTTCTTTAATTTCCTCTGTAACCCACTGGTTTTTCAGGAAAGTGTTATTCAACTTCCATGTGTTGTGAAGTTCTTGTGGTTTCTTATGCTATTGATCTCCAGTTTAACTGCACTATGGTCTGATAATATTCATGGGATAACTTCAATTCCTTTGCATGTACTTAAACATGTTCTATGAGCTAGCATGTGGTCTATTTTGGAGAATGACCAGTGTGCAGCTGAAAAGAATGTGTATTCTGATTTTGTGGGGTAGAACACTCTGTAGATGTCTATTAAGTTCATTTGTTCAAAATCTTTGTTCAGTTCTAGTATTTCATTGTTGATTTTTTGTCTAGATGATCTGTCTATTTGAGATAGTGGGGTATTGAGGATCCCTACTACAATTGTATTAGTGCTTATTTGGTTTTTCATGTCCCCTAATACTTGTTTTGTATAGTTGGGGGCATTAGTATTTGGTGCATATATATTTATAATTGTCATCTCTTCCTCTTGGGCTGTTCCCTTTACAAGGATGTACTGTCCTTCTTTGTCTCTCTTAATTAATTTTGGTTTGAAATTTGTCTGCAAATAAGATAGCTACCCCTGCTTTTTTCTGGGTTCCTGTTGGATGAAGAACTGTTTTCCATCCTCTTACTTTCAGTCTATGAGTTTCTTTTTGAACTAGATGCATTTCTTATATACAGTGTATTGTTGGATTTTGCTTCTTAATCCATTCTGCCAGTCTATTTCTTTTGATTGGTGAATTGTGGCCATTAACATTGATGGTATGACTGATATGTATTGATTTATCATTGTCATGTTATTTTTCTGTTGTTCTTTTTTTTCTCCCTCTCCCTCTATTTTCTTGCCTTGCCTGATGAATTTGCTCTGTTGGGCCTCATGGAGTTGTGACCTTCATTGTCTTTTTCTAGGATATTGTTTAAAATTGTTTGGAGTGCTGGTTTGGTATTCATGAAGTTTCTCAGGTATTCTTTGTCATGGAAGTATCTTATTTCCCCATCAATTCTGAAAGATAGTTTTGCAGGACACATCAGTCTAGGTTGGAGGTTGTTTTCTTTTAGGGCTTTAAATACCTTACTCCAGGCCCTCCTTGACTTGAGGGTTTGTGTTGAAAAGTCTGCTGTGATTCTGACGGGCTTTCCTTTGCATGTAACTTGTTTCTTTTCTCTAACTTCTTGTAGTATTTTGTTCTTCTGTTGGGTTTCCGGGATCTTGATTATATGTCTAGGTGTAGATTTTTTTTGGTCATGGTTACCTGGAGTCCTATATGCCTCACTTACATGCATGTCAAATTCTTTTGCTCTGTTTGGGAAGTTTTCTGTCATTAATTCTGAGAAACAGTTTTTTAATGTTATTTGTACTTTCTCTTGCTTTTTCATGGACTCCTATCAATCTTATATTATTCTTCTTTGCATCGTCTAGGAACAGTTGGATTGATTTCTCATGGTCCCTTACAATTTTTAAGAGATATCTCTTTTCATGGTCACTGACTACCATCCTGTCTTCTATATCTGATATTCTGTCTTCAGATTGCCTCAGTCTGCTGTGTAAGCTTTCAATAGAGTTTTTAATCTCCTGGATATCTGTTCAAATCTGTTTCATGGATCCCATTTTTTTCCTATGTTGGGCATTCATGGTTTCCATTTCTTTCCTATGTTGGGGATTCATGGCTTCCATCATGGTCCTGAACTCATCTATTTTTTTATCTGTTTCTGTTCTAGAGTCTCTAATCATATCTTTCATTCTGCTCACGATTTCTGTAGTTATCTGGGAGATTTTTTTTTGTATTAAATTCTTTTATTGGTACATTGTAGGTATACAACACAATTACATTTCTTATTGGGAATTGTACCTTTATATAATGCATCTTGGTTCTTATTTTTTCCCCATTCCTAGCCCTCCCTTCATGCCCTCCATCCTTCCCTATTTACAAAGACTTTATTTCCATTTTTTTCCATTTCTCATCATTTTTTCCTGTTCCTTCTTTCCTTTCCCCTGCCCCTCCCACTACCCCGACCCCTTTGGACCTTTTCTTCCTATTTTACATTATCGATTATTCATTCTAATCATTGGTACATTTTAGGTATACAATATAATGACATTCATCATTGGAAATTTGCACCTTTACATAGTCTCTCTTGGTTCTTATTTTTCACCCTTGCCCAGGCCTCCCTTCAACCCCTCCAGTCCTCCCTATTTACAAAGATTTTGTTCCTATTTTTCCATTTTCGCATATTAATCCCATTCCCTTCTATCCTTTCCCCTAGCCCTCCCACTTCCTTCCCATTTGCCCCTTTTCTTCCTATTTCACATTACCTATTATACATTTCGTCCTTATTTACACTTTCAGTTTCTCACACCAGAGAAACTATTCGGTATTTACACATGTGTGTCCTATTTATTTCACTTAAGAGTATCGCCTCAATGTGCATCCACTTAGCTATAAATGTCTCTAATTTCTCATTTTTTATGGCTGAGTAGTACTCCATTTTATAAAAAAACCCCACATTTTCTTTATCCAGTCTCCAGTTGATGGGCATTTGGGCTGTTTCCAAGTTTTAGCTATTACAAACTGCGCTGCTATGAACATGGGTGCACATATATCACTGTGGTATGATTCTTTTAATTCTTTGGGGAAGATCCCCAGCAGTGGAATAGCAGGGTCAAATGGGATTTCCAGTCCTAGTTCTTTGAGGTATCTCCATACTGATTTCCACAGTGGTTGCACCAGTCTACACTCCCACCAACAATGAAGAAGGGTTCCTCTTTCCCCACAGCCCTGCCAGCATTTGTTATTGGTTGATTTCATAATAGCAGCCATTCTTTCTGCAGTGAAGTGGAATCTCAGCGTTGTTTTCATTTGCATCTCTCGAATGACCAGTGATGTTGAACATTTTTTCATGTATTTCTTTGCTATTTCTACTTCTTTGTCTGAGAAATGTCTGTTCATTTCAGATGCCCATTTTTGGATTGGGTCTTTAAATTTGGGAAGTCTGATCTTTTTAAGTTCTTTATAGATTCGAGATAGTAGACCTTCGTCTGAGGAAGAGCAGGTGAAGATTTTCTCCCACATTGTGGCTTGTCTCTTCACACTGCTGGTGGTTTCTCTTGCTGCGCAGAAGCTTTTTAATAAGAAGAGATTCCATTTGTTGATTGTTTGTGCTAGTTCACGGGCAACTGAGGTTTTGTTCATAAAATCTTTTCCTACACCGATGTCTTCAAGGGTTCTACCTACCCTCTGTTCCAACTGGTTCAGAGTTTCTGTTTTAATATTTAGATCTTTAATCCATTTTGATTTTAGTTTAGTGCATGGTGAGAGATATAGGTCTAGTTTTAATCTTTGGCAAGTTGAAGCCCAATTTTTCCAGCACCATTTATTAAAGAGGCTATCTTTCCTCCAGTGAGGGTGTTTGGCTCCTTTGTCGAAGATGAGATGGCTGAGTGTGTCTGGCGTTGTTTCTGCATCTTCTAATCTGTTCCACTGGTCCTCAAGTCTGTTTCTTTGCCAGTACCATGCTGTTTTTATCACAGTAGCTTTGTAGTAGAGTTGCAGGTTGGGGATTGTGATACCCTCTCCCATGTCTCTGTTACCTAGAATTGCTTTTGCTATTCTGGGTCTCTTCTTGCTCCAAATGAATTTCTGGATTGTTTTCTTGAGGTCCATGAAGTATGCTGCTGGGATCTCAATTGGAATTGCATTAACTCTATATAGCAGTTTTGGAAGTATGGCCATTTTCACTATATTAATCCTTCCTACCCAGGAGCAGGGAATGTCTGTCCATTTTTGGATATCATCTTCAATCTCTCTTTTCAGAGTGCCATAGTTTTCAGAGAAGAGGTCTTTGATTTCTTTCGTTAGGATGATTCCTAGGTATTTCAGTTTTTTGGATGCTATTGTGAAAGGAATTATTTGCCCTATTTCTCTCTCAGTGAGTCTGTCATTGATGTAGAGGAAAGCTATTGATTTTTGTGTGTGGACCTTGTAAGCAGCTACTTGACTGAATTTGGTTATTAAGTCTAGAAGACTTTTGGTGGAGTTCTTGGGGTCTTCTATATAGAGTATCATGTCATCTGCAAATAATGACAATTTGACTTCTTCATTACCTATCTTTATTCCTTTTATTTCTTTCTCTTGTCTAATTGCTGTGGCTAATGTTTCCAGAACTATATTGAACAAGAGTGGTGATAGTGGACATCCTTGTCTTGTTCCTGATTTTAGTGGGAAGGATTTCAGTTTTTGACCATTTAGTATGATATTGGCTGTTGGTTTTTCATAGATGGCTTCTATCAGTTTGAGGTAGAGACCATCTATTCCAATTTTTGTAGGGTTTTTATCATAAATGCATGTTGGATTTTGTCAAATGCTTTTTCTGTGTCTATGGAGATAATCATATGGTTTTTGTGCTTGGCTCTATTGATATAGTGTATTACATTAATTGATTTTTGTATATTGAACCATCCCTGCATCCCTGGGATGAATCCCACTTGATCAGGGGGTATGATCTTCTTGATGATCTTCTGCATTCTGTTTGCCATTATCTTATTAAGGATTTTTGCATCTATGTTCATTAGTGAGATTGGCCTATAGTTCTCTTTTTCAGTTGGGTCTTTCTCTGCTTTGGGGATCAAGGTGATGCTTGCTTCCAGGAAGGAATTTGGGAGTATTGCTTCCCTTTCCATTTCATTGAAGAGTTTAAACAGTAGTGGCAGCAGTTCCTCTCTAAATGTTTTGTAGAATTCAGCAGTGAAGCCATCAGGGCCTGGGCTTCTTTTAGTTGATAAGTTTTTAATTACATTTTCAATTTCATTGGTTGATATTGGGTTGTTCAGAATTTTTAGGTCTTCTTTGTTCAACTTTGGTAATTCATATGTATCTAGGAATCTGTCCATTTCTTCTGTGTTGTCCATCTTATTGGCATATAGGTTCTGGAAGTAGGTATTGATGATCCTCTGGATTTCTGCTGGGTCTGTTGTCATTTCACCCTTTTCATTCCTAATTGCATGGATTTGGGCCTTTTCTTTCCTTTTTCTGACAAGGTTGGCTAAAGGTCTGTCAATTTTGTTGATTCTTTCGAAGAACCAACTCTTGGCTTCATTGATTTTTTGTATCGTTCTCTTAGTCTCCATTGCATTGATTTCTCCTCTGATCTTTATAATTTCCTCCCTTGTATGAGCTTTGGGCTTGTCCTGCTCTTCTTTTTCTAGAAGCTTGAGGTTCAGCATCAGGTTGTTTAATTGGGCTCGTTCTGTTTTCCTAATATGCCTATTCACTGCTATGAATTGCCCTCGTAAAACTGCTTTCATTGTGCCCCATAGATTCCAATATGTTGTATTGTCATTGTCATTTAATTGAAGGAACTGTCTGATTTCTTTAATTTCCTCTGTGACCCATTGATTATCCAGAAGTGCATTGTTCAATTTCCACGTATTTACGAAATTTTTTGAGTTTCTTTTGCTATGGATCTCCAATTTCATCGCACTATGGTCTGATAATACACAGGGATAACTTCAATTCCTTTGCACTTACTTAAACATGTTCTATGTGTGAGTATGTGGTCTATTTTGGAGAATGACCCATGTGCAGCTGAGAAGAATGTGTATTCTGATTTTGTGGGGTGGAAGACTCTGTAAACATCTGTTAAGTTCATTTGTTCAAGAGTTCGATTGAGTTCTAGTATTTCATTACTTATTTTTAGTCTAGTTGATCTATCTATTTGTGACGGTGGGGTGTTGAGGTCCCCCACTAAAATTGTATTAGTGCATATATGACTTTTCATGTCCGTTAGTATTTGTTTTATATAGTTGGGTGCACTAGTGTTTGGTGCATAGATATTTATGATTGTCATCTCTTCCTCTTGGATTCTTCCCTTTACAAGGATGTAGTGTCCTTCTTTGTCTCTCTTACCAGTGTTGGTTTGAAATCTACTTGATCTGCCAAGAGGATAGCTGCTCCTGCTTCTTTTCGGGTTCCTGTCACATGCGGTATTATTTTCCACCCTTTAACTTTCAGTCTATGAGTTTCCTTTTGAATTAAGTGTGTTTCTTGTATGCAGCATATTGTTGGATTTTGCTTCTTGACCCATTCTGCCAGTCTATTTCTTTTGATCGGTGAATTGAGACCACTAATGTTGATGCTTATAACTGAAATGTATTGACTTGTCATTGCCATGACTTTTTCTTTTTGTTGGGTTCTCCCCCTTTACATTTAATTTCTTATCATGCCAGATGGGTACATGCTGCTTTGCTTCCTGGGGTTGTGATCCTCAATGTCTGTGCCTAGGATATTGTGTAAAATTCTTTGGAGTGCTGGTTTGGTATTCAGGAAGTTCCTAAGGTGCTCTTTGTCATGAAAGTATCTTATTTCTCCATTCATTTTGAAAGATAGTTTTGCAGGGTACATCAATCTGGGTTGGAGGCTGTGTTCTTTTAGGACTTGGAATATGTCACTCTAAGCTCTTCTTGCCTTGATGGTTTGTGTTGAGAAGTCTGCTGTGATTCTGATGGGCTTTCCCTTGTATGTGACCTGTTTCTTCTCTCTTACTGCTTGGAGAACTTTGTTCTTCTGTTGTGTTTCTGGAATCTTAACAATTATATGCCTATGTGTAGATTTATTTTGATCAAGGCTATTTGGAGTCCTATATGCCTCACTTATCTGTATGTCAAGCTCCTTTTCCCCGCTTGGGAAGTTTTGTGCCATTATTTCTGTGAAGAGGTTTTTTTATGTCATCTGTACTCTCTCCTGTTTCTTCATTGAGCCCAATCAGTCTTATGTTATTCTTCTTTGCATCATCTAGCAGCTGCTGGATTGGTTTCTCATGTTCCCTTATAATTTTGAAGCAATTTTTCTTTTCCTGGTCACTAATTGCAATCTTATCTTCTATATCTAAAATTCTGTCCTCAAATTGGCTCATTCTGCTGTGTAAACTTTCAATGAAGTTTTTCGTGTCCTGGAAATCTATTTGCATCTGTTTTATGGATTCCATTTGTTTATTATGTTGGGATTCCATCATTTTCCTCAGCTCCTATCTAGATTTATTAATCATGTCTTGCACTAGGGGCACAATTTCTCCTGTTATCTGAGAAATTATTTCTGATTTCATTTTTTCCAGATCCCCTTTTGTTGCCAGTTCAGTGGGTCCAGGTGGTTGAGTATCAGAGGGTTCCATCTCATTTCCCTTTGGGGTTGCTGTAGGTGATCTGGAAGTCTGGTTTTGAGACTTATTTATGTGTTTTCTCATTTCGACTGGGGCTGGGGGCTGTTAGCACCTGCACGGATTACCTCCTCTGAGCTGGGTGAGGTGGGACAGGGGCCACGAGCAGCGGTAGGGATGGTGACCCAAAAGCCCTTTCCTGTGGGCTGGGAGCAGCCGGAGGGATGTTGGCCGGGAAACCCCTTCCTCTGGACCAGGAGCAGTGGGATGGTGGCTCAGAATCCCCTTCCTCTGGGCCAGGAGCAGTGGGACAGAATGTGGCCCAAAAGCCCTTTCTTCTGGGCTGGGAGCAGCGGGAGGGATGGTGACTGGGAAGCCGCTTCCTCTGGACCAGGAGCAGTGGGACACCGGCTCAGAAGCCCCTACCTCTTGGCCGGGAACAGTGGGACTCAGTACCTTGGTCTGGTGGTCTGGTGTCCTCTGCGTCTTTGCAGTGTGGAATCAGGTGGCTGCCTGTCTGCAGTGGTGTGATTCGGTGTCTTCTGTGGACTGAGGACCTTGGTAGGGCATGCAGAGACCTGCCTGTCTGCAGCGGGCTGATTCGGCGTGTTCTGTGCGACTCAGGACCTGCCTGTCTGCAGAGGGCTGATTCTGTGTGTCGTTATCTGGGAGATTATTTCTGCTTTGAATTTTTCTAGAGCCTCATTCATCTGTTTTGTTACTTCCTATCAGTTCAAGGTGTCCAGGTGGTTGATTATTAGACTTTTCCACCTTATTACACCAGAATTTTCCTTTAGTGGGCTGAAAGTCTGGGTGTGTGCCTTGCTTAAATGTCTTCTCATTTCTAGTTTTGTTGTTGATACTGTCCTTAGTTTAATTCCTGGGATGATACTTCAATATTGCTTATTGTAAGTATCTTTGTTGCTTGTATTTAGAACCCTCATAGAATGATTGTTTCTCAGAGGTGTCTTCTAGATATAGCTGGTCTTTAGGTTTTGAGTCTCTAATGACTCTGAAGCTATCTCATTTTCATTATATCAGGAAGGACAAATGATTAGATCAATCACAACACTTTAGCCCATGTGATACAATCAGCAACAGAATAGCATTAAGCACAGCTTAGAAAATAACAATTTGTGGTAGTTACTAATCTTATCACCTTTAACTGTGTGAATTAAATCAAAATTGAGGACCAGCACAAAATACGTTTATAGTGAATAAACTCTTCAATATAACAACTTTACCCTTCAGGATGGGGACTTAGAAGGAGTTGGGGAAGGAGGGATAGACAGGTAGAAGGATAGGGAAAGGTTAGTAGTGAGGCCAGAGGAAAGAGGAAGATCACACAAACTCTAGGAAACTGTTGAAGACAAGAGGAAAAGACAGAATGAAAGAACAAAGATGAGAATAGAACAACCTAAAAGCAATAGGGAGGCTACAAACTGTATCTACTTTCCTTTAAAACTAATGACAATCGAGAGAAGGAAAAAGAGAAGAAAACAAAAAGAAAGAAGAAATCTGAATTAGGGCTAGAACAGGAACAAAAAGGAAGATGAAGAACAATGTGGGAGAGTGAGAGAAAGAAAAAAGAAAAAGAAGAAATACAAAAATAGAAAAGTTTGAAGAGTAGAAAAAAATTAAAAATAAGAGAAAAAAATAATTTTGAGAATAACAAATAAAGAGTAAAACTGAAGGGCCTCCTTCAAGGTATGTCTCTGCTGTCACAATAGACAATGTGGGCAGCACTGTGCAGATATATAAGTCAATGAGTCTCAGCAAGCCAGTAGAAGCCCTGTGAGATTCAGGCAGATTTCTGGCTGCAAGTTCCAAGCTGAGCTCCCTGTCCTCCTGCAGGGTTGAACTCTGCAAGGTTCTACTGCAGGTTCTAGCTGCCCTTCCCCTTAAGATAGTCCAGGTTCTGATGGGAGGTGATGATCCCTCCAATTTACCAAGTACAGTGGTCTGGTGTGCCTTTATCGCAGAAATTCTCTTCACTTTTCCAATGGGCTTCAATTTTCATCAAGGAGCCTGAGAGAGGCCCTCTTTCTGTTGTTCACTTCTGCTCTATCTTCTGGAGCTCAGGAGAATGGCCTTTATGACCCCCTGTGCCTCTGTAGTATGGTACCTATGCAGCCAGGAGGCCAGAGGCGGGGGTGGGGGTGGGGAGTGCTGCAGGCGCCTATGTTGCTCTGCTCCTCTCTCAGAGACTGGGTGGGGGCGGGGGACTAGAGTTTATGTTTTTAACTCCGAGAGTATACAACTTCCTTTTCAAAAATACCTCTTTTCTTCCCAGCTCTGATTCCAGTTTGCACTTGTAGTGAGTTTGTGCAAATAAATGTAGTGAGTTTGTGTCTAACGTCTTACTTCCCTGTAGATGGTAAACTTTAGGAGAACAGAGGTCTGCCTTTCTTAGGTCACCTTTCATATGAGATAGAGGGGTACACACACCTGGGAGGGAAAGGATGGGAGATAGGGAGATGGTTCATGTGTCACAAAAGATAGGGGAACAGCCCCCTACATCTTCAAAACAGGACAAAATTGTATATCTGACTGAAGGAACATGTTGAAAAGGTAATGAAGACAAAGCTAGACAAAACTGGAATGAGTTATATGTTGGAATAATACAGTCCATCAATCGGTCAAGTAAAAGAGACCGAAACACCCAAATCATAAATAAAAAATAACTGGGCCCAAGGCAAATTAGAATTTTTATTAAAACTGAAAATATGCCCTAGACACTACTTCATCCTGTAGCTGCCAGATCCATGGTAGTAACTGCAGTAGGAAGGAGTAAATGCAATTTTATGGCTATATAAAAAGGTTTAAATGTACCGGAAATCTCAGCATGATTTGATTTTGCATCTGAAAATATTATTGGTTATTTACCTTGTGTTCATTAGAGCTCAAAGTGCTCCAATAGATATGGCTTCCCTTACCTTCACAACCTATCATGAGAAACAGTTTTCCCTATTTTGTAGGTCTTTATTTTTGTTATTTTGTAAGGAACTATATGGAGCAGGGTATGGTGATGCATACCTATAATCCCAGTACTCTGGGAGGCTGAGGCAGGAAGATTGAAAATTTGGGCCCAGCCTGGGTGACTTAGAGAGTCCCTGGTTCAAAATAAAAATAGAAAAAAGAAAGAGAGAAAGAAAAAAGGAAAGAAAGAGAGAGAAAGAAAGAAAGAAAGAAAGAAAGAAAGAAAGAAAGAAAGCAAGCAAGCAAGCAAGCAAGCAAGCAAGCAAGCGGGCCAGGGATTTAGCTCAGCAGCACCACACCTGCCTTGCAAGTGTAAGGTCCTGAGTTCGATCCCTAGTACCAAGAAAGAAAGAAAGAGAGAGAGAGAGAGAGAGAGAGAGAGAGAGAGAGAGAGAGAAGGAAGGGCTAGGGATGTAGCTCAGAGTGAAGACCCTGGGTTCAATCCCCAGTACTACAAAACAAAAATAATAAGTAAGGAGCTATTTGGTTCTTTTTTGTTGTTGTTGTTGTTGTTTGAAAGATGATCAAATGGGAAAAGGCAGCAAGGTAAGAAGAGTAATAGTTTGAAGTTAAAAATATATAGTTCAGTAGCAAAACCAATCTTTCCCCTTTCTAGTCTGCTCTGGACTCTGTCTGAACTGAGCTTCAGGACCTGCCCTAAGCAACTTCCCGGTGATGTCCCTCATGGTCCTTTAACCACAGAAGAGACCAAGCACCCCCTTCCCACAGCTCTCTTCAAGCGGAGGCAGCAACTTAATCCACAGGTGGGCAACAGGGTCAATATCAAGGTTTCACAGTCAAATCTGAAACTTAAAACTGCTGCTTATGCTAAATTTCTGCTATTGAGACTTTACCTGAGTTGGCACATTAACAGACTTAGTTAAGATAAAGGAATGTCACTGAACACACAGGTGATAACTGTACCAATTCAAAATCAGAAATCTCCACATTCATGGTATCTTCATCCACAAGAGCCTAACAGTAGAAATAACACAGGTATCCATTGAAGGATGAATGGGTAAACAAAATGTGATCTGCACATACAATGGCAGTGTTAACCCCTGAACAGGAAGGACATTCTGACACAAGCTACAATATGATATGGATGAATACTGAAGACATTATGGTAGGTAAAATAAGTCAGTCACAAAAGGACAACTATTGCATGATTCCACTTATGGTATATTAGATAGCAGAGTGGTCAGATTCTTAGAGTTGAAAGCAGAAGGGTGGATGCCCCTGGGCAGGGGTGGAGGGAGGGAAGAATGAGGAGTTAAGTGTTAAACAGTACAGCATTTCATTAGGGGAAAAGGAAGGTGGTGATGGTCACACCACACTATGAAAGTACTTAATGTCACAAACTGTATACTTTAACGGGTTAAGTGGTAAATTTGTGTATATTTAGCTACAATAAAAAAAGATCAAGAAGTTGCCAGTCAGTTTTTAAACACTTACTCTTTCCAAATGTAAAATAAAACATGTACTTAAGAAAAGATGAAAATCTACATACTTTCATTAAACAAGTAGATATACTAGAAAAAGACAATCTTAAAATTTCTCTTGCCAGGACACAATGGATAATATTCATCCAAAACATACTACTGAAAATTTCACCCATTTATTTTTTAATCAAATAATTTACAAACTCCAGCACTTTATTGCTGGAAAAACTTCCTGAGAGATTCCTCACTTGTATCCTGAGCCTTGTGGTGAAGGTCACACAGAGTGTAATCTCACGCACAAAATTTAGCATAAACATAAATCTCTGCTGGCTCTTCAGACACTAGCTGGATTGGTGAAGTGACTGATTTTATCCCTTCAAGTAAGAATTATGGTGAAAAAAGAGAAAAAGCTAAAAATATCTTGGTCCTAATTTTAACTGTATGTAATGGAAATCTCATTTCCTCTTCTAACACTTAATTTGATCTTACCAATCATCTCAGAGGAGAGTAACATATCTGGATCTAAAATTATTCAGAAGGCATTATGAAAAAAATAGCTATTATGCCCTCCTATGAATATTTTCTTGAAGAGTGAATTTCACCAAGAAACATAAAACCCAATGAGAATCAAAGGTGTATATTGAGAATTTCTTTACTCATTCCAACTGGTGTAAGAGATGAGATCCACTGTATGCCTTTAATTTAAATGAAACGATAAGCTACCATTGGTGGAGCAACAGCTATTTGCCAAACTCGAGCTCTCAGAGGAGGGTTTAGTAGAGGTTCACAATCACTTATCTGAAAGACCTGAAAAATGTTTTGGTGACAAATGTAAGCTGTAAACAATCTTTATTTAGCTCACAAAATATAAATATCTGTGTTAATGAAAATATAAATATAAATATCTGTTTTAATGAAAAGCTGCTAATAATATGTTTGATAATATTCTGTTCTAGACCTCACTAAGGGTGTCGGCTAACATTTACATATGCACTGTATTACCTTTCTGAATTCAAAATTCTAAAACTCATCTGACTGAAAGATTCCAGGAAAGGAATCACGAACTTACAGATGAAGAACCTGGGCTCAGACAGTGGCAGAGTGTCTTGTCAAAGCCATGCAGAGGTCCAGCCGCTGAGGAGGGCTGTCTGCTTAGAACAGCTGCACTATTGTCCATTATGCCAGACAAGGGAGAAATAAACATCTGGATATGGATTGTGAGGTAAATGATTATTTATGTGGTGTTAATCTGAGGGGCTCCTGGAATAACTGAAGGACGAGTAAAATAGTTGGAAATACACTGATTACTTGAATGTGATAGTGGCAGGATTTTCCTTAAGAGCAATCACAGTTTTTATCAATTTTATTTTCTTGTTTTTATTTTCTACCAGTGAAAAAATCTGAAATGCTTACATGCTCATAAATCAAGTAGAATTCTGGTTTATGTTTCACAATTGCTATAGTTTTATAGTTCTTTAAACACTTTTATTCTTCAAACATAAAAATATATAAAATATTATTTTTTTGTCTGGGAATTTAGAGGTGGAGGAGTCTTCTACCCACAGAGAGACCTATGCAGTGTGGAAGGGTCTGATTATTATCTGTACTCTGACAGCAGGAAAACTGTGGGCAGGGAGTTTGGGATGGTGGGGGCTGACGCAGGGTGGAACACTGGGCCTTGCGTTTTCAGCTGCACATTTCAGCTGCATTGGTGCCAACATCAGCTGTAAAAAGACAATAGTTGTGTATCTCTCCAGGTAATTTGTGTATCCAAACAACTTAACAGTGAATATAATAAGAGAAAAGCCAGAATGAAAAGCCTCCATGGGAGCCCTCAGTGCTAAGAACTGGCCTCCTCTCAACGCCAGCACATTCACCGTTATCTTCCCTTTGGTAGTTCAAAATATAATTATTCTTCCATTGGGCTGATGAGCCTCGAAGCAGCGACAATTCTGGCTTTTTTCCACCAGATTAAAGGGCAAGCTGCAACAACAGGAAGGGCCCACTTCATTTATGAGTAAAGAATGAGACACTTAGTATACAGTGTAAAACTCCTCCTGCCCCCCGTTTTTTTGCCAATGAAAATTAGTGGGATGCCCAAGAGCCACCGCCCTGCACGCATCCAGCAAGCTGCCAACCATCCTATTCAATTTGCTACAATTACCTTTAAAAAGAACTACTGAAACCACACAATGTTGGGTAGAAATGGAGGCCTCCCACTGAGCAATAACGAATGCACACAGCCCTAACTAAATCTCAATTTAATTTAAAAAATTTTTTTACTGAAGAATTTCAAAAATCATGATGAAGTTAATTTTGAACCCTCACATTTAGTCTCTTTGGTGCTACTGAAAATAGTCTGACCCTTGTTCATTTCAAGTGGACTGAGGGGAATAACAATGTCATTGTACTTTACATAATGTAATAAAGGATCTGGTGATACACTGAACAGCTGTTAGAAAGAAGACACAAATGCCATCTTAATATGATTTCTTAAATATTTAATAAGCTGTGTTTTAGTCTGGATCTGTATGTTCACTCACGCTAGGTTAAAAAAAAAAAAAAAAGATAACACAAAGATAGGGAAGGTAGCCAGGGAGGCAATAGGCCGATTGGCTAAAAGCTCTTGAAATGCAGACATTAAATATACTCAAAAATTAAACAGTGAAAAATCTGCACCTCAAAAGTCCCAAAAAGTCTTTACATATCGGTTTCTGGGTAAAAGAATTAAATTATTTGCTGCCTGCTCTTTGGTATAACACATTAAATATGATAATTATTTCATGGAACAACTTTAATTTTTCAGATAAAATGGCTTTAAACAACTATTTATTTCCACTTTATAATACACTAAAAATTATAAAAGCATAGATCTACTTTTTCTTTTAACCTGATGAACAAAAATAAATACTTGAGCAATTTCTTCATGTCTTCATTTACACACTTGCTTACATATATAATATTAACATTGTATCAGACAATCTTTATATTTAATATATTGGCTTTTTAATCTCATACATTGTGAATAAGAACAAAAACGATTGTGGAGATCTCTCAGGAGCGCCAGGTAAAGTAGGGGAGATAAGACGGGAGGCTGTAACGTAAATCACTGTACTACAAAAATAGATAATGGCACAGGAATGAGTTCAGCAGAAGACGAGCTATTTTGAGATTATAAATCAAAAAGGTTTCATGGAATAGAAGTATCTGAACTGGATCTTGGCAAGGATTTGAAAGGATGCTGGAGGGGTCCAGCTGTCTGCTCCGGGACTACGGGAAGGGTTACAATCCACTCACCAGAAAAAGTAGGTTCCAGAGCCGCAGGGGCAGCTGGGAGGTGGGGCGAACTCGGCAGACGTCAGTGTGAGCTGCTGAGGTGGGGAAGAGCGGAGCCTTGGCCTGAATAAAGCTGGGAGTTCCGATGAGTAAACTAACCAGGACATAATAACAACGGAAATAAAAGTGTTTCGGGGTGGGGGTGGGGGTGGGGGGGGCCTGGAATTTAGCTCAGTAGTTTCGCCGCCCGCTGCGCAAGCTCAAGCACCCAAGTTCGATCCCCGGTACCGAAAAAAACAAAAAAAAAGAAAAAAGAAAGTGTGTCGGGAACTTGAGTGTCTGAAAGGGCTTTGATTAAACACAAGTGAGCGGGCCGAGGGCGAGGGTTCTTCTGGGAGCAGAACAAGCTCCACAGCACAGCGGTGCAAGGGCAGTAGAAGGAAAGTGGCTCTGGCCACATAACAGTCATGTAATATGAAAATAACGGAGTCATGGATGAGAACTTAGTCCTATTAAGTATACCTAGCTGCTTACAGTCGCTCTCTGTATGACTTAGTACGCGTTACGCCACATGATGAACTTAAGCATTACTGCATCTTTTCTGACAGAGAAAATAAGCAGGCGCTCAGAGCCATGATTTCCCCTGCGAAACACAACCTGGGGAACATTGTCTGGCTTGAACGGAAGGATTTCTGCACCCTTATCCCTCTCTGCTTTCATTTCTTTTAAAAGAAACAAATTTGGATTTTTTTATGGAGACATAATTACTAGAAATGTGTAACACGTGAGTTCTTAGGAAGTGGCATTTATCAGCCTTTTTTTTTTTTTTTTTAACAAAGTTTTGCTTAGCTGAAACTTAACAAGAACAAAGTTAATACGGGGCTCCAGTACGTTTACCAATGTTAATGTGCCTTAAAATGTCAGTAGAAAATCAAATGCATTTTCTATCACGCAAATATGAACATTTTTATATTTTCAAGATTTTGTTCTTTGTTGGTCACTGGCCAAAGCAATGCATTTATAAAAGAAATTGCTATCTTTCCCCTGGCAGAGATAAGAGCCCTGTCACTCATCCTCTGAGGATTGTTCTCTCATGGACTGGGTACATGGAAAGGAAGAGAAAGAGAATATATTACAGTTTAAAAACAAATCTGCTTTGTAACTACAAACAAATTTCCATGTACAAACAATATGTCACCATTAGTAAAAGATGTGATTGTCAAATACAAATCAGCTCGAAAAAA
This sequence comes from Heterocephalus glaber, assembly GCF_053883595.1. Lineage (NCBI taxonomy): Eukaryota > Metazoa > Chordata > Mammalia > Rodentia > Bathyergidae > Heterocephalus > Heterocephalus glaber. The sequence goes on along the minus strand of NW_028258156.1, from coordinate 20,972,855 downwards.
TGTGGTTTTCAACCTCTACTGCACATTAGAACCACCTGGGGAGATGTGAGGGCTTCCCCAAGCCCAGGCCACCAGCCTTGGTAATTAAACCCAAAGCTCTGGGGTGGGAACAGGCGTTAGTGTTTCCAAAACTCCTTGGATGATTCCAATGTGCAATCAGGTCTGAATGCTCCTGCTTTAAAATGCTTCTCTGTTCCCTACTTTCTAAGTGGGATCTTTTGTATCCAAGTTTAAAACTGTCCATTACAACAAACAAACAGTGAAAGAGTATTATGGGAATATTCACAAAAGAGCTAAAGTTTTGTGCTGGGAGGTTGGTTTTAGAATTCTTCCAATCATAAGTGAAAGATAATTACATGTCTTTAGTACAATCAAACAGTTGAATGACAAAGTATTCTGCAAATATGATTTGTGTGCTTTGCAATTGAGCAGAAAAAGTACAATTACGTGAGTTATCATAATATTAGGCAGACAGTGACTAGTGACAGAGATGTAGAGAAAAAGCACTGTTATTGTCAAGGGAGGGGAAAGATTAATGCCAGATTAATCAAATTTGAAGGTGATGGTATCTGTAGCATTCACTCCATTAAAGGAAAAGGAGAAGAAGATGCAAAATGAGAGACATAAACGGGGGGAGCTAGGTCTGGAAAAGGAGGTCAGAGTCATCTGCAGGAGCACCACGCACATCTAAGCCGGAGGTTCTCGGAATGACATGTTTTATCATGGACCGCGTTGAGCTTATGGCCTCATGGCACTGTGGACTCCTCTCCCCCTCAGACTCCACAATCTTCACTTTCTAGCTCTCCAATGTCCTATTCCAGCCCCCTGTACACCTTTCTTCCTCCATTTATCTTATATGTTTCTCATTTTCAAAAATGTTTCATATTCTTCAAAGTCTGTTCTCCCAGAGTTCTATCCTACCTTGTCTTCCTTTCTCACACTACAGATGACTGAGTCCTGAATTACTCTTAGGTGCTTTAACACCAAGTAAAGCAGAATTTAAAAGAAAATCAGTTCTCCTAACTGAAAGCAGTCTAACACTCCCCTCTCAAGTTCTGCCCTCCTCTTTCCCATAACTACTGACCTCCCCCAGTACTGATAAGATAGACATTCATAGTCCTATAAAGTTTTGTAACCCCTGACGAACTATATGCTCTGTAAACAACTATGTTCTGTAAACAAAGTTTATGACACCCTGTTCGCATATGGTTCATAAAAGGCTAAATTACTAAACTGTCTGCCCTGTTCTGGTAAACTCAATTACTGCGTCACTAGAAAGACCACCCCCCTTCGACTGAATGTATAAAAACTGGAACCTTCCTTTGTTCAATCGCCCAGCACTTTGAACATGAGTTTGGCTGGGTCAGGTGTCCTCCTAAAAAAATCCTAAAATCCTCCTGATTCCCACTGGGTCTCTCTTGCCCTTTTGGAATCCGCAACACGAGGGGAATCTCGTTGTCATCCACACATACCCTGCCCCCACGTTTAAAAGTTCTGGAGTTCAGCTGAGCCTTTCTCCTCTCCTCTCTCTGTTTCATTTCCGGAGGTGTCACAACCACCACGCCAGCCTCAAAGCTCTCGTGAAGATTGGCCTTGGCACCTTCAGCATCAGTGTCACTCCTCCCCTCCACCTGGCTTCCCAAGCATTGTTACAAATTCCTGATCACACGTCTTAACCTGCTCAAGCTAAGAGGATGCCATTTTCCTTCAGGTGTGTATGCCTACCTTGCTCACACTCCTTTTCATTCTGTAAGCCTCAACTCCGTCCTCTGAAAGCCTTTCAGGAGGTGGTAGTCTGAGGCCGATGTTCTTCCTCTCTGGCCAACTCATGGCTTACAGTGCACTGCAATTGTCGGTTTACTTGTCTGTCCCTAGGACACGATTTTCATTCACATAGAGTGACATCTATTAGAAGCCCCCATACTTCACCACCCATGTTTACAAGTCTGTCTCCACTGGGAGCTGGTAAGCACCTCGCTGCGGAGGGCAGGACACACTTCTTATTCTGCTTTGTGTCTCACACACTTAGCGTGGCACCTGGCACATAATTAGCACTCCATGGAATAAATGACTAAACAGAGCTGTGCAGTAGACAGGCTCATTCATCTACTCACTGAGTGACTGAAGCAGCAATGTGAACAATAGAATGGGTGAAACTTTGAGACAGGAGAGGAATTGGATGCCGTCACAAAAAGTTAGGAGCATCAAGTGCAACAGGCAGAGTTCTTTAACTTACTGAATTCACGGGCTTGTCTAGTTCTACCATCTGAGCTTTAAGTCCATCTAATGGCTTCATCCCTCTATCTTGTCCCTCAGTCTCTGTCACCAGATACCAGGTGACAGAGCTGTATCTGTCACATGGCTTCAGGAAAACAAAACAAAAACCAGACCTTCCACTCTTTTATTTACCAGTTCCATTCCTTTAGTGCAAAATACCATGTCACTAATCCTCGAAGGAATAGCTGTTTGTATTTAATTGAAGAACAATATGCATTTATTCACAAATGCCAATACTGACCCCATCAGGGAGTGCTATCAGGGAATATCTGATGAGTTTCAATCTGTTTCTTTAAAAACCTTCACATTAGTGTTCAGAATGGATATTTGATCAGGATAGTTCTTCTCCCAAAGAGAAACAATAGAATTCCCAGCTTGCTCAGAGACAATGGATTTCCCAAGAATAACAAACTCACTAGGAGAAAGGGAAAAGATTTTGGTATCTTCTGAAATGCAGATCCAAACTTCTCATAGGGATCCTTTTAATGAAACTTTAGTGTACCAGTCTTCCCCAGACCAGTGCCTTGATTGCTTCATAGATAAAATTCTCTAAAAGCAAGCTAGCTTACAAAACTCCACTGGATATTGTTCGCATTCACTGAATTTTGTCAGGAGTTAATGGCATGAGAACAGCAGAGGGATGGTTTTTCATTTGTGCATGCAGATAATTATATCAGAAACTCCACCATCCCCTGGGAAAGCTCTCTTTCATATAGTTGCTCCCACCATGAAACTCTCCTTGTAGAGCAGCTTCAGAACCAAATTAAAATGCACACATTCTCCATTTTTATAGAATAGAGATCAGCACATTTTTTTCTGTAAAGGATTATATAGTAAATATTTTGGGCTTTTGTGGGCCACATAGTCTCTGTTGAAAGTCCTTAATTCTTCTTTCTTGTGTGAAAGCAGACACAGAAAATACTAAAAAAAAGTACATAGGTGTTCCAATGTAACTTTATTTATAAACACTGAACTTGGAATTTCATGCAATTATCACATCATTATATATTGTTTTCCTTTTGATTTTTTCAACTATTTAAAAACATAAAAACCATTTTTAGACCATTGGCCATGAAAAAAAAAAAAGGCAGAAGGCCAAATTTGGACAGCAGCAGTGGTTTGCAATCTGCTATGCAACCTTCTCTGCCTTCTTCACTAGCATGGCTTTGTTTCTGAATGACTACCTCAGAAAATGAATTCTTCCTCAGTAGGTAAAAATGATGATAGAATTTCAATGAGGTGGTTCCTTGAAGTAGGAAAATATTCACTAGGATACAGTAATGAAACTAAAGGAGGAAGAAAACAGGACAAGTAGAGGAAGGAGAAGAAAAGATTGGGGGTAGAAGAAAATATTTATTACATGATCAGTATGTATGAAACACTTCATATTTTCTGTACCTTATTTTATTTAATCCTCCAAACCTCTCTGAAGTAAGCATTACTCTTCCTATTTTACAGACACTTGGCCCTAAAAAGGAAGAACCTTAACTCAAAACCAGGTTTGTGTTATTCTGTGTCCCACATTCTTCCCATTTGCTTTCAGAGTTGACAGAAGCAGCTAAGTCATTTTTGTTATTTTTAGACACATCTCATATAGTGAGGTTACAGTATTCTGAGTTTTTAAATCTTAAGAAATTCTAAACAGGAAATTTGTGTTAGGTACATGAAAGAAGTTTGGCCATTCAAGCTCTTTACTAAGTATATCCTTTCACATTAAAATGCATTTATTAGTGATGGCTATTCGGAGGCACATGGAAAATGTACATCAGTATAGTATTTTGAGAGCTGTAACTAAACTACTATATGTGTCTCTAGCCAATTAGATTCAAAAACTTAGCTCAAATTACATGAATTCATGCATTTATTGCATTTACCTATTTTGCTTAACAACATATTTCATTGGGGACATGTGCCCTTTCTCAGGTTGGTAGGCAATAGTTTAAACCCATTCCCACTACTATCTCCATTCCCTTAATGCTTCCTAGAATAAATTAGCAATTAGCAGGAGCCAGGAGGAGTTCTCTATCAGTCTTTCCAACAACAGTAGGGAAGGTGTTTGCCATCCCCCCAAAGATGACAGATAACTAACCATATGGGCCATCAATAGTGAATTTGCTTGTTATTTTATCTCTGACACAAGTGTAATTTGCCTTCTGTGGAGAAGATGTTATTTTTTCAGGCAAAGGTTCTGATTTAGTCCTTTGATCTCAAGGACTAAATCCATTGCTTACAATGGCTTTCCCTCCTTTTTCCTGGAGTGGGGGTGGAAGACGTGAAGGTCAGTCTGCTTAGCATAAGGTGAATCTAGATGGGACTCCCTGAAACAAAAGTTACCTAACTCAGGAATCACAGGACACAAACTTCTGTTGCAACCTAAGAATGCAGAATAGCTCTTAGAATAATTGGAATAATATGATCAAAGAAATTTGGCTTTCCATTAAAAATTTTTTAGACCTACTGACACTTCACAGGAATTATAAACAGATTTTCTGCCCTTTCAGTGTAGTTATTTAGGTTACTGAAGCATGTTTGTAAGCTTTTTTAAAAAACTTCTTTTGTCCAAGTTGACAGGTAAAATATTTAATTGCAAGATGATGTTTTGAAGCTCACTGTAGAATGGCCAAATCAAGTGAAGAAACATATGCACTACCTCACATAGTTGTCATTCTTGTGGTGAGAACACTTCAAATCTACTCTAAGCACTTTTCAAGAATACAAGATACAGCACTGCTACTAACTGCAGTCACCATGTTATACAACAGATCTCTTGAATGTCTTCCTATTTAAATGAAATTTTGTACTATTAGGTCAACATCTGTCTTTGACTTCTTTGTTTCTCTTCTCACCACTAGCAGTGTCTGTCAGTGCCAGGGACACAGCAGGTATTCAAAAAATGGTTGCAGAATTAAGCGGCATCAACACTTAAATCACAATAATTAAGGCTTCATTCAGAGCCTTATCTATGACCTCCTCGGTAACAGGAATTCTGACCTTTTATAGACAAAATTCTTCTAACCCTGTAGGCTCTCAAAATATGGTCTACTCTCCAGACCATGAATATTAGGTCTTGTGAGAACTTGTGAAAAAGGCAGGTTCTTTGGCCCTACCCCAAACCTGCTGAATTGGAAAGTTTGGCAGGGGGGCCAAAATCTGTATTGCAATAATTCTTTCAAGTGAATGCACATTTAAATTTGAAAACCACTGTGATCTCATCTAAAATAGTATTGCAGAGCTTGTCCGTTTCCTAAAATGAAGCTCCTAAAGAGGAAGAGATTTATTCTCCACATTTGGGGCAAGCCTCTGGTACTGCTGAATATGAAAAGATTAGATGACAGATAGGGTTATACATTAATATCATCAAATTTCAAAGGCTCTATTTTATCTCAAACTCACAATGCTCAAATTCAATGTTAGCCCAATCTGGTACATCTATCAGTTGGAAAAACAATATTGTCGTGAAGTCTACATCTTTATAGTCCTTTTCCATCTTCCTGGGTAATATATGGGTATGATCAGCAGTCAAAATGAAAGAATGAGGACTAGGGATACAACTTCAGAAGGGAAAAAACACAAAATAAAAGGATCACATGCCCTAAAGATGATTTGTTGAGTGCCATATTTCCCCCAGCTGCTGCCCAACAGACTTCTATCCTCTGAGCAAAAATATTACTACTTTGTTTAACTCATTTTTCAGGTTTCTGTCAGCTGAACGCCATCCATACAAGACATAAAAACTAAAAACCATTTTGCTCACACACTTAAAAAGGAATCATTTAGATCCTTTAAAGTTGAATCAGCAGCTATCAGAGTAGGACAGAGAAGGGTCAACAGTACTAAACAAAGCAAGCATTGCTCCTCTTTGTGATCACAACTGTCTACACATTTCTGACAGATTTCATGTGGTAATGTTTTTCTGAATGTCATCTTACAGAACTTAAACAATAAAGAATTAAAGTCAAAACTTGAAAAAGCTAATCAAAGAAAATGAAGTGTAATAGCTTTTCAGAAGCTAAATTGCATCAACATTTGAATAACCATTATTTCTTTCATCCTTTCAGCATTGTGTACTATCATTATCTATTCTTTTGGGGTTTTGAAAGGCTTTAGAATCTGCTGATTGTCACCAACTAGTTACTGAAGCTACAAAGCTCTGTAATACCGCTGGACCATGGCAAATGTAAAAAAGAGAATTAACTACTGCAAATACGGTTTCTGATGCCAGATAACTGGTATTACAACGCTGGAGTCACAGGGCTCACATCTGGGCATTTTCAGAGAGCAAGCTGTACACAAGCACAAACAAAACCACTTGGAATTAGCCACATTTTCAAAGATTCCACAGGAAAACCTGGCAAATCCAGAATCCAGTCACTTGCCTGTTGGCAGATAAAATATACAAGAGCAGAAGAAAGGGGTATGTTTCTGGGCAAACTGTTCCTTCATATATCCCTAATCCAAATTATTTTGTATAACAAGAGTGTTTTGAATTAATCATGTCATGGAAATATTTTATTATCTCCTGCATTTACTTTGGATAAATACTACTTAATTTGACTCCCTTCTGAGTAATTAAAAATGCATTATCTCAGTGGGAAATAGAATTAGTTTCATTATGCAATTTATTTCTGCATTAAAAGTAGCCAGATAGCAAGCAAATGTTTAGAGGTCGTAAATCCTGATGATACATAATTAGAAAACTAGAAATTAATACAATACAATGATTGACATAACAACATAGTTGGAAAGAGAAGTCAATTCTAAACAGTTCGTTCTTTCTTAAATGTATTTCTTCACACCTAAATTTGAGTATTGGCTAATGACAGTATAGTCAACAGGCTTTAAAATATACTAGTCTTTTTTTGTTGTTTTTTAATTTTAATTTTATCTATTTATTTATTTTTTGGAAATAGAATTAATAGGCAGGCTACTAAAATGTCAGTATTAACAGCACAGCCCTGCTTTTCCAAAATGAATTGCTTTAAGAAAACAGAATTAATCTCTATTTAATTTTTATTAGTACATGTTTGCAGTACATAATTTAAAAGGTATTTCTTATATCTCATTGCATATAAGTAGACAGTGATCAATGTTTCTTTCGACCTTGTCTGAAACTAATACATTTCCACAAATTCTCTAAGTCAGAGAGAGAAAAGAGCACTGAGGAAGAGATACAACTTTATCACTCAAGAGGAGCAGTAATCTGATAAATTAAAACATTTTTTGAAAAAGTATCTGAATTTTAAGTGGCCATCCTGTTCTAAAGAACCATGTAATGTTGAAAAAAAAAGACTCGATAGCAATCAGGTGGTCTTTGTTCTGAAACAGAAGTCTCAAATTCAGACGTCTGTGGGGATCAGGCAGTCAAGACTGAAGATGACTGTACCCAGCGGCACTGTTTAAAGGCAGTAGGGGCTCGCCACCACTCAGTTCCAGCTGATCGTGGAAAGGGGAATATTTACCCAGTGTTACCAGACCACGTGACTGTTTTAAAACTAGAATTTAAATATTTACATGAAATCAGTGTTTTTCAAATGGTGGTGACTAACTTAACAGTGCTGCATGATTCCAGGACTCTGGGGGTGAGAGAAACACATCCAGGGCCAGATGCTGTCTAGACCATATGTAGCTACTAAGTAGCTACAGTCTCTCAGGGACCGTTTCCATATCTGTAAAGTACATGCCCAAGTTGCTACTAGCACCAGGTGCCTATTCTGGTCCTTTGTTGTAATATATTTCTTTATTTGAGAAAAAACTGTTTGTAGAGATTTTCCTTCTCAGTAAGTCAGGGTATCGAAAAATAACATCAACATCAGAAAAGACAATCTCCAGATACTAATGCAATCTATTTTAGAGACTCAGTTGCTAAGAGGTCATTTGTTCACAGAAGTCTGCGTTGTTAATATGTCCTATAGAGTTAGGTAGACATTCCTTAAATAATCAGATACAGAAAGAAGCTTTAATTTTCAAGAGGTGGTGTTTCCTAGTGGGCGAGGACACACACTGGAGTCAGCGTGACCTTTGCTCTGAGCTGGTTCCCCATTTGGTTTAACCTTATGCAAGTTAATGGAGCTCTGTGCACTTTGATTTTTTCATCAGTACCAACGCCTGACATGGATATTTTGAAGGTTGAATGAGTTATGGTAAAGTGTTTACAACAGTGTCTGAGACAGAAAGCATCAACAAAAAACAAGCTGCTGCTATTATACTGTAAAACAGCTCAAATGCTAAAACCACATGTGAATAGTTTAAATCCACCAAATCTCCTAAACTGGGTGAACTAGCATTTTACTCTAAAATATTTAAAAGAAGTGAAATGCAGTCTTCATCTAGTGAAGACCAAAATCAATCATTTGCTAAAACAAACTGGTAACTTGAAAATGAGGACCTAACATGCAACAATTTGCAGAAATCTAATAGAGGTCAACCCAGGAAACCTGGGTCAATGTGCTGGAACAGGGGCCGTGCAAAATCAAACAGTGTGAAGAAGGCTTCTTTCTTGGTTACCACCCTCTTGTGATTAATTAACAGCCTTACTGCCTCCACCCACCAGCTGTATCCTCACTCATATGCCTGACCCCAGATGAGGACTACAACAGTATAATGAAAACTATGCCTCTAATTGTCCAGCGGGCGATCATGGCTTGGCTAAGAAAGGCCCTTTCACTCCCCTCCTTTCTGATTAACGAGATGGCTTTATAAATCCTCTTAATAAGTTCATTTGTGTAACCCAAGGCTAGCTGCCCTTCTTTCCTGCTGCTAAGAGGGCTCAGCTGCTTATCTCTGGGTGTGAATCATCAGAAGAGAACTGTGAAAAAAAAATTAAAATTTGTGAAATTGACAAGTAATGCTCATCTCATGTCTCCTGTTAGCAATGTTTATTTGTGACATATACAGGCAGCAAAATTATAAGACTTTACTGAAATCTTTACTAGTTTATAAGAATACAAACACTTATAGTTGCACGCAGGCTCGTGTAAATAATACACAAATCTTTATTATTGCTAAGTGATTTTCATGTGCATTATGCCATTTAGTCCACTCAACAATTCTTTGTGATAGTACTGTTGTTATTCTCATTTTCAAGTAAGAAAGTTATACAAGACCACATGATTACTGAGTGTCAGAAATGGGCTTCATTTTAGGTTTTCAAAGACAGGGCCATAATTCATATGTCTCATTGTTGGGTGGCTCTGAACCACCAATGTTTTAGGCCAGCAGGAACATGTTAAACTTAGTGTTCTTTCCTTTATAATGTGTTCCAATTTTTTAATCCCTTGTCTTTCAGCTCTATACCTGTCTCTCCACATTTTGTATTACTGGGGATAGGAGTTTACAATCCAAATTTCCCATGCTCCTTTACCATGCTCCTTTTGGTTCTGCAAATTGGAGGTTGTGCTAGTCAGCTTTCCATCACTGTAACAAAATACCTGAGATAATCAATTTAAAAAGAGGAAAGATTTATTTTTGGCTCACAGTTTCAGAGGTTTCAGTTCATGGTCTCTTGGCTCTGTGTTTCTGGCTTGTGGTGAGGCAAAACATCATGGCGGGCAGCACAAGGTAAAGCTGCTCACCTTAAGGTAGCCAGGAAATAGAGAGGGAGAGACAGGAAGAGCCTTGGATCCTAATATTCCCTTCAAGGACATCCCCCCAGTGACCCAATTTCCTCCAACCAGGACCCATCATCTAAAGGTCCTACCATCTCTCAACAGTGCTGCAGGCTGGTGACCAAGTCTTTGGATTTAAATCCAAACTATAACAGAGGTAGAGACGGGCAGTAAGAAAGCATGATAAAGACAGAAGATTCTTGGCTTGGACACTTTAGTGTCATTTTAATTAGGTAGGTGATGTCAGTTGCTATGGGAACTGTAGGGTTGCTGTAATTCTAGACTCTAGCAGCTTAAAAAAGGGCAGTGCTTTTTTCTTGGTTCCAACTTAGGTTGAGATAGCACCTCTTGAGTGGATCTGGAATCAATTGCCAAGTCTCTCCAACCCGCTTGCAACAGCTGGAGCAAACACTTGGCCTCCAGCCTGGGGCTGTTAGCTACTTTTGTTCAAGGGATCACTGCTTCTTCCTTTTGCTCCTCCAACAGCCCTCTTACTCTCTTTTTCAGGTCTAGCCTTGTTTGAAATGCCTAAAGTGGCATCGATTTTCCTGCTGCATCTTGCCTAATACACATACACCTGCTAGGTGGTAACCCTTTGGGAAAGGAATGTGAAATAGAAGACAGCAGCCTTGCTACAAAGATGTTTGTAATCCACTTAGGTAGTAGAATTAATACAGTTGAACCGTGAGTAAACTGGACAGACACTGAAGGGCAAAATAGATGGCACCCAGAGTATTTGCACAATGTACATCTCTGTACAATGACATTGGCAATGTCCATGGGCACTGCCCACAAAGTCCACTGGCCTGGTGTGAAAGGAGAGGATCACCCTTGTGTTCTTGCTTCTGCAAGCACACACTCAAGTCTGCTCCCAGCCAATGCAGCGGCAGCTCCGTGATCAGCCCACCAACATGCTTGGTTCATACTTCCTGCCCCACAGTCATCTCTGGTGCCAACTTGTCTGCCTCATTCTTTTTCAGTTTCCTCTTCATTAGCTTCTGGCTCATTACAACATTAGCATCCCTAAAGTCCACATTTGCAGCACCATATATAAAAAAGTTTTTGTTTGCAGTGAAAGGGGGCAGGACTATGACACATGAGGCAGAATTTGGGGCAGAACTGTTAATTTCAAGGGGGTTAATAGTAGGAGAAAAGTGATTAAATGATTCCTGGACCGTCAATTTTTTTTAGCTCTCATTAACTCTATTGATTTTACTTTTTCCCCTCTAAACTTAGGGTATTCTATATTATTTGGGGTTGAGTTTTACTTAGTTTTAAAACTACTCTTTACTGAGGGTTTAATCTGTACTAGGTCCTTTGCACATGCTCTTTTGCACCCTCCAAAACCAAATATTTTCCCATTTTGCAGGTGAGGAAAATGAGGCTACAGCAGTTAAGTTACTTCTCCATTGTTTTAATCCATTTATGTTGCTATAACAAAATACTATAAACCAGGTAGCTTATAAACAATAGAAATTTACTTCTCACATTTCTTCAAGCTGGGAAGTCCAAGGTCAAAATGCCAAAATTTGCTGTCTGGTGAAGACCTGAGTTTTGGCTCACAGACTTCACCTTCTTGCTGGGTCCTCACATGATAGATGAGAGTACAGGTCTCTAAGGTATCTTTTATAAGGATTAGTATCCATTCTTGAGGACTCTATGCTCACGATCTAATCACCTTTCAAAAGTGCCACTTCCTAATGCCATCACACTAAAGGTTAGGCTTCAACATATGATTTGGCAGGGCACAAAGATTCAGACTATAGTGTTCATTTTTCTACTTATTACTGGCAAAGCCAGGACTCACATCATCTGAGTAGGTGTCTGACTCTTGAGTTCATGCCCTAAAAACAACATTAAAGCCCCTTTGTCTCCACAGATGGAGAACAGCATTTGTGATGAGCACCGAAGTACTTCTGTAGCCAGTGTCTTCATCTGGGGACAAAGCAGGGAGCAGGGCCTTTTCAGGGTAAAGAGCAAGACAGAATGAGAGAGGTTCCAAAGCAGCTCAGCATCTGTTTTACATGCAGGGATTTGGCATCTGATGCATTTGAGCAAGGCTCCCCAATACCTGACAAGAGCAGATCTGCAGTAGCATGGTTCCCACAGGTGTCTGAAAGAAGCAAAGGTCATGCTCTGCTCCAAAGGGTGGAAACCAGCACTTCTGCCTCCTGTGCTTTCACATACTTCAAAGTCTTAAGAAGGATGGAGAGGCCAGGGATTTAGCTCAGTGGTTCTATTGCCTGCCTCGAAAGCACAAGGTCCCGAGTTCGATCCGTGGTACCAAAAAAAAAAAAAAAAAAAGGAGGATGGAGAACACATAGCTACCCTTCTGAGAACCACAAGCATTCGTGCTCCAGCATTCTTTTATTCCCTACAACCAGTGGACAAAGCTGGACCCCTGTAAACAGTGAAGCCAGGAACATTTCTCTGGGGTTCTGCCCAGTTGTGTGCCTTTTCTTACACAGTGCTATCCCTTCTCTCACCCCTTGGCTAGTCTGTATTCTGATGTCTTTGCTGGAAAGAAATGAAATATGAAGACACTGCAGCATTGTACAGGCATGGGATCTCAGAGGTTTCATTTCAGCAGAGATCAGAGCATAAAGGTGAGGGACATGAAAAGTATACAGGTGACACAGGATGCCGATATCTGATGCATGATTGAAGCAGTAGAAGCTCAGTAAGTAGAGAAATGTATTCTGGAAACCAAGCCCTAGCAAAGGAAGTTTAGGCACTAGCAGGTCAGAGTGTGTTTCCTGGGGTGGGGGTGGGGGGGCTAGCATCCTGAAATCATGTGAATGCAGGCTCTGTGGAGGTCTTGGAGGTTGATAAATATTTTTATTGTGTTTATAGGAAGCACTGTCTTTGATAATAGTTCCACAAAATGTAGATCCTGTAATTCGTGGACTGCTAGGAGCATTGTTCTGATTCATATGGTCTCTCATGCTTTTAAGACTAGCAAATTAAATGAATTATTGGAAAAAAACCTCTAAGAAACAAATGATAATCTCTCTCCCCAAATAATCTGTTTCCCTCCATCACGGGAGAAATTGCCATGACTTTGGCCAAATTGTTAATGTTATTTACATCTCAAGTAGTATCTTCTTTTAATCTAAAAGAGAACATGAAGGAAAAAAAACCTAATTCATTTGAGGACAAGGGTTTTTACTTAAAATATATGTGGCTCTGCTGGTCAAGAGCCTCCTCTGTGTCAGTGCCAGAAATGAGTCACAAGCCAAATGCCGCATCAGTCTTTGTAAACTTATGATTAGCTTTCAGTCCAACAGAGCCTGTGTTTGTCACCAGGATATTTGCTCCCCAGCTACTGCTGAAGGATCAGTGACATACTTCAAAGATTTGGGGAACACTTTCTGTTCTTTTCGAAAAGCATTTGTTCTCTCAAAACAAATGCTAGATTTGTTCATTTCCTCCAAAAAAATGAAAGGAACATTTCTTTTGATTGTTTTCCAACTCCACCTCCTCATGAGACATTTTCCTTCTGCTAGCAAAATTTGTGAGTAAACTCAGCTCCAAAATATGCCATTTCCCAATCTGAGTGCTCCCAGTCAGAGTGCTCCATAAAACCAAGGTGGAATTTATTTAGCTAATAGTATTACCTGACAAGAACTGAAACTTTGTAAGTCATCACGCATTCATTCATTGAGCAAAGTAAGCACCTGCTATAGGTTGGGCAGTATTCTTGGTACTGGGATATATTACTGAACACTATAACTAGAAGTTCCTGTCCTCACAGACCTTCATTCTAGCAGGGGAAAACAGATATCACAATAATGGTGAATTATATAGTTTGTTTAGATGGTATTATAGAGAAAAAATGAAGCAAGGGAGGAGTAATAGGGGTTCCAAGGTGTGCATGTGTGTGTGCATGTGCTGATACACTTCCTAACCACAGGATCAGGTAATATGAGGTGTGAATGAAAAATATGATGTGTGTTTAAATAATAAAGTTTATCACAAAGACACATTGCCATTACCCCCCTTCAAAATATTCCCCCTGACTTCAAACACTTATCCCGTCACTCTTGCCCCATTCAAAAGCAGTTCTGGAAATCCTATTTTGTGTGTATCTTTAGCTGTGCTGTCAAGGTTGCTTCAATGTGCTCAACTGATTCAAAATGTTTACCTTTCATGGTCATTTTGACTTTGGGGAAGAGCCAGAAGTGTCATGATGGTACATCCAGTGAATAAGGACATACCATCATGTTTTTATAAGCCTATCTTTCCATTTGATGGCACTCAGCAGCAGCTTTCACAGTATGTGTGTGTGTGTGTGTGTGTGTGTGTATATATATATATATTTTTTTTTTTAATCACATCTCATAAACAAAACATAGGAAGACTTCCAGAACTGCTTCAGAACATAGTGAGAGTGATGGGATAAGTGTGTCTGAAGCCAGGGAAGTATTTAGAGAGGGATTAACAGCAATGTGTCTTTTACAGCAATAAATGAAAATTAAACATTCATTATATTTTTCAGTCAACCCTTGTAGCTCCCCAGGAAGAAGCAGTGAGCTACTCTTGCAGGAGAAGCACCCTGGGCAGAGGTGGGAGTGTGTCTGGCTTGCTCATGGGACAAGAAAGCCAATGTGCCTAAAGCAGAGACGAGGAAGGAATAAAAGCTATGGTCAGGGTAAGGGATTTGGCTTTGCACAAGGACAAGGAAAAACATTAGAATATCCAGAATGAAGTTCTTTGTAATCAGATCATCAATATAATTAAATACAAATTTAAATAAAATTCATGTTGCAAAGCCATTATTACTCATGATCACATTTAAAGAAAACAGTGCATCTTTATCATGACCATTGTTTCAAACGGCTGAAGTGAATGCAAAAAGGTGGGGGATTTTTGAATAGGTAATTTTACTGTGTGACGAGGTAAGGGGCTGATGGAAAAAGGGTCCCCAGTCCAGCAAAAGATAAAAACTCTTTGTGCAATTCTACTAATTGAGTCAAATGACAAGATTTTATATCCCTTCCTTTGGATTTTCAAGGCCACTTATTTTCCAGATTCTTTTATTAAAACACCTGGTTATGGCACTGGCCTTGAAAGCGCAAGGTCCCAAGTTTGATCCCCAGTACCAAGAAAACCAAAAAAACCCAAAAAAACACAAACCCTGGGTCAGGCTGGGTAGAAGACATGGAAAGGAATAGGAAATCAAGTGTAAAGTGGTTAGCGGTTAATTTATTCTGAAAAGCAGTAGACAGATAGGTTCTGCCTTCAAAATCCTGAGTGAATAAAACATGGCTTGAGTTCCTGAGAAAGAGGGGGACCAGGTACAAAAAGCAAGCTTTAGTTATGACTATTTTTATTACAATAGACATATGTCACAACCTGTGAGCAAACTACACAGACACTAAATTCCAAGAATGTCTTTTTTTATAGAATCAGCCACAGAAGAGATCAGAATGCCCAACACTAGTGTAATAGTGCCTTGTAGCAGGTGAGCGCCCCTGCCCATATTACACTGGTTGGCCTAGAATTTATTTTCTCCTTCTGCATCACCCATTTATTCTACATGATGCATATGAATTTGGAATGGATACTCAGAACCACAGGTGCAGTGTAATGACTTTGACAGCCTTTCAATTTATTATTCAGTGCGAATGGGCAGCAGGGTACTGGCTTTGAGTTCCATATGAGACCTTATTTGTCATGTACTCACGGCACAGTGACCAGAACTGCTGAGGCCAAATACTTCCCATATGAACTAAATAAGCATTCTGGTGGACACATTTCTCGCCCAGGCAAAGATGTGGCCATGAAGCACATGAACCCTGGAGCTGGACTCCCTTGGTCTGAACCTCTGGTCTGCTATTTACATGCTCTGTGTTCATGGGCAACATGTTTAACTTTAAGTGAAATATAATAGTAGGTTCCTGTGAAGATAACATAAATAAAACATGTAATGTGCTTAGAATGTGTCTACTGCATGGTCAGCCTCATAAATGACTCATTATTACAGTAGTTTTAGAATAGGTATCACTAGGAATATTCAATTCTGCTGTAAATGTTACTGCCTAAATACAAATTTAATCCTTTTGCAAATTTCTGTTAATATTTTTATGGTTATAGAAGAAAAAAAGGAAAAAAAGAAACCGCAATATTTACAAAATGCTGCTTAGGGAATATTTTGAATATTCTCAGTTGTTATTGTAATACTGCATTAATTTTGCCTTATTAAATATTGAAGAAGGGGCATTGCCATTGGGAAGAAACTCAAATACATTATATGAAATTAAATGAATTTATCTTTATGGACTATAATGTTAGAGGATCCCAGATGCTACTTTTATAGTATACATCTTGTATTTTCTAAAAAAGGTCATATGTTGTGCATCTGCCAAAAAAAACAGGGAAGGATAAGACAAATGCAAGTTGAGATATTTGGAGAAAACAACTTGTGTCCATACAGTGCTCTCCTACAGGCAGCACTGAGGTGCACAAGTCAAAAGAGCATGCTCACAGAGGAACAGCAAACTTCTGCCCATGGGGAGGGATGTGGGCCAGGAAGAAGTGTAATAACAAAGGAACCAGCCAAAATTGTATCAGATCTGCCTTTACAAGCTGGAATTTCTCCATTTTCTTCTCTAATTCACTGTAAGATTTAAATTATGTTGCTGATTTTGGGGCACTAACTGTTTTATGAGTCAAGAGAAACACAATCAGGAAAATTATTTTTAAATTCATATACTTTTGATCAAAATATAATCAACTCAGTGACAAAAACCTTTTTAAAAAAAACCTATTTTATTTGGGAAATAAATTTTACATATATTGAATAATAGTTTTACAGAATTATATTTCATTGGGTCAGATTCTGATTATAATTCTTTGAAAAATCAAAAAGGAGACTGTACAAGAGTCTTTACATTCAAAACAGGTAAAACATTCAATTATAATGAAAAAGTATGCAAGATATAACAGTGTAATGCCAAGAAATGAAAGGTTAACTTTGATATGAAAATGAATTTAAACTCTAATAAACTCTTTAATATAATCTGCAAATAATAGATATAATTTGAACAACTTAAAAAGAATGCACTGCGTATCCTAGCATGTCCTATTCATTTGTTTTCCTCCTGTGGTACTAGAGGTTGAATCCAGGACTTCAAACATGTAAGGCAAGCGCTCTGACACTAACCCACGTCCCTAGCCCTCTTCGTTTTTATCGTGAGACAGGGTCTTGCTAATTACCCAGGCTGGCCCCAAACTTGTGAGTCTCCTCTCACAGCCTCTCCAAGTAGCTGGGGTAGCGAGCATGCACCACTGTGTCAGGCTACATTTCTCATTCTTTTCATCAAGAGATCAACGGCAGATGATAATTCCAATTTCACTATAGATGCTAAGGAGCATCATATGTCAGCCAGATTCAGAACAATGCCAACTGTGTAAAACAAACAAGATTTTCTCTCTGCAAAGATAACATCTATAAAAATTAAAATCATTATTAAAGTAGTTTTCCAGAAAATATGTTCTATGGTCCACACAGATCACCAAGATAATTTCTAGGGTAAGAAGAACTAATGAAGAGTTGGCATCAGGCACATGAGAAGTCATCAGTGCCATCCAAACCTGGCTGGAATAATCTGGAGGAGAGGCAGGCAAGGTGTGCCCATGTGGCTCCTATGGCACCATCCCATTGATTAATAAAAGGAACATCAAGGCAGATTTGGGGGTTTTATTTTATTTTTGCTTGTTCTATGCACATGAGAAGTAGAGGGGAAATGAAATAGTTTTCCTATTTTTGGAAAACATATAACTCCTCCATTTTACTGGCTGAATAGAAGATAAATGGACAGTGGCATGAATTTTGATTAAGAAATACCTAGGAGCTCAAAATAAAAAATTTATAAATATAATTTATTATTTGGACATTTAAAATTATGACTTGGTGCATTAATTATGGCAGAATTTGTCCATAATTGCATACAAATTCCCTCTGTGGCCATTGTGTTGCTTTAGGACAATATTTCTGAGACTTGTGATTCATCTTTGTACATGCCCTAGGGTTAAACTGCCTTTCATCTTAATAAATCTGAAAGAATTATTAAGATGGAAATGTTTTATAGAAATATCACCGCAATCATTTGGCACATGCATAACTTAATGCCCTTTCCAAATACTGACCACAGGACAAAAAAACACCACAAAAAATAACAACAGAACAATGTAGCTTTTTCCCTTTATGCTTGACTCAAATTTTTCTGCTTAGTAATAATGACATATTGTCCCATTTCATTGCTTTCAAAAATGTTTCTAGTGACCCTTGGGAATGGTATGTACTATTTCCCTACATTTTTGCCCTTGGCAAAAATTTCTTTATTTAGATTACTCTTTGAGAAAACCATTTCCATTTGAATTGTGTGTGTTCTAAGGTCCTTCAGTTAATAAGAGTTTTTGACCTTCTGGTTTCTACACAGCCAGTTCTCTTCCTAGAAATGATTAATGGCCTTATTTCTCTTTTTTAAAAAAAAATTCTTTTATTGGTACATTTTAGGTATACAACACAGATACATTTCTCATTGGAAACTTGTACCTTTATGTGATGCATCTTGGTTATTTTTTCCCCATTCCTAGCCCTCCCTTCACCCCCTCAACACTTCCCTATTTACAAAGACTTTATTTCCATTTTTTCCATTTCTCAGCATTTTTCCTTTCCCTTCTCTCCTTTCCCCTGCCCCTCCCACTACCCCTACCCCTTTGGACATTTTCTTCCTATTTTGTATTATTGATTATTCATTCTAATCATTGGTACATTTTAGGTATACAATATAATGACATTCATCATTGGAAATTTGCACCTTTACATAGTCTCTCTTGGTTCTTGTTTTTCACCCCTGCCCAGCCCTTCCTTCAACCCCTCCATTCCTCACTATTTACAAAGATTTTGTTCCTATTTTTCCATTTTCTCATATTAATTCCATGCCCTTCTTTCCTTTCCCCTACCCCTCCCACTTCCTTCCCCTTTGCCCCTTTTCTTCCTATTTCACATTACCTATTATACATTTTAGTCCTTATTTACACTTTCAGTTTCTCACACCAGAGAAACTATTCAGTATTTATACATGTGTGTCCTACTTATTTCACTTAAGAGTATTGCCTCAATGTGCATCCACTTAGCTATAAATGTCTCTAATTTCTCATTTTTTATGGCTGAGTAGTACTCCATTTTATAAAAAAAACACATTTTCTTTATCCAGTCTCCAGTTGATGGGCATTTGGGCTGTTTCCAAGTTTTAGTTATTACAAACTGTGCTGCTATGAACATGGGCACACATATATCACTGTGGTATGATTCCTTTAATTCTTTGGGGAAGATCCCCAGCAGTGGAATAGCGGGGTCAAATGGGACTTCCAGTCCTAGTTCTTTGAGGTATCTCCATACTGATTTCCACAGTGGTTGCATCAGTCTATACTCCCACCAGCAGTGGAGCAGGGTTCCTCTTTCCCCACAGCCCCGCCAGCATTTGTTATTGGTTGATTTCATGATAGCAGCCGTTCTTTCTGGAGTGAAGTGGAATCTCAGTGTTGTTTTCATTTGCATCTCTCGAATGACCAGTGATGTTGAACATTTTTTCATGTATTTCTTTGCTATTTCTACTTCTTTGTCTGAGAAATGTCTGTTCATTTCAGATGCCCATTTTTGGATTGGGTCTTTAAATTTGGGAGGTCTGATCTTTTTAAGTTCTTTATAGATTCGAGATAGTAGACCTTTGTCTGAGAAAGAGCAGGTGAAGATTTTTTTCCCACATTGTGGGTTGTCTCTTCACACTGCTGGTGGTTTCTCTTGCTGTGCAGAAGCTTTTTAATAAGAAGAGATAGTACTTGTTGATTGTTTGTGCTAGTTCACGGGCAACTGAGGTTTTGTTCATAAAATCTTTTCCTACACCGATGTCTTCAAGAGTTCTACCTAACCTCTGTTCCAACTGGTTCAGCGTTTCTATTTTAATATTTAGATCTTTAATCCATTTTGATTTTAGTTTAGTGCATGGTGAGAGATATAGGTCTAGTTTTAATCTTTGGCAAGTTGAAGCCCAATTTTTCCAGCACCATTTATTAAAGAGGCTATCTTTCCTCCAGTGAGGGTGTTTAGCTCCTTTATCAAAGATGGCTGAGTCTGTCTGGCATTGTTTCTGCATCTCCTAATCTGTTCCATTGGTCCTCAGATCTGTTTCTTTGGCAGTACCATGCTGTTTTTATCACAGTAGCTTTGTAGTAGAGTTGCAGGTTGGGGATTGTGATACCCCCTGCCATGTCTCTGTTACCTAGAATTGCTTTTGCTATTCTGGGTCTCTTCTTGCTCCAGATGAATTTTTGGATTGTTTTCTCGAGGTCTATGAAGTATGCTGGTGGGATCTCAATTGGAATTGCATTAAATCTATATAGCAGTTTTGGAAGTATGGCCATTTTCACTATATTAATCCTTCCTACCCAGGAGCAGGGAATGTCTGTCCATTTTCGGATATCATCTTCAATCTCTCTTTTCAGAGTGCCATAGTTTTCAGAGAAGAGGTCTTTGATTTCTTTCGTTAGGATGATTCCTAGGTATTTCAGTTTTTGGAGGCTATTGTGAAAGGAATTGTTTGCCCTATTTCTCTCTCAGTGAGTCTGTCATTCATGTAGAGGAAAGGTATTGATTTTTGTGTGTGGACCTTGTAAGCAGCTACTTGACTGAATTTGGTTATTAAGTCTAGAAGACTTTTGGTGGAGTTCTTGGGGTCTTCTATATAGAGTATCATGTCATGTGCAAATAATGACAATTTGACTTCTTCATTTCCTATCTTTATTCCTTTTATTTCTTTCTCTTGCCTAATTGCCGTGGCTAATGTTTCCAAAACTATATTGAACAAGAGAGGTGATAGTGGACATCCTTGCCTTGTTCCTGATTTTAGTGGGAAGGATTTCAGTTTGTGACCATTGAGTATGATATTGGCTGTTGGTTTTTCATAGATGGCTTTTATCAGTTTGAGGTAGAGACCATCTATTCCAATTTTTTGTAGGGTTTTTATCATAAATGCATGTTGGATTTTGTCAAATGCTTTTTCTGCATCTATGGAGATAATCATATGGTTTTTGTGCTTGGCTCTATTGATATAGTGTATTACATTGATTGATTTGTGTATATTGAACCATCCCTGCATCCCTGGGATGAATCCCACTTGATCAGGGTGTATGATCTTCTTGATGATCTTCTGCATTCTATTTGCCAGTATCTTATGAAGGATTTTTGCATCTATGTTCATTAGTGAGATTGGCCTATAGTTCTCCTTTTCGGTTGGGTCTTTCTCTGCTTTGGGCATCAAGGTGATGCTTGCTTCCAGGAATGAATTTGGGAGTACTGCTTCCTTTTCAATTTCATTGAAGAGTTTAAACAGTAGTGGCAGCAGTTCCTCTCTAAATGTCTTGTAGAATTCAGCAGTGAAGCCATCAGGGCCTGGGCTTCTCTTAGGTGATAAGTTTTTAATTACATTTTCAATTTCATTGGTTGATATTGGGTTGTTTAGAATTTTTAGGTCTTCTTCATTCAACTTTGGTAATTCACACATATCTAGGAATCTGTCCATTTCTTCTGTGTTTTCCATCTTATTGGCGTATAGGTTCTGGAAGTAGGTATTGATGATCCTCTGGATTTCTGCTGGGTCTGTTGTCATTTCACCCTTTTCATTCCTAATTGCATGGATTTGGGCCTTTTCTTTCCTTTTTCTGACAAGGTTGGCTAAAGGTTTGTCAATTTTGTTGATTCTTTCGAACAACCAACTCTTGGCTTCATTGATGTTTTGTATCATTCTCTTAGTCTCCATTGCATTGATTTCTCCTCTGATCTTCATAATTTCCTCCCTTGTATGAGCTTTGGGCTTGTCCTGCTCTTCTTTTTCTAGAAGCTTGAGGTTCAGCATCAGGTTGTTTAATTGGGCTCCTTCTGTTTTCCTAATATGAGTATTCATTGCTATGAATTTCCCTTGTAAGACTGCTTTCATTGTGTCCCATAGATTCTGATATGTTGTATTATCATTGTCATTTAATTGAAGGAACTGTCTGATTTCTTCTTTAATTTCCTCTGTGATCCATTGGTTATTCAGAAGTGTGTTGTTCAATTTCCACGTGTTTATGAAATTTTTTGAGTATCTTTTGCTATGGATCTCCAATTTCATCTCACTATGGTCTGATAATACACAGGGGATAACTTCAATTCCTTTGCACTTACTTAAACATGTTCTATGTGTGAGTATGTGGTCTATTTTGGAGAATGATCCATGTGCAGCTGAGAAGAATGTGTGTTCTGATTTTGTGGGGTGGAAGACTCTGTAAACATCTGTTAAGTTCTTTTGTTCAAGAGTTTGAGTTCTAGTATTTCATTGCTTATTTTTTGTCTAGTTGATCTATCTATTTGTGACAGTGGGGTGTTGAGGTCCCCCACTACAATTGTATTAGTGTATATATGACTTTTTTTGTCTGTTAGTATTTGTTTTATATAGTTGGGCGCACTAGTGTTTGGTGCATAGGTATTTATGATTGTCATCTCTTCCTCTTGGATTCTTCCCTTTACAAGGATGTAGTGTCCTTCTTCATCTCTCTTAATCAGTGTTGGTTTGAAATCTACTTGATCTGCAAAGAGGATAGCTACTCCTGCTTTTTTTCAGTTTCCTGTCACATGGAGTATTGTTTTCCACCCTTTAACTTTCAGTCTATGAGTTTCCTTTTGAATGAAGTGTGTTTCTTGTATGCAGCATATTGTTGGATTTTGCTTCTTGACCCATTCTGCCAGTCTATTTCTTTTGATTGGTGAATTGAGATCATTAACATTGATGGTTATAACTGAAACGTATTGACTTGTCATTGCCATGACTTTTTCTTTTTGTTGGGTTCTCCCCCTTTACATTTAATTTCTTATCATGCCAGATGGGTTCATTCTGCTTTGCTTCCTGGGTTTGTGATCCTCAATGTCTGTTCCTAGGATATTGTGTAAAATTCTTTGGAGTGCTGGTTTGGTATTCACGAAGTTCCTAAGGTGCTCTTTGTCATGAAAGTATCTTATTTCTCTATCCATTTTGAAAGATAGTTTTGCAGGGTACATCAATCTGGGTTGGAGGCTGTTTTCTTTTAGAGCTTGGAATATGTCACTCTAAGCTCTTCTTGCCTTGATGGTTTGTGTTGAGAAGTCTGCTGTGATTCTGATGGGCTCTCCTTTGTATGTGACCTGTTTCTTCTCTCTGACTGCTTGGAGAACTTTGTTCTTCTGTTGTGTTTCTGGAATCTTAACAATTATATGCCTATGTGTAGATTTTTTTTGATCAAGGCTATTTGGAGTCCTATATGCCTCACTTATCTGTATGTCAAGTTCTTTTCCCCTGCTTGGGAAGTTTTCTGCCATTACTTCTGCGAAGAGTTTTTTTATGTCATCTGCACTCTCTCGTGTTTCTTCATTGACTCTGATCAGTCTTATGTTATTCTTCTTTGCATCATCTAGCAGCTGCTGGATTGATTTCTCATATTCCCTTATACTTTTGAAACAATTTTTCTTTTCCTGGTCATTAATTGCAATCTTATCTTCTATATCTGAAATTCTGTCCTCACATTGGCTCATTCTGCTGTGTAGACTTTCAATGGAGTTTTTCATCTCCTAGAAATCTATTTGCATGTATTTTATGGATTCCATTTGTTTCTTATGTTGGGATTCCATCATGTTCCTGAGCTCCTCTCTAGATTTATTAATCATGTCTTGCACTAGGGGCACAATTTCTCCTGTTATCTGAGAAATTATTTCTGATTTCATTTTTTCCAGATCCCCTTTTGTTGCCAGTTCAGTGGGTCCAGGTGGTTGAGTATCAGAGTGTTCCATCTCATTTCCCTTTGTGGTTGCTGTAGGTGATCTGGACGTCTGGTTTTGAGGCTTATTTACGTGTTTTGTCATTTTGACTGGGGGGGCAAGGGGGGTGCTGTTGACATCCACGTGGCTCACCTCCTCTGAGCTGGGAGAGGTGGGCCAAGGACCGGGAGTGGTGGTAGGAATGGTGGCCCGAAAGCCCTTTCCTCTGGGCCAGGAGCAGCAGGATATTTGGCAGCCCAGAACCCCCTTCCTCTGGACTAGGAGCAGTTGGACGGCAGCTCGGAAGCCCTTACCTCTGGGCCAGGAGCGGCAGGACGGACAGCAGCCCAAAAGCCCTTTCCTCTGGGCTGGGAGTGGAGGGAGGGATGGTGGCCAGGCAGCCCCTTCTTTGGACCAGGAGCAGTGGGACAGAGGCTCAGAAGCTCCTACTTCTGGGCAGGAATTCTTTAAATGCTGAGAACTTGATTAGCTCCAGTACAGTGGTCTGGTGGTCCGGTGTCCTCTGCGTCTTTGTAGTGTGGAACCAGGTGGCTGTACAGAGAAGAGGCCAAAGGAGCGGGGGTGGGGGTGGGGTCCAGTGGATTGCCGCCGGGGCGCGGGCTGATTCGGTGCTTTCAGCGCGACTCTTGACCCCGGGACCGCGTCCGCAGACCTGCCTATCTGCAGCGGGCTGATTCGGTGTTTCCATCGCGACTGGCCCTTAATTCTCTTCATATGGGGAACCAAAGCAAACCATCACTTTCTTCAAAAAAGTACACTGATTCTTAGGATAAACTAGGATGATGAGATATGTATCACCAAACTGGAACAAGTTCCCTGGGTTCCAGAAAGAAAGAGAGGTCTCACCTAACACTGTATTCACAAAATAATGGGACAAGTATTCTGGGTGAATTTAAACAAAACAAAAAGGGCCAGGGATTTAGCTTAGTGACACTGCTCCTGCCTTGAAAGCACAAAATCCTGAGTTCGATCCCTCATATCACCACCCCCTAAAAAAGTGCAAGTAGCCACTGTCCCCCTGGGGCTATTTGCTTGACTCTTGGCCTCTCTATTTACTATTTCCTCCACCTATGTCCTTCTTTTGGGATCTTAGTTTAAATGTGTCTATCAAAGTGATAGTAGTCTGCTTGCCTCATTTTTTACATTCTTTCATTGAGTTCTCTTGAAATATCGATGTCAGATTAACTTCATCAACGCAATTCTGGGCACATGTCATTTTTACTCAAGAATTTAATAGATGAATATAATTCAAACTCAAATAGTATATTTGCAATTAGCCATGATCTCAAATTCAACATGTTCACAACCACACTCTCTCTCTTCCTCTCAAAAGCAGCTTTTCTTTTTCATTTCCCATTCTGGTCAGCAGCATCACCATCCAGCTGGTCTATAAAGGCAGAGTCAGGCCGGGTTTTCTCACATTTCATTGCCAACTGGCATACAGGTCCCCTCAAATGTATTCTGAGCTGTCTCCCCTCGTCCTTACCCTCACATAGGGCCTGGGCTCAGCCTGTCTTGCTCCTTGCCTGCATGCTGTTGTGAAGAGCTATGATGTCTGCCTTTATATGACCATTATACCTTTAAATATACATACATACATATGTATGTGCCTACACACATATTTTTGACATTTGTAGACAAATTATATCATATTGCAATTATTGTGTTGGCTATATTTCCTGTATTCCTCACTGGTTACTTTTTGAGGAAGTCTGAAACATAGTACCTCATTCAAGAATGAATAAATGAATGTTTATTCCTATGTACACATACACAAAAGGAAGGAAGGGAAAAAAGAAGAGAAGGAAGAAGGATGGGAGAAAGTGAGGGAGGGAAGTATCCCCCAAATTACTTTCAACCACTTTGGTCTATTTTCTGCTTTAAAATGGTTTACTTTTTTCCTTTTGGCCATCCTGCTTCAGCCTCCCAGAGTGCTGGGATTACAGGCTGTGCCACCATGCATAGCTTCAATTATCTACTCTTTCTAACAAAGTCTTTCCATGTCTTAAATATTGAGTCCTTACCAGATCAAGGCAGTTATACTGTAGTAATAAAAATAATTTGGACAGAATTAATAAATCCATTATAATGTAGTTATTTGAAATCTACTTCCTCACTGAATTTAGGACCAAACTACACAAGAAAAGCTCTAGCATACAAAGATTTGTTTTCAGGAAAATGAAAATGCCTATCAGTTTGCCATTAAACATTTCCCTTAGGAGTGACTTTCTGGTTTTCTCATTTCAATTCAAATAATTTTTACAGAGCACGAACGAGGGGCACAGGATGGTTCAAGGGGCTCCCTGGCATGTCTCTCATCCATGGCAAGAAAGTTTGTTAAGTGCCTTCTAAAACATACAACAGGGGCTGGGGATTTAGCTCAGTGGTTTCGCCGCCTGCTGTGCAAGCACAATGACCCGAGTTCGATCCCCTGTACCAAAAAAAAAAAAAAAATACAACAGTTGCATACTTATTACTTTATACACTGAATCAATTTGAAGACTGTTTTGTAGCAAGGCATATCTGTAGTTGTATTCTGTATAAGAGGAAAATGCTACATAATAAAGAAATATTTTACAACACACTTGAAATTTAGATATACTTTCCAAGTCATTTGAATCACTTAAATATAGTAGCTTTGTCTAGTTATATTTTTTAAAGTCTTTCTCAGTGCCCCCCATCCCCACGAACAAAGCCATTTACGAAATTACATTAATCACATCTTCTCTGTGCTTTTTAAATCAATCAATCAATCAATAAAAATAGAAAGCTGCAGAACCATTTTCCCCATGCTTCTCTATGTTGGATTTTCCTTTGCCTTGCATTCTCTCCTTTCATAACTTGTTCCTATGGACTTTCTTCACCAGGCTAACAGCTTCTGTCAGCAAGCTTTTCTTCAGTACAGTATCAAAAGCTTCACAGAAAAATGGATTAATCATGTTCACTGTTTCTCTTTGTTTACCCCATCAACTCTTGTGGAATTCAAGCAGATCAAGAAAATGCATGTCTAATCACACATGTGAACTTCCTCTTAGTTATTTTAGTGTACTCTTTTAAATATAACACATAATTAAAAGTTCTCTAAAGACTAATAAGTTTCAAATAGGCTTAATTTTACCAAATGTCCTCCACATCAACTGTATTGCAGTGAAATATAATTTTCTTTAAATACATATTCATTGTACCTTGAGTTCCAAAAGAGAAGCTTACATATGCAAGTGCCACAGAAATAATTCGGCATTTTCTTTACTATTTCCACAAATATTCCTCGTGAGACAGACATACTTTAACATTTTAAAACAATAGTGAATTGGGATTAAATATTATTCATCAAATAACAGAAGTCATGTACTCTATGATCTTTCAAAGCTGACTTTTGAATGGTCATTGACAATTCTAAATTGGAGGTTCCCCATTGAAGTCTTAGCCTTAAAAATATCAGAATGCCATCCTTCTTCAGCAATTTCAGGCCAAGATTTAAACGATATAAATATTGGTGACTTTATCACTTCTTTACGTAGTCATTTAATGTAGTAATTCTCTATTACATAAAAATTCCTTCATGTTCAGGATGGGATTGTTTGCTTTGCTTTTCTCAATGTTATAAGTAGCTTTTCTGAATGGCCCTGATGATTTCCTTTTTCAAAATACTGGAGTCTCATGGCATATCAGCCAACACCATCACCAAAGATCGCTTGGCCATTTCTTCTACGCTAGATTCCTCACTCAGCATTTTAGAACATAGCTCTCTGATCACTTTAATCTTCTTGCTAAGAGTTAAATGGTCAGAATATTTTTAAAGTAGTAGAATTCTTATGTCTCAGGTAACAAGTAAAAGATACTAAACAAATAAAAAATTCTCACTCGTCTTTTTTAAACCAGTAGCTGGGGAGAACAATATGAAGAATATCCTTTTTTTTTAAAATATGCTGTGAAAAAATAGTTGGTTTAATGGGGATTCAGAATGCAGCAAGAGAAGTCACAACCTGGTGGAGCAGACTGGAAGTAGAATTACCCTGGCTGGGCTGATAGGGGTACTGCCTCCAGGAAGAGCAGGTTTCCAAATGAGACCCCAGGTCCACCCACTGTCTACAGGACAACCTATTTGCACATCTCTTAGTGCCATTCAGCGAACTGCACTCTATGTACTTCCAATGGAGAACTTTGAAAGAACAAAAATTAAACTCAGGGCAGGATTACTGATAGGACGGACACGTGCCACCAAGCATTTCTGTTTACTAGAAGGGCATTCCTCCTGCGAACTTCAGAGTTTATAGGATCCCTACCAGGGTACAGCGGAGAAAGCTGTTATGAGACAATATTTCTGTTATCTGATTAATAATAAGAGAGTCTGCTAGGTCTGTGGTTTCATTTACAAAGGCACTGGTGTGAAATAAACTCAGAGACGACCAGTTTGCAAATGGGCCCACGTGAGCAAAGCACCAGCCGCTAAAGGAGCACTTCGGACGCACCTCAGCTGCAGAGGAAGCTGAAGGAGGCATCCTAGGAGCACATTAATCAACACATTCAAGGAATGCATTAATCAACACTGCTGCCACAGGCTGGCACGCCTCATTGTTTCATCGGAGCATGCTAAATAACCCAGAGCAGCAATTTGAATATGGACTCCCACCATGCCGCAAAAAACAAAATCCCTTTTAACACTGTCTCCATCCACCATATTCTACCCAGCTCCTTCAATAGAAATCATCCTTTCCCGCATTCCACGTAGTTTATGGACTCGCTCGCCACTGCAGTCAACCAGAAACAAAGAATCTTCAGAGACCCGCTAAGTTTGACAAAAGCTGTAAATGCCTTCTGCACATATGAAAACTTGAAGCCATCCAAAGGATTTCTTTTTCTTTTCTGTACAAAATGAATGCTGTCACAAAAGGCAAGATAAAACAAAGCAAAGCAAAGCAAAAAAAAAAAAAAAGCCAAGCATCTATTTGTGTATGCAGTCAGTTGTGACAGCAACATACTGCATTACCAGCAGGGGCCTGGGCCTGGACTCCTGCGCCACACTGGGCTTCATTTTCCTCCTGGGTAGCTCCCTAGATAACCCTCCTGTCAGAATTCAACTCCCTCCAAAGCAGCCAGGGATGAAATGGCCAGATGCTGGGTGGAAGGGCTGCACTAACATCCCGGGCACCGAGGCACGGAGGCCTACCTTTGTGTGTGGACTCAAACACAGGAGGCTTTCCAGTGCCCTGCTGTGTCTCAGTTCAGGCCGTCCACATGTGAAGGATCTCACTTGGCTGTGGTCCACGACTAAAGTTCAATAAATAATGATTTTGATAAGAATGCTGATCATAATTCTGAATGAATCAAGGATGCTATTATTATCATTTGGAATAAGGACCCTCTAGCAAGGAAACTTATTTCAACAGAGGTTGTACTTTCTGGAAACAAGGATCATAGGGCAGTGGCTCCCTTCTGTTGGTGGCCCTGCTAGGGTCCATGGTCCACTGGCCCAGCCTTATCGCATCAGCTCTTTTGCTGGCAACCCTAAAAAACAGTTAAGAACTAAGAGCCAATAAATGCAGCAGCAGGGAGAGAAAGCAAATTGGATCCAGTAAGTATCTGCATAGAGCTCATCACAAAGGTTAGTGCATCAGGCCTTGGGTGTACAAAGGCTCAGTCACAATGTTTCTTTTACTGTTAGGATTCAGGCAATTTTCTCCTCTCAATTACAAGGCAATTACTTCTCTCCAGGATTACAGTGGGAGGAGAGGGAGGAACACACGAAAGCTGCAGGGTTCCTTATTGACCACTAGCACTAATTGTTGCTTCCACAAAAACATAATACCACCTTTCTCATCACTGTCTCACCAGTACACCACTGCCCACCCAACTGTCTTCCAAGAGAATGTTGGTGTCTTTCTTGAGACGCCTCCCAACTGCTCTTTCTGAGCCTTCAAAAAATGGCTACCAAACTGGGCAGCGAAGAGTAGTGGGAGGGGGAGAGGGGAGAGTGTCCAGAGAAAAATGGCGTGACCCGTGAGAAGGAGGGCAGGAGGTAAGGGGCAGGAAGGGGCTAGTAAAGGCACTTCAGTCATGGACACCGTTGTAACTCAGGAGATAAACATCAGGAAACACAATTCTATCTTCCTACAGAAGCACTGTACA
Organism: Heterocephalus glaber; assembly: GCF_053883595.1. Classification (NCBI taxonomy): domain Eukaryota; kingdom Metazoa; phylum Chordata; class Mammalia; order Rodentia; family Bathyergidae; genus Heterocephalus; species Heterocephalus glaber. The sequence continues at coordinate 20,942,993 of NW_028258156.1, read as the reverse complement.
TGAGATTTACTATGCTTCCATCTACCCCAGGACACAGGGCGCTGCTCAGACTCCACGTGGAAATAAGAAGCTGGGCAACAGCCAGGTCAGAAGAACAGAATGTTTCTTATCACACCGTCGCCCAGCTTCCTGGAATGCTGCACTTGGGTGGTGAGTAGCTCTGCCATGGAGACTTTGGCATGATCGCAGGGGGCTATGCAAGTGTGCTTAGGTCTCCAGAGATGCCCAGCTCAGTGGAAATCCAGAGCTTCCCCCCTGACATGTCAGGGTGAAGAGGGAGGAAGTTAATAAATACAAGAAAAGACTATCCAGGTTTTCTGGATGACTAAATATTGGGTCAAAGTCAACTAATATGTAACAATAAAGAGGTGAATACCTTTTATATACATTTATTAATTTTCAGTTTTTTGAGACAAGGTCTTGCTGTGTGGTCCTGGCTGGTCTCCATGAGCTCCATGAGCTTTTCATTTCAGTTTTGTGGGGTGAATATTCTTTCTAAGAATACTGTGTATTTTCTGAATTTGACTGGTATAAATTAACATGAAATAAAATTTCTCAGCTTTAAAATGATCCTATAAGCGGGCTGGGGATTTAGCTCAGTGGCACCATGCCTGCCTCACAAGTGCAAGGTCCTGAGTTCGATCCCTGGTACTGGGAAAATAATTATTTTTAATTTAAAAAATGATCCTATAAGCTAAAATTTTGATAGATCTCTTTATTGTTACATTGTATCAAAAATTACACTTCCATTTAGGCTTTGTAATAATATATTGGTTTATAGTCACAAATCAAATAAATTATAAGACAAAATCTTTCTAATCAGTTTTATTTTATTCATTCAGAATATAATTACCCTTCTCCTGAGATGTATGAATAACTTTAAACATTTAGTTCTATAAGCCAAAGGAAAGAATAACTTTCAAATCATCAACCAAACACAATCAGTAAACAATCTCAATAACCTGCTAGATTTTTCTTTTTATATAGTTTGCCAAATGGGAACCTTCTTTAAAGCATAGCACAGGCATTATTCCAAACTTAATAGCGTAGCCAAAACAGAAAACAGGATAAACAGCCATTTCAGGAGGGTCCCTGTGCCTCTCTCTAGGTAATTATTGGAATCCCATTATTAGCCATCCTGTGTTTTAGCCCAGGTTTTCAAACCAAGGAGAAGGCAGATTTTTCCGTGGTGAGAATTTGCACATTAGGACAAATTAAAACTGTGAACATAGTTTTTACATGCAACACCAGACAGGTGTAGGTAGCACTTCTCAGAGAAAGATGCGGATTGGTATGGGAATTCACAAGCCACAACCCACAGCTCTGGCTGCTTTCACCTGTAGATACCACAGAACATCAGTGATCCTGGGAAAAACAACTGAAATCTTTAGCTACAAAACAAAAACAAAAACCAACTTTCTTATTCTAATGTCAGAGGCCAAGTCTTGAGCAGCCTGGAGGCACTCTGAATACAAGTGTGCTTTAGAATTTACAGACATCTCTGCAAGTCTTTTCCAGACCCGGGAAAGAAACTAGGAAGACACTCAGTATTTGGTTTTGGCTGGATGAAACCACCCAGAAAGATAAAATGAGATATTTTAGTGGTTCTAATGAAACCTGACAACTATAAGTTCACATTAATCACTTACTAAAAGGCTAGGCAAAAAGATCGGTAAGAACTATGTATTGAGAAAGATGGAATTGAGCCTTTCTACTTGTTCTGATAGAAGGCAGATTTTTTAAAATAAAATATCTTCCATGAGATGAAAGAAAGATGAAACATGGCACCCAGCCAGGACATTCCCTTGGAACTACCCAGAGTGTGCAAGGAAGTAGGACAGAGCCCACTATTGCACCCCAACCGTTAGACCTTACAGTGCTGCTCCCCACGGTTCCTATGTTTGTCTTGTCTTCATGTATTTTGCTTGCTTTAGAAACCATATTTACAATAAGCCCCTGCCCTTCCTTTTCACCTCTCATAGGTATTACACCATGTATTAGCTGTAGAAGGTCACATCACGATTTATTAGTGATAACTAGTATTTTATTGTGAAGCCACTCTACTACTCAACACCATTATTACTAATTCATAATTTCTAATACTTGTGACTTGGTATGAACATATGCCATATCCTTATGGGTTGAGTAGACTGTTATATCACTTTTCTTTGTGGATGTTTTTTACTTTATAAAATATGGACACTTGTAGGGGACAGGTATATCAGAACTTTACAGTAAGTCATTTTGCCTTAACTAAGGGAGCTTTCTGTTAAAAGATCCACTATACAACATCCAGGATTTTAAAATATTGGTTATGATTACTAATCATTTTGTTAGTCTTTGTTCATTTTCATGTTTTAAGGACTCTTCAAGTAGAACAAAATGTGTGCTATTTGATTTACAAAGCAATATTCATTTCTAGGTTACTGATTTGGGTATTTCTAATGGTATTCTGAAACACTGTAAGAACTATTTAGACATAAAAAAATCACATTTATTTATTTATTTATTTATTTTATTTCCCCCAGTACCGGGGATCAAACTCAGGACCTCACACTCACCAGGCCAGCCTGGCACCACTGAGCTACATCCTTGGCCCTGAAATCCTTTTTAATACAACACAATGAATGTGAATTTAGCAGAGGCATGAATCACTTCCTCTTAATTACTAAACAACATCTCAATGGATCAATTTAAGAATTCTAAAGAATAAGGCACAACACGCTGGCAGGATTTTACTACTTCAAAATCTTACATATGAACTTCTTAATTAAAATCCCTGAGAGTGTATTTATTAAACAAAATCTATGAGGCATGGAGTGCTCTCATAATTCCTAAGAAAGCTATTCATGGGTTGAGATACAGTTCTCTGAACTGTATTCCAGATCTGCAGTTAAGATATTTTTCATCAAGTTCGGGACTATAATAGATGGCTTTTCAGAAGGCCCCACAGGCCTGACAGGGTTTGTTCTAGAGCTGATAATTCTAAATGACATAATGGGAATGAGGTGGGCAGCAAGAGTGGGGAAGGGATTTATAAAGCAGAAAACACATTTCCAAGTGATATTTAAACTTCCAAAACTGACCTTTTATTATTATTTTATCCACTGAGAGATGAGAAAAAAAAGGACTGCGTGTTCTCAGGGTTTTGATATATGATTGAATCCAAATGAAAATTCTTATTAATGATGTCCCATAATTTTTAATCTTTAGTTTCTTCAGAAACGTATTTTTATTAGCAGTTTTTAATCTGTTGCATATTTTCTGTGCTTTATGACTGATGATTTAGCAAAACAGAATTCTTATTACAATATGAAAAGAAGAAAGGGCTGGTTTTCTTCACTCTGTAGCTGATTAATCCTCTTTGACAAGTAGTATGATAAATGCTTTTGCATCTACGTACCTATTCCCTGTCTTTTATTATACTCTCTAGATTGCAAAGTATTAAATATGGTAATAATGTTACATAATCACATTATTTTTATGGTAAAATTCCTTCTTTAACTACTAATTTAATCATTTTAAGAAGACACACCCCTACCTTTGAAGGTCTTCTTATCTGAAGAAGTTGTCCTTCCTTTTAATTCTTTAAATCAAAGGTCCTCTTAGCATTTCTCTGTGGATTGAAGAATGGGGGAAAATGTTAACAAGACATTGGCTGTCATCAATCACAGCAGACTGTCAATACATTAACTCCAACTAACTCCCTGATGGGAAACACAATTGCAGAGAGAGCCCTGCAAGGAAAGACAAATTATGAATCCATTTGCCAAAACATCTCTCTGGTGGCTTCAATCAAAAGTGACAGCAGAGGGGTGACTAGAAGTCTGGTGGATATCCCATAAGTGGACTCCAGGCTAAAGAGTCCTGTCTGCTTTCTATTTTCATTTTAGAGAACAGAAGATTATATATAGAGAGGATATATATTTTTATATATAGTACATGAAGTATGTCTTTGCTGATGGCTTACTATTATTATTTTTAACTAGTAGCACAGGAATTCTTTTTTCTATGTTTGAATGAAGTTCAAAACGAAGATCATAGATGATGCAACAGTCAAGCTCTGAGGACAAAGTTTCACCTGGCCTATGACCAAGGCTCAGCTATGGACAGCTCCAGACTTCAGCATGTCCAGCTCTATTCGCCTCAGCTTTAATCTCTTCTTTCCAAACATTCCAACTAAAAATTAGCCAGAAAAAGGGACCATAAATGGGGACGAGAACAATCACAGCTGAGCACATTACGCTTCAATTTTTAGACAGCCAACTCAGTGACACACAAGGTTTTCTAAGGGAGGGTTTGTGTCTTTTTGGAATTTGGATTTTTGAAAACAGAAGGCATACTATCAACCTCTGAAAACATCTTTCAGAGAGGATAAACAAGTATCAATTCAAAAACTCTGAACTGCACTCAAATATCAGGACTTACCATGAATTCCAAAATTATTCCAGGAATGAAACAGAAAGGCATGAAATAATCCCAGCTGCTTTAGTTTATGCCTGTGTTGTAAAATATTCTATTTTAATTTGCTAAAAAAACTTTATCTTAATTGCACGCAGAATTATTCTTTATAAGTTTTCATTGCATCTAGTGCAATGGTATTTTATCAGGATTCAATATTGGTGTTGTGGAAGTTAGTGATTCTTTCTTAAAGATGAAACCAATTTTAAAGTAATAAAGGTTTTCTTGTCATTTTGGTTCCACTTTTTAAAAAACCCTCTAGAGTGTACAGGAGACAGTTTACAGGAATTTGAAGCTGTGTCAACAGTAACAATTTAATTAATAGACGAGCATTTAATATGTATCTGTCAATACAATGGATAGATATACTGTAGGAAAAAATTAAATACAAATAAGATATGCTTCCTACCATCAGAGATCTCAGTTCACTTGCTGATCAGGAAAACAGCCAGAAATATCACCAACCACCCCCAAATACAGCATTTTTAGAATGTTGCCAGACCACGGAAGAAGGAACAATTAATTTTACAATGAGACCTTAAGGCCAGCTTTCCAAAGGAGATAGCAATAGAGTGGAAGTTTAAAGATGGGTATCAGGGCATCCTGGGAACAGAAAAGTGCAGGTGCAAGGCAAGGGGCAGTGAGCGAGTGAGTGGCAGTGAAACCAGAAGGCAAAGGGCACCCGCCCCTCTAGTAGTTTGAACATTAACTTGAGAACAGTAGAGACCCACTGAAGATTTTAGATGAGAGGAAAGAATATTTGTCAGTAGTAAGTGACAAGTGGGCACAGCTTGGCTAGGGAGACTGTTGAGGAGGTGTTCAGCAACCAACGCCAGAGGTTCTCAGTTTCCAGGGTAACCCCTGCCTCCTTCGCAAGTCCACCCCCAACAAGCACATACTGACTCCTCCGGAGATGCATCAGGATACCCAGATGGAAAGAACCTGAGATTGAGACTACTGACTGGGCAATGGTGACTGCTATTATTCCACATCCTTCATTAATGAAGTAATTCGGTGATTTGTATTTGTCTCGCTGAGTGCACCTTTATGGGTGAGATTCTGTAGGTTGGCATGTGGGTGTGGTCTTGGCCCCTTCTTCTGCAGCCTGTCATCTCTCACTCCACCATGTCTCTCCCCCAGGGCAGCTTGGCCCTGCGCTTCTGGCGATACCCAAAACCTCAGGCAGCCAGGTCAGGCAGTCAGTGTCCTTTTCCGTGGATCAGTCTCTCCCTTACCTGGCAGTGGTAATGGCCAACCCTGGTTTGTGCTTAAGGAAGTCAGACCCTGCCTGATCCCCATCAGGGGATCTCTCTGCTTCCAGGCCATTCAAACCGACTCCTTCATTCAGGGGAAAGGAGGATGCCACCTCTTCCAGCCTAGTAAGATGGAGTTCTGCATTGAGATTTGAGGCCAAAGCCTATCTAACAATAGTTTCACCTGTCTTGATTTGTCAATGTCACCACTACAAGTATCTTCTTTGGGGATCTGAGTCAGAGTGTAATGTAAGGATGACTGCGTCCCCTGGCTAAAAACACAGCGCAAGCCTTCACCTCCAAGTAATCATGTCTGGTAAAGCAAATATGCAACTCAAGAGGGTTGCTTGTTCCTTCTTTCTTAAAATCTCTTTTTAAATAAATTTCTGTATGTGGTAAAATCAACAGAAACTTAGAGAGTGCTCCAGTTTCCGGAGCCAAGCCCTTTAGGGGACTCTTTTTTCCAAATGTTTGGCAGTCCTCATTGTTTTAGAAAAACCTATGCCAGTGGTGTTGAACCTATGGCACATGTGCCACAGTGGGCTGTTTGTATCATTGAAAGCTCTAAAAGGTTCACCATCACTGACCTATACTATGTAGCTATGGAGCTATTGCCAAAAAATCTAAATCACAGACAACCTGAAGCTACAGCTAAATATTGGAGAGTTAATCAACTGAAGATGTATCAGTAAAATTACTGTAATTTTTCCTAGACGTAAGAGAACTAAGATTTAATGAGATCCTATTAAGGTCCAGAGTCTGTGTGCATAGTATACCAAGTGTTGCACAAGTTCTATAAGTATTATTGGCTCTTTGATACAGGAGAAGAAACTGAAGCACAGAGAAGTTAAATAAATGACTCTAAGTAATACAGCTGGAATACGAAACCCCTTCTGTGTAAATACAAAAGCTGTGTATTTTTACTTTACACCATAGTATTGAGAGAGGACAAGGATAAACTTGGGAAGTGCTGCCAAGATTTCAGAAGAGGACAGCAGAAGAGGAAGCTGCCAGATAGAGTAGCCAAACTGAGACAGGCATGGAGAAAGCCAAGAAATACTGGGTCAGGAAGAGAGAAGATGGACGGAGAGAGTTCAAAGCTTCAGGAAGAATCCAAATGGGGTGAGCTCCATAGCTGCCAGTGGGGAGTCCCCACAGCTCTGAGTTGGAACTCTCAGTGTGTCTCCCATGTTCTATGGTCTAAAGTTTCTGTGACTCCTATTGCCCTTTCATTTCCAGGCTTCCCTGCCAAATGTATTTTAATATTTCACAAGAAGGCAAGTATGAAAATGCTACCAGGCAGAGTATGGAAGAAGATGCATTTGAATGTACATTTTAAAGGGAAATCAAAGAAATGTGGTTCTTTTGATAAGTGCTGTTTATTTTTTGCATAATTCAATTCAGGGCAAAATATCGTGAATGAAGCATTTAAGTAATTTTCATGGGTATGGTTCCAAGGCATCATGTAGGAGAATTATTTCATCCTTACTTGTATTGATAGAGCCACATTTTTAACCTCCATATGGCAATTGAAATCCACAAGACTTTGCAAAGGCCACCAAAAGACTGCATCTTAATTGTATTACCATGTCAGCAACTATGCCAAACATTTCCAAGAAATGAATTTTTGTTGCATTCATTACTTGTCTTCGATAACTGTATCAATGGACTTTCATCACTTTGAAATGCATTTAGGTCAATGGAATAGGGTGATACATCATTGCCAAGGACTATTTTTTCAATAACCAAGTAGCAATTTATTTTGAACCAAAATACAATAAACTTGTTGTATTAACTAAAACTGGTCCTAAGTCAAAAGATTAAGAAGAAATTTGATGTATTTTACAAATAGCCTTCAGAAAAGATGAATAGCATCTAGGTGAAAAATGTAAAAAACCCAAAAGCCATAGCACACATAATAAACCAATTATAATGAGAGTAATTTAGAAATATTATATAATATATAATATGAAAAAATTCAGTAATTCAAACAAGTGAATACTTGCCTTAGCCACTCCTAGAAAAATAAAAAAATGGACTTCCTAACTGTCCTAAACTAAATTGCTATTAATTGACATATATATTTTTACAGGATTGTTTTGTTTTATTTTAAAATGAGAATCCATAACATTCAATACAACTGAAAATCAGTTACTGCAAACCACTATTAGGTAAAAAATATAATAAAAATATAATATAAAAAACAGTTCATAATTTTATCCAGTTCACATGTATGGTGCAACGGTAAAGACATTAACAATATTTACTCTTCAGTTCTTGTGAGACTGATTTCTAAAAACTGGCCTTTTGCAGGGGCTGGGGATTTAGCTCAGTGGTTCTGCCACCTGCCTCACAAGCGCAAGGTCCTGAGTTTCATCGTGGGTACCAAAAACAAAACAAAACAAAACAAAACAAAACAAAACAAAAACTGGCCTTCTGAAAGAGATGGCCCAAGGTAAGTGACATTCACATATCGAGCATTTGACCTCCGCCAGCCAAGTCTGTTTTCAATTGTGACAAATATTCCCTGTTCACAATCTTCAAGACAAATATAGCTGAGAAATACTTTTAAGAACATCAATTTTGAAATCTTTACATGTAACAATATATGTACATACCATGTGCACTATTATGTATTTATACAGCATGCAAAAATATCTTGCTGTTTTATCACTATAAAATGATATAATTTACAAAATTATTTTTAATTTTTGGCCTTAACAAAACTTGAGTAGTATGAAAATCATAGACAAACCCTGAAACTTTTTTTTCTTAACTTTCTGCTTTTGACATGATCCTTGGACTGAATTTGGGACCCGATCATACTTACCAACTGGAGAAGAGAATAACAATGCATTCATCTTCGGTTTCTCTGGGGTATGCCTACCATCCAGCACCCTAATTCACTCTGGCATGGTAAAAATCCAAAATAATGATGAGACCCAGTTCTCCCCACTGCAGCAGCCTATGAAACAAAATGCACCCCAGGAATCAGAAAAGCATGGTCTGAAACCAAGCCAGTTCTCCAACTACTAGTTCAACCAGATGGCACCCACAGGGCCTTCTCTCAAAACCTGGCTAGGTGTTGGGGAAACCTGGCCCTGATTTTTGCCCTAAACTTTAGCATCAAGTTCATTTTACTCTGGAAAGACCAGTAAATTACTGTGGACTTGGGACTGACTCCATAATATCCATCTCTTAAAAGTCAGAGTGGAGCAAGAAGGGATCCATCCTGGCAGGAACTTACAAGTGACCAATATGTGCCATGCACTGCCTTTCAGAAAAAAAAGGAAGCCACAGATCGCTGATAAATCAAAAAGAGAGAAAACTGACTACCCACAGAAGTGCTCAACTGTCTCAAGTGACACTATCCTTTGCTACCTTGCAGGCTAATGCAAACATCCAGTCGTGAGTGAACTGCTGTGTGCACTGGCAATCAGTTATTGTAATGTTTCACAGCATGAATGATTTAATAACATGAATGACACCCAACAAATACAGTGTACCGTTTTGGTGATATGTCTATTCAAGAGTCATGTCCCTTTCTGTCATGCGGAGTGGCTGTGGGGAATAGGCTTCTATCCAAGTCTACATTTCCAACTCTCTTTGTACCTGGGTGAGACTGTGAGATGTAAAGGAGCTAATACTGTATGTATCTTTGTTGAAGAAGTAAGGTCTTTTCTGCCACCTCTTTTGTCTCCACTTCTGAAGGAAGGCAGTGCCAATGCCAGTGTGACCTTAGAAGGCGTATGGCATGGTCTCTGTCAGTATGGGTCCCCACAGGGTAAAGAGTAGAAATATTCCCCTCCCCACACTTATGGTCTCCATCACCCAATGAACTATTACATGAGGTGGAAGGACTCTAATTGCATAACACTTCCCCAATTTAAGTGGTTTGTTGTAAGAGCCAGCTCTGCCTATCTCAGAGCCAGCATATCATGAACATAATAAAATATTACATGAATTCTAGTTCTCATGGCTCCCTTATACAGATAATCTTAAAGGAATGGATCTCATTTAAAAATATTAGTATATTCAGAGCAGCAGAGCAAAAACAATTAAGGGATATTAAGTCCTGACAGAAACAAAGTAACAGTGTTTACTTCACCTAGGGAAGAAAAAAATTAAAAGGAGGGTAAACTGTCAATGAATATATGAAGATCTTAAAAATTTTATATAGCAGATAATAACAAACTGTTTTTCAAGTTCATTAAATATACAACAAATAAATACAGGTTTTGCAGGATGGACTATAAAATAGTACTGTATCTATGAAAATAGGGGAAGACTGAAAATAAAGAGATTTTGCTAGAATCTGACTCAACAGATCTAGGAAGGACCTCTAACGGGCAACCCCAGGGGCTCTGGTGCAGGCAGCCCTGGGTTACACAATGAGCACAAGCAAGAGAATGCCTTAGGATGATGACAGGTCTGCAGGAAACATGCTACTCCATGAGGCTGTCAAGTTTCACTCCTAGAAGAAAGTAACATTAGGAAAGTTTCTCATCCACAGAGTGGAAAACACTCTGTCAACAAACGTGCTGCAGTGTTGGGACTCTGGATAAGTAAGACATGGTCCCCATCCTTCAGTAGCTCACCGTCTTGGGAGTGAGTGTGGATGTTTACGTTCATGGACGCGTGTGTGTATGCATGATGTGGGGGGAGGTGGTGAAGACAATCACCAAGGGGAAGCAAGGATGACCTTGGATTTGAATTGAGGTGAGACCTGCTTCATGGGTGAACACGTGGATCTCACTGTGGGCTCAGAATCTCATGCGAGCATCCACCTAGGAATGCAGCACCCAGATGAGGTAACCAACCAAGACACAGACACGGATGAAACAGAGAGGCCAGGCAGCCAACCCTGTGGGGGAGCAAAAAGAGTTTATGTTTACATATTTTATATATCAGACTCTGATGCAAAGTGACTGGGAAGAAAAGAATCTAAGACAAGCAAAGAGTTTCATAAAGTCACAGCTATATGGGAAGTTATTTAATGAGTGCAGATGACCAAAAACCTCTGGAGACAGTTACATGACAATGTCACATGGTCACATAACAATGTGAATGTATTTAATGCTGCTAAACTGTACACTTGAAAGTGGTTAAAAAGATACATTTTTTGTTAGGTGTATTTTACCACAATTTGAAAAGTACAGCTATAGACTTTAACTCTAAGTTAATGAAAATACTGTAATGTGATATTTGCAGGAAAAAATATTCAGTTATGCCCTATACTCCCCATCAATACTTAGTGTCCTTGAAAAGTCAAGAAAACATTAATTTATTTTATATATATATATATATATATATATATATATATATTTTTTTTTTTTTTTTTTTTGTACCAGGGATTGAACTTGGGACCTTGCGCTTGTGAGGCAGGCGCTGGAACCACTGAGCTAAATCCCTGGCTATTCAATAAATATTTAATGAATAACTACTATGACCCGGGCACTGTTCTAGGGACTCAGGATACAGTAATAAACAGAATAGAAAAAAATCCCTACCCCCACAGAGCAGTTACTTATTTACCCTCTCATACATGCAATATCATTCAATGTCTACACATTGTCAAGGTCTATGCTGGGCACCAAATATAAAATGGTGAAAAAGCAATGAAAGCATCAGCAAACCAGATCCTTCCCTGCCTTCCTGAACCTTATGGTCCACCTTAGGAGATGGATGTTGATGAAACAGGCACAGAAATGGAGCTAAAATATCAACTTTGAAAAAGCAGAGATGTGTGGTCCTCCTCGGAAGGGCAGGGATGCTGAAATATGGAGGCAAACAGGGCAAATGGTCTGAGGAGGTGGCGGGGAGCCAGGGACCCAGCCACTCAGCCCCTGTTGCTCTTTCAGAATTTATCTTCAGGGAAGTGGGCAGCTGCCAATGTATTTGAAAGAGGATGGAGGTAGGGAAAATTGATTTGATCAAACTACCCATTTTGCTACTGTAACAATTTTAAAACTACCAACTAAAAATGAACTAGAAGTGAGTTCCTATACAGTTATAAAAATAGGTGAAGCACTTTTAGACGAAAGGCAGCATTTAATATATCAGAATTATCATGATCAAATGAGAAATTATAAACAGCCCTCCAATGGTTAATTCTGTGATGTTAATCAAAATAAAGTCTTTTAAGATCCTATTATACAACTCTTGATGAAGCCAAATTGACTAAAAGAGAGTCACCTGAATTTGCAGGCCTGGTAAATTAAATTGCAGTTACTTAAAAAGAAAAGAAAAGAAAAACAGTAGAACTATTTGATCAAAGAAAAATAAGTACATTAAATGTCACAAAATATGATTTCTTATGTATCTTTTTTTGACACAGGAGGTGACAGGGAATTTGACTATTGCACTAATTTGATTAATATATAAGAACTTGAACAAAGAATCAAAAAGCATTTATTCTTTTGAAAAAGGGGTATCAATTCTAATATATACTATTAAATGGAAAAAAATTCCAACTGGAATAATACTACATGTTGAGAAATATGTGGTAAAAAGAAAAACTCCACTTTTTAAATGTATAGTCATCCTTCATCTTCAGGAGATATTTCTAAGATGCCCAACAGATGCCTGAAACCATGGGTTGTACCAAACCCCAAGTATGCAGTGGTTCCCTGGTTACCAAATGCGATCTCTGCAGATACCACAATTCGAGGGTGCTCAACTCCCTTATATAAAATGACATAGTATTTGCATATAACCCACAGACATCCTCCTATACACTTTAAATTCCTAATACAAAGCTGAGTGTGGTGGTGCACACCTGTAATCTCAGTACTCTGAGACAGGAAGATGGAAAGTTTCAGCCTAGCCTGGGCAATTTAGCAACTTCATGAGACTCTGTCTTAAAAAAAAAATGGGAGAGAGGGGTCAGTATGTAGTTCTGGGTTCAATCTCCAGTATTAAAAAAAGCAAAACCAAACACAGTTGGAGGAGATCAGCCTAATACAATGTAACTGCTATGTAAATATTTTTTGTATTGTTTAGGGAAAAGTAACAAGAAAAGAAGCATGTGCATGTTCAGTATAGATACATTTTTTTCAGAATATTTTTAATCCACAATTGGTTGGATTAAAGATTTAGAATCCATGGATATGGAGACCGACTATACTATCCATTTTCCTATACATATATACTTATGATAGGTTTGGTATAAAAACTTGGCACAATAAAACATTATTAACGGCAGGGGATTTAGCTCAGTGGTTTTGCTGCCTGCTGCGCAAGCGCAAGGACCCGAGTTCGATCCCTGGTACCAAAAAAAAAGATTATCAACAATGACTAATAATAAAATAGAATGTTTATAACAATGCACTATAATAAAAGTAATTAAAATTTGTGAATTATTTGTTTCTGGAATTTTCCTTTTCATATTTTTTAGTTGACGTTGGACAAATGAAAGTGAAACCACAGATAAGGTGAACAGGATGACCACATGCTCACTATTTTAATTTGTGCAGATGTAAGCGTTCAGAAAGTAGAGGGTACACATTTCTGTGCATTTCAAACTCTGCATAAAGACAGAAATAGGAAATATCACACTTTTAATTGTGCAGCGATCAGATTTGACCTCTAGTATAATTCCAGACTATTTTTCAAGTTCAGAAAAGTTTTATGACTTGATCCATACAATTTACACGATTCATGATTTTACCAACTGTCATTTATACAATTCATATCTGTCGATATCCTTGAAGTACCTTTAGAATGTAATTTATATGGCCAGAGGAATATTCCCAAGGATGTTTCCCCCACATTTTATTATAAATTGCCTTTGTTTTATGGGTGCCAGGAACCACAGTCTACATACAAAGAAGTTTCCACCACCATCACTTTTTGAGATGGAGCCTCACAAAGATCTTCATTTTAAAGTTTAATCTGATTTCATTTAAAACCTAGTAATTTTATTGGTCTATCAATTTATACTTTAGTCTGACCAACTTTATCATAATTGAATACTCTTTAAAATTCCATGTGCACCACCCTTTAAAATTTTATGTGCAACAAACTTTTAAATGCCCAATTAAATTTTCTATTGGTATCAAAATTATAGCTTACATTCTAGATGATGTTACAAATCATAAATCAGATTTTATTACAGACAGGGATATAAGTAAAGGAGAATGAATGCATTCCTCTTAAAAGAAACAAGAGAAAAATTTTTATTAAAAGTATAATTTGGCTGTGCATGCTTTTGTTATTGGCAGTAAACATGTCTTGTTATAAAGATGAAATCAGAAGAGGTTTTTGAAAAACTCCAACATTTGGATAAATTCTTTCTCTGCAAAGCTGGAAAGTCATTTCTGGTTCAAAATTCTTTTCTTAGATGTTCTAGTTTTCTAGTTTCCTTTTAATACAGACATGAACCTACAAGTACTCCCCTTTCTTTTATATTTTCTCACAGCTTCCTGAGTATTTGATATGCTCATTGAACTGAATTTGAGGTCTTTTCATAAGACTTCTCTGGAAGGAAAAAGGAATGAAGTGTAACAGAAATGAAATGAAATAACATCCAAATACAACTCTGATGTAGCTTCATTGATGTTTTTATCCTGTGCTTCCCATAATACTGGTTGGTACCCAGCACCTCCCCCTAAAGATTTTGTCTCTATTTCTTGGTCACCTATATAAGCACTGATTTTCAGGTTTAGTTATACTGAAATTTTTGGACCAAATGAAACTTGCTGAGCTAAAGAAAAAGAAAAAGTCTTAAGGTCTAACAGGTTTTAAGGTATGACTGGGAACACCCTGATCACATGGAAGCCTGCCCTTAAAGATATCTCTGTAGTAGAATTGGAGCAGAGTGGCCTAATCCTGGTCCATATCAAATGGCTTTGGGAGTCTCGGATCACTCAATTCTCTAAATCAGTTTCCCAAATTAAGCTTATGAAACCTAAATTAAGATTATGAAACCCTAGACTTAAGGAAATCTATGAAAGTTAGTTCCAGGTCACTAACTAAAGTTAAATCCAAATACAGAGCTGTTTATTTAAAGAAGGTCATCTTTATTGTAACATACCCTGTATTAAATGAACCTTTATCTATAAATAAAGCAATCAAATTATGGATTTAATAGCTTACCAGATGACAGTAGGGAAATGCTTCCTCTCTGCATACTAAAATGGGTTAATAATCCTGACCTATCTCCTAAGGTCTTTGGGGACAATTCATACTGGGATTGTCTAAGTGCTGGATAAATGTCAGTGGTGTTATGAGAGTTTGGTTTTACTGTCACTGGAATGCCACCATCATAATAAAGAATTCAGAGGTTTAGTTAGAGGTGAATTAACAAAGCAAGGTCTATGCTAATACAAGTGCCCTCTGACTTTGGATCACTAGGCTTGAAAAATTGCCCAGATTGGAATGTGAATGAAGTTTACATTTTCAGGGACACAGAGTTTTTGATAATGTATTTCGTATTCAATTTCTTTGCTTTGAAAATCATTACTTTGGAAGCCAAAGAACCAATTTCCATTTCCACCTACATTCTTTGGCATCATTCTTTATTGCCATTCCCAGCACCATTTGCATTTAAGCATGACATCAGAGCCATCCAAGGTCTTTCCTTCAGAGCCAGCAATCGGTCCAAACACCCAGGAAACATGCCTGTCAGTAAAGCATAGACTGTGTATACACCAAATTGCTTTCACTTTAAGTTTTATTTTAATTCTGCAATCCTCGAATTTTTATTACTCTTAAAGAGAGCAAATTCCCTTTTCCACTCACATTTCCCAAGGCCTTCACCCATGTGACAGTAAGCATCCATTAGGTACCAGGCACTGTCCTAGGTGCTGGAGACAGTAGTGAATAATAAAATATGCAGAAACCTTTGTTCTTATATACTGTAGCTTATTTTCTATCTGATAAAGACAAATAGTAAGCAAAATAAATATAGCATATTAGAAGGAAAAAGTAAAGTTTGGTGCAAGGATGAAGATGCAAAGATGACAAGAGGCTACAGTTTTAAACATGGTAATTAGGAAAAAGCCTCTTTGACAGGTGTGATTTGCCGTGAGGGAAGCGCTTTGCAAGCAGGGTGAGGGGTCTGGCAAACACAAAGGTCCAGAGGTTTGAGTTCATCTGCAGGTTTGAGAACAGCAAGGAGGCCTGGTTCCTGAGGGCAGTGGACAAGGGAGGTCAAGCCATGCACAGGGTGGGCACCAGATGATCTAGAGCTGCTACACTGTGGCAAGGCCTCTGGCTTTCACTGTGAGTGGGTTTAAACAGGGTGACATGATCTAACTCCTTCTGAAGGATAGACTGCTTTTTGGAGAACAGACTGCCAGGTAGAGATTTTATGACTTCATAAAATGTATTACACCATTCCAGAAGAGGTGTTAGTGCTTGATCCAGTGTGGGGGCACATGGGTAGAGATTCAGAGTTTTCAGTTATCAAACACAATCTTCTTTTTTGTTTAGCTGTGGTTTCTTATGTGAATTATTTCAGTCTCTATGGAAATATCTTTTTCCTGAAAGCCTTTACTTCACCCTCCCAGCCATTAAAATGCTTCCCCTCAAATCAAATCATTTTAGAAAGGGTCAAAACATGTCAGATTTGGATGTAGTTAAATCAGCAAGTAAGCTATTCTCCAAAAACACAGATGACTTGACAAGACTCTGGCATTTCTCACAAAAGCCTCCTGCCTCCTTTGAACAAGTTCTGTAGTACGGCTCTGAGGCAGCAAAGTGATGCCTCTTTCTACAGTGGGCGGGGGTGAGGAGGGACTGGGCAAGGTAAGAAGTCTACGATGAGGCTGCCAGCTTCTACTGTAATTCCGCAAATCTACTTGAAGTTAAGTCCCAATCGCAGTGCACAAAACTCTTTTGTTGCTATTTTTGTTCTGGAGATCAAACCCAGGGCCTCACACAAAGGCACACACCCCAGGCACGCATAAAACGTTTTTAAAGCAGTTTATCAACCTGCTTTCATATGCTCTTATGTCCATCCATATTAGCCAGAGAAAGGCTCCTTGACTCTTAACTCCTGGATGTAGAAGTTAGCACATTTTTTAGCTTTAGCAGGGATCAGTGCAATCAGATACATGCTAGGGAAAGCTGAACTCTGAGGCTCATGCACAATTCCCGTTCCCCAGGACCACTTCCCAAAGGGGATATTCCACACATGGTCCTTGTGGAAGAGGAGTAAAGTCCATTAGTTCTTTTCAACCAATCCGGTGCAAGGCAGAGCTCGTGGCAACTTCAGAACCAATGGAGAAGGAAGAATATGAAATCAGAGAATTCCTGGGTTACCAAGGCATCTCCTGTGGGAGCTCCCTTACTCTGGATCTGGGCCTCATTTATTGGTAGAATGACTAAACTGAGAACTTTCATTCTGTAAGTCATCCTTATTAATGCCTTATTACTTTAAACTGAATTATCTCTTTTTTCTTCATATCATGTGATTTCGG
This sequence comes from Heterocephalus glaber, assembly GCF_053883595.1. Taxonomy (NCBI): domain Eukaryota; kingdom Metazoa; phylum Chordata; class Mammalia; order Rodentia; family Bathyergidae; genus Heterocephalus; species Heterocephalus glaber. The sequence continues at coordinate 20,925,856 of NW_028258156.1, read as the reverse complement.
CGGGGGGGGACCTCTTGGCATTTACACAACAAGTGGAGCCTGGGCTCTAACCTGTTGGTGCAACCCCTCCTGTGCCTGTACCCCTCACTCCTCATCCTTGGCAGGGTCCATGTGTGTCTTTTCTGTGAGGCCCTTTTGGCTGCCCTGTCAAAAATGACAACATCCAACTCCCTATCTTCTGTCTCTACTTAATTTATCTCCTTAGCACTTGCCAACATCTAACATATTAAAAATTTATTGATTTATCTTGTTTACTGTTTCAGGCACCCAATCACAACAGCTTCATGAGAGCCAAGATTTTGTCTCTTTTGTTCATGCCGTAACTTTAGTGCCTGCAACAATACCTAACTCAGGACGTTAATAGATACTCATGGAATGGAATGAGTGGATTATTCAACAAAGTAATCAATGACAGTGTTAACTTGAAACGCTACATTTAAAATACCAATTACAGCTTGGACAATGAAAGCATTTCTGGAAAGACACAGAGAGACTGGGAAGGATTTGAGGAGGAGTTATTTACAAATAATCTTAACAGGTTTTTTTTGTACTACTCAAATTTTAAATCATAATTTTTTAAGTAATCACCTAAATGTCTGAATGTTGTGCATTATGGGCCACACTAAATTATTTCTATGATCATCAGTAGTTAAAAAACTGATCAATGTTAGTCTAAAATTTATCACATGTAAAAATATTAGGGCAGGGGCTCAATGAGACATACAAAATGAATACAAAAAGATACACTTCATAAATGTTCTACATTTTTGGTGTCCCCCCACCCAAAAAAAAGCATACATAACAGGACTAACAGAACTGGCTTGAATGGTATGGTGATGCCAAAGGCACCTGGTGAATGAGGATTTCCCACTAATCAGGACATCTTGAATACCAGTGAGCAAACCAGGCAAGACAGTATTCCTATGTTATTTTTGCTAATGACATGGTAGCCAGTATTTCAAGTGAGGCCAAAGTTTGAAAGGCATTTCAGTTTTCATTTACTTTGCAGAGCCCATCTGGAAAGTTAAAGAGAAAATAATTAAGTAGTGGAATTAAACTGTAAGAGTAGTTATTTCAGGAATAAGAAAATTTAGAATGAAAAGAAGGCAGACATGGCGAGTGAACATAACAGCAAAAGTAAGTACTGTTTTTAATATAATTCAACTAAACATTGACTGAGGCCATATACATTATTAAGAGGAGATGTAGGACGGGGGATGTAGCTCAGTGACACCCCACCTGCCTCAAAAGCACAAGGTCCTGAGTTCGATCTCCAGTACCAAAAAGAAAAAAAAAGAGGAGATGTATAGATTTGATCATTTGTTTTCCTAGAAATGAAATGCAAATACCAAGATAAGGGAAAATCCCCTAGATTCCAATTTATAACTTATAGTGGCATGTAGTGACAAGGCACAGCAATTCTCAAAAGAAACTAGGGACAAGAGAAAGCAGCACTGAGAAAGGGGAACTTGTTTAGAGGGAGAGGAAGGGAGGGAGCCATGAGCCTCATGCGCTGTGCTGTCCATAAACCACACTTCTTTGACCAACACTCAGTTATTTTGGTATCTGTTCTCCCTTCTCTCTTACTCTTTTGATTTCCCACTTTCCAAACAAGCAGCCTTTGATTTTACTTTTAATCTACCTAATACCAGCTGTTGCCAGAGCTGTCCTAGTGAAAAGAGGCTTAGTCCAAATAGTCTGATCATTAGCACAAACATCAAGCACAGGGAGCCAGGACAGTTTTGGAAAGGGCCCCGGTGCAAATGCCTGGGTGGGAGGTCAGCTCTGCATGTTCCTGGCTGGGTGGCTGGGGGAAGTTGCTCAGTGTCTCTAAATTTTACTTATCTTCTTTCTAGATGTGGCTAATAGATCTGCTCTCCCTGCAGAGAATGATTGGGAAGATCCAACTAGATAATGCAAACTGTAAAACACTGTATGAAAACTCAAGAGATTTTTACGGTGACTTTTTTCTGTTTTGTTACTTTCCGTAGAAAATCTGATAATGGGGAAGTAGTAATGTCTTATTTTGTGGTTTTCTGGCTCTACTGAGAATTAAATCCAGAGGTGCACTCCCACTAAACTACACCTCCTCCAGTCCTTTTTAAATATGGAGAATCTTGCTAAGATTCTCAGGCTGCGCTCAAACATATTCTTCTCTTAACACAGTGTCTTTTAATACACTTGTTTCCTGTTCAGCTGCAGTAAGTTTTCTCAAGGGTGTATCTACAGATACAAAACTGGCTTTTATGATACTTAGATTAGTATAATCATAACCATGTTTCATTTCACAAGCTTCAAAAACCTGAGACACTGAATATAATCTTACAGATAGTCTTTGAAGATATTTCTTGAGCTAGAGCTAGTAAATCCAATTATGGTATTTTTTAAAAAATATGTCCCTTAATCCAGCTTTTCTCATCCTCTTGACCAATGAACTGTCTGGAATACAGGAGAATTAACACAGAAAACTTTAGAGAAATTCTCAAGTTAGTACAAAGAGAATAAAAACGAGATTTCTTTTAGGTCAAAAGGGCACATGAATAAAATTTACCTACACTTTGTACACAGAAAATATTGTATTATATTTATACAGATAGATTCCATGAGACTATTAAGAGCAAATATTTACACAAAGAATCACAAAATACATCAAAATTAGGTGCTAACACATCCTGTTGACCTACCCTAATAGCAAACATAAACCTACTAGCATTTTTCTTTAAAATATGTTCCAATTTCGCTATTAAACTATTCAAATCAAATCCAACTGTCATTACCCCATCAAAGTCCCTCTTTTAGAAAGGTAATGAACAAGCTCTGTGAAAGATACTGACTTCTGAAACAAACTCCACTAAGCAGATTGGCACATTAAGTAAAACCAAATCGATGGACAGAGGATAAAAAGCTTCAGACAAGTCTTTATGGGTAGAACATCATTCTGATTTTGTCTTCAGTTTTAAACAAATCTTTATAATGATATCTGAGAAGAGAAACAAAAATCAATAGGTCTCAGAAAACATGGCTGTCAAACATCACTTTCCCTTGCAGATAAACAAGCTCGGATATTACCTTACAAATGAGGTTATCTTACTGCTTCCTATTCCTTCCAGCGGCAAAAGGAAAATCTTAAACCAAATGTCCATCCCAGCACATTTCTGCAGATAAAAGCCCTAGGAATTGAACCCTGCAGTGGCTGGACCATGTGCGATAAAATGTTAAAGTCCTGCTCTGACAGCCAATCCAAAGCTGCTCAGGCCTCCCAGGGTGATCAGCCTAGCTCTGTGGCAGTACAATGTGGTTAAATGTTTCCTCATATCCATTTATCAGGAAAAAAAATTGCTTGGTTGCTTAAAATTATTTAGCAAAATACACAATAGGTCCTGTTCAATAATACTGCTTCAAGAAAATAAATGCCACATTTTCACCTCTGAGTGGGAAAATGTAAAGATGTTATACAGTTTCTTCTTTTTCAAAACCGAATGTTACCTCAAAATTTGTTTTTAGAACTCCTATCAGGTTGTTTAAATATCATTTCTTTAGCGGACACAGTAACTGCCAGAGACTAGCTTGTTTGTTTCAGCGTCAGAATCTATAACATACGAATGTATAACCTCCTATTCCTATAACTCACCAAAGTCATTTTTAGCTTTGTTCTTTCACTGTAGTCCCAAAAGTCTTTCTTCAATTAATTTAATGCGACATCTTGGTTAAAAAAAAAAAACTATTTGTTTAGTTTCTTTCCACTACCTATTTATTACTCAATCTCATTCCTTTTTCAGGCTTGTCTAGTAACCACTGGCATCAGTATTACCTATCCAAGCTTAAGAATTTTTAAATGTTGGTTATTATTATTTTGGTAAGTCAGATATTATTGGTATGTAAGTATACAAAAACAATATACAGTGAACTGGTATTTTCATTGGTGTGCTACATACAATAGGAGTACATTTTGTGTTAAGAAGATGTAAAGAAAGTAACAGAAGGCATTCTAAAATGTATTATGGATGGTGGGACCTCTTTATTGGGGTTGCTACAAATCCATATATCGCTTGTTTTTGCTTGAACTTCTAATACTACTTTTCAAGCTTAAGAGTTCTCCAGAATTCTTCAAGAGAAGCTGCTTATAAGCAATTCACCAGCTATGAGTCAAGCTTAAAGTATCCATTTGTAGTATTTTCAGTTACAGTTACTCACTTTCTAAGAACAAATCTGAAAATCTGTTCCACATTTATTACAGTGACCCTTGTGAACAATGAGTGGATGTATTTCTTTGAAAGTCATCAGTATTTCTTGAGACCTGCTTAAAATAATGCCTTTTTTCACAAAAGCACAATCAACATGTAATATAATCTTCAAAGCATACTGTCAGAGAGATCAACAGCCATAGCCCCAGGACCTCCAAAACCATCCAAGTAGAGTTGTCAGAGAATCCTGCCTGCATCCTCCCTCCGCATATCTGGTTTTCTGCTGATTTCCCATCTTTGAATTACATTAACAAAAAGTTAAAAATAGAAAACAATTTTCAAATTTATTTTTCACTCTTTTAACAGATAAAGCAGTTAGATGACGAAAGCCTTTTAAGTTGCTGCCCTTTGGTTACATATCTGCTGCTCCATATATGTTATGAGTGGTACCAACTAATAGGAAACAGGAAATAATCGCCCGCTTAGTCACTCATACAGAATGCTCTGGCTGATAACAGAAAGCAAGCTGGAAAGTATAATTTATAGTTATTACCCATTTCGGTGTTTTCCAATCACTTCTCTTTTTTTCCCCAATCACTTCTTTGAAGTGAACAAAAAATTTTAAATAAACAGTCTCATTGGAAAGTAGAATTTGCTTGTTTTTCTACTAACATGTTAACATAACCTTCTCTTTTCCTGCTTAGCTATTCCCACAGGTATAAAAAAGGCTCACACAACAATCTGAAAGGAGTTTGCATTTTAAAGAACGGTGGAAGGACTACTTGACATGGTGCTTTAAACTGTGCCTGTACTCTGAACACTAAGGGCTGAATGGAAGAGAGATGAGTCTGATTGTGCAGCTTGACGGATGGAGCCTAATCAGAATTATTTCAGCACACTGCGTCCCTACAGCCAGCCACTGACCCATTACACACTAAATGCTTCTCAGGCCCATTTCTTGCTCTAGCTCCCACTGTGCCCAATCCTTTGTGACAGTGGTTACTCAGTGGGCTACTCAAAACATTTTCCAGTAAATAAAAGTATTGAGTTTAACAGAGCCCTCAAAATCATTAAAGCTGTCATTTTATGACAACAATGGGTTATGTCCCATAACACAGTACCTTTTGGATTCCCATGCAGAAGGGGGCTTTTGAACAAATTCTTTATTTTACAAAATATTTTACTGAAGTCATGATACTACTCCTTCCTAAAGAGCAGCTCCATCCTAAGAATGTAACTTTGGATACCTGATCCCTGCTTAACAAATTCTCAAGCAGGTAATTCCATTTCAGGGACAAAGAAAGGCATCTTACAGCACTGAAACGTACACTCTGCTTTCTGTTTCCCATATTTGATCTCTCAAAAGATCCAACTGATTTTCCAAATGATATGACATGTCATACATTTTTAACTTCATGTACTTTAAAAAAACAAAAAACAGACCTACTTCCTAATTTAAACCTAAAAATGTGTATCTAAATAGTTATTAAAATAAATATAATCAGAAGTATCCAGTTTTTAAAGTACTTTCTGTCCAAACTTTATAATTCTAAATATCATAGTGCCTCTAAAGGACAGTCACCCTCAGTCTCATCTGTATGAGGATAATATAGTACCTTCTTCAGAAAGCTGTTGTGAGGACTAAATGAGTTCACAAATCACCTCTGATGCTATGCTGGTGTTCATTTTAAATACTTAAAAATCATCCTATCTATGAATGAAAAGATGAGAAAGTGATTCTTCTAGGCATTCTTCCAGAATTGAAGAGTTCCACCCTGAACTACAATTTTACTTTCATGATCTTTATTTCTGTCATTATGTCACAAGATTTTATAGATGGCCAAGGTTACATTCACTGTGAATTTTCTGCAATGTTTCATAGGATCTCCTAGTGTAGAAGTGGTGCATTCTTTTGAATTTCTTTGCAGGTAGAAAGAAGAATGTCAGCCGGTTGAATGTGATAAAGTTTTGCTGAAGCAGCCTACAAACTACATGTGAAAATGAAGAGCATCTTTCCTACACGCTGGGGTGTTATGCTACACCCTGAAGCTTGGAGGCATCAGAAGTATGTTTCTCAAAGCTGCAGATCTATATAGTGGAGACAAATTAAATGTCATATCACTCAGTGAAAATGCCACAGAGGTCATCAATCTCTGTTAAAACAGCACAGAGACCCAAAAACCCACAGACAATTTGATGGTACAGCAGAGTAGGATTCTATTGCTTTTTCATAATTTATTGATAGGCAAAATGCCAAAATTCTAGAAAGGCACAGGCTGGGAAACATGTTTATGAGGTAAACTGGTATATTTTTAAATATCTTGAGAAAACAGCAGAGACTGAGTTTCTTTCAGAATCTGTGCACCATGAAAACAACAAAACTGACATCTGCTTCTTTGAGGAAACTCAGAGACAGTTACCTCATCTCTACGAACTCTCAGCCCTTATTTTTCTCTTCTCTCAGTTGCCATCTCCCTCGCATTCCTGCCCCACTTTGTTTATGGCATATATTGATTTTACAAACCACTGCTTTTGAAAAACAACTCTGGTATTGCTACAGTTAAGAATGATTCTATAGGGGCTCGGGATTTAGCTCAGTGGTTCTGCTGCCTGCCTCACAAGCACAAGGTCCTGAGTTTGATCCCTGTTACAAAAAAAAAAAGAATGATTTTGCAAGAATTCCTGAGAATAAAAGTACTCAAAATGAAGGATTCCTCTAACAAGAGCACTGATGGGCTAGAGTGTCTTGTCGGGTAGATCCCGGTGACCCTTTATAGAGTTCCTTTATGGCTATTCATGTTTGAATCAAGATATTATACAACTTGCAATTTAGTTAAAACATGTCTAATAGCATTGCATTTAAAATCTTCTTAGAATTACTTTTATACACATGGAAGGTTATCAGACATTCAAAGAACAGAATAGCAATGATGTAATAATAATTGAAATTTGAAAGGCTATCACAAGAGATAGAAATGGGAAGAGAAAAAGAGGTCATAAGAAATAAGAAACATTAAGGATCAAACCACATGAAATCGCTGTCTTATAGGCCAAAAAGTCACATTTCACATGGTTCAACCTAACTATTACCCTGGGAATTTCCAGATCCAGTAATATCCCAATTATTTATCCAGAAATACAGCAGGATTCCCAGAGCAAATAATTTCCATTCCCATTGCTGGTTGTAAAACAACACTTATCATTTTCTGGATGGTTTGGTTACTATAGCAATGACCTCTCAAACAGCCACACACTGCTGAAGTGTGTTCAAATGCTGAGGTGATTTTCCTACCTTCCCTCCTCTCATGACATATTTAAATATACACGTGCTTCTCCATTTAGCATTTTGCTTTCCAAGTTCACTGTACACCTTCTATTTTACATACACACATATGTACACACACACACACACACATACACAATTTTTCATGCTTGCAAAGCTTATTCTTTTCTTTAGACCCATATCCCCCAAGCACAATGTATGTTCTAGCAGCTATTTCTAAAGCCCACTATGTCACAGCTATCCATTTCAAAGTAATAAAGCATCCTAAGAAGAAACAAGAAAATGAAGAGATGTTTGCCCATCTCAGAAAGAACAAAGGTAGTACTCCTGGGCAGTGGAAGAAGATGAGTAAAGGTCAGAAGGGCAGAATCTGGCAGGACCAGGAAAGAGAACTGCTGCCTCCTGGGATTTGCTGTCAGTCCCCTTCACAGACTAGACGGGAGATTCCATATTTTTTCCCTTATAACATGAAAAAAATAGAGACTGGAAACTTCCCCTTCCAATTCTTCACCCAGCTGGTTCGTGTCCTGTGAATCTGTTCTACCAGCATCCTTTTTTAGTTTCCACTGCAAAGATGAGGAGTAGGCTGTCTGCCAAAGAAGGGAGAATAATTTTGAAAATGCTTAGGGGATCTCAGATTTAACTATTTTGATCTCTCTTCCATCCTTTGGATGTAGAGAGTGTCTGGCTGCATATCTCACCAAGATATGGTGACTTCTTTTGTCTCGTTTCAGCTAATTCCAGAGTGGTGAAGTGAAAAATGCTTTTCAGTGGCTTTCAGGTTTATTTTCCCCCCTATCTAAGGCACAGAAATCTACTGCTTTAAACTGACTGCAGTGTCTTTCCATACCTCGAAGTACATTCCTGGGAGAAAGCAAAACCCACACACAGGACAGATACATGACTCAACCTCTCTCTCTTTACAGATCACTGTTTCCCTATACTGTTTAATTCTTTCTTTTTCCTGTTCCTATTTTCCACAAGCAGGAGAAGACACAACCTTGATGGGGATTAATGACAAGAATGAAAGCATATTTTCAATTACCTATCTTTAAATCAAGGCACTAATTCTGAAATTGTTCCTCTCCCACCCTTGTGATCTGAGACGACCTTACACAAAGACCCATTTTGTTCTGGTCTGTATGAATTGTTAGTGGTCCATGACCTCTGCATCATTCAAACAATTTCTCTCTAGTTCAAGGTTGTGAGGACCTTATTTTCTATAGTTAATCATTCATATTTAAAAGGTTGTCTAATACCATTCAGCTCATTTACATAACTGAGGCAGGCAAATCTAAGACAGGACCTCAAGCTTCTTCCACCAGCCAAGTGCCCCTTCTCGGCTGTCTAATCCAATTTGATGCTTTTTGTGGTAGTGTGTCTGTTATTTGGTATGTCTGCAGCTCTTTGTGTGTACCCAGGAGAATGAATGGATGCAGTGTTTACAAAAATATAATGATGAAAAGCATAGAAATCTTTTAAAATGATGCAAACCAGAAAGAAGATCTGACTTAAAATTAACTGCAAACCTTAATAGCTAAAAATATTTGCCTCTTGAATAATATTATATATTGAATTTTTAAAAATCCTGGCTCTTGATTGCAAGTGTATTAAAATTAAAAATCTCTTCTGATTTACTTTTTGCATCCCCAGTATTGTGCTAGCCAATCACGGTTTCTAACCTGCAAGGTCTCACTAAAAACTTTAAAATGTTCTAAAGGATTTTATATGAAAAATCTAACCTTACTCTATTTGAGCCAGTAAATTTAAGTTCTCTCATTATTATGACACATCTTAAAAATTATCTAGACAAATTGTAAAATTCAAGTGCAGAACTGAATGCAGAGTCATTTTTAGCTAAAAATAACTTTCATATCTCTTACTTTCAAATAAGTAATTACAAATAAATAACTATAGGTAAGTAAATTCATTTCTAAGTTTAAGAGATAATTGTAGTTAAAATATTAGATAAAATACAAAATTCTTAAGTTTTCAATAAATTTTTAAGAATAAAAGAAAAACTAATAAATATTTTATTATAGTGGAAAGCTGATTAACATATCTGATGTTTCCATAAGTCATTTATTGCTGCCATAAAATCATAGTATGTATCACTTCCCTAAAGTGCCCAAGGTTCTAGCAAATTAACAGTAAAATTCCAGAAACTGTTCATTTGTTTTAACAAAACTGACATTTTTTTCTATTAAATACCAATTCCTTAAATATTTATTATGACTGTTTTATAAAATAAATGACTACTATGTGAATTATATTATTTTGTGGGTTGTTGAGTATAGGTAGAAATTTTATAGTGGGGGGAGCCATGGAAATTAACTAGCTTACATTCCTCATTTTATAGTTAAAAAAATAATCCAAGTACATACAAATAATCAAAAGCCCACTATGGACAACGAAGTTCACTTTAGACAGAACAAAGTACATTTTAGAAATTAGGGCATCATTCTTACTGTCTTTATGTGAAGTCAAGGATAAAGCAACAGAAGAAGCCAAAATGCAAGGCTTCCTTCTGTCTTTATCTAGAAAATATGACTAAACTCAGTTTATGGGACTTTATTTTTCCCAGTACTAGAGCTCAAGTACAAGGGTGCTCTACCACTGAGCTACACACCAGGGCTTTTTTTCATTCTGGGGACAGGGTCTCACTAAGTTGGCCAGGCTGGCCTTGAACTTGCAATACTTTTGCCTCAGTCTCCTGAGCAGCTGGAATTTCAGGCATGCACCACCACACCTGGCTTTTTAAAATTTTAATGAAGCAAATTAGTAGGACCTGAGGAACAGGGCATGACAAACATGGGCCCATAATAGACTTAGTATTTTATAAAGGAAAAGAATGGATTATAAGGGTGAACACAAATGAGAAAACTATCATTTTACTGATGATGTTATAACAGGTAGAGTATCCCTTATCTGCAATGCTCCAGACCAGAAGTGTTTCAAATTTTGGAATTTTTTCAGATTTTTGAATGTTTACTTATATGTAATGAGTTAGGTATGAGACCCAAATCCTAACACAAAATTCATTTATACTTCAGATATATGTTATACAAAAAGCTTGACATTAATTTTATACTATAATTTTAGTGTGTCTGCTTTTCTTACTTCCATCTGTCATATGATGTCAGACGTGTGGAATTTTCTACTTGTGGCATCATGATAGTGCTTGAAAAAGTTTGGACTTTGAAGCACCTTAAATTTTGGATTTTTAGATTAGGGATAGTCAACCTACATAGGGACATAACAGGAAACAGAATAAACATAAAGTTTAGATTTCAGGATCATCTTTGAACCTTAGTGAGCTGTATGATGCTGGCAAGTTACCCAACCTTTTTGGGTCTCACTTTTTCATTTAGTCAGTGACATGTTTGACTAGGTAATTAAAAAGATCAAATCTAGCACAAAATCTCCCAAATCCTAGCTTAAAGGCAGACATCTGGAAACTAGGAAGAGAACCCTCACCAACAACCCCATTATCCAGCTTCTCATTTGAACTTCCCAGTCTCCAGAACTATAAGACATAAATATCTGAAGTCACCAAGTCTATGGTACGTACTTTGCTATAGCAGCCCAAATTAACTAAGGCAGTCTCCCAGGGCTATTCTGTATTTTCAAGCCATTCCCGCTATAAAGCTAGAACAAGGGGCATGCACAAGGGAGGCCTGGAGTTGAGGCCGGAAGCAGATAATAACAGGCTATGCCAACTCCTGTGTGCTGGAGGAGCCACTGTGGACACTAACCATGGATGATCAAGACTTTCTTTTTTTTTTTTTCATTAAATTTTTTTTTATTGGTACATTGTAGGTATACAACACAATTACATTTCTCACTGGGAATTGTACCTTTACATAATGCATCTTGGTTCTTATTTTTTCCCCATTCCTAGCCCTCCCTTCACGCCCTCCACCCTTCCCGATTTACAAAGACTTTTTTTCCATTTTTTCCATTTCTAATCATTTTTCCTTTCTCTTCTTTCCTTTCCGCTGCCCCTCCCACTACCCCTACCCCTTTGGACCTTTCCTACCTATTGTGCATTATCGATTATTCATTCTAATCAATGGTACATTTTAGGTACACAATATAATGACATTCATCATTGGAAAATTGCACCTTTACATAGTTTCTCTTGGTTCTTATTTCTCACCCTTGCCCAGCCCTCCCTTCAACCCCTCCAGTCCTCCCTATTTACAAAGATTTTGTTCCTAGTTTTCCATTCTCTCATATTAATCCCATTCCCTTCTATCCTTTGCCCTAGCCCTCCCACTGCCTTCCCCTTTGCCCCTTTTCTTCCTATTTCACATTACCTATTATACATTTAGTCCTTATTTACACTTTCAGTTTCTCACACCAGAGAAACTATTCGGTATTTATCCATGTGTGTCCTATTTATTTCACGTAAGAGTATCGCCTCAATGTGCATCCACTTAGCTATAAATGTCTCTAATTTCTCATTTTTTATGGCTGAGTAGTACTCCATTTTATTAAAAAAAACCACATTTTCTTTATCCAGTCTCCAGTTGATGGGCATTTGGGCTGTTTCCAAGTTTTAGCTATTACAAACTGTGCTGCTATGAACAGGGTGCACATATATCACTGTGGTATGATTCTTTTAATTCTTTGGGGAAGATCCCCAGCAGTGGAATAGCCGGGTCAAATGGGACTTCCAGTCCTAGTTCTTTGAGGTATCTCCATACTGATTTCCACAGCGCTTGCACCAGTCTACACTCCCACCAGCAGTGGAGCAGGGTTCCTCTTTCCCCACAGCCCCGCCAGCATTTGTTATTGGTTGATTTCATGATAGCAGCCATTCTTTCTGGAGTGAAGTGGAATCTCAGCATTATTTTCAATTGCATCTCTCGAATGACCAGTGATGTTGAACATTTTTTCATGTATTTCTTTGCTATTTCTACTTCTTTGTCTGAGAAATGTCTGTTCATTTCAGATGCCCATTTTTGGATTGGGTCTTTAAATTTGGGAGGTCTGATCTTTTTAAGTTCTTTATAGATTCGAGATAGTAGACTTTTGTCTGATGAAGAGCAGGTGAAGATTTTTTCCCACATTGTGGGTTCTCTTTACACTGCTGGTGGTTTCTCTTGCTGTGCAGAAAGAACCTTTTAATAAGAAGAGATTCCACTTGTTGATTGTTTATGCTAGTTCACGGGCAACTGAGGATTTGTTCATAAAATCTTTTCCTACACTGTCTTCAAGGGTTCTACCTAACTTCTGTTCCAACTGGTTCAGAGTTTCTGTTTTAATATTTAGATCTTTAATCCATTTTGATTTTAGTTTAGTGCATGGTGAGAGATACAGGTCTAGTTTTAATCTTTGGCAAGTTGAAGCCCAATTTTTCCAGCACCATTTATTAAAGAGGCTATCTTTCCTCCAGTGAGGGTGTTTGGCTCCTTTATTGAAGATGAGATGGCTGAGTGTGTCTGGCATTGTTTCTGCATCTTCTAATCTGTTCCACTGGTCCTCAAGTCTGTTTCTTTGCCAGTACCATGCTGTTTTTATCAGTAGCTTTGTAGTAGAGTTGCAGGTTGGGGATTGTGATACCCCCTGCCATGTCTCTATTACCTAGAATTGCTTTTGCTATTCTGGGTCTCTTCTTGTTCCAAATGAATTTTTGAATTGTTTTCTCAAGGTCCATGAAGTATGCTGCTGGGATCTCAATTGGAATTGCATTGAATCTATATAGCAGTTTTGGAAGTATGGCCATTTTCACTATATTAATCCTTCCTACCCAGGAGCAGGGGATGTCTGTCCATTTTCTGATATCATCTTCAATCTCTCTTTTCAGAGTGCCATAGTTTTCAGAGAAGAGGTCTTTGATTTCTTTCATTAGGATGATTCCTAGGTATTTCAGTTTTTTGGATGCTATTGTGAAAGGAATTATTTGCCCTATTTCTCTCTCAGTGAGTCTGTCATTGGTGTAGAGGAAAGCTATTGATTTTTGTGTGTTGACCTTGTTAGCAGCTACTTGACTGAATTTGGTTATTAAGTCTAGAAGACTTTTGGTGGAGTTCTTGGGGTCTTCTATATAGAGTATCATGTCATCTGCAAATAATGACAGTTTGACTTCTTCATTTCCTATCTTTATTCCTTTTATTTCTTTCTCTTGTCTAATTGCCGTGGCTAATGTTTCCAAAACTATGTTGAACAAGAGTGGTGATAGTGGACATCCTTGTCTTGTTCCTGATTTTAGTGGGAAGGATTTCAGTTTGTGACCATTTAGTATGATATTGGCTGCTGGTCTTTCATAGATGGCTTCTATCAGTTTGAGGTAGAGACCATCTATTCCAATTTTTTGTAGGGTTTTTATCATAAATGCATGTTGGATTTTGTCAAATGCTTTTTCTGCGTCTATGGAGATAATCATATGGTTTTTGTCCTTGGCTCTATTGATATAGTGTATTACATTAACTGATTTTCGTATATTGAACCATCCCTGCATCCCTGGGATGAATCCCACTTGATCAGGGTGTATGATCTTCTTGATGATCTTCTGCATTCTGTTTGCCATTGTCTTATTAAGGATTTTTGCATCTATGTTCATTAGTGAGATTGGCCTATAGTTCTCTTTTTCAGTTGGGTCTTTCTCTGCTTTGGAGATCAAGGTGATGCTTGCTTCCAGGAATGAATTTGGGAGTATTGCTTCCCTTTCAATTTCATTGAAGAGTTTAAACAGTAGTGGCAGCAGTTCCTCTCTAAATGTCTTGTAGAATTCAGCAGTGAAGCCATCAGGGCCCGGGCTTTTCTTAGGTGATAAGTTTTTAATTACATTTTCAATTTCATTGGTTGATATTGGGTTGTTCAGAATTTTTAGGTCTTCTTCGTTCAACTTTGGTAATTCATATATATCTAGGAATCTGTCCATTTCTTCTGTGTTTTCCATCTTATTGGTGTATAGGTTCTGGAAGTAGGTATTGATGATCCTCTGGATTTCTGCTGGGTCTGTTGTCATTTCACCCTTTTCATTCCTAATTGCATGGATTTGGGCCTTTTCTTTCCTTTTTCTGACAAGGTTGGCTAAAGGTTTGTCAATTTTGTTGATTCTTTCGAAGAACCAACTCTTGGTTTCATTGAATTTTTTGTATCGTTCTCTTAGTCTCCATTGCATTGATTTCTCCTCTGATCTTCATAATTTCCTCCCTTGTATGAGCTTTGGGCTTGTCCTGCTCTTCTTTTTCTAGAAGCTTGAGGTTCAGCATCAGGTTGTTTACTTGGGCTCGTTCTGTTTTCCTAATGTGCCTATTCACTGCTATGAATTTCCCTCGTAAGACTGCTTTCATTGTGTCCCATAGATTCTGATATGTTGTATTGTCATTGTCATTTAATTGAAGGAACTGTCTGATTTCTTCTTTAATTTCCTCTGTGACCCATTGGTTATTCAGAAGGGTGTTGTTCAATTTCCATGTGTTTATGAAATTTTTGGAGTTTCTTTTGCTATGATCTCCAATTTCATCACACTATGGTCTGATAATACACAGGGGATAACTTCAATTCCTTTGCACTTACTTAAACATGTTGTATGTGTGAGTATGTGGTCTATTTTGGAGAATGACCCATGTGCAGCTGAGAAGAATGTGTATTCTGATTTTGTGGGGTGGAAGACTCTGTAAACATCTGTCAAGTTCATTTGTTCAAGAGTTCGATTGAGTTCTAGTATTTCATTACTTATTTTTAGTCTAGTTGATCTATCTATTTGTGACAGTGGGGTGTTGAGGTCCCCCACTACAATTGTATTAGTGCATATATGACTTTTCATGTCCGTTAGTATTTGTTTTATATAGTTGGGTGCACTAGTGTTTGGTGCATAGATATTTATGATTGTCATCTCTTTCTCTTGGATTGTTCCCTTTACAAGGATGTAGTGTCCTTCTTCGTCTCTCTTAATCAATGTTGGTTTAAAATCTACTTGATCTGCAAAGAGGATAGGTACTCCTGCTTTTTTTCGGGTTCCTGTCGCATGCAGTATTGTTTTCCACCCTTTAACTTTCAGTCTATGAGTCTCCTTTTGAATTAAGTGTGTTTCTTGTATGCAACATATTGTTGGATTTTGCTTCTTGACCCATTCTGCCAGTCTATTTCTTTTGATTGGTGAATTGAGACTGTTAATGTTGATGGTTATAACTGAAACGTATTGACTTGTCATTGCCATGACTTTTTCTTTTTGTTGGGTTCTCTCCCTTTACATTTAATTTCTTGTCATGCCAGGTCTGTTCATTCTGCTTTGCTTCCTGGGGTTGGGATCCTCAATGTCTGTTCCTAGGCTATTGTGTAAAATTCTTTGGAGTGCTGGTTTGGTATTCACGAAGTTCCTAAGGTGCTCTTTGTCATGAAAGTATCTTATTTCTCTATCCATTTTGAAAGATAGTTTTGCAGGGTACATCAATCTGGGTTGGAGGCTGTTTTCTTTTAGGGCTTGGAATATGTCACTCCAAACTCTTCTTGCCTTGATGGTTTGTGTTGAGAAGTCTGCTGTGATTCTGATGGGCTTTCCTTTGTATGTGATTTGTTTCTTTTCTCTGACTGCTTGCAGAGCTTTGTTCTTCTCTTGTGTTTCTGGAATCTTAACAATCATATGCCTATGTGTAGATTTTTTTTGATCAAGGCTATTTGGAGTCCTATATGCCTCACTTATCTGTATGTCAAGCTCTTTTCTCCTGCTTGGGAAGTTTTCTGCCATTATTTCTGTGAAGAGCTTTTTTATGTCATCTGCACTCTCTCCTGTTTCTTCATTGAGCCCAATCAGTCTTATGTTATTCTTCTTTGCATCATCTAGCAGCTGCTGGATTGACTTCTCATGTTCCCTTATAATTTTGAAGCAATTTTTCTTTTCCTGGTCACTAATTGCAATCTTAATCTTCTACATCTGAAATTCTGTCCTCACATTGGCTCATTCTGCTATGTAGACTTTCAATGGAGTTTTTCATGTCCTGGAAATCTATTTGCATCTGTTTTATGGATTCCATTTGTTTCTTACGTTGGCATTCCTTCATGTTCCTGAGCTCCTCTCTAGATTTATTAATCATGTCTTACACTAGGGGCACAATTTCTCCTGTTATCTGAGAAATTATTTCTTATTTCATTTTTTCCAGATCCCCTTTTGTTGCCAGTTCAGTGGGTCCAGGTGGTTGAGTATCAGAGTGTTCCATCTCATTTCCCTTTGGGGTTGCTGTAGGTGATCTGGAAGTCTGGTTTTGAGACTTATTTACGTGTTTTCTCATTTCAACTGGGGTGGGGGGCTGTTAGCACCTGTATGGATTACCTCCTCTGAGCTGGGAGAGGTGGGATAGGGGCCGGGAGCAGAGGTAGGGTGACCCAAAAGCCCTTTTCTGTGGGCTGGGAGCAGCAGGAGGGATGGTGGCAGGGAAGCTCCTTCCTCTGGACCAGGAGCAGTGGGATGGTGGCTCAGAAGCCCCTTCCTCTGGGCCAGTAGCAGTGGGACAGAAGGTGGCCCAAAAGCCCTTTCCTCTGGCCTGGGAGCATCAGGAGGGCTGGTGACCTGGTAGCCCCTTCCTCTGGACCAGGAGCAGTGGGACGGCAGCTCAGAAGCCCCTACCTCTGGGCTGGGAGCAGCAGGACTCAGTACCTTGGTCTGGTGTTCTGGTGTCCTCTGTGTCTTTGTAGTGTGAAACCAGGTGGCTGCCTGTCTGCAGCAGGGTGATTCAGCATCTTCCGCGCGACTGGGGATCTCAGTAGGGTGTGGGCAGACCTGCTGGTCTGCAGCAGGGTGATTGGGCGTCTTCTGCGCGACTCAGGACCTCGGTAGGGCGTGCACAGTCCTGCCTGTCTGCAGCGGGCTGATTTGGCGTGTTCTGTGCACCTCAGGACCTTGGTACGGCATGGGCAGACCTGCCTGTCTGCAGTGGGGTGATTTATCATCTCGATCCAGACTTTCTTTAGAAAGGTTACTTTGACGGCAGTGCAGAAAACAGGATAGGTTTGAGAAGGTGCCAGGAAGACTAGCTGTGGTAGTGCAGGTGAGAAATCATGCAGGCTTGAGGTAATGCAGTAGAGAGGAGAAAATGGCTGTGGGATTTATTTAAGAAGCAGTGTCTTCTTAATATGACTTAGGCATGGAGGAAATTTAGAGCTGTCAGTGTGAGACCTAAGTGACCCCATTCTAAAATTTGGTGGCATAAATTTCAGTTCTAAGAAAAACCACAAGATGTATTTTGACCACCTGCATGTGATAGTGTTCAGCCGTCCCCTAGCAACAGCTAATCAGTAGTTAGCAACCGTTTGCAGCTTGGGTGTGCAAGGCACAATCAATCAGGTTTAATTGCCAATCTAGAACCTTGCTGTAACCACTATAAAAACCCCTGCTGATTTGGAGTTGGGGCTCTCAATCTTGACCCGCTGCGGCAGTGATGATTGGGAGTCCCTGCTCAAGCTTGAATAAACGACCCTCGTGTGTTTACATCAGAATCGGCTCCTTGGTGGTCTTTGGGGACCTCGAAATCTGGGCACAACAGTCAGCTCCAATCTCTTCATTTTACAGATGAGGAAACTGTGGCCTAGACAGATTCATTGACTTGTTTCAGAATCTACATTTAACAAGTGGCAGAACTAAGACTAAAATTATTCAAGTGTGTTAACCTCTGGTACTCTTTCTGTTACCCCAACACCATATGGCTTTTTACACTTTCAAATGTTTTTCAGGTGAAGGAGATATATTATTCAGTGCAAGTTTTCCCCATTGTTGAATACATCTGTATACACTATTTTGTCATCATATATTAGCCAACATTTTTACTCATTCATGGTCAATTAACTGGTCAATTCCTTCAGGTTGATTTTTAAAAATAACAACATACAAACTTATCCCCGGTACCAAAAAAAGAAAAAAAATAACAACATACAAACTTATTTTAAGATTTAAACATTCTTTCTTTCCACCTCTTACTCAGTTGTAAGTACTTCATAAAGTGATGCTATTATTCTGGCTACTATCCTGCATGGGCTTCAGGAAGAGTAAGTGATAGAAGGAGTGCAGTAACATTAGAAAGTCAGGCTCTCTAACATCTAGGCAACGCATTCATAAATAAAACCATAGCTACCAGGTGAGGAGTACTAGAGGCTAGGGAGATAAACTCTGTCTAGACTAGTCAGGAATTAGTCTCCAATTCCCCAGTGTCTGAGAAAGAAAATCCCAATAAATAAAGTCCTGGCTTCATATCAAATTCTAGAATGAGAATCACTCCCCAGGGATTTGATCCAAAGATACCTTCTAAGGATATATACATTCTTCAACCAATCCTCAAACTCAGAAAGCTAATGAATTGAAGTAGTATTTCCCTAACTCAGAGGTATCCAGAATATACCTTCAAGGCAGAAACTTCTACTATAAGGACAGAACCTAGCAGAAAGTTTTGAGCTTCTTCCAGCAACGTGGGGAGTGCCTCAAGGGTGGGTTCGGCGGGCTCTCTCCGTGGTCCTGAGATCTCTTCCTTTGGTTGAGCTCAGTCTCAGTTCCTGGGTCTGTGAGTTGAACCCCTTCCACCTACCCCATCCAATGTGCACACCTCAATCACTACACTCACCATATTCTGCCTGGATATTTTTACTCTTGCACCGCTCCCATTGGACTAAGCTCCTTGAGGGTAGGAATGGCATTCTGTACTCATCTTTGCACCCAATGAACAAAAGGTGGAATGAAGTAGGTACTCAATAAAGAAAGAAAGAAATGCCTAACTATAACCATGATTGTGCTATTTCAGGCTCTGCTATATCTCTTCTGCTAGGCTGCACCAAGCATAAGGAAGGATTTTCTAAAATTTTAAGTCATTAATTTTTTGTAGGCAGAAATGATAATGATGATATGTGAACATTTGTGCATGAAAATTTCAGATGAAAGGAAGAGCTGAGCAAAGACCCAGAGCAGTAACAAGAAGATAGGTTCAGAGCATAACAAATGCTGATAGGCTGACAGTAAGAAGTATGAGGAAGAAGTTGTAAATAAGCCTTATCAGGAAACAGAGGAGACTGATTGTTACTCTTAGGCTGAGAATCAGAACTTTACATTGCATTAAGAGACTGATAAGTTAAAAGTAATATTTAAGGAAACAGTGAGCTGTGGGTAAAGAGAATGAAAGAATAAATAGTATTTTTAAAGGCACTAGGATAATGAATAGGGGGGAAATCTCCTTAGGCTTGATTTTTGGGACAGAGTTTACAGAAATTTAGAACTGGTATGGAAAGTCTTTAGGGGCAGCCAAGAAATGTGTAAACTAGCAAGATAGGAGCCATGTACTGGCAAAATAAGACTGGGAAAGTTCTGTTGTATTTAGGCTGTGCAAAATCTCCATACACAGAAACCTAAGTATGAGCTACTTTTTTTGGTACCAACGATCGAACTCGGGACCTTGCACTTGCGAGGCAGGTGACGGAAGCACTGAGCTAAATCCCCGGCCCTGGCTACCTTATTTTTTAAGCGTTTCCACAACTGAACTCATGAGTAACTGAACTGGCTCTACAGTCTAGACATGGAAAGAAGGCACTGGCCTGCCAAGTTTTAGGTTGGATGCTAGTCAGGTTTCTGTCACTATGACAAAATACTTGAGGAAATCAACTTAAAAGAAGGAAAGATTTATTTTGGCTCCCAGTTTCAGAGGTTTCCGACCATGGCTGCTTAGTCTCATAGATCTGAGATTACCATAAGAGAGAATGTCATGGTGGGGAGCACAGGCAGAGCAAAGCTGCTCATCTCATGGCAGCCAGGAAGCAGAGAGCAAAGTGCTGGGTCCCCATACCCCCTCAAAGGTGCATCCCAGTGACCTCACTGCCTACCAGGAGGTCCCTCCTAAAGTTTCCACCATCTCTCGTACTCCCATCAGCTAGGGACCAAGCTTTCACCATAACAGACTTTGGGAAAGATTCCATATCTAAACTACAAACACATTTGTTAATTGTATTTTCATTATTGCTCTGAGCCTCTTGGCTCCTTTTATTTTGCATATCTAAATCATTATCCTTGTTATTGCCTTTTATTTTTTTTATTTTTTAATTTTTTGCTTAAATTCTTTTATTGGTACATTTTCGGTATACAATACATTTACATTTATCATTGGGTGCTTGTACCTCTACATCATGTATCTTGGTTCTTAATTTTTCCCCATTACCTGTGCGCCCTTCACCCCCTCCACTCTTCCCTAATTTACATAGACTTTATTTCCATTTTTTTCTTTTCTCATAGTTTTTCCTTTCCCTTCTTTCTTTCCCCTTCCCCTCCCACTTCCCCGACCCCTTTGGGCCTTTTCTTCCTATTTCAAATTATCAATTATTCATTTTAATCATTTTAATCCTTATTTACACTTTCAGTTTCTCACACTAGAGATACTATTTGGTATTTACACATGTGTGTCCTATTTATTTCACTTAAGAGTATGGCCTCAATATGCATCCATTTAGCTATAAATGTCTCTGGTTTCTCACTCTTTATGGCTGAATACTACTCCATTTTATAAAAAAACCACATCTTCTTTATCTAGTTTCCAGTGGATGGGCACTTGGGCTGTTTCCAAGCTTTAGCTATTACAAACTGTGTCGCTATAAACATGGGTGCGCATATATTGATGTGGTATGATTCTTCTAATTCTTTTGGGAAGATACCCAGCAGGGGAATAGCTGGGTCAAATGGGACCTCTAGTCCTAGTTCTTTGAGGTATCTCCATATGGATTTCCACAGTGGTTACACCAGTCTGCACTCCCACCAACAATGGAGAAGGGTTCCTTTCTCTCCACACCCTCGCCAGCATTTGTTATTGGTTGATTTCTTGATAGCAGCCATTCTTTCTGAGGTGAGGTGGAAACTCAGTGTTGTTTTCATTTGCATCTCTTGAATGATCAGTGATGTTGAACATTTTTTCATATGCTTATTTGCTGCTTTTACTTCTTTGAGAAATGTCTGTTCATTTCAGATGCCCATTTTTGAATTGGGTCTTTAAATGTGAGGGGTCTGATTTTTTTCAGTTCTTTATATATTCTAGATAGTAGTCCTTCATCTGAGGTACAGCTGCTAAAATTTTTCCCACATTGTAGGCTGTCTCTTAGCTCTGTTGGTGGTTTCTCTTGCAGTGCAGAAGCTTTTTCATAAGATGAGATCCCAGTTGTCTATTCTTTGTGGTAGTTGCCATGCTACTCAGGTTTTGTCCATAAAGTCTTTTCCTATGCCAATGTCTTCAAGAGTTCTACCTAACTTACCTTTCAAAACTGTCACCGGCTATCAAAGGATTCATAGGGACAAAGGGGCTCCACATGCTCCAATGTCTCCACATCTTCAAATACGGATGTTGTGGATGCTGTCCTCGGGGATTTAATCTGATTTCTATTTTTCTCAAAAAATTTTTTGTGAATTTATCACAATCATAAATCTTGAATGTCCAGCCATAGACGATGATGTCAATATTGATACTGAAATCATACACAGTATAAAACTGATCATCATTTGGAGGGGGGAGAGAAATCCGATGATGCCAAATAAAAGTCCCTTGAGGCAGTCCGCTATTTTTCACTTGAGGTTCATATACTTCGATTGTGTCATCTTCAGGGTAGAAGTAGATTTTATAGAATCTGATTGTATATATTTCTTGGCTTTTATCACGCACTTTGTCTTCCAAATAGGCATCAAAACATAGAACCAACTGAGGTGGTCTGGTGTGCCTTTATTGCAGAGATTCTTTTCACTTTTCCAGTGGGCATCAATTTTCATCTAGGAGCCTCAGAGAGCCCTTCTTTCTCTTGTTCACTTCTGTTTTATCTTCTGCAGCTCAGATCAATGTCCTTTGTGACCCACTGCCCCTCTGTGGTGTGGATCCAAGTACTGACTTGGGCCAGTGGTCAGAAGTGGGAGCATGTGTTGGCGCCCACGCAGCTCCTCTGCGCCGAAGGGGCAGGGCCACTGGATGCCCCATGCTGCTCAGGACCTCAGTTCCTCTGCGCCGAAGGGGTAGGAAATGCTATATTTCTAAATTCAAAATCTTTTGACAGTAAAGGCGTAAAGAATCTCAATGCAGTAGCAAATGCATTTTTTTTTTTTTTTGGTACCAGGGATCGAACTTGGGACCTTGCGCTTATGAGGCAGGCGGCAGAACCACTGAGCTAAATCCCTGGCCCAGGAAATGCATTTTGATGGGCAAATAATGTATGGTACAAATTAGCTTTCCAGGGAGGGAGTTAATCCTGTTTTCATGTCAAGTTACTTATTTTCCACTGTATATCCTAAAGAGCTGGGCTTTAATTTGGCTTGCTAATTTTCACTTGAAATGTTACCAAGATGATTACTGTCTGGTGCAGCATGGATATAAAACATAATTGTGTGTAGAAGGTTGGCCTCACAGGCTGGGCAGTGCAGCCATAAGGCTAAAGCAAAAGCCTCATCTCTCAGATGTGATTTTTAAAGATGGGATGGTTGGTGTTACCAATGCATGAGTAAAGACTATTACTCAGGAATCAAACATCTAAGTGTCAAAAATCCATAGCTGAATTTCCAGAGAAACTGTCTATCAAAAGCTACCCATGACAGTCTATCAGTTCCTTCTCCTTTCGGATATATCCTGTATACAGTCTTCACTTTTTGCCCAATAAGTGGTTCTCCACCTATTCCAGGCTTCTCTTTACTCACCAGCATCCTAACATTGTTGCAAAAGCCCCAATGTTGGGATTTATGAAACTTCTTCTTTCCCGCATTGTGGTTGAAGCTATAGCCCAGCAGCAGCGGCAGGACCATGGCTCTCAGCATCTGAGGGTCCAGGACTCAGCAGGAGACCGGTGGGCCAGATGCGGGCTTCTGGGCCACTTTGTTGAGCCCCTGGGGGTTACCCAGACTAACACAATACCATCCATTGCTGATCCGTCCTCTTCTCTAGCTGAGAAACCTTGGGCAGGTTCCAAACCGGGCTCTATTTTTGCAGATGATATTATCTTCTAAAAGTTAGATATTCAGGGGCCTCATTACACAGGAATATAAGATGTTCTTCCTTGAGGCTCTGGAGGTTGAATTTATCCCAGTGCCTAAGAAGGCATCCAAGTGTGGAGTTGGGAGGAATGGATGAAGTGTTTCCTATGATAGGTCTGTTAAGAAGGGGTCAGTTTTACATGAGGACCCTTCCTCCTGGATGATCCACTCCCAAGTGACTCCAAGGCCTGCACAGGGCAGACATCGCCATTCCTAGGCACTGCCCAAGGTCATTTCAGGGTCTTCATCATCTAAGAAGGTCTGGAGAACCAACTCTGTGTCCGCCCCCCTCATTATTTTTAAGATGCAGCACATTCTAAATCTATAAGAAGTATTTGCTTCCGCATTTCTTAATTGTCCTTGTTATTGCCTTTTAAATCTGCGCTGATTATTAACAGAAATCTTATGCTTAGTTGATGATCTAATTTACCTTTAGATCTTATTTGCTAAGACAGTCTAATCCTTTGGAATCTCTGGGGGACTGATTCTAGGACCTCCACAGATACCAAAACCCAATGATGCTCAGGTCTCTTATATAACATGGTGTTGTACTTACATATAACCTAAGCATGTCCTCCCATATACCTTAAATCATCCCTGGATCACTTATACCTAATACAATGCTATGGAAATAGTCGTTACACTATATTGTTGAGGAAATAATGACAGAAAAAGTCTGCCTTTTATGTTCACTACTGATGATTTTTTTCATACTTTTAATCATGGTTGGTTGAGTCCATGGATGGGGAACTCACAGAAACAGAGGGCTAACTGTATTTCCTCTTTTTATTATTAATGGTTGGCAACCACTGTTTCATAAACAAGAAGTACCACCCCTCACCATAAGACACCTTTTCGCTGTGATATTTCTACTTCTTTGCCCTAAGCCACAATAGTCTCTCATTTAAATTATTAAAATAGCTTCCTGACCCATCTTCTTCTTTCTTATCTCCATACAGAGATCACAGTTATTGTTAAAAACAAAAGCACCCTTTCAGCCGGAACTGCCATCTTCCAGTAATTTGCCAAAATGATGAACACAAAGGGAAAGAGGAGGGGAACCTGGTATATGTTCCTTTGGCCACATAAATGCGGATCTACAAAAAGGGTGATATTGTAGATATCAAGGGAATGGGTACTGTTCAAAAAGGAATGCCACATAAATGTTACCATGGCAAAACTGGAAGAGCCTACAGTGTTACCCAGCATGCTGTTGGCATTATTGTAAACAAGCAAGTTAAGGGCAAGATACTTGCCAAGAAGATTAATGTGTGTATTGAGCATATTAAACAAAGAGTCAAGAGAGCATCCTGAAACGTGTCAAGGAAAATGATCAGAATAAAAAGGAAGCCAAAGAAAAAGGTACCTGGGTCCAAATGAAGCACCAGCCTGCCCCACCCAGAGAAGTACACTTTTTGAGAACCAATGGGAAGGAGCCTGAGTTGCTGGAACCTATTCCCTATGAATTCATGGCAGAAGCTGGGGATGCAGCACCTAATTAGTGGCTGAATGCCCTAAGCCCTACTTCAAAATAAAAAATCATCCTGTGTTGTAGGGATGGTTGTCTTAACTGAACAGGTGTGTGGTGCCTTTACCCTGGAAAAACAAATACTTGGAGCAGATTCTCATTACACCCAGTTAATTGTGTCAGGTCTTCACTCTTCAGTGTTTTTCTTGCTGAAAGATGTGAGGTATTGTGCAGATGTATACCCAAATGGTCAAATATTTATGAAGTATTTATACTGGCTTGAAGATCCTCTAAATCACCTTGGGGACAAGATGTATCAAAATAAATGGAAGTCAGTATATGGCATTTCAGTTAAATAAATTGTTTAAAGCACCCTAAAAAAAGCAGATCATACATATTCAAAATCCTCCAGTAGCTTTTCATTACAGTGAAAGAAAATCTGAATTCCTTGCCATGGTATGAGGTTCTACATGATTGGATCCTTGTCTACCTGAACAAAGGCTTTCCTACCTTTCTCCCAGTGGTGACTATGCAACTTCCACTGGTTTCTTCGGTTCCCCAAACCTACCAAGATCTCCCCCACCCCTAAGCCTCTACACCAGGTCTACCTCCATGGAGACCCTGCCCTCAGGTCTACATATGCTTCCATTCTCAGCTTTCAGCTTTCTTTTCAATGTCACTTTCTCAAATGGTGCCTTGTCTGTTTTGTCACTACAATCTGAAATGACACTCCTGCCTCCTGCTCCATACTCTTGCTTTGCTTTACTTCCTTCATGGTATTTATTATAATCTAAAATTACTGTTCAACAGCCCTACGATGCTCACTGTAACAGACACTGTGGGTGGTCCTCCGCGATCCCCTTGGCACTTGTCTCTCCAGTCATGGATGGCTTCATAGCGCAAGCATTTGTGGATCCCCCTGCAGGGTTTCTCTGGAGTGTGCAGCTGATGTATGGGGCAGGGCTGAAGAACTGGCCACTGACACATTAGCTGAGGTGACATCCCAGCCAATGATCAATGGCACTTGGTAGATAAATATCTCACCTGCCTTACAACTGTGTGAGACAACATTGAGACATATTCTAAACCATTTTCCAGAGAACACAGTAGGCCTGAGTTATAGTTGCCCACCATATTTACCTGTTCATTATTATACCCTGATTGGATTTCCCCCTTTCCTGTCTCGCTCACTCCTCTGCTGGTGTTTCCTGAGATCACTTCCGAACAAATACTTGCACTCAAACACTCATCTCAGGGTCTATTTGGGGGATAAACCAACTTAGCTTATATTTTCTTTTCTTTTTTTTCTCTCTTATCCCTCTCTTCTCATGCTCTCCTTTCCTTCCCCCTTTCCCTTTCTTCCTTCCACATTTTAGTATCTTTGAAATTAGAATCCTCTTCCAGTAGGTGGCTTATTATACAGTTCAGTTTGTAGCACCTTTCCTTTCATGCTGTTACATAATGTAAGTTACTCACTGATTACATGTTGACTGGGATACCAACAGGATATATATTGCATGTAGAAGTTTGTCTGTTTTGTCCTACATTCTTCAGTATCTCTGGTACACTGAGCAATGCATAGCACAGAGTAAATGCTTCATTAAAACACTTGATTATGTGTGGAACTGAGGAGACAGCATCACCTGCCTTCAACAATCACAACTTATTTCTCAGGGAAATGGGACATTGAGGTCACTCAGAGAACAGACTGGCTACGTCACTGCACTGAGGAAGACCAAAAGGCAGCCCTGGTGGGAACCAGAAGCAACAGCATTATAGGACTGATTGGAGGAGAGAGTTCTCTTCACTTAGCATAGACTTTTTTTTAACGTAGACTTTTGGATCAAATTTGGGATCAGAATAGGTAAGACTTCACATTTGCTTCACTTTTCTGTGTTGCTAGGGATAGAGCCCAGGGCCTTGCACATGTTAGGCAAATGCTCCACCACTGAATGGCATTACCAACCCACATTATTTTTTGACAATTCAGCAGGAGAGGTAACCCATGGAGGGACATACTAGACTTACTGCTAATATGACAGGCTTAAATAATTAACCAAAGATGTATTGAGATGAAAAAGTAATTATAACTCAAAATTGTAAAGCAGATATAATAGTTACTTTTTGTTCTCTTTTAATAAGCTAGTGAAGAATATTTTTGAAAAAAAATGAAACATAAGTTTAACAAAAGAAACTATTTGTTCTTTTATATTTTTCAAGTTTAGTATATTGCTGCAAGCGAGCTCTGTCCTTTTGTATTTTCCGTGAGAACGCTTTATGTGGACTGTACAGCCCATCAGTCATCCATGTGAGGCCAAGAAAAGACACTTATGGAAGCAGAGACAGCTGTGCTCTCACCCTGAGAGTGCTGTAGGGCCGCAGGGACCCCTCTCAAGCAGAGATTAAAAGACTGCTCATTCCCTGGCTGTGGAGTCTGTAGTGCTTGAGTGGTACTAACAACAAAGCCACCATTATACAGATTATTATTATTATTATTTGTCAGAATACTCTGTTCTCTAAGAATTGACCACAGACTATTTCTGCCTGGGTCATGAAAAGCTTACAAGTTTAGGTTGCGAAAATGTACAAGTTGTGAACTTCACTAACTTGGAATTCAAGATGTTGGATCATCCTATTGTCAAATTCCCTAGAGTCTGCCAGTCCATTAAAATAATGACAGTTATAATGTTTCCCTGCAATATTAAAAGCATCTGAATTACTTAATCTCTAGTGAGTGGCATACATGTAAATTTTAATGCATAATACTATTAAAGAGCTACTGAACAGTGTTCTGTGTGAAAGTCGTGGAGAATTTTCTTTCAAAGGTAACACTTGATTGGCAGCCAGTATTGGAAGAATCGCTAAAGAAAGTAAGTAAGAAGTTAAGGTTTGCCTGCATG
The DNA here is from genome assembly GCF_053883595.1 of Heterocephalus glaber. Classification (NCBI taxonomy): domain Eukaryota; kingdom Metazoa; phylum Chordata; class Mammalia; order Rodentia; family Bathyergidae; genus Heterocephalus; species Heterocephalus glaber. Next base: position 20,898,048 of record NW_028258156.1, on the reverse strand, counting down.
TCAGAAAGGCCACTCTGCCTGTGATACATATTTTTATATTTACAGTGCTATGGAAGAAATAGATTTCTCATATGACATTCTTCGGAGTTACTATAAAGAACATACATATAGAAATACTTTTATATATTTTGTGAAACTTTCAATGGCAATGTTTTACTTGACAAGTACCAAGAGAATACTAGTTGTTAATTTTTAATGAAAGTCAATTTTTTGTTCCTCCCTAGGAGGAAAATTTTTTTCCTCTACTAAACATTCTGATTTAGGATGGCCCAATTGTTCAAATGTCAGAACTAATTGTTATCCAAAATTATTCTTTTTTTCCACATCTAATTCCTCTACAGTAAATACAAATATCCATACAGTGTAAATTTTTTAAAGTCCTAACATGCACCCATACATGAGCAAATCCCACGAACTATGCTTCCAAATTAGACCCTCAATCCATCCATTTCTTTGGAAGCCTGCTGCTGCAAGTCACCATTGCCTCTTGCCTTGGAGACTAGCTCCTTCCATGGCTTCTGCTTTGGCTTCTGTCAGTCTGTTCTACATATAGTGCCAGGCAATATCTTCAAAATGTAAACCGGATCATACCACTGTCATTTTGAAAACCTGCCACTAGTATTCTATTTTCTTCTACATAACTTATTATCTGTCCCTCATGTTAGACTGTAAACTAGATGCAAACAAGGACTTCGTCCATCTTATTTCTGCTATCTCCCCAGCTCCTAGAGCACATGACAGGTGTACAATAATTATGCATTGAGGAGGTCCTGAGTCACGCGGAAGACGCCAAATCAGCCCGCTGCAGACAGGCAGGTCTGTGCACGCCCTACCGAGGTCCTGAAGCACGCGGAAGACACCGAATCACCCCACTGCAGACAGGCAGCGACCTGATTTCACATTACCAAGGCGCAGAGGACACCAGACCACCAGACCAAGGTACTGAGTCCCACTGTTCCCGGCCCAGAGGTAGGGGCTTCTGAGCCTTCGTCCCACTGCTCCTGGTCCAGAGGACGGGGCTTCCCGGTCACCATCCTTCCCGCTGCTCCCAGCCCAGAGGAAAGGGCTTTTGGGCCACCTTCTGTCCCACTGCTCCTGCCCCAGAGGAAGGGGCTTCCGGGCCACCATCCCTCCCACCACTCCCGGCCCAGAGGGAGGGGCTTCTGAGCCACCATCCCACTGCTCCTGGTCCAGAGGAAGGGGTTTCCCGGCCACCATCCCTCTGGCTGCTACCAGCACACAGGAAAGGGCTTTTGGGTCACCATCCCTACTGCTGCTCCCAGCCCCTGTCCCACCTCGCCCAGCTCAAAGGAGGTAATCTGTGCAGGCACTAACAGCCCCCCGCCCCAGTCGAAATGAGAAAACACATAAATAAGTCTCAAAACCAGACTTCCAGATCACCTACAGCAACCCCAAAGGGAAATGAGATGGAACCCTCTGATACTCAACCACCTGCACCCACTGAACTGGCAACAAAAGGGGATCTGGAAAAAATGAAATCAGAAATAATTTCTCAGATAACAGGAGAAATTGTGCCCTTAGTGCAAGACATGATTAATAAATCTAGAGAGGAGCTGAGGAACATGATGGAATCCCAACATAGGAAACAAATGGAATCCATAAAACAGATGCAAATAGATTTCCAGGACATGAAAAACTCCACTGAAAGTCTACACAGCAGAATGAGCCAGTGAGAGGACAGAATTTCAGATATAGAAAATAAGATTGCAATTAGTGACCAGGAAAAGAAAAATTGCTTCAAAATTATAAGGGAACATGAGAAGTCAATCCAGCAGCTGCTAGATGATGCAAAAAAGAATAACATAAGACTGATTGGGCTCAATGAAGAAACAGGAGAGAGTGCAGATGACATAAAAAATCTCTTCACAGAAATAATGGCAGAAAACTTCTCAAGCAGGGGAAAAGAACTTGACATACAGATAAGTGAGGCATATAGGACTCCAAATAGCCTTGATCAAAAAAAATCTACACATAGGCATATGATTGTTAAGATTCCAGAAACACAAGAGAAGAACAAAGTTCTGCAAGCAGTCAGAGAAAAGAAACAAATCACATACAAAGGAAAGCCTATCAGAATCACAGCAGACTTCTCAACACAAACCATCAAGGCAAGAAGAGCTTGGAGTGACATATTCCAAGCCCTAAAAGAAAACAGCCTCCAACCCAGATTGATGTACCCTGCAAAACTATCTTTCAAAATGAATGGAGAAATAAGATACTTTCATGACAAAGAGCACCTTAGGAACTTCGTGAATACCAAACCAGCACTCCAAAGAATTTTACACAATAGCCTAGGAACAGACATTGAGGATCCCAACCCCAGAAAGCAAAGCAGAATGAACCCATCTGTCATGACAAGAAATTAAATGTAAAGGGAGAGAACCCAACAAAAAGAAAAAGTCATGGCAATGACAAGTCAATACGTTTCAGTTATAACCATCAACATTAACAGTCTCAATTCACCAATCAAAAGAAATAGACTGGCAGAATGGGTCAAGAAGCAAAATCCAACAATATGTTGCATACAAGAAACACACTTAATTCAAAAGGAAACTCATAGACTGAAAGTTAAAGGGTGGAAAATAATACTCCATGTGACAGGAACCTGAAAAAAAGCAGGAGTAGCTATCCTCTTTACAGACCAAGTAGATTTCAAACCAACACTGATTAAGAGAGACGAAGAAGGACACTACATCCTTGTAAAGGGAACAATCCAAGAGGAAGAGATGACAATCATAAATATCTATGCACTAAACACTAGTGCACCCAACTATATAAAACAAATACTAACGGACATGAAAAGTCATATATGCACTAATACAATTGTAGTGGGGGACCTCAACACCCCACTGTCACAAAGAGATAGATCAACTAGACTAAAAGTAAGTAATGAAATACTAGAACTCAATCGAACTCTTGAACAAATGAACTTGACAGATGTTTACAGAGTCTTCCACCCCACAAAATCAGAATACACATTCTTCTCAGCTACACATGGGTCATTCTCCAAAATAGACCATATACTCACACATACAACATGTTTAAGTAAGTGCAAAGGAATTGAAGTTATCCCCTGTATATTATCAGACCATAGTGCGATGAAATTGGAGATCCAGAGCAAAAGAAACTCAAAAAATTTCATAAACACATGGAAATTGAACAACACACTTCTGAATAAACAATGGGTCACAGAGGAAATTAAAGAAGAAATCAGACAGTTCCTTCAATTAAATGACAATGACAATACAACATATTGGAATCTATGGGACACAATGAAAGCAGTCTTACAAGGGAAATTCATAGCAGTGAATAGGCATATTAGGAAAACAGAATGAGCCCAATTAAACAACCTGATGCTGAACCTCAAGCTTCTAGAAAAAGAAGAGCAGGACAACCCCAAAGCTCATACAAGGGAAGAAACTATAAAGATCAGAGGAGAAATCAATGCAATGGAGACTAAGAGAATGATACAAAAAAAAAAATCAATGAAACCAAGAGTGGGTTCTTTGAAAGAATCAACAAAATTGACAAACCTTTAGCCAACCTTGTCAGAAAAAGGAAAGAAAAGGCCCAAATCCATGCAATCAGGAATGAAAAGGGTGAAATGACAACAGACCCAGCAGAAATCCAGAGGATCATCAATACCTACTTCCAGAACCTATACGCCAATAAGATGGACAACACAGAAGAAATGGACAGATTCCTAGATACATATCAATTACCAAAGTTGAACAAAGAAGACCTAAAAATTCTGAACAACCCAATATCAACCAATGAAATTGAAAATGTAATTAAAAACTTATCACCTAAGAAAAGCCCGGGCCCTGATGGCTTCACTGCTGAATTCTACAAGACATTTAGAGAGGAACTGCTGCCACTACTTTTTAAACTCTTCAATGAAATTGAAAGGGAAGCAATACTTCCAAATTCCTTCCTGGAAGCAAGCATCACCTTGATCCCCAGAGCAAAGAAAGACCCAATCAAAAAACAAAACTATAGGTCAATCTCACTAATGAACATAGATGCAAAAATCCTTAATAAGATAATGGCAAACAGAATGCAGAAGATCATCAAGAAGATCATATACCCTGATCAAGTGAGATTCATCCCAGGGATGCAGGGATGGTTCAATATACGAAAATCAGTTAATGTAATACACTATATCAATAGAGCCAAGGACAAAAACCATATGATTATCTCCATAGACGCAGAAAAAGCATTTGACAAAATCCAACATGCATTTATGATAAAAACCCTACAAAAATTGGAATAGATGGTCTCTACCTCAAACTGATAGAAGCCATCCATGAAAAATCAACAGCCAATATCATACTAAATGGTCAAAAACTGAAATCCTTCCCACTAAAATCAGGAACAAGACAAGGATGTCCACTATCACCACTCTTGTTCAATATAGTTCTGGAAACATTAGCCACGGCAATTAGACAAGAGAAAGAAATAAAAGGAATAAAGATAGGTAATGAAGAAGTCAAATTGTCATTATTTGCAGATGACATGATACTCTATATAGAAGACCCCAAGAACTCCACCAAAAGTCTTCTAGACTTAATAACCAAATTCAGTCAAGTAGCTGCTTACAAGGTCCACACACAAAAATCAATAGCTTTCCTCTACACCAATGACAGACTCACTGAGAGAGAAATAGGGCAAATAATTCCTTTCACAATAGCATCCAAAAAACTGAAATACCTAGGAATCATCCTAACAAAAGAAATCAAAGACCTCTTCTCTGAAAACTATGGCATTCTGAAAAGAGAGACTGAAGATGATATCAGAAAATGGACAGACATCCCCTGCTCCTGGGTAGGAAGGATTAATATAGTGAAAATGGCCATACTTCCAAAGCTGCTATATAGATTTAATGCAATTCCAATTGAGATCCCACCAGCATACTTCATAGACCTCGAGAAAACAATCCAAAAATTCATCTGGAGCAAGAAGAGACCCAGAATAGCAAAAGCAATTCTAGGTAACAGAGACATGGCAGGGGGTATCACAATCCCCAACCTGCAACTCTACTACAAAGCTACTGTGATAGAAACAGCATGGTACTGGCAAAGAAACAGGCTTGAGGACCAGTGGAACAGATTAGAAGATGCAGAAACAATGCCAGAGACACTCAGCCATCTCATCTTCGACAAAGGAGCCAAACACCCTCACTGGAGGAAAGATAGCCTCTTTAATAAATGGTGCTGGAAAAATTGGGCTTCAACTTGCCAAAGATTAAAACGAGACCTGTATCTCTCACCATGCACTAAACTAAAATTGAAATGGATTAAAGATCTAAATATTAAAATAGAAACTCTGAACCAGTTGGAACAGAGGGTAGGTAGAACCCTTGAAGACATCGGTTTAGGAAAAGATTTTATGAACAAATCCTCAGTTGCCCGTGAACTAGCACATACAATCAACAAATGGGATCTCTTCTTATTAAAAAGCTTCTGCACAGCAAGAGAAACCACCAGCAGTGTGAAGAGGCAACTCACAATGTGGGAAAAAATCTTCACCTGCTCTCTCTCAGACAAAGGTCTACTATCTCCAATCTATAAAGAACTTAAAAAGATCAGACCTCCCAAATTTAAAGACCCAATCCAAAAATGGGCATCTGAAATGAACAGACATTTCTCAGACAAAGAAGTAGAAATAGCAAAGAAATACATGAAAAAATGTTCAACATCACTGGTCATTCGAGAGATGCAAATGAAAACAATGCTGAGATCCCACTTCACTCCAGAAAGAATGGCTGCTATCATGAAATCAACCAATAACAAATGCTGGCGGGGCTGTGGGGAAAGAGGAACCCTGCTCCACTGCTGGTGAGAGTGTAGACTGGTGCAAGCACTGTGGAAATCAGTATGGAGATACCTCAAAGAACTAGGACTGGAAGTCCCATTTGACCCGGCTATTCCACTGCTGGGGATCTTCCCCAAAGAATTAAAAGAATCATACCACAGTGATATATGTGCACCCATGTTCATAGCAGCGCAGTATGTAATAGCTAAAACTTGGGAACAGCCCAAATGCCCATCAACTGGAGACTGGATAAAGAAAATGTGTTTTTTTAATATAAAATGGAGTACTACTCAGCCATAAAAAATGAGAAATTAGAGACATTTATAGCTAAGTGGATGCACATTGAGGCAATACTCTTAAGTGAAATAAATAGGACACACATGTGTAAATACCGAATAGTTTCTCTGGTGTGAGAAACTGAAAGTGTAAATAAGGACTAAATGTATAATAGGTCATGTGAAATGGGAAGAAAAGGGGCAAAGGGGAAGGAAGTGGGAGGGCTAAGGGAAAGGATAGAAGGGAATGGGATTAATATGAGAAAATGGAAAAACAGGAACAAAATTTTTGTAAATAGGGAGGGCTGGAGGGGTTGAAGGGAGGGCTGGGCAAGGGTGAAAAACAAGAACCAAGAGAGACTATGTCAAGGTGCAAATTTCCAATGATGAATGTCATTATATTGTATACCTAAAATGTACCAATGATTAGAATGAATAATCGATAATGTAAAATAAGAATAAAAGGTCCAAAGGGGTCGGGGTAGTGGGAGGCACAGGGGAAAGGAAAGAAGGGAAAGGAAAAAATGATGAGAAATGGAAAAAATGGAAATAAAGTCTTTGTAAATAGGGAAGGGTGGAGGGCGTGAAGGGAGGGCTAGGAATGGGGAAAAAATAAGAACCAAGATGCATTATATAAAGGTCCAATTCCCAATGAGAAATGTAATTGTGTTGTATACCTACAATGTACCAATAAAAGAATTTCATACAAAAAGAAATAATAATTATGCATTGAAAGAATGAGTGAATGGATGAATGGGTGAGTTCTTCATGTCTTTGGCACTTTGCCTGCAATGTTGCTTGTGATGTTGAGCAACTACAGGAGAATAGGGTTAGTATTGATATCTCCACAGACGAATGTCAGGTCCATACACTAGGAATTGGTACAGCTGTGAAACCACCAAGTACCACTTCACATAACTCCATTTCTAATATGTGATAATGGATTGGCCATTAATTTTGTTTCAGGCTCCTCTCCTAGGGCAAAAGTTCCATGTACATGCCCTTACTAAAGTCTAATATAATCAGAGAATCTTCAAAATAAATGAGAGAATTACTGAGCCACAAGTTAGTAAAGAGAGCTCTCAATTTCACTGTGTATTGCTGGATCAACTATCCAATTTTTATACATAAAAATGTATAAAATAAAATGAAGCATCCAAGAAATACATAAATGGCTCAACATTAGAAAATATATGAAAGCAATTCAACACACCAAAAGATTAAAACTATATGGTCATCTCATTAAGTGCGGAAAATATTCAATAAAATTCAGCACTCATTCAAGATATACCTTTTAGAAAAGTAGAAATAGAAGAAAACTTCCTTAATCTAATTAAAAAACGTATCAAATACTTGGAGTAAACATCACAGTTTACAGTGACATTTTAGAAATATTGCTTTTAAAATGAAGAATAGGAAGAAGAAGTCCCTCATTACCACTTCTACTCAACAAAATACTGGACAGCCTCATCAGAGAAGTCAGGTAAGAAAAAAGAATTAAATGTAGAAATAATGAAATTAAAAGTCAACCCAAGCAACATTTACAATATTATTAGCTGCAAAGAAAATGCGAAAGGACCTCTAGACATGGGGACAGAATTCATACAAAGACGTCATTAATTTTGATATAAGAATTAAAGAATTTTTATTTCTGTACACCAATAATAATCCATGAATTTAAAATGTAAATTAAAATATAACAACACAATATACAAAGTATGTAGGAAGAAATATAATGAAAGATGGATACAACTACCATACAGAAAATTATAAAATTTTATGACAGGGTTTTGGTTTTTTGTTTGTTTGTTTTGGTTTTGGTTGTTTTGAGGCAGAGTCTCACTATGTAGCTCATGATGGCCTCAAACTCACAGTGATACACCTGCCTCAGCCTCTCAAGTACTGAGATTACAAGCGTCTGCCACTATGCCTGGTTTTTATAGAAAAGTTTAAGGCTCACTGATAGAAAGCCTCGTTATCACAGAGATAGCCCTTACTTCCAAGTTAATCTATAAAGCATAATTCCAAACAAAATCAAATTAAACCAGATCTAAGTATTCTGAGCAAAACAATTCTTAGATATTTTGAACAGAATATTCAATTTTCCCTGGCTAGATTTCTCCCCTGCTAAGGTGGCCTGTTTAAGTGGCAAAAGGATGAAGCTGGGGTCACTGGTCAGGCTGGCAGTCTCTCCTGTCCTATTCAACATCTGAAGCTCATCCTGCCAGACTGCAAAAGCTCAGGAAGAATCTTATAGATAGCATTTTAATATGTAAATTCTGAAAAGCACAAATACCACCCTCCCCCATAGTTGTTGGTTCCACTTTTTTTTTTTTTTTGGTAAGAGTTTAAAGGCTTCCTGCCACTGCCCCAGCACTCCTTTTAAAGGTTTTTCTTAGGAAATAGGGAGATAGATCTTTTGTAACAGGGAAGGGGATCAAGTGATGGAGGGAGGAGGGATGGTGACAAGGGGGAGGGGATGAAAAAGAATAAGGACTTGTTATGTCCATGCACCAACTCCCTATGAGGAATGGAATCATTCTGTACTGCAAACATGAACTAATGAAAAATGAAAAGTGTAAAAAAAAGTTTTTCTTGAAAAGAAACTGGGGGGGGGTTCTCTCACCATGCACTAAACTAAAATCGAAATGGATTAAAGATCTAAATATTACAACAGAAACGCTAAACTGGCTGTAAGAGAGTTTAGGAAGAACTCTTGAAGACACTGGTGTAGAAAAAGATTTTATGAACAAAACCTCAGTTGCCCATGAACTAGCATAAACAATCAACAAGTGGGATCTCTTCTTACTAAAAATCTTCTGCACAGCAAGAGAAACCACTAACAGTGAGAGGAGACAACACACAATGTGGGAAAAAATTTTCACCTGCTCTTCCTCAGACAAAGGACTACTATCACGAATCTATAAAGAACTTTAAAAAATCAGACCTCCAAAATTTAAAGACCCAATCCAAAAATGGGCAGCTGAAATGAACAGACATTTTTCAGACAAAGAAGTAGAAATAGCAAAGAAATACATGAAAAAATGTTCGACATCACTGATCATTCGAGAGATGCAAATGAAAACAACGCTGAGATTCCACCTCACTCCAGAAAGAATGGCTGCTATCATGTAATCAACCAATAACAAATGCTGGCGGGGCTGTGGGGAAAGAGGAACCCTGCTCCACTGCTGGTGGGAGTGTAGACTGGGGCAACCACTGTGGAAATCGGTGTGGAGATACCTCAAAGAACTAGAACTGGAAGTCCCATTTGACCCAGCTATTCCCCTGCTGGATATCTTCCCAAAGAATTAAAAGATCATACCACAGTGATATATGTGCACCCATGTTCATAGCAGCACAGTTTGTAATAGCTAAAATTTGGAAGCAGCCCAATTGCCCATCAACTGGAGACTGGATAAAGAAAATGTGGTTTTTTAAAATAAAATGGAGTACTACTCAGCTATAAAAAATGAGAAATTAAGACAAAGCTAAATGGATGCACATTGAGGTGATGCTCTTAAGTGAAATAAATGGGACATACATGTATAAATACCGAATAGTTTCTCTAGTATGAGAAACTGAAAGTGTAAATAAGGACTAAAAGGTATAACAGGTAATGTGAAATAGGAAGAAAAGGGGCAAAGGGGAAGGGGAAGTGGGAGGGCTAGGGGAAAGGAAAGAAGGGAATGGAATTAATATGAGAAAATGAAAAAATGGAAACAAAGTCTTTGTAAATAGGGAGGGATGGAGGGGTTGAAGGGAGGGCAGGGGATTGGGGAAAAAGTAAGAACCAAGAGAAAGTATGTAAAGGTGCAAATTTCCAATAATGAATGCCATTATATTGTGTATCTAAAATGTACCAATAAAATAAAATTTAAAAAAAAAAAGAAAGAAAACAAGGGTAGGGCAAGGGAGGAGGGGAGATGCTGGCTTTTGTTTGCTAAGTTTCACAGGGAAGCTCTGCCAATGCCAGGTGGGGTCTAATTAGCCTCCCACAGGATCTCCTGATCCAGGATGCACTGGGGCCCTTCTGAAAGCTCGCCTCTCTCAGCTGAGCCAGCCTTGCATGTTCATGGCTGCTTAACTGCCAGTTCTGGCCTTGCTTCAGCTTCTGTGTACACTCTGAACATTGAAAGTCACTCCCTCCTGTCAAGGAGAGTTTGTTTGCTCTATTAGCAAAACATGCTGAGGACTGCCTCTGGGCACATCAATGTGCCAGATGCCCTGGTTAGGAATTTTGCCTGAGGACAAAGTTGAAGGCCTTGCCACATGAGAACATCACAAACTCCTAGCAGCTGAAGGGCTGTAATGAGGAAATGACTTAAAAGACTACACAAAACTGGTTTAAAATTATTCCAGGATCTGTCATGTTTTTCAGGTTTGCACAGATACGTTTATAAGCTCAGGACTTGGCTAACAGTCAAGCCATCCTCCCCACCACAGTTACACTCATTTGCTATCCTATTTGCTTTAGTTCATTACACCTTTTATTCCAGCCTTATAAGTAGACTGTAGAATATACTGGAGAATCTGAAAGATGCTTAGATGGCTTCTTCTCCAATATTCTCCACTCCCACATCGCCTCAGTTCACTCATCTAGCCATCCACTGATTTAATAAATGCTTATCCAAGTCCCGTGGGTGATACAAATAAAGCAGATATAATTCCTGCCTTCAATGGAATTTATAGGCTGAAATGATAATATAATGTTCACAAACAATGCCTGGTTCACAACCCAGAAACATTAGAAATTACAGTAAAACCAGGAGAAAGTCAAGGTTGCCATAAAATAATACCCAATGTTACCAGGACGGGTGTTTAGAAGAGGGGAATGCCTCTGATACAGAATTTGGAGAAGGATCATTCTGACACATGGTAAATGGAAATGGGACATTTCTGACTAAGGCAAAGTGACAGCAGTGACAGAACTATAAACACATGGAGCTGTGTGATAAAGAGAGAGAGTTTCATTCTCCTGGGACACAATGTGTGGAAGGGAAACAAGAGAAATTTGCAAAGTATGTAGGTGTCAGATTTTCAAAGTCCATAAACAACAAGGTAAGGAGTTTGAGCTACGAACAATAGCCACTGGCATTCTTCTTTATTCCTCGCTTTTAAAACATAGAGGTATAATTCCACACAGAGAAAAACACAGATCTTCAGTGTCCAGTTCAATGAGCTGTGACAAGTTACCTGTGCCCATGTAACTCCTATCAAGACACAGAACATTTCCATCACTCTAGAAAATTCTCTTTTGTCTTATTCAGATCTACTTCTCTTCCATCCTCCAGTGGAAAACAATGCTCTGAATTTGATTCTCATAGGTTTTTTGTTCTTAAATTTTATAAAAATGTAATCACATAATATGTACTGTTTTGTGTTTGGCTTCTTTTACTCAACATGTTTCTGGATTTCATCCATGTTCTAAAATGTTTTAAACAGAAAAATGATATGATTGTGTTTGTACTTTGAATGATTAATCTGTCCCTAATGTGTGGAAGCTTCTGGAAAAGTGGAAATCATTTCAACAGCAAATTTCAGGGACTTGAGATTTGTAGAAAAGTACAAGGGAATTGGATTCAAAGATACTGAAGCAGGTCGAGAGCTACAAAATTTTTCAATTAACCACAGAATGAGAGGTGGGGTGAAAAAAAAAAACACCAAAGATCACTATAAACACATCCTCCCCAGTTAAAATCTTGGGAAATGCCTAAATCTAATCACCTGCTACTTGCAATGGGATTAGTAGCTAGTTGACTGGCCTTGAGAGAGGCTCAGATAAGTACAAACAAAGAAGAATAAGGGACAAAAATAAATACAAATGAACACTACATGGTGGGGTGGGCAGGAAAGGAGGGAAAAAAAGGAAGGAAGGAAGGAAAAAAGGACAGAAAGAAAAATGGAAAGGAAGGAAGGAAAGCAAAAAAGATTTTAAAGATGAAAATATTTCTAAAGCTTGAAATAGTCACATGAAGTGCAAAGGACTCAGAATAACCCAAATGATCTTGAAATAGGATAAAACTGAAGGTCTCATAACTCCTTAGTTCAAAACTTACTATAAAACTTACTATTAAGCTGCAGTAATTGGTGTGAAGACAGATATATAGATCAATGAAACAAAATTAAGAGTCTAGAAATAACACCTTACATTTATGGTTAGCTAGTTTTTCAATAAGGGTGCCAGGCCAACTCAACGAGGAATGAATAGTCTTCCACAAATAGTGGTAAGTGGTTAACTGCACTGCAAAACAATGAAGTTGAGCCCCTACCTCAAACCACACACAAAAATCAACAGTAAACAGATTGTAGACCTAAATGTAAATGCTAAAGGTATAAAACTATTAGGAAAAAGTATGTATTAGGAATACTTTCTTAGATACATGTTACGGTTTAGGTAAAAAATGTCCCCCAAAGGCTCAGTGTTCAGAGGGTGAGGATTTGGGAAAGTGACTGGACCATGGGACTCTATACTCCTCAGTGGATTCACCCATTCATGAGTTCACAGCTGACTTGCTGTTAGGAGGCTGGGCCTGGCCAAAGGAGGTGGTCACTCGGGTGTGACCTGGAAGGGTGCGCTCTAATCCCTGTCTCTTCCTCTCTCTCTGGCTTCTCCTCTGTTCTGTTTCTTGGCTGCCGTGGGTTAGCAGTTGTTCTCTACCACATCCTTCCACCATGATGTTTCTGCCCTGGATTCCAGCTGACCCTGGACTGCAACCATGAGCCAAAACCACCTTTTAAATTAGGTATGTCAGATGTTTTGTCTGGGCTTTGTCCAACAGAAAAACTTTGGTCCTTCAAAAGACACCTTTCAAAGGACAACTGTTTTCTATTGTTATAACTAAGTATCAGCCTGCGTAATTTATAAAAATAGAGGTTTATTTAGCTCACAGTTCTGCAGGATGAAAGTCAAAGAGCATAGAGCTGGCATCTGGTGAAGGTTGTACAACTGATTTTTGTACTTTCAAAAGGTAAAATATATCATACATGAGTTATATCTCAATATAACTGTTATTAAAAAATGAAAAATACATTGTCAAGGCCAACCAGTCCCTAGTTCACCCTAAGCTAAAAGCAGTAATTATGTATCTGGACACTTATGGAGCTGGAAGTATACTCTGTGAAGAGATTTAAACATACTGACCTAATCTGATAATTTAGCATTTAACATACATTATCTTATTTAATCATCATAGACAAGCCAAGTTAAACCAAGAGGTGGATGTTATTATCCTCATTTTAAAGATGAGGAAACTAAGAGTTGGATTTAAACCTAGGTACTTCTAAAGACAGCTCTAAACCACTACATTACATTTCAGGTATCTCAACCTCTCATGTCTTAGATTTCTCATCAAAGTATCCTATTTGTCTTATATGACTGTCTAATTTTTAAAGTTTTATTTTTAATTGATAAGTAATAGTTATGGATATTTACAGGGTATGTGATGTTCTAAAACATGGACACCAATGTGAAATGATTGAACGACTAACATATCCAGCAGCTCACATACTTATTTCTTTGTGGGAACACTGAAAATCCAAGATAATATAAAAATGTTTGCATCATATGAATTATTAACTTATTTTTCCTCTTTGTATTCAGATAGACACATGTTCAGGATGAAAAAATGAAGCTAAATCACTCAAATAGCACAACTTTGTTGATTACAGACAGAAAATATTGTAGCTGTGAATTCTAAATACTAAGGCTATAACTAAAAGGGTGATACAAAATTTTTAATTGCTGCATTAGTTCATTTCCCCAATAAGTAATAAATAAGTAGCTTATTTTCCCAATTCAGAAATACTGTAATTTACTTGTGTAAAAATATGCTTTCGTCAGCTATTTGTGAGATTTTCTTTGTGCAAACTAGTGCTTTTCATTGTTAGATATTTAGCATGTAAAGACTTTAGGCACTGCTATGGTCTGAATGTATTCTCAAAAATTCATGTGTTGAAACTTAAACACCAATGTGACAGTACGAAAGGGTCTTTAAAAGTTGATTAAGTCGTGAAGGTAAGGCCCCCAGGATCAGAATGAGGTCCCTTATTAAGCAGTTTGAGGCGTTAGGTTCATTCTCTTCCATCTCTTCCGCCACATGAGGACATGATGTTCCAAGATATTATTGTCAAAGTGGAAAACAGACACTGATTCTGCCCACGTTTTTTTTTTGTTTTTTTTTTTGGTACCGGGCATCAACTGCCCACATTTTAACCTTGCACTTCCTAGCCTACAGAAGAACTTTGAAAAGTAAACTTCTATTCTTTATAATTACCTGGTCTCAGATATTTTCTTAAAGTAGCACAAATAGACTAAGACAGTCTTAATACATATCAGATTCATGATTCTGTCTCATTCTCAAGTTACAAGAATATAGGAAGAGGTATATTTAAAGGAGATTACAAATACATTTCATAACCCCGCTATTGCAACGTTAATATAAAAGCCTTGTGAAATTATATAATCTAAGCATTTTTAAAAGAATGTGATGGCTGGGAATTTAGCTCAGTGGTTTGGGTGCCTGCCTTGCAAGTGCAAGGTCCCAAATGCAATCCCCAGTACCAAAAAAAAAAAGGATGTGTGTGTGTGTGTGCATGTGTGTGTGTTTAAACAGAGATATAATGCAGAGATGAAGGACTAGCTCCATGGCCAGATAGCTGAATTTAAATCTTTGCTCTGCCTTTCTAGTCAAGATACTTAATCTCTTCAAGTTTCTGTTTCCTCATACATAAAGTGGATATTATAACTTACACCACATAAGGCTGTTATTATGGATTAAAGAAAAATCATGAAAAGGACTTAGCACAATATCTGCATATAGTAAGTGCCTCTCCAAAACTGAACCAAAAGAAAACTCACCGCTATGGCCAGAACCGGGGAAAATCCCTGACTATGAAACACTGGGCATTGACTCTGTGCCCTGTTACAACTGTGTGAACTCACAGTTGGATTAATAACATTAATGGATATATATTCTACATGAATTCTACAAATACACGTAGATACAAAAAATAAAGTAGATCCCAAAAACGACAGTCCATGAGTAAGCTAAAAGCTAAGAAGACTGAGGAGCAGCTAAGTGTGTGTTATAGGAGAAGAAAGACTTGCTCTAAATGAAGAAATAATCAGAAGGAAGTAAAACATTAAATGAAACAAACCTATTAAATATAAACTAAGTAAAAAGTAAGACAGGACGAGAAAAGCAATGGCCATATGCCACAAAAATCAATATCCCCATGGTGGCTACGAAATACAAGAAAATAAGCATTAAAAGGCCAGGGATTTAGCTCAGCGGTTTTGCGGCCTGCTGCGCAAGCGCAAGGACCCGAATTCAATCCCCGGTACCTACCAAAAAAAAAAACAAAAAACGTTAAAAAAGGAGATAGACAAGATTTTATGCAGTGATGGCTATGTATTTTATCTAAATATGTCATTTAATTGTGTCAGTATACAAGTAGGAATTCCTATTTTAAATATGAGAAAATTGAGGGTATCAGACTCATTTGATTATACCACACTACATAGCATGGTGACTCTTCATTGTTTTAGGTGTCAGTCAGGGAGATCTTTAAGTAAACCTGGAACAAAAGGATAAAGATGCTGCCATCCTAGATCAAAATACATTTTATCTATATTATTTCTGTGCCCTGGAGCAGTTTTATCTGAGGATAAGTGAGAGAAATTGTTGAAACTATTTTAAGAGACATATATACCTAATCCTAAATGTTAAAGACATTTACTTGACTCCTGGCAGATAGCTACACTGATTAGAATGGGAATGGAAAGTGAAAGTGGCTTTCTCAAGTGATCATAGACATAGAAGTGACAGGCTGTAAGATTAGGGATACCCATCAAGAAATGTTCCCGATTGATTTCGATCAAATATGCTGAGCACTACAATCAAAAAACATTCGCCTTGAAAATACCATTCTGCTAAAACTCGGTAGGTTCATATTTTTAACATGTAAAAGTGAATAATCATACTGGATGTGAAATATACACATGGTATTTTCACTCTGAATATACTGTATACTTGATTAGGGCTTGAAGGCTGAATCTGATTTATTATGTGGCATCTTACAAGAAATCTGAGTTTGAAAGCCTGATTAATTCTAAAATTAATAACTGAAGCTCTATCTACAGGGCCCCTAAAGCAATCACTAATTTTTTAAGTGAATTCATTGTTTGTTTGTAATAAAATTATTCAGCTATAGCATCCACTGGAACTTTATAGGAGTTTTGGGCAGATATTTCATAACTGAGTTTTGGAAATTTCCTGAAATTTTTCATATTTAACATTTCTGCAAACTTATCTCTAAATTCAATTTTCTTTTCCCTATAACTAAACAAAAGTCTGTTTTGTTTTTGAGTTTTTGAGACCAGACCTTGCTATGTAGTTCAATATGTAGTCCAGCCTGGCCTCGAACTCATGGTGATCCTCCTGCCTCAGGTTCCCAAGTGCTGGGATTACAGGTGTGTGCACCACCACTTCTAGCTAGGAAATTCTTGCCTTTACCCAACAGAGGATCATGTGAAAGATCATGTGTTGTAAGTGAAGAATTTTTGAAGAGTTAGAAAAAAAAGTGCTTATACAAATGTAAGGTGTCATATTCCCACTTATGCAAAATGGCTGGAAAAGGGAAATCTAGTTAAAACAAATATTTATATTGCTAGAGGTTACAACAAAAACCATACATTTATCATCCATCAATGTCAAACAATTATATATCAAATATTTGAGCACTAATATACTGTACAGTTTTAATTTTTGCACTCTAAGGGAAGCGTAATTCAGGGTTCTCATCTCATGCCTCAGTGTCACTATTACTCCTTTTTAACCATCGCTGTTCAGGTGGAGGGTCCTTTATCCTGAATGCCTGACTAGAAGTATTTCAAGTTTCAGAGTTTTGTTTTTTTTAACATAACATATACATAATGAGATATTTTAGATATGGATTCCAATTCCAAAATCAAATTCTTTTGTCTTATATATGCCTTATACATATATGCAAAAAGTAATTTTATACAATATTTTGAATGATTTTGTTAATGAAATTTTTATGATGTGAAATTTTCCTCTTGTAGCACAATGTCAGTGCTCAAAAAGTTCTGAATTTTGAAGTACAGTATTTCAGATTTCAGATTTTTGGATCAGGGATGCTCAACTTGTATGTAGTTTGACAATAACATGCTCATTCTTGAGTTCTGTGGCTTTCTTTCAGAGAAAGTGGGCTAAGAGAATTGTTATTTTTATCTTCGTCCTCACCAGGCTTTTGATGCTCTGCCTAGATCCCACTGAGGTATATTTAGCACCAGCACTTCATGCAGCAGCCCAGACCACGGGGAATCATGCCTTCCACCCTGCTCACTACTGTTGAGTACAAAGTTTAAACCCTGAAATAGGGTGTTGGGAAAGATTAATTCCTACTTATACAAGTATGGGCAAAACATTTTAAAATGTGATTTGACTTCCCAAATGAAGTTTATTAAACCTTGTCAAAAGCCATCTGACTTGCTAAGTATACTCTCTCTCTCTCTCTCACACACACACAAACACACACACACACACAACTTCTGAAATAAAATAAACATATTTTCCATTGAAAAAGAGAAATGGTTCTGAAGGAACAGAGGAGCAGCATGTATTTTAAACATCCCTCTACAGATCACACTTATGTGTATGTTTGGTTTGTAACAACAGCAGGCCAATAAATGTGACCAGACATATTTCACTCAAATGTTGCTATGGAATCCTTTCTACACTGAAAATTAAGTTTCTCCATCTGTTTGCATGACTTTGTATTCATTGTGGTGCCAAAGGCCAGCTGATCTAACAAACGTGCCACTGAACAGATTCTTTGAACCAGGAAAAAAAAACCAAGTGTGAAGTAGAACAAATAGCATGAGAAACTATATAATTCTGAAGGATTTATTCTCCAAAGGCCACACTAATATTGATAAAACTGGGGGATCTTTATTCGAAAGTACATTCTCACATCAGCAACTTATATAAATTGCTTAGGAAATGCTATAAATCCAAATACAGAACTGTATTATAAACTAAAATGTGAGGATTTATAGCAGACAACTTGATCCTGATTTGGACTATTATTTTTAAAGAAAGAAAAAGATGATACATTATTTTATTTATTAAAATAATGAATGTATTCCATATGTTGTTTTCTTTGTGAAATGAAATTAAAAGTTCTTCAATAAAAAGCAAAGACCATAGCACAATGAAAACAATTTTAGGCTTATTATATTTAACTTATTACATATTTTATAATGTACTTCATGTTAGCAAGTCCTAGAATTTCTAAAGGCTATAAACTTATTCCAATTATTTGAATAATTTCATATTCATAAGTTTGTAATCACTAATTATAAGCATATCTGCCCACATTTCATGATGCTAATACATAATTCTTAATTATGAACATTAGCAAATCTGAAAATTTATTGAAATATATAGAACAAATTGCTGATGAAATTTTCTTAAAATATTTAGAAGTATTTTATGAAGTATGGTCCACTTAAAAGTCTTCAAAAGCATTTTCTTTTTAAAAATTAATGAAATTTTTAATTGATTTAAATGTTTTTCCTAAAGAGAAATCAGCAGATGCTTTCAGCTCATTACAGTTATCCTTTTCAAATATTTTTAGTTCCCATATAGTTCTTTGTTATTTGTTTATCCATACTTGTAGTGTTTGTTTTATTCCTGAATTACATGTAATTTTATTTTTTTCCCTCCTTTAACTGACAAAGAAGTTCTATGATTAAGAACATTTTGACTTAACATAAATGTTAGTTTAAATGGACTATCCATCTTTGAATTCTTCCAAATTAATTATCCTATTCTCTTACAAGTAAATATGTTTGCTAATTAATAGACCAAATTTTCCCTTTGATGTCATTATGATTCATGCATCTAAGAAACAAAAATTTTAAAGAACAGTATAAATTTGATTCCTACCATCATTTTGAGAAAATGCTATCTGATAAAAATAATCTTACTTGATAATTATATATTAATGAAAAGAAGTGGTTTTTTTAAAATGTTTGTTAAACTATTAATTCAGCAATTTGAAAATATTTGTAAATAGAATCATCCATTGTGTTGAGAATGCTAATCTATGTCTGGTGAGGAATTCAAATCCATTTTCTCCATACCTCAGCATCACTTTTCTAATAGAAAATATCTCTAAGTGCCTGACCTGATGCAAATTCAATACTGTTTTATAATCTTAGGTATGAGCCAACCTCTTACTTTCTGTGTCAAGCCTTAGGCCCCTCAGAAATGACTCAGAATCAACAGAGATTGAACCTAGAACCTTTGCACTAAGCTATATCCACCCCTCCCCTTTTTTTTCACGAGACAGGGGCTTGATGAGTTGCTAAATTGCCCAGGCTAAGCTCAAAAGATCCTCAGCCTCCCAGAATGCTGTGATTACAGGTGTGAGCCATCATCCCCAGCTGAGAATGTTTTCATGTATGGTTTAAGGATTCCCATTGTAATCTGGTCCCATAGTAAAAGTGTCATTTCCAAAAAAAATGAGCACGTACTGCAAAGATAAATCATTTTGCTGCGTGATTAAATGTAAGAAAAATATTGTCAAATCTTTCTAGGACAACAAATTAAGAATTATCAAGCTATTTTTACAAATATGAATAAAATCAAAACATTTTCCCAGTAACCAAATATCTAATTCATTAGCCCCTATTTCCTTGGTACTATAATAAATAAACATTTTTATGTGCTTCAAAGTAGCAGCAAAAGTAGAATGGGTAAAAATCCAACATTTGCTGTATCTATTTCTGTACTACATCTCCCACATTAAATATACAAGTTACAGCTTCAAGACTGTGGTTAATTTTAAGCCTAGCCAAGATGGCATCACACCCACGCTCCCAGGCTTAAAATATCACATCTTTCGTAACTACTTCTTCACATCTTACAGAATTCATATATCCTTGCCACCATATTAACGATATTTCTCTAACCAGGTTCTGCATACATCTGTCACCAAAGACTTGCTTGTTTTTAATGCACGAATGCTATCTACCAGAATTGGATTTCCTTCTTAAGAAATCTGTTACAGCTGATAGACCTGAATGAGATAGAATAAGAGAAATGACTTGCTATTTCCTATAAAGACACAATTTGTTTTTTCAGATTAAAAACAAAAATAAAACTAAGGGTAATTCAGACATACTTTGTTTTAGAGAGACTCTGAGACTATAAGCAACATAAATTGTAATATTAGAACTAATTTTACCTAGCAGATGTTAGAGGGTAAGCCTATTTATTAGTCATAAAAACACTTCAGTGTAACAGTAAGACGGCGATGAAGAAAGGGAAAAATTATGCTAAAATCTTATTTCCTGGGTTGTTTCTTGAGGAAGGTGGAAACAGGCACTTTGTGGTTTTAGTTCTTGGTTAGCAAACTGCACACTCCCTCGTTCTACTAAGACATCTACCAAAGTGAGGGGAGGGGAGGGGAGAGGATCAAAAGGTCTTTGACTCTCCTCTGTCATTCCTCTCCAAGAGGAAGGAATATTAGTCTGAACACTTAATATTTCAGAATATCAACGGAACCAAGTTTTCTGGTGTTATGGCTTACATCTAAAATGTCCCCCCAGAGTCTCATGTGTTCAGGGGTACAGCTTTTGGAGGTGACTGCATCACAGGTGCACTATACTCATTTTTGGCTTAATCCATTGATGAGTTTACAGCTGAATGTATTGTTAGGAGGTAGGGCCTGATCAGATGAGGTGGGTCACTGGAGGTGTGACCTGGAAGGGTATATTCTTGTCCTGGTTCCTTTGATCTCTGCTTCCAGTCTGCCACACTTTGAGCAGCTTTCCTCTTTGCCATCCCCTTCTGCTAGGCCATTTCTGACTTGGATCCAACTGACTATGCCCAGACTGTATCCTCTGAAACCATGAGCCAAAAGAAACTTCTGATCTTTTAAACTGCAGGTGTCAGGCATCTTGTCCTAACAACTGGAAAGTGACTATTCAAACGGTAATTGAAATGATTAATTTGAAGTCTTTAAAAATACCAAGAATATGAATCACCCTCTCTTCTCCTCTCCTCTTCTCCCCTCTTCCCCTGACTCCTCTCTTGCTTTCTTCTAACTCTCTAACCCATGTGGCAGAAGGAGCAAACTAAGCCAGGAATTGGGAATCTGGTCCTGTATTTTACTTTACGCAACTTGCTAATAACCTCAGGATCTCCTGTGGATAAAATGTGAAGCAAGACCCATGTAGCTGCAGCTCTGACCCAACTTCAGCATTAGTTTAAACCATAGTGTTCACCACATGCTTCTATCTTTGAGCTGAACAGCCCCAGGGAATCTCACAAGAGGGAAGAGAAAGGTGCCAAGACTTTATTCCAGCGTTCCTGCATGCCAGCCCCAGGCCATCTCTTAGCACTCTAATCCTTGGTGACCAAGGAAAACAATAGTGTGCCCCAAGGTGATACTGATATATATATATATACACATACACACACACATATACATAATAGATATAAAGGCCACGTGGTCAGCCAGTTGGCACTGCGGGTGCCAGGACATAGAAGGGACACAAGTGCATATGAGCAACTCCAGGTGGTCCTGAGGGGAATGATGTGTTTTTATAGGTTCAAGGGTACTTGGTGCTATAAAAGTGTTCAAGTGTTTAGATAAAGCCAGGAGTGGTGGTACAACCTGTAATATCAGGTCTTTGGGAGAAGGATCACAAGATCAAGACTAGCCTGGGAAACTTAGTAAGATCCTCCCAGCAAATATAATAAAAAAGACTGGAGATGTAGCTTTGTGATCAAGTGCTCCTGGTTTCAATCTCCAGTACCACCAAAAATCAAACTGGGATAAACATATTTTTGTAAATTGAATTATTAGTAACTATTAACTTGACTATCTCTAGGTACAAAGCACTAGAATGACTACTATAGATACACAGTTGATGGGACCCCCCACACCGCCACCCCATGCTAGAAGCTTCTTCAGCTGGACTTAAGCTCTGTTAATGTACGAAGTTTGTAGGTGGCATGGAGAAAGTGCTGTAAGAGGAATCACTTTGGAGATGCTAGGAAAAGAGTAGTTAATACTTGGGGGTGGCAGAGTGCTTTTAGTGCCAAGGAAACAGTCACATTAGTAAAAGCATTTAAAACCACAATTTGAATTTGTTAACTAGTTCCACTTCTTAAAATAATTTGCTACTCTTATCCAAAGTAATCAATAGATTCAATACAACCCTTTTTAAAATCCCAATGGCAATTTTAAAGAAATAGAAAAAAAATTATACAATTCACATGGAATCATATAGTGCCATAAAGAGACAGATCAATCTTAAGTAAGGACAAGTTGCAGGCATCACACTTCCTGTTTCTGAAATTTATTTCAAAGCTACAGTTATCGAAACATTAGGATACTGGCATAAGGCAGACATATAGACCAAGTGAAGAGAATAGAAGACCCAAAAGCAAATACACTTATATCTGGTTAACTTATCTTCAATAAGAGTGCAAAGAAGACAACACAGGGCAAGAATATCTCTTCAACAAATGGTAGTGGGACATGAGGATATTTGTACACCAATAATGAAAGTGGACCATTAGCTCATGCCATACACAAAAATCAATTCAAAATGATTAAACACTTAAAAACAAGACCTAAAACTGTAAAACTGCTAGAAGAAAACACAGAGAGAAATCTGAATTGACATCCAGTAGTGAAATGATTCATGGGAAGGCATTTCCAGGGCTGTCCTGATGGAGATGATGTACAGCAAAAGCACAGGCAACAAAAATAAAATTAATAAGTAAGACTATATCAAATGACACATCTCATTCATAGAAAGGGAAATAATGAACACAGTAAAAGGCAACCTATATGTAAGAAAATATTTGCAAACCACATAGCTGATAAGGGGTTAATCTTGAAAATATATAAGTATCTCCCACAACACAATAGCAAAAAAAGCGCCCTAATTATCTGATTTTAAAATGGGTCAACAACACCCCCAGCACTGGGGAGCAGAGCTGCCCCAGTGCCATGGAGGAGCCTTCCAGGCCACCATAACACCACCCCCAGTGCCAAGGAGGTGAGCCTCACCTGGGCCAACAGTACACATCCCCCCCACCCATGGAAATGTGAAGACACATAAACAAGTCTCAAAGCCAGATTTCCAGATCACCTAAATAAACCCGAAAGGGAAACGAGATGGAACAATCTGATACTCAACCACCTGGACTCCCTGAACTGGCAACAAAAGAGGATATGGAAAAAAGGAAATCAGAAATAATTTCTCAGATAACAGCAGAGATTGTGCCCATAGTGCAAGATATGATTAATAAATCTAGAGAGGACACACATTAAAAACAATAGAGGAGCTGAGGACCATGATGGAATCCCAACATAGGAAACAAATGGAATCCATAAAACAGATGCAAACAGATTTTCAGGAGATTAAAAAATTCACTAAAAGATTACGCAGCAGAATGAACCAATGTGAGGACAGAATGAACCAATGTGAGAACAGAATTTCAGATATAGAAGATAAGAATGGAATTAGTGACTAGGAAAAGAAAAATTGCTTTAAAATTGTGAGGGACCATGAGAAATCAATCCAGCAGCTGCTAGATGATGCAAAGAAGGATAACATAAGACTGATCAGAGTCAATGAACAGGACAGAATGCAGATGACATAAAAAAAAACTGTTCACAGAAGTGACGGCAGAAAACTTCCCAAGCAGGGGAAAAGAACTTGATATACAGATAAGTGAGGCATATAGGACTCCAAATAGCCTTGATCAAAAAAAATCTGCACATAGGCATATAATTGTTAAGATTCCAGAAACACAACAGAAGAACAAAGTTCTCCAAGCAGTCAGAGAAAAGAAACAAATCACATACAAAGGAAAGCCCATCAGAATCACAGCAGACTTCTCAACACAAACCCTCAAGGCAAGAAGAGCTTGGAGTGACGTATTTCAAGCCATAAATAGGAAAACAGCCTCCAACCCAGATTGATGTACCCTGCAAAACTATCTTTGAAAATGGATGGAGAAATAAGACACTTTCATGACACAGAGCACCATAGGAACTTCATGATTACCAAACCAGCACTCCAAAAAATTTTAGACAAAATCCTAGGAAAAGACAACGAGAATCACAACCCCAGGAAGCTCAGTTGAATGAATCCATCAGCCATGACAAGAAACTAAATGCAAAGGGGGAGAATCCAACAAAAAAAAAGTCATGACAATGATAAGTCAATATGTATCAGTTATAACCATCAATGTTAATGGTCTCAATTCACCAATCAAAAGAAATAGGCTGGTAGAATGGGTCAAGAAGCAAGATCCAACAATATGCTGCATACAAAAACACACTTAATTCAAAAAGAAACTCATAGACTGAAAGTTAAAGGGTGGAAAACAATACTCCATGTGACAGGAACCTGAAAAAAAGCAGGGGTAGCTATCCTCTTTGCAGATCAAGTGGATTCCAAACCCACGCTGATTAAGAGAGACAAAGAAGGACACTACATCCTTGTAAAGGGACCAATCCAAGAGGAAGAGGTGACAATCATAAATATCTATGCACTGAACACTAGTGTATCCCACTATAACAAATACTAACAGACATGAAAAATTGAATAAGCACAAATACAACTGTAGTGGGGGACCTCAATACCCCACTGTCACAAAGAGATAGATCAACTAGACAAAAAATAAACAACGAAATACTAGAACTCAAACAAACTTGAACACACGAACTTGTGTGTTCCACCCCCAAAATCAGAATACACATTCTTTTCAGCTGCACACAGGTCTTTCTCCAAAATAGACCACATACTTGCTCATAGAACATGTTTAAGTAAGTGCAAAGGAACTGAAGTTATCCCCTGTATATTATGAGACCATACTGCAATGAAATTGGAGATCAATACCAAAGGAAACTGCTAAAAGTTCATAAACACATGGAAATTGAACAACACACTTCTGAATAACCAGTGGGTCACAGGAAATAAAAGAAGAAATCAGACAGTTCCTTCAATTAAATGACATTGACAATACAACATATCGGAATCTATGGGACACAATGAAAGCAGTCTTCTGAGGGAAATTCGTAGCAGTAAATACTCACATGAGGAAATAAGAGTGAGCCCAATTAAACAACCTGATGCTGAGCCTCAAGCTTCTAGAAAAAGAAGAGCAGGACAACCCCAAAGCTCATACAAGGGAGGAAATTATAAAGATCAGAGGAGAAATCAATGCAATGGAGACTAAGAGAATGATACAAAAAATCAATGAAGCCAAGAGTTGGTTCTTCGAAAGAATCAACAAAATTGACAAACCTTTAGCCAACCTTGTCAGAAAAAGGAAAGAAAAGGCCCAAATCCATGCAATTAGGAATGAAAAGGGTGAAATGACAACAGACCCAGCAGAAATCCAGAGGATCATCAATACCTACTTCCAGAACCTATACGCCAATAAGATGGAAAACACAGAAGAAATGGACAGATTCCTAGATATATATGAATTACCAAAGTTGAACGAAGAAGACCTAAAAATTCTGAACAACCCAATATCAACCAATGAAATTGAAAATGTAATTAAAAACTTATCAACTAAGAAAAGCCCGGGCCCTGATGGCTTCACTGCTGAATTCTACAAAACATTTAGAGAGGAACTGCTGCCACTACTGTTTAAACTCTTCAATGAAATTGAAAGGGAAGCAATACACCCAAATTCATTCCTGGAAGCAAGCATCACCTTGATCCCTGCATCACCTTGATCCCCAAAGCAGAGAAAGACCCAACTGAAAAAGAGAACTATAGGCCAATCTCACTAATGAACATAGATGCAAAAGTCCTTAATAAGATAATGGCAAACAGAATGCAGAAGATCATCAAGAAGATCATACACCCTGATCAAGTGGGATTCATCCCACGGATGCAGGGATGGTTCAATATACACAAATCAATCAATGTAATACACTATATCAATAGAGCCAAGGACAAAAACCATATGATTATCTCCATAGACACAGAAAAAGCATTTGACAAAATCCAACATGCATTTATGATAAAAACCCTACAAAAAATTGGAATAGATGGTCTCTACCTCAAACTGATAGAAGCCATCTATGAAAAACCAACAGCCA
This sequence comes from Heterocephalus glaber, assembly GCF_053883595.1. Taxonomy (NCBI): domain Eukaryota; kingdom Metazoa; phylum Chordata; class Mammalia; order Rodentia; family Bathyergidae; genus Heterocephalus; species Heterocephalus glaber. The sequence goes on along the minus strand of NW_028258156.1, from coordinate 20,871,763 downwards.
ATATCATACTAAATGGTCACAAACTGAAATCCTTCCCACTAAAATCAGGAACAAGACAAGGATGTCCACTATCACCACTCTTGTTCAATATAGTTCTAGAAACATTATCCATGGCAATTAGACAAGAGAAAGAAATAAAAGGAATAAAGATAGGTAATGAAGAAGTCAAATTGTCATTATTTGCAGATGACATGATACTCTCTATAGAAGACCCCAAGAACTCCACCAAAAGTCTTCTAGACTTAATAACCAAATTCAGTCAAGTAGCTGCTTACAAGGTCCACACACAAAAATCAATAGCTTTCCTCTACACCAATGACAGACTCGCTGAGAGAGAAATAGGGCAAATAATTCCTTTCACAATAGCATCCAAAAAACTGAAATACCTAGGAATCATCCTAACGAAAGAAATCAAAGACCTCTTCTCTGAAAACTATGGCACTCTGAAAAGAGAGATTGAAGATGATATCAGAAAATGGACAGACATCCCCTGCTCCTGGGTAGGAAGGATTAATACAGTGAAAATGGGCATACTTCCAAAACTGCTGTATAGATTCAATGCAATCCCAATTGAAATCCCAGCAGCATATTTCATGGACCTTGAGAAAACAATCCAAAATTTCATTTGGAACAAGAAGAGACCTAGAATAGCAATTCTAGGCAACAGAGACATGGCAGTGGGTATCACAATCCCCAACTTGAAACTATACTACAAAGCTACTGTGATAAAAACAGCATGGTACTGGCAAAGAAACAGACCTGAGGACCAGTGGAACAGATTAGAAGATGCAGCAACTACTCCAGACATACTCAGCTATCTCATCTTTGACAAAGGAGCCAAATACCCTCACTGGAGGAAAGACAACCTCTTTAATAAATGGTGCTGGAGAAATTGGGTTTCAACTTGCCAAAGATTAAAACTAGACCTGTATCTCTCATCATGCACTCAACTGAAATCAAAGTGGATTAAAGATCTAAATATTAAAACAGAAACTGAACCAGATGGAACAGAGGTTAGGTAGAACTCTTGAAGACTCTGGTGTAGGAAGAGATTTTATGAACAAAACCTCAGTTGCCCATGAACTAGCATAAACAATCAACAAGTGGGATCTCTTCTTATTAAAAAGCTTCTGCACAGCAAGAGAAACCACCAGCAGTGTGAAGAGACAACCCACAAAGTGGGAGAAAATTTTCATCTGCTATTCCTCAGACAAAGATCTACTATCTAGAATCTATAAAGAACTTAAAAAAATCAGACCTCCAAAATTTGAAGACCCAGTCCAAAAATGGGCATCTGAAGTGAACAGACATTTTTCAGACAAAGAAGTAGAAATAGCAAATAAATACATGAAAAAATGTTCAACATCACTGGTCATTCAAGAGATGCAAATGAAAACAACACTGAGATTCCACCTCACCCCAGAAAGAAAGGCTGCTATCATGTAATCAACCAATAACAAATGCTGGCGGGGCTGTGGGGAAAGAGGAGCCCTGCTCCACTGTTGCTGGGAGTGTAGACTGGTGCAACCGCTGTGGAAATCAGTGTGGAGATACCTCAAAGAACTAGGACTGGAAGTCCCATTTGACCCCGCTATTCCACTGCTGGGGATCTTCCCCAAAGAATTAAAAGAATCATACCACAGTGATATATGTGCACCCTGTTCATAGCAGCACAGTTTGTAATACATAAAACTGGGAAACAGCCCAAGTGCCCATCAACTGGAGGCTGGATAAAGAAAATGTGTTTTTTAAATAAAATGGAGTACTACTCAGCTATAAAAAATGAGAAATTAAGACACAGCTAAATGGATGCACATTGAGGTGATACTCTTAAGTGAAATAAATAGGACACACATATGTAAATACCGAATAGTTTCTCTAGTGTGAGAAACTGAAAGTGTAAGTAAGAACTCAAAGGTATAATAGATAATGTGATATAGGAAGAAAAGGGGCAAAGGGGAAGCAGAAGTGGGAGGACTAGGGGAAAGGAAAGAAGGGAATTGTATTATATAGGAAAATGAAAAAATGGAAACAAAATCTTTGTGAAAAGGGAGGGATGGAGGGGTTGAAAGGAGGGCAGGGGAATGGGGATAAAATATGAACCAAGAAAGATTATGTAAAGGTGCAAATTTCCAATGATGAATGTCATTATATTGTATACCTATAATGAACCAATAAAATTAATTTTAATAAAATAAAATAAAATGGATCAAGAACTTGAACAGACATTTTCCAAAGAAAACAGAAAAGTAGTCAATAGCTATATGAAAAAATGTTCAACGTTGTTAGTCATCAGCAAAATGTAAATCAACATCTCAAGGAGATATCACAAACTACTACAAACACCAACAGCACCAATAAAAACAGTGTTGGCAGGGATGTTGAGAAACTCGAGCTGCTGCATACTGCTGCCAGGAATGCAAAATGCTAAAAGCCCCTATGGAAAACAGTATGGAGGTTCCTTGAAAAATTAAAGATAGAACTACCATAGGATCCAACAATTCCATTTCTGGATATTTATCCCAAAAGACTAAAATTCAGATCTTAAAAGTACTGTTGACCCTCCTGTTAGGTCCAGCACTCCCCACAATAGCCAAGATATGGAAAGAATCAGATGAATGGGTAACAAAAATGTGGTACAGATTTAGTACCCTTTATCTAAAATATTAGGACCAGAAGTGTTCTAGATTTTAGATTTTAAAAGATTTTTTAAGATTTTTAGATATTTTCATATACATAATGAGATATCTTGGAGATGTGATCCAAGATATCTCGGGGATGTGACCCAAGTCTAATCTATTTATATTTCATATACATCTACGCACACAGTCTAAAAGTAATTTTATACAATAACTTTAGTGTGTCTGCATTTTTACTTCAACTTGTCACATGAAGTCAGGTATGGAATTTTATATGTGACAGAATGTCAAAACTCAAAAAGATTTGAATTTTGAGTTTTGAATTTTTGAATTTGGAATCATTTTGGATTTTCAGATTAGGAATACTTAATCCATATATATGCATAGTAGAATATTACTTGGTCTTTAAAAAGGAAATGCTGCTATACATGACTATGTGGTTGAACCTAGAGGATACTATGCTAATTGAAATAAACCAGTTATAGAAACACAAATACTGCATGATTCCACTTACAGGAAGCATCTAAAATAATCACACTGATAGAATCAAAGAATGGAATGGTGATTGTCTAGGGATGAGATGGAAGGAAATGGGGAGTTAGTAGTCAATGGGAATTACATTTTAGATAGGCAAGATTAATAAATTCTAGAGATCTGCTGTATGGAACTGTCTGTCATTATAATCAATAATATTGTATAATACGATTAAAAATGTGTTGAAAGTGTAGATCTCTTGTTAATCAAACAGGCTGATGCTAAAGCATGGGGCCAGTATGGTGGAAAATGACCAAAACATCAGTTGCTGTTATGACTGATGGCTAGATGGCACCCCAAAGCCTCTGCAGTCATAGGTAGAGCTTTTTCAGAGGTGTCAAATCTAGAGTGTGTGATTGATTCACAGTATAATGCTAGCATTAATGGTGGATGATTACTAAATCAGTCTACTGACTGGTTTGGCACGTTAATCTTGGTAGCCTGGATGTAATATAAGGGACAGAAAGAGGCTTGTCTTGTCCCTTGATTGCTTTGCTACTTCTGCCTGCTATGAACTGTTTCTCCTCTGCCATGCCCCTCTGCCGTGCCACTGTGCCTTGCAGCCAGGTAATTATAGACTGAAACCTCTACAAACTGTGAGCTAAATAAACCTTTCCTCCTTTAACTTTGGTTGTCGGGTATTTTGTCTCAGTAAGGAGGAAAGTAACTAAGACAGCTGTGTTTACCAGCATGCCAGTGTGTACTACCAAATCCTGTACTAGGTGGGCAAAGGAGCCACTGAGTGTGCAACTGCCTCACCCTTAGGCATTACAGACTGTCCCAGATAGCAAGTGAGAGTTGTGTACTATATAGCTAATAGTTATTTCAGGATGTACATTGGTGGGCCACATGCCTCTGGACTGGAAGTGATCGATAACTTCCTAAATTACTACAGTATATGGTGGGATGTTTAATGATATTTATGTGGAAAGTATCATGGCAATCATATGTATTTTAAAATAGTAATGTAATTATTTTTGCCAAACATATTTGAAAATATCCTTCCTGTCTACAGAATATAAAAGGACAATAATGCCAGTAGAAACAGAGAGAGAGAGAGAGAGAGAGAGAGAGAGAGAGAGAGAGAGAGAATTGCTTCATATAACTATTTTAAAGCAAAATAGAGAGCCAGTACCTTGCTGTGCATATTAGAGAAAAGGAAAACTTCTTATTCACATAATCCAATATTTAGTACTTATCGACTATTCTTGAAGAACAAACAGGTTAAGAATAAGAAAGTTCCAGTGATTAGTGACCAGGGCTCTGAGGCTACAAGAAAGCATCCCAGTGGAACAAGCCCAAGGGAAATAGTGGACCTTTCTCCAATGAAAACATACAAATAGTCAACAGGTCTAAGGAAAAAAAAGGCTCAGTGTCACTTCTTTTTTCAGATAATTTAGTCTGAACGAAACTTCAGTCACATTCACTAAAAGTTATCACCAGATTGTTATGAGGAGCAACTGATAGCTGACCAAAATCTAGCATGTATGCTCTGTATTTTACAAATGGTTTGGTATCCCACATCACTCCAATGACCAAATTATCATGAGATCCCAAGCAAAGTACCCCAGTGTCTAATGCTGTGATATCTGGAGTAAGAGCAAGATGCTACCATATTATTGTAATCAGTCTTCAGTTTTCAGACAGAACAATCATCTAAATTTATTATAGAGTGCTCTCTTAATAAAGTTTGTTTCTGAGTTTGCTCAAATTAGAGTAGATATGAAACATATGTAAAAAAACAACAAATCCAAACTATCAAGTGACTTTTCTGAGACCAGGTCTTGCTACCATACCCAGGGTGGCCTCAAACTCCTGGGCTCAAGTGATCCTCCCACGTCAGCTTCCCAGGTAGCTGGGACTACAGGCATACACCACTCCACAGACTCAAATGACATTTAAATTCAACAAACATTTGTTGGACTGTGTAGGATGCCTCACTAAACACTGGAGTTACAAAGATGAAATAAGTCCCTTGCTCTTAATGCAAAATAAGCCCATAAACAAAAAGATGCCATATGGTAAATAGGTGCCTTAATAGAAGTAGAAATCAGAGCACAGAGTGGGTGTGGATAGTCATGATCAACAAAGAGGTGTCTGTGGGCTCCCAAAACAGCAAAAATAAAGAGTTTTCTGCTCAGCAGTACTCTTAGGCAGGAGAAATCTTCTTGTATTGTCCTTATTAATTACCCAGAATGAAAATTCTGCAGCTTTAGATAGAAAATACTTACTGAAAGTTTGGCCAAGGAGTGGCATGGAGGCCAGGAATTGAACATATTATCTATAACACAAAATATCAGAAAGCTAGAAGGCAGGAAGCCTGGCCACTGAATCTGACAGGCCCTCTGACTTTGACCAAGGAGCCACGGCCTAGCGATACACACAACTGTTGATGCGTGTCTTCCTTCCCACCTTCAGCTACTTGAAGGTGTTGACTACACTGCTCCACACACCACACAACAATAGGAGCTCAGCATCTGAGTGCTGAATGAATCAGTGAATAAATGAACAGCTCTATACCTAAAGTACCATTTTATTCTCCCCAAAATAATTTATATCCAATTCATAAAGCATTTCAGGGGAGTATTTGTCACACTTCTAAGAATCAAGGCATTCTATAAGATGACTCAAGTAGGAAGTTTACTGCTAACTTTAGCACGTTTTCTCATGGTATGACCTCTCTGGGTTTAAATTACTCAGAATAAGGTTGGATTAAAGGATCCTAGTTTTGAAGATACTCATTAAGTCACTGCCTTTCTCTATTGTAACACAAGCTCTTTCTACAAGAGATAATGCCACAGCTGAAAAAGCGCTCTCTAGAGGTATTTCAAACTTTCAATCAAACTATAGCCTTCTTGAGTCCTATTGTTGATCTGATATACAGTCAAAGCAAAAATATTAAATTTAGTTAACTCCATAAAACATTATGTTTAATAGACTCCTTACTCTACTATCCTCTAAAAAGTTTTCCTATTGCCTTTGGTCTGGTTTTGCTACTAGACTGTCATTTCCTCAAACACTCTAGCACTTGGACACGGTGAACCTGAAGAACTATGCCCTGCTTCTAAGCTCCCCATACATTCTTTCTAGGAGTTATTTCAACATTGCCTATTATTTGAAAGGGCTCTCACCCTAGTTTTCTGAACTTTTGTACCCAAAGAGCAGCAAGGTGACTCCAGCTTGATCAGACAAATACCCATCTGAGATTCAAATCTTGAGCAGAGTTCCTAAGGGACTGAAAAGGGTGAGGTTCATCTATTTGATCACTGTCACTAGGACCAGACTGTAAATTCTGCAGGATACAAATTGTCCTTGGTTCCTGCACATGCTCAAGTCAGCCCCATGACCATCCTAGAAGTTCTGGGCTGTCTTTGTCCCAATAAATTGCCTTTCCTATTAGTTAGTCAAGACTGGTTTTATTACGTACAACATGAATGTGGGCTCTCAAAGGTTGAATATAACAAGCTATATCTGAAGAGGTCGGATACCTGTTCAACTGTTACTTAAAAACCTCTGGAAGCTCAATATACCAGAAACATCTGTAAAGCAGGTCTGTCTTATTCTCCTTTTCTATGTGTCTCCCAGTTAAAGCCCAGCTAAAGATAAATTCACTAGGCAAGATCAGTGTGGGAAAGCTGGTGAGATCATCTCCATTTCTGTCTGCAGTCTGTCAAAAACCCTAGCAAAAGTCAACAGCTACATAAAAGCTACTTTTGGGTAACTCTTTCCAAAATAACATGGCTAGAGAATCTCATGAATGAAAGTTTGTGGATTTTCTCATTAACACTGTCAGTGGCACTAAAAACAGACAGTGACTACAACAATCTTGATAGGGAATCAAACAAAGGGAATGAAACTCATCTGCACATTGTATTAGCAAAACAAAATTGGAGCATCAGAATATTCATAGCAGGAGAGAGAGGACAAAAGAAAAGACAAAGCCACCTGGCAAACTGAACAAGTCACAGACAACTATAGCACTTTCACACTCAGGAACCTGGCTTACAGTCTTGTGAACAGTAAGACATATGAAAAGAATAATTAAAAGATGTAAGAGCTGAGTGTCAGTGAACCTTGCCATAAATAATCCTCAATGAGAACTCAATGAATTTCCTTTGGGAAATTACTAAATTGAGAACGAGAACAGATAGTGGCAGTTAAAAACGGGAAAGACCAAATTAAGAAAATGCAGATAGAAACAGGCAGGTATGTGCACACCCTACCGAGGTCCCGAGTCACGTGGAAGATGCTGAATCACCCCGCTGCAGACAGGCAGGTCTGACCACACCGTATTGAGGTCCTGAGTCACATGGAACACACCGAATCAGCCTGCTGCAGACAGGCAGGTCTGTGTACACCCTACTGAGGTCCCGAGTCGCATGGAAGATGCCGAATCACCCCGCTGCAGACAGGCAGCCACCTGGTTCCACACTACAAAGATGTAGGGGACACCAGACCACCAGACCAAGGTACTGAGTCCTGCTGCTCCCAGCCCAGAGGTAGGGGTTTCTGAGCCGCCACCCCACTGCTCCTTGTCCAGAGGAAGGGGCTTCCCGGTCACCATCACTCCCACTGCTCCCAGCCCAGAGGAAAGGGCTTTTGGGCCACCTTCTGTCTCACTGCTCCTGGCCCAGAAGAAGGGGCTTCAGGGCCACCATCCCTCCCACCACTCCCGGCCCAGAGGGAGGGGCTTCTGAGCCACCATCCCACTGCTCCTGGTCCAGAGGAAGGGGCTTCCCCGCCACCATCCCTCTGGCTGCTCCCAGCCCACATGAAAAGGCTTTTGGGTCACCATCCCTACCGCTGCTCGTGGCCCCTATCCCACCTCTCCCAGCTCCAAGGAGGTAATCCATGCAGGCGCTAACAGCCCCCCGCCCCAGTTGAAATGAGAAAACACATAAATAAGTCTCAAAACCAGACTTCCAGATCACCTACAGCAACCCCAAAGGGAAATGAGATGGAACACTCTGATACTCAACAACCTGGACCCACTGAACTGGCAACAAAAGGGGATCTGGAAAAAATGAAATCAGAAATAATTTCTCAGATAAAAGGAGAAATTGTGCCCCTAGTGCAAGACATGATTAATAAATCTAGAGAGGAGCTCAGGAACATGATGGAATCCCAACATAGGAAACAAATGGAATCCATAAAACAGATGCAAATAGATTTCCAGGACATGAAAAACTCCATTGAAAGTCTACACAGCAGAATGAGCCAATGTGAGGACAGAATTTCAGATATAGAAGATAAGATTGCAATTAGTGACCAGGAAAAGAAAAATTGCTTCAAAATTATAAGGGAACATGAGAAATCAATCCAGCAGCTGCTAGATGATGCAAAGAAGGATAACATAAGACTGATTGGGCTCAATGAAGAAACAGGAGAGAGTGCAGATGACATAAAAAAATCTCTTCACAGAAATAATGGCAGAAAACTTCTCAAGCAGGGGAAAAGAGCTTGACATACAGATAAGTGAGGCATATAGGACTCCAAATAGCCTTGATCAAAAAAAAATCTACACATAGGCATATAATTGTTAAGATTCCAGAAACACAACAGAAGAACAAAGTTCTGCAAGCAGTCAGAGAAAAGAAACAAATCACATACAAAGGAAAGCCCATCAGAATCACAGCAGACTTCTCAACACAAACCATCAAGGCAAGAAGAGCTTGGAGTGACATATTCCAAGCCCTAAAAGAAAACAGCCTCCAACCCAGATTGATGTACCCTGCAAAACTGTCTTTCAAAATGGATGGAGAAATAAGATACTTTCATGACAAAGAGCACCTTAGGAACTTTGTGAATACCAAACCAGCACTCCAAAGAATTTTACACAATAGCCTAGGAACAGACATTGAGGATCACAACCCCAGGAAGCAAAGCAGAATGAACCCATCTGGCATGACAAGAAATTAAATGTAAAGGGGGAGAACCCAACAAAAAGAAAAAGTCATGGCAATGACAAGTCAATACGTTTCAGTTATAACCACCAATGTTAATGGTCTCAATTCACCAATCAAAAGAAATAGACTGGCAGAATGGGTCAAGAAGCAAAATCCAACAATATGTTGCATACAAGAAACACACTTAATTCAAAATGAAACTCATAGACTGAAAGTTAAAGGGTGGAAAATAATACTCCATGTGACAGGAACCTGAAAAAAAGCAGGAGTAGCTATCCTCTTTACAGACCAAGTAGATTTCAAACCAACACTGATTAAGAGAGACGAAGAAGGACACTACATCCTTGTAAAGGGAAGAATCCAAGAGGAAGAGATGACAATCATAAATATCTATGCACCAAACACTAGTGCACCCAACTATATAAAACAAATACTAACGGACATGAAAAGTCATATATGCAGTAATACAATTGTAGTGGGGGACCTCAACACCCCACTGTCACAAAGAGATAGATCAACTAGACTAAAAGTAAGTAATGAAATACTAGAACTCAATCGAACTCTTGAACAAATGAACTTAACAGATGTTTACAGAGTCTTCCACCACACAAAATCAGAATACACATTCTTCTCAGCTACACATGGGTCATTCTCCAAAATAGACCACATACTCACACATACAACATGTTTAAGTAAGTGCAAAGGAATTGAAGTTATCCCCTGTATATTATCAGACCATAGTGCGATGAAATTGGAGATCATAGCAAAAGAAACTCCAAAAATTTCATAAACACGTGGAAATTGAACAACACACTTCTGAATAAAAAAATGGGTCACAGAGAAAATTAAAGAAGAAATCAGAGAGTTCCTTCAATTAAATGACAATGACAGTACAACATATTGGAATCTATGGGACACAATGAAAGCAGTCTTACGAGGGAAATTCATAGCAGTGAATACACATATTAAGAAACAGAACGAGCCCAATTAAACAACCTGATGCTGAACCTCAAGCTTCTAGAAAAACAAGAGCAGGACAAGCCCAAAGCTCATACAAGGGAGGAAATTATAAAGATTAGAGGAGAAATCAATGCAATGGAGACTAAGAGAATGATACAAAAAATCAATGAGGCCAAGAGTTGGTTCTTCAAAAGAATCAACAAAATTGACAAACTATTAGCCAACCTTAACAGAAAAAGGAAAGAAAAGGCCCAAATCCATGCAATTAGGAATGAAAAGGGTGAAATGACAACAGACCCAGCAGAAATCCAGAGGATCATCAATACCTACTTCCAGAACCTATACGCCAATAAGATGGAAAACACAGAAGAAATGGACAGATTCCTAGATACACATGAATTACCAAAGTTGAACGAAGAAGACCTAAAAATTCTGAACAACCCAATATCAACGAATGAAACTGAAAATGTAATTAAAAACTTATCAACTAAGAAAAGCCCGGGCCCTGATGGCTTCACTGCTGAATTCTACAAGACATTTAGAGAGGAACTGCTGCCACTACTTTTTAAACTCTTCAATGAAATTGAAAAGGAAGCAATACTTCCAAATTCCTTCCTGGAAGCAAGCATCACCTTGATCCCCAAAGCAGAGAAAGACCCAACTGAAAAAGAGAACTATAGGCCAATCTCACTAATGAACATAGATGCAAAAGTCCTTAATAAGATAATGGCAAACAGAATGCAGAAGATCATCAAGAAGATCATACACCCTGATCAAGTGGGATTCATCCCACGGATGCAGGGATGGTTCAACATATGCAGATCAATCAAAGTAATACACTATATCAATAGAGCCAAGGACAAAAACAATATGATTATCTCCATAGACACAGAAAAAGCATTTGACAAAATCCAACATGCATTTATGATAAAAACCCTACAAAAAATTGGAATAGATGGTCTCTACCTCAAACTGATAGAAGCCATCTATGAAAAACCAACAGCCAATATCATACTAAATGGTCACAAACTGAAATCCTTCCCACTAAAATCAGGAACAAGACAAGGATGTCCACTATCACCACTCTTGTTCAATATAGTTCTAGAAACATTATCCATGGCAATTAGACAAGAGAAAGAAATAAAAGGAATAAAGATAGGTAATGAAGAAGTCAAATTGTCATTATTTGCAGATGACATGATACTCTCTATAGAAGACCCCAAGAACTCCACCAAAAGTCTTCTAGACTTAATAACCAAATTCAGTCAAGTAGCTGCTTACAAGGTCAACACACAAAAATCAATAGCTTTCCTCTACACCAATGACAGACTCACTGAGAGAGAAATAGGGCAAATAATTCCTTTCACAATAGCATCCAAAAAACTGAAATACCTAGGAATCATCCTAACAAAAGAAATCAAAGACCTCTTCTCTGAAAACTATGGCACTCTGAAAAGAGAGATTGAAGATGATATCAGAAAATGGACAGACATCCCCTGCTCCTGGGTAGGAAGGATTAATATAGTGAAAATGGCCATACTTCCAAAACTGCTATATAGATTCAATGCAATTCCAATTGAGATCCCAGCAGCATACTTCATGGACCTTGAGAAAACAATCCAAAATTCATTTGGAACAAGAAGAGACCCAGAATAGCAAAAGCAATTCTAGGTAACAGAGACATGGCAGGGGGTATCACAATCCCCAACCTGCAACTCTACTACAAAGCTACTGTGATAAAAACAGCATGGTACTGGCAAAGAAACAGACCTGAGGACCAGTGGAACAGATTAGAAGATGCAGCAACTACTCCAGACATACTCAGCTATCTCATCTTTGACAAAGGAGCCAAATACCCTCACTGGAGGAAAGACAACCTCTTTAATAAATGGTGCTGGAGAAATTGGGTTTCAACTTGCCAAAGATTAAAACTAGACCTATATCTCTCACCATGCACTAAACTAAAATCAAAATGGATTAAAGATCTAAATATTAAAATAGAAACTCTGAACCAGTTGGACCAGAGGTTAGCTAGAACGCTTGAGGACAGTGGTGTAGGAAAAGATTTTATGAACAAAACCTCAGTTGCCCGTGAACTAGCACAAACAATCAACAAATGGGATCTCTTCTTATTAAAAGGCTTCTTTCTTCACAGCAAGAGAAACCACCAGCAGTGTGAAGAGACAACCCACAATGTGGGAAAAAATCTTCACCTGCTCTTCCTCAGACAAAGGGCTACTATCTCGAATCTATAAAGAACTTAAAAAGATCAGACCTCCCAAATTTGAGACCCAATCCAAAAAGGGACATCTGAAATGAACAGACATTTCTCAGACAAAGAAGTAGAAATAGCAAAGAAATACATGAAAAAATGTTCAACATCACTGGTCATTCGAGAGATGCAAATGAAAACAACTCTGAGACTCCACTTCACTTCAGAAAGAATGGCTGCTATCATGAAATCAACCAATGACAAATGCTGGCGGGGCTGTGGGGAAAGAGGAACCCTGCTCCACTGCTGGTGGGAGTGTAGACTGGTGCAACCACTGTGGAAATCAGTATGGAGATACCTCAAAGAACTAGGACTGGAAGTCCCATTTGACCCTGCTATTCCACTGCTGGGGATCTTCCCCAAAGAATTAAAAGAATCATACCACAGTGATATATGTGCACCCATGTTCATAGCAGCACAGTTTGTAATAGGTAAAACTTGGAAACAGCCCAAATGCCCATCAACTGGAGACTGGATAAAGAAAATGTGTTTTTTTAATATAAAATGGAGTACTACTCAGCCATAAAAATGAGAAATTACAGACATTTATAGCTAAGTGGATGCACATTGAGGCGATACTCTTAAGTGAAATAAATAGGACACACATGTGTAAATACCGAATAGTTTCTCTTGTGTGAGAAACTGAAAGTGTAAATAAGGACCAAATGTATAATAGGTCATGTGAAATAGGAAGAAAAATGGCAAAGGGGAAGGAAGTGGGAGGGCTAGGGGAAAGGATAGAAGGGAATGGGATTAATATGAGAAAATGGAAAAATAGGAACAAAATCTTTGTAAATAGGGAGGGCTGGAGGGGTTGAAGGGAGGGCTGGGCAAGGGTGAAAAATAAGAACCAAGAGAGATTATGTAAAGGTGCAAATTTCCAATGATGAATGTCATTATATTGTATACCTAAAATGTACCAATAATTAGAATGAATAATTGATAATGCAAAATAGGAAGAAAAGGTCCAAAGGGGTAGGGGTAGTGGGAGGGGCAGTGGAAAGGAAAGGAGGGAAAGGATAAATGAGGAGAAATGGAAAAAATGGAAATAAAGTCTTTGTAAATAGGGAAGGGTGGAGGGCATGAAGGGAGGGCTAGGAATGGGGAAAAAATAAGAACCAAGATGCACTATGTAAAGGTACAATTCCCAATGAGAAATGTAATTGTGTTGTATACCTACAATGTACCAATAAAAGAATTTAATAAAAATTAAAAAAAAAAGAAAATGGAGATAATATTTTGGAAAGTAAAGCATTCCCATGAGTCTCACAATATTATTACGGTCTCTAGCCCTTTTCCTAGAGACTCAATACACTGGAAAAGCCCTTGGAGTGAGCCAGGTGCAGTGGTGCACCCCTGGAATCCCAGCACTCAGGAGGCAAGGCAGGAGGATCACTGGGAGTCCGAGGCCACCCTGGGCTACATAGTGAGTTTAAGGCCAGCCTGAATTACACAGACCCTGTTTCAAAAAACAAACAAACAAACAAAATTAAGAAAAGAAAACGCTTGGATGAATGTGACAACTAATGCCCTTCAGTCCACCCCAGGGCAGGCTCTCCTCTCTCTTTACTTAGGAACACTAGAGCAACACTGTTTCCAATATTGTTGAGAACTGGCAGCATTTCAAATGCTCAGAATTTCCCTTCCTATCAATATAACAGAAAAGATGTCCTGAACCCCACTAAACACCTAAAGATTCTAGACAACACATAAAAGACCTGCTTATAAAAAAACAACTGAGGCAGGAGGATCGTCTTGAGTTCAATGCCAGCCTGGGCTATAGAATAGTGAGGTCAAGGCCAGCCTGAACTACACAGAGAGACCCTGTCTCAAAAAAAAAAAACAAGAAAAAAGAATAAACAAAAAAGAGATCCCCCAAAATGCTGCTCCCAAGTACAATTTAATGGAAAATCTATTTAAAAATAAAAAGGGTTAAGAGTCATAAAGAATAAAAATAAAGGAACTCCATACATAATAGGAACTCCAGAAAGAGATAATAGTGAGGGAGTAACAATATGTGAAGAAATGTCTGGGAGGGTCAGGGATTTAGCTCAGTGGTGCTGCGCCTGCCTCCCAAGCACAAGGTCCTGAGTTCAATCCCCAGTATAGGGGGAAAAAGAAAGAAAGAAAGAATGCCTGGGTTTTTCAGGATGGATGAAATATGAAATTTCAGAATTCCACAGACAAAGAGAAAAATCTCAGCCATACAAAGCAGTGTGGTGGACAAGGAGGAGGAAATGTAAAAAAGGAGGGATAAAAGAAGGAGGAATAGAAAATGGAAGGAAGGGGTACTACAAAAGAGAATGGAGAAAGAAAGAGGAGGGTAGGGGGAAAAGCTGAAACCAGCAAACAAGAAAGCCTGACTTTCCTCCGGGGAACCTGCTGATAACAGCCTGAGGATCTATGTGAGGCGCAGCCACACCTGAACAGATCCCAAAATTGGTAACTGCTCCTTGCCGAACAAATTAAAATCCTCCTTGGGGTAGGTCTCAGGACCTCCAAATACTAGGTTCAATCTGTCACAATCTCATAAATAAAATTTCCAAACACCTAGGGGAGCACAATACCACGAAGGGAAACCAACAGAATACAACAGATCCAGAGGCCCAGGGACTTCAAGTGTTAAAATCATCAGATACGAATGCAAAATTATTATCTCTAAAGTGGTTCAAAACAATAAATATGGTAAGAAAATCACAAGGGAACATACAATGGAATATTATTCAGTTTTATAAAGGAAGGAAATCCTGGCACAGGCTACAAGACAGACAGGCCTTGATTACGCCAAGCGTAAACAGCCAGTCACAAAAAGCAAACACTGATCCCACGAGAAGAGGTAGCCAGAGCAGTCAGATTCATGGGAGTGATCATCGATCTGTGTCAGGTGCTCAAAGAAGGGGGAGTTAAACAGATAGAACACTTCAGCTTTGCAAGCTAAAGAGTTCTGAAGATGGGCTGCACAACGATGCAAATGGACTTAACACTAATGAACTATGTGAGGTGTGATCAAAATATACAATGTTTAAATTTTAAAAAATTTATTACAGTAAGACATATTGCCATTAATAGTCCTCAAAATACTCTCCCTCACTTTACACATATATATCTCATTGTTCCTGCCACTTTCAAAGCAGTTCCAGAAGTCCTGTTTTGTGGGCGTGTTCACAGTGTCATAAAAAAAAACCACGGTGAATAATGCTGCCGAGTGCCACACAATGGAAAAGCAGGGTCATGAAAACAATGCAATGCATTTTGTTTTTTTGGTACCAGGATCGAACTCGGGTCCTTCCACTTGCAAGGCAGGCAGCAGAACCACTTAGCCAAATCCCCCAGCAATGCTATGTGTTTTCATCCACCTTATTCACTGGCTGGTATTGTGTAACTTCTGGCTCTTCCCAAAATCAAAATGACAATGAAAAGTAAACATTTTGAATCAATTCAGGACCTTGAGGCAGCTACAATAGCGTGGCTCAAGACACTCACAAAAGAGGGCTTCCAGAACTGCTTCAGAAAGTGACAAGAAGGATGGGATAAGTGAAGAGAGGGGGGATATTTTAAGGGGAATTAATGGCCATATGTCTTTTCTTGTAATAATTTTTAAAAATTTAAACATTCACCATATATTTATCATACCTCATATGCTTAAAATAGCTCTAAAATGGTAAACATTACTTTATGTATATTTTACTACAATAATTTTTAAATCACAGAGAACGCTATAAAAGTGATAATCAAATTTAAAGAAAGAAACTGAAATTTTTAAAAATGAAAGTAAAATTGTTTAACTTCTCAAAAAAGTTTAAACACTCAATATCTGAGGTAAACATCCAATAATATAGGTAAAGAAATGAACAAATCAACTGTATTATAGAACAAGCAAGCAGAAGGAAAATATAAAAGGTACACTAAGTCATAGAAAACATAGCAAAAAGTCCAAATAAGTCCAGTTAGAACTGAGGAGAGGCAAAAGGATGGGGATGAGACAATGTTCAAAGATGTAATGGCTTAGACTTTTCCAAAATTAATGAAAAACATGAATTTGTTGATGAAGGAACCACAACATATACCAAGAAAGATGTATAAAAAATACTACAAACCTAGACATACTAAAATAAAACTATAGACATCTAAATTCAAGAAAATATCTCAAAGTAATGAAAAAGAAACAACATACTTGTCTAGAAAAGCAAAAATTAAATTAACTAGACTTTTCATCTTGAGTTAAGTATATGTACACCAGCACAATCATTCTGAAGAATAATTCACTATTATCTAGTAAAGCTGACGATGCACTAACACTACCACCCAGCAATTAGATGCCTTTCAAAAACAACACGACAAACTTTGACTAGTGCAACAAGACAGGTACAAGAATGTTCAGAGTAGCATCTCTCATAATTATTCAAAAATTTTTTAAAAAGAGATACAAAATGATATATACACAGAATGCTATAAGCACTGAAAAACTCACCTTAAATACATCTGACAAACATGATGTTAAGTAAAAATTGGTATGACATTAATTATGTGAAGTTCAAAATATATAACATTAAATGATGATTTAAGAGTTGAAGGAACAGAAGGGGTATGATCAAGGAATAAAATGAAGCAAATCAATTGCTGGGGATGGTGGCACATGCCTGTAATTCCAGCACTCACACTTGGGAGGCTGAGGCAGGAGGATCACCACGAGTTTAAGGTCAGCTTGGGCTACATAGTGAGTTCAAGGCCAGCCTGAACTACATAGTGAGATCCTGTCTCAAAAAAAAAAAAAAAAAAAAAAAATCAAAATAATTATATTCCCTATGTTTTGGATGTGTTTTTTAAAATCTTTTTTACCTTGCATATATGTTATACTCATTTTAAACATAATATCTAACACTGTACTATTTAATTCTAGCAATAACTCTATGAACTATAATGATTTTATTGCATTTGTATATGAGGAACTTAGGTCCTGAAAGATCAAGTAATTTGCCCTAGGTTCCAGCTTAGCAAATTGCTGACCCAAGACTAGAATTCAGGCAATCTGTTTCCATAGTAAATTCTCCTGAGTACCAGAGTATTCTTCCTCTTCTTTGTGCATATATAATATTCAATTTTAAAAATAAAAAGGATTGAAAAGGTGAAAAATGTTTAAAATTAACACCCCAAGGACTATTATCAAACTGGAAAAATTTGCAAAAAATAAATGTGTGCATATCTATATATGTGTGTCGGTGTAATGAGAAAAAAACTAATAATCATTTTGCCTGTGTCATTTTAATTCTCAACACATTTTTGTTCATTTTCCAAATTGTTTGTAATGAACATATATTAC
The DNA here is from genome assembly GCF_053883595.1 of Heterocephalus glaber. Classification (NCBI taxonomy): domain Eukaryota; kingdom Metazoa; phylum Chordata; class Mammalia; order Rodentia; family Bathyergidae; genus Heterocephalus; species Heterocephalus glaber. The sequence goes on along the minus strand of NW_028258156.1, from coordinate 20,854,132 downwards.
TTTAATACTCAGGGAGGGAGGAATCAATACTATTTAAAAGTACTCTTGCCCTTAGCTGTTTTTTAAAATCACACATTCTAATCACTTGGTAAATTGCAGAGGAAGTCTTAATTACATCTTGCCTGAAAGATAAAAGACAACTGAGTGTTTTTAGGTTCCAAAAAAGGGCTTTTGCTTTGTATCCAGAGGCAAACAGTGCTTTAAATTTCAACAAAACTTTTAAGAGGCTGCAAAGACTTACTTCTGGGTGGTGCTTCAGGACAATCCCTCTGCTATCTAAGGCAGAGAAGAAGGAGACAGGATCCGCTGTCTGCAGCTGCCACGCTAAATAAGGAGAGACACAGGGGTAGTTTTAGGCAGCAATCAAGAAACAGACTTACAATACAAAGAGATCAGCACCTGACTAGCAGTTCAGAAAAACAGGCCTTAGACAGCAGTGTGAGGTTCCTTCTGGGAGCAACCACAGCCCAGGAGGGGAGCAGGGAGACTGCTAATTGTGTGGTGCTAAACCTGCAGGATGTAGAGTGCATGTACTTTGCTTTCCAGAAGAAGGAAAAGAAATGCATTTCTAGAAAGCATAGCTATTTTGTAAGGGGGAGTCTTTAGAAGCAGATTATGGTGGAGTTGGTAGTACTATCCAGTGATGTAAACACCAACTGTGGCCGGGGATTTAGCTCAGTGGTTCCGCTGCCTGCCTTGCAAGCGCAAGGACCCAAGTTCGATCCGCGGTACCAAAAAAAAACACCACCAACTAAAAGAGTAATCTGTAGGGACAGAGTCATTCAGTCGCCTGGCATGGCAGTCAGCACATGACCAGTCCTGAGCCTCAGGCTTAAACTAAGTGGAAATGGCAAGCTGAAGGTTTAGTGACATTTTTCTTAACAACTTAATACATCAACTCTGTAAAGAAAATTATCTCCAAGTTACCCACTATCAACTTCTATATAACTAGCAGAAGAGCATGGTGGAACACCCGCTTTCCAATGGCATCTCATCACCTGCTTCCCCTCCTCCATTTACTAGCTTGTGAATTAGAGTGAATCACTAACTTTCCCCAAGCCTTGGCTTCCAGTTTGGAAAATGTTCATGATCAAACTTGCTTCCAAGATGTTGTGAAATAAGGTGAGACATGGATGTAGGGCCTAGCACCTGTCCCTGCAGATGCTTTGGAAATGTTCCTTCCACTCCTATCCTACCTAGTCAAGTCACCTGTCACCTGTACAATACACACACACACACACACACAGCCTGTGCCTTCTCAGAATGATGAAGCCTAAGAAAACAACCTTGTCTGGCTCAGGATACAAAATAAAGATTAATAATACAAATATATTAAAGTGAGAACTAGGAGTTATTTTTCACTTCAGATCTCATTTTAAAACAGCAAATTACAAAATAGCAGTGGAAAAAAGAAACCGCTAATGAATATTTATGAAGATGGCTAACCAAAATAAAGAGAAAAGCTGCCCTTTTTTGTCACATTAAAAGTGAAAACAAACAAGACATGGAGGAGGCAGCAGGAGAGCTAAAATGAAAATTTCATTTCAGGATGAAGACAAAGAGCCAGAAGTTTGATGTGATGTATTTCACAGACTCAGGGATACACAAACCTCAGAACACTGAAACATAGTCCCACACACTTGAATGGAACTCCAAGGACAGTCATTTGGCTACCAAAGTATAGATCTAACTCATGGTTTCTTAGCCAAAGATGATTACAAAATGTAAGTAAAAATCAAAAACAAGAGCTTTAAAAATATTTTTTAGTAAAGTTCGGTCTCATACTTTGGTTTATGCCAAAGATGATCATACAACATCCTTGGTTGAATAATCTGGTGAAATATAATGAATGAGAAAGAACCTAAGTTCCTTCATTATTTTATGTGGGGTATATGTCCCTGGTTTTTACTTCTGAGTTTCCCTGAAGTCTGAGACAAATGAACTCCTTCTAGAAAATGGGTGTCATAATAATATACTACCAGGAATAGGGAGCTGGAAGTGGTGCATTTGGTTTAAGAACAAGTCAATGAACAGAAAAGAAAGAAAAAAAATTGTTGAAGAGCATAAGTTGGGCTGAGAGAAAGGAAAGCTTTTATTTCCATATAAGTTTGATGTTTTGAAAACCAACTACACTGTTTTTTAACTTTTAAAAACCTGAAAGTAGCTAAAAATCTATCAGATCTACTAGAGACCTCTTCAAAGGAAAAGAGATTTGACAGGAGAGATGTGAAGGCATGATAGGAGTAAAAATATAAAACATCTCACTCCAACTTGGAAGTACATATGAAGTAGCACGGGAACTAGCACAAAGAATCAACACCTGGGATCTCACCTTATTAAAAAGCTTCTGCACTGCAAGAGAAATCACCAACAGAGCTAAGAGACAACCTACAATATGGGAAAAAATTTTTACCAGCTGTTCCTCAGACAAAGGTCTACTACCTAGAATATATAAAGAACTCAAAAAAACATACCCCCGAATATAAAGACTCAATTCAAAAATGGGAATCTGGAGGCTGGAGATTTAGCTCAGTGGTTCTGGCGCCTGCCTCAAAAGCACAAGGTTCCGAGTTTGATCCCTGGTGCCAAAAAAAAAAAAAAAAATGGGCATCTGAAATGAACAAACATTTCTCAGACAAAGAAGTAAAAGCAGCAAATAAACATATGAAAAAACGTCATTTGAGAGATGCAGATGAAAACAACGCTGAGATTCTACCTCACCCCAGAAAGAATGGCTGCTATCAAGAAATCAACCAATAACAAATGCTGGCAGGGGTGTGGGGAGAAAGGAACCCTTCTTCATTGTTGGTGGGAATGCAGACTGGTGCAACCACTGTGGAAATCAATATGGAGATACCTCAAACAGCTAGGATTGGAAGTCCCATTTGACCCAGCTATTCCCCTGCTGGGGATCTTCCCAAAAGAATTAAAAGAATCATACCACAGTGATACATACGCACCCATGTTTATAGTGGCACAGTTTGTAATAGCTAAAACTTGGAAATAGCCCAATTGCCCATCAACTGGAGACTGGATAAAGAAGATGTGAGTTTTTTAAAAATAAAATGGAGTACTACTCAGCCAAAAGAATGAGAAACTAGAGACATTTATAGCTAAGTGGATGCACATTGAGGCCATCCTCTTAAGTGAAATAAATAGGACACACATGTGTAAATACCGAAGTTTCTCTGGTGTGAAAAACTAAAAGTGTAAATAAGAATCAAAATTTATAATTGATATTGTGAAATAGGAAGAAAACGTTTAAAGGAATAGGGAAGTGGGAGGGGAGGGGAAAGGAAAGAAGGGAAAAGAAAAAATATGAGAAAAGGAAAAACATGGAAACAAAGTCTTTATAAATAGGGAAGGGTGGAGGGGGGTGAAGGGAGGGCAGGGGAATGGGGAAAAAATAAGAACCAAGATACATCATGTAAAGGTACAAGATCCCAATGATGAATGTAACTGTATTATATACCTAAAATGTACCAATAAACTAAGTGGAAAAGAAAAGAAAGAAAGTACATAGGAATCCCAGGCCCTCTTGTTAATATGCATATTCTGATTCAGGGGACCTAGGGTGGGACCTGAGATTCCCAGGTGATGCCCAGCTTGCGGGTGGTGAGTGGGTGGGAGGAAGCTGGGTGCTGCACACTAACATAAGGGCCAGGTGATTTGAGTTTGTGCTACTGGTTTACCACATTAGGATTTGGGGCATAACCCCAAAGCCCAGTTTTCTTATTTGACCCATATCAGCTTGCCCTCAGTGAATGCAAGGCTGAAATTAAGCAACATGCCATTGTGAGGCCCAAAGAACCAAGAACTCCAGTGTCATCATCATCATTAAAAACACAGGATAAACGAGTCGAGGGAGGACCCTAAGTGGGAGGCAGAACCAGTCCTAAAACCTGTATTACCTGGTCTGAGGCAAGTGCTCTGCCCTCCAGTGTGTTGCTATTTAAGGAATATGAGGGACAAATCACTTTTATTTCCATCCATTTGCCAAAATTTAGTTGCAAAGAACATTTACCTTCCTGTGCTAATGCACATATTACAGTGAAAACGTCCATTTTGGGGTGACTCAACCACCTGTATTTCCAGAGGGGGTCGGAGGTCAGTGTGCTGCTGTAGTACTTGCTCTCCGATGCCCCCAAAAAAGCAATTAACAGGGAAAGCAGCAGGTAGACCACAACAGATGCCCAGCCACGTGAGGGAATGCTAGAGATGGGGGAAACAATCCAGACCAGAAAACCATGGAAGGCTTTGTGGAAAACCTTGTGCTTTGAGGTGTGCTCAAGAAGGAACAGGCAATGCCAAGCAAAATCCCAGAGAGGAAACTTGAAACTCAAATCACTGAGTCACTTGTGATCGTGCCCAATGTTGAGCACTGTACTTAGTACTCAGAGCAAGGTAATTTTATGTGCCAGAACTCTTAGGTCTGCTCCACTATGTGACAGGTCAGCTTGATGATGAGGAAGAAGTCATGGAAGACCTGGGTAAAGACAGCGTTCTTCATTCTGCATGAGATACTCAGCCACTTGAAGAATTTTAGCTTGGCAGTAACGGAAAGAATGAAATTGGGTATTTCACAGAATGGACTGGGAAAATACTGAAAGCACAGGGATCTATAAGAATTACCTTTAAAACTTATTTTTTGAGCAGTGAACTCATTTAATCAAGTGAAATCTTAAACAAAACTTGTCTGTCTGTATATCCATGATAAAAGTGGGATGACAGGAAAGCAGAGCTGTTTTAGGTCCGGGTGTGATGGGGCCCCAGGCTGCACCAGTAGGTGTGAACCTGCTGTCAGCTCAGTTCCCTTGAAAGGAGGTCACTGTACTGTGACAGCATCTACATGAGGAGGTGGGCACTAAACATGCGCAGGAGACTTGGACAGACATGGTCGTATAAGAGATGAACAGTCACCTGTGGCCGCTGCAACAGAACCAGAGCTAGGCACCAGCTTCCAGTCCAGTGCTCTTTTGTCTACATCATGCTGTCTCTGCTTGCTACTACTTGACAAGACATGCCAAGGAGAAAATCACCTTTTAATCCTCAATATTTCCTTATAGATATCATTTTCCAAACCATATTAAAAGACATAATTGCTTCAGGATAGTTCTTGTCTAAAACAAATACCACTAATACTTATACTATTGATTGTGAAAAAATTCTATTGTATTTTTCCATTTTTTAATGAGAACAATCAAAAATGTTTTTAAGATTTAAGGTAAAAATATTTATTACTTATTGTTATCTATTTCCCCATTACGTAGAAGCTTTTAAAAAAGCCAAAAAGTCAACAACTAGCAAGAATGGTTTATTAAGGCATGAATTTGAAATAAATCCCCAGGGGATAATGAACCCAGCTTATATTATTGAAAAATGTGAAGAGTCATTAATTCATATTATACTGGCTTGCTATGCTATCAACTAATGCAAAAATAAATCCTCTACTTACCATTCTCATTTTAACATGAACAGCAAGATATTAATGAAAATAGCTAGGGTCCAAAAGTTAATAATAAACCTGAATCAAGAATAATTTCCAAAGTACCCAAACAACAAAAGGCAGCGGAGAATGAAAATTCAACTTCAGCAGAGCATTATCTGATTAAACATCCGCTGTCATTGTCCTCCACCAAAGTGGCCCACAAATTGCTGATGCAAAGTCTATGACCTCTACGGTGGACCTGAATTTGTACCAAAAGTTGGTGGCTCAGCATTTCCTCACCGCTTTCTTTTTAAAATCCCACACTAGGGGCCGGGGATTTAGCTCAGTGGTTCTGCTGCTTGCCTTGCAAGCGCGAGGACCCAAGTTTGATCCCCAGTACCAAAAAATAAATAAACAAAATCCCACACTATAGAAGACCATAAGGTAACACATTTTACAGCTAAATATGATTTGAGTCTGCAGGAATACTGCCCAACTGCCCCTGGAAACTTACTCATGGTTTCTATATTCCAGTAGAAGTTTTCCCACCCAGCCCTCTTCTTGCAGAATTCTGTGCTCTGACCACAGAATAGAAGAAGGGCAGTCCTGAATTATATTTCAAATTAAATGCTTCTAAATGGCAACTCCAAAGCTAACAAAAACTTAACATATTGCCTTGTTTGCATAATGCTACTTGAAGTAGAAAGCTGCCACCTAATACTGTTGTATCCTGTACTTCACTGCACCCACTGTGGATACCATTGTGGTAGACACCACCACCAGGCCAGGCAACAGTGGTGAAAGCTGAATTCCCCTTTCACATCCCCATCATACCATCTTACGTTCACAGTGTGCAAGTTTCCTTACCTGTTCACCTTGTTCACACTGTTGGTCTGCTCAGAGTAGCCAAGCAAGCCAGTCGCCAAACCTGTGGCACATGCCAAGCAGTGTGTCTCCAAGCAGCTCTCCTGCCTTTTCTATAACATGCTGTTTCCATTGCCAGTTCCAGAAACAAAACCATCAAAGGTCTTGGGTTTTGGAGACATTACATTAATATGTCTCTATTACCCCGAGAATACGAGTAAGACAGAAGGAAACAGAGACAGAGAGGCAAAAAGGTGGGGGGATATTCCTTGGCCTCTTGCACATAAAAGAGTGGAAACTCCTTTTGTTCCTAGTAGCTTTCAGGATGAGTGAGTCATGTTTTGCACATGATGACTTACAGCCCACTGGTTTCACAGCAAAGACTGACCATTCTGTGAATCTTAGAGAAGGATTCATTGTCTTTGAAACCACCTACAACTTGAATGCATATGCCGTCATTCTAAGTTACACCAGCTCAGCACTTCCATAAATTCATTTTCTATACATAAAATCCACAGCAGATTGCCATGTAATTGACCAAGTCAGAAATATCATCTGCTTAAAAGTGCTGGTTTTGAAATCACTGGTGACTTTTTAAAAAAACTGGAATTTTTACAGATGGTTTGATTCTCTTTCAATCCTTCAGTATAATGGTGGAATCATTATACAGAAATAAATGATACCAAACCCAAAATCCATGTTAAAAACTATTTTTTTAAAAAGCATTAATCAAATGCTCAAGTATAAAAATTAAATCTGTTTGCTGAATTTAGAGTAATTAACTAAAGCAAATGCCTTCAGGGTAAACTGGTTTACTTAATTCTCTATTTTAAGACACATAGATAACTCCACAGTTCAATAAAGATTTAAAATGAGGAAAAAAACAATGATACGGTGGAAAGGCCAGAGTTTCAACAGATCAGGGATCTGGTTCCAGCTGTTAGTAAGTTAATTTTGCTTCAAATTAATTTTCTTTTCTATGAAAAATGAAAGTGATAGTTTAATCTTTAATGTTCATGGAAAGATAGTAATGAAGTAGACTATAAAAAGTAAAATGGGAAGATTTTGTAATTTTTCAAGAAGTCTTAAAGAAAAAAGTCATTAAATTAATTAAGACCACAGTAATCAAATAAAATTCACTCAAAATAGCACTACTGTGAGTATTATTTGAATTTAAAATTTTTACCCATGGCATTCCCTCAAAGAAGGCTCTGAGTACTGAATTTCCAAAGCCCAACTTGGATGGACTGGCTCTCAACAGTGCAGCCTCTGTTACATGGACCCCCTCACCATGCTCTGGGTGGAGGTGGGGAACACCCAGCAGGGGGAAGGGCCGGCATGGCCCTGCTGAAGAATGCAAGACCCTGCTCAGTCTGCCATAAGCAATGCTTAACCGCTCTGTAGGGCGAGGAAAGTGAGCAATGGACAAGAAACACGATTAATGCAGAGAAAGAACTGCATTGTGGAAAGCAAAGCACCTTTCTTAACTAATTTCTATAACTGTGGTAAATAAAATGGAAAACAGCACTGGTTTTTGACTCTCCAAAATTTTACAGTTTAAACTGTTTATTAAATACTATTTTAAATTATATTTTATAACCATGCCTGCCTCGCAAGCCCAAGGTCCTGAGTTCGATCCTCAGTACCAAAAAAATAAAATAATAAAATAAAATAAAATAAATTATATTTTATCAAACTTGAAAAAGCCACCACATTTGTCCCTAGGATACATCCTAATTTACTGTGCCAAGAATATAAGACCAATAACTAAGACATAAATGAAACAACAAATAGGGTTATAGTGGAAATTGATAAATGGGGCAGGGTGTGTCTTTAAGTATACAAACAAATAATATTGAAGGTGTTGAGTACAAAATCAAATTTATATTTTAAAAAAGATTTCTAGTTATTGCCTGTGTTATGGCTCGGATCTCAAATGTACCCCAAAGTCTCACATGCTAAAGTTTGGGGGCCAGGCTGCAGGAATGGAGGTGGTGGAGCCCTAGGACAAGGGCCTAGTGGAGCACAGCCCTTCCTCTCTCTTTGCTTCCCACCCGCCAGGAGGTAAGTGGCTTTGTTCTCCACTATGTCGCTTCTCTCCCTCCATAGGCCCAAAAGTAACAGAGCCAAGCATCCAGGGACTGAAATCTTGAGCCAAAACAAGTCTTTTCTCCTTCTAAGTCAACTTTCTCAAGTATTTAGCAGTGGCAAGATGATCTACACAGTCTGTAACTCCCAAGTCAGTATTTCTAGCCCTGGTTCCTCCCCTTGCCTCCACCTTATACTTCCAGCTGCCTGGTGGACATTTCTAGTACCTAGTGTCCCATATATACCTTAAAGTCCTTCCCTCCCCACAAATAAATCTGCTTCTCTCCTAAATCTAATGACATCATCAGTCATCCCAATCAGAAGCCAAAGTATCCCAAGTCCTAACATCTTCCCACTTTCCATCAACCCCCTAATCCAGCATATTCTAGCTCCTTCAAATTGCCCTCACTCTTTTCCACACTGTTTCTACCCAAATCCTAGCCATTCTATCTGTTCCCCAGATCATTACGGAACAATTCTTCCCTTCTTTCAATCTTGTTGCCTTCATTTGCTGCTCACTCCAGTGTAACACAACTAAAACGCCAGTGACTTCCAGATTAACATCCCTCAGAATTTCCTCCCCACCATACACACACACACACACACACACACACACACACACACACACACGAGTATAGGGTTCAACAACCTGGAACGACTTACTACTTTCACGTGTGGGTTTCATATCCTGTCCCACTGCTCCTGCCTGCGGTGGCCCCCTCCACCTCATCCTGCTCCTCACCTGGCTGATTTCTAATCATCTTTCAACAGCCATTTGAGGGTCCACTTCCTCCAGGAAGCCTGCTGTAAGACACACAGTCCTCCAGGCCCAGGCTGCCTTAGACACCACTGCCACCCTTTCACGTACCCTCAGTAAACTTCTATCATACTGCAGTTGGTTATATCTGCTTATAGGTCTGTCTCTTGCATTTGCAAATATTCCTTGAAGGCAAGGACTTACTACCTTTGCTTCTGGAGAGCCTAGCAAAACTTATTGAACCGAACTGAAAATGACTGAATGGGGAAAAATAAACTAGGGGGTAGAAAGTATATTTGGGAATAATATCATAGTAATTGGCTTTGTGTTTTTTTACTTATGCAAATAATACTTCATGGTTTATACAGTGTTTTGAGTTATATTATTTGACTCATAAAGCAATCCTAGAAGGCAGGTTAAGGTAGATACTGAGGTTGACAGAGACCCTAAATATATAGAATTTTCTTCAAAATTCATTGATCTTTTAAGGGTGTGTGTATGTATGTGTGTGTGTGTGTGTGTGTGTGTGTGTGTGTGTGTGTGTGTTTGAATAAGTCTTCATAGATCAAAGCTCCATTTCAAATAAATTCCTGTTTGGTCAAAATATTCAGTTGATTTCCTTCATAGCTGCTAAAAAAATTTTCCCCAAAAAGAAAAACTCTCAACTGTTTATACAGAATTTTCAGTAACCTGTTCTCTATTCATTTTTTTTTTTTTGTACCGGGGATCGAACTCGAGTCCTTCCACTTGCGAGGCAGGCAATGGAATCATTAAGCTAAATCCCCAGCCCTCTCTATTCACTCTTTGGAGAATGGATTTTGGAAGCTAAATTAGACTTTTTCTAAAGACAAGGAGAGAACAAATTCAATGTCACCTTCAGAGGGTCCACTGGGCTGAGGGTCTCCCAAATGCTTCCCTGGTTTCTGAGGCAGTCCTTGGACTCACAGCAGCTTTGGTCAAAGTCTTCAGTAGACAAGGGTAAACTATACAAAGATTCCTGAAAAGGAAAAAAAAATTTATTACAGGGAAAATTGTTGTGGTATACTTAATTCAATTAACCTGATGTTCCCTTTTCCTATCTTACTAAAATTGACAAGAGGAACTTAAATGAAATTCCGTGATTAATTTTAACCAAATGTTATTGTACTTAAGGACATCAATAGGCCTAAGAAACTTTAAGCAATTTGCAGGCAACAGTTAACGAAAACAGGTAACATAATTCCAATTGCATTTCAGCATGGGAGAGAGGATTATATTATCCCTAAATAACAGGAAACAACCGTGTACACAGATCAAAAAGAAAAAAAAGGCACTTGATCTTACTCTACTCTAATACTTCATGGGAATACACCATGTTTTACAATCACATCAACACACAGCCTGTGTCTGGGAAGAATCTAATACAGGCTGAAAGAACAAACAATGAAGAACTTAGTATTTGATCAGGGTTGACGATGTCAGAGAGGAACTCAGCAATGCAATTACATTTTAGAGGTGGCTTTGAAGGCGGCAAGAAGGCATCTGGGAATAAAGGCCTTGCTGAACAAACCAGTGTAGGAAAAAAGCATAAGGTTAAGGTAGAACTGCCAGAATGAAACCTTAATTAAACAGAAGCCAACAAACAGAAGAGTGTTTATTTAATACCTTACTTTTAAGAGAAAGGATACAATCACAGAAAGAACCGTGCAGAAAAGCTCTGTTAAACCAGAACTTAAGGTCAGTCTGCAGTAAGTCCAGAAGCCAGGTGTTCTACAACTGCCTCCACCACTAACAGTATGACCTTGAGCTGGAGAAGTGCCCCTCAACTCTGCTTGCACACTAGCAGCATGGGCTGAGTTTTTTAAAGTATTGATGGCTGGATCTCATCCAAGCCAAATAAGTCCATGGCCAAGTATAACAGAATCTCAGGTAAGATGGCACTCAAGCATCAGCAATTTTTCAAAAGTCAGGGAAGATGTTCTTTGATGACTCCTCCAACCTTCTGTCTTCTTTATACTTCTAGCACTTGATAACTCATTTGTTGTAAGATAAATACAATTTAATCCCAGCACTTGGGAGGCTGAGGCAGGAAGATTCCAAGTTTGAGCCAGCCTCAGTGAGACCTTGTCTCAAAATTTAATAATAATAAAATTGATACAAGTTAAATTAGTAGTGTTCAAAATTTTAAAACCTTATAAAATAGTTTCCAAGGTTTTAGGAGGAGGGAATTGAGGGTGAAGAGGTACAGTCAGGTAGGCAAGGTTCAAGCAAAGTAGCAAAAGCAGGAAAGAGTCCAGTCCGGGGAGAATAAAACCAGGTCAGGAACTGGGGTCGGTCTAATCCGTTTCAGCCAGGATGGACAGAATCAGAACACAGAGCCACATCACTGTTAGTGGCGATGGTCTTGGCTGATGGTCCTCTTGGCTCTCTGGGCAGAGAAGAGCACAATCTCAGGGTCCCCACCCCTTAAACAACTATAAAAGTAATGAAATGACACTGTGGGAAGCTAAATTACTGATCACTCTTTATGAGTTGGACAGTGTTCTAAGAAGCGCTTTAATCCTCCAAAGAACTCTCTGAGAAGGTATGGTGGTGCATCCCTATAATCCCAGCACTCTGGGAGGCTAAAGCAAGAGGATCCAAGTTCAAGCCCATCCTGGGCAATTCAGCAAGATCTGTTCTCAAAATGAATGAATGAATGAATGAATGAATACATACATAAATGCTGGATTATAGCTAAATATGAAGGCCTGGTACCAAAAAACATAAAGCACTCTCTAACCCCAGTACTGTTATGATCCCCACTTTATAAATGAAGAAATTGAAACCAAGAGAGATTAATTTTGTCTCCAAAATGATGGTCCTAGGTTTTAACAAAGCTAGTCTCCCCTGATCATGCACTGCATCATGGGAACACAGCTACCCAGCAGGTTGAAAGCAAAGCCACTCCACCCTGTCCTCTATTTGTTGTCTTTTGTGTCAACACATTTTAACCTTGAAAAGTGTAAGTGGAAAAATACATAGTCTCATTGTGCTTTTGGATTTTGTCTGGGTAAATAACTAATTTCTGATGTTTGACAGAGGGTCAACACTTTATGGAATGATTTTCATTTTCCCCTACACACACTCTTCCCAATTAGTAGAGGTTAAAATGCTAAAATTTAATTACACTATTTTGGAGAATTTAGCACAGACAGCTATCAGACAAGTCATCACTGACTTGGTCCACTTGATATTTAAGTTTAAAAATCAGCTGAAATCCCTAGAATATCATTTACAATTGACTTGGAAGTAGTCTTCCGAACATTGCTGCACTCATCTTCAAATATCTTAAAGAATTATTCCTGTTACAGTCTGCTGCTCCATTACATTTGCATTATGTAAATTATTTGCTTTCTTTGAATAGCATTTTTATTGACTATAATAAAATCTAATCTATAAATATTTCACATATGAAATATATTTTATTTAAAAAGCTAATGAAAGTCACTCTTATTTCTGACACCTTAGACATATCCTAATTATACCATGTCAGAATTATCTTCATGGCTCATTTTAATAAAAATATAAAAAGATGGTTTTCATACACCTGTAGGAAAACAAAAGCATGGTAATACAAATAAAAGCATACTCTAGGGAGGTGGAAGGAGCCTGGAAGATCACCAAATCCAATCATCTACCTTCCTATGGCCCTTTCTGCGCTTAGGGAATTTCATATGGAATCGAATCTCTTCCAGAACCTGTCATTTATTAGTTTCAATGAATGGCCCTCAGAGCCACACCTACATTCAAATTCTAATGTAAATTTCCCAGAGCCCACTACTCAAAAACAGAGATAAGCTGCTGTTTTAGCAGAGGTGGCCAATAATTGGATCAGAGGAGAGCACCTCAGAGGCAGCTGGATGACCCACGGGGTAGCTTTATGCAAGTTTTTGCCCCAGACAAGAGGACTGCAAGCTCAAGGACAGCCAGAGCAACTTCACAAGACTATACCTAAAAATAAAATTGAAAAGAAAGGAAACAAAGATCTGAGGGTGTTAATTAGTGGTAGAGCACTTCCTAGCATGTAAAGTGGATACACCTTGAGACCATAATGCTAAGTGAAACGAGTTAGACACAAAAGGTGTGACATTTATAGCACATGGTTTCTCTTATGTGAGAAGCCCAAAATATAAATAATTTAAAGAGCAAAATAAAAGACAGCTGATAGGACCGAGGATTTAGCTCAGCGGTTCCACCGCCTGCTTTGCAAGCGCAAGGTCCTGAGTTCGACCCCCATACCAAAAAAAAAAAAAAAGACAGATGATAGAAAACAGGGAAGTAGACTTTGTGAAGATGGGAAGGGGATCTAGGGCTGGAGGCGGGGAGGGAAGGGAGAATAAGAGGAAGTAAAAAGGGCTAAGATGCGATATGTATATGTACCAACTCCCTACAATGAATATATTCATTGCAAACGTGCTAATAGAAATTTTTAAAAAGAAAATAGTGGGTCCCTGAGGTTACCTCTCACACTGTGACAACCTCCTACTTTTCAAGTTCGAACAGAACAGAGGAGCAGTGAGGTGGGAAGTCATTCCTCCTCAGGCTGTCCTAAGTGAATGTCTTTGATGAGTAGTATCTAATTTCTCTCTTTGTAGTCTTTTTATTAGAACCAAGAGAAGACTTTATTTCTACTTCATTAATAGTTCATTTTCTTAGATTCTGGGTCCACTACTGCAATCTGCCAAAACTTTTTGACATCCCACCTCTGGCCTTACAAAATACTTGTTACGCCTTTCACTTTCACCTCATCTACAAATTACACAAGCATACCATCTAGAATGACATTCACACTACAATACAATGAAGGTGGTGAAAACAAATTGTTAGTAAATAAAAATAAATTTACTTTTGAGTCTTGGTCATTACTAAACATTAACAATAATTAGCAATACTCCAAACTGATTGTAAATCATTCTAATGATACAAAATGCTACATAAAGTGACACGACCAAGCATTTCATTCTCTGGAAAAAGGTTTTGGCACTTACTGGTTGGAAACTGGAAAACCCAAAAGAATTAGGTTTCAGTAGCAGTAGAGAAAATAAAGCCATAGTTGAGATAATTAGTAACATGAACTTTGTAGTTTGAGTAATTACCTGTGCACTAGACCAAGAAGTTATGTTTGAGAAACATATTGCAAAAACAGAGACAAGTTTGCCTCAGTCTTCCCTGAGGCAATCATGAAAATTAGCAGAATCTATCATTTTAGGTCATCTGGTCTACCCCTGCCAAAGTGAAATTGTTTTCCAAAGAAGCTCTCAACTGCTTTGTCTAATTCATCTCTCAGTAAGCCTCATGGGATCTCTCATTACAGTAAAAAGGCCCATACTGAAAGGCTTTTAAAGTTTTTATGTCTGCTTTTCTGAGTTCTCCTCTCTCCATCTATGTCAGGCTGTCAAGCTGCTGTTTCTCAGACTGTCAGTGTGCCTTCCCAGAGCAACCCAGCCCATCCTTGCTGCTCTAGTTGGAAACTCCAGCCCGGACTCCATGTAAACAGAACTAGAGAGCTTCAGGGGAACCTGATTAAAAAACACATGTGTTACATGTAGGATTTTACACCATCTCTGTCGATCATGCAGAGGCTTTCTCGACTTGCTTTTTTTCTCAGCTATGCTGAATTATTAAACTGTTCATTCAACAATTGCTGTTGCAGTAAAGTGTTACAAGCCATAAGAAATGCAAAGACAACTAAGACTCAGCAGCTTCTGCTCAAAAACAGAGATCAAGTAATAATACCATTTTGTGTTCAACAGCACTTTGGAATTTACCTTTCTCAGAGGTAATCTCAATACTGAAAACTAAGTGTTTTTCTAGCATTTTACAGATCTAAAAAATAAGTTTCAATAACTTCTCAATGATTAATCATTATCTAGTAAGTGGTAAAGCCAGGACTCTTACATGATTTCCACATTATTCCACCTAACCCATAGGCTCATAGGTAAATGCTTACATTGCAACATATTGTGTGCTTATACATCCTGGGTACTGCTGAATCCAGCCGGCATTTACTTTATGATATGCTGAATCCAGCTGGCAACAACTTTATGATATGGAGTGTTTTACTATACTCATCTAATAGATAAGAAAACTGAACTAAAGAAGCTGGACTAATGGTCTACGGTTGTATGGCTAGTAGGTGGCAGAAAGTGATAAACCCTATGAAAGTCATGCCACCCAGAAGAAATGTAGAGGAAGTTGTTGGGTCTGTTGCTAGGAAGAAGGCTAAGCAAGGTTTGGAACGTTCCCTGGCAATTCTAGAACAGTGAGACTTTTCTTCTCTTGTAAATCCTGTGAGAAGACACTGGCATCAGAGATGAGAAAAGATGGCAATTCCAAGAAAAGAAGGAAACGCTGTTTTTCCCTTTTCCCTCTGCTGTGGTTATGGAGATGTGGGTGACTTGGGAGCACAGAGTTTGCAGCATATGAATAATGTCTGCTCCTTTAATACTTGCTATGTATGTTTTCTGTTATTTAAAATCTCTGGACAGATCACACTGGTTGATCTGAAAGAAGAGAGACAGATCCTCGGTATTTGTGGCCTTACATTTGTGGTCTGTGATGTGAAGCTCATAAAGACCCATGATTTGGCAGCTTGCTGGGACATAAGTTGGAGTCTCACAAACTTACTGGCTACTTGG
The DNA here is from genome assembly GCF_053883595.1 of Heterocephalus glaber. Classification (NCBI taxonomy): domain Eukaryota; kingdom Metazoa; phylum Chordata; class Mammalia; order Rodentia; family Bathyergidae; genus Heterocephalus; species Heterocephalus glaber. Next base: position 20,838,336 of record NW_028258156.1, on the reverse strand, counting down.
GCCTTCACACTTTGGTGCAGCTTCCTGAAGGTGTAAAAGAAGGAGCCAGGAAGAAAGGAAGCACTCCAGAATCTTGAGGGACCACTGTGGCCCAGATACAGGGCTATGGGCTTCCCAAACAATACCTCTTTTCGTCTTCACAATAATCCTATAAGGTAGTTATTACGATTTTATTTATACATGGATGTACTGAGGCATAGACAAATCTAGTAACATCCCAAAGTCAGATGGCATTTGGGGATGGATCTGTTTGATTGTGTGCTATGGCATGACCTTGTATATTTTTGCTGAAGTAATTCAACGAGCAAACACACACAAAAACTTTGTAAGGAGGAAAAGCCACTAGATGAGAGAAAACTGTGGTTAAGATTTGAAAGGCTGTGTTTACTTTAGATGTGAAGTATATGCAAAAAAATTCCACAGGACATTTAATGGAAATGTGTTCCATGAAAAAGCCTGCAGCCTCTGCAATTGTTAAAATAAGAGATGCCTTCAGGTCTCCCCATAGAGATTGCTGTATTCCTAGAAATTCAGATGTGGATGGAGAATAGTGTAAAGAAAGGGAATAGGTCTGCCTAGCACCAGAGAAAGGGAAGGGAGTGACTGACATGCAGAAAGTGAAAGACACAGTGCTAGAGTGGTAGAGAGGGGGAAGAAAGTTCCTCTAGCCACAATACTGACAATCTCATGGAGATGCTGGCAATGGAAAAAAAGGGGAGACATAGAATGGTAACTCTAGGGTGCGTCTGAGATGAAAAGTGATTTTAGGCCAGAGGAGAGTAGAGCGCTTTTGTAGGATGAGAAGACGGATTCAATAAAGAGAAACAGAATGAAGCTCCAAGTTGGCAAAAAATGGTGAACCAAGCTAAAGCTCACAGCAGAGGGCTAGGAGGAAGGGACACACGCGAGGATGCACAAGTTCCTACTGTGCTGTCGTGCTCATCACAAAGACGTAAACTCCTGCAACGTGATAAGGATCCACGGATCCCCCTCCTGCTGTCTTCTACGTTAGAGAGAATATTATTCAGATTGGAACTCTTCTGAAACAAGCAAGAACTAATACAACAGCCCATATGGAAAAACCTGCTTATTTGCATATTGCCCTGTCTTCTTACTAAAAAAAACAGTTGGAGTCAGTCAAAATGAAATGAAATGCCAACACACTTCAACTGTAATACAAATGCCTTGCAACCTCAAACTTGAGTTTAATAGAATAAACAAAACCAATTTGCTTTGATGACTCTGAAAAAAAGCAACTGAATTAGTTCCAACTTGAGCAGGGGTTTGTTTATTTTGCTTAGCTCCAGTCATTTATGCAAATCTCTCCAGAAACATTTAGTGAATGACTACTGGGTAATGCACACTAGTTTGAAGCTAGAATGTTAATGATTTTTATATTCTTCCAGCAGTTTGACTGGACTTGTTTTAGACAGGGTTTTATTTTTCCTTGGAGGAAGTTTTACAGCTGATTTTTAATAACACTTATTATTTCTGATTTTAGAAAGTGTTTTAATTTTCTAAAATATGAAAAGTACAGGAAGAAATTTTAAAAGAAATATAAATGTTTTCTTCCATCACTGGAAGTAACAATTGTTAATATTTTGGTGTATGTTTTCCAAGTATTTTACTTTGCCTATGTGATTATGTGTCTGTGGATCCTTTTGTTTAGTATCTTTTTTACTTTATTGTTTTGAATGTTCTGTGTATGCCTTTTTTTCAAAATAGAAATGGTATCCTTCATCATACACTGATTTAGAAAACTGCTCTTTTCACAATGAACAATTTCCCTAACTCATTAAATATTTCATAAAATCATTTCAGGGTTTGTATAATACTCTACCATATTTTTTTAAAAGTCCATTTAAATGATGGCTTAATATTGAATGTCAATGTTATTCCATGTGGCTGAATTTTTATATCATTTTATAAAGATGGGCGATTTTACTTGCACTAGTTGAAAAACAGCTGGTAAAATTACTGTACAATTTGATACACAGGATATTGTCCAGCTACATAGTTCCATTTCCATCATCTGAATGAGTGTCCAATTGAACTGAGAGGATTTCTCTTTTTTTTTTTTTTTTGGTACCAGGGATCGAACTCGGGTCTTTGCGCTTGCGCAGCAGGTGGCGAAACCACTGAGCTAAATCCCTGGCCCCAGTGAACTGAGAAGATTTCAGGCCAGGTGCCACCTCAGAACAACCAGCACAAGTTCCTTCCCACTTAATTCTCACCTTTCCCTGGGACAGCCCTGCCCTCACCATTTATTTGCTTTACATATGGAGCTTGATGAGTCGTCTGCCCCACTGGATGGGAAGAACAGCACCAAGTTACAAACCTGACTAGCTCATGATTTGGAGGCTCTGCCGCAGGAGTTCTTGGCCTTGCTGGGTGTGGTAATCACCTGAGCAAGTTAGAAAGTCACAAATGATACTCCCTGTCTTGACCATGGTGATGGTTTCACAGGTGGCTACATAGGTTAAAACTTATCAAATGCTCCAATTTAAATATGTGCAGTCTGTCTTATGTTAATTATACCTTGATGACACTGTTGAAAATTTAAAATCTCAGATGCTCAAAACCTATAACAGAAATTCTGATTTAACTGGTCTTGGGTGGGGCTTCCAGGGAGGCTCCAATGCAAAGCTAACACTGATCTAACACAGAATGATTTTTTCCAAACTTAAATTGATAAACTGAAGGAACTGATATTTTTAAAGGATTGATTTTATCATTTTCAAGTAAAAACAATAATACTTTTAAAAAAACAAGCCACCCAGCAAAGACATTTGGAGATTTTTTTTTAATGATTTCTAATAATTCATCAGTCCAACTAATAGGAGTCTGTTGTGCACTAGGTACTGTTAGGTAGCACGTGGATCATGCATATGTATGGAACTGACACTTCTTAAGAGCCCAACATTCTTTTAAGTGGATTTAAACTAGAATAAATTCACAATAGCTTAAATATTGATTGATCTAGGAAAAACAATGTAGAAAATGTCAAAACGAATCTGTTATGGCCCCATTGGACGATCACCGATTCTCTAGCAGTGCCATTTAAATCCAGAAGGTTTTGCTCCATTTGCCAAGCCACTGAGCTGAGTACAGGCTTTTTAGCTAGAATGTGGGAAAAACTGTCCCAGAAAATTGGAAGCTTCCTGCCAGAGGGCACCATCACTAGCTCCTGACAGGTGAGGCTCTCTGCCAACATTTTCATAGACAGATACCAAGGCAGCTTCAGGTTCATAATAAAATGGCCAAGCCTTCTTATTAGAGAAAAATTAATATTCAATATTAACTACATATGTCTTTACTCTGTTATTAATAAGAGCCCTGAATATAATTAGTGTTGGCTTTGAGTGCTGTTTGGAACTGCACCCAGCTGGAAGGGGGCCATGGAACATAGGGTTTCATTCCTCACCATGCTCTGAAAGGAATTAGAAAAAAAAGAAACGGAGCTGACCCTCATTCAGGAAGAAACCTCCCTTTGGGCTCATTGAAATGACTGTAGGGGAGCAGGGACAGACCTTCTCAAGTCCTCTCAGCCCCACCCCCACACCTCTCTAAAGCACTGCAGAATGAAACTGGGATGGAGCGCTCTAGGGTGGAGGAACAAGGCTGTGATGTTCTCAGAGAGCTGCTTGCAGTGAAGTAAGACCCGGATCACCTGCCGGGGAGAAGTACTGCTGAGGAGCGCATGCCGGCCGCCCCATGGGGAATGAGGTCCGTGTGGTCTGAGGTTGGAGGCCAGGCAGGTTGGGGTGTGCAGAAGATTAAGAGAAATGTAAACTGCAAAAAAGGCCTGGTTTCCTAACCGCTGACCACCATTACTTCAGTTAAAAGGAAGCAACATTGAACTGAAATGTTTTATATCCCTGACAGAAGAAGAAAAAAATTTTAAAAAGCCAACTGGCAACTTACTCGAAATAACCAGCTCAATGCACTGCTTACCTCTCCCCTCCACTGGATTAACAGCCTGTGACAGCCTCACTCATACTGAAAATGGGGGTCCTCTTGCCACTTCTTCCCCAACCTGCCCATCTGCTCTGACACCCCTGTTGGCCTTGGCAGGGTTTCTCTCAATCTGTGCCCGAGCCACTGTTCAATTCCATTCTCAGTCCTGATGCCCTCTCTCAGTTTAACCCAGTCTATAGGCCCCAGGCCTGAGGACAGGCCACACATTTTCATCCTAATCCCTAACTCAGGGGTCCAGGAACTGAGAATTTTTGAGAGTCAGGCACTCACTCCACACTCACACCCATTTTTTCTGGCAGTTTGAACAACACCTTTCAAGTGGCCTGTGAGATTCTCATTTCAGTGGTGAGAAATTCAACTCTAACAAAATTTCTACTGGCAAAATACAACCCTCAAATCCCATAGGAGCTGTGAACACCAAGGTATTTTTACCTTGACTTGCTAGATAAAATAATATGCATAGATTTTTAAAGGAAACCTAGATTCTAACACTATCTTAATTTCTACTTCTCACTACTAAACTCTAAACAAAAATTACGTTTTTTGTATTGTAACTTTCTTTTTGAAAGGCTGTATGTATTTGAATGATTTGATGTTTCCCTCTAAATCAAGCCAGATATGGGTCTTACCTTGACTTATTTCTGCTACTGCCCTGGGTTTGTTTTTAAGTCATTACAAAACCATTTTAAAAATCAAGGCAGACCCAAAGGAACCTGCTCAGCATGTAGGGTCCTGACACTGAAGACCCTCAAGTCCACTTGTTTCCGAAGCATTGTAGCGAACTTGGAAGTTTCAAATTAATGAACTTCATTAACGTACAGGTAGAAAAATATAAACCATACTAAATAGCCCTGGATTAAATTTTGATCTGTTTCTTTTTAATATAATTCTAGTCACTCTGATTGTATTTGACCAAATTTCTTATTAAGAAATGTGTGTTATAGTGACTTCAGAATAAACTGATACACATCGAACAGGCCTTTAAAGCCATTTCCTATGAAGACCAGGAGTTGATCTGCTTGGAGAAGAGATAAAAGTGAAACATGAGAAAGCTCTTTAAAATCCAACGGATTTCTGGAAGTGCAGTGCTTGGCAGTCCTCACAGTACATGAAACTCCCTGAGGCACTTTCAGAAACTGGTTGTGGCTTGGGCCCCACTCTCAGGGATTTAATTGGTCCGGGGTGAGGTCTGGGCCTTGATCAATTTTTAAAGCTCATCCTAATGCATATTTGAGGCCAACCTTCCCTGAGGTAGATTTTACTTCAATAGATACTAAGAACATCATGACAAGCAGAGCTTCCCAAGGGGAGAACAGGTCACCTCATGAGAACCTGATGCAGCATGTGCGGACCAAGGAGCTACCCATCAGACCCTCTCTGGGAACAGGGAAGAGAGGGGGTCTGCACTGGGCAGTTCTGATCCTTGACACTGATGATTCCTGTACTAGTTCTCCCTGGGACCAGCACTTAAAGCAAGCAAAAACAAAGACAAGTTTGCAGTGTCATCCTTGCAACAAAAAGCTTGTACAAAATCTTTCAAACTGCCCACAAACTTCTTAATCTGCACATAAAATCAAAATTTTGTTCCATTTTCAATATTACTCTATTTTTGTAAGCTTCCCTTCCACAGTGATTGAATATAATTTTTAATACTTTTGAATAACAGTTTGAGTTACACTGAAGTAATTTTTGATACCTTCCCCAATTTTCCACTAGTTTAGCCTGTAAAAGGCCTTTTAAAGTCAGTTAGCTCTTTTTTCAATTCATAAAAAATTACTCATCTTAAACATTCTGTGAAATGCCACTGGTAAAGAACTACCTATGGCTTCCTTGACACTTATTTTTCCTTTAACAGTAACCTGAAATTTTCCTCTGACTCTTTCTGGGAGATAAATATTCACTCTTATTTGAAGGCTGATAATTTTTAGGGTTTTTTTTTTTTCTCCTTAAATTTAGACAAGTAAGGGCCAGGGATTTAGCTCAGTGGCACCACGCCTGCCTCACAAGTGCAAGGTCCTAAGTTCGATCCCCAGTACCAAAAAAAAAAAAGAAAAGAAAAAGAGAAAATTTTAGACAAGTGAATAAATCTTACAGAATAAAAAGGAAAAAGTCTTTCCATGTCCCTATCCTAAGGTTGATTTTTTTTTTTTTGCTATACTAATACTATAAGTCATTTTACAACTTGCATTTTCAATGTGACAACATGCCTTAAGATTATTTTATATCAGTATATATGAGCCTTTTTTTAACAGTACATAGCATGGATGCACCTTAGTTTTTTAGCTATTCCACTGTTAAACATTCTATTGTGGATAGATATTTAAATTGAACCTGTTTTTATGATTAGAAACAAAAGTGCAATGAACATTATTGTAAATATATTTATGTAAATTTAGATGCTTCCAAATAAAATTTCTGGGTCAATAACTTATCAGCATTTTAAATTTTAATTTAAAACATCCAATTGACCTCCAAAAGGACTATGATGATTTACAGAAGCCTATGAATGTAGAAAACTATTTCTCCATCTCATTGGTAAGATTACATGCCATCAATTGTAATTTTCTCAGTCTCAAAGGCAAAAAGATACCTTTGGATTTTGCTAAATATAAATAGCAATTTTTTTTATTGTTCTTACATTTTAAAAAATGCTGAGGGTAATCATAGCAGATGTATAAAATCTGCATGTTGTTTAGATTCTAAGGTTCTATGGCAACTCTGTAGACAACTGTTTGTTCCTGACAAACAGCCTTCAAAAGACAGCTCAAAACTCACCTTCTCCAGGAGTTCCTCCATGATTAATTCTATCTTACACACTTTTATTCTTCCTTTACTCTGATCCCTTAACACATACATATTTAGCCTGAACTGGTTTTTACATTATCCTTTGGATCTCTCAATAATACTAGCAATACAGAAATGTAGGAAGAGGGCCGGGGATTTAGCTCAGTGGCACAGTGCCTGCTTTGCAGGCTTAAAGTCCTGGTACCAAATATAAAAACACAAAGAAATGTAGGAAGAAACAGAACAAAAATTTATTAAACATCTATTATATTGTTATCCAGCTGTCTTAGTTATTTTCTCATTACTGAGACACAATACAATACCCACAGGCCTAGAAAGAAAAGGCTTATTTGCCTCACCGTTTGTAGAGGTCTCAGTCCATAGTCAGCTGGCTCCAAGGCAGGTGGCATGGCCGAGAGAAATATTTCATGGTGGGCAGGCTGGAAGTAGAGAGGGGTCAGGGGAGGAGGAGGGAGGCAGACCCTCCCAGGCCACGCCCCCAGCGACACCTCCTCCCACCAGGCTGCACCTCCCCACATCACATTCAGCCATGAACCGCTCAGGGACTGATCCACTGCTGAGCGCCAAGCCCCCGTGATCCAGTCCCCTCCCCACAGCCCCACCTATGAGTGCATGAGGCTTTCGGGGGACATTCAGATATAAACCACAAGACCAGACCCAATTTACGTGCTTTCTCAGATTCTTCTATGTCTCCCTATACTGCTCCCCCGGCTGCTTGTTAACGTAGAGAGAGCTGCTGCTGCTGCTGCCGCCACCGATGCCACCGATGCCTTATCTCTCAGCACCACCAGTTCCCTCAACTTCCCTGTAGGTGATGGCTCCGGGTGACCTCTGACACATCCACTGCGGTGGGAACCACCGCAGCTCTGGGACCTTGGTCCAACATAACTGTCATGGTGGAAGCTCTGACCCGTCCAACTACCTCTAGATTCCCCTGAAGCACTACGCTGTGGAGTATAGGAGCTGGGTTTCCCAGATGCTGGCCAGGGCAGCTCCGTGACATAACCCGGAAATGGCAATTTAAAACCCAAGAGAAGCTTGGCACAAGTAGCTCATGCTCAACCACTCAGGAGGTGGGACCAGCCAGGGCAACTTGGTGAGAACCTGTCTCAAAATCAATCAAAAATAAAAAGGCTGGGATGTAACCCCATGGTAGAGCATCTCTGTGCATAATCCCCAATACTGCAAAAAAGAAAACAATAGCCAATGGGATAACCTTGACTGAAGCGAGACAGGAAGGAGCTGCAAGGTGAACTCCTTGCCTTTTCTTCCAGTGAAAATGGTTCCGAGGAAAAGTGCTTTCAAAGACTTGGATACATACAAGATAACACGTGTCACCGAGGACTAGCTGTTTTCTAGAGAAGTTATGGACAGCGTGGTAGGGCACCGTCTTGTCCTTGTTTTACTTTCCCGCTTCCCTCTTCCTGGCTGTCCTGGCATCGCACCACCTCATAAAACCTTCTCCATGAGTTCTGCCTGAGGCTCTGTTTTCTAGGGTGTGCCAACTGAAACACCTTTACTAGCCACATGAACGCGCACTACACTAGCCCTGAGAAAGGGTACAGAAGGGGTCGAGAAGAAACCAATCTCGTCTAAGTCAACCTTACAACCTAAGCAGGGAGGTTAGAAGACATCAGCACATGTAACAGTAAGTGAACAAGACAAGAGGGAGGGTAGAAAAGTGAGAATCAAGGCAACAAGGGGATGAGCCTTGTGGCTGAGGTTTGGAAAATGAGGACCATTTTATAGTGCTTTTGGAAAAGAGTACACAAAAATATGAAGGCATTCACAGAGGAAAGAAAGCTATCAGATCCCTCACAACAGACTGCAGGGAGTGGAGGACTTTAACAAGGCTGGGAAATGGGAAGAGAGTGCTCCCCAGAAGAGTCCCCCCAGCCAGGCCAGCACAACTAGCAAGTGGTGTGTCAAGGGGAAGGGAAGAGAGCCACAAGGAAGACGGTCTTGCTGAGTGGAAGGGCTTGGGGAAGAACAGTAGGACGAGTCCAGGGCCCAGCAGAGGCTGTGGAAACATGGAGGGCTGCCGAGGTGGACCGAAAGGAGGAGGGGGAGGAAACCAGGTGGCCCTCTGTGGTCGCACATCACTCCCCTGGTTGGGTTTCACTGTCATAAAGCTGGCATTTCTCCTTCTCCACTGATCTCATTTTTGTGTGTTGGTGCAAACTTGGGAGGGAGGGCAGGACTCTTATTTAATGACTCTTTAAAACATCCAAAGGCAGCACACACCTGATGCAATGAAAAATGGGCAAGCCAGGAAAGAAGCATGATAAAAAGAGGTAATAACTGCTTCTTAGTTAAGTGGTTGCCCCACATCCTGATTTGTGCTCATAAAAAGGGAATGTGGCTTCCATGTGGTTTCTTGTACGTGGTGTTCTGCCACCCTGCAATTGTTTTTTATAGTGATCCTCTCTGGCTATATTTCTGCCATTAGGTTTCTTTTTCCTCTGATAGTGCCACACAGATTCCAGAAACATTTGATTTGATTTCTCCACCCCAAAAGAATAACTTTTCCGTGACACAATGGAGCTAGCAGCCCAGCCCTCTATACCAGCATGACTAAGATATTCATCTCCATCCTGCAAGAATAGAACAGGAGATTTGACTGCACAACTGCTCTAAATAAAACTGAAAATGCAATTCCAGGAATATAGACAGCAGAAAGCCAACACATTTCTTTTATAGTAACATAGTGTCTATTTTAATCAGTATTTTACAGATGTCTCAAGACATCCCAGTGAAGATGACATGGTTGACAGTGCTAGACAGAATTGCCTCACAGGGAAAAAGAAGAAAAGAGTAAATCATAGGCACGTGGCAGAGAAACCTTCTATCAAAACTATGCTTTTTCATCATTTCTGAGATCAGAGAGATGTTTCTATGGCAGCAAGCCACATGTTCTGCCCAGAAGGCAACCACGCCGAGATTTTTTTAAAGAAAGAAACAGTATTACAGAAGTCTTCCTTAACTAGACTGATTAATATCCCAAGGAAGATGCTGGGTTTTTATAATGTGCTTTTCAACATTTTACAATGCACATTTTAACATCCAACATGATCGCCATGTCCAAGTAGTTGAAGGCATCGGATTTCTTCCAAACAAACAAGAATGAAACCCATAAAAAGGAAAAGAAGTCTGAATGAAATTTCAATCACTACGGAGGAGTTCACATATCACATCAATTACTATTGCCATTCACAATTAAGAGAGGTTTCTTATGGATGTTTCTAGCTCTGCTATCAAACAGACTTACTTCCATGAATCATTAAAAGAAGTTGCCCTTCATGATGGTTCCCTCCCATTTCAGTTCCACACTGTTTATTTATCTCACTGCTCAACTGACATAAACACACATTCTTCCAAGAAATTCCTAGCTCAGGAACATCACTTTTAAGATGTTGTGGTTGTTGTCACTGGCCACTTATTGCAGTTTCTTATTTTCCCTCAAAGAATAATTGACTGAATACCTCATGGTTCTTCGTTATTCCAACATGATTTGCATCCTACAACCAGTATTTGAATAATACTGGTGGTTCTAAGTATTTACTAAACTCAATCAGGAGTAATTTATTATAATTGCTAAGGAAAAAAGAAACAATTTTCTGGTAACTGAGGTAAATAGTCTCGCAATTTTATTAGAAGTTCATGTATTAATCACTTGAAGATGCTTTTTAACTCAAATGTCCAGAACTTAACCTCTAGCTCTCTGGGCACTAGGCAGATGACTCTTAATTTCCTTCACAAGTAAAGAGGCAACACTGGTGTCCCTACTTATTCAAACACCACAAGTTGACAGCTACTCATTGCCCATGTTTCTGACACTAGGGCAGCCTTTAAGCTGCAGTGACTGTCCAATGGTGTGTATACCAAGTGGTAATGGTGGTCACTGTCACATGCCAGACTACAGCCTTGTAGCTCCATAGCACTCAAAGTTTCTATCAGTAACACTGGGCCAATGGGATCCATACTGATTCTGCAAAGGAATGAAAGCTTTGCCCTTTGGAAACCCCTCTGCTCTTATATCAAATTTGCCAAAGCCACACCTGCGACACAGAAAAGAAATGACTTGTAGATGACTATGAGAGTTGTGATCATCTAATTCCTTAAGAGTTGTGGCTGTTATAGTCTGCACTCCTTTGTCACCCCCACAGTTCAAGGTCAGTGCCAAAAAACACGCTAACTTATATTTCTGAAGTAGAGATTTTTCTCAATAAACAAAAGATCTCTGTGCTTCCATGAAGCATACACTATCAAAGCATACTTGGAGAAGAAAGCCAAGCCCACTCACAAAATACATGCAGATGAGTGTCTCCAGGGAAACCAAGGACTGTGGGGGTCCTTGGACAAATGTTTTACTGAAGAGTCTGATAATACAAAGGACAAGTGAGGGTGTTCCCTCTTAAAGTCCCCAGCACCACAGCCTGGCCTGTGAAAGTAGTGTTGACTGAACCACTGGCTGGGAGGGAAGAGTTTTACCAAGATGTATCCGGTATGTGTATCTTCACCACCACTTACTGAGCATCTAAACACTTAGAAAATATACCATTATCCTCACTTTCAAGTTATGATAAAGAGTAATTCTTAACTCGGTTGATTAAAAAGTATTTGATATAATTGTGACGTTTTAATATAACCATACAATGTACAAAGGTTTGGTTTTTTCTGGCTTATTTTGCAATATGGAAATTTATATGATCATCAGTATAGAAGCTTTTCAATATGACACAAATAACAACCCTAATAAAGATCATAGAAATAAAAATTTCAGGAGTGATTCTTCCCTACACATACTCTCAAAAAAATATCTCCTGACCCTTTTCATAATGAGAAGCACGAACAAGGAATGAATATATATATATTTTTTTTATTTTTATTTTTTTGTACTAGGGATCGAACTCAGGACCTTGTGCTTGTGAGACAGCGGAACCACTGAGCTAAGTCCCCTGCCCAGGAACATATACTTTTAATTGGTTTCACCAAAAAATTAGGGGGTATCTACTCTGGTTAGTGCTTATCACATGGATGGCTTTCTTTTTATCCCTGTCCAATTCCGCACCTCATGTTTTCTTTTAAGGACTGTCTTCACCCCACAACTGCTCTTAAAAGATAACAATAGTCATTGTGTTCCTGCATATGCTTCTCTTCTGGCAGTTAATTTCCCCAGAGGGTCCTGGAGGCATTTTATCTTCAGATCATCTCCAATTAGCTGCTTCTCTTCACTACCCTGCCCCGCTCACTTTTAAAATTTCCTCCTGTATATCCTCCTCCTAACATATTTTGCACATCTCAAGGAAGATACATGATTTACGCTGTTTTTATTCTGCATTGCTATCTTATTTATCTACTTGTTAAAGATTTTAGCTTTTAATGTCCAAAATCCAAAATAAAATAAAACTTCATGTTCCATCAAATGTTGCCCCTCCTGTCTGAGCTCACTTGTTATTCAATCTTTTTTATGAGCGTGGTAGTGTTCGGAGATATCCATTAAATATGATCCTGATAAATGAGACATTTATAAGACACAGAGGAGTGAGAGCTCATCTGGGTGATCTCATTTCAAAGACACCCCTGTTCCCTCAAGAAAAGTACATATCTCCACCTCCATACCAACATCTAAAATTCCTCTGGCTAAGATAAAAGCTCTTTATGTCAAAACTAGAAACACAGCTTAAAACAGGGCAAATTAAATTTTTGGAATGCATTAAAGTTGTTTTGATATTAGGGAAGGATTCAATAGGCACTGAGTCTTTCTGTTGCATCTCAGAGAAAAGAGTAAATGTACAAAGGGGAAACTGAGGCCAGGTAACACATTCCATTTTGTCTTCCAATTTTAAGAGAGAATCATCATTTGGTTATTCAGTAGCAAACCAAGAAGACTGTTTTCTAACTATTCATACAATGTGTTCTTTCCATCATTTGCATGTATTTTTTAATTTTCAGCATTAAGTCTACAAAAGCCTATCATGATAGCACACACCTAGAATCTCAGCACTGTGGGAGCCCTGAGGCAGAAGTATTGAAAGTTTGAGCCCAGCCTGAGCAACTTAGGGACTTAGCAAGACCCTGTCAAAAAATTTAAATTAAAAAAAAAATTTTGAATGTGAGGGCTGTAGCTCCGTGTGAAGGCCCTGAGTTCAAAAAAAGTACATATATTTTTTGTTTGGACTCTGTTAATATTTACCTCCTCTATCAATCATGAACAATATGTACTCTAGAAGATATTACTGCAGAGGTTCTGCTTTCTACACACACACACACAAAGTACATTTTTGCAAATACTTGATGACTCATGTGTGCCTCCTTTAAGCACTTCTACTTCTGAAAAGATCTCTACTCTCAAATAGGAGCTAAAAATAAGAAACGGTGTTTACTTTCTGAATACCTGCAAAGCTCTTATCAGTTTATGGATTGGTGATTTTTAAATTACATAAGTAGACATTCAGATTCGTATGTACTTTACTTCAGGCCCACAAATTTTAAGAGAACCTTGGAGTCCTACAGAGATGGAAGAGCTTCTCAGCTGTATAGAAAGAAATGAGAACAAGTCCTCAATTCACAAAACATTTTCCCACCTCTAACAGTATTTTTGGCCCAACTACTCATTTTACAGTTACTCTGTGTGACTTGACTTTTTTAGTCACACATGTTTTCTCTCCTCAACAATTCCATTGATTGATGGATTGATTGATTGGCTGATGGATGTTTTTTTACTTTGGAGGGTTTTGAGACAGGGTCTCACTATGTAGTTCAGGCTGGACTTGAACTCACAGCAATCCTCCTGCCTCAACCTCTCAAGCGCTGGGATTACAGGTGTGCACCACCACACCTGGCTCTTGTTTTCTTTCTTAGGAATTCTGCTGAATCTCCCACAATCCAAAGTAGAAACACAATTATTGCTTAGATAGCCTAGATATCTTCACACTCTTAGTCTTATGTTCTTTTCACCGTACGACACAAACTCAAGAGCTCTCTAAAATGTATCTTAGAATCTTTGCGTGTGTGTGTCTGTGAGAGAGAAAATATCCATCGTAAATATGCCTTTCACATATTAAGAGCATGTGATAGAAAAAGAAATGCCTGTTGACTAAAGGCTAATGAAAACCACAACTGTTATATAGTGTAAGACCTAACTCCATGTCCCCACACACCTCAAAATAGCACAGATGGAAAAGTAACCTTACACAGCCAGTTAAGAAGGATCCATTATACCTCTATATGAGCTCAATATTTCAGTAGATGCTTGGGAAAAAAGACTGCACAAACAATATAAAGGAGTAATAATCTTGTGTTAGGTGGTGTGGAATAGGCTGAATAGATTATGAAATCATTTGGTTAGGTTAGACATTAGGATATCCTGGTTTACCTTGCAACACTCACTCGCCTTTGATGTATCATATCAAGGTATTGCCTTTGGTATCATGCCATTTATGAATATTTACATGTCTCATAATCATGCTTAAGTATTTATAATTATCCCATAGTATAAACCATTGTGAGTTTAAAAATAAATACTATTAAACTTTGTAATAGCAGTTCCAATGTTGTGAGCAAATATTCATCAACCACTAACAAAAACGGTGTCAAAAGTTGCCAGTGAGAATGTTTCTAAACTATGACAGCATAGAGAAGCTGGAAAATACATAGTACACAATTTTGCCTTCATTTTCCCAGTGAATTTTAAAACCTTCACAGATTATAATGAGTAAAGAAAGAAAGAACACCTCTATGGAAAGCACACATTTGCTTTAACTTATGAGAAGAACACACTTATTAGAAAAACTAAACCTCCCTGAATAAGAAAAATGCCAGGTTTTCTGAAGATGAACCAAGAATGTGAAAGTATTCTGTAGAAAGAAAATATTCATGAAGAGTTACTGTCATCACTACTATTGTCATGTTGGTAGTAACATTACCTGAAGGGAAAAAGTAGAACACAAATGTAGATATTATATGACCTTAGTTCTGTTTGTCTGTTAAATAAAAGAAGTAGGCAACATTTTCATTGTACTCCAGACAGGGACTGAAGCTATTCAACTCTCAACTCAAGGAAAATCAATAGGGTAATAACCTCTGACAGAGAATATCACTTTGCTTTTCAATCATCTTGATTTTGTGACCAAGCCACACAGCTTATTTCAAGAACTCTGTGGTTTTAGCTATTTTAGGGTCTTAGGAGTGTACAGAGCTTTCTGACCTGCCCTGTGGAGATTAATGATGTAATCACCTTCTATCTGGCAGTAGGCAAGAGATTTGACTAACAAATAAATGGAGGTACATTTATGACATGCTGGAGAGGACCGGTAGGAAAAACAGGTCTCTTCAAAGTAGAGGTTTCAATCTTCTCTACAGCGACATGACATTTCATAGATAACACTTCCTCTGGGATCTTCTGCACAAGAGATTAGGTCAGAGTCTGTTTCTCTCTCCTCCTAGACCTCTCTTCTGAGCTACAGTACCAGTCTAGAGCCTTCAAACTCTATATTCCATCTTGCAAATGTTTCAGGTAAGTTACATCACAATTTGACACTCAATGCTAGGCTACCATAGCTGAAAGTTATCGAGTTCTGTGCCAGATCCTGCAGTCAGTACTTTACCTATCCTATCTCATTGACAGCTTGAGGAATAACAATACCCTCACTTTTACATACTGAGAAAACAAGTGTCACAGGAATTAAATAAGGTGCATTGGGTCACCAAGTAAGTGTCTGAGCCAGGGGTCTAGCGCTCTTTTGTGCATGTGCAACTTTTCAAATATACTAAGAAAGAGGGAGTATAAAATGTACCACCTAGTTTTGGCACAAAAATACTTAATTTGAAAGATAAAAGTCATTGTTAACATAAAAATACATTTTAAAGTAGAAGCAGAAGGGAGTTTCCAAACCCAAAAGAAAATGGCACTAGGACACAAGGATGCCATCCCATAGTGAAGGTCCTATTAAGCACAGTGCCAGGCGCTGAGTAGGTGCTTAATAAAAGTTCACTGAACACAGTCATGGTTTAGATCTGGAAGGTCCTCCCAAGGCTCCTGTGTTAGAGGTGAGGCTTTGGGAAGGTGACTGGATCGGGATGTTCTATTCATCAGTGGATTAATCCACTGATGAGGTAAGAGCTGAACGTGCTGGGGTGGGGTGGGGGTGCTGGTGGGAAGAGGTGGGTCACTGGGGTGTGACCTGGAAGGATGTATCTGACTCCCTGCCTTCACTCTTCTTTCTCTCTGCTTCCTGGCTGCCATAGGATGAACAGCTTTCCTCCACTCAAACTTTTTATACCATGCAGTTCCTGCCTTGGAGCCAGCTGACTATGGACAGAAACCGTGAGCCAAAATAAACTTCTCCTCCTTTACATTGTGGGTTTAAGGTATCTTGTCCCAGCAACAGGAAAGTGACTAAGCATAATTTCTTATCCAACTATGTAAAAGAGGCCAGAGAAGATCATTTCAATAAAAACTGCTCCCAAAGGACAGCAATTCAGCCCCATTCTGTGGTGAAGGATTGATCCTCTCTGCTTGCCCATCTCCACTCCACCCTGGCTGGTCCCCTCGTTTCAGCCTCCTTGTGCTTCACTCCCAACCTCAGCCCCAGCAACCAAGAAGATGCCACTGGGCAAGATCAGTGCAGGGAGAGCATCCTTCCTCTAGCCCAGGGCAGAACAGGATGGGAAACAGACTAGGGACAGTGAAGAGCAGGTGCAGGACAGCTGGGGACCGGACTTCAACTGTATTGATGAAGTTCTGCCTCTCAGAACAAGTGGAAAGGATAATGATACTTGTTCTGCCATTCTTTATCTTTTCCTATGTATGAAATAAATAACTATATACACAACATGAAGGGCACAGTAGCTGAGGGGGGAATGGAATTTACAGTGATTCAGAAAGGGAAGTAAAAGAAAGCCTAAGAAAAATGGCAGCTAAAAAGGAAGAAAAAGTGATAGGAGGAAAAGTCAGGGTGAGTTTGGACAGGGAAGGAGGAGGCTGACGCAAGAGCACAGCTCTCAGCAAGGGTCACTCAGCCAGGGAAAGGCGTGTGCAAGCAGAAAGGGACCCTTTCTACGGCAGGTTAAAGCATATCATTGTGAAACCTCATGGCTTTTTAAAGTTGGGCTTACAGTATTCTTGATGTCAAAAATTGAATGTAGATAATATTATCTATTGCTAGAATGCATGTTCACAAATGTGCCTGAGAAAACAATCATTTTGGTGAAACTGAACATGATTTATTCCAACATGAAAACATCAGGGAGAAAAGGAGATACTGGAAACCTGTTATTCTTTGAAATATATGCAATCATTAAATCCAACAGTTGCCTGTTATTTTTTAACAACATGACTAAATTTAACATGTACACTACATTAGTACATATATGAGTTTTGTTTCATTTGCAGCCTTTCTCCATCAAGGTTCCACATAATTCTGAGAGAAAATGATGTGCATGATTATTTTCTCAAATCTCTCTAGGGGCATACAGGGTTAGTGCACAGGTGAGAAGTAAATTCATTACATTTGATGGCTGCCTTCAGAAAGTAGGGTCTGCTGAAGTCCATGAGCCCCACCCACCAATTTCTTGGGACAAATTTTTTTTTTTTGGTACCAGGGATCAAACTCGGGACCTTGCACTTTCGAGGCAGGCAGCGGCACCACTGAGCTAAATCCCCAGTCCCATCTTGGAAAATTTTTTATGAGCATATGCACTTGAGAAATCTTGAGAGGTCACAGCTTTCATTAGATTCTAAAAATAATCATTATCCAAAAGGTTAAGAGCCACTATGACAGACTACAGTAAGAGTATTTTAAAATGATTTAAAATTTAAAAATTTAAAGTTTCCGGAGGAGAATAACTCAAGGAAGTTAACTCATAAAAGGTAAAGTTTCATTTTTCCAATTTTTATTTCATATATATTTCTAAATTCATTTCTGATTATTTTCTCCCTATACATGGAAAGAGTAAAACCCCTCCACAATGTTAAACCACCAAATTCCTCTCCTACCAATATGACAAGTGAAAATTTGATCTCAGGAAAGTGATGCATGTGCAGTGTTTTAGATCAGCTGGTTTGTGGGTCTGGGAAGGCTTTGGGGTCCAAATTTATAGTATACTCACTCTCCTTACAGTGTACTATGTGAATCTGTCAAGATCCAGAAATATATGCCAACAAGGTTGCTCAAGTAACTGTCTGATTTTACACTTGTTATATATAAAACATACACTCTCCTCCTAATACATCCAAATTCTAAATTGTAGAATAAAATACAAAATAGTAACCACCTAAATATACAGAATTGTCACCTCGTACTGTCTGGTTCTGCTAACTACATTGGCAAACCACGTGTCATTCTTATTACCATGAAGGTTAAATAAACTATTGCCACTGAGCACTGCCTGGGAGCATTGTGGACAGAAATGCATGCTTGAAGAGGAGTTCAGACCTTGGGGAAAACCACAGTGACTAGGGAAAGCCTCCACAGGTCTTCAATAGGGTTTAGGGAAGCAGGGCTCCGGGTTCTCTCACTGCCACTACTGCCCCTGGTTTTCTTTGGGATCTTAAGAGTGGCAGGTCTAAAATGTTTTCTTTATGGGAAGATATTTTAAAATTATGTATGACACCAAGATGACACTAATCCATTAATTATTTCAAAGAATGAATTCAAATTTCCAAGTGAGTATGGCAGATGACCCCAAGCATCTCTGAAGCAGGGCCGATTATGTCTGTGGGACTAAAATGATAGGTACATGTATCAGTCAGCTTTCCATCACTGTGATCAACATGCCTGACACACATAACTGAAAGAAACAGGTTCATTTTGGCTCCCAGTTTCGGGGGTTTCAGTCCATGGTCAACTGCTCCAAGGCCATAACATCAAGGCAAAGGAGCATGTTGGAGGAGAGCTGCTCAACTCATGGCATTTGGGAAGCAGAGAGAAGAGAAAGAGCCAGAGAGGAAGGAGCCAGGGATCAGATATAGTCCCCAAGGTCACGCCCCCACAGCCCACCAGAAACACCGGGAGTGTGCTTTGCTGATTGAGGTGTCTCTCAAACTAATCAAGTTGACAATCAAGATTAACAGAGTACGTCTGTCATCAGAGCTTGACATTAACCTGAATGTGCTTACATTTCTAATTTTATATTCATTTATGAGTTGAAGCTACACAACTATTTTTTATGGGATATTCTCTTACAACTTTCTATGCATCATTCTCCCCCAAAACTGTAAATGTTATCTGGTAAGAGTGGAACATACCTTTGTTATGGCTATGCCCTAGGCACAAAGTATAAACAGTAAGAACTCGATACTTTTCTCCAATTTATAATTGCATAAAATGATTATTTAAACAAATGCCCTTACAGTTCATAAAGCATTCATCTATATGGCTCCCAACTAGGAAGGGCATTTTGCTCCGACTTGATGAAGTCTCTAACACTTTTCACTCTCTAAGCAGAAACCTCATTCAGAAGTTCACTCACTTGTAAAACAAGAAGGCCACTGATGGGGTAAGGAAGACAGCTCTGCTGATTACAGGAGGCCTTGAAGTCTCTTCCCTATCAGCAGACTAAGACCACCTACCATTTGGCATGAACAAAGGGCACATGGGCTCATTTCACTAAGCAAACAAAATATGCAATTACTGACATAATCCAAAATAAATATCATTATATTATTTGCTGTTTTTAAAATATCTGTAAACCCAGACTTTACTTTAAATCCCATAAATATTTTTGGAGGGGCAACAATGTGCAAAACACTGTGTGTTGTTCAAATCAAACATGGATCCTACTTACATACAACAGTCTAACACTCAACGCTTTCATTATCTCAGTTATTTAACCAAAATCTATTATTTTTCCCCATTACCCAGGGGTGTACTAACTTTTGACTAAAGAAGTTCATCACAACTGGGTTCACTTTACTCATCCAATCTACTCTATATTCCTACCACAAAAGCTCTTCTCTCTTCAAACCAATATTGTATAGTGTTTTGCAAACATGACTTTGTTCTGGAATTCCACTCTCTCACCTCTTCACTCCAAATCCTTGGGCACCTCAAGACCCACTTCCATTTCCTTTACTCCCAGGAATCCTTCTCCAACTACTGCACCTTGAGGAACACTCGCATCTCTGACCAGTCCCCAAAGTGTGGAGTCTCTTTTTCGGTGACCTAGCACTTAATGAACAATACAGGTTGTATAATTGTTTCTGGTGTGCTGGTCCTCTCTCCTCAACTACAGGAGTTCCTAGAAGATAAACATTCCCTGTGCCTCCCACAAGGCAGCTTAATTGTATAAACAATGGATAAATTGCCTCACCATTGTTTTTACTGACAAGGAAATGTATTCTTGAGTTCCATGGTTCTCAAACAAACTTGCATCAGAATCACCTTCAGGGTTTGTTTCACACAACCTCTTAAGCTTCACCTCCAGAGTTTCTGAGCCAGTGGGGCTAGAGAGACCTGAGAATGTGCATACTCAACAAGTCCCCAGGAGACGCTGATGGAGCTGGCTTGGGGAGCCACACTTTTGAGAACTATGGCCTGGATCACTCACTTGGGTGGCAGATTCTAATCGGCAGAAAGAATGCGGCATAAAAGTCTGGGAAAAGCTCAGGACAGGAAGGCAGAACAACTGGCACTTTGCTGCTCCTCTTACAAGTTACTATCTGACCATGGCAAGTCATGATTTTAATTTACTCTGTTCTCTCTAAAGTTGAGATAAGACTGTGCTTAAGACTATTGAATCAAATGTGATCAAATGAGCATAATAAGGAGTAAACGTATGAAATGAACTTGAAAGTAAAAGTTGTTACTTTACAAATGTGCCTGGTACATGACCAGATGGTCAATAAATAAATATAATTACATATTGTTTGGCCCAAGATTTTGACTCTAAGCCATTTCTTGAGACATGGGCTTACCAGTACAACTTCACTGGTTGAAGAGATACTTCTATGGGATTACTCATTACAAATACCTTCAATTTTATCTTTGAGAAAAAGAAAATTGTGATAACCATTCTTGCTTCACTCAAAATAGCTGACTAGTACCATATTTTCTGCTTACATAGTTTTTTTTTTGTACCAGGGATCCAACTCGGGACCTTTTGAGGCAGGTGGTGACACCACTGAGCTAAATCCCTGGCCCTTATATAGTATTTTTTAAAAGATATCAAAACCTCAAAATTCTTTCCTCAACAGCAAGAGGTGACTATCAATATAAAGATCTTGCCCATTCTTTGTCTAGAAAGAAAATACTGGCTGGCAATGAAAGTTGGTTTTGTTTTGTTCTGTTTTGTTTTAATGACAAATCCTAGAAACCCTACCAAATAGTTAATCTCGCTCCAGACTTATTGTTAACTATTTGTACTGCCATATCTCATTTTATTTGAGTGATTGATCATCAATCAAATTTTAAGATCCCCCTGTGGTCTCACAGCCTGCAAATTAGGGAAATGAAATGTCTCCTTTACCACAGAGTTAAGATCCATGACCTTCTTAAGTATGTATAATAAAAAGGGGTCGTGGGTCATTAATGACAAATGGGCTTTGTGATGGATTACTAAAACCAGAGAAAGGATAAGATAAAGCACAAAGAGAAACATAAAAACTTCACTGAAATAGAAAGAAAGGGTAAAAAAGCCTATAGATATTTTCCCTGGCATTATAATAGCTTCATGCTATTATACAGATGAAGAACCACCCACAGTTTTTCTGCATGCATTGAGAAGAGTAAAGGTGGCCTTCACATATATTTTTGGCTAACTCACCTAAAATGGTAAAAATTAATTGATTGAATACCCTGCATTCACTGTGTTTAAACCTACTTATATATACTAAAATGAAAGCATACAAACATTTGCAGTTTTGCACCCTTTGTTACCTGAGAATGCATATTTTCTGTTGTTGAAATGGAGAGGGAAAATACAAGAACCAACCTACTGCCCAAGGGTAGGAAACCTGGGCTTTGCACATGTGACCTTTCAGTTTATGCAAAGGCTGCATGTTCTTAGGAATAAACTCACAAAGGCTGCAGATCAGAATGATGCTGAGACTCCTGCACAAAGGTAAGAAAATGAGGAGGAGGGAGGGCAAGAGAACTTGAAAGTCAGACAGAATCAAACATCAGGACCATGATGAATCACATCCACTTCAAGAAGGAAATGTCCCCTCTCTGGGGAGGTAAGTCTGTGATACACCACAACCATGGCTTTCACAGAAACTTCCCTTGATATCAAAGGAAATTTGTTTTTGAGACAGGGTCTCGCTATGCAGCTCAGGCTGGCCTTAAACTCACTATGGAGGCCAGGATGGCCTTGAACTCACAGCTGTCCTCTTGCCTCTGTCTCCCAAGTGCTGGGACAAAGGAAATATGTTTATGTTATGCAGTACAGTATGCTGAAAATAGTACAGAGCTCCTTTCCCTTGAAACTGAAATTTTTCATACTCTTTCACCCATCTTACTTCATTTCCACCTCTTTTTCAGTTCCTAGTTGGATGACAGAAGAAAAGTAGGGTCATGTCTTGATTCCCAGGAAGAATTCATAATACTTGGCAAAAATAAGAATAAAAAGAAAAATTTTAAATTTGACATGGTCTCTTGACCTAAAATTTCTCCTTCCTCTCTTCATTTTTTCCTTCCTCCTTTCCTTCCTTCCTCCCTTCTCTCCCTCCCTTCCTTCCCAGGATTGTCAAGCAATTCAGTTCTCCAGACTAAAGCGGAAACTCAGTGGCCCCATAAAGCTTTCTTTGTTCAAGGGGCCTAGTGAAATATGCCTTATGATCGAGGGGCTCAATTAATAACTGTTTTTCAAAAATGTAATTGCAAAGCAAAACCAAAGAGCCAATGTGAAAGATACTCTCTTCTTTGGATGTTTCTTTTTTAAAATACACTCTCCACAGAGAAGAAATACCAGGTTCACTTTTACTTCTTACTGTAGATCTTTTATGACTCTTTCAATTCAATGTACTACAATTATTAAGTTGCAAACAATCTAAAATAATTTTTTCTGAATTTGAATGATGCTCCCTCATATAGGTAAGAGTTCTTCAGTGCCATGCAGTGGCTTTTTCATTTATTCATTCAACAAAAGTTTACTAGGAGCTTAATGTATACTAAGCACACTGCTCTATGTGCTTGAGTTGCAAAGTCTTCAGCCTGTAAACCTTACATTTCTATTGGAGGGGCAGGAACTAAATAAGAAAATCACATAGTGTTTCAAAACTGGCAAGTATACAAAGTGAAAAAATGATTACAGGCTACAGGGAATCAGGAATAAGGACAAGCCTTGTGGGTTTTGGTTTCTGTTTTTGTTTTTGGTAAGGATCTTGTTTTTACTCTGAGAGGAACCAGTTGCTATCAGAGGTAACTGAGAGTAACACAATCTGGCCTTTTCTATTTAAAGGTTTCCCTGATTACTAGGTTGAGAATAAGATGTAGCAACAAGGATGGAAGTAGAGAGAACAGGAGGAAGAGGCTCTTGCAGTAGGTGAGAGGTAACGGGTCTTGAGCTGGGATAGAACTGGTGGTAGTGGTAAGCAGAAGTCGGATTCTGGATATATTTAGGTGGTAGAACAAACAGGAATTTCTGGACAGATTAGATGTGGGGTATGGAAGGAAGATGGGAGTCAAGCACACCATCAAGGATTTGACCCAGACAGATGGAAGGATGGGATCTCCATTAACGGAGATGACAAGGTCTGGGTTGGGGAGAAGAGCAGATCAGTGCCGTAGATATTAGACATGCACTACTGTACTGATAAGGTAACGGATGCCTGAACACAAGAGAATATGGACAATTTCTCCACCATGCAAATATACACACTCACCCTCTGTGCCTTTGAACATGCTGGTCCTTATGCAGGATGACTTTTCACCCTCTTTCAGTCTGCAAACTACCATTTTTCAAGACTTGGGTTAAAAACCATTGAGTGATGATTTTAACGACACCCCTGGGCAGAACTAGTCATGGGTACTTCTGTGCCCTAACACCATTTTGTAACTGCTGAAATGCTACACTCACTCATACTTCATACAGATTTGTTTGGGGGCTCCTCTCTCCTTTGCACAAAGAACCCATGAGATCCAGCTCATGGATCACCTAAGTGTCTTCCAGTGTATTAATGAGAATAACTTGTGCTTGGCAAGCACATGTTTGAATAAAGAAATAGGACTAATATTTGCCACCATCTTTCACTTTTTCTAAGCACTCTGACTTGTTATCTCAATAATAACCCAGAGAAGAAAGGGCAGTACTGTTTATGTCAGGAAGGAAAATGAAGCTCAGAGCTTGACTTGCCAGAGGTCATGCTATTTCATGCCAGACTGAACTCCAGCCAAAGCCTCCTGACTCTTCAGCCAGTGCTCCCTCCACCAGACTGTGCTATATGCACTGTTGCAGGGTCCGATCTGGCTGCCAAACCGGTACTCCTTTCACTGCATACATATGACATTTGGTAAATTTAGACCCTGCATGGCATTGGGCCAAGGGCAGAAACTCCTCAACAATTGAATACTGTCTTTAGTTTTGATCATGATTTACATTTCTGTCAAAACAGCAGAGGACAAGTAGTAGTGGCAAGGAAATATTGCCAAAAGATAATTTAGAAGATTTATTCAGGGTTACATTAGCCAAATCAAGAGGTAAAGGCAAAAGTAACTTGGCTTTTGCAAGTAGAACTGCTGTAGGTACCTGGCACTTCTCTGCCTAAACCAACGAAGTTTGTAGTTAGTAGCTGGATGCAAGTTTTGGCAGAAGTTTAATAAGGGAGGAAAGAAAATGAACAAGAGGAAGTACTGCTGAGAAAGGCTTCCAGTATTTTAGTGGACAGCCATGTGTCTCCTGCTGAGTTTGTTTGGATCACTGTTTTACATGGGTTATCCTTACAGAATGTTTACCATGTCAACTGCTGATCTTTCCCCTCTATCTACTTTGTCCAACTTACAAGATTTTAAAAAGAATGCAGATTAAAGAAAAGGTTCATGACATTTATGCTCTAATATGGATTACTGAAAATAAAATTAATGGCAATTACTGGCTATTTCTACTGAATCTTCAGAGACCTTAGAATCCTGTAAATTATGCCAAATGACATCCCCTACTTGTCTGAAGAATTGATATGGCACTGGGGTGTCACTCAGTGGTATAGTGCTTTCCTAGCATTTGCAAAGCCCTGTGTCTGCTCCCCAGAATACCCCCCCCAAAAAGAATTGCTATAATAAGATTTAGTTTCCACCAAGCACTGAGTATTAAGACACATCTTTGCTCCAGGACTGTTAGCCAGCTAGAACACTAGAGGATCCTCAAAGCTATCAAAAACACAACAAACAAACCTTTGAAAATTTGTCAACATACAAAGGATGATCAAAATGTTTAAGTAAAAAACTTATTATAGTAGAAGACACACTGGCATTAACACACCCCTCCAACACCACCACACACACTTCAAACACACTTACACCATCATTCCTGCCACTTTCTGAAGCAGTTGTGGAAACCTTCTTTTGTGAGTATCTTTAAGAGCTGTGATCAAAAGTAGAGTGAGTAATGCCGCTGAGTGCCATCCAATGGAAACATTACAGTGTCCCTGCATCCACCATATTCACCAGATCTGGCACATATGAATTCTGGCTGTTCCCCAGGTCAAAATGACCATGAAAGGTGAAAATTTTGAATCAGGTCAGAACATCGAGACAGCCAGAAAAGCACAACTAGAGACATGAAAGAGGACTTATGGTATGTGTATTTGTTCCAAGTGAGGGGGAATATTTCAAGGAAGACTAAAGGCAATGTGTCTTTTGCTGTTATAAGTTTTTAAATATTCACTGCATTTTTAGACCATATCTTGTATTTCAAGTACGTAGTACACACACTAAAGAGAAAGTAAGTGTTGCCTTGGACTACAGGAATAACATGAAAGGAAAACCTGGAGTGTGACCATTTTGTGTTTGGGCCCAAAGATAAAGTAATTTTAACCAAATATTTCCTAAGGCACTCACCCGCTTGGAGCAAGATTACAAATAGAGGCTCACTTTTCTTCCCTCTCTATCTCTGCCCTGCATCCGGAATGGTTTCATGCTTCCATGTGTAGTCCCAGGTAAAAGTCTAAATGTTTCAACCTTATTTTCCATATCCCCCTTCCCCGAGATGCATCACCGCTCTCCTGTTCCTGCCTCCTCCTGGTTTCCTGCCAGCCCTGGGGGTGCACACCTGCAGCAGTCAGCACTCAGAGAGCCACGCGGGCCCTGGATGTGGGCTCTGGTTCTCTGGTCCAGGAGGCCCGGGGTCTCTAGCATCTGCAGCAAGGTCTACAATTTTGCTACCCCAAGTGTGGTCTGGGAACCAGCAGCTTTGTTATCATCTGGGAGTTTATTAGGATGCAAAATCATGCCAGATGTGGTGACAATGGGCTAGCTGCTAATCCCACCTACTCACGAGGCTGAGGCATGAAGAGGGCAAGATCAAGCCCTGCTGGGCAACTAGGTGAGAGGCTGCCTGCACTACATAGTGAGTTCAAGGCCAGCCTGAACCACATAGCGAAACCTTGTCTCAAAAAAACCAAATAAATAAATATATACATAAAAGTTAACAACAACAAAAATGACTGGGGGTGTAGTTCAACAGTCCTTGGGTTAATATTCCCCCTAGTGCTGAAAAAATAAATGCAGAATCTCAGCTCTGGCCATAGACTACTGTATCTGAGTCTTTGAGACTTTAATAAGGTCACCAGATGATTCAGATACATAGTAAAGTTTGAGAAGCAAACTACACATCCACTTGGACTTCTGATTCCTCATGCCTTGCAGAACAGGCAGGCCCAAGAAGAAACACAGACTCCTATGCTCCCTAGATTATAATGGAGCAAAGGAATTCCTATTGCTTAGTGGCGTGGTGCCCATCATAACATTCTAGTGTGAAGTGTTACTAACATGTATGTGGTATTGCTGGTATAAACAAAACCACCGCTCTGCTAGTCCTATAAAAAAACCCAGCTTATAATTATGTATAGTGCATAATATTTGATAATAAACACCTATGCTACTAATTTATGAATTCACTATACTACACCTTTATCACTGGAGTACACCTATTTTTAAAAGTTTACTATAAAGCAGCATGATATATTACCCTGACAGCAGCCTCATACACTTCTCGCTTATGTCTCTTGATTGCATCAAGAGGCCACACCAAGTGGTTGCCCTATGCCATCTAGGTTTGTATAAATTCACTCTATGATGTTCACACAATGATATAATTGCCTAATGATGCCATTCTCTGAACATGTCCCTAGTATCAAGTGATGCATGACCTTATCAGTAATCTACCAATACTGTTTCTTAGGCTTTAAAAAATACAGTAAAATAAGCTGCTCAAGAAATGGGATGCCTGGGAAGTTCGATGTTATTTGTTACTTGGGGGAGGGTATATGGGTAGTTTTATCTCATCACTTGATCCTTGACCTGCTGTTCTAATCTACATTCAAAACCTAGGAAGTCTCATCGCCCTGACATCTGAGAAACCCGTCAGTCAAATTTATTGACTGTCTAGATGTGTCGAGACACTATAAATCACTTATAAATTTGACTGCCCAGGGAACTAAACAGTCTATTTAGTTATAATTTTCTGAAATATTTCTTGTCATGATTTTTGTTGAAAATTTTTCTTAAATTCATTAATCCACTTTCCTGAATAAACAGGCGTATTGTCCTGATTTTTCTTGGAGAGGAACTGTCTTATAGACAGTATTCCGTATGCTGATTAACACTGCGAGAGTCTAAGCAGTTGGGCTGACCTAGGGCAGATGACCTGGACCTGAATGCTGGACCTGAATAACTGCTCTGTGACCTTGGGCAAGAAATTTATTCTCTCTGGGCCTTACTTCTCACTATCCAAGTGAGGTGGTGCAACGTCCAGCCTTCTTGTGTGCAGCTCAGTGTCAGTATTTCCATGGCAATACTTGATCACTTATTAAATCCTTCTTTCTTGGCAGGAAAAGGCTCTATGAACAGAGCAGGGCTGGATTCTGGGTGCAGTGTCATCCTTTATTTCTGGGATTTACATGGGGGTCAACACTGGCAAGAATATCATCGATAGCCTGTATTCAGGATCCATTCTGGACTCAGAAAAATCCCTAACAATGAGGAAGGAAGGTGCAGGGTAAGAGTCACATACCTGGATGGTGGCATCAGGGTAATCATGATGGGCAGAGCCCTGGACAATGCAGTTCTGAGGAGGCAAAGAGGTAACAGACACTGCCCATCACCAGTAACCCTCATTCTAGGTGCAGCCAAAAGTCCTCTGGTAGAGATTTGTTACACATCTCTCTTCCTTATCTAGACTGCATTTTCCTTCACAGCCCCATGTGCACCTCATCAGCATTTCCATGCGTTTGTATATTTCTTAATGCAGTATCTTTTAACTTTGACTTTAAGACTCTTCCAGCTTTCTTTTCCTCTGGTGACTCATTCCCAATTCCTTTAACCTTTCTCCTAACCATCTAATTTTTCAGTTGTTAAAAAAAGTAGATGCTAGAGTACATACCTCATTCTTTAAGAGAAAGAAATATATACAATTCAGTGCTAATCATTTGACAACCATTTACAAGAGGGTCTGGTATTTATTGAGCTTTTACCTGCTGTGCTAGGCCCTGCCCTAAGTGTTTTTAATAATCACAGGAATCCTCACAATCACATGAAAATGGAGAAACAGAGAGGCTAGAAGTTACACAACTAATCTGAGGTTATAAAAGCAGTAGCAAGCAGTAGCAGTGGGGTTGAACCCAAGTCTAGCTTCAAAATCCTTTTATCTCCAGTCTATATTTGCCATACCTAGAAGTTCATCTCAGAAATGAATATATGCTTTAAGTAGTAGGACTATGTATGTATCTCATATATATTCCTGGGTCCATCCATTTGGATTGAGTCTTCATAAAAACACACCATACACATACAAGCACACACTCCCCAACACACATGTGCACAGACACAGTTATGAAGAGGACTTCCGTGTAATGGAGAAAGGAGGTTGTTCTCCTTAAAAGCAACTATAAAGCTGGATAAACAACCATCTCAGTGGTCTGAAAATTAACCACAGGCATCCAACCATCTGAGAAGCATTTATTTATGACAACTACTGAACTCAGGACAGAACAAATCTGTGACTGTGTCCTTTGATCTGCTCCCATCTCATCCCTGGCTTTTGTCACAATGCTATTTCACTCAACAAGAGCAACTATGGCAGAAAAGGCTGTGAAAATAGGAGCTTCACTGCACCTGCCAGATGGGCCTCACTTTATTGGAGCAGTTGCAGTCAAAGTGGAAGAGTTTAATGGAAGGCAAATAGGAATGCGAGCAGTCGGAATGGCCTGAGGTTGCAGTCTTATGTGGGGCAAATAAAACAACTAGTGGACTAAGCAGAAATTTAAGAGTTCCAATAGGTGAATCAAACAAAGGGGGTTCTAGAAAGAGCTCAGATGCATGGCAGACCCTGAGGGGGCCAAGCCACCAACACACCCTTGGCCAATGGCGTTTACGCACACACACAGGTGGACACACACATGGGGCAAGGGGCACCCGAGAGAGATTAGCTGACTGTAAAAGCTGAGGAAAAATTTGAAGATGGCATGAATTTTGACTGCATTCCCCAGCCACACACCCACCCATCAGCAGAGAGGGGAAGCATTATCAGCTGGAGGTATCAGAGCACAACTTCTGGTCAATCACTGGCTGACTCCTAAGCTACACAGACACAGGAGTGAACACTAAAAGCCAGGCTAAAAGGTTTTCAATAAATTTTTAAAAGAAACTGGAGACATCCACATTTACACTTTGCAAAGGAGACATGGCACAGATTTAGTACTAACAAGTTACTAAACAAAAAATAACTACCAATCACTCAGGGAGGGAGAAAGGTAAAATCTAAAACCCGTACTTATCTAAAACATTAGTGTCAAACAACAACCAAAAAAAATGATGAAACAAGCAAAGAAAAGGGAGGTGTGCCTCATATACAGAGCAAGGAGGAGCTATCAATAGGAAATGTCCCTACATGGTCCTAAATATTGGATTTGGCAGACAGTAAGTTCTAAGACCAATTATAAATATGTTTAGAAAATAAAGAAAATCATTACTAAAAACTAAAGGAAAACATGATGACAACTACATAGGTAATAGACAATCTCAATAAAAATCTAGAAATTATTTTCTAAAAGGATCAAATGGAAAATTTGGTATGGCATATCCATTCAATTAGGATTTCAAGATGCGAACACTACATATTAAAAAAGTACTCTTATAATTTCCTTTGAAAGTTCAACAACACCTGAAATGAAAATTTCATGAGAGGTACTCATAGCAAATATGAGAAGGCAGTGCAAGGAATCAGTGAACTGGAAAACAGATCTACAGAAATTATTCAACCTGAAGAACAGAGAGAAAGGATGATGAAGAAAAATAAGTGTTAGAGACCCATGAACAAAATCAAGCTTACCAACATAAATACAGAGGGGAAGAGTTGTAGAAAAAATATTTGAAGAAATAATACCTGAAAACATCCCAAACTTGATGAAACAGATTAACACACAGACCCAAGAATTTCAGTTTATCCATAGCAGGGTAAACACAGCAATGTATACATACACCAAACTCAAACTATTGAAAATTGAAGTCAAAGAGAATCTCAAGAGTAGCAAGAGGAAAATGATTCACCAATAATAAAACAAGAGTTCAAGTAACTTGGGACTTCTTACAAGAAATAATGGTGGCCTGGGCCGGGGATTTAGCCCAGTGGTTCTATTGCTTGCCTCTCAAGCGCAAGGACCCAAGTTCAATCCCCGGTACCAAAAAAAAAAAAAAAGAAAGAAAGAAATAATGGAGGCCTGAAGCCAGTGGAATGAGATTGTCAAAGTGCCAAAAAAAAAAAAAATTCTATTAATCAAGAATATAACCCACAAGGCAGGCGTGGTGGCACACAACTATAATCCTAAAACTTTGAGAGATTAAGGCAACTTGGTAGGAACTTGTCTCAAAATTTTAAAAAATAAATAAAAATGGCTGAGGATGTAGCTCAAAGGTAGAGCACCCCTGGGCTCAATCCCCAGTATTATGAACAAAACAAAATGAAACAAACACACACACACACACACACACACACAGAGTCAACCTTCAAAAGCAAAGAAAAAGAAAATTCAAGTAAAAAACAAAAACTTTAATGGAGGAATTAAAATGGCACTCTAAAATTTACAAAATAAATCAGTAAAGGAAAATCAGAGAGAAAAAGAAAACAATAGAAATAGCAAAGCATCATACATAAAACAAATTGAATAATTACTAAAGAATGCTAAATATAAATGTACCAAACATCCTATAGAAAAGGCAGATTTTCCTATTAAAAAAGAAACCTATTTGTTATGGAAAAGAAAAATACTTTCAAAGACACAAATAAATTTCAAGTAAAGGCCTAGAAAAAATTACTGTGCAAACAATAAGCATGAAAGAACTACCACTATTAATAAGAGAAAAAGGATATGAAGGCAAGTCAAAGACAAACTGAAATACATAGAAACTTAAATGGCAACCTACATAATGGGAGCAAATATTTGTAAGTCATACATCTGATAAATGACTTGTGTCTAGAATATATTTTATTCATTTTTTATTAGTAGCTGTTCATAGCACATAATGTTCACAATCCTTGTAGGAGTTGGTGTGTGTACATAACACATCTTAACCCTTTTTTCACCCCTTTCCCTTCTCTCCCTCTCCCCTCCACCCATCTCTTGAACCCCTTCCTCTCATTTTTGGTACATGTTTCCAATACATAATGTTTACATTCCTTGTTTGGAGTTGGTACATGCACATAAGACATTTTAATTCCCTTTTTCATTTCTTTTCCCTTTCCTAACTCCCCCCTTGTGCTATCTCTTCATCCCCTTCCCATTTGAGGGGGAAGTATCTCCATACTTCCTTATCTTTTATTTGCTCTTTATTTACACTTTGGGTTGAGAAATCATGCAATATTTAAGTTTGTGTATCTGATTTATTTCACTCAACACATAGTCTCATGTGCATCCATTTCCTACAAATTACTCAAGTTTATCCTCTGTGGCAGAGTAGTATGCAAATACCACATTTTCTTTATCCATTCATTTGTTGGTAGATATATAAGCTGCTTCCAAGATTTAGCTATTATGATCTATGCTGCTATAAACATGGGTATGCATGCATCTCTGTAATATAATGTCTTTAACTCTTCCAGGAAGATACCTAGAAGGGGAATATATTTGAAAAGCAAACTCAATAAGAAAACAAATGACTCAACCAAAAATATTGGCAAAACACCTAGACGTTTCACCAAAGAAGATATACAAATGGCTAAAGCATATGAAAATATATTCTGCATTATTAGTCCATAGGAAAATGTAAGTAAAACTATTATAAAGTATCACTACACACTAGAATAATCATAATAAAACAACAGGAAATACCAAGGGTTGACAAGGATGTCAAAAAACTAGAACTCCCATTCAATGTTAGTGGGAAAAATAAAACGACAGTCACTTTAGAAAATAGTTTGGTGGAGTCTTAAAAAGTCAAACACAAATACTGTATACCATACAACCTATTAATTCTGTTCCTAAGTATTTACCCAAAGAAGTGAAATACATAGGTACAAACACTTGCACACTAATGCTTACAGCAGCAATATTCGTAACAATTCCATACTGGAAACAACCCAAATGTCCATCCACTGATAAATATGTAAACACAATACGGTATCCCCATACTGTCAAATACCATTAATATATGTTACAACCCAGAGGATCCTCAAAAACATGCTAACAAATGGAGACAAACAGAAAGGTTTTCACAATGTATGATTCTATTAATATGAAATGTTCAGAAAAAGTAGTAGAGAAAGAAAGCAGATCAATAGTTGCCTTGGAGTAAGAGTAGAGTTTGACTGCAAATGGTTGTATGCAAGATAATTGTTATCATATTAGGTGGAACTGTGATCCTGCCATTGTCTTTATTTGGAGATTAAGTATGGTTTAATGAGATGTGTTTGGTTGTCAAGTTGATAAGGGGCGGATTATGACTGTTAATCATATGTCAACTTGCTTGGATTAAGAAATGCCTGAGGCCAGGATTTAGCTCAGTGGTTCTACCACCTGTCCTGAAAGCGCAAGGACCCAAGTTTGATTCCCAGTACCAAAAAAAGAAATGCCTGGCAGATTGGTAAAACACACTTTTGGATGTGTTGGGCTGAGTCATGGAGGTGTGATCTTGGGTACCATAGATGGTCCCTGGCCCCTCATTCTCTGGCACTGTTCCCCCGTTCTGCTTCCCAGCTACCATGAACTAAGTATCTTTGCTGTGTTGTGCCCTTCCCCATGATGTATCTCCTTGAAGCCAGCTGACCATGGACTGAATTCCCTGAAACCATGAGCCAAATCACACCTCTCCTTTAAGTTGTAGGTATCAGTTATTGTGTCTTAGCAACAGGAACGTGGACTAATACAGGCCTCAAGGATACTTTGGGGGATGACGAAAATTTTCAAAACTAGATTATGGTGACAGATACTGTATTTAGTTTTCTACTGCTACATAACAAACTACAACATATTCAGAGGCTTAAAACAACACATATTCATTATTTCATAGAATTATTTTCATAGTTCTCACAGGTCAGAAGCCCAGGCATGGCCAAGATGGGTTCCACAAGGCCTACAGACAAGGTTTCAGCCAGGCTGTCTTCTCACATGGAGCTTAGAAGCCTCCATCAAGGTCATTTAGGTTGTTGGCAGAATTCAGATCCCTACAGTTGAAGGACTAAGGCCTTGCTTCTCCACAAGCAATTCACAATAGAGGTGTTAGTTTCTTCTGAACCATTGGAGAGTGTCTCTTATGGCAGTCCTTTTTTTAAGGGCTTACATCTTATTAATTCAGGCCCAGCTGAGATAATCTGCCTTTCCATCAAGTCATAATCAATTGACTTGGAATCTTAATTATACTGGCAAAAATCCATTCACCTTTGCCACATAATGTAACCTCATTACAGGAGTGACATCCTATCATATTCATAGGCTCTGCCCACACTCCAGGGGAGAGTTTTATGATATGTAAATATAGCTATATAAACTATTAGAAACAAAATGTTGCCCATATTACTATAGTTCCATTTAGATTTGGGTTACTTCTTTTTTAATTAAATGAACTAAGCCTAGGATTATCTTTTCTAGAAAAATGATTCAGTAGAAAAATGTTTTCTACATTCATAGACCATACCCTTCATAATCTGTTACTAATTAATTCACAGTAACCATTTCACATGAGAATGCTGCCAACTTTTCCACTGGTTGAGTTTTAGTCCTGTCAGTTTTCTTAGCAATGAATGGAGGCTTGCTTACATTCAAAGACATCAGTTTTCCAAAGAGGATAGAGTTTTCACTCTCTGATTTCTCCACCAGGGAGTAGTCCCACTTTGAACTTCTCTCAAAGTATGAGCAACAATGACTAGTCACATGAAGCCCTCATTTTGCCAGCTGCATACTTCCTAAAATTTCACACTCGAAGGTCAGGAACTATGAGTTCTGGGGCTCTTTTTAGTGTCCCAGGCCCATCTTTGAAGTCTGGCTGCTCATGGTGTTTTGTGTCTGCTGAACTGCTGTCTAAAACTAAGTATTTCCTACCTTCAATCCACCTGCAGAATTTCAGTCTTTAAAGAGGTCACTGTACAAAACAACACAGCAGGCCTCTGTGATTCTACTTCAGGTGCTGTCTTGTCACCACCAAGCATTACAAGTTCCCTAAGTGGATGCCCAGCAGTGGGAACTGGATGGTTATCTTGTAGTTGTGTCATTCAAGCTGAAACATATTTGTTACCATCAAAATAAAACACAAAAGGAGCTCCCCATCCTGGGTGTGGGGTGCTGTTTGGAATGCTTTCAGGAGCTTTATGTTAAATGTGGCAGAAACTCTCCGCGTGATTGACATGAAAATAAAAATCTTCCTTCAGAATATGCAAGAGTTACCTTACTATAAAACACATGGACCACCAGCATATAAGTCAACTTTTAAGGGTAATAATTTTTAAGAATTAGGGTCATTTGTTTCCTGTAATGTTATTTACTACAATGGCCACAAAATCAGATCATTGGGAAATCTTAAAAGCTTTATTCAATTTGTCAAGGATGCAGACACATCACTAGAATATGCAGAGTAGACTGTCTGCTTTTACCTAAATAGCATCTTCAGGACAGTGGCTGGCATTGCCTATACAGTGTTTCCTTTCCAAGTTTGGGTCATACTGTATATAACCCCTAACAAACTGAGGCTAAAATGCCTTTCCCTTGGCAGGATACCATAGTAGTATGGTATAAAACTAAGGGATAAGGGTCAGATTCCTTAGATTAGAAGCCCAGCTCTGCAACGTGGCAGCTGTGCTAATTTAGGCAGTTACTGAAATTCCCTACGCCTCAGTTTCCTCATCTATAAAATGGGTACAAGAGCATAAAGCACAAGTCTGCAAACTGTGACCAGTGAACCAGATCTGGCTCAGCACCAATGCTGTAAAAAAAAGTTTTATGGGACCATGCCCATGCTCATTTACTCAAAATACATTGTGTATAGCTGTTTCCAGAAAAAGTGCATGGCCTTCAAAGCCCAAAATATTTAGTATCTGGCCTTATTTTTTTTTTGTACCAGGGATTGAACTTGGGTCCTTGCGCTTGGGGGGCAGCCAGCAGAACCACTGAGCTAAATCCCTGGCCCAGTATCTGGCCTTTTATAGAAAAAAACTTTCAGCTTCTGACAAAAAGGGTTTTTGTAAAGATTAAATGGGATAACTCATGTAAGGCACTCCATATGGTTAAACAACCAATTAATGTCTGTATTATTATTTAGTAGTAGTAATAAGTTGTAAAAACCATGCAGATCGAATTTCCTGAACTTTGGAGAGGCATCATATATATATAAATACTTCAGGAGCAGGCTGCCCATGAAGGGATGACTCAGGTCAGTAGGCTCGGCCTCTTTTTTGAGGTGCTGGTCATAGAGGTGGCTGAGCTGAAGGACATAAGGACATGATGTGCAGCTGTCGGTGCAGGGCAGAGAGCCCGGCAGGCCACAGACAGCAGCTGCCATGCGTCACCATTCCATGTAACTGATACTCACCATTCCTGGATAGAGGCTCTGTCGGTCACAGGTGTGCGACGCATGCATATTCATGAGTGGCCCTACTCTAACCAAGCAGTGGCGATCAGAGAGTGAGGGGGAAGGGCTGGAGCTGCGCTTAGATGATGACTAAGCAGGTACAGGCAGCCACAAAGAGTGTCTCCATTTCCCCAAGAAGTAACTGGTTCCCCAAGATGTATTACGCTTGTCTAGAATTGGAAATAAGAAAGGTCTAATACAAAACTTTTTGAATGTCAGCTTAATATAACAAAGTTTAGACTAACGATTCCAAATAATATGATGGATCCAACACTGATAATTTATCATAAAATTGATACTGCAGGCCCATATTAGTACACTTGAGAATAAACTTTGGTCAATCACCAGCATGACACTGGTTCCTGTAGACCCTTCAAACAACCCTCGCAAAGTTGTCTTTCAAAGCAATTACTTAAAAGACCTAAAGGATTTATATGGAAGCCAGGCATGGTGGTGCACACCTGCAATACCAGCACTCAGGAGGCTGAAGCAGGAGGATCACAGTGAGTTTCAGCCCAGCCTAGGACACATAGTGAGTTCAAAGCCAGTCTGAAGTACACAGTGAGACCCCGACTCAAACCACCACCCCCCCCACCAAAAGATGAGTTTACTCGGAGACAGTGATTTTCAAATACCAACTGTTGCCTGTATTATTCCTCTCTAGGGCCTTGAGCATCTCACCTGATCAACTTTTACTTCACTGCCCTGTGTGCTAACGAGCAGCTGTAAGAACATGCAGAATTAGAGGAGACATGATTCAAAACTGTTTCCTACTGGATACTGGTGGATTCTTCTTAGTCCCTCCCAACAGGATCATAAATAAACTCAAGTCCATAGAAATATGGCCAGGAGGAAACCTCAAATTGGTCAACAGTTTATAAAAGTTGTAAAGTGTGTGTATTCTTCCCAGGAAATTTCCCACCTAATCATTTCATTTGTATTATTTATTTATTTTAAATTTTATTTTATTGGTACATTTTAGGTATACAATATAAATACATTCATCATTGGAAATTTGCATCTGTACATAATCTCTCTTGGTTCTTATTTTCTCCCCATTCCCCTGCCCT
This sequence comes from Heterocephalus glaber, assembly GCF_053883595.1. NCBI lineage: Eukaryota > Metazoa > Chordata > Mammalia > Rodentia > Bathyergidae > Heterocephalus > Heterocephalus glaber. The sequence continues at coordinate 20,801,276 of NW_028258156.1, read as the reverse complement.
CCCTTCAACCTCTCCATCCCTCCCTATGTACAAACATTTTGTTTCCATTTTTTCCTTTTCTCATATTAATTCCATTCACTTCTTTCCTTTCCCCTAGCCCTCCCACTTCCCCTTCCCCTTTGCACCATTTCTTCCTATTTCACATTACCTATTATACCTTTTAGTCCTTATTTACACTTTCAGTTTCTCACACTAGAGAAACTACTCAGTATTTACACATGTGACCTATTTATTTCACTTAAGAGTATCTCCTCAATGTGCATCCATTTACCTACAAATGTCTGTAATTTCTCATTGTTTATGGCTGAGTAGTACTCCATTTTATTAAAAAAAAACACCACAATTTCTTTACTCAGTCTCCAGTTGATGGGCATTTGGGCCACTTCCAAGTTTTAGCTATTACAAATTGTGCTGCTATGAACATGGGTGCACATATATCACTGTGGTATGATTCTTTTAATTCTTTGGGGGAAGATATCCAGCAGGGGAATAGCTGGGTCAAATGGGACTTCCCAGTTCTAGTTCTTTGAGGTATCTCCACACTGATTTCCACAGTGGTTGCACCAGTCTACACTCCCACCAGCAGTGGAGCAGGGTTCCTCTTTCCCCACAGCCCTGCCAGCATTTGTTATTGGTTGATTACATAATAGCAGCCTTTCTTTCTGGGGTGGGGTGGAATCTCAGTGTTGTTTTCATTTGCATCTCTCGAATGACCAGTGATGTTGAACATTTTTTCATATGTTTATCTGCTGTTTCTACTTCTTTGTCTGAGAAATGTCTGTTCATTTCAGCTGCCCATTTTTGGATTGGGTCTTTAAATTTGGGAGGTCTGATCTTTTGAAGTTCTTTATAGATTCAAGATAGTAGACCTTTGTCTGAGGAAGAGCAGGTGAAGATTTTTTCCCACATTGTGGGTTGTCTCTTCACTCTGTTGGTGGTTTCTCTTGCTGTGCAGAAGCTTTGTAATAAGAGATCCCACTCATTGATTGTTTGTGCTAGTTCACAGGCAACTGAGGTTTTGTTCAAAAAATCTTTTCCTACACCAATGGCTTCAAGAGTTCTACCCCTTTTCCAGCTGGTTCAGCGTTTCTGTTTTAATATTTAGATCTTTAATCCATTTCAATTTTAGTTTAGTGCATGGTGAAAGATATAGGTCTAGTTTTAATCTTTGGCAAGTTGAAACTCAACTTTTCCAGCACCATTTATTAAAGAGGCTATCTTTTTTCCATTGAGGATGTTTGGCTCCTTTGTTGAAGATGAGGTGGCTGAGAGTGTCTGGAGTTATTTCTGCATCTTCTAATCTGTTCCACTGGTCCTCAGGTCTGTTTCTTTGCCAGTACCATGCTGTTTTTATCACAGTAGCTTTGTAGTATAGTTTCAAGTTGGGGGTTGTGATACCCCTGCCATGCTTCTATTACCTAGAATTGCTTTTTGCTATTCTGGGTCTCTTCTTGTTCCAAATGAATTTTTGGATTGTTTTCTCAAGGTCTGTGAAGTATGCTGCTAGAATTTCTATTAGGATTGCATTGAATCTATATAGCAGTTTTGGAAGTATGGCCATTTTCACTATATTGATCCTTCCTACCCAGGAGCAAGGGATGTCTTTCCATTTTTTGATATGGTCTTCAATCTCTCTTTTCAGAGTGTTATGATTTTCAGAGAAGAGGAATTTGATTTCTTTTGTTAGGTTGATTCCTAGGTATTTCAGTTTTTTGGATGCTATTGTGAAAGGAATTGATTGCTCCATTTCTCTCTCAGTGAGTCTGTTTTTCGTGTACAGAAAAGCTATTGATTTTTGTGTGTTCACCTCGTATCCAGTTACTCTACTGAATTTACTTATTAAGTCTAGAAGACTTTTGGTGGAATTCTTGGGGTCCTCTATATAGAATACCATGTCACCTGCAAATAAGGACAATTTGACTTCTTCATTTCCTATCTTCATTCAATTTCTTTCTCTTGTCTAATTGCCATGGCTAATGTTTCCAAAACTATATTGAACAGGAGTGGTGATAGTGGACATCCTTGTCTTGTTCCTGATTTTAGTGTGAAGGATTTCAGTTTTTGAACATTTAGTATGACATTGGCTGTTGGTTTTTCATAGATGGCTTTTATCAGATTGAGGTAGAGACCATTTATTCCGATTTTTTGTAGGGTTGTTAACATAAATGCATGTTGGATTTTGTCAAATGCTTTTTCTGCATCTATTGAGATGATCATATGGTTTTTGTCCCTGGCTCTATTGATTTAGTGTATTACATTGATTGATTTGTGTATGTTGAACCATCCCTGCATCCCTGGGATGAATCCCACTTGATCAGGGGGTATGATCTTCTTGATGATCTTCTCCATTCTATTTGCCAGTATCTTTTTAAGGATTTTTGCATCTATGTTCATTAGTGAGATTGGCCTATAGTTCTCTTTTTCAGTTGGGTCTTTCTCTGCTTCAAGGATCAAGGTAATGCTTCCTTCCAGGAATGAATTCAGGAGCATTGCTTCCCTTTCAATTTCATTGAAGAGTTTAAACAGTAGTGGCAGTAGTTCCTCTCTAAATGTCTTGTAGAATTCAGCAATGAAGCCATCAGGACCGGGCTTTTCTTAGTTGATAAATTTTTTTATTACATTTTCAATTTCATTGATTGATATAGGGTTGTTTAGAATTTTTAGGTCTTCTTCATTCAACTTTGGTAATTCACATGTATCTAGAAATCTGTCCATTTCTTCTGTGTTTTCCATCTTATTGGTGTATAGGTTCTTGAAGTAGGTATCAAAGATCCTCTGGATTTCTGCTGGGTCCATTGTAATTTCAAAATTTTCATTCCAAATTGCATGGATTTGGGCCTTTTCTTTCCTTTTTCTGATAAGGTTGGCTAAGGGTTTGTCAATTTTGTTGATTCTTTCAAAGAACCAACTCTTGGCTTCATTGATTTTTTTGTATCATTCTCTTAGTCTCCATTGCATTGATTTCTGATCTTTATAATTTCCTCCCTTGTATGAGCTTTGGGTTTGTTCTGCTCTTCTTTTTCTAGAAGCTTGAGGCTCAGCATCAGGTTGTTTAATTGGGCTCACTCTGTTTTCCTCATATGAGTATTCACTGCTATGAATTTCCCTCATAAGACTGCTCTCATTGTGTCCCATAGATTCTGATATGTTGTACTGTCATTGGCATTTAATTGTAGGAACTGTCTGATTTCTTTAATTTCCTTTGTGACCCATTGTTTATTCAGAAGTGTGTTGTTCAATTTTCATGTGTTTATGAAATTTTTGCAGATTCTTTTGCTATTCATATCCAATTTTATCGCACTGTGGTCTGATAATATACAGGGGATAACTTCAATTCCTTTGCACTTACTTAAATATGTTCTATGACCGAGTATGTGATCTATTTTGGAGAACGACCTATGTGCAGCTGAGAAGAATGTGTATTCTGATTTTTTGGGGTGGAACACTCACTCTGTGAACATCTGTTAAGTTCATTTGTTCAAGAGTTTTATTGAGTTCTAGCATTTCGTTACTTATTTTTTGTCTAGTTGATCTATCTATTTTTGACAGTGGGGTACTGAGGTCTCCCTGCTTATATGATTTTTCATGTCTGTTAGTATTTGTTTTATATAGTTGGGCACACTAGTGTTTGGTGCATAGATATTTATGATTGTCATCTCTTCCTCTTGGATTGGTCCCTTTACAAGGATATAGTGTCCTTCTTTGTCTCTCTTAATCAGTGTGGGTTTGAAATCCACTTGATCTGCAAAGAGGATAGCTACTCCTGGTTTTTCTCGGGATCCCATTCCATGGAGTATTGTTTTCCACCCTTTAACTTTCAGTCTATGAGTTTCTTTTTGAATTAAATGTGTTTTTTGTATGTACCATATTGTTGGATCTTGCTTCTTGACCCATTCTGCCAGTCTGTTTCTTTTGATTGGTGAATTGAGACCATTAACATTGATGGTTATAACTGATACATATTGACTTATCATTGTCATGACTTTTTGTTGGATTCTCCCCCTTTGCATTTAGTTTCTTGTCATGGCTGATGGATTCATTCGACTGAGCTTCATGGGGTTGTGATCCTCATTGTCTTTTCTTAGGATTTTGTCTAAAATTTTTTGGAGTGCTGGTTTGGTATTCATGAAGTTCCTAAGGTGGTCTTTGTCATGAAAGTATCTTATTTCTCCATCAATTTTGAAGGATAGTTTTGTAGGGTACATCAATCTGGGTTGGAGGCAATTTTCCTTTGGGCCTGGAATACAACACTCCAAGCTCTTCTTGCCTTGAGGGTTTGTGTTGAGAAGTCTGCTGTGATTCTGATGGGCTTTCCTTTGTATGTGATTTCTTTTCCCTAATTGCTTGTAGAACTTTGTTCTTTTGTTGGGTTTCCAGAATCTTAACAATTGTATGCCTATGTGTAGATTTTTTTTTTGATCAATGCTAGCTGGAGTCCTATATGCCTCACTTATCTGTATGTCAAGTTCTTTTCCCCTGTTTGGGAAGTTTTCTGCCATTACTTCTGTGAACAGTTTTTTTTATGTCCTCTGCACTCTCTCTTGTTTCTTCATTGACTCTAATTAGTCTTATGTTATTCTTCTTTGCATAGTCTAGCAGCTGCTGGATTGATTTCTCATGGTCCCTTACAATTTTAGAGCAATTTTTCTTTTCCTGGTCACTAATTGCAGTCTTATCTTCTATATCTGAAATTCTGTCTTCACATTGGTTCATTCTGCTGCGTAGACTTTCAATGGAGTTTTTAATCTCCTGGAAATATGTTTGCATCTGTTTTATGGATTCCATTTGTTTTCTATGTTGAGATTCCATCATGTTCCTCAGCTCCTCTCTTTTTTTTTATCTGTGTCTGCTTTAGATTTATTAATCATGTCTTGCACTATGGGCACAATCTCTGCTGTTATCTGAGAAATTATTTCTGATTTCATTTTTCCAGATCCTCTTTTGTTGCCAGTTTGGAGAGTCTAGGTGGTTGAGTATCAGAGTACGCCATCTCGTTTCCTTTTGGGGTTGCTTTAGGTGATCTGGAAGTCTGGTTGTGAGGCTTGTTTATGCATCTTCTCATTTCGATGGCGGGGGGGCGGGGTAGTGCTACTGGCGCCGGCGAGGCTCCCCTCCTCTGTGCTGGGAGCAGTGGCACGTTGACCCAGAAGCCTCTTCCTCTGCCCTGGGAGGCGGCCCGGAAGCCTCCTCCTCTGCACTGGGATTATTGGTATTATTTAAAACAATGAGGCTTTTTGTTTGGTTGGGTATTTTTTGGTACCAGGGATGGAACTTGGGACCTTGAGCTTGCCCAGCAGGTGGTGGAACCACTGAGCTAAATCCCCAGCCCCTGAGGCCTCTTTTTGGATGGAGCTGCCCACTAAATGCCATGCACACAATCTTAACAGTCAGGTCACTGCCCAGAGGAGCTTAACAGCTAAGACAGGCCATGCTGCTGCTGCTGCTGGAAATGAAGAGCAGACATTCACACGAAATGGGAAGACATCAGAAAGGGCTGGCTGAAATGGTTTTAGAGTTTACAATGTTCAAACTAGCATTCAAGTTTATCCAAATCTCATGGCAGTCCTGCTTCCTCAAATAGTCAGTGGTGCCATGTGATGACAGCTGAGAACTTCTCACAGTGACATCCTTTCCCTTCCCCATGGTAGCAGCATTCAGATGGAAGTTGTCTGAGAGCTTGTCTGAGGCTTTGCTTTCCTCAGCATGAGTAAATACCAACAATCATATCATTTTCCTGTCCAAAAAAACCTTTGAATTTGCAAGGAGCACCAAAGGCACCTGAAGAGACTTTAACAAAATATAGCCCCTTGAGTTTCAAGGTGATGACAATTTACACTTGATGGGGCAACCAAGTTGCAGTCAACTTGATTATTACCAAAAAGGGTAATCAACTCCCAACTTCATCTATTTGTGCAGTTTATACAAATAATATTCCCCCCACAAATCCCAGCAGGTCTGAATCTCAATTCAAGGTACAGTGACTCTCTTAATACCTTATATATGTACATATATACTCCTATGATACACAAACTATATATATAGAATATATAGATGCAAATATAGGAACATGGAGGCACAGGGAAGCTACACTTTTACCCTTTCTTTTTTGTAAGGAATAGGTTTAGCAACAGGTAAACTTATTACTGTGTTGTCAGTTTGCTAGGGCTGCTGTATCAAAGCACCTCAAACTGAAGGACTTAAACAACAGAATTTTATTGTCTTGCAATTCTGGAAGCCAGAAATCTACCTTTCAGAATCAAGGTGTTAGCAGAATTAGTCTTCTGAAGACCAATGGTATAAACAAATCTGCCCACAAGCCTCATACATAAATCTCTTTATATCAAATTTCTGAGCATATGGAGTTTGCAGGTTGGATGAATATATTACAATGGTTTCATGCTTTATTGATTTGTGAGGTTGCTAGTTAGTCATGGCGGACACAAAACAAATTACTGAATCTCCTCTTGATAAATATGAATGAGATTATGGCTTGAAAGAAACACAATCAAATTTTAAGATTCTACTGGTGACAGAAATGCAAATAGGGAAAAATATCTGCTGAATTTACATCTCTGTCATGTTGACTCAATCTGACTCAATATAATGTTTTTAAAAAACAGATCCATCACGCCCCATCAATAAGGGTATTGGGGTCTCACACTGCAGCTTGAGACTACTTCATTTATTCAAAATCAAGATAGATATAGCTGTCGCTAAGGTTATATGATACATACATATCAATCCCTGAAGCAAATTTTGCCAGAATGTTATGGTGGGAAAAAAAATGGCAGGCACATTGTACCTAACAGTAATATAGAGTCATATCATCATTCCTTCGGTACTTTTGTTTTTATCATCATTTATTACGTATTTACATATCTTGGTGAAGTAAGGTTGGGTGGTAAAAATGTTTTAATGTTTTATCTCTATTTTCTACAAAGGAAAATGAGGCACTTAGTCAATTTTCAAAGTGATGTAGTATAATGACATTTCCTAATTGATCTAACCCCCTAACTAGTTGAGAAAGGCCATGAAGTAACTCAGCTCACATCTTGGAATAAAACAACAGATGTGAGAGTCACGGATTTAGCTCAGTATTTCCGCTGCCTGCCTCGAAAACTCAAGGTCCCAAGTTCGATCCCCGATACCAAAAAAAAAAAAAAGATGTGGCAAACAACAGAGAGGAGTGCTAATGACCCACCACCAAGGAAAGGAGATTCTGTTTGTGAAGCTTCAGCATGAGTGCTGAGCTCCTCATGTGCTGGCCTGCCAGCCTTCTCACTTTTCATTTCTGTCCTGTGTGCCTCACTTCTGATTTCTTCACACTCAGATGGTGGAAAGCAATCTCAGAAAGTGCTTAACTCAATCAGTGTGCAGCCACCCAGACACCTCCGGTGGGGAATGACAAGCACCAGTTTCAGACAGCAGAGGGGAAGGAAAGCTGTGTGCAAATCTGGAATCATCTGTCGTGAGCAAAGGTGGAAAATTATAGAGACACTCTTCAGGGTCACAGAGATAGCATTTAGGATTCCATGACTGCAATTTTAAAAATGGTACCCTTCTGGATTGAATCATTTCAACCGCCTGCTCAAGTCCCTAATTTAGAATCAGGAAGCAAATTACAATCTACAGAATCCAAGCATGAAATTATGAATGTTTGATTTGCTATGGTCTAGACTTCATCTATGTCTTCAATCCAGGGCCGAAAATCCCCTGCTTTGTCCAACAAAAGATCTACCTGACATTCTGATATTCTGCAATATTCATGTATCTGGTCATTCATTCTTTTGCTCATTCATTCTTCAAATATGGGGCTCTCACATACATACACCAGCCACAATGAGAAAAGCATCTCAGGCTCCTAATGGAACAGAGAAAGAACTCAGTTTCTGTGGTCAGAGACCCAAGGAAAGCTGACAAACTTCAGACTATTTTTTCTACTTTTCTTTATCATGGAGGGACCTGGCCGCTCAATGTTATTGAGAGAAAATATCAAGTATTTTCATGCAGTTAAGTTACTTCTCTTCATGTACGACCTGTCCACCTGACTTTTATCTAGCCTTATTTGCTCAGGTTTCACTGGGTATCTATTATGCTATGCTCCTTCAGTTGACGGAAGAAACTCTCTACTTAGACGATCCTGAAAAATTGTTCCTGAACTTAACTTTGATACATTATAGGAGTTCACTCACCATACCATCCTATGCACAGTGAAGAATCCTGTTTGACATGAATAATTACCCCAAATAGGTTTTCCAAGTTCACATTTTTACATTTCTAACTTCCTCAAGCTGGGGCCACCTGTATATACAGGAACAAAATAGCCAGAAAGAAGAGCTGATCTAGCTAAGAATTTAACTGTTATGATGAAACAACTTTAGCTTTGACTTGGAAAATTCTTAATACGTTTCTATTAACTCTAAAAGTGCTATCACATTTCATTTTTGCAGGGTGATTTAAGAGTTATTTCTATTTTACGATAGCAAGTCACTTGGGTGGCCTAAAGTCCCACAATAAAATATCTCTAAGATGTTTAGGATTAGATGCAATGAAATGGAGACTATCCTCCATTAGCCAAGCAATCACTATACAATTTTTATTCTCCTCCCTTTCTTATACTTTCCTGTTTTAAGTTATTACCTTTACAGTGCTCTCCTCTTCACTGTCTTCATTATTTAAATTTTCTCTCACTCCTTCTGCTTTAGGACACTTCTTCAAGTTGTCAGAATTCTCATTACTCACCTGAGCCTCCCTTTATCTGAAGCCCTCACACTCTCTCATCCCTAATCTTCCATTCCCAGTCCCCACACAGGAAACCACTGACCATGAACTCCCTCATTCTCTGTGGTTTAGCAGAACCAGGACAGCAATCAATCCCTGATACATCACTTACCTTCCACTACAATTCTGCATCATGGTAACAGTTGCTAGTAACATATAGATTACAGGCATGGTGTCTTAACACACTTCATCTATTAAAATGCAATTTACCTTAAAATTTATGAGATATACAAAGTATATACCACAACTTATGTAAAATACATATATCATGTCATATAAGGCAATATGATCAATTCTGAAGCAAATTAGCTTTTGTTTATATTATAGTATTACTTATGTCTGAATTTCTACCTTACTGTTTTGCTCATATCACTCTCAAGTCCCTAAAAGAAGAGATATTTATTTAAATGTATTAAACATGTATATAAAATGGATTTTAACCATCATGCTACAAATATCAGAACAAAAGACTATGTCATCAAGTCATTTAAGTAGTCAAAGATGACAAAGCAAAATTTGATAATTTTTCAACTTTCACTATTCCAGTTTTCAAATACTACAATTTTTCAATTTCTAGTAGTAGCTTTATGGGATACTAGGAAAAGTTTCAAATTACCCCTAGCTTTTTAAAAATTTTCTTTACAGTCTAGTAACCTCTTCTTCCTAGTAGCTGTTTTGTTATTCTAGTTACATATACAACTAACTTCTCCAATTAAAACATTTTAAATCAGATGCTGCCTACCAAATTGAATGGAGAACTAAATGCCATACAAAAACTTCAATAGCAAATATAAGAGTAATTGACCTCCCCACACTGGAACCAGAAAGCAAAAAATCACTCTTCATAAGGATATTCACAGAAGGGAAAAACACTGGGTAGTCAGTATTTGCAAAAGTTTTATCTTATATATCAAACACTCTGAAGACAACAGCAAAAGACTGTAATTTTACAAGGGAAGCTAGCTGGGCATTTCTGTACTGATTTAACTAGATAGGAGAGGGGAACACTGCGAAACAGTCAGAAGAATATTTGCAATGCAATTAGAGGGGCCAAGTGCATCTGAGTGTATGCCAGACACAGGGGCCTCTCCTTAATTCGCACGGTGCAATGTCTTCATGGGGTGTACAGCATCGAGCTGCACGTCCTACAGTTTTCCAACTTTTGTCATTTAACTAGATGTTTACTGAGTGCCTTGCCTGGGCACTCAACATTTCGGGTACACCACCCAGCACTATGTGCGTTGTTCCAACACCATCTGTCACTTAGGCTTCCATACATTCAAAAATTTTAATTCCAACTAATCTACAGAGCACTCAAACTGAAGCTATAATTCAAATTTCAACATGAAGCTTGAATTCCTTTTCAGTGTTCTTCAACTTTGACCCAACACCCCCCCTCCCTTCACTGAAAAGGGCCAAGACAACAGCCCAGCAAGTGGGGCAGGCAAAACAGGCCTCCTTTGTTCACTTTTGTCCTTTCAGCTCTCTATTGAGGTAAGAGACTGAAAAGGCGCACCAAGCTTTGGAAGGCGGCAGCATGCTTGCTCACAAGCCATCCTCCCTCAAAGAACCAGAAAAACTCCAGGATGAACCTCTTTCACAGTTCATTCTTACCTTAAGGCGTAATTAGTGGAAGATTAGTACTTTTCCTCTCCCTTTCCCTTGAGAGAGAATCTGTTCATGGTGTTTAACATGGGCTTGTAATGTTCATCAAAAATGCATACTGTAAAGCATACATTCAAATGCCGAGACATCTGAAAGTGGCATGGAATTAGCTTTAAAGTTGAAATTTGGAAAAAAGATCACTACATGCTGAATACATGTACTGAATTTTTTGAATGCTCTCAGCCCACTTGAGAAAGATAAATCAAATTCATTGCATATTACCCAGTGGAAGACCTCCTACAGGATTCCCTCAGATTACCCTGGGAATGGTTTTTCTGGCAACAATGGATTTTGAACCAATATACCATACACATCATAAAATTTAAATATATATGAATATATATTCAAAAAACTTTTTCCAGTCCTCCTATCATTTAATAATAAGGATTTGTAAAGCATCCTTTTTGTCCAATAGTAACAGTCATTTCATTCTCACATGAATTTAACAATGCTTTAATACAGGGCAATATAGAAGAAAATCAGAGAACATATAACACAAGATAGGATTTGTCATTTCTGTTTTTAAGCTGAGTAAGCCATCTGGACAGGTTGAGCCATGGAGTAGAATTAGTAGTGGTAAATTTGTTCCTTTTGCCACTGGCATTTCTTATACCCACTAGCTTTTTAGTCACTTGAGGGAAATCCTGCATCAGACTGTTAAATTTTTTTTCTAATTTGAAATTCCAATCTTGTAGGCCAGGAAAATAGGTCGATTAAGTTGACACCACATCTTTTTTATTAGCTTGGCTAAGCAATTATAATTGGGTGGCAAGGGTTTATGCTGTCATCTTTGAAGATTCAATGGTGAGTAGAAATGTCCAATGCAGAACTGTAATTTACAACTCCAGCACATCCCTACACATTCAGCATAAAGATATTCCAATCTATTTTTAGATCTAATTTGCTCTTGACCAGAATTAAAATAATAATGTCATATGGGGGGCCAATAATGCCACCGCATACTAATTTAATCTACTCTTGTAGCAAGAACATTTGGCACGAGTGCACCAGAGACATATACACTCCAATTCACGCTCTTAAAGAAATCAACAAGAGGCTAGGCGTGGTGGCACACGCCTATAATCCCAGTGCTCAGGAGGCGAGGCAGGAGGATCTCTGGGAGTTCAAGGGCAGCCTTGGCTACATAGTGAGTTCAAGGTCAGCCTGAACTACATGGTGAGACCCTGAATGAAAACAAAAAAATCCACAAGAGTATGTCAATAGTGCTTTCCTATCCTGGATATGACAATACACATACTGCACAGCATCTATTCCATGCTTTACACAAATGCATGTAGCCAATCAAAACTTGTTGGAATCTATGTCTCCTTTTAGTAAAAACTTTAGAAAGTACAGGGACAGCATCTCCTACCCATTAGGTTAGCCATTATCAAGAAAACAGAAAGTAACAAGTGTCAAGGATGATGTGGAGAAACTCGAACCCCTATGCACAGGTGGTGGGAATGTAAGATGATGCAGCTGCTACAGAGAACAGGAAGGTGGCTCCTCAGAAATGTTAAAATATAAGCACTATCTGACCCAGCAGTTTCATTTCTGAGTATATACCCAAACAAATTCAAAGCAGAGACTCAAACAGATATTTGTACTGTACACCTATGTTCACAACAGAATCATACGAATAGCCAAAAAGCAGAAATAATCCAGGTGCCCACCAGCTGAGGAATGAATAAGCAAAATGTAGTATATGAAGAATGAAATATGTATACAAGGGAAGGAAATTTTGATACACGGATGAATCTTGATGACATTACGCTAAATGAAACAAGCTAGTCACAAAAGAACAAAGCCTGTAAGACTCCAACCCTATGATGTGCTAAGGGCAGGTAAATTCAATGACACAAAGTAGAATGGTGGTTGCCAGGGGCTGGGGGAGAAAGGATAAGTTATTGTTTCATGGGTCAAAGTCTCAGTTTGGGGAGATACAAACGTCCTGCAGACGGAGAGTGGTGATGGCTGCACACAACGCCACTGCACCTGCTGTCACTAAACCATATACCGTACTTTAAAATGGGTAAGTTTGTAAATTTTATATGTTACGTGCTTTACCACAATGAAAAAGTAACTCAGCAATAACATCATATTTTATAACAATATATTGCACTTGTCCCTTCATTTAAAAATAACCTGATAGTGAAGGATTTAAGTTGCTAAAACTGAAAGCAAAGCCATTCCTAAATTTTACTCCCTCATGTAGTCTGCTCTTTCTCATTTTGAGAGGGAAAATTAATAATCATTGATTTGCAAACACAAGGTCCCAAGTTCAATCCCCGGTACTCCCCCCCCCCACAAAAAAGCCAAGACAATAATCATTGATTTGGGTACATTTTATCGTTCTTAGAAATTTTAACCAAACTCACAGGAGCAGAGAGTAGAGTGGTGATTTCAGAGTGGGGTGTGGGGTGTGGGTGGGAAATGGGGAGATGCTGGTCAAAGCGTACAAAGTTCAGTTAGGTAGGAGGAATAAATATTAGAGATGTGATGTATAGCATGATGGCTATGTTTAATCATGCTGTACTGCATTCTTGAAACTTCCTAAGGCAACAGATCTTAAATGTTCTCACTGCAAAAAGCAACATTCAAGGTGATGGATATGTTACTAGTTTGATTATGGTAATTATTTCACAACATATATCTCCATCAAAACACCAACCTTAAATATATGCGATTTTTATTTGTCAGTTATACCTCAATAAAGCCAGATGGATGGTAGAAACTTCAGCCTCTGACACGAATAGAGGCCAAAAGGGGCTTCTCATTTGCCTGTGCTGAATAAGGGTTAAATAAAATAAGCCTCTAGATTCTTACCCTTGCCATCTAAGTATCTCCTCTGTCCTCACCTGCCACGAAGATTCAGGTGCAAAAACATGACATTTAAACTAAAAAGAGCACCTACATATACTCAGGGATTTTCAATCATTTTCAAACCACTTCCTCTTTACCAATCATCTCAGCAGCTAAGGGCTGACCTGAAGCAGTCCTTGGATCCAAACACACAAACTTGCCAGAGAAGACAAACATGCTAGGAGCTCTTGATTCCAGCTAAACTTGCTGTGGACTGCCATGCTGCTCTGAGGGAAGCTGTTCATTGGGATGGGGGTGAGATTGCCAGGGCTGCTGATGTGGGCAATAAATCAGGACCTTACCATGCATGGGGAGAGCATCAGCCTGTGTGCCTCAGGGGTCACTGTTGGAGAGAGTAGTGACTGCTGGGGGCCATAAGTGGGCTTTCAACATCTATCACATTCTGTTTCATGACTTGAGACTAGCTGCACAGGTGTGTTCAGTTTGTACAAGTTCATCAAGCTGAAAATTTATGAGGTGTTTAAAAAAGAAAATGTGTGTAAGGGGCAGTATGCAACCATGGTGATAAAATTACAATTAACCTCCCAAAGGGCAGAAAGTTTTTTACTCACCATGGTCTCCCCAGTATCTGGAAAAGGAAGCTATATACTCAGTAAATATTTATGAATGAATGAATGAATGAGTGAAAGAATGTCTTAGAGACAAGTTTCTTGGGGTGTTCTATTAAATAACTCATTTGCAAATATACAGCATAGTTACAGATTCTATTCAAGGAAAACTATGTCTACATAAAAGCATTATTGGAAGCGATTCTTAAGGAAATTTTCTACAACCTCGGTGTATACACTCTCAGTGCCCTCGAACACACTTTTAAAGCCCTCACACCCAACCATTACTGTCTCCACAGTCACATGGGCCTCACAGGAAGTTGCATTTCCAAAAATGACCTGCTCTTCATTTACTGTTACTGCAGGGCAACAATGATCCGATGGCACTGGCATTCGACCCAAAGACCACATCACTACCCTGCATTACCAAGACCAGCTACCCTTCTGAGGCCCACTGCACTCCTTTGGAAACTGAAAGGGCTAGACACAATGTTGGGTGAGTTATCTTTAGCTCTATAATTCCAGAAATACGTGAAATGTTTAGCAGCTTTCCTGTAAAAAAGTAGAAAGAAGGCTGAAAGAAGATCATGAGTCCGTGGAATTACAAACACAAAATGAATCTATCTTTCCAATAAATTGGTTAATAACTCTAAAAGCCGTGCCAGGAATAGCTGATTTCACTTTCATTTCAATTCTTCTTCGCTACTGGCTAACATCAAGCACATTTGCATATGCGCCACACATTCCCATATATTTAGGATATTGAATGCTTTCCTAGGTTTCTATGCTAGGGCCCTATTCCAACTCCACATCCAATTTGAGGAATGACTCTTCTGCAGTCAAAACAATCTAAACGGACATTTAGGATTGGGGCCCCGAAATAGAGGAATTTGTCAAATAGAAACATTGTTTTTTCCTTTAAAAAGTTTTCTTGAAATTATAATATGCCAGGAACATCTCTGTAATTGCAGGAGGCTCTGGTTAGTAAGAACACTTTAGTGACTGTAATAGGTTGGACTGTGGGTTAACACCCACGTACTTAAAAGCTAAATGGAATAAGGAACATGTAAAGGAACTCAGGGCAATAGAAGGGAATAAATTTTTTTCACATGATCCCCTTAATTACAGTATTGCCTGCCACTGTGAGGCCCACGAGGGTCAGAATTAAATGGGCTTATAATATACCTTCCTGGTTTTAAACACTCGGATTCTAGGGTTCCCCTAAGTTAATGAAAGGCCACATTTTCACAGTCTGGGACGGCAAAGTAGAGCAAAAAGCTACTCCCTCCTACTTTCTAGCTGGGTGGCCTCCAGAAAGTTACGTGACCGAAGTAAGCCTCTCTGTCTCATAATTTTTTAAATGAGATTGTTGTTGGAATTAAATGAGATGATACGTGCAACGTGCCCACTGTCAGGCACATGTGAAGCTCTCCCACATGTTTACTGTCATTACCATTAAAATCCATTTAACTGTCACATTATCGCAGTATTTTCACAGCAGAGCATGGTTAGCATAAAGCACTTCCAACCCAAGCAGCCCAGGCCGGCGGGTTTGTATACAGTAGCCACTGTGTTCCTGGTCAGAACAACCCCAGGGGGAGCTCCTGGTGCAGAACCGGAGCCCGAGACCCTATGACACTCGCTCCCTCTCTTCCTGCAAGAGCCTCGGGCGAGGAAGCGCCCAGCCCCTCGGACCTGCACTTCAGAGCCCTAACCATGCCAGCCCCTCCCAGGACATCTCCGCGCCTGGTGTAGCTGAGGGCTGGTGCCCTGCCCACGGACAGCAGACGAGGTAGAGCAGGCAGGCAAGAGACGCCAACGCTCGGCGACCTCCGTCTGCGCCCGCCGCTGCGGGAGGGCACAGGAGATGCGCGGCCGCCAGGGGCCTGGGCCCGGGGATCTCCGCCGGGGCGCTGGCTAAGGCCGGGAGAACACCTCTCCTCGCATCACCCGACCGCGACCACCGGGTACCGAGGTGCCGGGGCGCCCACCCGCGCGGCGGGGGGCCCGGGGCGGCTCCCTGCGCAGATGGCGCCGGCAGCCGGGTGGATGATGCTCCAGCCAGCACCTCGCGGCGGAGCTGCCTCCGCGAAGGGATTTTCCCCTCCGTCCCGAGCCCGGAGCGCTGGTCAGGTCCTCAGAGGCTGGGTGTGGTGCTGGGACTCCCGGGCTCGCACTCGCAGACCAACAAAGCCCCCCGCCAGTGCCCGCACCGCCGTCCTCGCCGACTTCTGAGTCCTCTCCGGAGCGGCGGGAGCCGAGGGAATCCGGCCTCGCCCCACGAACTCGCCCCGCGCAGGTGTGAGCGCCTCCGAACAAAGCCCACGCCCAGCTGTGCCGGGCACCGGCGGGCAATGCCGTGCGCTCCGCCCGCTGGGCGCCCTCCGCGTCCCCGCAGCGAAGCCGGGGCTCCGGGCCCTGCAGTCTGCGGTGCGCACGGGAGCCCGGCACCCCGGCTTCGCGGAGGGCGCGGGCGGGAGCGGGGTAGAAGTTGGCGGCGCTGCGGTGCGCGGGGCCGGGGAGGCAGAAGGAGTTGGCGGTCCGCTGCGGGCCGGCGCCGCCTGACAGGAGCCCCCGCGCCCTCCTCCGCTCGAGTCGCCCCCCGGGGCCGGACCGAGCGCCCCGCCAGGCGCGCACGGAGCTACTCACGTTCTCGCGCCGGCCCGCCGCTCCACCCGAGAGCGACCGTCGTTCGCGTGTGTGACGACCCTGTCGCCTCCAGAGGCCGCAGCCGGGCCGCCCCTGCGCTGTGCCCCGCGCCCGCCCGCGCGTCTGAGGCTGGGAGCGCGGTGCGCGCCGCCCGCGACCCCGTGAGGAGAGGCCGCCGCGCCCGCGCGCCCCTGCCCAGCGGCGCGCTCCCGCCTCCCCTGCGGCGGCCACTGCCCGGTGAGGGGTTCCGGCCGCCCGCGCCTCACCTGCGCGAGCCCGCGAGCCGCTTGCGGGAGGAGGGCCCGGCCAGGAGTGTGCGGGGACGGGTGCTGGGGTTTGGCTGCAAAAGACGTTCCAGAAAATGGGTGGCGTTTAAATGCCACTCACAGGTTTAGGTTTCGGTGGGAGGTCTCTCTCTCTCTCTCTCTCTCTCTCTCTCTCTCTCTCTCTCTCTCTCTCTCTCTCTCCCCCCCCCTCCCCCTTTCTCCCCCTCTCCCCCCCTCTCCCCCTCTCCCCCTCTCTCTCCCTCTCTCCCCCTCTCTCCCTCTCTCTCCCTCTCTCTCCCTCTCTCTCCCTCTCTCCCCCTCTCCCCCTCTCCCCCTCTCCCCCTCTCTCTCCCCCCTCTTTCTTTCTCTCCCCCCCCCTTTGTACACATTTAATGTCTTCTAAACTCCTCAGTTGCGATTGGCATTGAGTAGGTGGTGGAGTAGGTGGTGTTTCTGTTCGCTTGTTTTACAGCTGACCTTTCCAAATATCCCTCAGAAAGAGAGTCATTGCGTAAGGTGGATGCTGTCCACATCGCCGTGGGGATTGGGTTTCTGGTCCCAGCGAACAAGAACAAATTCGTTGAAATGTGCTGATTTTCAGATTTGGGAGTACTGTGGAGTTGTTAAGGACTAACCAGGATTTGCTAGCTATGTAGCATCTGGATAAGTACCCGGCCCAGTATCCCTAGATCCTCCACACCCAGGAGCCTGCCAGGTACACCCGCCTGGCCCCTGCAGCAGGTCCTCTTTCACTTGCTCTCTTCAGCTTTCTCGTTTGATTCAAGAAAACATTTTCGAGCTCCTCACCTCCCCCACCAGCGACCTCCAGGGCAGGTGCTCGGCAGGACTGGGGAATGGAGAGGGAAGAGCTCTTCCCTCAAGAGGCTCACAGCTCCTCTGCCCTGGTCAACTTCAGCTTGAATTCACCACTTGGACCCACCTCCTTGGCAGGGAGAAAGCAGCTTCTTTTCTCTCCCCTCCTGCCAGCCACAAGGGCCCCTGTGTCCCGGAAGTAATGTGGGGGTCCCTGCCTCCTGCATCCTTGCTAGAGTTATTCCCTCATTCCTCTCACTCTGTAACCCTGCTCCTTGCTCCACCGCCACTCACTTGGGGACCTCACATCTCGATTAACTGTCCACATATCCCTCTGCAATACCTCTCAAAAAAGAAAATAGGGCTGGGGATTTAGCTCAGTGGTTCCACCGCCTGCCTCGCAAGCGCAAGGTCCTGAGTTCGATCCCTGGTACAGAAAGAAAGAAAAGAAAGAAAAAAAAAATGATTCCATGCTACTACTTAAAACATCCAGACTGGTTCTCTGTGGTCTAAAACTAAATTCCAGGTCTCCTGGTGTGCTCTCCACCCTGCCTCCTCCAGTGAAGAGAATGTTTGCTAACTGTAAGCCTCTGCGTGTGAGTCCTTCCACCTAGAATATCAGTCCATCGCTTGTTCTTGCAGTGACCTCTTGATCATCCTTCAAACCCCCAACTCGGTTGTTAACCACCTTTGTGAATTCTTTCCTGAGCCCTTGTGTGTTGGAATCATCTGCTTGCATGCCTCGCTCCAAGCAGTTCACTTCTCTGAGAACAATTTGTCCTATTTTTGTGTCAACTGATCTCCCACCGATAGAAATGAAGCCACAGTCCCACCTGTGAAGAGGACTTACAGCCCCTCAACTCCCTCCCTCCCTGCTGGGAGTCTTGGGGTTCCCAGCATGTCCTTCTCATGTGTCCTACCCTGTACTCTGCTGCCCTGAGGCTGCCCTTTGGACACCCAAGGCTGTTCAGTTAATCACCTCAGTGATTTCCTGACCATGTTCTTTTCCTTGAATCCTCCAGGGCAAGTCTGTGAGGTGGGAAAATGACATTCTCTCCTTCATTCTTACACTGGCTCTGGATGGCAGTTGGTCCCCTGGGCACTGAACCCACTGGGCCGTTTCTCCCTGTGTTACAATCTCATAAAAACCCTCCTTAACTGCTTTGGCTTCTGTGTGAATTCCCCTTCCTCTTTAGGCCCTAGTCCTGGCCCAGGACAGAGAGAGAATGAGGTCCTGTGAGGTCCACACTGGTCCTGACGCTTGGAGACCACTTCGGATACAGACGTGCTCAGGGTTGTTGAAGGATGAGTGCATGAATGAATCTCAGGCAAGGGCCAGCTTCTCTGGGTGCAGCCTCCCTCACTGCTAAGGTAGAATAACAGCCCAATACACAGGGTGACTGTGAGCATCAGCCTGGCACACTGGACAGGATCTAGGACATTAATAAGTGCCTGGCAAATTCCAGTTTGAATGGCAATCAAAGAAATACATACTTGAATTAAAACAAAAAAAGAAGCCAGAGAGGAAAATTCTTCAGAGGGAATGGAAACCACATTAACAGCATGGAATTAAAATTAAAGATGTGTGATGCTCTATGATGTTTGTAAGAACACAAAATTATTTTAAATTTCCAGCTTTAATTTCCAGTGTATGGTTTCAACTGCATTGCAGCCCTTACATTGCTGGGGATTAGTCTCCCCAGAGGATGAGCTAGTGGCAGGGAGAATCAAACAGCTGCTGCAGGAGAAGCGAAATGAAGGGAGCATGGAGGAGGGGCTGGAAGAATGATCTGAAAAAGGATTAGAAGGATGCCTGAGTGGGCAAAGGACTTTCTAATGCGTTCTATTTGATTTGCTTGGTGATGCACACGGCATTTCCAATTGGCTGCATCGCCAGTGAGATGCCCAACTCACCTCCCCACCTTACGCCCCCACCTCCTATTCTGAGCTTCAGTCCGTCCTAACCCACATGAGGGCTGGGAATGAGGTAAGTCTGTTGTCCTCATCACTTGATAACAAGGAATTTTCCCTAAGCCTGGGGCTGTTGTGAGCACTTCACGTTTGCCATTCCATGCAGTATGTACTGTTGTCCTCCCCTTTCAGGGAACGAGGCAAGAGAGGTAAAAAAGTAACTGGCAGAGATCACACAGCCAGCCGCAGAGACGGGACCCAATCCTGGGTACTAGGAGTCTACAGGCCCACCGTCTTAACCACACTGCTACACCACCTGCCAATCACGGCGCACTAAAGTTCTCTTGTGTTGATGGATGCATCAGAATGACACTGCATGAAAACTGCGAATCAGAAGGCCATGGAGCCCCCCAGTGGTACCTGCGATGAATGAATATGTTTTTGCCTTTCTCTTCTTTTGCAGTTTCTCAGAATTCTATCTCTTCTTTTCCTTCTCCACTTTTTTTTCCTCTTGCCTAATTTTTCATCCTAGTTTTCTTAATCCGCATGCATGCCTCGGGCCTGTCAGGGGAGGTGGTGTACTTAGCTGTGCCCTAAAACCTGATATTAATTTCTCCAAGACCTAACAGAGACCCAGTGATGCTAATAATGAGCAGTGTTTTCATGAGCAAATTACTTCCCCTCTCTGCCTGTTCCCATACTGTGAAATGAAAGAGTCGGGTTAGGTGAACATGGAAATTCTTTTTCAGCTGTGCCACTTTATGACTCTAATGGTAACCAAGAGCATTTATTTGACTCCTCTAGTGAAACTCAGATGAAAGATGGCTGAATTTTGGGTCAGGAAGATTGGAGCACTGAAAAAAAAAATATACTCTATAATAGCATCACAGGGTAGCTTGTTATAAAAATGGCTTATTTCTTTTTTTCTTCTTTTTTTGGGGGAAATGATGAGACAGAGTCTTGCTATGTAGTTCAGGCTGGCCTTCAACTGACTGTGTAACCCAGGCTGGCCTCAGACTTGTGGCAATCCTCAGCACTCAGCCTCCTGAGTGCTGAGATTACAGGTGTGTGCCACCACACCCAGAAAAAATGACTTATGCCAATGTCATCATTTTAAGACTCTGTGGCTGAGCAACATGCATTTGTGTTCTATATGAAAGAGCACTGCAACCCAGTGTTGTCAAAAAGCATAGTTATTATCTGAGAAGTTTCTAAGATGGCTTCCACTTACCCCTCCTCCTGATTCATGCCCTTGTGCAATCCACACCTCTCACTGTGTTAGCTTTCTGTCTCTGTAACAAACACCTGAGATAACCACCTAATAAAGAGAAAAGGGTTATTCTGGCTCATTGTTTCAGAGGTTCAGTCAGTGGTTGGTCCGAGGACCAAAAGAAGCCCCATTGCTTCTAGGCTCATGATGTGGGAATCATGGTGGAGTGCACGGTGAAACAAGACTGCTCACTTCATGGCCAGGGAACAAAGGAGAAGGGAGACGAGGCTGGGGTCCTGCAGTCTCGTTCCAGGGCACAGTCCCAGTGGCCCCCACTAAGCCCCACCCCTGAAAGATGCCAACACCAATCTGGGGACTAAGCCTTCAACGCATAGGCCTTGGGAACATTCTAGATCCACGCTGTAGCAAGTATCGTCTAGGCCTAGTGGCTCGCTTCTGAGGAACAGTTAACCACGCCAGTGGGAGGTCACCCCTGACATCCAGGCTATGAATGACTCTGCTTTCTGTTTTGCTCATCTGCCTGCTTGCTTGGAAGACATGAGTTTGCCTGTGTCGAGCTGTGCACACAAAGGCTGACAGCCTGGGAGGACTAAAAGGAGCTGACTGCTGCCTCAGTCTCATGGGTGAACTTGAAAGCCCGTCGTCCCCCAGCCAAGCCTTGGGAAGACACCAGCCCGGGCTGACTCCTGGACTTCAGTCCATGGGAGACCCTGTGCCTTGGACTCAGCCAAGCTGTGTTTCATCTCCAGACCCACAGAAATTGTAAGACAAGAAATGCTGCTATGTTAAGATGCTGAATCCGTCACTGACATAGCTGTTTAAGTGTATTTCAGAGCTCTGACTCTGCATCTGACCACAGGCCTATTTCCTGGCTAGAAAAAGGACAAAAACGTTCAACTGCCATTGGCATAAGGTGAAGATGCAGTGCTAGATAAAGAAGCAATTGTGAGAGAGATGAGGCATCAGTATGGCTTTTCCAATTAGCCCCAGTCTTCCCTAGCTCAACACCCCAGAGTCATACTGTGCCCCTACACCACTCGGGGGTGGACTGTCCACTGTGCCCCAGCCAGAGCTGGTCCTTTTTGTCCCCTCAGCTGCCAGCCACAGTGTCAGCTGGCCCACACTGCTAAAACTTTGTAGTGTGTGATTGTTACTCATTATGGATAATAATAGTATATGCAGTTATATATTCACAATATACAAGTAATGCTAGGACGTGCAGTTTGATGCATCACCTGATCCATGAGCAATGGAAAGTTTCCACAGACGCAAAACACCAGTTGCTCCCCCATGCTTCGCCTCACCATCTGCCACACAACCACAGAATCCTGCGTGCCAGCCTGATGCCATTTGGGCACGTGGCAAACAGAAGCAGAAATTTGAAACCCGTGTCTTACCTGGTGCTTAGCAACACGGTATCCCCACACCTAACTAAAAGGAGGTGGTGTGCAGTGTGATGGTCACACTGCGGGGAATGTGCCCTTTGTGGCTGCCATATGTGGATTTCTTCTCTGAGAGCTTGTGAGTCACTAGGATCTTCATTTTGGCTCAACCCACTGCCTGCCATGCTTGGAGAACCAAGTTGGAAAGAGCAGGAGCATTTTCAGTGATAATAAGCATGTTCCTATAGCCAACTCCTCCATCTGTTCCTACAGTTTCCGTCTACAGGAATGTACAAAGGTTCTGCAAAACAGATTTAAGACTAGCCAAGGTCCATGTCCAATCAGCCGTTGCAGATGGGGTCATCAAGGACAGGAAACTGCTGCTCGGGAAGAGATGCTGAGAAACTTCTGATCTTTGCCCTTCATTTCTGGCTTCAGGGGGAAAGCTGACAGGTACAATGAAGATAAATTCACTGCGGAGGAAAGGAAAAAAGTACTTCAGATGCAGGACTCTGCTGTTCTAAGTAAACAGTGATTCAGTGGCTTTCTTATGAGGGGTGATCGATAAATAGGGTGAATGTTTAAATTTTTTTTTTTTTTTAAACTCATTACAGTAAAAGACACATTGCCAAGAATCATGGGATAAGTGAGTTTGAAGTGAGATGGAATATTCTGAGTATTTCAAGGGAGATTAATGGCAATATGTCTTTTCCTGTAGTGAAATTTAAAAATTTAAAGTCACTGTATATTTGATCGCCCCTCACTGTTTACAGTAATGTCTGTCAAATAAAAATATTGTGATGTGTCCTCATCCACTTTATTCACTGAGCCTCGCACCCTATGACTTCCAGCTCTTCTCCAAAAAAACCATGAAAGGTAAACATTTCGAATCAATCCAGGACATGGAGGCAGCCAGGACAGCACAGCTAGACACTCATGAGTAGGAGGACTTCCCGAGCTGCTTCAGAAAATGGCAAGGATGATGGGATAAGCGTGTTCAAAGTGAGGAAATATTTTGAGGGGGATCTATAGCAAAGTGTCTTTTACTGTAATAATTTTTAAAAATTTAAACATTCACCATACTTTTTAACATCCCTCATATTTACCTGTCATTTGTTGCATTTTTAAGAAGAAAGGGGGTCTTGCCGGGGATTTAGCTCAGTGGTTCTGCTGCCTGCCTCACAAGCACAAGGTCCCAAGTTCAATCCCCCGGTATTTAAAAAAAAAGAAAAGAAAGGGGGTTTTAGGTTAATACACAATTTGCATTTTCTTTTAACCCTTGATTTAAATTTTACTTCTTTGAATATTTTTAAAATCATGATAAGATGCACCTGACAAAATTTACCTCCTTAACAATTTTTAAGGGCATAGTTCAGTGGTGTTAAGTACATTGTGCAACCCTCACCACAAGCCCTCTCCAGAACTCTTTTCACCTTGAAAACTGAAACTTTATACCAATTAAAGAGCAGCTACCCCTTGCCCTCTCCTTCCAGGGTCTATAGCAACCATTCTTTTTACTATGAACTTGACTGTTCTAAGCACCTCAGATAAGTGGGATAACACAGTAGTTTTTTGTAACTGGCTTATTTCACTTAGCATAGTGTCCTCAAGGTCCAACTATATGTCAGAATTTTTTCTTAAATGATGAATAATATTCTATTACACATGCATACCGCATTTTATTGATTCATCTACTGATGAACACTTGGTTGCGTCTACCTTTAGGTTCTCATGAATAATACTTTTTTTTTGAGACAAGTTCTCACTATGTAGTCCAGACTGGCCTTGCACTCACTGTGTAGCCCAGACTGGCCTCAAATTTGCAGCAATCCTCCTGCCTCAGCCTCCCAAGTGCTGGGATTATAAGAGTGCACCTCTACACCCAGTGAATAATAAATACTATTATGAACACAACTGTACAAATATCTCCCTGAGATCCTACTTTAAAACTTTTTTGGATATATACACAGAACAGAGATTGCTAGGTCTCTAGCTAGATCTAGCTAGATCATATAATAATTCTATTTTAAGTTTTTTGAGGAATCAGCATGTTGTTTTCCATAGCAGCTGCATTGCTTTACATTTCCACCAACTGTGCACAAAGGTTCCACATTCTCCACCTTCTTGCCAAAACTTACTTGTTTTACCATTTGTTTTAGCCATCCTAATGTGTCTAAGTTTTTCCAACATTTTCTTGTCAGCTATCCATAGAATACAGGAGAGTCTAGTGTTTTAGAAGGCCCTGCTCTGGCCCTCCCAGAGCCTGTAGCACCCTCCCCCTTACAGACCGCATCTGGGTACCTAGGATTGAAGAATTCCAGTGGGACCTGCAAAAGCTACTTCTCTGGCAGGGTGTGGTGGTGCATACCTGTGATCCCAGCACTTTCCAGGCTGAGGGCAGAGAATTGCTGAGAGTTCAAGGCCAGCATGAACTACATAGCAAGACCCTGTCTGAAAAAAATAGAAAAGAAAGGAAAAGAAAAGAAAAGCTCCTTCTCCATGCTGCCCAAAATGGACTGCTCTGCTGTTGTGCACAGCTGCAGACCTCATAGGTGGCTGGTACAGGTGCCTGCACAGATGTGGGTGTGGGTTGGAGTACTCAAACTGAGTGTGCTTGAGGGTTTCAAAAGGCTTAAGACTAATAGGTAAGCCGGGGTGGGCTCTAGGTTGGGTCTTCCCACACCACCACATTCTAACACAGAACACCGAAGAACCTAAGAATTCTACATTCAAACCTGGATATCAATCCTGCTCTTTTAATTAGTTAGACCTGCATGTGAACCTACAATTATAGACCTTTCCCAATCCCCCATGTGTTAGGGAAGATAATGAATCTATTTCTTAATGAAATGGGTATACTGATACATTAAAACATACTGAAGACACTAAATTTACTTCTGGATTTAATATTGGTTTAGCAATAGTTCATATTTGAATAGACCTAATCCTAATTCTTCTTTTTCATGAAACAGCAGAGAAGAGGGAGCCAAGATTAATTGGAACAATAAAATTTTCTTAAAAATGACTACTGCTATCTTAATTTTTGGCCAAGAACCCTGAGATTTTTTTTCTCCCAGTAGCCAAATGTCTCAAAAGTTTCCACAATTTTGATATTAATTTTATTAGCAATATTTTAAACAGCATTGTAGCATATATAAAACATTAGGTATTGGATACTAAAAGCACAAAAGTTACTTCTTTTAAGAAATATCAACCTAAGCAAGTGAGCAGGTATATTATATAGAGCATATAAGATATTTTGTTACTGAAGACAGTAATTTTTTAAACTATTGAGTTTTAAATCTTGATGTGTCATTATATGTTATGCCAATTAAACACCTGTGTAGGGCCAGTCTGCTCCCTTTCCTTAGAATGAGCCCCCCATCCCTGGATGCTCAAGCGGGGTTTCTTACTCGCCTTTGTTAAGAACCAACCTGATCTTTGTCAGCTCCCCAAGCTAAGGTCCCTTACTATTTTTCTTACTTTCTAGTTAAAGCTTTTTTCTGAAAAATTAAAAGCATACTTGTGTATAGTGCTTAACAAAAAGCTTGGCACATAACAGGCTCTGAATTTGGGAGAAGAGTGTGAGATTTGTGAATTGGAGACATTGAGATTCCAGAGGATATTTGCTCAAAGTCACATGGTATCTTACTTACTTTTCTTGTTGCTGAGACAACATACCTGACACCCACAGTTAAGGGAGGAAAGGTTTATTTGGCTCACAGTGTGTAGAGGTTTCAGTCCATAGTGGGCTGGCTCCAAGGCAGCGTGGCACTGCAGAGGGGCATCGCAGAAGAGAAACAGTTCATGTGCAAAGCAGGCCAGGCAGGTGGCAAGTAGCAAGCAAGAGACAAGAGACAATTGCTGCTCTTTTTCTGTTCCTTATATTTTTATCCAGGATACCCACCCGTAGGCCAGGTAGCACTCACACTCTTAATCCTACCTAGAACTGTGCCAAGCCAATCAATGGACAAATCCTTGATCCCAGCATCACATGCTCCAGATCCAGCCACCTCTGAAAACACTCCACCTATGACCACATGAGGCTTTGGGGGGACATCTAGACACAAGCCATAGCACATAGTAAGGCCAAGCGTTGTGGTGCATTCCTGTAATCCCAGGACTCAGCACTCAAGAGGCTGAGGCAGGAGGATTGCTGCTAGTTTGAGACCAGCCTGGACTACATAGTGAGTTCAAGGCCAGCCTAGAATACACAATATATCTCAAAAAAAAGTCACACAGTAAAAAATTCCAGCAGGGATTTGAATCAAGGTCCACTTGTGCTTTCAATAAATTCATCGAGCACCCAATATATAAATAGGGTGCTCAGCAGTAAGAGCTGCAGCAGTAAGAGAGGCAAGAATCCCCATCTCAGGATTCTTTCAGCTTGGAAAGGAGAGAATGACACTAAACAAATATTTGCCTAATTATCTCATTTCAGTTGTAAAAAGTGCAACAAAAGAAAAGCTGAGGATGTAAGAAGATTGTAAATATGTGGAACCAAATTTATGCCTGAGGACCAGACACATTTCTCGGAGGGTTTTAAGCTGAGTGAAGTGAGCAAGGGGAAAGAGACCACTGGGAACAAGAAAGGGGATTTGTATAGACCACAAAAGGTAAGAGGGTTTGGGCCATGCAAGCACCTGATAGAGCAGCCGGAGGCTGGAGCACGCTGAGGAAACGGGAAAGATGCATGAGCTGAGGCTGCAGGGACACACGGGCCAGGTGACACAGGCCCTTGATGTTGCGATAAGGATTTTGGAACACTGAAGGATTTTAAGCTTCCTGCTTACAGATGGAGAACGGATTAGAAGGAACAAGAGTGGATGTAGGAGACTAATTCAGAGGCTTATTAAAGGGCTCAGGGGAAAAATGATGGAAATGAAGCAGAACGAATGGAATAAGGCTCTGTAAACTGAGGGCTAAACACTGATGGGGCCTGATCAGGACTAAGGGAAATAGCAGGTGGAGGAGGTGTGGGGGCCTAGGCTGGGACCGCTCGGGTTAGTGGGATAGAACAACCTGGACGAGGGTCAGCTGGGGAGTTAGGGGTAGGGCAGAGTGCCCAGGCAGAGCTTAGCGTCTTGAGCCTGAAGTGCTGTTGCTGTCCCAAGAACAGGAGACGAGTAATGTGTGCATGTGCATGTGTGTGCGCGCGTGTGTGTGTGTTTGTGTGTGTGTGTGTGTGTGTCCTGCGCACAGGACAGGTCTGCGGGAGATGGAGAGGGCGACTGAGAAAGTGGAGAGCAGGGGTTTGCCCTGCAGCAGAGAAGCGAGTCCTTTGCCAAAGGGCAAAGCAAGCTGAGAAGTTCACGAGGTAAAGGGGAAACCCTGGAAAGGGCAGTTTGGAAGCCTCTGAAAACTGAGGAGAGAATGTTCTGCAGTGAAATGTTGCTAACAGGCTGAAGAGAGACCTGAGAAACCATTCCTAGACAGAAGACTGGCAACCTTAGAGAAAGGCAAGTCCGGGGTGATTAGGAGGAGTCAGCTTGGAGTGTAGACTGAAGAGGAGACTGAAAAGGAGACCTGTGAGTAGTGACGACCTGGAGCAAATGGGGAGAACGTGGAACCCGAGGAGACGTCTGTCTGTAAAATAGGGAGACTGGCCTGTATTTAAATGCCAACAGACTGGATCTAGAAAGTTTAAAAAAAATGAAGTCACTGCAAAGGACTGTCCATAAGCAATAAATAAAAGTAGTGACCATACTTTCCAAATTAAAAATTAGGACAGATGATGATGGCATTACAGAGTATTAGAGATCTTGGAATAATATAAAGCTGTATTAAATTACCTCTGTTCACAATTTAAATAAAGATCACCCATGTGTTAATCAGATTCTCACCACTATGACAAAATACCCGAGGGAAAAACTTAAAGGAGGAAAGACTTGTTCACTCCATGATTGAGTGGCGCCATTGCTTCTGGGCAGAACACCTTGGCGTAAGGGTGTGGCAGAGTGCAGTGCCTTATCTCCTGAGGCAAGAAAGGGCTGGTGGGGAGGAAAGGAGAGGGACAGACAGACAGACAGCGTTGACTGTCCCGGGCTGAGCTTCTTGTTGCTGCCTCCTGTTGTTGCACCTGGGCTGTTTTCTCTTACCAAGTGCTGTTTTGAGACAGAAAAGGTAGCAGAAACCAAACCACTTCATCTCCTGCTTGCTTCCATTTGCTAAAATTAAAGGACCCTCCTATTAATAGTCTAACAACTTCCAGTGTAACACAAAATGAGGGTACCGCACTGTAGTTTCAAATGATCATTAAGGCCGAGGAACATGCAAACTGTCTGTTAGTGCTACTTTAAGTGAAAATGGTGGGACACAAAATGCTATGTCCACTATGACTGCAACTTGAAACGCATACAAGAGAAAGGTAATTTGCAAATAAACCATTCTATTAAGATGACAAACTTTGGACTGTTTCTACGTCATTTCTCTAACATGTGACTGGACACACCTTCTTTTCAATAAATATTTTTATTGATGATCTTGGTTTGGTTTTATCATTTCTTTCCCTTCTCCATCGTCATGTCCTACACCAGTGAGTGGAAATTGGTGGGCGTGAGGACATTCCTTGGAGTTGGCAGTGAAACTTGTAGTTTAGGTAGTGAATGTTCTTACTCTAAAGCCCAAGGATAGAGCACTCGCGAATGTGTGCCCTGGGTTAGGGGTCTTGGCATTCTGGTGATCTTTGAAAGATGGTCCAGAAATAGAATACACCATAGTTATTTGATCTTACAATAAGGGAAACACACATGGGTGAAGCAGGGTATGTGCTTACTTAAAAGATTTTCTACACTTAGGCTTTTTAATGATTCTTTTTGGAAATAATGGTATTTAAAAATAGAAATAAGGGCTGGGGATGTAGCTTAGCATCACAGCACCTGCCTGGCAAGCATGAGGTCCTGAGTTCAATCCCAGGTACCAAAAAAAAGAAATAAAAAAAAATTTAAACTTTGGTATATTTTGCTCATTACTGCATACTTGTATTGCATAAAGATAAATAAAAGTTTTGTGATGTAGAAGGTATTTATTAATAATGTGATTAAGTCTTAATTTTTTACAAGTCCGGATTTTTATTAAGCAAGATGATGTTCATTGTCACTGAAATCATTTTGGGTTAAGGAATAATGAACAGTGATTCTTCATGGAGCATTACGTGTCAGTCAAGTATATGTGGATATTATGTGATTTTTTTTATCTTGTTTCATCCTTACAACCATACGATTTTCTGATATTGTTATCTCAGTTTACAGGATTAAGAAACTCTACCTCACAAGGGTTAACTTGCAGTAAGGTCATGTGTACAAACTTGTTTTCTTGGGGCTGGGGATGTAGCTCAGTGGTATCTCACCTGTCTGGCAAGCGCAAGGTCCTGAGTTCGATCTCCAGTACTGAAAAAAACAAAACGAAACTTGTTTTCTTCAAAGTCACTGTGAGTTCCACCGCCATACTTTTAGTAAAAGAAATTAATTATAATATAATTACACATAGGAAGACAGTTCCAAAGCTTTCCCAAATGACTGCTTCAAAGATCAAGACACTATCTTCTGAATCACAAGGTCCGGGACTTTGGTATTTTCACTAAAGTCTGACCCATTATTATCATTTCTTAAGTATGTCTGACACATACTAAGTGTCTAATAAATCTCGATCAGTGAATAAAGAGCTCCAGAGCTGTGTGTGCACTGTGAAGTATAATGAGGGTCCCTGATTAAAAAATAAGTTTTAAATCACACTGAGCCTAAAGGTAGCACAAAGAATTTTGTTCTTCTGCTACAAATTAAATTTTAATTAAATTAAATTCAGCTACAATTTAAATTCCTAGGTCGAGGCTCACAAAAACGAAGTGCAGATGTTCTCTGGAGACTGCTCTTGCCCTGCTTGCCAAAATTCCAGCCTTGTAGCCTTGACTCAGCTAGAAGGGCTGCCCTCTGTCACCATTTCTTGACAGGCAGTCTCAGCGAAACGGGAAAGACTCTGCAGTCAAGACTTGAGGTAAGGATAGAAAAGCCCGTGATATATTTAATAGCGAACTGGTTTCAATTCAAATGACATGACTGCACAGTACATAACTTCTGAGATCCAGGAGAAACATAATTTCCTGAATATATTAAGTATCTTTTTGGCAAAATATAAAAACATATGAAGTCTACAGGTTCCAAGTTCATGTTGTTTTCTGAAATAAATTTCAAAAACACGGACACTGAAAATTATTTGGAAGCAAATAACATGGAATGCACTAATTTATGTAGCACACAAGCACTGGTCTCTAGAATCTATTAAATTATTTTCACATAAGCAAGAATGGGCATTATTCATATCCTCAATTTATATCCCCATACTATTGTATAGATTGAATATTCTTGGGACCAGAAGTGCTTCAGATTTCAGATTTATTTGGGAATATTTGCATATCCATGAAGAGATATTTTGAGGATGGGCTCCAAATCTAAACACGAAATTTATGTTTTTTTAGCAGCATCATATGATATAATAATAAAAGGTAATACAAAAAGTAAAAAAAATGATTGCATGATTCTTTCAAAGACTGGAGGGGAAAGAGTGTTGTACAATTTAGTCTGTAACATCACATTTGAGAAATATTTTGCTTTCAGAACGACAGTATTTATTTCAGTGAAAATTAATTTAATGCACTTTCCTTCTATAATTTATTTTCTCAGGACACAAAATATTGAATATTAACACTAATATTTATTAAAACCTACTATATTCCAGGTACTTTGACCTACACCGTTGCTAGTGCTCACAACTCTGCATTTTTCAGAAGATAAAACTCTTGTCTCTGAGAGTTTTGTCAGCTATGTCTGTGACTGTGACAAAATACTTGAGAAAATCAACTTAAAAGTGGAAAGACTTACTTTGGCTCATGGTTTCAGAGGTTTCTGTCCATGGTACCTGGAGTCTGTTGTTTCTGTGCCTGTGTGGAGGTCACCAAAGCACCACAACAGGGAGCACACAGCTGACCAAAGCTGCTCACTTCCTGGTGGCTAGAGAAACAGGAAGAGAAACCTTGTTTTTGTAACAACGCGCCCCCCCCAACCATTACCATATGAATCCATCAGTGCATTAATCCATCTATGATGTTGGAGTCCTCATGATCCAGTCATTTTCCAAAGGTTCTATCTATGAACATTGCTGTTTTGGGGAACCAGCCTTCAGGGAACATTTAAGATCCAAGTCATAACAGAAGTTAAGTAACTTGTCTGAGGCCACACTCTGAATCACTTAGGATTCTACAGAGACCTTCATCTTCAGAGAAACTATATATAAAATTCAACAATGATGCAACCTACTTTGTTCTATCTGTGTATTTCCACAATGTGTAGGACATTGTCCACTATGCTCTTTCATTGTTTGTCCTTCACAGAATGTTTAGAGGACAAATTCTTTGAGATACTGAAATGACATACAGAGTCAGGCTAATGATACAAATGGCACCTAACAAATGTCATTTTAGAAAAACAAAGGAACGTTTCTGTCTCCTCTTATAGGAAATCACTGGATGGAAATACAGATCACCACCATGATCAAAATCAGTAAGCCCTCAACCATAATTTGGAAAGCAGTAGTGAGTCCTGGGCTGGGAATTCAATGATTCAAGTCATGAAATGTAACAAGGGAACCAGACAAACCTCCACTTTCAATGCCGTACTTTGCCAAACTCTTTTGTGGGATAACTGCTGCCTTCCCTAAGGCACAGGGCATTTGTTAAAATAAAACGAGAAAGCATATCTGAAGATGTTTTAGAAATTTTTCAAAAAGCCATAGGTAATTATAAATGTGCTATATACAAATGTATTAGCACAACTGTTGTTCATTGAAGGTACAGAGCTTGCTTGCCCATTAATTTATGAACAGAGTTTCTTGAAGGATCTAGGCAATATGGTAGCCCAATAAAATGACTCAATCTGACAAAATGAGGAAGATAGCAGGTTAGGGTGTAATGATGAGGAATGGGATATGGTTTTAGAATGAGCAGATATTGTTCAGAGACAGCTTTTCAAAAAGCTCATCTTTCAAACAAAATAAATCTTTTATCCTGTGGCCAGAAGGGATGTATTTGAGTCCCTGTGAAGATATAAGGCATGTAAATGGTGTGAATGGTGTTTACCTCAGGCACTGGGGGCAAGGAAATGTCAGGTTCTGTTGTTGTTGTTGTTTGGTACAGGAGATCCAACTCGGGTCCTTGCACTTGTGAGGCAGGCAGTGGAACCACTGAGCTAGATCCCTGGCCCCTCAGGTTCTGTAATCTGTGCAATATTTATTGTCTAGAAAGGGTTATGGTCCATATTACAGCACATGATCCCAATCACTGATTCCACCCATCAGCACAGGGAATAAGACCCTATTTTCAGATTTTAAAAAGAACTAGTTTTAAAAGTTATTTTAAAGAGCAATTTTATTACCCTATCTCTCCATAGTGGTATAAGGCAGATGATGCAGTAAAGCTTAACATAAGAAAGAACATTAAAGGGCTGGGGATTTAGCTCAGTGGTTTCGCCACCTGCTGCGCAAGCGCAAGGACCTGAGTTCGATCCCCGGTACCAAAAAAAAAAGAAAGAATATTAAGGACCCATAACGTATAGCAGTGTCCTAGAAGCTGTAAGATACAAGAAGCATATGGTAAATTGGATTGAGATTCCATAATGAGACAAAAATGAAGAAAATGCTGCTATTTCAATTATTTTCCAATGAGAATTTTCCCTTCTCATGAGTCATAGCAAGCAAGCAAATGTAGCCATTTTAGTTACATGCTTTAAAATTGAAATAATCACTTTTGCAGATATTTTTATGATTGCTGGGTTTACCTTCTTGTACATTCAAGATACTTTTTTCTCCTTCAAGTAACTCTCTGCCTGTGAAAATTACTCAGAGGGTTAGAGTTGAGCTGATGACTACACTTGGAATGAACTGGATGTGGCAGTGTGATGCTGTGTCTGAAGGTCAGGTCACCATTTCCATGCTCAAAAGGTGAGAATGGTGTAAGCACTACATTCTAAAGTTCTACACTATTCAAACTTCATGAAACCTTTGAAACACATTTCTTCTTACACTGTATATACATATGAAAAGATATTTGCATCATATGCCAACACAACTAAAGCTCCACTGCTTCCATAGTTTTGAGTTTCAGCATTGGGAATTTTTCACATAATTCAACATAGGAAATGGATTCATTAGGGCATGTTTAGATGTGTGTGGATTAATTGCATCCTCATACCAAACATGTTCATTCAAAAGCAGCAAAACAGCACCTGCGATCTACAAGAATGTGGTCTTAGTGACTGAGAAATAGAAAGCTCTTAAATGACAATTCTGCTGGCATTATAGAAAAAACTTTTTAAGACTATATTTGAAAGGCACAGAGAGGTTTAAGTTACTCTTTGGCTTTAATTTTTTCAATTTGAGAGACTAAAAATTGTTTAAAATGTTCATGTTTCTATAAATACAAAAGAATAGTGACTGTGCTTCTTATGCTAGAACACTTTTTCAAATGGGGCCTGATTGTACACAATAGAATGAGGATAACACCTACTTCAGCCAAATTTATAAAAGTGAATATCAAGGACATGTGTATCAGCATAGAAAATGTGATCACTTTCTTTTCTTCCTTTTAAATACTTTGTTCTGTTGGCTCAGGGAATGGAATTTTTGGATGGCAATCACATTCTTTTAAATTTATTTTGATGGCTAATTTAGTTAAAATTCTACATTAGTTTTTTGGACTAAAGTGTGTTGGGAATACTATGCAATATAATTCATGTAAGATGACACAGCCTTTCTTAGATAATTGAATAAACTTTTGGATTGGCGTTAATTACTTTGCCTCTCACAAACATAATAGTAGCTGCTGTAAGAAATAGCATTACCAAGTAGCAATTGCTGACTTACTATTTTATTCTTCTATAAAACAGATGCATTTATTTTGGTCTCTGAAAATCACCGTAATAGAAATAAGGGATTTAAATGTAATGTAGATTTAAATTTGATTAGAATACAATATCTGAAAAGGTATTACAGCATTTGAAATTCTAGAGACAGTATTTAATTTTGGAAAGACTTTTATAGATATGTTCATACTATCTATAATTTCCTACTGATAGTAAAGAAATATGACTTTTCTCACTATTATTATCTTCTCAGTGCTGCTATATAAAATAGGGATAATGATGATACCTATCTCATAAGGTTGTTGGGAAGATTAGATGGAAATAAATATTATCTACAACTATAACTAGAACTTTCAACCATTTGGACCATGTAACCTGTTCCTATTAAATCAGATTGAAATCTTTAAAATACATCTCACAACTTACATTGCCAAGAGGCAAGGCATGAATCATATTAAGTTGAAGATTTTTATCATGAAGGCAAGTTAACATTACAGTCAATAGTTTTAACAAACTAATTACCCAAACTAATAATGCATATCTGTGGAGTGTGATGAATTTCAATTCACTCACATCAGTTGAGTAAAGGTTATAATGAACAAAGCAATCAGTGTGACTTCTGAGAGACACATTTATCAAAACCTTGGACCAACACACGCAAACTGTTTAGCCCAGGGACATCTGTACTCTATGAATCTTTTTGGATGGTAGATAGCTCCTGCCAGGAACAGAACAAACTGTTTTTTAATGTGCTCCCCTTTCTTCCTATTTCCTAGTCATGAAAGAGTAACTGCCATAGATTTGCTTCAAAAAATAAAATTAAATGAACAGTTCAGTTGTATCTAAACTTGGCAAAGGAAAAAAAAAAACCCCTAAAACAAGGAACAATGAACAGAGAAAAGAATTTCTGTTGGGATTGAACCAGAATGGAATTTTACAAATGATTTATGCATCCTAACTGGGCAAAGCATATCTTCAATTTCCTGTTAAACAACTGCATTACTTTTACTCTGTGAAGCAGCACCTCAGGGTTTCTGAAGGGAGCCATGCTGCTGTTTTGGGTCGGAGGGTTCTTCATCATGAGGGGTTGTCCCATGCCCTGTGCATTATTACCATAGCCTTTACCATCTCTGACTGCTGGAGCATTAAACGCTAGTTTCCCCCCAGACAATCTCCCCTCTCTCCTCTAGGTTTGCAAATCCTTCCAAGGAGATGATAAAACCTCTACTAGTAAAGAGCTACTGTTACACAAAGACATAAAAAGGAGTATCCACATAAATAAGGTTGGAATAATTTTTTCCCCAAAAAAACTGAGGTCATAGAGATGGAGGTGACAGTTACTGAGCTAAGTACATTGCTTCACTGATTAAACCCAGTGTCTCACAGATTCAGTCTAGCAAACTGGTTGTAAAGTCATTTCACAACACTCCAGGAAAGGACTCTCTAGGAAGAGGAGTAGAGTTGTAGCTAAAAGAGTGGATTGGTCCTAGCTCTATCACTTTCTAGCTGTGGTATTAAAGGGATAATGATATTTACCTCATAAGCTTGTGACAATTAAATGTGCTAATGGTAAACCTGCCTAGGTCAACTCCTAGTACTCAGTAAATACTCAAATGTTAGCTATGATCTTAGTCACACTACTGGGACTGATGCTTGTGAAATATTCCACTGACTAGAACTACTCTACAGCACAGCAGGTAAAATTCTAGGCTTTGAACTTTAGGAGCCCTACTTCAGTAATCAGCAGCTTTATCCTAAGTGAAAGGTGGCGCAGCTGCCAGTAACTGCTAGGGGGAAAAAGCTCAAAGGGACTTCTCTCCTAGCACAGAAACAAAGCTGAAAGATTCCCCTCTATCCCCTCAGACCACATGCAGGTTTTGTGACTTCCTCTCAAGATTCCTTTGACATCTGCTTTCTCCTGGCTAGAAAATGCGGTGTGGGAGGGAAAAGTGCACTGTGTAATTATAATCCAGCTGGGGTGCTTTCCACCCTCTGAGGGAAATCCCATCCAGCTTTTGGTCCTCTAGGGAAAACTCATCTGAGGTAGTATTTTTAACAAAGAAAAATATCCTGCAGCAAGAACAGAATGAAAATATTGCCAGTACACCATTTAGCAAAGAAGTAAGATTTCTGAGACATCAAGGAAGGCAGGAGCATCAAAATAATCTATTTTTTAATATAATCAAGCTAGAGAATTTAATACATCTTATAAAACATTCTTCTTCCTCGTTGCTTTTTTGGGAAAGGCGGGCACTTCAAGGTCATAAACTCATTCATATCTACAGCTTTTTCCATAATCTCTCGTCCTTTTGGTGAATTTACTTTTTGGGGTTGATTTTGGACAAAGAAAGCACTGGCCCCATAATACAATGAGGTTTATCTCAGGTGAATTACACAGTTCTTCAGATAGCAAGTTTCAGGTATAAACAGGAACAAAAGCAGTTGAAAACAAGGGCACCACACAACTGATGTACCTTGTGTTGGAGTAAAACAGATGATGTAGGAGCCATGCTATGTGGGTGAAGAAAGGAGCCATGGCTAGAGTTCACTTGCGTCCATACTACTCAGGAGGGAAGTGACTGGCCAAGCACAAATAGGAACAGTGTGAAGTTCAGCTGCAAGACAGAGAAATTACATCAGGTGAGGGAGTGACCTTATAAGGTACAAATAGGTCAATTATGTAAATATTACTTTATTGTGGTTGAAATTTGCTTTATAACAAAGAATTCCCCAAATACTCAGGTTGCTGATCATTTGGAATTTTCCTACATTTATAAGCTGTTCTGTGGCCTGAAAAGATTTTTACATTATCTTTAGAAATCACTATAAGTTTACTTATTCTGTGACTAAAAACTAAGAACTTTAGATGTTACAAAATTTTGGAGCTAGCTTTACTCATTTTACAGATGAGGTACGTGAAGCCCAGCCCTCAAGGTCACTGGGAGAGGACTGTGCAGCACAGACACGGTAACTCCCTCCAGCAGTCTCTGAACCAACACCCCATGGCCTCTGTGAACCCACACTGCAGAGCCGGAATGGGAAATCCAGGCGACAGTTGTAGGAGTACTTAGCTGTTTGACTGTCTTAGGAAATCTAAACATGATGTAAGGGTTTACATGGCAAATAGATAACATAACAAAGATGAATTTGTTTGGCACAAGCAGTTTCAAGTCAACATTTTAACTTTTCGGAAATCACATGGTTAAAGGAGTTAACAAAGTATAGCAAGCCTAACATTTTTTAAAGTGTTACTGTTGATAGGTGGATTCAAATGCTACAAGAATCGCTTCTCAGCCTTTTGGCTAAGATCAAGTGCAGTATCAAATGCTACAACAAATGGGGAGCTGCATTATGGTTTTTTTGGTACTGGGGATCGAACTCAGGACCTTGTGCTTGTGAGGCAGGCGGCGGAACCACTGAGGTAAATCCCTGCCCCCCCCCCCTTTTTTTGGTACCAAGGATCGAACTCAGGATGGGAGCTGCATTATGAACAAAAAATTTAGAAACATTAGCCTTTTCACAACAGACTATTTTCAATAATTTATTTCTGTTAATGACAGGAATATACTCAGTAAAATCAAATAATTTTATAACTGCAAATGGTAAGATAGAGCTAGATCCAGAAAAGTTCACACAGCATTATCTTGAAATTTCAGAGGAAAAAGGTAATTAATTGCAACCTCATTTATCTTTTTAAATCAAATAATGCTGAAATAAGCAAATTTTGAATTGAAGACTGTATCTGGTTCTTTCATATTTCAAGTGTAGAAGTTCTTTAATAGGGAAAGTTCCATTTTTCTGTATCTGGTTAGATGATATTACAGTAAAAGGTAGCATGTGAATTGCAGAATGAAGCTTGTGAAAACACAAGTAATGTAATGGTAAGAAATCAGCTTTTCCATATGAAAGAAAATCAATGATCACATAAATTGAACATGATTACAATGACTAAAGGAAAGATACAAAGTATAATATATTTTCAATTTCCTGTTTGGCACATATAGTAATAAACTTTAGAATATCAAACAATTTAACAACAATAACAATAAAATTCCTAAATCTTAGTTAATATTAACACCTTAAAAACTTCATTCTCATATGAATTCTGTAACCACGTGTATCTTCTGTACTGTGGAACCTGGTCAAAGCACCATCTTTTTCAGGATTCCCCAGAATCTGTATTTCAAAGTTGACTCATGTTGAACCCCAGAATTCCTTATTAAATTTTCAGGGTCCTCTGAACAGGCCTTCATTTATGAGAACATATGCATATAATCATCACAATTTTGAAAAGAACGGAAGACCTTCATACATGTCAGTTTTTAATTTTATCCAATCATTAATTTTCTGTAGAGTTGTTTTTTCTTGACTTAATATTTTTGCAAGTTTTTTCATTTTTTGTTCATTTCTTTCTATGTACTTCAACCCTTCCAACTGCAGCTGATCCAGCTTTTCATTTCGACTTTCGTCTAGAGGAATGTTTTCACACATGACAGGATTGAATCTAAAATAGGTGTCAGGAGGTAACAGACCATCAAGCATTATATGGACTTCTGTTAAAACAAAAAAAAAAGGAGGGGAGAGAATAGATCAGAAAAGAGTGTACCAGATGAGCTGTTCTGCAATTATCTATTCATCTAAAATTATTTTCATTTTAGCCACATTACAAACACTTATTTCATCACTTGAACTTATGGTAAAAGGAATCCAAAATATCAAACAAGACCATAAAATGAAATTCACTTTCCAAAATACTTCATATATTCTGCTAAATTAGGATACTTGCTTTAGTGTTCTCTGTTGGAACGTCTTTCCAACCTTTTTTTTTGTTTGTTTTAATTTTTGGAGATCATATTGAGGTATAATTTATATACGATTCACAAATTTAAACTGTATTATTTAGCAAATTTTTATAAATGTACACATTTGTATAACCATGTTCTGTCATGATACAGAAAATTTCCATATCCCCAAAAAGTTCTTTCTCCTGACAGTTGGTTCCGTCTTGCCCTTTGCCCTTTTTTAGTATTTCATACAGATTCTTAAGTATGACTCTTCCATGTCTACCTTCTCTCACTGAGCACAACACTTTTGAGATTCAGCCATATTGTAGCATGTGTCAATTACTTTCTTTAATGCTGAGTAGTATATTCCACTGTATAGCTCTAATACAATTTGTTCTCTTCAGTTCTGGTTCTGGCTCTGCTCAGACTTCAAGTATTAGGAATGACTCTGCTATAAGCATTTACACCTAAGTCTTTTGTGTGGACATATTTCCCACGGGTGAAAACCTAGGGATAAAATTCCTGGAGATCGATCTATCGATCTATCGATCTATCTATCTATCTATCTATCTATCTATCTATCTATCTATCCCCATACCCAGGATCAAACTCAGGACCTTGCACTTTCAAGGCAGGCACAGTGCCACTGAGCTAAATCCCCAGCCCCCTCCTGGTTATATTTTAAAATTATGGCCACAGTGTCTTCCAAAATGGCCATGCCATTTTGACATTCAGGAAGGTAAGTAGTGTTATCCTGCAGTTTTAATTTTCATCTAATGATTAATAATGCTGAGAAGTTTTTGAGGTACTTCTTAGTCCTTTATTTTCTTCAGTAAAGTTTCGTTTCAAATATTTTTCACATTTCTACCCACATAATTGCTGTTCTTCCTTAGATATTCCTTACACACATACACACCTCACACAGATAGCAAGAATTCTCTATATATTTGAATCTGATTAAATATTTGGATTGGGATAATGGGACAGATACACATTTTGCAAATATTTCTTTCAGTCTATGGCTTGACTTTTCATTTTATTAAATACAGTATGTCTTTTGAGAAAAGCAAAATTTTGAAGCTTTTCTCTCACATAGTCCTTTGAGTGTATGCTTTAAAAATTCTGCCTAATAAATCCCTTTCTGCCTCTTATGGATACATCCTGAAAATTCTTTTTCTGTGATGGGAAGTTAACGAACCTGCAGCCTATCTCATGAGTGGTGTGAGTCAAGAATCCCCATCTTTGCTGGGTATGGTGGCACACGCCAGTAAATCCCAGCACTCGGATTGTTGTGAATTCAAGGCCAGCCTGAACTACATAGTGAGATCCTGTCTCAAAAAAAAAGGAAAAAAGAATCCCCGTCTCTG
This sequence comes from Heterocephalus glaber, assembly GCF_053883595.1. Taxonomy (NCBI): domain Eukaryota; kingdom Metazoa; phylum Chordata; class Mammalia; order Rodentia; family Bathyergidae; genus Heterocephalus; species Heterocephalus glaber. The sequence goes on along the minus strand of NW_028258156.1, from coordinate 20,761,087 downwards.
CTTGGGGACCTCCTCGGATCCTGTCTAGTGACATTTCCTTGGCAAGCCATCTCCAGGAGGTAAAGAGCCATCCGGACAGCTTTGCAAAGTCTACTGATAGCAGGGAGGGGTGGGCAGCTAGAAGATAGGGGATGAACAGGAGCTTGGGCTTTCTAACAGCTCTAGGGGACGGTGACTATTTCTTTGCCAGGGAGAGGAAGAGAGGCACATTCTCTGTTGTCCTGCCTGTGAGTTGATGCTGGCAGCAAAGGAAAGTTATCCAGCCGGCTCCCCTCTTACCCAACCAGCAGCTCCATGCTGTGCTGAGGAAAGGGGGCACACATTCCCCTTTCACTTGCTGCACCTCCAAGGTGCATGCAGATGGGCTCCATATCAGCTCACTGCACTGGCCACAGGGGTCTGCCAGGACCCTCCTGGGTAACAGAGCATCTGCTCCAGCTCACAGCTCCCTCCCTCCCTCCTTCCCTCCCTCCCTCCCTTCTTCCCTCCCTTTCTCCCTCCACCATGTCTTTTGTTTTTTATAATTTTAGGCTCACATTTATCTCCATATCTAAAATAGTATGTGCTTTAGTTACTAAGTGGCATCTCTAGATTTTTCTTAACCCTTCCTGAGTTCTTTACATGTGTTAAATGTCCCTAGACATAAAGGCCCTGGAGGTGACTTTTTGAGTTAAACCCAACCCCTGTGTTTGACTTTTCTGATTCATTACGAAAACTGCAAACAAGTTTTTGCACACTTTGGGGGTGCTCAATGCCTGGAAATAAGCAGCAATATACCAGGGGCAAGGGTGCTTGTTTATTAGCTGTAACAGCAATGGGACTGACTACTGCTGCCTGATCCCAGAACAGATTTCCGCATGACTGGCAAGGATGCCTACACTAGTCAGGACAGAAAATGGGGGTTGGGAGTTAGGGTATAGCCTGACCTCAGGAAAACTGGGGCTGATTCAGACCTCAGAAGAACAGGTTGATTAATATTATCAGACCCTGGGAAAATTAGGGGACCATTAGGAGAACAGATATATCTGATCCTGAGTGGAGGACCTAAAAGAATCCTGTCAAACAAGCACACAAGGGAGATTTGAAAGAGACATGGTACATGGCTAACTCAAAGTCTGTCCCTAAACATCACTGTAGGCTGTATTTTACAAAACTGGGACCATTTAAAAATTTTTTTCTTCCCTACAGGGCCAGGGATTTAGCTCAGTGGCTCCTCCACCTGCCTTACAAGCACCAGGTCCCGAGTTAGATCCCTGGTACCAAAAAAAAAAAAAAATTTTTTCCCCCCTTACATTTCTCTAAATGTAAGTTAAAGAGTAAAAAGACAAGGCCCTCAAATTTGGTTTTATAATAATGAGGGGGGAAAAAATGAGGGAAAATGAACAAAGATCATCCTATCTAGCAACCTGCAACTCTTCTCTCTTTCTGACTCCTGGTTTAATTCTGGTGTTAACTATTAGAGGAAAAACCAAAATACTCAGAGTAGCATAGAATATTAGATAAAATACTGTTATGATTTATAGAAGACTAAGAAGTGCTAATTGATACCCTCTAAGGAGAATTCTGACTAGTCTATAGTCATAAATTTAAAACTAAGAAAAAGGATTATTAGAATTCAATACATCTAAAAGTACACGCGTGTTCAGTGAAATTGTTTTATGTGTTGTATACAACTTCTTGTCTACCTGCTAATCTACTTTTTATAATTGGCTAAAGTCCCTGCAGTTGCTCCATTTTTGACAAAAAAAAATTTTTTTTTGAGCCTGTATAAATTTCCTTTATATTTTTGATATTATAGACCTCTGGCTATTAGAGCTTTCACACACAAAAAAAATCATTATACAAATATTCAAGGGTTACCAAACTCAAAATGTTAAGAGGATAAAAACTGCTAGGCTCAAGGTTTACATAAAACTTGCAAATAAGAACTTTAAAGTCTGGTAACATAATGCAATTGTCAATTATTTCCTATGTACAATAACTTCAGAGTTTTTCTTCATTTAAGAAAATACATATGAGTCCGCCAAAAAAATGTATACAACAGGAAAAGAAAAACTTGTATAAATATTTTAATACTAAACTTATTGAGACATCATGAGAGTAATACAAGTTACCTTTGGCCTCTACAGTTACAACAGGTGCTCCGTTATCTCCCAGACATTTATTAGTACGGTGAACTGCCGAAGTACATATACATTTTTTTAGTAGGCTCTAGCTTAAAATGTTAGTTGCCCTTCATTTCTCATGAGTAATCTAAAATAATTGTTACAATGATTAAGTAAACATCTGGCTTGATTTGTTTATTGACCTTGTATTCTTCAACTTTGAGAAACTTGCTTTTAATTTAATAAGATTTGTAAGACTTATTAGTATTATAAAAATAGACAACCATATTGTCCATAAATAAAGTTTTACTTCTTCATTTCTAATCTGTATCTTTCATTTCCTTTAATTGTATTACTGCACTGGAGAGAATCTCCCATACAACATTTTCTGGAACTTGTGAAAGCAGACATCTTATTCTGTTCTTGATCTTAGAAGAAACATTTCATCTTTCACCATTAAATATTACGTTAGCTCTAGTTATTCTGTAGATGACCCTTTTCAGGTTAAGGAAGTTGTCTTCTGTTGTTGTCTTCTTTTCTGAATTTTTATCATGAATGGATACTGGGTTCTGTTAGATCCCTTTTTCTACTGAGATGATCATGTGTTTTTCCTTTTTTTTAATCTGTTAACACGGTGAATTACACTGAAGTTTTTTTTTTTTGAATGTCAAAAAACCCCATATCTATATTCAGCTAGATAAACTAGTTGGTCGTATCATATTTTTAATATATTAGTGTATTTTATAAATTTCTGTATATACTAATAAATAATTGTTGGTAGTTTCTGAATTTTTAAAATATATTTTTGTCTAGTTTTGGTATCAGGGTAATGCTGGCCTTATAAAATAAGATGTGACATATTCCTGCCTCTATTTTCTGAAAGTGTTTATGTAGAACTGCCGTTAATCACAGCAAGTGACTTTGATAATTTAACCTTGAATATGAGGCTTTGCCATAATTCTCACAGATATTGTGTTGACAAAACAGAGAGACCAAAGAAAGCTTATCCAAAAATGTGCATGGGGACAACGGAAAGGGACAGCGGCTGAATCAGGGGTCTCAGAGCCTAAAATAGCGAATCAAGTTATAACAACTCCCAAGGGGGAAGAGTCCTTTTTCTTGACATATAATAAAAGAGGCAAAAAACGAAGACCCTCAAGCTTTGGGCTCCCTGTCTTACTCCGATAAGGTGACTACCTAATATCTCCTAATTTATCTCCTCTTCCCAATAAAGTGATTTTGTTTTTCATTCTAAACTTGTATCTCTAGTTCTTTTATTGATGTAAAGTTTACATACCCTGGATAAAGACTACCTTCATCAGACATGAGTTTGCTCATTCATCTTAATTCATAGCCCTAATTGTACACATTTACCACTGAGTTAGTAACTGATTACATGCTAGATTGAACCATATGAAATTGCTGTCTTTGTGGGCCAAAAGCAACTTATAATTAATAGTTAAAAATGCTTAATCAATGTAGTTATTACAAGGAATGATTAAAATATACAGTGAATGTTTACAATTTAAAAACTTATTATAGTATGACACACTGCTACTAACCCCTTCAAAATACTCTCCCTTGCTTCAAATATACTTATCCCATCATTCCTGACACTTTCTGAAGCAGTTCTGAAGTTCTCTTCTGTGAGGGTCTTTATGAGGTATGACCAAAAATACAGTGAATGTTGCTGTCAAGTGCCATCCACTGGAAAGGCAGGCTTGTGAAAACATTAAAGTGTGTCCTCATCCACCAGATCTGGCTCTTTCCCAAAGTCAGAATGACCATGAAAGCAAAACGTTTTGACTAAAGACATGAGAGACTACCAGAATTGCTTCAGAAAGCAGTAAGAAGCTGGGTGTTGTGGGGTACACCTGTAATCCCTGGATTGAGGCAGGAGGATCACAAGTCCTTCCTGGCCAATGTAGTGACACATTGTCCCAGAATTTAAAATAAAAGAGAGCCAATCACATGAATTTTAAAGAAATATGAAATGTTGCCTCATTGTATTTACATTCTAGTCAATGATACAAACACAAGAACAGTTTAATAATGTTAGCTTTGATGAAGATGAGATGTAGTCAAAGACACAGTGCCCGATCCTTCTTAAAATACTCTCCCTTGCTTCAAACACACGTATCCCACTGTGCTTGCCACTTTTTGGGTGTATGTGGTACTGGGATTGAATACAGTAGTGTTCTGCCACTGAGCCACATCTCCAACCTTATTTATTTTTTTAATTCTAGGATAGTGTGTCTCTATATTCTAGGAAAAGACATACTCAAAGACTAGGTCTTCTGGGGTCTGTTAAATTTCAGTGAATCTGGCTTTTGTATTCTGTTCCAAATGTGACAGGAACCCTAGAGGGTTTTGAGAAGGGAAGGGATGATCTGGCTTCTATTTTAAATGGATCACTTTGGCCTTTGTAGTAAGACTAAACTACAGGGGCAGCAATAATGAAAGCAAGCCCAGGTGAGCTGCTGCATGTCTGTAATCCCAGCACTTGGAAAGCTGAGGCAAGAAGATCATTGCAAGTTTGAGGCCAGCCTGGGCTACACTGTGAGTTCAAGGCCAGCCTGAACTACATAAAAAGACTGTCTCAGAAAACCAAAACAAAACTAAACAAAAAACAATGGAAGCAAGAACTTATTCTTTTTTTCTCTTAGAAACTTATTCTAATTGCAGTTTGCTTCCACATTACTAATAACCTGGTGCCAAAAGTTTTTTGCACACTAACTCTCACTACAGTTGAACTAACCCAAGTCCTTCTGTCATTTCCCCCTCTCTTAACTGAGTAAGAGCCTCCATGGAAGCCTTTGTGATGTCCCTGCTTAGCCACTGTCAGCCTTAAGGAGGCAAAGGCAGCATCAGCTGCTAGGTGGAGAGTGGTCCCTAGGGTCACTTAAAAGAACAGGGTGAGGAGGGCCGGGGATTTAGCTGAGTAGCACTGCACCTGCCTTGCAAGCGCAAGGTCCTGAGTTTGGTCCCCAGTAATGCAAAAAAAAAGAGAAGAGGGTGAGGAAAAGGGGACCACAATACACTGCCCCGCGAGCCTCCTACACTCATAACGCAGATATGGCACACTCGCCTGAAGTTCATATCAGCATATTCCACCACAACCTCAGAGTTTTGGCTGAAGTGTCTCAGACAGACCAACCTTCGGTATCTGTCGCACTGTTGATGACATTAGAGAGTTTGGTTTTCAAGCTCGTGTAGGTCGCGGTGTTCTTCACATCACTCTCATAGCGTCCTGTGCCCAGGGACACGATGCACTCCAACGGGACATCTGGCCAAAGACACTTACACTCGTGCATGGCTAATGCAGATGGGTTATTCAGAAGCAAGCCTCCATCCTGCAAAAAATTTTAAAAAGGATTCTTAAAAGCGAGACCATATGTTACAAATATGAAAAACAAAAATTGTATTTTAAGCAATTGGACATTTACTTACAGGGAAAATTGAGCAATGAATTAAACCAAACAAAAAATTATTTAAAAACAAGATATTATTGTAAAGTGAATTAATTTTATTTTCTACAGCTACAGAAAGCTGAAAACCTTGTTGTCTCATGAGGAACTTTTGTATTAAGCTTTGCTTTCCTATTTTAACAAATTCCTGGATTGCTTTGCATATTTCACTCAAAAATAATGAAATAAACTGAACTACTTTTTAAAGATAATTATCTTTATCTAGTGGCTAATATATTAATATTATAAAACAAATAGCCAGGTGTGGTAGCACACACCTGTAACCCTAGCATTCAGGAGGCTGATGTAGGAGGCTGAGGTAGGAGTTTAAGGCTAGCCTGGGCTGCATAGTGAGTTCAAGGCCAGCCCACCCTACAAAATGAGACCCTGTCTCACAACAAAAGCAAATAAAAAAGAGTTCTGCTTCTAACCAAATAATTTCAACCATTTCTCTCACAAGTCAAATATAACTAAAATAATTTTAAATTAAAATTTCACTAACAATACAATTTCATGGTATCATATCTATGATAATGCAGCATAACCTAAATAAAGTAGGTCAAACTACATTTATAAGCAGTAATTAATAACCAACATTATGTTCAAGAATTCAAAAACAGGGCCGGGGATTTAGCTCAGTGGCACCACATTTGCCTCACAAGAGCAAGAGCAAGGTCCTGAGTTCGATCCCCAGTACCAAAAAAAAAAAGGAATTCAAAAACAAATGCAAAATCTGTTGATAGTACTGTAAAATACAACAAATGTATTTAAAATTAGGGTCAAATTACAATAGAATGTATATTAAATATTAAAACATACATTATTAATATTATATATTTGATTTAAAAGCCAGAAAAATATATCTGATTTAAAATATCTTAAGTATAACTAGGTATGGGGGTGCATACCTATAATCCCAGTACTCTGGGAGGCTTAGGAAAGAGGATCACAAGTTCAACCTACACAGGGCAATGTAGTGACTTAAGTGAGGCCCTGTCTTAAAACGTAAAAAGGACCAGGGATGTAGCTCAGTACAAAGGCCCTAGGTTTAATCCCTAGTATCTTAAAAGCAAAACAAGATAAAACCAAACCAAAACCAAAACCAAAACCCAAAACAAAGAGTTTAAATGACTAGTCAGGTTGTTTTCTTGTACAGTTTTCATAAATACTCTGGATACATATCCTTTGTTGAAAGTATGATTTGCATTTTCCCTGTGTGTAGCTTGTCTCTTATTCTCTTGGCAGTATCTCTGAAGAGCAAAAGGTTTTAATTTTGATGAAGTTCAATTTATCAATTATTTTCTTTTAGATGATGAACTTAGTATAATCGTAAGAAATCTTCATATAATCCAAGGTGATAACGATTTTCTCCTATTTTCTTCTAAAAGTTTTATAGCTGGACCGGGGATTTACCTCAGTGGTTCCGCCACCTGCCTCACAAGCACAAGGACCCAAATTCAATCCCCGGTACAAAAAAAAAAATGTTTTATAGCTTTCTTTTGCATGCAGAACTATATCCACTTTGAATAATCTCTGTATATAAGGTATGAGGATGAAGCTAAGGTTTTTGGTGTATGTCTATGTGTGGAACAGAAAAGGGAGAGAGAGAGAAAGAAAGATATGACCAACTGTTCCAAGACTACCCTTTCTCCACTGAATTGCTTTTTTTTTTTTTGGTACCAGGGATCGAACTCAAGTCCTTGCGCTTACGGGGCACGTGGCGGAACCACTGAGCTAAATCCCCGGCCCTCTGCTGAACTGCTTTTGCATCTCTGTCAAAGATCAAAGACCATGTAAGTGTAGGCTTATTTCTGGATTCCCTGTTCTGATCCACTTATCTATGTTCGATCTTCCTGTAAATACAACACTGTTATTATTTTATCTGTGCAGTAAGTTTTTAAAATTGGGTAATATAATTACTCCAACCTTATCTTCTTTTAGAACTGTTTTAGCTATTGTAAGTCCTCTATCCTTCGGGTAAGTTTTACAACCTGGTTACATAAAAAATAATTAGTTGTGGCCTGGTCCACGCATAATTTGATAGGTTCTAGGCAGGCTCTTTCTGCTAAAAGCATACTTTACCTGTAACATTTATATGAAATTCATATTTTTTAAGGTTAATGGGTCTTAAGCTTTGAACACAACCCTTTGAAATGTAAACAAAGGCTCAGCACCAGTCATGTAAACCTTTAGCATAAGGGGCTGGAGTGTAACTCAGTCAGAACCCATGTGCACAGCAGGCACAAGGACCCGGATTCAATCTCCCAAAAGATCTTTAGCAAGACACAACTTATCAGATTCTTTCTCCAAAGACAGCAATGAACAATTTAATTTTGGAGATGGAAATGTTAAAAGAGGGATGGGATAATTTTGTGTAAAAAGTACTACCTCAAGATAAATTTTATGTTACTACTTGACTAAGGGGCAGTGACTGGAAGCTACTTAAAGAATTCCTCCTACATTACAATTTTCTAGGATACATCATATGCCTTGTAAGTACTATAATAATATTCTTCTTTTTATAGTCAGAAGCAAATGACATATCCCCATCCATCTATTCATATCTCTTAATTATAGCACTACTTTCAGTTACTGCTCAGAGTATTAACCTATAATTTATGTTCTACCTGGCTCTAAAAAGGATATGAAGTAACTTAAAATAATACATATGTCAGACATGACAGTGAAAGAGGATTTTTTTAAATGAGACTGGAAATAACTGAATATAATTATTCAAAAGATTTAGGATGAAAAAGTTGTAATAAGTATTATATTTTAGTGCTACCCTTGGCATCTTCTGAAGGACTGCAAAGAGGCAGAAATTTTGCTTGAATGTTTTTTGTTTAAACATTCAAGACTGTTCACTCTTTAGAAATTCTTATCCATCTTTTCAGTTAACTTTTGAGGGGAAAAAATATCCATTTCTTCTTCCTCAAATCTTGGAAGAATAGACTATATCATGAGACAAATGCTAAAATAGGTTCTCTCAATTCCAGAGACTATTTGAGTATTCTTATTAAATGTGCCAATTTTTCTGGAGGTCACTGACTTACATATATCCCTTTTATATCCCTTTCTCATGCTTTACATATAATTTATATAAAAGTTATTTTAGTCTGTAGCTCAAAAGAATTTGAAAGATTTATGATCAATATAAAAATGACTAGGCATGAAAAGAAATTTCACTAGTCTATATACATAAAGTGGAAAAGGTACCACTGAATTACTTGGGTTTGTTTTATGTACATACACATCTTCAATAGGACTGAATTAAATTTTAGAGCTACTTACTCTTAGATAAAGAATATAGAGCAAATGAGATCACTTCTTTTGATGTCTGGAAATGTTTGGTCCTGAAATGCAGTTACTTAGTATTTTAAACTTTCTCTGACACCTGGCATAACTACAAGTTTGTAGCAGGACAACCATCTTAAAGTAATACTTTATAAACCTTAACTATTTTATTTTAAATACATTGTCTAAATTATTTCTCCATTTATGACATGGCCAGAATAAAATAAGAATAGGGGAAAGTAGTTGTTAAAGACAGGAAGCTACATATTAAAATAAATTTTTTCATCACTAAATGAGATTTTATAAACAGAAGCATGGACTTAAAACAAGGCATGCTTACTCAGTTTTGCCAAAATTTTATAAAAATGTGACATATTTATACTAAAACTACTATATAATTCTTAGATTTTAGAAAGCAGTTAATGTCTTTAGCAGATTAAAGCACTATTAAATACAGACATAAGTTGGAAACTGTGGAAACTGAAAGACAATGAACAACAATTAATGTCTATGACAAGGAATAAAGAGCTTAAGGTATTATAAAATTTTCTGTATTTTCTTCTTTTACATAAATCATTTGTGAAAATTGTGCTAAATTTGTTACAGGAGTGATATTAATTAGGACTTATTTTAAAATATAATTTGGAGAACCTCTGTACCCAAATAAAAATGACAAGTATCTGTGCCTGTAAACAAAAATAAGTAAAATTATTTTGCCCAATAAATCTTGAAATTTATGTCAGAAAGAAACTCAATAACCAGCACTTTCTGCCATGAGGAGGTGCGAGAAAAAAAAGAGGCAAGAAGGGGAAGTGCCTTGCATAATTCAACAATGACTGATCTGACAAAGTAAAAATAGTCTGAAATGATTCCAAAGACAAAAGGAATCCTATTTTAATCTCTTCACTACAAAGATTATGATATTACTCTTGGAAAGATGAAAAGAAAATGGGACAGCTGACCATAACATTTTAGAATATATCTAAGCTATTCTAACAAAATATAAGAGAAAATAAAATTGATAAAATATTTCAGTTGTTGTAACACTGACACATGTAAATTAATATTATCCAGCAGAAAGTTTTGAAGTTTATATAGCTCATGTACAACTTATATAGGTCTATGGATAAGCTTTGAATGCCATATGAAAGTTCCTGTCAATAATGTTAGATTTTTTTCTCAATAGATATTTGAATCCCAAGTAAAGGGAGCACACATATTTCAGTGATTAGAAAGTTAAGTTTACTGATCCCATCAAATGAAACTAGTTTTAAATGAGACATCACACAAAAACTACCAGTTTAAAAGCTTTATTGATTTTATCAGTATGAATTAAAATTTCTATGGATGGTGGGAAAAACTTGATAGAGAAAAAATTTAAGTAAATGAGTTTACAGAACAGAAAAGAATTACCAGAGTAATATTCAACTTTAAAGATAATTTAACCATACATTTAGAACAGTATTTTTTTTTTCCAGTACTGGGGATCGAACTCGGGACCTTGCGCTTGTAAGGCAGGCACCGGAACCTCTGAGCTAAATCCCCTAGAATAGTATTATTACAGATAGTATCTTAGTTGTCTCTTCACAGCGGTGACTCTACTCTAATTACTTAACTTTTCTTACTTAACTTTAAGATTCCAACTTCTTATGTGTAAAACAGGAACAGTTCTGTCTCATTTGAGTACCAATGATTAAATGAGAAAACACATGCAAAGCATTAAATAAGTGTTTGGTACACAGCTAATTTAATGAGTGCTTACTATCATTTTATTGCATCATCTCCTTCAAACTATGCCCTGCAAAGCTGTCAAGCAAACCGGGTTTTGCATTTTCAGAGAAAGTATTTCATTTTTAGTTTTTATTATGTAAAAACTAGTCGTATATATTATCACATTTTTTCATCAGTGAAACTGGGCGTTTGCACTAGGCCACATCCCCAGCCCATTTTATTTTGTATTTTGTGATGAGATCTTGCTAAGGTGTCCAGGCTGGGACTGAACCTGCAATCTTCTTGACTCCGTCTCCCAGAGTGCAGGGTTACGGATGTGCGCCACCATGCCGGGCTTTGAACTGCACACTTTTGGACATACAGACCTAACAATGAAGAGGGCTTCTGCGCTGATCCTTGTGAAGCTGATGGGCATTTAACAGTAGCCGACTCGTTTAATCACGTAAAAGTTAACAGTTAGCCACGTGAGTCTACTTACTTGATGAAGATCGTTTCCCAATGCATACTCTGCAAAGTAGCCTGGAGCAGCAGAAGAGGCTCTAATGGCCTGCCACATTTTATATTGACATCCTCCCAAATAATGAGAGTTGATTCCGGGAAAATGACCATAGTTTCTGAACACAAAAGCTTTGGGTGTTATCCCTCTGTTTACTATGGTGCTTACAGCAGCTACCTAGTAAATTAAAAAGTAAACAAGACCACTGTAACAACAATATTTAGGATCTGCAGAAATTAAATACTATTTAGTAGTATGAATGAACAATCTTCACCTCTCCAACAAGATCAATGTGTAACACAGGTATTTTTTATGGACAATACACATAAGGATAGAGACAATTCTGAGAAATGTACTAGAAAAGAACAATAATGATATATCTGACTACATAGTTTGATTTAAAAGGAACATATTTCTAGATCTTTATGACACCGTAGTTTTTATTGTTACTAAAGATGAATAATATATGTATTTTTACTATTTTCACAATACATCATTTTCAAGCAAATCTTTGTTTCTGTGTTCTTTTAAACCACTATGATTTTATTCAAGCTAAAATATAATACTATGCAAACTCTCAGGGCTCTCAAGTCATAGTTATTAAAAGCTTGGTAGCTGGCTAATTTTATTAAGAAACTTTAACATCAATCATTCCAGGTCTCAGATTTATTTGCTGTCCACTGAGTTTAAATAAAACGTGCCATTATTTATTATGATCTGTAATATGAACTTAAGCAGACAAGTACTGAAGCCAAAGTTTTCAGTATCATGTGCCAAGCCCTACCACAGATCTGTTTGCTTTGCTATTTATTGAACAAAGGTTACATCCTAAATTCCTGTAAGTTATTCATCTGTATCCCTAGGCCACTATGGACAAGAGTTGGTCAAACATTAAATACAGGTCTTTACATATCTGGCACAGACTATAGATAAAATTAAGAAATGTATGGGGTGTTGCTTTCATACATTTTATATGATGAAGTACTTTTTGAAGTGATTAAAATTTCACCATATTCACAATATTTTTATTTAAAGGTGATAACTTCTGTAATTGGAAGCAAGCAAGCAGAGTCCAGCAGATACAGGGGAAAATACAAGAGGTGAACCATGCATCCTAGGGTCCCTTCCAAAAGAGCTGAGTCACCCTTTATCAGGGCCTGCGAGGTCCCATGAGTGGCAGGATCTACCCACCACCCCAGCCTCGTCCCACATGCTGCCCATGGATCCTTGACTCCAGTCTTCAAAACTCTTTCAGTTCCTGGAATTCTCCATGGTTCCTCCTACACAAGCCATTCTCTCTGTCCCTTTGCCAGCAATGTCCCTACTCCTCAGCCTTCACAGTGATTCTCACACAGTGGCTTTGCATGGCACTTATTTCAGGAAGTCCTATCTTGTCTGTGTGATTTCATCAATAGCTACATCAGCTTACAGGGCTGTGAACTCCATGTGTGCATTTGCTCACTATGTATCCAACGGGCCTAGCACAGTGGGTGCATAGTATCTGCAGAACGAATGAAAGCATGAAAATGGCAGTTAAACTGCAACAGGAAGAGCTGTATTTTCTTTGGTTTTTCATTACTGCAGCTTGTCATCCAAGAAGAAATACAAGATGCAGAAGATTCCGAGGCATGTAAATTATGTTCCTTAAGCAAATAAGTATTGTTTTAAAAAACAGAACTCAAACAGTACTCAGATCATCAGGTTTCAAATAAATAAATGAAAAGTCACACTGAGACATATCTTTAAAACTGGGATTCTATTTGTACATTAATACAACATATATATCAATGGTACATAAAATTTCTCTTTAAAAATCTAGGGGAAGAAATGTAGTAATCTTCCTTAAATTACTAGATTTGATTAAAATAATTCTCTATATTCAGTTCTAGACTTTCTTAAACTTCTGTGAGATTTTTTACTGGATAGAGAAAAGATCTAATCAACACATCCCATATCTTCACAGAATGATACAATATGTAAAGAATTAATAAAATCTATCAGGTGAAATTCCTAAGACTTGTTCTCCTTAATAAGAAGATCTCAGAGTAAGTGCTTTCACCAGACCTTTTTCCAAATGTTACATTTAGGAGACTCCAAACATACCTTAGGACATGCAGGGTTTCTTGCCGTTTCAATCATTAGTGCAGATCCCATTCTATCCCTTTATTAAATGAGAAGAAAAAAATTGTATCAAAGTGGTTTTATCTCTTAACAATTAGGGAACATACACTGTGTAGTAACTGCTTGCCTATGGCTGTGTTATAGTGCTATGAGAGTCAAAAAAGGAATATAACAATCTCCTCTAAGGATCTCATAACCCAATTAATTCATGTGAAACAATATGCAGTTAATTTATTAATCTCTGACCCAAACTGCAAATGTCAATAGTTCTGAGGTGGATCAATCAATATAGGCTGCAGTAACCAAAAAAAGATATATAGATGCACACTCTCAGTCTGAGAAAGGCACCAAAAGACATCAAGGAAACATACTGAAAGCCAGCATATTTATGGTAAAGAAATAAAAGCAGAATAAATCTATTGTTTCCAGGGCCCTACTGACAGGATGAAGAAGTTGTGTTAAGACCACAAATGTATGCAGACTAAAGCTACCTAAAAACCAAGTCAAGACATTCAGACCTCAACCCTACTTTAATACAGAGGACATACAACTACTGTATGTCCAGGGAGGCAATGTAGAACATGTAGGTATAGAGTCGATGTCTTCAAAACACTGCTTTTATACTCATCTGAGTTGGCATTTGAATCACTGCAACAGTCCAGAAATTGGACAGTAGTTTTAACAACTGCATTATAAGGGAATTTAATTTCAATGAAGTTTTTCTTTCAAATTTAAAAATCACTTTTTCCTGTATTGAACATAAAGACTATGGTTTTAATAAGCTTCTTCTTGAGTAAAGCTATTTTTCTAATGCCATTCTCACACAATAGTCATGTTTTTCAGCTAGTATGCTAGCGAATTTGACATGAAGGTAATATTTACAAATTGTTTAGAGATCTACCCTTTATAAGCTTTTCTAAATATCAGTATAATACTCAGGCAATGTTTTTCAATAGACAAGATTCTTATCTTTCCCAACCTCTTCTTCTTTAAAACAACAAAAAGCAGATTTATAAAATAGGATAGTGAACAATCATTAAAACATGTTTTAAAAATATTAATGACATAAGAGATAATTTGCAATAAACATCAAATAAAAATGCAGGATAGCAAACTACATGTGCATTATCACTCCGATTTTTTTCCCCATTAAGTTTATTGGTACATTTTAGGTATAAAATAGTTACATTCATCATTGGGATCTTGTACCATTACATGAGTATCTTGGTTCTTATTTTTTCCCCTTCCCCTGCCCTCCCTTCACCTCCTCCACCCTTCTCTATTTACAAAGACTTTGTTTCCATTTTTTCCTTTTCTCATATTTTCTTTTCCCTTCTTTCCTTTCCCCTACCCACTCCCCCCACTTCCCCTGCTCTTTTGAACCTGTTCTTCCTATTACACAATATCAATTATACATTTTTTAATTACAATATCAAAATTTAGAGGACATTACCACAGGTTTTATAGAATTTAAAAGGATATAGAAAGCATATTACAAAAATCTTTTTTGAAATAAACTTGACAACTTCTAAGAAGTACCTTGGAAGACAAATGAATGAAACTGACTCTGGAGGAAATATAAAATTTGAATAGCACCTATTAAAGAAAGTATATTCCTAGCTTGAAAACCTATCTATATGACAACAGTAGGCTCATATACATTTTAACTGATGAATTATATCAAACATTTAAAGCACAAAAAAGAAGGAACACTTCTCCCCTCATTTTAGGAAATCAACATTGTGCTAATACTAAAACTGGATAAAGATAATAGAAGAAAAAAGTATGAAAATAGATAGAAATTTGTTTAACAAAACAAACTATTAGAAGTCAGATCTGGCAGTATGTAGAAAGTGGTTTTGTTATAGGGACAGCAGTATCACCCTGATTTTTAAAGTGAATGATTACATAGACACAACACACACACACACACACCACACACACACACCACACACACACACATTTATTAGTAGGAAATTCTAGACAGAAATGTCAATAGTGGTTTAGTTCCTAGTGGGACTATAGGTTACTTTCATTGTTATATATTCTCTATTTTCATATGATAAATATTTTTAAAAGACATCAATATTTGAACCAATAAATATGCTTCTTATCAATATTGGTATATTCTGAAATGTGGGTAGAAATCTAAAGTTTCCCATCATAGCACTGTTCATAAACACTAAACCTTAAGAACAATATAAATGTCCATAAATATCCTTAGTGGAAATGGTTAAGAAAATATAGTACCACAACTGGAATGTAGTGTAGTCTTTAAAAATATGTCAAGAGATCTTTTAAAAGTTGGGAAAAAAAGGGAAATGATATAAATTTACAACTATAATTTTAGCTATACAAAACATATATACACATGCATATAATCTTGACAAAACCAGAAGGAGATCTACTCACTGCAAGATCTATAGCTTTGAGCAATAGGATCATGGTTGATTTTAAGTTTCTACTTTATGGTTATATTTTTGGCTTTGTAGTATTTGGAAAGAATTTTAAAATTATAAAATGTTTTAGAACATGAGAGAAAGCTGTAACATGTTAAATAAAAACAACAGTACGCAAATATTGTCTATGTACAATACAATCTCATATTTTAAAAACACAATATTGACTTTTACTTGCACATCTCACATCTGTGAACCCAAGGTCCTATGACTAGAATATGACTCATCAAAATAGTAACAGTAGTTATTTCCAATTCATGGGATTAATAAATTAATGTTCTCTGAATTTTTAAAATTATACACATACATAATAGTAACTTTTTTTGGTTTTTGAGACAGTGTCTCACTAGTCCAAGTTGGCCTCAAACTCAGAGCAATTCCCCTGCCTCAGCCTACTGACTGCTAGGATTACAGGTGTGCACCACCATGCCCAGTTAGTAAGAACATTTCTCTTGTTTTGTTTTTTTTTGGTACTGGGGATCGAACTTGAGACCTTGCACTTGTGAGGCAGGAAGTGGCACCACTGAGCTAAATCCCCGGCCCCAAGAACATTTTTTAAAAAGAACAATAACTTACTTAAGAATCTTTTCCCATGTTTGACTGTCATAAAATGCATGGCTCCAACTCATTTTGACTGTGCCAACAATGACGTTCTGTGAAAATACATCTGATCCTAATTTTCGATACAGTTCCTCACATTCATCCAACGGCATATGAAACAATCCCAACATGAAAGCTAATACGGCACCTGAGAGAAAAGATTGTTAGTTTTTATCAGCACCGATGTTACCTACACTTCTGAATATAAGATCTCCTGAGTTACTGACCTGGCTTAAATTCTAGCTATCTCACCTAGAACAGATTACTTAATTTCTCAGAGCCCCAATTTTTTCATTTGTAAAATGGGCATAAAGATCTAGCTCCCAGCCGGGTGTGATGGCGCATGCCTGTAATCCTAGCACTCAGGAGGCTGAGGCAGGAGGATCACTGCAAGTTCGAGGCCAGCCTGAGCTACGTAGTGCATTCAAGGCCAGCCTGAATTAGAGTGGGACCCTGTCTCAAAAAAAGAAAAAAAAAAAGATCAAGCACCCTACTTAACATTATCTATCTTTTATTTTAATCTTTAACTTTGGGTTTGTCATATAACAGGAACTATGCACTATTTAAGCTTGTGTGTCTGATTTATCTCACTTACCATTAGGGAAGGGACAGGGAGGAGAGGGAAAGGGGATGAAAAAAACCCAAGATATGTCATGTCCATGCACAAACTCCACACAAGGAATGTAAACATTATGTACTGCAAAGATGCACTAATAAAAATAAAATGGGGATAAATAATAACTAAAATGTGTAAGTTCTTTGTACCCAGCTAACACATGTAAAAAGTTTTACTGGGTCCCAAAAAGGTCTAAATAAATGCTAGCCCCAAGATGATGATGATAATTTTAAAATATTTTAAAATGTTGCTTACGCTAAATTAAATAATATATAAGACTGAGACCACGGTAGAAAATGGCCCAACATTAATAAATTACTTAGTTTTAGTCAGAGAATACAGTATATTAAAAACTCACCAATTTATTAAGCAATTATTACTTCAGGTTGGTCCTAGAACCGATGTAATTAAAGAAACTGGTTACTCTGGGATGTCCTTTTAAATACTTATCTCATATACTAGCTGTAATGGGTAGGACACACTGCCATCTAGTGGGTCTAACTGGTCTAACCCTGCAGGAAGAGAAGAGAGCTTTGGGGAATGGAGAGCCCGCAAAGGCGGGCTCATTATTTCCACCAAACCTAAGATGGCAACAAAACACAAGGGAAAAATAAGAAATCACTACCATAATGTCTAAATGTTTAACTTATTTTATTATAATTGGTATTCCAGTAAAAGATCAGGCAGGTTATGTTTTAAAAATATACTGTTATGGCATAACTATATAATTGGGATTTTTTTTAATTTGTAGAAATTTTCTAATTGACACAACAAATAACTTGCAAATAAGTTATTTGTTTTTAAATAGACCTACTATAAAGATGCACAGATATTTAAAAAACTGAATTTTATTACCAGTGAGATATTACTTTAAACTTATACTGTACTAACCACAGGTGCAAACAAATAGAGTATAAAAAAAGGAAAAAAGGAAAAGAAAGTTACCATACAAGTTAACATCAGTGAAAACAAGGCACAATGAAAAAGATAAATACAGAAATGTACATTTTACATAACTGATCCTTCACTTCATAAATGAATCTTTGAGTTGAGATTCTCTTTACTGACCTTTCACCTAACCATGGAGCCAAAGCAAGAAGTTAGCTTCTAATATGTTTAAATGTTTGAATTCCCAGGGCCATTCCAAATTTAAGAGAAATGATCAGGATAATATTTCCAAAAGAACACTGTAGTATTAGGAAATGTCTCTTTAAGAAGTTTCCAGGGCCAGGGGTTTAGCTCAGTGGCACCGTGCCTGCCTCGCAAGTGCAAAGTCCTGAGTTTGATTCCCCATACAAAAAAAAAGTTTCCAGAGTTAAAATCAACTTAGGATCTATGTATCATTTTCCTATTTTGAGAGTCACATTTTCAACATATTAAAATAGCTGAAGATCCTCTGTAGAGAAATCTGGTCTACTTGCTTTAATCCAACATTTTCTATTCTGAGAAAGTAGTGCTACAGTGATCCCTTACACCAATGGATTCCTCGGGTTTTAAAATCATCCCTAAATGGAGCAGTTGCTCCATTTAGTCATGACAACTGAGCATCAATTAACATGCTTTTTGGGAATATCTGTCATATTCAAAACTAATGATGTAGAGAAATCATTTGATTGTTTGTAATGCCCTTCAGAACTACTACTGTAATTTAACAGAAGAAGAAAAAGAAATAGGTATAAAATCTATGAAGTGTAAATGAATGTCAAGTGAGAAACTCAAGTCAAACAGTAAAACTCAAAGTAACAATCATGCTAAATTCTTTAACTTTTTTTTTTTTTTTTTTGGTACTGGGGATTCAACACAGGTCCTTATGCTTGTGAGGCAGGCGGAGGAACTGCTGAGCTAAATCCCTGGCCTTAAATTCTTTCTATACAAAACAAAATCTTATTATATGTAATCACTAGCAATATATAAAAGTAGCTTTCTAAAAACGATTCTCAAATTTACCAATTTAGATTCCAGTTTCAAATGACCACATAAAAATGATGTATGAAGCAATTTCCTCATTGAGAGACACCCCTCACAAAAGAGTGAAACCTTATCCATTTTAGATTTTTCTATTGGTTCAAATACAGTGAGTACTTTTCTTCCTTTTATTTCAACACTGTCTTTACAATGACAATTCCATAACACAATAGTAATTTGTCTCACCAATGTGGCTTAATGAAAACATACTATAAAAGTACATTAAAAATCTATTTCTGAATGTTAATCACAGTAAACATTTTAAAAAGTTCATTAAACAAACCAAAGGATGATCATTATAAAAACGGGAAATACCCATCATTTCAGAAAATGACCCATGATATTAAGTCCAACTGTTAATGTTTTATTCCTTAATGTGCTGCTAGAATGCACCACTTCTGTGTTGTTAATAAAATTACCTGTGCTTACACCACAAATGTAGTCAAAGAGCTGATGAACTGGCTTCTGAGTTAGTTCAACTAATTTCCGCAGTGTCTGAAGAGCAACCACACCCCTGTAGAAAAGATTAAATGTAAAGTGGGAACTCCTGTTTCAAGGAATATCAATTCAAGTTACTGAATCAAACAATTCTATAAATTGCTTTTGTAGCTTATACGCTAACATGAAAACTAGTAATATAAATTAGCACTGCCTGACCAAAAATGAGAATCACTGTTGAAAATCCAGAACCTACATGATATAAAACCTGTGCAATGGGAGTACATTTAAAAATTTAAATTAGTATCTTTAAAAATACTAATACAACAATGTGCAGATGTATTTTTAAAAAACATCTCAACTCTAGGCAGGCATGGTGGTGCATGTTACATTCAGGAGGCTGAGGCAACAGGATCGCTGTGCCCAGCCTGGGCTAAATAGTCATCAGTTCAAGGCCAGCCTGAACTACATAGTGAGACCCTGTCTCAAAACAAACAAACAAACAAACTCAACTCTAGAACACATTTAAAACTTCTTGTTAGATTTGGGATGACAGTCACTGGTTTCTTCTCTTATCAATATACTTGGTCACCTATGCTTCTATGTATTTGTGTCCTGTATGTTTCACTAGTCACATATTTAAGTTCCTATTTAGTCACTTCTAAAAATTCAATAAACTTAGGCTATTAGGGCATATTAATTAATGCTGCTGACTTTGATAATTTCTAGAACTTTGCCTAAGATAGTAAATAGCTTCATGAGAGAATGCGAAAAGATGAAAAGTCCTTGAGATGTAGGGGTGTTATCATGTGGACAATTCTTAAAGAGGAAACAATGAAAAATTCCATTTCCAATACAAAAAGTGAGGCAGGTCAGTTCTACAATACAATGTTACATGGCGCCATAAAATAAAATTCAGAACTTTAAATTATTTTAAAGTCATCAAGAAATATTCTAAGAATAAAGTAAAAAACTAAAGACAGTGATTTTTTTTTTTTTATGGTAACAAAGAATGTGAATTTGAGAATAAGATGGCCTATGAGAAACATTATTAATTCAAAGTGGTACATGAAGAATTAAAGATAATACCAAATAAAATATTTAACAATGTGATCTCTATGATTTTTTCTGTATATATCACACAGAAAACATTTGATGAAAATATTAAAATAATCTTGAAGTTTTTAGCTATGTTTTTTTTTTCTTTTTTTGGTACCGGGGATCGAACCCAACTTGGAATCTTGCGCTTGCGAGGCAGGCAGCGGCACCACTGAGCTAAATCCCCAGCCCCCATTTTTTTCTTTTTTTGTTTACCTGAGTTTTTCTAACCACTTACATAATCGGGGAAAAACTTATTTTAAAATGAAATATTTATAAGTTAATTCAAATATATATATATACATAGTTACCAGGTTGATACTATTTGCCTAACACTTTCTCCAAGGTTGTTACACACTTGTCCCCACACACATCTATTACATGGTTTCTTTTACTCAGAGCCCTCATACCTTCCTGCCTTCCACACAAACCTCCCCCTGTGGCTGCTTGTTTGCATTTCCTCAACAGCAGCACCTGTGACTCTGGGCTGGCTAACTCTTTGCTTCAGGGAGACGGTCTATGCATCACAGGGTGTTCAGCAACTGCGCTCGTCAAATGAGATGTCAGTGGATGTCCTCCAGTGTGACAACAAAACATGTCTCCAGACAACGCCAAGTGTCCTCCATGGGATAACATTACCTCCACTAGAGGATCACTCGTCCAAACTTAGCTTCATCCTAACACACTCCTACATTTTCCTAAATTTCTTCCCCCTATGACTAATAAAACTCTTATTCTATAAGATTATATATTTATTAGTCACAAATGTCTTTTCACCATATCTCTCACTTTAGCTATCTGAATGTCCTTCAATATCCTTTTTTCTATACTTAAATATTTCTTTTAAAAAAAATTAGTCATGATCATTCTTTAAAATACCACTATCAGACTCTATTCTTTTACTTTTATAATCACAGTTCTCATTACTACTCAATAAATTTCCCAAGTTATTTTCTCCTCGAGAATGCAAAAGAGGATTCTTCCTGCTCCTTGGAAAAATGCCTTACTCATTTAACTACCACTTTCCCTACTTCTTGTCATAAGGAACTGATTCTATTAACTATAATGATTTTCTCCGATTTGTTACCATTTAATACAACACATGGGTGATGCATACCTTCTTGGATTATTTCACTTCCCTAAGAAATATCTACCGAGATCTAAGATGCTGGCTTTTTGCCATTTGAATACTTCTATGCAGAAGCATGTAACCTTACATCTAACATGCCTAAACTAAGAACTCTTTCCCAACACCATTCACCTCCTGTCTCTGTAATTCTGTCCCAGTCACCCACAGAGTTTATACTTAGAATGATCTTGATCTGTTTCTAGTGTATCTGGTCTCCCTTTTTCTTCAAAAAAAATTTTTGTGTTATCTTTCCTTCCTCCTGCAAAATTCCCATTGCCAGCATTCTAGTACTTTAGTAGATTTTTAAATAGCCTCTTATCACTCAATCCTTCTTTCACATTAGTGTCACACTGTAAAGGACTTGAGTGACAGGTAAGACTGGGGAATTTAACAAAAGATAAGGGTAGTACTTGGCATAGAGAAGCCTGGCTGGCAAGGTAGGTCTAGAGAACAAAAGCAGAGAAGGTAAAGCAAAGAACAGTAGGCAAGGCACACCCGATACACCTCAAGGGTCAGGGCAGAGATGGCAGGAACTAAAGCCCAAGCTGGAAACTATGAGAGGAAAGTTCCAAAAAACCAAGCCATCAATCTAAGTAACACAATGGCAGAAATCTGATAAACTATGACAGAGTAAGCATGGATAGTCTGCCAGAAGTAAAAATGAAGACTGATGGTGACATTATCTCCAGAGAAAGAATGCATTTATTTCTGGTAAAGTACCCAAACACAAGGGGCAAGGAAGTTATTGATATGGACTCTTGTGAGAGCCATCACCTCATTAAGTGACTAGATAACTAATATGGTTAAGATAAATGTAACCAAAAAAAGCTAAAGTTATAAAACATTGCCAAGATTTTAAGAGAATAATAGTTGAAGCTTCTAAACTAACAAAAAGGTCTAAAAAAGGTCAAACTAAGATATAAACAAAATCAAAAAAAGGTGATTCAAGCATATGTTATTTGCTTAGACTTGAAGTTACAAATTTTAAAAATGATTTCATGTTTCATTTTAAAAATCTGATTTTATGATGATACAATTTAATCAAGTCTGTTTTTGAAGAATCACTAAAGCTTGAATTGCATCTGTAGTTGTTAAAGATAATGTTTCTAACCTTACCTTGTTCCTCCACCATCAATTGTGAGAATTCGGATTCCTCTCCCTTTCACTGGGTCCACATAACCAATTAAGGCCAAAATTTCTCTAACTGCAGCCTGAAGAGTTTCATCTTTAACTTGTCTCAGTCGTAATAAATATGGTATAATTCTTTCCTATATTGAGAGGAACAATATTTTTGTTGCTTTTGACAATCAAGAATGAAACTGTATGATTAAATTGGGGTTTTTTTGGTCTTTTTTTTGGTATCAGGGATCTAACTCGGGTCCTTACACTTGCAGGGCAGGCAGCAGACTGTACGATTAAATTTAACTAATACAAGTAGGTCATGAAAATTTTAGGCTTTCAAACATGAAAAGATCATGAAATTAAAAATAGCACTGGTGCTGGGCATGGTGGTACATGCCTGTAATCCCAGCACTCAGGAGGTTGAGGCAGGAGGATTGCTCCAAGCACGAGGCTGGCCTGGGCCACATAGTAAGTCCAATGACAGCCTGAACTACAGTGAGACCCTGTCTCAAAAAAAAAAAAAAAGAAGAAGAAGAAAAATAAATTTAAAAAAATAAAAGAAACTAGCATTGGCTTCATATATGAATTTTATCTCCTGGTTTTTTTTTGTTTTTTTTGTTTTTTTTTGGTGCCGGGGATCGAACTTGGGTTCTTGCGCTTGCGCAGCAGATGGAAAAACCACTGAGCTAAATCCCCAGCCCTCTCCTGTATTAACAGAGTAGTTATATAGTATAAAAACTTACATTACAATTAAGAAAAACAGGCAATTCAATTAATATACTGACACTCCTATTTTACAAATGTTTAACCTCAAAATACAGGTATTAGTATTAGCATCATTTATATCATAGAAAAGGAATCTATTAGAATAATGTACATCATAGAATAAATGGAGCAATTATTGAATATACAATTACATGTATGATAAAAAACACAAACATTTTCAACTAAAAACAAAGGCCTTGCCATTTCCATTTATTAGTATTTTTAGTCCAAGGCAAAACCTGATTAAGTAAATCAGAAATTACCTTGACCGCTACTCCTTTTCCTTCAGGAAATTCTAGAAGATGAAAAGTCAGTTCTTCAACCCTAGTAATGCAGAGCTTTGGGTCTGCTGTTCTTCTTAATGCCTGAACTAACGCCCGGGTTCTATTATCAATACTCACTCTTGCAATAATCTACAAAGACACATTAAATATACGTGATTAGGATATGACACTGTTTTACCAAATGGTTAATGCTTCATTAGAATATGAAACTTATAAATTTGACAAAATTAATACAACTTAAAACCATACTGAATAACAACTTGCCTTTTCTCGTTGAAGAGATAAATGCTTTTTCTCCTCTGCATTTTTGTCCTTGCTGACAGCCTGCTCAGTTTTAGCAGGCTCTTCTTGTTCTTCTGACTGACTCTTGGAGTCACACTTTAATTTGGGGACTAGTCCACCAATATAGCCACCTACTAAGGCCTGAACACCTTCTGTGGGCCGAGAAAGAAAGTTAGCGATGCTCTGTTTAGTGGACACTGGGAGAACCTCCGGCACCCCACTTGGACTTGCAGGCTTGGCCAAGGTTCCTGTGGAAGACTGTGAGCCCAACTCATTAGTCTGGGGGCCAGGACCTCGAGAACTGGGTTTCCCTTCTTCAACCTTCTCAGTTTTGAGTTCTGCTTTATCCTGAAAATGTTTATTTTCCTTTGTTTGAGACATTTTTTCCTCACACTTGAAGTATGAATTAATATGATTTGATAAAAAGTAGAACGATTCTCCAAATTTTGTGGTTATACTACTTGTGTAACGAAAAAGGCTTTGTTTACCTGTATCTGCTTTATCTACTAAGTGACTTTTCTCTTCTGCAAAAGGACTCTTTTCTGTTGATCTGTCACTGTATTTCTTCAGAAATGTGATGGCTTGTTTAGTATTTTTCTGTTTCAACCAGCCACTATCTGATACTTTTCTTAATATTGGAAAATTTGGCTTAAATTGAGCTAAACGTGAAATCATTTCATTTTGACTGCCAAAAACAGCCTTTGAAACAGAATTCAAAGTACTTTTAATTCGGGACAAACGAATGGTCACTTTTGTAAGTCCCTTGGGAGCAGAAGTGCTACGTTTCCAAATGCTAACATGGTTGCGTGGAAAATAACAGTGCTTACTGTAAGAATATGCTTCACTTCTGGCCCATTTACATTTTATTCTGCTTGTATGAAAACCTCTTTGTAGACTGATATGGCTTATCCTCCAGTAATGTCTAGGTGAACACACAAAATGCAGCTGCTTGCTTCTCTGCTTTCCACAAAGACTTCTTGCATTACTAAGGAGGTAAATATATATATCTATGGTCAAATTAATAGACATAACTTAAAAATCATTTATTTTCTATGTGACATTTTCTCACTTCATTCCTCAATGCTTCACTTATGAAAAGAAGGAGTCATGGTCTTACCTAAAATGGAAAAAAAGAAAAGAAAAAGAAAAAATAATTAGGATTCAAGTTAAAATCAAAATTGGGTAAAATATAAAATACAAGGATATCTGAACTACATTTAGCAAACTGTCTCAAAAAAAGATTATTTCAATATGGCTACATAGATTTCATTTTTAAATAGAAAATAATTCACCTTTCAGTGTACAAGTCAAAAAGAAAAACCGAGCAGTATTGAGGAGGGATAAAAAAATCAAGACAGGCAGAAAAATGACAAGGTAAATCCTAATTTCACTTTTAAGACTACAACTTTGGGACAATCAAAGTTACTCAAGGTCATCCATATCTGTGCTCCCTAGGCCTATTTATGCCTCTTTTCTTCTGGGCCTATCACACCCCAAATCCCTTAAAGATACTTTAAACTCCTGCATTAACTAAGGTGATAAAGTAAAGGGCAGAAACTTGACCTTAAAATAGGCAGATTTACAGGCATCTTAATCTTAGTTCACTCATCTTTCTTTTTAAAAATTTTTATCAGGATATGTTTGCAGTACATAATGATTACACTCGTTTTATAAAAAAATGCAACTGACTGGGCCATGCATTCTTCCCATAAATGGGCCATCCTTTTACCTGTAAAAGAAGCTATTTCTTTCTTTTTTTTTTTTTTGGTTCTGGGGATCGAACTCAGGTCCTTGCGCTTGCACAGCAGGTGGCGAAACCACTGAGCTAAATCCCTGGCCCTGAAAGAAGCTATTTCTGCCTGTGCGTGGGCCATCTTTTTTTCCTGTAAACCAAGCCCAAATTTTCTAAAGATTCTATTCACAAAAAACCTTGAACAAAATATTAGCAAATCAAATCTAACAATGTATCAAAAGAATTATACTATGATCAAGTGGAATTTACCTCAGGTATACAGACTAGTTATATGAAAATGAACAAACATAATTTACTACATCAATGAGCTAAAAAAAAAAAAAGAACAATCATGATCCTATCAATAGCTGCAGAAAAAGCATTTGACAAAATCCAACACTCATTCATTGTTAAAAACTCTCGTAAACTGGAAATACAAGGGAACTGATACAGTATACCAAAAAAAAACCCCCCACCGGAAAAGAATAAAATCCTATAGCCACTATCATACTTAGTGAAAACTAAAAGCTTTCTCACTCAGATGAAGAGTAAGTCAACATGTCCCTCTTACCATTGCTTTTTATCATTGTATTGGAAGTCCTACCTAATACATGAAGACATGAAAAGGAAATAAAAGGTATACAAATGGGAAGAATGAAACAAAAACTTTGTTTAGTTGTAGACAACACAACTGCCCATACAGAAAATACAAAAGAAGCTGGGCATGGTGGTAATCCCAGCACTCAGGAGGCTGAGGCAGGAGGATGGCTGTGAGTTCCAGGACAGCCTGGGCTACACAGTGACTTCAACACCAGCCTGAACTACATAGTGAGTCCTGTCTCAAAAAAAAAAAAAAAAAAAAAAAGAACTGACATCTAAAACATACAAAGCATACTTAAATAAGCATATAAAAAATGAACCATATAACACAGCCTCAAGAAAATGCAAATTCAAACACCAGCGTGATACCACTATACACCTATTAGAAAGGCCAGAAATCAGGGTGCTGACACCACCAAGTACTAGGGAGGATATGGAGGAACAGGAACCCTTACTGATTGCTGACCGAGTACAAAATGGTGCAGCCGTTGTGGAGAACAGCGTGGCAGTTTCTTTTAAAACTAAACATGCTTTTATCATATGATCCAGTAATTGTACTCCTTGGTATTTACCCAAAGGATTTGAAGACTTACGTCCACACTTATGTCTTGTATGTGAATGTTTTTTAACAGCTTTATTCATAAATGTTAAACTTGGAAGCAACCAAGAGGCCCCTTGGTATGTGAATGCACAAATTGGGGCACAGTATCCCCTCCTGTGCACAGGGTATACATTTCAAGACTCCCAGTGCATCCCTGAAACTACAGATAGTATGAACCCTATATACACTATGTCTTTTCCTATACACATTGTAAGTGGAACATACAGTGGAACATCCAGTGGTAAAAAGAAATAAGCTATCAATACATGGAAAGACATGGAGGAAACTTAAATGCATATTACTATGTGAAGAAGCCCAACAGAAAGACTACATATTGGGCTGGGGATTTATTAGCTCAGTGGTTCCACTGCCTGCCTCGCAAGCTCAAGGTCCCAAGTTCGATCCCCAGTACCCCTCCCCCCAAAAAGACTACATATTGTATGTCTTGGTCTATTTGGGCCACTACAACAAAATACTATAGTTCTGGAAGCTGGGAAGTCCAAGATTAAGTCACTGGCACTAGCAGGTTTAGTCTCTGGCTAGGGATCGCTTTCTAGTTCATAGACGATGTTTCCACTTGTGTCTTCACTTGGAAGAAGGAACTAGTTAGCTCTTGAGTCTTTTTTCAAAAAGGGCATTAATCCTATTCATGACCTTATCACCGCCCAAAGGCTCGACTGCCTAATACCTTCACCTTAAATGTTAGGATTTCAACATAGGTTTTGGGGACACAAACAGACCATAACAGTAAGATTCCAAACATAGGACATTCTCAAACAGTTAAAAGCATAAGGACAAGCCAGGCATGGTGGCACACACCTGTATTCCTAGCACTTGAGTGGCTGAGTCAGGAGGATCACCATGAGTTCAAGGCCAACCTGGGCTACACAGTGAGTTCAAGCCCAGCCTAAACTACATAATAGACCTTGTATCAAAAAACCAACTCCCCCCAAAGCAGCAATTTAAGAAATTCATCTTGTGTAAAGATGAGAAGGGAAGTAGATAACAGTAAAATTACAAGCAAACAAAAAAGCATGTAGGAAAGCACACAGAGTATGTTCAGAAATTGTAAATTAGTACATATAGTTTTACTGCAGGACCTAAAAAGATATGAGGAAATGGTATAAGATGATACTGAGAAAGACAGAACCAAGAACTCAGAATTACTGAGAATATGACACTAGGAATTAAAATCTCCTTTCTCAACTGCATATGCCAATATTATTTTGAAACACTCAACTGTACGAGGGAAGGAGATAAAAGGTGCAAACCTGTCTGCCTTCTTGGCTCTTCTGAGCTTTTCAGGGCTTGCAGACAATGTCAAGAGCCTAAATTAAAAGCCCCGCAATCCCCACCACACAGAAATACTTCACGGCCTGGCACAGTACATGCCTGTAATCCTAGCACCTGGGAGGCAGACATGGAGGATCACCCCGAGTTTGAGGCCAGCCTGAACTATATAGCAAGAACCTGTCTCAAAACCAAGACAGAGAGAGACAGACAGACAGACAGAGAGAGAGAGAGAGAGAGAGAGAGAGAGAGAGAGAGAGAGAGAGGATGTTCTTCATAAAATAGAGTTAAAGTCCCTGTGGTCCTTGTAGATAAACAGCCATGCTCAAAACCAATAGAAAGAAATCTACAAACTGAACTTCAGGCAAGGATCTACAGTCATACCACCCTCATGGTGCCATGCAAATGAAAACTGCTCAGATCTGGTGAACTACATGGAACCCCAGCACTCAACTGAAACCACCAAGTAAGGACACTGCCAAAGCCCAGGGCAATGGGACTCCCACACCAAGCAAGGACAATGAACATTAACTCAGAAAGATTACAAAACATGCAAGGAAATGAACCATCACCTAGACTGACAATAAGCAAATACAGCAGCAGGAAAATGTGTAACCAAGATTTAGAAATAAAAATTTTCTGTTGCCCGCCTCCCAAGCGCAAGGTCCTGAGTTCGATCCCTGGTACCAAAAAAAAAAAAGAAATAAAAATTAAGCGGGTCTAAGATGTTCAAAGACACAACGGAAGAAACTTAAGACAAATTTAAGGAGGGCTGGGGATTTAGCTCAGTGGTTCTGCCGCCTGTCTCGCAAGCACAAGGACTGGAGTTCAGTCCCCGGTACCAAAAAAAAGACAAATTTAAGGGAATAGTATTACATAATGATAAAAAGGGACATTAATAACTAATACAATGTCATCAGAATGAGAAGTGCCATGAATTAAAGCAAGAGGTAGGTTATTTTAGATGTATGGTCAAAAGTGGTAAACCGGGCCAGGGATTTAGCTCAGTGGCACCGCACCTGCCTGGCAAGTGCAAGGTCCTGAGTTCGATCCCCAGTACTGGAAAAAAAAAGTGGTGAACTGACATTTTAGTGAAGATCTGAATCAAGCGAGGAAGCAAATTATTAATGAGAAATTAATAGCAAATTATTAAATTATCAAGAATCTGAGGAAAAAATTCTAGGCAGAGGGAAACTGAGCAACTCTGGAGACAGAAATGAGCTTTTTATATTCAGAACATTAAGGACAAGGTGACTGAACAGGTCCAAGACTGAAGCTGAAGATAGCACTGTTAAGCCTACACAATGATAAAGGACTGCATTGTTTCAAAAAGACACCAACATCAGAGGGGAAATGTGGGATGGGCCTGTAATTTCAGCACTCTGGGAGGCTGAGGCAGGAAGAATGCCAAATTCAAACCCAGACCGGGCAATTTAGGAACTCAGACCACGTCTCAGATAAAAATTTAGAAAGGGATAGGAATGTAGCTCAGTGTGAAGGTCCTGGGTTCAATCCTTAGTACTGCCAAAAAACAAAAAAAAGAAAAAGGGGGAAAAATATATACACACACAATCATTATGACTAATTATGCATACATCTATCAATCTTGCACTGAAATATAGAATATAAAACCCCAAAATGGGAACCACTACAGGAAGATAATTTTATGATCAAATTGAAAGATTTTAATATACTCCTTTCAAAACCAATGGTCAAGCAAAACTTACAAAAATAGCAATCATTAACAATTAACAAGTTCATTTTTTTTGTTACCAAATGACGACACTCGTAAATGCAAAGTGTTCTGAAGGTAAATTCAGTCATAACAAAGGCTAAGAGTGCAAAAATAGGGAGAATGTAAAATGAGAAAGGCTTGATCAACTGAGAAAAGAGAAGGGAAGAATAGCAATAGGGTAAAACAATGGAGGGGTAAGTGGAAGGCAGGTGTTGACCAACCTCTGGGAAAAGGAATGGAGTTTTAACCAGAAGAATTAAGGAAATTTCTGGGTGGAGGCCCAAATGTGGATGGAAAGAATGATTTACAAACATCACTTACTTATTGCAATAATAAAGCCAAAAAGATAATAAAATGTCTGAATTAAGTAACAGTACTAGGATAGAGAAGAGGGCTACTGTGAACCACAGGTGGAAGTAGGGAGACGGAAATAAAACAACAATGAAACACAGGACTTGGTGACAATCAACAATGGGACAAGGAGAAGAAGTTTTAAAGTTTTAAATCTGAGACAAAAGAAGAATCCATTTGTGAATATGAGGAAACAGAGAAAGAGCCAATTTAACCAGGGAAAATAAACTTTCTTTTGGATTTACAGAGTGAAGTAATGGTGAGGCATTCAAATTAAGACTGCATCTAGACTGTGGATTTATGTGTGGAATTAACACAGGGACAGCTGAAATCATTAGAAATGGTCAGATGTACCAAGGACAACTTAAAATAATAATAGTAATAATAATAATAATAATAACTGTATCTGAGGATCCTAGAACATGAAAAGAGCTCTTTTTTGAAAAATGCTTACTTGCAAGTACACACTAGTTTTCTGTGACATTTCTGAATATTCATGGACCTATTATAGTATTCCTTGGATTTCAAAATGTTAAAATGTTGGTTGAGAGAGAACCGAGTCTTTAGTGCCATCCAGAGTTAGGAAAAGGAAGAAAAGCCTTTCAAGGAAGCAAAAAAGAACAGGGGAAAAAGGTATGTCCAAAACTCAGGAGCAAGTTTTAAAAAGTAATGGATAATGAACAGAATAAAATATATGCGGTGGTAGAGAAAGATTAGAACAGAGAAAGGACCGGACAGGAAGGTGTCTAGGGCTATGAGTTCTTACTGAGCTTTTTATAAATGTACAGAGATTTCACTAGCGAAGCAAATCACACCCTTTCTGCTGTCTTAACTGCTGGAAGTAAACAACTCAAAGTACAAGGTGTTCTCGTACCAACTTTGTTCGTGAAACAATGAATATATAAATTGTGAAACTGATCTTTCATCCGATATCACTCATGAAAAGATCACTGCTTATGAGATTTTAATTTAGAGTCTGTATATATATTAGGGAAAGACCAATAAGAAAAGGTATGATTAAAAGGATGAAGTAACATGCCCTAATACTGAAAATACAATTTTGGATAAGCAATTTAACAAAATGGCTATAATGAGCTTGATACAAATGCCTCATACAAAGCATAAGCTCCCAATTCAGTTTAATGCATTTTAAAATCCTCAGATTTTAATGGTCTTTTTTAAAAAAAATTCTTAACATCTGTCTTACTGGCATTTTCTTGATATCCTACAACCTATTTTTGTCCTCTCTGCAATCTCCATAAATAGGAGTACAGATCTAGAATACAACTGCTCCTGGAAATAAACATGGTATTCTTTTTTTAAATTACTATATGATGTCACATCTCTTCTAAGTTTTTCCTTGGAGAATCGCCACTTTTCTTTAGTTATTGCAGTAGGCATAGAAACCGGGTCCTCCCAGCGTCGTCACAGAAATGACACAGGGATGGAGACAGGCTTCCTGCACTGCAACACAATGATTCACACAGCTTTACCAGCTTTTAAAACGCACAATCACCGGAATCGCCTTGAGCAACAGCAGTCCGGGAGGGAATCAAATGTGGGTGGGAAGAAAAATAAAATGCTGACAAATAAAAATAACAAGCAAAGGAAGCACAAAATGCATAGACAGACGAGAAGAGTGGAAAACCGAAACCACTAGAGTCCCTGGTAAGTAGATGCTGGAGAGCACCGCACCCAGGGGAGACACTCCGCGGAGCTGCTCCGGGAGCGGGGTGGGGGTCGCGGGCGCTGCGGGCGGAGGGCGCCGCGCAGGCCGCCCGCCCCGGCCGCCTCGCGGCTCCCCTAGGCTGCGACCCTGGAAGCGCCCACAGGAGACACGGGCAGACCCGGAGGCCTGACAATGGCCCGTCCGCCCGCAGGGTCAGCTCGCCTCTCGTTCTGCCCCGGCCACTCACTGGGATGCAGGCCGCAATCACGTCGGGGGCAGAGTCGAATCGCCTGGCCAGGTCAATGACGGCCACACCGGCCAGCCAGCATCAGCTGCGTTCACAACACAAACAGACGCTCAGCAGCCGGAGCACCACCCCTTCAGCTGCGCCCCGCCCCACCGGAAGTGACGTGGCCTTTCGGGTCTACTCGCCGGCCTGGGAGCGGCCCCTGGGGCCTCTGCCTTTCGGGCTGCAACCGCGGGCATGCGCAATAGAGCCTGACGGCGCGAGGCCGGCGTGCGTGCGTGCGTGCACGCGCCTGCGTGCGCCGGGGAGGCGTGACTTGGCGGAGGGCGGCTTCCGTTATTGGGGACCTGTCAGCTCGCCGGACTGGGTGGTGGTTCTCCTTGCTCGGTGCGGTGGAACTCGGGGCAGAGTCTGCCTGCTTGTTGTGGGTCTTCACCCTCCTTGAGCAGAGCTAAGGTTCAGTATCTCGCCCCTGAAGGCCCAGTGCATGCTCTGTTCCCCGCTCCGAGGTTAACCAGCGTCCTGAGCGGTGTGAGCCGACCCCTGCCGCTGTCACCCTTTGTGGTGACACCCGGACTAATGTCACTCAAAAGCGCGTCCACATATTCGATTGGAGTTAGCATAACTGTCACACCAGTGGCCCCACCCTTAACACTTATTCTTGAATTCTGGCATTTGGTGAACACCAGATAAACTACAGGCCTTTGCAGGTCTAGTGTTAACTGTGTACTCAAGCCTCGTCCTCGTGGATGTCTATGCTGAAGCTCCCTGTAAGATTATTGTAAACCCCCCTAGGAAGGGAACTGTATGGGGGCCAAACTTAGCAGGTGTTAGAATAATAGAATTTAAAAAAAATTTAAAGTGAGGAAGCCAGCTTACTAGGCTTTGGGGGCACAGGTGGCTGGAATGTGTCTATCTTATGCCAGGTATCTAATGCTAGGTAAACCTTAGCAGGTTATTTAGCTACACCATAGCTAGACATGTTACCTAGCTACACCATAGTTAAAAGACATATGCCACAAATGAAAACTTGGGAATGTGGCAGTACTTTAGTTCCCGGGAGATATTTCTTCCACTGTAGAAGAAAATATTATTCGGACACTTACTAAGATGTCAAGAAAGATTATACAGGACTACTGCAAGTAGGTGTTGAGTAAGGGAGAGACTGAACTCAAGTCTGGTCAGTGGGTAGAAAATGAAGGTGACCAGACGGGATTCTGTCTAAACTGACTTAGAGGATTTCTGCTACATCTGGGCTTGGGTGGCCTAAGGCAAGACCCAAGGATATAGCCTAATTGAGATAAGGGCTCAGAGAAGGCTAAATAAAATTTGGTCAAGAGAATCTGTCACTATTGCTTGTTTTCTTTCATTCCTTCATTTAGTCAGAGAATATCAAATTTTGAGATTTTCCTCCCATGTCAGAAATTTCTAAGTAACTCTCAGTTCTTCCTGTCAGTGGCTAGTGTGGGTCCTTGCTTTAATAGAAATGGAAATTAAAACTGAAGTGCAAATTTACAAGGAAAAAGCCTTTAATTGGAAAGTTAGACGGAAGATAGGAAAGAACTCCAGCTTGGACAGCTAGAGGAGGCACACTGATACAGGGGTTCAGACTGGCCCATCTGCAAAGGCAGGAGACCAACTTTTAAGGATTAACTAGTGGGCTGGGGCCCCATATCTTTATGGCTGAGGGATAGTTTCCTTTCCAGGAAAGGATGGTCTCTGCCTATAGTCATCTCAGTCGTGTGAGGCTCTGCCTTTTTTGGAGTTCAGGTGATCACAGGTTTAGGACAATGGTGTAGCTGAATGTCTCCATAAATCTCATATCTTGTCCTTGGTTTTAAAGAGGGGATTAGATCATGTAAATTCAGGGCTAATCAGCCTGGTCCAGCTAGTTCCTAGATAGGCACTCCCCAAATGATCAGCACACCCTATGGAGAGTTGAGATTTGGCCCAAGGTTTACAATAGCCATTATGAAATAAAGGTCCAGGTTTGTTCTGCTTTTAGTTACTTATTGGGTGTCTTGGGCCGTAGTGAAGTCATGGCTCTTAGAAAAAAATGGCTTTAAGTCCCTGACTATCCAAGAAGAAACCACAAATCATACTTTTAATGAGTAGCAGTGAAGGGTCCAGGGTTCTGCCTGTTCCCCCTCCCTCTGGTGGTCGCCATATCACTGCCTTGACTGTGTCACTACTGTTTCTTTGCCCTCCTTTTCCCTCCTTTTGGCATAGTCATGGTATAGTCAGAGACCACTATAGGGATGGAGCATGGGCAGAATCCTGGGCCTTCCACCTGTTACTTATCAAAAACTTGATTTGTAAACAAACAAACAAACAAACAAACTTGATTTGTGTTTTCCCCTAAGGCAGTCAGGGGCTTAAAAGGGATTTTTACTAAAATTGAGACTCTTCATTTAGGTCTACAAAAGCTCAATAGATAACTAAAAGTGGAACAAATGTTGAGCTTCATTTTGTGAAACTCTGGATCAGAGCCTTTTCAGCTCTGCATATAGTCATGCTAGTCATTTAGAGAGTGCCTATTAGCCTTAGATCTAGCTAGCCTGTCTCATTGCCCTTGGAGCCTGAGGATACCAAGAGGTTTACGGCAGCTATACCAGAGGTCTCCAGCTATTATCCCAAACCTGTGAGCACCTGGATTCCGGGAAAAGCAGAGCCTCACCTGACTGAAACCACCACAAACAGAGAGAATCATTTCATGGGAACAGAACCACCCTCAAACCATGAGGATTCCAGCACTGTAAAAGGACTGAGATAATGATAATGGGACCTGGCCCACTGGAGCTAATCCTTAAAACCTGGCCTCCCACTTGGGGAAAAAGGGTATCTGATCCTCTCTATCAGAATGTGCCCTCTCCCCAGCTACTACCCAAGCTGGAGTCCCTTCTTTGCCTTCTCTTACCTTTCAATTAAAGCTTTTTTTCCTGCAAAATCACCCATTAGTTTTAATTTCCATTTCTACTAAAGCAAGGACCCATGCTAGCTGTTGATACTTTCCTACCACCATACCTTTAGTCAGTCATGAAGCCGGATGAATCTCATGGCACCATCTTTTGTATTTTTTCCTCCACTCTATATTCTCACTCCACTGCCTTAGTTTAGGATTTCATCCTACCTAAGCTGGCTTTACAGCTTATAACTAACCTCTAACCCAGTCAAGTCTCTTGTGCAGCCAAAGCAAGCTTTCAAAACTCCAAATCCTAGCCAGGTTTGATGGTGCCTACTTGTATCCCAGCACCCTGGGAGGATGAGGCAGAAGGATGGAAAGTTCAACCCCAGCCTGGGTAACTTAGCAAGACCCTGTCTCCAAAAGGGCTGGGAATATAGCTCAGTGTGAATGCCCCGAGTTCAATCCGCAGGACTGCAATAAATAAAAATCAACAAAAACAAAAAACTCTGCAATTCCAATCATGTATTTTTCCTGATTAAAAGGACTTTGCCAGGCCTTCATCTCCATGGAATAAAGTGGAGATGGGAGCCCTGGCCCTCTGCCTCCCAGCATTTACTTCCCACTCCTTGACTTTTACTCTTTACCCTCCAGTCAAGCCTGTACTTCCCCCGAATACCCTGAGCCTTTGCATATTTATTGCCTCTGCTCATGCTGTTGGCTCAGGTTCCCTTCCATCCCTCTTGCTAAAGATTTATTTGTCAGGAAAATCTTACCTTACTACTCTTTAGATCATCTCTTCTACTTGTGATAGCTTCTCCTATTGTCCTTGCTATACAGTATTGCAATTTATTAATTTACCTACCAGCGTATTTCCTACAGGCAGGGAGTATAATCATGTTTGTGTCTTCTGAATCTGGCATCATGTGCCCCCAAATACTGGACTTATCAAAATTCATTATTATTGCATTGATTTTTAATTTTATTCAGACGATTAGCTTGGTAAGCTAAAAATAGAAAATGAAATCTATGGTTCTTTACTTTTGGGTAAAGTTCTGAGAGGAAAAGAGAATTTCATTTAATTTCAACTAGAACAGACTATCTTGTGTATTAATAGTTGATTAATGCCTTTAAGAAATCGGCCTTACTTGGAATAATGATAGATGTAGTGACTGTCTAACCCAAATTCTTCTGAGGCTAGGTAAAATAGTCATCCACATTGCTGCTGTATCACTTATTTATTTATGGTGCTCATTCTATTTATAAAGCTTACTTATTTATGTATTTTATATCTTTCCCTCTCTTTCTGTACTTGGTCCTTCCTACGAAGCTTTGGCTCATGATAATACTTCCAAATAACTTACAATTCTTTATTGTTAAACAAAATATAAACATATTTTAAACAAAACATATTTTAGCCAAAATGAATTTAACCATGTTGTTGTAAAATATTCTCCAAATTATCTAAGTGAGGGACATGCTGGGAAATAATTCCAGAATAGTTACTGCAGTAGGCTAATGGCCTAAAAATGTCCATGACCAATCCTTGGAAACTGTGAATATGTTGTTACAAGACAAATGGAACTGTGGCAGATGTAATTAAGGTTATAATTTTTTTGCTACTTTATTTTATTATTATTATTTTTAAAATAAAACTTTTATCCGTCCCCCACCCCCCTAGGGTTGTAAATTTTAACAAAAAGACTTATCCTGAATTATCTGTGTGGGCTCAGTCTAATCACACAAGCCTTTGAAAGCAGTAAAGATGTGGCAGAAGAGAAATCAGAGAGATTCAAGATGAGAGGTGTGGGGAAAGTTCAGGAGCAAAATGTTGAGGAAAGATGCATTGCCCGTAAGCAAGAGAGGCTCCTGACTAACAGGCAGCAAGAAAGTGGAGACGGGTCAGCTCTACAGCTGCAGGGAACTCTGTTCTGTCAACAACCTAAGCAGCTCAAAAGCACATTCTTTCCTAGAGCCACCACGTAAAAGCCCCGGCCAGCTGAAACCTTGTTTCCATCCTTGAGGCCAGCAGCAGAGGGAGCAGCACAACTGTGATGATAATGAGTGAGTCGTTTTAAGCCACTACATTTTTGTAGTGTTTTGTTTTAGCGGCAACATAAAATTAATGTGATTAGCGTTATAAAATTTGAAGACATGAAGGCAAAGATTTTTATCACTTTTGATCCTTAGCACTGAGGCCTGGCATTTAGTAGTCAAATTTCAGTGAGTGCATGTGGAATGAATTAGATTCACTGATTCAAACTTTACTGAGTGCCTACTATGTGCCTGGAACCTATTATTTGCTAAAGATATAAAAAAATGAAGAGCCTTTATGGCACCACATATAATCTTAGGTAATTATACTACTAATATGAAAAGAGCTCTCTGGAGGTATGAACCAGAAGCGTCACGGGGACACCTACCACAGCTGGCAGTGTCAGAAGAGGCTTTCCAGGTAGAGGACTTATGAGACAAGTTTAAAAACAACACCGTAAGCAAGACAGATGACAGTAGTGAAAGCAGTGACAGCTGAGAAGACTGTTTACAGAGAAAAGGGACATCGTGAGATCAGAGACAATGCAGTAAGAAACAACATAGTTATTGTCACCATGATGTCTGAAAGGAAAACTCATTCCATGTTGCGCATACTGAAAATGTGATATAAAGGTGAGTGAGCGCTGAAGCTGACCTTGGACCTGATTTTCTAGTTGATCTGAGTCAGTATCAGCTCTTAAGGCAAAAGAGTAATATGGCAAAATTTAAGTTTTAAATAGATTCCTTCTGATACCATGAAAGTGTAAGATTTGAAGGTGATGAGAAGCCCTGTCATTATCTTGTGTTGGTTTCCTTTTAATAAAATCATTCTTTCTCCACCCCAGAAATTACTTTTAGCAGTTTGCCTATCTATACTTGTACTCCAGACCTCTCTGACTGGCTTGAGATTTTGTTATCTAACTTCCTGCTGGAACATTTCCTACAGAGAAGCTAAACCAGTGGACAATAAACTAGATATATAAGATAATTTTCTGAATGAAGAAATCCTACTTTTATAAGTAGATAAGTTTTATCCCAGGTTTTGGCACAAGAGTTTGGCACAAAATTTATATCTCAAATACACAAATAATTTTATTTCAACTTGCTTTTGAATCTGAGCTACATTGTACATTCTAGATAATACTTTTATAAGTTATTCTCTGCCTTACTTATTCGTAACCATCTTATCCAGTTAAAAAAAATTCAGGAAAAAATCGGAAAATTCCCCAGTATGCAATTTGATTGTCAGTATCTTATAAACAAGGGTCAATACTTGCACGGCTTAACTTCAGACTTATGACCGAGGTGGAGTCCTAGCCTCGTCGCTCACTGGATATGATAATGTGTCTATAATAATCTTTGCAGCCTTCCCCTTTTTCACCAGTAAAAATGCTGAGAATCCCAGTTCAATCATGTAGTGGCAGAATGATCTGTGGCTAGGGCACATGGTATTGTGATCGGGCTGTACAGTCAGACTATCCCAAACCACTCAATTGCCCTAGGGTGTTGGGTCTTTCAAGAAAACAGTAGTTCCCCAAACCACAGAACTTGTCTGAGAATTTCCCCAAAACAAGAGGAATGGGGGGGAGTTTTCACAACACAACAGAGGAACACTGGTTGAACGTGTGAAAGAACCACTTGTGCACTGTGTCTAGATTCAGTGGAGCCACCAACACTTTTCCTGTAAGGCCTTTGGTAGTTGCTAAGTATAGAGTTGTGTCAGGGACTAACAGTGAGACGTGCAGCACCTTGAAGACCAAGTGCCTTGAAGTGAAGGCAAATTATCCAACTTTGAAGTCTCAGTTTCCACAGTTGAAAATCATATTGTTTACAAGGACCTTTTCTTTTTCCTTTTATTCTTTCATTAGTACACGTTTGCAGTGCAAAGTGATTACATTCATCGTGGGAAGTTGGTACATGCACAGGACACATCTTAATTCTTTTTTATCCCCTTCTCCTCCCCAAGGACCTTTTCAAGAACATTTGGACCCAGTTTGAGCTAAAATGTCTTTTAATTTAATTTCTGTATGGTGCTGGGGATTGAACCCAGGGCCTCAAGCATGCCAAGCACATAGTGAACCACTGAGCTATGCCCCAGCAAGAATGTCTATTTTTTTTTTTAAAGACAGAGTCTTGCTATATAGTTCGGGCTGGTCTTGAACTCTCAGGGATCCTCCTGCCTCAGGCTTCCAAGTCCTGGAATTATAGGCATGTGCCACCACATCAGAAAAAATGTCTACTTTGAAAAGTAGTAATAGCTGTTTATATTGGATCATAAAATCATTAATGTGTGGGCTTCAGAGCCATATGAACCAGAGTTATAATTTTGTCATTCCCAAAGTGATAGCAAGATTTGTAACTTCTCTGAGTCTTACTTTTCTCATCCCCCTCCCCAAAAAGGGGCACAATGATATCCATCTTATAAGGTTTTGTGGAGGGTTGAGTGAAGGAATACATGTAAAATGCCTAGTATTTATTTAAAACATTTATTGTATACACTTGAGGACCTGATAATTGTAGTAGTCTTTGAGTATCTATCAATCAAAACAGATGTTATTATACTCCTCAGGAACCATACAGGAACAACTTGGAGATACTTCTGGTTCGGTTCTAGACCAGTATAATAAAGCAACTGTCTCAATAAAAATAGTCACATGAATAAAGGCAGTAACATGAATTTTTTGTGTCTCCCTGTATATGTTATTTTTACACGATAATGTAGTCTATTGTCTAAAAATTACATCTTTAAAAAACAATGTACATACTTTAATTTAGAAATATGCTATTGCTGGGCCAGGGATTTAGCTCAGTGGTTCCAGTGCCTGCCTTGTAAGCACAAGGTCCCGAGTTTGATCCCCGGTACCAAAGAAAACCCAAAAAATGAAATATGCTATTGCTGAAGAATGGTAATGATAGTCTCAGCCTTCAATGAGTAGTAAACTTTTTGTTACCAGTGACTCAGCTTTGCCCCTCAGTAGGCTGGTGGATTCCCCTCCACCCCCACCTCATACTGGGGGTGGAACCCAGGGCCTTTGCACTGAGCTGCATCCCCAGCACTTTTTATTTTTATTTTGAGACAGGGTATGGCTAAGTCACTAATTTCCCCAGGCAGGGCTCCAACTTATAGTCTTCCCACCTAAGCCTCGCAGAGTGCTGGGATCAGAGGCGTGTGCCATCATATCTGGCTGTTTGGTGGAATTTTTGAGCTTTTATGGCTTTCAGAGAAACTGTCTTGGTGTCAAAGGCCCGTGATGGGAGGAGTGTAGAAAATGCATATCAATGACACTGTAATAAGGGCCAAGGTTTTGTTGAAGACCTCTGGGCACAGGCTGAAGACTTACGTACATAAGCTAGGTGACCTGGTTACTTTCCCCACTATATTTAGACCCAGATATCCTGGTCCTGGGCTAAAGTTCAACTCAGACTGTGGATCTGATGCAGGGAGTGGGCCCTGAACGGGCCCTCCTTCCTTTCTCTGGCCATTTCCTTAGCTACCTCCTGATTCAGTTTGCTGGGCTAGGGTTTTGCTTCAAAATTGATGAGTGCTGATGAGGAGTTGGTTGCTGAGGTTTGGGGTGGCTCTGGCAATTTCTTAAAATTAGTCAATAATGAAGTTTGCTGTATCAATTGACACTTCCTGTCCCAAAGATTTCTCTATAGCAGCGATGTCATTTGGTAACATTTTACTCACCGTAGAACTTCTTTCAAAATTGGAGTCAATCCTCTCAAAGCACACTGCTCCTCTACCAACTAATTTTATGTAATATTCTAAATCTTTTGTTTTCACTTAACAGTATTCTTGAGCCCTTCAAAGTCAGCCCATAATCATGGGAATCAACTTCTTCCAATTCCTTTCAGTGCTGATATTCTGACCCATTCCTATCAATCACAGATGTTCTTAATGGTATCTAGATTGGTGAATACTCAGATCAATAAGAGAAACTACTACCAATAGCAATTATAGCCTTACAAACTGTTTTCTTTATTTCTTATATAATAAGACTTGAAAGTCAAAATTACTTCTTGACATCTATGAGCTGCAGAATGGATTTTTTGTTGGCAGGCATGAAAACAACAGTAATCTTGTATACTTCCATCAGAGTACTTGGATGACCAGGTGCATGGCCAATGAGCAGTAGTATCTAGAAAGCAATGTCTTTTTTGTTTTGTTTTTGGTGCCATGGATTGAACTCAAGGCCTTGTGCTTGAGAGGCAGGTGCAGTGCCACTGAGCTAAATCCGCGGCCCTAGAAAGCAACATTTTTAACTGAGCAGCAGTTCTCTGCAATGAGCCTGTATGTAGTAAGCTTAAGAATTATACTAAATCTACTCTGCCTGTGCTCTACAGTGTTCCATTTGCAGAGTAGATTTAGGCAGAGTAGATTTAGTATAATTCTAAAGGCCCTCATATTCTCTTTCTTTCTGTACTTTTTTGTTTTGTTTTCTGAGACAAGGTCTTGCTATGTAGTTCAGGCTTGCTTCGAACTCACTATGTAGCCTAGGCTTGCTTCAAACTCACAGTGATCCTCCTGCCTCAGCCTCCTGAATGCCGGGATTATAGATGTGCACTACCACGCCTCGTCTGGGCTCTCATATTTTCAGAAAAGCAAATAAGCATTAGCTTCAATTTTGTCTTAGTTACTTTCTTGTCACTGGGAAACAATACCCCACTCCTGCTACTTAAAGGAGAAAGGTTTATTTTGGCCCATAGTTTGTAGAGGTTTCAGTCCATAGCTGGTTGGCTTCAAGGCAGGGCTGCATGGCAGAGGGGGCTCACAGAGAAGAAATGCTCACAGCATGGCAGCCAGGAAGCAGGTAGAGACCAGGAGGAGGAAGATGGCCCCTCCCAGGCCACACCACCTCTTCTCATCAAGCTTTACCTCCCAACTTCACATTCAGCTGTAACTTCATCCGTGGACTAATTCCTTGCTGGACCCCCCCACCCATGATCCAAAAGCCCCACCTCTGAGCGGATGAGGTTTAGGGGGACATCTAGGATAGACCACACCAACTCAGTCACCAACTGCATTAGTGCTTTAAAAAGAGATTCTGCCTGTCCTGTGCAACCAGTCACTGACTTCTGTCTAGGAATGAAAGTCCTAGATGCCATTGGTCTCCAAATGTAATCTGTTTGTCTACATTGAAAATCTGTTGTCACTGATGTGCTCATCAGTTGTCTTAGCTAGAGCTTCTCTGGGTGATATCCAGACCTATCGACTGTCGATTTGACTGGAGTAAGAGACTCTTGGAAAGGGGATTGGATCTTGGAGTTGCTAGATTAATCCACAGGTGTTCATAGGTAAATATACCGTGAGGAAGTGGGGCTGACTTGTAGGTGGGTCACTGGGGGTGTGCCTTTGGATAGTGCATGAATTACTAGTGCTCTTCCTTTGCGCTCTGCTTCCCAGCTACCGTGCTGTGAACAGCTTTGCTCCACCATACACTTCCACCATGTTCCTGCCACGGAACCAATCAAATATGGTCTGAAACAATGAGCCAAAAAAAAAACCGGGAAAAAAAAAAAAAAAAAGACTGTGTGAAAAAGGTGCCAACTAGAAGTCCCACAGATAAAGGATTCTATTGAAAACAGGGACAGCAGAAATGACCAATGTGAGGAAAGAGCCTCTGACCTTGGAGACAGAATGGAAACACAAGAGGACACATTCAGAGATACCTTAAAAACAGCAAAACAGCAAGGAAAATTCATCCAACAACTACTAGATGACGTTAAGAAGACTAACCTAGGGCAAATTAGAGTTAGAAAGAAATTAGAGGGGAGCAAACATGGAATTTAAAAATCTGCTTACAGAAATCATAGCAGAAAACTTTCAAAGTATGAGGAATATCTCAACATACAGGTAACCAAGGCTTACCGAATGCCAAATAATTATGATGAAAAAAGAATCTCCCCACAAGATCATCATAGTCAAAATTCCAGAAATTCAGCACAAGAACAGAATCTTAAACAATGTCAGAGAAAAGCAAAACAATTTTTGCTTATAAAGGTAAATCCATTAAGATTACAGCAGACATTTCAACACAAATTTTAAAGGCCAAGAGAGCTTGGAGTGAAGTGTTTCAAGCCCTAAAAGAAAGCAACTTTCAACCTAGACTAATACAGTTTGAGAAACAATGTTTCAAAACCAATGGTTGTGGTGGGATACACCTCTAATCCCAGCACTCTGGAGGGTGAGGCAGGAGTATCATCATGAGTACAAGGTCAGCCTGGGTTACATAGTGAGTTCAAGGCCAGCCTGAACACAGTAACTGTTTCAAATAAACAAACAAAGAAACAAACACATGGAGAAATGACAAAGAACATTTTAAGAAATTTATGAACATTAAACCAGCACTCAAAAAAATACTCAAGAATATCCTAGACAGAGACAATGAAACCAACAAAGCCAAACTGTCTGATGGAATGAATACATCAAGAAGGGTTAGTAGTTTAAAAAAAAGGGAAAAATAAAAGACTCAAAAACAGAAAAATAACGCAATAGGGCTAGGGATTTAGCTCAGTGGTGCTGCGCCTGCCTCGCAAGCACAAGGTCCCGAATTTGATCCCTAGTACCAAAAAAAGAAAAAAAAAATGCAATGACAGCAATGTCAATATGTTTCAG
This sequence comes from Heterocephalus glaber, assembly GCF_053883595.1. Classification (NCBI taxonomy): domain Eukaryota; kingdom Metazoa; phylum Chordata; class Mammalia; order Rodentia; family Bathyergidae; genus Heterocephalus; species Heterocephalus glaber. The sequence goes on along the minus strand of NW_028258156.1, from coordinate 20,717,335 downwards.
TAATAACCTTCAATGTAAATGGCCTCAACTTTCCAATTAAAAAACAAACTATCAGACTGGATGAAAATCATGTGATCCAAAAAGAAATTCATAAACTAAAAATCAAAGAATGGAAAAATATTACATATACCAGGACCCCTAAAGTAAATAGGGGTAGCAATTTTATTTTCAGACAAAGTGGACTTCAAGCTAAAATTGATCAGAAGAACCAAAGAAAGTTGCCACATATTAGTTAAGGAAACAATTCAACAAGAAGAAATAACAACTTTAAATATATATGCTTTGAATACTAGTGCACCTAACTTCACAAAGCAGACATAGAAAAATGATCAAAGAAACCCAACTCAGTCACAGTAAGGGACCTCAATAACCCCACTTTCACAAAAAGACAGAACAACTAAACAAAAATTCACAAAGAGGGCTGGGGATTTAGCTCAGTGGCCCCGTGCCTGCCTTGTAAGTGCAAGGTCCTGAGTTTGATCCCTGGTACCAGGAAAAAAAAATTCACAAAGAAATATTAGAGCTGAACCACACCTTTGAGCAAATGGACTTACAGATATCTACAGAGTGTTCTGCTCTAGTACAACAGAAGACACATTCTTCTCAGCAGCACATGTAGGTTTTCCCAAAATAGGCCACATACTATTTCATAAAGCCTGCATAAGTAAATACAAAGGAATCAAAATCATGCCATGCATGCCATCAGATCATAGCACTTTAAAACTAGAAATGTACTACAAAGGAAATCAAAGACACCTAGATATTAAATAACACACTCCTGAACCCTCAATGGGGCACAGAAGAAATCAAGGAAGAAATTGAAGAATTCTTAGAATCAAACTATAGTGCCAGTCAGTAAGGCATACCAGAACCTATGGGGCACAATGAAAACAATCCTAAGAGGGAAGTTTGTTGCTATGAATGCTCATATTAGAAAAACAGCAAATTCAAATAAGTAATCTAATTATGCACCTTAAAATCCTAGAACAATAAGAACAGTCCAAGATTCGAGCAGAAATTAATGCAACTGAGACTGAAAAACAATAAAAATAATCAATGATTTGCAGGGGACCATCACATTGATTATGCCCAAACAGGCTGTAAAGAGTTAACCCCACAGTTAGCTTCTTTATAGAAGTGAGTCTGGCCAGGGCTGGGGATTTAGTTCAGTGGCACCATGCCTGCCTTGCAAGCACAAGGTCCTGAGTTCCATCCCTGGTACTGTGAGACCTAACTAACTCCATTTTAAAGTTTGACTCCATCTTAAAATAAGACAGTGAAGTGGCCTTGACATAAATTCCACTTCACTGAAGTCAACTATTCCCCTAGTCTCCTTTGTGCCCATAAACTAATGATAAAATGTCCTTGCTGTGGGACAACAGATAAAAAAAAGACACAGCTCCTAACTCAATCCTCTGTCTGCCCAGAAAACAGATGCTCCCTGGCCCATTATCTATAGAACGTTCTGTCAATGTGCTGATTGTTCTTTTTTCCCATAAAATCTACATGTAGCCGTCCCTCAACCCCCCATGCTTGCTAAATATCAACCAATCATGTAACTGCTAAATGGAACATCCCCAAACCTTGCAGTAGCCACAATAAAAACCCTGCTGATTTGGAATTCGGGGCTCTCAATCCTGATCCGCTGCGTCGGTGACGGTTGAGTGCCCCTGCTCGAGCTTGAATAAACGACCCTCGTGTGTTTACATCGGAATCGGGTCCTCGGTGGTCTTTGGGGACTTCGCGATCTGGACACAACAGTACCAAAAAAAAAAAAAAATGTATAAAAGGACCTTGTCTCAACTGGATAAAAGCCATTTTTAGTAAACCTACTGCTAATGTCATATTAAATGCGGAAAAATTGAAAGCTTTTCCTTTAAAATCAGGAACAAGACAAGGAGGTCTACTATCATCACTCCTGTTCAATATAGTACTCAAACTAGCCACAGCAAGAGAAAGAATTAAAAAGGATATGTATGGCAAAAGAAGAATTCAAATTATCCTCATTTATAGATGACATGATTGTTTACATACAAGACTCAAAAAATTCTGCCAAAATACTACTACAACTTATGACCAAATTCAGCAATGTAACAGGACACAAAATCAACACACATAAAATCAATAGTGATCCTGTTCACAAATAATGAACTCACTGAGGAAGACATTAGGAGAAATGTACCCTTCACAATAGATTCAAGAAAAGTTAAACATAATCCTTGAAATGAATTAAACCAAGGAAGTGAAATACCTCTACAATGAAAACTACAGTACTCTGAAAAAAAGGGATCAAAGAGGACATCAGAAAATGGGAAGCAGGCTGGGGATTTAGCTCATTGGTTCCGGTGCCTGCCTTGCAAGCACAGGGTCCCATGGGAAGGTATTCACTGTTTCTGGATAAGCAGAACCAGTTTTGCAGAAATGGCCCTATTATCAAAGCTGACATATAGATTTAATGCCATCTCAATAAAAATACCAATAGCATTCCTCACAGAACTATAGAAAACAGCCCTATAATTTATATGGAGCTAGGAGATAACCATAATAACGAAGGGAATCTTGGGCAATAACAATAACAATCTGGATGTGGTGGTACATGCCTATAATCCCAGCGCTTGGGAGGCAAAGGCAGGAGGACAGCTGTGAGTTGGAGGCCAGCCTGGACTCTGTGACTCCAGTGGACTATGGACTCCAGAGAGACTCTGTTTCAATAACAGCAACAACAAATAACAAGAAAGCAGGAGGCATCACAATAGAGGATTTCAAGTTATAGTGTGAGACCTAACTAACTCCATTTTAAAATTCGACTCCATCTTGGAATAAGACAGTAAAGTGGCCTTGACATAAATTCCACTTCACTGAAGTCAAGTATTCCCCTTGTCTCCTTTGTGCCCATAAACTAATGATAAAATGTCCTTGCTGTGAGACAACAGATAAAAAAAGGACACAGCTCCTAACTCGATCCTCTGTCTACCCAGAAAACAGATGCTCCCGGGCCCATTATCTATAGAACATTCTGTCAATGTGCTGATTGTTCCTTTTTCCCATAAAATCTACATGTAGCCACCCCTCAACCCCCCATGCTTGCTAAATATCAACCAATCATGTAACTGCTAAATGGAACATCCCCAAACCTTGCAGTAGCCACAATAAAAACCCTGCTGATTTGAAATTTGGGGCTCTCAATCCTGATCTGCTGCATCAGTGACGGTTGAGTGCTCGTGCTTGAGCTTGAATAAACGACCCTCGTGTGTTTACATCGGAATCGGCTCCTTGGTGGTCTTTGGGGACTTTGCGATCTGGGCACAACAATAGTACAAAGCTACGATGACAAAACAGCATGGTGCTGGTGCAAAAACAGATATGTAGATCAATACAACAGAATGGAAGATACAGAAACAACCTGAGGCACATTCAGCTATCTGATCTTCAACAAAGGTACTAAAACATGCTAGAGAAAAGATAGCCCGTTTAACAAATGGTGCTGGGAAAACTGGTTACACACACAGGAGATTGAGTCTAGATCCTTATCTCCCCTTGAAAAAATAAAAATGGATCAAAGACATACATATTACAACAAAAACACTTAATCTGCTGGAAGACAAAATAGGTAAAACTCTTGAAGAGACAGGCACAGACAAGAACTTTCTAAGCAGATCCCCAGTTGCATGATATTTAACACCAAGAATTGACAAATGGGATTATATCACATTAAAGAGCTTCTCCACGGCAAATGAAACAACCAAAAGTTTGAAGCGATAACCCAAAGAATGAGAAAAATTTTTTTTTGCCACCTATTCCTTGAACAGAGGACTACTATCTAGACTATCTGAAGAACTAAAAAAATTAGACTCCCCTTCCATAAAAGATCCAGTCAAAAAATGGACAAGTGAAATGAATAGATACTTCTCTCGGGAAGAAAAAGTAGAAATGGCCAATAAGTACACGAAAGCACACTTAACATCTCTGACCATTATTGAAAGGCAAATTAACACAACACTGAGATTCCATCTTTCTCCAGGAAGAATGGTTATTATAAAAACAAAAGGCCAAAAACAATAACAAATATTGGTATGGCTGTAGAAAAAGGAACCCTTTGACATTGTTTGTGGAAATGCAAACTTGTACAACCAGTATTGAAATCAGTCTGAAGATTCCTTAAAAAACTAAAACTAGAAATTCCATTCAACCCACCTATTCTCCTTCTTGATATCTTTCCAAAAGAGTTAAAGACATCATACCGTAGTGAGATGCACACTAATGTTTGTAGCAGCACAACTCATAATAGCTAAAGCTTGGAAGCAGCCTATATATTCATCAACAGGTGAATGGATAAAGAAACTGTGGTATTTATACACAAACTGGTATTTATACACAATGGAGTGCTACTCTGCCATAAAGAAGGAAAAATTTGTGTCACCCATTTGTGGGAAAATGGATGCACCTTGGGGCAATAATGTTAACTGAAATAAATGAGATACATGAGTATAAATATCATATAACTTCTCTCTTTTATCACATAACTTGTTTCTTTTATGTAAGAAACCCAAAATATAAATAATTAAAAAAAAACAAAATAAAAGATTGGCAATAGGAAACAGGCAGATGGGTCTTTTGCAAATGAGACAGGATCCAGAGATGGAGAGGAGGGAAGAGAAGTGGAATAAAAATCTTAAGATATGTTAAGTACATGCACCTATCTCCTAAGATGAATGTAAACATTATGTACTGTAAACATGTACAAAAAATAATGATCATAGATCACCATGATGGATGTAACAATAATATAAAAGTTTGAATATTATGAGAACCCTAGCACATATCATAGAGACATGAACCGAACATATGATGTTGGCACTAAGACTTGATCAATGCAAATCTTCGGTTTATGAAAAATGCTATATCTGCAAAACATAAAGGGCGATAAAATAAAATGACATATACCTGTACAATTGAGTAATATGTACATAGAGAGTAAACACAATAAATTTGGCTGATATTATTAGCATAATGATACCAAATTAATGGGGCTGTAAAGAATTTCAGAGGTGTTCCAAAGATATTATCTAAAGCATGAGGCTAGCCTGGACCAATGTGGTAGCAAGCTAAATTATTAAAAAGAAATTGCAGGGCTGGGAATTTAGCTTAGTGGTGGTGCTGTCTCCTGCCTCTCAAGCGCAAGGTCCCGAGTTTCATCCCTGGTACCAAAAAAAAGACAGAAATTGCATTTGTGAGCACTGACTATATGCAGAACAATGAGCTAGATACAGTCCCTGTCTTCAAAGGGCTTGTAAACTTACAGAAGAAGTAGATCTCTACATTCACATAAAATAAACAAGAATTAAATGTTATATGACAAAAAAAAAAAGTACTGTGAGAATTCAGAGGTCAGTGATTGATTCCAAAAGGTTAGAAATAGGGTTGCCCTGCTGGGGCAGGGATTACATTAATAGTACTACTTTATTATAATGCTTAAAAAGAGGTTTTAGGGGCCAGGGATTTAGCTCAGTGGTTCCACTGCCTGCCTCGAAAGTGCAGGGCCCGAGTTCGATCCCCAGTATCAAAAAAAAAAAAAGAGGTTTTAATGTATGTATCGTTCAAGCTAATTAAATTACAGTCATCAAAGTCTCTTGCGTTCTTTAGATTTAAAACATGTTACGTGAAGTAGATAATATACCAACTTCCTATGGGGCATAAATTGAAACCAAAAAGTTTTGTTGAATGTAAAAGAAAAAAATCTATAAATATAATGACCTGTGGTCTGTATAGACAATACAGTCACAGCTATACATTGGTGTGGGGAGTATTGCTGGGAGAAGCAGTTTCTTAAAATAAAGGAAACAGTATAAAATGTGTCTTTTTCAACTTTTAAAATCTCTAAAATGTGAACATATTTGAAATAGTATTTTTCAAGGAGGCTGCAGTCATGTTTGCTTCTTTTTTTTTAAACTATATATCCTTTTATTGGTACATTTTAGGTATACAATATAATGACATTCATCACTGGAAATTTGCACCTTTACATAATCTCTCTTGGTTTTTTCCCCCCTTCCCCTGCCCTCCCTCCAACCCCTCCATCCCTCCCTATTTACAGAGACTTTGTTTCCTTTTTTTCATTTTCTCATATTAATTCCATTCTCTTCTTTCCTTTCCCCTACCCCTTTCCTATGGTTTTTGTTTTTGTTTTTGTTTTTTGGTACCGGGGATCGAACTCGGGTCCTTCCGCTTGTGCAGCAGGCAGTGAAACTACTGAGCTAAATTCCTGCCCCCCCTTCCCCATGTTTACTTCTTTATTTCTCTTACTATTTATAGAGCAAATAAATCATGAAGTTAGAATTTTGCAATGTCAAAGGAAGAAGAGGAGGGATATACCAATATGTTTACATGGGTTCCTCCTAGTAATTATGTAGTATTATACAATATTGATTAGCATTAATATTATTGAACTAGTATGCTGAAACTTTTTCTTTACCTTACATCACATTCTTGGCATGATTTTTTTGATGAGGGTGGGGGGTGTTCAGGCAGGGTCTTGCTATGTAGTCCAGGGTGGCCTCAAACTCACAGCAATCCTCCTGTCTCAGCCTCATGCCTGCTAGGATTACAGACATGCGTCACCATACCCAGCAAGCCTGGGCAATTTAGCAATACTCTATCTCAAAATAAAAAATAAAAAAGAGCTGGGGATGGATCTCAGTGTGAAGGCTCTGGGTTTAAAAGAAGAAAAAACCTTTGGGGAGATTGCAATTTAGTATAAACTCACCCATTTCCCATTAATTCCAAGACAACCCTTTGGACAGCTAGATGTAAAGCCAGGTTGCTTCCACACATCTTTCTCCAAAATTACAATACTATGATATGTAAGATTGGCGAGTGGCCTCCGAGTGGGCTTTCTGTGATGGCTGTCCATTCCAGTGGGTAAACCCTGGGCTTTTCATACCCCCAGCTTCTGCATCTGTTCACTCAACCAACTGTGGGCTGAAAAAAATTATTTTTGGCTGAAAATATTTTCTAATTGTGTTTGTACTGAACAACAGGCTTTTTTCTTCTTATTATTCCCTAAACTATACAAAAAGTATCCACATATCATGGATTAGGTATTATGAGTAACCTATAGACGATGTATACAGGAGGATGTGCAAAGGTTATTAAAAATACCATGCCACTTTAGAGAAAGGACTTGAGTACCCATGGATTTTGATATCTACTGGGAGCCCTTGGACCAATCCCCCCCAATACTGAATGATACTGTATTCAGAGACTACTGTAATAGTTTAGCAGATATGATAAGACTTAGGAAATAGATTCACTCAATCAGATTCATAAGAGATTTTTATTTTTAAATTTTTTTTCCAACTGAGTTAGTCTTTTTACTCTTTTGGCAATCTCTTTCAGGGTTAACTACTTCCACTGTAGGTGATAAAATATATAAGGCTCCACTTCAAATGTTGGCACTGCTATGAGCATAGTCTTTTCCACTTCACTGCAACTCAGAAGTAAAACTTTGATTCTTGTTTTACATTCCTGTCCCAGTAGTTTCCACTGCAGAAGTTATCTGAAGACAGTCTTACGCTTTCTAGCAGTGGTCTGTGACCAGCCTCTATCTTCTCCATGAACACTACGATGGATTTAGTTTATACATGTATTAAACTAAGAGGCATTCTCTTAAATGAGTTTAAATGCACTTTATTTTTAGACAACCTACATGACATGTTTTGGTTTTTTTCCCTAAAAAACAATGCCTCCAAATAAATCACAGTCAAAATAAATGAAGCATTCAAGATGACATCAGTCCCATTTGTCTAAAATCCCAGCGTTAGGGCCGAGGATTTAGTTCAGTGGTTCTGGCGCCTGCCTCGAAAGCGCAAGGTCCTGAGTTTGATCCCCGGTACTGGAAAAAAAAAAAAGAAATGAAACTAAAATCCCGGTGTTGTGTGGATGACGAGCAGCAGCCAGTTATGACGAGTGATAGATCTAAGGTAACCTCCAAATCCATTAACATTTTTCCATTTCTAAATCATCCTTAAAGAAAATCGTAAATGGGCTCACACCATCCTCATGGTAGTCCAGGAGAGCAACCATGCCATCTGGATTCATGTTTGCACCAATAAAGAACTGATAGTTTTTGAAATTAGCAAGGATGTGCTTGATTTGTTCTGCAGCCCCTGTCATAAAAAAAGTTTTACTCTTTCTGGTCTTTGTTCTTCAAGTTTGCCTTCGATTGATTTCATATAATCTTTGATGTACTTCTTGCAGGACTCTTTTGTGAAGCTGGTTTCCTGCAGGTGATGGTTCACGACCATATCAACCCCAGTGACTTCTGTGCTGCCAGGTACCTTCGCCCTCCGGGCCTTCAGCGGAGGCATCTCCACCAATGAGAGTCATCAGTGTTACCCTCTGCTCTACTGAGCATCTTGCCCTCCACCTCCAGGCACAGGCGATCTCCCGGATCTTGTAAATGTCGGAGAACATCTCAGCGTGGCTGATGAGGTCCCGATAGATAATCATGATAGTGGCTGTAGGCAGACGCGGTGCAACTACCTTAGCAGGAGCCCGGAGCTCAGGGCGAGCGCGGTGCAACCGGAGCTGCGCACGGTGGGAGGGGGGAGAGGTACTAAATATGTTCATGTGTTTGTTTAAATTGGGAGGTAGATGGCTCTTTATTGATAACTGCTATTTAGGACATCTTTTCAATTAAAAATCGAAGTACCTGGGCCGGGATTTAGCTGAATGGTGCCTCCGCCTGCCTCACAAGCGCAAGGTCCTGAGTTTGATCCCTAGTTAAAAAAAAGAAAAAAAAAAAATCAAAGTACTTGGGAAAGAGAGGCTGGCATAGCAAAGTGGCTGGGAGAGAGTACTCGCACAAAACTTGGAAATAGTAGTGACGGTTTTTTCATAAGAAGTCCCTCACAGTGTTTTTTTTGTTTTGAAATCTGTCATGGCAACCTTTGATGATTTCTTCACTGATTAACTTTTTTCTTAAGTCTCTCTGAGGACATGAAGTGTTGTTCTTTATTTTCACTTCTGAATCATACGGCAGGAAGTTACTTTTAGGAAACCTTTTTAAAATATAATTTTCTGTGTGACCTACGTATTTTGTTAACTCTAATCACAGAAAGTGGTTACGACTGGCCTAAGGTAGGAACAACTTGGGTTAATTAGGTTAATGGACCTAATTCTGCCTCCTGTTACCTATACCGTGTACCCAGGTAAACATGCAGATCTCAGCTGTATTGGCTTACAGGAACTTGAGTTACAACCAGCCCTTGGGAACCGATCCAGTTCATAAGTCAAGGGTCCACTGTAAGAGTTATTTTCTTACTGTTAAAACTTCATCTAGGCTGAGCGTAGCGGCACATGCCTGTAATCCCAGCACTTTGGAGGCTGAGGCAGGAGACTTGCCATGAGTTTGAAGCCAGCCTGGCCTACACAATAAGTTCAAGGCCAGCCTGAACTTCATAGTGAGACCTTGTCTCAAAACAAAACAAAACAAAACAAAACAAAACAAAACAAAACAAATGTTTATCTAAATTGGGGGACTCTAATGTTCTACTTATAAAATGCATACATAATTATAATCAGAAATGAAATAAAGAACTTGAAATTTAAAAACACATGTGTTACATTTCTCAACACTATGGAACATAAAGTTTTTCGTAAGTTAATTTTTAAGGTCAGAATGGCAATAAAACATAGCCACTGAATTAGCAGATTATTAAGATCCTATGACTATATTTATTCACTTTGAATTTAACAATGAATTTCACCCCGTTGGTTTCATTTTTGCTAATATTCAGATATATTACTATAAGTTAGAAACTTCTTACGTCTTATTTGGATCCTTGATATTTAGAACGATATTTATTTTATTTATTTATTTATTTATTTATTTATTTATTTATTTTTGGTACCGGGGATCAAACTCGGGTCCTTGTGCTTGCGCAGCAGGCAGTGAAACCACTGCATTAAATCCCCGGGCCTAGAACTATATTTAGATGTCATATTGTCATTCAGATTCCCTGGTGATCCTACAAATAACCTCTTTTCCTTTTTCTTTTCTTTTTTTTGGTACTGGAGGTCGAACTTGGGACCTTCAGCTTTCAAGGCAGGCAGCAGAACCACTGAGCTAAATGCCCAGCCCTCCCCTTTTCTTAATAGCAAAACAGCTATTGGTGCATTTAGGCATATGATGATAACACTCATCACAGGGCATTTGCACCTGTACACGGTACAGCTCTTTTCCCCCTGCCCCCAAGTTCGCTCCCCTCCCTGTGTACAAAAGCTTTGCTTCCATTTTTTCCTTCTATTTTCACTTTTTGTCTTGTCCCCTCCTTCCTTTCTCCCTCCCTCCTCCCTTGTTCTTCCTATTTGAACATTTTCTTCTCATTTCCCAATATCTATTATACATTTTAGTCCTTATTGCCATTTTCAGTTTCTCACACCAGAGAAACAAATCAGTATTTAAACATGTGTGTCTGACACTCAGCCATCTCTTCTTTGACAAAGGAGCCAAACACCCTCACTGGAGGAAAGATAGCCTCTTTAATAAATGGTGCTGGAAAAATTGGGCTTCAACTTGCCAAAGATTAAAACTAGACCTGTATCTCTCACCATGCACTAAACTAAAATCAAAATGGATTAAAGATCTAAATATTAAAATAGAAACTCTGAACCAGTTGGAACAGAGGTTAGGTAGAACCCTTGAAGACATCGGTGTAGGAAAAGATTTTATGAACAAAACCTCAGTTGCCTGTGAACTAGCACAAACAATCAACAAGTGGGATCTCTTCTTATTAAAAGGCTTCTTTCTGCACAGCAAGAGAAACCACCAGCAGTGTGAAGAGACAACCCACAATGTGGGAAAAAATCTTCACCTGCTCTTCCTCAGACAAAGGTCTACTATCTCCAATCTATAAAGAACTTAAAAAGATCAGACCTCCCAAATTTAAAGACCCAATCCAAAAATGGGCAGCTGAAATGAACAGACATTTCTCAGATAAAGAAGTAGAAATAGCAAAGAAATACATGAAAACATGTTCAACATCACTGGTCATTCGAGAGATGCAAATGAAAACAACACTGAGATTCTACTTCACTCCAGAAAGAACGGCTGCTGTCATGAAATCAACCAATAACAAATGCTCATGGGGCTGTGGGGAAAGAGGAACACTGCTCCACTGCTGGTGGGAGTGTAGACTGGTGCAAGCACTGTGGAAATCAGTATGGAGATACCTCAAAGAACTAGGACTGGAAGTCCCATTTGAACCTGCTATTCCACTGCTGGGGATCTTCCCCAAAGAATTAAAAGAATCATACCACAGTGATATACATGCACCCATATTCATAGCAGCACAGTTTGTAATAGCTAAAACTTGGAAAGAGCCCAAATGCCCATCAACTGGAGACTGGATAAAGAAAATGTGGTTTTTTAAATAAAATGGAGTACTACTCAGCCATAAAAAATGAGAAATTAGAGACATTTATAGCTAAGTGGATGCACATTGAGGTGATACTCTTAAGTGAAATAAATAGGACACAGATGTGTAAATACCGAATAGTTTCTCTGGTGTGAGAAACTGAAAGTGTAAATAAGGACTAAATGTATAATAGGTAATGTGAAATAGGAAGAAAAGGGGCAAAGGGGAAGGAAGTGGGAGGGATAGGGGAAAGGATAGAAGGGAATGGGATTAATATGAGAAAATGGAAAACTAGGAACAAAATCTTTGTAAATAGGGAGGACTGGAGGGGTTGAAGGGAGGGCTGGGCAAGGGTGAAAAATAAGAACCAAGAGAGACTATGTAAAGGTGCAAATTTCCAATGATGAATGTCATTATATTGTATACCTAAAATGTACCAATGATTAGAATGAATAATCGATAATGTAAAATAGGAAGAAAAAGTCCAAAGGGGTAGGCTTAGTGGGAGGGGCAGGGGAAAGGAAAGAAGGGAAAGGAAAAATGATGAGAAATGGAAAAAATGGAAATAAAGTCTTTGTAAATAGGGAAGGGTGGAGGGCGTGAAGGGAGGGCTAAGAATGGGGAAAAAATAAGAACAAAGATGCATTATGTAAAGGTACAATTCCCAATGAGAAATGTAATTGTGTTGTATACCTACAAAGTACCAATAAAATAATTTAATACAAAACAAAAACCAAAAAAAAATGTGTGTCTGATTTATTTCACTTAAGAGTATGGTCTCAAGGTCCATCCATTTAGCTATAAATGTCTGAAGCTCATCCTTCTTTATGGCACAGTAGTACTCCATTGTATAAAAAAAACCCTACATCTTTATCAATTTGTTGGTTGATGGGCATTTTGGTTGTTTCAAAGATTTAGCTCTTACAAACTGTGCCACTATAAACATGGGTGTGCATATATTGCTGTGGTGTGATGCTTTTAATTCTTTTGAGAAAATACCAAGAAGGGAACTAACTGAGTCAAATGGAACCTCTAGTTTCAGTTTTTTGAGAAATCTCCACACTGATTCCTACAGTGGTTGCACCAGCCTACAGTCCTATCAGCAGAGGAGAAGGGTTCCTTTCTCTCCACACCCCCTCCAGCATTTGTTATTGGTTGATTTCTTGATAGCAGCCATTCTTTCTGGGGTGAGGTGGAATCTCAGTTGTTTTCATTTGTGTTTCTTGGACAACCAGTGATGTTGAACATTTTTTCAGGCATTTATTTGCTGTTTCTACTTCATCTGAGAAGTGTCTTTTCATTTCAGATGCTTATTTTTGGATTAGGTCTTTAAATTTAGGGGGTCTGATTTTTTTGAATTCTTTGTATTCTAGATAGTAGTCCTTTGTTTGATGAATAGCTGGTAAAAAATTTTCCTGTGCCATGGGTTGCCTCTTCACTCTGTTGGTGGTTTCTCTTGCTGTGCCAAATGTTTTTAAGTGCATTTTGGGGGGGGGCTACCAGGGATAGAACTTGGGACGTTGCACTTGCAAGGCAAACGCCGGAACCACTGAGCTAAATCCCTGGCCCAATGCTAGAAGCATTTTTTTTTGTTGTTGTTCTTGTTTTTTGGTACCAGGGATCGAACTCGGGTCCTTGCACTTGCACAGCAGGAGGCGAAACCACTGAGCTAAATCCCTGGCCCTTTTAAATGAACTTTAATACTTCTAGAATACAGATGCTGTTATGGATTATTCTTATTCTCGAATAAATATTTGACTACTGTAACATTTTAGTATTGTTTTGAGTTTTCAAAACAGACTTAAAGAAATAAAACAAGATCAGGTGATAGGTTCTGGTGATAAAGATGACACAACTATACAGAAAAGCCATAAATATTGAAAATGTTAAAAATCTTTTAGTTTTAGTAGTAGTAGTGACTTTGAACTTCTTTCATATTGAAAATACTGCCCTAGCCAGCCATGGCAGTGCACACCTCTAATCCTAGCACTCAGGAGGCTGAGGCAGGAGGATTGCTGATAGTTCAAGACTAATTTGAGCTACATAGCAAGGTCAAGGCCAGGCTGTACTAGAGTGGGGGCCTGTTTCAAAACAGAGACAGAGAGAGACAGAGAGAAGAGAGAGAGAGAGAGGGAGAGAGAGAAACACTACAGTACTGCCCTACTCTCAACACAAAATTCTACAAAAGTCAAGAGTCAGCATGTTCATTAACACTAGATGGCAGTCTAGCAAGTTGTATTTGCTTTTCAAAGTCATTACTTGAGTTTTCAGCTTAATTTATTTAGAAACAAAAGAAAATGAAATTAGAAAGTTATAATAATAATCTTTTAGGCTATTCAACATTCTACATTAGATTCTTAGGGTTTTCCTTAACTAAAAGGAAAATTTCATAGCAACTCTGTTTTCCTTTTCCAAGTTGGCTGAGATCATTGTTAAAAGTATATCTCTTTAGCTATATGAGCAAAAATAAACGTGAAAGCAAATACTTTTTGGCATATCTTAGCATACGTTAGCTCTTAGCTAACATTTAGATATTTTAGTACTTTATTTCAGCAATAGTTTGCTGCAACAATGTTTTTGATTTTGTTTTGTTTTTTGGTGCTGGATGTTTTGTTCTTTGGGGGCTAAATCCAGGGCCTCTGGAAGTATAACTGTGTGCTCTGCCACTGAGCCACACACCCCTGCCACTAACTTTTGAAGCTGAATTAAGTTGGTGCTACTAAGGCAACTTTTAGAGTGCCAAGTTGTTTTTGTAGAAGACCAGGACTTAAGTGACCAATTTTGTTTGTTTTAATGCTTGCTGGTCAGCATACTATTTGAATGCCTTAAAGACAGAAAATCAAAAACTTACTAGTTTTGAAATCTTCAAAAGGCTGGAGTTTGTCAGAAACAAGTGAGTTGTTTTATTTAGGTCTTCCCCTGCTTGATTAGTCTCATAGTTTTATTCTGACTCTTGGATAATGTGATGAGATCTTTCTCCAATCATTTCCTGTGACATGTGATGTAGGGTTGCTGAAACCTGTATCAGCCAAAAAAGTAGGGGAGAGAAAGCAAGTTAAGATGTTTTCCTTTCTGCTGAGAAAGGTGAATATCTGGCATCCATTAGGCAACAAGAAGAAAGTGTCTGTGAAGATCATGAATTGAAATTACTTAATGTGAGAAAATGTTGTCATTTTATTTTTAAACAACTTCAATCTTAAATAAAAATACAAATAGAATACAAGCAAGTTCTTTTTCCTGAGCTGTCTGTGGGTGAGCTGCTGACCTGATGCTGTATTATCTTCTACTAGTTTAGTGTGAATTTCCTATAAACAAGGATATTCTTCTATGTAACAATAATATAACCCTCAAAATCAGGAAATTAACACTGTTTCATGTCTACTATCTAACCCTCAGACTGCATCTAATGGCCATGTTTCTTTAGATGCCTTCACTGTAGAATAATTCTGTCTTTCCTTGTCTTCCTTGTACTTGATACGAACTAGTTATGTTGTAATCTGTCCTTCAGTGTAATTTTGCCTCATGATTAGATTTAGATTACGTATGTTTGGTAGTAATACCACGGAAGTGACCCTCTTTTCTCATTACATCTTATTATCATCAGGGAGTACATGATTTTGGTTTGTCCTTTTACGACATTCACCTTGGTCACCTAAGGTGGTATCTGCCAAATTTGTCCACTGTGAGGGTCCTACTCTTCTCTTTGCAATTAATAAATATTATGTAGGTCCTATTCCTCACTCAATGTTAAATTATCAAATTAAGCCCTAAGAACCTTTTTTTGGAGAAAGGATCTTGCTATGTAGCCCAGGTTGCCCTTGGACTCATGGAGATACTCCTGCCTCAGTCTTGCAAGTGGTGGGATTAAAAGTGTGTGCCTCCATGCTCAGCTCCAAAGAATCGTTTCGTTTTGTTTTTTGAGACAGGGTCTTACTATGTAGTTCAGGCTGGCCTTGAACTCATGATTCCTCTACTTTAGCCTCCCAAGTATTGGGATTATAGACATGTACCAACACATCCAGCCCCACAAAGCGCCTTTTATAAGTATCATAAAAGTTGTGTGTGTGTGTGTGTGTGTGTGTGTATTTCCACTCATCACCTACTCTCGCCAGAACTGTGAATGCAGGAGGTAGAAACAAATGGAATTAGAGTATAACTTTATAAAATGTATGAGTTCAGACACGTGAGATAAGAATTCTCCCTGAACTATCGGAAGCAACAGCCACATGAGCAAATTGATCCTGGTGCACTGCCACTGTAAGGGAACAAGATGTTAGGACCTCTAGGGTTGAAAGTGATTGTAGTGATGAGGAAGCCAAGGTTTGAATAGAAGAGTGGAGACATGGATGAGTGTATCCCACCCAAATAGAAATAAATGTGAATTATGGGTTGCTGGGGACACACAGCTCTCACCTGGTACCCGTAACTACTGAGATAAAGCTTTAATCCTGAATCATGTCTCTAGACCAGCATGGACAAATGCTCTCAGGGGTAAGACTGAACACTCAGGTTCATTTTTTAAAATCTGGGAGCCGGGCATGGTGTTGCACACTTATAATCCCAGCACTCGGGAGGCTGAGGCAGGAGGATTGCCCTGAGTTTGAGGTCAGGCTGGGCTACATAGTGATTTTGAGGCCAGCCTGAACTGCATAATGAGACCCTATCTCAAAAAAAAAAAAAATCTGGGAATGTTGATATAGAGGGGAATAGATGTAACTCCCAAGCCTGCTATATACCTCTGAAATCGAAGAATGAATTTTAGGAACAATAGAGGTTAAGAGTAGCTTCTGTCTAAGAGAGACAGAAGGGGGACCAGAAAGTGGGTTGCCCACCCGCTCTGCTTCTCAAAGATGTTTTATGGGACAAAGCCACGAGGTGAGATGGGTACAAAGTGGGACAAAACTATCATCAACCAGTAAGATTACAAGTACAGTTGCTTAGGTAATATTGATCCAATGGGAAATCATGAGGTGGACATGAGGCGGAACAAAACTATAATCAACCAATAAGATTGCAATAAGTATAGTTGCTTAGGTAGTAGTGATTAAATGGGGGTCAAATGGGGAAGCAAGTCACATACCAAGTGTACAAGGAACCAAGGAATGAATAAGGATTTCCAGTAAAGGATGAGTCAAGGATCTTTCCTGGGAGGGATGGGTTATGGTCTTGTCCCCCCTCCTTCAGGTGACTGATGCCTATTTAGAGTATCAATCACTGCTATTTATCCCTAGGGGAAGTACATGGGTGTAGTAGTTTCTCTTTTTTATAGTGCTAACCAGTGAATGTGCCTCAATTGTTTTTTATGTGGAGGGCCCAGTTTTGTCTAACTGCCTTATAATAATTTCTATCTGCAATAATGTCACTGTCATCAGTTAATTTAAGATAGAATTGAGGGTAATCAGTGTTCCAGAACAGATTTCCATTATCCTCACTCGAAGAAGGAGCATAGAGCTGAGGAGCTGGTTTTATAGAAGACTTCTCCAGATGACGTGGGTATGAGTTCAGCACTGTTTCCTCAACAAGGCTTCAGGTGGTTGTGTGGAAATCCCACTGTTGTTGTCATTTCTATGGCTTCTGGACATCGTTCTGGGCCTGAACCCTTCCTGGCATTGCCACCACCTTAGGCCTGGCCTTGCAGAGCCTTATTTTTACCAGGCTTCCACAGCTTCCCAAGGCAATATGTAACCAAGGGCTCTTGAAAGTGGTATGTTTTCCCTTTTCCTTATCTCAGTTCTACCAGGCCTTTGAGGTTCTCTGAAGGTTCACACACTTTATAAAGCTCCACAACTCTGTCACCTTCATACTTCCTCTCTTCTTCTTCTTTGGAACTTACTGGTTCTGCTACCATTAGCATTTTATATTTGGTTTATAACCTTCTCCCATGTGTGTCTAAGTTAATTGTCACAGATTCAGAAAAAGGTGATGCCATACTTATAAATCGTTGACTTTTCCACTTTTCTAGACAAATTACAGCCCAATCTTATTTTCAAGTCATAAAAGGGTATGATGTGTAAGAAACATGTAAATGAGTTCTCACGTTAGAGCACCTAGACGGAGTATTTGGTTCAGTCTCCTTGTTTTACAAAGAAGGAAATCGAGGCCCCAAAATAGTGAAGGGCTTTTTCTAGTTGTGTTTTAATGACATAACCTGGACTAGACTTTCCAGGTGTCCTGCTTCCTTAGTCATTCTCTTTTCTTTTAGTCTATTCCATATTCCATAGGTATTTTGACCCTCAATTAAGCTAAATTGTTGAAAAGGAAGAACCAAAAATGGGCTTTGGTACCAAAGATTAAAGCAACTAAAGTTCTACTATCCAAACTTGAGTAAATGTTCCCAAACCTGCCCCTCTTTTAGTATTCTCCAGCTTAGCTTTGGCAGCACTATTTATCTAGCAGCATGAGAAACACACACACACACACACACACACACACACACACACACACACACAGACTCATCCTTATCCTGACTCTGTATCTTCTGTATCTTACACAGGTAGTCTTTCAAGAGATCTTGCCAAAATACATATAGAGTCGAACCACTTGTCCTTATCACTATCATCCTGTGCTGTCAGGAGAAATTCTACATAATTTTTGGGAAAAATCATTTCACAATTAAGTTATAATTAGGCCTAGTTCTCCTGCTTACAGGCTGGCTATGGCATGATGAGATACAACTCCATTTTTGCCTCTGGTCACAGCTAAAACCTCAATGGTCCAGGGCAGGATTATACCAGCTGAAGACATCCTGGGGAAGGATAAATTCCTAATCAACGTAAGTTCCTCATCAAACTAGGATCTTCATCTGCATAAATTCCTCATTGTTCTAAGATTATCACTGCCCTCCTCTGAGCCATCTGTTACTCCCCATGAACCAAATAAAGGTGTGGCCAGCTCAGGGTACCGTGTCTTTGCTGGCCAGAGCAGCATTGATCAGGCCCAAAACTCAGCTTCTTCTCTAAGTGTCATTTCTGTCTTTATTCATTAATTTGCCTTGTCCTGTTGCTGCTCACAGGAGACCAGGACTCACTGCAGAAGTTCTAATAATGTCCCCTTTCCCTGTTCCCTATACTGTGTGTGAAGATCCAGGAGGAAATAGAAGCCTCACTGAAACTAGTTAATTTGAGCTAGACATGGTGCCACACACCTGTAATCCCAGCACTCGGGAGGCTGAGGCAGGAGGATTACTATGAGTTTGAGGCCAGCCCAGGCTCCATAGTAAGTTCAAGACCAGGATGGACTACATAGTGAGGCCCTGTTTCACCCCCCACCATCACCAAAAAAAAGAAAAAAAAAACCTTAGGTAATTTGAGGAAAGCGTGTTAAAGGATCATTCATTTACTTAGTCATATTTATTTTTATTTTAAAAATTATTGTATAAATTTCAGATGTACAATAAGATCTTTTGATATACATATGGATAGTGAAATGGTTACTGTAATCAAGCAGATTAACATGTCTCTTATCTCACAATAGTGAACCTTCGTGTGGGTGTGTGTAGCAAGAGCACCAAAATCATACTCTGAGCAAACTCCTGAATACTCTACAGTATTATTGACTACAGTCCTGTTGTACATTAGATCTCTAAAATTATTATCCTACGTATCCGCAATTTTGTAGCCAAAGGGATTATTTAAGCGTGTGAATAGAATTTAGGAAACTTAATCAAGGGCAGTATATAATATCTCAGAGTTGGCAACAGGAGAGAGTTTATCATTGTTAGGTATTCCAAAGCCCCCACAGAACAAGCTCCCTCCCCCTTCTCCCTGTCCTCCTCCCTGAAGGCGAACAGGGACTTTCTACATAACTAAGGCTTGACCCCTCCTAGTTAATGACCTCCTACCCAGTTAGGGGCTTTTCTGCCCCACCGATTTCGTGACCCGGAGCAGCGGTAGGGTTGGTGACCCAAAAGCCCTTTCCTGTGGGCTGGGAGCAGCCGGAGGGAGGGATGGTGGCCGGGAAACCCCTTCCTTTGGACCAGGAGCAGTGGGATGGTGGCTCAGAAGCCCCTCCCTCTGGGCCAGGAACAGTGGGACTCAGTACCTTGGTCTGGTGGTCTGGTGTCCTCTGCGCCTTGGTAATGTGGAATCAGGTGGCTGCCTGTCTGCAGTGGGGTGATTCGGTGTCTTCTGCGTGACTCAGGACCTCGGTAGGACGTGCACAGACCTGCCTGTCTGCAGCGGGCTGATTCGGCGTGTGTTCCGCGCTACTGGGGACCTCGGCAGGGTGTGGGCAGACCTGCCTGTCTGCCCCGGTTTAGTGACCAAATGTTCCCTTAAGATAGGGACCTCCTGGAGCTTGTCACTCCATCCCACGTCCCACCAAATGCCCCTCGCAAGACAGAGACTTCCTGGAGCTTGTCACTTCATCCCACCAGATACTCCTATGAGATAGGAACTTCCTGAAGCCTGTTTTCTCCATCCCCCAACCAGAATTTGTTGCTATATGCCCTAACCGCCATCCCCTATCAAAGGACTAGTGCTCTCCCACATGCAAAGACCCCATATAAGCCTCCAGCTCAGCTCATGCGATGGCTGGTCTCCATTTTGTGAGTCAGTTCTGAGAGGCTGCAGACCGCTGCCCCAATAAAGGTGGCTTGAACATATGTTTGTCCCTTCCTTTCGGCGACCCTTTCAATCATCATAGGTAGGAAGGGGCAATTGGTCAAGGATGCCGTAGTATTCGGAGAAGACAGAAAAGTAGAGAGGGTTGTTTGAGAGAAACTATGGTTTTTGATAGAGTAAAGTGACCGACCACTATAATGCTGCAGGGAGAAAGCCAAGGAAATTAATTTGCTCCTCACTCTCCTGCACCTCAGCTTTTGCTAATGTTCTCCATGGCCAAACCACCCAGCTTCCCAGAGCAAAGAGCACAAGGTGGAGAAAGGTGTCAAGAATTTTGTACTTTGTATTTTGTTTCCTCTTCCTGGAATAGTCTCTTCCCAGAAACTCCCATAGTTTCCTCCTGCATTGTTCTTATATTTCTAATAAAATGTCACCTCCTCAGCAAGACATTTCTTTACTACGCATCATTCTCTGTTTTAATAATGTGCTTTATTTTTATTCATAGTATTGATTCTCTTACATACTTATTTTAAAATTTTAAATTAATTTCTCTATTGAAAAGAACAGGTATTTTTCTAGTTTGTTTATTGCTGCTAACTCAGAATATAGAATGCTCATTGAAGATTTGTTGGTAAAAGGATGAAGGAATTAATGAATTCTCAGGAATATTGGAAAGACTAACATCTTCCTCAATGTATAGAACCAGTGCACACTAGCTTTTGAGTTATACATTAAAAAAAACAAAAATAGCTTTTATTTTATTATAGTCTTTATTGTATCACAATACAGTTGTAAGCCACAAGGCACTAAAGTAATTAGTTTCACTCAGTGAATAAAATATTTCTATATATTTCTATATTTTACTAGTTTCAAGTGATAAGATCACATTTCTACTTATTTCCTAATACTGTAATGATTGCCAAATATAAACAACTCTACCACAGACGTAGATCCAGTTTGTGTCCTGAGAAATAGATCTTTTCTAAAATGGTCATTATAATGAACTTACCTAACCATCAAGTTTTAGGATATGTAATATTTAGTGTTTACATGCCATTTTATTTGTAAGTCTGCACTCTAATTAACGACTTTCATTTTGGCAGCAGAAAAATACTTTGAAAACTGCCCCTCTAAGCTAATAAAAGTGAAGCTGGAAATTTAAGTCATTCGAGTCAGTTTCCTTCTAGGGTCTATAGGCATGTGAGCCACTTCTTCTACTCCTTATTTTCTTCCATGATCTGGACAGTCTGACAATGCTTCTTTAAAGCTAAAAAAAAAAAAAAGCTAGCTTTGTAGTCACACAGAATCCTTTTAAGCATTTTTATGATATTTAATATGCCCCAAGGAGAGGTGAATCTTTAATAGCAACAATTTCTATTCCTTTTTTTTTTTAGCTGAGCTCATTCAATAAGAATGATCCTTCCTCAAACAGAACAGGAATCAACAACTTTAGATATTGACTCTATTTTCTGTTACAGTAAAGTTATTCTTCATTAAAAATAAAAACAAAGGGGGCCGGGGATTTAGCTCAGTGGTTCTGCTGCCTGCCTTGCAAGCACAAGGACCCGAGTTCAATTCCTGGTACCAAAAATAAATAAATAAATAAAAATAAAAACGAAGATTAAAAACTCACATTTGACATCCAGATAACTAAGTTCTCACCAAGCCAAATTAGTTATTAGGCTTTTATCAAATGTAATTTATGAGCCAGCATGCTGTTTGAAAAGTGCTAAATATTTGACTACATTTAATGGTTTTATTTATATGCTCACCATTGTTGTACTACTTATGTTTCTTCTGCTAAAGCACCTGCAAAGCTCAGCATCACTTTTAAGTTGCATGAGGCCTTGTGTACATCCAATATACATGATGTTTTTATTTTCTGTTCAAGATGACATCCAGTAATCTGATAGTTCTGTTCACCATAGCATCTTGAGCATTAAAAATATGCCTAAATCAATTGATGAGAAAAAAATAATTATCCTAAATTGAAATAATTGTTGGCAAAAACTTCTATAATTTTTATATATTGTGTTCTTATTTTAACACCATGAAGAAGAATAACAAATACATGTGTACTACTTAGCATGGCAAACTTGGGTGGAATTTTTCTAGGTTCTCGCAACTAATCTGGAACACCATAGGTGTTTTTACAAGATCAGATGATAGGAATGTTTGCCCTGTTAAGCTGGGTTGTCAACTTGATTGGCTTGGGAGCCACCCAGGGGATTAATAAAGCTTACTTCTGGATGTGTCTGCATGGTTAAGGAGGTGTGACCTAGGGTTTATGTCTGGTCCCTCATCCCTTCCTCTTTGGTGCTGTTCTGCACTCTGATTCCAAACCACCATGAACTAAACATCTTTGCTCCACTGCACTTCTGCCATGATGTTCCTGCTTGTGGAGCGTGACAACCATGTACTGAATGCCATGGCACCATGAGCCAAGTTAAGCCTCTCCTCCTGTAAGTTGTGGATGTCAGATTTGTTTTTTGTTTTGGTTTGGTTTTTGGTTTTGGTTTTTGAGACAGGGTCCCACTGTGTAATTCAGGCTGGTCTTGAACTCACTTTGTGGCCCAGGCTGGCATCAAACTCATAGTAATTCTCCTGCCTCAGCCTTCCAAGTGCTGGGATTACAGGCATGCACCACCGCACCTGGCTGGATTTCAGTTACTTTGTCCCAGCAACAGGAAAAATGACTAATATACCTCTGTTTATAATAATCATTGCTTTGCTTTTTTTTAATGACAAAACTTAGTGGTTTTAAAAAAAAGAAACATTTTATTGTATTTCATGATTTCATTGGTCAAGTATTTAGACATGGTTTGACTTCTTCTACTCCAAATGACATTGACTGAAGTTTCTTAGTGGTGTTCAGTGGTAGATGAGTAATCTGAAGGGTTCAACATGGCTTCACTTACATGTCTGGTATCCCAGGGGGAATGGCTAGAAGGCTTGGTTTAGAACTGTTGACTGGAGCACCCTTACGTGACTTCCAGAGCGGGTGAGATAAAGGTAGTCTGACTTCTTATGTGACAAGTTGTTTCTCCAAGAGAGTATTTCCTAAGAGGACCAGGCCAAAGCTGTAATGCTTTTTATGATCATGCTTTGGAAGCCCCAGAACATCAACCAAGTCACTAAAGCCAGTCCAGATTCAAGAGAAGATTCTGCCCTCTAGTTCTTGATGGAGCATGGCATACTTGCTCAAGGAGGGAAGAAACTGATGGTGGCATCAACAATCATGAGGGCTAGGGACTGACGCCAAGCAGTTTGTCACCAACTGATTACTTTTCAAAAGAGAAATTTTCTTTAAAATGCTGCAATTTGTAACAGCCTTAATCTTCAGTTTTTCCCATCTAGGTCTGAAATATTTCCCAGTAATTTTTCTTAATTGCTGTACTAAATGAAGGCATGTAAGACTTATGAGACCTGGATTTTGCTTGGTGCTATTTTTCATTTAAGTAGTAGTTTTGGTCATCTGTTCAATAAAATTTTGTGGGATATTTTAGGTTAATGACACACATCAGAAAACAGTGCATTGCACATCAAAAGCTAATGGCCAACTTTGATGTCTTGAACCAGAAAGTTATGTAAGTCACTACTGGGGCTTTATTTACCAATCTGTGAAGGTAATTAAAGATGATTCTTAACTCAGGGATTGGTCAATAATAACAGGAACAAAATAGTAAATAGATATTATTATAGATCCTGCAGATATCAAAAAAATAATGTAAGATGCTGCACCTGCCAGGGAAGCGCAAGGTCCTGAGTTCAGTTCCTGGTACTGGAAAAAAAAGTAAAAATATTATTAACAACTGTAGGTCAATAAAACTGACAAGTTAAATGTAACATTTAAAAAATATGACTTATCAAAAACTAATGCAAGATCAAAAAGAAAGTCTGAATAGACTCTCCTTTCTATAAAAGAAATAGAATTTGTCTTTAAAAACTTCACTATAAAGAAATCTCTAAGCCTAAGTGAAATCTACCAAAAAGTTTTTTAAAAATGAGATCATCCATGGTCCAAATTACCAGTAATTTGCTAAAGGAGAACAGTGCAATAAAATGGGTTTAAAACAAAAGAGGATGATAGCCGGGTGTGGTGGTGCATACTTGTAATAAAAGCATTAGAGAGGTTAAAGCAGGAGGATTGCTGTGAGTTTGAGGCCAGCCTGAACTACATAGTGAGACTGTCTGAAAAAAACAAAACAAAGGATTATAAAAATAGGTGTGAAACAAATTCTCTATTGAGCCTATTTATTTATTTATTTATTTATTTATTTATTTTTGAGAGAAGGTCTTGGTATGTAGCTCAGGCTGGCCTTGAACTTACCATGTAGTCCAGGATGGCCTCAAACTCATGGAAATCCTCCTGCCTCAGCCCCCTGAGTGTTGGGTTTACAGACATGTGGCACCATGCCTTGCTAGAGTCTCTTTAAATCCTACTTGTGAAATGCAGTAAAACAAGCTTAGGAAGACAATCAAATGAATAAACTGGAGAAGTGACTCAGGAAAAACAATTCCAAATTATAGTTAGTTATAGTTTTGTCTTATTTAGTGAAATATAGATTGCTATAGTTCATGTGGAGCTTGAGGCTACATTTAAAAAGAAAAGACACACTGTTAGGAATGACAAAACTGTTAAATTTCTCCATAAAATGAATTGATGTAAGATTTAGGAAGGCCAGAAAATGAAGTATAACATTATTCATGTTAAGATTTAGCATTAAGAAGATCTATACTGTGTTAAAGTTTAGTGAAAGTGTCTACATAGATGAGTATAGTTCCCAGAACGACCATAAATAGCAAATACGTGCCACTCTAAGAAAGTTAGCATGGCAGTAAGATAGAATGGCAGTTTCTCTATATGCCCCAAATTACATTTAATTTGTTTTCAGTTCAATTGTGAAAATCCTAACAAATATTTACTATTACTTTTAGGAATAATGCATCTGTGAAGATATAAAGCAAATTCAGGTAGAGTTGAGATTTCACAAAATAAAATCTAAATCAAGAGCTAAATCATTCAAGATGAGCATAACTGTCCAGAAAAATATCTGTTTAAAAAATATCATCAGGAACAAGACAAGGGTAACCATTCACCACTCCTGTTTAACACAGTACTCAAAACTTCATGCAAGAGAAAGAAATAAAAGGGATATATATATATGGAAGAGGTCAAACTATCCTTATTTGCAGATGACATGATCCTTTACATTGGAGATCAAAAAAATCCACCGAAAGACTCTTAGAACTAATCAGTTCAGCAAAGTAGCAAGATACAAAAATCAATACACAGTGAGCTGCGGATTTAGCTCAGTGGTTCCATGGTCTGCCTCAAAAGCGCAAGGTCCCAAGTTTGATCCCTGGTGCCAAAAACAAACAAACAAACAAACAAACAACAAAGCCAATACACAAAAACCAATAGCTTTCTTTCTTTTTTTAAAATAAAAGCAGATGATTTATTGGAAGGTGGAGAAAGGGGGAAGCAAGAGATGACAGACAGCTACTCCAGGTGAGTACGTAGTATTTGAAAGTGAAATACTTGAATAGCTTTCTTCTATACAAACAATGAACCACTGAGAAAGAAATCAGGAAAACAATACCATCTACAATAGTTTCAAAAAGTTAAATAGGAATTAATCTAACAAAGAAAGTGAAGGACTTTTATAATGAAAACTAATGCTATGAAAAAAATTGCAGAAGACATCAGAAAAATGGAAAGGCATCCCATTCTTAGATAAACTGAACTAATATAGGCAAAAGACCATGTTACCAAAAGTGATATAGAGGTTATTTGCAATCCCAGTCAAAATACCAAAAGCATTCCTCAAAGAGCTAGGAAAAAACAGTCCTCAAATTTATATGGGACCAGATGAGACCCAGAAGAGGGAAAGCAATCCTGGGCTATAAGGAGCAAAGCAGGAGGCATCCCAAACCCAGATCTCAAGTTATCTTACAAAGCTACAGTGATTAAAACAGCATGGAGGGGCCAGAGATTTAGCTCAGTGGTGCTGCTGCCTGCCTTGCAAGCGCAAGGTCCTGAGTTCGATCCCCAGTACAAAAAACAAACAAACAAACCAACCAACCAAAAAACCAGCATGGTATTGGCACAAAAGCAGACATTTTAATAAAGACAGAACTGAGGATACAGGAACAACCCCAGGATACTTCAGCAAATCTGAGTTTTGACAAAGAAGCCAAAAACATACAGTGGAAAAAAGAAAATAGAGCCTCCTTAACAGGTAGTGCTGCGAAAACTGGCTATCCACTTGCAGAAGAATGAATACAGACCCATATCTCTCAGTCTGTAGTAAAATCAAATAAAAATGGGTCAAAGACCTAGATTTAAAAACAGAAATACTGAATCCACAAAATAGGTAAAATTTTGAAGACATAGGCATAGTGAAGGACTTTCTGAACAGAATCCCAACTGCTCAAGAAATAGCGCCAACAATCAACAAATGGGATTATTTCACATTAAAAACCTATACAGCAAAGGAAACAGCCAATAAATGTTGCCACTTACTTCTCTAACAGAGGATTAATATTTAGAATATATAAAGAACTCAAAAACAATTAGATCCCTAAAATAGAAAACTTAATAGAAAATGGGAAATCAATGAATAGATGTCTCTGATAAGAAGTACAAGTGGCTAATCAATACATAGAAAAATGTTCAGCATCTTTGGTCATCAGAAAAATGCAGATCAAAACAACACTGAGATTCCATCTTATTCCAGAAAGAATGGCTATTTATCAAGAACTCAAAAAGCAACAAATGCTGGCAAAGTTGTGGGAGAAAAGGACCCTTTCTACATTGTTGGTGGGAATGTAAGCTAGTACAACCATTATGAAAATCAGTAAGGAGATTCCTCAAAAAATGAAAAATAGAAATTCCATTTGACCCAGCTATATCTCTTTTGGGTATCTTTCCCAAAGAGTTAAAGACTTCATGTTACAGGAACACATGCATACTCATGTACATAGCAGCACAATTTATAATAGATAAATTTTTGAAAGTGGTGTACATACCTATCGAGATAAATTAATAAAGAAAATTATATATATGCCACTTAGCCATAAAGAAAGATACATTTGAGTCATTTGTAGGAAAATGGATGCACCTTGAATCCATAATACTAAGTACAATAAATCAGGCACCAAAGATTAAATATTGCATGGTTTCTCATATATGAGAAGCCCAAAGTATAAATAATTGAAAGAGCAAAATAAAAGAAAGATGATAGGAAAAGGGGAGAAACACTGTGTGGAGATGGGAAGGGGATCTGGGGATAGGGAAAATGGGAGTGAGGGAGAAAGAGAAAGTAAAAAGGATCAAGATGTGATATGTATATGTACCACTATCTCACGATGAATATATCCATTCTATATCACAAACATTTTTAAAAATTCAATTTAGAATTGAGATAGAGGCAACATAAGGAAGATTTAAGAACAGTCAGTAAATCACCTTTAGTACAGTACTGCTGAGTTTTTAGATTTTTGAGTTCCATTTTTTAAAATCATTCTATATATTGCAATTGAAAACAGGAGTCCTGCAGTAAATATTTTGTGACTTACTGAATAGGACCTCAAATTAAAAGGAGTAATATGGATATTTTAAACTATGGTTACATGTCCTATGCCCAATGCCTTTAAGGTTTTTTTAAAATTATTTTTTTAAGGTAGGGTCTCGCTTTGTAGTTCAGGCTGGTCCTGAACTATGTAGCCCAGGCTGGCCTTGAACTTGAGGTGATCCTTCTGCCTCAGCTGGGATTACAGGTGTGTGCCACCATGCCCGCCTAAGTCTTTCTTTTTCTAATGTTTTCACCTCCTTTCATGTCCTAATTTTTATAGCCTCTTCTCTACTTGCTGTTAGGTAAAGTTGAGATACACATTAGGACAGGAGCCAGTCCAGAGTTAGCAGCAGGCTTTGAGACTGAGTATGAAGTTACTGTTCTTAGAGCTATTTACGTAGCTCTAAGCATAATGTAATTCATTTATCACCATTCATCAATCAAGTATGGCCACAAGCGATAGCATATTATTCTGGTGTTCTACTACAAATAATAGAGGGCTTGCTAGGTGCTACAGATGAATAAATTCTGGCCTCCACCTCTTTGGAACTTGTACCACATTCACAGAAATAGATTCATACAGCAGCAATTACAACAAATTTAGTAATAATGATATCAACAGAATGTGTGAAGAGAGACATGAACAGCCAACTGGTGTGTGTGTAAGAGGCTGGGAATTAAGTCTGTAAGAAATGACAGCCTGTAAGAACTGGTTCTTCACTGGTGCACCGGGGATCCTCACCCATACCACTGCCTCTGCCTCTATAGCTTTCTGGTTTCAGTTTTGGCCTAGATTAACAAAGGAGGGGGACATGAGGAGAAATGGAGAGAGAGAAAGGTATCGTGGGACTATTTTATCTAAGTTTGAAAACAATTTTACTCATGCCATGAATTATTTTTAAAACCAGGAATGCTCTATTCTTTAGTAGTTGTGTCTCTTTACTCAGTATTTTACTATTGCTAAGGAATGAGCAGTTTACCTTAGTATGACTTGGGCTGACTTTGTTGTCTTTCATTTCATTAATAGCTTTTGAGTCAGGTCTCACTAAGATGCTAAGTTGCCCAGGCTGGGTTCCAACTTGGAATCCTTCAAATCCTTCAAGGCAACTTAGGGAGACCTTGTCTTAAAATTATTAAAAAAAAAAAAAAAAAAAAAAAAAAAAGGAGGAGCTGGGGATGTAGCTCAGTGTGAAGGCCCTGGCTTCAGTTCCTAGTACCAGTGAGAAAAAAATGTTCACAGTACTCTTCAGAAAATCTTTTCTATGGTGATTCCAGGTAATGTGCTTCTGCACACTCCCAAAGGTAATGACTAGATTGTGGTAGAAACTAGATTACATTACCAAAGCAAGGCAGATTCTTCAATCATCTGAGTCCCACACCTCTCCTCCTCCTATATCATACAACGCTGTTTTCTCTTTGTATTTTATTATTTCCCAAATTAAGGAAACTAAAAAGATGCGCTGAAGGATGTTTCAGATCCCTAAATAGGCACTAAATTTTAACAAGGCAAAACAGGTATCTATTTAGCATATTACCTAATGTTCCAATGAAGAATTATTTAATGTCTTTCTGGGGATTGTTTGAATATTCTGAATGGTGTCTTTCACCTGTCATTTTTCACTCCCCCCAAAACTTCTCATAGTTTAATATCACTGGATGAATTGATTACTTCCTTTTTCATCCATGGTTCAGGTACTTTCTAGTCATGCCAGTGAATTCATTTTCATCTAGATCAACCAAGGTTACAAGCTCAATATAATTAACCTCATTTCACATTTATGATATTCTAGTCCACTATACATATTTAAACACCACATATTTTTATTAATGGAAAGTTTGAACCATGCATTACAAAAACTATAGTTTAGTGTCTTTCTGAAATTGGATCCTGCTTCATTGCTTCTCATTTTGAATAATATTTCAGTAAGAAAGAAGAATTAAAGATAGATATTATTCTCCAATGATCCAAGAGAACACTTATTCAAACCTTGAATATATTTTCTGACATTCTGTATAGTAATTTGAACATTAAAATTTCCCAGAAAATTATGAACCAGTATTTGAAGACTTGTAAGAATTTTGTGTAGAATTTATTCAATCTGCTTTCAATATAGGCCAAATTTTCTTTTAGTCCTAGTTCTATTCCTAATTAAAATCACATAGCTGAATTGGCATTTGTGTATTCAAATCTGAATAGCAACTTTTCCATTTCTATATTTCAGGACTTTAGAGAATAAAATATGCAAAGAGCTTATGCTTCTTTGAAGAATAGCACAAGATAAAATGTAAAGTACTACTACCTTGAGCTGTGGTATTTAAAATTTGAGGGGGTCATTTATCTCTTTCCAAATCTCATAACATTTATGAGCTCTTTCAGAAAAATGTCTATACATACAAATTTTTTATTAAAATTGACCCTCTCAGAATCCTCTCATGGTGTAGATCCTCAATTTATAAAACTCTGATCTGGATGGAATGCTATTTTACTGTTACTAGACACTGGTTATAACATGTCAGGACAGATTTAAGTAGCATTATTTATACTATAATTTAAATTTTAATAAAGTCTGCCTGAAAAATGGTGCAATAATATACTCGGGAAGCTGCAAATTGGTTAATTTATATGCTCACTGTCTTAAAGTGTAGCTAGAGTTAGATGCAGCAAAATAGTTTCTGAACTATGGTTTAGTAGATGCTACTGTTCACAAATATTTATAGAACTCTGACTTTGTAGTAGGAATTGCACTAAGCAAT
This sequence comes from Heterocephalus glaber, assembly GCF_053883595.1. Lineage (NCBI taxonomy): Eukaryota > Metazoa > Chordata > Mammalia > Rodentia > Bathyergidae > Heterocephalus > Heterocephalus glaber. The sequence goes on along the minus strand of NW_028258156.1, from coordinate 20,687,026 downwards.
GAAGGTAAAAAAAACAACTCATAAAAAACTTTCACTTTGAAGTCTGAAAAGAGACCTGGTATTCTAAGAAGGATATTTTGAAGGCGAAATGAAAGCTTTCTAGATACAGAATAAATGTCAGACCTTAAGGATAAAAATGAGCCCACAGCTCTTACAGTTGCTTTTAAAAGTTAGAGTTCTGCAAACTTAGTGTGTCCTTTAGCTCTGTCTCCTTGTGACAAAATAGTTGAGAAAAACAATTTAAAAAGAGGAAAGATTTATTTTAGGTCAGGGTTTAAGAGGTCTCAGTCCATGGTCATGCGGTCCCACCATTCTGGGCCTGTGGTGAGGCCGAACACCATGGTGAGGAGCAAGTGGCAAAGCAAAGCTGCTTACACTGTGGTGGCCGAAAGTAAAAGAGAATGGGGGTCGGGGGTCAGGGACCGGGGCCTTCAGGGGCACACCCTAGACGACCTAATTTCCTTCCACTAGGCCTCACCTCCTAAAGCAGTGGTGAACCTGTGGCACAAACCTATACTGTGTGCCACAGCAGGCACCCAGAACTCACTCTGCGTATGAACCAAGTCACCCTAGCAGCTGAGCATCAGGTGACAGTTGTTTTTCCTAAACTAAAACCTCAGCATTCAGGTTCGATTGCAGTGTTGGCATTTTTTGATAAATAAGTGGGTTTTGGGTTGCAGTTTGGGCATTCATCACTAAAAGGCTCCCCATCACTGACCTAAAGGTTCCACCACCTCTGTACAGAGCCACAGGCTGGTGACCAAGGCTTTTACACCTGGGCCTGTGAGGGAGTCTCCTGATCCAAACTACCTTGTTACCAAAACAATAGCAGTCCTCCTGGATTTGGTAAAGTAAACCCCTAGAAGTAAACCCCTTCTAGTGATATCTGCAGATTCTTTGTGTACTGTATTTATGTACTGGATACAAAATAGCATGCTTATTAGCTGTTTCTAAAGATATGTAGTTAGGCACTATTTCTTGATATCCCACCATTGGATGAAATTCTGCTCACTTTTATGCTTTTTATGTGGAATTTACACACACACACACACACACACACAGCAACTTGCCCTATATAATTATGTAAGTGGTTATATTGAATTTACTATTTATTATTTTGACTAGGTAAATGCAATTATGTACTCAGATATGATGGCTTGACTTTTCCTGCACATTTTGTCAACATTTGTCTGGTTTTAGCCAGGTGTAGTGGTGCCTGCCTGTAATTCTAGCACTCAGAAGGCTGAGACAGGAGGAGCACCATGAGCTTGAGGCCAGCCTAGGCTACACAGTGAGTTCAAGGCCAGCCTGAACTATATAGCGAGACCCTGTCTCAAACAAAACAAAACAAAAATTTTGTTTGTTTTCTTTGCGCAGTTTTCTCTGTATTTACAATGAATTCTATGATAATATCTAAATTCTACCCCAGGTTTGTAAGCTTTAAGGGCCAGAGTTCTATAGGCTTAGTGTGTCCATCAATAGTTTTCTTACCAAGTTTCATCTTCCTGAAGAGTTCTCTTCCTGAGCTTCTGTCTTCCTCTCATTTGGGCTGATGGCTCTCTAGTTCTGCAGGGTAGCTCTTGTGTTGGAGCTTTCCATCACCCCAAAGTTGGGATGCCTTTTCCTCTGCTTTTGACTTTAATTCCCTTTTTCCTGTTTTTACCTCTAGATTAATGGAAGGATAAGCTGTCATCTAGAAAATCATTCCAGAAAGTAAACCATTATCTTGATTTTCTTTTATAGCCTACTTTCCTTTAATATATTTTTTCAACAGTGTTCCTTACAAAGGACAGAGTAAGCAAAAAAAAATTTTTTTTGGTACCATGGATTGAACTCAGGACCTTGTGCTTGTGAGGCAGGTGGCAGCACCACTGAGCTAAATCCCCGGGCCCTCCTCTGTTAACATTTTTCCTTCCCGTTGAAAGTCTGTAAGAGCTTCCTTTTGAATTTAAAACTTTTTCCTTTTAAATAATGTCCCTTGGTGAGTCCATTTTTCTATGCACACAGTGGGTCATTGCATCTGGAAATACATGTTAATTTCTGGAAAATTTTTTTTTGCAGTTTCTTTTACTATTCCCTTTGCTCTATTTTTTCTGTTCCAATTCTCTAAAATGCCTGTTATTTGGATATTGGGCCTCCTGGGTGTATAGTCATGTACTACACTACGTTTTGGTCAGTGACAGATTGCATATATGACAGTGGTCCCATAAAATTTTGCTGATGCTGAAAAATTCCTTTGGTCCCATGATTTAGCCATCAAAACATTGTAGCACAATGCATTACTCATGTATGTGTAGTGATATTTCTAAACCCACTATATCGACAGACCTCTAAAAGTACAGCACATACAATTATGTAAAGTACATAATCATGTATAGGTGAAAATTCCTTATGATGAGTGTTATCATTATGTATATATAAAATGTAACAAATGTTTTGCCTCCAAAAAATTAGAGAAAAATAATAAATATAAAAATAAAAAAATAAACTACGCTGATAGTTTATGTACTTATTATGGTATGCTTTTGTGATTTCAGACTCTTATTTTAAACAAATCTTACTATAAAACAGTATGCTGCATTATGCCAACAACAGCCAAATACATTTCATGCTTACTATTTGAGGTGCAGGAAGCATCAGGAGGCCACATTGAGTTAATGACCTATTCTATCTAGGTTTGTGCAGGTACGCTCTATTCTATTTGCACAATGACAAAATCACCCAGTTTTCAGAATGCATGTCATTGAGCAGTGCATGACTGTGCTAGTTTTTTTTAATATGTGTATGTGGTACCGGGGATCCAACTCAGGACCTTATGCTTGTGAGGCAGATGCAGTGCCACTGAGCTAAATCCCTGGCCTGACTGTGCTAGTTTTTTAGGACCACCATGACAAAATACCACAGACTGGGAGGCTTAAACAACAGGACTTAGTTTCTTACACTTTTAGGGCTAGACATTCAAGACCAAGGCGTTGGCCAGTTTGGCTTCTCCTGAGGCCTGTTTTGCATGTGGCTGTCTTCTTACCTGGTCCTCACCTGGTCTGTGCTCTGTGCCCTCTCACCCCTAGTGTCTCTTTCTGTGTCCAAATGAGTTGGACTGTGTAGGGCTCACCGACCCCCCCATCTCCAGTATAGTCACATTCCGAAGTACTGGGATTTAGGGCTTCACCATGTGAATGGGGGGTGACACAGTTCAGTCCATAAACCTTAGACTTGTCTTATTTGATTCTCTTTCCATCTTTTGGTACTTTGGTTCTATTTTTTTGAGGCATTTCTTCAACTTTAATTTTCTAACTCTATTAACTGATACATTTTAAAGTACTAAATTCTTTTTGTTTTTATAATATTACTTAACTAAAAAGTATCCCCCCCCCTTTTTAAAGAGATGCAATATAGTCTTCACTCAATAAGAACATAGCACTTGGGTTCTTTCCCCTAATTTTTCTGCTTACATAACTTGTTTCCCACAAGTTGCTATTTTCCATTTATTTATGTGACTACTATAGTTGGAATGTGTCCCTAAATATTCATGTTTGGAAGCTTAATTCCCAATGCAAACATTTTGAGAGTTGGGCCCTTTTGGGAGGTGTTCAGGTCTAGAGGGCTTTGCCCTCACGAATGAATATATGCCACTATGAAAAGAGCTTACAGAAGTAAAACACAAAAAGAAGACCCTCTCACATGCTAGTGCCTTGGTCTTAGACTTCCTCACCACCAGAACTGTGAGAAGTAAACTTGTAAAATTATCTACTCTCCTGTATTGTCACAGCAGCAAGAAATAGACTAAAATAGTCACCATCTTTGATATTAATTGCTCTACTAATTGTTAGTAGAACATTTAAAAGCTGATGAGAAGCTCTGTACTCATGGATGAGTCTTGTCCATAAGCTTCACTGTAGAGCGCTAATGCTCAACTTTTGCTGTATATTAAAATCACTTGTGGCCAGGCATGGTGGTGCACACCTGTAATCCCAGTACTTGGGAGAACTGCCGTGACTTTGAGGCCAACCTGGGCTACCCAGTGAGTTCAGGACTAGCCTGGGCTACATAGTAAGAACCTGTCTCAAAAAAACCCAAATAAAATAAGATAAAATAAAATAAAATAATTTGGGAAACTTTAAAAATAAAAATGCTCTGGCCCTATGCCAGACCAACTAAATCAGCTTCTCTGGAAGCAGAGTCCAGGCAATGAAAAATTCAAAACTTCCCACATGATTTTAATGCACAGTGAAGGTTGATAATCATTAGTACAAAGTAACTTAGCTGGACCCAGTTGGAAGTCCCAGTGGGAACGCTTTTTGTTTTCTCTTACTCTTGCCAAATTCCCCAGAGAAGATTCTTTAAGTCTTTATACCTCCAGGTTATTAGCTTGGTTGGCCGGGTTCTGGGAACTTAACATAGCAGAGGCTGGGGTGGGGTGGGCAGTATAAGATGTCTTTATAGTGTTTCAGTAGCATATTAGGTGGAAGGTGACCTAAATGTGTATGTTCTATGTGCCATCTCAAATTGCAAATTACATAAACTTTACACGTCTTAAAAATACTTTATTATATTCTACCTTGTACATCTTTCTGTATTGCAGGAGAGTTGGTGAATGAAAAAAAATGACAATGGCTTAAAAAAGCAGATGGAATAGAAAGGAGTGAAGCACCATTCCTACTGGTAGAGGGGACATTAATTTTCTTAGGTGTTGTTTCTTAGAGAATGGCCCAACAAACACCCATTCTAGAATTACCTGGCACTTACTAAAATGTAGCCAGGCTTCTCCCTAGGTCCGAATTATAAAGTCTGCGGTTGAGACCTGGATCCTTTTAATAATTATGTCCCCTAGCTCTGCCTCTAGGCCTCAAGCACAAGCTCAGCTGAAAGACCCCTATAAAGCAGAACCTCAACTCTACATCCAGAGCCTTCAATTATGTTTTGCCTATTTCTGTCAAGAAACATTTATTTTTACTACTTGGAAGTCCAATTCTTCCATGGATTTGAAACTAAGCCTTTTCTTGCTTCCTATGATTGAGCTGCCCCACCTCCCAAAACCTTTACACTGGGAATCAAGTTTAAAAATATGAATCTTGGGGAACACATAGCTATGACATAAATAAATGGCAAACAGCAACTTGCAGGAAATAAGAGATCATATAGGCAGAAGAAAACTTATCAGAAAGAACCCAAGTACAATAAACTTTAGCTTATTTTCATCCATATCAAACATGTCTTTGTACCTTTTCTAGCAGGTCCGAGCTCCTGAGAACTCAGTCAAGAGCAGATGCTAGTGGTGCTATGCTCAGACACAAGGACAGCCTGACAGAGGTGCGTTGGTAGTCACAGTATCATCAATGACATGAATCCATCCATCATCTCTCAGTTACTTCTGCTCACCATAGCTGCACTGGGGATTAAATTTCCAATACACAAACTTTGGAGGACACATTCAAACTATAGCAAATGGCGCTGAGAAGTGGGACTTAACGAGAGGTAATGAGGCCAGGAGGGCCAAATTAGTGAGTTAGTGCTGCTATTGGGAGAGTGGGCTCATTATAAAAAGTTAAATCCAGCCCCCTTCTCTTCTCTTTGCCATGGGATGATGTAGCAAGAAGGCCCTCACTAGTTGCCAGCACTAGAGCTTGGACTTTCAGACTCCAGAAGCATAAATAATTTCTGTTCTTTATAAATTACCAGTCTCAGGTATTTTGTTACAGCAAAGCAAATGGACTAAAACAGTATGCAGTCTGTGTTTAATGACACCCTTATATTCTTTCCTCTTAATAAAATTTTGGTTGTTAATGTATGCAAAAAAGGTGGGAAATTTTTATTGATTAGTAAAGTGGATTTTCTAAAATATGCTGGGTTGAGAATAGTATGGGTAAAACTGAAGACATGAAAATAGAGAGCAGGAGCTCTGGCATGGCTGACTGATGATAGAGGCTAAACAAGTGCATTCATTTTAGGCAAGGGCAAGCCATTTTCCATCTAGAGAAATTGGAATAAAAATACTATAAAAAATATCATGGACACTTGTAATACTTCAATATGTTAAAAATTTCTTTCATATTAGTAGAGTCCAGGGAGGAAAGAAATGCCCCTGGAAAACAACTTCAGTGCTATATTATATTTAGGTCTTTACATAAGCTTCATTTATGTGCATCATCCAACCATCTAGCTAGTCTCTTATGTTTCTCTGAAATGTGCTGCCACATTTGAACTTATGACTCACTGAAATCCATTTTTAAAATTTCAATAATTAACCTCCTCATTCTTAGTCAATATAGTCTCCTCCTGGTGTATGCCCTTTTACTTTTTAGATGTTTCTATCAAGACAAAGACAAATTGAAAGACTATAAAAAGAATTACTTTGAACTGACTACTAGAACTGATGTGATAAAATTCAATTTCATTTTTACTCCATATATTTTCTGGGCTTTATTTTCACTTCTAATAAACATACACAGCTATTCATTAAACTTTTTCATTAGTCTATTTGATCTTTGGTATATGTAATGCTGGTTTTTGCATTGTTAAAGCATGTTTATCTACATTAGCATGCACATATGCTACTCCATTACCATTAAAAATGGTCAAACAGAGCAGTGCATGGTGGCGCATGACTGCAACTCAGGCAGCTGAGGCAAGATCACCACAAGTTTGAGGCCAGCCTGGGCTACCAAGTGAGACCCTGTCTCCAAAAAAAGGTCAAACTTGCTGATTATTTACAAACAACAAGTCTTTAGCACCTTTCAAAAGAAAATAACTGCAAAAGCTTTAATGACTAAGATGAAAATAATCGTGTTTAGGTCATTTGGAAAGACAAAAATAACACTTTAAGGACAAAATCTATGTTTTCAACCCAGCAAATCTTTAAAAAGTACAGTTAACCTATAAAAATTTCCCACCCTTTTAAGGGCTACTTATAGTTTTTGGTATATTTTTCCTAATTTTTTATCATATATTTTCTCTTAAAACAAGGAATGGAATATTTGAATATATAAAAATTAAAAGTATGTGTTAATTGGTAATGTCTGTATAGTTTTCAGGGAATAAAAAAGTAATATCAATATTTTTATCCTCTTAGGTAATATATTCAAAAGAAGTCAGGAAAAAGGAGTAATATGTGGAAAGTTCACCTAACACAAGATAATTTGTAGAAATTAAGTTAAAATACAGTATTTAAAGTGCATGTCATATATTTTAGGATGTCAGTTCCAGTTTCTAAAGTTAAATAATCATTATATTTCCATTTCTTGAATATACATACTCTAGCCCTTTTGAAATGTATACAATGCTGACAAAAATAGTTCTGCATTATAGTTCTGCTGAACAGGGAGTAAAATACAGTTACACACAGTTATATATGGAAAAGCTAGCACTTCAACAAATTGAACAGAACAGATAAATGAGGTAGAGTCAATACCATGGTCAAAGGCTCTGCGATCCAGAGCAACCCGGAGCCTCTTGGCATAAGGGTGTGTGGTAGAGGGAGTAAAAAAATAATGGAAGCTTGAAAAAGAATGTCTCTTTTAGAAAATGAATTCTCACTCACATGAAAAGATCAGAAAATATTTCTTCCTATTACCAGAAGATGCAGGATTTATGGAGAGGAGGATTAAGTGAATAAGTTCACTGATAGAAGAGAACAAAGGTTTATCGTATTAGACAACACACACTGCTTGTTTTATGCTACAGAGATACTTTGGAAACTTGGAACAAAACCACTCATGTTGATAACAGATGATGGATTATTCCTTGTCCTTAAGGTTTCTCTGAAATACACTAAGAATGACAATATTTTGATGCATATAGATCTAGTATTGTTTTAGGTTATATAGGTGGCTTTGCTTGGGCTGGTACAAAATAACACAGACTGGATGGCTTAAACGACAGAAACTTCTTTTCTCCCCAGTCTGGAGGCTGGAAGTCTGAGATAACAGCGCCACACTCAGGTTCTCATGAGGGAATTCTCAGCTTGTGGATGGCTGCCTTCTTGCTGTGTACTCCCACAGGATAGAGCAGCTCTATGGTATCTCTACCTTTAAGTACACTAATCTATCATATCAAAGCTCCTCTCATATAACCTCATTTACCTTAAATTCCTTCCTAAGGGCCCCATCTCCAATACACATTGGAGGTTAAAGCTACAAAATGTGTAGTTAGGAATGTTTATGATTGTCTTAATTTTCTAAATGAAGCATGTGACAAGATTCTGTTTGGAATGGTAGGAAGGAGGGGAATGAGAGGAAGGCAGGAGTGTTAAGGAGAATCTGAAAGCAGTGTCATGAAATTCCTAGAGAAAAGCAGTAACACTGCTGGGCCCACTGGAGTCAATCTATTTGTATCAGTTTCTCCAGCTGGTAATGTTGAAAGAGAAGAGGCAAAGTGGTATTTGAGCTCAACCAGGAATGGGGTTCAGGCAAGTGAGAACAGAGGAAAGAACAATATTGTTGAAGGTTTTTACAGGAGAATGACTACAACATCAGAGCAAGATGAAACACAGAGAGGGGTGGTTTTAGTTATCTGCTGCTGCCCAGTCAGTCATTTCAAAAGTTTAGCTTAAAAAAAATATTTTACAGGCTGGAGATTTAGCTCAGTGGTGTTGCTGCCTGCCTCTCAAGCGCAAGGTCCCGAGTTTGATCCCCGGTAGGCCACCCCCCCCAAAATTTTTACTTTGCTCATAATTTTGTCTTTAAGGGATTTGAAGAGCTCAGCTATGTGTTTCTGCTGCATTTGGTGTCATCGAGAGCAGCTGAGTCCTTTTTCAAATACTTTATTGAGATTATCACATACTATAAAATTTATCATTTAAAGGTATACAATTCAGCAATTTAAAAATATATTCACAAATAGGAAGAAAAGGGGCAAAGGGGAAGGAAGTGGGAGGGCTAGGGGAAAGGATAGAAGGGAATGGGATTAATAGGAGAAAATGGAAAAACAGGAACAAAATCTTTGTAAATAGGGAGGAATGGAGGGGTTGAAGAGAGGGCTGGGCAAGGGTGAAAAATAAGAACCAAGAGAGATTATATAAAGGTGCAAATTTCCAATGATGAATGTCATTATGTTGTATACCTAAAATGTACCAATGATTAGAATGAATAATTGATAATGCAAAATAGGAAGAAAAGGTCTAAAGGGGTAGGGGTAGTGGGAGGGGCAGGGGAAAGGAAAAATGCTGAGAAATGGAAAAAATGGAAATAAAGTCTTTGTAAATAGGGAAGGGAGGGCTAGGAATGGGGAAAAAATAAGAACCAAGATGCATTATGTAAGGGTACAATTCCCAATGAGAAATGTAATTGTGTTGTATACCTAAAATGTACCAATAAAAGAATTTAACAACAAACAAACAAAAATATTCACAGAGTTGTGCAGCCATCACTGCTTACTGCCAGAACATTTTCTTCAGCTTCAAAGCAGCACCATACTCATCAATCACTTCTCATCTTCCTCTTACCCCAGACTTGGCAACTACTTTTGTTTCTAATGAATTTGGCTGTTTTGAGCTTTTATATAAATGAAGTATGTGGCCTTTCACATCTAGGTTCTTTCATGATGTTTTCCAGATTCATCCTTGTTAAAGTATGAATTTATTTGGAGGGCCAAATACATACTTCATTGTATGGATGTCATACTGTTTACTGATTCATCAGTTGATGGGCACTTGGGTTATTTCATCTTTTGGATACTAAGAATAATCCTGCTATAAAATTTGTGTACAAGCTTTTGTGCAGACACAAGTTTGCATTTCTCTAGGGTGTATTACCTAGGGGTGGAGTTGCTGGGTCATATGGCAACTCTGTATTTAATTATTTGAGCAAGCAGCTGGGTCTTGAGGATTTCTTCCTAACACAGTGTCTTTACTCATGTCTGATGTCTTTCTTTAGAACCTCTACATATAACATGGGATTTTTCAGTATGATTTCCAGGTAATCACAGAACTTGACAGTAAGTATTCCAAAGAGGAAGTGGAAACTTCCAGGTCACTTAAGGGCCAAGTTTGGAATTGGCAGTCACTTTATATTCTCCAGGTCAAATCACTTATGAAGCCATGCGGGAACAGAAATAACTCCACCTCTTAATAAAGGTGCAAGGTCACACAACATATAGAACAGCATATACATAAATTCTTTCAAAAAAATTTACAATCTAGTCAGAGGTAATATAGATAACATTATAGAAAATGTAACAGATGGTGCTATAGTGCTATAGAAGTACTGCAGGGCACAGAGGAAACAATTTTGACTAGAAAATCAGGATAATATTCTACCAGTATTTAAGTATAATTCTGACAGACTGGTTCAGTTTAGAGAATAAAACAAGCTGTAAGCAGAGGGACAGACATGTCTGGATCTTTGGGAAATACTAAGAAATCCAGTGTGGATAGAACACAGGATAAACATAATCATAGGGGATGACAGATACAATGGTAACAAATTTGGCTTTATTTTACAGGTACCAGAGAGTAATTTGAGATATCTGAGCTACAAAAGTTAAACAGTAGGTAGCTGATAAGAGTTAGATCTGTAGTTTAGATAAAAAGCTGACAGCAGAATCTAGATTAATGTAGATGGGGAATACTAAAAACAGGCAAGATTATTTAACAGATTCCTATAGTAGTCCAAATAAGAAATAAACTAGGCCAGGATCTGCATATATAACTTACAGGCTAACTGGGTTAGGCTGAGAACATCCTCAATCGATTATACAAAATTAAAGAAAATACCTTTTACTTAGATTTATTACGTTTAACAAAATACAGCCAGGTATATAAATTACTACTGAAAAATCTAACTTTAAACAAATACAAAATTAGTATGATGTATAGTGCTAAAAACTGAGTTGAAACATGTAATTGTGACTGAAGGTAACTGTCTTTTCATTTTACTACTTAAGTAACAGCAAAATGCAACATGAGAATACTTAAATTGTTCCTCTCCATGGTCACTTTATAAATATTCCTCTAATCTTTTTATAATTAGCTGACATGCTAACAAATAATATCATGTAATTTTATTCACTGGAAGAAACTGAAATATGCCAAAAATAATTGCTATATATTTACAAAATAACTGTATTATTTGCTATTCAGAGTTAACTAATGTTTATTGAGCACCTCCTATTTCCCAGGTTCAAAAAGATGTTTGCTACCCTATAGAATTTCCATCTTTTAAGATACATAATAGTACTTTTCATTTAACAGATGAGAAAATTAAGAATCAGATGGATAGGAACTTGCTTAACACAACAGGCAGTAACATTTTATTGACTGCCAATTTTGGGGGAACACATATCATCTATTTTTCACATTTGTATTGTTACCACAAAGTCTTTGCTTTTACAATTATTTTTCTTAAATTCATGCAGATATCAACAGTATTTATATCAATATAATCAAACCTTCTCTGAGAATAACTTTTGTGTTCCTCAAGGTCATCACCACTTATAATTTCTTGCTCATAAATTTTAGTAAAATACTTGTGAGAATTTGTAATATTTATTTTGGATTTATAAAATGACAGGCATATACTTTAAAGGCTATATCTATAAAGAAATAGATATAAACTATGATTTCTAAAATATATTTATATGTATTTAAAATGAATCTCATTAAAATTGTTGGTTTATAAATATTTTATAAATAAATATATTACGAAACTTAAATAGCTATGTATTATGATGGTCAGCTATATATAAAGTACTGAAATATATATTCTTTCAAGTTTAAAGTGCCAAAGAGTGGAATTCAAGTGAAATAAAATTATACCAGTATTTTGCTACATATTATAGGTACATAATTGTAAGCCAAAAGTTAAAGCAATATAGAATTAAATAAATATTGAGGATAATCTAAATACTATCCCACTTCTATTTTGTAATTATGTTATCTTATAGAAAATCTGTTCTACTATGCTGAATGTGATCAACATGTATGACAAACATGTATTAACAAAGAAGTTTTTAAAAAAGGAAAAAAAAAAGAAATTGTTCTAATTAAGGTTTCTTAATAGAAAGGACATAAAGCTGGGTGTGGTGGTGTATGTCTGTAATCTCAGCACTTGGGAAGCTGAGGCAGGAGCACTGTTGCTAAGAGCATGAAGTCAGCCTGGGCTACATAGTGAGTTCAAGGTCAGCCTTGACTACCTAGTAAGATCCTGCCTCAAAAAAACAAAAGGGGAAAGAAATCTTGTAAATGCTCTTACTTTACAGATTAAGGACTGAGATTCAATCAGATTAAGTAAATTGTTTAAGTCATATACCAGTGGTAGAAGCAAGGACTGATAATATTCTGGGCTGTTTCAACCATATCTTTGTTCTTTCATCTTACAAATCCTATTATTTATTCACTAATATAGTATTTTAACTTTAATTTGGGAAATTATCAAGTAATAAAACTATTTTTCATTTCAGTTCAACAACTTTCCAATTTTCCTGTTACTAATGTGCATTTTCAGAATATCATGATATTAGAGCATATTTATAGCTTCAATAAGGTGAGAACTTTATTTTTAGAGGGAAAAGTGCCCCCCCCAAATCATAGCTTTAAAATCTTTTTATATCATAGTGACTTCATATGTTGTGAAATAGTTTTTTATAATTTTGACCCTTTCTTCAGACAGCCAGTTTTCCTGTTTTAGCTGGCTTATAAGTGCTTCCAAAGACTTCAACCTTCCTAGAGTTTTTTGTTCCTGTACCTCAAGGAGAGTTATCTTTGAATGTAGCTTAGAGACTTTTTGCCATAAATGTTCCTTATTTATGTCTTGTCTGCAGTAAGAATGATCAATTTGCAAAACTTCTGCCCCATGATCTACATCCTTGTATAAGGAGTCTTCAATATCTATCTCTTCCATTTCCATGGTTTCTTTTTGGGTTGGTACAAAAGAATTAACAACAGGTTTTGAATTTTCTGTGGGTACAAAAATGGCAATAAAAGACTCTTTGTTTGTGTTTAATTCTTCAACTGCTTGATTGATTGTGCTGAATAAGAATGGATTTTCCTGAGAATTAATTTCCATGGAATTATTTTTAAGGTTTGGCTTAACAAGATGATTGGCAGTTATTTCAAGCACTTCCTGGGTTTCCAAACACTGTTGAATACCTTCTGAATTTGAAGTTGTCAAAGTAATAGTTGTAGAATTTTGATTCTCTAAAGATGTGTGAACACCACCTCTACCTAAATTTTGGTTGACTGATGTTTTCAAGGTAGATTCTGGTCTTTTGGTATCATGTTTAATTAGATTAAGAGTTAATATGTTATTTTGCATACTTGCTGTTTTTGGAGCTGGTGGATTCACTATGGCATATGAATCAGGTAATTCTGCATGTTCAGTGAGCACATCTGTGTTAACTGAATTTTTTTTTGCCTCATCTGATATAAATGATTTTTCGGACTTGGGTTTTCGACATACTTTGTTCTCATCTTCCAATTTCTTCTTCTGAGATTTTTTTCTGGAAAGGTCCTTTCCCTAGAAAATAATATTTTCAAATTCTAAAAAAGACACACTTATCAGCTTATTCTCTTTTTAGTATGGACTGTTCAATTATAATTCTGAGCAGTGTATTGGCCAAGCAAATTTAGTTAAAAAAGTGTTCTAAGCATGTAACAACTTAAATATATCTTAATGTTCTAAAAAAACACGCAGCTCATCAATATGACAAAACTTCAGATCATTCAAATGACCAGTTAAAAAAATCTTAACTCTTTATAACTCAATAATGAATAAAGTGCTATCTTCTGATTCTTTTTGTTTTTTTTTTTGTTTTTTGGTACCAGGGATCGAACTTGGGTCCTTGCGCTTGCAAGGCAAGCGATGGAACCACTGAGCTAAATCCCCGGCCCTCTTCTGATTCTCTTAAACTATGTTTCACAACATTTGAAATTTTATAAAAATTACCACTTTAAATAAAAACACACAATGGTGTTCCTTATTCTAAAATGTTTTCCCAAGTTACCTTGCCCTCTCACTCTCTCTACCTCATCACCTGGCACCTTGTAATCTGCCCTTTCAATGTACCACCCTGTTTAACCTAACCCTCCTCCCCCAACTCCAATACCTGACAGTCTTCAGGCAAAGAAAATATTGTTGGAATTGCAGTTTGTTTTAAATAACGAATACCCCATCTGATGTCAAGAGAATCAGGAGTAAAATGGTCACTACACAGGAACTGGTATTTACTGGGAACCCAAGAATCCCGTTTCATATTCTTTAACCACTTTTCAAGTCTTTCTTTGTCATGTAGAGGAAATCTGAAATTAAAAAAAAAAAAGAAAATCTTTACTATGCTTTTTATAATTTTACCATATGCCAGACCTATATATATAGGTGTTCTATTTGTCAAGTATTGGAAAAGGAAAGCAGCTGTTCCGATCAAATAAGAGCATCTTCATGACAACTACCCCATCACCTCTGAAGAAGACTAAGATATGATACTTAGCCAATGCTTTTGTCTGAAACCAGCTTGTAAAATATAATTCAGCATCTTTCAAGTAAAATATATATTCCTGTGAAGTATAAAATCCATTCTTTTTTAGGGTTCATGTTCCACTTCTATTCTGTTGTACAACAAACAGGAAGGAGGAAGCAGAAGTAGAAAAGAGTTCGTATAAATTACAGATTCTCATTCAAACGTATTTCATACTAATTACACAAGTCAAATGGTTTACTGTTTAAATTTTAGGCAGCATTAAACTTTAGGCTATTTGTATTAATGTTTTTAATACAAGGAGACATTAATTCAAACAAATGGTTTAACTGAATAAAATGAATACTGTCAAAAAACTACTAAGATTACATTCTCTTTACTGGCATCAGTTTCAATTCTACCTACATGTAACTTAGTCTAGTATTTCTTGACTTCTGTAAACAACAGACTAGGAACTCTGAAGCAAGAAAAGAAATAAACATGTTAAAAAGAATTGACTCATGTTTTATAAGAAACAAATCAAATATAAAAGACAAAGGGAAGATAGCTCTCATTGTATTTTGTTCCTATGCTGGATTTAAAGATGGCTCTAGCATACTGCAATGTAGTATTGTAAATAAAGGTAAAATTGGAGTATAGGCATAATTCAGTAGAAAAATTTCTTACCATTGAAATACGTTTGAATTAAAGTGTACTAAACACTAATTGACAGTGATATTTCCTTTGACGATTTTCCAAAGAACACAGCTGAACATATATATTACATAATAATTTCCTATGTTTAGGAGGAGTACTGAGCCACATATAAAAACATTAAAATGAAGTGCACCTGTTTCTTTTTACTTTTTGTGGCTAGTAGAAAATTTAAAATTACTCACGTGGCTTGTGTTTTATTTCTGTTGTACAACACTATTTCCTATCAAGTCCCTCATACAAACTTTAGCTGTTATACATTCCCTCCCATTTCAAACTTTTAGTTTACACTTGTAGTAAGTAGTATGTTTTTTCTCCTAAATTTTGTTAAGTTTATAAGATTGTGGGGAAAAGAGTCTGGGTGTTTTATAAGAAATAATTTTTAACACTGATACCCTTATGTGGGAAAAATTAGATGACCCATCTTTGGATGTTCTCATCAAAAAAACAATATTTATGTTTTGAAAATATTTTAACCTTGCAAATAAATAACTTAGGTTTCAGTATGACAAGAATAACCAGCAAAGGCATTTAAAAACAAAAAGAATTAAGTTCAGTCTTTTCGTAGATCTAAAATGAGAATATGCCTTTAACAATAATGCTTTTTAATATAAATTCATGCATAAGAATACCACTTGCAATTTCTATTTTACCTATATGCTAAGTTATCATGCTATAAAAAATTGCATTCCATGAGTATCCTTATTGGTAAATACATTATATTATTTTCTCATCAGATAAATCTTTATTTTATTTTATTTTACTTTTTTCAGATAAATCTTTTAAGAAATCATTTGGGATATATTTCTTGAATAAGTTAGTAGCTTTATAGAGATTCAATCTGATAACTGGTAATGATGCAATTTCTCCAAAATGCCCAAGATAATCACAGTATAATGGGACACTATTTGCATATTATTTACATAATTACTAAATTCATGTACATTTATGTACTAGTGCTTGCTACAATTTTAGCATGAAGAAATTCAGCTCAAGTTCTGTGCTATTAGAGGGAAAAAAAAAACCCCTGTATTTTTATTTTGTGAGTTACATAGGTAATTAAAAATTCATAAAAATAAACACTTAAAATTTATATTTCAAGAAAAAACCTTTATGATTTATTTTTATAATTAATTTGCATTATTATGTTTTCCTCCTTAAATACGGAACTCTGAGGTCCACAAAGATTAATCAAAAATATTTTTACTCTGGGATTATGATCTGCCAATCTAAGGCCAAATATATGTGAGAATTAGTTCAACATCATCTTTTTTGCTACAAACCATCTCAGAACTACAACCATTAATGTAATAGCATATACCTACCTATTCCCTATTTCCTCTTCTCAGTATCTTGTGACAGGGATTCAAGGAGATATTGCCATGTAGTGTGAATTAGGGTTATAAGGTTTTTTTCTGTTATGTGGGATAATGGAAAGCAGCTGAATTATTAGTGAATGACAGCTTCAGGTCTAACGTAAAATTGAATTCGTAACACAAATGGATAAAATTTGAAGAAAGTTAAATACAACCAGTTTAGCTCTAAATGGAATTATTTTTAAAATCAAGAGACAAGGAAATGGCAGATTTTAAATCTGTTTATTTTCACAAGGTTTTTATATATGTAAGCACGTACCTCCTGCCAGTACTGCTTTACCTCTTCACACAGTAAGCGTGAATTAAGTTCTACTAATATCTCCACTTTACATATGAGAGCTATGAGGCACTGAGAGCCTACGTATTTTGCAGAAGGTCATTCAGAAACAAAGTAATGGAACAGGATTTGAAGTGAGTAGGTGTAGGCTTGGAGCCCGGCCTCTTTAAGTCTTACACAACACTGCTTCCCTGTTCTGCATAATTCTCCTATAATTTCACGGAAATATTTCGTGGTCCTAGTTATTCTGAATAACACCCTGTTTTTGTACTAATGAAGGGCATGCACACCTCTGAACAGAACGCAGGTGACAATTCCAGCTGTGACACAAAACTTTCAAGGTTTGTCGCTTATCCGATATGCCTGGCTTCGATTTGCTCAGGAGAAAAATGGGATTAAAGTATTCCTATGCGACCTAACTCAGAGCACGGAACTTCGGGTGCACCTTCCTAATTGGCAGGTTTGATAGAGGTTTACGCTCAATACTGGCTACTGTCATTCAATGACATGAGGTCAAGTGAGATGAGGCAAAGGCTCTGAAAATCACCGAGCACCGCGCAAAATATTAAGTCCTATATTAAAACCCACACAGGCCCTCATTGCTCGCCAGTAGCCCAGCGTCTGAAGAGCGATACTGAACCCAAGCGGTCGCATCCTCCCGCGCCGTGAACAGACACCTGGGAGCACAGGACTGATTTCCAGACCTGACAGGAGACACTCGGCCTGCGGGGGAAACCGACGCTTCTGCCCAGGGAACAACTTACGGGTAAAAGCTCAGCTTCCGGCCTTTATTGTTTCGTCCTCGGCGGTTTTTACAGCAAATCGCGGCGCAATAGCGGGGCATCACTCGGGTAAAGTCCCGGGACTCCCGGGCTAAAAGGAGTCGTCTCGCTGAGGCGGGGCCGCGAGTCCCTGCCCCTGAAGCCACCGCGCCTGCGCCGGGATCCCACCGAGGACAGTCGCCGGAACCAGCCACTGACTAACTTCCGCCTCCGCTGGCGTCAGCACCGCCCCTTTGGTGGTGGGGCCAGAAGTGACGCAAGAGCAGAGCGGCGACAACAGTTTTCCACGTGCGCGTAGGGCGCCAAGGTCAGGTGGGAGGCGGGAGCCAATGGGAAAGCGTTTCGTGTAGATCACCTCCTGAGGCGGTGGCTCCAGCAGCCAGACACCCGCCTGTGGGGTGCGGGCTGTGGAGGGACGAGGTCACCTCGGCGGTGGCGGGAGCGCTAGGTCGTCGTGGAAGCCGCAGCAGGACGCGCGACAGCCCGCAGAGGCTGGGAGGCCGGGGTGAGGAGCCAGGCCCTGGCAAACGAAGGGAGCCGGCCATCAGCCGCGCCGGGACCGGTGGCGGGGAGTGGGGTTCGGGGCGTCCCTGGGCCGGGCTGTGTCTGTGGGCCGACTGGGCGTCGGTGCCCGTCGCGGTCGCCGCAAAGGCTTCCGGCCGCAGGCGCTTGACGCCGGGCCCAGAGGTGGCGGAGCCGCGGGATAGTGCGTTTGGGCTTGGGACCAGGCCTCGGTGCTGTGCGGCTTCTCCAGGTCTGGGCTCGGGCTGGCTCGGGGCGGCTCGGGCGTCGGCCTGGACCCACGGCCGGGCGCTTTCTGGCGCGGGTCTCACGGGGCCGCGCGGCCCCCGGGAAAGGGGCCCAGGCCGCCGCCCCGCAGGTCCCTGGTGCAGGTGGGAAGCCAGCTTCTTTGGGAAGTTAGCCTGCTAAAAACGGTCCTTCACCCCGGAACCGGGGGAGTAGCGTTTATTGCGCCAGGAGGGCGCCTGTCAGTTGTAGACCTGCCCTTTGCTAGGAAGCAACCTGCAGGGCTGCGGCTTCGCTTCCCTGGACGCGCTCCGCCTGTGTGTGTGACCCTTAGACCAGCAGGTTGCACTTGACCCTTGGTACCCGCAGCTCAGAGTAACTCTGGGAAAGGAAAAACAGCGATCCACCTGCTAATTACTCTCCGAAAATCCCACAGGAGGGGAAGGCAGTTTCCCCAAATCCTAGTGCCTTTTCGTCAGCCTGTGTCATCATAAGTTACTGACTCCTGTGGTTGCAGTATTCAAAAACAACAGGATCGCCTCGTTCGAATTGCAGTTCATTAAGCAGGTATTGGCAAGACTAAGTGGAATTCTAAGTTAAAACTTAGTGACTTAAAGGTAAATATTTTAAGTACGGTACTGAGAAGTTTGAAAATAAGAATCGAACGTCTCTAAAGTACAAAGTATTTATTTTTCTGTCCGTCTTGATAGAAATCAAAAATTTTTTTGAGTCAGGGTCTCACTATGTGGGAGAGGCTGATCTTGAACCTCGTAGCCCATGTTGACCTTGAACTCTGATCCTCCTGCCCCAGTCTCCCAAGTGCTGGGATTACAGACGTGCCACCACACCCAGCTTAAATTCTATTAATTGTGAATTTTAAGCCGAACTTATTTATTCATACTTCTTTGTTAAACATTTCAGGTCTTACATTTATGCAGTTTTTATAACTCCCAAATTGTGTTAACTTTCTTAAGAGCAAGCAGGATTTAGCCAAATTAAGAAATGTCTTTCATGGCTTTGCTACTAATTACTTTGGACAAATACACAGAAGACACAAAATTTTCAGTAACTGGTTTTCGACAGATATTGAAGACTCCATCATAAGCACAGTTGAAAAAAAAAGAATCCAAATGATATTTTGAGTGTAATATTCTTTTTTTTTGTTTTTTAAATATTTCTTTCAAGAATTCATATTCTGTACCTGAGCATGGCAGTGCACATCTGTAATACCGGCACTCAGGAGTCTGAGGCAGGAGAATTGTGGGGAGTTCAAGGCCAGCCTGGACTACAAAGTGAGACTCTTTTGTCTCTAAAACCAAAAAAAAGAAAAATCGCTGAGGGTAATATATTTAGCTTTGCAGAGAAAAAAAATGCATTACTTTAGTAGCCCAAGATGTCTAAATTAGAAATCTTCCTTCTCTGAGAAAGCGCCAATTCAGTTTTAATTTCAGCAGTTAAACCAGATTCCAGTTGGAAAAGCTTAATTACAAGTGCCAAATGCTAACACTGATGATACAGTAGAATATTTACAAAATATATGCTTAACATTTTATTACTGTGGGTTTTTTCTTTTGTTTTGCTTTTTGAGATAGGTTCTCCCTGTGTAGTTCAGGCTGACCTTGAACTTAACTGTGTAGCCCAGGCTGGCCTCCGTGAGGTGATCCCCGTGCCTCACCCTCACCAGTGCTGGATTACAGTTGTGTGCAACCTTGCCTGGCTGTTACTGGGTTTGTTTGTTTTTATTTCTTGGTACCGGGGATCGAACTTGGGACCTTGTGCTTGTGGGGCAGGTGCCGGAACCACTGAGCTACATCCCCAGGGTGTTACTGTTTTTTTTAACCTCATATCCTTAAGGTTTATTAGGTTTCTTTTAAAAGAAAAACGTCTTAAGATTAACTCCATATGTAAACTTTTTTCTTTTCTTTCTTTTTTTTAGGGTGTTAGAAATGGCTACTCCTCAGTCAGTCTTCATCTTTGCAATCTGCATTTTAATGATAACAGAATTAATTCTGGCCTCCAAAAGCTACTATGATATCTTAGGTGTGCCCAAATCAGCGTCAGAGCGCCAAATCAAGAAGGCCTTTCACAAATTGGCCATGAAGTATCACCCTGACAAAAACAAGAGCCCCGACGCTGAAGCAAAATTCAGAGAGATTGCAGAAGGTAAATAAATGACTTTCTGAGATCTCATGAGTATTACTAGTCAGGAGACTGTCTGGTTTTATGGATAATGGGAAGGTGGGGATTTTATAGTGATACTCTGAAGTTATTTTCTTGTTTTTTGAAGGAATGAACAGATCTGAAAATGTTGAAAATATATGATTTCATTCTGTTATTAATGAAATAACTTGTTTCAATGTAAAAAGGAATTTACTCAAAATTTTTACCAATTTTGAAACTTACTAAGTAGATTAAATATAAAAAAATGAAAATAGATTCTAAAATTACTTATTCGTTACATATTTCAAACCACAAATATGCCTTAAAGGGAAAGTATGAAACACATTCAGACTTAAAACTACTACTGTAGTTCTAAAATGAATTGCACCTACTGAACATAATTAGTGGTAGGTGGTGGTAATTGACAAGGGAGTTGGAATTAAACATTTACTTCAACTAGCAAGGAAGGGGAAAATCTTAATTCCCTTTAATTGATTATACAGTGTTTGACCATTTAGTTCTTTAATACAGGTAATAGTTTCACATAAATATTATGAAGGTTAAAGAACCTTCATAATATTTATGTAATTATTGTTTGCATATTTGTGATAATGGTCACATTCATTTAACATACACTTATTGGGTGTTTACTAGAGGTATCATTGTGCTAACTACTGGTAATACAGCAGTGAATAAGATGAAGTCCCTGCCTTGTTTTAGAACTTTGTAGTGTTTTCCTTTTACTTACATGAAATCATTCCCTAAAATACAGAATTGAATGAAGTCAAGTGTTTTAAGAGGTTTGAATATATGTAATTTTGAATACTTTTCTTTTAGTTACTAAAATATTTTTATTTCTTTCAGCATATGAAACACTCTCAGACGCTAGTAGGCGAAAAGAATATGATACACTTGGACACAGTGCTTTCACTAATGGTAAAGGACAAAGAGGCAGTGGAAGTCCTTTTGAGCAGTCCTTTAATTTCAATTTTGACAACTTATTTAAAGACTTTAGTTTTTTTGGTCAAAACCAAAACTCTCGATCTAAGAAGCATTTTGAAAATCACTTCCAGACACGCCAAGATGGTTCTAGTAGACAGAGGCATCATTTCCAGGAGTTTTCTTTTGGAGGTGGATTGTTTGATGACATGTTTGAAGATATGGAGAAAATGTTTTCTTATAGTGGCTTTGACACCACCAATCGGCACACGGTACAGACTGAAAATAGATTTCATGGATCTAGCAAGCACTGCAGGACTGTCACTCAGCGAAGAGGAAATATGGTCACTACATACACTGACTGTTCAGGACAATAGTTCTTTTTCTGTTCTTATTAAACCCACCTGGTTGACTCTTTCTTAGTATCTTTGATGGAAAAGTTTTCTCTGAAATATTTTGACAAGTGCATGACTTTACTCAGAAATTTGATATTACTATTATTATACATTTAAATTTTTTTTGACAAATTCACCAACATACAACTAGTGAGTTAGACAAAAATCTATTAATTTTCTTGATTAGGAAAGGTCCTTTAAAAAAAGATACAACTGCTGGATCACCCCCCCCCCCCACCATGTGCCCTTAGGCTCCCCAGTGTGGCCAGTTTCATTACCACCACCACCAAAAAAAAAGATTGAGTTTGCTTGATACATAGATTAAACTTTGTTTGAATTTGAATGAGTTTTGCAGTGAAATCTTTGATAATTTAAAATTGCATGCTCTAGTATCTGTGACTTGGCTTGTAATTGAGTCAGCAAGGAGAGCATTCAGTGGTTAATTGACACTGAAAGCTTTAGAAAGGATAATTTGTTATTTACCACAGAACCTTGTCTTGCCACAGAATTGGGTACAGGAAATGATGGTATTGCTCTTCGGCCAATTAAGCTGAAAAAAAAAACCTTACAAAACATTGCCAAGAGATTATTAGGTGTTTAGTCCCTGGCTAATGATTGACTTTATAGGGTTGAAATCATAGCTACTTAACACATCTTTTCACATTAGTGTCTTAGTTGTTGGCACTCGAGGTATTGAATTTATGTGGGTTTATGTGTGTATGTGTAATTCCTCCTCTTTGCATTTATCTTTAGAGATTGACTAATACCTCATTCTGTTTGTAAAACCAGCCAGTAATTTTTGTGCAGCCTTATGATGTGCAATATTTTTAAATCCTAAGAAATGTGTGCTTTTGTTTTCAGATAAAACTTCTTTAGTTCTGCACTTTCCACATTATACTCCATATGAGTATTAATCCTTTGGATGCATATTAAGACTAGTGATGTCTCATACAACATTGTGTGTGAATGGGAGAAATATAAGTATTTACAAGCTGATAGTCTCTGTTGTCATTTTGTCAAAATTTTATTATGCAGATCTGGAGACATAGAGGATATATATGTAATAGGTCATATGCTGATTGTAAGCTGTATTTCTTAACTTTTTTCTAATTTGATAGAATTTTGCTTTACTGTCATTTGGTAATTTCTGTTGCTGTCTTATATTCCTCCTTTCACAAATTTTGGTAGCTCGAAGACTTTATTAACTACATTTCCAAGGCAAGGATTCTGTCACCATTTCTTTCCTATTTAGGTCTGGTTGGGAAAACAGAGACTTTCCATAAAGCTGTAATCCTTAATCAATTTTAATTTGAAAAAATTTTTGTACTTTTTTAGTGTTGAAGATTGAACCCAGGATCTCATGCATGCTAGACAAATGCTACTGAATTATATCCCCAGCCTTTAATTTGAGAATTGTTAATACAATGAATTTATTACATTTATGTATCTTATTCCTGAAACTTACACTCTACTGCTTTTGTTTGATAATTAAAGAAGGCTGTAGGCTTTGTTTGGGGCTAAGGATATGTTTAATCTAGCCCATTAAACAAGAAATGAAAGATGATTCTCTCACAAGGGTCTCATTTTTAAATCAAGATTATCTTTAACACATTCCTGCTGGCTTGAAACACTGTGGCATGGATATGTGCATGACTGTCCCATCAAGTGGTACAAGCTGCTGGATGGGACAGTAGTGCATGTATGGTTGTTGTGAATATGTTAAGGATATATTACTTTCATATTAGCATGTGTCTTCCTTTTTTCCAAGGCCTGATTTATCTTCCTGTTTCCCCTGAATCATATAAATTTAAGATACGATTAAATAACAAGAAACAGACTTAAGTAATCTTAAGGGTGTATGTGTGAGTAGTTTGGCATGTAAGCTGTTGGAAATTAATAATCAACATATGTTTTCCGAGTAATTTATTTGTACAGACTGAATTTACAAAGAGAAAGTGGGGAACCTACATTTGAAGAAATGACCAATAAAATAGCTGACCTATACCTTCCACACAAATGAAGTCTATTAAAGTCTTTTTCCCCTTCTGAGTAAAGTAGAAATTTCATATCAGGACTTGTCTTCAACTAGATTGTATTTTCCTTGAGTTAAACGCTATCAGCATGTGGTAGGTCCATTGGTTTTTTTTTTTTTTAGCAAAATAGATGTCAAAATGACCTTGACAAGACAGTTTCTAGCTGGTGGTGGGGGTGTGCCTGATTAGAGCAGGTTTAAAACAGGGTGATAGCAAAATAAAGTGCTCTTAGTGACATTACTTTGTGGAAAATTTATACTGAAAACATTTGTGGCTGGGCCTGGTGGTGCACCCCTGTAATCCCAGCACTTGGGAGGCTGAGGCAGGAGCATCACTGAGTTTCAGGGCATCCTGGGCTAGTGAGTTCAAGACTGGCTTATAGTGAGACCTTATAGTGAGACCCTTCTCAAAAAACAACAAACTGCACATTTGTAGACAAAATTTTTAGCACAGACATTTTACTAGAGTTTTAGTTATGATTTCATCAGAGGTAACAGTTGGTTCTTCAGAATGGTGTGCTATAGGATGTTCATATGCTGTGGAAAAAAATGTTCAAGTAAATTTGAAACCTATGGTAATATTTGAACCTTGTTAAAGATACCATGTTTCTTTATAGTTGAGTATATGGTCTGAATTTTTACATCCCTCCAAAGGTCGTATATTGAGATTACTCCCAAGGTGATGCCATTATGGCCTGTGGGAGGTGATCAGGTCATAGGCCAAGCCTTTGAGTGGAATTGGTGCCTTCATAAGAGGCCAGAGAGACCACTGGCCGTTTCCATGCAGTGAGGTTAGAGTGAAAAGACAGCTGTCTCTGAACCAGGAAGCTGGCCCAGCAAATCTGCTCAGGCCATCATCTGGAACCTGTCAGCCTCCAGAACTGTGAGGAATAAAATTATTTTTATATAAGCCACCCAGATCATGGTATTTTGTATCAATCTGAACATACTTAAGACAATAAGCTTCTTAGTGCTTTCAATATGCTAATTTACATTGTGATTATCTGGTAGAGTACCAGTGTTGTTTGCCAAACTTAGCGGGCTGTGGAACCATTTTTGCCAAAGTACCCCTAACAATATCCAAGTGTGCCACAGTGAAAGTCAACAAATACTAGACTAACACAGTGAAAATTCATGTCATTAGGAGTATTTGGATCTACTTAAAACAAGGATGATAATACATATTATGCTGATACTTGTCCCACTAGCTATGGACAAGTTGAGGTTGGAAAAAATAATCCTATCAGAGCCCACTGTGGTTTTCTTGAGCCTGTAGTATTTCATCAACATGCTTTTCTTTTGATTATTGTTTTAGCTGCTTGAATAACCTAGCCTTGTTTCTTCAGGACTCATACCTATAATGATCCTGAGCAAGCAAAATTATGAGAGTATAATTTTTTTATGAGAGTACAATTTAAAAACTCCTTTATTCTCCCAAGAAAAAAGATATTAAAATGTTACTAAATTGTATTTCAAAAATAAGAGAGTATTTATGAGCAGAAGTCAAATTATTAGGTTAAAGCCCAAATCATTTTGACAGGCTAGTAATCATTTTGCACTTTAGACCAGCATTAGTAGTTAGTGGTGTCGGACAGGTTCTGAGAGTTGACTAATGACTCAGCTATTTCTCTTTGGAGACAGAACTAATGCTTACTCATATGCACCTATTTTTGGTGGAAATTTCTCCTGGCTATGTCTACAAAATAATGGGGTGAATGGGAATAGATAAAAATACTTAAGAGTCTTTCTAGAATTAAAAGTTTTTACTTTGCATATGTAAAAATAAGTATTGGTCTTATTTCTGATGTAAACTTTTATAATAGTTTTTGGTACCAGTGAAATGATGAGATAGATGGTCTCCTGTTGTAGGGGTCTGGCACATCTGTCACGTGTAGGGGTTAGTGCAAATGTGTGGTCAGGGTCCATGCAGCAGTCAAGATAGGGAAGATGTTGCTATACTTGATGGTTTTATGGTCTTATCTCCTTCATGTAACATTTTGTCCTGTGTTTTATCTGCTTGAAGACAGCACTGCCTTTGTCAGGAGAAGCCAGCACCACCTGCATCTTCTGCGCGTCTCCTGGGAGCTGTGGTTTTAACTGTAGCTTGGAATTAAACAACATATTCATTAACCAGGCCGGGGACATAGTTCAGTGGTGCTGTGTCTGTCTTGCAAGCAAAAGTCCTGAGTTCAATCCCCAGTACTGAAAAAAAAAAATTGTAGTCCATATTCATTAACCATTTCATGACTAAAGCCTGACACATATCTTTTATGAAAAGTAAAAAGTGTTTAAATTACAATGTGTAAGAAAGGGTACAGCATGGGAACAAGAGTATATACCCTGCTGAAAATGAAATAAAGTTAGAAAGAAATTAAGTGAACTTGAGACACTTTAAATTTTCTTTTTTTCCAGAAAAAATTTCTTTCATGCACCTAATTACTCACCATGAAGCTACTTGCATTATCATACTATAAATGTTTTGGAATCAGTGGATCTAATTACTGAATTTACAATGAGTCAGTCTACATTATAAATGTTTTCCAACCTATAAACAAAGTGCAAATGATTCGGTTATGCTGTTAGAATAATTTTATAAAACATACCTGACATTTTGGGAAATGGAAAGAAAGGAAATGGAAAGGTAAGGTGGAAATGTTAGTGTATTCTATCATTTTGTTTTAAGAGACATGAGAAGGATTTATTAGTGGTATAGATATAGGACGTGTAAAAGCAGAGTGTGAGTTCTTGGAGAAATGGGGCATGATACAGATGGGAACTGAGGATCTTTTGTGTGTTTGGGGTAGAGGGAGTCTGGAATTTGTTTTACTTATTTGTTTTGATTTTTTAGACTTGCTACGTAGTTCAGGCTGGCCTCACTATGTAGTTTAGGGTGGCCTTGAAGTCTTGGTGATCCTCCTGCCTCAGCCTCCTGAGTGATGGGATTACAGGCCTGTGTCACTATGCCCTAATCTTTGGAATTTAATAATCTATAATCTTAGTCTTGTCTAGTGGATGGGAGAGGAAGGCCCACTCATAGTGAAATAATAGTCTATTTATATGGGAAATCCCAAAAGGGTGGCCCATTTATTGTAGGTAGGTAAGTTAATTTGTTATCTTGTAGGCAGGGCCGGTCTGCGAGGGGACTTCGAGGACAGTGGAGAGCCAACATGGAGGACAATCAAGACACATTCACTGAAGGCCAGCATTGTAGAAGAGAAACTACCACACCCATGTGCTTCCCCATTGGATCCCCATCTAATCAATATTACCTAAGCGACTATACTTGTCATAATCTTATTGGTTGACCATAGTTTTGTCCACCTTGTGATTTCTCATTACCTAAGCAACTGTACTCGCAATCTTACTAGTTGAACCCACCTCGTCTTGTGGCTTTGCCGCATAAAACACCTTTGAGAAGTAGGGTCGGCGGGCAACCCACTTTCCAGTCCCCCTTCTGTCTCTCTTAGAAGCTATCTTTCTCTCAATAAATTTTTCCTACTCTTAACCTCCATTGTTCCTAGAATTCATTCTTCAATTTTAGAGAACACTAACTCAAGCTTCGGATATCCAGCAGGTTTGGGAGTTACATCTATTCCCCCTATATCACATTCTGAGGTGAAACAGGACTATTTACAGATAAAAAGGGAATGGGCAGACCTGTTTGTAGCTGAAAAGGAGGTGCCCAGGTTTGCTGTTTTGGGAGAAGAAAAGGAAAAAAACCTGAGCTTGTGTCCTGAAGCTGCAGTTTTTCATTTAAAGTACAATTTAAAAAAATCTTGATTTCTTTGTCTCCTTTTAAACCTAGTTTTATTTCTTCCATCTCATTGCCCCCTTCCCCTGTAGTCCCTTGTTCTTAAGGGGGTGCAGATGGCCGATGATTCTGTCTGCTTCAGGGTGAACAGAGGCATTGATCTTGCCTAGCCAGGGACTGAAAGTCTGGTCCTGACTGGTCTGAAAGAGACAGGAATACTGAGTTCCATCTCTTGACGAACCTCATCTTTTAATAGTCTGAAAAAGTCCATCATCATATGCGACTTTAATTTGGAATTTATCAGTATAATGTGGGACTGCATAATCTTTGTTCCTTTTCTCCAGCCCCATTGTGATTAAATGTGAGTTAATGGATAAAGATGCTTGTTAGTTTTGGGACACTAGATAAAAATCTATAACAGACCTAAGGTCCCAAAGTAAACTACTCAACTCCTTGTTTGCCCGGAACTGATGTTCCGGACACTACAATCTATAGAAAAAGCTGCAAATGTCTGCTGACCATCAATACGTGACAGTCGACCACTAACCTTTGTCCCCTTTTCTTTAATTCTATATGTTAAGTTCCCCCTCAACCCCCTATAAGAACAGCCTCGGACTCTGAGCCAGTTGCCTCTCTAAGCTATTTTGCTTTGGGAGTGCCGTCTGGCCAGACTAATAAAGGTCTGTTTTACTTTCCAACTTGTCCGGTGTGTTCCTTCCCGGGTGTTCTTCGCTGCAGTCAGCTCCTCGGAGCGTTTGGTAAGGCCAACGGTTTTACAATAAGATGTCTTCTTCAAGTCCTACATCTTAAAAGATCTTTACACAAACCAAAGTTGAGATCTCCAGTTTCCTGTCACTTTTTAGGTCCCCTTTGGGTCGCCAAGATAAATGTCACCGGGCTGGATCTGAGGGTCCCAAAGGCTGAAATAAGGAACTTAACCCACCCTTTTAAAATAAATTTGCAGGTTCGCTGACTCCCATCAAGGAAAAAGAATGTTCGGGAGAGTCAGTGAAAGTGATATAGGGTTTATGATATATGGACCTCCAAATAATAAAAGGGAAATATTATAACTCCCAACCTGCTAGATGTCCTGCATGCTGAGTTCGTGTTCTCTAAAATTGAAGAATGATTTCTGGGAACAATGAAGGTTAGGAGTAGGAAGAATTTATTGACAGAAAGCTTCTAAGAGAGACAGAAGGGGCCCCAGAAAGTGAATTATCCCTGAGCCTCACTTCTCAAGGAAGTTTTATAGGGCAAAACCGCGAGGTGAGGCGGGGGGGGGGGGGGGAGTGGTAAGGTGGGACAAAACTATAGTCAACCAATAAGATTACAAGTATGGTTGCTTAGGTATTATTGAGCCAATAGGAAATCATAAGGTGGATATGAGGTGGGACAAAACTATGGTTAACCAATAAGATTATTACAAGTATTGTCCCTTAGGTAATATTGATTAAACGGGGATCAAATGGGGAAGCAAGTCATATAGCAAGCGTACACGGACTGAACAAGGACTTTTCAGGGAAGGAATGGGCTAGGGAGGTTTTGATTCCTCACCCAAGGTGATTGATGCCTGTTTAGAATATCAATCATTGCTGTTCATCCCTAGGGGGAGTATGTAGGTATAGTCAGTTATCTTTGTCTTGAAGCCTGTCCTTCAAGGAATGAGACTCCAGCCTCAGTTGTGTTGTGTTCTTGACTCCAGCCTCAGTTGTGTTGTGTTCTTATCTTCTGCATTGACCTCTTTGAGGGCCCAGCCCTGTCTGACTGCCTATATTTCTAACTTATTTAGCTGTCTACAATGAAAGAGGCATGAGAAAAGTTTATCATAGGTAGAGATAGGAGACACTCAGAGAGAAGCGTGATACTCAGAGAAATGAGGCACCCTGTCATATTTCATGGAAGGTAATCAATCAACAGACTAAGCAAAAAATGAGTGATTTAAGCATATTATTTTAAAATGTAATGACAGCAGACACTAATAATTTCTAAAGAGTGGGACTGGAAGGCAGGGTAAGACTTTGCTTTTTACTTCAATCTGTAATGTTGGAATTTTTGTTTGTAAATGCACTTTGTCTGCTCTAGTATGTGTCATGCCTGGCCTGAATGAGACCTCCACAGCAAATATGCTGTTCTCTGCAAACAACAAGCTACTCTCAGTAAATAGGACAGATGGCCTTAATGAAAATTTAGGGCAGAGTATACAATTTCCCTGACATGGAAGAGCCGAGAATTTTCTGCACACCTGTGCTGACCGTCCTTGGATTCTCAATCATAAACATTCCACTCCAGCCAGATTATAGCCCCCTTTTCAAGCCCTATGTAAACTTAATTTCTCTCCCAGATAGGGGCTGATCTCTCTCTCTCTCTCTCTCTCTCTCTCTCTCTCTCTCTCTCTCTGTCAGCCCATCCACACATGGATGAAATAATAAATCCAGCTCTTCCCAGTTAGCTGCTGAAATCTGCCTCTGATTTCAGTCCCTTTTCACATCTGGACAGGAATAAAGCTTTTTCTCACATGAAGCCTGTGTCCTCGTGGCCTCTCACACCCCATTTATAACAGTGTGTTTTTAATTAAAGGAAGAAAAACAAGACCCTAGTATATCAAAATATCTGTAGCTGCAGGTAACATTAAATTTACCAATAATAAAAGGCTTATTTTCATCTCTAACAAGAAGTCCAAAGTTCAGGCAGCTCTAGGAGTTGGTAAGCCAGGAATCTGGCTTTGCTTCTTTGTAGTTCTCTTGGCACTGAGCTCTGTGGTGCTGGCTTCATCCTCACATGGCTGTAACCCTAAGTGCTGGGGCAGGAGATCTCCAAGAGTTTGAGGCCAGCCCAGGCTACATTGTGAATTCAAGGCTAGCCTGAATTACATAGTGAGACTCTGTCTCAAAACAAACAAACAAACAAACAAACAAAAAACAACCTCACAGGTCTAGAACATTTCTATCTATGATTTCTTCTTTATCATGAGATTATTTAGGTTTTATTTATTTAATTTGGTACTGGGGGTTGAACTTCGGACTTTGTGCTTACGAGGCAGGCACTGGAACCACTGAGCTAAATCCCTGGCCCGATTATTCAGGTTTTAAAAAGAGTATTTTTAATAGTGCATCCTCTTCAAAGGAGGAAGAAAGAATTCCTCTCCTTGTATCTCCAAAGGGCTGGTGAGTTTTTGTTTCAATTAGGAATCAACCTTAAACACTGTAGAATCTTGGTATTGGTAGATTTAACATTTATAGTTTCAGCTTTTTGGACAGATTTTAAAGTTCCATTAGGTAATAATATATGAATTTTCTAAATAAAAAATTGAATTGCATGCCTTGGATGTCTACTATTAATTCAGGTATGAAGTGAGCCTACCTAGCTTTTAGCATCCCATCTATTTATCAGAATATGTTTGAGTGGTTTATAAATTATGTAGTTCTTTTAAGAGAGAAATTATCTGCTAAGTGCTGTTCATTGTATAGGGATCAGAGTCTCTTGTCATCAAGGTCAAAGTCATTCTTTTTTTTTTTTTTTTTTTTGCCTGGAGTTGGTTGCTGTCATGGCTCATTTATCTGATCAAAAATTTTTCTGCCCATCTCTTTCCACCTTGCCTCATGCTAGCATAGTCAAACTTAAATTTCCACCATTTATTTGAATGCTGGCTTTGAATTTTAAACTACTGGTATTTAGGAAGTCAAATCTACACCTGACTTATTTCCTTTAGCCTAGGCCCTGCAAACCTTTTGCTTTTACTCCTTTCCCAGCAGTTTATGTTACTGAGGCCCCAAAGGATGCCTCGGGGTAGAGTCTTTTTGAATTATGACACATCATGCATTTACCACTCACTGAATTAGCAATTTCCATCAGTATAGCAAACTTTTTAAATTATCCCATTGTTAAACTTAATCTCTGATTATTTAAATATAATTTCACATAATAATCACTTGAAGAAGCATTACATGACTCATTACATATCTATATCTATCTATCTATATATATATATAAGGGAAATTCATTTAATAAAATTGCTGACATTTCACAATTTTAGTTATAACTTAAATACATTAATACTCATGTAATTATTTAAAAGTCTTATATCATTTTCTTGTTGTAAATGAATTTTACCCTTACATTTTCCAAATGGTTGATAAGATTTATCTTATATATTTTATAATTAGAAATAGGAAGGACTAGTGTTTGCTAATGAATATTATTTGGTTATTTAGATAATGCTAATTCTTATTCCCTGACTCACAGATCAGTAATATATGCTCACACTTACCTGGGATATAAAATATGGAGAAACCATTTTTCTTTACTTCTCATGGGGAGGAGGGTTGTGATCCATTCATCTCTGTTCCCTTCTCTGTGCAGGTAGACCAGTATGTTAGTCGACATAGCCCAAACCCCATTAACAGCACCAAACCTTAGTGACTGAATGTTACAAGAGTTTATTTTTTATTCACACACAACCTACTTGAGTCCAGGGCAGCAGTTTTCCCAATGATGAGATACCTCTGCTGCTCTGTTAGCTCTATGTAAGTCTTCTTTGGTTGGAAAGAAAAGAGGAAAGAATCACATTGTCATAGGCATTGGCCTAGAAGTGAAAATAAGTACTTTAGCTGACTGTCTGGCTGTGGTCTTATGGTGTCATTCTAGAAGGGGTCTGAAAGTATAATCTTTTATGTGACTTTGGGGTAGAATACAGTGGAAAATGGTAACTGTTTGCCATATCTACTTTAGGGAAGCACTTTATTGGTCATACATTCTTCAGGAGACATGTTCTCTAATTTTGTACCATTCAGTGCACACCTCATAGCAGTTATGTGAAAGTAGGGCTATACTAATATAATGTATGTATTTTCCATGTACAAATAAAATAGGTAAAGGCAATAGGATGTGCTGAAGTATATTTCACATTCAATATCTTAAATATTAGGATAATATCAAAATATTTCTATTTTTTGTGGAATACTGTGCTTTTGCAAAAGAATAACTGCAAACCAATCTTTTGCAGAGTATATTTGTGTTCATTGAATAAGAATACTTCTTTACTAAAGTACAGGACACATTGGGTTTCAAAAGTTTCCTGATTATCTGAAGGCTTCTCAGAGTCTGTAATATGCTAATTCACATTGGGCATCTTCAAGAAACAGACAGTTCGAGGCATTTTAAAAATCTGTGATCAAGAAACCCTTTTTTCAAGGAACATCTCTCCGGACCAATTAAGTAAAGGAAGAATTCTGTGTAATGCTTGTTAGAAATCTGGCCTGGACATACCTTCCAATCTAATTAAAGAAAAACGTGTGTGGAAAGGGAAATTTAAACTTTATTATAAAAGTCACAAACAAGTCACAAACAAGGGCTGCATTAATGTCTCACAGCTACTATGAACACTAGAGCAAATTTACTAGAAGAGTGATTTGAAGGCTGTCATGGCCTTAAGGATGCAAAATATATGTGTAGAGTATTAGCTTCTTTTTGTTATTAACATTAGGAAACTCCAGGTTAAAGTTGGATATTGGTCATAAAGATTGAATACCTGTGATTTAAGAGCTATAATATTCACGCATCTTAGTGAAGCACCAAAAGGTCGTCTTTAAATTCCCAGAGTGCTCATTAACTTCTGTGTTTGTCCCTTGGAAAATATATAAAAATTATAATACCAAAGTTGGGAAAGTTAATAAGCTTTATCTACATAGAAAAAAAGTGCAAGTATAATTGCATTCATACTCTGCTTGTTTTTCTTCATTAAGAAAATTGATATCATCTGACATAGGCCCAGATTTTCCCACCATCCTCCTATAGGATGGTTTTATGAAAAGAATACACTTTATCTGCCCTTCTGTGAGCCTGCTGCCATCAACAAACTCTTCGTATTTTTACCTGTAGCCAACTGCACACTGAATCACATCACTCGGGGCATTCGAAGGTATTCTCCAGAGGGTCTTCCCCTCTCTTGTTACCTGTTTTCTTTCCTTTTAATAACAAAACCTGTTCCTGTTTCTGCCCTGTAAAACCAATTCTTAATTTGGCTCTATTTCTCCAACCAATTGTTATCTCATTTTTTTGTTCATGTTTGTAGCAAAACTTCTCTAAAGAATTTTCATTCTCACAACTTCACCAAAACTTCTCTTATTAGGGTTATCAATGATAATCCTACATGTTATGAAATCAATATCAAATAACAGATACATTCTCAGAACTTTTACACATAGTTCAGCAGTTTCCTCCTTGATAGTCTTCTTTCACTTCACTTTCCAAACACCGAACTCTTGATTTTTCTTGTTTTCCATTGGTGACTCCTTTTCAGTGTCCTCTGTTGATTCCTTCTTCTCTCATTTGCATCTTCTCAGTCCTGGTCCCTCTTGTCCTCTCTCCCTCCCGTTTTTTTTCTGCTTCTTTTTGTTCCATCTCCTCTATTCCTGACTATATTCATTCCCTTGGTGACTTTTTTTTTTTAAATTCATAGTTTTAATATTATCAGTATGTCTGCCAGTTCCAAATTTCTATCTTCAGCCAAGGTGCATATATTCAGAACTCCAGATTCATATATTCAGCTGTCTAAAGTACACCTTAACTAATAAGGAATCACTGATATTCCAACTGAAACCTGCTCCATTTCAACTGAATGCAAATCCATCCTTCGGTTGCTCAAGTTATAACCTTAGAGTGATTTTCTATTTCTTTCACACTCTTGGACTCACACCCTATAGCCAGCCCCACTGGCTATAAATTCAAAATATTTCCAGAATCTCATACCTTTTTATCTCCTCTGCTGCTGATACCACCATCATCTTGCATGTAGATTATTAGGTAAAAGCAAATTTCCACTTTTTGCTTCCTATATTCTATTATTGAGCCCACAACTAGAATTCTTTCTTTTCTTTTCTTTTCTTCTTAAATTCTTTTATTGGTACATTGTAGGTATACAACACAATTACATTTCTCATTGGGAATTATACCTTTACATAATGCATCTTGGTTCTTATTTTTTCCCCATTCCTAGCCCTCCCTTCACGCCCTCCACCCTTCCCTATTTACAAAGACTTTATTTCCATTTTTTCCATTTCTCATCATTTTTTCTTTTCCTTCTTTCCTTTCCATTGCCCCTCCCACTACCCCTACCCCTTTGGACTTTTTCTTCCTATTTTACATTTTCAATTATTCATTCTAATCATTGGTACATTTTAGGTATACAGTATAATGACATTCATCATTGGAAATTTGCACCTTTACATAGTCTCTCTTGGTTCTTGTTTTTCACCCTTGCCCAGCCCTCCCTTCAACCCCTCCAGTCCTCCCTATTTACAAAAATTTTGTTCCTATTTTTCCATTTTCTCATATTAATCTCTTTCCCTTCTATCCTTTCCTCTAGCCCTCCCACTTCCTTCCCCTTTGCCCCTTTTCTTCCTATTTCACATGACCTATTATACATTTAGTCCTTATTTACACTTTCAGTTTCTCACACCAGAAAAACTATTCGGAATTTATTCATGTGTGTCCTATTTATTTCACTTAAGAGTATTGCCTCAATGTGCATCCACTTAGCTATAAATGTCTCTAATTTCTCATTTTTTATGGCTGAGTAGTACTCCATTTTATAAGAAAACCACATTTTCTTTATCCAGTCTCCAGTTGATGGGCATTTGGCTGTTTCCAAGTTTTAGCTATTACAAACTGTGCTGCTATGAACCTGGGCACACATATATCACTGTGGTATGATTCTTTTAATTCTTTGGGGAAGATCCCCAGCAGTGGAATAGCAGGTTCAAATGGGACTTCCAGTCCTAGTTCTTTGAGGTATGTCCATACTGATTTTCACAGTGGTTGCACCAGTCTATACTCCCACCAGCAGTGGAGCAGTGTTCCTCTTTCCCCACAGCCCCGCCAGCATTGGTTATTGGTTGATTTCATGATAGCAGCCATTCTTTCTGGAGTGAAGTGGAATCTCAGCATTGTTTTCATTTGCATCTCTCGAATGACCAGTGATGTTGAACATTTTTTCATGTATTTCTTTGCTATTTCTACTTCTTTGTGTGAGAAATGTCTGTTCATTTCAGCTGCCCATTTTTGGATTGGGTCTTTAAATTTGGGAGGTCTGATCTTTTTAAGTTCTTTATAGATTCCAGATAGTAGACTTTTGTCTGAGGAAGAGCAGGTGAAGATTTTTTCCCACATTGTAGGTTGTCTCTTCACACTGCTGGTGGTTTCTCTTGCTGTGGAGAAAGAAGCCTTTTAATAAGAAGAGATCCCACTTGTTGGTTGTTTGTGCTAGTTCACGGGCAACTGAGGTTTTGTTCATAAAATCTTTTCCTACACCAATG
Source organism: Heterocephalus glaber (assembly GCF_053883595.1). Taxonomy (NCBI): domain Eukaryota; kingdom Metazoa; phylum Chordata; class Mammalia; order Rodentia; family Bathyergidae; genus Heterocephalus; species Heterocephalus glaber. Next base: position 20,651,156 of record NW_028258156.1, on the reverse strand, counting down.
TCTTCAAGAGTTCTACCTAACCTCTGTTCCAACTGGTTCAGAGTTTCTATTTTAATATTTAGATCTTTAATCCATTTTGATTTTAGTTTAGTGCATGGTGAGAGACACAGGTCTAGTTTTAATCTTTGGCAAGTTGAAGCCCAATTTTTCCAGCACCATTTATTAAAGATGCTATCTTTCCTCCAGTGAGGGTGTTTGGCTCCTTTATTGAAGATGAGATGGCTGAGTGTGTCTGGCATTGTTTCTGCATCTTCTAATCTGTTCCATTGGTCCTCAAGTCTGTTTCTTTGCCAGTACCATGCTGTTTTTATCACAGTAGCTTTGTAGTAGAGTTGCAGGTTGGGGATTGTGATACCCCCTGCCATGTCTCTGTTACCTAGAATTGCTTTTGCTATTCTGGGTCTCTTCTTGTTCCAAATGAATTTTTGGATTGTTTTCTCAAGGTCCATGAAGTATGCTGCTGGGATCTCAATTGGAATTGCATTGAATCTATATAGCAGTTTTGGAAGTATGGCCATTTTCACTATATTAATCCTTCCTACCCAGGAGCAGGGGATGTCTGTCCATTTTCTGATATCATCTTCAATCTCTCTTTTCAGAGTGCCATAGTTTTCAGAGAAGAGGTCTTTGATTTCTTTCATTAGGTTGATTCCTAGGTATTTCAGTTTTTTGGATGCTATTGTGAAAGGAATTATTTGCCCTATTTCTCTCTCAGTGAGTCTGTCATTGGTGTGGAGGAAAGCTATTGACTTTTGTGTGTTGACCTTGTAAGCAGCTACTTGACTGAATTTGGTTATTAAGTCTAGAAGACTTTTGGTGGAGTTCTTAGGGTCTTCTATAGAGAGTATCATGTCATCTGCAAATAATGACAATTTGACTTCTTCATTACCTATCTTTATTCCTTTTATTTCTTTCTGTTGTCTAATTGCCGTGGCTAATATTTCCAAAACTATATTGAACAAGAGTGGTGATAGTGGACATCCTTGTCTTGTTCCTGATTTTAGTGGGAAGGATTTCAGTTTTTGACCATTTAGTATGATATTGGCTGTTGATTTTTCATAGATGGCTTCTATCAGTTTGAGGTAGAGACCATCTATTCCAATTTTTGTAGGGTTTTTATCATAAATGCATGTTGGATTTTGTCAAATGCTTTTTCTGCATCTATGGAGATAATCATATGGTTTTTGTCCTTGGCTCTGTTAATATAGTGTATTACATTGATTGATTTGCGTATATTGAACCATTCCTGCATCCCTGGGATGAATCCCACTTGATCAGGTGTATGGTCTTCTTGATGATCTTCTGCATTCTGTTTGCCATTATCTTATTAAGGATTTTTGCATCTATGTTCATTAGTGAGATTGACCTATAGTTTTGTTTTTTGATTGGGTCTTTCTTTGCTTTGGGGATCAAGGTGATGCTTGCTTCCAGGAAGGAATTTGGGAGTATTGCTTCCCTTTCAATTTCATTGAAGAGTTTAAACAGTAGTGGCAGCAGTTCCTCTCTAAATGTCTTGTAGAATTCAGCAGTGAAGCCATCAGGGCCTGGGCTTCTTTTAGTTGATAAGTTTTTAATTACATTTTCAATTTCATTGGTTGATATTGGGTTGTTCAGAATTTTTAAGTCTTCTTCGTTCAACTTTGGTAATTCATATATATCTAGGAATCTGTCCATTTCTTCTGTGTTGTCCATCTTATTGGTGTATAGGTTCTGGAAGTAGGTATTGATGATCCTCTGGATTTCTGCTGGGTCTGTTGTCATTTCACCCTTTTCATTCCTAATTGCATGGATTTGGGCCTTTTCTTTCCTTTTTCTGACAAGGTTGGCTAACGGTTTGTCAATTTTGTTGATTCTTTTGAAGAACCAACTCTTGGCATCATTGATTTTTTTGTATCGTTCTCTTAGTCTCCATTGCATTGATTTCTCCTCTGATCTTTATAATTTCCTCCCTTGTATGAGCTTTAGGGTTGCCCTGCTCTTCTTTTTCTAGAAGCTTGAGGTTCAGCATCAGGTTGTTTAATTGGGCTTGTTCTGTTTTCCTAATATGCATATTCACTGCTATGAATTTCCCTTGTAAGACTGCTTTCATTGTGTCCCATAGATTCTGATATGTTGTATTGTCATTGTCATTTAATTGAAGGAACTGTCTGATTTCTTCTTTAATTTCCTCTGTGACCCATTGTTTATTCAGAAGTGTGTTGTTCAATTTCCATGTGTTTATGAAATTTTTTGAGTTTCTTTTGCTCTGGATCTCCAATTTCATTGCACTATGGTCTGATAATATACAGGGGATAATTTCAATTCCTTTTCACTTACTTAAACATGTTCTACGTGTGAATATGTGGTCTATTTTGGAGAATGACCCATGTGCACCTGAGAAGAATGTGTGTTCTGATTTTGTGGGGTGGAATACTCTGTAAACATCTCTTAAGTTCATTTGTTCAAGAGTTCGATTGAGTTCTAGTATTTCATTACTTACATTTTGTCTAGTTGATCTATCTATTTGTGAGAGTGGGGTGTTGAGGTCTCCCACTACAATTATATTAGTGCATATATGACTTTTCATGTCCATTAGTATTTGTTTTACATAGTTGGGTACACTAGTATTTGGTGCATAGATATTTATGATTGTCATCTCTTCCTGTTGGATTGTTCCCTTTACAAGGATGTAGTGTCCTTCTTCATCTCTCTTAATCAGTGTTCATTTGAAATCTACTTGATCTGCAAAGAGGATAGCTACTCCTGCTTTTTATTGGGTTCCTGTCGCATGGAGTATTGCTTCCCACCCTTTAACTTTCAGTCTGTGAGTTTTCTTTTGAATGAAGTGTTTTTCTTGTATACAGCATATTGTTGGATTTTGCTTCTTGACCCATTCTGCCAGTCTATTTCTTTTGATTGGTGAATTGAGACCATTAACGTTGATGGTTATAACTGAAATGTATTGACTTGTCATTGCCATGACTTTTTCTTTTTGTTGGGTTCTCCCCCTTTACATTTAATTTCTTGTCATGCCAGATGGGTTCATTCTGCTTTGCTTCCTGGGGTTGTGATCCTCAATGTCTGTTCCTAGGATATTGTGTAAAATTCTTTGGAGTGCTGGTTTGGTATTCACAAAGTTCCTAAGGTGCTCTTTGTCATGAAAGTATCTTATTTCTCCATTCATTTTGAAAGATAGTTTTGCAGGGTACATCAATCTGGGTTGGAGGCTGTTTTCTTTTAGGGCTTGGAATATGTCACTCCAAGCTCTTCTTGCCTTGATGGTTTGTGTTGAGAAGTCTGCTGTGATTCTGATGGGCTTTCCTTTGTATGTGACCTGTTTCTTCTCTCTGACTGCTTGGAGAACTTTGTTCTTCTGTTGTGTTTCTGGAATCTTAACAATTATATGCCTATGTGTAGATTTTTTTTGATCAAGGCTATTTGGAGTCCTATATGCCTCACTTATCTGTATGTCAAGCTCTTTTTCCCTGTTTGGAAAGTTTTTTTGCCATTATTTCTGTGAAGAGATTTTTTATGTCATCTGCACTCTCTCCTGTTTCTTCATTGAGCCCAATCAGTCTTATGTTATTCTTCTTTGCATCATCTAGCAGCTGCTGGATTGATTTCTCATGTTCCCTTATAATTTTGAAGCAATTTTTCTTTTCCTGGTCATTAATTGCAATCTTATCTTCTATATCTGAAATTCTGTCCTCACATTGGCTCATTCTGCTATGTAGACTTTCAATGGAGTTTTTCATGTCCTGGAAATCTATTTGCATCTGTTTTATGGATTCCATTTGTTTCCTATGTTGGGATTCCATCATGTTCCCCAGCTCCTCTCTAGATTTATTAATCATGTCCTGCACTAGGGGCACAATTTCTCCTGTTATCTGCGAAATTATTTCTGATTTCATTTTTTCCAGATCCCCTTTTGTTGCCAGTTCAGTGGGTCCAGGTGGTTGAGTATCAGAGTGTTCCATCTCATTTCCCTTTGGGGTTGCTGTAGGTGATCTGGAAGTCTAGTTTTGAGACTTATTTACGTGTTTTCTCATTTCAACTGGGGCGGGGGGCTGTTAGCACCTGCACGGATTACCTCCTCTGAGCTGGGAGAGGTGGGACAGGGGCCGGGAGCAGCGGTAGGGATGGTGACCCAAAAGCCCTTTCCTGTGGGCTGGGAGCAGTGGGAGGGATGGTGGCCGGGAAGCCCCTTCCTCTGGACCAGGAGCAGTGGGATGGTGGCTCAGAAGCCCCCACCTGTGGGCCGGGAGCAGTGGGAGGGATGGTGGCCCCGAATCTCCTTTCTCTGGGCCAGGAGCAGCGGGACAGAAGGTGGCCCAACAGCCCTTTCCTCTGGGCTGGGAGCAGCAGGAGGGATAGTGACCGGGAAGCCCCTTCCTCTGGACCAGGAACAGTGGGATGGCGGCTCAGAAGCCCCTACCTCTGGGCCAGGAGCGGCGGGACTCAGTACCTTGGTCTGGTGGTCTGGTGTTCTTTGCGTTTTTGTAGTGTGGAAGCAGGTGGCTGCCTGTCTGCAGCGGGCTGATTCGGCGTGTTCTGTGAGACGCCCCCCCCCCTTTTTTTTTTGAAACAAGGTCTTGCTATGTAGTTCAGGCTGTCCTTGAACTCACTATGTAGCCCAGGCTGGCTCAAACTCACAGCAATCCTCCTGCCTCAGCCTCCTGAGATCTGGGATTACAGATGGGCGGTACCACACCCAGCAAGAATTATTCTGTTAAAAGGAAAATCAGAATGTGGTTTTCTCTACATAAACCTTCCATTTGCTCCCATCTGGTTCATAGTAAAAGATAATTTATAATGATTTACAAAGTTCTACACAGCTCCCCCATCCCCTCCCTTTCCTAATTTTATCTTCTAATCATTTTCCCTTTGTTCACTTTGTTCTTGGCCAACAAGGGTCCTTACTCTTTGGGCACATGCCCAGTCTGCCTCCTCTTTAGGGCCTTTGCACATGCTCTTCTCTCTGTTGGACCATTCTCCACCATATGTCCAGTCCCTTGGCTTCTCCAGGCTTGGCTCACCTTTCTGTGACACCTTTCTGTGGGACTTCCTGACCATCCTATTAATAACACACTGTTCCCCTCACCCCCACACTCCATGTTTCTTTGTTTCCCTGTTTTGCTTTTTAATAAAGCACTGATTTTATTATTTATTGTTTCATTATCTGTTTAATCCTGGATGATAGCTACACAGGATAGGGTTTTTTTTTTTCATTGTTGTAAGTGCCTTGATCTGGGATTGACAGAGAGTGAATTCTCAATTACTACTCAGCAAATTAATCTATTAGGTGTCCTATAAGATGCATATATCTCATAATTTGATTTTTTAAAACATTACAAACTCTGTTATATAAATGAAAGATTAATTTGAATGGACACCCTGATTATAAGTAAATTACATCTATTCATAAAGATTATGGAATACTACTGATTTAGCCATCCACCAAATGTTTTTTAAATCCCAAACATCTCTTTTGCTATTAACTTTTCCATCATTATATTTCTCTGAGATACTTTAATGTGAGAAAATAATTTTCTATTTAAATGCCATTGTTGAAACTGTCAGAGCCACTATTGTACAGGGCATTGTGCTTAGAGAACTAAGATACAGCCCTTCAGTTATAGGAAGTTGAGAGAGAAACTTAAAAACCTTTTATTAAGAAGTGAACTCTTTATCCAAACATCCTTTTCTTGAATAGGGATGCATGAGTTTATCTTTTGTAATCTTTAGGAGACTAAAACCTCCTTGTCCTAATTCTTTCAGTTGTTGATATTTGCACAATGACTTAAACATGCAGTTTAAATTTTACATTCAAGCCATAAAAAGTGGTAGCATGACCATTTCCTCTATTTGTCATTACAAACATATTCCGTCTTTTCTAGCACTTCTATAATATTTTCAAATTGATCATTAGTAAGTCGAAAGAAATCTCTATGAATTCATATTTAGATAAATTTATAAAGTATGCTTCAGTTGCTTCTACTAAGAGAAAAGATGAAGTAACTTTGATATATTCAGGGGGTACTTTGTAGGACTGGAAAAAGAGCTCCCACAGAGGATTTTAGAGCCAGTTAGCTCTGGTCCAGCTCTTACTGAACATACTGAGTTGCTCCAGAGAAAGAGGAAGCAGGAACACATGGGAAGCTAATGGTTAGCTAATATGGAAAGACACTGGGCTGGTTGAGGGAGCATGCTGGAGCCTGGGAGGAAGTAGGAGTGGCTGATAAATGAATAACAGAACTTTCCCTCCCATGCAGCACCCCAGAGCCAGCTGCCCCAGTACTTTAGGAAAGTATTTCTATTTTTATAGTATTCCCCGCAATTAAAAAAAAAAAAAAGCTTAGGAAGCAGTAGAAGATGACTGACACATGGATCTTCTATCCTAGAGGTTGTAGTAGGCAAATCATCCATCCCCCCCAAAGATGTCCTCATCCTAATCCCCAGAAGCTATGACTATGTTCAGCTAAGGAAAGGGATAATTAAGGTTGCTAATCAGCGGGCTTTGAAATGAAATGTCCATGGGGAAGAGGCGGCAGAAGAGTCAGGACCTGAGAGGTGGTGTCACTGAGAGAAAGACTGCTCCTGCCCTTGCTGGATTTAAAGATGAGGGGGTGGTGATGGTGGTGGTGGAGGCCAGGTGTGGTGGTGCACACCTGTAATCCTAGCACGTGGGAGGCTGAGGCAGGAGGATTGACATGAGTTCCAGGCCATCCTGGGCTACATAGTGAGTTCAAGGCCAGCCTGAACTACATAGTGAGACCGTCTCAAAAGAAAAGAAAAGAAAAGAAAAAAGAAGGATAGAGAAAGGAATCACTGACTAAGGAACACAGGCAGCCTCTAGAAGGTAGAAAAGGTAGGAGAATGAATTCTCTTATGGCTTCTAGAAAGGAACGCAGCCATGCTGGTACCTGTATTTGAGATCTGGGAGGCCCATTTGGATTTCTAAACTTCAGAACTGTAGTGTAATAAATTTATCTTGCTTTTGGGCCACGAAGACTGTGGTTATTTGTTACAGTTTAAATTAGAAATGAATACTGTGTTTCAAGAAGGGCAGAGGTTCAGTGCTTGATGACAAAATTGGGCAGCAGCAGGAGAATCAGTAATAACAGTGGCACCCATGGGAAAGGGCTGGGCCTCCCAGGATGCATGTACCTACTGTCGCCACTTAGATCCCGATTTCTGGTACATTTCTCAGAGGGAGAGCATGTGTACCCAAACGATGATGTTGCCCAGCCTATCGGCAGGCAAGCGGAAAATCCAAGCCAGAGTCTTCTGCTTTGTTTGAGTGCTGGCAATCGAATTCAGGGCTTTGTGCATGCAGGGAAAGTGATTTACCTCTGAGCTACAACCCCAGCCTCAAACCAGACTTAAGTTGATTTGGAAAATTACCGGGATATTTATGGAACACATTTCTATCCAACAATTTTCTGTATCAATATCTGCACAGTCTCTCCTACCTCTGTAAATGTAACGAGGCCCAAACCCTCCTACCCTCTCCTTCCATCTTCACTTCCAAGGACATCCTGTCATCCTGCTTTCTTCAAGCACAGGCCATCACAAAAGATTGATTTATCCTCACTGGCGTTCTAACAAGCCTCCTTACTTTACAAACCCTGCTGGTTGCAGTTTGTTGAAAGATTTATTTTTATTTTATTCACAAATTTATGCTTTATTCTATTTTCTCACTAAACTGTAAGTACCACATTAGTAAAACATATTGTTTAGCAACTGCCCAAAGCTTTTAATTAGAAGTTGACTTCTAACAGTCTCCGTAGGTTCTGTCACATAACAAAAACGCAGAAACATTAAATTCAATTTCATTTCACATGGAAGCACAGTACTAATTAGGCTAAGAAGCTCCCTTGTTAGTGGTACCCAGTCACATTTTTGCCAGTTGTTTTTTCTTTCCCAGCAACTCTTGAGTAGCCACCGGAAGCTGTAGATTAAACTCTCAGACACTGAGTTTTATATGTTGACTGTGACAGGGTGGTGCAGATGCAATTTTTCACATATCTTGAAGTATTTTCCATAATAAACCACAACATAAAGAGTGACTTTTCAGTCTTTGGTGATGGCATATTTTTAATAAAAATCACTTGGTATATATTGGTTGAGTTGAAGTTTTAATGTAGCATTTGCTTTAATCAGATGAATTAACAAATATATTACCCTGGGGTGAAAATGTTTTTTCAAAATGTTCAGATTCTTCATTTTCTCCATGATTAGAAGAACAGAAGATAAAATCACCCTTATTCTATTTAGCCAACTGCCTGAGGGACAGATTTTTTTATTTAGTTTCATCAGTGCATTAGCATTTGTGACACAGCAGAAGCTGGAACATCACAAATGTCTGTAATTGTTTGCATTGCTGCAGGGAATATAATGTTGTTAATATCTATTACTGGACTAAATGAATGAATTAAGTAGCCAGAAACAAATACGATTGTCAAGCATGATTTAGTTGGCATATAGCTTTAGAACAACTGCCAAATTTAATGTGGACAGTGTTGGGCACCTCTGCTTCTCCACTAGGTGGAGGCCTTGCTTTGCTTTAAAGCTATGCATGGCCTGGACACTGCAGGGAGACAGGAATTAATGAGATTCTGCTGATCCCTCCCTTTCTTTCTGCGTTCAACTCCTCTGTTTCTGTTGTTACCTTGTGCTGCCTTGTGCTCTTTGGAGGGGACCATAAAAGCAAGAGGGGGGCAGATCAAAGGAGGACAGGTGGGATGATCAGGCAAGTTGTTAGCACAAGCTCCATGGGGAGGGAGGTGAGGTCTTACTTAATTTCTTAGTCTCCCCATTCATAGCCCCTGGCCTGCTCTGGGATTCACAGTTGTACCTGGCTGCCTGGGGCCTCTCTTCCTTGGGCATTTGTGCTTTGTATCAAAACACACCTTTACAGGGTCTGGTGTGCTTACACAGTTCAGACTTGAGTTTTGGATCCTCTAGTACTATATTTACTGAGCAGCTTTTATTCATTAGGCAGAGTGCCAGGTACTTTTACATCAACTATCTCATTCTCACAATTCCAAGGGGTAGAAATTACGATCTATCTCTCAGCCAGGTGGCAGTCAGCTATTCTGGGAAGGTAATCTGCTAAAAATGTATTCCAAACTGACATGCTGTGAACATTTTCACGATATTTCAATATTGAGGATCCAGTAAATTTAGGCCATGTAGTGATAGACATTACTACAAAGGTTTATATACTGTCAGACTTCCCTGAATGTTTAACAGTGACTTCCAGCTATGGGATGCCCTCACCCCCTCACTCATCAATGATATTTTTACTACCAAAGGATGTAACATCTTTCCTTAAGGGTCTGAGGTGTTTAGGGTTTTCCTGGTATAGAACAATGTGGAAGACCAACCGTTTCCATTAAAAATACCATGTAGGCCATCCCTAGCTCTAGATGGGATCTTTATAGCATTTTGCGGGGGAGGAAGGGATCAGGAATGAGCAAAATCTTGGTAAAGGAGATAAATCATCAACCTTCCTGGCAAGAAGCAGGATGGAAAAAAACCAACTATAGCATCTCTGTCATGTCACTCTTCATGTATATTAGCACCTTCTAGAAACTTTATTGGGTTTAACAGGTGACATTACTTGGTAAATTTACCTCTACCAATGCCTGGATTATGGATTATGTCTTTCAGTTGTCCCAGTTTGTTTCAGATCTAATGATTCTATTTACCAAAGATCATGGACATTAACCCTTTCTTTTCTGTAGGCTCAAAAGACATTGTGTGAGACATTAATAAACAGTCTTTCAGTGAATCAAATCCTCTATTTCTCAGGAGGGCCAATAGACATGGGGAAAATGAAGTTGTGAAGCTCCCAACTCTCCGAAGTCAAGGATCTCTGGCTGTCTTCCTTGAGAAATGCTGAAGTCACCTGAGGTAAGACCTGATGTCACAACCTCATTGATTACCTGACTGGATGCTGGGCCTACTTCATTGGTTCTTCTCTTCTCTCTTGGTAACTTTTTTTTTTTTAAATAAGGGGGCCTTTTGGCCTTTTCTGCCCCTGGACCTTGGTCAGTGCCAAGGAAGTTCACAGATTTTGATGACTGAATGTTAAGACAAAGGGTTGGGGTTTGATTCTTGTTTTCCTAGAAGGCCGCTGAGCTACTTCTGCAAATTTGTTACACCCTCCAGCAACCTTCTGTAGTTTCTGTTGCTAACTTGGCCTTGACTTCATACTAGACATGTATATTATTTGCTGTATTCTTGCATCATTGGACATGTGAAAAGCCTAAAATTAGCAAAACAAATGAACAAGCAAAAACAACAACAAAAACAACAAAGAAACTTTAGTAGCAAGCAGGGTGGGTGCTAAATGTAGCTCCTCCAGTTGTCTCAGAGGAAGGCAAAAGCCTCAAATGCTGGGAGTAATTCACTGGTGCCAAGTGCGACTGCGTTCTAAAGAACGGGGTAGACATGAAAAGACACTATGAAGCCCAGGTTCCAAAGCTTCTGGACTCTAGGGCTCAGCATACCCCTGCTCAGTTTCCCTTTCTGAGTTTCAGTTTTGTCCACATCCTGCCTCTCCCTATGCACCATCAACAAAGTGTGCTTCGGGAACACTGCTCGGATAGCTTAATGGGTGCCACCTGGAGCGTGGGAGTCGTCAGGCCCAAGTCTGGGGCATATTAGAAGGTCTCAGAGGGAGGTCTGTGAGGCAAGTGCCAGAGCTGTGCTGGGAAAGGCCCCACTGTGCTAGGGCGCTGGAGCAGGGGTGCGTCACTGGTTGGTTAGGTATAGATGCTGTGGAGGAAGGCGCTGGATGGGATTGATTTGAGAGGGTCTGGATCCTGGAGAACTACCTCCAAGGCCAAAGTGACCCCATCAATGAGAGTGGACAGACACTAGGACTAGTGGCTGAGCAGGGGGTTGAACAGCCCCTGCCGGAGAAGTGTACCAGCGTGAAGGGCGTGGGAAGAGCTCCTCTGAGCCCATGTCTCTTCTGTGGAGCGTCTCTTCAGGCCTGCCAGGGTCCACACATGCTCCCCTTGGCCATCTGCTCAGCCCAGTGGGCCAGAAGCAAGACGCAACGGCAACCAGGTGCTGAGGGCATTGGTGCCCTTCCCACTTGTCTTTCTCTTCTCATTCTGGCCTCACTCAGAACCTTGGGCTCTCCTAGCAAGCAGAGCATGGAAGAGAAAGGAGAGGACCAGGTCCTGTTCTTCTTCCTTGCCTGTTTCTGGCCCAAGGGAGGATGGGGATATAAAACAGGATAAAAACTGAAGTTTCAATGCTAATTTTGGTCAGATATCTGATTGCCTAAAATGCTCATGACCAAGAGGTGGATGGGAACTGCCCAGGATTTCCTTCAAGGGCACAGGAGATAAAGCTGTGAGAGCCAGTGTGAAGGGCCGAGAGGGATGAGGACGGCTTCCTTCTGCTTCATGCTCCACCCTGTGGGGCTGGTTTGCCAACACACTGGTTCCACTGGGAGGACCTGGTCAGACTGTTAGGAAGTAGCAAAGAGAGGCTGGTCCAATTTCCTTGGTCCACATGTCCTGAGGAAAACTGGGAGGCAATGGATACGTCAAGCATCTTGACTGTGGCGAGGGTGTCACCTGTATTCACACATGTGCAAATTCATCAAATTGTACACATTCAACAGGTGCGGTTTTTTGTGTCAATTACACTTCAATAAAATTGTTTTTAACAGGAAGCAACCAAACCAACAAAGTCTTGAGCAGTGGATCTTCCTCCTTAAGAAAGAAGAGCTGGGGGCTCAGAGCCCTGCCTCGCGTTCTACCTTTATAATCTTCTACACAAGTGGTGGGCAAAGGGAGTAAACCCAGGGCCTAGAAATAAGTTTTAAAAATTTTTATATAGATTTGCCCTTCCATTCATATCTAGAAAGACTTGCAGAGATACTCTCTGTAACTCTGCTCATTCACTTTTTTTGTTTTTGTTTTTTTTGGTTCCGGGGATCGAACTCGGGGACCTTGCAATTGCAAGGCAGGTGCTGGAACCACAGAGCTAAATCCCTGGCCCTTCCATAACTCTGCTTATCACATCTCTTTTTGTATTGGGGTGGTTTCCTATCTCCCTCTTTCACGTACGACTAATTTAGAGATCAAAATGCAGCATACTAAAATCTGCAACTTAAAGAAATGCTTCTGATTTCTTTCTTTTTCATCATCCAGACTTTCTTAGTTTCCCTTTGAATACACAATGCTACACAGGGTCCTTCTATTATTTACTTTGCTTTCTCAGTCATGGAAATTAGTTCTAATTGAGCCCTTTTTATGAACTTATCATTTTTTTTCCCATTAAGTTTATTGGTACATTTTAGGTATAAAATACAGTTTCATGCATCATTGGGATCTTGTACCTTTACATGAGTATCTTGGTTCTTATTTTTTTTCCCCTTCCCTTGCCCTCACTTCACCCCCTCCATCCTTCCCTATTTGCAAAGACTTTGTTTCCATTTTTTTTCCTCTTCTCATATTTTTTCCTTTCCCTTTTTTCCCTTCCCCTACCCCTCCCAATTCCCCTGCTCTTTTAGACCTTTTCTTCCTGTTACACAATATCAGTTATACATTTTTTAAATTACAATATTAAGATCTAGGAGGCATTACCACAGATTTTACAGAATTTAAAAGGATATAGAAAGCATATTACAAAAATCTTTTTTGAAATAAATTTGACAACTTCTAAGAAGTACCTGGGAAGACAAATTAATGAAACTAACTCTGGAGGAAATATAAAATTTGAATAGCACCTATTAAAGAAAGTATATTCCAGCTTGAAAACCTACCTATATGAAAACAGCAGGCTCATAAACATTTTAACTGATAAATTATATCAAACAATTAAAGCAGAAAAAAGAAGGAACACTTTTCCCCTCATTTTAGGAACTCAACATTGTGCTAATCCTAAAACTGGATAAAGATAATAGAAGAAAAGAGTATGAACATAGATAGAAATTTGTTTAACAAAACAAACTATTGGAAGTCAGATCTGGCAGGATGTAGAAAGTGGTTTTATTATAGGGATGGCAGTGTTGGTTCAGCATTGGAAGATCCACCCCCAAAAGTCATCACTTTAACAGAGGAAAGGAAAAAGCCACATGATCCTGTCACTAGTTGGAGAAAAAGTATTGGACTAAATTCTACAGCTGTTCATGGTAAAAGCTATCAGGAGACTAGAAGTAGAACAGAAACTTCTCAACAGATTAAAAACATGTACTCCATTCTTCCAGCGAGAATGCCTTATATAAATGGAGAAGATACAATGCTTTCTCCTTAAGGTGGGGAACAAGGGCAGATATGCTTACTCTTTATCTGTCCATTAAACTTTGAAACCTAGGCCCCCCAAAAATAGTCTGGCAATAAAATGACACAACTAGGATAGGATTGGCATGGCAGAAGCAAAATCTTTATATGTAGATGAAATGATCATCTACAGAGAAAATACTAAGAAATCTCTAGGAGCCCCTAGAACTTGTACTTGAATTTAGCAGGATTAGAAAACACAAGGTATATATAAAAATTCAGGTCTGTGTATACTTGCTATAAATGAAGAATTGGATATTGAAATTTAAAAGTTATGTAGGAGTACAAAGGACCTAGAAAAGTTAAAAACAAAAAGAAAAACAAAAACAGTGTTGGAAGACGTTTAGTACCTAATTTTAAGACTTCTTCTAAAGCTACAGTAATCAAGGCAATGTTGGTGTAAGGAAAGACATATAGATCATTTGAATAAAACAGAGAATCTAGAAATAGAACCACACATATATGGTCCACTGACTTTTGAAAGATTATTTAACATTAGCATTTTATAGAATATAAACTCAATTCAAGAGCTGAGGAAGAGATACTGTTTTCAGCAAACGTCATTAGAACACCTGCTATGCGTATATAAAAAATTAACCTCAACCCTTTTTTGCCATACATGAAAATAACTTGAAGGGATCTATGAACCTAAATAAGAAAGCCTAAAAGTATAAAACTTTAAGAAGAAATTATAAGGAAAAGTATTTATGAATTCAGGGTAGGCAAGAACTACCTAGGATACAAAAAACATGATGTATAAAAGAAAAAAATTGATAAATGAGATTCCATCAATATCTAGAACTTTAAATGACATCATTAAAATGAAAAGTAGTCCTTAAACAGGCCATATTTACAATACATATAACCTATGACCAGAATATATAAAGAATTCTTAGAGCTCATTAATAGACAACCCAATTAAAATGTAGCTGTAAGAAGATGATAAATAGCCAGTATAGCACAAGGAATCGTGTGCAAATCTAGAATCAGAAAAATGCTAATCAGTACAATAGTAAGATTGAATTATACACTCATTAGGGAGATGAAGTTCAAAGTTTTAAAAGCCTTGTCATGACTTTTTCTTTTTGTTGGATTCTCCCCCTTTGCATTTAATTTGTCATGCCCAATGGATTCATTCTGCTGGGTTTCCTGGGGTTGTGATCCTCATTGTCTTTTCCTAGGGTACTGGTTAAAATTTTTTGGAGTGCCAGTTTGGTATTCATGAAGTTCCTGAGGTGCTCTTTGTCATGAAAGTATCTTATTTCTCCATCAATTTTGAAAGATAGTTTTGCAGGGTACATCAATCTGGGTTGGAGGCTGTTTTCTTTTAGGGCTTGGAATACATCACTCCAAGCTCTTCTTGCCTTGAGGGTTTGCATTGAGAAGTCTGCTGTGATTCTGATGGGCTTTCCTTTGTATGTGATTTGTTTCTTTTCTCTCACTGCTTGTAGAATTTTATTCTTCTGTTGGATTTCTGGAATCCTAACTATTATATGCCTATGTGTAGATTTTTTTTTGATCAAGGCTAGCTGGAGTCCTATATGCCTCATTTATCTGTACGTCAAGTTCTTTCCCCCTCCTTGGGAAGTTTTCTGCCATCACTTCTGTGAACAGTTTTTTTTTTTTTTTTTTTTTTTTGTTTCCGGGGATCAAACTTGGGACCTTGCACTTGTGAGTCAGGAGCCAGAACTACTGAGCTAAATCCCCGGCCCTATGTGAACACTTTTTTTATGTCATTTGCACTCTCTCTTCTTTCTTCATTGACTCCAATCAGTCTTATGCTATTCTTCTTTGCATCATCTAGCAGCTGCTGGATGGATTTCTCGTGTTCCCTTACAATTTTAAAGCAAGTTTTCTTTTCCTCCTCACTAATTGCAATCTTATCTTCTATATGTGAAATTTTATCCTCACATTGGTTCATTCTGCTGTGCAGACTTTTGATGGAGTTTTTAATCTCTTGGAAATCTGTTTGTATCTGTTTTATGGATTCCATTTGTTTCCTATGTTGGGATTCCATCATATTCCTCAGATCCTCTACTTTTTTATCTGTGTCCTCTCTAGATTTATTAATCACGTCTTGCACCATGAGCAAAATCTTTGCTGTTATCTGAGTAATTATTTCTGATTTCATTTTTCCCAGATCCTCTTTTGTTGCCAGTTCAGAGAGTCCAGGTGGTTGAGTATCAGAGTGTTCCATCTCATTTCCCTTTGAGGTTGCTGTAGGTGATCTGGAAGTCTGTTTTTGAGGCTTGTTTATGTGTTTTCTCATTTCCATGGAAGGGGGTGCTTCTGGCATCCACATGGCTCAGCTTCTCTGCCCTAGGAGCTTGGGATGGCAGTGGGGGAGCTTCCTTCCGGGTGCTGGGACTGGCTCACCTTCTTTGCCCTAGGAGCCTGGGATGGTGGTGGGGGAGCTTCCTTCTGGGTGCTGGGACCGGCTCACCTTCTCTGCCCTAGGAGCCTGGGATGGAGGCAGGTGAGCTTCCTTCCAGGTGTGGGACCGGCTGAGCTTCTCTGCCCTAGGAGCCTGGGATGGCAGCGGGGAGCTTCCTTCCGGGTGCTGGGACTGGCTCACCTTCTCACTTACTCATTTGTTCATAAAATGTGTTTATAAACCTCTACAACCCTGGTCCACACTTCAGCAATTAAAGATAGCTAAAATGAATATTTTTTTGCCTGGCTCTTAATGACTGAATGAAACAGCTTGGGGCCTAGGGTGAAACTGAGGCTCCCTACCCAGCATTCACCAGCAATTACTAACTGATAACCATAAGCAGTTTTCCATGCACTTTACAAACATTAAACCTCGTAACATTCTTGTGAGTTATCTGCTTTCTACAGATGAGGAAACTCTTTAAAAATTTAAGAAAGTAAAATGCTAAAAGAGTAGCTGCCTAAGCCTTTGGCTTGTCACTGTCATATAGTAAGGAGGATGAGGACATTGTCTCTCCCGTCTTACCCCTCCTCCCAACTAAAGGGCTGCCTGGAATTTTAATGACATTTTGGAAACAATATTACCTTTTTTGCCTAGATCTTTGAAGATTTTAGAAATCAAGAAACCACTAGCCCTGTAATTAAAACTCGAAAACAAAAGCTATTTGTAGCAGGAAACCATCCCATTAATGTGATTTCCTTGTGGCTGATCGACAGATTCAAAGCAGTAATGCATGTTGCCATGGGCACCAGATTCTGTTTGCTCTGCTGGTTCATTTTACTTAGCTGCTGAAGGAGGAGGTTAGCGTTCAGCCATAGTCATGGAATAGATTTGTAATTTTTATGTAATACCTTCTTTTTATAAAGCCATACAGATAACAGCTGCATACTGTTTATAGTTGCTTCAGGGGCAGAATTTTCAGACTCTCTTAGGACTATGGACTGCAGAAGGGGAGCGGGAAGAATGCTTCTTTTCCTTTCTCAACTATTTTATCCATAACAGGCTGTTCAGAAATATTTGTCCAAAAGGTGGGGGATGGATGAATGGATCACTCATTAGCATGCACTAGCTGCTGGAGTTAGATTTTGGGTTTTGGGTTAAGGGGTTGGGACAGAAACTGCCGTGAAGAAAAGAGGGCAGGGAAGGAGAGGGGTTGGCAGGAAAGAAAAGCAGGCAGACATTCTGGAGTGCTTTTATAATCATTCAGATACAGGGTGCAGAATTAAGTCTGTCCTTTTGCAGAGCGAGGAACAAAACAGTTACTACTTTTCCTAAGAAACAAAAAGCAATTGAGTAGTGCTCATCTCACCCTCATCTAAGTCTCTTCCTTCATTAGATACTTCGAGCCTCTGATAGGAAGTAAGAAATGGGGGCGGTTACTCGCTCTATCTGGAGGTGCAGTAGCGGTTCCCTGGCGGCGAACCAAAGAATGAGGTTTTGCTTCATTTGCTCAAGTTATCAGGGCCAGGTGACTTTTGTTTTGAATTATGCATTTTCCTTCCCTGACAAATGAAGCCGCCCGCCAAGGCCTTCAAATCAGAAAAGGCTCCAGCTCCTCATGTGCAGCAGCAAGCATTTCACAATTTAAAATGATGTTTGAAGCATTGCAATGGAAGTGATAATCTTTCATAGTGATGTTTCTCTTCCTTTCTCACTTCTACTCCCATGTTCAGTGTTGTCTAAGCAAATTCTGGCAGTGTCTTTTGTATCTGCGTGATGCCTAAGTAAGCAAAAGGCAGGATAAAGCAAATGTCTTCCAAATCTCCATTTATCATGAACACAAATCGTAGTTTCAGCTCTTTTGCTTGATGCAAATAAGCTGACAGATGTATAACACTGGAAGCAAATCTCGTGACTGACATGGCCCTGTCTGCTGCTGAATATATATCTGCATTTTTCCTCGGAAGGAGTAAAATTATGAAATGTAATTAACTGGTGTTCGTGTTCCCTGCCCACTCCTCCCACTCACCCACAACACCTTCTCAGATTCCCCCTTTCCAGAGGGTTAGTAGCTCAGGTGCTCCTGGGCTTGGCTTTGCCTTTCAGAGTAATCTCTCTCTCTCTCTCTCTCTCTCTCTCTCTCTCTCTCTCTCAGGAGTTTCCCCCTCAACTCTCCCAGTCTGTGTATGTTACCTGTTACCATTTTCTCAGTTACTTTTTGGTCCTTGTAGGTAAAGGTTTGATAATGATTTCTGGTAATCTAATAAATGAGTTCATAGCAGATAGTAAGATAATAATAACACTGACTATTCGTAAGTCATATTCATAAATCCCTGACTATTCCCATTAAAATCCTTTCATGATGGAAAAAAGTGAGAATATCTCTAAAAAGGCAGAGATGCAGGATGAGAGGTAGAGGAGAAGGGCTGAGGAAAAGTGCCTAAAATCTGTTTTAAAATCTGTTTTGCTTACCTTGTCAGTTACTCAATGCCTCAACCCCTGACGGTGAACCTTGGAGAAGCTTTCAGTGATACAAACAGCCCACTGCGGCATACATGAGACTTGCCATACATTTGCTACCACTGCCTTAACCCTTCAAAAGTTTCCTGCAAAATTCACTCTAGAAAGATAGGTTTTAGCCAGGTGTGGTGGTGCACACCTGTAATCCCAGAGCTCAGGAGACTTAGGCAGGAGGATCACTGCGAGTTCGAGGCCAGCCTGGGCTACAGAGTGAGTTCAAGATCAACCTGAGCTACACAGTGAGATCCTGTCTCAAAAAAAAAAGAGAGACAAACAAACAAAAAACCCAACCAAACAGAAAAACAAAAAATAAAAAATAAATTAAAAAGAAAGAAAGATAGGTCTTGTTTATCCTGTACTTTTGCAAATTCCCCGGCACACTACAGTGTATATCTGAAGGTCAGCAGATGTAAATCTTTAATTCAGGATCTCCACTTATTATTTATCTTATCCTTCAGAAGTTTTATTACTGTAAATATAGTATGTATTTCAAAGGTAATCTTTGCCTTTGTAAACTCTTCAGATAACATAGAAGTGTGTGAAGAAAAATGTCACCTCTTCCCAATTCCAATTCTTTTTTTTCTTTTACACAGGGTCTTGGTATGTGGTTCAGGCTGTCCTTGAACTCATTATGTAGTCCAGTCCAGCCTCAAACTTGGCAGCCATCCTCCTGCCTCAGCCTCCTGAGTGCTGAAATTACAGGCATGCACCACCAGGCCCATGTTGGTGACACTAATATAATACAAGATCAATTGCAGTGCCTAAAGGAACAGAGAATTGGCCCTCCTCTGAACTGAGGTAGTATAGGCAGTTAAACTAGATAGAAATTAATTAGTAGACCAGGATGGGGGCTCAAGGAAGTCAGTGCAGAAATGAGAACGCATCACAACTGTGGCTCGAGGTGCATGTGAAGAAGGCATGGCCTCAAGATGAAGTCATGGTGGCCAGGCTTGTGTGGCTCCCTAAGGGATAAACAGAACCTTGAAATTGTACTGTAATTAGTACCACCCAGTCCATTAAGTCCAGATAGGCATCAGATGTCCAGGTGGTGACCAGAATGCCTTAGAAGTCATAGATAAGCCAAGGTTAGTGATGCTATCCATATACTCTTGCTCCATCCTCTCTTCCTGATTGGATCAATATCAGCTAAGCAGCTATACTTGTGATCTTTTTGGTTGATTATAGTTTGACCCACGTTGTACTCACCTTGTTATTTTGCTCTATCAAACATTCTTGGAGAAATGTGGGAACCCACATTTGGGGACCTCTCCTGTATCGCAGGAGCTATCTCTCAATAAACCTTTCCTATTCTTTTTTTTTTTTTCTTTTGGTACCGGAGATCGAAGTCAGGTCCTTGTGCTTGCGAGGCAAGTGGCGGAACCACTGAGCTAAATCCCCGGCCCACTTTTCCTATTCTTAACCTCTTTGTGCCTTGGAATACATTCTTCAATATTCAGGGGACACGGACTGGGCACATCTGACATCTGGCAGGTTGGGAGTTGTATATCTCCTATTTCAAGGGGAGAGGTCTTGACTGTACCTGCAAATAAATCTTTATCTTCTAAGCAAAAGCCCCTTAGAGACTTGTATTCATTGTACCCCCTAGTGAGACAGTTGTAGGAAAAGAGACCGTAACTATCACCTACTTCCAATGTTTAGAGGTCACAACTGTCTATCAAAAAGAACCTAATGATTGTGAACAAATGTTTTTGGTCTGTTCCCAACATATGTATATAACATGAATATACAATAAACATAGATATTAAGAGCATGCTCATTTAAAAAGCAGTGAAAAGAGGAATATACAATCTATACTGCTTGTTCAAAATATACTTGGGGGTAAGTCTCTAATTATAGGAATTTTGGGTACTTACAGGGGACCAGTGGAAGAGATTTTTGGGAAAGAGAGGCTTTTATAAAATCTCAGATTTCTATCACCTAAGCGAATGTTCTGCCCATGAATGAATTATCTCTTCATAGCAGACCAGGCATTTTAAAATAGGTATTTTCTGCTTTTAACAGTAAAACATATTCATCATGGAAAGGTTGAAAAAACACAGAAGAGAATTAAAATCACCACTAATCCTCCCACTAGGGGATACATTACTGACAATTTAACGTGTCTCCTTCTAACGTGAGTGTGTATGAGTAGACATCTGTAGACACTGGTAGAGCTTAGTACGGTGATTCTTTCACTGGACATTACATGGTGAGCGTTTCTGCAGATCATTAGGATGTTTTGCAAGCATAATTCTATAATTGTCTAATAATTCTACCATCTATCTATAGCTAAGCCATTTTCCTGTCACTGGACATTTAGATATCTAGTATTCTGTTTTCATATTCTCATATTGTGATACATCTTAGTACTGAAAGCTTTGCTCCCATCGCTAATGCTGAAATCCTGGGTGTTATTTGGAAAGCATAGTTCATAAATGGCCTATTTTAACCTGCTCATTTATTTGTCATCCTCCGAAAGGAAACAAACAGATAACTCTGTGACCTCATGCTCTGCTGCTTAAAAATATTTGAAAAGTTCTAAGAAAAAAAAAAAAAAGCAAAATGTTCTGAATAAGGGTGCCATTAGTGCTACAAGCCATGCTTTTGTTTTGAAAAAATAAAATCTTCTCTTCATTCTCTGTTTGAAGGTTAGTTTTATTATGTGTGGGCTTAGGGCTCCAGCTTGACCTCACCACCATAGGAGCCCATGCTCAGGTTCTCTTCAGCTCCATCCTCAGCCAGTTCTCCCATTTTAATGTGGCTTGTGGAAGCACCACCCCTTCATCACTGACTTCCGGTCAGTTCTTCTCCTTCATTCTTGTTTTCTGAAGGGGAAAGAAGCATTTGAAACTGTGTGTGGTACCCAGCTGATGCTAGGGGTATCCACGGAGCGTCCTAGTGTCAAGTGCTACAAAGCAAGGGTGAGTGGAGTTGACCGTAGTGCTTCACAGGGAAACTGAGAGAATTCACAGCTGTTCTCTGCAGCCCTCTCATCTTGAAATCTGTGAAGGGACAGTTTCCACATGCTGGGAGTGGATGTTGGGAAGCTTTCTAGAGTCCTCTGACCCTGGAAGCTGCTAATTGAGTGTCACCAAGATGTTTCCAGGCACTCTGAGGTAGTTAGACGTGTTGAAGAGTTGACCTTTGCCCTTCCTAGCTCTGGTTCCCCACTGGGAGCGCTCTGGGTAGTCAGCAAATAATAACAGATAATAGACCTCCCCTGTTCTTTCCAGCCACCACAGAAATGCAAATCACTGCCTTCAGAAGGAAGCTCACAGGTGTATGAATTTTAGATCAGCAGGAATTGCCAATGACTCATGCTTGGTGTTGTAAAAACTATTCAGGTTGGAAGGCTAGTGCTGCAAGAAGAAAGTAAGATGGGGAGTGACTCCCCTTCCTGAATGTTCCATTATAGAGGAGCACAAAACATCAGCCATTCATGCATCCCACACAAACAGACAATTACATAAAATATTTGTCAGAATCACTGCAGGAAGGAAAATTAAACTCTTCAAAATCAAAATGGTTATCCCAGGGCCAAAGAGAGTCACTCTGTGAGGTGGTAAGCAGTGTTAATACCGGTGTGAGTGCTGGAACTCATGCAGATGTGTGGTGCTTATGCCCTTCATTGCTATTTCTGGTGATGCCTGACTGTTGGTACACAGGACTTAAGTACTGTAAAATAACAGATGTCACACATCACGGGAACAGTGGGGAGTCAATATAAGCATCAGTGGAAACCTGACTACCTTAGATACCAGGGAGAGGAAAAGCATGCAAAAACAGATGAGCCCTTGACTGTAATTTATAAAACAAACGATCTCATTGGAATATGTTCTGTAGTAATTATGTACCTGTCCCGAATACCCTGAGAGGGAAAAGGCATGTTGTAATAACAAAGCCTGTTTCAGTAATAAAGTTTCCCTTTATTCTTAAAAGGACAAAGAAAAAAGGATGGGGGGTGGGGTGGGGGGAGGGAGGGAGAGAGAAAGGGAGGGAGGAAAAAAGGGAGAAAACCAGCCTGTGACATTTTCTAGAGAATGAAGACTAGGACGAAAATGTTCCAGTGTCCTGGATGATCTGGCTGGAGAAGGTGCTCCGGCTGGCAGGGCTCAGTGTAGCCCCAAGTGATGGCGGGAGGATGCCACAGACTGAGCTAGTCCATAAAAGACATGAGAGAGCTCAGAGATTTGAGGAAAAAGAAATTAGCAAAACAAGATTCAGCTGAGAAGAGCAAACACAAACACATCTGGGGAAAATAATCTTAAATGAAGAAACCAAGTTGGAGAAAAAAGAACGTGTAAAGCCTGGATTTGGTGTGAAAGCAGATAGTAAATTCTATCTGAATTGCAAGGTATTACAACAGCTAGAAAGGTGAGAATTCCCTTTTGGGGTTTTAAATGCAGAGCTGCCTCATTATGAAGGATTGACAAAGGAACTCATGTCCCTCTTTCCAAACAGAATTCAGTCCTCATTACATATCTGAATAGATGAACCTTGTTTGCAAGGAAAAGCACATTTGGAGGTGTGTGAATATGTACATGTTGCCGGCACTGTTCTAACTCCAGCTATCATTTCTGGTTGAACAATATTACAAAAGCTTATCTATTCCAAACAGTAATCTTTAGATCTTATGGAGCAATTTGATAATAATAGCACCTCGTATGTGCCAGGCAATGTTGTAAGTCCTTTCCAAACTTATGTTATTAAATTCTCCTAACAAACCTTCTGAATAGTACAACTGTCTTCTCCCTAAACAGAATGAAACCAAGCTGCAGAGAGCTTCATGACCTTCCCAAGGTCACACACTGAATGCGTGGTGACTCTGGGATTCAGGCAGACTATCTGCTGAGTTCGTGCCCTTTGATACAACTCTAGGCTTCTTGGCTGTGGGCAGAAAAGGAAGCTAACCAGATAATTGCAGCTAATTTGGCACATAAACTTGATCTCTGAACGAGAGGAGAGCCTCTGCCCTTCATTCTGGTGTATCTCTTCCTACCTCTGCAGTCCCAAGCATCCAGTTCCCCTCCGAAGGTAAACCACATGGCCCTCAGGACATGAGCTCTCTGGTGTTTTCTGGCACCAGCCCCTGGACATTCGTCATCTTTGGCCCACTGAGTCACAGAGGTCTCGGAGACACATGGGTGTGCTGAAGACTTTGAAAAGGCCATAGAGATCTAAAGGTCCTTAATGACTTCTGTCATTTAGTTGAGAATAAGAACAGCTCTGAAAGGCGAGAACAGCTGAGAGATGTAGGGGACGAGACAGATGGGCACATGGCAATTATAAAATAATGTGTCAAGTGTGCTTCTAGTTCTAGGAATAAACTGCTATCACTTGTCGTTTAGTTGAGAATGAGAATGTAGTTAATTTTGGGAAATTGTTTACAATAACCAATGGATAATTTTTGAAAATCATTCTGCACAAGTATGTATGCTATTTACAAACTATTGATTTCTCTGGGGACTCTCCAGACTCTTAAAGCATAGATGGCTGTCCCATAACTGTATTTTGGAGGAATCTATAAGATCATGACAGGTTGCTGGGATTTTGTGTTACTATAATTGTGGGGAATGTATTATTGGACACAGATATCTTTTTCATATCCTTAAAAAGCATGACATCTTGAACATTTCTGGATTCAGCCTGTGCCTTACCTTGAGGCATTTCCAAGCTATTACGGAGAGGGGAAATAATGTCAATCAAGAGAAGTACCAGGCTTCATCTGGCTGCAGAGCAAGTCATGTGCTTCGGGGAGGAGGGACTAGAAAGCTCATTCAAAGGGTGTTTAGGTAACATGTGATCCTCTTTTATCTCTCCTTGGCCCCAGGAGAGGGCTTCAGCACATTCTTATGCTTTTACAATTCTACAAAGAGCTGCACCAGTTCATACGCACTTAGAGTTGAAGAAGAAGGGAAAGAAATTTACCCAGCAGCATCTGCAGGGAAACCATGAACTAATAAAAAGCAATAATTATGCTCTCAACTTTATATCATACCATCCACCCTAATTCATCAAATTCAGTTGACAAACATTTATTGAGCACCTATTGTGTGACAGGCACTATGCTGCTTATTGAAGAACATAATACATTAAAAGATGTGGTTCCTGTCTTAAAGAAGCCAGAATGTAGGGGATGAGACAGATGGGCACATGGTAATTATAAAATAATGTGTGAAGTGTGCTTCTAGTTCTAGGAAGAAACTGCTATCATACTATTGAGGCAAGAAGAATTAATTCTGTCTGGCTTTAGAGACATTTGGAGCAATGTCTCTGAACAAAGGAACAAAGTCTACAAGTCTGGAAGGATTTGAAAAATACCTGAATTTGTATGATCAATGAAATGATCAGCTGAATTTGTCAATTTTTATTTAAACTCCTTACTGCTTATAAAGCCTTGGCTTTTTAGTTCAGAAATGATGAAATTTGAGGCATTTGAGCTCAGTCTTGAAGGGCGAGATGGTTTCTTTTTTTTGGGGGGGGTGCCAGGGATTGAACTCGGGTCCTTGCGCTTGCGCAGCAGGCAGCGAAACCACTGAGCTAAATCCCCGGTCCCAAGATGGTTTCTTGGTGTCTAATTAGGTTGGGATCCTGAATACAGCAAACATTTCATAAATGCCATTGCCTAATAATCTCAGCGATAGAGGAAAATATAACTCCTTGAAGGTTAATTGTTTCTCCCAGTTTTCTGCATGGATTGATAAGACCCTGGCATGGTTCTAGAATATTATCATTTGACCCAAATAAATAATGTTCCGAGATGATTAATCACACCACACTATGTAGGAGCCAGAGCTTGGCATACTACGAACACCTAAGTCGTTGCTGAAATTTCCCCTATTTTTTCCTTTTGAAGGTTTTATGTTTTACGTTTCTGGCCTTGACACCACATCTGTAACCTCAGTAATTCAACCCAAAGTGCATTCTGATAAATGATTGAAATTTATTGCTGTGGTAACACTTAGTTTGGCATCAATAAGAAGTCAGCTGTAAGTTTCAGATCTCATAATGAAATTTTGATTAAATGGCTTTTTCTCTAATGATATTTACTCTGTGAACTAGCGCAGTAGGTAGAAAATAAATGGTGAAAAGGCTACCACAAATTCTTCTGTGTAAGTCTGTATTATTAGCAAGTCTGTATTCAGAACTAATGATTGCATTGTCTGCTGTATTTAGTTACTGTTTTCAAGCATCCTGTAAAAACAGTGTTGTTTGAAAAAAATTGACTAGCTTTTTCATATTGGTTGTTTAGATGGTATCATATATCTAGATGAAAAGTAACAAATTCTACAAGTCTGGAAGCATTTAAAAAATTCATGAATTTGGATGATCAATGAAATGATAAGCTAGATTTGTCAATTTTTATTCAAATTTCTTACTGCTTATAAAGCCTTGGCTTTTTAGTTCATAAAAGGTGAAATTCTAATTTTCACCACAAGGGAGCAGTAGAACACTAAAAGTGTTCTGAAATGGACCCTAATGAAACGGTGTATGATATATATATATAAATATATATATATATTTATATATATATAATATTTATGTTAACAAAAACTGTACTCTGGAGCAAGAAGTAAGAAAATTATAGAAAATGTCAACAAAAATTTCATAATCCTCGTGGCTCTGTGTCACGTTAATTTCAGTCCTTGTAGTTTGTAGATTTCCTACAAAATTTTCCTTCAAACTAAATATATGTTACAAAATGGACAAAGAAAGGAATAACAGTTTTCAGAGAAGGGAAATACTATATACTTCATTTTGAATGACAACATGTGAAATCTTCAGGATTTAGGGGTTGATTACCAGTTTTCTCAAGATGACTGGCTGGCTAGCTAGGGAATGTATTTTACTTTATTTTACATGATAATCTTCCTGCCTCAGCACCCTAGGTAGCTGGGATTACAGGTTTGTGCCCTGTACCTGGCTAGGAGTGTATATATACAGGGTCTCACTATGCAGTTCAGGCTGGCCACCACACCTAGCCAGGAGTGCATATTTCTGAGGCTGTAATATCATTGGAAAATAGATTGGCCCAAGTTACTGTATGCTTTAGAATTTAGACAGATCCTAAACTTATTTGGTTCTTCTGGTCTTGCTTATTGAGCCTTTTATCAGGAGAGAAAATTGGGCAAAACTTCTATTTCTTGTCAAGTCTTACTCAAGAATTTCTTCCTTCAGGGAATATCCTTGATCTCATCCCGCCTGAAGCAGATGCTGTTTCTTTCATAATGGGAATCTTCTGAAGAAGTTGTGAAAACACTGGACCCCACCCCTGGGGTTTCGGATTCCTTAGGTCTGGAGGAGGGGCCTGAGATGTGTCCTTCCAACCAGTTCCCCAGTGAAGCTGGAGCCGCTGGCCTGGGACCTCCCTTTGAGAACAACTGCTTACCAAGCATGTGTGCAGCTTATGCGATTAACTGCCTTTGCAGCACAGTCTGGAGAATGTTCCTGGCATGTTTGCTATCTTGGAGTTTGATTTGACTAAATACTGTTTGCTAGTAGGTAGCTGTTGAGTGAAACTCAGAAAGTTTTCCTTTCCCAGGTCTGCAGTTGATTTATTAGAGTTTGACCTGAATATTGGTTTGCAGTTTTGAGTACATTGGTTTCCCAGGAGACTTTATGGGTGTGTGGTGTCCTTTTAAACACAAGCACACCAGGGGCTTTTGTTCCTATGCTGGTCATTTCCCCTACTGAGCTAACGCAGCACTGAGTCTACCGACTGTGTGCGCTCAGTTCCCAGTGAGCAAAGACACATTCCTTTCAGTATATGCACTATGAGTTGTTCTGGCCAGAAATATGAGTACTGATGAAAACGGGAACTAGGAAAGGACTTGGCTTAAATAATCCAACATGTATATATGTGTAGTCATGGTTGTCCAGAGAAACAGAATCAGTAAACAGTCAGCAAGCTGGTACAGTTTGTAATAGCTGAAACTTGGAAACAACCCAAATGCCCATCAGCTGGAGACTGGATCAAGAAAATGTGTGTTTTTAAAAAATAAAATGGAGTACTACTCAGCTATCAAAAATGAGAAATTAGAGACATTTATTGCTAAATAGATGCACATTGAGGCCATACTCTTATGTGAAATAAACAGGACACACATGTGTAAATACTGAATAGTTTCTCTAGTGTGAGAAACTGAAAGTGTAAATAAGGACTAAAAGGTATAATAGATAATGTGAAATAGGAAGAAAAAGGGGAAAGGGGAAGGGGAAGTGGGAGGGGTAGGGGAAAGGAAAGAAGGGAATGGAATTAATA
This sequence comes from Heterocephalus glaber, assembly GCF_053883595.1. NCBI lineage: Eukaryota > Metazoa > Chordata > Mammalia > Rodentia > Bathyergidae > Heterocephalus > Heterocephalus glaber. The sequence continues at coordinate 20,623,711 of NW_028258156.1, read as the reverse complement.
TGAGAAAATGAAAAAATGGAAACAAAGTCTTTGTAAATAGGGAGGAATGGAGGGGTTGAAGGGAGGGCAGGGAAAAGGGGAAAAATAAGAACCAAGAGAGATTATGTAAAGGTGCAAATTTCCAATGATGAATGTCATTATATTGTATACCTAAAATGTACCAATAAAAGGATATACAAACAAAAAAAAAAAAAAAAGAAAAAAGCAAATGGAAAGACATCCCCTGCTCCTGGGTAGGAAGGATGAACGTAGTGAAAGTGGCCATACTTCCAAAACTGCTGTATAGATTCAATGCAATCCCAATTGAAATCCCAGCAGCATACTTCACAGACCTTGAGAAAACAATCCAAAAATTCATTTGGAACAAGAAGAGACCCAGAATAGCAAAAGCAATTCTGGGTAACAGAGACATGGCAGGGGGTATCAGAACCCCCAACTTGAAGCTATACTACAAAGCTACTGTGATAAAAACAGCATGGTACTGGCAAAGAAACAGACTTGAGGACCAGTGGAACAGATTAGAAGATGCAGAAACAACACCAGACACATCCAGCCATCTCATGTTTGATAAAAGGGCCAAACACCCTCACTGGAGGAAAGATAGCCTCTTTAATAAATGGTGCTGGAAAAAGTGGGTTTCAACTTGCCAAAGATTAAAACTAGACCTATCTCTCTCACCATGCACTAAACTAAAATCAAAATGGATTAAAGATCTAAATATTAAAATAGAAACTCTGAACCAGTTGGAACAGAGGTTAGGTAGAACCCTTGAAGAGATTGGTGTAGGAAAAGATTTTATGAACAAAACCTCAGTTGCCCGTGAACTAGCACAAACAATCAACAAGTGGGATCTCTTCTTATTAAAAGGCTTCTTCACAGCAAGAGAAACCACCAGCAGTGTGAAGAGACAACCCACAATGTGGGAAAAAATCTTCACCTGCTCTTCCTCAGACAAAGGTCTACTATCTATAATCTATAAAGAACTTAAAAAGATCAGACCTCCCAAATTTAAAGACCCAATCCAAAAATGGGCATCTGAAATGAACAGACATTTCTCACACAAAGAAGTAGAAATAGCAAAGAAATACATGAAAAAATGTTCAACATCACTGGTCATTCGAGAGATGCAAATGAAAACAACACTGAGATTCCACTTCACTCCAGAAAGAATGGCTGCTATCATGAAATCAAACAATAACCAATGCTGGCAGGGCTGTGGGGAAAGAGGAACCCTGCTCCACTGCTGGTGAGAGTGTAGACTGGTGCAACCACTGTGAAAATCAGTATGGAGATACCTCAAAGAACTAGGACTGGAAGTCCCATTAGACCCTGCTATTCCACTGCTGGGTATCTTCCCCAAAGAATTAAAAGAATCATACCACAGTGATATATGTGCACCCATGTTCATAGCAGCAAAATTAGTAATAGCTAAAACTTAGAAGTGGCCCAAATGCCCATCAACTGGAGACTGGGTAAAGAAATTGTGTTTTTTTTAAATAAAATAGAGTACTACTCAGCCATAAAAAATGAGAAATTACAGACATTTGTAGGTAAATGGATGCACATTGAGGAGATACTCTTCAGTGAAATAAATAGGCCACACATGTAAATACCGAGTAGTTTCTCTAGTGTGAGAAACTGAAAGTGTAAATAAGGACTAAAAGGTATAATGGATAATGTGAAATAGGAAGAAAAGGGGCAAAGGGGAGGGGGAAGTGGGAGGGGTAGGGGAAAGGATAGAAGGGAATGGAATTAATATGAGAAAATGAAAAAATGGAAACAAAGTCTTTGTAAATAGGAGGGATGGAGGGGTTGAAGGGAGGGCAGGAGGGGAAGGGGAAAAAAATAAGAACCAAGAGAGATTATGTAAAGGTGCAAATTTCCAATGATAAATGTCATTATATTGTATACCTAAAATGTACCAATGATTAGAATGAATAATTGATAATGCAAAAAAAAAAGAGCAAGCTGGAGACTCAAGAGAGCCAAGATAAGTTCTGATCCCAAAGCCTTCAAGATCCAAGAACAGCTGATGATGTTTCAGGTTGAGTTCAAAAGTAGGAAAACACCGATGACTCCGCTCAAGGACCAGGCAAAAGCTCCCTCTTATTCATCAAAGGGAACGTCAGACTTCAGTCCCTTCAGGACTTCCACTCCCTGGATGAGGCACAACACTTTAGGAGGGCAATCTGCTTTACTCAGTCCACTTGTTTAAATGTTAATGTCATCCCAAAACATCCACCTCAGCATATCCAGAGTAATGCTTGCCCAATATCTAGGCATTCCAATGGCCTGGTCAAGCTGACACATAAAATTAACCACACATTATGTATCTAACACCAGTTAAGTGGAAATTGGCTCATTGCCCATATTTCCTTACTTTTTTGCCTCAGTGTAGGAAAGAATGGGCCAATGCCATTGTGAGTGGCAGCTTCTGACTTTCACCTGTTGGGTCTCTAGTTTAGTGGGTAAATGGTAGCAAAGCAATCTTCAGTCTTTAGGAATAGGATGGAAATTGCTACAGTTATCCAATCAGATCCACTGAGCAACTATTACCAACCCCCCCCAAAAAACCCCCCAAACAACAAAAAAACCCCTCTTATAAACATATAGAAATGAAACGTTTGTTAAAGACAATCATTTCCATTTTATGGGTCTTACTGGTCATATATATTTCTTTATAAACCATTCTTCTATAAATACAAGCTTTCAGGCAGGAATGCACGGATCTACTGGGGACAATATAAAATGATGGCAACTGTTTAAAGATACTGGCTATTTACCAGCATGCAGAATGGGTGGACGACTTTATATGACATATGTTCTAATTACTTGACAAATCAACTCAGGCAAAGCAATCTAGTAGGTCCCATAGACTCTGCCACTGGTTTCCTGATTCACAGTAAGCAATGCAAACATTTTCTTCAGAGGTTCTGAAGTATGTGTGATCTCTATAGAACATCCTGTGAAATTCCAATTTCTAAATCATCATTGTCTTCTCTCTACAATACAAGGAAGTGCAGAATGCCCTAGAGGGCCATAGATACTGGATTCTTCTCTAATAACTCCAACCCTAGCTTCAGGGCACCAAATAATAAGGGTTCTTCTGCTAGGGTAGGCCACGGTGAGAGAGTTTATGAAATGTTTTGAGCTCCTCAGATAAAAGACATGGTATCAGTACACTCTTCTGAAGTGAGATTTTCAAATAGATTCCCAGATAATACTTTTTTAAAAAGTGAAGAGAAATAGAAGAATTGTTTTTGCTCTGCAGAATTTGCTTTCTGAGTGACACATGCTTTCCAAGGTGGCTATTTGTAGTTATATGTGCCCAATGGTGGCTTATGACTGCAGATGGTTAAAAGCAAACAGGTCATAGGCTTCGGAAGTATCATCAAACACCCCTTATCTGCCTTGGCTGTAGAACCGTGTCCCTTGCGTGTTTCTGTACCTGACTGTATTTACCCCTCCCTTTTGCCTACTGTATTCATTTAAGTTTCCTTCTCCTTTTGGTGACTTCTTCACTTTTAGACTGTACTCCCTAGGGATTCTGGCGAAAGCACGAACTATGGAGATTGCCTGGGTTTAATTGCCATTGTACCTGTTATTCTCTGCTTCTCTCTTTCATTCTTCCTAAAATAGAGATAGAACCTCTTTCAGAGGCTGATGTCAAGATTCCCTGAGATAAGTACAATCCCTGACAAACATTCATGCCCAGTTACAGGCCAGCTATTGTGTTGTCTTTGCTTTTAGCTTAGCCTTGTGTGACTTTGGTTCCATGGCCAGGTGCCACTTTGTCCTGCTTGATTCTGTGGCACTGACATCTTGTTCGGCATCCCTGAAGCTGACAGCACCCTCTGCTTCTCTTCCAGACCCTCACTTGCTCCCCTGGGGGAGGGTGCCTGGGGTGAAGGGGGCTTCGGCTTCTGCATTAGTGCTAAGTTCATGACACTTTAGTCTCAGACAACTGCAGCTCTCACCACATAAGAGACAGTCAGTGGCGGAACTGGCCTGCTGGTTTTGTCCTCTGTGTCAATGCCACAGACCACCTCCTCAATGATTTAGTTTTGGGAGTCAGTGTTCATCATGGGGGTGGCTAAAGTGATGACTCCCTAAACTATGACTCCACTTATTCTTCACTGGTTAATTGTGGGTGTGATCTCAGAATCTCCATTCCATGGGCAATTTTTCCAATATTAGCAATACAGACATTCAACTTCTTTTGTTTCTAGTCAGATTTTAGGTTGAATCTTTACTTCTTTAACTTTGAATGCCCTTTCTTAGTAATCTTCATTCAGTTATCAGCTTGGAGTATTTGCTGTCACCCCAAAGCCATGCTTTTTTGTTGTCCTGTAGGTCAGAGGTCAGGTTTTTAGGGCCTGAGGGAGGTTACAGAACCCTGAGAATTTGTTTCCTGCTCATATAGAAACAAATTCTATATGATGGAAGTGGATGGAGGGCTTCTTCCCTTACAAGATTTGTATGATACCAGTTTCTGAAGAAGTGGTTGGGGAGAAAAATGGAGTTAAATAATCAAGAAAATTGCATACTATGAACAAAAAAGCTTGAAAAAGTTTTTACCCATGGAATAAGGTGTAGGAAAGCAGCTGTATTTTTAGATGAATCAATCTCAGTCTGTCCTTTAACAATAAATAAGCGAGGAGCCTAAATCTCCATTAATTTTGAATACCTGTGGTACCTTACTGTAACCAATGGTTTGTTCTTTTGTCCCATGAATGAGCTGAGGACAGGGCCTGACTTTAATATGAAATATATGGATTCTGTTGCATTCTCATGCTGCTAAAAAGTCTTTTCATGTTCAAATTCTACTGTGTTTTCAATGTCAGGTTTTTTTCTTTCAAAAGGAAAAGGGTCCCCTGTGGAAGTTTATGAAAGCTGACACATTTTCTTGTAAAATATCCTTCTGAGACCATATGGTTTATCGTTAAGCACATATTTTTGGACCTTTTAAAATGAGTATTATGAAATTAGCGTGAGATGTTTTTAGAAAAGTGAATGCTATTGACTCAGTAGGGCAGAATGCCTTTCTTCGCTGTGGTTGTTAGTCTTTATAATTCCCTGCAAAAGACATTTTCAGATAATTAAAAAAGGTATTTTGGTCTGTGGAGCAAAAATACTTATCAAAAGAGGTTATATAACACACACATGGCAGCTACTTGTCAAAGTTAAATATACCCATTTCTTTCCCCCCAAAGCCATTAGATCTATTACCACCTAATTGCTTGGAAAATTCATTTTCTTTTTCTGAAATCACAGCCTTAATTGAGGTCTGAAAGCTCACCAACTGCCTCTTAAATCAGTAACCTAAGTTTTTTTTCTTCTTTTAATTCTTCTATAATTTAACTTTGTGGCTGAGGCCATATTTTATTCTTTGAGACAGTTATGGCAGTCAGTATTAGTGGGGAAACTTCTTTGGGAAATGAGAGAACTGAGGAGCATGTTTTCTGTTTCTGATCATGCACATGGGGGCCAAAAGTTCATAGCAAAAGGAATAGATATTAATGCAAGCATATTATTCAATCATGCTGAATTCAGATCATTTAAAACTGACGTATGTGGGTGTTTCATCCTAAATGTCAGAATGAGAAACACAAATCTTTGCTTCATTCTGGCTGTGGAAATCTTCCCTCCACGTGGCCATCTGCAGAGTGCCATATGTGTCGCAAACACAACCTTACGCCTTGTTAGACACATCCTAAAGAATTTACATAACAGGAAATAATGTCCAACTTTGGTTAATGACATATCAAGGTGCTTCAAGCATAAATGATGGTTAGAATATCTGAACCAATATCTGAAATCAGAAATAACTTTAAATATGTAACAGAAATGAAAATAAATGTCATTTAAAAATGAATGTAGATACAATCATTTGGGTCAGGGTTGCTTTTTCAGTCACCTTGGGAAGCTATGAGCTAATTTGAGAAATTTGATCATTCCTCAAAATGTTTTTGAGACTCCTCTATTAGAACTGCTTCAGAGCTAGATTTTGGTAAGCATCCTCTCTTTGCTTTAGAATTACATTACCCATTATATCCTCTTAAGGCATTTTATTCTCCAAACTTGAATCTGAGTGAATTATTGTTTGCTTAGAAATTTACAAGGATGTGGTACAAGCAATTCCAAAAAATTCATCCCCTCTGGAATGGTTATATGTCTTTTCCCATCCCATGATAATGGAGTTTTCTAACTGAGAAGTACTGAGCTGGGTAATTTAGTATATATTTCTCCTGTTTAATCTTCAAAAAAGGCAGAGAAAGCGGGTATTATCCCTGTTATTCAGGTGAGGCAAAAGTCTATTTAAGTGATTTAAGATTCCTTAGAATTGGTGAAGAATTGGAGTTTATCTGGCACTAAATTCCTATTTTTTTTTTCTCACACCTTCTATTTTCTCCTTCACAGGTAGGAACATCATTTAGGAATAAGAAGTCCTGCTGAGTTGGTGATATCTTCGTTGTGTTACTCTTTAATTACATCGTATGTGTACATACCTGTGTAAGTTTGGGCCAGTACATCAGAGATAATTTTAACATTCTGTTAGTGATTATGTAGTTTTAAGAGATGAAGAAAGGCAAACAAATGTCATTTGCTTATGCATAGCAAGTGCTGTGTTAGGAAAGCCAAACAATATTGGGTACTGTTGACAGTAATAATGTTTTACCTCCCATTGTTACAAAAATTTGCCTCATTAAACAAGCTCAAGCAAATGAGCCCATAAGAAGAAGCCCTGTTTCTAACCAGCACATGTTCAACAGTAAATAAACCAATGCAACTTGAGTTTGTGATTTCAGTGCAGCAACAATGGGAGGGATGGACCAGATGTGACTTGGGCCTCTACTTCAGATGGGATATTTAAACAAAACAAGAGCACATAAACATATTGAGTCCTTGGTTTAGGAGATTATGCATCCTGCTTGCTCAGAAGACTTGATTTTGAAAAATAATGGAAATTGGAGATAGGTAACAATTTAGCTGTGGTCCAGAAGATGTTAGCATCTTTCTGGGTACTATATCAATCAAAAAGGGCTACTGTGGATCTACTGTTTACTATGTTATGGGTGGAGTGACCAACTCATTCTGCGCTGCCTGGGAATTTCCTGATTTTAGCACCAAAAGCCTTAGCCCCTTGGGAGTCCCTAAGTTCTGGGCAAACCAGGATGATTGGTCTTTGATGGCAAGTTCTCTTCTAAAGTTTCTATTTACTAACACATTTAATTTGCACCACAACCTATTATTATGTCTGCTTTATGGATGAGGAAATGCTTGCATAGAGAGGTCAAGCAACTTGCCAAGGGTCCCATAAGCAGGAAGTGACAGAGTCACAATTTGAAATCAGGCAGTCTGGTACAGAGTCAGACTGCCCCTTAGCAGACTGCCTCCTTAAAGGCTGTCTTTAGGGGTGTCCTGCTTTGTATGCAAAGGAGGAAGAGGAATTGTTGGCAACAGAATGATGGCTAAAAAGTATTTCTGCTCTCACTGTGTTTCTGTGGGGTGATGCTGTGGTTTGTGTCTGGATGTCCCCCAAAGCCTCATGAAGTCTTAGATGGCATTTTCTTACAGGTGGCTGAATCTAGAGTATGTGATTGATTCATGGTGCCTGCTGGGCTCAGGGTCACTAGGATTAAGGGTGTGAGAGCTACCCGCCCTAAGTAGTCTGCGTAAAAGGGGCAGAAAGATGCTGTTAGATTCTCTCGTTGCTTTTGCTACCATGTGGGCACCATGAACTGTTTCTCCTCTGCACTGCCCCTCTGCCACGTGCCACCCTGCCTTGGTGCCAGCCAATTATGGACTGAAATCTCTATAGTCTGTGAGCTAAATAAACCTTTCCCCTTTAACTTTGGGTGTTGAGTATTTTGTCTCAGCAATGAGAGAAAAGTAACTAACAGGTAGATAGTCAAGAAAACAGGCAATCACTAGGAGAGCAGTGTTATGAGAAACTAAGTAGAGTGATTTATTTGTGTGTGTTGGAAGGTTAATTAACCCAACCTGAATGGTCAGGGGTGACTTGAAACAATATGCAAAGGGTCTAGCCTCTGCTTGATGTATAGAGGTTGGCTAAAACAGAAATGTCTCATTAGCCTTCAATACTGGGAGCCCATAGAAGTGGCAACAATGAAAATGCCTGAGGAAAGTAAAAATAATTGTTAAGAATTGTGAACTTTGGCCCCTTCTGCTCCTTCTCTTTGCTCCCAGGATGTCATGAGGTTGACAGCTCCTCCAATACATGCTCCCACCATGATGTACTGTACCACTGGAGCCCCAAAGCAACAGTGCCACCAGATCATGGACTAAACCCTCTGAAACTATGAGTCAGAATAAGCCTTTTCCCTTATTACATTGATTTTTCTCAGGTTTTGAGTCACAGTGACAGAAAGCTAAGATACTTCCCTGGTATATGAAGCTAACCATATCAATGAGTTTTGATGTTCACCAAATATTTCTGGTTCATTGTTTGGGTACATGGTAGGATTAATATTAGGGTGACCATGTGACACCTTTGGCTAATGAAATGGATTACTAATGTGTGTTATATCCTTATAGAATCTTTAAGGATATAACATGGTATGCCACACTCTCTTTAAGACCCAGATAACAAAGAAAAGCACAGACTAACTGGCCCAGACTAACTGGAACAGACTACCTGGAACAGATGTGAGGCATTAGCGACAAACAAATCTTTGTTGCTTTAAACTGCTGAACAATTCTCGGTTTGTTACCACAGCGAAAATAAGCCCACACCAAGGAGGTGATTGGCAGGTCCTGAGGCAGTGCCAGAGTCATGGAGACTTGTAGTCAGCCAAAGCTGATGGACTTAACATAGTTAAAGTCCATTTGACTATAAACTTTTTGACTTTCAGGTGACTGCCTGCATTATAGTAGTGTGCCTGGTGGTGGCACATGGTACTTATGTTCTGTTCTGCCTTGTATTTGATTATTATTCTGAGGAATGCCTTCACTTGGACAGTCATTCACAATCCTGGATGCAACTGACTCTTCTGGGGAGCTTTGAAAAATATGTACATTGAGCTGTATTCTAGATCAGGTTATTTGCAGAAGATCCTCGTATGATTCTAATATACAGTAAGGGGTTTCAGGCTAAACCTGACCATTGACTTCTGATGAAGAGCTATGACCTGAAATTTCTAGTTATCCTCTTTACAACTGTTGTAAGAAGCAGCCTAGGATTCAGAGGGTACCAAGAAGGGGAAAAGCTGGGGATTTAGCTCATTGGTTCCGCTGCCTGCCTCACAAGTGCCGGGTCCCAAATTTGATCCCTGGTATCAAAAAAACAAAAAACAAAAACAAACAAGAAGGGGAATAGATGACATAACTTGGAGGAGGGCAGCAGACCATGGTACCACACAAGTGGTACGTATTAGCTACAAATGTTTACATCTTCAGAGGATGTGGTTTCTTGAAGAAAGAAGGGATCAGGGCTGGGGATTTAGCTCAGTGGTTCCGCTGCCTGCCTCGCAAGCACAAGGTCCCGAGTTCAATCCCTGGTAGCAAAAAAAAAAAAAAAAAAAAAAGAGAAAGAAAGGATCAGATGTAGGGAGGCGAACCTTGCTAAGGGAAATTCTGTACTTTCATAAAAAGGTGATCCTGATCTATAAGAGCTGTGCCTACACCTCTGAGGGGTGACCCTTGTCTCCTGCTGTTTCTTTGGCTTCACTTGTAGCTGATCTCAGCTCTCTGGCTGGACTACTCATTGTTTTTTTGACCCTGCTGTCCCCCAATTGATGTGCATCATTTGCACAGGCTCTAGGATTTTATTTCTGCCTCTACCCTCATTTGTGCTTTCTCTTTCTATGGTTTGGGGCCTCTGATTCTGACTGCTGGTGGGCACAGGGAGGCAGGGTTGCCTGCCCCTGGGAGCACTGTGCTTTCACTTCTCTTTGTCGCTTTGCCCATCTGGAATGTTTCTATTTTTCAGCGCAACCTGGCAGTTCCTGCCCACCCAGCTCAGTGGAGGCCAGAAGAAGGCGCGAACCCCACCCGTGCAGCTTTTGTTGTGCCCCAGTCCTTTGATACTAAAACCAACAGAGAGCTGCCTTGCTCTAGGACCAAGTCTTTGCTTCTCTCTGGCTCCCTACTTCCACCATCTTCTCGGAGGGTTTAAATAGATCACAAGCAGAAATTAATTGAGATAAAAGTTTACAGTGAAGCAGGAAGATTGTAGCACAATATCCGTATAATCTAAAGTAACTGGGGCTCTCTCAGGGCCATTGAAATGTACAAAGGTATCATTCCAATGCATTTTTAAACTCTAGATAAATTGTGTGTCATATAAAATGCATTATAAAAGGTTCCAATTGAGTCACTGGATTAAATGAACCTTTCAACACCTTGTAAAAGAAAAGAGATGGTACTTGGTGTGATGGAGTAGTCAGTGCCTGGCTACATCTTTATGCGATGCTGCAATCTTCTGGGAAGACTTTATTTAAAAAGAGAAATACAAAGCATGAACCAATGAACTCCTGACTCTATTAGATATAAAGTGTTCCTTTAAAAGAAAATCAAGACCACCAGGATCTACTCACAGGATCGTGATGGCTAAAGCTCCTACCTTCCTTTGCCTCGCTGCTGAAGGGAGACCTTTCCTACCCTCCTGCCCAGCATCCTCTGCAGCCCATTTCATGACTGATTGCTCATTTGCTAGAAGCTGCCTGGATTACACTCCTCTTCCCCTAAATAGCAAGTGTTACATAATGTCACAATTAACAGGAAGCTGGATGCCAATCTCTGACCAGTAAGCAATATAGGCAAATGAGAGCAGATTCAATCAACATACTAATTTATTCTAAGAAAATTAAGATTTTTAGGAAATTGTTTCAAAGAGTCAATTTGAAATCCTTTTAGGTAGTTTCATGTTTGCAGAAAGAGTTTTGAGGTCATCCTTAGAGATACTTGCTTTCATCTGAGTGACACACATAGTACTGTTACCTTTATGGAGAACCACGAATGAGAGGAAACTTCTGATCCTACACCGCCTCAATCCCAAAGTCCCCTCCCTGCTGCTCTCCCTCCCTCATGTCACTTTCAGACTCGTTCTGCCTCTCAGCTCTCCCACTGATGTGTCTGTCAGGTCTTCACTTTGGTTTCCAACTTAAAGGTAATATTTTCTTCAACTATTCTTGTCTGCTTGTTCTTCTCATATCTATACCATGATTATTGTTTTTTAGAATTTAATTTATCCGAAGGTAGAAGGCTTGCTCTTGCTAGCATGATGCTCATGATAAAAAATAAGGAAGTACAATTTTTATCACGTTAAAATGGTTATGGGCAATGTTGAAATCCTTGGATAGAATTTATTATCATTTATGGCAGGACTTCTTGAAAACAATGTAGACACTGGTAAAATTAAAATTTATAAAACATTTTTTTCTTCTCCAGCCTTCCATTCAAATTTTCATTGAGCGACTAGTTTGTGCTTCATACTGACTTTAATTCTCCCAGGCTGTTTTCCACTCCACTCCCACTTGGACGAAACCCTAGATTTTTTTGGTAAGCCCTGAAAGGGAGTGAGGAAAAGGAAGTCGGCTGAGGTGAGATTCTGGCACGTGGAGGGTTGCTGTGGCAGAGTAGGGGTGGCCCTTTAGCCAAGAGTGACAGGATTAACCACTCATGCCAGTGTCAAGTGCCTCAATGAGAGAAGATGGTCTTAAATCAGACTATGGGGCCTTAGCAAAAGTGAAAGAGGTCAGGCCGTGAATCCCCCCATCTGCTGAATTTAACAGCAGATGCGGGCAGAGAGCCCACACACAAGCCCAGTGGCATTTCCGTGAGCGCCAGTCCAGCTTAATGATGGAGGACGCAAGTCCTAGGCCTCCTCTTCTCACTGTCAGGACTCAGGAAACACTTTATCCTCAGCTGTCCTCTTGGGGAGCAGAAGCCAGGAGAAGGCATCTGAAACACAGGACGTTTATCCAAAAAAAGACAGAGTTCTCTAGAGAGAATTAGATCCATTTACAAGAGAAGAATTAACTCAGTTTTTATTACCACTCAGCATGTGGGTGCTAATGAGGAAGATTAGATTGTTACAGATAAAATAAAGAAGTCGATATTTTTTGTTTGCACATTTGTGTGGAATGAGAAAAACTGAGAACTTCTGCTGTGTGCATGTGTGCGTGCTTGTGTGTGTGTGTGTGTGTGTGTGTGATACATGGGAGAAACGTTCAACACAAAACTCAGAGAGAAGTAGTGAGAAAGAAGGAAATATTTGGATGGTTCTGAGTGGTTTGGGCAAGTAGTGACCTGCATTTCTCACTCCCAGCTTAATCCCATTACACATGAACACTGTCAGCTGTTAGAAACAAGAGACTGACAAAGGGCTAACTAGAAATAGAAGTAACACACAAAGAGCACGCAGAAAAGATACTATTAACACTGGGGAATCATTAAAGACTTTATTGGAGAAATGGTCTTCGAGGTGTACTGTGAAAAATGAACAGGAGAAGAGTGAAGATTTTAAAAGGAGGTTGTTCAAGAGCTCAGAAGCAAGGGGATAAAGCAGGAGAGGGGACAATGAAAATCCACATTGTCCAAGTGGACAGAAGAGGGAGGGTTAGGACTATGGGTGGGGTTGAAAAGGCAGGATGGGGCCACTCTGGGAGGGCAGGACAGAGGGTTTGCACTGTGTCTTACTTTTATCGTCACTAAGACAAAATACCTGACATCCAAAGTTAAGGAGGAAAGGATTATTTGGCTCACAGTTTGTAGAGGTTTCAGTCCCTAGTTGGCTGGCTCCAGCGCAGAGTGGTAGGCAGAGGAGAAGCAGTTCTTGGCAAAGCAGGGCAGACAGGTGCTAGCCAACAGTGACACAGCAAGCAGCAAGCAAACAAGCAACCACACCAGACCTCTTTCTTCCCTTTTTTTTTTTGCTCTAGACAATGGATTTATTGAAAATTGACATGGAGACAATAAGTAGCTGTAACACAGAGCAAGGCAGGTTCCGGAACACAAGCAGGCCACTGTACAGTGTCACTGCTCCACGTGTCCCCCACCAGGTCCCTCGGACCGGAAGATCATGGAGGGCAGCTAGGTATGTCACCGGAACAAGGCCCAGCACCTAGCAGGAGGGCACTAGCTGAGCTGGGGCTCCAGCCTTGCCTGGGGGCTCCAGGGGCAGTGGGAGGGGCCGGGCCTGGGTGAACTACAGGCATCTGCTCTGCTATGTCGTCGCTGTCACCGCAGGAGAGCACTACCTAGAGCTGTTTTGTTCCCAAGGACCAGAACACAGGTGACACAAGGAAAGTGAAAACTAGCCCTCTTTCTGTCCCTTGTATTTTATGCAAGCCACAGGCCCTTATGGTGGTAGTGCCCACATCCAGGATGGGGCACCCTCAATCCTACCTAGAACTATGCCAAACCAATCAGTGGACTGATTTAGTAATCACACACCTTTAATTCCAGCACCACACACTCTAGATCCAGACACCTCTGAAAAGCCCCACCTATGATTGCATAAGGCTTTGGGGGGACCTCTCGACACAGCCGTAGCACACTGTGTCCTAGTGGACCATGGGACCCACAAATGAATCTTCTTTTAACCTCAGGCTGCTGCTGAAACTGCTCAATGGCTCTTCTTAGAAAATAGCTTCACCTCCTGGATTGGTTTAATAGCCTTCCAAGGTAGTTCAATGGAGAGAGTTCATGTAGCTTTGGAAAATGCCCTCTACTGTGGTCTAGATAAGGTCTGAGGTCCTGAAAGGATCCACTGTGACTAAAGTCTTGGTCCCCAGGTTGGTGGACTCTACCAGATGTGGCCCTGTCAGAGACCTGGGGTCACTGGGGTCTTGCTCTTGGCTCATAATTCTCATGTAACCTTTGATTTTTGAGAGAGGGTTGTTATAAAAGGAGCAAGCTAGGCCCTTGCTGTCTTCTCTGCTCCTGCTTTAAGCAAGATGTAATCACCTGCTTGGCCCTGAGTGTACTCCACCATCAGCCGTTCACTTTGAGGTCTACACCAGAACTGAGCAGATGCAGGCACCATGCCCTTGGACCCCCAGAACTATGAGCCCAAGAATCCTCTTTTTGTCCATGCACAGCATGTGTCAGGGACTTGTGATAATGATGAAAAGCTAATATACTCTACATCAAATTCTCCATCATCAAATTCCTGGGAAGTCACAATACATATATGCATATTAAAAGCACCAAGAAGTCCTATAATAAAGGAACCTGTTGATCATTGTTTACTTTGGAGGAGAACTTCCTGGACCAATAGACTACAGAACACTTTTGTGTCAGTCAGTGTTTACTGGAGAAACACAAGATATACAAATATATTTGAATTTACAAGATTGGCTTACAATGGCCACCCACAGAGGTAGATGTGGAAGAGTGCAGAGGGTGTGTCTGCACACTGGAGAAGTAAGGATCTGGTTGGCATTCTGGAGCTCATGGCAGTGTCCCGTGCGAGTTTGTATCGGGAGGCCGATGGGTCTGTGATGGAAGGCTGAGGAATCTGTGGGGGAAGCCAGGAGATGATGTCCAAGATGAAGGTGAAGATTGCCTCTCCGCCAAAGAAAAAAGCAGATCCATCCTTCTTCATTTCCCCTTTATCCCCTTTACCAGGTGACAAGCCACCCTGAGGGTCTTCCACACCCTAAGGTGTGGAATTGCTGAGCCAATTTAGTTGAGCTTCTCTTACTTAAGTTGACACCATCAATCAGACGTCATAATTTTTTTTTTTTTTGAGACAAGGTCTTGCTTTGTAGCGCAGGCTGGCCTTGAACTTGTAGTGATCCTCCTGCCTCAGCCTCCTGAGTGCTGTGATTATAGGCATGCGCCACCACACCTGGCTGGTTTTTGTTTGTTTTTATTAACTCCTATTTACAAACCTTAAAAGTAGAATTTTATCTCTTTGACTTCCAATACTCTAATTCCTTGGATGAGAGTTAAACTCTTCATGATCTAGTCCTCTTTGTGAATGAACCTTTTCAGCATTTTCCAACTTGTTATATTCTTTTTATTTTTTGAGACAAGATCTCACTATATAGTTCAGGCTGTCCTTGAATTCACTATGTGGCCCAGGCTGGCGTCAAACTCACAATGATCCTCCTGCCTCAGTCTCTAGAGTGCTGGGTTCACAGGTGTGTGCCACTACATCTGGCTGACCTGTTATATACTTAAGATTCACCTGTTATCTCCTTTATTTATTTATTTTTTTGCAGACCAGGAAAGAATCAGTCTTCTTTTCTTTCTTTCCCATGATGCACCTTTCATAGTATATATGTATGGCAATTGGTTTTTCTATACTGTTGAGTTTCTTAAGGATAGAATAGCTACTCTTCTAATTTCTGCATTTTCATCATATAAGTGAGTGTCTAGCCCAGAGCAAGGACATGCTTTATGTTAAGTATGAAGTAAAAATTCCACTTGGGCTCTTCAGATAGCTGTGGAGAAGAGTGAGAGATGAATTTGAGAAGAGAAGACAGTGTGGGCAAGGAGACTTTTGGGAATCTAGTAGCTGTGAGAGAGGTTTGCACCAGAGTAGCAGCAATTGGGATAAACAGGAGGGCACCAAGATTCACTGAGCACCTGTTAGATGCCAGCCGCTGGACAAGCAGCACACATCTCGTCTTATCCTCACAAACACCTGCCCTGGGCAGGTCCTGTAAGCAAGTGTTTCATTACCCTGTCCTTCCTGAGAAACCTAAAAGGGCCTGCCATGGTAACAGCAATCTTCTGAAATCTTTACACCACTGTAAACATGCTTTGTCTTGTGTGAGCTGATCACATTAGCCAGGCTTGAGTGTCTCCAGGAAAGCAGCAGCTTCCTAGGCAGCCGTCCAGTGGGCACAACTTGATTCTCATCCCTCACAGATCACTGGCCCCTAAATCCATCGGACCCCGCCTCTTAGCGTAGTTTAAAAATGAAAGACAAAGAAAGGGATGCCATGGGTAGTAGATGAAGAGAAATACACAGAGAAGGGCAACAGAAGTAGGAAGTTAGCAGGAGTCATAACGTGGGGGATAGAGAGAAGTTAGTTGGTGTGGAATCGAAAGAAGCAGGTGGAGAAAAGGAAGCAGAGAAAGAAACTCTCACTATTTTGGCAGAGTTGCTAGTGCAGGGAGTAGAAACTCTCATCTTTGACTTTGGAAAGGCCACTGGATCAGGGCAGCACCCACCCAGCTGGGTGTCATCACCAGTGTCCTGGTTGTCTAGCTGGTGACTGAGAGTTTCCTTTTCCCCCTGACTTTCTTTATAAGAGCCTAAAGAATAGCATTATGATGTTTGATACAATTGGAACATCTCTCTGTTGAACTGAGAGAACCTAGCACTACATTACTCTGACTTTAACAGGTGAGAACACCAAGGCTTGGGGAGAAGAGGTGTTTTGTTCAAGTTCATAAAACTAGGAAACACTGGAGCCACAAACAGAAGCCAGATGTGTTGACTCAGAATTGATAACATATCTAATTCAACAAAAACCTTCCTCCAACTGGGGAGCAGGGAATGGGTTTGAGAAACACTGCAGAATTTGCCTCCATGGTGCTTGGTGACCTAGTGACTCTTTCACTTGCATATCCTTAAACCAAAGGTTTTAAAACATTTTTCTTCCCTCAAAAAGTTTTGTTTTAAACCTCCATTTGCACTGTGGGAAGGTGACACAGAATTGCAGACTTCAAGGGGCAGGATGCTGTTGAGTCCAGCTCTTTTTCTTCTTTTAAAAAATGTTCTGAGGCACTTGTGAATTTGCATCAGCTTAACAGCAGAGACTTCTTAAATATAATAGCTCTTGATTTTTGGTACTTGGGAAAAGAGAAAGCTTTTCTGCTGCCCACTAGTCTAAGTGAGAGGAAGAGGGCATCCACCTCCACAGAATTCACAACACTCCTTGCTCTTTGGCACTTCTGGGTGACATTGTGGTTGACAAGCCTCAGCCTTCAAAGAGAACCCCACCCACTCTGCCTCTCAGGGGACTGCCAAACATATTTTATTATTTATTTATTTATTGGTACCGGGGATAGAACTCAGGTCCTTGCGCTTGCGCAGCAGGCAGTGAAACCACTGAGCTAAATCCCCGGCCCTGAAACATATTTTATTAACTCATTTTCCACAAACGTAAAGATGGACCAATCAGATACAAGGCAGTCTGAAATTTGTCCTATGTATGTGTGTGTATATACACACACACAGTCTGCCGAGAAAGTATACACATTTCAGTAAAAGAAAAACTTGTATAAATATTTTAATACTTTTATTTATGGCAGACCCTGAAGCCTGTCATATGTCGAAGAATATCCACTATACTGCCAACCCTTAGAGAAGAGATGGAAAATCCATGTGCAGGGCCAGGGATTTAGCTCAGTGGTTCCGTCACCTGCCTCACAAGCACAAGGACCTGAGTTTTATCCCTGGTATCAAAAAAACCAAAAATAAAACAACAACAAAAAAGAAAATGCATGTGCAGCAATCTCAATGGACCCAAAGGCACCCAAGCAGCAGTTTGCCATGCTAACTGTCTGGAAGCTGACGGCCACCATTTGAGCACCTGCTGTAGTTGTAGAGGCCCAAGGTAACTTGTATTAATCTCATGATGTCTCGATAAATTTAGTATTAAAAGTATATATATATTTAGAAAAATCATGGTGTGAAGACAATTAGGGAGAATACTGTGCTTTATGTAAGTAGTGTTGTGTGTGAGAAAACATGAATGTATTCAGTGTGTTTTTCCCCTAGAATATTGTAAACTCCATGGAGTCAAAGACTAGATCTTTCTTGTTTGTCGCTGAGTTTCCAGCCCTAGTTTAGAGTCTACCTCATAATAGCTACATATTAGGGACTGAATTGTGTCACCACAAAATTTATTTTTTTTATTTTTTAATTTTTTTTGGTACTGGGAATAGAACTCGGGTCCTTGCACTTGAGCAGGAGGTGGTGAAACCACTGAGCTAAATCTCCGGCCCTTACCACAAAATTCATATGTTGAAGCCTTAATTCCCAGTGTGACTATATTTGAAGGTAGGGTTTTAGAGGGGTAATTAAGGTTAAGTAGGTCCTAAGTGTAGGCCCTAATCCAATAGGACTAGTGTTCTTATAAGAAGAGGGAGAGAGGGCAAGTGGAGGAAAGGCCATGAGAGGATGTGATGAGAAGGCACTGTCTACAAGTCAGACAGGGAGGGAGGCCTCGCCAGAACCAAGCCGGATGGTGCCTCAATTGCCAACTTCTGGTCTCCAGAACTGTGTGAAAAATAAATTATGTTGCTTAAACCGTCTGGTCTGAGGTATTTTTTTATGGAAGCCTTAACAGATTGACACTCTGCCCTGGTATATTTTTGGGATAAAGGAAAGAATAAAGGCAGGTAAGAGACTAGACTCTACTGAGTAGAGTGTGTGGTCTTGGGTAAATAATGCAGATGCTTCTATTTGAGCCCCTATTTCTTAACAGAAAATATGGATGAAAATAAAGGCCTCTTTGCTTCTTTGGGCTCTAGGGGGAGTAAATAAGGAACACTATGTAAACAAAGTATTAGTTGTTCTTGTTGAAGAAATGATTTCCCCCAACCCACATTAGTTACCTCAGCAAAAGGGCTTATTTAATGACTTTTTATTATGAATTAATGAGGACTTCTTGATGAACTATGAGGTCCATAAACATCACTTCTTGAGGTTTTTTGTTTGTTTTTTTGAGACAGGATCTCACTTTGTAGTTCAGCCTGGCCCTGAACTCACTATGTAGCCCAGGCTGGCCTCAAATTCATGACAGTGCTCCTGTCTCAGCCTCCCAAGGTCTGGGACTACAGGTGTGTGCCACCACGCTCTGTTTACTTCTTGAATTTTGACTGTAGAAGTAATGAGCAAATATTTCAATCTGTACTAGATGATGAATGTACTTTAGGGAATAACAAAGTTTTGATTATCATTTTTCTTGGACTTCTGTAGCTGGTTTCATGTGTTTCAGAAATTCACATATACTCACAGAAGCAGAGCGCCTCACACTTGAATTCCAGGCCTATCACCCTAAAAGTTGTGGGGCTGTCCCCTGCTTTCTGTCACATGCTACTGACAGTGAGGGGTAGGTGCCAGCCATTCTTTGTTTCTGGTATCTATGCCTTCCTTAGGTCCCCAAATCCTCATAAAATATGTAGATTAAGAAAACTGTCAGGTAGCCCAAAGCTACCAGTGGAGTAGGTGAAACTTTATGAAACAAGGTGTGGTGACTTTCATTTATGCAAAATGACCAAGGGCTAGAGGTCTGCCAGTCATCCTAGTATGTTCAGTTAAAATTATGGTGAGGATAGGTCTCACGTTAGCACACACGTGCTCACACACCCAAAACACAAGGAACATTTTGGAAGTAATGGGTCTATTTAGCACCTTGGGAGTGGTGATGGCATCATAGGCATATGCATTGAAATCCAACCTCATCAAAATTCATACATTAAATACGTGCAATAGTTTGTATATCATCTCTACCTCAAGAATCCTTTAAAAAACTCAAAGCGATGTGCTGTAGTTGACTTGTACTGGTTTGCCAAAGTCAATTCTTATATTTTTATGAATTTTGTGAATCTATTGCTAAGCACAAGTGTTGTAAAAAGGTAGAAAAAGGAGGAACAAAATGGTGGCAAAGTAAGATACTCTAATATTGTAGGCATGGTGCATGAACGGTTATGTCTTTAGTATGAAGACTAAAAGCAAAACAATATAAAAATTATAACAATATTGCTATATTTAAAGATAGGCAGTATAGAAAGATGTAAAATGAGATATTAAAAGTTTAAAATGTGGGGAGGAATGTAGAGCACATATAGCGTTTTCTTACCAATATATTTTCTCTTGTTCTGTTTGTTTCTGTTCATGATTATGTTCTTGTTATCATTTCAAAATAGCTTGTTATAATCTAAAGATGTTTTTTGTAAGCCTTATGTTAATCACAAAAAGTCTTTAATAGACAAATCAAAAAATAAGCAAGGAGTCAAAACACACAGTTAAAGTAAATCACTTAAGCACAAAGGAAGACTGTGAGAAAGGAAGAAAGAAAAGAACTAGAACAAAATTAGAAAAGAAGTTACATAATGGCTATATAATTTCCTGTCAGTAACTACATGAATGTAATGGGTTAAATCCTCCAGTCAAAAGACATAGAATGACTGAATGGGTAAAAATCACAGGACTCAGGTTGTTTACAAGAAACTCACCTCTGAGCTGGGGATTTAGCTCAGTGGCACCACACCTGCCTCGAAAGCGGATGGTCCTGAGTTCCATACCCAGTACCAAAAAAAAAAAAAAAAAGGAAACAAAACTCACTTGAATATGAGATCCAAAGTAAAGTGAGAGTAGCTCTAGTTATATCACATAATAAACTTTAAATCAGAAGCAGCAAAAACAGACAAGGAAGTTCAAAATATAACGACGTAGGGCCCACTCAGCAAGAGAAAATAGTAATTCTATACATGTATGCACTCAGTATGAAAGTACTCATGTATGTAAAGCAAGCACTAATAAATCTACAGGGAGAGGTAGACTCCAATACAGTAATAGCTGGGGACTATTATTCCTCGTACAGCAATGGGCAGATCGTCCAGCAGAAAATCAACACAGAAACAGCAGAGTTAAATGGCACCACGGACCAAATGGACCTGACAAACTCCTACCAACATTTCATCTAATAGCTGGCAAATATACATTTTGTTTTTCTCATCAGACCATAGAACAGTCTCCAGGATAGATTATATGTTAGGTCACAAAATAAATCTCCACAAATTAAAAGAAATATTGAAATTATATAGAGTATCTTTCTACATCACAGAACAATAAAACTAGAGATCAGTATGTAACTAGAAA
This sequence comes from Heterocephalus glaber, assembly GCF_053883595.1. Taxonomy (NCBI): domain Eukaryota; kingdom Metazoa; phylum Chordata; class Mammalia; order Rodentia; family Bathyergidae; genus Heterocephalus; species Heterocephalus glaber. Next base: position 20,602,896 of record NW_028258156.1, on the reverse strand, counting down.
CACTTTAGTAACTATACAAATACATGGAAATTAAACAACTTCCCTTTGAACAACCAATGGATCAAGGAAGAAATCAAGACAGAAATTAAAAAGTTTCTTGAAACAAATGAAAATGGAGATATGACCTGCCAAAACCTGTGAGATACAGAAAAAGCAGTGCTAGGAGGGAAGTTAATAGCAATCAATACTCACACCAAAAGAGCAAAAAATCTCAAATAAAAATTCTGTCATTGTATATCAAGGAGCTCTAAAAATAAAAACAAGACAAACTACAAGTTAGTAGAAGAAAAAATACCAATTAGAGCAGAAATAAGTGGAGACTAAAACAAATACACAACGAAGCCAGTTTTTTGGAAGAGATAAACAAAAGGGACAAAATTTTAGTCAGATAAAGAAAAAGAGAGAGAAGACTCATAAATAGGATCAGAGATAAAAAGTGAGACATTCAGTTGACATCCTCAGAAATATATCAGAAGATCACTAGAGTTTATTATAAATGACTAGGTACCAACAAATTTGGTGAACTAGAAGAAACGGACAAATTTCAAGAAATATACACCTTAGCAAGACTTAATCATGGAGAAATAGAAACCCTGAACTGACTAATAATAAGTAATGAGATTAAATCAGTAATGGAAAGCTTCTCATCAAAGAAAAGCCAAGGGCCAGAGGACTTCTCTGCTGTATTCTATCAAACATTTCAAGAAGACCTATTACCAATTTTTAAGTTAGTTCCAAAAATAAAAGAGGAAGAAATTCTTCCAGATATGTTCTTCAAGGCTAGATAAGGACACAATAACAAAAAATAAGAAAATAGGTCTGTATCCTTGATGAACATGGGCAAAAATTTTTCAACAAAATACTGGCAAACTAAATCCAATAACACAATAAAAAGATTATTCACCATGACCAAGTGGGGTTCATTCCAGGGATGCAAAGATGGTTCAATATATACAAACTGACAAACATGATATACTATGTGCACAGAATAAAGGACAAAAACCTTATAGTGCAAAAAACCATTTTATAAATTTTAACATCCTTTCCTGATAAACATGATGAGTAAAGTAGGTATAGAAGGAATGTATGTCAGCACAGTAAAGTTCTTTTATAAAAAGCCAGTAGCTAATATTATACTGAATAGGGTAAGGCTGGAACAAGAAAAGGATGCTCACCTTTACCATTTTTGTTCAATATGGTGTTGGAAGTCTTCAGCCAGAGCAATCAGGCAAGAGAAAGAAAGAAAGGGTATCTAAACAGGAAAATAATTTTAATGGTCACTCTTTTCAGGTGACATGATCTTCTGCATAGAAAAATCCCCCAAACTCCATGAAAAAAAATCAAAAAACAAAAGCCAGAACTAGTGTAACTAATAAATTGAATTTGGTAAGGTTCAGGATATAAAACACAAGAAAATCAATATTCTTGTTATAGTCTAATAACAAATTATTAGAAATAGAATTCAAGGGAGCCTGAATTCAAGGAAGGAATAAATAAAATAGAATTCAAGGAAGGGCCCTGTGTTGTTATATTTTAGCTATTTGCAATAGCTAAAAAAATAAATATCTAGGAATAAATTTAACCAAAGAAGTGAAATATCTCTACAATGACAATTATAAAACAGTGATGAAAAATACTAAAGAGGATCCAAAAAAGTGGAAAGATAGCCCATGTTGATGGATTGGAAGAATAAATATTGTTAAAATGTCCACACCCCCCAGAGTAATCTACAGATTCAGTGCAATGCCTTTCAAAGTACTAATGAGATTCTTCATAAAGCTAGAAAAAAATAATTGTAAATTTTTATGGAATCACAAAAACCTCCAAATACCAAAGCAATCTTGAGCAAAAAGATGAAACAGGAGGCATTATACTACTTGACTTTAAAATATACTACAAAGCTGTGGTGCTCAAAAGAGCATAGTATTGGCAACACAGACAAATGGATCAGAATAAAGAGCCTAGGAATGCATCCATAGCCAACTGATACTCAGCAAAGGCGCTAATAATACACATTAGAGAAAGGACAGTCTTTTCAATAATGCTGTTGGGAAAATTGAACATCCACATGCAGAAGAATGGACCTAGGTCTCTCTTGCAGGTTACAAAAATCAACTCAAAATAGATTAAAGACTTAAATGTAGAACATGAAACTATGAAAGTACTAGAAGAAAATGGGGAAATGCTTCAGGACACTGAAATAAGCAAAGATTTTAAAAAATAAGGCCATAAAAACACAGGAAACAAAGGCAAAAATAGACAAATGGGATTACATCAAATTAAAAAGCTTCTGTAGGAAAGGAAACAAGACAGTGAAGAGACAACCTATAGAATAGGAGTATTTGCAAGCTATATATCTGCTAAGGGGTTGTATTAAGAATATAGAAGGAATCCCAAAACTCCAATAGCAAAACCCCCAAATAATCCAAGTAAAAATAAGCAATAGATCTAAACAGGCATTTCTCAAAAGAGATATAAAAATGTCCAACAGATACATGAAAAAATACTCATTGTCATCAATCATAAAATAAATACTTATCATATCACAATGAGCTATCATCTCACCCCAGTAAGAATGTCTACAAAAAGAACTAAAGACAAATGTTGGTGAGGATGTGAAGAAAAGGGAACCTTTGGACTCTGCTGGCGGGAATGTCAGTTTGTATCTTTCTGGAAAACAATATGGAGGTTCCTCAAAAAATTAAAAATAGAACTACTCTCTGCTAATCTCATTATTGGATATATTTCCAAAGGCATTGAAATTAGTATGTGAGAAGACAGCTGTACTCCAGGGTTCATTGAAGCACTGCTAAAAATAGTTAAAAATAGTTTAATAACACTGTTAAAATCAATTGACGAATAAAGAAATTGTGATAAATGTGCACAGTAGAATACTATGCAGCCATAAAAGGAAGGAAACCTGTTCTTTGCAGCAATATGCGTAGAACTAGAGATCATTATGCTAAGTGAAAGAAGCCAGGCACAAAAAGACAAGCATCACATGGCCTCCCTCATGTGGAATCTAAAAGATTGTTCTCATAGAGGTCGAGAGTAGAATGGGGGTTACCAAAAGTCCAGGAGAGTGGGGTTTTGGGAAAGGTTGATCGATAGGTACTAAGCTACAGTTAGGAGCAAGAAGTAGGGTGTTTGTGGATAACAATAATTTACTATACATTTCAAAACACTAGAAGAAAGAATTTTGCAAGTTTTCACCATAAAGATATGATAAATGGGGCTGGGGATTTAGCTCAGTGGTTTTGCTGCCTGCTGTGCAAGCTCAAGGACCTGAGTTCGATCCTCTGTACCAAAAAAAAAAAAAGATATGATAAATGTTTGAGGGAAACATTTAACCCGACTTAAACATTGCACAATGTATACATGTGTTGAAAGGTTACAAGGTACCACATTAATATGTATAATTTTTATGTTTTGTGTGTAGGTTAAATAATACAAACTTACAACTAAGTAAATTAAAACCACGGTAATACCCAAAATGCCACTTTCTAATTATTGTATTCCATTTTATGACCATCTAGAACCTTGAAGTTTTTTGTTTTTTTACGTTGTGTCTATATGGAGAAATACATTACAACCTAATGGTGAGCTATTGCATATCTCTTGCCAAGTCTGTGTGCAGTTATGTCACCTCGGTGGCTTGGAAATGACCACAGCAGGCTAATTAATAGCGTGGCCGTTGGACTTCCTCCCTGCAGCGGAGGAATGGTAATATCTCATGTGCCCCCGTGTTTCCGGGAGCAGAACAGCTGGTGTTTTCTCCACCTACTGTGAAGGGACGGCACTCAAAACGCTGCGTGGGTGGGGATCCTGGGCACGCTCCCTCTGACACTGCGGCTTCCTTATGGTGCCCAGTGAAGCAGGCAGAAGGACGCGGGCAGGTCCCTGAGCTGGAGCGCAGAGCCCCACTTCGGGAGCAGCGGAGCTTAGGCCTCTGCACGCATCCTTGTAAAGTTTCAGAAGAAACAGGAGGATGAAGGCTTCTCTTCTTGCTGCTACTGTTTTTTTTCCACCCTCAATAAAGCCAGCCATGTAACACCATACTATTTGTCCTGAATTCTGGTGCACGTAAGGCCAGACCCAGGTCCAGCAGCAGAAAGAAAAAACATATGCCCAATGACTTTGGAGGCTGCATTAAGGGGCCACCCGTACACATAGCGCACATTTCATTTTTGGATCACATGCTCTATAAGCTCTTTGCTGATTAAATTTTCAAAATTTGTTTTACCTAAAGTAATGAAAACATGGTTAGCAAAGACGTGGAGAAGACATCATGTTGGGATTAATTAAAATTATTGAAGGAGCTTGGATTAAGGGAATAGGAATAATAGGAGAAGGATCCATGAGTATACAAATGCAAGTCATGTAATCCTCCGTCCTTGCAAGAGGTAGTTAGTTCACAAGTTTTCTGTAGCAGCCATAGAGACGAGAATATACTGTTATATTCATAGTATCCTTAAGGCCCCCCAAAATAGATTGTTTAGGAAAAGTGCTATTCCCGGTTTTTCTGAGAATAGGACAGGTTTTGATGTAATGAGCAGTGTACTCACTAGCATCCTATAGTTAGTAAAACATTTAATTTCACCGTGCTGTTTCATGTAACGGCTTGATCTAAGCTGATATTAATTCCCATGGTCTTCTTGCTCATGAATTGGCAAATGATTTAGTTAGGCTTCTTTACAGATGTTACAGCTCTCAGGTTTTTTTTTCATCATCCAGGTTCTGCTTGATCCTCTTTTTCATATTCCATTGTTATTTTGTGTTCTCCCCTGGTACCTGTTGCAACAATCACTTACATTACGACATTTCTTGGTAACTGCAGAAAACATCAATCTTTTGGTCAACAGAATAATCGAAGATTTTAGATTCAAGGTAATTAAGTTTACATCAGTTGTATTAATAAGAAAGCTTGATAGAGCTTTGCAAAATATTTTACTTTAACAACTTGTTATGTGGATATGTTCCTCCTCCCAGGGTTCTGGTCCTATAGCTGCCATGTCCTGCTCTTAGCTCCATGGGCCTTAGTCTGTCTGAGTAGTCAGAGTAACATTTATATTTGTAGGCAATAATTAAGTATTACTATGTACCAGGCTTTACATCTGTTATTTCATTTAGCCCTCATAACACCAAAACGGCATAGTATTTATTCCCTCTGTGTTACAGACAAAGAAGCCGAGGCTCAGAGACGGCAAAAGGAATTGCCTACATGGAGTAGTATCAGGATTTTAACTAGGCTCTCTTTGACTCAAAAATGCATGCTTTGAACTTCTAGCTGTATGTATTACTTTTGTGTGTGGGTGTATGTGTGTGTTTTTAAATGAAGCTTTATGTTGTAGAGCAGCTTGTGTTCACAGCAAGACTGAATGGAAAGTACAGAGGTGCTAGATGCCTCCGTGTCCTGATGCACACAGCTCCATACTGAGATCACCCCCAGCCCCAGAGTGGCACATTTGTTCTAACTGGGGAACCTGCATGGACTCACCTTTCTCACTCAGAGTCCATAGTTCATAGCAGGGGTCACTCTCAGCACCATGATTCTGTAGGTTTATACAAATACACCATGATGTACATGTGTTACTTTTACCCACTTCTCACATTGGCTCAGGCAAAGTTTTTTTGTGGACTGAAGACATTTCTGAGTAGAGGATCCAGTTTCAAGAAATGTGATGCTATCAGTTTACTAAGCTTCTGAGGATTGACTTCAGGCCAATAAGTCAAATGGATTTATTTATAAATAAGGGCTACCATTAATATTCAGTGGGGATTTGCCTTTCTTTTCATAGAAAAATGCTTATCTTAGACAGCCCTTCCCATTATCAACCTCCTGTGGAATCCAGGTTGCTAACCAGGAAACTCTGAGGCTATATGAAAGGATGAGGTCAGAACAAAATCACCTAAGTAGTCTTGAAGGATGTTTCCTTTAGGTGGTAGCAGATTCACATCTACTTCACTGCTGAGTACCTGTTTCTAGTGACTTGTGCTATCTGGACTCCTCGCTTCACTGCATAAACTAATAAACAATTACTCTTCAACTTTCCATCTGCTGAACTTCTTGCAGGCTGCCGTGTTGATTGGTCTGCGTTTGTTACAAAGTGTGTTATCCAGGTTATCTGAAGACAAAGCCGAGACTGTAATGATGTAGTCCCCGAGGAGGCAGAGAGATCCAGGTCCTGCACAGCGTGTTTCAAAGCACCTGTCCCGGGCCACTCCACAGATGGTTGCTCACACCCACTTCCATGTTCATTAGTATAAACTTCGGTCTCAGAGGACCCCTCTGCCTCGTTAGTGACTTTTACTCAGGCTTTGAAGTATACACTGAATACAAAACAGGGTTCATCTGAGACAAGGAATATGGGTTACATGTGTGACATATGTGTTTAAAGTTTATTTATTTGTACTTGGGATGTGAAATGAAGGTTTCAGATGTGTTAAAGTTGTACAAATAATCACTAGACAAAATGGAAGTCCGAGAAAGAAAAATAGCAAATTATAATCATATAAATCCCTTAGTTTTCCTCAAAATCCCCATTGAGCCAACCCTGCCCCTGTCCCCAACTTAGGCTGCTTATGACGCTTGCTCTGGAGAATTTCATCTTGACTCGACCTCAATTGTGTATCTTATGTTTCCAGGACACTTTCATTCTCTTGGGTTTTTAAAACCAAGGCCTGCCAAATTAAGTGTCACCTTCTATTGAGTATGGGATGTGAACTACTACCTTCAAAGGGACGCAGTGAGAAGAACTCATTTCCCCAGTCTTCCAGGTGTCAAGACTTTCATTTGCTGGTATTAAATTAACAAATGCAATGTCTGAATTTAAACAAAAGAATGTAAGTCTGTTGCTAATGACTGTGGATTTTGTTCCAAGTCTTAGTGGCTTTCTTTCAGGCTATTCTTTAATTATGATGAATAGCAATTGAGATTCTTTTTAAAGAAGACATTTTAAAAAGAGGCTCCTCTTTATTTACTGGTTACAGTTCAATTTGAAGCTCTAAAACTCAGGCTTCATTCATATTCCATAATTGTAAAAATCATCATGAGAGGTCTGAGGTGTGTGTGTGAATATGTACATTTTTGCATAATGGGACAAAAATTACCCCTTCTGGAAGTCTGTTTTCTAATCAGAGTGATTTTGAGCAGTGAGACAGGCCAATTTAAAAATCAATCTACTGCATTTCTGAAGCACAAGAGTATAGGTACCCTTAAGTATGACCTTAATGGCAAAATTGATGTTTCCTTTTCTTTATCATGAGTCAGACTAATAAATATAAAGGGGCTTATGTTCCTTTTCTTCTCTTTAAAGCACAGGCTTGAATTAGAACTGTAAAAATGACAGTCAAGAACATGATTACACCTTTTTCATTGTTCTTGTGAGAGGAGGGCTTATAAATAAACTAGAGCAAGCCCAATGCTTCCAGCTATAATAGGATAGTCCCTTATGTATTTTCCTTTCTTTGAGCAGATAGCAGTTGAGGCAAATCCCATTTCACTCAATAACTGCCTGGATTAAGAAAGTTTTTTGAAGGGACTAATTTATATAATGCAAGCTGATTTGAATAATTGATTCTTCTTTGGCTACTGAAAATAAAATTCCTACTGGCAATTTGTAAAAGATTTCAGCTTGGCTGGCATTGCCTTAGGTGTTTCTTCTTACATCAATGAGGTGAAAGTCTTCTTATTATATTTATGTCAGAGAAAAAACACGAAAGAGAAATCTCCACACATATAACGTTTGTCAGTTAACCACTGGGCACTTTGCCTAACTTTGCCTAAAAGTCTGCACTGCCTTAAATTAAAGAAACATGATATCAAAGTTAAAGGAAGAATTAATTCTTCTAAAACTCAGGATTTAGTTTTTACCTTTATAAAATCCTGCACAATGGCTATTGATATTTAGTTCCATAGAAATGGATAAAAATCGTAATTTCTTTATACTTGAAAGTTAGTCTTTTTATAACTGTTCAATACATTTTATAAAAAGTTCTTCATTTAAATAATAATATAATTTCATAGCTTCAGGATGCTGAACTTTCGCCAGTCATAGCACTCACAGTGTCTAGTAAGTTTTTTCAGAGTCTCTAAGCAAAAGAAATACCTGACATATCTGCTTATTAAATAGTTAAACCCAAACAACTTAATAATTATAATTAAAACATAGAAGCCATTTAGAAAAATAATACACTTGAAAACAAGCAAAGATATTGCTGAAGTAGCTAATGACACGTGTCCACCTGTCGGCCACTGCACAAGTTTTCAGCCTTGGAAAGGGATGAACACCACCTATAGTTGTTTCTTGTTCCATGTTGATTTTCACTTGGTGCTTGCTTCTTATCACAGCAGCTGCTGAAAATAGTCCACAACAATATGATGTCATCAGGGGAAAGTAAGTAGCTCCGATGTTGACTCTGAACTACTGGTGAACTAACTAGTGCTTTGTCTTAATTACTTTGGTCTTGCTAGGACAAAACAGCTGACAGCTACAAGTTAAAGGAGGAAAGGGTTATTTTAGCTCATGGTTTGTAGAACTTTAAGTCTGTAGTTTGCTGGTTCCAAGGCAGGGCAGCATGGCAGAGGAGAAACAGCTCCTGGCATGGCAGGCAGGAGGCAGCAAGGCTGCCTTCCATCTTTCCCTTTCTATTCCATCCAGGCTACAAACCTATTGGTTGGTGTCACCCACACCCAGTATGGGTCTTCCTTCTTCAAGAAGTCCATCATCCACACCCCGAGCTATGCTAAACAAATCAGTGGATGAATCCAGTACCACACATCCAAGATCCAGTCATTCCTAAGAGCCCCACCCATGAGTGCATGAGGCTTTGGGAGGACACCTAGATATAAGCCAAAACAGTTTTGGTGGTGTCTGTCAGATAACACTGTGTTTCCATTAAAGCCAAGTACTCTGTGGCACCTTTCAAAATCTGCTGCAGTTTTCTGGGGGCTCATTACAGTTTGAGAAGGGCCGCACATAGAAGTATAGTGTCCAGAAATTTTTATGCATACATCTCTTAGTTTACTATCTAAAATTAGATTTCTTGTGTTTTCAATTCTTGGTACTGATGTTAACTGTCAAAGAAAAGAAAAACTAACTATTAATGCATTTAATAAACATACTTTTTTTTGTACCAGGGATCAAACTCAGGACCTTGCACTTTCGAAGCTGGTGGCAGAACCACTGAGCTAAATCCCTGGCCATAAACATAATTTTACAATGACTTCAATTCACTTCATGGAATAAGCTTATATTCTGTGACTCAGTGATTTTCCTTCTAGGAATTTGTCCTGTGAAAATGACTAGAGATATGCATAAAGATCTGGGCATGAGGCTACCTAACACCCTATTGGTTATAAGAGTGAAAAATATCAGGACTACTCAGTGGAATTAGTTACCAATCAACTGGAAATAGTCAATTACCTACTAGTGGAGGGAATTGCTGAATCATAGAGTCTGAGTATATTAAAGCTTTGAATATACTTTGTTGAAGCATCGAACGAAAAGGTAGTAACAACTGAAAGTGCACCATCAATGGAAGTGAGTGGACACCAAATGGCACTGTAATTTCCTATCAGTTAAATCTGTGCATAGCAACAAGAAGAGAGATTCTGCCGCCTCTTCAAAGGTCAGAAATTGAGAAGTATTAGATTTATACTGCCAAATAAAAAGTAAGTAGTGTTTACTAATAATGTTAATTTATAAATACTTCCAAAAGTGTGCTGATGCTCGCCAGTGAGATTTTGGCAGCAAGTTCTAGTTACTGCTCAAGAGTGAGAAGACCAAGCCTGAATAGCTGAAGCAGCGTTGTTACTCTGGTTTGGTCTGGATGCTTCTACCTGGTTTAACAGTCTTCAAAATACACTCATTATCTAAATTGAAAATCTGTTCTTCCTGAATTTTCTGAATAAAACTACCATCCATATATTTGGCCAATGCAGGCTGGGGAATGGTCCAAAAAATACCACTCTAAGCCCCTACCCAGGCCTACCAGCAAATTGGTCACCAGTTCCTGTCCATGGTGTTTCTGGAACATCTCTCAAATATACCTCAATTTAATGTCCCGGTTTGCACTTTTGTCTTTCTTCTGTGCAGCCTACATTCAGTCTTATTCTACTGTATCACACGGACAGAAGAGTGTGATTTCTGAAGTATGTATCAGATTGGATCATGTCTCTGCTCTGAATTTTAAATAGATTTCTGTTGCCTACAGAATAGACTGGAGTTGAGTTTTAAATAGTCCTAGGAGCCATGAAGCGCTCTGCATGTCACACAGCTGGTATCACAGAACCTCCTCATCCATTAGTCAAACCATGGTCTTGCTTTGGCCACATCCTGACCTAGCCTTGTCCCCGATAGTTTGGCTTTTGATTTATTTTCATGGGCATAGCCTTTCTCTAAGCTTCTCACATCATGCTCTGCACTGTGTCTTTGGCTTTGACTTTTTTGTCCTGTTCTATTTGTCCTTGCTGCCATCAGCTGCCGTGGAAAAGTGTATAGAGAATTCTGCTAGAATCAGGGCCTCAGTGCAGAGGGAAATAGAAGTGATGCTGACTCGATACCTAGTACCACTTCTTAGATTCACTTTAATGACGTATAGTGCTGCCTCAAAGCCAGGGTCAGGCTGAGCTTGTCAGAAAGGGCTCAGTTGCCTAAATGTCAAGAGTGAGGGTTACAGCCCTAGAACTAAGGGAAAGCTATCGTAGAAGCACTGTAGAGATAAGCTTTTAGTAACAGAATGTCTTCTTTACATTTCTTATCATTTATTTATTTATCAACAGATAATTGAATATCTTTTTTTCTGTACAGTGTGATGTTGAGGTATATTTGTACCTTGTATGATGATCAACTCGGGATATTTATGGTTTTAAAAATTATTTTATTAGTTTTTCTTTCTGCAGGTTAAGAAATATTTTTTTCCATTTTCTAAATTATTTGCAGATGGCTTAGGATTTGAAAAAAGCAGGCAATCATAATTTCCTCTCTTATATTTTAGTTTATTAATAAATAATGTCCATAGTAAGCTGAGATATACTAATTTTAAATTTTTTTATGCTGCTAAAATGCAATTGGTTAATGAAAGGAAATAAACACATTATTAATATAAATGACATTTAATTTATTAAGTTTTTAATATTTCTGATTAAAGAAAAATACCCCAAATAAACGCATTTTAAGCAAGTAAAACGTTGACAGTACTGTTATTTATTTTAGTAACATATGATTATAATATTTATAATATACCTGCTGAGTCTGAAGTGCTTTGCTACCATTTAGTTTATAAGAACTTACTTTTGAATGAAAATAAGATAACTTAATTTTCTTATGTGGATAGAAAATGAATATAAATATTGAAATGAGGTAGTGCTGTAAAATGTGTATAGGAGGTTTTACAGAAATCAAACTTGTATTCATGTCTTTATTATTGTTTTAAAATTATGATATATAATACTTTAGTGCTGGAAAAGGCTTTTATTGGCCTTCAGTCTTGCAGGGGACACATGAATGAGGATGACTGAATTGGGAAGATTTTTTTTTTGGTCCCGAGGATTAAACTCAGGACCTTGCGCTTGCCAGGAAGGTGCAGCACCACTGAGCTACATCCTGGACCGGAATTGGGAAGATATTTGGGACCCAAATAGGATCAGTGGGTCTATTTTGTCAGGGAGACTTGGGAGAGCAGAGAGGATCACTGAGTGGAGAGAGAAGGAATGGTCATGTAGATCCACGTCCTGTCTGAGACAGGCCACACTAATAAGATACTTTCCCTAGGTAAATTCATGTAAAAGTATGACTTCCACTTTCACTGAGCATCAAGTAAATATTCGCCAGATTCACCATTAATAAAATGCTAAAGAATAAAAGTTCAGAAGGTACAAGATTCTATTTTTAACGAAAAAAGGAAATATTTACATTTAGGCAAATGTTGATTATCAAACATGTTGTGAACATTTTCCGGACCCAAATAATTATGTCTCAGTAAGAGAAGCTTTCTGTGATACCCTACCTTCAGTAATAACAAACATATTGTAACACTCATCCAACTGATGAGTGGTTTTGGGCTTTAGGAGAGTTTTCCGTAACAGAAAGACTAGAACGGAGTAGCAGGGAGGCCATCTGTTTCAGTGTTGAATTTGAATTTTCTATTATTAATATAACAATTAGAAATTGATAAATTATTCTAGATAAAGCCTGTCTTCATTAATATTTAAAACCAGACAAGTGGATGGTTTGGTTGGAGGACTCGGATGGGGTTTGAATCAAGGCAGACCACAATTTAGTGGTTATATGGTTTGTGTTCCTTGTTAAATTCTGGAATAGCATGGGGATATAGGAAAACATTAAATTAATTTCTTTTTTCACTCTTGTTTTCCTGCAATTTACCACATTACACCCTTTGCTATAATATGTGCCATGTTCAATTAAGGTGTGCTAGTATGTGGAAATATTTTTCAACAACTCTGTTGAAATCTCATGAATGAGGTCAGCTCACAGGGTCAAACTAATACATGCTAAATACTTGTATGTAATGTTTTAGCTTCAGACAGGCTCTAAGGCATTTATTTGACATACTCATGAGAATAATTGGTTCTCCAACAACCTTGACAGAATAGGCTTTTTGAGAATAAAACAGGCCCTCTTTCATTCTTTTCCTGTAGCTCATTTTAAGTAGCATCTTACAGCAATCCCAATTTTAAAGTTACTTCTGTTCACCCAGTGAAAGTAACTTGTTCCTTTTGATTCTTTTTGTTCTTGGGTCTTTAAATTGCTTAGAGCTGTTTTCTCAAACTGTCACTGTTAATCATGTACATTTGTTTTGCCTTATGCTATTAGTGGGATGGAATTTACTAGCTTCTTTGCCTGATCCTGTTATACTGATACACTTAACATCTGCCATAAATGATTTATGAAGATTTAGTGAAAATTATATTTAAATATATTTAAGGGGCAAACTTTTTTGAAACCATAAATGGTTTCCTCACATTTCAGTACTCTGCAACACTTTCTAGTTATAATTAAGAGATAACTTCATTTCATTATTATTTTGGAGCCTGAAGCTGTCACAATTTATCTTTTATTTTATGCATTTTCCCTTTAAATGAATTCATAAAACTCTAATTTTATACAGGTGAGTGCAGGCCTTTGGGTGCAATTTCTTTTTCAGATCAGATGGATGTTTCAAAGTATGAGTTTGTGATTTTTTTTGGAGTAATGTAAAATCCTAGGCTAGGAATGTAACTTAACAGAGGGAACACGCACACACACGCGCACACGTGCGAATTTGATGCTTATTTATTTTTTTATATTGCTCATACCAAAGGTCATTTTATTTAAATGGGTCAAATCACTTGGGCCACTGAAACTAATGTAATAAATCTGGCTACTTACATTAAAGCATTAGCTTAATGGATTAATATGCTGCTTCTAAATAAACAGCTCTCTTGAGATTATTTCAGCCCAGGAGTTCAATAAATTTACCACCCCCAAATACTATGCTTAAATAGAGTTCAACTCTCATGGGAGTTCAGCCTTGCAAACTCAAAATCAAACTTTACAAGGGCTTTCAGCTGCATTTCCCTTCCTATGCTTCCTTTCTTTCCTTCCCTATCCTCTTGCTTTGGGAGACCGTATGACTAAGAAGACTCCTTAATGTAAGTCTAGACACTCAAGACCTTAAAGTCTGTAATTGCTTCCCACAGCTTACTGTAATATCTTAATGTAAGGAGCACCATTTAACCTCTTTTAGGGCAAGTAACCTCAGTCTTACAACAAGGGTTCTGTGTGTGTTTGTGGGCAAAGTGGTTTAAAGAAAATTTCCAGAGCTGCTAGGGGTAGGTGGATAAGGGAGAAAGGTCTTGTCAACTAAGATGGAGTCAGCTGACCTGAGTTCAGTAAGTACTTAGTAAGTACTTATGTTAGTAGTATTACTAAAAAAACCAAACAAAAGTAAATAAAAACAACTTTCAACTTTCTACTTGCTAGTGTATGCACAGCACTGATTGCTATACTGCGGCAGACACAGACGTTAAGGGAGAGAAGTGCATATTAGAAAGAAACCTCTATTTCAGCTTTGGTCTGTATATTCCTTTTGCATATATTTATTTCATTAATTAATTATTTTAGTTTATTAGTACATGTGTGGAGTATGTAATGGTTACATTCCTTGTGGGATGTTGGTACTTGTACATATATGTACATAACACATCTTCCTTCCTTTTTGCATCCTCCCACCTACCCCTTCATCCTCTTCCTTTCTTGTGTGTGTATACAGAATACATTGGCGCAAATACTTATAGATGTTCAGGAAGTGTTTTTCAAAACATACTTTAAAAAGCATTAATTAGACATGGTAATCTTTGGCCTTGAGTATATTCTTGCTTGACTCCCAGGATAGTTTAAGAGATGAGGACATGGATGACTTCTGGTAAGAGAGCTATCTATCCTTCAGTGCTGCAGGCTCCGCTGCTCCCTAATGTTTTGAAATCAGCAAGGTTTGTACCCTTCTATATCTTTCCAGGCTTTGCTGAGGATTGAGCTTACGCTCTCTGATAAATCAAGTCATTAAGTTAAGGGCCATTTTATCCCTTCACTAAGACACGGAGGAAAAGAGAGATGCTGAGCCCTAGCAGGAGGCTCTGTGAAGACAGGTAGAAGTGTCCAGACCAACCAAAGAGTGGCCACTCTTTTAGATCTTGCTTGGCATTCTTATTCTTGAGGATAAACTGGCCAATTACTGCCAAAATCTGATGTGGAAAATCCACAGATACTTAGAAGTTTTTTTTTTAATAAACTAATACCACTTGCAAACATTACTGTGCTTTTACTTTTTAGTATGAATGTAATATTTCTCAATCTCTGGCTTTTGAAGAGGTGGAGAATCCCTCTTCTGGTTGCTGCATATAGACCCAGCTGTCCTGGGTGGTCCTTGCCTGGTGCCCAGAACACCGTTTCCGGTTTCTGTTCTTGTGCACTGAGGTGGCCTTTCAGTATTTATTACCTTTCTGTGCAGTGATTCGACGGGGTCTATCAAAAGTCTTAACATGTTTATATTCTGTGATTCAGCAATTCTCTTTTAGGGATTCTTTTCTAGGAAATTATCAGATATGTGCACAAAGATATATTTATAAGAATGTTTAATAACCTGTTAGTCATGAGTGGAACTGAATCTTCTAACAAAATGACTCCTGGTTAAATACAGTCTAGTTTGGCAAATTGGAATTGACTCTAGTTGTGAGGAATTATTATTAGAATTTTTAGAAACATAGAGAAAATATTTACTACAAAGTATTTGGTGAAAAAGTTCATCCTGAAAGAATGTACACGCTGTGAACTAACTTGGACCTTTAAAAAGTAAGTACAAAATTCCAGAGTATTTAGAACTATGGCCCAAAAGGTTAACAATGGCTCTTTGGAAGTAGAGCTGTGGTTAATTTTAACTTCTGTGTGTTTTCCTTTTTCTTTTTCTTTTTTTTCTCCTTTGGTACCAGGATCGAACTTGCGACCCTCCGCTTGTGAGGCAGGTGGTGGAACCAATGAGGTAAATTCCTGGCCCTATTTCTGTGTATTTTTCTATGTTTTCTAAGTTTTATTGTTTTTTAATAAGAAAAATACTGATAGTAACTTTTAAGAGGCATTTGTGGGCTCTGACAGTGAGCAACAAGCAAGCATCATCCCATAAGGGCTTCTTAAGGTCAGGTCCCTGGCTCTTCTGCCTGTGTGTGCAGGAGGACGTGAGCATCGGTTCTCCAGAGTGCCTGTTACTCCACGTGGCCTAATTCTCTGATTTTAAGAGAATCAGGATTTGTAGATCTCTTGCTATCTCAAGCAATTTTTCAATTGTAGAGAAGTAGAAGCATTTTACTATCAGAGCTAATGGTCCATACCAGTACTGCTACCCTGTAGAATAATTATGCTTTTAAGGGGCAGATTCTCTGATATCCTGTGATGGTTAAGTGTGGGATTGTTCTCTTTATTTCAAGAGGAGGAGTGGCTCTAATGTAATGCTTCTGAATGATGGTGAGGGGAATGGACATTTGTCTTCAGAAGAGTTGTTCTTATAGGGTCATTGTCCTGAAGCAGTGTTCTCTTAGAATCTGCTTGATGTCTGACTGTGTAGCAAAAGAATTAAATCTTTACAAGATGGGTGCATGTATGTGTATGTCAATTCATTTTTTTTGACACAGGTTCTCCCTATATAGTTCAGGCTGACCTTGAACTTACTATGTAGATTAGGCTGGCCTGGAGCTCACAGTGATCTTCCTGCCTCAGCCTCCTGAGTGCTGGGATTACAGGTGTGTGCCACCATGCCCAGTATGAATTTATATTAAAATGGCTGAAATCAGCACAGATAAAGGCAGTGTATTTTTACCCTAAAAATTAAATTAAAAATATGTAACTTTTTTTTTTTTCAGACTAGGGATAAAATGAAAAGAATAGCCAATTATTAGAATTCTTTCAAATGTTTATGTGATGTGAAAAATGTACATCTAAAATATATAACTTTCAAACTCAATAAGTTTCAAACTATTTCTTACCCTCTATTCTGTGGGTTATATGAAGGAAGTAATACGTGCCACTGCAAATTTGCTGGCTTGGCATAAGAGGCCTCATATATATGATACTTTGGGGATGTAGAAAGGTAAATGAATATAAAATACTTATTTATATCTAGGCCTTTGATGAAGATTGTAAAAGGAAAAAAGAGAAAAAAAAGAGGAAAGCTTATATTCATTGATAATGACTCTAAACAGTCAATGAGAACTGCCAATTGGACTGGATTAAGAGTCTCCTGGAGTGGCGACTGGATTATGGGGTGCTGTGCCCATCAGTGGTGTAATCCACTAATGTTCATAGCTGGATGTGCTGTGGGAAGGTGGGGCCCAGTTGGAGGTGGGTCACGGGGGTGTGCCTTTGGACAGAAGATCTCTGGCTAACACACTTCCCCTGTGTGCTGCTTCCTGGTCACCATGAAGTGAGCAGCTTTGCTTCACCATGCCCTGCTGCCATGATGTTTGTGCCTTGGAGCTGGCTGACCTTGGACCAAACCCTCTGAAACCATGAGCCAGATTAAACCTCTCCTCCTTTATACTGTGTGTGTTGGGTCTTTTGTCTCAGCAATGGGAAAGCTGACCTATGTAATGAGATGGACAGACTGCACTAGAAATATAAAATATTATCTCTACAGGAGACAAACACATGAGTTGAGTATTTAAGGGGATATTGGAGAACATCTGCCTCAAGGGTCCTGAAAGTCCAGTATACATATATGGTAGAATATGTGCAAGGGAACTTGAGGATATAAACAATCAACTGCTGAGCATTTTTCAGCTGCTGAAACCTAGCGCTATCCTCCTGAGTTGTATAAGAATTGGATAGGGGCTGGGTGTGGTGGCACACACCTGTAATCCTAGCACTTAGGAGGCTGAAGCAGAAGGATTGCCATGAGTTTGAGGCCAGCTTGGGTTACATAGTGAGTTCAAGATCAGCCTGAACTACTTAACAAGACTCTGTCTCAAAAAGAAAAGAAAAGAAAAGAAAGAAAGAAAGAAAGAAAGAAAGAAAAGAATTGGATAGAGGAGCAGGGAATTCATTGGTTATATGAATTCTAAAAATTTCTCGGTAGCTCTTGCTGAGAACCCATGCAGTTTAACTTTTTAAATTTATGAATGAAATGCCAGGGCCTGAGAAATTAAGTGTTGTTATGTAAATTACCACACTAATTTTTTAAGAAAGCTGAGACTGAGTCCTCATCCAGAGTATACATTTTTAATACTAAATTGATAGATATTGCTTTACATCTGCCACCTTTTTTTGTCACTCGATTAATTTGCTTTCTGAGATGGGGTCTCGCTCTGTTGCCCAGGCTGGCCTTGAATTCCTGGGCCAAATAATCCTCTTACCTCAGCTTCTCAAGTAGTTGGGACTACAGGTACATAGCACTGCACCTGGCTTACTGTCATTTATTGATGAACTTAGTTGTCAGGACTGCTATTGGCCTAGCTTGGGTCCTATCTCTCCATGTTTGTCCTTTGGGGTAGGCATGAGTGATATTTGAGAAGATGCCCTCTAGGAAATCAAGATGTAGATCTGTTCTATGGTTAAAGTGAGCTGGGAAATAAGAAAAAGGAAACAGCATGTGTAAACTATTGCTTCAGAGGTGTTGTTGAGAGAGAAGGGGCAATGGCCAGGTGAGAGAGAAAGGATGAAAGCCTTGATATGATATGGTGAAAACAGTGAATGGAGAAAGTGCTGTAGAAATAATTTCAGCTGGTATTGATTATATATAAGAATATGTTAGGATTTTGCATTAATGCTGCATAGCAAACAACTTCACAATTCTGGGGCTTTTTACAGCAGGCATTTCCTTCTTTCTAATGGAGTTGGAGGATAGATCCGACTTGGGTTCTGCTGTGCTTGGTGGGGCTTGGATGCTTGGGGTTGATGAAGGTTTGATCCATGTGACTGTCTTTCAGGGCCCAGAGGCAACAACAGGCATCTCTTTACAAGGCAGATGACAGAAGTGTCAGTGGTCAGCCAAGCTGCTACTGCATATTTATATCCTCTGTATCATGCTCCTTCACAGAGTCCACTGTTCGGAGAAAGTCACAGTGCTCAGCCCGACATCACTGGGCCAGAGAGGTGCACACCCCAGTAGGATCCGCAGAGAGAGCACATACATTTTGGTAATGAATAGCAGGGTTACACATGACAAGGCGTAAGAAGCCACTGCTCCTCACTGGCACCTTCCTTCTGCACAAGGACTGTGATATATTGACTCCTAGTCTGGAGGGATGCTCTTCTGGGTTCCCACAGCTGTGTTTGCTTACTTTACCATAGCATTTATACTTTCACTGTACAATTAGAGTGTTCACAAAGGCTTCACTGAGAGGCTGACATTTGGATTAAGCCCTGACAGAGGTAAATGAGGGGGATATCTGGGGAAAGGACACTCTAGGCAGGGATAAAAGCAAGTATGAAGGCACTGGAGGAGAATATAACTGCTCTGCTCAAGGGTCATGGAGCAGGCTTGCATGGTGGGGACAGAATGGGGGAGCAGAGTGGGAGATGAGGTCAAGAGTGTAAGGGAACAATGCCAGATGAAGCAGAAGAGTGGCATCTAGTTTGCTTTTACAGGGTCATTTCTAGTTGTCGTATTGAGAATACGCCTGAGGCTTGAGCGCACAAACATGGCCGTTGTTGTACTGCTGAGAAGAGGTGATGGTGAGGTGAACAAAGGTGATAGCAATGGAGGAGATGAGAAAGGGACAAGTTCTAGACATACAGTGTTTTATTTTTATTTTTATTTATTTTTTATTTTTTTGGAACCAGGGATTGATCTCAGGTCCTTGAGCTTGCACAGCAGGCGGCAAAACCACTGAGCTAAATTCCCGGCCCTGACATATGGTATTTTATTTTTATTTATTTATTTATTGGCACTGGGAATCGAACTCGGGTCCTTGGGCTTGTGCAGCAGGTGGCGAAACCACTGAGCTAAATCCCTGGCCCTGACATACGGTATTTTAAAGGCCGAGTCAATAGGATTCGTTGGCTATATGAGAGAAAAAGAGCCAGTAATGATTTCAAGGCTTTTGGAACAACTGGAAGGACAGAATTGTCCTTTGCACATATGGGAAAGATGGAGGAAGAAGCGATTTTGGGCTAAAATCAGTTTTGCTCATGAGATTTTTATTAGAGGTCTAGGTGAAGATGTTGATAGAGATCCCAGGCAGTAGATTATATTATCTGTTCACAATTCTTCCCACTCTCCTATCATTGTTGTGGCTTCTTTTGGGTGGAGATGCTTCTCTGCCTCAGTGGTGATGGGCATGGCCATGTTTCTGGCTTTGGCCAATTAAGTGTCAGTAGAAGCGATACTGCAGCAACTCAGCTGAAGTCATAGATAGTAGGGCATGATATGGCAGCCCCTTTGAAGATTTTACTCTCTGCCACGGGGAGAGTTTAACCTTGCAAAGCTGCTGGTACCCGGATGAAGGATAGGGAAGCGGACCTGAACTGCTCCTGTAACCAGAAGCTGAGGTGCCTCAACAAGCCTGCAGACAAGTGCAAAAGAAATAGATATTTGTTATTGGAAGGCACTGAGCTTGTGAGTTGTTCGTTACAATGTGTTAGCAAAGCAGAAGCTTGACTAATGCAGTTAGATATGTGAGACTGGAGTTTATGGGAGAGGTCAGGGCTAAAAATATAAATGTGAGAGTCAGGAGCCTGTAGATTGCTAGATCATCAAGGAAATGAGTGTAAAGAGATAAGAGATCCAGAAACTGAGTCACTGTGAAGCTGTCACAAAGGGAGGAGGAGCCAACAGAGGAGACTGAAGAGGCTCTTGGCTGGGAAAAAACCAGGAGAGTGTGTAGTCCTGGAAGCCAAGGGAAGGAAGCCTTAATGAGGAGGGTATGATCAGCCAAATCAAAAACTGCTGCCTTCTCATGTAGGTGGAAAAATGGACCTAGTTTGCAACCTTAAGGTGACCTTGACAAAGAAGTTCTACTTAGTGACTGTGTTTAACAAAATGATTTAGCTGAGACTATAAACCTTGAGGTAAGAGAAAGGGGAGGATTTTTGGAGTAATATAATTTATTTGATAAGAGATTGTGGGATTCAGCACTCAAGGAGGAGTTCGCGTTAGGTGAAGACATGGAGAATTAACCTGCAGCAATAGAGAAGAGCGGAGGCCATGCAGGCTGCTGGGTGGAGGTGGTAGAAATAGTTTCTAGAGCTATTCTTTTCTTAGAGATATTGGAAGCAAAGTCATTACTGAGAGTGAAGATGAGTTGCTGGAATTTGGGGTGGAAGAAGAGATGCGAGAAGCTTTTAGGAGAATGAGAAAATTAAGTAGAGAAACACAGTTTATTCTCTTGGTAGCCCTAGAAGTATTTTTGAGATCAGTGGTTATGATTTAAAGATACAGCAAGAGCCAGGGATTTAGCTCAGTGGTTCCGCCGCCTGCCTCGAAAATGCAAGGTTCTGAGTTTGATCCCGGTATCAAAAAAAAAAAAAAAAATACAGCAAAACAGTTTTTCTCCATTCATATTCAGCTCCATGGGTGTTGTGACAGAGTAAGTTGAGATTCAGAGTTGGCAATTTCACCAAGTTAGAACCATGATGTAAGAGGATATGGGAATTGAAGTTTTGTGCAAAAGAGATAATGACAGGACTGGGATGTAGCTCAGAGCCACAGTGCCGGCCTGGCAAGTGCAAGGCCCTGAGTTTGATTTCCATTACCAAACCAAACCAAATAAAAGAGACAATGAGCTATAAGACTTTAAACTACAAAAGGAGGGCAATAGATATATGAATAATTTGTGGGAAGAAGGCATAGGTCCTGACTGGGAATAGGATATGAGAGGGAAAGAGCACGGAGGACAAGAGGTGGTGGGGGGAGGGTGCGGCGCTGGACATCCAGCACGTGAGGAAGTGTCTGTCAGAGATGGCCAGGTTAGGTGGAAGCCATCAGAGATATGCTCCGGGGTATCGGAGGGATTGTCCAGGTACATCTGAAGTCATCATGACTGATGAGAAGTAGAGGGCTGGAAGTGACAGTGAATGAGGAGCTCAATCCTTCAAAAAGTGATGGAAAAGACTCAGGTTTGTAAATAATTGCAATGAAGAGGAGTAGTGGGTTGTTAATCTGAAGACGTGAGAGGAAACCATATGCTGTTGGGATACCCAGGTCAAGTTGAGGCTATTAAGGGAACAAGGGATTTGACTGATGACTGGGTAGATTCCAAGGCACACTGGAAATGTTTCAGGATTTGGGGATGAGTTCATAAAAGGGTAAGTACAAGATAAGTGGTAAGAAAAGTTTGGGGGATAAAGGCATACTGAGTGATCAGTAAATCAAGGACAGAGAGAGAGAAGTCTGTCCAAGTCCCAAGGCAGGTAGATGGTAAGAGTTGGGGTAGTGAGTGGGAATTTAGCTGGACCCATAATTTGGTGACCCTCTTTTTCATGTCAAGGACAGTATGGAAAAGGGGGAGGAGTGGTTTTACTGGGGTGTGAAGAGCCCCAAGGCATGGATTTGGGATGTTGTGGTGTGAGTGTGGAGGCAGACTGAGTGTAGAGCCACCTGGCATATGCCGTTACTGGGACACTGTTTTCAGAGCCTTTCAATTTAGAACAAGAGCTCTGCTTCCCTCATCATGATAACTCTTTTCTGATTACATCCTGAAAGCCATGGTTCAGTAGTCAGGTCTTTGCTAGGTTAAGAAGCAAAGGGCAAAATAACATATTGAGAACATGGACACAAGACACAGTTGCAGGACAATTGGATCTTATCTCTTCATCCTTTTCTTTATTGTGTGAGGATAAGTTGGCCAACACTGTCCCTGACTTCAAAAACACTTCAAAGAGAAATGAAAGAGTGCCCAAGCTGTTTAATATGAAAAGAATAAATGTGGTGAGGGCTGTGTATCTTCATCCTCCTGCCCTGACCATGTTATATCCATGGGTCAACTTCAGAGCGGAGGAAGAGATGATCTAGGAGTTGTCCATTCTGACTCTTAGGGGACTCTATTTGAAGTTTCCCACAAGATCCTATGGACTAGTTCCCTTGGAGAAGATTAATTCACATTCTGCTTGGCATGAAGACTCCCTTTTCCCCAAATGGAAGGCTTCAAAAAGATCAACGAAGTCATTTTGGCTGTTTTACTGAAAAAAATTTCCTTTACTTTTCTTAGCAATTGGGACATAAACATTCTTTCTATAAGGTTCATTTTAAAAGCTACTTCACTTACTATGGTTAATTTTATGATAGAATTTCACTTTTGGCCACTCTAATTTATGGTGTTAAAGTGTTACATCTGAGTACTTTGCTTAATTGGCTTCCAGAGAGTGACTGACAGGCATGGGCTATGTTAATCCGCTCTGAATCTCCATAGAAAATTTCTTTTACCTTCTATAATAATTTTATGCTTAGGGGCTGTCAGGAAATAGCATAAATCCTATTGGGAATCCCACATTCTAGAGAGGCTATCGTGTGGAAAGGTAATAAACCCCATAGCGCCTGGATACTTGTGGCCGATCCTCGAAGATGGGATTCTTGAATAATTTTACTATGACAGATTGAGAAGTACCACTCTACTGCATTTAGAAATGAGATGCATTTTCATTCATCAGTAGAATCCTTTATTTTGGAGTCTTGAGACAGGTGGTAAAAGCCTCGTTTATCCTTTTGCCATTCCTGAGGAAAACCACGTCAGATTTTTATTCCTTCTAAATAGCAAACAGAGATAAAATAACCACCAGAAAGAGAATAGAACCTAACAAGCTGTGGCTAGAATGGGCCTAAGTCACTGTGTATCATTTCATTTTTCAGGTGGAAATGTTAGCTGATTAGCGTACGCGAAGTGGTTTCTCCTCAGTAGTAAGCAAAGCTGTGTCATAACTTAATTTTAGATAAATTAGGTTCATACTTCTCACTTGTTTTCAGATTGTCACAGAGGGCTCACAGTTATTTTTAGAATTTTGTAGCAAATTAAAATGTACCATATGTGGCAATTTACATGGTTTATCTTTTCATGCTTGACTAAATAAGTGAAATTTAAAATCCCAAAGTCTATATGATTTTCTAATTTAGTAGTGTACATGGTGATTTCAGCCAAAAGGCCGTCTAGTAGAACGCGACAGGAGAGCTGTGTATAGGAGGGCTGCAGTGATACTCAGTTTCCGCCAGAGCTACGTAGATGCTTTTGGCTAATTTAAGATAAAATAATATCAACATTTTTTATTTGTTATTTTTTTCTCAGTTGCTTCTAATCTGTCTTTGGAAATCTACTACTAGATAATTTCCAATTGCCAGGGAGATCACCCACATTAAAAAAAAAATTTAACTAATGGTTGCATTAGTTTGCTATTGCTGATGTAACAAGTTACGCAAAGTTGGTAGTTCAGAAGATGCAGATTTATTATCTATAGTTCTGGGTCAGGAGTTCAATATGGCATCTGCAGGTCTGTGTTTGCTTTGGCAGCTCAAGGAGAGGAGTGAAGCTGCTTCTTTGCCCTTTTCAGCACCTAGAGGCCACCTATATTCCTTGGCTCAAGACCCTTCATTACATTTTCAAAGCTAGCAGCTTGGGTCTGGTCTCACAGAGTCACCCTTCTGGTTCTCTCTTCTGCCTTCCTCTTCTACTTGGAAGGACTCCTGCACCACCTGAATAATCCAGGATTATTGTCCTATCCAAAATCATCCGGTGAGCAAACATATCCCACTGAAATCTTAACTCCTCTTGTGATGTAATCTAACATAGTCACAGGTTCTGGATTAGTACTTAGACAGCTCTGGGGGTCAGTCTGCTTTCAATACTGATTAGGACAGAAAATATCCACAAGAAAAAGAGACCTTGTGGGTTAATGACGGGTCTGGGAAAATCCAAATAAAGGCACAAATTGTGATTATAGTGTCTTTAAAAACAACAATTCTTAGCTTTCACATCTGGAAAATACAGGTTTTGACTTAACTATTTTTCAAATTTGTCTTTCACAACTACCTTACTGGTTTTATTGTGTTCTTATAATATATATATTTTTTACATCAAGTAGCTTTCAAAACAATCTTTAAAAATAGGAATATAGGCTGGGGATTTAGCTCAGTGGTTTTGCCGCGCAAGGACCCGAGTTCAATCCCTGGTACCAAAAAAAAAAAGTAGGAATATGGCAAGAAGAAAGGAAAAGTACAAAAAAGTAGAGAGTACTACAGCGGTGAATACATGATGTTATAAATTGGCCCAAAGCCACAGCAGTACAATTACAGTTAACTGTAATGTAGACTTGGACCCTGGGTGGTAACAATGGGTTATCAGTTGTATTAAGCGTGCCACTCTGGTGGGGGCTGGTGAGATGGTGATTGTGAATATCTGGGGTGAGTGTGTGAATGTGTGTGTGTGTGTGTGTGTGTGTGGTATATGTGTACTCTTCTTTTAATTTTGCTGTGAATTTAAAAATAAATTCTTAAAATGTATGATGGTGCAAGAGATCAAAGGAGAGAGTAAAAGAGTAAGAGATCAAGCTCCCTCCAGGGTGAGCGGAGAGTGTAAGTGTGAGGCAGAAGGAAATGTGTCTGGGGCTGGCCGTGCCCATCCGAAGGGACCCCACCCTGCCAAGGGAGTGCTTAGTGAGGAAAGAGGGAGCCAGCGTAGGGAGGATTTGAGCAGGGCTGAGGGTGAGAAAGGACGTGTTTGGTGGCACCAAAGGCGAGGTTGTAGGTAGGAAGCCTGCAACTGAAGAGTAGCATTGGGAGCTAAGTCAAGCAATTCTGCCCGTTGGCTGTATTTCCAGGTAGGTGCCTTCGTGGTCACCAGAGACAGCCAGCGGCAACCAGGAACCCCAGCTTCACTTTGCTTCCTTCAGGAGAGAGAAGACTGGAGAGACAGGCAAGTGTAGGCTGTCGAGGGGGAGCTGGGATGTCAAGATCAGAGCTGGTCATGAACCAGAAAAGCCTTAGGTTGGAGGAGAGCAGAAACAGGGAGGGACAGGATGTGGGGAGAAAACAGGTGATATCCAGAGACGTTTCCTTAAGCAGAAAAGAGCAGTGGGCTGAGAGCCCATGTTCAATGGAAGAGGTGACTGTCAAGCTGCCAGTTTCCAGGTGAGAATATGGCCAACAAGGTCAGAGACTGCAGAAAGGGCGAGGAAGATGAATGAGGCTGGCATCTAGGGGGACCCAGGGCTGTAGGAGTGCATGTCGTGACTGAGGGTGCCCCACTGCCATGAGATTTCTGTATCCCTGCTAGACTCTCACTGATGTTTGGCGTCCTTCTTTCCACCCATCTGACTATGTGCAGGTTCCTCCCTTGTGTGAACAGTGGGTACCGGCTGCACTACCTTCCTACAGGCCACTGCAGCAGGCCAGGTGCTGCCTGACATTCATGCAGGTGCTGGTGATGGCCCAGCTCAGACGCTCAGGAGAGACAGTAACCCTTGGACCCAGGAGTCCCAGGTGGGTGGGGGCAAAGGTAACCAGCAAGGCATAAGAAGAAGTTGTGTTCCAAGGTAATTTTGGTTCCAGGGATTGAGCTCAGGACTTTCTGCTTTCAAAGCAGGAGAGAGAACCACTGAGTTAAATCCCCGGCTCTCCAAAATTATTTTGGAGAGCTAAATGATTGCACTACTATCATCCAGGCTTTTGAATGCATTAAATGCCACCAAGTCATACAGTTTAAAAGAATAAATTTTGTGGCAATGGAATTATGTTTCAATTAAAAAATTATAGACAAACACACAAAACCAGGTACTGCTTTTGGTGTTGGGAATTCATTAGTGTGTGAAAGAAACAAAAGTTGTTCCTGAGTGGAGCTAACCCTGTTAGAGGAATTCTAGCGGACTTCATAGTTTAAAGAAGTCCAAGGGTAGAGGACAAAAGAGGCCTGAGGAAAATTACAGGTGCAGGGAAAGGAGGTGGGACAGGAGAACAGAACTGAGGAAAATGGCAAACTTGCCAATATTGTGAGAGAACGACTCTTTTCTGAAACAAGAAGAAACAAAGAAAAGGAAGGACCAGCTATTGCAAAATCCTAGGTCAAAGTACAAGAAGAGAGCACTGCTTCTGTCTGGTAGTGTTGTTTCATAAAGACTGATGGAACTGAATTCCTGTACTGACTTCCCTTTACTGCATAGAGAAGGAAATCCTGGTTTTGTGCAGTCACTTCGCCCAGGATGAGGGTCTTCTGCATCTAAGTATTTGGCTCTATTAGGCTCTGATGGGTGTGTCCGCCTGCACAGCTGTTCTTACCTAAGGCTGTCTTTTCCACAGAGCAACTGATGGCATAGCTTTCAGCAGCGGTGTGGTCTTCTCTTTTAGGCTGTCGGTTTTTGCAGAAACCAGGCCTACATGTTCAAGGGCCTTGTGTCCATGCTCTTCATAATAACTCAACAAATATTTGATGTACAAACAGTTTCTTAAGAGCTACTTCATTTTCAGGAGAAGAATGTGTTGTCAGCGAATGTAGTCTAGTATTTCAGCTAGTAGGATATGGTAGAATATCCTATCATTTATTGATGGTTGCAGTTATGAAATACAACTTACTGATAAAGTGGAGGCGTGTGAAAGGACTCTCAAGGGTGAAAATAACTTAAAAATCCACAAGAGGGCGCTGTATTGCCATTGAAGTAAAGAGCGGAGCTAATGCGATCTCACCTAACTTTTCCAAGCAGGATATTTTAATGTATTTCCCTAGTGAAATATGAGAAAAAAGATAGCGATTCTTAAGTTCGTCTTTACGGTTTTCTTTTGGGGTGGGAGATTAGATTTAGAGATGCTCAGTTATTCGCAGGCTCCTGGAATATGTGTGATATGTCAAAGTTGATGATACATCGCTAGCTTCAATGAGCATATCTAAAGGCTTTAAGGATTTTTGTTTGGTTTTGATCTCATTGTGTCGCTTTCAAGGATGGATTGCAAAGCTGCCTCTGCTCGGCCTCCCTTGTCCTTTTCTGGGTGGTGGCCATACAAAGTTAGTGGTGCCCAGATGGGCCAGACTTCCTTGCTGTGAAGTCCTCTCACTACTGTCTCCACTGAGCAAGATTTCCCAGCGGAATAAAGCATTTGGTTTTCAGTGGCTTTTTGCCTACTGAGAGGCACAGCCAAACTGCAGGTAACAGTACAGAAGAGAGGGAAAGATTGTTCTAAATAATGGCTACTTGTATTTGGAGATTCACACTCATTGGTTTATGTGGTCAGAAGGGACGGAAACTCTGTTTCCATAGAAATGCCTGCAGAATTATTACTAGATTACTTATAAGTTTTACTTGGTTTCTCTAGGAAACTTTCTCTTTTCTTCCCATATGATTACAAATCGTATTAGCTAACAATATTTTCAGGGTTTGGCAGTCCTGGCCTTTCCTTCACTCTTAAAGCTGTTTGTTCCCTTGAGCTTGCCATTCCCCTTTGGTGGCTTCTCACTCTGAATATTCTTCAGCCAGTCCTCTTTTCCTCCATGTCGTTGTTGTCCAAGCTGCTTCATGGTCACACTCCCATGGGAAGGCTGTATGATTAAGATTAAGAGCACAGGAGATATTTCTTTTGGGTTCACATCACAAATCCAGCACTGACTGTGTATGCTTTTGTGTAAACTGTTTAAATGCTCAGGGCTTTTGTCTTACAAGCTGTGAAATGGAGATAGTGCCAATGCCCACCTCACTGACTTTCTATAAGGACGAGAGGAGCTGGTATAGAACTTGGAGGAAGTCCTGTCACATAGGAAATATCCTTTAAGATGTGCATGGTTAGCAAAACTGGCTCTCTGGATCCAGGGGTTCCACACTGATGCAGCCATATATTTGAAAAAACATTGTGTCTGAAGAGGAAGGGAATAAAGGGGACTGAGATGTAAGAATAAGGGAGGGTATTGAGGGGATGGACATGATCAAATTATGCTGCATGGATACATGAAAATACCACACCAAACTTGTTATTTTGTGAAATATGCACTAATGAGAATATGTTAAGATTGTGTCTGTACTGAACATGTATGAACTTATTTTTTGGCATTATTTCCTAGACAATACAATAACTCTGTATAGATTTTATGATTCACACTATACAGGAGGATACACATAGGTTATATGGCAAGTGCTATGCCATTTTGTGTGAGAGACTTGGGCACCTGTGGGTTTTAGTATCCTTGGGAATCCTGGAACCAACCACTTATGGACTCGCAGGGATGGCTATTATTATTATTATGCGTCTCTTTCACTGTGGACTTTGCAGGAGCTCATCTGTACCCAAAGTCTCACCAGTCCCCTTTATACCTGTTCTGAGGTCCAGGCACATTTCCTAGGGCTTTCTAGATATATCCACAGGGGCTGCCTCAGACACAACATGGCCAAAATCCAACCCATCATCTCTTACTCCTCTCCATGAAGGCTAGTTTTTTTTCTTTTTCCTTCTTTTAGCTGTATGGCACCATTTCTTGTCTAAGAGTCAAAGGCAGGAGATAACGAGTATTCTTGCCTTCAAGTCTTTACCTCCAATTCATTGTCTCAAATTACTGCGTGTACCTAATGATGCAGCCCCACACTCAAACCTTTCATCATTTCAGGGATTCTGAACTCAACTCCTTGGCACTACCTGGACCTCGTGCTTTCTACCCTGACCAGCATGACCTTTTACAAATGCAAATCTGATTCCATATCTCCTCAAATTAAATATACTCCATATTTTCCGTAGTGTTTAAGGTTATTTTGTGGCTTGACACACAATTATTTGATGATATGGTCCTGCTTGCCTTCTTGTAGTGGCTGGTTGTTTCTCTCTGCTATATAGAAAATGTTGTTCCTACATCAATACCTCACTGTCTATGTAGCAGAGAGATATTATCATTTAAATCCCTTGTGTTTAGTACACGTCTTTGCACACACAGAGTAGACACTGAGCACATGTTAATATCTATAGGAATAAGGGCCTCAATTCTATATGAATGGGAGTTTCTTTCCGTACATAGACTATAGAACTGTCCTCAATGTGTTGATTGGAATCAGCATGTTCCACAGCATAATTAAAATGTGAGAAATGTTTTTAGCACATCAGTAATACAGACAGTTTCAAATAATGTCAGAGGAAATGCAAGCCCATAGTTACAAATAGCCTTTTACATAAACAACCCTCCGAGGTGCATTTTCTTCTTAATGCATGCACATAACTTCCATTAATGTTCTCTCCCTCAGCGTTTAGCTTTTATTTTTATGTCTGTTGTATAAATTTGAGTCTTGACACTTTAATGGAAAGATCTTGCTTTGTGATGACATCATATCAAATTTAAAGCAGAGGTGGTTAGATTGTTTGGAAAACTTTCATCTGAGAATGTTTATCTTTAATCCTGAAGAAAAAATATTTTAAATCAATGCCATTCCACTTGCCAACTGAGTCTTCCCAGTCCACAGGTTCGGATGCTACCTTCATCCCTCTGATTTACATCTCCTGGCTTATTTTATAATGATAGCTGTAGGGACATGGCTTGCTGAGGTCCAATTCCATTTCATAGGTAAAGCACCCAGGTTGGAAATAAATTCGAGAAGTCATTATGGCTTTTACAGAAAGAGGCTTAGGTGCTGCAGGGAAGGTGATGAGGAAGAAGAGTGTGTGTGTGTGTGTGTGTGTGTGTGTGTATTGAGGTTTTTGTGCCCATAGTTCTGGCATAATTGATATGCTAGAAACCACTCTGGAGAGGCTTTGTCCTGTATCCTACATTTGTATCTCTTCACACTGACTTTGCAGTGCATTAACAGTTTGGATGTGACAGTGTCTCCTGGGTTTTCTTATGTTCTTGGCTCCTGAAAACATGGAGGTAAGCAGAGATGTTTGATTCTTATAATTTTCTGTTAGGTCTCCTAGCACGGTGTGGCCCTGAATCTTGCTTGTATAAACAGAAGTCTGAAACTCAGAGTATTCTCTGTAATCTCCACTCACTTCCCACCCCAAATGCTTTTAACAAAGTGACTGCCTGTTTGATGATATGTGACCTTGACCTTGATGATGAATTGTGACTCTGATTGTTATTTTTCTACTTTGTTCACTGGATCAGACAAAGCCTGCATGTTTTAATTCCAGCATAATACCACTTTGCCACTTACCCACTGTGAACCTCAGTGGATATTTCAAGGATCATAGAATCCTGAGCTGGAAACTAGACCACTGTCCTTTTGGGAGGAGGAACTGTGACTCATGGAACTGAAGTTACTTGCTCCTGACACATTTAATGTTTGAGCTCAGTTCCCTGACTTTCAGCATGGACCATCCTTCCATTACCCCATTCCAAATTTCCCTCATTTTCTCTTTTTCCACTCTCCTCACCCACTTCCTTCTCTTTTATTTCTGTTACATGGAAAACTTTCCTAATGTAGAGGACACAGTAATTTTTATATCACAAAAATCCTAGTAATCATTTCATCAGTGAGGATTATATTTTATTAAAAGGTATAAGCAGAGAGTTTTTTTGAGGATTTTATTCACTAGTAACTTTTTTTAGATCAGAGAATTGAGTCTTGACAGTTTTGTCTTGACACTTCTTAGTCAGAAATGTTCACTCCTTTTTATGCCTTTTTTTTTTCTTCCAGTATTGGGAATCAGATCCAGGGCCTCAGGCATGCTGGTTTAAGTCTCTAGCAATGAGCTATAGGCCCAGGCCAACTTGGCTCATTTTTGGTAGCTGGATACTTATAAGGGAAACTGTCTGGCTCTCAGCTCAACTTGGCCTCTTGTGTGTGGGATACCTGCCATGGTACTTTGGGTGATGATAATTCTCTAGTTGTTGTAATTTTTTTTCTTTATAATTTAAAAATATTTCAAGCATGCCAATAAAAACAAGAGAAATATAAAAGATATCTACATTACCCATGATCCTGAATTAATGCATATCAACATTTTCCCTCAACTTGTTCAGATGTTTTCAAGGAAATAATGCTTTGCAGATACATTAGAGAGTCCTTCAGTGCCCAAACATCTTCACACATAGGCCTTGTCTGAAAGTTAACATGCGCCTATTTCTTTATGTCTCTATGTGCTTTAATATTTTGTAGACTATAATGTATGTGCTCTTCGGCACTTTTCCTTTTTTAAATTCTAAATTAGTTTCTTTAGATATAATTATACAGGTAAAATAATTTATTTTCACTAACCCATATATTATTCATTTGGACTGCTATATATAGAACCATTTAATGAAAAATACCATAGTACCAGTAAACATCTCTATATGTATGATTTTAGTGAACTTATGTGGGAGATTCTGCAGGGCACCTACCTAAGAGTAGACATTTGGTTTGTAGGGTATGCTTAACTTTGCTACTACTGCTAGCTCTCTGCTTTCTTGAAAAAGTTTGCAGACCTTTATTTTAAGTCACTGAGCTTCTGAGGTTGTTATTATAGGATAACACAGTACATCTCCACAGATATTTTTATCACTGTGTGTCAGACTGTACGTAAAACGTCATGGACCTAATAACTCTTCTTTTCTTCTAAACAGCCTTATTGAGATGTAATTATATACTATGAAATTCACAACTGAAAATATATAATTCTATAATTTTTAGTAAATTTATAGAATTGTGCAGTCATCTGTATGGGATTTAAAGTAGTTTTGGGCTGTATCAAGTCATTTCTTCTAGAAATCTGGTTTTATAGCAATTCCATCAGTTTTAAAGCAATCCCAAGAAATTCCCTTACCCTCACTTGCAGTTAATCCTCATTTCTACCTGCAGCCCTAGATAACCACTTTTCTCCTTTTGTCTGTATAGATTTGCCATTTATAGACATGTCAAAAAAGGGAATCATATATTATGTACTCTTTCACATCTGGCTTCTTTTACTTAGTATAATGTTTTTGAGATTATCCATGTTTTAGCACCAATTTTTCTTTTTCACTTTTATTGATGAATGAATAGTTTCCCAATGTGTGTATAATTTTACGTTTTATTTTTCCATTCACAAGTTGATGGAAATTTGAATTGTTCCTAATTTTTGGCTACTATGAACAATGAAGGTATAAATGCTTGTGCGCATGTTTTTAATGTAGACTTGTTTTTCGTTTTCTTGGGTAAATTTCTAGGCTTGGAATTGATGGAGAAGACGGTAAATTTACATTTCATTTTTAAAAGAAATTCCCAAACTGTTTTCCACACTCAGTAAAGCACTCTGTTTCATTTTGCTTTCCCAGGAGTAATGTAGGAGGGTACCATTTTCTCCACGTCTTCACCTAAACACGGTCGGTCTTTTTGAATACAGCTATTCTACTAGATATGCAGTGCTTCTAATTGTGGTTTTAATTTCCACATTGTGGTAATTTAATTCCCTTATTGTGGTTCATTTCACTAATGGCTAATGATGAACATGTTTTATGTGGTTATTAACCATTCATCTGTCTTATTCATGAAATAGCCATTCAAATCTCACTTTAAAATTGAGTTTTCTTTTCATTATTAAATTGAAACATCTAATATATACATAATTATATATATGTATTCTAGGTACAAGTTCTTTATATTGAATATATTATTTGCAAACATATTCTCCCAGTATGTGGTATGCCTTTTCATTTTATTAATGGTGTCTTCTGATACAAAAGATTTTCATTTTGATTAAGCCCATTTTATCAGTTTTCTCTTTTATAGATCATGTTTTTGCTGTTGATTTAAAGATTTCTTCCCCCAATTCAGGATCATAATTTTTCCTAGAAATTGTATTTACATTTAGGACTATGATTCATTTTCAGGTGATTTTTGTGCATGGTAGACCTACTGACTCTTTACTCCATGCTTTCTGGGGTGACTTGGAGTATCAGAGGTGAAAAACCAGTGCCTTACTGAGTTTGGTAAAAAAGCAGGGAGTTAGAAGCTGGAGAACGTGCTATCCAATTAGAAAAACTTTACAAATAGGAAAATGTAAAACATTTGGAGTATGAAAATACCTTCTTTCAGTGAAAAATCCATTTCACAACATGAATTGTAAGCTAGTAATTATGAGATTTCAGATTATGAGATTTCAGTGATTTTGAAAAATTGGAATAAGAAAATGTCATGATAGCCTGCCTCGATAGCATCTCCGAGTGTTGCTGCTAGTTATAAAAAAGAAGGGACTATAATTTCTAATCACTAGATTCTAAAAGCAAGTTAGTCATTTTTGCCTTTCTTCTGGGTGGAATTGAAGCTTGGTTTATAAAAAATGAAAACAGATTTAGATGTATACACTTGCGTTTTATTAAAATTGGTTAGCTCTTAGGTGACACTGGACTTTTTGTCACCGGATATTTAGTAGCTACATCTCACGGCACTTCTGAAAGGCTAACGTGATGCACCCAAACCTGATCCACTGAGAAACTGATTCAGAGGAACCACATCCGTGCATTCATGTTCCAAGCCCCGGGTCCTGTCCTTAGGCCCCTGCCTGGGTTAAATCAGGCACAGAGACTGACTGCAGCCTCGAGCGCTATCTGACTGGCTGACTCTCTCGCTGGACACTTTGTCTTCATTATCTCCGACATTCATTTACTCCTCATGTATAAAGTTGAGGATGTTTAAAAAGAAAGTAATCAAATTTGTGCAACCTTATCTTTTCTTCCAGTTTTACAGACTTTAAGCGAGTTATGCACGCCTAGAGAAACTTAAGTTTTCTTCAAAGATTTCAGGACATAACTCAGCAAGGAACACTTTTATGATTCTTTCATCAAATGAGAGGAATGCGGATTCCTTTCAGTAGGCTAATACTGCTCTCTGTGGAGAATTAATTGTACACATGGAGATAAGCTTCTTTTTTTTTAGAGGCAGCAGCTTGGGAGCTGAGTGGGAAGTTCCACTGCACTCACTTAGCTGTAGAATTATCCAGTGTGCAGCAGTATTTCCAACCTAAAGGGACAAACTTCAGAGTCATAATCAAAGTAGCAACATCAAAAAAATATACTCATAATCTCTACTCATTGGTAAAATATCCCTGCCCCATCCTTCCTTTATTGTTTCCCTCCTGGGCAGAGTCTTAGGTGCTGTCCCCTTGTCCACGCTGAGGCCCTTGGTTGTGTCCACTGTTGCCGTGAAGCCAGGCCTGGCAGATTTCACTTCAGATTTCATCTCCCACAGCACCCACAACCCTTGGAATCAAACAAACTTGGTTTGAATCTTGGCCTTGCTAGTGGCTCTGTGATCATGAGCCCTCTTGGAACTTTGGTTTTCTCATTTGTAGAAGCAAGATAATAACATTCTACTTTCAGGTTTGTTTCATGGACAGAGATAACATGAAGCCCCTGGCATGGTGCTTATCATAACTCTTCTTGGCATCCAACAATATCTTGTGGGGTATGTGCCATAAATGCTGGCCATCAAAACCCACTGTGGCTATAGGACCAGTAGGCTTATCTTTCTTCCCTTCTTCTGTCTCCTCTTCCTCTCTTTCATCTCCTTCCTCTTTCTTTTCCCTCCCACCTTGTGACAGAGAACACCAGTGCTGCAGATGTCAGGATGAGCACATCGAGCTTGGGCCAGCGTCACTGCCACAGAAGTCCTCTTCTCTCTGGCTAGCCACCATTGCCACCATCTCTGCTGGCTCCTCTGTGACCCTTAGGATGGGGTTGGAGCTGCCAGATCTAACAAGAGCTAGCCATACTTCTCATTTCAGGGCAGCATGGGCTGAAATGTTGCCAGTGTTGGAAGGGGTAAGACTTTTAGAGAATAATCTGGGGGCAGCAGTCTTTTTCTGCAGCACACATTACTGGTCAAGAATGTGACTGCATTATCTGGGAGAACTCAGCCATCTTCCCAATGTGGTTATCTGGCTGCAGTCCCCAAACCCCATGAAGAAATGGACATTTTTTCACCTCATGCTGTGGCTGCAGCTTCTTCCTTTTTCCTCACTCTGGTAAATGGCTTCATCTGCAACCCACATCCAGTGCAACCCACATCCAGTGCATCCATGGCCAGTCTCTCAGCACCCATTGAAAATAGCCCCTGGTCCTTTAACTTATCTCTTCGCTGGTGCTATGGATCCTTAAGAGTCCACCATGTCTCTCCTGCACAGTGGTCTCCTTATTGCCAAACCCTATAAAAATCTATGCTCCATTTGCAGCTAAAGAGATCTTAACATCTAAATCACTTCATGCATTATCTTACACAAAATCCTCAAATTGCTTTCCAGGGCTCTTAGCACAAGAGCCAAACCCTATATCATGACCTTGCCAAGTCCTATGTGTCCAGGATGCTCTACTTCTCTGGCCACTATCTACTACTTTTCATTTGCTGCAAGGTGCTCCAGCCACACTGGATGTCTTTCTGTTCTTTATCCTGGCCAAGTTAATAAATACTGTAGAGTCTTTACATTTCCTTTGCCATCTCCTTCACTAGAAGCCTCTTAGCTGGTATCCTCCCATGGCTATCTTTGCTTTTTTATTTAGAGTAAGCTCAAATGCTGCATTGGCAGAGGCCTTTCGTGACCACCCAACGTGAAGAGGCACCTTCAGTCCTGCAGTTGTTTGCTATTGCCTTACCAGTGCTTTAGCTGTGCATTGATGTACCATTTTTTATTTGGTTGGTATATACCTCATCCAACTGGTACGTGTACTAGCTCCAGGAAGAAAAGCGAGAATACTCTCTCTTTTTTGCCTTTTATCCTCAGTGTATCTGTGTAATAGCTGAATGAATATACAGTACAGTCAGGGTTGTTTCCCCTTTAAAAATCACTGAGAACACTTTCTCTTGTGCAGAATCCACAATTTCCCCCTCCTGTCTCTGAGGACAATCTCATCATGTCCCCCTGGATGGGAGCACCTGGTGAAGAGGCTAGTTTTTCCTTCAGGATATGAGGCTGGATGCCAACATTTGCACCTCCTGTCCTTAGTCTGAGTAAGAGTGTCAAAGAGACAGAGTATGGATCACTACTACTGGTCACTGGGGTTAATCAGGAAGACATAGCTCAGCATGGAGTGAAATTGGGTATTGGGATTGTGGCTGGCAGGAAGTTTTATTGTAAAAAGCAGTTGTGTGGGGCTCCCCAGTTGAGGTAGTATGGGTGAATTCTAGGGTTGGAATATTGATTCCCGAGGCCATCTTTATAGTAGCAGAGCATGGATTTAATGTGGCCAATATAGGTTTGTATAAGGAAAGTATCCTATGGGGTCTGAGACTCCCTTTGTGATCTGCCTGAGCCAGAATTTTATTATGCTCTGTGCATTTCCCTCTCTTCCTATACATTTTCTTCCTATACATCTTTTCCAGCTTTAGTGAGGTATGACTATATACTTAGGCGTCAACATAATGTTTTGAAATAAGCACACCTTGGTTAATGATTTCTGTAACCAAGCTAATTAACACATCCGTCACCTGACATGGTTAGCATGTGTGTGTGTTTTGAGGACATTAAAATCCACTCCCTTAGAAAATTTCAAGTGTGGAATTCCTTTTTATTAATACATCATTATTAGTTACATGCTGTACATTAGATCTTTAGTAATAATTCATCTTGTAACTATATTTTTATATTTGTTGGACAACATCTCCCCACTTCTCCCATCTCCCAGCCCCTCGTGACCTCCATCCTATTTCCTTTTGCTGTAAGTTTGACTATTTCAGATTCTACATGGAGGTGATATTAAGCAATATTTGTCTTTATATGACTGATTCATTTTACCTAATGGAATGCCTTCCAAGGTCATTCATTTTATCACAAATGGCAGGGTTTCCATTATTTTTAAGACTAAATAATATTTTATTGTGTGTATGTGCACTATATAAACTTCATATATGCGTATACATCATAATTTTCTTTGTCTGTACATTCATCAAGAGACTCTTACATTGTTTCCATATCTTGGCTACTGTGAATAATGCTGCAATGAACATAGGACTGCACATGTCTCTTTAAGGTGCTGATTTCATCTTATCCTATTTGAACCTAGAAAGGGGATTGCATATTCTCTCTAAAGTAGCCTCCCAATTATTTGTCCTCAAAATAAGGACATTTCTATTGCACTTTGTAATCAGATTTTAAAGAATGAGGCTTGGACTAGGTTTCCAGGCATATTTAACCCTTTGGACCAAATAGTGCTTATTTGTGAGAAGATATCATTGCTTGTGATCTATAGGACATAATTATTTGAGGCAGTTTTCAGAGATGTGGCCTTGAGGAAACCTACATAAATCTGAACTTGCTGAACTCTAACATGAATACTGGAGATAATTCTTTTACAAAACAATAAATAATAAATAGTTTTAACAATTTGGACTGATATTTAACTTGAAGGAATAAGATTGCCATACTCTTTCATTCCATAACATAACCACCGTCCACCGTAAAGTAGACTATTTATGGGCTTTTCTCAATTCTCCCTTCATAGACAGTGTGAATTCTGGTTGGATTCATGACTAGGCAAAGCCACTATTTGCTCAGGGTAGCAGTAGAGACACAAGTTTCCCTCAATTCTCACCTCCAAAATATCAACCCAAAGTAACAATCTCCCAAAGCTCCCTTCTCTGCATCTGGCTTTTTCATTTCTGCTTCACAATAGCCATGGTAGAGGTATTATTATCCCTGTTTTATGGGTGAAGAAATGGACGGAGCAACTGACTTCTTACAAATACAGCTGAAGCTTTACAAATTAAGTCTTGCTTTTTGAATAATGGTTGCAAATCTTACTTCAAATCAAAATCCCAGCAGGTTTTTAACTTCACCAATTTTCTCAGTGAGAAGAGAGCTAAACAATAAAAGTATGAGCAAGAATTCTTGCCTGTTGCTCTATACTTTTGCAGAAATGGAAAGATGCAAGAACACTGAATTATTTTTCCCCTCGACATATTTGGAAAGTCTATATAGACAATTTTGGGTGTGAAAGAAGATAAACTAAGAAGTGTGACTTTACTGTGCTGTTCTGGCCTTAAAATTATGTTTGTACTTCATTTTAACACACTCTCTCTCTCTTCTTCTCTCTGCATCTTTTTCTCTTTCTCTCCCTTCTAATGATTTTGTTTTTTGCCTATGAGATGTTTAACTAAAATTTCCCAGACAGAATTATATCACAGTTAGATTAGTTTAAAGTCAGAAAAATAATAAAATAGGATATCATTAGTTACTGTTAATTCTCTAATAGTGATTTGTAAGCATTAAGATGAAAAACTTGTAAGATTTAAAAGGACCATTGAAAAGAGAGAATTTTTTTGTTTGTCTTTTGAGACAGGATCTTAATATGCATAGTTCAGACTGGCCTTGAACTCACTATGTAGCCCAGGCTGGCCTCAAATTCATGGCAATCTTCCTGCCTCAGCCTCCCAAGTGCTGGGATTACAGGCATGCACCACCATGTGCTAAGATTATTTTTTATAATGTGTAAAATACCCAGTTAAGTTTCTTGAGCTTCTTAAATATTTGGTAGAAATTTACTGTCTTCTTCCTTGAAGTTACAGTTCATGAAAACATTTAATAAATATATCTAATCATATCCTACACAATTGAATTCTTTGCAATATGCTGAAGACCAAAAACTTTCTGGACCCATCACCATTTCTTTAAAAAAAATTTAGAGGAAAAGTAGATACTGATTTCTTCCTGGGAACCAACCTACCACTATTGAAAGGCAGTGGACACATATATTCTGAGGAAATAGCATTATGGAATGTTAAAACCTGGAAAAAGAGGGGGTCGAGTTCTAAGATCATGTATCTTTGGCTTGAGAATGTATTACAGAAAGCGTCGGAAGGGTGTTACCTTTTGCGTATGACATGTTTGGTAGACACAAGCGCTGGAGGGTGGGAAGACAGAAAGCAGAAGGTGAGGGCGCAGGTACTGAGTCTGCCAAAGCACCGTCCTCGGTAATGAACGGAAAGAAACGCGATCAGGTTTCATGGTAACGCCTGGGTGAATGTCGGAGATAATGAAGACAAAGTGTCCAGCGAGAGAGTCAGCCAGTCAGATAGCGCTCGAGGCTGCAGTCAGTCTCTGTGCCTGATTTAACCCAGGCAGGGGCCTAAGGACAGGACCCGGGGCTTGGAACATGAATGCACGGATGTGGTTCCTCTGAATCAGTTTCTCAGTGGATCAGGTTTGGGTGCATCACGTTAGCCTTTCAGAAGTGCCGTGAGATGTAGCTACTAAATATCCGGTGACAAAAAGTCCAGTGTCACCTAAGAGCTAACCAATTTTAATAAAACGCAAGTGTATACATCTAAATCTGTTTTCATTTTTTATAAACCAAGCTTCAATTCCACCCAGAAGAAAGGCAAAAATGACTAACTTGCTTTTAGAATCTAGTGATTAGAAATTATAGTCCCTTCTTTTTTATAACTAGCAGCAACACTCGGAGATGCTATCGAGGCAGGCTATCATGACATTTTCTTATTCCAATTTTTCAAAATCAAAGTATTGATTTCATCTTTAACAGTAATATCTTTTTGAAATGAAAAAGGGATTTCTCTCACGAAACAGCATAAGTACTTTGATTCTGAGGTCAGTCTGATCTAGAGTTTTAGGATAACACTGTAGAAAGGAGAGCTTCTATACAAATAACAGTTACAAGGAGGGAAGAGAAGCCCTACCACGTCCAATTTACTTTCTGGGTAAGGAGAGGCAAATAAGTTCTTGTTGACTTAAATAATATATAAGTATATATATAATACATGCACATATATATGCATAACATTCAAATGAATACAAATTGATAATGCCTGTTTTAAGTTCAAAAAAATTTTTTTTCTGGTACTGGGGATCGAACTCAGGACCTTGCACTTGTGAGGCAGGTGGCAGAACCACTGAGCTAAATCCCCAAAACTTATGTTCAAATTTTGATGAGGAAGAAGGCATAAATAAATGAACATACAGCACATCATGATTCTTGTCCTTACCAGATCTATATAAACTGATTTCTCATTACTTCTGAATATGTCCCCTCTGCTTCAGTTCTCTGCCTTCTTATTCCCAGTTCTCATCTGTAGGTAACAAAATTAAAGTTTCTCTAGATGTCTGAGAATTAGAAAAATAAAATCAATATATAATGATTAGAGACATTATGTTTCCCAGGCCTATATCAGAGAGAATAAATCAGGCTTACGTGTAATATAGTCAATGTATCAAGATCACGAAAGGAAGAATATACCGATGGGGGCAGGTGGTAGCAGGCAAGCAAAGATAAATGTGGAGCAAGAGCATCATCCTGGAGAAAATTGCTCTGAAACTTCATAGGGGTGTCTGGTCTGTGAGTCAAGTATGTATCTGTAGAGGAGATGGAAGCATCTGGCTCTCCATAGTGTCTGTATCAGTCTGAAATTGTACGGTTAGTTGTCCTGGTTCCTCACACTGCTTTCTGATTACAGTTTGGCTTCCTGTACAGCTTTGCTCCAACATCAAGACGACATCTGATCTAGCGAGCTGTTCCATCTCTCACTGCAAAGGCAAAGCTTGGCATTCTGACTGGTGCCTCAGATATGCTCTGTCAGCTGAGAGGCTGATCATGTGACAATGGATATTCTCTATGTGTGCACCAAAGGCCACTCTCTGAGCTGTTGGGCCCTCACTAAATGCCATCATAGGCACCAGAGGTGGAGAGGCCAAGCAGTTGTGTTTTTGCCAATAGTATTTCCAACCTGCTCCTTTCTTTTCAAATGATAGTGCCTGATTTGGTGCTCCACACTCTACCCTTTCTAATGTGTTTTCTTCTGCCAAGCCTGATTCTGGCTGAGGGAAAAATACACATCAGTGGTGGTGAACCTGTGACATGCATGTCACAGCAGGCTGTTTGTATCATTGAAAGCTCTAAAAGGGTCACCATTCCTGGACTATGTACATCTTTTAGAGCACTGGTTCTCAACACTGGCTGTGCATTAGTTACCCGAGGAGTTTACAAATTCTCAATGTCAAGCCCTCATCTTAGACTAAGTGAATATGAACCTAAAGGAATGGAACCCAAGGTAATTCTCATTTGTACCTAAGGTTAAGAATCCCTGCTTTAGAGAGGCACCTGAATTATCTCTTCTCCAAATTCCTTTGCATGCAACTTATTTTCATATCTTTGTGTTCTTTTGTCTTCCTGAATTGAAAATATAGTCCACATGGGCATGGAGATTAGTCTTAAATTATATACAATTTGTTAAATTATGACTGATATACATAAATACCTTGGACAGGTAGCGGTCTACCTTATCATGAACCTCTCTCTCAGATTGCTTAACCTTATAATATGAGTAGTATATAATCCACATGCCTTATACTTTGATGATCCTAATCTGTCGTGTTTAGCACAGGGTATAAGAGAGAACGTGTACCTGTGTGTGATTATGTAGGTGCATAAATAAATATACATATCTAATCATTGACCTCCAGTGGTTTGACTTCAAATTTTTGACTATACAAGGACAGGAAGGCAAAGTTTGAACTTTGATCTTTTCTCAGGCTAGTGGTATGTGGTGCTATCCATTCTCTCACTGCTGGGGGGAACAGTAAGCTGCAGTTCCCAGTCCACCACATGATCATGAGGGGGAATAACTGCTATTCTTCCAGGTGCTGCACTGATGTTCAGTAGGTTAACTGTGTTACATGGATTTTCAATTTATGATATTTTCAGTTTGTGATGAGTTTATTGGGATATACTCCATTGTAAGTCAAGAAGCATCTGTAATGGGAATTCTGCTGAAATTCCAAAGCTGCATATTAAGTAGTAGACCAAAAATTGATTTAATTATCTCATGTTATTGACAGCCAGCTTTCATGATACTATTTTTTCACTTTGTACAAGCAGAGGCTTAAGTTTGTATTAAAATTTATTAATATGCATCGTCAATGTGAATAATTTAATTCCTAGAATGATATTCTAGAATGGCATGGCTGATGAGTTTAACTGTATAATAATAAGCTCTTATCATTCCAAAACTGAAAGCCAAGATATTTTCAAGTCATAAATGGACAAAATAGGACAACTATAGCCTTGTAGTGAAAATGGTTGTCCTTGATTTCAGCTGAGCTCAATAACCTTCAATGGTGTCTTGGATCATGTGATTACTTAAAAGTGCAAAAGGACAAGTTTAACAAACCTTTGTCAAACTATTTCCCATTTTTATTTCTTGACTTTTTGCTCTGAATGCAGAAATAACCTTTTAGGGGTATGATTACAGGGAAACTTTAAAAGCTTAATGACTGACCAAGGTGTTGAATGAATAAATGCAGCTCAACCTAGTGTATTTTTTCCCCTTCCCTCTTTGGTTGTTTGGAAACTTACTTTATGATTTGCATTAGAGAAGCAGAAATTATTTACCATTTTTCCGGGATGGAAACCCTAATCATATAATCAATTAAGACTTAAAGACTAGTTAACTGATAAATTATATTTTATCCTTGCAGAGTTTTCTCAGGGAATCGGGTACCAATTCTACTTCTAACCTTTGCTGTAGCTGGATAGTTGTGGTGAAATAATGTCAGTCTGCATTTAAGGAAAACATTTTTTCAGAATGAAAGTGTTAAAGAATTTTAACTGATCACTTGAAACTGTCAAATTGCTTTAACCTTTAGATATTCTGTGTTGCTTCTGATTCACTGAAAAATAGCTCACCCCAGGTTGGTCTTAGAAAGGACTCCATTTTGTTCCTGAAGGAAGTGAATATATGTGAAATGCTTTCAAACATAACAATTATGAATATTATCATTAGATGTCAGGCAGTACTTAATGCATTTGGATTCCCTTTATGATAAAGTCTGTCATTTCTTGCTGGAATTCAGAGTGTGCCATTTCTTAAAATCAGATCCACACCAGGAGTCACTTTGCCAGCTCGTTCCAAGAAAAAGCACCTTGAGGAATATTTTGTTCTTTCCCACTTGTATACCTCACACAGCAGCACTTTTGTTGATTAAAGATAATTTGACAAATGGAATTTAAAAGAGGATTATTAAAACAGCTAGCAAAAAGTGTAACCTCAGAAATTCTGGAACCACAGAAATGACTTCTTAAATGCATTTTAAAATAATTTATATTAATATCTTAGATTCTGAGCAGCTGCTGAATGAGAAGAGAATTGAAATAGAGACATTGTGTTGTGTAAGATTTCACTTAGCTAGATGGGTCTGGGAAGGCATGTTCTAATTAGAGTCAATCTGGGGGCTTTATGGCAAGGAGGGAGTAAGTGGTAGAGACATG
Organism: Heterocephalus glaber; assembly: GCF_053883595.1. Taxonomy (NCBI): domain Eukaryota; kingdom Metazoa; phylum Chordata; class Mammalia; order Rodentia; family Bathyergidae; genus Heterocephalus; species Heterocephalus glaber. The sequence goes on along the minus strand of NW_028258156.1, from coordinate 20,559,299 downwards.
GTATGCAAATAAGGATTGCCTTGTAATTCTGCTTAAGCTTTGAGGTCAATTTGATTTAGAAATAGAGTGGTTTCTAATTATGTCATTGGTCAGGAGTATTTTAGTTGCTAGAACAGAGACACTTTTCCACTGTGCCAAACACAAGTAGAATTTTTTTCTACCAAGAACAGGAGACAAGCCATCAATGCTTCACCGGTGTAGTGATTCGGGATTGAGGGCTACCCTTACGTCTTTGTGTCTTTTTGCGTGTGCTCAGCCATTGCTGGAACTCAGCTGCCCTAAAAATGCCTACAACTTTTGGTATTGTGATCCAATCAACTATGGGACAAGAGGAATCAGTGGCCTACTGTCCACTCAGCAAGGCAGACAGGAAATGGGGAGGAAATAACTTCTGACAGTATGGCTGCAATATTATCCTAAAGTGTTTAAAAAATTTACCAGGTAAAAAAGAGGAATGAATCTAGAGAATTCCTGTGGTACTGTGAGGAGAAAATGTTAAATTTAGGATTACTGTACTGTACAGGAGTGTCTGTGGATATAAATTAGATATATCCAAAATACGTTTGGTTGGGTGATCCTGGAGCTCAGGACGGAAGACAGGGCTATAGAACTACCTTCGAATGTCATTAGCACATATGTGACAGTTCACATCATTAGCTCAAGGGAGATTATCAAAGGAAGACATATAGAGAGAAGAGCAATATGTGGAAAAAGTGAGTCACAGATAAAACTCGTGAAACACCAACATTTAACAAATAGAGAAGCTAAAATATTCCTACAGGAGTTAGACTAGTCAGACTGGGGGTTTACCAAGGAAAGAATAATGCCATGAAAACCAAAGATATACAGTTTTGGAAAGGAGTCAGTCTCTATCATTCTCAAATGGCATAGACAAGACCAATGAAGTAAGAATAGGCAGTGAGGGGCCAGGGATTTAGCTCAGTCGTTCTCCGCCTGCCTCACAAGGGCAAGGTCCTGAGTTCCATCCCTGGTACCAAAAAAAAAAGAATAGGAAATGAATAGGTCTGACACTGTGGAGATAGTTGTGGTCATTTATAGGCCAAGTTTTGCAGAAGTGAGGAATTATGTGCTGGTTAGGAGGTAAAAATCAGCTTTGTAAGACTGAGAGAGAATGAGAAATGTGTAGCAATGAGGTTACAAAGGTAGATGGAGTATGATATTTTTCCAAAGCAGCTCAAGAAGCAAGCATGGGTGGGCCTGGGTCAAGGAAGTGATATTTTTTCAGGATGGAAGGAACCTATTTATTATCTAGGAATAGAGTGGAGAGTCCAAGAGAATGGAAGCATTGAAAAATTTTTGCTGTAAAAATGGCTCAGAAAAAGATGATGTGGTAGAAAATTTCACTTTGATAGGTAGTTTCTGGCCTATTACAGTTAAACTGTGCTAAGTATCAAAACTAACTATGAAGCATGTACATATTTATATGTAAGTATGTAAATGTCTTAGTTTTATTTCTCGTTGCTGAGACAAAATACCCAATACCCACAAGTCAAAGGAGAAAAGGTTTATGTAGCTCATAGTTTGTAGAGGTTCAGTCCATCATCAGCTGGCTCCCGGGCAGGGTGGCGCGGTGGAGGAGAAATAGTTTGTGGTGGGTAGAAGGTAGCAAATCAAGCAAGCAAGGGCTGAACACAATTCTATCTACTCCTTACATCTTATCCAGGCCACATAGGGCGGGCAGCACTCACATCCTTAATCCTAGCACCCTTGAGCCTAGCATTGCACCATGAACGAATCCCAGTGTCACACACTGTCGATCCAGCCAGCTCTGAAAAAGCCCCACCTATGACCGCATGAGGCTTTGGGGGGACATCTAGACACAAACCATAAAAGTAAAGTATGATGTCTAATTTTTAAATTGGTTATTATATTATTGGTATGTATACTCAAGTCTTTCTATCTGTAATCTCTTATTATGGGTGATGGAATTTCCTTTCTTTTTCTTTACTATAGTGTTGTTTAGAGATGACAAAAACAACTAAAATCCCCCCAAAATATTATAAACTATTTTAACCATTTTGATCTGCCTAATACAAAATTTAGCATCATTGACTGATGTATAACTTATCTTTCTTTCCTTTCCAATTTACCCCATAGGGGAAAATACTAATGAAAAAAAATTTCTAACATTTCCCTCAGCAAAACAACTTAATGAATCCTACCACCCACCTCTCGTAATTCCAACTAAGTAATGGAAGTGGCCTACCCAATGGGAAAAATCATAAAAGGAAAGATTTTATTATCAGGAGCTTTATGCCATTTCAAAAGTTTTAATGACTTCCCCATGATATATGGATAATTCTAGACTTGCCTTTAGATGTGAGTGGGAACTGAATCACGCTATGTCAGCAGGGCTGGAGAGTGGATACAAGGAGTTGGAAAGACATAGGCTGGGACATTTATACAGAATGAATGAAAGGAAATATAACCATGTACCATTTGCTGCAAAATAATTCACAGTCTCAACACAAATTTTTGACAGTGCACCTTGGATTCTTTGAGACATGAAGTCAGAGATAACAGTTAATTATTTTTTGGAGTGTTTATCATTAACAGCCTCGGTCAGCTATGCATGTCATGATCAAAGCTCTAAGGATCTCTGTAGACTTGTAGCAGGCAACATTTTTTTCTCTTTCTGTTACAGCAGTAAAAAAGACTTTGTAGCTCTACCTGACATCCTGGTAAGACCCAGGGTGTTTCATATCAACTCTATTTGATGCTTCTGGCTTGAAAAATTGACGACGACAGATAATATATGCATTGTTATCACTGGGAAACTTATAAAGTTTCTCTTTTTTGTACACGAAGTACTCAGAATTAAAATTTGAAACCAGGGACAGATAAGGACCCAAAGTAGTAGCAGAGAGAGAACACAAACTACTGAGAATTGGAGAAGTAAATAATAAAAACATGAAAATGGTCTACAATGTTCTAAAGAAGAGGAGAGATTAAAAGTAGGCTATTGAATCAAACTGGTTGAATCAGGCAGTGAAGTCTGAATGTAGGCCTAGGGCTTTACTACTGTACCTGTTATACAGATCTATATGCCTTAGTTTACCCATCTGTAAATGGGTTACTGTGAGCTTAAATGGAGAGCAAAGCATGATGTGTGAAATGCAAAGTGGGTGATGACTATACTGAAAGCTATTTATGTTAGAAACAGTCTGTTGCTATGTATAAGACTAGGAAATGCAGTTATCCTTTGAGTGAGGGGCAATCACTGGCAGCAGTGGTGAAGATGAGAATCCTTAACACTCTTTAACAAGGTGCGTCTGTTCAGGTGAGCTAATGGAATAAGGACAATGGCTCATGAAGAGTTTAAGATACACATATTCCCAGGCTGCCTAACGTCCCCCTGCCAACTTAGTTGTTAATAACGGGGCTGGGGTAGGGTTTTGGAATCTGCACATTCAAAATAATCCTCAGCGGTTCTGATGACAATCTAGGGACCAATGGGTTAGAAAGTGAAGACCAGAAGGACAGAGCTAGTTTAAAAAAATCCCTACTGTGGCAGTGATTTAAAAAAAATATTTGGAGGATCTTGAAGCCCTCTGAAAATCTGACGTAAAATCTATGGACACTTTTAAAAAATGTAGTATTTATGTACTCATGAAAATTTGCCTACATTTGAAAGCATTCTTTCACCTCGAAAGTTCGGCTACATATCACTCACTAAAAAACCCTCACTATAAGTGATTGTTTATGGAAATAGAAGTCTTTGTGATATAGTGAACAAAGAGTCTAATACAGGAATTCTTTCAATTGGTTCCTAGTGTGTTGTGACAGATAGAATCACCTTTTCACTGGAAACCTGTGTAGGACTTTGGCTGGGAAACTACTCTTCCTAGACTTCCTTATGTCTAGATGTGGCCATGCCAATGTCCTGACCAGTGAAATGTGAGCAGAGGTGACATGGGCCACTTGCAGGAGGAGAGGGTCAAAAATGAGCCAAGCCTTCTTCATTTCCTCCTTTCTCTGCTTTTAGGGTGGATGAATATCCCTAGAGTAACCTTGGAAACCACATGTTGAAGACAGAATGGTTAACTGGATGGAGATAGGGTTTCAGAGGAACTGCTGATCAGAAACACCCATTTTGTTTACATGCAGGAGAAAAACATTCAATATATGTTAAGCTATTGAGGTTTTAGCTCGTCTTCCTCCCTCCTTCCCTCCTTCCCTCCCTTCTTTCTATCTTTTAGAGCTAGTATTATCTTAAATGATCACTGCAAATATTTTGAACTACTGTGGAGGGTTTTTAGCCTTGTGCCATATCCCCCTTAAAGTTAAAGACCTTTAAAAAGTTTATAAGTAGTTAAATATTTAGATGTATATAATAGGCATATATTATATATAAGATCTTTACACACGTATAGAACACATCTGTGTATGGAAGTAAAGGGAGATCACTGATGATGCCTTAATTAGAATGGCTGGAATGTAACAGTAAGAATGGAAAAGTGGTCCAAGAACCCGAATTGAGGGACAGGATGTTCAACCGTCAGGAAAGTATTTATTTATTTTAGAAAGGGCCACATTAGTTAATGGAAAGTGGAGGGATGGCTATGAATCAGAAGGAGTGCTCATATTTTTCTTTTTCCTAGCAGTGACCTGTTTGCTTACATGATAATGTTTGTGAGAATGACTTCTGAATTGCATCTTTTAAAATGAGGGTAGTGGATGGAAGGCTGACTCCCCTCAGATTAAGGAAGGCTCTGCAGAAGCTTCTGAGATCGAGATCCCCGAGCCACTCACAGCATATTCTGGAACACCTGTATCCAGCAGTGTGGATTCCATGAGCTCTAAAGTTTCTTTTGGATGTAACACAATCTCATCTTCTTGGAAAGTAACAAGTTTTCCCATTTCTTGTTTCTAACTGTGAGGTTGACAAATAACACTGAATTCTGTTTACACTTTCCTTTTTGATTAATGGTAACCTAACTAGACCAAACTGATGGGAATCCAATGATATTTTATCTTCTTCTCCAAGGGACCTGCATTTGAAAACACAATGTTCCCAGGAGTCTGACCAAATTGCAATCTAAGATCTGTGTCAAAACTTTTGTAATTAATTTTATAGAAGAAACTTTGAAATCTGCTTTTGATGATAGAAATATTGGTTTTAGTTAGAGTTGAATTTTATTCTTGTGTATAATATCTATAGCAATAATTAATAACACATTTGCTTACTTCTTTAGATGTATGGTGAAATCTATTTATGTGTTAGTTTATGGTCTCAAACCTTATTCTCAAGTATTATTAGAAGAAAATTTTGACTGGTCTTATCAGTCAGTAAAGCAGATGAGATAATCAAACTGAGTAATAAATAAGGATAAGATACATGAACAAGGCGTAGCACAGTAGGTACCTGGAAGCGAATAACAGTGGGGGACCATCACTGTCTGTAGGCCTGCAGACAAAGGAAGAGAAGTTTCTAGAACTTGGAGACAGGAAGGGCATATGGACAGGACAGTCTGAAAGGAGCCATGGCCTATGGTTGAGAGAAACTGCTAGCTAACAGTGCCTTTAAGGAAGGAAACAGGGAGAAAATGCCCAACACGACTTCTCTCTCCTTTCTATCTGTAGGGAATTCCTGGTAACAAGCTAACCAATGGCTAAATGGAAACCGGAGAGCAGGGAAATGCACTCACATGATCAGTACATGTCAGCTCAAGGGGCCTAAGTGAACAGGAAGATGGAAACTTAATGTGGAAGAACAAACAAAACACCCAGCCTGCTGCCCATGGATCTCTGTTATGAAAGTCAAGAGTTTTTGTTCGAATTAGAGTAATTAGAACTCATGGTTAAAGAACAGCTCATTTACTTAAGATGTCATGCCATAGGCAAGATTATTCTTAATCCTAAAAATATAAGCACTCAAGTTCTTCTTTGTTGCAGTGTGATAGTGAAGAGCCACATGGGTAATGGTTTCATTTAGATTAGTTAAAATTAAATATGGTTTCAGATTTATTTCCTCAGCTCTCACTAATGTTCTGTGACCGCTGGTTTGGGCAGCAAATGTAGAAGACATTTTCTCCCTGCAGGTAGTTCTGCTGGATGGTATTATTCTAGTTATTTAATTATTAATTGCCTAATTTCTTTTCTTTACTTTGACCCAAGATGAAAGTAAAATGACCTTTGGGATTATTTATTATTTCTGAAAACTTAGACCTCTCAAATATTCTATTAATAGCACAAATTAAAATAGTCTTATTCTGGATGAATTAGAGTTCAGTACATACAGACAGAAGATATGGCAACTCAAGCAAAAAATAGAGTATACTGAAAAGATTTGGTAAAACTTTCATTTTAGTCCAGTCAATATGATTTTAGACCTCTAGCCTCTGAGAACTCTGAAAAATATTTGTGCTTTAAACTTCTAAATTGTAGTAATTTATTATAGTAAGAATAGAAAACTGATAAAGTATTTCAATGGTTTGCATTTCTCCAAAATTCAACACTATATGACAAAAATTCTCATTAGGGAGTATTTAACTTTAACTTTTCTCTTTGGGGTTGATAATGATATAAGTTGAGAGACTCTGATATAAAGTTTCAAAAATGCTCCCAACGTCTTACAACCAACCTAAATTGCACTAACTACTTTCCCAAAGGGAGATACTCCAAAATTATGATCAGTTCCTGCATCTTGCTCCAGATATGGGATATTGAGGCAGTGTTTATTCCTCATGTCACTTTCTTACAATCAGTTCTATTCTGATGCTACCCATATCATGGACTAAATGGCAATATTGATCACCATTGCTAAACACCATTTACAATATTGGTGGATGACCTGAGAAAGAGGAGGGAAGTTGCTAACAGAAAAATGGCTCAGTAATGAAGAAAGTGTCAGTGAGGGTTACGGTTTTCATTCCTTGCATTTATAATAGCTTCTATACTACCTACTCCAGGTGCCCTGGGAGGAGTGGATTTCCCGGTGATTATACTTCAAACATTCCCTCTTTAAATATCTGAAACTCTTGTGGTTCTTAGGTTTTACCATTAAGCCCAGGAATTACCTGGGTTTTAAGCCATTCTCCTTGATCTTATTTAATGACACTAGCCCCTTCAGGATCTTGATTAAAACTGCAGAGCTCCTTTTGCCCCAGTGGTGTGAAGATCCCTAAGTGGCCAAGTAGCAGTCTTAGCTTCCACTTCAGTGGTTAGTTGTTGGGTGCCTTTTTGGGGAAATTTCTTCCTTGTACAGAAATTTGCTCTCTTGCATAGTAAAAAGTCCTATGCAACTAAGATAATGAGGGGTTGGGAGACAAAGTGCTTAGTAGGTAAGTAATTTTGTGTGATTGTGAGAAAATTGAACTAAATTCGAGCTTTGAAAAGAAATGAAATATTTTGAAAGCTGGGCTGATGTGGTCAGTTTTGTATTTAGAAAGCAGTAAATATAGTTTCTTTCTTCCCAGGGAGGTTGGATGGGACAGGTGAGTTTCTTTTCTGTTCCATTCTATGCACCAGGGTTTTTGGGTCACTTGCCCTTACACAGTGGGGGTATCAGGGTCAACCTATTAGATTACTGCTTCTTGAGGACCCCTGAGATTTATCTTACTACCTTCTGAACCAGTGTCAAAATGGAAGCTCAAGATAGCATATCTTCAATAACAATCTTTAGGTCAAAAGTTAGCTTTGTATCTCCCAGTGTTTCCAGGTTACTTTACTTTTGAGGAACTGTTGTGCTAGCTCAGCGATGCATTAAAAAATAAAGCTCAGGGCGCGGGGATTTAGCTCAGTGGTTTCACCGCCTGCTGAGAAAGCGCAAGGACCTGAGTTCGATCCCCGGTACCAGGAGAAAAAACCAAAGAACAAAAAACAAAACTTAGCTGGAGGTGTAGCTCAGTGGTAGAGTGTTGGCCTACTGTGTGTGAGGCTATGGGCTTGACCCTCAGCACTGTGACAAATGCAAAACAAAGTAAAGATAATCCATCCCCAAATCCAAAGCAACAAAACAACAAAGCAAAGACATGAAACCGAAACAAACTTAAAAGATTTATCTGACATCTATTTGATTCAAAAGTGTGATTCAGGGTATGTATTCTGCCACCTTCTCAGGTATAGAAGTCTTCTACCTTTATAAACATAGACTTGGAGTGAATAAGGTGTTCTTAAGATCACAGAATTCTTTTGAACAACCACATATGCTTTGTAGACACTAATTTTAAGACAAGACTACAGTCAGTCTTTCTAACCATGGCCAGCACCTCGCTATTCCTTATATACTTAAAAGGGATCAATAACTTAATAAAAGATGATGCAGTTATGAGAAATAGAGTGTTAAAATATGCTAAGCCAAAAGGAAGTCTTGGGTTACAGAACTGAAAGGCAGGAGGTAGAGTCTGACCTCAGCTGGGGTGACATTTGCTTCATTCTATTTTTTCTATCAATTGGCTTTCTTTTTCTCATCTTGCATAAGATAAAAAAATAATAATTTCCTTTAGAATACCTCACAGCTCAAATGGTCAGCAATGGTTAATTGGGGTCTTTCAGTCCAAACTCTAATACAATTTGTGCAAAAAAATGTAATTGGCTTAGTTTGGGCTTTCCAATTAGCTGTGGTCAGAGTGTCAGGTTGGGATGTGATGGCAGATTCTATGAGAATGGGGCATAGAACTATTATTTAAAAAGAGAATACAGAGAGGAATGAGTAAAATGGAATATGTACCCATCTCTACTACACTAGGTCAGATATATAATCTTTACTAGGTATGAGTTACTGTAGAATTTTGGAGCAACTTGACAACCTTAAAACAATGGAATGACTTGTTTCCTCTTTTGTTCATGTAATATTCTTGGTAAAGTGGTATATATTTCCTTTCTAAGGTCAATAGGAGAGTCTCTAAATCGGTGTAATGCTACATTCTAGTCAGTGTGTGCCAAATATAAGATGGAAAACCCCCGAGAGAAGCTCAGCCAGTCCCAGCACTCGGAAGGAAGATTCCCACCTCCATCCCAGGCTCCTAGGGCAGAGACGCTCAGCCGGGCTCCCAGCACCCAGAAGGAAGCTCCCCTGCTGCCATCATAGGCTCTAGGGCAGAGAAGGTGAGCCGGCCCCAGGACCCAGAAGGAAGCTCCCCCACCGCCATCCCAAGCTCCTAGGGCAGAGAAGGTGAGCTGCGTGGGCTCCAGAAGCACCCCCCACCTCATGGAAATGAGAAAACACATAAACAAGCCTCAAAAACAGACTTCCAAATCACCTACAGCAACCTCAAAGGGAAACGAGATGGAGTAATCTTATACTCAACCACCTGGACTCGCTGAACTGGCAACAAAAGAGGATCTTGGAAAAATGAAATCAGAAATAATTACTCAGATAACAGCAAAGATTTTGCTCATGGTGCAAGACATGATTAATAAATCTAGAGAGGGCACAGATAAAAAAATAGAGGATCTGAGGAATATGATGGAATCCCAACATAGGAAACAAATGGAATCCATAAAACAGATACAAACAGATTTCCAAGAGATTAAAAACTCCATCAAAAGTCTGCACAGCAGAATGAACCAATGTGAGGATAAAATTTCACATATAGAAGATAAGATTGTAATTAGTGAGGAGGAAAAGAAAAATTGCTTTAAAATTGTAAGGGAACACGAGAAATCCATCCAGCAGCTGCTAGATGATGCAAAGAAGAATAGCAGAAGACTGATTGGAGTCAATGAAGAAAGAGGAGAGAGTGCAGATGACATTAAAAAACTCTTCACAGAAGAAATGGCAGAAAACTTCCCAAGGAGGGGAAAAGAACTTGACATACAGATAAATGAGGTATATAGGACTCCAGCTAGCCTTAATAAAAAAAAATCTACACATAGGCATACAATAGTTAGGATTGCAGAAATCCAACAGAAGAACAAAATTCTACAAGCAATGAGAGAAAAGAAACAAATCACGTACAAAGGAAACTCCTTCAGAATCACAGTGGACTTCTCAATGCAAACCCTCAAGGCAAGAAGAGCTTGGAGTGATGTATTTCAAACCCTAAAGAAAAACAGCCTCCAACCTAGATTGATGTACCCTGCAAAACTATCTTTCATAATTGGTGGAGAAATAAGATACTTTCATGATAAAGAGCACCTCAGGAACTTCATGAATACCAAACCGGCACTCCAAAAAATTTTAGACAATACCCTAGGAAAAGACAAGGATCACAACCCCAGGAAACCCAGCAGAATGAATTCACTGGGCATGACAAATTAAATGCAAAGGGGGAGAATCCAACAAAAAGAAAAAGTCATGACAAGGCTTTTAAAACTTTGAACTTCATCTCCCTAATGAGTGTATAATTCAATCTTACTATTGTACTGATTAGTATTTTTCTGATTCTAGAGTTGTCACCATTCCTTGTGCTATACTGGCTATTTATCATCTTCTTATGTCTACATTTTAATTGGGTTGTCTATTAATGAGCTGTAAGAGTTCTTTATATATTCTGGTCATAGGTTATATTCATTGTAAATATGGTCTGTTTAAGGACTACTTTTCACTTTAATGATGTCATTTAAAGTTCTAAATATTGATGGAATCTCATTTATCAATTTTTTTCTTTTATACATCATGTCTTTTGTATCCTAGGTAGTTCTTGCCTACCCTGAATTCATAAATATTTTCCCTTATAATTTCTTCTTAAAGTTTTATACTTTTAGGCTTTCTTATTTACGTTCATAGATCCCTTCAAGTTATTTTCAGGTATGGAAAAAAAGAGTTGAGGTTAATTTTTTATATATGGATACCAGGTGTTCTAGTGCTGTTTGCTGAAAACACTATCTCTTCCTCAGCTCTTGAATTGAGTTTATATTTTATAAAATGCTAATGTTAAATAATCTTTCAAAAGTCAGTGGACCATATATGTGTAGTTCTATTTCTAGATTCTCTGTTTTATTCAAGTGATCTATATGTCTTTCCTTACACCAACATTGCCTTGATTACTGTAGCTTTAGAAGAAGTCTTAAAATTAGGTACTAAACATCTTCCAACACTGTTTTTGTTTTTAACTTTTCTAGGTCCTTTGTAGTCCTAAATAACTTCTAAATTTCAATATCCAATTCTTCATTTATAGCAAGTATACACAGACCTGAATTTTTATATATACCTTGTGTTTTCTAATCCTGCTAAATTCAAGTACAAGTTCTAGGGGCTCCTAGAGATTTCTTAGTATTTTCTCTGTAGATGATCATTCCATCTACATATAAAGATTTTGCTTCTGCCATGCCAATCCTATCCTAGTTGTGTCATTTTATTGCCAGACTATTTTGGTGGGGCCTAGGTTTCAAAGTTTAATGGACAGATAAAGAGTAAGCATATCTGCCCTTGTTCCCCACCTTAAGGAGAAAGCATTGTATCTTCTCCATTCATATAAGGTGTGCTCACTGGAAGTATGGAGTATATGTCTTTAATCTGTTGAGAAGGTTCTGTTCTACTTCTAGTCTCCTGATAGCTTTTACCATGAACAGCTGTAGAATTTAGTCCAATACTTTTTCTCCAACTAGTGACAGGATCATATGGCTTTTTCCTTTCCTCTGTTAAAATGATGACTTTTGGGGGTGGATCTTCCAATGCTGAGCCAACACTGCCATCCCTATAACAAAACCACTTTCTACATCTTGCCAGATCTGACTTGTAATAGTTTGTTTTGTTAAACAAATTTCTATCTATGTTCATACTTTTTTCTTCTGTTATCTTCATCCAGTTTTAGGATTAGCACAATGTTGATTTCCTATAATGAGGGGAAAGGTGTTCCTTCTTTTTTCTGCTTTAATTGTTTGATATAATTTATCAGTTAAAATGTTTATAAGCCTGCTGTTGTCATATAGGTAGGTTTTCAAGCTAGGAATATACTTTCTTTAATAGGTGCTATTCAAATTTTATATTTCCTCCAGAGTTAGTTTCATTAATTTGTCTTCCAAGGTACTTCTTAGAAGTTGTCAAATTTATTTCAAAAAAGATTTTTGTAATATGCTTTCTATATCCTTTTAAATTCTGTAAAATCTGTGGTAATGTCTCCTAGATCTTAATATTGTAATTTAAAAAATGTATAACTGATATTGTGTAACAGGAAGAAAAGGCCTAAAAGAGCAGGGGAATTGGGAGGGGTAGGGGAAGGGAAAAAAGGGAAAGGAAAAAATATGAGAAGAGGAAAAAAAATGGAAACAAAGTCTTTGCAAATAGGGAAGGGTGGAGGGGGTGAAGGGAGGGCAAGGGAAGGGGCAAAAAATAAGAACCAAGAGACTCATGTAATGGTATAAATCCCAATGATGAATGTAACTGTATTGTATACCGAAAATGTACCAATAAAGTTAATGGGGAAAAAAAAGTAAATCCAATATTGCACACACACACACAAAAAGATGGAAAACCCCTGAGCAACCGAAAAACAATAACAACATAAAAAACAATATTTTAAAAAGCTGATTCCTTGTTGATTTAACAAATGGGACAATCTGTCATGAACATGACAAGACCTGCTTAAATTTGCTACCGATTGTGAGCCTGTTTTATATTTCATTTAACACAAGTCCTCAGGAGCAATTCTTTCCTTGGTTAGTTTTATTTCTTGTAGTCATATCTATAATTCAGGTTCTTTTGATACTGAATAGAGAAAAAACAAATAAATGCAAGGTGTGTGTGTGTGTGTGTGTGTGTGTGTGTGTAAGAGAGGGAGAAAAATTATTTAGAAGAATTAAGGGAAATTTTTTTCTAAGGATGAGAAAACTAATATAAAGGCAACATCTAGACATGTTTCAGAAGGGAGAAAAAACCCAGAGCTAAATCATTGTCTTTTTCTCTACAGAGGGAATGGCAAGAATGGTTGTAGCAACCTGGAATAGAAAAAAAAATGAAACAATTTAAAATACGTTGCAGTTGTTGTTGAGAATATAGTCCATCTACCCTTTAAATACTACCCCACCTCCTAGTACTTTCCAATTTTGTATTTGTCAAACAAATTGGTGTTTCTATAGTCTTTGAACCATATTATGATAACTATCAAAATATACAGTAAACCCATTTCAAATTGAACTGCTCATGGGGTCCTTCCATGTAACCTTCTTTGGTTATGTTATATCATGGGTTATGACTCTACTCAAATGAACTTTGCATAGGATAATTTACATCCTGGGAAATAGTTTTGACTTTCAATTTTTTTTTTCCCCCCGAAATCATTTCAGCAGATAACCAACTAGGGTCTTTCTGAGAGTTCATAAACTCTTACAAAGAAATGTGATAGATACAGATATACTATACTTCAAAGAGGTTAAGGACTACATTATTCACCAATGTAGATACAATTCTCAACTAATGAAAATCCTGGCAAAGTGTATGTGCTCAGTTATTATTTGTTGGATGAACAGACAAGTAAATGTTCTGTATTTCTAAGGCGAATAAACTACATGATGTACTGTCTTGGGGTTTTCATTTTATTTTTCAAGGTACAATCATGTAAGTCAAATACAAATAATGGTAATGTCAGATTGATTTGTAATTCAGGATTGGAAATCTGGGAGTTTCTGGCTCATAAGGTGATGATTAAGGTTGAATCTACATAATAGACATTAACTGCTAGTTTGTCCCTGAAAACCTGTCCAGAGCTCCTGACATTAAAGGGCATAAGAATTATGAAGCCTTCCTAGAAACATGATTTATTTCTTTCCATATGGCACTGACCTTGAATAGTGATAAATATATTAAAATATCATAAATAATAAATCATATAAGCCTGTTTTATTTTGGAATTGTAAAATTAAAAACTTAGGGAAGATAGGACAAAATAATCGAATAAATTAGATTATGATGTAACCTCTTTCAGTAAAATTAAAATTAAATTTTAATGATGATGGAGACCTCTTCCCATTTTCTCATATAATTAGATCTAGGAAAATTGTCCATTGATAATTTAGAGTATTTTGCTCTTACTGCTCTGCTGGTTTGAGTTTCTCAAGTTAGGGATAATGTCCTATTCTTTTTTGAGTTCCCAAGGCCCTTACACAAAGTCTGACCTCATTGTCTTCCCTAGAAAGTTAACTAATAGTGGTAAGAGTTACACCAAAAGTTAATCAGATAAGCTAGTGGTTTAACTCTAAACCCACCCATTATGACCTTGGTGGTTAATTCCATTGGAAACACTTCAGACCACTGTGCTTCAGAAATCCACTTTGGCCTTCTTCCCTTTCCCTAATAAGATGTTACTGTGCAAATGTTAGTTTAAAAAATGTTGAGGCCATTTGAATTGTGTGAGTGTCACCAAAATTATTATATAAAAATTTAGTTTTTCATGGGGGCAAAAGGACAAAAGTGCTACAGACACAGGCTTAAATTTCAGTTTTGAATTGAATGTATCTTGAAACATGAGGCAATACATCCTTGGTTGACTAAAGCAATGTGTAAGATAAAATACCTTTTACAGAATCTATCTTGGAAAGTGTAAACCAGTGACAGGCAATCAGTTGTTTTTCTAGAAGAGATAAGGGAAAAGTTAAAAGCCTTAATGTTGATGAGAAATGAGTATCCTGATGCTTTAGGGGGTGGAATGGGATGTTTGTAAAAAACAGTTTTAAGTTTTCAGGAAAATTGTAATTGTAATAATATTTCATTGAAATGAGGTATTAGGGCAGGTTAAATCTCTAGTCAGAATGATAGGCCAAAAAGATCATTTTCTTGGCTTGTCTTTGCCAGATTAAGTGATGCTCAGTACTGTACTTATCCACTACTCTCTGCTACTTTTATACTTTAGTTTCTGCATGTCCCATTGACTTCTGTATCCAGCATTGACTTTTGCTCTGAGCTTGAGAGTCATAGATATACATTCCTGATGGATGTCTCATATGGCCTAAAATTGATTTTACATTTTTCCCCTTTTTCTGTAGTGCTACCCAAGAATGGCTCCACTTCCAGTATCCCAGTCACTGTTAATGACATCACTGTTCATCCATTCTTTCGAGATAGAAAGCTGGGAATTACCCCAGATGGTTGCCACTTGTCTTTCCAGTGCTTTAGTGGAAATTACAGAGTTGACTGTCTTTAGGGCACACCCAGACCTACTGGATAAGCAGATCTCAAGTTGGATATTATCCCCCAGTTCCTTGGTTGTCAGCTGGTGTTCTTGTTCAGAGCATGGCATGTATGAGTATATGGATGATCCGCATTCTAGATTTTTCTACTTTCTTTCTTTTTTTTTTCCAGTACCGGGGATTGAACCCAGGACCTTGAGCTTGCCAGGCAAGTGCAGCACCACTGAGCTCCATTCCCCACCTTGATTTTTCTACTTTCTTTCTCACATTTCAATGCATAAATATCCTGTAATCCACTACTCTGCTTTATTGTCCTTTAAATTAAATAGTTAACACAGAAAAAGTATATGTTATGTATGTGTGCTTTCTGTAAGAATGTAGTGAATACCTGTAAACCCACAACCTTTCTAAGAGCCAGAAGATTACTGGCATCTTGCCTGCTCCTTTTTAGCTCCATTTTTATTTTATTATTAATCTATGTTTGCAGCACATAGTGTTCACATTCCTAGTAGGGAGGTGGTCCATGGACATAACACATCTTCATTCTTTTTCATCCACTTCCCCTCCCCTCTCTCTCTCCACCTCTTGGTCCCCTTCCCATTTGCAAAGATCTATCTCCTTACTTCCTATTATCTATTTTTTATTTTGCTCCTTATTTATAATTTTGGTTTCTCATGTAAAAGAAACCATGTGATATTTAAGCTTGTGTGTCTGATTCATTTCACTTAATATTACAGTCCTTTATGATCCTACTATCCCTACCTCTGTCACTTCTTACTCTAACCACACTACAGTCACCTAGATTTCATTTCCCTAGTGTGTGCGCTTCAGTCCACGAACCATATCGCCGCAAATATAACCATTTCAATTCCTCTACCTAAAATGCTCCCATAGTTTCCCATTCCTTAGAGGAAGAATCTTCAAGTTGTTCAGTATGGCAAAGAAGGCTGTGCAAATTCTGTCCCCTCCAGATGTGTCCACTCAGTCTGTTGCCCTAGGCAACTGATGTATGTGCAGAAACTAACGGGGATGACCAGATAGAGGGTTCTGCACGGGCACCGCTTTAGCTTTCGTCTGCCTCCACAGCCAACACTTTCACATTTTGCGGTCTCTCTGTCTCTATGCCTCAATTGCTAGCTTTTTGAGGATATCAAATATATCTCATTTATTTCTATTTCTAATCCCTTTTCTGGAGCATGGAAGGGTTTCAAATGTTTGCACTGAAATCAAGAGGAAGAAGTTTATCTTAATATCTATTTAGGTGACACCAAGCTTTCATTCTAAATATTTGTTTTAGATCCAACTGGTCATCTAGACATTTGTTCTGGAGGGCCTTTCATGTATATTTAATAATTTTTTGTTGTTGTCATGTAAACACAGCTTCTAAATTACCTTGGGGGAAATTCCTCACATTGAGGAATTACATAAGGAATAAGACAGTTAAAACAGTCAGGAAATAATGTTGATTACCCCTCCATTCCAAATGAAATTAAATGAACCCAAAAGTCTGGGTTGGCATCACATGAACTCAGCTTCTATGCAACTTTGCTCCAGGAATGGTTGGATATTGTTTTAGAAATTTCCTTGGCACTCATGTATCTATTCTTTTGTTCTTCTTCTGTCTCAGCCTTTTGTTTTTCCTGCCACCCAGGATCTTATTACCCTACAGGCCTACAGGGCCCACTGAGGCTCCCAGGAGCTCTGGGCTCCAGGGCAGTTTTGCTTGTTACACAGTTTCCTCTCCTGACCCTCTGACTTCAAATCCACCCTTCTTCTAGGGCTACCATTTATTACTGGTTTCCAGAAGGGAAGAAATCTCATTAAATTAATTCAATCACTATGTGAATAATGGTTATTTAACCTACCTTATGGACTATCTCAACTGTATCTAAATTTTAAAAGAGGGCTCTTATTACCTCCAAGGAATGAAGCTTGAATTGTACACTGTATTTAGTGGGTAGTGCATCTTGATATTTTCTAATCATACCAAATAATGCACATGTCTGTTCCTTTTCCCACAAGTCAGCCTTGCATAAATGTTCAGGTTGATGCTTTCACAAAAGAAACGATAAGAATTATAAATATTATTTAGTGGGAGACTCAAACCTACATTGCAAAGCACTTCAAAATCAACTTGAGGAATTCTTATCTGTGAATATTGGTCATAAAGGCAAACATCTCAGACTCATTATGCATAGTTGAACTTAGCAGACACGGCTTCAGTTTTTGACTTTCCTTATTACCCAAGCAACAACCCCAGGCTGTGAGAAAGCTTGGTTAGTAATGTGACCTATTCTCTTTTTTTCTGGTCCTAATGCATACCACGATGGTAAGGAATGCCTGAAAACATTACAACATCTTTCAAAGTCACAAATATTTGTTGGAAATATAGTATTTCTAGGGCAGCATGCAATTAATGAGACATGATTCTTATCTTCACATAGCTTATTAGAAGCCCACATGTCCAGATAGAAGGCAAGATGTGATAAATGCTATATAGGAGGTACAAATAGCCTCCCTATGCTCCAAGGAGAAGATTAATTCTAGATGGCAAAGACTGAAAAGACTTTTCAAAGGTGTAGCATCAGAAGAATTGCTATAAACTGATGATGTACAGATGTTGGGCAAAATCTAGGCAAAGTGAGAGGAGTGTGACTGAAAATACAAAGCAGGAAAGAAGAGGTGTGGTTGGAGGCTTTGGGTGAGAGAGAGGTCAGTGGCCAGGACTATTGCCCTAGGTAGGTTTGACTAAGAAACACTCTCAGCACACAACAACTGCTGTGCTCCTCTTGGAAAAAAAATGTAAACACGCTCCTTTTTGCTACTTAATATATTTAAATTCAGTTGTTTTCATTTTCAATGGGTTTGATTTCAGCGCATATAAATACCTTCTGCCATCAATAAATAGAAAAATGTAGGAAATTGTCCACATTGTAATATTTAATATTGAAATGTTACTTCTTAAAGCCTCATCCAATGAGTTTTAAATTTTCTGTATTTTTTAGATTGTATTCAGACATGACTCATAAATTTTAACAAATAATTATTGGTTGTATAATAAGATACCATTTTGGATGCTGTGAATATGGCAAAGTCTCTGTCCTTCTATACTGATAAGAGGTCTAAAATTTCGATGTGACAACAAAGAACATTCTCTGTGGTTTAAAAGAACATTTGTTTCTTACTCTCAGAACTGGGGCTGGCTGTGATGAGACTGTTCAATGGAGGCCATGGGTTCTGGTCTGTGCCATGTTTGTTATTTTAAGACCTGGGCTGAAAAGG
This sequence comes from Heterocephalus glaber, assembly GCF_053883595.1. Taxonomy (NCBI): domain Eukaryota; kingdom Metazoa; phylum Chordata; class Mammalia; order Rodentia; family Bathyergidae; genus Heterocephalus; species Heterocephalus glaber. The sequence goes on along the minus strand of NW_028258156.1, from coordinate 20,540,987 downwards.
TAGTGTTTACCTCAGACGAGCTATTCTCACAGTGGGTGAGGGTCTCAGGAGCACAAGGGGACTGGTGAGGTTTATCATGGTCCATAAACTCATTGTCACTTCCAACCATATTTCTGTGGCCAAACCGAGTCATATGATTGTCAGGTCAATGGACTGGTAGACTGGAAAAGTACATACCTTCCATAAATGGTGGTATATGGGAAAAAGTGACTGTTGAACATAACCCAATATATCTAAAACAATAATAAGCTTTATTAGGTGCATGAGAGTGACTTTCAAGAGTGATTCCCATCATAAAGAAAATAAATCAATCCAGATAATGGAATAGAGAGCCTGGGATTAGACCAAGATGCTCCTTTAGAAAGAGGGGTCAGGGAAGAGGTGACTTTAGACTTGAGCTCTGAATGATAAGTGAAAGCAAGCCATGAAAAGTAGGGGAAAGGCACTGTAGACATTGACAGTGATAAATGCAAAGGCCCCATAGTGTGAATGTGCTTGGTTTGCTCAAAGGTTAAAAAGAGGGCTAATGTCACTGAAGCATGACAAATAATGGCAACTGGAGGGGAATTCATAAGAGTAGGTAGGAGCCAGATCACACAAGTATGCAGGCCAGGTAAAGAATTTGGATTTTATTCTTACTGCAATGGGAAAACATTGCACTTTCAAGTTAGGGTGGTGACACAGTAGAATTTATGTTTAAAACAATCTCTTTTGCTGCTGGGTGGATATGAACTATGGAAGTGAAGGTGGGTGGGGATAGAAACAGCAAGGTGGATTAGGAAGCTACTAGAAATGTTCAGGAGAGAGGATCATAGTTGAAAATAGGGTAATGGGCCTGGAAAAAGGGATAAATCTAATATGGGACATATTTTAGAAGTATAACTGAGTAGGATTTATTATCTTTTATGTTATAAGAGATGTTGAGCTTTGGAATAGTCTAAGCAAACAGAGGGAAATGTGGCAGAAGTGAGAGGGCACTGAGATTGAAGTAAAAAACATCTTTATCCATGCTTTGCTTTTTAGGACATGGTTGATCTCGGGCAAGTTTTAGGTCAACGATTCTTAGTTTCCATAATTCCAACAAATGAACCAACGAATGAATGAATAAGTAAATGAATAAATTGACACAGAAAGACACCTAAGTTATGCAGTCTTTCAGATGATTAAATTAAATTCGCATAAAATACAAGCAGTCTACATGACCAGGACTTAGATTTCTTCACTTTAACATGGTCATTTATTGGTATTCTCAAAAAAATGAACCAGATGAAGGTCATTCCATAAGCTGTGCATTCTGGAAGAGGATACACTGATAGCAGTATTATTTTGTAAACTCACCTAAACACTTACAAAAATATTGGCATTGTGTCCCCTAATCTGTAAATTAGCACAGTCACTGAGAAATACAGGAACTACTGGAGCTAAAAGTTTTTCTAAGCATGGATTCATGATATACATTCTTGGGAGTCACCCTCTCATGAATTGACCTATATGCTGCTGCCAGGGATAAGGGATAGTATACCATAAGCCTTATCAGTTAATGTAGCAATTTTGCTTGTAATGGAGTGATTAAGGCATTGTTTTGGTGAAAACACCTTAACATTGAATTGAGCTGTCAGGGATTTGCAGGTAATGTAGCAATTTTTCAGATAGGATTCTGGCATTTTCTGATAAGATCATTGTTTCATATCTAATTAATACTGCTGCTGTTTGACTGGTGTTTCTAAGATATGACCCAACTGTTTCCAAAGTCCTAGATTAGGAAGGGAGGTGACATTTCTCAAGTGTCTGAATTTGTTTTTCTCTGTTGTTTCCCCTCACCTAAGCTGATTTTCAAGGTCCTGCTCCCTGAATATCTTATAATGAAAAGTACAGGCAATATCTTTCAAGTAAATGTAAAGCTATTTTCAGTTGGTTCCTAATAAAGATCTAGCTAATTATAGTTTTGCATACACCTTTGCAGATTCAAGGTTTAACATTTAAATGAAACCCTTTAACATAAATAATTGCAGTTCATGTATGTATATGTCAGGTAGTTCCCAGAAAGAAAAATAAATAATTTGGCTAAAGGGTCCATTCACAGAGGGTGTCTATTATGGAAACCAATAATAAATGTGGAAGAAACCAGATACTAGCAACAAAGAAAGCCATTCCAATTCCTAGGTTTTTAAAGGGAGAATAGTATTACTGAAACTGGGTGAAAGTTGGAACTTTGGAGAAGGAATTAACATTAGTTGTAGTCCTATAGGAATGTAAGTTGTCAGAAATACAGTTTCAAACATAGACAGCAAGGAAAAGAAATATAATGACTTCTCTCTCTTCCCAATGTCTGGCTTCCTTTTTTGATGCCCATTGGCCAAGCCCTATGTAAGACAGGCTGCAAAGGATCTCTGAGGATGTGGACCATCAGACCATTCTCCCAGAGAGGAGAAGAGCTGAGAATGGTTTTAGGGGACTAAATGAACAATAACTACACAAGTTATTCTAACCTCAACCCCAAGGGTGTTTGCACTGAGCTACATCCACAATCCTTTATTTTATTTTTTTATTTTGGGACAGAATCTCACTAAGTTGCTAAATTGCCAGGCTGGGCTTGAACTTGAAATTCTCCTGTCTCAGCCTCCCAGAGTATTGGCATTGTAGGCATGTACAACCACACCTGGCTACAATTTATATTTCTTAGCTGTAGTAAGGTACCCTGTAACATACTCCCACTTATCTTAAAGGGTTTTAAATTTTTTCTAAACAGTGGTTTACGTTATCTTGTACAATAATGTCAAAAAGGCCAATAATAGTATCATAACTTTCTAAATTTGGAAAATGCTGGGTCATGAGGAATACCCCATGCAAGTTATTTTGTTTCTTCCACTGAATACAATGAACTAGAAGTGTTATGGTTTAAATCTAAATGTCTCCTGAAAGTCTCATGTGTTCAGAGTGGTGCTTTTGGAAGGTGGTTGGAGTATAGGGGGACTACACTTGTCAGTGGGTTAATCCATTTATGATTTCATAGCTGAATGTGCTGTTAGGAGATGGGCCTGCTTGGAGAAAGAGTGTCTTTGAAGGACAGCCCTTTCCCTAGCCCTCCCTTTCTCTCTGCTTCCTGATTGCCATGGATTGAGTAGCTTTCCTCTGCCATGCCCTACTGCTATACTGATTCTGCCTTTGGGCCAACAAACCATGGACTGAGCCCTTTGAAACCATGAGCCAAATAAACCTCTCCTTCTTAAGTTGTAGGTGTTGGGTATTTTGTTCCAGTGACAGGAAAATGGCTAGTAGAGATAAGTGGTAAAAGAGTGGGGATCATTGCTGTGACTGTATCTGACCATGTGGTTCAGAAGCCTTTGAAACTGGTTTGTGGGAGGAACTTGGAAAACTTTGGAGATGTAGGCTAGAGAGGCCCCTAGAATGCTGTGAGCAGAGCCTGATGGAGGAGCATAGTTGGAGCTCATAGGGCCAAAATGCTGATAGAAATATGGACAGTAAAGTCCAGGCTATGAGGTTTTAGATGGAAATGAGAGCTCTTTTGGAAATTTAACTAAAGGCATGCATACTATATTCTAATAAAAAACTTGTCTACATTTTTCCTAAGACTTTGTGTGAGGGTAAATTTTAAAGTGACAAATTAATCTGGCAGAGAAAATTTGAAGACAACTCAATATTCAGGCTGTGCCGTGAGTACCACTGGCTGCTATCAACCAGATTTACATTGAAAATCAGAAGCAAAATGTAGGGCCAAAAATATAAACATTACAGCTTGGCCAGAAAGGAAGTGCCTGTGAAGTTGAGGTCAAGGAAAGATTAGCGCTATTGAAAAAAAGCCAAATACTTTGTGCTAGGTCTATAGAAAATGTTGCTGGAAGGCATATCAGAAATTGGCTAGACCCCACCCATTACAGGCTCAATGAAATAAAAGGATAAACTTCTTTCAAAAACTTTGTTTTAAAGAGAGAGCCCCAGGGTACCTATCCTGCTCACTCAGGGCCACTTAGAGTAGCATATCCCTGAGTTCAGCCATCCAGGCACTCAAGGCTGCTGCATCCATGGTCCAAGTGGACCTGGGTACTGCTTCAGCTGGCAGCAAACCTTGGTATTATTTACACTGTGCTAGTACTTCAGCTATGCAGAAAGCAAGGACAGTGGGTTCATGGAGGCTCCCACCAGATTTCAGAGGGAGGCCTCAGAGGCCAGATAATGTGCCCCTGAGAGGACAATATGTAAAACTGTAAAATAAAACCAAAGATGTAGTAGAGACCCTAGGCCATTGAAGATGCCAGAAACATGTGATGTCTGTCAAGGAAAGTCCCAGGCAATGAGTGGAGCTAGCCCAAGAGAGAGGCCATATAGGCTGTAATCAGCAAGGCTGTAGTGGCATGGCTGTTTAAGCCCCTTGGAACTCACATCTTACCACCATATGTCCTGGCTGCTGGACATACAACTGTAGGATTTAATGATTTCCCTGCTGGGTTTCAGTCTTGCTTTAGTCTGATTCCTTTTTATGGCCCCATTCCTTCCTTTTGGAATGGAAATTTTTACCTTGTGCCATTATATGTTGAAAGTATTTAACTTTTGTTTTGATTTCTTTTTTTTTCCATTAAGTTTATTGGTACATTTTAGGTATACAATACAGTTACATTCATCATTGGGATCCCGTACCTTTACATGATGTATCTTGGTTCTTATTTTTTCCCCGTTCACCTGCCCTCCCTTCACCCCCTCCACCCTTCCCTATTTACAGACTTTGTTTCCATTTTTTTCCTTTTCTCATATTTTTTCTTTTCCCTTCTTTCCTTTTTCCTTCCCCTCCCACTTCCCCTACTCCTTTAGACCTTTTCTTCCTATTTCACAATATTAATTATACATTTTGATCCTTATTTACACTTTTAGTTTTTCACACCAGAGAAACTATTCAGTATTTACACGTGTGTCCTATTTATTTCACTTAAGAGGATGGCCTCAATGTGCATCCACTTAGCTATAAATGTCTCTAGTTTCTCGTTCTTTATGGCTGAGTAGTACTCCATTTTATAAAAAAAAATCTTCTTTATCCAGTCTCCAGTTGATGGGCAATTGGGATGTTTCCAAGTTTTATCTATTACAAACTGTGCCACTATAAACATGGGTGAGCACATATCACTGTGGTATGATTTGTTTTATTCTTTTAGGAAGATACCCAGCAGGGGAATAGCTGGGTCAAATGGGATTTCTAATCCTAGTTGTTTGAGTTATCTCTATATTGATTTCCACAATGGCTGCATCAGTCTGCACTCCTAGAAACAATGAAGAAGGGTTCTTTTCTCCCCAGGTTCACAGCGAAGAGTTTGCCTTGAGTCATGGAGGAGACTTTGGATTTGGACTCTTAAGCAGTATTGAAAGTGTTAAGACTTTGGGAACTGTTGGAGATGAACTAAATGCTTTACATAATGAGACAGATGTAAGACTTCTGTGGGTCAGGGGAAGAATGTTATGGTTTAGATCTAAAATGTCCCCATATCTCATGTGTTCATAGTTTGCACTTTTCAAAGGTGACTGGATCATGAGGGGCACACTGTAGCTGAATGTGCAGTAGGAGGTGTGGCATGGTTGGAGGAGATATGTCCCTAGGGCCATGCCTTTGGAGGGCATATCCCTCTCTCTAGTTCTGTCTTTCTTTCTGGACACCATTGATTGAAGTTTTTTCTCTGATATCCCCTTCTGCCATGCTCCACGGTTCTTCCAACTGTGGAGGGAACTCTCAGAAACCATAATCCAAATAAAACTCTCCTGTTTAAATTGTGGGTACTGGGTATTTTGTCCCAGTGATTTGAAAGTGACTAATAAAAGGAGTTAGGAGTTACAAATTTTAGCTTCAGATAAGCATGTGACTGAAGCAGGTCACTGTGACTGTGGAGTTCTGGTTTCCTCATTTGTAATATGAGGAAGATTAGTATTATTATTTTATTTTATTGGTACATTTTAGGTATACAATATAATGACATTCATCATTGGGAATTTGCACCCTTACATAGTCTCTCATGGTTCTTATTTTTCCCCCTTCCCCTGCCCTCCCTTCAACCCCTCCATCCCTCCCTATTTACAAAGACTTTGTTTCCATGTTTTCATTTTCTCATATTAATTCCATTCCCCTAGATTATTATTCTAAGCTATGAGAGTCACAGATAAATTCTAGAACATACTTAGGAAAAGCAAATTCATAGCTAAAAATTTATGTAATGAAAGCCATGTTATTTCTGATTTTAGTTTTATAGCTGCTTGGGATTATCCATAATATCACACTTAAAACAGCAAGGTTAGTTGCAAATTGACATAAACACAGATGTCTTTCGCATAAACAGTCTGCTATAGCATTGGGATATGAAATTAAATGTAAACATTTGTAACCAATGGAAAGATGAAGCACGAGGGATTGTTGAAATTCCAGCACTGCAGAGATGATGATGTTTTTACGTTTCCTTTTCAACTTATATTTGTAAATAAGCATCTGTGGAAGGTCAAAGACAACATCCTTGGATTCACTGGTTGCTTTTTCTAGGGTTAGTATTCTCAAAACAGTTGAGTTTTCATTTTATGGTCTTTATGAGGCACAAATTAATTTTTCTCCTAAGTTTCTCTTCTCTTTTTAAAATAGTCTTTTCTCTATCCATCTTCCTTCTTCCTCTTCCAAACTGCATATATTTGTTCAGATTTTCATACTTTTCTCCTCTGTCTGTAGTAAAGGCTCAGGGGTTCTTTAAGAGCTGCTTAAAGTATAGTAGAAGAAAGCAAGTAAGATCAAACTGTTTGATGATAAAGAGAACTCAAGGTTAATGGAGTTGTCATTAAGAAAGAAGTTGGCTTTCAGGTTCAAAGCCATGTCAGGAAGAGGAAGGCATAGGCAGGGTTAGGAGTTTTGATTTTATTTTCACTGCAGTGTGGGAAACTATTGAAAGGTAGAGAGTGACACAATCAGCCTTACATTTTCCAAAGTTCTGGTTGTTTGCTAGAGAACAGATTTGAAGTCACCAAAATTTGAACAGAGAAAGCCAATTCAGAGTTATATCACATTGTCAAGGTGAGCGATACTAATGGCTTGCACCAATGGAAGTAACAGTAAATAAGTTGACAGATGATGGTATGGATGCTGCGCTGTGCCAGTTGGATTCTCCTTCTGAACTGATGTACGAATTCCCTTAGTAGCTGGGGAGCCTTGGTAGCTAACAGCCCGGAACATGATCCACTTTCGAGACTCATTCTTTCCTAATAAATGGGGCCTTGTCTAAAATCATGTCTCTGGATTGACCAATTGCAGTAGTTGGTCAATGAGGAAAGTACAAAGTTCATTTGCTTACTTTGGGGCAATTCTGAAAGGCCGTACTAGCTCCAAAGCTCCCTGTGGAATCAAGCATGGCTTCCACTGCAGCCCTGTCAGTTGCACCTCTCCCTCTCCCATTTTGCTTCCTTCTTCCTGTGGAGACCCTGACCTGCGTTCATCCCCATACAACCCCTTGTGTGCAAATCTTTCTCTCACAGTCTGTTTCCAGTCTGAACCAAGATAATCCAAGATCAATTTTGAAGGTAGAGTTAATGGGGTTTGCGAACAAACCAGAGGGGACTAGATATGGGGAAAATTGTGGTCTCCAATGTCTGTGACTTCCACAACTAGGAGAATGATTATGACTTTTGCTGAACTTGGGAAGATCAATGATTATTAGTGGGGTTTTGAATATGTTTTATTTCATAACCCACCATGATTTGGCTGCACAGGCAGGAGGTATCCAGATGTGTAGATATAAATACATGAACTATCTCTTTCAGATCCCTGTTGCACGTCTCATATCCAGACCATTATATATTTATCACCTGGACAAGCTGCACAAGCTCCTGCCTCACCTTTCCGGCTCCAATCATGTTCCTCTTAAAGCCATCCTCATTCCATTCTTTAATTAGGGAAACATTATGAAACCTTATAGTCCTGAGGGTAAAAATCAAGATTCTTTAATGTGGCTTATAAGGACCCTGTCCAGCTTGTTGACCTCATTTCTTTTCCTTTTCTCATATGCATCATACTGAATTTTTTATAGCTTGAATTCATTCTGCTTTGTCTTATCTTTATTTATTTATTTTTTTCTTTTCTGTGCCGGGGAGGGATCAAACTCAGGACTTTGCACTTTCCAGGTCCTGGCCCTGCTTTGTCTTATCAAAGGGACATTTGCACACAATGACCCCTCTGCCTTCAACATTCTTTCCACTTTCACTGTCTCTACAAAAAACGAATTCCTGTTCATCTTTCAGGACCTAGTTTAACGGTTATCCCTTCAAGGAAAACTTTCTGTCTTGGAGACCTCTCTGTGATGTATTTGTAGAGCTCACTATACTTTTCTCATCATGATCCTTATTATATTTTTATTTTGACAGGGTCCCTGGCAACTTATTTCTACATTCAGGGAAAGAAATTCTGGTCTAAATTCTCATAAAATTCTGTTTTATTTTTCCACAGAGTGCTTTTTCTTTTCCTAGCCTTCTTTTGTTGTCAAATCAAAAAGCACTTAAAACTACTGACAATTCCCCATTTGAGACCCTGAGGAACAAGTCTCCATTAAACACTGGCTACAGGTCAGATAAAACTTAATGAATTTGTCTCTATACAATGCATGGTCCCTTCCTCTTGCAGGTATAATAGAAACAGGGATCCTGATAGCAATAGTGGATTTCCCTCTTTGCTCAACGAAGGGACCCTAGGCAAAAGCGTATTCATTTTGCTCACTTTTGCTGATCTTTGTTTTGCATAAATATATCATCCTTTGTTTTGCATAAATATATGTTTTGTAAGGCTGTACCTAGTTGTGTTTTTAAGGCATACCACCTCTTCTGTGTAAGGCCCTCTGGTTATAATGCATTATGTGAATTTATTTTGTACTACTCATTAGACATTTCTGCAGAAACAACCATGCCCAAACTTTTGTCTCTGAAATGCTGAGAGAGTAGTGATAAGGACAGAACATCAGGGGTTCTGGCTATTGACACTGTGTTTTTTAGCCTCTTTGCGGAGACTTCTCAACAGTTTCTAGGCTCTTTCTAGAGGAAACTCATGGGTAACTAAGGGCGTGACTTCCATAGATTTAACTTTCAAATATGGAAAAGCACTGGAAATGCTAGGGACATTTATATACAATGGAGCACCACTCTTCTACAAAGAAAGATAAACTTGAGTCATTTTTAGGAAAATGGATGCACCTTGAGACTATGTTAAGTGAAATAAATCAGATGCAGAAGCTTAAATATTGCATAGTTTCTCTTATATTGAGAAACTCAGAGTATAAATGAAGAGCAAAATAAAAAATAGGAATCAGGGAGACAGATCCTTCTCAAAGGGGAAGATAGAGGGGCGGAGAGGGAAGGGAGTGACAAGGGATGAAAAAAGGAATTAAGATGTGTTATGTACATGTACCAACTTCCCACAGGAATGTAATCATATGTGCTACACACATATAGTAATAAAAAAGTATTAAAGAAAATGCTAGGAGCTACATGTTGCAATATTGAAACATGTTCTTTTAAATAATAATAACTCCTATTATGGGATGATTCCTGAGTGCCAAGGGCTCACACATCTTATCTTGTGTGAGTAATCCCAATAAGTTGCCTTAACTTCCCATTGGACCACTGAGGAGACTGAGGTTGGACAGGCAAAGAGGCTTACCCAAGTCACATAGCCAGTGAATGCTGAGTGACAATTCCAGACCTGGATGTGAGACTCCAAAGCCATGGCCTCCATACTGTAGTCTCTAGATGCTCTCCACTGGAGAGCAAGGCTGGTGCTTCCCCTGGGTGTGGCTCAGGCCACATTCCACGGTCAGACAGGGAGAGAGAGTTCCTCCCGATGCTGTCTCTGTCCTCTCTGAGGCTGGTGGGGAGAAAGCCCTGTGAGCTACCTAAAGGGGTTTGTGACAGGCTTTAACATCACACAGTTAGTTGTGTCCACAGTCAGTGTGGTGTTAAGGTTCTCAAACTCACGCTTGAGCTTTGTGTGGGCAGAGCAGACATTTGCAAAGGGAAGATGGACATACAGTAGAAAGGGCAGGAACAAGCTGGTGAAAAACAGACTGACTAGCAGAGCCACTTCCAAGATGGCAGGTGGCAGGAATCTTCACTTCCTCCATAGTGTTTGATTATCTTTATGTCATGTCTATTGACTTCCCCTAGGGCAAGTGATCTGGGGAAAAGCAAGGCTGATGCCATGGGGCAACACGGTCTTGATGTCTACCTTCTGGATGACTGCGTTCGTCAGATATGTAGTGTTCAGAGCTCATGTCTAGACCCTGCCCCTCAAACACCAGAGTCCTATCAGTATGAGTTTTGTAGATGTTACTCAGTTTGACAACCACATGCATCAAATGATCCTTTTAGTTTGTCTCCAGCAAACACTATACTTGACAGATGATTCTCAGAGAGATCTCCATTGGAAATCTGAAAGATGATATTATCTTGGATTTCTCTGGCTGGGAAGTAGACCTATTAATCACCAGGCCTTAAGTTGCACTAGTTGGTTGCCTCACCATAGCAAAGTGCCAGCCTGGTTGGCCCGATCTGTACATAAAGATAGCTCATGACCTCAGATGTCATCCGTGGATCCCTGCAGAGAGAGGTTTAATTAGTGCCTCAAATGGTATTGTCAGGGACCTCATAGCAGCAGTCTGTAAAACTATCAGGGGTTCTTGCTACTAGGGAAAGAAATATAGAAGAAGATGGACAGAGATAGATTTAATGGTCAAGTGTTGTATTCACTGTTTTCTTATTGGCTCTGAACACCAGGACTAGTGGCAATCCAGTCTTGTTTCCATTTGTTTTAGATTGTCCTGTATCTGAGTCACTGACTGTATACCTGGTACCCAACAGGGCTTCTTTCCTTGATAAGTCACTTAATATTCATGCTGCAGTAGTGGACCTCTAATCTGTGGATTTCAGTGGGGGTGTATCCCCCTTTATTTCTGGCTCATTTTGGTCTGGATTAGGAATTGGGTAGTATACCTCCCTTGAAGGATTATCCTTTCTGACTAGCTCTGTCCACCATCAGGGAGAAGTTCCAGTTTGGATCAGTGCTGCCAGGGTACTTGCTCCCTTTTGGGTCTAGACTGGAGTCCATAGGGAGTATACTTTCACTGCATGTGACTGTAACTATCTTAAGGTACATCTTCTGCAGAGATTATAATCCCCTTGAAGGCAAGCAGACTACTTTTGCATTGGCGTTGTCTTGCAGAATCCTGGCATACAGTAAGAGCAAAAGAAATGTTGAATCCATGGAGGGATTACATACTTCTGGCAGGCTAACTGGAAGACTTTAGGACACATCCTTTAGCACTTGATGCCTAAATTTTCCCATCAGAAAATTTCTGATGAAGTTGAATTTTGATCTCTTAGATTTCATCTGAACTTTAGAATCAAATTTTTTTGACTCAAGGTAAATCATTTTAGAATACTTGGTAGGGTGTCTTATACCCTTCTAGGGGCTTTATTATTCAATAAGGAACAATGAAATTACATGTAAGATGTGAGAGAGGATACCAGTTTAGAAAAAGATATTTAGGATCTTAATTTCTACATCTTTTCTTCCTCATTTTTGTCCAAGGGATTGGCAGAATGCTGGCTCTCTGTCTTTGGAATGTTGTAATATTAAAGTAACAGCATTATTTTTCCTCAGTTACTGAGAAATATGAGACTTCTAATTCATCTTTGCTGAGTAAAATCACTTGTGTTCACATATGTTGAGTACTGAATATATTTCTTTGAGTGACAGTTGGGTTCTAAAGAATGAATATTTATTTTTAATGTAAAGCTCCATTGTATGTGTATTTTGAGATTGACTTAAAGCATTTCTAACTGTTGTTTATTTTATTTGGATGATGTCTTGTGTTGATCTAACTTCCATCTCATTCAGAGGCTGTAAGTGGGTGAGTCCAAGAAACACAGATTTAATATAACTGTCTCTCTGTCTCTGGGTTTAGCATGATCCTAAATACACCTAACAGTAGAAAGTAAAATCCTCTTCCAAATGTGATTAGCTGGCTCTATTTTTGGAGAAATTTAACTAGTTTTGTTTATTTTTCTTCCATTATTGAGATGATTTTGCTCACAAGGACATTTCTTCCAATTTACAAAAGCTTGTATAGTAGACTAGAAATGTGGCAACATTTGATATCACTAGTACCATCTCATGTTATTCCCTCTATCTGCCGTTTTGTGTAAGGAGGCAGTGGGATGAATAGAATGGCTTCTGAAATGATGAATAAAATCTATGCCATTGTGTGAACACAGGATAAGGTAAATAAACAAATCAAAATAAAATAAAAACAAAGTTCATGCAGATGCAGTGAACCTTTATATTTCAAGGTATGGCTTTATATTTATGCATTTATTATAGATCTTTCCATGTTTTTCAGTGGCTGCTTAATATTCTTCGTAAGATTATGCTCACATAGGAAGAAACTGTGTTTTTTATGATGTGCACAGTAAAAGTCGAGTCAAAGAGTCTCTATTCTTTTGGATAACATAATAAAAGGAGCCTGCTGCATACAGGCAGGTCTGTGTATGACCTACCGAGGTCCTGAGTCGCACGGAAGATGCCGAATCACCCCGCTGCAGACAGGCAGGTTTGCCCATGCCCTACCGAGGTCCTGAGTTGCACAGAACACACCGATTCACCCCACTGCAGACAAGCAGCCACCTGCTTCCACACTACAAAGACGCAGAGGACACCAGACCACCAGACCAAGGTACTGAGTCACGTTGCTCCTGGTCCAGAGGCAGGGGCTTCTGAGCCGCCATCCCACTGCTCCTGGTCCAGAGGAAGGGGCTTTCGGGTCACCATCCCTCCTGCTGCTCTCAGCCCAGAGGAAAGGGCTGTTGGGCCACCTTCTGTCCTGCTTCTCCTGGCCCAGAAGAAGGGGCTTCCGGGCCACTATCCCTCCCACCGCTCCGGGCCCAGAGGGAGGGGCTTCTGAGCTGCCATCCCACTGCTCCTGGTCCACAGGAAGGGGCTTCCCTGCCACCATCCCTCCCACTGCTCCCAGCCCACAGGAAAGGGCTTTTGGGTCACCATCCCTACCGCTGCTCCCGGCCCCTGTCCCACCTCACCCAGCTCAGAGGAGGTAATCCATGCAGGCCCTAACAGCCCCCCGCCCCAGTTGAAATGAGAAAACATGTAAATAAGTCTCAAAACCAGACTTCCAGATCACGTACAGCAACCCCAAAGGGAAATGAGATGGAACACTCGGATACTCAACCGCCTGGACCCACTGAACTGGCAACAAAAGGGGATCTGGAAAAAAATCAGAAATAATTTCTCAGATAAAAGGAGAAATTGTGCCCCTAGTGCAAGACATGATTAATAAATCTAGAGAGGAGCTCAGGAACATGATGGAATCCCAACATAAGAAACAAATGGAATCCATAAAACAGATGCAAATAGATTTCCAGGACATGAAAAACTCCGCTGAAAGTCTACACAGCAGAATGAGCCAATGTGAGGGCAGAATTTCAGATATAGAAGATAAGATTGCAATTAGTGACCAGGAAAAGAAAAATTGCTTCAAAATTATAAGGGAACATGAGAAATCAATCCACCAGCTGCTAGATGATGCAAAGAAGAATAACATAAGACTGATTGGGCTCAGTGAAGAAACAGGAGAGAGTGCAGATGACATAAAAAATCTCTTCACAGAAATAATGGCAAAAAACTTCCCAAGCAGGGAAAAAGAGCTTGACATACAGATAAGTGAGGCATATAGGACTCCAAATAGCCTTGATCAAAAAAAATCTACACATAGGCATATAATTGTTAAGATTCCAGAAACACAACAGAAGAACAAAGTTCTCCAAGCAGTCAGAGAGAAGAAACAGGTCACATACAAAGGAAAGCCCATCAGAATCACAGCAGACTTCTCAACACAAACCATCAAGGCAAGAAGAGCTTGGAGTGACATATTCCAAGCCCTAAAAGAAAACAGCCTCCAACCCAGATTGATGTACCCTGCAAAACTATCTTTCAAAATGAATGGAGAAATAAGATACTTTCATGACAAAGAGCACCTTAGGAACTTTGTGAATACCAAACAAGCACTCCAAAGAATTTTACACAATATCCTAGGAACAGACATTGAGGCTCACAACCCCAGGAAGCAAAGCAGAATGAACCCATCTGGCATGACAAGAAATTAAATGTAAAGAGGGAGAACCCAACAAAAAGAAAAAGTCATGGCAATGACAAGTCAATACATTTCAGTTATAACCATCAATGTTAATGGTCTCAATTCACCAATCAAAAGAAATAGACTGGCAGAATGGGTCAAGAAGCAAAATCCAACAATATGCTGCATACAAGAAACACACTTAATTCAAAAGGAAACTCATAGACTGAAAGTTAAAGGGTGGAAAACAATACTGCATGCAACAGGAACCCGAAAAAAAGCAGGAGTAGCTATCTTCTTTGAAGATCAAGTAGATTTCAAACCAACACTGATTAAGAGAGACAAAGAAGCACACTACATCCTTGTAAAGGGAAGAATCCAAGAGGAAGAGATGACAATCATAAATATCTATGCACCAAACACTAGTGCACCCAACTATATAAAACAAATACTAACAGACATGAAAAGTCATATATGCACTAATACAATTGTAGTGGGGGATCTCAACACCCCACTGTCACAAATAAATAGATCAACTAGACAAAAAATAAGTAGTGAAATACTAGAACTCAATTGAACTCTTGAACAAATGAACCTAACAGATGTTTACAGAGTCTTCCACCCCACAAAGTCAGAATACACATTCTTCTCAGCTGCACATGGGTTATTCTCCAAAATAGACCACATACTCACACATAGAACATGTTTAAGTAAGTGCAAAGGAATTGAAGTTATCCCTTGTATATTGCCAGACCATAGTGTGATGAAATTGGAGATCCAGAGCAAAAGAAACTCAAAAAATTTCATAAACATGTGGAAATTGAACAACACCCTTCTGAATAACCAAGGGATCACAAAGGAAATCAAAGAAGAAATCAGACAGTTCCTTCAGTCAAATGACAATGACAATACAACATACCGGAATCTATGGGACACAATGAAAGCAGTCTTATGAGGGAAATTCAGAGCAGTGAATAGGCATATTAGGAAAACAGAACGAGCCCAATTAAACAACCTGATGCTGGACCTCAAGCCTCTAGGAAAAGAAGAGCAGGACAACCCCAAAGCTCATACAAGGGAGGAAATTATGAAGATCAGAGGAGAAATCAATGCAAAGGAGACTAAGAGAATGAGACAAAAAATTAATGAAGCCAAGAGTTGGTTCTTCAAAAGAATCAACAAAATTGACAAACCCTTAGCCAACCTTGTCAGAAAAAGGAAAGAAAAGGCCCACATCCATGCAATTAGGAATGAAAAGGGTGAAGTGACAACAGACCCAGCAGAAATCCAGAGGATCATCAATACCTACTTCCAGAACCTATACGCCAATAAGATGGACAACACAGAAGAAATGGACAGATTCCTAGATACACATGAATTACCAAAGTTGAACAAAGAAGAACTAAAAATTCTGAACAACCCAATATCAACCAATGAAATTGAAAATGTAATTAAAAACTTATCAACTAAGAAAAGCCCGGGCCCTGATGGCTTCACTGCTGAATTCTACAAGACATTTAGAGAGGAACTGCTGCCACTACTGTTTAAACTCTTCAATGAAATTGAAAGGGAAGCAATACTCCCAAATTCCTTCCTGGAAGCAAGCATCACCTTGATCCCCAAAGCAAAGAAAGACCCAATCAAAAAACAAAACTATAGGTCAATCTCACTAATGAACATAGATGCAAAAATCCTTAATAAGATAACGGCAAACAGAATGCAGAAGATCATCAAGAAGATCATACACCCTGATCAAGTGAGATTCATCCCAGGGATGCAGGGATGGTTCAATATATGAAAATCAATTAATGTAATACACTATATCAATAGAGCCAAGGACAAAAACCATATGATTATCTCAATAGATGCAGAAAAAGCATTTGACAAAATCCAACATGCATTTATGATAAAAACCCTACAAAAATTGGAATAGATGGTCTCTACCTCAAACTGATAGAAGCCATCTATGAAAAAGCAACAGCCAATATCATACTAAATGGTCAAAAACTGAAATCCTTCACACTAAAATCAGGAACAAGAGAAGGATGTCCACTATCACCACTCTTGTTCAATATAGTTCTGGAAACATTAGCCACAGCAATTAGACAAGAGAAAGAAATAAAAGAAATAAAGACAGGAAATGAAGAAGTCAAACTGTCATTATTTGCAGATGACATGATACTCTATATAGAAGACCCCAAGAATTCCACCAAAAGTCTTCTAGACTTAATAACCAAATTCAGTCAAGTAGCTGGTTACAAGGTTAACACACAAAAATCAATAGCTTTCCTCTACACAAATGACAGACTCACTGAGAGAGAAATAGGGCAAATAATTCCTTTCACAATAGCATCCAAATACCTAGGAATCATCCTAACAAAAGAAATCAAAGACCTCTTCTCTGAAAACTATGGCATTCTGAAAAGAGAGATTGAAGATGATATCAGAAAATGGACAGACATCCTCTGCTCCTGGGTAGGAAGGATTAATAAAGTGAAAATGGCCATACTTCCCAAACTGCTATATAGGTTTAATGCAATTCTAATTGAGATCCCAGCAGCATACTTCATGGACCTTGAGAAAACAATTCAAAAATTCATTTGGAACAAGAAGAGACCCAGAATAGCAAAAGCAATTCTAGGTAATAGAGACATGGCAGGGGGTATCACAATCCCCAACCTGCAACTCTACTACAAAGCCACTGTGATAAAAACAGCATGGTACTGTCAAAGAAACAGACCCAAGGACCAGTGGAACAGATTAGAAGATGCAGAAACAACACCAGACACACTCAGCCATCTCATCTTCAATAAAGGAGCCAAACACCCTCACTGGAAGAAAGATAGCCTCTTTCATAAATGGTGCTGGAAAAATTGGGCTTCAACTTGCCAAAGATTAAAACGAGACCTGTATCTCTCGCCATGCACTAAACTAAAATCAAAATGGATTAAAGATCTAAATATTAAAATAGAAACTCTGAACCAGTTGAAACAGAGGTTAGCTAGAACCCTTGAAGATATCGGTGTAGGAAAAGATTTTATGAACAAAACCTCAGTTGCCCATGAACTAGCACAAACAATCAACAAGTAGGATCTCTTCTTACTAAAAGGCTTCTGCACAGCAAGAGAAACCACCAGCAGTGTGAAGAGACAACCCACAATGTGGGAAAAAATCTTCACCTGCTCTTCCTCAGACAAAGGTCTACTATCTCCAATCTAAAAAGAACTTAAAAAGATCAGACCTCCCAAATTTAAAGACCCAATCCAAAAATGGGCATCTGAAATGAACAGACATTTCTCAGACAAAGAAGTAGAAATAGCAAAGAAATACATGAAAAAATGTTCAACATCACTGGTCATTCGAGAGATGCAAATGAAAACAATGCTGAGATTCCACTTCACTCCAGAAAGAATGGCTGCTATCATGAAATCAACCAATAACCAATGCTGGCGGGGCTGTGGGGAAAGAGGAACCCTGGTCCACTGCTGGTGGGAGTGTAGACTGATGCAACCACTGTGGAAATCAGTATGGAGATACCTCAAAGAACTAGGACTGGAAGTTCCATTTGACCCCACTATTTCACTTCTGGGAATCTTCCCCAAAGAATGAAAAGGATCATACCACAGTGATATATGTGTGCCCTTGTTCATAGCAGCACAGTTTGTGATAGCTAAAACTTGGAAACAGCCCAAATGCCCATCAACTGGAGACCGGATAAAGAAAATGTGGTTTTTTAATAAAATGGAGTACTACTCAGCCATAAAAAATGAGAAATTAGAAACATTTATAGCTAAGTGGATGCACATTGAGGCAATACTCTTAAGTGAAATCAATAGGACCCACATGAATAAATTTCGAATAGTTTCTCTGGTGTGAGAAACTGAAAGTGTAAATAAGGACTAAATATATAATAGGTAATGTGAAATAGGAAGAAAAGGGGCAAAGGGGAAGGAAGTGGGAGGGCTAGGGGAAAGGATAGAAGGGAATGGGATTAATATGAGAAAATCGAAAAATAGGAACAAAATCTTTGTAAATAGGGAGGTATGGAAGGATTGAATGGAGGTCTGGGCAAGGGTGAAAAACAAGAACCAAGAGAGACTATGTAAAGTTGCAAATTTCCAATGATGAATGTCATTACAGTGTATGCCTAAAATGTACCAATGATTAGAATGAATAATCGATAATGCAAAATAGGAAGAAAAGGTCCAAAGGGGTAGGGGTAGTGGGATGGGCAGGGGAAAGGAAAGAAGGGAAAGGAAAAATGATGAGAAATGGAAAAAATGGAAATAAAGTCTTTGTAAATAGGGAAAGGTGGTGGGCGTGAAGGGAGGGCTAGGAATGGGGAAAAAATAAGAACCAAGATGCGTTATGTAAAGTACAATTCCCAATGAGAAATGTAATTGTGTTGTATACCTACAATGTACCAATAAAAGAATTTAATATAAGAAAATATATAATAAAAGTTTCTGATACATTGTTACAATTCAAGTAGTCACATAGATACGGAATATGAGAACTTTGTAGAAAGAAGCCAAGTGCAATTTAAGGAGCAAATAGTACGTGAAAAATAAAGAATTAGCAGTAGAATGAGTTTTGCTGTACACCGTGAGGGAGCAACAATGGAACCCACAAAGACTCCTATCACTCAGAAGCGTGGAGCTTCTCTGCACGGGAAAATGCATAGCTGTATGGGCCTCATTAGCATCGCAGACCTGAGCTCCTGTCATGATGCACAAATGCAGCTGAGTGCTGCCCTGGGCCTCTCAGCACCTGCCAGGCATGTCTCACTGATCAGAGCCCAGATTTCTTTGCCTTTGAATTCCTACCTGTCAGTTCAGCTTGGGAAGGGAAGCAATGCACACAGAGGCAGACAGTAAACAGTGTTTGGAGGAAGTGCTCGATCAAAAGTCCTGTTGTCCTTTGCCTTCACAGAGCATGAATGACAAGGACAGGCTCAGTGTGGGGCTCCTGAATTTCCCATCCATGAGCAAGCTGCATATGCTCCCAGGGATTAATGGTGCTGCTGCTGCTGCAAAGCCTGCCCTGTTACTCTCTACTGTCAGCAATAACACCAATTACTGTCAGTTTTAATGATGGCTCTTGAGACTTGAAGGAGACTGGTGTTCTACTGAAGTCTGAGAGTCTGGTTTTCTACTCAAATCATGAGAAAAAGGAAAGTTCTTCTTTGACTTATAGATATGGATGAGGGGGATGACTGAGTCATTTGGCTGCCATCAACAATGTCTTTATCTAGAAATGATTAATATTTGTTCTTTGAGGAAGTGTTTTGGGCATGTAGACTTCAGTGGATTGGATTTGCAGATGAGATAAGAAAGTCATCAAGAGTATTCTAGAAAGGGAATTTTGTCACAAACAATGGCATACACCCGGAATACAGTTTTTAGGAATGGTGCTGGATTGTACTGGGTCATCATCTCTGTCTTTAGACAGATTATTTGCACTTTCATATTCTCTAGGCTGAATTTATATGTAGCTTGTCACCAGTGGCAAGAAGGTTTAGGGTTGGGCTTGTGCACTGTGTTTCTTGGAACATAATTTTAAATCACTCAGCTGGCTGATGTGTTCTTAGTATGGTCTAATCTGCATGGTGAGAGTGCTTGTTCTGCATGTTTCTTTTTTGTTTGGTTTCCTTTAATTATCTTCTTGTTTAGGAAAGGAACTGAACTGCCCAAGTGGCAAAAATAAAGAACATTATCTCTGTCCAACACAAATTTCATGTTAATGCTGATAATCCAGTAGTACAGAGATGGCTATAACTATAATTTAACAGAGGGAAAAAACCTTAGTAAGCAGAAATTCAGTCCTGGAAATGAGAACTAGTTCAAGCCATGAACTTGTTTACTCTTGCAAGTCAAACTGACATGGAAAACTGACTAGGCATAAAAAGATCCTTTTTATTGAAAGAAAAATCATAATGTTATTTTCTGGGGAAAAGGAAACACTGCCTCTTCATTTCCCAAAGTGGTCTGCAGGATTTACTGACTAGTTGAAACACGGTCTACTCTTTCATCATAGAAACAAAATGGATGCTTTTTGGTCTGTTTAAATATTGAGTCCATCCAGACTTAAACAGGAGTCAGGTAACACTTCTGTTTTGTCCTATGATCTGCTTTTATCCTTTTCTGAACACTGTGGCAGAGTCTAAAATGGTTTGTTGGATTCTCTTGTGATGACACATTGTTTTCACTGGTGAGCTTGACATGCTCTTCAGCATTTAATTTGGGGTATAATTTGGATTCAGGATGGATTTTCAGACTTGAACAAAGAGACTTAAAAAAAACCCTGCCCTACCAAAGTTCTTTCTTTTTTTTTTGTTGGTACCGGGGATCGAACTCAGGTCCTTGAGCTTGCGCAGCAGGCAGCAAAACCACTGAGCTAAATCCCCAGCCTACTCTTTCTAAATATAAAAATGAGGTATCTTTCTGCAATGTGAAACAAGTACCAAAAGCTACTGTTAAGAACCATGAAACACTACTGAGAAAGTAAATAGATTGAATTAGATACTTATATATTTTACAGCGATATTTTAAACAATCTTGATTTATTTTTCATAATAGAATTATTCTACTCCCTATTTAAACCACAGAGTGACTAACACCATCTTCCAGGATCTGTTTGTAGGGGAGAGGGAAAGGGGATGATACTAGAACTCCTGCAGTGAGTCCTGGTCTCCTGTGAGCCATGCCAGCACAAGGTGAATTAATGAATTAAGACAGAAAACGCGACTTAGAGAAGAAGCTGAGCTGTGAGCCTGATCAATGTTGCTCTGGGCATCAAAGATGAAAGACCTTAAGTGAAAGACCTTGAGCTTGCTACACCTTTATTCAGTACATTGGGAGAACAATGAGGAATGGATATAGATGAAGATTTTGTTCCTCCCCAGGATGTTTTCAGCTGGTGTAATCTTGCCCTAGAGCATCACAGCATCACAGGACCATTGACGTGACTGGAGGCAAAAATGCCATAGCTGGCCTGTAGGCAGGAAAACTAGGCCTAATCATAAATTAATTATGAAATGATTTTTCTCAAAAATTATGTAGAATTGCTCCTGGCATCTGTTGATATCTCAGAGGGCTTGGGACAGACAAGGGAGGGACTTTTGGGAAAGCAGGGCATGAAGAAGCAAGAATGATGATGAAGGGAATGGATTGGTCTCTGTTTCTTACTTAGGTCCAGGGACTACAATTTTGAGGTCTTAAAGTGTAGGGTTGAAGAAGAAACCGAGAGAAATATGTAAAGAGATTTTATGAGATTCAGGGCACCAGAAGGATTCTTTTGGGGACAAGTATTAGAGAATGGCATGGTAACTGAGTGAAGAAGACAGCCAAGTTCTGATGTTTTGAGGGATGAAGCTCTGGGAATGTTTGCAGGGAGCATTTGCAGTTATACACTGTCACATTTGTGATGCTGGTGCAGACACTTTTCTCAGTGGTGAGGCTTTTCTCAGTGGCTTCTGGCGGCCCATGGGAGCAATGGGGCTTCAGACAGGAGGACTCTGGATGCGAGATAGTGAGACACGTACATTCTGCATGATGTTGTGGCAATCAGCCATTTTCTATTTTGGCTATTGAGAGCACAAACTTCCTTGCTTTGTGTGAGGTTGAGGATGGTTCTTTTCTCTGGCTTTGGTAGTTTCTTCACACACATGCATGGATCACTACTCGTTTGATGATTTGAAAGGGATCCTTTGCTGATCTCTGGAGTCCTCTCTCTGTGCAGCTCCTTCTTTGCCTTACTTGCCCTGTACACTCTAACTGCCTTGTCTTCCTTGGTTTCTTGGCAGATCTCTTTGCTTTAAAAAGGCCATGAGACTCTTCTTGAGTTCTCCTTGCAGTGTAGAAACTCTTACTGGCCTTTTTTTTCCTTTCTCTTAGAGAACACAGTCTTATACCATCTGGTCTTTAGTGTTTAACAACAGATGTTTTCATATATAATCCCTAGTGTTCTAAGCATGAGGATACATTTGGCCCCTCACACCATCTTGGCCAGATGTAGAAGTCCTTAGATTTTCTTCCCTATCTTGATTGGCTTTGCTTATTTTACTTGGTGTCAAGAACTATGAAGGGCATGAGACTTTGTTCTACTTTCACATGAACAAGTTAGACTGCCAGAGCTCACCATGTAGCCACAAGACATGAGATTCCTGGACCAGAGACAAAGAATTTAACACTCACGGAAGAAAAAACATCTTGAGCTTCATATCATGTCATTTCCTCTTGATCCTCAAGTCCCACGGCACTGTGTGCAGTGACCTAGGTGAATAGTGTGCATGCAATGCATCTGTGTCACAGCTGAAAATCTGGAGTACTGGTCTTATAAAGAGGGTGTTGGGCAATTTGGCAAACTTTAGTCTTGGAAGGAGATATTTATTTAAAAATATTATTTAAAATATTATTCTGGCTGCTATAGAAACCTGTCCTCTTTCCCAGAGGGACAAACTCTTTATCTTGTAGCCTTACTTTCCATAAAATCATTCTTGGAAAGATACTCCAAATAAAAGTGATCATGTGACATGTTGAAACACCATGGAGAATATCTCCTCAAGACAGAGCCTTGGTGAGTGACCAGGCTGAGGCATTTCGGAACTCTGGTTATCTCAACTATTTTTAAAAGCAGATTTTCATAGATACAACTACCTTTGCAGGATGGCTTAAATCAAGGCTGGATTCAGTTTGACAATGAGCAACATTTAATTTACTCACATTGATGATTTGGCATTTACTCAATTTAAACAAACAGTATTCTTTATAAGCATTAGAAAACTCTTCTGAGTTTGATCCTTGGTACCAAAAGAAAAAAAGCATTAGAAAACTCTTGAGTTTTGTACTTTTTCAAGACAAATTGCCAAGCAAGGTAGGGTTCTGATTTTTTGGAGATGATATATGATTTTGCCTTCAACATGGTCATATATTTGTTATATAGATTCAAATACAATGACAAGTTATTGAACTTCATAAAGGTGTAATGATATTGTTGAGTACGTCAAATGATAATTTTCAATTTAAACTTGTATGTATCTCACTGTGAAGGTGGGCATTTGGTTAACTGGACAGACAAAACTGTTAGAGATAAGGCTCTCAAGGTGTAGTGAGGAGGTTGTCCTTACATTGGAGAAATTTTGTTTTTGGTTTTGATAAGCCTTCACATGTGATGCCTAAAAGAAGCAATTCTAATGATGTGAAACAGAGAGACATGCGATGATTAGATTTGATTAAAGAAGCAAAGAGAATAATATTGACATTATTTGACTGAATCCTATAGGAAACCAGGACTATTAGACAAAATTATTTTGACAATGCCATAAGCAAGTAAACAGAAGCTATTCAGAGGCTTAGTCTCGTCACACAACAATTTAAACACATTGCACTGTCACAGGAGTCAGGTTTTTATCAAGTACCATGATAGATAGTGAGACATTGTCCCCATCAAATGGCATTCTGGTAGGGCAGAAGGAGAAGGGCTAACAATTGGAAATGACTTGGAAGGTGAGTTTGTGTCTGTCTGACCTTAAAGAATTTTGCCTGTCATTCAGGAATGGTTACCCTTGGGATAAGTGGACATAGAGGGATGTCTGAGGTAGCTTGTGAATTGTGTAAAATTGGGTGTGTATGGATGTGTGTTTTTTTGGAGGGGAGACTCAATAATTTTATCATATTCTTGGTAGAATTAATCCAGTATAGGAACAGCATTTCCAAGGTTTGCTTAATTAAAGTTTTGTACATTCTTGTAGTCATTTTGAATGAAAATTATTTCTCAAATACTAGGAGTTTGTTGGTATACTTGAGTCACAGAAAAAGGTAAAAACAGGAAGAAAGAGATTAAGAAAAAATATAGTTACTCTGAGAGCTGAAAAGCTTATTTGTAATTTTTTTGAGTTATTATCTGGTAGCTAAAAGGCAAGTCAGTCTGGAAATTTTTTTCCTTGAGGTAGCCAACAAGGGTACCCAAAATTCCAATTGTAGTTGTTGATGAATTCTGTGGAAATCCTTGAGAACTATGCTGACAGATGCAGCAACAGACTGCTCTTTATACAGTCATCCATCAGCACCTCTTGCATATTTAAGCCAGTTCAGCTTCATTCCCTGGAGTTTTTTCATATGCCATGCTGAACAAAATTCCATGAGAAGATTGCATGGCAGAAAGACCACACACAATTTTTTTTTTTTCCTGAGTGATGGGGCCTGACCCTTGCCAAACTATTAAATTAGTTCTACATTTTTGCTTTTGTCATGATGGGCATCACCTTATTACTTATTGTGGTGGTTAATCTCAATTGGAAACTTGATTGGATTGAGAAATGCCCAGAAATTTAGTGAACACTTCTAGGTGAGCCTAGCAAGGTGTTTCCAGAAAAGACTGGCATGTGGGACAGAAAACTGAGACCTGCCCTGAATGTGGGCAGCACCATCCAATAGGACAAGGGCCCAGATGGAACAAAAGGGAAGAGAGAGGGAATCAACATAGTCTCCCCCCTCCCTTCCCTGCTGCCCTGGGTTGAGCAGCTTTGCTCCATCCCCCCTCCCACCATGATGTTCTGTTTCCTCTTAGGCCCACAGCAACGGAATCAGTTGACCATGGACTGAAACCTCTGAAACTGTGAACCAAAACAAATCTTTCCTCCTTGAAGTTGTTTTTCTCAAGGGTTTTGTTACAGGGATGGAAAACTAACACACTTTCAAATGTGGGCAAAGCTTTTGAGACACATTTCAAACTGTCAGCTTGGAAATAATCGAATAATTACTTCCTCAGATTATATTTTATATGAAAAGCAGAATTCAAGAGCACATGTTTTGTCTCTACACAAAGAAATCCTTATTATTAGAAAAGCAACTAAGGATAATTAGAGGATATTTGATGATTAATTAGCCTATAAGAATTTTTTCCCTGAGCAGTCAGGAACCGGCATAATTGTGCCCAGGAAGCTGATCCCAGACTACTATTATTTCTTCAGTCTGTTTTAAAAGATTATTGTTAAAATCTAATAAAGAAAAGAATATAAAAACGATGTGAGTATCTGTTTTTAATTAGCATTAGTCTGATTTACATCTTAGGAGTCTTTCCTAATGTCCTGCCTCAGGACCTTGAATCACGCTGCTTCCTCTCCCTGGCCTGCTCTTTCCCTAGATACTCACATTTGGGGTGCTGCTCCAAAGCTTTCTCCATAACGATGATTTTTCTTAGTACCCAGGAAAATAGTAAACAAAATTGTCTAAAGTTTAATAGTATCTAAAATATTACCTGCATCTCTCTCCCCCGTGCTGGTTGATCAGAGCACTTTTCCCTCATTATGCGTGTCTGCTATTTTTGTCTATATTTGCCATTAGAATGGAAGAAAAACTGCAGAAAAGTAGCTTCACTATTGACTTTCTTGCTTCCAGAATAGTGCCCAGAACACTGAAGTTCCCTGCTGAGTATTTATTGGGAGAATGAATGGGTGGAGCTTATCTAAGTACTTGAGAATAGCTTCCTTACGTAGATTTTGTAGGTGTCCTTCAAATGTAATGAAATGATGGTGGCTTCTTTGACTCTGCTGAATACAGAGCATATTGCACATTTCTAGGAGTAGTTTCTAAGAAGTTAGATTTCATGGTTAGCAATGGCCAGAAGAAATACTGATGGCACAGTCTGAGTTGTTACATACACCACATATTTATAAAATATAATTGTTAACTTCTTCTTAACCTATTCAGTAGTTCAAGCTTCTAACTTTTGGTGTTTAAAAGTTTTTTTTCCTTTTATCAAAAAATAACAATTGTAATAAAATTGCTGGCCAGTATGTGAAGAAAAAGGAACTCTTACACCCTATTGATGGGAATGTAAATTAGTACAGCCAATATGGAGAACAGCGTGGAGGTTCCTCTATTATCATACATAGAAACCCAGCCACGGACCAATCAGTATTGCAAGAGATTAAAGGTCAAAAGGCTAACTTATCTTTTTACTATTGTTACTCCTACATAATCCCCAAAGCAAGATGAGATAAAGAATAATCAAAAGAATGAAGAAGAAATTAGGATCCATTCAAAATATGGGTAAAAAGATGGTGTAAGCAGCTAAAAATGAAAATTATTACATTGTCCATTATTTTATTCCTTTATTAGAAACTTAATAGCTAAATTTAGAACTCAAAAGGTTTAATCAACCTAACTCAGAGCTGTTAAGAGATTTGATCTGTACCCTTTAGATGTCCTGCTTCAGCTTCACTCTCAAGTATCACACTTTATACTCTGTAAGTGTCTTTAAATTACTTTAAGACTTATTTGAAACAAATAGGGCACAGAGTCAATTAATAAAAAAATCAAGAGTTTCATTTCAGAATAGCTGTGTATACAATTTTGTATTGCATATTGTAATATTCATAGTGATAAATTATAGACTATGAACATCTGAATGTAGAAGATGAACCAATAGCTTTACAATACAGGGTCATAATAACTTTATTGCCATTTTTAATCTAAAAGTCTCAGTTTTGAGTAAGGATCTTTAAAAATCATCAAACTTTGTCCTTCTTCTTGATAAAATGGGATAAAATTTGAAAAAAATAATTGAGGAAACATTTAAAAATGACTTAGATGTGCGGATGCAAATGGTCTTAGCTTGCTATCAAGGTTTGCTGTTGAAAGTTTTTCCATTACCTGTCATCAAGAAGAAGACAAATATGGTTCTTACAAATTATGGTGCAGAGCAGTTGCAGCAGAAAAATGGCAGCCATTATTTTATCAAATTACTTTTTATCTACAAGACTGCTCTCCGTGCTGCCATGGTATTGTAAATTAGGTGGTAATGTTTGGAAGAGAGAGTTGCTACTTAGTTTTTAATCTCTCCTTCTATCACTGACAAAATAACTTTGTTTTTTAAGTAAATCCTACAACATTCCATCGATACTTTACAGTCCCTGCTACTGTACTTGTTTGGTGGTAATGTATTTGGATAATAAAATCAGTTTAAAGGAAGGCTTCATTTCATTAGTATTATGGGACTCTTGAGTTAGCCAAGAAGTAGTATTAATTTGAAGAATGGTTAATTTAACACAGAGTATCTAAATCTTTTGAATTCCCAACTTCCAACTGAATTTATTTTGATGCTAAAACTATAAATTCCAGCTGTAAGGATTTTCATAAATATTATTTAGCTGTGGAGAGTGGTGTGGGTTTGGTGGGAAAAAGTCCCAATACTTGTTCAGAACCTGTGATGGGGTAAATATTTTATACTGTTCGATCCTCTCATTGGATGCTTACAGATATCCTTTAGGTATAGTATTATTACAATCATTTTCTACATTAGCGAATGTTTGTCAGCTTCAAAGAAGCAGACCCAGGCTTCCCAGACACTAAATCTACGTTTTTGTACCATCTATCTTAGCCAGTTTGGACTGCCATACCAAGGTACTGTAGAGTGAGAAGCTCGAACTGTACTGTAGACTGAGAAGGAGAAATTTATTTCTCATGATTATGGGGGCTGGAAGCCCAAGATCAGGGTCCGGCACGGTCAGGTTGGGGTGAGGCCCTTTCCCTGGGTTGTAAATGGCTGTCGTGTCATATCCTCAAATGGTAGAGAAAGTAGAAGGGAACTTTCTGGGGCTTCTATTATAAGCACACAAATCCCACTCACAAGGGCTTGGTCCTCATGGAGTCTGTTAACTTGACTGGATTAACAAAGGCCTAGTGAACTAGGGCAGCACAGTTCTGGGTGTGTCTGTGGCTGATTGACATGTAGGCAGCAAACTGAGGAGCCAAGACCCATCCCAGATGTTGGAGCACCAAGGAATAGGCTGTAGCTGATGGATTAAAAGGGGAGAGAAGATGAAAGTCTGCCCTTTCTCTTCTTTGTTTTTCACCAGTGCCTTTGGATGTTCATCTTCAGCTCAGGCTTCCAGCATAGACTCTGCAGCCTTCCAACATGAACCCTCCAGCTCTCCACCGTGAGCTAGAATTGGACTCTGCACTGAGCTGCAGGACTTTGACCTTATTTGACCTCTAACTCCTCACTATACAGATGGGCATTTGGCATTCTTCCACCTCTGATTCTGCAGGTGGCCATTGTTAGCTTCCTCAGTAAAAGTAAATTCTTTGTATATCATATATATATTTTAAATATTAAATGTGTCTCTCTAGTGAACTCTAACTGATACAACTCCCAAAGCCCCCAAACCCATGCTATCACATTGAGGGTTAAGATTTCAATACGTGAAGTTTGAGGGACAGATAAATTCAGTGGTTTGCACTGTCCCATATCATTCTCACAAACTTTGCCTATAGGGAACTATGGGAAAGGCAAGGATAATTATGCTTATTTAGTCTGAAGATGAGAAGATTGAATGTGACATTAAAAAGGTGTAATTTTTAGGTGCAAGATGATGTGAAAATAGTTTAGGCCCCCATGTCCTTGCTTTAGGCACTGCAACTTTATAGGTGAACAAACAACTTAACTACAAAGAGATCCCATTTGTTCCTCTGTGAAATGAAGGAATTGGTTTCAGTATTTCAAGTCCTTTTCTGAGTCTGAATTACTTTGATTCTATGAGTTTGAAAGGCTATTATTGACTTAACTACCTTGATTTTAGATGAAAAGAGAAAATTCTTTAGAGTGAATGTATGAAAGGCACAAAGAGATTCTTGTTTACTTGAAGGCAGGGTTATAATCAGAGGCTATGAAAACACCTTTAGGATTTTTGAAAAAATGAAGGACCCACTCTCATGGAGTGCCTCAAGGGTGGAAAATCATACACGAAGAACGTGTCATTCATTCAACAAATACAGTTGTGATTCTTTCCTCTGAGCAAAGCACTATGGGAATGTATAACATACAGCCACTCTTTTCAAGGAGACTTGGCTGCAGTGAGGGAGATAGATGTGTAAACACTAGTGGAATACAGTGCAGTCTTTGTACAATAATGGATCTAATTCCAGTGAAGTGGGCAAAGGGACAATTTAGCAGCTCAAAAGTAATACAAAATAGCTCTCTCTTTATTTGCTTCAACTACCTGAAAGGTATTACATAATCCTCAGCAACTCTTTACACCCTTCCTTTATCTCTCGTCCATTTCTTTACACATTCCCAGTTCTGTGCCTTATCTTTTAAAAAATTCCCCCAAGTGACACTCCTGGACATCTTGTGTCTTTCCCTCATATTCCTTCCTCATTCTGTCTTGTATACTGACTCTGTAAGGCAAAATTCAGAAGAACCAGTCTGGAAGGGAAAAACCAGTTTCTGGGGACAGGAAAAGAAGAAGCTACACCAGCAAAGACAGAAGCCCCCGCAGGCTGTGATACTGGCACAGAGCTTCATCCTAGGGGACCGTGCCCAGGGTCATACAGTGCTTACACCACCCCTACCAGGTCCTGAGGTGGCAGGGCCCTGAGCTGCCCTTAGACTCTTTCTTTCCCCTGGTCTAGGTGATCACTCCAGCATGCTCACATGTCCAAAGCTGGGTCAATCAGAAGCCCTCAGGGAAACTGGCTAATCTCTTTCTCTCTTTGTGCAAGGGTCACAGAATGTGGAATGGTTAGCATGCTTTATCTTGGTTGGACGCAATAGGTTGTGGCCTATAGAATGAGGTTGACTAAACAGAAGAGCAGAAGTAGGAAATGGAAATACAGATAAACAGCTGGTGCCAGGAATCTCTGGGCCAGCAGCATCTGAAACCGAGCCATCCCTGTATGTAATTACATCCCTGTAATGTAATCATGAACTATTACATTTTTTTCTCCTTCTGCTATTAGGAGTTTGTTTTCTGCTTGTTGAAGTGGACAGGTTTGAATCATTCACATCCTTAATTGTGGTTGTGGGCAGTTTCATATGTTAATAATTGATATCCAGTTTCATTTACTGTGAATCAGTGTTTATAGACTCTATAGACAAACTATTAGTCTAGAGCCCTGAGATCTCTTCATATCTCAAGTTCTCTTCCTTCCTGCTTTCTACCTGAGTTCACTGAAGTCCCTTCTTGAAAAGCTTGGGGCTGGGGAATGGTGAATTTTTGGTACTTAATATCCTTTCAGTCAGAACCAGTGTTTTATCTTTGGACAAGGAAAAGGAACATGGGGAAAAGCCCCTTTTGATAAAATAAAGCAAGAAACAAAGTCTACGCCTAGAAACCACAGTGGATGTATGGATTCCCTGGGGATGAATGGAGAAACAACAATGTCATTTCCATTTATGACTCACTCCAGTTTAGAAACTAAGAGGCCTAGTCTTAATCAAGGACTCCTGGGTTATTCTCTAACCAACATTGGAGAAATCAGGTTTTTTTTCTACTTACTGAGATTTCTTTTGTTAGGATTTGCCCTCAAGGGAAGGAGACATGCTTGTTTCACTTCCAGGTTCTAAAACAACACAGAGAGTGTCATATCTGAGTCTCACTAGTCTGTCTGGCTAGAGATTAACCACGTGTCTTTCCCGTCTTTGTCAGGTTCAGTATTGGGGAAAATTTGTGTGGCTCTTTGGAAAGGTAGTGAAGTACAATTTTGCTCATTAATGACTAACCATATAGAGAGCATAAATAAACTTGGTGCAGAAATGTCTGCGTTGTGTATTTCCTAACAGACCACAAATTATAGTTCTTCCTCAGATGATGTAGCAAGACAATGTAATCATTTCCTTGTACAAGGATACTTAGTAATGAATTTGGCATGCAACCAATAACTTTCCCTGGTGTCATTATATCGTTTTAGGGCACTGGATACTGTTTTGAAGTTATGCTAATCTTGATGATTTGAGTCTATCAGAAATCCTTAGAACAGGATTCGCACACAGTCCCAACAATGAGACACACCTCTGCCTCCTATCTGACCTTACACTTCTACGCTATGCTCCGATCATGACTTAGCAGCTTTTTTTCCCAAAAGATGGAATAGTATTTCTCACACTTTTCTCAAGTTTCTGGTAGCTGATTTGTCTCAGTGTTCCAATACCTATCTAATATCAGAATGGTAGCCATGATCATTTCTCTCAGGATCCAGCCTTTGCCCATAAAGCCGTCCAATGCTTTGAAGTTGTTCACGCTGATATAGCATCACTTATCCACCTCCCATCAGGATTCAAAACTGACTTCATCTTTTTAAAAATTTTTCTTGCAGTAATGAGGATTGAACCCAGGGACTTTGCACTGAGCTACATCCCCAGCCTCCTTGTTTTTTCATTTTTTACCTTGAGGTAGGGTCTTGCTAAGTCACCAAGTTTTGCAGGCTGGGTTTGAGCTTGCAATCCTCCTGCCTTAGGTTCCCAGAGTGCTAGGATCACAGGCATGCACCACAATGGCTTGACTTCATCTTCTAAGTGAGAATCAATTTTCAGTTTGTTGTTATCTCAGATTATTCATATATAGATATCCTCAGTTTATTAGCCCTGTAAAGTTTGCTTCCCTGGATGGCAAAATTCTTCTGAACAGTGCTCTTGTTCATAACATACAACTCTGATTTCAGTGTTACCTCTTGATAATTTTAAAGTAATTTTTATATTATTGTAATTATATTTGTACCTTGCACATAATTAAAAATTTTGGCACAACTGAAATTTCACTAGTTTAGCTTTTGTAGCTTTATGTGTCCTTCTGTGTCAGATCGGTGAAGATTTTTAATTCAGGGTACAGTAGGGGGTGCATCCTAAGGACACCCAGTCTTGACTGGCATCCACTTAATGAGTAACCTTGTGGAACTTATCTATTGCTCTAGTAACATTTTATTAGTATGCATTTGCAATACATACTTATATTCATCTTGGGGAACCGGTACACATACAAATTGCATCTCAACCACTTTTACTTCCCCTTTCTCTCCCTGCCCTCCTGTCTGCTCTCATCCCAGATCCCCTTCCTATTTCCACAAAGTCTACCTCCCTTTTCCCTATCATCTACTTTTACTCTGTTCTTTAAATTATTTATATTTTGGGCTCCTAACATAAGACAAACCACCTGATATTTAGCCTTTTTATCTGATTTATTTTACTTGGCATTATGGTCCCTAGGTACATCCATTTCCTACAAATGACTCAAATTTATCCTTCTTTATGGCTAAGTAATATTCTACTGTTTGTGCACAGCAATTTGTCTTTGTGAATTTGTCTGTTAGGGACCTATAGCCATTCCCAAGATCTAGCTGTTATGAATTGCGGGTTATAAGCATGTGTATGCATGGATCACTGTAACATGTCTTAAACTATTTCAGGAAGATGCCCAAATGAAGCATAGCTGGGCCCTGGCATGGTGCCTCGACTAGAGAACCCCACTTCAGAAAATCAGATCTCATTGCAAAAGTTTCACAGTAACTTAGATTATTCCGCAAGCATCACAAGTCAGAACCTGTCTGTAAAGATACTTTCTTTTAAAATGCCCCCACTGTGGCTTCAGTCTTCTCTCATGTCCGGTGGCTCGTCGGGCAATCTTCTCCGCCAAATGCCGTAGAACCTCTCCTCGAGGTCTGCTCAGAGATCTTGTTAGCCTCCTACTCTCACAAAGACCCCCAAACCAGGCAGCAACCCTTGGTGGTTGGGGATGTGGAAGAAACGAAGAGGGAACCACACCTTCAGGGGTCAGGAAGAGGAGAAAGGTGAAGATATTCATACATCATCATTTTTACATCACGTAAGACACTAGCAAGGGTTTGTGGGCAGTGAGAGATTGTAGCTGAGGCTCCCAAGTGAGATTCACCGAGAAGGTGGAATTGAGCTTTGCCTTCAGGAAAGATTTATCCTGCTATGTGGACCGAGAGGAGATGTGCAGCTGTATATTCTGCATGAATTAGGACACAAAAGTTCCAAATTGTGTGCTTGAATTCCTTCTGAAAGATGGTGACCTGTTAGTTTAGGCCAGAGACTAGGAGGGACCAGTGGGGGAAATGTTAAGGAAGAGATTGCTTCAGCTTAGAAGTCAGCAGAACTCAGTCAAGAATTAGGGGAGAGGATATAAGGTTACTAAAAAGCTATAGTTAATGGATTTTTTAGCCTGGGTTTCTGAAGGGTTTGTGATTCCATAATGTGAAATACAAAATGAGCGCGCGCGCGCGAGAGAGAGAGAGAGAGAGAGAGAGAGAGAGAGAGAGAGAGAGAGAGAGAGAGAGAGGAGAGAGGTTTGTTTCGGGGGCTGGGACAGGGTAGTTTTGTCCTGGGACATGCGGGACTGCTAAACAGGGACTGAAGAGCAGCCTGGCCTCCATAGAGAACTCGGAGCTGCAGCAGCGACGGGAGGGAGATGGCAAAGGAGCAGATGCCCCCAGAGGACGTGCGCCTCAGCGGTCTCCCGTGGCGGGGTCAGCCAGGGAGCCTCAGGCTGCTGCAGAAAGACTGGCTGAGGGTCACACTGGTGGGCGATTTCAAGAGAAGACATTTTCCAGATATTAATCACCCGTTCATGTGTACTGTTTCCTAAAATGAATTTACTGAGCACTTATCTGAGGTAGAAGTTCTCTGTGCCATGTTTATTTTGCCAAAGCTCTGTGGAAGAAAAGCCTTCCTATTGCACTCTGGGACTTTAGCCTGGGGCTTCAAGGTCTTCGGGACAACAAGCAGAGGGACAGTTCAGTATCCTTTAAGGACGGACACTATAGCTCAGTGGTGGAGTGCGTGCCAAGCCTGTGTGAGGCTCTGGGTTCAATACCCAAGACAACATCAACACGCACGCACACACACACAGACACACACGCACACAGACACACAGACACACAGACACACACACACACACACACACACACACCCTTTATTCAAGGCACTGCAAATTTTTCCTTCTTAAAAAACACAGTTCCAGTAGATTTTAATATTTACAGCATTATTTTACTTTATTTCTGCTTTTCATATTTTGTGTTTCTCTCCTTATGTATTAATATATGTGGATTTTTAGAATCAGTTTTACACAATAATGGTCTTAATAAATTCTTAATTCAAAAAATGTATAGCATTATATTAATAAGAAATTGAAAATAATTTCTCTGTTTTTATAGAAAACTGGGATAAAGCGATAAAGGACCCTCAAACATAAATATATATACAAAGATAACATGCTATAGGGACGGGGTAAAGAAAAGCAAATTCAAGAAGGAAAGAAAACAGAATTTTCCTCAAGCCTGCAACAAAACTATTTGAAAGATTTGAGCAAGTGCTTGGTGTGTCTTTGACATTAGTGTGGGTAGTGGCCCTGTGACAAATACCGGACAAAACCCCAAGTACTTGGAACCTTAGACTCCAGCTGGAATTGCAGAGTTTAATTTAGAGGCTTAATTTAGAAACTTATTCGATAACCTTTTTGGGCCTTATCTTAGGAAGAGTTCAGAGGCCTCAACGGTCATCTTGCTCTCTGAAAAAGTCGTCATTTTTCCTTTCATCTTTTTGTCTGTCCTGCCATTTCTCTCCTTCCTTTGCATGGACACACTTATAACATGCGTTTTTTTATGCTAACTACTGACAAGTATTGAGGATATGACAGGTAAAGAAAATGATCAGGTTCCTGATTTCTCTCAGCCAACAGTCTAGAAGGAAATATAGGCAACGGAATAAACGCTACTATAAAGGATAAGGGCTATGACAAAGGAAGTGCAGGGTACTGTGGCGAGAATTTATGAGAAGTACTTGTCTGGTGAAGTGGGCATAGAGATTGCTGGGGTGTTTCCAAGGATAGCTACTACCTAAGTTCACGATTCAGCTGTCATTTTGCTCTGTTCCTTTTAGGCCCTGTTCTGGTGACAGTCAAGACAGATAAACTTCAGGCCCATAGATTTACATTCTACCTAGAAGGTGGAGATACAGTAAACAGGTAATGGAGGAAATAAATGTGATAAATTCCAGATAGTGATGGATTCTATGGAGAAAAACAGGGTGCCTCATTCTCCGATTACATTAAAATTCAATTGGTTCTGCATATTATCTCGGCACTGGTCTAAAGGCCAGGCATATAGAGAATGAGACCAAACAAAGTCTCTTTCTCACAGAGTTTATATTTGTTTTGTTAGAAGGAAAATAGTAATGCACAAATGTTTAATGTTACATTAGGTGGTGGTAATGGTTAGGAGATAAAATAGCAAGAGAAAGAGTGGGGAGTCTTTGTTTGACAGTGCAGTGGTGAGGAAATGTCTTGAGGCAGTGACAGCTTGAGCGGAATTATGACTGAAGTAAGGGATAAACTCACGCACATATCTGGGAAAATTTTATTCCAGGTAGAACAACGTGCAAGTTAAAATGCTGTGAGGCCAGAAGCAGGCATTAAGTGTCCAAGTAACAGTGAGGAGGCCAGCAGACAGCCAGTTGGGAGTGGCAGAGGCCAGATCATGAGGCTCTGCAGATCATGGCCAGGAGGATCTTGTTCTAAATGTGATTAGAAGCCACTGGAGAGTGAGGAGGTCTGATTTATGCTTTGAAAAGACCATGGGGATTCTGTCCTTTTGTTGATGTATGTGATATGGGAAGATGAATTTAGCTTGGGTCATCTGAGAAGATCTCTCTGAGTAGAAAGACTTGAGCAGAGATCTGCATGATAAGAAAAGAACCTCTTAGGCACCCAGGGAAGTCACCATGTTGTTTGTGGAGGCTTTGACAAGAGTTGGAATCAGGAGATAAAGGAGACTGTGTAAAGGGGCTTGAAAATGAAGAGTTGTGAGGGAGGATTTGGATTTTATCCAGAGACATAGGAGGCTTTTGAAGCATTTTAGGTAGGGAAGTATCAGAGCAGTTCTGAATGCTGAATGGTCACCTCTGGCTGGAGAGAAGGAGACCAAACTGAAGGATGCGGCGGCAGAACAGGCAGAGGTATGATGATCTGGAGGGTGGAGAGACCTCAACAGTTCTTGGAGCTCTCCTACATTAGTTTC
Organism: Heterocephalus glaber; assembly: GCF_053883595.1. NCBI lineage: Eukaryota > Metazoa > Chordata > Mammalia > Rodentia > Bathyergidae > Heterocephalus > Heterocephalus glaber. Next base: position 20,505,013 of record NW_028258156.1, on the reverse strand, counting down.
AGGCAGCTATGACTCTTGAATAATTCCTGTGCAGAGTCAGTCCACCATGTTGGAACGTTACCAACCTGCTTTAGTTTTTCTGTTGTCAGGTTGAAGAAATTTAATTCTACATGATAATCCTTCGTGTATTTGGAGATAGCTATCAGTGTCTCCTTTTTGAATTTCTGCCTATCACATGTATATCTTCTCTTCCAGATAAGTATCTTGAATTTCTTACCTGCTGTGAGTTGAAGGTCCCCACATGGCAAAGGTGTGTTCCCTCTCAATACTCTGTTCATTCTGATCTCGATCTGTTTTCTTTGGTCAGTGAACCCTTGCAGCATGCCAGCCTACTTTTGCCAGCGTAATCAAGACAGCAATAATTCTTTCCTCTTTCTGTTAGTATCTTATGATAATAACAAATATTCCCAGCAATGTTTCTAGTGATTGTACAATATTAGTGTGCTAATTGTCAGCTAAGATCCTCAGTTTCTTTTCAGGTATGTTATTGTTCAATCACATGGCCCTCCTTTTGCATTTTTGTTGTTTAAATGTCTGATTATTTGGTTTGATCTATTGCTCCATTCATTTGGGATTCTGATTCTAGTGTCTACCATATTAATTCACCCTCCTGGGTTTATGATACCTACGGTAGTGTTTGTGGCATAATCGTTTGTAGAGCTTGATTAATCCCCAGCATTGGTAGCACCCTACTGTAATTTTAACAGATCCTTTGCTTGACTGAGGTTCTGGACAAAGAACCTCACTAGCATACACTATCTAATAAATGTCCAGCCTTTCAGTTGCTCTTGCATTATACTCTTTCAGAAGAGCATATGTGCTTTGTGATACAAATTCTGGTCTTAATTAGATACCCATGTTTATGATATTGTTTCTCCTAGTTAAGATGCATTTTCCCTTAATAAGATCTCTAAGGAGACTCAATTCTTACTGCCACAAAAACCCAAGGTAAGGAAGGAGGAAAAAGAAAAAAATGAGAAAAGAAGATAAAATGGAAATAAAGCTTTGTAAGTAAGGAGGAGAAGGGAGGGAAATGGGAAAAAAGAGGAATCAAGATTTATCAGGTACAGGTACAAATTCCCTATGGTGAATGTGATCATTATGTATATCTAAATTGTACCAATAAACTTAATAAAAATAGGAAAGTAGTAAGCAATAGACTTTGAGAAAGAAGAGCCTTTTGTAGGCGTTTAAATTATGTGTTGATCTGGTCTCTGTTTCCTTCCTCAGACCTGGGGCATGAATATATTCATTAAATAAATATTTATGGAGTTTTTGCTCCATGTTAGGAAATGTTCTTGGCACTGGTTATTTGTAATAACAAGATCCTCCATCTTCACAGAGTTTACATTCTAGTGGAGGAGGCAGGCTAAGAACAGAAAAATGTTATTTATATATCGGAGGATAATACATCATGTAGTGGAGAAAAAGCAGGGTACGGTGGAAAGGAAGGTCAGAGAAGGCTGCCTTAGAAGAATACATTTATCCACAGGCCTTATGACATGAGGGAGCAAGTTGCATGAATACAGGGGGTAGTTTCTGGGAGGAAGTAACAACCTGTACAGAGTCCAGAGCTTGACGCATGCTTGGTATGTTTAAAGCTATTTAGGTGGAGCTGAGCAAAGTAGGACAAGGGGAGAATAGGAGGAGATGGGTGAAAGAGGCAGTGAGAAGCGAGGTGGGTGGAAGCATGGCCCTCTAAGATGAGTTCCTCAAGTAGGGCTGCTTAAAACAGATGTTGGGGGCCCCACTCCCTGAATTTATGATTCTGTGGTTTTGGGAAGGGGCCTGAGAATTTGTATGTCCAACAAACTCCCAGGTGACATTGATGCTGCAGCTGTAAGCCATTGGAGGTTATGCTAATGGCTGGGCTCTTATTGACCAGCATGAGAGCCAGTGGATGGGAGCAAGTGCAGGAGGGATTTAACATTTTAAAAGCACAATTGTGGCTATGGTGTGATGAACAGGATGTCAGGGACCCAGCTGGAAGCTGAATCTCACCACACAAGGCTATTGCAGTAACCAGATAAGAAAAGGTGGTGGCTTTGGCCAATTTATCATCAGTAGAAATGGAGTCAATGTGACTGAATTCTGAATACATTTTGAAGGCAAATTTACTTCCTTTCAACTAAAATCCCCTTTTACATCCTTAGGCAAATATAAATAAGAAATGGAAAGATGAATCTCTGCTGTACTGTCTCAGATGATTGGTTCACATTCCACACTAAAGTCGGAACCTTTATTTAGTGGATATTTTATATATACTAATATGCATAAGGACAGAATAATTGCACTCTAGTGATTAGTTGCAAATGTATTTATTTATTTATAAGAATGTAGAATTGCCTTTTATTACTATATACTTCTAAATACTCTAGTCTCTGTTAATACATGGCTACAGTGAAGGATTCCTAGCTGATTCAATTTTAATACTCTGGTTCTCTTTACACTTGTGATTTTGAAGCTGATTGAATTTAAGCTATTTTGATTGTAAAAACTTGCTACACTTCTTTTTTGGTGGGGATGTGGGGGTTGGGGATTGAACCTAGGGCCTGGCACACACTAGGCAAGTGCTCTACCATTGAGCTGTACTCTGGCCCTGTGACACTTCTTTTGGTGTAACAGACATATGGAAAAGTTCACCAATCATGAATGGGCAGAGTAAGAAAGTGATGTGCAACCAACTAGCACCCGAATCAAGAGCACAGAGCCTGTCCAGCCCCTGGGATTGCTGTCATGGCCTCTTCTGTTCCCACGCTTCCCCAGGCAACCTCTGTTGTGACTTCGGACTCCACAGGGTACTTTGGTTTCCTTTTAGAAATAGAATTCTGTAGTCTGTGCTCTGCTTCACATTTTGTCTGTGAGACTGGTCCACGTCAGGGGTTAGCATGCCACAGCCTGTGGGCCGCATTCAGCCGGCTGACTATTTTCCTATGGTCTCTAAACTCAGAATAGAGTTTACATTTGAAAATGGTTAGAAAAAAACAAGAGAAAAATAAGATTTCATGACATATGAAACTGAAATTCGTGTCCTTAAGTAAAGCTTTATCAGAACATGGTTGTGCCTGTTCACTTACGTACTGGCTTTGGCTGCTTTGCCAAAAGGTTTAGAAAGGTTTAGACAAAGATTAGCTCACAAAGCCTAAAATAGTCCTCTACAAGTATATTCTTTTAAAACACCAGGCATATGTTCTAGATTTTTATCTTGTATTGATCTATTGTATTCCAAATTCCATTAAATCATTCATATTATAATAGAAGACAGTGACAAAACGCTAGTCGTACTCTGTACCTTTTATAGGATTTCTAGGAAATGTCATCATGATTATGGCTTTTTGCTAAATGGGACTTTAAAAGCTGCTTAACATTTGTAGAGGAGGAGACGGCCCCTCCCATTGCAAACGGAGCTCCATGCTGGAGAGTCCAGGGTTTTTCTCTCCCAGAGCTTGTTTCCACAGTGCCTGGTGATGTGGGACTCTGTGTTCTATCTGCGAGTCTTAGTGAGGCAGGTCAGTTTGCCTCAGGCCATATTCATCTATGCTTGGAACCACAACTGTGGTCATCTCTAACCGGAGGTCATTCCTCTTCACAGTGCCACCAGCCAAAATGCTTAGTGTATTTTCAGACCATGTGTTAAAACCAAACGAATGCTATAAATTGCCTTGTCTCTTCTCTCATCTTACAGAGGTGGGAAAGGAGGGCTGGACTGGCCAAGGAGAAAACATTATTTTTTCTTATCTATTTATTTCTGCCATTATGAATGACAGGAGGTGTGCGTTAAAAAAGCTATTATCTGGGGTTGAAGAGTAGACGGTGTAATGAGAAATCTTGTCAAAATGTCATGGCCATCATTTGGGGTCAAAGTCATGGTGTGAAAATGTGGTGTGAAATTATCTTCTGAGCAACAGCAGGCAGGAGGCCCCAAAGAGGTGCGTTCCTGTCTATACCTGAACAACAGGCCACTGAGGGGAGGGGAAAGCAGTCCCTTGTTTTCTTTTGGAGGTCAGATCTCTCTTTTAGCTACTCAGGATTATTTTTAAAGGGCCATCCTATTAGTAATTATTAAAACTCTGAGGGTTAAAAGCATGATTAATAACTTGTTAATGCAAAGGGAAAAATAATGAAAAACAAAGTGTTTCTCCTGTGGGACTTTACCCTCAAACTCACATCATGCCTTAGAGCAGTTCGTGCACGCCCTCCTTTAAGCCACCAGCCAAGCACTGATTTCATTTTCTCAGATATTTCCAAGCTGTGAGAGATGACTGCCTAAAAGGCAATCCAGGGACTGTTCCCAGAACAAGGTGAAAATTGATTCTGGGAGGGAAAACAACAGATATTCTCTGCCACGGGGGTGGTGTGGGGTGGTCAGCTTTCTCTGAAGACTGCTTTAGGATGGAAAACTTATCTATATGCAAAATTTGCTTTTCAAACCAAGATGTGAGATGAGGTATTAGAGAGAAAGGTTGAAATGAGACATATATATAATAAGTATATATATAATTATATATCATATATATAATTTTTTTCAGGCTCTAAGTTCCAATTCCTGGTTTTTGAGTTCTTAAAACTCACATTTCAGTTCAAAGTCTGTTATGCTTTTGCTAAGTGTTCTTCAAGGGCCCATTTTCTAAAGGGCCGCTCACCTTCCCGTGGTGTAACTGGAAAGTAGTGACACCTTTGAGAGATGGGGCTGAGAGGGAGGAGCTTCGGTCCCTGGCGACCTGCCGGTGAAAGGGATGCTGGGATCTTGGCCTCTTCTCTCTCTTTGCTTTTCACTACCATGAGGTGAGAGCGTCCTCTGGCAGTCATTTCCACTATGACACACGACCTTGACTTAGGCCCAAATGCACCGGGGAAACCAATCAAGTACTGAAGCTTCCAAAACCACGAGCAAACAGAAATCCTTTCCTTATCTTGATTTGTTTCAGGTGTTTGTTACAGCAACAGAAGGCTGCCTCAGACAAGGCATATCTCTCTAGAATAATCCTTTCCACATTTCCATCTGCTTCCTGTCCTGGCTGTGTGTCTTCCTGCTGTGCCCTTTGTTGGGCTTTGCAGGCTGGTTTCACTTCCAGGTGAAGAGAAAGGCTCTGAGCAGGACACAGAGAAGGGGAGGTCTGAACCAATCTTCATCATTTATTTGGCCCTGAACCTGTAGACAGTTTTGCATGTTCCCATGTGAGTTACTCAGTCAGAAATGTTGTCAGGGAGACTGTATATCACGATGCTATACTTGGGACAATATTTAAGGAGAAGTGAAATTCTCTGCCCTCCAGAAATACCAGACTTAGGGGAGGAGGACAGGTATGTGAATTGATAGTTCTGGACAACGAACATCTAACTACAACAGAGAGTAGAGATCCCTCAGGGGTTCTGCTGACTGCATATCCCTCATCACATGGGAGTATTCACGACTCCCTGAATATACATGGACAGTTTCCTTTCTGTCATTACCTGCCCCACCGTCTGTACTTATTGATCATGACTTTCCTTAAAGGCATTGTGAAAATTCCTCCTTGAAGTCTGTCCCTTTTCATTTTAAATGCTATTCCTTCTGTGTGCTGCCAGAAATTTACTTATATCTCTATTTACAGCCTTTATTTCATTCTACTTCATGTAATGCTTAGGTGTTTCCATGTGTGTCTGCACCGCTAGATTACAGGCTTATTGAAACCAGGTATATTATCTTACATCTGTCTACCATTTGACACCTGGCACAGCGACTACTTACATGGGCTCATTCAATATGGATTTGTTGAATGAATGAATGAATGAAAGTGATAGATCAATTTTTCCTTCTGGTTTTTCAGTAGAGAAACCTGAATGAAGGACAGAGACTCTATGCTAATTCAAGTTTTTGTATCCAGAATTAGAGAAAAGACCCAGATGAAACCAGTCTTGATTTGATATAAATATTTTGATATTTTCAATGCATGTATCATTTCAGCTTTAGTACATTGAAAATACATGGATTGGTTTTGTTTCTATGAGAAGTTTTTTCAAAGGCTAAAACAATTTGTTGACTTTTGTGACTCAGAGGCACTTTTCCCTTCCCCGCAACCCTCTCTCGCCCCATCCCATCTTTCATCACCACCATCAAATAATAAACACAGTGCAGTGAACAATAGTAGTTCCTGGTTTTAGGTTTTGACCTGAATTTGCATGAGGTATCCACACAAGAGTACAAATTCCATAGCTACTGTGCTCTTTGTAGGGTTGTACTTTTGTTAGTATACAAATAAACGAGAGGTTACTTACAGTCACAAACTTTCAGATTACTTTGTTCTTTCCTAAAGGGTCCACTTTTTCTCCCCACCTCCTTGTCCTTCTTCCTTCTTACCCTCCTTCTCCTCTTTCTCCTATCCAGACATTGTCTTCATTTCCTCTTCCTCTCCTCCTCACTTGCCACTCCAACATCTCAGTATAGATTCTTTTATTCCTTTTGCTGTACTTACAAAGTTCCTAGTGACTAAAATCTATGGAGGTTTTCGTTATGGAAGTTTTTAAAGTTTAAAATCTGAGGGTAAGAGACAAGTTAGCATGAAAAGAATTAAGATACAAGAAATTCATTCTGGTGATAGCAATCTGTCAAAATAAGTGACTCTCAGGACAAAATCCTGGAAACTAAAACATTTCTGGGTTTATGTCATATCAATCATGTGATGGTTAATTTTACCTGTCACCTTGGCTGGGTTATACCCAGTTATTTGATCAAATATGCTATAAAGGTATATTGTAGATGTGATTAGCAGCTACAAACGATTGACTTTGAATAAAGGAGTTTACACTGGATAATACAGGCAGACCTCAGTCAGTTGGTCTTAGCAAAAAATAGGGCAACTCAGAAAGGAGTTCTGCCTTATGACTGCAGCACCAACTTCTGCTCAGGTTTCTAGTCTACTGATCTTTCTATAAATTTTGGATTTGCCAGGTCCCATGATTGGTTGAGCTAATCCTTAAAACAAGTATCTTTACATATGGGTTTCATATTTGTCCAGTTTCTCTGGAGAACCCTGGCTGATACAATAGGAATATTTATTACGGTAACAAATGGCTAAAGCAACATTCCCTAGATTGTTTACAATCAAATAACTTCAACGATGCTGTATTTGTGGTTGGTTAATGGGCATCAGTAGTTGTATCTGCCAATGGCTGGGAGGAGTCTGTAGCACCTGCGTTATTGAAATGGATTGTGGCTGCCTGCTTGTTTGCTCTCTGCATACCATAATGGTTTATAAAATCCAAGTAAGGATGAATTATTCTCAATATTCCTATTGAGAGTAATAGGTATTATTATACTATATTGATATACTAAGAGAATAAGTATAGCCAAATAAACAAATATTTCCCAAAAGGAATCCTCAATTTATGAAAAGTTATGTGTAGAGATTTTATGGTTAGTTGCAATTTAAACATACTCTATCAGCATAAAAATAATGTTAGGTACTAGGTCAAAGCAACCAAAATTTATTATATAAGGTGACCAAAATATTACTGTAAGAAGAGTACTTTAGAAATTATGCTTTCCCTATAATTATGTATTTGGACTGGGAAAAGTTCTACTTTTGATGGCAGGTAATGAACTTTTCCAGCTGCAGTCTGGCAGCATGATTTGGAAATTTTATATACCCTGATTGGACTGGCAGGCAAAGGGAGGAAAAAACATTCCCAGTTGAAGTCACCAATGATGAAAACTTGAACGGGGACTCCAATATCTTGATTTTATACAGTGTCTTGGAATTTATCCATATCATTAATAGGCAGCTATTTATTAATTGATTATAGACTGCCTACTTTATGCCAAGCAAGGCACTAAAGATTGCAAAGATGAGAATCAAAATGTCTTGTAGTTTGCTAGTCAGAGGCACCACACACACCCTCCCACAAACAAATAGGATTCAGCATGGACAGCATCTCTGAGGACCACAAGCTGCAGCCACAGAGCTCTTAGAGCAGCACATTCGGGACACAGAGCCACTCTAGGACAATGGAGGGGACCAGATTGCAAGGGATCTTTCATGCCCTGCACAGGAGTTAAGACTTTACTAAGAAGCTGGTGATTTTCTTGTCCTCCTTTCCCATACTTTATTTATGAACCCATATGTAGTTACTATTTTAACTTAAGCTAATTTGAGTTGGTTTTCTGCTATTTGCAACTGGAGAAGATTTTGGATGAACACCAGGAATTTGGGACTGTGATATGATCTCTGAATGTAAAAGGATGTCACTCTGTCACCAGTGAGAGAATGGAATGAAAAGGGCTAATAAAGGCAGGGAGACCAGAAGGTTCACTGTTCCCCAAAGTATGGTTGAATGGGTCACCAGGGTTGGAATCATCTGCAAAGAGAGTGATTTACTATTAGTGATTTCAGGGAGCTGACTTGTATTTCCGGGGAAGGGGCCCAAGCACTCTGGATGTTAGACAAGCACACATGAACTTACACACAGGAAAGTTTTAGAATGATCATGGAAGCTACTGTGACTGTGAAGGTGAGATTTGAAGTCATAAAGAGAAAAGATATTAGAAATAAAAGAGAGATTAGAGGGATGTTTGGTTGGTAAAATAAACAGAACTTGGTGGTGGTACTGCAGGGTGAGGAGGTAGGGGAGGAGCCTAGGATAATGCCTTAGTTACTTTCTCATTGCTGGGACAAAATACCTGACAGCCACAAGTAAAAGGAGGAAAGTTTCATTTTAGCTCAAGTTTGGTCAGCTGGCTCCACGGTAGGGCAGCATGGCAAAGAGGCATGGCAGAGGAGAAACAGCTCATGGCTAGACAGGCAGGAAGCAGTGAGACTTCATTCTTCTTTCCCTTTTATTACCCAGGCTTCAAGCCTATTGGTTGGTGCCACCCATATCAAAGGTGGGTCTTCCCTCCTCAGGAAGTCCATCATCCACACCCAGAGCTATGCTAAAACAATCAGTGGGCTAATCCAGTATCACACATCCATGATCCACTCAGTCCCCAAAGCCCTACCTATGATTGCATGAGGGTTTGAGGGCACACCTAGATATAAACCATAATAGATAATTTTCATGTGTTTGGTTACTTGGTAGATAATAATGTTCCAGAAATCTCTGAAAGAAATACATGGAGACACAGAATTCGGTGAAGATAATAAAAGATAATAAAAGAATAGAAGATAATAATAGAAGATAATAAAATTTCTACTCGTGAGTGGGCAGGAACGTCAGAAACCGGTCTCGTTAGTACACGAGCCCCTTTGTTCAGCATTTCCCTTTTTATATCCTTTGTAGCCATTATCTCATCCCTAGTGGTCTTTACTATTTACAAGTCACAGACACAAGATAGGCACATACGCATTGTAAATTCACCCTGGCACTGCAACTTTGTTAGGTTAATGAAGTTACTGGTTAAAGAGTCAGATTACCTTCACCCTAAACAAGGAGAGTTATGGGAAAAGCGAATCTTAAAAGAACACATTACTTATTTTGCTTTTACAACTACCTTAGTATTCAATCTATTAAGTTATCTAAAACTTTTCCCTATCAATAGCATCATTAATCTGATAAAACCTTAAAAATGGAGTAGATTTGAAGATAGAAAAAAGATTTGGATTTGGGCTTTGACTATGAGTTTAAAGTATCTGTGAGACAGCTTAATAAAGTTTTATAGGGGGTGATATTGATAGTTTGAGGGGTCATTATCAGTTACAAAGATAAATTTACTAGTTAACAGAATATGAGCAGTCCAATCTAACAGCATGACTGAGATTTCTCAAAGAGAAAATGAGAGGGCAAAGTACAGTAGATTGAAGACATGGAGAGCATTGCTATTGGAATTCCTTAGAGATATGAAACTTCTGGCTGATGATAAGTTCATGATAGGGTCTTTGAGTAATGGCAATTGAGCAGGTGAAGGGATTATGAGGCTCTTTATTAATAAAGATTTTAATATTTCTTGATAAAGGCTGGAAGTAGTTTGAGTTATCCAGATGTTAGCATCTCCAAGACACAGCAATTTAAAAATAATTTCATTGCAGAAAGGAGAAGTCAGTACAGTCTGATGGTATAGGCGTCAAAGGAAGAACATTTTCTTTTCATACTCAGGTGGAAAGAATTGATTTGGAAGTGCCTATGGGAAGCCGAGAAAGCACATATGTCATCTCCTTTCCCTGATGTACCTGGGTCATGAGGACATGGGGAGTTTCATTCAGAAGAGTCATTAGAAAGGCCCTATCCTGAGAGAAGGCCACTGTTTTTATTTAAACACAGAAGTGGGAAGAACATCATATAAAGCCATCAAGGAGGTAGTGGAGTCAGAAGTTTCAGAATTACAGTCTTGATAGGGAGATCAGCTGTAAGATGAGAGGGGCAGGGAGAGAGAGAGAGAGAGAGAGAGAGAGAGAGAGAGAGGGGAAAGGGGAAAGGGGAAAGTGTGGTTTGGGGTAGGAAAGCAGGAGAGAAAATGTGACCAGGGGAGTATAAGACAATGATCCTTCCCTGTGGATTAGGGAGAGAATATGCATGTACATCAAGACATTCACAATATTCAGGACTACATGTGGAATTGTGCCAAAGTGTTTTATACTAAAGAAGTGGAGAAAAAGAATATACAAAGAAGTGGTAGTGGAAAGATCTTTGGATGGAATGAAGCAAAATTCAAGTACATTAATTTACATGAAACACTCTGAAAACTTCAAGTGTAATACGGCAACGTGAAGTGGTAGAGTCAAGGCAAGTATCTAAAACACTTTGCCCAAATCTTCTAATAAACCTCAATATCTTCTGAGGTACTTTTGAAGTTTTGGATGCCTGGGGCTGGGCTCTACTTTTAATTTATTAAATTAAAAGACTTAGAAATCTCCCTATTTTTTTATAGCTGTCTTTTATAGTGTACTTTCTGGGTACATTGTTAATTTAGGTTTTCAAATTAGATATCTACTTGATTATTGGTAGTATATTTCAACATTCATGGTAATAAACATGTATGTGAATGGCAAAAAATCACAGAGTATGAATCTTATGAATGAAGTTAAGGAATGGACAATTAGTTGGAAGAACTACAGAAGATGCTTCATTTCAGAATTTTATTTTAAATGCAATAAAATATCACTAAATAATTTTGAGCAAGTAGTGACGCTATGATGTATTTTAAGAAAAAATTTCCAATTTCTGTATATTTGACAATAAACTTGTAGTGACTCACAATTATTCTACTCCTGTACTTGGAATATTAACTGTAATGTGATTTTAAATGATGCTTACTAAAAACTTTGGTAGAAATAAAAACTGTAATCTATAATCCTCTAAGCATTATTCTTGTCTAATGTTGAGAAATCTGACATTCATCGTTATTATTTAACACACACAGCTGTATTTATCTGCAGTAAGAAATTTATTTAAGTGAAAAATCATTCATTTTTGCTGTGATATTGATTTTCAGTTTCTTTAGTGAATTAAAAGTTGCTGATTTAGAAATTCATAAATAAAACATATTAGTGATTTTACACTAACATTTATCTTTAACTTTGCTTTTCAGCCTGATGAATTCCTGTGAAGCATTATGAAATAAATAAATATAGTAATTTGGCAAATACTCTGGGGGCTCAGAGAATAACTTATCTTATGCTTTGTACGTATTATGATACTTGCCAAGGCAAAACTGAGTACCGCCTTTCAAATTTTTCCTTACACTTGGATCTGTCTCTGAAGGTACTTTTAAGAACTATGTAACTCTGATCAAGAATTACGTTTCTCCCTGGAAAACATCCTTCTGTTTCTGATTTTGGGTGTCAGGATGGCGATTCCCTTTGTTTCTACTTAGATATGTCAAAATTGCTTCAAAGCTTTGAAGGTCTGAGATTTAGAGCAAAGATGAAATGCAAATATCTATGTGCTATTTTCATATGGAAATGATATTCTGAATCAGAAATATATTTCTTGGTTGGCATACATTGAGTCTTACAGAATAAATTAAATGACACTTGCGAGATAGGTTCTGTGTTTTTTCTTATGGCTACACTAAGATACATTAAGTAGAGTTCAAAACTTCTAAGACTTTTTTTTTTTGGTACCGGGGATCGAACTCAAAACTTCTAAGACTTTAAAAAATGATTGAAATTTTCATTAAATTTTAGTACCTAAGAATTGGAGAATTTTGTTTTTTCCCCAGTGTTTGGAGAGTGTACCTTTCATTCTCTGAGCCCCAGTGTTCTTTTCTTGGTAAGTCACTTTATATTTTATTATTTGTGGTTATTAAAGTTGAATATTTCATTGTGAAAAATCAGCTCAAATACAAAAGTATAGCAAAAACTACTTATCATTTCTCCTTTCTGAGTCAACTACTATTAATCTTTTAGTATATGTCTTTGCAGGCTTTTCCCTGTCTGTATCAGTCTTTGCTCAGGCATGTAATTCCATCTGCGCATTTCATTCTGATGTGTCTTTGGGCTGACCTCTTTGGGTGGGGCTGTCTCTCTGTTGGCTGAGCTTTCCCTCTTTTTATATGCTTTTCTTTGTTCTATCTTACAAGAGCTTCATTACTTGTCTTTTATTTTTGCTTGCTTGCCTCTCAACTTTCTGACACACTCCTGCTGTCTTTCATGTTCTCCACATAAGTATTAATGTGTGTGGAACTGTGTGCATGTGCATATATTGTAAATATACCTATATGTGTGCATTTGTATGTGCATGTATATATATAAAGATGAGTGTATATTTTTATACTTATGTCAAGAAGAATTATTAGACATACGCTTTCTTGTAATTTTTTAAATAATCCCTTTCCATAACAATAAATATAGATCTAAAGTTCTATTTTAAATGATGGAATAGTGTTGTAAAATACTGGGTAGTATAATATATCATAGACTTAAATTATTTATCCAATACTTTTAAACAATAAATTTTTGATTTTTAGACTGTATACATTTTTTTCTATATTTTGTAGTAAATTTTCCTGTATTTGTGCAATCATTTCTTAATCATTAGAATAAATGTTGAAGTAGTTTTAAACCATTTTTTGAAGATGTGTGTTTTTGTTTTTGCTTTTCAGGTACCGGGGATCAAACTCAGAACCTTGCACTTGCAAGGCAGGTGCGCCATCACTGAGCTAAATCCCTGGCTTTAAACCATTTTTGAAGGATGTGAGTGACATTTCTTTTTCTTTGAATTCTGAATTTTTGAGTTGTTCATATTTTAGATTATCCTTTTGCCTATTTTACATGTAAGGCAATTTGATCTTGTGTAGAACACTTAGGTAGCAATGTTTTTTTCTTTTTGTTCTTTCAAAGCTTTATTACTTATGTTATCTAATATTGCAAAGGAGAAGACTAAATTTTAATTGTTTATTATTGTTATTTTTTGCTTTTTTGTGTGACCTTTTATTTTCTGGACAATACTGATGGCAGTGGATCAGAAATAAGTGGGAAGGAAATAAATACATTTTAGAGGTATATTCAATTTGACTTTGTTCTACATAGCCCAAGGAGCTGGCAAGGATTCTCAATGATTTCTGGTTTAAAACAGTAGTCTGAGCCCAAATATCTTTGTCCTCTTTCACTTAAGAATGAAGTAAAGGATGTCTTTGAGGATAAATGAAATAGAAATTCTGAAGTACAAGACTGAGTGCCAATAGTGGATAGAAGTTTTTGAGGGATTTTTGGAAATTGGAGAATCAGAGTGATCAAAAACCAGGAAAGAATGTTAGTATAGAGCACCAGAGATGAAAGGAGTTCTCCAGGAAGCTCAGGCAATGCACTAAGATCAGAGTGCAACAACAAAGACAACAGCAATAACATATCAAAGATCAGAGCAGGCACTAGATCGATATTAGGGTATTTAATTAAAAGGCTCACTTAAGAAAAACTGGGCTCATTGGGTTTCTTCCCATCTGGTTGCATTTTTCTCTCTCCCACTTCTTATGTTGTATTTGCCCTCTAAGAGAAATTTAAAGGGCTATATCTAAAGAAAATTATTGATTTGTTTTGGCATGGCCCCTGGTAGCACCACTGAATCTGGAGAAAGAGGGAAGAAATTCTGAAAGAGACTTGGAAGGGAAAAGGTAGAGCAATAACTCTCAGCAGTAAAAATCCTTCCTACATGAACAATCAAATAAGCACTAATACAGTAGTAGTGGGGGACCTCAATACCCCACTGTCACAAATAGATAGATCAACTAGACAAAAAAAAGAGAAATACTAGAACTCAACCAAACTCTCAAACAAATGGACTTAACAGATGTTTACCTCTTAACAGAGTGTTCCACCCCACAAAATCAGAATAGACATTCTTTTTAGCCACACACAGGTTGTTCTCCAAAATAGACCACATACTTGCTCGTAGAACATGTTTAAATAAATACAAAGGAACTGAACTTATCCCCTGTATATTATCAGATCATAGTGTGCTGAAACTGGAGATCAATAGCAAAAGAAACCATAAGAATTTCATAAAACACTGGAAAATGATCACTCATGAAAAACCAATGGATCACAGAGGAAACTAAAGAAGAAGTCAGACAGTTTCTACAATTAAATGACAATGCCAATACACCATAGAGGAATCTGTGGGTCACAATGAAAGCAGTCTTACAAGGGAAATTCATAGCGGTAAATAGTCATATTAGGAAAATAGAGTGAGCTCAAATAAAATAAATAATGCTGAACCTCAAGCTTCTAGAAAAAGAAGAGCAGGACAAACACAAAGCTCATGCAAGGGAGGAAATTATGAAGATCAGAGCAGAAATCAATGCAATGGAGACTAAGAGAATGATACAAAAAAATCAATGAAGCAAAGAGTTGGTTCTTCGAAAGAATAAACAAAATTGACAAACCCTTAGCCAACCTTATCAGAAAAAGGAAAGAAAAGGCCCAAATCCATGCAATTAGGAATGAAAAGGTGAAATTACAATGGACCCAGCAGAAATCCAGAAGATCATCAATACCTACTTCGAGAACCTATACCCCAATAAGATGGAAAACAGAAAAAATGGACAGATTTCTAGATACATATGAATTACCAAAGTTGAACAAAAAAGACCTAAATATTCTAAACAACCCAATATCAATTAATGAACTTGAAAACATAATTAAAAACTTACCAATGAAGAAAATCCCGGGTCCTGATGGCTTCCCTGCTGAATTCTACAAGACATTTAGAGAAGAATTATTGCCACTACTGTTTAAAATCTTCAATGAAATTGAAAGGTAAGAATACTCCCAAATATATTCCTGGAAGCAAGCATAACCTTGATCCCCAAAGCAGAGAAAGACCCAACTGAAAAAGAGAACTATAGGCCAATCTCCCTAATAAACAGAGAAGCAAAAATCCTCAATAAGATACTGGAAAACAGAATACAGAAGATCATACACCCTGACCAAGTGGGATTCATCCCAGGGATGCAGGGATGGTCCAACATATGCAAATCAATACATGTAATACATTATATTAATAGAGCCAAGAACAAAAATCATATGATCATTTCAATAGATGCAGAAAAAGTGTTTGACAAAATCCAACACCCATTCATGATAAAAATCCTACAGAAAATTGAAATAGACAGTCTTTATCTCAATCTGATAAAAGCCATCTATGAAAAACCAACAGCCAACCTCAACTAAATAATCAAAAACTGAAATCCTTCATAGAAAAATCAAGAATAAGACAAGGATGCCCAGTCCTGTTCAATATAGTTTGGGAAACATTAGCCACCGAAATTAGACAAGAGAAAGAAATAAAAGGAATAAAGATAGGAAAGGAAGAAGTTAAATTGTCATTATTTGCAGGTGACATGATACTTCATTTAGAAGACCCCAAGAACTCCACCAAAAGTCTTCTAGACTTAACCAAATTCAGTAGAGTAACTGGATACAAGGTCAACACACAAAAATCAGTAGCCTTCTGTACATGAACAATAGACTCACTGAGAGAGGAACTGGAGAAACAATGCCTTTCACAAGAGCATGTAAAAAAATGAAATATCTAGGAATCAACCTAATGAAAGAAATCAAAGCCCTTTACTCTGAAAACTATAGCACTTTGAAAAAAGATCAAAGAGGATATCAGAAAATGGAAAGACATCCCTTGTTCCTAGGTAGGAAGAACCAATATAGTGAAATTGGCCATACTTCCAAAACTGCTATATAGGTTCAATGCAATCCCAATTGAAGTTCCAACAGCATACTTCACAGAACTTAAGAAAACAATACAAATATTCATTTGGAACAAGAAGAGACCTAGACTAGCAAAAGAAATTCTAGACAACAAAGACAAGGTAGGGGAATATCACAATCCCCAACCTGAAACTATACTACAAAGCTACTGTGATAAAAACAGCATGGTACTGGCAAAGAAACAGATCCACGGATCAGAGTAACAGATTAGAAGATGCAGAAACAATTCTAAACACACTCAGAAAAACCACCAGCATCATGAAGAGACAACCCACAATGTGGGAAAATATTTTCACCTGCTATTCCTCAGACAAAGGTCTACTATCTAGAATATATAAACAACTTCAACAATCAGACCTTCCAAATTTAATCCAAAAATGGGTATCTGAAATGAACAGACATTTTCCCTACAAAGAAGCAGAAATAGCAAATAAATATATGAAAAAATGTTTAACATCACTAGTCATTCGAGAGATGCAAATGAAAACAATGTTGAGATTCCATCTCACTCCAGAAAGAGTTACTGCTATCAAGTGAAATAAATAGGACACACATGTGTAAATACTGAATAGTTTCTCTAGTGTGACAAACTGAAAGTGTAAATAAGGACTAAAAGGTATAATAGATAATGTGAAATAGGAAGAAAAGCAGCAAAAGGGAAGGGGAAGTGGGAGGGGTGGGGGAAAGGAAAGAAGGGAATGGAATTAATATGAGAAAATGAAAAAATGGACACAAAGTCTTTGTAAATAGGCAGGGATGGAGGGGTTGAAGGGAGGGCAGGAGAAGGGGGAAAAAATAAGAACCAAGAGAGTATGTAAAGGTGCAAATTTCCAATGATGAATGTCATTATATTGTATACCTAAAATGTAGCAATAAAAGGATATACAGGGAAAAAAAAGAAAAAAGAAAAGAAATCACCAATAACAAATGCTGGTGGGGTTGTGGGGAAAAAGGAATCCTTCTCCAGAGTGGATGGGAGTGCAGACTAGTGCAACTACTGTGGAAATCAATATGGAGATACCTCAAAAAACTAGGATTAAGGGTCCCATTTGATCCAGCTATTCTGGTGCTGAGTGTCTTTCCAAAAGAATTAAAAGAATCATACCACAGTGATATATGTGCACCCATGTTCATAGTGGCACAGTTTGTAGTAGCTAAAACTTGGAAACAGCCCAATTGCCCATCAACTGGAGGCTGGATAAAGAAAATATGTTTTTGTTTTTTTTTTATAAAATGGAGTATCACTCAGCCATGAAAGATGAGAAACTGGAGGGCTGGGGATTTAGCTAAGTGGTGCTGCCGCCTGCCTCACAAGTGCAAGGTCTTGAGTTTGATCCCCAGTACCAAAGAAAAAGAAAGACAGAAAGAAAGAAAGAAAGAATGAGAAACTGGAGACATTTATAGCTAAATGGATGCACATTGAGGCCTTACTCTTAAGTGAAATAAATAGGACATGCATGTGTAAATATTGAATAGTTTCTTTGGTGTGATAAACTGAAAGTGTAAATAAAGTTCAAAATGTGTATTAGATAATGTGAAATAGGACAAAAGGGTTCAAAGGGGAGGAGGAAGTGGAAGGGATAGGGGAAAAGAAAGAAGGGAAAGGAATAAATATGAGAAAATATGAGAAAAGGGAAAAACAAAGTCTTTGTAAATAGGGAGGGGAGGAGGGGTTGAAGGGAGGGCAGGGGAATGGGGAAAAAATAAGAACCAAGATGCATCATCTTGTAACCAAGATATATCATTCCCAATTATGAATGTCATCATATTGTATACCTAAAATGTACCAATAAACTTAATGAATAAAAAAAATCCTTCTTAAAGGAAGGTCAGCTTACTGAGGCACTTTTGTGAGTTTCTTCCATTGCACTCAGCTCTCTGCTTACACACATGACTGGGAAGCCCATGGGAAGCCTCATGCTTCTTCCACTTACACAAGACTCTCATTCAGGGTAGAGAACCTGATGGAACAAAAGCAAAAGAGATGGAGGAGGAGAGTGTGAGGACAACATTGAGATGTAGTGTATGAATAGCAGGTGTTCAAAAAACAGGAAAGACAAAGGAAGGGAATAATTAATCAACAACATACTAGAAGAATACTAGGGTAGATGCTTAATAAACAGTGTAGAGAAAACCTCACAAACATGAACATTTATTGATTGCCATTTGTTTATAAATAGGAATGGTACATAAAAGATCACCAACAGCCTGAAAAAGAAAGATCCAAGTTAACTAAAAAGAGCAAGAGACCCACAAGGAAGTAGAGATTATTTAGGATACTGAAGTAGAAAAAAATATTTTATTAATATCTTCAAACTTACCTATTATATTTTTATAAAACAGAAACAGGGACAATGGAAATGGAGTGATCTGCAATCAGCAAGAGTTGCCCTATTAAAGCAAAACCAATGTATGGAACAGTACAATGAGCATGGTGAAGCTAAGTTGGTAGGGATAATGCTAAGGCTGAGAGTATCTGCTAGAGCAAAAGCAAAAAGACAGAAAAGGAAAGTATGAGAACAACATTGAAATCTATCACATGAATGGTAAACATTTCAAAAAAAGGAGATGATGAAAAGGGAGAATTAAAATACTGGAGGAATATTTCTCTGAAGAAATAAAGGTTAGTAAAAAATCTCTATGAAGATCTACATGGGAAACACTATGAAACATTTTGTGAATTCTAATGAAACAAAAATTGTAATCTGTACAGAAAAATAGGTAAGCTATAAAAGAGATACAAGTAATTAGTCTTATAAGAAATTTCTGTAGTCATAACAACAGACACTTGAAAGAAATCTTCTTTCTTTCTTACTTTTTTTTCTGTGTGTGTGTAGGTGAGTACTGGGTACTGAACCAGGGTGTTTGCACTGAGCTACAGCCCTAGTCCTTTTCTGAAATTTTGTTTTGAGACAGAGTCTCATCGAGTTACTAAGTTGCCCAGGCTGGGTTTGAACTTGCAATCCTCCTGCCTCAGCCTCTTAGAGCGGTGGGATTACAGGCATGCTCAACTAGGAATGTCTCTTTCTGAAGTAAATTTATTTTGCATCTAATCAAAATATCTGGTGTTGCTGCAAAATAAAGACATTATTGGACATGTAAACACCCCACATTTACTATATTTCCAATTGAAAAATGTTACTTGATGAATGAAATCTTTTTTCAGCATTTACTTTCTGCCCTTTGCATTGGGAATTGGTTGTTAAAACTTTCTTCAGCTCTTCACTCCTTTAAGAATTAATTACAGAGAAGTTATGTCTTGCTGCTTAATATAAAATCCTTGTATTTTTCAATGTCCATAAACTTACAAGAAGAAAGCAAGTATATATGTTTTAATTTGCCTGCCCTCAAGAATTCTGTGGTGTTTTATTTCACTATATTAGATCTTGTGAATGGATTTTAATCTCTGCTGTCTATGATTAAGAAGGCTGCCATACATTATTGGTAGTGCATTTTAGGTGTTCAGGGCTCAATGTGTATTTTTTTTTAAGTGAGAAAGTAACATCATGTGTGTTTACCTAAGTGAAATAAAGCATTAAAAATAGTCATTTGAGACCAGTTTGAAGCCAAATCTTTTGAAAAGCCAAATTTTGTTCATAGATGTATTTTGTTTTCCCGATGTAGTATGTTATTTTAATTGAGCAAAACCTTAAAACTTAGAAAATTACACTTAAACATTTTGGATTTTGGCTTCTTTTGGGTAACTTTGGCTCTGCCTATCCCCATGATACCAACCTGCCTTTGTGAGGGACAGTTGTCCCATGTAGATGGAGTCCATGCTGCACACTTTCCACATCTTCATCACTACGTTCCCAATACACGGATATCCTGCCGGCTTCATGTTTTGTTATTTTCTCTGCCCTTGTAAACATTTTAGTTTGCAACCCTCATTGGAAGCAGTATCCCAAATTAGACATCCTAACGTATTAAATCTTAGAAATTTATTATTAGACTAAGCTTAATACAATTTTTATGTGATCGTCTTTGGAATGGATCAATTTTCTTTAAATAATAATGTATTACAAGATGCTGCTAGTGATTCTTGGAGAAATGTGGGCTGTTTACTGTTTGGCCTTTTTAACAATGTTTTACTGGTGGCTATGTTCTGAGCTATCTTCTCCATGACCAACAGAGAGCAGTATTTTAAGAAGGTCATTTAGAGTTACGGCTGCTCTTTGTGATTCAAAGAGCAGAGTCAAACTATAGAGGCATGGAAACAGGAATGAGACTTATCAGCTGCCCTAACCACTTGGATCGATTGTGTTCTTTTCTCAACAACAGCAGGCCCCCCTTTTGAGTTTTGCCTCCCTATTCTTCAGTTCTTTGTCTAAATAAGCTCCGAGCTGTTTGAGACAGGGTCATTGTTTTCACTGTGTTGTTTTGTGAAATGCCATATAAACACATGACATTTTGTAGATAATAAAAACAGCAATGATTATAGGCTGTTGGTAGTATTTTGTTGATATCCCTGCTGGTAAGAATACACAAAGATATCACTTGACATTCTATTGAGTTAACAGAAACTGTGTTGATTTTTACTGCTGTTAAGAGCAGAAAGAATATTGATTTTAATCAGAAGAAACAGGGAGAAATTGCTTTGACATGTGTTTTTTACTCGATGTTTGAGAATGTCATGGAGTAATGAAAAGAATAAATACTAATCCATGTGGGGTTCTTTTAGAAGGGCTGGAAGGTGGTTTGAAAATAGTGACCCAAGAATAGGAATTTAGTTTGGAAATAAAGTGCTTAATTAGCCATCACAGAAAAGTCTCTTGCAGGACCATCAAAGGTTATTGACTTGGGTATTTAACAACTGCAATTTGCATCAAACTGTGATTGAAACATAAGAAAATATGGTTTAATTTGTTCATTTATTTGTTCATTCAACAAATATATAATGAACACCTACAGCATGGCTGTTGTTTTCCTAAGTCCTGGGAGTAGAGAACAAAGCAAAGTCCTTGTTCCAGTGCCCTTTTATTTTCATGGATAAATATAGACAATGAAAGTTATTACATGATATGTCAAAGGGCAATACGTATGATGGAGAGAAAAATGGAGCAGGGTGAGGGGGAGCAGGGTTGGCAGTAGGCATTTTGTATATTGTAAGTAAGGAAAGCCTTGTTTGGAGATCTAAGGAAATGGAAAGCAAACCAGGTAGCTCTTTGTTAAAGAGGGTTCCAAGCAGAAGGAAGAGCAAATTTCCTGAGTAAGAAGTGTGCTCAAGAGTCAGAGGAGTCCTGTGTGGTTGGGAGAGGAGTAGATGCCAACAAGGAAGTTGGATGATTCAGATCTTAAAAGATCCTGGAGGCCATGATAAAACTTCTTTACACTGAGTGAGATGGGAATCCAATAGCTCACATTTTCATTTAAAAAAGATTAGTTTGGATGCTCTAAAAATAACTGTATTAGGGCCAAAATGGAACCAAGTACTGTAACAGGCTAGTTCAAATCCAGCCTTTGTACCACAGTCATTTGCATCAGGGTGTGAACAATAGGCGATTTGAATATTCATTGGATTTTTGCCATATTTTGGACTTAGAAGGGACAGAGTTTCCTGATGGATTGGAGGCTGGGTATGAGATAAAGCAAATGGTTAAGTAGGATCCCAAGGTTTATGGTCCCAAGGTTTGTGGCCTGAGCAAAGAAGATGGGTAATTCTGGGACATGAAATTTGATAAAGGAACTTAATATTTCATTGTGCTTTATGACAAGTTTGGACATTGGAGAGACAAGTATTTAATCCCAAGGGAGAGGTCATGGCCAGACATGTGAATTTGAAGGCCATCAGGGTAAAATTGGCATTCAGAGCTATTAAAGACAGAAAACTTGGAGATATCATTAATGGAAAAAGTTTAAATGAGATGTTTGAGAGCTGAAGTCCAGAATGTTTGAAGGTTAGAGTTTGAAAGCATCAGCAGTGAAGACTAAAAAGGTACAAGGAGAACTAAAAAAGTGAGTTTTAGAGGCCAAATGAGGTAATTGCCCTAAAGGTGGGATCTAGACCCAGGGTCTAAAGCTCCCCATGAGTCTAATAAAGTGAGGAAGGGGCTGGCAGCAGGGTTTATTGGCAACCATCTTGTGAGCTGTTCAGAGGAATGGAACAGACAAAGCTTTTCCATGGTGGTCTCAGAAGTAAACGAGAAGATAAGAATGAAGACAGAAGTTTAGATAACTATTAAAGAGTTTTGCTGTAAATAGAGTGGCATTGTTGAAATAATAGCATTATTGAAATAATGCTATTAATGGAACAGTATTGTAGCATAAATGATAGATAGCACATATACCAAGCCTGCTGGAGCAATGTTGGTTGGGGAAAACTCACAGGGGCAGGAATGACGTCAGAGGTGCAAACGCCCTGGGCTGGGGATGTAGTTCAGTGGTGAAGTGCTTGGCTAGCATGCTCAGGGCACTAGGATTGGTCCCCAGCACCAATGGGATTGGGCACGGAGTGGAGAGGAGTATGAATTCCCATTGCCCATTGCATTTAAGAGCAGTCATAGAGATCTGGAAGGGCTGAGTATCAGTTAGACTCTGGGAACAGAACTAATGTTTGGCTGCAGGGCTATACCAGCTCCTCTGAATCAGTGTTTTGACTCCAGGATGCATCCTTGAATCCCTTCCTTGCCTCCTCACAGGGCTGGGGCTGAAGCCTCTGTTTGACCAGAATCGTTTATGATCATAAGCACTATTTCCTAGGTTCTGTGGAAACTCTGAAGGGCAACAAATTCTTTTCTGAGAGCCCAAATGAAAAAGAGATTGGTTTTGACAAGGTAAGCCTTGTAGAAAGAGAAGTAGCAGAGGAGGTATGGGAGGGTTGCTCTTAGCTTGTATGCTCTTTCTTCCTTCTCCATCTTCTCCTCTCCCCTACCCTTCCTTCTCCCATCCCTTTCCCGGCTCATCCTCTATCCTCCCTCCCTCAGCCCTAACTCTCCCTTCCATCCATCCTTCCTTTTCTTTTGTGTATGATATTGTAATTTTTTTTATGCTGCTGAGAATAACCTAGCAGAGAGGAAAAATGACTGGAAATGTGTAGTAAATAGTCACTGGAATGGTTCTGTTGAGAAGGTGAGAAGATTAGGATTCAGTAAGAGTGCAGAGAGTTGTTTTCAAGAGGAGGGCAAACAGCACAACTGTATCAAAGGGGAAATGACAGATTTTGTAAGCACAGATGTGGTTATGCTGTAAATTGAGGTTGTGGGCGTTTTAAAAAAGAATTGCTTATACTTTCTCATTAAAATGTGAACTTGCACTGAGATCAAGAAAAGAGAATAGGTGTTGAAATGGTTATAATAATGTGTGATTAACAACCTTATTTTCTCAAAGAAATCAAATTTCATTAGCTATGTGCTCTTAAAAGAGAAGCTACTTTCCCATTCTTACTGAGGATTCAACTTTGTGGATTTCTGGTGGGCTGTCTTGGTTAAATCCATTTAGCTTTTGGCTAAATATTCATTTCCACCAGTTACTGTACACAGGAAAAAAAATCTCATTTTTATGATATTTTGTGATTTGAGCTATGTTAGATAATTCTGTCAGCATAACAGAGAAATGAGAAAAATGTGCATGTGATTATATGAAGTGTATGCAGAAGAATCTGTCCTTATTAGGCATACAAATATGTTTAAACTCCACTGATCTTCATGTGGCTCAGAGCACGCAAAAGCATGACATTTGAAATTGTGTCTTCATTGCATTCTGAGGTCATGGGATGATTGACACATTATAACCTACTTAAAACTGTGGGACAGAACCAGTTATTCACATCAATTCATTTTTTCACATTCACAGCTTAGATAATTGGAATAAATTATAGCCAACTAAATCAAGCTCACTATACCTACATTCTCTTGGATGCATGAAGGGAATAACTGTTCTAGCAAAATGTGTAAATTTAAAAAATGTAATTATTATGTCTGATTTTTGAAAAGCAAGCAAAATGTCTTATTTTAAAATAAATACAGTAACATAGTAAGTGGACTCATGGTCCATGATTTCCTAAGCTTTAATATAGAGGTTCAGTTAAGGCTGCACTAACTAACTTCTATAGATCCTTCTAATTATAAAATTTTATGATTTCTAAAAATAGTTTTAGGGGGCAGAGAAGGTGAGTCAGTCCCAGAACCCAGAAGGAAGCTCCCCTGCCGCCATCCCAAGCTCCTAGGGCGGAGAAGCTGAGCCACGTGGGTGCCAGAAGCAACTGCCCCCCCCCCCCCCCAGAAATGAGAAGACACGTAAACAGCCTCAAAAACAGACTTCTGGGTCACCTACAGCAACCCCAAAGGGAAACAAGATGGAACAATCTGATACTCAACCACCTGGACTCTCTGAACTGGCAACAAAAGAGGACCTGGGAAAAATAAAATAAGAAATAATTACTCAGATAACAGCAAAGATTGTGCTCATGGTGCAAGACATGATTAATAAATCTAGAGCGGACACAGATTAAAAAAATAGAGGATCTGAGGAACATGATGGAATCCCAACATAGGAAACAAATGGAATCCATAAAACAGATACAAACAGATTTCCAGGAGATTAAAAACTCCATCGAAAGTCGGTGCAGCAGAATGAACCAATGTGAGGACAGAATTTCAGATATAGAAGAAAAGATTACAATTAGTGACCAAGAAAAGGAAAATTGCTTTAAAATTGTAAGGGAACATAAGAAATCAATCCAGCAGCTGCTAGATGATGCAAAGAAGAATAACATAAGACTGATTGGAGTCAATGAAGAAATAGGAGAGAGTGCAGATGACATAAAAAAACTGTTCACAGAAGTGATGGCAGAAAACTTCCCAAGGAGGGGAAAAGAACTTGACATACAGATAAGTGAGCCATATAGGACTCCAGCTAGTCTTAATAAAAAAAAAATCTACACAAAGGCATATAATAGTTAGGATTCCAGAAATCCAACAGAAGAACAAAATTCTACAAGCAGTGAGAGAAAAGAAACAAATCACATACAAAGGAAAGCCCATCAGAGTCACAGCAGACTTCTCAATGCAAACCCTCAAGGCAAGAAGAGCTTGGAGTGATGTATTTCAAGCCCTAAAGGAAAACAGCCTCCAACCCAGATTGATTTACCCTGCAAAACTATCTTTCAAAATGGATGGAGAAATAAGATACTTTCATGACAAAGAGCACCTCAGGAACTTCATGAATACCAAACTGGCACTCCAAAAAATTTTAGCCAATACCCTAGGAAAAGACAACAAGGATCACAACCCCAGGAAACTCAGCAGAATGAATCCATTGGGTGTGACAAATTAAATGCAAAGGGAGAGAATCCAACAAAAAGAAAAAGTCATGACAAGGCTTTTAAAACTTTGAACTTCATCTCCCTAATGAGTGTATAATTCAATCTTACTATTGTACTGATTAGTATTTTTCTGATTCTGGAATTGCACACGATTCCTTGTGCTATACTGGCTATCATCTTCTTATGTCTACATTTTAATTGGGTTATCTATTAATGAGTTCTAAGAATTCTTTATATATTCTGGTCATAGGTTATATGTATTGTAAATATGGCCTGTTTAAGGACTACTTTTCACTTTAATGATGTCATTTAAAGTTCTAAATTTTGATGGAATTTCATTTATCAATTTTTTTCTTTTGTACATCATGTCTTTTGTATCCTAGGTAGTTCTTGCCTACCCTTAACTCATAAACATTTTCCCTTATAATTTCTCCTTAAAGTTTAATATTTTTAGGCTTTCCTATTTAGGTTCATAGATCCCTTCAAGTTATTTTCATGTATGGAAATAAAGGGTTGAGGTTAATTTTTTATACACGGATACCAGGTGTTCTAGTGCTGTTTGCTGAAAACACTATCTCTTCCTCAGCTCTTGAATTGAGTTTATATTCTATAAAATGCTAATGTTAAATAATCTTTCAGAACTCAGGGGACCGTATATGTGTGGTTCTATTTCTAGATTCTCTGTTTTATTCAAATTATCTATATATCTTTCCTTACACCAACACTGCCTTGATAACTGTAGCTTTAGAAGAAGTCTTAAAATTAGGTACTAAATGTCTTCCAACACTGGGTTTTTTTTTAACTTTTCTAGGTCCTTTGTAGTCCTACATAACTTTTAAATTTCAATATCCAATTCTTCATTTATAGCAAGTGTACACAGACCTGAATTTTTATATATACCTTGTGTTTTCTAATCCTGCTAAATTCAAGTACAAGTTCTAGGGGCTCCTAGAGATTTCTTAATATTTTCTCTGTAGATGATCATTTCAACTACATATAAAGATTTTGCTTCTACCTTGCCAATCCTATCCTAGCTGTGTCATTTTATTGCCAGACTATTTTGGTGGGGACTAGGTTTCAAAGTTTAATGGACAGATAAAGGGTAAGCATATCTGCCCTTGTTCCCCACCTTAAGGAGAAAGCATTGTATCTTCTCCATTTATATAAGGTGTGCTCACTGGAAATATGTAGTACATGTCTTTAATCTGTTGAGAAGGTTCTGTTCTACTTCTAGTCTCCTGATAGCTTTTACCATGAACAGCTGTAGAATTTAGTCCAATGCTTTTTTCTCCGATTAGTGACAGGATCATTTGGCTTTTTCCTTTCCTCTGTTAAAATGATGACTTTTGGGGGTGGATCTTCCAATGCTGAGCCAACACTGCCATCCCTATAACAAAACCACTTTCTACATCCTGCCAGATCTGACTTGTAATAGTTTGTTTTGTTAAACAAATTTCTATCTATGTTCATACTTTTTTCTTCTGTTTTCTTTATCCAGCTTTAGGATTAGCACAATGTTGAGTTCCTAAAATGAGGGGAGAAATGTTCCTTCTTTTTTCTGCTTTAATTGTTTGATATAATTTATCAGTTAAAATGTATATTAGCCTGCTGTTGTCATATAGGTTAGTTTTCAAGCTAGGAATATACTTTCTTTAATAGGTGCTATTCAAATTTTATATTTCCTCCAGAGTTAGTTTCATTAATTTGTCTTCCAAGTTACTTCTTAGAAGTTGTCAAATTTATTTCAAAACAGATTTTTGTAATACGCTTTCTATATCCTTTTAAATTCTGTAAAATCTGTGGTAATGTCTCCTAGATCTTGATATCGTAATTTAAAAAATGTATAATTGATATTGTGTAATAGGAAGAAAAGGTCTAAAGGAGCAGGGGAAGTGGGAAGGGTAGGGGAAAGGAAAGAAGGGAAAGAAAAACTATGAGAAAAGGAAAAAAATGGAAAGAAAGTCTTTGCAAATAGGGAAGGGTGGAGGGGGTGAAGGAAGGTCAGTGGAGTGGGGGGGGAGAACCAAGGTACTCATGTAATGATAAAGGATCCCAATGATGAATGTAACTATATTTTATACCTAAAATGTACCAATAAACTTAATGGGAAAACAATAAAAAAAAATAAAAATAAAAATAGTTTTAGAGGGTAAGTCATCAGTAGTTGAGTTTGTAACTTAGCTGATTCTGTACACTAATTTTCCAGAACATCCCTTGTTGTTTTCACTGAGATGGCATTTCCTTAGTTCTTTTAGGGATGACTATACCTTTTTATACACTTTGAAACACTGATCTAGTTCTCATGTTGAATTTATATGATTAGGTATATTTGCCTGATTTAGTGATACTGTTATGAGCATCCAAGTGCCATGATGTTATGCTGAAAATCAAGATGCTGAAAATTAACAAAGGAATAGGAAATAAAAACAGTGTGGCAGCTTTCTAGCTTGCCGTGGTGACAAGAAAAAGCTGAATCTTGGAGAAGCTTGTAAAATGTTGCATTGGGTGAAAGTATCATACATAAACTGCATTCAAATGTGTAATCTTTGGTTTGAGTTGTGAGACACTGACACATCAAGTTCCATAAAGTAACACATCATAATGTAAATAGTTACTTAGAAGTTTTGTAAAGCAGATTAGCTTTGTCTTTTGTTGCTGACCCTAGATCCACAAAAGACAACACCTACTGAGAATATGGCCCTTGAATCTGTAGCATAACCTATTGTATGTGGCTCTGTACATAAATCCTTGAAATCTATGTTGAATCCAGAAGATACATTGGAAACTGCTGGAAATTAAGAGTTCTGTTGGATGTGTTGGTCAGTTGCCTTCTTTTTTCCTGCCACGTTTCTTCCCTCCCTCTCTTCAGCTTGTAGAGTTTCACATATAGATCATGGTATATATTTTACAGTCAAGGGGAAAGCATTGTTCATTATTTTGTCTTTAAAATTTTGTTTTTATTTAAAAAATTTATAAGCTCTATAAAGGTAAGAAAATGACAGTACTTTATGAATTTTAATAGTTTTCATTATAATTGGCAATATTAGAATTGCAACCCATATTTTAATCTGCTCTCTGCCATTTCTGAAGTGTACTTCTCATTCTCTTCCTAGGAGTGAAATCTTACTAGTTCATTGGAATCCAGTGAAAACTGTACTTCTGCACGAAGTTTCTCTAATCACTACCCTGCAGTCTCCCTACTTCTTAAATTAATTGCTCTGTCCTCAGAGTTTTCATAACAATTTGATTATACCACTTAATTTATGATTATACCATTTAATAACAACTCCTTAAAGTAGTGGCCATTTCTTAATTGGTGGGGAAGGCACTTTTTCTTACATTAGTATTAACCTTTCACTCTCAAAAGTGCCCCAGTTTTGATGGTGGATGACATGTGTGTCCTATCACGAAAGGGCTTGTTGCCTCAAGTACTCAGTACTCATAAAGGTTATTCAGTCAGAGTTTGTCAATGAACTTAAATTGAATTTATTATTTGATGGCGATAGGGACTGTTCAAGGTCTGGTAGAGGACTTTGGGTATTTGAGAGGAATTGTTATTACTTGTATTTATTATTTATGTATGTTAATGTTCAAAGACAGCCCAACCGGAAGTGCATAAAGCTATTAATTACCTAAAGAAAGCAGAGATAACCTGGCCGAGATGTTGAGGTATTGGCTGTAACCTAGTCCCCTGGTTTCTAACTGCTGATCCAGAGGAATGTCTAAGAGGAAATAAATATCCTTAAAGAACTTTTATTATTTCATAGCAAAAAAAGAAAAAAGGAAAGACAAAGCAAGGCCCTGATATTGAGTTAAAAGTAAATATTTATTGGATTTTTCATTTTAATAGGATTATGTCTAGTAGTAGACTATTGTCTACTGCTGAATTGATGCTAATTAAAATGATCTTTCCTTATCAAAATAAATTGACAACACTGAAGTTCTTCACACATTGCTAAGAAAATGGGCTGAGCTGGGCATGGTGGTGCACACCTATAATCCTTGCCCTCTGGGATGCTAAAATAGGAGGACTGCAAGTTTAAACCCAGCCTGGGCAATTCAGTGATTTATTGTGACTCTGTCTCAAGACAACAAAATAAAATAAAATGAAATAAAAGAAAAGGGGCTAGGGATGAAGGCCATAGGCTCAACCCCGAGTACCAGCAGTGAGAAGGGAAGGGGAAGGGGAAGAAGAAGAGGAGGGCCAGGGATTTAGCTCAGCGGTTTCGCTGCCTGCTGAGCAAGCACAAGGACCCGAGTTCAATCCCTGGTACCAAAAAAAAGAAGAGGAGGGGGAGAAAGAAAAATAAAGAAAAGAAAAGAAAAAAAGAAAAGAAAAGGGGGCTGGGCTGGGAATGGAGAGCTTCCTGGACTCCTGAGTCATGAACAACTGAAGAGCTCAAACCTGTCAATCGTAGAAAGAGGAGCTACCTCCTTCTGTTCCAGGAAGTGGTAGGAATCTGTTTGGTTCACTGCTTTATTCCCAGGACTCCCCCGATGGCTTGTATACAGTAATTATTGTCTAAATGAATGCATGGGCTCCATGAGTAGAACACTCTATTAAAGCTATCTGATGGGGCTAGACTGGCAAACAGTGGAGCTGGCTGGGCCCTGTTGTGGACCAGGTCCTCATTGAGAGGAGGCATCAGTTACCGCTTGATGCCTCTCATTTGGTTAAAGTCTTGTGAAAACCCAACCATGTAAATTCTATGATTCCTGATTTTTCTTGCTTTCAATTCTAAGTTTTTAAAAACATGCTTCCCTTTCAGGTCGCATTTCTAGCCAATATGTACTCTAGTCATGATAAAATCTTTGCTTTGAAAAAACTTAGTATCTATTTTCAAGTCTCTACTTATATCTACTTTCAAGTATTAGTGATTGACATGGAATGTCTTAATTCTATGTTTCCCAAATAGCATTTATTATCTTTGTAGCTTTCCCCTCATTCAGTACCCATTTTGTCTTATTTCTCTATGATTTTTTTCCTTTGGATAGATTTTAAACAGCTTATTTTAAAAATTTTGCATTATCCTAAGCAAAATTATCCATGAAAGAATGGTTTTTAATATGCCAGTCATCTTAATTTTTCTTAATAAATACATTTCCTATAAATAAAAAAGTATGTACATGACCAAAAATTCATCTCAAAGACCAGCAACGCTCCATGTACCACGCTTAGTGAAAGGCAGTGCTAACCAACCTTCCTGAGTACTTATTCCAGTTCACCTCAGCCTTAGGATGAGCCCCTGCGTGACAGTAAGGCTTGCAGTGATCATGGCTTTGGCTCTAGGGTCAGATGAGTGGCTCCAAATCTCCACTTGTCCCTCACTAACTGTGTGATCTTAGACCTGTTACTTAACTTCTGTAGGCCCAGTTTTCTCTTTGCAAAAGGTGCTAATAATAGTTCCTACCTGAAATTGTTTCCTGAGGTGTCATTAGGATAATGTATGCAGAGTGAAATAGTTCCTAACCATCCTGCCACGGAGAAGCCAGGCCCCAACACCAGAAGGCCTTAGCACCACGAGCACCTGACGATGTACCTCCACTTTTGGTGTCTTTGGTGAGAGATTTCAGACAGGACACCTAGGCTGTCATATAGAGTATAAGAAGAGCCTACTGCAAAACGATAGCGATCATGAAGGGGGGCAGGTGCCAAGATGGCGGTCGCACTGGATGAGGTCTCAAGGTCCATTTTTAGGATTAACCATGTCATTCAAGAAATATCCTTTCCTTCCTCCAGGTGACTGTTCTTTTACAAGGGAAATGAGCTTTGTGGACCTACAAGGTTCTTGCTTACTCCCTCTGTGGATGTTTTCTGTTTAGTTTGTTTGGAGACTGTGAGGTTTTTTCCAACTCCCTCCAATGGTCTGGACTTTGTATGGGTTGCAGACCTCATCAGCACACTCAGAGGAAGCTACATTCTCTGGAGCTAAAGTTTGAAACCACAGCTTGTGTGGGTTTTAGTTATAGCTAAGGATTAAGAAACTGAAAGAAAGAAAGGAAAAAAAGTCAGGTCTTCTTTGCTTGTCAAGTAATTCCCAGCCACTGGTCTCTGGACCTGCTAATGGCTAACTTTCTGCCTAACACATCCTAGCTCTCCTTTTGCTCTCCATAGCATTAAAAGATGTATCAACATTTGTTTCAGCAAAATCATCCAAAGTTCTCCTATCATGAATCTGATGGGAACAAATGCAAAGTGTGTGCTTGTCAGGGTGTGATTTTATGGTTCTTCTATGATAAGTGGTACAATCATTTAACTTTAACTTTCCTGGGTCTCTAAAATGACAGTATTTCAGAGCCAAATAGGATGTGAAGTTGAGCCTGTGGATGTTTCCCCTGCCTGTTTCAGTCAACATCTGCAGGATTAGTGAACACAGCTCTAAGTGGAACGGAGGCAGAGGTGTGTGAAGCCAAGCTGAGCTTCAACAGCTGTCTCTCCCTCTGGGATCCCAATGGCTTCAAAGAAAACCAGAGATGCTTGAATATTTATTTCAGTTTCCAGTATTAGAGAACACAAGAATATTTATAGAAATTGGTTCTATCACTCAGCCTTGTTTATCTCAAACCCTCTTGTGTCTGAATAAGGATTCTCTACTGTGTTTTTTAATTCCTTGGGCTGCCCTTTTGCATAGCACTGTCCCCTTTCTTTACTGTTTTGCTCTCAAAGTGCTAATTTTTTTCATTGACTCTTCCTGTGAAAATCCTCAGTGCAAAGAAACTGAAGGAAGAGGAGGGGTGAAAATATGGGAGGAAGAAATGAAAAATTTAAGAGATGCTTGAATGGCTGCACTTCTGTTAGTCTGACATTCAACTGAAGTGTTGGCTTTTTCATTTTAGGCAAATGACTCTCTTTGTTGTTTTTTTGGATAGTAAATCCTTTGGGCAGAAACCATTCCGCTGCTTTCCTCGGGATCATGTGAACTACCGTGTCAGTGTTCCATAAGCAGTGATGCCGTACCTCCATCCTCAAACTTAGTGATTCTCTTTGCAATCTGAAGTAGGCGATAAGGAGAATGCCATTTTTTTCTACCAGATCCATTCTAGTCATGAGTATTAAAGAGAAAAAGAAAGATTTTGTATGTAATTTTAATTTCCATATCATTAAAAGAGAAGAGTAGGTATAGTTTTCTTTTCAAATGTTCCTTTTCTTCTAAAGTTAATAAAAATAAAGATTTTTTCTCCCGAGTAGCTGCTTAATGTATTTATATATCCAAGACCTTTATCTTACTGCTTTATGGACTTCTAACATTTAACCCCCACAAAGCTGACATTTAAGATGAAACAGGTGGTATGGCAAGGATACTTCAAAAAACAAGGTTACACTATTTTTCAGATCTAGTTTCAAGCTCTTGTGTTTCCTTAGAGTCAATAGATCTTTTAATCCTAACACAATATTTTATGTTTAAAAAAACTAATTAGACTATTTGTCAATGGTTATTAAATGAAAGGTTGTATCTTTTGGCAGAAAATATGAATTATGGATCATACAAGTAAGTACACTAGAACATTCAAATTATATTTCTAGAGAAGTCCACAGATTAGTTTGGTAAATAAATTCTTAGTTCTTTTAGTTAATATCAATTCTGTCAAAAAAAGATTACTTGAACACAAAAAGTCAGATTAAAATCCTCTTTATTGGTTCATTTCTCCATAATTTCTATCAAAAGTTGCATGTCAAATTTAACTTTGTTTTTGTTGTCATCATAGAAAAATTTAATAGCAATTGTTATTTAAAACAATTAACCTCTCTTGAGCAACCGAAGAGATTTAATTATATGTCTCCATGAGAATAGTAATCCAATTTTATAATATAAAATTAAAGCAACTAAGCTCACTTCTTGAGTGCTTCAGAAGAAAGCATCTTCAGCAGAGCAGATGTGAATAATGTGGTGGGATGCGGGTATGTTGAGGAAAACAGATCACCTTTAAATTTGAGTTAATAGTTGGAAACCTTTGGTGATCTGTTTTTCTCAACATACCTCACATCCCACCACATTATTTGATTCATGAACAGTTTTGTTTGTGAATAATTTGGTTTACAAAGAAAGGCGTTTGGCAAAATTTTGTTTTTGTTTGCAAACTCTACATTAGGTGACAAACATGACCATGGCCATCTTTCCTGTAAAAACACAGATGTGGCTCTCTTTTCCAAAATCGTGGAACAAGTTAAGTTTGTGAACTGAGGTACCACAATGTGTGTGTGTACTGCTTATGTATATATGTGTATATGTATATACAAACACATACATATGGAAAAAGGAGTTTCTTTACCTTTTTAATCTTTGCATTGTTTTACTCTTTTAAATAGTGAATGTATGGATCCGAAGCCCTTATGCTGATTACTGTGGCTTACCTGACTGAGGTCTGGCACCCAGATTGGGAGGGCCTGGGTTATCCCGAGACACACTCTGTGACAAAGCCATTCTGTCAGACCAAACCCAGCTAAGGTTTGGACCTGGGCTGCATGACAGCTGAGGTGGTTCTGGCAGCAGATGTAGCTGTGGCTAAAATTTGGATATAGCTGAGCTAAAAAGATCCTTTTGAGCAGATATTGGTTAAAGTTGATAAAGAGTCTAGGTTTACAGCTGTCAGCAGTGGCTCATGAAGAAGAGAGAGGTAGTAATCAAAACAGAGAAAGAACCAGTAGCTAGGGACAAAAAGTACTCTGGGTTCATAGGTCAGAGGATGGTGCAATTCAGAAGCATTTAGTCCTCTTCGAAGGCTCAGAGTAATTGACAAACACTTCTAACTCTATCCAAATTGTGGCTCCACTTAGGGAGTATTTCCTCAACAAACATGCAGGCAGGCATCTATGTATCTGAAATGTACAGTTTATTTGAAGTGGGTGCCAGCACTAAGCTATGCTCTCTTCCAGGGAAGAGAGAGAAGGCTAGAGAACAGTTACAAAAGAAACATAAAGAAACGACATCACTTCACAGAAGAGGACATTAAGAAACCTTGAACCACCTCCGCATCACCTGGTACAGCTCTCTGCTTCCACTTTGAGAATCCATTTGGGGCAGCCTCTTTTAATACTAGAGAATACAGCAGTTCTGGTGTTCTCTCGCACTGTAGCATTGATTATAAATAAAATAATTTTCTGTATATTGATAAAAAACTAGAAGGATGGATTTTTCATGTTTTGATCACAAAGAAATGATAAATCTTATGATAAAAATAGATATATTTACACAAATATGGGCATTACAACAATATATATATGCATCAAAATGTCGCATGGTACCTCTCAAATACATACGCTTTTTACATGTCAATTAAAAGGTTAAAAATATAGAGCACTGCAAACATTAATTATTTAATGAAGAAATCATTTTCACCACATGCAATATTTATGATAGCTAGTGGCTTTTGCCTAAGCTATACGGATGATCTTTCTGCCCCTCCAAATACACAATGGAGGAAGAAAAATACTTGTTTTTTTGATACTTTCTGATATAGTGAGTGTTCTGATTTGTGATGATGATTTATTTTAGATTTGGATCTTATAGGTGATTCTTTGGGAAACTAGAAGGGGTACTAATTATATTTTTGTTTTTTCCTCTAGGTCGTTTTGTAAGATTACATCTCTCACAGCAGAAATGACAAAATCAATGAGAGTATATAACAATGTTTGGGTATAATAAATGGTGCCAAGTGGAATTTCTGTCATCTAGTCTGGTAGATCTGCAGCTGACCATTATTCTCTAGTGAAAAATTTGAATGTACAAATACTGTTATAATGAAGTATCTTCCCAAGAAGTAGGAATATCATGGTTTAAATTTGCCTTCCATCTCAGAGTCAGCAATGTCTTAGCTGAGTCAAAGTGTGAAGCAAAACAAGGATTCTCAGTTCTCTCCTTTTGGCTTGAAGTTCAGTAGGGCGTAATTCTGTTGAGCAATGTTGTTAGGATTTTTATTTTTTTGGCCTAAATTCTTTTATTGGTATATTTTAGGTATATAATACGTTTACATTTATCATTGGGTGCTTGTACCTGTACATGATGTATCTTGGTTCTTATTTTTCCCCCACTACCTGTGTGCCCTTCACTCCTAAACCCTTCCCTATTTACATGCTTCGTTTCCATTTTTTTTCTTTTCTCATAATTTTTCCTTTCCATTCTTTCCTTTCCCCTTCCCCATACTCTTAAGTGAAATAAATAAGATACACATGTGTAAATACTGAATAGTTTCTCTAGTGTGAGAAACTGAGAGTGTAAATAAGGACTAAAAGGATTAATAACTAGTAAATGATACTTTGAAATTGGAAAAGGTCATTTCCATTTTTTTTTCTTTTCTCATAATTTTTCCTTTCCATTCTTTCCTTTCCCCATCTCCTCCCAACTGTGATGTTGAACAGTTTTTCATATGCTTATTTGCTGCTTTTACTTCTTTGTCTGAGAATGTCTGTTCATTTCAGATGCCCAATTTTCAATTGGGTCTTTGAATTTGGGGGGTCTGATTTTTCTCAGTTCTTTATATATCTTAGATAGTAGCCCTTTGTCTGAGTTACAGCTGCTAAAATTTTTTTCCCAAATTATAGGTGTCTGTTAGCTCTGTTGGTGGTTTCTCTTGCAGTGCAGAAGCTTTTTAATAAGATGAGATCCCAGTTGTTGATTCTTTCTGCTAGTTCCTGTGCTGTTGAAGTTTTGTTCATAAAGTCTTTTCCTATGCCAATATCTTCAAGAGTTCTACCTAACTTATCTTCCAGCAAGTTTAGTGTTTCTGTCTTAATATTTAGATCTGTAATCCACTTTAATCTTAGTTTAGTGCATGGTGATAGGCATGGGTCTAGTTTTAATCAATGGCAGGTTGAAATCCAGTTTTTCCAACACCATTTATTAAATAAGCTATCTTTCCTCCAATGAGGGTGGTTGGCTCCTTTGTCAAAGATGAGGTGGCTGAGTATGTCTGAAGTTGTTTCTGGATCTTCTAATCTATTCCACTGATCCTCAGGTCTGTTTCTTTGTCAGTACCATGCTGTTTTTATCACAGTAGCTTTGTAGTATAGTTTTAAGTTGGAGATTGTGATGCCCCCAGCCATGTCTCTGTTGCCCAGAATTGCTTTTGCTATTCTAGGTCTCTTCTGGTTCCAAATGAATTTTTGAATTGTTTTCTCTAGTTCTGTGAAGTATATTGTTGGAATTTCAATCAGCATTGCATCAAATGTATATAGTAGCTTTGGAAGTATGGCCATTTTCACTATATTGGTTCTTCCTACCCAGGAACAGGGATGTCTTTCCATTTGCTTATATCCTCCTGGATCTCCTTTTTCAGGGTGCTGTAGTTTTCAGTGTAGAGGTCTTTTGCTTCCTTTGTTAGATTGATTCCTAGATATTTCATTTTTTTGGATGCTATTGTAAAAGGAATTGTTTCCCTAATTTCTCTCTCAGTGAGTCTGCTATTTGTGTATAAAAAGGCTATTGTTTTTTGAATGTTGACTTATATCCAGCTACTCTACTGAATCTGTCAATTAAGTCTAGAAGTCTTTTGGTAGAGTTTTTTGGGTCTTCTATGTAAAGTATCATATCATCAGCAAATAATGACAGTTTAGCTTCTTCCTTTCCTGTCTTTATTCCTTTTATTTCTTTCTCTCTTCTAATTGCTGTGGCTAATATTTTCAGAGCTATACTGAACAGGAGTGGTGATAGTGGGCATCCTTGTCTTGTTCCTGATTTTAGAGTGAAAGTTTTCAGTTTTTGACCATTTAGTATGATGTTGGCTGTTGGTTTTTCATAGATAGCCTTAATCAGGTTGAGATAAAGACCTTCTATTCCAATTTTCTGTAGCGTTTTTGTCGTGAATGGGTGTTGGATTTTGTCAAATGCCTTTTCTACATCTATTGAGATGATCATATGGCTTTTGTTCTTGACACTGTTAATATAGTGTATTACATTTATTGACTTATGAATATTCAACCATCCTTGCATCCCTGGGATAAATCTGCCTTGGTCAGGGTGTATGATCTTCTTGATGACCCTCTGTATTCTGTTTGCCAGTATCTTGTTGAGGATTTTTGCATCTATGTTCATTAGGGAGATTGGCCTGTAGTTCTCTTTTTGGGTTGCATCTTTCCCTTGTTTAGGAATCAAAGTAACACTTGCTTCCAGGAATGAATTTGGAAGCCTTGCTTCTCTTTCAATTTCCTTGATGAGTTTAAAGAGTAATGGCATTAGTTCTTCTTTAAATATCTGGTAGAATTCAGCAGTGAAGCCATCAGGACCTGGGCTTTTCTTTGTTGGTAGATTTTTAATTACGATTTCACTTTCACTGATTGTAATTGGGGTGTTTAGAATTTCTATATCTTCTTCATTTAACTTTGGCAATTCATATGTATCTAGGAATCTGTCCATTTCTTCTGTGTTTTCCATTTTACTAGGGTATAGTTTCTCGAAGTAGGTATTGATGACCTTCTGGATTCCTGCTGGGTCTTTTTCGTTTCCCCTTTTTCATTCTTAATTGCATGGATTTGAGCCTTTTCTTTCTTTTTTTTTGATAAGGTTAGCTAAAGGTTTATCAATTTTATTTATTCTTTCAAAACACCAACTCTTTGATTCATTAATTTTTTTGTATCATTCTCTTAGTCTCCATTGCATTGATTTCTGCTCAGATCTTTATAATTTCCTTTCTTGTATGAGCTTTAGGTTAGTTACGCTCTTCTTTTTCTAGGAGCTTGAGGTTCTGCTTTAGGTTATTTAACTGAGTTCTCTCTGTTTTCCTAATATGGGCATTTACTGCTATGAATTTCCCACATAGAACTGCTTTCATTGTGTCCCATAGATTCCTGTATGTTGTACTGGGATTATCATTTACTTGTAGAAACTGTCTAATTTCTTCTTTAATTTCCTCTGTGACCCATTGGTTGTTCAGAAGGGTGTTATTCAATTTCCAGGTGTTTGTGGTAGTTTTGCAGTTTCTCATGTTATTGATCTCCAATTTTATTGCACTATGGTCTGATAATATATAGCGGGTAATTTCAATTCTTTTACATTGACTTAGACATGTCCTATGAGCTAGCATGTGGTCTATTTTGGAGAATGACCCGTGTGCAGCTGAGAAGGATGTGTATTCTGATTTTGTGGGGTGGAAGACTCTGTAAACATCTGTTAAGTCCATTTGTTCAATAGCTTGGTTCAGTTCTAGAATTTCATTGTTAATTCTTTGTCTAGATGATCTGTTTGTGATAGTGGGATATTGAGATCCCTCACTACAATTGTATGAGTGCTTATTTGGTTTTTCACGCCATTAATATTTGTTTTGTATAGTTGGGGGCATTAGTATTTGGTGCATATATATTTAGGATTGTCATCTCTTCCTCTTGGATTGCTCCCTTCACAAGGATGTAGTGACCATCTTTGTCTCTTGTAATTAGTTTTGGTTTGAAATCTAGTTTGTTTGCAAATAAGATTGCAACCCCTGCTTTTTTCTGGGTTCCTGTCGCATGGAGAGCCATTTTCCATCCTTTTACTTTCATTCTATGAATTTCTTTTTGAGTTAGGTGTGTTTCTTGTATACAGCATATTGCTGGGTTTTGCTTCTTAATCCATTCTGTCAGTCTACTTCTTTTGATTGGTGAATTGAGGCCATTAATATTGATGGTTATAATTGAGAGATATTGACTCACCCTTGTCATGCTGTTTTACTATTGTTGGCTCTTTTATTTCTTATTTTTTCCCCTTTCCCTTTAGTTTCTTACCTTGCCTGGGTGGCTTCCCTCTGTTGAGTCTGAAGGAGTTGTGACCTTCACTGGCTTTTTCTAGGATATTGTTTAGAATTGTTTGGAGTGCTGGTTTGGTGTTCATGAAATTTCTCAGGTGTTCTTTATCATGGAAGTATCTAATTTCCCCATCAATTTTGAAAGATAATTTTGCAGGATACAACAGTCTAGATTGGAAGTTATTTTCTTTTAGGGCTTGAAATACCTGACTCCAGGTTCTCCTTGAGTTGAGGGTTTGTATTGAGAAGTCTGCTGTGATTCTGATGGGCTTTTCTTTATAGGTGATTTGTTTCTTTTCTCTAACTGCCTGTAGGATTTTGTTCTTCTATTGGGTTTCTGAGATCTTGACTATTATATGTATGGGTGTAGTTTTTTTGATCATGGCTAGGTGGAGTTCTATATGCCTCACTTATGTGTATGTCCAATTCTCTACCTCTGTCTGGGAAGTTTTCTCCTATTACTTCTGTGTACAGTTTTTTTAATGTCAATTGTACTTTCTCCTGTTCTTTCATGGACTCCTATCAGTCTTATGTTATTATTCTTTGCATCATCTAGCAGCTGCTGAATTGATTTCTCATGGTCCCTACTGTTTTTAAGAAATCTCTGTGTTCATGGTCCTTCACTGCAATCCTGTCTTCTATATCTGATATTCTATCTTCAGATTCTCTTAATCTGCTGTGCGTGCTTTCAGTGAGTTTTTAATCTTCTGAATATCTGTTTGAATCTGTTTCATGGATTCCATTTCTTTCTTATGTTGGGCAATCATGGTTTCCATTTCTTTCTTATGCTGGGCATTCATGGCTTCCAGCATGATTCTGAGCTCATCTATTTTTTAATCAGTTTCTGTTCTAGAGCCTCTAATCATGTCTTTCACTCTGATCACCATCTCTGTAGTTACCCGGAGATTATTTCTGCTTGGAATTTTTCTAGGGCCTCATTCATCTGTTTTCTTACTTCCTGTGCTATCAGTTCAGGGTTTCCAGGTGTTTGACTATCAGACTTTTCCACCTCATTTCCCCCAGAATTTGCCTTTTGAGTGGTGGAAATCTGAGTTTGTGACTTGCTTAAATGTCTTCTCATTTTTGTTTTTGGGTACTGTCCTTGGTTTAGTTCCTGGGTTGATATTTTGAAGTTGCTTATTGTAAGTATCTTTGTTGATGTATTTAGAACCCTTATGGAATGATTGCTTCTCAGAGATGTCTTCCCGGTATAGTTGGTCTTTAGGTTTTGAGTCTCTAATGACTCTGAGGCTATCTCATTTTCATTATACCAGGAAGGACAACTGATTAGATCAATCATAACACCTTAGTCCAAGTGATACAATCAGCAACACCATAGCATCAAATACATTTTAGAGAATGACAATTTGTGGTAGTTATTAATCTATCACCTTTAAAAATGAAGGGCCTCCTTCAGGGTATGTCTCTGCTGTCACAATAGACAATGTGGGCAGCAGTGTGCAGTTATAAGTCAATGAGTCTCAGTAAGCTAGTCCCAGACCCATGAGATTCAGGCAGATTTCTGGCTCGACGTCCCAAGCTGAGCTCCCTGTCCTCCTGCAAGGTTGCACTCTGCAAGGTTCTAGTGCAGGTTTCAGCTGCCTTTCCCTTGAGGAAACTCCTGGTCCAATGGGAGCTGATGATCCCTCCAACTTACCAAGCACGGTGGTGTGGTGTGCCTTTATTGCAGAGATTCTCTTCACTTTTCCAGTGGGCTTGTTTTCATCATGGAGCCTGAGAGAGGCCCTCTCTCTGTTGTGCACTTCTGCAGCTCAGGACAATAGCTTTTATGTCCCTCTGTGCCTCTGCAGTGTGGAACCAAGTAGCTGCACAGCCAGAAGGCCAGAGGCAGGTGGGGGAGTGTGGGCTGCTGTTGGAGGCACCCAGCTGGGGCTGGTGGGCTTGCCCTGGGGGTTGCTCCTCACCCTGTCTTAGTCGCCAGCTGGTGGAGCAAACCGGAGGAAGCAGGTTCCAGTCAGGCTGCAACTGCTGGGCCCCACTCGGCCCTGCTTGGCCTTAGGATTCTTTTTTTTTTTTTTTTTTGCCCTTAGGATTCTTAATATACGGAAGACACCATTGGGGGCACAAAGAGGATTAAGGTATTGCATCTTTGTAAAAGAATTTACTGACTTTCAGGAGAGAGAAAATTGACTGTGAGAGCTATGGTAAATCAAATCTTTGACAATGAGAATGGGAGTGCAGGAGGTCATTACAATGATAGGAACACACTGGAGAGAAGAAAACACACCCCTTTGTGAAAATTCAATATTGCTGTTTTTTATAAACCCTAAAAGCCTTCTCCCACCTTCCCTATGTCTTCTATTCTCCTTCAAAGAAGAAGGATAGTAATTTAATTGGTCAAACTGCAGAGCATTTATCAGACAGTACTGGCTACTGGGTGAGGACACTGCATTGACAATTACATGCAGAGACTTTATGCACCTCCTCCCACTTGCCTGATGGACCTGAGTAACAAGTTGATCCAGGCTGCACTGTCCTAGCTATCCTGGTCAGGCATCACCATATCTTCACATTATACGTCTTCACCAACAGGGCTTTGTCCAACTCTCTCAGAGTCAATCTGCCATCTCTCTTCTCTCTGACACCCCAGCCAGGCTTTGGCCATGGTGTATCTCAGCAAGCTTACCGTCAGCCTAGAAGCAAATTCCTGTTGTTTCATCCCTTCCAGCATTTTGGAGTGTGTGTTGAGTGTGGCTTTCAGCTCTCTGCAGTGATGCGATCCTATACTTGGGCATGGGAATGGTAGGAAAACACCACTGACATCTTTCCTAATACCTGGTGTGGTCAAGTGCTGGCATCTGGAGACTCATATTTCAGAAGCAATGTGCCTCTTATTGAGTTGGAGTTTTCTGCACTGGGAAGTGTGGATGACAAAATGTAGAAACCTAACTGGCTTTGAGGAGTTTAGTGAGGAGGAATAAATAGCTATGATTTGAAATCTTTAAAGTATAAAGCGCTATACAGTTATAAGTTATTAGTATTACTTATGAATTTAAAATAGCTTAACCAAGCAGTGTGATACAGTAGGAAAACTAGGTCTTTGGTTATTGATACAATTTACTGGGCATCACTTGGCAACTTTGTCTTTACTTCTTCAACCTTCCGGTCATTCTGTAGAATGGAAATGATAATCTGCTCTCCATAAAGATTTTTGAGATTTAAATTCAGTGTAGCACATTAAAACCCTACTATGCAGTCTCTTGTACAGAGCAAGGTCTCAAAAATTTGTCACTACTGATAGAAATCTCTTGGTACTTGGCAGATTTCCAGGGAATACTAGTTCTAGAAATTTTACTTATTCTGTAGACAGTCATAGGCCTAGATCTGGCAATAAACATGATGTATCAGTGATAAAAATATTCTCTCTTAATTTGATTATGACATATATTGGAATTCTTGGTGAGGTTTGGAGTGAGTTGATGTAATCAGGACCGCACTGGAGCTGTGCTTTTTGGTTGCTGTAGTTATCAGCACCCGCAGAATTCAGCTTCTTCTGGCTCTGGTGAGTGCCCTGACCTTCACTGTGGAGTCTGAGGTACTGCAGAGGTTTCCTCTGAATTCCCATTCAGTCACCAGTCTTGAGTAGTCCCTGAGTCCCGGTGGCACAGTGAGGGAGCGCTTTCTCCATGACCGTGGTTGTCCCAGCCAGCCCCCGTTTCAGGAGGGTCCTGTGAGCCTGACTCTCAGATTGGGACTTTTTAAGCACTCTTTCCTCTTTCCTGCATGGAAACCAAACTCTGCCTTTTCTACATGGAAGGCCTTGACTAAGAGAGATGCTTTTGCCCTTTTTTGGGTAGTAGAAAATCATGCTTTGATTGATGCAGGATCTCAGACTAGAGGAAACCCTACCCTTTCCCCTGAGGCAGATGTGGTTTCTTGTACTCCTTTGGCAGGACCATTGCTTGTTCCTGGTGGTAGGATAATTTCCTGACTCTCCGCATCAGATTACGGGGAAGTAGGCAGGATTTCATGCCTGTTCACAGGGACCACTGATTTCCACATGCACACTATCCACCCATGCCGCCAAAATCTCTTGCTTTCTGCCCCACCCTGATCATTGTTTGGGTAGTCTAAACTGTTCATTTAACTGAGTCTTCCTAAACTGTTGCATTTGCCCCCCCCCCCCCCCAATTTCATGTTATCTTCTCTCTTACCTGCAGTTACAGTACACTTCTTCCAACCTGGTGCAAGGTGAGACAGTTTGTGCATCTTCTTTCCCCTCCGAGGGGCTTACTAGTG
Source organism: Heterocephalus glaber (assembly GCF_053883595.1). Taxonomy (NCBI): domain Eukaryota; kingdom Metazoa; phylum Chordata; class Mammalia; order Rodentia; family Bathyergidae; genus Heterocephalus; species Heterocephalus glaber. The sequence continues at coordinate 20,461,642 of NW_028258156.1, read as the reverse complement.
TTTGGAATTCAGTTCATTTAGTTGCCTAGTGGCTTCAGGTTTCTGGAAGACTCACAAAATGACATAATTTGTAAGTTATTCAGTTTTGCTTTTTGGGGGTTGTTGTTGGTAGAAATGACTGATGAGGTAATTAATATAGGTTTCTGAACCCTTACTGGAAGTAATTTCAGGGATTGAAATTTTTGACAGTTAGATATTAAGTAAATGACCCACATTTTCATAACTAGAAAATACTTAACTCCAAAACTCTCTTTTCCTCTCTTTTATCACAATGAATTATTAAACTCTTTAAAGACCTGGAATAATATTAGTACGTCATATTTATAGATGTTTCTTTCCAGTTAAAAACACTTTAGTTTTTACACTTGGTAGCTAATTGAATCTTTGTATTCTTGTGATTTATACATCATTAAGGGACTCAGTTTACAAGTGAGAAAAATTATGATTTAACAACTTCAGCTGGTAAGTAATGAATGTAAAATTCAAACCTGCTTCCAAGCACATAGGGTTTTCTAAAATTCCATACCTATGTAGACATTTACAATAGACATAGCCATGTGGATTAGTTAAATACTGTTTACTCCCTCATTTTGAGAACTAAACTCTCTAAATGTGAAATGGCTTTTAGCACAAAGTTTATTGATTCTAGAGCTATGAATAGGCATTGATATAATTCCTTTCTTTAGATGAAAATGTATTCAATGATGATCTTTGGAACTGTACTGTATTTTAGAAACAAAAAAAGACAGAAGATTTTGCTTTTCTTGTAATGAGCTATAACTGCTTCAAAAATAATGTCAACATATCTTTCCTAGCATTTGTCTATCAGTAGGAGACCATTAGTGAAGCACAAATTATTATTTTATTAATATTACCATTTACACATGACAATTTAATAACCCACTATAATTATACATTATAAAAAGATGAAGAATCATCTTTTTTTTTGGTACTGGGATTGAACTTGGATGAAGAATCATCTTAAAGATAGAGCAAACAACAATTTTGAACTTATACTTACTTTGTACATTAAGATTTATAGGATTTAAAATTGAAGCAAGTGGATGGTACACTTATGCCAAACGTATGAAATGGGACAAATTTGATTAGGATGTTCTTCTGGGTATATTTAGGTGAATTGTGCTTTAACCCTAAAACTGATCTAGAGTTATATGGGAAGTGGGAAAACATTGAGTTGATAAGATGGTAAAACTCTACCCCCAATACATTAATATTTTAATAAGTTTTTGGTCAAAATCCTAGATATAATTAGGGACTAGAAACATGTAGTCAGAGTGGAAGGAGATCCTGCTCACCTCAAAATATATTGTACAGTGTTTAAGTTCTTGCCACTGAATCACCTTTACAAGTGTAGTGCATGGCTTCTAAATGGGGCCTGGAAATTTCACTTTTTAACTGAAAAGGCAAAACAATCAGGCTAGATATTTCTTAATTTGTAAAAATGATGGCACTGAATGACCAGGACTATGGTCTTATGAGCTTGGACAGGAACTAGAGCAGAAAGAGTGCAGAGTTTGTAACACTTCCTCAGAGAAGGAGCTCTTGGTCAGCGTGCAGACACGACATTTGAGAGAAGGTAGCAAGGAGTAGATTTCAGTTGTCTCATAGCATTTCCCAGAGACATAGTCAAGAATGAGCATACTAACATGGGCAGTATCTAGTTCTAGTCAACACCACACCAGCGAGTACACAACTGTCTCCACCATGTGCATAGCAATATGCTGGAAACGATGAGATATAAAAAGAATGCTTTCTCATTTCGGTAGTCTTTATATGTTCAGGGGTATATTGTGCAGGAAAAAGCAAAGGTAGGCAGTAGCAATAACAAATAACCACAAAAGGAATGGAGAACTCTCACTGAGTGATACAGAAAAGTGTGATTAGCAATTCACAGAATCAGATAAATTGAACTCTGTTGCAATGAGAGAGCGGAATGTGAGATGGTTTCTGGGAAAGGAGAAATGTTTGGATGAGTGGGATGTAGGGCACCCGCCAAAGGGAGTTACTGAGAGGAAGCAAAATACAAGGGAAATAAGTACATTTTCTGGAGCAGAAGATTTTCTGTGAAGAAAAGGTAGAAGATTAATATAGAGGTTTAGGACACAATTAAATTGTGGGGTCTACTGCTCATGCCTCTCTTTCTCTGTTCCTTGTGTGTTAACATACACTTGGTCCCCAAAGTCAAACTCATTTTCCTTCTGCATCACCTCCATAGAGACTCATATCCCCTCCCAGTTATGAAGAAGGTGTGGAAAGTGTTTAAGTTTACATCTCTAGCCATCTTATTTTTGTATTGCCTACATTCCAAACGAGTATATCCAACTGCTCATCGGATTTCTCTGTTGAGGTCACAACCAGCTAGGATGAAGGTATTCCAACCTGACCTAACAATCTTTCTATCCTGCCCTCCTAACTCCTCTTCCTCCTAGAATCTTGTCTTCTCTACTTTATTACCTGTGTGGTTTCAGACAAATTGCTTACGCTCCTTGTGCCTTGGTTGCTACCTCAGAAAAAAAACCCATAAAATATTATTTTTGGAGTTACTGTGAGGAGAAAAACAACTCAATTTGGGTAAAGCTCTATGAGAAGTGCCTAGCACATAAGTTCCCAACAAATGATTTTTTCAGTTATCTAACCCTGTTGCATTACCTTTGTCCTAATATTTAATTGGTCACAAAATGCGACTAAGTATGTGCTGCTTTACTACCTTTTTTCAGTGCTGTCTGACATAACTTTAGTACAGATGTGTAGCACTTCTGGACTATATAGTCATAATTGTAATACATTGATAAATACTCTGTCTCCAATTTTATTTCTCTCTCCTCTGACTTTCAAAATGCTACTGTTGTGACCTTTTGAAACTGAATTGAACAAAATGCTTCAGGAAAGATGAATTGCACTTACGAGACCTAAATTCTCTTGGCCAGAACGCTCAGCCCTGCAGTTTCCAGGCCTTGTCTGCCTTTTAATGTGTTTAGTCCATTGCTTTCTCAATAACTCCTTGGTGCTTTGTAAGTATCAAATATTCCTTGTCCCCCACATTCTTGCAAATGCAGTCTCTTCCATTTGCAAAGTCTGTTATCCAGCCCATTTCCTTCTAGTTGACTTGTACCCTATAATCAGGTCCTACACTTTGTCTTCCTGACTCTGATCCTTCCTAATCAGCAGGACACGGATGGCATACTCAGAGAGACAGCTGAGGAGAACTTAGGATTGGGATTATTTACAAAGGTGTAGACAAGATTAAGGGGAACCCACGAAGCTAGGGGAATCTTTCTTAATTACTTTTCTTGTTGCTGAGACAAAATACCCAACACCTAAAGTTAAAGGGGAAAGGTTGGTTTGGCTCACAGGTTGTAGAGGTTTCAGTCCGTAGTCGGCTGGCTCCAAGGCAGGGTGGCACGGCAGAGGAGCGCCACAGGGAAGAAACAGTTCATCACATGGAGAAGACAGCAAAAGCAACAAGGGGCCTTAACAACGACTTTCTGCCCCTTTTGTCTCATCCAGGCTACTTAGGGCGGGCAGCACTCACACCCTTCATCCCCTTGCCCTTGAGCCTAGCATTGCACCGTGAACCAATTCCAGTGTCACATGCTCCAGATCCAGCCACCTCTGAAAAAGTCCCACCGCATCAGGCTTTGAGGGGACGGCTAGACACAGCCATAACATAGGGGAACCCAGGACTAGCAACTACTGGGAGCCATTTGTATTTCTAGGCCCGATGGGGCAGGAAGTGCGATGGCTTCCGTTCTTCCCTGGAAAGAACCATCTAATGGGAGATGTGATCTGCTGTGCCCCCTGTAGCTCGCCCTCAAGCAGGAACTGGGGGGCAAATCCCGTCCTCACTGTCTTTGCACCATCTTCTTACTTTATTTTAGTGCCTGACTATAATCTTAAAACAGGAAGTAAGGCTGTTGAAAGAGCCATAGGTCTCTGGGAGTACTAAGCACTGTGGAGAAGACAGAGAAGGGTATCTGGAAGCACAGTTGAAAAATGCTCAAGCAGATGCTCCCCTCTGCAGTACCTCGTCCCATGAACACGACATTTAAATAAGCCATAATACACTGTATCAATAGGTGTCCACTCTGTCATAAACTGAGAAGTCCTTGATCACAGGGACTGCTTATGTTTTCTTAGCATTTTGCCAGGGACCCCATCCTTTAGCAGGTGCTTGAATGAATGAATAGATGAGTGAATGGTAATGTCAGGGTGAGGTCTGCAGCCTACGGAGTAAGAAGCATCATTACCATTTGAGGTTAATTATCTAATTCACCTTCTGAAACTCTAGATTTGTGCTACGACTCAGAGAGCTTTTCTATGAAGACATCATGTCTGTTTCTCTTTTGTGTGATATGTAAATGAGTGCAAGTGTGCACATGTGTTGCTTACTTCATAGTTTTAAAAAATGATGATGGGTCAGACAAATACCAGACAATTCACAAGCTTTATATACATTTAAGAAAACAATTTCTTTATGAAAATGATCTCCATTTAGTCATTTATTCACTTGATTCAACCCCATGCTGCTATTAGTTATGCAGGGAAATAGTGTTTTAATGACTCGTTTGAAAATATTCACCACAGGAAGAAATGCTGCAGGCCTAGAATAGGCTAAGAAGGTATTTATCTCTCTGTGCATTTATGTGGGTCTTAAAATACTTTCATACCTGTGTTCTTCAAGAGAGATGTTTCAGTAGAACAGCTGCTAACAAAGGTGATGTAATTCATATGGAAATTAGGGCTTCAGAAAGAGCAAGTCCTCCTGGACACATTAACTAGTCTAAATATAAAATAGAAATTATATGACCAACTCCTATTAAACACATGACTATGGTTGTACTGAAAGATAACTCGGAATATGAAGGATGAATAATGTAATTCTGTACCTTGGTTTTTAAAAATTTTAATAAAGCACTCTCATCAAAGAAGTGTTCTTAACTGGTTATGATAATTGTGTTCAAGCCAAATTATTTTGTAACAAGAAAACCAGGGTTTTAAGAGTTTGAAGGAGACATAAAAATCTTTTTTTCCACACAGATAAAGAAATTGATTTTCAAAAAAGTTGTAACATGTGAAATCACTTTCTAGTCAGAGGCAGAGATAGCACTCCTGTGCCTGGATTCCCAAACCTAAATCTCTTTCCCCACATCACGGTGTCTCCTAAAACTCAGCGTTGGTGGAGTAAGACACCATCTCAGGTTAAGCCTTCAGATCTCTAAAGCATTGGATGTGGAGGCTGTGCTTTCTGGAGAGAGCCTTGGACACTTAACTATTCCCTTCAGGAGCTTGGATATGGAAGCTCAGATCCATTTACAAACTGCAGAACTAGGAAATGCCTCTGCTAAGAACATTTTGTAGGAGAGTGGTTATGTCATTGTTCATTATTTTCCTTCATCAGAGGAAAGCAAAAGTGGTCCTGTGTTGTTTCAGGGGAAAACAGTTTTTGCTTATTTTTCTTCATTTTTACAAATAGTAAGAACCAGTTTTTTTCTAAAGTAATTCTTAAGATGGTAACTTATTTTGAGAATTCTACTTCTTTCCTTTTGCTTATGCACACCAAATCTTACCTCTTGTATATTTTCATAGCTCAGACTCACTATTAATATTCTTGACCTCTTACTGACCCCTCCCCAGTCATTTGTATTAGCTTGAAAGCTGAATAAAGGGAAAAATGGGCTAAGAAACAACTATTCATTTGATTAAATGGAATCCATTTATTCTCATCTCATGGATGAGAATTTATCATCTGAAATCTCATCACCATTTGTTTTCATCTAGTCTGTTCCTGGTGGACAGTGAGATTCTTCAAGCCTTGGTGCTATTTTTTTATGTTAATCCTTGGAAAAGTAATACTAATCTTTGTCATTTATGACAAATCTTGACATTGGAACTTGCTTAGTAATAATTTGGAGGAAGTACAATACAATGTTATCTGAACCATTTTTCCCCAACTGGCAAATATCTGAATGTCTCCTAAAAAAATAAAGACAACTTTCATTTTAGGAAGTGATATCTCTAGCCCTGAGTGTTTATGTGAGCTTGAGTGGGATGCTGACTATAGATTTTCCCTGAAAGCTTCTCAAACTTGCTTTTCCACCTCTCTTCTCCCTTTCCGTAACATGAAAAGAATGCCTCCAATTTGGATGATGGGGGGTGGCTAGAAGTGGCTTAAGGAGAAATTCAGAGACGTGCAGTAAATGCCTATAACTTCATCCTATGGTCTCTGAAGAATACAGTTACAGGGCAAGAAATTATGAGTCAGTCTGTCTATCTACCAGCCTCGAGATAATAACCGCACCTAAATCTCAGTGACATGAGAACCGATCCACATAAGATGTTTAGAAAACATGTTATGAAGTAGCTATTATGACTTGTTTGTGAATAGATGTATAGGAAGCTGAATGTGAATTTGAGATATTCATCAAAACAAAGAAAAAACAGGTGACACTTATTCCATGAAGTGGGTGGTGTAAGCATCAATTGGTGAGGGAGCCATGCACTGTGTGAAGGGAACCTTCTCATGCTTTGGAACTTAATTCTCTCTGAGCTATTCTGTGAAATACCTGGGCATAGAGAAGGGCTTTAGTAAGGTTTGGAAAGCTTTCAGGGCTAGCTCTAAATGTCTATAGTGGGTCAAAGTAAACTGCATATCATAAATCATACCAGTTTATTGGTAGTAGGTAGGATAAATCCTGAAGTAAGTGAAGAAGGAATTAGTGAGAGAGTGCTTTATTCCTAAAGCACTTTATAAGGTATATAGGGAGTGAAACAACTGTAAATAAAAGGTCTGGCCAGAAGTAGAGGAGGGAGGGGAGTGGGCAGGGTGCCGAGGTCTCAAAACTATAGGTATCGCCACCAAACACCTTGATTTGGGAACCTGGGTTGCCTGATGTTGCAAAAAATAGCAGGCTGTGTTTCTGAGGAGATTATACAAAAAGACAGCCTGAGAAGGACCAAGTATTGCTTTTAGAAGTATTTATCCTGGGTTCCTAGTATCAGTAAGAGAGACTGGGAGGAAACAAAAGGAAAATCAGTATGTAAAATGAGGGTTCTGTTACTTTTAAAGACTCCATACTGACCCTTCTTGGGAATTAATTTTGCTCAGGGTTTTCTTATCAGAATTTTCCTCTTCTCTGCCCCTTTCACAGCTTGTCACTATAAAAAACTGTCTACAAGAACTGTTTCAGCTTTTCTTGGTCTTAAGCCCCCCTGTTTCTCAATACTGTTCTTATTCTTTGTAATCACATTAGAAAGTCAAATCTATACTCACCACTTCAGCCTTCCTAAACTTCTCTAGGATTCTGATGCCCATCACTCTACAGAAAATAGCTTCTCAGAGGTTCCTGGTGTCTTCCACTTCCCAGGTCTCCTGGGTTCCCAGCTGCCATCTCCAGGGCTTCTGTGTGACACTTCCCATGACAAAGCAATCTTTGGCTTCTGCCTCACTGTCCTCTCTCAATATTCCTCTTAGCCTTTGACCACGATTTATGTCTCGTTCCAGATTTCTTTTCCTTTCAGAGTCTGTAGACACTGGTATTGCCAAAAGATGGCTTCTTGGCTCCTTGCTATTCTCACTCTCTAACTATTGCCATACACTCAACTATGCTGATTTTCACAAATCTGTGTCCAGCCTGACCTCATATGTGTGCTGCCTGCACCTGCTTGGTCTTCAGGCATCTCAGAGGTCACAGAGCTAACATTCCCTGCTAAATAGAGTGCTCCTCCTCTGCACTCCCATCCTCTTAAGGGGATTCCTTTGTCCTCATTCCTTGTGGAAACTGCTGGCTTTGAATTCTCTTTCTTACACCCCAAGGCTCATTCAATAAGTCTTGCTGACAGTGTTTCAAACTTGTGAGATTCCTCTTCCTCCCTGTCTCTGCCATTCTCCTCATTTGGGTTCCCGCATTTCACAACCAGCTTATTAAATAGCCTCTTAATAATGTTTTTGTCTCCAGGCATCTCAGTGTCTCTCCACACATTTCCCAAATTACCATTTTCTAATGTCTTTTTGTAATCATGTCCCTTTCCTTCTTAAAACAACAAATTTGTTACCAAGAACATTAAATTAATTAGCAGGCTGGTTTAAGACCCTCCATAACCTTTTCTTAGGCAGCACTTTTAGCATTACATACATTGCCTTTTCCACCTTGCTTCCAAATCTCCTTTTGAACTCCTACTCTCCGCTCACACTCAATGGACAGTTGTCCCCCCAAACATGCTGGGTGTTTTTGAGCCTTGAGTAATTTCAAATACTTTCCTCTAGTTTGAATTTTACTTCAGCTGTTCTTTGCTTCTTAGTGATTTTTTCATGCCCCAGCTCATGTACCACGATGAAAACCTTAATTCCTCATCCAGGGACAGAACAATGTCTCACCGTCCCCTCCCAGCCCCTTCCCTTTCTTTTTATTCCCTTTCCTCCACACACTTCCAGACATGGGGAGCAGTGTGGCAAGCTCACGTGTTTTGATGTCAGACCAACCTCAGTGCCAATCACATCTCTCCTTCCTAGATTTGGGAAATTGGTAAGTTTTTCAACTTTCTTAGTGTGTTTCTTTCAACCATCTCTAAAAGGGTTGTTGCTATGGTCTACCTGAGGATGCATAATTATTGAGTGTTTGCAATATTCCAGTCACTCTTCTGACTGAAGGCAAGTTTTTCACATGAATTAGCTCATCTAATTAAGAGTGGTTCTAAAGGGCCATAGTATCATCTCTGTTAGTTACCATACTATATCATTGCTCCTGGTTTAGGGGTGCCTGTGGCCCCCTGGACCGTGTGCTTTCTGAAGGTAGGAACTAGCTCCTTCTTCTTTATCTAGCAGAATTTAGCACATAGTAGGTCCTAAATAGTTGCTTTTTTAAAAAATCATCTATACAGAGTTGGATGTTGAGTGCATATTGTATTACATGCATCTTCTTGATTTGCCAGTATGTTTTCATATTCATACATAGGAGTAATCTAGCAAGGATCAACTTCAAAGTTGAGTTTTAAAATGCTAATCCATTGTGTTAAAACAAATACAGCAAGTTACACTGCAATAAACCATTAATATTTTTAACTAGATGCTAATTTTATCTCCATATTGACCTGTGCTCTTATTTTCTACAGGGCTACTTTCTTTCCTGAGGGACAGAGTAATTAGAAATGGACAGATTTTTTTAATAAGGAAAAAAGTAAGAGTAACCAATTTATTTGAGGTTCTGTGAAATTCTTATTGCTTAATTAAAAAAATGATACCAAGGGGATCATATGGTCAGTGTTGACTTTACTCTTAAAATTTGATTTTGATATTCAAATGATAGATATCTAATGGGACACTCCCCTAGGCCTGTACTCCCTGGGTCTGTAGTTAACTCAGAAGATGTAAGACTCAGTAAGAATTAGGAACATGGAGGTCCCCATAGTGAGATTGTTCTGTCTTCCAAATGGGTTTCATGGCGATCTAAGTATACTGAGAAGAGTTTGGGTGTCCTCTTCCCCACAAAGGGGAGGGATGTTGAAGTATTGCTTCTCAGAGATTACTTCATGCTATTCTTCTACATTGCAGCAAAAGAAAACAGTCAAGACTCCATTAAGAGGGAAATAAAAAGAAAGAAAAGGAATTTGGAAAAAGGGAGTAAAATAGGATCATTACTTATTAAAAATCTTTTTTTAAAAAATGAATGAGGTAGAACAAACTAACAACAACAACAAAACCTCCACAAATTTTTAAGTGCATTGGGGATTGGTTCTGTTTTTCCTGTCTCCACTGAGATTTATTTGTCACTTAAAATCTGCCCCACATCATTAGCTGGGACTTCTCTCTTGAATCTCAGATCTAGATATTCAACAGCCTACTACACAACCCACTTGAATGTCCCTCAGGAAATCCAGCCTAATTTAAGCAAAACTTAATTCCTTTTATTTTTCCTCTCCTTTACTACCTGAGCTTCTCCTACCTTTCCAAGCTTGGTGGATGGCTTCATCCTAAGCCAGTAACATGGGAATTAGCTCACATTTTCCCATTTCTTTGTATTCTACACATCTTGGACAATATTACTTGGTTGCTCTCTGAGGTATCTCTAAGGTCAGGTTACTTCTTTCTCACTTTATTCTCATTGTTTTTGCCCACACTCCCATCATTTATTGACTTGAAAACACCTACAGCCTTTATCATTATAGTATCAATTTCTTCCACCTACATATTATGTAGTGGTTCCTCTTTCCTTCTCTTCTTCCTGTATGCACAAAACATTTAAGAAATGAAACATTTTTAATTGCAGAGTAGTACTCCACAGTGTGTAAATACTGCATTTTCTGTATCTATTCATCTGTTGATAGAAATATGGGCTGCTTTCAAGATGTAGCTATTATGGATTGCACTGCTGTATACATACATATGTATAGATTACTGCAATATGATGTCTTTAAATGTTTTGGGAATATACCTAGAAGAGGAATAACTGGGTCAAATGGAATTTCTAATTTTAGTTTTTTGAGGAGTCTCCATACTGTTTTCCATAGTGGTTGTAGTAGTTTACATTCCCACCAACAGTGTAGAAGTGTTCCTTTCCCCCCACAGCCTCTTCGGCTTTTGTTATTATTTGATTTTTTGAGGATGATTGTTCATTTGTAGGAAAGTGGATGCACTCTGAGACCATATATTAAGTGAAATAAATCAGACACACAAGCTTAAATATCACATTGCTTCTCTTGTATGAGAAAACCAGAGTAAAAATAAAGAACAAAATAAGATAAATAATAGGAAGTAGGGAGATAGATTATTCTCAAAGGGCCAGCAGATCAAGAGATGAAGGGAGAGGAGAGGGAGGCAAGTGGTAAGGGATGAAGAAAAGAAATTGGGGTGTGTTATGTTCATGTACTGACTCCACACGAGGAATGTAAGCATTATATACTGCAAACATAAAAAAGGGCGGGGGGAACAGCATCAAGGGATGGGTAGAAGGGGAAGGGAGGGAAGGGAAAGGGGACCAAAGAGGAATTAAAAGGTGTTATGTACGTGAATCAACTTTCCACAAGGAACATAAACATTTTGCACCACACATATGTACTATTAAACTAAAATAATAAAAAAGAAATGAAATCACAGTTCTCTTTCTGAAATCCTTTCAGTTGTTGAATCTGCCCTGTGCTCACTCATTTGATTTGTTCTGTTTGGAGGAATAATCCTGTCTTCAGATAGTCCTTCTCTTAGGAAAGTTAGGGCAGCCTGACTCTGAATAGAATTTGGGAAAAAGTAAGATTCCAAGGGCTTGCTCTGTCTGTCTCTTCAAGCAATGAAACCCACTGGCCAACCACAGAGGGGCAGGACTACAGGTCGACCTTGGCAGTTCTCCCTGAGCTGTGTGCTTCTCTGGATCTGCTTTTGCTTCTCTGTAGTTTGCGTCTTTGCTTGAACTTCTTGGAAAGCCTTATTCTTGGAGGACCACTGGTCTAGACAGACCACCCACCTGGGACAGTTAGAGCCTCAGGAAAATGCTCCGAAGAACCATGATTGGCTTTATTTTAATTTTATCGTTGTTTTTAGTCAGACTGAAGTGAGCCTTAAAGTTTGCTAGATTAGCAAAATGACTATAAGTTGCTACATTGTTAAAAATGATTAATTTGCTAATTTGTTTGTGAGATACTCTGCCTAGGCTGCCTCCAAGTCTAATTAGCTAAACAGAAATTAAGCTAGGTGAACTTGACTTTTCTTCAGCAGATCTGCTGGAGCCTCTGATTCATTCTCCATGTGATGTGATAGTTCTAAAACTCAAATTTGTTACTCTGACTTTTCTCTTAGAATCTTCAGAGGTATCTGATTACTTTTAGTATAAGTTTTATGTTGAGTGACTTGGTTATTAACATAATGCACTGTTCTCTCCAGCACTTGTCCTTCCTGCCTCCCATTCCTTCTACCTGTGTGTGTATTCTCACCCCCTCTCCAGGCTGATGCACTCCTTCAGCAGTCTCTGCCTTGTTCACCTCCTGAGAGTCAGCACCAATGCCAGCTGGTCAAGGAAGGATTTTCTCATCACTGTTTCTTCTCCCTTCCCATCCAATATGGGGTAGGTAACTTCCCATGGCTCTGCTCTCAAAAATGAAGCCAGGATGAACCTTGGCCTAGTGTCGGTGTACTTTCTGAACTCCTTATTCACCAGACTGACAAGTCAAAGTCACAACTTGTGACTTATGTGACTTTGCCCTTCTGGCCTCATACAGTACCTAAGGCTTAGTGGTATTGAATATAGCTTTGTTGACTAAATTTAAGAGTGAAGTGTAGGTCCACAGGAATGTTGCTCGTAATGAAATCTCAAACTTTGTCAAATTCTTTTCTATAGATAGCCTCATACCTCCTCGTTTATGTTATACTCCATGGAATGTTTGTTGGATGTTAAAGTTGGACCAAATAGTTCATGTAAGCCACCATACATTTCTGAGGTGAGAAATTATCCATAGAACTCTATGATATCTTAGTAGGCAAATATAAAGAAAGGATCTTTAACATGACTATAGATTAAGACTTATTACTAGATGTTTTTAGAATCTGACTAGATTAGCTTCTTAGGGGAGGAAAAGTTTATAAGCTACTATAGCAAAAGCTCTTTACTTCATGTGGGGTGAAATTGGATCAAGACTAAATTTTCTCCACCATTTTGTACAATGTAAAAATGTTCATATATCACCAGAATAGACACTAACAAGGTTTGACTCATTTAATAATTCCCACTGAAAATATGAAGTATTTCTAAAAACACTTCTGTTTGGGTACCCACCAACACACAAGAACTTGAAGATTAGGACAGTGTTTTTCCTTTCTCAGATCACAGTCTTATTCCAGTTTGTCACTGACTCATTAAATGCAAGTGTGTTTTCTTAGTTGCAGTAAACTGTCTTTCCATCTTCCATGTCAAACAAAAATGAAAGGTTGACTTCTAGATTTTTGGAATGTCTTAAAATGGAGATCTCTCAGTGAGTGTCCAGTAGCGATGAGCTCAATCTGCCACAAGATGTCACTGAATTTTCAAACAAATGGCTTTAAAGAACATTTCATTGAAAGTTGGTTTGAAACCCAAGATGTTTGCAGTGTTTTCCATGGCATCCAGAGTAAGTAATATAGCTATCATTCATCTTAGCACATTTGCCCTATTTAGATTTTGCTATTTATTTCACTTTATCCAGCCCCTTTCATTTTGAACTAGTGCTTACAATGCATGAATGGTACTTTTCATAATGCAATACTGATTTTGTCTTCACTTATGAAGATGTGAAAACTATTCAGAAGCACAGAACAATATATATTTAATAGCCTTTCCATTATAGAAAGCTAATAAAAATTCCACCATGAATAAATTTTACTTAGGAGATTACATTTCCATTTCTCTTGGGAAAAATGGGTACTTTATTTTTATGTTCCTTTGTAAATGACTACAAAATCTCATAGCTTCCATGTATTCCAGTGTTGTGCAGCAGTTTTATCAACTTTTTAAAAAATGCTGCTAAGTTGTTGTCATCAATTATAAACGTTCCCATATGAACTCCTAATATTATGCTAGTCATACTTTATCATGGGGCTGAACATGCATCTGTTTTTTCAGCAGAAAAAAGGTAAGATTAAATGTAAGAAAAGGTAATCAGTGAAGCATAGCAATCTCACCCTTGCATATTTTATAATCTCTGATCACAGCAGGAATAATAGTTATCTAGTTGCATATTTAAATAATAGGCTTTCAAAATCTCAAACCAGACTTAGTGTTATTATGAACTGATGCATGTTTCTCATTTATGTTTTTGAGAAGATTTTTAATGAGTGGAACTTCTTGCAAAAGATTGATGTTTAGAACCAGAAATCTCATTTTCTATCATATGCATACTTTTCATCTTTCCATCCATTTCTCTGATAGAAACTAGAAATATTCAGATTTAGACATGAAAAATATCTTCCTTCAATACCATTGTCCTATCAGATCAATCTTATTTATATACTATTCCTGGAACAGAGGATTTTCTTTTGAGATAGCCCACTCATTCTCTTATTAAAACCTCTATAACATACATACCAAAATAGGACAAGGATTGTAATGTGTGGTCAGTGCTCTATTATTCTTCACAACTGCTAGCAAAGTTGGTTTTAACCCTGACCTTTGTCTATCTTGGGCCTTTCAGCCCTTTGAGGCTACTTTTGTGATGTTGAAGGTGACTTCCTTCCTCGTGTGGCTGGGTCAGGGGAGACACTGAAGTTGTTTGCTGTTGTGGACAAATAGGTAAGAATGAAACATTTTACCCATACCAAGAGGTGAGTGGATGACAGACAAAGATTTATGAATGAACAAGGATACGCAAGATCGCTCTATTGAGGGGATGATACTGTGTGATTGTCACTTTGGTCACACTGATGTAGGGAACAGAGGCAGAGCTGGGAAAACATTCACTGAGTTGACTCATAGAAGGAATTTTAGAAGTATGTAGGAATTTCTTTGCTACTGTTTGGCAGTTTATGTTCCTTCCTCTACAAAATTATATTGTCTTTTGAACAGGAAAATGTAATGGTGTATAGTCAGGACTACGTGCTTCAGTCTTTCCCAGAGTGGTTGAGTTTTGGTGATGGTTTTTTTGGTCATATTCTCTTGCTGGCCTACCTACTTTCATTGATCAGAGACTTGGAGCTGGGCTTAGGGGGTGCATTATATTTATTTCATGGAAAGATTAAAAAGAAAAGAAATTGGAAGGAGAAAAGGGCTATGCACTTGCAAGGAAATTCAGTATGATTAAAGATGCAAGTAGTAGTTAGAAAGAGACTGAAGTTAAGGTACTCACCATATGGAAATTAAAAACCATGGAGTTTGCTGTTTTAATTCACTGTTTGTTGATCACCAATTGGGGATCCTATATGAAGGATGGAGTTTCACATGATCATTCTTTTCTCATAATTATGTGACATCTACTGTAATTTCATATAATCTCTCCACTTGGACATATCTTGTCATTATAGGAAAATTTCTGTTCCCTTCTTTATCTGTGTTCCAGAATGGAGACTTCATAAAATTGATTGTTGTCTTATTCAGGCATGACTATAGCTTGGGTATGACTCTGGAAAATTAAATGTAAAAAAGTCACATGCATTTAAAAATATTAAGTTATAAAGGGAGAAATTTGTGCCTGATAAATCCAAGGACAAGCTCATCAATACTTTTCCTGATATCCATGTACAAGGTGTTCTGGAGGCAGATTTTATTACCCCTGTAGGTGACGTTTGGGTGGGGGTCCATCACCTCATTTCCTTCCAGCAGGAACAGCTCTGCTGCATCTGCTTTACAAATGGAAGAGTGTGACTGAGTCCCCAGGCAGACCTGCTGCATCTTGGTTCTCTCCATTACAACTTGGTTGATTTCTACAATTTACGTGAACTTACTATTACCAGTTTTCTTCATTGGATGTAAACTGAGGATAGTAATATCATTTATTTTGGGTTGGGTTTGTTGTGAGGTTTAAATGAATCAATACATATATTAGAACAGTGCCAGACACATAGTAATGCTCAGTAAATATTAGTTATTCCTATTATTAGTGTTATAATGGAGTCGAGGCTACTAATTCCTTTGAAAAATGGAACAATTTCTTCAGCCAAAAAACATTGAAACCTACCAATCACGACTGTTAATATGTGAAAATTCTCTGTTTTCCATTCTAAGCATTTTGCCTGGTAAAATTGGAATGGGTTCTGCATAACAGAGCAATGAAGTGTGTGGGTCAGTGTTCAGTGAACCCTGATGAATTGTTCTTTGATGGATTGTCATTTTCTATTCTTAAAAGAGGCATTAAGAATTTATAACGTTTCACTTGTATTACCATTTGGGTGGTATGTTTATGCTAATTTCTACTGCCAATCTTAATTACCAGCAGTTACACTCATTAAAAAATAATTTTTTCCCCAATCTCTTGTCTGATTCACCTTGCTTCCTAGAAAATTTCAATTTCCTTTTGGTTCACTTGCCACAAGTATCAAATGATTTATTCACCAAGCACTGTAAACCCGAGTCACTTTTACTTATTTTCCAGGGAGTTACTGAGTGCTCCTGGTTGCTTTGTGGCCATTCAAAGATTTTTCATAGAACCTTAGAGGTCATCTGGTCTTGAAGATCACATATTCCAGGGTTATTTTTATATTCTCAGTGACAAGTGGTTCTCCATCTATTCCTTGAAGGCTAGATTTTGCTTGGGAAGAGCTGGTGCAATAGCCAGGGGATGCTTTACATAGAGCCAGGAGTAAAGTTATAAAGATTTCACATTTTTTAGTCTGATAAGTAAAGCCTATGATATTACTTTCTTGCCCAAGCCACAAACTATGTAGGAATAGGGTTGAGAATTTAGACGTCTTGACACCTAAAACACAACTTTATTAATATATCTCTTTGCTCACAACCATTTACTCTTGCAGATTAAAGTACTATAAATAGCAGTTAGAAAAAATAAAACTAGATAGTGTAATGAAAAGAATCCTTGCTTTTGTGGTCAGAAGTCATGGGTAAGAGACCAGGCTTTGTTACTGAACAGACATCTGAGATACCATCAAAACTGTACAAGGCACTGTCTTTTCAGTGGAAGAAAGAAAAGTCTGGAATACAGTTGTCAGAGCTGGTAGAATTCTTGTTTCCGGAATGGTGATACATGTTCAACTCCCAGTTGATCTCACAATGGGCCTTTTTCTTACAATAGTCTTATAATGAGAAAAACTCCTTTTTCTCACCATTCACAGCAATAGCTGGCTTTAATACTTGCTTGTCTGAGAAAGCTTGAGAGAAGACTCCATGGTTTTTGTTGAAAAGTTGAAGCCCTATGGGATTTGAAAAAAACAACAATTTTTTTCCAAGTCAAAAGAAACTATTGTGAATCAGTGAGAAAAACTAGAAGTTTCCATGGCTTCATAATTTTGTTTTGGAGAAAGATCAGGGAAAAGTCTTTGATGGTTTTTAATGGTACAGTTAAAAGGTAAAATGATGAGTAAATTAATTTGCTCACTACAGAAATGTTGAGTTGATCTTAGAGGTTTAAAAGTTGCTGGGCAAAGAGTGGAATAATGTTTCAATGATAATCAGTCAAGCAATTGAAATCTACATGGTCTTGCTTATACTTTCCATCCACCTGTGATCCAAAAAGGATTTTTATTAAAAAACCAGCTGTACTTCCTCATCTAGCAGTACATTTAGGGACTATAGTAGACTGTTTCATGAATGACTGCTCTTTGTGTCCTTCATTATTGGCCTTTAGGTTTGAAAGATGGAAAGAAAGTGGAACCACTAAAATACCATTATCCCAACCTGCCTTAAGCTTAGGTAAGATGCCTGAGCTTTTCCTATGTCACCTTTGGATTATGGAAACCTTGGGTTAGTCCAGGAGGCTGAGGCCAGCCAGGGATCCAATTTCCTTGAAGTTTTGTGTGACCATGCATTGCACCACTACTCCAAGTCTGAAGCTCCTAACAGTTTGAGACCTTTCTCTTTTCAAACCTTATTCTCAGTGTGCTGAACTTGTGAAAAGAAAGACCAGGACATCATGCCATGAAATATTCCTGAAACAAACAAATATGGAGGCTACTCTCTGTTTCCATGCAAAGTTAGAGAAAGAAAATGTAGGGCAAAGTATGAATTATACTCTGAAATGATTTTGCTCCATACAACATTCACGTATAGTTTATCTATAGCCTGAGAACAGGCAAATGAGAGTCCAGCCACCCAATCAGACCTCTGAATGTCCATCTGCCTCATCCTTGAAGGCTTGGCTCATATCATTCTGCCCTGGACCACCCATTGGAGGCCTTTGCCGTGTAGGTTGCTTCCAGTGTTTAGATATTCATAATCCCAGCTTCTTTTGATTGCCAGGAAATCTGTATTCATTTTCCTCAGGGATCCCTGAATGTATCCTATATTCACTGTGTTCTTTGTTTCTTGAATTCTAGGAGGCCCAGTTGGCAAATACCTCAACTTTCATTTTGAACCAGAAAATGGTGATTTTTCTCTTGTTGTTTCCTATGGCATAACTATTTTTTCCTTTCTTTTCTCTCCACAATATCTGGCATCACTTATCAACTTGCATTCCAAAATTCCCTGACATAAAATGAAACTCACAAAGCATTTTATGAAGCATATAGTGCTCTACAAGTGAGCATTTTTTCTAAATGAAGACAATTATGTTAACTAAAACTTTGATTTTTCTCAAGTAATTGTATTCAACAAAGAATAGTTTAAATAAAAGAGGAGAAAACAAATTCAGGATCCTTTCAAAAGCTTCAGAAATGGATGGCCCTTGTTGTTTTTGTATTTCTTATGTTGTTGCTACCTGGGAGAAAACAGAGTCTGGGGTATGTTGTGTGATTATATCCTTAGCTCAGATTCCTTGAAAAGACTCAGAAAAATCCTGCCATCAGATATGCCACAAAATTTCCACAACTGGTGGTCCAAATGGTAGTTGCCAATTGGTTGTTCAACTGGCACCAATAGCTCTGATGAGACTGAACGTGAAATGTTTACACACCTACGCCGAACTGCCGAGACCGTGTGTCTGTACTGCAGGGAAACCTGCTTTTAGCTGTAGTTCCCATCATAAGGTTATGTTTTCCTCCCAAAAGAATGAGCAGGATCAAGTCCTTCCCTTATCAGATGGTGTGCCAGTTCGTCTTAATTGTCAACTTGGATCAGATGGAGAAACTCCTGGAGAGGTGATTGGATTGTGAGGGCATTAACATCATCAATGAGTTAACCCCATCGATGAGTTCTGAGCTGACTGA
Source organism: Heterocephalus glaber (assembly GCF_053883595.1). Lineage (NCBI taxonomy): Eukaryota > Metazoa > Chordata > Mammalia > Rodentia > Bathyergidae > Heterocephalus > Heterocephalus glaber. The sequence continues at coordinate 20,442,858 of NW_028258156.1, read as the reverse complement.
CTGGGCAGTTAGGAAGTGGAGCCTAGTTGGAAGAAGTGGGTTGTGGGAGCTTGAGCTTGGGGATTATATCTAGTCCTTCCAGATCTTTCCTTGTGTTCTGCTTCCTGGCCACCATGAAGTGAGCAGCTTTGCTCCACCATGCCCTTACTATGATGTTTCTGTCTTGGGAGCAGCCAACCATGAACTGAAACCTGTCAAATGTGAACTAAAATAAACCTCACTCCCTTTAAGGGGCAAGTGTCAGGTATTTCGTCCTAGCAACTGGAAAGCTGACCAATAGAAATGGAAATTGGAGAATGTAGAGCAGAAACAAATGGCCAGGCTACATTGCAGAGGTGGCTCAGGCACAGTAGCAATACCCTCATGGGATAATGGGGATGGTAGGAACCTTTAAGAGGCATTAGGTATGTGACATTTCCTAATAGAGTCCCTGACACATAGTTGCTCAAAAAAAATCATGGTGGAATATGAAAATAAAATAGAGTAGAGAGTGTTCATACCTCAAGGATGACAGGTATGAAGACTCAAAGCTTAAGGTGAACTGTAAGTAATTGTTGGTTAGAGATTGAGAGTCCTTTCCCTAAAGTAACAAGCTGGATATCAATACCTTGTTGTATATAGCCTCCCTTGGAAGTCCTCAATGGTTATGTATTGCCCTTAGGACAATATCCAAACACTTCAGGAAGCCATATGATTTTGGATCTGTTTTACTTTTAAAGTTCATTATGAGATGCATTCCCCATTCCTTAACTCAACTCCACAAAATGCTATGCATTAACTGTATTAGGCAACTTGTTCCTCAAATAGATAAAAAACTATATGTAGCACATCCATACAATGGAATACTACTTGGCAACAAAGAAGGATTTACTAATGATGTATACAACATAGACAAATCTCTAAAACTATGTTGATACCCAGATACGTGAATACATATTACATTAATGGATAATTCAAGGACAGGCAAAATTAATTCATGATAATAAAAATTAGGACAAAAATTGACTATGGCTCCTGAGGATTGATCTGAGAGGAAACATGATGTTTTGGGGGGTAATAAGGTTCCATCTCTCTTCTGGGGTTTTTTACTTTAAAATGCAGGTTATCTTTTTTTGGGTCTTAGTGTCTTTGTTCATGCTTTCTGCTGGGAATTACTGTCTTTTTCCATCCCAGAACCTCTGTACTTCAGAACTTCAGACACACCACAGGACTACTGTCTCAACTCTCTCACTGTTACTGGGCATAAAGAAATAAATCACATTATCCTTTCTAAGTCAGTTGGAGGAAAGAGGTAAGATGAGGATGAATTCTCCACTATCAGAGCTCAAGATCTTTGCTGTAAAGGAGCAGAAATAAGAGCAATGTCATACCCTATATGACAGAAAGGACAGTGTTCCTTTTAACCCACACGTACATGTTGTCAGCACTATTGTTAAACCATGGGTATTAGTCTAACTTTTCAACTCATACATAAAATGAAGAGACAGAAAATGTTTTTTCTTCTGTTAATGGCTGACACTAGTGGTCTAGAACATAACTTGTTCAATGAAATGAAGACACAGAAAACGATAAAGATAATGTACAAAAAGATGAAAGAAAGGAAATGGCATAGAGTTATGTATGTATCTGGAGAGCAGAGGATGAACCTCATTTAGCCTGTCTTTTGTATTAGCTTTCTTCTGGACTCATCTGCAAGAAGACCTCACCTCCTATACAAACAACCAGGTGTGCACATGAGTGGATTAGTCCATCAATGACTATAAGGTATGATCAAAATCTACAATGAATATTTAAATTAAAAGTTACTGTAGCAGTGCAATGCATAATAGCTAAATCTTGGAGGCAGCCTATATGTCAATCAACAGGTGCATGGATAAAAAAATGTGGAATGTGGTATTTACACACAATGGAGTACTACTCTGACATAAAGAAAGATAAATGAGTCATTTGGAGGAAAATGGAGGCACCATGAGACCATAATGTTAAGCGAAACAAATCAGATGCACAGGCTTAAATATGGATGGTTTCTCATATATGAGAAACCCAAACTATAAAGAAAGGACAAATGGGAAGGGGATCAACAGATGGAGGGAGGGGGAGGAAGAGGAGGGGAAGGGGATGAAAAAGGAATTGAGATGTGTTATGTACATGTACCAATTCCACACGAGGAATGTAAAGGTTAAGTACTGCAAACATGTTCTAAAAAAAAAATTATTATAGTGAAGAACACATTGCCATTAATCCTCAAAATTCCCCTTTTTTTGAACACAATTATCCCATGGTTCTTGCCACTTTCTGAAGCAGGGCTGGACATCTTTTGATCTTCAATTGATCTTCTGTAGCTGCCTCCATGTACCAAATTCATTCAAAATGTTTACCTTTCATGTTCATTTTGACTTTGGGGAAGAGCCGGAAGTCACATGGATGGTGAGTAAGGTGGATGAGGACACACCATAATGTTCTTATGAGGCTGCCTTTCAGTTGGATGGCACTGGGCAGCAGCATTCACTGTAGTTTTGATCATACCTTATAATGACATTCACAAAAGAGGACTTCCTTGCTTTAGAAAGGGGCAAGAATGATGGGATAAATGTGTTTGAAGTGAGGGGGAGCATTTTGAGGGGATTAGTGGCAGTGTTTCTCTTACTGTTATAATTTTTTTCACTGTTCAAGGTTTATTTGGTGTTGTAGTTGGTATGACAGTTGAATTGTTCACAGGTAGATCTTTTCTTTTTACATTATATGGCAATGTACACTACTGATATATATATATATATACGCACACATATATAAATGTAAATACTTCATAAAATATATACATAATATATATATTACACAAAATAAAATCCTTTAAAACAGTTATGCACAAGACATGCAGTATTGGATTTATACACTGGATCCCAGACTGTGACCAATTGGGAAAAAAGTCAGACTAGGCTTGGTTGGTGAAATTTGGTTTGAAAGGCAAGTGGAGCCTGTGAGATGTTGGCCATGGTGTTGCAGTGCGCTAGTTTATACTAACCAGTGTAGGACTACTCAAGTACCATCTGGCATCAGCATACAACTGTGGGGTTTTGTGAACCATTTCTATCTCTAACTTTGGGAAACTGATGTTTTTCCCAGGCCATCTTAATACTACTGTTTCAACCACAGATAAGATAAAAAGACATCATGCACAACCTCCAACTAAGTCCTCTTGTAGCCAAGATAGCGAAGAGGTGAGAAACTAGAAGACTTTAAAATTTCAGCTCTTTCTGGATCTCCCCCAGGGGATCTGCACTCTTCTTCATGAGGCCTCTTCCTCAGGAGTCAGAGTCACCCGACAACATCGGAGACCCCATTCCATCCCAAGACACAAGGAACACTAGGAAAGATGTCATCCTTTATCCATAGAACCCCTTAATCATGGTAGAAACTGGGTGCATCCTCCTAAGATTCTTCATTATACTTTCTCCCAAATCTGCCCCAAACACTCCAATGGTCCAGGATGTGTAGCCTTTTAGTTCGATCACTTCGTGTCAACCACTTGTTTGTGAACCTCTTTCCGATGCTCCTTGCCCCCATCAGTTCCTAACTTGGAATGCAGATTGTCCACACACCAGCAACATTCACTCCACTCCACACAGGCACACTGGAATCTCCATGCCCCCAAGGAGCCACCCATGGCAGCTTTGTGGGTGAACTCCCAGCCTTTCCCTCATCAGGTAATGGAACTGGGCTGAATCCAGATTGCAATTACTTCCAATAACACTGTTTTTCAGAAAGCCACTTATCTTCCAAGCCACATAGGTCAAGATAGGCAACTGGATTTGAAACAACTAGCAACTTGCAATTTGGGCTGTACTTTACAACATTAGGAATGATGAACTTAAAGAGGTTCACATTACGCTGGACCAAATTAAGACTGCTTTCTGCCTCTTGCTGATGTGACCCAGCTGTGAAACAACCAGCTCAGAGTTTGTGGTTACATCACAGTCTTTGCCAGAGGCAATTTTTGGTGTTGGAGATCCATCATCTCTCTCTTCAATTTGTCTTTTATGACGTCAACAAGAGCAAGTTCAACTGCCAAGTCCTGCATTAAGATACTGATGGCACAGGCCATGCCAACAGCAACAACCTGACAACTTTTGTCTTATTCTGGGGGACCTGTTCTTCCTTAAGGAGATTTACAATCAGCTGGTCCTTGAGTCTGGCCATCTTGGATTTAGAACCAAGTGAAACCAGGAATGCCCATTGGGCAGCCACTGGGGTGTGAGGTTGTGAGATCTGGAACTGGCGGTAGTGGCTCCAGCCTGTAATAATTTTCAAAAATTTAACTATTGATATATTTTGATCATACTTTGAAGCCCTCCATGATCCAATCACCCCCCCACCCCCACCCCCACACCACCAGGAGTCTCTTAGGCCAGTCAAGTTGACAATTAAGATTAACTGGCACATGTCTTATACCTTCTAGATGGAAGGAAGGCAGCCTTTGGGAAGATGACAACTCTACACAGTGACTCCTCAGTTGTGCTGTTAGTTCTGAGGTGGATCAGGAGCAGCCATGCAGAAGAAGGGGAGAAAGGAGGCAAGAGCATGCCAGCTCTTGTGTCACTATGGACACAAGTCTAGAAAGACAGGTGAGCAGCTCGAATACCTCTTTTCTTTTTATTAATTATATTGGTACATTTAAGGTATACAATATAATGACACTCATCATTGGAAATTTGCACCTTTACATAATCCATCTTGGTTCTTATTTTTTCCCCCTTCCTCTGCCCTCCCTTCAACCCCTCCACCCTTCCCTATTTACAAAGACTTTGTTTCCATTTTTTCCTTTTCACATATTAATTCCATTCCCTCCTTTCCTTTTCCCTATCCCTCCCACTTCTCCTTCCCCTTTGCATCTTTTTTCCTATTTCACATTATCTATTATACCTTTTAGTCCTTATTTACACTTTCAGTTTCTCACACTAGAGAAACTATTCAGTATTTACACATGTGTCCTATTTTTTTCACTTAAGAGTGTCACCTCAGTGTGCATCCATTTAGCTATAAATGTCTCTAGTTTCTCATTCTTTGTGGCTGAGTAATACTCTGTTTCATAGCAGCACAATTCATGATAGCTAAAACTTGGAAACAACCCAATTGTCCATCAACTGGAGACCGGATAAAGACATTTTTTTTTAATCAAATGCCTCTTTTTTAAAGTTAAGCACTCTATATTCATTCACAGGGTACTTCATACTATTTTTTGTTTATTTATTTGTGGTGCTGGGGATCGAACTCATGGCCTTGCATGAGCTAGGCGAGAGCTCTGCCACTGAGCTACACCCTCAACCCCACAGGGCACTTTAGAGGATCACATATTTGAATTAGCAGCACATCCATGAATGAGTCTCCCTAAGGCACTTTTGGATCAGAAGGCTTCTTGCCTGGTCTTTTGGTCCCCTAATTCAGGCATAGCTGCTGTAGACAATTTCAGTCACATGGACAAATTCAGGTGCTATTATGAATTTAGGTTTTACAAAGACAGCATGAAATATGGCTAGATGTGGAGCTGAGCCTATATATATAATATATGCTATATATTAGTTGTATTTAATTAATATGATAATAAATATCCAATTTCGTATATACATACGGCATACTTCATTATGACTCACAGTGTCGTTTTGTTAGTAATGGTATCAAGTTGGATAGGATGGGAACTTTCTCTTCTGGATCTATTGTGATTCTCTTTCCTTAAAATTTTTGTGCATGTTATGATCCTCTTTCATGTTCCTCAAGATTCTTCTTTGCAATGTGTGTTCATCCCTTGTGGCAGAATTGATTGATTGTTGAAAATTCACAGCTGTTTTATGAGCAATTGATAAAAATTTACTTTCCAGGAGTAGGTGTTGATACAAGCTGCACCAGGTCTTCAGTTGCTGTTTTCTTTTTTTTTTTGGTACCTGGGATTGAACTCAGGTCCTTGCGCTTGCGCAGCAGGCAGCAAAACCACTGAGCTAAATCCCCAGCCCTTCAGTTGCTGTTTTCTATTCTTACAAGGAGAGTTCTTTTAACAACAGGAGCAGAAGTGACAGTGGTTATCTATCCCACACACTCAATACATGATTAATCTTTACGAAACTCCGTGAGCCATCCCCATCTCCATTTACTTGTTGGTGGAAAGGTTTGAGCAGGGGCAGTCTGATTCCAGAGCCTGTGCCCTTCGTCACCACTTCCTGCTTCTTAAAAATCACTCTTTTCCCAGTGCAAATTGGCTTCATGGCTGTTAGCGTTATCTGGAGTGGTTTCTCTGTCCTCAATGTAGCAATCAGAAGAATTACATGGATTATCCTGTATTTTGATAGACGTTTTAACTTCTGATTGATTTAACATCCATTATAAAGTTAGCTCTGCTATACAGAAGTGTAGTTTTTGAACTTTTCTGCATTATCCAAATCTCTATAAACTGTAGTAACTTTGAACTTCAACGAACAGATTTTTCATTCCTTCTTGAACTAGCTTTCCTGTTGCTGAGATGCAATACCTGACACCCACAGCTTAAAGGAGTAAAGGTTTACTGTAACTCACAGTATCAGAGGTTTCCAGGCTGGGGATGGTTGGGCCCAAGGCAGGCCTGTGATGGTGGAAGGGCATGGTGGAGCAAAACTGCTTGGTTCATGGCAGCTGGGAAGCAGAGTAGGGGAACAGTGCCACGGTGGAAGGGCTGAAGGACCAGACATAGATCACAAGGCCATACTTCCATGACCCACCCAGACACACCTAGAAATGTGTTCCATTGATCCCTGGGGTGGATCCCAAAGCCCATCAAGTTGAAATTCCACCCTAACTTCCACACTGCTTATAATGCCTTACATTACATCATCAGTATTTTTTGCTTTAAAATATCTGTTGTCCAGGATGAAGTAAATTTTTATTATTTATTTATTTATTTATTTATTTATTTATTTATGGTACCAGGGATCAAACTCGGGACCCTGCGCTTGCGAGGCAGGCGGTGGAACCACTGAGCTAAATCCTGGGCCCTGAAGTAAATATTTAACATGGAATACTGGGGAGGGAGATGAGGGGTTGGAACAGCTAGGAAGAGTGATATTGACCATAGGTAGATGTGGATGTCGGAAGTGGGAGGGAGTCATACATGGGCAGGGAGGAGAGACAAGCTGAGGCCGGGCTCTGTTCCATGGAGAATAAAGAAGTGGTAAGAGAGAAGGGGTGGTGAAGTGAGATTTGAACCTGACATTAAAGGATACAGTGGATTTAAACTGATAGCCTGATTCAAAACAATTTTTGGGAGTGAGAGTATGAGCAAAGTTTGGAGGGAAAAATGACCAAGATGTGAAATCTCTCTTTTTTTTTTTTTTTTTTTTACCAGATGTAGCGATCTCTGTTATTATAGTTATTGCTTTTTGGCTTCTGAGATAATTTTAACTTGTTTCTAGGAATGTTATCACTGCTCTATCTTTATTGTGACCAGATGCGAGTAGATTCAAAGCAATCGGAATTGTCTGGAAACATTCGAGTGTGTGTAGAGCAGGCACATCAGTTAGAGGAAGACTGTGTTAGATTATAAACAAAAGCCAAAACACTTTGCCGAAATGACAAAAAAGAGAAACAATAAAATCTCTATAAAATAAATTGCTAATTCATTCATCTACTAAATATAGTGTTGTCCAGCTCATTAGGCTGCTTTAAATGTATACTTTCCATAAAAATCACGATTTTGTAAGCGACAGCTATTCATTTTTAGTTGTTAACTCATCCTTCTCTATCAGTTGTAGGAGCCTCAAAAAGCATTAGAATTATTAGGGCTTGAGAGAGAATTGAATCCAGTCCTTATAGTTTTACAAATAAGAAAGTGGAAGTGCAAAAAAATAAAATGATCCTTCCGTGGTCATGTGACTATGTGAGAGCCGACGCTGAAGTTCTGATCTGGTACTGAAGCCATGAAATGCTTTTTCTCCTAATGCTCTCTTGGGTGGCCTCTATGGCAACATTTGGAAGTCAGCACTGTACAAATTACATCATACATTATACACAAACAGTGTGGTGCATTATAAGTCATATACAGGCTTTATGAAACAAAATACAGTACAAACTAAATTGGATTTTTGCTGTATAGCACATTAGGGAGATTGGAATTAGAGGCAAGGATAGAGAATTATGAGAGTATTGAAAAATAAAAGAAATTGATAAAGTAGTAGACCAAAGTAGATTCTTCATCAGGGAGAGATATGATTACCATGTGTTCTAGAAAGATTATTCTAACATTATACAGATAGAGTACTGGCAAAAAGCCACTTAGAAACTAAGAAGAAAAATGACACTAGATTCTTTTGAGATGATCTAGGTTTGATGAGAGAATGTACCTTATGGTGAAGGTGGCAGCCCTGACCCCCTTTTGATGAGGGACTGAAAGTGGGGAATGATGGGGAGAGATGAAAAATTATTTACTATGGTTCCTGACCAAGGATTTTAAAAATCTATGGAAATGTATCTACCAAGATCTCAACCTTTATGATTTTGATTTTGTACTGAGTGAATCCTTGCTCCATGGTCTGTTGGTATTTATAAAATGATTAAGAACAGTGTTTTGGGGGTTAGTGGGAAAAATAATACTTTTAAAAAGTGGACTTACAGATCCCTAAATTTTTTCAGAAAAAAAATTTTATTCCTTTTCCTTCTTGTTGTGAAATAAGTGAACTAATAAAGATCACTGATAGTTAATGCTGAGAAAATGAATATATGTATGTAAAGTCACACTCAGACTTTGTAATAGACTTACCATTCAGAATTAATAAAATATTATAAACATAAGGGTTATTTGCTTTTGAGTACACTTGTATTCTCTTTCTCTCTCTCTCTCTCTCTCTCTCTCTCTCTCTTTCTTTCTTTCTTTCTTTCTAATTCTCTTCCCCAAATCCTGTGGTACTGTCTAGTTTTTATTTTAGTGTACAGGTACCACCCACTCTTTCCTGACTCCTGTTTGCAGATGGAGTCTTGTGGGAGGAGAGGTGGAAAGGGAAGCTAATGGTGCTAAACATCCTGCCTGAATGAGCAGAAAACAAAGCAATTGTGACCCTTGCTTTTAGGGAAATTGGAGCAATAGGATGTACTTAGAAACATAGAATCCTGCCTTTATCTACCTCATTCTCCTGCTGTACATCACACATTCAGATCTGAAAGTCCTGCAATAAAATGTGGAGGATTTGTGGAAGAGCCCTTTAATCTTTTAAAGGTTACTGTTCATTGTTTTGCATTCCAAAATATGTATCTCTCCTCTGCCTTGTACTTTCTGATGTATAGGCTGAGGGGTCACAAATTCAAGACTTCATCTTGGACTTCTCTAAACTCTAGACTTGTATATTCAGATGCCTTCTCATTATCACCACTTGTATAGGAAATAAGTATCTCACTTTTAACATATTCATAATTGAATTTTTTCTTTTTCCCCCAGTGTCTGTTTTCTCCACTCTTCCCCTTCAACCTTCCCCCATCTTAGTTACTTTTGACTCCATCATTAGTTTTTTTTTGAAGGGGGTGCGGATGACAAAAAGAAAGACTGCAAAACCTTGTAGAGTCATTCTTGACTAGTTTCTCTAATCTTTTACATCTAATTTGTGAATCAGCAAATCCCAACCACCATACCTTCAAAATACAGGTACACCCAGGCTTCCAGGTATGATAAACTGGCTTGAAGCTAACCAGTCTTCCCACTGAGAACACTTAGAAAATGTGAATAGCATACAGAAAAACATCTGCTCGAAGTCATTGGTTACCAAGGCAGCCAGGATTTGAGGAGTCATAATCCTAGCATCAAGGGAATTTCAGAGAAGTGAGATTTAGCTTCCAAGTCATGTTTGCCCTTGGGGCAATGCAGGCTAGGAGGTATTGAAGTTGAGCAGGAAGCAGTGAGCAACAGTCTGGTTGTGTTGGGGAGATAAAAACTCTGGTGCATGGTGTGCCAGGTGAACAGATCCAGATTCTTAGTTAGGAGGCCTGGAAGGCTGCCAGTGAGCAGTAGACAAACCAGACACAGACGAGGCTTGACAAAGATTGCAAACTTCAACCCAATAAGCTTGAAACCTAGCTGGGATAATGATTCTGCTCCTATTCCAATTACACTGCAGAAGCTTTGAAGGAAGACATCACCTTCTCTGTTCCTCCACAATTTTATCTGTGCAAGGTCTTGACCCATTACTAGACAGGACCACGGGACCATGAAGATAAGAGAAACACCCAAGGGGGAATTTAAAGTAACACTGAAATTCTACTCAAGAGAAATATATGAGAACGTGGGGAACTTTATTGGAGAGCTGAAATCCACAGTAAATAATAAATGGAAAATTTGAGAACTAAAAAATAATCTTTTCTGATTGTGATAATTTTTAAGTACCCTTTCTTCTTTTTTTATTTTTTCCTTAAATTCTTTTATTGGTACATTTTAGGTATACAATACATTTGCATTTCTCATTGAGAACTTGTACCTTTATATGATGCATCTTGGTTCTTACTTTTTCCCCATTCCCTGCCCTCCCTTCACGCCCTCCACCCTTCCCTATTTACAAAGACTTTATTTCCATTTTTTCCATTTCTCATCATTTTTCCTTTCCCTTCTTTCCTTTCCCCTGCCCCTCCCACTACCCCTACCCCTTTGGACCTTTTCTTCCTATTTTACATTATCGATTATTCATTCTAATCATTGGTACATTTTAGGTATACAATATAATGACATTCATCATTTGAAATTTGCACCTTTACATAGTCTCTCTTGGTTCTTATTTTTCACCCTTGCCCAGCCCTCCCTTCAACCCCTCCATTCCTCCCTATTTACAAAGATTTTGTTCCTATTTTTCCATTTTCTCATATTAATTCCATTCCCTTCTTTCCTTTCCCCTGCCCCTCCCACTGCCCCTACCCCTAATGACATTCATCAATGGAAATTTGCACTTCTACATAATCTCTCTTGGTTCTTATTTTTCACCCTTGCCCAGCCCTCCCCATCAACCCCTCCATCCCTCCCTATTTACAAAGATTTTGTTTCCATTTTTCCATTTTCTCATATTAATTCCATTCCTTTCTTTCCTTTCCCCTACCCCTCCCACTTCCCCTTCCCCTTTGCCCTTTTTCTTCCTATTTCACATTATCTATTATACATTTTAGTCACTTTCAATTTCTCACACTAGAGAAACTATTCAGTATTTATACATGTGTGTCCTATTTATTTCACTTAAGAGTATCGCCTCAATGTGCATTCATTTAGCTATGAATGTCTCTAATTTCTCATTTTTTATGGCTGAGTAATACTCCATTTTATATAAAAACCACATTTTCTTTATCCAGTCTCCAGCTGGGTCAAATGGGACTTCCAGTCCTAGTTCTTTAAGGTATCTCCATACTGATTTCCACAGTGGTTGCACCAGTCTATACTCCCACCAACAGTGAAGTATGCTGCTGAGATCTCAATTGGAATTGCATTGAATCTATATAGCAGTTTTGGAAGTATGGACATTTTCACTATATTGATCCTTTCTACTCAGGAGAAGGGGATGTCTGTCCACTTTCTGATATCATCTTCAATATCTCTTTTCAGAGTGCTGTAGTTTTCAGAGAAGGGGTCTTTGATTTCTTTCATTAAGTTGATTCCTAGGTATTTCAGTTTTTTGGATGCTATTGTGAAAGGAATTATTTGCCCTATAGTCTGTTATTCATGTAGAGGAAAGCTACTGATTTTTGTGTGTTGACCTTGTAATCAGCTACTTTACTGAATTTGGTTATTAAGTCTAGAAGACTTTTGGTGGAGTTCTTGAGGTCTTCTATATACAGTATCTTGTCATCTGCAAATAATGACAATTTGAATTCTTCATTTCCTATCTTTATTCCTTTTATTTCTTTCTCTTGTCTCATGGCTGTGGCTAATGTTTCCAGAACTATATTGAAGAAGAGTGGTGATAGTGGACATCCTTGTCTTGTTCCTGATTTTAGTGGGAAGGATTTCAGTTTTTGACCATTTAGTATGATATTGGCTGTTGGTTTTTCATAGATGGCTTCTATCAGTTTGTGGTAGAGCCCATATATTCCCATTTTTTGTAGGGTTTTTATCATAAATGCATGTTGGATTTGTCAAATGCTTTTTCTGCGTTTATGGAGATAATCATGTTTTTTGTCCTTGGTTCTATTTATATAGTGTATTACATTGATTGATTTGCATATGTTGAACCATCCCTGCATCCTTGGGATGAATCCTACTTGATCAGGGTGTATGATCTTCTTGATGATTTTCTGCATTCTATTTGCCAGTGTCTTATTAAGGATTTTTGCATCTCTGCTCATTAGTGAGATTGGCCTATAGTTCTCCTTTTCTGTTGGGTCTTTCTCTGCTTTGGGGATCAAGGTGATGCTTGCTTCCAGGAATGAATTTGGGAGTATTGCTTCCCTTTCAATTTCATTGAAGAGTTTAAACAGTAGTGGCAGCAGTTCCTCTTTAAATGTCTTGTAGAATTCAGCAGTGAAGCCATGATGGCCCAGGTTTTTCTTAGTTGATAAGTTTTTAATTACATTTTCAATTTCATTTGTTGATATTGGGTTGTTCAGAATTTTTAGGTCTTCTTCATTCAACTTTGGTAATTCATATGTATCTAGGAATCTGTCCATTTCTTCTGTGTTGTCCATCTTATTGGCATATAGGTTCTGGAAGTAGGATTGGTGATCCTCTGGATTTCTGCTGGGTCTGTTGTAGTTTCACCCTTTTTATACCTAATTGCATGGATTTGGGCCTTTTCTTTCCTTTTTCTGATAAGATTGGCTAAAGGTTTGTCAATTTTGTTGATTCTTTCGAAGAACCAACTCTTGGCTTCATTGATTTTTTTGTATCATTCTCTTAGTCTCCATTGCATTGATTTCTCCTCTGATCTTCATAATTTCCTCCCTTGTATGAACTTTGGGTTTGTCCTGCTCTTCTTTTCCTAGAAGCTTGAGGTTCAGCAATAGGTTGTTCAATTGGGCTCGTTCTGTTTTCCTAATATGCGTATTCAAGGCTATGAATTTGCCTCGTAAGACTGCTTTCATTGTGTCCCATAGATTCCAATATGATGTATTGTCATTGTCATTTAATTGAAGGAACTGTCTGATTTCTTCTTTAATTTCCTCTGTGACCCATTGTTTATTCAGAAGTGTGTTGTTCAATTTCCATGTGTTTATGAAATTTTTGCAGTTTCTTTTGCTATGGATCTCCAATTTCATCACAGTATGGTCTGGTAATATACAGGGGATAACTTCAATTCCTTTGCACTTACTTAAATATGTTCTGTGCACGAGTATGTGGTCTATTTTGGAGAATAACCCATGTGCAGCTGAGAAGAATGTGTATTCTGATTTTGTGGGGTGGAAGACTCTGTAAACATCTGTTAAGTTCATTTATTCAAGAGTTTGAGTTCTAGTATTTCATTACTTATGTTTTTTCTAGTTGATCTATCTATTTGTGATGGTGGGGTATTGAGGTCCCCCACTACAATTGTATTAGTGCATATATGACTTTTCATGTCTGTTAGTATTTGTTTTATATAGTTAGGCACACTAGTGTTTGGTGCATAGATATTTATGATTGGCATCTCTTCCTCTTGTATGGTTCCCTTTACAAGGATATAGTGTCCTTCTCTGTCTCTCTTAATCAGTGTTGATTTGAAATCTACTTCATCTACAAAGAGGATAGCTACTCTGGCTTTTTTTCAGGTTCCCATCACATGGAGTATTGTTTTACACCCTTTAACTTTTAGTCTATGAGTTTTATTTTGAATTAAGTGTGCTTCTTGTATGCAGCATATTGTTGGATTTTGCTTCTTGACCCATTCTGCTAGTCTATTTCTTTTGATTGGTGAATTGAGACCATTAACATTGATGGTTATAACTGGAACATATTGACTTATCATTGTCATGACTTTTTTTTTGTTGGGTTCTCCCCCTTTACATTTAATTTCTTGTCACACCAGATGGGTTCATTCTGCTTTGCATCCTGGAGTTGTGATCCTCATTGTCTGTTCCTAGGATATTGTCTAAAATTTTTTGTAGTGCTGGTTTGGTATTCATAAAGTTCCTAAGGTGTTTTTTGTCATGAAAGTATCTTATTTCTCCATCAGTTTTGAAAGATAGTTTTGCAGGGTGCATCAATCTGGGTTGGAGGCTGTTTTCTTTTAGGGCTTGGAATATCTTCTTGCCTTGAGAGTTTGGATTGAGAAGTCTGCTGTGATTCTGATGGGCTTTCCTTTGTATGTGATTTGTTTCTTTTCTCTAACTGCTTGTAGAACTTTGTTCTTCTTTTCAGTTTCTGGAATCTTAACAATTATATGCCTATGTGTAGATTTTTTTTGATCAAGGCTATTTGGAGTCCTATGTGCCTCACTTATCTGTATGTCAAGTTCTTTTCCCCTGCCTAGGAAGTTTTCTGCCATCATTTCTGTGAACAGATTTTTATGTCATCTGCACTCTCTCCTGTTCCTTCTTTGACTCCAATCAGTCTTATGTTATTCTTCTTTGCATTGTCTAGCAGCTGCTGGATTGATTTCTTGTGTTCCCTTACAATTTTGAAGCAATTTTTCTTTTCGTGGTCACTAATTGCAATCTTATCTTCTATATGTGAAATTCTGTCCTCACATTGGCTCATTCTGCTGTGTAGACTTTCAATGGAGTTTTTGATCTCCTGAAAATCTGTTTGGATCTGTTTTATGGATTCCATTTGTTTCCTATGTTGGGATTCCATCATGTTCCTGAGCTCCTCTCTAGATTTATTAATCATGTTTTGCATTATGAGCACAATCATTGCTGTTATCTGAGAAATTATTTCTAATTTCATTTTTTCCAGATCCTATTTTGTTGCCAGTTCAGGAGGTCCAGGTGGTTGAGTATCACAGTGTTCCATCTCATTTCCTTTTGGGGTTGCTGTAGGTGATCTGGAAGTCTGGTTTTGAGACTTATTTACTTGTCTCCTCATTTCACCCCCAGGGGTGTGGGTGCTGTTGGCACCTGTGCAGCTCACCTCCTCTGAGCTGGGAGAGGTGGGACAGTGGCTCTGAAGCCCCTTCCTCTGGGCTGGGAGCAGTGGGATGGCAGCTCAGAAGCCCCTTTTTCTGGGCTGGGATCAGTGGGACTCCCTTTCTTCTTGATAAATGTGGGGTTTTCAATTTTGTTAGTTATCTCAAAGAGTATACCTTTGGTTTTGTTGTTTCTTTCTGGAGAAAAAGACAAATCATAGCTTTGTTTCCAATAGGCAGCTCTAGGTAACCCAGTAAACTGCCCCAGGATTCGGCTTTCAGAGCTGCTAAATACTTCAGTAGATAATAGCTGAAACCAGAGTGAACCTAGATCATCAAAGCAACAATGACATCACCACCATCACCACCACACACATGGGGTGGGAGGGAGAGAACAGAAGAGAGCAAGAGTATGAAAGGGATGGGAAAGCAGATCCCCAAGTCTATGTATTTCACATCAGTTGTATCAGTCCCAAAACTTGATCACCAACCAAATGACTAACAAGGCAGGAAAATGGGTGTGAAATCGGCGTTTGCTAATTAACTGGCATGAAGTTTCAGTTGAGCAATACGAAGTTCTTACCAGCCGTGGTGGCACACGCCTGTGATCCCAGCACTTGGCAGACAGAGGCAGGAGGATTGTCATGAGTTTGAGGCCAGCTTGGGCTACATAGTGAATTCAGGGCCAGCCTGAACTACAAAGGGAGGCCCCGCCTCAGAAAACCAAAAGAAAAAAAAGAAAAAAAGAAAAAAGAAAAAGTTCTAAAGGTCTGTTGTATGGCATATTAACTAAACAAAAATGTGTTGTAAGTTTAAAAATTTTTGTGGGTAAATTTCATGTTACATATTCTGACCACAATAAAATATAATTTAAAAAAGACAGCGTTATTACAAAAGCCCACCCCAAAAGTAAAAAACTCTACTTTGCTAAATTTCCTTCTTCTTTTTAAAGTTTTCAACACAATTAGTATGTGGGTGAGTGTATATACAAATGGGCGACTTACACTTCAAAACAGCAGGGTTTTGAGATACAGTAAAGGAAAACATTGCTTTTAAAGATTTAGTGAAAAGGTGGGATTATATGACCTCCTTCCCTGGGATCAAGTAATTTAAGGATAATGGTATTGGAATGGCCTGAATTGTAGGTGACTAAGTAATTGGGTATAGGAAGATTTCCATGGGTCTGTGACTTTACAGCAGGAGTTGGGTTCCTTGGAAAACAAATCAGAACATTTGTTAAAGGTGTATATTTATCACAACTGGAATATTTTCAGGTCTTCTGTTTCAGTCATTCACATCTGTGTCTTGCCTAAGATTGAATGCTTTTAATTTCTTGAGCATATCGACCATAAATACTCTGTGAACTTGATGACATGGTAGTCAATGGCCTATAATCTCAAATAGAAAACTGTGCTGATCTGGCACGCTGTGAAGAAATTTTTATCTCTCTAGCATTATCAAAAACCTGACATGCTTTTAAAAATTGTTAAAATTAACTATGATGTTTGCTTTAGTGTACACATTGCCTTATAATTTACAATTTATTTGCCATGCTGAAAGATTGATTTCAGATAGGTCTGGCTTGTCTGGCTGGGGAAAAAAATTGTCATTCTGTTTTATGGAATAAAGCAAGATTCCACAAGACACATTCAATTAAAATGAAGCGAAAACTGCAGTGTTTGAGAATGGTAATGCCTTGTGTTATCTGAATTTATTGATCAAAATAAAATCAGTGTTCCATTTCCAATCTGCCTGCAGCAGCATGCTCTTCTCAACAGTCTCAATTTTTTGAAAAAGCTTTTTCACTACAGCCCCCATCTCTTTTGAGCATAAAAAAATCTTGCAGAATTACATACTAACAGGGATATTATTAAGTTGGTCTCTATAAAGCAAGAAAGAGAGCCAATAAATGAAAAACCCATAAGGAAGGGAACTACTGAAGGGTAAGCTTAGCACCTTCAATTACAAAGAGGTTTCCACTGAACTCAACAGGTTAGATTCGAAGAAAGACTAATCTTACATTAAAAATTATAGCCTCAGAGACCATGGAAAATAGTCCTTCATGTAGGCTCTCAAAATCTTTGCAGAAAATTATATAAGTATTGGTTTTAAACTCAATTAAATGAGAACAATCAAGGAAAGAAGAGTAGACGATACTTATCCAAGTTAGCAGTTGTTGTAAACTATGCTAAGGTGCAGTGGCTAAAACAAAAAACAGTTTTTCATCTCAAAACTATCTGGGTCAGGAATCACCTGGGTGATTCTTTTAATTCTCATGATGCTGACTGAGATGATTGAGGGGCGCTCAGCTGGCAGATGGACTAGGCTGGAGTTTCCCATGTGCTTTTATTTGCATTTCTGCAATCCTGGTGCATGCAGTTGGCAGACTGTGTGCACAGGGTTTCCACTTTTCCTAATGATTGCAAAGAACTTGCCGTAATCTTTTAACCTAGCAAAAATGATGTCAGCAGCAGTGTGAGTTCTTTAAGAAGCCAAGCTACAATTAGGTGTAGAAGAGTTTTATTAAAGGGAGGCACCTGTGAAGAATGACGATACAGAGAGCGGGATTAGCTGGAGGGTCCTCCCACCATCGTGTAGGTCTGACATCCATGAAAGAGGGGAAGTGAGATTGAGTAGTAAATGATTCAAATTTCCATAGGATTTTGGCAGTCACAGCCCTGAGCTTGAGAGGAGTCCTGTGGCAGGAGGAACTGGGCTCTGTCTGCTCCATGGGCTCCAACTCCACCACGCTAAATCATTGAAGGAGGTGCTGCCATGCCTCTGAAAAGGCAGCAGCTGGAGCCCCAATCACCTGTCCTCCCACAGTGCTTTCTCCTAAACAGCAGTGGAAGTGAGGTGCCTCCACAGCAGGTGAGTTACCCAGATAAGCAAGGCATAAGTACACTTGGGAAGACACAGGCAGGCAGTTAGATGAGCAATTAGACACATGAATAAGAAAACGACAAGCTTTGGTCCATATTGTAGAGAGAAGAACCGTTGTCCTGACTAAATGGCCTTGGGAGGGCATGAGGAATTATACTCTCCCTCTTTGATCAAAGAGAAAACAGCTGGGGCCTGGCTGCAAGGACTCAAGTCTTTTGGAGGTTTATCTTCTGAGCTTTTTGTGATTTATTGTCTGGACTTCTTGTTTTGCCTTTCCACAGTTCATTGGTCTGGACCAGGGTCTGGTGTGGATTGGGAGCTCTATTAGGATGCTTGGGGAATAGAATGGTCAGTCTTTATGGAAATATAAGGAAAATAATACTGAATGCAAGCCGTAACGCTATGAGCCATTATGCAAAATCACTAGGGCCAGAACAATTCTATTTGACTCATACATTATTTATACCCGAAAGAAAAGTGAAAATAAAGTTTATGGGCCCTAGCATGTTAATATTCTGCTTTGGCTCTTCAGCTGGAACTGTCCAAATGACTTCCAGGACTGGGGCTCCTTTTATTTTCCACCTTCAAGGAAAGTGTGTCAACAGGGACTCAAGTAGATTGTTCTTTGTTGTCCTCATTAGGAACAGATGCATGGCATCCAAGGTCACAAAGGAAGACAAATAAGAATTTGCCCTGGATTGGAAAGTGATTTCTACTGAGTCTAGAGTGAAGCAGTCTTTTGGCCACCAACCATGCTCACCTGGGCAGCTTCTGTAAGGTAGACCTCAGGACTCCAGCCCATGAGAAGCTAGCTCAGGGGGTCTGGGACAGGGCCTGGGGCCTCTTCCTATATTTTAAGGAGCTTCATTCATAAATATACTGCACAGTAAATTTTGAAAATTGTTGCTTTCAAATTTAGGTAAGAGAAAGGAAGCAGTTATAAGAACAATGCTCAACATTTGATTAATCCATAATGTATTATTATAAATTAACTATGGACACATGTACTGTATTTTAAAGTGATTCTAACAAGTACATCATAAATAACGACTTTGTACTGAGATCTTTCCTAGGAGTTGATGATGCCCCCAAAATATTATGCCATCTTTTCCTTAGGAATCTCACAGTTTGGTAGAAGAAATAGGAAAATATGCATTAGGAAAATATGCATTAGAGTGCCAAATGTATTATAAATAGAAAAATATCTATAGATATCTATAGATCTATAGATGGGAGTAATATATTCTGGAGCCATAAAGAAGGCTTACAGAGGAAGTGACAAGCTGAATTTTGAAAGATGCATTCATAGGTACTAAATAGATTGGTGTAGGAAAATCTAAAAGGGCTGATATGCATAGACACAGGAGTACTTGAGTACTTGCACATAGTTTACTTTTGGTAGTTTACTTTTTTGTTGGCATCAGTTCAACATTTCGACCAATAAAAGTCAGAGTAGAAGCAGGAAGATAAGGCAGGAGGCAGCGGCAGAAGAAATGAAATGATCAGAATGATGAATCAAAATGTTCAGAATTGTTTACATAGAGAAAATAAGGAGCTGAGGAGCTCTTCTAGGTTTCTGAGTAATTATACGGATGTGTGATAAAATGCAACAGGACACAGGCGAAGAGTTCTTGTGACGAAGGAGTAGAGAGAATGACTTTGGTTTTGCACATGCTGAGTTCAGTATGAGAGTGGGTATTCCAGAAACAGTTGTACCAGTTGTTCATAGAAGGGATCAGCACATTGTTGACTAGCCACATCTTTACCACGCTCTTCTCTCTTGCTGGTAGAGCTCAGGCCTTGGGTTTTGAGTCGCTTCTGCAGCCACGTGCTCTGGGAAGGTGAGCCTAATTTCATCCTCGACGAGGAATGCCAAGAGGCTGTTCTGCTCAAATATCTGTTCCAAGTGTGGTGATTCTATTCCCTTCACAACTGATCTGATTAGGAAGTGGCTGTTGATTCATTTCTCATCAATGGTAATAAAGGGATATATTCTGGGCCCTGTAGGAGACTTTCTTAGTGCTTATAAACAGAACCAAGAGAAGATTCCCTTTTCTGCCTTGGGCCATTGGTGTGAGAGAACGTTAAGCCTAGAGCTGGTGTGAGCATCTTGAATCCAAGGAGTGAGCTCACCAGTATGTTGAAGACGGCTGATGGAAAAGATGAAAATAACCTTGGCCCTTGGACTGGAAAGATGGAAATAACCTTTATCTTTGGATATATGATTAGCTAACTTGCTAAGACACTTTTCTTAACACTTTAAGGAATAAGATATAATAAACCCCTTATTTTAAAGTAATTCTTAGTTGGCTTTTCTGCTACTTATAACCAATTATATGAAATTTTGGATTTGGGCTCTCTATGTGCCTGGCTTGCTGTGTCCATCTACCTATTTATTGTGCCCATTTTTAAAATCATTTTAACCATTTTTAAGTGTAGAGTTGAGTGGTGTTAAGTATGTACCCATTGGTCTGAGACAGATTTTCAGGACTTTTCATCTTGCAAATCTGAATCTTTATGCTTGTTAAACAACTCTTTTTTCCTTTCTCCTTAATTTCTGGAAACCACCGAGGCTTTTATTAATGAATAAGCTGTAATTTAAATCATGTGAGAGGGTAATCGCCCTGTCCAGAGACAACATACCATTAGGGACACAGATGTTTTAGGAGTAAGCAGAGGAAGGAGATGGAGGAAGACTGGAGATAGAGAACTGGGGGAAATTAATCTGGGAGGAGGTTTTGGGCAAGAAGGGATCACCATGCTGAGTGCATTGTGGAAATGAAAAAGTCTGTTCAAATGAGGCCTAAACAATCTTGAGAGTGTTTTGCTATTAGGAAGTCCTGTGTGATAAAAGTCTGAGCAGTTTCAGTGGAGTAAGGAAGATTAGAGGATGGAGTTGCAGAATGAATAGCAACCGAAGGAATGAAAGGTTTCACAGCAGAAGAGAACGCCACACAGTGGTTCCTCTTTTTCTAAACTGAGATATAAAGTCCGGGCTCATCCCTTTAACATCCGGCTGGAATTTCCCATTTTCCACTCTAGGCAGTGGAGAGCACTTCCAGGGGGCTGGAGCAAACCAGAAATGTGAGCTTCAGGTATACTTGTTTTCCTCAAGTTGCCTAAATGAGCACATGGACTCTAGAGCAACTTGGTGCCAGTTCTTGTTTAGCTTTGTGAGCTCTGTGATTGTATTTTGTTTTATACTTGTACGGGGGCCCAGGCAGAAGTATTGTTTCTTTGAAAGAGTTTCATTTGCCATGCAGAGAGCTCTCATTTCAGTACTCTACTAGTTTTAGGGGAGTAGACCGCGGGAGGCATATTTGGTCCTTTCACACTCTCTTAGTGTCTCCCCAACAGTCTCTAGTACTTTCAATTCAAAGCAGCTTTAATACTATTTATTTCCCTATGTCAGTTTCGGTGGAAAATAGATTAGTCATGTGCAGCAACAAAGTTCGCTTTTCTCTTCATATTTTTTCCTGTGTACCTACAAAAATGCACATTTGACTGAAAGGTTGCAATCTGTTTAATGATAACCCCAACTCACTGAGATGTTGTTAGTGGACTAATGCTGTTCATCCCTTAAACTCTCTAAATGGGGAGATTTTATAGTAGATTCCTGGATATCCTCAGGGCTAACTTTACATGTGATTAGGTTGTAAACTTCCCAGACTTGGATGATGTGAATTGTTATCTTCTCCTAAGGAGATTAGTGTAAACATGTTCCTACACACCACAGATTAGGCATATTCAGATAACAAAACTGTACCTATTCCTAGAAATCACATAGAAAGGAAACTTGGATGATTGTGGGTATCTCATTTAGTCATCTAATTCATAGTCAATGGGTAAGTCAAGTATTTGCCACATGTAAGACTGAGGCAATTTCTGTTTAAAGGGGTCCTGTGTAAAAGATATAACAAAAAATTAAATGTTTTGTGAAGTGAAAGCTTCTATTTTTGGAAAATAAAATTTGTACATAGATGTTTTATGTGGGTACAGGAATGATATGTATGGTTTACTGACTTTTCTTTGCTAGAAATTATTTATCTTCTCTCCTCCTATTCCAAATCATTGCTTCTAAGATCACATGGATATGAGTGATTTTTCTGATTACTGATTAAAATGCACAACATAAATCTAGAGACTAAGTATATTAAGACATCAAAATACACTGAATTAATCAGTAAAAGTTAGAATGTGAGTAGAACCATCTTTGAAATAGTGTATGGAAATATGTTTTGAATATGCAGATTGGTTCACAGGATGGTGTTTTCAATGAATAAAATAAGTCTTGAAGTAACTTGAGGCAGTAAATATCAATTAAATCCCACAAGAGTAGACATATGTTTACATGATAAAGAGAAAGATTTTAGAGAACAAACCATCCTGGGCTTCTGAATATTTAAATAAGGATATGTCACTGTTAACCAAAATAGTGGTGTTAAATGAAAAGACAGTGACTGTGAATAAAGCTCTTTAGTGTTTATTTTGCTGCTTTGCAGTCACAGTATATGCTGGAATCCAATCGGAGCTGTTTATTCATTCTCCAAATGTCTCAAATGTAAAATTGCTTGTTGGCACTTAGTCCCTGTGGGTACTTACAGATTTGAAGATTTAATTACCTGCCTGCTCACTTTATTATGAAATGGTCAGCCTGTGAAGCCAGCTCTAACTGATAATCACCTAGGAGGAGAACCTGCTGGTTTTTACCCTGATGATCTTAATTATTGTCGGTAGTTCAAGAAAATAGTCTCTTTAATGTTGTTGTTAACCAGAATTTTTGATGGTGTCAAAGGCAGGGAATATAATTCAATGCTAGAAATATCCAGATAGAAGGAGGCCTGCACACAAAAGAACTAATGAGAAGGAGGAGTATAATTGGACTTGCTCTTTTGTTATTCTTCCCTCAAATTCCCAAGATGACCAATTTAGTCTGGAAAGGCTGTCTCTGGATGGACAACAGACATTATTCCCTCCATTTCTAATGATGTCAACTTATTTTTAAAATGAAACAAAACCACCCCCCCCAAAAAAATGCCCATGAAGAGTTTCAAACTTAATAGGCCTTGCAGGTTGATTTCTACCCATGCGCCACTAATTTCCAACCTCTGTTTCAAACCTTTCTCACTGTGTATGCAGAAGTGATTTCTCTATTTTCTGAACTATAAAACAATTGTTTTCTATGCAGTTCATTTGTAAATTAATCATAAACAACCCCATGACGCCTTTCCTATTATATCTTGAACTGTTGTTTAAGTTTTTATGCCTCTGAAACTTTCCCTTGCCTTGAACCTCTAATCAATTTTTAACTCCTTCAGTACAGATGCTATCTAATATTTCTTTGTATTTCTCCCACTTCCAAATGCAATGAAACTTCAACCCATTTATGTTGATTTTGTTTTGTTTCATAAGGATGAGTATAGAACAGTGCAAATCTATATTTACTATTTCTATAAGAGTACTGAAATGATAGAAAATGAACTATAATCAATTCATATTCATAAAATAATGTTTATTTCTCCCTGGAAATTACTGCAGAATATTTTTCAAGACACAAATACTTGTAAGAAAACTTAGTAACTGATTCATGAACTCAGGTGTAGCTCTGAGTTTCCTCATCATAAAAGCTTGAGTAGATAAAGGAGGAAGAAGAGAGGAAGACTATGTTAGAAACTATATACTCTTTAATTCTCACAGGTCCCTGGGTTGGAATTATTATCCCCATTGTAGAGATGGGGAGCTGAGATCGAAGAAGTAATGTAGAAGGTCACACAGCTTCTGTGGGGGACTCGATCTTAATTTTGGCCTGACTGGCAAATCTCTTAGTGAAGCAGCGGCTGCCTCACCTGCTCCATGGAGATGATACTTAACAAATGTTCAAGTTGAAGGAACTGTGGGGAATATAGTCCACAGATCCCAAAATGGTGAAGTAGCTTGAGTTTATCTCCAGCAGGTCTCTCCTTGCTTAATTTCTCCATTCTGGTGGCTTCAGTTTCCTCACTTTCCTCTTGGCTGTGGGAATCCGCATAGCTACTTCTGAAACCAGCTTTCCTTCCCCAGCCACAGGGCCAAACCTACAATCCAGTCTCAGTCTGTGCTGTGTTCTCATTAAGGCTTCAGTTTGGTCCCCTGGCCCATGACTGTCTTCTGATTAAGTCAGTCTTTATTTGTACACTTTATTTGGCCCTACATGGGTTGTTATTCTTCCAGATAACATTTAGAAGATGTGGAATTTGGAATGTAATAGGAGGCATAATGAGAGGTAGAGATTCTTCAGTGAGAGTTGTTCATTTGCATCTCAAGACAAGTCCTGCCATAGATTTGCCTAAAAGATAACATGCTTTTTGAAATTAGATGTTCATGCAATGTTTTTATTCTTTGGCAAATGAGGACCATTTGAAACAAAGAAATAAACAAAAGGGCTTGGAAATCAGAATTGGTTGAGATTTGAAGTAGTCTGTGCATGATATCTGAAAACTTACCCCTTTTAATGGGTAGTTTGTGATTTTATATTGCCAAACTGAAAAATTTATTTTAATAAGCAGATTATTTTCCAATGTCAAGAAGACACTGTATTGAGTGCCTTGTTGGAGGTGTTCTGCTCCCCTCATTCTAAGGGAATTGTCCTAAGTGTATGGAAAGGATTTCTGGAAACACTGTTAAAGATACGCGAGTAGGCTCAAATAGTTTCAGTGCCCTGGGTTCTGATGAAAATGGAACTTGAGCTTTGCCAGTCATGAATGGTCCACTGAGTGCTAGTTATACAAGCAGGGATTTTCCACTGGGACATTCCAAATATGGCAACGCTTAAACTGTAATCAAAGAATTTCTTTCCTCTGCCTCCACATTCATCCATAAAAGCCTTCTCTTCACACTCCTTTTGTGGACTTTCAAACCCCTTTAGTTTAATACTGCCCAATTTATGAATCACTGTTTGCTCAAACTCTTCAGCTTATCTTTTAATAGCAGTGGTTTTTGAGAGCATGATTTTACATCTGAATCAGAGGTTTTTAAATTGTTGATTCTCATATTCAATAAATCAGATTCTCTCTTTTTAGGGAAATGTTACTTTGCATTAGTAAGACGCTGTCTCAGCAAATCTTTCATAATCAAAGCAAGCTCACATTTTGTAAAAATGTATTGGTTTTTAGTTACTTCTGTTGCTCACAGGTGCCAAATATATTGGGAGATAGAAATGTTTCATACTCATGCTAGAGAAAGATATAGAACCACTCCCCCGCCAAAAAAATGTCCTGGATCACCATAGTCAAAGAGAATCTACACAGTTTCTTACAGTATATTCCATATAGACAGCATGAACTACACTTATTACATTGATAAACGGTCATAAATATGTTTCTTTTTTAATGATTAAAATGGTAAATTTTATTTTATTTAAAAATTTTTACTAGTATATATTTGCAGTACATAATGATTACATTCATTGTAGGCCATTGGTACATGTACATAACACATCTCACTTCTTTTTTTCCCTTTCCCTCCACCTCCTTTTATTTTGGCAGCATCAGATTTGTTTACTTATCTTATAAGTCACTATAAAGTTAATTATCATCCATACAGATTAACTGCGAGGCCAAAAACATATTAAACACATGAGATAATTATACTAAATCGAGGTACACTTTTAGATACACTGTCCGTGCTGGATAACAATAACTTTTTTTCTCTTTCTCTTTTCTTCCCTATAAATGTGTTTCTATGTCTCCCAAAATTTTCCAGAGAATAACTGAGATTCCACACAAAGCATGAGAATGTGTAGAGTTCCTAACCATTTAGAGCAGTCGGTTGTGCAGTTAAAATCCCCACTTAAAAGCTGTCTTAAATCCTAACGGTGTATCTGTTCACCCATATGCGCTCTCTCTTTGCTTTATTTTTTATTTCTGTAGCAGGCAGTCCTTTCAGGAGACGCAATGTAGTATCTGAATGAACTCTGAGGGAATGCCTTGCTGAGGACATGATGGCACTTTTGCTTGCGTCCCCTTAAACTGGAGAATGATTCGTCCCTGAATCAAGAAGCTTGGTTCTAGCTGTGTGGCTGAGCAACTGTGCTGGGTGCTGTTGGACTTCATCCTGACAAACTCCGAGTTTTCCCTGTGAGAGATAAGGAGGCTTGAACCGCAGTCTTCTGACCTCTCTTCCCGCTGCACCATTGGAAAGCGAGCAGTGGGCACCTTTGCAGGAGTTTACCTTGTTAGAAGATGTTAATATTCTGGGGACTCTTTCATATTTTCACTGTGAAATAATATACATATTTCTCCCATGAGAAGACACAGAAACGAAGTATAAAATGAACTGTTTGCATTTAAACTGCCTATTACTAAAATTACTTATTTTGGTGAGTCAGCATCTTGACTTGGAATCTAGTGTGTCATGATGTATTTCTTAAGTTCATCACTTCAGGAAAATGGCTCGGGAAGTGGGTGGGCCAAAGTTAACAAAACGAGGTAGTTTAAAAAGATCCTTTTAAAGTGTATATGTTTGAATTAGGGTTTCCTTAAGAAATGAGTTTGGTTGGCATTTCAGAGCAAAGCATCTGGTAATTAAAAATCGGTATAGTCTTTTACTGTTTTCTTCTTGGCCCTTTTTTATGTTCTCTTAAAGACTGGCCTCAGTATTTTTAAACATATGCACATATCAGTAAAAGAAAATGAGCATGTATTAACATGATATGTATTTATTTGTAAGTTACACACACAAGAGCTATCTCTAGCTAATATATATCAAAGAACAGTATACAATTTAAGAAGTTGACCACTAGAAAAAGAGATGGGAACATTTTGATAATTTCAAATTAAAAGATCTATCATAGGGGCACATATGATTAGATCATTGTTTTTATTTACAACAGGGTAAAGAACTCACAGTAATATCAAAAGTATTTATACTGCCATTTTTCCTGTTTGAACTTGCACCATTACTTTTATTTTCAATTTGGATTTCTTTGCAGAGATTTCTGTAAAGCCCTTTGACAATTTTGAGAAGGTTTAGTTTAGTATAAAAACAATCTGTTGTACAAGGCCTTGGATTTGATCTTTAGCACTGAAAAAAATCTCTAAGTCTCTTTAATTAGGCATATACAATTAATGACTCACCATAATGTGTTAGAGCTCAGGAACCAGTGAAAAGAGTGAATTGGGAAGTCCCACTCTTTCCTCAATTTCCTGTGCATAACATTTGTGACATGTTACACTCTGACATACAGACACGTTTCTTTCAACAGTTAAGATTAGTCAAGCATAATTTCTTTTTTTGACTTCTGGGATAAAATAAATGGAAGTGAAGTATTTTCTTCCTTAACTGCCATTCCGAATTATTGCTCTCACGGTATAGGAACAGGGACAAGTCGCCTATAGCAAAGGAGAGGTCACTGTTCCTTCACAATTAGTAGTAACCACTTAACAATTTGTAAAGTAGATATCATGTGTTTCCCCTTCCCTCCCTGAGTCTTCTAATCATCAAGTGTATTCCTGCTTAATGATGACTAAATTGATATTAATTCAGGCAGGAAAAGCAGAAAGGAAGAATTTTTTTTTTTTTTGGAAAGGAAGAATCTTTGTTCTTAGTATTTTCCCCTAAACATCAGCATGCCTGTGAATTTGCATTTTTGCTTTTTCTTTTCTATGTGATTAGCTGTTTTCTTGCAATTTGTATTCACCGAGGTAGCAATGCCAATACCTTTCTTCAGGAAAGGCTTTAACACACAAAGTCGGTTCAAGTGTCAATTGTCTGTTTTCACAAAGGAAATATATTCCTTTCCACAGGGGGGAAAATGGAAAATCATTGAAATAGAATGTGTTACAAGGCTTTTAAATCATGATTAATATATTTTGCCCAACTGCCTGTTTTGACAGTTGGGAGCTATGCATATTTTCTTTCTGTCTTTTTCGAGTCTTGGCTATTATCTGGGGCATGTTGTGGGATATATAAAGACAAATTCTGCACATGGATGGTGGTTTTGCCCTGAATAAATGAGTACAGTCTGCCCACATTTTTTTTTTTTTGGTGTGTGTGTAGATTGTCTTGGTAATCTCATCGCTGCTTTTTAGTGCTGCACTTAACTTTTCTAGTGTGAAACATTCCATCTTCAAATACATTTGGCACTTGCTGGTAGCAGAGTTGACTGAAAATAGTGCAGTTTTGTAGGCAGTGATTTGCTTTGATCATGAAAGGACATTTCCTGGGATTGCTCTGAGAGAGCATGAAAAGAAAAATGATTATCACAGACACAGTTTTGATGTCCACCTTTTAGATACACACTTCTCAAATGACTACTGTATACTTAAAATATGTCAAAGGTACATCAACCCAGGAAAGAAGTTTATCTTATTTTTCAAACCTGGAACTCTCTGGAGCTAAATAATACAGGGTGAAATAAAGGAGTTTGACATTTTATAACCATGCCATGTTGAAAATGAGTACTTCCAGCTTTCTATCCAGTACTGTCATTTTCAGAAAGGAAATAGAGGAAAGCTTGCCAGGACAAAACACCCTGTCATGTTCTCTGTCAGAAATCCAAGAAGGGAAGTTATAAACCCCATGCTTCTGCTTGGACTCACTTATGTAAAGTTGATTTTTAAAATCTAAATTATATAAGCAGTACATTCTTAGTTTAAAAAAATTAAAAATAAAATTTCTCTATCCTTCCCACAGACCATCTGGTTCCCAAATCCTGCTCCTCAGCTCCCCACAGGAGCCATTATTAACCATTATTAAGAATTTCTTACAATTGCTTCTGGGCATGCGAGAAATCGTATACACTCAGGCTCACACAGTGCCTGACAGCAGGCCGGAGTTCCAGGATGAGGAGTTCTGCGTGAATCGGCACAAATACCGTGGAGCGCCATCTACATGAAGGTACATTTCTTGTAAGGTACCTGAGTGACCATTTTTCCTCACTTGCTTAATCTCCCTGAATGGTCATGCCTCTGGCCAAAGTTTCTCCCATTTTCTAGTCATTTATGTGACTGTTGCCCAATCCTCCCTGATTGTGGGTTGTCTAATAGGTGCTCAGAATATCAAAGTAATCTGTTAGTTCGCAGTTACTGGGTTGGGCCTTTTTTGGTTTCTTTTATCATTCTATGGAAAACTAATACCTGTCAAGAGGCAACAGAACAATGGTTAAAACGGTCATTCCTCCCACCTATTTCTGTGATAAATTCCTATCACAGTTGCTAAGTCAAAGATCCACTTATGCTAATTGTTAATAATTGTTAGTAGTTATATAAAGCTTTCTTTGTATTGGATACAATTCTAATTACTTTGAAAATATAAATTTAGTTCTTACTGTAGACTATAAGTAGATATTATTTTTATTCCCTCTTTTAGTTGAATAAACTGAGGCATAGCATGGTCTTTGTGTGTGTGTGTGTGTGTGTGAGACAAGGTCTCTTTATATAGTTTAGGGTAGAATTAATTCCCTATGTAGCCAAGACTGGTCTTCAACTGGAAGCGG
Organism: Heterocephalus glaber; assembly: GCF_053883595.1. Lineage (NCBI taxonomy): Eukaryota > Metazoa > Chordata > Mammalia > Rodentia > Bathyergidae > Heterocephalus > Heterocephalus glaber. The sequence continues at coordinate 20,413,485 of NW_028258156.1, read as the reverse complement.
TCTTCCTGCTTCAGCCTCCCGCATGCTGAATATCACAAAATATAAAGACAGTTACTTCCACATCATCTTCTTAAATGGTTTTTACCAATTCTTCTAACAAGTATAAATGACTGCATATCATTGAATATTTTAATTTTTAAATTAATATGATTTATTTACGTATTTTACTATGAGGAGGCATTGAACATGAAATTATGTTTATTGTCTAGCTGTATTTCTTTTTTCTGTAAATTGTAGCTAATGTGATTTTTTAAATGTCTTGTTTTTTTGAGACAGGGTCTTGCTATGTAGTTTAGGCTGGCCTTGAACTCATGGCAGTCTTCCTGTCTCAGCCTCCCTAGTACTGGGATTACAGGTGCGCACCACCATGTCTGACTTCTGATTTTTTCTTCTTTATATATCCTTGTATTGGTACATTTTAGGTATACAATATAATGACGTTCATAATTGGAAATTTGCACCTTTACATAATCTCTCTTGGTTCTTATATTTTCACCCTTCCCCTGCCCTCCCTTCAACCCCTCTATCCCTTCTTATTTACAGAGACTTTGTTTGCTTTTTTTCCTTTTTTCATATTAATTCCATTCCCTTCTTTCCTTTCCCCTACCCCTTCCACTTCCCCCTCACCTTTGTCTCTTTTCTTCCTATTTCACATTATCTATTTGACTTCTGATTTTTGACTTTGTTTCTTTTTAAAATTCTTAATTCTTGGACATTTGGAATATCTATGAGTTGAAATGGACTTCAGCAGTTTGAGATAGGCCCCTGGGTCGATTCTATCATAGCTTATGCACAGATTCAAGGAGATGGCCAGGAATGCAGAAATGCTATGTGCTATGGTTTTAAAGTGTCCTCCAAAGTCCATGTATCGGAAGCAATCACCAGATTCCTATGGGAGTGGTGTTTGGAGGTTGAGCCTTTGGGCGGTGATTAGGATTAGATAAGGTCATGTGTGGGGGGCACCCATAGTGGCCTCAGTGGCTTTGTAAGATGAGGAAGACAGACGGAGCCAGTGTGGTTGCTTTCTCTCACCATGTGAGGCCCTTGCTGTGTGCCAGCAACATGTTCTGGGACTTCACAGCCACTAGCATCATGAGACAAATAAAATTCTATTATTTTTTATTTATATTTTTTATTAAGTATATTGGTACATTTTAGGTATACAATACAGTTACATTCATCATTGGGATCTTGTACCTCTACATGATGTATCTTGGTTCTTATTTTTTCCCCATTCTCCTGCCCTCCTTTCACCCCTCCACCCTTCCCTACTTACAATGACTTTGTTTCCAAATAAAATTCTATTCTTTATAGATATTTAATCTCAGGAATTTGGTCATAGCAAAGAAAACAGACTAAGATGTTATGTAAAAACATATGGCAGTTTTCAAGGGTTGTGGAAAATGAAACCACTGATTTAAATCTTCAGTTTAATACCATCCACACTCATCTCAGAGCACAATCCTGATTAAAGAAGAGCAGGTACAAAATACCAAGAAGTCTGAAACACTGTGACAGTGGTTGGCATGTGAATTGCAGCTTTTGTGTGTTATATCCTTTTAAGCACCGTGTTCTAAAATGTTTTGTTCTTATGAAAGCTAAGAGAATAATGAGAGCCATAAGACCCAACGACCAGGACAGGCCATAGGCTAGGCCCAGGGTGTTTAGTGTGGAAATTCTCTACATAGCTAATGAAGCTCTCAGGAACATGTGACTATAGAAATCACTGGTAATAAAGCCAGAGTCCTCTGGAGCAGGGTGGAGAGCAGTGACCGTTATTTCTATGGCCAGTGACCATCCTTATGGGCATTCCCATGGTTGACCTAAAGGACTGAAAAGAGAATTTGGCCTTTTAGACCTTGGTCTCTCAGAGAGAATGTAAAATTGGAATAGGGGTTCATGTATCCTGCCCTATAGGTTATATACCATTGTATCAGTCAGTGTTTGCTAGAGAAACAGATAAAGTACAAGATACGCAAATGTATAATAATTTACAAGATTGGCTCACAATGGCCACACACAGAGTCAGATATGGAAGAGTGCAGAGGGTCTGTCTGCACACTGGAGACTGAAGGATGCAGCCGAAGGTCTGGAGCTCACTGCAGTGACCCGAGCGAGTCCATAGCAGGAGGCTGATGGGTCTGCGATGGAAGGCTGAAGAGTCTATGCTGGAGAGCTAAAGGATTTGTGCCAGAAGCTGAAGGGTCTGTGCTGGGAGCCAGATGACATCTAAGGTGAAGGTGAAGACTGGAGCCCCTCCAACGAAACAGAAACAGATCCATCCTTCTTCATTTCCCCTTTATACCACCCAGGTGACAAGCTGCCCTAGGGTGGCTCTTCCACACCCTATGCTGTGGAATTGCTAAGCCAATTTAGTTGAGCTTCTCTTACTCAGGTTGACACAATCAATCAACCATCACAACCGTGAAGTCCTCTGACCTCAGTGGAAGCCAAATCATTTAAAATACAAAATACAGCAGGTTAATCATAAAACTTCCCAACCAGACCCAGGAACTTCCAAGTTACTTGTGCAGTTCAGTGCAGTTAGTGTAATTATAAGGAGATAGTAGAAGAAGCAACATGAACAGTTGTGGTAGCAGAATAGTAGAAACAGTGGCAATTAAGGCAGACAGCCTTAGATTACAGATTTGAATTAGGTGAATCCAAATGGAAGCCCACACCTGCGACATGCCAGAGGTGGTGCTTCACGTTTCTTTCAGAATAAGAAAGGTGCTAATTTATTAATTAAACATGAATAGATGAATATTGTTAAAATTTACACTCCAAGGCAAAGGAAGTAATCAGCAAAAAAAACCAAAAAAGTTTTAGTACTGAATGGATAATGTCAAAGATAACCTGACCGGGGATTTACCTCAGTGGTTCCACTGCCAGCCCTGTAAGCACAAGGACCCGAGTTTGATCCCGGTACTAAAAAAAGATAACTTGCTTTTTTTTTTTTTAAAGACTTTATTTCCATTTTTTCCATTTCTCATCATTTTTCCTTTCCCTTCTTTCCTTTCCCCTGCCCCTCCCACTACCCCTACCCCTTTGGACCTTTTCTTCCTATTTTACATTATCGATTATTCATTCCAATCATTGGTACATTTTAGGTATACAATATAATGACATTCATCATTGGAAATTTGCACCTTTACATAGTTTCTCTTGGTTCTTATTTTTCACCCTTGCCCAGCCCTCCCTTCAACCCCTCCAGTCCTCCCTATTTACAAAGATTTTGTTCCTATTTTTCCATTTTCTCATATTAATCCCATTCCCTTCTATCCTTTCCCCTAGCCCTCACACTTCCTTCCCCTTTGCCCCTTTTCTTCCTATTTCACATTACCTATTATACATTTAGTCCTTATTTACACTTTCAGTTTCTCACACAAGAGAAACTATTTGGTACATGTGTGTCCTATTTATTTCACTTAAGAGTATTGCCTCAATGTGCATCCACTTAGCTATAAATGTCTCTAATTTCTCATTTTTTATGGCTGAGTAGTACTCCATTTTATAAAAAAAACACATTTTCTTTATCCAGTCTCCAGTTGATGGGCATTTGGGCTGTTTCCAAGTTTTAGTTATTACAAACTGTGCTGCTATGAACATGGGCGCACATATATCACTGTGGTATGATTCTTTTAATTCTTTGGGGAAGATCCCCAGCAATGGAATAGCGGGGTCAAATGGGACTTCCAGTCCTAGTTCTTTGAGGTATCTCCATACGGATTTCCACAGTGGTTGCACCAGCCTACATTCTCACCAGCAGTGGAGCAGGGTTCCTCTTTCCCCACAGCCCTGCCAGCATTTGTTATTGGTTGATTTCATAATAGCAGCCATTCTTTCTGGAGTGAAGTGGAATCTCAGTGTTGTTTTCATTTGCATCTCTCGAATGACCAGTGATGTTGAACATTTTTTCATGTATTTATTTGCTATCTCTACTTCTTTGTGTGAGAAATGTCTGTTCATTTCAGATACCCATTTTTGGATTGGGTCTTTAAATTTGGGAGGTCTGATCTTTTTAAGTTCTTTATAGATTTGAGATAGTAGACCTTTGTCTGAGGAAGAGCAGGTGAAGATTTTTTCCCACATTGTGGGTTGTCTCTTCACACTGCTGGTGGTTTCTCTTGCTGTGCAGAAACCTTTTAGTAAGAAGAGATCCTACTTGTTGATTGTTTATGCTAGTTCACAGGCAACTGAGGATTTGTTCATAAAATCTTTTCCTACACCGATATCTTCAAGGGTTCTACCTAACCTCTGTTCCAATTGGTTCAGAGTTTCTATTTTAATATTTAGATCTTTAATCCATTTTGATTTTAGTTTAGTGCATGGTGAGAGATACAGGTCTAGTTTTAATCTTTGGCAAGTTGAAGCCCAATTTTTCCAGCACCATTTATTAAAGATGCTATCTTTCCTCCAGTGAGGGTGTTTGGCTCCTTTCTCGAAGATGAGATGGCTGAGTGTGTCTGGCGTTGTTTCTGCATCTTCTAATCTGTTCCACTGGTCCTCAAGTCTGTTTCTTTGCCAGTACCATGCTGTTTTTATCATCGTAGCTTTGTAGTAGAGTTGCAGGTTGGGGATTGTGATACCCCCTGCCATGTCTCTGTTACCTAGAATTGCTTTTGCTATTTTGGGTCTCTTCTTGTTCCAAATGAATTTTTGGATTGTTTTCTCAAGGTCCATGAAGTATGCTGCTGGGATCTCAATTGGAATTGCATTAAATCTATATAGCAGTTTTGGAAGTATGGACATTTTCACTGTATTAATGCTTCCTACCCAGGAGCAGGGGATGTCTGTCCATTTTCTGATAGCCTCTTCAATCTCTCTTTTCAGAGTGCCATAGTTTTCAGAGAAGAGGTCTTTGATTTCTTTCATTAGGTTGATTCCTAGGTATTTCAGTTTTTTGGATGCTATTGTAAAAGGAATTGTTTGCCCTATGTCTCTCTCAGTGAGTCTGTCATTGGTGTAGAGGAAAGCTATTGAATTTTGTGTGTTGACCTTGTAACCAGCTACTTGACTGAATTTGGCTATTAAGTCCAGAAGACTTTTGGTGGAGTTCTTAGGGTCTTCTATATAGAGTATCATGTCATCTGCAAATAATGACAATTTGACTTCTTCATTACCTATCTTTATTTCTTTTATTTCTTTCTCTTGTCTAATTGCCATGGCTAATGTTTCCAGAACTATATTGAACAAGAGTGGTGATAGTGGACATCCTTGTCTTGTTCCTGATTTTAGTGTGAAGGATTTCAGTTTTTGACCATTTAGTATGATATTGGCTGTTGGTTGTTCATAGATGGCTTCTATCAGTTTGAGGTAGAGACCATCTATTCCAATTTTTTGTAGGGTTTTTATCATAAATGCATGTTGGATTTTGTCAAATGCTTTTTCTGCATCTATGGAGATAATCATATGGTTTTTGTCCTTGGCTCTATTGATATAGTGTATTACATTGATTGATTTGTGTATATTGAACCATCCCTGCATCCCTGGGATGAATCCCACTTGATCAGGGTGTATGGTCTTCTTGATGATCTTCTGCATTCTGTTTGCCGTTATCTTATTAAGGATTTTTGCATCTATGTTCATTAGTGAGATTGGCCTATAGTTCTCTTTTTCAGTTGGATCTTTCTCTGCTTTGGGGATCAAGGTGATGCTTGCTTCCAGGAATGAATTTGGGAGTATTGCTTCCCTTTCCATTTCATTGAAGAGTTTAAACAGTAGTGGCAGTAGTTCCTCTCTAAATGTCTTGTAGAATTCAGCAGTGAAGCCATCAGGGCCCAGGCTTTTCTTAGTTGATAAGTTTTTAATTACATTTTCAATTTCATTTGTTGATATTGGGTTGTTCAGAATTTTTTGGTCTTCTTCGTTCAACTTTGGTAATTCATATGTATCTAGGAATCTGTCCATTTCTTCTGTGTTGTCCATCTTATTGGCGTATAGGTTCTGGAAGTAGGTATTGATGATCATCTGGATTTCTGCTGGGTCTGTTGTAGTTTCACCCTTATCATTCCTAATTGCATGGATTTGGGCCTTTTCTTTCCTTTTTCTGACAAGGTTGGCTAAGGGTTTGTCAATTTTGTTGATTCTTTTGAAGAACCAACTCTTGGCTTCATTGATTTTTTTGTATCATTCTCTTAGTCTCCATTGCATTGATTTCTCCTCTGATCTTTATAATTTCCTCCCTTGTATGAGCTTTGGGGTTGTCCTGCTCTTCTTTATCTAGAAGCTTGAGGTTCAGCATCAGGTTGTTTAATTGGGCTCATTCTGTTTTCCTAATATGCATATTCACTGCTATGAATTTGCCTCGTAAGACTGCTTTCATTGTGTCCCATAGATTCCGATATGTTGTATTGTCATTGTCATTTAATTGAAGGAACTGTCTGATTTCTTCTTTAATTTCCTCTGTGACCCATTGTTTATTCAGAAGTGTGTTGTTCAATTTCCATGTGTTTATGAAATTTTTGCAGTTTCTTTTGCTATGGATCTCCAATTTCATTGCACTATGGTCTGATAATATACAGGGGATAACTTCAATTCCTTTACACTTACTTAAACATGTTCTATGTGTGAGTATGTGGTCTATTTTGGAGAATAACCCATGTGCAGCTGAGAAGAATGTGTATTCTGATTTTGTGGGGTGGAAGACTCTGTAAACATCTGTTAAGTTCATTTGTTCAAGAGTTCGATTGAGTTCTAGTATTTCATTACTTATTTTTTGTCTAGTTGATCTACCTATTTGTGACAGTGGGGTGTTGAGGTCCCCTACTACAATTGTATTAGTGCATATAAGACTTTTCATGTCTGGATAACTTGCTTTTTATGTCAGCCTCTGTTTTTCTGGTGATTAGGAGAAAATGAGTAGAAACTTAGCATTCCCTGTCATTCACAACCCATGAAGAATCTAGTAAAATTGTGTTTGGATCTCTCATATTGTTATGTTAGTTCATAATTAATATCTTTATATACAAATTTCCCTGCTAAAGTATAATTTTAATAAAGAGGTAAAAAGAGCTGGATTTCCTCCCTGTATTTTGGGAGGAAATAAAAAATCGTCTTTTAGGCTACAATTCTAAGTCAAAAAAGTAACCCAAAACTGACCCTAGGAAAGAGAGTGCCTTCCATATATGAATATCACTATGCATGCTAAGATTTACACGGGGATTATGGAATATTTCATAACACTGGCTCCTGGGATTCTGGAAACCTACTAATAATACATCATCTGGTATGTCTAGGGCCTGAAAATTAGTGTTGAGATTAAAAATAGCCAAATGTTTCAATTTTCTCTGCTAGTCTATGCTTGTTTCCAAAGAGGTAAGATATATAAAATGGAAGAAACCAATTTTTAAAAATATCATTTTAAAGTTATTATCAAAACTGTTTCCCAGTGTAAGATGTTCTGCTCTTCTGCACTATTACTAAAGAATATTAATATTCTCTACTTAAAATCTTACTAATAACCTCCTAAACCCTTTAACTATTTATACAAAATATCATCTGCACTGCATTTTCCTAAAACCATTCTATATTTCTCCAAACATAGATATTCACCTATATCTGACACAACTGTGGATTTTATATAATTACATAGTAAGTTACTATAAATTTATTTGAACCTTAAATCACTGACTGTAATTTGACCCATGAAAATGATCTCCACATTTTATTTATTTTTCATTCCTTGGTTGAATGTATCCCAATTTCATAAGCTGACAGTCCTTTCAGCTTTATTAATATGTATGGCTTTCTCTGGGTAGGGTTAGTTTCTACAAATTTATGGTGGTAGGTGGCATTAGGAATGAAATAAACAGATCTGCTTAGCTCTGCAGAAAATAAAAAGTGTAATTTCATCATCTTTCTTTTTAGTTGTTAGCTCTAAATGCAACTTTCCTGCTACAAGGTCAGTAGAAGGCTGACATTCAGTCATTATCTAGGGCCATAGCTGAAACATGTTGAATTATGTATTTAAATATGCTCACACATTAGCTCCACATAGAATAAAACAAAGTAATCAGATTTCCACTTTATTTCTCTGCCAGAACCTACAGTATGATTTTGCACTCACTGGAGGAAATTTGGCAATGTGTTATTCTCCTCAGGCCTGTTTTCACACGATAGCAATTCCACTGAAGTGCAGTGTAAAAGTATTTATTAAAAGCAATTCCCCTCTGGCACTTGGAAATGAAAGACAATAGGAGTGTGCTGTTTTGCTCTATGGGAAGGGTTCACATTTTGTGAGTTGATGAAAAAGTTTAGTGTATCACACTCTTAAATAAATATCTATGCTTACCTTTGGAGAGGAAAGTAGCAGGAGTTTTCAAAAGTTCTTTAAAAGCTTTTAAGAACCACACCCAGCATTTTGGAGCAAGGAGAAAGCAGTTTAGTGCCCCATCTTTGCCAGCCTTTTAAAATTTTATCCTGATTCTCTCCCAAAGATGCAGTTCCCTGCCTCCTAAGACCATCATGATAATTGGATGTGTGTTTATAGTTGGTGTTCACCAGCCTTTGGAACCTGGAATTAGTTTTGTCTGCAGAATCAAAACACCAAAGGTATCTGAAACAAGCCAGGAGCACCATGTTCCCACTTAGTTGCATTTTTTTCCTCGTGATATTGTGCAAGTAATCTGAGTGGTCCCTGTTGAATTGGCAAATTTACCACATTTTCTTGTGCCATTTATTTATTTATTTATTTATTATTTATTTATTTTTGATACAGGGGGATCTAACTTGACCCTGCGCTCGTGAGGCAGACATGGTGCCACTGAGCTAAATCTGCAGCCCTCTTTGTGCTTTTAAATGTCTAACCTATCTGCTATTATTTTTTGTGACTAATTCTCAGTCTTTGGAGAAATTGCTTTCTCGATGGTCCTATCATGCTAAATGAATTTAATAATGATTATAACATACTCATCATGAAATTTACTACTTTATTAATATACTGTTCCTTAAATAGTGAATAGCGAATGATGGGAAATACATAAGATGCTCTGGAAGATGCACGAAATTAGTGAACTAGTTTATGAATGGTTTGGTGAAGGCATTTCAAACCTGCTTTGCTTTCTTTCAAGGATCTTATGCTAGACACCATTCTCAGGAACTGGTAGTTCCTGAGATTCAATCTAGGCCCATCTTTGCCAGTACAGTTTCCCCTCGGTACACTTTTAGATTCAAGTAGACAACATACCAACAACAGATTGTGTAGGATCCCGCTCATTCTTTTCGGTTCCATTTTGCATGTGACTCAGTCTGCAGAACTTGCCTGAAATCTGAAGTAATGACAACAAACATGGAACGGTTGGAAATTTATAATGGGAAGGAAATTGGAACATTATAGACAGCCTATGCCATACTTGATTGGATCATTATTTCTTTCCTTATAGAGAGCATCATCCATTCGCATCACCAAGGAATGAATTTTTCTAGAAGTCAATTGCATTCTTTTACCAATTAGGATGTTTTATTTCTAATGAATGACTACATGAATAACTAGTTATTAAATTAATTCACATTAGAAATACTTCATGCATTTAATTGAAGAGATGAAGCCTAAAGGAATTGCATTTTTTAAAATAAAGAACTTATTAAAGGACAATTTCAATTCTGTGTGAAAATAGCTACCAATTGTTGAGTGGCATAGGAGTTTTATAACTCTTGTCATATTCATTTCTTTTACTTGCTTCTGGATATTTTGACTTCTTTTCTTGAACCCATTTCAGTCTTCTGATGTTTCATCTAATTTCCAAGTTCTGTTGTCATCATTTTCCTCATTCATTTTCACTTCTGAGGCTCCGTTTTTGTGTTTTCTTTTGATGTAAAGGATAATAGCTGTTGGTCGAATATTTTTCAGGCTTATTAATATGTATTATGCCTTTTGTTACCTTATTTCAGTTATTCTTTAAAATTTACTTTTTTAGTTGCCTCTGGCAGGTGTAGAAGTAGGTGGCATGGTTACCCAGACTTTCCACTGAGCCAGTGCATGGGAGAAAAACAGTAAGTAGAAATAGCACTCAGTTGGACCATCAGGTATTTTTCTCATAATTTAATTTTGATTATTCTTAGTACGGTAAGTGCAAGGATTATTAAAAGTCATGTTCAAGTGGAAAAAGAGATTAAACATAATAATCCTAAATTTGCAGACAAAACACTAAGAGAAATGAATTTCTGTAGTGAAGATAGGCTCGGGAGACGGCCTTGTTATCTGAAAGAGATTTTCAAGGAAGAGCACAGGGTCCTCTGACAGCTAGGAGAGATTAGGGAGCAAGGCAGCCTAGAGGAGGGAGGCGTGGCAGCGAATGCTGATCATCAGTTGACCCCAGACATTACAAGTGTTCTTCAGATTCTTGAAAGTAGTTCCTGTAAAAAATAAGAAAATAAATGGAAAATGTGAGGAAGACATACATCCAAGGGAATATTACTGGGAAAACTGTTCTAATGTCACTCCATGGATATTTGTGTGAATAAAACAAGTAATAAATGGAGAAAAGGTTGCTGCTTTTGAAAGAAATTTGCCTGGATACTTTAGTGCGACAAATCTGTTTCTGCCTTGAGAAACACTGATGAAACTTAGTTTTAATTTGACCAGTTAAAGCTGATTAAAGGTTAAAACTGGTTAAAACTGATTTGACCTGATTCAAGATCAAAATTTAAACTAAACTGTTTCAGGATGAAAAAGGAAGGCCTGAGAAATATGCACTTTATATTTTCTTTCAACATGCCTTGATTCGCACACTCACCTATTCTTTCAGTCATTTGTTGAGTTCCTGCTATGTGCCAGACACTGAAAGAAGCAGCTCAGACTAAGACATGGACAAAGCAGAAGACTTTAATCATTCGTTTTAGAATAAACTGGGATTTTCTAAAGACAGAGTATTTGGTAGTGATTCTAGAGGTTCAGCTACTTCAAGAAAACAGTGTGAAAGTTTAGTGACAAAAATGAAATTAATGTCTCATTTAACCACATGCTGCATTAATAGTTAATTATAATCCCCATATGTTCTGTTCTTTATGCCATAAAATTATTAAGACTAGGAATCATATTTTATCAATATTCTAAATTCTCTAGAAACCTCCTTACAACACTGTATGATAACCTGTGAACAAGACGAAAGCAGAGTGACTTAAATAGAAAAAGACTGTGAAATTTATCTTTATTGAACATAAGTCTTGATCTTAGGTCTTTAAATCACTGTGGCAGGAATGTGATAAAAGTAGAGGGGATTAGAATGAAGAGTTTAAAACTGTGAATATATGTAATATATATACTGAAGCAAAAATTATGTATTACATATTTTATAGGAAGTACTACATACTTATAAAGCTGTAAACATTATATAAACTTCTAATTAGGGACAATAAAACATTAAAAGTGAATGCATAGTTTTAAGGATACAATTATCTGTATTTACAGTTGATTTCACAACTCTGTGAAAGTATTTCCTTCAAAAATTAATTCATGGGATAGACAATAATGTAAATGTCTTTAAAAAATGACAAGAGTGAGATTTTAAAGATAATAAAATATTCTTTTTCCCAGTTCTGAGACATTTTTGCTGATAAAAGGGGTGATTTACCATAAAATGATTTTCAATATCTATTAATTTATAGAATAAATGATGTGTCTTTTACAGTCTTGCATCATTTCAGTTATCAGCAAAAGAACCTAATGAAAGTTTGCCTAAACTCTCCCATGTTAAATGGGGAGATTTAAACTTTGCTCATATTAATATAAATTAGATGACTTTTGTCCTTGCCTGAAGTGACAATGTCAATGTCTGAAACTTACATCTTTCATGTCTATCAGCTAATTAGAATGCGGGAGAGCTTCAGAGGTTTCATCTCTAATCCCCCCTCCTGGATTACATGCAGCGTGGGCACTCTTGTCAGTCATGAAGGGCCCCAAGCTACATTTCCCCAAACCTCTGATAAGCAGAGTCACCATGAGAATCAGCAGTAGGAGGTAAGGAAGCCACCTCTTTATACATCAGAATTTAAAATAAATCTGATAACTGTTCTGTTGCCAAGTCCTCAATCCACTGCTACTGAACAGATACAATCTTTCTCAGAACTGAAAGACTGTCAGTCAAAGCAGTGCTCTGCCCTTGCTGTTTTTATTTTACATACAAGTGTAGAACTAGAAATTGTGTATTTTAGAGAGAGATAAGTTTTGGGTTAGTAATTTCTCCCAAGTCCTGAGAATGTGCTGACTCTTATCTATGTCCTCCTCTCTCGCTGTGATCTCTCACGCTCACTGCTCCTGGCTTCCTCAGTCCTTCTCCACAAGGCGAGGGCCACTGTTTCACTTCATCCCAACTTTGTTGATATTTTTCCAGCCCTTCCCATTGCGTGCTTGGTTTTCCTCACAGCTGTGGACCTTGTGATTGGTTTTGTCAACTGCTTTCCTTTTAAACTGGAATTTACTAGTAACTGGGTTCTTAAGCTTATTTACCTTCAAACTGCTCATTTTTCTGTGTCTGTATCTTTGATGTCAACTGTATACTTTAGGTATCTGTATGTTTTTCCAGACAGTTTTTCTTCTAAAATGTGAATGAAATCAACCTGCCTTTAGACTCAAGTCATACCACTCTTCAATAGTCTCTAGCTCTCTCTTTTGCAGATGCGGTTAAGAATTTGTCACTTGACTCACAATTTCCTTCTGTTTTTATTCTGTGGGGTTTAACTGTCTATAAAAGCACCCGGTGACTCCTCCAGCCCCTCTTCATCTCCTCTGTCTTTTGACTGCAGCCTCTCCTGTCCACAGCTACTCTTTGAACTTTGTCACTCAAATCCATTTCAGAATTCTAAATCCTTGAATTTCTGTAGCTTTATTTCTTTCTACAGTTCTATGGCCTTCTCATATTCCACTTTTGCTGCTTTGAGATAGATCTCTATGCTCTGCAACCTCAAGTTCCCTGGTATAGTATATGTACAGACAATTTATTTATGCAGGAACTTCACTGTCTTCTCTGCTCACTTCCTCCCCACCTTGCTGGATCTTGAGGTCAAACAATGTGGTTTGTTCTCACCAGCACACTTATCTGTCACTTTGTACACTGTCCCATTCCCTGCTTGGATGATCAAACCACCCTCTATTTCTGCTGTTAAGGTGATGATCCCACTGCTCACTCATGAAGATGACCTTGGCTGGACCCCAAGGCTGCTTTGGGTGTTTGTGAGGATCACTTTTTCCCACTTTCCAAACTACGCACCTCTCCTTAGCGATCTTAATATATATATATATGAGTTTACTGGTGCGTTTTAGATATACAAAGAATCACATTCATCATAGGGAATTTGTACCTGTACATGATACATTTTGATTCTTCTTTTTTTCCCATTCCCTTCCCCTCCCCTCACCCCTTCTTCTCCTCCTTCTTTATTTTTTTTTGTGTTTTTTTTGGTACCGAGGATTGAACTTGGGTCCTTGGGCTTGGGCGGCAGGCGGTGAAACCACTGAGCTAAATCCCCAGCCCTCTCCTCCTTATTTATATAGGCTTTGTTTCCATTTTCCTTCTTTTCTCTTTTTTTCTTTTTCCTTCCTTCCTATCCTCCTCCTCCCTCCCTAGTTCCCCTTCCCATTTGAACATTTTCTTCCTGTTTCACAATATCTATTACATATTTTGGTTTTTAATTACACTTTTGGTTTCTCACACCAGAAAAAATACGATATTTGCACACGTGTGTCTGATTTATTTCACTTAAAGAGTATGGCTTTCTGCAGGCTGAAGACTAAAACCAGACCCCTGTCTCTCATTACGCAATAAACTACAATAAAAATGGGTCAGAGATCTAAATATTAAAACAGAAACACCAAATCTTCTAGGAGAGAGAATAGGTAGAAGTCTTGAAGACATGTGTATGCAGACTTTATAAAAACCCCAATCACAGGGAAAATATTACAAAGAATCAACACTTGGGACCTCATCTTATTAAAAAACATTTGAACGATGAACTTGAGACATTTCTAGGTAGATGGGTGCACCTTAATATATATTTTTGTCTTTTTTTGCTTTTAAAGCTCTATCTTGCCTCATAGGTAGAGACGATGGGACTCCTCTGCCTCGAGAAATCTTAACATTTTGCATACATGCCTACAAATATTTGTATTCAGTTCCATTATTCTCTTTTAAAAAAATCTTTTAAAAAACCCTTAACTACTGTCCTCTCTGACTTGTGAGTCAATTTTTCAATTGTGGAATAATTTTTTAGTTACAGAAAAGTTGAGAAGTTTATGCAGAAGTTTCACTCACCCTGTAGTGACTGAATACTAGCTATGAAAGAAGGTCTGAGTCCTGGACTCAGTACCCGTGAATGGGATTTGTGTTTAAAAATAGTCTTCATGGAGATAATGAAGTATTTCAAAATAAGATCCTAAAAAATGAGATCCTTATGGATCTAGGGTTGGCCCTAAATCCAATGACAAGTGTCCCTATAAAAGATAGAAAAGGAGAAAACACAAAGTGGGGAGACCAGGTAAGACTGGAGGGCATCTAACCACAGGAAAACATCAGATTGCCAGTGGCACCAGAAGCTAGGACATTAAGCATGGAAACACTACCTCAGAACCTCCAGGAAGAGGGCCTCTGATACCCATGTTGGGGCCTCAGCACTGCGCGAGAGTTTACTGTGGTACTGTTTTGTGCTCATTACTTATGCAGCCCTAGAAAACAACCCCTTATCTGTTGTTGTTGTTATTATTATTATTATTATTATTTTGGTACTGGGGATCAAACTTGGGTCCTTGCGCTTGTGAAGTAGGTGGTAGAACCACTGAGCTAAATCCCTGGCCCTTTATCTGTTATTATTGTTGTTCTTCTAATATTTACAGTTTACTTTACTGTGATGCATTTATTAAAGTTAAGAAACCAACATTGGTACATCTCCTCATATTAAAAGGTATGAGATCAATGTAGCATCACTGGGAAATCAGCACTACTTAAGGACTTAAAGTGGTGGTTGCCAGATTTCTGTTGTTTTTGGGCACAGTTTGTTTTTTTTTTATTCATCAAGTTTATTGGTACTTTTTAGGTATACAGTATGATGACATTCATCATTGGGAATTTGTACCTTTATATGATGTATCTTGGTTCTTATTTTTTTCCCCATCTTCCTGCCCTCCCTTCAACCCCTCCAAGCCTCCCTATTTGCAAAGACTTTGTTTCCATTTTTTTCCTTTCCCTTCTTTCCTTTCCCCTATCCCCTCTCACTTCTCCTTCCCCTTTGGACCTTTTTTTTTTTTTTTTCCTATTTCATGTCATCTATTCTACATTTTGAACCTTATTTACACTCAGTTTTTCACACCAGAGAAACTATTTGGTATTTACACATGTGTGTCCTATTTATTTCACTTAAGAGTATTGCCTCAATGTGCATCCATTTAGCTATAAATGTCTCTAGTTTCACATTCTTTATGGCTGAGTAATATTCCATTTTATAAAAAAAATATATCTTCTTTATCCAGTCTCCAGTCGATGGGCAATTGGGCTGTTTCCAAGTTTTAGCTATTATAATCTGTGCCGCTATAAAATGGGGGCACATATATCATGTGGTATGATTCTTTTAAATCTGTTGGGAAGATATCCAGTAGGGGCATAGCTGGGTCAAATGGGACCTCTAATCCTAGTTCTTTGATGTATCTCCATACTGATTTCCATGGTAGTTACACCAGTTTACACTCCCATCAACAGTGGAGAAGGATTCCTTTTCCTCCACAACCCCACCAGCATTTATTATTGGTTGATTTCTTGATAGCAGCCATTCTTTCTGGAGTGAGGTGGAATCTCAGCATTGTTTTCATCTGCATCTCTCAATTGACCATTGATGTTGAACATTTTTCCATATGTTTATTTGCTATTTGTACTTCTTTGTGTTAGAAATGTCTGTTCATTTCAGATGCCCATTTTTGGATTGGATCTTTAAATTTGGGGTCTGATTATTTTAAGTTGTTTATGTATTCTAGATAGTAGACCCTTGTCTGAGGAACAGCAGGTAAAATTTATTTTCCCACATTGTGGGTTGTCTCTTCATGCTGTTGGTGGTTTCTCTCGCTGTGTAGAAGCTTTTTAATAAGATAAGATCCCAGTTGTGGATTCTTTGTGCTAGTTCACGTGCAACTGAGGTTTTGTTTATGAAGTCTTTTGCCATGCCAATATCTTCAAGAGTTCTACCTAACCTCTCTGGCAGCCGGTTTAGTTTTTCTGTTTTAATATTTAGATCTTTGATCCATTTCAATTTTAGTTTAGTGCATGGTGAATGATATAGGTCTAGTTTTAATCTTTGGCAAGTTGAAACCCAATTTTTCCAGCACCATTTATTAAAGAGGCTATCTTTCCTCCAATGAAGGTGTTTGGCTCCTTTGTCAAAGATGAGGTGGTTGAGTGTGTTTAGAATTGTTTCTGCCTCTTCTAATCTGTTACACTGATCCTTGGATCTGTTTCTTTGCCAGTACCATGCGTTTTTATCACAGTAGCTTTGTAATATAGTTTCAGGTTGGGGATTGTGATACCCCCCTACCTTGTCTTTGTTGCCTAGAATTTCTTTTGCTAGTCTAGGTCTCTTCTTGTTCCAAATAGATATTTGTATTGTTTTCTTAAGTTCTGTGAAGTACACTGTTGGAATTTCAATTGAGATTGCATTGAATCTATATAGTAGTTTTGGAAGTATGGCCAATTTCATTATATTGGTTCTTCCTACCCAGGACCAAGGGATGTCTTTCCATTTTCTGATATCCTCTTTGATCTCTTTTTTCAGAGTCCTGCAGTTTTCAGAGTAGAGGTCTTTGATTTCTCTCATTAGGTTGATTCCTAGGTATTTCATTTTTTTTTGGATGCTATTGTGAAAGGCGTTGTTTCTTCAATTCCTCTCTCAGTGAGTCTGTTGTTCATGTACAGGACGGATATTAATTTTTGTGTGTTGACCTTGTATCCAGCTTCTCTACTGAATTTGATTATTAAGTCTAGAAGACTTTTGGTAGAGTTCTTGGGGTCTTCTGTGTAAAGTATCATGTTATCTGAAAATAGTGACAATTTAACTTGTTCATTTTTTTATCTTTATTACTTTTATTTCTTTCTCTTATCTAATTGCTGTGGCTAATGTTTCCAGAACTATATTGAACAAGAGTGGTGATAGTGGACGTTCTTGTCTTGTTCCTGATTTTAGCATGAAGGATTTCAATTTTTGATGATTTAGTATGATATTGGCTGTTAGTTTTTCATAGATGGCTTTTATCAGGTTGAGATAAAGACCATCTATTCCAATTTTCTGTAGAGTTTTTTTTTTTTTTTTACCATGAATAAGTATTGGATTTTGTTGAATGCTTTTTTCTATATCTGATATTCTGTCCTCACATTGGCTCATTCTGCTGCATAAACTATCAATGGAGTTTTTAATCTCCTGGATATCTGGGCATCTGTTTTATGGATTCCATTTTGTTCCTATGCTGGGATTCCATCATGTTCCTCAGCTCCTCTATTTTTTTATCTGTGTTTGCTGTAGAGTTATTAATCATGTCTTGCACTATGGACACAATCTCTGTTGAGAAATTATTTCTGATTTCATTTTTTTCCAGATCCTCTTTTGTTTCCAATTCAGGGAGTCCAGGTGAGTTTCAGATTGTTCTATCTTGTTACCCCTTGGATTTGCCTTTGCTGATCTGGAAGTCTGGTTTTGAGTCTTGTTTAGGTGTCATCTCATTTCTACTAATGCAGTTGATGCAGTCTGCTGTGCCTTTACTGAGGTGACTCTGGTGTCCCAGTGGGCTTCAATTCTCACCAAGCCTCAGAGAGACCTTCTCTGTCTTGCTCACCACTGTGTCAATTCCTGAGTTCAGAATGATGGGGTTCTGGATCCCCACACAGGGCTGTTGTCCAGGAGGGCTTCTGGCTGGGTCTGGATGCACTTACTGATGGTATCTGGGTTGGCCTCTGGCTGGGGCCTGAGATCTTGTGCAGCTCTTTTCCAGGTGGGCCTTTGGCTGGGGCCAGTGTGCCCAAGCCACTGGTGTCTGGGTGAGACCCTGTCTGGGGCCTGTGTACCCATGCTGCTGTTGTCCAGGTGGGCTTCTGGCTTGGGTCTGCATGCACTTAAGGATGGTATCTGGGTGGGCCTCTTAGTGTGGCCTTTAAGCCTGCATAGCTGTTGTAAGGGTGGGCTTCTGGCTGGGGTCTGCACCTACTTACAGAAGGTATTTGGGTGGGCCTTTGGCTCTCTGTGTTGTAGATATTATTTTTCCCTTGTATCTTCTATTGTATGGAAATAAGTAAGTGCAGATTTTACTCAATGAAAGATGAGTGTGTATTTGCAATATTTCTGTAAGGCAGATTTGTGTCTTCTCCTGCATTTATTTTTTTCATTCAACTCAATTCTTATTAATATAGGCTTGTACCCCATGGATTTTTAACTCTTCTTCCATTTTTCATTCTAAATGAAATATCTTTTTTCCATGCTTAATTATTTAACCTTTTTTAAGAGCACCTATCCAAACCCTCTTGTTTCTTTCCATCTCTCTGAATACCTTCCTCTCTTGCTCTCTACCTCTTTTCTTGTCTCCCTCTTGCATTTATTGAATATTAATTGAGGACCAGACACGATCTGTTGCTGAAGGAGGAGGGATGAACAATATGTGGTTCATGTTCTCTAGGAGTTCAGAGCCTAGAAGATCCTGCTGTGTACTGATTACCATGCCAGGTCTGAGGATGGAAAGACACTTTGAAGGCACCTAGAAGGGAACACTGCCTGACTTTTTCTAGTTTCTTACCTGAGTCGACTACATAACCCAATTCACTGATTTAAAGATTTCCTTGCACTGTGCAAGCGAGATTACATTACTTGCATATTTTCAGTTTCTATTCTATGCTAAGCATCATCATATATTTCTGTTTATCTCTCAGGATTCTCTCCTAGGCTCCAAATTTATTTATTCTACTACTACTACTTGGCATGGTCCAGAGATACTTCAAATGATATCCAGATAATTTCTTTCTCCTCTATGTCTAAACTTTATTAATGATACCACTGCCATTTCCAAAAGAAGAAACCTGGGATTTGCTGTGAGCAACTCCCTAGCTCCCTACTATCTTCTAAATCCAATCAGGCACCAAACTTGTGCCACTTATATCATAAAGATACCACCAATAATTCACTAATATTTGTCTCTGTATCTCTGCATTTGCATAATATGCCTCCACTAAACTCCTCTGATCATATTCCTTCCTCCTCTTTGTCATCGTCCTCCTTTTCATTGTCATCCTTCTCCTTCTTCCTCTTCCTCTTTCCTCCTTTTCTTCCTCCTTCCTCCTCTTCCTCCTCCTCTTCTCCTTCTTCCTCCTTCTCTCTTCTTCTTCCTCCTCTTCTTCCTCCTCCTTCTCTCTTCTTCTTCCTCCTCTTCTCCTTCCCCTTCCCTTTCCTCCTCCTCCTCCTCCTCCTCCTCCTCCTCCTCCTCCTCCTCCTTCTCTCCTTCTCCTTCTCTTTCTCCTTCTTCTTCTTTCCCCCGGGAATTGAACTCCTGAGTTCAAGTCCTTGGACTTGACAGGTGGGGCAGCACCACTGAGCTACATCCCTGGCCCTCATATTCCCTTCTATTCAAGGTACTATCAGCACTTTTTTCTCTGCAGTAGAAGAGCCAAAAATACAAAGCCCTGTAAGACATGATCTTTGTCTACCTTGTCATGGGTGAGTGCTTGCACAGTTTAGTCAGTGAGCCACATGTCAGTCACCCTTTGAACTTCTGAGGCTGGGGCACATCCTCTCTGCTCCTGGAAGGCCTCTTCCCCCTTTGCCATAAGCCCCTTCCCTGGCTTCATGACCATCTTGAACACTGTCCTCAGGACTCTTTTCCTAAACTCTGCAGGGGCAGGTACTTCTCTGTGCCTCCAAAGCATGTAAATGTCTACTGGAATTTTTTTGCATTATGTTTTTATTACTTACATATGTAAATTTCTTTTACTGGACTAAGCTGCTAGCAAATTGTACAAGTATTTTATTTATCTTTGTATATTCATTGCTAGCCACACAGTAGCTGGTTTTCATTGTACATGTGCTCAAGGAATGAAGGATTACAAATCTGCAAACACTTTATTTTCTTCCTTGCCAGCTAGATGATAGTTCTAGACTGATATTGTCTATTTCATATAAAAATGTATTACCTAGATAATTTTAACTTCAATTGATTTCCTTTGTCAATCAAAGATAAATTCTGTTGCTGAAGGAATGGACTATAGAATGAGGTCCTTGAGTTCCAGAAGACAGATTTGGCACCAGGTTGTTGAGATATTCATGATAACAAATTCCATGATTTTGTGGTTGGTAAATATTCAGAAGTGTGGTTTATAAGGCATCTGAATGTGAATCTGTGCTTGTTGCAAAAAGGAAAATATGAAGACATTGTCATCTATTCCATTGCTTTCTTTGTGACAGGAAAAGATCAACCATGAAATGAAAATGTTCTTTTTCGATACAAATGTCTGTGCATTCATATATATATTTTTAATGCTTTGAGTTTTTGTTGTTGTTTAAAACCAACTTAAGAAGTTGAATATAAAAATATAATGGCTCAGGAAGTGATAAAAATATATTTTTGCACATTCTGGTCACCACTTAAATTAGTTTTCAGAACGAATGAAGACAAGCTACTCCTTCCCTTTTCTCTCTCAGGATAACACACTAATCCTAGTAGCCCAGCTCTGTCTCCCTGGAATCAGTGTAGGAAATATAGGTAAAGGTCTCAAGCAAAATAATAATGAGATGCATCAAGAGAAGACTGGATTTCTAAATGGCTTATCTAACTCTTGGAATTTTTCATTATAGCAGAAATACTGAATCAATACAACGGCATCCTTGTGGATGCACCTAGGGTTTTGGTCACTAATTACCCTCAGCCTAATACATGGCTTGAATAAACCTGAGTGATTTGGAGGTAATCTAGCCTCTGAGTTGCACTGTGTTTGCTTTTTTGTTTGTCTTAAGATGGAGAGAGTTTTAAAAGGAAAGAAGAAACAAGAAATGCATATATTTCTTTGGATTTTAAATCAATTCTGATATTTTTGTAGGCTAACATTGGCTCTTGGGATGTCCTTAAGTCCTGCTAGGAGGTCACCTTTCCAAACTGGACTGGTCTCCTGACACTGTCTCTTGGGTGAGCCTCTGTCCTTCGTCACCTGGGTATCCATTCTTCCCCAGCAGCCTGTAAAAACAAGGTTTTGAGTTGGAGCTGAGGTTCATTCTTCCTATTCTTTCAAGTCTATCTGCAAGATGAATCCTCAATATTTGTTTTGTAGAACAGAACTCACAATTGATGCAGGCATCATACTATAAAATCTTATCAGGTTTTAAAAATGTCATTTATAGTGAAATGCCATGGAAGTAAAGGTCCCAAGGTATCATTTTAAAGTGCTGCCCATACACATTGGCTTTGAAAAAATAAATCAAAATAGCATTTTAAACAGTGAAATTTCAGTTTTCAACATTCTTAAATGTTATCAACTAACTAAACAAGAGTGACTTAAACACAAGTTTAAACAAACGAAATAAATGCTACTAAAAAGGTGATGTGGGATAGCAGAAAGTCTAGTAGTTTTGAATTCAAATAAGTCTGGTTTCAAAATTCATTATTTTATTTCCCAGCTCTTTTTCCTATAGTAAATTAAATTTATGTGAAGAAGATTCATTATATGAAAAATGAGGACAATGATATGTTCCAGAGGGGCTACAGTCAGATTAAAAATAATATACAATGTTGAGCCTTACTAAATTTAATTAGCTATGACAATGATTTGTAATAACTTTATTTCAGGTTTTTATCATGACAAAAATTGTGTCAATTTATCATATAATATATATAATCAAGTGACTTTGTAACCTCTTTGCCCATAAATATTTTTATGACAGTACAAAAAGAAACTTATCAATAAAAATAAAGATATATTGCAAGAAGGGTAGATGCACCTACTAATAATTGCAAGATTCATCCACTAACAGTACTATCGCATTTCCAAGTTCTAAATATTATGATAGGAGTATAATTAGCAAGAGTTAAGAATACAGCAAAATACGATTAACTGTAGACATTTCCAGGGACTACTGTAATCTTTGTTCCAAGTGGATTTTTATAGAGAAACTCAGTATATGTCTATGGTAGTTCCCTGGCTGACCTGGCCTTCCCTTACGAAAAACTCTTCATTCATTTTAACATAAATACTCAAGAAAAATCAGTAATTTTAAATGGAGCTGATTCTTTTCATATGTTTTTGGCCCCAAATTTCCCCTCACATTTGAAGTTAATATTGTCATAAGACTTTTGAGTAGTTATCAGTGAGTCCCCTTCCAGATAAATTCATAAAGAATACCATCAGATTAGTGTTAGAGGACAGTTCTCCATCAGAAATCACTAGGATGAACACCATGAGGGCACTATGTAAAGCTTTTAAGATTTGGAAGTAATAACCCATAATGATTACAGGAATTTCTCCTTAAACCCAGTATTATAGATGAAAACTTTTGAAATCATTGCTCTGGGTCACAGAGTTAAATTCAGAAAAGGTATGGCCATTTTGCATGTATCAACTTTTATGTGCTAAGTTCTTAGTGGACATGTTTCTAACATATATCTTTATTTGTGTATGTTTATTTAAATATGTCAATCTATGTCAAATATTTGCTAGCTTTCTTCAGATTAAATTATCCATCATTCTATTTTTTCCCCATTAACTTTATTAGGTATAAAATATAGTTACATTCATCATTGGGATCTTGTACCATTACATGAGTCTTGGCTCTTATTTTTTTTCCCCCTTCCCTTGCCCTCCCTTCACCTCCTCCACCCTTCCCTATTTGCAAAGACCTTGTTTCCATTTTTTCCTCTTCTCATATTTTGTCCTTTCCCTTTTTTCCCTTCCCCTACCCCTCCCAATTCCCCTGCTCTTTTAGACCTTTACTTCCTGTTATAAAATATCAGTTAAACATTTTTAAAATTACAATATTAAGATCTAGGAGACATTACCACAGATTTTACAGAATTTAAAAGGATATAGAAAGCATATTACAAAAATCGTTTTTGAAATAAATTTGACAACTTCTAAGAAGTAACTTAGAAGACAAATTAATGAAACTAACTCTGGAGGAAATATAAAATTTGAATAGCACCTATTAAAGAAAGTATATTCCTAGCTTGAAAACCTACCTATATGAAAACAGCAGGCTTGTAAACATTTTAACTGATAAATTATATCAAACATTTAAAGCAGAAAAAAGAAGGAACACTTCTCCCCTCATTTTAGGAACTCAACATTGTGCTAATCCTAAAACTGGATAAAGATAATAGAAGAAAAAAGTATGAACATAGAAATTTGTTTAACAAAACAAACTATTAGAAGTCAGATCTGGCAGTATGTAGAAAGTGGTTTTATTATAGGGATGGCAGTGTTGGTTCAGCACTGGAAGATCCACCCCCAAAAGTCATCATTTTAACAGAGGAAAGGAAAAAGCCATATGATCCTGTCACTAATTGGAGAAAGAATATTGGACTAAATTCTACAGCTGTCCATGGTAAAAGCTATCAGGAGACTAGAAGTAGAACAGAAACTTCTCAACAGATTAAAGACATGTACTCCATACTTCCAGCAAGAATGCCTTATATAAATGGAGAAGATACAATGCTTTCTCCTTAAGGTGGGGAAAAAGGGCAGATATGCTTACTCTTTATCTGTCCATTAAACTTTGAAACCTAGTCCCTACCAAAATAGTCTGGCAATAAAATGACACAATTAGGATAGGATTGGCATGGCAGAAGCAAAATCTTTATATGTAGTTGAAATGATCATCTACAGAGAAAATACTAAGAAATCTCTAGGAGCCCCTAGAACTTGTACTTGAATTTAGCAGGATTAGAAAACACAAGGTATATATAAAAATTCAGGTCTGTGTATACTTGCTATAAATGAAGAACTGGATATTGAAATTTAAAAGTTATGTAGGAATTCAAAGGACCTAGAAAAGTTAAAAACAAAAACAAAAACAAAAACAGTGTTGGAAGACGTTTAGTACCTAATTTTAAGACTTCTTCTAAAGCTACAGTAATCAAGGCAGTGTTGGTGTAAGGAAAAACATATAGATCATTGGAATAAAACAGAGAATCTAGAAATAGAACTACACTTATATGGTCCACTGAGTTTTGAAAGATTATTTAACATTAGCATTTTATAGAATATAAACTCAATTCAAGAGCTGAGGAAGAGATAGTGTTTTCAGCAAACGGCACTAGAACACCTGGTATCTGTATATAAAAAATTAACCTCAACCCTTTTTTTCCATATATGAAAATAACTTGAAGAGATCTATGAACCTAAATAAGAAAGCCTAAAAGTATAAAACTTTAAGAAGAAATTATAAGGGAAAATATTTATGAATTCATGGTAGGCAAGAACTACCTAGGATGCAAAAAACATGATGGATAAAAGAAAAAAATTGATAAATGAGATTCCATCAAAATTTAGAACTTTAAATGACATCATTAAGAAAATGAAAAGTAGTCCTTAAACAGACCATATTTACAATGCATATAACCTATGACCAGAATATATAAAGAACTCTTACAGCTCATTAATAGACAACCCAATTAAAATGTGGACATAAGAAGATGATAAATAGCCAGTATAGTACAAGGAATGGTGTGCAACTGTAGAATCAGAAAAATACTAATCAGTACAATAATAAGATTGAATTATACACTCATTAGGGAGATGAAGTTAAAAGTTTTAAAAGCTTTGTCATGACTTTTTCTTTTTCTTGGATTCTCCCCCTTTGCATTTAATTTGTCACTCCCAGTGGATTCATTCTGCTGGGTTTCCTGGGGTTGTGATCCTCATCTTTTCCTAGGGTATTGTCTAAAATTTTTTGGAGTGCCGGTTTGGTATTCATGAAGTTCCGGAAATGCTCTTAATCATGAAAGTATCTTATTTCTCTATCAATTTTGAAAGATAGTTTTGCAGGGTAAATCAATCTGGGTTGGAGGCTGTTTTCCTTTAGGGCTTGAAATCCATCACTCCAAGCTCTTCTTGCCCTGAGGGTTTGCATTGAGAAGTCTGCTGTGATTCTGATGGGCTTTCCTGTGTATGTGATTTGTTTCTTTTCTCTCACTGCTTGTAGAATTTTATTCTTCTGTTGGATTTCTGGAATCCTAACTATTATATGCCTATGTGTAGATTTTTTTTGATTAAGGCTAGCTGGAGTCCTATATGCCTGACTTATCTGTATGTCAAGTTCTTTTCCCCTCCTTGGGAAATTTTCTGCCGTCACTTCTGTGAAGAGTTTTTTTAATGTCATCTGCACTCTCTCCTCTTTCTTCATTGACTCCAATCAGTCTTATGTTACTCTTCTTTGGATCATCTAGCAGCTGCTGGATGGATTTCTCGTGTTCCCCTACAATTTTAAAGCAATTTTTCTTTTCCTCCTCACTAATTGCAATCTTATCTTCTATATCTGAAATTCTATCCTCACATTGGTTCATTCTGACGTGCAGACTTTCGATGGAGTTTTTAATCTCTTGGAAATCTGTTTGTATCTGTTTTATGGATTCCATTTGTTTCCTATGTTGGGATTCCATCATGTTCCTCAGATCCTCTATTTTTTTATCTGTGTTCTCTCTAGATTTATTAATCATGTCTTGCACCATGAGCAAAATCTTTGCTGTTATCTGAGTAATTATTTCTGATTTCATTTTTCCCAGATCCTCTTTTGTTGCCAGTTCAGAGGGTCCAGGTGGTTGAGTATCAGATCGATCCATCTCGTTTCCCTTTGGGGTTGCTGTAGGTGATCCAGAAGTCTGTTTTTGAGGCTTGTTTATGTGTCTTCTCATTTCCCTGGGGTGGGGGGTGCTTCTGGCACCCACACAGCTCACCTTCTCTGCCCTAAGACCTTGGGATGGCATCGGGGGAGCTTCCTTCCAGGAGCTGGGACCGGCTCAGCTTTTCTGTCCTAGGACCTTGGGATGGCGGTGGGGGAGCTTCCTTCTGGGTGCTGGGACTGGCTGAGCTTCACTGCCCTAGGAGCCTGGGATGGAGGTGGGGAGCTTCCTTCTGGGTGCTGGGACAGGCTGAGCTTCACTGCCCTAGGAGCCTGGGATGGAGGTGGGGAGCTTCCTCTAAATTATCCATCATTCTTAAGATATCTTGAATTCAGTTTCTAATCTTATACCTTTTTTATTTTTCTCTGAATCTTTTATGATTCTTGACCTAAGGAAAGTCAAATACTGAGGAAAATGAACAATCCTTGAATTGAATCATTGCTCACTGTCTACCTGTCTTCTCAGAGCTATTTTGGGGATTCTCTGGATCTTTTGCCTATCACTTCTAAATTCATTTCGTCTACATGTTTGCATTTCTCTGGTTCCTGGGAAAAGCATATTGGAATCAGGGAGTTACCAGGTAAGGCTCAACTCATATGCAGTTCAGATTTCTTGCACACTCAAAAACACACAGTAAACATGAACCTGAGTGGTGTGTGCTCACTATGGTGTTGGTTTGGAGGCATATCTGGACTGCTGATTTTTACAGTATTGATCCCAAACTGGGTACTTTGTTCTAGAAAGAATTTGACCTTTGTTGAGATAAAAGGTGCCATTTGACTTTTAGAAGTAGTTTGAGTTGGTACACAAAAACAAATATTTCATTCTCATAACATATATAAAGATCGGTAGTACTGTTTCAGTGTTAATTTGAGTAGCTTCAATAATGTTTGTAACAACATTTTTTTTTTTTTTTTTGATGTAGGGTATCGTTATGTAGTTCAGACTGGCCTTGAGCTCACTATGTAGCCCAGGCTGGCCTTGAACTCAGTGATCCTCTTGCCTCAGTCTTCCAACTGCTGGGATCATAGGTGTGCGCCACCACACCCGGCCTTGTAACAACAAATTTAACAATCTTCTTTATGTACTTTTCTCATTAACCCGCTCAGACATCCCACAATGGGTTCCTATTTCTCTACATCCTTTTCTGGCTTTCCAGTCTAATCTCACAATACTTCCAGGACAGCTCCTTCACTCCATATCTTTGGATATCATTGTTGATTCAAAATTTAAATATTCAAAGAAATTTCGAATATGCTTCTATTTATCTTATGTTACTACTTTGATGTGCATGCTTAGATTTTTTGAATGGCATAAACTGTGTTCTTTTGTACGTTTAAAATATATTGAGAATCCAACCACTTAACCAACTTTATTGCTATCATCTGTGTCATCCTCTCTCATCTGGATTATTGCAACCACCTCTAATATGTCTCCTTGTGTTTGTTATACCTGGCCCAGCGTGGTCATTCTCTGCACAGGAACCAGTGTGATCCTTCAAAAGATAAGCCAGGTCCTGTTATCCTTCTGCTCAAAACTCTCTAATGTTTTCCTATTTCAGTTGAGTAAACACAAAAGTAACAATAATTGTTTATAATGTCTTTCATCATCTAGCTCCTGGCTGTCACCTTGTCCATTCTCCTGGATCTTTCCATTCCAGCCATACTGATCTCTCATCTTGGTCATGTGTGCCAGGCATGGTCCTATCTTAAAGTGTTTGCATTGCTGTCCTTTGTGCTTAGGTATCTGCAGGATTCATTCTGTCAAATGTCTTAGGTTTCTGTGGAAATATTTGTGGTCTTTCCAGACAACTCTGATTAAAATACATGATTCATTGTACATCTTAGCCCTAACTTTCCTTGGAGTTGTGGTCTGAATATTCCCAGAAATTCATGTGTTGGAACTTAGTGGTCAATGTGATGGTATTAGAAGATGATGTCTTTTGGAGGTGATTAATCTATGAGGGGAGAGACTTCATGGATGGTATTATGATCCCTATAAAATGTTTTAAGAGATTGGGTTCATATACTCTTATGACATGTGAGAACAGAACACAAGGCACTGTTTTAGAAGCAGAATTAATGGACCTGTTAATGCCTCAATATTGGACTTCCAGCATCCAGAACTGTGGGAAATAAATTTCTATTATTTATAAGTTACCTAGTCCAGTACTTTGTTATAACAGTACCAATAGGCTAAGATGATCTTCATAGATTTATCCCCAAGTAACATATTACATATTTTCCCTTTTTACCCCTTTTCTTCCCATGGAATGTAAGTTTTATGAGAGTACCTTGTCAGTTGTGTTCACTGCTAAGTCTGCATCTCCTCTCACATAGACAGTCCATTCATATTTACTAGGTAGATGAGTCAATACAAATGCGTGTCACATTAATAAAATTTCTTTTTGGGTAAAAGGCATTGGGCACAATAGCAATGGACAAAGAAGAAGTCATTCTTATTTTTACAGAAGTCTAAATAGGTAGTGAAAGTGGCAGTTGGTCACATTTTTGCAAAGTATGAATACATTTTGATCTATATTCAGGTGAGACATTTCAAACATACTAGGTAATGTACTTTGATCTGTAGACAATTTCTAAGGACTGGCTTTTTCACCTGAACAACTAGTTTCTAGTTTCCAAAATAAGAACTCTAAACTATTTCTCCCCTCATGTTTATTTACAAATCTTAAAAAATATAAATGATAGGAAAGCTTTAGAAACTGGCAGGGGATAGAAATCAGCTTACTGAGATGTCATTTAGCAATTTTTTCAGCTCCTAATGAGAATAAATTGGGGATTTGGGGAACCTTTTCTGTCCTTAGAGAGAAGAATTCTTTGGGAAAATAATTCTTGGTAAGTTACCAAGAGTCAAAAAAAGTATCTGAGTTGGATGGAAATGATAAGGATGAAAATGATAAAAATAACAGTATCTAATATATATGGGTGCTCACTATGTGTAGGAACTGCTCTAAGTGGTTGGTCACGCAACCCTGTAAACTAGACACCATTATTCCCATTTTTGCAAATGAGGAAATTCAGGTGCAAAGAGGTTGAATAAATTGTCAAGGTCATAAAGAAAATGTAAATAGCAAAAATGGAATTGGAGGAGGGCTTGGTACCAATGCCTTCTCTCTCTTAAACTGTAAGTCATATTTCCTACCTGAGGATAAGTAGAACTCCAAAAAGTCTATGCATGTTCACGCATGTATGGACCTGTTCATGTGTATGTGTGCAGAAGCTGACATAGGTGCGCATGGGTCTGTGAGGGTGATAATAGAGATGATACTACGTCAGCATTGAAAGTGACAGAACTCTGAAGAGAGTGGAGGTGAGCAAGTCGATACCATTGTTAAGGAGCTTTACATTTGTATTTTTACTTACTCAGCGTAGCAACTCTTACAAGAGACATAATCTTTTATATTGAGTATTGAGCCCAGGGCCTTCACTCTGAACTACATCCCCAGCCCTTTTTAAAAATTTTTAAATTTTGAGACAGGGTTTCACTAACTTGCTAAGTTGCCTAGGTTGGGCTCCTCCTGCTTCAGCCTCCCAGAGGGCTGGGATTATAGACAGGGACCACCATGCCCGACTGGATCACTTTTTAAATTTTGTGACATAGTAGAGAATTGCCCAGTCAGAGACATTCAGGTTGGGAGGAAAATCCTCATAGCTCTACTGGAGCCCCATGGGAAGCCACTCTGGGTTTCCTGTTGATATCTTTTGTACCCAGAAGCATCTTTCAGTCCCCTGCATGGCTGGGAGGGGACACCAGCCAAGAGAAAATGTTGGGTCATTGAGGATGGGAACTGAGGCTAGGATTGCCAAATATCATAAGAGACCTGCTGATACTAAAAAATTATTTGTTGTTATCTGAAATTAGAGTACCTTGTTTTGTTTGTTTGTTTGCTAAATCTCACAACTCTTCTCCACCTATCAGAAGTACTGGGCAGATTACATGAGCAGAGTCATATAAGGACTTTGTGAGTCCTTATAAAATCTGCCAACTGTGTTTTTGTTCACATATCATACTAGAAACAGTGTCTGCCTAGTATCTACCAGGACCAGGTATCAGAAAATGATCTGCATAAGAATTTGTGAACAGTACCTCCACAGCTTACAGTGTTTACTACAGTGGTTCTCGAATTTTAGTGTATATTAGGATTGCTTGGGAAGCTTGTTAAACATTGTTAGCCTCAATTCCAGAAGATCTTGGTTTTAGGAGTAGAGCCCTGAATTTTCCTTTTAATGTATGCTTTAGGTGATCTTGAGGTAGAGGCTTCCAGGAACATACTTTGATGTTGTCTTCATCCATTTGGGCTGCAGTAACATCTTAGACTGAGCACTTTGTCCATGATGAAAATTTATTGTTTACAGTTCTAGAAGCTACAAAGTCCCAGAATAAGGCACCTGTGGATCTGATACCTGGTGAGAGCCCCATTTCTCATAGATGCTACCTTATTGCTCTATCTTCACAGCATGAAAGAGTCAGGAGAGCTCCCTCCATAAGGATACTAATCCTATTCCTGGCAGTGGAGCCCTTGGGACTTAATTTGCTCCCAAAGACCCCACTTCTTAGTACTATTGTATGTGGTATAGTTTCTGATGTGAATTTTGAGGGGATCCCACTATATAACCATAGCAGGTATGTATTGCGCAAGTGGATAAAAGGACACTTCATCTAGACATGGGGAGTGTCAAAATAAGAAACACCCCACAGTGAGACTTGAGACTCTGGGACATTTGTGTGATTTGAGTCCTCTGAGGTGTTAATGCAGATTGAGAACATTATTGTATTGTACATATTACTCTTTTTAAAAATGAAAGTATCTTCTGACATAATGTAATTAGTATGCTAGCAAGCAGGAGTTGGCTACAAGCCTATTAAACTTTCTAAAAGAGAGATTTCTCTCTGATTTCTATCGGAGTCTTAAGTCAAGTCAAGCATGATATTCTTTTCAATCTGTGTAGGCTCCTTGAGCCACAGTCAGTTCTGTACCAGATTTAAATATGAGAGCTTTATTTCTAGAAGGAAAAATTTCACTGTTTCATAGGGTTAAAAAGCAAGACCTGTACCTATAATTTTTCAACCAATTTTGTATTTCAGCACAGTGTTTGTGGTACCAGTATGGTATATTCAGACATTTCTGTATTGGTTGTTGAACACCCCAACTGCCGAATCCTCTACAAAAAAGTCAAAGCATCGAGCATTCTGGGAGGGATGCCAACAACAAATTGTAGTAATCCAGTCTTGTTGTTATAAAGGCATGAATCAAAAGCTCAGCATCTTGCTGAGACAGCAATCATCTTAACCTTGTTATACTCCTGAGATGGTAATATGAGGTCTTATCAATATGGCTGATACGGCTCTCAAAGGAAAGCTGAGGGTCAAAAATAGCTGAAATTTATCATGAGGAATATGGCTGTGTGGGATGTCTAGCTGTGGAATTGTGACTACCTATTAAATCTGCTGTTAAGCAAGAAATATGTGGTCTACTGGTTGTAGGATAAGAAAAGTGGAAGGAGATAGCATCAAGAATGAAATAAAACTGGTCAAATGAACTGAAAGTCTGATATCTTAATTTTCAGTCACAGACATCAGCTTTTGTGATTACCACTTAGGCATTAAGTGGGGAATAGTTCCATGCCAGGGAAGATTAAAAACTTTCTGTGTGGCTAGTTTTTAAGTGGTGAAATCTTTTCAAAGAGGTTTTTTTTTTGTTTTTTTTTTGTTTTTTTTTTTTAATCAAGGCTAGGCTGTGTTCATGCAAAAAGCAAGTTATAAGTGACTCTAGACAATTAGTAGCATCTAAATTAGAGTACAAAATAAGCCTACTGTGATCTATGTTGTCTATGTTTTATTTGAGCTTTATATCTAGCAACTTTCTTAGAAAGAAGTCAAACCAAGATTGATGCCAGAAGACAGAGCTTTCATTAGGAGTCATCATTAACATTCAGTTCCAATCTCATGCCCTCCAGAAAGCAAGATAATATGGAGAGTGTTCAAAAGTCCAGGCTTTGGAGGGATGAAGAGGTGGAAATGAATCATAGCTTTGTTGTTCCTAAGTTGTGAGACCTTGAGCAAGTCACTTAACCTCTCTGTGCCTTGGTTTTATTGTCTATAAAATGCAAGTAGTACCAGTACTTGTCTCAGAAAAGTTTTATGTGGATAAAATGAGTCGACTTTTGCAAAATGTTTCTGCAGTGCTTTGCACATGGCATACACTTTCTAAATCTTAGAGGTTGGAATTTTGAGAACACCCTCCTCAGCAATTGCATCATTTTATTTTAACAGTTTCACCTAGGTTTTGAACAATTTGAGGAATTTAGGAAAAGTAAATACAGGCAAAGCATCACCTTATTACTTATCAAGAGAATGAAGTTCAGTTTGAGAGACAAGTTGGCTGCCTTACTGCACCTAAAATGAGGTAGACTTATACTTCTTGTCATCTAGTCACCACTGAGGCCAGTTTTCCTGTGAAATGAGAAGAAAATCTTATAGGAAGCTCTTTTTCCAAGAAGAATGAGAACTGGGGTGAATCTAACAAATATTCTTCACAAATTAACCAGAGCACTCACTCCCTATTACCACAACCTAAGGAAGTAAAAGGCCAGGAAACACCAGGAGTGTGTCAGATAAAAGTCCTTCCCACAGAAACAAAGACCGAGGAGATGTTCCCATCTAATATAAGAGATTAGCACCACCACCACCTTTATACTTAATTCCATAATTAAATATTACCTTCTGCCTTTATCTTTTCGAGTCATACTATGACTATTCATTTCCCATTGCTGCTATAACAAATTACTGCAAATTTAGTGGCTGAAACAATACAAATTTATTCTCTTCTGGAGGTTGGAAGTCTACAATCATCCTTACTGGGATAAGGTCAAGGCCATTTCCTTTTGGAGGTTCTGAGGGGCGAATCTTTTCTCTGCTTCTCTTTTCCCAGAGGCCATCTGGTTGAAACTGCTTCACTGTATCACTTCCAACCTCTTGTTCATCATTATCTCCTACTACTGCCTTTCATCTTCTTGCCGCCTGTATATAAGGACCTTTGTGACCACACTGGGCCTCCCTGTGTAATCCAGGAGAATCTCCCATTATTAGATTCTCAATTTAACCACATCTACAAAGTCACTTTTACCATGTAAGGTGACATATTCACAGGTTCCAGGGACTAGGACATGGTTGTCTTTGGGAAGCCATTAATCAGCCTACCACAATGACATTTTGATTGCCTGCATTTGCCTTATAGGTATTTTTCATGTCATAATGTGTACAGAATTTTAAAAAATATTTCTTGAATCAGGTTGTAAATTCCCCAAGGATACACATCTAGTTTCCCATGTTATATGCCTTCTTATTTTGTTGTCTCACGTTAAAAGCAAAATCACCTCTCATAATAGGCACTCAGTAAAACTTATTGATTTAAATCCTTTTAAATAAGAAAGTCTTTAGAAAGGAAGCACGAATTTGGAGTATTTATGTTCCAGGACAAACAAAATCTTAGCTTTGACTTGATTCTACAAACATTGATTGTGTAAAAAAACAATGTACTTAGAGTGAAACATTAAAATGTGACTTATTTTGCAGAAATCTCACTGTTGGACTGTAGAGAGGCTTCAGGACAATTAAGTGTTAAGATTTGCAAGAAATCCATGTGATTATTCCTGTCATAGTCTCCTTGCTAAAAGAAAAGAGAAGAAATATTGCAATTCTTATGAGTGGATGTGAAAACTTACACTGCACAATTTAACTTGCCCTCACCATTAAGCTTTGGAGGAAGGAGGATTATTATACAATGGAATCTATTTCTGATTTAGCTGCAACGGTTGATAAGAAGTGTACTGTGACTTGAAATGAATATAGAAACAAAATAATTCTAGCTTTCACATATAGGTGCATTTCAAATGCATGATTATTCATCATTTATGGATTAAATTAGAAAATTATGGAGACCAATATGTAATTTTAAGGTATTCAATTTAGGTTAATAGGTATGTAAATGAACCATAGAATTAGCTTTAAAACATATACCACTATTCACTACCCATAATTTCCAAGTTAGTGATGCTACATAGTAGCTTTGAATATAATGTTTTGTTATATTTTAAGGCAAAAAGATTATCTTTGTCTTTAGCCTTGAAAATTTGCAATTGACCTTTTGTACTTGACCTGTGCTATTTCATGTCTTCCTTTTCCCTCCTAGAGTTTTTCTATCTAGAATGACAGCATCTGAATTGTAGAATTTGAAAAGACTCTTGAGGCCATCTTTTCAATTTGGACATCTTACAACCAAGAACATAGTTTGAGCAACATTAATTGAATTGCTTAAGGTCATACACCTATTGGAAGAACTTTATTAAAAACTTGGGTCTCCTAATTCTCTGTAAAGATTTTCTCTCTACTCACACCATTTAGGTAAGACAGTTTAATAGAGGGACAGGAACAAGAGTCATAACTGAGTAAGGACACAAAGGAGGGTGAGAAAACACTGGAGATATTGTGATTTGAAGGGGACGCAGTTCTCTGTCACTTACTTTCTGGAGTTTCATCTATTAGAGCAGGAGGAAGAAAGACAAGCCTGCCTAGGGGAATGAAGACAAGGGCTAAGGGGAAGGTTCAATTCTAATAGAGAATGGTGGTGAGGAACACCTGAGAACCAAATTAATGGGACCTAGGAAAAGGATTATATTGAGGAAATGAAGAAAAAAATTTGCAAGGAATTGAAGAAAAATAACAGGCATCATGATGTTAATAATAGGAAAATAGGTTTGTAAAGTTAAGGTACAAAACAAGAGAGGGAAGAACATTTATAATTATAAAGTGAAAATGAATAACATATGAAGTAATAAAGTACCAAGCAACAAGAGCACCTGAAGACCACAGAGTAGCTCAATATAAAAAGTAGTATCCATCATAGGTTCAAAGATAAATTATAAAAGTATAATTATAATGGGAAATATTAATAGTCATTTTTAAGAATTAGATAAAAATAAAATTTCGGGGTGATTAAAATTATATTTGAATATTTTCTTTGTATAGAAAGCAAGATAAAAAGAAAGATTTGGAAAGGCACATTGCCTGAATTTGAGAATATAAATTATTTTCTATATCCATGGAAACTTTACAAAAATAGATCATGTAACTGACCTGCAAACAGATCTTGATAAAATTTAAAAAGCAAAAATTTTAGACTACATTTTTCTCACCATATTAAAATGAAATAACAGATAAAAAAATGATGATTCTCTCCCGTATGCTTACTTCCATAATAGTAACTACTTGGGAATTAAGAATGAACAAAAGATTACACTATGGATTAAAGACTACATGAAAATATAACACTATAAACTATCTAGAAAACTATAAAAAAGAATAAATATCAAAATGTGACATAGTAAAACCTCAGAGAGGAAATTTATGGACTTAAATTTCTCAGTAAGAGGTAAAGTAAAAGGGAAAGAGTGGAACATATTTGAAAATCTAAAGGAAATTACTCATTTCCTTGCAAAATAAAATTTCTAAAATTGATAAAGAAGCACAGAACTAGAATAAAACAGTTATGAGTGACAAAGTGAGAAAAGTCATTACAAAGTCATTTAAGAAGGTATTGTGAGGGCCTTTGAGGAAGATGGAGGAGCCATAAGCAGTCAGCCTCTCCGATATTCAGAATCAGACACTGGAAAATAACAATGTGGAGAAGAAAACAAGGAGGGAGTGGATCCCTGGGACCCAGGAAGGACTTAAAGGGAAAATTGGAGCCTACAGAACAATCAAAGAGACAGACCACAATTCAGAAGAAGAAAGGGGCAGCCTACACTTTCTCCCTGGCTCCTGGCTCATGGTGTGAGACAGGAAGATTGAATCTACAGAGACACAGTGAAAGTGGGTGATGCCAGAGGCCTTCAGGGAGAAATGTACCAGTGGAATGGAGCAGTGAATACTGTGTGCTATAACAGCTGGTGAGTGACTCTAGTCCAAGTTACCTCCATACCCCCTGGGGAAAAATCTTGGTGGGATGCCTTTCTAGGGAGGGGCCCATGAACCCAGGACTCAGAGCAGCCATGGGTTGGTTTCATCTCAGCACTTCAGGTGTTAAACTCCCATAGTGCCTGGCTGAGGGACAATCATGGGAAACATCCATGATCAGGGAGCCATTGCTCATACCAACAAGACACCCAGAGTATTATAAGTTAAATGACTCAGGCCCTACCCCTGTGACCAGAGGCCAAGTTCAGCCTGAATTTCTGTGGATTTGCAAGTCCCAGAACCAGCACCCTGCCCTAAACCTACTGCAGGCTTGCTAGTGATTATCCAGCATGGATCTGGACTCTGACTACCTTCTTTATCTATCAGTGAGAGGAGTCACACCTTGAATTGGACGCTACCACAAAACTGTAGAACCCAGAGGATAACTGCAGGCTTGGAATCACAGAGAAATTGCTTTGTTTTTTTCTTTGCTTTTAAAAATATTTTTGTTCATTTGTTTTTTCACCTCTTTGATTGATTGTTTTTGTTTTTTTGAGTGTAAACATTTTTTAGTAATTTTAGTCTGTTTTGTCTTTTGTTTTTTCTTTCTTTTCTTCCCTCCTGTCTTCTTGACCAGTTTCCTGAGGCCTGGCTAATCTTCCTTTGTCCTTCAGCCTTGCTTCTAATCTTTTTTCCCTCTTTCACTTCTCTATTTTTTCTCCTTTTCCCTTTTAAATTTCTCCCCTTAG
Source organism: Heterocephalus glaber (assembly GCF_053883595.1). Classification (NCBI taxonomy): domain Eukaryota; kingdom Metazoa; phylum Chordata; class Mammalia; order Rodentia; family Bathyergidae; genus Heterocephalus; species Heterocephalus glaber. Next base: position 20,376,927 of record NW_028258156.1, on the reverse strand, counting down.
GTAAACTCACTTTATTGAATGAATATTTACTGTATATTATTTTCTTACTTGTCTAGATTTTATTATATAATGATAAATCTTGTACTTATGGTTAAAGGTGGCAAATTATTAGTTATCACAGTTTATCTTTTTTCAGTCTGTGTTTGATGCCATTGTTAGCACTAATTGTACTACTTCAGCCAAGGTGACGTAATTGTTGTTGCTCTTCTTTGTATGCTAATACCTAGATTGTGTGTAACATATAAATAATGCTATAGTGTAGTACCACAGAACTGGGTGCTAGGCCAAACAGGCTGCAACCTCTCATCCCTAATAAACAGAAGAGGCAGTATCCTGGGACAGACCCAAAGGCCAAAAGCCAGCTATGCCTAGAAGTCATCTTTGAAAACTAATCATTTCCCAAACAGGTCTTCATACTACTAATAAAGCTACCTACTATAAGCAATTTGCAAGCCTCAACACATAAAACAAATAAACAACAACAACAAAAAGAAAATGAGAAAACATGAAAATAAGATCCAACCCCTATCCCCAACTTTCCCAAAATAAATCCAGGGGGCATTGAGGTGGAAGAAATCAAAAGCTCCTCCTCCAGCTGAATTTCCTGAAATAGTAGCAGTGGAAGTAACAAAACAGATGAATAAATCTTTCAACAATTCAAAGCAGAAATATTTACACAGATAATTAAAGATATTATGACCATAATGAAGGATATGGTTAGTGAATCTAGAGTAGACACAGATTTAAAAAAATAGAGGAGCTTAGGAAAGATAAGGAAACCATGAATGCCCAACATACAAAAGAACTGGATTCCATAAAACAGACTCAAATAGAAATCTAGAAGATTAAAAATTCTATTGAAAGTATACACACCAAGTCAACCAATGTAAAGATAGGATATCAGATCTAGACAACAGGGTTGTGGTTGGCAATTATTAAATGAAAGACTTCTTCAAAATAGCAAGGGACCACAAAAAATCAAACAGCTGCTAGATGATGCAAAGAAGACTAATATAAGATTAATTAGAATCAATGAAGAATCAAAAGATAACATAAAAGCATTAAAAAAAAATCTGTTCACAGAAATAATAATAGAAAACTTTCCAAGCATAGAAAAAGGAATTTGACATATGATAAGTGAGACATATAGAATTCCATATAGCCATGATCAGGGATATGATAATCAAGATTCTAGCAATTCAGCACAAGAATAGACTATTAAAAGGTGTTAGAAAAAAGAAACAAATTACCTATAAAGAAAAACCCATGAGAATCACAGCAGACTTCTCAATACGAATCCTTAAGTCAAGGAGAGCTTGGAGTGAAGTATTTCAAGTCTTAAAACAACCTCCAACCCTGTTTGAGGTACCCTGCAAAATTATCTTTCAAAATTGATGGAAAAATAAGATACTTATATGATAAAAAACACCTGAAGAAATTCAAGACCAAACTGGCACTCCAAAACGTTCTGGAGGATATTCTAGAAGAAGACAACAGTTCCAAGAATCTCAATAGAATGACTACACCATGAAAGACAAGCAATTTAATGGAAAGAAAGGGAACTAACAAGAGGAAAATAATATAATGACAGAGAGAAGTCAATACCTATCAGTTATAATCATCAATGTGAATGGTCTCAATTCACCAATCAAAAGAAACAGATTGGCAGAATGGATAAAGAAACATCCAAAAATATGCTGTACAGAAGACACACATTTACCTCAAAAAGAACTTCATAGACTGAAAATCAAACAGTAGAAACAATACTCCATGTGAAAGGAACCTGGGAAAAAGAAGAGGTAGCTACTCCACTTGCAGACAAAGTGGATTTGAGGCCAAAACTGATAAAAAGAGACAATGAAGGTCATCACATACTTGTTAAGGGAACAATCCAAGAAGAATCAATAGCAATCATAAATATATATGCATCCAATACTGGTACAGCCAACTGTATAAAACAAACACTAATAGATCTGAAAAATCAGATAACTACTAATACAATTGTACCTCAATACTCACTGTCACAAATAGATCAACTAGACAAAAATGAACAAAGAAATTTCAGAGTGGAACCAAATCTTTGAACAAATGGACTTAGTAGATATCTACAGTGTTTTACCCAACAACAACAGAATATATATTCTCTTCAGCAGCACATTGGACTTTCTCCAAATAGACCACATAATAGCTCATGGAACATGTTTAAGTAAATGCAAAGGAATTCAAAATATCCCATGCATGTTACCAGATCATAGTGCAATGGAATTGTAAATCAATGGCAAAAGAAAAGCACAAAAGCTACACAAATACATGGAAATTATGTAACATCCTCCTGAAGAAAGAATGGGTCACAGATGAAATTAAAGGAGAAATCAGACAGTTTTGACAACTAAAAGATAATTCCAATATGACATACCAGAACTTATGAGATGCAATAAAATCAGCCATATGAAGGAAATTTAGAGCAGTGTCTTCCCACATTAGAAAAACAGAATGAGCTCAAATAAATAACCTAATGCTGAACCTCAAGCTTCTAGAAAAAGAAAAGCAAGTTAAACTCAACACTCATACGAGGAAGGAAATTATAAAGATCAGAGCAGAAATTAATGCAATTGAGACTAAGAATATAATATAAAGAATCAATGAATTGAAAAGTTGGTTCCTTGAGAATTAAATAAGTTTGACAAACCCTTAGCCAACCTTAACAAAAAAAAAAAAAGGAAGAAAAGACCCAAATTTGTGCAATTAGGGATGAAAAGAGCAAAATCACAATGGATCCTGCAGAAATCCAGAAGATTTTCAGTACCTACTTTGAGAACTTATACTCTAATAAGATGGAAAATTCAGAAGAAATGGATATATTGCTATTACCAAAGATGAATGAACAAGATATAAAACTTCTAGGTAACCTAATATCAGTCAATGAAGTTGAGGAACTAATAAAAAATACTAATAAAGTAAAGCTCAGGTCCTGACAGATTCACCACTGAATTCAAGAACTTTTGAGAAGATTTAATGCTACTATTCCTCAAACTCATTAATGAAAAGGAAGCAATACTCCCAAATTCATTCTTCAAAATAAGCATTACCCTGATACCAAAACTAGAGAAAAGTCCAACCAAAAAAGAGAACTATAGGCCAACCTGAGGTTGCTTAATGAACATAGATACAAAAATCCTCAATAAAATAATGGTGAACAGAATTCAGTAAATCATCAAGAAGATTATACACCATTACCAGATAGGATTCATCCCAGGGATGCAGGAATGCTTCAATATATGCAAATCAATAAATGTAATTCACTACACTAACAACCAAGTAAAACCACACGATCATCTCAATAGAAGGAGAAAAAGCATTGACAAAGTCCAACACCCATTCATGATAAAACCCTAAAGAAATTGAAATAGAAGGCCTCTATCTCAATCTGATAAAAGCCATCTATGACAAATCAACAGCCAACATGATAGTAAATGGTTAAAACTGAAGGCTTTCACTCTAAAATCAAGAACAAGACAAGGATGCCTGCTATCACTACTCTGGTTCAATATAGTTCTGAAAACATTAGCCAGGTCAATTAGACAAGAGAAAGAAAGAAAAGGAGCATGGATAGGAAAGGAAGAAGTTAAATTATCATTATTTTTTTTTCAGTACCAGGGATCGAACTCAGGACCTTGCACTTGCAAGGCAGGCACAGTGCCACTGAGGTAAATCCTCAGCCCCTAAATTATTCTTTGGAGATGATATGATACTGTACCTAGAATATCCCACAAATTCCATCAAAATACTCCTAGAATTACTCACCAAATTTAGTGGCATAGCAGAATAAAAAGTCAACACTCAAAAATCAATAACATTTCTGTATACGAATAACAAACTCACTGAGAAAGAAATTAAGGAAACAACACTTTCACGATAACATCAAGAAAAATAAAATCCTTGGGAATCACTCTAATGAAGGAAGTAAAAGACCTATACATCAAAAACTATGGTACTCTAAAAAAGGAGATCAAAGAGGATATAAGAAAATGAAAAGATTTCCCCTGTTCTTGGATAGGCAGAACTGATATAGTGAAAATGGCCATACTTCCAAATTCTTATACAGATTTAATGCAATCCCAATCAAAGCACCAATAGCATACCTCACAGAACTAGAGAAAACAATCCTAAATTCATATGGAACCAGAAGAGACCTAGAAGAAGAAAAGCAATCTGGGCAACAAAGACATGGTAGGGGGCATCACAGTCCCCAATTTGAAGTTATACTACAAAGCTACTGTGCAATAACAATATGGTACTGGCCAAAAACCAGACCCTAGGAACAATGGAACAGAATAGAAGATGCAGAAAGAACTCCACGCACACTCAATGACCTTATCTTTGACAAAAGAGCAAAACATCTTCACTGGAGGAAAGATATCCTCTTTAACAAATGGTGGTGGGAAAACTGGCTTTCCATATGCTTAAGATTGAATTTAGACCCATATATCTCACCATGCTATAAACTAAAATCAAAATCGGTCAAAGATCTAAATATAAAAATAGAAACACTTAATCTGATGGAAGATAGAATAGGTAAAACTCTTGAAGACACAGGTGCAGGAAAGACTTTATGAACAAAACCCCAACTGGACAGGAAATATTACAAAGAATCAACAACTGGGGTCACATCAAGTGAAAAAGCTTCTGGACAGCAAAAGAAACCACCAACAGAGTGAGGAGACGACACATAAAATGTGAAAAAATTACCATTTACTTCTCAAAGGACTAATATCTAGAATATATGTGGAACTAAAAAAAATTAAACCCCCTAAATTTAAAGACCCAACCTAAGAATGGGCATCTGAAATGAATAGACACTTCTCAGATGAAGAAGTACAAATGACAAATAAGTACATGAAATAATGTTCAACATCACTGGTCACTCAAGAAAATGAAAACAACTCTGAGATTTCATCTCACTCCAGAAAGAATGGATATTATCAAGAATTCCACCAATAACAAATTCTGGAGAGGCTGTGGGGAAAAAAAGGAACTTTTCCACGATGGTGGGAGTGTAAATTGATACGTACATCCACTATGGATATCAGTATAGAGAGTCCTCAAAATACTATAACTAGAGGTTCCATTTGATCCATTTCTCTTTCTAGGTATCTTCCTGAAAGATTTAAAAACATCATACCATGGTGATATTTGCATTCCCATGTTTATAGCAGCACAATTTATAATAGTTAAATCTTGGAAACAGCCCATATGCCCATCAACAAATGAGTGGATAAATACAATGTATTTATACACAATGGAATACTCCTCTGCTGTAAAGAAGGATAAATTTGAGTCATTTTTAGGCAAATGGATGTACTTCAAAAACCATAATTTTAAGTGAAATAAATCAGGCGCACAAGTTTAAATATTGCATTGTATTTCTTGTGTGAGAAACCCAAAGGGTACACAAGGAGGAAAATGGAGGACAGATATTGGGAAGTAGGAAGAATATGTTCAAATGGAAAGGGAAACAAGGGAGGAGTGAGGGGGAAGGGAAAGAAGGGGAAAATGATTAAAGAGGATGGAAAGAAAAAAATGGAAACAAAGCTTTTGTAAATGGGGTTGGGAAGAAGGGTCAAAGGGAGAGGAGGGGAATGGGAAAAAAAGAATTAAGATGTATTACGTAGAGGTACAAATTCCCTATGATGAATGTGATCATTATGTGTGGCAAATAGATACTAACAAAAAATGTGAAAAAAAAAAGGTATTGTGAACATAGCTGAGGGAAATGCAAAATGTTGCAGCAACTGGAAAACAGTTTGGTCGCTCCTCAATGTTAAACAAATCATCATAGGATCCAGGAATCCCACTCTTATATATGAACCCAAAATAAAATGCAAGGGTGTAAACAGGTTGTAGCACAGCCATGTTCATAGCAGGATTACCCTCAAGGCCTCAGATGTAGTGATAACTCAAGTACGCATCCACAGATACACAAAGGAATATTGTTTAGCCTCAAAAACAATTGAAATTTAGACACATCCTATGACATGGAGGAAGCTAGAAAGCATTATTAAGAGAAATAAGCCAGCCCTTGACATGCCCACCCACGAGCTGCTTAGGGATACAGGTGACTGCAAACCCGACCCCCCAACCCCGCACACCTCTGGCCTCCTGGCTGTGCCACTACCTGGTTCCACACTACAGAGGCACAGGGAGGCATAAAGGCCATTGTCCTGAGGTGAAGAAGTGAACCACAGATAGAGGGCCTCTCTCAGGTTCCTTGATGAAAACTGAAGCCCACTGGAAAAGTGAAGAGAATCTCTGCAATAAAGGCACACCAGACCACCATAGTGGGTAAGTTGGAAGGATCATCACCTCCCATTGGAACCTGGACTATCTTCAGGGGAAGGGCAGCTGGAATCTGCAGTAGAAACTTGCAGAGTTCAACCCTGCAGGAGGACAGGGAGCTCAAATTGGGACTTGCAGCCAGAAATCTGCCTAAATCCCATGGGTCTGTGACTGGCTTGCTGAGACTCATTGACTTATATCTGCACACTGCTGCCCATGTTGTCTACTGCGACAGCAGAGAAATACCCTGAAGCAAAACCTTCATTTTCATTATTTGTTATTTTCAAAATCATTACTTTTTGCTCTTATTTTTAATTTTTTCCTACTCTTCAAATTTTGATTTTTCTCTTCATTTTTTTCTTTCCTTTCTCTTTTCTTTTTCTTTCACACTTGCTCCTTTGCTATCCCACATTGTTCTTCATCTCCCTTTTTGTTCCTGTTCTGGCCCTAATTTGGATTTCTTTTTTATTTTTCTTTTCTTCTCTTTTTCTTTCTCTCACCTGTGTCCTCTGGCCTCACTGCAACCCTTCTCCTATCCTTCTACCTATCTATCCCTCCCCCACCAACTTCTTCTAACTCCTCATCCTGAAGGGTAAAGTTTCTAGATTGAAAAGTTTATTCACCATAAACATATGTTGGGTTGGTCCTCGATTTTGATTTAATTCACACAGTTAAAGATGATAGATTAATAACTACCACAAATGGTCATTTTCTAAGATGTACTTGATGCTGTGGTGTTGCTGATTGTATCACTTGGGGCAAGATGTTGTGATTGATCTAATCAGTTGAGCTTCCTGGTATAATGAAAATGAGACAGCTCCAGAGTCATTAGAGACTCAAACCCTAAAGACCAGCTATATCTGGAAGACACCTCTAAGAAGCAATCATTCCATAAGGGTTCTAAATACAAGCAACAAAGATACATACAATAAGCAATTTAAAAGTATCAACCCAGGAATTAAACCAAGGACAGTACCAAAAACAAAAATGGGTAGACATTTAACCAAGGCACAAACTCAGACTTCCACCCCACCAAAGGTAAATTCTGGGGAAATGAGGTGGAAAAGTCTGATAATCAACTACCTGGACACCCTGAACTGATAGCACAGGCAGTAAGAAAACAGATGAATGAGGCCCTAGAAAAATTCAAAACAGAAATAATTTCCCAGATAACTACAGAGATGGTGAGCAGAATGAAAGACATGATTAGAGGATCTAGAACAGAAACAGAAAAAAATAGACGAGCTCAGAAACATGCTGGAAGCCATGAATACCCAGCATAAGAAAGAAATGGAAACCATGATCGCCCAATATAAGAAAGAAATGGAATCCATGAAACAGATTCAAACAGATATTCAGGAGATCAAAAACTCCATTAAAAGTATCCACAGCAGGTTAAGGGAATGTGAAGATAGAATATCAGATATAGAAGACAGGATTGAGGTTAGAGACCATGAAAATAGAAATTTCTTAAAAATAGTAAGGGACCACGAGAAATCCAACAACTGCTAGACGATGCAAAGAAGAATAACATAAGACTTATAGAAGTCCATGAAAAAACAGGAGAAAGCACAATTGACATAAAAAAAAAACTGGTCACAGAAGTAATAGTGGAAAACGTCCCAGACAGAGGTAGAAAATTGGACATACAGATGAGTGAGGCATATAGAACTCCAACTAGCCATGATCAAAAAAAATCTACATCTAGACATATAATAGTCAAGATCCCAGAAACCCAACAGAAAAACAAAATCCTACAAGCAGTTACAGAAAAGAAGCAAATCACCTATGAAGAAAAGCCCATCAGAATCACAGCAGACTTCTCAACACAAACCCTCAAGTCAAGGACAGCCTGGAGTGAAGTATTTCAAGCCCTAAAAGAAAATAACTTACAACCTAGACTGTTGAATCCTGCAAAATTATCTTTCAAAATTGATGGGGAAATTAGATACTTCCATGACAAAGAACACCTGAGAAATTTCATGAACAGCAAACCAGCACTCCAAACAATTCTAAACAATATCCTAGAAAAAGACAATGAAGGTCATAACTCCATGAGGCTCAACAGATGGAAGCCACCAGGCAAGGTAAGAAACTGAAGGGAAAGGGGGAAAATAAGAAATAAAAGAGCCAACAACAGTAAAACATCATGACAAGGATGAGTTAATATCTATCAATTATAACCATCAATATTAATGGCCTCAATTCACCAATCAAAAGAAATAGACTGACAGAATTGGTCAAGAAGCAAAATCCAGTGATACGTTGCATACAAGAAATGCACCTAGTTAAAAAAAAACCTCATAGACTAAAATAAAAGGATGGAAAACAGTTCTCCACATGACAGGAACCCAGAAAAAAAGCAGAGGTAGCAATCTTATTTGCAGACAAAGTAGATTTCAAACCAAAACTAATTAAGAGAGACAAAGATGATCATTACATCCTGGTGAGGGAACAATCCAAGAGGAAGAGATGACAATCCTAAATATGCACCAAATACGAATACCCCGAACTATACAAAACAAATATTAATGGACATGAAAAACCAAATAAGAACTAATAAAATTGTAGGGGGGATCTCAATACTCCACTATCACAAATACATCATCTAGACAAAAAGTCAACAATGAAATTCCAGAACTGAACCAAGGTATTGAACAAATGAAATTAATAGATGTTTACAGAGTGTTCCACCCCACAAAAATCAGAATACACATTCTTTTCGGCTACACATGGGTCATTCTTCAAAATAGATCACATGCTAGCTCATAGGACATGTCTAAGTAAATGAAAAGAATTGCAGTTAGCCCCATTATATTATCAGACCATAGTGCAATTAAAATTGGAGATGAATAATGTAAGAAACCACCAAACTCCCACAAACACATGGAAATTGAATAACACCATCCTGAAAAACCAATGGGTCACAGAGGAAATTAAAGAAGAAATTAGTTTCTACAAGTAAATGATAATGTCAGTACAATGTACAGGAATCTGTGTGATACAATGAAAGCAGTTCTACACGGGAAATTCATAGTGGTGAATGCCCATATTAGGAAAACAGAAAGCTCAAGTAATGAAGTGCAGAACCTCAAGCTCCTAGAAAAAGAAAAGCCTAACAAACCCAAAGCTCATACAAGAGAGGAAATTATAAAGATCAGAGCAGAAATCAATTCAATGGAGAATAATACAAAAAAATACAAAAAAATGATTCAAAGAGTTTTTTTTTTGAAAGAATAAATAAAATCAAACCTTTAGACAACCTGTCATAAAAAGGAAAGAGAAGGCTCAAATCCATGGAATTAAGAGTGAAAAAGGAGAAGTCACAACAGACCCAGCAGAAATTCAGAGGATCATCAATACCTACTTCAAGAACCTGTACTCTAATAAAATGGAAAACGCAGAAGAAATGGACAGATTCCTAGATATATATGAATTGCCAAAGTTGAATGAAGAAGATATAGAAATTCTAAACACCCCAATTACAATGAGTGAAATTGAAAATTAATGAAAAATTGACCAATAAAGAAAAGCCCAGGCTTCATTGCTGAATTCTACAAGATATTTAAAGAAGAACTAATGCCATTACTCTTTAAACTCATCAAGGAAATTGAAAGGGAAGCAATACTTGCAAATTCATTGCTGGAAGCAAGTTTTTCTTTGATTCCAAAACCAGGAGAAGACCCAACCCAAAAAGAGAACTACAGGCCAATCTCCCTAATGAACATAGATTCAATAATCCTCAACAAGATACTTGCAAATAGAATACAGAGGGACATCAAGAAGATCATACACCCTGACCAAGTCGGATTTATCCCAGGGACACAAGGATGATTTAACATATGTAAATCAATAAACATAATACACTGTGTTAACAAAGCCAAAACCATATGATCATCTCAATAGATGCAGAAAAAGCATTTGACAAAACCCAGCATCCATTCATGATAAAAACGCTACAGAAAATTGGAATAGAAGGTCTTTATTTCAACCTGATTAAGGCTATCTATGAAAAACCAACAACCAACATCATACTAAATGGTCGAAAACTGAAAACTTTCACACTAAAATCAGGAAAAAGACAAGGATGTCCACTATCATCATTCCTGTTCAGTGTAGTTCTGGAAACATTAGCCACAGCAATTAGAAAAGAGAAAGAAATAAAAGGGGTAAAGACAGGAAAGGAAGAAGTTAAACTGTCATTATTTGCTGATGATGTGATACTTTACATAAAAGACCCAAAAAACTCAGCCAAGACTTCTAGACTTAATTGACAGATTCAGTAGAGTAGCTCCATACAAGGTCAATACTCAAAAAAACAATAGCCTTCTTATACACAAATAACAGACTCACTGAGAGAGAAATTAGAGAAATAATTCCTTTTACAATAGCAGCCAAAAAAATGAAACATCTAGAAATCAATCCAACAAAGGAAGCAAAAGACCTCTACACTGAAAACTAAAGCACTCTGAAAAAAGAGATTGAACAGGACATAAGAAAATGGAAAGCCATCCATTGTTCCTGGGTAGGAAGAACTAATATAGTGAAAATGGCCATACTTCCAAAACTACTACATAATTTTAATGCAATGCTGATTGAAATTCCAATGAAATACTTCACAGAACTACAGAAAACAATTCAAAACTTCTTTTGGAACCAGAAGAGATCTAAAATAGCAAAAGCAATTCTAAGCAACAGAGACATGGAAGGGGGTATCACAATCCCCAACTTAAAACTATACCACCAAGCTACTATGATAAAAACAGCATGGTACTGGCAAAGAAACAGACCCCAGGATCAGTAGAACAGATTAGAAGATGCAGAAACAATTCCAGACATACTCAGCTACCTCATCTTTGACAAAAGAGCCAACAACCCTCATTGGAGGAAAGATAGCCTATTTAATAAATTGTGTTGGAAAAACTGGATTTCAACCTGCCAAAGATTAAAACTAGACCCATACCTATCACTGTGCACTAAACTAAGATTGAAGTGGATTAAAGATCTAAATATTAAAACAGAAACACTAAACTTTCTAGAAGATAAGTTAGGGAGATCTCTTGAAGACATTGGCATAGGAAAAGAGTTTATGAACGAAACCTCAGTAGCTCAGGAACTAGCACAAAGAATCAACAGCTGGAATCTCATCCTATTAAAATCTTCTGGACTGCAAGAGAAATGATCAACAGAGCTAACAGACAACCTACAATGTGGGAAAAATTCTTTAGCACGTGTACCTTAGCCAAAGGACTACTATCTAGAATATATAAAGAATTAAAAAAAATCAGACCCCCAAATTCAAAGACTCAATTCAAAAATTGGCATCTGAAATGAACAGACATTTCTCAGACAAAGAAGTAAAAGCAGCAAATAAACATGAAAAAATGTTCAACACCACTGGTCATTCGAGAGATGCAGATGAAAACAACATTGAGATTCCACCTCACCCCAGAAAGAATGGCTGCTATCAAGAAATCCACCAATAACAAATGCTCACTGGGTTGTGGGGAGAAAGGAACCCTTCTCCATTATTCTCCAGTGATATATACCCACTCATGTTTATAGTGGCACAGTTTGTAATAGCTAAATCTTGGAAACAGCCCAAGTGCCCATCACCTGGAAACTGGATAAAGAAGATGTGGTTTTTTGATAAAATGGAGTACTACTCAGCCATAAAAAATGAGAAACTAGAGTAATTTATAGCTAAATGGATGCATATTGAGGCCATACTCTCAAGTGAAATAAATAGGACACATGTGTAAATACCAAATTGTCTCTCTAGTGTGAGAAATGGAAAATGTAAATAGGGATTAAAATGATTAAAATTAATAATTGATAATTTGAAATAGGAAGAAAAGGCCCAAAAGGGTAGGGGAAGGGGAGGGAAAGGGGAAAGGAAAGAAGGGAAAGGAAAAATTATGAGAAAACAAAAAAAATGGAAACAAAGTCTATGTAAATAGGGATGGGTGGAGGGGGTGAAGGGAACACAGGTAATGGGAAAAAATAAGAACCAAGATACATCATGTATAGGTACAAGCACCCAATGATAAATGTAAATATATTTTATACCTAAAATGTACCAATTAAAGAATTTAAGCAAAAAAAAAAAGAGAGAGAGAGAGAAATAAGCCATATGTGATTTCACTTCTATGAGGTGCTTGGAATTGAAGTTTCTCTTCGGGATGCTGAAAAATTTCTGGGGATGATTAGTTGCAATGTTATACATAATGAATACACTTGATGCCACTGAATTTTGACTTAAAATTTTTCAATTGTTAAATTTTGTTATGAATATTTTACAGAAACAAAAAGTAATCATGAGCAGATATTTGTATAAGGTTTAATTTCAAAATAACACATATTTCCTGAGTTATTTAATAAGTGTATATAATGGAAACCATGCAAACCTTCCCAAATCCATTTTTAAAACCAACATGACCTTGATACACAGTTTACAAAAGATGTTTCAAAATTGAGAGCTCTAGGCCAATTTCACATATGAATATCACTTTAACACTGAATAAAGTGATTTCAATTAAAATGTGGAGTTGTCTCAAAAGATTTGTTGAAACTAACTATCCGGAAACACAAAGGTATTTCAATATCAGAAAATCTCACTGTAATTTCCTTAATTTTAATAAACTCAAAGAGAAAACCTGGTAATTTGAAGAAAAAATAGAAGCATGAAAAACAAAATTTGAAAGAATACACTAAAACATGAAAGAAGGATATTATTTTCAAATCTTTGAAACCATATCAATATTAGGAACTAGACAAATGCTCATTATTGCCATTAATACTCAATATATTTTGGAAGTTATAACATATGCTGTAACATGGAATCATTTTATAAAATACCTAAAAAAGATTAAATCATCTTTCTCTGGATGAATATGATTATATATTTAAAAATACCAAGAAATCTAGCACAAGAGTGGAATGAACAAAATACTTTTATCTATAGAAGATAGAGTAAGTGGATTGTTTATCTACCAGCAATCAAAATTTAGAAATTAGAATGAAGGAAATGTATTAAAATACCATATAGGCATAATGCCTTAGAAATACATTTACTACTGGGTGTGGTGGACTGGTCTGTCATCCCAGCACTCTGTGAGATTAAGACAGGAGAATTGCAAGTTTGAGCCCAGCTGAGGCAATGCAGAGACTTTAGGGAGATCCTGTAGATAGTTAGGGCTGGAAATGCAGCTCGTGTGAAGGCCTTCAGTTCAATCTTAAGTAACACACACACAAATACTGTTTACCAATAACGGCGTGGAATTGTTACCAAGAAAACTTTGAACTCTCTTTGAATTACAGTATACAAAAATAATAGTGAAGGGCCGGGGATTTAGCTCAGTGGTTCCAGTGCCTGCCTTGCAAGCACAAGGTCCCGAGTTCAGTCCCCGGTACCACCCCCCCCCAAAAATAGTGAAAAAATGGAAAAGACAATATCTTTGGATGAGAAGATAAGAGTGTCAATTCTAAAACTAAAATAATTTTTTGCAGTATCAATTAGACTGAGAGTGTTTTATTTAGGGAAGAATATTTTTTTTCCTTTTTGTTTGGTACCAGGATTTTGAACTTAGGACCTTGCACTTGCAGGGCAGGTGGCAGCACCATAGGGAAGAATCTTAAATATGGAATAATAAATGCCTAAGGAAGCTGAGCGTAGTGGCATATGCCTGTAATCCCAGCACTCTGCAGGCTGAGGCAGTTGGGATCATTGCATGTTTGAGGACAGGCTGGGCTACATAGCAAGACTCTGTCCCAACAAAACAAAACAAAACCAAACAACAACAACAAAAGCCTAAGGAAATGAGCTGGTATAGAAAACATTGTACTGTTTAAAAAAAATATAATAGTTATTGTGATAAAAAAAAATCAGTGTAGCATTGTTCTAGAACCAGAAAATTAGATTATGAAACAAAATCTGATAATTCCAAGGTATGTGATGACTTTTTTAAATTTTTGGTTCTTTGAGACAGGGTTTGGCTACACAGTTCAGGCTGGTCTTGAAGTCACTATATAGCTCAGGCTGGGCTCAAACTCCTGGCAATCCTTCTGTCTCTGCCTTCTGAGTACTGGGACTGTAAGTTTGCACCACCATGGACAGTTTAGAGAAATTAATACATACCAAATTATCATTTAAGTTAAGGAGGAAAGGAATTATTTAATAAATAATGATAGCATAAGTTTGGGCTGTTGTGTTACATCATATCCAAAATACATCTCAAATGAAGTGAGAACAAATATAAAACCTTTAAAGATATTAGAATAATATTTAAGCTACTCAAAAAGTCCAGGGGTAGACTATCCTAAGCAAGACGAGAAACCCAGATGCCCTAGAAGATTGACGTATTCAATTATAAAAGCATAAAATCTTTCCCATAGCAAAACAAACAGCAGCAACAACAAACTCACCATCCCCCAAACAAGCCAAAACCAACCCCATAACCAGAACTGACAAGGAAAGTTTAATATCTGTATAGTGACATTGGCAATAAAAATAGTTAACCTAGCATATAAAAGACCAAAGAATAAAAATAAACATTTCATTGAAGAGATAATCTAAGTAGCCAATAGATGTTTGAGAAGATGCTCAAAATCATGGATAGAAAAATGTAAATTAAATAAGAATTAGTGTTAGTTATACCCATTATATTGGCAGCAGTGTGGAGAAAATGAGAACTGTTGTTATGAGCTATAATCTAGAAAATGAGGACTTTCATATATTGCTAGATAGATGCAATTTTGTAGTCTTCTGGGAAAGCAATCTGGTAATATCTCTTAAAATTAAAAACGCATGCATCCTTTATAGTGCAGTACGACTGCTGGGAATCTAGCTCCAGCAAATAAATACAGTAAAAGGACCACTAAATAAAACTGTATATACTGTACAATTACATATATTACAGAATTTTTTAGATGGGCACAAATATAGCAGTGTAGGAATTTAATAAGTGCCCATCAATGAAGGAAGGCTTGAAATAAATACTGGTCTGATTACATTGCAGAGTATTGTTATTAGGTATGCATTAAAAATATTAGTACTATACCAGTTGATTTAAAGCAATGTACATAGACATTTTTCAGTGAGAAAAGATAAAGAGAAACATATATAATTAATTCCAAATTCCTTATCAATACATGTGTATATGTATGTGTGCCTGTATGCATATATATGTAAATGCATGAGCTTGAACTAAAATATGTAAGTACTGACAAAGGGTTGTTAATATGGATAACTAGCTTGATGGGGAGGAGGATAGTAAATCTGAATGAATTGGAGAGAAATGTTGGTAAAAGGTGAGACTGGAGGGGAGCAGGTTAGGGATTAGATAATTAGCTTTTACTTCATACATTTTTTTGTTTCTTATTGTAACAAGAATATGCTAATTCCACATTTTGAAATCTATAAATCATTCATATCTATATCCATATATTTTTATGGAGAACCTTCAAAATAGAGCTAGGTTAAATTCTTTGAAACACTCCAATGGATGGAACGGTGGCTTCCTAAAAGATATGTGTATCCAGAATTTGTGACTCTGACTTTTTTTTGAAAAATGGTATTTGCAAATGTGATGAAATTAAGATCTCTAGATGAGATCATCTAGGTTAGGGAGGACCCTAAATCCAGTGACCAGTGTTAGAGGAGAAGGAGAGAAGACAGGTGGAGAAGAACAGGTCTGTGTGTATCAAAGCTTCATTTCAATGGAAATTTTCTATGAATTCCAATATGTACAAATATTAGAGTTACTGTAGGTCGTGAATATTACTTCCTGCCTCTTACCCCCAACTGAATTACCACAGAAACACCAGGCCTGCTTGGAGCATAGCTTGACTATCATTAATGTATTTCTATCCCTTCTCTATACTGATGAAAAGAGAGACTGAAAGAACATTTCCCATAGTTTGTTAAGCTAAGCAAACTCAAGGCAACTTTATGTCCCTTCCTGAGTTTGACCCTTGGAAGGTTAAGGATCATTTTGAGTTCCTTATAATATCTGGTTGTAGTTTAGTCAGCTCTTGCCTCTTTTATAGTTTTCACACATGCTTGTCACTGCCACGCAATCACCTTACAAAGTTTTATTCACCTTTCTTTTTCCTTTATATATTTCCTTTGGAAAGGATTTTGCATAACCCACTGGTTTCTTGTTGAAGATCCCCAGCTATACTTCCTTCATTTGAAATTTGGATCCCTGTTGAATTTTTCAGTTCATGTTTCTGATCTGTCATGTGACTGTACTAAGTTGAGAATTCCCTTCACCTCCTGGATGCAAATAGTGTAGGAAAGATGTAAAATTTCTGCAGAAGAGAAGGCACTTGGGGTGCAGAAAGAGTGAGTGCAGCCTTATACCACCAGGGCAGGGAAGAACAGTTGAGCAACTGCCATTAAGGCCCTGTGTCTCCTTGCAGGGCCTAGGATTTGTGCACAATGAGGTGAAATTATTTCTCAACACAGATGCATTTTTGTTCTTACAAAAAGGAAATAAAAACAATTTCCAACCTTCCCCACACTCACATTATAAGGCAGCTGAGGCTGAAAGGGCTCTGATGGGTGAGCAAAGGTGCAAAGATGAGAAGAGTCATTGTTGGCTAACATTTTTGCTGTGGTCTCCTTTTGCAATGCTTATGTGGATGTCTTTGCATGTGTAAGGTCAGAGCATGTTTTATGCAGTAGAGATGAGAACCAACTGGAGTTGGGGAAATAGCTTGTAGATACCTCCAGTTGACTTTTGCAATTACACAGATATTGTGAGAATTTTGGACAATAGGTATAAAAAAACCTTGATTGTAGGATAGCCAAAGAAAGACAAAAGCAATATAACTGCCTGACACAGTGGATTGAACGAGAGAAGAATTTGTTCATTATTGCACAGAAAATTCAAACGTGCAAAGATCTTATGGATAAAACTCAGAAGGTGAAGGTGAAGAAAGAAACAGTGAATGGCCCAGTCATTTACAAGTGCCAGAGTTGTTGGAAATGCTGAGGTGTTATAGCTAAGCCTTATCATTCTGCATCAAAAATAAAAATAATTCCAGTTTTTTTTTTTTTGGAACTGGGGATCAAACTTGGGACTTGTGCTTGCGAGGCAGGCAGCAGACCACTGAGCCAAATCCCCTGCCTAATTCCAGTTTTGATAATTTCAAATTCTGTTAGTTCAAATAGCATGTTTTTTTTGGTTTATAATCATGATTCATTGTTGATCTAATATTTGATGTCTTTCTATGAGCAATATTAAAGCCCCTGTCTCCCCCCCCCCCAAAAAAATTTAAAAACTTGATTGTTACATGTTGGCCTAGGGCACATGGAAAACAAAAGGTAAAGAAGCCATGCAAATTCAGGATGGTCAAAATAGAGATACGTATAAAAATGAATCTATTATTGCAACTAAAGGTTTAGCTATATAATATGTAAATATAAATAAATATGTAAATATAAGTTCAGAGTCTCGTGAGACCCACACTGGGTGTTGATGTGTAGCTGTCGGAGTCTGAGTGAGAGGAAAAGATGCTAGAACCACGAGAGAATGGCTTGATTGACCGACCAGATTATGAACACATAGAAGATGAAGCTTTCCCTCCGTTTCCACCTCCAGCCTCTCTGCAGAGAGATGGTGAAGGAGCTGAGCCAGATGAAGAGTCAGGGAGCAAAGAACCTGTTCCTGTGCCTCCAAAGAGAACAGTTAAAAGGAACATTCTCAGGCTGGATGCTCAGAGATTAATGTCAGAGAGGGGCCTTCCAGCCTTAAGGCATGTGTTTGATAAGACAAAATTCAAAGGTAAAGATCATGAGGCAAAGGACTTGAAGACGCTCATCAAACACATGGAGCACTGCGCATGTAGACTATTCCCCAAACTGCAATTTAAGGATTTTATTGACAGAGTTGAGTACTTGGGAAATAAAAAAGAAGTTCAGACTTGTTTAAAACTATTTTGACCTGCTCTCCCTATTTTACATGAAGATTTTGTTAGCAATAGTGATGAAGTAGGGGAAAATAATGGCCTTGAGGTAACAGCTACCTAATTCAATCCCTTCCTGACAAACTTAGCAGAGGGTGAGAAGCTTGCTCCTGAGCGAGGAGCAGCCTCATGGGGAGCAGCAGCAGAGAATGGAGAGAAACAAGCAGCTGACCCTGGGAAGAAGGGAGGTGAAGCTGCTGAGCAGCAGTCAGATCCCGGAAAAGGATATGTCCATGGCCACTCGTGGTGCACAGGCAGCTGAGGAGGTTCCTGCTGCAGAGGAGCAGGAGGAAGAGAACAGGGACATTGTCCACACCCCATGCGGTGATGCTCCTGCCAGTGCAGTAAGTGGAGAGGAGCTGAAATCAGCAAACACAAGTGGACCAGTCTTTTTAAAATGTACAACTCCAAGCTGGGCGTGGTGGTGCACATCTGTGGCCCCACCACTTGGGAGGCTGAGGCAGGAGGATTGCTGCAAGTTTGAGGCCAGCCTGAACTCCATGGTGAAACCCTGTCTCAAGACACCAAAAAGAAACCGTAAAATATACAACTCTGTGCTGCACAGAGTTACTGAGGTTAGCGAGGCCTCTACCAAGAAAATGTCAGATTGATTCAACATCCTGCACATTTGCCATTTGTATTTTGTTTATGTGAAAATTCTTAGGTAGTAACTATATGCAAAATCCTGCTTAAAAAATGTAAACATAAATATAATATATAAATAATATTTATATGTTTACAATTACACTGTTTGTTATATCACAGTCCTTATTGTTAGGTTTCCAGCTAGCATAAGTTGAAACTATTGCACAGGTCATACTTATACTAAAAAACTGTTGATTATTTGGAGTTCCCATTTAATTGGACATTCTGCATTTTCAACTTTTAATTCCAGGAACCCTATTCTTGAATAGTTTTTGTGTAATATTTTTAATATAGAAGACTTTTTTTTTGGAAACCTAACTGAAATTTAGTATCTTTTTTCCATTCTGGAGATCTTCTGAATTTCTGGCAAGTGTACAGGGAGCTTATATTCGCAGGACTTTTTTTGGTCTTTGTGTTTCTACATCTTTGCATATTGCATCTATCCTACAACGTCTTCATCTGACGTGATGCTCAAACCATTCTTCAGTTTTCTTTTTTTTATTAGCATGTTTGTGGTACATAATGATTGCATTCATTGTTGGGAGTTGGCATATAACACATCTTAATTCTTCAGTTTTCATGACCAAATCCTCCATCACACACACACACACACATGCACACGCACACACACAGACTCACTCTGAGTGAGAATGTGGTGTTGTGTGGTCATCTTTAGGGACATTAAAATCATAAAGCCCCAGATTTTGCTCCTTTCATCAGCTTTACACTGAATTTTCTCAGGGACCCTTCAGTAGCTTAATTCTTTACTGAAACTTTGGGGTTAGACTTGTCTTAGACCTAGGTGGTGGGAATGGAGAAAGGAGAGGAACTTATATTTTCTACAAATGAAAACATTTTCCCCAAGAGAGATGGAGGCTGAATTCTGCCACCGACTGTGAAGGTAATGCATTTTCTTTATCTTATTATATATTTATTATAAGGATAAAAACAAGCCTACAAGAAAAGTTGGATTCAGTAATATGTTACATTGGGAAAATCAGTGTGAATTTATGTCCTTAAAAGACCTATTTTTCATCTCCATCATGATTTTAAGTGGCTACCAGCAGGGGCACTATTCTCATTTGTTATTCTCATGAGCACGCCTAATGCACAAATTTTGATCCCTAGAAGGTGAATAATTTTAAGTTTAGTATAAAGACAAAAGAAGACAAATCCAAAGCAACCTGTTGTTAACCAGAAGTCAGGGTTGCTTCTTGAAACGTCAGGGGGTAATGCTTTATTGAAAAAAGAGACAACAAATAATAACAAAAACAATAATGCTAATAAATTGGATCATGGTAAGCCTATAAAAAGGTGTAAATTCACAGGAACTGTTAAAAAAAAAGTTGTGCAAAGAGGTACTTATAATGCAGTGAAAGGGTGATTTTAATGGGGTCGTTATGTCCTTATTGATATAAACAAGCCGGACAGCATTAAAATATGATATTTTATTCTTAGCTTAGCACATGCTTCCATATGTTTAGCTCATATTCTTGTTTGTGTTTGTATTTGTGTGTGTATTGTGTAAAAAGGAGGTACCAAAATATGTGATTGAACCAATAAGACATAGGATTTTTGCACATTGAATTAGAAATTTTTCTTACCATAGAGAAGACCAGAAAATACACTAAAATACTAAAGGAGTTATTACCATTAATGGTCTTGTAAAACAATAGCATAACATTTGATTATAGCTAAGGGATATGCCATAACAATTATAAAACAGGATGGTCCAAAATTATAAATGGACCAAATGTTCTAGAGAAGAAACAAAAGCAGTTTTCAATCCCTCACTTCCTAGGAGATGAAACATCCACTAATTATACACAAACTCCTATGAATTTTAATAAAATACTAATAAGAAGTACATAAATTTAATAACTAGGTCAATATATCACAATGTCAAGACAATGACATGGATACTTCAGGCTATGTGGAACCTCAGGAAAAATAAAACTTTAAAACATAACATTTATGATAAAGACAGGGATATATGGAGCTCAAGGTGTAACAAATGAAAGTTTGATATGAAAGATATTTGTCTATGATATTTGTCTATGGTATTATGCTTCCCTTGGGACCATGCTAGTAAACTTCATTGTTCCAATGTAAAGGAATTGGCTTTTTGATTCTGAGATAGTATTCTTTTCCTTTTGGATCTAAAAAATTTGCAAAAAGGAAAAAAAAAACTCTAGAAAAGTTATAAAGACTGGTTCTGAAAATCTGCAGAAAGTCTAAGAAGATATTTAAACAATTCAAACCTTGGAAAGACACAAAAATGAGAAGTAAATCTTGTGTATGTGTATGTATTATTTGCTACTTAGGATATTTAAAATTTTCAAAAGAATCAGTTGCAAAATTTACTATTTGCAGTTTAAATTATTTAAAGAAATTTAATCAAATTTATAGTCAATAACTACTTGCCTACAAAGATTGATTTTTCAAGAGCTGCTATTGCAACATGCAGATTTAATATATTAAGCATTGAGTAAAAGGAATCATTACATTGAACCAAAATGACTCTTCAGATGTAATTATAAAATAATTGTATTTTTGTCTTTCACTGTTTCTGTAATGTGTCATATAAGGCTAGGTCTTCTCCAGCACTTGTTGAAAACTGAGGCAGGTCCATGGTTCTTTTCCTCCTTGCTACTTAAGTTCAGATAGTCTGTAGTTAATAATTAAAATGTCAGTCACATGTAGTAGTCAAATCTCTAAACTTAAAGCTGAGATTTCTTCCTCTTCCTCTTCCTAACTTGAACCTGCTGCTGGCAAGAAACCTACAGTTGGGAAAAATATGTAGTTGTAGTTGGTTGCCTCTCTCGCACTTGTGTTTCATTCCTTTTCTTGATCTGGCTAGCTGTATTTCCTTCTGACCACTTTGTGAAGAGTATATGGGAAAGAAGGAGCAGAAGGAAGTAGGAGAGTTCTTAACTTACCAACATTATTGTTAGCTGATATCATGCACTTTGGGATTCTCAGGAAATTAAATGACCCTTCTTTTAAGGGTATTTCAGAAGTTTTCCCTTCTCTGACTAGGGGAACATCTTTCCTAAAGTTCTTTTGACCCTAGCAAGTGTGTCTCTATTTTGGATAGCTTTTCACTGCTTTCTCAGGCCTTTGACATTTATTAATATCTTCAGATCTTCTCTGTTATGGTCAGTTTCTATGCGGTTCTCTTGGGCAGGACTTAAGGTTCCACAGTAGGTCTCCTGGACATACTACCATATCTGGTCCATGGAAAATATTCATTCGTTCCCTGCCCAAGCTGCATCTGGATTTGTAAGTCAACTTCACCTGTTTGATTCCATTTTCAAAATAGCAAACTACCTTCTCTCTCACTCTTTCAGTTTTTTTATATGTCAACCACGCATCCTAGACTTGTGAGGAAGAAGTTACTTCCCGAGTGGGACATGTTCTACAGTTTTGCCCAAATAACTCTTCCTCTCCACATTCTCTTCATATATTTAATTCTTGATTTATTTAAATCCTGCCAGTGGTTTGTGATTAAGAAACATGTGACCACTTTCCAGAAACCTCCTTTTTGAATTCTGTATGCAGTCCAGTATCTCCTTTGGAATATAATACCTATTATATTATTTTGCTTTTGGCACACTTCATTTTAATGCATAGTAATGAAATGTACAAATTTAATGTGTATTGTGCTCCATGCAAAAAGTTATCTCCTCTTCAGAGACTCTCCCAACACTTGTAAACATCTGAATGTGGACAAAGGATAGATTGTAAATAACTATCAGTAGCTACATAAATTGGATGGATGTCCACATGAGAACCGCAGTTCAGACTTTAGTGCTCTGGGCACATCAAGAAAGTTAGCAAAACCATAGGAGACATAGTTCAATACCCCCAGTAATGCCTGGAGCCTCTACATAATGTTTTTTTCCTATTTATGCATACCTATGATGAATTTATACGTTTGTCAATAAACAATAAAATAGAATAATTATAAAAATATGTTGTAAAAAGTTATGTGACATTTATGACTTGTTTGTCTCTGAGATTTTCCATTTTGTATTTTAGACCATGGGTAACTAAAACCTCCAGGAAGTGACAGTGTTGATAGGGAGGGGGACAGGATTGTAATGCTTGAGTAAGATTTTTTCTTAATGTTCCATTAGCATGGTCTTTTATGTTTCCAATTAAATTATCAGTGCTGGGAGATCAAGTCTGAGCTATTTAAGAGCTTTTTTATTGGTGGAGGAATCATAGGTCTTGGTTGTTAATTAACAGCACAGGAGTACTATAATGGAAATCTCAGCTTGAAGCCTTAGCACCTTTAGTATTAGAAAGGATCCCTGAGGTATCAGGTGATATTTCTTTCATTTTCAAAAGCATTTATGGGCACCAACTAGATTTTTCCCTTGAAATGACTTTAAGCCTGTGTTTTATAACTTTTGTTTTGGAGTCATCTTTTTTTTATTGGACATGAAGATTTCTAAACTCAATCCCATATAAATATGATTCAGTAGAACTTGATGGACCTCATGTGTCACCATTTTAAATAGGGACTACAAGTGGTCTGAGGGACACAATTTGACCTGTAATTTTTCTTTCATGAAAAGTTCACTGACCTAAAGAGTCAGAAAAGCCACCATAATGACCCCATCAACAGCTAGATGAGATTGACTGAAAAATAATCTCCAATATAACTCTATCCAGAGAGTGAGGCCCCTTTTCTTTTTTCAGTGTTAGAGGCATGAAGCAGAACCCAACCCCAAGGTAGTAATTCTCAAAATGTCCCTGTTTAAAACCATACTTTATTTTCCCTGGGCAGTTAGAAAATTCGAGTGCAAGTTTTGGAAAGCCATTTATCTTCTTTTCTGACTTACTCTCAGATCGCATTGATGTTTCTGTCTTGTTCAGTATTAGCCATGACAGGTAAGTTTTGCAGATGTAATTGTTCATAAAGCCAGTGTCGATGTCCATAGCAGATTCAGCATCTTGGGATAAAAGAATTCAGGATACATCAGCCACTACCCTGTTTGCCTTCAATCTGATGTGGAATAGACTGTATAAGAATCCTACATTATCTTTGTCTTCTCAAACACAGTTGCCAGTAGCTTTGATTTATTTTTCATTGCCTTGACAATCTGTCATGGGCTGTGTGGCAACTTTCAGCTCTACGATGACAAACAAAACCTGCCTGGGAGTTGGAATGAATTGGTATAATCTGGCATCTCATTAGTCAAAGAAATGCAGTGTATTGTCACAAGAGAGTCATTTATTTTGGGATGTTTTCTTGATTTTTTTTGTTTATATATATTCTGTTGTCATCTGTTACTTTGCCCACCATACACGGAGACATTAGCTCTTCCTCTGATTTCCAAGCACTGTCCTCTGCTCAAACCTTAAGCTGCTGTTTCGCTTTGGTCATTTCCTCAATGCCTAAGGAGAGGCCGGCTCAGTTCTCTCCCCTAGGACTGGTCAGATACTTACCCTGGGAGGGCCAGATTATTCACTGGGTCAAACTGCACAACCACAGTGGTCTGCTAAACCAACCAGACAAGTGCTCACACCTTCTGCCTCCTCCTGGCAAACTGCACACAGCATGGCTTGGGGATCAGTTCTGGCAAGATCAGCAGCTGCTGGTGGGGCTGCCTGATGAAGGATCCAGAGTGGATGGGAATTAACTCCCTAAGAGGTGAGATTGGGAACCAAGTGAAGAGAAATCAGGCACATCAATTCCTTTACCTGTTTTCCTTGTATCACATCAAACCACTGTTTCTTCTTGTGTCTCTTTCAAAGAAGATCTATGTCCTCAGGCTCCAGGTCTGCGGAGCATGTGCTGGCACTCTCTCACTTTCTGGCTTGCCAACCTTTAGGCAGCGCATCACCCCTGCATTGGGTTAGACCATTTCTTTCCTCACTTCCTGTTTCTCAGTTTTGCTATCTTGCACCTCCCAGGCAGAGTATGGACACCTGCATCCTTGCTTCAATCTCTGTTTTCTAGAGAACACAGGCTGAGATCTGAGGCAATTATAACTGCTTCAGTCTTTGGAGTGGATCCACGACACTGACTCCTGATTTATAACACATATTTAGCAAAGTCAAAGCTTTTGAATTTGTCTTTGCCTTTGAACTGGAAAAATTACATACAGCTAAATGTAACATGTAAGATACGATCAAAATACAAGGTGAATATTTGAAAATTTATTACAGTAAAGGACACATTAATCATCAAAATACTTGTTCTCTCTTTGAATGTATTCTTGACACTTTCTGAAGCATATCTGGAAGTCCTCTTTGATGAGTGTCTTTATCAGGTATGATTAAAAAATACAGTAAGTGCCACTGCCAAGTGCTATCCAATGGTAAGGCAGGCTCATGAAAACATTAAGGTGTGTCCTCATCTACCTTGTTCACTGGATCTGACACAATGTGCTGTCTGGCTCTTCCCCAAAGTCAAAATGACCATGAAAGGTAAATGTTTTAAATAAATTCACGACATTGAGGAAGCCATGGAAGTGGAACTAAAGATACTCATGAAAGAGGACTTCCAGAACTGCTGTATAAAGTGGCAAGAAGGATGTGTTGTGTTTGAAGAAAGGGGGAGTATTTTGAGGAGGATTAGTGGCAATGTGTGTTTGCTGTAGTACATTTTTAAAATTTAGATATCTTCTTTTTCAATCATACCCAATATATCTAATATATATATATATAAACTATAAGTATATACTCTCTTTATACATTATGTATATAATACACAAGTCATATATATATATAATTTATTTGTAATCATGAAAGATGCTTACTGCAACATATAACTTTTTCACTATCATTGGTTGTAATGAGAGAATAGTATTCTCCAAGTGAGGATATAACCAGGCCCTCATTTCTGTAGTGATTCTGATATATTCCTGTGCTATCCTTGATGCTCCTGCAGTATAAAATATATAGGTAATGACTATATGCTCTCTCTTGTACTGATTGAAATCTCATGTAAGTGTTCTCCTTTTGTATTGGAAATAAGGGCAATTGAGCAACCAACAGGTTATAAACCTAATTTTCTCCTTAAATGGAACTTTGAAATTTTTAGAATTGCAACTGATGGAACTAACAGAATGCAATAGGGTCTTTCACAAGAATAACTTTTTAATGTAGGAACTCTGGAGATGGGGAATACCAAAATCTTTCATCGCAAGGAAGGTAATTTTTAGGCATAAGGTCAATGTCTAGGAAGAGAGTAATTGTGCTTTGTCACCTTTACCTCAAACCAGATATGTAGCTGCATGATCACACTTTTGAATGTTGTCTTTTCTGTTTCTCTTTAATTTAACATTTGCCACTTTTAAGTGAATTGCATTTCCACCCCCACTGACAGTGAATGAAGATGTATATTGATCAAATATAATGGTTCAACTTGATCTATTCTATAATCATTTCAATAGTAATGCTCTTAGAGAAAGCATTGTTAGCTTTCATTTTCTTTCAGCCTCTAAATTGTAACAGGTGAACAAAAAGATTAAGTGATAGAATTTGACAATAAGGATGTCCACATCCCAACTTTCAAACTATCATAAAACAGACCAGGGCCTTTTCTGGCCTTCTATGAGAATTGATATTGACATATACATGCACACACATTCATTTGTTCATATAGAAACATGTCACTTGTTATTTTTATAGATTTCCCAACAGGGAGAACTAAGTTGGAGGTTCCAAACTAATTGGGTCCCCAGGGTTTCCCTGAGTCCCTTTCTGGTATATTGATAGCTACATTCTCATTCACTTTCTGAAAATGGAAAACCTGGGTTAGTTTTTGCATACTTAGTTTTAAAATCTTTGTTATGTTGAACAAAAGTTGATTTTTAGCTTTTAAGGAATACATTTATTGTTTATGATTATTTTTCCTTAAAAATGTTCAGTTCTTAATAAGATAGAAGTATCTAATGGGACTTTAGTTTCCCCAGTTCTAAAATGGCTATACATCTCATGGAGGGCTCTTTCTATTTAAATTCACAATTCAAGTAATTGGAACACATGGGATATAAATTGAAACTATTAAATTTTTAAAATTTATATGCTATCTTTTTCAGAAAATAAGCTCCATTTCTCAAATAAAATTGGAGAAGATATTATATTAAAAATCTGGAAATATGCTATGAGAACAGTATTCTTTAATAAAGTCCAAAGAATGGTGTGAGAAATATACTACCTAAAGGAAGCCAAAGTGTATGAAGAAAAGATGATCCCCTTTTATTACTGGTTTCAACTAGAGAAAACTTTAATAAAGGAGATGTTTACCTCCCTGAAAATGGGGTGAATACCTGGAAATACCCAATAAAAGAATAAAGAAAGGTAGTGCTATTAGATTTCCTTCTTAGGGCAGAACATCTTGTCCTTTGGTTATTTTTAGATAAGGAGTTTTGAAATCTTGGGTGATGGATATTCTGGATGTTCTGTTGAGAGGTGATTCTCCTTGCTACCTTATTGTAGTAAATTCTTTGGAAAAAACATTTGTAGAAACCACCGTGAGACTCACCAACCTCCATCTCACTAAGAAAAAAAAAGGAACCTTCTATATTTTGCTTCACAAATACATGTTCCTTAGAAAATCTAATATATCTAAAATGTAGTTTCTAATTTAGGTACTGTAATTGTGATGAAAAATATCATGAGGTGAAGTTAGAGATGCATAAATTAGTGCATTTTTTTAATCTAGATATTTGAATGATTTTACAGCACAAGACTAGCAAATCCAGTGATGTCTTTTAGAGGTTGAGGCATAATAGGCTACCATTAGAAGGTCCAAGGTATGGCGTTTATTAGTTGCTTATAATTACTGAAACTATCATTGAATTGAGTAATTGAATGCCTTTAACTGAAGCTGCTTCTTGGCAAGTATCTCACACTTATAGTATCATTTTGCCAGTTAAATGGAACCTCTGAAACTGCTTTCCAAATCAATTTTATTAAAAATGATCAAGCAACATTAATTGCCTTGGTTTGCTGCTAATGTATTAATAGACTCTGAATTCAAATAATTAATGAAGTTGATTTAACTTGTTTGAAAAAGGGCTCCAATGGTAAATATCTAATGGTTGCAAATTTTGCTTCAATTAAATTTTCATAGTAGTGTTCTCTTTCCATGCCTTCTTGCTTTATCAGCTGCTTAAATAATGGAAATACTGGCATAATGCGAAATATTTAAAAGGAAATTCACATTCTGATATTTTCAATACACCTGTTACTTCATTTATTACTACTTCTTCCGTTGTGTTTCTGTGTCAGCTGCTATAGCCACAAAAATATTTGAGGGCACAATATAATTGACACAATTCAGACTTCCATGCTATTTGCCTTTGAAATGCCCAAGTTCTTAAAATGAGCAGATTTTTTAAAATTTAAATTCTTTGGTTATCTTCCCTGTTAACTCTACATGTCTGACAAAGATATAAGTGGAAGTATCTTACTTTATTTATAAACTCTAAAAACTTGTACTATATTATATGTCTCAGATCAAATAGATTAAAATCCTTTGATTGTTTTTATCTTCCTTACTTTCTGGGCAGTGTTCTTCCTAATCCAGTCTGGGTTGTTCTTAGGTGGCTTATCTCTGGTAAACACGTTCTTATCATTTAATGTCCAGCTGGTGCATTCTCTTATATGAATAGGACACATCTTCCCCAACCAGGTTGAGCCAACTCTTCTTTTTCTTTGTACTTTGTATTTCACATGTGACTCTCCTACTAAATGGTAATCTCGGAGAGGGCTAGCAGTATGTCACATTCATCATTCTTGCCCCAGCAACTGAAAGAGAATGTGGTAGATCATGAAATGAATATTGGTTGAATGAATTAGTAAAATAAAAATAAGTCAAGTTCCCATTTAGAGATTTTGAATGTTGTTGGAAAATGTGCACAGGAGAAACTATTACAAAGGAATTACAAGTTGCTAGTATTTTCCTTTGGTAATTTACCCTGGAATATCAGAAACACCATAGATCAATCATACTTTTGGGGATATGAATTCATAATAAAAATTTAAGAGGAGGCTAAATAACATGGAAGCAGATGGTGAGAAAGAGTATTAAGTGGCAGCATAAAGCTTGCTAGGATGTGAAGCCAAGAAGGACTGAGGGAAGAATGGATTTAAAAGCTGGATTTCATCAAATCTAAAATACTTATCTCTAAACCATGGCTCCTCTCATAGTTTTCTTTTGAAACTGGATAGTAAATTTGATTGTCCTGGTAGTCTTGGCTTTTGGTATGTTTCTCCAATGACTAAGCTTAATTGTGAACTTCTGAGCCTTCCGATTTATAATCTTATATTTTCACCAATCACGTCTCCAGGCTTGCTCCGTTTAATTGGCAGTATTAAATTACAAGCAACTAGAAACATTTCTTAATAAATTCATTGCTAGAAGCAATATTAATAGAATCACCAAAAATTACATCATTGTGCCAGGCAGATGCCAAATTTGCCAGCTTAATCCTGTTGTTTGACTTGAACTTCACTAGAACTGTGTTAAGATGAAATATTTTTTGTAACAGGAGGCAGTGTTCATTTATTCATTCACACTTGTGTTAGTCATCTCAATTGCTGTAAGAAAATACTTCAGGCTGGGTGGCTAAAATAATAGAAAATTATCTTCTCACAGTTCTGGAAACCGAGGATCTGAGATCAAGGTGTTAGCATGATTTGTGTTGGCCGAGGTTCTCTTGTTGGCTTGTGGATGCCATTGTCTTTGTGTCCTCATGTTACCTCTGGCGTTTCTTCCTCTTCTGATAGGATCTCTGTCCTGTCTGATTAGGGTTGCACCATTATAACCTCATTTACTCATCACTTCTTATAGAGCCCTATCTCTAAATAGAGCCACATTGGTGGCTAGAGCTTCAACATAGAAACTTTGGTAGGAAAACAATTCAGTCCATCATACCTGCTGACCAAGATGACGTGTTTAACATTCCCCTCAGCCTGGCTAAAATTTAGGTAGGCTTCATCCTGACACTAGGCCCTGACAGCCCTTTTCTTAGAGCATTTAATTCATGTAGCTTGTACTTTTGTAAACCTTTCTCTACTCCTTTGAGATATAAATCTTTTTAAAAGCCTCTAGGCAGTTTTAAGACCCAAGGATGTGTTTCTCAAGGACTTGGGAGCCCTCTGAAATATAGTAGTCATGAAAGATGTCCCTCCCATCTCCAGTCTCTGTGGGAAGATGGGGGCTTCACCTCAGGGGGCATCAAGTAGTAAAACTACCTCTTATCTCAAGTTTATACAAAGCTTACCTTTCCTTTAGATGAAGCCAATTAGCAAATAGAGGTGTCCTATAATCTCCCCTCACCTGCAGCACAGCTATTATAAACTTCCCAGGCATTTGTTTCAGTGGAGTTGAACTCAGAGTTAGTTCTGGATTCTTTCTTTTAAATATAGTCTTGAATAAACTTTTACTTTTCTTGTTTAATATTATCCTTTGCAATTTTGCTTTAACATTGTTTAAATGCATACATGAATGCTTATACTACTAAGTGGTGTTAGTGATAATAATACTTATTTTAGTTACTCTTTTGTCTTTTAGGGTGATCTTAAAATTTGCCAGACTTCAGGGGTGCTAGACTTTGTCCAAGGTTGCCATAAAGGTGTTTAAATACTGGAGGAATGACACCGTTCAGTCAGTGTTTGCCTAATACTTATCTATGAAGTTACTGTTCTAGATAGAATGGTAAACTCATCTTTTTCCTAGCATCTTTCACCATGTAGTAGCACATTCCTTCCATCTTCAGTATATTCTTTCTAATTTCTTTTAGTAAGGGTCTAGAGGTAGTATATAGCTTCAATTTTTTGTTTTTGTCTGAAAATAGCTTTATTTCCATCCTCATCCTTGAAGCATCATTCTGCTGCATATCTCGAATTCTATGCCAATAGTTATTTTTCTCTCTGCCTGCAAGGGTGCTTCCCTGCCCTGTAGCTTCCACTATTCCTATGTGCAGGTCTGTTCTCATGCTAATTACAATTCCTATATGGGTTTGTATTTGCTCTCCCATTGCTTTACATTGTTTTGGGATTTGCAACTTCCCTTTAATGTGGCTAAATG
Source organism: Heterocephalus glaber (assembly GCF_053883595.1). NCBI lineage: Eukaryota > Metazoa > Chordata > Mammalia > Rodentia > Bathyergidae > Heterocephalus > Heterocephalus glaber. The sequence goes on along the minus strand of NW_028258156.1, from coordinate 20,345,921 downwards.
TGGAATTTAAAAATTATTATTTATTCAGTTTAAGAGTCATTTGACTTCTTGAGTTTGATGGATAAAATTCAACAACTCTGAAAAATTCTCAGCCACTTTCTCTTTTTTTCCTTAAATTCTTTTATTGGTACATTTTAGGTATACAGTACATTTACATTTCTCATTGGGAACTTGTACCTGTACATAATGTATCTTGGTTCTTATTTTTTCCCTATTTCCCTGCCCTCCCTTCAACCCCTCCACCCTTCCCTATTTGCAAAGACTTTGTTTCCATTTTTTCCTTTTCTCATATTTTTTCCTTTCCCGTACCCCTCCCACTTCAAGGTCCACTTTCTCTCTATACTTTGACATTATCTTAACTACTACATCTTTCTAAAATGCCAATTAGGTATGTGTCAGTTATTTCCATTTAGCCTCCCTTATTTTCAAACACCTTGGGTAGTTTTCCTCTTCTTGTCTCTTTGCGGCAAGCTACAGGTTAATCATTGGATCTGTATTAGTCAAGTGCAGCTGGGAACATAAAACCCCATCAGGTGTTCAGTTGATGGAATTAATGGCAAGGGTATGAGAAGGATTAAAAGAGAACCTTGTACAAGTAGGGCAAGTAACACAGACACTATGAATGCCCAGTGGATTGTTCTGTGAGGCTGACTTGTAGTTGCAGCAAATTAATATTTTCCTTCTATCCTTTTCAAAGTTTAAGACTGATAATTTTTCTTATAGTCTCCTTATCCATGGAGATTTTATTTCTTATTTCCCTTTACTCAGTATATTTTGCCCATGATATATATCCCCATCAATTATTTCCACAATAAGACAGTAACATATAACTGATCATCCAAAAAACTCAGTGGCTGGGGTGAACTCAGTCATTTTTTCTTCCATTTGAAAATGTGATGTTATTTGGGCGACCAAGTCTATGTATGGGTTGGCTCCCAGCATCAGATTTCATATTCCATGGAACCGGAAGGACTCCAGGATTGCTCTTCTCACTGACTGCATCAGAAGCACAGGAGCACCAGTTCCACTGTACAGATGCCTGTCAAACCTTTGTTGATAGAAGGGTGCACAGGTAATGGGGAAAAAAATAAGAACCAAGATTCATCATGTACAGGTACAAGCACCCAATGATAAATGTAAATGTATTGTATACCTAAAATGTACCAATCAAAGAAGTAAAAAGAAAAAAAAACCCTTTATTGATGGCTTATGTCTAACATCCTATTGGCTAAATCTGACATTAATGGGGTGGCAAATGTTTGTTGAGGGATAATCCAAACTATTACTACAGATTCAGTTTATTTAAGAGATTTTACTAGATATCTACTTTTGTTAATTATTATTTTTCCCCTTTACTTTGAACCCATACAGCTATCAATTAAACTGTAAAATCTCCAGGATTAGTAGAAACTGAGGCTGGAGATTAGGGCATAGCCAGTTTTCAGATCTAGCACTTGAGTGATTATAGTGTCTCCAAATTCAATAGATAATATAGGAAAATAAGTAACTTTGGGATAAGAAAGCTGATAGAGATGAGCTTTGTAAATGTTGGATTTCCATTGTCCAGATGGTAGCTAGGTATGAAAATCTCCAATTGGGAGATTAAGCTTGGCAAATTTGGAATCAAGATGGTGGATACAATGAGCCTGGACTGAATATAGAGCTGGGAGTGAGGACCCATAGTGTTTAAGAGCATTGCAGTAATAAAAGTCAGAAAGGCCATGTGAAATATGACCCTGGGTTTAATCCCCAGAACCCCGGCCAATAACAACAAGAAAAAGGTTGGAAACATTTTCAAAAAGAACTTTCACTTTCCTCTATATAGAATTCTACATGAATATACCTTTGAGAGTTAGGTGAGAAAAGTTATTTGAGGAGCTGACTCTTTTTTCTTCTTTCCCTGGCTGTCAGTAACTTTAAACCAAATATGAAGGTTGATAACAGTGCTACATTGCCTCTTCTGGGATCCATATCTGTATTATTCATTTTTATGTCCTAATTTTTACTTGTTTTATCATTTTATCAGTTTAAAACTGACTTGAGTCTTTTATAGAAGGTTATAGAAAATAAATTATTTTGATCCTAGAATTCTTCATAAACTTTTTAATGATACCCCATTTGACTTTATACTCGCTCTGATAGTTCAGAATAACCTGGAATCTGTTTTTTGTCTTCTTTTTATATATTTAAAAATCTATCAGAAGACTAGCTCAGCAAAATCTTGAGTATGCCAGTGCTAAAGACTAGCATATCCACAGACATTTGTGCAAGCAAGATTCGTACAAGATGAAGTTAAGCTGGCAAAAAAGACGTTGTCGAAAAGTACTGGTGACAGGTGGTACTAGAATTTACCCTACCTGCACTAAAACAAAAAATGAGAAAGATTTTGTGAGCAGAGGGGTTTATGACAGTAGATCCACGGGCATCTGTGTTTACTAAGTGGTTTTACCTAATGGCAAGATAATCTTCACGGCAGGAGGTAGTTTTCCAGTGTACAGCAAGGTGCCCCAAAGGTAAACACCTGCTCTTCCACAGAACCTGGAGGTTGGAGGACCTATCTTTCTGGATGATTATGTTTCAAAGAGGTGGCTGTGAGTCCTTTAGAAAGATGTTTCTGCATCCTAAAACTGGCAGGAAGCTTTTTTTGAAAAACAAAGTTGTGTCTTAAAGGGGTAGAGAAAGAATTGAGAAGTTTTCCAATGTATATGCAACAAGGAAAGGGAGGTCAGGTCGTGAGAGCCTGGGAAAAGACTGTCTAAAGCTTAGTCCAAGCTGAGGGAGCTGGGGTCCCCTTGGTCATAGTATATGAACTGAGTAAGACTGGGAATCGTCAAAGGAGTTCTAATGTGACTTTTTTGTTCTTCAACAAAAAGATTTAAATCCTGTGTGTGTGTGTGTGTGTGTGTGTGTGTGTGTGTGTGTGTGTATGAAATTACCATTTACTTGGCCGTTTGGATTGCCTACTTTTATCACATTTCAGTACCGTTCAATGCTGGCAACACAATGAGCGATATTTAACATGAATTTTGTAAAGATTTAGCCTCTACGTTGATGGAAGAGGAAGTGCTCAGCAGCTCTATATAAGAAAAAAAAAAGATTTCAGTACTCTACCATTCAACACAACTAACTCCTTGCATATAACAACACACTGTCAAAAATAAATTTTTCACTCAAGCTGAGAGCAAATGAAAGGAGGACGGCAAGAAACAGTAGCTGCAGGAGTGAAACTGATTTATTATTTCACCGAATGAAGCAATATGGGCTGACAGTGACTCCTTGGCTGTTTGAGTGGTTTTTGCCTTGTGGGGAAGCCAGTGTGGAAATGGCAAGCCTTTGGAGTCTGGAAGTGTACCAAACTCGATGTCTGTTTTCATCATTTGTACTAATTTCTGCAGGCAAAAATGACAGCTAGTGTTATTTAAACAAAGACCAGATGTGAATGTCTTGGAAGAAAAAAATGCATGTCTCATAATTCATCAATCCTCAGTTTTTTACTTTAGAGAGATCTCAGGATACATGATCAAATGAAAACAATGGCCAAAGAGTATTTTTTCATGTAGTGATCTACAATGATACCAGGGAAGGGAAGTAATCAGCTAGATCTATATGTTATAAGTTCTTTGTCTTAATCCAGCCTCCTATGAAGCAAGCATTAGTATAGGCTTATGTTTTTTTTAAGCCTCTCTCTGTCTCTGTCTGTCTCTGTCTCTCTGTCTCTCTGTCTCTCTGTCTCTCTCTCTCTCTCTCTCTCTCTCTCTCTCTCTCTCTCTCTCATTCTGGGTGATTGTTAAGTTCAAGGAAGCTGAGATAATCATGTGACATTGCATATCTACAATCATATTTGGATGTCTGTGAATTATACTTTTTATTTCATTTCTGTCTTTTTGGTACCAGGGATTGAACTCAGGTCCTTGTGTTTGCGCAGCAGGTGGCGAAACCACTGAGTTAAATTCCCAGCCTCATTTCTGTCTTTTTAAATAAAGGAGTAAATATGTAGCTCTGACTAAAAGATGAAAACATTCGTTGAGACTCCTGTTGTTGTTAGCATCCGGCAACATGTTTCTATTTTGTTTTCAGGGAACTTCAGCAGGTGATAAACAGCAGATAATTGACCTAGTTAGCTATCACTAAAGTGTGACAAAACTTCTGTCTGGGCTAAGCATGTTTTCTGCATTATGTGGCTACATTAAACAAAGGCTCATGGCAGTCCTAGTTCTTGCCTGGTAGTTTTAAATGGCCTTAAGCAAAAGCAAAGGGATTTGACCAGGCAGTGTGAAGACATCAAATGAGGGACTATCATGTTGAACAGAAATAAAGAAGGAAGTGCAGCTTTCCCCTAAAGCTGCAAAACTTGGACTCAAACTTTGCTTCCTGTAAGTGTGTGGATTTGGCCCACTGAAGCTGAAATTCAGTTAGCTGTAGGGTGAGAGCACACCAGAAATTCTATAAAACCTCACAAGGTCATGCCGCGATTCTTTTTGAGTGCTAAAAAGATGCAAAAGAAACAATGATTAGAGAAAACCCAAGCATTTTGTGAGTGGAAATGCTCCACATTCCAAGGGGCAACATGTAAGGATTCATGTCATCAAAGCTTTCATTTACTTGCATTTTTTCCTTCTAGGCATATTTCTCTGTGGAAATTAACTGTGGTTGAAAGGACAGAATTATATTCAATAAATTAATGGAGAAAGACTAAAAGTAGAAAGCAAGTGTTAGATTGTGGAATAAGGTCTCAGAGAAAGAAGGAATGTGTAGTCCTGTGGGATTTGGTTGGGCAGATATATGTGCCAGGTATTCAAGGAGGTACAAAGATGTTTAGGGACTCATAAATCTCCTAAAATAATATCAATAATTTTGGCCATATATGCACATTTCTTATGCACATTTTTCTTGGACAGAAACCTATAGTTTTCCTTTTATTTATTTGACAAATAAAATTATATATATTAGTTGTGTATAATGCATTTTGAAATATTTATATGGTGTGGAATGCCTAAATAGAGCTAATTCACATATGAATTACCTCACATGGTTATTTTTCTTCTGGTGAGAAAACTTTAAAATCTACTGTTAGCAATTTGCATAAATACAATATATTGTAATGTTATTAACTATAGTCACCAGGCTGTACAAGCGATCTCTTAATTTTCCTACTTAGGAATCACAATGTTTTATTTTGAATTCTCAAAGTAGTCTAGGTGAAAAAGTTGAGACCCAATGACTATTTTAGAACCATATGTTTTTTTGAAGTAAATAAATTATTCAGAAAAAGAAATATTTTAATTCCATGAATGAAAAGGTAAATTTTCCTATTTTTATTTCAAGCATTTTCTTTGATTCCAGCAATCTTTCATATGAGTATAGATTAGAGTATAAAACATAATTTAAATTAAAGTGTAGGGACTAAATGAAGAATTCAATAAATATGAACTGTTTTAAACTAGCCATATCTGGCCTTTTGTACTAATTATCCTGTAGTGCTTCTCTATGTGTTTCTTTCATTTTGTTTTATGCCTTCTCATACGTAGTCAAATTATGCTTATTTGAATTTGACTGCCAGGTCGCCTGATTGAAAAACTGAATATAGTTGACATTACTTGGTTTGACAAATTGTTTTATGCTTAAATTCCTCCTGAATCCAAGTTTATCCTTTTGCTGGTCATCTGACCTGTTCGTGAGTAGGAGATGCAGAAGGTAAACTGGTGTAAAGGGTCATTGTAAACAGTAGGCAAAACCATTTAGTCTTGCTGCCCACAATTTTATGACTGATTCTCCTTTCTCCTCCACAATGTTATTCAACCATAATCAGTTTAAACTGAAAAATGAAAATCAAGGGCATCTTGAAAGAGAAAAATCAGTTATCCTTGATAGCCTGTGGAGTGCATAGAGGAATACTGGACAGTCATGCTGCCCATATTTCTCAGATAATAATGCTGTGGTTGTAATTTTAAAATCCTTTGAAAGTTTAATTTCTTTTGCTGTATCTACTACCACGATGGTCAGCTCCCCAAGGCATTGGCAATGTAATCACATTATAGACTCGCCAAAAATATTGGTCTGGGGGAAATTGTGGCAAAATATGGGTCAATGTGCTAAAACTTAGATAAAAGATGTGCAAGCTTTATCAAATTATCCCATGTTCTATACTCAGAACTATGCTCACATTTCAAATATTTTAAATAGTGAATCACAGAGTACTTGGATATTTATTTCTTAGGCATTTTAATTGGCTTTACTAATGCACTAGCTAGACTGAAGGTAATAGAGTGTAGAAAAGTAGAGTGTAATTCCAAGGGAATAATTTATTTAGTTGCCTTGGAAAAGTTTATTTTTGCAAGCATGTGGCCCTTGTGAAGAAAACTATATTCACATCAAGGAGTGCCTATCATTCTGCATAGATGAAACACTTACTATGTCAAAGTGAAGTTGTAGAGCTTGAAGATTACAATAAATAGAGATTGGGTGCATAGGAGAGAGACAAATTAAAAATACTGGGGGTGCACAGCAATGTGAGGATTTTTGTTTATTATATTAATTACGGTGGTTTCCTCCATATGGGCTTAAAAACGATATACTAGGTGTGATAAAAATATGGTGAAGGCTTAAATTTTAACTACTTTATTACAATAAAAGATGCATTGCTATTAATCTCCCTCAAAATTAATCCTCTTGTTTCACTTTAAACACAGTTCTTGCCATTTGCTGAAGGAGGTCTGGAATTTCTTTTTCATGAGTGTCTTTAACTGCATTATCATGACTGCCTCCCTGTCTTGAATCATTGTAAAACATTTACCTTTCATAGTCATTTTGTCTTTGGGGAAGAGCCAGATGTTGCACAGTGCCCAATGTGGAACTGGTGAATATGGTGATGAGGACATCCTGTCATGTTTTATGAGCCTGCCTTTCTATGGGATAGCCCTCAGAAACAGTAGCATTCACTGCATTTTAGCTCATAACTTTTAAAGACAGTCTAAAAAAGAGGACTTCCATAATTGCTTCAGAAAGTCGCAAGAATGATGAGAGAAATGTGTTCAGAGTGTGGCAAAGTATTTTGAAGAGGATTAGTGGCAATATGTTTTTTACTTTAATAATTTTTAAAATTTAAGCACATACCCCTTTTGATCTCTCCCCTTTTGAGTGTACTTGTATAACTACACATTTTATTCTGAACAGGAAAAAGGATCAGAAAGAGTTACGCAAATTCAGTTTGGAGTGTGAGCTGTCCCTTCTTTGAGGTTTGCTGTTAATATTTTCACACTGAAGCAGGAAAAACTTTGGTGTTATTTAGTTTGATGAGAAACAAAGTGGCAATGACATCTCACCCTTGAAAATTCCACTTATTTACATAATACAATAAGAAGCAGGAGTCTGTTTTATATGGTTTGTGTAACTCTGCATCTCATATGACTAACAAGAACCAATTAGCCATGGGACCCATGAAAATTAGTTTTATGTGAAGATGGAAAATGTATGTCTTTGAGTTAGCAGCGTTTAATTGATAATAATGGATAAATGCCAAATCAAGTCTTTGGGATATTACATAAAAAGAAATAGCAACCTAAAAGCCAAGAGGAATAAGTGAAATTGCTATGAAGTAGTCTGTAAAAATGGCAGAAGCAGCCATGTTTCTATTCATTTGAAATTAGACTTTCACTTTTATAGAGTTAGACTTGATGCTTATGCACAAGTTTTTAGGTGTACAATAGTGATCTTTAATCTGTAGTAGATATGTTTCAAGACTTCCAGTGGGGGCCTGAAACCATGGGTGGTACCAAACGCTATATATAAGTGCAGAAACACTGTAGTGATTGGTTGGATAGCCAAAGGAGGTGGCTGTAAATAACTAATGAGCAAGTAGCACATCCAGCATGGATACACTGGACAAAGGGATGATTCATATCCCAGGCAGGACAGAGAAGGTGACATGAAATTTCACTGTACTACTTAGAAAACTTGTCATTTAAAACTTAAGAATTGTTTACTTTTGGATTTTTCTATTTAAATTTTTTTTTTTTTTTTTTTTTTTGGTACCGGGGATTGAACTTGGGTCCTTGCACTTGCGAGGAAGGCGGTGGAACCACTGAGCTGAATCCCTAGCCCCACTATTTAATATTTTTGAACTTCAGTTCAACACAGTTAAATGAAATCAGAGAAAGCAAAACTATGGATGAGGGGAGACAATTGTATAAATAAAAATTTCCTAAAATTTTAGGTAATAAGATGGAATTGTCTTGCTTTAAGTCATAAAGAGGGAGAACCATGAAAATGTACTGCCACTGTCAAAAATGATTTGGCGAAAGAAACACAGTAGACTGTGAAGGTGAGGATGTGCTGACAGTGAAAGACTTTTGGATCTCTTTTTGAGAATGATTCACTTAGAGCCTTGTCTCACATGATGAGTATTGACAAATAGCTTTACTCCTGATGGAAATAGTCATTTTTGTGGATTTATTGAGTCTAGATATTTTATAGCATTTTAATAAATTGATATGTTTTCTTTTTAGAATGAATAGGCTTGGGTATGAATAATGTATGGGTGCATATTTTGGGCAAAATTGAAGCAAATAAAAGAGTATGATTCAGAGAAAAAAAAATCAGAAGGAGGAAATAGGAAATTCGATCCTATAGAATGCAGTGGGGAGGGCGTGGGATTAGAGGCTGTGTTTAGTTCCTGGTCTGCTGTTTATTAGTTGCCACTTTCCTTCACTGAACCTTGATTTCCTCTTTTATAAAATGAAGAATGTTTTTGCTTAATTCATAGAATTGTTAACAATGAATGGTGCAGAAATATGTAAAGTACTTTCTACAGACTGTAGCCCATAAAAATGCTCAATAAATGGCCGATCTTCTACCTGTATTGCTTTCACACTGTGAAATGACTTGCTTCCCCTAAGTGGATTTTATGGCTCAGTGGATTAACTAGTTTGTGTGTTTTTCTCACATCCACTGGAAAATACCTCTTTCCAGGTGTAGGGTGGGACTGATGCATTTGACCATAGTGTACTTTTTCTCCAGAACAGAAACAAGGTACATTACGAGGTAGTATGAAAATATAGAATTAAAACTGGTGGAATTGTCTGTATATAAAATATTAACAATGTATCTCTTTAGTTTCACAAATGAAAATTTTTAATTTTTCGTTATTTTTTTAACTTCAAATAAATAAAATAGACATGGCTCAGTATAATTTTGATAATTCAGATAATGTCTACCAAGCTAATGTGCATATCTGGGCCATCTTTCTGCCTATTATTACAGGGGGTAGATGATTTCACTATTAACTATCTTTGGGCTGTATATTTTAAAAGTTGAATTTTCAATCTTGTTCACAATGTTTCATTTCTTTGTCATTGTAAAGAGAAAGTCAAATAAGGTGACCCCTCCTTTCAGAACAATATAAGATTTGCTTTATAATTAATAAAAGATAAAATACTCTTCTTCAAACTGACTAGAATTTATACATATTCCATAATTTGTTTTAGTGCACTCGAGCTTAAGTATCTTATATAGCATGATTTTAAATATAATTACAGTGTGGAAAATGGTTACCTTAATTAAAGGTAGGGCTCACATTGAAAAAAAAATCCCTTCAAAATACATTGCCTAACAAATATCACACAATTAAGTTTGAGAGCTCTGTTAATATACAATACTAGGCAGACAGCTATTTTCAATCCAATTTAAATAAATTATTCAGAAATATACATAAGTCCATATTAAGCTTGTTATTTCTAACTGTATTTATATATGATGTTAAGAGTTGGTAGTAATATAGTTTTGTGCAAATATGTCATTTAATATATAAAATGTATATCAAAATTGTTGTGTCTAATTTTTTACTAAAATATCTACATTGAATTTATTGACATTAATAGAAAGGACACTTTTTCTTATACAATGAAACAAAATAAAAAATTTTTCATCAGAGTGGAATAAATGGAGCTACAAAAATCAGGCTTTGCCTTTTATTTTAAGAATAGTGAGATTTGTAAAATAAATCATTTGGTACCTAAGTTTCTTCATCAAGCCTAACAAAAAGTCAGAGGATAAGCATAATAATAATAATAATATTAATAGTAATAATAATAAAAATAAAAACTTTTACAAGAACCCAGAGAAAATATTTGTGAGAAACGCCATTGGAATTGATGTTTATAAGCATACTACTTAGTCAATGTCCCAGTGGGCCAGCACTGGGTCTCATTTGTGTACAGATTAAAAAAAACATGTTGCCTAATGAGTAGGCTAGTTGGACTTCAAGTGTTTTATTGTAAATTTTAGTATAAGGACGGTCCATTGTAGCAGTGGAGTTTAACTCCTAGATCACCCAACCATGCCTCTGTACAAAGCACTGGCTCTTTTCACTAATGGGACTGAAGCATTTGTTATATCAATATGGACTGATAATTCTCTCACCAGCCTTTTTTAGCATTAAAGTGATATTCTGGATATTGCAAGATTGAAAACATTGGAAATCAAGGTCAGTTAATTTATAATAGCAGGCAGTATCCACTTGTGAACATGTTCACTAACTTCTGAAAGCTTACAGTTTGAGTTTGATTATATGCACTGTTCTTCTGATGACTTCACATATTACAGAAACTTGATAAAAATGACAAGATGATACAGAAAGAGCTGTGGCTCATTTGAAAATATAAAGGACATCATGTCAGGTAGTATTCATGTGGCCATGAATAACTATGCCATGTAGAAGAAAGTCTTCTTGTGATGACAAATGGCTCAGGGGCCCTTTCCTACTGAGTAAATGGAGCAGAAACCAGGGAAGCCTCAGCTGACAGTGATGGAAATGGTTGCAGTGTACCAGGGACAAATAATACCTGAAGCAAGTATAATCGCAGAGACCCAGAGACTGTGCTGGGCTGGAAAATTTGTCTGCAAAAACTAGCAGGATGGAGTGAATTTAAATAACCATACTACCGGGTGATCCCCTTAGATCCTGTATTCCTATGCATAGCAACAAGAGAATGAGTGACAGTGATGTCCTCATGTGGTGATGGGATGGAGAGGAACACCTGAAGGCAGACGTTCCTTCAGCTGGATCTGATGCACAGAAGATAACGGTATAGAGAGGAGTGCTGACGTGAGAGATCTGTGGAACAGAAAAGAAATGAGGGTAGAGTCCCTTTTCACAAGGAGCTTTTAATTAAGCTGAGAAGAAAATCTACACATAATATATCAAAGAGCTGCTTCTGCACACACACACACACACACACACACACAAACTTGAATTGATGCTAAAAAACAAGTGTTTGCATCCCTAAGAATTTATTTATATAAGTGGAGTTTGTAGGCAGGCAGACTGGCTGGAGTCCCACTAGCTGTGTGAATGCAACCAAGTTACTTAATCACCCTGAGTCTTGGTGCCCTCAGTGTTACTGTGGAAGTCCCTGTACTAACAACAAGGGTGTCTTGAGAGTCAGGGAGAAATGCAGAGTGCCTGGTGTATAATAAGAACAGCAAGTAAATATTACCAGTGAAAGGAGGCTGACCTTTTGGTTTGGTTTCTTTTTTCTGTTTTTTTCCCAACTTTATTGAAGTGTGGTTGATAAATGTTTACCTCTGTGAGAGCCCTTATGACCTACTCCCTTAGCAAATTTCAAGTATGGATTATTATTAACTATAGTTACCTTGCTGTACATTAGCTCTCCAGAACTTACCGTACAATGGAAATAAAATACCTTTGATCAACATCTGCCCATTTTCCCACACCCCAGACCCTGGAAACCATTGTTGTATTCTCTGTCTTTACAGTTTTGACTTGTTTTTAAATGGTACATGTACTACAATCATGTAGTATTTGTCTTTCTGGGCCTTATTTCATTTAATGTAATATCCTCTAGGTTCATCTGTGTGACCACAAATGGCAAGACTTTTTCCCTTAGAGCTGAATAATACTATATTCTGTCTTTATCTGTCTCATTCTGTAAGTTCACACACACACACACACACACACACACACACGGGTGTATTACATTGTCTTTGTCTATTCATCTGGTGATGAATATGGAGGTTGTTTCTGTATCTTGGCTACTGTGAATAATGCTGCAATGGCTATGGGAATGTAGATGTTTCTACGAGGTGCTGATTTCATTTCTTTCTGATACATAGCCAAATGTAGAATTACTGGATCATATGGCAGTTCTATAAATGCCCAATATTATGTAAATTGGCAAAAATGATAAGAAAATCCAGACAGATGAATGGATTAAGAAAATGTTGTGGATATATTTGTAGACACACACATACACACATTTACATATAGATACAAAGGAATATTATTCAGCTTTAAGGAAAAGAAAATATTGCTTTTGTGACAACATGGATGACAGAGAGTATTACCTTCCAGTTATGAGTAAATTTTAGAGATCTAAAGTACAGCAAGGTGACTAAAGATAACAATAACGCATTATATGCTTGAAGTAGTCTAAGGTCTAAGGGATATTTATTGGCCATTTCTTATACACCAGACACTTGGCATTTTCTCTCTTCAATATCATAACACCCCTTTGCTGTCAGTACTAATGTCTTCCAGAGTTCATGGAGGAGGCTAAGGCTCAAGATAGTTGAGTAACTTGGTTATACAAGTTATACAGCTGATGTCCACACGTAGGACCCCACCCAGGTCTGCCTGCATACAGACTCCTACTTTTGAATACACTCTTAGGGATGTAACCAAACACTTTGTTCAGTATGAATTCAGTGTGTGTGTGTGTGTGTGTGTGTGTGTGTGTGTGTGTGAAGTAGTTCTTTGGTTTATTGGTTGTGGGTTTTCTTCTTAGCTTAATTGAAAGGTCCTACTGAAAAGGGACTCTGCCCTCATTTTCATGGAGCTGAGGATGTTTATCACTACACTGCAAGCTCTTTCTAGATTTTGTTCTCTAAAAAGACTTTTGAGTTATTTGCCAAATATTACTCAAGGTGGCACTTTATAGGTTAATAACCAAACACCCCATTTCCCATGGATTTTGGAGCAAGCTGAACATAGCCTGTATCTCCATATTGACTGCTTCTTTCTATGCCTTTCATAGTATTATTGAGTAGAGGGGATTTTATAACTTTGAGTAATATTTCTTATATGAGATTTTGAGTAAGGACAAAATCACAGATGTTTCTATTATCTAATATCTGTATTGTTGTTATATAAATTAAAGGTTTCTAAGAATATAGAGTCCATTTTACTTTACTTGGAAAGAGCCTATTTAGAATTTACCAAGTGCTCTATACACAAATAACCTCAAGAAGTTAGTCATAAAGGACTTTTAAATACTCAAAAAAATCATTCTCCCCCATACCACCCCAACTATTTCATATCTGTGTTAAAATGTGCTTAGGGATCTAATGTTCCCCAGATCAGCATCAAAGTCAAATTTCATTTTGTAGGGGATATAAATCTCTGAATTTGAAATAGCTTTAGGAAATGTTTGGAGTTTTAATTTCATATTTGCCTAATTTTAATGCGGGTCAAGAAAATGAAATGACAAATGCAACTGGTAGTTGGAAGGATGGCATAGCACTCACAGAGGAGTGAAATGATAACATTAGCAGTCTATTTTGAACCCACGCATGTAGAAGAGAAATTTGTTTCTAAAGTAAAACTGCATTATTTTGAGGCTAAGTGCTATGTTGTTAATTAAAACTCACAATTCTTATTAATTGCATACTTTGACCCATTTTTCATTTCCCTACCCTTGCTTTTCCTTATTAGAATTGTCTGCTCTGATTTTGACATCTTGGTCCTTTCCTCTCCAAGGTCTTTGTTGTTTTTCTCACCAGTGGGACTGCTGGCAGGGCCTGTTCCCATATTTTCTGTTCCTTTACTTACAGCCCCCTTCCCTTGTCCCATCAAAGTCTCCTGAAGACATTGAAGCTAATCTATAGTGATACTTTCATTGCCTCCAATTATTAAGGTGTGATAGGTGATGGTGATGAGTGTGCTCTACAACACAGCAAGACTGGTGAAGTCAGTGGCCTCTTATTTGCTGTTTATTCTCAATTTCATAAAGCTGATTGACTTATAAAATTTGCTTGGTAGGAAACGTGTTTTCCAAGTCAATTAATTGCTCAATTATTTTGCTGTAATCTACCCATACCACTTCTTGCTGTGGATTTCAAGGTGATCCTTCTTTTTTGGTAACAGATGGTTGATCAGAAATCATATATGTTTATGCCTAGGGGATATCTCCAACACCGTTTAGGGCAGTGTTGCTATCAAATTGTGAAACATCAGGATAATAACTTCCCAGTGGTCTTTATCAGGGGAAAATGCAGGCAATACTTTCGGCTTCCATGGCAACTCAGAGCTGCACATCACTTCTCTGCCTTCTAGAGGAGACATGCTAGTGCTCACTGGAACTATTCTCTGCAGTTGGCATTGGGAGGACAGTCTCATTCCAGGTTTCTAGGCACTGGGGCTGGTTACTAAGATCTACCCTGGCAGAGGATCCACTAGTGTGTCCGTGACAGCAGAAGGGACCACCCTCTTCCTTCCTGCTCCCTAAACCTCTTCCCAGATCAATAGTTTGGGTCATGGTTTAGAAGTTTGTAGAGTCGACTGAAGAAGAGTTGTGCTGATCATTTTTATGATCACCACACCTCTGCTGGCCTTCTGCACACTGAGTTTGTTAGGATAGGGACTGAACGTAGAAGACTGATTCTTTAATCTTATGTTGGTGCCCCAAATCACTGCCCCATTTCTACATCTGCAACCCTACAATAACTGTACCTCAAAGAACACATTCCTCTTAAAAATTTAGTCGACTGAGTTTGCAAGTAATTTAGGGTCATGTTAGGAATATTTGAACTATGTTGGTTTCTCTGGGCTCATTCAATACTGTCATGGAAGCCATGAATCAGAGTCTATGGTCTTTTCCTTTTTTGGGAGACAATCCATCTCTTCAAAGAAGCTATAAGTACACTTGCTCTGGGCAGCCTCTTCTTGGCCACTACTTGTACCTAATTAGTAGTGTGGGCTCTGTAATAAATATTGGGCATCTGCTTCCTTCTGGGTTGACAAGATGCTATCTCATTTAGTGGCTTTTTGTCATTTTGTAGTCCCTTCTATAGCTTCATCACTTTCCTCTCCAATTGCTAAACATCTACATGTATTCTTAGTGCTCTTTACCCTATGATAGATTTTCTCTGCAAAGCATTTGGTGATAAGGAAGATTAGGGGAACCATAGATTACTAACATTTTTTTTCCTGTGTGTAAGTTTTTTTTTAGCTAAGCATGTTCTTACCTAGTGTAAAGTCTTCATTATTTCTCCTTTAGGCTCAATTAGTAGTCTTCAGCTTTCTGAAGATTAATTTCAGAAGACAAGAGGAGTAGACTCAGCTTGATTGACATTGTATCTCTGGCTGAAGAGATGAAATTATTCCTGATAATGTAATATTTGAAAATTAGTATCAAAATAGTTTGCCTTATTTAATATGTAAAAATAATAATAGTGATTCGATGTCAGGATGGTGTTTACTTATCATTTCCACCTTCTCATCATCTCCTCCTCCCTTAGACAGATACAAACAAACATTCAGCAGCAGTTACTGACTTCTATCTGTCTAAATGTAGCCTGATTATTTTTGTGGCTTTTAAGATGTTAATAGCATAGTGAAGAACTGGTTGTAGAAATGAGGTTTGAAACCTCCATCTGCTACTTATTAACAGTGTAACTTTGGGCAAGTCCCTAAGTGATTCTAAGTTTCAGTTTCTTTATTTAAAATAGGAGACATGGGTATTTTTCCTATGTTATAGGAATGTCTGATCTCCGGCATGAGACTTCTCTTGCTAGTATGTCCCAGCATGGCTTATCTGAGAGATTGGGCTATTAAAATGCTGCAAATTCCAGTGTTCCAAATTGCCATTGCTTGAGCATGGGGAAAGCACAGAATTCTTTGAGGAGTTGAAGAATAGGTTGAGTTGGCTTGAAGCTATAAAATAAATCCATACAACCCTTAATTGCTAATTCCAGTCATGGGCTTTATAAGTTTTACAAAGTACAAATTTTGTAAAAGTTCTAGTATCACTTTGAGTGAATATTTATAGCACTCTTTCTACATTGTTTTCATCCTGGGGCCCAAAGTCTCTTCAAACAGCTTCTACTCCAGCTGATCCCACTCACTATTCTTCATCAAAAATTATTCTCATTCAACCAAGCCAGGCATGGTATTGGATGCCTGTAATCCCAGACACTTGGCAGGAGGGGAAGACAGGAACATTATAAGTTAGAGGCCAGCCCGGGCAACTTAGACCCCATCTCAGAAAGGGGGGCAGGGAGCATAGCTCAGTGGTAGAGGGCTGGCCTTGTATTCAAACCCCAGCACTGCATAAATAAACAAAGCAAAGCATGAATTAGTTAAAAATTTATCCTCATTCAACCAACATTCTCAAAATTCAGTATTTTGATGCTTTGTGAAATATTGGGGAGGAGGGAATGATGTAAAGCACAGTTCTTGATATTACTGATGGATTCATTATTAAAAATAAATATGGCAAGTTGTAAAAAGAAGGATACATCTAGGATTCTATGTAGCACATAGATCCAATGCAGGACAGAGTATGGTAAGGAAAATAAGTGACACTGGAAGTGAGTCTCAAAGTATGAGTGAACATTATTTAGGATGAGCAAGAAAAGGAATACTCTGAATCTGAAAAAACTAAATATTAGAACCCCCCAAGATAAAAGACCCAATCCAAAAATGAGCAACTGAAATGAATAGACACTTTTCAGAAGAAGTACAAATGGCCAATAAATACACTAAAGAAAAACTGTTGAACACATCTGGCCATTGGAGAAATGCAAATTAAGACAACACTGAGATTCCACCTTACTCCAGAAAGAATGGCTATCCCCAAGAAATCAAATAAAAACAAATGCTGCTGAAGATGTAAGAAAAACCCCACTTCTACATTGTTGATGGGAATGTAAACTGGTATAACCACTATGGAAGTAAATGTGGAGATTCCTCAGAAAACTGAAATTAGAAATTCCATTTGACCCTGCTATTCCCCTTCTAGGTATCTTCCCAAAACAGTTAAAGACATCATACCACGGTGCTACATGCATACCCTTGTTTATAGCAGTACAACTCATAATAGCTAAATCTTGGAAATCTTGGAAGAGGCTTCTATGTCCATCAACAGATGCAAGGATAAAGAAAATATGATAAATTTGAGTCATTTGTAGGAAAACAGATGCACTTTGGGAGCATAGTATTAAGTGAAATAAATCAGACACACAAGCTTAAATGTTGTATGATTTCTCTTATATGAGAAACTCAATGATAAATTGAAGAGTGAAATATAAGATAATAGGAAATTGGGATACAGACCTTTTCAAAAGGGAATGTGACCAAGTGATGGATGGAGGAGGGAAGAAGGAGAAGGGAAGGGGATGAAAAATAATTAAGATGTGTAAGTACACATACCAGTTACCCACAATGAGTGCAATCATTGTGTATTGCAAACATGTACTAATAAAATAAATGCACAGAAACAAGGGAACATAGCCTGTTTGGGAAGTCACCAATAGCAAAATAAGCTGGGGTGGAGAATTTGTACAGGAACTAGTGGTGACCAGAGGAAATATCATAGAGGGAGAAAGGGAACAGATAAACAAAGATAAAGTAGGCCATACTACAAGGTGAACTTTTATTCTAAAGGTAATTAAACACTATTTAATGATTTTGTGTAGAGGACTAATATAATTACATTTGTGTTTTATGAAGAGTGATTATTCTAGTAACGATGAGAGAGGAGATAGCTCATGGAGTGGGTTTACCGAAGGCAGAAGAATTAGTTAGAAATATTGCCTTCATTCTGAAAACAGATATAAAGGGTAAAAATGATCCATAAAACAGGTTTTCAATAAGTATTTTTCAAACAAATGAACTAAATCACTACTTTTAGAGATGCAAGAGTCTATGAGTGAAGGAAAACAATTTAGATTTATTTGGGCTTTAATATAAAAATGTGGACAGAGTTAAGTGCATATGCTGTGACAAAGTTTAGTGGTTTAATAAAGAGTAATACTAATCAGTACTTCACCACAGTCCTGGAACTATACCCAGAGGAAGGATGGTGTGGGGATGTGCTTGTGTCTGAACATGTTTGTCAGTGTGTGTGTGTGTGTGTGTGTGTGTGTGTGTGTGTGTACATCCTGTCAAATACGAGATGGGGAAGAATTGGAAATTAAGTGAGAGAGGTTGTGAGTCCAGGCAAGGTTTGTATTAATTATAAAAGTTCATAAAGTAAGAAGGATTACATCAATACAGAGTGACTCATAGTTTAATGAGGTTTTTTCATCCATAAGGCATCTATTGATAACAAATACTGTGCTCAAAAATGAAGCTGTGTAAGGCATTAACAACATAATTGCAATTAGTTCAGCTGTGAAAAAGGTAGGCATAGATTGTACCCTTAGCATAGAGCAGTCTACAAGACATGATGTTATCTCAAAATAATTGCAGATGGAATAGTACCAGCAGCCATTGGCTAGGTAGACCTTCTGTTTATGGGGAATTTATAAGAAATAAGATCATTAATATTGTATGTGAATGGACCTTCCTAAATACATATCCATAGGCATTCATAGTAATAGTCAAAGTAATTCATAACTTCTTTGGGAAAAATACAGAATATCTGATTTTCATTTGTCCTTCCCCAGAAGACCTTGGAATTTCTTTGGGCTTAGAGCAGAAATGCTGATAAAGTAGATTTTAAAAAGTTGAAAATTGAGAAAAGAAAGGGCAAGAGATTGAGAGATGTAAGAGTGATTTATAAATGGAGACAAAAGGTAGAGTGGAAATTAAAATTCTTCCAAGTTCTAGTATATGATTTAAATAGAGTGCAATTTCCATGAACCAGAGGAAAAAATCAATACAACAAGAGTGTGAAATGTAAGGAAGTGCTTACCCAGCATCTGCACCCTCTGTTACCCTGACCCTCTCAGGGTTGAAAAAGTGATAGGAAGTCATGAAAGAACACTGATTTCTCCCAGGAAAATGCTGTGAGGATTATAAACTGTTTAATAGTTCACACTGATAGATTGATGTACATAGAATTCAATATCCTCTAGTTTTGTAAATGAAGGAAAATTTTAATATCAGCCTAAGGGGTGTTTTTCAGTCAAATTTTGAATTTTGGAACATGCGGAATTCAATATACATGGATTCAATAAAAGCACATGTCATTGCGGTTTGGATATAATGGAGTAAAAAGGAGAGATGTTTCCATGTGAGGAAGTCTTCCAATTTATATTTCATCAGAATTGTATTACATTTAGCTGTGGTGCTACATTGCATTTATCTCTAAACACTGTATTAGAAGAGATTTTTTTTCCTATTCCTGTTCAAAGTACAGCATTCACTGTAAAGGTTCTAAAGAACTAAAAATTAGACTTGTACAATTTTTCAATGCTAAAGAATGTATTTCCTTCTTTTTAATCCCTGTAACATATGTAACTAAAATAATATCTTGAAACATTTCATTATCACATAAATAATCTTGCTAATATAAGGGGAACTTTGAATTTTTGAGAAATTACACAAGGACTATTTTAGGAACACATGGAGAGATTGTTTCCTGAAATGCTGACAGTTTTCTTCAGAACTACTGCTTTGTAGAGCAAATGGTAATTGTTAAACCTTTCTGCATGAAGCATACAATTTTTCAAATGTACTCCGCATAGGTATATTTTAAGAAAGATTTCAATTTGGTCGCATAATTTTCAGCCTTTTCTAAGCCCATGGTGGTGATAACATTAAAAAATAACTTGGTATGCTACTTGTTCTCCTACTGCTAAGATTTCATCACCAACTGCTAGTTTGCTAGAGATTATAGCTGCTAAAATGCCGTCCTGATTAATGTGCTAATTAATTAATGCAGCTGCTAAATTGTAATGCTGATTAAAACACACCACACTGAGAACACTGGAAAACTTTCCCAAATTAGTCAATCATCCCAGGTGCATTTCGACCCTAGAAAAAGCTCAAATGCAGAGTGGAGTAAGTGAATCTATTACTGCTTGTGGGAGCAACTGGAGGATCTGTTAGTGAAGTCCCCACTTCTTCTACTTTAATCCTTAACCTGACCTCCTGGTGAGAAATCAAAGATAAAGCAGAGAAAAATCAGACAATATCTGTCTCTGTCTGTCTTTCTCAAATTTGTTTTCTCTAGTAATGAACAGAGTGTTTGTGAAGGAATTTGCAATGCACATGATGAACACTGAGTTAAAACACCAAGTTCAGACTTCTATGGAAGTTTCGAGCATAAACTTATTCCTTCCAGGTGGTGCTGATTATAATCCTTCTTCCCAACACCCTAATTCTCAGAGTTAAATTTTTGCCTAACAGGAATTAGGAAGCATTTATCATATATTGGACATAGTAGGTAAAGACAAAAGATATTTTTTAGCTCTTTAAGAGCTTCATTTTATAATTTTGAGAATAAGGAAAATAGCTTAATAGCAATTGCCATCAACAGACAACAAAAGAATAAATATCAGACCAGTGGAATAGAAATTAAGGACCACAGAAGAGGAAGAATTTCCAATTTTAGTTATACCTTCCCTAAGGAAGTAAAAACTGACAGGAACTTTGGAAGGATTTGAACTGATAGATTGGTAATTGTGCAGCATAGAGAAGTCATATGAATAGATGTTTAAAGGCCCGAGAAGGAATATGCCCCCAAATACATGAAGTGTGATCAGATAAATGAAGCTGAGGCTAAACTCATGTCCTAGGAAGGATTCTGAATGGGAGACTGGATGATGACAAGCTAAGATGGGCCAGTTCAGGGCAGGCCTTGAGTGCTGACCAACAAATAGGTACCCTAACCCTTCGGAGAGGGAGAGCAACTTGCTTTGAGAGTTTCAATCCGTCTGCAATAAGGAGGTTGGATTGGATGCAGGAATCACTGGGGAGGAAAAGATACATCAGCAAGCTTTCCATAAATCTAGGTGTAGTATTGGTGACATAGAAAAGAGCCAATCCAAAATTCCCAAAGTGGAGAAAGAAGGTATCCCAAACAATGGATCAAGAAAACCCCTGATAAAACGAGACTGGACTGTACAGATCTTTGATTTTTCATTTGTATTTGACAGGGAATCATAATTTTTGTTTTATCGTGGGAGATTGTGCTTGAATTCTGTGGAAAATTCCTACAGAGAAACAGCCCCTTGAATCACACCGTGCACTTGTAGGTAGTGACAATTCTCAGTTCTAGTACCAATGTTGTACCAAGTGTGCAGAACTGTGTCTCCTAAAACCCCAACCCGAACCTCTGGTCCTGTGTATGTCTTAGTTACTTTATTATACCTGAGACACAATACCTGACAGCCACAGTTTAAAGGAGAAGAGTTTTATGTGGACTCACTATCTGTAGAAGTTTCAGTCTATAGTTGGCTGGCTCCGAGGCTGGGCGGCATGGCAGAGGGGCATGGTGGAGGCCAAACAGCTCATGGTGTGACAGTAAGAAATAGCGAGATCAAGGGCGGAGAAGGAGCAGACCCTTCCAGGCCCCCTCCTCAGTGACCCCCGCCTCATCCAACCAGGCTGCACCTCCCAACATCACATTCAGCCATAAACTCATCAGTGGACTGATCCACTGCTGAATATCACACCCCCATGATTCAGTCCCCTCCCCACAGCCCCATCTAAGAGTACATGGGGCTTTGGGGGACATCTGGATATAAACCGTAACATTGTGAGTGTGGTTCTTTGTGGATGGAATCAAGTCTAGATGAGATGATTAAAATGGGTCATAATCCAGTCTGACTAGTGTCATTGATAGGACGAGGACACACAGAAGTATACACATAGGAAGGATGATGTGGTGATGGAGGTAGACACTGGAGTCATGGCTTTATAAATGAAGGGATGTGAAAGATTGCCAGCAAAAGCCAGGAGCTGGGAAAATAGAGGAAAATTTCTTCTTATAGGTTTCAGCGGGAGCACAGCACTGCCAACAATTTGATTTCAGACTCCAGAACTTTGAGACAATAAATTTCTGTTGCTTTAAATTAACCAGTTTGTGACACTTTTAGAGCAGCCCCAAGAGACTAATAAACCCAGTAAATTCTCAGTTATTTTTGATGAGCTCTTACTATGTGCCAAGGGCTAGGGTGAACTCTTTGCAGACATTGTCTTACCCAGTGCTCACAGTAACACCATCTGGTAGGTATTCTTATTACTCCTTTAAACCTACATATACACATATAATATATATGAGGGAGACACAGACATACACAGACACTGAGGCAGAGAAATCAAGACTGTCTAAAGTCACAGTCTACCTGGTTTCAGTGTCCCATACCCTCGTGAAGCAGAAGGAAGGAAATCCCAAGGCCTGCCTTTAGTTCTGAAGTTTGTATTCTTACACATGTCTCAAAAGAAAGCAAGGTCAAAGGCTTTATGAATAAGAGTACCAGCATTTCTCAACCCAGCATTCCTGGGCCCTGAGGTGTGAGGGAGTCAAACAGCACTGTTACCTTCCATCCTTTGTTTTTCTGATTGCCAGACTCAAGAAGGATATCTACCTTAGTGGAAAATCTTCCCTAGTGATCCAATGGCAAGTAAGACATTGACTTGGATGCAGCTAACATCTCCTCCACAATTCTTTCTTAACAAGTGTGGAACAAAGGCTGGAGGTTTAAAGTGGGATGCATGGTCAAAAGAACCAGACCGTGCAGCAGGGTTTGTTTGTACGGCTTACTTTCTTACCAATTTCATGCTTTCTGACAATTAACTGAGAAATTGAGATGTTGTTATTTCCAAATGGGAATTCAATTTACACATATATTTATATCACCTGAGAAGCACTTAGGTGATTTTAAACTTTAATTTAATAATCATATATCAAACACTTGCTGTAAGTCAAGAGGTCCCTTGCCAGGAGCAGGGATATGAACATAAATATGACATTAATCTTATTTCTCAGATGTTACACTTCTGCTGAATATGTCATATTTTAGTGGTCTATAACTTAGAATGAATCTGTTATCCTCCTGAAACCCAGTTGCTTTACAGCAGAGTTTAGTCCTGAAAGACAGATAATAATCTCTCAAAATATGCCCTTCTTATTCATGGCAAGGGCTTATATATCAAAATGTAGCTATTTCCCCATTTTTTGGGTACCGGAGCTCGAACTCGGGTCCTTGAGCTTGCGCAGCAGGCGTTGAAACCACCGAGCTAAATCCCCGGCCCTCCCTTTCTTAATGAGCACATTTTCTCCTATTATTTAAGAGTTTGGTGGCAGTTGAGAAGTAGAGCCAAGGAAAAGCAACCCTCCTTAAAAATGATTCCCTCTAGGTTTTGCTCTAATGTCAAACCTCAAAAATTGTTTTCAGGTGGAAAGTCAGCCACTCTGGAATAAGATGTTCCATCCCTGGGTCTCCTAGATTAAGCCCTATTGTGATGACTCCAAGAATTTCACAGCCCAGCATATTGTCCTCATGGTTTGTGTCCATGTTTCTTGCCCCATACTGGAGTTTCTGCTTGAGAAGGATGCAGGGGACTGATAGTGTGAATGTGGGAGAAGAACATGGAAGAAAAAGGTAGAATGTGTCATGGAGTAAGTGCTTTAATCGAGGCACATGTAAGGAGTCAAGGTAGCAGACAGAACTGAAGGGCCAGAAGGGCTGGCTTTCATGGCAAACATGATTTGGATCTAGGGGTTCTGAGATGTGTTGCAGAGGATGAAGAGGGAGATGAGAATCACAGTGCACAGCTGGCGGTTCAGCAGGGCAACTAATGGAATGGAGAGAAAGTGTTCGACCACTGGTAGGGCAGTGGGGCCATTGCATCCTGGGTCAGGCAGTTTTAAGCTGATACCAAAAGGAATCTTTTATTTTTGTTAAAAAAATAGAGTATTTTACTACTGACTTAAAAAATATAATTGCCAGCACATGGTTCTAATATGAAGCAGACAGACTTTTAGTAGGTTTTACTATGCATTTTAATTTTCCACACAAAAAACATCCAGTTTTTGCTTGTATCTAGAGGGAAGCTAGTGAAGAAGAGCTGCTGCAGGTCCCTATAGGAGGTTGAAGCTGTCAAAGTCCTTTCTTTCATTTTTAGAGTACATGCTTGATGATTTCCTCTCTCATTAATACGTTAATAAATATACAGTTACTGTAAAAATATAAAAATATAAAGGACAAATTTGATTATTCATGTTCATATCCATATAGACTGTGTTACTTCTGTCTAGAATTTTTTCTCATGCATATATTTACTGCATGTATATTTTACATTAATATTCATTAATACTAATGCAGTTCAATATGCTGATTTCTACTTAACTGTGTAGCAAGAATATAAATAAAAATTATCTAAAGCCACTATTTCATTGATATTCCATTATTTGGATGCTTCCTGCAAAAAGTCCTGAGGTATGAGCTGTGATCATTGCCCTCTGTAAGCTTTCTATCCAAACTATTTTACCTAAGGCCATGTGAACCCTAACAGCTAACCTTGCCTCAACCTCTATTTGTCT
The DNA here is from genome assembly GCF_053883595.1 of Heterocephalus glaber. Taxonomy (NCBI): domain Eukaryota; kingdom Metazoa; phylum Chordata; class Mammalia; order Rodentia; family Bathyergidae; genus Heterocephalus; species Heterocephalus glaber. Next base: position 20,321,412 of record NW_028258156.1, on the reverse strand, counting down.
TGCTGCTTTATGCCCTATTATTTTCCTATTTTCCTAAACTGGAATTGGGACTAGAATCTGATTAGATGACACTAAACACACTAGAGTTATACTTTTGTATTGACACTTATCTATTTGTTCTATTTGGAGAAAAAAATATATTGAGGGAAAGTAATGGGCTTAATATAATAAAGCAGCTAAAATGATATGTTATATTATTTTGTTTGACTTTTGTTACAGAGTTAAACTGTTGAGGAGTGCTATGTATATCATACTGGCAGATTACCCAAATAAAGTGAGAAACTGTCATTGTTGCCCTTGTCTCACACTAAAAGTGTTGCATATTATGTATGATATATATATATGATATATATATGATGAATCAGTTTCCCACTCTGCTTGCTTTCTACCTTAATACAGATCTGATTGCAACAAGAATCATGTAAGCGAAGATATATATATATATATATATATATATATACACACACACATACACATATGAATATCTATAGTGTATGACTCAGACCAATTTGATAAATTGCATACTTGATGCTGAAGTTGCCCAGAAGGGATCACTTTGGATTAGAAGGGAATAGTTATGGGGCATTGCCACCTGCAAATCTGTTCATGGCTTTGCCTGAGTTTATAGCTGAGCTTTGGTCCAAAGAGCTCTTAAACATAATTTATCAACAGTCTCAGAAGTCTCCATGGGGTCTGCACTAATTCAACCAGGACTTTCTGCTACTGAAAAGAATTTAAGCACCACTTTCCAAGGGCAACCGTGGCATGCACAGATCAATTTAACTTCAAAGTTTAAAAAAAAACCCAGAAAAGTACATTTTCCCAAGCCACTAGATAATATATTCTTGATTTGAACTATAGTCTGTTCACATTATACTACATTATACAATCATACAGGACATATTTTCTGCTTTCTGTGGTATGATTTCTGTCAGGTTTATTTTAATGGGTAATCACTTTCTCAGGGATATGCAGTCTCCTCATCATTATCAGGGCTTCCTTCTGGGGCAAGGTCAGGGCTGCATGTAAGACAACATTGGACTGCAACTAATGTACCACCTGCTGCATGGTCAAATATTTTGTATGCCTTCCATTAATTGTCAGGGTAGAATGCCTCTCTCTCGGGTAAGGGCAGAAGAGAGCTGTTTAATGAATTTGAATTCTAATAGTTTGAATTCATTTCAGTAAATTCTCAAATATTAATTGAACTAATACATTCCAGAGAAATAGCCTATTGGCCATTAATATTACCACAAATATTAAAAAATTAAATACCTTGCATTTATATAAAGCTTTATTCTACTTCAAAAAAACTTTTCTCACATAAGCCTTCTAGAAACTGTACAGCAAGCAGGTCAAAGAAAACATTCTTACTACCATTTGGATAGGGAAGGAGTCTTAGAATTCTTCCCAGTGACTTTTTCCTGGTAAAAGAACCACGTTCTTCCATGGCTGAATTTACTCAGTGGTTTGGGAGTGGTAATGGGAGTTTTAGGGAAAGACCAAAGTCAAAACCGCATTGGGATCTAATCCATTTTCTTTGTCTGTGACAATCTTAACAAAAGAATCTTGCTGTAAGGGAGAGGTTGGGTCTGACTGATCAGTTCTCTTCTACCCAGGTGACATTTGGAACAAGAGGGGCTGTTCCTTGTGTTGTGACACATGATAAATGAGGTACACATTTTCTTTATGTCCTTATCTATCAGTCAGGAAAGGTGAGGTCATGCTGTAGTAAAAACCATTCTGCACTGCAGGCCCTTAGAATGACAAAAGTCCCATGTCCTCCTCTGGTTGACTCTGGCTACACATCCTTTCCTTTTCACTCTGCCATCTGGCAATGGGACATCCTTTATCCAACTTGCTGTCCATCTCATAAAAGAGGGAAAAGAGAACAATTCGCGAGCTGCCTCTTAAAGATTCTAATTAGATGTGATCAAATTCACTGCTGTCTAAATTTCATATACAAAAAGAAGCCACACTGGTACCAGTGAATTTGTTGATGTATTTTGCTGCTTTGGGGAGAGGAAGCAAACAGTTATAAATGATAAAATCTGCTGTAACCTTCTTGAACATGGGAAAATGTGCGAGAAACATTGAACTTGTGCCTCCATGTCTGATGGGATGGATTTTGCAGACCAATGCTTTAAATGAGAGTCACAAAAATCATTGGATTTCAAAGAAATCTTGTGGCTGGGGATATAGCCCAGTGATCAAGCCCTTGAACAAGGCCCTGGGTTACATCCCCCGAACAACAAAACTCAGACAAGAGTCCCTAATCTTTCTTAATAAAGGGCCTCTGAAGCAGCCAGCATCTGATGGTCTTGGATCCTGCAGAAGAGGAGAGAAGCCCACTGAGTAGGGTAAACTTGGGCACACTGCTTTGTGCCAGAGGATATACGCTGTCCCTCAAACAGCACATTAAGCTATGGGGGTGAGGATCCAAGGATGGCCCAGTTGATGAAGGTGAAAGTAGCAGCTAAACTAGTGTCATGGGCTGAGAGGGCAAATAGGAGCTTGAAAGTGTTAAGGCAGCCAAAATTGAAAGTCCAAAGTTGTGGAAGAGGAGACAGCCAAAGAGCTGGTGGTCTGCAACTAGTTGTTTCCTGGAACATTTATTTGCAGAATCTTGGTGAGGGGGAAAATCTTGCTAACCTTGTAAGGGAAACCTCAAAAAGATAAGCAGATCTGAGTTTGCAATAGAAACAATGGAAGTCAACAGAACAGGAAATGACACCTCTAAAAGGTAAAGGAAAAAAAAATCTGCCTATTTAGACTTCTGAATTGATTAAACATATCCTTTAAAAAGATATGAAGGCATTTTTAGACAAGCAATAACTGATATAGTTTGTTGACAGCAGACCAAAATTTTAAAAATATGAAAGAAATCTTTTCAAGGGGAAGAAAAATGATAAACTAAAGGAAATGATAAGGAGGAAAATGGGAACAGTGGATATATGAATTAATCTAAAGGAAAATTGATGGTGAAAATGCTAATGGAAATAATGTCCATGGTTAGGCATGCAAAATTAAAATTATGACACAAACACAAAAGGAAGGGAACAGGAAAATGAAATTTAAGTTCCCTAAGAACCACTGTTGTCTGGGAAATGATAAAATTCTAATTTTTATTAGATTTCACTAAGGTATTTGCTGTAACCTTTAGTGTCATCATAACAAAAGAATGTGTAACTTCTTGTGCTTTTTTTTTGCAAAAAAAGAAGAAAGAGATGGAAGTGTGGGAAAACTAGAATAAGAGCAAGATGGTTGATTTGAATCCTAGAGTAGCAGTAATTATGTAATATAAACAAAATGAGTGATTCCACTGAAATTGTTAGACTGATGAAAATCAAATGTCTATGAGCTGTTTTGAAGACAAACATCTAAAATGAAAGGACGCTTTGAAAATTGTGTTAGAAAAAATTATAGCATGCAAACACTAAGAAAGTTCTGTTATAGTTAAGTTTGTATCAGATGTAAGCTGGGCTATTAAATAATTTCAGTACATTTCAAACTACCAAAATTACAAAGAATATGTCCTTTGATTAGATTAGAATTATAGCTAGGAGTTAGTAATAATAATAATTAGAAATTCTCAACTATTTGGGGACAAATAATATGTTTTTCTAGATGAACACACTATGAATTAATAAAACCCCAAATCCACAAGGTAGTGAGAATGTATTTTTAATTGACAAAAAAATAAAACATGTACAAACTTTGGGGTGCATAAACATTGAAAGAATAATGTTGATAATGATAGACTACAATCTCTTATTACAAATATGAAATTAAATGCAAAGGAGGAAAGTTAGTTTCTCTAGAAATGGATAAGTGAAATGAAATACTTATGTTTAGAAAATAGATTTTTACCCCCTGTTTCATATAAGGTACAATCAAATTCTAGTTGAATGTAAAAGGAAACCAATAAGATGTCTAGAAGAAAAGATGAAAGAATACTCTGTAACTTTAACAGCATGTAGCACAAACTAAAGGAAGAGTTGATAATTTTTACTACATTGATTTTAAGAAAGAGAAAAAAATGACACCTAAAAATAAAAAGGCAAGCTACAGAATCTGAGACTCTTTTCAATACATATATTATTCACAGGAGTTCAAATATGCAAAGAATTCCTACAAACTCATAAAAAAGGAAGATAACCATGTAGGAAAATTGACAAAACACTTGAACAAATATTTCATAAAGAGAATATCCAAAGAAGTCATAAGCATATGTAAAGATCTTTCAATCTCATTAGTGACCAAGAAAATTTAAATTAAACCTAAAAGGGATAGCAATACACAGAAGAGTGCAAATTTAAAAGACTAGCAGTACTAATTTTGATGAAAATATAAAACAACGGAAATGCATACATTGCTAAGGGAGTGTAAATTGATACAACTGATCTTGAAGACTCTTTGGCAGTTGTCTATGTGTATCATTTGGCAGAAATTTTATTCTTATGCCAAACATAAATGTAGATATATATGCAACAAAAGATACATCCAAGAATATTTGTAGTAGCATTATTTATCATTGCCCTCAATTAGAAACAACCTAAATATCCGACAGTAGAATGGATGAAGAAAATGTGGCAGGCTCATATAAGGGAACACATATACCAATGAGCATTTGTGATTACTGTCTAATGCAACAATATGGTCACATGTCACAAAGCTAACAGTGACTGAAAACAACCAGGCAGAAAAAGAATTCATAGTATGTGACTCCATCTATATAAAGTACAGAAATAAACAGAGCTAGTCAACAAGGTCAGAAGTTGTTATCTCTGGAGAAGGAAGTATATGGATTAGGTGGTACTGTGGAGGTAATTTTGGGTGCTATGGTTGTCTTATTTCTTGACCTGTGAATGAGTTCTTCAGATGTGTTCATTTTGTGAAAATAATCTACTCAGAATATATCTGTGCATGTAGTATGGAGATTAAATCTTCTTTAAAACAATCAATGTTTTGGTTTAAGGCAACAATTTTTTTTTTGGTACTGGGGATCAAACTTGGGTCCTTGTGCTTGTGCAGCAGGCGACAAAACCTCTGAGCTAAATCTCCGGCCCACAAGGCAACAATTTTTAAAAGAACTATTTGGTGCCAAGTAGAGAGGACGACATGTAGAGTGTAATTCTGATCTTTTTTCTCATTTATTCCTTTCCTGTAGTGCAGAAGTAGAAGCGTACACTTTCTCTTTCCATTACCAGAAATTTGGCCAGTCCAGAATAAATGTTCCTTTCTTTTTCCTGGATTAATTTGCATTTCTGGAAAGCATCCTGATTCATGGCCTCTGGATGTATATAGAACCTATGGAACCAATCAGATATTAAAGTGAAAAAGACATAAACTAGCTCCTTTTTACTTCATAACTGTGAAGACAATGGATATATATTAAGCAGCTCTGAAGTGAGATTTTTCTGAAGGGCATAAAGAGTAAAGCATAACAAGTGCAAGAAGCACCAGTGCTTCAAAACAGCAGGGTAAGCTAAGGTTGAGTGAAAAGACAGCAAAGGAAAATAGATACAGAGTGAAGAAGCTAACCTGAAAGTTGATTTCTCCAGCATGAAAACTGCAAATAATTGTAAAGACAGATCTTCATGTGTATGTGCATGTGTGGTGTATGGTGTGTGCATGTGTGTTCATCATCTTACTCTCCACAGTGGATTTGTGAGAGGCCCTTCCAATTTCTGTTTGAAATTCTCTAACCCTGAGAACATAACACACTATTTGTCATAAAATCACAGAAACATGGGTATATCAGACCCACATTTGTTCTTTAGAATATTTCTATTGGTAAATTATTAATTTTAATTTTATGAGTTTTATCATATAAACAATGAGTGCTTAACAGGAAAAAAATAACAAAAATAAAGTATTGCATTTTTAATATTTATTGGGTGTTTATAAAAAAATCAAAATTTTCAACATTGACTGTTTTTTAGTGTACAAAGTCTAAAAAAGGACAACAGAAATAAATTCCTATATAAATTACAATAAAAATGCCAATAGCACCCTACAAAAATAATCTTTATTTCAATTATCACATCTAAAGCAGTGTTCACACATGACAACAGCACATTCTATACACACATATTGGTTATACTGACAGCAGATGTGTTTTCCTTTCCTGGCCTTTTTGTAGGACATACTTGACATCTCACTTCTATTCTTTTTTAAATTAAATTCTTTTATTGGTACATTGTAGGTATACAACACCATTACATTTCTCATTGGGAGTTGTACCTTTATGTAATGCATCTTGGTTCTTATTTTTTTCCCATTCCTAGCCCTCCCTTCACCCCCTCCACCCTTCCCTATTTACAAAGACTTTATTTTCATTTTTTCCATTTCTCGTCATTTGTCCTTTCCCTTCTTTCCTTTCCCCTGCCCCTCCCACTACCCCTACCACTTTGGACCTTTTCTTCCTATTTTACATTATTGATTATTCATTCCAATCATTGGTACATTTTAGGTATACAATATAATGACATTCATCATTGGAAATTTGCACCTTTACATAGTCTCTCTTGCTTCTTATTTTTCACCCTTCCCTTGCCCTCCCATCAACCCCTCCATTCCTCCCTATTTACAAAGATTTTGTTCCTATTTTTCCATTTTCTCATATTAATCCCATTCTCTTCTATCCTTTCTCCTAGCCCTCCCACTTCCTTCCCCTTTGCTCCTTTTCTTCCTATTTCACATTACCTATTATACATTTAGTCCTTATTTACACTTTCAGTTTCTCACACCAGAGAAACTATTCAGTATTTACACATGTGTGTCCTATTTATTTCACTTAAGAGTATTGCCTCAATGTGCATCCACTTAGCTATAAATGTCTCTAATTTCTCATTTTTTATGGCTGAGTAGTACTCCATTTTATAAAAAAACCACATTTTCTTTATCCAGTCTCCAGTTGATGGGAATTTGGGCTGTTTCCAAGTTTAACCTGTCATGAACTGTGCTGCTATGAACATGGGCACACATATATCACTGTGGTATGATTTTTTAAATTCTTTGGGGAAGATTCCCAGCAGTGCAATAGTGGGGTCAAATGGAACTTCCAATCCTAGTTCTTTGAGGTATCTCCATACTGATTTCCACAGTGGTTGCACCAGTCTACACTCTCACCAGCAGTGGAGCAGGGTTCCTCTTTCCCCACAGCCCTGCCAGCATTTGTTATTGGTTGATTTCATGATAGCAGCCATTCTTTCTGGAGTGAAGTGGAATCTCAGGGGATTTAGCTCAGTGGTTCCGCCGCCTGCCTCTCACTTCTATTTTGTCAGGAGGTTCTTATATTGTACAATGTGTAGTTAACTGGGATATTAAATATTTATAAAATAAAGTATTAAATTATTAATATGTATTGGGTGTTTAGAATAAACATCAACATTTTTACATCAGCTGTGTACTTGCTTACAAAACCTAAAAGATAACATGAGAAATAAATTCCTGGGAGGAGCTCCGAGTCTTGGCTGGGTGAATATTGCCCCTGGCCTCAACTCTAGGGTTTTTGGCTTTGGAGCAGACGAATCCATTTTAATGAGGAGCAACACTGTCATTTTAGAAGAAGAAACATTCATTTCTGTGCTAAATTAAAAAGATGATTTTGGATCTTGGGCTAAGGGATTTCATCTATTTTGAATAAAAGTATCATTATTGGATATGCATGGCTTGTTCCTGAATATAAAGATAAAGCTTTCAACTTTTTACCAATGAGATGATTGAATGTGGTTTGTTCCCTAATGATTTATGAGTTGGAGGCTTGCTGTCACATGCAGAACTGGGAGAAGAAGTGGAATCTTAAATGAATCTGAATTAAAGAGGCTTCTGGGCTGCCACAGCACCACCTCCAGGGCCAAGGAGCAGAGCCAGGCCCAGCACCAAGGAGGTGAGCCACGTAGGCACCAGAAGCACACCCCATGGCCCCAGTTCAAATGAAAAGACACATAAACAAGTCTCAAAATAAGACTTCCAGATCACCAAAAGCAACCCCAAAGGGAAATGAGATGGAAAACTCTGATACTCAACCCTCTGGACTCCCTGAACTAGCAACAAAAGAGGATCTGGAAAAATGAAATCAAAAATAGTTTCTCAGATAACAGCAAAGATTGTGCCCATAGTGCAAGACATGATTAATAAATCTAGAGAGGACACAGATAAAAAAATAGAGGAGCTGAGGAACATGATGGAATTCCAACATAGGAAACAAATGGAATCCATAAAACAGATGCAAACAGATTTCCAGGACATTAAAAACTCCATTGAAAGTTTACAAAGCAGAATGAGCCAATGTGAGGACAGAATTTCAGATATAGAAGATAAGATTGTAATTAGTGAACAGGAAAAGAAAAATTGCTTCAAAATTGTAAGGGACCATGAGAAATCAATCCAGCAGCTGCTAGATGATGCAAAGAAGAATAACAGAAGACTGATTGGAGTCAATGAAGAAACAAGAGAGAGTGCAGATGATATAAAAAACTGTCCACGGAAGTGATGGGAGAAAACTTCCCAAGCAGGAGAAAAGAACTTGACATACAGATAAGTGAGGCATATAGGACTCCAACTAGCCGTGATCAAAAAAAAAAAAAATCTACACACAGGCATATAATAATTAAGTTTCCAGAAACCCAACAGAAGAACAAAATTCTTCAAGCAGTGAGAGAAAAGAAACAAATCACATACAAAGGAAAGCACATCAGAATCACAGCAGACTTCTCAACACGAACTCTCAAGGCAAGAAGAGCTTGGAGTGATGTATTCCAAGGCCTAAAGGAAAACAGCCTCCAACCCAGATTGATGTACCCTGCAGAACTATCTTTCAAAATTGATGGATAAATAAGATACTTTCATGACAAATAGCACCTTAAGAACTTCATGAATACCAAACCAGCACTCAAAAAAATTTTATACAATAACATAGGAAAAGACAGAGGATCACAAACCCAGGAAGCCCAGCAGAATGAATACATCAGCCATGACAAGAAATTAAATGCAAAGGAGGAGAATCCAACAAAAAGAAAAAGGCAGGAGAATGATAAGTTAATATGTATTAGTTATAGTCAACAATGCTAATGGTCTCAATTCACCAATCAAAATAAATAGACTGGCAGAATGGGTCAAGAAGCAAGATCCAACAATATGCTGCATACAAGAAACACAGTTAATTCAAAAAGAAACTCATAGACTGAAAGTTAAAGGGTGGAAAACAATACTCCATGTGACAAGAACCTGAAAAAAGCAGGAGTAGCTATCCTTTATGCAGATCAAGTGATTTCAAACCAACACTGATTAAGAGAGACAAAGAAGAGCACTACATCCTTGTAAAGGGAACAATCCAAGAGGAAGAGATGACATTAATATATATGCACCAAACATTAGTGCACCCAACTATATAAAGCAAATACTAATGGACATGAAAAATCAAATAAGCACTAATACAATAGTAGTGGGGGACCTGAATACCACACTGTCACAAATTGATAGATCAACTAGACAAAAAATAAGCAACGAAATACTAGAATTATATCAAACACTTGAACAAATGACCTTAACAGATGTTTATAGAGTGTTTCACTCGACAAAATCAGAATACATATTTTTGTCAGCTGCACATGGGTCATCCTCCAAAACAGACCACATATTCACTCATAGACTATGTTTAAGAAAGGGCAAAGGAATTGAAGTTATCCTCTGCATATTATCAGACCATAGTACGATGAAATTGGAGATCAACAGCAAAAGAAACTGCAAGAATTTCATAAAAACATGGAAAATGCACAACCACTTCTGAATAACCAATGGCTCACAGAGGAAATTAAAGAAGAAAGCAGAGAGTTCCTAAAATTAAATGATAATGACAATATAACATATCAGAATTTATGGGACACAATGAAAGCAGTCTTATGAGGGAAATTCATAGCAGTGAATACTCATATTAGGAAAACAGTGAGCGCAATTAAACAACCTGATGCTGAACCTCAAGCTTCTAGAAAAAGAAAAAGAAGAGCAAGACAAACCCAAAGCTCATACAAGGGAGGAAATTATAAAGATCAGAGCAAAAATCAATGCAATGGAGACTAAGAGAACAATACAAAAAATCAATGAAGCCAAGAGTTAGTTCTTCAAAAGAAAAAACAAAATGACAAACCCTTAGCCAACCTTATCAGAAAAAGGAAAGAAAAGGCCCAAATCCATGCAATTAGCAATGAAAAGGGTGAAATTACAACAGACCCAGCAGAAATCCAGAGGATCATCAATACCTACTTTTAGAACCTATACACCAATAAGATGGAAAACACAGAAGTAATGGACATCCTAGATATGTATGAATTACCAAAGTTGAACGAAGAAGACCTAAAAATTCTAAAGAACCCAATATCAACCAATGAATTTGAAAACATAATTAAAAACTTACCAACTTAGAAAAGCCTAGGTCCTGATGTCTTCACTGTTGAATTTTACAAGACATTTAGAGAGGAACTACTACCACTACTGTTTAAACTCTTCAAAGAAATTGAAAGGGAAGCAATACTCCCAAATTCCTTCCTGGAAGCAAGCATCACCTTGATCCCCAAAGCAGAGAAAGACCCAACCGAAAAGGAGAACTATAGGCCAGTCTCACTAATGATCATAGATGCAAAAATCCTTAATAAGATACTGGCAAATAGAATGCAGAAGATCATCAAGAAGATCATACTCCCTGACCAAGTGGAATTCATCCCAGGCATGTAGGGATGGTTCAACGTATGTAAATCAATAAATGTAATGTACTATATCAGTAGAGCCAAGGACAAAAACCATATGATCCTCTCAATAAATGTAGAAAAAGTATTTCACAAAATCCAACACACATTTATGATAAAAACCCTACAAAAAATCAAAATAGGCATTCTCTACCTCAATCTGATAAAAGCCATCTATGAAAAACCAACAGCCAATATCATACTAAATGGTCAAAATCTGAAATCCTTCACACTAAAATCAGGAACAAGACAAGGATGTCCACTATCACGATTCTTGTTCAATATAGTTTTGGAAACATTAGCCGCAGCAATTAGACAAGAGAAAGAAATAAAAGGAATAAAGATAGGAAATGAAGAAATCAAATTGTCATTATTTGCCGATGACATGATACTCTACATAGAAGACCCCAAGAACTCCACCAAAAGTCTTCTAGACTTAATAACCAAATTCAGTAAAGTAGCTGGATACAAGGTCAACACACAAAAATCAGTAGCTTTCCTCTACACAAATAACAGACTCACTGAGAGAGAAATAGGACAAACAACTCCTTTCACAATAGCATCCAAAAAACTGAAATACTTAGGAATCAATCTAACAAAAGAAATCAAAGACCTCTTCTCTGAAAACTGTAGCACATTGAAAAAAAGATATTGAAGATGATATCAGAAAATGGAAAGACATCCCTTGCTCCTGGGTTGGAAGGATCAACATAGTGAAAATGGCTATACTTCCAAAATTGCTATATAGATTCAATGCAATCCCAATTGAAATCCCAGCAGCGTACTTCATAGACCTTGAGAAAACAATCCAAAAATTCCTTTGGAGCAAGAAGAGACCCAGAATAGCAAAAGAAATTCTAGGTAACAAAGACATGGCAGGGGGTATTACAACCCCCAACTTGAAACTATACTACAAAGCTACTGTGATAAAAACAGCATGGTACTGACAAAGAAACAGACCTGAAGACCAGTGGAACAGATTAGAAGATGCAGAAACATACTCCAGACATACTCAGCCACCTCATCTTTGGCAAAGGAGCCAACCAACCCTCATTAGAGGAAGGATAACCTCTTTAATAAATGGTTCTGGAAAAATTGGGTTTCGACTTGTCAAAGATTAAAACTAGACCTATATCTTTCCCCATGCACTAAACTAAAATTGAAATTAATTAAAGATCTAAATATTAAAATAGAAACACTGAATCAGCTGGAACAGAGGTTAGGTAGAACTCTTGAAGACATTGGTGTAGGAAAAGATGTTATGAACAAAATCTCCATTGCCTCTGAACTAGCACAAACAATCAACAAGTGGGATTGCTTCTTATTAAGAAACTTCTGCACAGCAAGAGAAACCACTAACAGTGAGAGGAGACAACCCTCAATGTTGGAAAATATTTTCACCTGCTGTTCCTTAGACAAAGGTCTATTATCTAGAATCTATAAAGAACTTAAAAAAAATCAGACCTCCCAAATTTAAAGACCAAATCCGAAAATGGGCATCTGAAATGAACAGACATTTCTCAGACAAAGAAGAAGAAATTGCAAATAAACATATGAAAATATGTTCAACATCACTGGTCATTCAAGAGATGCAAATGAAAACAAGGCTGAGATTCCACCTTACTCCAGAAAGAATGGCTGCTATCATGAAATCAACCAATAACAGATGCCGGCAGGCTGTGGGGAAAGAACAACCCTGCTCCACTGCTGGTGGGAGTGTAGACTGGTGCAACCACTGTGGAAATCAGTATGCAGATACCTCAAGGAACTAGGACTGGAAGTCTTACTTGACCCAGTTATTCCCCTGCTGGGTATCTTCCCCCCAAAATTGAAAGAATCATACTACAGTGATATATGTGCACCCATGTTCATAGCAGCACAATTTGTAATAGCAAAAACTTGGGAGCAGCCAAATTGCCCATCACCTGGAGATTAGATAAAGAGAATGTGGGTTTTTCATAAAATAGATTACTACTCAGCAATAAAGAATGAGAAGTTAGTCATTTATAGCTAAATGGATGCACGTTGAGGTGATACTCTTAAGTGAAATAAATGAGGGCACACGTGTAAATACCAAATAGTTTCTCTAGTGTGAGAAAGTGTAAATAAGGACTAAAATGTATAATAGATAATGTAAAATAGGAAGAAAAGTGGCCACGGGGAAGGGGAATTTGGGGGGTAGGGGAAAGGAAAGAAGGGAATGGAATTAATATGAGAAAAGGAAAAAATGGAAACAGTGTTTGTACATAGGGAGGGAATGAGGAGTTGAAGAGAGGGCAGGGGACTGGGGAGAAAATAAGAAGGGAGATTATGTAAAAGTGCAGATTTCCAATGATGAATGTCATTATATTGTATACCTAAAATGTACCAATAAAATTAATTTAAAAAAAGAACTTAAAAAATCACACTTCCCAAATTTAAAGACCCAGTCCAAAAGTGGGCATCTGAAATGAGCAGACATTTCTCAGACAAAGAAATAGAAATAGCAAATAAACATATGAAAAAATGTTCAACATCACTGTTCACTTGAGAGATGCAAATGAAAACAAGGCTGAGATTCCACCTCACTCCAGAAAGAATGGCTGCTATCATGAAATCAACCAATAACAAATGCTCGTGGGGCTGTGGGGAAATAGGAACTGCTCTACTGGTGGTGGGAGTGTAGACTGGTGCAACCACTGTGGAAATCAGTATGCAGATACGTCAAGGAACTAGGCCTGGAAGTCCCTTTTGACTCAGCTATTCCCCTGCTGCATATTTTCCCTAAAGAATGAAAAGTATCATACCACAGTGATATATGTGCACCCATGTTCACAGTAGCACAATTTGTAACAACTAAATCTTGAAAATAGCCCAAATGCCCATCAACTGGAGATTGGATAAAGAAAATGTGTGCTTTTTTTAATGGAGTACTACTCAGCCATAAAAAATGAGAAATTAGAGACATTTATAGCTAAATGGATGCACATTGAGGCGATACTCTTACGTGAAATAAATAGGACACACATGTGTAAATAACAGTTTCTCTGGTGTGAGAAACTGAAAGTGTAAATAAAGAGTAAAAGGTATAATAGGTAATGTGAAATAGGGAGAAAAGGGGAAAAGGGGAAGGGGAAGGAGGAGGCATAGGGGAAAGGAAAGAAGGGAATGGAATTAATATGAGAAAATGAAAAAATGGAAACAAAATCTTTGTAAATAGGGAGGGATGGAGGGGTTGAAGGGAGGGTAATGGAATGCAGGAAAAATAAGAACCAAGAGAGATTATGTAAAGTTGCAAATTTCCAAGGATAAATATCATTATATTGTATACCTAAAATGTACCAATAAAATTAATTTAAAGTTAAAAAAGAAATAAATTCCTATATGATCTACAATGAAAATACTGAAAGGGCTTTACAAAAAAATCTTTACTTGAATTATCACATCTAAATAATAAGAAATGATATCAATAAAATAAAATAACAAATATGTAATGAGTGCTTAGAATAGACATCAACATTTTCACATCAGCTTTGAACTTCCTTACAAAACCTAAAGATAACATCAGAAATAAAAAGCTATGTGAATTACAATAAAAATACCAATAGAACTCTATAACAAAAATAATCTTTGCTTCAATTGTCACCTCCAAGACAGTCTTCACTCATGACAATAGCATTGTCCATACACATGTATTGTTTATACTGACAGCATAGGTGCTTAGCTTTTCTTTCCTTTGTGGCAGGCCATTCTTGTCATCTCTCTTTTCTTTCTGTTTTGTCAGGACCTTCCTACTATGTTGTACAATGTTCACTCAGAAGGGAAATCAGGCATCAGTGAAAGAAAATATCAAATGCGTAATGAATACTTAGACTAGACATCAACATTTTCACATCAGTGGTTTACTTGCTTACAGTACCTAAAAGATAAATAACATCAGAACGAAAAACCTGTGTGAACTACAATGAAAATACCAACAGAACTCTACAACAAAAATAATCTTTGCTTCAATTACCACACCCAGCGCAGTCTTCATACATGACAACCACATGTTCCATATACAAGTATTGCTTATAGCACATATGTTTTGTTTTCCTGTTCTTTCTCGTAGAGCACAGTTGACATCTTTTTGGTTTTCCTGTTGTCATAGTAAGTCTTTGGGATGCTTTTATCTGCTTGTTCACCTGTCAGCTCAACAGTGTGCTCCACAATTTTTTTTTTGTAGTTCCCAAGGCAGAAACATTTTGTTTTTCCTCTGCTGTAAATGATCTCTCATGAATTCCAGTCCCAATGCTCTAAGAAAATTTCTCTGTGGTATTTTGCACTTGTTGTTTTCTTTGTAAAGTATCAAACTATGCTACACATGTTTAGGATCAAGTAAAACACAACCACTGGCCAATGCTTTGTATTTCACGTGACATCGTAGTTGCTGCATAACTATCAACATCTCAGAGGACTGCCTTTGGTTTTGTTGTAGAAAGTTTCCATCTCAGGCTTCCATTTTGTCAAGGTTTCCCTATCAATATTTCCATCATGCTGCAATGTTGACATCAGCAGTACCAGTTTGTTTTTCTTTGGCATTTACTAGGCCAAGGAAATCTTTCTAAAATCCAGAGATTGTACTATATAATTCTCAGTTTTGAAATTGCAACATTTCATTTGAAATTTCTGCTTTGTTCTTGTGCACAGTTCCTGTGCCGGTCAACTCGTGCTGTATTAGCAAATGTAACATTGATTGGAAACTGGTAAACCAATTGTCGAATGTCACTTGCTGATTAGTTTGGGAGATAGAACAACAAGCCTGTTTACAATATCATTTGGTTTATTACTATACCAATAAAGACCTGATGGCTGAATTCCAGGATAAATTTCTAAACTGAAAACCTAATAAGTCTTTGGATCTGCAAGAGCATAAATTTTTATGCCATATTTTGACTCATTGCTTTTTCATAAATCTTTTGCATTCCTGCAATTACCATGAGAAATTCCTGCTAGGTACAGCAGAAGTATGAATCCTTTCAGTTCAGCTAGTGAGGTGTCATAATAAAAATGTTTTTGAATATGGCTATTGGTGCCTACAGAGAATTTTACTTGTATTTCACAACATCTTGTAGCATTTTGTCTGTTACAATTTCCAACATTGAATGGCAGAGCTGGCATTCTGTCCAATAGGTTTCACCCCTGCCAAGATCCTCATTATATTTTCAGACCTAGTTCTGTCATTGAATCATTCCATTTGTTTACATGACCATTTTGCAACATTTTGACTAGTCAAATATGCACTCACATTGCTGTTTTCTTTGTCATCTGAATCAAGGAAGTCTGTATCAGCTAATTTTTGCTCCATTTCACTGTCACAGGAACTTTAGCTCACATGACCAAGGTCAAAGTTGTTGTCGTCATCATCATCATCATCATCCACCCACACCACTCTTCTGTTATGAAAACAAGTATTTTACCACAATGGATCATCTTTGTCATCCATGCATGAGTAATCTAATGATTCAGTTTTTTTTTTTTTTTGTACCGAGGATCAAACTCGGGACCTTGGGCTTTCGAGGCAGGCAGCAGAAGCACTGAGCTAAATTCCTGGACAGATGATTCACTTTTGACCTTCTCCAAAACTTGCAAATCTGGTTTCTCATGTGCCATTGTACTGAACTGGGGTACTTCTACCTGAGAAATCAAAAGAAAACTTTAAAAAAACCCTGGAGTGATGGATATAAATGTATTATACCCTCTGTGATGTTCAGATAAGCATACACAAAATCTGTTAGATGGAGCATCATGTGGGTGAAAATCCCAGTTTGACACTTTTGCACACATGTACACACCTTGCTGTTTGTTTTATCAGGTGGTTGCAAAGACTTCTTTTTGTATCCCTCAGGGAAAGGCATTGAGATGCACAGCCAAATACTATTGCACTAAAGTAAAAATTTACAGTAGAAAAATAAGGTGTGTTTGTGAAATCCAGTGTTATGCTTGTAGGGCTCAGAGGGCTCTGCTACTTCAACTTGGCTTGTGCTCTCTCATGCTCATCCAGCAGCCTGATAGTGGCAGGATAGGGGCAGACAGCATAGGAATGAGGGACCACTGGAGCCCAATGGAACAACCCCAAAGACAGTGGGTAGAGGGTGAAGAACCTCCTGCCATCACAGTATAACCATTTCCATTACTGCTATTTCTACTTTTGTTGTAGTTTTGAACTATTCCTTTCTTACAGTCTGGGGATAGCACGTTGTACCTTAGGTTCCATCTCTAATTATTGCACTATAAGAAGCCCACCAAGAAGCAGCATTTCAGTTTGGGACATGACCATGGTGGTCAGACACCAGGCTTGCCTTCTGCTTAGTAGTCTGATTTGCTATCAAAAGTATCCCAGGCTGGTCTAAGTTATGGGTCACCTAAGTAATAAATCAACCTTGAACTTCAGTTGAGGACTCAGTGGCTGATTGTTCTGCTAAGTCATTGAGGAGGCAGTATATTGGTAGCGGGGATTGAACTTGGGACCTTTTGTTTGAGAGGCAGATGCTGGAACCAGTGAGCTACATCCCAGGCTCCTAGGAGGCAGTATATTTTTGATATCCATGAGGAAATAATATATATTTTAATGTGAGAAAGTCTTTTCTTAAGAAGAAATGCCAAATTTATTTTAACAAGGTAGTATAAATGTTTTTACTCAACACAACTAAGTTTCTTCTGTCACATCAACTCTATAAGACTGGGACTAAATACATATATACAAGAATAAAACTATATACAGCTATTGGTATTTATAAGAAGGACATCTCACTTGTATATCAAATCTATGTAATTATTTAAAATGGTGGATATTTTAAAGTGTAAAGATATAAAATCTATGAAAATCAAATGACAAGCTGGAATAGGAGACTCCCAGAAATCTGGTATTATTTCATTAATTTATGAAACTTCACTTTTTGCATATTTGTTAACTTGTTTGATCCAATAAACAATTTGAGTTATACCTCTAAGGACTGACTCTTTGAACAATATTGAATATTCCAAGTGGGGATTTCATTAGTATTGCATGAATTTGCTTTATTTACTTATTGATTTTTCATCAAAAATAAAAATCGAACACCTTCTGTATGACTATTTGTACAGAAAACATAGTGATTGTGAGATACCTCCCCTTGTATTCTTCCCTAATTCTTCACTACTTAGAAGTAGAAGGCTTCTTTTATTCAATAGCTGTTGAATGGTGCTTACTTACAGTGTAGCGGAAATTATGTAGGGCATGTATGCCCCTTCCCTTCAGGGCTGAGAGCAAGGGCAATGTCCAACGGTGCCTGTCATCATGCAGGGGGATGGCAGGTACCCTCGTTGGTAGCCTTGGTTTGGCTAATTTTAACTCATTGCATGTGTTTTTCCTTTTCTCTTCCCAGAGCTGCCTGGGATCCTTGCTTATGAGGGATGTCTATGTTCAAGAGTTTACTAGAACTAGAATCCCCCTGTTGTATATTCAAGTGGAAGGAAGCCATCTCACTGCTAACTGCACACAGACATGTGCACTCCTGTGTTCATTCACATGCACACACTTAAAACACTGGTCTTGCAAAAAACAAGGCATGTTGAAGAGGCATTTGGTGCTCAAACATCCATTTATGTTGAGGATTTCCTTTGATTCATATTTAAAGGCACAGCCTTCGTTAGTTTATGACAGTACAAATTAGAGCCACAGAGTGTAGCTTATTCTGTATGTAAAACAGACATCAGGCTACAGAGGAGGAGGCAGTATCTGGATTTGCAACCAGCATACTTCCTCCAAGATTTCCTCCTCTCCACATCTTGTCACCTAGGGCCAAAGAGATGTCACCTGAAATGGCCATCCCTGGCCTGTATGGGCAGTCCTGCTCTTCTCTGTCCTTGCATGGTACTTTTTGCACCTTTTGAGACAAACTACCTAAGTGTAGTCCACAAAACTTATACCAGTTCCATGTCTGCTAGTAAGAATATGATGGTGACCATCCTGCTCCAGGTTTAGCAGAAATTACTATTTTAGTATGTTTTCTAATTTGATAGGCAAAACATGTATATCTAATGTTGACAGAGATATTGTAGAAACTCTGTTTTCTGCTTTTATTATGAATTTCCTGCTTTTCTCATTAAAATATAAGGGCCAAGTGTCTTTTTTAGTCCTACCTCTACTGTTTGCCTCTCTAATTAGCCTTTCCCTCCTTTCTTCCTTTTCCTTCCTTTCTTTTTTTTTTTTTTTGTTAAATTCTTTTATTGGTACATTGTAGGTATACAATACAATTACATTTCTCACTCAGAATTGTACCTTTACATAATGCATCTTGGTTCTTATTTTGTCCCCATTCCTAGCCCTCCCTTCACCCCCTCCACCCTTCCCTATTTACAAAGACTTTATTTCCATTTTTTCCATTTCTCATCATTTTTCCTTTCCCTTCTTTCCTTTCCCCTGCCCCTCCCACTACCCCTACCCCTTTGGATCTTTTCTTCCTATTTTACATTATGGATTATTCATTCCAATCATTGGTACATTTTAGGTATACAATGTAATGACATTCATCATTGGAAATTTGCACCTTTACATAGTCTCTCTTGCTTCTTATTTTTCACCCTTGCCCAGCCCTCCCTTCAACCCCTCCATTCCTCCCTATTTACAAAGATTTTGTTCCTATTTTTCCGTTTTCTCATATTAATCCCATTCCCTTCTATCCTTT
This sequence comes from Heterocephalus glaber, assembly GCF_053883595.1. Lineage (NCBI taxonomy): Eukaryota > Metazoa > Chordata > Mammalia > Rodentia > Bathyergidae > Heterocephalus > Heterocephalus glaber. Next base: position 20,301,977 of record NW_028258156.1, on the reverse strand, counting down.
CCCCTAGCCCTTCCACTTCCTTCCCTTTTGCCCCTTTTCTTCCTATTTCACATTACCTATTATACATTTTAGTCCTTATTTACACTTTCAGTTTCTCACACCAGAGAAACTATTCAGTATTTATACATGTGTGTCCTATTTATTTCACTTAAGAGTATGACCTCAATGTGCATCCACTTAGCTATAAATGTCTCTAATTTCTCATTTTTTATGGCTGAGTAGTACTCCATTTTATATAAAAAAACACATTTTCTTTATCCAGTCTCCAGTTGATGGGCACTTGGGCTGTTTCCCAGTTTTAGCTATTACAAACTGTGCTGCTATGAACATGGGCGCACATATATCACTGTGGTATGATTCTTTTAATACTTTGGGGAAGATTCCCAGCAGTGGAATAGCGGGGTCAAATGGGACTTCCAGTCCTAGTTCTTTGAGGTATCTCCATACGGATTTCCACAGTGCTTGCACCAGTCTACACTCCCACCAGCAGTGGAGCAGGGTTCCTCTTTCCCCACAGCCCTGCCAGCATTTGTTATTGGTTGATTTCATGATAGCAGCCATTCTTTCTGGAGTGAGGTGGAATCTCAGCGTTGTTTTCATTTGCATCTCTCGAATGACCAGTGATGGTGAACATTTTTTCATATATTTATTTGCTGTTTCTACTTCTTTGTGTGAGAAATGTCTGTTCATTTCAGATGCCCATTTTTGGATTGGGTCTTTAAATTTGGGAGGTCTGATCTTTTTAAGTTCTTTATAGATTCGAGATAGTAGACCTTTTTCTGAGGAAGAGCAGGTGAAGATTTTTTCCCACATTATAGGTTGTCTCTTCACAGTGCTGGTGGTTTCTCTTGCTGTGCAGAAGCTTTTTAGTAAGAAAAGATCCCACTTGTTGATTGTTTGTGCTAGCTCAGGAGCAACTGAGGTTTTGTTCATGAAAACTTTTCCTATACCGATGTCTTCAAGGGTTCTACCTAACCTCTGTTCCAACTGGTTCAGAGTTTCTGTTTTAATATTTAGGTCTTTAATCCATTTTGATTTTAGTTTAGTGCATGGTGAGAGATATAGGCCTAGTGTTTATCTTTGGCAAGTTGAAGCCCAATTTTTCCAGCACCATTTATTAAAGAGGCTATCTTCCCTCCAGTGAGGGTGTTTGGCTCCTTTCTCGAAGATGAGATGGCTGAGTGTGTCTGGAGTTGTTTCTGCATCTTCTAATCTGTCCTGTTCGTCTTCAGGTCTGTTTCTTTGCCAGTACCGTGCTGTTTTTATCACCATAGCTTTGTAGAATAGTTGCAGGTTGGGAATTATGATACTCCCTGCCATGTCTTTGTTACCTAGAGTTGCTTTTGCTATTCTGGGTCTCTTCTTGTTCCAAGTGAAGTTTTGGATTGTTTTCTCAAGGTCCATGAAGTATGCTGCTGGGATCTCAACTGGAATTGGATTGAATCTATATAGCCATTTTGGAAGTATGGCCATTTTCACTATATTAATCCTTCCTACCCAGGAGCAGGGGATGTCTGTCCATTTTCTGATAGCATCTTCAATCTCTCTTTTCAGAGTGCTATGGTTTTCAGAGAAGAGGTCTTTGATTTCTTTCATTAGGTTGATTCCTAGTTATTTCCATTTTTTGGATGCTATTGTGAAAGGAATTATTTGCCCTATTTCTCTCTCAGTGAGTCTGTCATTCATATAGAGGAAATCTATTGATTTTTGTGTGTTGACCTTGTAACCAGCTACTTGACTGAATTTGGTTATTAAGTCTAGAAGACTTTTGGTGGAGTTCTTGAGGTCTTCTATATAGAGTATCATGTCATCTGCAAATAATGACAATTTGGCTTCTTCATTACCTATCTTTATTCCTTTTATTTCTTTCTCTTGTCTAATTGCCATGGCTAATGTTTCCAAAACTGTATTGAACAAAAGTGGTGATACTGGATATCCTTGTCTTGTTCCCGATTTTAGTGTGAAGGATTTCAGTTTTTGACCATTTAGTATGATATTGGCTGTTGCTTTTTCATAGATGGCTTTTATCAGTTTGATGTAGAGACCGTTGATTCTCATTTTTTGTAGGGTTTTTATCATAAATGCATGTTGGATTTTGTCAAATGCTTTTTCTGCATCTATGGAGATAATCATATGGTTTTTGTCCTTGGCTCTATTGATATAGTGTATTACTTTGATTGATCTGCATATGTTGAACCATCCCTGCATCCCTGGGATGAATCCCACTTGATCAGGGTGTATGATCTTCTTGATGATCTTCTGCATTCTATTTGCCAGTATCTTATTAAGGATTTTTGCATCTATGTTCATTAGTGAGATTGGCCTATGGTTTTCATTTTCAGTTGGGTCTTTCTCTGCTTTGAGGATCAAGGTGATACTTGGTTCCAGGAATGAATTCGGGAGTATTGCTTCCCTTTCAATTTCATTGAAGAGTTTAAACAGTAGTGGTAGTAGTTCCTCTCTAAATGTCTTGTAGAATTCAGCAGTGAAGCCATCAGGGCCCGGGCTTTTCCTAGTTGATAAGTTTTTAATTATGTTTTCAAATTCATTGGTTGATACTGGGTTCTTTAGAATTTTTAAGTCTTCTTCGTTCAACTTTGATAATTCATATGTATCTAGGAATCTGTCCATTTCATTTGTGTTGTCCATCTTATTGGTGTATAGGTTCTGGAAGCAGGTATTGATGATCCTCTGGATTTCTGCTGGGTCTGTTGTCATTTCACCCTTTTCATTCCTAATTGCATGGATTTGGGCCTTTTCTTTCCTTTTTCTGATAAGGTTGGCTAAGGGTTTGTCAATTTTGTTGATTCTTTCGAAGAACCAACTCTTGACTTCATTGATTTTTTTGTATCATTCTCTTAGTCTCCATTGCATTGATTTCTCCTCTGCTCTTTATAATTTCCTCCCTTGTATGAGCTTTGGGGTTGTCCTGCTCTTCTTTTCCTAGAAGCTTGAGGTTTAGCATCAGGTTGTTTAATTGGGCTCATTCTGTTTTCCTAATATGCCTATTCACTGCTATGAATTTCCCTCGTAAGACTGCTTTCATTGTGTCCCATAGATTCCGATATGTTGTATTGTCATTGTCATTTAATTGAAGGAACTGTCTGATTTCTTCTTTCATTTCCTCTGTGACCCATTGTTTATTCAGAAGTGTGTTGTTCAATTTCCAAGTTTTTATGCAATTTTTCCAGTTTCTTTTGCTGTGGATCTCCAATTTCATCGCACTATGGTCTGATATTATACAGGGGATATCTTCAATTCCTTTGCACTTACTTAAACATGTTTTAAGTGTGAGTATGTGGTCTATTTTGGAGAATGACCCATGTGCAGCTGAGAAGAATATGTATTCTGATTCTGTGGGTTGGAAGACCCTGTAAACATCTGTTAAGTTCATTTGTTCAAGAGTTCAATTGAGTTGTAGTATTTCATTACTTATTTTTAGTCTATTTGATCTATCTATATGTGACAGTGGGGTGTTGAGGTCCCCCACTACAATTGTATTAGTGCACATCTGACTTTTCATGTCCGTTAATATTGGTTTTAAATAGCTGGGCACACTAGTGTTTGGTTCATAGATATTTCTTTTCTCCCATTAAGTTTATTGGCACATTTTTGGTATTTAGTACAGTTATATTCATCATTGGGATCTTGTACCATTACATGAGTCTCTTGGTTCTTATATTTTTCCCCTTCCCTTGCCCTCTCTTCACCACCTCCACCCTTCCCTATTTGCAAAGACTTTGTTTCCATTCTTTTTCCTCTTCTTTCCTTTCTCTTTTTTCCCTTCCCTTGTCCCTCCCAATTCCCCTGCTCTTTTAGACCTTTTCTTCCTGTTACAGAATATCAGTTATACATTTTTAAAATTACAATATCAAGATTCTGGAGACATTACCACAGATTTTACAGAATTTAAAAAGATATAGAAAGCATATTACAAAAATCTTTTTTGAAATAAATTTGACAACTTCAAAGAAGTACCTTGGAAGACAAATTAATGAAACTCTGGAGGAAATATAAAATTTGAATAGCACCTATTAAAGAAAGTATATTCCTAGCTTGAAAACTTACCGATGTGACAACAGCAGGCTCATAAACATTTTAACTGATAAATTATATCAAACAATTAAAGCAGAAAAAAGAAGGAACAATTCTCCCCTCATTTTAGGAAATCAACATTGTGCTAATCCTAAAACTGGATAAAGATAATAGAAGAAAAAAGTATGAACATAGATAGAAATTTGTTTACAAAACAAATTATTGAAAGTCAGATCTGACAGGATGTAGAAAGTGGTTTTATTATAGGGATGGCAGTGTTGGTTCAGCATGGGAAGATCCACCCCCAAAAGTCATCATTTAAACAGAGGAAAGGAAAAAGCCATATGATCCTGTCACTAGTTGGAGAAAAAGTATTGGACTAAATTCTACAGCTGTTCGTGGTAAAAGTTATCAGAAGACTAGAAATAGAACAGAAACTTCTCAACAGATTAAAGACATGTACTCCATACTTCCAGCAAGAATACCTTATATAAATGGAGAAGATAGAATGCTTTCTCCTTAAGGTGGGGAACAAGGGCAGATATGCTTACTCTTTATCTGTCCATTAAACTTTGAAACCTAGTCTCCACCAAAATAGTCTGGCAATAAAATGATACAACTAGGACAGGATTGGCATGGCAGAAGCAAAATCTTTATATGTAGATGAAATGATCATCTACAGAGAAAATACTAAGAAATCTCTAGGAGCCCCTAGAACTTGTACTTGAATTTAGCAGGATTAGAAAACACAAAGTCTATATAAAAATTCAGGTCTGTGTATACTTGCTATAAATGAAGAATTGGATATTGAAATTGAAAAGTTATGTAGGAGTACAAAGGACCTAGAAATGTTAAAAACAAAAACAAAAACAAAAACAGTGTTGGAAGATGTTTAGTACCTAATTTTAAGACTTCTTCTAAAGCTACAGTAATCAAGGCAGAGTTGGTGTAAGGAAAGACATATAGATCATTTGAATAAAACAGAGAATCTAGAAATAGAACCATACATATATGGTCCACTGAGTTTTGAAAAATTATTTAACATTAGCATTTTATAGAATATAAACTCTATTCAAGAGCCAAGTAAGAGATATTTGTTTTCAGCAAATGGGACTAGAACACCTGGTATCCGTGTATAAAACATTAACCTCCACCCTTTTTTGCCATACATGAAAATAACTTGAAGAGATCTATGAACCTAAATAAGAAGGCCTAAAAGTATAAAACTTTAAGAAGAAATTATAAGGGAAAATATTTATGAATTCATGGTAGGCAAGAACTACCTAGGATACAAAAAACATGATGTATAAAGGAAAAAAATTGATAAATGAAATTCTATCAAAATTTAGAACTTTAAATGACAGCATTAAGAAAATGAAAAGTAGTCCTTAAACAGACCATATTTACAATGCATATAACCTATGACCAGAATATATAAAGAATTCTTAGAGCTCATTAATAGACAACCCAATTAAAATGTAGACATATGATGATAAATAGCCAGTATATCACAAGGAATGGTGTGCAACTCTAGAATCAGAAAAATACTAATCAGTACAATAACAAGATTGAATTATACACTCATTAGGGAGGTGAAGTTAAAAGTTTTAAAAGCCTTGTCATGACTTTTTCTTTTTTGTTGGATTCTCCCCCTTTGTGTTTAATTTGTCATGCCCAATGGATTCGTTCTGCTGGGTTTCCTGGAGTTGTGATCCTCATTGTCTTTTCCTATGGTATTGTCTAAAATTTTTTGGAATGCCAGTTTGGTATTCATGAAGTTCCTGAGGTTCTCTTTATCATGAAAGTATCTTATTTCTCCATCAATTTTGAAAGATTGTTTTGCAGGGTATATCAATCTGGGTTGGAGGCTGTTTTCCTTTAGGGCTTGAAATACATCACTCCAAGCTCTCCTTGCCTTGAGGGTTTGCATAGAGAAGTCTGCTGTGATTCTGATGGGCTTTCCTTTGTATGTGATTTGTTTCTTTTCTCTCACTGCTTGTAGAATTTTATTCTTCTGGTGGATTTCTAGAATCCTAGCTATTATATGTCTATGTGTAGGTTTTTTTTGGTTGAGGCTGGCTGAAGTCCTATGTGCCTCACTTATCTGTATGTCAAGTTCTTTTCCCCTCCTTGGGAATTTTTCTGCCATCACTTCTGTGAAGAGTTTTTTTTAATGTCATCTGCACTCTCTCCTGTTTCTTCATTGACTCCAGTCAGTCTTATGTTATTCTTCTTTGCATCATCGAGCAGCTGCTGGATGGGTTTCTCATTTTCCCTTACAATTTTAAAGCAATTTTTCTTTTCCTCCTCACTAATTACAATCTTATCTTCTATATCTGAAATTCTATCCTCACATTGGTTCATTCTGCTGTGCAGACTTTCGATGGAGTTTTTAATCTCTTGGAAATCTGTTTGCATCTTTTTTATGGATTCCATTTAATTTGTTTCCTATGTTGAGATTCCATCATGTTCCTCAGATCCTCTATCTTTTTATCTGTGTCCTCTCTAGATTTATTAATCATGTCTTGCACCATGAGCAAAATCTTTGCTGTTATCTGAGTAATTATTTCTGATTTCATTTTTCCCAGATCCTCTTTTGTTGCCAATTCAGAGAGTCCAGGTGGTTGAGTATCAGATCGATCCATCTCGTTTCCCTTTGGGGTTGCTGTAGGTTATCTGGAAGTCTGTTTTTGAGGCCTGTTTATGTATTTTCTCATTTCCACGGGGGGGGGCGTGCTTCTGGTGCCCATGCAGCTCACCTTCTGTACCCTAGGAGCTTGGGATTGTGGCAGGGGACTTCCTTCTGGGTGCTGGGATTGGCTCACCTTCTCTGCCCTAGGAGCCTGGGATGGAGGCGGGGAGCTTCCTTCTGGGTGCTGGGACCAGCTGAGTTTCTGTGCCCTAGGAGCCTGGGATGGAGGCAGGGAGCTTCATTCTGGGTGCTGGGACTGGCTGTGCTTCTCTGCCCTCGGAGCCTGGGATGGAGGTGAGGAGATTCCTTCTAGGTGTTGGGACTGCCTGAGCTTCTCTGCCCTAGAAGCCTGGGATGGCGGTGGGGGAGAGCTGCGTAATTTATGATTGCCATCTCTTCCTGTTGGATTGTTCCCTTTACAAGGATGTAGTGTCCTTCTTTGAAATCTACTTGATGTGCAAAGAGGATAGCTACTCCTGTTTTTTTTTGGGTTCCCATCGCATGGAGTATTGTTTTCCACCCTTTAACTTTCAGTCTGTGAGTTTCATTTTGAATTAAGTGTGTTTCTTGTATGCAGCATATTGTTGGATTTTGCTTCTTGACCCATTCTGCCAGTCTATTTCTTTTGATTGGTGAATTGAGACCATTAACATTGATGGTTATAATTGAAATGTACTGACTTGTCATTGCCATGACTTTTTCTTTTTGTTGGGTTCTCCCTCTTTACATTTAATTCCTTGTCATGCCAGATGGGTTCATTCTGCTTTGCTTCCTGGGGTTGTGATCCTCAATGTCTGTTCCTAGGATATTGTGTAAAATTTTTTTGGAGTGCTGGTTTGGTATTCACGAAGTTCCTAAGGTGCTCTTTGTCATGAAAGTATCTTATTTCTCCATCCATTTTGAAAGACAGTTTTGCAGGGTACATCAATCTGGGTTGGAGGCTGTTTTCTTTTAGGGCTTAGAATATGTCACTCCAAGCTCTTCTTGCCTTGATGGTTTGTGTTGAGAAGTCTGCTGTGATTCTGATGGGCTTTCCTTTGTATGTGATTTGTTTCTTTTCTCTAACTGCTTGGAGAACTTTGTTCTTCTGTTGTGTTTCTGGAATCTTAATAATTATATGACTATGTGTAGATTTTTTTTGATCATGGCTATTTGGAGTCCTATATGCCTCACTTATCTGTATGTCAAGTTGTTTTCTGCTTGGGAAGTTTTCTGCCATTACTTCTGTGAAGAGTTTTTTTATATCATCTGCACTCTCTCCTGTTTCTTCATTGACTCCAATCAGTCTTATGTTATTCTTCTTTGCATCATCTAGCAGCTGCTGGATTGATTTCTTGTGTTCCCTTACAATTTTGAAGCAATTTTTCTTTTCCTGGTCATTAATTGCAATCTTATCTTCTATATCTGAAATTCTGTCCTCACATTGGCTCATTCTGCTGTGTAAACTTTCAGTGGAGTTTTTCATCTCCTGGAAATCTATTTGCATCTGTTTTATGGATTCCATTTGTTTCCTATGTTGGAATTCCATCATGTTCCTGAGCTCCTCTCTAGATTTATTAATCATGTCTTGCACTAGGAGCACAATTTCTCCTTTTATCTGAGAAATTATTTCTGATTTCATTTTTACCAAATCTTCTTTTGTTTCCAGTTCAGGGAGTCCAGGTGGTTGAGTATCAGAGTGTTCCATCTCATTTCCCTTTGGGGTTGCTGTAGGTGATCTGGAAGTCTGGTTTTGAGACTTATTTACATGTTTTCTCAGTTCTGCTGGGGAGCAGGGGGAGTGCTGTTGGTGCCCGCATGGATCATCTCCTCTGAGCTGGGAGAGGTGGGACAGGGGCTGGGAGCAGTGGTAGGAATGGTGGCACGGAAGCCCCTTTCTCTGGACCAGGAGCAGTGGGAAGGCAGCCCAAAAGCCCTTTCCTCTGGGCTGGGAGCAGCAAGAGGGATGGTGGCCTGGAAGGCCCTTCTTCTGTGCCAGGAGCAGCAGGACAGAAGGCTTCCCAAAAGCCTCTTCCTCTGGGGCAGGAGGGACAGGAGGGGTGGTGACCAGGAAGCCCCTTCTTCTGGACCAGGAGCAGTGGGGTGGCAGCTCAGAAGACCCTACCTCTGGGCCAGGAGCAGTGGGAGGGATGGTGGCCCTGAACCACTTCCTCTGGGCCAGGGCTTTCCTCCTTTTCTTCATCCTTTTTCCTTCTCCTTTCCTATCTTCCTTCTTTCCTTCCCTTCCTCCTCTGTCCCTCCCTTCCTTTGTTTCTTCCTTCTTTTTCTCTTTCTTACTCTTTCCTAAGTAAACAGACTTCACTACATATACTTTTCTCAAAGTAAAATTTTAAAAGAGTGCTTCTAATTTGAAAAGATTTTCAGTTGACTTTGAGGTACAATTTGGAGTATGTTTAGGGTTAGGGTACTTTTTCCTCTTGAGGAAACAAAGTTTTTGCTTCAAGGTATAAAAGGAAGGGAGAGATAGAAATTTAGCAGTTAAATTCTTTTCACATTCTTGATTTCCTTATATTTGGTAGTAGACTTAATATTTTTTATGATCTAGCATATATTTTTCTTCCTGCTTTGATTTATGCTGAATTAGTGTAGTACCTGGATTCAGTAGCACCTCCATTAACAAAAAGCTTAGAAATAGTGACACTCAATTCCATGTACAAAGTAAGAGTCCTGGGGATGCAGTCCAGCCTGCGCATTCCTACTTTGATGTACCATCTACCACAGGCTATTATTTTCTAAATTTACCTTATACATTGAGTAGGAACTATTGGGAAAGTTGCTGAATCTTCCTAAGTTGGAGATTTCTCAAACATCAAATGGGATCTCTGAGGCAGCTGTGGTGGTTTACACCTCTGTAATCACTGAACTCTGTGAGGCTGAGGCAGGAGCATCACAAGTTCAAGCTGAGCCATGGCAATTTAGCAAGTTAGCAAGACTGTTTCAAATTTATTTTTTAAGAAAGTGTCTGGGAGGGCCAGGGATTTAGCTCAGTGGTTTCACTGCCTGCTGCGCAAGTGCAAGGACCCGAGTTTGATCCCCAGTACCAAAAAACAAACAAACAAAAAAAATAAAAGCTCTTGCCGGGGATTTAGCTCAGTGGTTTCGCCGCCTGCTGCGCAAGTGCAAGGATCCAAGTTCGATCCCCGGTACCAAAAAAAAAAAGGGCCTAGGGATGTTGCCGTGGTGAGTACTGTGTGAGAACCCTGGGTTCAATCCCCAGTACTACCAAAAATAATCCCTTTTGGGCTGGGGTGTGTTTCCTTTCTCCTAACTTTTATTTTTAAACCTGTGATTTTTATTGGGGCTATTTTTACACATCGGTAATGTTTTCATTACGTTAAAAGGTATTTTACTTTTGGATTCAGCCTTCTAATCTTTTATTTTTTTGGGTTTTATTAGTACATGCTTGTAGTACATAGTGATCACGTTCATGGTGAGAAGTGGGTACACGTACATAACACATTTTAATCCTTTTTTAAATCCTAACTTTTTAACTGGAAATAATTGTAGAGTCACACAGTCACATGCGCTTAAAAAAATAATGCTGTGCTCAATCTCTCCCAATGTAATAGCTTTTATAATTATGTGATCTCACAACCAGGAAACTGATATTGGTGTAATCCACCGACATCCTTCAGATTTCACCATCTGTGTGTGTGTGTGTGTGTGTGTTGCTCTACACAGCTGGGTAGTTTTCAGTTGCCTACCACTGTCTCTGCCTTGTAGCAGGTCCTTAAGTCTGTGGAATAACAATCTCTGCCTGGCTATTCTTTCCTATCTCTTTTGCTCCAAAGGGGATCTTTTGCAACTCTTGGCCTTTGACAGCTAGGTATAATGAAGCTGGTGATTTGTTCAGTGACCCAGAGGGTACTCCAGGCCTCTGATTCCATTCCCAGGCTTCCAGGAGGATCAGCTCAGGCTTGGTTAATGGCGGATCCAGGTCTCGTTCCCTGCCCAAGTCATCTTACTCCTTTCATTATGCCTGTTTCCCAAACTTGTTAGAATAAAGGAATCATCTGAGTCCCACTTCTCACTCTTGTGTGTGTGTTTAATACTCAAGGATCTTGCTACAAGGCAGGTCTTGATTCAACAGATCCAGGATGGAGCCTGGAGCCCCGAATTTCTAAAGCTGCTAGTCTATCTGTACCAGCTAATTGAGCAAGAATTTCAGACCCTTGCTGAAATTTCTTATTTCCAGTGCCTTCTTCCTGTGATTCTGGTTCAGAAGGGTAGAATGGGGTCCAGGAATTTGTCTTTATATCTAATATCCTGGGTAATTTTTACTTTTACAAATGCTGAATATTTCTCCTACTATTTCTGTCCCTAGTTTCTGATATCTTCTGGTTCCTTTCTAACTTCCAAATATTGTGATTTAATATTGTGATTTACAAGTTGCGGCAATCAGTTGCTTTGTTCTTTCACTTTTGTCACTATTTTATTTTGTTTGGCTTGGATTTTGTCTTATGAAGACCAAAAACCCAGGAGGAGAATCAGACACTTTTGCTAAAAGTTTAGTTCAACTCATAAGAGGTTTAAGGTATTAAAATAATTTTAGTGCCACTACATTTGACACATGGAGATTTTATCAGTGCTTTAAAAAGTCTTCCTCAGCCTGTATAGAACAAGTTTTGTTCCTGATCTAAATAAATAACATATTGGATTTGCAACCAGAATTTCTTATCATCTCTGCATTTACTCTTCCTAGGTCCAGATAGAAATAGTACTTAATCCCTTGAGGATACAGGCAGTTATGTGAGCTGCTCCTATTGATAAGAGTCGTGGCCAGAGAGGAATGGCTGAGTTCAACTGCAAAACCTCAAGCTATATAAATTACCAAGTAACACAGGAACAGGAAAATATCATTATAAGTAACTTGTGTGAACCCCTGATGGTTTAAATTAGCCATGAAATGTGACTTGCTTTGTAATATTTTGGAGCTTCTAAAATCTCAGCTTTTAAACCAAACTTTCCCTGTTTGGCAGCCAGGCTTTCAAAAATAATTTACAACTGTTTGCTTTGTTAGTTGTTTCTTTTAAGCAGCCCTCCAGGGGGAGGAAAACGTTATTAATCCCCATTTTATGGATGAGGGGACTGAGGTATTAGATTGTTCAAAGTCTCAACTTTGCCAACCTTTGCATATTTTAGTTTCAGCCCAAAGCCCTCATCTTTGCTTCTGCCAGGGTGCTGCTTGTATTATTTTGGCTCTCTGGATGAAGAGCATGTGTTCAATTTTCAAAAGTTGACTTAAACCATTCAGAACAATTTACTTTAAATTTATCAGTGTTGCTTGCTTAGGTCATTGGACAAAGTTTCCATTTTTATGGGGCTAATAATTTATTTTTTATTGAGACTTTTATCTTTAGTTCTTTAATTCAGGCTTCAAGAGCAAGATTTTTGAAGAGGTTAGTCAAGTGATACTCAATTTTAACAGTCCAAGAAAGAAAGACATTGTCATTCTAATTGAAGTATTTGTTTGTTGTAAACCGTGTCCAGCAAATTCTTCAACACTTTCTTCTTTGGTTAAACAAATAGTTTATTTTGCTGTTTTATGCTGTTGGAAATATGTTTTATATACAGATTTAAAAAAAATGTCATCTACAATTCCATATTTTTTAGTAAAACATCTTTAGAGACTGGTGTTAGCTCAGGAAACTGGAGACTTGATCAAGATAGAGACACTGACAGAGCACACATGGATTCAGCTGCAAAGCTCTCATTATGGCAAAGGAAGTCGTTCTCTGTCCAGCAATGTCTCGAATCCCCTCCCTGGATTCAATACACATTTCACTGACATAATAGTTTACTTAATATTTTCTCAAAATATGGTCCTTAGATAACAAATACTAGAATCATCTCGAGCTCCTGATGGAAAGAAAAGTACGTTTCATGCATCAGGTAGTGATTGAAAAAGAATTCTGGGGACAGCCTTTGAATGTATGCTTTTATAAGCTCTACAAATGATTTTTATGCTTATCTAAACCTGAGATTCACAGTGTAAGGGTAGGAGGTTCGATTTGCTCCTCTTTTGGAGCTCATCTTTTGCTCATGGAAAGTGCTTGAGACTTGTAATTCATCCTAAGATTGCTGTGTTTTTCTACAGAGTGAATTTTTCTCAATATAAGTTTTCAATTACTTTTCTAGTAAAACAGCTCATATCTGGTGAACGTATTTGAGCAGCACAAGGAGTTCAAGTGAGCAAGATGGCTGGATGTTCCCCCAACCTCACTGACATTTTGACCCAGGTGGGTGGGTGGTCTCCTTGGAGGGCCACTGATGCTCAAGTCAAATACCTGTGCCTGTCCTTAGATTTGTGCTTTCTACTGAGCTTTCAGGCAGTAGCTAATGGTGACAGAACACCTGTGTTACTGTCGAAGCTGCAGCAATTTTTCTTGGCCAGGTAATTTGCTACAACTAGCCACATCTTGATAACCTTCTTATTTCAGGAGCTGAACGTGGCACCTGCTTTAAGTAGCTTCTATACTGTAGTGGCTGCAGAGCGCAGTGATCCGCTGAACTCATGGCCCCATGAAGCATGAAGCGTCACCTGAAAGTCTCCCTTGCATTCTTCCCTGTGCACCTCTGCTTCCCAGCCACCAAGGAGATCATGTTGTAGTTACCCGGAAGTATAGGAAATGAAAAAAACCCAACTGTAAAATGTATCAGGCTAGGGAAATTGGCAATATTATTAGTATCCAAGTCAAGAAAAGTGATGTCAAGCAAAATTTTCTTGCTTAGGTTTATTTAAGGGGCAAATACAAGGATTTTCTTTCAGGAAAAATACTTAAAATACCAGATTCCACCTTTGTGAAATACCGAGAGCTGATGATTGTCTCCTACTGTACAGTTTTCCAAGATACCTTTCTACAGAGAGCTCTGTCTATTAGCTCTGTTTCCATTACAGCAGACATGTTCTTGTTGACTCAAATCTCAGATAAATGACGGGGGCAAAGCAGAAGCCAGCTGTGTTAGCAAATGCCTAGAATTTTGCTCAACTAAAATGGCTGCTTATGACCTTAGCACAAAGAAAGGAAGAAGGAAAAGGAAACTTTGGTGCAACTTGAGCCAAGATGACCAACCTTCAATTTTTTCCTTTAAAAAATGAAAGTGTGGTATAGTATTAATTATTGAGTATAGTATTAATGTACCTGTAGCTCTAAAGCTATGAGTCCCACTGAAAATTGGGAGGAGGGAAGAAGTGGAGAAATAGAAGTGATAAGAAGAAGAACAAAGGTGAGAGTGAGGGAAGGAAGGGAGAAAAAGAGGGAGGGAGGGAGGGAGAGAGAGATGAATAGGCACCAGTTATCTTGTAGGTGATTCCATGATGTGAAGAGGGGAATATCTTACTGCTATTCAGAAGAAATAAATAAATAAACAAGCAAGTAAATAAGTAAGTAAATAAATCACCAAAATCATAACTAGTCTCAGAGTCAAAAGTGATTTAAAATCCACTTGGCACTTAGCTTCATGAATATTCATGTATGCCTGTAGGTGGGTATCACCTGCAGTTTATGAGTTTTATGGCATCACTGGTAGGGGCAGGGTCATGCTTGGCCTGTAGATGCCAGTAGATTGTAAGGGGCTATGTGAGAATTGCAAAAGGTGGCTCTGATAAATCTATAAAGTTTGTTCAGTTAATTAAAGCAAAGCCTCTGTAGTGTGAATGGCAGGGCACTTATCCTATCTACTTTGTTTGTTAGTGACCATGAAAGTAAACTCAAGCCTGCAGTCATAAAAGTCAATAAATAATAACAATCCATGGCCACTGTCTCTGCCAAGATAAAAATTCGTTAGCCAGGTCTCACTTTATTGATTCTACCCTGTAAATATTCTGTTAGGGCATAAATGAATATGGATATTTAACAAGATTTTAGGAGGAATCAATATGCACATATTTAATGGCTGAGTTTAATTTTCAGAAGGACAGAAATTTGCATGGAAAAGGTTAAAGCTTAGATTTATTTGTACGCATCAGGAGCAGGTGGAAAGGAAGGTGTTGGTCGTTTGGGCAGCCTGGATCACTGGAGGGAGCTCTAACTTCACGACAAAGCCAGAAATAAAACCTTTGTTCTCCAAATTCACCTATACCTGATAGGCTCCCCCACTCCATAAAATTAATAATAAATATGAAAAGTGTCTAGAAAAGAAAAATGTCTTTTTCTTTAATGGCATCATATACGTCCCATGCTTACAAATAAAGACAGGATCACTGTTCAGCCCTGGCAAAACTTAAACAAGTCAGAATTACTGGATAATATACAGTGAAGCACCTCAATATCTTTTGTCAGAGAAATACTTTAGAAAATGTGCTTTGTAACTGCTTTCCCACTCCCATCCTTCAGTGAGCACACGCAGACGTGCAGGGATTATCAAGTTCACTGAGAGCCTGGAAGACCCCAGTGACCGACCATCTGCAAAGGACATGGGTGTGACAGTGACAGAGGTGTGGCTGCATCTCTCATCCTTGGAAAGACCACACCAGCCTATGTCACACCAGCATCATAAGGAGCTTAGTTTTCCATGGCAGAGTGGTGAGCTTGTCTTCCATGGAACTGAGAGCCAGAATACCTGGATTTGTGTCCCCTCTGATTTCTTAACTACCTGGCAGCCTTTGGGCTTTCTGATCTTCATATTTGTGGTGACACAGAAATATGAAAGGCTGAACGGAGTGATTTCTAAAGTCTCTTCCAACTTGTAAACTCTGATTATCAAGTTAAGTGTTTTTCATTCACTTTTTCACCACTATGGAATACAACAATGTTTAGAGTTCAGCTATGCCAGTTAGCAGGAACACACACACACACACACACACACACACACACACACACACACACACATGCATACACACTGCCAAGTCTAACTTTGAAACCTCAAAAATTTCTATAAGTTTTCCTACACCTCCTATAGGCATTTCCTTCCCTCCATATGTTTCCTGTATTTTGGAGTTGACTCTAAGGAGCAAATCTATAATAGCATTCTAAAAAAATATTTTTTCAGAGGCTAATGCTTCTTGGTTTTAGAATTAGGCTAAGATGATAGGAGCGCTGGCTTCGTAAGCAGCCTATGGAAAGGGTCTACAGGCTGAGCTCAATTGTTCCTCCAAGCCAGCTATGTAATTGGCCCAATTCAAGGCCCAGGGTGAATGAAGATGCAGGAACCCTGCTAAAATTATTAATATTTTTTCAGATAATGACAGGAGTGCATTGAACCAAACATAGAGTCGTTCTGAGCATGGGGCCATATGAGTGAATCTCATTCTACCTAGATCTGTGGAGCTTTGGGTTCCACTTGATAGGAGAGGGTTTGACTTCCCCTGAAGCTAATACAAATAAATAAAATACAATGAAATTAAAAGTAAGCTACTCCTGCCAGCTTATTTTTTGGTACAGCTTTTTTTTTTTTTTTTTTTGTGGTACTGGGGATTGAACTCGGGTCCTTGTGCTTATGGGGCAAGCGGCAGAAGCAGTGAGCTAAATCCCCACCCCATGCCAGCTTATTTTTCAAAAAGTGAGAAATTGTTTCAACAAAAAGGCAGTGATTGTGTTTGGACCAAATCTTTAGAAAGATAGTCAATTAAATGGGTTTTGGAAATAAGTCTGTGGAAAGAGGAAGTGTGGAAATCATATAGTTCTGTTTATACCAATTAAGATTTTTCAATCTGAAAAAATGTAATCATTGCTTCCAAACAGTTTCAAGGAGTTAGAAAGCCAGCTAGAGGTACAAAGAGTGGTACAAAAACTGACAAGAAGTATCTTGCAGAGGCTGCCGAAGTGTGCGGAGATGAGTTTAGTTTACCTCGCTTACCAACAACCTTAAAATAACTAAAAACTAACAGTATGCAGGGGTTCAACTGTGTAATTTCTTTGTTTTTTGGTAATACTTTATTTCTGTCTGATTCTAAATGAAGATATTACTCTGTGGAGAAGGAGTTACCTTGGAAATGAATACGCTGTCTTGTAACTTCTGATGGCATACTCTAGTTTCAAAACAATTTTGATGCTATTTCCTCTCCAACAATAGCCATTATTCTGCATTGATTGACTTTATGACTATTCTCCTTGGCATTTATTTTTATTTGAGCTTAGAACACCAAGTAAATTGTGTAAGTATTTTGGATAGCAGCTTTTGGTTGGCATCAGCAGAAATCTGAAACAAGCCAAGTCACAGCTGTGAATTTTTTTTTTTCATTTTTTAGAAACAGAACAACTTCCTGGCATCCTGACTGCTGCAAAGGAGCCACATCCCCTTGATAAAGGTCTCTGCACTTTCTCTCCCTCCTCCCAGCTCCTTAATCTCCTTATTTCTCTTTGTGCTTCCTGTCTCCCTGGATGGAAGTTGATGCTTGTAGCCTTTCAAGTTCTCTTTAGCCTATACTGGACCCTTTGCCCTTGCATTAAAAACCAGCCACTCTGCAAATTAAGTCTTGTTGATTTGTCCCTCTGTGAACAAACTATATGCCTAAGTGGCCTTGAGTTTGGTTCCCTGCAAGCCTCTGTTATCAGAGATGTGAAACCAAATGAGTGTCTGAAAGGTGAATGGAATTTATGTCATGGAGGTGGGGCCAAAAGGAGAGCTGCTTTGGAGAGGACTGATACAGTGAGACCTTAAAATGACAGTTGTCTATTTTTAAAAGTAAAGGCACTGCTATTTCTTAGATGTTGTGTTTTGTCTGTATAGAAGTAGGCATCATGGTAATTTGGAGAAGATAAAATTTAGGGATCAGAAGACGACGCTTACTTCTGCACTCTGTTCTGAATGAAACTATATTGAACTAATTCTCTTGGGATAATCTTACAAGGGAACTATTTCGTGCTGAAATCCATAGTAATTACTGTAGCCACCCCTCTTAGGTAGGACCCCTTTATCCCACATTTCCTGATTCTGTGGCCATTTATAATAGTATGACAAGGTTCCAAAGGACTCTATGGCATGAAATCTGTAAAAGAACTGTTTTTTAACCTAAAATCTCAGAATCAAAGTCTGGAGGAAAAACATGGTGATCGTACCCTAACACAATAAGGTAGAGAATACAGATCACAAGGAACTAGCTTCAGTCATCATTATTATCCCAGTTTTGGAAGTCATTATTTGCTAGATTTTAAGTGGTTTTTTAAAAACCAAGATAAAAATACATTTTATTTATACAAATGATGCCATCAAGTAAATGTTCTGAGGGTGGTAAGGAATTATTTTCCTTATTGTCACAAGATCTTTTCTTAGCTGTGCTGCAGAAAGGTATTTCATTTATAGATAAAATCTACTCAATTGCATAAGTAAATAAAAGATATTTCTATTTAGAAATTAAAATTTTAATTTTGATATAATTTTAGACAAAATTTGTAAAGTCGCACAGAGAATTCCTGTATATCCTTAACTGAGCTTCCTGTAAAGTTAATATCTCAAATTAACAACTACAATAATCAAAACCAAGAAAATAATATTGGCACAGTGCTATTAGCTAAAATACATATGGACTTCCAACAGTTTTTCCTTTAATGTGCTTCCTTTCCTGCTGTCACAGAATCCAGCTGAGACTCCCATATTGCATTCAGTTGTCAAGTCTCCTTTGTCTCCTCTAATCTGTGAAAGACCCTCAATCTCTCCTTGTCATTCATGGTCAAGGTCATATTTTACACAAGATTTGTTCATTTGAGTTGAAAAATAGTGGGAGAATAGCACGATCCCTGATATTTGGAAGTTTAAGGAAAATTGTAAATAATTGTCCCTTGGTATCTGCTGAAAACTGACTCTTGGATCCTGTGTTTATCGTAGTTTGCTAATGCTCAGGACCCTTATATAAAATGTATAGCATATATAAAATATAAATATCATATGCATTTACTGGACACACATCAGCCCACATAGTTCAATCATTTCTAGGTTACTTATAATACCTACCACAGTGTAAATACTATATAAATGGTTGATGTATGGTGTTTAAGGAATACAATAATAACAAGAAAAACAGGAGTCTGTATCTGGTCAGTACAGACCCAATCTGCCACCCTCACCCCCAAAATTTCAACCCATGTTTGGTTGAACCCAGAGATCTGGAACTCACAAAGGCTCAACTATATTTTCTTCGAAATATTTCTAATTACTGAAGCATTTTTGCTAATTTTTCAACTGTGAATTAAAATCCAGGGAAACTACATATTTTTAAAGGTTTTTGGAAGAAAATCTCTTTTTATACCCTGCACTTTGGCTACTATTTTTGCAATTACCTGCCTTGAACATTTGTTTGCATCTAAAATAAAGCTTCTTTATGAGTAGCTTTTGAGGTACATTTTAGAAGAATTGTTGCAAAAAAAAAAAAAAAAAAGAAATTAGCATGATTGTGCAATGGCTTCTGAAGCTTAGAGCAGACAAACATTCTATTGTGTGGCATGAATCCATTTGACCACATTGCTCTTTTAAATAACTTAAAATCATATTAGTGTAGTTAAATTCTGCATGTACACGTGTTTCTAATTTGAGTCCACTGAAGGCACTTTATAATCCTGATTATAATTACATGTAATCTATATATTTCTATATTATATATTTACAATTTATTATGTAACTATATCTGTGTAAATATAAACACACAGACACGTATCTGTTTCTAAATCTCCAGAGCATTAGTTCAATGCTTTATCGGGCACACGCGAACAATTTGTAATCTTCCATAAAAACTATTTCATCAGCTTGAAGTACAAAAAATATCCCAATTCCATTAAAAAATAAAATCAGTACGACGTTGCCTTGCCATTTTAAGGATGTCCTCTCTGCCCCAAGGGAAGCCCCCTCGGAGCTTTCCTAGGCCCAGGAGTTGGCTTGGTCAGTCCCTGTCCGACCTCACTCTAACTCGAGTCTGGAGCCAGGATGCCCTGTGAGTCGGGAGAGTGCTCCATGGTATCTTAGCGCGGTGGCGGCAGAATGCATCCCTGCACCTCCCTGTCCAGGTAGGCACTTTCTGTGCATCTGGTCCCTACTACTCCTGAAAGGTGCTACGTTCCAGCCAAAGCTGCAGTTTCTTTGCTCCTGGCATCACTCCTAGAGCCACCTCTGGTTCCCTCTACAAGGAGGGCCTTGTATAAGGAGAACCAGTGACTTGTACTACTGCCACAGAACGCTTCTTTTCTTGGGGAGGTTTCCTAAGATCTACAGGCATCCTTGTCTACTGTCCACTATGGAGCATCTTGAGGTCTTTGTGGGAGGGAGGGAAGATAAGATGGGGAGAAGAACGTGTTCTCTCACCGTGCTCTCCCCACACCAGCATGCAACTGAGTGTCTGGTTCCATGACTTGGTACTCTTCTCCTGTGCATAGCTAGGCTGGAAGGCCAAATGTAATTCCCATGCCGAGAATGGGATTCATGGATTTCAAAAATAAGGTGTATTCAGTGGGAGAAGTATCTGGACTTGTTGAATATACCTAACTTTTTAAATGATATATTTGAACCTTGATGAGTGTCTTTTTCTTAACTAAAATGGAGGAGCTTGGCTTTAGGCCTAAAATGTAAAGAAGTATCAGCCATCTAACACACTGTGAAAAACTCAGGCTAGTGTTTTGTAAGCAGGGTTGTGCTGAGTACCACACTGGACCACTCAGTATGGTGTCACTCACTTTCAAAGCAGGCATTCTGTAGCCAATTAGAGAGAAGGAGCAAAGCTTGAAACAGGGAGAGTTTTCAAGTCATCACTACCAATCAGTGGGCCAGATATATATATATATATATATATATATATATATTTTAATTTAAATTTAATTTTTTTTTTTTGTCTAGAAAGAATCTTATTGAAAGGTAGGGAGGAGAGGAAAGAGAATCATCTTGAAGCTGTGTTTGTAGAGACTTTTCCCTTTTTCTCCTTCTTTGCTGTCTGCTTTTCCTTCTCCTCCTCCTCTTCCCCCTCCTCTGATTTGATGTTTATTTGGAGGTTTTCTGAAACACATACTGAAGGATTAAATGGACACAGAGACACTCTGCCCCTCAGGGGACCCTGCTGGTAATTGCAAATCAGAGAGCAATCTTGCATTCACATTTCATATACAGGAAAAAAAAAATCACTGAATTTCTCTCCAGCAGAAAAGACTTTGTGCAGATAATCATACCTAGTACAATGCTTTTTCTATGGTAAGAATAGAATAAATATTTGTTTTTCAATAAATTTGTATGTTTAGCAAACAACTAGTTAAATTTATCAAACACATCAAATACATTATAACAATTCTTACAATACACTATGAGTTCGATCCCCGGTACCAAAAAAAAAAAAAAAAAAAGTTATAATATAGCAAGACATAAGCAATCTTATTTGTATATATTACATATTTTGTAAATCATATATGTGATTTGAAAATTACATATGTGCATCTATACATGCAAAGTCATAGACTTGGATGTAAATAAAATATTCATAAATGGTAGTACACTTCATAAGAGTGCAATATAACTAGTGGAGTTCAAATGGAATCAATAAGAGGTGACTTTATGAAAATATAATAGTTGAGAGTATTGATTGAGTCTAAAGACTCAATAGTAACTGTATTAAAATTAATTAAAATTATTAACTGGACCCTGCTATTAGTAAAGGTTATTGGAAATTACAGCATTAAAAAAGAATAATTCTCCTCCCCCAAAAGCAAACACTCTCATTTCTATATTTGAAAGAATTTAAAAAATCAAATGGCATTGAAAAATTTATTGGGAATGATTTTTCCCCAAGGATTACTGTTAGGTAAAAGTATTAAGTTATCTTATAGATAGTGTCAACATCAGTCAGACTACTTGATTAGTGCCTAAAATGGATAATAGTGGGGCAATGTTGTCATCCCTCCTGTGTAGAAATAATTCAGATGATAATTAGCACAAAATTTCTGTTTTTAACTTAATTGTAATTTTATTTCCTGTTCAGAATATTCAGTTTGTGCAAAAATTAGTTAGAGCTGATTTAGCTCTAAAGAATGTATATATTCATGTATGTGTTTTCTAATCTTCTTCCAAGGTGCCATGTGCATAAAATAAATATAGCATACTGTTTGGATTTATATAGGTTTGCTTTACAGCCTTTCTCCTTTCTAGATCATGGAGCATGATAACAGGATGAGGCAGGGATTTAGTAGAATGCTATTGAATGAAATCTTGATATTCTGGGTTAAGTTGTACAAAATCTCAACAACAGCACCAACAGGAGTGATAGCAGGGTTATTATGAACCCAAACTCTGCATTGTAAAGTAGACAAATTCAAAAGTTTCTTATGTTTTGCTAACTTTAAGAAATCTTCTCTTGTACAACTTATTTGTATACAAATTTCAATTGTTTTGCCTTCAATTCTTTTTGGCAGTACAAGCTTTCCCCTGCAAACTCTAGCTATCAACAGATGAAGTAAAACCCTAATTCTGCCTCACCCTCCAGCACCATCGAGTTAATAGAGTTTTACGAAAGGGATATATCTTCTCATCGCTGTATTGAGTTTTTAGAACAGCTTCTTTAGTGCAGTTGTAAGGCTTTGAAAAGTTCTGTTTGCAGAGTCAGTGATTGGGTAACATATTTTGAGTGAAAATGTAAAGAGTCCATGAATAAAAAGAGCAGAAAAAAAGGGAAAAAGATATATATTGAATCTAAGGATGTTAGAATGCAATTTTAGTGTTTACTCTGAAATAGGCTTTTCTGCCTTTGGTTTCTTTTTTCTTTTTTCTTTTTCTATGTTTGAATGAGATACATGAATGACTGAGCTAATTTTAAGAATACCCTTTATTGTGATTCTTTACTTCTTTTTTTTTTTTTCTAATTTCTTCCTCCTTCTGCTTCTTCATTTGTTTTTAATTAATGCAAGCTTTCTTTTCTAAAGGCTAATGTCCCAAAGTAAATACTACCTAGCATTTTTGCTTCGTATGATGGTTGGAGTCAGGCCTTCAAATTGAAAAGGAATAACCCATGTAGTCTGTTTTAGGGCCTTTTTACAGCTTTGCTGGCCTAAATGAGCAGTTTATGTCAGGGTGATGTTCTGGGTTGAGAAATTCAAAGACAACTGCCAGGGCCATCTTGCAGAGAAGCTGTGCTCAACCTGAAATTTAATCTAAATATCTCATTTCATTACTGTAGATTACAACATGAGTAGTAAACTCTCCCTTTTTTAGAATCAGCACTAATCCAATCCATGAACATTCAATTGTGCTTTCACTCAGTCTATGAATTTTGTGGCTAAAAGCAGAGAACTACATACTTTGCAAGGAAGGGTGCCTGAAAGAATACTTTACTTTTACTTAGAAGAATCTTAGTCTCAGGAATTCAGATAATATAATTAATTTAACTAAAGAGTTGTGTTTACTGATGCTCTCCTGCTACATTATTAGACATAAAATGTAAGTCAGGTGACATCTTTCATTTCCACCAAACTTTTCTTCAAACTGACCATTTTAAAGTACATGCCATGAGCCTTAGTTCAAATGATTGTTACTACTAACAGTGATGCTACTGTCACTGAAACTGCTGATGTGTGTTGGTCATGAGAGATTGCTTGGTTAATCAAAAGGGAGCCCTTCTGCCTTAATGGTTCTTTTAGAAAATAGTGTATGAAACTACATTTCTAGAATCACCTGTATTGTTAACAGGTTGAATATTCCTGATGAGAAATGCTTGGGACCAGAAGTTTCAGATTTGAAGTTTTTCAGATTTTAAAATATTTGCATAGACATTAGTGATTGAACATCCCTATCCCCAAAATCTGAAGTCTGAAGCACTCTAAAATCTGCAACTCTCTGAGCATCATAGTGTCATTCAAAATGTTTCAAATTATAAATCATTTCAGAGCTTGAATAATTAGGTTAAGGATGTTCAGTTAGTATTAGCCAAGATTGTAGGCATTATTAGAATCATGAAAACATCAAGACACTTCAAAAATATATTATATATTCCTTGGTGTAGTAATAGCCAGTGTTGCTGTTACTTCTAGTGATGAATGGATTACATATCTAAGGGGGGATTGTGGCTTTTTCATTTTGGCTTTAATCTTGGCTTAGATGTAAATTTTAGCAAATGATTTTCGGAAATAATTTTTTAACCCTGAAGAGTAATTCTGGTCAAAGGGGAATTCTTTGAAGCTGACGATCTTTGTATCCAGTTTCTGATAGCTCAAAGTCTGAAGCCATGGCCAGCAAACTTTATCAGTGAATTAAATGCCAGCACACACATGCCCACATGCTCACACTCCTACTCAGTCTCATATACATAGTGGGAATGACATATTTTTTGGGAAATTCTTTTTTCTCTAAGCAACAAAGGGCTAAATTGTATCTTTTATTTTTAGGATGGTTGAATGAAATGCAACATCATCTCTATCTTGGATGCTGAAATTTCCATAAACCTCTTCTCATCTGGATTTCAATATAGAACAGACTGAGGGATTCACTATTCAGTCCCGAAAAGATCTCGGGGAACAAATGCTCAAATGCACTCAGACGAGACACGCAGCTAATCAGTGTGTTCAGCTTTCCTGCTGTGAAGGGTCAGGGCCTTTTTTGGTCATGCAGGACTTTTCAGCAATGGAAAGCAAATTGTATCTCTGTCTTATTGGGCCTGGACCTTGTCTACATATTCATGATGTCCGGATCTCAATGTAAAATGCATTTCACCCCTTCTGAGCTTGGGCATCTATTCTGCTGACGGTGTTCATATTAAATTTGGAAAGGGTTTGCCATTGGCATTGTTTTAACTTCTGTTTTTTAATTACTTTTATTGCCACATAATTTTGAAATTTATGGGCAATGCTTAAATGAGTTATAAATGGCTAGAATTATGAAGTAATAAAAATAAATGAAAACTGCTTCATATTTTAATGATTTTTAATTTGTTCTTAGATATGAAGGAAAAGAAAGATGTGCCACAAGGGTAACAGCTTGGAAAGAGGTAAAAGTTTCTGCCTTAGAGTACTGTTTCTTCCAAGTGAAAAGTAGAATGGAACTTAGGGGACCCAACAGTCACGGCCTTGTGTTTGGTTGGTATTGTGCTCATGAAGAGGGCTTACTGGAGATAGCATACCCACTAATGGATAATATTCTACTAAGAACAGGTGAGAATAGATGGAGGCTGCAGACATGAAAGAAAGATAATGAATTGATCCCTAAAGGGTTGGTGTTTTGTTTCTTGTCCTTGAGGATCTTGTAATTTATCATGGAAAAGAAATATACTTTAAAAAACACTGCAGAGCAACATTAGTGGTGCTGTATTCATAAGTGCTAGGCAGGTCTTGGTAAGAATAAAACACTAAAGGGATTCAGAAACTAGAAGGATATTTGTGACCAGGAATTATTCAGAAAATACTCTTGGGTAAGATATATCTTGTTCTGAATCTGAAAATATTCACGAAAGGAAAGGAAGATGAAAGAACATTTCAGATGGGGAAGAACTTTGTAGAAATACAGAGTTTGGCATATTGAAGGAGAGAATGAACATTTTCTTTAAGTGAATATGAACTAATGAAAAGCTGCTAAGAAAAATAATAAAGATAAAATAAACAACATTTATGAATATTGTCTATTGCCCAAAGCATTGTTAAGTATATTACATGGATTAACTCATATATTCTTTTTATTCAGATAGGCAGTATATTAGAAGATCTTGGATTTACAGTTGACAGTAAAACTAATACAAATCTTAAAAACATTCAGTGATTTGATTTGGATGAGTTAACATGAAATGGAGAAAAATCAAGAGGAGCAGCTGAGAGATCATTCTAAAAATCTGAGTGTTAATGAAGTGAACCATTCTGCATGAAAATCCTGAATTTATCCAGTGGTGTGATAAATATTTAATAGTTGACTCTTGGGATAGGAGGCAGGCCTGATTTGAGAATGCTCCACTTTCTGTGGTGTAAATACTTTTATAATGGCTGCATTCAAACTACAGAAGCAAGGGTAATTGGCTCACAACATTTCCAAAAACTTAATAATTGGCTCTGACAAATCAGTAGGAGTGGGCACCAGCACTCTACCAAATGATTTCCAGATACACAGAAAGTGAGCAGTGAATAGGAGGTTTTGATGATTCAGCTCTGTGGAATAATAACATTACAAAAGCAGCATCCAGTTTTATTGCTTGGGGGAATGAAGTTTGGGTGTCAGTAACTTACAGAAGGGCTTCTTGGCTTGTGGCAAAATGGAATACCAGTCACGTGGAGACTTTGGTTTGAGCAGCTCCCTCAGGCAAGTGTTTGCATGATTTCACTTGCATGGAGGAGACTGCCCATGTGACTGCAGAATGAACATGGTATTGGGGCAAGGAGAGGTTGATGAGGCACAGGATCCATGTTCTAGTAGAGCATTCAGTCTGAGCCTGTATTAGTTACCTTTCTGTTGCTGGGGCAATATTCCTGGCATAACTTAAAGAAATAACAGTTTATTTTGACTCGTGGTTTCAGAGATTTCAGTCCATGGTCAATTGGCTCCAAGGAAATGCTGCCTACTTCATGGAAGCTAGGAAGAAGAGAATACGCAAAGATCTGGAAAGGGCCAAGGACAAGATATAGTTCCCTAGGCCATGCCCCATGACCCACCCAGAAACTCCCAGAAGTGGCTTTACTAACCTTCTAGTCATTTTTCAAGTCAATCACATCATCAGTGAAGATTAACAATCATAAAGCCTTTAAAATAAGGTGAAGTGAGAGTCCCTGGGACAACTCATGTTCACCGAGAGGGCATGAAACATGATGTGAAAATCAGTGTTACTCATTTCTCTAGGTGGAAATGTCTGGTGGAGACTAGGGGAAAGGAATATTCTTTTTATCTATGATACAGTGAAGTTTTGGAGATGTGAGGTACTTTCTGGATGCTCTTAGAAATGTTTGAGGGAATTGGTGGAAATCAAAAAATATGAAGTCCTGCCTTTGCAGATATGAGATAAATTTGAAAGCTAATCAGGTAAATATGTACACAAAGGTTTCTGAAACCTGGGAAATGTGGGTATGAAAATAAGTGGGATATTTAGAACAGGAGGAAATGAGCATAAACTTAATCATAATATGTCTGAGATGATAACCGAGAAAATATGTCCTGACATAAAATAAATAAATATGATAAATATGCATCTAAAATAAAAGTCTGAAGCTCTAATGAAGAAGCCCAGAAATAATGAGGAGCAATGGGAATCATCAAGCAAACTTCTTGGCTGGGAGAAAGGATGAGGAAGCCAAAGTAATGAGGGTGAAGGAGAGCAGAATGGTTCTGATGAAGCCCTCAAGGATATCGTAGTCACAACATTCTAAGTATAACAAGTATATTATGCCAGTCCACATCCTGAGTGTGGGTCATAGATCAGTTCATTTCCCTGTGTCCCTTAGGAACAACCATTTCTGTGTCATGCTTCTCAGCATCCTGGTTCACAGACCCCATGGGCTTCTAAACTCCTCTTGACTCAGCAACATTCTTGGTCATGCCTATTGAGCAGCAGGCACGCTAAGGTTCCTCCTTCACTTTCTTACTGTCTGAAGGCTTCAGAATTCACTGTGTCTCCCCTGATGTTTTGGTGGCAGGTGGCTTCTGTTGTGTTAGAGCAGCAAGAATTATTTGATTCTCTTATCCTTCTGAAGGGGTTCCCTTAGCAATTTCTTCTTCCTTCTTATCTGGGTAGAGCTCAGAGCTAAGCAGTTACACCTTCCCCTCTTTCAGCAATTAGAGATCAGTAGAGAGCTTTTCCTAAATGTTTTATACCAAAGTTATACTAGGAACCCTTCTTACTTCTTGCTTCCAGTAAGTCAACTTTCCAACATTTGACTAGAAAGAGTTTCAGATAAGTGGGAGTAACCCAGACCTTTGTGCCTGCTGGACAAGTGGTGAGCCACAGAGCCCTGTCCTCAGCCCCCCACCCTTTTTAGAGACAATTTCTTTGCTAAGTTGCTGAGGCTGGGTGCTAATTTGTGATCCTCCTGCCTCAGCCTGCCAAGTGACCGGGGCAGGGATTACTTGGCTTGTTGATTAGAAAGAATTAAGATGTGTTATATACATGTATCAACTCCCCATAAGGGCTGTAATCATTATAGGATACAAATACGTATTAATAAAATTGTTTTTCCCTTTTGCTACAAAATGAGGTCTCACACACACACACACACACACACACACAGAAGTTTTAGCTGAAATGGCTAAATTCACAGATGATAGAAAACAAGGAGAAAAATAATAGGTCTATGCTCTCTGGATAGAACACCTTTGATTATTTGTACCTGTGAAACCCACGTCCTTGCACTACTGAATTAAATTTCTTTATTTTTATTTTTATTTTATTGGTACATTTTAGATATACAATTCATTTACATTTATCATTGGGTGTTTGTACCTGCACATGATATATCTTGGCTCTTATTTTTTTCCCCATTACCTGTGCGCCCTTCATCCCCTCCACCCTTCCCTATTTACATAGATTTCATTTCCATTTTTTTTCTTTTCTCATAGTTTTTCCTTTCCCTCTTTTCCTTTCCCCTTCCCTTCCCTTCACTCCTTTGTCTTTGGACCTTTTTTCCTATTTCAAATTATCAGTTATTCATTTTAATCATTTTAACCCTTGTTTACACTATCAGTTTCTCACACTAGTGAAACTATTCGGTATTTACACCTGTGTGTCCTATTTATTTCACTTAAGAGTATGGCCTCGATATGCATCCATTTAGCTATAAATGACTCTAGTTTTTCATTCTTTATGGCTGAGTAGTACTCCATTTTATAAAAAAAATCACATTTTCTTTATCCAGTTTCCAGTTGATGGGCACTTGGGCTGCTTCCAAGCTTTAGCTATTTCAAACTGTGCTGCTATGAACATGAGTGCACATATATCACTGTGGTATGATTCTTTTAATTCTTTTGGGAAGATACCCAGCGGGGGAATAGCTGGGTCATATGGGACCTCTAGTCCTAGTTCTTTGACATATCTCCATACTGACTTCCACAGTGATTGCACCAGTCTGCACTCCCACCAAAATAGAGAAGGTTTCCTTTCTCCCCACAACCCCACCAGGATTTGTTATTTATTGATTTCTTCACAGCAGCCATTCTTTGTGGGGTGAGGTGAAATCTCAATGTTGTTTTTATCTGCATCTCTCGAATGACCAGGGGTGTTGAACATTTTTTCATATATTTGTTTGCTGCTTTTTCTTTGTCTGAGAAATGTCTGTTCATTTCAGATGCCCATTTTTGAATTGGGTCTTTGAATTTGGGGGGTCTGATTTTTTTAAATTCTTTATATATTCTAGATAGTAATCCTTTGTCTGAAGTTACAGCTGCTAAAATTTTTTTCCCATATTGTAGATTGTCTGTTAGCTCTGTTGGTGGTTTCTTTTGCAGTGCAGAAGCTTTTTAATAAGATGAGATCCCAGTTGCTGATTCTTTCTGCTAGTTCCCGTGCTGCTGAGGTTTTGTTCATGAAGTCTTTTCCTATGCCAATGTCTTCAAGAGTTCTACCTAACTTATCTTCCAGCAAGTTTAGTGTTTCTGTCTTAATATTTAGATCTTTAATCCACTTCAATCTTAGTTTAGTGCACGGTGATAGGTATGGGTCTAGTTTCAATCTTTGGCAAGTTGAGATCCAGTTTTTCCAACACCATTTATTAAATAGGCTATCCTTCCTCCAATGAGGATTGTTGGCTCCTTTGTCAAAGATGAGGTGGCTGAGTATGTCTGAAGTTGTTTCTGGATCTTCTAATCTATTCCACTGATCCTCAGGTCTGTTCCTTTGCCAGTACCATGCTGATTTTATCACAGTAGCTTTGTAGTATAGTTTCAAGTTGGAGATTGTGATACCCCCTTCCATGTCTCTGTTGCTTAGAATTGCTTTAGCTATTCTAGGTCTCTTATGGTTCCAAATGAATTTTTGGATTGTTTTCTCTAGTTCTGTGAAGTATATTATTGGAATTTCGATTGGCATTGCATTGAATCTATATAGTAGTTTTGAAGTATGGCCATTTTCACTATATTGGTTCTTCCTACCCAGGAGCAAGTGATATCTTTCCATTTTCTTGTATCCTCTTTGATCTCTTTTTTCAGAGTGCTATAGTTTTCAGTGTAGAGGTCTTTTGCTTCCTTTGTTAGATTGATTCCTACATATTTCATTTTTTTGGATGCTATTGTAAATGGAATTGTTTCCCTAATTTCTCTCTCTGTTATTTGTGTACAAGAAGGCTATTGTTTTTTGAGTGTTGACCTTGTATCCAGCTACTCTACTGAATCTGTCAATTAAGTCTAGAAGTCTTCTGGCGGAGTTTTTTGGGTCTTCTATGTAAAGTATCATATCATCAGCAAATAATGACAGTTTAACTTCTTCTTTTCCTATCTTTATTCCTTTCATTTCTTTCTCTTTTCTAATTGCTGTGGCTAATGTTTCCAGAACTATATTGAACAGGAGTGGTGATAGTGGGCAACCTTGTCTTGTTCCTGATTTTAGCATGAAAGTTTTCAGTTTTTGACCATTTACTATGATGTTGGCTGTTGGGTTTTCATAGATATCCTTAATCAGGTTAAGATAAAGACCTTCTGTTCCAATTTTCTGTAGGGTTTTTATCATGAATGGGTGCTGGATTTTGTCTAATGCTTTTTCTGCATCTATAGAGATGATCATATGGTTTTTGTCCTTGACTCTGTTAATATGGTGTATTACATTTATTGATTTATGAATGTTGACCATCCTTGCATCCCTGGGATAAATCTGCCTTGGTCAGGGTGTATGATCTTCTTGATGACCCTCTGTATTCTGTTTGCCAGTATCTTGTTGAGGATTTTTGCATCTATGTTCATTAGGGAGATTGGCCTGTAGTTCTCTTTTTGGGTTGGGTCTTTCCCTGGTTTAGGAATCAAAGTAACACTTGCTTCCAGGAATGAATTTGGAAGTATTGCTTCCCTTTCAATTTCTTTGATGAGTTTAAAGAGTAATAGTGATAGTTCTTTAAATGTCTTGTAAAATTCAGCAATGAAGCCATCCAGGCCTGGGCTTTTCTTTGCTGGTAAATATTTTATTACATTTTCAATTTCACTCATTTTAATTAGGTTGTTTAGAATTTTTATATCATCTTCATTTAACTTTGGCAGTTTGTATGTGTCTGGGAATCTGCCCATTTCTTCTGTGTTTTCCATTTTATTGGAGTAGAGGTTCTCGAAGTAGGTATTGATGATCCTCTGGATTTCTGTTGGATCTATTGTGACCTCACCATTTTCATTCTTTAATTGCATGTATTTGTACCTTTTCTTTCCTTTTTTTGGTAAGGTTGGCTAAAGGTTTATCAATTTTATTTACTCTTTCAAAAAACCAACTTTTTGATTCATTGATTTTTTGTATTGTTCTCTTAGTCTCCATTGCATTGATTTCTGCCCTGATCTTTATAATTTCCTCTCTTGTACGAGCTATGGATTCATTATGCTCTTCTTTTTCTAGGAGCTTGAGGTTCTGCATTAGGTTATTTATCTGAGTTTTCTCTGTTTTCCTAATATGGTCATTTACTGCTATGAATTTCCCACATAGAACTGCTTTCATTGTGTCCCATAGATTCCTGTATGTTGTACTGGCATTTTCATTTACTTGTAGAAACTGTCTAATTTCTTCTTTAATTACGTCTGTGACCCATTGGTTGTTCAAGAGGTTGTTATTCAGTTTCCATGTGTTTGTTGGGTTTTGTAGTTTCTTAAGTTATTTACCTCCAATTTTATTGCACTATGGTCTGATAGTATACAGGGGGTAACTTCAATTCTTTTACATTTACTTAGACATGTCCTATGAGCTAGCATGTGGTCTATTCTGGAGAATAACCCATGTGCAGCTGAAAAGAATATGTATTCTGATTTTGTGGGGTGGAACACTCTGTAAACATCTATTAAGTCCATTTGTTCAATAGCTTGGTTCAGTTCTAGAATTTCCTTGTTAACTTTCTGTCTAGATGATCTGTCTATTTGTGATAGTCGGATGTTGAGGTCCCCCTCTACAATTGTGTTAGTGTTTATTTGGTTTTTTGTGTCTATTAATATTTGTTTTGTATAGTTGGGGGCATTCATATTTGGTGCATATATATTTAGGATTGTCATCTCTTCCTCTTGGATTGTTCCCTTCACAAGGATGTAGTGACCATCTTTGTCTCTCTTAATTAGTTTTGGTTTGAAATCTACTTTGCCTGCAAATAAGATTGCTACCCCTGCTTTCTTCTGGGTTCCTGTGGCATGAAGAAATATTTTCCATCCTTTTACTTTCAGTCTATGAGTTTCTTTTTGAGTTAGGTGTGTTTCTTGCATACAGCATATTGTTGCATTTTTGTTTTTAATCCATTCTGCCAGTCTATTTCTTTTGATTGGTGAATTGAGGCCATTAACATTGAGGGTTATAATTGATAGATATTGATTTATCCTGTCATGCTGTTTTACTTTTGCTGGCTCTTTTATTTCTTATTTTTCCCCCCTTTCCTGTTAGTGTCTTACCTTGCCTAGTGGCTTCCCTCTGTTGGGCCTCATGGAGTTGTGGCCTTCATTGCATTTTTCTAGGTTATTGTTTAGAAGTGCTTGGAGTGCTGGTTTGGTGTTCATGAAATTTCTCAGGTGTTCTTTGTCATGGAAGTATCTAATTTCCCCATTGATTTTGAAATATAATTTTGCAGGATACAACAGTCTAGGTTGGAAGTTATTTTCTTTTAGGGTTTGAAATACTGCACTCCAGGCTCCCCTTGATTTGAGGGTTTGTGTTGAGAAGTCTGCTGTGATTCTGATGGGCTTTCTTTGTAGGTGATTTGTTTCTTTTCTCTGCTTGTAGGATTTTGTTTTTCTGTTGGGTTTCTGGGAACTTGACTATTATATGTCTAGATGTAGATTTTTTTTTTTGATCATGGCTAGTTGGAGTTCTATATGCCTCACTCATCTGTACGTCTAATTTTCTACCTCTGTCTGGGAAGTTTTCCACTATTACTTCTGTGAAAAGTTTTTTATGTCAATTGTGCTTTCTCCTGTTTTTTCATGGACTCCTATCAGTCTTATGTTATTCTTCTTTGCATTGTCTAGCAGTTGTTGGATTGATTTCTCGTGGTTCCTTACTATTTTTAAGAAATCTCTATTTTTATGGTCTCTAACTGTGATTCTGTCTTCTATATCTGATATTCTATCTTCAGATTCCCTTAATCAGCTGTGGATACTTTCAATGGAGTTTTTGACCTCCTGAATATCTATTTGAATCTGTTTCATGGATTCCATTTCTTTCTTATGTTGGGCAATCATAGTTTCCATTTCTTTCTTATGGTGGGTATTCATGGCTTCCAGCATGTTTCTGAGCTCATCTATTTTTTTTATCTGTTTCTGTTCTAGATCCTCTAATGTCTTTCACTCTGCTCACCATCTCTGTAGATATCCGGAAAGTTATTTTTGCTTTGAATTTTTCTAGAGCCTCATTCATCTGTTTTGTTCCTTCCTGTGCTATCAGTTCAGGGTATCCAGGTGGTTGGTTATGGGACTTTTCCATCTCACTTCCCCCAGGATTTACCTTTGGTGGGGTGGAAGTCTGAGTTTGTGCCTTGCTTAAATGTCTTCTCATTTTTGTTTTTGTTACTGTCCTTGGTTTAACTCCTGGGTTGATAGTTTGAAATTGCTTATTGTAGGTATCTTTGTTGCTTGTAATTAGAACCCTTATGGAATGATTACTTCTCAGAGCTGTCTTCCAGATATAGCTGGTCTTTAAGTTTTGAGTCTCTAATCACTCTAAGGCTATCTCATTTTCCTGATACTAGGAAGGTTCATTGACTAGATCAATAACAACACCTTAGTCCAAGTGACACAATCAGCAACACCATTGCATCAAGTACATCTTCAAAAATGACATTTTGTGGTAGTTATTAATCTATCACCTTTAGCTGTGTAAGTTAAATCAAGATCAAGGAACAACCCAACATATAGTGAATAAACTCTTCAATATAACAACTTTACCCTTTGGGATGGGGAGTTAGAAGGGGTTGGGGAGGGAGGGACACATGGAAAGAAGCATAGCAGAAGGTTAGCAGTGTGGCCAGAGGACCCAAGTGAAAAGGAAAAAGAGAATAATAGTAAAATACAGAAGAACTCCAAATGAGGATCAAAACAGGGACAAAAAGGGAAGATGAACCATGTGGGAGAGCAAGAGAGTGAGTGTAAGAGAGAAAGGAAAGAGAAAAGAAAGAAGAAAAGAAAAGAAAAAAAGGACAGAAAAAAACATGTGTTTGCAAAGAGTAGGAAAAAAATTAAAGATAAGAGGAGTAAAAGAAAAGAAAAGAGAAAAGAAACAAACTAATAATACTAATTTTGGGAATAAAAAAACCCAATGAAGATGTAGGGCCTCTTTCAGGGTATGTCTCTACTGTCACAATAGACAATGTGGGTAGCAGTGTGCAGATATAAGTCAATGAGTCTCAGCAAGCTAGTAGCAGACCCATGAGATTCAGGCAGATTTCTGGCTGCAAGTCCCAAGTTGAGCTCCCTGTCCTCCTGTAGGGTTGAACTCTGCAGAGTTGTATTGCAGGTTCTAGCTGCCTTTTCCCTGAAGATAGACCTGGTCCTGATGGGAGGTGAAGATGACTTCAACTTACCCAGTACCGTGGTCTGGTGGTCCAGTGTCCTCTGCGTCTTTGTAGTGTGGAACCAGGTGGCTGTACAGAGAAGAGGCCAGAGGAGCGGGAGGGGAGGGGTGTCCAGTGGATTGCTGCTGGGGTGCAGGCTGATTTGGCGTGATCTGTGGGACTTGTGACCTCAGTAGGGCATCCGCAGACCTGCCTGTCTGCAGTGGGCTGATTTGGCGTGTTCTGCACCTGAATTAAATTTCTAATATTAAAATTATAGAGGAGAATGAATAAAAAGTTGAATATGTACATACCCAGTATGTTATGTATGATAGATTCATTGCTTTAACACTCTCACACTTCATTTCTTTACTTCATACTTTATTTCTTCAGGTTTAAAGTTTTTTTTGCATTTCTCTTAGACTTTATAGTTCTTCCTTGAAGGATATATATTTCCTTTGTGTTTATTGGTATTTCTTTCTAAAGATTTCTTATTCAGCTCAGTCTTTTCAGCTCTGTTCCATACCATGAGAATGAGCTCAATTGATGCTTTATGGATTAGTGGTTTACTTCCTTCTTCTCTCGCACCTCAAATTTTAAATCCATGATTTTTCTTTTTATTTATTTCTTTAAACTATATAGTTCACTCTATTATTTCTAAAACTAACCCTCAATGTCTGTCCCTCTTTGGATCTACCTTGACTTCCTTGTTTTCAGTTGCTGCCTCTTTCACTCACCTGGCTTCTTTTTCTGAGAATATAAACATTCCCAGACCTCTCCTACCTACAGTGATAGCTCTTTCCTTGTTCCTGTCAGCACTTTGTGTAATCATTTATTTTCTCTTCCTGTAAACCAACCTCCTTCTAAGAATAGTCTGAACAGATAATTTTTTTCATTTTCCTATTTCTCTAATTTCCAGATTTTATAATCTACTTTCTGCTACCATCATGTCACCAAAGAATGCTGTCTTGGAGACAATGAGTCCTAATAAGCAGTCAGCAATTTTCTGTTCTCATCTTCTTGATTTCCAGAGCTATAGGATTGGCAATATTAACAGTCCCAATTCTTCTTGAAAATCTCTCCCCACTTGCTTCTGTCAATCGGTTCTATCTTGCTCCCTTCCTACTACCCTGATTGTGACATCTTAGACTTCTTTCGAAAGTCTCATATATTTTCAGTGGGAGCAGTTCTTGCCCTCTTCTCCCTTCCTTTTCATTTAGTTAAGGAAAGGTTCATGTAGCTAAACAAACACTTACTTGACACTTACAATCTGCAGCTCATCTGAGGCCAACCATGCCATAGGACGCCTCTCTGCTCCTGTTTGTGAGAGATAGGAAAGCTATCTTGTTTGAAAAAAATCTTCAAAGACATCTCTATGACCTTTAGTTATGTGTAAAATTTCCATCATTCATTCTTTACTACCTTTGGCTCAGGAATTTATGACCCTAGTTGAAATGCAAAAATATATTCTCCAGTGGACTTCACACATTGAGTCAGCTACACCTCAAGTCAAAATAGAAAAAAAAGTGAAATTATCTAACAGAACTCAGACTCAGAGGCATAAAATACAGGACAGATACATTTTAGTGAGGCAACGGAGAGGGGTGATAGAATACTGAGGTATGTGAGGCACTTTCTGAAAGAAGTGAACCTGTGGATTTGCCCCTATGGGTTCCCTAGACAAAATTACCAAGGGCTGGCTATGGAAATGTCTAAATTAGAAAGCCAGAAGAAAAACAGTGCAAATAAATTCCCATGACCTAATAAGCTCAGCAATTTGAAACAAATTCTTTGCAGAGTATATATTCCTACTACTGCCTTTTTTCCCCCTGAAGACTCTCCTAGTTCCCAGTAAATGAATCTGAGTCACAAGAGATCAACACCTCCGATGTGCTTAGTCTAATTAAGAATGGGACTAAAGAAATCTCCATAAAAGCCTTTACATAGGGAAAACAATTAGGACACTGTTAGAGTGACAGCAGTTCCTCCTCCAAGTTCGGTTGTTTCTTTTTACTTTAGTGCAATGATTAAAAATGGGAATTGTTTGACACCAGGTAGTCCTACTGGAAATTTCCAGGATGGACCTTAAACTCCTTTGTCATGATAGATGACTCACCTGGTACAGAGGGTTTTTGTCTACCAGTGAAAAATGGTACAAACTCAGCCCCCTGGCATTTCTAGGAAAATAGTATTATTTTCATAACATGGCCTGGAATTTGGTATTTTTAAAAATCTATGAATCTTGAAATTAGGAAGCAATGATAACAAAAACCTTGTATTTCATGGTATTAATAAAAAACTACCAGTTTCATAGCATTTAAAAAATTTTAAACTTATATTTTGCTTATACTATTTTTTTTTTACCACAGATTAACCAGTGGGGATTACTAAGTTATAAATTCTTTATTATGTAATATTTTTGCTCTGATATTTATATGGGGATTTTAAGCGTACATATTCCAGTATTTCCTTGCTTGGCTATGTGCATATGAAATTTAATAGAACCTAATGAATCTTCATCAAAGTGACAACAGCTTTATCTTCTGTTTTCTATATTTAAGGAGAATAATGCATTTGGAGAATATCAATAAGTAAAGGGTCTTTGTGAACTATCGCAAGGTCATTGATTACTTTTAGATGTATTCTTAAGCATGAATGTGTGAGCAATGCCAGCAAAGCCAATAAAGATGAACTTGCATATGATCCTGATAAGGCAGTTACAATTCTCAGGTGACTCAGCTCCCATTTGCAACCCCTTTCCATTTCAGCATCCTCACCTGCCAAGTACTCAAGGCCCAGAATTTTCTACTGCAAATTGGGTGGCATCCCTTCTCCCAGTTTTCTCATTTCCTTTCTATCTCAAATTTGCCATTTATGCATCAGGGTCCCTCTCTATTCTAGAGCAGTACTGTAAATAGTCTAATGTGAGCATGGCAGTGTGTGTGACATGCCAGTATTACATCCATGTTGTGCACCAGTTATTGGAGCTCCTGCAGCAGGTCCCAATCTCCTGCTTGGTGCTACAACTCAAGGCGAGAAGAAAGACACAGAGACAGAGTGAAAGAGAAAAACAGGGATCTAGGATGACCTGTGCTGAGCAGTAAAGGCCCTGGCCAGCTAAAGCCATTGATATTTATTGGTGACATCATAGTTAGATCAGTGTAAAGGGGCTACATGTAGTTGCTAGGGATTGCTACATTGGTGATGCAGGCAAGACTTGTAAAGGAGGAGACAAAGCAATTAGTAACAGAACAGACAAAATATAGGTGGTCTACAGGTGTCCCCCACACCTACCCCTTCTCGTTTTTAAAAACTGCAGCAGCTGGATCAAGGTGAGCTGTGATTGTCCTTGGGGCCTGCTTGCTCCTGGGTCTCAGCGGTGGGTGTGGGTGGTGCAGTGGGTCTAGTGATCTCTGGAGGCCTGAAGGCCATCACAGGTGAGGGGAATCACTCTGATGCAGCCTCTGTATGGCTCTCAGCAGGCGTGCCTCATGGCACTGTTCGCAGTGAACCCACCATCTTGGCCCAGGTTTGCATGTTCAAGGATAGTAGCCACAGCATCTCTTTATTTGCTGTTGAAGCATAAGCACACTCTGGCCCCCATGTTATTAATTGTATTGAGCCATTTTATCTTTTAGTTAGGACATCCTTCGACAACACTTGTGTCTAGGACATGTCTGTAGATTTATCTTTGTATCATTGGAGTTTTAATTGGGTATATTTACTTTTCATAAGTGGATTAAAAAAATTTAAAATGAAGGTAACCAGAGGAGGTAACAAAATCTAATTGAGCTTGGAGAGGTAGCTATACTCCTCCTGTTTGTTTCTGTTATTGTGTTTTTAGGGAAAGATAATATTCTTAACAGTGGCCTGTCCCTGTGGATTATAAAGACCTATAATGTGTCCAACTGATTTAGCTATCTATAATATACCAGTAACTGGTGCCCAGTGTGGTGTGTCAGTTTCCATTACTATAACAAAATACTGGAGATAATCAACTGATAAAGAAAAAAAGGTTTATTTTGGCTTAAAGTTCTGGAGGGTCTGGTCCATTATTAGTTGGCTCTATTGCTTTGGATCTGTGGCGAAGCAGCATATCATGGAAGGAGCATGAGCTGAAGCAAAACCACTCACCTCTTGAGTAGGAAGAAAAGGGAGAAAAGGAAGAGGCCAGGTCCCACAAATACCTTCAAGGGCACACTCCAATGACCTGAATACCACTCACTGAGCTACATCTCCAGAAAGTTCTACCACCTCCCAATAGTGCCATCTTGGTGACCAAGCTTTTAATGCATAGACTTTTGGTGGACATTCAACATCCAAATTGTAGCAGGTGGTAGGACTTCAACAGTTTAGTGGTAAAATGACAAGAGGAAAACAAGAATTATAGACAAGCAGAGACCCGAAGCAGCAGGTTTTAGACATTCTAAAGTTTACATCCTGGCTTTAGCTGTGGTTTGCAACCCTAAGAGCACATTAAAATCACTCTTCACTCAAGGAGCCTTAAACATGTTGATGCCTGGTTCCCATTTAAGCTCTGTTAAATCAGAATCTCAGCTGGAGGCTGAATCTTGGGAATCATTATGATTTAAAAGCTCCCAGGTGATCCTAATGTGCAGTGAGAGTTGAAATCATTGCGTGTAATTGTTCTCATAATTAAGTGATTTTTTTTGAAGAACCAGTTTCAGGTTTAATTTTCGCATGTAGTTTACCCCAAACTGATCATTCTGCATCCCTGTTTCCTCTCAGGAGGTTGTCTTGGTCTAGTCAAGTAGTATTTCTTCAAGAAGAAGGAAATGATTATTGCTTACACATGCTTGTCATTGTTTCCTCTCTAGACCAATCTGCAATGTCTACTCTGTTTTGTTATCAATTTTCTTATTCATTTCCCATTTTTTATTTTGGGATGCATGGGAGGCCTCAGAAGAAATGATGGTGTTTACACATTGAGCTGCTTCCTCATTCCTTCTTAGCTCCATTCCCTTCCCAGTTTTCTTTGGCTTCTCAAAGTATCCCAGGAGTTCTCCATTTTGCAACTTCCCTCTGTACTCTTGGACTTATGCAGACATCCACATTCTAGAGAAATACCCTGTTGTCTTTCTTGTTCTGAACATGTATAGATTGTTAGATATATATTTTCCAATATGTGTACTTATGTCAATGGCTGTCAATGTCTGAATGTGTTGTTTCTGTTAAGCGTTTGCCAAGGATACTCTGACTTAATGGGCTAACTGTATAGTGAGAAATTTTTCAAGCTTATGGAAGAAAAATTTGATGATAGATACACCAGTGTGTGGCCTACATAGCACACCATAGACACAGTACTTCCTTATGTGTCTGGTGGTAGCTCTGGTGGTAGAATTAAATATTCAGCTTGTTAAAGGATAGCGGTTTTACTACCTCTGAGAAAATGGAAGCCTTTGAGTGATCATGAAATAGTGATGATTCACTGTGAATTAGTGGTACAAGATTATTTTTCAAAGTATTTCTGTGACTGTGGTACAACAAGAAACCATCACTGCTCAATCACTCTTGAATGGAAAATTCCATTTGTGATATCCTGAGTGTTTTAGCAGATTGGGCTCTAAATTAAACATGTAGGAATTGATTTTTCTCAAAAGAATCTTAGAACTTTGGTTCCCCCAACTCTACTTAGTTTTAGATATTTGTTAAATGCATAAATGCAGGAGTTTGTAGAGAAAAATTGTATTTCACTACTGTGTATGATTCAGGATGGATTTGTTCATAAGGATTTTTTATTGCCCAGATTATATATTCACTTCTAAAACTGAAAATTGCATTTAAAGTGATCCAGTGAAACTTAACTGTAATATTTCTGTGTTTATGAATCACAAGTTAGTCTTTTATATTTGCTTTGTTTCCTATAGAAGAATTTTATTAGCACATATAAATGTAGCTAAGAGGTAAAACACTTTCCTTTTGTTTATATGTAACTTGGGGAAAATTTTTTACTGCTCACCATAAATTGAAAAACTGTGGTAACTATGATTAAGTCAGTCCAACATGGAAACATTTATTGGGCACCTGCTACAAATGCAGCACTCTGAAAAGGGTGTGGGGAAATAATATATTATATTTAATTGGTAAGATTAAGAGGGTTAAAGTGTATTAGGGAGAGATATGGGCATAACTGTGAATGGAGAAAACATCTGTTATAATAGTGAGGCTAATGTATTATTTTTTTATTAATTTTATTGGTACATTTAAGGTATTCTTTCCATATTTAACATCAGTAAAATAAAATTTTCTACAAGTTCAAATATTTGAGGAAGCTTTCAAGATGCCTAATCTGTCAACAGGAATAAAAGGAATAAAAGGGATCTAAAAGTTTAGGAACATGGGTGAATTAATAACTGCAAATGAGTAATGCCTTTAACTTTTACATTTTCTTATAGCTAAGGGTCTCATAATTTTTGTTTTCTGACAAAAGAAAAGACACAATTTGTCTGCAGAGACAAAGATACTTTTTATGATACTATACTCAAGCAGGGATAGGCCTCAAAGATC
Organism: Heterocephalus glaber; assembly: GCF_053883595.1. NCBI lineage: Eukaryota > Metazoa > Chordata > Mammalia > Rodentia > Bathyergidae > Heterocephalus > Heterocephalus glaber. The sequence goes on along the minus strand of NW_028258156.1, from coordinate 20,261,210 downwards.
TTTGTATAGTGAATATCATACTGGATAATAAAATCAATTACAATTTTACAAATAACAGGGAAAGTAAATCCACAGAGATCACCCCCTAGCTATGAGCATCTGTGAGATGAAGAACATTGCCTGAACTAAAGGCAAGATTTAGTGAGGATTTGACCTAATAAAAGATAATAATGTATGTATTTTCTTCTGAAAGTTGTATGTTATAAAATATATTATTTAGAAAATATTATGGGTATTTGAAATAAATTTGGACAATAAATAACATAAAATTAAAGTGAAATGTTCCCTTCTCATCCCAAGCCCAGTTCTACATCTCACAAGTTGTTTCTTGTAACCCTTTGTGTTCACACTTCTGGAATTTACCTTCAACATATTACATACTATTCTCATACACCTACTCCTTTATTTAATCACTTAGATAAAATCTAGTATCTCATCTCCACAGTAGAGGAGATGCGCTATTCCTTGTTATCCTTTCTTCATCTTTTCCCAGTGTTTGTTACTTATTAATTTTTATTTTTACCATGTAATTAGAATAATTAATCCAAAATTCTTTAAATCAATACTTATTGAGCATCTTTGGATTATGAGTATCGCTAAATAAGAAATTTGGAATTTCTACTCATCTGTAAAACCATCTCCTAGACATTGGATATAGCATTACTTGTACATTGTCAACAGAATATTTCCCTATCACATGAACTAGTGTTGTTGGAAGATTATTTCAAGTTCCTTGTTAAAATTAACTTTTCTTACGCCCCATAATTGCCAACATTATGACTATATTGGTTCATAGTTGAATCATTTAATCATGAGTTTAATGTAGAATTTTTTCTTTGGGTTTCCAGTTGTCTTTTTCTTCTGTCAAATAAGTACATTCCTTCATCTTACCATTGAGACCCTTTACTTTCTAAATCACTCAGTCTATGTACTTGCAATCATATCTACTTTCTTCTTAAAGAGAAGATTTGACTCTCCGATATAAAAAAGAAATAAATGCTCCCTAGAATATTTGCTCTGCTCTCATCCTCAGACTGCTCTCTAATGATTTTGGAGTAGTTATTTTGGTTCCCAATATTTCCTTTCTCTTGAACCCCCTTTTTATTTTGTTGGTTTCCTTCTCTTTCTCCCTTTCCTTCTTTTTAAAGGAAAGTACTTGGGCAATAACATTTTCACTTTTGCTTATCTAAAAAGTTTTACTTTGCCTTCAGGTCTGAACTAGGTAGCAAAATCTGGGATGAGATGATTTTGACTCAAAATGTTGAAAGCATCACTCAGTTGTCTCTGTCATTAGCTAGCTACTGATAAATGAACTTGCATGAATCTGATTCTTGCCCCTTGAAGGTAAACTTCACTTCTGGCCCCAGAGGGCAAAATTTTTGCAATAATAACAACAATGTTCAATTTCTTGAGGATTGATTTGGGTTAGATCTTCTAAGATTTGCTAATTGCTCAGGAATTTTCCCATCTGAAGAAGATTGGTGACATTCTTTAGCTTTTGTATAGTTTCCTTATAGCTCCATTTTCTTATCTTTAATTTTCTGTTCTCTATTTATTGATGGATGGATATTAGATGATGTTGGGTCATCCTGATTGAACCTCTATATGTCTTAAATTTAATATCATTTCTATTCAACTTCCATCTGTTCTAATGTTATCATTAATTTTTCATGGCATTTATAATTTATAAGAACTCTTAGTTTTGCAACAAATTCTTATATTAGTTATTCTTTTTATGGATGAAATATTTTCTTGTGCATATTTAAAATTAAAAAAAATATATATTTCAAGGGTTTTTTTGTCTCCAGTATTGTTCCACACAAAGGCAAGTAAAAATAAGATACTTCATTCCTTCTATTGAAAATAAAGAAAGAGGACACCCCTCTGGCTTTCTTAGAGCATTTACTTTAGAAAATTTGTAGTTGTAAACTCTTTGAAATGTGTATAAATCTTTTCAAAAGCTAAATAAGCCTCTTTGCCAGCTTTAAAAGCCAGGGATATCTTTCTGAAGGCCCTGGGAGCCATCCTTTGAAATGTAATCCCAGGAGAAGATAGGCACTCTACCTCCCAGTTTCTCTTGGAAGGTAGGAGCCTAATTTAGGCAGGCTTGTTGCACCAAGTTAGAAAATACTTCCAGTCATAGAGATGAGAAATTTATTTTCCTTTTGGATCAAGCTAGTGAGCCAACATAAATGGCCACTCCAAATCCCAGGTGAATCCAGGGTGAACTAGGTATATAAATGGTGCTGACATGTCCTCTTACTTGAGACTGAGTATTGTTAATTTTGAAAAGCTGTGTAGTGGATTGTATCTGTTTGGCTATATTAAGGATTGTATCTGTTTGGCTATATTGGTCTTTGGACTGCTTGTGATGTGCATCCTATTCTGGTTTAATTATTATTCAATAAAAACTTGTTTTCTTTCTTTTCTAACTTTGTGGGGTTTGGTGGGTTGATGGGGAATTTTGTTTCTAATTATACTGCCCAACATGTACCATACAATCTTCTTCCAGAAAGAGTTCTGCTTGTTCTTTCTCTACCTTTTTTCTTTCTTTTAAATTTAATCTCTCTTTTTACAATTTTCCTTGACTATCCCCTTTAGAAGGCTTATTCATATTTTTAATGGATAATTATATTGAGTCATCAAGCCTCTTGGCATGGATTTCACCCACTCTTCTGTAGATCTGTTAACATACTGAGCCTGTCCCTGGATGGAAGGACTGAATGTGGCGTTTAGTAAGTTTGTCACTTCAGGGAATGAAGGGCAGGGTGAATGTGTCTGAGAATGAATGAAAGAGACTTATATTCAGTTGTAACATTAATAGTGGAATCTTGGATTCTCCCTAGGACCCCCATTATTTTCTTCATAAAGTGGCCTCCAGCTTTGGTTCAGGTACAGTGTACTTGCCGGAAGTCTGCACCTTCCTCTGCATACTGAATGGCAAAATGGCCTTCAGAAATCCCTAAACAATCACGCCAGTCGACTCTTTCTCACCTTGTTCTCCAGAACTGCCTTAAGTTGCAACTTCTCAAGACTCTGCTGGGAACCAGAAATCTGCCTCTGCTTGGGGTGTTGTCAGAAAGTAAGGTACAGACAAGGAGCCAGATCCAGAGAAATTTGCAGGTAAGAGACATCTTCTGAACTTGAAGTTTTTTCACATAAACTAGTTTGCTGCTTTTATCCTTTCTAGCATCTCAGTTTTTGTCTTTCTCAACTTTTCTTGTAATGCAAAGTGAGAAGAAAAAGAAAAGTTTTCTCCTCTTTGTGAATGTTCTTTTCTGTCTCTTCCATTCTTGTGAATTTCACAAAGCCTCTTCTGATTAGGTGGAAAGGAAGTGTGAAGTTTTTCTTCAAATACGTTGATGTTAGAAGAACTAAAAATACATTCAGCAAGATAAGTCTGTTTGAAATTTTCTTGAAAGTATACTCTTGGTGACAAAAGCGTCTGTCTTGCATTTGTTTTATGCCAAGTGTATGCCAGGCCATATTAAATCATGATGGCGTGGAGTTCATTATTGCAGAGAAATATGTATTTCATACATCATTCAATGAATTCATGCTGAGATCAGAGTTCTAGAGTAAAGTTGGACCATTGACATCAAGAAGCTGGCAGCTCAATTTTTTATGAAGATTACAAAATAGGAACTCTGTCTACTCTGGTTTAACGTAATATTTTTAAAAAATTGACAATGAATTTATTTAGATCCTTTTTGATTTGTTTTTGACAAATGAATGCATTTTATACTTTGTCAAAAAGTCATATATATATAAATATACATCTATCTATCTATCTATGGTTTCAATTTCTCTTTTTTTCTAGAAAGAGGGATGATTTTGCTCAAACTACCTTTACTTCTCATTTTATTCTTGAATGTTTGGATGTTTAGATTGTCAAAGACCATGAGTGATATTAGAAGTACATAGTGCACAGTTCCATATATTTTAATTTTAATTTTTTTGCATAAAAGTTAGGCTAACATGGCCTATAGAAAATAGATCTATAATTATAATTGACTCTCATAGTTAAGGTCTCTTTGGTGACATTCTTCTCTAAGAACATTTTGGAAAGATCAGAAATGTTAGAAACAAAATGCCAATAAACTTTCAGGGGAATATAATTATCAATCTCAAACTTGCAAGCACAGGTTGAAGAATTTCTGCTTGCCAGCTGAGGGCTATGGAACGTCTTCTTTTTTTCAACTGAGGACAATCACTGAATTAGCCTTCTTTTATGTTCTGTGGGTTTAAAGCTCTTTTATTTCAAAAGGCCTTTGGCATGGTACACTGATTTTATGCTTGGTTTTTATTACTGATTTTAATTGCTTCTATGGTTGTGTATATTTTTGGTACTCTATATTGTTCCTTGTAAGTACCTGGAGTATTTCCTAAGAGGCAGAATATTTTATGACTCTTAGTTTTTTGGTGTAATTAAATAACACATAATCTTTATGATACTGGATTAACTTCCTAAAATTTTTTTAGAGAAAATGGCAGATATAGCTGAGATTTGAGCAAAAATATTTAAATAAAATTTTTTTCCTCATATAGTCCCTTTCATACACTTGATGTAATTTAAATAAAATAGAATCATGTTTTGCAAACTGCCTTTATTATTTCTAGTTGCCTTTTGGGGACATGTTGATTTTGGGGTTTTAAAAATGGTTTAGCTCTGTTATGTGTGGCAAATCAGACATTGCAAGCATCTTTTGTATATATATAAAATATAATAAATTAAAACTTTTACAAACTTTAAATTCCCTGTTGAAGTAAGTATAAAATTCAGCCAAGAACTTTTAAGTGTATCTGATCAAAGTAAAAATATAACAATTATTTATTTATGGTTGGAGGTTAGAAATTTTGTTCATGGCTGTTGTAAATCTTGCTAAAATAAATTTTACTAGATAGGTATCTTTTCCAATATGTGCATAGCTCTAATGTTTTACATATTTTGATGGAAGTCATATTTAAATGTAACAGTAGCCAAACATAATATAATTGTAAGAATTTTCTATCAGGTTAATTGCACTTTATTAAAATTACTTTGTAAATACTATAGGTATTCACTAGGCTAGGTGAATTTTGGTGTATCAAACTGATTGATTCTCTTAGTCACTCCTACTTCTCTTATACTTTCTTAGAGATATAATATAAAGTCTTGACTAGTTACAATTTTCAAATGTGAATGACCTTATATTTCTACATTTTGGGGGATGGGGTGAGAGGGTGCAGTGGACAGAAAGGGAAAATACCCCAGTGTGTTTCAGTAAGTTTGGGATTTGGGGAAGTTTCTGTGATAGGAGTCCCTGAGCTCATATCTTTTATAAGGTATCCCTAGTTATTTTAATTTAACATTTTTCTGCATTAAATAGTTATGTTGAGAACCACAGTGCAATGTTACATTAAAATGGAAAAGTAGATCATTCTACCTAAGTTGATGTCTATGTGTTCTTATAATATTACTGGGAATATTGTTTATAATTACATAGATTATTTAAATAAATGAATTTCATTTTCTCAAGCCAGAAGTGGACAAAATTAAGATTATATATAACTCAATAAAAACTGTGGGGCAGCCAATCTTGTTATTAGAGCCTTAGGTATTACAATTAAGAATTAATTTTTCTATTTTGCCATTAGGAACAAATTGTAAACCCTTTCCAAATTTGCCGAGGACATTTATGCAACATTACTCAGTGTATTCACTTAACACTAAAATGTAATGAGGTGCATTTGCATATTTTTCATTAGTTAAAGTTCATGTGTTTCTCCAAGGCTGTCTTGCTAAAATCTATGGTCTGCCCACTTAACCATTTTCAAAAATGTTGCAAAATGGGTTTTGAGGAAACTTTCTACCGTCTATTTAGTTGTATGACTGTCTGGATTGTCATAGCACTTGTAACTCTGAACAGAATCTTTAAATTTTAAACTCAGAAACCATCTCATTGAAAATACTTAAAAACTTCTACCATATTCAGTTCCCTCCTTATGTGACATATTCCTTCATGAAATCCTCTGAAGCAAAATGAAGCAAAAGCACAGCCAACAAACAAACAAAAGCAAATCAACTTTGTGCATGTCACTGGCAAAAATTAAAACTGACATTTGAAGTTTATTTGGAGATTTATGAGGTGCAATTGAAAAATATGATGAATATTTAAATTTATTAGAATAAAAGATACATTGGCCTTAATCCTCATCAAAATATTCCCTTTTGCTAAGGACAAACTTGGAATACTCTTATTCCAAGTTTGAGCCCAAGCTGGGTAGCTTAGTGACTTAGCAAGACTCTGTTTTAAAGTAAAAAAAAAAAAAAAAAACCGAAAGAGAAGGGAGGTGGCTCAAGGCGAATGGCCCGGGTTCCATCCCCAGTACTGGAAAAAACCAAGTTCAATCCCTGGGAAGGAAACCTTTGATCAGGAATGCTTTCTAATTTAGGGATGGAGAGTTGGTACAAGGACAAGTTAATACATAACTAAGGTTGATACCACTTGTTATTTTATTTGCTATGATTCAGTAGCAAGGAAAAGCGATAAGTCTGAGGGCCTGTGTGGGTCACGCGGTAGGAACACTGAGCACAGAACTATAGTGAGGATCAGTTTCTGTGACTAAGTGCTAGTGGAGTCATTTCTTCCTTTGCTACCTGAGATGGTGGCAGTATTTCATCTATTACAGCAAAACACCATGGACTTCTGAAAAAAAAATTATATTAAATAGAAAGTGGACGCAACTTACTTTTTCATCTACCTGGAGAGTTCAATACTTGCCTCCATCTGTATGTATCTAGACTGTTGTATTTCTGTCATTTTCATAAGCTAGCACACCTGTGTATTTTCAGGAAGCTCTTCTTGAAATTCTGAAAGTTAGCCTCCCGAGGTGGTTCTAGTTATGGCATGTTGCTGAGGAGAAGTTGGATGGTGTTGGGAATCAGAGGAATGGATTTAAATCCTGTTCTGCCACTCAGTTTCTCTGATCCTCTGTATTGCAATTTGTAAAGTGGGAAGAAGTATTCCTACCTGCAGGGACACTGTGAAAGTAAATGAGATAATTAGGAAAGAACTCACCCAGATTTTATTCTTTCCACCACTTTCATCTCACATTCTCCAGAGGAATTTCTTATAATATTATTAACAATAGCTTTTTCCTAGTACATAGAATAATTATTCAGTTTTCAAAACAATGTTTAGTGTAATATAAATTATAGTCTCCCCTGGGATACTGAAATATTTGTTATTTAGCAAAGAGGCAGAACCCCCCCCCCCCAGACCTTCAGTAGAGCCATTTCCAATAGCAAATCAATCAGAAATGTAGATAAAATGTGTCTTCAATGGTAATTCAAGTCTGTGCAAACTTATGGTCTTACTTATAAATGTTCCATTGATTTGTGATTTTTAGGAACATATATTGCTTAAAGTGAGGTGACCGTGTGGCAAGAATTCAGGCATGATTAACTTTCATGAGTCCTCTGCAAACTTTATTAGGATTTGCTAATTGCCATTGTTAAAATTATGACACTTACCAACTAATCATCAGTAAATGTTCCTTTGCATTTCTGTAGTCGTGTAGCCCTCAGACCATCTGGCTCTGAGAGCTGCCATTATGAAATGCCTGAAAAGGTTTATGAACCATTGTTGTAAATTGTAAAACTTTTTAGTAAAAGGAAGGAGTGGATTCCAATTTAAATAACCATATAAAAATGTAAATGGTTGGGATTATCATTTTTACTTTTATTGGTTAAATAAATAAATGGAATTCATTATATGGAAGAAATGATAAAAAGAGACCTAGAAATTAAAATAGATGTTTTTGAGAGATTGCTTCTTGGTATACTGCTGATTTACAATTAAAATAAGCAGAGAGCTCTGAAATGTTTTACTCTTTTTAGTTGCATTCTATTCTTGCCTGTACTGATGAATCCATTCAGTCAAAATCAGGAAGTTCCATCTCCTCATATGATTTTCCTCCTTCTCTAACTAATGTGGAATAGGGGAACAAAGTTTTAATAGTAGGTCCATCTCCTGCAGTACAGGGCCACAGGCTTTCATGAAAGGAGTTCAACATAGGGATTAGAGTCCCTAGCTGAGCTCCATAGTAAGTGCATAAGAATTGGCAAGTATCATCACCATGATAAAGATAGCTAGGCATATTATTTTTGTTTGTGGAGAGAAAAATAAGGAACTGGCAAATAAAAGAGTCTCCAAATCTTGTCTTTTTTAAAATGAGGAATGGAGTTTCTAATAAATAAATTTCAGAACTTAATATTTGCAAAGGAGGTAAAATGTTCATCTATATATTAATTTATTAATTCAGTAAGACTTTTTTTTTTTGAGACAGAGTCTCACTATGTAATTCAGGATGGCCTTGAACTCATTATGTAGCCCACACTGGCCTTGAACTCACAGGAGGTGATCCTCCTGCCTCAGCCTCCTGAATGCTGGGATTACAGGCGTGTGCCCCCATGCTTGGCAGTAAGACTTTTTGATGTTGAAGATATTATGAAGTCAGATTTCTTTAAGAGATTATAAATCTTCCTAGAATGAAAAAAGGTGGTGCTTAGTGATCAGAGCTAAATACACTAAAATTTCAGAAGGATTATACTTCATTTTAACTAAAACAACAATTTTTAAAAATACTCAAGATGGCCAACTATAGAAATCACTGTTATATATACTTATGAATCCAGAGAGAAGCAGAGTTCTTCTAGTTAACATATTAGATTAAAATGATTAGGAACTGGGCATAGTAGTGCACACCTACAATCCTACCACTTGAGAGGCTGAGGCAGGAGAATTGCCACAAATTTGAGACCAGATTGGGGTACATAGTGAATTCAAATCCAGCCTGAACTACATAGTGAGACCCTGTCTCAAAAATAACATAAAATAAAATGACTTGAAAAATCACCTTCCCTCATCAAACATATTTTGGATAAAATATAAACACATACACTGATAGTCTTATGGATTCTTTTCATTAGCCTTTAATTAATGAATCACCTTTCTGAGGAATGTGTTTCTGTACATGTGCATGTATTTGTGACTCTGTACATTTCGGGGAGGTATTTTGTTGAAGTGGGAAGCAAAGTCTCATCTTTAGGCCCTGTGCGAATGGGAGACTGGAATTGAACCTCCTTTATACAAACTTAGAGTCCTAAGTGCTCAGGTCATATGCGAAATAAGTCCAAGAATAGCTTTATTTCCACTCAGGTCAAGAAAATAGCAAGGAAACTCATTATTTGCAAAAGTCAAGGGTGCAGAAGAGAGTGGCGTGTGAGAGATAGGGAGCACTCTGAGCCCTGAGGAGGGTTGGGCCTGGATTCAGGGTCACTTCAGGGAGCGAGTCCCAAGAAGTAAACTTAATCAGCTGGAGATTGCAGAACAAACTCAAGATATTGTAATGTGATTCAAAAGACACAATACAAAATAGAAATAAGAAGCTTCGATAAACTAAAGTACGCTGGACAAAAAAAAAAAAAGACTGAAAAAGAACCATGTAGAAGTTAAAGGAATGGAACATGTAGTGGCTGTCAGAAAAACCTCAATGGAAAGGTTAAATGTAAGAGTAGATCTAGGGGAAGAAAAAGTTAATGAATTAGAATATAGACTCAAGGAAGTCATGCAGAAGGCAGCATGAAGAGTGAAAGGCAGCAAACAGAGCAGAAGCTTGGGGTGTGGACAGTAGGAAGAGGAGACCCAACATGAACATGACAGAAGTTTCAGGAGGAGAGAATAGAGGAAGTGGGAGAGGGACTTTATATGAAGAGATCAGAGGGATAAGAATTATCAGAATTAAGAAAAAAAAGTTAATTCTCAAACACGATAAATAAAAATAAATTTACCTCAAGAACCAGTGAAATTATAATGTACAAAATACCAATGGGAGTTTTTACAAAGCTGTCTATTGAGAGGTGGGCTATATATTTGAGAGGAACAAGAACTGAAGTGTGGCAGATTCATCTGCCTCTCCTACTCTTAGAAGACAATGGACTGATGGTTTAAACAGTCTGAAAAAATTCTGTTGGAACAATTCTTAAATTCAGAAGAATGATTGTAATGTATAAGAAGGAAATAAAGACTTTTATAGATAAACAAAGTTTAAGAGTTTACAATGTATATATTTTCCAAGAAAAAAACTATTTAAAGATGTATTCAACTGAAAGTCATATAAGCTTAGAAAGATGAACAGGATATAAAAAACAACAGTCACAAATAAATTGGTAAGTGCATTGTATTGTTATGGTTAAACATGTACTGGAAGTTTTAAGAAAAGCTAATTTGAAGAGAATTAAAGAGGAACAAGAAACCAAACTGCGATAGCACAAAAAAATGATGTAGGAGAGAGTAATTGAAAGTATCTTAACTCTTCCAGTTGCTTTCATGATGAATAAACCATAAATTTATTGAATCTGTGTAATAGCTAAAATAAATAAAAATAATCCATTATAGAATAGGCTAAAAGCATTGAAAATTTATATAACCAATAGTATATAGCCATTAAAATAAATGAAATAGATGACTGTGAGCGTGGTTTAATCTCAAAACCTAATGCTGAATGAAAACCATCTAGTTGCAAAATTGTATTTACTATATGACAGTCCTATGTAAACTTCTGAAACAGCACCAAACTGTTCTACTTATTACACTTTCTATTGAATTGTACAGATTGTAGTGACAACAGAAATATATTCACTAAGTTCATGATGATAGTTACCTTTGAAGAGGAGGGAAATGAATAGATAAGTATTTGTGCTGACTTCACCCTTATTTGTCCTATACATCCACATCCATTTTGTATAAAGAAAACTATCTGAGTCTGAGAAAGGGGTAAGGTTAAAACAAGGGATTCATGCAGGCTAATCTTTGTCTTTTATAAAAATACGGCTTTTACTTATGATTTCGTTCAGAGGCTCATCCTAGGAGGACTTACTCATGGTCGTTCATTGTTGTCCTTTTCTGGTTTGCTTGGGAGAAAAACAAATGTAGGCAGCTTATCTAGCTTGAAAAACTTGCTTCTAGAATCAATCCTCTGCAGCAGTGGCACCATAGTGGGGAAAAAGCAGAACATTGTTCATAAAGTTGATGCCTTAGAGACTTTTAAAACTTACACAGTTAAAAGAGATTTCGGTAAGACTTGATGTTACACAGATATTTCGGGATGTGCTATGATTTTCAAATTTATACTTGCAGATAAAAAGATGCAAAATGGTATGCAACATGGGATCCTAAAAGATTTCAAGATCCATTGTTGCATAAAAGAAATAGTATATTTTATTCTATTTTCTATTTAGGGAAAAATAGAGAAACTACCTAAAAGCAAATGTAATTTTGTTATTGTTGAAATCCTAGACAAACTATGCATCTAGAATTTATAGATACTATAAACTCTTATCAAACTTTTATCAAACCAACTTGCAGCACTTAGACATTTACATATATGCTTGATGAGCTGAAGCCTAACTTATTTGCAGTGTACAATGTCAGGATATTAGATATTTTTTCTGCACTTCTTGGGAAATGTGTATTTGACAAATGAAATAAATGAGAAATTCAGCATATTATCTGTATGAAATATACACTTGGTCACTCATCTATCAGAAGAAATAATAGCACTCATCCTACTATTTTAGAGGATTTTTAAAGGATTCATATTTGAGAAAGCCTTGGAAAAGTACTGTTTGCAGTACCGATTTCCAACAAAATGGCATCCAATGGCTTATCTTCAAAATAGCTCTAGTTTATCTACTTTTAATTTAAAACTAATTTGACCTTCAATATGAAGATCTCACAATTTTAGAGAATTTTAGTCAATGTGCACCCTAAAAAAAATCCATCAAAGGTATTAAAAAACAGTAAAAAGCAGGAAACAAAAAAACGCAATACTAGAAATAGCAGATGGTGGAGATGTTACATTCAATCATGTAAGGAAGCAGACACTATTCTATACCATTGTCTATTAGGTTACCTTCAGATTTCAAAAGTTGGCCAAAATAAACATAAATTTGAGAATGGACACAAGCCTTTTTGAAAAAAATAGAAGTAAGAAAAATAGAAAATAAATTTAAAAAGATAAAAGCCAAGTTATGTTTAATATAGTAGACTTAATTGTTCTCCCCAAAGACAGAACAGAACAAATGGAACAGCAAATGTAATTCATGAAATAGAACTACAATTTCAAATGTGGGAAAACTTTTCCTGGACAAAATTTTAAACTAAACCTAACTAATTGGTAAGGCTATACAGCTCATCAAAAGACAAATCAAATAAAGTTCCCTCAAATGGAAAGCAGTGTTTTACAGACATGTGATGAGGTATAAATGTTGAGAATAATTAGATTACTTTCAAAATTTATTAAAAATAGAACATGGAAGAAGATTTAAATGTATACATTTTATAATTTTTATAGACAATGAATAGTTTCTAAAAACCAAAAATACAATGACTCCATACTCTGAATTATTTCCATAATCATGTTTCTTCCTCAGAAAATCTCTTTAGGATTGCATAATGAAGAGGCGCTTATCTGAAGTTTAACAATTAAATTTTACTTTTATATGTTTTCACCCTTAAAATGTAAGGAAATTATATTTAATATTTTTTCTTGCAACAGCATGTGTGACCCAAATCAGTTCTTCACATTGCAAACCTCTTTACCACTATATATATATATATGCATAGGCCTAGGAGACAAGGAGAGTTATATTAATACTCATGGCTTCTACTTGGTGACAGTTGTTTGTGTTTTACCTTCTGCTTTGTTCTCTTTAGCATATTTGTTTTAAATGACTACCTATACATTTACAAAAGTGTTAATAAAATTTTACATACAAATTATCCTCCCTGTGCAATTATTTTTCTTGTAAACTCTGATGTTAGTAATACTAATATAGGCTGGAATATTATGATTTTCTTGGAATTACTTTTGATATCAAGACATTCCATTGGTTAGATGCTAAATACACTTGTATTGTTGTCCATATGTGGTGATATTGTAGAGTTGTATACTACTTTCATTTTCATTGTGATAAATCTGTATACTGGTTTATGAAAATATGTCCAAAATCCTATTAAATGAGGTCATTTATCTGGAGTAACCCCCTCCCCCAGTACTGGGGATTGTACCAAGGGCATTATGCATCCTAGTCAAGTGGTCTACCACTGGGCTACATACATAGTTTTTTATTTTAATTTTTATTTTGAGATAAGGTCTTTCTAAGTTGCCAAATCTGATCTCCAGCTTGCAATGCTAGTGCCTCAGCTTGTAGTGTTGCTGCGATTACAGGTGTACACCATCACACCCGACTTCAAACATCTCCTTGAGAGTGGTGGACATCCAGGTGGGTGCATAAAGGTAAAAAAGGAAGAAGCAGGAGATTTTGCATGGCTTTCATATGTTCTGAGACAGAGGCTACCAGATATGTGAATAAAGACATTGTTAAAGCACAGTATTTATGAAGAAAAATGAGTAGGTTTGACATTGTCAAATATCTGCTGTCACACTATCAAAGTGTTTTAATATCTTCATATGGTATCTTTATTAGCAGATGTTTATACATTTCACCAAGAATACTCAAATACATTCAACCCTGGAATAAAACAGAATTTAGGTTCAAACAGTATTCAGGTCCAAAATCAGGGCTTTCCACGAGCCACACTGCTCTGCTTTCTCACCCCTTTCCTGACTTTATTCCTTCACTGAAAGCCTCAGCTCCAAGCAGATTTGCTCACATGAGAATCTCACTGAGCACCTTCTGTGTGAGCGCCTGTGGAGGGTTGTAGAGAAGCAGAGAAATGAATGAGAGTCAGTCCCTGTCCTTGAGAATGTCACAGTCTAGTGGGAAAGGCAAACATGCAGCTAATTATAATTACAATGCGCTAAATGATAACATAAAAATATGAGTAAGGTACTGTGGGAAATGCGATAGCAATTAATTCTCCTGAGGTGCTGAGAAGAGGACATGACTGGAAATGAAATTGAAAACTCGATAAATTTAGTGTAATAGGGATAATATTTTTAGATCTTCCATTATAGTGAAGACATTTTATCCACCTTTATATTAGCTGACAGGTCAGTGGGCAAAAGAAACATCATCTTTGGTAAAAGAAAAGGAAGTGAAAAACTGGGTCCTTTCTCCTTCTAAGGGAACAGGAAAAGGAGAAGAGGAACAGAAAAGCAAAGAGATTAGACACCTGACTAATCTGCCCCCAATCCAGAGCCCATCTAGAGGGTTGGAGGGCTACAAAACTTGCAGGCTGGTATGAGGTTCCTGGGCACCAGGTTCCTGGGTGGCTCTGAAAGCGAGGCTTTCATCCTTCTGGCCCAGGGAAGCCAGGAAGCCTACTATTTGACTTTCAGGCTTAAAAAAAAGAAACTTTCTCCAGGAAGCTGTAAAAAAATGGCTAATTTAATTTTGTTTCTTGGAAACAAAAATTGAATCTTCTTTGGTACCACTCATTGGCTGAAATTATTGGGAATAGTTGTTGTTCTTACAAATATATATATATGTACCAGGGATCAAACTCTGGAGCTTGTGCTTGCAAAGTAGGTGGTGGAAACACTGAGCTAAATCCCTGGCCCGGTTCTTACAAATTTTGAAATAAAAATTAAATGTCAATGTCTTTAAAACAAAAACATTAAGCATAAAAAAGATACACATGGTCACTTAAACCAAAAATATAATACTGTAGTATGGAGTTTATAATGTTTGCAGACGTAATTATGATGATAGTAGCCCAAAGGATGCTGGGACACTATATGAATATATATAGTTGTAAAATGTTTAAACCTAATATGAAGTGATAACAGATTAATTTAAAGCAGCTGTGAGAAGTTATAGGTACATGTTATATTCCCTACAGCCCCCTCTGTCCCCTTATAAATACCCTCAGTAACCTGGACTCAACACAATTCAATTTTAAACACATTTTTCTTAGTTTTTATAAATTGACATGATTATAAAAATTTTATTGAAAATCCAAAAGACAGAAAGGTAACAGAAGTGTCAGAAAAGAAGAGCACATCTGAAAGATTTATACTGATTTCAAAAATTTCTGTAGCTACAATATGCAAAATAGTATGGTGTTAGCAGAAGAATATAAAAATACAGTAAGAGAAGAGCCTAGAGAGTTCATAAATAGGTCCACTAATAAGGCCCTTTACCTGTTGATCTTGAAAAAGGTAGTAAAATAATTTTGATAAAGGTGGAAATAAAAGTATTTTGAATAAATAGTATGATACCAACTGGATAACCTCATATAGAAAATTAACACGGAAGATAAACCTAAATAAATCTCAAACTATAATTATTCTGGAAAAAACTATAATTTTTCTCCCTGTTGATAGGCAAAGATACAGAAAGAATGTCCATAAAGTATAATACAATTAATTATATTTCATCAAACATGAAAACTTTTGTTCATTTAAAGACAACATAATATAAATTAAGAAAATAAATATCTAAGTCAGGAACGTCTGTCTGCCAATTATGTAGCTAAATAAATTCTTAGATTCTGAACATATCAAAACCTCATAAATGGGGAAATCAAGATTAAAAACTCACAAACCAATTAAAATAATGAGCAAAAGTCTTGAACAGACAGTTCACAAAAGAAAATATATAAACGGGCAATAACCATATAAAAAAGTGGTCAACATTACTCATGAAGTAATTTAATTTTAAAGCTATGGTTTGATCTATTCAACATCAGGCCCATTAAGGAGCTAAAGCTAAAAATTATGAAAACAAAGGTAGGTTTGGATGTAGAGCAGTATAACTCTCATTTATGGTACCATTATAAGTACTACTTGCTATTTGAGAAAACAATTTAGTAAGTTCTTTTAAAGTTCAATATGTACCTACCCTATCAATCATCCATTTTATGACTATTTATTTGGCCAAAGATATGAAACCAAATACATAAAATCTTCACTTTTACATTCATGATACTTTTGATAATAATATCTAAAAATCCAGTTGGTCCAAACTGATAATAACTGAATTGTCCATCAATAGCACAGTGGTAAAGATCAGTGGTATGTTTATACAATGGAATGTTGTTAAGCAATAAAAGAAAGCAAATTACTGATGCTCACATCTTGCACGGATGAATCTCACAGATAATATTCTAAGTGAAAGGAGCTATATACAGAATAACACATACAGAGTGATTTTATTTGTATGAACTTTTAGGACAGACAAAACTATCCTATGGTGAAAGAATATTGAAAAATGATTGATTCTCTTGGGAAATAGGATTGATGGGAAAAGACATGAAGAATCTTTTTGGGATGATGGAAATATTCTTTATCACAAAAGGATATTTTGTAGGTGTATACATTTGCCAAAGGCCACCAAACTATACAGTTCATATTTGTGCCTTTTACTATGCATTTAGAAGAAACCTACCAGGAAGTATTGATCTTTAGCTCATAATTTGGCTTTTAGCAGAAGTATGTCTTGGCAATTCTGAGAAGACTTTGTGTGTATTCTAGGCTTTGGCAAATGAGTACCTACACTGAGAACAATGTGTCAGATTTCTCCTATGTGACAGATTATTAGTTGCCGCTCATGTTTCATTCCCTTTTCTTCAATATTTGAAAAAAAATTACCTGGGTATGTAACTGACTAATCATGTTATTTGCTAAGTACAAAATACTTGATGGAACCAGATTTGGGGATCATGTTATGAATTCTGAATTAAGCAGAATGTGTTTGAGATTCCTCAGAGATATCTTAGAAATGTAGATGTGCAATTTGTCCTATGGCTCTGAACCTGGGGAATGATCAGGTCAGGGGATCTAATTTTAAAATTCTATAGCTAATATTTATTTCAATGATTACTATTTGGCAGGCACCATTTTACATTCTTTATGCACAAATAATGCAAAATTTAGATCTTATACAAAATGCATGTAAGTAAGGAAAATGTGAAAATTATAGTTGCAAAGAACATTGTGGTAAAAAGAATTTAAGCAAAAAAAAGAAGAGAGAAATGATAATTATCCTAGTTTAATGATTACACACTAGATGCATATGTCAAATCCCTACTGTATTCCACAAATACATACACTATAATTATTAAGTATCAATTTAAGAAATAAAAGATACAATTATCAAAATTTTTAAAAAAAAAATCCATTAACTTCCCCACCACACATGCTTTTCCCCAAAAGGAATATCCTATCCAGCTCCTTGCTTTTGGGCTCAGCCACTGGTGTGTTTAGCTAGCTATGTATTAGCAAATATGAGGTCAGCAAACACTTAAATGTGCTTGTGTGGAAGGGATTGCCCCTTACAACTCTACTATTACCATGAAAAGGACTCTTTCCCAAGCCCTCTGGTACAAGGAAGATGAGAAACATGGGTCAGACATGAACCTAACATCCAGCTTAAATCTACTCAATGTAATTCGGTCAACCTCTAATCAACTTGTAGACAGATGAATAAATAAAGGTTACAGTTCTATGCCATAGATGTTACTTTTCTTTTTTTTTTGTTTTTTATACAGAAAAGCAGACTAATACAGACATGTCCTGGGCTAGGTTCTTTAGAAACAAGTTCTGAGGTTTTGCAAGCAGAGTATTTATTAGGAATCAACACCCTTGGAAAGGAGGAGAAGTAGAATTGAGCAGAGGAAGAAGTAGGGTAATGATGCCCTCTCCAATCTCCTCATCCACATCAAAGAGCTCCAGGATAAATGTGGTCCATCAGAGTTTTCCTACAATGGACTAAAATGGCCTTGATATTTTTCTGCCATGAGTCATGTGATACGGACCACCTCAGAAAGGGTATGACATTGGGCAAAGTGTCTCCCTGTGGCTGAAATAGATCCTCACAGCTGGAGGCTGTATACTGGCTGTGTTCTCAGGGCCCAGGGAAATCTATCCTTCCTTGAAGACAGACCCAGAAAGCGCATCTTCGTGTCCACTGCAATGTATCCCTGAGAGACTTCATGAAGTTTTAGGACTTTTTATTTAGAAGGAAATTTGGAAGAGAAAGGCTCTTAAGAAAAATATAGTTACTGCCAGCACAGCTGGTTTGGAACTGGAACTGATATTTAACCTCCGTTCTAGGGTCTCTTTACCTTTATCTTATACCTGCTCTGGTCCCGGTAGTGTGTCTAGTGTCATGACTGCAATGTTCCTGACATGTTGAATTGAAGCACTTGGCCACTTGCCCTCATCAGTCTGTGGTCGCTATGCTTTTTTTGACTCAACACAATTTGTGAGTGGGGTCCCAGGGGTTCACTGAGTGTCAAGCATATTCCTCCATGAGCTCACCACATTATAGCAGCGCCTGCTCCTCCCTGGTAACCAGTAACCCTGGTAATGCTCTGTCATGATGGTGAACTCTTTCCTTGCTTTCCGGTTCCTGGTCATGAGTTGTTTAAATGGCCCTGAAGGGCAGCGCTATTTTATTCGGTCCAGGGGGGCAGTATGTATTTTAATGGGACTCCCTCCATGCCCTTAAATGGAGTGTGTCCTCTTTAGTGACCAGAGGATGTAACTGTGGAGGGCCTAATGCTGTTGTAGAAATACTGCATGCAGGAGACTGAGACTCCATTCTCACATAAAACCACCTATAAAATAATCTTTCAGCTATGTATCCAAGAAGCTATGTTAATCCTCTCTCAGGGAAGCTTCTGGGTAGTGTGGTATGCATCACACCAGGGGCCCCATGCTTTTGAGACTGTATTAGTCCCTCTCACATCCTGCTGTATGTAGAGAGGGTCTCTTGGTGTGGTGTGATGTTGTGTGCCATCCCATTTGACGGGACAACACCTAGGAATCCTGAGAGAGTGGTGCTTCTTGGTTGTAACACTGCAAAATCAGAAACATGTAAATGCCCATTAACAGGAGAATATGATATATCGATATATTAATAGTGTGGTCATACAGTGATACAAAGTGAACTTTCAAAGAATGACATAGTTGCACGTATTGTAGTAGAAGAGTTAAGACACTGAGTGAATGAAAGGAAATCTCAGAATAGTATATAATATAATATATATATCACTGAGTTGTGTTACAAATTATTGTGTGTGTATATATATGTGTGTGTGCCAATGTACAGAATTCTAGAATACACACCACCAAACTATTAATAAGCTTTCAGTTGGAAGGGAAATGAAATTGAAAGTGTGGGGGAGGCATGAATAATGTGGACTTTTAACATTGTCCTCTGTATACTGTTGAATCATGTAAATATATCCAAGTATATCTTAAATAAAAAGACAGACTTTAAAAGCTGAAAATATATTAATATACCAGGGAATGTTAATTAAGGGATTAAAGACCTAGAGGGACTTGGGGTTTTCAGCACTTACTTAATGACCTCTCTCCACAGACCTATTTTTAGCAGTAATTATCTCTCCCTGTTTCTTACTGAGGAATCCTGTGCTTCTTTAAACTGTTATTTTATTTTTAATTCTTTTCATCTCTTGATACCTATATTATTATAAGCTCTTTGAGCTAAAGGAGCATGATACTTTTTATATAATTCACCCACCTCCTTCCTACAGATACCCTCACCCTGCTTTTCAAGTCTCCACAAAAGCCAGACATGTGGGAGAAACACTCTAAATATGCATTAAGTAAACAATTATGTTTAAAAAAGTCCATGTTGAGCAGTATCCACATTGCCCTTTAATCGTTTCCATTAGTGTATGGTTTTATTCTTTAAAATACAACTGATGTATATTACCTCATTTGGTTTCACCTTCGCATATTTCGAGACATGCAGGTGCTATTTTCACAGTTTTCCATGAAAAAATAAAAAAGTGAAGCTAAAGATCACTTGACCAACGATGTGTCAGAGCTCAGATGAGTTGGGTCTTGTGGTTCCTCATCAAGTGACTCTGCTGCTGCAGCACAAAGTCACATAAGATTTTACATGGATCTGTCTGTGTGAGATTCAAAATCGATTAGAAGGAATTAAAGTAACTGCTTCATTTTCTGCAAAAGAAAATGTTATGATGGTATTCGGAAAGTTGATAGCATTTTATGAATGGCTGGGACTCAACAAATGGCATAATGAAATTTACGTAATAAAAGTATTGACCAATTTAGGAGTTGTATAACCTTTCAGTCTCGCAGAAGCAGGATGATAGTGCCCATTACAGCAAACACACATGTAGAAGTAAGGCTGTACAGCACTGTCCTCTTTTCATGCAATAGCCACTGTCTTGGCCTGGGCTGACTCACCTGCCCTGCTCCTCCGAGCTCAATGCTGTTGGCTATGGAGGATGCAGTTTTTGAGGACCCTGCTGGTTTGTCTGTCCTCTGGTCTCGCAGGGCACCTCTTCCTGATCTCCCCACCCCCAAAGGTTCAATTTCCTCTCTGGAGTTGGCCTTTTAGTCTTACTGCGACATGTAGCTTTCTTTTAAATTGATCTAGAAAGAGTTTGGCTTTGTTTCAGGTAGAGAGAGTGGAAGGCACATCGCTGGCCAGGTGTGAGGAGCAAACATTTACACAAAGCCAGCAGATTTACTTAGATGAGTGTTATCACCTTGAAGTCAATCTCTAGAGTAGTGTTGGGGAACCTTTTAGAGCTTTCAATGACAACAAATAGCTTGCTGTGGCACGCATGCCATAGGTTTGTCACCACTGCTCTGGTGTTATGCTAAAAGTATTCCTGGCTCTTTTTTCTGCCTAGAGTTCCTTTAAAATAAAGCTGTTTTTATTTCGTGCTGCAGGAAGGGCATGTAGTGGATAAAGCATTCTTCCACTTGTATTTCAATACTGAATTTGATTATTTCCCCCAATCTCATAGTTAACCATAAAGACATGTACAGTGCAATATCAAGATGGCATTCTATTTATGAATCAAAAGCGTTTTGGTAGTATTTGGTTTAGACTGGCAGTTTTTAAGAGGGTTCTTTTCCACAAATATGAATGCATTTTGTTGATTTAATCAAATTTATTATTTTTTTTCTTTTAATCTGTAACAGAACTGACAGACTGGCAGACAGGCTAAAATATCAAATTTTAAAATTGATTTGTATGTGACTTGTGGTTAGAGGGCCATGAACGATTCCCTCCCCTGCCGCCCACTTGCTGTACACACCTATAAACACACCACACTCACACCCCCAGATTTGAATCAGCCCTACCTAGTCCTTATATCTTTTGCCACTGGGCACTTGACACTAGATAATGAGGAAGATGGAAATTATAAATGAAAGCCTCTCTGTAGACTTGGCAGCAGGATCCTTAAAGAGTATGAGGTGTGAGTGAATGCGTTTCAGTTTTTAAATCTACAGGAAACATACATTTATTTATTTATTTATTTTTCCTCAAATTCTTTTATTGGTACATTTTATGTATACAATATGTTTACATTTATCATTGGGTGCTTGTACCTGTACATGATGTATCTTGGTTTTTATTTTTTTCCCCATTACCTGTGTGCCCTTCACCCCCTCCACCCTTCCCTATTTACATAGACTTCGTTTCCATTTTTTTTCTTTTCTCATAATTTTTCCTTTCCCTTCTTTCCTTTCCCCTTCCCTTCCCACTACCCCCACCCCTTAGGACCTTTTTTCCTATTTCAAATTATCAATCCTTTTAATCCTTATTTACATTTTCATTTTCTCACACTAGAGAAACTATTCAGTATTTACACATGTGTGTCCTATTTCTTTCACTTAAGAGCATGGCCTCAATATGCATCCATTTAGCTCTAAATGTCTCTAGTTTCTTGTTCTTTATGGCTGAGTAGTACTCCATTTTATCAAAACACCACATCTTCTTTATCCAGTTACAGGAAACATTTAATTGTCAGCATCTTTCACTTAGTTTTATAAGTTTGTATTGCTAAATTTTAAAAGTACATAAATTAGGGCTGGGGATTTAGCTCTGTGGTTTTGCAGCCTGCTGCACAAGGGCAAGGACCTAAGTTCGATCTCCTGTACCAAAAAAAAAAAGTACATAAATTATTAAGTTAATATTTACAGGTTTTTGTTTGCTTTTGCCAGAAAACAACCTTGCTAAATCATAGAGGAAAACATTAGGAAGCAATATTTGATATGATGTTATGTAAAAGAGTTTGTATTAATTCCTGGATCACTAAATAGGAAATTTTAGTGCCTTAAAGTAGCATTTAAAAAATAAAAATTTCCATTCAACAGTTTTCTCAGTTCTTAAGTTTCTGAAAAAGCCTGTTAAGAAGCTGCATTTCTGTAGGACCCAAAGTTATCTGGGTGACCTAGTAAGTACTGCCTGCAGATTATGCTGGGAATCATTTGAACTGCTAATACTCCTCATACCAGTAATGCAAAATTCACCTAATGTCCATCTGCCATGGAGGTTTCATCTAATGCATATTTCAGGTCCATAGCATTCAATAAGTAAAGAACTAAATAAATCAGTACAAAGCAGAGTGTTATGCAGCCTAAATCTGTTAAGGAACACATGAACAGTATACACTGCTTTGCTAGTCACCTTCTCTCCAAAATCAGTGGTTCCATTTGCAAAAATGTATTCTGGGAGGAGAGAAGAACCAAAATGAAAGGGAAGAAGAATTCCTAAGAACACTAGAAGTGGATAAAATCTGGTTGCCAGCATGCTGAGCCTCCTGTATGCTAAATGCCAACACCTGATAATATTCCTGTGAACCTCGGGGCTTTGAGAATGGTAAGATAATCAGATCAGAGTAAGTTGGCTGGAATGGTGTTAATAATTTCTTAACACATGTCTTGCAAGTTGCAATTCTAAGAGGTACAAAGGAGGAACTAAGATATAATTTATTTGTAATGCAATGCTCAATTCTTAAGTATTTTGTTTTACTTCATATAAAATCAAATTGTTCCTCATTTCCCATTTAATACATTGGGATAAGACAATATCACATAAAATGCATGATTCTGACTTTAAAGTTTTATGAGATTCACCTTATGGATGTTTTCATGATCCATGATTTTCTTTTAGGAAAGGATAGCTTATGTATAGTAAGCCTTAATGCCGTAGATCAATCATTGTAACATACATCCATAGATTTTCTTTTGGGTAACATCTTGGTCCTTTCTGGCTACATCTTCCATTTGACATTTCTGGACCTAACTCCAATTATTACCATACTAAATCCATAATCCAAACTATTGTATTTGTTAATCATTGAACATGATTCCTGCCCATGCATTCTACATAGATGTCTTTTCCTAATCTCATTATTTCCACATATGTTCCCAAGAGCAGTTCTAATGTCACATTTTCTATGAAGCAATTAAAATGGACTAACACTGACCTCCTTTTTATCTCCTCAATCTTGGCAATTTGAATTTTTTATTAGAAAACACAACTCAGAAGATTAAATTTTTAAAAAAAGAAAGAAGTTAACTTATTTTACATGTATATGTTATGTATGGTAAAAGAGGAGATTATTTTAAAATATGTGCTTTTAACAAAATAATGCCTTCCATATTGTAAATTCTCAACTAATGTTAGGAAAATAATGTAGTTAAAGTTCTGCCAATTATCTGGTAAAAGAACCCCATAGAAACACCTTGAGACAAAACACACTAGCCATACTACAGTTATCTCTTCTGAAAAACATCTGCTTCCCATTGAGGCAAAATATTATCTATATTTAAAAACATAATTTCTTTGCTTTTATAATAGCTCACCTATTTACGTGTACCTGAACCAGGTAAGTTAGTTTTGTCTGCTTTTGAGTATCATGTAAATGAAATCCTACTTTCTACTTACTTCTGTGACTTGTCCTGTTTATTTAACATAGTATGTTTATTGCATTTAGCAGTAATTTGTTAATTTTCAATACTTTATAAAATTCTATTTATAGTATTATTTATATTTCCATTCTATTTATTATGAATATTTGGATTGTTTCCATTTTAGCACTGTTACAAAGAATGCAGCAATGAGTTCTTTTACACCTCTTGGTACATATGTGCAGTCCTCTTGTGATTATGCCTCAGAGGAAAGCTGTAGGGTTTTAGGTTAGGGATGTTTTCAAATTTTCTGGATAACATTGCATGATTTCCCAAGGGATTGGGTTGGTACCAAATGACACTCAAACCTTCCTCTCAGAAGAGTGTGAATTTAGTCAATCACATGCATGTGAAATTGGTTTAAATCTCATTTTTCTAATAACTTTTTAGATAAAGCATTTTAAAATTTATTTTAAAAATTTTATTTATTTATCTATTTATTTCTGAGTCAGGGTTTGGGCTTGAATTCACTGTGTAGCCCAGGCTGGCCTCAAACTCATAGGAATCCTCCTGCCTCAGCCAAGTGCTGGGATTACAGGCATGCACCATCACACCTGGCTAAAGCATTTTTAAAATATATTACCACTTTTACTCATTTTCTATTTATCCCTAGATATTATATCTCTTAATCCCTAAACATTATATAATAAACATATATCATATATTATATGTTTATGCATAGTAAGTTGTATAGTATAGATTATATGAATAAATATGCATTATAATTATATAAATACATTTATTATACATTATAGCATATACTATATTACATGTTATAGTAAATTGCACATTATAATATGTATTATAATATATTACTATATCTATTAATTAATATATTACAATATATTACATATTATATTATATATAGAATGGCAAATTAATTAATTAATTAATTAATTTTGGTACCAGGGATTGAACTTGGGTCCTTGCGCTTGTGCAGCAGGCAGCAAAACCACTGAGCTAAATGCCCGGCCCTAGAATGGTAAATTTAAATAGTGATAAATTTAATATTTTATTTAGTGTTAAGTTTCTGCCAAATGGTTATGAAGATAAACATTTGTATTACCTTTTAAAAGCTTTAATAGTTCTGTTGTTTTTATTTAGTCTGTAATTTATCTGAAAATAATTTTTGTTATTGAGATAAGGTAGGGACTTAATTTTTTTGGTATATGTAAAAATAACCTTGTAACATTTCTTCAGAAAAACCTGCTCTAGGGGCCAGGGATTTAGCTCAGTTGTTTTGCTGCCTGCTGCACAAGCTCAAGGACCGAGTTTGCTCCCTGGTACCTCCCCCCCTCAAAAAAACCCCTGCTCTATTCTCTTTATTTTCAACAAATACTTACATGTATATGGGTTTATTTATAGATTCTCTGTTCTACTGGTTTATTTTTCTGCTACTATCCCAATAGTCATAGTGCCTTAATTATTGTAGCTAATAGAGCATCTATTTATTTACACACACACACACACACACACACACACACACATTTTTTTCCAGTACTGGGTATTGAACCCAGAGTTTTTTCATAGAGCTACATCACTAGCCCTTTAAAAAAATTTGAGCCAGGATCTCACTAAGTTGCTAAATTGCCAATGCTCAGCTCAAGCTTGGAATCTTCCTGTATCAACACAAAGTGGGAGCATTAGAGCCATGCACTACCACCTGGGCTTGGAACTTGTATTCTTTATTGTTTTTCTTTTTAATGTATGTATTGGCTATTTTGAGTTTTTGCTTTTTCTTCACAATTTCAGAAATACATTTTTCAAACTGACAAAAATCTTGAGGATTTTCATTCAGACTTCACTGTATCTATGGATAAATTTGGATACATTTGACATCTTTACCACATTGAAGTTTGCAATCCATTTTTATTCGATCTTCTTTAGGCACTTTTCTTTAAATGTAAGCAATTATGTCTTTACTAAAGAACTCATCAGAGAATCAACATGTTAGGATGTCTGTGCGTATGTGCGTGTGGGTGGAGTGTCTGTAACTGACAACCTTCCTAGCACACACAGTCGTCCATCTTTCATTCTCGGAGAATGGAGAGGCATCTACTTTGTTGCTTTTGGGCTCTCTCTTCACTCATTTCATAGCTCTTCACTTGGTGGAGCTGCTGATTTTATTAGGGTGTGTTTCACTGGGAAGGGACGGCTCTGAGTTAAAGGCTTGTGCCCACGTGGTCATGGTTTCTTTTCCACATCCTCTGAGGTGAATCAGGTCGTTATTGTGCGTGCAGCCCCCTTGCTATGCAGTTTATTGGGGAGACTGATTTACTGTTTTGCTGAGCCACAGGGGAAGAAGCCTCAGTTATGTGCTCGCTGAAGCCCCATTCTTTAGAGCAGCTGCTGTCAAACAGCCCTGTGTGAGCAGTGCTCACGTTATGTGCACCTCCCTATTCAGCTGTAACTCCTGTGGACAGTGAAGTCCAAGAGGATAGAAGAATGGCAGAACCCAAAAGCTAAACTCTTCCTAAACATCTAATATTCAGGTTTTTCACAGAAGCAAAGTCAGACATCTGTTGTACAAATTGTATGTTTATATAATGACTATGACTAATAATGTTATTTGTATTAAAATAATTTTGTTTCATTAAAATGAAAATATGCCCTTTATTTATTTCTTCTGAACAGCAATATTACGTGCTGTTTGTAGAGCTGAAGGTGAACTTCATAGCTCAACCTTATCAGAGGGTCATACACATCAGGGTGTGCACTTTTGCAAAATTCCACTGATGCTGTGAATCAGTGTGAAAAATAAAGACAATAGCACTTGTTATGATATGTATTTTAACACTTTGTAGTTTCCATGGCACTTAAGCATGCTTCATCTCATCTGATCACCTTAGACTGTTTATATATCTTAGGCAGGTATTTTAATTTCTATTTCATACTTGAAGAGATTTATTTTAAAAATCTAGATTAATTTCTGAGTTACTAAGATCATGAGTACTGTCCATTGTGATTTATGAAAGGAATGGAGAAATGATCTAAAATTTTAGGGCTTTTGAATTCAAAGATTATACTTTGAACATAACAAGTTTCTGGCTAATCCAGGAAATAATGCAGACTAACGGTTGACAATCCTTTATCCAAAATGCTTGGGACAAGAAGTGTTTCAGATTTTGGATTTTTTTTCTGATTTTGGAATATTTACATACATAATGAGGTATTTGGGGGGATGGTATCCAAGTCAACACAAAATTGATGTATATTTCATATACAATCATACATATAGTCTAAAGTCAATTTCATGTAATTTTTTAGTGTTCTTCAAAACCATCATGTGAGGTTAAGTGTGGAATTTTCCACTTGTGGTATAATGCCAGTGTTCAAGAAATACTGGATTTTGGAGCAATTCAGATTTCAAATATTTGGATTAGTGACATTCAACCTTCAGTGGAAAGGACATGAGCTTTGGAATCATACACATGTGAATTTCAACATAATCATCTATTAGCTGTGTGGAAAAGGATGATTTACATATTTAACTTTCCTGATCCTTACTTTGTGAGGCAGTATCTAATAATACTTAAATCTATGGCAGGAAGCCATGGAAACCTTTAGCATAGTGCCTAAAACATGGAAAAATTTCAAGAAACTGTATCATTTAGTATAACAGTGAAGTATTTAAAAACAAAATAGAGACCAAGCAAAATTTAAGTCAGGTTAGACATTAAAATATGTACAATTAAAATGTTATTGCTCCAAATGAATATAAAATGGCTGCTATCTCTGCTTGGGGAAATTTTAATTTCCTTCCTCCTTTAGGAATGTTTACCTTATGATGTTCCTATTTCATGAGGTCAATGGAGGCTTCATGGCTTAGACAGAAAAAATATTCATCAGTAGACGGTGTTGTGAGGTGTTAGCCAGCTCCCTGTTCTGCATGGAGGAGCTTGTTGGTTTACTTGTTGGAAGGCTTTAGAGTCACCTTTCCTTGGAAATTGCTCTTATTAGAACTGCTTCTCCCAAAGTCACACTTATTTCACTCTTTTTCTGGGAGTAGCCTATACCCAGTGATGGTTCTCTTTGAGAATATAAAGGCTTGGCTTCCTCGTCAATGTGTGACAAGTAGGTAGGACCATCCCAACCCCTGAACTTCCTCTGATGACTGAGACTGCATTTCATCCCAACTCCTGCTGCCATATCTTGCTTTTATCTCTCTTTTCCACAGGAGTTGATTCTGGAGCACTTCTCAATACACTGAGTGTGCATCCTAGGGGTCGTGTCCCAACTTGCCACACAATCTCGTGTTAATTCTGTGGTTTTCTGAGTCAGGTTTTTGTGAAAGAGTAACCCTACTATGTACTGATGGTTAATGTTGGAGGGCTCAAGCTAATCCAATCATTCTCCCAGGTGCTATCAAAGGAGAGCACAAGCCGTGTATATGTTTCTCATATGGCATGTCATTAATATTATTTACACCATTGTAACAAACTTTTAAGATACAGTATCTTACCCTAGAGGATAGCATGGTGGAGGAGTAGAAATGCAGAACATATGGAAACATAAAATCAAGAGTTTTAGAAAGAGCAATAGTGCTTTTATGAGGCAAACATCTACTGAATGCCCTGTTATCACATAAAGACCAAAATTTTCCCAGGAGTGAAGACCTGGGAACCGGAACTCCTTTCCTCTTCCTTCTTATATACAGCAGTAAGCAAGGCTCAAGCAAGCTACCCTGAAGAGAATAGATGAATTTTTCTGTAGTTTCAGAGTTCTCATGAAATAAGCTATATTTAGATAATCAACTCTGAACAGAAAGATAAAATAGACACAGAAATTTGCTTTGGGTAAGTAGGTGAAAGACTTGGCTTTTTTCTAAATATTACTGGAACAACTCAAAGCTACCTCTTTCATATTCTAGGGCATCTCCTTATAGCACTCTTCAAACTAGCAAACATGGACATGCTGTGAACACATATGTACAGAGCTGTGAGGGAATCATCTTCCTATGCTGTGAATTTTTCTCAAACATTTGTAAAACATCACATTTAAACTTTTCTTTTAATTCTTAAATTTTTTATTTTGGTGAACTTTCAATTTGTCTCAGAAGTGTAGAGTGTAGAAAATTTTAAAAGAAAGAGAGTGATGTATTTGGGGAAATGTAATCATTTTGTGTAATAGAAAAAGCTGATGTTATAATGACAAGACCCAATAATAGATCAAGGAGAAAAAATGGTTAGGACACTAGCCTTTAAATGTACAAGTCCACTCATATCTAAGCAAGAATATGGAGAGAAATGAAGTGCAGGAAAGGAAGCTTGAGGAAAGGATGAAGGTGATGAGGAGCCTCACAATTTGTTGAAAGAACAACTTTTTTCAGATCACTTAAATATGCTTTTTGAATATGTGTGTGAAGACATGCTCATTTTCACCATGCTTAATGATAAAAGAAAAAAATGCAAAACAACACTCGTGAACACATTTCAGCAACAAATGTGTGATTTTTATAAAACATCAGTGACTAGAGAAAACGTGTCTAAAGAGGTTTGTGCACAGATGGCGACAAATCATGACAGACCAAACAGTGAGCCCTGCTAATGACCTACAGTCACTTTATCCACCACACATCAGTAAGAAATCACAAAGTGACCTCTTCGTAGTAAATTCTTTGTTTAAGTAACAAAATGGTAAATACTGTTGTAAGAATTTGTTTTAAGAATTTTTCTTTTTCTGTTGTTAGACATGTAATTGAATAGAAAGTAACGCTCTTGACTTCTTCTATAGGTATGACACTGAGAGAAACTATCATTTTTTAGGCTTATATTTTGATATTTGCTTTCCCTTATTGAGGGAAAATGCACCATAATGAAGGGTAAGAATCTGTCTACATGAACTAATTCATTGTTAACTTTACTGAAGAGTATATCACAATGTTTGCTTACATAACAATTTTTTCAAGGCTGAATACTTACAATCAATTAACTGCAAGGCAAAAATCGAATGATTTAATTGCTTACCGCAAAATGGCTGCCATGAAAATGCTGTTTGATACTTGGATGAGAAGTTAATTGTTGAGAAAATGAGTCATTTAAGATCCTAAAATCCATTTGCATGAAAGGAAAATGAGAATGTTAACAGCAAAGAGCATCAAGAGTCATATTTCTTAACTGAAAAAGACCTTTGTTTAAACTTTTTCCCTGAGCTGGTAATAGAGTGTGACTGATGGGGTGGAGACATTTTTAGCCTAGCATCTGATCATTGCCTATACTTTTAGCCTAGCATCTAATTATTGCCTTGAAGTTTATTGAAGTTTCCATTAACAAAACCTCAAGACTTTGCACTGGCCTACTTCTCTAGTAGTTTTCTGGGAGTCTCTGCTCAGGATAATAACAAAGTTCATAAAAAGAAGAGGGAAAAATATTGCTAATTGTTGATATTATTAATCTTAGCTCATATTTTTGGCGTATAATATTCACAGTCATTGAGGTAATTGGGTTGCTGTACATGGCATATCTTTATTCTACTTATTTGCCTGCCTCTTCCCTCCCCTCACCCCTTATCCTTGATCTCTTGGACCAGACCCCTTCCCATTTGCAAGAGAGCCATCTGTCTGTCTCCTTCTACTCATCCTTTATTATCCTTTTTGTTTGTACTTTGCTTCACTCAAATGAGAGACACCATAAGGTATTTAAGCTTGTGTGTCTGGTTTATTGCACTAAACACTATGGGAGGGAAGGGAACTGAAAAAAAAAAAAGAAACAAATTGTATTATGTACATGTACCCAATGTCCCAGATAATTGTAAACTGTATGTATTGCAAACATGTACTAATAAAAATAAATTTAAAAAAGAATAAAAGAAGAATGAAATCTCATAGAATATGACCTTGAGATTGTATGAAAAATGTCAACACTATTTCAATTCCAATTAATTTTCCAAAGTTAACAAATTTCATAAAATGTCATATTGTTCATTATTAATGAGATAGATTTAAAATGTTTTGAGATATGTTACTTTTTCTATGGGAAAATGATTTTGCATTTATTCAGTATTTATTGGTTGTTCATGAAGTCTTAAGCCTTATGAAAATCAGTTAGGATCTACCAGAAAACAAATGGTCCTTAACCACAAATATGCATTGCCAAATTTTCATAAGATTTAAAGAAGAAATTATTTTCAGTGAAGTTTGAAGTTTTCATAGCACTCTCACACGTTTCCAGACTCTCAACTAGCCCACATTGCCCATGTTCTGTGTGAGGTCTGCTAGACAAATCTTCTCTGTTAGTTTCTGTTGCGAATAACAAAATATCTGAACTGTGCGCTTTGTGAAGAAAAGAGATTTATTTAGCTTACAACTCTGGAGATCAGAAGCTTGTTGCCAGCAACTGCGTAGCTTCTTCCCGGGCCTTCTGTCTATGTGACCACACAGTGGAAGCCATCATGGTGGCTGTGCCTGTGAGGGGAGACCTCATCCTGAGACAGGAAGTCAGAGGGATTTAGGGGCCAGGCGTGCTTTTCTTACAGTGACTCTCTTTCATGGAAACTCACGGGGGTCCAGGGGAAAACCACACTAAAGCCTCAATTCCTAGCCATATTCCCCAAGGCCCCACCTTTTTTTCCTGTTTTATTTATTTATTTATTTATTTATTTATTTATTTATTTATTTATTACTTTGATTTTATTAGTACATATTTGCAGTACATAATGGTTACATTCACTATAGGGGATCGGTACATGTACATAGCACATTTCAAACCCTCCTCCCCTGTTACCCCCTTTTATTTTTCCACCATCAGATTCATTTATTTCTTTAAGTTTTGACCATCTCAACACTGGCACACTGGGGACCAGGATTCTAGCAATGACCCTTTGAGGACACACTTAGACCATATCTAGACTCTGAGAACTCACAAACAGAGAAACACTGCTTCTCTGTTAGTCTCTGTGGTCCCATGCAATTCAGATAGACTGGTTCTCAGGCCTACCTCTCTTAAATCTCTGAAGAAATACCTAGTCCCAACTAATTCAGTTCTTATCCTTGGCCCTTGGACAAGGGAAACATCTGACAGCTTACTCAAAATTTCTGTGTTAGTATCAAGTTCTTAAAGACCCATTCTTAGAGTCTTGCTTTTCTAGTGTCATAAAAGCCCTTTATGTTTTACATTTAGGCTCCAGTATGACTTGGACTGACCAAGAATTGAGCTAAGAACTTGTATCAGCAATTCTAATCATTCATTCATAAAATTCCTTCATCAAATATTGCTGAACATCTACTATGAGTGCAAGATATATTCCTTGTCTTCATGGGTCTAAAAATTTAAGATTTTATAAAAGAGAATCATGAATTCTAGGAAATTAGCATATAAGGAGGATTAGCATATATTGGAGGATTTTCTTTTAGTATTTTAACAGTCATCAGAAAATGAGAAGTGTGAAAGAGACTGTTTTCATTTTCTCTTATTCATGTAAAATAGAACAGGTTTTCCCAGTCTGGTTTCCTTTGACATTGTAGGAAATGTGCTAACCCAGTTTTTTCTTAATCAGTCATTTCTTTTCAATTTTCATGTATAGTCAATGTATTCAAATTTCTGAAATTTTGCTTCAGAAGCACCTTTCCATATCTCATGCCAGATTATGTCATTTATTGACTGTTTCTTTTATTCATGATTTTCTATCACCCATGCCTGTGTGTATACACACAACACAAACACAGATGATTAATATTGTTAGAAAGTAAACTGAGGTATAATCAAATTTTTGTGAGGGTATTTGAGCAGGTGGCAAGTCATGAATGGGGCAGCTCCAAAATGGAAGTGGTTTAGGAGCTCCATGGAGGGAATACGAGGAGGCTTTTGTAGGATGAACATAGAGTTTGAGGTTTCAGGTTATAGATATATAGTTGCCTTACTTGGTCTGTCCCTTTGAAAATACTGAGTTAAGTAGAAATTTATTGGCTGCTTCTGATTGGTTGAGCTTCAGTTTTATTTTTCTTTAATATAGGAATTTAAAAATAGCTAAGTTAAGTTTCATTTAGATTTGCTAATCAATCAAGGTTAAGGATACTTAGGAGACCTCTTCGCCCAAGAATTCTTCAGGCCTGTTCTCCATTTTAATTTAATATATGCTATATGAATTTATACTTTTTTTACTAAAAATAGAGCATTTTCTTTATAAATTGGTTTTTTATGTTTTTCTTTTCAAGTTTGCTCAGGAACTTCTGGAAAGAGAAAGCCACAGGATAGATCTGCATAAAAGCCCCTCCATATCATGTACTTTGAGGCATTTTTCACAGAGAAATTAATGCTCAATCTGTGAAAAAGTTTATACATCCAATTTTTTTCATGGGGGAGAAATCTTTTTTTTCCTGAAATTAAAGAGTAAACAATATTTCAGACTCTGATGTAAGAACCATTATCAGGGTAGACAGATGAGACTAAAGGCCAATTCAGAAAGGAAAGCTATTTTGGAGGGGCATGAATTCTCAGCAAAAAGGTTACCCTGGGAAATGGTCTGTATCGTTTCCTAATGTGTTACTTGTGGCAGTTTCAAAACAGGAGTTAACAAATGTCCTGAGAAATGGCTGAATCACTGAAATGATCAAATTACTTCTGTGGGGACTGTAGTGCTAAAAGTCACGAGAATGTAAAAGATCTGTTAAATTAAAATAATCCCACCATTCTTTTTATTTTTGTTAACACAATTAAACTGCGACACAATGTTTCTTGAGTATCTAAAATGCCTAAGTGCAAAGAGTGATTCCAGAAGGACAGGTCTGTGTGACAGTGATCGGGTGAGGCTGCTTGGAGAGGGGGGAGATGCTCCTTTCAGGCCCTGGCAGGCAGGGTTAAGTAGCAAGTGGTACTCCACAGAAGGAGGCTCATATTTCTTCTTTCCCTAACTCTAGGCTAAGCTGCAGCACTGTGCATGCTGATTATCCATTAGCCAATTTAAAGAGGTTTGCAGACTATCACAATTACTCAGTGAACCTAAATTACGTTGACTAAATCCAATAATATGCTATACTAGTGCACACACATTTCTACAATCTCAAAAATACAGCACGGTACAAGTTGGCATTATGAATTTATATCTAACTGATGCTTCAAAAGCTCAATCTCAAAATGTGACTATTAAATATGTTAATTATACTACTACCAAGAGAAAAATTCATTTGAGAAATAAACTGCCTTCTAATGGAAAACTATACAGCTTGGTTATTGTTTAAAGTTAACCTTTATCTTAAAGAACCAGGAAGGAAGCACTTCTTTTTTCTGCTCGTATGAACATTTGTATTTATGTTAATATTTATACTTTCATAAGTTTAAAAAAATAGTGATTATCAGGAGATGCGGCCTGGTGAAATTGAAACTGAGCCTTAATAAGCACAAGGATTTATGAGAAAGTGATGGACAATTAGAGTTAGGCAGTGGTCATGGCCACACAGCACAATGAATATACTAAGAACCACTTCAAAATGATAAATAGTATGTTATATGAATTGTATTTTAAAATAGCAGCAGTAACAAGAACCATAGTGGTATAGTTCAAACAAGTGGTATACTTCCCCATAATAAAAGGATAACTTTATGTACTGTTGTGGCTTATGTCTTGAAGTCACCCCAAAGCCTCATGCAGCCTTTTCAGAGGTGGGTGAATCTAGAGTGTGTCATGCTAGGATTAAGAACATATGATTACTAAACCACTACACAGCAGTGATTAGATTGGCGATACCCTAATCCCAGTCCTCTGAATAAGATAAAAGGAGCAGAAAGACACTGTTAATGTCTCTTGTGGCCTTTAATACCTTGTGTGTGCCATGTTGTTTCTCCTCTGTGAGGCCCGTTTGCCATCCTTGCCTTGGAGCCAGCCGATTATGGACTGAAACCTCTACAAACTGTGAGCTAAATAAACATTTTCCTCTTTAATTTTGGTGCAGCGAGAGAAAAGTAACTAACACATGTACTCTGGGTGAATATTTTGTAATGTACCTTTGGAAATTATTCAACAACTTACTAGTTAATCTTTCACTTGTTCGGTGAATTACAAACATTAGACCTTCTGGTTTAGTGTTATTAAATGCATTGTGATTGTCCTTTTTGGCAGCCTGGCTTCAAATTATATTTATTTTTTCTTTAGTTTTTATTTGAAGCAAAATGTGTTGAAGGAGAGAATGTCACTACTTCGCCTCTCAGGGAGTTCTTCCATTTCCTGGTTAATTAGAAAGATGGCGGCTATTGAAGAATTATCCTGTTGCTCATCAACCTTGCAACAGACTTCACCCCTCAGAGTCAGCACGTCCTCATGTCTATGTGCCTTCCTCCCTCAGTGAAACCTCTCCTCAGTTACACTCTGGTACCTTCGTCACTGCCTCCTCTGAGTTCAGCATCAGGAAGGGCCTGTGTGAACTTGCGGCTGTCTATCACATGGACCTCTTCTCTCAACACCTTCTTTTCTTTGTCCTCTGGAGTCTGGCTTTGCAGAACTTCTTTTAGTCCCTTGAACAGGTAGAGTCTTCTGTGGAGTCTCCTCACTGCTTCTCCCTCCCCATTCCTATGGCTCATTCCTCCTTATCTTTCAGATCTCAGTTTAGAAATCACTCCTTCAAGTGAAATTTCCCAATTGCCTGCACCTCTCTCTAACTTCCAATCCAGATTGGGTGGCCAACCTATGGTTCTGAAGATGTATTCTATTTTTCTTTAATCATAATGGATTTTAATAATTGGCTTACTTGTCTCATTTCTGTACTACAATATAAACCTAATGAGAAGAGAGGTTTACAACTACATTGTTCTCTAGCATGTCCTCCTTACCCAGTAGAATTCATTCTGTTGTTCATTTACACACTACTTAATTCTTAAGCAGATTTTATGTGTGTCCCAGATATTACTTTAGGACAGGTAAGATCTCTGTATTAATAAAACTTGAATTCTAGTGGAGTGAGTTGCACAATAAACATGTGAGTAAATAAATCAATAAACAATACCTACTGAAGTAAGAGAAGATAGTAGTGTATTTTAAATAAAGTTATCCAGAAAAACCTTTTTAGGAAAGTAATAATTGAGCTGAGATAAAAAAAAAAAATAGTAAGAGACCAGTGGTGTGAAATTGGAGATAAGATCATTTTAGGCAGAAGAGGAGCCCAAGCACCAAGCCTCCGAGGGAAGGAGTTTGGCATTTTCTAGGAGCTGAGAGTGAAGTCAGTATGGGTGCAGTCAAGTAAGCCAGGGGGAAATGGTAAAGGAAACAAGAGGAAGAAAAAGGCTCAGACCATAAGGGAATCAGAGCAGGATAAGGAACATGGATTTTGTGTTCCATTGCAGCTGAAGTCCTTTGCAGAGTTCTGAAGCAATTTGCCCTTCCTACCTCTGATGTGGATGGTCTCCCTAGCTAGAAAGCAAGGAAAATCATAGCACATACCTCAGGTTCTCTTCTCTCAGGAGTCACTGTTATGGGGTTCCTGCTAATGTCTCCAAATGGTTCTTAAGTATATTTTTTCTAGCTGTCTAGTTTTTTAAAACAGAACACTAAATCTAATGTTCCTGCCTTATTGTATCAAAGAGGAAAACTAATATTTCTTTTGATGAGTGTCTAATTTTGATTTTGAACATTTGAGTAGTCAAAAAGGCAAGTAAAGATATTAATCCTGAGTTTCAAAGTAGAGCCTCAAATAGGATAAATGTAGAGAAAATTGCATTTAGGATCATTAGGAGTTCGGGAGAAGATATTTTTTAAAAAGCAGAAAAATATCAAAGAAGAAAAAAGAATATCTTACCTTTAAAGGGGAATATCAAAATTTATAGCTGATATTTCCACTCAACAATGAAAATTAGCTGTCAACTGAATTAACGGTTTTGTGTGTGTGTAAAACTGAAGATGCAGGCAAGTTGTCTCTTCTTTCTGGAATTTGAAGTAACTTCTCATGTCTGCTAAGGTCTTTTTTATGTTTGCCTCTTTAAAATTTTTATTTCCATTAGATTAATGTTCTAGCTTATTCATCCTATCTTCTTTTCTGCCTTGATTTTAATCTCTTATAGTAAGTTTTAAATTTCAGTTACTCTTCATTAATAGTATTTATGTTTGATTCTTTTTATAGGACCAGTGTTCTTGTTGGTACTTTCACCGTTTTCCTCCATCTTTTCATCTGTTTTCTAGAATTTCTTAGTCATAGTTTAAAAAATTCATATAATAACACCAACTCCTTGAATATGTGTAGCTTATTGTTTCTCTTGGGGTTCTATTATATGGTTCTGGCTTATGGAATCCTTGGTATTTTATATTAAATACCAGTTCCTATGTATGAAAAGTTACTGCGGTGTTGGATGATATTTCCTTCTTTCAGGAAGTGTTCATCATTTCCATTGCTGTCAGATGAAAGGGGAACTTTTAATCTTGACTCATCTTGGGTTAAGTTGACTCAAGTTTGCTAGTTCTTCATTTCCTTTTGGCTCATCCCATGCCCCTACAGCTTAGCCCTGTAGGAGCTGTGATTGAATCCTTATTCATAGTTAGGGCAAAATAGTCCTGGAGAAATGGGCAATTTTAGATCTTACCTAGCTCATGAAGGTGTTGTTCTTGCAAGTCTCTAATATATATTGATTTTCTTTCTTTCCTTTTTCTATGATAATGACATTGAACTCAGGGTCTTTGGACTGAGCTATATCAGCTAAATTACCAATCCTTTTTATTATTATTATTTTTGTTTTGAGGCAGGATTTCACTTGCTAAGTTGTCCAGTTCTTTCCTGCTTTGTGATCCTCCTGACTCCATCTCCCAGAGTGTTGGGATTACGGGTATGAGCCACCATACCTGGCTTAATATTGATTTTTACATTTGTAGAATTTCAAATGCTATCCCATTTTCTCTTCTTCCTGGTATTGGTCCTATTGCCCTTCCCTTTTTTAACCTCTCATATTCTTTATTCATGTCCAGAATTATTAAGTATACTAATGACACTAATTAGATGCAGAGTATTAATTGACCTCATCGCAGCATCCTAGTCATTAAGTTCCCTTTAAGTCCCTTTAAGACCCAGTGAAATCAATAGCTCTCTGTTGCCTGAACACAGATAATTAAAAACATCACAGTTACCATTGGTCCCCATAAAAGTGACCCTGGCCTACTGTTCTCATAGAGTATGCATGAGAGGGCCTGAACAGGAGGTTAGAAAGTGCTGGGTAAGTGTTGGGGACCTGCTGCAAGGACACAGGAGCCACAACGAGTCCCTACTGGGTTAATTTAAGAGAATTAGAATACCAAACTACAGAAATCCAATAATAAATTTTTAGAAACTGGAAAAACGTAAATTAATTTGTCCATATTGATAACAGATAGGTAGATAAATTATACAGTTAGGGAGAGTAAAGTGTTCTTATTTGTAATAGAATTCTAAATTCCACTCTAATTGAAATGAATGTTCACTATAGGCTGCTTATTAGTTGGAAGGGGGGACAGTAATTTTACAGTGGAGAAAACAGAGGCACCTTGATTAGGTGATAAAAATTAATATGTTCAGTGGGGAAGAGATGAATATGGTGTGTCTCCCTTGAGGCAGATACCAGATCAGCTATGCATAGTCTGGCTGAGAATGCATAAAGTGAATCTTACCAGGAAGAAACATCAGGCAAATCCAAATATAGAACAGTGTATTTTTAAAAAGGGGATTGTACTTTTATTAAATGTCATAGATGACAAAGAAAGTCTATGGCAAATTTTGAGATTACAAGGAGCTAAACATACGCGACAAATAAATGCAATAGCTGCTCCCACGTCAGATATTATACTTGTGAAGAAAAATTCTAAAAGGACATAACTGGGTTTATTAGTTTTAATGCCTGATGCACACAACTTATAGGAAAAAAATTGTTTTTTGCTTATGGCTTCAGAGAATTCAGTCCATGGCTGGCTGTCTCCAAGACAGTAACATCATGGTGGAAGGGCTTGGCGGGGGAAAGCTGCTAACCTCATGGCATCTGGGAAGCAGAGAAGGTGACAGAACCAGACAGGAAGGGACCAGGGACCAGATATAGTCCCCTAGATTACACTCCTTGATTATACCCACTTGAAGACACAAAAAAGTGTGTTTTGCTAATCTCCCTCGAGTCTCTTAAGCCAATGAAGTTGACAATGAGGTTTAATGGTCATAGTGGGTCAACTGGCAAAATTAAAATATGAGTGGTAACAGTGTATCAGGTTTAAACTTACTGAAATTGATACCTACACTGTGATTATAAACTAAAATAGCTCTATTTTTAGGAAATACATGAGACTCAGAATAAAGGCTTATTGTGTATATTCTGAACAACCTATAAATGGCTTAGAAAAATATAAGCAGAAATACACATATATGCACATATACATATATATATTTATGTACAACAATTACATATGAAGAGAGACAGAGAGAAATGGCACACAACATAAAGGAAGAAGTAATAAAATGGTAGATGTTTAAAATGTTAAAAATAGGTAAATCTGGGCAAGGAGGTTTGAAAACAGGTAGGTGGGTTATTCTGTATACTATTTTGTTCTTGAAATTTTTTTGTAATATTTAAAACTATTTTCAGATTAAGTTATTCAAATATGAAAGCCCCAGGCAAACATGCCTGGCTTTCGTAGTTGCTCTCATTTCTTGGCTACAGGTTACTCTGCCCTTACCTCTCTGGGAAGCTTTGGCAAGTGTCCTGAGGCAAGTGAGACAGAGAAGCTGGCAGAAAAACAGCCAACCACTGACTCATAGTTGAAAATGTTTTCAAAAATTATTACAAGTTTTTATGTAATTCAAACTTACTAAAAAATACATGAATGATGTAGCAGACATGTATCTC
This sequence comes from Heterocephalus glaber, assembly GCF_053883595.1. NCBI lineage: Eukaryota > Metazoa > Chordata > Mammalia > Rodentia > Bathyergidae > Heterocephalus > Heterocephalus glaber. The sequence goes on along the minus strand of NW_028258156.1, from coordinate 20,221,716 downwards.
TACTCACATTCAATTGCTATTAGCATTTTTGCTATTTGTATTGGGTTTTTAAGAATAAACACCCTTTTCTGTCCTCTACAGGTGGTAGTGTGGTTAGAAACTGAGACTGTTGTTTCACCCTCTTTCACACTCTCTTTCCTACTATAGAATCAATAAATGTAACACAAACACTCACAGTTTGTGAGAATATGTGCAGTGATATGGTTTTACAATTTGTGGTTTAGAAAATATTCAAAACTAGGATTCAAAACAGGAAAATAATGGCTTCCATCAAGTCCCTTGGAATACCTTGAAATACAGTTTGTATAGGAAAATGCAAGAGAAATGATGAATTTTGTTCTTTTTACAGAGCAATCATCAGTGCCATATTGATCTCTGCTATTGCTCATGAGCTTTTAGTCTTTTTGTCTTGTTTTTAAAATTAATTTTGTTAGTACACTGTTGATACACATAATGATCACGTTTATCACAGGGAATTTGTACCTGTACATAATATATCTTGATTTTTCTTTTTACCTCCATTCCCTTCCCTTATCTTTAACCATTCTTCCCCTCCTTATTTAAAAAAGTCTTTGTTTTCATTTTTTCCCTTTTTATAATCTTCTTTTGTTTTTCCCTTTTCCCCTTCCTTCTCTTACCAGTTAGACATTTTCTTCTTATTTCCCATACCTATCATCCATTTTGGTCCTTATTTACACTTTTGGTTTCTCACACAAGAGAAATAATGGAATATTTAAACATATATGTTGGATTTATTTCACTTAAAAATAAAAAAGGTGCAAAATTAAAAATATGTATCCATTTACTTAAAAATGTCTCAAGTTCTTTATGGCAGAATAGTACTCCATTGTATATAAAAACCGCACTTTCTTTATCTATTCATCTGTGGACATCCTAGATGCATGCATCCATGGGCCTTTAGGATGTTTCTAAGGTTTAGCTATTACAAAATGTGCTGCTATAAACATGGGTATGTATACATGTGGTATGATGCTTTTAACTCTTTCAGAAAGATACCCAGAGTAGGGATAGCTGGGTCAAACGGAATCTCTAGTTTTAGTTTCTTGAGGAATCTCCATACTGACTTCCACTGTGGTTGTACCAATAAACACTGCCACCAACAGTGGAGCAGGGCTCCTTTTTCCCCACAGCCTCACCAGCATTTGTTATTGGTTGTTTTTTTCATGCTAGCCATTCTTTCTGGAATGAGCTGGAACCTCAATATTGTTTTAATTTGCATTTCTCAATTGACCAGTCAAGTTGAACATTTTTTTTTGTATATCCTTTTATTGGAACATTTTAGGTGTACAATATAATGACATTCATCACAGGAAATTTGCATCTTAATTAATTCATCTTGGTTCTTATTTTTTCCTCCTTCTGTCCTCCTTTCATGCCTTTCATCCCTCCCTATTTACAAAGACTTTGTTTCCATTTTTTCACTTTCTCATATTAATTCCATTCCCTTCTTTCCTTTCCCCTACCCCTCCCACTTCCCCCTCCTCTTTGCCCCTTTTCTTCCTATTTCACATTATCTATTATACCTTTTAGTCCTTATTTACACTTTCAGTTTCTCACACTAGAGAAAATATTTGGTATTTACACGTATGTCCTGTTTATTTCACTTAAGAGTATCGCCTCAATATGTATCCATTTAGCAATAAATGTCTCTAATTTCTCATTTTTTATGGCTGAGTAGTACTCCATTTTATAAAAATAACCACAATTTCTTGATCCAGTCTCCAGTTGATGGGCAACTGGGCTGCTTCCAAGTTTCAGCTATTACAAATTGTGCTGCTATGAACATGGGTGCACATATATCACTGTGGTATGATTCATTCAATTCTTTGGGGAAGATCCCCAGCAGTGGAATAGTGGGGTCAAATGGGACTTCTAGTCCTAGTTCTTTGAGGTATCTCCATACTGATTTCCACAGTGGTTACACCAGTCTATACTCCCATCAGCAGTGGAGCAGGGTTCTTCTTTCCCCACAGCCCTGCCAGCATTTGTTGTTGGTTGATTTCATGATAGCAGCCATTCTTTCTGGAGTGAGGTGGAATCTCAGTGTTGTTTTGATTTGCATCTCTCAAATGACCAGTGATGTTGAACATTTTTTCATATGTTTATTTGCCATGTCTACTTCTTTGTGTGAGAAATGTCTGTTCATTTCAGATGCCCAGTTTTGGATTGGGTCTTTAAATTTGGGAGGTCTGATTTTTTAAAGTTCTTTATAGATTTGAGATAATAGACCTTTGTCTGAGGGACCACTGGTGAAAATTTTTTCCCACATTGTGGGTTGTGTCTTCATACTGCTGGTGGTTTCTCTTGCTGTGCAGAAGCTTTTTAGCAAGAAGAGATCCCACTTGTTGATTGTTTGTGCTAGTTCACGGGAAACTGAGGTTTTGTTCATAAAGTTTTTTCCTACCCCAATGTCTTCAAGAGTTCTACCTAACCTCTGTTCCAGCTGGTTCAGCATTTCTGTTTTTATATTTAGATCTTTAATCCATTTCAATTTTAATTTAGTGCATGGTGAAAGATATAGGTCTAGTTTTAGTCTTTGGCAAGTTGAAATCCAATTTCTCCAGCACCATTTATTAAAGAGGTTTTCTTTCCTCCAGTAAGGTGTTTGGCTCCTTTGTCAAAGATGAGGTGGGTGAGTGTATCTGGAGTTGTTTCTGCATCTTCTAATCTGTTCCACTGGTCTTCAGGTCTGTTTCTTTTCCAGTACCATGCTGTTTTTATCACAGTAGGTTTGTAGAATAGTTTCAAGTTGGGGGTTGTAATACCCGGTGCCATGTCTCTGTTACCTAGAATTGCTTTTGCTATTCTGGGTCTCTTCTTGTTCCAAAGGAATTTTTGGATTGTTTTCTCAAGGTCTATGAAGTATGCTCCTGGGATTTCTATTGGGAGTCAACTGAATCTATATAGAAATTTTGGAAGTATGGCCATTTTCACTGTGTTGATCCTTCCTACCCAGGAGCAATGGATGTCTTTCCATTTTCTCATATCCCCTTCAATATCTTTTTTCAAAGTGCTATAATTTTCAGAGAAGAGATCTTTGATTTCTTTTGTTAGGTTGATTCCTAGGTATTTCAGTTTTTTGGATGCTATTGTGAAAGAAATTGTTTGCCCTATTTCTCTCTCAGTGAGTCTGTTGTTCATGTAGAGGAAAGCTTTTGATTTTTGTGTGTTGACCTTGTATCTAGCTACTTTACTGAATTTGGTTATTAAGTCTAGCAGACTTTTGGTGGAGTTCTTGGGATCTTCTATGTAGAGTATCATATCATCCTCAAATAATGACAACTTGACTTCTTCATTTCCTATCTTTATTCCTTTTATTTCTTTTTCTTGTCTAATTGCTGTGGCTAATGTTTCCAAAACTATATTGAACAGGAGTAGTGATAGTGGACATCCTTGTCTTGTTCCTGATTTTAGTGTGAAGGATTTCAGTTTTTGACCATTTAGTATGATATTGGCTGTTGGTTTTTCATAGATGGCTTTTATCAGATTGAGGTAGAGACCATCTATTCTGAGGTTTTGTAGGGTTTTTATCATTAATGCATGTTGTCCTTTGTCAAATGCTTTTTCTGCATCTATTGAGATGTCATTTGGTTTTTTGTTTGTTTGTTTGTTTTGATTTTTGTTTTTTTTGGTACCGAGGATCGAACTCACATCCTTGCACTTGTGAAGCAGGCGGCAGAACCACTGAGCTAACTCTCCGGCCCTATCATATGGTTTTTGTCCCTGGCTCTATTGATATAGTGTATTACATTGATTGATTTGCATATATTGAACCATCCCTGCATCCCTGGGATGAATCCCACTTTGACCAGTCATGTTGAATATTTTGTCACATATTTATTTGCTGTTTGTACTTCATCAGAGAAATGTCTACTCATTTCAGATGCCCATTTTTGGTTTAGGTCTTTAAATTTGGGGTGGTTCTGGATTTTTTGAGTTCTTTATATATTCTAGATATTAGTCCTTTGTCTGAGGTTTAGCTGATAAAAATTTTTCCCATTCTGTGGGTTGTCTCTCAACCCTGTTGGTGATTTCTTTTGCTGTGCAAAAGCTTTTTAATATATTAGATCCCAGTTGTTGAGTCTTTGTAATATTTCCTGAGCTATCAGGCTTTTGCTCAGTATTGGCTACCTTCGATCATAAGTACCAGCTTTATAGTTATATAATAACATCTGAAACCAGGAAGAAAATTATATACAATCAAAATACATTTAACAGAGCAATTTTCCCCATAGCAAAGATAATTTCAAAGGGATAAAAGGAAAAAGTAGAGAAATAGAAGACAGAGATTAGGAACAAGGCTAATGGCCAAAGGAAGATTACTCAAGCTTCAGAAAGCTGGTGAAAAAGACAGGAGAGAAAAAAAGAGAAAAAAACCAAAAAACAAGAACAAAGCAAAACAATCCTGCAAACAATGTTCACATTCATGGAAAAACAAAAATAGACAATCAAGTAAGATGAAAAAGAAATTTCTGTGTGCCTTCAAGCCTGTGGTTATCTTCTGGTGCCTACAGTTTTATGGTAGTGTCCAAGCCAGAGCCCAGATCTGTGCTGGGCAAGCCCAGTCATTCTGCAGTAGGATTGAGGTACAGTGCAGGCTCTGGCATTCTCAGCTCCACAGAAGTTCAGGCTGATGCTCGCCTCCTGCTGTGAGAGTAGGGTCAGATCCTCAGCTAGCAACACTCAAAACATTCCTTGCCAGCAACCCTGGACATCCCTGTGGTCGTCCTTCACCTAGCCATCATGGGAGCCCAACACTGGGAGCCCTGAGATGCTGTCAACCCACAACCACTCTGAGTCCCAGGTTCAGTTAGCCTCCCCCCAAAAAGATGTCTCTCCAGGAAACACTGCTGATGCCCAAACTGGAGTCAATCAGCAGTTTCTGTGGCTTGCAGCATCCACTGGCATGCTTCTCCCTGGAAGCCTCTGGGCTCACTCGCTGTTGCTGTGTCTTTGAAGGGTCCATGCTCCTCTGTCATGCTGTGAGCTGGGAGCTGGGCCCAATATTGAAGACTCACAACACTGACAGAGGTTGTTTATTATCCCTTCATAGTCTGAGAATAAGTGAGTGAGTCAGGGAGGGAGTGGCTCACTGGTCTCTTGTCCCTGGTATGTGCCAGCAAAAAATGCTCCTAGGCTGCAGTGTCCTTCCTGTGTTTGGAGGGGGGACAGTGAGGCATGGGGCTGTATACCCTGCCTGTCCTGTGTCTATCTGTCATGCTACTTGGGTCCCACTGGCTATTTGGGAGCTTCTTGGAATGCCAATTCCTTCCTGTGTTGGGCATAGGCTGAGGTCCCACTGGCAGCCCTGCCAGACTTGTGTTTGATTTTGGTATTATTTTGAGTATAATTATGTAGTCATGGATTTACACATTCAGTTAATTTAATTAACTTCTGTCATGTGCTGGTGGAGGAGAAAGGGAGCCACCTGGGCAAGACCACCACAGACTTCCACATGATGCTCAATGGTTTTTCTTGAGTAAGTGCTTCTCAATTAGTTATTGGCCATCCCTGAAATGGTTGTGTGTTTTCACAGCTTGTTTTTAATCAAATTCTATAATTTTCTTTGATTTCCCAACCTCTTCATTCTGTCACTGGGTGTCTTTCCCAGTTTCATTTATTTCATTTTACTAATGATTATTTTTTAAAGGATGTGAATATCTACTCATTGTTAAGGATTGTTCTGCCCCTGCTGCATAGATGTATATTTTCTTTATTAATCCTTTAATGAGTTACAGCAAGTGAATTTTGAATACTGTATCATCCTTGCTTTGAAGTATAATATCTAGTTTTGATATCATAGTTTTAAAACTATTTTAATCAAGCTATTCATGTATGTGTGTGAGTAAACAGGCCTATTATTCCTTTCTGGATTGACCTTTTCCAGTGTCATCACTGAGGCTGTCCCAGCCTTACAGGTTTGGGCCATGCACTGACGAGATCTAGTAAGGTTAGTAAAATTCTTTATCTGTCAGGGTCTCATTCTTTTTTAATTGAGAGAATTTTGTTGTTGATGGAGTTTTAATGGTTATGGTTTTGTTCTGAATTTTTATTATTGAATCAATTTTGTTAATCATTTAAAGAAAAATTTTTTTTTTTTTTTGGTATCAGGGATTGAACTCAGGTCCTTGCTCTTGTGCAGCAGGTGACGAAACCACTGAGCTAAATCCCCGTCCCCCAAATTTTTTCTTATAATTTTAAATTTTATTTGCACTATTTTCCCCACAGTATTTTCTTTTGATGTTTTAAAATTTCTACTTTTGATGTAGAAATTTTATAACTGTATAAAATTTACAATTATATTATTTTTAAAGATTTTGAGTTTTATCAATCTCTATTCCTTTTTTTTTTTTGGATCGAGGATAGAACTCAGAACCTTGCGCTTGTGAGGCAGGCAGTGGCACCACTGAGCTAAATCCCCGGCCTCTCTATTCCTTTTTTTAAAAGTTACTTTTTATCATTATGATCTCATTTTTTGTTTAGGTTTTTTTCTGTTGTTCTGTTTTTAACTTCTTGATTTGAATACTCAATTCATTAATTTTTATTCTTTTTTTTGAATCATAAATTTCTTTATTGAAAATATTGGTTAGCACTGCATTGCATAGTTAGTATCCATAAATGAAGGGTCATACATTTCTGATTGGACAATACTGCTTTAAATAAAGAACACAGTCGCTGGAGATGCTTTTGGGAGTATAGTTTCATGTACTAAATTAGAGAAGAGTGAACTCAATGCAGAATGACTGTTTAGTAACAGCATATGTCTGAAAATGGCAGAAATGGTCAACCTGGTCATCATGAGAGAGTCCTGCTATCTCACACTAACTCACTACATAATGAGCACATCAGGCTGAACACCAAAGGCTTGTTCATCACAAAATCCCAGTAGGACTTGGTTAAAAGGACACCTGGGTCACAGATTTGAAATTTTATAGCATTCACTTGAACTTACATGGAATGGGAGTGTAGTATGATAATTGTTGACCAACAGGAGGTCAATGAGCAATTTCTTCTTCTCTGATCATTAATTTTTATTCTTGACTTGTGATATATTAATCAAAGGGCAAATATTTCTGAGTATTACTTTGGAGGCAGTTGTTCTCTTTGTTTCTTCCCTTCTTATATCACAAATATTAATTTAAAAGAATACACATACATGATCAAATATGGCGGGGTTACCAAACAGTAAACGCTGACATAGCACCTAGTTAAATTATATTAAATTGCAAGTTGTAATATTATGGAAAATGAGAGCAGAAGGCCCAAGGGTGCAGTTTAGATAGGATGGGTGGTGAGCAGTGTCCTTGCTGTGAGTCCTACATTGGTTTAAGCAAAACCTTCAATGGTGTGGGAGAGGGTCCTGTGCAGGTACCAGGAAGAAAAGCATTCCACAAAGAGGAAAACAGTCTGTGCAAAGGCCCTCAGGGCAGTCTCATTACAGTGTTGAAAACTAAAACCTGAGAGTGTGTTTGGAGCCTGGAGGGAGGGAGGGAAGAGGAAATGAGGTCAGTGAAGAAATGGGTCAGATCAGGTAGGGTTTGTGAGTTATTATGTGGACTTGGGCTGTTGATCTGCTTGAGATGGGAAGTCATTGCAGGGCTCAGAAAATCCTCTACACTGTTTAAACGATGGCTCTGCTTCTGTTTGGAAAATTGATTGTAGGAAGGCAAGAATAGAACTGAGAAAACTAGTTAGAAGGCTACTGGCATGATTCAAGAAAGGAATGATGCCTGGATCAAATTTGACACTTTAAAGGTGGTGAGAGACAGTAAGAGTGGGTAAATTTTGAACAAAAGCCAACAAGTTACTTTTTCCTAGAAAGGAAGTTACTGTGGTAAGAAAGTATCCTGATAGTAACTAGAATGTATAACAAGCTATGATGGCATAAATTTTTAAAGGGTAGTTTTATTGCCAAACATCCACAAAAATACTAATTCACATATTAAAAAATTGTTGCTTCAGCAGACCTCAGGAGCTGAAAGCTTGTGGGTCACAGTTCTTACTAGTTCCAGGGTAACAGAGTTGTTCTGTTACTATTGCTAATTAGAAAGGACTATATGACATTATGTGGTAATTGCCAATAAAGTTCAAGAAATAAGTATGGAAATTAGGGCAAGATGAATCAAATATGATTGCTTTTATAAATAAATATTTTAAATCAACTTTTGGATTTCTTTATATTTTGCATTGTATGTGTTTGTAGACCACATAAGAGATAAAGTTTGTAAAATTAAGAATTTGCTATAATATAATAAGAAGGAATAGGCTCTATAGATTTAATTGTTATATAGATCACATGAAAAGACATGAATATGGCTAATATTGCTGCAGTATTAAAAATATAACCACAATAGCAAGGCATTAAATAAGGTAATTGCTTTCTTGTGACAAATATTTTCAAATAGAGAAAATGGCCATCCATCTCTTTCAAAGATTACCAGGACAGAGTAATTACTATAGAAATATAAACCTGAATTTCATTAACAGTGAATTTGACTGAATATAACTTCTGAAGAAACATTATGTATAAAGCCAGATCAGGATGTAGAGGATAAAACATTACCGAAGATAATTATTTCAGTAGATTTGTCTTAAAGATAAAGGTGAGTGACTAGTATCCTGGACAGAGAAGTACAGAATCCTGGATTCTAATCATAGCCCAGTGTTGTGTTAGCGAGTGTTTAAAAATTGGCTCAATGAAAAAGAAAAAAGCTGATTTACAATGTTGGCAGGTTTCCATGATATAAATAATCTCTCTATGGCTGATTTCAAGCTGGGGACTCAAAGCAAAATCCGGAAGAGTTGTGCACACTTATCCCTTGCAAGGCAGTGTTAATCAGCTCCAGCTCCTCCCTTCCCAGACCTAGCAGCAAATGGTCCAGGAATCTGAATCATTCATGTAGAACCTCTAGATCTGAGTTTCCTTACTCCTTGAGTGATGAGGTTGAGCTAGTTGTGTTAACACCCACAGAAGGCTTATCATTCCTTTAAAGAACAGTAGTGTGATTTTCTTAAATATTATATATATGTACACCGAATATTATATCTATGTATACATACACATACATACATGTACATATCATATATATGTCAGCCCTGTTTTTGAATGACATTCAATACTATTGGCACAAGTAATCTATTTTTTCATTAATTGTTGTTTTAATATACCTTGCTTTTAAATAGATGCATGCATAACATCATGTAGAACAGGTATTAGGTAAATAAAATGGTACTCATTAGAGAAAACTTGTAAATCCAATTGTTAATCTACTAAATATAATCTTGCAAAGAGTTGCCTTCTACAAAAGAGTTGCCTTCTATAAAAATATATATTTTCTGTTATGTTCTTTATACAATCCAATATTGTGGTATGTCATGGGAAATCTATAAGTTTCCACTCAGGAATCCTCATCTCCTGGTATTCATACCCTTGAGTAATTCTGTTCCTTGAGTGTGGGGTGAAAATTATATCTTACTTCTAATAGAATTTAGTGAAAGTGTTGGATGCTCTTTCCCTGCTTAAGCTGCAAAAAGATATGCCTTGCCCTGTCTTGTAGAACTCCCTTTCTTTTGCTGTCCTACTCAGGGAGGCAGAAAGCTGAAGCCCCAGCCATCCTGACTAAAACTTCAACAGTCCCTGGGACAGTGGCTGACCTAACTGAGTGTCTTTCAGATTCTGACACTGTCAAACTGCACAAGAGAATGAAAACTTGTTGTTTTAGATTGCTGAAGTTTTGAGGTAATTTAGTAAACAATAAAAGACTAATGCAAGGAGCAAAGAAGACTGTGTTTAAAATTCAAGAGGAACAATTCTCATGTTTTTCATGTACTCCAAAAAAGTACAGAAAAAGTACAACCACCCAATATAATACAGAAACTCTAAAGATGTAGTTCCTTCAAGAATGAAGCTTTGATACTCCCCAAGGCAGGGAGACTTTAATCGGCCAAGGTAATTCCTAAGGGCAAAGGCACATAGAGTGGGTGGGAAAAGGTGGTCATTATAAATATTATGTCCATGAAATCAACTATATAAATAAGATCTTTAATAGGTATGCCTATTATGTTTTAAATAAATTTATTTATTTAAAAATAAGAATTCCCCCTTTTCCTGTTTATTTACTAATGAGATGATTAATAGGAGTGAATTCTTTATTTCTGTATTTAAATTACATGACTTCAAAAGTAGACTATGAATTGGATAGAGGAAAGAACAAAAGTACTGACAGACAGATAAGTGGTGTTTTTTCTAAGTTTTGGTAGAGGGTGAATGTGTTTTTGGTCGTATGTGATGCAGTACTGCATGGGGGCAGGGGGTAGACTTTGCTCTGTCTTTATTTGAAATCTGAGCATGGTTTAGAGATCTGTATAATGAGCACCTTAGTAAGGGGCCTTACTTCTGTCATGGGGCAGCTAAGCGGAGCAATGTTTCTGGGATTTTTCTTTCCTATATGTTTCTGATTAGAATTGGTCACAAGAAAAACTTATGAAAGATCTGCAGGTAGAAATAAGACAGCAGCCATGGTTTTTCATTTTAGTTAGATGTAGGTTAATCCTTGTTGCGGTTCATGCATGCTTTTGAGTATTTGAGTGGCAGCTGGATCCATGGGTCACACTGTTCCAGGAGGATTCCTTCCTCCAGTGTCTTAAGTCCTAGGTACAGTGCTATTGTGACTCCTGACAAGTGTCAGCTTTTCCTTTATGTCTCTCATGGCTTTGGTGAGAAGAAGCAAACATGGGACAGAAAGATGCAGGTTTCAAATTATTCTTTGAAGATTTTATTTTTCCTTGTCTCCTTAACTTTCTAATGTTTCCCTCTCAACTTCCTGTACTGGGACTCCAGAATCAGCATTAGAAGCAGAAGAAATTATCAAATCACCAGTGTTTTGCCAGCTTACAGTTGCATGAGGTCGATTCCTTGTGCTTTTCTAAACCATCTCTGTTGGTTCTGATATTTTGGAATATTCATCTCTGACTGATGCATTTATTTAGCCAAATGGAATAGCTCTTCTTTGGTTAAACAGTGTGTAAGATCAGTTTCATACTTTCCGGACCATCCAGAGTCTTACCTCCCATGCTTACCTTGTAATAGTTTGTGGTCATTCATACTCTATCCTTTCCCATGCTGTTCATTTTGATCATAAGATTGTAATGCTCACGACAGTTTTGTCTTCTACACAGTATACAATTCCATGAAAATGTTTGTCAGAGTTGCAGTCTCATTTAATTTTACTTAAAATTTGAATACTCATTTTTTAAATAAATTTGGAAATGAACATCTCATTGACTAAACTACTAGTTCTTTACAAATAGAATATTAAAGTTTTTAAGGCTATGCGGGTGATATGGGATGCCAGAAATGCTTTTCTTCTAGGGCTGGGGGCATGATCTGGCTATCCCCAATAAACAGAGAATCCTTGAGACCGAGGACTTTAATTCTAATTCCAGGACTAAAACTTATACATTAACCTATACACTTCTTTTAAGCCTTATTTAAATACCAAATGAAATAAGAACAAAGTCTTGCTTCTGTCTACAATCATGCAAAAATCTCATATACAACCAAATATGCTGATTCTTTTGCCTTTTAGGGAAAAAAATATCCCAACACCCATATTTGCGTGATGTTCATTTTAGTTCTCTCGATAGCTGTTTTCCAGGTATGCACTGAGAAATGACTAACATAAAACTCACTTTCAAACTAAACACAGAAGCAAACCAAAAAATGAAGAATTCACTTTAAGATATCTGTTTTTCTTAAATAATTCACTTTTTCTCTGGTCATAGAGAAAGAAGTAATAGACGTAAAGAATAAATTGAGTTCAAATTTCAACTCTGCTACTCACTATAGATTTACATATTATCCTTGAATTCTGTAAAACTAAGATTCTCATCTGTTAAAAAAGAGTATTATCATCTCCTTTTCAGAGTTCTTATGCAGATTGGCTGGGCTAACCCATGGAAACTTGTCACAGGGACTTTATAGAATAGGAGCTCAGTACTTTAATTTCCCATGAGGCATTTCTTCTCTTTCTTCACAGTAGACATCTTCCTTGTTTAGAAGATACACCGATTATAGGAACCAACATATATGATTGTGTAAGAGATCATTACATCATTGTAGACAGGAGCAAGTGTGATATATTGCAAGTGACTGTCTGAGAGATACAGTAATTAGATATTTTCGACCCCAAAGAGCCAACTTCCAGGCAAGCCACTACATAACAGTATTGACATTATTATTAATATATTTTGACTGTACTTGACTAAAGCACTTAATAAGAGCATTAGTATCAAATAAGAGAAAATAATATAATGAAATGCTTCTAATTAAAAATACATGTATGTGCCTTTTATTTGGATACAATTTCATTTTTTGTAGAAGATTTCAACATCTATAAAAATCTCTTGACTCAAATATGTGTAAGAAACAACTTTGATTTATTAATTTATCCATTTAGGTATTGTGAAATGGAGATATAGGTAAGACTTAAAGACAGATGCTACTAAAGTTTCTACTCTGATTCTGAACCCGATGGATAATCTAAGCTCTCTTAAGTTAAAGAAGTCTAACCTTCAAGCTCTTTGTGGAAACACAAGTAATTTAAAGATCAAGAGCCTGACAAATATTTTGATCTTAAATAAGTACAGTACTATATTGTATGCTTTTAAAGAAGTAAAAAGTCTTTAGTTTTTTCCCGCAGTTCCTTTTTTCTTTTCAATCCCAAGATTTTCCTTTTCACACCCAGCAATTTATCTTAAACACTATGTGAATTCTTCATTTTTCTCCATTCTTATATAATTCTATGTAGATATTTTATACATAGAAATATAAATATATACTTACACATACATGAATTTTATCATTGCTGTGCAATAAATAGTTATACTGCACCAATTTTCTATAAATCTCATTGTTACAAAAATAGTTCATGTACATCAGTCTATTCCTATAGCTTTAGTTCATTTCTTTTTTTGAAATTAATTTTATTGGTACAATAATTAAAATTAATCACCAGAACCCCCAAATTTTTAAAGTTTTTTCATCTCTTAAATTCACTTTTAGGATTTTATTTTTTGTACAAACTGTGATCAAAATACAAGGTGAATATTTAAGCTTTAAAAATTTATTACAATAAAAGATTCATTGCCCTTAATCCCCTTCACAATATACTTCCTCACTTTGAACACATTTATCCCTTCATTCTTACCACTTTCTGAAGCAGTTCTCGAAGTCCTCTTTCATGAGTGTCTTTACAAGATGTGATAAAAAAATATAGAGAATGCTGCTGCTTAATGCCATCCAACCAAAAAGCAGCCTCATAAAAACATCATGGGGTGTCTTCGCCATTATTCACTGGATCTGGCACTGTGTAACTTCTGGCTATTTCCCAAAGTGAAAATAACCATGAAAAGTAAAGGTTTTGAATTAATTCAGTACATTGAGGCAGGTATGACAATGCAATTAAACACATGAAAGAGGACTTCCAGAGCTGCTTCAGAAATTGGCAAGAACAATGAAATAACTGTTTTTGAAGCAAGTGGGAATATTTTGAGGGGAGTTGATAGCAATGTTCTTTTATAACAATAATTTTTAAAAAATTTTAAACATTCACCATATGCTTAGATAACATCTGGTATATATAAATATTTATTCACCCATTAAAATTTCCTTCAAGTCCACATTGTTTTGCTAGCATTATTCACTAAGTGATGAATCACTTTTCCATTGAATTAACCATCAAATTATCAAATGTTATTATTAAGCATATTTACACAGATGCTGATATTATCTGGATCTATTTCTACATTTCATGTTCTTTCCCTTTGCTTTATTAACTCTTTCTTATCTATGTAAATATGAGATTTTGAATAAAATATTATTTGATTATGTTTTGTTGTCTTGTAGCGTGATCCTTAGTTACTATTATTTCTTTGCATATTTCTTGTATTGCTTGGCTTCCCATTGCTGGGACAGAATACCTGACACCTACGATTTCAAGGAGGAGAGATTTTTTTTGGCTCATGGTTTCTGAGGTTTCTGTCCATTGTCAGCCAGCTCCGAGGAAGAGGCATCTGGATGAAAGATCATAGTGGAGGAGAACTGCTCAGCTCTTGGTGGCCAGGAAGCAGGGTGGGTTGGAAAGATCCTGGGAGGAGGGGACCAGGTATCAGATACAGTCCCTGTGGTCTGTGCCCTGTGACCCTCCCAGACACACCCAGAAGTGTGCTTTGCTGATCTCCTAGGAGCCTCTTAAGCTAATCAAGTTGACAATCCAGATTAACCATCACATTTCTTATCTCTCTTTTGGCATTTACCTTCCATATAAACTTTAAGATACTTTACCTCCACTGTTGTCTAGGAAGGGGCCGGGGATTTAGCTCAGTGGTTCCACTGCCTGCCTTGCAAGCACAAGGACCCGAGTTTGATCCCTGGTACCAAAAAAAAAAAAATCTCTAGGAGTAGTAATCAGAATGGTATTCCAATTATTTTCAACTTTTCAGATAAGAAACATATCTAAAGATATCAATCATTATATGCAAAATTGTAGAATGTATTAGTTCAGGTTTTATTTATCTCTCTCTGATGGATTAAATTGTTTCCTCAGGTCCTGGCTTTAGTTATTTATTCTTAGATATTCTATATTTTTGTCAATATTATATATTAAATTTTGTACATATTTCTTATTTTTTGAGTAGAAAATAGTTCTTTATCTCAGCTCATTTATATTTTCTGATAATAGATGCTTGTGTTAATTCAATTAATGTTTTATTCTTGGGTTTTACATTTTTTTCTTTTCCAAAATGTATTTTATACTTTATTTTCTTGTATTAATGGACTTATTGGACTCTTCAGGTAATTGTTTAGTGTTGAATTGTTGAGCAGGTCATGTGAATCATAAATCTTATCAGTAGCAAATTTGCCAATGATCCAAATGTGTATCCGCAAATTAGTCAAAAGGGAAACATTCTTTGCTTGGAGAAGTAGGAAAAAAGCCTACTTCATTTAAAGGCCACCTCCTTTTACACTTAGTTGGACCCAGATA
This sequence comes from Heterocephalus glaber, assembly GCF_053883595.1. Lineage (NCBI taxonomy): Eukaryota > Metazoa > Chordata > Mammalia > Rodentia > Bathyergidae > Heterocephalus > Heterocephalus glaber. The sequence goes on along the minus strand of NW_028258156.1, from coordinate 20,206,651 downwards.
ATTTGGTTGGTTTCCATTTTTCACTGATTCACATGTGCTGTACAACCAGAAATTCCAAGGTTTCTTACAATAAGCATTAGAGGCAAGGCAGGTATTGATCCTGAGTATATTGAAAAGACAAGGTGGCTCTGTTTTCCTAATTTCATCAGTAAGTCTGCCGGGAAGTTTGACCCTGACAGGAATTTGATTGAAGTCACTACTTCTTGCCAGGAGTACTAGTTAGAGAGCAATTGGTTTCAGAGCTCTTGCTAATTCCTTCCTCCTTAAATCATCCTCATCATGACAGATGCTACTATCTTTTCACTGTTTATTTTATAGCAAAAAATACTTTTAGTATTGGTAGGACAATATTGCTTTGTTACTTTTGGAAAAAGTGGTTGCTTATTTTCTAGTACTGAAATACTCTTGAGTATTAGTTTTCTGATCCTACCATAACAACTATCAAGATCGGGGGGGGGTGTTAAAGTACAGAAACTTTCAGTTTTGGGGGCCACAAATCCAGAATCAAGTGTCACTTTCTCTAGAGGGTCTGAGCAAAAATCCTCACTTGCTTCTTCCAGCTTCTAGGGCCTCCCTGTGGCTTTGTCATATCTGTGGTCTATCTTCACAGAGCCTCTTCTCTGTGTCTGTCTTCTCTTTGCTTTTCTTATAAGAACACTTGTCATCAGATCCAGGGTCCTCATGGATAATCTGGATGGTCTCATCTGGACATCTTTAACTTAATTACATAATTTGCAAAGATCCTTCTAAATAAAGTCTCATTCACATATTCTGGAAGGTAGGCATGGACAAATTTTTGGGAGATCACTATTCATCCCAGTATGTCTCAGATTCCCTGAATTAACCCCCTGTGATTATAATTCATTTGAAATATTGCTATTGTTAGATTATGAATTCATTAATATGCATTTCTGTGATTAGCTTAAGCTTTTTGTTTGTCCTGCCCTGATAATGTTTCTAAATTAAGGTTGTTCTGAGTTTAAAAATTAATTAAAGATTTTCCTTCTTTTTTCTAACCATTGAAATAAGCTTGAAACTTAACACTTTAAATATAGATTTTATGTGATCTAATTTATTCCAGTTCCTATTGGCTCTCATTCAATATTTTTTTAATTACTTTTCTAATTTCTTCTAGAATTATTCTATAATTATTGAGTTTTTTTATATTATTTCTCTTGTTGGGAAAATTTGGTAATTAAAAACTTCATAGAACATATTTTCTACACTTTTAGGTCTTTTCCATGGAATTCTATGCTGTATTCTATAGTAATTACTCTTTTTTGTGTCTCTTTCATATCTTTTCTTTTTTTCTCATTTTCGATTCTATTTTGCTTTAGTGCATTTGCATAAATATGATTAGAAGAGTTATAAATAACATGAAAGGAAAAAGCATAAAAAGAAGAAATGGGAAGAAGATATAATTCCAGTTTTAGAAATATAATTTTAATTTTCCTTTATTAATTCCATCCTACTTTCTTGTTTTGTTATTCCTGTCTTAGTTTTTCAAAGTTAGTATTGAATTATTTGTCCTTTATTCTTTCAAGATAAACATCTTCAAAATTATTGCATTTTCTTCAGAAATATCATTTGTTATATCCATAAGTTTTAAAATCATCTTTCTAATTTTCTTTAGTTTTTATAGAGCTAATAATTATTAAAATTTTCTTGTTGGCCCAAATCTTAGCCGAGAACATATTTATCAATATATGCATAGATAAGTTGAGGGGACAGTTTGTATTACTACTAATATATTGGCTTTTGATGAAAGAAAGTTAGGTGTAAACCCAAATTTGTAGAATACTCAAAGAAATGTCTTGTTGGATTGCACCTCCCATACCTACGGCAGTGTTTCAGGGAGATCCCATATCTTTGTGGATGGAATAACAGATAAGGCTCAAAGGGCCATGTTAGCCACTTTTACTATGAACTGGAAGAATTGTGAAGAATCTCTGAAGGTTATTTTTTATAATATGAGGAAATAGGTTTATTGTGCTCACCATTGAAGCCATAGTCAAAACGCTCAGGGAAAAAAGTCTAATTATCTTCTTAATTATGCATGAATGCCCATGTTTATAGCAGCACAATTCTAAGAGGTAAATCTTGGAAGTGTCCCTCAACAGATGAATGAATAAAGAAAATGTGGTAATTACACATGATGCAGTACTATTGTGCCCTAAAAAAGATAAACTTGAGTTATTTGTAAGAAAATGTATGCACCTTGCGACCATAATGTTAAGTGAGGTCAGATACACAAGCTTAAATATTGCATGCTTCCTCTTATATGAGCAATTCAAAGTGTAACTAAAGAACAAAATACAAGATAGATAAGAGAAAGTAGGGAGACAGATTTTTCTCAAATGGGAATGGAATCAAGAGATGGAGGGAGAGGAGAGGAGGGGAAAGGGAATGGGATGAAAACAGGAATTAAAATGTGTTATGGGGCCGGGGATGTAGCTCAGTGGCACCGCGCCTGCCTCGCAAGCTCAAGGTCCTGAGTTTGATCACTGGTACCAAAAAAAAAAAGTGTTATGTGCAGGTACCAATGCCACACAAGAAATATAAATATTATGTACTGTACACATGGACGATTAAATGTAATGGCGGCTGTAAGTTTTCTTCTGTGTATCTTCTCCGTGTACCTACAATCAGTGTTTAACCCCATCAAGTGAAATGTGGAAACCTTAAACTGTATATGTGATTTTGAAGATCTCGTCTTTATGTCGTAGTCATAAGTTCACATATATGCCAAAAACACCATCAAAAACTGTAATTTTCCTTTCAACTGTCAAAAACATGGCGCAAAAGCTCCAGAGAAGAATGTTTACCACTACCCGATGTTTACCATTTATGTTGCCATTTCTCTTCTCTGATGGTCTCGATTTCTCTGTGGCATCATTTCTCTTCCATCTGGAGAACGTTTCTTTTAGAGAAGTTTTCTTGGCAAGAATTCTGTTAATTTTCCTTCTGTTGAGGATCCTTTCACTTCTCTTTCACTCCTGAAGCTTTTTTCACTGGACAAAGATTTTGGCTTGGCAACTCTTTTCTTTCAACACTAAAATATGGCACTTCCTGGTAGTCTTCATGATCCATTATGAGAAATCTGCTGTTATTTGAGTCATTCTTTGCATAATGATAATACATTTTTTCTAGCTGCTTTAAAATTTGTTGTGTTTAGTTTTCTTAAAGTTGATTATAACATACCTGGACCTAGACTTTTTTGTGTGTGTTTCTCATGTTTAGTGTTTGGTGAACTTCTTTAATTTGTAATTTAATGCCTTCTATCACATTTAGGAGTTTTTGGCTATGACTTATTCAAATGTAATTTTTAATTAATTTTTAACTCTTCTTCCTCCAGGATTCCCAAACCATGAATGTTAGACTTTTGTTGTTGTCTCACAGGTTTATGGTTCTTTTTATTTTTATTCATTTGTTTTTATCTATGTTGTTCAGTTTGGCTTGATTTCCTTTGATCTATCTTCAAGTTCACTGATTCTTTGTTATCGTCATTCTGTGACTAAATTTCTCTAATGAATTTTTATTTTTGTGATTGTATATTTTGTTTCTAAAATTTTCATTTTTTTCTCCATGTCTCTTAGTTTTTGTTGAGAATTTCTCTTTCCATTTATTTCAAATATGTCCTTGGTTATTTGAACATTTGGTTAATGGTTGGGTTTTTTTTGGTCAGGTATTTTCAATACCTCTGTGATTTTGATGTTGGAACTTACTGTCTTTTTTCCTGTAAGATGAAATGTTCTCATTTTCTCATCTGCAGAGTAATTTTGGACTGTATCTTAAATATTTTAAATATATTATTCTACCAGCCTGTTGGCTTATCTTATGATCCTAAGAATTATGTTGAGAGTTTTGCTTTTCCATGTAATTAAACTGGTTAGGTTTATGCTGCAGGTTCCAACATACCTTTTGTGGGTGTGGTTATAGTTCAGTTTTCAAGACTTTTGTAAAGCTCTTTGGATCTGTCCCTTGCATATACCACCCTGTAACTAGTTGGAGACCCAGTTGGTAGTATTTATATTGGCTGAGTTCTTACCATTTTTGATATGCTGACTAGGATCCTATGTATACCTCTGCAATGTGATGATGAGTCCAGGAAGCCATCAAGAAGTTTATTGGCTTTTTTTCTGAGTCCTTTGCTTTAACTGTTATTTTCCTGGTTCTTTTAGATTCCTTGAGACTCCCTTTTTCATATCCCTAGCCAGCAAGCTAAAGCTTTATTCATCCCCACTCTGCCACTTCTTTCTAACATAAGCAGCACTCAGGGCCATATGAGGGAATCCTGAGAGGGAAAAAGGTAAGCTCAGTGCAGTCTGGTGATTGTTCAAATGCTCACTTAACCAAATTTGTCTGTTATTACTTACTTTTTGGTGTCCTTAAACAGCTGCTCCAACCATTCTGTCCTTTTCTTTTATAATTACAGTTGGTGGAATACATGGGGTGAAGTGTATTTGACTATTTTAAAAAGAACAATAAATCTTTTGAATTTATTTTTAGCCTAATTATGGATATAGACTTGTTTCTATTTACTAAGTTTAGGAATAGAAAAGTTTAACAGGTACAACTTTAACCTGGATGTTAGTTATATAGAATAATTCTTGATTTTTATATTCTACATTAAATTTGTCCATCATTAATAATTCAAGCATGTTGCTTGCAAGAAATTTGGAAAATAAAGAAAGGTATGTTTGACAAAAACAACTCAAGTTTTCTCCAACCACGTACAATGATAAGATTTTTCCCTTTTCCTTTATACTTTATTTTTAATGTGTAAGTGTGAGCATGAGTCTATTCATAAACAAAATGAAATAACACTGTATTTATAGATTCTCTTCATTTTGTAATGCATTACAAGCAATATTTGTTACAAGTTTAATAGCTATATAATATTCCACTGCATGAGGTTTTAATAACCCACATTTTTATTTTTTAAAATTTCTTTTGGTACCGGGGATCAAACTCAGGTCCTTGCACTTGCGCAGCAGGTGGCAAAACCACTGAGCTAAATCCCCAGCCCAATAACCCACATTTTTAATACATTCTTGTATAGAGGTACATGACTTCTAGAATCTCCAAATTCTCACAGAGTGCTTTTCATATGAAAGGTGTATGTGATTGTTAAAAATTAATAGATATGCATTATTCAAAGAGTATAGAGAGTCATCAAACTGTTTTCTGTCAGGCACTGATAGAAACTTCTTTGGTGTAGTTACTTTGAAAAATTATTGTCATTCACCGAAAGCTCTGATTTTATTGGTTTCTTTCTCTATCAAGTATTTAGGAAGCAGTGGGAAAATTCAAGGTAAGCATTTTCTGTGCTAGTTATCATAATATTGAGAAAAATAAATTTAATACAGGTTTATTTTAAAAAATCACCTCTTGGCTATAACACACACAAATACATCTCTGAAGCAAGAAGATTGTGTTAGTAGATACGTGGGAGACAGTAAACACTATAATTGTGCTACTGTGGAAAGAGAAATTAAACATAGATGCAAAAATCCTCAGTAAGATACTGGCAAATAGACTACAGAGGATCATCAAGAAGATCATACACCCTGACCAAGTTGGATTTATCCCAGGGATGCAAGGATGGTTCAACGTACATAAATCAATAAATGTGTAATACACTATATTAACTGAGTCAAGGACAAAAAACATATGATCATCTCAATAGATGCAGAAAAAGCATTCGACAAAATCCAACACCCATTCATGATAAAAACCCTACAGAAATCTGGAATACATGGTCTTTATCTCAATTTGATAAAGGCTATCTATGAAAAACTAACAGCCAACATCATACTAAATGGTCAAAAACTGAAAATTTTCATGCTAAAGTCAGGAACAAGACAAGGATGTCCACTATCACCACTCCTGTTCAATATAGTTCTGGAAATATTAGCTATAGTAACTATACAAGAGAAAGAAATAAAAGGAATACAGATAGGCAAGGAAGAAGTTAAATTGTCATTATTTGCTGATGACGTGATACTCTACATAGAAGACCCAAAAAACTCAACCAAAAGACTTCTAGGCTTAATTGACAGATTCAGTAGAGTAGCTGGATACAAGGTCAATACTCAAAAATCAAAAGCCTTCTTGTACACAAATAACAGAGTCACTGAGAGGGAAATTAGGGAAACGGTTCCTTTCACAATAGCATCCAAAAGAAAAAAGAAATATCTAGGAATCAATCTAACAAAGGAAGCAAAAGACCTTTACTCTGAAAACTATAGTACTCTGAAACAAGATATCAAAGAGGGTATAAGAAAATGGAAAGGCATCCCTTGTTCCTGGGTAGGAAGAACCAATATAGCGAAAATGACCATAGTTCCAAAACTGCTATATAGATTGAATGCAATCCCAATTGAAATCCCAACAGTGTATTTCACAGAACTAGAGAAAACAATCTAAGAATTCATTTGGAACTAAAAGAGACCCAGAATAGCAAAAACAATCCTAGGCAACAGAGACATGACAGGGGGTATCACAACCCCAACTTGAAACTATACTACAAAGCTACTGTGATAAAAACAGTATGGTACTGGCAAAGAAACAGACTTGAGTATCAGTGGAATAGACTAGAAGATGCAGAAACAACTCCAGACACACTCAGCTATCTCATCTTTGACAAAGGAGCCAACCATCCTCAGTAGAGGAAAGATAGCCTCTTTAATAAGTGGTGTTGGAAAAACTGGATCTCAACTTGCCAAAGATTGAAACTAGACCCATACCTATCACCATGCACTAAACTAAGATTGAAGTGGATTAAAGATCTAAATATTAAGACAGAAACACTAAACTTGCTGGAAGATATGTTAGGTAGAACTCTTGAAGACATTGGCATAGGAAAAGACTTCATGAACAAAACCTCAGCAGCACGGGAACTAGCAGAAAGAATCAGCAACTGGGATCTCATCTTATTAAAAAGCTTCTGCACTGCAAAAGAAACCACCAACAGAGCTAACAGACAACCTACAATATGGGAAAAAAATTTTAGCAGCTGTTACCTCAGACAAAGGATTACTATCTAGAATATATAAAGAATTTAAAAAAATCAGACCCCCCAAATTCAAAGACCCAATTCAAAAATGGGCATCTGAAATGAACAGACATTTCTCAGATAAAGAAGTAAAAGCAGCAAATAAACATGAGAAAATGTTCAACATCACTGGTCATTCAAGAGGTACAGATGAAAACAACACTGAGAATCCTCTTCTCAGAAAGAATGGTTGCTGTCAAGAAATCAACCAATAACAAATGCTGGTGGGGTTGTGGGGAGAAAGGAACAATTCTCCATTGTTGGTGGGAGTGTAGACTGGCACAACCACTGTGGAAATCAATATGGAGATACCTCAAACAACTGGGATTAGAGGTCCCATTTGACCCAGCTATTCCTCTGCTGGATATCTTGCCAAAAGAATTAAAAGATTCATATCACAGCGATATATGTGCACTCATGTTTATAGCGGCACAGTTTGTAATAGCTAAAGCTTGGAAACAACCCTATCACCCATCATCTGGAGACTGGATAAAGATTTTTTTTTAATAAAATGGAGTACTATGCAGCCATAAAGAATGAGAAACTAGAGACATTTATAGCTAAATGGATGCACATTGAGGCCATACTCTTAAGTAAAATAATTAGGACACATGTAAATACTGAATAGTTTCTCTGGTGTGAGAAACTAAAAGTGTAAATAAGGATCAAAATGTGTAATTGATAATGTAAAATAGGAAGACAAGGTCAAAAGGGGTAGGGGAAGTGGGAGAGGTAGGGGAAAGGAAAGAAGGGAAAGGAAAAAATATGAGAAAAGGAAAAAATGGAAACAAAGTCTTTGTAAAAAGGGAGGGGAGAGGGGTTGAATCGAGGTCAGGGGAATGGGGTAAAAATAAAAACCAAGATACATCATGTAAAGGTACAAGTTCCCAATGATGAATATAACTGTATTTTATGCCTAAAATGTACCAATAAACTTAATGAGAAAAAAAGAGAAATTAAGCAATAGAAAAATTCCTCCAAGTCATATATGTTTATGCATTTCTATTTAATAGTTATCAGAACTACAAAAGTATATAACAAGGATGGGAATGGACTTAAGCATATCCAGGAAAATTCTAGCTAAAATTAATAACTACTATTTTGATAGATTCCACAGTGACATTATTCTTAGCTCATTTTGATAATCACTGCTTTATATGATCTTTTAAAAAGCTAAATTAGAGATTCTGCTATAGAAGTGCTATAATGTAACAAAGATATTGCTGCTAGTGATGAAATAATTTAAAACTTTAATTATAGTACTATGTTCTATTTTGAACCTTATAATAATTATGTCCTAAGGAACATGTTATAACCTTTTAAAAAAGGAATACTTATTCATTTTACTATTTTATTTTAATTTTCTACATTTTGATAAAGGTTTTTAATGTTTATCAGGCTATATTGTTTATCATATTAAAAGGGGTGATATCTTCCCATAAATTTATATAATTATATAGAGGCCTTTAAAATAGAAAGCAATGTAAAGAAATAAAGTATAAAATTACCACTGTAAAGTACCTAATGTTACATGTTATTCAAAAAAGTTATAAAAGATCAACAATATATAATTCAGTGAAATTACATTTCCTTTTCATTTTTAGACTGTCCAACAGGTCTATGTGAGAAATTTTCACTGTAAGCTGACAATTTTATGGAAAAGGTTAAGATTTGAATTTGGTGACTTCTGTCAATTTTTTCTATGGCCCTTTCCATATTTCTAATGTAAAGTAGCACTTTTACATTTTTATATACCTAGATTCACTTATAACTGACAAATGGCATATCTTATGCTGACAAAGATATGTGAGAAGCAGATGTCAGAAGATGAAAATGATTATAGTATGGAACACTTTTTTAAGTAAAATATATGAGTTAATTCACCAGTCATGAAAATGGTCTTAGCAAAGCTTTCTTTGGGTATAGTGTTGGCAGGTGTCATGAAACTTCTGCCAAACAAGTTTATTAATTCATGACCTATTTTCTTCCTTTCTATTGCAACAGCAGCTTCTTTAGAAAGGACTGCCATTTCCACTGGGCAGATCTTCCAATTATGCATGAGGGATGAAATAGACGCAAATCTCCATCACAAATTCAGAAGCAAATAGTGCTTTTAACAACCAAGTGTCCATCTTTCCAGGTTAAAACTTTCCAAATTTTGATGGATGGCTTTTGCACCCTTTGAATATACCTTAAAAGTCATATTGCTGCAGGATTTCACTGGCAACTCATGGAGGAAAGCACAGTCTTTTTGGAATAAGAGGCGTATCTTCACAGAGCTACAGCTGAAGGAGAAATTGTAAGGGCAATGTGTATGTATTGACAGATGGAATAATTTCAAAGGTTTTTTTTTTTAGAAAGAAGTCTGGAGAAAGTCTACCAGTTGTCTGTGTTCAAACAATAATTTATGGAACAAAAATCCAAACTTTTAACCTGCTCCTCTTAAACTAGGCCAGATAGCCAATGTAACACATAACAGCATCATTCCTAAAAGACTACTTAATTATGGTTTTGTATGCTGTCACTGGCCTGTTAGGCATATACCAAAAATTGTTCTATCAACTTTTTGGCTTTATTGTTGAGAATGTTGTTTATCTTACTATTTGTGACCTTTTTTTTGAGATCTCTGGTTTCAGTATCAGTTGTGATTTTCCTGAGCATTGGTTTGTGCCTTACAATGGTTGTCATTTGCTTTTTCCTTTTTGTATGAACTGCTATAAACCTTAATTTTGTTCATCACTTTTAACAAATATATAACATACTATATTACTCTTAAATAGTACCGCTTTTCTAGGCACATCTTAACTGTTTTCTAGGCACATCTTAACCACATTGAGAATACCTTTTTTCATTGCTGTCCATCCAAATATTAACTAATGTTTCAATATCTATTTCTCACCCACCTTTTCCAAGCTCTTTTCCTATTTATGAACTTGTAGCTTTGATTTTCTTAACCATCTCTTAGATCTTGACCTTGTATTGTCTACTGACAAATCTTGCATTGCTTAATATGCCACTTACCTTCATAAGGTGTTAAGTACTAACATCTTAGCTTTCAGGCAAATAATGAATCCTAAAAGTTAAGATCTAGTTATTGCCTAGAACTCACAGTTTCAAGGCACAAACATATGTAAAGTAATAAATAAGTGTATAAGATGAAGTAAGAGCATTAACTTAGAAGGAGTGGTCAGAGCATATTTTGACAAAGCATTATGACATTTACTGGAACCTCTACAAGTAATTACAGTTATTGCAATTTCTCAATTTCCTGTCTATGAAGCATTAACCTGGGCCTTACACAGAATTCTTAGTTTTTTTTTTCTATAAATTTTATTATTCTAGTCCATTTGTTTTGACAAAGTTTGGGATGGTTGTGTGAATTCTGAGTTTTCTCTGGGCAAGAATTCTATATTATTCGGCAGTGACAGAGGAATTATACTGAGCAAAGGGTCAACCAGGACATCATGCAAGAATTTACTATGGCTTGTGTCTGGGGAACATTAAGAAATGAGTCATGATTCCTGTGGATTGGTGCCCCATGCTGAAGTTACAAGTTTTAAACTAGGAAAGCCAAGTGAAACGGTTCCTTTTTAAAGAGTGCATTCTGATACCCTACACAGGAGGAAGAATAAAGTATAGGGCATGTTTGGGAGCTCAGAAAGGAAAAAAAAGACAATTTCACTACCATTGTGAACGACTGCCATCTTGTTGTGTGCTGTGATAACTTTTCTCTTCTAAATGTCCAGTTCACTAAGCCTTCCTGCTATGTTTCTTGAGGAGTTTTGTTTTTGAAGATTTATGCTTTTCTTTTCTCATTTTTTAGCGTAGATAGTGGCATGCTGTTGATAAAACAGTTGCCGGGTTCTATTCAGAGGAGTGAAGTAATGTTCTGCCATTTGTTCCCGAGTACTGGGACTGCTGCTGAAATGTACACAGAAGTGCTAGAATGTTGGTAGAGAATAGCTTATCACAGGGTTTGAGGCAGTGGGAAGGGGGTTACCTCACCTCTTCCCTTGTGGGAAGTTGAACTGCTTGTTTTCCCTGCTGTGACTTCCATCTTCCAGAAATCCTTTTCTCAAGTACTAATACTTGATCATTGGGATTTAAAATATTTATACTTTATCTATTCCCCCGACACACAAATAGCCTAAAGCTTGCATTGTCAAGTACAGAATAACTTGCAAAGCTACCAGATAAGGCTTCCCTGCTGAAGAGAGTTTAGTGTTTTAATCAGTCTCATAGTTAATACAGATATTCTGATCATACTGCTGAAAGCCTTTTATTTTTACTACAGCTTTTTATGCCTTTACCTTGACTTTTCAAATTCTCATATTTTGAGAATAAGTTTTTCTTAATCCTAAATCAAACTTAATGTCAGAAGCTTTTATCAATTAGGTGTTGCCTCAAATAGTAAATGCTACATCATGAAGGTTTTTTTTTCTTTTTTTCCCTTAAATTCTTTTATTGGTACATTTTAGGTATACAATACATTTACATTTATCATTAGGTGCTTGTACCTGTACATGTTGTATCTTGGTTTTTATTTTTTTCCCCATTATCTGTGCGTCCTTCACCCCATCCACCCTTCCTTTTTACATAGACTTCATTTCCATTTTTTTCTCATAATTTTTCCTTTCCCTTCTTTCCTTTCCCCTTACACTCCAACCATCCCTACCCCTTTGAACTTTTCTTCCTATTTCAAATTATCAGTTATTCGTATTAATAATTTCAATCCTTATTTACACTTTCAGTTTCTCACACTAGAGAAGCTATTCAGTATTTACACATGTGTGTCCTATTTATTTCACTTAAGAGTATGGACTCAATATGCATCCATTTAGCTATAAATGTCTCTAGTTTCTCATTCTTCATAGCTGAGTAGTACTCCATTTTATAAAAAAACCCCCACATCTTCTTTATCCAGTTTCCAGTTGATGGGCACTTGGGCTGTTTCCAAGCTTTAGCTATTACAAACTGTGCCACTATATGCATATGGGTGCACATATGTCACTGTGGTATGATTCTTTTAATTCTTTGGGGAAGATCCCCAGCAGGGGAATAGCTGGGTCAAATAGGACATCTAGTCCTAGTTCTTTAGGGTTAGGGCACAGTGGTTGCACCAGTCTGTACTCCCACCAACAATGGAGAATGGTTCCTTTCTCCCCACAGCCCTGCCAGCATTTGTTATTGGTTGATTTCTTGTTAGCAGCCATTCTTTCTGGAGTGAGGTGGAATCTCAGTGTTGTTTTCATTTGCATCTCTTGAATGACCAGTGATGTTGAACATTTTTTCATATATTTATTTGCTGCTTTTGTTTCTTTGTCTGAGAAATGTCTGTTCATTTCAGATGACCATTTTTGAATTGGGTCTTTGAATTTGGGAGGTCTCATTTTTTTCAGTTCTTTATATATTCTAGATAGTAGTCCTTTGTCTAAGGTACAGATGCTAAAATTTTTTTCCCACATTGTAGGTTGTCTCTTAGCTCTCTCGGTGGTTTCTCTTGCAGTGCAGAAGCTTTTTAATAAGATGAGATCGCAGTTTTTGATTCATTGTGCTAATTCCCATGCTACCGAGGTTTTGTTCATGAAGTCTTTTCCTATGCCAATGTCTTCAAGAGTTCTACCTAACTTATCTTCAAGCAATTTTAGTGTTTCTGTTTTAATATTTAGATCTTTAATCCACTTCAATCTTAGTTTAGTGCATGGTGATAGGTATGGGTCTAGTTTTATTTTTTGGCAGGTTGAAGTCCAGTTTTTCCAACACCATTTATTAAATAGGCTATCTTTCCTCCAATGAGAGTGGTTGGCTCCTTTGTCAAAGATGAGGTTGCTGAGTATGTCTGGAGTTGTTTCTGCATCTTCTAATCTATTCCACTGATCCTCAGGTCTGTTTCTTTGCTAGTACCATGCTGTTTTTATCACAGTAGCTTTGTAGTATAGTTTCAAGTTAGGGATTGTGATACCCCTAGCGATGTCTCTGTTGCCTAGGATTGTTTTTGCTATTCTAGGTCTCTTCTAGTTCCAAATATAGTTTTGGATTTTTTTTCTCTAGTTCTGTGAAGTATATTGTTGGAATTTCAATCAGCATTGCATTCATTAAATCTATATAGCAGTTTTGGAAGTATGGCCATTTTCACTATATAGGTTCTTCCTACCCAGGAACAAGGGATGCCTTTCCATTTTCCTATATCCTCCTCGATCTCCTTTTTCAGAGTGCTGTAGTTTTCACTAAAGAGGTCTTTTGCTTATTTTATCAGATTGATTCCTAGATATTTCATTTTTATGGATGCTATTGTAAAAGAATTGTTTCCCTAATTTCTCTCTCAGTGAGTCTGCTATTTGTGTATAAGAAGGCTATTTTTTTTTGAGTGTTGACCTTATATCCAGCTACTCTACTGAATCTGTCAATTAAGCCTAGAGGTCTTTTGGCAGAGTTTTTTGGGTCTTCAATAAAGTATCATATCATCAACAAATAATGACAGTTTAGCTTCTTCCTTTCCTATCTTTATTCCTTTTATTTATTTCTCTTATATAATTGCTGTGGCTAATGTTTCCAGAACTCTATTGAACAGGAGTCATGATAGTGGGTATCCTTGTCTTGTTCTTGATTTTAGTATGAATGTTTTCAGTTTTTGACCATTTAGTATGATGTTGGCTGTTGGTTTTTCATAGATAGCCTTAATCAGGTTGAGATAAAGACCTTCTATTCCAAATTTCTGTAGGGTTTTTATCATGAATGGGTATTGGATTTTGTCAAATGCCTTTTCTGCATCTATTGAGATGATCATATGGGTTTTGTCCTTGATTCTGTTAATATAGTGTATTAAATTTATTGATTTATGTATGTTGAACCATCCTCGCATCCCTGGGATAAATCCGACTTGGTCAGGGTGTATGATTTTCTTGATGACCCTCTGTATTCTGTTTGCCAGTATCTTGTTGAGGATTTTTGCATCTATGTTCATTAGGGAGATTGGCCTGTAGTTCTTGTTTTTGGTTGTGTCTTTCCCTGGTTTTGGAATCAAAGTAACACTTGCTTCCAGGAATGAATTTGGAAGTATTGCTTCCTTTTCAATTTCCTTGATGAGTTTAAAGAGTAATGGCATTAGTTCTTCTTTAAATGTCTTGTAAAATTCAGCAGTGAAGCCATCAGGACCTGGGCTTTTCTTTGTTGGTAAATTTTTTATTACATTTTCATTTTCACTTGTAATTGGGTTATTTAGAATTTCTATATCTTCTTCATTTAACTTTGGCAATTTGTATGTATCTAGGAATCTGTCCATTTCTTGTATGTTTTCCATTCTGTTAGAGTACAGGTTGTCCAAGTAGGTGTTGATGACCCCCTGGATTTCTGCTTGGTCTGTTGTGACTTCACCTTTTTCATTCTTACTTGTATGGATTTGAGCCTTTTCTTTCCTTTTTTGATAAGTTTGGCTAAAAATTTATCAATTTTATTTATTCTTTCAAAAAACCAACTCTAATTCATTGAATATTTTGTATCATTTTCTTAGGCTCCATTGTATTGATTTCTTCTCTGATCTTTATAATTTCCTTTCTTGTAGGAGCTTTGGGTTTGCGATGCTCTTCTTTTTCTAGGAGCTTGAGATTCTCCATTAGGTTATTTATTTGAGTTATCTCTGTTTTCCTAATATGGGCATTCACTGCTATGAATTTCCAGCATAGAACTGCTTTCATTGTGTCCCATAGATCCTTGTATGTTTTACTGGCATTATGATTTACTTGTAGAAACTGTCTAATTTCTTCTTTAATTTCCTCTGTGACCCATTGGTTATTCAGGAGAGTGTTATTTAGTTTCCATATGTTTGTGGGAGTTTTGTGGTTTCTTATGTTATTGATCTCCAATTTTATTGCACTATGGTCTGATAATATACAGGAGGTATCTTCAATTCTTACATTTACTTAGACATGTCCTATGAGCTAGCATGTGGTCTATTTTGGAGAATGACCCGTGTACAGCTGAAAAGAATGTGTATTCTGATTTTGTGGGGTGGAACACTGTATAAATATCTATTAAGTCCATTTGTTCAAAATCTTGGTTCAGTTCTGAATTTCATTGTTGACTTTTTGTCTAGATGATCTGTCTATTTGTGATAGTGGGGTATTGAGGTCCCCCACTGCAATTGTATTAGTGCTTATTTGGTTTTTCATGTCCATTCATATTTGTTTTGTATAGTTGGGGGCATTTGTGTTTGGTGCACATATATTTAGGATTGTCATCTCTTCCTCTTGGATTGTTCCCTTCACAAGGATGTAGTGACCATCTTTGTCTCTCTTAATTAGTTTTGGTTTAAAATCTACTTTGTCTGCAAGTAAGATTGCTACCCCTGCTTTTTTCCAGGTTCCTGTTGCATGGAGAACTGTTTTCCATCCTTTTACTTTCAGTCTATGAATTTCTTTTTGAGTTAGGTGTGTTTCTTGTATATAGCATATTGTTGGAATTTGTTTCTTAATCCATTCTGCCAGTCTATTTCTTTTGATTGGTGAATTGAGGCCATTAACATTGATAGTTATAATTGATAGATATTGACTCATCCTTGTTGTAATATTTAACTGTTGTTTGCTCTTTCAGTTTTTAATTTTTCTCCCTTTCCCTTTAGTTTCTTGCCTTGCCTGGTGCCTTCCCTCTGTTGGGCCTCATGGAGTTGTGACCTTCATTGTCTTTTTCTACAATATTGTTTAGAATTGTTTGGAGTGCTGGTTTGGTATTCATGAAATTTCTCAGGTGTACTTTGTTGTGGCAGTATCTAATTTCCCCATTGATTTTGAAAGATAATTTTGCAGGATACAGCAGTCTAGGTTGCATATTATTTTCTTTCACGGCTTGAAATACTTCACTCCATGCTCTCCTTGACTTGAGGATTTGTGTTGAGAAGTCTACTGTTATTCTGATGGGCTTTCTTTTGTATGTGATTTGTTTCTTTTCTCTAACTGTTTGTAGAAGTTTATTCTTCTGTTGGGTTTCTGGGATCTTGACTATTATATGTCTAGATGTAAATTTTTTTTTGATCGTGGCTAGTTGGAATTCTATATGCCTCACTTATCTGTATGTACAATTCTCTACCTCTGTCTGGGAAGTTTTCTACTATTACTTCTGTGAACAGTTTTTTTATGTCAGTTGTACTTTCTCCTGTTTTTTCATGGACTCTGATCAGTCTTATGGTATTCTTCTTTGCATCATCTAGCAGCTGCTAGATTGATTTCTTGTGGTCCCTTACTATTTTTAAGAAATCTCTGTTTTCTTGGTCATTAAGCACAATCCCGTCTTCTATATCTGATATTCTATCTTCACGTTCCCTTAATCTGCTATGCATGCTTTCAATGGAGTTTTTAATCTCCTGGATATCTGTTTGAATCTGTTTCATGGATTCCATTTCTTTCTTATGTTGGGTGATCATGTTCCCATTTCTTTCTTATGTGGGCATTCATGGCTTCCAGCATGTTTCTGAGCTCATCTATTTTTTTTTTTTTTTATCTATTTCTGTTCTAGAGCCTCTAAACATGTCTTCCACTCTGCTCACCATCTCTGTAGTTATCTGGGAAATTATTTCTGTTTTGAATTTTTCTAGGGCCTCATTCATCTGTTTTGTTACTTCCTGTACTATCAGTTCAGGGTGTCCAGGTGATTGATTATCAGACTTTTCCACCTCATTTCCCCCAGAATTTACCCTTGGAGGGGTGAAAGTCTGAGTTTGTGCCTTACTTAAATGTTTTCTTATTTTTGTTTTTGGTATTGTCCTTGGTTTAATTCCTGGGTTGATACTTTTAAGTTGCTTATTGTAAGTATCTTTGTTGCTTGTAATTAGAACCTTTATGAAATGATTGCTTCTCAGAGGTGTCTTCCAGATATAGCTAGTTTTTAGGTTTTGAGTCTCTAATGACTCTGAGGCTGTCTCATTTTCATTATACCATGAAGGACAACTGATTAGATGAATCTCAACACCTTAGCCTAAATGATACAATCAGCTACACGATAGCATCAAGTGCATCTTAGAAAATGACAGTTTGTGACAGTTGTTAATCTATCATCTTTAACTGTGTGAATTAAATCAAAATTAAGGACCAACCCAACATATGTTTATAGTGAATAAACTCTTCAATATAGCAACTTTACCCTTCAGGATGGGGAGTTAGAAGAAGTTGTGAGTGAGTGATAAATAGGTAGAAGGATAGGGAAAGGTTAGCAGTGAGGCCAGAGGACACAGGTGAGAGAAGGAAAAAGAGAATAAAAGAAAAATAAAGAGGAAATCTGAATTAAGGCCAGAACAGGAAGAAAAAGGGAGATAAAGAACAATGTGGGAAAGTGAGAGAATGAGAGTAAGAGAGAGAGAGAAAGAAAAGAGGAAAAGAAAAATAGAAGAAAAAAATTTGAAAAGAGTAGAAAAAGTGAAAATTAAAAATAAGAGAGAGAAAAAATAATTTTGATAATAAATAAAAAATGAAAATGAAGGGCCTCCTTCAGGGTATGTCTCTGCTGTCACGATAGACAATGTGGGCGGCACTGTGCAGTTATAAGTCAGTGAATCTCAGCAAGCCAGTCGCAAACCCGTGGGATTCAGGCAGATTTCTGGCGGCAAGTCCCAAGTTGAGCTCCGTGTCCTCCTGCAGGGTTGAAATTTATAAGGTTCTCCTGCAGGTTCCAGCTGCCCTTCCCCTGAATATAGTCCAGGTTCCGATGGGAGGTGATGATCCCTCCAACTTACCAAGTATGGTGGTCTGGTGTCCCCTGTGTCTTTGTAGTGTGGAGCCAGGTAGCCATACAGCCAGGAGGCCGAGGCGGGGTGGGGGTGGGGGTTTGTCCTCAGTCTCCAGTGCGGCTAAGCAGATCGCAGCTGTGGGCGAGGCCAGCTGCGAGGAGTCCTCAGCTTCAGTCTGGTCCCCACCTGCTGGTGCGTGTGGCGCTGGTTGGAGGAGCGGGCGTCCCAGCGGCCTGGGACCTTTCTCTCTCCGGCAGGCTTAGCAGGCCACCGCTGTGGGCGTACATCATGAAGTTTTGAAGCAAGCCAGCGATAATCTGTTAAAACAGACTACACACATTCATGTATAACCACCCCTAGAACAAATTCACAGCTTAGAGCACAATCTTTTAAGATGGTAATTTCAGCTGCCTGCTTCCTTATTTCTCCCTAAATTATTATTTTTCTTCAGATCCTCTTATGAGCAGTATCTCACTTTATGAATCCATTTTCCTCCTGTGTCTTTGCAGCAAAAACTTTTTTCTCTAAGTTATTATGTATTTATTAGGCACTCAGCCAAGACTTTGATAAGCCTCAGTATTACAAATTCAAATCAAAATTCTTGCTTCCTATGAGCTATCAGTGTAGTATGTTAAGCAACCCACGACAATAGATCACTACTATAGGGTGGCCAGCTGCAATCATGGTATTCCAGATCTTCTGTAAAAAGGTAATGATTATATTATTTCTGTGTAGCATATAGGGTTAGACCCTACACAATTTCACATATTTGGGTATAATTTAAGGAAAACAAAATATGTAATGTTACTGTTGTCATAAATATTTCAAAGAATGAAAATTTGGTTGCTGCAGTACTAATAATTTCTACTGTAATTGTTTGGGTTGAATTGGAATCATAACTTCAAAGACCAAACTGAGGGAGGTAGCTTAGTCAGGTTGTACAGATACCTACTGCTTCGATAGATCCATCCTAGGACAGAGGGAACTACGTGTTGGAGGGAAATGTTACTACTCTGTTTATCTTTGGCGGCCCATGAGCAGGAGGTGGAGGATTCTAAATGTCAATTTAGAGAAGGTATTCTATACAAATTTTGAAGAGCTTATGTTAATGTTGCAAATTCCCACGAATATGATCTATTTACAAGCAAAAAATCCTCTTGGAGCAATTTTTACAATGATGCTTTTTATACCTTTTAGCATATTGCTTATCAAAATGGCCTTTCTCTGTGGTTTACTTTCTTTCCAAGTGCTCTTTTTTATTAAAGGCAGGAGCATGACACTGTGGATGAGGAGAATTGAACTGATAGAAACTGCAAAGAAAAAATAAAATGGGTTTTATTGTAACTCTAAAGGCACATTTCAAATCCTGGAATATATTTAAGAATAAAAAGTTGAAACTCACACCTGTCCAGAAATTTATAGTTAAGGATCACCTCGTGTTCATGTTTTCTAATTCACCATTACATGCTAATGGGTTTGTGTTGATAAAGAGGCCTATCTCTTTCATCAGCTTGTCTCCACACTGGGCTTTATGACTTCCAAAGACGAGGCCACTGAAACACCTGCTCAGACAGCATGAAAGGCAGTGGGATTACAGCACACAGCTGAAGAAATCAGTGCTGATCTGGAAATTAAAGACTCTCTCTACCTATCTTGATGTTTTTATATTCAAAGATACAGACTAGGTCAATCTTAGAGCCCTAGAGAATAATAACAAAAAAGCACTTTAAAAGAAGCTTTAAAACTTCTCTTCCCCAAAAAAGTGTCCTTGGAAAAAAATTGCCTTTTCTATTCCTCTGCTAGCATAGTTTTTGCTCTATTGCCACTTAAACACAGATTCTTTGAGTCTCAAAACATACTCCAGTGTGATTACTTAGGGTGAAGCACTAGGAAGATTGTGATACTCGACTGTTTCACTAAAGCAGTGCTCAGAATGAGTCGCAGCAAATTGTGTTCACTGAATCGTCTGGCCAGTGCAATTGTCCACAATTATACCCAGTCTACTTCTGGAAACAAGTTTTCTATTCTAGGTGAAGGATTTGCTTACCGAAATCTAACTGATCAGTGTTTTGCTGGGAACACGGGTTAGGGGGATGGAGCTCTAATCCCAGGAGGCCAGAATGTTACCTTGTATGCTTTGCCTCCTTCGTCCCCCTGTCTCTCTTTTGGTAGCCTCTCCAGGTGAGTGGCTGGATCACAGTAAGATGAGAGTATTCCTAGATATCCTCTAGTGTCTTTCAGACTCCTCAGAATTATTAATATTCCTCTTCTGTCATTAAAACCTCAGGATGTCTGCCATGTTTTGGACGTAAAATGTCCCCAAAGACCAGGAGCTGGGGACTTGGTTGCCACCTGATGGGCTTTTGGCAGATGATTGGTTCATGAGGACTCTATCAATGGATTAATCCATTGACAGCATTGTTGAGAGGTGATGGATCTAAGTTAAAGGGAGTGGGTCTTGGGGTATGTGCCACTGGGGATTCTGTCTTGGCCCTTGGATCCTCTCTGGCTCTCTTTCTCTGCTTCCTGGTTTCCCAGAGGTAGCTTTTTTCCACCAAACCTTCCCCACCATGATGTATCCTTTTCTCAGGTCCAGAAACAAAGGACTTAGCCGACCAAATACTGAAACTTCTGAAACTGTTGGCCAAAATAAATCTTTCCCCTTTAAAATTTTTTTTTCATGCATTTTGTCATAACGACAAAATGCTAATGCCATGTCGATCTCTGGAAAACTGTATATAATTATGCTAGAGCTGATAAGTTATAAGTAAATAAATAGCAACACATTTTGTTTGCAGGGTGTCTGTTTACATTTTCAGCCATTTGAAAATTGATCTTTCCAATCTTGTGATTAGGTAAGGACAAATATATTATTGATCTCCATTTCCAGGTGATTCTAGAACCCAAGGCCTTAAGACTGTTAAGTAGAAGAGCTGACATGCCAAATCACAAGGTCCTTTTATAGCATGTGACAGGCTCCCAAAAAGAACAGAGTGAGAGTTCATATTAAATTTTTTAGTCTATCCTAAAATCTGCATCAATAGCAGTTGAAAATGAGTAACGTGAAGAGGAAAAGTAATAACATTAATATTGTTTAACAAATTCTAAAATACCAAAGTTAGAGATCTGAAGAATATTCCAGTCCTGATTGCTAAGGAAGCCTGATTATAAAAAGTGAAGCAAGGTATATTGAGAAAGCTTTTCTGATAGGGCAACAGAGCAAGGAGAATCACCAAGTAATATGGCCAGTGAGCATCTTGGAATAGTTTCCTGTCAAGCTCAAATATTTGTAACTGTGCTCCTGAGTCTTGTCTTGATCTTATGTCAGTGGTTTGGAGAGAAACAGAGCTTAATGTGGGGTGTAACTATAAACCTTGCCTGGCAACATAAAAAAAGTTATAATTTTACATATTATTCAACATATCAAAGAAGCATGATCAACAAATGGCCTCCTCAAAATATAGCCATTTGCTATAGCCATGGCCATTTGCTGGCGACACAACTCTAATGAAGCAAGGAGACTGTGGTGCCCAAGAAGCCAAACTAGGGAAGGGTTGAGGGCAAGAGCAGCTTGAGAAAGATTCCAGAACCTCTCACTGCTGATATGTATGGGGCCTGAGAAAGAGGGCAGAGAATGGAGGAAACTTCTCATTTCTCTGAGGCTGGAACAAACTTCTTTTTTATTGTGGAGATTGTGAAGCATGAACTTTGGAACAACCAGTAAACACTATTGATTTTAAGATCAATAAAATGTAAAGAGATTTTGTGTAGGATAACAGAGAAAGCTGCTTATGTAACATTTTATAAGCAAAAATAAAAAATAAAAAGAATGAAAAGAAATCTTGGAGGAGAAAGAAAAAAAGCAAAGCACCACAAGGTAGATGTTTATTTCATCAGACTTGTAATATGATTAGTGGAAAATGGCCTTGTCCTTACTCAAGACCCCTTCCTTCATAACTTTAGGATAATCAGGATAATTAGGGCCAGTAAAAACCACATTCCCTGCAACTGCTCTTTGAGGAATGCCTCCATAACCCCTGGTAAGGGAACAAAGTGAGGTGCTGTGGGCTCCTAGGGAAGAAAGAGATGTGAGGAGGGGGAGTAATACTACTGATCTAAAGAGTCTTATGTAAAGGAAGCCTTGCTACTAGTGGGACATCGTGTCTCGACGAGGCTTTGAGCTTCTGTTACCTGCTCAACTCTTAGCACCTCAGGCCACAACGCTTGGCAGCCTTGTCAATAATGGGTTCTTAGGCAAGAAGACCCCCTAGATTGAAGGGTGAGAACTCTGGAAACAGAAAGGGCTCTAATGTATGCTGCTGCCCATGTTAGTTGGATAGTAAAGAGAACAAACCTGCCTTTATGGACCTGTAACCAATAACCTATTTCATCTTGTAATTTTTGTTATTTCCTCCAAAACGGTAGATTATAAAACAGATTGAAAAAAGTTTAAGCTAAATTGCAGTGTGAGCTGCATGGTGACTATGAGGGACATGAGGCACATCTAGAAATTTTTGAAGCTAAATTAAGAAGAGCTACCATGACCCCTTCCCTGAATCTCATAGATATACAGCATAAGTGCCTCATTTGAGAGGATAGAACCATTCATTGACATAAGGATGATGGCTAGAAAATTACCATGACACAAAAAAAGGTGGGGGGATAGCAAATATACACTGAAATCTAAAACATGGTGGATTCCAATGTTGCGTCAGTATGTGAGCTCACTTGACAGATGTCATTGTTAAATTTTCAAGAGTGTTTTAAGTTTGCTATTAAATAACATCTGTTTTTAAAACTAACATATCCATATAAATCAATATACAAAGATAAATACTCAAAAATCATAACTTCCAAATTATTTTTCTGTTTTATTACTATTTAGGGTCTTAACAAGGTCATTTACCTATGTTGCAGCTGTCTGGTAGAAACCTGTGTTTCCTAGGGCACACCTCTTAATCCCCAGCTCACAGACGTCATCTGGGTACCTTGCAGTTGGCCATATTGGGCAAATGTGACATTCAGTTCTTAATTCTTGTTTCATTGATTGTCTATGCTTAAAAAAAATTTCCCAAACACAGAATAAAGTTGAAACCATGTCATGCAGTTGCACTGAGAATTGTACAAAATTAAGGAAATAGTCACCCATCAGTTGAAAATCATTATCTGATTTATTTGGCAAAGATACTACTCACATTTTTAATGAGTAAGTGAGGTGGAGACATACATCTGTGATGTGCATTTGCCCCTTGTTAAGGTAAACACAAGTGTCAATGAGCACTCATGTCATGTATCAGTCATATATCAGATTTATTGACAACATATTTATTAGAGAAAGAGATGGTGGGTTGGGATAGAACTTCATTTGTAATTGTAGCCATAATTTGTCTAAGCAATACAAGAGTAGGACAAAAATCAATGGAAGTATTCTGTTTCAATCAAGACCTGTGTAGAATTTATAAAAATGTGTATTTTATGTTTTATCATTATTTGTTAATTGTATATTACAAATACTCGCATTAATAAAAAACATATATATATATCCATTTTTGCCAGCATAATACCATTTAAGAGGTAAAATTGTCTCTTTATTATCTTGCTTAATCCCATAGTAACTCCTTGAAGTATGGAAAAACAGACGTATCATTGCTATGACACGATGAATGCAGCTGGCACAGAATTTAGTTGAGATGAGATCTCAGGTATTCTGACCAATGCTTGGGCTTTTTAACTGATACCACACTGACACTGGCACTTACTAGTTAGTGCCTTAGTTAAGTCACTCATGCTACATTCTGGTCTTGGTATCCTAGTTGGTGAAAGGAAAATGATACTATTTATGCAGTCCTCCTCTGCATTGTTGGAGGATTAAATATAAAAATAATTTGCAAACTCTCAGAAGCTAAAGCAATATATGATTATTTAGGGATGAGTTAGGTATTGGAGATGGCATCTTTCTTGAAGAGCTTTACTACTCTGAATCTGGCTCAGCCTCCTTGAAATTTTTTCCATATACTACCTGAAAACAGAATGTGTATTTGATTTTCTTTTGCAATTACTTTCCATTATAAATTGCTGGATATTCTTGCTCTGGGCTTCAATGCAAAACTCCAACATATTTTTGTTCAAGCATTGTTAATTTTTTCAGTAATAGACTGATGTCTTCTTAGAGTGTTTGGCAACTTCGTATGTCTGAGTTTTTATCAGCCTAAAGCATCCCTGGAGGTAACATATGACCAGTGTATACTGGAGAAGCAGCTAGCAGATGGAAACCAGTGCATAAAAGAAAATAGAGAAATCAAATTTATTTTTTGAAAATGAAATTTTTTGCATTAGAGTATTACTGCTAATAATTTTAGGTAATTTGAAGTTGTTGGTGACTATAAACACATGTTCATACCCTCTGGTACCTAGGTATTAGTTTGCTGCATGGATACAAGATAATTTTGTCCTACATCTGTCTCCCAATGCCAAAGAACTTCTAGATGATGACAGTTTCTATTGCAATTCTGTGTGCTTATTGGCCCTGATTCTGCTAGGTAATTATAATACCTAACATGGCATTAAGGCTCACTGCATGAGCTAATGCCTCGGTAAGGAATTAATCAAATCTGAATGAAAAGGTCATTAGAAAGTTAAATTATGTCAGTGATACTAGGCTAGCACCACATAAGCAAGAATTATACTTCATTGTAATATATTAGATCTTTAAATTTAGTCATTAGCTTCACCTCACTAGGGACATCTAATTATTGATGTGGTTAATTACTTAAGTCCATTGACCATCATCTAGTATTCTATTACTTATACTTTCTGCTGTTTGAAAAATGTGTTATGTAACAATCTTAATATATACTTATGCTTTCCCTTAATTACTATTGTCTATGAGTTAATGAAATCAGAGATAATCGAATAAAATGGAACCAATGGCTATTTATTAAACTCTTACTCTGCAAAAACTTGTACATTGATATAAAGGAAAATTTTCTTTCTGTCGCAATTCAATTTCCTAACACACTTGAATTTACTTCTTTAGAGGAGCTTTCATGACCTCCTCTGGCATTGTCCTTGACCAGAACAGATCAGATGGAGACAATGCAAGGAAATTAGCTTTAAGGGATTCCAGATAATTTGAGATAGACAAATGGTTCAGGATCATCTAGCAGCTGAAGGTCCACTTTCTCTAGAAGGATCATTAAGTAGTGATGTCACCTCCTTTTAATTAAAGTGTCACAGTGCAATATTAATCTTCTTGGTTCTAAGCAAGATCCCAAGGACACCAGCAGCTTCTTGACCTGTGTGAGTCAGGAGAGTCTAGATAACAAGCAATTCCAAGGTTTTATTTGTGTGAAATAAATTTATTTCCTGCTTATGCCCCATGTGCTTTGTGAATTAGCTGAAGTCTCTCCTACATGCTTCATCATTTAGGCACTTAGACTGTCAGAGGCTCCATCCTCATGGGAGAAGGAAGAGCACACAGCGAGTTACACGTAAAATTTACCCAGAAGCACAGTCTTACTTTGTGCTTCAAAGTAACACAACCAAAATATTTGTACTCAGCCATAATGGCTATCGCTCATCAACATGAAGGACATCTGTGGTGGGAGCAAGAGAGGCAGCAGGTGTCAAGGCAACTTTGTTATATCTTTTCTGGTCCGTGTGGCTACCTCACTTCAGCTAAAATTCTATAACCGTTAGCAGTACTTAATGGAACTAACTGAACGTAATGAGTGGCATATGCACTCTTTCATCTGAAATTCATTTGAGATGCCTCAGTTCCCCTGCTAGAACCTCAATATCTCCCAACATTCTCATATAGCATTGCTCAAAATAAAAATTTTAATCATTTAGTTATTTTCCTAAGCTTGATGAGGGAAGTAACTGTCTGTAATCTCAGGTTTTTTACACAGCATCTCACTCGTTGTCAAGCTCAGAGTAGCTATAAATAAATTCAAGCAGTGTGAACAAATGAATGAAGGAGGAAATAGAATTTCAGCTAAGTAGAAGGAAACTATCAGACACTGAGGGCCATCAGCTCATGAAGGGAAAGACTAATAAGGTCGGTTGACAGAAACTAGAGTTTCTCAGGGTGGACAAATTAAATCATGCTAGTGGGTTGTGCTATTCTGTTTTATGATCTATGTGGGCATTGGTTGCTTTAAGGATTATTGCAACTAGCAGGAGGAAAAGTCCATAGATGTAGCCATTATTCATACTATTATGTCAACTTGATTAGACTAAGAAATTCTGAGGGAATTAGTAAAGCACATTTCTGTGTTTGTCTGGATGAGTCATGTACATGTGACCAGAGGTGCTATTTATGGTCCCTGGTTACTTCCTCTCTGGTGCTGTTCATCTGCTCTGCTTCCCAGGCACCATAAATTAAGCATTTTTGCACCACTGCTTTCTTCCACCATGATATTTCTGCCTTGGAGCCAGCCAACAATGGACTGAATCCCCTGAAACCATGAGTCAAATTAAACTTCTCATCCTTTAAGCTGTGTTGTTGGATTCTGTCATGAGTGATGTCCCCATGACAGAAAATCTGACATACAATAAGTAAAACTCCATCTGGCTTTAGGTAAAGATGCAACCTGGCATCTTTTAGAGCAGAAGCTCTACATGGGAGTGAGAGCTACTTTGCAGCCCAATCTCATAGGTGAAAACCCATTACTTTTGCCTTTTGTGGCACGCAGAGTAATATAGCCTCTGTCTCGATGCCAAAAGATGCCCATGTTCTAATCCTTGGAACCTGTGAACATGTTACCTTACAGAGTCAGTAAATTAAAGATCTTGAAATAAAGAGATTGCTGGGGTGTTCCCTCCTTCATTACAAAAATCCTTAAGAACTAGAGATGGAGGTGTGTCGAGAGAGAGAGAGAGAGAGAGAGAGAGAGAGAGAGAGAGAGAGAGAGAGATACTGAAGATGTTCCATTGCTGACACTTTGATGAAGTAGGGACCACAAGTGGGCTAGAAATAAAGGCATCCTCTAGAAGCTGGAAAAGACAGGAGAATTAATTCTTTGCAAAAGAAGAAATGTAGCCTTGCTGGTGCCTCAGTCTTGCCCATGGAAACACGTTTTGGACTTCAGAGCTGTATGGTTCTAAGGTACTGAGTTTGTGGTAATTTATTGCCACATGTGTTAGGAAACTGATGTGCGGTTATTCTGTTTTATTTTAGAAATGTACACTCATAAGAGAGCATGGAGTAGCATGAGTGTCGGGGTGAAAGAATCAGTGATGACCATCATAAAGCCTCCCTACCATGCACCTGGAATGTGCAGCCTTACAATTCACTTACAAGTTCTCACTCACAAATTTTGTAAATTTATTATTTTGTATTTGTATTTTGTACACATATTATTATGTAAGTTATACCTAAATATTCCTGCCTTAAAAAGATATAAAAATAGGTTTGGGGATTTAGCTCAGTGGTTATAGCATCTGCCTCACAAACGCAAGTTCCCGAGTTCAATCCCCAGTACCAAAAAAAAAAAAAAGATATAAAAATAATTATCTTGTCTCCAGTATAGGCCATGTTACTGTGCTTTTTCCAACATTACACTGGAAATGATGTCCCACTGTTGCATAGACAGGTGGGAGTGAGTTTTGTTTTCTTTTATTTTTCATTAAGTTTATTGGTACATTTTAGGTATAAAATACAGTTACATTCATCATTGGCATCTTGAACTTTTACAGGATGTATCTTGGTTCTTATTTTTTCCCCATTCTTCTGCCCTTCCTTCACCCCTCCACCCCTCTTTCCTATTTATAAAGACTTTGTTTCCATTTTTTCCTTTTCCCATATTTTTTCCCTTCTTTCCTTTCCCTACTCTTCCCACTTCCCCCTCTCCTTTAGACCTTTTCTTCCTATTACACAATATCAATTATACATTTTTTAAAAAATTACAATATCAAGATCTAGAGGACATTACCACAGATTTTACAGAATTTAAAAGGATATAGAAAGCATATTACAAAAATCTTTTTTGAAATAAATTTGACAACTTCTATGAAGTACCTTGGAAGAAAAATTGGGGAAACTGACTCTGGGAGAAATATAAAATTTGAATAGCACCTATTAAAGAAAGTATATTCCTAGCTTGAAAACTTACCTATATGACAACAGCAGGCTCATATATATTTTAACTGATAAATTACATCAAATATTTAAAGTAGAAAAAAGAAAGAATACGTTTCCCCTCATTTTAGGAAATCAACATTGTGTTAATACTAAAGCTGGATAAAGATAATAGAAGAGAAAAGTATGAACATAAATAAAAATTTGTTTATGGGCCAAGGATTTAGCTCAGTGGTTCCGATGCCTGCTTCACAAGTGAAAGGTCCCAAGTTTGATCCCTGGTACCAAAAAAAAAAAAAAAAAAAAAAAAAAAAAATTTTGTTTAACAAAACAAACTATTAGAAATCAGATCTGGCAGTATGTAGAAAGTGGTTTTATTATAGGGATGGCAGTGTTGTCTCAGGATTGGAAGATCCATCCCCATAAGTCATCATTTTAACAGAGGAAAGGAAAAAGCCATATGATCCTATCAGTAGTTGCAGAAAAAGTATTGGACTAAATTCTACAGCTGTTCATGGTAGAAGCTATCAGGAGACTAGAAGTAGAACAAAACCTTCTCAACAGATACAAGACATGTACTCCATACTTGCAGCAAAAACACCTTATATGAATGGAAAAGATAAAATGCTTTCTCCCTAAGGTGGGGAATAAGGGCAGATATGCCTACTCTTCATCTGTCCATTAAACTTTGAAACATAGGCCCAGACCAAAATAGTTTGGCAATAAAAATAAACAAATAGCATAGGATTGGCAAGGTAGAAGTAAAATCTTTATATGTAGGCATGATCATCTACAGAGAAAATACTAAGAAATCTCTAGGAGCCCTAGAACTTGTATTTGAATTTAGCAGCATTAGAAAACACAAGGTATACATAAAAATTCAGATCTATGTGTACTCGCTATAAATGAAGAATTAGATATTGAAATTTAAAAGTTATGTAGGAATAGAAGGGCCCTGGAAAAGTAAAAAGAAAAAAAAAACAGTGTTGGAAGACATTTATTACCTAATTTTAAGACTTTCTCTAAAGCAATGGTAATAAAGGCAGTGTTGATATAAAGAAAGACATATAGATCAATGGAATAAAACAGAGAACCTAGAAATAGAACCACACATATATGGTCCATTGATTTTTGAAAGATTATTTAACATTAACATTTTATAGAACATAAACTCAACTCAAGAGCAGAGGTAAAGATAATGTTTTCAACAAATGGTACTAGAACACCTGGTATCTGTATGTAAAAAATTAACCTCAACCCTTTATTTTCATACATAAAAATAACTTGAAAGGATCTATGAACCTAAATATGAAAGATTAAAACAATAAAACTCTAAGAAGAAATTATAAGAAAAAATGTTCATGAATTTAGGGTAGGCAAGAATTTCCTAGGATACAAAAAAAATGATGTATAAAAGAAAAAAATTGATAAATGAGATTCCATCAAAATTTAGAACTTTAAATGACATCGTTAAGAAAATGAAAAGTAGTCCTTAAACAGACCATATTAATAATGCATATAACCTATGACCAGAATATATAAAGAACTCTTACAGCTCATTAATAAACAATCCAATTAAAAAGTAGACACAAGAAGATGATAAATAGCCAGTACATCACAAGGAAAGGTGTGCAACACTAGAATCAGAAAAATATTAATCAGTACAATAACAAGATTGTATTATACACTCATTAGGGAGATGAAGTTAAAAGTTTTAAAAGAACAAATGTCAGCTTAGGTATGAACCAGTTAGAACTGTCTAATACTGCTAATGTGAATGTAAAATGATAAAACCATTTTGGAAAACAATATGGAAATTTCTTGTATTACTGTTAAGAACCAACAGTTTTGTTCTTAAGTTTTTACTTAAGAGAAATTAAAACACATGTTCACAATACATTTGTACATACAGGTTGACTGTCCCTTATCTGAAATTCTTGGGACTAGAAGTGCTTCAGATTTTGGTTTGAAATCCACTTGATCTGCAAAGAGGATAGCTACTCCTGCTTTTTTTCAGTTTCCTGTCGCATGGAGTATTGTTTTCCACCCTTTAACTTTCAGTCTATGAATTTCTTTTTTAATTGCTTCTTGACCCATTCTGCCAGTCTATTTCTTTTGATTGCAGAATTGAAACCATTAACATTGATGGTTATAACTGATATACATTGACTTATCCTTGTCATGACTTTTTCTTTTTGTTTGATTCTCCCCCTTTGCATTTAGTTTCTTGTCATGCTCAATGGATTCATTCTGCTGGGCTTCCTGGGGTTGTGATCCTCATTGTCTTTTCCTAGGGTATTGTCTAAAATTTTTTGGAGTGCTGGTTTGGTATTCATGAAGTTGCTAAGGTACTCTTTGTCATTAAAGTATCTTATTTCTTCATCAATTTTGAAAGAGAGTTTTGCAGAGTACATCAATCTGGGTTGGAGGCTGTTTTCCTTTAGGGCTTGAAATATGTCACTCTAAGCTCTTCTTGCTTTGAGGGTTTGTGTAGAGAAGTCTGCTGTGATTCTGATGTGTTTTTCTTTGTATGTGATTTGTTTCTTTTCTCTAACTGCTTGTAGAATTTTGTTCTTCTGTTGGGTTTCTGGAATCTTAACTATTATATGCTTATTTGTAGATTCTTTTTGATCAGGGCTAGTTAGAGTCCTTTATGCTTCATTTATCTGTATGTCAAGCTCTTTCCCCTGTTTGGGAAGTTTTCTGCCATTACTTCTGTGAAGTTTTTTTTATGTCATCTGCACTCTCTCCTGTTTCTTCATTGACTCTGATCAGTCTTATGTTATTCTTCTTTGCATGGTCTAGCAGCTTCTGGATTGATTTCTCATGGTCCCTTACTATTTTTAAGAAATTTTTCTTTTCCTGGTCACTAATTGCCATCTCATCTTCTATATCTGAAATTCGGTCCTCAGATTGGCTCATTCTGCTGCATAAACTTTCAATGGAGTTTTTAATGTCCTGGAAATCTGTTTGCATCTGTTTTATGGATTCAATTTTTTTCCTATGTTGGGATTCCATCATGTTCCTCAGCTCCTCTATTTTGTTTTAAATCTGAGTCCACTCTAGATGTATTAATCATGTCTTGCACTATGGGGACAATCTCTGCTGTCATCTGAGAAATTATTTCTCATTTCATTTTTTTCCAAGTCCTCTTTCATTGCCAGTTCAGGGAGTCTAGCTTGTTGAGTATCAGATTGTTCCATCTCCATCTCGTTGCTCTTTGGGGTTGCCTTAGGTGATCTCGAAGTCTGGTTTTGATACTTGTTTACATGTCTTCTCATTTCAACAGATGCAGCCTGCTGTGCCTTTGTTGAGGCAAATTTTTGATCAACCAGTGGTCTTCAACTCTCAGCAAGCCATAGAGCTGCCTTTTCTCTGCTGCTCACCAGTACACTAATTCCTGGGTTCAGAAAGGTGGCCTTCTGGATCCCTGAGCTGACCTGTTGTCTGGGAGGGCTTCTGGATGGGGCCTGTGCACAACTGGGATGATATCTAGGTATGCCACTGGCTAGGGCCTGTATGTAGCTGTTGTCTGGGGGGGTCCTTTGGCTGGAGGCTGTGAACCCCAGTTCCTGTTGTGTGAGCAAGTTTCTGGCTAGGGTCTTGTGCACTTACTGATGGTATTTGGGTGAACCTCTGGCTATTGCTTGTGTGCCTGTGTAGCTCTTTTCCATGCAGGCCTTTGGCTTGGGCCAGTATACCCCAGCTTCTGGGGTTGGGGCAGAGCCCTGGCTGGGATCTGCTTGCAGTTGTGCCACTCTAGTCCACACTGTTGCTCCCCCAACTAAGGTGGTCTGGTGTACTTTTATTGCAGAGATTTTCTTCACTTTTCCAGAGGCCTTTAATTTTCATCAAGGAGCTCAGAGAGGCCCTCTTTCTGTTGTTCACTTCTACTCTATCTTCTCAAGCTCAGAACAACATCCTTTATGACCCCTGTGACTCTAAGGTGTGGATCCAGGTAATGGCTTGGCACAGCTGGGTGGGAGGGTATGCTGGAGCCTGTGTGGCTCACCTCCTTGGCAATCTGGTATGGTGGCACAGCCAGGAGTGAATTTTCTTGTCTGGCTCCTGTTCTTAGAAGAAAAGCATATTTCCCAATTAACAAACACCTGATGCCTACGATGTTAGGTTGAGTTTTCTTTTTGTTATTTTTCCTTAGGTACTTGATATCAGACTGAGGATGTTTTTCTATTTAATTTGGTAAATTTGTAGCATGAATGAGTGAAGTCTGTGGGTTTCTTTTTTGACATTTGTTGAGATGATCATATGACTGTTCTCTTTTATTCTGTTAATATGGGGAATTATGTTTTCTAACTTTTAGATATTAAACCAATTTTGCATTTCTGGGATAAATCAGCTATCATAAAAATAAAATCTCTGAATTCACTCTTGTTGAGAATTTTAGCTTTTATTATTTTCTGTGATTTTTTTTTTGGTATCAAGATTTTCTTTTTATGTATCAAGATTTTATTGGGCTTATAAAATTAGCTCAGAAATGTTCTTTCCTTTTTTTTTTTCCTTTAACAGCATAATAGAGATTGGTATTATTTTCTCTTATGTATTTCATAGAAATTGCTCCTTGGGAAAACTTTTAACCAAAAAATGAATTTCTTCAGTAAACATTGGGAGTTTTCTTTATATTATTCTTTTTGTGTGAATTTCAACTAGTTTTTTCCAAGGATTCTGCTTATTTTAAATAAACTACTGATATAAAGTTCATAATATCCCATATTTTCCTTTTGATACCTAAGGAATCTCTGTCATATTCCTACTTTCTATTCCTGCTACTGGTAATTTGTATGCTTGCTCTTTTTGATTGATCCATCTTGCTTGGAATTAATGATTTTATTGTTCTTTTCAAGGAACCAACTTTTGATATTTTTCTTTCTCTATTGTTTGTCAGTTATCTATTCATGGAAATATTTCATATATATTTCTAATTTGTTTCTGTTACCTTTATTATTTTTCCTTCTACTTTCTTTGGGCTTGATTTCTTTCTTTCTTCTAGCTTCACTTAAAGTGGAAGCTTAGCACATTATATTTATATATTTTTCCTAATATAAACATTTAAAGTTATATTTTTTTCTATTCACTACTTTTCCTGTACTGCATAAGTTTAGATATATTGTACTTTCATTGCTCTCATGCATATTTTCTAATTTCTGCTGTAAATTGTTCTTTGATCCATGTGTTATTTAGAATTATTTGTTTGGTATGCAAATTTTTGAATTTTCTAGATATCTTATTGCTAATAAATCTAATTTAATAGCATTATTTGATAATAATGAAGACATACTTTCTGGCCAAACATATGGTCTCTGTGAATATTTTATGTGTACTTGAAATAGATGTATATTGTTTGATTCTTGTGTTCTATAATTTGCAATTAATCAACTGTGTTGATAAATTTTATTCAGAGCTTTTCTGGTTTTTTTCTACATGTTCTATCAATTAATAAGATAGGAATATGGAAATCTCCATATGTGAATGTATCATTTTGCTTAAGGTCTAGTTCTGGCATTTACTGATGAAATTTATAGAATGTATTTATATTTATCTTGCTAGTTGCAAAACCATGACATTTTTTCCATTTCTTTAATGGAAGTTTCCTCCCTCCCTCACAGCCTCTACCTTTCATAAAAGAATCTCTGTGAATACATTAATTTACTCTTTGTCAGTTTATTAAAAGCAATGAGTATTCTTACCTTTTCCATGTTTAATTTTTCCTATCATCAATATTGTCTTATCAGATTATCTCGTGTCCTTTCTATGTGTCCCTTTTAGTATGTGAACACATCTTTACTTTCTAAGCAGAAAATTGATTCAGGTTCACCTTTTATTTTGCTACTACCAAACTTGATACCTTTTAGTTAGAAGTGACATTTAAAAACTAGAATCTATGCATTAGATTTTATATATTCATTGTTTGGGGTGAAATTTCTTTTAAGCCTCTCAATGGAAGCAGACATTTTTGAACAATTATTAATTCATTCTGATATCTCTCATTCAAATTCTATAGTTCAGGATTCATAATAACATTTTCCCATTGCATATTTGTATTTTGTTTTTCTCAGTAAACATTAATGTGTACACATCTAAAAATAAAGTAGAAGAAATACATGGGATACTGACTACAATTTGAGTAACTTTAATGAGATAAGGAAAAGATGAAAAGAAGGCTAACAGGATGATATGAAGTAAAAAAGAAAACCACAACAAAATATTAGACATAAGTCCAGCCACATCTGTACCCATTCTTAGTGTAAAATTGCAGTAATATTGCAATAATAGAGACCTCAGAGATTATCCGGATGAATGATAAGATCATAACAAATCATGGCTGTTCACACCAGTACACATTAAATATATAGGAACTAGCTTGGTTGTGATTTGATAAGCACACAAAGTTATACACTATGCTGTGTGAACATAACAATGATGATGCACCTATATTCATGTAAGACAGAGTAGATTTCAAAAATAAATATTATTAAGGATGAAGAAATATGTCATACTGATACTTTATCAGTATGACATAGTGTAAATATACTTAGTAATAAGGCTTCAAAAAACATGAGACAAAAACTGATGAAACCAAAACTAGAAATAGTTTATAACAATGTTTAGAGATACTATCAACTCTCTTTCACTAGTTGACAGAACAAATACATTTAAAAAGAAATAGTAAGCACTTAAAAGGTATGGACAATGATATCAGCTAAATTAGCTTCATTGTTAGAGAAAATTACACATAGCCACTAAATAAATAATGCTCACCAAATATGCCAATACTATCTTTGGACCATTTCATTGGATGATAGTATTAAATAAAGTTCATAATTTAAAAAAATTGAAATAATATAAAATAGGTTGGCTACTTGCAATGTAATTAAAATAGAAATTGATTTAAATAGGATGTATAAAAATCTAACATTTTTGGAAAATCACACAGTTCTGAACAATGCTTGGGGCAATATCAATGTTATAAAAGAAAAAATAAAATTAAGAAGTAAATGATAAAAAATGGAATATATCAACATTTATAAGACATGTTTATAGGAAATTTTCTATAGAAAAGAAGAAAGAATTGAGAAATAGAAAATAAACTGGAATACATCAATTATAATAAAAGTTTAAAATAACTAATTGGAGCATGCTCCAGCATTAAAAAAGATAAAAATAAAGAAAAAGTTAATAATAAAGGAAAAAAATCAATGTATAATAGGAAAAGAACCAGTAGGAAAAAACTGAAGAAATCAAAATTGGCTCTTTGGAGAATACTATAATTTATAATCTTTTTTTTTTGGTACCAGGGATCAAACTTGGGTCGGCGAAACCACTGAGCTAAATCCCTGGCCCTATAATTTATAATCTTAAAGAAGACCAATCAAGCAATAAAAAAATAAATTACCAGTATTAGAATTAAAATTGTGAGCAATTATGAATTTGCACCTTCTGTGAGATGAATACATCTCGGAAAATCACACATAATAAAATTAATTAAAACTAACAAAATGAATTAAAAGTAAAACATTCCAAGCAACCCATATGTCAATTACAGTAATTGATTATGTAATTTAAAGCTTTTTTACAAATAATTCTGGCTTCAATGATACACTCTAACAAATATTTAATGAATGCAGTACAAATATTAGAATATTTAATGAATAGAGTTGAAGAAACAATAAATAATTGCACAAATTATTTTAGGAAATAAAGGAAGAAAAATGACTTTTTCAGTTTTTTATGCATCCAGATTATCAGTGATATCCAACCTAACAATACTCTTATAAATAAAGAAGCTTCCAGAAATGTGCTTCATATGCAGATGAACATGTCAACTAACTATATCAAATAAATCTAGAAATACATAACTAAAAATAGGCAAATTATCCTATGGCCACCTATGTTTTACCTTTTGAATTCATGATTAGTTTATCATTAACAAATCAACCAATCTAATGGAATACTACTCAGTAATAAAACACAAATTCTTGATATGTAAAACAGCAAAGACAAATCACAAACACATTAGACTAAACTAAAAAAACAGTATTACAATATTACATACAGTATAATTTCATTTATTTAACACTTTGAAAAGGCAATAATACAGGAAAACAGATCAGTGGTTGCTAGATGTTGGGCTGGAGGGAGGTTCTCCCCCCCCCCCTTAAGTTGATTGGTACATTTTCGGTATACAATACAGTTATATTCATCATTGAGATCTTGTACCATTACATGAGTCTCTTGGTTCTTATTTTTTTTCCTCTTCCCTTGCCCTCCCTTCACCACCTCCACCCTTCCATATTTGTAAAGACCTTGTTTCCATTTTTTTTCTCTTCTCATATTTTTTCCTTTCTCTTTTTTCCCTTCCCCTACCCCTCCCAATTCCCCTGCTCTTTTAGACCTTTTCTTCCTGTTACACAATATCAGTTATACATTTTTAAAATTACAATATCAAGATCTAGGAGACATTACCACAGATTTTACAGAATTTAAAAGGATATAGAAAGCATATTACAAAAATCTTTTTTGAAATAAATTTGACAACTTCTAAGAAGTACCTTGGAAGACAAATTAATGAAACTAACTCTGGAGAAAATATAAAATTTTAATAGCACCTATTAAAGAAAGTATATCCCTAGCTTGAAAACTTACCAATGTGACAACAGCAGGCTCATAATCATTTTATCTGATAAATTATATCAAACAATTAAAGCAGAAAAAAGAAGGAACACTTCTCCCCTCATTTTAGGAACTCAACATTGTGCTAATGCTGAAACTGGATAAATATAATAGAAGAAAAAAGTATGAACATAGATAGAAATTTGTTTACAAAACAAACTATTAGAAGTCAGATCTGGCAGGATGTAGAAAGTGGTTTTATTATAGGGATGGTAGTGTTGGTTCAGCATTGGAAGATCCACCCCCAAAAGTCATCATTTAAACAGAGGAAAGGAAAAAACCATATGATCCTGTCACTAGTTGAAGAAAAAGTATTGGACTAAATTCTACAGCTGTTCATGGTAAAAGCTATCAGGAGACTAGAAGTAGAACAGAAACTTCTCAACAGATTAAAGACATGTACTCCATACTTCCAGCGAGAATGCCTTATATAAATGGAGAAGATACAATGCTTTCTCCTTAAGGTGGGGAATAAGGGCAGATATGCTTACTCTTTATCTCTCCATTAAACTTTGAAACCTAGTCTCCACCAAAATAGTCTGGCAATAAAATGGTACAACTAGGATAGGATTGGCATGGCAGAAGCACAATCTTTATATGTAGATGAAATGATCATCTACAGAGAAAATACTAAGAAATCTCTAGGAGCCCCTAGAACTTGTACTTGAATTTAGCAGGATTAGAACACACAAGGTATATATAAAAATTCAGGTCTGTGTATACTTGCTATAAATGAAGAATTGGATATTGAAATTTAAAAGTTATGTAGGAGTACAAAGGACCTAGAAAAGTTAAAAAAAAAAAACAGTGTTGGAAGATGTTTAGTACCTAATTTTAGGACTTCTTCTAAAGCTACAGTACTCAAGGCAGTGTTGGTGTAAGGAAAGACATATAGATCATTTGAATAAAACAGAGAATCTAGAAATAGAACCACACATATATATGGTCCACTGAGTTTTGAAAGATTATTTAACATTAGCATTTTATAGACTATAAACTCAATTCAAGAGCCAAGGAAGAGATAGTGTTTTCAGCAAACAGCACATTCAGGGTAGGCAAGAACTACCTGGGATACAAAAAACCATGATGTATAAAAGAAAAAAATTGATAAATGAGATTCCATCAAAATTTAGAACTTTAAATGACATCATTGTCCTTAAACAGACCATATTTACAATGCATATAACCTATGAGCAGAATATATAAAGAATTCCTAGAGCTCATTAATAGACAACCCAATTAAAATGTAGACATAAGAAGATGATAAATAGCCAGTATAGCACAAGGAATGGTGTGCAAATCTAGAATCAGGAAAATACTAATCAGTACAATAATAAGATTGAATTATACACTCATTAGGGAGAAGAAGTTAAAAGTTTTAAAAGCTTTGTCATGACTTTTTCTTTTTCTTGGATTCTCCCCCTTTGCATTTAATTTGTCATGCCCGATGGATTCATTCTGCTGTGTTTCCTGGGGTTGTGATCCTCATTGTCTTTTCCTAGGGTATTGTCTAAAATTTTTTGGGGTGCCAATTTGGTATTCATGAAGTTCCTGAGGTGCTCTTTGTCATGAAAGTATCTTATTTCTCCATCAATTTTTGAAAGATAGTTTTGCAGAGTACATCAATCTGGATTGGAGGCTGTTTTCCTTTAGGGCTTGAAATACATCACTCTAAGCTCTTCTTGCCTTGAGGGTTTGCACTGAGAAGTCTGCTGTGATTCTGATGTGCTTTCCTTTGTATGTGATTTGTTTCTTTTCTCTCACTGCTTGTAGAATTTTGTTCTTCTGTTGAATTTCTGGAATCCTAACTATTATATGCCTATGTGTAGATTTTTTTTGATTAAGGCTAGCTGGAGACCTATATTCTTCACTTATCTGTATGTCAAGTTCTTTTCCCCTCCTTGGGAAGTTTTCTGCCATCACTTCTGTGAACAGATTTTTTATGTCATCTGCACTCTCTCCTCTTTCTTCATTGACTCCAATCAGTCTTATGTTGTTCTTCTTTGCATCATCTAGCAGTTGCTGGTTTGATTTCTCATGTTCCCTTACAATTTTAAAGCAGTTTTTCTTTTCCTCCTCACTAATTGCAATCTTATCTTCTATATGTGAAATTCTATCCTCACATTGGTTCATTCTCATGTGCAGACTTTCGATGGAGTTTTTAATCTCTTGGAAATCTGTTTTGTATCTGTTTTATGGATTCCATTTGTTTCCTATGTTGGGATTCCATCATGTTCCTCAGATCCTCTATTTTTTATCGGTGTACTCTCTAGATTTATTAATCATGTCTTGCACTGTGAGCAAAATCTTTGCTGTTATCTGAGTAATTATTTCTGATTTCATTTTTCCCAGATCCTCTTTTGTTGCCAGTTCAGAGAGTACAGGTGGTTGACTATCAGATTGTTCCATCTAGTTTCCCTTTGGGGTTGCTGTAGGTGATCTGGAACTCTGTTTTTGAGGCTTGCTTATGTGTTTTCTCATTTCCATGGGGGGTGGGGTGCTTCTGGCCCCCATTCGGCTCACCTTCCCTAGGGAGCTTCCTTCCGGGTACTGGTACCAGCTCACCTTCTCTGCCCTAGGAGCCTGGGATGGCAGTGGGGGAGCTTCCTTCTGGGTGCTGGGACCGGCTGAGCTTCTCTGCCCTAGGAGCCTGGGATGGAGGCGGGGAGCTTCCTTCTGGGTTCTCGGGAGGTTCTTAATACAGATGTAATGAATGTTCTTTGTGCTATAGGAATTTTTCTGTATCCTGTCTCATGCTGAATATGAAAATCTATGTGTGTAGAAACCCACAAAGCTTTATTTACACCAAGAATCATATGAATTTTGCTCTATATCAGTTTAAAATATAAAATCCAGAAAACTTAACCTTATTTTATCCATTAACAGAATAAAACATTAATATAATAAACAATGATATTTTTAAAAAGTTGATCTATTTGACAAATGTCAACACTGCGTTATGCTTTTTTCTCCCAGAAAATTAAGGGTAGAAGAAAAGTTCTTGCTTTGATAAAGGGTATCTGCAACGGAGTTGTAGTTGGCATCACACTGATAAAATAATGAGCACTTTCTCTCAAGATCCAGAAAAAGACACATCAACCTACTTTCACTACCTCTATTTAATATTGTACTGGGCAGAAAGGCTATGAGACAACTCTGCAATCCAAAATTCACGAGGTTATTTTATAGAGCAAAAAATATTATCAGCAATCTAAATCACCTCACAGGCAGTCTTTAAATCTGGAATAATGAAAGTTTGTTCTGAAAGTTAATGATATTTTAGTAGTATAAACCTGTAAATCCAGACCCCTGAGAGATTTCATGTCATCAGCCTTAAGGGAGGGAGTCAACTCATCTTACCCTCGAAGTACTTGAAACTCATGGTGAATTCAGTCAAACTACATTTATCACAAGTCCACATTCAGCCTGACCATGGACCAGATTGACTCAGTTTACACTGTAACAGGCTGGGAAAGGAGGCATGTTCATTTCTGGAAACAAATTATTAATTATTTCACTCTTTATTGTTGTGTAATATAACATTTCTGCCATACCATCAAAAAATTAAAAGACATTTAAAAAAACAAGAAAATGTTATTTGTTGTCAAAGACATAAAATAGTCAGTAAAATAGACCTGGGGATTCCCAGATATTAAAATTATTAGAAAGATACTATAAAATGATTATGATAAAAATGCTAAATTTTATAGTGGAAAAGAACATGAGAAAAGGGATGGTGAATTTTAGCACAGACGAGAATGCTGTAAAAACACCACTAGTGGGAAATATAGTAGCAAAAATAAAGGTTTTTTTTTTTGTTTGTTTTGCTTTTTTTTTTTGCTGGGCATGGTGGCCAGATGCATAATCCAGCACTCTGGGAAACTGAGGCAAGGGGCTTGCATATTGAAATCTCATGTGGGCAACTTAAAATGGGCTGGGGATGTAGTTCACTGCA
The DNA here is from genome assembly GCF_053883595.1 of Heterocephalus glaber. Classification (NCBI taxonomy): domain Eukaryota; kingdom Metazoa; phylum Chordata; class Mammalia; order Rodentia; family Bathyergidae; genus Heterocephalus; species Heterocephalus glaber. Next base: position 20,166,156 of record NW_028258156.1, on the reverse strand, counting down.
AAGGCCCTGGATTCAACCTTTGCTACCTTACCACAAAAAAGAGGAATTTTTTAATAGGCTTATTAGACTGAATGTTGCAGAGGAAAAAAGTAATAAAATTGAAGATGGCAAAAGAAAATATCAAAACTGAAATGTAAAAGAGTGAAGTAAAAATAAAACAATATATTTGATGAAAAAATCAAGTGATCTGAATCCACATGGCTTCTAAATTTTGACACTGTTGATATTTTGGATCTGATAGTTATTTGTTGTGAAGACCATCCAGTGCAATGTAGGATTTTTAGTACTATCTCTGACCTCTACTCTAATAATCTTCCTTCTAGTTTTGTTAGCTAAAAGTGTATCTAGACATTGTTCAATATTTCTCAGAATCCAATCTCTGGTTAATAATGACTGCTATGAAGTAAATGCTCAGTAGGAGATGAGTAGAAGAGAGACAGATGGAGATACCCGAAGGGCTACAAGATGAGAACTCTGTATATTTGGAGGAAGAACTCAAAATCTATATTTTCAAGAAATTAAATGAAAAAAGTGAAAGTATAAAAAGAAACCACACTTGGGCATATTATCATCAATGATTAAGATCAAATTTAAAAAGAGAGGGAAAAAGACATATTATGTACAAGGCATATTGCTGACTCTTCAGAATCAACTGCCAACCAAAATCTTTAATTTGCTGAAACAAACAAAAATCTGCCAACCTACAGTTCTTTTCCCAGAGAAACTTTCTTCAAAATAAAAATGAATAAAGACATTTAAGAGTAAACATTTTCTAAAGAAGTTATTTAGGATGAAGGAAAATAGTACCAGATGGAAATGTCAGATGAATCTACAAGAAGGAATAAGAATTCCAAATTAATCTACAGATACAATGTAATCCACACCAAATTCAAGGGGGGGAGGCTTTAGAGTTATTTTAAAAATTTATATGAAAATACATACAACAGAATAGCCACAACAATATTGAAAAATATTTAACTTGGAGGACCTTCACTACCTGATTTCAACATTTCCTGTGAAGCTGTAGCAATCAAAACAGTGTGGTCTTTGTATAACAGAGACAAATAAGTCAGATGAACAGGATAGACCAGAAATTGACCCTAACACACAAAACAGTGAGTGGGTGGCATAGCTGGCATAGCTCTCCTTCAATGGCTTTGTGATATTCATAAACTTGGGTACATACCAGAGTATGACTGCAGCAAAAAAGAAAATCATCATCTCCTTGTCTTTTTTCCCCACAGCTATTATGGTTTGGATTTGAATGTCCCTCAAACCTCTCCTACACTGAGAGATTTGGCTTTTGGAAGTTGATTGGCTCATGAAGGTGCTACACTCATCAGCAGCCCATCCACTAATGAGCTCAGCAGCTGAATGTGCTGTTAGGGGTGGGGCCTGGTTGGAGGTGGTCACTGGGGTGTAACCAGGAAAGGGATAGCTCTCTCCTAGGCTCCTCCCTTCTTTCTCTGCTCCTTTCCTTGTGGCAGACCCTTCCACCATCCCTTTCTGTATTTGAGCCTGCCAATCCTGCATGGAAACTTTTGAAGCTGTGAGCCAAAATAAACCTCTACTTCTTTAAGTTGTGAGTGCTGAGGATTTTGTCCCACTGATAGGAATGTAACTAAGACAATGGCCAGAAGCCAGAAGGAAGTTGTCTTTGCCTCATTGTTACTTTAAAATTTGCAGAAGTACTAATAATTAGTGAACTCTATACTGAATATGGAACTCCACTCTTGAGAGAAAATGGGAAATACCCTTTTCACATCTCAGTGTTTCCACAGAAGGGAGGCCTTCTAGGAGGCTGTTGTAGTGGAGACCAGCTTTCTCTCAACAGAGGTACCATAGGTACCATTACTATTTACATTTCACAAATGAAGAAGCTTGGCAATGCTTAGGGCTGGATATCAAATACTAAAACTTAGTTTTCTAACCACTAGCCCCTACTCTATAAGTCATACTATTTTTCTTTGTGTCTTGTCTACTCCACTTCAACATTTCTGTATAATCCTTGGCCCATGGTCTATGATCCAGAGAATAATGACTTTGGAAATCTTGTATAGAATACTGAGAAAGAGATTTTGAGAAAACTTTCATCATCTGAGGCTTATTTTTTAAAAAATGCAAATATTTTTAGCCCCTCATTTTCACTTAAATAGAATGTAATTATATGATTAGACTTAGATGAGCTACAGGGAAATGTATCAATCTAATTGAAAGTAAAAATAATTGGAAAGCCTGCCTTTGATGCCCCAAACTGCAAAATATATGTATGTATGTTAGCATTATCGCTGACTTTGCACTAAAAATTATTCTGGGCCTGCAAAGTCAAAGCGCACTGTAGAGAAAGGTCTTGCAGAATTTAACTGCACATTTGGAGTCCATATGGGAAATTAATAAAGGACATCATCCTGGGTCCCTCAAAGTTATATTGCACATTTTACTCCACAAATTACTTTGAAATTTATTCTTCTATCTTGGCATGAGATTAGCTCATCCACCTAACAGCTATGAACAGTATGTTTTGAGCGACAAGTTCTGTGTTGGATGTTAAGGTTTAATTTGCACTTCAAAGCATTGGTTTGTAGGCAAGAGAAGCCAAAGATTCTTCCAGAATCTATTCTATCCTGTTAGATAGATAGGCCTGGACATTACAGGACTTGAACTGGGCTGTAGTCACTGCCAACTTTCATGGACCTTCATGTCTCCCTGACCCACCTCAGTCTGTTAGCTAATGAGAGGCAGATGTATGAAGAAGCTTTGTTCTTGCTGCCCTCAGTTGCTCCCTACTGAGATTGAGGGGACAGAGTTCAAATCCCAAAAGAATAGTGTGGCTTCTTACCACAAGTAGAGACTGATTTATTCAAAGAATGAGCTTCCTGCTGATATCCAGTTTTGTTTTTATCAGAGTACAGTCCCTCTCAAACATCCATCACACATTTTTTTAATCAAAGAGAATTATTATTTTTTTCTAGGATAAGATTTGAAATTGCCCTCAAGGAGTTACTTACTTCAGGTACTACTTGCTGAATACCTAAACCAGTGATGGCAAAGGAATTTTATTGAGAAGGAAATTAATGCAAGTAAAATATTTATGGCTAGCAAAGTTGTATTAATAATTAAATGCATACAGATAAGAAATGAAAAATTGTAGAATAAATTTCATTAAGTGGCCTTGTGAAAGAGTGAACATAAGAGGATACGAGTGACTGTTTATTAATTTGAGAAGAGCAGGGGTGTTCGGATTCATGTGACTATTCTGTTCTTTTAGGAAGCTTGTCTATAAAGCATAATTGTTTTATGTCTCAAATATCAAGTATAAGTAGGAATGAGTACATAGAGAGACAAAGCAGCAAATCAGAGAGCTAAAGAAATTATTAGGCAGTATAGTGATAAAATAAAGTACCAGGTACAATGGATTGGGTAATAGGTTGGCAGATGCTGGTGCAGTAATAGTGTCCAGAGGAAAGTTGACTAGGCAGATTGGACGTCCTGTCTTAGAAAACTAATATTCTGCATAGCCTCACCAAATGAGGCAGGATGACAAGGAGGCAAGAAAAGAAATCATAAACTAAAGAAGGGCTTAGCAAGTTAGCAAAATAAAACATGACCTATGAGTGTGTGGGAAGAACTCGGTTCATGTGTGGAGTTGGAAACATGGAAGTTTAGAGAGAAAACAAGGATGTGTACATATGTTATATACACACTTAAACACATTGATTTCTGTTTAAGCCAATCTTTTGACTTTGCTTTTGAGTTAAAGTAGACTCTAACATGGTGTCACCCAACTGTAATTCCAGCATGGAGGATAAGGCAGGTGGAAGATCAAAAGTTTGAACTCAGTCTGGACAATTTAGCAATTTAATGAGACCCTGTCTCAAAAATAAAAAAGGGCCGGGATGTAGCTCAGTGCAAAGGTCCTGGGTTCAATCCTAGTCCCCTCCTCAATGGTAGGCTATAATGAATTAAACTTAAACTTGTTCAAGTTTGGATTTGCCTTTCAATATATCTTATCTTTTCTTAAAATCCCAGTCACCTGGTGATGGCTACTTGAATTACTCCATGGGGTGTAATGGCTTGTAAAAATACTGGGCTCTTTAAGACTAAGAGTGAAAATTTTTCAGACCTCTGGCATTAAGCATACTGGGTTTGATGATGCAAGGCCATTGTGTACATATTTGAGGGAGCAACTACAACCCAAAATACAAAAATATATCCTAAACCTAGATTTAAAGAACCTGTAGGTAACAGGGGTTTACTGGCTTGAATCACTCAGGTAATTCTTTGAGAAGAAAATAGACTTATCCAACAGATTTGGTGCTGCAGAATGCTAAGAGTAGTGTTTTTGTAGATGTCTCTGGTTTACGGAAGGTATTATTACATTTTCCTCTTGTCATAAAAATTTTGTTGGCTTGAGATAAGTCATTGAGTGTGCTCATCGAGCCTTAAGACAAGAGGCTGGCAGTTCTTACAAAAATATCTTTGTTTATTTTTAAGGTAGGCTTGTGGGGAAAATGGGCAAAGTAGTAGAATGACTGAGGATATTGCATAAAATTGATTGCAATTTGAGAGTCTGTAGGACAAATTCAATGATTCAGTAGAAACATCTGACTTTGGGGCTACTATGGATATGTAAAGCCAAAAGAACTTTGCTGAGAAGAAATGATTGATGCAGCACTGCTCTTAGCTTTTCAGTCAGAGTGCAGGATCATAACTGCTGGAGCAGATAATTGGCAGAAATTGTTGAATGCACATATTGAATTGCTGTGGAAGATTGGCAGAGTTTTAAGTTGGAAGGCTAGGAAACAAAGTAGGACGATCATGAGGCAGGGATCCACTTAGCAACGTACCCTCATCAAGGGACTGGGTGGATGAGTAATATCGTGAGCTCCTTCCTCCTTCCTTCTCTCCTGGGCCCACATGTAAAGTAGCTTGAACCTATGGTAGAAAATAATGAAGAGGCTCACAATCAAGTTTTGGGAAGACATGAAGAGGAAAGGAGGGGAGATGAATCTGACAGGAAGATCTAGTTCTGTGCCGTTTTTTAAAGATGTCTCTGGATGCAATTTTTGTAATCTCTTTCCAAGCATATTCTGTTTATTAAAGAAGTTAAAATATTTTTCACAGTTATATAGTTGATTGCTCTGTGGAAATAAAATTCTTCTTACTCTTTGGATGAGTATGGAAAAACAGTCCTCTGTTGGGAGAACAAAACCAAAACTGAAATTAATTGGAAGCAAGAACTAGCCTTAATTTATCTTCCATCAGTCTTTAAAGCTTTAGAGGTGGAGTTTTAAAATCCATAAAACTAATAAAGAGCCATAAATTACGTATCATATTTATATTAATAAATATAAATATATATATACACAATGTTATTGTTGTACAACATATTCTATAACACAGCAATAAATTAAAGCTTAAATTTTCTTGTAGTAAATATATCTGTAATTAAGTACATTAGTGTTTGGAACAAGAAGCATCAGTAGCATGAGAAAAGGCTCTTTTGTGCTCCTTCCAGTCAGGAATCCCACCAGTTTGCTATTCAGATTTCTAGCACTGGGGGTGGATTTTGTTACTCTATGTAAAATGGAATTCTTTAGCAAATACTCTTTTGGGGCTCTGTTGCTTTCTTTCTCCATTGTATTTATGAACTTTACTATATTATTATGATCCACTGTAGTATTTATTTTTCTTGCTCCTTAATTTTCTACTGTGTCGTGGTTTATATAACTACTTTACTATTAATGATCATTTAAATAGCCAGGTTGGAGCTATCATGAGATCTACATCTATGAATATTTTAGTACATATCTTTTGTTAAATATATGTAAGGATTTCTGTCAGGTATAAACTAAAGAGTGGAATTTCTTAAAAAATGCATATGTTTATGCTCATGTTTAGAAGGGAATGACAAATGCCTTCTAGCAATTATACAATTTAGATTTTCCCTAGCAAAGAGAATTCTAGTCTCAATAATGCTGAATTTTTCTTTTTCTTTTAGTCTTTCTGCTATTATATTTTAGTTTAAATTTGATATCCCTAAAAACTAATGAAACTGAATGCTTTTTATACTTTCTTTCATTTGTTTTAGTATTTATTTCTGTACATTTGCCAACTTCTTAGTCAAATCCATGAACTCAGAGTGGTGACTAAATATTAAACTATGATAATTTCTAAGTAAAAATTTTTAATTTTTGGATATTTGGATTATTTGTAATGTTTTTCTTTCTAGATATCTGAGGCTTTTTTATTTAGACTATTTCCATAGGAATATAACCTAAACATGAAGAGGATTACCAAGTAAAATCTTGTGCAATAATCATCTTCTTTTCAATAGGGAAGAAAATTGAAGTCTAGAAAGGTTAAATAATTTTGTACAGTCACATGATACATTCAATTATATGGTCTAGCTAATTAGGGCACCAGGCTAGAAGTAAATGTCATTGCCATTGAATCTGCCATCATTAAAATAAATCTATGGAGTAATGATGAGCATTTAGAACAATCAGATTTCTTTTATGAAATGAATAGTTTATTAACATTAATCTACACTGCAATTTATAAATAAAATAAATATATATCATTAACTGATCATGAAAAAACTTAATTGTTATAATGTGTGTGTGCTCTAATCTACCCCACCCCCTGCCCTTTCCTCTGTCTCTCTAGCTTCAATGTTCACTTTTCTATCTTCTAAAATTGCATAGAAAAATGTATTTTTGAGTCCTTCCTCCATTTTCTTTGCTTTTTTTTTTTTTTTTAGCAACAAAACACAGCAGTGATAGAAATTTGAAATAAAACAGAATAGCAAGAGAATACCTAGCATTAAGAAGTTAATAGAAAATAGATATTTCCATAGAGGAGATGTGGAATAATAACACAAGATATCAAACAGGCAGTGTTCTGAGTCTGGAGCTGGGACAGTGGAGGGTCAGTATTTAACTGTATCCTGAGCAAGGAAGGGGCTGGAACTAGGTTCCTTGCATGAAACCAGTTCCTCAGAGGAGTCTGAAAGAAACTTGTGATTGAAAATTTCCTGGGATGTGGCTTGTAGTAAGTTGAATACCTACGTAAATGGGAAAAAATGATAAGTCACATGATCAGTATTATTACCTACATATTACCTCGGGGACTGGAGATAAATATTCCGGAGTTTGTTAAAGAGTTTCTTGTGTTAGGGTTTTTTTTATTTGTTTGTTTTTTGCACAGGACAAGAATTCTAGCAAAAGGAAACCTAAATATTAGGCAAAGGTGAGTATGCAGAAGAGTTAAAACTACACAAAGCCAGGTATGTACAGACCTGCATACCACCCCTCTGAAATTCTGAGTCAGAAGGATCATGAGTTTGAGCCCAGCCTGAGCGATTTAGTGACTTAACAACTCTATCTCAAAAAATAAAAATAAAAAAGGGCTGGGAATACAGCTCAGTGCGAAGGCTCTGTGGGGGAGCTATGCCAGCATCAACAGCAAAAACAAAACCCTACTAAAGACGAGCTTGTAAACCAATCCTATAAAGCATATAAGTAAATCCAAGGAAGGTTGCTCATGAATTAGCTAACCAGTGAAATGGTTGGTTTATAGAAAATAAAAATAAAGAACAATCTGAAATTTACTTTGAAGTATTTGATTAGATTTCAAACTATAATAGAAGAAATAATATTCATAAAAAAACAACTGAAAACAACAAGAAGAAAAGATGATATATAAATTAACCAAAAAATCCTGGAAATAAAAATTATAGACTTGAAATAAAAATTCAGTATTCTGCTTAACGTTAATATGAATACCATTGAAGAGAGAATCTGAGTTGTAAGGTACCTTGACTATAACACAGGGAGTTATTGAGATAAAAATAGTAAAGATAGTTAAGGAACAGAGATGGTAAAGTAATAGTAACAGGTTGCATTGGATTCATCAAGGAAGAGGGGAAAAAGGAACAAAAAATCAATATTAAATATAATAATAATGGAGGCAATTTTTTGCAAACAAAAAAACTTGTAAACTGAAGGCTGAAATGCACACCACACTCATTATGCATCATGAAAGATAGTAATAAATCTGCGATATTGTCCTTAAACCAGTGACTATCAGGAATTAAAAAGGAAATTTTGGAAGTGAGAAGTGGGGAATGACAAATTATTTACATAACAACTAGAAACACTGCAGACTTTTTATCAGTAATGCTAAATACTAGAATGCAAGGAAATATCTTAAATGTACTGAACAAATTTAATACTGAAAACTATCATTCATGAAAGAGGAGTAAATCAAAACATTCCCAGGATACAAAAAAAAAGAGTTATTTTCCTACTTGCAAACACTTTCTGAAAGAATTACTAAAGGATGTAGTTCAAAAACAAGTATATGAACATGCATAAAAACTCAACTACACTTTACATCAGGTATCATCGAACTTTTTTTTGTAAAGGGCCAAATAGAAAATATCTTAGACTTTGAGAATCATAAACCTTCTCTAGCAACTACTCAACTGTGCTGTGGAAGCATGCAAGCAACCATGGACAACATGGCTGTGTCTCAATAAAAGCTTTTTCTTTTCTTTTTTTTTTTTTTTCTTTGGTACTGGGGATTTAACTCAGGTCCTTGTGCTTGCATAGCAGGTGGCAAAACTACTGAGCTAAATCCCCGGCCTGCTTTTTCTTTTTTTAAATACAGAAATAGGTGGCAGACTAGGTACAGCCTGTAGCTTGCTGAAATCAGAGAGACTTAAAAGTATTAAAAAGTAATTACCTCTCTCTGGGTCCCTCTTGGGTTAGTCTTATCCAGCATCCAAACTAAAATAGAGATGGCATGGAATTCTCAATCTTTATTTGCACCCTCTGCTCTTAGACTTTATGTTACAAGCTTTTACCAATACTATAATTCAACAGGAATATTCATATCTTGCTTATCTTTGGTATTTCTAGATATTATCACAAATTTCTATAATTCTCCCCTTATCAGAAGTGGTTTCTATGGAAAGAGGCCCATTGTGCCCTGAAATACCAAGGTCAGATGGGTCTCCATAGATTTTTGTGTCTTTGAGTTGCTTATCAGGTCAAGGCTAGTTGTATGATTTTGTACAATTACACAGATCCCTTTTCCTTATTTTTCCTGATATTTCTAGCTCTCATTTTAAAGAGTATTGCCTCATAGAAATAACTCTCTCATTGCTGGACTTAGCATACTGTGTTTGCTCATTTAATTTATTCACACCCAATACAAAAGTGTTCCATTCATATCACTGGTTATTGGCAAGGTTAGGAATTTTTAAGTTAATTGATTTCTTGGCACTAAAGATTATATTTTTAAATATACTTTTATCAGAAGAAACATGGACTTACAACTTGAAATTACTCTCAGGCTTTATTGCAACTTTTTTCATTCATGCAGTTTGAGATAGAAACTGGGATTCAGACAAACAATGCATGCCTACTAGTGTTGACAAAAAGATACATTATGGAAAGTTTTTATTCAGCCTATCTTGAGAAATTTCATTTTGTCCCTGGCTATATAGTCTTCTAAACATTTCAAATTGAGAAGTAAATATTTTTACTATTTTGCTGACTTTATTTTTTCAGATGAATTAATATGCAATGTTATTTCTTAAAGTTGTATAGTAGATTTTATTGAAGGTCAAAAGATAAAATGTGTACAATATTAATTATATTCAGCATGGTTTGAGTAGTTATGAATTTGAAAATTTAAGTCATTAGTTTAATAAATATTCATGTCTTTCTTTGTTCCAAAAATGACTAAAGAAGACTCAGACACAAAATATTAAAAATAAGATCAGAACTGAAGTAGATAAAGAATGCAGACAGTTATGGTTCAATATAAATTCTTCCCCAAAAGTCTCATGTTTTGAGTTGGGAGATGTGGGTTATTGAAGGCATGGCTTGGAAGTTTGTATTTTTGTTCCTAGCTCCTCCTTTTTCACTCTGCTTCCGGGCCACCATCAGGCCAACAATTTTCCTCCACCATGCCATTTCTTCCTTGAAGTCAATTTCCATTGAAGTCAGCTCCCATCTCCTTGAAGTCATGTCCTTTGAAATTGTGAGCCAAAATAAATCTCTCCTACTTTAAGTTGGGGTTTTGGGTATTTTATCCCAGTAATAGGAAAGCTGATTAATACAGAAAATTGGCACTGTAAATAAGGCTGTTGCTGTGACTGTACATGACCATGTAGTTTAGAAGCCCTTGGAACCTGTTTGTAAGAAGGATTTGGAAAACTTTGGAGAAGCAGGCTAGCGAAACCCTAGATTGCTATAACCAGAGATTGGTGAGAGCTTCTGGTCATATCTCAGAAGACCAGAATGCTGATAGTAACGGAGATGGTAAAGGCCAAGCTCAGGAAGTTTCAGTAAAAACAAGGACTCCATTGGCAGTTGGACTAAAAGCCAAGTGTGTCATACTCTAGCTGAAAATTTTTGTACATTTTGCCCATGTCCTGAGATTTTTGGGAGACTAAAATTAAGGGCAGACTAATTCTTCTGAGAAAATTTCAAGGTAGACAAACGTTCAGGCTATATGATGGTACTCCTGGTTGCTTTTAGGCAGATCTACAGTGAGATTAAGGAACCACAGCAGAGCTGTATGATTTTAAAAGTTTGTAGTTTTGCCAGAAAAGAAGTCCCTGCAAAGTTGGGGTAAAGGAAAGCATAGTGCTGAAAAAGATGAGCTTTAAAAAGAAGCTAAGTACTTTGCATAGGACAACAAAAAAGAAGGCTTGAGAGCATTCTGGCAATCAGCAAGACCTTATCTGTTGCATGCTCAAGGGTATAAAACTGTAAATCCTTCATTTGAGAAGGGAGGCCACCACAGCCACAGACTAAGGAGTCCCGGGTACTTCTCAAACTGGCAGTCAAGCTTAGTATCACCCAGGAGGTACGTTCTTTCAGCTATGCAGAATCCAAGAGTTTTGAGGCCATGGTGGCTTTCTTTCAGATTTTAGCAGAAGGTCTGGGAGGCCAGGCAAAATATGTGACAGGGTCACAGTTCCAGCCAGGAGCCCATGAGAGGGCAGTGTGCAAAGTTCTGACTGTGAAGCTGAAGGTGTAGTGAGTATCTGAATGGCTGAGCTCAGGGATGTTCTTCCCTAGGCTTCCCTGAATGTGCTGTTAGGAGATTGGGTCTGGTTAGGTCATCAGGATTGTGATTTGAAAGGCTGTGTTCTTATTCCAGACTCCTTCCTTGTCTCTTTATTTCCTGGGCATCATATAGTGAACAGGTTTCCTCTGCCAGGACATTTTTTGCCTTGTAGCCAGCCAACCATGGACCGAGTCCATTGAAACTAAGCCAAAATTAACCTTTAACTTTGAGGTGTTGGGTATTTTGACCCAGAGATGGGAAAGCTAACAACAGGCCAAAAACAAAATCAAAGAAGGAAAATAATGTCAGCTATAATTGAGTTTAGTATAAAATATTAAGTACTTCATACTGAGGTGTATTAAATTTGGCTCTTAGCTTTTGAAGTAATACCCTGAAGCCAAAAAGGATACCAGATCATTTACCATTTTAAAAAGCTATGTTTTCCTTGGTAAGTAAACCAGGAATCTTCATAAAGGAGATACAAAAGCAAAGAAGGAGATACAGAAACAAAGTTCTCAATCAAATGCTTGTAATACACACTTGAGATCAGGCTTGTAGTAACAATATATGACAATCAAAGTGTCCTTTCATGAAAGCAGGTCCATTGTCCTGTTGGGAACTCTGACAGTGCAGGCCAAGTAGACCTACTGCCTTCTAGTAGTTTGACCCAAGAATGATATGGGAATATCTGGAAAAGGAGATAACCTGGACATTATTTTATATTTCACAAAAATTCTGTAATTGAGTTTTTATATTAAAGCCATAATAGAAAATTCAGTGCTGTTTTCTTTGGCAAGATACAGAAATACAGAATTTGGGAGTATATTATTAAGCATTGATCCAAATGCTTTGGCAGGCAATTGGCAGTAGGGCGAGTTGTTTTATAGTAAAAACAAAGGAAACAAATGCCTTTGTAGATGATTCTCCTTGCATTTCAGGTGCAGATGTGATTCAGTATTTCACCATTTTACCCAAAAAGTAACCGGGTGAATCTACACTTGGGGTTTTCAAACTTTGGAATACTGAAGAATCACTTAGGAAACTTGCCAAGTTTGCAAAATTCCCCACTTCTAGAGAGTATGATTTAATAGATCTGTGTAGACTGTGGTATCAAAACTACATCGTTAGAAAACATTTAAAAGTTTACTGTAATGGATAAAATATAGATTGGGACTGGGGAGACATCTAACCAGATGATATGCAGTTTCTAAAGCTTAAAGGAGGAGATATTGTGACCTTTTAAAATTAGGTATTATATATTAACAATCTTTTTAGGACAAGCCTAGCTGTTTAAACTGACCTTTTTATACCTTATTTGTTTAATTTCCCAGAATCATACCGTCAGGTAAAAGAGCCGAAAACCAAGACCAGACCAGAATCACAACAAACCTTTATTGTAGGGATGATCTACCTAGGGCTATCTGCAAACAAAGGAGAGAGAGCAGTATGGCGGGGACAGGGAGGCTTCTTATAGGAGTTGGAGTGGGGCTTGTAGGAGCTAGAGTGGGGTTGAGTGATGTAATGGCTAGAGATTGGAGAAGCCTGTGACATCACTAGTTGCTAGGAGGTAGCAAGTATCAGGTTATTCTTTTGGTGGGAAGAGGGCCATGTTGGGAAGAAGAAGGTTGTCTTTTGGAGGGTGAATCATAATTTTAAGTGGGAAGCAGAGTATTATGGGAAGGAGAAGGCTGCCATTTTATGTAGCAGCCATTTTAAGGTGAGGGAAATCTAACACAACAAGGATATGAAGCTTTTGTGGTTATGATGGGAGGTAGTGTTTCTGAGAAATCTGGATGACTTAGGTTTTGGTTGCATGGTTATAGACTGTGGGTTTTGAATGTATCTAAATGATTACCTATGTTTTTGTTTTTCTTTATTAAGGGGAATCTGCATTTTGGAGGTGTTCTATACACTCATTTTATAATCAGTTTCTCTAGAAATGACATATCTCCACTCTGGGGCTGAGACTGCCACAGAGAAGCTGAAATTGTCAGCCAGTGATTATCGACAAATTTTGTTTTATTTAATTTTCCCCCTTTGGAGGTAAAGAATTGTGTGTCTTTTCATAGGATATTTATAAAACTGCCTTCATTCATTTAAAGCTTGATGTTCAGGAGATTTCTTCTGGTAATATAAAAAAATCTCTTCTAGTAAACAATTTTCAATGGACCTCCATCCTTACACCACCAAATTACCAAGCAACAACTTTGTTTTTATACTGTATTAATATAGTTCATTGACTTTTAGTATTATTCTTCTTGGAAACTTCTTTTTATTGTTTCAGGTTGCCTGAGGGAGACCATGTTATTTATAGTTGTGTGGTTATAAACAGTTTGAGAGACATGAGCTGCTCACTAAGCATATGAGAAATGGGGCATAGCAGGGCAGAGGAGGCAGTTTGCTTCTGGCAATCTACTTACGTACTAGTGAAAAATGGAGCATCTGGCTACCTGCTCAAGTGGCTCAGGTGAAAAATCTGCACAGTTTAGCTCTCCTACAGTCTCATTATTTGCTTTCTTAAAAAACAGCTGACAAAAACACTATGTCATGCTTAAATTCACATCAATAGCAGTGACAGCGTGAACTCTTCTTTCTCTATCTTGAACTTGACATTAATTACCTAGTCACTTTCAACATTACATTTTCAGAATCAAACACCAAAGAATGCTGTTCTTGACAAAAATTACAAAACTACTGTGTGTTACTTCTACTGTTTGCCAGGTTCTGTATTAGGTTCTGGGAATGAGGAGATGAATGAGACAGCTGATATCTTCAAAGAGTTCATATCTAACCTCTTCATTTCTCACACTCACTCTCCACCCACTTGGAAAATTTCACATTGTAAGACAGGGCATTGGGCAAAGAAATCATTTCACTAGGTTATTTTCTGTTACCAAGGACTTTAAAATATTATTTTTTAACAACTAGTGTTATTGTGTTTCTATTATCAGAGAATAAAGGTATGGAATGAAATCAGTTTTGTTTAGGAAAATATTAGGAGAGAAAAAAGGAGAAATGTAGAGTTGGTTATGAAGTGACTAAGATTTTCTTTCTGCCTTGGGAAAACACAATCACAGGGGATTTTGTTGCTTGTATTCATGTTGTATGCTTTCTTCAAAGTGAAGGACATGCAAGCAGTTATGTCCAAATGTTAAGAAACTCTGGGACTATTACACAAGACCATTTCTTTTATTACCCAGTGGGCAGTCTGGCCTGCTTCTCAGGGTGGCCACAAATGAATGCCCCTGAAATGGCTTCAGATGCAAACTAGATTGCAGATTCTGTAGAAAAGCTGAGTTTAAAAAACACTGAAAAATCAAAATAATGGGTGTTCTAGTTGAGCTGGATGGCAGGAAGTAAAGTTAGGCCAAGTAGTAACTGATAACAAATGATTTTAACAGGTAGCATTACAGAGAAAATTAAATGTGTTGCCAGAATACATAAATCCTTCCTCTAATATATATATATTATCTACTTTGATATTTTCTATGATAATTGGTGTGTATTTATTTTCATTTTAAAAAAATCAACCAAACTAACAGAACTAGGGATCTAGAAACCTGGCTTGTATATTCATGTCTATATCTACGTGTATTAACTACTAATTGCATCTATGAGATGTTTGATTGTTAGAATAAAGGGTCAAAGCAAAGACCACACTAATTTATACAGCTAAAAATGTAGGAGAAAGCAACTTTAAGGAGATTGGTTCCAAGATTATATCAATTTATGCCAAACATGGCATCATGACATTTGAAATTTCTCCTAAAAGCTGATGGGTTGAAAGCTAGGTCACAAGCTAATGGTGCTATTGGGAAGTGGCGGAAACTTTAGGAGGTAGGATCTAGACTCTGTGTGTGTGTGTGTGTGTGTGTGTGTGTGTGTGTGTATGTATGTGTGTGTGTGTGTCCCTCCTGGTTATTAGATGGTGAGTAGCTTCTTTCCACCACATGGTCCCTGTCATGAAGCTCTACCTCTCCACAAGCCCAAAGTGATGGAGCCAAGTGACTGTGGACTGACCTCTCTGCAGTCCCTCCTTCTAAGTTGATTATAACAGGTATTTTGTCACAGTGATGGAAATCTAGCACACATGCAATTTTTACAGTTCACTCTCATCATAGAGATGCAAAGCATGGCTTTTCCACACAGATTCTCCATCAGTCTCCTCTCTTTACTGGGAGAGGCACTTTCTTCCCCATGTAACCTTTCCCTCCATTCAGTATTCAAATCCTCGCTCCAAGCCTGTGTCCTGCAGGGAGGCTTCTCGGAGTCAATATGTTTGACTCTGATCATCCTGTTGCTTCAACCTTGGCATGAGCATGTTAGATGTAGCTCGGTTCACTGGCTTTTCCCTGTGTCTAGGGTTATACACAGACCTCACCCAAGGGACTAACATGTGTGGTCTCTTTCTTTACAACCTGACTGACTGCCTTCTCAGTGAGAAAAAGTGATGTGGACTGAATACCAAATTAGAGATTAGGATGCCTGACTTCTAGTCTAGGTTAAGCCCCTGGTAGCCATGGAATCAAGGTAGGATAGAAGAAATAAAGATATGTAGAGAGGTGACAAGGAAAATCATAGTTTTAAAATTGTATTTAAAACCAAAACACTGTAGCTGCAGGACACAAAATTTACCCAAGGTTACAGTGCCTTTTTCCCTTCCAGGAAACTCACATGAAAAAACAAACAAACAAAAAGGATAAAATTCATACAAATAGCTTAATACTTTAATTTTTAAAATTCAGGATGATATTAAGTAGCAAATAATAAACACCTGGACAAGGAAGGAGGGAAGGAGGCAGAGAGAAAGAGAGAGAGAGAATGGAGGGAGAGAGAGAGAAAGAGGAACAGAAGAAGGGGGAGAGAGAGAAAGAGAGAGAGAAAAGAAAAATTATATTTTTGTACTTTTAATGATATTGTTTGCCTGTGATTTTTGAACCAGTGACTCCACATGTTTAGTTTGTTGTACTGGGCTCACAAATTGTGTATCTAAACTAAGCTTATGTTGGTGAGGAATGTTTTGGAAAATGTAAAGAATACATGTAACCCCACATACATAGTTTTGTGGGCACAAAATGCCTAGTGGAATGTTTGATACAGACATATACTTTTAAGGTGAACCTTTTCCTCATGTCCTGTTGTAACGACCTGATTGTGAGGTTCTCTCGTGTTGCTTTTTTCTTTGATTTGCCTTTTGATATATGTGCTGTGTGAGAGACACAGTCATTGTGTGATCCTTGCATTAATCACTGACAGCACTTAACAATGGAAACCTAATGAAATAGAAAGGATTTTAATTGTTCATAACCATCTTTTCACTTTCACTAATTACTTCATGGGTTTCCATGTATCTTCTTTAGGTTAAAAGAATTCTCAAAAGAAAAGGAAAAAAGAAAGGAATACTTTTAAATTTCCACAGTCCTTTTCAAGTTCTTCTTACCAATTCCATAAGCAATAAAAAGAAAAAAGGAATATTTCCTGCTGTTATTCAGACCTCTCAGTGCAAAGTTAGGCAATGAAGATTGGTCTGTTTCCCTTTTAATCACCTTTTACATTTGTAGTTTCTCTTTGTAACTTTTTCTATAGAATATATGTCTTTAAATCTCCCCTAGTGAATATTCTCATATTATTGATTACTGACAGGAAGAGGGAATACTTTAATAAGTTCCTTTCTTCACTGTATTCCCCTTATTCTCTTTATCCTCTCTTCTCCCTTTCTGCTCCTGTAGACTCTAGTGCCTGTCATCTTCAAAGAACTGGCCTGTGTCGCAGCGGCAGGGAACTAGGCAGACGTTGAACCTTGGAATCTCACTGTTCTTTTAAATGTGAATGGTTCAGGACAATCTACCCTGTTGTTCATTTGGTATGTCTGTCTACAGTCAAGCATTACTTTTATTTTTAAGGAATGTAAAATATGCTGCTGTTCATATAAAGAAGATCTGATTGTCCATCTATCAAAAGGCCAACACATTGATTTGCGTTTTCCTCCTAGCAAGGATCATTACCATTTCTTTCCGTGGTCCACTGTGGGGCCACAGCATACCATGACAGGTGTGCAACTGATCGATGGTCCCAGGAAGGCAGGACTCACTGCCTGCTGTGTGTGGAAGCAAGTACTATGACACCAGAGTTTACAAAATAAAGAAAGCTTTTCTGAGGGCCAACACTCATGGAGACAGGAGAGCAGATCAGCCTGTGCCTCTGAGCTGTTTTTAGTGGGAGGGATTTATGGGAAGGGAGAAGGGAGAAGCTGCTTGTTTGCTTAGTGAGAAGGGGAAGTTTTCAGATTCTTTTCCTCAAACCTAGTAGGTCCTCATGGCTCTTTACACTTTGCAGGCTTCTTGTTGAGGAGCGTTGTCGTGTTCTTTGCATGCTCATTTTTAAAAAGCCAGTTCCAAGCTATTGTTGAGTAGATTCTGGAAGCATTTCCTGAAGAATGACTTAAGCACTTTGATATTTAAGTAATGTATGTCCTGGTGTGTCCACACGTTAGCTACTTTCACTGACGTTATGGGTCCAGTCCAGTCTGTGGCTGGGACACTGATTGTCCATAGGCAGGTTTATTGTTACTGATTCCTGATCCACTAAAACGCTTCAACTTTATATCATCTAACCCAATGGAGACTTGCCTGCTCAAGGTATGTGTTTGGTGGTGGGGGAAAGTTTTCCCGGCACCCTTCTAAGATTTCACCTGGGGCCCCTTCATGAAAAGACAGATAAGAAGGAACAAAGGTAAACAAAAGCTTATCAACATGTATATTTCACATATCTGAGGTCACCCAGAGAAGGAGAAATTCTCAACTCAGGCTTAGACAGAATCTTCAACTAAAACAAAAGTGGGTGAGACCAGTCATGGAAAAGTGACCAGCAAAATCAGGGTAAAAAGACTAAGATTTGTTATGTAGGCTGAAGTCCTTGCCTTCTCCATGGATAAGGCTCTTGTGATTTAGTCATCTGGAATAAAAGGGGAAAGACTGGTATATGGAAGTTTCCTGCGTAGATGTAAAGCAGTGACTTTACATCTTACAATGCAGTGACTTCTCTGTTTTAGAAGCTTCTCCTGTGTGTGCTATTTCTTAAAATACTCAGCTTAAAATAACCCTTATGCTAAAGGGACATGTTTGGGTTGGCGGTCATGGTCTCCTCTAAGAGTTCTACTTTGTAGCATAGGAACAGTGACACCTACTTTTTCCTCTTTTGATTTCTAAAACATAATTTTCTCCTTTCATTCTTCTTCCTTCTGGTTCTATGCCTTTCTCCAGCTGCTCTTGTCCTGTCAGTTCCTCTTATGCATCAGTGTTATCTAACTCTTGTTTCTGAGTCTTCTTTTTCATTGATTCTATACTGTGCTCACGTGGCAATGTCATTCTAGCCAAAGGCCCTAACTGCATATTTACCCAATTGACCTGTTTTCTGCCAAGCCCCCTTTCTTGTGTTGCTACCTCTCTGCATACTATCTCAACTAGGAAAATACCAACCATAACTGACAGAAGATTGTGTAAATAACAGCTGAACAAATGGGCATAAGCAGTGTGATCAAAAAGTATAGTGTTTGTTTAATTTTTAAAAAATGATTGCAATAAAATAAACATTGTTATCAATTCCTTTCAAAATATTCTTCCTTGCTTTGAGCACATTTATCCCATCATTCTTGCCCCTTTTTGATGTAGCTCTGGAAGTCCTCTTTCATGAATGTCTTTAATCGAACTGTTATAGCTGCCTTAATGTACTAAACTGATTCAAAACATTTACCTTTCATGGTCATTTTGAATTTAGGGGAGAGACAGAAGTCACAGGGTGCCAGTTCTAGTGAGTAAGGTGGGTTACACATTACACACTGTAATGTTTTTATGAGCCTGCCTTTCCACTGCATGGCACTAGGCAGCTGCATTCATTGTTTTTGATCACACCTTATAAAGCCATGAAGGAGGATTTCTAGAGCTGCTTAGAAAGTAGCAAGAATGATGTAATAAGTGCATTCAAAGCCAGAGGAGTATGTTGAGAAGGATTAATGGCAATGTGTCTTTTACCATAAAAACTTAAAGAGTCACCTAATATTTGGACTGCACCTTATATCTTCTTTTTCTCACATGTTAATTAAGTGTCCAGAGGTAGGCAGTTGATGATTTTTGCAAGATACTTTCTATTCATTTGTGTTCCTATTACTGTAGTCCTGGGCCAAAGGCCTGGCTCTGGAGGTCCCGACAGACCAGGCTGACCACTCACTCCAAAAGATCCAGACAGCATAGACTGGTGGTGAAACAGGAAAGGAATTTGTTTCACTGTGGCCAGTGGGGTAGCATCCTGAGCACTGCCTTTGAGGTGCTAGCAATGGCTTCATGATTGTGTGGGCCTTGAAGGATGTGTGCTTAAGTGTGTTGCTGGAGAGAGAGTCCATGGAGCATTTTTTCTAGTTTCTTGTTGTCCTGAACAAAGAATTGGACAAGACACACAGAAAAGCCAGCAAAAGTGTACATTTATTGAAGGCAGAAAAGAAGTGAGAGTGAGAGTAGGATGGTGAAAAGGCTCACAGTGGTCCCAAGGGTGAGAGACAGGGATCTTTTTAAATACAGATTCCTGGGTTATCTCTCTTTCATGCAAATAAAGCACTGGGACAGCCATCCTATCAAACATCCAGTTGGCACCACAAAATGTATAAACTGTCCTATCAAAAAACTCATTCATTTTCTTGCTACATGTAAATGAAGAATCAGGAATAGCGTCTTTTGATTGGTTGTGCCCAAATGCAAATCAAAGATTGAAAAGAGTATCTTCTGATTGGTCCTGTGAACAGCACCAGATTAAAATGAAAGATTAAAAACAGCAAGTTTTAGATTGGGCCAAACTGGCACTTTTTGGTTTGGTTCTGTGTGTAGTGATGATGACATGAGTGTACTGGGAATGTCCCTCACCCTCTTGCTTTCTCTTGACTTGGTCAAATTGTGATCATTGTCTCAGGTCTGGTCATACAGGACTCTGCTGGTGTCAGGGGAACACTACTGCCAGGGGGTCGTGGTTGGCTCCTGTCATGGGGTGTTGGACTGTAGGGCTCCCTGCTCCTGGATTCTGAGAATTGATTCAAGGAGATTGGCCAGAGGAACAAAGTGGAATTATTAAGACCATGACTGGGTACGCCTTCAGGTTTAGGCACTGAGTGGAGACCTGTAGGTACCACTCCAGGGCTCAGCACATTGTAGAATCTGTTGATCATGATGTTCCTGTGAATACTAAAAATATCTTAGTTATTTTACCTGAAGTCTTCAGCCTTGAATGGGCAAAAGAGAGATTAAATGAATTTATGGCTAATTTACTTTGAATTATAAGTTTCCCACAAACATTTTTAAAATGATGAACATATTTACATACAAAGTTTAGCAGAAATATGACCTAAAGTTTAAGGCAGTAATGGTGACAGATGCTGTTTGAAGGCAGTGGTGACAAGCTTTTGATTCTGCTTTTCAGTCACACATTGGACATCTTTAGGTGCAAGTGAAGAGTCAGTGCTTTCAGAAAATGCAGCCTTCAAGTCCCTGAAATGAAGCCCAGGCAACCATTTTCATCATAACCCACGCACTAGAGGTGTTGTACAGCAAAGCTACTGGAGACTAAAAATATATATTGCTGGGCTGCATGGCCTCAAAACTCAGAGAAGTCAACTGAACAAGTCAACTAAAAGCAAGTGAAACTTGAGAGTTTGTTTACATTTTCCCTTGTCACATTCCAAGTTCCAGCTTCCTTTCTGTTTCCTGAGGAGGAAGGTGAGGAGGAGGGGAAGAAGGAAAAAGGGAGAGGGGAAAGGAAGGAGGAGAAAGGAAGAGGATGGACGGGGAGAACAGTGGTGGAGGTGAATGGTTGGACCCTTGGTGACACCCCCAGCTTCGCCCTTGGTAGGCAGCAGCAGCTCCCCTCCTCGTCACGTGGGACGGACCTGTGACCGTGGCTCCCACGTCTTTCCCAGTCCCAGCAGAACGCAGCAATGGTGGTGGGATCTCTGGTGACATCAGAGAGACACAGGATGGAGTCTCCAGGGAACATAGCTTCAGGGTCCAGTTCATGTAAATCCAGTTGTTCACCAAAGGTTCCCCTGAGGCCCTTCTTGCCCTTGACCTGTCATAGATATGCCAGGGCTTGATGATAAAGAAAATCAGCAGGCAGCCAATGATCCAAGCAGCATCTGCTGCCAGTGTATAACAGCTGTCCCCACAACTGTCGGCCTCATCCCTGTCCCCCTGGTGCTCCTTCCTGAGATGACAAAGATACCCAAGCTGGTGAAGCACCCGCTGAGAACTTGGGTCTAACCACCATGCAGAGAAGTAGTGGTGATGCCCAGGTCTTCAGGTACCTTCACCACCAGAAGGGCGATGTAAACAATGAATGACCATGTGAACATAAACCAAAAAGTGTCCCCACACACAAACTCAACAAACCAAATGTCTAACCAATAAAGTGGAAGACTACCCAAGAGTTGAACTTTATAGTGTTGACCATTACTCACTGAGAAAATACCAACTGCAAAAGAAAAATGTGAACAAGTATTCCCAGCAACCTGCAATCCCAGGAATGCCTGCACAGAATACAGGAGAGTTTCCTCCCCAGTTTCTTCAGTCACTAGGTTTCTATTTTTTTTCCTCCAGGTTTTCACTGGTTTGATAATATGAATTGAAGGAAGAAATACTTTTACCACATAAGGAGAGCCCAACCAAAGAAATAGTTAATAAATATCCCCCTCTTTATTGTTCATTTTCAATACTGGTGCTAAATTTCCAAGTATCATGATTTAAAAAGAAATTTTATGCCCTTATTTATTTTTAGGATGAGGTGAGGACTCTGTTTAGAGATGTTAGATAAGAAATTCTTCAAAAATAAAATTTTTACCCTTAAAAGGAAAACAAAATCATGAGAGAGAAAATATAGTTAAAAAGATAGAACAGAGTTTCAGAAACTTGTGGAAATATGAAAAATTTTAAACAAATTTAATATATAGGCAATCAGAATGTGGAATGAAAAGACAGAGAACTGATCAGAAAAAATATATGATAGTGGAATAACATCTTTGAACTGCTCAAAGGAAAAACAATATATAAGAGTGTGTCTTATTTCCTGGGAAAATGATCTTCTTCTTCAGTTTTTATTTTTTATTAGTACACATTTATAGTACATAATAATCACATTTCTGTGGGGAGCTGGTACATGTACATAATGCATCTTAATTCTTTATTTTCTTTCCCTTCCTCTCCTCCCCTCTTCCTCCATCTCCCAGTGCCTCTCCTATTTGTAAAAGATCTATC
Organism: Heterocephalus glaber; assembly: GCF_053883595.1. Classification (NCBI taxonomy): domain Eukaryota; kingdom Metazoa; phylum Chordata; class Mammalia; order Rodentia; family Bathyergidae; genus Heterocephalus; species Heterocephalus glaber. Next base: position 20,143,780 of record NW_028258156.1, on the reverse strand, counting down.
TCCCTATTTCCTATTATCTGTCTTTCATTTTGTTCTTTATTTATCTTTTGGGTTTATTTTTAAGAATGAAGGTGCAGAACATTTTCAGAGGAAGAAGGCATTATGGGAAAGCAGAGCAGAGGGACATGACAAACTCTAGTCTTCCAGAGTTTATCTTAGAAAAGATAAAGGGAAAAATGTTAGGATTATATTTTTCCTGCACATTTTATCCTTAAACTGAAAACGATCTCCCTCCTTTTTCTTGACACATATGTGACTTTGCTTCTCTACTCATTCCAAAGTTCTCACATGATTCTCTTTGCCTCTTCCTTTTTTTCCTCCCTCTTCTCCCCTCTCCAATAATGGCTTCCAGGAAAAACTTTCAGATATTTTGCCATATGCCACTTTCTGTTACGTGGCTCATTTTAATAGCTTTTCTTTCTGAAGGATGAAAAGAAGTAGTGATCTTATGGTTGTTAAAAATAATAATAATAGTAATTGTTAACAACAATAACAATAATTATTATAAATACTATGATTTTTGAAGTGATAGTGTAAATACTGTAGTCCATTACTTTATAAAGTGTTTTTTTCGCAGGAACATTGTTGCACTTTACAGAAGTTATCCCTAACACTTTAATTAGCATGAGGACAAAGCAATATTTGAAACAATGATGTATGACTGTTGACTTTTTTATATTGAGAACATAATCCATAAGAATTGATTCTAGAATATCACTGTGTTGAAATCATATCAATTTTTTCTTTAAAATATTTTAGATGAAAGCATTGTAGCCTTTGTTTTTAGGGTTGTTTGAATGCTTCTTTAACAACTCCATTCTCTATGTTATAAATCCACACAAAAAGCCCTGGTATTTTTTTTTTTTTTGCAGTATTCAGTGCAGATCCACCTGTCAATCCATCCTTTCTACTTGTGACACGAAGGTCACTGCAGTTGCCATTTTCATGGCAAACATGAACAGTGCTCTTCCATCAATTAAATGTAGAATCTCTTTCAAATACTAAAAACTAATTTTAAAGCAAGAAAATGATATACAGCAGAAATAGCTTCACTTACACTGCACATTTTTAAGGTTACTTAGTGTGTAGATATACATCATAGAAAAATTTCTATTTTTTCTTGAAAAGACAATTAGCTGCATTTCAGAATAATAGAGATAAAGGTTGGCCATTTAACCTGCCACTGCTCATAAACATGCAAGATCTGTGAGCAGGAGTGAAATTACTTCCACATCAAGCAAAGATAAGCAGGTGGCACTAAAATAAAAGTCCTTTCCTTGACACCTGGAATTCAGAAGCTGAAAAGTCCTCGTACATAGGATCAAGATGAAAAGGAAATAAGCTTCACCTGAACCATTGATTACTTAGTTCACCTGAAGATGAAACTGGAAATTCATTTGAAGGAGAAGAATCTCAATGACTAGATCAGATGAAAAGTTTTAGGAAGCAAGTGAAATTATGAGAATTAAATCACAGGGAAATAAATGGGATGGCCTGGCTGTGAAGCATAATGACAGGAATTTGTCTAGGACAGAAGCAGAAACAGACAGTGACTCAAATATCTGATCAGGGGACAGGAGAAATAAGTTCATTAAAGAGAGAGAAGTACAGGGCAAGAAACCATTTGATACCAAAGGCTACCAGCACACTCCTTAAGCCTCCATCAAGTGTGCATATTTGAAGGTGGGTTGTTCTTAGATGGGGGTTAAATTTTATGAGGCACTAATGCACATTATAGCTAGTTTGCATTTAATAAAAATAGCATACATCCTCATTGATAAATAGCATTTAAAATTTTTCAGAAAAAAATGAATAATTTAATATACCTAGGTATTCTTCCTTTTACATCAAAGAGTAACAACCAAAGCTGTCTTAACATTTGTCTATTCATCGTGTCCTCCTTATTCACATAATTATTCTATTGTCTTGGATTTTCATTGGGATATTTTATGATTCAGTGTGGAAGGGGTGCATAATAACAGATGTTTCTAAATCTTTACCTTCCTTGTCCTTCTTTATCTTTTCAGCCCCTTGTTCCTCTTTTACAGACTTATGTGCCTGAGAACCTAGACACTGTGTTGGTTCTGCCCTTAGTCATTCTTGTGACCAGCTGATATACACTGATAACCTATCAGTTCCAGGTAATGCTGTGGACTCCAGGGAGAGAACAGATCCAGAAAAGCCTAGTGGAAGCAAGGAGGTCAAAAATAAACCCCAAATTCCTTCCAAATATTGCTATCTTCTGTGGAGACAATAAAGCAGAGTGATGTGAAAGGTAGACTGGATCAGGGAAGAGAAGGCTGTGGATGGAGAAACAAAGAATTCCCCCCAAAAGTGATGTTTGAGCTGAATTTTCCAGGCATCCCAACCAAGAAGTGTGGAAACCCAAAAGTAGAATGAGCTGAACATGCTGAAACTCAGAAAGAAGGCCCATGGGATTAAAGAGAGGGGATAAAACTTAGGGGATGGCAGAAGGATACACGGTGGCCATATTGTGGGGTTGCTCTCAAAGCATATGGAATTTGGATTTGATTTTGGGTACAGTTGGAAAGGTATTCTTTGTTGCTGCATTGGAGGTCGTGCTTGGCTCTGTTAAAATCATGACATATTCTGATGGACTTCTTTGAAGATGGATTGGAGAAGAGCAGGAATTGAAACAGAGAGACATATTGGAGGCAACTGAGTGATTCAAGGGAAGGATGTGGAGATTTGCATGAGGGAAGCTAAAAGTGAACCAGGTGCAGTGTGCTTCAGTGGAAGGCAGAGCAGGTGGTGACCTGCAGAATTTGAGTCCATTACTCACAGTTATGGAAAATGAATGTTTCCTCTTATAGAAACAGTAGAATTGTAGAACAAAATCTACATTTAGTCATTTATTAGTTGGACTAAATATTTCTTTTTGAAATGAAACTAATTTTCTGAGAAATGTTATAGTAAGACATTAAATTCAGTAATCATAGCATTTTTTGCATAACATGGAAAATTCCCTGCATTGGAAAAAATACCTTTGGTTAGATAGGTCAGACAGGCACAGAGGAAAGCATTAAGGTTTAGCACTGAATGTTCTTCATGCACTGATTTGCAGAAACCATTTCTGTTGGCTTATCTGTATCTTCTCCCATACATCTTAGCTACAAAGAATATGTTTATTGACAAATGTTGCTGTGCTCTCCAGCATTCTCATCTTAGTTTTTTGGTCCAATTTTTCTATGTGATAAACACACAGGGCTGTTTCAAGAAACTTTTTTTTAGATATTTAACTTTGCAGATGATGAAGCACTAGATTGTTTTTTTTTTCCCTTGAGTGTGATCAAAGACAAGGATGTTTTGTGGAGTTTGCTTTAAATTGAGTTTTTTTGAGACTGAACATATATGATATTTGTCCATTCCACCCGACTTTGGACAAGGTGCCATGTGTTTTATTTATACATGGTTTCAAAGAACAGCAAGTTTAACAAAGGGAGGTGCAAACACCACTCAAAAGTAACAGTTCTCTCACCTCTCAGTGACCGCTGAGTGGAAGGTGACCTCGCCTCACCCTGACCAGCTTAGCCGTTCCGGCGCCTGCAACTCCCCCTGCACCCCCGGCTCCTGGCTGTCTTGGTACCTGGTTCCACACTATAGAGGCACAGGAGATCATAAAGGCCATTATCCTGAGCTCCAGAAGATAGAGCAGAAGTGAACAACAGAAAGCGGGCCTCTCCCAGGGTCCTTGATGAAAATTGAAGCCCACTGGAAAAGTGAAGAGAATCTCTGCAATAAAGGCACACCAGACCATTGTGCTTGGTAAGTTGGAGGGATCATCACCTCCCATTTGAACCTGAACTATCTTAAGGGGACGGGCAGCTGGAACCTGCAATAGAACCTTGCATAGTTCAACCCTGCAGGACAGGGAGCTCAACTTGGGACTTGCAGCCAGAAATCTGCCTGAATCTCATGGGTGTGCTACTGGCTTGCTGTGACTCATTGACTTATATCTGCACACTGCTGCCCACATTGTCTATTGTGACAGCAGAGACATACCCTGAAGGAGACCCTTTGTTTTTATTTTTTATTTGTTATTATCAAAATTATTTTTTTCTCTCTTATTTTTAATTTTCATTTTTTCTACTCTTTTCAAATTTTTTTCTTCTTTTTTTCTTTTCCTCTCTCTCTCTCTCTCTCTCTCTCTCTCCCATTCTCTCACTTTCTCACATTGTTCTTCATCTCCCTTTTTGTTCCTGTTCTGTCCCTAATTTAGATTTCTTCTTTCTTTTTCTTTTCTTCTCTTTTTCCTTCTCTTGATTGTCATTAGTTTTAAAGGAAAGTAAATAGTTTCTAGCTTCCCTATTGCTGTTAGATTGTTCTGTTCTCATCTTTGTTTTTTTCATTCTATCTCTTCCTCTTGTCTTCAGCAGTTTCTTAGAGTTTGCATTTTCTTCCTTTGTTCTCTGGCCTCACTGCTAACCTTTCCCTAGCCTTCTACCTCTCTATCCCTCCCTCTCCAACTCCGTCCAACTCCCCATCCTGAAGGGTAAAGTTGCTATATTGAAGAGTTTATTCACTATAAACATATGTTGGGCAGGTCCTTGATTTAATTCATATAGTTAAAGGTGACAGATTAATAACTACCACAAATTGTCATTTTCTAAGATGTACTTGATGCTATGGTGTTGCTGATTGTATCACTTGGGCTAAGGTGTTGTGATTGATCTAATCAGTTGTCCTTCATGGTATAATGAAAATGAGACAGCCTCAGAGTCGTTAGAGACTCAAAACCTAAAGACCAGGTATATCTGGAAGACACCTCTGAGAAGCAATCATTCCATAGGGGTTCTAAATACAAACAACAAAGATACTTACAATAAGCAATATTGAAGTATCAACCCAGGAATTAAACCAAGGACAGAACCAAAAACAAAAATGAGAAGACATTTAATCAAGGGACAAACCCAGACTTCCACCCCACCAAAGGCAAATTTGGGGGGAAATGAGATGGAAAAGTCTGATAATCAACCACCTGGACACCCTGAACTGATAGTACAGAAAGTAACAAAATAGATGAATGCGGCTCTAGAAAAATTCAAAACAGAAATAATTTCCCAGATAACTACAGAAATGGTGAGCAGAATGAAAGACATGATTAGAGACTCTAGAACAGTAACAGATAAAAAAAATAGATGAGCTCAGGACCATGATGAAAACCATGAATGGCCAGCATAGGAAAGAAACAGATTTGAATAGATTCCAGATCACTTGAGGCAACCCCAAAGGTCAAAGTGGTGGAACAATCTGATACTCAACCACCTGGACTCCCTGAACTGGCAAAAAAAGAGGATCTGGAAGAAAGGAAATCAGAAATAATTTCTCAGATAACAGCAGAGATTTTGCCCATAGTGCAAGACATGATTAATAAATCTAGAGAGGACACAGAGAGAAAAATAGAAGAGCTGAGGAACATGATGGAATCCCAACATAGGAAACAAATGGAATCTATAAAACAGATACAAACAGATTTCCAGGAGATTAAAATCTCCATTGAAAGTCTACAAAGCAGAATGAGCCAATGTGAGGACAGAATTTCAGATATAGGAGATAAGATTGCCATTAGTGACCAGGAAAAGAAAAAATGCTTCAAAATTGTAAGGGATTATGAGAAATCAATCCAGCAGCTGCTAGATGATGCAAAGAAGAATAACATAAGAATGATCAGAGTCAATGAATAAAAAGGAGAGAGTCCAGATGACATAAAAAATTTGTTCACAAAAGTCATGGCAGAAAACTTCCCAAGCAGGGGAAAAGAACTTGACATACAGATAAGTGAGGCATGTAGGACTCCAACTAGTCTTGATAAAAAAATATCTACACCTAGGCATATAATAGTTAAGATCCCAGAAACCCAGCAGAAGAACAAAATACTACAAGCAGTTAGAGAAAAGAAACAAATCTCATGCAAAGGAAAGCCCATCAGAATCGCAGCAGACTTCTCAACACAAACCTACAAGTCAAGGGGAGCCTGGGAGTCAGGTATTTCAAGCCCTAAAAGAAAACAACCTCCAACCCAGACTGGTGTATCCTGCAAAACTATCTTTCAAAATTGATGGAGAAATAAGATACTTCCATGACAAAGAACACCTGAGAAACTTCATGAATACCAAACTAGCTCTCCAAAAAGTTCTAAACAATATCCTAGAAAAAGATAACGAAGACAACTCCATGAGGCCCAACAGAGCATATTCATCAGGGAAGGCAAGAAATTAAAAGGAGAGGGGAAAAAAAAAATAAAAAAAGAACTAACAACAGAAAATAACATGACAATGATAAGTCAATACATATCAGATATAACAATCAATGTTAATGGCCTCAATTTACCAATCAAAAGAAAGAGACTGGCAGAATGGATTAAGAAGCAAAACCCAACAATATGCTATATATAAAAAACACACCTACTTCAAAAAGAAACTCATAGACTGAAATTAAAAGGATGGAAAACAGTTCTCCATCCAACAGGAAGCCAAAAAAAAGCAGGGGTAGCAATCTTATTTGCAGACAAAGTAAATTTCAAACCAAAACTAATTTAGAGAGACAAAGAAGGACACTACATAATTGTAAAGGGAAGAATCCAAGAGGAAGAGATGACAATTATAAATATATATGCACCAAATACTAATGTCCCCAACTATACAAAACAAATATTATGGGACATGAAAAACCAAATAAGCACTAATACAATTGTAGTGGGGGAATCTCAATACCCCACTGTCACAAGCAGACAGACCATCTAGGCAAAAAATCAACAACGCAATTCTAGGACTGAACCAAGCTTTTGAACAAATGGACTTAATAGATGTCTATAGAGTATTCCATCCCACAAAATAAAATATAGATTCTTTTCTGCTGCACATGGGTCATTCTCCAAAATAGACCACATACTAGCTCATAGAACATGTTCAAGTAAATGCAAAGGAATTGAAGTTATCCCATGTATGTTATCAGACCATAGTGCAATTAAACTGGAGAGCAATAGCATAAGAAACTGCAAGAACTACACAAACACATGGAAATTTAATAACACTCTCCTGAACAACCAATAGTTCCCAGATGAAATTAAAGAAGTAACTAGACAGTTTTAAAAAATAAATGATAATGCCAGTGCAACATACAGGAATCTATGGGACACAATGAAAGCAGTTCTATGAGGGAAATTCATAGCAGTGAATGCCCATATTAGGAAAACAGAGAGAACTCAAATAAATAACCTAAAGCAGAACCTCAAGCTCCTAGAAAAAGAAGAGCATGACAAACCCACAGCTTGTACAAGGGAGGAAATTATAAAGATCAGAGCAGAAATCAATGCAATGGAGATTATGAGAATGATATAAAAAATCAACAATCAAAGAATTGGTTTTTCAAAAGAATAAATAAAAGCAATAAACCATTAGCCAACCTTATCAAAAAAAGAAAAGTCTCAAATCTATGCAATTAGGAATGAAGAAGGTGAAGTCACAACAGATCCAGCAGAAATCCAGAGGATCATCAATACCTACTTTGAGAACCTGGACCCTAATAAAATGGAAAACACAGAAGAAATGGACAGATTTTTAGATACATTTGAATTACTATAGTTGAATGAAGAAGGTATAAAAATTCTAAACACCCCAATTAAAATCAGTGAAATTGAAAACATAATTAAAAATTTACCAACAAAGAAAAGCCCAGGTTCTGATGGCTTCACTGCTGAATTCTACCAGACATTTAGAGAAGAACTATTGCCACTACTCTTTAAACTTTTTGATGAAATTGAAAGGGAAGCAATACTTCCAAATTCATTCCTGGAAGCAAGTGTTACTTTGATTCCAAAACCAGGGAAAGACCTAACCTAAAAAGAGAACTATAGGGTAATCTCCCTAATGAACATAGATGCATAAATCCTCAAGAGTTACTGGCAATCAGAATACAGAAGATCATCAAGAAGTTCATACACACTGACCAAGCCAGATTTATCCCAGGGTTTCAGGGATGGTTCAACATATGTAAATCAATAAATGTAATAGAGTATGTTAACAGCGTCAAGGACAAAAAAATCATGTGACTGGACCTGGGATTTAGCTTAGTGGTTCCAGCACCTGCCTGACAAGTCCAAGGTCCTGAGTTCAATCCCCGGTACCAAAAATAAAAAATAAAAATCATATGGCCATCTCAATAGATACAGAAAATCATTTGACAGAATTTAACACCCATTTATGATAAAAACACTGTAGAAAATTGGAATAGATGGTCTTTATCTCAACTTGATAAATGCTACCTATGAAAAACCAATAGCCAACATCATACTAAATGGTCAAAAACTGAAAACCTTCACGCTAAAAATCAGGAACAAGTAAAGTATGTCCACTATCACCAGTCCTGTTCAATATAGTTCTGGAAACATTAGCCACAGCAATTATACAAGAGAAAGAAATAAAAGGAATAAAGATAGGCAAGGAAGAAGTTAAATTGCCATTATTTGCTGATGATGTGATACTCTACATAGAAGACCCAAAAAACTTGGCCAAAAGACTACTAGACTTAATTGGCAGATTCAGTAGAGTAGCTGGATGCAAGGTCAACACTCAAAAATCAAAAGCCTTCTTGTACACAAAGAACAGACTCACTGAGAGAGAAATTAGGGAAACAATCCCTTTCACAATAGCACCCCCAAAGATGAATTATCTAGGAATCAATCTAATGAAGGAAGTAAAAGACCTCTACATTGAGAACTACAGCACTCTGAAAAAAGAGATTGAAGAGGATATAAGAAAATGGAGAGACATCCCTTGTTCCTGGGTAGAAAGAACCAATATAGTGAAAATGGCCATACTTCCAAAACTGCTATACAGATTCAATGCAATTCTGATTGAAATTCCAACATCATATTTCACAGAACTAGAGAAAACCATCCAAAAATTCATTTGGAAACAGAAGAGACCTAGAATAGCAAAAGCAATTCTAGGCAACTGGGTCATGGGAAGGGTTACCACAATTCTCAACTTGAAACTGTACTACAAAGCCACTGTGAAGAAAATAGCATGGTGCTGGCAAAGAAAGAGACCCCAGGATGAGTGGAATAGATTAGAAGATGCAGAAACAACTCCAGACATACTCAGCCACCTCATCTTTGACAAAGGCGCCAACCACCCTCACTGGAGGAAAGATAACCTCTTTAATAAATGATGTTGGAAAAACTGGATTTCAACTTGCCAAAGATTGAAATTAGACCCCTATCTTTCACCATGAACTAAACTAAGATTGAAGTGGATTAAAGATCTAAATATTAAAACAGAAACACTAAACTTGCTGGAAGATAAGTTAGGTAGAACTCTTGAATACATTGGCATAGGAAAGGACTTCATGAACAAATCCTCAGTAGCATGGGAACTAGCACAAAGAATCAACAACTGGGATCTCATCTTATTAAAAAGCTTCTGCACTGCAAGAGAAACCACCAATAGAGCTAAGAGACTACATACAATGTGGGAAAAATTTTTTACCAGCTGCTCCTCAGTCAAAGGTCTGCTATCTAGAATATATGAAGAACTAAAAAAAATCCGACCCCCAAACATAAAGACCCAATTCAAAAATAGGCCTCTGAAATGAACAGACATTTCTCAGAAAAAGAGGTAAAAAAAAGTAGCAAATAAACATATGAAAATATGTTCAACATTACTGGTCATTCCAGAGATGCAGATGAAAACAACACTGAGATTCCACCTCACCCCACAAAGAATGGCTGCTATCGAGAAATCAACAAATAACAAATGCTGGTGGGGCTGTGGGGAGAAAGGAACCCTTCTCCATTGTTGGTGGGAGTGCAGACTAGTGCAACCACTGTGGAAATCAGTATGGAGATACCTCAAACAACTAGGATTGGAAGTCCCATTTGACCCTGCTATTCCACTGCTTGTATCTTCCTAAAGGAATTAATACAATTATACCACAGTGATTTATGCACACCCATGTTTATAGCAGCCCAATTTGTAATAGCTAAAACTTGGAAACAGCCCAATTGCCCATCAACTGGAGACTGAATAAAGAAGATGTGGGTTTTTTTTTTTTATAAAATGGAGTACTACTCAGCCATAAAGAATGAGAAACTGGAGGCATTTGTAGATAAATGGATACACATTGAGGCTATGCTCTTCAGTGAAATAAATATGACACACATGTGTAAATACCAAATAGTTTTTCTGGTGTGAGAAACTAAAAGTGTAAATAAGAATCATAATGTATAATTGATATTGTGAAATAGGAAGAAAATGTCTAAAGGAGTAGGAGAAGTGCGAGGGGTAGGGGAAAGGAAAGAAGGGAAAAGAAAAATATGAGAAAACGAAAAACATGGAAACAAAGTCTTTGTAAATAGGGAAGGGTAGAATGGGTGAAGGGAGGACAGGGGAATGGGGAAAATAATAAGAATGAAGATACATCATGTAAAGGTACAAGATCCCAATGATGCATGTAACTGTATTGTACACCTAAAATGTATCAAGAAACTAAATGGAAAAAAATTTAACAGTTCTACCAGAAACATCAACTGGTTTAAGTATTGTTGTGGGAAAGCATACTAGGTACCCCAGAGAATATAAGGCCTTTTGGAGAATATACATGTTTTATGCAGTTGTAAAATATGTTACGTATGATTTTATAAAAGGGGTGATATAAAATTTTGCAAGAAAGTTTCAGAGAAATTCAGGGGAATCAGTAGTAATTAAGAGTCACATGACTTTCCTAGAAACTGTATTGTTGTATATTCTGAAGGATCCATGTTGCTCTCTCAGAAAAGGATGATAAAGATGCCTGGCCAACAGTCATTGGAATCAGTAAAAATGTTGGTTCCTCCAGCTTAAATCATAGGGAAAGGAACATAAGTAATTCTGCAAACATTCCGAAGGGAAAGTTTGAGCCGCTGTAGCATCTGTGAGCTCTCTGAAACTAGGAAACATACTAAGCCTATACATGGACTTCTAGATGGAGAATGGTAGAAGCTTCTCATTAATCATCTCTAGTGACAAAATAGTACATCTAAAACCAGCAGCTTGCTGGGAGCTGGAAGAATGTCAAGATAAGAAGATAAGAATGTCAAGACTCTCTGAACATTGCAGTTTTGTCTCAAAAGACACACTGAGAGTGATGATTTATTTATCATGGTAACCATTTGGATTCCAAGTCTCCTAAAATAGTCTGTTTAGTTATACTATTAAAGAGGATTAAAGACTAATTTACAGCACTATTATTCAAGCATAGGTACAAAATACAAAGAGTAACATACTTTAAATTGTGTTTTGGTGAGTATATTTGACGGCATTCTTTTACACTTTTTTTTTTCAAGAAGATTTCTTGTAATATATAAAGGGGAATGTTCAGATGAGTTGGCCATCTTATTTTATATCAGAATAACTTTCACTCTGCAAGGCTTTCATAGATTTGTGTTTTTTATTTTAAAGGAAGACATATAATCAGGTATTTATTCTGTTATCTGGAAAACAATGCAAACTGTATATTGGCACAATTTATATAAAGTGATTATATTCTGATAAAAAGAAAATACATACTTATGTTAATATTCTGGAAGTGGAAGTATCAGTTGCTACTTTAGAAAATAATACTCCTCAAATTTCTGTATTTTATACCACAAATTCAGTGTTGTTTGCTCTCTCTCTCCCTTTTCCATTTTCCATTTCTCTCTCTCTCTCTCTCTACACACACACACACACACACACACACACACACACACACACTCAACTGGGGAGGCTATACTGGTTAACAAAAAATTATAAGATCTCAAATTTCTAAAAGCATAGATTATTGACGGGTTAAAATGAGTACAGTAAATTTGGAAAAGAATGGATAAATATAGTTTATTGTAGTTTCTGTATTATATTTTTGGTTTTTCCAAAACCAAAGTGAAATAATACTCCCCTTTTAGAAGCACTGAGAATACTTATTAAAAGAAATATTTAAAAAAGTAATAGAATTGGGGAGATTGTGTAGCTCAAAGCAATAGAAAAAATATATAGAAGTTCTGTTTGCTATGTATTTGGATTCACATTTCAATAATATGATTTATAGGATGTAGCCTATTTTATTTATATTTTTCTAGAAAGCATCTGGTTTTTGTTTTGTAAAAAAGTATAGCATGCACATATGTAGCCTTTTTTTGAAAAGCGGGAATGCACAGGGTTGAACATTTAATTGAATATGGTCCCTACTGAATGAATCTTGAATAATTGCTAAGTGGAATGAATCATGAAGAAAGGGAAAGCCATTTTAGAGTAAATGTGTTTATCATTTGGTGTATGTAATACTCCTCCCTGTTACTTCAACAAAGAAAATACAAATTTCAATGAGAATCAAAATTTCTTGGATGTGAGCCTATACAGTCTTCCCTTTTTTGCTTTTTTGGCTCCTATAATATACTTCCTGAAATAGTATTGAAGAGTAAAATAATTCATATCTTTCTGCAAGCGTCCTTTCCCCAACTTTATTCTCTGCTCAAGTACCTGGTATAAAATAATTGATGAGATGGAATCAGAAGTGGCCCCACAATGTACTAATCCTAAGCGTGATGATAACTGTACCTAGGACATTCTTGAAAGATAAATTCCTTTTACAAATATAACTGGCCATCCACAGTTCTGCGCAATCTGGAGAAATCTCCCCAAGGAAATGGCTGCATGTCATCTGCGTGGTGTGAGCTCACACACGAACTGAAAGTTGGACTGCATAATAGTAATTGCTAGCACTTAGGGAGTGTTTAATATATGATAAACATTGATAGATCTCCCACCACCTCAGCAGCTATTATGTATAGTAGCTGCCCTCTTCCTATGGTGCCTTGCCCCTCCCCTGTGTGACATCATGCCAAGATGGTTGCTCCCACCAAAGAACAAACCCTTCTTCCCAGCATGCCCCTGTTCCCACCTAGACAGTAACCTAATACTCGCTCACCTCCTACCACCTAGTGACATCACCGGCTCCTCCATTCCCTGATCACTACCTCACTCAACCCCACCTCAGCCCCTACAAGCCCCACCCCAGTCTCTATAAAAGACTCTCCCTGCCACAGCCATATTGCTTTTGTCTCTCCTTTGTTCAGAGACAGCCCGGCAGATCTATTCCCCTAATAAGGGCTTGTTGTGGCCTGGTCTGGTCTTGGCCTTCGGCCCTTTTACCTGACATTTCTGGTGCCGTGACTCAGATGGTAGATGGTCCATTAATGGACGATCCCCCACAGGACTGGGTTGATTGGCCTTTTTGGCCATCTCCATCGGACCAACCCTATCTGCCATTGCCAGGACCTGCCGGGGCTTTCTACCTTTGCCATTGCTGACACTACACATCCACACCGGTCACCAATCTCTGGGTGAGTAGGCAGTTCAGCCTCCCTCTCGTTGGGTTCTCTGTCTCATTTTCTCTCCCTTTGGGGACTTCTCAGAAATCCAAGCGCTTGGTTAGAGAAACCCCCACGGGCCCTGGGCCCAGGACCGTGCGCCTGAGAGATGTCCCATCGGCCTGGCTCCTCTCGTTCTCTCCCTCTGGGAGACTAACTCGGAGATTGTCAAAGGAGACAAGGATGCTTCTCCCCTTTGTCCCTCTCCCAGGGGGCTGTCTCCTCCTCACCCACCCTAACATGGGAGCCCAACAATCCAAACCCCTTCCCTCAATGCCTCTGGGCTGCCTCCTGGCACAACTTAAACCCCTCGGATTGTTGGGACCAGACTTTAAGCCAAAAAGACTTGTTTTCTATTGTAATCAGGTTTGGCCTCAGTATAAATTAGATAATGGGTTTCCATGCCCCAAAAATGGCACTTTCAATTTTAACATACTGTGTGATTTACACAACTTCAGTCAATACAATGGCAAATGGTCAGAAATCCCCTACATACAAGCCTTTTCTACCTATGCTCTTAACCCTCCCTCTGTCAATCCTGTTCTCCTTCTCAAGTACTCCTAGCCCAAGCCTCACAGTCCATCCTTCCTGATTCCACTCTTTCTGATTCTGACTCATTTGATCCAGCTGATCACTCACCACTAACACTTCCCCCACCTTATAAACCCCCAAATTCTTTTTATGCCTCATCCCGTGCTTCTTCTCCTCCACCATCTTGTACCTCTCCTTTGTCTCCTTCCACCTCACCACATGGCCCTTCTCCTCCGCCATCTTGTGACCCTCCTCCTCTGCCATCTTGTACCTCTCCTTTGTCTCCTTCTTCTCCCCCGCCATCTTGTGACCCTCCTTTACCTCCTCCTACCCCATCCCCTACACCTCACATCTCCCCACCCCACACCCGTTCTCGCTATCCCACCCTTCCACCATTAGCCCTGGCCACACAGATGCCCCTCCGAGAGGTAGCTGGGACTGAGGGCATTGTTAGAGTACATGTTCCCTTCTCTTTCTCTGACCTTTCTCAAATTGAAAAACGCCTAGGCTCCTTTTTCTCTGATCCCGATGTTTATATCAAAGAATTTCGCTACCTTACTCAGTCTTATGATATGACCTGGCGAGATATTTATACAATTCTTTCAACTACTCTCTCCCCAGAGGAACGCCAGAGGGTCTGGAGGGCAGCCCAGGCAGCAGCGGATGATTTTCATGCCACAGATCCAACTAAACTAGTGGGTACCCAGGCAGTGCCAGATACTCAACCTGATTGGACTTACCAGGATGGAGACCCAGGCAGAGATCTCTGAGACTACATGATTGTTTGTCTCGGAGAAGGCTTAAAGAGAATTTCACAAAAGACAGTTAATTTTGATAAAATTAGGGAAATAACTCAGGGACCCCAAGAAAATCCAGCACAGTTTCTTTCTAGGTTGGCTGATGCTCTTCAAAAATATACCAAAATTGATCCCACCTCTCAGGCAGGCACGATTGTTATTAACACCCATTTTATTTCACAGTCTGCCCCTGACATCAGGAGAAAACTAAAAAGGGTTGAGGAGGGCCCCCAGGCCACACAAACTGAGCTCCTCAATGTTGCTTTTAAGGTGTTCAATCACCGTGAGGAACAAGCAAAACAACAAAAAGTGGCCAATTACCAGATGCTGGCAGCAGCCCTACAGGGT
Source organism: Heterocephalus glaber (assembly GCF_053883595.1). NCBI lineage: Eukaryota > Metazoa > Chordata > Mammalia > Rodentia > Bathyergidae > Heterocephalus > Heterocephalus glaber. The sequence continues at coordinate 20,128,699 of NW_028258156.1, read as the reverse complement.
AAACCACCGTCCTGCAAAAGGACTTTTACTCGTGATGGGCCTCCTGGGGCCTGTTTTAAGTGTAATCAGACTGGACACTGGGCTAGAGAATGTCCCAATCCCAAGCCACCGCCTGGCCCTTGTCCCGACTGCAAGCAGACGGGTCACTGGAGGGTTGACTGTCCCCTTCGCCAAAGAGGTAAGAGGCCATCCCCTCCTCAAACCCAGTCAGCAGGTGTGGAGACGTCTCTGTCAGAGCTCATCGGCCTGGCGACGGAGGATTGATGGTGCCCAGGGTCATCTACAGCCCCCACGGCCATCACTCTCAATGAGCCCAGGGTAACTGTCAGCATCTCAGGTAGGCCTATTTCATTTTTACTTGATACGGGGGCTACCTATTCAGCCTTACCATAGTACTCAGGTCCTACACATCCCTCCACAGTAACTATCGTGGGAGTTCAGGGAATACACTCAAGCCCACTAAGTACACCACCCCTAGTTTGTTCTCTGCTGGGCAGTACATTTTCACATAGTTTCTTGGTTATTCCTAGCTGCCCTACCCCCATCTTGGGGAGAGATATTTTAACTAAATTTAGGGTTTCACTCACCCTTCACTCAGCCAATTCAGACCCTACCAGTATTCTGCTGCTCCTGGCTGCCCCCCTGACAGATTCAACTCCCAATCTAACTTTACCTTCTCCTAGGGAGCTTTATATTGACCCCTCAGTCTGGGACACCTCTACCCCTTCTGTGGCTAAACATCACCCTCCCATTCAGATCTCTCTCAAAGATATCACTCAATTTCCAAATGTTCCCCAATACCCTTTAGCATTAAAACATTTAAAAGGATTAAAGTCTGTAATTACCAGTCTACTCAACAAGGGACTTCTCAGACCAACTCACTCCCCCTACAACACTCCTATCCTTCCAGTTTTAAAAACAAATGGTTCCTACAGATTAGTACAAGACTTAAGAGCCATCAATTCTGCCGTACTTCCTTTACACCCTGTTGTTCCCAACCCCTACACATTACTGTCCCGTATCCCCTCCTCTTCACATTATTTCACGGTTCTAGACCTCAAAGATGCCTTTTTCACCATCCCCCTACACCCCAACTCACAAAATCTTTTTGCTTTCACATGGACTGACCCTGATACAGGACACTCTCAACAACTTACTTGGACAGTTCTTCCACAGGGTTTCTGAGATAGTCCACACCTCTTTGGACAGGCCTTGGCTACTGACCTCTTAAAGTTAAACCTGTCTCCTTCTAAGCTGCTCCAATATGTAGATGACTTACTTTTGTGCAGCCCCACCTTCACACTCTCTCAACAACACACGGCCTCATTACTTAATTTCTTATATAAAAGGGGGTACCGAGTCTCTAGGGACAAGGCCCAACTCTCCCAACTCACAGTACAATACCTTGGGGTTAAGATCTCATATCAGCAATGAGAGATCACCTTGGACCGTAAACAACTTATTCGGGACCTCCCCATCCCCTCCTCCAAGGCAGAGATCCTGTCTTTCCTGGGGCTCGCAGGCTTTTTCCGCTTATGGATAGCAAACCTCAGTCTACTTGCTAAACCCCTGTATGATGCTTCCAAGGGAGACCCAAATGAACCTATAAATAATACTTCTATCAAGGGACCATTTCTCAGGCTTCAGGCTGCTATCCTCTCTGCCCCAGCACTGGCTCTCCCAGATCTTCAAAAGCCATTCATTCTGTATGTCACTGAACGAACAGGATTGGCTTTGGGAGTTCTGGGACAAAACATAGGATCACACTTTGTTCCAGTTGCCTACCTGTCTAAACAGCTTGATTACACAGTCCGAGGCTGGCCTACATGTTTATGTGCTCTGGCGGCCGCTTCCCTCTTAGCCCAAGAAAGTTCCAAACTTACCTTTGGCCAACCAACGACAGTGAAGTCACCCCACCGCCTACAGGACTTACTCACTCATTATAGCCTCTCACACCTGTCCCCCTCTAGGCTACAGCTCTTCCATACCACTTTTACAGAAAACCCGTCTTTCTCTCTTCAGTCATGCCCCTCCCTTAACCCAGCCACTCTCCTTCCTGAGCCTGTTCAGACACTCTCCCACTCGTGCACAGAAACAATTGAAAACCTCCTTCCCTCCCTCCCTAATGTCTCCTCAGAGGCTATCTCAGACCCAGAATTCACATGGTTTATTGATGGCAGCTCAATTTCCACCCATGTGCCCGGCCAGAAGGGGGCAGGATATGCAATAGTTTCTTTCACACAGACCATTGAGGCTAACACACTCCCACACAACACTACCTCTCAACAAGCAGAATTAATTGCACTCATCCGAGCTCTTACTCTAGCTCACAACAGGCGAGGCAATATTTATACTGACTCCAAATATGCATACCACATCCTACACTCTCATAACTCCACTTGGAGAGAAAGAGGCTTTATGACCACAAAAGGGACACCCATTATTAATGGACATCTAATACATGCCCTTCTCCAAGCGGCCACCCTCCCAACACAAGTGGGGGTCATTCATTGTAAAGGACATCAATCATCTTCCTCTCCTTTAGCTCAGGGAAACAACAGAGCAGATCAAACTGCCTGCAATATGGCACAACAATGTGTTCCCCAAAGCCAAAACCAGTTGTTAATCATTCCACCCTTAAAACCTAACTACTCTCCTCAGGAAAAGTCCAAATACATGAAAAAGGGTGCTACACTAAGAAATGATTGGCTTCTATATCGGGGACACCATGTCATACCTGATGATCAAATAATTCCTCTCCTCACTGACATACATAACTCACTCCATATAGGAACCCAACCCCTCCTGCACCTTCTCAGGCCTTTTCTATACCACCCATCCTTAGCGTCACACACACAGACAATAACACAGGCCTGTCCCATTTGCTCAACCACCAGTCCCCAAGGTGGCTTTCAAACACGCACAAAGACTCACCAGTCCAGGGGACAACTACCAGGAGAAGATTGGCAAATTGATTTCACACATATGCCACCTGTAAAAAAGGTTAAATATCTCCTAACCTTGGTAGATACTTTCACGGGGTGGATAGAGGCCTTTCCCTGCAGGTCGGAAGGAGCAGCTGCTGTAGTTCATGTGCTCCTAACAGAAATCATTCCTTGATTTGGCCTTCCGCGTTCCATTCAATCAGACAATGGACCTGCCTTCATCTCTCAGATCACCCGACAGGTAACAGAGACACTCAATATACAGTGGAAACTACACATTCCATATCGACCTCAATCATCAGGCAAGGTAGAACGAGCCAATGGGTTAATTAAAATTCAGCTAACTAAACTCTCAATAGAGCTCAAACAAAATTGGATTACCCTCCTCCCTTTAGCTCTCATGAGGCTTCGCTCGACACCACGAAAACCGTTAAATTTAACCCCCTTTGAGTTGATGTATGGACAACCTCTCTTGTTTTCTAACTTACCAGACCCATCACCAGCACTTGCTGATTATATCCCAACACTTAACTATGCCTGTCGTCTCCTTCAAACTCTGGCTAACCAAACTCTCCCCTTTCCGGACTTGTCAGGTATTCTACATCCTCCTCCTCTTTCTCCAGGTGACCAGGTATATCTCAAGACCCTGTCCCCAAGACCCCTCCAGCCACATTGGGAGGGACCTTTCACTGTTTCATTAATAACTCCTACTGTGGTAAAACTCCAGGAAAGAGTCCCCTGGTTCCATCTTTCCAGGATAAAAAAGGCTCCTCCAGATTCCCAGATAAAACAGCCTGAACAACAATCTAACACTGCCAGATACTCCTCCATTTTCACAGGACCTACTAAACTCAGATTATTCTGTACTCTCACACAGATTCCAGAGGAAAGTTAACCTCTCTCTCTCTCATTGACATCTCTAACTTTATCGGCTCAAAATCCAATTGACTTTCCTAGGTAATACGGATGCACATCCTCTTACAGCAGCAGTTTCGGGCCTTCCTTGAGTGTGCTCTGGAAAACGTCGCTTGGTGCTGCCCACAGGACGACATCCCTGAGACAATCCTCCAGTGGGTAACAGGCCTCTGGTTACAGGGAGCACTAGCTGATTTTTCATGTTTTGAGATAGAGCTCTTTTCTTTTCTCCTCATTTGCTGTTTGTACACACACCTTCATCTGCCTCAAGACATTCCCCTTTGTTAGGGGACCCATGGGGTATTGTGATTCCATATACACAGGGTCACCTACAGATATCCTCAGCCTTCTCTTATTAATTCTTTCGGGCCTTCTCTTTGGGATTGGGCTCACTGCCACTGCCCCAAGAGACTGGAAAACCATAGACAAATGTATTCTGGCAGCAATATACTACCTCATCATTACCCTCATTAGTATTATTGGTTGTCTACAGTAATTTATCAAGGGTGACTAACAGCTGTCATTAGGGCTCCCTCACAAGTTTTTTTTTCTCTCACGGTAACCTATTACCTAATTATCGCCCTTCCCAGTATTCTTATTTGTCCTCACAAATACACAAAATGTTTCTTCACTCCTCTCTCCTTCCCTTTGACAAGACTCTTCACCATTCCATCATACACTACGGGGTCCACATCACAATTCTCCTAAGTGCCCTCATCTCCATCTTCCTCTTTCCTCTACATGCAGTTTCCATGGCCCCACCATTACCCGTCAACCCTACATACATATACAATGACCTCCAATTGACTCACTCCTCACTTCCACACTATCTAGATAACATGCTCCAGCTAACCCACTCCCTATTAAATCAATTCAACCCATCTCTAGCCAGTAACTGTTGGCTCTGTATGTCCCTCTCCACTGCTTCTTATACAGCCATCCCGGTACCTGCAAAAGTCTGGGCTACAACCAGTCTTACTTACCATTCTCAATATAAGATGGGAAGCCCTTTACAGTTATTTAATAAACAGTCCCTCACCAACTTTTGCATCACTGATATGACAAGAAGAACACAAACAGGTCGTGCAGCCCAACTCCTTCAATCTTACATGGCTAACCTGTCTCTATATGAGAGTAAAGAAAAGCCTATACTCGGACCTATAGCTGGTAACATCATCTTGCGCTTTCAGGCCCCACTTTGTTTTCAGTGTAACTTGTCCATGGGCTCCATGTTGGGACACCTTCCCTCTTGGAAGTGTAATTACACATTACAATTACAGGCCCCATCAGGTCATAATAACTACAAGGTCACCCAAAATGCCCCCTTTGTTCAGCCTGTCCGCCTCACTGGGGCTCCAAAAATTATGACACAGGGTCTTCTCAACAAAGATTCTGGGTTTTGCAATGGTCGACATATGCCCTGCATGACTATACATCCCTGGACTCCTTGCAACACAGCCCCCTCAGTCTCAGAATGCCTCCTTATTCCAACATTTAACCATTCTCCAGAATGGCTTCTGGTAGATACCAGGAGATTCTTCCTCCAATGGGAAAATAAGACCAACAATGCCCAACAAATCTCATGCCAAAGACCTTTTCAACCCTTAACAGGTGCTGTGCTGGCAGGAACACTAGGAATATGGGAAATGGAGAATAACAAACTCACACATCTTTTTGACATACACAACCAATTCTGTTTACCCAGTCAAGGGATCTTCTTCCTTTGTGGAACTTTGGCCCACCTGTGCCTGCCAACTAACTGGACAGGGACTTGCACTCTAGTTTACCTCAGCCCTAACATTGATATAGCCCCCAACAATCAAACTTTATCAGTGCCAACAAAAACACAGGTCAGACACAAATGAGCTGTCCAATTAATACCCTTACTTGTAGGACTAGGCATCACTGCTGCTTTAGGGACAGGAGTAGGTGGCCTAGCTACCTCACTAACTCAATTCCAAACTCTCTCTAAAGAGCTAAGTGACAGCCTAAAAGAAATAGCTAGATCAATCACAACTTTACAGAACCAACTAGATTCCTTTGCGGCTGTCACTCTCCAAAATAGGAGGGGACTAGATCTCCTTACAGCAGAGAAGGGTGGTATATGTCTTTTCCTAGGAGAGGAATGTTGTTTTTATACAAATCAATCGGGTTTAGTACGAGATGCAGCAAAAAGGCTCACTGAAAGGGCCTCAAACATTGATCAACGCATGAACAATTGGGTAAATGAAAATCTCTTTTCCCTAAGTAGTTGGCTGCCCTGGCTCCTTCCTCTGATAGGACCATTGGTCACCATCTGCCTTATCTTACTCTTCGGACCCTGTCTGGTTCGCTGTTTTCAAAATTTCTTGCAGGAACGAATGAGGGCATTCACCAACCAGACAGTCACGGAATTCATCATGGCAGGGTACCAGCCAGTACGACAAATAGAAGAGGTCCCCCACTTGCCATAGGCCTCATCAGATCCAGGTCTAGCCCCGATCTTCACCCCTTGTCAGCAGAAAGCAGCTCCAGAAGAAGAGACCTTCGCCCAACTATCATAAAACAAAAGCCTGGAATGATAGGTCTCCCACCACCTCAGCAGCTATTATGTATAGTAGCTGCCCTCTTCCTATGGTGCCTTGCCCCTCCCCTGTGTGACATCATGCCAAGATGGTTGCTCCCACCAAAGAACAAACCCTTCTTCCCAGCATGCCCCTGTTCCCACCTAGACAGTAACCTAATACTCGCTCACCTCCTACCACCTAGTGACATCACCGGCTCCTCCATTCCCTGATCACTACCTCACTCAACCCCACCTCAGCCCCTACAAGCCCCACCCCAGTCTCTATAAAAGACTCTCCCTGCCACAGCCATATTGCTTTTGTCTCTCCTTTGTTCAGAGACAGCCCGGCAGATCTATTCCCCTAATAAGGGCTTGTTGTGGCCTGGTCTGGTCTTGGCCTTCGGCCCTTTTACCTGACAAACATTATTAAGAGACCCACACACTCACTTGATGTGAATAACACCCTTATGATATAGGTATTGTTGCTAACTCCATTTTACAGACGAGAAAAGTGAGTACAGCTAGATTAAGTACCGTGCCCATGTTCATTCGAGTACTGAGTAGCAGAGATTGAATTGAAATCCCATCCACCTGGCTGCAGCTTCAGTGCTGTGAGCCAGGATGCTACTCTTAACTCTGATGATAAACTCTTAGGCTCCTGCCTTTGAGATTATAAAATTGTGATACATGCTTTCTCCCTCAAGAACTCAGTGAGACAATATCTCTTAACAATCAAAGAATATATCTTTGGGAATATGTTTTTATGTACACAGGCCTAGAAATTTATTTAGCTAAAAAGAATTTATTTGAATCTGTCTCTTCTCCTTTCTTCCTTCTTTCCTGCTTGGGCTTCTGTTATGTATATGTTAGGGTGTCTGATAGGGTCCCACATGTGCCTTGGCTGCAGTCCAATTTTCTATGTTTTTTCCCTTCTACTCCTAAGACTTGATATTTTTGATTGACTTATCTTCAAGATCATAGATTCTTTCTTTTGCCTGCTCAAATTTCATGTTGAAGATCTCTAAAGAAATTTTGATTTTACTTATGCACCTTGCAACTCCAGAGGTTTATTTTATTTTTAAAAAATATTTTCCATGTCTGCTTTGATAGTCTGTTTGGCAAGACATCACACCTATGATTTCATTCATTTATTTGGATGTGGTTTCTTTTAGCTCTTTCAGCCTAGTTAGAATATGTGCATTAAACTCCTTGGCTAGCAATGTCTAGATTTCCTTTGGAATAATTCTGATTATTATTTTTTAAATGTGTTTGGGACATGCCTTTTTGTTTCTTTGTATGCTCCATAAGTTCCATTTATTTATTTATTTATTTATTTATTTATTTAGGTATTGGGGATCAAACTTGAGTCCTTGAGCTTGCAAGGCAGGTGACGGAACCACTGAGCTAAATCCCCAGCCCATAATTTCCTTTTAAAATGGAACATTTTGAATATTAGTGTAGTACCTCTGAAAATAAGACTTTCCAACCTCCCAGAGGTTTTTTGTTCTCTTTTGGTTAGTTTTTTTTTTTTTGCTGCTTAGTAATTTCTGAACTATTTTCTGCAAAGTCTGTATTCTTTGTCATGTGTGCCACTCAAGTCTCTGTTCTGTCATCTTAGTGATTCAACAGAGATTTTCTTAGCATCCTGAAACCAAGTAACCAACCAACTAATCATCTGTGCAACAGATAACCCAAATCTCCCATTCTTTGCAGGGCAGTGTTACATATGGGAGCTGCCTTTAATGCTCAGCCAGGGATTTCACATGTCCTCCACTTTCTCCTTTGCAGAGCTGAAAGTCCAGAGGTTAGAGGCCAGGTAGGGCTTTCTCAGATTATTTCTCAGTATGTATCCCCACTGGGCATACTCATGGCCTTCCACTTTCCCAGAAATGTGTAGAGATTGCCAAAGACCTTAGTTCTCCAAATGTCTCGTTTCATTGTCTTTCCTTCCAAGCTTTTTGATTTTCTATTGATTGCCTCAGCTGTTGTCCCTTGTTCCACATGGCATGGCTGGTTCCTTTGGTTTACATATTTTCTGAAAATATTCTTTTGGTATCACCTTAACCCTGAGGGAGTTCTGTGTAAGACAAAATAAAAGCAAGCCCTTTGAACTGATTCTTCTTGGAGCCTCCAGGTAGTATTTCAAGACAACCAAACTATTTTGAAAAGAATGTCTGTTCTCCTGGCTCCTCTACTAGGAACCTATGTTTGGGTCATTCTCCTCCTGGGATCTATGGTTTCTTTTTTTCTTGATTGATTACCTGGGTGCTGCAAATTTTTATTAGTTTTTATCAAAAAGTTGATAACATTGATACAGTTTTTATTCATAGAAAAATATGATTTTGGGGATTTTCTTGTACTGCCATTTTCACTGACATCTTTTATTCTTTTCCTTTCAGAGTAACATTCCATTACACCCATATTCTGTAGTTTGTCCATATTCCTGCTGGCCATTTCAGTGTTTTTCCATTATGAATAAAGTTGCTATGAATATTTGGAACCGGGGATCGAACTTGGGACCTTGTGCTTGCAAGACAGGTGGCAGAACCACTGAGCTAAATCCCTGGCCTGCTGTGAATATTTTTATACAAGATGCAGATGTGTATGAGTGTGTGAAACTATATTTTTATTTCTCTTGGAGAAATGCCCCAGGAAGAAATTACTGAGTCATAAGACAGATGTATACATTTAAGAATATGCAAAACTATTCTCCAAGAATACTATGCTATTTTAAATTTTCACTGAATTGAGAATTCCAGTTTCTCCATATCCACAATGTTGTTAGATGTTTGCTGCCTTTACTTAAATTTAATTTTTTACTGGTACACATATATATGGAAATTATACACATTTATGAGTTAGTGTGATCTTTTGATACATATGTGTTGTGTAATGTTTAATTCAAGTTAAGCATATCAATCTTCTCCAACATCGATCATTTTTTTGTGATAAAAGCCTTTAAAATCTTTGAAGATTTTTGAGATGTACAGAATGATATTGCTATCTATAGTCATCCAACTAGGCAAATAACATATTGGTATTAGGCATTTTCAAAGTATTTATTTTTAGCCATTCTCTTTGGTATATAGTAGCTAAATAAAGAGAATTAGATTTGATTAAATTGCAGTTTGTGACAGTGTACTTATTTCCAGTCAAAACCAGATTTTTATGTTATCCACTTTTTAAATGTGGCACCCCAGATGGCTAATTAAAGTAAATTTCTCTGAGGCATTTGCTCTCCCAAAGTTGTCTCTTATCTGCTCCAGCAAAGACTTCCCTGTTTGTCCTATCAACCTAGGTCTTTAAATTCCAAGATAAGATCAGTTAATGAAGTCTGTGCAAAGCTTCACTTTGGCCTATCTTGTTCCTTTTTTTTGCCTAAGCATATGAGGACCTTGGAATACATCTATTAGTTATCAGTAAGTAGTCCTTGGATTAAAAGATATTTTGAATATAGAGGTGGCATCCACTGAAGATCTTGGAAGAACTCTGTCAAATACTTAACTGGGATGCCATCTGAGTTGGGGTGTTCTGCAGATATTTTTGAGGAGTAAAAAGGGAGATACACTTATTTTATATCTTCAACCATCTTTTCTCACCAAGTTATATGAATGATGTTGGCTGGATCTTTGATGGGTACTATGTGAAACTGTTCAACAGGCTGCAGCAAGTTTACATGCAGCAACTACAAGCAATGGAGGATGTAAAATTTGGACAATCAAGTGAAGTTTTACATTACAATTTTTTTTTTGTTCACTGAATTACTTAAATTTTGTACTTCGCACAAAGCCACTGGTGAGTTTTACAAAACTAACATTTCAAAATATACTTCACCTTCATCTCTGAATGATGTAAAAGAATATAAAGAATTATTATATAAAGAAAATTTTAAAATTATTTTTCTAAAGAAATGTTTTGAAAATTTCTCTGGGACATTGTTCTATTTATTAATCCAGCATATGTAATGCTCTCAGAGAAAAATGACAGCAATCATGTTAGAAATATCATGTTAAAAAGTTCTGATTTCAGTGTGTCTCAAATTCTTTAAAGGCATACATTTGCAAAGAAAAAATATGTAACATCTCTAGGGTATATGAGATGTATATCTTCTCTCATGGCAATTGTGTGCAACACCATTATTAGTATATACGGTTCAAGTGAGAATATTAAAAACAAAACAAAATAACCACAAAAATGTTCCTATAGAATGTGTTGTTGATTCAGAACTATCTTTTATAAAACTTAAAATTCTGTCATGTGATAATTTTAGATTTCAATATTGTACTTTACAGTAACTTCTTTTAAGTTTGATACAAGTTTTGTTACTATGTTTCTGTAATTATCCACATTACAGTTAAGTAGAACTTGGTTTTGTCTTGACTGATTATTTTGTCTTAATTATTTCATGTAAAGCAGAACTCACATAGCCAAGATGTATGCTTGAGGTTATTTGATAACTGTTAAAAAGACAATTTTTGATGCATAAATCTAGAATGCCATCTACCAACCTAATGAAAAGAAATATTATTATCTTGCTTTTTTTTTTCTATTTATTGATTTGTGGTGCCTCAAGACCAGTTTAAAAATGATCAGTGTAGTTCTTATCTGTCATGGGAACAAATTCATTCCTTGGGTGGCTGAGCAGCATGAGGGAAAATAAATTTCTCAGAAATGTATCCCCTGAAGGTTGCTATCCATTATTGTTACAAGTTTTCAATAGAAATGGCTTTATTGCTACATAGAGAATATGATAAAATTTAAAGCTTGTGAAAGATGATTAGAGAACAACTATAATACATATATAATATATTAACAACGATATATCACCATATAGGATACATTTATTTATTTAGACAATGTTTTGAATATATCAAAACAAATGTGGGGTAAGTCATATCTGAATGGTAATCCAAACAGTAATAAAAATGAAATATTAACACATGCAGGAAATTAGGAATTAAAATATTCTAGCTTTTCTAACATTGAGCATTTACATTTTCTTCTTAGATGGCCGGTGTGAACTCCAGAAATCAGATTTCATCACTTGAATCTGTTTCACTTAACTTTACCTCTTCTGAACTGTTAGTTTGAGCAAGGGTTCATGGGTTTTTCTAAAAGATCATTTTAGCAGAAAAATAAAGCAAATTTGTTGAACCTCATTCCATGATTTGAGTTTTGCCTTAGGGGTCACTTTTATATAAACCACATCACATAAGTTGGAATATATTATTGTATTATATTTAATTTAAACCTTTGTACATCAACACACACATTTGTTTGAAGTGCAACTTATGTGTAGATATTTTAACAAAGATATTATAAGGTTTCTATTCTATAGCAGGAAATAACTGGAAGAAATTTAATATTCCACCAAATGTGCTAATATCACTGTCTCTGTATACTGAGATTTTGTATAATTTTAATTTTAGTTGTGCTTATATATAATTTTAAATTTTTTCTAAATAGCTTTGTTTTCCTTCTATGATTAAAATTAACAACTAAATAACTGCATTATTTTACTTATCACCTACATTTTTTTCATAACGTTTTGCTGTTTTTGTACAACATTATTTTTGGAGATGTGTGGATAGGAAATAAGACAGCTTTATTAGAATGAACAAAAATAGGATGTCATATTATTAGAGGATTTATATGTTATTAAAAATACAGTTCTCAGTGTTAGCCTTCAGATTCCTAAGCGCCAATGTAGAAGTATGTTTTGGTATTTTGGTGCCAGGGCAGTGAACATGTGAGTTTTATTTTATAATGTATTTATTATATGAAGACTAAGAATTTTCAGTTAAGTATCACTGCAATCAATAAAAATATGGCTTTCATAAGTATCTTTATCTTTTTAATATGCCTTTAAGCAGATATTAAACAATTAGATGGTAAGGTCTAAAATTTCAAGTGCTGCTTTGATGCCTCACCGTACCCTAAAAGCTTAGATATGTGCTCCCTGCCCATGCCCTGGCAGCAGAAGAGCCTCTCTGCCATGCTTCCCCCTTGCTTGCCAGAACAGCCGTGCTCTACCTGGTCCTCAGCCTCACTTTGCCAGCCTGTGGAATTATTCAAACAAACCAGTCACATCCCCCTTGCAGGACCTGGTGATTCTCCATCCTCTTCATACTAAAAAGTCTGCCTCCACATCACTTTCCTTCCTTCCCCAGTGCAAACCTTAAGTAGCCTTGTGTGGCATGTGGTGTCCTGGTAATGAGCGTGTGTGACTAGAAATTGCATTCAGTTTCATCTGACTCATGTCGGGTGCCATGAACTTGTCCATGTAATATGATGGCTAGCAGGGGATCCATGCTTTACCAATGGGATGAGTGGAAGGTGATCAGGACATGCGTATGTGGTGAAAATGAATAATTCATTAAATTATAGTGCATGTGTTTTTGAGATTTAAATGTTCTTCATTTAAATGAAAAATATGTTTGTTTCATTGCTGTTCTGAGCCATTTGAAGAAAGTAGCCTATATTATATGTTTATCATAATAATGCTACTTCCAGAAGATTATAAAATGAAGCTCAGCCAAATCTAATGATCCTTTTTTGGAAATGATGACTTATCAACTTGTATTTGGTGATTAAATACAGGAATAAATAGGTCTTAGGCAGGGTTTCATGTCATACATTAAAATGTATTTAACAGGGCAGCAACAGTGTTTGAGAATTGAATTTGTGTTAGTAGATCCATGTGGCTCATTACTATTTACCACATTCCATGTAATTTGAAGGGCTTAAGAAAGCACACTTATCTTCTCCAATTTAATTATCAGTTGTCAAAATCTACACAGGCATTTGCATATTGAGGAAGTCTTTAAATGGTACTTTCCTTACCTGACAATCCATTCCAACATTAGAAAGTTAAATGACTAACAGGAAGTCTGAATCACATACCTGTACATACACATGCATTAACATACATCACACATAATTTTCTACACTTTTACATGTTAACTGGTGAAGGATGAGACTAGATTCCTTGTCAGTGTAAATATAGTACTTAGTTAGGATTTTTGGAGGAAAGGGAGAGCTTAAGGTAGACAGCATGTAGCGTCCATAGTTACATGTTTCACTGTAAGAGCAAAGTCTCGAAACAGGCTGTCAGGGCATGGGGCCAATGAAAAGCATTCAGAGTCCCACTGCTGAAGGGAACAGTGCAGTATGTAGGAGGAGGTGAGAAGATTAAAATATTAAATTCTCAAATTTTTAACATTAAAAATTTTAGATGAAGGATAGCAGTTCTCAGTAAAGCATATTGAATCCTAGTAAAAGAAGTACTTGATATATTATTTCTAAATACTTAGAGAGAAATAATGTGCTTGACTATAATAGCATGGAAATAACATAATCATTTTTGGCATAAAAATGTGGAACATAATTTCCCAATTAATAAATAATTAAAGGCTGTTGGGGGTCTCCTCGGTGGGAGACTGGAACCTGAAGACAGTATCTGATGAAACCTATTAAAAGAAGGGCATGGGGGACCAGAACTCTTGGAGTTAAGGCGAGGTTTATTGGTCATATTTTTCTTTTATGCATTTTTCTGTAGGATACATCAATCATTAACCGTTTACAATGCTAGTCAACTAACCACCAGTTATATCTGTGAGTACATAAAGCATCTAAAGAACCATCTGCTTTAACTATGCTCCTTTAATCTTAGTGCATCTTATCTAAATTATCTTGGCTACTTAAAGCTTCTAAAAAGTTAGCTATTATTTTCTAGTCTTATACCAAGCAAATATTTGAGAGTCTCAAGGGACCGTAGCAGAACGAACACTGTGGGATCGACAAACTGCCTTCTGAAGTTATCTTTAACTTCTCTATCTGGGCCTGCCACAGACATCAGGACAATCTGTCTTCCCAAGGCTGTCTGAGGGCCGAAAACTCATATACTCCACAAAAGGCAACTCACCGAGTCAAAATATTTTGCAAACAGAAAAAAAAAGAAAGAACAGTAGGAAACATACACTGAGCATAATTAAGACAGGCATAAGGGAGCCAAGTACAGGGTGTGTCAACCACTATGTTACAAATGATGTTAGACTTACTTTTTTAGAAAAACAATGGGATTTCTTTTTTTTTTTGGTACCGGGGATCAAACTCGGAACCTTGCGCTTGCCAGGCAGGAGGAGGAACCACTGAGCTAAATCCTCGGCAGAAACAATGGTATTTCTATAACAAATTTTAATACAAGTGAAGACAAATTGAAAATATGGCACTATACTTGAATAAACAGGGACATTACATAATTTTTAAAAAGACAATATAATGTTTTTTTTTTTTTTTGGTACAGGGGATCGAACTCGGGTCCTTGTGCTTGCACAGCAGGCGGCAAAACTGCTGAGCTAAAACCCTGGCCCAAAAGACAATGTAATTTATGATAAAGGGAAAACAAAGAACAGTGTGCAGGTCACAGCCCCGAGAAACACAGGTAAAACATGCAGAAAGTTTTTTAGAGTAAGGAGAAAGTGATTAAAAATAAAGTCAAGTCATATTGATAGATGTGACATTATTGTCAGAACTAGATTGTTCTAATAGGAAAAAAGACTTAGATGAATAAAATTGCACATGCACACATTAACCTTGATTAGTGTAATCTGTCACTATTACAAGAATTTTTATAGCCATTTATAAAGAGAAAAGAACTTTATGGTCATTGAATAAAATATATATTTGTTTTGAATATCTATTGAAGATTTTAAATAATTTATCTTCACTTGGAAATTAAGAAAGAAATTTTAATAGTAGAGCTTTAATATTTTATATTTTCATTAAAATTATAAACAACAAACTTAATTATTTTTAAGGTTTTATTGAGGTATAATTGATATTAAAAAACCTGTACATCTTTAATATGTAGATTTAATATGTATCATTGGACTAGTTTAAACAGATGCACACACCTATAAAACTATCATGACAGTGTAATAAATGTATCCTTCACCTCCAAAGGTTTCCTTGTGCCCCTAGATTCACAATAAGAAAACTTAACATGTTATCTATCCTCTTATAAAAAAATTAATTTAAATCAGTGTAATATTAAAGGATAAAATGAAACAAAAATTAATATAGAAAGTGAAGAGAATACAATGATACCTTTATAACAGATAAGAGCTATATTTAGGTAAAAATTTATATGCCCTGATCAAAAAATATTGCAAAGACTAATCATTTCAAATTACTTTTAAACACATGACAAAAGAAACTGTGAGAAGTTCATCAAAATAATATGTAAAATGAACGAAATCATAAAGAAAAAAGAAAAGTAGAAAGCTAAAGTCACATGCATTTATTTTTGTTTTGAGAAATTAATCATGTGTCCCATGCACAATTCTTGGAGTGCAGGGAATAACATCCTGTGCAGCAAACCCAGACAAATATGGTAGAGGAAGAGGAGGCTCTCGGTCTCTTTCTTTGTCCCTTGGATGTATAATTTTGAGCAGGACCTAGCTCTTCAATGGTTCCTTGGCAAGACCAGGTTTTAGTTACTGCAGTGGTGAGCAGCTTGATTATTCACTCATGAATTTATATTTCCTTGTTCCTTGTTTCACCCTCCACAGAATTCACATCCTTTTTCTTGGAATCATTTCCTCAAATAAACCATCTTTATTTTCTTGGCACAACCTCAGCTAAGCCAGTTTGTGGTATAAACTGGCTATAAATTTGTGCCCTCCTGTGAGTGTGTGTGTGTGTGTGTGTGTGTGTGTGTGTGTGTGTGTATGTATTTTACCATAGGAAGTTTTACCATAGGAAAACAAGCTCATGAAGATGGCTTTCCTGTTACAAAACATATTGAAATTCTGGGAAAAAAAACCCCTATTAAGTATAGCCAAAAATGTTCTAAAATGTTTTCAGGCCAAGAAGAAAAAAAAGGAAATCCTTGCAATTAGACAGCAATAAAGGAAAAATGAGTCAGGGAATAAAGCTCCAGTGATGCAGAGGGGAGCCATCCAAATTCAAATCTCAGTGGGCCAGGGATTTAGCTCAGTGGTTCTGTTGCCTGACTTGCAAGCACAAGGTCCTGAGTTCAATCCCCGGTACGCCCCAAAAAAGAAATTAGGAAACCAAATTCAAATCTCAGAGGCCAGGATCAGCATCTAACTGAAGTTCTTGGCTGATTTAATACCAAATACTCACAAATAATGGCGATTTGCCCATCAAAATAGTCAGTTTCTAACTACATTGGCAAAATAACCAATTCTGTTGGAGCCATGAAGTGAGGTTTTGATGTAACAACTGTGCCTGTTTCCCAACAACCAAATCAAATCTATATTTTGATCTCCTTTTCATTAATTATGAACTAAAAGGAAACAGCAAAGCTAAACTAATAAATAGCAGACCACCACAAGATCCAGTATTCTTATTTATCTTGGTTCAGCATTCTTAACCTGGATCATTGCATTTTTACATTTGTTTTCCAATATTGTCAAAGAGAGGGCTCCTTATTTGAGATGCCACAAGTAGAATTTCTCTGAGTTGCTAAATATTAGCTTATAATGAATGAGGAATTTTTTATTTAGGCTAATTGCTCTGACTTACCAACCCAACACATTAAACTCATATTGATAGTTCTCAATATTTAATTGAATGATGAAAGAAATACCAAGACAAGACTTTTATAATATGTTGAATTAGAATATAATTTTCTGTGGAAGAAAATATGCTTCTGACATTATTTGGAGTTTTAAATTATTTTAAACCCTAATTTCATTAAAAATGGTTGCTATTTTAAAATAATCACTATGAAATTGCCTTTATTGCACTAGCAAGACTTTTATAGTGATTACAAAAAGAACATATTTTAATACTATTGTATTTATACCCTTATAATAAAATCCCTATGAATTACAGTAGATTTTAATAGCCAAGTTTTCATAAGAATTCATTACCAGAACTGAAAATTTTAAAGACTCTTTTGCATTTGAGCAATGCAAATTTAATTCATTATGGCCATTTCAGAAGATAGGTCTCCAGGGTTTTTGTCTCAATTTTTTAGAACGTTCTATATTAGTGGGTTATATTACAGTGTCAGTGCAACAAAGGTTGAATATTTGGTTTCATGTGGGAAATTTTTCTTAGCAGAGAGTTCAACAGCCACAAGGACAAATGCAGCATCTTCAGATGGGGAACAGACTCCATCTTTGGTCATGTGAATGGCCAAGGCCATGGTCATTGACTTCCATCTTTAGAAAATGCAATGCAGTAATATTCCTTGTTGTATTAATTCTCTTGTGACCTGGCTGATATTGTCTTTCACATATGGACTTTTTTGTTCCAATTCTTTTCTTTTTGAATGACATAATTTGTCACCTGCAAGGTGCTTTATGAGCTGCAAATGATAGTAGTACCAAGAATGTAGTAGTCAGAAGGCAATTCGTTAGTTGACTGAACATAACTGTAATAATGCTTACACATGAGTTATAGACAGCAAACATCAGAGTTGATAGTTCAGCATCTTGGTATTTTTCCATTCAATTGGAATGTAAAAGAGAATGCATGCTGCTCTCTACTTATTAATATATCTGCTGTCAAGGAAATTTTGGGATTCCTCTGGACCAATGTAGACTTGAAATGCTTTGTGATTGCTAGCCATTATCCCCCCAGTGAGAGACAAAATATAGACATAAAGCTGGTGCAGTGAATAGTCATGTTAGGAGGAAAGCACTGGAAACTAAAAAGTAAATAACATAAATTAAAGTTTTTAAACTAGAGGTCAGAAGAAAATATGGATTGAATGAAATAAATTTATTGAGTTCAATGACAAAAATAAACCTTATACTAGCTTTTATCATATAGCCTATTTTAGTTTCATATACATACGTATTTTTTCAGGTATTGTTTTCTTTTTTTTAATTTTAATTTTTATTTGTACATGCTTGCAGCACATGATGCTTCCATTCATCCTGGGGAGTTGGTACATGTACATAATACATCTTAATTCTTTTTTTTTTTTTTTTTGGTACCGGGGATTGAACTCAGGACCTTGTGCTTGTGAGGCAGGTGCCGGAACCACTGAGCTAAATCCCCAGCCCATACATCTTAATTCTTTTAAGTCTCATTTTCCTCCTCTCTCTGCCCCTCCTTCCATATTTTGGTCCTTTCTTGTTTTCTTTCTAAATGCAGCTTTGCTAAGAGATATCTTCAAATTGGCCTCTTTTCTGCCACACAAATATACTTTGAATCTATTACTAAGTCTTTTTGTTTTTTCCAGTACTCAGGAGTGAACCCAGGACCTTTTCACTGAGCTACATCCCCACTCTCCCACCACTTCTTAACTTTTTAATTTTTTGAGACAGCGTCTCGCTAAATTGCTAAATTGCCCAGGCTGGGGTGAAATTTACAGTTCTTCTTCCTCAGCCTCCAAGAGTGCTAGGATCATAGGTGTGTGCCACCAGGCTGAATTCTTACTAAGTCTTTAATAATGGAATTGGATGACATAGCTTATCGTACAAGAAAAGCAGGGGAGAGTGCAGGTGAAGGCTGTATAGAGGTGATTATAATGGGGAGCTGGTAGAAGGGCTTAGAAAAAGCCTTCCCTCCCATGTCCTGCTCTCCCCTGGGCCAGGAGTGTCTCAAGTTTTCGAGATTTCTATTTAGCTGTTTACAGATCCTGCCCAAAGTCATAGAGAGAATGACCACAGAAAGCTCTTGGAAACAAAATTCTATCTCCTATGTTTTAAATTACTATGGATCTAGTTACTTTCTGCAAAAAACTTTCAAATGTATATTAATGGAAAAAAAATATTCAAAAAGAATAGCCTGAGATGGAAGAGGGCATGATATTCACAATATTGGTAAATAGTGTAGATCTGGACATACGTAGATAAATTATAATAGGAATGTCCAAACTGTGATATTATAGATGCATAATATAGAACTGAAATCCTAGAAATGTTGACTAACTTTAGATTGTAAATATGCACGACACTTTATAAATATAAATTAAAATATAAAGAAATGTAAAATTTATCCCTATCAGTAATATAAAAACTATGAAAAATTTTTAAAAAACAAAGTCAAATAGAAAGCAATAACATGATAGAATCTAATTATAGCATAAGATAAATAAAATGACTAATTTCCATTCAAAATATTATTAAAGTATTATCTATCAGACTGGAAGCTGACAAATAAATCAAAACAATGAAAAGATGTGTTCTACTAATAAAAGACTTGTATAAAATGCAAGTGCAGAAAAGTTAAAAGAAAAAACAAGTTATTCCAAAAATAACTAACTAAAAAAGATTACATTACTTTATTATTATTATTATTATTATTTTTAGGCAAAATAGGTAAAAAAGTATTAATAGGAAACACTAAAAAGAAATCTTCAATTCTCTAGAAAGATGTACTATTTTCTAAAATTTCATCGTTCTTATAACAGACTTAAAATATTTTCCTGATGATTACAGATCTGTAGTCTGCTTTAAAAACTCATTAATCAGTAAATGACTCAGTGGAGTCCAGGCTGTAATGTTTAAATTTTATTTCCCACCACAAAGAACCAGGTTCCTTAGAGAAAGGACTGATTCCAGATCTAGGAAAGGAAATGGGTTTCCTGGAGATTCTTGTTTTAACAGAAGGCAAGAAAGGTATCCAGGACCTCTGAGGTTGCATAAAAACCTTAGAGTCAAAGTTTAGTTTCTCCTGTTTCATTAACCCCAGTGTGAATATACACAATGGGATACAACATGTCAGATGTGTTAAAGTTAATTAAAAGGCAACCTATGGTTCACTGGTCACATTAGGAATGTGCTATGGAAACATCTCCTAATTTTGAAAACTGGTAAATAAAATGAGAAAGATAAGAATTTATCCTCCCTTTCCTGTCAAATCTGTACCTCAAACTAACCAAATAGTAGATGAATATTTCATTCTATAAAAAGCACTGTAGCTAGTTAATGTACATGAAATAATTGAATAAGGTACGAATTTTGGAACCTTCAGTAGATTTTGTAATAAATATCAATGATTTCCAATATCAGAAAGTGAAAAGGAGGTGAGGCATGTTATAATGAACGAGTCAAACTGACAATGCCAAAAAGAGAAGCAGCCATTTTTAGGTACTCAGATATGGTAAAAAAAAAAAAAAAGCCCTGAAAACCACTATACATATTTTTTGCTACAAAAAGAGAAAAAAAAGACTAAGCTTTTAGTCTAGCTATGAGTTCATGAAAGGTACAGCAGGCAAACACAGGGATACAATCAGTATATTCTGTAGAAAATGGTTTAAGAAAAATGGTTTAGGTTCTTCAATAAATAAATTGAAGACTGAAAATGACAGAAAGAATCCACAAAAGGAAAAAATGTCATAGACATATTAAGTAAAAGAATTGTAACCAAACTGCACAAATTTGAATGGTTATTGAGTATTTGCTCATATATAGAAATTATTAATTTTTATAATACAATGATATTTTGGTTATGTTTTTGAAAAGAGTTATCACTTAAAGATATATAGTAAAATATTTACAGAGGAAATCCCGAGATATCTAAGGTTTCTTTCAAAATAATTACAAAGGCAGAAAAATGGCTAAAGCAGTATTGAGTATTTGTTCAAATTGTTTGACAGAAACACAAATATTCATCATTTGATTTTTTTCTACTTTGTCATATATTTAAATTATCTATGATGAAAGTGGTTAAATATAAAATGTTTATTGTATTAATATTCTGTAAAATCCAATTTGGTTTGGAAGAAAACTCCTTTGGTTATTTTTCTAATTTTAAGAAAATCTGCATATATAGCCACAAATAGAGTAAAATGATAATTAAAAAGGGAAAGCATGTGATTCTCATTTCATCTGTGTATTTCATTGGAAAGAGTGCTTTCATGTTTGTAACTTTGGTGATACTACATATAGCAAAAAATATGAAGTACTTGGTAAAATGTTAATCTAAACTTTAATAATATGCAACTTAGTTTTGCCAAAAAGAAAGCACTGTTGCCATGAAACTTGTAAATTCCAGTCAGTTGAAGGGCTGACCTATAATTTAATTGCCCTTGAGGACATATTACAATTTAAATATTTTGATGCATAGGAAGTGATATACATATCTGTATAAATTAATATAGCTTTGCTGTTTTAATAAACTTTTTCTGTGTTCAATTTATAAAAAAGACTTTGGTCATTTTGAACATGACATAAAATAGCAACAATTTGTAAGAGAAATGACAGGTCAGTAGTTGGAGATATTAGGTATATGTAGAATAAAAGAGCAGTTATTTAAATGAATAAATGATTGGACTTTTATAAGATTCTTATATTTCAACATTACAATCTTAAAGTTTATTTTACTAATTATAACCTGGTGATAATTTTAATTATACATAGTATGTCTCAAATATGTGTACATTAATTTAATAAAACAAAAATTTTCAAACGAATTGTTTGAAATCCATCCTTTCGGTCCGTTCACTGAGTTGTTGTTCTATATTTACTGCCTGTTTGAATTTCATAAGCAAAGCCTTAGCAGCTTTCCTTTAGGAAACAATAGCATCCGGCTGAAATTTGCCCTACACATAAAACATGGAAATGGGTGGTAAAAGTTAACGAGAGAAATGTTTTATTATCTTGACTTACAAATTAGGAGAGCCCAAAGACAGGGAAAAAATTGTCTGAAGTTAATCCAAACCTTCAAAAAACTGTTCCCCATTGAGTGTATCAGAGTCCTTTGCATAGCCAAAGAAAAAGAAACTAAATTATATCAAATGTAAAATGTAAGAGCAGTGTAAAATGTAATAGTAGTGAAAATTGCAAATTATTTGGCATATCTATTTCTGACACAAATGGTTATCTAATTCCTTTTTTTCTGTAATGGTGAAAGTACTTACTTTAATCTTCTTAAATCTCTTAAGAACATTAGACTGAGCTGGAGGAATAGAGTGCCAGGTCTGCCTCTCACATTTTATAGGGTGGTAATGGCAATTCACCCCAACTCTTCAGTTTCAGTTTTATCCTCTTTAGCTTCAGTTCCATTTTCTATTATGATAAAATAATCATCACAATACTTAGCTTTCTTTCCTTAGGGTTATTGTGAGATCAAATAATTATTTGCATGAAAGTGCACTGAAAAACCTAAGGACTGTGGCAATGCTAATATCAGTTCAGAGCTACACCCTTCTGTTCCAGTGAATGAGGATCAGGTAGGGCAAAGTGGACACAGGAGTAGGTAGGTGATGGGCCAGTCCTACCTATCCAGAGACAGAACAGTGCTACCACATTTTGGAACAGACATTCAGTGAACAAATTCTCCAAGGAGAATTTGTTTTGAATTTCAAGCCCTGCAAGTGTGGCCCTCAAGGGTTTTGAGGAAAAATCATCCCTCCCAAGAAAATTACTCTTCTGAAATGCTCTTCTGCTCAAGGTTCTGGACCTAGGGTGTTTTCCAGACAAGTCAATTATAGTGTTGATTTTTCTTATCTTTGCCTTCTGGCTCCACTGTTAGTTGTGTGTATGAATTGGGATACATTAATCCACTCCCTGTGCTTCAATTTCTTCTCTATGATCATCAAGTTAAAGAATGTAACTGAATAAGACCCAATCACTGAGCAAATTTTATTTTCCTCCCATTTCTGTTTAGATGACTAGGGTGTATTATTTGTTAGATGCTCTTAACAATCTCAGTAAAGTTCCATGACATTTTTCAGTCACTCTTACATTAAAAAAAAAAAAAGACCTTGGGAGTCGTTCAGGTTAAAAGAGCACTCACTCTCATTTCCTAGAAACTCTAGTGCAGTCAAGGAATCAACATTTCTAGGCTTAGTTGAAGTTAAAACCCTTCCCCTTGCACACTTTGAGCATTTGTCAGGATGGAAAGCAGTAGTGGGGAAGACAGGTGTAGATCACTTCTCAATTTCCCTTTCTTCTGCTAGTCCTCCTGCCGTTTGTATTAGTCAACACCACCTCCTCGGGTTAGTTTTCTCCTGGCTCTTGCAATGTTGGCATGGGTAAAGAGAGAGAGGAGAAACAGGAGGAAATGTTCAGTTGTGAAATGGCACTTGTTTTTTTTTCTAGGCTTAGCAAATATGGAAACTTGACCCTTGCCGTGGGCATCATGGGCGTTTTTGTTTACTCAGAGATTCCTCTGCTAGGAACTTCTAAGTGGACTCACTCTGATGCGGACATTGTGTGTTTTCTGAAGTGGCCCCTCCTGTGGGATTCCTCTCTCAGGACCTGGCTACCATGTTCTACTACACGTTCTACCCCACTCCGTGGCTTTACTTTCTTCAAAGCATTTTGTACAATTCCACGTATTTGTTTACTATTTACTCAATGGAGTATAAAATTTTAGAGGGCCACATGACCTGTATTATTCGTGACTATGTCTTCTGTATGTAGAATAATCCTTAACTTGTAATCATTGTTTAATAAATATTTGGTGAAGAAATGAGTGAATAAATACGCATTCAGAGGAAGAGCCCCTATTTTGCTGTCCCAGTGTCTCCTTGGCACCGTATTTGGTATAATATAAAACTAGCTCTTGGTGACTTCTATCAAAATAAAAACAAACTTCCCCTTGAAACACTAATTTTTGACAAGTAGAAGTGCAGCTACTTTTCAACTCAGCCTTCTCTACTCTTGAAACAGATGGACAATTTTTTTTGCTAATCATATTGGTACATTTAAGGTATACAATATAATGACATTCATCATGGGAAATTTGCACCTTAATTAATCCATCTTGGTTCTTATTTTTTCCCCTTCCTCTGCCCTTCCTTCAACCCCTCGACCCCTCACTATCTACAAAGACTTTGTTTCCATTTTTTCATTTTCTCATATTAATTCCATTCCCTTCTTTCCTTTCCCCTATTGCTCCATTTCCCTTTCCCCTTTGCATCTTTTCTTCCTATTTCACATTATCTATTATACCTTTTTGTCCTTATTTACACTTTCAGTTTCTCACACTAGAGAAACTATTTGGTATTTACACGTGTCCTATTTATTTCACTTAAGAGTATTGCCTCAATGTGCATCCATTTAGCTATAAATGTCTCTAATTTCTCATTTTTTATGGCTGAGTAGTACTCCATTTTATTTAAAAACCACATTTTCTTTATCCAGTCTCCAGTTGATGGGCAATTGGATTGTTTCCAAGTTTTAGCTATCACAAATTGTGCTGCTATGAACATGGGTGTCCATATATCACTGTGTTATGATTCTTTTAATTCTTTGGGGAAGATACCCAGTAGAGGAATAGCTGGGTCAAATGGGACCTCTAGTCGTAGTTCTTTGAGGTATCTCCATACTGATTTCCACAGTGCTTGCACCAGTTTATACTCCCACCAGCGGTGGAGCAGTGTTCCTCTTTCCCCACAGCCCTGCCAGCATTTGTTATTGGTTGATTTCATGATAGCAGCCATTCTTTCTGGGTTGAGGTGGAATCTCAGTGTTGTTTTCATTTATATCTCTTGAATGACCAGTGATGTTGAACATTTTTTCATATGTTTATTTGCTGTTTCTACTTCTTTGCCTAAGAAATGTCTGTTCATTTCAGATGCCCATTTTTAGATTGGGTCTTTAAATTTGAGAGGTCTGATTTTTTTTTTTTAAGTTCTTTATAGATTTTAAATGGTAGACCTTTGTCTGAGGGACAGCAGGTGAAACTGTTTTCCCACATTGTGGGTTGTCTCTTCCCACTGTTGGTGATTTCCTTGCTGTGCCAAAGCTTTTTAGTAAGAAGAGATCCCTCTGTTGATTGTTTGTGCTAGTTCATGGGCAACTGAGGTTTTGTTCATAAAATCTTTTCCTACACCAATGTCTTCAAGAGTTCTTCCTAACTTCTCTTCTAGCCAGTTTAGTGTTTCTGTGTTAATATTTAGATCTTTAATCCATTTTGATTTTAGTTTAGTGCATGGTGGGAGATATAGGTGTAGTTTTAATCTTTGACAAGTTGAAGCCCAATTTTTCCAGCACCATTTATTAAAGAGGCTATCTTTCCTCCAGTGAGGGTGTTTGGCTCCTTTATCGAAGATGAGATGGCTGAGTGTGTCTGGCATTGTTTCTGCATCTTCTAATCTGTTCCACTGGTCCTCAGGTCTGTTTCTTTGCCAGTACCATGCTGTTTTTATCACAGCTTTGTAGTATAGTTTCAAGTTGGGGGCTATGATACCCCCTGCCATGTCTCTGTTGCATAGAATTGCTTTTGGTATTCTAGGTCTCTTCTTTTTTCAAATGAATTTTTAGATTGTTTTCTCCAGGTCTTTGAAATATACTGCTGGGATTTCAATTGGGATTGCATTGAATCTTGGACAGTTGCAAACATTTATATTTAGATAGTTTCAGGTGTCAGTGTAGCAATTGTCTTAATGAGGTACAAAGTCAAATTCTCTGAGTCTTAAAGTCTCCTCTCACTGGGTTAAAAGGAGTGAGTCCCCACTCATATGGATATCACAGCTCTTTACCACCTCTCTCCAAATAAATTCTCTCCAGCACTTCTCTGTCTGTTTGTCTGTCTGTGTGTCTGTCTGTCTGTCTCCCTCTCCATATCCTTCTCTCCCTCCCTTTCGTCTCGGGAGTGTTATCAATGTAGACTCTGAGGTAAGATCTGTTCAGCCGAATAGCGGCCCCTCCCTGGCCAGTGCTGTGAAGATACCCTCAGGCAACTTTCCTCAGACATCTTCCTCCACTACCTGCTGTGTAGCCCTTCTCAGATTTGAGACCAGAGAAGTTCTCCTTTGAATTTTTGCTACATTTACCTTCAAAAGCTGCTGTGAGTATTTTGGTGATATAAAGTGAATCAATCATTTAACAGAATTCTTAGCATAAAACACAATTTATTTCTTTTTCAATCATCATCTCTGAACTCATGTCTTATCATTCCTGGTCACCCAATAGATACTTAGTCCACAATTGCACTTCCTTGGAAACTTTTGAACACATAAAAAAATAAAAAGGGCATAATAAATTCTTTTGAAAATCTAAAGAGGGGAAATCATAATAAACAAGAAGAAAACTAAGATCATCATAGATATTTCACATGTAAGGTAGAGTGAGAGTATTTTTTCCTGACAAGAATATATCATCTCCTGTCACCAATTTTTAAATTTCACTTTAGATGTGCAAGCTAGGCAATTTTAAATTGTCAGAGTGACATAAATTACTGACTTACTTTAATAGCAAAGGCTATTTTCTGGTATCCAGTGATTAGATCTGAAATACATTTTAGAGCGAAGTGTTAGATGAAATAGTTTCACCTCTAAATGTGGTATGCATGTACTTCTTGTATCCTCCCTAAAACTTAACTATTCATGCTTAGTAGAGAGTGAAATTCATCAGGGACAAAGTATTGCAGGTGAGCTCATTCTCCTATTACCTTGATGTGTGGAATTATTCCCTCAGGTCCAAATCTAATCAAATGTGACCACAATTCATCTAATACTTTCTTCTAGATCTGTTCAGCCTTGACAGTATTACTGACTGATAAATTCTTCTGCAGAGACACCTGTAGGAAAATCTTTCCATAACCAAGTGATTCTTGAGAGAATTACATTTTATTTTGAGGCTAGGAGTAGTTTTATTTGAGTTTCCAATACTCTAATAAATTGGCAGAGTACCTAAGTGTAATGGGTCCAAGGAAAGATTAATTTAAACTTTTTTTTCAAATGCCATAGTTAAAATAAATAAAATGTATTAGGACAAAAATATTATTTGACTTGTTATTTATGTAGAGAATTTGGGAAATGCCTTCCTTGTATGAAAACATAGTATCACCAGGAAGAATTGTGAGGCTGCATCTGGAGCACCTTGTGACAAAGGCACCCAGAGATGCACTGATGCCATGTATTCTGAGCACTGCTTCAACACTGGAGATAAATACTTTAAGAGGGAAATCAAGTAAATAATTATATCAAACTTCTTCCACTTCTAACTTTTTAAAAACCATTTACCCAGAGGACTATTCTGTGATTTCCAACAATTCTGTCATCAAATTAAAATAGCTCATAGCATGTCTCACAGTGCACAGTCCTTAAAATATCTGTGGAATCTTTCTGATGATGTGGGTAAGACAAAATTCAAACAGTGTCCCCAGTCAGTGATGACCGTGAGCACATGACCCAAGTGAGATTCATGCCAGGCCTTCCTGGTAGCAGGATCTCTTTAGGAACTCAGTTTAAGGTTGACAGTGCCCATAGCGCAGTGACAGGCCCTCGACCATGCAGTGTATTAAAGTGATTAAAAGTCAACACCTTTGGCACTAGGCCATCCTGAGTTCCAGTTCTAGCTAATAAGTTTACTGGCTGTGTGACTCTGGGAAGTGGATTCTATTTCTATGAGCCTTAGTTGCTTGTTTGATGAGAACGGTAAATCCAATATTTAAAATGTTTGCAGTACTTCCTAGTACATAGTACAAAATAAGTGTTGGCCATTATTATTCTGTTATTAAAATATTCATGATGATGGAACATGGTCCAGGCTAGCACTGGTTTAAGGACAGGCTAGCATGTGGTAACAATGTCCTAGCAGACAAAAGAGAAGAGTCCATTAACATGGAAATTAAAAGCTGAAATTATGCATAAAGGCAGTGAAATGAAAGACATTAGGAATATTTGGCAGCATGAAACAGCTTCTGATGAAAGGAGGAGGATTTCAGGTCCAAGGCTTTCTGTGATTTCTGTTTCACAGGATGGAGAGTGAGGGATTTTGATGCAAACAGTAAGAGATGCTACTTGGAGAAATTGGAGGATGGTAACCAGAAGAGATGATGGCAGTAACATGGCAAATACCCATTTACTAAAAGTTGGTGTGATTGACAGGATGGTGAATCTTGCCCTTTTCCCACAGCAAGAACTGTCGGGAAATTCCTAGAGTTTTAGAGGGAGACACACTCTATATGTTATAGGGGGAAGGAAGGAGAAGAACACTGATTAGAATTCAGAGAAAAACATAATTGTAAGGTCGATTCTGATGGTAATCTTGTTATATTGTTTTATAGTTCCCAAGGCTTGGATTAGGAATATATATAGTAGGTGCTCAATATTTTTAAAATTAAACATGTATATCAAGTATTTGCTGCCTCTCCCTGCACAAATTGATCATGTGGGCATAATTTTATCTCAGCCATGACACCAATTTCCAAACTAAATCCAATTAAAGCAGAAATACTAGATTTTTTTCTATGGTCTTTAGAAAAGACTAAACTATTCTTGGGTCATGTTAAAGGAAGGTGTTGCCCGGATCACACAGAAATGTCTTAGGTTTCTCTTTCTTTGGTCCTTCTTTTTCTTAAATACTTTTATTTATTTATTTATTTATTTATTTGTAATAAAATAAACAGCATAAAATGTGTCATTTGTGGCATTTAACATATCTACACTGTTGTACAACCCTCAACAGTAATTCTGAACATTTTCATTGCTAAAAAAGGAATCCCACACCCATTAAACAGTCATACCCTGATTTCACCTCACCTTAAATCCTGTCTCGACTCTAGTAGTTCATAATGGATCATAAAATACATGTCTTTCTATATATAGTAGCTTCTTTCACTTCGCATGTTGTTTTCAAGGTTCATTCATGCTAGTACATATACCGGTAGTTAATTCCTGTGTATAGCCAAATACTATCCTATTGTTTATCTATTCCACATTTTACTTTTCTTTTCACTGGTTAATGAACATTTAAGTATTTCCATGTTTTGGCAATAGTGAATAGTACTGCTAAGAACATTTGTGTACAGGTTATGTTTGAACATCTTATTTTAAATCACTTGGATATAA
This sequence comes from Heterocephalus glaber, assembly GCF_053883595.1. Lineage (NCBI taxonomy): Eukaryota > Metazoa > Chordata > Mammalia > Rodentia > Bathyergidae > Heterocephalus > Heterocephalus glaber. Next base: position 20,099,562 of record NW_028258156.1, on the reverse strand, counting down.
ACCCAGGAGTCAAACTTCTGGATTATATAATAATCCTATATTTAAATTATCAAAGAGTTGCCAAAATGTTTTCTTCAGCAGCTACACCATTTTATATTAGCACTGGCAGTGTATGAAGATTCCATTTTCTTGATACTTCTTCCAACACACTTCTTGTTTCCTGTGTTTTGTTTGTTTTTAATAGATCTGCCCTTGTGGATATGCAGTGATGTCTCATTTGGGTTTTGACTTGCATTTCTCACATGGTGAGTGATGTTGAGCTTGTTGGTCATTTGTATTTTAAACTTGGAGAACAGTGTACTCAAGGCCTTGGTCCATTTTTAAATTGGGCTGCTTGGCTTTCTGTGTTGAGTTGTAAGTGCTCTTGTGTATTGAGGATACTAGACAAAAACCTTAGCAGATTTGCAAACACTTTTTCCCATTCGGTGGGAGTTGGTTTTGCTTTCTTGGATAGTGCCTTTTCATCCTGTCTCTAGTACTTTATTGCCAATGTTGTCTTCTGCTACTCTAGCCCAGAAACATGCATGATCCTTCTTCATGTCTGGATTAACAATTATTTTGCATATTTAACAACCAAAGCATCAGTCCAAGTGTAGTTAGGCATTAGGACTAAGACTTCACTAGGGGTAGACTGTTCAGCTAAGAAAGACAGAAATTTCATATCAGCAGCTAAGAAAACAAAATGTTCTCCTTGCTTTTTTTTTCAGTGAGAAAGTCTTATATACTGAGCAATGATTCTTTTCTTCCAAAACCTTAAACAAAATAAGTTCAGCTACTTCAATATAATTGTTCCTAGCCAGAAAAATAGTAAACACAAAGGTTGTTTGATGGTTTTTAAAAATTGATAGTTTTCCTGGGAGAATTAACAACTGTGATACAGGCCTGCCAAGTGGAATCCTTGCCAAATCTACTCTGCACTGTAGGTAAATGCTCTCGGTGGAAGAATTGGTAGTTAGGGGAAATATGAAATATTGTTTACTACTTAAATAGGGATCATTTCAAAATATATACTAGCTTGTTTTTTAACCTCCAACCATAAAGACATGAAACAAAAGAAATGTTGACCTTGTGATTCAACGTGGAGGCATGGTGAATTTCTTTCTTTTTTCGTGTATCAAGACATTTCCTCTATTTTCAGAATATATATTTAAGTCTATCCTTATCTTTGTGCAATATTTAAAAAATCATTTTGACTTACTGTTAAAACTGGTTTTGGTGGCAGTACACAAGTAACAAATGTCTGGTGCCTTTTGTAGAGAGTGATGGAGTGGTGAGTACACATATATTTACAGTTCTGTTAAGGATGGTTTCATATCTGCACTCAGTTGGACAGCTACTCCCCAACAATTTTGGGAAAGATTTCTTTATTTTTATTAATCTTATTTTATTGAATACAATGTTTATCCAAGGTGCAAAAGTATGACTTGCAAATGTACTAATTTCATATATAAACTGAATTTTAACATCATTAATGAAAAATGTTTAGCTCCATATTTTCAATTTTAGTGAATTACAGTCAGATCTATATAGCTACATATATATTTGAAATTATATGTAGCATATATGTGTACATATACATACATATACATGTAGTCCACTACAGTGAGTTGAACATTGGGCCTTAACAAGATATGTCAAAGTCATAACTCCTGGTAACTCTAGATGTGCAGATGTAAGTAGCTTAATATTCTTGACCTGAGATCAACCTGGATTTCCCGGATGGACCCTAAATCCAATCACCATTGTCTTTCCAAGAGGGAGCCACAGATTTATTGTGTAGCGTAGACAAAGAGACGATGCAGAAGAGAAGGTGGATGGGAAAACAGAGGTAAAAATGGCAACGTTGCAGTATCCAGTCACCCCTGGTGTCTGGAGGGCTGGTTCCTGGACCCACTACTGATGCCAAATTCTGTGAATGCTCAAGTTCCTTATATAAAGTAATGGAGGATTGGCCTATAACCTATTCAAATGGTTCTGGTACTTTAAATCATCTGGAGATTGCTTATAATAACTAATATATAAAAATGCTACATAGCTTATAAATATAAATGCTACATAATTTGGTGTTATGACTTATAATTCCGAAAATGATGAGACATCCATCTGTACATGTTCAGTGCCAACATGAGAAGCCTATCTTCATTTTCCATCTGCAGTTGGCTGAATATGCAGATGTGCAGCCCCAGGATTACAGAGCGCTCTCTCCACTGGGCTGGGCATGCCGAGTACAGCGTGAATACTCAGACGGAGGGTGGCCAGGAGAAGACTCTTTCTGGAGCCTTTGCAGAGAAAGTCGTCTTGCTAGTGACTTTGATTTCAGACTTCTTGGTTCCATGACGGTGAGACAAAACATTTCTGTTGTTTTAGATCACTGAGTCTGTGCTAGTTTTTATGGCAATCCTATGAACCTAAATGTGGTACTGCTGTAAAAAAATCCCTGAAAATGTACTTGTATCTTTGGGATTAAATCATGATTAGGGGCAGGAAGAATTTTGCAAGGCATTCCAGAAAGAAGCCTAGATTTTTTTGAAGGAACTGTTAGTATAAATATGGACATTAAAGGTGCTCCTGCTGAGGAGGTCTTAGAAGAAAAGGAGAAGCATGATCTTGAAGACAGAAAGAAAAGTGCTCCTTGACATAAAATGGCAGAAAAGTCGGCAGAATTGTTTTCTACTGTTGAATAGAAATCACAGCTTGTAAGAAGTGAACTTGGGGTATTTTAACCCATTTCCAAGGAAAATGCTAAAAATATGGCTTAATTTCTAGCTGTTTCCTATAGGTAAATAAGGGAGAAAAGAAAAACTCAAGAAAAAAGTATCGTGCAAAATGGAATTAGCATTTAATTATTTGGGGGTTCTTAGCCTATCAAGATTTCAAAGCATGCTAAAATTGGGCTGCTTACTGTTGGAAAAACATGCATAGGACAGAGGTCCAAAGGTGTGGTTAGGAAACTTTTGCTGAAGTGATTGGACTGGATGTGTGACTCGTGGATCCAATTGATCTTTCTAGCAAAAGCCAGAAGAGATGGGGTTATCCAGGAAGGATCTATCCTGTCTGATGGTGTGTATATCCTGGTGGTATACATGGGAGACAGACAAGGTTTGCTCTCTTAGCAGAAACACTGCCAACTTGGACAGAAGAGGACAGAAACAGAAGGAAATGAAGGATGAGATTTACATCAGGAAGTGAGCTGATAGTAATCTTTGATTAACAACATATGCGACCCTTTAAGATCAAAGAAGAATGTCTCTAAGGGCAGAGCCACACATGTAGAGGTAGATGCCAGAGAGGTAGGTGCAGAGGTAGATAAGACAGGGCATGTTGTTGCCAGAGCTACTGTGAAAAATAAATTTTTATTGTTTCAAGTTATAAAGTTTATAATAACCTATTATAGTAGCCCCAGGAATCAAATACTTGAACACTTCCTGACTTTTTCAGTTGTAATTGTCATTCTATTTTAGGTTATAATTTAACACTAAATTATAGGTATCAGTCAGTTTTTCATTGCTGTGACAAAATGCCTGAGAAAAACAACTGTTAAAGGAAAAAAGATTTATGTTGGCTTATGGTTTCAGAGGAGTCAGTTCATAGTCTTTTGGCCACACTGCTTCAGGCCCTGTGGTGAGGCAGAATATCACGGCAGGGAGCACGTGGTAGAGCAAAGTAGCTTACCTTATGGCAGACAGAAAAGAGAGAGCAAAGAATGGGCTGAGGACAAGGTATACCCTACAGGAGGGCATGTCTATTTCTTCCAGCTATGCCCCAGCCTCTATAATTTCTCCCCCTTCCCAATAATTCAGTCAAGTGTGAACCTATGAGTTGATGAATCCACTAATGAGATGGGAGCTCTCATGATCTGGTCACTTCCCAAAGCCTCACTTCTGAACTTTGCTATACTGGGGACCAAGCCTTTAACACATGAAACTTTGGGGGGCATTTTAGATCCAAAATAGTACCATCTTCAAAAGAGTGTGTCACTGGCAGTCTCTTCCTGTCTCCTTCTTTCCTTCCTTCTCCCTTTATTATGTACACGTAAAACCTAGATAACAGGAAGTAGAGCAAAGCCAGCGAGGCACAGTGGAAATCCTATCAGGATTAGTTAAACTAGCTCTAAAGTCTGTTCCTCCACTAACTAACCATGTAATCTTGAGCAAATGAATTAAGCTCTCTAAATCTACTTTTTCTGAGCTGGAAAACGGAGATAATAGTAATAGAATTGATAACTATTTTACAATATAAAATATATTTTAATTGGAAAGTACAGTGAGAGATAATTTCTCCCCTTCCCTTTATCACAATGCAAACATTATAAATTAGTACTAGGAAGAGGTGACTATGTAACCATGGATTTAGTGATTGTAAAATTTGGACATCTAAACTGTTGGCTTAAACTCACGTGACAGTGTTGAGACTGACAAGAAAGGCTATACTTGCTATACATGATTATAGTTAATAAAACATAATGACAAATTTCTAGAGTTTCCCAAATTATCTTAAAGATGAATGAATGTCTATATTTCTTTGCTAGTATCTGAGGTTTCATTTTTGAAGACACAGCAGATGCCTGTAAAGGTTTCATCCCTCCTAAGTAGAGGAACCACTCAGCCTCACCTGGGGCATTGTAAGACTATATCCGTTTGTATTGATTGCTCTGCAGTTTTAAGTGTCTGCTCTTGTGCATGTACAGAATTCTCAAGTTTTAAATTAATTCTTCAAAGTCACGCTTATAATGAAACCTGAAAAAAACTTAATATAACTCTGCAATGAAATCTCCTGCATAAGGAAGAGGCACCTGCTACTATATACAATGTGTTGTACATATTACCGTTCTCAATGTGGAATTCTTCTGTTAAAAAGTGGTTATAATCTTTGTTTTTTCTCAGCTATCCTAAACCTAGTTGTATGTTAGTCGGAATGTCTAGAGTTGGGACATGATAATAAGCATATTAGGTATGTGAAAAATTTTTAAGAAAATTCAGGAGTAAAGCCTTGAATGATGTTTTCCCACATATCCATCACTAGCTTCAGCAATAAACTTATTGCCAATCTTATTTTATCTGTTCTTTGTTTTATCAGTATCTCCACTTAACCTTGGATTATACTGAACCAGTCCAAGCTATCAGATAACTTCACCTGTGAATATTTAACACAAATTATACAGGAATGATTTATAAACATAAGCACAATATCTTTATTGCATGCAAAGTAACAATTATTCTTTCATGTGAACAAATATAACTGTTCACATTTTCCAAATTTTTTAGGAACATAATTTTGTATAATTTGGATTCTGATGACATTTATACTTTATAATTAGTTGATCCATTTTGAAGTCTTTTCTATAGGGTTCCTTTTCTCTCTTTATTTGCTATTTAATTGTTGAAAAAATGTCCTAAAGAGCTATGTGGTCTGATACAGTTATCCCTACCCACATGGACCTATTTAAATTTCAGTTTATTTAAGTTTAAAAAGAATCTAACATAGAATAAAATAAAATTTTAAAATGTTACACTAAGCGTATTTGAAGCACATAATAGCCCCACGTGGCTATAGCATTCGATAATGCAGATATAGAAGTTATATTAGTGCTGAAATTTCTATTGGACAGCACTTCTAGTTTCCCACAGTGCTTTTCTTTCCTGACTATAGCCCTATATATCGTTTAACATGATATGATCTCTCTATTTGCTGTAAATTGGTTGTTATGTCTAGATTTTGACTAGATCAATACTTCACTAAAACTACTAGTTTTTGTATCTGGAAGCACATGGAACCTGGGTACCTTTTTTTTTTTTTAATGTTAGTAGTCACTGATGATAAGTGCCTAGTTTGGTTTTCCTATAACTTTTGTAATTTCTTCTTTGTTTCCAGGTCATTCTTACCTGTAGATAAGTCCATAGTAGATTTATTGGAAGTAGTACTAATTATCATTAGACTATTATCTTAGCCTGTAGTACTAGAGACCCCTGTCTCCTCTCTGGGGTAAAAAAATAATCAATCAAAAATTTGTCATTGTTGTAGATTTTAATTCACATTTTACATGTTTGGTTCAGGATACTAGAGCTCCTCCTTTTCTGGGTTGACAATCTCTTCATGTTTATTCTTTTATATAATAAAATGTATTTATTCTTTATACAATAAAATTATATAAGAATGATAGATACATGAATCTAATATCGACTCTTGCTAACTTCATGACACCTATAGTGAAGCAATTATTTTGAAAGACTTAGACCCACACAGGGGTGGAAACAATTGCAATGGAATTTTGGATGCTGGAAGAAAGTAGATGGGCAGGGACTATTCAGTTAGCAAATGCTGTCCTGGAAATAGTAGAAAAAAAATGCCAAAGAACCAAAATTAAACTGTTAAAATTTCAAAAAACTCAGGCACTCATAGTATATGAGGAATTAGGAGTGAAGCACTTTGCCTTTAAAAAAGATTTGATGATGTTAAAAAAACAATTCCAATAATTTCTGTTCTGTAGTGTTAGGGCTCTGGACAGTGCTCTGCTTGGGAGGTTTGTTTAAGAGTGGAGGCCAAACTGAGCCTCGACTGTACTATTGAGAGCAAATGCAGCATTGTAAAAAGAAGAGTAACTTGCATATAAATGCTGATGTTTTGGTCCCCTTATTCCTCATGGCTTCCAGGACATGGACAACAAGACTTCTATCCCCATGATGGGAAATTAGATTTGTCTCTGGGAAATTTGCCTTCTCCTAAAAGAAGGAAGCCAAAATGCTAACATTCAGATTTTCCTATTAAATGGCTCTTCAAGTTTGCCTGTCCCTGGGTGGATGCTTAGAACTTTCCATTGGGTTTTGAGCCTTTTGTCCCCTCTTAATCATAAGCAGGCATATGGATTACCAGATATGCTGGGAAAACTTAAACTAGAAAGAGAGAAACAGACAAACACAAACAAAAAAAATTAGAAAGAAAGAAACTAGATGGGTGTAGATATTATGTAGAAACAAAAAATAAACCTTAACACTGATACTTAATAGTAGTAATAGAGGCTACTGCATTTATTTAAAAAAACATGATGCATATGAAACAAAATTTTCAGAAACTGTTATAAAAATTAGAAATATGACAAGGGGAAAACACCACTATGACAGTATTATAATTGAAAGTTGAAGAAATCTGTCAGAGGTCATTTTTGCCCTCCAAGAATATTTATTAAGAAGCATAAATTTTAGAACATTGAATGTTGTAGGAAGGATTTCTGAATGGTACCCTCAAATTCATCCTGACCCTCTTTTTGGCTCTTTTCATATGCTGCACTCTAAGTATGCCTTGAGCTTCCTTTCAGGAATATAAGTGTAATCTTTTTTTCCTCTTCCTTAAGGGTCAGTAGGAGGCTTTAGAAAGGAAATGCAAAGTGATACAAGAAGGAACACGTATTTTGCTAGACTGGGATTCCACCTAATACTACAATTGGTATCTGAAGATGTGCATGAATGGATTCTCTCTGTCTGCTGTAGGATTTAGATGTGACTCATTATAATCATGGAACCAATTTGATAATGTATACGTTAGGCATGGATGAAAATAAAGGGGCAAATGTTTATATTCTCCTATGGAATCACAAAACCCCACAGGTGGATATTCTCTTGCCTCTTCCCCTGTGGTTATGGTGAACATCTTTGCCAGGCAGATAGAGTTGTTCCCTTCCGCAGACAAATGAGTATCTTGATAGCACTGTGCCATCAAATCAGCTTTCCATGTCAGCCATAGTTCTGTTTTGAGAAAGATAAACAAGCATACCTGTTACACAGAAAATAGATAAAGGAAGATGTCTTGAGTAAAGTCAGTGGATCAATTGGCCATGCAGCAGAGTGGTGTAACCTAATAATGGTGTTCAGAGGCAAGTGACCCCAACAGATGCCACCCTAAAGTGGCATGTGCATGATGGAATGAGGAACATAAATCAATACAAGTATGTAATAGCACAGAACTCAAATAACTCAAATCATCTATATATCCAAAATATATAAAACTGTCTTATACATCCTTAACAAAAGTGTGGGTCACAAGATAAAAAGAAAATTGGACAGAAGATTTAGATATTTTCACAAAAAGTATAACAAGACCACAAATAAACATTTTTTAAAAGTTTGACTTATTTAGTTATCAGAGAAATACCAATTAAAATACCATCTCAGAGCAACTATAATGGCTGAAATGAAATGAATTATTGGTGAGGTTGGGGATATAATATACCACCAGTGAGACTATGATTTATGAAGTCTCTTTTGAAAAGCCTTTGACAGTAACTTATATAACTCAAGAATATAGGGAAACCCTATGACCAACCATTCTACCCCTAAATACTTACGCTCAAAAATGCACTTATACATATATAAGCACTGATGGGCATAATAAAATTTATATAAAAGGTGTGTGTAATAGTTCCAAATGGGAAACAATCCAAATGTTTATCAGTAAGTCTAATAAATAGTATAACATTTTTTTACATTTGCATTATGAACAAACTATAAACAAAATAACACTTTTCACAAACATAATTTAAGCTATATATTCTGTGTTATTGCATTTCTATGAAGCTTGAAAATAGAGTGTATTTGTTTCCTGTTTTAATACTGAACAGTGTATTCCTCTGGCCAGAAGTACTGACCTGAAAAGTGAGTGAATGGAGTTTCTGGGGTCATTGGTAGTATTTTGTGTACTGACAAGTTTTGGTTAAAATGATATGCTCACTTTGTGAATTCAAATAGATTCACACTTTCTAATTGTATACTTTTGTTTGATGTTAAATTTTAAAATAACCACTAAAATATATTTCATTGTATATAAACTCCTCAGTAGTTTACATGTCAATAAAACCATTGAGCTGGAAAACAATTTCTGAGCAAGAAAAGGTTTTCCCTGTGGCTAGCTGACCTAACAGACAAAGAGCCACTCCCAGCTTATACATGCCCCTCCCACACCTAACCCATGTCCTCCTTCATTGTCTTTTGTTGTTCTCAATAAGTGTCTGTGTCCAGAGTACTTTTCTATCTAATCATGTAAGCTAAATGTAACTTCCTCAACAATGAACTGATGTTAAATGCCTTGCTTCTGTATCCCCACCCCTCTTCCCTTGTCCCATATAAACCCTGTTCACTGCCAGCTCAGGGCTGATCGCTTGGTGGAGAAATCCCCTATCGGCCTGCCAGCATAATAAAGCTGTACACTTGCCTCCAACCTCTGGGTGCATTCTTGATTCTTGGCCTGATCCTGCTGTACCACTAAGAACTGGCAAACTGTGGAGTGTAAGTCTGCCCTTACACCATTATGCCTAATTCTTATGAATATACAATCTGCACAGTGAAATTATTACAAAGTACTTCTATTCTTGAAAATCCTACTTATTTTCAATTTCTTGTATGATACCCAAAGCCAAGCAAATAGAAAGCAAACAGGAAACCTTCTAGAGTATTAAAATGACTGTGTTGCACCAATTTTTCACTTAATTTCATTATTGCTAACATTAAGCACTAGCTAGCTTGAACAATATGAAAGCTTGCTATGTCAAAACAAGAGGAGGTTTCATAAGAAAAGTAATCACATCCTCTGGAAGAAACAGATGTTGAGAAATTATAATATATACACATTAAAGATGAGTGTGCATTTTAGTAAAATAAATCAAGGTCAGAATTTGATATCAATAATTTTCTACAGGTTAGGCTGAATTGTCAAATAAGGTGGAACCTGCTTCTTTATCTTAATCATAAATATTGTGTTTGTATATCCAGAAACCACTCTCACTTCTTTTTTCTATTATTAATTTTATTGGTACATTTTAGGTATACAATATAATGACATTCATCATTAGAAATTTGCAACTTTACATAGTCTCTCTTGGTTCTTATTTTTTCCCCCTTCCCCTGCCCTCCCTTCAACCCCTCCATCCCTCCCTATCTACAAAGACTTTGTTTCCATTTTTTCATTTTCTCATATTAATTCCATTCCCTTCTTTCCTTTCCCCTAGCCCGCCCATTTCCCCTTCCCCTTTGCACCTTTTCTTCCTATTTCACATTATCTATTATACCTTCTTGTCCTTATTTACACTTTCAGTTTCTCACACTAGAGAAACTATTCAGTATTTACACGTGTGTCATATTTATTTCACTTAAGAGTATCACCTGAATGTGCATCCATTTAGCTATAAATATCTCTAATTTCTCATTTTTTATGACTGAGTAGTACTCCATTTAATCAAAAAAAACCACATTTTCTTTATCCAGTCTCCAGGTGATTGGCAATTCAGCTGCTTCCAAATTTTGGCTATTACAAATTGTGCTGCTATGAACATGGGTGCACATATATCACTGTAGTATGACACTTTCCATTCTTTGGGGAAGATACTTAGCAGGGGAATAGCTTGGTCAAATGGGACTTCCAGTCCTAGTGCTTTGAGGTATCTCCATACTGATTTCCACAGTGGTTGCACCAATCTACACTCCCACCAGCAGAGGAGCAGTGTTCCTCTTTCCCCACAGCCCTGCCAGCATTTGTTATTGGTAGATTTCATGATAGCAGCCATTCTTTCTGGAGTGAGGTGGAATTTCAGTGTTGTTTTCATTTGCATTTCTTGAATGACCAGTGATGTTGAACATTTTTTCACGTTTATTTGCTATTTCTACTTCCTTGCCTGAGAAATGTCTGTTCATTTCAGATGCCCATTTTTGGATTGGGTCTTTAAATTTGGGAGGTTTGATTTTTTTAAAGTTGTTTATAGATTCTAGATGGTAGACCTTTGTCTGAGGGACAGCAGATGAAAATGTTTTTCCCACACTGTGGGTTGTCTCTTTACAGTGTTGGTAGTTTCTCTTGCTCTGCAGAAGCTTTTTAGCAAGAAGAGATCCTACTTGTTGATTTTTTGTGCTAGTTCATGGGCCACTGAGGTTTTATTCATGAAATCTTTTCCTACACCAATGTCTTCAAGAGTTCTTCCTAACCTCTGCTCCAGCTGGTTCAGCATTTTTATTTTAATATTTAAATCTTTAATCCATTTTGATTTTAGTTTAGTGCATGATAAGAGATATAGGTGTAGTTTTAATCTTTGGCAAGTTGAAGCCCAATTTTTTCAGCTGGTTTTATCACAATAGCTTTGTAGTATAGTTTCAAGTTGGGGGTTATGATACCCCCTGCCATGTCTCTGTTGCCTAGAATTGCTTTTGCTATTTTAGGCCTCTTCTTGTTCCAAATGAAATTTTGGATTTTTTTTCTCAAGGTGTGTGAAGTATGCTGCTGAAATTTCAATTGGGATTGCATTGAATCTATATAGCAATTTGGAAGTATGGCCATTTTCACTATGTTGATTCTTCCTAACCTGGAGCAAGGGATATCTTTCCATTTTCTGATATCATCTTCAGTTTCTCTTTTCAGACTGCTATACTTTTCAGAGAAGAGGTCTTTGATTTGTTTTGTTAGGTTGATTCCTAGGTATTTCAGTTTTTTGGGTGCCATTGTGAAAGGAATTGTCTGCCCTATTTCTCTCTCAGTGAGTCTGTTGTTCATGTAGAGGTAAGCTATTCATTTTTGTGCATTGACCTTGTATTCATCTACTTTACTGAATGTGGTTATTAAGTCTAGAAGACTTTTGGTGGAGTTCTTGGGGGTCTTCTATATAGAGTATCATATCATCTGCAAATAATGACAATTTGACTTCTTCATTTCCTATCTTTATTCCTTTTATTTCTTTCTCTTGTCTAATTGCAGTGGCTAATGTTTCCAAAACTATATTGAACAAGAGTGGTGATAGTGGATATCTTTGTCTTGTTCCTGATATTAGTGTCAAGGTTTTCAGTGTTTGACCATTTAATATGATATTGGTTGGTGGCTTTTCATGGATGGCTTTTATCAGATGGAGGTAGAGACCATCTATTCCAAATTTTTGTAGGGTTTTTATCATAAATGCATGTTGGATTTTGTCAAATGCTTTTTCTGAATCTACTGAGATGATCAAATGGTTTTTGTCCTTGGCTCTATGAGGGATGCTGGATAAAATTTAAAATTCTTTTAAATAAGGTGAAATCTTGTCACCAAATAAATGCAGACTGAGAGACAGTGGTAAGATAACTCTGAAGCATATTTTGCTGAGTATATTTGCTATTTTCCTTACTTAGATCTTAGCCTCTAGGTAAGGAGAGGAAAGGAATGGACTGCGGGGGGGGGGGCATTTTAGTTCCCTTGAACTTTCACAACATAGAGAATTGTACTCTCAAATCTCTATTCTATACCTGTGGTAAAATAGGACTAGATAAAATTTGTCAGTGTATCACAGGAAAGGAAAGTGCAAGGAGTTTAATTCAGCTTGGATCCAGGCTTAAGGGAGAAGGGATCTCAGAATATCCAACCTCAGCCCAGAATCACTATAAGTTTAAACCCCAAATCTATATTATCTATGTGGTCTAAGAAATTAGCCTAAGCAGTCACTGATTAGTAGTACTCTAGTTATTCTTGTAGCAAAATATGAAGACTTAATGTTCACAATGTATTTGGTATCAAATCAGTTATTACCACTCCTGGTGTTATGGTTTATATTTAAACGTTCTCCCAGAGGTGTGTTTTTTGAGGTGGGTTTTTTCAGAGGTGGCTGGATCTGGTATGTATGGTGCTGGGATTAAGAGTGTGTGATTATTTAATGAGTCTATTGATTGGTTTGCCACAGTTCTGGGAAGGATTAGGGGTGGCCCACCCTGGGTGTGAGTGTTATCTGCTCTAAAGATGGGTAGGCTGTGTAAGATATAAGGTACAGAAAGAGGGTCATTGCTTGTTGTGGGTTGCTTGTCACTTGCTGCTTGCTGCCTTCTCCTTGCCCTGGCCGCCATGGACTGTTTTCCTTTGCAATGTCCCCTGCAACACCACCCTGCCTGTGAGCCAGCACACTATGGACTGAAATATCTATAAACTGTGAGCTAAATAATCCTTTCCTCCTTCAACTTTTGTATATTTTGTCTCAATGAGAGAAGTAACAAATACCCTAGTATATCCTACTCCTGGGACTACAAGCTTTTCTCTGGATAACTGCAATAGCTTTCTTGTTTCTGCACTTTACTCCTTTATTCTCCACAAAGTCCAAAGGCACCACTCACCTACTCAGACCTCTCTCTATTTGCTTCACACAGAATCGATTCCCAGTCCTTAACTATGATCTGCCTACCAGGCACCTTGCTGCAGGCTTTTTTGATCTGGGCCCTGGTGATTTGGTGATTTCATTTCCTTATACTCTCTCTCTTCTTCACTCTGTTCCACACACACTGGCCCATGTTGTTCTTGGGAGATGCCAGACAAGCTCCTTGTGACTTTTCCCTATTCCCTCTGTGCCAACACTTTCTCCAGACATGATTATCTCTCTCTTCTTATTGAGTTCTCTGCAGAAAGAACAAACACCTCATGAACATAAACCAAAGAGAGAAACCCAGAGCAGATCCTTCCTTCACAGCCCTCAGAGGGAACTAGCCCTGCTAATACCTTGATTTTGGATGTCAAGAGCAGTGAGACAGCAGACTTCTTTCGTTTAAGGAACCTTGTTTGTGATTCTTTGTACAACACAGCTGGTAATCAAAGAGGACTTCTGTCAGCACTTGCTGGGGACTAACACTCTGATCTATTGCTCTCTGTCTCGTCTCTTGTATTATTAATTCTTGGAATCTGTGCTGTTGTCTCATTGTCACAAAAATGGAAGTTCCAAAGATGGGAAATGATGCTTTCTAGTCTCATATTATCAAAAATGCTGTAAAAAAAGAAATAGAAAAGTCAAATAGAACTTCAGGAAATAAGGACTTGAAAGAGTAATTCATACACTCCCCCTTCACATGAACAACAACAACAGCAACAAAAAAAACACCAAAAGTAGACTTACTGTCAAATACTAAAAGGATAGATAACTAACATTATAATTATAAATGCAAATTCAAAAAGCCTTGCTCTAAAATTTGTGCTTTGAGCACTGCGACGTGTTGTTTTCAATAAAAATGTACAAAGCAATTTCACTTATGAATATTTGTAAAATAAATGTAAATTGTATTAACTAAGCAAATCTAGTAATTTATTAAAACACTTCATGATTGAGGCAGGCATATTCTAGTAGTCTGGGAATAATCTGTTGTTTCAAAATCACTAATATAATACATAAATTATCATATTAGGTGAGAAAACAGTGTTTAACTTGTTATGTGTGGAAAATATTTCATATAATTCAACAGTCATTCATAATTATTTTAAAAACCTTGGAAAATTTGGAGTTAACTGAGACAATGCCTCCTAAATTCTCAGCAAGCATCACATCTAATGATGAAAAGTAAAATTGTTTTTCTTTAAATCAGAAAAATGACCATAAAGTCTGGTGTGGCCATTTTTATTCAACATTGTGCTTGAGGCCCTAACTAGTGCTGGAACAAAGTAAAAATAATGAAAGTCATATTTTAGAAAGTTAGAAACAATCGTCAATATGCTCAATGTGTTTGTACACTTTGAAAATTTAAGATACAAATATTTGGAATTAATTGTAGGTTCAAGAAGATAGCTATATATGAGATCATAAATTCATTACTATACACATCGACAATGATAAAAATATTATAGAACTGGTAAAGAATATAAAATGTTTGGTAATAAATATGAAGAAGATGTATAAGATGTTTGGGTAAATTATAAAATTTTACTGAAAAGCATTAAGGAATTAAATAAATACATAAGTATTTTCTTTCCAGGGTTGGAAAATCTTTATTATACATATAGAATAATTCTGTCCTAATTGATGTGTTAACTAAATGCATTAGCAATCAAAATTCTGTCATTGTTTATATGGAATTGACAAGTTGATTATATCACTTATAAGGTGATTGCAAGGGCCAAGTATTATTAAAAGAAGATAAAGAGAACTAATGTACTGCAGCTGAAAGCCCGACTAGTTGTCAGGTTGATAGCCTGACCAGTCACTGGGGGATGCCAGGTCACCTGATGAAGGGACAGCAGGGGATGAAAGAATAGTATACAAAGAACAAGGCACAGAGAATAATGAACTATATAGTTCATTAATTCTGGGGGACCAGGAATTGATCTTTAGCTTTCTCCTGGCTAAAGACCATGTGATCTTAGCTGTCCTGGCTAAGACCATGAGCTGTGGATTCGTCAGTATTTATGATTATGCAACATAGAAAGAAGGTGTGAACACAGATGTAAGGAATAGCGGGACTAATGTACTAATGAACCAGGCTTGGGAAAAGGGAGTGACTATGTATACTTGTGAAGGAATGGGTGACAGTTAACAAGGCACCTGTGCTATCTTGCAGGTCATAGCTAACAAGCCACCTGCATTATCTTAGCTAATGTTTGATCTTAGAGAATGGTTGCAGAGACTCGTAATTCCTCAGCTGCAGTGTTTCCTTGCTATTAAAGATGTCACAACCATAGATCAATGAGACCTCAATTGTGATCATTGGCATAGGGAAGTTTATCTCCGAGCACCAGATGAAAAGTCAATTAGCAATTCACAATTAGGCATTAGAGTGACTCATAATTTTAATCAATAGCCAAATTATAAGACAAATCAATGATATCTAAAGGCTGCTCAGTGTGGCTTCAAGCTGGTCTCCTACACTACTGTGTTGGGTGTATTTACCACCTAGATTCAAAACATAATTTATGACATTTGTACCAGGAACTAGATAAATGACAAATGGAATGGAATACAGAAAACAGACCAAAAAAATCATATACATAATAAACCTTGCTCTATGATAGGTGTAGTATTGTAGATCAGTGAGAGAAAAAAATGACTTCTACATATATAATAATGGTGGAGTTGGTTATCTAAATAAACAAATGTGAGATCTATTCACCTCCTACCAAGCTTAGCAAGCCGATTGTAGAGGAATTAAGAAATATGTGTGTGAAGTATGTGTACATATTTCAAACAATACTATATAGTGTGAAGTATATATAATTTTTGTTTCTCAGCTAAAAACTAGTTTTAAAAATGTCTGATCAGGAAAATCAAGATGTTTTTCCAAAAGACAAGATTTAAAATAACTGAAACGGTACTTTGAAGGTCCATGGTTCAGGCAAAATTAACTGCAGGATGCTCAAATCCAATAATAATTATAATACCTACATTTTTTGTTTGTTTTGGATTTCCTTTTCTTTTCTTTTTTTTTGGTACCAGGGATCAAACTTGGGGCCTAGCACTTGTGAGGCAGGTGCCAGAACCACTGAGCTAAATCCCCAGTCCAGAATACCTACATTTTAAAAATCTACCAAGATTTGAATACAAAAATGGGCAAATACATAAAACAGAAACAAACAGGAGATAAAATATGTGTATATTATATAAATATTTTGATTGGCTATTATGAATATGTGTGTGTATATGTATAAAAAAGAAAGGGGGTAAGATCAAAAAGTCACTCACAAAAGACTAAACGTATGGGCAAAACTTTAATTCCTGACTGCTGAGAACATCGAGTTGAGATATATTTTATTACAAACTTTTTTTAATGCGGATGACATTGTATGTTTTAAAATGGCAGTGACTTTTACACCACAGGGACTGAGGCTGTTTTGCTCACCTTTGTATTTCTAGATCCTGGCATGAAATGTACTCAGATAACTGGCTTATATGAGCCTATGAAAGATGAATAGTTATTTAAAGTACTGTTTTTTTTTTTAAAAAGCCAAGTTTATCTTAAGGAGAAAAGAGATGATAGGTAACAGAGCTCTCAGTATGTGAAGGTAAACGTGTAAAGAAGGATTGGGGTTCAGAGAATATGACCCTCTATGGACGCCACTCACTGACTCACAACTCAGTGTTGTTTGCAGTGGATTCAGAATTGGAATGAAGTTTTTGACACTTCTCAGAAGTGGATGCATATTCTCCACCCTTGATTCTACGCTGGACTGTGATTTGGCAGATGAGTGATGGCAGGACTAGCACGCTGCCAGTTCTTGCTTCCTCTTTAGAAAGACTAGAGCTTTTCCTTGGCTTCTGAGTTGCTGTATAAGAAGTTCAGCTACTTATCCCGTGTGAACAGTTGGTCTCTGAACCCATCTGGGCCCTGCTTCCCAACCATCTCTATCTCTGGAGGCATATGCTGATCTGCATTGAACCCTCCAGCTCAGCTCAGCACCCAGCCAAATACCTGGGAAGGACATCTAGCCCAGGAGGTGCTTGGGAGAGTTGCTTACAAATTGCTCTTTCCCTATTTTAATAGTTTGAGCGTTATAACTTAACCTGGAAGCATAGCAGTTTATTCAATGCAAATGTTTTGAAAGTGCCCCTTCTTCTCTGACTGGCTTTTGCTAACTCAGAAAATCATGAAAGAGAACAATCTAGTTTTTATTTGAAGCCAGTAGGAATTTGGTAGATTGTAAATACAGCAACAGATAACTGGAACCCAATTATTTTTCCCTGGAAGTGGGAAACACTTTATCATACGACGTTATAGCTTCTGGCACCATTTTGGAGCAGGCAGTGGGTAGCTGCTGAGAGGAATTCACTGAGACTGGCAGTGAGGTGTTGGAGGTCGATGAGGACTTGAAGGGCTGTAAGAAATGTGATGCCTGGGGTAAAGCTTGTTCTTGTTATTTAGTGGAGGAAACTTAGCAACATCATCACCTAAAGTAAAACGCAAGACCAGGGGGCTTAATGACCTAACTAGGGAAATTTCCTGGCAGAACTTGTAAAGAGCTAGTTTGGTTCTAGTGGCATCTAATTTGTTTAGTAGCAAAGACCTGGTCAGTTTCAAGATGAATTTGAGGGAAATACAAGGTATTCAGGAGAATCTTAGCTTCCAGCAAAGGATTATCAAATTAAGAAACAGTTTCAAGCCAATAACAAATTTCAAGGCAGTGAAACATAGCATCTGGGAATAGATGTAAGGCTTTAACAGTCTTTGGGACAGCTTCTTAGCTGAACAACATCTTTTAAGAATCTTAGCAGGAGGTGTGTGTGATGGTGGTGGGGTAGATAGCAACAGTGCAGGCAATCAAAGGGTGAACAAACATAGCTCAGAAAAATATGGCCGTGGGAATTTTTTTGCCCCTAATGAAAGCATCAGTAAAGCTCTCAGAAAAGTCACAGAGTGTTTAAAAGAATTGCTTAGATCAAGTTGGACAGTACAAACTCAGAAGAAGGACTCTTGGAGTTCCCAAAATTGGTGGACAGGAAGGAAACTGAAAAGGCTGCCCAGTTATAAACACTGAGTATTTCATATGAAAAAGGAAGAAGATTCAGAAGGCAAAATTCAGAACAGAGTCATTGGAGAGTGAATAAACCTGTCTTAGGGAGCAGGACTGTGCTCTAATCAATGAACTAGGATACTATTAAGGATGGATTTCATAATTTCTATAAACTATGGAATTTTATGTGTCTCTTCTTTTTCTCTTTTACAAAAGCAATATTTATTGTAGTTTCCTTATGCTGTTTTTACATTGTATGTTATTGGGGGACATATAAATTATTTCTTTAATTCACAGATCTTTGAGTTATGAGGAAACTGACTCAGAGAGTCTTATCCAAATCTGGATCTCACTTAGATAATTAGATATGGAATATCAAGTTTCTGTTAAAAGGAGACAAGATTTTGGGGGACCTTGGGAGGAGTTAAGGAGTTTCATGTGGGAGAAATGTAAATAATTTTGGTCAGAGAGGGGATCATCTCATATTAAAAATGATAAACATTCTTTAGCTATTTCAGTAAATGGTTTTGTTGATTTCCCCATCAAACTCTTGAACACATGAACTTAACAGAGTTTACAGAGTTTACAGAGTGTTCCACTGCTCAAAATCAGAATACACATTCTTTTCAGCTGCACACAGGTTGTTCTCCAAAATAGACCACATACTTGCTCATAGAACATGTTTAAGTAAGTGCAAAGGAATTGAAGTTATCTCCTGTATATTATCAGACCATAGTGTGATGAAATTAGTGATCAATAGCAAAAGAAACTGCAAGAATGTCATAAATACATGGTAATTGAACAACATAGTTCTGAATAACCAATGAGTCACAGAGGAAATTAAAGAAGAAATCAGATAGTTCCTACAGTGAAATGACAATGACAATATAACATATTGGAATTTATAGGACACAATGAAAGCAGTCTTAGGAGGGAAATTCATAGTAGTAAATACTCACATTGGGAAAACAGATTGAGCTCAATTACACAACCTGATGCTGAATTTCTAGCTTCTAGAAAAAGGAGAGCAGACCAAACCCAAAGCTCATACAATGGAGGAAATTGCAAAGATCAGGGCAGAAATCAATGCAATGGAAACTAAGAGAAAAAAATGCAAAAAATCAGTGAAGCCAAGACTGGCTTTGAAAGAATAAACAAAATTGACAAATCTTTAGCCAACCTTATCAGAAAAAGGAAAAAAAGGGCCCAAATCCATGCAATTAGGAATGAAAAGAGTGAAATTACAACAGACCCAACAGAAATCCAAAGGATCATCAATACCTACTTCGAGAATCTATATGCCAATAAGATGGAAAATACAGAAGAAATGGACAGATTACTAGATATGTAGGAATTACCAAAATTGAACGAAGAAGGCCTAAAAATTCTAAACAACCTAATATCAATCAATGAAGTTGAAATTGTAATTAAAATCTTACCAACTAAGAAAAGCCTGAGCCCTGATGGCTTCACTCCTGAATTCTACAAGACATTTAGAGAGGAATTACTGCCACAACTCTGTAAACTCTTCAATGAAGTCGAAAGGGAGGCAATACTCCCAAATTCATTCCTAGACACAAGCATCACCTCGATCCCCAAAGCAGATAAAGACCCAACTGAAGAAAAGAACATAGGCCAATCACATTAATGAACATAGATGCAAAAATCCTCAATAAGATACTGGCAAATAGAATGCAGAAGTTCATTAAGAAGATCATACACCCTGACCAAGTAGGATTCTTCCCAGGGATGCAGGGATGGTTCAACATATGTAAATCAATCAATGTAATACCCTATATCAATAGAGCCAAGGACAAAAATCATATGATCATCTTAATAGATGCAGAAAAAGCATTTGACAAAATCCAACATGCATTTATGATAAAAACTCTCTAAAATTTGGAATAGACGGACGGTCTCTACCTCAATCTGATAAAAGCCATCTATGAAAGACTGACAGCCAGTATCATACTAAATGGTCAAAAACTGAAATCCTTCACACTAAAATCAGGAACAAGACAAGGATGTCCACTATCACCACTCTTGTTCAATATAGCTTTGGAAACATTAGCCACAGCAATTATACAAGAGAAAGAAATAAATGGAATAAAGATAGAAAAGGAAGAAGTTAAACTGTGATTATTTGCTGATGATATGATACTTTATAGAAGACCCAAAAAACTTCACCAAAAGACTTCTAGACTTAATTGACAGATTCAGTAGAGTAGCTTGATATAAGGTCAACACACAAAAATCAATAGCTTTTCTGTGCACGAAAAACAGACTCACTGAGCGAGAAATGGGGTGATCAATTCCTTTCACAATAGCATCCAAAAAATTGAAGTACCTGGGAATCAACCTAACAAAAGAAATCAAAGACCTCTTCTCTGAAAAGTATAGCACTCTGAAAAAAGAGATTGAAGAAGATATCACAAAATGGAAAGACATCCCTTGCTCCTGGGTAGGAAGAATCAACATAGTGAACATGGCCATATTTCCAAAACTGCTATATAGATTCAATGCAATCCTAATTGAAATCCCAGCAGCATATTTCACAGACCATGATAAAACAACCCAAAAATTCATTTGGAACAAGAAGAGATTTAGAATAACAAAAGCAATTCTAGGCAATAAAGATAAAGCAGGGATATCACAACCCCCAACTTGAAACTTACTACAAAGCTACTGTGATAAAAACAGCATAGTACTGGCAGAGAAATAGACCTGAGGATCATTGGAACAGGTTAGAAGTTGCAGAAACAACTCCAGACACACTCAGCCACCTCATCTTTGACAAAGGAGCCAAACACCCTCACTGGAGGAAAGATAGCCTCTTTAACAAATGGTGCTGGAAAAATTGAGTTTCAACTTGCCAAAGACTAAAACTTGACCTATATCTCTCACCATGCACTAAATTAAAATTGAAATGGATTAAGGATTTAAATATTAAAATAGAAATGCTGAACCAGCTGGAACAGAGGTTAGGTAGAAGTCCTGTAGATATTGGTGTAGGAAAAGATTTTATGAACAAAACCTCAGTTTCCTGTGAACTAGCACAAACAATCAACAAGTGGGATCTCTTCTTATTAAAAGGCTTCTGCACAGCAAGAGAAACCACTAACAGCATGAAGAGGCAACCCACAATGTGAGAAAAAATTTCACCAGCTGTCCTTCAGACAAAGGTCTACTATCTAGAATATATAAAGAGCTTAAAAAATCAGACCTCCCAAATTGAAAAACCCAGTCCAAAAATGGGAATCTAAAATGAACAGACATTTCTCAGAGAAAGAAATAGAAATAGCAAATAAACATATGAAAAAATGTTCAACATCACTGGTCATTCAAGAGATACAAATGAAAACAATGCTGAGATTCCACCTCACCCCAGAAAGAATGGCTGCTATCATAAATTCAACCAATAACAAATGCTGGTGGGGCTGTGGGGCAAGAGTAACCCTGTTTCACTGCTGGTGGTAGCGTAAACTAGTGCAACCACTCTGGAAAATAAGTATGGAGATACCTCAAAGAACTAGGACTGGAAGTCCCATTTGACCCAGCTATTTCCCTGCTGGATATCTTCCCCAAGAATTAAAAGAATCATATCACAGTGATATATGTGCACTCATGTTCATAGAAGCACAATTCTTGATAGCTAATACTTGGAAGCAACCCAATTGCCCATCAACTGGAGACTGGATAAAGAAAATGTGTGTGTGTGTTTTTTTTTTTAATAAGATGGAGTATTACTCTGCCATAAAGAATGAGAAATTAGAGACATTTATAGCTAAATGGATTCATATTGAGGCGATACTCTTAAGTGAAATAAATAGGACACGCATGTGTAAATACTGAATAGTTTCTCTAAAGTAAGAAACTGAAAGTGTAAATAAGGACTAAAAGATATAATGGATAATGTGAAATAGGAAGAAAAGGGGCAAAGGGGAGGATGAATTGGGAGGGATAGGAGAAAAGAAAGAATGGAATGGAATTAATATGAGAAAAAGAAAAAATGGATACAAAGTCTTTGTAGATAGAGAGGGATGGAGGAGTTGAAGGAAGGGGAGGGGAATGGGTAAAAAATAACAACCAAGTTGTATTATGCAGAGGTTCAAATTCCCAATGATGAATTTCATTATATTATATACCTTAAGTGTACCAAAAAATTAATTTAATAAAAAGAATGTTTCAACATTCTAATTCAACAAGTTAGATGGATTTAAAAAAATATTTATTTATACAAAGTTTCAAGACACATAGTTTCAATTTTAAAAACCAAATAGGAATAACATTGCTTTGATGAAATAATCAAATGAATCAAACTAAGGAAAATGTTGACAAGGGTCAACAAAATGTGAGAAGCACAACATTTTTTACAATCCAAAGTCTAGTAAAAAGATAGCGAATACCAAAATTAAAAAAAAAACTTTATAATTTTCTTTATCCCAATACCCTTATGTTAGTTTGCTCAGGCTGCTGTAATAAAATACCACATGTTAGATGGCTTAACCAATGGAAATTTATTGCCTTGTAATTAGATGAGTCCTAGGAGGTCCCACTGAGACAATGGGGACCTCAACTCCACCCCATCCCCCAACCCTAGAGATTTGTTGGCTCCTGTCACCAAACAGACAACAAACTGTCAGGTTGTGTCAGTGAGAGCCATAGCAGAGGTACTGAAGATTTTTTAAACAAGTGCACAGTGATTTCTGAGTGTGAACCCCTAGGGTGAGGTGCGTGTGGACTGGGGTTGGGGGTGGTTATGTGCTCTGGGGTGTGTGCTGAAGACAGATGATGTAAAATGTGTAATCTTCATGTCTGTCAGGTCACCCGTTCATGGGCTGGTTTAAAATGTGAATCATTTGTATGTGTTTGAAGTTCAGTGCTGTTTCCTTGAGGGTGGAGATCTGTGGAATTTGCCTTTGTGGTATGAGGAGAAAACTGTAGGTTTTCTTAAAAGCAAAATTGTAAAATTAACATTTTCCTGTCTTCTTTTTATTTGAATTTATTCTTTTCTGCCTCAGCCTCACAGATCTATAGGAGAGAGTTCAATCAAGGGTATAGGAGGGTGAGTTTCTCCTGAGGGCTGTGAGGAAAGGATCTATTCTTGCATTATAGCTGGTCCTTCTTGCATTTCCTCATTTTATCTTCTTGCTATGTATGTCTGGCTTTGGGTCCAAATTTTCTTGTTAGTGAGACAACAGGTGTATGGGGTTAAGATTTGCCCAATGGATTTCCTCTGTAATGACCCCATCCCAATAAGGTTACAATTTGAAGTACTGGAGTTTAGGACTCTCTCTCTCTCTCTCTCTCTCTCTCTCTCTCTCTCTCTCTCTCGATTGAACTCAGAGATGCACTAAGCTACATCTCCAATCCTTTTGATTTATTTTTTTGAGACAGAGCTTGGGTAAGTTGCCCCAGTGACACTTAAACTAGCAATCCACCCACCTCAGCTTTCCTTAGTGCTGGGATTGTATGTGCCAGTGTAGCTGGCTCAATATATCATTTTTGACAGGACACAGTTAAATCTGTAATAATTATTTAGGAAAATGAAAACTAAAATATGGTGCAAACCTCTAGAATTTAGCTAGGGGCCCAGTTGGAGCAGCACTTGGGCAGCTCAGGACTAGTGCCTGGTCCTGTTAGTGTTTTCTGCTCTGTTACAGCCTTACTGTCTAAATCACTGGTATTCACTTACAGGACCAGAAAGCACGTGATTGGACCCAGAAAATTCACTCTTAATAATTAGAAAGGATTATGTCAAATAACTCATTATTTTTCATGAACACTGGGAAATATTGTTTCCCTGGATGAGTGCACTACTAACCACTTTCTGAAGCTTGTTTGGATCTGAAATCTATCAATGTGAATTAACAGATATAAAATTCATAATCTGAAAACTGGGGGATCAGGTTTTGCCCTGTTGGCATTCACCTTTCTTACCATTGTAAAAAAAAAAAAGTAACTTTTGATCTCCTTTGTGCTATTTTACTAATGCACCTTAACACATAAACAATAATTACATTATTTACACACAGAAGGTTTCGATCTGGGTGACTTATTTTAGTTTTACCCTCTGTTTCCTAATTTTAGAACAAGACGTCCTTAATATTCCCTTCAGTTTGACTTTGTTTTAGACAGGCCTCTGTCTACAGGCAGGCTTCTGGCTTCTCTTTTCTTGAAGCATTTATTAGAAAACTTTCAGTTAGAGATTCTTTCTCTGCTTCTTTGGATTGTAAATCTTCCACAACCCGGGAATGTCTTCCTAAAGGAACCACATCTTTGAAGTATAACCATGGAGAAAGCTAGGATTCCTGTTTCCCAGTTTGTGTGGAAGGGTAGGAGCCTGACTTCCAGGGGAGACAATTAGCAAACACAGATAACCCAGTCACATTGGCCAGTTCCTCCAGGGGAGTTGAGTTCAGTTTCATTGTATGCTGTAATAGCCTTTGTGGTCCCATATTTAGTTGTATTTATGAATAAAGAAAGCAACTCAGCTGTGCCTTATTTTGTACTTTAAATGACTGCAATATTTCTTATTTTTAATATTAGAGTGATGACAAATCTGAAAATAATTAGTGTAACAAATACCCTACCTATGACCTACTTAGATAGTTTTCTTTTTGTATATTCTGTATAATACCGATAGTTTCTGTTTCATTCCAGGGAGAGGTTTGGAATAAATTCAAATATAAACATGTTTGCTTACAGAAATCTTAGATTCTTAGCTAGTTGATACTTAAATATGTCTTGAATTCTGTTTCTCTGATTTCTATAACTAGTCATGTACTTCACGTTTGCATCATCTTTTGTTTGGGAAAAATATATTTTCCTTGCATTTGTATTTTCTACCTTATTTCACTTAAATACAGCCACATTGCAGAAGGGAGGTCTTTCCAAAATGGAAATCAGAATATGTAATTGTCAGAACTACCACTACACTACATGGCAATTTTGTGAATTAAAGGGCCTTCTTGTTTAGGTAAAATACAACTTCAGGTAGTAGGCTATGTCCAACCTTAAACAGCTATATATTTTTTCCTTAAATTCTTTTATTGGTATATTTTAGGTATACAGTACATTTACATTTCTCATTGGGAACTTGTACCTTTACATGATGTATCTTAGTTCTAATTTTTTCCCCATTCCCTGCCCTCCCTTCACCCCCCACCCTTCCCTGTTTACAAAGACTTTCTTTCCATTTTTTCCATTTCTCATAATTTTTCCTTTCCCTTCTTTCCTTTTCCCAAACCCTCCCACTTCGCCTACCCCTTTTGAACTTTTCTTCCTATTTTGCATTATCGATTATTCATTTTAATCATTGGTACATTTTAAGTATACAATATAATGACATTCATCATTGGAAATTTGCACCTTTACATAATCTCTCTTGGTTCTTATTTTTTCCCCTTCCCCTGCTCTCCCTTCAACCCCTCCATCCCTCCCTATTTACAAAGACTTGTTAAACAACTGTATTTGGGATGATTTGGGCAAAGTGGGAACTTGGGCAGTTCTCTTTTTAAGGACATAGACTTTGATAAAAGTTTGTAACAAAATATAGTTAATCAGTAGTGAAATGTTATAATGGAAATTTATTCTGAAACACTTCTTTGAAAAAAATAGTTGAAGCAAATATTACATTGTGTAGACAGTTGTTAAATTTAAGTGGCACTAACCACATGTAATTATGTTATATAGTTATTTCAATTTTTTGTTATGTTTGCAATTTTTGTAGCAAAGCATCAAATTACTGAAATATTTCCTAAGTGGAAAGGAGGAGAATGTATTGAGGAATAATCCGAACTTTCTCCTTACTGAAGGTCTACAGCCAGAAGAAAAGACTTTGCCAGAGCCTTATCCCAGGGGAAGTAAATTTTGCCCAATCTAATGTTCTGCTTTTCACTGTAACCTAGGAGAACGAAAATGATCAATAAGGGTCGGAGATGCAAAGTGATAGATTGGAATGCTACAGCCAAGGACAGGACTATGGAGTGTGTGGGCGCTACCTCACTGGAGAAACACTTCTGAAGATCATAACCCCAAGATACACACTTACTAGAGATGTGGATTTAAAAAGAAAAACTATACAGCGGGCATCTTCCCAAGCCCAACGTTTATCTCTACATCTTCAAGGCTGTAGTGTAACTTAATTATAGCTAGAAGAGCTATAGAGCCCAGTCTTTAATGAAGTGTTCTCCAGGAAGCTTAAAGACTTCCGAGGAGATAAGAAGAGTGACCTTAGAAAAATTCAAAGCTGCTGCACTTAGAGCTACAGCAAACATTGTACACAATCCAGTGCTCAGCCAACTTAGCAGCAGTCCTCACATTATAAGCCCATTAACCTCTTTCTATTATACAAAAAAAAATTAACAAAAATTTACAAAGTATGGCAAGAAACAAGAAAACACTCAGTCTGAAGAGGTGAAGAAATCATCAGAATCAGATTGAGATGTGACAAAGATGCTGAAATAATCAGTTAGGTAATTAAAATAAACTATGACTATATAATTAGGGTTATAATGAAAAACTAGAAATATTAGAACAGATGCATAATTTAAGCAAAAATATATATCACCTGAAATGAATCAGAATACAAGGATAATTTAAAAAATATGTAACATTTTATGAGGTTATCAGTAGAATCACACAACCAAAATATAGTAACTTTCACTCACATGGTTCATGCACATTCATTTCTCAGCTGTGGGCTAACCATCATTTCTCCAAAGCACATTCTCTGACCATCTGTTTCTCCATGTTTTCCTGTCTCATCCAATCTCCATCTATCAGAGCACTACAAATTATTGTCTTAGACAATGTTCTCCAACAGACTGTGACTATGGTGTATTCAGTATGGATGACTTTGTTGATATCAACTTCTCTGAGTCAAGAGTAACTCAGCATAATGCCAAAAAATGCTGAAAAATCATCAGTAAATTGAATATTTTCCCAAAACTTTAAAATCTGAAATATCTAACATATTTTTAAATCATTGTTTGGTATGAAGAGATAAATAATGGAGAATTTATCTAAAACGATCCTAAAATATTAATACAGGAGATGTGGTATAAAACAGATCATGTCACTTTATTAGTATGATGTAATGATTGAATCAATATCTAATTATTTTCTTCAAAGAAATCAACTCTTTTTTTTATTCTGTTTATTTATTTTTTGAGACAGACACTCACTATGCAGTTCAAACTGACCTTTTTATGTAGCCCAGGCAGGCCTTGAACTCATGGCGATCCTCATGGCTCAGCCTCCTGAGTGCTGGGGTTACAAGTGTGTGCCACCATGCCCTGGAAGAAATGGACTGTTTAGAAGTGTTATTTGAGGTACAAAATTAGGTTATTAGGTTAAAATAGTGAACTTTTATCTCTTTCCCCTGTTTGTAACCCGAATAATATTTGGGAGACAATTCTTTGTTAGTCTCTTATGTTTTTCCACATCTTGATCCTAATATTGTTCTTAAATATATCTTCAAGAGTATTTTTTATATTGAATAACATTTTAGGATATAGTGTCTACCTTCAGAGAAAAGTGCAAATACCCTTACTGCCTGTCTTAGTAACTTTCTTGCTGTTGATAGATCATACCTGATACTTACAATTTAAAGGTGTTGAGATTTATTTTGGTTTAGGCTTACAGTCCATGGTCACCCAGCTGTAAGGCAGAATTGGCATGGCAGAGGGCATAACAAGAAAAGCTGTTTATATCATGGTGGCCTGGACACAGAGAAAAAAGGGAAGAACTTATGCACTTCCAGATCACACCCACAGTGACTTGCTTCTCCTGACCAGGTCCCACCTCCGTGCCAGTGTTGGGCTGGTTTGAAATTTTATCCACCAGATCAATTACTCCACCACTCTTAATCTGCATCTACTGCAATCTCAGGTTAAGGGCAAAATCAGCCAGAGTATAACACACATGGCTTCTAGTTCATCTGCACATGGAGTTCTTGAACCCAACTAAAACTTCCTGAGCTTGACTTTTACTGTGCACATTGTTTTTTTAGCCTTCTGGTCTTTTGAGTTCTGGCCAGAACCACCCATTAGGCTCGGCTTATTACATTGCAAGGTCTACCTAGCCTACATCTCTCAGCCTTTTCAAATTTCTCCTGCCAACCAGTTTAAAAGACTTCTAAACCACAGGTCAGATATAGCTAGAGCAATGACCCAATTAGTTAACTTTCCATTGGTATACAAAATACCCAATACCCACAACTTAGAAAAGGGACATTTAATTTGGCTCATGATTTCAGGGGATTCAGTCTATGGTTAGCTAGCTCCAAGGCAGAAATATCATGGGAAGGGCATGATGAAATGAGGCCACTTCGTTCACGGCAGCAAGAAAGCAAAGGAGGGGAATAGTGCTAGAGATGAAAGGGTGAGAAAGCAGACAGAGCATGCCTTCAAAGCCCACCCAGACACATCAGAAATGTGGTCTGCCAATCCCCACTGGCAGCTCCCAAATCAATCAAGTTGACACAATTAGCTGTCACTGCAGTCTAATGATTAACTTGCAAGTAGGGTAAAGTATAATGTTCTTCACAGTTATTAACATATTCTACAGAAAAAAAATGCTTTCAGTTAGAAAGTAGGGGTTTCTTTCTAGACAACAAGTATTTAATTATTGCATAAATGGATTCCTCTGAAAATATTACTTTTACCTCAGGAAAAAGTAATCACACAGTAAGTGGAAAGAGTCTTAGTTGAAAATATTGAGTATTCTTTAGTATTAATGTTGTCAAATGGGTAAGAATGATCTCTTCTGTCCTGTAAATCAGAGCCTGGGGTGGGAGATAAAGCAAGACACTGGGATGTATTTTCAAGATTCCTTACTACTATGTTGATCAAGAAGTTAAACATAGATGAATCCATTAAATTATTTATTCTCATTTCTTCAGATTGTATTTGATAATAAAAAGGAACAGAAAGTGAGAGGACAAACAGGCTTGGCAGAGCTTTTACTGCTACGAAGTTTGAAAATGAACCTGAAAATAAAGACAGACAACGAGAAAGAGGGGTAGGGGATATTGAGAAGGATTAACATACATAAAGAATAGAACAAAAATTGACAAATATCCTGCAATGAGCTGATTGCATAATTTAATTTATACTGTAAATTTGTGAAGGCAAAATGATTTTACTTGGAATTTATTTTTCTTCTAGGATTTATTGGTCTAATTTGAGAATTTACCATTCTAGTAAATTTGACTTTGAATTATTGTTCATATATCTAAAATTCAAAACCACAACTTAAAATGTTAATTCTTCTTTCAATGGATCAACAAATATACCTGTTCCACAGCTGATACATTGTAATATTGGGCTAAATGTAGAATTGCATTTTAAAACTCACCTCCTCATACCCTGTGGTAAGATCAGCTTTGAACAATTTTTTCATCTTAGGTACATAAATCATGTCACTATGTGTGTACTAGATGGTAGTGTGAAGGAATCTAATAAAGAATCATGAGAAGAAAGCAAACAAATGAAATATATACTTATTACCATCTCATCACCGGAATTTTGACTAGTATTGGTCTATAAAATATGACTCAGTCATAAAGAGGTAAAAGTGCATTGAATGTCTTGATGCAGTTCAGTCTTTTCTGGTCAAATTTCTTTCCAGTCCTCTATCCCTTCCCTCATTAGGGAACAAGAACATTTACCCTGTGCCACTGTATCCTGGGAATATATAACTTGCTTTTTATTTTCACATATGATCAAGCCAAGTCTTTGCCTTGAGTCTCAGAGCAGAATTTGAACTTGGATAGTGGAGAAATCCTGGGACTGTTGAGATTTTGAGGAATGAATGAATGCGTCTGGTTTTACATAGGATAGTTACACCATGTTGGATAGAGCTTTGTTATTGTCTCTATTTGGTGATTAAGTGTGGTTTAGGGAGATGTGTTCGGGTGTCAGGTGGACAAGGGATGGATAGTGGGGGTTAATCTTGATTGTCAGTTTGATTGACTTGAGAGACACTTGGGAGATTAGTAAAGTGCACTTCCAGGTGTGTCTGGGTAGGGCAGGAGGCATAACCTTGCAGACCATATCTACTACCTGGATTCTTCCTCTGTGGCTCTTCCCCCAGCCTCTAATACCTGGATACCATGAAGTTAGCAGCTTTCCTCTGTCACCACTTCTCCTATGATGTTTCTGCTTTGGGGTAGGTTAGATTCAGACATTGGACTGAGTCTTCTGAAACTATGAACTAAAATAAACACTTCCTCCTTTAAATTGTGTATGTCAGGAATTTTGCCCAAGCAATGAAAAGATGACTAATACACATGTGATTTAGCAGTCCCACTTATGGGTATATATCCAAGGTAAATAAAGTTACCATCTTAAAAGAGTATTTGTACTTCCATGTTCATATTAGTTAAGCCATGGAAATAGTATTATTCGCAATGATTGAGGTACAGAGAGAGCATTAGTGTCCATAAGGAGGTCAAATGGGTATCAAAAAGACAATGGAATACTTTTCAGACTTAAAAAAGAATGAACTTGGGGGGACATTCTGCTAATTGAAATGTTCCAGACAAAAAATGACAAATACTGTATGACATAAATGAGTGATCTAAAGAAGTCAACCTGAGAATAACAAAGATTAGAATAATGGTTACCAGTGTTTGCAGGATAGAGAAAAAGGGGAGTGTTGGTCAAAGTGCATAATCTTTCAAGTCTAAGATAAAATAGTCATGGAGACATGATGAATAATATGATGACTATAGTTAACGGTGATGTGTTAAAATTTGTTAAGGAATTATGGTTGATTAACTTGATTACAGCGATGATTTCATGATGTATGTGCATATCCAGGTATCACAATATACATCTTAAATATATACAATTTTTTGTCAGTCATACTAGAGTAAAGCTGGGGTGTGGAGAAGATAGGAACCTGGCCACTGATAGTCCGTGTAATTGCTCATGTAAGTTACTTCATGAAAAACAATTTCAGAAACTGTTCCAAAGCACACTTCCTGATGAAATTTTAGCTGTAATGAGACTAATGTTAGGTAGAGAGATATTGCTGTGCTCTTTTGGACATTGATATGCTGGGATGGGGCCAGCAAACCCTGTGAAACATATGGAGATGCGAGAGATAGAGAATGTCTTTGTCAAGGAGCTGGGGGTCTTCACTGGAATGAAGCCCCAAACTATCTCTAACCTCCAGATTTATTGAGGCACAAGAAAGAAATAAAGTTTTGCTGAGCTGGAAAAGCATCCTGTCTTTAAGACATTTTGACTCCTCAGAGTTAGTAGTTTTTTGCCTTACGAGGCAACCCAAGCAGACATCCAACCACTGGGTGTTGCAAGAACTCCACATTGATGTATTTAAAATTTAAAGTACATTGGTTATGAATGTCAGTATGCTAGTACCCTGATGAAGATTAACAAAGTGCTCAGAAGAAATTGAATGGCTGAACTGGAAATACTGATTGAGGCAGTGATGGTACTAAAAGAACTACTGAGAAAAGTTGTCCTTCAACACTCTTACATACCATGTGAAAGTCTGAAACAAATATGCTTCAACTGAAATAGGCATTTGGAGTGGTTTTAATGGAAGGAAGAAAATGAATCATTCTAGGGGATAATTTAATTTTTATTAGTAATCATTATTAATATTATGGCTTGTCTTTCCTGTTGAGGATTTTGAGTATTTCTCTTTATCAGTTATCATCACCCTACTTCAGGATATGTATTGTCTATATTTCATCAAATAGAAGCCAAGATAAAGGTTGAGCTGAGGTGATGCAGATTCATACTAAATGATGCTGCTAAATTCACTATCATAAGAGAAAAATATTTCTTCTGTCCTAAGCAATTCCTTTCAGTGAAAGACAAAGGCCAATGACTTTGTACTAGCTTTCTACTGTACTAGCATACAGTCTTACCACACTTATCCAATTCTCCACAGATGTAGTATCTTTAAAACAATACCTATTTTCCTGTGATCTTAGGTATGATGACCCCATTTCCTTACCAGCTCTTGTTAGAGGACTTCTTTCTTCTCTTAGAAGACACCTGTATTCTTTTCCCCTAGCCATCATTCTGCAAGTCAGCAATGACACATGGGTCTTTATCACATTTTGAATCTCTCTTACTTTATCTTTTGCTACTAGAAGTAGTGCTTTAAAAGCATTGCTAGCTAATCTGTGTTATCTTAAAGAATACTGACTTGGGACTTCAGTTAAGTCTACAAAAGCCTTTCACAGCAGTACCTAGATTAATGTTTGATTGAATAACCAGAGGGAGAGAATTTTATAGGTAGGCAATCCTTAGAAATCTCCCTACTGTACTACAATCTCTTTAAAATAACTGGATATTTGAAATATGTGGTACAAGTTTTAAAAGCAACTGGGATTCATACTCTGATGTTTTCATTGAGTGTTCTTTCAATCCAACTCTGGCAATGTCCCAACATTTATACTAGGAGTGTTAGGCATTATAAAAAACTTCTATTTAATAGTTTAATGATCAATACTGGTTAATTAATAGCAGAATTCTAAATGATGACAAAGATAAACCTGTTCCTTTTCCTGGATGAAGCCAATTTGAATTTGGAAGTGTGGCCATGAAAAAGTGCAGTCACCACCGCAGTCACTTCATCTCAGTTTACTAACTGCTGTTTCTGACCTGTCCAGTGTGAGCATAAGGGATAGAAGGAGTTAGTGGGGAACGGACAGTCTTACAAGATATGCCATTAGGGCCTTTCAGGCTTAGCCATTATTGGAGGTTGCCATTTCCTCTTTTGGAGGTTTTGTAGATTACTCAGAGAATCTTCTAATTCAGCTTCTAGTCTGCCACTGTGTCCACAGAAAAATCCAAAAAGACTGCTCTGAGTGCACATACTTTGAATTCATAACTTTTGTTCTAACGTGGGCCCCAGCCTTCCTATAATACACCTTTGGGCTCACTGCTCTTTTAGATGATGTTTCACATTTCCCCATCACTCTTCAGAACTCTGACAGCTCTTCTTTCATTTTTATTCAGAAAGAATGACTTTTCATACTCATTTTTCTGGAAAAAAAATAGGAATGATGAGAAAAACAGGAGCCATAAGCACAGAATTTCCACAGCTCCAGAGCAGCCTAGGTGCTGCCTCCTCCCCTATTACAGTGAGGACCTTTCCAGGATTCTCTAATGTCACTTTCACCATGCATGTCTGCTCTAGGTCCCATTTCTCACCTCCTCAGTGAGCCCCACCCCACATCACCAGCATTTTACTTTATACTGAATGGTTCTCTTCAGTGTCCAAACATATATATTTTATCTCATCTTAAAAACCAAAAATCTTTTTCTCATTGACACTGCTTATATTAGTTAGAGTTCTCCAGAGAAATAGACCTGATAGGATATATACATATATATAAAGGGGATTTATTGTGCAAATTGGCTCACATGAACATGGAAGCCTAGAAGTCCCACTATGTGCCATCTGGTGAACCAGGGAAATCAGGGCTGCAATTCAGTCTGAATCCAAAGGCCTTCAGGACCAGGGAAGCTGATGGTATAATTCTCAGTCAAAAGCCAAAAAAATCTGAGAATCCTGGGGCGGGGGCAGTTGCTGATGGCAAAAGCCTTGGATATTCAGTGCTGAGGAACCCTGTGTTTTGAGTCCAAGGGCAGGATTGCTAGATGTCCCAGGTCCAGAAGAGAGAACAAAGTTGCCCTTTCTCTCTTTTTATTGCATCTGGGTCTTGAGTAGATTGGATGATGACTACCTCTATTGGTGATGGTGGACCTTCTTTTCTAATTCCACAAATGCTGCTCTCTTCCAGAAATCTTTATAGAAACATCCAGAAACAGATAACACAATATATCATATCAAAATTTTGAAGACGCACCTTCATGAGTGCTGAAAAAAATGCATAGTATCAAATACTTCTATGGAAACTTTACTGAGATAGATGATAGACAATAGAGTTATGTAGATAACTATGTGTTTGTAGGACTTTTGAAAAATACAGTGATAAACAAAATCCCCTGACTTCTCAGAGCCTATTAGGGAATAAAGACCAAAATAAAAGATATATATGATCATAAGTTATAACATTAGAACATGATAACTGCTATGATGAACAATAAGCAGAAGAGGGAGAAAGGCAGAATCTGGGGTAGTGGTAATGTCTTGTTTAAGCTTATACTATTCCAAACACAATCTCACTGAGAAGTCTAAAGGAGATAGGCGGACGGTAGGTGGAAATACAGGAAAGATCTTTCCTGAAGGAGAAAAAACAAAGATAATAAGGCAGCTTCATGTGCTCAAGACTATGAAAAGGGCAGTTGTAACAACAACAACCAAAAAACAACAGGGAAAGTAGTTTAAAACACAATGATAGGAATGGAGACAAGAAGCTATAGGTTATAAGATGCCATCCTGAACTTTTACTCAGTAAATGGCAGGGACTTTGGAGGGCTTAAGTGAAGTGTTATAATCTAATCTACTTTCACTGGAAGAATATATGCTGATTCAAATTTTTATTTTCATTTTTCTAGAATTTTTTTCTGTATAGATGATATTATAATGACAGTTCTCCTTCACCTTAAAGATTTGCTGCATTGTTTTCCAGCTTGTGTTTTTTTTTCTGGTGAAATGTTTTCATATATTCTTATGTTTGTTCTCCTAGATTTGATGTTTTATCCCCTCTGGGTGCTATTCAGTTTTCTTATATCTATATTTTTGGAGTTTGATAGCTGTATGGTACTATGTCCAAGTATGGCTTCTTGTATTTCTATATTTTTTTGGATTTACTGAATTTCTTTGATGTGTGCTTTTACATTTTAAGTATAAAAATGGTTTATTCAAAGATGAGAAAACTTTTTGACATTTATACTGTATTTAAGTAGAATAAAATCACTAGGAAGTACACTTTCAACACTTTTTCTGAATTAAACCATGAAAAAAGAGATGGGATAAGATGTTTATAATATTTTGTTTAAGGTTAAACCTTGACAATATAAAAATCAGTTTAAGCTATGCTCAGGCCTTTCAAATTTATCATGAGAAAAGTCTTATGGTATGCACATGTGGAGACTATAGCCATGAAATATGAGGTAAAAACTTGAATAACTCAGTAAAAGTTTATAGGAGAATGGATATGAAAGATATACGATTACAAAATTTTGTACACATAGTCATGAAAATCAATTCATGATAAAATATAAAGTAATGCCGGGGATTTAGCTCAGTGGTTCCGGCGCCTGCCTCACAAACGCAAGGTCCCAAGTTCGATTTCTGGTACCAAAATAAATAAATAAATAAATAAAATAAAATATAAAGTAATAAACTGTGAAGAAGTTCACTAATATTGAAAGATTTATGGATTGTAATGTAGATAATATCATCAAATTCAACTAATTAAATATGACATAACAGAGAGACAATGTAATTGTCCCAAAGCAGCACAGGTAAATAGGGGCAGCAGACAGAATGAGTTCCTCATCTTAGATCTTCTAACTATTCAATCTTTACATTTTTAAAAGAGTATAGTTGAGGAGTTCATAAAGAAGATACTATGATGAAATAGGAGTCAAAGATTACCTGCTCATTTTAATATTCCACCATTGTTAGAATTCATAGATATTCTCTGGTCTCATAGTAATTGGAATCAAGATGAAAGCAATGACATGCTACATTTAAACTTTCAGTTTTGACTTTTTAAAACAAAGTGCTTGTTGAAATAAATTCTTTAGAAAGATATGATGCAAGGGTTAAAAGATTCTTTATTTAGATGATGATTTTAAATTAGTTTGAATTTATTATGCAAAGAGAAACTCTGCCTTCCTCATGAGGTGTTTAATGAAAGAAAAAAATTAAGACACCAGATATTCTAAAGTGGAATTGTTACTACTGATGTTTTTAAACATATCTTCTGCTTCAGGCAAATAAATTTAATTAAAAGAAAGCAAATGCCTACATAGAAACAGTAACATTCTTCATGCATTTGCAATGAGCCTTTGGATCTATAGGAAATAAATGAAAAATGGAAGAATAACAATCACAGAAGAAAAAACCCCCCAGAGATTTAGTATTATGACACAAAGTAATTTATTTTGAACAAATTGACAGTTAAATGATCACTAACAATAAATCTGATAGATTCAGGTAGAAAAAATAATCCTCACTGCCATTTGAAATTTAAAAATTGAAGGACATATCTTCATATAATGCAACTATAAAGTTCATTTAGTCATTCACACAAAAGTTTCCAAAAATATCTTTCTGGGCTTCTACCAAAGAATAGCATTTTTAAAATCCTATATATTGCTATAAAGTGAGAAAAAAGTAGGCAAGTTGCAGGATTTATCATTCTTGATTATAGTCTATTATTCTCTTTTGTTTTTTGAATTCTATTCCATGCAGAGCATAACTGTTAATAATTTATCCTCAGTAGAATAAAATTCAATGTTGAAATGTTTATAGTCCATAAATAGAAAGATTAGCTAAGGTAGATATTAAATGAACATTTTAAAGCTAGCAGAAAATATAAAGTTGCTATAACCCATAGCCTATTTTAAATAAAAAAACAGCTGAGCTTCCTGACTTCTAAACAGTTGTTCATCCTACTGCATTGGAATGCCTAAGTATTTGGTCATGTTTCATAGACCACACAAATTCTCTGATGAAACAATAAGATTCTCTACTAATTAACAAACTTTTCACAAAGTTCCATTATTTCTTCTAGATAGGGCACCAGTGGCTAACGGTGAGTTATTTTTACATCTATCTATTTGGCAAACTTTTCCTATAAATGGGCTGGATAATAAAATATTTTGTGGGACAGATGGTCTGTCACAACCACTCAAATCTACAAAAGCAGGCATAGACAATACATAAATGAATGAGCATTGCTATAGTCCAGTAAACTTTTATTTATCAAAACAGGCCATGCCAGATAGATCTGGCCTGTGGTTTATATTTAGATGACTCCTGAACTAGAACAATGAAGCATTATGTGTATTTTATACATCTTCACTCTATGTACATACTACCATAACATTTGCTAAGCTGTACTGTAAATGTTTCCCATCCCTTCCATCCCCATACAGAGGCTAAAGTTCTAAAGTATTGTGTAATAGCCTATTTTCTGTACGTACCAGTTTATTTATCCATTTAACTATGGAAGAACATCTTGGTTGCTTCCATGTTTTGGAAATTATAAATAAAACTGCTATAAACATTTATGTACAAGTTTTTGTGTGGATAGAAGTTTTCACTTCATTTGGTAAATACCAAGGAGCACAATTGCTAGGCCATAAGGTAAGAGCATGTTCAGTTTTGTAAGAGCTCCCTTCCTTCCCTTCCTTCCTTCCTTCCTTCCTTCCTTCCTTCCTTCCTTCCGTCCTTTCTTCCTTCCTTCCTCTCTCTCTCTTTCTTTCTTTCTTTTTTTAACCACAAATTTCATTGCTTGTCTCTTGAATCTCTTCCAACCTGTTTATTAGTAAGTGACTTTTAATGGCTTCATACTGGTAGAGGAGTGAAGGCTGGTGCATGGGGAAGATCTTTACATGGATAGCTCTTGACCTAAGAGTTGAAAAATAGAACAGTCTCATGTTGTTTTGACTCTTTCTGATCTAAATAGTTAGGCATTATGGTTACTGATGATTTTAGACTAGGCACTTAAAAGTGTAAGTGGTGAAATTGCTATAACTTGCTTTACAGAGAAAGAATGGGGGGAAATATTAATGTCGAGGACTAACAGCCAACATGAGAAAAACAGATACAAAGTAATAATAAAATTGATCTATGTAGAGAAATAGAGAAGCTTTTACAGACAGAAAAGGAGTGTCAGGAAACAATGACAGAAATACAGCACAAATTATGGCAGACATGGAGAACCAAGAAAAGTTTGAATTTGATGAAGGAGAAATATTATTATTGTGAAAATACTCTCATGAAGGTAATGTTAGGTAAATGTCACAGGATAGTTATTTTCATCTTGATCATTTATTTCAACTTGTTTTTCAATTCTCAAAATGAATTTTGGGAGACACTTATTGTTTCTTTTTAACTTAATCATTAATTTTCTCTTCGTGCAATGTCCACAGAATCTCTTTCGGATCATCGATCATTTTGATCATCTGAGGAAAGTCATTATTCTCTCTCTAAGATTAGGCACACACATGCAGACATAATTTCCTGAAGGTCATAGACTCCCCCCATTCTTCCCCATGGAACCCAATTTAATGGAACTGTGTTCCACGGAATGGGTCAGGATGAGTCTCTGGCAACCCTGCGGGAGGCTGGCGTTTGGGGTGACCACAGTGTACATTGGAGGTGCTTTTTCCACACCCCTGTCTCCAATTCACCTCGCTGTCTCAGCTCCCCACCTGTGCTGTTTGTTTATGTCTGATTGGGAGGCTTATTTTTGGAGGAATATCTTCAGGACCTGGACCCATTTCACCCATTGAAGAACCCAGGAGCATCCCTAGCCAACAATGAGGCTGATGAATTATGAGAACTCAGCTTCCTTGGTTCAGGTTGGAACAGGTCTGGGTCATAATTTACACTCCATGATGTCCTACCTGGGTTCTTTCCCTTTCCTACTCTGCTTTTCTTATTCCCTTGCCAGGTTGTTCTTGGCATATTTCCCTAATTAATCACAGAGAATGCATAGCATCCTCTTAGAGTCTGCTTTTTAGCTAAAACTAACAATTTAATTTAGTTATCCAAACCAGGAAAATGTATTTGAGACCAAGTAGGGATGCTGCTTTTAATTATGCTGGAATAAGAGCTGTAAACAGTAGTGGTCCAGGACAAAGCAGAGTATGTAACAGCTGTGGATAAACACTTCCTTTTATAGCCCTTGTAATTTGTGAAACATTGTTGTGTTACATTCACAACCCTGCTTAATAATTTGCTCTAAATTGTCAGCAAAATGAATCTCCATTCATTTTGTCATAATTAACTGATGTTCTTTTCAAGACAGCCTTCCATGTCTTATCCAAAACTCTTTTTTTCCACACTGAGTTACAACTTAAACTCTGTCTCTTCTCTTGGGAATATCTTTACATCAATATCTTCTGGGACTGAGCACCAAATTCCTTTATACTTATTCCTCTGAGAACTCAAAGCACAGATATAACCTGAGTAGCAATAACCCAGATTATCCCATGTTTCCACAAGGAAAATATAGACATATTGGACTTTGTAAATTGTCATTAGTAGTTACATGTGTATTTTTTTTTTGGAGTACACATTTGCAGTACATAATGTCTACATTCTTCATGTGGAGTTGGTTCATGTACAGAGCAGTGAATTCCTTTTTTTAAATCCCCTTTCCCTATTTTCTGTCTTTTATTTTGCTCTTTATTTGTAATTTGGGTTTCTCGTATAAGAGAAACTATGTGCTATTTGAGCTTGTGCATCTGATTTATTTCACCCATTATGATGTCAAGATACAACCATTTTTCTACAAATGACTCAAGTTTATCTTTCCTTATAGCAAAATAGTCCTCCATTGTATGCAAATCCCACACTTTCTTTATCCATTCATCTATTAATGGGCACTTGGGATGTTTATAGGATTTAGCTATTATGAATTGTGCTGCTAGAAACATTGGTATGCATGTATCCTTGAAATATGAGGTGTTTAACTCTTTTGTGAAGATACCTACTCTAAAGGGATAGCTAGGTTAAATGGAATTTCTAGGTTTATTTCTTTGAGAAATATCTATACCAATTTTCACAATGCTTGTACATTCCCACCAACAATGTAGAAAATTTCCTTTTACTGAAGCCACACCAGCATTGTTATTATTTGATTTCTTGATGATTGGCATTCTTTCAGGTACAAAATGAAACCTTAGTGTTGCTTTAATTTGCATTTCTCTAATGGCCAGGAATTTTGAACATTTTTATTATGTTTATTGGCCACTTGAATTTCTTCTTCTGAGAAGTGTCTATTCATTTCACTTGCATATTTTTTGATTGGGTCTTTCATTTTGAGTGGTCTAATTTTTTTTGAGTTCTTTATGTATTCTCTATATATTAATGCTCTGTCTAAGGAATAGCTGGGAAAATTCCTTTCCCATTCTGTAGGTTTTCTTTTCACTCTGTTGGTTGTTTCTTTTGCTGTGCAGAAGCTTCTCAGTTTGATATGATCCCATTTTTTGATTCTTGGTACTATTTCCTGTACAATCAAGGTTCTGTTCAGAAAGTCCTTGCTTATACCTATGACTTCAAGAGTTTTACCTATTTTATCTTCCAGCAGGTTAAGTGTTTCTGTTTTAACATTTAGTTCTTTGATCCATTTGTATTTTAGTTTAGTGCGTGGTAAATGATATGTATCTAGATTTAATCTTCTACATGTGGATAGCCAGTTTTCTTAACACCATTTATTAAAGAGGCTGTCTTTTCTCCCCTGTATGCTTTTGGGCCCTTTGTCAAACATCAAATATTGTACAGTATGTATGGAGTTGTTTCTGCGTCCTCTATGCTGTTTCATTGCTCCTCATCTCTGTTTTTGTGCCAGTACCATATTGTTTTATCACTGTAACTTTGTAATATAACTTCAACTCCAGGATTGTGATTCCTCCTGTTTTTCTCTTACTACTCAGGATTGCCTTCTCTTTTGGTTCCATATGAATTTGAAGATTGTTTTCTCTGGTTCTGTGAAGAGTGCTGTTGGTATTTTGATTGGGATTGCATTCAATCTGTTTATCAACTTTGGAAATATGGCCATTTTGACTACATTTGTTCTGCCTATTCAGAAAAAGGGGTTATCTTTTCACTTTCTGATGTCCTCTTTGGTTTCTATTTTTGTAGTTTTTGTTGTAGACATCTTTCACTTCCTTAGTCAAGTTAATTCCTAAGTGTGTAATTTTTCTTGGCGGTATTGAGAATGGTATTTTTTCCTCTTTTTTTCTCAGTGACTTCATTATTAGTGTACAGGACTGTTATTTATTTTGTGTGTTGATTTTGCTATATTACTGAATTTGGTTATTAATTCTAAGTCTTTTGATGGAATTTTTGAATCTTCTATGTAGAGGATCATTTCACGCTCAAAAATTTGACTTCTTGCTGGGGATTTAGCTCAGTGGTTCCGTCGCCGGCCTTGCAAGCTCAAGTTTCTGAGTTCAATCTCTGGTACAAAAAAAATTTTTTTTAGCTTAAGGCCCTGAGTTTGATCCCCAGTGCTGAAAAAAAAAAGATTGCTTTTTATATTTTCTTTATTAATATCTATTTGTATTACACTGAAATAAAAAAATTAAGTGGATTTATATGTGAGTTCTGTCATCCCTATTATGTAAAAATCTTTCTCATAGGAAATATAACTTATACTTCACCAAATCAGATTATAATATGGTTTTAAATTAGGCAGATTTAGTTTAAGTAATGCTGTTTGGTTACTGTTTGATATCAAAGAAGCAGTGTGATGAGGTGTTACAGTGCAGACTAAAATCTCATAATCAGGTGCAACAATCTTTTTTGTTCTTTTGTCAGCCCAAAACAAGTTCATTTGGATGTTATACACTACAGAAAAAAAGTGTTTAAATTTAATTTTTTCAATGAAATTGACTGCCTTTCCAAAACAAAGATATAATTAAACTCAGGAGCTAGAGTGTGTAGAAAAATGAATTGTGTTTGTGAAATGATTAACTTTTTGTTTAGGAGCCAATTGGGCATGGAATTTGGCAGTTCTTGTAGCTTCAATGTACTGTTACAATTTGGCATACTAAAGCAATTAATTGAAATGTAAAAATAAATATTGATTATAAAAATGTGCATTTTATTACCAGAGAACTTTGATTATTCATTATACTTCTTAAAATTCTAAGACATCACAGTACTTTTAAAGAGATAGCTCTGTACATATTATTTTTGAGGCTAAAAGGAAAGTATTTATTTGATACATATAGCAAAATGCCTCCTACAAGAATTACTAGTACTAGGGCCGGGGATTTAGCTCAGTGGTTCCGGTGCCTGCCACTCAAGCACAAGGTCCCAACTTCGATCCCTGGTACCAAAAAAAAAAAGAAAAAGAAAAAAAAAAAAAGAATAAAGAAAAAAAGAATTCCTAGTACTGTATGTTGAATTAGCAAGGATTGAATTTCCCTAACCATTGTTATTGTCATTATCTAAACTGTGAGTCATGATTTTCTAAATTGCTCACATACAATAACAAGCATATTGGGACTTTTTGTAATTAGATTTGGGTAATATATATACACACATATGGAAAAAATTCTTCTACATCGATTAAATGAGCTGTATCTTCCTAAAAATACTGATTTCATGTCACAGGATCGCATTTACAGACGAAGACAAGCAGAAGGGAAAAAAATTGATTTGTCTTATTTTCCCAGATCATCAGGCTGAATTGCAATGCAGTCATCTGTAATAAATGAACTTTATTTAAAGAAGAATGTTGGCAGAATAATTAAGGGGATGCACATAGATTATAAATCTGCTGATGTTTAAAATTTTACAAGTTTTTCACGCTCTCCTTAGGTGTGGGTCTTGCCAATAACTGTGTTAAAGCTTGGGCTCTGGTCATATCACAAAGTCTTGCACAAAAGTCCCTCCCTCCCTATTGCTTCTGCATCATAGCCAAGCCTTAGAAGCATAAAATGGTAACCGCTTAAAAAAGAACTCATTCCTCCCGGTCATTGTGTCAACAATCCTTCTTACTCATTGGACTCCATACCATATTTATTTGCCCTTCTCTCATTTCTGTTATATTTACTGGCTGTGGAAATCATTTGGTATTTATAAAAGATATTTCTATAACTTTCTGTACTTTAAATTTTATCAACTTGTTATTTTATTATATGGAAATTGAGATCTCAACTGTGTCGTCAATGAGAAATATATTGACCAAATTTGTTTAAGCTTCTTTAGACTTAACATTGCTGTTATATCTAAAGTAAAGTATTTCTCAATAATATGGATGTGAACAATGACAAGGTACAGATTTTGTCCTAGATTTTGTCCTTTTCGTTCAGATGTTGACTATGACCCTATTTTATAACTCTACAATTGTTTTAACTAAAAGAGATGTAATTAACAATAAATCTTC
This sequence comes from Heterocephalus glaber, assembly GCF_053883595.1. NCBI lineage: Eukaryota > Metazoa > Chordata > Mammalia > Rodentia > Bathyergidae > Heterocephalus > Heterocephalus glaber. Next base: position 20,056,337 of record NW_028258156.1, on the reverse strand, counting down.
AGTACATATTCATTTTGAACTTACTGAAAAAGACCAAGGACAAATGATAAAACTCTTATCTATCCTTACATAAGATGCCCTTTTGTGACACAGCACCCAATGATAAATTCAGTTATTTTTAAATTAAATATAATTAAAAATAGAAAGTAAAGGTCTCTGTAACAGTGATTGAGCACCATGACATTGTTTTTTTGTGTGTGTTTGATATGTCCTTGTTTCCCACATGGAATGTTCATCATGTTATCAACATATTAATGATACCATAAAACTCACCTGCAATATTTTATGATAAATTTAAATAATTTATAATAGATTGACATGACCACCTGTTGAGAAGACAGTTCCTTTAATGAAATAGCAGAGAGGGCTGGGGATTTAGCTCAGTGGTTTCGCCGCCTGCCTCGCAAGCACAAGGACCTGAGTTCAATCCCCGGTACCAAAAAAAAAAAAAAAAGAAGAAGAAATAGCAGACAGCAACAGGACCTCGATATAAATAATATCAAGAGCCAACAAAGGAATGTAACATTGATAGGAGAAAGATCAACCAAAGCCTACCGGAAATCTAATGCTGCATCGTCTCTTCACATATGAGCCTTGTCATTATTCCATGATGTGACTATTTTTATGCATCTTATTTTTTATTTATATTACCAACCTTAAATATAGACAGGTATAAAGTAGTTGCTTATTTAATGTGTGGGTAAATTTATTAAAATATTGAAATGATTTGCTGGTGATATTAATGGCAATACACTGATATATGTTCATGAACTTCAGCTTCTCTGATGATCTTTTGTATTTTTATATTTTATAATTTTTGGATGCAAATAACAAAGGGTACTTTGCACAAATTAATCTAATTAATTACAGAATATACTGTAGTGTCTTGGGCCAAAATACATAAATCCCATTGTAGATTTAATAGAAAATGTATCTATGTAGTTTCTCATGAATGAAAGTATGAAAAGAAAATTTATAGATTGTGTATTTATTATAATCACAGTGGTAATGAACTGCAATTTGGTAACGTATAATGAAATTCAGCTGAAATTATTTTTACTTTCTATATTATTTTAATTTTATCTGGTGTTTATTAGCTCCACAAAAAATTGGAACAGAGAAAGCCTTGCAATGACCTAGTGTTTGCCTTAACTCTAGGGACTGGGGTGAGCTTGTGGAACATAGGAGAGAGAGAGGTAGCAGACTAGGACTGAAGCTGGTCCTGATGACTCCTCCTTGACCTCTCTCTGATGGGCTGGCCATTCTCAGGTTGGTGAGGGCTATGACTGTTTGCCGGGTGCTGCTGCCTAAGTGTTAATGAGTGTTTTTAACATGAATGCAGGGGGTGAGTGTATTCCTCTCTCCATTGCACAGCGAGTGGAAACTGGGACCACTGCTCAGGGTCGAAAACCAGAAAATGAGTGAGTCCATTCTAAGCCAAACACTCTGACCAGAGAAGTGATGCCCTTATCTACTACTGTGGGATTCACTACTATTACCTTATATTACAGTACTTTAATTCAGTTAGTTGCTCTGACCCTTGAACTACAGGTTACCAATCTCTGAAAACAGCAAACTTAAAACCAGTGATTTAGACTGATCTATTTCAATACTTGTTCATTGCTATCCTATCAATATAGTTATTGTCATATTTTTATATTTAAGTGATGAAATACGTATGCATTTCATGCCAATTTTATTTTAAAATTTTATTAAAAAGATGTCAGTTCTTTACTTTGCTTTCCTTCTTGGACTTGGCCCAGGTAAATGTTTATTTATGATTTTTCCTCCAAAGAAACACCTTGAAATTCTTGTGAACCTGATGTTAATCAGAAATTAATTTTGTGTACCCAGAGAATAACATGTTCACACAGCAGGTGTAACATCAGTTTGAAAAATGTTCTGCTAAACTGAGCTGAAGAGAAGTGAATTGGCATGTAGCTTATGACTGGTTTTGTTTCTTTTATCTTAATGTGCTGTTTCAGAGTAATCTGTTAGATTAATGTACCATATGCGATAAAACTCTCATGCCTAACGAGTCATTTACTTAGTCATTCTTCACCATGGTACAGTTTATAGTGAAAGTCTGAACTGCTGTAGTTTCTTGAACCTGGTGCCAACCTCACTCGATGTCCTTTCCCACAAGGGATATATATCCAAGCTACAATGCCTTCATATTCTTACTGATACTGGTCAGATATAGTTTTAATTTCTCTGTAAACATCTAGCAGGCAGAAAGACAAAATAATGACTATATGAAATATTAAATAAGTTGAAAATTCTCATGTCAAAATTAACATATTTAATGTAAATGTTAAATGATTTAATATTAACTTCTCCTTTGGATATATAGCTACGTATTAAAAGACACTACAGATATACAAAGAAAAATTAATGGATCAATCCATTTTTTTCAATATGGATTCTTCTTTGCCTTCTTGTATTCTTCCAACCTTCCTTTAGCAAATATTTATTGAACACCAATAATATGCCCGTACTTTGCATGTAATTCACTTGGTATTCATCATTAAATAGATAAAGATCCCTCCTCTTATGGAACTCACATTGATGTCATTCTCTGAATAAAATTTCTAGAGCTAGATGTGGCCTGGAGGTAAGGGAAAAATTAAAAATGGAATTATATACAGCTTGAGGAAGGAGAAGAAGTGTACCAAGAATGGATAATGATCATGCATGTTATGAAATCAGCAGTTTTTAATCAGTAAGGCCTCTGACCCTTGCATCAGCGTCACAGTGTCTTGTCATTAACACTACGTATAATAGCTAAATTCTATCTGAAGTTCTACTGAGCTGAATCTGGAAAAAAAAAAGGCTGAGATTCAAAGAGCTCACCTATAGCACAAGGCACACCAAAGGAGAGACTCACATTTGCAAAAGACTAAATAAAAGATGTCATCCATCTTTCCACCTTTCTTGAGATAGATAAACAGAGCTCTCTGACCATTGTAAATCCATGTGATTTTCTGATTTGCTCTATATGGAAGAGTTTGTGGTTTCCTCTTGGGGATCTGTGGTGGTGGTTTTAAGTCAGCAGTGAGAGTCACCCCGTTCTCAAGCAGGTTCTGAACAGCATCCGAAATAACTAGTGTACATGCTCTGCAGTCGTGCTCTGAGCTCTTCATTACAGTAGCAGACCCCTCACATCTGCTGCTCAGGTGACTTGGTTCTCACTGCCAAGAGCAAAATAGAGCTCAACATGAGCTTTAGCAGGAAATTAGAATTTTGTGGTGTGGATGAGCAGGGGAATAAGGATATAGTGTCTCCATCAGTTGCTTGCTGTCGTTTAAATGACCTGCCACACAATTATGAGTAAACTATAATGAATTGAGCTTTCTGTGTTGTCTTGAAAATGAAAATGGAGCACATTAGTAAATTCTGCTATGCACTATGTATTTTTCCAGGTAAAATACACTTGGTATAACACTTACCTAATAAGACACTAACCCATTGTTATTAAGCTTTTAATATTACAAAGCAGGAAATGTATAAGACAATAAACATTCAAAATGTTTTGTGAGAGTTGAGTTAGAATTCAATGTTACCTAACACCTCATAGCAATATATTCTCATAGTAAAGGATTCTGGATTTTCTGAGAGGCGTAGGATATTCTGAGTAAATTGCTAAATCTCACAGCATGAATTTCTATGTGGTTTATTCAATTTCCTTATTCTTAACATTTTGGGGAGATACATTTAAAACTGTTTTCTGAAAAATAGAAGTTTTAAACAACTCTATCTAGGACAGAATTGAGTGTACAGATGGCTCTTTGTTTTCCCCATTTCAATGTGATTTTTCCTCAAGTTGGGAGAAATAAAATAATTTAGATCTTCTGAAAAATATGCTTTGAAGATTTAAAAGGCTTTGTGGCTTAAAAGCCACAGGGAAAGTAAGATGATTATACCTCTACTAACTTCATTTGAAATAAATGCCAATTGTCCATCTTAAATACTATTTTTTCAGTATTTATAGCACTTATACTCAATTCAGGACTTACTGATGGACTATGTGCAATAGTGTTCCATGGAGCTTAAGGGATACAAAGTCAAGGGACAATAAACAAAGGATCTTCTCTCAAAGCAAGCTCAATATTTGCAAATTATAGTGACAGGTGATAACATCTGACAACGATTCAAGGAAGAAAATAGTATAGTATATGCTCCACTGCAAGTGTAAGAGGAAGGCAGGAAGAAGTCACAGGGAAAAGTGATTAAAACACTCAATAGAGTTTTCCTCTAGATTTAAAAAAAAACTAGGAGTTTTATGGATATATAATTAGAAATTCATTTTGAATATCATCAAGTGAAGGAATACCTTAGGAAAAGCAGGGTATTTCTGGGAAAAGAATAGTCCAAACGAATTGACACATCCTCGATAGTGTATTGTAGCTGTGTATATGAAGGAGGTGTGGTGGAAGTTGTAATGTGAGGACTCTTGAGTGCCATGTGTCTTATCCATATCCCAGTAAACAGAGCCTGGGGCAAAACTTACATGCTAACACTTTACTGGGCATTTTAGTCACAGAAAATTAAGAGCGTGAGGTAGGGAAGAAAGAGAGGAAGTTTGGGGATCAAATATAAAATGTTGCATTACTGAGTTGTCAGTTGTTTTACAAGAAAAGACAGCCAGGTGTATGGTCAAGCAGAAAGTCACTGCAGAGGCCATAGGGAACAAATGCATGTCTAAACAGTCTGCCACAGGGTGGAAGGTGAGCAGTTTATCTCGTGGTCACTTCCCATCTTCCATGTGTCATAGCTCAAAATCCATGTGTAGTGAAAATGCTTTAAAATTAGACAGTAATAATTATGAGGCAATTCTGTGAATATATTTAACATCTCTGAATTGTCTACATTAAGAAAGGTAAATGTCATGGCATGCGAATTATATCTCAAAGTTATGAAAAATTTAACTTATCACATGGCATCGCCTTATGGGCCTAAGTACCTTCAACTCAGGACTTGGAGGTTTTGTGGGTTCTGCCACAAAAGGCAACAAGCCAGATAATCCAGTCCCAGTGGGACAACTAGCAGTGTGAGACAATGAGGTGAAAGGGATTGATACAGTGGCCACAGCTTTGTGATTTAAACAATCTGATCTCCCATAGGAGTGAGTCAGGCCAGGAGACAAAGCAATTGAGCAAGGCCCAAAGGAAGAGGTAGTAGTACTGCATCCCTTATGAACAGACTAAGTTTTAGTATCATGTCTTCTGAGGCTGCAAGAGAACAGATTTCTTTAAAGCTATCATTGACATTCTCTGGTTGCATAGCATGATGTATGTTAGTAAATAGATACCCTAGACCCATCATTTTATGAAGAGGACTTTTATGAAGACTTCCCACATTGTTCAGTGCAACCATAAAACATCAAGTTCATTATAATTATCACTGCATCATGCTGATCAGAGAGGCATCATTTGATCTTCCTATTCCTTGCTTTCTACCTGCACTTGAGCCTAATTAATCACAGGGGAATGCTTTTATAGTGATTTCAATGAACTTCAGGGATTTTTCCAAACTTATCACCAGAAATTGGGTTCCTTTTGCTTTCAGACAGGTGGACAGTGCAGTTTCAAATTATCAGCTTGATCACTTACTGTTCAGGGTGCCTTCTGGCATCAATTGTCATCCCCCAGATTTCCTAGAAAACACAAGCTAAAATGAATCTTCCATGCAGGGAAACAAAAGTGAAGAGAAGGGAAGCAAAACAGGAACAAAAACAAAGTCAAAGATGATACATTACTGATCTCTTTGGAGCTTCAAAAGAAACTATAGCTGATGGCTGGGTCATATGTGATGTACCTTGAGAGACTACATGTAATTGTTGCATTTTGGATTAGGTAGTTCATTCTAGGAAAGAAGTCTTGCAATCTCCATCAAGGGAAAAAGGGAAAGAAATTTATCTTCTGGCTCTTTTCTTCTCACTAAAGTTTTCCCCATGGGGTGTTAGTCTCGAACTTTTGCATCGTATCAGTCACATTCTCTGGGATGCCAAGAAAGTTTGAGTCCTATGGAAGTAACTGAGTCATACATAAGCCTTAGGGGTGCTATGGTTTCCAATGAAGTGAATATAAAGTATTCTGTGTAGAATTCCAGCCTGTTCTTGGAAAAGTATGAGAAATTAGAGGTGAGAAGAAATAACATGATAGTGGTAGCATTTGGAGCTTGACGACTATATATTCAGAAAACTATATCCTATCACCAGTACATGATCCATCCATTAAAGAAAATATTAACATTTTTCATGGATTTTATTATTTTATAAGTCTTTTGAGAGACTTCAGTCAACAAAACTAGCTTAATTTAACATAATGACTTCTGTATGCATTTCCTATAGATGCATTTATGATATCTTTTATATAATATTATATCTTTTATAGTGGTTATCTACCTGTATAACCACTGTTTTATCGGGTAGCATCAAAACCTCAAGCAGTATTTGTTGTCTAATCTTTATAGGACTGCTGAGGAAAATTAAGAATCATCTTTGTTTCCACAGCATTTTAAAGATGTTAACTACAAAAATTGATCAGCTGTATGTGCTTATAGTTAGCCTTTACATTAATCAAATTGACATGACCTAAAAGTGTGGGAGGGCCACCCTACTGATTATGCCCAAAGCAAGCTGTGAGCAGTGTGGGCTGTGAAGAGTTAACCCCACAACTGGCTTGTTTTGAGAAGCGAGTCTGGCTGAAGCCTACATGCCAAGGTTAGAGTGACTTTTACCCAAATTCCATTCCCAGAGTTAAAACCTTCTTTACTAAAAAGACAAGATTAATTGTTAACCACAACCTTTATTTTGTCTGTTCTTTTCCTAATTCAATAATGCTTTGCCTTTTCCTTTACAAACCTTGCCTGCATCAGTAACATGTCCATAGCAACTACACATCCTCCCAGGTAACCCTTTTACCTCAGCCTAACTATGATGTCACCAATAAATATTGACAGGTCTGGGTATTTAGGGCCTTTGCTTGTTCAGCCTTGCTTGCACAACCATTGGTGATCCTGGATCCTCATTTCTCTATCTCTTTAATTCTGTCTTTGAGTTTTTCTTTTAATTTTGTGCTCTAACACTGAGCAGAAGATTGGAACTCATCAAGGGGGTCTCTGATATAAAAGGGTCATAAATATGGTCACCTGAGCTGATTTTTTCTGGTACATACCTGTATTCTAGGAGGGAATCTCCAGATTTTATTCAGTAAGAAGCCTGGTCTTTTTGCTTTTTCAATTATGAGGTGATACTTCAGCCCACAATGTTAGCTAAGTGTTTAGCACAAGATATTTAAATGATATGTTCTGAAAATGGGCAATTCTTCAAATATAAAAATACAATCTTTATATTGTCTATCAAGGAAGGACATAAAACTTGGTGAATTGAAAGAATATACATATAGATTTTGCATGTGAGGAGAAAGTATAAATAGTTCATATTTAATCAGTAGAAAATTTGTAGTCAATTTCAGTTGGCAATAGGTCATCAAGTCCAAAGGTGATTCTAAAACTGAATAATTTTGACTACTTTATCAGAGGTTGAAAATTCTCTGTAACAAAGAGCATATGCTTTTGTTGTTTTAGCATACTTAATTTATAAGAAGTGGCTTTTGTAATTATAGCCTACTTAGAAGTCTATAAACAAAGATATTTTCTGTATATGACATGATATGAAATTGATGCTCCAGACCATGACATAACCATTCATATACATACAAAAATAAAGGCTTATAATGATTTGGTAGTCCCATATAGGTGGATGTTAAAGGAAACCTTTGAGCTTATTTAACAATATTTTGGTTTCTATTACTCCTGGGAGTGGTTCTGCAATGCTTAATTTAGTCAAGTTACAACATGGGCATTCCTATTTTGATTCTATTGTTATTGGAGTTGTTTTCATAATTTCACTTTCACATAGTTCACTGTGACTGTATAAAAATACTAGTAACTTTTGTGTAACATTTGTATCCTGCAAGTTTTTTGAATTGGTTCTAATAGTTTTTGTGTGGCATCTTTAAAGTTTTTATATATAAAAATCATCTTTTCTGCACACAAAGACAATTTTATTTATTCTTGTTGGATTTGCATGCCTTTTATTTCTTTTTCTTGACTAATTTCTCTGGCTAGGCTTTGCAGGACTATACTGAATAGAAATGACATGAGGGGGCACCCTTGTCTTGTTCTGATCTTAATAGAAAAACTTTTGGTTCTTAAGAATTGAATATGATGTTAGTCACAACCTTGTCAAAAATGACCTTTATTCGTTGAAGGCATTAACAATTGTTCAACTCAGAATATTGACTAACCAAAGTAGTTTCCTTTAAAAATTTGTCCTTATTTAAAAATTTGTCCTTGTTTAAGAAACTTCAGTAGTTTAAACACTTGCCTTTTTAAATGAATTGGTCCCTGGTCTAACACTACAACCCTGGATATGTAAAACTTTATTCTGTATGGTTCTGTTTTGTGTATGTGTGTGTGTGTGTGTTCTGTGTACATGTGTATATGGTCACTAACACTATCTTTAAATAATTTATTATGAAGATTTATATGGGTTTTATTTTTTTATATTATTAATTTTATTGATACATTTTAGGCATACAATATAATGACATTCATCATTGGGAATTTGTACCTTTACATGATATATCTTGGTTCTTACTTTTCCCCCTTCCCCTGCCCTCCCTTCAACCCCAACATCCCTCCCTATCTACAAAGACTTTGTTTCCATTTTTTCATTTTCTCATATTGATTCCATTCCCTTCTTTCCTCTGCCCTACTGCTCCCACTGCCCCTTCCCCTTTGCCCCATTTCTTATTATTTCACATTATCTATTTTACCTTTTAATCCTTATTTACACTTTCAGTTTCTCACACCAGAGAAACTAGTATCTTTTGTGGTTTTTGCTGTTGTTGATGGAAGGAAAAATATTGTTGTGTTTGTATATGTGTGTGCATATATTTTTCATTTTTTTCTGTCAGCTCTCAGTGTTTTGATTCTCTAAGATTTACTGAATAAGAAGTCTATCTCAGGTATACTAAATGAGTATTTCTACTATAAGGATGTGTCTCTCTGCATCTTAGTTGACTTTTTAGTAAACTGTTAAGTATATGAAAACTGTTGATCTTAATCCAAGAAGTAGGTATGATTATTTGTTGAAATAAATTCTGCAATTTGCTGTTAAAGAAATAAGATAATTTTGATTGTGTTATTTTATCATTTCTTCTCATCTAACTGAGATAATTTTCATGGGAAAATTAAGTGCAGCAAACTATTTTAAATTATATTTGTGAATTTCAGATAACAGATACCATCTGTAGTATATATTTAGATTTCCAAATCTTCATTCTGCTAGGACATTATATTTTCCAAGATTTTTTCTTCACTAAATCCTTTCCCAAGACAGAAGGATCTCAGAATGCTTCCAATCATCTTCAAAGGTTCATCTCTATTAAGGTAAAGAACTTCACAGCACTGTAGTTCTTCACGTCTCAGTGGGATATTTTCCAATGACATCTCATCAGGGGACATTTCATGAGTATTCTATTGTCCCAGATTATCAATAGGGATTCTCTTTACTTTCTTAACAACAGGAAGTCTAGAATGTGAGCATATTTGGCTCACTGCTAGTATATTATATTAAAGAAACAAACAATTCACAATTTTTCCTGACCTATTTTTAACTTGTAGCACTTGTATGTGATTTATGTCTTCTTACTACCACATATTGGAATGGTGTCACTTCAAAGACAATTTATTTCTCCCTCAGGAAGAAAAAAGGAAATTTTAAAGTGCCTCCAATTTTTTTCTCCCCTGAGAATAGAATCAGTAAAGTGTAAAAGAACAACATACTCTTGAGGCAGGATAGGAAAAATAAGACAGCCAGAAAGGAGACGTGGAAAACATAATTTTTAAATTGTACTTTTAATAAAAACCACAGGTTCAGCACATAAACCCTGTTGTCATAGTTTAGGCCAAAAGGCCTCATGTGCTCACAGGCAGGGCCTGTGAAGGTGACTGGATTCCATGGAGCGTTGCGCCTGCTGTGCATTTGGAGGTGAGGCCTGGGTCAGAGAGACAGTCACTGCAGGCAGAATCTGGAATAGGGCATCTCACTCTGCACTCCTCCCCTCACTCTGCTTCCTGCTCACCACGATATGAGCAGATTTTCTTCTTCCAGGCTTTTCCGCCACACCATTTCTGCATTCAAGCCTGCTGAACACGGACTGAATCTTCTGAAAGTGTGAACCAAACTAAACCTCGCTTCCCTTAGGTTGCAAGTGTTGGGTGTTTGTCCCAGCAACAAGGAAAATGATTGATATAGATTTTGGTGGGAGTGGCGCCATTTTGGGGATCACTTGGTGTGGTTCAGAAGCTGGGTTTTGCTCTCACTTCGGTCGGTCCCATTGGTTTCTGTCCCCGTGTTTCTCTCCTTTGGAACGGGAATGTTTATATTGGGCCATTGTATATGGGCAATCTTTAATTTTCTTTTTTTAATTTTAGAAGGGTCACAGGTAAAAGTTTGCTAAGTCTGAGAGGAGAGTTTGGACTTGGACTGCTCAGCAGTGCTGGAATATGAAGCTTTGGTGACTTTTAGAGATAGACTAACTGAATTTTGCATAAAAGAGGTGCACATGAGTCTTTTGGGGCCAGGGGGTGAATATTATGGTTTAGATGGAGAATGTCCCCCCAAAGTCTCTGGCACTCAGAGCCAGGGCTGGTGGAAAGTGCTTGGGTTATGGGGGCACCGCAGCTGACTTGGTTTAGGAGGCAGGGTCTATCTGGTCAGAAGAGGTGGGTCACTGGGGCATGGCCTGGAAGGCACTGTATATCTCCCTTCCTGGCTCCCTCCGCTTTCTCTGCTTCCTGGCCTGCATGATGTTAGCACCTTTCCCCTGCTATGCTCTACAGCCATACCATTTCTCTTTGGAGCCAGCCAACTGTAGACTGCAAAAGGGAGCCAAAATAAACTTCTCCTCTTTTAGGTTGGGGGTGTCAGGTATTGTGATCCACGAATGAGAAAAGTGAATAAGACACCAGTCAAAAATTCCTAAGGTCCTTAATGATGCAATGGGCCTGGGCCATTCCCTTCTGCTTGTAAATGGACCTTTGCACTGGTGAATAGACCATTCATTTTCACCTATGAAATGGGCCTCTCCCTGTGGATGGGCTATAGCTCTATCATTTACCGGCCATCACCCTGCCCCTGCAGAAAGTGCTGCCTCCTTTTATCTGTAAATTGAATCCCCTCTTTCTATACATTCACAAGTTCTACACAGTTCTACTCCTAAATTCCTAAGGAATATACCCACCTCAAGGCCTTAAGTACAGTGGACCCTTGACTTACAAACTCAGTTCATTTGCAAGGGCTGGTTGTAACTCAGGTTGGTCAATTGAAGGCCCAAGTTCCCCTATGCAGTCTTCAGTCTCTCTCCTGTATACAGACAGATCTTAGTGTCCTTAGAGAGACACTGGCACAGGATTTTTCAATTAACCCCACATAGGAAATCTTCCTTCCTGAACTCTTCAAGGGTTAAATCTGTATCTGAGACCATCTGGAAGCACAAGTGGCTGGATTCCAATTGTAACTGAATACTTTGTTCGTAAGTTAAAACTAAAATTCTGGTCTGACCTAAGTTGTTTGTATGTCAGGCCAGTCATAACTCTAGGGTCCACTGCGTGTCTCTCTTGAAGGCCACATTCTGTTTTCTTTGAATTTGTACTTTAATTCCTGCCTAGTAAACCTCCTTATGCCTTTTACTAATGTGTCCTGAAAACTATTTTTCTGTGATGAAAATCAGAGACCCTGCAAACTGTCTTATAGGTGGGGTGAACCAAGGTCCCCCATGTCTATTTTGGGGACCTCCTTGAATCCTGATGCCATCAGAATCCATACATCACACCAGAAACCATTGCTTTCATCTACCAATCACATAGACTCATGCTATTCATGACATTTTCTAGGGGAAAACAAAAACTAAAGGACACTTGAATAATGGGGTAAAATTCATGAGGAAAAGGGCTGCATTTAATGTCACTTAAATACATAATGCCCCATGGTAAAAAGTGCACAGAGGCCTGGGGATGTAGCTCAATGGTAGAACATTTGTTTATCCCATGTATGGCTCTGGTTTCTGTCCCTTGTGTGGCAAAAATGAATATAAAATAAAGGTGTGTAGAATGTCACATGACAAAATCTTAAGAGTATAGTTTTTACTTCAAGACTGAATGTGAGATGCAGATAATATTTGGCTTGTATACTTGATCTAAGTATATTATAAAGTGGTAATTTTCAAATGAAAATATTTGTGAAAACTAAAATTAGTAAGTATAAATTGTTTTCTCTATTGTTATACTCAGTTTTACCTCAGGATACAAATACGGTTTTCAAAGGTTTTTTTTTTTTTTTAACTTTTTCTTAGCAGAAGTGACTTCAAATAACCTTTCTTCACTACATTTAAAAAAAAATTTCTCCTCTTTTCCCACTCAGTCCTAAACCAACTACACAAGGACTCTTTTTTCTGTCCTATTTTGAAACTCTTTGTTGGGACATCCAATAACTTTTAATTGCCTAATTTAGAGAAGACAGTGAATTTGATGTCTTTCAAGATCTCTGAGCTGCATTTCATATTTTTGACATCATGTTCCTCTTAATTGCCTTCTGGGACATGATACTAAACTTTGTAATCTTGCCACTGGTCTGAGATTCTGTGCTTAACTTTTTTCTCATTTGTAGTCTCTCTCTAAGCCATTTTATCCACTCCTGTAACTTCATATACCCTGTAGAAATAGAATCTACCAAGTCTATAGTTTTATCCCAAGCAGATTATCTGAATTTTGGATGCTTATTATTAACCATAGTCCTGGCATCATATATAACACATGCTAACCATATAAGCTTTCCTCTATAAGCATTTCTTCATCTATTTCAGTTAAAAGAACCATTATCTACTACATTCTGATGTCTAAAATCTACTTATTCCAGATTGTCTTTCACTATAAAACTCTGTTTCTCTGGAGTCTATCTCATCATTTTTATTGCTTATTTCTCATTTGTCATTTCTCATTTAGACTGTTTATTAATCCCCCATGTAGTGCTTTTTTCTCTTGCTTTGCCCTCTCCATTCTCCAAAATTATAACGGAATAATCTTTCAAATTTCACATGAGTAACTCATCTTAAATTGAATTTGATGTATGAAATAAAATATCAATTGATTTTCATTAAACTGTAAGCTAGTTGTCCGAAATCTATTTACCAAATATTCCTCATTTGAGTTGTGATTATTATAAAATCAATTCTTACACACAATTAGATCTCATCCTGAGCAATTCTTCTCAACCCATTGATAGTATCACTTACCTGAGGACAGTATTACATACTATGTGTGTGTCATATACTGAGGTGTTTTGTAACACTAGATACATTAGTGGGTTTTTTTCTGAATTATCTTGTTATATAGTCACTGATATAGTCACTTGCTGATTGTATTTCAAACCATGTTGTCAATGTCTTCCAAAATATGGCATTTAGCATGAATTTAATCTATGGTATAACATGGGGACAACTGATGTTTTTATTTGTACTATTGCTTTTGAATAATATGATATACCAACTTATTTATTCTCTCAAATCTTTAGTTCTTAAATGAAGACTTGTAGTTTCTGTGTGGATTTCATGGAAGAAACTAGAAAGAAGGATTAAAAGGTCCTTGTTTGTTACTTTCTTTTTCAAGGCAATATTGTAAGAAGAACATTCTCTTTTAATAATTATAATTGAGGCTTGGAAATGGCAAATTATTTATTTCTACCTCTTCCCTCTATAGAACAAATTGTTGGTGACTCAAGTTGCTCAGCTTCAAACTTCTAGAACAGTGATGGTTTACATTTTAGAGTGCCCAAACTGCAACCCATAACTCACTTATTTATTGCAAAGAATCAATACTGCAATTAAACATGACCACTGAAGTTTTAGTTTTTAAAAAACAACACAGTGACTTGGCTCTCATGCCAACAGAGAGGGCTCTGAATGCTCACTGTGGCACACAAGCCATAGGTTTGCCACCACTGATCTAGAAAACTACCAAGTTCCAGTCTGAGCAGATATGGGCAAATATCCATTGCAATTTGGTGTTTTATAGAACTGTGACCTCATTTTGTAGTCACAAGTGGCCATTGTCACTTGGCATAGTATAAATGTAATTTATTAAAAGATGGAGCTGAAAATCCTATTTTCCATATTTTTTTTATATTTTTATATTCCAAGGGATAGATTTTTCTCTGATGGATTCAAGCTAAAGAAATTCACAAAAAGCTATTCTATAAACCAGATTGCACACTATTATTTTAAAATAGCATATGCCAAATTCTAGTTATCAGAGTTGCCAAATGAGAATAATAATAATAATAATAATAATAATAATAATAATGTCTCTTGTTTATTGAGAAAGTATTCTTTGCTATGTAGAAAAAAAGTGTAATAAGTTTTATCTTTCAAAGTTTAGAGTCTGTCAAACTCTTAAAGTTCAATTTTGGCTCTTTCAGTTGGTCAACATTCTGAGTGCCTTGGTTTTAACAAATGCAAAATACTTCATAGAGCTGTTGCGGTGATAAAATGGAAGATGTAAAGAACATAGCGTAGTGCCTCATACATAATAAATGCTCAATAAATGTCAGACACCACTTAGATAATAAAGATGGTATTCTGAAACTGGTAAGTGAATTTAATCTGTTTTAATTCAATCCCCATGTTCATGCAAATTATATTTCCCTGTAGTCTTTCTACTGAGCCTTAAATATGAGGCTTATTAACCAAGAAAATTTTCCCTGTAGAGTTTCTTGATCACTTTTTGGCTATCAGAACTCTCCTTTGAAACAATAGTCAAGGCTTTGTTGTGGTGGGGGGAAATGCTATTTATAAATTTTCTTAGAAATTAGGTCACAGTTCTATGCACCCAATCACTAATATTTCCCTGCATATCAGAGTCACAGAGACTCTCAGGATATGACATGAGGGAAAGGAGGAAGTGTTGGGGAAGAGGTTCCATTTGAGGGCCAGGAGTGACAGAAATTCCAAATGGCTTGATGAGGGAGCCAGAAGTGGAAGGTGTTAGAACTGACTTTCTGCTGGAATTGTGAGAAGAGAACCTTACCTATGTGTCTCTGTGGTGGAGAATAAGTGATAGATAGTATAGTGCACTTAGATCAAGTACCTGATATTTAGTCTTTGGTTTTGGAACTTAGAAATACTAGTATACTCTCAGGATTGGAGGCAGGAATAAAGAGGTAGTGGAGTTGTCCTGGAGTCCTTGAAGTAAGAGTGGAGGCTTCCTTGAACAGGCCACGAAGGGGCTGAGGATTTAGCTCAGTGGTTCCGCCGCCTGCCTCACAAGCCCAAGGTCCCGAGTTCAATCCCCAGCACACACACACACACAAAAAATGAACAGGCTTATGAAGAAGACTGTTCAATCCTTAGTCTGGACAAAGTTATGATTCACACTTTAAGACTCAGTATGTGCGGAGTGCTTGAGAGATGGAAGAGGACCTCTTAAATGAAGTGGGGCTCTCCCTGGAAAGCAGACTGATTTAAACATACTGTTGACTTTGCCCAGCAGGGATAATTCCTACCAGATTATCCAATGCCCAAGAATCACTGAAGATACTGCTGTAGATTGTGAGAATAGTATAACCAAACTATACTTTCCCCCCCCGGTGCTGGGGCTTGAATTCAAGCCTCCTATGTGCTAGGCAAGCACTCCCCGCTGAACTACATCCCTAATCCATGCATTCTTACCAGCTGCTCTTTTAAACGTCACCATGAGGAATACATAAGGCATTTGTATCTTCCATTTGAGGGCATCTGTGCCATAAGTAACTTGGAAGATTGAGCACTTTACTTACTAAAAAGATTGCAGTTCATTAACAAATGGAATTAATTTGAACTAGCTAGTTCACTTTTTACTACCCATCCTACCTTCCACCATTCACAAAAGTGGGGATGTTAATCTGATTAGTTGCAAAAAGTAAAGAGTTCTGTTCTTTTTTTCCCAAGTCATGATGTGTATCTGTCAATATCTAATACATTAGCATTGTTCTGTTAATATTCACAATGGCTGTATGAGTAATATTTGGTTCTCTATTTTGACGATAAACAAAAACAACCTCAACAACAACAAATCTAGAAAACACAACTAACCCAAAGTCACAAAACTGAGTGGTGAAATTTGTGGGCAAAAATGCTATTGTTTCAAAGAGATTCCATATCCAGAGTGTCCCTGTACCTTTCCCAGGATGAAGTTCTTTGGTTCCTGTCATTGCCATACTGTGTTTCTTACCATTCATCATCTCACCCTGGTCCTTCCTCTTAAAACCTTTTCCTTCTCTTTGGAATTCTTAGGTTATGGTAAACAACTCCTGGCCGTCTTCTTCACCTACAACTCTGCACTCGAGTTTTAAGTAAATTCTGGCTATTGTTTCCCTGGGAGATTGCTGTTCTCCCATATCCTAGTGCCCAGATGCTAGGAAGTATCAGAGTCAGACTCTATCTTCAAACTACTGAAACCTGCAAGTCACAATTCCTATATTTTAACCTCTGTTAAAACCCCTGGTCCTTTAAAGTTCATAACTTACTGTGTTTCTCAAACTTCAACATTTATCAGAATCATTTTGTTAAAATATAGCATATCTTGGCTGGAATTTGAGAATTTGAACTTATAAAAAGTTACCAAGTGATGCTGCTACACAGCCACACACATATAAATCATTTTTAGACCTAAATATTCATAATGAAATCTTATATGGAGTTGAACAGAATTATCTCACTATATTCTTTGTAAGTGAAACCTGAAGCAATCCTTTTATTTTAATAGAAATTTCTATTTCTTAATTTCACCAAGTATTAATTTTGCAATATTACCCTTATATAAAATTTTCTATTATTTTATATATTAGTAAAAGCATTAATAAAATTTATAAATGTTTTTGATGAGAAAATTAGGTAACTAATGATTGGAAGAGCAATTCTTGGATGCAGAACTATCCTGTTTCAGATGCATTTCTGCAGTGTGTTTTCTTAGAAACCCTTGAGAGCTTCAATCTTCACAAAACCTTTTTAAAGACCCCATTGTCCTGTTTTCCCTGAAATCCTGCATTATTTCTAGCAATATTTTGTCTTTTGCATTAATATTTATATAACCCATTATCAGCCTTTTGCAAATCTCAACGTATGCAGCCTCCATAATTACACTATGCATGAGCTATGCAACCAAATCTATTTTTTTGGATTGCTTTCCAACTTTCTTTTCAATGTATCATTTAGGTACACAAATAAATTACTCCTAACAGCCTGAGTTGAGGATAGCAGGTACTCATGTGTCAAGTCTAATTAAAACTGTAGGTTGACTATCAGTTATTTTAAATGTCAAATGACAGGTAAAATACTGTTTTCTAGATAAATACAACACATATCTAAAAGATCTTTTGAAATACATGTGTCACTAATGGAGAAGTCATTGTTGGCAACTAAATGAGAACAAGATTATATATACATTATTTTAAGAAATACTGACAGAACAAGGTAAAAAACAATGGGGAAAATTCTCCTTATCCATTATGTGCACTGAAAATGAACTATGTAAGAATCTATATTTCTTTAGTTCACTGGGTCTAGTGAATTTTATGTCAGCTTCTATGGTTGATATAAATATCAATACAATATCAAAATAAACATAGCCAAGATGCAAACCCCCTATATACTTATATAGGAATACTTTGTTGTGTAGAAATTTATACGAATAAACTTCTTTAAAGTAAGTTATATTTAGCAACAACCAGTAAGCTTGAGGAATCATAGGAGGGTATCATGGAAACGCAAAACCTTCCTGAGGCACATGTTTTATTTCTTTGCCTTGGTTCTCCTGCTTTTCCTTTTTCCCTCTGGCCTGGCTTTTTCTGCTTCACTATTTTTGTATTCTTAGTACATCAGACTATCCCATGGTGGCCTCAGCTTCCAGGCTGTCACAACCTTCACTTTAGCTCCACACATTTGTAACTCATTCTGTTCCCTAAATGGAAATAGCCAGGAGATAGAACCTGCACAGCTGATATGAAATCGAGCACCCTCCTTTAGTTATACCTGGAAGAGTTGGGTCTAGGTTTGGGGGAAATATTCTAAGCTTTGTCTTTCCTATATCTTAAAAAAATGTTGTGAAACTTAAAATGCGTGGAATCCATCTAAACCACTCTTTGCTATTAGTGATCAGCTGTTTGAATATTGGCTTTATATATTCATCATCCTCAATCTCAAGGGGCAAGTGCCATGCAGCACAGGTTAGCATGTTCGTATACTTTTACTTTCTTCCTGCCTCCATCTTTGCTTCATTCTCTCCTTAAGTCAGTGACTGTTTCTTAGACATCCATAAGCAATGCACCAGAAGCAGTTCCCTCATCATCATACCAGTGGCTAAACATACTGCATCTGTGGCCATCCTTTCCTCCTGTTTGTTGTGAAGGGATCATAAATTTATTTCCCTCAAAACATTAATCTACTTTAATTCACTGGCATTTTCATCATTTCCATTTAAAAATACCCCTCCCCAAACTAGGTGCCTATAATCCCAGCACTCTGGGAGGCTGAGCCAAATGAATTACTAGTTTGAGCCTTGCTGGTAGAAATTTAGCAAGATCCTGTCAAAAAACTTTTAAAGGGCAGGGGGTGTAGCTCAGTGAATAGGCCCTGCATTCAACCCCCAGAATCTCCCCCAAGAACCCTCCCCAAAACATGTATAATCCCTCCAGATGTTGTCTTATATGTACGTATTCACCTTTTATAGTCAAACATTGAATCTTTTTTTTTTGCTGTTGTGAAATTTCCATTCATTTCCATTTATCTTTTTCACCTACCATTTTGCCAAAACAGTTCTTGCTAAATAATGAATTATATCCATGTTGCTTAATATAAACACTTTTCAGTATTAACTTTACTTGACATTTAACAGATATTTGACATCATTGGCATTTCCATTATTTTGAGCACAGTCTTATCTTGGTTTCCATGGTGCAGTATTCTTCTCATTTTCCTTCTGATTTTTCTGGCTCCTCCAGCTTAATCTATATTTGTCTTATTTTCTTCTTTCACATGTTACACTTCATGACATATAGTCTTGGATTTTCATTGTATTTTGTGTCTCTATAAAAATATTAACTATTTGTATATCTTAAATATTATATAATTGCTAAAAACCATAAAGTATATGAGTAGTCCAGCATTATCTTCTGAATCTCACGTATGAATGTGTATATGAAATTGCTCCTCCCCTCCACCCTGGCATTACCAAAACATACTCACTACCTCAAATCCTTGCCTTACCACATAATCCTCACTTTAGCTGAGACACTTATTTATGTAGTCTTTCATGCACAACACCTGGGAGACAGTGTTGACATCTTATTATCCTTTAGTTCTCATATTTAATCTGCTCGTCTCCTTTCCTCTGTCACACTCCTTCATACTATGTACCATCACCCTTCTTGTTGGCATCTCTTTAACACATTCTTAACCCCAGTAAGTACATTTCCATAGAGCAACCTGAGTAATGTTTACATTTAGTTTTTAAACAACTTTTATGAAAGGTATGCATATGTGTAACTTTTTAAAAATTTAATTTTTTTTCTTTTTAGATAGAGTCTTGGTATGTCAACCTGGCAAACCTTGAATTCACTAAGTATGTCAGGTTGAGGTCTGCCTGACTCAGTCTCCTGAGTGCAAGAATTGTGGGTACCATGTTGGTACCAACATGCCCAAACTCCAGCATAAGTTTTTGAAAGGAATTTTTACTTTTATATTATTATGACTCTGTAAAAACTATTCATATTTAAGGCATGTGATATATTAATATTAAATTTTCTGTCTTGAAGAATTAAATGCTTACCTTATTTAATGTAATTATTATATATATATAATTACTAACTAATCACCCCTAAAATATTTTTTAGTTTTTAAACACATATCACATGAGTTTTATTTTTCTAAAGATAATTTCCATGAAATCTTCTAATTCTCCAAAATTAACTGACGCCTAGCTATATTTTTGATCTTTCATTAACATCCTGGGAATTCTGTTTAGTTCATTAATGAATTAGAGCTTGATTTCTTGGATCATGATTTCATACATGAAATCTAAGTAGTTCTAAAGAACTAATCAGTAGTTCTTTCCACTGATACAATATTCTTGCAATCTTGTGAGGCTATTTGGGTTTATGAGGAGCTATGCCAGTAAACAAGGCATTACACAGATGTATCCCTGGTAACCCCTCTCTCTCCATTTGTGGTTTCTGTAGACATGGTTGTATAGATCTGTAAGTTACATGCCTAAATGTCTTCAGCAAAAGTTTGACCAGCCACATCCTTGGCTGTCATTTTGAATAACATTTTTCTCAGAGTAAATTATTTCCACAATATTAGCCTCTTTTACACACTAGATAGGTTGAGAATTTTTTCAAATCATCAAGTGTTAGGTATTTTTTTAAACAAATAATTCCTTCCTCATTTTACATCTCATATTTTAATACAAGCAGCAAAAAGAAGCTAAGCTATATCTTTAGCACATTGCCTGAAAATCTTATCAGCTAATTATTCAAAATTTTAAATGACAGTTTTGTTTTCCACATAACTGTGGAACACATTTAGCATCTAAATAGCATCATTTTCAGTCTCATTTCCAAAATCATGCTCCTCATTTTTTCCCCCCATTAACTTTATTGGTACATTTCAGGTATACAATACAGTTACATTCATCATTGGGATCTTGTACCATTACATGAGTCTCTTGGTTCTTATTTTTTCCCCTTCCCTTGCCCTCCCTTCACCCCCTCCACCCTTCCCTATTTGCAAAGACCTTGTTCCCATTTTTTTTCTCTTCTCATATTTTTTCCTTTCCCTTTTTTCCCTTCCCCTACCCCTCCCAATTCCCCTGCTCTTTTAGACCTTTTCTTCCTGTTACACAATATCAGTTATACATTTTTTAAATTACAATATTAAGATCTAGGAGACATTACCACAGATTTTACAGAATTTTAAAGGATATAGAAAGCATATTACCAAGATCTTTTTTGAAATAAATTTGACAACTTCTAAGAAGTAACTTGGAAGACAAATTAATGAAACTAACTCTGGGGGAAATATAAAATTTGAATAGCACCTATTAAAGAAAGTATATTCCTAGCTTGAAAACCTACCTATATGACAACAGTAGGCTCACAAACATTTTAACTGATAAATTATATCAAACAATTAAAGCAGAAAAAAGAAGGAACACTTCTCCCCTCATTTTAGGAACTCAACATTGTGCTAATCCTAAAATTGGATAAAGATAATAGAAGAAAAAAGTATGAACATAGATAGAGATTTTTTTTAACAAGACAAACTATTAGAAGTCAGATCTGACAGGATGTAGAAAGTGTTTTTGTTATAGGGATGGCAGTGTTGGTTCAGCATTGGAAGATCCACCCCCAAAAGTCATCATTTTAATAGAGGAAAGGAAAAAGCCATATGATCCTGTCACTAGTTGGAGAAAAAGTATTGGACCAAATTCTACAGCTGTGTCATTTTATTGCCAGACTATTTTGGTGGGGACTAGGTTTCAAAGTTTAATGGACAGGTAAAGAGTAAGCATATCTGCCCTTGTTCCCCACCTGAAGCAGAAAGCATTGTATCTTCTCCATTCATACAAGGTGTTCTCGCTGGAAGTATGGAGTACATGTCTTTAATTTGTTGAGAAGTTTCTGTTCTACTTCTAGTCTCCTCATTTCTTTTTAAGCTCCACCAGTAGTACTTTTAGCATCTATTTCTTTACCAGCAATTTCTTCAAATTAATCTAGGCTTTTTTTTCAGTGTTCCAAACATTTTTCATTCTTTATCCATTGCTCAATTCCAAAGCTGCTTTTATGCTTTGAGTTATTTGTTATACCAAAATACATAATTTTCTAGTACCAAAATCTTTACTGTATTCCCATGGCTGCCATAAGAAATTTCTGTAAACTGGATGGCTCAGAACAACAAAAAATTTACTTTCTTACATTTTTTCAGACTAGAGGTTTGAAACTATGGCTTCAACATGGCCATGTTCCCTCCAGAGGGTCCAGGAGAGGATCTGCTCTTTGGCCCTGTCAGTATTCCTTTATTTGTGCCTGAAGCAAGTCTCTATCCATTGCGTTATAAGAGCACTTATTAAATTGAGGGCTCACTTGGGCAATCAAGGCTGAGCGTTTAACCTCAATGTTCTTAAGTATGTTTGCATGACCTATTTTTCAAATAAGGTTACATTCAAAAGTCCTAGCAATGAAGCTCTGGACTTAACTTCTTAGGAACCACCAGTTAGTACATGACAGTCTGTCAGTGCTCTCTGCCGCCAAATTCACATTCCTGCCACATACAAAATATATATATATATATATATATATATGTGTATATACCCTATCCCAACATTCTCAAAGGCCTCAACTTGTTACAGTGCTACCTCCACTCCAAGCCCCAATCTCATGTCTCAAGTGACCCAAATTTTATCATCTACATTTTCTAAAAAAGGCATGAGTAAGATTAGGGGCATGACATGTTTTAAGGAACGCTTCCCCTTTATCCATGGGTGTGTAAAATTTAAAATAAGTTATCTAATTCCAAATTACAGTGGTGGGACAGGCATAAGATAGACATTTTCATTTCCAACTAGAAATAGGGAAGAATAAATAGGATAAATTACATTAGGTTTCAAGGTCTGAGAGTCATGTCCGGAAGCTCAATGCTCTGTCCTCCAGGCCTATGGCTTTACCTTCTGTGCCTTCGACTCTGGCAGTGCTATCCTCCAACTCCAGGGTGTGCCCTCAGGATCATATTTCCTTTCTCTTAAAAGTTAATGTTTGTAGGCAAGTAGCTCTGTTAGCAATTTCCTTCCTGTAGAACTTTGGAAGTCCAACAGCCTTTTCCTACTTTTTTCTTTGTCTCCATATTGGTTCTTTAGTGAAATCTGATGGACTTCAAGAATTATGGCTTCTAGAGTAGTGAATAAATATCTGTTGTTTTAGACACCTAGGTCATGTTAATTTGTTTCAGAAGCTACAGGAGACATATCCTTCAATGTCTACCTGAGAAACACTGTATAAATGGTAAGTATGTTTGAGATATTACACATCTAAAACTGACTTTTGTCTCTACCTACACTTAGTTGTTTGTTTAGGTGTAAATTGTAGTTTCAGAAATGACTTCCTCTCAGAAAAGAGAAAGTCTACCACAACTACTCTGTCTACCACAACTCAGAAAAAAGTGGTGCTTTGAAATAGGAACTACAATCGTATGACCACAAGAAAATGAATTAATTCAAAACAATTATGATCTTGGAAGCAGATTTTCCCTATTGCCTCCAGAGATGAGAACTCAACCCAGCTGATACCATGATTTCAGCCTGTAAGGAGAACCAAGTCATGTTTTAGTAGAATTGTGGAGTACAGAACTGTGAGCTAATGACTAAAAGTTGTTTTAAACTGTTAAATTTTCATATTGTTTATGTAGCAAAAGACAACAAATGCACCATTTTCCCATATACTATTTTTGAGAAATTGAAACTATTCTGATCAACATTATACCTATTTTTTTCTCTTCAGAAAGATATTTCAAATCTTTTTTGACACATTACTTTGAAACTCATAAATTATATTTATTTGATAAGAATCTTTTTATTTCCTTTTTAGTAACTGATGAGTTCTTATAATGAGTTTTTGGGGGTGGGGCTGGAAAGTTTTTTGAATCTTTAATTTTTCCCTACAATGTCTTTCTTAAACTCCCATGTATTAGTTACTTCTTTCATTGCTGAGACAAAATACCCAAGACCCAAAGTTAAAGGAGAAAAGTTTTTTAGCTCACAGTTTTTAGAGGTTTCAGGTCTTTGTTGGCTGGCTCCAATGCAAGGTGGCATGGCAGAGGGGCGTCTCAGAGAAGAAACAGTTCATGGTGGGCAGCAGGCAGCAAAACAGCCAAGTAGTAAGCAGCAAATGACAAGTGACCATGGAAGCCCCTCTTTCTGTCCCTTATATTCTATCCAGGCTACACATCCTTAGGGCAAGTAGTTCTCACACCCGGGACTATGCCAAACCAATCAGTGGAGTAGTTCAGTAATCACACGCCCATGATACTGGTATCACACAGTTAATCCCAGTATCACACACTCTAGATCCTGCCACCTTTGAATATTTCAAAGCTCCTCTACACTGAATTTTGGTCCAAAGAGTTTCTGTTTTTGTTTTCCTTCCATATCTGACTTTTACTAAAGCCTCTGCCTCAGAGACCTGCTTTTCTTCTGTGCATGGTTCAGTTTGCTTCTCTTGCCATGATGATCTCCCCCATCTACCACTTCTAAATTTTACCATTGTATATTTTGCTGTTATTTTTTCTTGTAGATTTGTTGGTTTTAATACCATTTTACTATTGTTTCAGTAGAGATGAGAGATAAATATCTGCCATATTCTTAGAATGATCTTTAAAAGATAACTTATATCATGAAACATCTAAACATATCAATGACTTCCTTCCAGTGGAATGAAATACAAAAGTCTACCTCTTTGGTTCTTGCTGCCGGCTTCTTTGCTGTATTTTGTACCACTCTGACTTGATCAGTATCTAAGTATGATTATTGCTCTTTTTCTTTATCATGCTAGACTTTTTCGACTTCAGGGTCTTTATTTTACATTCTATTTCTAATATTGGGGTTATTCCCCCCCATAATCTTTACTGGGTTATCTCCTATTCATCCAATTCAACCATCATTTTCTCTGGGAGGCCCTCTCAGACTTTCCAGTCTCAGGAAGATCTTTCTGTTATATTTCTTGAGAGTGGCCTAGACATTTTTGTCTTTTCTGTTGTCTTACAATTAGTAATTACATCTTGGTATGATTACTTTTGCATATATGACTCACCTTTCGGTATCTGTGGGTTTTTAAAATTTTGTTTTGTTTTTCTTTTGTGGTATTGGGCATGAAACCCAAGGCCTTGAGCAAGGTAGGCAAATATCCTGCCACTGAGCTGTAACAGAAATCCATACCTTATTGGTCTCTGAATTCATGCAGAGAGGAAATATATATTTTATTCACTATTATATCAGTGTTATCAAGTTAGAACCTGTTGCAGTTACAGATATAATTAGCACTGAGTTTGTTGAATATGTAGATGAGTTGATGAATACACAGGGAAGAGTGGTTTTTTCAGGCTGTGGGGGTCAAAGCAAAGGTAGACAATATGAGAGAATATTGCTGAGGTTAGGTGTTTGACTTATGGAAAGCAAATGAGAAATAACTATCAAATAGTTTCTGAAAAATGTGACAGATTCAAGAGATCTGCCATACTCTTTCTTTGAATGCAGTAGTTTTCTTTAGAGTATATAAGTTACCTGTTAGTGGTTGTATAATTTTAAGCATGATTCTTCAATATTTTAATAGTTAATTTTTTATTTATAAAATTTGCATCATGATATCTTATTCATTGGCTTTTCCAAGAGTTGCTTGAAATATATGTAAAAAGCCATTAGTACTCTATTTACCTTGAATATTGAATGTAGTTACTAAAGAATAGTTTCTTTCCTTCCCTATCTCTTCTCTGGCCTACTTTGATTAGATGCAAGAAAGAGATATTTGCTAGCTAGTAAAAGCTTTAAAACAGAATAAGTTAGCATGGGGCACTGAAATTTGCTTTTGTAGCTACCTTAAATATTAGGATAGATTTATCTGTCAGATCTTGATTGACTAAGCTGGGCTGCAGATTAAATGGACTCTCAAGGTCTCTCTTGGGCTTGGACTCTAAAGTAGGAGAATAATGTGACTAGCACAAGAGATATGATTGATAATGTAGAATAATCCTACTTAGTAATGGCTGTAGGGTTGTAATTGCTTTAAAAGCTAGACTCATCTTGCAAGGCTTAGGGTCTATTATTAGCAAGATACCTCAATGAAACTAAGAGTCAAATTTCTATGTGTAATGTCCTTGAAAGTGGAGGATTTTATTTTTATATATTCTAGATTCATCAACCTATATTCTGTGTCATGACAGGCGATACTGACTATTACCTATTTTAGTTAATTAGTAATTAGTTGGCTAAAAAGAGAACTGCAGTGCTTTCTTGTTACAGCAGGCAAGAGATATTTAAAATCACTCAGCATCCTGACATTACTTTTAGCTCATAGTCTTTCTTAAGTTAATCTTATTTTTTTCACTCACAAAATAATAGACAACCTGCTATTTGCAAAGAACTCTTAACTTGTATTCAATTTTAAATTTATTTGGGGTTGTGCTCAAGTGCAATATCAGTCCAATCTCATTGGTTTTTTTACTTTGCATGTCAACTTACTAAGTAGTGACTTCTTCTGAAATGTTAAAATTGCCAAAATTGAGCAGGAGGGATCAACCATATTTACTTGAAAAAAATCAGCCAATGCTTCCTAGACAAGATACCATGACAGCTGCACATTCCAGGGTGCTCAGAAACCTCAGGGTTTAAAGTAAGCTTGATGCATGTCACCAGAAGAGGCATACAACCTTTTCAAGCTACAGTGAAAAACAAGCTTGATTGGATGGATGGATTCATGTAGGGTTGTAGAAGTTCAGGGTAGGGTAGAGAAGTAATTTCTGGGCAACTCTAAGCTCCTCTTCTCTCCAACTTGGCTCCACCTTGGCTAAGTCCTACTTGTTCTACCAATGTGTTAATTTGTCATATCCAGAGGAACTCTGACTCTCTTCTACATTAAGTCTCTTGTTCTTTGACTACATGCTTCCCTTTAAAATGCTCAGAACTTGTCTAGGGGCAAAAGCTGCAGAAATTTGGGTCTGGCAGCTATAACAGTTTGGTTTAGTGTGTTAGGTTTGTGTTGAAATTATTTTCTACAAAAAAGTCCATCTCAATCATATGATCAAAGGTGTTCTTTGCTACACAGAGCCTGATCAATTGACAAGACTCTGAATAGTGTCTTTACATCAGATTGGTTTCTCAGTGATTCTATTGAAAGTGGGTAGTAAGAAGAAGGACATATTTTTCAGAGTTGACATATTTTTCAAATGCTGAGTCCAAGTTGACATCAATCATTCAGCTTGTGTAAGAGCTCTTACATGCTCCCAGTTATGTTATCCTTGTGTAGAGCATCAGGTGACAGATCTATTAAGTAATGGTTATAGCCATAGAACCATTATCCAGACTGGACATTTTTGGGACCTAGAAATTATAAAGCTCAAATTAATAATCTCTCTGCAGAAAGGAGGGTAAATTTCTTTTAAACAAAATCTTCTAGTCTGTAAGCAAATAAAGTGAATTAGGAACTTTCTAAAAGACAATTTGAAGGGAGGAGGTGGGATTTAACAACTTTTATGGAAGGCTTTTACTGAGGCTTATACGGAAAATGTTGTGATTTCCTTGGCTACAGTGTTTGCCATATTTATCTTCATTTCAGTTGTTTTTATTTTCTTTCTGGTAATAAAAACATATGAACAGATTCCATAGTTTTCAATAGGAATTATTTTTAACTTGTTGTAAATAAACATTTATTTGCATTTACATGGATTTTTTTCCATTGGCAAACTTTTGTTTATAAAATTCAAAGTTATCATCTATGCTTTACATGTTAAGTAAAAAGGTAAGACATTCCTTTCTATGGTGTTAAAAAAACCTTGATTTTAAATTATTGCCTGGTAATTGTAAGGGGTTGGGGAAGAAAAAGCTCATGGTGATTACTATTTGTAAGTAAATGTATCTTGACAGTTTGATACTTTCTGGGAAAATTTCTATCCCAAAGTAGAAATGGAAGAGAAACCTACTTCTTTAGGAATTTATCTTAATGCCTTAAGACATTTTTCACCTGCAATGTTTTTCTCTAACATATTAAATTGATGAGGCAACTTGAAGACAGTTTAAAAAAAGACTCTTTGAAAACTGCAAAACAAATATTTGGGTAGATATTATTAGCTATCAAAAGGACTAATGAGAATTGATTTTATAATAGAACAAACAGTTCTAAAAAAGTACCTAACTCTGCTTGTATCAAGAATTTTTCTACTTGGTGATCCTAATTGGAAGTAGCTGTATGTAGAAGTCCTAGAAAAAGTCTTGTCTATAAAGTGAGGTCAATGAATACTTCATTTTGCATGCTATGAAACAATTTTTGCCTTTATCTTGTACCTCCCATTAGGTGACCTCAGGGACATTTTCATAAGGTTTAAAAATGCTGTATAAGAGTGAGTTGATATTTAAGAACAATTTTGGGGCAAAATGAAAAAACAAAAATGGGGAGGTATGTATATCTTCTATCTGTATAGATTTATAGATATATCACCTTCAAGGTGATATGCTTGCCTTCCTCACTAATACTTTCCCTAAAACTTTGCCAAACAATGGGGAAGGGTGATTTCTTTCTTTTCTGAAAAGAAATGGACATTCTTTTAACTCAATCTTACTCATATAGAACACTTCAAATATATTTACTTAAAGAGCATAAAAGTAGAACAGTAGTTTCTAAAGCATTGAACTTTGCTAGCATATACCTCAAAAAAATCATCTATTCTTGATTAACTTTATGTAAATACTCTATTTCTTTGTTTACCAAGAAGATACGTGAAGTTTTATATCACCTTTGTCTTTGTACTCGGCACTTCGTTCGACTGGCTAACTCGTAAGAAATCTCAGGAAGACTGAACTCATTTAGCACTAATCTAAGAAAAATTTAATTAGAAATATGATACATTGGTTGGAAAATAAATCATATAATAAATTCCTGAGCTCATTGGAAAGGATTTTGAGTTATAGCCTAATTTGAATAATCCAGCTCAATTGAAAATTGCTTCTCACTGTCATTTGTGTGAAAATGAAAGCAACCCTGTAGCTGCTGATGTGTTTTCACTGGCACTTGAAGTCATTTCTGAATAAAAGGAAAGAAAAAGTTGCTGAGAGCTTAGAATGAAAGATTTTCAGAAATGCTTTTCTCTGAGATTTCTTTATTCCTATAACTTTTG
This sequence comes from Heterocephalus glaber, assembly GCF_053883595.1. Taxonomy (NCBI): domain Eukaryota; kingdom Metazoa; phylum Chordata; class Mammalia; order Rodentia; family Bathyergidae; genus Heterocephalus; species Heterocephalus glaber. Next base: position 20,027,304 of record NW_028258156.1, on the reverse strand, counting down.
TAGGATTACAAATAGTGTGCTTCAGGCAAATCAGTGTTAACAATCCTGAATCCTTTGTGCATATGGAAATGCAAGGTGCCACTGACCCTATTTGTATGGATATAGTACAATTGGGATGACTACAGGGAGGGGGAAGTGGGAGGTGAGTAGGATGGTGTTCTGTCACTTAAGGTAGTGGTCATTTTTTAGTACAAGAGTCCCAGACTTAAATGCCTTTAGGGTACTCTGAGTATCCCAGTGAGTTGATGAACACAGACCTCATTGAAAGAGTTTCATCTTCAGAAATCATTACATGGTTGCAAGGAATGAATACTTCCTCAGTGAAGAGATCCATCAATAAATGAATGATCTCCCAGATCAAAGCTCAAGATGTTTCTAGAGGAGATAGCAAGATACAGGCACTCAGAAACATAACATTTACTAGTATTTTACCACAAAGAATTCCTAGACAAGCAAATCAGCAGGAAAATAAGACAGACCATCAGGACCGACATTCATCAGTCAATAGAAACAAAAGATGACAGGATCAGAGAGCAGATTTTAAGACAGCTGTCATAAACATGCCCAAAATTAATATTAAATATTACCAATAGAAAGTTAGTTGAATAAGGGAACCTAATTAGAAATAATATTAAGAAGGAAGACAAACTTTTGTTGGTTAATCATGTCACCCAAAACAAAATGCATGAATTTTGATGGGTATGTGTATGTGAGTAATATGAAAATGTAAAAAATTAATTATTTTGGACTTCCTGGCTCAATTGTGAAACACATGAACCATCAGATGTAATAACTGTATTTTAAAGGAAGTAGAGGTTTTCTTTAATATATTTGCAGTGATTGTATGACTTGAGCATCATATGCACAGTACACATGTAACTTTATCTCTTTTAGAGATATCAAATTAAGATATACGGGATATGTTTGAATCTTTAAATACAGCATTCTTATAGAATTATTCAAATTCAAAAGTTGATCATCAAATAATAGAAGAAAATAATTCATGTTCATAATTTTGCTCTAACATAACAACTATTTGAAAGTTAAGATAATTTCAGAGAGCTGAAAAGTGAGAATAAAAGATTCGTTGAGCAGGCCCTCTACTCCTATGAGACAAGCTCACACAGCTCCTCCAACTTACTCAAATGACTTTAATTTAGAGAGACTTTTACTCTGCAGAACTTGGTAAGGGGGAGAAAAATCTAACCCTTTCAATATTGAAAAATACTCTTAGTAGTTTGTAAACCATCAATTCATATTTTAATGGTCTTGATCCAAAAGCTTTGCAAACCCATTTTTGACTAATCAATCAACCAGGTTGTGCCATAACTTTGTGAGCACACTTAAGGCTATTAATATATCATCAGATAATTCACTTCAAATATTTCCCAGAAGACATGGTCTATGTGTTACTATTTTCTATGTTTGTACAAAATTGCCTGATCCTCACCCGTAGCTTTCTTCTTCCTTACTCCTGTGAAATGGCTTGAATTATTTTAGTTGGTTGTTTTGTTCATTTTTGGTTTGCTGACAATGCTGTATCTCCATTCCTCTATGATGATTTAGTATTGATTTTATTTCTAATAGGTTTTATAATGTAAAGCAACTATTTCTTGAGTCATGAGAACACTTTCTGATTAGATGCTACATAGAACACTGTCTTACTTGTTGCTGGGACAAAATACCTAACACCTGAAGTTAAAGGAGGAGCTATTTACTATAGCTCACAGTTTGTAGAGAGGTCTTAGTTCATAGTTGGCTGGCTCCAAGACAGCATGACATGGCAGAGGGGTATTGAAGAGGAGAAACAGTTCATGGCAGGCAGAAGGCAGCAAGGCAGAAAGCTACAAGTAACTAGCAGAAAACCTTTTATCCTATCCATGCTACCCAGCCTTCAAGCAGATAGTAATTGCATGTAGGGTAGGCAAACTTTTAGTTGCCAACACTTCCAACACTTCCAACATACAATGCCATTGCAGGTAGACATTATCATTTCAAAAGGTACAAATAGGGGGATACAAAGGAATGAGACCAAAGCATGTCCAAAATCTAGCAGGAAAAATATTAAGTCCTATAGTTCCATGTCCAGCATCAGAGACAATCTATGGCAAGATGTGAACTTCAAAGGACTTAGGTGGCTCCACTCCTGTGGCACTGTCAGTGGGTGTAGCTCCCATGGTTTCTCTCTTGGGTTGGCTCTGCTCCCTCCTTGCAGTTTTCTTCAGATAATTCACATTCCTGGTTTCTCCAAAGTTTTGGGACCTCCACCACACCTTCAGTTTCACACACTGCCCTCTTAGGGGCATACTGCCTGGCCTCTCAGACATTCTTCTGATGTCTGGGTGGAAGCCTTCCTAACCCCACAACTTTCACATTTGGCACGCACCTCAAACCAGCACTATGTGGATGATGCTAAGGTCTGCAGCAGTTGCAGCAGTAGCCAGGCTTCCCCCTCTCTTGGCTACAGGGGCTGAGTGCCTAGATCACTGAACACTCTACACCCAATCCTGAGGAACAATTCTCTAGGTGGCCAGCATTCCAGAACATGGCTCTCTGGGGGCTCTCTTCTCAAAGCAAAGTTATTCACCTTTGCAACCTTGAGGCTGCAAAGGCTGGAGTCCTGCTATTTCTTGTGATGTTCTCAGACCATCTTTTCCATTATCCTGTTCTTTCTCAGAAACAAAGTTCTCCTCTGCTCCATCTTTGTAGTGCACAGCTTAACTGGAGCTTCCATTCTGGTCAAACTCACAATGTTTTAAATCTTTCTGTTGGTGTTGATTCTCAATATAGATCTGGCTAAAATCCCCCAACAGTAGCCATGCCATTGCTGCAACATTAGACTTCCTTGAAATTTCATCTGCAAGATCAATTAGTCTACTTCCCTTAATCTCTGTCTCAGGCAAAGTCTCTGGACATAAGAAAAATGTACACAAACTTTCTGGCAAGGCATAACACATATCATCTGGAGTCCAACAGCCAATCCAATCCTTCTTCCCAGCAGAAACCTCCTGAGCTTGGTGTTTACCAGCAGCATTTCTATTAGTATTCTGGTCTTGTGAGCTCTGACCAGAATCTCCCATCAAGTACAACTTAAGGCATTCAAGGGCTCTTTCTTCAACAAGCATCTCCAAAACTTTCCAAATTTTTCTCACAAGCCAGTTCCAAAGGCTCTTGAGCCACATGGTCAGGTACAGTCTGCCTTAGTAACTTTTCTCATTGCTGAGACAAAATACCTGACACTCAAAGGAGGAGAGGTTTATTTTAGCTCATCATTTATAGAGGTTTTAGTTCATAGTTGGCTGGCTCCAAGGCAGCATGACATGGCAGAGGGGCATTGCAGAGGAAAAATAGTTCATGGCAGGCAGAAGGCAGTAAGCTATAAGCGACTAGTGTCGAACCTCTTTTTGTCCCTTTTATCCTCCTGAGCTACCCACCCTTAGGGCAGGTAACACTCACACCTAGGATGGGACAGCCTTACTCTTAGCATCACATCATGAATCAATCCCATCATCATCTTCTTGATCTCACCACCCCACACACCCTATATCTAGCCACCTCTGAGAAGCCCCATTGATGATTACAGGAGTCTTTGGGGCAACATCTAAATGCAAGCCTAACATACACCTAATACACAAAGGAGGAAAACATTGAGGGGTTCACAAAAGGCTCCTTATCCCACATCCCTGAAGCAACTCCATAGGTTCTTAGATTTTTCCAACTTCTGTTTTCTGATCAGTAAAACAAGAGTAACATCTATTCTATCTACTACGTAGATATGCTAGGAAGATCACAATGAAGGTTTTATTTTTATCCAATGGCAAAATATATGTTAGGCTTTCAAGATACTTAATGAAATTGTCACTGTTGTGCCCAATGTTTTTCAAATGTTTTCCCTAATTTTTCTAGATGAAACTGTATCTGTCTATCTATCTGTCCATTTATTTTTGGTACTGGGGATCAAACTTGGTACCTTGTGCTTGTGAGGCAGGCAGCAGAACCACTGAGCTAAATCCCTGGCCCTGAAACTGTATAAGATGGCTCAGAAGACATACCAGTTTTTTCCTGACAATTTTCCCCTGGCCAGAGTCAAAATAACTGTTTTCCTTTTCATGTGGGTGAATTCACTGACAAACACCTAAATCCTTTTAGGACAGATTTGGACTTAAAGAATTATTATGAAGGCTGTACAGAGTTACTGGATACTCCACATCAAATTTCTCCTATTATTATTATTATTATTATTATTATTATTATTATTTTTGGTGCCGAGGATCGAACTCAGATCCTTCCGCTTGTGCAGCAGGCTGCAAAACCACTGAGCCAAATCCCCGGCCTTCTCCTATTATTAAAAATCTTACATTAGTTTGGTATTTTTATCGCAATGAATAAAACCAATAGATACATTATTCACTACAGTACATAATTTAGCCAGATTTTAAAAATTTTTACCTCAGCCCTCATCTTAGTCACTTTCTTGTCACTGAGACACAAATATCCAATTACAACTGTGGAGGAAAGGTACATAGTTCGTAGCAGTTTTAGACCATAGTCAGCTGGCTCCAAGGCAGGGGAGCATGGGAGTGAGACATGGCAGAGGAGGTTTGCTTGTGACATGGTAGACAGGAAGCACGGAGAGATCAAGGGGGAAGGGAAAGAGATGTACCTCTCTAGGCCTCTTCTCTCAGTGACCACCTCCTCCACCAGGCTTTACTTCCCAATATCGCATGTAGCTATAAACTCATCAGTGGACTAATCCACTCCCATGATCCAATCACCATAGCAAAGCCCCACCCATGTGCATGTGAGGCTTTTGGGGTGATCTACATATAAACTATGACAACCCCCACCCCTGTTCTCTGTTTCAAGGCCCTATCCAAAATACCACAGTGCATTTAGTATCATGTCTCTTCAGTTTCCTGTTGACAGTAATATTTTCTCAGACTTTCCTTATCTTTCAGGACCTTAACTCTTTTGAGTACTGGTCAGGTAATTTGTAGAATGTATGTTCCTGAAAATTTCCTGCTGCTATTTTTTCTTATTATTATATTGTTGCACTGTGTCTCTGAGAAGGTCACAGAGGTCAATTAGCATTTTTATTGTATTATATTACTCTCACATACTATCAACATGACTTCTCACCAGTGACACTAAACATGGTCACCTGAGTCCAGGAAGTAGGTAGCAGATTTTCCCATTATAAATTATCTTTTTTCTTTCTTTCTGTACTATTATTCTGTTTATCAATAATGTCACAAAGTATAGTCAACACTTAAGAAGTGGAGCATTAGGCTGCATCTTCTTAAGGGCAAAGGGTCTACATTAATCATTTGAAATTCTTATGCTTGAGAGATTTTTCTACTTTCCCTTATGTTTATTCAACCATTTACTTATTGCAGGATGAACTAAGGTTGTAAATTCATGATTTTATTTATTTTGCTCAAATTTCTCCAGCTTTGGCCATTGGGAATTCTTTCATGTGGCTCCTACAATGAGAGGCTCATTTTCTATTTATCTTGCCTCTGTCCTCTTCCTTTAATTGCAGAATGGCATTAGAAACCAAGATCTTAGGATAGATGTGCTTATTGCAATTGTTTCTAGATCTTCTCAAACTGATAATGCTGAAGACACACATACTATCCCACATATATTCATGTATGTTTAGATATTTCTACATGTAGCCTTTCCATTTTTATATTAAGCTATTATATAATTAATTATATATTTTAATATATGTTTATCTAATTACCTATTAATTATATAATTAATATGTTGCATATAATTAATATGCTATATTAAGCTAAATATGACTTTATAATCCTCATTATCAAACTGATCGTTTTATCTTTGTTTCCTATTTATATGGTAATGTCCCACCTCAACAGTAGGAAATATGGATTCCATTAAGCATTACTATATTAGTTTCCCATTGTTACTCTCACACATTATTTAGTGGCTTCAAACAACATGGATTTATGATCTTAACAGCTCTGAAAGGCAGAAATATGACACAGTGTCACTGGGTAACAGCAAGATGCCAGGAGAGCTTCTGTGTTCTGTCTGGAGGCTCTAGTGGCTAATACATCTCCTGCCTTTTTCGGGGTCTACAGGTTGCATTTCCATATTTATAACAGCTGTATTATAATCACCCTTGTCTTAGTCACTTTTCTTGTTGTTGAGACAAAATACCCAACACACAGTCAAAGAAAGGAAGGCTTATTTAGCTCAGTTTGTAGAGGTTTCAGGTCATAGTTGCCAAATATTTAGCAAAATTCTTGGAACCAGGAGATGTTTAGCAATATTTTCAGGTTTAATAAATGATACAATGAATTGCTTATTTGAAAGTCCATGGTCTCAAGAGCTTAGAATTGTGTTAGAAAATTCTTACAAATGCTAGATCATTTATCAATACATTTTTCTTCAAAAGTGCATCATTCTTTTAATTTTCCTTATTTAAACATACTTATTATCACATTGAAAACATTAATTAAAATTAGATAAACTACTGGCTAGGAAAAGACTAAGTTTATTAAGTAAACTGATTTTCTAATGTAGTGAGATATTCCAGTCTTTGAAACAAATATAAAATAAAATTTGCCATTTAGAAAACCACATTGAGGAGCTGAGTTGACAGACAAGTTTCTAACTTTTGCTAATATATTCTTTATGGGATACACACATTTTTCTGACCTGTATGAATATAATTCTCCCACTAAGTAAAAAACATGGTGTTTTTCCACTACAATGGGCAAAATATCTTTCTTTTCTTCCAAAAGCTCTTAAATTCTCAATAATTTGAAAAAAAGAAAAAGGCATATAAAAAGTTATCTAAGAAACCAAAGTCAAGTCACTGAGTTTAAAATGAAATGCAATAAAGGAGAGTGGAGGAAAATAAAATAGTAAGGTACTTCAACAAATGAAGACTAGGAATATTGAATTTTGAACAAACTGTTGAGATTCAAATTTTGCTACACATTCTTAGAGAAAACTACAACCTGTTAAGCAATAATATCAGTAAGAATTTACAGTAAAACATACAACAAATTTAATGCATTTACAAAACATTCTCATTATATATAAGCAATTTATCAATTAAATACAAATGTTGACATACAGCAATTTAAGCTTCTGTTGCAGTGTTTACCTTTCATATTAACCTGGCATTCTAGCTGTACTATGCATAATAAAAACATATCTGTTTCTTTTTTTTTTCATTGTTTATTGTTACATTTTAGGTATAAAATACAGTTACATTCCTCTTTGGGATCTTAAACCTTTACATGGTATATCTTAGTTCATATTTTTTCCCCATTTCCCTGCCCTCCCTTCATGCCCTCTACCCTTCCCTATTTACAGAGACTTTGTTTCCATTTTTTCCTTTTCTCATATTTTTTCTTTTCCCTTCTTTCCTTTCCCCTATCCTTCCTACTTCCCCTACTCCTTTAGACCTTTACTTCCTACTTCACATTATCAATTATATCATTTGAACCTTATTTACACTCTTAGTTTTTCACACCAGGGAAACTATTCAGTATTTACACGTGTGTCCTATTTATTTCACTTAAGAGTATGGCCTCAATGTGAATCCATTTAGCTATAAATATCTCTAGCTTCTCGTTCTTTATGGCTGAGTAGTACTCCATTTTATATTAAAAAAAGGAGCACATGTTCTTTATCTAGTCTCCAATTGATGGGCATTTGGGCTGTTTCCAAGTTTTAGCTATTACAAACTATGCTGCTATAAACATGGGTGGGCATATATCACTGTGGTATGATTCTTTTAATTCTTTTGGAAAGATACCCAGCAGGGGAATATCTGGGTCAAATGGGACCTCTAATTATAGTTTTTTGAAGTATCTCAATGGTACTAGCAAAGAAACAGACCCGAGGATCAGTGGAATACATTAGAAGATGCAGAAACAACTCCAGACATACTCAGCCACCTCATCTTTGACAAAGGAGCCAACCATCCTCACTGGAGGAAAGATAGCCTCTTTAATAAATGGTGGTGGAAAAATTGGATTTCAACCTGCCAAAGATTAAAACTAGACCTCTATCTTTCACCAAGCACCAAACTAAAATTGAAGTGGATTAAAGATCTAAATATTAAAACAGAAACACTAAATTTAATGGAAAATAAGTTAGGTGGAATTCTTGAAGACACTGGCATAGGAAAAGACTTTATGAACAAATCTTCAGTAGCACAAAGAATCAACAACTGGGATCTCATCTTATTAAAAAGCTTCTTCACTGCAAGAGAAACCACCAAAAGAGCTAAGAGACAACCTACAATGTGGTAAAAAAAATTTTACCAGCTGTTCCTCAAAGGTCTACTATCCAGAAAATATAAAGAACTTAAAAAAAATCAGACCCCCCCTCCAAATATAAAGACCCGATTCAAAAATGGGCATGTGAAATGAACAGACATTTCTCAAAGAGGTAAAAAAAGTAGCAAATAAACATATGAAAATATGTTCAACATCACTGGTCATTTGAGAGATGCAGATGAAAACAACACTGAGATTCCAGCTCACTCCAGATAGAATGGGTGCTATCAAGAAATCAACCAATAACAAATGCTGGTGGGGGTGTGGGGAGAAAGGAACCCTTCTCCATAGTTGTTGGGAGTGCAGACTGGTGCGACCACTGTAGAAATCAATATGGAGATACCTCAAAAAACATATCTGTTTCTTAAAGTCAAAGTAACTGTAGAAAATAATTCAAAATGACTGGATCTTTTTAACAACTTGCAAAATTGAAGTCGAGTTAGTAGTGGAAATAACTTGTGCTCAGTCACACAATGGCAGAGTTGAAGACTAGATCTGAAATTGGCAGGTTCCCAGCAAAAGATATTTTTTCCTGTCCTTTACCAGCACATATGAGCACACTCATTTCTAAAGCCATTTAAATCAGGTGGAATTAGCCTCTTCTTTGAATCATGGGACCTAAATGAATGAATTACCTGCAAAGTCTACAGAATACTTTCAGAACGTTCTTAGGACATATTTCATCAAGTGTGTGAATCCCAAGTAAGAACTAAGAAGAATAAAAGAACCATTTTTCTTTCTTCCTTCCTTTCTTTTTCTTTCTTTCTTTCTTTCTTTCTTTCTTTCTTTCTTTCTTTCTTTCTTTCTTTCTTTCTTTCTTTCCTTCCTTCCTCCTTTCCTTTCTTTCTTTGTTTCCTTCTTTCTCTCTCCCTTCTTTCCTCCATCCCCCTCTTCTCTCTCACCTATCATCTCTTTAATTGTCAGGAAGTAGCAAGTCCCTAATGTGGTGGCTCAGACAGATAAGAAGTAAATCTTTAGTTCAAAAACTGATTCAAGCATTTCACATTTTATTAGTTATAGGGGAAGTACCCTTATATATTTTGCTTCAATGAGATTCCCGAAGAGAAGAAATAAGAATTACATTTTCTACCACCTTAATTTATTTCTGTATCATTAGTCAAAAAGACTAATGATAGTTACAACTGGAGCTACAATTAGCTTGGGAAATGTATGAAATAAAATTCTTAATATTTGGGATTATAAATTGATAAATTATTTAGAAATGTGCAAATATATAGGCTAGAACAGTAAACCTCGCCAGGAATCCCAAAGAAGCTAACTTTTAATTTAGTCACTGATAGCTTTCTCTTGAATTGTAATCCAGAATGATTCATGGTTGCCTAATTTCAATAATTTTGAAGTTATTTCCTTTGTGCAGTTTCTACATTTTGGCACCTTCTAATTAATATACCTTATATCTTTATAGTTATTTTAAGATTCCTAAAAGGTTTGTTGATATCAAGTTATTTCTTGTAGTTTTTCCATAAAATAGGTTATGCTTGTAATTAGACATATACTGTGCAAAACTGAGGGTCAAGCTACTAAAAATTTATTTCTGACATTCCATTTGTTTTAATTTCAGTAAACCATTCTATTCTGTTGAACATTCAATTCAAAATATAAAAAACAACAAAAATTAACAAAATGAAATTAAAATGTATTTGGATTTCTTCTATAGGAAGTAACAAGAAATGAGACAAAGATCTTATTCTTCTTTTGCCTGTCTTATTTTTGTAAAAAGTACAAGAAATTTTCTCCTTTACCTGAAGTTGCTACACATCAGCTCATCCATTTTACAATATCACCTGACATAGATTTAAGCGATCAATCATGTTTAAAGTACTGTATTGTTCTGCTGCTGGTGTTTCTAAATATGGGTTGATTAGAAAAAGACATAATTCAGTGTCCTTTGAAAATCACCTATCAAGAGGCAAAAATCTGAAACTTTCCCTTAGGCAACTCATCTAAATTCCAATTTTTGCCCGTGTGTGTGTGTGCATGTGTGTGTGTGTGTTTCCCTCAGCTCTTGCTATTGAAACATTTAATAGCTATTGATCATTCTGCCACATTTTTAGAATCCTTTTGCAACTGGAAATATGTGAATTTATGTTTCCACTTTGGAGCATTTTGAAGGAGGTCTTCATTCAATTTTACTAGATATACACAGGACCTATATTTGAAAGCGGACTAGCCTTCTAATAGGTAAAGTAGATAGGTTAGATGGTCACATATTTGGCATGATTGGAGAAGTCCTGGGAAGCCTCCTCTTCCTTAAACAGAATTACAGTTTGCTTAGACCTAGAAATTATTTCTTAGAGTTCAAACTTCAGAGCTTTGTGCATAAGACTATGAGACAGTGGTTTTGGGAGACATCCCTAGTGTCATTTATTCTTCATAGAAACACTACAATTTCTGTCCAGTGACCAAAGTTTCACAGTAAGGAGAGATAAAATACTTAAGAAAGACTAGAGGATATGATGGAAGAAATGACATCAACAACAATATAGACCAGGACTGGTTTTCAAATATTGAAATATCACCAAATAACCCTACTTCAGAGATTAGCTTTATTTTTCTTTTGTGGTCAGATCTAATTTATTTAAACATTCTTATTTTTGAGAGGACTCAGATTTGGAAGTAGAAGCTCTCAAAGAGGACAGCCTGTGCCTCTTGGCATTTTATTCCCGGCATTTTTCTTTGGTTTTCTTCATTCTCTTGGTCAAAAGTTTAGCAGCCTCTTCTTTGTTTTTCTTATTATGCTGCTTCTTCAGAGTAGTATAGTAATGTTTGTGTTGAAGGACATGTGGAGTAATAAGACACTGGGCCTTGGGTTCTTTTGTTCTGGGTTTCTTACCTTCCTTGTTTAAGGGCTTTCTGATACCATACTGGTGGACATGGTCTTCTTTAGAGATACTGAAAAGTTTGCAGATTCTGCTTACTCTATTGGGCCCCAGGCAGCGATGCACAGTAATATCAGTCAATCCAAGAATATCCTTCACTCCTTTTTCTACAATAACCAAGTTGAAAATGCTCAAATTGGCATCCACAATGCAATCCTGAACAGGTTTGCGCATTCTCTCCAGTTCTCCTTGGTCTATAACAAGAATGCCCCTTACTCAGTAGCAAATGCACTCAGGCATGAGTCAAGACACCGTGCTTCATGAAGAAACCTTGTTTGTTGTTCCCACCACTGATTCAGACCACATAACCCTTCCATTCTTCACCCAGATCATCAGCTGCAATTTCTGTGGAAATACACTCCTCATAAAAAGTAGGGAGTTTATGTTCATCTTCCACCTCAATGAGTTTCTGTCGGCCAGTGGCTGGGAAGGAGACATTGGGCTTCATCTTGAAGCTACTGATCGCCCTCCAGGCACCATGAAAAAGAGACGAGATCAGCTTTATTTTATCTTCAGAAGAAAGCCATTCCCCAAGAAGTGTATAATTTCCTCTAAAGGACATTACTAACAGTTTTTGAAGTGATAGATGTCTATTTAGAGAGAAGATTGATTCTAATTTGTTAGTGTCTGGTTTAATTAGTTGGGAGGAAGGGAGAGCATCCTTGATTCTGATTCAACTGTTTTGCATTCTTAAGAAGAGCACAGTCACTCTTAATGATAGTCAAGGTGAGTTCCAATTTAACCAGTGATGAGGACACAAATAAACATGACTTGGAATTTCTGTGGACCCAGAAGTTATGCGACCAGCCTGACATACTGAGAACTGGTTGTAACTAAGTCAATACAGCTGAGATCTGAATGTTTACCTGGGTACACACCATAGAGCTATAGATAAGAAGATGCAGACAACTCTTCACCTTTATCTGGTTGTTTGTTTAGGATGCTATTAGGCTGCTATAACAAAATACTGTGACCTAGGAAGCTTATAATCAATATGGATTTATTTCTCATAGTTCTGGTGGTTGAGAGATCCAAGATGACAGTGCTGGCAGATTTGGTGTCTCCTGAGAGTCTGCTCTCTTATAGATGATTGCTTTTCACTGCGTCCTCACCAGGTGGAAGGGACAGACACCCTCCCTTGGAGCTCTTTTATGAGAACCCTCATCCCACTCATGAGAGCTCTGGGCTGGAGATCTAATCACCTTCTCATAGGCCCTAACTCTAATATCATGCTGAGGGTGAGGATTTCACCTTATGAAATGTGGGGAGAAACAGTCATTTAGATCCCAAGTGACGCTCATTCTGATCATGAATTACTGAATGGAAGGGTTGCTCTGCTGCTATAAAACTAAACTCAAATGAACTTTACCCAACTACTTAATAACCACATGGTCTCCATCACAAGGTAGGATATGAAGAAAACTGGATAAACTAACATAAACTAGTAAGTAAAATGAGACCCCTGCACACCTGGATTTTATTGTTACACTGCTACTGATGACTTTGAAAAAAATCTTTCAGCCTTTTGAAGTCCAAATTCTTCTCTCATGTAAGAGGATAGAGTTGGTGCCAATGATTTCTGTAACAAGGTAACATATATCATTCAAGACAGAACACTTTTGATAGCAAAAGAAAGCAGTATTAATAATTATATCTAAAACACAGGCATAAACCAAAACTGTCTAACTAGGAAAACTAGGTGTCTGGTCACACTAAATAGAAACCTTCTGGAGACTTCCTTACTGATGTACTGAGAACTGGCTGTAATTAAGTCAATACAGCTGAGATCTGGATGTTTACCTAGGTACATGCTATAGAGCTATAGATAAGAAGAGGCAGATGAATCTTCACCTTTATCAGGAGACTTCCAGAAGGTTTCTATTTAGTGTGATCAGATAGAACATTCATTTCCACCACATTTACTCAGCACAGTGGCTATTAAAAGGGTACTCAGTAAAATTTTGAAATGAATCTGACTGCTCACTTAAGTGGTGCTTGACAGATCTTAAATCATATTTTCAGTCTTTCATTGTTACAAGTAATCTAGAATCCTTAGCCTATTGCTAATAAGGATTCAAGTAATAGATGCTATTAACACATCTATTATTAAAAGCAGAATGAAAAAGTTTCATGGGCTAGTGTGCTTCTTGGTGATAGTTTTGTTTTAATGATTTCTGGATTTTGAGTTTTAAATATTCCTTTGTTTGTGTACATGCCTGTGCATACATGTACTGAGAGAAAGGATGAGGGAGGCATTTTGTGCAACAGAAAACAATTCTGAAGAGGGAATTGATTTAAAAATTTGAGGTAGCATCAGAGAACTGAAGGAAAATGATTCAGCTGTCAAGGTAGTAAACAGGCATAGCTCTGGAAAATCTCAGCAAAGTGTTCATGGATCTTCTTTCTCAGATCCTAGAGTTTAGATGTCTCCATCAGTCCATTCCTTGGCTCTTTATTCAAGCTTTAATTTCCTAGGAAAGAAAGGATTGGTGTAGCTTCAGTTAGGAGTTTCTGAGCCATCCAAAAATATGTGTCAAATACAATGTTACATTGTCAAATTTTAAAATGTTAAAATATGGGGCAGAATTAAGCATCTTAATGGCAAATCCTAGAGGTTTCAAAACACAGACCATGAGAAAAGTACTTGAATACAGAAACTTTATTTGGAAAATAATCCCAGAAAACACCAGTAGAGAAATGCGAAGTAAAGGAAAGGAGGTCAATAAAAAAGTTATATCTAAAATATATTTGCACTCCTGTTTATTGAAACAAGATATGGACGGACTCAACCTAGGTGTTTGTCAACAGATGAATAAAGAAAATATATACATCTACCAAGTTAAATACCATTCAGTCATAAAAAAATGAAATCCTTTTTTTGCCATAAAATGAATTAACCTGGAGGACATTATGATAAGTAAAATAAGCTACAAAAAGACAAATACCAAATGATCTTAATCACATGTGAAATCCAAAAGTTGATCTTGTCGAAGTAAAGAGTAGAATAGGGGTTACCAGAGGTTGGGGGAATAGGGAGAAGTGGGGAGGTAGTGAGAGGTTGTTAGGTAAAAAGTAACAACAGGAAGAGTAAATGTTGGTGTTCTACTGCAGAGTTAAGGTGACTATGGTTAGAAATATTGAGCTGAAGCTGGACATGGTGGTTCACATCCATCATCCCAGTACTCTGGGAAGCTGTGCCTGGAGGATTCCAAGTTGGAATCCAGCCTGGGCAACTTAATGAGCTCTTGTCTCAAAATAAAAAAGAGCTGGGATATAGCTCATTAGGAAGGCCCTGAGTTCATTCCTTAGTAACACACACACACACACACACACACACTAAATATGTATCTTTTTATGTGTTTGTATACATATATATATTAATAGATAGATTGAATTTTGAAAATAGCCAAAAGATTTTCAGTGTTCTCACCACAAAGAATTGATAAGTATATGAGATGTTGAATGAACTAAATACCTTCATCTGATTGTTACACAATGTATACATGCTTTAAAACATCATACTGTACCCCACAATGAGGTATAAATATTGTGTCAATTAAAAAATAAATGAGTGTTTTATCAAGCAAATAGCTGCTGCAGACAAATAACACTGAATATCACTAAAGTTCTGAGAAATGATGTAGGGCACATAATTCAGGTGAGTCATCAGTTGAGCTATGTTTTGGGCACCATTAGTTTTCTTACACATCAATCCTGATTGTGCAAAGATAAAATAGAGGTCAGCATTCAGCAAAAACTTGATTTCAGTAGAAGGTTGTCCCTGTGCGAGAATGTGGTACATAGCTGGGAGAGAGAGAGTATCAGTGCAACAGGAATAACATGTGCCATGTTGAGAAAATGTAACAATTCATATACATCATTTCTGGTAAACTCGTACAATTGCCACATTTGTTAATCTCAACAAGAATTGGAGAACTAATGTCATTAAACAAATTCTTTGAAATATTAAATTTTTGAAAGCAAATTTTACATATCTTTTCAACTTGTATAATGGGCTGAAATGGTTTTCATATATTGATAAATAAGTTGTCCTTTGAGGCTTTTTTAAAAGGCTCTAGTGACAAAATATATAAATATGAGAAAACTTTGAAAGGTAGATTTAACTATCGAAAATGTCGTTTCCAGCAAGCAAATTATACACGAAGGCTATTTCAGTTAGTGTTAGGATTTGCTTATGCTCCTTTTATATTTATTTGTATTTGTGCTGAATCTAGGATTTCCTCCTTTTTATTATCCAGCGTTAATTAGCCGAATATGCCAGAGGACTAACATACGGGACAAGATGAGCGATCCCCATCATTACTGACGCTGATGGTTGGGGAATGACAGTGACACACACGGTGCACCCCGGAAGGACAGAGTTACTAACGCTTCAGTTCAGTTCACTGAGGAGACGGGGTGGTGGCATCAGGGAAACGTCATAGAGAGGCATAAAATATCATCCTTTGCCTGAATTTGGAATACAGCTGGGTATGGGTAGATTCAAAAATACAAAAACATATTTGGAAGCTAAGCATGCAAAGAACAGAATGTTAGGAACTAAACTCATGGTCATTCTGCACTTAGCAAAGAAGTAGAAACACACATCAAGTGAGAATTGGGATAATTTGTTCCATAATATTTGGTTGAAATATTTAGCAAAATAGGAGAGCATAAATCTGTGCTTACAGAATGATAAGAAGGGTGATCACTGATCATTTCTGTTTCACTAGTTTATAATAAGATATTAAAAATATCCTCTTTATTCATATGTGGACAGTCAAAATCATTATAGAGCTTTTCCAAATTAACTTGCTACTCAAGAAAATTCCTTGTTATTTTTTTGCGATCAGTTTATGAAACCTCGGGCAGCACACTAAATCACTCAATGGAAGACAATTATTTTAAAAATTCCCCTACTTCATTGATAAATTTATTAGCCCAATTTAAATCAAAATCATAGTTTTAAAATCTAAAATAATTTTATTGTAGGTTTGAAGGATGAATATGCAAAAATGGAACATTATAAGAATAGAACTAGAGCAGTATCGATGCTAAACTATACAAACTACTGTGCTATTGTAATATAAGGACAGCCAGACAAACAGGAGAGAAATATTCTCATTCATTCGTATTCTCTCTCCCTTTCTCTCTCTCTCTCTCTCCTTCTCTCTCTCTCTCTCTCTCTCTCTCTGTGTCTCTTTCTGTGTTTCTCTCTCTCTGAAATAAATGGGAAAGGTTAGGACATGCAACATATGCTTTGCAACCACTAGGTACTGGGAAAAATCATATTATATCTGTACACCAGATACAGTATTTTATTCAAAAAAATATATGTAGTTTCATGAGTAATAGATAAAAATAAAACTATAAAGATCTTATAAAAAGAATATTTATTTGCCATCAAATAAAATATGACATAAAAGTAAAGAGATAAAAATGCTCATATGTAACTCAAACTCAATAAAGTTTAGTGCATGGAGAAAAGCAGAGAATATTTGTAACTTACAGAGAAAAAGCAATATTATATTTTTAAATCATATATGATTGAGAATAAATTGCTCCAATGAAAAAAAATAAACTTTGGGCACTAAAAATTGAAAACAGATGCTTAATGAAATTGTAGAAAATGTTTGATTTTTCTTCTACTTAGACATGCAATCACATGAGATTTTACTTATTAAATTCATAAATAATAGAAAATAGTTTAAACTTGAATGGACCTATAAATCAGTCCATTCTTTTTAGATTATTTTGCAATTTTTAGTCATCTTCTGGTTCTCCAATACCGAACATAACTATTGCATTAAATTTCCTGCCAGGTTTTGAACATTTGATTCTTATAAATATCCATCCAAAGTAAGCATTCTAAAGTATATAAATATGCACACAAGTTAGTTGCAAAACAACATAGAATTTATCTTGTAAATTTCGGCCACTCTGTGTGTTTTCTAAAATTTGTTCTGCAATAACCAAAAATCTGAATCTCTTTATCTTAGTGGATAAATCAAATTATGGAAGCTTTAAAAACAAGGAAAAGGAAATTGTTCATCAATTTGTCATCACACTTCATGGAAGGGATAAGTTATTTGATGACAGCAGAGTGTAACAAAACATGTATTTTGGCAGTAATTTGGAAGGTGATTTGGCAGGGAGGGAATCACAAAGAAGATGAGAGCATTTCAAGAGTGAAAGAGGTGAGAACTAAGAGCAATAATTGTCAGAGAAATGCAAAGGTGTTTAAAAAGAAAATATCTATATGCATGACTTGAAGATATACATATAGGAGGAACTCAATTAGTTCTAAAAATGACTATAATTTTTGAGTCTACATTTAGAATGTGTCAGTAAATTGATGACATTAATGAGGATAAGCATTATTCTGTAATGTGTTCTTTCCTAAATAGCTCCAAAAGTACAGAAAGTACAGTAAAGCTTCTAGCAAATCAAACTTCAAAGATGATCATTTTTTTCTCTTTATATACCAAGTATCCTCAAAGCATAAGCCTACAATTACACGGATGTGAGGGGTAGTGCATATGTCCCATATATAAATATCCTGATATTTCTTTGGCACAATTTTTGAATAAAAGTAGATGTAAAGCTGAAAATACTCAAAGTAGAGAAGGGAAAATTTTGAGAGGTTTTGTTATTAAATGTGCAGTGTATAGTTTCTAATTTCTTTTTTCTTTCTCTATCATTTGTAATTTCTAAAGCTAAGTAGTGCTTAAGGTACTAGTGCTCCAACTCAGCTTAAGTCCACTTAATTATTGTGAAATTATGATTGTAATTCAAAATAATAATAAAAATATAATTTTGCATTGGCTTTTAAAATGAAATTTTTCATAGTTTTAAAAGCATGATTTTTCACTTTGATGAAGGTGAAAGCTATGAAAATGATGGCATTGGGAAATGCATTTCAACATTAATTGCACAGTCATCAACGTTTTCTCTGTCATTTACAAATGTGTTTTAATGAAGACATGTAAAAGCTTGAAATGATTGTATCTATGTATTTTTTAAGCAAAATGCTCATTTCAGTCCCCTGAGAGGTAAATGGAATATTAACAGTCAAGGAAGGCCGGGAACAAGGAAGATGAAGGAGATTCATAGAATAAGAGAAAAAAAAAACAACCAAGGCACTAAAGATGAGAACAATTTGCACCAAGGATACATATGTTGTTCTGAAAAATTGAATGCTTTTGCTTAGGAGCTTTTCCATATATTCAGGCCAAAGCCACTTCCGGTCTCTTCTGTGTGGTACCAGCCATGATCATTATTGTTGGAAATGGTCATTTGACCCTGGATGTAACTGTATATTTGTCGATGCTAGTTGGGTGTCCACTTTTCATTTGTTTATCTACCAGCTCTTTGGTGTCCCTTGGTGAAATTGTCAGTGGTTTCCAGGTGATCTGTGTATGTAAATTCTACACTTGATGGAACTGCTTACTTTAAAATCATCAGGAAGGGATCTTAATGAAATCATACTCACTTCTTCTGTGTAAAAACAAATGGGTAGAGATAGAGACACAGTGGTACCCTGGTACTTGTTGTTAATTGGTTCCAGGAAGTATGATGAATACTACACAAATTATTTGGGCTAGAAAGGGTAGCCAGTCATGAGGCAATCAACACTGACACGTTCTATCTTGTACCAAATAAATGGTGGGTATTGGAACATGATTTTCAAGTCAAACTGCATCAAATTTCAAGACAGTTGAGTACTAAAGTGTGACTATAGATAGATAAAGGATTCGTAGGTAGAGAGATGATAGATGGATAGCAAGATTGGTGAGTGGAACACATTCAGCTTCCTGTAAGAGGTTAGCATGTGATAACTGCTTATTATGTAGCATTAGATAAGAGGTTAGTCGGAGACAGGAATTACTTATCAGCTGTCATTGCAAAAAATACTCTACTATATTAGGTCATTTCTTTGATTTTCTTACTACTCTTTCTGATCTCTTTGTTGAGCTAGGTATGTAATTCCTATGTGAATGTGACTTGACCATCAGTATCCCAAGCACATGTTAAAATGTCAAGAGTATCTCCACACTGGAATACAGAAAATCAGTGCATTTTTATGCCATTTTTCAGAGATGAGTAGTTGTACACTTTTTTAAAAAATATTTTTTTAAAGACAGTACATTCTGATGAAGTGCTATGATAACAGGCATTTATTTAAAAATACTTAAAAAGAGAGACAAGGGTTATTTTCACTACCTTTTCCTTCTCTCTGATGGATATTTGATTCAAACAAGGATATCTATAATCTCTCCTTCATATATGTTAATAGCTTTCTTTTACATAAACCCACAGTAAATACAATATTTCCTTTATTCCTCAATTCTTTTTTTCTTCTTCTTTTTCGCTTTTTGTTGATATCCCACAGTCAAAACAATACTCATATCTAGGTACCTTGACAGTTGGCATTTTCTTACCTAGACAGTGGCCATCATTAGTTATCATCTAAATCACTTCACTTTAAAGATTGTTCTTTGACCCAGGTGACATATTTTCAGATGATCTTCTAGTATAATCTCATGTAGTATACATGGGAGTATAATCTCATGTAACAGAGGTCATTCAAAAACTTGGGATTGTAGTTAGCAAAATTAGTCAGGAAGCTAACTGGGAAGATTGACTTGAAAAGACATGATCTATGTAGCATAGGTATGGGATTCTCTTTCTTTGCTACTTTTCCGTCACATTGTGTATAATAGCTAATGGTTCATAGTGCTCACTGCAATGAAATTAGTATTAGTCCTTAAAGATTCTAGTAAATATGGAAAATTTATTGTTTTTACTTCTGATTGTTTTGCCTCTTGAAAAAGAACTTCATAGTTATAAATTCTAATTACTTCAAAGCTTTAAATTGAAGAATTTTATAGATTAGAAATTTGCTAAAGGGCTCTTTCTCCTTATGAAATTTATGAGCATGTTAATATTCCAATGAAAAATTGCTGGACTCAAATTCATGATTATAAATAACTTAATTTAATGAAAATGTTGATTCAAGTAATTATTTACTTAAATTTAAGTGTGCTGGAAGCATCTAGCAAATTTTTATTAACATCACATAAGAAGGTAATTGTACTTTTAATTAAATTCCCAAGAGAGGTGATACTATATTATCATGCTTTTTGTTTCTTTAATGCTTTTAAAAAAAGACTTACTTAATCTCCTCATTCAAGATAACAGAGGATCAAGCTTTTAGAAATGTGAGATATGTATCTGTCAGTGCTAGAATTGGAAACTTGGGTTTAAAGTTTCAAGGAGTAAAACAATTTGAGGGTTAGAATTAAGAGATATATTTCCAATATTGAATAATTTCTACAGAATACAGTTCTCAAAGAATTATGTTTATCCCTTTGGCTGAGAATTCCCTTGATGAAAAACAAGATAGGTAGGGACTTGCAAACATTTTATTGAAAATTGGGAGCTAATCAAAAATAAACTGAAAACTATTAAAATCATATTTTATATAACATTAATGTTCACTGTTGACAAATATTTCTGAGCATCCCTCTCCTGATACAATATTTCTGTCCAATATTCTAATGAAGAATGGAACATACTGGTTTACCCTGCAGTCTGCGTATTTACCTCTTCTTCCAAACAACTTCATGGTTTGACCTCCTAAATTCTCTACAAACCAATGTCAAGAAGCAAACTTACAATATGCATTATCAAAAGTGGTGGCTGCAAACATCTTTAAGGGTAAAACATATTTGCTTAGATAAAAGAATAAGAAAGTAAACGTGAAAATCAGGGTGCAGTTTAGTTGCCCTGCTTAGATTTAGCCCTGTTGCTTTGGTTTCACTCACACACATGTAGGGAACTCTAAGAGAACCTGGTGGAATAATGCTAATAAAACAGTGATCTAGGGGACTCTTTTCAAGTTAGGAATTTTACCCTTGCAGAACATGTTAATTTTCCTCTCAGGAAAAGAGTCCACCAGAATAATCCTCCCACGTTGCTCTCTTCTCCATTTGTTTCTCACTGCCAGTTGATAAACAGTATTTTCTTCAGAATAACTATTATCTGTCTATCATTTACCTGTCTTTGTAGTCTCATTCTTATATAGCAAAACTCAAGCTCTAGTGGATAATTCTCTTTTTTCTTTTTTGTTTCTTTGCACCTCACTTCCCTTCCTTGACTTCTTCCATGTCTTACTTCTTCCTCCTCTTTCTTCTTCCTCTCCTGCACTCTCTCTTCTTTCTCCTTCTTTCTTTCTCTTTCTCTGTCTCTCTTTCTCGCTCTCTATCTGATGAGAAACAAGATAAGTAGACTTAAGTTGAAAATAAAGAGTTGATTGAAAATAATCTGAAACTAATATTTGAAACCGGTTTGTATGGATCGTTGCAATTTCTCTGTTCGCAATTGGCAAAGTATTCCTGAACATGCCACTCCTCTGTCTCTCTCTCTCTCCTGTAAGTTTCTGCAAGGAGTTGATGTTCTATGTTTAGTGAAATAGAATGAAACAAACATTCTTAATAGAAATAATATTTCACACTTATTCATAGGGCAACATCAATGAAAACTAGGTTGGATAGGCTGCTCTTAGATATTCATTGGCCTTCTTGGCCTTTATATTTCTCTTTCATTTATGACAGGGATGGTGCTTTGGAGAATAATCAGTATTAACAGCTGTATGACAGGTTATTTACTTGCCTGACACTTTTACTAATTCTTAGGCTTGATAATAGCTTCTCTCCCTTATGACACAGAATAATTTTTACATGATTGACATTAAATGTTATTACAGTGTTAGTGGACTCAGAATTAATTTTAATCAAATAGTGAAGCAAGGGCTTTAATTATAAATCAAGAGCATTGCTTAAATATTGAACCATATTTTTTGTAATACAAAAAACTAGTAATTTAAGTTTCATTGTATAATCATTACTGTACACAATTATAAAATCTTACAGAGCAAGAGATAAATTACTGCATTTCAAAAAGCTGTTAAGTATGAATATTTAAATAACTCCCATAATACTAACAAACATTTTCAAGACTTTTTTAATCCTACCACATCTCTCCTTCTTTGTTGTATTAGAAAAATCACCAGAATGTTCATACTTAAAAATATATTTTGGGGGTGTTGAATTTATTCTCAATCTTAGCATTAAAATCCATGCCTCTATTTCTCATATTTATTGTGTTAGCCAAGTACATTTTATTTGATTTATTACTTTATTCATATTTAACAACATATGTAATATTTTGTTTTTATTTAAACACAAATCAGTTTATACAAAAGTCTTTCATATGAGATAATTATACTAGAATTAATGGAATTAGTGGGAAACTAAAATAACTCAATTTCATCTTGCATAACTAATGATAAGTAATGGTCCTCAAGTGAGCAATAGATTTTGGTATTAAGCTACTAATATTCAATATTAATCTTGAAGTCTTCCTTAACAGAAAAACAGTAGGTAGAATACATTTTCAAATTTATCAAAATCAAACTCATAAGAAATGTCTTTAAAAATTGCTTTGGATAATCATATTTAACCAGGCAAATTTCAACCAAAACTCTATATCCTTTGAAATGCATACAGAAATGAATTTTTATGTATGAAAATGACTTTCCCCTTAAATGAGCTTTTAGTTAGCATAAGTGTGGTTTTTTTCAGAAATGTTATATTGAAAGTTTGATTTCTCTGTATGTTATCTCAGATGAACTAAATGAGTTATTTGGTTTGAATTCAGTCTTGAGCAAACAAGACAAATCCCTTTTAGATGGTATGATTGTGTGAATAAATTAGACTTGAGCCCTGCAAGTGGATAAAAAGCAAAGTTGAAGTTAAGGTATATGAAAGATCTAACTTTTCACAGTTCAGGAACATTGGATTCTTGTTTTTAATCAGCTTCTTATCACTGACAAAATACCTGTGACCCAACTTAAAAGGAGGGAAGGTTTATTTTGGCTCACAGTCCATGGTCACTTGGCCTTGTTGCTTTGAGCCTATGGTGGCACAGTAAGTACATCACAGTAGGATCATGTAGCAGTGGAGGCCTCTGTACCTCATGAAGGGCTGAAAGCAAAGGGAGAGACAAGACAGGGTTAGGGCCCCAATTTCCCCTTCAAGGCCACTCCCCTAATGACCTCACTTCCTCCCACTAGGCCACACCTCTTAAAGGTTCCACCAACTCCCAATAGTGTGACAGACTGTGGATGAAGGCTTTAACACACAGGCCACTGTGGGATATTCTAGATCCCAACTCTAGCACCCTCATTCAAAATGGTAACATCAGCAGAAGAAGTCCAGGCCTATTATTTGGAAGCTGAAATTGTTTCTTCTTTATTTTTTTGAATTTTTTGACTCTCAAAATATGTAACCAGTTGATACTAGATATTTCTTCCTTCTGGTTGAGGAACATTGTAGAACTTGACAATTGAGTATTTCAGATGCTTTTAATAAGTTCATTTTCATTCCATAAAAAATTACTAATAAGATTTGCCTGAATTATAATCATATAAAATACATAAAATAAAATTAAAACAACTGAATTACAAATAATCCTTATCATATTTCCAACTTGCTTCCATTACACTTGGAATCATTTTAAAATTGTTATATTTTGCTCTGTGTTGTAATTATAAATTTTAACTCCTCTCCATTTTTTAGAGGTACATTGAATCATATTATTTTATATGGTCCTCCAGTGTCTAGGACACTTGCAAAAAGAGGGAGGTTTCACTACAAGATTATTTGGTTAAGGTAGTTAATGACATGTTAATTCATTTTTAAAACTAAATGAATTGTGAATGGTACAAATTCAAATTCAGTAAAGCACTGGTTTTATTTTAACAGAATGTGTTGGAAGTTTTCAATGAGAGAGAGGGAAGAAGGAAGGGGGGAGAGAGGGAGAACAAAGATGAAAGAATAAAAAATGAAAAATAAAGTAAGAATAAGGAGATTTCCTGGCCTCAGACAGCACATGTTCAGGCTTTCCTTTCTCTTTTCTGATAGTTTTTATGATTGCTCAAGGCAAATAATATCAATTCAGTTAATAAAACAATAAAAAACATAGAAAATTTATTTTTATAATCTATCTTCTTACTTGCTAAGTATTGCATAGCAATTATTGAGAAATTTTGTATTCTTTGTAATAGATCTTGGACAGTAATAGGTCAGAGTTTGTGTATGTTGAAGCAATAGCAATTGGCACCCGATGATTTTCTTAAGCCTTACACTAAGATCCAGTAACCAGCCCCATGAATGAGAGTCATCATTATTGTGATCTCCAAAGACTTTTGAGCTTTAAAATTCTATTCCATGAGACCATGTTAAAGCCAACATATCTTTTCAGAAGCAACTTTTCCTCTTTAGAGGATAGGTGTCAAATATTTCATTGATGGCCAGCTAATTTAGCACTTCACTGATCTTGTTAGCTAATTAAATTACACTTCTGAAGCATACCTTTATAGTACCGGCTAATAATTTGAAACAGTTTTTAAAAGGTATGCACAAATCCAAGATTGATGCAATAAGAACACAAAAAAATTACAGACACAATTGTTCTAATGACATCCTTTGAATTAATTGAGGCTAACATACATATTTAAACATATTGAAATATACATATTCATTCATAGGTATTAAAAGGTAAGTGGATACCCTAGGATATAGATAAGATCAGGGAGTACTTAAGGAGAGAACAAACTTTGTCAATAATCTAAACGTTACTTTAGATCTGAAAAAGGAAAGCTTGGGTATATGATTCAGAATAATGAGAAGGAGAAGTTAGAAAATATCAATACATTGAAGTGTAGGTTCTGCAGTGAAGCTTTTTTTTATGTATAAGGATTTGAGAAAACAGATATTTAGTGCTCTTGTGGTTGAATCTATAAATATTTCATTATTATTATTTTTTTACTTCCAGCTTTGTAAAATTTTCCACCATTAGGAAAATACATTGATTGATAATTCACTGAAATTCTCCAGTTTTATTTTAATGTACATATTGATGTTTTACATTTAGTTTTCTGAAATTATTACAAGAAATTATTTTGAAAGTAAGTTATCTATCTTTTATCTGAAAGATAAGTTATCTATCTGTCTGAAATAATTTTAAATTATTAATCTGACTTGTTACTAATATATGATGCCACCTTTCCTATATCTTGAATACACATCTATAAATGTGAATATTTTCATATGTATTTCAGGATATTTTCCTTCAATCTACTATCTTTCTACTCTTGTGTCAATTACATACCTTGACTAATACCAACCTACAAGGGTTTACTATGTGTTTGGTAAATTTTTACTCTTTTGTTTGTAACACTTCTTTCTGAGTTTTTTTTCTTAGCTATATTTAAACCAAATTTTATATTTATTTTCATTAGAGGGTAGAGAATGCAGTGTAGCACCAATATCAGAAACCAGGAATATAGATTATTATGGTTATGTAACCATAATATAACCATGCATTATCCTTAATGATTAGAACTAGAAATCATGTTATACCTTGAGATGAAAGTTTAAATTATGTGGTGAATTTTTATCCATGTATTAGTATTATCTTTTGTGTCAGCACTTAAAGTAATTTCTTAATAATTTAGTTAAATGAGTTGATTAAATGATATAGTAGGTTAATGGTCTTGTTTACATTTGAATGATGTCACTTAGCTTCTAAATTTTGATTATTGTTCATTAATTCTTTCTCTAGCCATTGTTTTAGATGTGAACTTCTGAATTTTCTCTGACTGGTAGGGTGAAAATTTCTGCAAGTTCTACTGCTACATCCTTCAGATTTGGTGGTTCATATCAAGTGTGAATATTCACTATAAACCTCCTTTGAGGCATATGTGTCTGTTTTAAACATAACTTTAATTGTTATAGCAGAATATGTGTTAAAAATTTATATTTGAATGAAGGAATAAAGTCATGTAATCATGAAAATAAGGAAAAAATAGTTTTGCACAAATGACCTATGATTCTTTAAAGATGAAATTTAAATTTCAAGAGGACTGTGTATCTTAATAAATGAAGTAGCAGACATACAGGAAGAGTACAAGAGAGCTCCTTGGGTATTGTGAGGAGTGGGCACACTTTAATAGACTTACTCTAACTTGTTTTTCTTCCCTTTCATGGTGGTGCTTGTCTCTGGTGACACAGTCAGCGGATCATTCTCCACAGCTCTGGGTGTGGTCCCTGTCCTGTTAGGTGCGTGAACCCTCAAGAAAAAGGAGTCGTTCTTCCCTCTTTGAAGTTACTTCTCAGTGCCCTCACCTCTTTCCAGGCCTTGATTCTGTTCAGCATTTTGCCACTGGTTTTATTTGATCAATCCTCATATAATATTGAGGCTGTTTGAGTTTTTATCTCTGGAAACTGCCAGAAAATCTGAAAAATAGAGCTATTCATTAACACTGAAGATTCAAGAGCCATAATTTTAAGTCTCTCACTGGATGTAACTATAAAACTACGTATTATTCTGGAGAAAGAAAAAGGACCAAAAATCTGTGGACTTAATATTCTCTGTGATAGAAGAAACATTTTTTTAAAAAAAGATTATTAAATTTGGGGTTAAAGAAACAAAAGGCCATTTAGCTTTAGTCATTTTTTATTATTAACCTGTGGCTAATTACAACAGTGGTTCAGAATTAATGGCCAGAGAATTGGTTTGCAAAATGCTTCAAATCTCTTAGCTGATGTTGGCTGATATTAACTCTATTGATGTTGGCTTTTTCGTTTTTATGAAGGACAATGTGTAAAAGCAGTTAAGTCCAATGAGCACTTGTTTTCTATTATTTCTTTGTGAATACACAAAATTTTTTAACACATACACGTTTTGCATCCTATTCTACATATAATAGCTTTGAGAATTTGAAAATGTACATTATTCAGGATGATGAAAAGATTAATCTTTTGGTATTCTTTGCTCTTATTTAGCTGATGAAAAGTACAGAACAAAGTATTCTGAATGTCTTTAAAAACCATAGTTTATTCCTGTCCAGTGCAAAGGATTTGTAAATGTAAAAGTAACATTAAATGACAAATGTTTTCTTTTGACTTAAGGTTTGTGAAATGAGTCTAAATAACTTGGTTATATTTTTAAATCATCCTTTGTCAAAATAGGACATTACAGGACAAAGATACTAATGAAGGAAAATGTTGACATCAATTTGTATGCATAAATACACACGTACACATATGCATATCATTCTTTAAAACATGCTGATAACTAACTTTGCTTCTCTGTTTTTTCACATTAACTATACATCTATAGTAGAGGATACTTATGTATGTGAGGAGGAGTATGCCCATTTCTGAAACAATTTTTGAAAAGAAGAGAATGCCCCTTATTCTCTGTAGAATCACTTCCACATAATGCAGGCAATCACTGCTACAGGGTACACTGCTGCCACTTCAAGATCATTCTGTTCCCCACACAACTGTTTCCGTAAAGTAGGAAAAACATATAGTATAAAATATACAGACTAATTTAAAAATAATTTAATTTCCATATTTCATTTTATTCTTAGCTTATTACAAATTCTAAATAGTGTGTGCTTTTACAAAGTTTTATCATAATTTACTCAAGGGCCTTGGAGAAAGTACAACTTTATGAATATGAACTAGCTCTTTGGAATTCTGGAAAAACCTATGATTCTGTTAATTTTATTAGACCAGAACAATAGATTGACGGTGTAGACAGCAGTAAGTAGATGTAGATATAACTGGCAATGGTGGATTCTTTCTTTCTTTTTTTTTTAATGATAGATTCTTTCTATACAACTTCATTCTTTATCCCATGGACTTAGACATCAGGTCCTATCTTTGATCTGTAATAATTTGCACCACCTTCACTATAGCCCATACATCTCTGTCTTTTGTTGCCTCTATTGCTTGCTTCTTGGTTTTTAATTCTTGTATTTCTTAAACTTCTTTAGTTTTTGACTGATTATATTAAGTTGCCTCTTTGCCTCCTTTTCCAGAGTTCACCCAGAAGGTTTGTGGGTCTCCAATAGTTGGCCATCCCCTCCTCAAAAGTGTTTTATAATCCTCATTGATCATACATTCTTACTTTGTGTTCTCTCTAATACCCCTACCACATATAGCCAATTTAACCTGAAATTTGCCTGGTGCAATACAATATTGTCTCATTTTAAGTCTGAATTTCCAGCCTATCTACACTCATTCAGCTGTACTTCCAGTCCTTTCCCAAGACTGTGCTATACAAATATTCCCTCTGCCACCAAAATTCCAATACGTAGAATCCAATATGTAAGGTTCATGAGGGGTCTTCAAGCTTTATGAGGGTAGGCCTCCTACTCTGTAGAAATGCCATGTTATCCATGATAATCATATTTCTGCTGTTAGTAAAAGCTGAAAAAATCCCTGATGATTGAATGAGCAAGTGTCTGTCTATCTAGATACTACAGGTGGAGAACAGAATCCACCTTGTATATGGGCATGGCTTGGCTCCCTTAGCTATACTGAAACCTGACCTTTCATGATGAAGTATTGAGAGAGAGAGAGAGAGAGAGAGAGAGAGAGAGAGAGAGAGGAGCAGGTGGAGACAGAGACACAGAGATAACTTGTTGGCTTCTGCATGCATATTTTGTCCATTTCCTGTTCACCACTATGCTGTTGTTGAGTGTTTTTTGTCTGTAAAAAGAGTCCGTCTAGCCCCCAGTGCCACTCCAAAATTCCTCCTCAGGCTTTTCATTTCCAATGATCCTATAGTAAAAGTACCAATTTTATTGTTTTCATTTGGCAAGAAATCTTTGGAGCATTTGGGAGGAGACAGGGAAATATTATCTAGAAAATTGAAAGTTCTTTGTCTAAAGTGTCATTCAAAAATTAAACATTATTACTACTCTAGTTTCTACCATCCAAATCCATCTTTTTCTCAAATTAGCCAGCTGTATGTTTTTACCAATTTAATATCAATGTTGTGTTAAAAAATGAAAAGGAAAAATAAAAAAAAATTATGTGTTTTCTCAAATTCTCGAGTTGTTTCTGTTCTAAGTCAAGGTCAAGGTAAATATGACCCGTTTTTCTTTTCTAACTACTAATTGACTGGCTTCAGGTCTTTATTATATTCTTCTAATTCCCTTCTGTATTTGACAGCTCTGTGACCTTTTCAGATTCTTACAGGTATTTGCATGAGAGTCTCAGCACCAAAGCTGAGAAAGACACCTTCCCCTCTATTCCTGCTACTGTTCACAAGTCATTCAGGTCACAATGTCCCTAGCAAAAACACTGCTAGGAATATTGCTTTATCCAGATGACTAAAGCAGTATGTGGATGACGAAATTGATCCTTAGATAGTAAATTTCAATCTTACTCATTTGGAGGACAAATGTATTTCCGAAAAACTTGGCATGTGAATATTTGTCATAAGAAGCCAAAGGTACTAAGAGACCAAAGAAAGAAGCAGAGAAATCCAGGACTGTACAGGGTGCAATGAATTAAGGGCATGCAGACAGAAGTATGTTTTACAGAGCAGCAAGTCAGAAGGATCCCCATATGCTACTGTAGGGAGAAAGGCTTTACATGATAAGCTACACAAAGTGGGTTGTGGCCAACCAGAATATCCTTGAACTTTCTCATGTACTACAGACTTGTCAAATATCAGTTAAGAAGCAGTCTTGCCCAGTGTAACACATACTAGTGATAATCTTAGTGACTACTTATCCTATAATGTTTGGGAGGAATGCAGGATCCCTGATGGGCAAGATGGCAGTAACAAGCAAAATGGCTTTGGTGTCATGGCAAGCTAGATCCCTACATATGTATAGGGGAAGCTTTCCTGAATTTAGAAACACTGCTTAAAAAGAACTCTACACAGAGAAAACTTTACTCTTCAAGTTTATGATATATATAAATAGTTGTTTTAAAAGTAAGTTATAACTCATCTTCATGTCTGAATTTTATTTAAAAAGAGTAGCCACTTGTTATTTTACCATCCCCAAAATAAGGAATCAGAAGCATACCATTGTTTTGTATTGATAGTTCTACAATGGGTATGCATAAATGCAAATTTTCACTATTTATTAATACCTTATTGCTGAAACTATGCAAAATAGCAAGAAGCTATTTTTTACTTTTTTTGGTTTATCATAGGCAAACATGGGCTTGTCTATGATAATTATGTATTATACTGCTACTTTCATAGTTTTAAAGAATCTCGGATTGGACCCTATAAGGTTCATGAAGTAGTCATTCTTTTCAGTCATATAATGTCCATATGACATGTGTATACACCCACAAATCTAATTTATTTTGTTTTCTCTTTCTCTCTATATAAAATATTATATTATATTATAGTATAGTACAGTATAGTATAGTATTTTAATTTCATGTAATGAGTCCGAACTCCTAGGGACCAGGCTGCGCAGGGGCAGTAAGAAGCTGGTGAGCTCTGGAAGCTTCCACTGTATTTACAGCTACTGCCCATTGTTCTTGTTATTGCCTGAGCTCTGTCTCCTCTCACCTAGCAGTGCAGGACTCAGCTGTGAACGGTGCACATGCGGGATCTGGATCGCAGGCTCCTTATGAGAACCTAATGTAATCATACTAGAAATAATATGTACAATGTAATAATAATAGAAATAAAGTGTGTAATAATGCTTTTGAATCAACCTGAAACCAGCCCCGTCCTGCCTTTCACCATCCACGGAAAAGTTGCTTTTCCAGGAAAACGGTCCCTGAGGCCAAAAATTGGGGAACCCTGAACTACAATAACATCATGTAGTCGACTTAGGGTACATACTAGAATGATGTAAGCCTTTTGGAAAATTAAGTTTGGGTCTCAACTCAGAATAATTGAACCTGAATCTTAAATGTAGGATACAGCCATCAGTATTTCAAAATTCACCAAGATGATTCTAATATGAAGTCAGATTTGAGAATCACTGAACAAATATGTGGAGCACAACACAGAAAGCTCTAAAGTATATTAGTTTCTAGATTTCCTTAACTGTGGATGGCAGTTATTATATTGACAGAAAGCTGCAGAGCAAAGAACATTTGAGCAACTGTTGGGCCTAGAATTGGTTTTGTCAGGCTATAAATACCTTCCTTCCACAAGTGCATTAAAGAAAGCCAGTTAAGAAATCATCCTTTTGTTACTTCTAATATTTGTGTAGCTTTTCCGGCTGGCTTCCAAGGTGAGTAACCTTTGGCATCACCCTTTGGAAAGACAAGATTTTGCTTGAAAAAACAGGTTATTTTCAGAGGAAATCAATGAAGAGGTTTCCCAAATATGAATCTATCACAAATTTTAGTTGGGCAACAGCGGAGAAGAGATGTCTCTTGAATCATCATGGAGTTATCTTAATTAGTAATATTAATACAGAATGGCTTTTTGAGACAAGGCCTCACTGTGTAGTTCAGGTGGCCTTGAACTCACTATGTAGCCCAGGCTGGTCTTGAACTCACAGCGATTCTCCTGCCTCAGCCTCCCGAATGCTGGGATTATAGGCATGTGCCATCACACCCGGCATTATATGTATATTTCTTATGTCCCTAAAAATTTGTTATATAACTACTTTGTGTCGAACTAAATTTGGAAAATGATTTATTATATCCTGTACTACTATTCCCTGAACCTCTAGCAGATTCCCTTTCTTTAGCTTAATACAAACACAGTTTTACTCGCATCATAAGAACACAGATGAAGAAATTTCAAAAATGAATTTTAATAAGAACGTTTACGAAAGTTTGAAATTACCTGTCAGGCAGGAGAAATGGGAGAAATCATAGTTGGAAAACCCTAGAAATTCCTTTATGCTTTTTAATATTTCCTTTTGTATAAAATATAACTTTACTTAGGCTTTGAGTTGCTATGGTTTTCTTCTCCCAACAAGTTTGCTGATTTTATAACACATTTAAAAAGAAATAGAAGTTTACAGTATTTAATTGAATCCTAACCTTTTGTCAGATATTTATATGATAAATGCCAGTTTCGGAAAGAAACTGGATTCTGCTTAACTCTGGATTCTGCTTCAAGTTAGAAGATCTACACCTTTGAATATTGTCAAGGTTTTTATTTTTGGCTTTAGCAAAGAAGAATAAGCAAATTAGCTCATTCACACCAGACCTATATGGGCACACAGGTATTTTCATATGGATAATCTATAATTTCAGTTCAATTCTAACTTGCCTTCTGTGTAAACCTAACTTTTAAAGACAGATGCTGCTACAGTTGCTTTTACATGTTTTTATTTTATTTCTAAATATTTGCTAGAAGTTCTGCATGACCATTTGAGTCACATGTGAGTGGGATTGTTTGCAGATATGGGCTATAACATCGTCGAAAGAGAAAACTAGAGAGAAAAGCTACAGCCTTAAAGAAGTTGAGTTTACATTCATCATAAGGTGCTGAGGATTTAGCTCAGTGGTTTCGCCACCTGCTGAACAAGCAAAAGGACCCGAGTTAGATCACCGGTACCAAAAATAATTCAAAATACATTCATCGGTAGGTGATTATGATCCTCAGACAGCGGTAGGGCCAATGACTTCTGATCAATTTCCAGTCAGTCATTTTAAAGAGAAAAATTTACTGTTACACAGAAAGTACTCAATGCTTGTTTGGGTAAAATATTCAAAAGTGATTGTGTAAGATGCCATGTCTCAAATTTTACTATTTTATTGTTAAATGATATATATAAATCATGCTGCATTTGCTTATTAAGTTAGTGATTATAGACTATATTTAAATATTAATGACTCAAAAAAGGAAATCTTTTAAAGTAAATACACCTGGTTTAAACTGGTTCCTAAGGAAAAAAGTAGCTCCTGCTACTTGAAGAGGTACACAGTATAGGCTCATTTAAACATTTTTTGTTTGTTCTTATTGGTACATGTTTGTAGAATCTAATGCAATGGTCATTGGGAGCTGATTATATGTGCATAACACATCTTAATCCTTTTTTTAAAATCCCCTTTCCCTTTCCTCTCTCACACTCCCTCCATTCCTTTCCTTTTGCAAAATATGTTTCTCCTTATTTCCTATTATCCTTATTTATTTTACTTTTTTATACTTTGGATTTCTCATATGAGAGAGACAATGTGATATTTAAGTTTCTGTTCATTTTATTTAAAATTATGGTATCTAGGTGCATCCATTTTCCTACAAATGATTCAAGTTTATTCTTCTTTGTTTCAGAGTAGTATTCCACTGTGTATAAATGTCACATTTTTTTATCCATTCATCTATTGATGAGCATATAGGCTACTTCCAAGATTTAGCTATTGTTAATTGTGGTGCTATAAACATGAGTATGTATATATCATTCTAGTCTGATGTCTTGGAAGGAGACTAGCTAGATTAAATGAAATTTTGAATTTTTGTTATTTGAGGAATCTCCATACAGATTTCCATAGTGGTTGCATTAGTTTACATTCCCACCAACAATGTAGAAGAATCCTTTACCCCACACTATCACCAGCATTAGTTATTATTTGATGATATCCATTCTTTCTGGAGTAAGGTGGAATCCTAGTGTTGTTTTAATTTTCATTTCCCGAATGGCCAAAGATATTATACATTTTTCATCTATTTATTGACCATTTTCATTTCTCCTTTTGAGAAGTATGTATTCATTTCATTTGCCCATTTTTTTCATTGAGTGTTTTATTTTGGAAAATAACTTTTTCTAATTTTTTATATTTTCCAGATACATGTGCTCTGTCTGAGGAAGAGCTGGTAAGATTTTTCTCATTCTGAAGGTTCAAGCTGTAGGTTGTATCTTCATTCTGTTAGTGGTTTTCTTTCAGTGGAGAAATTTTTATATTTGATGTGATCCTATTTGTTGATTCTTGGTATTATTTCTTCTGCAATTGTGATTCTGGGCAGAAAGTCCTTGCTTATGCCTATGTATTAAAGAGTTTTACCCATTTTAACTTCCAGCATATTGTTTTTGTTTTAATATATAGGTCTTTGATCCATTTTGATTTTACTTTAGTATATGGCTGGGGATATGGGTCTACATTAAATCTGCATACGAATAGCCAATTTTCTCACCATCATCTGTTAAAGAGGCCATCTTTCCTTTAGTGTACATTTTTGGCTTTGTCAAATATCAGACTGTGCCTAGAGTTGTTTTTGCATTCTCTATTCTGCTCAATGATCCACATGTATGTTTTTGTGCCAATATCATGCTGCTTTTTTTTTTTTTAATCACTATAGCTTTGTAGTAGAACTTGAATTCTGATATTGTGATGGCTCCTGCTTTGTCCTATTGCCCAGGATTGCTTTTGCTATTCTTGGTTTCTTCTGGTTCCACAGGAATTTTAATATTGTTTAATCTCTGAGGAATGCTGTTGATATTTTAATTGGAACTGGATTAAATCTGTATATGAGTTTCAGAAGTATGGCCATTTTGATAATATTTATTCTGCCTATTAAGGAATAGGGGATATCATTTCATTTTCTGATACCCTGTTCGAACTCCTTTTTCAGATTACTATAATTTTTATTGTAAATGTCTTTCACTTCAATGGTTAAGTTGATTTCCAAGTATTTTATTTTTCTTGTTGCTATTTTGAATTGTATTGTTTTCCTACTTTCTCGGTGAGCTCATTAATGTACACAAATTCTATTGATGTTTGTATTTTCATTTGTTATCCTGCCATGCTACTGAATGTGGTTAATAATTCTAGGAGTCTTTTCATGAAATTTTTTCCTGTCTCCTATGTAAGGGATCATGTCATCTCCAAATAATAACAATTTGACTTCTTCCTTTCCTGTGTATATCCCTTTTATTACTTTCTCTTGCCTGACATCTCTGGCTGATGTTTCGAGTGCTATTTTAAACAGGAGTAGTGACAGTAGACTTCCCTTCTAGCTCATGATTTTAGAAGGAAAACTTTTAGCTTTTTTCTATTTGATTCAGTGTTGGGAATTGATTTGTTATAAATGGCTTTTGTTCGATTGAGATAAGGTTTTATATACCTATTTTCTTAAGGTTTTGTTCATCATGAATAGATATTAGATTTTGTCAAAGTCTTTTTCCTTCATCTACTGAGATGAGCATGTGATTTTTCCCTTGTTTTGCGTATGTCATATGTGACATTTATTGATTTGCATATGTGAAGCCATCCCTGCATCCTTGGGATAAGGGTTACTTTGTCATGTTATCATGCTATATGATTTTTGATAATTTGTTGCATTCTCTTTGCCAATATCTTGTTGAGAATTTTTGTGTTTGTATTCATTAAAGAGGTTGTCCTGTAGTTCTCATTTTTGGCTGGGTCCTTTTCTGGTTTTGGCATCAGGGTTTGCTAGCTTCCAGGAATAATTTTTAGAGTATTCTTTCCCTTTCAATTTCATTAAAGAGCTTGAGAAGCATTGGCATTACATCATCTGTGAAGTTCTTGCAAAAATAAGCATTGAACTCACTCCGTCCTGGGCTTTTCTTAGTTGGTAATTTTATACGTGCCTCAATTTCTTCACCTGTTACTGGACTATCCAGGGTTTTGATACCTTTTTGGTTCCATTTTGGTAATTCATTTGTATTCATTTCTTCTGGCTCTTCCAATTATTAGGATATTGTTTCCCAAAGTAGTTACTAATAACCTGGATTTTGGTGGTGTCCTTTGTGGTTTCACATTTTTCATTTCTAATTGCATTGATTAAGTCTTTTTCCCTTATTTTGCTAAGATTGGCTAAGACTTTGTTTTCTTTGTTTATTCTTTCAAAGAACCAGCTTTTCAATTCATTGATTTTTTTGTATTTTTTCTGAATTTCATTAATTTCTGCTCTGATCATTATAGTTTCCTTCTTTGTACTAGATTTGAATTTGGATTATTCTTGTTTTTCTAGGATCTTGACATGCACCATTAGGTTATTTATTTCTGGTCCCTGTGTTTTTCTGATGAGGGAATTCAGAGCAATAAACTTCCCTTTCAAACTGCTTTCATTGTGTAATATGAGTACTGGGATATTTTACTGGCATTATAGCTTAATTCTAGCAACTGTAATTTCTTCCTTGGTCTCATCTGTAATCCACTGATTATTCAAGAGATTGTTGTTTAATTTCCATGCATTTATAACATTTCTGTGGTTTCTTTTACCATTTATTTCTAATTTTGATGCACCGTGATATGATAATTTGCATGGGATAGTTTTGATTCTTTTATGTTTTCTTAAGCATGCTTTACAGGCTAGCATGTAGTCTATTTTGGAGAAAGTCCCAGGTGCTGCTAGAAGAATGTGTATTCTGTTGTTGTAACAGTCTGTAGACATCTAGTAAGTATATTTGTTTGAGGAGTTTTTCAACTTTGATTTTTTTTGTTGGGGCTTTCTCTCACAATTAGGAAGTAGATTTAGAAATTGAAAATCAAGTTCAAAATTTTCACAGAACTATGGATATTGGTTCATACCTGTGTTTGAAGTATCAGGAATGAATAATCCCTCCCCACCTCCCTCTCTTCTCTCTTCCTCTGTCTCTGTTACTTCATTAAGTGTTACAAAAACACAGGAACCTAAAACATTGAGTTAGCATTAGGAATCATTTTATATAATAGATAAAATAAATACAGTAGTCTTCACTTTCATTTTCCAGTTTTTAAAATACTGAGTTTTACACCTACATTCTTCAAAAATTATGAGAATTTTGATTTTTGTTTGTTTTTCTCTTTAAAAATTCATAGGTTTAAACATTTTTTGTATGTTAAAGATATTACTGCATTACTATTACATTTTTATAGTATAATTTTTATTAAATTTTACCATGATTAAGCAAGGTGACTTTACTGTTTTTGCAGTTTTATTAAAAAACCCCTGTATTCCAGAGAGTAAGAAAACTAAGACAATAAAGAAGATAGTAAAATGTAGCTGGTAAGCAAGAAGCTTCTGAAACATGTTAAATATAGATTCAGTAGACCGTCTGTGTACCGAAAATAGACAGGAAGAAATAAATTAACAGCTATTAAATATTCATAAGATATCAAATTTTTATGACCACTATAGTGCCCTTAAATAGGCATCCATTGGTGTCAGCCATCTGTCCTCACATATCTTCTATTTGAGACACAAAGAAAGACTCCACAGCTTGTCACATAGCAGGTTATAGGAGCTACAGCTCCTGGTCAGCCACCTTGACCATAATGAACTGTGATCCTTGTAATCTAGCAGGGAGGACTGATGCAGAGGAGGTGGGAAAGAAAGAAAATGAGGTAGTGTGGACCTTCTGTCCTCTCGAATGCTGCTATGACTCTATTGACCTACACTGCTTTGCTGTATGTTTTAAATAGATTTACTAAACCGTATAGTTTGAGCATGCACATTGATTTTTTGAGCCTTTCTGTCTTGTGACTTCTAGGATAAAGTACTTGATTAGCGTGGTGTTGTAACTGAACACAATGGATTCTCCTGGAGGTAAGTACAAAGCCAGTAAGCACAACCAGAAATTAAAATAGTGAAGAGAGGTTTATTATTTGCAGTAAATAAGGAGGGAACTGGGGGTGATTTCCAAAGCAGTGTCCCTGAGCGAACAAAGGAAGGGACTTTTACTGGAGAAACTCACACATATTCATGCAGCACAGGCTCCTCCTTGAATGGGCAGGTGGGCACAC
This sequence comes from Heterocephalus glaber, assembly GCF_053883595.1. Taxonomy (NCBI): domain Eukaryota; kingdom Metazoa; phylum Chordata; class Mammalia; order Rodentia; family Bathyergidae; genus Heterocephalus; species Heterocephalus glaber. The sequence goes on along the minus strand of NW_028258156.1, from coordinate 19,989,531 downwards.
TCATGAGCAAGCAAAGTTCACACATGGCATGTTCAAAACACAATGGCTAGGGGAGCCGCTAATCAGAGTTTGCTGTAGGTCACTTAAGCGGGTGGATCAGGATGACTGGGAGATTTTGGGTGACTTTTAATGTTTCCTGGCTGGCCTTATCTGAAACAAAAAGCAAAATTAGAGGCAGGCTTATAGACATTGAATGGAGCTATAGCTTTTTACTGACTGCTCCTGAGATTGCACTTACCTTTTAGTTAACACTATTGGGTAGCAGCAGCAAGGATATTGCACTGCCTGGCCAGTTTTGCATCTCAAAGGGAAAAATGCAAAAAGATCTGGGTGTGAAACTCAGTGTAAAAGCCTTAAGTTCAATTTTGGGTACAACAAAAACCAAAACACATTCCTGAAAACTACCTCAAGATTAAACAAATTCTCATCCCTGAGTTTATGTATATCAGTCATTTCTAGATAACATGGGAAGACTGAGAGAATAATAGCAAAGCTCAGCTCTATCTCAGAGGTGAGTTAATGCCAGATATTAGAAGTTCACATTTGGACAACTTTTGTTAAATACCTCTGAGACATCCAAGTTGAAATGTCATGGAGACAATCAGATACTGAATCTGAAATCTAAGAAAGATCCAATCTAAAGAAATACATTTCAGTCACCATCATATAGATGAAACCATTAGAGAAGAAAGAAGAAAGAAAAAACAGAAACAGTTGAGTCCAAAGACAGTCCAGTATTTCTAAAAATATCCTAGTTTTTAGATTTATCCATAGTAGCATGTGTCAGTACCTACGTTTTATTACTTACTGACTTTTATTCTTTTATTATGATATATCATGGTTTGCCCATTATTTTTTAAACATCTGAACTGTTTCCAGTTTATGGCTATTATATATAGCATGGCTATGAGTGTTGCTATTCAAGTATTTTGGTAGAAATAAGTTTTCAGTTCTCTAGAACAAGTACTTAGCAGTAGGATGGTAGTTTGGAGGTTATGTGTGCATTTGATTTTATAAGAAACTATGAAACACTTATTCAAAGTACCATTTCATATCCCCAACAATAATATATAAAATTTCAGGTGCTCCACAATTAAAACTCTCTATTAAATTAATATAGAAAGATGAAGGTGATCAGAAGGAATTTTAAAAGATATTCTGAAATTCCTTGAAATCCTGTTCATTGGTCAGGTTAGACTGTTCAAGTTTTGCCTTGGAGATGTGATTTAAAATAACACAAATTGAAATATACCAGTCAAACATCAAATATATTCTTAACTTCATATTCATAGCCCTGATAGTATGTTCTAGTCTGCATTTCTACTTTCATTAACTCTCACACTTAGCAGTTTCTTAAAAGGTTTTCACATATAAAGTTTTTTAGCATCCAGTAGTAAATTTTAAAAATAAATTCTAAAGACTTACAAAATACAGTTTTCAAAAATAGTTTTAGTATCTTATTCCTTTGATTTAAAGATAAGATTTTAATCACATGTATTATTTCCATGAAAATTAGTAAGATCATTAAAACTTATTTTTATAGCATGACTTGTCAACCACTGTTTGTTTGTTTTTTATGGTGGTTCTAAGAAACGTGGATGTGTTCAAAAGTGGGAAAAATAAACTCTACAGCTTAGGTGTTAGGCCCAAATTCAAATACCTATTGTTCTGCTTACTTTTTTTTTTCCTGTTACTTGAGCTCTCGGATTTCTATATAATTGCAAAAAACTGGTACTTCTTAGTCTTTCCCAGCATTTACAGAAAATATTTCCTTTTTTGATTTAACTCCTAAAATAGTTTATTTCTAAGTCTAAAAGCCAGCTGTTTTGAAGATAAAATTAATCACATTAGGTCTTCAACAATCTCTTTTCCTTTCCACAGCTATATTTGTATCTTCAAAAGGTCTAATCCAGTTAAAGGAAAAGGCAAAGATGTATGAAATCAGTTTGATTCCCAAAGCAAACTCAGAGAGAATCTTATATTTATTTTAGTAAACATATGGCTGCTGTCTAAGCCAAAATTAAAGGGATAAACAACTAAGAATGGACTAAGCCAAACAAATTAACTTCAAAATTAGATTTACATGTTGAGACCATCAAAATATTCACTGGCCCAACCCTTAATTTCTGAATGTCATCATCAGTTTGAGCCTTCTTATCTTTTCTTGCTGTTCCAAGCCTTCTGCATCAAAGTACCTTGGCTTTCCTGACATATAAGTCCTCTTTTGAGAATAACGTAATAAATTCAAGGCAGAATTTATTAGATTTTTACTGCTAATATTGTTCTCTCTCTGCTGTACACCCTTCTCACGCTTCTGATGAAATCCTCCTAGATGTTAAGGATGGGACAAATAAAGCACTACGTATTTAGTCTCACATACACCTTTCTGACAAACAAATTTTAGCAATGTATTTCCAAAATTGACATGACTAGTGAAAATGATACTTAATAGATTATGAAATTGTTAGATATACACTTACTGTGTGAACCAATATCTCCAGTATCTTAACATTTGGAGGGACTCTATAAGCCATTTTAGGTCTATTATGGCTTCTCTAATGGTTAGTAATGTTTCATCTCTACTGAAAATTAATTATACAGTAATTTATTGGCCAAGATCTATAACTGGTCCACCACATTATTTTGCTCCTCTTCAATGTAACCTTTTTTGGTTCCACTACTTTCTTCTTTATCTCCCCAACAAACTCTGTTAGTCTACAAGGCTTTCACAGAGGAGTGTTATGGTTTACACAGGTTGAGAGAGGAATAAAGAGGATTAACAGCAGTGAGGAAATTCAAGAAATGCAAGGTGTGATCAAACTGAATGGTGTGTTTAAATAAAAAAAAATTAGTACAGTAGAAGATGCAACCGTAAGTCCCCTCAAAATGGTTCCTCTCACTTCCATCACTTTTATCCCATTGTTCTTGTGACTTTCTGAAGAAATTCTAGAAGTTCTCTTTTCTGCCTTTAGTTCTGCTATTGTGGCTGCCTTGGTGTTCTAAATCAATTCAAACTCTTTACCTTTCATACTCATTTTGACTGTAAGGAAGAGCCGGAAGTTGACTGGTGTCAGATCTGGTGAATAATGGGGATGAGAAAGCACCATGATATTTTTACAAATCTCTTACTGTTGAATGACACTGAGCAGCAGTGTTCACCTCATTTCTGATAGTGTCTCCTAAATACACAACAGAGGACTCCAGAATCCCTTCAGAAAGTGCCAAGAATGATGGGATAAGTGTGTTTGAAGGGAGGAGAGCATTCTGAGGATTAACGACAATGTATCTTACTATAATAAATATTTCTAAGATTTAAAGAAACCCTGTGTGTCTGGATCAGCCCTCCTCTAAGGTCTTTGTCTCTTTTAACAACTTTTAATTTAAAGTGTACTTTGTGTTATATTTATATAGCTACCCTAGCTCTATTTTGATTATTTGCATAAAATATCTTCTCCTATTATTTACCTCCAGTCTGTTTGTGTCTTTAGATTTAATGTAAGTCTTTTGTGGATAACATATGGAGGGTTTCATCTCTTTACACTGAACTCAGGACCCTTTCAGGAGGGCTTCTGTCATTTTTCTATTTGATATCTATATGTCTTTTATTTTTATGGTTTTCCAATTCTTTATTTGTTTTTCTTTCTTTCTTTTTTTTTGGTGCCGGGGATCAAACGCGGGTTCTTGCGCTTGCACAGCAGGCGGCGAAACCACTGAGCTAAATCCTAGATCCTTCCTATTCTTTATTATGTTCTTTTGTATTTAATTGATTTTTTTTTTTTTAGTTCTTTCATTGGTACATTTTAGGTATACAATTCGTTTACATTTATCATTGGGTGCTTGTACCTGTACATGATGTATCTTGGTTCTTATTTTTCTCCCCATTACCTGTGCATCCTTCACCCCCACCGTCCTTCCCTATTTACATAGATTTCATTTCCATTTTTCTTTCTTTTCTCATAGGTTTTCCTTTCCCTCTTTTCCTTTCCCCTTCCCCTCCCTTCACTCCTTCGTCTTTGGACCTTTTCTCCTATTTCAAATTATCAATTATTCATTTTAATCATTTTAATCCTTGTTTACACTATCAGTTTCTCACACTAGAGAAACTATTCGGTATTTACACGTGTGTCTTATTTATTTCCCTTAAGAGTGTGGCCTCTATATGCATCCATTTAGCTATAAATGACTCTAGTTTTTCATTCTTTATGGCTCAGTAGTACTCCATTTTATTAAAAAACCACATTTTCTTTATCCAGTTTCCAGTTGATGGGCATTTGGACTGCTTCCAAGCTTTAGCTATTGCAAACTGTGCCTCTATGAACATGGGTGGACATATATCACTGTGGTATGATTCTTTTAGCTTAGTGGTTCTGCCACCTGCCTTAATTTATTTTTAATACCCCTTTCTCACTGAAAAGATGGCTTCCTTTCTCATTTCTTTTCATGTATATATTAGAGATATTTTCTTTAGAAGTTACATAAAGATTGTGTTGTTTGTTTTCATGCATGGGTGCAAATTTTTTTTTAAGTGTTGAACTGAACTATGTATGGAATGGATGATTTGTGCAATGATAGAAACATTTATTATTTACTTAGTACATAAAAAGTCATTAACAAATTTGTGGAACTAAAAAATTTCCTGTTCTGTTTCTGATTTTCTTTTACTAGTTGAAAGCCATTTATATGTTATGTGTTGTATGTTAGGTCTCATGGTATTAGACCTTTCATGAAAAGAACACCTATTTAAGAAGACAAAATCCAAATCACAACCCTAACTGGGAATTAACTCACTATAACCATGATGAATAAATCTGGTGGATAGAATATGAGTGGATTATTATCAAAATCTATCTCCAAATACAACAAGCACAGAACTAAAAATACTGGGATTCTGGTCTTTAATTTTCATTGCAAATTGGATGATAGCTGGCTGCAATTCTTGCCTTTAATTCTATGTAGTATCTCTCTTATTTGACAATTATTTAGCTTTTCCCCCCTTAAATTGCATTGAGAAAACTTATAAATTGATTATGAAACACAACAAACCAGTATGATCACAAATGAAGCACTATATATTTGCTTAAAAGCAAATGCTCTTCCAGTGATTAAAAAAACACACAAAAAATCCTTGATTTGGAAGTTAAACAGTAAAATTGTGCAGAGTATACAATATAAAGTTCTACATAACCATATTCCAGGAATGTATGTATATACTGTCATTTATTTTTCCTAAGAAAATCACTTTACACATATTGGGCCTGTGTTTTTTTTGTTGTTGTTTTTTTTTTCATGAGTTAGGGCCTATGATAATGCCTCAAACTGATTTAACATTCACATGCATCTACATTCATTACACAGACACACAATGTTATGAGTAGTTTACCATAAAAATATTTGATATTTGCCTATGCTTCTGAAAAGATCCATAAAGACTTACAATCTTGCTCATTTCTAGTTTTGAACATTTTCTTTCCTGCAGTTTTCCAAGAAAAACGATATTCTTTAGTAAAAGATTACTTGTCCTTCTTTCGTGATGGTATTGACACCTTCTATCAAAGTTCCAGTTGTTTTGAATGAGTCTTTTCTTTAAATCAGTTTCTATTGATAACAAAGAAATACAAAAATTTTAAAGACAAACTTCTGTGTAGATGCTAAGATAATTTCTCAATTATCTTAATTAATGGTTTCTCTCAAATTATTTATCTCTTTTTGTTTCTATCCCTTTTCTTTTTCTTTATCTCCTTTCCTTTTGCCTCCCTGTTGAGCATCAGAAGACTGCTAAACTGATTCAGAGCAATATCACCTTGGGAAAAATCACAAAATATTCTGAGATTATAACTTTCTGTCCTTTAAAATGATAACTTAAAAATAAATGATGTTTAATGTTACTTTTAGACTTGAAGTCTGTGATTTAAATACTTAATGAAATGCCACTAGCAGTTGTTTAACATAAGCAATAGTAAGCTTCACATGAAGACTTTTCAAAGCATTACATTTACTTGAAAAGCTTTGTTTTACTTTGAGCTGAAATGTCACATTAACCATGTGTCTTAGGTAATTTTTGTTCCAGAGGGTAGGTAAGTAATGCAACTAGGTGTAGCCAATTTTTATTTACAGTACAGAAAAAGTGAAAGCTAACAGGACTCCTAAAGAGGAGACTTTCTGAGGCCACCCATCATGAGCCTTAGACTGGGTATCATTGCTGGACTCTGAAGCATGCTAGGGACTCAGCCATAGGAGTCTCCGGTGCTATGCTATGGACCAGACTCAACTGCGTACCTCACGAACTCTTCCTCCTAGTTTATTTTTTCACCCTTTTCTTACAGTTGTGTTCTTTAAGATATACACAGCTTTGGCTTACTTAATTTAGCCCTTGATCTATCTTCAAGGCACTATCTTTTATCTCTTATACCAACTGTCCTTCAGCTAATTTGTTTTCTCTTAGTTCAGATTAATAAGACTGGAGCTGGTGAGTCTAGATCATCTTTTTAAACCAATCTGTTTTGGAAGGGGCCACATTTTGGCCCAATTAACTGTGGTAGGGATTGTAGGTAGGGCCATGCAGTAAAGTATATGACCACTGATGCTGTATTATTCAGCAAGAGGAGTGGGTTGCCTACTTCCCTTTGAAGTAGACGAGATCAGATAGGAGACATGAAACTTGTTAACACACCATGGCCTGGGCAGAAGATTATGAATGACAACAATTACTGTCATTTATATGCAACACTGTAAGATGAATTTTCATTAAGAAAAAGATTATAGTAAGAATTTAGAGGAAGTCTTGAACTTATCTTGAGCAACAAATGAGATTTAAAGTTTTTTAACTTTAAAAGAAGATAGACATTGAATTTCCTTAGGTAACAATGTTACTCTAAAGAAATGGAATTTAGAAATAAAAATTACATTTCTCTGCCAGTTGTACACCAGTAGCATGCCAATAGCATAAATCCTCAAGTGTTTATATAAAAGCAAAGGTTAATTGTAACATTTAAGTCAAAGTTTGTTTCCATTACATTTTTACAATTATTTATCAACTTACTACCTCCCTTGCTCTTCCTTTTCCTTCAGGTTGAAGTACCAGGTTAAAATTTGAAACCTATGACTTTGATGGAAAACGCGTTTTGAAAAGAAACAGGGGTTTGGTCTATTAGGGGTTATACTTTAGGAGTGAAGACTGTGTCGGTATTCGCTATGTGAATAACATAATGAATAGTGCAACATTCTGAAATCACTACCAACAGTAATTATTTTATGTTAATATTTTGTTTATAAATGGTGCCTTTTAACTGATATGAGACAATAACCAATTTTTATATCCCATAAAATGTATACTGTGCCACCAAATGCTAAAATTGAGTTGAAATTTATAACTCATTTATCTGAAGGATTTTTTTAGTACATACAGTGTATAAAAACATGTATTATTCATCCAAGTTGCTAACTCATTTGCATTTTCATTAAACTGTAAAGACTATATTGCTGTGCTGTGAGTAGAATTTTAACTTCATTCTGCTTTGAATGTGTAAAGCCAGATGTCTTGCTTTTAAAAATCCAAGTGTAAACTAATAAACACCTATATGTGTTACATACACATATTTAATATGTATGTATACGTGCCTTTAATTGAGGTACATGATTTATCTATTCTTATTTAAAATAAGATATGTTTCCATGTGAATGAATTGTTCAGATAAAGGGAACATTCCCTAAGGTGCTGAAACTCTTTCAAAATTGTTTGAAATATATTACAACTTTTTTCTTTTGAAACCAAATATAATGAATATATTTCTATTATTGATGAACCCAAGTCATAGTTTTTACAAGCTATTAACTAAAGTGTAAGAATATTTTGTAAAAATAAATGATTTCAAAGGCATATGCATATATATGTCTATCTTTATGGGCTCTTCCTAAAAGTCTTCAAGAAGAAAGAAGAGGGCATGGCTCCATTATGACTCCATTTTAACAATGTTTGTCATTTTTATTTGTTTCTTCAAGTTTGCTTAATAGATAAAGTTTTATTGATATTTATGAATAGCCACTACAAATATAGAGATGAGGAAAAGTAGAGATTTGTTAGTGAAGGAGATAGAATGGTGAATGTTAAGCAAGTAAAGACGGTATTTGGTCTTACTAGGGGTTACATTATGCTGGTATAATAATAACACTTAATAATTATTGAACACTTGCAATGTACAAATACACTTCTTTAAGTGGTTTAATTCATTTGTATCTCTATAAAGAAAATTACAAATTCATTACTCACAGTTGTTTATGAGGGAAACAAAGTAAATTTTTATTTTACTTGTTAATTCATAGCTGATAAGTGTTGGGAGTAGTTTTTTCAGTTTTTTTTAAATTTTTTATTTTTATTTTTTACTGCACCACAGTACATGTTTGCTGTACATAATGATCACATTTATCATGGGGAATTTGTACCTGTATGTAATACACCTTGAGTCTTTTCTCCCACTTACCCTTCTACTCCTTCCTATTTACAGAAGCTCTATTTCCATTTTTATCTTTTAATTCTTTTTCTTAAATTCTTTTTCTTTCCCTTCATTTCTTCCTCTAGCCCCAATATCTTGTTTCTCTTCTTATTTGAAAAACTTCTTTCTACTCCCTAATCTCTATCCTCTATATTGCTTCTAATTTTTACTCTGAGTTTCTGACACAAGAGAAACAATGTGATATTTAAATTTGTTTTTCTGATTTATTTCACTTAAGATTATGGTCTTAAGGGTTCGTCCGCTTATCTAAAAATGCATGAAGTTTATGCCTCTTTATGGCACAGTAGGTACTCCATTATATATAAATACCACATTTTCTTTATTCATTCATCTGTTGATGGGCATATAGGCTGTTTCCAAGATTTAGCTATCATAAATTTTGCTGCTATAAACATGGGTATATATGTATCACTGTGGTACAATCACTTTAACTCTTTCAGGAAGATACCTAGAAGGGTAATAGCTGAGTCAAACGGAACTTTTAGTTTTAATTTTGTAAAGAATCTCCATACTGATTTCTATAGTGGTTGTATCAGTTTACACTGCCACCAACAATAGAGAAGGGTCCCTACCACCACCACCACTACCACTGTAGCTTCACCAGTATTTGTTATCGGTTGATTTCTTAATGACAGCTATTATTTCTGGAGTGAGATGGAAGCTCAATGTTGTTTTAATTTCCATGTCTCAAATGGCCAGTGATGCTGAACATTTTTTCATGTATTTATTGACCATTTGTACTTCTTCATCTGAGAAGTTTCTATTCATTCTAGGCACCTATTTTTAATTGGGTCTTTAATTTTTCTGTCAATGAGTTTGTTATTGGTATACAGGAATGCTATTGATTTTTAAGGGTTGGGTTTGTATCTGGCTACACTGAATTTGGTTATTAATTATAGAAGTCTTTTGGTGCATTTTCCAGAGTCTTTATGTGGAACATCATGTCATCACCAAATGATAATTTAATGTCTTTCTTTTCTATCCATATTCCTTTTCATTTTTTTCTCTTGTCTAATTGCTCTAGCTAATGTTTTGAAAATATAATTGAACAGGAGTGGTGATAGTGGCCAACCTTGTCTTATTCCTGATTTTTGAACGAAAGCTTTCAGTTTCTTTGCATTTTGTAGGTAATTGGTCTTTGATTTTTCATAGACAGCTTTTACCTCGTTGAGATAAAGGCTTTCTGTTTCTATTTCTTTTAGGGTTTTTATTAGAAACGATGTTGAGTTTTGTCAAGTGCTTTTTCCGCATCTATTGAGATGTCATGTGATTTTTGTCCTTGCTTCTGTTTATCTGGTGTAGTATATTTATTGATGTGCATATGTTGAACCATCCCTGAATTCCTGAAATGAATCCTACTTGGTCATGGGATATATAATCTTTTTTATGATTTGCTGCGTTCTGTTTGCCAGTATCTTATCAAGAATTGTTGCACTTATATTCATTAAAGAGATTAGCTTGTAGTTCTCTTTTTTAGTTGGGTCTTTTTCTGGTTTTGGTATGAGGGTAATTCTTGATTCCAGGAGTGACTTTGGGAGTACTGCTTCCTTTTCAATTTCATTAAAGAGTTTGAGAAATATTGGTATTAGATCTTCCTAAAGTTCTTGTAAAATTTGGCAGTGAATCTGTCCAGACTTGGGCTTTACTTAGTTGGTAGCTTTTTAAATTACTTCAATTTTATTGACTGATATTGGATTATTCTTAATTTAGCATTGATAAAGCTTTTGATAAATTATTCTTAATTTAGCTTTGATAGTTCATATGTGGTCAATCAGAAAAAAAATATTAAACAAAGAAAGAGTTCAACTAAACCTTTGGACAACCTTTGATACCTAATGTTCCCCTCAACTACAGAATACACATACTTCTCAGCAACACATTGGACTTTCTCCAAAATAGACAACAAACTAGCCCAGAAAGCATGCTTACATAAATGCAAAAGAATCAAAATTATCTCATGGATCTAATCAGATCATAGTGTGCAGGAGACTGTCTTTTATCTCCCCCCCCCCCGCCCCCCCCGGCCAGCCCTGTGTTGTACATTGTACTGGAGACTAGAGCTTACTACAGAGGTTTCCAGTAATGTTTTAGGGGCCCCCAGTAATAGTGCAATAAAACTAGAAATCAATGCCGAAAGACACCACAGAAACCATGCAAACACATGAAAATTAAATGATTCCCTATTGAGTAATCACTGGGTAACAGATTAAATTGAAGGAGAAATGAGATAGTTCCTACAACCAAAGAATAATCCCAGTGCAACATACCAGAATGTATGGGACACAATGGAAGCAGTCCTAAGAGCCAAGTTTATAGAGGGGAATTCCCACATCAGAAAAACAGAACAAGCTGAAATAAATAGCCCAATAATGCCCTTCAAGGTTCTAGAAAAACAAGAACAATCCAAGTGCAAATCTAGTAAAATGAAGGAAATTATAAAAGACCAGTGCAAAACCTAATTCAATTGAGATAAAAAATACAAAGAATCAATAACTCAAAGAGTTGGTTTTTTGAAAGATTAAACAAAATAGACAATTCTTTAGCCAATAAGGAAAGAAAAGACCCAAACCCATGAAATTAGAAATAAAAAGGGTGAAATCACAACAGATTTTGCAGAAATACAGAAGATCATTGGTAATTACTTTGAGAAGCTGTACTCCAATAAAATAGAAGATTCAGAAGAAATGGGTAGATTCCAAGTGTTAGAAATATTGAAAACAAAATCTCTTGCCAACTTAACAAAGTTGTGTACAGAGGGAGATGGGAAAGAAACCATTTTGTTGTTTATTAAGTACAAGGCCAGACATGATGTGCATCACAGGCATCTTGCTGAGATTCCACAGTCTCACAGTTGCATGTAAATGAGCAGGTGCCATGTGTTAGATACATGTACTCAAGATAATGCCTGTCCTCAGGTAAGAGGCCTTGGAGCACCACCAGTCACAGGTGTCTTAAATTCACCTGGTAATTGTGGTGGCCATTTTTGCTTCCTAACTGGCTTAAACAAAAAAATTAACTTGTCTTTTTTGACAGGCAGTACTTTTGCAACTCAGAGAGGGGCCTCTGCCAAAGTTGAGCACAGAAAGTTGGAGATAGGGTGTTATCTTTCTCTGTGATTTCTTCTCCAAGAGATGGCTTCCAGATCCTTGAGGAAGACATTCATGGGTTGTTAAGCAGGCAAGATTTGCATATGTTTTAAAGAGGGAAAAAGCAATGCAAGTTTTTAGGAATAAATTCTTAAGAAAATGAAGTAGTCCCTTCCTTTATATTCAACACAGAATTAAGCCTCTTAGTTTTAATTGGTATTTTTCTTTTCATGAGTAAGTAAAATAATAAGGATTTGAATCCAGGGAATCTGGACAAAGCCCATGTTCTTAAACTACTGCCCTAAATGACCCTACTAATCATGTACTTGGCACAGAGAGTACTTCTTTTGTTCAATTTAAAAATTATATAATAAAAAATCCATCCATACAAACTCCAAGGGAGGAATATTCCAACTAAATTAGACAAGCTAAAAAAATTAATATAAAAAAGTTTGAAGTTTTCAAAGTGTCACCAGACTGAGTCTGAAAGGATCTGGAAAGAAGGTGAAGTGAGGAACTTAGTGTGTTCTAAACATCGAATGCTTGGGGGTTTACAGACTCCTGTTGCAGAGAAAGAATTTTCATGACTAATTGGTAAGAAGCATGGGAAAGATTTTATTAGGCAGAAATTAAAAAGTACAAAGAAATAGAGAGTGGTGCCTCAAGAGAGAGAGGCACATTATGAGGTGGAGCTGGGTGTATTTACGGAGTCTTGGGAGTCTATTCAAGATGAGTGATCTAGGATGTGTATTCCTACTGTATGTCAGGTTACCCCTCTGGGGCAATGAGAATGCAACTCATTTAGATGTGTTTAAACCTGAGATATGCTTGCAAGTGCAAGGGCCCGAGTTCGATCCCTGGTACCAAAAAAAAGAAAAAAAGAAAGAGAATATATTGACCAAAGCAATGAATTGTGTGTTGAACAATAAATTAATGAACATACTTTTGGTTGTAATTTTTTAGTACATAGCTAAAGCCAGAGACTCTCAATCTTTAACTTCACTATGCCTGAGGACTATGTGCTTTTCTCCAACAGAAATCAATCACCAGAAAGAAAGATGATTTAGGGGGTGAGCCTGCCCTGGAGTAGCCTGAAAAGAAACAGGAAAGAGTGAGTCTTAAAAAAGAGAACAGAGAAGTTGCAATGATAAGTCTTGGTACACAGGGTAGATAGGTGATAAGTAAATCTAGGAGAAGGTAGTTGGATTGGGAAGACAAATTCAGAGAGCAAAGCATAGGAGGAATTCAGGAATCGAGTTGGATATGGTAATGAATAGCAGCAATGTTAACAATGGAAGGCTGTAGTCAGATTGTGGAATGTTAGAATTTTACATTTTTGTAGATGAGTATAATTATGCTAAGGGAAGAAGTAAAAATGTGCATAAAATTCCTGTAAGTATTTCCTGATGAATTCCAATCAATGGAACTTCAATTAGAGCATTATCTCTTTAGGAATATAATAGCTAATTTTTATTAAATATCTTATCAATTTAACAATAAATGCATATGTAATCTCACATGTTTTATAAGTTAAGCCTCAGATTTTACTATCTCAGGAATTATTCAAAATAGTTAATTAGACCCACTTGTCTATACAATCACAGACCAACAGATACAGGATATTAATTTTGAATTTTTTTTCCATAAATCATTCTTTGAAAAGTTCCCACTAACCATATCACTTTTTAATTCACAGAATTGTTGTACTGGCTAGCCATCCAGAGGTAGGGCTAAAATCTATGCTATTGACATTTGCTTTTCTCCATGTGTACCTAAATAGACACTTATGGAAAACACTAACAAAAAGCGGATCAAAACAAATAAATGTTTTGCGGTATGTCAATGAGAACAATTGTTCACTACAGTCTTACAAACTAGCTCTAACGCATGCATATATATAATTTCAAAAGAATTGATATAATTTCATTTGATGGGATTTAAAGACTATAATAAAAAGAACTCGGTTCTGGCAAGGTTTAATATTTATATTGAAAAAGTACATATTTCTCAATGATATTATTCTATGATGAAAAAAGGGAACTGAAATTATCTTCAATTCCTCAAATTGAAAAGGCTATTTAGAGGCAATTGTACAATGCTAATAAATAGGAAAACCTATTAACATCTGATTTACTGGAGTGGTCAGGATTTGTAGCATGGTTTATTGCAGTTCACTTAGCACATAAGGCATGCATATTGTTTTTAATTTCCTTATACTCCCAGCTGAGTAGTAAAACTATTCTACATAGTATATTAGTAACAATAATAGAAGAAAAGCTGGAGACTCTCATTTCTGAAATATTTTTAAAAATTTATTTCTATGTCTGCTGCAACAACCACTCAAGGCATAAAGTTCTTAATGTGGCACTTAAACCTTCAAGGATCATTTAAATTAAATCTAAAACAATAAAACCTGAGCATCATTGTAGAGCAGAAAATCATGTTAAAAATCTATATCCCTGTAAATTGAGACATTTATGTATGCAACTTCCCTGTGCTATAGCCATCCCTCTCTTGTTTCAAATGATATTTCATTCAAATCAAAAGGAATTCACAATTAAAATAGTAGTTGTGATTTTATATTTCAATTATAATTTTAAAGTTATAATTCAGTAATGTTCCAGTTGAAATAAAGTCCTTCTAAGAACAGTGATCAGAGAGCTTTATTCTGTATTTAAAGAAGAGTCACTCGATGTTTATCCTGCCTGTCTGGACTTTGAGCTCTCTGCAGCTCCTCATAGACCCAGGAGAGCAGCTTAATTGAAGAGCAGTCACAGTAGATCATCAGCAGAAAGTGTGTGTGTTCCTAGGCTGTGGTGAATAAATGGGGAAATTTAGACCATTTCCTTAGGTTATCCCTAATACAGCTCCTTAAACCGTTACTTGTAGGGAAATGCAATCCTGAAATAAGGTGGTCAGAACACTGAGAGGGTCAAGATGGATGAGTAATCGCAGCTCTTATTGACCCACTTAAATAACTGGCATCTGTGAGGGCGAAGAACTGTGCTACGCTGGGGGCGGTCACTACTGTACTTTAGGAAAGGCTTGCTTCCCGCCTTCCCCATACTTCCGTTCTGGTATGGAGAGTGGATGAACATAAGATGGAAACCAATAAAGACCAATTGTGTTGGTTTCATAAAGGAAGCAAGTAGAAGCTGCAATGGGGAACTAATGGGAGAGCTGCATTAGTTGCTACTGAGGTAAGGGAAGGCCCCTCTTAGAAGGAAGATGTGCAGTTGAAATGAAATAAGAGGAGTCTGCAAAACAGGCAAAGCAGAAGAAAAGATTCTGAGGCAAGATATGTTTCAGTTTTAGGAAGAAAGCCGGGTGGCTGGGGTATCATCGCAGCAGTATGTGGCGGGTGTGCTCAGCATTTGGAGGGGGAAGAACGGCAACCTCATGGAAGACCTTACAGGTCCTTGACTGCAGAATAAATGCAGTGGTAAGGCATGGGACTGTTTTGACCAGATTAGGGGCATGATTTGATTTATATTGTTTGTTTGGTCAGTGAATTGTCAAAGTAGCGATGGATGCAGTAAGAGCTTATTGGACTTTGTCAAGAGACTGATAATAGTATGTGTCCCAGATTGTGCTATAAAGATGGAATGAAGAAGAAGCATTCAATAGTGCCTATGTTTAGGAGCTAAAACCCACGTGAGCACCTCCTCATGTATTGAGGGCATGGAATGAGAAGGGAAGAATCGTGCGTAATTCCTAGTCTTTGGCCCAAATCGATGCAGGATGGCCCTCTTTATTTAGATAGAGGGAAAATAATTGAGAGCCTAATGAGTATTTTAAGGAATCATTCTTTAATTGCGAAACTTTTTTGAAATCTAGTATAGCCCAGGAAAAAGCAATCACTAACTTTGTGACTTTTAACTGTTGACCACATTGCTCTAAGCCTCACTTTCTTCATCTGTTTAATACAGGAATTATAATATATACCTACCTGTGGTGATTTTTTCAAAAGATACCTGGCATAGAATACTATATTCTCAATAAACCCTAAGTGTTAAGATCAGAGGCAAACCATAGTATCTAAGTATGAAGGTCCCTTGTTTTCCTGGTCCTTGCTTCTAAACCCTAGTCTGTTTGGAGATACCCTGATATTTGCAAATTATTGCTATAGCAGGTCTAGAATTCTGTACATGTCCGTGTCTGCCTCAAAAGTTTGAAAGCTTCTGGCAAGCCACTGAGGGAGAAACAGAATATTTATCTCTACAAGTGTCAATAGAAATTTATTTCATTGATATGCCAGTGAAGTATTAATAGCCAGATATTGTAAATGCTAGTGAACTTGACCTTATATTTCTCTTATTTCTGCCAAATTTTGAGACTTCTTGTTTGGAAAAAACAAGAGGTTACCTTTTTTAAAGTAATCAAAATGTGTGTTTATAAGCATTAGTCACATTTACATTTGCATTCAGTAAAATTATTTCCCTTTTATATTTAGTCCCATGAATTTAGACAAAAGAATATATCTTTAATTTCTATGACAGTCCAATTATAGAACGGTTCTATCACTCAAAAAAATTGCTTCATATTGCCTCTTCACACCACCAGAAACTGGCAACAACTGTTTTGGTTTAGTCTTCTAAGTTTTGCATCACCAAGGATTATCACATAAATGGAAGCATTCAGTACCTTCATCCATGTTATTACATCTACCAGTATTTTTTCTGTTGCTGATTAGAATTTCATTGTGGATTGCCTTTTGATATTATTATGTCTTTCACATAGTATAACTTTGGGTTTTTTTATTCATTAAGTTTATTGGTACATTTTATGTATACAATACACTTACATTCATCATTGGGAACTTGTGCCTTTACATGATATGTCTTGGTTCTTATTTATTTTATTTTTTCTCTGATAAAAAGGGTCATTTATTTAATTTATTTTTTTGCTTAAATTCTTTTATTGGTACCTTTTAGGTATATAATAAGTTTACATTTATCATTGAGTGCTTGTACTTGTACATGATATATCTTGGTCCTTATTTTTTTCCCCATTACCTGTGCGCCCTTCACCCCCTCCACCCTTCCCTATTTACATAGACTTCGTTTCCATTTTTTTCTTTTCTCATAATTTTTCCTTTCCCTTCTTTCCTTTCCCCTTCCCCTCCCACTTCCCCTACCCCTTTGGACCTTTTCTTCCTATTTCAGTAGGTTGGTTCTTTTTTTTTTTTTTTTCCCATTCCCTTGCCCTTTCTTCAACCCTTCCACTCCTCCCTATTTACAAAGACTTTGTTTTTGTGTTTTCCTTTTCTCATATTTATTCCTTTCCCTACTTAACTTTGTTTTGATGTAGTCCAATTTATTCTTTCTCTTTTATAGATTGTGCTTTCAGTATTGAGCCTAAAACCTCAGCATTTTTTCCTCCTCTATTTACTGTGAGATATTTTATTCTTTGAGGTTTTATATTTAGGTTAATGATCCATTTTTTTGCATGTAGATATCCAGTTGTTCCAGCATGTTTTGTTGAAAAGACTATAATTTATCAATAGAATTGCTTTTGTGCTTTTGTAAAAAAAAATAGTAATTAAATACCATATGTTTGAGTTTATATCTGGCTTCTCTGTTCCATTGATCTATACTTAGTTTTTTCACAGATACATTATCTTCATTACTGAAGACTAAAATTTATATGTCTCAATATTGTTAGTTCTCCCCTATTCTTGTAGAAATGGCTTTGAGGGAAAATTGAAGAATCTTCCATTGGACTTATGGTTTCATCCCTTCATAAGTCTTCATCAACATTCTCATCTTCTCCCACCACAGTCCTTAGTTATTTTCTTTTTTGCTGCATTCTTTCCTTCCTTTCATTCTTTATGATGCTGCAAATCTTATAAAACTGCTACCATCATTCTCTAGCTCAAATATTTCCCGTGACTGCCTATGAAATATCAAATAGATTCCCTACTCCAAAACACTTACTTTTTAGTATAGCTCATCTTGTATCACTCATGTTAACTCTGTCATTGTTATTTATAACTTCTGTAATCATTTTATTACAAGTATTATGTACTTATATGAAATGAAATATAATACATAAAATCATTAAGTGAATTATTTATTATTATTAAGTACTACTTCAGTTAATATGTACTGTACTAAATGAGTTACAATCCCATAAAATAGAGGTTATTTTGTATATCTTTTGAATAAATGAAAGCTCAGAATGAGTAAATAAGCTAAATTAATAAGGTGAATATTAGATATAATATTTCAGCTTGTCTGCATGTTCTCCCTGCTTGTCTTAGAACTCCCCAGCATACACAATCTAAAACAGCACAATGACTTCAGCTGTCATTATACACATCTCTCTTACTAAATCCCTTATTTGTGATCTATTTCCCTCTTATCTATGCCTATTTAAAGTCTAATGGTACTTTAAGAAAAATAATGCTCCCTTTTTTATCCATAAGTCTCTCAGCAATGTCTCCAGTTAACTTTGGATTACCACTTATGGGAATTATTTTTCAGCCTTATGTGTAGCTGTCAGTTAGAATTTAATTTTATAATGATTTTTTCCATGTTACAGTTCTTTGTCAAAATAAGTTATAACCTTCTTGAAGTAATGACTTCAGTGCATTACAGTTTATAATACCTAAATCTTAGAAACAGCCCAAATGCCCATCAACTGATGACTGGATTAAGATGTTGTTTATAAAATGGAGTACTAGTCAGCCATAAAGAATGAGAAACTAGAGACATGTATAGCTAAATGGTTGCACATTGAGGCCATACTCTCGAGTAAAATAAATAGGACACACGTGTAAATACTGAATAGTTTCTCTGGTGTGAGAAACTGAAACTTTTGTGTATTTTATAATGCCACATATTGTTGGTCCCATAGATTTGCTCAATAGCTAAATTTCATCAAAATGCTCTAGTCTTAACTGATATACTCAGCTCTGTTAAATACAACTTCACCGCATTTATCTCTTTTCCTTACTTCAGCATTGGGGTTACAATGGCGATCTTCAACTTCTAATTGTATCTAATATATCATATGCATATATGTTTGTATATATATACATATGTATATATGGGAAGTTTTGTTTGAATAGTGTTTAATGTATTTTCTATCAGAGACCATAGTTACCAGCTTGAAATGTATCACTTTGAAAGGATATGATAATGATACTCAAACCTGGCTCTATATTAGAATAAACTAAGGAGTTAAATGTTAGTTCTCAATTAGTTGATCTGAGATTGGATTTAGGACTTGTATCTATTAAAAGTCTCTCATTAAAATCATTTTTAAAATTCTAAATTTTAACCGCGTTTTAGAATTCTTGGACATTTCAGGCAGGTAAAGAATATCTGGTGTAGATAATATAAACAAAGTTAGATTTGACAGTGGAAATTGAAGCATAATTGATAAATATTAATACGAAAAGCTCCAAATATTTTATATAATGAATTATATATCACTCTGAATTTTTTTTTTTTTTTTTTGGTACTAGGGATTGAACTCAGGACCTTGCAGTTGCGAGGCAGATGCTGGAACCACTGAGCTACACCTCCAGCCCAAAGGTCAGACTGAAAATTTATTACAAATACCAAATATTAAGTATTAACATACCAATGTAAGATCACACCATTAAGTGTTCGGAAAAATTTCAGAATCTATATGACAATTTATTTCCAACTGTTTATTATATTTGTCTAAAATGATTATATCATAAGGAAATATTAACACCACAGAATAGAGTAGATTGAGTACATACTGTCTCCAAATAGCTAGATATGTTGAATGAAGTAGTCATTCAAACATTTGGAATAGTTGTTGGGCATATATCCCTGATATGATTAAAAAGTTAATAGGAGATATATCCTATTTTGAAAGTGGAGATGTTCAACAATGATCATAGTAAAAAGAACAACAATCAGAAGCAAATTTTAGCAAAAATCAAAGCAATCAAAAGATGGATTGGATATGTAACTTTAAGCATTAGAGAATCACAAAAGAAAATCCATTAATAAAATTAAAGCAATAATTAATATAGTATGAAACATTCAAATAGTTGTATAGAAATGGTTAAAATTTCCATTTTCTATTTTTCACACATAATAAATAAAGCAAAACTTCTAATTGGTCTAAGATAGTAAAAAGTTAAATACCCAAACACAAAAATAACTATAAAAAGGGAACCTAACCATTAACACAGAAAATAATTAAGAAAATGTGTATGAGTTTATGCTACTAGGAACAGGGTGAGTTGGGAAAACAGAAAACTGGATTTGAATAGTTGAATGTAGTCTTTGGCCTTCTTATTGTAACATTTTAAAAATTTGAGGGAGTTTTTATCCTAGAAGAAAGCAATCAACAAATCATTTATGAAATTTTATTATGAAATTTTTCTCACAAATGCAATCTTTTAATAAACTAAGCAAACTAAATATACTTGGGGTTTTTTTCTTGTTTGCTTCTGCTTAGGCAAGAAGCATAGCAGTATCAATGAAGCCAAGAGTTGGTTCTTCGAAAGAATCAACAAAATTGACAAACCCTTAGCCAACCTTGTCAGAAAAAGGAAACAAAAGGCCCAAATCCATGCAATTAGGAATGAAAAGGGTGAAATGACAACAGACCCAGCAGAAATCCAGAGGATCATCAATACCTACTTCCAGAACCTATATGCCAATAAGATGGACAACACAGAAGAAATGGACAGATTTCTAGATACATATGAATTACCAAAGTTGAACGAAGACGACCTAAAAATTCTGAACAATCCAATATCAACCAATGAAATTGAAAATGTAATTAAAAACTTATCAACTAAGAAAAGCCCGGGCACTGATGGCTTCACTGCTGAATTCTACAAGACATTTAGAGGAACTGCTGCCACTACTGTTTAAACTCTTCAATGAAATTGAAAGGGAAGCAATACTCCCAAATTCATTCCTGGAAGCAAGCATCACCTTGATCCCCAAAGCAGAGAAAGACCCAACTGAAAAAGAGAACTATAGGCCAATCTCACTAATGAACATAGATGCAAAAATCCTTAATAAGATAATGGCAAACAGAATGCAGAAGATCATCAAGAAGATCATGCACCCTGATCAAGTGGGATTCATCCCAGGGATGCAGGGATGGTTCAATATACGCAAATCAATCAATGTAATACACTATATCAATGGAGCCAAGGACAAAACCATATGATTATCTCCATAGACACAGAAAAAGCATTTGACAAAATCCAACATGCATTTATGATAAAAACCCTACAAAAAATTGGAATAGATGGTTTCTACCCCAAACTGATAGAAGCCATCTATGAAAAACCAACAGCCAATATCATACTAAATGGTCAAAAACTGAAATCCTTCACACTAAAATCAGGAACAAGACAAGGATGTCCACTATCACCACTCTTGTTCATTATAGTTCTGGAAACATTAGCCATGGCAATTAGACAAGAGAAAGAAATACAAGGAATAAAGATGGGTAATGAAGAAGTCAAATTGTCATTATTTGCAGATGACATGATACCCTATATAGAAGACCCCAAGAACTCCACCAAAAGTCTTCTAGACTTAATAACCAAATTCAGTCAAGTAGCTGGTTACAAGGTCAACACACAAAAATCAATAGCTTTCCTCTACACAAATGACAGACTCACTGAGGGATAAATAGGGCAAATAATTCCTTTCACAATAGCATCCAAAAAACTGAAATACCTAGGAATCAACCAAATGAAAGAAATGAAAGAGCTCTTCTCTGAAAACTATGGCACTCTGAAAAGAGAGATTGAAGAGGATATCAGAAAATGGACAGACATCCCCTGCTCTTGTCTAGGAAGGATTAATATAGTGAAAATAGCCATACTTCCAAAACTGCTATATATATTCAATGCAATCCCAATTGAAATTCCAGCAGCATACTTCATGGACCTTGAGAAAACAATCCAAAAATTCATTTGGAACAAGAAGAGACCCAGAATAGCAAAAACAATTCTAGGTAACAGAGACATGGCCGGGGGTATCACATTCCCCAACCTGCAACTATACTACAAAGCTACTGTGATAAAAACAGCATGGTACTGGCAAAGAAATAGACCTGAGGACCAGTGGAACAGATTAGAACATGCAGAAACAATGCCAGACACACTCAGCGATCTCATCTTCGAGAAAGGAGCCAAACACCCTCACTGGAGGAAAGATAGCCTCTTTAATAAGTGGTGCAGGAAAAATTGGGCTTCAACTTGCCAAAGATTAAAACTAGACCTATATCTCTCACCATGCACTAAACTAAAATCAAAATGGATTAAAGATCTAAATATTAAAATAGAAACTCTGAACCAGTTGGAACAGAGGTTAGGTAGAACCCTTGAAGACATCGGTGTAGGAAAAGATTTTATGAACAAAACCTCAGTTGCCCGTGAACTAGCATATTCAACAAGTGGGATCTCTTCTTATTAAAAGGCTTCTGCACGGCAAGAGAAACCACCAACAGTGTGAAGAGACAACCCACAATGTGGGAAAAAATCTTCACCTGCTCTTCCTTAGACAAAGATCTACTCTCTTGAATCTATAAAGAACTTAAAAAGATCAGACCTCCCAAATTTAAAGACCCAATCCAAAACTGGGCATCTGAAATGAACAGACATTTCTCAGACAAAGAAGTAGAAATAGCAAATAAATACATGAAAAAATGTTCAACATCACTGGTCATTTGAGAGATGCAAATGAAAGCAATGCTGAGATTCCACTTCACTCCAGAAAGAATGGCTGCTCTCATGAAATCAACCAATAACAAATGCTGGCAAGGCTGTGGGGAAAGAGCGACCCTGCTCCACGGCTGGTGGGAGTGTAGACTGGTGCAGCCACTATGGAAATCAGTATGAAGATACCTCAAAGAACTAGGACTGGAAGTCCCATTTGACCCCGCTATTCCACTGCTGGAGATCTTCCCCAAAGAATTAAAAGAATCATACCACAGTGATATATGTGCACCCACATTCATAGCAGCACAGTTTGTAATAGCTAAAAGTAGAACTAGAAGTCCCATTTGACTCCGCTATTCCACTGCTGGGGATCTTCCCTAAAGAATTAAAAGAATCATACCACAGTGATATATGTGCGCCCATGTTCACAGAAGCACAGTTTGTAATAGCTAAAACTTGGAAACAGCCCAAATGCCCATCAACTGGAGACTGGATGAAGAAAATGTGGTTTTTTTAATAAAATGGAGTACTACTCAGCCATAAAAAATGAGACATTAGAGACATTTATAGCTAAGTGGATGCACATTGAGGCAATACTCTTAAGTGAAATAAATAGGACACACGTGTAAATACTGACTGAATAGTTTCTCTAGTGTGAAAAACTGAAAGTGTAAATAAGGACTAAAAGGTATAATGGGTAATGTGAAATAGGAAGAAAAGGGGCAAAAGGGAAGGAAGTGGAAGGGCTAGGGGAAAGGATAGAAGGGAATGGAATTAATATGAGAAAATAGAAAAATAGGAACAAAATCTTTGTAAATAGGGAGGAATTGAGGGGTTGAAGGGAGGGCTGGGCAAGGGTGAAAAATAAGAACCAAGAGAGACTATGTAAAGGTGTAAATTTCCAATGATGAATGTCATTATATTGTATACCTAAAATGTCCTAATGATTAGAATGAATAATCGATAATGTAAAATAGGAAGAAAAGGTCCAAATGGGTAGGCGTAGTGGGAGGGGCAGGGGAAAGGAAAGAAGGGAAAGGACAAATGATGAGAAATGGAAAAAGTTGAAATAAAGTCTTTGTAAATAGGGAAGGGTGGAGGGCATGAAGGGAGGGCTAGGAATAGGAAAAAAATAAGAACCAAGATGCATTATGTAAAGGTACAATTCCCAATGAGAAATGTAATTGTATTGTATACCTACAATGTACCAATAAAAGAATTTAAAATTAAAAATATAAAATAATTAGTTACTGTAATTAAAACTAGGACAAAATAAATATTCTCTTAATTACTATATATATTAAAGAGTGTTCTAAAGTTTTAGTTATTTCAGTATCTAGGAGAAAGAAATAATATTTGCAATAATTAGAAAAAGGTTACTATCATGTGCTTATAACAATTGCTTGGCAGCAAAACTTCAGGAATTCAATAATGAAATTATGATAAAAGAGTTCAGAATGGTTACTAATTATAAAGTATGTATTTCTCTATATATCAGAAATCAGTTTGAAATATGAAAATTCAAAACTTCAGGTATATTTCACAATGCCAACAAAAATTAAAACTGTCCAAAAGTCAAAGTATATAAAGGAAGAAAAATAATAGTGCAAAAGTATAAGATTTTGCTACCACATAAATCTTGATTTGTATATCATATATATCACTAAGAGAAGACATTCATTGATACTGTTTTTGAGGTAAATGCTATTATATACACATCATGTAAATAACTTAATCTTCACAATCCTATGAGGTGGGAATACAGTGCTTATTTTATGTACAAGTACAAAACTGAAGTACAAAATTAATCTTTTTAAGAACATAGCTAATAATTTGTGAGGCTTGAAAACAAATATTAACATTTGCTTTATATATTTATGTGCTCTGATGTTGGATGAATATATAGTTGTTATATTTTCTTAAAAAGTGCTGGGGATTTAGCTCAGTGGTTTTGCTGCCTGCTGCGTAAGCACAAGGACCCGAGTTCGATCCCCAGTACCAAAAAAAAAAAACAAACTGACTCCTTTATCAATATATAGAATTTATTTTTTTCTCTTTTTACAATTTTTGACTTACAGTCTATTATGTCCTGCTGTCACTTGATTTGCATTTGGATGGAATATATTTTTTCATTGCTGTACTTTCAGTCTGTGTATATTCTTACAGGTAAAGTAAGTTTCTTGTAGGTACCATGTAATTGGGTCTTGTACTTTTATAGTTTGAGACACTTTGCCATTTGATTAGTGAATTTAATCCATTTATATTCAAGATAATTATTGATTGGTATGAACTTAGAAATGCTATTTTGTTCATTGTTTTCTAGCTGTTTGTAGATCTTTTATTTATTCCTGTCTTCTTTCATAATTTACAAATTTCCTCCAGTGGTACACTTATTTAGGTCTGATATGGATTTCTGCTTTGTGATTATCATGAAGCAAACATAAAACAATCTATAGTTATACTACTTTAAGATAACAACTTTGATCAGATATAGGATACTAAACTTTTATTTTAATCTCCCATTTTGCTTTTGATGTCACAATTTATCACTTTACATAATGTATGTTTTAGCAAATTAGTGTAGCTACTATTATGTTTATAATTTTTCTTTAAATATCTGTAATCTTTCACCTAGTTTCCTTAGTTCTAATTAAGCTACTTTCATATACAGATAATGGTTCAAATTGATGTTTCTAGTGGAGGACAAGTACTGAAAAGTCCTATTGCACCATCTTGCTAATGAGATTCCCCTTTATGTACCCATTTATGTGTTCCCCTTTTTTACTCAAACTTTTGTAATTGTTTATGCTTCTAAATAAGAATATTTGGATATTTTATTTATTCTGGTGTTTAATCCAATGTATATACAAACAATGACTTTATTACATTATCCAATGATATTCATATTAAGCCACTTACATCTTTTAAGTTTTATTTTCTATTTGTTCTACATTCTTTACATTTTCTTTTCATCTTTTTCTTGTTCACATATTCTCTCTTTAAATGTGCATAATTTATTTGATGTCTAGGTCAGAACAACTCTAGCTCTCTCCATTATCTAGTTTTAATTCATATTTTCTACTTTATATAAGGAATTGTTTTCTCTAGAAAATAATCTACAATATCCTTCTAGGTTAGTCATTCCTTTGCCTGACTCTCATATGCTGTGTGTACATTTCCATGTAGTAGTCATTACCAGATAAGACAAGGAAAGAATATCGTTTTCTCTTTTCATCTCTTCTGTAATTTTGGGTAAAACTTTAATCACCTAATATGTAGTTACTTGCTTCTTCTGAAGGAAAAAGAAAGATGAATATTAATCTTAATATTGATTGTGATTGATTTATTAAAATCATAATTTAATTAAATGATTACCATTAAATATTAATGCTACATTATGATCCATTCGTTAGTCACAACTTAAACGTCTTTGTCTATGGTTGTGTAATGAATACTTCTAAAACTAGTAATTTTAAAATAACTATCTATTATATTTCAAAGTTTTGATGGTATCCCAGGCTTAGTTGGCAGGTTTTCACTTAATGTCTTTCATATATGCACTTGTAGACAGTGGCTGGTTCTAGAGTCATGGACAGCTCGCTGGTCTGCATATCTATAGTAACTCATGTGGCTGGCAGTCACTGATAGCTTTTGCATAGTATCATACATGCCTGTTGACCAGGATGCCTATATGTGGCCTCTGCATGTGGCTTGGGTTTCTCATGCTATGGTAATTAGGCTTGGAGAGGATCATCCCCAAAACGAGCATTTAAAGACACTCAGATAGAAAATACCAAATTTCTAGCAGCTTCATTTTCACTGTCAAAGTATGTCATATGACCAAGAAAGACTCAAGGGGAATAGATTACACAAAAATCAAAATACCTTTGTTGTGGTTTATTATAGGTAAACTTTAGAGACAAGACACTACTGTTTTCTCCTCAGTTACCCACCAGATCCATTCCAAATATAATATAATATACTCTCCTTTCCCAAGACACTGAAAGAGTCAGCTCATTATAACATTTGTTTCAAGATGGAAGTCCAAGATATAATGCTAATGATATCCAGGTGGAGATAATTTTCCTTAGAGGTGGGATATTAATTTGTTATTGCAACTATAAAAAGTTACTGTGAATTTAGTGGCTTAAAACAATAGAAAGTTATTTCATTATATATCTGGAGGTTAAAGGTGTAGATATATCTAGATGTAGATATATGTAGATATATATATATATATGTAGATAGATAGATGTAGATATATCATTAGTTGAGTTCAGAAGACTATAATCAGAAGTCTAAACTGAGAAGGACATTATTTCTTCTAAAGGATTCAGAGGGAAATCCATTTCTTTACGTCTTCCAGCTTCTAAAGACCATTTTGGCATTCTTTATTTTGTGATTGCTTACTCCATATTTAAACCCAGGTGCATAGCATCTTCTCTCTTCCACCTATAAAAACATTTGGAATTACAGTATCTTATGCTTACCCAGAGAGCCCAGGTTAATTTCTCTATGCCTATATTATGCACATGTGCAAAGTTTCTTTTAAAGTTTAGGGTGGCACGTTAAGAGATTTTGTGGATCAGTGCAGAGACATCTTTGGCCTAACACAAACACTTTCTGATATAGTAATGGTAGTATATTACTTCCTTTGATGTGAATTCAGCTCATTGAAGAGAATATACCAATAGGCAATGGTGTCTCAAGGATAAGACAAGTAAATAGTTATTTTTGTCCAAGAATGGCAGGAATGACATATCAATAACATCTCATTAACAATTCTCAAATACAGCCAGACACCTATGACCATTTCCTTGATTAGGTATTAGTACTATTACCTGGAAGTTGTTCTCCTTGACCTTACTTTATCTGGTTGTTAGTCACTTTTAGGCTCTTCATTTTAGCATCTGGATTCTCAGCTTTTCTTTCTCAATAATTGTTAAGAAATGGATTATAATTCTATTTGATAAAATTCCTCAGCTTCATTCCTCCCTGTCAGGAGGCTGGGACCAAAGGGATTTGTTTAATTTTGAACTGTCTTTGTCCATCTTACTGAAAGTTGACAATGCTTCCTTAAATATCTTTTAAAATTAATTTTATTGGTACATTTTACCTATACAATATAATGACATTCATCATTAGAAATTTGCACCTTTACATAATCTCCTTTGGTTCTTATTTTACCCCATTCCCCTGCCCTCCCTTCAACCCCTCCATCACTCCCTATTTACAAAGACTTTGTTTCCATTTTTTAATTTTCTCATATTAATTCCATTCCCTACTTTCTTTTCCCCTACCCGTCTCCACTTCCCCCTCCCCTTTGCCTTTTTCTTCCTATTTCACATTACCCATTAAACCATTTAGTCCTTATTTACACTTTCAGTTTTTCACACTAGAGAAACTATTCAGTCAGTATTTACACATGTGTGTCCTATTTATTTCACTTAAGAGGATCACCTGAATGTGCATCCATTAGGCTATAAATGTCTCTAATGTCTCATTTTTTATGGCTGAGTAGTACTCCATTTTATTTTTTAAAAGCACATTTTCTTTATCCAGTCTCTAGTTGATGGGCAGTTGGGCTGTTTCCAAGTTTTAGCTAATACAAATTGTGCTGCTATCAATGAGGGTGCACATATATCACTGTGGTATGATTCTTTTAATTCTTTGGGGAAGATACAAAGCAGGGGAATAGCTGGGTCAAATGGGACTTCCAGTCCTAGTTCTGTGAGGTATCTCCATACTGATTTCCATAGTGCTTGCACCAGTTTATACTCCCACCAGCAGTGGAGCAGTGTTCCTCTTTCCCCACAGCCCTGCCAGCATTTGTTATTGGTTAATTTCATGATAGCAGCCATTCTTTCTCGGGTGAGGTGAAATCTCACTGTTGTTTTCATTTGCATCTCTTCAATGACCAGTGAGGTTGAATATTTTTTCATATGTTTATTTGCTATTTCTACTTCCTTATCTGAGAAATGTCTGTTCATTTCAGATGCTCATTTGGGATTGGGTCTTTAAATTTGGGAGGTCTGATTTGCTTAAATTCTTTATATATTCTATATAATAGACCTTTCTCTGAGGAACAGCAGGTGAAAACTTTTTCCCACATTGTGAGTTGTCTCTTCACACTGCTGGTGGTTTCTCTTGCTGTGCAGAAGCCTTTTAATAAGAAGAGATCCTACTTGTTGATTGTTTGTGCTAGTTCACAGGCCACTGAGGTTTTGTTCATAAAATCTTTTCCTACACCAGTGTCTTCAAGAGTTCTACCTAACCACTGTTCCAGCCAGTTCAGAGTTTCTGTTTTTAATATTTAGACCTTTAATCCATTTTGATTTTAGTTTAGTGTATGGTGAGAGATATAGGTCTAGTTTTAATCTTTGGCAAGTTGAAAACCAATTTCTCCAGCACCATTTATTCAAGAGGCTATCTTTCCTCCTGTGAAGGTGTTTGGCTCCTTTGTCAAATATGATGTGGCTGAGTGTGTCTGGAGTCGTTTCTGCATCTTCTAATCTGTTCCACTGGTCTTCAGGTCTGTTTCTTTGCCAGTACCATGCTGTTTTTATCACAGTAGCTTTGTAGTATAGTTTCAAGTTGGGGGATGTGATACCCACTGCCATGTCTCTGTTGCCTAGAATTGCTTTTGTTATTCTAGGTCTCTTTTTGTTCCAAATGAATTTTTGGATTGTTTTCTCAAGGTCCATGAAGTATACTGCTGGGATTCCAATTGGGATTGTATTGAATCTATATAGCAGTTTTGGAAGTATGGCCATTTTCACTATGTTGGTTCTTCCCATCCAGGAGCAAGGGATGTCTTTCCATTTTCTGATATCCTCTTCAATTTCTTTTCAGAGTGCTGTAGTTTTCAGAGAAGAGTTCTTTGATTTGTTAGGTTAATTCCTAGGTATTTCAGTTTTTTGGATGCTATTGTGAAAGGAATTGTTTGACCTATTTCTCTCTCAGTGAGTCTCTTGTTCATGTGCAGAAAAGCTATTTATTTATGTGTGTTGACCTTGTATCCAGCTACTTTGCTGAATTTGGTTATTAAGTCTAGAAGACTTTTGGTCTTGGGGTCTTCTATATAGAGTATTATGTTCTCTGCAAATAATGAAAATTTGACTTCTTCATTTCCTATCTTTGTTCCTTTTATTTCTTTCTCTTGTGTAATTGCTGTGGCTAATGTTTCCAAAGCTATATTGAAGGGGAGTGGTGATAGTGGACATCCTTGTCTTGTTCCTGATTTTAGTGTGAATAATTTCAGTTTTTGACCATTTAGTGTGATATTGGCTGTTGGCTTTTCATAGATGGCTTTTATCAGATTGAGGTAGAGACCATCTATTCCAATTTTGTGTAGGATTTTTAACATAAATGCATGTTAGATTTTGTTGAATGATTTTTCTGCATCTATTGAGATGATCATATGGTTTTGGTCCTTGACTCTATTGGTATAGTGTATTACATTTATTGATTTGCATATATTGAACCATCCCTGCATCCCTGGGATGAACACCACTTGGTCAGGGTATATGATCTTCTTGATGATCTTCTGCATTCTATTTGCCAGTATCTTATTAGGGATTTTTGCATCTATGTTCATTAGTGAAATTGGCCTATAGTTCTCTTTTTCGGTTGGGTCTTTCTCTGTTTTGGGAATCAAGGTGCTGCTTGCTTCCAGGAATGAATTTGGGAGTATTGCTTCCCTTTCAATTTCATTGAAGAGTTTAAACAGTAGTGGCAATAGGTCCTCTCTAAATGACTTGTAGAATTCAGCAGTGAAGCCATCAGGACCTGGGCTTTCTTAGCTGGTAAGTTTTTAATTACATTTTCAATTTAATTTACTGATATTGTGTTGTTTAGAATTTTAAGTCTTCATTCATCTTTGATAATGCCTACATATCTAGGAATCTGTTCATTTCTTCTGTGTTTTCTATCTTTTTGGCATATAGGTTCTCAAAGTAGGTATTGATGATCCTCTGGATTTCTGCTGGCTCCATTGTAATGTCATCCTTTTCATTCATAATTGCATGGATGTAGCCTTTTCTTTCCTTTTTCTGATAAGGTTGGCTAACGATTTGTCAATTTTGTTTATTCTTTTGAAGAACCAACTCTCGGCTTCATTGATCTTTTTTTTTTTTTTTGTATCATTCTGTTAGTCTCCACTGCATTGACTTCTGCTCTGATCTTTTTAATTTTCTCCCTTATATGAGCTTTAGGTTTCTCCTGCTCTTATTTTTCTAGAAGCTTGAGGTTCAGTAGCAGTATTGAGTATTTCAATACTCAATATCAGTATCATTACTCGATACTCAATATAAATATCAGTATTCAATATTCAGCATCAGTATTGAGTACTGAGTTTCAGTAGCAGTATTGAGGTTATGTAATTGGGCTCCCTCTGCTTTCCTTATATGAGTATTCACTGCTATGAATCTCCCTCGTAATCCTGCTTTCATTGTGTCCTATAGATTCTGATATGTTGTATTGTCATTGTCATTTAATTGTAGGAACTGTCTGATTTCTTCTTTAATTTCCTCTGTGACCTATTGGTTATTCAGAAGTGTGTTGTTCAATTTCAATGTGTTTATGAAATTCTTGCAGTTTCTTTTGGTATTGATCTCCAATTTCATCACATTGTGGTCTGATAACATACAGGGGATATCTTCAATTCCTTTGCACTTATTTAAACATGTTCTATGAGCAAGTATGTGGTCTGTTTTGGAGAATGACCCAGGTGCAGCTGAAAAGAACGTGTATTCTGATTTTGTGGGGTGGAAGACTCCGTAAACATCTGTCAAGTTCATTTTTTCAAGTGTTTGATTGAGTTCTAGTATTTTGTTGCTTATTTTTTGTCTAGTTGATCTATCTATTTGTGACAGTGGGGTATTGAGGTCCCCCACTAGTATTATATTAGTGCTTATTTGATTTTTCTTGTCCATTAGTATTTGTTTTATATAGTTAGGCACACTAGTATTTGGTGCATATATATTTGTGATTATCATTTCTTCCTTTTGGTTTGTTCCCCTTACAAGGATGTTGTGTCTTTCTTTGTCTCTCTTAATCAGTGTTGGTTTGAAATCCACTTGATCTACATAGAGGATAGCTACTCCTGCCTTTTTCTGGGTTCCTGTCACACGGAGTATTGTTTTCCACCCTTTAACTTTCAGTCTATGAATTTCTTTTTGAATTGCTTCTTGACTCATTCTGCCAGTCTATTTCTTTTGATTGGTGAATTGAGACCATTAGCATTGATAGTTATAACTGGTATGTATTGACTTATCATTGTCATAACTTTTTCTTTTTGTTGGATTCTCTCCCCTTGTGTTTAATTTCTTGTCATGCTTGATGGATTCATTATGTAGGTCTTCCTGGGGTTGTGATCTTCATTGTCTTTTCCTAGGATATTGTCTAAAATTTTTTGGAGTGCTGGTTTGGTATTCATGAAGTTCCTAAGGTGCTCTTTGTAATGAAAATATCTTATTTCTCCATCAATTTTGAAAGATTCTTTTGCAGGGTACATCAGTCTGGGTTGGAGGCTGTTTTCCTTTAGGGCTTGAAATATGTCCCTCCAAGCTCTTCTTGCCTTGAGGGTTTGTGTTGAGAAGTCTGCTGTGATTCTGATGGACTTTCTGTTCTATGTGATTTGTTTCTTTTCTCTAACTGCTTGTAGAATTTTGTTCTTCTGTTGAGTTTCTGGAATTTTAACTATTATATGCCTATGTGTAGATTTATTTTATTTTGGGGGGGGCGGTTTGGGTACCAGGGATCGAACTCAGGTCCTTATGCTTGTGCAGCAGGCGGTGAAACCACTGAGCCAAATCCCCGGCCCTAGGTTTATTTTTTATCATGGCTAGTTGGAGTCCTATATACCTCATTTATCTGTATGTCAAGTTCTTTTCCCCTGCTTGGGAAGTTTTCTGCCATCACTTCTGTGAACAGTTTTTTTTTTTTTATGTCATCTGTACTCTCCTGTTTCTTCATTGACTCTGATCAGTCTTATATTATTCTTCTTTGCATTGTGTAGCAGCTGCTGGATTGATTTCTCTTGGTCCCTTACAATTTTAAAGAAATGTTTCTTTTCCTGGTCACTAATTGCAATCTTATCTTCTATATCTGAAATTCTGTCCTCACATTGGCTCATTCTGCTCCATAGACTTTCAGTGGGGTTTTTAGTCTCCTGGAAATCTGTTTGCATCTGTTTTATGGGTTCTATTTGTTTCCTATGTTGGGATTCCATCATGTTCCTCAGCTCCTCTATTTTTTTAATATGTGTCCTCTCTAGATTTATTAATCATGTCTTGCACTATGGCCACAATCTCTGCTGTTATCTAGAAATTATTTCTGTTTTCATTTTTTCGAGATCCTCTTTTGTTGCTATTCAGGGAGTCCAGGTTGTTGAGTATCAGATTGTTCCATCTTATTTCCCTTTGGGGTTGCTTTAGGTGACCTGGAAGTCTGGTTTTGAGATTTCTTTATGTGTCTTCTCATTTCTGGGGATGGGGGGAGGGTGGGTTGTTCTGCTGGCGCACGTGCGGTTCACCTCCTGGGCACTGGGGGCAGCTCTGCTCCTTGGCCCTGGGAGTAGTGTTATGGTGGCCCCGAAGGCTCCTGCTCAGCGCTGGGGGTGGGTCTGCTCCTCCTTCCTTATATATTGTATGCTTAAAATTCATGTGATTTTCCTATGAATATCATAGAAATTTCAGTAGATAGAAGCCATGATTACAAATCCATTCAAGGCAGGGTTTTCTCTTGCTAGGATTATGTTTTAGAAGCATTTTTGTCTATTTGAGTGAATCTAAGAGATGGTCTTTAAATCTTTTCAGTCTTAACACAAAGTTTTAATAGCTACACAGTTGAGATTCTCTTTTAAAATATTTCTTATTTTGGGAGTCTTCTATCATGTAATGAGATGAAAATATAATGAGTTTTTTAAACTAAGGAACTCCTGACCTCTTTTTACTAATTTTCTTGCAAATATAATAGTTTTTGAAGACCTATTTCTATCCATACATTATCATATATAGCTGTAGAATGCCAGTTGACATTGCAATTTTTGTGTGGAAATATTCTTGATCAAACATACAAATTTATTTAGTATATATTCTATTTTTCATGTTATAATAAGTGACATTTTTATTAAACTATCCACCATTATAATAAAGAGGTATTGTATTTCCTCCAGAATCCAAAGAAATTCTTTCTTACTGTTCTACCACCTCACATTAAAGAATTTTCTTGATAGGTTTGAAGGTTCCATTCACCAATCGGTCTTAAAGTTTATTTCACACAGTTAAAGTTTTATTTTTTTTCAACTGTAATACCTCATTTTGGATTTCAATTATTTCTTCTACATAGCAAATTATCCAAATACCTTATATTCAAGACATTACAGAAAGATTTTTCTCATACTTGTATGACCTGACTGTTATCAACTGAACAGACAGTCTTCACTTGTGTTTTCTTATCAAGTTGCCATCAAATAGCAGCTGGGGACAAAAGACTGAAGCTCTGTGTTCAAGATGTATAACTCACATAACTGGCTGCCAATATTGAAGTGGATACTGATCTCAAACTGAGCTACAGATTAAAGTGACTTCTCTATGTGGCCTGGGCTTTGCCCAGAATTATGGCTGCATTCTGTGGATCTGCATTCCTACAAGTTTCCCAGGGGCAACTGTTAAAGACTGTAACTCTTATGACCTGGCTGCACTGTGTTCTACTGGTCAGAAGCAATACTTAGGATCCAGCCATACTGCAGTAGAGAAGACATGACCATTAAGAAGTGCAGTAAACTGGCAGCCCATGTAGGGAAACTACTACCACATCAAAATTAGTACATTGATGGTGTCTGTTAAAACTAGCATTCATTGAGTGACTTAAAAACTTTTAGAGATAAGTATATAAATTTTGCTGTAATATTATTAAATGGTTTTAGGTTTTCCAGAAATAAGAGAATATATTACACAAAAAATTGCTAAGCTATATGCTCAGTTTTTATTTTGTTTTGTTTTCCCCTACCTTCAACAAGTCACTGAGATCAAGAGGGAATGAAGAATCGGAGAGAGATGACATGATATTCTTCCCAGTATGAATCAGTTGCCTTTGTGTTGTTACAATGAAATACTTTTGGGAACAAACTTTACACTGAGAAAAGATTTATGTAGCTTATAGTTTGAAGGTTCAAAGCCCAAACAATGTATCACAAGTTTAGAGAAGGCTGATCCTTGTGTCACCTTATGGTGCAATGGGAGGAGTATGTGTCTTTAGCAACAAGTAATTACGACTGGTTCCAGGAGAGAGTGAGTGAGCAAGTACGTGGGGGGTCCCATAACCCCTTTCAACCTCATACCTCCAATAAGCCAAGGATCTTCCATGAGGCCCCACTGTCTAAAGGTTCTCAGCACCTTGGTTACCCAGCCTTTAACATGTGGGCCTGTGGGGAACACTATCCATATTGAAACCATAGCACAGTACTTGTAAGAAGATTAAAAAAAAACATATAATGGGCAATGTAGAAATATTAATAGAGAAAGAAATTGGTTTCCTCTTTTATAATTATTGTATGTGATTTTATTTTGTCGATTTAGATCATCTAGGGATTTATTGGTAATTAGTTTAGCAGCTAATGAAAATACAGAAAATATAAAAATAAAATACTGTACTTGATGTATACAAAATGCAAGGTGAAGTACTATCCATTAAAAGGAAACATGGCATGTATAATACATTAATTGGAATGTAATTTGCTAAATATCCTAAGAAGCCTCTTGTTATGAAACATTCAGTGGTTTGATCAAATACAGATTGTTTCACATCTCTGAAGTATAAAGTTCTGATAAAATAACCTGCAAATGAGAGACAATTCATATTGGAAAAAAATGATTGATTCTGGAGTAACAATATTTGGGCTTTATATTTTTTTCTACATCAGTCATTAAAATACTTACCAGCATGACTTTTTCTTACTCTAAGATAGCAAAACCTCAAGTAAATACATGTCGAATTTTACAATCATTATACTTAAAATTATTTTGTAACATTGGAAAACTTTTTCTTTTATATGATTTGTGTTGTAATTAAGATAAATCAGCCAAGACCCAAAAGCAGAGGATAAATAGAAATTTCACCATCAAAAATTTCGCTTACAGATGAATATTTTTCATCAACAAATTTCAAAACAAAAAGCCATTATGGTTAGAGTAAACTTGGATTTTTTTTACCATAGGCATACTTTTCTTAAAGATGTTCTATTTCATTACACACATTTTATTTTTCTTTTGTACTAAAAAATGT
Organism: Heterocephalus glaber; assembly: GCF_053883595.1. Classification (NCBI taxonomy): domain Eukaryota; kingdom Metazoa; phylum Chordata; class Mammalia; order Rodentia; family Bathyergidae; genus Heterocephalus; species Heterocephalus glaber. Next base: position 19,953,973 of record NW_028258156.1, on the reverse strand, counting down.
CAAAAATGAATGGTAAATGAATTTTGCTTAGTTCTGGGTCAGAAAGTACATCATTCATGTTCTTTCAGTAAACTTCTGCCTAAAGAATTTAGAGAGTATATTTTTTGTGGGATTTGTCCCACAAAATATACTAAATTTAAAGAGCTAAATCCAGTCTAATAGTCATATGTTCACTTTTAGATTTACAAAAAATTAGAATTTATATCTTTGCATTATTTCAGTTGGCATGTTAAATCAGTATAAAGAAGTAAATCATAATATCATTGGTATTTAAACAAATCTTAGAAATTACTTAGAACACTCCTTTCGCTTGCAAAATGTAAATGATTTTTACTTTGAGAATAAGAATTTCAAACCACTATTTCATTCTGGGTCCTCCAAGCCTGCTTCATCTGCTGCTTCTCTGACCAAGGCACTGATTGCTATGGACTTTCAAATGCTTCCGATATACACAGGCAGGAGCAGTGGAGTGCAAAGCAGGCTGAAAGGCAGATGTAAGCATGGGAAAGATGAATGAGTCATCTATGATTTAGGATTAACCTGCTCATTCACTTGCTCATGAATCATGAAAGTTAATAGTTTCCGAAAAAGGAATGTTAGGTTTTTATGACAATTTTCAGCATATTCTTGATTATGTGGACTTTGAAAATTTAATGACACAATTTAGAAAGAAAATCAGCTAAATTTCAGCTGAAATGCCCTTTACTCTAATTTGACCTTCATTACAAATATATAGAACTCATGATGCTCTGAGGATCTGCAAACCTGTACCTATGAGGGCAGATTTCAATTTAAAAGGATTATGCTCCCAAATGCCAGAGCTGCCAGCAGCTATCTACGGGAAGCTGTTTTGGGACATTGTTCCTAAAATTATTGCTTCTAGCAGATGGCTTATCCACAAGTGAGGATGATTCAATACTTAAAATGATGAAAAAGATGGAACTTTGGGGGTGAAAGAAAGTCACAACACCTAGCTTCTTAAAAACCTCATACTGGTGTAAAATCTTAACAGTTAAGACACTAATGGGAAAATGCTTCCTTACCTCTTTTCACAAAGTGCTTTATCCCCCAAGTATGGTATATATTACAAATCTTTGAGGGCATTGTGAAATGTGAGTGAAATAATTTTCTTAGATTTTTTTCAAATACCACAGTTTTTCTTCTCCTATGGGCACTCATTTTTAAGTTTCTTATTGTACTCTATGCCATGACAAATAATTTTGAGTAATGCTTGTTCTCTGCTGAATGCTAGATAGCGTGAGACAATTTCTCCTTAATTGAAATGCACCTATGAAAGTGTCACGGTGGTCAGGACTTCAAAGATGGTTAAGACGAATTAATATTGTTGACCCCAAGAGATACATTATAAATTCCTCTTTATGCTTCTTTTATTTCTTTCAAGGACAATTTACTCCCTAAAGGCATAAATAATCTCTTAAGTTTCTTTGTCTCCTCTTGAAAAGTACTTTAATTCACTGCTTAAAAACTCCATACTTATTTCTGAGATTATAAATTTTTGAACCTGAAAAACATGATATAACCGTATTTTCCAAAATAATATTGAAAATTAGGTATTGAGAATTTAAAAGGAAGTAAGCTGTAGTTTAGAAAAATGTGATAAGCAAACCAAATCATGATTCTTGATCATATTTGCCAAATTTAAAACATACCAATTCTAAATACTCTTTGTTTTACTAGAAATACTCATTTGAAGAAATAGCAAACTATTATTAGAAGGGATTTCATGGCTAAGAGTACTGTTTGTTTTTAATTCATATTCTTGAACATTTTTATGTTTAACATCAATTGGTGCTTATAAAATTTTAAATCCTCATTCTTTGGAAAAACAAAATTGATGAAAATATGTTTCTTATTCTCATAACTTCTCCAAGAGAATAGCTCAAATGGAAATATTATATATGTATATATGTGTGTGTGTGTGTGTTAAACATATAGCTAGAAAATAAAATGCTTGTGTTAATTCAAATAAGTAAGGCAATACTGTCTAAGGGCTATAGTTGTGGTATATGGAGTCAGACTACCTTAACTTTCTCTACCAAGAGTGATTTTTGATCACTGATATTCTTCCAATCAGCCATGAAAAATTTTCCCGAAGGATATATCTGATTTAATTGTTCTGTTTAAAAAATAATTTTGAAGACTTCATTAAACAAAAATTAAAGATCAAATGATATAAATACTGATGACCCGAATACTAGATATTTTATTGTCCTTTTCATAAATAGTGAGCTAAATATCTGTAACAATTAAATGCTAGAGTATTTTGTATCAGCTGGAACCTTAGCAAGTACACTGGAAAGAGCTGACTGGGAAAGCTTGACTAACAGCAAGGCCTCCCTGTAACCCTCTGAAGCCTGGCTTCTGAATCACACACTGGAGATAAGGTTGTGTCATGTGCCCATGAATGCTGTTGTCCAACTCTGGACAAACAGTGTCATTAATGGTGAATACTTTTCTTTTGAGAGCCTGGTGCTTTGACAATAGTAGCTGGTCACCCAGGTAGAGTGTGCCTGGATGACAGCCACAATAGAACCCTTGGCTTCTGAGTGTCCAGTGGATTTACCAGGGCAGAAACACTCCATACTGGTGGTATCTTCCCTTGCTGATTTCTGTCATGCACTGTAGTTACAAGCCAAGTCCTGTGACTCTTTCAAGCCAGTCATTGAACCCATGTGTAGTGATAGGGGCCCCAAAATAGATGGCTTCAATTACCTTATGTAAAATATCATGTATTTTGGGATTATGTTAGGAAAGATTACCTGAATTTTCATAGGACAGCATTATAAATTGGTTTGGTGTATGAGAAAAAAATCATTTCTTTAGGCTTCTAAAGAAAAGAAAGTCAGAGATAAAATGACGTTGAACATGGAGTTCAAGAAGGGACCATTTTTATTGTTTCAGTTCATGTATTATTCAGTATGGTAGCTCATGACAATATGGGGCTCATGGCTTCCATTCTGTGAAGTGAAGATCTAGAAGTTAGTAATTCTTCATTGTAAACATATGTGGCACTAATGCTTAATATTAGCTCACAATAGAGTACGAAGTTTCCATGTTGCTCTGCTTGAGACGATGTGCCTTTTTGTTTCCAAACTGAAAGCATTTTGCTATGGTCAAAGGCAGGGTTAAACAACATTATTTGGTTAGAAACTTGAATCAGTAAGTCCTTTAACATGAACTTCCAATATGTTTTGTTTTCCCACTTGTATGTATGCATTGTTATACTAATAATATATTGTGTACACTAGAAATCATATACTACAATTTTAAAGAATATATTAAAATAAATACAAGCTATATTATTATTGCCTACATTGCAATAATTGATTTCAACACCTTTAAAGAATGAACTTTCATTTGGAGAGTTGAGCTTGATCTCTAAATCCTATTCTCCTTTGACAGAAATTCAACAGTTCACAGGAGAAATGTTTGGCTGTACTGCTGTTGGGAAAAATACCAGGTGATCCTGAAGCATATTTTGGTATCAGAAAATGAGGAAGTGCTCAAAACTGATTGGGACCTAACCAAATGATAATGATAATGGGACCTAACCAAATGAGAAGTCAGTCTCCTTCCAAGTCTGGGGAAAATTGAGCATCTAAATAAAATATGTTTTTTTAAATTTTAAATATTTCAATTGCATGAGGAAACCATCAGTGTAGATGTCTATAAATTAATAATGAACTTCTAAATATCTTCAAAGGAGCAGCTCTCTCTTAATGGATTTCTAAATGAAATACATACTGCTAACTCGTAAGTAAGGTACATATTAATTAATTTTAAGTGGAGAAATTTGGCAGCTATCATTTTAACAAAGTGATAGAATTTATTATCATCAGTAATGAGGCATATCCACACCATGTACCCTCTGATATGATATTCTGAGAGAAAAACAACGTATTTTTGGTCTTCCTCAAAATCCACCCCCCACATCTATTCATGAGAAAAATCTGACAGACCCCAAATGAGGAACTTTCTACAAATTCCAGACCTGTATTTAACAATCATTGAGTGTATCCCCTAGAAGTTCACGTGCTGAAAATTCCCAAATGTTAATGGTATTTGAAAGGGGGCCTTTGGGAAGTAATTAGGATTAGATGAAGCCATGAAAGTGGGGATTTCATAAGGCATTATGGACTATAGGCATGGGGACCAGGAGATGAAGGAGGGAAGGGGAGGGGAAAGGGATGAAAATGAATGAAGATGTGTTCTGTACATGTGCAACTAACTCCCCACAAGGAATGCGATTGTTATGTACTGGAAGTGTGCAGTAATAAAAATGACAACAAGAAGAGAAAATTTGAGTGGAGGTTATGAATTAGATGATGATTTAGACAACCCCACTGTTAATTTCCTGATACTGATGGCTTTACTGTGGTTATGTGTGGCAAAATCTCTATTTAGAAAGCATTAGGGATAATGGGGTCTTTGTGTTTTTAGTTTTCAGCTAATAGAGAATAATAGTCTATATGTGCATATATGTGTGTATGTCTATGAATATACATTAAGGAAATGAATACTAATGAAGAATATACTGATACACTAGAGTTATTTTTAACTGTTTTTGTACTGTATCTGAAAACTTAATTCATTTAAAAATCTAACATCCAAAAACCTTCAAATATTTATCCTAGAATTTAGGAAATACATTACATGCCTAGTAAATCATTATATTATCTTGGTTAGAAATAAATGGACAGCTCCAAATATAAATATAAATATGAATATAAATAATCTCCCCAACTCCACATTTAAAAGATAATATATAAATGTCAGTAAGATATGCATTCTCTTTCTTCAGCAGGATCTACCTTTCCCTATTGTTGTACACTCAACCTTAATCACAGTTAGTAAAATCTACTGCAGAGGGCTCTGTTCTAAGTACTTCCCACATGTCGGCTCACTGAATTTCCAGCTTGTTCTGTAAGGCAGTGCGAGAGGCAGCCTCTAACATGATCCAATGTTCACCACTGCCTGACAGTCACTCTCTTGTGTAATCTCCATCCCTTTGGAGTAAGAAGGATTTAGTGAACCAGTGGTAACAAACAGAATACAGGAAAAGTGATGAGAGTATTTGTTTGAAAATAAGGTTTCGTATAGGACTGTGACTTCCTCGTTATATTCCTGATCAGTTTCTCTTGCTCCTTTGAGAGATGGCAACTGCCATGCTGTGAGGTTACTGGAGGAGAGACTTATCTTGTCAAAAGTTGAAGGTGGTGTCTGGCCAATAAGCATAGAGGAACTGAGGCCTTGGTCCAATAATTTGTAAACAGCTGAATTCGTCCAATAAGGGTGTGAGTGAGCTGGGAAGCAAATCACTTCTCAGGTGAGCTGTAGCCAACACTACATTTGTAATCCTAAGGGAGAAGCTGAGACAGAGGAGGAATATGCAGAAGGATGTAACAAAGCCACAGGAAGTTCTAACCAACAGGATATGTGAGATGGCAAATTCTGTCACAGGCCCCTAAAAGTTGGGTCATTTTGTTACTCAACCGTAGATAATTATTACAGGTAGCTACACTTACAACTCCCCATTTCAAGACAGAGAAAATTAAATTAAATTTCTAGCCTACTCACTGGTAAATTATTTAATTAAAACACTCATATTAAGTATATGATCTCTTGCCAATTAGTCAACTCCCTGATTCATGTAGACATTTATTTTTGGGATCTTCATGGAATATAATTTTTAACAAGTTAGCTTTTCTTTAATAATACTGTGAACAAGTCAGGATTCAACATATGATTTTGCAGCCAAGTAAGTTTTTGAGCCTAGTCATTGAAATTAGAATAACTATATCTAATCACATGTCTCAGAGGTATAACTTTCACTATCAATCTCTTATTTAATGAAAATAGAAAATAGAGATATAATAGATAGCTGGATAAATGGATGGATGGATAGTTGGATGGATGGAGAGATAGATGGATGGGTAGATAGAGTATCAGTTAGGCTACAGTGACAACTTGGTTGGATTTTGGATACACCGGAGATTGGTGGCATATACTTCTGAGTGTGTCTGAGTGGGGTGAATCATAGAGGAGTGGCCTTGAGTTGTGTGTCTGGCCTCCTACCCCTTCCTCTCTGGTACTGTTCCCCTGCTGCACTACTCCTTCAGCCAGCCTGCTTTGTCATGCCTTCCGCCATGATGTTTCTGCCTTGGAGCCTGATGACCATGGACCAAATGCCCTGAACCACAAGCAAAAACAAATTTCTTCTCCTTTCAATTGTGGTTGTCTGGTATTTTTCCCATTAGCAAGAAAGTTGACTAATACAGATAGATACTAGACAAAGTGAAGTCAGAGGAGAGATGATACCTATATGCAAATATGCCCTTTCCATTTGTGTGCCCTGAATTATTCACTGTGGTAACTATCCTCCTGTGACCTATATGCCAAGATTGGTGGTATCTTGACGTCTCCCTATTTAGATGAGAAGTAAGGCCCCATTGCTTCTTGTGGGGCTCTTATCAGTTTAAATGACAGAAAAATCACTGCTACCTCCTCCCTCTCCTTAGTGTATAGTTTAATTTGCATGTTACATTGTTCCTGGTCCACAAAGCAACCTCTTTTCAAAGTCAGGACATTTTCAATTGCACTAGCATTGAAGAAAAGGCTTTACTCTGTATGAACATTTATATATCTGATTTCTTGGTAGCAGTTTTATTGATATATAGTTCACATGCCATAAATTTTACCTTTTTCAAGTGCATAATTCATTGATTTTTAGTATATTCACAGAGCTATGCAATCATTACTACCATCTAACTTTAGAATATTTTTATCACCCCCAAAAGAAATCTTACACCCCTTAACAGTTCTTTCTATATCCCCTTAACTGCAGTTTTGGGTAATCAATAATCTATTTCCTTCTCTACAGATTTGTGTATTCTGGCCACTATCTATGATTGGAATAAAAAAAATGTCTTTGTGATAGGCTCTTTTCAGTTAGCATTAAGTTTTCAAGATTTATCCAGACTGGAGCAGGGAGTGATGCCTCATTTCACTTTATTGCTGAGTAGTGCGTGCCTTTATATGTATATGCTATGTTTTATTTTCCATCCTTGAGTTGGTGGATGTTTGGATTGCAGCTATTTTTTTCCTATTATGAATTATATTGTTAACATTTGCATTCAAGTTTTTATATTTTCAAGTTGGTTACAAACTGACTGCTCAATTTATATTCCCTATCACAAGGCTTCCGATTTTTCCACATTCTCACTAATATGTGTTAATTCCTATATGTAGTATAATTTAATTTTAGTAGTACTAGAAGATATGAAAGAATATCTCATTGTGATTTTGATTTACGTTTCAGAACTAATAATGCTGAATCTCTTTTCCTATGCTCTTGGTCATTTATGTCTTCTTTAGAATACTGTCTATTGAAATTCCTTGCTCATTTTCAACTTTTGTCTTCTTCTGAATCATAAGAATGTTCTATATATTATGAATTCATGTCATTTATCAGACATACAGTTTCAAATATTTTGTCTACTTCTGTGTGTTTACTCTTCACTTTCTTGATGTTGCCTGTTACAGCACAAAGATTTTAATTTTAATGAAATCATATTGAGCTCTTTCTTTAAAAATAGTTTTATAATTTCAGCTCTTATGTTTATCTCTACGATCCATTTTATGATATTTTTTACACACACTATGAAGTTAGTGTTCAACTGAATATCCAGCTCTGCCCAGACCGCTGAGCTAAATCCTGGCCCTCCCCAGAATTTTTGAATAGATATTTGATTGTAATAAGTGTTAAATTCATATGGATATAATCACATATGTTCCCAATAACAAACATTACCATCACTGAATTTTTATTAAACACTCATTTTTTTCTGATTTAATCTTTGTAACCCTGATTATCTCTCCCAAAATGGTTTTGTGCTTATAACAAGGAAAATCCAAGACCAAAGTTTCCAGAAAGTGTATTTTTAAAATATACTAATCAAATATTTTAGCCAAATTTACAGTGTTGGGTCCATTTAATGTTAGCTGCAAAATATTGTACTTTCAGTGGTAACATTTTGAAGTCAGATTTTTCTAGGTTGTACTCTGGACTATTTCCCAGGTTTCAAAGATTTTCAACATTTCCTTGGTAAAACTCCACTTGTGTCAATTATTTTAGCTGGAGATGGAGTCCTCTGAACTGTTGCTATTGTGACACTTCAGAACTTCTTATTGGAGTAGTCCTGAATTGTTTAACATCACAAGGGAGCACTTAATGCTAATCTTTTTATTTACATAGGTATCACTAAAATACCCCCTCTGGATTTGCGTGTGAGTTTATATGCCTATGTGATGCTTTCTAAACCAAATCCTCCTTAGAGTTTTCTTTGTAATGCTTGCAAAGTGAAGTCTGTCTAGATTTTGTATCAGTAAAGGTATCTTCAAAATTTTTCTGCATAATTTAACAAGGAGAAAGTAGGAAATAAAGGATAAAATTGCAAGAATATCTTCTAAGTAAAAGTTATGTCCTCAACCCTTATGTAAGGTCTTTAAACCCCTCTTCCCAAAACTTTCACTACAGGTGTGATTAGGTTGGACACAGATTCCCATCAGCACTATGAATTTTAACATTTTAGGAAGTCATGCCAGCATTTTAACATTTTAACATTATAACATTTTAAAAAGTCATCTGGCAACATAGTAATACTTGAAATAACTCTCAGGTTCCTCCTTTCTCATTCTTGTTTTTATCTTACTTCATCACAAATATATTATGCGGAGACTCTTAAACAACAATTCAACTGTTGCTAACATTAGCAGAAAAGCAACTTTAAAACAGTTATAAAGAATTCTGTAGACATTAGAAGGAACTTTTGTGAGACCTAGAGAGCCAGAGTTGAAAGCTAGTTAACGAGAAAAAATCTGGCGGTTTTATTATGCCCTGCCTGGGCTGACCTTGCTACTAGGCGCAGATAGAGCCTACATCTACCCCGGTGTTGCCACTAACACCATTGGCCTCTAGATTCCTGTTGCTGTATCAAGGACTGCTCATCTCTGTGGAGGAGTAGGATGTGCCTGCTTTTGTGACCAGTTTACGTAAGAAGCTTCCAGTAAAGTTCAGGACGAAGTGCTTGGATCGGATCGAAGCTCCAAGAGAAGCCAGGCATATAATTACCTCCGATATTTATTTTCTCTGTTGGAGGAGATTTTACATTCTTTTGTTTCTATGTAGAGTAGCCAGAAACAATTGCAAATGTCCATGCAGCCAATAACTATCGCCATTAGCCCACTTGAAGAAAACAACCAAAATGAATAACTGAAGAAGGAAAATTTATAGTATGGCAAAAAACCAAAATATCTTTAAAGATGTTTCTGAAGATGCTGACAAACTGTTACAACATTTTTTTTTGTAAAAGATGTATCTTCCTGTTTCCTTTTGTCTGTCTTCTAGTTTTCTCTTTATTTATACTATGGAATTCTCATATGAGATAAATTATGTGGTATTTAATATTATGTGTCTGATTTATTTCACTTAACATTATGTTCTCAAGTTGCATTAATCTACTACAAATGATTCAAATTTATCCTTTTTTATAGCTGAGTAGTGTTCCATTACTTTTGCCACATTTTCTTAATTGTTTGTCTTTTCATGGATATATATATATATATATATATATATATATCTCCATATATGTGTGTGTGTGTGTGTGTGTGTGTGTGCGTGCGCTTCCAAGATTTAGCTGTTAAGAATTGTTCTACTATAAATATCAGTGTGCACGCATTGCTGTAATATGATGTCTTTAACTCTTTTGGAAAGATGCCTAGAAAGAGAATAGCTAGGTCTAATGAAATTTCTATTTTTAGTATTTTGAAGAATTGTCATACTGATTTCCATAATGATTGTACTAGTTTCCATTCCCACAAGCAATGTAGAAAGGTTCCTTTTTAACTGCAGCCTCACCAGCCTTTGTTGTTATTTGATTTGCCATTCTTTCTATCATAAGATGAAATCTCAGCTAATATCTATTTCTCTAATGGCCAGCAACATTTAACATCTTCCTGTATTTATTGGTCATTTGTAATTCTTCTTAGAAGTGTCTATTCATTTCAGTAGCCCATTTTTGATTGGATCTTTTATTTGGGGGGGTCTAATTTTTTTTAATTCTTTATAAATTCTAGGTATTAATCTTGTTTGAAGTGCAGCTGGCAAAAAGTTTTTTTCTTTTTTTCCATTCAGTAGGTGGTGTCTTTACTCTGATGGTTGTTTCCTTTGCTGGGCAGAGACCTTTGAATTTGGTACAGTCTAACTTGTTGAGTCTTGCTGTTACTTCTTGTGCAACTGGAGCTCTGTTCATGAAGTCCTTGCCTACGTCTAGGACTTCAAGAGCTTTACTTGTATTGTCTTCCGGGAGATTAGGGTTTCCATTTTAATATTTAGATCTTTTAGGATTAATTCAGGATAAACGGAAAAAAATCAAAGTAAACTAAATGTATCACATTAAGTGAGACTTTTTCTCCCTTCACTTTAGTCATTCCTCAGGCATAAATCTCTCTCTCTCTCTCTCTCTCTCTCTCTATATATATATATATATATGTGTGTGTGTGTGTGTGTGTATGTGTGTGTGTATATTTACAACATAATGGGTCAACACAAGAGTTCTAATTTAGTCATTTAATTCAAATGCAAATACACATCAATTAAAGTAATATGAGGAATTTATTTTCTAACTAAATAATGAACTTTTATGTTCTGTAAAAGGCTACATTTAGACACTTTGAAAGCAATGTGTAGTTATAGAATAAATACATTATGGAGAGGTGTCCACATATAAGATATTATTTAAAGAAGCTCTGAACTGTGGAAATCAATGAGTTCTGTAAATTTGATAATCTGACTAATGAGCCATGAAACCTCCTTGTAATTTTCATGAATTGTGGGTTCTCCAAGTAGCTGCTCAGATCCAGAGCAGCTGAATACATCTTGGATTATTGCCCTGTTCTAGTGCATCAGGCTGTCAAATTGTCTAAAAACACGATTTGTATATTCAATGATTACTTTTAAAGTTTAATTAGAAAATACTGTAAATGTGTCTTTCCACTCTCCACTCCCCCCGTCGGCATTTGTCCACGCCTGTGCCAGAGCACCGGTGCACACACACGCATCAGCAGGATCAGAAGAATAAAACCTGTATTCTGGGATCAGTTCTCTTGCTTTTAATTATCTGAATCAGACTTCAAGATAAAATAAGCCCCAATCATATCCAATTCGATAACTAAGCTAGTCTTGAGCAGTAGATATGAGAGCTTGTAATAATTTTTAATTAGTTTTATCACTAGCTAATCCAATAGGAATGATAATAAAAACTGTGTGGCAAGGAGATTGTGGCTGGGTATGGGGAGCAGACAGTGAAAGCAATAAACTTGTCAAAGTGCATAATTTATCGTCTTCTTTGCTGTTAAGAAACCATTTTAGGATCTATTTTAGGATCTATTGATAAGTAAAAAATAAGAACCAAGATACATCATGTACAGGTACAAGGACCCAATTTTAAATGTAAATATATTGTATATCTAAAATGTACCAATAAAAGAATTTAAGGAAAAAAATTTAGTTCAAATATATATATATTCCAGTTATGTTGATACTCCTCATAAGGAGTGCATAATCTGAAACAATGTTGATAGTTGTCCACAGCTACAGGATATAGAAATAACTAAATAACTGGATTAGTAACAAAAATATCTAGTATGTTATACCCATTAGGACAAAAAACATTTCTCTTTTCTAAAACAGATTCTTCTTTCTTTGGCCTAAATATTACCGTAGAGAAACAGAATATATAGTATAGCTTTCTCAGTATTAAGAAAGGAACACTTGACAGTTATCAAAGGAGTTAGTCTGTTTTTATCTTTCCACACCTTCAAAAAATATATTTTGTAAACTTCACAGCCTGTATCATTTTCAAACTCTTATGGTCACACTGATGAGACAGTGTCACACGCCCTCATGAGAGTGCCACGTGGGCCTGGTGGCAGTGAACACAATGACAGGAAGCGCAGGGTGACTGATGAGGAATAGGGGTAGGAGGCCCTTGGAGAATGGAACATTTTCATAAATGTCGCCTTCGCCAAGGAGTCACTTACCATGGCTCCTTCGGTGCCAACCCCATCACTTCTTGTGGAACACGCCACATTCCAAATGATCGCTCCACTCCCAAGGAGACTCTCCTTGTGGTACTCTTTTCTGTGCCATGGATTTTTCAACAAACTGTTTCATCAAGTGACATCTGTCCTCTGATTCCTCCTTCATCTCACAGAGTATCACAGATTGATTTTAAATTCATGCTTTGTTATTTGTAGGGAGAAAGTCTAGACTAGTTAGATCATGACTAAGTGAAAAAGTGCTTGATTTTAACTCTGACCCTCAAACAAGTCTTGCATGTTTTTAATTGTTTTTTTTTCTATTTCTAGCTTCATATTTTTATACTCAAACTTGTTGTTTTTCTGATTTTACCTAAGCATGGTTATAGTAGCCATATACTTTAAAGGAAGAGGACGCAAATAAATTAGTAGTTTTTGACCTCCACTTCTGTAAATGTGGTGTTCGAGAAAGGAGGAGCCTGGGCTGGTTGGGGCAGCCAGAGAAGGATTCTAAGGATAGACTTCCCAGTAATTAGGAAGGCAGTGATCCAGATTTTAATGAGTAACTATGTTTCTAAGCACTTCATCACATTCTTCAAAATTAAAGAATCAAATAAAATGAGTGGTAAATGCCAAGGACTGTACTAGGTGTTGTGAATAAATTAAAGTAGATGTGGTCTTTGTTGGAACAGAACTCATAGGCTGACAATTTACAAATGCGGATCATTAGTTTAAAATGAGATGTACTGGATTTGAGGCTACTGTTGGTGATCACACAAGCAGACAGAGAGAAATGGGGAGCCGGGTATGGAAGAGCCCAGCCTTTCCTGAAGTAGATATTTAACTAGAGATCCTCAGGGGGGATTAAAGGACTTGTGATCTTCTTCAAAAGAATTCAGGGTGCAGGAAAAATTCTTTAAATCTATGAAGGCAGATATTCTTGATGAGTGAGGACTACAAATCAGTACAAGTGAATGTTCCTGTGGAATACAGTGACAATGCTGTTGCTATCAGGCATGATGATAGTTTATTATTCATTTGACAAATGTACGTTAATCATCTCCTCTGTAAGGCACTGGAGATGTTGGCAGCAGGATGCAAATTTGGTTCTTTCCTTCTAGAGACAACTTGAAGAGATACAACTTTAAGAACCTAATTACATAGTTTATTACAATTGTTAAGATTACTATGAAAAACAGGTTAGGGATATAAAGAGAGCACATAAAAAGGGAAATCTAGCTTAGTTTAGGAAATTTTCAAAAGTGTTTTTGAGGAAATTACACAGTGTATGTAGAAATTTCTAGAAAATGTGTGGGGACGGGCAAACAAACACCACAGTCACAAGGAAGGATCTTCTTGGAGACCTGTGGAAGAATGATGCTTGCAGCCAGGAGTAAATTAAGTAATGGAGACTGAAACTGGGATCCAGAGTGCATTATGCTGGGGTCAATTCCTACAAATTCTATGTGGTCGTAGTAACGATTTTGTATTTTATCTATCCATCGAAGGACACTGGTGAGTGAAATATCACAAATCAATTTGTAGTTAGAAACTCACTGTACCATGGAGAATGTGTTGGAATACAGGCAAAAGTGAATTTAGGAAACTAGTTAGGAGCTATTTTGATACCAGAGAAAGTAGTGGTGCAGAGTCAAAGAACAAGGGGTCAGAATTTGAGCTTGGATGTGTATAGGGAGTAAGCAAGAGGGGTGAATCAAGTTTCTTCATCTACTCAACCTGAGCCAAAGTTTTTCTTCTCTTTTCTCTCCAGTCCTCTGTCAGGCACCAGGCCGACCAGTGACTTTCCATCTGAGAAGTACAAGCTGAAGTCACTTCAGTGCCTCTTCATTTTCTCAGTCCATCATCACCTCAGTTCTAAGCAGTGAAGAGCAGGGAGTCAGAATTCTCCTTAATCAAGAAAGAGAAGTGTGAATTCTTTATATTCTTGTCACACAAGCTTTCTCATTTCTTGAGCAAATGAATATATTCTATACCTATTGACTCAAAAGTTACCCCAACTTCATTTGAATTCAAAGCTGCTGGTGCTAGGTGTTTGACTTTGGGCAGCTCAGGCAATTTTCTCTTCTCTCAGTGGAGTTATTAATCGCTACCACACAGAGATGATGAAGGGATTACTGGATAATATTGGAAAAGTTTCTGATGTGAATGATACATGGTAAGCTTGCAACCAGAGCTAGTTATCTTTGAAAAGGGTTCTACTTTTGACAATAATAACAACCAGCACAATAATAATTAGTATAATTAATTTAACACTTGTAATTTCTTAGTGAATAAAACAATTTCAAAAATTTGTTCAGGGGTTAATTACTTTTACATTTGACCTTGACTTGTATGATGCTCTTATTATACACAATTTTAAAGGGCTTAATATAAAATAATAGAAAAAATAATAATTTTTAAACATATTAACATGAATTGCTTAAGCAAGACATATGATATTGGATATTTCCAGGAGATGATTTCTCATGTCACATCATACTGACAAAGATCCTACAAACACGTTAAAATCTCACTTGGCTATATTTGATATTATCATCTTCTAAAATTAAAAATTACTTCATTCTCTACTTTCAATTATCTTTACATCTTTTTGAAACAAATTGTGAGAGTGATCCTTATAAATATGACATTACAATTTAGATTATTTAAAAACATTTTTGATTGGTGTTTACCTTTGCTTCAAAGAAGGTAGACAATTCATTTTACTGTTCCTAATTCTCAAACAGAGCAAGTCTAGCATACTTGCATTAATGCATTTACTTACAAAAATGGAACAACATGCTGTCATTAAAAGAGTAATCTTTAGCCTTTGAAAGTCTTTTTACTAAGCTGAAGAATTTAGTTTTCATTGAATAAGTGTTTCACAGAATAACTAATTCAATATAGATACCAGAACTTATTTTTTAACCAATATGTTTGCATTTTTTTAAAGAATCATAGTTGTGTCAAGGCAATTATAGATTACATATGAGAATCAATTGGAATGAAATAGATTGAATCAGTTTCAATAAATGTATTCAATAAGAACTGATGTCAGTATTTTGTGAGTAGTAAGAAAATAAAGTTATTCATCAAATCAAAACAAAAATAATAGATGTACCTCAGAATAAAGGCAACCCAAACTGGAAAGTGATTTTTGTATTTGAAAATAGAAAGTGACTAATCATGCTTGATGGAATTATGTGAAATACCCAAGAACAAAAACTACTACAGTACAGGTATTTTTTGAGGATGGAGAAGTAGAGGGAAAATACAATAGACAGCTCACCATCTTTTCAAAAAGTTCTCCAATGGTAGCTTCTGGAAGAAAAGACACCACAAGGGAGGTTCTATTAGAATGAATGACGACCTGAAAGTAGAAGGGAAAGACTAGCAGAGAAGAAGTGGGAGGGGAGAGGAAAGAGAAAAACAGATACTGGGGGCAGAAGATCAAAGTATGTTATATATATGTACAAATGTGCTTAAATGAAACCCTCGAGCTATATACACTAATACAAAAACAATACATTTGTGTATGTTTGTATGCTGAAGGGAAGAAAGAGAAATTAATATTGGTGATTCTCATAGATTGACATCTGAATGACATTTGATCTTTTAAATGGGTTTAAACCCATTTCTTTTTGAAGATGTGATCTACACGTTTTTTTTGTTGTTGTTGTTGTTGTTGTTTTTTTGTCTTTGCACAAACTTTCCTCAGCCACATGTGAAGGAGTAAGCAGAAAGAAAAAGGGATGACTAGGGACAAGTCTGGTGTGTAGATAAAATGGCACAATTATTCCTGAGAGTGTGATCAAAATATACGGTGAATGTTTAAAGGTTTTTTTTTGTTTTTTTTATAAGATTTCTTACAATAAAAGAGAGATTTCCATTAGTCTACTTCAAAATACCCCCTTCAATAGGGCCAGGGATTTAGCTCAGTGGTTCTGCCACCTGCTTTGCAAGTGCAAGGTCCCGAGTTCGATCCCCAGTGCCAAGAAAAAAAAATGCTTCAAATATACTGATCCCATTGGATTTTTGGTTTTTTGTTTTTGGCATTTTTAGATGCAGTTCTAGAAGTCCTCTCCTCTGAGTGTCTTTACAGGTGTGATCAAAACCCAGTGAGTACTGCTGCTAAGTGCTATTCAGTGAAAAAGTAGGCTCATAAAAATAAATATAGGAAAAGGAAAAAATGGAAATAAAGTCTTTTTAAAAAGGGAGAGGTGCAGGGGTTGAAGGGAGGGCAAGGGAATGGGAAAAAAATCAGAACCAAGTACATCATGTAAAGGTACAAGTTACCAATGATGAATGTCATCATCTTGTATACCTAAAATGTACCAACAAACTTAATGAATAAAAAAATTAAAAATGAATTTTAAAAATGTGATCTTCTTTATAAAAAGTATACCTTCATCCATCCACACACACACACATTTGGTATTGGGCAAATTCTGGCTCTTGCACAAATAAAAATGACCATGAAATTGAAACATTTTTAATGGATTCAGGACATTGAGGCAACCACAGCAGCCCAACTAAAGACATAAAAGAAGACTTCGAGAACTGCTTTGGAATGTGGCAGGAACAATGGGCTAAGTAGGTTTGAAGTGAGGGAGCATAGAGGGAGATGATGGAAACGTGTCTTTTACTACAATAAATTCAAAAATTTAACATTCCCTTTATTTTTTTGTTCCATCTCAGTACTTCCCTCAATGATAAGAAGGAAAGAAGCATTGGTAAAGTTACAGATAAGATTAAAGAGCAAAAATTTTTGACAAGTTCTAAGAGAAAAACAGTAGCTACAACCTTTTAACACTCTTCACCCTATTCATTATTCATTTTTTGAAGCTTTTGCTTCAAAACTAGAGTTTGGTGATTTCACCATGGAAAGCACAAAGAGCAGCTGCTTTTTATTGGTGTGCTCTGTCTTCTGAATTCAACTGAGCGGAGCCACATAGGCCTCGGCACTTATTTATCTCACCTAGGGCTTCAGCTTTTAGGGAAAACGCCTGCTAAGTGTTTATGAAGCAGTCCTGAATAAAACTGTGATTGCTAAGTAAAATGCTTTTTTAAAATGGAATTTTTTTTTACTATAAATTCATTGTAATCCATATATTCTTTAACATTATTTCTGGTTTGATTACTGTTAATATTATGATCAAATATAAATAAGTGAATTCTACTTCCAGCAATAATGGAGTAAATAGCCAGATTTATTGTTCCCATCTGAAATGACTAGAAAGCTAGAAAAACACTTGAAAACAAAACAAAATTCTTTCTAGACATTTTGCAAGCTGCAGCCCAATCCTGAGCTCTAAGTGAAGAGAATTATGCAAGGTGAGTCTAATCATCCTGATCCGTGGTCCAAAAAGGAGTGTTACTAAAGGCACTTTCGTGGCTGTAGGGTAGAGAAGGATATTCCAAGCAGAGCCACGAGTCTTCTTTATGAGTTGAAGGAGCAGAAACCAAAACAATTTTCCTTCATAACCTAAAACAGAGGTAGTTCATTGTTGGCAGATTGTCACTATCAGAGTTGTTAAAGGAAGTTCTTCAAGATGAAGGAAATGATAACAGAAACTAGGTGTAGCCAAATGAATAAAGAAGGCAGAAAATCATTTAAATACAAAAATATAACTTTTTCTCATTTGAAATACTTCCTTAAAAATTATTGATGGTTTAATCAAAATAGGTAATGCATTATAGAATTTATAGAACAAACAGAAATGAAATATACAATAGCATGAAGGACTTAATGAGACAAATAGGAGTAATGTGATGCAGTATTCTTATTGTGTGAAAAATTATGTGTAATATAGGAATAAGAAGTTATAAATACATATTTCAAACCCTAGAACAATGCCTTCAAGAATATCAAGAGGTATAGATAATAACAAAGAGGAGATATTAAATTGAATTATACAATCTCAAACATCCTAAAAGAGGCAAAAATAAAAAACCAGAAAATATATACAAAATAAATATGGGGATGGTGGAAAAACCCAGTTGTATAATAACTGGTACTAACTGGAAATGTAGTACATGTTCCGAATAAAAAGTAGAGTACTTCAGACTGCAAAAAACCACGGCTAAACTATGTGAGGTACAAGAAAATCTTTGTAAATATTTTTTAAAAACTGATAGGTTAAAAATTGAAGGATGAAGAAATATGTACCATGTAAACTGTAAGCATGAAAATGCTGGAGTGGCTGTAATAATATCTATCAGACAAACTAGACTTCAGAAGAAGGAGTATTATCAGAAGCAAGAGTTGGCCATTTCATGAGAAAGAGGTCAGTACTTCAAGAAGACATGGAAACCTAAATGATACAACTGAAAGTATTTCAGTTAAAAGAAACAATATTTTCACACTCTAGAAGTCCTCTCTGTCACTGACAATTTCTCGGATTCTCACTATCTCTTAATTTCCTTTTTTCCTGGTTAGGGATTTTGTATAGTCTCTCAGAAATCGCCACAGGATTAGAGTGGGGCAATGCATCTCAGAGTAGCAGGCTAAGAACTGAAATCTCACTGTCATCATCTCAAAGATGCATCCATCTGTAAAATTTACAAATGACTGCCTGACTTGAGTTCTCCTTACCTAAAGTTACCCTCTTATTTTCTTCATTTTCCATACCATTCTCTGGAAGAAATTCACAGTATGCAGCTGAGGTTTAAGGAATGGGCAGATTGATTTCACCTCTAGAAAGGTGAAGAAACTACAAAAATTCATTAATAATTTTCTTCATGGGGGATTTGTTTCTTCTCCTTTTATCTGTTTATCAATAAATTATGAATTTATGTCACTGTGGGCTCATGGACACTTCCTTTAAATTTTGGTTATAATCTATCACAATCCAGTATTTTTTTTTTGCACTAGTATTTTTTGGTGTTCATTAAATTTTCTTTCAGAGGCTACTGTATCTCTGCATCTCATCATCGTAGACATTTTTTTTTCTTAGCACTTTCTTATTTTTTGAAAAACTGTACAGGATGCTTCAGGATCAGATGTGTTTTCTCCTAGTTTTAGAATCAGCTGTTTTTCTCAAGGAAGCATATTTTCTTTTATTTAGAATGGTATTAGAAACCCAGATATGAGTGCTAAAGGTATTGTTTTTTACTGAGTTGTCGTTCTTCTTTAGGCCGAGTCAATTGACAGAGCAAGGAGATAAGTGTGTGTGTGTGTGTAAAATATATACATACACACATTTATGCATATATACTAATAAATATGCACATAAATCTGTAAATATTTCTGTGTAACCATCTATTTCAATATTAATTTACACATAAGTTTGTACCGTAATCTGAAATTCTAATCCATTGCTACACAAAGCATTCTCATCTTCTCTTGTTTATGTGTAAACTCATGCTCCAAAATCTGTAAACCTGACTCACACAAAGTTAATCTATTATTTCACCAACACCACACTATGTTGCTCACTGTAACCTTGCAGTAACTCTTAAAAATTGAATGTTGTGAATCCTCCAACTTTGTGCATATTCTACAGTGCTATTTTGGCTGTTGTAGGTATTAATATTAATTTTTGTATAAACTATAGAATCCATACATCAGTATTTACAAGTTAGCTTCCCCATACCACCTTCCCTTATTATACATAGGAGATGGCTTGTGGACCCTGCCTCCTGGTGTCAAAATCTGCAGATGCTCAGCACTTTTCCATAAAATGGCACAAAATTCACAGATACCCTGCACATATCCCATCCTGAAAAGCCTTCCATGTATGCGATACATCCAAATGCAGGTTTTCTGGTCTTCCTGTATCTATGGTTTTCATTAATTTTGAAAGTTCTCAGCTACTGCTGTTTTTTGTGATTTTATATTACATCTCTTGAAATTTCTCTCAAATGTTGTTTACGTCAGTCTTGTTCTCTTTACATTTCACTTTTGGAAGTCTCTATTGCTATGTTGTAAAGTCATTGGTGGTTTCCTTAGCTATTTCAAGTCTATTGATGAATCCATCAAAGGCAATTTCCTTTCTGGGTCAGAGGTTTTGTTTTATTTTATCTCTAGTGTTTTAAGGATAACCTCAAATTTTCATGCCTCTGAGTATTTATTCATCCTTTCTTACATAACATCTACTTTCCATTAGAATGCTTAATGCATTTATCACCATTGTTTATTACTCCCTCTGACAATTTCAACATTTTTATCATATCTGAATCTCATCACAGTGTTTGCTTTGTCTCTGAAGTCTACATATTTTTCTTTCCTTTTGTTGTGCCCTGAAATATTGTTTTGGGAAATAGAAATTGAGGTCAATAGGCCTCTGGTAAGGATTAACATTTATCTGGCTAAATATTTGACTATGCTTAAAGTTAATTATTTCTATGCATGTCAGTAATTCCAGATTTCCCCAGAGCCCTTGTTTTTGTTGGTCCCTTCTTGACTCTGGGCTTTTCTAAGTTCTCCTCAGGAACATTTGGATTTTATAGTGCCTTTGGCTATAATCAAACTGTCATTTACTGAAGCCTATTGGTAGATGATAAAGTACGTATAGGGGATGGGAATCATTCTATACTGTTATTACATCTAAATTGTGAGTAGATCATTGCCTCTGGTCTGTAACTTTTACATCTATTCGTTCTTATACAATTTTCAGGTAATGAGGTCTGATTTGAAGCCTCCCCCCATCACATTTCTCATAAAATGTACAGGTAGTTATATTGCCTATAATCTAGTCCATATGACATATGGCAATAAATAAGGATATATTGCACATACAGAGAACTCTGTAGTATGTATCAGGCACTAGTCTTGACCCCTTATGTATATTTCTTTATTTGTTTCTTATAATGGCCCCACGAAAAGTGCATAGTTGAGGGAAGTTGTAGACTAGTTAAGTAATTTGCCCAGGGTCAGTAGCTAATAAGTGGCAAGTCAGGATTTTGTGGTTGAGAAGACT
The DNA here is from genome assembly GCF_053883595.1 of Heterocephalus glaber. Lineage (NCBI taxonomy): Eukaryota > Metazoa > Chordata > Mammalia > Rodentia > Bathyergidae > Heterocephalus > Heterocephalus glaber. Next base: position 19,932,935 of record NW_028258156.1, on the reverse strand, counting down.
ATATTTTGAGTAACTAGATATTTGGATGGATGAGTATTATATAAATGAGGCTTTACTTTGCTAGATAAAAGCATGATTTTAGTTTGTTAATGCTTCGTCTTGTCACCATGAAAGGCTAATAGCAGAGTATTCCTACAACTACTTAGTATAATGCTTTTCAGCCACTTCTGTGACCGCTGCCAGACAGCAAGTCAATACTTACTTGTAAATCTTTTCATTTGTTTACTGATCTCAAAATTTACATTCCTTCAGTGCCCGTTGTTAAGTTACAATACAATCTGTACCATTAAGTGAGTTAACTAGCTGGATTTGCAAATGTTTCTGACAACACTTGGTTCCATTTTCTGTGGAAACTGGTGGAGGAAATTATACCATTTGATTCAATGAATTATGAGGATTCAGACTATGCTTCGATGATTTATTCACCAGTTTTCCTTTAGTGTGGATCTTGTAAAATAATTACAAATTTTATATTTCCAATAAAAAAGAAAATATTAAATTTTCACTGCTAGATAGTCTTACAGATTTTAGGTCCTTTGTAAATAGTTTTACAATATTTTATATTTAAAATTGCTACAAATAGTCCATTTTTTATACTTATTAACGTAGTCAAATATATCTTAGATCTTAGACTGAGAAGGTATAATACCAAACTGCTAAACATTCCTGCATTCTGATCTTCTTGTATTGACACTTGTTATCTAAAGTTTAATGTAGTTTATAATTTGACAAGAAAAATAAACCAGTGCCCATGAGCTCTTCAGTAAGTTCAAAGTGTGACTAATCAGGATTTATTTTCTTCTGTATAACACTTAAATATGATAATTTGATTTTTCTAAAGTACATTTTTATGAAGGGTCAATTCAGTAAACTAATTATACTTTTCCTGGTAATTACTTTATTGCTGTACTCTCTACTTACACATTTTTTTTTTTTTTTGGTACCGGGGATCGAACTTGGGTCCTTGCACTTGCGCAGCAGGCAGCGAAACCACTGAGCTAAATCCCCGGCTCTACTTACACATTTTAACATACTAAAAAGTCTGATATTTTCTGTTAAGAGCTAAAACTTTAGATAATAATGAATACAGATGAATAAAAATGCAAATATTCTTGTTTTGTGTGAAAGAGAGAATTTGTGAAAATCTTTAAGCTTTGTTAAAAAATGTATGGTTAGGAGAAGTCTCACAACTGACTTAAAAGTTTAGTATAATGTTGATTCCCAAACTGAACAGTTAGAAAAAGAAAATTACATATCAATCTCACTTATTGATATAAAATTAATCAATTAAATATTTATATTTGATGCCATCATGCATAAAATACTTACTTTGGCAAAATAAGAGCCACTATCCTAGCAAAGCAAAGCTAGTTCCTCTTAGAAAGTGTTGTAATTGCTATCAGTATAGTTCAATGTAATACCAGACTGAAGAAAAAATAATGTCTGATTTCTCCAAAACTACAGAAACACATTTGATGAAATTACACGTTTGTAACAAAAATTCTTGCAAAAGGGTAGGTCAGAACTTCTTTAATATGATGAAAGATATCTACTAAACAAATGACAAGTATTCTACTTAATAATAGGGTACGTAGTATGAGTTTATCCCTGCTGATTTGAAAAAAATCTCATGCTTAGATCCAGAGCTACTGACAAAGGCATGAACTCTAAAGATAAATGTTCTACAATCACGAGTCTAAATTGTTTCTGGGCAGGATATATTCTTTGTCAGCTTTTGGTTTGGGCAGGATAGGCTTTGTAGCCTTGAGTGGGGCATTCAGCACTTTAGGCCATGCAGCTTGGCTGAATTACTATAGGAGACCTCTGACACACATCTTGGGACCTCTGTCGGAGACCAGAGGAGAATTGAGGCCTAATTGGCCTCCTCTGTGAGCACAAAGGAGCAAGGGTGCCTGCCCAAGGGGGTGGTTGCACATTGCAGGTTCCAGGGAAAAGTTAAACCAGCTGAGGTTAAGTTGTTTACCTGATCAGGTACTTACGGACATTGGAAAGCAGATGAATCTTGTGTTACTTTGATTGTTTGTGCCCTTGTTTGGGTGAATAAAGGCAAGAGGAGTCAGACCCGCATATAAGGCCGGCCAGGTGGGGTCTGCTACAAGTGGCGCCCCAAGGTAGGCTTGGGATCAGGCTCAGCCACAGGCCTCCTGATAGGAAAGTGTTTGAATGTGTGCCGGAAGTAGATGTGAAGACAAAATACATCCTATGTGTTGCGGTCTGATGAAATCTGTACTTAAGATCTCAGGACCCCTTTTGATGGACAGCCTTCCCATGCCAGTGCTGTACTGTGTTCTTTGTTATGTGTATTCACTGATTTAAAAGATAATAAAACTTAAGGCAAAGGTGGTAAATAAAATTTCCATATACTTTTGAGTCCTTGAGTCCTTTCAGCAGACAAATAGATAAGGGTTTTTTTTTATTGAACAATTACTATATATTGAAAGTGTGAAACTACTACTTTTATAGTCAGAAACAAAGATTACATTTTATTTTACTTAAGAGTACTTATATAGTGAGGACACTTTGAATTGAGCTGATTAAGCAAATAGATTTCACACACAGTGGAAGTTGTGGAATCGCACTTCTTGGCATCAGTTGATAGGCTTCCTGGTCAGTTAGGAAGGCTCTGCAATTGGCTTGTCTTCTCCTCTGGCTGCTGCGTGGCACCCACAGTGGTTCCTTTCTGGAGAGGTCCCTGGGAGCAAGGACAAGCACAGCGGCGGGAAAACACAGGAGCAAGACAGAGAGGAGGTGAGTGATCAGCATGAATGAGCCCTGCAGCCAGGGCTAAACCCAGCGTGAGCAGCTCCTCGGGGAGTCAGGAAGGTGAATGTGCACCTGGGGTTTCCACTCTGGTACAAGAACCTCCACAATGGCATATGCATATGTACCAGTCCCCTCAGCTGATACAAGCACTCCATATTATAAACACATACTAATATTTAAAACATTTTTAAAATCTGTCTCCTAGCAAGTTGCTCCATAAATATTTGTTGACACACACACACACACACACACACCAAAACAAATAATGTAAATTTGAAGTCCCTACTTTTTTTTTTGTTTGGTACTGGGGATTGAACTCAGGACCTTTCACTTGTGAGGCAGGCGATGGAACCACTAAGCTAAATCCCCAGCCCGCCCCTACGTTTTTTTAAGAGAAGAGGGATTTTATTTAGTGAAAGACAGATTAATATGCAATGGAATAAGAAGTTGGAATTTTTTGGCCCACATTATGCATAGGAAGTTCTCTGAGTTGAGCAAAAGGCTTTCCTCTCTGTACTGCTGTATGATGCCCTTTGAGCAGTGCCGTCTGTCTGCTCTCTACTCACAGGCACATCCTTTCCCAGTTTGAATCAGATCTTATAATTTACTGGCTGAAAACTCACCAGTGATTTTCAGCACTCTGAGGAAACTCAGGTTCTTACACTACTGCCCCCTGCGTGTTCCCGGCCCACTTGCATCTGCACAAATCCTTGGCTGGCTTGAAAGTTGCCGGCTAAGTGACCTTTTGCCTGGAGACCTCCGCATCTGGGCTTCCCTCCTCTTCAGACATTCTTCCTCCACATAGACACTTGGCTTATCATTTCCCCTTTGTCAGGCTACTGCTCAAATATCATCTTGCCACAAAGCCTTTTCTAACCACTGTACAAAATCTCAGCACCATACAGCTCCTAGCTATCTGATGAATACGAATTCAGTCAGTTTATTACTCTCTTCTGCTTCTAGGATTAAAATCTATTCAGATAGAGACTTTTTTCAACCACTTAGCCTAAAGAATATTATCTGGGGCTGGGGATTTGGCTCAGAGCCCCACACCTGCCTCGCAAGCAAAAGGTCCTGAGTTCAATCTCTAGCACCAAAACAAAAAAAAAGAATATTATCTGCTATGTAGAAGACACTAAATGGCAATTATTATCTTAAATGCAAGGAAGGGAAAAGATAGTAAAGGAGTAAAAAGAACAATGGAAGGAAGAAGGAGAAACAGGAGAGAGGGAGGAGTGAACAGCAAATAGCAATGGGTGAAAATTTGACTTTCTAAAATATTCTGGTATAATTGTTCACTGAAATAAGCTAATTTAAGAAAAAGTTGTTACTATTATGAAGTTGTCAGTGATAGAGTGAAAAGTGGCAGAGATGTGCATTCTGTATTGCAAAGAACTAAGGCTGTGTTGAAAATGCCAGGTTAGTAACCAGCCGTGGGCTACTCAAAAGCCAGGAGCTCATTTAGAAGGGATTGCTCATTCTTGATGCTGCCGGATTGCAGTGAAGTTTGTCCTTCACATTGTGTAACTGTGATGATTCTAATGAATTTGTACCCATGTTTCTTTCTTAAGTTATAATTTACTTTTATTCTCTGGATTCCACTTGTCTTTACTAACAGCAAATTCTTGTGATCTCTTGCCTTTTATAACTGTGCCTGGTATCGAGTGGATTTTGAGTAAGATTGGGCAAGCATGACACAATGGCCATGTTCAGTCCTGAAACTCACCATGTCATTAGGCACCAAACATCACATTTCTGAACCTATTACCCCTGAAGACATCTTTTCTGAATTTGATGTGTAGCTTTCACTGTGCTATGCAGGTCAGAAATCTCCACTTGTTATTTTTTATAAAGGAGAAATGTTTAAATTTTGCTCATTTTATGACATAAATCTTCATCTATGTCTTAAAAATGTATAACATTTTGTTTTATTTGTATCAGTCTTTTAGGGAAATAGAACAATCACAGCTTTTATCATATAGCACCCCTTGCTTTTGCAGCAACATCTATCAGTTATCTTTGGTTATGAATAGTTGAAATCTAGAGGAAAAGAATAACAGGAGAAAGAAAATAAGCTTACACTGGGGACAGATTTGTCAAACTGGTGCAGAGGAGATTTTTGCAAAAGGTGAATAAGAAGTTTCTCGGAGAAACTTAAAAAATAAAATCTAACATTCTTAAGGTATTTTATAAACTTAGTTTAATATTATAAATATTGATTTGATTCTTTGAGACAAGAAACTGAGACAAGAGTTGAGTTTGAGACAAGAGTTGGTTACAAGTAGCACTCTATTTTCCTTTATTCTTTGCAGTACCGGGGATCACTCAGGAGCTTGTGCTTGCGAGGCAGGCACCAAGCCACTGGGCTAAATCCCCGGCCCATTTCATTTTCCTATTTTGAAACAAGATGAGTATCATAAAATATCATCTGTTTCCTTTATAATTCATTATTGGTTTTGTATTATTTTGGCCACACATTCTTCCTGTAAGCATTCATTCTTTGTTACTACCTGCACTAGTGTTTGTGTAGTGGAAATCTATCCCACTTAGTAAAGCGATTCCACATACTATCAGGATGTGCAGATAAAACTTGGGGTCCATATGTGTGAAAGGCTGAATCACCAAGTATTAAATTAAGATTTCCTGTTCCTTCGCTCTTTATGTTTGAAGTCATTTAGGGGAAGGTGCTGAGGAGAGAGGTGGGCTGACATGACTGTGCCTAGGTCTGCTTCCATTTTGCCAGGAGAGAAAGCAGTAGGCATAGCATGGAAAGGCAGGGCCAAAGAGGCTCTGTTCTTTTAACCTCCCAGAGAAATTTGAGATCTGCTAAACAGAGTTAATCAGCTTGATGCAATTATGATTCAAATCAGTCCACAAAACTGTTTACATTTTAATGATGATGGAGCACTGTAGTTATTATTATTTATAAAAGACATCATAACTGAAATGAAGTCATGCTAAACTGCCTCTTCATTAACAACTGAGCCAAAAGTCACACTTGGATGTATGTGACTCTTTAATGAGCAGCATGTGATGGAACAAACCCTTTCAAAGATTATTTCTGTGAATAAGTAATACAGGGTGGTTATAAATCATAAACAATGATAGTATGATAATGTTATTTATTTTTATATAGTTTTTTCATTTACGTTAATATTGGATAGTCTGCTGATGCAGAGCAATAAATTAGTACACAATGAGGTTTTTGAAGGAAAGACTGAATAAAAGATTTTTCAAATGAATTATTATATTGTTTTTATTATATCATACTGGGAAATGCTACACAAAAATTAAAAACTTGATATTAATGCAATATCTATGAAAATATGAAATACACATATAAAGTATAAAATTGTTTTAAAAATAACTCACATTTCTAACCTACAACTAACTTGACTTTTAGTTCCATAGTCACAGGAACTTTTAATGCCAGGTTGTTTTACAATTCTGTTAGGGTTCTTATATTCTCTGGTTTTATATTACTACTAAAAATGTATGCTTTCAAATTGAGCAAAAACAGCTCTTGATTTTCAACATCATATCTTTATGGAATTATGAAAAACAAAATAAGAAAGTTTAGTTTGCTTATTTGATAACTGAGGAAATGCAGCAACAATTATTCCAGACAGTCATATGAGCACTGTGCTTTTTATCATAAAAGACGATTTTAGTTCAAACATCTGCTCTTCACTTTAAAATATCATTTGTTCGGGGAATGACAGCTAAGCTAACTAAAGTGCACATAACCCTGGAAGACCATTGTGAAAAAAAGCTAAAAACGATTACATGACATATGGCTAAATAAAATTCGGCTATACTTAAGACATTTTTACCCCATTTCCCAAAATGACAGGATGTTGTAATATGTAACAGAAAGGATTACATATCATCTGCCTTCGTGTGACTTACATTCTACCAAAGACATGTTTATGTGATGGTGGGGCATGGGGAGAATAAAGAAGTAAGTGAGAGAGGCTGAATGTGCACTGATAACAATATTTAGTTCAAACTGGTGACTGTGGCAAATGTACCAATAATTAAAATGGATCTGTCCATAAGTTCTAGAATGCTGAACATCAGGAATGGAAAAAATTGTTTAGCAAAGAGAAAGGAAACCAGATATACTGTACAGAAGAAAATTAGCTAATATATATAACACTTTAATGAATATACTTTTATTTTTATCACATCTTTATTGTAAAAGAGATTGAAACTCATGCAAATAAAAAAATAGAAATAAAAACCAAACTGTTGAATGGAGGAATAAAGCTGAGCAAAAAAGCAAGTACAATAAAAATGATAAAACTGAGAACCAGGTACTTATTAAAGTACGTAGTTTCAAACTTGCTCAGGCTGTTATTAGATTTTATTAGATTCAAGCCCCTTTTAACAAATCATCTATGTGACAATAGATTTTTCTGGTGTCTCTTCATGCTTATAGGGTGGCTACTCTCCCAGGATGAGCTAGTCTCTTCTCCCTGCCCTCAAAAGATCCAATAAGCAAGCTATGAAAGCTCTCTAGACCATCAATGGACCCTCCTTGGGGTTTTGCTAACAGACAGTCCTGGAGCATATCACAGCTATACTATCTCAGAATCCCCAGAAAAACACTCAGGGGTCAGCATTACTAAATCCATTAAATTAAGTTCTTCAGATTACATAAGCCAAGTTTTAAATAATTTCTCTTTAAATTTTTAAGACAAAGTAACTACATCTGTCAGTATAGACCATTGACCATTGTTTCAAGAAATGAATGACATATAAAATTAATAATGTTTATAGGATGTGTTACTTCAGCTTATTGATTTACATAATTATTTTCAAGATTGGTTCATAAGGAAATAACTTGTTTTCCCTTACAAAATTATAAATTCCATTACCTTAAAACATTCCCCATCCTCTGTCAAGTATTATGTTTATATCTCTAACCCTCAATACTCTGAGATTTTCCTAAATCAAGTACGTATTAGAAGTGCCTTGGTTTTAAAAATTTAAACTATACATGTAAGAAAAAACAATTGCTTTGTGTCAGGTTTTGATAACCAGATTTGAAATTATCCCCACTGACTGATGTGTACATTTCCAAAGAGAACATAAGGCACAATAAAAACAGTTGGCAAAAAGCATACATGTAGCTGCCTGAGTTGTGCATAAAATTAATAACCACATTTGCCATTACTGATGTTGAATATATGACCCAAAGTGATATTCTGTAACCCTTAGACTGATACATGCATGAGGCATTCCAATTCTGTCCCCTTCAACTAGTGAGTAAATCAATGAATTTTTGTATATCCATTCAATAAAAATCACCACAGGTTTGCATCTGTGTGCATGTGTGTGTGTGTGTGTGTGTGTGTGTGTGTAGTGTTTCATTGTGTGAACTCTAATGGCTCCACATAGTACGGTCCACTCATATTGCCATAGCATTCTGGAAGTGGGAAACGCCTAAATTGAAGGTTGCCAGAGGCTAAGGCTGGCAAAAGAGGTTCAGTAGAAATGGTCATGAGGGCATTTCTCAACTGTATACACTTTTATTGTAGGGGATGGAGATGGTTATACTTAGCACTGAATTTTACAGTATGTTATTTTATGCCTTTAAAAAGTGCTAAAAAGAAAAAAGAACAAACTTGAGGCCAGATTGTTAGCGTGAAAGTAGAGGTGTGGTATTTGCAAGGTGTGTAATACTGTTCGGGATATATAGATGACTACAAATAAGGATAGATGAGAAAGGAGCATCCGTTTAAAAAATACTTCAGTTAACAGAAAATTCATGAAACTGAGAATCTTAATGGCTGATAAACACAAGATATATTTTACAGTACTTCTGAGTAGTATTACAAATATGGCAACAATGGCTGTTTTTCCCCTGCTAGAATGACAAAAACACAGTAAGATAATAAGAGGTGTTAGCGTGAGCTTGGAGGACAACATGCTAAAGGAGAATGTTTTCTTAGCCAGTGGGGTAAGTTTTAAGGCTGAGTACAATGCTTTTTGAGAAATGTCTGTCAGAGTCCAGTTAAACTGAAAGTAGGCATATGACTTGCTTAGAAATTTTGCTAAATACTATATTTATCCCAAAGTCCAGAGATTTGCCTGTGTACACAACGAGAGGTGCATACAAAGTATTCATCAGTGCCTTATTGAAAACGAGAGGCTGAAAGTCCCAAGCCTCCTGCTACTAAAAATGGAGCTCATTTCTGTAACTTTAGTATTGATTGGATTTCCATATCTGTAAAAAGATAATCTTAATGTACTTAGAGTGGTCTCTGGAATAAAATGATTTAAGGAGTATCTAGGACACAGTAGCTATGATGTGAGATTATTGATTGCCTGGCTTTCTGACAACTGGTTGCTGGTAGGATGCAATTCTGCTTCTATCCACAATGCTAGCTCTCACTGTTTTGTGTTGGATTAGAACATTTGACAATTCAATCATTTTAAAAATATAAGCCATGCAATTTTATTCATTTCTAACTTAAATTTTGAATTAAATAGTATAATTCTTCTTATATTGTTATCAAGAAGATTGATTGCTATAATATTCCATATGACTTTTCTCCAATACTGTAAATTATGTATTTGTGGTTGGTTTTATTTTACCTGGAGTGCAAAATTTATATTTTTGTATCCTCTAATATCATAATCATATTTTAAATCATAGTTCTCAAGAGCTTATAGTTAAAAATTATGAAAGACTCATATGACCGATGAAGAGGTTCATAAGATGAATACAATGTTACTCTTTTTTAAAAAAAAAAATTAATATAAGGTCTAAATCTCATATGGGTACTACTGTAATGAATTGCCCATCTTGGCAGTCATTTGACCATAGTTAATAAATCTATGGTCTTTAAAAATATTTATTCCTGCCTACATATTTTAGCTCACATATATTTTATTAATATAATATTTGTAATCCTCATAGAATACAATACAATAATAGATATACACAATGTTTAATAATAAAATCAGTATAATTAGCATTTTCATCTCCTCAAATATTTATCATTTCTATGTGTAGGAAAACTTTAGCTTTTCTAGTAATTTTGAAACATATCATAAATTGCTTTGGTGTAGAGTTAGCTTGTTATGCTATAAAACACCAGAACCCTTTTCTTTCATTTAACTGTACAAGATATGGTGAATGTTTACGTGAAAAGAATTTATTACAGTAAAGGACACATTGCCATTTTTCCTCCCCACTTAGAACACACTTGTCCCATCGTTCTTGTCATTTTCTAAAGCAGTTCCCAAATCCTCTTTCATGAGTATCTTTAGTTGTTCTGTCCTGGCTGCTTCAATGTCTCAAGTAGAGCTGATTCAAAATGTTTACTTTTCATGCTCATTTTTTTTTTTTTTGGCGTGGGGGACGAGCCAGAAATTGCACAGTGCCAGATTCAGTAAATAAGATGTATGAAGCCACATTTTAATATTTTTATGAGCATGCCTTTCAGTTGGATGGTTCTGGACCATCCAACATTCATTGTATGTTTGATCACACCTTCTAAAGGCACTTGAGAAAGAGGACTTCCAGAACTGCTTCAAAAAGTGGCAAGAATGATGGAGTAAGTGTGTTTGAAGTGCTGAGGAGTATTTGAGGGGTACAAATGTCAATGTGTCTTTTATATAATAAACACTTCTATTTAATCACACACACACTGTATTTTTTATCAGCCTTTGTATTTTAGTGCCCATTATCCAACCTATCTCTCCCCCCTTAGTTTATATATTCATATATTTTAATACCTATATTATGTAGGGGAAATAGAAAAAATAAACATAAATTTCCACATTACTTAATCACAACTCAAAGCATTTCCCTGAGCTTTTCAAACAATTGGAACAAGAAAATATATTGTCAGACTTACTCAAATAATTGTTCCAATTTTCACTTCACTTTGTATTATCTATCCTGAGAATTTTAACCTAATTTTCATTTGTCTTTTAGACTGAATTTGGTCAATTTTATTCCTTATTAGTGATTTTCAAATTCCACATTATTATGAAAGATACAAGGAAGTATAGAATGAATTTAATTAATGGGTAAGCTGGAGAGTAAACTGATAGATATACTGGTTATATAAACTACTGTCAAGACAGAGACACTTTTGCAAATTAAATGTGGTGGTCACCCAATCAAACAGAAGGACACCTGGTGAAATCAACTCAAGCTGTTGTGGATAAACTGAGGCAAACTTTACACTAATGACAAGTAATTCACTGTAGCCACATCGTGCCTGTAAATTTATTGCAAAACGCGCTGGCTAAAATTTCCTACATTCTGTTGTGTATATTTTAGCTTTGTCTTCAAAATACTCTTGTATTCTTTTATTCAGTTTTCTCTGCTGTGTGCTAGGAAAGGAGCCAGTTGTAAGAAACTGACTTCACATCCATTCTTGGGGTGCCCATTCTTAAATGTGCAGAGGTATCAGCACTTTATGACATTTCAGATGATTTACAGTGAATCACACGCAAACCACAACCAAGTTGTCCTATTTCAGTGGAAATGTGTCATGAAACTCATGATAAAATAATGCAATTTAAGAAAAAATTGATGATCCCAAATTTTGACGCCTTTCAAACTAATTCCCTTAGCAGCTCATCTTCAAGAAAGAACTACTAAAGTGTGGAAAAATCTTTAAAGTAAAAAATAGATAAATAAAGTCATTATTTTTGGGTGTATTCTGGAAGGAGAAATTGTTTATCATAGCAAGTGATTGAAGTAAAGAAAAACCATAACAACTGTGTAAGAAATTTAATGGACAGAAATTATAAAAACAAAAAGCAACATTATTGTAATGAATTTTCCTTTATATCAGTTTAAAATGACTTTTAGACTATGTCTTCTTCCTTTCCCAAATTACTGTGGGTATTATTCTACACAAATCCTTGTGGGTACTCTAAATCACCAAGAAGAATAATTGTCCAAATCCATGTTCACCAACAATAATAAATCTGTTGATTCACAAACCCTCTTACATTTACCAGGAAATATTGTTGTCCCCTGGCCACCAGAAGTGTCTCAATAAACAAAGAAACAACCGAAAAAGAAAATAACCTTTGCAAAGTAATTAACGTAGTGGAGCTCACAGCAGTACCTCATTTTGTGGTGAAGACCTCAGTTCTTATCCAGAACCAGTCAAAATTAAAAGGGGCTTAATTATCTGTGTGAAAAGTCTGGAGTACTAAAACACCCTCCAGTTCAAACATTTGGTGAATTTTTAATTTTCACCTTCTCTCTCTTGCTATGTTCATCTCTTTACATGTTTTCCATTTCTAGTTTTTCTATTTTTTTTCTTTCATGGAGAAGCTTCTTGAAGAATTGAACTCATGCATTTTCCAACACCTATCACTATGTTTAACTAAAAGCTCAAGTCTAACATAGCTTCTTATACCATTTCATTGAAATTAGTGCTCCTGGGTTTAGCAAAGACCTTGGGTTATGAACCAGGGTAAGTTTATGAGTTCTTTCTTATCTCAGGTAAGGCCTCTGCAGGACATGACTCTCCAAGCACCTTTTTATAAAGTTCTCACTACAGTCTTCTATCACAGAAACCTCCTACTTTTTCTAATTCTCTAGCCACTCTGTCTTCTTTTCTTTTTGTCCTTTTTCTTTAATATTGGTGTCCCACGGTCCCATCATCAATCTTTTCTTTATCTAATCCTGAAAAGTTTCACATTTATATATAAGTTCATATTCATAAATTCAATTTCCACCTATATTATTTTCCTGAGTCACTATCACCAGATCACCTCTTTCTTAGGTTCTGGTTTACCACATACACTGTATTTATCTGAATATCCATCAGATAGCTTAAGTTGAACAAATCTAAAAATCTCCCCTATCAGAAATGTATTCTTTCCATTGTGTTCTTTATACTTATGTGTAGCACTAATTATTTATTGGTCTGAGTCTCTAAATTCTATTAATTTGCCTGCCAAAAAATATTTTGTTTTGTTTTTGAAGGCTCTTAATATCTGGTCTTCTGTCAAATTTCTGAGAGCTGATGGATATGTTAATTAATTTGATTGTGGTAATCAATACACATTATATGCACATATCCAAGTATCATATGGAACATTTTGAATATATATTTTTGGTTGTCAACTACACCTCAATGAAGCCAAAAAAAATTTCTCAAACTATTCTCTGCACCCACAATATAATAACCTTGGGGCTAGCCTGTTTATTCTTTGTACATATGTGTTAATTATCTAATAGCTTGCTAACTGGTTTTTTGTTTTTCACTCCTTTTTAAAATGTTGGCATACCTTGAGTTTTCTCAAACAATGAACTTACTCTTATGCTTTGTCAACTTGGAATCCATTAATATTTTCTCTTTGCCTTTAAAATAAATTCAGAATTGCTTAAAATAGAAAAAATATCCTTCCAGGATTGGCTTCTGCTTCTGTTTTCACAATCCCCTCAGATAGCCCCCTGTAATTATTTCCATACTTATTTCCTCCTTCAGATCATGAGTCATTTAATGATAGGGTCTATGAAATATCTCCTGAGTCCAAATTTCTAAAAAATGTTTCACATCTAAAATATTTTCAAAAAAAGTTAATAATAGAAGTGAATTTTTAAGATTAAAAATAAATTATATGGTTTAATCAAGATTAATATTTTCTCAATAGTGTGCATAAAGTAATACCTTTAAGAATCAGAAAGCTTCTTTTTTTTCAACTAATGAGCTTTTATTGGTATATTTTAGGTATACAATTTGTTTACATTTATCATTGGGTCCTTGTACCTGTACATGTTGTATCTTGGTTCTTATTTTTTCCCCATTACCTGTGCTCCCTTCACCCGTCTGCCCTTCCCTATTTACATAGATTTCATTTCCATTTTTTTTTTCTTTTCTCATAGTTTTTCCTTTCCCTCCTTTCCTTTCCCCTTCCCCTCCCTTTACCCTTTTGTCCTTGGACCTTTTTTTCCTATTTCAAATTATCAATTATTCATTTTAATCATTTTAACCCTGGTTTACACTACCAGTTTCCTACACTAGAGAAACGATTTGGTATTTACACATGTGTGCCCTATTTATTTCACTTAAGAGTATGGCCTCAATATGCATCCATTTAGCTATAAATGTCTCTAGTTTCTCATTATTTATGGCTGAGTAGTACTCCATTTCATAAAAAAACCCACATCTTCTTTATCCAGTTTCCAGCTGATGGGCACTTGGGCTGTTTCCAAGCTTTAGCTATCACAAACTGTGCCGCTATAAACATGGGTGCACATATATTGCTGTTTATGAAGTCTAACTTGCCTTTTTTTTTAATTGTTAGCATTTTGAAGTATGTTCAAATGATGCTGGCCAGTTCAAGGCTATGAGAATATTTTCTTCTATTTTAAAACTTTAATATTATGTTTATAACAATTTCAGATTAACTTCATGTGTATAATATGCTGACGTTAAATTTATGATTATTTAAATGAATAATCACTTACTTTGGCAATTTTTTGCAGAAGAATTTCATTTCATGATTAAATTGACCAGGATGGGGGAGCTTTGTTGAAAATTGCTTAACCACAGGTATATATTTGTATTACATTTTTTCAATACTATATCATAATTATTGTAGCTTTATAATTTAAATCTGCTATGGGTACATTCCCTAGCTTTGTTTTATAATATCATTTAATTTTTCTATATCTTGTATTCTCATATAATTTTTGAAGTCATATTTATATCTTCAAAAATTACTGGTGGAAATTTTAATAGTGATTGTGTTTAGTTTACAAGTTAATTTAGAGAAAATGGATATTCTAATATTGAGATTTCTGATCTAAGAAATATATTTGAAATAGGAAGAAAAGGTCACATGGGATAGGGGAAGTGGGAGGGGAAGGGGAAAGGAAAGTAGGGAAAGGAAAAATTATGAGAAAAGGAAAAAATGGAAACAAAGTCTTTGTAAATAGGGAAGGGTGGAGGGGGGAAGGGAGGACAGGAAATGGGGAAAAAATAAGAACCAAGATGCATCATGTACAGGTACAAGCACCCAATGAGAAATGGAAATGTATTGTATACCTAAAATGTACCAATAAAAGAATTTAAGGGAAAAAAAAGAATTAGAAACCTAAATTTTCATGTTGAATTTCTTATGGATTAAGCTGTCTGACTTTCACCAATTCCTTAACTTTCCAGGGCTCAATTTCTTACCTATAAAATGATTTTATAGTGTTAGTTGATTTCTGCAGCCTCTTCTACCTCTTTCTGTGCAACCTGATACTGTTCCATGGTGGTAATTTAATGAGGCACATTAACTTTTTGGGCCTCTAAGGAACAATTTCTTCAGCACTCAAACATACTGTTTCACCCCAGTGTCTGTCCTATATCTAAGTATGTTTTGCCCCAGGGAAAATGGGCTCAGAGTGCTGTGGTGGCAGAGAATATTTTCTCATTTCCTTTGGTCTTCTATAAAGTGGGAAAAGTGGTGTCATAACTTCAGTGGATTTATTTCCTGCTAACTTTAAACACTAAGAAATGCTTGAAAATATATCCCCAGTGTCACTGATTAGAACATCCTGTAGAGACAGATTAATTTTCTCTAAATGACATTTGAAAACTTGCTAAGGGCAAAGAATAGGAGAATGCAGCCATCGAGTGAGTCATGTTACAATTTCACAGTGGAGTCCACACCTTGTATGGAAAGTATTTGCAGAACACACAGGACAAGGTGAATTTTCCCCAGCTATGAAGAAAATACCTATTACTAATTCAGTAAAGGGAAGGATAACAGTCCTGAAAATTATGGACCCATTTAAATAACTAAATGTGCTATCAAGAGAGATGGTAAGATTTTGATGACAGGACTTGAAAGAGTTATGGTTAAGTTAATACACAGGGACAAAGTTGAATTTATGAGACATGAAATAATTCCAGATAGTTTGAAGAGGAGTTTTATGTTAATGCAAATTGATAGTGATACTCAGGCTGTAGTGTTTGCAAATTCTGTTAATATCTAGGAAGGGTGTAATAGAATGTCATAGAAATAGCTGAGCAAACATCAAATCATATAAGTTGTAAGAGGTTTTGGTTTTTGAAATGATACTGTTTGTTTTTAAGATAATTTACAAAGGGGCAAAAGAGCTGAAAGACAATGTCAAAGACCCAACAAGGAAAGAAAAAAGAATCAATGGAATGTGCGCTTATTAGGAAAGCATAGGTAGAGTATATGATTAAGGTCATTGCTTTCTGTTGCTTGTAGATTGACTTGCAGATTGGGAGAAACTATTAAGCAGCCTTAATTTTACAGTTTTTAGTCTTAGTTTTTTTATTGTAGAACGACTTAAGTCATTGGCGTGACATATTCTGTATATGTTTTCAGTCCCAGGTATTTGACCTAATTTAGGAGTTGAACTTTAAAATGCTGAAGGTAGTATATTTTCACTATGTTTAAAGAAATTTTGAGTAAGGTATGTGTAATTGTTTAACAGAAAAAGTTAACCTTGACATTACTTAGACTTTTAAAAATGTTGAAACATACCTGTTTCCAATCAAATGGAGGGGTAGAAACTCAGAAGAGTACTCATGTAAAATAATTGAATCTTGGATAATGTTACATTACTGGCTTTCAAGAAATAAGAGAAATAAATTACTAAGGGCTCATATAAGCAAAACTATGAGTTGAAATTTGAGCAGGAAGCAAATATAACAGCTAAATTTACCCAAGGTACAAATATCTATTCTGACAGGATCAAAAGCTATTGTAAAATTGTGTCACAGTGTGCACAAGCCAAACCCAGCAACCCTTTGAGTAGTTACCAGCACCCTCAAATCAAAGCACAAGCAAACAAATCCTCTGTAGCTTAAAACAATGCACATTAGACTCCTAGATTCTCATGGGGTAAGATCAAGAAAAGAAATGCTTATAAGTAAAGATCACAAAATATTGAAGGAAAAATGGCACAAGAATTGAGCATCAGCATAAGTTAGAAGCACTTTGAGTGGTGTAATGATCTCTAAAAAAATTAAGGCAAAGCTAGTTATAACATGCTAAAATGAATGTGTGAAACCACAAAAGTAATCTACCAACAAAAATGATTTTTAGATGTAAAAGTAAGAAATTTAAAATAACTCATAATTGAGAAATAAAACTGACGATAATTTAAACAGTTGACTAGACACAACTGAAAAGTGAATTAGTAACCAGAAAATGAGATCTGAAGAAGAGGCAAATAGGCAAATTCTAATAGAATATAAAAAAGAAGTTACAACACACAAAAATAGTGACTTAAAATTTAGAATTAGAAGTTCTAATATATGTCTCCTTGGAATCACAGAATTTGAGGCTAATGTAAAGGAAACAGGAGATTAGCTATATAGAGATATATCCATAAATCTCCAAAACTGATCAAAATTGAATTCATAGATAAAGGAAGAAAAAAGTATACCAGAGGACACACACACACACACACACACACACACACACACGCACACACTTGAGTAAAACTTCAGAATGTCAACATAAAGAGATCTTATAAGAAACCAGATAAATAAAAACTTAAAAATAAAGCTGTAATAGGGAGGGGTGGAGGGGTTGAAGGGAGGGCAAGGGAATGGGGAAAAATAAGAACCAAGATACATCATGTAAAGGTACAAGTTCCCAATGATGAATGTAACTGTATTGTATACCTAAAATGTACCAATAAACTTAATGAAATAAAAAGCTGTACTAATACAGATTTCTCACCAACATATTTGAAAGTCAAACAGTGAAATAATATTTCTATTACTGAAATAAGATGACTATAGGATCAGAGCTCTCTACACAGGTCATCTTTGACAATAAGGGCATATGAATCTTTATCAATTTAGGAAATGTGTACATTTACCAAAAGATTTCTTTATCTTGCAAAAGAAAGAAAATGAACCTATGAGACAATTCTGTGAGGGAACTAGTGGTGATCATCATAAACAGATATTGTCAAACGTAAAAGAAAATATAAAATGTGCCAAATGCATATGTATGATGTAATAATTATACAAATATGTCAAACTTGTGGGGAATTAGCAAATGAAATGGGCAGTTACATAAAAATGGCATAAAAATCAGGTGATTGTAATTGATGAGAAAATCTAAAATCCTGATTTTCTGGAAAGGAGCTGTGATATAGATTGTTTTTAGATTTTATTAATTTAATGCCTATCCCTAATATTTGTGGATAAACATTATAAAAATATAATCAAAATATAAAATTCTAACTAGAAAAACAGACAGGAAAATAACTACACAAAACTAAATGATTTATTTAAAAAGTAAGCGCAAAAAAGAAGGAAAAGTGATCAGAACAAAAAAAAAGTGGAGAAAAATAAACACACTATTAAAGGGTAGAAATAAATCCCAGTATACCAAAGATTTAATGGTCAAACCATGTTAATAGGCCAAAGTTAATTAAAATATGAATATAGAGAGCATAACTACAAACTAATAGCAAACACAACCACCACCAAAAGAAAACCCCTATAAATGAAATTTATGTATGATTTTTAAAAGGTAAATACACAGAGAAATGAAAGTAAAGCAATGGAAAATGTTACACCAAAGTTATGAATGAAGGTACATCTGGTATAGTTACAGAAATTAGAATAGATTTTAAAGCAGAAAATACCTTTAAATGTAAATGGAGTCTCAATATAAGCACATAACAACTTGATACTTGTGTGCACTTACTGTTTGAATCATAGATTTCCCACAGTGAACAATTTCAAAATGACTTTTAATTGTATTAGATAAATTAAAGGAAAAGGAGAGAAGATTAACATATAAACTAGACAGTGCCAAGATTACTCTCTTAAATGAGTAAACTGATTATCAAATTATTTACATAAAAATCATAAAGCAATCTAAACAAATTATACAGAATTATAATTATACAGAATCTCTCCTCTCAAAACATTTAAGTTAGAAATCAAACAATAAAACAAATTTGGAGTTCATCATTAATTTTTTCAACAAATATTTATTGAACTATGTACTCATGCTTTTAGGCAATAAGGATAACACATTAAACAAAACAAAGAAATCCTTGTTCTAGAGTTTACATTCTAGTGGGCAAACATATGATGAAAATGATAACTAGCAAAAACCTAAATTGGAAAGACAGTGAAAATCTTTATATATTTTTGGAATAAAGATGGAGGATATGATTTGAAGGTGGGTTGGGCTCATATTTCCAGCGAAGTTGGGTCAGGAAGTCCCCAGTAAGAAAGTGACTTTGGAGTTCAGAACAGAAGAACCTATGAGAGAGCTGTATGGCTGCTGGAAGAGAATTCCAAGCAACAGGAACTGGTAAAATTTCTTAAGAATTCTGGCATATTTTATTTTTTATTGGGACATAACATCTACACAACTTTATAGGGTTTAATGATTGGCAGTTCAGTATGTGCATACAGTGTGTAATAATCTCATCAGGGTATGAGCATGTCCATCTCTTCAAACATTTTCATGTTTGCAATTTCGTACTTTTCTAGTCATTTTGAAATATATCCTAGATTGTTTCAAACTGTAATTATCTTACTTTGGTAAAGAAGATCCAAAAGAAATTTTTCCTCTCTGTCTCTTGGTAACTCTTATTGGACTTATTCCTCTCCTGCTCCATACTCCATAACAAGTAACCACGAATCTGAATCTAACTCTTCCTGTAGAGGTATGATGCATTAGTTTGTACAGGTCAGTGAGAAAATATGGTATTTTTTGTTCTGTGCCTGGCTAATTTAAATTCCACATCTGTTACTGCAGATGGCAAGATTTAATACTTTTTATAGCTAAATAATATTCCAGTGTGTATATTCTTTATACATTCATCTGCTGAAGGGAATTGGATTGACTATATTTGGGGTGCTGTGAAAGTGCTGCTTTAAGCATGGGATTGGAAGTATCATTTCAATAAAATGATTTTATCTACTTTGGATATATACCCAGTAGTGGAATTACTGGATCATATGGTAGCACTATGTTAGCTTATTGAAGTATTTTCAAACTGTTTCCAAAATAACTGTACTATTATACATTTCTACCCTCAGTGTACAGCCTTGCCTGCATTTGTTGTAACTTTTTGTTGTTTGATGACAGCCATTCTAACTGGGTTAAGATGGTATCTCATTATCGTTTTGATATGCATTTCCCTAATGATCAGGGAGGTTGAGCATTGTTTTACACTTAGACATTTGTATGTCTTCTTCAGAAAAAGGGGCTGTTTAGTTCTGTAGTTCCTTTTTAATCAGATTGTTTGATCTTTAGTGCTCAGTTTATTGAGTTCCTTCTATATTCTGGATATCAGTTTAGTGTCAGATGAAAGAATAATTTGCAAACATTCTCTCCCATTGTGTAGGTAATCTCTTAACTTTGTTGCTATTTACTTTGCTGCACACCAACTTCTCATTTTCATTTAAAGTGAGATACTTTAAGAACAGTAAGGTGTCCAAGGTGCAGCTTGGGTGGGGAGTGAAGGGGACACAAGTTGGGAAAGATGAAGTATAATAGATCAGGCGGTAGGCTTTGTATAAGGCCTTGTAGGACACTGCAAAGACTTTGGGTTTATGTTGAGTAAAACAAGAATCATAGTATTATTTTCACTATTTTAAAGAATACTCTGGCTACTCCTTTAAGTGTAAATTATTGTGGCAAAGACAGAAATACTAGTATCAGAAGTTGCCTGTAGAATTTTTTTCAAGAGGCCAACTTTTCTTCATTGTTATACAATGCAACTTCTATTATGCTCCAAGTTTCCAAAGAGGTGCATTGTTGCTTCTCATTTCCATTATTTTATTTGCCTGATCCTATGCTAATACATATAGTATAATAGCTATTTATTTAAAACATACAAGGTATATTCTTACAGCCCTCTGTGATTTTTTTCAGGAGTGTACTGTATATTCTGTTTTGTTTTGTTTTGTTTTTTGGTACTGGGGATCGAACTCGGGACCTTGTGCTTGTGAGACAGGCGGCGGAACCACTGAGCTAAATCCCCGGCCCTGTACTGTATATTCTGGACTCTTTTCTTAGGACTGCTTATTCTGACTCAATAATTTACATTTCAAAACATTGTCTTCACCATTTGATGTAATATTTGACCATTACCTCAACAGAAACATGTTGGTTATCTACCTTGGGCACAAACAAAAGCTCTGTTTGGGGCTGTACCACTGAACCAAGTTGTTTTGGCTTGTAACCTAACAGAGTTTAGAGACTTATTCTGGATTTATTTTACCACCTTCCAGGTTGTGAAGCACTTTCTTTCACTGGAATGTGGAATTCAAAGGTGAATCAAATATGAATACATCTCTCCTGAGTTTAAAAGGTACAAAATAAGACTAATCTTTACGAGTTTGTATCCAAGCATAACTTTGATTTCTAGGTGATAACCAATCTGTATTTAAAGTGAAGTTGTCCCATAAATCTATATACCTTATTCCATGCTGGTTAGACTCTTAAAAGTTGATTTTAAAAAATCTGTTCAAAACCCTCCAAGGAGAGGAGCCACGAGGAGCCTAGCTAAGCGGACCTGACCTGGGCAGGCCTCCATTAGCACCCCCTACAGTCCCCCACACCCTTCCTATACCTCTCCTCCAAGGAGCAGAGCCACCTGGGTGCCTGAAGCACCACCTCAGCAGTGCCACCCCTGCCCCACCTCTGGCCTCCGGGTTGCACAGGTACCTGGATCCACACTGCAGAGGCACAGGAAGTCATAAAGGCCATTGTTTTGAGTTCCAGAAGATAGAGCAGAAGTGAACAACAGAAATAGGGCCTCTCTCAGGCTCCTTGATAAAAATTGAAACCCACTGGAAAAGTGAAGAAAATCTCTGCAATAAAGGCACACCAGACCACTATAGTTGGTAAGTTGGATGGATCACCACCACCACCTCCCATCAGAGCCTGGACTATCTTCAGGGGAAGGGCAGCTGGAACCTGCAGTAGAACCTTGCAGAGTTCAACCCTGAAGGAGGTCAGGGAGCTCAGTTTGGGCCTTGCAGCCAGAAATCAGCCTGAATCTCAGGGGACTACTGCTGGCTTGCTGATACTCATTGACTTATATCTGCACACTGCTGCCCACGTTGTCTATTGTGACAGCAGAAACATACCCTAAAGGAGGCCCTTCATTTTTATTTTTTATTTTCAAAATTATTTTTTTCTTTTATTTTTAATTTAATTTTTCAATTTTTTCTACTCTTTACAAATTTTTCTTTTTCTTCTTTTTTTTCTTTTTTTACTCTCACTCTCTTACTCTCTCACTCGCCCACATTATTCTTCATCTCCCTTTTTGTTCCTGTTCCTGCCCTAATTCATATTTCATCTTTCTTTTTCTTTTCTTCTCTCTTTTTTCCTACCCTGGATTCTCATTTGTTTTAAAGGAAAGTGAATACAGTTTCTAGCTTCCCTATTGCTGTCAGGTTGTTCTGTTCTGGTCTTTGTTCTTTCATTCTGTCATTTCCTCTTATCTTCAACAGTTTCCTAGTTTGCATGATCTTCCTGTGTCCTCTGCCCTCACTTCTAACCTTTCCCTATCCTTCTACCTATCTATCCCTCTCTCCCCAACTCTTTCTAAGTTCCCATCCCAAAGGGTAAAGTTGCTATACTGAAGAATTTATTCACTGTAAACATATTTTGGGCTGGTCCTTGGTTTTGATTTAATTCATATGGTTAAAGGCCATAGATTAATAACTACCACAAATTGTCATTTTCTAAACTGTGCTTGATGCTATTGTTGTTGCTGATTGTATCACTTGGGCAAAGGTGTTGTGATTGATCTAATCAGTTGTCCTTCCTGGTATAATGAAAATGAGATTGCCTCAGAGTCATTAGAGCCTCAAAACCTAAAGACCAGCTATATCTGGAAGACACCTCCGAGAAGCAATCATTCCATAAGGGTTCTAAATACAAGCAACAAAGATACTTACAATAAGTGATATCAAAGTATCAACCCAGGAATTAAACCAAAAACAGTACCAACAACAAAACTAGAAATGAGAAGACATTTAAGTACAGCATGAACCCAGATTTCCAGCTCGCTAAAGGCAAATTCTGGAGGAAATAAGGTGGAAAAGTCCGATAATCAACCACCTGGACACCCTAAACTGGTAGCACAGGAAGTAAGTAACAAAAGAGATGAATGAGGCTCTAGAAAAATTAAAAACAGAAATAATTTCCCAGATAACTACAGAGATGGTGAGATTCAAACAGATACCCAGGAGATTAAAAACTCCATTGAAAGTATTCACAGCAGACTGAGCCAATCTGAAGACAGAAAATAAGATATAGAAGACAGGATGGTGGTCACTGACCATAAGAAGAGAGATCTCTTTAAAAAGTAAGGGACCATGAGAAATCAATCCAATGGCTCCTAGATGATGCAAAGAAGAATACTATAAGACTGATAGGAGTCCATGAAAAAGCAGGAGGAAGTACAAATGACATAAAAAATGTTCACAGAATTAATGACAGAAAACTTCCCAAACAGAGCAAAACAATTTGACATACAGATACATGAGGCATATAGAACTCAAATTAGCCATGATTAAAAAAAATTATACCTAGATATATAATAATCAAGATCCCAGAAGCCCCAAAGAAGAACAAAAAACTACAAGGAGTTAGAGAAAAGAAACAAATCACATACAAAGGAAAGCCCATCAGAATCACAGCAGACTTTTCAATACAAATGCTCAAGGCAAGGAGAGCCTGGTGTGATGTATTTCAAACCCTAAAAGAAAACAACCTCCAACCTAGACTGATATATCCTGCAAAATTATGTTTAAAAATTGATGGGGAAATAAGATACTTCCATAACAAAGGACACCTGAAAAACTTCATGAATACCAAACCAGCAATTGAAACAATTCTAAACAATATCCTAGAATAAGACAGTGAAGGTCACAACTCCATGAGGCCCAACAGAGCAATTCCCTTAGGCAAGACAAGAAATTAAAGTAGAGGGGGAAAACTAAAAAGAGCAAAGAACAGGACAATAACATGAGAATGATAACTCAATACATATCAGTTATAACAATCAATGTTAATGGCCTCAATTCAGCAATCAAAAGAAATAGACTGGCAGAATGGATTAAGAAGCAAAATCCAGCAATAAGCTGTATACAAGAAACCCACCTAGTTCAAAAAGAAACTCATAGACTTAAAGTAAAAGGATGGAAAACAGTTCTTCATGAGACAGGAACCCAGAAAAAAGCAGGGGTACCTATCTTATTTACAGACAAAGTAGATTTCAAACCAAAATTAATTAAGAGAGACAAAGAAGGCCACTACAACCTTGTAAAGGGAACAATCCAAGAGGAAGATATGACCATCATAAATATATATGCACCAAATACTAATGCCCCCAACTATAGAAAAGAAATATTAATGGACATTAAAAACCAAATAAGCACTATATAGTTGTTGTAGGTGATCTCAGTACCCCATTGTCACAAATAGACAGATCTTCTAGAAAAAAAATATCAGCAATAAAATACTAGAGCTGAGCCAAGCTTCTGAACAAATGGACTTAATAGATCTCTACAAAGTGTTCTACCCCACAGAATTAGAATATATATTCTTTTTGGGTGCACATGGGTCATTCTCCAAAATAGATCACATATTAGCTCATAGAACATGTTTAAGTAAATGAAAAGTAATTGGAGTTGTCCCCTGTATACTATCAGACCATAGTGCAATTAAACTGGAGATCAATAGCATAAGAAACCAGAAGAACTCCACAAACACATGGAAATTGAATAACACTCTCTTGAAAAACCAATAGTGGCAGAGGAAATTAAAGAAGAAATTAGACAGTTTCTACAATTAAATAATGACAGTAAAATGTACAGAAATTTATGGGACACATTGAAAGGAGTTTTACAAGGGAAATTCATAGAAGTGAATAGCCACACTAGGAAAACAGAGTGAGCTTAAATAAACAACCTAATGCAGAATCTTAAGCTCTGAGAAAAAGAAGAGCAAGACAAACCCAAAGCTCATAGAAAGGAGGAAATTATAAAGATCAGTGCAGAAATCAATATAATGGAGACTAAGAGAATGACACAAAAAAATCAATGAATCAAAGAGTTGTTTTTCAAAAGAATAAATAAAATTGACAAACCCTTAGCCAATCTCATCAAAAAAAAAAAAAAAAAAAAAAAAGGAAAGAAAAGGATCAAATCCATGCAATTAGGAATGAAAAAGGTTAAGTCACAACACATCCAGCAGAAATACAGAGGATCATCAATACCTACTGTGAGAACCTGTACTCTAATAAAATGGAAAGCACAGAAGAGATGGACAGATTTCTAGATACATATGAATGATCAAAGCTGAAAGAAGAAGATATGAAAATTCTAAACACCCCAATGACAATCAGTGAAATTGATAACATAATTAAAAATTTACCAACAAAGAAAAGTCCAGGTCCTGATGGATTCACTGCTGAATTCTACAAGCCATTTAGAGAAGAACTATTGCCACTAATCTTTAAAATCTTCAATGAAATTGAAAGGGAAGCAATACTCCCAAATTCATTCCTGGAAGCAAGTTTTACTTTGAATCCAAAAGCAGAGAAAGACCCAACCAAAAAAGAGAACTACAGGCTAATCTTCCTAATGAAGATAGAATGAAAAATCCTCAATAAGATACTGGTAAACAGAATACAGAGGGTCATCAAGAAAATCATACAGCCCGACCAAGTTGGATTTATCCCAGGGATGTAAGGATGACTCAACATGTAAATCAATAAATGTAATACACTATATTAACAGAGTCAAGGACAAAAACCATATGACCATCGCAATAGATACAGAAAAAGCATTCAACAAAATTCAACACCCATTCATGATAAAAACCCTACAGAAAATTGGATGGTCTTTATTTCAACTTGATAAAGACTATCTATGAAAAACCAACAGCCAACATCATACTAAATGGTCAAAACCTGAAAAGGTTCACACTAAAATCAGGAACAAGACAAGGATGTCCACTATCACCAGTCCTGTTAAGTATAGTTCTGGAAAGATTAGCCACAGCAATTAGAAAAGAGAAAGAAATAAAAGGGATAAAGATAGGAAAGGAAGAAGTTAAACTGTCATTATTTGCTGATGATATGACACTCTACATAGAAGACTCAACTCTGCCAAAAGACTTCTAGACTTAATTGAAAGATTCAGTAGAGTACCTGGATACAAGGTAGACACTCAAAAAATCAATAGCCTTCTTGTACACAAATAACAGACTCACTGAGAGAAAAATTAGGGAAAAAATTCCTTTCACAATAGCATCTAAAAAAATAAAATATCTAGGAATCAATCTAAAAAAAGAGACTGAAGAGCATATCAGAAAATGGAAATACATCCCCTGTTCCTGGGTAGGAAGAACCACTATAGTGAAAATGGCCATACTTCCCAAACTGCTATATAGATTCAATGCAATCCCAATTGAAATCCCAGGAACATACTTCATGGACCTCAAGAAAACAATCCAAAAATTCATTTAGAAACAGAAGAGACCTAGGATAGCATAGCAATTCTAGGCAATAGAGACATGGCAGGGGATATCACAATCCCCAACTTGAAAGTATACTAAAAAAGCAACTGTGATAAAAACAGCACGTTACTGGCAAAGAAACAGATTTGAGGATCAGTGAAATAGATTAGAAAGAGAAGCTCAGCCGGTCCCAGCACCTGGAAGGAAGCTCCCCTGCTGCCATCCCAGGCTCCTAGGGCAGAGAAGCTCAGCCAGTCCCAGCACCTGGAAGGAAGCTCCCCGCCTCCATCCCAGGCTCCTAGGGCAGAGAAGGTGAGCCAGTCCCAGCACCCAGAAGGAAGCTCCCCCACCACCATCCCAAGCTCCTAGGGCAGAGAAGCTGAGCCAGTCCCAGAACCCGGAAGGAAGCTCCCCCACTGCCATTCCAAGCTCCTAGGACAGAGAAGGTGAGCCACATGGGGGCCAGAAGCACCCCCTCCTGTGGAAATGAGAAGACATGTAAACAAGTCTCAAAAACAGACTTCTGGATCACCTACAACAATTCCAAAGGGAAACGAGATGGAACAATTTGATACTCAACCACCTGGACTCTCTGAACTGGCAACAAAAGAGGATCTGGGAAAAATGAAATCAGAAATAATTACTTAGATAACAGCAAAGATTTTGCTCATGGTGCAAGACATGATTAATAAATCTAGAGAGGACATAGATAAAAAAATAGAGGATCTGAGGAACATAATGGAATCGCAACATAGGAAACTAATGGAATCCATAAAACAAATTCAAACAGATTTTCAGGACATTAAAAACTCCACTGAAAGTCTACGGAGCAGAATGAGCCAATGTGAGGATAGAATTTCACATATAGAAGATAAGATTGAAATTAGTGAGGAGGAAAAGAAAAATTGCTTTAAAATTGTAAGAGACCATAACAAATCAATCCAGAAGCTCAGAGACAGTCCAAAGAAGAATAACATAAGACTCATGGGAGTCAATGAAGAAACAGTAGAGAGTGCAGATGACACAGAAAAACTGTTCTCAGAAGTAATGGCAGAAAACTTCCCAAGCAGGGGAAAAGAACTAGACATACAGATAAGTAACACATATAAGACTCCAACTAGCCTTAATAAAAAAAAATCTACACATAGGCATATAACTGTTAAGATTCCAGAAACCCAACAGAAGAACAAAGTTCTACAAGCAGTTAGAGAAAAGAAATAAATCACATATAAAGGATAGCCCATCAGAATCACAGCAGACTTCTCAATGCAAACCCTTAGGGCAAGAAGAGCTTGGAGTGAGGTATTTCAAGCCCTAAAGGAAAACAGCCTCCAACATAGATTGACGTACCCTGCAAAACTATCTTTCAAAATTGATGGAGCAATAAGATACTTTCATAACAAAGAGCACCTTAGGAACTTCCTGAATACCAAACCAGTACTCCAAAATATTTTAGATAATATCCTAGGAAAAGACAATGAGGATCACAACTCCAGGAAGCACAGCAGAAAGAATGCATCAGGTATGATAAGAAATTAAACACAAAGTGGGAGAATCCAACAAAAAGAAAAAGTCATGGCAATGACAACTCAATACATTTCAGTTATGACCATCAATGTTAACAGTCTCAATTCACCAATCAAAAGAAATACACTGGCAGAATGGGTCAAGAAGCAAAATCCAACAATATGCTGCATACAAGAAACACACTTAATTCCAAAAAGAAACTCATAGGCTGAAAGTTAAAGGGTGGAAAACAATACTCCATGGGACAGAAACCTGAAAAAAAGCAGGAGTAGCTATCCTCTTTGCAGATCAAGTAGATTTCAAACCAACACTGATTAAGAGAGACAAAGAAGGACACTACATCCTTGTAAAGGGAACAATCCTAGAGGAAAAGATGACAATCATAAATGTCTATGTACCAAACACTAGTGTGCCCAACTATATAAAACAAATACTAACAGACATGAAAAATCATATAAGCACTAACAGAATAGTAGTGGGGGACCTCACCACCCCACTGTCACAAATAGATAGATCAACTAGACAAAAAATAAGCAATGAAATACTAGAACTCAATTGAACTCTTGAACAAATGACCTTAACAGATATTTACAGAGTCTTCCACCCCACAAAATCAGAATGCACATTCTTTTCAGCTGCACACAGGTTGTTCTCCAAAACAGACCACATACTCACTCATAGAACATATTTAACTAAGTGTAAAGGAATTCAAGTTATTTGTATATTATCAGAACATACTGTGATTAAATTGGAGAACAATAGCAAAAGAAACTTCAAAAATTTCATAAACACATGGAAATTGAACAACACGCTTCTGAATAACCAATGGGTCACAGGAAATTAAAGACGAAATCAGATGGTTCCTACAATTAAATGACAACGACAATACAACATATCAGAATCTGTGGGACACAAAGAAAGCAGTTTTATGAGGGAAGTTCATAGCAGTGAATACTCATATAAGGAAAACAGAGTGAGCCCAATTACACAACCTCAATACTGATACTGAAAGTCAATACATAATGCTCAATACTGAGTATTGAGTACCGATACTGAGTATTGAAATACTCAATACTGATAATGAACCTCAAGGTTCTAGAAGAAGAAGAGCAGAACAAACCCAAAGCTCATACAAGGGAGGAAATTATAAAGATGAGGGCAGAAATTAATACAATGGAGACTAAGAGAATGATAGAAAAAAATCAATGAAGCCAAGAGTTGGTTCATCAAAAGAATAAACAAAATTGACAAATTCTTTGCCAACCTTATCAGAAAAAGGAAAGAAAAGGCCCAAATCCATGCAATTAGGAATGAAAACGATGAAATTACAATGGACCCAGCAGAAATCCAGAGGGTCATCAATACTTACTTCGAGAACCTATATGCCAATAAAATGAAAAATACAGAAGAAATGGACAGATTCCTAGATATGTATGAATTACCAAAGTTGAACGAAGAAGACCTAAAAATTCTAAACAACCCAAATATCAACCAATGAAATTGAAAATATAATTAAAAGCTTACAATTTAGAAAAGCATGGGTCCTGATGGCTTCACTGCTGAATTCTACCAGACATTTAGAGAGCACCTATTGCCACTTCTGTTTAAACTCTTCAATGACATTGAAAGGAAAGCAATACTCCTGAATTCATTCCTGGAAGCAAGCATCACCTTGATCCCCAGAGCAGAGAAAGACCCAACCAAAAAAAAGAACTATAGGCCAATCTCACTAATGAACATAGATGCAAAAATCCTTAATAAGATACTGGCAAATAGAATGCAGAAGAGCATCAAGAAGATCATACACCTTGATTAAGTGGGATTCATCCCAGGGATGCAGGGATGGTTCAACATACACAAAGCAATGTAATACACTATATCAATGGAGACAAGGACAAAAACCATATGATCATCTCAGTAGATGCAGAAAAAGCATTCGACAAAATCCAACACACATTTATGATAAAAACCCTACAAAAAATTGGAATAGATGGTCTGTACCTCAATCTGATAAAAGCCATTTATGAAAAACCAACATCCAATATCATACTAAATGATCAAAAACTGAAATCCTTCACACTAAAATCAGGAACAAGTCAAGGATGTCCACTATCACCACTCCTGTTCAATATAGTTTTGGAAACATTAGCCATGGCAATTAGACAAGAGAAAGAAATAAAAGGAATAAAGATAGGAAATGAAGAAGTCAAATTGTCATTATTTGCAGATGACATGATACTCTATATAGAAGACCCAAAGAACTCCACCAAAAGTCTTCTGGACTTAATTACCAAATTCAGTAATGTAGCTGGATACGAGGTCAACACACAAAAATCAATACCTTTCCTCTACATGAACAACAGACTCACTGAGAGAGAAATAGGGCAAATTATTCCTTTCACAATAGCATCCAAAAAACTGAAATACCTAGGAATCAAGGTAATGAAAGAAATCAAAGACCTCTTCTCTGAAAACTATAGCACTCTGAAAAGAGTGATTGAAGATGATATCAGAAAATGGAAAAACATCCCTTGCTCCTGGGTAGGACTTGTACCCCACCACTATCTATCACCCCAACCCTAACCCCAACTCTAATACCTGCATTCCAATTCTCTCATTTTAACCGTAAGCCTGACCACAACCCTAGTACCCACACCACAGTGATAGGCTACCAACTGAATCCCTAATCCTAACCCTAACAATAACTCTAAACCTAATACCTGCACCCCAACACTCGGACCCTTGCATACTTATTGCATACCTAACTGAAACATTAACTCTAACCCAAACTCTAATCCCAGCACCCTATAACTCGGGTACTTGCACACAAACACTAACCCGAATGCTGTGCCTAAATCTAGACCTAAATCTAACCATAATAATTACACCCAAATACCTAGGTACATGCACCACAATATTACCTTTAAGCCTAACACCCTAACCTTAATATCCCAAGCCTAATATTTTTGGTACTTGCACCCCAGTACCATCCCTAACCATAACCCTAACCCTAAACCTAACCCTACTCCTTGCACCTCAATATTCAGGTACGTGCAACCCCACACTATCCCTAAGCCTAACACTAATGCTAACCCACCACCACTAACCCTAACACTATCCTTAACCTTTGCCAAAACCCTAACCGTATACCTGTACCCCAACTCTCAGGTACTTGCAACCCAACACTATCCCTAACCTTAACCCTAACTCTAATAGCCGCACCTCAATACTCAGGTCCCTGCATCCCAAAACAGCCCAACTCTCACCCTAACCCTCATACCTTTCAAAAGTAATTTCAGGAGAGGGATGTTTTCAAGCTGTAAGAAGAAGGTGTTTGCAGAAGGAACAAGTGAGACTAGCATACTTCTAAGATAAATAAAGACTGAAGTACTCTTTATTAAGACATGCTT
This sequence comes from Heterocephalus glaber, assembly GCF_053883595.1. Classification (NCBI taxonomy): domain Eukaryota; kingdom Metazoa; phylum Chordata; class Mammalia; order Rodentia; family Bathyergidae; genus Heterocephalus; species Heterocephalus glaber. Next base: position 19,901,736 of record NW_028258156.1, on the reverse strand, counting down.
CCTTAGTGAGCATTGATTGCTTGACTTGCCTTCTCTAAACACCAAAACCCTGTGTACAGTATTCACTTGGCCCTACACAGTCTAAATATGTGTAAGTCTTTTTATCTTCAGGACCTTTTGCTAATCCTTGTGTATCTATAAGTTACTGCTGGCCCATGGAAAGCAAAGTTGGTTGCTGTCATCTGCAAAATTGTCTAGAATCTTTAGCTACAACTTCACTTATCAAATTCCAGAGCTATAATTTCAAGTCAATGGAAAAATTTGTTCTTCTATGAAATGTAATTCTGAAGGAGGAAGCATTACAGTGACCATTTGCAAATAAAGACATCAAGTGCAGGTGAGATGAATGCCAAGTGCTTCCACACCAGTTTGGCCCATGTGCAGTACATGAGAGGAAATTTACTGCTGCCAGAAGTGTCATATTTGAAAATTCTTTTTGTAATTCTACGGACAAAGATAAATTTGGAGGCAAAGGCAAAAAGTCATTTTAAATATGTCTGTATGTATTAAGTGACATACTTCTTGAGGATTTATCTATATGTGTCTTGACAGGTCTATATATTTTTACACTGGAATATTTACTCAGAATTTAAAGTATTAGAAACTTGACAAAAACTTAATGATTCTGATACCAGTAAGAATATAAAGCAGGATACTAATAGTACAGAAATACTTTATTTGGATAGGTTTGCTACATCGTGGAAAGAATTAATGACCTGACACTTCTGAAGCATAGACAAGGATTTTTTTCATTAAATTATCGATTGTTTTGTTTGTTTAAGGCTCGGAAAAAATCCACCTACTTCTGAGACCAAGTGTCTGAACTTGAATAATCTTTTGTTATTGAATTCACTATCTCCTTGCATAGATTTACAAATATTTTTATCTGATTTATTTTTTGATGTAAATGTACTTTCAGGTTCTTTGTGAAAAATTGAACTTCACTGGACTAAGTTTCTAAAGTATAATGAAGCCTGATTTTTTTTCCACTATGGAAAGGACAAAAATTATGTTTGTTGATTATTGTCCCAATAGTTTATTCTTTCTATAAATGAGGCCATCCCTATTACTAATTAATTGACTAAATATGACTTAAGTAATTTGATAGAATAGTTCATTTATCCTGGATGGTAAAACTCAAATGATTATAGTTGACCTTTTAATCAAGTCATGCATGCAGTTTTGTTTATTTTTTGTGAATATCATTTTCATTAGTGACCTTTGCTCTTGATTTGCATCTGATTCATTTCCAACCTTACAAAAGTCAATCGTGAATATAAGAACAAAGTATTTAATTAGGACATCTCCAGTCTGTTTACAATTATTTTTTTGAAAATAGTCAATCTTTTTCAGTTTATTTGGATATTATCAGATAATGCCAAGTTTTTCTTAAACTTTGAGTGTGTATGTGTCTGTGTGTGTCTACGTGTGCAATCCATAATTTGTGACAGTGATCTTGGCCCCAAATTCTTACTGAAATTGACACTGTTAGACTTTTAAAACTTTTACCTACTTGCTTATTGGCCATTTAGTATTCCCTTCTGGGAAACATCTACTCATATATTCTGTACTTTTTTCTATTGTGTTATGTATAGTTTTACTACTTATAAAATTTCATTATATATTTTGGGTAAAAACTTTTTGATTATTTGGGTTGGAAATATTTTCTTATATTTGGGGGCTGTTTGCTTTTACCTTAAGGGTCCCCCTGCCTTTTCTGGAGATTGAACTCAGGAACTTTGCACTGAGCCACATCCCCAGCGTTGGTTTTGAGACAGTCTAACTAAGTTGCCCAGGCAGGACTTGAACTTGGCATCCTTCTGCAAGCCTCCAAGAGTGCTAGGGTTAAAGGTGTTATGGTTTAGATATGAAATGTCCTCCCAAAGTCTCATGTGTTCAGAGCTGGGCCTTTTGGAAGATGATTGCATCCCTGGGCACTCTGTTCATCAGTGGATTAATCCATTATGAGTGAAAAGCTGAAAGCACTGTTAGGAAGTGGGGCCTGGTAAGAGGAGGTGGCTCACTGGACCATGATCTTGAACTATGTACTCTGGTCCCTGCCCCTCCCTTCTCTGTTTCCTGGCTGCCTTTCTTGACTAGCTTTCCTCTACTATTCCGCTCCACCATATGGTTTCTGGTTTGAAGTCAGCTGACTATGGACTGAACACAATAAATCATCTAAATCATGAACCAAAATTAAGCTCTCTTTCTTTAAGCTGGGAGTATAGGACACCAGAAAAAGTAACTAATACAACTGGTGTGCATCACTGCACTTTGCTTTTTATGTTTTTAGTAAACAGAAGTTCTTAAATTGTGTAATCATAATACTCAATATTTTCTTCTATTGTTTACATGTTCTGGTCTTTAAGAAATTTTTATCTATTTTTTGGTTAATAAAATGTATCTGAAATTTAATTCTAAACCTTTTAAAGTTCTTCATATTTATAACACTTGAAACAGATTTTTGTCTATTTAAAGAATTAGCCATTTTTTAGTCATTGATTTCTAAGTTAATTGAACTGTAGTCAGAAATTATATAATCTATGAAATATCTAGTTTTATCTTTTCAAGATTAATTTTAATACATTTTTCTCTCTGTATATTTATAAAGAATACTTTGTTACTAGCAGAATTGTGCAAATGTTCATTGAATTATCCTTCTTAACTGTATCTTTGAAATGATATTCTTACCAATTTCTACGTGGTATGTTGAAATATATTTTGATCACAGGTTCATCAATTTCTGTTTTTCTCTCTATGGTAAAGGTATTTAGATTAATTTTAGTATTTTCCAGTTCTTTTGAAACTATTCTTTATCTATAACTCCCACTTTTATGTCTAATAATTCTTACTGTAAAATCTATTTCAGAGTAAGCATTTTAGAATGACCAGAGTTGAATTCCATCTTTAATTCAGTTTTAAAGTCTGTCTTTAACTGAATTATCTCGGTAGAGTATAATATAACTCTGAATATATTTCTAGCATCTTTTGAACTTTATCATTTTGAAAATTTTACTCCTTTCTTATCAGTTTTCTTATTAATCACTTTCTTATAAATCAGATTAATTATTCTGTGTACAGTACAATGTTTGAAATCTTTGACTTACGTTCTTGTTGGGCTGATCGAAGTCTACTTTTCTTCTGAGTAATTCATTAAAGACAATAACTTTTGATTTTGATCATGCATGTATGCACCTCCCAATAATGGAGCACCATAGATCTATTAAGTTTTATTTTGAGTCCAAAAGTATGTCAAAATTAATATAGTGGCTTAAGGTCACCATAACCATAAGTAATATCTATCTAACCTCAGAGAATCCAGTTTTCTCCTATTCAATTATTGTGCAACAGAATGTTAATTTTCAGTATTAACTCCCTATGTTATAATTTTTTTAGTCTTTTATTGATGCTGAGCCCCATGCCTTTTAAATTTAAATTAAATGAAACTGTACTTCTAAATCATCAGTTGTTGGAAGTATTGTTCAGTGGTTCAGTAGCCTTATGTGGCTAGTGGAAATTGTACTGGACTGCACAGATTTAGCACCTTAATACACAGTATGCTTTTAATACTTGTAGAGCACGTTGGCTCCTACACAACTCCCACCACCCAAGATGAGTTAGATCTTTCACATGTGATCTTTTCACTACAACTTTGAGAACTAAGCATTTTAATTCTCATTTCTCCAATTTTCTGACTTTGAATATTTTCCCTTTTTATAATATTTGCTAATTTATCGGACTTAATTTTCCAATTGACCTAGAAATCATTTCTTTGGGATTTTATCTGCTTTCCTACAAAATGAGAAATATTTTTTTAAAATAAGCTTTATGGAATATTATGTGGTTTTGGAGTGCACTAGACCACTGCTTTGTTGGAAGAAAAGACAAGATTGTTATTCTTATCATTCATTTGTATTTCCTTTTTTTTTTTTTTTTTGGTGAACAGTTACTTTATTCCCTTTATAAATTATTAACTAAGTTCTGATTTTTTTAGTAGAACTTGAAGGAATTCTGAAGGAAATCATTTGTTTATGACACCTATAGCAAATAATGTTTGATAGTGTTTCTGTTATTCTTGCATTGTTTCTTTTTGATGTTTGCTTTTGACCCTGTAACAGTATGTATGGCCAAGGAGGATATTTTTCCTAATTAACATATTTATTCATGGTTTCTTATGTTCAGTAATAAATTTAGTAAGATCTTTTTGACTCTACAGTTGTACTTCTTGCTCAGTTGCAGTTTATTTTTAATATTTAAATCTTTAATTTTCTGGAACTAACTCAGTTCATGTTCTGAGATAGTACCTTTATATTTTCTCATGATGTCCTATGAATTTTTGCAACATCATTTATGAACAATGCAACCTTTCCACTGAATGAATAAAGTCCTTTATGTTTTATGCTAAAGTCTTATATTTGAAAGTCTAAGACACTGTTTACCCTTCTCTTACGATTTGTCAGTCTAATCTATACTACTAAGAAACTGGTAGAGGACTGGGGATTTAGCTTGGTGGTTCTGCCACCTGCTTCAGAAGAGCAAGGCCCTGAGTTCAATCCCTGGTACGAAAAAAAAAAGGAAACTGGTAGAATTTCTAGCTATTTACTCATCTCTTTCTTCTCCTTTCCCTCCTTTCCTTATCTCCTCCCTTTTGTATTCTTTTTTGCTTGGTTTGTTTTATTTTAAAGAATCACATTTCTTTTTTATTGCTAAGGAATTACATTTAAAATATTAATTTAGGAAATTTTGTCATTCTTTCTAAGCTTGCTACCTAGGAACAGCATATATGGCCTTAAAATTATTTTTTCTTCCTCAATTTTTTATTTTATTTTACATTTTTATTAGCATATGTTTGCAACATGTAATGAATACAATCATCATGGGGAGTTGGTTCATGTATATTTCACATCTTAATCCTTTTAAATTCCTCACTCTTTACCCTTCCTTCTCCCTCCATCCTTAGATTTCCTTATGATTTCGAAAAGGTCTATCTCCCTATTTGCTATAATCTTTTATTTTGCTCTTGAATTTATTTATTCTTTGGGTTTCTCATATAAGAGAAACCATGAGGTATGAAATCTTCTGTGTCTGATTTAATTCAGTAATTATGATCTCAAGGTGCATCTATTTTCCTATAAATGACTCAAATTTATCCTTCTTTATTGCTGAGTAGTACACCATTGTGTATGTATACCACATTTTCTTTTTCCATTCATCTGTTGATTGACATATCAGTCACTCCCATGTTTTAGCTTGCAAGGTGTGCTACTATAAACATGGGTATGCATGTATCACTGTAATATGTTGACTTTAGATTTTGGGAAAGATACCCAAGAGGGATATAGCTGAGTTGAGAGAAATTTCTCTAACTATTTTTGGATTCTCTATACTGATTTCCATTGTGGTTGTACTAGTTTTCATTCCCACCAACAATGTAGAAATGTTCCTTTTGTTCCATAGCTGGTCTATCATTTGTTGTTTTTGAGTTTTTGATGATAGCCATTCTTACCAGAGTAAAGTGAAATCTCTGTGTGGTTATAATTTCCATTTTCTTTTAATGGCCAAAGATGCTGAAGACTTTTTCATGTACTTATTGGCCATTTGTTCTTCTTCTTAGAAGTGTCTGTTCATTTCAATTGCCTGCTTATTATTTAGGTCTTTTATGTTTGGTGGTCTAATTTTTTGGAGTTGTCTACATATTCTAGGATTAGTCCTCTAAGGAGTAAAATTTTCCCTGTTCTGTAAGTTATCTCTTAACTCTGTTGATTATTTCCTTTGCTGTGCAGAAACTTTTAAATTTCTATTATAATCTCATTTGTTGATTCTTTGTGTTATTTCTTATGAATTGGGGTTCTGTTCAGAAAGTTTTTGCCTATGCCTATGTCTTTAAGAGTTCAGGCAGATTAAATATTTTGGTTTTAGTATCTGGAAAGTTTTCCAAAATAGGCCATACTTTAGGCCATAAAGCAAGTTTAAATAAATACAAATGTATTGAAATAATCCCTTGCATACTATTGAATCATAGTGGAATGAATCTAGAAACCAAAAGCAAAAACAAACAAACAAAAAATAGAAACCCCACAAACACAAAGAGACTAAGTAATACATTATTGAATAGTTAGTATATCACAGAAGAAATCAAGGAAGAAATTTTTGTTTTTCTCCATTAACTTTATTGGTACATTTTAGGTACACAATACAGTTACACTCATCATTGGGATCTTGTACCGTTACATGAGTCTCTTGGTTTTTATTTTATTTTCCCCTTCCCTTGCCCTCCCTTCACCCCCTCCACCCTTCCCTATTTGCAAAGACCTTGTATCCATTTTTTTCCTCTTCTCATATTTTTTCCTTTCCCTTTTTTCCCTTCCCCTACCCCTCCCAATTCCCCTGCTCTTTTAGACCTTTTCTTCCTGTTACACAATATCAGTTATACATTTTTTAAATTACAATATTAAGATCTAGGAGACATTACCACAGATTTTATAGAATTTAAAAGGATATAGAAAGCATATTACAAAAGTCTTTTTTGAAATAAATTTGACAGCTTCTAAGAAGTAACTTAGAAGACAAATTAATGAAACTAACTCTGGAGGAAATATAAAATTTGAATAGCACCTATTAAAGAAAGTATATTCCTAGCTTGAAAACCTTCCTATATTGACAACATCAGGGTCATAAACATTTTAACTGATAAATTATATCAAACAATTAAAGCAGAAAAAAGAAGGAACACTTCTGCCCACATTTTAGGAACTCAACATTGTGCTAATCCTAAAACTGGATAAAGATAATAGAAGAAAAAAGTATGAACATAGATAGAAATTTGTTTAACAAAACAAACTATTGGAAGTCAGATCTGGCAGGATGTAGAAAGTGGTTTTATTATAGGGATGGCAGTGTTGGTTCAGCATTGGAAGATCCACCCCCAAAAGTCATCACTTTAACAGAGGAAAGGAAAATGCCATATGATCCTGTCACTAGTTGGAGAAAGAGTATTGGACTAAATTCTACAGCTGTTCATGGTAAAAGCTATCAGAAGACTAGAAGTAGAACAGAACCTTTTCAACAGATGAAAGACATGTACTCCATACTTCCAACAAAAACTCCTTCTATGAATGGAGACGATTCAATGCTTTCTCCCTAAAGTGGGGAACAAGGGCATATATGTCTACTCTTCATCTGTCCATTAGACTTTGAAACATAGGTCTAAACCAAAGTAGTCTAGCAATAAAATGACACAACTAGGATAGGATTGGCATGGCAGAAACAAAATCTTTATATGTAGATGAAATGATCATCTACAGAGAAAATACTAAGAAATCTCTAGGAGCCCCTAGAACTTGTACTTGAATTTAGCAGGATTAGAAAACACAAGGTATATATAAAAATTCGGGTCTGGGTATACTTGCTATAAATGAAGAACTGGATATTGAAATTTAAAAGTTATGTAGGAGTACAAAGGACCCAGAAAAGCCAAAAACAAAAACAAAAACAGTGTTGGAAGACATTTAGCACCCAATTTTAAGACTTCTTCAAAAGCTACAGTAATCAAGGCAGTGTTGGTGTAAGGAAAGACATATAGATCATTTGAATAAAACAGAGAATCTAGAAATAGAACCACACATGTATGGTCCACTGAGTTTTGAAAGATTATTTAACGTTAGCATTTTATAGAAAATAAACTCGATTCAAGAGCCGAGGAAGAGATAGTGTCTTCAGCAAATGGCACTAGAACACCTGGTATCCATATATAAAAAATTAACCTCAACCCTTTTTTTTCCATACATGAAAATAACTTGAAGGGATCTATGAACCTAAATAAGAAAGCCTAAAAGTATAAAACTTTAAGAAGAAATTATAAGGGAAAATATTTATGAATTCAGGGTAGGCAAGAACTACCTAGAATACAAAAACCATGATGTATAAAAGAAACAAAATTGATGAGATTCCATCAAAATTAGAACTTTAAATGACATCATTAAAATGAAAAGTAGTCCTTAAACAGACCATATTTACAATGCATATAACCTATGAGCAGAATATATAAAGAATTCTTAGAGCTCATTAATAGACAACTCAATTAAAATGTAGACATAAGAAGATGATAAATAGCCAGGCTCCTGGGGCAGTGAAGCTCAGCTGGTCCCAGCACCTGGAAGGAAGCTCCCCTGCTGCCATGCCAAGCTCCTAGAAATGTTTAAAAAGTTCCTAGAATCAAATGACAAATGAAACAAAGTATGGCAAAACCTGTGGGACACAATGAAAGCAATTCTTAAAGAAAAGGTCATAGCTGTAAGTGCACACAATAAAAGAATATAGCAATCCCAAATTAGTAACCTGATGATGAATCTCAAGTTCCTGGAAAACAAGTCCAATCCAAATCTGAAGTTAAAAAAGGGAAATAAATTATAAAAATCAAGTGGAAGTAATGAAATAATACTAAAAAGTAGTACACAGGATCAGTGAATCAAAGAGTTGTTTCCTTGAAAGAATAAACAACACTGATAAACCTTTAGCCAAATTTACCCCTCCCCCCAAAAAGAAAAAAAAAACTATGAGTGGAATTAGAAGTGAGAAAAATGAAAACACAAACAATACCACTGAAAACCAGAGGATTATGAGAAACTACATTCAAAACTTACATTCCAATAAACTAGGGAACCGAGAAGAAATGGAAAAATTATTAGACAACATTAATTATCAAAATTGAGGCAATAAAATATAAAAAGGCAGTAATAATGTAGGCAGTAATAAAGGTCCATCAACAAAGAAAAGCCCAAGATCCAATGGATTCACCTCTGAATTCTACAAGAACTTCTGAGAAAATCTAATATAAGTATTTCTCATATTCTTCAGTGAAATTTAGTCCAAACTCTGCTGGAAGCTAGCATTACCCTGAGACCAAAACCAGACTAGGACTTAACAACAAAATATATAACTACCAGTCAATATCCTTAATAAACATAGATGCAAAAATCATCAAGATGCAAACAGAATGCAACAAATCATTAAAAAGATCACACATCATGAACAGTGTGTCTTCATCTATGCATGCAAGGACAGTTTAATGTATAGAAATCAATAAATGTAATATCTTGCGTAAACAGAATCAGGGACAAAGGTTATATGATCATCTCAATAGACATAAAAAAGCCTTTAACAAAAATCCAATATCTATTCATGAAAAAAACTCTGAAGAAAATAGAGAAGGACCTTATCTAAATCTGATGAAATTATTTATGCCAAACCAACTGCCAACATCATACTAAATGAGGAAAACCTGGAGGTTTTCTCTAAAATCAGAAAAAAGACAAGAGTGCTCACTCTTCCCGCTTCTGCTCAGTACTATACTCAAAACTGTAGCCAAAGAAATCAGACAAGAGAAAGAAATAAAAGGATACATATAGAAAAGAAAAAAGCCATACTCTCTATATTCAGAGATGACATCACGATCCTTTACACGTAAGACCCCCCAAAAAATCCACCAAAAGACCCCTGGAACTAATAACTTCACCAATGTAGCAGTATAATATCAACACACAAAAATATATAGTATTCCTGTAAATGGACAATGAATTCACCAAGAAGAAAATTAGGAAAACTATCCCATTCATACTAGATTTCAAAAAAAATTACCTACTTAGGAATTAACCTAACCAAGAAAGTAGAACTCTTATCAAGAAAGCTATAGTGCTCCAAAAACGGAGATTGAAGAGGACATGAGAAAATGGAAAAGACCTTCTCTGTGGAGAATTAGAACCAATTTTGTCACAATGGCCTGATTACCAACACTGGTGAATAGATTTAATGCAATCCTAATCAAAATACAACATTCTGGGCCAGAGATTTAGCTCAGTGGTTTTGCCGCCTACTGCGCAAGTGCAAGGACCCTAGTTCGATCCCTGGTACCAAACAAACAAACAAAAACAACATTCTTCAGAGAACTAGGGAAAAAATTTTAAAATTCGTATGGAACCAGAAGAGAAGAATGGCAAAGCAATCTTGGGCAACAAGGGCAAAGCTGGAGACATCAAAATCCCAGATTTTAATTTATATTCTAAAGCTACAGTGATAGAAACATGATACTGATCCAAAAACAAGCATGCAGATCAATGGAACAGGATAAATGCTGCAGAAACCACTCCAGGCACATTCAGCTCTCTGATTTTTGACAAAGAGGCCAACAGATATATCCAGGAGAAAAGACAGATTCTTCAACAAATGGTGCTAGGAAAACTGATTATCTACATACAGAATATTTAATCTAGACCCATATCTCTCACCCTCTACTAAAATAACATCAAAATGGACAATATTGCCTTTTAAATTATGGAAGTTTATGTCCCAATAGATAGTTTTAGCATTTATTTCATATAAATCATATATATATGGTATATATATACACATATATATATGGTATATATATATGGTCTTTTGAGACAGGGTCTCAAAGGTTGGCCTTGAACTCACTATATAGCCCAAGCTGGCCTGCGATCCTCCCGCCTCAACCTCCCAAGTGTGTAGGATTACAGAGGTACACTACCATACCCAGCTCAATATATTTATTTATGCTTAATCCTTTCTTGATGCTATTGTGAATGGAGGCTTCTTAAACTATTTCTTCTCTGCTCCTTCCTTTATCTTGCCCTCCCTTCCTCTTTTCCTTCCTTCTTTGATAGGGTACAGCAATTTAGAGTTCAACTTCCAAGAGATTCTCCTTTTATCAAACATAATTTTTCAGTTGATTCATTTTAGTTTTCCAGTCACACAATAATGTTTTTCATGAATAATGATAGTTTTCCTGTTTCTTACTTCATCTTTCTTTGTCTAATCACATTGGCTCCTATTTTTAAAGCAGTGCTAAAGAAAAGTGGTGGTAATAGTGAATATCCTTGCACAAATGTAACAGCTATTAAAACACTAAAATTAATATCTACAATAATACTACAAGTTCTATATCTACATACATGTCTGTGTTTATATCTGTATTCTATTGTCAAATACATATCTGTGATTTAATTTTAATATTTACTGTTTAAATTAAAAAATTATTTTCAATTTTATCAAATATCTTTTTATTCATGAGGTGGTCAGAAGCATTTTGGAAACTATGTAATTGTGGCAATCTCTAGATTCCTTAAATATTAAAATATACTTAAATCATCTTGTTATGGTCCTGTATCCTGTTTGCAAATATTTAATTTAGGGTTTAGGTGCAGTAAATGAAATTGCTTTATAATATTATTTGTTGCTTATCTGTCTTCAAATTTGAGATGCTTTAGAACATTTTAAATACCATAACATTTTCAGGTTATGTAACTAATTGATATAATTTCCTGAAGAATTTGTTTATGTTTAATACTTTATTGCATATGTGCTTGTGCATTTCTGGGGATGGAATGTAGAGGTTGATCTTTGAGAAGTTTTTCTACTTTATTTGGTGTTAATCTGTAATTTTCATTTTTTTGTGCTGTTTTGGGTATGATGGATTATTTTATCTACATTGCAAAAAATTAATTTTCATGTAGATGAGCAAATTAATTATAATGTCATATTCAGTAAAAACTATCATCTTTTATATTTATTTGGTTGTCTTATCTTTTCCCTCCTTAACTAGAAAATTATTTATCTTATTCATTTTTTACTTTCCTTATAGATTCATTTATAAGGAGGTATAACAACATTTTATTTCTTGATTTAATATTCCCTGCCTTTATCATTTTTCAACGTAATTGTTTCTTTTCCCTTATTTCTCTTTAACTTCTTGGGTCAGATATTCACCATATTTTTCCCATTTATTAATATAACTTGTCTTTTCAATATTTTTAAACCACTGCTTCATGTGTGTTCTATAGGCTGTTGTATAGAGTATTTTAATTGTTGATTTTTAGGTATGCCATATTGTTTTCAACTCAAACTGAGAGATTTTGATATTCTAAAGTTTTCCTAAAGATAAGAGAAGCCCCTCTCCTATGATATTTATATTATTTGGGCATTTTCTAAAATGTTCTGCTTTTCATTTAATCCTTACAATGTAACTGAGAATTAGGCAACTTTATCTACTTTTTTACAAGTCTTAGAATGATTTAGTGGCAAGATACATGTCAAAATTAAATTTAAAATTTAAGCCTATTAAATGAATTAATGGCTTTCTTAATGAGTAAGTGAAGAATGATATTAAGTTAAACACAAGGGCCTAAAGAACCAGCAAAAGTTCCATCAACCACACTTCTCATAGCATGTGCACCCTTCAAAGGAATATGGAAGGGCTGGCCACACTGGGCCACTGCTGCCCAGGGTTCATCAGTTTTCCAACCCAGAGTTGCAAACAGTGCCATTTTGCCATAAAACTAAAATGCTTCTTTACTATTTAGCATTTAGTTTTCATTTCCCTGGTTAAAAAACTTTAGATCATTACAAAATGGAATCTAATTATAAATAATAATATTTCAGTATAGTGTCCTAGTAATCTGTTAAAGGGGGTATTATTTATGGTTTATATGATTTATAAGATGAGTATTTAACAATTCAAAACTGCAAACACAATTTCATTTATAATTGAGGAATGCTCCTGTGTTTTTTCTAATATTTTCCAATATTTTTTGTTTTGGTAAACACCTATGTAAGATTTACCAAATTAATTATTTTAAAATATACAATTAAGGGGTATAACCATCACACCATCATTTCCCATAATTCTTCATCTTATAAAATTTAAACTTTACCCATTAAATAACAGCTGCCCATTTTCTCTTTCCAGCTATTACCAACCAATGCTCCTTATTCCCCACATACTGGTTCAGCTTGAATTTCTTTGAGATGCTCAAAATTTGTAGATATTCTACCATTATAGATTTCTAACAATGCAGAACATGAATCTCTAGCAAGTTAAATGTTGTGACTAAACAGTTCTTTGCAGTCTAATACACCCTTTTCTATATTAAACAGAAGGTGGAAACCTGAAAACTAAAGGTGCCTCTTTTGGCAGAGCATTTGAAATGAAAACCTAACTGTTTTAAACCTTCCCAATGGCTGTTACATTCACACAAGAATCTTAAAATGTGCAAAAGAACTCTGACTGGAAAGAGGCATTCTTAACTTTCAAGTTATCAGAAAACAACTCTAGCATTGGTCATAAATTACAATCCCAAGAAAATCTGCTTCAGCAGAGTATCTTGGGAATAACATCACAGATTGTGCAAATGAGAGAACTATTTCCAATGAATTTATTTCATTTAAGTCACCTAATGACTTGTTTCTTAAATTGCTATTATCCAAGAGTAAATATATCCTAATTATGTAAATCTGGTTGACAAGGCTTGTCAATGTTCTTTCACAAAAGATGTAAAATCTCCTTACATTTGGAAACAGAAACTATCTTCCTTTGAAAGCAGAGAGCATCCAGCTTTTGTAGTGGGGTTGCATTTTCTAAGGCAGCAAAATTGCCCAATTTGTTTCCACTATAACCTATGTGTTAGATATCCTTAGTGAAAATGATAAAGGTATAATTTAACTTTCATATATGAGGTCATAAAGCAAGAACGTATGCTTGGTGAAACTTACAGATGAGCCTTAACTTGGATTATATGTATGTAATATATCTTTATTGAAAGCACAGTTATTTGTTTTTGTTGATACTTTTGAAGGAATCATTTATGTCCACCATTCCTTAGTAAAAGTTGTCCTTATTATTTTGAAATATATTATTTTTATAGAATTATGATACTGGGTATAGGCCCTTAATTAAGGTTTATTCAGAGAAGACTATGGCATTGAATGCAACAGATGACTTAAAAGTCATGTGTAAACCCTGTCAGCAAGGATGTGGTTTGTATAAGAATAAAATACTAATAGAAATCCTCTCCTTAAAAAGTATTTTCAGAGGCTGGGGTGCATGTTTCTTACTCTAGAAGTGTTTTGTTGTCAGAAAAAATCAGTGAATTCCTCCTGTTGTCACTCAAGTATATTCCTGTCCTCCTAAGAAGCACTTATATTTGTTCTCAGGCATTTATAAAAACAAAACAAAACTAAACTAAACTAAAACTAAAACCTTGACAGTATTAAAAGATCACTATTAAGGGTTTACTCAAATTTATAGCATCAATTCTATCTTTTTCTCTTTCAAAATATCACCGATTTCCTAACAACCTTTAAATTGCCCACATTATATGATTCTGTTGAATATATTTGATTATGCTTCTATAGTAAAATAATATGGGTTGGGGAAAGGAAGTTAACTCAGTAAGCTCTGTATTTTTTCTAACATAGGAGTAATTACAAATATATAGAAATTATAGGCATCCATCGGCATAGTAACTTTTTTACAAACATGAATGAAACAGGCTATAAATGCAAAGGCACACCCTACATCACTCTTTCTTTTAAAAACATCTGTTCCCATCCTAATCCTTGAGAACCACGCATTTCAGGTCTGTTAGTCATCCTTAACACCTCCCTCTCATGTACTCTTACATGCAATCTATTAGCAGTGACATGGACATCACTTTCTAAGTATTGCTATACTCCAACATCTTCCTGCCATCCTTATACTGCTCTTGCAAACTCATCTCTCTCTCTTCAAAGCAAGAGAAAGGCTCCATCCTAGGTCAACCTACTTCCATTTATTTCCTCCCCAGTCCATTTCCCATCATGCTCTTGTAACTCCTCTGTTTTCAGTCCTCAGTGGGATGGAAATGAATATGAATGTCAAGCTAAAGTCCATGTTAGAACCTGGGAGTCTGAAAGGCCTTCCCATGTCTAACTTCCTGTCCCACAGGTGTTCCAGTCTGCTTAAAATCCACTGTTTCAGTCATTAAGGTTTCCACCTTAGGGACCTGGTGCAGACTTGCTTCCCAAAGCATTTCTTTCTCTTTTCCCATCTAGTTGATACCAAGAGGAGGAGGTTGAGCCATTTTTCAGATCTCAGGTCTTTGCTGACTTCCCTGGCAAATAAGTCCTCTTGTCATTTTCCTTTCTTCCATGAGTGAAAATAACAATTTCACATTTGGGTAATTACTTGCTTAATAACTGTGTCTATCATTGGACTCTAGTTCCATGTGGGCAGATTTGTAATTAGCTCATTATTTATTACTCTTTTTAGCATGGTGTCTGCCACCTAACTAAATATCGATTGAATACATGATTATATAAAGAAAAGAGTGAGGACAAGGAAATTATATAAAGAAAAGAGTTTAAGAAAAGATTTTGGAGACAAGAATACGTTGGAATGTAGGTCAGCCAAGTTTGAAGAGTTTGAAGTTTGGTTGCATTCCTCTGATGGCAGATCTTATGCAAAATAATTATAGACCCAGTCTTACAATAAAAATAAAGCACAACAAGTTTTGTGTTGAATGTTTACTATTTCTCACGAATTGTACTATGAGCATAACACAGTGTTTTAAAAAATTCAAGCCACAATTTTAAAAAGGACCTACAGTCTACTGAGATGTCAACATCCCCAGTTTCTGTGACATCTTTGTCTCCACTGGGCAAAGACAGCTGCAGGAAAAGAAGTTTTTGCTACAGCAGAAAAGACATCAATTTGAATAAGTATGTTAGGATAACATTCTGAGATGTAGACAGATGGAAACTTCCTTTTGTGATATTTCCAATGATCCCATATGGCAGAACGATTTGATTTTTTTGAACAGTCAGCACCAGTTTTTTACCCTTGAGGTAAAAATTTTAAGACTAAGTGAATCCATGTGACAATGAGATCAGAAGAGAACTCCTGCTACTGTTGTCTCACTAGGGAAGGAAAATGTCCAAGCCAGCTATCTCATCATTCAATGGTCATGAAAGCACAATGAGTCGATAGACATACCCTAGACCTTCTGACCATTGAGGAGCCATTTAACTACTTCAATTATCTTGTTACCATTTATCTTGTGCAAAAAAGACCACATTTGCAGTTAACTTCTTTTTTGGAAATGAATAAATTATTTTTTATCACTTTATGATCTTATTTAAATTGAAACTCTCAATTTTCAAGGCTCAGATGCTATAAAATTTACAAGGTATTATTTAAGGGAGCACCTCTCCTTACCTATTTTAGTGAATTGGATGAGGAAACCACCTGGGTTCAAACCCATTGGAGGACTCTGAAAAGCTGCGCAGGACATGCCTCATAATTGTGCTATAAATGGGACATTATTTCCATTCTTATATCTTCCATAATTTCATGGTTGTTTCTAAGACTTTAAGTATCTCCTACCCTGCACCTGTCCACTGAGTAGCTAGCTCCATTAAGTCAGAGAAAGAAAACAGAATAGCATACAACTTCAAGCACTGAGATGCAGTGTTGATGTAATGCCCTGAGATGTAATGTTGTCCTCCTGTGCAACTCTCTGCCTACAGTCTTCCTACCACCTGCCCTGCAAATGTGGGCCAAAGGGACATGTGGCCCAATGACACAGCCTCTAATATGCATCTGCCTTGCTCTTGTACCTTCAGGTTCAGAGCTTCAGATTCCTGCCTTAGTTTCTTCTTAGTCTCAAGAGCTATATCACAGCAGCTCATATGGGGAAATTAGATACAAGGACAGTCTAAATTTGCACTTGAAATTGAGATCACTCCATCTTTCCCCAAGCAACTTCAATTTTTGAGATTTTTAAATATATTAAACTTATTTCATATTGGATAAGATACTAAAGATGATGTTAATATTGTTTCTATGCTAAATAGACTAATTAAGGAAAGACAATATTTAAATTATATTCCCTATGTATGATATTCTTAATACCTAGTCATGAAGTATAAACCTATGTATTAAAAGTAATTCATTTTTATTTCTGAAAGCTTAGAATAAAACTAGAAGCATAACGAAGAAAAATTACCCTCAATCTGATTACTCAGTGTAATTACAATAAAAAAAGTGTTTTGTATGCTTCTAAACTATTTGCCTGACTGTACAACTCTTTGCTTGATGTTATTTCAGTGTGCAAACAAAAATCGTGTATGAGAATACTATAAATCTAATTTGTAGTTAATATTTGTGAGTCCCTTTTGTTTTATTTCTGCTTTGCTTTTGTTGTGAGATAAGCATGGGGCTAAAAACGGATGATTCCTGCAGTTCCTCAGCCATTTCCCACTGTACTTTCTGTGTCTTTAACATTCACCATATTAAGCTGATGTTAAAACAATACTGGAAACCATGACATTAAATGAGACCAAGAAAAATCAGGTTAGAAGAATAAAGTCAAGGAGGTAGGAGAGAATATGAAAGGGGAAGAAGCGGGGTGAAGGGAAGAAAGGGAAGGAAGTACAAAGAATGGAGTATGTTAATCCTTGGCATTAGTCCGAGCGACTGTACAGAGCTGAGAGCCTGAAAGTCTAGAGTGACTAATGCTTTTCCTCATCGTGAAAGTGCCTTGTACAGATATGAGTAGTGGATGAAACTACATTACTCATAAGGCAAAATACATTTTGAACAAAATTCCATAGGCCAAGAAGGCAGGGTTTTTAAAAAAGAACTAGATTTGTTGCAGCCCCTGGGAAAAATAGGAATCTTTATACACTATATAAGAGCAAATGCTTCCTGAAGTCTTTTGAATTTTATTCTCTCAGGCTTAAGAGAAAATATAAAAACATACATTTTTAAAAAATAGTAGTAAAAGATAACTCCCTAAGAAGTTATATGTATCTGTATGTACATATAATATATTTGGCTGTGTATGTATGCAAATAATTTTATTTATATTTGGCTTTTAATGTAATTTATCATTCAAGCTTGTTTGAGGGATAAAGGATTGCCTTGGAAGCATTAATGCTTATAATTACACAATAGAATCATATATTTATGTGTGTGTTTTAGTCTACATAGGTCAATTTTCTTTTAAAAGAAATTTTGCAAAATCTGTATCACTAAATGCAGAACATGATGTCCTTCAGAAACAAAATTTGTTTTGCTACTGTTTATATTTTTAAAATTTTGTCACTACCATCTCCATTGGTTACTGTGGAATAAAAATTTAATTGTAGTAAGAAAAATTCAGTTTGTCCTCAATAAGCAAAGCCAAGAGTTCTGTTTTAACAATTATTTTACAATTGTTTGGTGAATTCTGGCAAGATCAGTTTATATTCTAAGTGTTCTAACCCAGGATTCAGAATCTAAACTCTTCTTGGAGAAGAATGGCTACTATGAATCATTTTCTCATGGATAATTACTAATGGAAAATTTCTTTCCAAAAATAACAAAATGCTTTGTGACTTCTGCCAAAATGTACTGGATTTACCCATGATTTGCACTATTAATCTTTCTTCCAGTTAATAAGGGAAAGCTGGCTGTTTAGCTAAAGCCAGCGCACAAAGCAACAGCCTGATACCCTTCGAGAAGCCCCAGGCTGTGAAGCAGGACAAAAGGGACTCCTTGACTCCATTCCCAATGATTTTGTCTTTGTTGAATACACCTAAATTTTGCTCCCTCCCCAGGTTGGTTTGAGCCTTTTAAAAAAATTTCTTTCTTTCATACCCAGGAACATGGGTACTTTTTCTGTAGGTTTTCCTATGTAGAGAAAAGCAGTTGTAATGGACTACAAGTAAGCAAGAATGAGAGATTGCAGCACATGCCTATGAGTAATAGCATAGAGGCAATCTATAACCATTACTGTTTCTGTAGCAATCACTGCAAGAGACAGTGTAGTGTCGTTGAAGAAAGAATAGATTTCATGGGCCAGGGATTTAGCTAAGTGGCACTGTGCCTGCCTCGCAAGTGCAAGGTTCTGAGTTTGATCCCCGGTACCAAAAAAAAAAATAGATTTTGTATTGGCCAAACCATGGTTGATATTCTAGTTTTCACATTTTCTTGCTGTGTGAACTTTGGCAAATTCCTTAATTCCCAGACCTCATTGATGACATAGAGTTAGGAACACCCACCTACTGGTATTGCTACATGATTAAATGAGTTACGTGTGTGGTGTCTCTCACACACAGTAAGTTCTAAAATAATGATACCTTTTGTGTGGTTCTGAGAGTTGAACCCTGGGCCTTTGGACTGAGCTACATTTCCAGCCCCTTTTATATTTTGAGTAAAAAAAAAGGGTCTCACTAAGTTGCTAAGTTACCCCGACTGTGTTGGAACTTGTGATCTTCCTGCTTCAGCCTCCCAGAGTTCTGGGCTTACAGGCAGGTACCAGCACACCCAGTTCAGAATGAACCCTGACACCTCATAGCTACTGGCAGTTACACTGCCTTCCTATAGATAAACCTCAGATACCTGCTACTTACTTTGTCTCTTTTGGAAATTGGCTAAAAAGTTTAAAATTTAATAGTCATTTTTTTCTTCTACTGAGAATAAAAGCTGAAGAATAGTTCTTCTTATAAAGATTGCCATGCTTTGTGCCCTGTGACCACCCTTCTGGTCAGCATTTGCTTGATCTACAACCAGATGATGGTGCCTCTGTCTTAGTGTGGGAATATGCCACGAGCACAGAAGAGGCACTCACTTTCTTCGGGGTAATTGTAGATGTGACGTTTACAGGTACATTTCCTTTTCTCTTTTCCAGTACAGCTTCACAGTAATCCCCATTACTTATATTTTCTGAGTATGTCTCTGTTCATGCAACCAGAATCATAATACATACAACACAGATCTCCCTTTCATTTTTACCAATAATATTGTATCTAAGTGAAATTATCAGTCATGGAAATTTCTTTCCTAAAAGAATCAAGTATAAAAACTATTGTCCTGTTGGTGGGAGTGCAGACTGGTGCAACCACTGTGGAAATCAGTATGGAGATACTTCAAAGAACTAGGAATAGAGATCCCATTTGACCCAGCTGTTCCTTTGCTGGGTATCTTCCCAGAAGAATTAAAAGAATCATACTACAGCAATATATGTGCACCTATGTTTATAGTGGGACAGTTTGTAATAGCTAAAATTTGGGAACAGCCCAATTGCCCAGCAACTGGTGACTGGATAAAGAAGATGTGGTTTTTCTATAAAATGGAGTACTACTCAGCCATAAAGAATGATAAACTAGAGACATTTATAACTAAATGGATGCACATGTGTAAATACCATATAGTTTCTCTGGTGTGAAAAACTAAAAGTGTAAATAAGGTTCAATATGTATAGTTGATAATGTGAAATAGGAAGAAAAGGTCTAAAGGAGTTGGGGAAGTGGGACTAGGGGAAAGGAAAGGAAAGAAGGGAAAAGAAAAAAATATGAGAAAAGAAAAAAAAATGGAAACAAAGTCTTTGTAAATAGGGAAGGGTGGAGGGGGTGAAGGGAGGTCAGAGGAATGGGGAAAAAAATAAAAACCAAGATACATCATGTAAAGTTACAAGATCCCAATGATGAATGTAACTGTATTGTATACCTAAAATGTACCAATAACCTTAATTAAAAAACCCCAAAAACTATTGTCCACTTCATTTCCAAAGAATGGAGCTACACCATTGAGAATTCCCCCAGAAGCACCAAAACTAGAATATTAAGGATAAAACTATACACTGGGTAACTCCCCTATACAATTACTATTGGTATCTAGTGCTTGTTTATTGCAAGGTAATTGGAGAGAAAGTTATGGATCAGTTTAGTTGTGAAGTGTAATGTTTACAAAACTAATTATAAAGCTGCTAAGTAGAAGTTTTAGTCATAATCACTTTCAAATGGCCACTTTGGTAGATTACTTAATTCATGATTATAAATTATGTTGAAGATGAAAAGCATTATGTAAATATCAAGACATTGTCTAATGTCCCTCAAAGAATTTAATTTATATGTAAAATGACAATTACCATATTCTAATTAAATAGTAAAAAAGGAGAATGAACTGATGCTTTGATGATGTAACCAGTTCTTGATAACTAGAATTGAGTTCTAAGTTAGTTGGTCTTAGGCAACCTCTCAATTTTTCCTGATCACACTAACTGACATTTACTTTGAGTAGAAATTGAAAATTTTAAGATCAGAGTGTTATGATTTTCTATGACATTCTAAATGATTTTGCTGACTTTCTAACAATTAATTGTCTTTTTAAACTCTGAAGTTACAGACATGAAGTTAATCCTTGTTTTCTTTAGCCCTTAAAACCAAAGATAATGTGTTCTTATACACATGAGTAGTTACTATTACTTCCTCCTAGTAAAATTATTAAAATCATTTATTGGTTTTTATGGGTACATATGTGCATATAGATATGAAGATGCAAAGTGATAATTTAAAATGGGATACAAAAAGTTGTATTCATAATGTCTTTCTTGTTAATGGTAGATTTAGAAGAACCTCTGCAGTGAATTTCATGTATGTATGGATTGATATATCATCAGTTGATAAACTCATTATCTGTATCACAGCTCTATTTGAAAATCAACTTAGAATGAAGTAGACCTGTATTAAAATGAAGCCTTGATATTTCTATATCCTCAGTTGATAATTTGGATAGTCAGGGTCTTTGAATTCATTCATTCACTCACTCATTCAACAAACTTTTACTGAAATTCTCTTATGAGTGCTGGATACTCTGCTAAATTTCAGAACACAAATACATTGATGTCTCATCCTCACTGTAAAAATTTTTCAGGGAAGGGAACACACAAAGAGGTTAACTAAACGGTTGCACCAAGTTGTAAAATAATATGTTATTTCTGGAGTTTGAGGGAAAATAGATGAAATGTACCTAAGCCTGCAACAAAAGAGAGAAGGCTTCCTAGTGGGTGTTTACTGAATAGAGTATTAGAGGCTAAGTAGTTATTAGCCAAGGGAAGCACAGAGGCTTTGTGGTGATCATATTCCAGCGAAATGGAGCAGTTCTATCAGAGATGAAGGCAAGACAGAGCATGAAGTCTGACGTGTTGTAATGGTCCAGATTTAAGAAAATGACTGTGTGGGGATGAGGTTCGAGGGAGGCATGGGCCTCATTGGAGTGGACTTGGCAGGTAAAGCAAAGGAGTGAGTGTCATCAAGTATGTGAGGAGGAGCCAAGGGTTTTTCAGGAGCAACTTGGACCTCATTTTCTGTGTACAAGAGATTTTATCTTGTATTATTTTTGCTGCATTTTTCAGATATGGAAATGAATTTATGTTCTGTGGGCTATAATTAACTTGACAGACACTAAAAGCTTATGAAAAGAAGCTGTTTGCTTTATTTCCAGACAAATTTTGTATTTATGATACACTATTACCCCATTAAGTGAAGCAAGCATGCACATTACTTACACATTACCTGATGATTAACTGGAATTTTAACATAGAAGGCAGTGGCTCTCCCACTTAAGACCAAAAAAAAAAAAAAAAAAAAAATCCAAAATATGAGCAATAACTTGGAATGAGGTTTTATTTCCTTTTCAGTTCATCTGGCCATTCCATATCCTGAACTTAATGTGCAGGCATCCTAGATCTTTAGGAAGCTAATTAGTATTGGAATTTTCCTCTTACTCTAAGGACTTTTATGGTTAAATAATTCTAAAACTTAACTACATGTAGTTTTCTAATTCCTGGGGGTGAGTGAGGAAATAGCATAATGTAAATTTGCTTCCAGGTCCTAAGAAGGTTTTTTTCTATAAAAATGATGTTAATAATTCAAGATAGACTCATCATTATTATACTATGTAGTATAACTGACAGTCTCAACTCTACTACTAAAGTTTGCCATCAGTTAGCTTGATAAATCTGTTAGTGCTTGTATGTGTACATGTATGCATGTGTGATGCAATGGTATATGGCAAAGTCATTAGGCTAACATCCTAGAGACAAGGCTGGACAGCACTTACATAATGAGCATAGTGTATATTACTTTCAGGAAAAATGAAAATTAACTTTATGTCCAGACTTGAGTATGTGATTCCTAGTGAGATATAGCCTACAGGGCTTGAATTCACTTCCATATCTGGAAAATAAAAAATACTGTATCAATTAGTTTATGTGGCAAGACAACTAATTGAGACATAAAATAGTGAGTGTGCGGGAAGGTATGATTTCTTTGTTTATTTGTTTGGAGGAACCCTATGACTATTGAATTTGAAAAATGCTTTTCTTCCTCTTTGTCCTAGAAGCTCTTACAAAACCAAAGCATCGACTGCCAGCTACTGTTAGGACAGCCACACAGCTAGGTTTTCCTGGGATGATATGAATATAGCATCTGTTGTCAGTGTCCTGCCTGTAGCTCTTCAGATCTTTTTTCAGCTTTGTGGACAGCAGCTCCGAGTGTGACTTCTGTCCCAACCACTAGCCTTTGCATCTCTTGGTAGGACCACCACCCTCAAATGCCTGTGACCTACTTTTGCTGAGTGCACAGAGATCTGGGAGTGCCTTGAAATTTATGCTCTTCTAGAGCGGCACTTATGTGATGACTAAGGGGTACAGACGTTTAGATATACCAGCTCTCTTATCCCCCAGCCTCTCAGGTGTGACTTGGTCTCTCTAGCAATCTTCTGAGTAGGTAGTAGAGTTGGCAGATTTAGCAAATATCAATACAGGACACCCATGAAGGAATTATTTTATTAGTATGAGTGTGTCCATGTTCACAACATGAAAGTAAATATTTTTAGTTGCTAACCAAATTTAATTGGATGTCTTATATCTCATCTAGTAACCATATTCTCCACTGAGATTTCATTGGATGGGGTATTCTTGTTTGGCCTATATTTCTCTACAGTTTTGTTTTTCCACTTCTCTACCAGGTTTTCCTTGGAAGACAGCTACATAAATTTCTTTTGTGAAAAACTGGGTCTCTGTCTGAAGAGCTTAACTTAAAGGAGCCACGCTATATCTTTTGCCTTCTTACGTTATGAACAGTTCCTCCCTCAAAATGTTCAGGTGTGAATGACAAATCAAGCAGTCACGTAAGCTATGGTAAAAATACATTGAGGACATTATGCTGTGTTTCTAGGAAATATACAAAAGATGATAAACCAGTGAGTATGAGGTAGGAAACTGGAAACATGACGATAGAGAAGAGGTTTTTACAACAAATGGACGAAGTCTCAGGTCTGTTTTCCAAAACGAAAGGCAATGAGTCATGTCCTAGTGATAACTGGAAAGGCTGGAAGATTAGCTAGCTACTGTGACAGAAAGGTTTGACACAGGACGGTAGGGTTTCTGCCCTCATCAAAGTCCCGTATGCCTAAATACATAGTAGAAAACTCAGCAAAAGAGCCAGACTGCAGGAACTACGGAGCTCTGGACCATGTTCATGTTAGTGCTAAAGCTAAGGCCTTCACACAGCTCTGATCTGGGTGCTGCTCAGACTTAATAATATTCATTATTAAATTTCAAAACCCCAAGGAGTTAAAAAAATCATATTTAACCTGATTTAAATAAAATACAGTCATATTACCATTTTTTGCTACATCCAAGTTTGTGGTTACAAACATATAACTTTATATAGAATTGTATAATCAGGCTATGAATTATTAGTTTCCTCTTTTAGTTAATTTAAGTACTAGAAATGACCAACAAAGAAGTTTTGTATTTTTTTAGACTTTAAAATGTTCTAGCATTAAAATCTAAATAATATATAGGATTATTTTGATATTAATTTTGAGTGATCTATGCCAGTGCAGTACTTGAATATTTCAGGAGCAGAAGTGCACATACAGCATATGAATATATTTGTCAGATTTCAAATTAAATATAATCAAATTATAGTCACCATGGCATCATGGATTTATAAGTCAAAAACTGCACATGAAGCTGACATCAAAATTATATTCACCTTTATTTTATAGAAATATAAATTAGGTCATGTGAATAAGATGATATTAAATATATAAGACCAAAGAGTATATTTTCTATTGCTTTACAAAATGAGCGGTGTTAATTTCCTTGGCTGAATTAGCATAACATGATCCCAACTTTTAAATCCACTTAATTTTCTATCGTTAGTACTTCCTCAATGAAGGAATAAAATGTGAAAATTAGAAGACATGATGAATTGCCTTTATTCTAAGGTCAGACGTAAGACACTCAAAGCTAATGGAATACATCATTCTCAGCCACTGTTAACGAGCCCTACCTCCATAAGGAACTGCTGAGATCAGCCCGGAAACCATCTTGAATGTCAAGGGATGTGCTCTTCATTTGCAGGGTTTGATTGTTCATATAAATATTTAATGAAAATATTATTAGACTATTCAGCCAAGTGAAATAAACTGATGGCACAAGTAGCTAAAGAAGCTTACTTAATATTCAATAAATGAAGTGGCACAATAATTTATTTTGCATATTATATAATTCTTTTGAGAGGTTTTGTACTTTTAAACTTTTTAGCACTATTTAAAGGGTGTCGTTACTACTAGAAGTATGAGTTTTTAATGTATTTTTATGGCTAATAAAAATGTAGCACATCTTTATAGGGAGAGAGAAGAGTGTCATGGACATTATACATGATGAAAGCAAGGTAACTCTGATTCTGAAGGTTGATGTACCTTTAATATAGCTTCACTGAATCTTGCCATAAATGTTAACTTTTTACTACATAAAATTACACAGTAAGTTTCTCAAGACTAGAGCTTAACTGATTAAACAGATAAGGTAAAAGAAAGCTTTTAACTGGTATGGTCAGCTTTGAATTTTCAGAAAAATTGAGTCATTGATTCTGAATCATATGTATTTTTAAACATTATTTTAGTGTTTACTCTGAAGGAAAATCTGGAGACAGGCTTAAAAGAACTTAAAAGAACTGTCAGAAGTTTATATATTTATATAGAGAATTTCTCAAATTGTCTTTCTAAATATGATATATGTTGTTTTGAAGAAGTTATTTATGGATCATGTACATACATACAGGACAATCAACTACATAGAAAAACGATGTGTTCTGAGAGTGTTTCTTTGGAAAGTGAGGAACACAAAAATTGTACTAACTTTTATAGAATATTAATAAAAACACCAAGGTAACACTAGAGAATAAAAAAAAAATCTGTGTGTCTCTATGTATATTTACATATTTATGTGCTTTTGGTGTTTTCACGAATTATCCTCAAATTATGAAAGGAACAAATCTCTCACATTATTTCCTTTTTATCATTAATTAAGTTTATTGGTACAATTAGACAGTGATCACATTCATCATATGGAATTTGTACCTGTGCATGATATATCTTTTTTTTTTTTTTTTTTTGGGTACCAGGGATTGAACTCAGGTCCTTGCACTTGGGAGGCAGGCGCCAGAACCACTGAGCTAAATTCCCAGCCCTGCATGATATATCTTGATTCTTATTTTTTTCCCATTCCCCTCCCCTCCTATTCTTCTTTCCATTTTATCTTTCTGTTCTCATTGTTTTCTTTCCATTCCTTCCTTTCACCCTCCCTCTTCCCTTGTGCCCTTTCCATTTGAACATTTTCTTCCTATTTCACAATATCTATTATACATTTTGGTCCTTATTTACACTTCCAATTTCTCAGGTTGAGGCAAAACAAATATTTGATACATTTGCTTGCTTTTGCAGTATTATTAAAAAGCTATGACGATGAATCCAGGTACAGAAAAATGTTGAATAACACTACTGAATGAACAATAAAGGTTGAATATAATTTAATGTTTGTCTAACAGACTTGCTCAGTATGTGGTGTAATTAAGCTATTGAACTTGATGGGTGCAGACAGAAGTGCATGGTTACATTTGAAAGAGCCTCCTTTATGTATCTGTCCGAATACCTCCAGAAAGAGCAGATAAGATCCATGAATCAGACAAATCCATTAATTAGAGGTAGATTAGAAAATTTTTTCTGTGAACTCATAAAGTTAGTACAAGATGCAAAGGTTAATTTTGAGATATAAGAAGACACTGAAAAATGCAAGGGAATAAAAAAAATACAAGGGATGAATAAGCCGCGCTTGGCCACTGTCCCACTGTTCCTGGTCCAGAGGAAGGGGCTTCCCAGCCACCATCCCTCCCACCACTCCCAGCCCAGAGGAAAGGGCTTTTGGGCTGCCTTCTGTCCTGCCGCTTCCAGCCCAGGAGAAGGGGTTTCTGGGCGGCCATCCTTACTGCCACTCCTGGCCCCTGTCCCACCTCTCCCAGCTCAGAGGAGATGAGCCTCGCAGGTGACAACAGCACCCCCCTGACCCCCCAGTCTTCCTGGCCACCATCCCTCCCACT
Organism: Heterocephalus glaber; assembly: GCF_053883595.1. NCBI lineage: Eukaryota > Metazoa > Chordata > Mammalia > Rodentia > Bathyergidae > Heterocephalus > Heterocephalus glaber. Next base: position 19,874,691 of record NW_028258156.1, on the reverse strand, counting down.
GCTCCCAGCCCACAGGAAGGGATTTCTTGGCCACCATCCCTACTGCCACTCCTGGCCCCTGTCCCACCTCTTCCAGCTCAGAGAAGGTGAGCCTCGCAGGCGGCAACAGCAACCCCCTGCCCCCCCCAGTCAAAATGAGAAAACACATAAATAAGCCTCAAAACCAGACTTCCAGATTATCTACAGCAAACCCAAAGGAAAATGAGATGGAACACTCTGATACTCAGCAACCTGGACCCATTGAACTGGCAACAAAAGGGGATTTGGAAAAAAAAATGAAATCAGAAATAATTTCTCAGATATCAAGAGAAATTGTGCTCCTAGTGAAAGACATGATTAATAAATCTAGAGAGGAACTGAGGAACATGATGGAATTCCAACATAGGAAACAAATGGAATCCATAAAACAGATGCAAATAGATTTCCAGGAGATGAAAAACTCGATTGAAAGTCTACACAACAGAATGAGCCAATATGAGGACAGAATTTCAGATATAGAAGATAAGATTGCAATTAATGACTAGGAAAAGAAAAATTGCTTCAAAATTGTAAGGAAACATGAGAAATCAATCCAGTAGCTGTTAGATGATGCAGAGAAGAATAAAATAAGACTGACTGGAGTCAATGAAGAAACAGGAGAGAGTGCAGATGACATAAAAAAACTCTTCACAGAAGTAATGGCAGAAAGCTTCACAAGCAGGGGAAAAGAACTTGACATACAGATAAGTGAGGCATATGGGATTGCAAATAGCCTTGATCAAAAAAATCTGCACATAGGCATATAATTGTAAAGATTCCAGAAACTCAACAGAAGAACAAAGTTCTACTAGCAGCTAGAGAAAAGACACAAATCACATACAAAGGAAAGCATATCAGACTCACAGCAGATTTCTCAACACAAACCATCAAGGCAAGAAGAGCTTGGAGTGACATATTCCAAGCCCTAAAAGAAAACAGCCTCCAACCTAGATTGATGTTCCCTGGAAAACTATCTTTTAAAACTGATGGAGAAATAAGATACTTTCATGACAAAGAGCACCTTAGGAACTTCGTGAATATCAAACCAGCACTCCAAAAATTTTACACAATATCCTAGGAACAGATATTGAAGGTCACAGCCCCAGGAAGCAAATCAGAATGAACCCATCTGGCACAAAAAGAAATTAAATGTAAAGGGGGAGAACTCAACAACAACAAAAAGTCATGGCAATGACAAGTCAATATGTTTCAGTTATAACCATCAACGTTAATGGTCTCAATTCACCAATCAAAAGAAATAGACTGGCAGAATGGGTCAAGAAGCAAAATCCAACAATATGCTGCATACAAGAAACACACTTAATTCCAAAAAGAAACTCATAGGCTGAAAGTTAAAGGGTGGAAAACAATACTCCATGGGACAGAAACCTGAAAAAAAGCAGGAGTAGCTATCCTCTTTGCAGATCAAGTAGATTTCAAATCAACACTGATTAAGAGAGATGAAGAAGGACATTACATCCTTGTAAAGGGAAGAATCCAAGAGGAAGAGATGACAATCATAAATATCTATGCACCAAACAATAGTGCACCAAACTATATAAAACAAATAATGGACATGAAATGTCATATATGCACTAATACAATTGTAGTGGGGGACCTCAACACCCCACTGTCACAAATAGATAGATCAACTAGACAAAAAATAAGTCATGAAATACTAGAACTCAATCGAACTCTTGAACAAATGAACTTAACAGATGTTTACAGAGTCTTCCACCCCACAAAATCAGAATACACATTCTTCTTAGCTGCACATGGGTCATTCTCCAAAATAGATCACATACTCACACATAGAACATGTTTAAGTAAATGCAAAGGAATTGAAGTTATCCCCTGTATATTGCCAGACCATAGTGTGATGAAATTGGAGGTCCATAGCAAAAGAAACTCAAAAAGTTTCATAAACACGTGGAAATTGAACAACGCACTTCTGAATAACCAATGGGTCACAGAGGAAATGAAAGAAGAAATCAGACAGTTCCTTCAATTAAATGACAATGACAATACAACATATCAGAATCTATGGGACACAATGAAAGCAGTCTTATGAGGGAAATTCATAGCAGTGAATATGCATATTAGGAAAACAGAATGAGCCCAATTAAACAACCTGATGCTGAACCTCAAGCTTCTAGAAAAAGAAGAGCAGGACAAGCCCAAAGCTCATACAAGGGAGGAAATTATAAAGATCAGAGGAGAAATCAATGCAATGGAGGCTAAGAGAATGATAGAAAAAATAAATGAAGCCAAGAGTTGGTTTTTGGAAAGAATCAACAAAATTGACAAACCCTTTACCAAACTTATCAGAAAAAGGAAAGAAAAGGCCCAAATCCATGCAATTAGGAATGAAAAGGGTGAAATTACAACAGACCCAGCAGAAATCCAGAGGATTATCAATACCTACTTCCAGAACCTATACGCCAATAAGATGGAAAACACAGAAGAAATGGAGAGATTCCTAGATACATATGAATTACCAAAGTTGAATGAAGAAGACCTAAAAATTCTAAACAACCCAATATCAACCAATGAAATTGAAAACATAATTAAAAACTTCACAACTAAGAAAAGTCCAGGCCCCAATGGCCTCACTGCTGAATTCTACAAGACATTTACAGAGGAGCTACTGCCACTACTGTTTAAACTCTTCAATGAAATTGAAAGGGAAGCAATACTCCCAAATTCATTCCTGGAAGCAAGGATCACCTTGATCCCCAAAGCAGAGAAAGACCCAACTGAAAAGGAGAACTATAGGCCAATCTCACTAATGAACATAGATGCAAAAATCCTTAATAAGATACTGGCAAATAGAATGCAGAAGATCATCAAGAAGATCATACACCCTGATCAAGTGGGATTCATCCCAGGGATGCAGGGATTTTTCAGCATACACAAATCAATCAATGTAATGCACTATATCAATAGAGCCAAGGACAAAAACCATATGATTATCTTCAAAGATGCAGAAAAAGCATTTGAGAAAATCCAACATGCAGTTATGATAAATACCCTACAAAAAATTGGAATAGATGTCCTCTACCTCAAACTGATAAAAGCCATCTATGAAAAACCAACAGCCAAGATCATACTGAATGGTCCAAAACTCAAATTCTTCACCATAAAATCAGGAACAAGTCAAGAATGTCCATTATCACCACTCTTGTGCAATATAGTTTTGGAAATATTAGACATGGCAATTAGACAAGAGAAAGAAATAAAGGGAATAAAGATAGGAAATGAAGAATTCAAATTGTCATTATTTGCAGATGACAAGATGCTGTATATAGAAGACCTCAAGAACTCCACCAAAAGTCTTCTAGACTTAATAACCAAATTCAGTCAAGTAGCTGGTTACAAGTTCAACACACAAAAATCAAAAACTTTCCTCTACATGAATAACAAGACTATAGGGCAAACAATTCCTTTCACAATAGCATCTAAAAAACTGAAATAGCTAGGAATCAACCTAATAAAAGAAATCAAAGACCTCTTCTCTGAAAACTATAGCACTCTGAAAAGAGAGATTGAAGAAGATATCAGAAAATGGACAGATCCCCTGCTTCTGGGTAGGAAGGATTAATATAGTGAAAATGGCCATACTTCCAAAACTGCTATATAGATTCAATGCAATTCCAATTCAGATCACAGCAGCATACTTCATGGACCTTGAGAAAACAATCCAAAAATTCATTTGGAACAAAAAGAGACCCAGAATAGTATAAGCAATTCTAGGTAACAGAGACATGGCAGGGGGTATCACAATCCCCAACCTGCAACTATACTACAAAGCTACTGTGATAAAAACAGCATGGTACCGCCAAAGAAACAGACCTGAGGACCAGTGGAACAGATTAGAAGATGTAGAAACAATGCCAGACACACTCAGCCATCTCATCTTCGAGAAAGGAGCCAAACACCCTCACTGGAGGAAAGATAGCCTCTTTCATAAATGGTGCTGGAAAAATTGGGTTTCAATTTGCCAAAGATTAAAACTAGACCTATATCTCTCACCATGCACTAAACTAAAATTGAAATGGCTTAAAGATCTAAATATTAAAATAGAAACACTGAACCAGTTGGAACAGAGGTTGGGTAGAACTCTTGAAGACATCAGTGGAGGAAAAGATTTTATGAACAAAACCTCAGTGGCCCGTGAACTAGCACAAACAATCAACAAGTGGGATCGCTTCATATTAAAAACTTCTGCACAGCAAGAGAAACCACCAGCAGTGTGAAGACACAACCCACAATGGGGGAAAAAATCTTCACCTGCTTTTCCTCAGACAAAGGTCTACTATCTCGAATCTATAAAGAATTTAAAAAGATCAGCCCTCCCAAATTTAAAGACCCAATCCAAAAATGGGCATCTGAAATGAACAGACATTTCTCACACAAAGAAGTGGAAATAGCAAATAAATACATGAAAAAATGTTCAACATTACTGGTCATTTGAGAGGTGCAAATGAAAACAATGCTGAGATTCCACCTCACTCCAGAAAGAATGGCTGCTATCATGAAATCAACCAATAACAAATGCTGGCCGGGCTGTTGGGAAAGAGGAATGCTGCTCCACTGCTGGTAGGAGTGTAGACTGGTGCAACCACTGTGGGAATCCGTATGGAGATACCTCAAAGAACTAGGACTGGAAGTCCCATTTGACCCCACTGTCCCCCTGCTGGGGATCTTCCCCAAAGTATGAAAAGAATCATACCACAGTGATATCTGTGCACCCATGTTCATAGCAGCACAGTTTGTGACAGCTAAAATTTGGAAGCCACCCAAATGCCCATCAACTGGAGATTGGATAAACAAAATGTGTTTTTTTAATAAAATGGAGTACTACTCAGGGATAAAAAATGCAAAATTAGAGACATTTATAGCTAAGTGGATGCACATTGAGGCGATACTCTTAGGTGAAATAAATAGGACACACATGTATAAATGCTGAATAGTTTCTTGGGTGTGAGAAACTGAAAGTGTAAATAAGGACTAAAACGTATAATAGATAATGTGCAATAGGAAGAAAAGGGGCATAGGGTAAGGAAGTGGGAAGGGTAGGGGAAAGGAAAGAAGGGAATGGAATTAATATGAGAAAATGGAAAAACAGGAACAAAATCTTTGTAAATAGGGAGGAATGGAGGGGTTGAAGGAAGGGCTGCACAAGGGTGAAAAATAAGAACCAAGAGAGATTATGTAAAGGTGCAAATTTCCAAAGATGGATGTCATTATATTGTATACCTAAAATGCACCAATGATTAGAATGAATAATTGATAATGTAAAATAGGAAGAAAAGGCTCAAAGGGGTAGGGGTAGTGGGAAGGTTAGGGGAAAGGAAAGAAGGGAAAGGAAAAATGATGAGAAATGGAAAAAATGGAAATAAAGTCTTTGTAAATAGGGAAGGGTGGAGGGGGTGAAGGCAGGGCTAGGAATGGGGAAAAAAAATAAGCTGTGCTTATCTTTTAAGGGTCTGATTTTATGCAGGACTTGTTTTGTTGTTTTGTTGTATTGTTTTACTATCTCTAATTTTATCTTCTTGAAAAAAATTAATCTTAGGGTAAGGAAAATCTAAGAAAAGAATGCAATTTTCACATTTGGAGAAAAATTATTAAAACTCGATTTGAAGGCACTGTGGAGCTTTCAGGGCAGTAAAGAATCATGGGGTGGGGATCTGGGAACAAAAGAAATACAGCCCAAAGTGAGAAGCCTCCTCTTCGAGAGTGCTGATTTCTATAGCTTGAGATTGAGGATATAAGCAGAGTTCTGGCACTTTACAAGACTCGGAGGGAAAAATTGGTTTTCAGGGAGTACTAAGGAGGAAGGATACTGGTGCATCCCTGAACACACTGAGTAAGGGCAAACATGATACAGACCGGATGGCACTTAAAGACATTTAAAGACAGTTTACCTCTGGGTTTCTCAGTCCCCAAAGTGGATCGAAGTGGTTTACCTTGCGTGTGCCGGTGCTCTCTTGCTAATAACAAGCATTAATCTTTTTTGTGGGAATAAAATATCATCCTAGGCTTCAACTTATTTATTATGTAAATCAAAAATAAATATAGAAAGAGATAAATATTTAAAAGTTATAACAAGATGAGAGAAGACAGACCATGAAAGGGATCCATGGGGAATGCGTTGAATGAAATTACAGACATAAACTACACAATCACTATTTTCAAAATATTTAAGGAAATAAAGCATAGAGTTAGAATTTTAGATGAAAATATAAATAAATATATAAGCATGTTTATGTATTGATAAAATATGTTTTATTAATTTTATGAATTAAATAATTTTAAAATTTATTAGTGCATGTCTGTAGTACACAACATTTACATGCATTGCGTGGAGTTGATACATGGACATAACACATCTTAATTCTTTTTTCATCCCACTCCCTTCCCTTCCTCCCTCCTCCCTTTATCTCAGTCTCCTCCCCATTTGAGAAAGATCTCCCTACTTACTACTATCTTTTATTTTGCTCTTTATTTACACTTGGAGTTTCTCTATATGAGAAAACATGCAATACTTAAGATTATGAGTCTGACTTATTTCACTTAACATTATGGTCTTAATTATGCTACAATAAACATGAGAATGAATATAATTTGATGTCTTTAAATCTTTTGGGAAAATATCTAGAAGGGGAATAGCTGGGTCAAAAACAATTTCAAGTTTCAGCTTTTTAAGGAATCTCTGTATTGATTCCCAAAATAGTTGTACTAGTTTACATTCTACCAATGGTGTAGAAAGGTTCCTTTTTCCCCACAGCCTCTCCAGCATTTGTTATTATTTGATTTATTAATGATGGCTATTCTTTATGGGGTAAGATGAAATCTCAATGTTGTATTAATTTGCGTTTCTCTAATGGCCAGTGATATTGAGCATATCTTCATGTATTTATTAGTCATTTGTATTGCTTCTTCTGTAGAGTGTCTATTCATTTCTCTTGCCCATTTTTGATTGGACCTTTTATTTTAGAAGGTCTAATTTTTTTCAGTTCTTTATATATTAGTCTTTTAGATATGAGTCCTCTGTCTGAAGAATGGCTGGCTATTTTTTTTCCTACTATGCAGGTTCTTTGTTGTTTCTTTTGCTGTGTAGAAGCTGCTTAATTTGATACAATGTGGTTTGTTGCTTCTTGGAACTATTTTCTGTTCAATTGGAGTTATGTTCAGAAAGTCCTTGACTATACCTATGACTTCTAGGCTTGTTTTGTCTTCTAGAAGCTTAAGTGCTTGTATTTTAAAATGTAGGTTTTGAGGGTCAGAGATTTAGCTCAGTGGTTCTGGCACCTGCCTTGCAAGCACAAGGTCTCGAGTTTGATCCCTGGTACCAAAAAAAAAAAAAAAAAAAAAAAGATTTAGGTTTTGATCCATTTGGATTTTAGTTTAGTATATGGTGATACATGGGTTTGGATTCAATCTTCTGTACGTGGACAGCCAGTTTTCCTAGTACCATTTATTAAAGAGGCTATCTTTCCTCCAGTGTATTTTTTGGGCATCTTTATCAAAGATCAAATAGTTGAATATACATGAGGTTATTCCTGCATTATGCATTCTGTTCTGTTGATTGTCATGTCTGACTGTTTTTGTAAGTAAAATGATTTTTAAAATTTTTTTTATCACAGTAGCTTTGTAATATAACTTCAGGTCTGAGATTATGATATCTCCTTCTTTGCTATTTTTATCAGGTTTGCTTTTGGTATTCTGTCTGTCTTCTGATTCCAGATTGATTTTAGGACTTTTTTCTCCAGTTCTGTGAAAAATATATTGGAATTTTTGGAATAGTATTAAATCTGTATATCAGTTTTGGAATTATGGCCATTTTGACTATATTGGTACTGCCTGTTCAGGAACGGGATATCTTTCCATTTTCTGATGTCCTCTTTGATTTCCTTTTTTCAGAACACTATGGTTTTCATTGTGTAATGGTCTTTCACTTTCTTAGTTATATTAATTGCTTTTAGTTATATTACTTTTTAAGTGTTTAATTTTTTTTGGTGTTATTGTAAATGGTATTTTTTTCCTAATTTCTTTTTCAGTGGGTTCATTATTAGTGTAGAGGAACAGTAATGATTTTTGTGGTTTGCTTTGTATCTTGCTACATTACTAAATTTGATTATTAATTCTAAGAGTACATTGTTGTGGATTTTTTCAGTCTTCCATGTAGAGGATCATGTCATCTGAAAATAATGATAATTTGACTTATTTCTCATATCCCTTTTATTTCTTTTCTTGGCTGCTTGCTCTTGGTAATATTTATGGTACTATGATGAAAAGGAGTTATAGTAGACATCTTTATCTTGTTCCTAATTTTAGAGGAAATGCTTTCAATATTTCCCCATTTAGTGTAATGTTGGCAGTAGGTTGATTATGAATGGCTTTTGTCATATTGAAATAAGGTCTTTCTATACATATTTTCTTTGATGTTTTTGTAATGAAAAGATCTTGAAGTTTTTCAAAGGCTTTTTCTGTTATCTATTGAGATGACCATGTGATTTTTGTCCTTGCTTTTATTTATGTAGTACATGTATTGGTTTACGTACGTTAAACCATTCTTGCATTGTGATATATGATCTTTTTGGTAGTATCTTGCTAGTATCTCTTTACCAGTATTTTGTTGAAGTTTTTGCATCTATATTCATTAAAGAGATTGCTCTATAATTCTCTTTTCTGATTGCGTCCTTGTCAGGTTTTGGAGTCAGGGTTATGGCAGCTTCTAGGAATTATTTGGGAGTAGTCCTTCCCTTTTAATTTCATTAAAAACCTTGAGGAGTGTTAGTATTAGCCCTTCCCTGAGGTTTTTGTAAAATTTACCAGAGGATCCATCCTGACCTGGATATTTTTTTTAGTGGGTAGGTTATTTATTTCCACTTCAATTTAATGCCCTATTAATTGTATTATTCAGGATTTTAAATCTTTTTGGTTCATTTCTAATAATTATGAGATCTGGGAATCTATCCATTTCTTCTGAATTCTCCAATTTATTGGCATATGGATTATGAGATAGTTGGTAACAGTTTGCTGGATTTTGGGAGCATGCACTGTGATTTCACCTTTTTTTATTTCTAACTACATCTTTTCTCTTCTTTTTTGGTTAGCTTGGTTAAGTAAGGGTTTTTCCATTTTGTTTATCCTTTTGAAGAACAAACTATTTGATTCACTAATTCTTTGTATTTTCCTGGTCTCAATTTTGTAGATTTGTACTCTGATTGTTATATTTCCTTTCCTGTGGTAGTTTGAGTTTGGACTCTTCTTGTTTTTCTAGGACCTTAAGGTGCATCATTAGGTTATTTATTTGAGCTTGCTCTGTTTTTCTGATGTGGACATTTACAGGTATAAAGTTCCCTCTTAGGACTGCTTTTAGGACTTTAGGACTGTCTCATAAGTTCTGGCATCATCAATTGGGTCTAAAAACTTCCTTATTTATTCTTTATTTTTTCCTGATTTGTTCTGTAATCTATTATTTAGTTAAGAGTGTATTGTTTAGTTTCCATGAATTTGCATAATTACTACATTTTCTCATGTTTTTGATTTGTAACTTTATTGTGCTATGATCTGATAATATATGTGGTATAATTTCAATTCTTTTACATTTACTTAAACTTGCTTTATTGGCTAGGATGTGGTCTGTTTTGGAGAAAGATCCATGTGCTGCTAAAAAAAAAAGTTTATTCTTTTACTGTTGGGCAGAACACTGTATATACCTATTAAGTCCATTTGTTTGAAACTTTTCTTCCACTCTGATATTTTTTTGTTTATTTTTTATCTGGTTGATCTATTTGTTATAGTGGGATATTGACTTCCCCCACTATACTTGTGTTTATTTTATCTGATCTTCTATATCTGGTAGTACTTGTTTTATGAAATTGGGTGCACCATTATTTGGTGCATATATATTAATAATTGTTATGTCTTCCTGTTGGATTGATCCCTGAACCTATATGTAGTGAACTTTTTCTCCTCTTTTGATTAGTTTTAGGTTAAAGTACACTTTATATAGGATACACTTTGAATATAGGATAGCTTATAGGGTAGCTATACCTTCCTTGTTTTTGTTTCCTGTTGCTTGGAATATTGTTTTCCATTCTCTGATTTTTAATCTATCAGTTTTTTTGGGGGGTTAAATATATTTCGTGTGTAGCATACTATTTGATTTTGTTTCTTGATCCATTCTGCCAGTCTGTCTCTCAGTTTGGGACTTGAGACTATTCACATTATTACTGATAAGTATTGACTTATTCCTGTCATTGCTTTATTTTCCTGTTGTTGATCCCTATCTTTCCCTTCTACTTAACTTAATGCTGTTCCTATCTGATGTATTCATTCTCTTTTTTTGAGACAGGGTCTTGCTGTGTAGATCAGGCTGGCCTTGAACTCATGACAATCCTCCTGCCTCAGCCTCCTGAGTGCTAGGATTACAGACCTGTAACATATATACTTCTGTTAATGGAATGTATTAAACTTTAAACTTGTAATACTTATAAAATATAATACATATAATATGCTATAGAAGAGCTTGCTACTGGATGGACTAATTGGCTGAATACAGATTTTAATAAGTGATTTCTATTATTCAAATTGATCTGAATCTTCTCTTTATTCCAAATATTTTCCTCCTAAACACTTCAGAATTTGGGGAAGATGTGGTTATACCAAAGGGAAAAAAGGGGGGAAAAAAAAGCAACATAAAAGACCCTGTTATGAACTGCATGACAGTATTTGTCCCTTGAAAGATCATCATATGGATTGTGTTCCTGCAAACTCAGTTGAAAATCTTGATTTAGATATGGCAGATAAACTGTTTTTCTCAGAAACGAAATCATTAAAGAAGACTACCCAAAGTGATATGGACATAAATAACCAGTGATGGATTTGATCAAATGTACCTAGAAGCTAAGGTCCCAAACTACAATAATGATTTAATTCAATGAAATCATGTCCTTAAGCTTGATATTTTCTGCTAATGTACAAGTCTTATACTTGTCAAGCAGATCCCTCTGCAGGATAAGCATTCAAGGGCTAGGGATGTAGCTCAGCAGCACAGCACCTGCCTGGCAAGCTTGAGACCCTAAGTTTGATTCCTGGTACAAAAAAAGAGAAAAACAAAAAAGGATAAGCATTCAATGGCAGTGAGAAATAGGTATTGCCTCAAGAGGTATTGGCACTTCCTTTCTTCATGACTTTAGACAAGTTGAGTACAGCCTTTAGAAAAGCATTCCAGACTTTTGCTCGCCTAGGCAAAGTTTTTAGGCAGATTACTCTCTGTAGCACTTGTCCACAATACTAAACAAACATATGGCCAAGCATAAATCTCCTGAGGGAATAAGTCTATTGTTCTTTTGCTACAGAGAAAATTGAATCCAAAAATTCTAAAGAAAATCAATATACTGAGATCCAGGTAAAGAACTCATAATGTGTTCCTTGGTATGCCAAAGCTAAAAGAGGACACTGAAACTCTGTTTGAGCTTAAAAACAATAATCCTGTAATGTCAAGTAGGATCAATGTGGATAAGTGAACAGATTTTTTGCATAAAAAAGAGAAACCTGAGACAATACCACATATTATAAGACTAATATTTGAGTATTAATTTTGACAAGAGAGGGATTTTAGTGAGAGTTCTTGTGATTAGGTGTCATTCCAAGGAACTCACAGATAAAATCATAAATGGACAATGTCATGTTGTTCTCTGTTTCCACTGAGGATATAAATTTAAGATACAGCAGCATAAACCCAGTCACCTATATTGAGGACTGCTTTAATAGCAAAGGTCATTGAATTCAAAAATGGATTCATTTAAAATAGAACTTGTAGATTCTGCTACTGTGTAGTTACTGAATAACAATACTTGCCTGTCTAGCATGACTTTTATCTATTTCCAGTTGAAGCCAACAGGACGAATCAGACACACTTTCAAGGATCTATGCTGTCATATAATTCTTCAAGATTGATTCAATATATTTTAAGAAGCATAATTCAAAGATCAGAGGGTAGAGTCATACATAGCATTATGAATACAAATCATTTCTGCAATATTTACAGATGTGGATAGATGGTGGATATTGAACTTTTTGCTTTCTTGTCATTTCCCATTTTCTGATGGAGAATAATATAAAATTCCAAATGTATTTAGCTTTCTGATGGTTTTATAACGTAAAACAATGTTCAGTGAAATAATGAAAGTTTTAATGTATTTCATTTTAAACTAGCATATTTTTATAATAATAAGAATTTCCATTTCTTTTTAGACAGATATATTTTATATATTTTACTCCTCAAAAATAATTCTTAATTTGATTTTTAAAATAGTTTCTAAATCCTAAAGATCAGAAGAAAGTGTAAGGAAAATTGAACCCTGTTAAAAGGCTTTGTGTGGTTGAGATTAAAAGGTATCAGACTTTTTCTGAACTTGATATTTTTATTCTAAATATTACCAACACATAGTTGGCATTTTATCATCATGTCACATTGGTCATAATTTATTAGAAGTACAATAAGGAACTTTTATGTATACATTTTGATGCATTATATTACATTTTCCAAGGTTTTCAAATATCCATACTATTTGCCTTAAATTATATTTTTTATAATACATGACATTTCCATTTTATTTCCTTTGAGTCAATATCATGAAAAGAATGACAAAATATACATCAAAGTATCAATGCTCAGAATAAAACATATATTTAGGAAGTAGTGATAATTATCCTTATGGAATAAGTACAACCTTGCCTTTTATTAATAAATGTTTGAAGCATCCCAATATGACAAATATAGAATATTTAGAACAATCAGGTAATGAGATGTTGATTACACCAAGAAAATTATGTCAGACATATTAGATGAAGAAATTCAGAGACTGTTGGTATTCGTTTAGAAGTGAAAGCAGTTATCACACTGTGCTTATTTTTACTTTTGTCCACAAGAAATTTCACCATGCTATCACTGTATATAGAGTTGAATTTTTTAAGCACTGTCCTCTCTGGTCTAGTGTGTCTGTCTGTCATTTGAAGTTATATCCAGTGCATGGCAAAATAATTATCATATCCTAGTGGATTGTCCTGTGATAGCAGGTTTTACTGTATGATAATTAAGATTGTGGAAAATCATGGAAAGTAACATTGGTTTATGGCACACAAAAAAAATATTTATTTTTAAAAGTATGTAACACTTCACTAGCAACAGAAGGTTAATGTATAATGAAGAGAGGTTGGCAAACAAGAATTTTAACAGCAATAAAATGCTCTGAAATCTATTTTTTTGGTACCAAGGATTGAACTGGGGCCCTTATGCTTATGAGGCAGGTGGCGGCACCACTGAGCTAAATTCCCAGCCCTGACATCTATTTCTACGTCAGGCATGACAAAAAATTATTTTTCAAAATTTCCTTGGTACTGTCCAGGTGTGGTGGCGCATGCCTGTAATCTCAGCTCTTGGGAGGCTGAGTCAGGAGGATTGCCACGAGTTCCAGACAAGCTTGGGCTACATAGTAAGTTGAAGGCCAGCCTGAACTACAAACTGAGACCCTATCTCAAAAAATAAAAATGAAAATAAATAAATAAAAATTTCATTGGTAGACAACACAAAGGGCAATAGGTTAATACTTTACTAGGTTATCTAATTTCATGGATTTCAATTTTGCTTTATAGTTATTTATACTGACTTCATAACTGATTCAACTTGATCCTTTGAAGGTAATGCAGATCTCAGCAGGAAGGGGGATAGTAAGCCAGAACACTCTCACACTTGGAGTAGCTTGCCATTTCCCACTACACTTCCCCTTGTTCAGGGATCTTGGCTTCATCTGCATTTTCCCAACCTTTTACTAGCCCTTGATTTGTACCCTGTCTGTTTTTCCTGGGCTTGATACCTGTGTTCTCCGAGGTTGCAGTTTGGGTGAGTCCTTTCTGTTCACCTGCCACTACCTCACTGGAAGGATTTGAAATCCACAAGTGAGGACAATGTTTTCAGAGGTGAGCTGCTTAAAACACATACAGCTAACAAATGGTAATTTTTTTTTATTTTTGGCACAATTCTTAGAAAGACAGTCTAGCTCCTTACAGGGCAGACTGAGCCCTTAAAGTGTGAATACATTCCAATGTAAAAGACCTTAGATATTTCAAAGGGCTGGAAGAATCTGCCAAGGGATTGCCCTTACCATTTCAACATTCCTGATTTTAAATTCAGCAAAGTACCTCCAACTAGAAAGCTGAGAAAAGAGATAGCTTTGTTTTTCCAATGAAGCTTTCCGTTTTGTGGCTTTAATTAAAGCAGATGTCTGGTGTGAAGATTTTTTTTATTTACATAGAATACATTGCTAAAATAAAGGGTTTCATTCTCTGAAAAGCCTTCTTGACCAGGAAAATGAGGTCAGGATAACCCAACTTTATTTAAGTCTTTTGAAATTTCAAACATTTCAATTTCAAATGCTCTCTAGTGTCTTTCATGTTAATCTCTGTGTTTGGGTGTGCACAATGCCAAAGGAATTACCAGGGCGGAGTGAGAACAACAATTGACCAACCTTGACTTTTATTCCCAAACCTCTCAAGATTCCTTGTTGGGAAGAGGATTAGTGTTTGTAGAAGCCTCTCAGGAGAAGTTTCAGAGGCTACACAACTAATTTGTGAAGTTTATTTTAAGGGCGTTTTCCTCTTTCATTGTATGATAGATTGAGGACTTTTTTATTGTACAACGAATCACTCTACCTATAATGCTAGGTAGATGATAAGAAAAGAAACATCTGTTTCCTTCCTGTAGGTTTCTTTTTTCTTTAATTCTAAGTCTCAGTTTCACTTCCTGTCAGGGTTGCTTCTTCCCACTCAAGCATCCAAATGGAATATGACTTTTTTTTCTTTCTGGTTCCCAGTATGCAAGATGTCACCTCATAAAATGTAAAAACATTGAGTAGTTGTTTCCCTATTTTATTTCCCTTTAAATATGTAGTGCAGTGTTTCACACAAATAAGGAACAACGCTTTTTTCAGCGACTGAAGACCTAACCCTTCAATATGAAGTGAAGTAGCAGACTTATGTAATGTTAGTGTTTATTTCCCATATTGCTTTTCTGACAGAATATGCATTATATAGGGCATTTCCTGCACTTTAATTGAAAACAGATATTATAGATCATCCTCAGAAGATTGTAAATATGCATAAATTCATACATCTTTGTTGAGAATTCTTTGCTAGCTAATGTTGAAAAGAATAATTTCATTTCTTTTGGGGAGAAAAAAACAAAAAACATTTTATGTAACATAGTGAATACTCAATAAATAGTAAAGAATAGGATTTGACCTCTTTTTTAACTAATACTTAGAATTCTGATTAAATAAAAAAAAACTCAAGGGATTATCAAAATATTCAGTACCAAATTGTTTTGAGAAAGAAGATTTCCACTCATAAGCATTCAAAATAAATGAGAAAATGTTACACAGATGATTGCAAATATCACAAACAATGAAGATAATCATGACAAAACTGATAGGAAGAAAATGACATACTATTTGTAGGAAGACAAAGGATAACTAAAGAATTCCAGGCAGATAATTTTCTTTACAGAGGCAATGCATATTTATAGATAAAGAAAATAGATGATTCTACTATCCTTGTAAAAATCTGAATTGCTAACTTTAAAGTATTGACTTTCATATCATATCGTTTCATATCATATTTCATGTTATATTTTCTTCTCAGAATGGAAAAGAATTCAACCTTTCTTCAATTTAAATAGAAATATAAAACTTTTCCTGACACTCAATATTAGACATTTTAGCTATTTCAAAACAACATACTCATGTTTGACTTGGATAATTTAGAGCTTCTCAGACTAAATATGTAGTTCATAGGAAAGCCTTTAATGCTCTACTTTTTTAACAAATTCATCTTTATAAAATATTTTGACAATCTTTTGTTTGGGTAACATCAAATCAAGACACTTATAAGAAAGTTACTCTCAATGGCTCACTGCCTGAAAAGGAGCTTCTTTTTGCTGTTGTTCCCCAGCCCCAGTATTAGTAACACACAGGGAATCAAGGAATGGGAACTTAGTGCTGCTACACCAGCACTCTTGGAATTAGCCCAACTTCTTGATTATATCACAGTCATGGTCTTTTTCAAATTGAGTGTTTTCACAGTGGCCTTTGTATGACAAACACTGTAAGTTCCTATGCCTTAAGATTGACTTTTCTGAAGCAGATACTGAGAAGACAGTTGATGTGTAAAGTATTTATTAAGAAATGATTCCATGAAAACATCTAGAAGAGCATGGAACACAGAACAGGAAAAAATGAAAATAGGTTCCTCCACTCCCAGCCCAGAGGAAGTGGCTTCTGGGCCGCCATTCCACAGCTCCCAGCACAGACGAGGTGAGCCCTGCAAGAACCAACAACACCCCCACCCCCATTGAAATGAGAAGACACGTAAACAAGTCACAAAACCAGACTTCCAGATCACCTACAGCAACCCCAAAGGGAAAGGAGATGGAACACTCTGATAATCAACCAACTGGACTTCCTGAACTGGCAACAAAAGAGGATCTGGAAATAAAATGAAATCAGAAATAATTTCTCTGATAACAATGGAGTTTGTGCTCATAATACAAGACATGTTTAATGAATCTAGACAGGAGCTGAGGAACATGATGGAATCCCAACATAGGAAACAAATGGAATCTATAAAAGAGATAGAAACAGATTTCCAAGAAATTAAAAGCTCCATTGAAAGTATTCACAGCAGAATGAGCCTATGTGAGGACAGAATTTCAGATATAGAAGATAAGATTGGAATTAGTGACCAGGAAAAGAAAAATTGCTTCAAAATTGTAAGGAACCATGAGAAATCAATCCAGCAGCTGCTAGATGATGCAAAGAAGAATAACATAAGACTGATTGGAGTCAATGAAGAATCAAGAGAGAGTGCAGATGACATAAAAAAATCTGTTCACAGAAGTAATGGCAGAAAACTTCCCAAGCAGGGGGAAAGAACTTGACATACAGATAAGTGAGGCATATAGGACTCCAAATAGCCTTGATCAAAAAAAAATTTACACATAGGCATATAATTTTTAAAATTCCAGAAACCCAACAGGAGAACAAAATTCTACAAGCAGTTAGAGAAAAGAAACAAATCACATACAAAGAAAAACACATCAGAATCATGGCAGACTTCTCAACGCAAACCCTCAAGGCAAGAAGAGCTTGGAGTGACATATTCCAAGCCCTAAAAGAAAACAGCCTCCAACCCAGATTGATGTATCCTGCAAAACTATCTTTCAAATATAATGCAGAAATAAGATATTTTCATGACAAAGAACACCTTAGGAACTTCATGAATACCAAACCAGTACTCAAAAAACTTTTAGACAATATCCTAGGAACAGACATTGAGGATCACAACCCCAGGAAGCAAAGCAGAATGAATCTGTTGGGCACAAGAAGAAATTAAAAGCAAAGGGGGAGAATCCAACAAAAAGAAAAAGTCATGACAATGATAAGTCAATATGTGTCAGTTATAACCATCAATGTTAATGGTCTCAATTCACCAATCAAAAGAAATAGACTGGCAGAATGGGTCAAGAAGCGAAATCCAAGGATATGCGACATACAAAAACCACACTTAATTAAAAAAGAAACTCATTGATTGAAAGTTAAAGGGTGAAAAACAATGCTCCATGTGACAGGCACCCCAAAAAAGCAGGAGTAGCTATCCTCTTTGCAGATCAAGTGGATTTCAAACCAACATTGATTAAGAGAGACAAAGAAAGAAACTACGTCCTTGTAAAGTGAACAATCCAACAGCAAAAGATGACAATCATAAATAACTATGCACCAAACACTAGTGTACCCAACTACATAAAACAAATACTAACAGACATGAAAAGTCATATATGCACTAATACAATAGTAGTGGGGAACCTCAATACCCCACTGTCACAAATAGATAGATCAACTAGACAAAAAATAAGCTACAAAATACTAGAACTCAAACACTTGAAAAAATGAACTCGACAGATGTTTACAGAGTGTTCCAACCCACAAAATCAGAATACACATTCTTTTCAGCTGCGCATGGGTCATCCTCCAAAATAGACCACATGCTAGCTCATAGAACATGTCTAAATCAATGTAAAAGAAATGAAGTTATCCCCTGTATATTATGAGAACATAGTGCAATGAAATTGGAGATCAATAGCAAAAGAAACTGCAAAAATTACATAAACACATGGAAATTGCACAAAACCCTTCTGAATAACCAATGGGTCACAGAGGAAATTAAAGAAGATATCAGACAGTTCCTTCAATTAAGTGACAATGACCATACAACATATTGGAATATATGGGACACAATCAAAGCAGTCTTAGGAGGGAAATTTATAGCAGTGAATACCCACATTAAGAAAACAGAGGCAGCCCAATTAAACAACCTGATGCTGAACCTCAAGCTTCTAGAAAAAGAAGAGCAGGACAAACCCAAAGCTCATACAAGGGAGGAAATTATAAAGATCAGGGCAGAAATCAATGCAATGGAGACTAAGAGAATGATAGAAAAAATTATTGAAGCGAAGAATTGGTTCTTTGAAAGAATAAACGAAATTGACCAACTCTTAGCCAACCTTAACAGAAAAGGAAAGAAAAGGCCCAAATCCATGCAATTAGGAATGAAAAGGGTGAAATTACAACAGACCCAGCAGAAATCCAGAGGACTATCAATACCTATTTCCAGAACCTATATGCCAATAAGATGAAAAACACAGAAGAAATGGACAGATTCCTAGATACATATGAATTACCAAAGTTGAACGAAGACGACCTAAAAATTCTAAACAACACAATATCAACCAATTAAATTGAAAACATAATTAAAAACTTACCAACTTAGAAAAGCATGGGTCCTGATGGCTTCACTGTTGAATTCTACAAGACATTTAGAGAAGAATTACGGCCACTACTGTTTAAACTCTTCAGTGAAATTGAAAGGGAAGCAGTAGTCCTGAATTAATTCTGGGAAGCAAGCATCACCTTGATTCCCAAAGCAGAGAAAGACCCAATTGAAAAAGGGAACTATAGGCCAATCTCACTAATGAACATAGATACAAAATTCCTTAATAAGATACTGGCAAATATGATGCAGAAGATCAAGAAGATCATACACCCTGCCCAAGCCAGATTCATCCCAGGGATGAAGGGATGGTTCAACATGCGCAAATCAATCAATGTAATACACTATATCAATAGAGCCAAGGACCAAAACCATATGATCATCTCCGCAGTTGCAGAAAAAGCATTTGACAAAATTCAACACACATTTATGATAAGAACCCTACAAAAATTTGGAATAGACAGTCTCTACCTCAATCTGATAAAAGCCATTTATGAAAAACCAATGGCCAATATCATACTAAATGGTCAAAAACTGAAATCCTTCACACTAAAACCTGGAACAAGACAAGGATTTCCACTATCACCACTCTTATGCAATATAGTTTTGGAAACTTTAGCCACAGCAATTAGACAAGAGAAAGGAATAAAGATAGGAAATGAAGAAGTAAAATTGTCATTATTTGCAGATGACATGACACTCTATATAGAAGACACCAAGAACTCCACCAAAAGTCTTTTAGACTTAATAACCAAATTCAGTAGAGTAGCTGGATACAAGGTCAACACACAAAAATCAATAGCTTTCTTCTACATGAACAGTAGACTCACTGAGACAGAAATTGGGCAAACAGTTCCTTTCACAATAGCATCCAAAAAACAAATATCTAGGAATCAACCTAAAAAAAGAAATCAAAGCCCTCTTCTCTGAAAACTATAGCACTCTGAAAAGAGAGATTGAAGAGGATATCAGAAAATGGAAAAGCATCCCCTGCTCCCATGTAGGAAGGATCAATATAGTGAAAATGGCCATACTTCCAAAACTGCTTTATAGATTCAATGCAATCCCAATTGAAATTCCAGCAGCATACTTCATGGACCTTGAGAAATCAATCCCAAAATTCATTTGGAACAAGAAGACACCCAGAATAACAAAAGCAATTCTAGATAACAGAGACATGGCAGGGGGTATCACAATCCCCAACTTGAAACTATACTACGAGGCTACTGTGATAAAAACAGCATGGTTCTGGCAAAGAAACAGACCTGAGGACCAGTGGAACAGATTAGAAGATGCAGAAACAATGCCAGACACACTCAGCCATCCTATCTTTGATAAAGGATCCCCTCACTGGAGGAAAGATAGCCTTTCATAAATGGTGCTGGAGAAATTGGGTTTCAACTTGCCAAAGCCTAAAACTAGACCTATAGCTCTCACCATGCACTAAACTAAAATTGAAATGGATTAAGGATTTAAATATTAAAATAGAAATGCTGAATCGCCTGGAACAGAGGTTAGGTAGAACTCTTGAAGACACTGGTGTAGGAAAATATTTTATGAACAATACCTCAGTTGCCCATGAACTAGTACAAACAATCATCAACTGGGATCTCTTATTAAAAAGCTTCTGCACAGCAAGAGAAACCACCAGCAGTGTGAAGAGACAACCCAAAATGTGGGAAAAAATTTTCACCTGCTGTTCCTCAGACAAAGGGTCTACTCTCTGGAATCTATAAAGAACTTAAAAAAAATCAGACCTCCCAAATTTAAAGACCCAGTCTGAAAATGGGGATCTGAAATGAACACACATTTCTCAGACAAAGAAATAGAAATAGTAAATAAATATATGAAAAACTGTTCAACATCACTGGTCATTCGAGAGATGCAAATGAAAACAATGCTGAGATTCCACCTCACTCCACAACGAATGGCTGCTACAATGAAGTCAACCAATAACAAATGCTGGCAGGGCTGTGGGGAAAGAAGAACCCTGCTCCATTGCTGGTAGGAGTGTAGAGTGGTGCAACCACTGTGGATAATAAGTATGGAGATACCTCAAAGAACTAGGACTGGAAGGCCCATTTGACCCAGCTATTCCTCTGCTGGGTATGTTCCCCAAAGAATTAAAAGAATCATACCACAGTGATATATGTGTTCCCATATTCATAGCAGCACAATTTGTAAAGCTAAAACCTGTAAGCAGCCCAAATGCCCATCAACTGGAGATTGGATAAAGAAAATGTTTTTTTTTATAAAATGGAGTACTACTCAGCCTTAAAAAATGAAAAATTGGAGACATTTATAGCTAAATGGATGCACATTGAGACGATACTCTTAAGTGAAATAAACAGGAGTTACATGTGTAAATACCAAATAGTTTCTCCTAGTGTGAGGAACTGAAAGTGTAAATAAGGACTAAAAGGTATAATAGATAATGTGAAATAGGAAGAAAAGGGGCAAGGGGGAAGGGGAAGTGGGAGGGGTAGGGGAAAGGAAAGAAGGGAATGGAATTATTGTGAGAAAAGGAAAAAATGGAAACAAAGTCTTTGTAAATAGGGAGGGATGGAGGGGCTGAAGGAAGGGCAGGGGAAGGGGGAAAAATAAGAACCAAGAGAGATTATGTAAAGGTGCAAATTTCCAATGATGAATGTCATTATATTGTGTACCTAAAATGTACCAATAAAATAAAATTAAAAGTATAGAATGTTTTGGCAATTCTTTAAAGATCGTGATACACTATTTTAACCATTGTAATTCTCTAATTTATATGAAATTTGATTTATTTTTTTTCCTAAAATTGTTTTTGTATTTTCTTTATTAATATCTACTTGTATTGTAAATAAAATAGGAAAAGAATGACTCTTGAATTTAAAAGGCTACTTCTTATATAAAAGTTTCTCCTCTTAGAATTAGTGCTCCCTTTATTTATCATGTTTATGCTCCCTACACCCAAAACTTACGTATTTCTTTTTTTTCTTTTTTTTTTTGGTACCAAGGATCGAACTCGGGTCTTTGAACTTATGTATTTCTAATACTGAAATCAAAGCCTAATCCTACATAAGTTCCCTTCACCAACAAGTGGGTTGTCTGCTGAAGACTTCAAGTTGCTTATTCTACTGAAAACTTTCCTTCTGCTAAATAGGAACAAACCCACCAGGGAAATTACACACACCTACTCCTGAATTCCCACACCCACTTCCCAGGACTGTCTTCACTCAATGCCTGACTGAAATGAGGCCAATTAAGCCTAGAGCCCTTCCCTCAAGGAGGAGGACAAGTCCAGTTCAGTCCATGTTCAGCACTCTCCACAGGACCAGGCTGAGGCTAGTTTACAGCCAAAATCACATCCTCTCTTGACTTTCTCTCTTTCTATCCTGATGTGCTCATGCCCCTTCTCCTAGAGTCTTCTGTTGTGATTTAGATCTAAACTGTTTCCCAGAAGTCTTGTACTTACAAGTGACGCTTTGGAAGGTAATTGGATCACCATGAAATTGGAATCGGGAACCATGGCCTGAAAACACAGAAACTGTGAGCCAAAATAAACTTCTCTAAGTTGCCAGTATTTTTTCCCAGAGATGAGAAATCTGACTTATACATCATCCTTTCAAGCATCACCTTCACAGAATCCTAGAGAAGCTGTCTTTCTAGGGAGTCAAACTTATGAAAAGTTCTCAAAAAGTTTAGAATCAGGAAATTAGAAAATTATGGCTTGCTAGATATAGAACTGCCTTTGTTACTTCTACTTCACTCTTCCACTCACCCTTGTTCTATCAAAATTTAAAGCATATATATTTTCCTTCTTAATACATATCAAAATCATTCTCTTGCCTGAATCCTTTCCTGTCCCAATTGTTGACCTAATTATTATTTTAAGAGTCTCTCCTTTGGACTAATTTAAGTTATTATTTGTACATGGACATTTTCTGCCCTAGCACAGCCATGACAGCCTCCTGTCTCTCACAAAATCTTCAACTCTTACCATTGTATATGAGATAAAATATCATACCTTCAAGATTCTTTGCAATCTGGCCACAATCTTCCATTCTGTGTAGGAAATAATCTAGGAGTGGGAAAGAAACGTTAATTAAACCATACTATGCTACCAAATAGTGACCAGTTGTATAGGTGGTAAATGTGTACTTAATTATTCCAATGATAAAAGTCATTGTCAGGATTAGGAAAATTATCAGCACAGTAGTTGGTATAGGACTTATAAGCAGGAATTCCAAAGAAGGATGGAAAGAAACAGTCACCTGTTGGGCAGCCATCTCTCATATGGGCTGAGGATGAGCCTTATGCATGAAAAGCACAGAGAAAGGTTTGAAGGAGGCAGTTTTGAGTCCAGGTCAAGTGTACAGGCATCTGTCAATGAGATAAAGTAAACTGTGTGATTAAAAAATAAGGTGGGCTAGAACCAACTGACTCAAGGAGCTAGTGAAAACTGAAGGGGAAGATGAGCCAAGTTTGGGACAACAAGGACAGAACTCTAGTTTGAACACATAGGTATTTCCACATCTCCCCATCTGTATTTTCAACTGCTCTACCATTCTTAATATGTGGTGTGTATCACAGTCCCAAAAGACAGTCCTAAATGCTGTATTTCAAATGTTGAAATTCTCAAAATTAAAATTCCCCCCGATGGGGGAATGAGGTTGTGTAAGAGTGGTATAAAGCTGAATTCTTGGGGAAAGATTCATGCTTTTTCAGTTGTATGCAGGATAGTTGGTTAATATCAGATGAAACAAATACCTAGGACTTGGTTAAGTGTTATTTTGAGTGTACCTCTGAGAGTGTTTCCAGAGATTAGTGTTGGTGAATAAGTGGCCTTGGAGGAGATTTTCCCTCAGGATGAGTGGACATTATCCAATTGGCCTAGGTCTGGAAGAAAACAAATGCAGAAAGCGAATTGGTTTCTCTCTGAATCTAGGGACAGAGATTTTCTCTGCTGCCTGAGACATCAGAACTTTTGGGTTGGCAGCCTGAATGAGCATGTGTGGCGGACACCAGTCTCGGTTTTACATGGATCTCTTTCAAGATGCAGGCTGCCTGTCAAGGTACTTCAGATAGTCATGGTTATGAAGCTGGTGCAAACAATTACCAAACAGTGATATGCATTTACATATTTTGATTGTTTACCTATTTCTTTGTGAATACAGTTCAGCTGCTAAGAAATGTTATACCTTAGTGTTTATGTTTGGAAAAGTATCTATGTTATTGCCTAAGTTTTTGTGTAAAGTCACCAATGAAGTGTTCTATCATATTTTTATGTTTCTAAAATAAATTCTTTCTTTAAAATGTGAATGGATATCTTTCAAATTATTTTTACAGAATTGAATTCTTGCAGTTTTGTTCTTTGGCATTGGATTTTGACCTTTTGGGATTGTAAGCTTTAGAGATTTTAAAATATAGAAACTTTGTTCTTTTTTCATTTCAATATTCAGGATTATGTTTGGGTTGTGTCTTTTGCTATTATGGCTCAAATCTCTTAATATAACCTTGCAATATACAAACGTTTCTTAAAGTTATTTTCATTACTTTTGTGTTGCTGCAGCCTATACTCAGCGATTTTAAATTTTGCATGCGTCAGAATCTCCAGAGAAACTCCTAGTGTTTCTGATTCTAGTGGTATGGACTAAGACCGAAGAATCTGCATTTCTAATGAGGTGAGAGGTGATGTTGGTGATGGTCTAAGAACCACAGTTTGGGCACTACCAGGTTATGTTATAGTGGCAGAATTGTACTGTGAAATCCTGGGCTGTCTTTAGGAAGCATATTACTATACATTGGGAAGAAAGTTTTGTGTTTAAGGAGGGGTAGAGACTGCAAAATAAATGCTTAATAAGATGCCTTTTAATTTGGAAGTGTCCTGTTTATTAAAAGCCCACTTGCTTTGCCGAGTTTGGCAGGAATTGAGAGAGGCGCATCTGTGGAGAAAAGCTGGGGCTGAATTTAAACTCTCAGTATTAAAAAGAGACAAAGAATTAAAAGATCGCAGGAATAAATAGAGGTGAGAGGGGCCAGGAAGAATTCATGCAGAGAGGAGAAGAGAAGCAAAACTAAATCGCTAACAGTGGCAAGCCTAAGGTGGAACTTAGCAAAAGAAAAGTGTATGTGATTATTAAGCAAATCAATCTGGGCAATGTGAGAGTATGAATGATTAAAAATGACTGGAGCAAAGGAAACCTTTTGTCTCTGTCCGGGAATGGTGCTTTGTAGGCTGAGGGAGCAGAGGTTGGGGAGCCTCACACCTCTGTAAGGAGTTTGGTAAAATATGCCTACAATAACAATTTTAAAAATGTAAGTTTTATCCCAGCAGGAAACATGATAAGGTTTTCTGTCATGTATTAACATTTGTGATATATGTGCCCTTTTCAAATGAAATAAACACTTCAAAGCTATTGATGGATTGGAAAGCAGAATGATGTATCACAGCAGCTTTTGTTACTTATATAGGCAAGTTCTCTTTTCAGCTTTTGGGACAAATAGATCAGGTAAGAATAAATAGTCCTGCAAATGATGACAAACGAGTTTCAGCTTATGTAATATCCTACATTTCTAGAGACACATTCAAATCAAGGTCATGATAGGTGAGCCTATTCACTATTCATTCATTATTTCTCAGATTTATTCATCTTTGTTAAAATAACAATGTACTGGCTGGACTAATTAATTAAGCAAGAAAACAAAGAACTATTTTGGACAAAATAACAATCCAGAGAGTTTTGGATTGTAAAATACAATCTTCACCTTTATTTTTCTAATTTAAAAAAATGGTACAATTTAAATATATGTGCTGATCACATTTATTAAAGGGAATTTGTACCCATACATGGTATATCTCGATTCCTTTTCTCCCAATCTCCTCCCCTTCTTTCAACCCCCTCCTTATTTACACAAATTTTGTTTCCATATTTTCCTTCTTTTCTTGTTTTTTTGTCTTTTCCTTTCTCCCATCTTAAAGTATGTATGTCTTTAATGGAAAACTAGAACAATGAAAAAATTACAAATTATAAAATAAAAAGCAACTTTAATACCAACTGGTACAAATATTTGGGGTTATTAATCACCTATATCCATTTTCAAAAATATCATTAAAAATGTAAATTCCCTGTCTCAAAAACTGCATTCATATATAATTTCATTTTTATATTTTTATTCTACAGGCATTTTATATATGTACTGTATTACTACCATTTGTAGATTTTATCCAAATCAGAAAGATACTCCCTCTTAATGAGAACTTTACATTGTGTATGTAGTTATTTGATGTCTTTTTATATATTAGTGTTTATGTAATTTAAAATTATTTCCATTAACCATGGCATTAATTATGTGAGTATGTATTGCCTTCACATTTGTTTAAAATTACTTAGAGTTCATAAAACAGGTTTTTAAAAACCCTTGTGATTAGATTTATTTTCAAAGTTGTCATACTTGGGATCCATTTCATTACTTATGACTCCTTCAATGTAAAATGAAGAATATGGCATAATATTCTCTCGCTCCCCAATTTCTTGCCCTACAGTATGAACTGAAAATATCCACTCATATCATTATTACTAATTTTTATGACATCATCTTTAAAAATCAATATTAGTATTTTCATTTTGCAGTTTTATTACTGTATTGTCCACTATTTTTATCATTATTACTAGCTTTATTACATTTTAGGGTAGTGCCTGGCATATTGTTGCTCAAAAATAGTTTTGAATTTATAAATCTTCTAAATTTAATTGTAAATATTTGGAATCACCAGAGATGATAATATGAAATAGAATCAGTATTTATGCCATCTTATAACGCTAACTTTTTCCATGTCAGAATTCATATTTTCAGTTAGTACCTATCTGGAGAAGCTTACATAGATAATTTTTTATTTTGTGTTACAATTTTGCATCTTGAAAAAAATCTCTTTCTGTTGTCTTTACCCGTCAATAGTGGCTTGTCTAACTTTGATGATAAACCAAGAATATATTAAATTTCTGTAAAAGTGATCACCAATTTTATGAATGTATAGTTATGATTTTATTTTTCTTAAATTTTGAGATTTTTCCAGAATATGTCAAACTAACTTTCTTCTTGTATTATTTGAACCTGGAATATAGTGAATTCTTATAATCAGCAAATTATTTTAAAAATATGTTAGAAATACTTTTGATTATTATACTTTCTGCCATAGAAGTGTAGGCAGCTAAACAAAGCCTTGGGTTTAATTCCCAAAATTGCCAAAAATAAATGTCATTCATCCATGATTTAAAATACTCTATAATTGTCTGCTGCTTTCAATAACATCATTATGTCTTTCAGAGGCACAATATTTTAAGGATATTTTCAATCAAGTTCCCAAACATATATTTGGGATTGTGTTTGATTCTATTTCTAACTCATTCAAATATTTTCTCTTTACATCTTTTATAACACTTGTTGCTTATATAGGCAAGTTCTCTTTTCAGCTAACATTGAATAGTTTATTTCAAACAATATTTTTGATATTTCTGAAAACTAGAAATGGATATAGTTTTACATATCCTATTGTCTTGTGTAGCAAATATTTCTATAGCTTTAGTTTCCTTCAACTTAAGAAAATGGTTAGAGTCTCTCATGTTAAAGAATCTTTTATGGGCCTCTATATTTTTTCCTTTTTTTCATTTCCTTATCCTCCAGTTTTTTACAACCCTAAACAGTAAAGTCGTTTTGATTAAGAAGTTGATGACTGTCTATGTTTTCTTTATTTTCACAAGTGTTTATTTCTGACATCTTGAATTTAATTATTTAGGTAACTTTGTTTGGGTCCTCTTTTATAGTCTTTGTACAAGGCAGCTCTGCTTCCTCCAGGTGTTAATTTTACTTTTTTTCATTGCTTCGTTCCTGTCGTAATTTAAGGCAATCTACAGGCCTCCTTTGCATGGAATCTGTTTCTAGAGTGTGCGGTTCTGTGTGCTCACCTTGCCTTTACTTACTTTATTTTGTCTGTGAACCACTCATCATCACCAGTCCCCTTCTATCTCCGACTGTGGAGTCTCTTAGAGACCCATGTGACCCAGGGTGAGATAAATGGTGACAGTAGAGGGGAACATGGTGACGAAGCTGCCCAAGGCTGCTCCCACCAGCAGCAATGCTCACCCAGGAGGGGGTGCAGTGAGTCCTCAGTACAGAGATGAGAAGTGAGGTTGGGAGGAAGGCTTATCTTATTTCTATTTCTCCCTGTTAGTTTGATATAAGAAATGAGGTCTCACTCTATTGCCCAGGACGGTTCTAATCTTCTGGACTCAAGTGATCCTTCTGCCTGACCCTCCCTAGTAGCTGTAACAGCAGATGTGCTCCACTGCATCTCCTGTGAGTCAATCTTTGCAATACCTAAGACAGATCCATTCATTTTCTTTCAAACTATTATTCTAGGTTAAAGAAGCAGCAGCATAGGGCCGGGGATTTAGCTCAGTGGTTCTGCTGCCTGCCTGGCAAGCACAAGGACCCAAGTTCGATCCTTGGTACAAAAAAAAAGCATCAGCAGCATGGTAAAGGGCTTGTGCTTTGCAGAGTCATGCAATTCAAGGAACTCAAAGACAATCTGGTACCCCGGAGCACCCAAAGGAAGGCAGTGTGTGCTGCAAAAGACAGCTGGAAGATGTAAGAGAATACACATTTCAATAGACAAGAAATATCAGCTCTGTTTAAGAAGATTCACCACTCTCCCTCCTAAGAACCAGTGATGGGCGAATAATTTCCAGTGATTTGGCATGTAGAGTAAAAGGCAGACTCCTCTCCTAGACTTTTAAAGTTCTGTGTAATGACAGCCTTTGCCCACATCCCTGCATTACCATACCTTTCATTTTCTCCCCTGCTGCAGGAATATTGTTCGCCTTTCTGTTTCTCCAAATTGTCAAGACTGATCACACCTTAGGAATTTTGCAGCCATTTCAACAATTCAGAATTCTTTGGTTGCTGATTTTGTATGTCTGCTTATTCTTGCCATTTAAGGAGATGTTGCCTGACTTCCTGCTCCTTTCTAATTTATTTTTTCAGATGATTTGCTATAATTTTCCTCAGAATCTTTATCTATTAGTATTTGATTTTTTGCTTTCTTTCTACATTTATTTTCTGTAATCCCCACTAACATCAGCTCCACTAGATGTCATGTCTAGCTTGTCTACTGATGTTTCCATAGGAAAATCAGAGTATATAATATGAAGAACTCAACAACATTCATTTTGTATTGAATGGAGCCGTATTTCTGGCTTATGTAACAGCTTGTATGATATGGAGTTTCATAAAAATAGAAAATTTTAGATGACCAGATTTCACGCAGGGAGGGGGAAATAGCATATTGGAAATGAGATGCTATTGAGAAGAAAAGTGACAATTATTTAGACCAAAGTTAGAGATACCACTTTGAATTATTAATGAACATGCAATGATTAATCTTTGAGCGAAGATGGAAATCATTAGAAACAGATTATCAACTCAGATAATGAACATTGTTTATGAAGCTTTTGTACACATTTAAAGAAAGTAATTTTTACAGTATCAGTAATTGTCAAGATTCTCTCAATAAAATAGGACATTGATGATCTGTGGAAATATAAGATTGGACTTTGGAAACAAATTACCAAAATTTGAATCCTGATTCCTGACAATTAGTCCTCTGTCCCTTAGTTTCTTCACCATTAAAATGAGAATAATAACCTCATACACTTTGTACTTTTCTTATGAGATTATCTGAAATAATGAGACACCAAATAATAGTGCCTAAAAAACAGCACAGTAATTATTGACATTGAAAGATTATTTTTAATTTTTCATGAAATCATCTCTCTTTTCTGTCTTTCTCATATTGGTCTATAATTATATATAATGAAATGACGAACTCAGTTGAAACATAGACATACCTATGTAATCAACATAGCAATTTATATATTCATGCATAAAACATTCTCATCGCCCCTCAAACTTCTCTCCACCCCAATAGTTCTGGATAATAAGCCATGCAACTAAAATCAAACACTGTTTGAATTTCTCTTTGACTGGTTTCTGAAATTTATATTAATTGAGTCATGTAATATATATTCTTTTGCGTCTGGCTTTTTTTGCTCAAGATAGTGGTTTTGAAATTCATTCACACTGCTGGGATTCTCTTATTGTAGTTGTAAGATATGAAGGAAGGGCAGCATTCTTAATCTTAGGATTCAGGTTCATTCTTTTGGTGAACCTGTGTCTCTAGTCTTTGATCTTCAGAAGTTTTTCTGTAATGATGTCGCTTTGTTCTCATCCCCACCACACACACAGGAAGTCAAGAAAAGGTTAAAATTGGAAGCATTCCCTTCTACCCATTGAAATAAGGCTCTTATTTAGTTTTCATAGTTTTTATTTTTAATTTTTAAAGTTGACCATGATATGTATATATTTACAGATGGAATGTAAATGTTTTGATTCAGATATAAGTTGTATAGCAATCAAAATAATTAGTTTATTCATCACCATAAATATTTATTTCTTTTTGGTGAAGGCATTAAAAATCCTTTCTTCTGGTTGGTGTGAAAAATGCAGTACATTATGAATAACTCTAGTCACCGTACTATACAACAGAACATCAGAACTCATTCCTCTGATCTTACTATACATTGTACCTGTTTGTCAACTTCTCCTGTCCCTTCTCCACCTCTTCTTCCTATACTCTTGCAATCATTCTTAAATTTATTTATAGGAGATATTTTGCTTTTTTTAAGGTCCAAACCTGAGTGAACTCAGAGGGTATTTGTCTTTTAGTGCTTGGCTTATTGACCTTACTCTTAGAGAGTAGTTGATTGTAATGGAGAATTCAGGGAGTTTATTTCACAATGATTTCCCTCCACTTTGTTAGAATCAGGAGGGGGTCATCCTTAGATTTTCACCATGAGAACCACCTCATATTACAGCAAGTAAAACCTGATGATATTCCATACTCAACCACCACCATTCATCTAAATTAAAAAGATGTTTTAAGCATTTGTTCTAGGTGAACAGATTGGATTTAACACTCAAAATTCCTGTCTTTCAAATTTCAGAATAGTGGTTTCCCCATAACCTCAGCTGTGTAACAGAGACAAGGAAAAGCTCTAAATCTTTTATGTATTCAGCTCTTGTAAGTTTGTGACTGATGACTGCTTAGCCTCTTGCATACCAGAGCCCAAACTGCAAGTCCTCTTTTCTTTTTTTTTGGTTATTTTTTCCTTTTTTTGGATGGTTTTCTCTGCGTTTTTTTTTTTTTTTCCTTCTCAGATTTGGATAATTTCCTTATTCTGTGTTTTACTGTCCCTTTCCTCTGATAGGCCCATCCATTTGGATTTTATTTCTATTTGTAATTTTCAATTCTAAAATCCCATTTCTTTTGCAGCCCATGTTTCTTTACTGGATTAATCTATTTTCCCTTTTGTTTCAAATGTGTTTAAAAATGCTTTGGGAAGTATTTTTTTTAACTCTTTTATTGGTACATTGTAGGTATACAACACCATTACATTTCTCATTGGGAATTGTACCTTTACATGATGCATCTTGGTTCTTATTTTTTCCCCATTCCTAGCCCTCCCTTCATGCCCTCCACCCTTCCCTATTTACAAAGACTTTATTTCCATTTTTTCCATTTCTCAGCATTTTTCCTTTCCCTTCTTTCCTTTCCCCTAACCTTCCCACTACCCCTACCCCTTTGAGCCTTTTCTTCCTATTTTGCATTATCGATTATTCATTCTAACCATTGGTACATTTTAGGTATACAATATACTGACATTCATCATTGGAAATTTGTACCTTTACATAATCTCTCTTGGTTCTTATTTTTCACCCTGGCGCAGCCCTCCCTTCAACCCTTCCAGTCCTCCATATTTACAAAGACTTTGTTCCTAGTTTTCCATTTTCTCATATTAATCCCATTCCCTTCTGTCCTTTCCCCTAGCCCTCCCACTTCCTTCCCCTTTGCCCCTTTTCTTCCTTTTTCACATTACCTATTATACATTTAGTCCTTATTTACACTTTCAGTTTCTCACACCAGAGAAACTATTCGGTATTTACACATGTGTGTCCTAATTATTTCACTTAAGAATATTGCCACAATGTACATCCATTTAGCTATAAATGTCTCTAATTTCTCATTTTTTATGGCTGAGTAGTACTCCATTTTATTAAAAAACCCACATTTTCTTTATTCAGTCTCCAGTTGATGGGCATTTGGGCTGTTTCCAAGTTTTAGCAATCACAAACTGTGCTGCTATGAACATGAGTGCACATATATCACTGTGGTATGATTCTTTTAATTCTTTAGGGAAGATCTCCAGCAGTGGAATAGCGGGATCAAATGGGACTTCCAGTCCTAGTTCTTTGAGGTATCTCCATACTAATTTCCACAGTGGTTGCACCAGTCTACACTCCTGCCAGCAGTGGAGCAGGGTTCCTCTTTCCCAACAGCCCCACCAGGATTTGTTATTGGTTGATTTCATGATAGCAGCCATTCTTTCTAGAATGAGGTGGAATCTCAGCATTGTTTTCATTTGCATCTCTCGAATGACCAGTGATGTTGAACATTTTTTCATGTATTTATTTGCTATTTCCACTTCTTTGTCTGAGAAATGTCTGTTTATTTCAGATGCCCATTTTCGGATTGGGTCTTTAAATTTGGGAGGTCTGATCTTTTTAAGTTCTTTATAGATTCGAGATAGTTGACCTTTGTCTGAGGAAAAGCAGGTGAAGATTTTTTCCCACATTGTGGGTTGTCTCTTCACACTGCTGGTGGTTTCTCTTGCTATGCAGAAGCCTTTTAATAAGAAGAGATCCCACTTGTCAATTGTTTGTGCTAGCTCAAGGGCAACTGATGTTTTGTTCATAAAATCTTTTCCTACACCGATGTCTTCAAGGGTTCTGCCTAACCTCTGTTCCAACTGGTTCAGTGTTTCTACTTTAATATTTAGATCTTTAATCCATTTTGATTTTAGTTTAGTGCATGGTGAGAGATATAGGTCTAGTTTTAATCTTTGGCAAGTTGAAACCCAATTTTTCCAGCACCATTTATGAAAGAGGCTATCTTTCCTCCAGTGAGGGTGTTTGGCTCCTTTATCGAAGATGAGATGGCTAAGTGTGTCTGACATTGTTTCTGCATCTTCTAATCTGTTCCACTGGTCCTCAAGTCTGTTTCTTTGCCAGTACCATGCTGCTTTTATCACAGTAGCTTTGTACTATAGTTGCAAGTTGGGGATTGTGATACCCCCTGCCAAGTCTCTGTTACCTAGAATTGCTTTTACTATTCTGGGTCTCTTCTTGTTCCAAAGGAATTTTTGGATTGTTTTCTCAAGGTCTGTGAAGTATGCTGATGGGATTTCAATTGGAATTGCATTGAATCTATATAGCAGTTTTGGAAGTATGGCCATTGTCACTATATTAATCCTTCCTACCCAGGAGCAGGGGATATCTGTCCATTTTCTGATATCCTCTTCAATCTCTCTTTTCAGAGTGCTATAGTTTTCAGAGAAGAAGTCTTTGATTTCTTTCATTAGGTTGATTCCTAGTTATTTCAGTTTTTTGGATGCTATTGTGAAAGGAATTGTTTGCCCTATTTCTCTCTCAGTGCGTCTGTCATTTGTGTAGAGGAAAGCTATTGATTTTTGTGTGTTGACCTTGTAACCAGCTACTTGACTGAATTTGGTTATTAAGTCTAGAAGACTTTTGGTGGAGGTCTTGGGGTCTTCTATATAGAGTATCATTTCGTCTGCAAATAATCACAATTTGACTTCTTCATTACCTATTTTTATTCCTTTTATTTCTTTCTCTTGTCTAATTGCCATGGCTAATGTTTCCAAAACTATATTGCACAAGAGTGGTGATAGTGGACATCCTTGTCTTGTTCCTGATTTTAGTGTGAAGGATTTCAGTTTTAGACCATTTAGTATGATATTGGCTGTTGGTTTTTCATAGATGGCTTTTATCAGTTTGAGGTAGAGACCATCTATTCCAATTTTTTGTAGGGTATTTATCATAAATGCATGTTGGATTTTCTGAAATGCTTTTTCTGTGTCTATAGAGATAATCTTTTGGTTTTTGTCCTTGGCTCTATTGTTATAGTATATTACATTAATTGATTTGCATATGTTGAACCATCCCTGCATCCCTGGGATGAATCCCACTTGATCAGGGAGTATGATCTTCTTGATGATCTTCTGCATTCTATTTGCCACTATCTTATTAAGGTGTTTTGCATCTATGTTCATTAGTGAGATTGGCCTATAGTTCTCCTTTTCAATTGGGTCTTTCTCTGCTTTGGGGATCAAGGTGCTGCTTGCTTCCAGGAATGAATTTGGGAGTATTGCTTCCCTTTCAATTTCATTGAAGAGTTTAAACAGTAGTGGCAGTAGCTCCTCTCTAAATGTCTTGTAGAATTCAGCAGTGAAGCCATCAGGGCCCAGGCTTTTCTTAGTTGTTAAATTTTTAATTATGTTTTCAATTTCATTGGTTGATATTGGGTTGTTCAGAATTTTTAGGTCTTCTTCATTCAACTTTGGTAATTCATGTGTATCTAGGAATCTGTCCATGTCTTCTGTGTTGTCCATCTTATTGGTGTATAGGTTCTGGAAGTAGGTATTGATGATCCTCTGGATTTCTGCTGGGTCTGTTGTAATTTCACCCTTTTCATTCCTCATTGCATGGATTTGGGACTTTTCTTTCCTTTTTCTGTTAAGGTTGGCTAAGGGTTTGTCAATTTTGTTGATTCTTTCAAAGAACCAACTCTTGGCTTCATTGATTTTTTTTTGTATCTTTCTCTTAGTCTCCATTGCATTGATTTCTCCTCTGATCTTTATAATTTCCTCCCTTGTATGAGCTTTGGGCTTGTCCTGCTCTTCTTTTTCTAGAACTTTGATGTTCAGCATCAGATTTTTTAATTGGGCTCATTCTGTTTTCCTAATATGCGTATTCACTGCTATGAATTTCCCTCCTAAGACTGCTTTCATTGTTTCTCATAAATTCTGATATGTTGTATTGTCATTGTATTTAATTGAAGGAACTGTCTGATTACTTCTTTAATTTACTCTATGACCCATTGGTTATTCAGAAGTGCGTTGTTCAATTTCCTCATGTTTATTAAATTTTTTGAGTTTCTTTTGCTATGGATCTCCAATTTCATCACACTATGGTCTGATAATATACAGGGGATAACTTCAATTCCTTTGCACTTAGTTAAACATGTTCTATGTGTGAGTATGTGGTCTATTTTGGAGAATGCCCCATGTGCAGCTGAGAAGAATGTGTATTCTGATTTTGTGGGGTGGAAGACTCTGTAAACATCTGTTAAGTTCATTTGTTCAAGTGTTTGATTGAGTTCTAGTATTTTATTACTTATTGTTTGTCTAGTTGATCTATCTCTTTGTGACAGTGGGGTTTTGAGATTCCCCACTACAATTGTATTAGTGCATATATGACTTTTCATGTCCGTTATTATTTGTTTTATATAGTTGGGTGCACTAGTGTTTGGTGCATAGATATTTATGTTTGTCATCTCTTCCTCTTGGATTGTTCCTTTTACTAGGATGTAGTGTCCTTCTTCATCTCTCTTAATCAGTGTTGGTTTGAAATCTACCTGATCTGCAAAGACGATAGCTACTACTGCTTTTTTTCAGGTTCCCATCACATGGAGTATTGTTTTCCATCCTTTAACATTCAGTCTATGAGTTTCATTTTGAATTGTGTGCTTCTTGTATGCAGCATATTGTTG
Organism: Heterocephalus glaber; assembly: GCF_053883595.1. Lineage (NCBI taxonomy): Eukaryota > Metazoa > Chordata > Mammalia > Rodentia > Bathyergidae > Heterocephalus > Heterocephalus glaber. Next base: position 19,839,050 of record NW_028258156.1, on the reverse strand, counting down.
GATTTTGCTTCTTGACTCATTCTGCCAGTCTATTTCTTTTGATTGGTGAATTGAGACCATTAACATTGATGGTTATAACTGAAACATATTGACTTGTCATTGCCATGACTTTTTCTTTTTTTTGGTTTCTCCCCCTTTACATTTAATTTCTTTTTGTGCCAAATGGATTCATTCTGCTTTGGTTCCTGGGGTTGTGATCCTCAATATCTGTTCTTAGGATATTGTGTAAAATTTTTTGGAGCACTGGTTTGGTATTCACAAAGTTCCTACGGTGCTCTTTGTCATGAAAATATCTTATTTCTCCATCAATTTTGAAAGATAGTTTTGTAGGGTACATCAATCTGGGTTGGAGGCTATTTTCTTTTTGGGCTTGGAATATGTCAGTTCAAGCTCTTCTTGCCTTGAGGGTTTGCATTGAGAAGTCTGCTGTGATTCTGATGTGCTTTCCTTTGTATGTGATTTGTTTCTTTTCTCTAACTGCTTCTAGAACTTTGTTCTGTTGAGTTTTTGGAATCTTAACAATTATATGCCTATGTGTACAGTTTTTTTTGATCAAGGCTATTTGGAGTCCTATATGCCTCACTTATCTGTATGTCAAGTTCTTTTCCCCTGCTTGTGAAGCTTTCTGCCATTACTTCTGTGAAGAGTTTTTTTATGTCCCCTGCACTCTCTCCTGTTTCTTCATTGACTCCATTCAGTCTTATCTTATTCTTCTCTGCATCACCTAGCAGCTACTGGGTTGATTTCTCATGTTCCCTTATAATTTTGAAGTAATTTTTCTTTTCCTGGTCATGAATTGCAATCTTATCTTCTATATCTGAAATTCTGTCCTCTCACTGGCTCATTCTGCTGTGTAGACTTCCAATGGAGCTTTTCATCTCCTGGAAATCTATTTGCATCTGTTTTATGGATTCCATTTGTTTCCTATGTTGGGATTCCATCATGTTCCTCAGCTCCTCTCTAGATTTATTAATCATGTCTTGCACTAGGAGCACAATTTCTCCTGTTATCTGAGAAATTAGCTCTGATTTCATTTTTTCCAGATCCCCTTTTGTTGCCCATTCAGCGGGTCCAGGTTGTTGATTATCAGAGTGTTCCATCCTATTTTCCTTTGGGGTTGCTGTAGGTGATCTGGAAGTCTGGTTTTGAGACTTATTTACGTGTTTTCTTATTTCAACTGGGGTGGCGGGGGGGGGTGTGATGTTGGCGTCCACCTGGCTCACCTCCTCTGAGCTGGGAGAGGTGGGCCAGGGGCTGGGCATGGTGGTAGAATGGTGGCCTTAAAGCCCCTTCCTCTGGGCCGGGAATGGCGTGATGGATGGCAGCCCAAAAGCCTTTTCCTCTGGGTTGGGTTGCGGTGGGAGGGATGGTGGCTGGGAAGCCACTTCCTCTGGACCGGGAGCAGTGGGATGGCGCCTCAGAACCTCCTACCTCTGGGCAGGAATTCTTTAAATGCCGAGAGCTTGATTAGCTCCAGTAAAGTGGTCTGGTGGTCCGGTGTCCTCTGCGTCTTTGTAGTGTGGAACCAGGTGGCTGTTCAGAGAAGAGGCCAAAGGATTGTGGGGGGGTGGGGGGTGGACCAGTGGATTTCTGCAGGGGTGGGGGCTGATTCAGTGTTTTCCGTGTGACTGGCAACCTCGGGACCATGTCCGCAGACCTGTCTGTCTGCAGTAGGCTGATTCGGTGTTTTCTGTGTGACTCTGCTTCTGGAAGTATTTTATGATATCTGAAAGAATTCCGTTAATCCTAATATCTGTCACTTCAGTGTTGGCATCTATTAATTTGCTGTTGATTTACTTTTTAATTCAGTTTAAGAAATTCTTGGTTCTGGGAAATTGAGTTATTTCTTTTTAAAATTGAAACCTATACAGTTTGGATGTTAGAGCCTTATGGTATGGATCTTATTTCCTCTCTGGGCTGCTTCAACAGGGCAAGGAGAGAGTGTGCTATCTCCTAGCAGCCCTGAAGTAACAGAAGTCCCAGCTTTCTCCATGATTGGCATTGCAAATGGAGGCAAGGGGTTCCTCTTCACCACTGAGAGTTCCAGAGTTCCAGCTCACCACTAGGTCTCCACTGATCCCTTCCTGGCTAGAGAACTGCAATGGCTTTGTTACTACTCAACATCAGCTCTTCTGACTTACACACCTGGGAGGATGACTCTTTGTTCTAGGCAGTGGTGGGAACCCTGATGTTTCTCCAGGCCTGCTCTCACTCCATCCCAGCAGAGAGCATGTTTACTGCTTTTACTGGATGGTGAGCATGGAGGTTTGGGTCCTGTAACAACACAGAGAGGCTTACCTCTCCTTATGGCTTACCAGTTATCTATAGTTTCTGTCTTGCTGTCTTTGTATCTATAGGTATTTGTGAGTTTTCATCTTCTTCAGCTCCAGATCTGGGTTTTAGAGAGAAAAACAAGACCTAGACAACTCACTGGTATGTTGTACATCGGCTTCAATGTTCTACCTAATTCTCACTGTCCTTCCAATGCTTATGTTTCATTTATGTCTGTATCTGACAGTTAAAATAAAACAGTGATCATTCATATTTCATTAAGAGTAAAGCTGATATGGCTCTGACCTCTGCTTCAATGAGAACGAGCTTTCCTCTTGCCTCATCGGCAACATCTGCCTCCTGGTTGATCTTCTCTGTACCTGAGCCTGGAGATCTTGGGCTATGGTTGAGTTCAGTAGATGACATAGTTTCAAAAGTCATGAAATTACACAACACTACTCATATTCTTGTTTTTTATGAGCCAAATGTAGGGTGTATGAAGGAATTCTGATGATAAGCAAATTATCGCTTCCTTTAATTGTCATTCGGACTCCAATCCAGGCCCTCTTCTCCTATCATTGCCAATGGCTCTCCAGGGCCCTTGCTGACTTTTGAAGGTTTCTGGAAGACCTTCACCCAGTAGCCCGAAGCTACACATGATGTTTGTCCAAGGAAATGCACTACATTGCTATGCAGCTCTGAACTGGTCTTAACTTTAAAAATCAGTTTATCTAGACTGTGTCCATTGCTCTTTGCTAGTTCCAGGGATGTGATTTTTATTTGATTCAGATATTTCTACCTCTAATTGCATGGATAGAATTCTTTTGTGTTATTTATGTTATTTATATCTAAACTGCCAATAGCTTTGTAATTTTAATATTTCACCCTTCACATGCCATGAATATATTGCTACCATGGAGAGTCTTATGCTTTGTAAGAAAGAGTTATGGGAGGAGTAAAATTTCACATCAAACTATTTTAACTCAGATTTCATCAATATTTATGTGTGTTTCATTTAGGATAAGAGCAATTGCATGTTAGTGATACCTTGGTTCACACTTCTGTTTGCCAACAATTTGGTTCTCCAACAAAAGCATTCCACAAAATTTTCTTTCATTCCCAAACTTTGCATCACGGGACAAACACCATCATGGCCATCTTCCCCACACAAACACACAAGCAGCTGTCGTCCCCAAATTTGTAAAATAAATTAAATTTGTAAACCGAAGTACCACTGTGTTGAGATCACAGTATGTGCTAACCTCCTTATAAAGGTGTGTGTGCATGTGTGTGCATACATCCATCTGTTGACATGTATGTCTATATGTTAAATTATTTACTTTACACTGAACATCCCTTTGAGAGAGAAATAATATATTATCCCTATTTTGTAGGTGAGAAATTGAACACCGTGAAACATACCTGGGTTCATACTCCACGTGGCTCATATTTTAGCTCAGACAAACCTAAATTATAGTCCTGACTTAGAGGATTTTAATTAAGCATAGTATCTCTATGTTCATAGACAAATAGCCACACAAACTTATCAGAAAAGTAATCATTAATGTCCCAATTATTCAGAAAGAGTTTTAAAATATGTGATTTTTTGAAAATTATAAAATTGTTGATTTTTCATTATAAAAAGACATAAAGATTGTCATTTACTTTCTCTATATACACAATAAGAAATTCAGACTCACAAAAACTGAAATGACTGTCCCAGATTTCCATATGAATGTGTAAAAACACAAGGCATCCAAAATGACGAGTGAGACATAATAAATAAAGACAGTACCTTATCTACCTGGGGAGAAAAATGTAACATTTATCATAAACATTTGCTTCTTGTCATGAAAAGAGTTTTAACCAAACAATTTCTAGGTGAAGACTGGATTATTCTGTTGATATTTATTGAATCATAAATTCCTTGACAGAGGAAATATATCTTCTTCCTCTTGAATTACCCTAGACTCTAGCTTTAAGCAAGATTTTACAAAAGAGAAGTTTTATCGGAAAGCGTTAAATTTAATTACAATGAAGAGTTTTGTACATCTGTGAAATATGCATTAAATTGTATTTCATTTAGTTTAAGTGGGTGTTCTTGGCCTTGACATATGTGTGCGTGGCTTGAGGGAGGGCTGGGAAGTGTTGCTTAGATATCTCTCATCTAGACTTAACAGTACCTTCCAGGAATCCAAGGTTCTCAACCCCACCATGGATTTAGTGAGTCCTCCATTCATAGACTTTAGAATGGTTCACAGTGTTCTGCTTTTTCAGACCTTGCAGCAGTGAACATCATTAGACACATGATTTGGATTGGAAATTCTAAAAAGTGTTAATTTAGAAACTAAACATTATATTAAATTTTAATAGGTTCTACTCAATTAAACTAAGTAGATCTATCAATTTGTATAATTATAGTAGTGTGTGAAAATACAAAATTTGTTATCTTTGTCAGCATTTCCGTGATCATTCACTTTTTTGTTTAGTATAATCAGTTAAAATTGTATCTTACTTTTACAATTCATATTAGCTAGCTTACTTCGTATAATATTAATGACAGAGTGTAAGTAGTTTTTAAGTGTTGTCAGTTTGTAATCCTTTTGTATATTGTTTCTTCATACTTGAAACATTTTCCATTGGTAGCTGACTTTTTCCTGATTAGTTTACGTGAAATTTTTACATATGAAAGATATTAATAATCTGCTTTAGGGGTTGGGGATTTCGTTTAGTGATGCCTTGCCTGCCTTGCAAGTGCAGGGTCCTAAGTTCAATCTCTGTTACTGGAAAAAAAAAAGAATTATGATAATCTGCTACATATTGTAAATATGTACTCTAGCTGTGTTATTATTATCTTCATTTATGATAACTTGGGCAATAGAGAACCTTTACACTTTATATAGTTATTATATCCATCTTTCAAAAACATTTTTCCTAGCAAGTTTGTATAAAACTAAGATATTGAGAAGTTTGGTAGGGATGCAGAATTACTTGAAGCTGATAAGATTAAAGGGTTAGCAAGCTTACTTTTGTCAGTATTTCATTGCATTGCCATTCGCCCATCTCTTAGGAGAAGACTGTGGTTATGATTCTGCTAGTAGGCAGCTGGGAAGGAGGTCCATAGGCTGAGGACAGCAGGTGCCCAGTGGAGAGGTAATGACGGAGGGGGAAAAGCAGAGAAGCAGTAAATAACAATAGTGATGCTTATATTTCACGTAGTAATAGATAAGGATTTAAAAAGTTTTTTTCTTAATTTTTATTTTGTATTATTATATGTGGATAAGTACATAATGGTTACATTCCTTGTGGGGAGTTGGTACATGTGCATAATACATCTTCATTCCTGTATCATCAACTATTCTCTTCTCTCCTTTTTCCCTACACCATCTCTTGATTCTCTTCCTTTTTTATTTTTTGGACATATCTACAGTCCATAAAGTTTTAATGTGATCAGTGTAGGTGACTGAATTTCTGGGTAAGGCAGCAGAGTCCTTAAGGTATGGTGTACAAGCCAATGTTTTGCAACTTCATACCTGAGCTAAGGCAGGAAGATGAAGTCCACACGGACCTTTGATAATATTACCTTGTGTTAAGTGTTGTCAGATGTGTGCTTTGTCTCTGTCAGAGAAGTTTCTGCTCAGAGTTCTCTTCAATACATGTAGGCTGTATTGTACATTTCCACTCCCAGATACATGTTAAGGCTGTTTGACAAGTTTCATAAAAGTCCTGTAGGGATTTATAGAGTAATTGAAGGAGAAATGACATTTTTACAATAGTGAATTCTCTCTTACAAGAATATGTTCTCTTTTAGTTCATTGAGGTCTTCTTTTATGTCTTTTAGGAAAGCTTTATAGTTTTTCTTTTTCAGTTAGACATGACCATTTTTGTTGTTATTAGGTTAGTTCTAAAATGTTTTTTTGAGGGTTTGTGTATGTTCTGCACTTTTTGCCTTTATATTTTCTGTGTGGTAAATATGATACATATGTAGAAATATTGTTGATACATTAATTTCTATATACTTAGCCCTGAAGTCTGAATGTGGAAAATTTTCTTGTATTTTTCTCTATAGCTGTTTTGAATATAGCTAAAAATTTGAATTCTGCATACCAATACTCATATCTGAGGTAATAAAATTGCCTTGTAATTCTAGCTTGTTAATTTGTAATTATCCAAAGCAGTGAATGACAATTTTGATACATTTCATCACAGTGAGATAGTTCTCTCTGCTCTAATTTTCTCTTTGATTCACCCAGATGGCTAGCCAGCTCATGCTGGTAGCTGGTTGGAGGTTTAAATGCCTTTCCAATCCCTCCCTGCTGGAGCTCAAGGGCAGACAGCTCACATGTTGCAGTCTACTTCCCCTGACACGTGTGAGCCATGAGGGCAGGCAGGAAGCATGATGCTGCATCCACACTTGGAAATCTGTCATTCCTGCTACATTATTTTTATGGGAAACAAATTACTAAGTCTTTTCACATTCAGTGGGAGGAAATTTACTTTCTTTTTGAAGTAAGGATTTTCAGGGAATTTTTGGATGAAAGTTTTAACCAATATAATATCCTAAAAACTATGTATTTTTAGATATGTTAATTTTTGTGAGTGGTATGATAGTTTTCCATATTCATCTGCTACTTTATTTTAATGTTTTGTGATTCATCAAGGTAAATAGAGGGAGTTCAAGTACTTCTTAAAATTTCTACCTAATACACATTTTATGAATATATCTTGATTTTTTAAATGAAATTTAATTCAAAGATTTTATTTTTACCTGTAAACAGTGGTGCTCTAAAAACATATGATTTCTTATACCACTGTAAGAGAATCTTGATAGACCATGTATCGAGGAAGAGGAATTTCTAAGTAATTCTTAGATAATTTAATCTCTAGATATATAGTCAAATTTATTTTTGCAAGCAGCCTATCAGAGGCCTCATTGTTTACATTGTCGCCATATTTTATATTCTTTGGATTTTTTAGTTTTTTCAATGTTAGAATAAAAATTATCTCATTATAGTCTTTTAGTGAAATAGATTTGGATTTTTTTCTCTTGATAATTATTTTTTCTTTTAAATATACTTTTGTGTTTATTCTTTTTCAGTTTATTTGAGGAAGTTATTTACATTTTGTGATATACTTTTCCCTAATGGAATCAAAATTGATACTTCTAGTTCTGACTTTATTTGTAAATACAACATCTAAGAGTTGAAAGAAAATAAACAAGGAAAAATACAATAGAAAAATACAAGAGGAAACGATGAACAAAAAAGTAAAACATAACAAAATAGGCCAACGTGTCTGCTTTGGATCTAAAATTAAACCATGAACATTTCCCCTAACTTTCCTGACTTCTTAATAAAATGTAGTTTATTCCCCACTTTTGCAAGGTTGCTATTTTAAAATTTATCAAAACTTATATGGTTAATGTAATCATGAGGAAAATTTACTTTTGTTGGTTTTGCCTTCAGTTTTGCCTGATAACTATAATTTTAATAGATTATCCATTGTTTCTTTTAGACATTATATATGCCCAGTGATATTTTCTATAAATGATATTGATTTTTTGTACATCTCATTTTTAATGATCTCCAGTACAATGTTGAATTATGGTGACAGTAGATACTGTGCTCTTTGGAAGTAAGTCACTATGCATAGCCCACATATAGGGAGCCCAATGAGAAGGGAGCGACAGTACCGCTTTGAATGCACAGAATCACCATAAGTTATTTAGAATTTTTCTACACAGGAAATTTTTCTATTCTCCCATATGTTTTATTTAACCATTTATATCAGAATGGAACTCAGATGTTATTTTCTATCATGTCTTAGAATCCAACCCAACTTGATTTGTTTTGTGGCTCAGATTTTGGCTGTTGGTAGATCATTCAGTCAGCTCCTGTGTCCCTTTGATATTCCCCTAACATATTATGTTACTCACTGGGAGTGAAGGCATGGAGAAGTATATGGAGAAGTATATGGATATATATGGAGAAGATTGTCTTGGAGATATACTCTGGAAGGGTAAGATGCTCCAGGTTTATCTTGTGTATCTCCTGTGCTACTCCCAGAAGCAGCCATTTATCCAAGAAATAGCAGTTTCTTTTACTGGGGAATAGAATAATTCAGTATCTGGGTATTAAAGGTTCTCATTGTCCATATGGTTAATATTTATGTATGTAGCTATCTGTGTCAATATTAAGCTAAACTATGACTTCATACTGTTTCCAACTTTTATCCATTACCACGGATACCAATATGTAACTGCCTACTTTGACACTGAAAAACCTGGCTGGCTCTCACTACTTCCATCCATTCACTTAATAGTTCAGATCCAGTATAAATATATGAAATGTGGTTAAAAATATATATAACTGGGCTGGGGATATAGCTCAGTGGCACCGTGCCTGCCTTGCAAGAGCAAGGTCCTGAATTCGATCCCCGGTACCGAAAATAAATAAATAAATAAAATGAATGTTTAAATTTTTAAAAAGAAATTCTTACAGTAAAAACACATTGCCATTAACTGGTCTCCAAATACTCCACCTCACTTCAAACACCCTTGTCCTGGTATTCTTGCCACTTTTGGAAACAGTTCCAGAAGCCCTCTTGTGTAAGTATCTTTGGTTGTGCTGTTGTGGCAGCCTGATGTCAAAACTTCTACCTTTCATGCCCATGTTGACTTTAAGGAAGAATCAGAAGTTGCAGGGTGCCAGATCTAGTGAATAGGATGGATAAGGATATACTGTTACGTTTTTACAAGTCTGTCTTTCTGTTGGATGGCATCACTTTCACCATATTTTTGATCACACCTTGTAACAACACTCATGTGAAAGTAGATCCAAAACTACTTCAGAAAGTGGCAAGAATGATGAGCTAAGTGTGTCCTAAGTGAAGGGGAGAATTTTGAGAAGGATTAATGGCAATGTGTCTTTTATTATAATAATTTTTCTTATTAAACACACTTCAGGAGTCACACTTGTGTGGTGATTTTTAAGCTCGGTAACCTGCATGCCCTTAACTGATCAATCAGAATGCAGTGTCTGCTGTAAAGCACAATACACTGTGGTCAGGCTTGTATCCCAAGTCTAGGAAACAGTGCTTACTATCTTTGCCTTTAGTCTTTCAAACTCCTCTCATGTCCAAAGTTAGTTTTGTTAGCATCTTTCCCCCACCCCTCCAGTGACATTGTTTCACACATTTATAATATATCTATGGGCTTTATGTATATTTTCCATTTCTTTGCCAAAATTCCCCAACCTGTGTCTTTGGATCACAACTGTTCAACCATAGTTTTGTGCCGTGTATCTGTTTTGTGATTCCCTTATGATTCTTCTTTTATCTTCTATTTTGTTATTTTTATTTTTATTAAAGTTCTGTCTTATATACAGGGTGATTTAAACATTGCATGCAAAATTTTTAGAGATAATTTGAACTTCTGGATAGTGTTAACTTTCTCCAGAGAGGAATTATTTTTTAATCCATAAGGCAAATTGCAAATCAAAGTAATACAATCATTAATTTGAAATTATCACATCTATTTTTTACTCTCCGGTTTATTTTCAGTTCAATTTTAATTATATGTTGTAGCCCTTTAGATTCCCAAGCCTCAGTAATTTACAGAACTCTTGCTCATTGGCAGGTATGATTTCCACTTTTGTCTTCTCACCTGCTGTCTCATAAAACTACAAAAGTTCTGTTCAGACTTTTTTTTTTTTTTTTGGTGCTGGGAATCGTCTGTTCAGAAACTTAAACTCTCAATAACAGTTTTTGAATCACCAATGAACAAGGATGGAAAGAGCACCCCATGTCATATTTACATCTTTGACTTCACTTTCTTCTAGCTCAGAAAAATTTGTTCCTCTCATAAGTTTTACCTTAAATGAGATGGTTTTCAAATATTTTGTCCAGCTTTTCTACTTGTGTCAGCAGAAGATGGTTGCATAAGACTCATCATTTCTGGAGTGTAAGATACGTTCCATGCTTCTTGAGTCTCTACCCTTATACCTGGGTTGGTTTTTCTTCATCAGAGTCACATTCTGATACTGAATATTTAGGTATTGGGGTTCTGGATTTATGAGAGGAGGAGTTAATACTGGACTCCGTGGTTAGGTAGGCCTAGGTTGGTTTCCGGTACCATAGAGATGAAAACAGAGTGTAGGACTTAGTTCACCAGCTTTGACAAAGTCCCTCAGGGACAACTTGGCTGCAAGTTTCTTACTCATCTGGGTTCCAGCCGTCACTACATTTTGGCCAAATACACTCTCACTATCCTGCCATTTCTTCAAAGCTTTAGAGAGATTTTTTAGAAATCCTATGCCTGCAGCCATACTTATATTCATGGACACAGAAGCTCGTCTTAGATCTTTTTTCTCCGGTTTTTCTCCTTTCCTCATTACGGAAACATTGTAAGCTTGGTGGTCATTTCACAGAACATTTTTTTTCAAAGCTGTTAGCGTCTGTTTCCATCTTTGTTTTAACATGTCCTTTAAATTCCACTCACGTTTTTCTTATTTTAAATAGTATTTAATCAGTACTCTTTTGTCAATTAAATAGAAGTTTCTTTCTAAATCTCACCAAGAATAACAATTATTCTAAAATGTCTTTTGTCCATTTAACTTTATTTCCTAAAATGATAATTTTAGAGTTGACCAAAAAGTCCACTTCTATTTAAATGAAGTATATTTTCATACAGTTAGTGAGACTTTTAAAATTATTAACCTTCAAAGAGATTTTTCTTCTTCAGCAGAAGACTGAAATCATTTCTATCTACTCACTTCTTCCCTTATTTTAATGTCTTCAGATGGTTCAATCTCAGCAAAGCAAAATGGAAATGTTTAGTTTCCCTATACCTTTTCATTACTAGCTTAGATACATAGCAGCTTGGGGCCAGGGATTTAGCTCAGTGGCACCGTGCCTGGCTCACAAGTGCAAGGTCCTGAGTTCGATCACCGGTATCAAAAATAAATAAATAAATGAAATAGATATATAGCAGCATGTAGGGAACAGAGTAGAAGCCAATATTGACGGGTGTTCTATGTCAATTACTTTTGTATTTTGCATTTTGTATGGTACCAGAAATCAATGGGGCAACTTTTTATCCAGGCCAAATGTTGTGTAAGAATCCACCTTCGGTGCCATTGCCTTTGTCTGCAGTGACTTCCAGAGGTGCTGGGGGTGTTGCATACATTGGGCATGGCCTGGAACTTATCTGTGCTTTCAGCTTTTTTTTAATTCATTAAGTTTATTGGTACATTTTAGGTACACAATATGATGATTCAGTACCTATGCATAATATAGCTTGGTTCTCAACCCCTCCACCCCTCACTATTTACAAAGATTGCTTCCGTTTTTCCACTTTTCTCATATTTATTCCTTTCCCTTCTTTCCTTTCCCCTACCATTTGCACTTCCCCTTACCCTTTGGCCCTTACCTTCCTATTTCACATTATCTATATATTTTGATCCTTTATTTACACTTTCAGTTTCTCACACCAGAGAAACTATCCAGTATTTACACGTGTGTGTCCTATTTATTTCACTTAAGAGTATCGCCTCAATGTCCATCCATTTAGCTATAAATGTCTCTAATTTCTCATTCTTTAAGGCTGAGTAGTACTGCATTTTATAAAAACAACCACATTTTCTTTATCCAGTCTCCAGTTGATGGGCATTTGGGCTGTTTCCAAGTTTTAGCTATTACAAACTGTGCTTCTGTGAACATGGGCACCCATATATCTCTGTGGTATGATTCTTTTAATTCTTTGGGGAAGATACCTAGTAGGGGAATAGCGGGGTCAAATGGGACCTCTAGTCCTAGTTCTTTGAGGTATCTCCATACTGATTTCCACAGTGGTTGCACGAGTAGACACTCCTACCAGCAGTGGAGCAGGGTTCCTCTTTCCCCACAGCCCTGCCAGAATTTGTTATTGGTTGATTTCATGATAGCAGCCATTCTTTCTGGAGTGAGGTGGAATCTCAGCCTTTTTTTCATCTGCATCTCTTGAAGGACTAGTGATGTTGCACATTTTTTCATATGTTTATTTGGTGTTTCTACTTCTTTGTCTGAGAAATGTCTGTTCATTTCAGATGCCCAGTTTTGGACTGGGTCTTTTGGTTTAAGTTCTTCGTAGTGATAAAGCTTTCCTTGAAGCTCCTCTGACTTTCCTCAAATTCACTTTCATGAAGTGTATTCCTTTGCCTGATCTATGTTGGAAGAGAGACAAGGAAAGGGCCTCTTTCCTCCTCTCTGGTTAGGTTCATACTCTTTTTAGCAGAAATTCCTCAATATTCGTGTATATTTGTATATAATACTTTAATATTCTCATATATTTTAAAAATCTAATTTTAGTGAGTATAGATGAGTGGGCTCAAGAGCCATTTACCTGAACATAAGACCACTGTAAGCACTGTTTTTGTTTAACCAAAAAGTTTTACCAATAAAAAGTAATACAGGATCATTTCTTGAAGGAAAATAGATGTCATTGACTCCACTTTGATGAACTTAGATATCTTACTTTATGATTATTATCAGAGCTCTTTTAACTTATACATACATAGACATATACTGATGTACTTATGTAGCATTGTTTGCATAATTAAATATAATTCCCAAATCACCAACATCTCCACACTATCTCCCCTAAATTGGTGAGCTATGTCTACCAATTCTACACATTCTTAGAGTGATCCAACATCTTTGTGAGTCAGATGCAGGATGACTCGGTTAAATAATTGATACCCTCTATCTACATCCACTGGAGGAATTGTTTGCTTGGCTGTCTGCTCTTGAATTTGTCTAACCTTCGCAGCTAGTGCCCTTCAAGTATTACTTGTAACTTTATTATTGATCTCTAGACTCTGGGCCGTATCTTACCAAGACAAGTTAGAGTATTAGATCCCACTTTGCTTTCATGTTTTCAATTGATGATTTTGTGGCCTAAGTAGTCACCTATGTTCTACATTTAAAATATTTTCATAACCAGCCAATGTAGAAGAGTATAGTGAGGATTACAGGCTCCGTGCCACTAAATGTTTGCTGTGAAGCAGAATATCTTAGGAAATAGTTTAGCAATTTAAATTTGCCAAGCTCACTTGGTGATGATTCTGTATACTGAACTTTGAGATACACTGTCCCCATAACTATAAGCAAGAGTCTTAGAGTCAGGGGATACAGGCTCCAATACAGCCCTGCTAAGTGCTAGATGAAGGGTAATGACAGTGGGTTTAATATATGAGGTTCATTTTACATATCTGAAAAATGGGCATAGTAGTGTAGTATAGACAAACTGTGGGGACATGGAAAAACAATACTTATAAATGTTTCAGTACAATTCCTAGAATGTGCTATATTTCATCAAAGCTCAGATGCCATTGACTTTTAGATGCATGGCTGTTAATAGGTAGTGAGAAGGGGAAATGCTAGAAATTACCCTATGAAGCAATATTTTCTCATCAACTAGACAGGTTATATTCATTTTTAAAAAGCTATTTTAAGCTTTATATATGTTCATATAGCTATTTGCATACATTAAAGGAAAATATAAACAAAACAAATAGATGGAAGCATTCTTAAAACATCTAAACCTTTTGAAGGGGGGTCTTCTTAATATCATCATAAATCAGATGTGAATCTTTGATTGTGCCTGAATTATGATAGAAGCATTACTGAAAGGATGCTCAGTTCTTGGGTCTGGGTGTTTGTTTTTCAGGTTGATGACCCAGTTTGGGTACTACAGAAAAGTAAAATTATTTTACAGAAGATATAAAGAGAAGATTTTCACATGATAATTAGACTTGGCATTCTTTCTTCATATTAGATAATATGGGGTTTTCAATTCAACTTTTAAGTAATTTTGCATTTATCTCTTCACACTCCTGTGGTTAACAATGAAGTTCACCAATGTAGAATTGACAAGTGTATATCACAACTGCCATGTGGTTGAGAGTGATTGGAAAATTTATTTTGAGTCAGCCTAAGTACAGAGACACTGTAATGTAGGGGAGACATGGATTGTTATTTTTTTTAAATCAATGAAATTTAACAGTATGTATTCTGTAAAAGATGGTAGGCAAGCTGCCCATTTTCCATTGTGGGTTCTATGACAGTTGTTTCCCATACCATGTGCTCAACTTATTTCTGTCATTTGAAGTTTGGCTGTTAATTGGGTACAAGTACCTAACTATCCATACAGCCAGCTCCTGTGAGGTTGTCTCTCAAGCCTCAGACTTCACAGGGAGAAGTTTCAGGATAAACGTTCTGCTCTGTCCTTGCCTCTTTGCTGCTGGCTCTCTCCTTGAGGCCTCATCTCCAGGTCACCTCAGTTGAAATGGCCTGTCACCACTTCAGTGACATCTCCATAATGCACTCTTAATGTCTGCATAGGTTTCTGACCTCTAATCCAAGATGGATTCTTTTTCATAAGTATATCGTAAACCATGGAATGTATTAAGAAGATTTTAATGATGAACATTTGTTCTCTTTTTCTTTTTTTCTCCCCAGAAGTTTTACTTTCACTGTTGTAGCATACTTGAAATTTGTATGAGCTTTTAGACCTTTTATGAATCTTGAGTTTAGGCTTCAAATTTAGCTAGAAGATTTAATGTAAGGTGAATATTGTGTGCAAAAGGGCATTTTCCATTTTGCTTCATGAGCAGTAGAACGTATTTGATAGTTCTTTTACCCAAATTGGAAGGTATATTTCTACTGACCCTTCTGTTACTCCTAGTCTTAATTTTAGGATAATGTAATCAGAATTATTTAAATTAACTGTTAAGGCCCTTGGTAGCCTGGCTCCCCATTAATTCTTCAACTCTTGTCTCCTTTATGCTCCATACTGCAAACCTCTGCTTCTGTCCAGCTGATCTCCTCATGAGCTGAACACACCAGGAACATCTTTGCCTCCCTTCCTGAGCTTTCCAAACATCCTTTGAGCTAAGAGAAGCTTTATTCTGTCCCTTTCTCCTTCACACACTACTTCTGTTATGATATTCTCGGCTATTCTTGCTTTAATTCACTGTTATTCAGCTTTAATTCATTCCACAAATGTTTTTGGCATACATGTTTTAAAAAACAGACAAAAGCCTCTGTAATCAGGAAACCATATAGGCTGCGAGAAATAATCGAATAGGATGCATAGCTATAAAATATATTTTTAGCTGTGGTAATCATGCTAAGGGAAATTAGGAGAGTACGAAGAGTTTAATAAGACTTCTTTTTCTAAAATAGGCTTTTTCAAGAACTGTGACTACCAAGGCTTTATTCCTGCCAGAGAAGTGAGTTGTGACTCAGTCTCAGGGATGGGACAGCAGAAAGTAGACACCTAGGTCCCCAGGGTCCTTGTGTCACAAGCGTTCTACTCACTGGGAGACTTTTAGTATTGCAACCGTAGTCAGGGGGCCCCAACTGAACATGGAACTCAAAAATCTGCCTTGAATATCTAGATGGAATGTATAGATTTCATAAAATGGAGAAAAGCTGCAGCCAGCATTCAACAGATGATGAAATAGGGAAAATAGGCTCATATGTGTGACAGTAGGGACTAATAAGTTATTGTAAAAATTTTAGTGAATATTAAAATTACAGTGTCAATGATTTCATGTTTCATGTTGAAATCAAAGATGTTGATAAGTTTTTGAGAGGCTTAGTAAGTACTCAGGGATGTTGTCAAGTGAATAGTATCACCTGATATGTCTATAGCTATCAAAGCTTTTAGCCAAGTTTAGTAAAACATTACAAATTATTTTTCAGCTTTTAGAAATAAAAATTTCTCTGTGAATTCAGCGAAGAAGATACTGAAAGTGACCTTTTACTCTTCTGTTCTAAATGACAACT
This sequence comes from Heterocephalus glaber, assembly GCF_053883595.1. Classification (NCBI taxonomy): domain Eukaryota; kingdom Metazoa; phylum Chordata; class Mammalia; order Rodentia; family Bathyergidae; genus Heterocephalus; species Heterocephalus glaber. The sequence goes on along the minus strand of NW_028258156.1, from coordinate 19,822,952 downwards.
GTAACTAACTTTCTGTAAAATATATAAGAAAATGTCTGGATTTTTTCTCTTAACTACTGGTACCTTAAGAGCTCTCTTTTGAAAGTGAAATGATACAGTACCTAGAGTTATGCGGATTCACAGGATAGGATATTAGGTGATACGGAATTAGAGATAAACCACATTTTCAAATGTATTCCCCTCATAGTAGAAGAGCTCAGTGTGATTTGTCTATAAACCTGTGAAAGCTTTACTCTTTTCCTGCTATTTGGGGATTAAAACCAGATGTTCTTTTTGAGAACTTCATTTTTTTTTCTCTGATTCACGAAGTCACCATTTCTCCCTTTCTACTTTTCAAGAGATGTCACATGTTCAATTCCAACAGGTGTGGCTTTTTAAAGAATGTCTTATCACTAGTTTTATTCACCTATGAAAACAAATATGTGAACAAAAATAACTAAAAGCTTACACTAAAACTCATACAGTGAGGGTTGAATGATGAATCTCTGAAAAATACCAAAGTTGTTAAATTTGGCAATCACCTGCCAGATTGCTATCAGTTATTCTATTTTTATTTGCTTTCCCATTCAACCTTGTATTACTCCTCTATTTCTATCAGTTCAGACTCAGGGATATTTGGCTCTGGATTTTTCCCATTCCAAATCTTTGAGAAATCCTCTGAGTACAAAAGCATCTTGAGAAGGGACTGAGCTCATTAATACCACCTGGTCACTGTGGAGATGAAAAAAGGAGAAATCAGAATTGAAAACCAACTGGGGGAGCCTGAACAGAAAGGCTGGCTTTACACAGGGACACACACATTGTTGCTCTGTAGTCCTTTCCAATCAAAGTTCGGAATGGGTCCTGTTCAATGTCCTTGTTTTCAAAGATGGCCACCAAAAAGTTACATTATTTATCAATATTGAAAACTGAGAGCAGATGATCCCATATAATTTAACATAAAATACAGCCAAAGCATTCTGGAAATTGGGTTGACTGATTCTCTATGAGAAATTATACATGTCTTTCACAGTGGGCTGAATGGCTGTGTTTACTCTAAACATTCATGTGTTGAAACCTGATCCTCAGTGGGAAGCATTTGGGGTGGCTTTGGGTGTTTCTGTGGTCATGAGCGGGAGGTCCTGACAAACAGTATTAGAGTTCTTATTGAAGCTCTTTCTGCCATGTGGGAACACAACGATAAGGTACCATTTATGAACCAGTGGCCCTTGCCGGATATCAAAACTAATGACACCGTGGTCTAGGAATTTCCAAACTCCAGTGCTGTAAGCAATAAAGATCTATAGTTTTTCATCTACTCAGCTTATGGCCTTTTTGTTACAGCAGCTTGAATGGCATAAGATTCCTCTGTTGTTCTTTATTACTATTTTAAAATTTAACTTAACTCCTTCTAGATAAATATTACATACATCTACCTCAGTTTCCTGATTGGTACCACAGAATAACACCTATACATTTCTACTACACGATATGTAAATTAATGACACGTACTTCAGACAGGTTTCATCAGATACCCTGAATATCACTTCACTCCTTTCTGCACCTCTGCCTCTCTGATTTCACCAGTACTTACTATTTCCTCTCTTATGTTTTCTATTTGAAAGAGATGGTGTGGTTTACTAACTCTTGATGTCTAAGGCCATCCCTAGCTTTCACAAGACAGGATCGCATTGATATATTTTGTGATCAATGAGACAGAATTTAAACGGAAATATTTCTGTGCACCATGTGTTCAAAGGGTACTCTAGATTGATTCAAATGAACATGGTAAGGAACGTTGTACTTTAATTACAGGTGATTTCCAACATTCAAATATTCTTTTATCCATAAAATATATATTTGATAGAAACAGAAAGTGTAGTTCTTTATACACTTGGTTTTTAAAATCCTAATTACAACTAGTTCAATGTAGAAAAATTTTTAAAAGATTTTAGTTTGGAGAAGATAGTGTTGAAAAAGTATAATAATAGTAAAGTAAGATGGAGACACTCAAAATAGCAACATTTTTAGGTCATAATTTCATCTATAAAATTTGTTTTTTGGAAAGGAAAATTGGATCTTTCATTTTTCACTTCATGATACTATAGAAAAAAGATGAAACAGATTCAGAAAACCTAGGTGCTAATCCTGGCCTCTCCACTTATTAACTGGCTATGCTTGGGAAAAGAAACATTTTCTGGCCAACTGCCTTAACAAGGTCATTGCAAGGATCAAATATGTATGAAAGTACTTTATAAATTATGAAGTCCTATCTATTAATATTTATTGCTAGAGGCTTCGAGTCACAGTGAGCCTTATTTATAGGAGATGCACAATGAGTTATGTTTAATTAAGTGTTTTTAAATTGCAAAGTGATGTATGCTCCTTGGAAATAGCAAAAAATATAAGGAAGTACATAGGCAAAGTTAATAACATTCCTGTAAACTGTCTTTGCATTGACAGACAAAAGATATTAAAAGTCTACTACATAACTTTCTATAATTTTGTTCTTACATAAAGAAATTATACAACTATAAAAATGGCTAACTTCAGAATTACATTGGGTAATTATTCTTGATTTCCCTCATTTCCTTGTACTTTTGCACGTTCTTGTTTTTCTACATTTGTTCTTCTGTTTACTTTGTATCTGGAAGTATATCGGGGTTACATATCTTATGTGATCTCTGAGGTAAAGGCAAGAAGATTTAACACATTAAAACAAATTTTGTAATTTTAAATCTTGGCAGTACCATGACTTATTCAGCTATTAATTACTATGTACCTCCATGCTGTTGCCATGTTTCTTCCACAGCTAAATAATCCTAATAAACATCCTTCTTTTGTGAGACCTTAATTTCTATTGCATAGATCCATAAATGTGGGTCATAAATGTATATTTTTAATAAGAAGAGATAATATTAAGTTACTTGCTAAATTTACATTTACAGTAGTTATGAAAGAAAAGTGCCAGTTTTAAAATTTGGCTTATCTTGTAGATTAAAAGGAATGTCATCATTAATGCATTAATTTTATTTCATTTGACTATGAATTATGTGCTTGTTTTCATATGCTAGCTTGCTATTGAGACTTCTGATTATTTTATTCTTTTTTTATTAGTTAAGTTTCTTGGTACATTTTAGGTATACAATATGATAACATTCATGTTGGGAACTTGTACCTCTACATGATGTATCTTGGTTCTTATTTTCCCCCCATTCTCCTGCCATCCTTTCAACCCCTCCACCCTCCCTGTTTAGAAAGACTTTGTTTCTGTTTTTTTCCTTTTCTCATATTTATTCCTTTCCCTTCTTTCCTTTCCCCTTACTCCCTGCCCATTTCTGCTTTGGAGATAATAAATATTTTATTCTTGACTGAACAAGAAAAAAATTGGTTAACATTTTACTTGTCCACTGAAACTGTTCGCTATGATAATATTAATAACTTTTTTCAATATTGTACCTATGCAGGATCTTACAAGAATTGTTACCCTAACCCTGTAGTGTAGCACTCAAAAGGCTTAAATTCAGCCAACAAAATGGTCTAGATTTACGTGTTCAATACAACTGTCTTCTATTATAGAAATACTTGGTATTGGCATTGACCAATTTTATAGCCATCAGACATGTGTGGCGATTGTATCCCTGAAATAATAAGAAGGAACTAAATATTCAGTGTTACTTAATGTTAAGAATTTATAGTTATATTTACATAGCCAAATGTGATTATTGGCTATCTTAATGGATAAGGTAGGTGTATAGTATGTTTATGTGTTTGGAACTGATTCTCTGGGATTTTTTAAGTGTGATTTTTAAATTTAAGAGCTTCAAATATAGCAAAATGATTATTTTGCATGGGTGACTGCACATAATACTGAAGAATTAGGGTGACACAATCAGCCAACTTGATCTATTTTGGCATGTCAAAGTAGTTACCTCTCTTGGAAATAAATTTAGAACTTACAAGCTTTTTAGTCAAAACTTCTTTTAAAAACCTGAAACACCAGAGGCAGTATTGAGATACTTATTAATAAAATATTGTCTCCTTTACTGAAATTTAAGTAGTCATCTATAAAGAAATGACTTCATATTTTTGAATGCCATACTGTTTTGTTTGGCAATTGATAAACTATTTTATAAGACATATATTCTTTAAAACATTGTTACACGATGTCATAACATCTTTTTTCTCTTTATTAAGAGAAAAAAATAAGGATTTTATCTAAATTCTTTTCTAAATAACTTTTACTAGTACTTGAATTTTAAAAAATAAGAAAAGTATTCTACTACTCTTGCATTTTGAATTTCCTGCAATTGGCACAGGAAGTGATTCTCTCTGCATTATTACCCCCTCTCTGTCTGATTAGAGATCAGATGAAATCCCATGAGAATCTGAAGCAACTACTTTGAAGGAGGCTTATTTTCCTTTTCTGTAAGGAAAATTCAAGAATGTTCTGGCTGTACCTGGTACTAATCTGGGCTTATTAGACCCTTCCCAATTTCTGAACCCTACCAGTGTGATATGCAAATGTTGGTGCCTTGAGTAGCAGAGAGTGTAATCCTATTATAGTCTCGAAATTTTCTGAGTCCCAGAAATCCTGATTAGCTTTGGTAATCACCTGGCTCCTTTCTTGACTATTATTAGTATCTCTGCTGGTTTCACCTCCTTCCATGTGAGAAAATATGATTTTGGCTATACCTGCTTCCAGGGTTTTCTTCTGTCAGAGAAATAACATAGTATAATCTCTTTTACTTTGATCTGATTTTAAGATGCTTTAAATAAAATATGTATTCTGGGCCAGGGATTTAGTTCAGTGGTTCCACCACCTGCCTTGCAAGTGCAAGGTCCTGAGTTTGATCCCTGGTACACACACACACACACACACACACACACACACACACAATATCTATATAAATATTGTGTTAACAACCATTACGTCAAAAATTGTCCATTTTAAATTTGAATTCATCTATCTATGTAATATTTTGTTCAAATTGTCTATTTCAAAATTGAATTCACCTTGAGACTGAAATGTCTGCAATATTTGATCTATTCAACTACATTTGTCACTGAATATTATACAAAGAAAGCATAAATGGATTCCTGCTTTAATCCTAGACAATGGAGTCATGAACTTTTCAAGTGTGCTCAAATACATGCAATAGGTTTATGGTGAAAGTGAAATGAACAATATGCAAAATCCCAACTAAGGTGATTTCTCAATACTATGAACTATAAAAAATATGGTTTGGTAGGGTATGCCTTCCTGAATTTGTCATTCATTGTTTTAATTTAGATATAATTTTCATCTGTTAAAATCCAACTAATTACATTTATTCTGTACTGTTGTAATAGTTTATTGAGGGGTATTACATGTACAAGTGTTTCACTTGTATTAACTATTAAAATACCAATTACAGAAACATTTATTCAGGCTTGTTTCTTTGAGCAGATTAACCGCCAAAGAGTGGATAACCTTTGGAATAATTATTTGGGAAAGGGAACAAGGGGGGAGGGGAGGAAGGGAAAAGTGATAAAAAAAAGAGAGAATTGAATGAAAAAAATGAAAACAAAACTCTTGTAAATGGGGAGTGGAAGAAGGTTTGAAGAGAGGGGAGGGGAATGGGAAAAAAAGAGGATTTAAGATATATCACGTACAGGTACAAATTCCCTAAGATAAATGCGTTCATTATGTTTGGCAAACATGTACTAATAAATTTAGGGAGGCAGCACCTTATATTTAGAAGAGTAGTTACTAGCCTTTTGCTATAGTTTAAATGTTTTTGCTCCCTCCAAAAGTATGTGTTGGAAACTTAATCTATTTAGGTCCTGGGGGTTCTGCTCAGAAGTGATTGACACTGCTATAAAGTAGGCTTACAGGTATTATAGGTAGTTATGTTAGTTAAAAATTATTATAAGGGAGTTAGACAAAGCTGGGCATTCAGCATAGAAAAACAATTGAAGCATATTCACTGGTTAGCATTATAAAAAGAAAAGAGGAATTACCTCCCCTAGAGATGAATAGCAGTGATTGATATTCTAAATAGACATCAATATCCCTAGCCCATTTCCTTTCCAGAAATTCCTCCCATGTGACTTGTTTTCCCATTTGATCTTCATTTAACCGACACTACCTGGGTGAGTATACTTGCAACCTTATTGGTTGATCGTGGTTTTGCCCACCTCCTGCCCACCTTGTAATTTTCCATTGGGTCTTATAGTTTTGTCCCACTTTGTACCTGCCTCATCTTGTGGTTTAGCCCCATAAAACACCTTTGAGAAGCGAAGTGGGTGGGCAACCCGCTTTCTGGTCCCCCTTCTGTCTCTCTTAGGCAGAAGCTATCTTTTGCTCAATACGTCTTTCCTCCTCTCCTTTTTTCTTTTCTCTTTTTCCATTTTTCCTAGTTTTAACCTCCGTTGTTCCTAGAATCCATTCTTCCACTTTAGAGAACACAAATTTGTCTTTCGAATATAGGTTGGGGGTAATATTTCCTTGTTCAGATTATTTTTCTTTATGCGTATTACTTGGTTCCCTTTATCAGCAGTAGCAGGTTCTTTTTCTTCAACTTTTCTCCCAGATGAGAACTCAGTGTCCACCTTTTTTTGTCCTTCTGCCTTCTGTTGTGCAAAGACATGGCAAGAAACCCTCATCAGATGCTGGTGCTTGATCTGAGACTTCCCACCTCCAGAACTGTTCTATTATTTGTAAAATGTTCAGTTTCAGATATTTCATTACAGTATCCAAAAATGGAATAAGAAAGCCGTCCTTCAAAAAAGTCTGAGATCAGAGTTTTACTCTGCCACTTACTAACTTGGAGACTTAGATCAAGGCACTATGTTTCTAAGCCTTAGTTTCATTATTGGTAACATTAATTTATTACATTGCCTATACCTAAGGTAGCTTCTTCCCACTCTCTTTGAAAAATCTCTGAGCTTGTACTTTGTCAGTAGGTTACAAATATTTTAACATATTACAGTAAGACCTAGCAGGTTTTAGAACAAAAAATTTCCTTTTCTATCCCTTGTAGTGCAGTTTCTTAAAATTTCTTGGCTCCCCTAAGAATTTCATCCTCCTAAATTAACTGATGCTAATTTCCCAGTGAGAAAAGCCACTTCTGTATGAGAGTTACTTGCCACTTGATCCTCTGCTGTTGGATTGTCAGATAACAGTTGTAACTTGTAGATCACTTACCCATATATTACTTATCACAGAATCTATATTTTCTTGTGCCCCATGTAAGTATTCCAGTATATCAACAATTTGCATTTTTCTGTTATTTTGATGCCCTTTTTCCAATTCCCATACTTGGAGGTTACTTGCAATGGGCTCAACATATAAAATAATATTTTAAAAATTAGAGATTTTGTAATTTATAGAATTTTTTAACTTAATTTAGCTCCCTCAGCAGGAGTTTGGGGGCAATATGTTAATTGTATGTGAGTTTTACTTTAGATTGAAATGAATCTGTTGTATTGTGAATTTAACAGTAGTATTTACTGTCTCTTGGCCTTCATTCAAGGTGACACTTTGATCAAAGGTGGTAAAGCATGAAATTATAGCCAGATGTAAAAATGTCACATGCTATTTCAACATCTCTCTGCAGTTGGAAAATTTCCCGATCATCAGCACCCATCATGGGAATTAAAATTCAGTGTGCCTGACATTACAGCATGTTTTAACAAGAGCACAATTATATTCCTACCCTGTCCTAGTATAGAGTTGTCTAGTCAGAATTGTCAGACAAATCCATGGAGGATAGAAACTGTCACCAAGCATCAGCACACATGGGAGAGTAAAATGAAGGCGATGGTTTCTTCCTTATGAAAACCACTAATTGTATTTTATTTTAAAATATGAGTTCTTATGTCTGGAGCAAGCCCTGAGAATGTAAGAAAACCAGTCTATTTTCTCATTCGATGGAGAAATCCATTACTTTATATAAAATAAGAACTGTTAGCTATTTCCTCTGTCTCTCTAAAAAAAACTTTCTAGGACATATGCAACAACTGTTACAGTCCTAAAAAATAAGATATTTCAAAAATACATCTGCAAATTACCAACTTTCTTTTTATGAGGAGAGGAAATATGTCCTTTGTGAGCTTCAATTTCATTGAAAAATATTTATTGAGTACCTATTTCTTATAAGGCCATTTATTTAGTAGGCTCTAGAGTATCAGAAATGCATAAACATAGTCATTGGCTTCTAAGAAATCACAAGCTAGCACAGAACACATATATACAAATAAAATTAATTTCCTAATCAGAAAGAAAAAAGGGGGAGTAAATAAATATTAAAACCCAAAGAAGGGGGCTGGGGATTTAGTTCAGTGGTTTTGCCACTTGCTGCGCAAGCTCAAGAACCCGAGTTCGATCCCCAGTACCAGAAAAAAAACCCCAAAAAACCCAAAGAAGGTAAAGATGTCTCCTAACACTGGTTCAAACAAAGTACTTGGAAGCTGTGGATTTAGCTCAGCGATTCTGCCACCTGCCTCACAAGCGCAAGGTCCCAAGTTCAATCCCCAGTACCAAAAATAAATAAATAAAAGACTTGGGTCTAGTACCAACTGGAGATAATTTATGTACAAAAATAGTAATTATTTCTAAAATTTTCATTGTTCTAATAAAGAACTGAAGGGGATGTTAATTCACTTATTTATAATACTGTCTGATTAATGTATGTCTATTCTGAATTCAGGAATCACTTAAATTCACTAAACATGTATAACATTGTCAATAATAACAACAAAGAGGGATTTTTAATTCTAGTTTTATTAATGGTTGGTGTTTACACACACGGGGACAAAAATAATAATCTGTGTATATATATATACATATACAATTTAGAATAATGGGAAAACTCAGAAGAAAGAAAAAGGGATTTCAAAATAAGCTCTATTTCAGAAATGAATGTTGATAGTGATTAATTTCTCTATGTTGGGTTCATCTTACATGCTTTATTATCAGGATTGATTTTTTAAAATTTGGCTGTTTAGTTGCTCCTTTCTTTTAATATAGAGTAGAGCAGAGACTTGAAAAGTTAAGTGATAAAATAGAATAAAGTCACTGGATCTGTTGACCTTAGGGTAAACACTTTGAACTATCATTACACTCATAAAATCTGAAAATATCATTTTTTAGGACAGAATTCCTGGGTGCACTTTTGCTACTTATGTACTTTTCCCAAACCAGGCAGTGTTTTTCATTCTGAAAAACAGGATGTTATCTGCCTATCCACACAGTCATGCATACACTACCACATTATTATCACTTATTATGTGAACCAGATAGATGAAAAATAAATTTTAGGAATAAAACTAAAACCAACACTTAAGGGATAATTTCATTAGAAATTCTTCGTATTTTCTGTTTCTATTCAGGTCTTCCTAGTGAAGACAGAAAGTATCAAATTACTTGAACAATATGTTATAGTTAAAACAATTCTGAGAAACTGTTTTAGTCATCTAAGAACAGTTCTTGGAATTAGCGGAGAAAATGAATGAAGACAAACTAGAAAATATGGTCAAATAATACATTATTTTATTAGTTATGGTTTGTCCTTTAAATTGTAAATTCTGATTAGGACCAACTTTCAATTCTAAAATAACTAGTTGTGATTCTGCATCACAAATATACGTGCTCAACAGGTACCGTGCCCTTGGTTCAATTCCCAGTGCCATAGAAAAATATTTTTTCTACAATCTCAGTTGTAGTATTTCCACATTTCTGCTATTTTCTGTGACTAAGAAGTCAATGTACTATTTTAGTAGTCATTTGTGCTCCTAAGCTTTAAAATATTAGTTTTAGGGGACTAGTGATATAAGTCAGCATCAACAAAAAGATTGAATTAGGTCACCTGTCCAGTGTTTACTGAATTAGAATATCCCAATTTTATTATTTTTAATATTTTAAAGGATAGTTGTCCTGTATGTGATATTTTATGAGTAAAGAATAACACAACTCATGCAACAATAAAAAGTTTAATTTTAAAATAACATAAAAACAGACACTGAAAGAATTTTCATAAATTTAAAAATAGTATTACAAATTTTAAAAGAGAAAAAAATTTCAAGCTTGACACACTTTTGTAATGCTACCTTCACTGATTAATGTGAATTTATTTTCCTCCATGAAAACTGTGAAATGTGGATAGTTTTGGATAGTTTGTCATGTTATACAACAAAAAGTATTTCTGAAATGTATTTAATAATTAGTACACAAGGAATGGCACTAAAATCACTACATAGCAAACATCTAATAAAAATAGCTATTGTAATGTTGTTGTGAAAACTTATCTACAGGACCAGATATTTCTGGATAAACACTATTAAAAAAAAAGCATAAACTCCTTGGAGAAGTCATTGACTTCAGGACCAGAGTAAGAAAAATAGTTGATGGACCCAGAACATATTTTCCTTCCAGAAAATAAGGAAGTGTTTAAAGGAATGGGAGCTTATCCATTTGACCAAAGGGTCGCTAGAGGCCAAATCTGAAAAAAAATTAGAATAAGACATATTGTGATTGTTTGCATGTTAATCTACAGAATAAAACAAATAACCACAAGTACATAATGATAAATATACCAATGTAAAAAGCACTTGTATGGGTGAAAAACAGTTACTCTTTTTGCTATGAAAGAATTACAATTAAAATACACAAAAGAAAAAAGATAATGCATAGTCCTCATTAGGTAAACACCACTGTAACAACTATTGCTAACAGATGGGTGCTAAAATAAGGGAGTGATTTTTTTTCAGAGAAACAAGATATTAGCATAGTCTTAAAATATCTTCCTCAATCTACTTATTGCTGCAAGTGAAAATAACTTTATGATGAACAAATATGGTGGTCACCACCTTAAGTGAATGAAACAATGTTATTGATAAATTTTTATTATGATGCAATGAAGGCAACATTATTACTCTAATTATAAATACTGATAATGAAAATATCTGAAAAAATCATGTTAATAGACATGCTAAAAATAACTGTCCAGTACTCTTTAAAACCATTAAGGACACTGAAGACAAGTTAAAAAAAAAAAAATCAGGGAGTAGAGAAAAACAAAGAGAAGGAACAACTAGATGCAATGTGGAATCCTGGGTAGGATGATGTGGAAAGATGATGTGAGCTAAAACTGGTAAAAAATGAAGAAGTCCGCTTATTCAAAATATTGAAGCAGTGTAAGTTTCCTGGTTTTTGCCTTCCTCATGTGGGATGTTTACCTTATAGGAAGCTGAATGAAGAACCTCTCTTTACCTTTATTAACTTTTCTGTGAACCTAAAATCAACTGAAAATAAAAGTTGAACAAGCATATTATATTTCAATAATGTAAGGAAACATCTAGAAAATGGAAATAGATTTTAGGAAATTCCAGAAGAGCAAGTGGCAGACACGAAAATGCAGTGTGTAGGCAGAGGGCAATTGTCGAGGTTGACCACATGCATAAGACAGTGCTAGCAAGAAATACGAGGTCAGCAGACTTGGAAATGCCTAAGTATGAAGCATACATGAATGAAGTAAAAAATTGTATCAATTGTACAAAAAAAGTATCAATTCAAACTTTGAATTATTTAAGTATATATTTAATTAATAAAGCTCTGTATATATCTCATTTATTTTCATTATAATTTAGATTTTAAACATAATTAAATTTTAGAGTTGCACAAAATTATGTGGAAATTTATAGACATGAAAATGCCAAAATAGCTAAACAATGTTTTTTAATTTCACTAAGTTATAATTTGCATAGTATAAATTCCCCTTCTACAAGCATGCAACTCAATGATTTTTTAATAAATGTAAAAGTTGTGCCCTCATCACAACAATTCCATTGTAGAACATTACCAATGCTCCAAAAAGTTCTTTCATGCCCTGAAGATGCCCATGGTTCCAGCCACCTGCTGAGCTGCTTTGTGTCTTTACAGATGTGCATTTTCTGAAAATATCAGTACAATCATAGAACATGTAGTCTTATGTCTGGCTTCTTTCAATTAGTACGATTTTGAGATTTTTCTATGTTGTTGAAAGTACTGTGAGATTAACCATCCTTTTTTATTGCTGAATAATATTCTGCTGTGTAGATACTTTCTCTATTCAGTTGTTGATGAATGTCTTCATCACTTTGTTATCATGGGGACACAATACTCAATATCCACAACTTAAAGGAAGAATGGTTTATTTTGAGTCACAGTTTCAGAACTTTCAGTCCATGACTGGCAGGCTCAAAAAAAGCACAACAGGCCTGGTAGGAGGGCCTGCTGAGAATGTAAGCTGCTTACATGATGGCAGCCAGGAAAGGGTGGGGAGGCACTGGGAAGGGAGATGTACCTTTCCAGGTCAAGACCCCAGTGAGCCACCTCCAACCACGCCCACGTCCTCACAGTGCCATCACCCAGTCATCTTGCAAAAGCCTCACCTCTGAGCCAGTGAGAGTTTCGGGGGAACATTCTTGACCCACACCATAGAAACGGGTAATTGGATTCTTTCCAGTTCGAGTCATTATGAATAGTACTGTCATGGACATTGTGCAGGTGTCTCTATGGAATATGCTTTCTTTTCTTTTGCGTAGATACTTAGAAATAGAGATCCTGCTTAGTATGATATTGTTTTTAAGAAATTGTCATGTTCTTTTCAAAGTGGCTACAAACTTTACATCCCCACCAGCAGTATAACAAGGGTACTGTTTTCTGCATCCTCACCAACACTTGGAAGTTTTTCAAGTTTTTGATAGCCATTCTTGTGGGAATGTACTGGTGTTTAATTCTTATTGGTTTTAATTTGCAGTGTCCCATGACTAATGACGGTAAGCACCATTCTATGTGCTTACTAGTCAATTTTATATACCTTCTTTGGTAAAAGGTCTACTCATTTTCCTTTTTTTTTTTTGGTACCGGGGATTGAACTTGGGTCCCTGTACTTACAAGGCAGGCGGCGGAACCACTGAGCTAACTCCCCGGCCCTCAATTTCCTTTTAAAACATTCTCTTTTATATTTTGCTGTACTCTTTTTATTTTGAAATAATTTTCATACATTTTTAATACCTTTTGTGTAATTTACAATTTTCACATAGTTGCTTTCAGCCTGTGACTTATTTTTATATTTGGTACCTTTATCTCCTGAAAATGAAAAACTTTTAATTTTGATGAAGTTCTGATTATTACTTTATTGCCTTTCATTGAACACATTTTAGGTGTCAAATATAAGAATACTTCATCCCACCTGAGGTCGAAAGTAATTCTACTATTTTTTCTATGTGTTTTATAAATTTAACCCATGAAATTAGGTTGAAGATTCATTTTAAGTTGCATTGTTTATTACTCAGAGTCAGCATCAAACTTCTTTCTTTTTTAAAACATAGTATGTAGAATTATTGCAGCACAATTTATTGAAAAGAATATTCTTTTCCTCACTGAAGTACCATTGTCAAGAATTAATTGACCAAAGCATTTCTGAACTATCCTAATTCTATTTTCTGTTTCTTTTTTATGCTAATATCATCCTTTGCTTTTTTACTATAATTCTGGAGTTAATTTTGAAATAAGTCAGTATACATTAAACAATTTTAAGAAAATTGTTAATTTTTTGTTAGTATAACTTTTTTTATATATTGATCTTCTAGCATGTGACATTGCTAACTGTGATTAATTGTGGTTGTCTTTTGGTTATTTCTTTAAGATTTAAAAAATGCAGGATAATGTTCCATGTGAGAAAAATGTTTTACTTCTTTTATAACCTGTATATTTTAGTTCTGTGTTATTGTATTCTTTATTTTTCCTTCTTCACTTTTCCTCATACTCTCCTTCCCTTCTTCCTTACCTCCTTTCTTTCCTTTTTCTTTTCTGTTACTTTATTGTACTTGATAAAACTTTAGATCGATGTTGAATAAAAGTACTGATAAGATATCTGTGCATTACCTTAGTCTTAAGAAGAAAAGATTTTGTTTTTCATTGTTAAATACGTTTTTGGCTATAGGTTTGTCATGAATGACTTTTACTGAGTTGAAGAAGTTTCCTTCCATTTTTATGAGGAAGTTTATTTTTATTATTGGTGATGTTGAAATCATTAGATAATATTTTTGTGTTATTGAGATTATTATGTATCTTTTGTTCCTTAGTCTTTTAATATGTTATATTACATTGTTTGATTTTTGGATACTAAATTAATCTCAAATTTCTAGCATAAATCCCTTTTGGACATGGCCCTCTCTCTCTCTCTCTCTCTCTCTCTCTCTCTCTCTCTCTCTCTCTCTTCCTTCCTTCCTTCCTTTCTTTGGTTTTTCTTTTTGTTTGTTCATTTGCTTGTTTGTTTTATTTTTGGACTTGGTTACATATTGTGCTAGTTACTTTTCTTTCATGGTGAGACAAAATACCTGACACCCCAAATTAAAGGAAGGAAGGTTTATTTAGCTCACAGTTTTTAGAGATTTCAGTCCATAATCATCTGGCTCCAAGGCAGGAATGGCAAAGAGGCCCCATAGAGGAGAAACAATATGGCATGCCCAAGGTACCAAAAACACAAAGGGACTCTTCACACCGTCCTTTTGCTCCTTTTATCTTATTCATACTACTTAGGGTAGACAGCAACTCATGCCCTTAATCCTAGAGCCCTTGGGCCTAGCCTCGCCATGAATCAATCACACATTCTAGATTTAGCCACCTCTGAAAAAGCCTGGGCTTTGTGAGGACATCTAAACACAAGCCCTAATACATTTCTTAAGGATTTATACCTGTAATCTTGATGGACAATGGGTATGGATTTAATGCTCATATCTTTGGTTGACTGTGATGAGGAAATCATTGCCTTGTAGAATTATTAGGAAAATGTTCTTTCTTAAAAACTTCTAGAAGTATTTGTGTAAGATTGGTACTATTATTTTCTTTCCATATTTGTTTGAATCTTCTAATGAAACTATGTGGGCCTGTGCTTTTCTTTAGGGGGGAGACATTTAACTCCTAATTGAGCTTGTTACTTTTTATAGGTCTATTCATATCACCTATTTTCTTGCATCAATTCTGGTAATTTATGTCTTCCATTTTATGTTATCTTTGAAATCCATAATATCCATTTCTAGTCCTTTAATTTCTTAGGGATAGTATAGTGATGTCTCCTCTTCCATTCCTGACTTAGGTGCTTCGTGTCTTAATTTTTTAGGGGAAAGAGGACTGTTAAAGACAACTAGAGATAATCAGCTGTGGAAACAATAAAGGCAATTTTTAATCAGGGACCACTACCTGTCTCAGGGGAAAGGACACCACAGGATAGAAATGGGCTCAATTCTGAGTATAGCATGGGAAAGTGAGGACTTATGACCAAGAAGGATAGAAGTCAGTAAATGGAAAATCACCGAGGGGAAACATCATGATGAAGAGGAGATTCTGGCAAAATAAACTTAACACTGCTTGCTAAAGGCAGCCCAAGTGATCAGGTACTACTTGGGGAGTAAGGAATAATGAGGAGCAGTAGAATCAAGCAGTTATTGGGAAGGCTTAAATATCAAGAGTAAGGTATTCTGTCTAAAACATTTTTTAAAATTTTTTAAATTTTTGAGACAGGGTCTCCTATGTAGTACAGGCTGACCTTGGACTCATGGTGCTCCTCCTGCCTCAGCCTGGGAAAGCTGAGATTACAGGGATGCACTACCACACCCACCACATCCAGCTGTCTAAAAGATAAACAATCTCTTTTAGGCATCTCTACATTTTGAGTAGAATTTTAGTCTTATCCATATTTTATTTAATTTAATTACAAACTATATAAGGCTTGAATAACCTCCACCATTTTGCTATTCATTCTCCCTATCACATATTTTTTGTTCTTTTCTACCTTGTTTTATGATAATGAAATAATTTCTATTATGTCATTTTTGTTCCTCGATATTTTCCTTAGCAATATTTTAAAATTACCTTTAGTCCCCTTTGTAATGTCACAATGAGAAAAGTGCCCAAGTCTAGGTTTTTGTAAAGAAAACAAATGTATTTCTCACAGTTTTGGAACCTGGGAATTCTGTGAGGCGGGTACTAGTGTCTTTCTCCCAGATTGTCCGTCACTTCCTAGGTGGAAGTGGAGGAAGCCGTGTCTCTAGAGCTCTTGAATTTTGCTTGCCTCAGAGTCGGTATGAAGTGGCTTTGCCTGTGTTTACCTCTTGCAGCCTTGCAGCAGTTCAGTCCACACCTAGGCCTGCTTGGGTCACAGCTGGGACATCTTAGGGTGGTGTGCTGGAATGTGAGGTGTGGAAACCCGGGGAAGACCTGGAGGCGGGGACTGGGCTCAGCCCCTGAAATCTCTCCTAGATCTCTGGCCCATGATGGAAGGAGCAAGCTTGGAGAACTCTAACCTACCTTTGTAGGATTCTCCCATTGTCTTGATGAAAAGCGCTTAGCTTCCTTCTATCCTTTCCAATCTCTTTAGCAAAGGGTCATTGGCCACACCCTAAATTTTCTCTCCCGGATATGCTTTATACGGCCAAGCTATCAATTCCAACTTTTTTGACTCTCCTTTCTTTTTGAGTATGAATTATATCTGTAAATAATCTCTTTTCTTCTCATTTTACAAGTCCAAATTAGCCACACAGCCACCTGAGTGCTTCACTGCTTGGCTGTTTCTTCCACCAGAGAGCCTAGTTCATTGCTCTTAAATTCTCAATTATGCAAGTCCAAAGACATAGACACAGTTCACCAAATTATTTGCAGCTACACACCAAAAATGGCCCTTACCCTGGCTCCCCTTGCTTTGTTCTTCATTTCCATCTCAGACCCCCTCAGTACGGCCTTCGCTGGCCAAATTTTCACCAGCATTCAGTGCACCATTTAAGTCATCTCTAAAATGCTCCCAACTTTGTCTTCTCCTTCAGAAACCACACCAGCATTATCACCAGTTCCATTTATATCAATCTAGGCACTTTTTAGCTTCCAAATTCATCCAGCTCCTACCATTGCACGGTTTCAAAGCTGCTTTGTTATAGCAGCAACCCCACTTCCTGGTACCAGTTTTCTCTCTTAGTCTCTTTAGTGTTGCTTCAATAAAACACCTGAATCTGCACTAGTTTTAACAAAATGTATCAAGATTGAAGGGCTGCCAGCTGGTAACAGCTTTCTTAGTATTATATGGAGAAAATGAGAGTGGGCAAACTCAGACCTCCCTTCCTCTTCTTATAAAACCCCTAATCCCACCGTGAGTCCCCACCTTTCTGACTTCATCTAACCCTACTTACCTCCCAAAGGTCTCACCTCCAAGTGCAATCAACCCATGAAAGTGGAGAATGTGTTCACAAAACACAAACTTTTGGGGAAAGAGGTGAAACCACAGCAGTGACTTTTTTGGTGCTCAGTGTAGAGATTATAAAAATGAATCTGATGAGAATCAACTTCAGGTCAATACTGAGTTAATTCTGGACATAGCAACTTTTCCCCAATATGTTATTTTTTGTATTATTATTTTCATATCAAATTCATTGATGTAGGCAATAAGCTTAACAATATAGTATTATGATTATTGATTTTTATAGTATTTTCTTTAAAAGGATGAAAGCATTTCTTTGCATATCTATGTGTATTTGTCATTTTCTAACACATTTTTACATTTTTTGCAAATTTGAGTTACTATCTAATGTCATGTCCATTAATCATGAAAGAGTTCCTTTAATATCTTTTAAGGTATATCTACCATCAATATAGTCCCTTAATATTTATTTATCTCTGAATATCTTTATTTTTTCATTTTTGATGGGTAGTTTTATTAGATAAATATTCTGAGTTGACGTTTGTTTTTGTTGTCAGTACTATTGAAAAAGGTATCTTGCTGCCATCTGGATTCATTTATTTTTCATGAGAAGTTAACTATTAATCTTATTGTTGTTCCTGGTATATGACTTATCATTTTTCTCTTGCTATTTTCAAGATTCTTTTTGGTCTTTTCTTATAATGTTTCACTATGATGTGTCTTGATGTATCAATGTAGATCTTCCTTTGTCCCATGTGAAATGTTTTAAATTCATTGGCTATAAATTAATATTTATTATCAAAATTGGGGGGTTTAGAAATAATATTTTTCAATCTTATTATTCTGTAATTTGTACTATGCATGCTGGTATGGTTAACGCTACCCCATATATATTTAGGTTGTTTTTCTTCATGAAAAAATATTTTTTCTCTCCATTTTCAGATTGGATAAATTAATGACCCCCCTTCAAGTTTACTGTTTCTGTCTTCTGCCATCTCAAATATACCATTGAGCTAATCTATTTTCATTTTCTTCAACTTTGAAATACCATTTGACTCCCGTTAAGTAGCTTCTATAACATTATTGAGATTATTTATTTGTTGATCACTGACCCCATGTGTTCTTCTGGTTCTTTAAACATGGCTTCTTTTAATTCTTTAAACATATTTATATTTGAAATTTCTGTTATAGTCAACATCTTTACCCACTCAGTGACAGTTTCTGTTGACCACATTTTCCTTGCATGTGGATCATAGTTTCTGTTTCTTTGCATATCACATAGTTTTTTGTGGAAAACTGAACATATTAGATAGTAGATTATATCTACTCTAGATTATATATCTAGATTATTTTATCTGTGTAGACCATTTTATCTACTCTAGCTGATATCTTTGCTATGATTTATTGCTTTTTATTCTCATGTTTGTTTTCTATTTTATTTATTGTTTTCTATCCTCACTTCATAGGGGTTACTCCTGCATCTACCATCTCCATTGTCAGCCAGTGATAAATTAGAGGCTGTACTCCAGTAATGTGAGCCTGTAGGGATTCTAATCAGAGTTAAGATAATTTTCAACTTTTTTTTTTTTACATTTGCTTTCTGCTAGAGTCTCACCTATCTCTTCGCATGCACGTATAGCCTACCAGCCCACCAGTGGGGAAGAAAGATTTATTTCACCTTCACATGCTTTTTTCATTTTTAAAAAATTCTTATAAAATGCATGTAAGTCTGCTGCTACCTCAAATTGAGACTGAAACCCAAGGCTTAACATTCAAGACTCTCCCAATGCATTTTGTATTGAGTTTGTTACTTTTACTGACAGGAATGGTCGCTTGTGCTGTTGTTCCTTGATGCCCGTCATGACCACTCTGGGTCGTGAATATCCTACTTCCTGTGGCCAGCCCCATGTTAACCCAGCCAGGAGCTGAGGATGAGAACCAGCCCAGGCCCAAAAGAGTTCCGTCTTACATGGTTCTTATTTCATTTAGACCAACTTTTTGGTAAAAAAAAAAAAAAAAAAAAGATCTTTCATGAAAAATAAAATAATTTTTCAGATTTTTATCTCCCTTCAGTTGCTTCCAGAGCCATATTTGCCAGAGTTGTGCAACTATAGCTTTATTTGGTTTTGTTTTGAGGGGAGGATGGGGAAGGATTTTCCAGCTTCTTCACTTTGTCACAGTAACATACATTTTTTTAAAAAATGGATTCTGAGTGGTAACTTTTATTTGTATTTTACTGTAAAGTTGCTCTACTGAAAACAGAATGGGCTGTGAGCAGAAATAGTTTACAAGTCTGGAAATAAAATACATAAAAGGGCCAATCAAAGATGGAAAATGTGACAGTGTGTTACTTGAATGAGAAAAAGTATTTTATTTAATAAGTGGTAGGTAGTGATATAATTTGGAAGAAAATGAAGTAGTTTCACCAAAAATAAATTATACCTCAATAATAATAAATTTTAAATCAAAAATTTGAATCTCAGTAATTTATAAATAATAGCAGCTGGAAAACATAATTTGGGGGCAAGTAAACTTTTTATATCAAAACTAGAAACTCAGTATCTCTGAACAAAAGCAAAGTGTTTATTAAAAAAATCATATGTAAAGAGAAAAATTATTCACTGAGGGGAAAACAGTTACAAGTATAAAGACAAAATTTGGTGCTACACAAAATGCACTCAAACTCAAAGTTGATGAGAAGAAAATGAAGTAACGTTGACAAAGAGATTATTAGGGTGGCTACTGGGGCACTGCCATTCAGGTCTCTTTTTAAGAGAGAACTTGCAGCAGTGAGGTCACTTAGCCAACAACTTCCAGCTCAAGCTGGATCCTGGAAACACCTCTGCTCACCTGCATCTCTTCCCTTACCCAGGCACTAACTACAGAAGGTGTTAATATAAGGGCTGGCCCTTTCTGCCCAGGTCAGGGCAGTTTTGGTGTCATCGCTTTCCACTGGAATGACAGAGGTTTTCTCTGACCTACTCCTGTTACAGAATTCTCTTTCCTTCTATCTTCGCCTTCACAGGCCATATACAACTATCTTGATCTAAAGTTTCCCTCCTCACTCCTACTCTTTTGCCACTTTATCTTTTGTGTGAATTACTCCTGACACATCTATTTCTCTTTCAACTTTCTCATATTTCCTGTTATTGTTCCTAAAATAAGGTTCTAAGAACTTTGAACTTCAAACTCAGAATTATGACAAAAAAAAAAGATGCTTCAAAGTTTCTTTCAACACAGTGGGTTATTATTACAGCAAAGTGAGTCAGCCGTTAAAAGAAACCTAGGAAAGTAGGTTGAAGATCATAGCATTGTGCAGTCAATAAACTGATCAGTGAATTAAGATTTGGGAACTGTTTGATTCTGATGGTAGAAGAACTCCAGTTACTTTACCCTAAACGTAAACTACATAAGGAATCATCATAATAAATGTGAAAGAAACATAAGTCATGAAGTACTTAACATAGTGCACAGTGGTGTGAATAAACTATGTGATTTCTTTTGCAGAATGTCTGTGTATTTAGTTCCTTCTGCCTGAATAGTCTCTATTGTCTTTGTTAAATCTTACTCTCAGGCTAGATATTGCTCTCAGAGAAGTTCAGGGAATACCATCAGGTGCTTTCATATAATTTTTCTTGTAAGAAGATATTCTAGTTTGTAACTAAAATATTGATTTTGTAATAGCCTAACATCTTCCTTACAATAGTGTAAATTTCATAGAAGGAGAGGCCATGCCTCATTTGAACTTTGATCACTTAACACAGGATTTTGCATTAGTAGATTTTCTATAAAAATTCATTAATTAATGCCATAGATACATAAAGAGAATTCAAATACCACTCTTTATAATTATGTAGTTGTTTAAGGTTTCCAAAGCACTTCCATTATGAAATCTTACTTAAATCACACAATTACTATATACATGATGAACAAGTTTATTAATACATACAAATTATAGATATTAGTGGGGTTCGGTATCATATTTCCATAGATGAATACAGTGTACATTGATCATATTGAACCACATTTCTTGCAAACCTCACCCCACCCCTTTCCACAAACCTTTTTCAATCCCTAGTTATTAGTTATAGTTATTCAACTATCAGGTTCACTGTTTTTCAGACAAACATAGGATTACTTATTACCCATTCAATTTATATATCGAACAACAATGAATATGGCATCTCACTATACATTGTTAACCTTTGCTTTAATTCATCATATTTAAATTATAAATATTGATTATAATCAGTTGTACAAATTAATGGATTTCACTGTGATATTTCTATATATGCTTTTACTGTGCTTTAAAAAGATCTGCCTACCCTCTCTACTACCCTGCCTGTCTCCCTTCTTCTCCCATCCCTATGGTCCTTTTTCCCTAAAAGTCCTTATTCTACTTTATATTTTCAAGTCATCTTTGTTTTGTCTTGTTTCATTATTACATACAAGAGAAAGAAGCGCATGATATTTGTCATTCTTTATGTCCGGCTTATTTTGCAGTTTGAAGTTCATCTGTTTTTTAAAATTTCCACTCATGAGAGAGAATGTACAGTACTTATTTTTCTGTGTTTGCTTACATCACTTAACATAATGCCCTCCAGTTTATCCATTTTGTTGTAAATGAAAGGATTTCATTCTTGTTTGTGATGGAATTATACTCCATTGTAGATATGTACCTTTGTTTCTATATCCATGCATCTGTTATACGGGCACCTAGACTGATTTCATATTTTAGTTATTGTGCCTAGGATCAAAATGAATATGGCCATGAAAGCATCTCTTTGGTCTGCTGATTTGTTTCCTTTAGATATACATCCAGGACTAGGACAGCTGTGTCATATAGTAATTCCCAATAGCACTGTGTAAGAGTTCGTCTTTTACCAAATCCTCACCAGCGTTGGTTATTTCTTTTTATGATCTACATTTTAGCTGAGGTAGGATGGTGTCTCGTTTTAGTTTTGAATTCCATTTCTTTTTTCTTTTCTATTTTTAAATTAATTTTATTGGTACATTTTAGATATAAGAATTGCCTTCCATGATGGCTAATGATATTGAGCATTCTGTCCTGTATTTATTGTGTTTCTTAGAGAATTACCTATCCAGATATTTGTCTGTTTTAAAATTAAATTACTTATTCTTTTTTCTTTTTTAAATTTTTATTTTATTGGTAAGTATTTGCAGTACAAAATGATTACATTCCTCATTAAGAATTGGTATGAGTACACCACATATCTTTTTTTTTTTTTTGGTACCAGGGATCAAACTCGAGTCCTTGCACTTGCATAGCAGACGATGAAACCACTGAGCTAAATCCCCAACCCCTTACACTACACATCTTAATTCTTTTTACTTCTCCTTCCCCTCCTCTCCCTCTCTCGATCACTTGGTCCCCTTCCCATTGGCAAAATATATTTATTAAATTGTTATTAGTTCTTTATAAATAAATAACTGGCAACTATTTTATCTCATCTTTCAGGTTATCTCTCTAATCTTATTTCCTTTGCTGTGCAGAACATGTCTGGTTTGACGTAATCCCATTTATCAATTTTTATTTTTCTTTCCTGATCTTTTGGTGTCCTACTGGGAAAATCATAGCCTGTACCAAGTTATGAAGTGCTTCCTCTGTGCTTTTATTTAGCAGTGTTAGAGTTTCGGGTGTTACATTTAAGTCTTTGATCCATTTTGAGCTGATTTTTGTACAGGGTGAAAGAACAGTGGTCAATTTTAATCTGCATGTAGATAATGGGTTTTTCCAGAACCATTTGTTGGTGGGGCTGTCCTTTTCCATAGCATACATTTGACCATTATATTTGTGGATAATCTATTTTCAGTAGATGCATGTGTTTATTTCTGGGATCTTTATTTTGTTTCTTTGGTCTATGTCTGTTTTTGTCAATACCATACTATTTTGGTTACCATGGTTTTGTAGTATATCTGGAAATCAGATGTTGCTGATGCTTCTGTTTTGTTCTTTTTGTTCAAAGTTGCTTTGGCTATTCAGGATCTTTTTTACTTCCATGTGAATTTTACCATTGTTTTTTCTAGTTTTGTGAAGAAGTCATTTTTATTTTGATGGGGATTGCATTGAATTTGCAGATCACCTGTGGCAGTATGGACATTTTATCAATATTAATTCCTGGAATCTGTGGACTTCAGAAGTCTTCGCATCTTCTAGTCTTTCACTGAGTCTAGATTTCTCTGTGTATGGAATCCTATCACTTTCAAATGAGGATATTTTAACTTCCTCTCTTCCTGTTCATAAACATATTGTTTCTTTTTCTTGTTTCATTTCTCTGGATAAAACACCTAGTACTGTACTATATTAAAAAGAAAGTATCTCATCTTTGAGGAAGTGGTTTCAGTTTTTCCCCATTCATTGTATTGGCTGTGGTTTATAGTATATAACATTTACCACATTCATTTGTGATCTTTTTATACCTAATTTGTTCAGAACTTTTACTATGAAATGATGATGAATTTTATGGGTTTATTTTTGTGGAAGTGTTCATACAATTTTTATTCTTCATCTTGTTAAGTGATATATTGCATTTATTGATATGCCTATGCTGAGCTATCCTTGCATCACTGGAAGAAAACTAACTTAATTTTGGTGTGTTATCTCTTTAATGTGACATTAATATGATTTTCTGGCACTTTTTTGAGGATTTTTGATCTATGTTTATCAGGAATATTGGTGCAGAGTTTTCTTTATTTGTTGTATATGTGTCATATTTTGATAACAGGGTCTTTCTGGCCTCATACAACGAGTTGGGGGGGTTGCTACCTTTCAATTCTATGGAATAGTCTGAGAAGAATTGTCATTCGTTCTTATAAGTTTGGTAAAATTCAGCAATGAAGCTTTCTGACCTGGAGCTTTCCTTTTTTGGAAGATCATTTTATTACTAATCAAGTTTAATCTATTTTATCTATTCAAGTTTTTACTGTCATCTTAGTTTATTTTTGACGAGTCATATATGTCCAAAAATTTGTTCATCTCAATTTTCCAATTTGTTATCATATAGTTTTTCAGAATAATCCCCAATGACCCTTTGTATTTTTGTGTCACATCTCCTTTTTTAAACTACTTTTATTTATTCTTGTTCATATTCTCCCCCCACCTGTTTCTGCCTTATTGCCCTGCCTAGCCAAGGGTTTACTGGTTTTCTTCATTTTGATGAAGAACCTACTCTATCTTTCATTATTCAATTAGTTACTATTTCACTTATTTCCATACTGATCTCAGTTATTTTTTCCTTGTATCCATTTTCAGTTTGGTTTGTTCTGGCTTTTCTAAGTCCTCGAGATGTATCATTATGTTTTAAATTTAAATCCTTCCTCTCCTCGCGCCCTCTCTCCTTGTAGGCACTCTTTGCTATTAGTTTCCTTCTTAGTACTGCTTTTGATGCGTCCCGTAGGTTTTGCTATGTTGGGTTTTAATCTTTACTTGCCTCAAGAATGTTTAAAATTTTCCTTCTGACTTCTTCTATAACCCATTGTTCATTCAAAAGCATGTTTTCAGTCTCCTTTATTTATAGAAATCATAAAGTTTTCTTTGTTGCTGAATTCTAGTTTTATTTCATTTTGGTCAGAGAAGATACAGGATATGATGCCAATGTTTTTGCATTTATTAGGACTCAGTATATGGCCCAGTATATGGTCTTCTGTGAGATGTGCTGATGAAAAGATTGTGTATTCTTTCACTGTCTGGTGAAATGAGCCTATAAATGTCTAGTGAGTCCATTTGATCCACAATATCAATTAATTATATTTCTTTGTGAATTACTTTGCTGGATGATCTGTGTATTGGGAGCAGGGTAATGAAATCCTCCCATATTATTACATTGGTGCCTATTTCTCTCTTTAGATCTAAGAGTGTTTTATAAAATAAAATGTTCCAATATTAGGTGCATATAGATTTATAGTCATTGTATCTTTTCAATAAAATTCCATCTTGTCATTATAGAGGGACATTCTTTGTCTTCTCTTATGGTTTTTAAAATCAGATATAGGTACAGCTATTCAAATTTTCTTTACGTTTTCATATGATTCACATACTTCTTTCCATTCTTTCACTTTCAGTCAGTGTGTATCTTTACAGGTGATTAGTGTTTCTTCAGTCACCATGTTGCTGAGTCTTTGAAAAATCCATCCCATCAGTCTTTATCTTTTAATTTCAGAATTTAGCTTATTTATATTCAAAGTTATTACTGTAAGATAAAGACTTATTCCCATTATTTTACCAATTTTTCTCCTAGTTTTTGTTAATATTCTTTGTTCTTGATCTCCATCTTTATGGTTTTATAGTTTACTAAAATGAGAATGTCTGATTCTTTTCTATTTGTGTTCTATAGATCTCCTCTCCTAGTGGGATTCATACTTTCACATGCTATTATAATTGTATTTATATTTCTTCCTTTGCTTTTGTATGTATAACACCCTAAGTCTTTTGGCAGGTTGGTCTGGGATTCATGAATTCTCTCAGTTTTGGTTTATCTTGGAAGCCCTTTATTTCTCCCTGACTTCTGAAAGAACCTTACTGGATCCAGTATTCTTGGCCAGTAGTTACTTTAATTCAGGGGTTGGAATATGCCATTCTATTCTCTTTTGGTTTGCCGAGTTTCTGCTGAGGAAACTGTTAGTCTAATGGAGATGCCTGACATTTTTCTTATGTAGATTTTAAAATTCCTGGTCTTGTACTTCAACCCCTTGGCTATAATATACCATGGTGGAGGTCTTATTAGGTCATGTCTATTTTGGGTTCTACAAGAAGCCTCCTGTGCTTGAAATAAGATAAATATCTTTATTCTCATTTTATACTGAACAAATTATATCTAATAAAAATAGATTTGCCCAAATTGATGTTAGAATTGGAGAAACAATGTTTTGGAATTAACTGTTATCCTCAGTTCTGTAATTTGTTCTTCTCCAAGGTTGGTGGTCAAGCTTAACGTTTTGGTGTTATCTGAGCTATTAGAAAAACAGTGTTTCAGAAAAGTGCCCTTCCTAAACTCACAAATAGGAATCTGAAATTTTAAAAGGTTCCTAGGAAATTTATATCCACGTACATTTTGACAAGTATGATTCAAGGCATGTTCATCTTTGGATGTGTGGAGTATGTAGAATGTAGGTATTATAGTTAGGGTGTATAGAGCTGTATAACTATGTACCAATAAGAGAAAGAAGAGACAAGAAGGATGAGACTGAATTAAGCCCTGTAAAAGGAGAGGTCAGAAACTGTTACTTCACAATGAGTATTAAAAATTGAGAAATATAAATTCCTTTCTTTTTTGAAAATTTTAGTACTGTATAATGCTAATTTTATTCTCATCATTATTATCAAATTTTTAGTAAAATATTTATTGTTCTACTTCTGAGTCATACCCAAACAACAGTAACAGTGTATATGACTTTTTGGCCAAATTCTCTACTAATTTTTTGACTCACAGAAGAGTAGCTCTTCTGCAAAAAAGGTATAAGTGACAAATGAAATAATATGCATAAAACATGTCAAGTAATACAAAAGGTATTAAGTAAAGTATTATAATGATAATATTTATGAGTTATAATTAATGAAATTTTTCATTAATATTTTATGGAATCTTCTCTAAAAGAATATGAAGGTAATTTAAGTATTGTGGACATTCCCTGAATTTTTAATTATTTTTTCAATGTCAGCTACATGAAGTCAGACAAGAAAATTTTTTAAATAAGGCAAAAGTATATACAGCAATGAAGTTATGAGAAAGCATTTACTCAACTATAATAGGTATAAAGGCATAAACAATGGTCCTGATTAGATTGTATATAATATTTTTTACGCAAAGAAATCATTATTCAATTACATTAAAAATCTATGAGAACTATACTGTGTACAATATAGAGTCTTACTTCAAATTTTTTAGATTCTCCAGAGTCCACATGCAATTGTGAATGTTGCACTTTTAGGAAAATTATTCTAGGATGCTATTTACTTTGCTCAACATAAATACTCTTTGTTTTAAAGTTATACATACTTTACCTCCCAAACACAGATTTTAAGTAATTAAGTAGCCAAGACACTTTTAAAAAATGACAGAATCTCAATAACTAAACAAATTAGTGGTTTACATAATTAGAAATTATGAGGGGATGGATGTTTTTAGCGAGGCAGGAGCCTAGCATAGAAATGATGCTATTTGAACTGCTTCTTTTTTCCTGTCACTTTTTCTGCCCCTGAGTTATTTGTGCACTTAAGTGTGCTTTCACTGTGTTGCACTGATGAGCTAGCATGCTCTTTAGCATCTGGCTGAATCCAAAGCAGAGGGACCCTCTTCCGCCATCGATACTAGTTCCAAAAATGATGCCAGGAGCTCCACTTGAGTTGTATCCCCACCTCCGGAACAACTACTAAACCCAAAGATATGAAGTTCTACCATTGTCTCTCAATCAAGAAGGTTGGAACCTGTGTAATTGACAACTCATATAGGCAGATGGACCAGTGCAGATTTGAAAAGCGAACTAGTCATTTCGTACCAGACAAAAGAGAGAGATGAAAGACAGACATGGGTAACATGTCCATCAGGGGACATGATTGCATTTTGGCAAGTTTTAAGCACCTCCTATTGTTCTTTGATACCTTAAGGAATATAAATCCCTAATTTACCCTGAAATATGAGTGCCCACAGATGAATATCGACATTATATTTGTTTTGAAAAGTAAAGTGTACTTTATGACTAGTGTTGTACCAAGATTTAAAAGTTTTAGCTCTAGGAAATATAAGTTTTGTTCAGCAGAAAATGTTCTTCTTAGTTGAAATTAATTTCATGGTTTTCCTCATTGAAAGCAATGGCAGAAAACCAATGAAACTGCAAAGTAATCTTAAACTTAATAATGTCAAAACCATGCCCAGTACCTGATTGTCTTCCTTTATCCTTCTCAATGAGAAGTTGCTAAGCTGTGTTTTGCTGAATTTGAAGTCATCACATGACAGTTTAATCAACGCTTCCTTTTCCTTTGCCAAGAAGCCATCTGGCAGTGTATCTTTTTCTCTGAAAATGTGTCCCTGATCCAATTTTCATTTGTTACCCTGTCGGGAAAGCATTCATTCCAATGTGGGACTAAATCTAAGCACTGTTCCCTTCTGCCACTGCTAAGGATGGATTTTCATTTTATTTTCAATAAGTACATTTTCTTAAGGTTATGGAATGATTGGCAATTCTTTTTTGCTACTCTTGTATGTTTTGCTGATTTTGCTTTCTTGTTCCTTTTGTTTTGTCATGAACATTCAAAGGCAGGCTTTTCGGTTCTAGTATATTGGCATCTCTTCCTTTTATTATAGTGCATGAACAAGTCAGTCAGTAGACTCAGCTTCACAGACACAATTCATCTGTAGGCAATGAATACATTAAAAATAAATGTGTGTCTCAGCAAAGACTTTCAAGAGGGGAATCAAGTTCTTTAGAAATATTTATTTCAAAAAGTTACATGATAATTTTTTCCAATTTTCTTTCCCTCTTTTCATTACATTGTCAAAAAAATATGATGACAATGTGGTTGATTCTTTTCTTCAAATAAATTACACTTATTTTCATAAATATCTTTGGTTATGATAGGCATTTTTATGATATTCTGATTTAGATAGTATGAAATAAATCAAATGAATTTAACAAAATATATAGAATTTTGGATCATTTCTTTAAATATAGGCAATGAAGAAAATAGTTCAGAGAGAGTATGAAAAAAATAAGAATGGAGAAAATAAGATCATTAGAATATTCTGAGAGTTTTTAATTTTCTCTGTGAAAAAAAAAAAGCCCAATGCTCAGTAAATGCAATAGCTGGCCTGAAATATGCTTTCTTCTTTTGCCTGGAAAACTCCTGTTTTTCATAGGCAATTTCATGCTTCCTAGAAAACATTTGTTGAACCTTTGTTCTACCCCGTCTATATCTCTGTTGTCACAATTACCAGTCTTGTTATTGTATGCTCATGTTGCTGTGTCCTATTAAGATGTGAACTACTCTTGTGTGGTCTCTATCTCACTATCTTTGTGTGTCAATTTGCCTAGGATAGTGGCTTCTATGTAATTCACAATGAATGAATACAAAGATGTGTAGATTAATGACAGATAGCTTTCCTCAGAACAACCAAGCCCATAGTAATTTAGAGGGAAAAAGGAAAAAAATAAGAGATCATCTAAAATCTCAGAAAATATGCTCTTCCATGAAGAGCCTGGGAGATCTGTGGCATTTGTTAGTAAACAACCACAAATACCATAGATACAAGCCCTCAGTCATCTAAAGAAAAATGTGAAATAATTTGAAAATGTCACTCTATATTTGGCTTACTAGAGAAGGTGAAATATTAATAAATAAAATGGGCAAAACAAAAAATTTTGTATTTAAAATGTTTTGAACAGTTTTAAGGGCATCAAAGATGTCAGTTATATTAACAAGATAGCCCAAAGTAGAAAGGGAGACAAAATTTTGAAATTAAAACCAACCATAGATTCCTTGTATAGAATAGTAAGCTAAATCATCAGAAGAAACATTAGCCAAATTATCTTAAAAAGAGGAGGAAAAAGTGTGTTCACTGACATTATTTGGTAAGAAAAACCTGTTACTGGTTTCCTGAGAAGCTGTTTTATGTGAGAAATTATACATGAGTTACAGCTGACTTAAAACTAAGAGCAAGAGTTTAGTTGGGGAGATGGGGATCCACTGGTTGTAAAATAATATACACTCTTGGTTTCAGTAGTCCCATTCTTAAACATCTGGAGTATATACAGGAGAGCTAGGCTGGTGATACAAGAAAAAGACCTTATATTTTTGAAAATTTTATATCATTACAATACTTAAATGATAATTAAAACAACCTGTTAGTAAAACAGCAATGTTGTACAAGGTAGTTATCAATCACTGGGAAATGTCATAAAACGGATCAACACCAAGTCAGGTGTTGTGGTACATGCCAATAATTCCAGGCCATGGGAAGCTGAGGCAGGAAGACTGAGAGTCTGAGATCAGATTAGGGCTACATAGCAAGTTCAAGGCTGGCCTGGATCATTTAGCAAGACCTTATCTCATAAAAAACAACAGGGGCTAGGGATTTAGCTTAGTGGCACCGTGCCTGCCTCACAAGCACAAAGTCCTGAGTTTGAACCCCAGTGCCAAAAAAAAAAAAAAAGCAACAAAAAAACCCCCACCGTTTTGTGCAGGAAATACTAATATATTAATGAACATTTGCAAAATATTTTGTTGCTACTGAATACAAGAGAGATAACAAACTGTTACCTGGCAATGCCAGTTAAAATCTTGGGAACCATCATAGCTCCTTAACCTACCTTCTAAATACTATTAGCACTGTTTCAGAATATGTCCTTTCTTAGTCATCCACTGCTTTTATTGCTTTATTTTTCTTATTTTAAATTATTGTTTAGTACATGTTTTCAGTACACTAACGTTAGGGAGCAGGTATATATATTTAACACATCTTGATTCTTTTTATTCCCCTTCTCTTCCTCTCTTTCCTTCCTCCTCTATCTCTTCCCTTCTTCATTCTCATTTTTTCAATATTTAATTTTATTAGTACACATCTGCAGTGGATATAGTTTACAAGCATCA
This sequence comes from Heterocephalus glaber, assembly GCF_053883595.1. Lineage (NCBI taxonomy): Eukaryota > Metazoa > Chordata > Mammalia > Rodentia > Bathyergidae > Heterocephalus > Heterocephalus glaber. The sequence continues at coordinate 19,792,154 of NW_028258156.1, read as the reverse complement.
TGGGGGGTGGTTACATATACACATCACAGGTTGTTTCTTTCTAAAAAAGATCTTCTTCCGTTTCTCTCCTTCTCCGTCCATCCTCCTCCAGTTCCCCTATCTCAGCTTTCATTCATGTTGACATGATTAACCTTAGCTCAGGTTATGGCATGTAATGTTTACATTCATTGAGGTTATGAGTTCATGTTTGTGATATACAATGATTACATTCATTGGGGTAATGAGTACATGTACCTGACACATCTTAAATCCTTTTACATCCCTTTCCCCTCACCCACTCTGACTCACACCCAGAAGGCTACTGGCCCATATTACAGGTATGAGTCCATTTTTTAAAAAGATGGTTAATTTAAGGATTTGTTGAAACCTCTCAACCTGTTCCTTTATCTTAGCATCAAGTTCCTGCTCTTTACTTTCTCAATTAAGCCACTTTATGGACTTTCAGTATTCTTGAAAACTTTTGGGTGTTTTGGGTCTAAAAGGGAAGGAGCTTGAATTTAACAAAGGGAATACTGACATGTTTCCCCTTGGGTAACTTTGACTGGGATCCAAAAGTTCTAGTCTTCTTCAAAGTACAATCATTTGTTATGATTTTCCTGTCTCTTTTCTACCTCATTTGATTTCTTTGCCTTGAGTCTCCATTGTCTATATTGTACCATAAGTATAATCCAGAAATCAGCACATGCCTCTCATCTACTTAGAAAATATTTAAGGAAAGAATGAGATTTGATATTAATATGACTGGCTGCTACAACAAACTCCTATAAGATGGGTAGGTTATAAACAGTGGCGATTTATCTTTCCCAGTTCTACAGACAAGAATGTCCAAAGTTGAGCCACTGATGGATTTGGTGTTTCATGGGGCTTCCCCGATTCATTGATGCAATCCTCTGGGTGTGTCTCCAGCTGATGGAAGGAGGAAGAGATCTTTCTCAGCCCTCTTTTATATGGGGGCTCCCTTCTTTCTCATCCTTGAAGTGTGCATATAGTCATGTACTGCATCATCTTAGTCATGTGACTTGGTTTCTTCAGTAGAATATGAACACATTTGAAGAACCTCATAAAGTCCCTTCTCCTAATGCTCCCACCTTTTGAATTAGGATTTGAACATATGCATCGGCAGTGTATGCCATAAACCTTTAGACTATAGGAAGCTCCACCCGTGGGCACATTCGGTGAATGAAGAGGGTGAGGATGGATGAAACGACCTGTCCTACTATGAATAAGCTCTTCCTGGGTCAGTGTATTACAGGACAGAAGGAGCAGAGCCTCAGAAACATCACCATAGACTGCACAAGGTGGAGAAGGAGAAAGCGTCAAGGCTGCCAGTTCACATCCATCCCTCCTCCCCAGGGCCAAATAAATGACACTTTCTTAGTGCCCTGGAATAGATCCTAAGCTCACTGTGATTTCTGCTTGCCATTTAAGTCAGAGACCAGGGCAGGAGAGGTGGTTCAGGAAAAAGGATGGCAAGGATCTTCGAAGTTTTCTGGTTGGCTATACAACAGAGTCTAACCTCAAGCAGTCAGCTAGCTGAGAATTTCATTTCCTGTTGTGGTCCCAGTATGTGCTGTATTATTGTTTGGCAGGTATTTATTCCCCTCGCTCTCATTCTTGAAGTTTATATACAGCCCTGCACTCCATGTGCTTGATCACTTGATTTGTTCTGGAATATGAACGTAATTGAACAAAGATTTTAAACTTGCCCGCATGGTTTGGCTTGTTCTGTTGCACTTGTGCCATTTCCATGGGATGAATTTGTCCCAGGATGCCACTAGGAAAAGCTTTCTGGGGGAAATATAGACTAGATCTCATTCCAGCCAACAGTTTGGAGATAGGCCTGGATGTTCCCAAGCCTGAAATAGTGCCGCCAACCCCAGCCAAGGCTAGATCAACTTAACCTGTATGTAGGAATTAATTTGTCATTCTTTTAAGCCACTGAGTTTTTGAAATTTTCCTTATGTTGTGAAAACTGAAGCATATGCTTAATACGGTGCCTTGTAACCATCGCATGTGTTTATGTGTTAATCATTAATTCACCCTGCCATTCTGCAAAGTAACATATTTTTGTTTTCTACTTTTGTAACACTATTGAAATACATAGTATTTGGAGAGAGTCTGAAACGGTAACAAAGGATAGTAAGAGTGTAGGGACAAAGTGAATGTAATACATTCAAATCCGAAGTAATGTATGCACCAAGAGTTAGTGTAAATTCTCTTTGACATTCAATCATAAAACAAACTCATTTGACATCACCAAAGGTTTTGTTCTACTTCCACAAAATTCACTGGTGAAATTTAGCCAGATATACATAAACTACTCTCAATTTTCATACAAGTATTACTAAGGGTTAAAAAAGGTAATACACAGCATAAAGAGACCCCTAATTAATTAGTTAACATTCTTTAGTCCTGGTCTTTTCCTCAGTTAATAATTTGCCAGTTGAATTATTGTTCAGTTCTGATTTTTTTCCTACAAAAATATGAAGATAGGTACCAATATTTATCAAAGTACATTATATTAGGAAGCTATTGTGAATGTCCAAGTGAGAGTTAGTGTGAGAAACTGGATAGTACCTGTAGAATCTGAAAGATGTAAGTATATGTAATTTACATTATTATAGGCTTTGCAACTGTGCAGAAGAAAAGGAAAAGGAGTAATTCAAACATAAATATGAGGTCTTAAACATCAGTGAAGGAAAGGTATGAATTTTTTACCAAAAACTGGGCAGTTCCTGTGAAGAAAAACAGTATTTTCAGATATGCAAGTCAAAAACTATTCAGTTTTTATTATTTATTTAAACGAGGATGGGCATTTTAATTAGAAATAAGCATTTCCAATTATTTCCAGTACAATGGGCACACATACAGTCTTTATTCCTCTACTCAAATTCTAATTTGATATATGCAACATTAATAGCAATCTAAAGGAAGAATAGGAAAAGACAATGAGGAAGAAAGAAAAGAATCACCCCCTTTGTTAGCGGTCTATTCACCAAGCATTACTATATTTATAGAAAGTATAGATAGATATAGATATAGTACTGCAACTTAGAAACTATCATATTTTGTTTTGTCCTTGCTAATTTTCCTATATTAGGAAATAAGTTAAGGCCAGAAAAGGTTAATGATTGGCCTTTAAGGTGACAAAACTGGAAAAATATTGGTTTTGATACTTGGATCTCACAGTACTGCAGACAGGATCCTTCCTTGCTGGAAACCGGTCATAAGTGTCATGAAGGAAAGCTGCCCTTCCTGGCCAGAGAGATAACTAAATGTCCATTCATTCCCCAGGACATGGTGTATGTATACCCACTCAGCTATTTGTTAAAAGAGTGGGAATAACTCAAGGAAAAAACCCCAATCTTTTAAGTGGAATTTTAACCCAAGATAAAGTTGATTTTGACTTTTTGCAGATAGCTTCATACACCATATATTTTAACCCATGAGCTATGAGAAGTCATGATTCCATATAAAGCAATAGTTTCCACATTCAGAAATTTTAAACAGAAATATTATATAATATTGGATATAAGGTAGAGAGACCAATTGTATAATAAATTGCTGTCTTGTATCTATTCTTGATACACACTTGTATATGTTTTTCTTTAGCCTTTAGATATTACATGAATTCTGCAACCTCAGAGTGTTCTAGAAATTGTTAACATTTGAAAATAGTTGGAAATGTATTCTAATCTTCAATTAGAAGATTATAAAATATATATTCTTCCTTTCTGCTGTGAGAATCTAGCATATTTTTGCCTTCTGATTTGTGTTCTCCCTACACAAACATCAACTGCTTTAATTAGCCGTAATTACTGGTAGAATTCTGTGAATGCTGTAAGCATAAAGCCATAAAGAACTTTATGATTGTGTAACTTTATTTTCAAATGAGATTAAAGTGTCCAATGTTATACAATTAATTATTGCCAGAGATAGAAAAACCATGCCCTGACAATCTAGCTTCCACTCTAATGTAATTTCTACTACACTAGTAGTATTTATACCATAGGAATGATCAACATTTCTTCTACTTTTTCCCTCTTTGTTGGTGGCTGGTCAGAATAATTTCTTTTTCCTTATTTTCTCCCACTTATTGGAACGCCAAAGAAGAGAATGGGTGTATCTAGAAGTAAAGTTAGTGTCCAGAGACGACAGAGCTTTTCATATAAAAAAGAAACATATTAATAGAAAATATGCATCCAGTTCCCTCCATAATGCACATGGCCTTAAAAGTAGAAGCAGAAACCTTCAGACATGCAAATATATTAATAATTTCACTGAGCACCAGGTGTAAATGTGCCCATTATTTGACAAATGTGATCATCTGAGAAAGATTAGAAGGAGGTTTCCTCAAGATGTATTTTATAGTCTATGGAAATATAATTTAAATTCAAGTTGTGGCTATAGGAGATGATGGATCACAATACATTTTTTGTGAGTGATGGGGCAACCAGGCCTGATTTACTTGGATTTTTCATGAAAATTCTGTTAATCAGAAAAGGGGTGGTGATTAGTATAATTAATAAACCAAAACACTTCCATAGTTTCAAATGGTGGTGATAATATCCAAGAATTTTCTTAGCTGTTACCTATCCCCTAAGGAAGAGGATCCTGGCTATAGAGGGGACATATCAGAATGTCACAAACCAAATTCAAATCCAGTTCTCCTTATTTGAACTCACCAATCCCTCCTGAGTTTATCACCTGGTTTCCTATATAGATCTGCTCATAGGAAAACAATGGGAAATATTAAAATGTCTCATTAAAAATGACTGAATTCGTATTCTGGTTTTTACAAAGAAATCTGACTATCTTGGTGTTATGTCTGTGTCTAGATGTCCCCCCAAAGCCTCATGCAGTCATGGGGGGGGGGGTTCAAAGGCGGTTGGATCTAGGGTGTGTGAAGATGGGATCCAGGGTGTGATTACTAAATTAGTCCATTGATTGCTTTGGCATAATTCTGTGAGTGGATAATGGGAAGGCCCTCCCTGGGTATGAGTACTATTGCCCAAAGGGCAGGTAGCCTTGATAAAATATAAGGCTCAGAAAGAGGACTTGTGCCTTGGCAAGCCACCCTGCTCTGGAGCCAGCAAACTATGAACTGAAACCTCTATAAACTGTGAGCTACAATAAACCTTTCCTCTTTTAACTTTGAGTATCAGGTATTTTGTCTTGGTAAGAAATGTAACTAAAACACTTGATTAAGGGGAATTAGACTTTGAGAGACTCAGTGTTTTGAAAAAATAAATTGCAGATTCATTAAATTTGACTTTTTATTTGTTTGTTTTTTGTTTTTTGTACCCGGGATCGAACTCAGGACCTTGCGCTTGTGAGGCAGGTGCGGAACCACTGAGCTAAATCCCTGGCCCTTTTCAAATTTGACTTTTAGGTCTTCAATAATAAGAAATTCACTGAGGTTTTTAAAGACCCCCTTTATTTTGATACCGGGGATAAAACTTGGGACTTTGCGCTTGCGATGCAGGCAGCGGAACCACTGACCTAAATCCCCGGCTAAAGGATCCTTTTTAAGCCATTGGTAGTAACCCTGAGTACACGACATGATACTGATATTGTCCAGTAGGAAAGAGAAAAGTAATATGTATACTTTTACCTTCCAAGTTTTTCCATTCAACAAATATCTTTGGATCCCTACTATTGTCAAATATATAATTTTAATATACATTTGAATGCTGTTCAGATGCTTTATATTCTGGGAATGTTTTAACCTACTTGCATTGTGCACAGCACATTGATGTAGCAATTGGTTTTATGTGACTCACTGAAGTTATCTATACATTTGAGTGGTCTTTTGCATAGAAGGAATACATCTTTGTGGCATGTAATACTTTTAATATCAGTATGCTCTCATTTTCTAAAAATTCTACCTATATTTACATTTGTACTTGAACTTACTCTTAAATAGATTGTTTTACTGACATGCTTGTGACTTGAAGTGCTATATATTTTGCTGCATTGAAATAAAAGGTGCTATTCATTAAAATATTTTATTTTATGTGAAACAAATGGAATATTTTAAATGGTTGATTTCTAAGATGTAATTTAGGAAATCAAGATCATAGTGCAATCAAAACTCCAGGAGGCTGAAGTAGGTGGGTCACAAGTTTGAGCCCAGCCTGGGCAACTTAGTGAAACCCAGTGTCAAAAAATATAAAGTGGGCCGAGTATGTAGCTTAGTGTAAAGTCCCCAGATTCAATCCCCAGAACCACACACACACACACACATTAATCAGTATCAAAATTATGTCCCACAATTTTATACTATAATGATTATAATATTCCAAGTATGTCATTGACCTTTCCCCTTCAAATAAACTTTATGATTAAGGATTAAAAAAATTAACCTGACTAACCTGTGTCTAACATTCTCTGGGTTCTAGTTCTTATTTTAAAACCTTACTTATTTAAAACCCTACTACTTTTAAAATCAGGATTACAGCCTTATGGAATGCGACTGAACAGGAAAGTGGCATGACACACTCATCAGTCTTCAAAACACTATACAACTGGTGTGTAGTAACAATGGAATTAAAATTGTGTACCCAGAGTCTGATCCAAGAGCACCCAGGTTTGTGGTAAGAAACTAAGTTAAACATTAAACATGTAATTATCTCTAGCTTGGTTTCCTCAATAATATTAATTTTATGAAGATGTTCTTTCATATTTTCTATAGAATACTTTTCGAAAGTTTTCAAAACCAAAAAATGCACTAATCCTTAATCATAGATGCATTTGTAGGAGGAGGACTGATAATTATTGAGAAATCATTGTCTCGAATACCTCAGGCCTCAAATACTTACTTTTGACCCAGTAAACCATATAAATAGTGAAAAATGCAAGCCCAATCTTCATTTATTGCATAGAAATAAAATCCCTTGTACCTTTGACCAAAATAAAATATATGTAGCTTTCTATAACTCTCATTTTTATTTTTATAATTCATTAATTTAATGTTATTATATTGTAATGAGTTTAGAGCTTAGTGAACTCATCACTAAACCTATTAACTCTCAATAAATTGTATGTTACTACTAGCTGTAGCCTCTGCATGGCTGAACGGAGAGCCAATATCCCCCAGCCTTGCCACCCACTGCTATGCTGGCTTCCTTTCTTTTTTTTCTTCCAGTACCAGGGATCGAACTCAGAACCTTGCGCTTGCCAGGCAGGCACAGCATCACTGAGCTACCCCACCACACTCCACCCCCTGCCCCTATGCCCTGCTTCTTGGCCAGCATCTTAGAGTGACAGTTAGAAGCTTTGTCTTTGCAGTTCAGAACATCTGAGTTTGTGTCTTGTTTCCTGCCACTCTTATTTTTCTGATAATTGGGAAACTTTTTATTTCTACTTCAACATCTATTTTCTCTTCTGTTAAATGAAGACCATGGTAGGAACATGACTCAGCCTGAGCTATGCCTTTAGGATAGTATTGGCATACAGAACCTATTTTAAAAGACACAGGCTAATATTATTTATTGTTTATAATTTTCATTTGAAAAATTGGGACCAAATGGATAAAAGCAGTAAATAGAAACAAAAATGGGTGCAAAGATGAGGAAATTCCATAAGACATCTGAGAGAAACTGGTTACCATAGTTGGGCATAAATTTGACTTTGTTCTTGTTTACTAAAGGAATGTTCTGATCATCAAAATAGCTTGTGAAGAAACTATAGGTGGCTGGTCAAATGATCTTACTTAAACTTTTTTTAAGACAATATTTTTGTAAAAATCATGAATAGATTGTAGGTAAAAGTTGCAGTCTAGACTAGCTTATGGCTAAAGTATTTTTTTAAATGTTAATGGTTTAGCAATATTATATAATATAAGATAATTGCTGAGATATAATCACATAAAAGTTTGATACCTCTATATACTATAAACAGCGTTCAAGGTCATTATCAAGACATAAATTTTGAAAATGACACGCTTTACTTTATTTTTTATAAAAACAGAATTTACATTTAGCATTCTAGAGACAAAATAAATATTGCTGCTAATTTTTATTTGAAATTTTTATTGAATGGAGACCATTTCAATAATGGTAGGATTGGCTGTTTATCACTCACATTCTGGTATTATATTCAATATCTTCAAACTTTATTAACTGCACATCAAATTTATATTTTAATTGTTTAAAAATGCATTTATTTTACATCATTACTTAAAATGATACTTTTTAAAGCAACAATTTAGTCAGCACAGTATGTTGTCAATTTTTTCTGCTGATGGCAAATTACATTAACATATACCTAATTCCATTTGATTACTCTCTTTAAATTTAGTAGAAATATTTTGAAAGTTAAATAGAGAGCCTCATACTTACTCATAGAAATGGTTTTTACCTCACCTTTTAGCCCTTTACTGTGTTTAGTTTTTTGCTTTGTTGTCAGTTTCAAACAACTAATTAATATTTTTTAAAACGGTACTGGTGATTGTCAAGTTATTATTTTTTTTGGCCTTCCTTTAAATTTGCTGTATCATTTCAAAAGAGTTAAGTGATTATCCTGTTTCTTCACCTCATATCTCCAAATGTCAAATAGGCTTCTGTCCTTAAAATCTATAAAAAAATCCATTGAATAAATAAGTAGGAAATTAAGTAAAAATTATTTAACCTAAATACTGCACTGTATTTTATCAGTTACTTACTAGAGGAGTACCTGAGATACTGTTTTAAATGATCTGACTAGGATCTCTTTAGTAGTTTAATGTTTTTCCATCTTGTACTATTCTGTATGACTACTTATTTAATATGATTGTCATTCAAAAAGTGGAAGGTGCCTTAATAATTTTGTAACTATTGAAATGAGATATAAAAAATAACCCAAGACTTTACAAAAGGTTAAAAGACTCTTAGATTTCAGAACACTCCTCCTAAATTAGTTTTCTCTTCTCTTAATTATGTACTTAAGATACATACATCTTATATATATGTCTTTTTTCTATTCTATTAATAAAATTTACTCTCAAATTTAATAATATATCAACTTCTTATCTGCAGAGGCACTCATGTTTCTATTCTTATCTTGTTGCCATGGTTTTCTTTTTCCAGGATTGTGTTTTACTTCTGTAGGCAATTTCTAAATAGTTGCAAACCTTACACAACTTTTGTGTAAATCCCTATGCTTCTGTAAAATTAAGCAATGGGTATGTTGGCCACATGTCTGTGAGTCTGAATATACATGACATATGAGTTAATAAAAAGCTGATGAGTAATTTTTTAGACTCTAAAATATATTTAACATGATGGATGCCTCTTCACCTGCCTATGAATTAGATGGCAGCATAATCTTAATATTGGCCAAAGTGAAAAGCAAAGTTATGGTTTTATGCTAATACTGTGTATTTGATGGCTGCTCAAGGAAATAACTATAGCAAGATGAATCTGAAGAGAGCAGAAGCCAGTCCCTTCCAATGAATGATTCTGAACATAAAAATCCTTCTTTTTTATAAGTAAAGAATATAGACTCCTTCAAACTGAGGTGAATATTTTTTTCAAAGTTTTATCTTATACAAAATAATAAGTAACAGCACAGAAATGTGGAAGGTTGTATTCTTTAGAAAGAATTTAAGTTATTCTTTGCAGGATACAAGTAACTTTAAAGTGAGTAGCAATCTAGATTACTTAGTTTAATACATAATCTTTTTTTAATTAGAGGTTTTGGATTATATATTTCACCTTGGCCAAAATGTGATACCATGAGGCAAAAAAAAAATTGTATATTAATTACTTTTGTGCAACATTTTATACAAACTCTTCTTAAAAAGGCAAGAAACTGGAGATAAAAATTCTAAATGAATTTTTAAAATGTACTAAATAAGTAAGTACTAAATAGTCTTACAAAGCAAAGATACCATAATATTTTGCAATGACCCATGAGATAAGTAAAGGAGTATGGCACATTTCTATTAGACATTATTTAATTGAACATTGGACAGTAATCAAAAGTTCTAATGTTTTTATGACAGTGGTCAATAAACATAAGAAGTCCAAGGTTTAACTTCAGCCTTTTTAATTAAAAATCTGTGGAGATTCTTTACTTAAAGGCTGTTAGCTTTAATCTTCTAAGGAAAATACTGACAGAATAATTTAGACTATTCACCTACACTTCATATACTCTTTAAATTTTTTGTCATTGTTTCTAGGTCCTCCATTATAGGGAGTCAAATTTACCTCAGAACTCTGCTGTCCATGAAGAACTAGTAAAATGGTATTTGTAAGATGGTAGTAATCATGCACTATCTAGTCAGATTTAGAATATTTTTCTAGATAGTATTTGACAAAATGATCTTCAAATGGAGCCATTAGAGTTTTATTAAGACATACCACAGATGACATAATTGTACATAATATCAGCAGATTAATCATTAAAATAATTTTGGGGTTGAAAAATCACTATGATCCCATGCATGCAATTCAAAGAATGTTGACAATATTCGAATGACAGTCATATAATAACATGTCTTCTACTTTTAATTCCTTGTTTCTGTGAAAAAATATTCTCACTACTTATGTTTGCAGAAGTAAAACACAGTGTTTAAATTTTAGACATAAAGATATGATTGCCCATGAAACCCAAACTCACTTCCCAAGGACAAACTAAAGCTACAAACAAACAAAAGTTGGTATACATTCAAGCAGGTGGGTATCATCTTTCACTTCTGTTCTTTCACAATGTTTCTGTATCAGTCAGCTTTTTCTTTGCTGGAGGCAATATCCAATACTCACAACTTAAAAGAAGAGAAGTTTAATTTGGCTCATGGTTTCAGACTACGATTGATTAGGCACATCAATTGATTGATTTGACCAATTAATTGATTAATAAGGCAAAGGCATCATGAGGAAGAGCATGGCAGAGAAAAACTAGTCATTCATGGTGGCTAAAAACCAGAGTAGTAGCAGAGTGCCAGGGAGAAAGTGGTGAGGGACCAGACAAGAGCTCAGGATCATGTGTCCACGAACTATCCCCCCATACCTAGAACTGTGTTCTTCCAATTCCTGAGAGATTCCAAAGCTAATCAAGTTGAAACTTCACCGAACTGCCATGCTAACATTCAGGTGCATTTCTTTGTTCCTGACAAAATATCAATTAATTTTCTTTATAAAATTTTGAATTGTGGGTTTAATTCAGATTTTTTACTTTAAATTATTAACATATTGACATGTTACTACAATATTTTGAATGTGTAACTTTAAAGTTAAAAGAGACCAAGCTATGTTTTGCTATTTTGTGGCCAGTAATGCTATTCTGATCCTCATATATTAAAAATCTTGCTTACATCTCAGATTTTTTGTCTTAGAACTTAATAGAAATAGTGTCCCAGGATCAAGAAGTTTGGATACATTACTATGATTACAGGGTAAAATGTGCCCATCTCAGCACATTCTTAATATCATTTAGTATGATTTTAAAGTGCTTTTCACTTTGATAGGTGAAAAATTTTAATTAGTCTTTATTTGCTTATCTACAGGTTGAAAAGTTTTTCATTTTGCCATTTGAAATTTTTATTTCATAAATTATTGAGGGACATAACCTGATATTAAATGGTCTCTCTACTTTATCAATGATAAAGTAGATTCAATTATATCTCTAACAATCAAAGATATAATACTCTCTTTATGATCATCCTAATGAATGAGATTTAAAGTTGGCCATTTCAGAACACACTGAAAGAAGCTTCCCCTTCTAAATGACCTTGCTTCAATGAGACCTTGCTTCCATTACATGGTAAAGGACAAACAGTTCCTACAGTAAGATTTAAGGGGCCAGTACAAAAGATAGGAATTTAAATTTGGTTTGAAAAATAACATACTGCTATCTCTTACCACTCTCTACCAGATGCTTTTCATGTACCTCCAACTGTACTGTTTAAAAATATATAATAAACCATATGCAGAACCAGAAGGGCCTACAGTTTTTATTTCAAAACACTGGAAAAGTAAAAGTAAAAAGCTTATTGTTTTTCTAAGGACAAAGGACCATATTGGTGTGGGACATTTATCATCAGTAAACTACGTATGAGACGTTTCAAAATGCATTTCAGCAGAAGCCTCTTCACACCTAGGAGCTGCTGATGTATTATTATTTGTTGTTGGATTATTTTTAGTTTTGCTGGCTGAGATCAAGCATTTCCACACTATTTGCATTTGCATTTTCCCTTTTTGTAATAATTAGCGATTCTGTTTCACAGTCAGCAGTACAGCCAACTTAATGGCATCAACATTAATTTACAGCAAAAGTTAGGCTATTATTTAGGATGAAACATCATTGTAAACTCCACAGAGCAAAAAAAGGTCTTTTAAAGATAATTTTAGCGAAATTTTGACTACAATATTTGAATATTTTCATTCTACGTTTGAGTTAGAATGTTGATGTTATCCTTCTGAAATTTACATCATTTTGTTAAATCAATCTAGAATCCTTTTATGTATACGTTAAGTTCTCTTTATCTGATCAAGATTAACTCAATTTTGACCTAATGTTTTAGGACAAGAAGAAAATACTAGTAGAGGAAAAATTTTTGTACTGAGGTTTTTCTAAGCCATTCTGACAAACAAAAGTGCTAGGCAAAATTAAATCACAATTAGGAAGCACTGTATACCAGGCAAACCATATAATTTTACTGAAAACATCCTAGGAGAATGACATTAGTCTCTACTTGATAAGAATTGACCTTGAACTCCTCAAAAGTAAAAATAAGTGACTTAGAGTGATTGCAAATGTCCAAGAAAAAACTCTGAAGAAAATTGAGCTGTAAATTACTTTCTTCTGTAAATATATACACATATATTCTCAAGGTCTCAAGTTTGGAACCTGAGCATATTTCTGACTATATTCCCAACAACAAATCAAATTCATACTGATCCAGAGAACCCATTTTGTTGACCTGAGTTCCACGGGTACAGTCATGGGTAAATGGAATAACTGATGACCCTCTGTCTTTTGTGAAGCTGCCAATGGGTTAACAAATTTCAATGCAGTTATTGTTTTATTTCACACTTATTTGTGATGTGATTAGGTATATTACTCATAAAAAGAAATAATTTGCAGGACATGTAGACATAGTTGAGTACAAAAGTTCAATGTAAACATCAGAACAATATAGACAACACATATTTATCTGCATTTCAAGGCTTTATTCCATTCCATTCCACTGGTGCCATTTTTCCCTTAAGGAGGCATTAGATAATGAATGGAGATAATTATGTTCATCACATACTTCTGGCAGCTAGTAGATAGATGCCAGGGATGCTGCTGTATATAGTTAGGGATCTCAGGAGAAAAGACTCTCAGGAGAAAATATTGTCAGTAAGAGATTAGAAACCTCATTTTATCCTTAATATATATCTCTCTACTTTGAAACACTTTTTCTCTTTAATCTCTGGATTTGGCTTGCTCATTTATACATTTGTACTTTTTACTTAAATCTTTTTCTTTCACTAGAAAGTTCTTCCCACTTTTGTTGGAGGAGATGAATCTCATTGGGAGCTTCAAAGATGTCCTCTCTTCTACATAGGGCCCTCTCTGACCTTTTTGATGCCACTTTTAGACTAAAACTCAAGATGAAACTTTGCATCTAAGAAAACAATGCCCAGGTCAAAGTTTTTTTTAAAAGGTAGATTTATTCATTACTGTTGCCTTATAGGAGAGAAACTGAAATCAATTGTCTTTTTAAAAATGTCAGGAGAGGGCTGGCGATTTAGCTCAGTGGTTTGGCCACCTGCCTCGCAAGCACAAGGTCCTGAGTTCTATCCCCGGTACCAAAAAAAAAAAAAAAAAAAAAAAAGTCAGGAGAGATTGAGTTGGTATGAGGTAGTAGAAAAGGATTGGAGAATCTTATGGAGGATGGGATGCAGGATGTGTGGAATACTTTGTTACCTGAGTCTGCAAACTTTTTCCTCTGGAACAAGACCAACTGTTCATTTAAGTGAAACTCACTGACGTTAGATCTGTATCCCTCCATAGTGGGTGGAATCTATAGGCTCTAGTTCCTCCTGTGTTCACATTTCAAATAGATATTTTGCAGGTCCACAAATAGATATTTTGCAGGTTGTTGAGAATGACATCGCCTACCTTGTAAAACCAGCAAGAGGTTGAAAAAGGCTTACATATATTTCAAAAATATACACAAAGAATTCACAGCTGCAAGTGTTCTAAAATAAACATTCCAAAAAAGAGAGGTGAGGGGCTTATCCTTGGGAAGGACCCTGTTTGAAGCTCTGGAGGAAACAGAAGGCTATTCACTATTACTTTAGAAAAGCTACCTATTTTTCGCAATTATGTGATAAACTCCAAAAATAGTCTTTTAAAAAATCTCAGCAGATAGTTGATTTTATTTTGCACTCAATATGTGGAGGTCAGCACACTGATACTGAATAAGCCTAATTAATGTAAATAATAGTATATAATTCTTGGCATTAGAAACTTGATTGGAATAAGCAGGGTTCCTCAGGTTAAATATTGAGCTACAATAACACCTACTTGAGTTCTTTAATTCAAAATGTTATAGTGAAAAGAAAATAATTAGTTAAGTATAACTGGCTAAAAGCTATAGCATAAAAACCATATATTATACAATAAAATATTTTTAAATCACTTAATTACAGTCTTAGTGTCTTTGCTTGTAGTCTAGAGATTGTTTCTTACTTATGTTTGTCTATCTCCCTTGTCCTCCAAGGCCCTTGATATTTGTTGAATTAATTAATATGGGACTTTTTAAAGGACAGAATTTATTTTTTTCTTGAAGTTTCCTGGATGCTGGAAACTTTACTCCTGAAATGAGGGTAACAATATCATGAGTTAATAATGATCTTTTAAACCTAATGTCCTAAAATTTTGATATAATGTTCTATATCGGTTTTTTATTTCTTATAGAGGAGTTCTGCCTGGGAAGTAGCAGTTAGGACATCTCATACAACACAAACAGATTTAATGAAAGCCCAGAGATTCAAATTCATTCAGCTAGCACTTTTAGAAATACTACAATTTGTGAGATAGTATCAGAGGGTTTTAAACATGAAGAGAAGTTGAGAGGAAAAAGAAAACTAGGAACCAAGGAAAGAGGTAGCTCTGTGTTACATGAAAATCCACGGTACCAGGGAAGTAGACTCAGGGACCACTGGGGAGGTTTTGTCAAAGTGACTCAGCACTTACTCTCTGTCTCCATAGTTAAACATTTTCCAAAGCATCCCAAGAGTTTGTCTTATTTTGCTTAGCATGATGATCTCCAGATACAACCATTTTCCAGCAAACAAGATAATTTCATTCTTCTTTATGGTCCAAAGACAGTCCACTGTGTGTCTATACCATTTCCTTTATCCATTTATCAGTTGACAGGCACCTAGCAAGTTTCCATAGTTTAGCTATTGTGACTTGCACTGCCATAAACATGTATATCAGGTATCTCTATAGTGTGCTGACTTTAATTCTTTCTCTTTTTTTTCCATTAAGTTTATTGGTACATTTTAGGTATAAAATACAGTTACATTCATCATTAGGATCTTGTACCTTTACATGATGTATCTTGGTTCTTATTTTTTTCTCCTTCCCCTGCCCTCCCTTCACCCCCTCCACCCTTCCCTATTTACAAAGACTTTGTTTCCATTTTTTTTCTTTTCTCATAGTTTTTCTTTTCCCTTCTTTCCTTTCCCCTCCCCCTCCCACTTCCCCTACTCCTTTAGAACTTTTCTTCCTATTACACATTATCAATTATAAATTTTTTAAATTACAATATTAAGATCTAGAAGACATTACCACAGATTTTACAGAATTTAAAGGGATATAGAAAGCATATTACAAAAATCTGTTTTGAAATAAATTTGACAACTTCTAAGAAGTAACTTAGAAGACAAATTAATGAAACTAATTCTAGAGGAAATATAAAATTTGAATAGCACCTATTAAAGAAAGTATATTCCTAGCTTGAAAACCTACCTATATGACAACAGCAGGCTCATATACATTTTAACTGATAAATTATATCAAACATTTAAGGCAGAAAAAAGGAACACATCTCCCCTCATTTTAGGAACTCAACATTGTGCTAATCCTAAAACTGGATAAAGATAACAGAAGAAAAAAGTATGAACATAGAAATTTGTTTAAGGAAATGAACTATTAGAAGTCAGATCTGACAGTATGTAGAAAGTGGTTTTATAATAGGAATGGCAGTGTTGGTTCAGTATTAGAAGATCCACCCCCCAAAATCATCATTTTAACAGAGGAAAGGAAAAAGCCGTATGATCCTGTCAGTAGTTGCAGAAAAAGTATTGGACTGAATTCTACAGCTGTTCATGGTAAAAGCTATCAGGACACTAGAAGTAGAACAGAACCTTCTCAACACATCAAAGACATGCACTCCATACTTCCAGCAAAAATGCCTTGTATGAATGGAGAAGATACAATGCTTTCTCCCTAAGGTGGGGAACAAGGGGTGATATGCCTACTCTTCATCTGCCCATTAAACTTTGAAACATAGGCCCAAACCAAAATAGTCTGGCAATAAACTGACACAATTAGGATAGGATTGGCAAGGTAGAAGTAAAATCTGTATATGTAGATAAAATGATCATCTGCAGAGAAAATACTAAGAAATCTCTAGGAGCCCCTAGAACTTGTACTTGGATTTAGCAGGATTAGAAAACACAAGGTATATATAAAAATTCAGGCCTATGTATACTTACTATAAATAAAGAATTGGATATTGAAATTTAAAAGTTATGTAGGAGTGCAAAGGACCTAGAAAAGTAAAAAAGAAAAAAATACAGTGTTGGAAGACATTTATTACCTAATTTTAAGACTTCCTGTAAAGCTACAGTAATCAAGGCAGTGTTGGTGTAAGGAAAGATATATGGATCATTGGAATAAACCAGAGAATCTAGAAATAGAACCACACATATATGGTCCACCGAGTTTTGAAAGATTATTTAACATTAACATTTTATAGAATATAAACTCAGTTCAAGAGCTGAGGAAGAGATAGTGTTTTCAGCAAATGGCACTAGAACACCTGGTATCCATATATAAAAAATTAACCTCAACCCTTTATTTCCATACATAAAAATAACTTGAAAGGATCTATGAACCTAAATATGAAAGACTAAAACTATAAAACTTTAAGAAGAAATTATAAGGGAAAATGTTAATGAATTTAGGGTAGGCAAGAATTTCCTAGGATATAAAAAACATGATGTGTAAAAGAAAAAAATTGAAGTGAGATTCCACCAAAATTTAGAACTTTAAATGACATCATTAAAATGAAAAGTAGTCCTTAAACAGACCATATTTACAATGTATATTACCTATGACCAGAATATATAAACAACTCTTACAGCTCATTAATAGACAACCCAATTAAAAAGTAGACACAAGAAGATGATAAATAGCCAGTACATCACAAGGAAAGGTGTGCAACACTAGAATCAGAAAAATACTAATCAGTACAATATCAAGATTGTATTATACACTCATTAGGGAGATGAAGTTAAAAGTTTTAAAAGAACAAATGTCAGCTTAGGTGCGAATCAGTTAGAACTTTCTCATACTGCTAATGTGAATGTAAAATGACAAAACCATTTTGGAAAACAATATAGAAATGTCTGTCTTTTGCTGCGGCGACCGCAGCCATGAGTATGCTCAGGCTTCAGAAGAGGCGGGCCTCCAGCGTCCTGTGCTGTGGCAAGAAGAAAGTCTGGCTGGACCCCAATGAGACCAATGAAATCGCCAATGCCAATTCTCGTCAGCAGATCGGGAAACTGATCAAGAATGGGCTGATCATTCGCAAGCCTGTGACCGTCCATTCCTGGGCTCGATGCTGAAAGAACACCTTGGCTCGATGGAAGGGCGGGCACACGGGCATCAGTAAGCGGAAGGGCACGGCCAATGTCCGTTTGCCTGAGAAGGTGATGGGGAGGATGCGGAGAATGCGGAGGATGCGGAGAATGCGGAGGATGCGGAGAATGCGGAGAATGCGGAGGATGCGGCTCCTGCAAAGCAGGCTGCTGAGGAGATACTGGGAGTCTAAGATCAACCGCCACACCTACCACAGCCTGTACCTGAAGGTGAAGGGGAACATGTTCAAGAACAAGCGGATCCTCATGGAGCACATCCACAAGCTGAAGGCGGACAAGGCCCGCAAGAAGCTCCTGGCTGACCAGGCCGAGGCCCGAAGGTCAAAGAAGAAGGAAGCTCGAAAGTGCCACGAGGAGCGGCTTCAGGCCAAGAAGGAGGAGATCATCAGGACCCTGTCCAAGGAGGAGGAGACCAAGAAGTAGAGCCCTGTGTGCACGGCGGCGGGCGGTCCTGAATAAACAGCTCTGGTCCATTCCTCCTGCTCTGCTTGCTCGTCCGGCCATGCACCCCTCCTTCCGGTCTTGTTTTGGTGGTGGGGACCGAGTTCAGAGAGAGGCCAGGGACGGCCTGTATCCACGCCTCCGAAATGCCGCCCTTTAGGCCTGCCCTTTGCAGCTGCTCATGCAGCACTCGGTAAGTGGTCTCAGTGTTGCTTAGGACCAGCAGTCAGTTGTGACCTAAGTCAGGGGTCATATATTTTATTTCTGTTGCCCAGGCTAGGCTTTATTTATTTATTTATTTTGGTGCCGGGCATTGAACACTGAACCTTCACACTGTGTTACACCCAGCCCTTCTGTATTTTGAGACAGTCTTGTTAAGTTGCCCAAGCTGGATTCAAACTTGAGATCCTCCTGCTTCTGTCTCCCAGAGTGCTGGGATTATAGGCATGCACCACCGAACCTTTTTTTTATTTTTGTGTGCTTGTTTTTTTCTGAGATGGGGTCCCGCTGTATAGTTCAGGCTGGCCTTGAATTCACTGTATAGCTCGGGTTGACCTCAAATTTGTGACATTTCTCCTGGCTCAGCCTCCAGAGTGTTGGGATTATAGGTATGCACTGCCAGGTCTGGCTTAGAGAGAACTTGCCTCTGAGTTGCATAAAAATATAAATGGAAACAAAGATGGCAAGGTTTTGGGCAGGATCTCATTGGACCCAAGCCTCAGAGCCATGGAGGTGCTTCCTTTGTGTCTGTGGTTAACAAGCCAGAAGTGGGTTCCATTTTCCCACTTAACTGGTGGTAATGACTACCAATAAATGTTTCAATGAAGAATCTGGGCCAAGCAATGTTAAAAAAAAAAAAAAGAAAAAGAAAATTCTTGTATTACTGTTAAGAACCAAAAGTCCTGTTCTTAAGTTTTTACTTGAGAGGAATGAAAACACATGTTCACAATAGATTTGTACATACAAGCTGACTATCCCTTATCTGAACTTCTTGGGACCAGAGTGTTTCAGATTTTCATTTGAAATCTACTTGATCTCCAAAGAGGATAGCTACTTCTGCTTTTTTGGGGGGTTCCTGTCACATGAAGTATTGTTTTCCACCCTTTAACTTTCAGACTATGAATTTCTTTTTGAATTAAATGTGTTTCTTGTATGCAGCATATTGTTGAATCTTGTTTCTTGACCCATTCTGCCAATCTATTTCTTTTGATTGGTGAGTTGAGACCATTAACATTGATGGTTATAACTCATACATATTGATTTATCATTGTCATGACTTTTTCTGTTTGTTGGAGTCTCCCCCTTTGCTTTTAATTTCTTGTCGTGCCCAACAGATTCATTCTTCTTGTCTTCCTGGTGTTGTGATCCTCGTCGTCTTTTCCTAGGATTTTGTCTAAAAGTTTTTGGAGAGCTGGTTTGGTATTCATGAAGTTCCTACGGTGCTCTTTGTCATGAAAGTATCTTATTTCTCCATCAATTTTGGAAGGGTACATCAATCTGGGTTGGAGGCTATTTTCCTTTAGGGCTTGGAATATGTCACTCCAAGCTCTTCTTGCCTTGAGGGTTTTGCATTGAGAAGTCTGCTGTGATTCTGATGGGCTTTCCTTTGTAAGTGATTTGTTTCTTTTCTCTAACTGCTTGTAGAATTTTGTTCTTCTGTTAAGTTTCTGAAATCGTAACTATTATATGCCTATGTGTAGATTTTTTTGATCAAGACTATTTGGAGTCCTATATGCCTCACTTGTCTGTGTGTCAAGTTCTTTCCCCCTGCTTGGGAAGTTTTCTGCCATCATTTCTGTGAACAGTTTTTTTATGTCATCTGTACTCTCTCCTATTTCTTCACTGACTCAGATCAGTCTTATTCTTCTTTGTAACAACTAGCAGCTGCTGGATTGATTTCTCATGTTCCCTTACAATTTTAAAGAAATTTTTCTTTTCCTAGTCACTAATTGCAATCTTATCTTCTATATCTGAAATTCTGTCCTCACATTGACTCATTCTGCTCCATAAACTTTCAATGGAGTTTTTAATTTCCTGGAGATCTGTTTGCTTCTGTTTTATTGATTCCATTTGTTTCCTATGTTGGGATTCCATCATGTTCCTCAGCTCCTCTATTATTTTGTCTGTATGCTCTCTAGATTTATTAATCACGTCTCACACTATAGGCACAATCTCTGCTGTTATGTGAGAAATTATTTCTGATTTCATATTTTCTAGATCCTCATTTGTTGCCAGTTCAGGGAGTCAAGGTGGTTGAGTATCACAATGTTCCATCTCGTTTCCCTTTGGGGTTGATTTAGGTGATCTGGAAGTCTGGTTTTGAAACTTGTTTATGTTTTTTCTCATTTCAATGGTGGCGGGGGGGTTGCTGGTGCCTGTGTGGCTCACTTCCTCTGTGCTCCCGGGGGGGGGGGGTACAGCGGAGTGGCCCGGAAGCTTCCTCTTTTGTGCTGAGAGCAGCTAACCTCATCTGCTCGCAGGGGCTAATTCTTTCAAATCTATATTACCAAGGAGTGTTATAGCTGGATCAAAGGTAGATCGATTTTAGCTTTATGGTAATTTATATTGCTTCAGATTTCATCTTCTGGATACCTAATATGGAAAGACATGGATTCTCATTCCTATATTAATTTCACTCTGAAGGGAAATGCCTGACAGATTAGGGCACAAAGTATCATCTTTTTATGACTGTTCTTTTATAAATTCAACTTTTTCAGGAAAAACTTTTATAAAAACAAAACTTCTTGGATGAGAGTCTACTTCTGCTCTTTGGAGAGCAAAGAGAATGCTTTCCTTCTTTAAGCCTGATTTAGTATGAGGTGATTCCCTCTTAAGTAGTGTTCCAGAAAAGAACAGAGAGGGATATTACTAAAACAAGTTGTGCTTTAATTTCTAGGATTTCTTTTTATGTACATTTGTGATATTGTAATCTTTGGGCTACTAAGGAGCTAGATATGTGAGGAAGTCAATGGACATTGTTTTGTTCAAGTCTAACATGATAATAACTGATGTAATATTACTTTGTCCCTCACTTCAAAACCAACCCAATATTTGACATACTCCTAGAAGGGGAAAGCATGAAAATTATCACAGAGCTCATGTTTCCTTGTCAAGGACAGATTAGATAGGAGGGAATGAGATGAACCTATCAGGAAGTTTCCATAAGGGATGATCAATATATGATCAATCTCAGCAGAGACAGAACAGTGAAATATCAACTCAGATAATTAATGGTCCATGTGCAAAGGAGAAAAGCAAAGTCAAATTAACAATGAGAATGCAGCAGAACTGAAAAGGAAATTGGAAATTCAAGTTGTTGTGAAGCTCTATCCTGGCAGAGTTGCCTTGCCTCTATCCCAGTTCATTTAAGGTTGAATACACTTCCTCCCATTGAGTTCCATGAGAGTCTTTTTCTTAACACATTTTGGCCAAATCCTTTTGAATGGAATCCCTTCTTTTCCTCAACTCAGAAAAGCCTTATCATTCTTTGAAAACTTTCAAATCGGTATTGCTCTATTAACATGTAAAATTATGGTGAAAGCAAGTCTAATTGTTATGTATTGTAAACATATAGCAATAAAAATAAAGCAAAATTCATTCTTTAAGCAAAAAAAGAAAGTAAGATACAATGAAGTAATCAAGTGTCTGACATACAGCTTCAGTAAAAATTGGAAGTCTGTTAGCTCTATTTTTATGTTGGATAATAGATATCTGACTGCTGTTGGATTGATCTATGTTATTCTTTGGTGAGAAGTCTTCTAGTACTACATTTCTGAGTTTTTGATCACTAAAATTTTGTTATAGTGGAAAATTTGTTTCACCTTCAACCAATTAGTGTAAATTTTTATTTTCATAGAATGACTTTAAGGATGCCTTATTTGCTTTTTATTTTTCTGAACTTTAAATATAAGGTTCATTGAATTTAATGCCATTATAATCATTATAGTCTACCTGGACTTTGTGACAATTTTAAGGATATTTGTCCCCTTATAGATATTCAAAGTCTCTGTTAATTTTCCTAAGAAATTTTTATTTAATATTTGAAATGTTAAATACAAGGTATCTGGATTTGTCTCAAGATTTAAATAGATTACATCTTGGTCCCTGTTCTCCTGCCAAAATGTACTTCTTTATCTTTGAATCTTAGGGTACTCTCACTGCCTGTGAAGGATTTGACATATCTGAATTAATATTTAGATTTTCTTGGGGCCTGAGATTTAGCTCAGTGATTCCAATTCTTGCCTTGGAAGGGCAAGGTCCTGAGTTCGATCCCTGGTACAAAAAAAAATTAGATTTTCTTCCACAAGTCACTTATATTTTCTACTCTGTTAACATGAGTTATATCTTTGTGTGTATTAGAAAGTTATTTCTTGATATCTGTGGTATAAACAGTGCAAAATCAACAGTGAAGGGCATTTTGTGACCCAATAGGATTTCCACGAAAGGGTATGTCAAAATTGGAATTTCATCTAGGCAACAAAAAGCAACACTTGCCAAGAAAGGTGCCAAATAAATATTACAAAGGAAATGAGAAAGAGTTGGTTCTAGACTCTCAGAACTCTCCAGACATGAGTCTATGAAAGATTTCAAATATGTAGAGGCAAAAATTTTCTTTCTTGAAGTATTATGGATTGTGTGTGTGCGTGTGTATGCATGTGTGTGCATGTAAGAAAGCTGTTAACATATTTTCAGTGAAGATTGAAATATCTTACACTGAATACTTCTAATCTCTAAATTAAGACCAAATTTTATATCTTGAGGTAAACTTACAGCCATTCATTATCTCAGAAGTTGTAAAGCCTGCCACAGTTTTTTCTAGTGGAAAGACAACCTTTCCCACTGAAAGCAGTTTAAAGATAGAATAGTGTGTTGTTTACATCCACAGTTTGTAAATCTTTATTTTTTCAGCATATTGGTTACACCAAACTTTATTTAGACCTGTATGCTGTTGCAGGCTTATTTCTTGGATTTCACACTCTAGGTACTCATAAAAGATCATTCAAAATAAAGCAAAATTAAGAAATAATGCAACAATTAAATGACAACTTTCTGGAAACCACATCTTATCAGAGTGTTTTATTTTGTGATTGGTAAAACTAGTGAAATGTATTTTGTAAATATTGGTAGTTTTTTTGAAGTGGCATTTTTTAAAAGTCTGAATAGGTGAATGCAAAGAGGGTATTTTAAAGTAATATATTGGGCCCTTGAACCAAAGCAGTGATAACAACAGGATTCTGGTTAGAGTTGAGATTTTTGCCAACAACCACAGAACAAGACAAAATCTTTGCTTTAAATTTCAGTTCTGTGATACATAAGGATAAGACTTTTGAATTAATCCTGATGACAGTGTAATCACTGAAAATGGAATTTATTTGAAGCAAAAGCATTTGTTTACTTCTGAGTTGAATAAAAATTAGTTGGCTGAGAATTTTAAAAGAAAGCACAGCCAATGAAAGGCAAGTGGCCTCTTTCTGTATTCCTAGGAGAACTAAAAGAACTTACCTATATTTCTAAGAGGAACTGAAGGAAAGAAGAAATACAACACTTCAAATATTTCAAATACATGAGAAAAGGGATTGGGAAAGAAAGGACGGGCAAACTTGAAGAGGTTATGAAGACAGGCCAGTACAATTAGATGAATAACTCATTATAGTTAAGACCCGTTGGTCAATAGATTGACAGACAAAAGGAGAAGGCAGTTACCACCAGTGGAAAAGAATGTCCCTGTGTTAAACAATTATCAGGGCTGAGTTTTCATTTCACTGAATGTATTGATTACTCAGAAAGCCATTTGAACAGCCCACAGTTGATTTTTATATGGGTTGGAATTGATACAACCGAATTGATGGGAGAAATGACAATGATAACAGCTATGTCCATTCATGAAGTTTGCTTTCATTAAAACATTCCCAAGCAGTCTGATGCCTAAACTGACAGCTGAGCTCGTGAAGCTATGGATGGATAATTGCCCAAGTAATCGTATACAAGTAAGGTATTGACATCTGCATACCATTATATTTGAGAAACAGTGCCACATAAATTCAGAATAATTAACATTTCGTATGGAACTCTGGATATGGGAGCCTGTCCACAGGGTAGTGGACTGAGAGTCCTGCTTTGCCTGCTCGTTTCTGTCGATGACTACGTTTTAATCATTTCACTACTTGTCAATAGGTTCATCAGCGTGTGGGGGGAGGAGGAGAGAGAGGCTGTAAAACTCCCATCTCTCAGTGTTTACAGTTGCTAATAATATTGTTAAGAACTTGGGCAGAAGAAAAGATTGAAAACACTATCTAAAATTACTTTGTAGTTTTTAATTATCTTTGCAGTTTTTGTCTCTCATTACCTCATGTAATTGAGAAGTAGCCATTCATGACAAGGCTATTATAAGAAAAAATTGATCTTTTGTAAACAATAGAAACACAATATATTCAGTAGGATTGTATCAGTTTTAGATTGCAGAATTTTCCCTTTTGTGTACTATACTAGTAGATATGTAAATGTAAAAGGAATCCATTGTTTTTGAAAAATGAGACAAACTTTAATTCATTCCTTCTACAGATATACTTTTGTACATGATACAACTGAATTTGTAAAGTCCTTTTCCCATTAATCTCCAATTTAAAAATTAATGTATATTGTTATAAAAAGCTTAAAATAGCACAGTAATCTTACAACCTGAAAATGTAACAGTTTCCCTGCTAACCTCTTCAATCCTGCTTCCTGGCCATAGCCAATCACTATTAACACTTTGGTATTCAACTTGCTGAATATTTTCCATAAAAGTGGTAACATGATTATCCTACCTTTAGGCAGCTTTATATGAGATTCATTACTTCCATCTTTACAAACATTGTGTTACTTCTTCTCTACTAAATAATTTTGCCTTAAATTTCCAACTACTTATTAAAATCTAATTCAGTATTCAGTTTATTCTGAAGTTCTAATATATGTAATTTAATATTCTTCTCTAGCTTTCTCATATGTATTCTCTTCCATTATTTTTGGGGAGATAGGGTCAGGGGGTTTAGAGTTGCCTTTTCTCCCCTGGCCTCCAGCCTTCAGAGTCTGGAGCCCTGGGAATAGGGGAGGCCAGAGGGAAAGTGAGGCCCTGGTTTCCATAGAGAAGTGACTTCAGTAATGGGAAAGGTCCCTGCGGCTCACATTTTTTGTTTCTCTCAAGTTCTTTCCACTGCTGGTGGCTTCCACCAGTGTGTGGTTTCTGCACTCACCATGTGTGTGGATTCTTGGGGTGGCTGCTGGTGTGCAGTCCTGGTCATCATTGACACCCCCGAGGGAGTCAGCCCTTCCTCCTTTGTTCTTGACTAGCGTGTCTGCCTTCTGTTGGAGCCAAGGTTCCCCAGGGACACAGCGCTCTTACTTTTCTCTAGGCTTGGGCTCCATATGATACAGCATTCTTTTTTAAGAGGTGCAGGACTGGGCCTTGGGGCCTGTTGCTCTTCTCTTCTCAGGGCTGCATTGTCCCAAAAAGCTAGCCCAATGTGCTGGTGACTACTGCCTGAAGCCTCCACCTCTGGAGCCTCACACAAGATGATGTCCTCATCTCAGTACTTATACTTGCCCCAAACTGCAGGAGCCTAGTGCAGGTCCTGCAGGCATTTTGTCACCGCGCTTCACAGTTTTGGCCTCAGCAGAGACGCTTAGGTTTCAGCATGCGTGCAGTGAGAATCACTGCCAGTTTCTCAGAGCTGACCTTCTTTGACCTTTAGGAGAAATGGGACTCAATTCTGGAGGTTGGAGAATTCAAAAGGCACGGGACAGCTCTGGGGAAAAGACACACACATACACGCGCGTGCATGCATCACTCATCCAAAACATAGCAATTTTTTCCTTCATTTCCTTTGTAGAAATTATTTGAAAGTAAGCTTTTTGACTCTCTGTTATATATATTTTTAAAATTCTTTTTACAATATAGGATGCTGGCAATTTTTCCAGAGTATTTTCTTGTAAAACTTGACAATTTTCATATGCTCATATCTATCACTGTTTTTCCTGTGCATTTCATGACATGCTTTATAAAGCAACTTGTAAAGGGCTTTTATGTTTTTCTTCATATTTCAGAAGCTCAACACTAGCAGCACATTAGGATTATCTGGGGATTTAAAAAAATATTGATATTCTCAACCTATCCCTAGATATCCTAATTTAATTAGTCTAAGGGGGACCTGGATATCTGCATTTTTACAAGCACCACAACCCTACTTTCCCCAGGTGATCCTTTGTGAAACCAAACTGAGAATCACAGGTCTATATTATTTGGACATTAAAAGAATTACAATGTGTTATGTACATGTACCAACTCCCCATGATAAATGTAATCACTGTATAACACAAACATACACTAATAAAAAATTTAAATTACCTTATATAACTCAAGGATCACTGAAATTATCTTGTATAGCATAAAATAAAAATAACTTCCTGGAGTTCAGCTGTATTTTATAATAAGAGCTAATTGTAGTCAACTTGATACCTCATTTATAAACATAAATTTCCCATGCTTCTCATCATCATCAAACTCCAATAAGTCAATTATAACAAAAGAAAAGG
Source organism: Heterocephalus glaber (assembly GCF_053883595.1). Classification (NCBI taxonomy): domain Eukaryota; kingdom Metazoa; phylum Chordata; class Mammalia; order Rodentia; family Bathyergidae; genus Heterocephalus; species Heterocephalus glaber. The sequence continues at coordinate 19,765,275 of NW_028258156.1, read as the reverse complement.
ATAGGTTCCCCCAGATTTATAAGAGCAGAGATGAGGCTATTTCTATTATATACATTTGATAGTTTCAGGATGCTACTTCTTAGAACAAGAAGACACTTTTTCTGCATTGCTCAAATATTGAAAATTCAGGATTAAAAACTTGCAGCTGAATTACTCCCTTAAATATTTTCAAGTTCTCATGTCAGGTAGATGCCATCTGAGGCACTGCTTGCCCTAGATGGTTTATCAAAACCGTACATCACACTTCAGCTGTTAAACAGGAGTTTTACTGGGAAAATGAGCATAGGCCAAAGATGGGCTAGAGAGCAGATGTACCAAGTCCCCCTGATCCTTCCATAATTTTACAGAAGGGAGTGCTACTGTGAGGGAATTGGGAGATGCCTGGACTGTTCCATATCTTGATGTTGGTGGTAGTTGCTTGACTGTGTGTTTGTCAGAACTCATTGAATGTACAAAGAGAATGCAATGTTACTGTTTTACATTGAATCTTAATGTATGTAAATTATACCTCAATAACACCATTTTAAATTAAAATATAAATTTGCATTTTTTGAATTATAAGTGGAATTGAAGATTGATTATATTCATTAGCCATTCATGTTTCTTAATGAATTGCTGTATTATTTCATCATCATTTCATTTGGTTACCTTTCTTAATGGTTTGAAGAATAACATGAAGAAGTATTTAAAATATGAACTCATCCTAATTAGTAAATGTAGCATCTACTGCTCAAACATGTTACTTGTAAAATGATTATGGTGTTTAAAGTCTAAAATTTTATATGTTATTTCCTTGTTGTTTTATTTATGTTTTGAGACAAGGTCTCATTATGTAGTCCAGACTGACCTTGAACTCATGGCCATCCTCCTGCCTCTTTGCTGAATTTGGTTATTAATTCTAGAAAACTTTTGCTGGAATTTTTAGGGTCTTGTAAGTCAAGAATCATATCATCTGAAAATAATGATTCTTTCTCCTTTCCTGTATGTATCCCTTTCATTTCTTTCTCTTGCCTGGTTACTCTGGCTAAGGTTTCAAGGCCAACGTTGAACAGGAGTGGTGTTAATGGGCACCCTTGTCTTGTTGTTGATTTTAGAGGGAAAGCTTTCAGTTTTTCACCATTTAATATGATGTTGACAGTAGGTTAACCATAAACGGCTTTTATCAGATTGAGATGAGGTCCTTCTATACCTATTTGCTTCAAGGTTTTCATTATGAATAGATTTTGGGTTTTATCACAGATTTTTTTTTTCCTGCATCTATTGAGATGATCTCTTGATTTTTGCCCTTATTTGTGTTTATGTGATAAATTACATTCATTCATTTGCATATATTGAACTACCCTCACTCACATCCCTGGGATCAATGCTATTGTTCTAGTTTTGTGATTTTTTTTCCAATCAGGTGATGCAACGTAAATGTACATTAAGACCTTTTTGGGTCAACATAGGGTTTGATTCCACTAGGTGCACATGTTGACCTCAGACACATATCCGCATGTGGGGCACCAGTAGGGGGCTTGATGAGCCCTTCTGAGGAAACTATGAGACTACAACCCAGGAAGCTTATCACACCACTTTCTGTTTGGGGTCTCCTGCCCCGCAGCTGCCATTAGCTCATGTTCAACAGCCTCCTCCATCACTACTACTACTGCCCTTGCGTGGAGCCAAGCTGGCTGGCCTCGGATGTCTGTGCTGAAGGAAGACGTGGGAAAAGCCTGAACTGAGCCAATGTTCCAGTTGCTGCTGTAGCAGCAAGAGTGGGAGAATGTCAAGCTTAGGGTAAAGAAAGTAGCTCTTAAATAAAATTTTATAATGCTCATGAATAAAACTCTGTGGAAAAGGAGGAAGGTCATGGGATTAAATTTGTTGACATATTAAATGCATGCACCAACTTTCCTGAAATAAACCTTGTCATTATGAAATATAAATTTGAACTATAAAATGTTAAAAAGCATGAAAATAGATTAATTCTCTATGAAAGGAGTCTGGTTTTGTAATAGTTTCATATATTTTAAAATTTCTTGCCTTGGTACAAGTTAACTAAAGTTTTCTATTTTGGAGCTCTTTTAGACTATTTTTTCCTCATGGAAACATGCTTTGAATTTTTCATATAGAATAGCTCATAGCATTCTCTTACATTGTTATCCACTCTGCTTCCAACTCATATGTGCTCATGGTCTCCTTTGTTTTTGACCCCTGAATACTACTTGACTATTAATTTTACAAAGATCTTGGAGTTATTTATTCATTTTTTACATTTATAATTCTTAATTTTCTGTGTTTAATTAAATTATTTGTGTGTCTTGTTTTTCAGAAGCTTGGTTTTCAAATTTGTGATATTTTGAATTTATTGAAATCTTCTCTAAGGGCAAACATATGATCATTTATTTTAAATGCTTAATGTGTACTATAAAAAGTTTATTCTTTCATTGGAAAGTTAAAAGTTATGGATCCAATTATTAAATCATCCTTAGTAATTATTTAACTAAATTCAGCTGTATCATTTATTTTTCTATTTAATTATTAAATATTTAGGAAGCTGTATTAAGATTTTAATCTTTGCTGAGAGTTAAGTTATTCATTGTGTTCATGTTAATGACTTAGCAGTACTCTCATTGTGACTTTAGTTTCTCAAGTTATAAAAGATAGTTTCAGTATATTTACTTCAGAATCTAATTTGATTTATATTTTGATTTCTGATTTTGATTAAAAGCCTTTGGCTGGTGTATTCTTTGTACTATATTTATTTAACTCTTTCTTATTAGTACATGTATATAGTACACAATGTTTACATTCCTTTGGGGAGTTGGTACATGTACATAATACGTCCTAATTCCTTTTTTAATGCCCTTTTCTTTCCCTCTCTCCCCCCTCTACCCATCTCTTCATCCCTTCCTGTTATCATTAGTACACATTGGCAGTATCTGATGTTTACATTCCTTATGTAGAGTTGGCATATGGCCATAACACATCTTAATTTCTCTTTTCACTCTTTATCCCTCCTCCCTCTGTTTCTTGATCCTCCTCCCCTTTGAGAATGGCCTATCTCCCCACTTCCTATTACCTATCTTTTATTTTGCTCCTTATTTATACTTGGATTTCTCATATAAGAGAAACCATGTGGTGTTTAAATGTGGGGCTCTGATTTATTTCACTAAATATTATGATCTCAAGGTGCCTCTGTTTTCTTACAAATAATTCAAGTTTATCTTTTTATGACAGAATACTATTCCATTATGTGTAAATACCATGTTTTCTTTATCCATTCATCTGTTGATTGACATATAGGCTGCTTCCAAGGTCTAGCTATTATGAATTGTTCCGCTATAAACACCGTAGGCATGTACCACTGTAATATGATATCGTTAACTCTTTAGGTAAGATACCTAGAAGGGAAAAACCCGGGTCAAATGGAATTTCTAGTTTAAGTTTTTTAGGAACCTGCATACTGATTTTTTATTTGTACTCCTTCTTCTGTGAAGTATCTATTCATTTCACTTGCTCAATTTTTGATTAGATCTTTTTATTCTTTGGGTTAATGATAATTGTCTTCACTTTAGTGACTGATGCACTTAAGTGCTTTAAATTTAAGCTATATTTTACTGGATTATTAGCTTATATTCACTCATTAGATTCCAATTTCTTGAGGCTTGGAATTTTCTGTACATTCTCAAAGATTGTGCTATTGTAACCAGTTTTTGGTGGGAGAACTCTTGTCCCGAGGACAATGATGAGTGAAGGTGACCTGAGGACACACAGGAGGGCAATGCAGGAGAGCAGTTTACTAGAGAACAAAGGAAGGCTCTGCTAGCTAGGAGGGGCTTCAAGGGAGGATGCCAGGGACACCCAAGTTTAGGAGTTTATATGGACTTTGTTGGGTTATTTGTTGGACACTTGAAAAGGAGACAATGAAAGTATGTGGTTTCTGTTTGTAACTAGGCCTCCAGTGTTACAAGAGCAGATTTCCTTTGGGCCCCGATTTCCCAAGGCAAATCTCAGTTTACCCAAACCCTTGTCCCTTGGAAGAATGTGCTTGTCATTTTTAGGAAGGCCTTTAACTTCAGGACAGACTTCCCCTACCCTCCAGCTTCCCAGGGCAGATTCAGTGAGATTCCTTCCCTTGTGTTCCAATTTTCCCAGGGCCTATCTCAACTTACTCTGGTCCCTATCCCAACTGTCTATTGTTTTGCTGTCCCTGGGTCTCACTATGATTTGAATAAGTGTCCTCCAAAGACCCATGTGCTGAAGTCCTGGCCCCCAGCCTGGTGCTACTGGGAGATGGTAGAGCCATTAACAAGAAGACCCCAGCTGGAGGCCTTCCAGGCAATTGCTTGGAAGGCTTCCTTTACTTCCCAGCCATAGTGAAATAAACAGATTCTGGTGCTGTACATTCCTGCTATGACATGCTGCCTTGCCGGAGGACACAAAACAACTAGTAACTACAAAATGCAATTTAACTTCACTATCTCATATGTTTTGGTACAGTTGCAGGTAGCTGGCTAACTTAAATTTGTAGATGTTCTCTTCCAGAGACCACACTAAATAAGTAATTATCAAATGCATGAGTGAATTAATGGACCTCTATTTATCTTCCAATAGTCAACATATTATGATTCCAACTCAAGCATCCCAGTTCCTATATGAATGATTAAGTTGGTAATGCCAACATTTTAGAATGTTTTATAGAATAGTCTAGAAACTTAATTTTCTTTTAGGAGTATAGTGTTTGAATTTTTCTAAAATTTTTGTCAATCTCTATAAACAATTTACTTGGGACAAAAATAGAAATAATTACTATTCATTCAGAAAATTATCAAACTGAGCTGTTGACAAGAAATTTCAAGACGTAAATTTCTTTTTTACTTAATGGCAAAACATAGTAAGTTCTGCTGAAAACCTAACATTTGGGAAGTTTTGACATATACTTTAACAGATCATTTTTTTTTACATTAATTCAAAACTCAATCCTTAAACTAAAATTATTTTTACAGTTAATTAAAAGGTTACATACAGAGTTATTCTGAATTGCATATATTAAATGTTACATTTCTAGGTATTATGGAGGTAGTAAAAAGACACTTATATTAAGCACTTAATTAAAAAGGCGGTGAAAGTTAAACAAATACGAATTGTAGGATATTTTTCAATCAGTGCGATGACTGGAAATAGACTATCAGATTGCCTTGAAGATAATAAGACCTTAGTATGCTTTATTATCTGCAAGTTGCTTATGACTTGAAATATAAAAATGTTTAAATGTAAAATGAGAACAATATCCATCCTATGTTTGAGTTTGTTGGGAGATGAGAATGAAATTATAAATTTAAAAATTAATGATTATGCTTTGACTGAGTAAGTGTGACCAAAACTGGAGCCCAGTCCATAGAGACCAAACTTTCAGGAGTGCAGAGGAAATCATGGGTATTCATTCCATTCACACACACATCAAATACCCTCCAATTAACAGACTAAAAAGGCTAATTGTGAAACAATGATTCCACCATCAGGTCCCTGTGTTTCTACTATTTCAAGATTTTTCTAAATAATAGGATCTTTACAACTTTGGCCTCTGAACTTTACAGCTAATTCTTCCCTTTTGTTTTCAGGCCCAGGCATGAATAAAAATGCCTCCCTCATTTTCCTCCCTTTGGTTTAGTGAAAATAGGCAGAAGTTTTCACAATTTTTCTAGAAGGCTTTACTAAGGAGATAAGGTTAACTGACAAAAAATATTGCAAAGTAAAAAGTAAATTACAGCCAGGCATGGTGACGCACGCCTGTAATCCCAGCACTCTGGAAGCTGAGGCAGGAAGATTCCCGCAAGTTCAAGGCCAGCCTGGGGTATATAGTGAGTTCAGGGGCAGCCTGAACTACAAAGGGAGACCCTGCCTCAAAAATTAAAAAGTAAATTACAATACCTTCTCAATTCTGCTGAGAAGTAGCAGTCTGAACTGGAAGCCTGAGTTCCATTCATAGTTTTTACATAGCCCATCTCATAGTCTTTGGGAAATTTTATTTTTATATGGGTCAGTTTTCTTACTCATCTCATTTTTGTGGGACTGCATAACCTTTGTTCCTTTTCTCCAGCCCCACTGTGATTAAATGTGAGTTAATGGATAAAGATGCTTGTTAGTTTTGGGACACTAGATAAAATCTGTAACAGACCTAAAGTCCCAAAGTACACTACTCAACTCCTTGTTTGCCTGGAACTGATGTTCCGGACACCACAATCTATAGAACAAGCTGCAAATGTCTGCTGACCATCAATACGTGACAGTCGACCACTAACCTTTGTCCCTTTTCTTCAATTCTATATGTTAAGTTCCCCCTCAACCCCCTATAAGAACAGCCTCGGACTCTGAGCCAGTTGCCTCTCTAAGCTATTTTGCTTTGGGAGTGCTGTCTGGCCAGACTAATAAAGGTCTGTTTTATTTTCCAACTTGTCCGGTGTGTTCCTTCCCGGGTGTTCTTCGCTGCAGTCAGCTCCTCAGAGCGTTTGGTAAGGCCCTCGGTCTTACAATTTTCACCTACATAGTCTCCTGGAAAGAGGCAAAATATGAGTTAGACTGAAAACTATTTTGATGCTATAGATAAGAGTATGTTTTTCATTAACTCACATTTATAGATTTTAATTAAGTGATGTAAGCAGAAATCCAATAATAGAAGCCTTCACAAATTATTGTGCAAATTAATACTTAAATGTTGTATTAATGATCATTTCTGAAAATGCCACCGGTGAATCTGAAAATGTTATTTCACACCTTGCTCTTAATAAAGAAATAATTCATGATTTATATGGCATATTTAGCACAATGTATCCTCTTCTTCCTCCAATTTAGCAAAATTATGAAAACATAATTCTCTATTGTCATTTAATAGGTAGGGTGCATAAGGAAAGCATTTCAATAATGAAAACAAGAAATATTTTTATGCCATTCCAGGTAAAATTTCCTATCAAGAAAAATATAATTTGAAGGTGGGCTTGAAATATAAAAGTATTAGTTCCAATGAATATAGTGAAGATAAGGAGTCAAAAGTAATAAGCATTTTCCTAGCAATACTTCAAAATTAGAATGAATATATGATGTATTGTCTTCATAATGTAGAAGAACTTTTTAAAGTATTTTTAAATGAAATGATAATAGTAATTTGAAGGAGTATTTCATAATGAAAGCAAAATGTTTGATTTCTCACATTTGTATGAAATTTAAAGATTCTGAAAGTATTATCAAATAAATATGCAATTACTTTGAGAATTTCCACACTTGAGCTTTTAGAAATGCAATTATAAAATCATTTATACACTATATTATTATCATCATCTCTATTCTTCATTCAAGCCACTTTTATGAGTTCAGACCAAATTTCCCTTTTGCTTAGTTGCAAAACTTTTCTCTCCTTCCTCTAAATTTCTCTACAGCACTGTGTATTAGAGATGGATAACAGTTTCATAGGACTCTACTCTTAAAATTCTCTGTTTATTCTAATTCCATGGCTTCAGTCCCCACCATTTTTCCATGGGATGAGACTGTAAAACAGCGCCTCTGAATCTGTTTTAGTTTTCATATGCTGTACTTGAAAACAAGCAGATATCCCAGCTTGTGTTGTAATTAGTTGTATAAAAGCAGTAGGACCCAGCAGGATGTTAGTTATCATCCTAAAATCAGTCCTGTGAGATATTTGGAGGATAAGGCACAGCTGAGACAGGGAAGAAAATGAAAGAAAACTAAAAAGAGCTATATAAACTTTATTTGAGAAGATGGAGGAACTCCCCTCAATTGTTGATGCAAGACTGATTCAGACTTGTGTGGAGAACCAACCTCACTTCAAGAGAAGTGACTGAGAAGGATCCCATGTTTAGTCAGTGTAATATTAGCTTTAAAAACTGCTCGCATTATCTTACTAAAATGTTTCATAGTAGCAACCAGATGCTTTAACTTTAGTTTGGTAATCGGTATGAATTTACACATGACATTTTAATTTCTGACTTTACTTTTATCATGGTCCTAATGGACCGATTGAAAACTACTTATATAAATCAGTTGAGTACCCTTCTAAAAAAATTGATCATGATTTAATAAATTCATATATTCTTATTTTTGAACATACCAACTTTAACTACAGTTCACAGCACACAATCACCATTTTTAAAAAATAATGTGCTTCTGTTAAATCAATATTTATAGTTCACCAAACCCTAAAACAATTGTTTAATTAGATTTAAAAATTGGGTAAGAAAGTGCTAATATTTTAGTAAAATAGTTTCAGAAATGTGGTTAAGTTGATGACTATTCTGCTTATGCTGAAATCTTTTGGTTTTAGAATTCCATGTTGCACACTTCTTTTAGCCACTCTCTTGTTATAAAACATCACCTAATTGATTACTAATAAACTGAATGTGTTAGGGAGATTACTGGAGTCCTTATTCGAGTGAATGGAAATCAGTCTATTGATTTTGGCATTGTGACTTCAGGTGTAATTGATGGTTATAGAATACTAGGTGGAGAATCAATTTCTATTAGAATTTTAAAGATATTTCAACATAATGGTCTACAGTAAAGTATTACTGTAAAGAAATTGGTAATATTCCGATCTCTCTTCTTATATTAAAGATCTGTCTGATAACTGATTGCTGTTGTATGGGTGAGAATCTGTGTGCCTGTTACATTTGTTTTCCTCACAATTTCATTATTCTTTGTTTAGCTCTACTGGCTTGAAATCTCACAATATGTCCTTTATACAAGTCTTTTCGATACTTCAGTAATCATGTTGGAAAATAAATATAAACTTTCAATATAATACTTTGTCACAGGCTAGATTTTTGGTATTTTTCCTTTTTAGAAGGCAAAGAAACAGACCTGAGGACCAGTGGAACAGATTAGAAGATGCAGAAACAATGCCAGACACAGCCATCTCATCTTCGATAAAGGAGCCAAACACCCTCACTGGAGGAAAGATAGCCTCTTTCATAAATGGTGCTGGAAAACTTGGGCTTCAACTTGCCAAAGATTAAAACTAGACCTATATCTCTCACCATGCACTAAACTAAAATCAAAATGGATTAAAGACCTAAATATTAAAATAGAAACTCTGAACCAGTTGGAACAGAGGTTAGGTAGAACCCTTGAAGACATTGGTGTAGGAAAAAATTTTATGAACAAAACCTCAGTTGCCCGTGAACTAGCACAAACAATCAACAAGTGGGATCTCTTCTTATTAAAAGGCTTCTGCACAGCAAGAGAAACCACCAGCAGTGTGAAGAGACTACCCACAATGTGGGAAAAAATCTTCACCTGCCCCTCCCTCAGACAAAGGTCGACTATCTTGAATCTATAAAGAACTTAAAAAGATCAGACCTCCCAAATTTAAAGACCCAATCCAAAAATGGGCATCTGAAATGAACAGACATTTCTCAGACAAAGAAGTAGAAATAGCAAATAAATACATGAAAAAATGTTCAACATCACTGGTCATTCGAGAGATGCAAATGAAAACAATGCTGAGATTCCACTTCACTGCAGAAAGAATGGCTGCTATCATGAAATTAACCAATAACAAATGTTGGCGGGGCCGTGGGGAAAGAGGAACCCTGCTCCACTACTGGTGGGAGTGTAGACTGGTGCACCTTTTCACTTTTATAATTTTAAATTCACTAAAAATGTTGCAAAAGTACTAAAAGGAATTCTCATACACTGCACATTCATTCTGTTCTGTTATCATATTATGCCATATCTTATGTTACTGACATATCTTATGTTACTGTACATGCCATACTGTCTTATATTTCCCTAGCATCATCTCATGTTCACTTTCTGTCCTGGGATCCAAGTCAAAGTTACAGCATAACTTTTATTTACTTATTATACCTCTTTAGACTTCTCTTCACTGTAAAAGTTTCTTAGACTGTCCTTGTTTTTTTTGGGGGGGGCAGGTACTGGGGTTCAAACTCGGGACCTTGTGCTTAAGAGGCAGGCAGGGGAACCACTGAGCTAAATCCCTAGCCCTTTCCTTGTTTTGATGATCTTGACAATTTGGAGTAGTTACTTTCATGTGTGCAGTATCCTTCAATTGGGATTTGTCAGGTGTTTTTATTACTACTACACCAGTATTATTGTTACTGTTGATTTTTTTTAAGAAGAATAAAACAGAGGCAAAGTACCATTTGTATCACATCATATGAAGTATACATACTATCGACATGATGTGTGACTGTTGATGCTAACCTTTGTCACCTGACTGAAGCAGTGTTTATTGTTCTCTGTTGATTGTCAAACTTTTGCAAGAGAATCAGTATGAGTAGATCACACACAAAGTGTGGGGTGTGATGCTCTGCCTCTGTGCGAAGAATATCTATAAAATTATTTATGATTCTTCTGCATGAGCAGCTCATCTACTCTCCCCCACTTTTTACATTATTGAATTGTATTTATATTAGTGTAGGCTTGTGCATATTTATTTTACATTGAAGGTTTAGTCTAGCAATGTTTCATTTAACGTGTTACTCAAATTGTACCTCCTAGCAATTAGAAAGTCTTTTAATTGGATCCCACGTCCCTTTGACATATTCTCCTGATCATTAAGACTTTTGAAGACTTTCTTAAGTTTTAGCCCTACAAGTTGTTTCAGGCTCATCTCTCTTATCACCTGGCTTAGTTCTAAGATCAGCCACTTGTTCAAGGACCCCTGGTTCTTTTTATTGGAGAATAGTATCAGAAGTAAAGATCTTAACACCATGTGTTCTCATTGCTACTGGAATATCATTGTTTATAGGCCTTCTTATCTGACAGGAAGCAAGTCTGTGTGTGTGTGTGTGTGTGTGTATGTGTGGGTGCATGCAGCATATATACATGAATATTTCTATATATAACGATCTGTACATATATTAAGTTTGCAATAGCAGAGGCTCACACAGATGTCTTGAACTCTAATCCATTACAAGATGGATCAGTGTAGCCTCTCCCCATCTTACTTATCTGGAATGACTCCATCCATAAGAGACTTGGCTCTGAACTTGCATAGCTGATCAACTGAGGGTATACAGTATGTATAGTATATACACTATAGTGGTTCCAGAATTGTTAACTCTTACCTCTGTAGAAAAAAAAATTATCAGAGTACAGTACTTATCTATTGGCTTTTTGTTTGTTGCCTTTATCCTTGAGAAATACATTTGATGTCACTCTGATTAGTAACTTTCTTCCTCTCTCACTGAGACTGTCTCATAAATTTTATATAGTGTCTGAAACATACACACACACACACACACACACACACACACTTACTTATATTTGTCACAGTTTGTATTGTGTTCCCAGAATTCCCAATCTCCATATTGGCTCTTTTTAAAATTTACATATTAACTTTCATTCTTTAAGTTCTAAAGGTGTGTACATTTTGAAACTGCAGGATATCACATATCCCTCAACGCTATTGTTCAGAATAGTATTTTGTTTTGTTTTGTTTTGGTTTCTGTACCGAGGATTGAACTCAGGTCCTTGTGCTTGCGAAGCAGGTGATGGCACCACTGAGCTAAATCCCTGGCCCTCAGAATAGTTTTAATCAACTTAAAAGTATCCCCTGTATTTCACAGATCCCATCCTCCACCTTGAGCCCATGGTGCCCAATGATCTCCTTAATGCCTGGATTATCTTTTTAAAATGTTATACACATGGAATCATTCCATATATAGCCATTTTGGATTTGTTTCCTGCATTTGAACATTCCATATGTGTAATTCTGATATGTGTTTGCAAAGCTGATAGCTCTATCTTTTTATCCCGAAGAGTATAATATTCCATAGGTGTATCAAAGGTTGTTAATCCATTCAGCTGTTAAGGATATCTTGGCTGTTTCAAGATTTCAGTGATTATTAGTGAAACTACTAAAAATGTACAAATGCAGGTTTTTGTGTGGAGATGTTTTGAAGTCAGCTGAACAAAAAACTAAGGGCAGGATGGGTGGATCACTTAGTTTGGCACTGCTTAGCTTTGTAATAACCTTCCCATTGCTAGAGAGATGACAAGATCATGCTTCTTTATTGCTAGGACCTCTGGTATTTCTGGGCTAAATTGCATTTAAAAGTAGGAACTCCTCCAAAGACTGCCCCTAGAAAACTTTTCACACTAGCTAATACCAGTCCATGTTTAGCCTTCAGGTATTTGCAAAATATTACATTTCTCTTTACCTGCTGGTTTGATTCCAGCAACTTCTCCAGGAAGGCAGGCCTTTGCTACCTTGCACTGGACGTGCCTGTTTTTCTGGATTTCTGGGGGGTAATTTGCCCTCCTTGAAGGAAATTAATTAAGTTTCCAGTTGTCCCCTTTTTTTCTTGGTGTAAGCACAAGAAAGAAATTGCAATCCTATGACGTGCTGGAAGAAATATCAGGACGAATTTTTAAATATTTTTGGAAAATTTTCCTAATTTTTCTTCTCGTCACTTTTCTTCTGTTTCTCAAAATTTCAATTAGTTTGATACAATACATTATAGATTCATTCACTTTCTTTTTCTTTCATCGTTAATCTACCCCTTGGGAAAATCCTCAAACCTTATTTCCAAAATTACATTAGAAGTGTTTTATTTTTAATTTTCAATAAACTTTCTTATTTTATTTAAATCTTCTAAAATGTAGTTGAAGTGTTTTATTCTGTAATGCTTTCCCCCCAGACTCTCATTGTTTTGGGAATAGCTGATCAATGTATAATTAAAAATTTAGTTATTATTTATTGGGCAGAGGAGAACACAATTAGTGCATTCATAGTCAAAGATATGTTGGGTATTTTTAGGCTCAATATTTTGATCTGTCATTCGTAAGCATTTATGGATGTTTTATTTTATTGTGGTTGGAATGCATGGACCTAATGATTTACTAATAATACATGGGTATTATGTGATTCTTACATATATATATATATAAAAATATATATATTTTAAAATATATATATAAAATAGAAACTTGAAAAGTCATGGTTTCTACAGGATATAAAATCTAATTACATGCATTTGATTATATCTTTTTTTTTTTTTTGTACCGGGGATCTAATTCGGGACCTTACAGTTGCGAGGCAGGCGGTGCTGAGCTAAATCCTCGGCCCTATTTATATCATTTTTGTTCATATAGCTTTTGATTTATCACTTCTAATAAAGGCATGAAGTTGAATTGTATTTTCAATCAATTAGAACAATCTGAATTTTAATGAGGAAGTTTAAGCCACTTGTAACTGTTATCATATGTATTGAGTGTCTGCTACTTAAAATTTTCTATTTTACTCTTTTCATTAATAAGAGGCATATTTTATGGGCTTTTTAAAGATATTGTAAAGCCATAAGCAGTGTCTCAGTTACTAGTTACTGCATGTAAATTAAAACTAAATTATTTAAGGATCAGGAACAGAAAAATTGATTATTTCATGTTTCATTTGTAAAATAAAGTACATGTAATAACTTTAATCTATGTTTGCTTCATTTCTCTCATACCAATTTTTTTATATCCCTCTTGAAAATTGGGATTTAGACCTAGATAAGCAATTTTTATTTTAATGTTATATATTTTGACTTTATAAATTATTTTCACATTTGTATTTTTAATGTTCCTGATAATTGTTTGGACTGCTGCCTTTCAAAGTTTCCCTGCCATTCCTTTTTTTGAGCTAATCATTTTATTTGTGCTGAGCTTAGACTCAGTATTCCTTGGTTTATTGTATCTCTAGAAAAAGTAAGTTTGTTATATACTTCTGTATGTTTATAAATCTTAAAATATCTGACATTTTTCGTAACTGAACCGCCACCTAGCTAGATATTTAACTGTGTTACATTGATGTCTTCACAAACCTCTATAGGTTTTGCTTCAGTATTTAGCATCATCGAGGAATCTGAGGCTATTCTGATGTGAAACCTTGTTTTTAACTTCTCTTTGGTCTGTCCTGTCTAAACCAAGAACAATTTTGAATATTGTGCTTTATACAAATGAATAACTCGCTTCTGTGAATTATTGCATTTTGACAAATTAGTTTTATGATTTGAATTTTAAGTTCATGATAATCTACCCCAATCCAATCCAATCCAATCCAGTTGTTAATATATTTCTATCATCTTACTTTATTCTTGTTAACCCATCAGAGTTTAATTTTTCTTTTAGGTCATATGCTCTTTAATTTAACTTAAAAACAGAAAGTAGGTTTATTCCTAAGATTTAATTGTTTTTAACAGCAAATCTTTACAAAAAGTACAGTGTTAACTATGCAACCAAAAGGCAGTCTTTGATACAGTGGTCTACTGAACAGCCACTGGTAAGGTTGTTTATGAAATTCTCATTGTGTAAGCAGCACTCTGCAGGGTTAGGTCAAAATCTTCCTGTTGTTTTCCCTTACTGATGACCCAGTTCCTATTTTGTTTTGTTTTGTTTTGTTTCTGGTACTGAGGATCCAACTCAGTACTTTGCACTTGCGATGCAGTTGTGGAGCCACTGAGCTGAATCCCCGGCCCAGTTCCTGTTTATATCCTCTCCTCAGACTAAGTTTCATCGTTTAATGACATAAAAACCTCTTTAAAATATTAGGATGTCAAATAACTGTGTATCTAAAGGTGTCTTTACTAAGCTCAAAATTGACTGCTTTCTCTGCCTGATAATATCATTAATTCCGGAATTTTCCCAGCTTGACTTAAAGATCCTTTTGTAATCAAATGCTCCAAATGCTCACAAATTCTATCAAAGGTGAGAAGAGCAAAAGTAATCAACTCTTTCAAACAGCAAGTGGCATTAGCAATTACTCTATTTTAGACTTTTTATAAATACTTAAAAAAAAATCTTTGAGATGTTATAAGTACCAACATTTATAAATAATGTTTCAGAACTTGATTAATAAGTAGAAGCATTTTTAAAGTCTATAGATTTTAGCGTATCAGAGATTAAGTATAGAATGTCCAAAATTCAGGGCTGCCAAGATTTTTCCCTCACTTTTCTATCGACATCATTCAATGTGCCATTAGAATTTCAACCAAAATTATTCTATTTTTGAGAATTGCAATGTCTCAAATAACTATAAAACAGAGAAATGTTAATGATGAAATTGAAATGAAGACAAATTCCTAATCACCTCCAGAAGAGTTTTCCATATATTTAAGGTTTCTTTTCCTTTGTGAATAGTCATCAAGGGCTCTAAAGTAGGAGCATTCACTGAGAATGAGTGAAAATCTCAGTAGCTTTTTTTAACTGGAATGGGGTTTTATAGAATTTAATTTGCTCTTTCATTAGTGGGAATTCCTCTTCATGTCTAGCAGATTGTTGATTAATATTTCTAACTTCTCTTGTACAATTGTATACATTTTCCATTTTTATGAATAATTTGATGAGAAAGTGGAGTGTCAAATTGGATAGCACTATGTAGCTACCACTTAAAAAGTTTGAAGAGGTAGGCTGGGGATTTAGCTCGGTGGTTCTAGCGCCTCCCTTGTAAGCTCAAGGTCCCAAGTTCAATCCCTTGTACCAAAAAAAAAGAATGTTTCAAGAAATCTTCAAACATAATATTTTGTCCTAAACACATGGAAATTTACAATGTAGTTTGGATACATAAGAGTTGTAACACTCTCGTCAGATGTTAGATAAATTTTTACAGTAAGGCAATGACTACTCAAGAAGGCAAAGTTTATTTTCTTGAATATACCTTTGATCTTCTGCATTTAATATGTACATCTTTTAAAGACAATCAATTTCAGTGTTTCTGGAAATTCTCACAGATTTAGCTGTTTTGAGTATTAAGGTTGAGGGTTGATTACTCTCGTTTTTTTTTTTTTTTTTAAGAAACTGCCATCTCTGAATATCCCCAGCAGCACACATTCAGTCACTCCATGTGATAGTCATGGATGAGTTAGAAAAACTAAGTTACCTACGGGATTGTGACCATGTGGTCTTCTATAACCAGGAGCATATAGGCCATGGGTGGGAGCAAGGCACGGGTGGGTGTTGAGGGAGGGCCATGGCAGGGTAAGTCCTAGAGCATTCCATGTCTGGGGTCACTTCTAAGATTCAACAGATACAAGCTGTTCCCTCTAGCTTTCCCCCTAATTATTTATTTTTTCCAACCCCTCAGGAGATGGATTTTGGGGATCATCTTGGCCATCCACAACCTGGATCACTGCCTTCCAAGCTGGTCCTGAGACTCCTTGCCTGACTCATCTGCTATGTTTGCATCTGGCCAGTCAAGTCTACAGGTAAGGTGAGGGGTTCCAGCTATTGGTAAGCTCTGTAGCCTGCAGAATTTCTGGGTCCCCTTGCATAGATTGCACTACACTACATAACTCAGACTGGAATATGAGTGATGCATGGTACAGCACTTAGCAGTAATTGGTTAAAATGATTGAGTAGATAGTTGCAATGGTTTGCTGAAAATAATGGAGTGATTTCTCCAAATTACTCTGTCAAGGATTTAATGAAGCTGTTTTCAATAAAGGGCAGCTAACTGAATGTGCCAAAGACTCAAAATACTGGTAAACTGTTTTCTGCTTGTGAACTCCCATGTCTTTATAGTTGAAGCCATTTCTTATTTGCTAACCTTAAAAATAGATTCTTGATCAGTGGAATAGAACCTTATGTTTTTGACTAGATGGTTGACAACATGTTAGTTTACAGAGATTATTACATTCGCCAAAGTCTACACCATCTGTTCCACACTCTAATTACCGATAAAAGAAAGACCTAATTCATAATTGCATCATAAAAAAGTTAAATGTGATTTAAATGTATTTGTTTCTTTTTTAAAGAACTTAATTATGGATCTGTTACACATTTTTCAATATTTTGACACAGATTATAAGAATATTTTTAAAAAAGTATATAACAATAAGCACACAGATTTTCCAATGGAACAATTTGTGAGAATATGGGCCTTAAAATTTTGTATTATTAGCCACTAGCTTAATGACAGATAAAGGAAATTTGTTATGGAATGAATATTTTGAAGTACCTTTTAAATTTTTAAAAGCTCAGATGACCTAAAACACTCAGTAAACTTATAGACTATTTTATTTCTGTAGGATTCAATTCAGATCAGCAAAAATAATTATGTGACCTATCATTATATATTAAGTAAATAATGATGTAATATGATAGGAAGTGGGAACTTACATGGAAACTTTTAATTAAGAAATAAGTAATTATAATTGCATGGTGAATAGGAAATAGCCACGTCTTCCTTTCTTGAATGTATTGATATTGCTAACTGAGCCATGTTATAAAAAATATGCACTTGTCAAAGGAAGTGTAGAGGGTGGGTTATCTTTGCCTTTCTATTGCTGTCTTCTGTAGTGTGTGTTTTTCTTCCTGTGGTCAAACTGCTTTCCCTTCCATGGCACATAGCTTGGTTTGCATGTCAATCAAAATGTTCCCTCTTTCACAATCCAGGGGTCCTGCTCCTAAAGTTAAGTGAGTTACAGCCCACTCTGAGTTGCCTTTTGGAAGCACTGGGAGAAAAAAATTCCCTTTTCCTGGTGTTGTTCATCTGAAAACATGTTAGTTTGGGGCATAGGAGCTCACTTCCTATCACAAGGTGAAGAGAATCATTTTCCTGATACCACTTGAGCCTTTAGACCAAGCTGTATTTGAGATCAAATTTCACCTGGACTTATAAACTATGTAATCTAATTTATTAATTATGCAGATTTTACTTTATTTCTTTAGCTTATAACCAATTAAGAGCAAATCAATGAAGAAGCAAAATATTCAAGAATTGTATATAAGTTCATATAAAGTTAGTTACATATCATTTGGACTTTAAGAGGAACTATAATATATATATATATATTCATCTGCTCCCCATTATCATATTTACTTATATGAGAAAAATATTATTATTGGAAGCCATCATGGCATTACTTCCTTGTGGTAGGCTTTGAATAAGGTGCTTTTCATATATTATTTAATGTACCTTAGCATAAAATTAAGGTATTTTGTATTTTTAATTATTTAACTTATTTAATATATTTCAAATGTAGATATAAAAGAGGAAAATATAGCATATTTCTTCAAATATATTTTCTTTTATAATAGTACATGATTGCCGTACATAATGATTACATTTATCATGAGGAGTTTGTGCATGCACATAGCACATCTCAATTCTTTTTTTGTCCCCTTCCCTTCCCATCTCTCCCTGCACACTCCAACTACTAATTCCCTTCAAATACATTTTAAAAACAAAAATAAATTAAACATTTCAGATAAAATTGAGGGCTCTATGGCCAATCTCATTTCTATTCATCTCTGTCCAGAAGTAGCCATTCCTACCAGAGCTTCATAGAACAAGCACTTATTTTTTCCAAATGTGTTCCTTTAAAATAATTTAGTCACATATTTATTTATAATGGCATTTCATATTTGGATTACCTATATGTTTAATCTCTCTAAGAGTCTATTGTTTTGCATTGATCATTCTACAAATTAGCTTTTTTTCTCTCTTCATTATTTTGGAGATTTATTTATATCTTGTTTTATTCTCTTTCAAATGCCATATAAATGTACATTTATAAACATGCCACAATGCGAATACATGTTCATGTGTATGTACATTTGGATGGTATCTAGTCTTTTACAACAATAAACACAAATGCACAGCAAGTTTGTGCACCTATAAGTAGGATCTGTGTCTCTGCAAGGATAGCATGTCAGACATTATTAATATTTTTAGACAATTTTTAGGAAGCTTTGCATTATCAAATGAACAGATTGGTTTTATTTTTGTGTTTACTTTATTTAAACTGTTGCTTATAATTACATTTCCCAAAGGAATTGATGTCAACACTAAGATTTACATTAGAATTCTCCTAGTTTCACTCTTCATAAAACTAAGTGAAAATTATACCTCTGTTTATGTTAATTTCATTCAATGCTCCAGGTTAAAAATAAATCTGAAGGTATAATTAAAATCATGGTATGGTTAGATGTGACACACATAACTGAAAATCCTAATATGAAGAGCTTATTATTTTATGATTGAAGAGCTTATAATTTTATGAAAAATTTTATAACAACAAATGTATAAAAATGTAATACAAGGTAAAACAGCTTCCATTGTTTAAATAATAGACATAAAAATAATTAAAGGTAAGAGAAGAAAAAAGTGATCCTTGTGACTGGAAAAGGTGAGAAAGCACACAGAATGAGAACCAGGGTTTTGCACCCCATTCCTTCTATTTTCTTGTAGAAGCTAAATACCCATAGATAAATCAGTTCAGGGAATAAAGAAGTGTTTTAAAATTTAAAAATGTATTGAAAGATTAAAATGTCTGTGGTTTGAAATCCAGTGTTAACTTCTTTAGATCTAAAATTGCTTATCTGTAAAATAAATTTAATGCCTTATAACAACATTGTATCTAAGAGTAGGAAAACAAGTGAATGTTACTAAAGCCTAGGAATTTAGCCCATAAATATTATAGGCAGCTAAGTTAGGTAGAAATTAACAGGCAGTCAGATAAGGAGAAGCCCTCAAGGAAGCCAGTGCCTAAAATGAGAACACATCAGAACTGTGGCAGGAGGCGCATCTGAGGAAAGCAAGCCCTCCAGATTAAAATCACAATGGGCAGATTTATATACTTCCCTAAGGGATGAATGGAAATTGGTACCACCCAGTCCATTAAATCCAGATATCCATCAGACACCCTTGAACCCATCCCTTGTGAAAAATGTTCCTTTTATAAGTCATAGATAAGCCAAGGTGAATGATGTCAGCCAGGTACCCTTGCTATGGCGCTCTGCTTCCCTATTGGATCAGTATTAAGGAAGCAGATATACTTGTAATCTTACTGGTTGATTATAGTTTGACCCACCTTATACCCATATTGTACCTTTGCTGTGTAAATTGCTCCTGACAAAAGGCCTTGGTGGCCACTCACTAGGGACCCCTCCTATCTCACAGGAGCTATTCCTGTACCCCAGTAAACCTTTCCTACTCTTCATCTCTTTTGTCCTTTGGAATTCATTCTTTGATTTCAGGGGACACATTCAGCATATCTGACATCTAGCAGGTTAGGAGTTACATTTCTCCTAAATCATTTAAACCTCAAAATGGGTAGAGGGAACAATGTCAGGGTTAATGTAAGGGAATGGCTTTGTGTAGTAGGAGAGGATATAATGTAGTCAGAAAATGCAATAGATAATTATAACTCATATTTTAGCAAGGAAAGAAGCAAGGAGATTTATTCTCTCATACTATGTCTCAGTATTTCCCTCCCTCTTATCTACCAATTTTCACTACTCTGTTAGTTTTCTAATACCATTAAAAGAGTTTTAAAATGTTTTGAAGTTTTCTAATGCAGGAGACTTGATCAGAATTGCCAGGTCTCTTCTGCTATTAACAAAAGCAAAATTCCTAAGTGACTCTGTTGTAGGAATCATAGGATTAAAAAAGAAGCTAAGTAGAATTCTGGCAACATCTTAGGTTATGTTATACAGGGATTTATGTACAAACCAACATGAATGATGTGGTGAATCACTATGGTTTTGGTTGGGTGGCCAGGGCAATGGAAATACATGCTCATGGGAAGTACTGGTTAGCTTATAATCATGTCAGTTCCTGAATTTGAATGAAGTGAGCCCATATAGCTACATTCTACCAGTACTTAGCAAAAAGGAATCTTCCTTTCAGAAAAGTAATAATGTCTCCATTCAGGATACAATGTAAGTGTATGAGGAGAAAATAAAATATAACAAAACCTAGTGCAAACAATAGAAACAGATGCAGCGCAAAGAATAGAAACAGATCTGTAGGGATTTCAGATATTGGCATGAAAGGAAAAATAAAATGTGCTTACGATGTTCAGAAGTATTTTTAAAGGAGTTAAAATTTTGGCAGAGAATTAAAAACACCAAAAATACAAAAAAATTGAATTTCTCTACTTGAAAAACATGATATCCCTTTGGAACACATCATACAGATTTAACAGCAGAACCAAGGCATATAGGAGAAAGAAGTAGTGAAATTGTTGACCAAGTAAAAATATTCATAATACAACATAAGTTTAGAAAATTGGAGAGAGAAAATAACAAATGAAAAGTCCATTACAAGGCTTTAACACATGTTACTGAAGTATCGGAAGGTGGGAGAGTGTAGAGAACATATGTGGATGATTGTTTCCTTAATAACCTTCAATAAAGCACTTGCTGCTCCAGCTGTTGGGAGTATTGTCAGCAGATATTCAAAAATAACCTTGACTTTAGAGATTTACTTTTTTAAAAGTTCATTACTCTTTTTGGGTATCTGAGTCAGTTGAAGTTGTGTGGGAAAATACCATACCCCGAATGACTTGCCCAGTAAACATTTGCTTGTCACAGTCCTAGAGGCGAGGAGATCCCACATCAAAGTGCCAGCAGGTTCTGTGTGGAAGACTCCTTTCTGGTTTGCTGATGGCTGCCTTCTTGCTGTCTCTCATAGAACAGACAAGGCTCTGGTCTCTACTTATGAAATCACTAATATAGTCACTGAGCTCCATCTTCAGGACTTCGTCTAAGTAATTGTTTCCAAAGTTCCAACCCCCAAATAACATCACAGGAGGGATTAGAGCTTCCACTCAGGAATTTTCTGACTTAAGAGGGCTGCAAAGATTTAGTCTGCAGCTCTGGGAAGCTTGTATCCCATGGTTGACTGATGGGGGTTGACTGATTCAACTCCAACTGGGAAAAGACAGGGGATTATGATGGCTCTTTATCTCCCTGGGATCTGCTGACAGTTTCTTTGCAACTGCTGGACAGCTCACCTTCCCCCCTCTATTGGATGTTTTTGTATTGCTCATTTTATTTCCACAGATGTTGATCCCAAGGTTCTGTCTAAATAAGTGTCCTGTATGCCAAACTCCATCTCAGAGTCCCATTGGGGAACCAAACTTAGGACAGAGATAGAAATTAAAACAAAGAAATATAATGATAAACTTAAGGCTTAGATCTAATTGCCTCATGGAAAATTCTCATAGGCCAACTGAATAAAGTGAAATTATTATAAGGTATGTCAGGGTAATACTAATTAAAATTAAGGACAAATAGCAGCCAGAAAAAAAGATATACTGTTTAAAGTCGCAATAATGAGACATAAACTAACTCTTCAATGGACAGTGGGACCTAATAAAGTAGAATGATAACTTTCAAGGATAAAAAATGATAAAGACAGTTTTGTTAGGGGCAAAAAACAGTTGAAAAAACATTGTATCAGAAGATTCAAACTTAAGATTACATTAAAAAGGGCAAAATGAATGCTACAGTCTCAGAAGAAAAATGTAATAATAGTAATACAAGCAACTGTTCTACTACAAATAAAATATGTAAAATTCACATATATATTAACTATATAACAATTATATGTGAGGGATAGCTGCAATTTCTGGGAAAAGCTGCAAATTTCAATTAATACTGAACTTTGGAATGCTGGATACATAAAGGACACATTTTTTCGTGCTTAGGTTAAATTATTATCATTATAGTAGAAGGAGTGGAATATAAAAAATAAAAGTAATCCAAAGGAAAGAGATGAAAAAATCATAGCACAGATGGTGCAAATAGAATAAGCAACTACAAAAAAAAGTATGTGAGAGAATGAATTTGTTAATTAATTCAAGTCAAATATTTTACAATATCTATATTTCAAAAAACATACTTTAATGATATCCTTAAAAAGCAAAGTGCCAAAATAGTGTGTTTGAAAGAGAATGTATCCGTAAATATATATGTAAATAAACATAAACATGAAATACAAATATAAACAATGTTCCAATAAAAAGTTTAAATAAAAAGTTTACCATATAAGTTTTATGATAAATATATCCCAAACATAAGGAAACAGGAAGATTCAAAGTAAAAGATTAGAAAACACATACCATACATCTAAGTAATTAAAAAAAGCCATAGTTATATTAAGTCAAGCAAAATAGGTGCATGGGCAAAAAGGATTATTAAAGTTAGCAAAATAATCACTTAATTGTGATAAAAGATTAATTTGGCCATTATTCCAAACTAAGTATAAATTTTTATGTAACTAATTGCACAACTGCAAGTAGATGAAACCAGTTTAATAAAATTAAATGAAGTATATAGATTCTGATACACTTTTTAATGTGTTTTTCTTTGTAACAAATGGAATAAGATGACTTTTTAATATCAGTTAGCATTTGGAAGAATTGCATTATGTGTTAAGAAAAGTTCAGTAAATGGATGTAAGTGAAACTGTACCAAACTTTAAAAAATACATGTTATATTTGCTTTGATTGACAATACTCTGGGGTATAAAGCAAGTCTTAACAAATAGTGGAGTCTTGAAATCACTGAATATTTATCCTAAGATAGTGCAAATTAAATAGAAATGAAATATATAAAGTAATTGGAGAGGCTCCCCTGCTGCCATTCCACTGCTCCTAGGGCAGAGAAGATGAGCCGAGGGCACCACCAGCAATCCCCCCACCCCCCCACCCCCCGTGGAAATGATTAGACTCATAAAAAAGCCTCAAAAACAGACTTCCAGATCACCTACAGCAACGCCAAAAGGAAAGGAGGTAGAAAAATCTGATACTCAACAACCTGGACTCCCCGAACTGGCAACAAACCAGGATCTGGAAAAAATGAAATCAGAAATAATTTCTCACATAACAGCAAAGATTGTGCCCATAGTGCAAGACATGATTAATAAATCTACAGAGGACACAGATAAAAAAATAGAGGATCTGAGAAACATGATGGAATCCCAACATAGGAAACAAATGGAATCCATAAAACAGAAGCAAACAGATCTCCAGGAAATTAAAAACTCCATTGAAAGTCTACACAGCAGAATGAGCCAATGCAAGGTCAGAACTTCAGATATAGAAGATAAGATTACAATTAGTGACCAGGAAAAGGGAAATTGCTTCAAAATTGTAAGGAAACATGAGAAAGCAATCCATCAGCTGCTAGACGATGCAAAGAATAACATAAAACTGATTGGAGTCAATGAAGAAACAGGAGAGAGTGCAGATGACATAAAAAAACTGTTCACAGAAGTGATGGCAGAAAACTTCCCAAGGAGGGGAAAAGAACTTGACACACAGATAAGTGAGGCATATAGGACTCCAACTAGCCTCAATCAAAAAAAATCTACACATAGGCATATAAAAGTTAAGATTCCAGAAACCTAACAGAAGAACAAAATTCTACAAGGAGTGAGAGAAAAAAAAAAACAAAACATACAATGGAAACCCCATCAGAATCACAACAGACTTCTCAATGCAAACCCTCAAGGCAAGAAGAGCTTGGAGTGATGTATTTCAAGCCCTAAAGGAAAACAGCCTCCAACCTAGATTGATGTACCTTGCAAAACTATCTTTCAAAATTGATGGAGAAACAAGATACTTTCATGACAAAGAGAACCTTAGGAACTTCATGAATACCAAACCAACACAGGAATAAATTTTAGACAAAATCCTAGGAAAAGACAATGAGGATCACAACCTCAGGAAGCCCAGCAGAATGAATCCATTGGGCATGACAAATTAAATGCAAAGGGGGAGAATCCAACAAAAAGAAAAAGTCATGACAAGCTTTTAAAACTTTTAACTTCATCTCCCTCATGAGTGTATAATTCAGTCTTGCTATTGTACTGATTAGCATTTTTCTGATTCTAGTGTTGCACACCTTTCCTTTTGCTATACTGGCTATTTATCATCTTCTTGTGTCTACTTTTTAATTGGGTTGTCTATTAATGAGCTGTAAGAGTTCTTTATATATTCTGGCCATAGGTTATATGCATTGTAAATATGGTCTGTTTAAAGACTGCTTTTCATTTTAACATTGTCATTTAAAGTTCTAAATTTTGATGGAATCTCATTTATCAATTTTTTTCTTTTTTACATCATGATTTTTGTATCCTAGGTAGTTCTTGCCTACCCTAAATTCATAAGCATTTTCCCTTATAATTTCTTCTTAAAGTTTTATAGTTTTAGTCTTTCATATTTAGGTTCATAGATTCTTTCAAGTTATTTTTATGTATGGAAATAAAGGGTTGAGGTTAATATTTTATATACAGATACCAGGAGTTCTAGTGCCATTTGCAGAAAACACTATCTTTTCCTCAGCTCTTGAATTGAGTTTATATTCTATAAAATGCTAATGTTAAATAATCTTTCAAAACTCAGTGGTCCATATATGTGTGTGGTTCTATTTCTAGATTCTCTATTTTATTCCAATGATCTATATGTCTTTCCTTGCACCAACACTGCCTTGATTATTGTAGCTTTAGAGGAAGTCTTAAAATTAGGTAATAAATGTCTTGCAACACTTTTTAAAAAAACTTTTCTAGGTCCTTTGTACTCCTACATAACTTTTAAATTTCAATATCCAATTCTTCATTTCTAGCAGGTATACATAGACCAGAATTTTTATATATACCTTGTGTTTTCTAATCCTGCTAAATTCAAATACAAGTTCTAGGGACTCCTAGAGATTTCTTAGTATTTTCTCTGTAGATGATCATTTCATCTACATACAAAGGCTTTGCTTCCACCTTGCCAATTCTATCCTAATTGTGTCATTTTATTGCCAGACTATTTTGATTTAGGCCTATGTTTCAAAGTTTAATGGACAGATGAAGAGTAGGCATCCCTCCACCTTAGGGAGAAAGCATTGTATTTTCTCCATTCATATAAGCCATTTTTGCTAGAAGTATGGAGTACATGACTTTAATCTGTTGAGAAGTTTCTGTTCTACTTCTAGTCTCCTGATAGCTTTTACCATGAACAGCTGTAGAATTTAGTCCAATACTTTTTCTCCAACTAGTGATAGGATCATGTGGCTTTTTCCTTTCCTCTGTTAAAATGATGACTTTTGGGGGTGGATCTTCCACTGCTGAACCAACACTGCCATCCCTATAATAAAACCACTTTCTACATCCTGCCAGATCTGACTTCTATTAGTTTGTTTTCTTAATCAAATTTCTATTTTCATACTTTTTCTTCTATTATCTTTATCCAGTTTTAGTATTAGTGCAGTGTTGATTTCCAAAATGAGGGGAGAAGTGTTCCTTTTTTTCTGTTTTAAATTTTTGATATAATTTGTCAGTTAAAATGTATATGAGGCTGTTGTCATATAGGTAGATTCTCAAGCTTTCTTTAATAGGTGCTAATCAAATTTTGTATTTCCTTCAGAGTTAGTTTCATTAATGTGTCTTCCCAGGTACTTCTTAGAATTTGTCAAATTTATTTCAAAACAGATTTTTGTAATATACTTTCTATATTCTTTTAAATTCTGTAAAATCTGTGGTAATGTCTCCTAGATCTTAATATTGTAATTTTAAAAATGTATAATTAATATTGTGAAATAGGAAGTAAAGGTCTAAATGAGCAGGGGAAGTTGGGGGGGGTAGGGGAAAGGAAAGAAGGGAAAAGAAAAAATATGAGAAAAGGAGAAAAATGGAAACAAATTATTTGCAAATAGGGAATGGTGGAGGGAGTGAAGGGAGGGCAGGGGAAGGGGAAAAAAATAAGAACCAAGATACTCACGTAATGGTACAAGATCCCAGTGATGTATGTAACTGTATTTCATACCTAAAATGTACCAATAAACTTAATGGGGAAAAAGGAAGTAATTGGAAAATTCCCACAAATTTTGGAAATTGATCAGATTAGTTTATGTAATTTAGGAGTTAAAGTAGAATAAACCACAATGAAGATTATAAAATATTTTAATTGAATTATAAAAATATTTTACCTCAAAATATGTAGGTTACAAGTAAAATCATGCTTTAAGAAAGATTTATAGCCTAAAGGATTAATAAAGAAGAAAGTTTGATAATCAGGGACTTAAATACGACTATCAAGAACCAAAACAAATAAGCAAATTAAATCCATGGTGAATAAAAAGAAAGAAATGCTGCACTAAAGACAAAAGCATAAATTATTAAAACAAAAGACAAAGAAAAATTAAAGAATAATATTAAATAAAAATATAGTCTTATGAATAAATGATTAAACCATTGGTAGATCTGAACTAAATATAGAGAAGGTACACAAAATTAACTGGAATAAAAAGGAAAATATCACTGTTATCTAATAGAGTGTAAATAATAAAGCAGTTTTCTAACAATAAAGTAAGAAATGTAAATAAATTATATTCTTTCCTGAAATAATTACTAAAACTGACAGAGGAAAAAAGTTTAAAAATCCAATTAATCTTATGCTTATTTTATAAAAATGAGTTATATAATTATGAACTTGTATACAGAGACCAAGATAGACTTACCAATGAATATCATCATATATTTGAGGAAGAAATTGAATGAAGTTAACATAAAAATCTCCCAGAAAACAATAGAAAAATGAGGAACAACCTTCCACTATTTTTTGAACTTCATATTACCTACATGCTAAATAAAAATTGAAAGGAATAATCAAAGAAACAATAATTACAAGCCAACTTCATGAAATAAATACTAGGAAAATTTTTAAAGCAAGTCTTAAGAAACCATGTTCACCAGTTCTTGGGTAGGATAAAATATCATGGAAAAGTCAGGTTGTTTTGAAGAACATATAATTGTGTTAATATTATCAGAAAACTAAAGTAATTCACATTTTAATATAATAAAGAATAGCTATCTGATATTATCAGTAGACTAAAAAAGTGTATTAGAAGTTTAACTATTCATCCCAGAAAAAGAAGACAAACAGTAGAATAAATACACAAGGAAAAAAAAACTTTGCTTCTAGTCTATAAATGAGATGAAGATGCTTGCTACTACCAATTATTTATAATGTTTGACTTCTTGCTATTGGAAGCATATAATAATATAAAGAAATCATTTTGTAAGGATTTTCATTCAAGGAAGTCATTATTTTTGGAGGATATTATTATGTTCATAAAAATTTAAATGTACAATAATTCAATTCAAACACTGTAAAAAGACTTGTTATGTATCAGTCAATATACACGGCTCATCCACACCCTACATACTGACAAGAAACATAAAATAAATAGTACGTACTAAAATTACCTCATGAAAATCAAATGTACATGAATAAATATAATACTGAGACATTCTGTAGAAAACCATGAATCATAGCTAAAAGCAATATAAAAAGACTAAGTAAATAAATGGAGAGTCCTTGTATATAAATTAGAATATAGTATCTTAAAGAGGTTGATGACTATATATTGATATATTTTCTTAATGATATAGTCTCAGTAAGGATCTCCATAGATTTTATGTACAGGGATGAGTACAACTGGAAAATATAGTTCCAAAGTATATATAGAAATTCAAAGGACTAAGTATAACACTCTTGGAAAAACAAAACTGGTTAATAATGCAAGATAAACAGATTAATGTAGAATAGAGAACTCTGAAATAGTCTTGCACACCTATGAAACTTGCCTTATGACAAGATTACTAAAGGATTTAGAGTAAGAAGATGTATTTTTTTCATAAGTTCTCTTACTGGTACATTTTAGGTATACACTACGTTTACATTTATCATTGGGTGCTTGTACCTGTACATGATGTATCTTGGTTCTTAAATTTTCCCCATTACCTGTGCACCCTTCCCCAAATCCATCCTTCCCTATTTACATAGACTTTGTTTCCGTTTTTTCCTTTTCTTATAATTTTTCCTTTCCCTTCTTACCTTTCCTCTTCCCCTCCCTCTTCCACTACCCCTTTGGAACTTTTCTTCCTATTTAAAATTATCAATTATTTGTTGTAATCCTTTTAATTCTTATTTACACTTTCAATTTCTCAAACTAGAGAAACGATTTGGTATTTACACATGTGTGTCCTATTTATTTCACTTAAGAGTATGTCCTCAATATGCATCCATTTAGCTATAAAGGTCTCTAGTTTCTCATTCTTTATGGCTGAGTAGTATTCCATTTTATAAAAAAAACCCTCACATCTTCTTTATCCAGTTTCCAGTTGATGGGCACTTGGGCTGTTTCCAAGCTTTAGCTATTAGAAACTGTCCTGGTATAAACATGGGTGCACATATAACTCTGTGCTATGATTTTTAAAATTCTTTTGGGAAGATACTCAGCAAGGGAATAGCTAGGTCAAATGAGACCTCTAGTCCTAGTTCTTTGAGGTATCTCCATACTGATTTCCACAGTGGTTGCACCAATCTGCACTCCCACCAATGATGGAGAAGGGTTCCTTTCTCCCTGCATCCCCACCAGCATTTGTTATTAGATGATTTCTTAATAGCAGCCATTTTTTCTGGGGTGAGGTGGAATCTCAGTGTTGTTTTCATCTGAGTCTCTCGAATAACCAGTGATGTTGAACATTTTTTCATATATTTATTTGATGTTTTTATTTCTTTGTCTGAGAAATGTCTGTTCATTTCAGAAGCCCATTTTTCAATTGGGTCTTTGAATTTGGGGGGGTCTTATTTATTTCAGTTCTTTATATATTCAGGATAGTAGTCCTTTGTCTAAGGTACAGTTGCTGAAAATTTTTTCCCACATTGTAGGTTGTCTCTTAGCTCTGTTGGGTTCCCTTGCAGTGCATAAGCTTTTAATAAGATGAGATCGCAGTTATTGATTCTTTGTGCTAGTTCCTGTGCTACTGAGGTTTTGTTCATAAAGTCTTTTCCTATGCCAATGTCTTCAAGAGTTCTGCCTAACTTATCTTTCAGCAGGTTTAGAGTTTCTGTTTGCAAATTTAGATCCTTAATCCACTTGGATCTTAGTTTACTGCATGGTGATATATATGGGTCTAGTTTCAATCTTTGGCAGGTTAAACTCGCGTTTTTTCAACACCATTTATTAAATAGACTATCTTTCCTCCCATGAGGATATTTGGATCCTTTGTCAAAGATGAGGTGACTGAGTATGTTTGAAGTTGTTTCCGCATCTTGTAATCTATTCCACTGATCCTCGGGTCTGTTTCTTTGCCAGTATCATGCTGTTGTTTTTTTTTCTTAAATTCTTTTATTGGTACAATTTATGTATAGAAAACATTTACATTTTTCATTAGGAATTTATACGTTTACATGTTGCATCTTGGTTCTTATTTTTTCCCCATTCCTAGCCCTCCCTTCATCCCCTCCACTCTTCCCTATCTACAAAGATTTTATTTCCATTTTTTCCATTTCTCATCATTTTTCCTTTTCCTCCTTTCCTTTCCCCTAATCTTCCCACTACCCCTACCCCTTTGGACCGTTTCTTCCTATTTTGCATTATGGATTATTCATTCTAATCATTGGTACATTTTAGGAATACAATATAATGACATTCATCATTGGAAATTTGCACCTTTACATAATCTCTCTTGGTTCTTATTTTTCACCCTTTCCCAGCCCTCCCTTCAAACCCTCCATCCTTCCTTATTTACAAAGATTTTGTTCCTATTTTTCCATTTTCTCATATTAATTCCATTCCCTTCTTTCCTTTCCCCTACCCCTCCCACTTACTTCCCCTTAGCCCCTTTTCTTCCTATTTCACATTACCTATTATATGTTTTAGTCCTTATTTACACTTTCACTTTCTCACACCAGAGAAATTCTTTGGTATTTATACATGTGTGTCCTATTTATTTCACTTAAGAGTACCGCTTCAATGTGCATCCACTTAGCTATAAATGTCTCTAATTTCTCATTTTTTATGGCTGAGTAGTACTCCATTTTATTAAAAAAAACACATTTTCTTTATCCAGTCTCCAGTTGATGTGCATTTGGGCTGTTTCCAAGTTTTAGCGATCACAAACAGTGCTGCTATGAAGATGGGTGCACATATATCACTGTGGTATGATTCTTTTAATTCTTTGGGGAAGATCCCCAGCAGAGGAATAGCAGGGTCAAATGGGACTTCCAGTCTTAGTTCTTTGAGGTATCTCCATGCTAATTTCCACGGTGCTTGCACCAGTCTACACTTCCACCAGCAGTGGAGCAGGGTTCCTCTTTCCCTACAGCCATGCCAGCATTTGTTATTGGTTGATTTCATGATAGCAGCCATTCTTTCTGGAGTGAGGTGGAATCTCAGTGTTGTTTTCTTTTGCATCTCTCAAATGGCCAGTGATGTTGAACATTTTTTCATGTATTTATTTGCTATTTCTACTTCTTTGCTTGAGAAATGTCTGTTCATTTCAGATGCCTATTTTCGAATTGGGTCTTTAAAGTTGGGAGGTCTGATCTTTTTAAATTCTTTATAGATTCAAGATAGTAGACCTTTGTCTGAGGAAGAGCAGGTGAAGATTTTTTCTCACATTGTGGGTAGTCTCTTCACACTGCTGGTGGTTTCTCTTGCTGTGCAGAACCTTTTTAATAAGAAGAGATTCCACTTGATGATTGTTTGTGCTAGTTCATGGGCAACTGAGGTTTTGTTCATAAAATCTTTTCCTACACCAATGTCTTCAAGAGTTCTACCTAAACTCTGTTCCAACTGGTTCAGCATTTCTATTTTATTATTGAAATTCTTAATCCATTTCGATTTTAGTTTAGTGCATGGTGAGATATATAGGTCTAGTTTTAGTCTTTGCCAAGTTGAAGCCCAATTTTTCCAGCACCATTTATGAAAGAGGCTATCTTTCCTCCAGTGAGGGTGTTTGGCTCCTTTATCGAAGATGAGATGGCTAAGTGTGTCTGACATTGTTTCTGCATCTTCTAATCTGTTCCACTCGTCCTCAGGTCTGTTTCTTTGCCAGTACCATGCTGTTTTTATCACAGTAGCTTTGTACTATAGTTGCAAGTTGGGGATTGTGATACCCCCTGCCATGTCTCTGTACCTAGAATTGCTTTTACTATTCTGGGTCTCTTCTTGTTCCAAAGGAATTTTTGGATTGTTTTCTCAAGGTCTGTGAAGTATGCTGATGGGATCTCTATTGGAATTGCATTGAATCTATATAGCAGTTTTGGAAGTATGGCCATTGTCACTATATTAATCCTTCCTACCCAGGAGCAGGGGATGTCTGTCCATTTTCTGATATCCTCTTCAATCTCTCTTTTCAGAGTGCTATAGTTTTCAGAGAAGAAGTCTTTGATTTCTTTCATTAGGTTGATTCCTAGTTATTTCAGTTTTTTGGATGCTATTGTGAAAGGAATTGTTTGCCCTATTTCTCTCTCCGTGAGTCTGTCATTTGTGTAGAGGAAAGCTATTGATTTTTGTGTGTTGACCTTGTAACCAGCTACTTGACTGAATTTGGTTATTAAGTCTAGAAGACTTTCGGTGGAGGTCTTGGGGTCTTCTATATAGAGTATCATTTCATCTGCAAATAATCACAATTTGACTTCTTCATTGCCTATTTTTATTCCTTTTATTTCTTTCTCTTGTCTAATTGCCATGGTTAATGTTTCCAAAACTATATTGCACAAGAGTGGTGATAGTGGACATCCTTGTCTTGTTCCAGATTTTAGTGTGAAGGATTTCAGTTTTGGACCATTTAGTATGATATTGGCTGTTGGTTTTTCATAGATGGCTTTTATCAGTTTGAGGTAGAGACCATCTATTCCAATTTTTTGTAGGGTATTTATCATAAATGCATGTTGGATTTTCTGAAATGCTTTTTCTGTGTCTATAGAGATAATCTTTTGGTTTTTGTCCTTGGCTCTATTGTTATAGTATATTACATTAATTGATTTGCATATGTTGAACCATCCCTGCATCCCTGGGATGAATCCCACTTGATCAGGGAGTATGATCTTCTTGATGATCTTCTGCATTCTATTTGCCACTATCTTATTAAGGTTTTTTGCATCTATGTTCATTAGTGAGATTGGCCTATAGTTCTCCTTTTCAGTTGGGTCTTTCTCTGCTTTGGAGATCAAGGTGATGCTTGCTTCCAGGAATGAATTTGGGAGTATTGCTTCCCTTTCAATTTCATTGAAGAGTTTAAACAGTAGTGGCAGTAGTTCCTCTCTAAATGTCTTGTAGAATTCAGCAGTGAAGCCATCAGGGCCCAGGCTTTTCATAGTTGATAAGTTTTTAATTATGTTTTCAATTTCATTGGTTGATATTGTGTTGTTTAGACTTTTTAGGTCTTCTTCATTCAACTTTGGTAATTCATATGTATCTAGGAATCTGTCCATTTCTTCTGTGTTTTCCATCTTATTGGTGCATAGGTTCTGGAAATAGGTATTGATTGCCCTCTGGATTTCTGCTGGGTCTATTGTAATTTCACCCTTTTCATTCCTAATTGCATGGATTTGGGCCTTTTCTTTCCTTTGTCTGACAAGGTTGGCTAAGGGTTTGTCAATTTTTTTGATTCTTTTGAAGAATCAACTCTTGGCTTCATTGATTTTTTGTATCATTCTCTTGGTCTCCATTGCATTGATTTCTCCTCTGATCTTTGTAATTTCCTCCCTTATATGAGCTTTGGGGTTGTCCTGTTCTTCTTTTTCTAGAAGCTTGAGTTTCAGCATCAGGTTGTTTAATTGGGCTTGTTCTGTTTTCCTAATATGCGTGTTCAAGGGTATGAATTTCCCTTGTAAGACTGTTTTCATTGTGTCCAATAAATTCCAATATGTTGTATTGTCATTGTCATTTAATTGAAGGAACTGTCTGATTTCTTCTTTCATTTCCTCTGTGACCCATTGGTTATTCAGAAGTGCATTGTTCAATTTCCACGTGTTTATGAAATTTTTCCAGTTTCTTTTGCTATGAATCTCCAATTTCATCGCATTATGGTCTGATAATATACAGGGGATAACTTCACTTCCTTTGCACTTACTTAAACATGTTCTATGTGTGTATGTGGTCTATTTTGGAGAATGACCCATGTGCAGCTGAGAAGAATGTGTATTCTGATTTTGTGGGGTGGAAGACTCTGTAAACATCTGTTAAGTTCATTTGTTCAAGAGTTCGATTGATTTCTAGTATTTCACTACTTATTTTTTGTCTAGTTGATCTATTTGTGACAATTGGGTGTTGAAGTCCCCCACTACAATTGTATTAGTGCATATATGACTTTTCATGTCCGTTAATATTTGTTTTATATAGTTGAGTGCACTAGTGTTTGGTCCATAGATATTTATGATTGTCATCTCTTCCTGTTAGATTGTTCTCTTTTCAAGGATGTAGTGACCTTCTTCGTCTTTCTTAATCAGTGTTGGTTTGAAATCTACTTGATCTGCAAAGAGGATAGCTACTCCTGCTTTTTTTCGGTTTCCTGTTGCATGGAATATTGTTTTCTACCCTTTAACTTTCAGCCAATGAGTATCATTTTGAATTAAGTGTGTTTCTTGTATGCAGCATATTGTTGGATTTTGCTTCTTGACCCATTCTGCCATTCTATTTCTTTTGATTGGTGAATTGAGACCATTAGCATTGATTGTTATACCTGAAACATATTGGCTTATCATTGCTATGACTTTTTCTTTTTGTTGGGTTCTCCCTCTTTACATTTAATTTCTTGTCACGTCAGATGGGTTCATTCTGCTTTGCTTCCTGGGGTTGTGATCCTCAATATCTGTTCCTAGGATACTGTGTAAAAATTTTTGGAGTGCTGGTTTGGTATTCACGAAGTTCCTAATGTGCTCTTTGTCATGAAAGTATCTTATTTCTTCATCCATTTTGAAAGATAGTTTTGCAGGGTACATCAATCTGGGTTGGAGGCTGTTTTCTTTTAGGGCTTGGAATATGTCAGTCCAAGCTCTTCTTGCCTTGAGGGTTTGCATTGAGAAGTCTGCTGTGATTCTGTTGGGTTTTCCTTTGTATGTGATTTGTTTCTTTTCTCTGACTGCTTGGAGAACTTTGTTCTTTTGTTGTGTTTCTGGAATCTTAACAATTATATGCCTATGTGTAGATTTTTTTTTGATCAAGGCTATTTGGAGTCTTATATGGCTCACTTATCTGTATGTCAAGCTCTTTTTCTCTGCTTGGGAAGTTTTCTGGCATTATTTCTGGGAAGAGATTTTTTATGTCATCTGCACTCTCTCCTGTTTCTTCATTGAGCCCAATCAGTGTTATGTTATTCTTTTTTGCATCATCTAGCAGCTGCTGGATTGATTTCTCACGTTCCCTTACAATTTTGAAGCAATTTTTCTTTTCCTGGTCACTAATTGCAATCTTATCTTCTATATCTGAAATTCTGTCCTCACATTGGCTCAGTATGCTGTGTAGACTTTCAGTGGAGCTTTTCATCTGGAAATCTGTTTACACCTGTTTTATGGATTCCATTTATTTCCTATGTTGGAATTCCATCATGTTCCTCAGGTTCTCTCTAGATTATTAATCATGTCTTGCACTAGGAGCACAATCTCTGCTATTATCTGAGAAATTATTTCTGATTTCATTTTTTCCAGATCCCCTTTTGTTGCCAGTTGAGTGGGTCCAGGTGGTTGAGTATCAGAGTGTTCCAACTCATTTCCCTTTGGGGTTGATGTAGGTGATCTGGAAGTCTGGTTTTGAGACTTATTTATGTGTCTTCTCATTTCAACCGGGGGTGGGGTGGGCAGTGCTGTTGGCACCCTCCCGGCTGACCTCTCTGAACTGGGAGATGTTGGACAGTGGCCAGGAGTGACAGGACAGACGGTGGGCCAAAATCCCCTTCCTCTGGGCTGGGAGAGGCAGGCTGAATGGTTCTTTCATAGATTTTTGATGAGGCCTGTGCCCTCATGGAGACATGTTAGTTTATCCATGTGTAGAGTCCCAGATTGTCTCTGGATATCAGGTGCCACATTTCACTGTCCCCACAACTCCACTCTCACTTTTCAGACCTGGAATCTGGAGAGATGCCTCACCACCACCCCAGCACGCTGGCTTCCCCGAGGTGTCAGGCATCCAACACATGAGGCAAGGGGTCCTCAGCGTCAACAGGCTCCTGCCCAATTCTGCTTCAGGACACCTGTAGGCATGGCTGAAGAGAGTGTGGAGGCAGAAATGGCGAGGTCCTGTGACAGAAGACACTACTGGCATGGAAGAGGTGGGGGTTAGAAGAGAGACTATAGGAAGAAAAGGTGATAGGCCTACGTGAGATGGGTTGGCACTACCTCTACAGTCTATCATGCTGTTTTGAATCACAGTTCCTTTGTAGTATAGTTTCAAGTTGGGGATTTCAAGGGATGTTTTCCATTTTTTTATATCCTCTTGAATCTCTTTTTTGTGAGTGCTGTAGTTTTCTTTATAGAGGTCTTTTCTTCCTTTGTTAGATTGATTCCTAGATATTTCATTTTTTGGATGCTATTATAAAAGGAATTGTTTCTCTAATTTCTCTCTCAGTGAGTCTGTTATTTGTGAACAAGAAGGCTATTGTGTTTTGAGTGTTGACCTTGTATCCAGCTACTCTACTGAATCTGTCAATTAATCTAGAAGTGTCTTGACAGGGTATTTTGTGTCTTCTGTGTAAAGTATCATATCATCATCAAATAATGACAGTTTAACTTCTTCCTTTCCTATCTTTATTCCTTTTATTTCTTTCTCTTGTCTAATTCCTGTGGCTAATGTTTCCAAAACTATATTGAACAGGAGTGGTGATACTGGGGATCCTTGTCTTGTTCCTGATTTTAGCAGGAACGTTTTCACTTTTTAACCACTTAGTGTGATGTTGGCTTTTGATAGATAGCCTTAATCAGGTTGAGATAAAACCATTCTATTCCAATTTTCTGTATGGTTTTTATCATGAATGGGTGTTGGATTTTGTCAATTATTTTTTCTGCATCTATTGAGATGATCATATGGTTTTTGTTCTTGGCTCTGTTAATATAGTGTATTACATTTATTGATTTACATATGTTGAACCATCCCTGTATCCCTGGGATAAATCCGACTTGGTCAGGGTGTATGATCTTCTTGATGACACTCTGTACTGTTTGTCAGTATTTGTTGAGGTTTTTTCCACCTATGTTCATTAGGGAGATTTGCCTGTAATTCTCTTTTTTTATTGTGTCTTTCCCTGCTTTTGGAATCAAAGTAACACTTGCCTCCAGGAATGAATTTGGATGTATTGCTTCCTGTTCAATTTCATTGATGAGTTTAAACAATAATGGCTATAGTTCTTCATTAAATGTCTTGTAGAATTTAGCAGTGAAGCCGTAAGAACCAGGGATTTTCTTTGTTGGTAAATTTTTTATTACATTTTCAATCTCATTCATTGTAATTGGTGTGTTTAGAATTTCTATATCTTCTTCATTTAACTTTGCCAATTCATATTTGTCTAGGAATCTGTCCATTTCTTTTGTGTTTTCCTTTTTATTAGAGTATAGGCCCTCAAAATAGGTGTTGATGATCTTCTGGATTTTTGCTGGATCTCTTGTGACTTCACCTTTTTC
The DNA here is from genome assembly GCF_053883595.1 of Heterocephalus glaber. Taxonomy (NCBI): domain Eukaryota; kingdom Metazoa; phylum Chordata; class Mammalia; order Rodentia; family Bathyergidae; genus Heterocephalus; species Heterocephalus glaber. Next base: position 19,728,091 of record NW_028258156.1, on the reverse strand, counting down.
ATTCTTAATTGCATGGATTTGAGATTTTTCTTTCCTTTTTTTGATAAGGTTGGCTAAAGGTTTATCAATTTTATTTATTCTTTCAAAAAACCAACTCTTTGATTCATAGATTTTTTTGTATCATTATCTTAGTCTCCATTGCACTGATTTATGCTCTGATCTTTATAATTTCCTCTCTTGTTAGAGCTTTGGGTTTATCATGCTCTTCTTTTTCTAGGAGCTTGAGGTTCAGCATTAGATTGTTTATTTGAGCTCTCTGTGTTTTCCTAATATGGGCCTTTACTGCTATGAATTTCCCTTGTATAATTGCTTTCATTTTGTTCTTTAAATTCCTGTATGTTGTACTGGCATTGTCATTTACTTGCAAAAACTGTCTAATTTCTTCTTTAATTTCTTCTTTGACCCATTGGTTGTTCAGGAGAGTGTTATTCAATTTCCATGTGTTTGTAGAGGTTTTGTGGTTTTTTATGCTATTGATCTCCAATTTTATTGCACTATGGTCTGATAATATACAGGGGGTAATTTCAGTTCTTTTACATTTACTTTAACATGTCCTATGAGCTAGCATATGGTCTATTTTGGAGAATGACCCGTGTGTAGTTGAAAAGAATGTGTATTTTGATTTTGTGGGGTGGAACACTCTGTAAATATCTATTAAGTCCATTTTTTCAATAGCTTGGTTCAGTTCTAGAATTTCGTTGTTGTTTTTTTTGTCTGGATGATCTGTCTATTTGTGATAGTGGGGTATTGAGGTCCCCTACTACAATTGTATTAGTGCTTATTTCATTTTTCATGTCCATTAATATTTGTTTTGTATAGTTGGGGACATTCATATTTGGTGCATATATATTTGTGACTGTCATCTGTTCCTCTTGGATTGTTCCATTCACAAGGATGTAGTGACCATTTTTGTCTCTCTTAATTAGTTTTGGTTTGAAATCTACCTTGTTTGCAAATAAGATTGCTACCCCTGCTTTTTTCTGGATTCCTGTTACATGTAGAACTGTTTTCCATCCTTTTACTTTCAGTCTATGAATTTCTTTTTGAGTTAGGTGTGTTTCTTGTATATAGCATATTGTTGGATTTTGCTTCCTCATCCATTATGCCAGTCTAAGAGAGATGATGATCCCTCCAACTTACCAAGTACAGAGTTCTGGTGTGCCTTTATTGCAGAGATTCTCTTCACTTTTCCAGTGGGCTTCAGTTTTCATCAAGGAGCTGAGAGAGGCCCTCTTTCTGTTGCTCACTTCTGCTCTATGTTGTGGAGCTCAGTATAGAATAAAAAGGGAAAGAAGGAAGGGTTCCCATTTGGAGAGGGCTCCTATCTTCCTCAGTGGGCTTGTTCTTTGCTGCCATTGCCTTTGGATACTGGCCTCCAGGTCTCCAGTTCCTTTGATCTTCCAATAGAGACCAGCACTAATTACCCTCCAGTCAAATTGCAGGCTTTTGACCTTGGACTAGTGCTGTGTCCTTCATCCCTCTTATTCTGCTGCTTCCATTTTCGAGGCTGAGGAGATCCTGAATCCTCCGGCTCTCCAGAGTAGAGGCAGCCATTGCTGATTCTCCAAGTTCTGATCATTAAAATAGCTATTATGAACTTTCCCACTTTTTGTCCTGTAAGCCTATGTAATATATCCTCTTGTATAAATATAAATACATTTTCTGTTGATATTATTCTTCTACAGAGACCCAATTCATACAGACATAATGAATTCTTTACAAAAGAGGATGTCCAAATGGCCAACAAAAACATGGGAAAGATGCTCAAACTTTTAAAGTTAAAATTCAATGAACTATCTCTATAACATTCACCAAAATGAAGACAAAATTTAAAATCTGAGGAAATTCAAGTGTATTAAGACTAGGTACCAGCAAGAGCCCATATAAACTACCAATATGTAAGACAAATTTCATACTATCTACTGTAATTGGAGCTATGTACTGTTTTATGATCCAAAATCAATATACCTAACATATAACCAACAGCAATCCATGCACATATGTGAGACCTGAGTGACTCCATTTTAAAATTTGACCCCATTTTAGAGTAAGGTGGCCTGGACATAAATTCTAGTTCCAAGAAAAACCACAAGATGCACTTTGGCCACCTGCCTGTGATAATGTTCAGCAGTCCCCTAGCAACTAGCCTAGCAACAGCTAATCAGTAGCTGCCTCAATGTCCCAGATACTCTTCTTGATGGCCTGCAGCAGCTAATCAGTAGTTACTCCAATACCCCAGTATCCCAGGTGTTCTTTTCGATGACTTGAGCAGCTGTTTGCAATTCAGCACACAAAGCCCAACCAATTAGGTTTAAACTTTCAAAACTTGCTAAATGCTAGCCAATTGTGTGATTTGCGTGTGATTTGAAACCCTGCGGCTTTTTGAAACCCCATGCCTTGCTGTAACCTCTATAAAAACCCCTGGTGTTTTAGAGTCAAGGCTCTCAACCCTGACCCGCTGCATCGGTGTCGGATGAGAGTCCCTGCTTGAGCTTGAATAAATGACCCTCGTGTGTTTGCATCGGAATTGGCTCCTTGGTGGTCTTTGGGGACCTCGTGATCTGGGCACAACATTTGGGGACTCTTCTGGGATCCCCAAGACCCCAGGATTTCCGTACTGGAGGGTCGACGCTGACCGGTGAGTGTCTGGTGTCTCCTTGTTTGTCTGCAATCTGGGGGGCCCAATTCTGAATAGGTTGGCAAATGGTCTAGGCAGACGCGCTGCGAGGGCCACCAACCCAGGATTCCTGGAAGACGTTCCGGATCCGTCTGGAGGGGACAGAAGTGTCCCATGAGTACGAGTCTGTGAGACTCCTAGGGGGATGGTGCAGGTCGCTCCCGCGGTATGGCGTGAGGCCGTCATCCCATTTTTGGTGTTGCCTCCAATCGGGCGGAAGACGGTTTTGTCTTGCTTTTTGTTCTGCTGTTGTGTTTGTCTGTTTATTGTGGTGACTTGGATGGAGACAAAGGGGCAGCCTGCGACCACGCCCCTGTCCCTCATGATGGACCACATTAGAGAGGTTAGGGAGCATGCTCATAGTCTAAATTTAGAAATAAAAAAGTCTAGACTTGTCACTCTGTGTAGCTCGGAGTGGCCTTCCTTTGAGAAAGGATGGCCCCCTGAGGGAACTTTTGATTTGCAGATCACACAGAGGGTCTGTGGAGCTGTTTTCCATCCCTACACCGGACATCCTGATCAGGTCCCCTACTTTGTCACTTGGGAGAGTCTAATCTGTAACCCACCCCCATTGGTCAAGCCCTTTCTGCCTCCACAGAAACAGCAGCCAGAGGTAATCCTGTCAGCCTGTGAGAAGACTCCCAGAGAGCGCGACAGAAAAAGGTGGACCGAAACTGTGCAGCTTTACCTGGTCCTCCAAGGAGGAACTGAGGAAGATCTCCTTCCCCCCCCCTTACAACTCTCTCTTTACTCCCCCACAACAACAGGCGGGGAGAGAGGTCCCGGCCCCAGCTGGAGCTGGGGAGGAGGGGCCGGCACCGGGTGCCGGCAGCGGGGATGGCCCCACCCAGAACACTCGCCACTGGTGCTGGCAGGGCTGGCAGACTCTACCATTTTCCCACTGAGAGCAATAGGGCCCCCTGATGAGCATGGTAACCAGCCTCATCATTACTGGCCCTTCGCCACCAGTGACCTTTATAACTGGCATACTCAACACGCCAAATTCTCTGATAACCCTAGGGATTTGATTAACCTATTAGAAACTGTTTTGTTTACTCATCAGCCCACTTGGGATGATTGTCAACAACTCCTCCTGATCCTGTTTACCACAGAGGAGCGAGAGAGAATCCAAAATGAAGCCAGGAAATTGGTTCCTGGTGACAATGGTCAACCCACCACTAATGTTGACATTATCAATGTTTCTTTTCCTTTGTCCCGACCCAATTGGGACTTCAACACAGCAGAAGGTAAGGAGAGGCTCTGGGTCTATCACCAGGCTCTATTGGGAGGTCTCAAAGCAGCGGCTCAGAAGCCCACCAATTTGGCTAAGATAGGGGATGTACAACAGGGGCCAAACGAAAGCCCCGCTGCCTTCCTAGAATGAATTCAGGAAGCATTCCATAGGTATACTCCTATGGACCCAGAAGCAAATGAGACAAAGGCAGCTTTAATAATACACTTTGTCAACCAGGCGGTGCTAGATATTAAGAGAAAGTTACAGAAAGTAGACAGATTAGGGGAAAAGAGTATTCAGGACTTAGTGGCAGTGGCAGAGAGAGTGTATAACAACCAGGAAACCACAGAGGAAAGACAGGTGAGAATTGACAACCACCAGACCCAAAACCTGGCTCGGATCCTTCTGGCTGCCACAGTGGGAGAGATGAGGGAACGTGAACGTCGCCTGAAAAAAATTCCAGCAGAAGGAGAAGGTAAGGGGAAATGCAGGGAAGGCCCCCAGTTGGGGAAAAATCAATGTGCTTACTGCAAAGAGGAAGGCCACTGGGCTAAGGAGTGCCCCCAAAACAGCAGGGAGGCCGCTCAAAGGCCCCCATCCTGGCCATGAACAAACTAAGTGATTAGGGGGGATAGGGCTCGGTGCCCCTCCCTGAGCCCAGGGTAACCCTTAAAGTGGATGGGCAGCCCATTGAGTTCCTGGTAGATACTGGTGCTCAACATTCAGTCCTGCTTAAACCACATGGCCACATATCTGACAAAACCTCCTGGGTCCAATGAGCCACAGGCATGAAAAAATATTCATGGACTACCCAAAGAACGGTAGACTTGGGAGTGGGCTGGGTAACCCACTTGTTTATGATTATACCAGACTGCCCCTACCCTTTACTAGGGAGAGACTTGCTCACTAAACTAGGAGCCCAAATCCATTTTCAGCCCAGGGGCGTGGAGGTCCTTAATCAAGAGGGAAAGCCCATCCAAGTGTTAACTATGAGCCTTGAGGATGAGTATCTGTTACATCAGAGACAGCCCCGTCCTGATCCTGATGTGGAACAATGGCTTGCCATGTTCCTGCGAGCATGGGCTGAGACTGGGGGCATGGGGCTGGCCGCACACAGGACACCTGTGTTCGTAGAGATAAAGTCAGGAGTGGACCCTGCACGAGTTCACCAATATCCCATGACCCTAGAGACCCACAAAGGAATAACTCCACACATCAGGAGGTTGCTTGCTGAGGGTATTCTAAGGCCCTGTCAATCGGCCTGGAACACCCCCTTGTTGCTGGTGCAGAAACCCCACTCAGGTGACTATCGACCAGTACAGGACCTCCGTGAGGTAAACAAAAGGGTTGTAGATATCCACCCTACAGTGCCTAATCCATACACCCTTCTGAGCTCACTCCCCCTGAGCCATCAATGGTACATGGTCTTGGATCTCAAGGATGCCTTCTTTAGCCTTCCATTGGCACCCAAAAGCCAACATATTTTTGCATTTGAATGGAGTGACCCTGAACAGGGCCTCAATGGACAGTTGACCTGGACCCGATTACCTCAGGGGTTCAAAAATTCTCCCACCATCTTTGACGAGGCCCTACATGAAGACCTAGGTGAGTTCTGCCTCTGAAACCCCCAATTGACTCTGTTACAATATGTAGATGACCTCCTTATAGCAGCTGAAATGAGAGAAGACTGCCTAGATGGAACCAGGAAACTCTTAACAGTCATAGGGGAACTGGGATACAGGGCGTCTGCCAGAAAGGCCCAAATCTGCAAACCCGAGGTAAGCTACCTGGGGTATATGCTTAAAAAGGGACAAAGATGGCTGTCAGATGCTAGAAAAGAGACAATTCTTAAAATACCCGTACTGTGCCAGATTCCCCTCAGAAGGTTAGAGAGTTCCTGGGATCAGCTGGCTTCTGCCGCTTATAGATACTGGGGTTTGTGGAGCTTGCGAGGCCCCTTTATGAGGCAACTAGAGACAATCAGGCCTTTCAATGGACAGAAAAACTACAAAAATCCTTCAATCAAATTAAGGCTGCCTTGTTGTCAGCACCAGCCTTGGGCTTGCCCAATATTACCAAGCCCTTCCACCTTTACATTGATGAGACCAAAGGAGTTGCCAAGGGTGTCCTAGTCCAATATCTGGGCCCATGGCACCAACCAGTAGCATACCTGTCCAAGAAACTCGATCCTGTTGCAGCTGGATGGCCCCCATGGCTGAGAATGATTGCTGCAGTGGCCCTGATGGTCAAAGATGCTGATAAGTTGACCTTAGGCCAAGAACTGTATGTGACCACCCCCACACCATTGAAGGGGTTCTAAAACAGCCTCCAGATAGATGGCTCAGCAATGCCCGCCTCACCCAGTATCAGGGCCTGCTCTTGAACCTGACCCGAGTTGTCTTCCAGACCCCAGCCGCCCTAAACCTGGCCACATTACTGCCTGACCCAGACCTGGAAGCCCTGCTGCATGACTGTGCTGGCATCTTGGCTCAGGTACACGGGACCTGAGAGGACCTAAAGGACCAACCATGGCCAGATGCTGAAGACACCTGGTACACCGATGGGAGCAGTTTTGTCTGGAATGGCCGAAGGTATGCAGGCGCGGCTGTGGTCACTGAAACTGAGGTCGTTTGGGTTGAGCCCTTGCCCACTGGAACATCAGCACAGTGAGCAGAGCTCATAGTGCTAACTAAGGCACTGACTCTGGCAAAGGGCTGAATGCTAAATGTGTACGCAGACAGCAGATATGCTTTTGCCACCGCTCACATACATGGGGCCATATACAGGGAAAGAGGACTGTTAATGGCTGAAGGAAAGACTATTAAAAACAAGGAGGAAATTCTCACCTTACTGGCAGCCCTATGGCTACCAAAGAAATTAGCTATTGTCCACTGTCCCAGGCACCAAAAGAACGATACTCCGATTGCCCAAGGAAATAGTCTGGCTGACCAGACAGCTCGAAAAATAGCCCTAGAGGCTGATCTGATGCTGACCACTCAACTGCCTGATCCAGGGGGCACTGCTCTGCCAGAAAAACCTCAGTACACCGAGGCAGACTTAAATTAGATAAAACAACTGCCCATGACCCAATGTCTCAAAGGATGGTGGAAATCATCTGACTGTAAAATCATTCTGCCTGAGGCCTTGGGAGAACAAGTTCTCTCCAAAATGCACCGATCCACCCACATGGGTGTCTGCAAGATGCAGGACCTCCTAAGACATGCTGAAATCAAGATTCGAGACGCCAACTCCAAAATTGAGCATATTGTTGCTACTTGCAAGGCCTGCCAACTGACCAATGCTACTTCAAATAAGGCTAACCCTGGTAACAGGTTGAGAGGAGACCAACCTGGCTCATACTGGGAATTAGACTTTACTGAGGAAAGACCTGGAAAATATGGTTACAAATACCTGCTAGTCTTTGTAGACACTTTTTCAGGATGGACAGAAGCCTTTCCTACCAAACATGAGACAGCATGGATTGTGACAAAAAAACTGCTAGAAGATATCTTGCCAAGGTATGGTTTCCCAATAATGCTAGGGTCAGAAAATGAACCTGCTTTCATCTCCAAGGTGAGTCAGGGTCTAGCCCGAGTTCTGGGGGCAAATTGGAAATTACATTGCGCATATAGGCCCCAAAGTTCAGGACAGGTAGAGAGAATGAATAGGACCCTAAAAGAGACCTTAACTAAATTAGCCTTAGAGACTGGCAGTGACTGGGTGGCTCTCCTCCCCTTTGCCCTCTATAGGGTATGCAATTCACCCTATAAGATGGGACTGACTCCCTTTGAGATTATGTTTGGAATACCCCCTCCCATTGTCCCCAACCTCCAATCAAATGTACTTGTTGAATTTGATGACCAAAAATTGTTATCCTCTTTAAAAAGCCTCCAGCATGTTCATGAAAATGTCTGGCCTAAACTGAAAGCCCTGTACAAGTCTGGGCCACCCCCTGAGCCCCATCATTACTAGCCAGGGGACTGGGTCTTCATCCTGAGATATCAACAGAAAAACCTCGAGTTGGAAGGGACCCTATGTTACTGTTCTGACCACACCCACCGCTCTCAAAGTCGACAGGATCCCCTCATGGATACATTACACTCATGTCCGCCCCACAGATCCACACGCCATATTAACAGACTTCATCCCATCATGGCAGGTATCCAAAGACAACAACAACCCCCTCAAACTCAGATTCAAATGCTCCTGATTTGGGCGGTCGCTGTAACCTGCTGTGCCCAAGTGACAGCTACAAATCCCCATGTCCCCTTCAATCGGACTTGGGTAATTATCAATACTGAGACTGGGCTCCACTTGACTTTGGCCTCAACTGTGGGACCTAGAGTTCCCTGGTTCCCTGAGTGCTTAACGTTTGATCTCTGCCAACTGGCCAAGGATTCTTGGACACATACCCAAAAGTCGGCAGATGTATACCCGGGTTGCCTTTGGAGGATATTTTATGTGTGCCCAGGGGGTGGGAGAACTGCCATATGTGGGGGTCCTGAGACTTACTTCTGCACCAGTTGGGGCTGTGAGACCATGGTTATAGGAAATCCAGCTACATAGTGGAGAGAATTGTGGAAACCAAAAAAGGGACCGGATCTTATTTCCTTGGCTCGGGTTCCCAGAAACTCCCAGATACAGCTAGAATTCACTCCAATGGGTAAACAGGCCTCTGGGTGGGAAACAGGCCAGACCTGGGGTCTCCACCTTAAGACACCAAGCAATGACCCCGGGCTATTATTCACTCTCTGGCTAATAGAAAAGCCACTATGGTCTCACCCTATTGGGCCCCTACCTGCAATCTTCCCAATGCTAAAGCCTCCTCCTACTGCCCTGCCTCCTCCCCCGACTACTACCACAACTACTACTACTCCTCTGCCTACTACCACTACTCTGCCCCTTCTGCCTACTGCCAAGAGTAGACAAAACCAGGTCCAGGTTCCAAACGACCCTCTCTGGGAGCTTATGGTCCAGACTTTTAAAACCCTAAATGCCTCTCGACCTGATCTTACTCAATCTTCTTGGCTGTGCTATGATATCAAGCCCCCCTACTATGAAGGAATAGCTTTCCCTGGAAACCTTACTAAATCAGAAAATGCTAGTCAATGCAGGTGGCAACAGAAGGGGACAAGTAGACTGACTCTACAATCTGTTGTTGGGAGTGTCATTTGTATTGGTAATATCCTGACTACTCACCAACACCTTTGTAGCCAGACTCTCTGGCCTGATTCTGAAAGATACCTTATACCCGCCCCCCGCCCCATGGATGGTGGGCCTGCTCCACGGGGCTCACCCCTTGCGCACATGAAACAGTGCTCAACCAGACTAGTGACTTTTGTATATTAGTACAATTAGTTCCCAGGCTGATCTATCACCCTGAAGAAGATATTTATGCCCCATACTTAGGTAAAGCCCCAACTAGGATTAAATGGGAGCCCATAACAGCCATCACTTTGACAGTGCTCTTGGGTCTAGGCCTAGCCGGAGCTGGGGCGGGGGTTCTCCTCCCTGATTTTGCAAAACAAGCATTATAATGATTTAACAGCCATTGATTTAGACATTGAGAGACTCGAGAGTTCCATCTCTCACTGCAGGAGTCACTGTCCTCCCTGGCAGAGGTGGTGCTTCAAAATAAAAGGGGCTTAGACTTGGTCTTCCTACAACAGGGAGGGCTCTGTGCCGCCCTGGGGGAAGAATGTTGTTTCTATAAAGATCATTCAGGTGCAGTCAAAGAGTCCATGGCAAAAGTCAGAGAGGGCCTAGCTAAATGAAAACGCAAATGCGAACTGGCCTGGGGATGGTTTGAGTCACTATTTAACTCCTCACCATGGCTGACCACCCTGATTTCTACCCTGTTTGGTCCTCTGCTTATTTTGCTGCTTCCCTTGATATGTGGACCTTGCTTACTTAACAAATTGACTTCATTCATTAGAGAACGTGTCAGTGCAGTGCAAATATTGGCTCTCAGGTCACAGTATCAACTTATATCAGAAAACCCAATAGAGTTAGCCCTCCGAGACCCATGATTGGGCCTTGATAGTCTCATGAGAAGGGGGGAATGTGAGACCTGAGTGACTCCATTTTAAAATTTGGCCCCATTTTAGAGTAAGGTGGCCTGGACATAAATTCTAGTTCCAAGAAAAACTACAAGATGCACTTTGGCCACCTGCCTGTGATAATGTTCAGCAGTCCCCTAGCAACTAGCCTAGCAACAGCTAATCAGTAGCTGCCTCAATGTCCCAGATACTCTTCTCGATGGCCTGCAGCAGCTAATCAGTAGTTACCCCAATACCCCAGTATCCCAGGTGTTCTTTTCGATGACTTGAGCAGCTGTTTGCAGTTCAGCACACAAGGCCTTTCAAAACTTGCTAAATGCTAGCCAATTGTGTGATTTGCGTGTGATTTGAAACCCCGCGGCTTTTTGAAACCACGCGTCTTGCTGTAAACTCTATAAAAAGCCCTGGTGTTTTAGAGTCGAGGCTCTCAATCCTGACCCACTGCGTCGGTGTCGGATGAGAGTCCCTGCTCGAGCTTGAATAAATGACCCTCGTGTGTTTGCATCGGAATCGGCTCCTTGGTGGTCTTTGGGGACCTCGCGATCTGGGCACAACACATACACTGCAAGAGATGTGTAAAGGACACCTCATACTAGCCATATGCAAAATAGACATAAGGAGACCATATGTTGGTTATGTAAAATGGAATAATATTTAGGACTGAAATGAATAAATAAATATTGTAAGATACAACATCAGAGTTGAATATTATAAAGCCAGAGTTGAACAAATACTATGATTAATTGTGAATACTTGATGTTCAAAATGCAGAGAAATGCAGTTACTGTATTTAGATGTATGCTTACATAGTATTGGGAAAAAAATCAACTTGCTTTATAAAAAAAAATCAAGAAGCACTTCCTTAAAAAGTCAGGATTATAGTCACCTTTGGAGGGGAAGGAAGTGGTAAGAGATCTGTCAAGATAAAAAGTGGGCCTTGGGGTTCTGTTTTCTACTCTTTCTGTTGATGTGAATAATGAAAACATGAATTTATTATGTGATAAACAGTCAAAAAAACAAAAGAAAAGAAAAAATACACAAACATTACTTCTTGCCAATTGCTTTTTAGGTTATGTGGACTATAGGGCATCGTAAGGCTCTGAATGGAATGAGAATTTCAGGTAAGAGTCCCCTTGATGTACAATGTAGTTTTTAAAATTTTCATAGATATGCACATAGATACACAGGAATGACTGAAGTGATAGCCTAGATGTCCCTCTCATTTACAACTTGTTAATGACCTGCTGAGCAGCAGCCTTGGGCAATCTTTCACTTTTTCTAAGTCAGTCATTAAGAGAGAAACTGTAAATGACCAGCAGGATGTAAATTGCCCTTAGTTAAAAGTGAAAATGTGTTGACTTCATTTGCCTAATAAAATTACTTTTGGCATTATGCCACAAAATAGGAAGCAGCTACAGTTCCTACTGGGAGCTTGAAATAGGACAAAAGATATTTTATACTTTGATGGTTTGGATATGAAATATCTAAATTTTATCTAAAGTAATTATATTTCAAAGGACTAGAAAGTCCTTTATCACTGAAAAATTGTATTTTGAAAAGAATGGGAGCTGTAATAAAGTAGTACTAATATTTTGAACTCTGTTGGTTAAGCAGAATTTAAAGTAATAAAAACAAATTTTATTCAGAAAAATATGCCTCAATTTATTGACATTTATTCTTAAGGCAAAGCATTAACATTAAATCCTGTGATTTCAAGTGCATGTATTGCAATTATATGTACTACAAATCGGTGCAAATGTGCTAATATTATGGATAGGTAAGTTAATTAGATATCTTGCAGGCAGTTAAACAGGGCCTCCCTCAAGGGACTACCAGTTCTCAAGGTGCCAGTCCTCAAGGAGCCAACACAGCAAGGAGCCAATAAGGAGAACTATTGAGGCACATTCACTGGTTAGCATTATAAAAAGAAGAAGTACTACTTCCCCTGGAAATAGATAGCAGTGATTGATGTTCTAAATGGGAAATTCCTTGTAGGTGACTTATTTTCCCATTTGATACCCATTTAATCAATATTACCTGAGTAACTGTACTTGTAATCTTATTGGTTGGTCATGGTTTTGCCCCACCTTATGTCCACCTTGTAAATTTCCATTGGATCTTATAGTTTTGTCCCACTTTGTACCCTCTTCACCATATGGCTTTCCTGTATAACACATCTTTGAACCCTGGGGTGGGTGGACAACCCACTTTCCAGTCCCCCCTCTGTCTCTCTTAGGCAGAAGCTTTCTTTCTCTCAATAAAGTTTTCCTACTCTTAACCTCCATTGTGCCTAGAATTCATTCTTCTATTTTAGAGAACAAGAACTCGTGTTTCAGATAGCTAGCAGATAGGTTTGGGAGTTACCTCTCTTCCTCTTAAATCACTAATACTATTCTTAACTTTCCCGCTTACCTCTCTGCCTTTGAGCCCTGTTCTTTGGTTTGGAAAGACTCATCCCTACCCTTCATTCTGCTGCTTTCCTACCTATTCTTGGGAGGCCTAGTTCTAATGCCCTCAATTACAGGAAAGCTCTCCCATTTTTGGCCTCTGGATTCCTTTACTTACACATCAACTATATAAAATGTATGATCAAAAACTACAGTATGTGGTTAAATAAAAAAGATTTATTACACTAAAAGGTATATTTCTATGAATCTCCTTCTCTCTCACAGGAAATATTTACTTTTTAAAAATTTATTATAGTAAAAAAAAATACTCCCCTACCCTTTGCTTCAAATGCATTTATCCAATCATTCTTGCCACTTCTGGAAGCAGTTCTGGAAGTCCTTTTTCATGAGTTTCTTCAGTTATACTATTGTGGGTGCCTTGAAATCCTGAGTCAATTTAAAACTTTTACCTTGCAGGGTCATTTTGACTGAGGGAAGAGCCAGAAGTCACAGGGTGCCAGATAAGGTGAATAATGTGAATGGGACATTTTAACATGTTTTACAGGCCTACTTTTCTAATGGATGGCATCTATCATATTACTGATGACACCTCACAAGGACACTCATGAAAGAGGAATTCCCGGACAGCTTCAGAAAGTGTCCTAAGTGTTCTAAGTGAGGGGGAGTATTTTGAGGCAGAAAAATCATTTTTCTGTAATGAATTTTTAAAATTTAAATATTAACTATCTTTTTCAATCATCTCTCATACAATATCATAATAGCCCAATACTTGGTTTATCTACATGTTTTTAGAAACTAGATTATAAAATTATCTATGGACAGAGAGATGTCTTGTTTGTCCTTATATGTCCATGGACACAACCCTGGTATCTTAGAAGTCTGGATTTTTAATTAATTTATTTATTTATTTTGGTACTGGGGATCAAACTCAGGACCTCATGCTTGCCAGGCAGGCGTTGTGCTGCTGAGCTAACTCCCTGGTGAGATATTTCTTGAATATAACTAAGTTTAACTAAGGTAAAAAAAAAAAAAATTAAGATGCACTGGAGATTTCATTGTTTTTCCTCTAAAGATAAACTAATTTTCAGCTCATGTGGGAATGCATCTGTGTTTAGTGACAGAGTGTGACCAATTTCCAGTAGTTCACATTTAGCAGTTGACAAATTGGACAGTGTTAAGTCTAAGCTAATGCTTTAAGGAGCCATGTTATCAAAGATAAATGATTAGACTCATGCTTATTATTTATCAGATGCTTCTGCTGCTTCAATAGTTGATATTTATTAAATACTCTGTGCCGGGTGGCCTGATAAGCTAGGTGATTGATTTATCTTTTCCAATCACACCACAGAACTGAGATTATATTATTTTGTGTCCATGTTGGAAATGGGAAGGCAGAAACTTTGAGGCACTGATAACTACCCCAAAGTAAGGGAGGTAGTAAGAGGCAAGATGAAGAGGCAGGTGAGGAGAGGGCCTAGACGGGTATCCAGTGCTAGAATCCCATTCTGTTGCTGTGTAGTGTCAATCAAATCAGTACTTTAAGCAATGATGGTAAGTTCTTCAGAAATGCACATTGAAAACCTCCAAAATGACTTTTGCCTAGGCATCAAGATTTCTAAGTGGTGCTTGCTTTAATAATATTACTAATATCAAGAAGCTTATTGAAAGACATATAGATGCCATTTGAAATACATGAAAGTAAAATAAAAAGTGCTAAGAGCAACTTAAATACTGATAGTTCAAGATAGTTCACAATCATGAATGAAGTGACAATTAAGTCCTATAGTATAATATAATGCGTTCAAAGTTAATAGCAGCCTCAGTTTTGTCCTAATATAAGCTTTTGAATTACTTGATGTAATATTGCAGCTATGATATTTGAGATCATATTAGGAGAATTTATGAATTAATAATTGAAAAAAGGTCTTAAAAGAACTTTTGAATTAAGGATATATATGAAGTTATTTCATTGTAGTATCTAACTTTTACAGAGGCTAAATATATTAGCTGTTTAATCTGTTGTGTATTTACGAAAAGGGTATCCTTAGAAAAAGAACTAGCATAATTCTTGCTGTCAAATATATCACTTGTTCAGATTTCTTTAGATAGCTTACTAAAGGATTTGTGATCATAAGAACGCTTTTGTAGCAGCACTTCTTTTCATTTCAATTCACCTGACATTATTCAAGTATAACTCAGTCATTTAATACCTAGTGATATAGGGGGAAGAGATGTAATTCCCAAACCTACTAGATATCTGAAATGTGAGTTCGTGTTCTTTAAAATCGAAGAATGAATTCTGAGAACAGCAGAGGTTAAGAGTAGGGAAACTTTATTGGGAGAAAGAAAGATTCTGCCTAAGAGAGACAGAAGGGGGACTGGAAAGTGGGTTGCTCATCCATCCCAGGGTTCAAAGATGTGTTATACAGCAAAGCCATGTGGTGAGGGGGGTACAAAGTGGGACAAAACTATAAGATCCAATGGAAATTTACAAGGTGGATGTGAGGTGGGACAAAACCATGACCAATCAACCAATAAGATCAAAAGTACAATCTACCCAGGTAATTTTGATTAAATGGAGATCAAATGGGAAGACAAATCACATATAAGGAATTTCCCATTTAGAATATCAATCACTGCTATCTATCTCTAGGGGAAGTAGTACTTCTTTTCCTTTTTATAATGCTAATCAGTGAATGTGCCTCAGTTGTTCTCTATGTTGGCTCCTTGCTCTGTTGGCTCCTGGAGGACTGGAGCTTTAAGGGAGGCCCTATCTAACTGTCTAAAATATCTACTTAACTTACCTATCTGCAATACTAGGTTCACTTGGCTTAACTCCTCAGCAGTGAGTATATTATCAAACTAAATACTCATTGAAGGGCTGGGTGTACACAGTGCATAATGGAGAGCAATGGTTCAGGAAATGGTACAAGAAATTTGGAAAAGAAATTAGGGAAACTATAATCAATGAGGCTTGGAACTAGACAAGATACAGATCTAGTGAGGAATTTGTGAAGCCAATTCCTCCTGTGCCCCAAGAAATCTAATAAAAGTGGCAATGGGAATGAATGGAATCCATAACAGTACTATTTGCACTTGGTCTTTGTGTTTTGAGATAAAATAGCTGAGTTCTTTGTTGAAAGCTTGCCTTTTCTCATGTAATTTGATAGTCTAGGCCAGGCTCTGTACAACTGAACTCTAGGCCACAATGAAACACTTCATAAACTATTCTTTTAGTAGCTTTGCTTAGTTATAGTAATACACAAACCAGTTCAATAGAATCAAGGGTGATCCTACATCTTCAAAAATTATTCAAATAGAGACTACACTCCCTAAACCAGATCATCAACAGCTATTTACATTAAATGGATCTACCTTAGTAATAGCACAGCTGAAATTACGGCATAGTTATGTTTCTCCATTAGTACAAGATTGGCTCTTCTAGTTGGTGTTCTATTAGTTAGCAGAAAGCATGCTTTGACAAAGTTGCAAATAATCAGAAAGTGGCCCACATATCTCCAGCCGCATCTTCTTCTATCTTCCAAACTCCATATGTAACAGAAGCCACATTCTATTTCTTGATTATCAGAGCATTCCATGGAATCTGACACACAAAAACTTTTTATTATGCCTCTTAGAATGCTCTTCTCTAAACTCTGCAGGTTTAAAAAATCTCAAGAAAGACTAATTGAAATGGCACTTGGGAATCTGCCCCAATTTCTCATTAAAGTATGATGAAAGCACAGAACGAGATTGTAAAAGGTCACAGATAAATACGGACAAAATACAACTCAGAGCGAGAAAATGAGTGGAACATCCTGTGATTATAAGATAGGCGAAAAATACGTGTTGCGAGTGAAAGTATGCGAAAGGTGTGACAAAATTCTGTTAAAGACATACCTTGCTCACTTTATGAAATAGAGATAAGGAAGACTAAATAAAGGCAAGAAGGCAAGGACAGTGTGTTACACCCTTATCATCAGAGTTTCAATTGCAGAACCCCAGAACTCAATAATCAATAATTACTATCTCTGTCTTTTGGATTCATTTGTGTTGAGCAGAATATAGCCTTCTTTTTCTGTATTTCACTATTTACAACAGTAAGGTAATTTCTGTTCAGTCAGAGATTTCAAGTCTCTGTTACAAAAAAATGTATGTCCCAAACATCTGAGGGAAACATTGTGGAAATAGTAGGATGAGAAAGTTTGAGCTATCTGGAAAGAATCCATATATAGATTGTGTTTAAAACTATAGGAAGAAATGTAGATAGAGACTACATTGGAGCTCATCAGTGGGTTGGGAGGGAAGAGTCACTGAGATCAAAAGAAAGGAGGGTGTGTTTCCAGAAGAAGCACATACAATTATGTATAGTACACAGTATTCAATAGTGTGATAAATGACTGTTACTGTTTTAGGTACTTATCATAACATGTTGTGCTTTTCACCCTTTAGAGCGTAATTCTACTTATATAAAAGAGTTTACTGTAAAGCAGTGTGCTGCTACACCAGCGGTAGCCTCATGTATCTTGTGTTTAACTGTGTATTTAGATAATATCAAGGGGCCATCACAGATGATTGACGTATACCGTTTCAGTTTGGACTTAGAAGTTGGCACTCTGAGTGGTACTTTGCAATACACATGGATGAAACTGCCTAACAACATATTTCTCAGATTATATTTCCATCACATGTCACATGACTGTATTGAAATTTAAATTTAAAAAAATTGGCCTATGTGGAGTCTACTAGTTAATTAGAATTTTTTCTCCAGATCACTATTTGCTCAATATTAGTTTTGAAAATCTTTCTAAAACAAATCACATTTTCTGATGTCTTGTTAATGCTTGAGATTTTTTTTTAATTATATGGAAAAATGTTTAAGTACTTTTCAGTTTTGCTTTGGTTGAGTTCTTATTATATTTGAATATTATTATAGGTTTTTTTCCCTTGCATAGCTTTTCTTTGAATAATTTTAATTTTTGTATATGTGTGTGTTTAGTGAATGATAATAAAATTAAACATTATTTAAAAAAAAAAGAAAGTTCGAGCTTTGGGAGATAGAGCAACATCTGCTGAAGCATAATGAAAAGCTCTTTCTTGTCTCAAAGAGGAGACCTAATGAAGGATCTATTCAGAAAGAAAGAATAAAAGAGAAGATAATGCCGAAATTGAAATGTTTCTCTATTTTTTTCTTTTAAAAACACATGTTTGTCTAAATTTAAGCTACAGAAATTACTCATGTTTCTTGTAAACAAGCTACAAAGTTGATGGAGTACAGAGAAAGGAAGCATAAAATTTGTCCCATTCTACTATTTATTGTAAACCCTTAAAAATGGTTAAGAATTAGAATTAAATTTGAACAAATTTTGTTATTAACACACAGTTTATATTGGCTGAAATTAATGTGTCCCATGGTATTCATATATATTTTAAATATTGCATATTCCATATTATTTGAGAAAAGCTATAATTTTAGTGGAAGTCAGGGGTTTATTTTTAATGCCCACTTGACATCATGAAAACTAAAAAAAAAAATTATACCACCACCATTATAATTATGATGATTTTTATATATTTTGGACTATAGTTTACATGTAAAAGTTTAAGACTTACAGATTTCTTACTGATGAAATACTTTATGAAATGCTACTATTTTCCTTTAATAATTTATCATTAATGATATTTTCTTTTTCTCTCCCAACTGGTAGGTATAATTATTGAGTATAAGCTAAAATTGACAAATACAAATCGTATAAGTTTTTTGATGTAAAACGATGTTGTGATAAATGTACACATTGTAGAATGATTAAATCAAGTGGATTAACTTATCAACCTTATGTATTTACTTTTTGTGGTGAGAATATTTAAAATCTACCTTAATAGCATTTTTCAAGTACAAAATATATTATAAACTGTAGACTCCTTGTTGAACAATAATCTCCAGAGTTTGTCCATCCCTGTTGAAACTGTACATTTTGACCAACTTCTCCCCATTTCTCAGTCCCTTGCCAACACCCAAACTTTGGAAATTGTCATTCTTCTCTCTGCTTCTATCACTTTAACTTTTTCCTATTCTGAGTATTCATATTTATCTTTCTATGCTTGGGTTATTTTACTTAGCATAATGTTTTCCAGTTTTATGTAGGTTGTTGCAAATGACAAATTTTCTTCTTTTCCAAGTTGAGTGGCATTCTATTTCTTATCCATGTTTCTGTCAGTGGACATGTGTGTTGATTTCCTATGTTGGCTGTTATGAATAATGGTACGATAAACATGGAACTGAAAGTAGCTCTCTGACATACTGACTCACTTCCTTTGGATAAATACCCAGAAGTGAAATTCTGGAACAGGGTGGTGGTTTGAGTTGTAATTTTTCAAGAAATCTATGATGTATTGTTTTTCATAATGGGGACACTAACCTATATCCCCACCAACAGGGTACAAGTGTCTCCTTTCGTCCACATCCTTGTTAATATTTCTGTCATTTTCATGATAGGCATTCCTTGTTGTACATTTATCTGATTATTAGTTGCTACTGAACATTTTTTCTTACATCAGTGGCCAATAAGCCATTTCTGTGTCTTTGTTTGAGAAATGTCTATTCAAGTTCTTTGTGAGTCTTTTGTTTTAATGTGACTGAGTTGTTTGAGTTGCAAATATTTTCTTTCAGTCAAGAGTTATCTCCATTCTATGTTCTCTTGGCTATGCAAAATCTTTTAAAATTTGAATTAATTCATCTGTCTGGTCATATTCATTTCCCAAATTAATACCAAGAAATTCATTTCCCAGATTAATATCAGAAATTTTCCTGTTTTACAGTTTCCAGTTTAAGTTCATTTTAGTTGATTTTTTTATATTGTGTGACATAGGAATCCAACTTCATTCCTGATTCTTGTTAAGTGTGTTGAATGTCTATTAACCTTAAGTGTATGGCTTTAGTTTGGGGTTTTCTGTTCTGTTCTATAGGTTTATATCTCATTTTATGCCATTACTATGCTGTTTTGGTTACTACAGTTTTTCAGTATATTTCAAAATCCAATAATGTGATGGTTCAAGTTTTTTTAAATTGAGATTACTTTGGATATCAGGGTTCTTTTGTGCTTCCATAGAAATTTTAGAATGTTTTTATAACTTTGTGAAAAATGAAATTGGAATTTTGCTAAAAATTTTACTTAATCTGTAGATTTCTTTGAGTGGCATGGACATTTTAATGGCAGTAATTCATCTAAGTCATCAAAACATGAAATCTCAATTTTACCTCCTAGATTTCTTCTTATACATAAGTTCCACAGTACTCTATCTTAATCATTTATATGTCAACTTTATGATGATAACTTTCTAATTTATATATCAAATCAATCTTCTGAATTCCAAATTCACATCTTCAAGTGTTTCTTTGACATTTCTGATGTATCCCAGCAATGTCAAAGACAAACTATCCAGAACATATTCTTTGACTTTTTTCTACTCAAACCCTTCCACTACCTACATATTTCCTTTTCAGACTATATTCTCCATATCAATAAGTAGCCCTATGAGCTACCTAGATAATCAACAACTTTCTTTCTTTCTTTTTTCAGTTATTTTTCTTTTTGGTAAACCATGGTAGCTTCAGAAAACAGAAAGCGTTGTCAAACTGGGTAATTTCAAGAGAATATATAGGTAGGATTTAGGAAAACCACTAAGTCTTATTAAGTATAACAGGGCTTGCAAAAGTAGCACTATGGAAGGATGGCCTGAATGGTCTGAATAGCTTGTGGAAGGAAAGTTGCCAAAATATGGAGTGTATGCTATAAGGACAGGACTACCGTGATTTAAGCTGTGGTTTCAATAGAAGATCAAGCCAACTCGTCATGAGTGTTAAAATTTGTAACTAGATGTTGCCCCAAAGCCTCATGTGCTCATAGGAGGGCATTTGGGAAGGTAACTGGATCATGAAGGTGGTATATATCATCAGTGGATTAGTTGACTGGTGAGTTAAAGTTAAATGTGATGTTAGGAGGTGCAGCCTGGTGGGAACAGGTGAAGTCACTGAGGGCATGGCCTGGAAGGGTCTATCTCCTCCCTCCTCCCTTGATCCCTCTCTGGTTTCTGCCTCCCCTGCCCTGAGCTGTTTGTTTCTCCTCTGCCACTCTCCTTTGCTGTGCGACCATGCCTTGGAGCCAGATGATCATAAACTGAAACTTCTACAAACTGTGAGCCCAAACAAATCTTTCCTCCTTTAAATTGTGAGTGTCGGGTATTATGGCTCAGCTACAAGCAAGTCGGTAAGACTATGACTCATAGGAATAAGTCTTAGAGAATGAAAAATGTGCCCACATTCTCTTTACACTCTCCAGCCTCCTGCTATCCTTTCTTGCGGCCAACCACAGTAGGAAGCCAGTTAGCAAGGGGCTTCCACGGATATAGTTCATGGAAGGCAAGGTTTCAGGACACAAAGTAGTGTGAAATAGTGTGAATAGTGGAAGTGAATTTGAATGGACATATGTAAGACGTATAGCATGTTTTCTCACTGCCCTTCTGCATTTCACCAGCAAATCCCACTAAGCCTATCTACAAAATATGTACAAACTTTGTACATCTTTCCATCTCCACGGTCATTTGTTTACCACAGGCCACCATCATCTCCCACCTGGAATACTGAAATGGTCTCAAACACTCTTCTCATACACAATTTCCTTCCAATAAATACTAATACAGTGATCCTCCTAAAGGAAAAATTATATCAAGGAACTGACTTGTGTATACAATTTATCATGGTTCTATTTATTTCACTATATTGCTTTTAAAAATTATTTAGTGGTTTCTTCCCAAGAGTTCTGAACTTCTTAAGATCAAGAACTGTGTTTTCTACATATATCAGTGTCACAGTGCCACGTTTGGTATCCTTTAAATAATAATCACAGTGAGAAGGGTTTGTTTATTGCATTTTGTTAGTTTAGCTTTTAAAAATCAAGATCAGAATTATAAGTTATGCATACCTGTGCTGCTTTCCAAAGTCACAGATGGCAGGGTCTGCAGTTAGGGTTTTTGAAATCAACATTTATGTATGAAAACATTAAGCTGAACCTACCTGGCTCTTTTTGTCATGATCCCCACATGGCCCCTGGTCACAGGATGCAGGTGAGCACTATCTTCTAGAATGTATATTCCTTTTATAGACTGAATCTGTGTTTTGGTACATTGTCTTCTTTGTCACATTTCCCCAAGCCACCCAAATCACCAGAGTACTATAGTTTCTATTCTCTACTCAGTTTCAGGTCAGAGTACAGAAGTCTTTTTTTTTTTTTTTTCCTTGGTACCAGGGATTAAACTCGGGTCCTTGGGCTTGTGCAGCAGGAGGTGAAACCACTGAGCTAAATCCCTGGCCCCAGAGTACAGAAGTCTTGATGGCTTTCAGTGGGAGGATTTTACAATCAGCTGTGCTGTAGAACTTAGAACTGAGGAAACTGAGGGACTTACTGAGAGTCCCTTAGCTAGATACTAGAGTATCTGTTTAATAAAAGAAAGTGTGATATAATTGTCTACACACATTAAAGTTTTCATCTTTGTCAGTTATCTGTATACGTGCTCTATGCCTTTTTTTGCTTGAAGTAAACAAATTGTCTCTTAGTTATTTGCATTCAAATGGATCAAACCAGTAAAATAGGTAAAATTAGAAAAATATAATTAGTTCTAAAAAGACTATCAAACAATCAGATGTTGAAAAAGCGGAGATATGCTATTTACCTGATGTCAGATGTCCAGCTATTTGTGACAAACTGATGTTTGTCATCGTGTGGCAGAATATCCAATTAAAACTTGTAATTTAAACCAGATGTTTTATTTTGTACATCTGGTAATAACCTGAACAAGAACAAAAAAATCCAACATTTTTTTTCAGGCTGCTAATTGCTTCTAAATATTCTATCACAAGAATGGCCTGAATACAAAAGCAGCAATTACAAAAGCTATTTCAAATAAGTAGTGCTATTGTCATGAAAGCTATTTTAAAAGTATGCACAATACAATTAAAATATCTTTAAGCATAATGTAGAGTTAAAAATAAAATTTTAAAAAATATATATAGTATAATTACATTTATATAAAACAAAATTACACAAAGAATACTATTTTATTCAGGAATATATGAAATAATTTTTAAATGTGCTATGGATGCATGCCAAACTCATGATTATGAAAGCCTGAAGGTAAGCACGGATATGCTATGACTGTCCCCATAAAGGGAAAAGTTATATTTTACTACTTGTTCTTTTATTTAAAAAATAAATTCAAAAAATGAAACATGTTAAAACGTTTACTTGAGTTTTTGCATTACTTGTCTAAAACAAATTTTCTGTAAAAAAAGAATAAAATGAAATTTTGTGTTGAACAGAAAACCCATAATCACTACTAATCACACTTTAATCTCCCTTGAACTCAGTCCCTCAAAACCAGTTATGTAGTCTGTTTTTCCAGAGATCTATTACTGACACTTCATATAAAGGGAATCAAATAACATGAGCTTTTTTTAAAAAATCTGTATTCTTTCACAGAGCAAAATGTTTCAATGTTCATCCATGATATGGCACATACTATAATTTCTTTTGTATAGGGGGATCACATTCCATGGTATAGATTTACCATATTATGCTTATTCTTTTATCAGTTGATGGACATTTAAATTAGTTCTACTTTATGTCAATTATTAGTAATTCATGTAAAAATTTTTATGTAGACATGTTTTTGAGTCTCAGGTATATAATTAAGAATGTAGTTTCTGGGTCTAGAGTAACTTTAATATTTTGAAGAATAATGAACTGTATTCCAAGGTAGCTGTACCATTTTGAATATCCATGAGAAATACAAGCAGGTTCTAATTCTTCTTAACTTAGCAGAACCTGTTATTGCTCAGCTTTTTACTTGCAACCATGGTATTGGATATTGGGTAAAAATCTCCTTGTAGTTTTGATGTGCATTTCTCTAAGGACAAATGATGTAACTCTTTTTTTTTTTTGGTACTGGGGATTGAACTCAGGACCTTGAGCTTGTGAGGCAGGTGGCAGAACCACTGAGCTAAATCCTTGGCCTCCTTCTTTTTAATTGGTACATGTCTGTCCTACATAATGCTTACATTTACTGTAAGAAGCGACACATATGCATACCACATCTCGCTTCTTTTCTTTGTCCCCAGCCTTCCCTTTCCTCCTTGCTCCTTTCATGTCTTGGTCCCCTTCCCATTTGCAGAGCTCTATTTCCCATTTTTCCTTGGAGTTCATTTTTTATTCCCTTTCCCTCCGCCCCCTTCCCTCCATCTCTTCCCCACCTTCCCATTTGAAAAGGATCTCCCTACTTCCTATTATCGTCCAGTTTGCTCTTTCTTTATAATTTGGGTTTCTCGGTGTGCATGCTGCTGTAAGTATCTTCTATTGAGAAATGTCTGTGAAAATTCATGCTCATTCTTCATGGATTCTGTTTCTTCCTTTCTTTGCTGCCAATTCTCTGGAACTGAAACTATACATACGCTGGTATTCTAGATGGTATGCAAAGGATATTTTAGGCTCCTTTGTTACTTTTCACTACTTTCTTTTTAATCTTTCAGATTAAAAAAGTAATTGATTTTCTTCAAGATCACTGATTTTTTTTTAAATCTAGAGAAATTTTTACTTTATTTTTCTTTTCAACCTCAGAATATTTTTCTTTTTTCTTTATAATTTCTACCTTTTCATTAATATTCCCTATGGTGAGATGTCATTCTCAAATTTTCTCTTAGCTTTTGAAATATATTTTTGTGTGTTTACTTCATCTATCATAGTTTAAAAGCTCATAAAATCTTTGGTAAGTCCAATATCTGGCATTCCTTGGAGGATTTTCTGTTGACAGCTTTGATTTTCTCTGTATGAACTATATTTACTGTTCCTTGGCATAGCTCATAACTTTTTGTTCAAATCTTGGCATTTTAAATATTAATGTGCCAACTCTAGAAATAAAATTGAACCCTCCCTGCCACCAGGTTTGCTTTTATTGCTAATTATTACTGTTGTTCTTGTTTGTTGGGTTAGTGACTTTCATGGACTACATCTTTAAAGTCTATATTCTTTGTCATATCCCCCCATTAAAGCCTCTGCTTCATTAGCTTAGTGTTCCACTAATAATGGGACAGAGCTCCCCACTGTCTAAGTTTATCAGTCTCCCTGTCTTTTTAAGGGGCTTAGTGCATGCTTTGGATGCT
Organism: Heterocephalus glaber; assembly: GCF_053883595.1. Classification (NCBI taxonomy): domain Eukaryota; kingdom Metazoa; phylum Chordata; class Mammalia; order Rodentia; family Bathyergidae; genus Heterocephalus; species Heterocephalus glaber. The sequence continues at coordinate 19,703,502 of NW_028258156.1, read as the reverse complement.
TTGGAGGCAAGACATTGAAGCTCCAACAGGCAATTTGCAATTCTGTATTACCCTTCACTTTCTGTGTGCATAGAGCCGCAGAGTCAGGCAGAGGTGAAACTTGAGAACCTTCTTCAGTCTAATATATATACATTTTTTTCCCAAGATCATTAGAGAATTTCAAAGTACCATATGTTCATCTCCTAACATTTTTCTGTAACTTTTTGGGTAAGGCTTTTGTTAGTTCAAAGTAGTAATGCCATCTCAGAGAGCTGTAATGTTAAGCAAGTGTTGCTTACTTCATTACTGATGCCTAGGGGTTAGAACTGTTCATCGGAGTCAGCCCCTGGTCAGCTCAGCTAAGGAGAAGCCCTGAGAACTGAGGTTCTCAGATTCCAGACAGGTCAAATAGTGACAAGGATTTTTGGTACTGAGACTTCTGCACCTTCCAGACTTACTCTGCTCTGTCTCGTGGTTTATGAACTGCTGTTTTCAATTCTACTGTGACTGCCGTCTTCAGTTCTACTGCTGCTGGTTTTCAGGGATGCAATGGAACTAGAGAGGTAGATTTTGGCAAGTTAAAAATACCAGTGTTTACTGCTCTTACAGAAAGGCAATGTTTTCTTTCCTTTTTCTTCTTTCATAAATACTCCTGACAGTTTTAAAATTCCCTAGTGTGTCTCTAGTGTTGTGAAAACATTGTTCTGATAATTTGTATTGATTTTATGGAGGAGATTTTCAGAGATCCTTACTCCAGCATTCTGGGACTCAGGTCTCAGCTTTTTTTTTTCTTAAAGAAATTTAATGTTTCACTGACTCTGAATCTATTTCTCAACTATTGTAAACATTTCCAAGAACACATGTAGTTTGATACTTTGGACATGCATTTCCTTTACCTGAAAGATGTCACCCTTAATAAAGCAAATGATTAAAAAAATTAAAGCAAATGATTAATGAGCTATTTTACTCTAATATTGGATATAGATATGTAAAAGACACCAAATGGGGATTTTCTCTGGTGTACAATAAAATTATAAACCAAAAATTTAAATGGAAATGTCCATTTTTTTCTATAATTGGCAGCACTTAAAATTCTGCATATGGGTAATACATTGATTGAGTTTTGCAGAAAATTCAAGCCAAAAAAGAAGACAATGAATATTTCACCTACAGACTGCGAAGATTTTTGTATAATAATAATGCTGATAAAAATAGTAGCACAACTAAAGCAGCATATTAAATATAGCTGGCAGCTAACTCAAGAATAATACATTTTTGATATGAAGTAAGAAAGTGTCATGTTTCTTTAGGGTTATGTAGAATTTAGAATTCTAGAGCTTTCATTTCATAAGGTTTAGACTCATACAATAATCCACATGCTCTTGCAAAACATTTGAGCTTAAGGTATTTTCAAATATATAATATATGCTCCATTATGTAGTTAATTTTCTGTAGTGGTAATGAAAGAAAGATGTAATATTTTAGTAGAAGGGGAATAATATTGTTTTAATGTGTAAACTTGTTGATATGGTATCAACACATTAGCTATGTGGTGGATGAAATCAGTATCCTAGGAATTGCTTTGACAAAATGTTTGTGTGGTTCACAAAATGATCATGTTGAAAATCCCATCAAAGAGAGACTATTCTAATTGCATTACCAAATAGACTAGTTTATGCTTAGGTAAATTTATCCATTGCTTATTTGTAAGACATGATCCCTTTCCTAATGCACTGTAATTGGGCACGTGAATAATTTCAAGCCCTGTGTTAATCAGTTGATCTCCATATATCTCTACTCTTGCTACTGGTCAATTACTTCCATTTGTTTCTTAAAGTCCAAACCACTTTGCTACCCAGGCATGTAGTCCAAATACATCATGCTTTTACCTCTGAATCTTTTCCTGTGCTAATTTCTCAATCTCCACCTCCAGGACTCAGTTTTGATGTTACTTTGTGAACCCTTCGCTGACCTTAGGTATGATATCAGAGACGTTAAAAAAAAATCACAAGCTCTATTGTTTGTTTTTTTCTTTTTTTATTTGTAGTTCTTGGGTTTTGCTATGTAGTTTGGACTGGCCTTGAACTCACTACGTGGTCCAGGCTGGCCTCAAACTCACTGCCTCCTGCCTCAGCCTCCAAGAGTCCTGGGATTACAGGCATGCACCACCATGCCCATTCCCTAGTACGGTAGAGAAAGTTTCATTCTTTAGAATAATTTGATATTTTATTTATGTTGGTGTTTAGGATTGAACCTAGGGCCTTGTACATGCTAAGGACACATGCCACCACTATTGAACTCTAGCCTTAGTCCCTTGAATAATTTGATAGTTTAGGTGTGGAATATCACTGACAGGATGAAGTAAATGTTTTCAGGATTGGATGTGCAGCATCCTGTCCTACAAAAAGTAGGTTCTCTTTGTACCAACAAACAAGTAATGGTCTTAAAGATAAAACTGACACTTAGGAGAGTGACTGCCAAAACCGCAGAGTGAGAAGCACAGGCACTGTGTGTCAGGTGAGTGTAATCCATAAATTGTCAGAGATTCATGCAGTGAAAGAGCAAGTCTTAGCCTGGAGGCAGAAGGCTTCTGAATTAAGTGAACATCATATGAGATTTGAATGGCAAACTACATCTTCTTGGTTCCTCATTTTCTTTCCCAGAACAATGGCCATTATGTTTTCTGCCTATCTCTTAAATTTCTTTTAAGGAACAAAATGTGCATGTTTAGGGATGTCTTATCAGCAGCACAAATAGTTTTCTGATTCCTCCCCTTCTTTTCTTTCAGCCTTCTTCTCTCTTAGATCTTCCTATGATGCACCTCTTTAATATTTCAGCAGTTTCCTTACTTTCCTTGTCCTCCGCATCTGGTGTTCATACTAAATATTAAAACCCCAGCCCTGAATCAACTCAGCTATTGCCTTTCTTCTTACCTTAACTGGTAATGCACAGCCTTGCTGGAGAAAACAGCACACATTCACCTCTAGGTGCTGCTATCCTCCTCCAACCTCATGGGACTCGAAGTCCATCCAATAATCCTTCTTCATTTCCCAAACAAGGTATTTTTCCACAATGGTACTTCATAACTTTGTCCATTCTTTTCAAATACTTGATTCTTTCCTTGTGAATTCTTGTCACTTTATCATCAGAAAAACAGTAACACCCACCCATAGAAAATCTCAAAGTTCTACATCTATAAAATTAATTGCACCTAATTCACATATTTCCCATTTTAAACCAACATAGTGGAAAAGAATACATCACTTAAAAAAAATAACCTCTACTTCCAATCTCCTCATCCCTGCTTTTTCAGTCATCTGAACCTGTTGACTACCTCTTATGAGTTACATTTTCATAATTTTGTTTCTTTAAGATAGTAATTATTTTTAACAATAATTTTAAGTTCACAGCAAAATTGAGCCGAAGTACGGAGATTTCCCATATATCCTTATCCCGTATGAGGCACAAGCACAACCCGCCTCAGCACCAACACTCCTTCCACAGTGTGCATTTGTTACTAATGTGTGTACATGGACAGGCCACCCGAAGTCCACAGTCCACATGAACTTCACTCATGATGCTGTATGTTCTTCCGGTCTTGACAAACGTATGACAGGAATCACAATTATGCTAGCATACGGAACGGCGTTCCTCCCTTAAGAACACTCTGTGCTTTTCCTCTGTCCCTTCTTCCTTTACTCTTCCACTGCAACCAGTGGTCATTGTCGTTTCTGTGTCATAGCCTCCTTTCACTTAGTAAAATGTAGTTTTGGCGTCTCCATGTGTTTTCACAACTTGATAGCTGATTTCTTTTTAGTGCTATCTTTATTTCCACTGTCTGCTTCATCCTTTGGGAAGTCAACAGCCCTCTATTTAAGTACTCTTGATTCTCATCAATTCTGAAAATAAACCAACAAATCACAAATGATTCTCTGTGAAACTTTTCCTCCATAAATCATCCTTTTGCCCTTTCCTTAACAACCCAGCTTCTTCAAGTTCTCTATTTTCTCTTTCAATTTTTTTTTCACCCACATACTGAAATCTAATTTTCACTCATATGTATCCAGAGTGTCTGTTCTGAATGCAATAACCAAGAAAAACATTTCCTTTGACTTCTGTGCCAATACAGTCCTGGTTTTTCTCCTATTTTCTTCCTTCTTCTTGATTTACCTTTATATTTTTTCCTTTCTTCTCCTGATCTCATTGAATAAAGCCCCAGAGCAGATTTTACTACATACATTTTTCTTTGACACTACATTCATGACTTTTACTACATTACAAACTTAGATAACTTACTTTTCATGCTATCATATCAACCAAATTTGTGCATATAGGAGCCATATCTTTGTTTTTCAAGGTCCATGCAAAACATACACACTTGTTTTGGCTCACAAAATAACATGCAGAGTGAGGACTACCTATGTTACTCATGTGCTCCCATCTTTATCTAAATTTCCTTTTGAACATGTAGTTTTCTACCATTTATTTCCTTTGTCTTCTATTCTAACTATTCCAAACCCCTTCTCAGTTGTTTAATAACAGATAGTCACCACTACAGGTCTAAATCTGAAATTTTCAACCTTGATCTCCAACTCCTCTGACCATATCCATGTATACTTGTTAACATTTGTTACTGCCAGACTCTGAAGTTACAGTGGTAATACTGTTTTAACGACACGATCCTTGTAGTTTACAATCCAGAAGGAAGACAAACTGAAGTAAATAATTATATAAGTAGCTATCTTTACCACTTTCCTATCAGAGAGACTATCATTGTAAGAAAAGATGAAAGGAGCATATCTCTCCAAGCTACATTGAAGTTAGGTAGAAAACAGAACAAGTGTAGAGAAGAATGGGAAATCACATATAGGAAAGCTCAGAGGAAGGAAGAAACCAGGGCTTCAGGGCAACGGATATTAGTTCATTAGAAGTGATAGTGCTCAAATCCAGAGGAAGGTTAGCACAGCAGAAATATGCAGAGATGTTAACTCTGAACATAACTAAGAATAGTTATGCAAGAGCTTGTGATTACTATTTTTTTGTGTCTGTTGCCCAACTTAAAATCTTAACTGAACTTATTCTTCCCGTCCCATTTTCAAACCCCATCATTTCTAGCTTCTGAATACCTGCCCAACTTATTGATATCTTTCTACCTCATTTCTTCACTCACAGTCCTAATCAGTGTTATCTCTACAGGTTACTCTGTTATTCTTTTATCACCTGGCATATCATTACCTTGTCTCTATTTTCTCCTATAGCCTAAATTTCAAACACATGTTGATTGATTTAATCAAATGCTTGCGGAAGAAATTGTTCCATATATACATTCTTTTAATTCTCACTATTAATATGGTTGGTAAGTACTGCTCTATTTCCATTTCATGAATAAAGACATTAAATCACAGAAAACCTATTGTAGTTCTTAGAACAGCTTATTATGTTAAAGGTACTTTCATGTGCTATTTCTTATTCAAGACATTATTTTCTGGCCCTTTGTCTCAAAACTAACTCTTCCTGGCCCTGCATTTGTCTATCCATTCAGGAGGATTGCTGTTATTTTTGAGGCTTAACTTTTATTTCCTTGGTATATACACTACACCGTACCATACAGTATTATAATAACCTACTGTGTGTTCATTTCTTTCTCTGGACTCTAAGCACATTTTAAATATATGTGTGACTATGATTCCATAATTATTTTTGAATTAATCAATAAATTGAGGTACTAAATTCAGAGGTGTTTTGAAAGTGAAAAATGGCCATAAATGCAAAGTAATATTCATAAATAATGATCCCAACAATAAAAAATTATGTTTATTTTTAATTGAGTATATAAAATGAATAAGAAATAACTCTTGCCTCAAGAAAAACTTACATTAAAAAAATAGCTAATTACCACAAATTGAAATGAATGAATTTTCAAGTTGTATGTTCTTAAAAACAGTGGCCTAAAAGTAATGCATTCAGTTCTATTTATAGTCTTTTATTGTTTATCTTTTATATATATGAAATAAGAATCACTAAACAAGGCATTCTGGTATAAGAATTATATAGACTAATTGTTAAGAGACATAATTTGTTTATTACTTGTTAAGAGACATACTTTGTTTTATTACTTAATCAAGGGATTAAGATGGACATCATGCAGACCTTCATCTATTTATTTATTCCTTATTCCATTCACTTCACATTTATGCATATAATATAAATGTTATATAAAAAGTACCATGTTAGGGCCTGGGGCATGTAATTTTAATGCAGTACTTCTCAAACAGGAAAAGTCCTGTGGTCATTCATCATTGGATTGCCCACTAGGGATATGAAACTCTGAAGGAAAACCTGAGAGACTGGAGAAATGATATTGGAGAGAGGGAAACATTGGAAACATCTTATGAAAGTTCTTCACCAAATAATATGTTGAAGGCTTGGGGTTACTGTGCCCATGGAAGAGTAGGTTAGGGAGGTGACAGCCAATATTTGCTTTATGGATTGCTGAAAAGTTGGGAAGCAAATCTCTCACAATTCAAGAGCTTTTTCTAGAGGCTTTCAGGACAATGCAAAAGCCAGCAAAAGAATGCCTTTCTTATCTTAATAATAACTTGTCCATTATAATGTGGTCAGGGGAAAATCAGTATGTGCAGCAGAGTTTTGGGAAATCTGGAAGGTACAATGTAAGAATAAGCGCCCTCAGAGAAACAATATAATTCCTGTATGGTGGAGGTCTTAAAATAAAATATTTAGTCATGTTAAGTCAATCTTAGATAAAATATTCTACATTTTGAAATTTTAAAGCAGGGACTGCTTAGCATCCCTTGGTTACAAAAATAAAGCTAGCCTGTAAATTTTCAATATTTTACATCAGTAGAAAAATTACCTATGACTCATCTGACTAGCATATTAACAAAAGAGTCTATTAAACACAGTAAATTGTTTTATCTTCAAAAGGTTCTGTTCTCTCTATTCAGGCTAGTTACGAAAATGTTATGTACAAAATAAAAAATAAATGTGAAAGGCATCATAAATTATGGAACTACTTCATACTGACTACTTAAATAGATTTGTGGAAGCCATTTCATAACTATGATTAGTTAGAAACACATCTTTTGTGTTAGCTAACTTGGTTTTATGTGTACAGATATTAGCATTCTGTTTTTTAACTAAGATTTTATTTATATTAAAAACTCTAGCCAAAGAAGACTATAATAATTGAATTAGAAAAGTAACTGTTACAGTGCCCCCAATATTGACAATGAAAATAGTATTTATGTTAATTAAAAACAAAGCATTTTTGTGTAGAAAATAAGAAACATTTTTGTCATTTTATTGTGATTAAATTAGTTTTACTAAAGTGTGCAAATATCAATAATAGATTGTTGAGTTCTGATAAATACAGATAGCCATACGACCAATTTCCCAATCAAAACGGAGACTTTTATCATACTTTTCCAGTCAATCTCTCCAGCCTACTCACCACAGACAGCTACTATCTTGATTAATAAGTAATCTGTGGATTAATTAACAAATACCTTTTCAAACATTTTAAAGCTGAATAGAAACTACGTGATTACCCTTTCTTAAATGTTACTCAAACAAGTGACACATAAATTAAAAAAAAACAAAACAGAAGTGTTTGGAATATGAGAAAGATCCAATGTTATATCAGAATGTCATACTTTCTTTTCAAATTGGTTCAGTTAAAAATGCCTGCTAATTAAATATAAAAACAAGGCTTGTTTTTGCAAGTGTGATATGAATAATAATGCACGTATATAAGGCAGACAAGTACTTTCATCTCTGCTCGGAATCTTTAAAGGGATAAAACTCTCCAATAAAAAGTTCTTTTCACAAAAGAGAGATTTACATTTTGGGTAGAACAGTAGATTTTTTTAATTGAATGTTGAATATGTAGGAATATACCTTTCCTACATAGAATTTGAGTCTCTAACCAGAAATAATACCTTGTGCCTTTTAAAATGTACCAAGGACCTTAGAGCATGGGAAATACATGCTTGACAAAACTTTGGCATCTAAATGTCTACCTTAAACACTCACTGGTTTGAACTTCTGGTGCTTCCAAGAATCTTCATCCTGGAATTTTGCAGTGGAGGTTCAAAGAGATTAATTGTATATGCATTTGATAGTTTGCATTGTCTAAATCAAGGATTACATACCTAAGTGTAAACAAGGATGAGGCTAATAGTGTATAAGAATTATACTGGCCTTCTGAGAACTGCTGAATGCAGGGCTTTCGAGACAAGGGAGTCTACATCAGCTCCTATTCATGGTAGTCACACAGAAATTGTTATCACAGAGGCTGATTTAGAAACTTGAATTCCAATTTTTAACTGGAACAGAATATTAGAATTTTCTGTGAAATATCTTGTTATGAAAGTTGATAGCCAGTTCATTTTTTCAGTATTGAAGTCTCTGGGATCTAATTATACTCAAGTGAAGTTAGGTCAGAACTCCAAAACTGTCATCTTGGCCACTATTCTGAGCAGTAAAATGTATCCACAAAGTTATTCTACTACTTAGGGAAAATACTTCAAAATAGTGAGATTACCAAGGAGTTTGAAACTCAAAGCAGATATTAAGTAGTGAATCTAGGAATGGAATCAAGTTCTATTTGTAGTTAAGACTGATGGATTCTATATTAGAGCATGCTGAATAATACTATGTGAGATTAGAGAAGAAACACTTTTGGCTTGAATAAGGGATAGGCAGCATGAAATTCTACACATGCATCAATTAAGAAGGCCTGAAAAATGCCCATGGAAACTGGTCATTTTGAGGTCATTCATTACCAGAGCCCAGACTCTCAGTATATAAGAGGGAGTGTGATGTTTGCATTCCTTCACCCATTCTCAGTGACTTTCCTTCTCTTACAAACTGGAAAATCAAAAATGCACTTATAATAGTAATTATTTTACTGCATCTATCAAATATGCATACTGGTTGCCATTTTGACCCAGAAAGGGCATTCTAAGGTTTCCTGGTAGGATTTGAAGACCAAGAAAAACAAGTTTAGATGTTAACCTAGGAAGTGCACCCAAGATGCACTGAATAATGTATAATCCATTTTGTCAAACAAAGCAACTTTACTTAAGGATCTTCCATGGTTAAGATCTTTGGTGGGAAACTGATGTTTCAAATGAAGAAAATTTAAAGACAAGCCTCTTGAGCAAGGTACATGCAGGGTTAAGGAAAAACAAAAACAAACACAAAACAAAACCCAAACCAAAACAAGGGCATTATACCCAAAGATAAAAACAGATTTAAGTGATTACCATGCAAAAAGTTGAATGGGTATGAGGGTTCAACCATGTCATCAGCGCCATGTGAGGTCCAAGTCCTGGAAAGGGAATTTACTATAGAATTACAGTCATTTAGAAATTGAAAAGTTTCTGAAGGATCGTGTCACAGCAAGGAATGAGTACAGGAAGAATTGGCTTAGAATCTCTTTCTTCTTCCCCTCTGATGTCTTTTGGACATAGCCTGTCAAGCCTGTCAGTAAGGACTCCAAGCGCTGCAGGGTCAGGCCCTCTGCAGCACCCAGAGGAGGGCAGAGTAAAGAGCATATTTCTCGTGACAAACAGAACTTATCCCAGTGATGTAGGACCTCCAAATGATATAGGGGAAATAATATGACTCCCCAACTGCTAGACTTCAGATACGCTGAGTTTGTGTTCCCCAAAATCAAAGAATCAATTCTAAGGAACAATGGAGGTTAAAAGTAGGAAATATTTATTGAGAGGGAGAGATTTTAACTCCTGAGAGACAGAAGGGGGCCCAAGTGGGTTGCCGTGGACCCCACTTCACAGAGGAAGTTTTACAGAGCAAGATCAAGAGGTGGGTACAATGTAGGACAAAACTATGACCAACCAATAACATTACAAGTCTAAGCACTGAGGTAATGTTGATCCAATGGGAAGCAGGTCACGTCGCAAGTATATATGGGAAGAGCAAAACACATTTTTAGGAAGAGATGGATCCGGAGGTCTTTGTAACTCACTGGGGCAACTGATGTCTATCTAGACTTTATTGGGCCAGATGTTACCACTTATCTTATCCTTTAGGGAAGTATGTAGGCCTCATCATTTTGTCTTTGTCTTGAGGCCTGGCCACCAACAGATGTGTCTCCAGCCACAGTTGTTTTCATCTTTCATATTGACTCTCTCCAGGGGCTACCCTGTCTGACTGCCTGTTATAGTTCTACCTAACTTAGCTGTCTATAATACCAGCACTCTGGGAGGCTGAGGCCTGAAGGTCGCAATTTTCAGCCCAGCCTGGGGCATTTAGCAACTTACTAAGATCTCAAAATTTTAAAAAATAAATAAAAAGTGGCTGAGGATATAGCTTACTGTGAAGACCTAGAATTAAATTCCCCGTGCCAAAAATAATAAATTAAAAAAAACCCACAGTGTAATTGGAAAGCTGGTACAATCATGTATTTCTCTATCTTATTGTCTAATTCTCCTATTAGGTTTTAGATAAAAATAATATGAAATGTTTGGAATTACACTCAATACATTGAAGTAGATATATACTACACTCAAACATCAAATGCACTACTTTCAATCTGCTACTTTGCCTGCTCTGTAATAACTGGATATACCTCTCTATAATCAAGGACAGAAGGAGGAATAGACTTAAAGGCAAGATGAAGAATCCATTAGCACCATTGCTAACATTATGATGTTGTTGTTAAATATTTGCCTTTGTGAGCTGAATTATATCAGCTAAAGCTTCAGACAGAGTTGTAAAATCAGATTTCTTCATACCTAGATTGCAATATTTTTCTAATAAAAGAATAGTGTTCTTAGGGCTGGGGATTTAGTTCAGTGGTTCCACTGCCTGCCTCGCAAGAAGAAGGTCCCAAGTTCGATTCCTGGTACCCACCCCCCCCCAAAAAGAATAGTATTCTCTAGAAATAGAAAGGCTAGAAATTAGCAATTTGTATTCAGAGATCCAAAGAAATTTAATCTCATAATGCCATTTTTTTGTGAACAAATGTCATAGTAATAAATTGGTTTAGATTTATTTCTATAAACAAAAGCAAATAAATGGCTATCTGCATCAGTAATATATACTTCCACGTGCCAGTATAGAATCACTCAATGGGATTTGTTTGTGAACTCCACTCTCAGAACTATATCAGCTTTTACAGTCGATTTTCAGAAAAATGTTTAAATATTGTGCTCTTGTTTACTATATTTTACCATATGTGACTGCACTACAATAAAACAGAGCAGACTTTCCCCCCACAAATCATGTGAAAAAAATGCCTCACAAGGAAATCCTTTCCTCACACAGAAAGAATGTTTTCATTTCCAGGGGTTACCATAACAAAATACTACAAGCCAGTGGCTGAAAACAACAGAAATACCTGCTGCTCTGGGATACTAGAAGTCTGAAATCAAAATTACAGTGCCATCCTCGTGCTAAAGTCTGTAGAGAATTCCTCCTGCTTTCCCGCTCTTTTCCATTGTCTTGCCAAAATACTTTGCTTTTCTTTGCCTGGCAACAGAGTGGCTCTCATCTCTGTCTTCATCATCACACAGTGGTCTCCTTGTGTGCTTCATCCTCATCTGCCTTCTTATAAGGGTGCCTGTCATGGTGGATCAGGGGTCTGCCTCCTCCAGCACGACCCCCTCTTCACTAATGACTCTGGCACTACCCTGTCTTAGTCTGTTTCGTGCTGCTATAACAGAATTTCTAAGACTGAGAAATGGGCGAGTACCAGATATTTATTTCCTCACATTCTGGGCTGGGAAGTCTGAGATTAAGATTCTGGCATCTGGCTAAGGCAATCCTGTGGTGCCATCATAATGATAGAGGGCATCACAGGGCAGAGGAGTAAAGAGCAACAGAGCAAGGGAGAGTAAACCCACTTCTGTTCGAAGAGCATTATGCCAGTGGCAAAGGTAGAACAGTAACAACTCTTAAAATTCCCTCCCCCGAGACTGTCACCTTGGAAAACATCAGACCATAGCAGACCACATGATTCCACATGATTAGGAGTTGGACATATCTTGGGGGCAAGGTGACATAATTCAATCTATCATAAAGAGTATGCAATAAAATCTTCAGCACATCTAGAAATGAGAATTGAGTAGTTTCTTATACAACAGTTTTATCATTCTATTTTTCTACCATTTATTGTGTTTAATTGATTCAATTGCAGGCAATTCAAATATAAATGAATTTAATATTTTAATTTGTTCAGTGTTCAAATGGCACTTTAACATTCTTCTACCCTTCCGTTCTATTGGGACGTTGCCTTAACATAAATATATTTAGAGTTTTAGAAAGTTTGGTAAGAAATCAGGATAGGGTAACACTGGAGAAAAAGGCTTGAGCATTTCTAAAGTTCAGGCTGGAACTAAGAGCATATTTATGCTTTCAAGAAAAGAAATCAGAGGCAAATAGTAAGAAGTGGCACACTGTCATGCTAATATCTACCATTTCTCTTAGAAGATTGTACAATGTAGAAAAACTTTGAAAAAAATTAAATTCTATTTTAGACAGGAAGGTTAAAAAAAAGGAAATTTATTATATCAGGCAACTCAGACAATCTCCAGAATGAGTTTGTGGGCATATAAGATTCAGAAACCATACAGCTAGGAAAAGCTTCATTTATCCATTTACTCATTCACTGGGCAATATTTATTGATGGTTTTTAAGGCAGTGCGGATAAAGCTATAAATAACAAGATTTCTTTTATTTAACATTTTCATAGCATAAGACAGGCAAGAAACACAACATATATTAGTTGTAAAGAGTTTTAAACAAAAACTAGTGAGGGTAAAGGGAATTTGTTTGCTTCTGTTTATTTTCCAGAAGAAATGTATAACTAAAAAATCTTATCTTTTGAGATATTAACTTTATACCTCAGTGAAGATAGAATAAGATATATTTATAATAATGAAGACAGAGTTGGAGATAGCACATTGTCTGATTTTAAGATTTACTGTGAAGCTACAATAACTGAAGTAGTGTGGTAATAAAGCAGAAATAAATGCAGAGATCAATAGAACAGAACAGAGTCCAGAAATGGCACCATACACAGTTCTTCACAGAGTTGCAAAGGCAATGCAATGGAAAAGATGTCGTTATTCCAAGAGGTGCTATAGGTACAATTGGATGTTGTCATGAGGGAAAAAGAGAACCTGCTGTAAATAGTACACCTTATGTGATATTAACACACAAAAAAACATAGGTCTAAATGCAACATAGACAAGTGTTGGAAGTAAGCATAGGAGAAAATTTTCATGACATGAAGTAAGGCTTTTAGACATGACAAGGAAAACACAATTCATAAGATTTAAAGAAAAGATAAATTGGACTTAATTAAAATTAATACCTTTTTCTCTGCAAAAACACATCACACACAAAAAAGGCTACAGATTGGAAGAAAATACATGCAAACTTCCCAAGACTGTATCCAGAATATTTATGTGAGAATACTTAAAATACTCAAAAGTCAACAGTAAAAAAGCAAACCAACTTATTAAGAAGAAGCAAAAATTGGAACAGATATATTTTAAAAGAAGGATATAAGCACATGAAAATATGTTCCGCATTATTAACCAGTAGGAAAACTCAAATTAGAACCATAATGAGACACTGCTACATACTTATTAGAAGAGCATAAATTAAAATTAAAATTAGAAATGGCTAACATGCTGCCAAGGACAATTCCTACAAAAATATAGAACAATTGGAACTCTCATCCAATGGTGGAATGAATGCAATAAACAAAACTTTCTAATTTTATTTCTAATTTAACTTTTAATCTATGAGGCATACTTTCCCAAAGAGATCACAAGTTTCTAAGTGTAGGAGATATGTTTTATAACTTTGATTACTACAGAGATCTAGTCCTTGAACTCAACTGACACCCAAATTATTGCTCTGGATGATAATTATAAAATGTTTTCTGTGATTTAGGTAGATGATAGTTATGATTTTTCCTAATTTGTCTTTAATCAAAATAAACAGGAAGTTTAAGTGAGATGCAAAATATCCTTCCAAGCCAGGTTGAACTGGCCTACCAAGATCCCCATTTTTTAATGTTAAGGAAAAAAATAACAAATTAAAAATCACAGTCTGTAGTTCTATTTTATATCTGAAATATTCAAAGTAGAATAAGAATAGCTTTAGAATCAGGCAGGTAGGTGATTGATTAGGTTGCTTAATTCACTAGGTACCATATCACTTGGGGCAGCAAATGAGAAACCAGACGAACTGATTATTTTTGTCACTTCTAACTCAATGGATTCATAGGGAGGCCCCAGGAGAAAAGCTGCCCAGATGATGAATAGGGATTTCCATCCTCTGAATTATGCCCATAGATTTTCGTATTCTAGCCATCTCTAATTATTTCCTTTCTATTCTGTGTTCATTTATAAATCTCTTAGAAAGACATTAAGAGACAATCTCCTTGGTGAACATGTAAAAAAAATCAAGAAAAGGAACACAAAGCAGATCCCACTAACTTTTTATTAAGTTGCTGAGAATAAAAGGAACAGGTGAAAGCTTTACAACTCCTCCATCAGGCTGCAAGGAAGCATATTCAACTGCAGGCATGTTAGTGACTCGGAATTAATGTGTTCAGTGCATTTTCAACAGACTGAAGAGTGGGATGCTAAATGTAAAAATGCTAGTTTCTTTTCCTCAAAATATTTCCCTGTATTCTAAAAAGATGGTCAGGAAAGAATGATCATAATCAGTGTTCAAAGGAGTTCTGAATTTTATAATCAGTGCCATTGTGTCACAAATTACCATGGAAGATACATTTCCAATGACAGGAAACATTTATCTTTAAGCTTGGGGTGTGGTTCCTGCTGAATGCTTGGAAAATATCAGAATTATAGAAATTCTAGTATTTAGCAAGGTTGTAAATCCAAACTAGTGCAAGTTTATATCAAATAGAAATGCATTAGTTTTAAGCAAGAGGCATAGCTAACTTTTATCACAAGTGGCTGTTAACCGTAAATGTTTGGGAAAGGTTTGGGAGATTAATACATTAGCAATCTGGTTATATTTTTAGGATAGGAATTTACACTGCCAGCTAAGAATCTTCGGGTGCCTCAGAAAGAAGAGAAGTAAAAATAAATCCATTGTATTTCATCTCTTCTGCTGTTTACAACTAAAACTCTAAACAAAATGCAAAAATTACTTCTCAAGGACTCTGAAAAATCAACCATGTCAGTCTTGTTGGTGAGGTGAATCAAATCTTAAAGAAAATGCTTGTTAGGGGTTAGATATGGCTTAAGTGTCTCACAAGGCTTCATGAGTTACAATCTAATCCCCACTCTGAGGTATTTAGAGGGCACCAATTTAATCATTTGCATTTGGAGCTGGGGCCCTTGAGCAGTTACTGTCATTAGAGAAGATCATTCAAATGGAGCCCTCACGACTGAATACTGGTGGCCTTATGAGAAAAAGAGACCAGAAGACTCATATACATGCGGGGTCCCTATCTTTGCCTTGCACCATCTCAGGACTCAGTAAACAGAAAGGCCATCACATGTGACCATTCAGCCTTGCACCTCCAGAACCATAAGATAAAATAAGGACTCACCCAGTACATGGCATTATTGGGAAGGGAAAACAAATACTGTAAAAACAAGAACAGAGAAAAGGGGACCAAGATCTACAAAGAGTTATAAGGTAAGGATCCCATTATGTTTTCACTTTTTCTTCCCTCTCACTGTTGTGTTCCAGGGCAGACATAGTATTGCAGGTAAGAGCAAGCAACAGAATATGTAGCAGAATTTGTAGAGTATGTAGCTGGAGAGGAAGATTCCCTGACTCTGTATATGAAAAGATACAAGTTCTAGGCTCACGCTGAAATGTGCATGCATGGAATACACCCACAGCATCATTTAAAGGTATGAGATCTAAATTCTCCAGGGACACATGCGTGAGGTAGACCTCAAGCAACAGAGCAGAAGACAGGAAAATTGAACCAATGCTGGAACCACAGCTTGTAGGAGGTGACACAGAAGCTGCAGGCTGAACTTAGCTAAATAGGTTGATGACTGCTTAAACAAACAAACAAATAAAATCTAAAGAAAATATACTGTCTACCAGAGAGTTTAGCAGGACCCAGTTTCACAAGAAATCATACAAAATGGCCATGGTACAATCTAAATTTATTCAAAAAACAGAAGACCAGAAAAATATGAGCAATTCTCAAGAGAGAGTAAGAAAAAAATCAACAAGTAAAATTCTTAAGTGACCTAAGTGTTGGAAAAGTCAAAGACTTCCCACAGCCAAGATAACTATGCTCCAGGACATAATGTTAAATTCAGCTGTTAATGAAAATGTAGGCTCTCTTAACAGAGAAATAGAAGTTATAAACACAAATATCTGACATGAAAATCAGTAGATAGGCAAGATAGCAGAATGGAGAAGATAGATGAAAGACTCAAAGAAGTTAAAGGCAAATGAGTGGAAATAATCCATTCATTGGAAAGAGAAAATATATGGGACAAAATGAACCTAAGGGATTTTAGGCGATATTCAATTTAGAGTGATTCATCAATTGCATCTTCAATTTTTTTTTCCATTTTTAAGAATCCAATAATATAAAAGTTACCTTTTTGTGTTGTATTTTGATTTTTAGTTTGCAATTAATTTCTTGAAGCTTCAGAGCATTAAATAGTTTATAAAAGTTCTTTTCAGGAAACATATCTTCGTTATTCAAGAAATCCAACTAAACCATTTTAACGTGAAAAGAGAATTATAATGAATAGTTCATAGGCATTTCTCCTAGAGAAAGAAAAAAAGTTTAGTTTTCTAACAGTGGCATTTTAGAGATCCAGAATAATCGCTTAAAAAAATTTAAGAGTCTGAATAAAAGATATCCAAAGTTACATTAAATGTATTTTTGGGTTTTTTTTTGGTACCAGGGATCGAACTCAGGTCTTTGCACTTGTGCAGCAGGCGACGAAACCACTGAGCTAAATCCCCAGCCCTATTAAATGTATTTTAATATTTTATTTGAAAGAAGAAATATGTAGGGTTTAAAAAATTACTTAAAATTAAAGTATTATGTGAGCTATACCAAATGAATTTGCCAACCTCTATCATAACAAAACTCCAATATTGACAATTAATTATTAGCACTTAATTTCTTATCTGAAGAACAATAAAGGTTTCTGGAGAGCTGTCCTTAAAACAATTGCTTAAAGTGAGTATCTTTTTTTTTTTTTTGGTACTGGGGATCAAACTCAGGACCTTGTGCTTTTGAGGCAGGCACCAGAACCACTGAGCTAAATGCCCAGCACTTAAAGTGAGTATCTTTTAAGAGAGTCTACATTAGAATTAAAATCCTATTTCTAAGTAAATATGAGAGAAGTATTTGTTCCTCCATTAAGCTAAGCTTTGTTTTAGAAAAAAATTGTTCACTAAATGGTAATAACTGTGGGCCTGGCTTCATATAGAATTGATGTTTAAATTTATACTATCTATAGAAATTTCGAGCTGATAGATGAAAATGGAAACTGTTATAGTAACTTCCTGTACTATACAGAAGAAAGAAAATTTCAAAACTCTGGAGACCTTTTCTTCAATTGACATATTATTATGAGGTACAGAGACATGAAGTTCTACCAAGCTTTAGTAAGCAATCCAAAAGTCATAAGATACCTGATGGAAAATGCCAGGATAATTAAGGGCATGAATTAAAGAAAGCAAAATTAGAGGTCAAGACATATAGACTAAATGGATTTTTTTAAGGACATAAAATCTCAGGCTTGCTTCTAATAAGCTTACACCACATTGTATTGATTCTGTAAAACACTGTGGACAAAATAGACCTCTTAAAAGAATTCAGCCCGAAGGCTGTCACAGCAGGTTGATGAGAAGGCTTCGTCCTGAGCATTTCCTGAATGTATCTGAGGGTGAACCTCATGAAAGTGATCCGAGGAATTACACTGCACCAGGCATTGTCTTCCTGTAAACAGGACATCAAAGCCTCAGCCGCTCAAAGTGCTGTTCAGAGTTTAGCAGCTTAAGAATTTCAATGCAATTTTATCAAGAGATCTCTGCCACACATTGCTGCAGTCAGCAGAATCAAATACAATAAGAAGAATAGAAGCATATGAAATAGTCTGGAAAACTCTGGCCTAAGTAATTTACTCTTATCCATCTGGTTGTGCTGAGGTGGTTTGCAAGACTTTAACACCGGAACACAGAAAATGCAGAATCTTTCAGTCTTCAGCGTGAACACGGTCTCCTTGCTCTGTTGTGGATCCATACACATTTGATCCGAACCACCATTCCATCCAGTGTTGACCTCCACACACACTGTTGTCAGCTCACATTGCCACAGGTTGGTGATACTATCTATTCACCAAAGCAGTGGGAGACACTGGCACCTTGTGCCAATGGTAGGGGAGAGTAGGGACTGCTGGCATGGTAGGGGATGATGCTCAGAAAAAGGAAGGCTTTCATCCATGCACAAGAGACACCATGCAAATTAGTATATGTAATTCTATGCCAGTAAAAGAGACCATCATGTTGGGTCTGAGGTAATATATTCCTAACATTAGTGCCGTCAGCACCAGACACCTGTCTTTGGGCATCTATCTGGTTGTTGGATTTTCTGAAGATGTCCCCAGAATTAACGAATGATGTATACATTTTATATCAATACATTTATAGTTATTGTCCTTACACACTTTAGAATTTTCTTTTTAGGGTGCTCAGTGGTGGTAAATCAATGTGTAAACTCAAATGCTATGATTGGATAAATTGTATTTTTGAAAAAAAATGAGAGAAGGAAGGAAGAAGGAAAGGGAAGAAATAAGAACTGCATCGCAAAGAATTTCCATGAGGCTAAGGGTTGAATGTCAATAAGACAAATATTCTTAAAAGGATGAGAAAAATAACAAAGAGCATGATTTTCTCTTGAGGTAAATTACTATTCAGTGAAGACATAGAAATACTGATAATTTCAGATAATTGAGGCTCAGACAGACTACTGTTATTAATATCTGAGTAAAGGACCTTCCACAGAATTTTCCTGAAGAAGGAGGAAATAGAACACAGAAAAATGGACTGAGTTGGAACAAGAAACTTCCAACAAATACCCCTTTAATTTATAGGGATAAATATAAACAAATATTAGTCAGAGTGAAACAATAAAATATATCTAATTGGGGAAGAAAATGGAAATTAACCATTTAAAATAATATAAGTAGTAATCAGATAAAATCATTAAGGGTAAAACCACTATGTATCCTTTTCAAGTTAGAAATAGAAAAGAGAAATAAAAGTCTATCAGTCTAAAGCAATATAGTAAAAGGAGAAAAAGGAAAATTAAATATTCATGGTAAGAAATAATCTGACATGAATAAAGTAATACAAATATAGTACAATAAATTTAAAGTCATCTGTTAAATGATAGTCGTTTTATTTGTTGAAAAGAAAATATTCCATGCGTATGTATTTATAGATATGTACCTAAATCACAATAGAAAAGAGAGTAGGGAAGAATGTGCACTAGGTGTATTGTAAAAAAACATAATTATATTAATATCAAATAAAGTTTGCAGTCACCTGAAATAGCAGACATGTTAACCGGCAAGTAAGTCACTGACAATCTAGATGACAATGGAATATTACATAATAGTAGAAATAGATCAACTGGAGCTTGAAGTGGAGGAACAATTTAAGTCGCTAAGAGGTAAATATTTTGTGATATCATTTCTATTAATGTGTAGTATAATGCAGAGGATCAAGAGCAATTTAAATAATTTCTTTACTTGTGTGGGTACCTGGGTGACTGACACAGGCTTCTCTATACATTCTTACATATCGATAGCAAATAACAATAAAAACAATGAGAAGAACACACATTGTACAGAATTAGATGTTTCTGTATGTTATATAATAAGCCTGTTTTCTGGGAATGATAATATTATCTGGCTTTTCTTGAGCAGTGAAAGAATAAATCATTAGAATCACTGTAGGATTGATTTGGCAATAGTAGATTTTCTCTCAACCCCAGCTGGCAGAACCTTGTCTAATTTGTAAATCCCAGGATGTATTGCTGTCCTTTTGAAGAAGTCACATTATTTATTTTCCACAGACATTAATTTTATCCCAGTTTTTCTTTCCTAGGTAATTAGCGTGTCTTGAAGTCTAACCCATTTTTCTTGTGGGGCTTATAAATCCTTCCAGAGTTTGAACTGCCTTTCTAGATTGGAACCTACTTTCAAGGGTCTTTATCTTCCCTCTTTATATTCTTAGGACATGTGATTGAATGAACAAAAATCTTTATCTTTTAAACTGTGAATCCCATTCTAATCTGCATAGTCAAAGCCAGAACGTTTCTGATAATATAACAATATAAAATTAGTGCCTATTATATATGTGCATATACATACTTACAAGTGCATGTATACTTAAGTGATGGTGACAAGTAATGTGCAAAAAGCAGATATACGTTTGTGTTTTCTATATTATATGTAGGGTATGTGTGTTCACAGTCTTGACCTACATTTAGTTCTGTTTTGTTTTCTGTGGATTGTAGTGACAATATTATAGGCTTTGTTTCAAGTTCCAGAAAATGTATTCCCCTTCTGTACACCTTTTTGTCCCCCAAACACCATCCTTTGAAGATTTGTACCTTGAATATCATAATGAGTGAAGTGCATAATAAACATGTCTGTAGGTGTGTGTGTTTCTGGGTTCTCCTTGGCTTGTCTCATGCTAGTTACCTCTTTCCTATGGTGAATCCATTGAGATTCAATTAGACAGGCTGATTTCCAGGCCCCTGGCTGCAGGTGCAGATACATGACCAGGATGGGCCAATAAAAAGTCTTCGTCATCATCAGTAATTTTTTCAATGAAAGTATGTGACTCCAACTTGTCTAAAGTTCATCTTGTGATTTTCAGTAGAAAATCAGAACAGACAGCTTCTCTAGCCCAAGGTAGTTAAGTTTATTACTACTGTTGGCCATCTGGCTCATTAACTCTCTCTGTGTATATGTGTGTATCTATATGTGTGTTCAGATAGAATATATACTATATAGTCATATATATATATCATATATATGTCTATATATCTATATAGACACAGATAAGAGAAAGAGAGTGAAAGAGAGAAGAGAGAAGGGAAGCAGAACCTAATGACAACATTTGAACCACTAGACTGTTGAATAGGCAGAGGTAAATAGGCCCACAGATCCACACAGAACTTGGACAGTGACGTAGTCCAGATTTGCCTGAACCTAGCCATTCCTTAGGACTTCTCAAATATGTGAGCTACTTTTCCCCCCAATCTAGCTAGGACTGGATTTATGTCACTTGCTTTAAAGGGTCCAGAACAGTACTTGTTCTATTGTTTTCATTTCTGAACTTTTTAGTAAGTGTGTAATATACATACAGAAACAAGTGATTATCATGAGTATTCAGTTTGGTAAGTTTTTCCTAAATAAACACTCTCAATCAACATCATGTAGATAGATCAATAAATAGAATTCTCCTAGATTTCTCCAAACTTCCTTTTGCCCCTTCTAGTTATTTCCCTAATAATAAATGCAAGTATATTTTTCCTTTTTCAATATTTTATTATGAAAATTCAAACACACAGAAATTTTGAAAAAAGTTTTATGGTGAAAATCTATAACCTCCACCTGCTTTCTACACTTAACCTTTTACTACAGTTGCTTTACCATGTATCTAGCCACTTTTTCATTTCTATATCCATCCCTTAATCTGTCTCACTTTTTTGATGCATTCATAGTAAGCTTCTGACACTGGAACACTGCCTTACATGTTCGTCATCAAACATATACTTATGTAGTGTCTGTATCCTCTTTTGGGAAGAACGTACATTTAATAGAATATAATACATTGTAGTCAATTCCAAAACAGAACCAAAGTGTACTCTGTTTTTTTTATGGTATTAGTTTGGGTTGTCTATCATTTAAAACATTGAGAAATGGGATGCCTATTTTTTTTCTTTTGCTAGATCAACTAAGTATTTTAATGGTGCCATTTTATATGATGATCAAAACATTTTCTCTCTGAAATATCAAGAAATGTAAACCCATATTTATATTTGTTATTTTTCCAATTTTATTTAATTATGTAAGTGTGAAGTTGACCTAGACTTCCATAAAGAAAGCAGTTCAAACTTCATTCTCGTCATTCTCAAAGATAACTAGAAAGCAAAACAAAAAAAAAACCTTTTGAGAAATTAAAAATATCATCTTTAGTCTTTGGTATGGTATTTGGAAGGAGTCCAAAACTCAGTATTCCAAGCAGTAAATCAACCTTTGATTTACTGCGTGACTGATTATGTTCCAATTATTCAAGTGTTTAGCCTCACCTAAACTTTTATTCTCACATCAAGTTTCTAACAGGTGCAATACATTTTTAACAGGAAGGGTTTGTGTTGATGAACATAGCACTTTTTTGAACCAGAAAAAAAAAATCCTACTTCATTTATCTTATCAGCAGGAATTGTACAGATCTTAAATGTTGAAACCTTTATCCATATCTCATGCTGCCATGCTTTTCTGGGTGAAAATGCTGCTGAGGGGCTTGGATTATATGTTTTCTTGAACCTAGGCATTACTTCCTGATGGTGTAGACTCTCTGATCACAAACTATGCCACAGAATCACACACTATGCCTCAGAATCTGTGTCCTGAGTGTACCATTTGCTGTTCTCACAGCTTCTCTGATTCCCTCCACTCCCTTTGCCTTTACCCCAGGTGGCTGAGTGACTCTGCAACTTTGACCCTCTTTGTACCCCAGGGTTATGTTTTCTATGCATTGCAAAATATGCTTGTTTATGCTTGTGCCTCTAAATAGCCTTTATTAAAAATATTGTACTTCATGGGAGTGTGCTTAGTATCTAGGGACCAAAGTGAGACTTTACCAAAAGACTTGAGCATAAAAGAAATACTAAACTCATGCAAAGGTTTACAATAAAATCCACTCAATTATAATGACCAGAAGAATTCAGAGTTATGATAAAATTTCAACAGGTTTTAAAACAGCAGATTATGACCCTAATGTGTTTGAAACCATTCATTTATGCAGTTATTTGTCCACTCAGTCTTTCACTGAGTCAAGCTCCAAACAGTAAATATGCACTTGCTTTGTAATCAGCACTTAGTGCAGAGTACTAAGCGAACAAAAGGGAATACAGGAAACTTTCTTACCATCCTGAACCCAAGGATTGAAGGTTAGACAAGCATCTTGCTGCTTCTAGGCTAGGAAGACCTCTCCTTTCTTAGAACTTTTACTTTAGAAAAACAAAACAATAAATTCTTTTTCTACCCCTTTGATAGCAAATCTTTTTAAAGAGCCCTATTTTTTGTTTCTGCTATAATCCAAAATGGTCTTTCTGAAGGACCCAGGAAACATTTCTTTGAAATATAAACAAGAATGGTAGGGCTCCTGTTCCCCAGCCTATGGGACAGGAGCCTAAATTGAGCAAGAGCCTTATTCCATGTTGTCAGACTACCTCTTGACATGGAAATGTGATGAGTTTTTACTTTTCATTTAGGTAAAGTCAATTAGCTGATAGAGATAGCCTAAGATTTCCCACCTTTGCTCTTTAAAACTCTGCAATTAATTAATAGAGTTGATCTTATGCTGAGGACTGAAATCGTTCCTCATTGCCATCTCCTTGATGAGTCATCATTACTTGTTAACTTATCCCCAAAGCTTTGGCAAGATGAATGCCCAATTTTGATAGTTAATGCTGAGGAGAGATTCACTAGTACTCTGAGAAACTGTAGTAGAAAGACTGCATGTACCTGGTCAGATGTTAACAAGAAAAGATTCTCACAAGAAGCTTGATCTGGTATTTGAAAGGAGTGGAAAAGAGTGGTTCTTGTATATAAGTGCTCTGTGACCAAACATATAAAGGGAGAATCCCAGTGAGGCTAGAGTAAGGGGAAGCAGGGGGCTCCTGAAGTTAAGTGCCAGTGAAGGGTGAACTGTATACCAGCCCATGTAGTATGTGATAGGCTCTGCCAGGTGTCTAAGTTTATTCCAGTGAATCTGTGACAGCTAATCTTTGTTGTCAACTTGACTGGATTAAAAGATGCCTAGAAAATCAGTTAAACACACTTCTGGGTATCTGGGTGTGTCGGGGGTGTGTCGTTAGGGACCACATGGTCTCTGGGCTTTTCCTCTCTGGTTCTCTTCCCTTGTGCTCTGCTTCCTGGCAGCCGCCTTGCTCCACCACACAATTCTGCCATGCTGTTCCTGTCTCAAGGCTTCAAATCATGGACTGAACCTTCTGAAACCACGAACCAAAGTAAACCTTTTCTTCTTTAAATTGTGTATATAAAGTATTTGTCTGCAGCCACTGAAAAGTTGACAAATACAGAAGCCATCAAAGTGTTTGGACATAGAGAATGGTGGGGTTGACATGGTTCAGTTTATCTTCAAAGAAAGTTAATATACTCTCGATGCAGTGTGAAAATGAATAAAGACCATCTGAGGGTTCAGTTAGCAGGCCAGTGTGATTATTCAGGCAAGGGAACATCATAGCTTGACTGAGATAGTGGTAAAAATGAAAAAGAGTGACCAGCTTCAGAAATTTGTGAATCAAAATAGACAACTTTGGGATAAGTTAGATGGAAGATAAGAGAGAAAGATCAACAGACAACTCCCAGACTTGCGCTGAACATGAACAGGGTTAGCATTCACTGGAGAAAGAATTGCAATGGCTGTGGGGAGGAGGAGATGCGGACGTGAGGGAGGTATATTGCAAATAAGAATGTCCTAGTCAAAAGAGTCATGAAACCATCAAAGGAGGATCAGAGAGGCATGTGCATAAATAACTTTGCAAAAACTACATGTGGTCCCAATTTGATTGGTTGAGGAAGCCATATGGCAAAAGAAAACAAAACACAAAAACAAACAATCCCTCCCCAAACATAGTGTATCTTAGTCTCTCTCTCTCTCTCTCTCTCTCTCTCTCTCTCTCTCTCTCTCTCTCACACACACACACACACACACACACACTGTAATACTAGGGATTGAACCTGGGTGTCCTCTACCACTAAGCCCTTTTTATATTTTATTTTGAAAGACAGGGTCTCACTAAATTGCTCACATCGGCCTTGAGCTTTCAATCTTCCTGCCTCAGGCTACCAAAGCACTGGGATTATAGGCGTCTGACACCATGCTTGGCTGCCTCTTTCCTTCTCTCATTCACTCAGTAAAATGTCAATTGAAGCCAGCCATAGTGGTGCAGGCCTGTAATCCCAGCACTGTGGGAGGCTGAGGCAGGAGGATCACAAGTTTGAATCCAGCCCAGCAACTTAGTGATTTAGCAAGACCCTGTCACAAAATAAAAAATGAGTAAATAAGAAAGGGGCTGGGGCTGTAGCTAGTGCGAAGGCACTCAGTTCAGTCTTTAGCACTATGGAGAAAAATAATTATTTAGCACCAACTAAGTACCAAGAATCTTAACTCTCAATTTTTGGAATCATGTCATTCTACTCATTTTCTGATACCATACCTTTTCCTTTTTATTTTTAATTCACATTTTTATTTTGCTTTGCTGCAAGAAAAAATAGGCTACCCACAGGATACTAGTATGTAGGAAACATTTGGCATTTAGCTTTACCTTGGAATATAATTAATACGTATTCTCATTCCACATGTAAGTCTCCTCAGATTAGAAAATGTGAATTTACCCCAGATATATGGAGCCATTCTGATAGAATGAGACTTCTGAGCTCTCTGAGCCTGAAACCCTGAGATTAGTGTGCACTCAGAGCTTTACAAATTTATGGAAAATGCTTTCCACCGGCCAGCTTCACAGAAAGTTCGTATACACATTAGGTGTAATATGGAGAATGGAAATCTGCATCAACTGAGAAAAACTGTGGTGACTCTATTAACATCCTCAAGGAAGCATTTTTGGACCATTCTATACTTGAGTTATTTTTAAAGTTTGAGTCATAGTTTACTTATCCCATGAATACCACTTCACAATATTTGAATTAACACTCACCCTCTCAGATGTTGTAGCTACTAACATTTAACTACCTTGTTGATTGGTTAATTCATCTCCCACTAATGTTCCCAGCATGCAGACTTGACAGACTATTACCTTCCTTGTAAGTGGATTATTTGGTGTTTTAAATTCAGATGTGTTTTGACATAATATGACCCTATAAGTAAATAAAAATTTAAAAGCCATATGCCAACTCACTGCTATTCTACTGATTTTCATTTAGTGTCTAGTGATATGTAAAAGATTTCTTAAAACCACCTGTTTCATTCTACTGATTCATGACATCATATAAGAAGAAATATTCTGGAGCACATCAGATCATGGGTTGAATCACTGTCAACTCCCTACTGATTGCGGTACCCCTCCCTCTTAGTTTCCTGTGGTGCACAGTCACTGCTCTGGCTGAATATAATGTTCCTGAAATATCTATAGGGAACAAGCAAAGAAAGGTCTGAATAAATACTGAGAATTAATAACAAAATTATCAACACTGACAGATATCTCTGACGTTTTCAGCAACAGCGTTTTCTGTAACTCTTTCCAGAAAAAGCAATATTTATATGGTATTTGGAATAGACCCAGATTTTTATGCAATTGTAGGCACCTTCTTTCTTTTCTCTTCCTTTCCTTTCCTTCCTTCCTTCCTTCTTTCTTTCTTTTTCTCTCTTTCTCTTTCCTTCTTTATCTCTCCTCTTTCTCTTCTTTCTTTCCTTCTTTCTCTCTCTTTCCTTCTTTCTCTTTCCTCTTTCTGCTCTTTCTTTCCTTCTTTCTCTCTCTCCTTCCTTCCTTTCTCTCTCTCCTTCCTTCCTCTCTCTCTCTCTCTCTCTCTTTCTTTCTTGAATAAAGATTACAGAAACAGAACTTGGTGCAGGGCTTTGAAAAAGCCCCACATCAACAAAAGTGTCCTGAAGTTTAGGCTTTGTTAACTTCACAGGAAAGAAAACTTCTGACAAAAACAGACTATGGTTTATAATCTAGAAAATCTATACTGTCAAAGTAATTAAGTCAGGATTTCCTCAGGAGGGAAGCATAACTGCTGTCCAAGGATGTTCGTCTCTCCCCAGATGTCTACAATCTTTCTCATATGCCTCTGTTTAAATTTGAAAAATGACATCACAATGGAGCACACGTATCTCCTAAATTATAATTGGCAAATATGAAGATATGCCTACATATATATCTGGGGACTTTATATATTCACCAATAAAGATTGGAGAGAAATCAGAGCTAAGTAAATAAATAGAAAGAATTACAAGTTTAGACCTAGATTGACAGAGGTTGAGGGAATAGTTCAAGTTTAATTTTGAGTCCAAAAACCAAACCAAAATTTGCGAAGGCTTCCCAGAGGGAATGACTTGCATCTGGCATTAGAACATAATTTCAAAACCATCTCATTTCTTTTTTTTTTTGTACCAGGGCTCAAACTTGGGACCTTGCGCTTGCAAGGCAGGCACCAGAACCACTGAGCTAAATTCCCAGCCCTCATCTAGTTTCTTTTATTCTTTTTAACCCATTGCCCAAATTGGACACTCCCAGTCTTATGAAAGAATTGCTGCAACAAGCTCAGAGTGGCCTCTAAATTTACTATGGGAGAGGATCCTTCTTTCTGTTGCACTTCCTACAGCTCAAGATTATGAACATAGCCATAAGGAAATCATATTAAGGCATGTAAAGCATTGTTTAAAAAGCAAAAGAGGACAATGCCATGAACTGTGGGGCTTTGCTCACACACAAGATCAGGAAACTGAGGTCCAGATGCCTGTGGTTCTCATGTGTGGAAGAACAGAATTTAAAGCTAAGCCTCCTAGTTCCCATGGGCTCCAAAGAGCATGCCTATCTTTTCCTTTCCTTTAATGCAGCTCTACATCCTCCCTGATTACTTCTCTTCTCCCCTCTCACCCACTGAATATAAATTGCTGTGATTTTTCAAAATGTTTATTGCACAGGGATTTAGAAAATTATAATCTTCATGCTAAGATTTTTTTTTTAGAGGCATGTGTCTCATAAAGAAGGAACTGATTCGCTACAGCACAAGTGAAAAACAATCTCAGTGTTTACAGTCACACCAAGCAAACTAAGATCCATATGTTGAAATGGTTCACTTTGCAAAGGAAGTAAGTTATCTGCAAACTGATTTCTGATTACCCTCCAGTGGAGAAAAGTTGACTCGGAAAAAATTAAGGAAACTTGTCAGTGTAATGTATCTATAAGTTTTAAGACTATTAGTCAGTTTTAACCAATTTGATTATGAGTTTTCATGCTTGTGATATGCTAATGTATATTTAGTTTGTTATGTATTTGTAAAGGTACAGTTCTAATAAACAAATATTTAGAGGCATACTTTTAATCTTATGCCATTTTTGTAAAGAAATAAACCAAACTTCACTGGTATGTTGTGTTTAGGTTCATGATGTGGAGTCTTTAAATAATTTTTATTTTTGCAATGTCCTTCTTTCATCTTCTTTTTAAAATTTTCCTTTTTCCTGTTCACATTTTGGGTGAAACTTTAGCTCTACAAAGGATGAAGGGTTTAATCTCCACTTGCTGGAAATAAAAATGAGTCGCTCCCTAGGAGTAGGAGAAAATTTTCATATCTTTGCTCCCAGTAGGAAATAGGAATCATTGTGAGAATGTGGAAGGAACTGTGCAAAAGCAAAGAAAAATCTGTTATCTGGAATATTAAAGTTTTGAGATTCCAGGAGGAATTAAAGAATGACCTTGAGTACTGAGCATGCCCAATAACTACAAAAAGGAGATATTTTACTGTGACTGAAGTTTCCCTAAAAAGAAACCTGCAGGGAGCCAGTAAATAGGCAAGAGGACACACAGAAGAGAGGCAGCAGGCTGCTGTCACCAAAGCAGACACTATGAAGAATTTGCTTTGCTTTGGTGACTGTCTCAATAGGGATGCGGCTCAAAAAACTTCACATTTTTTTTCCTCCATAAAGTTTGGGAGAAAATGAAAAATGAGTGGTGGGGGAAATTATGTAAATAATGATGCTATGAAGTTTTGTAGTCAGCTTTTCTGAGGAATATCAAATTCCCTAATTAACCTTCTGAGCATGCACAGGGACCAAACGACTCACTAACCCTTTAAACGTGGATGAGATGATTTTAGAAGGAAATTGAAGAACTCTGGTGCTGCTATGGATGGGTCTTAATTTACTAATCAAGCCCTAAGAGCTTACTGGTGGATGTCCATGTAAGAGCAATGACCCAGACAGCATTTATGGAAATGTTTTCTTTTAGCATGGATTACCCAGTGGAATACAAACCCTTCCTGTGTTTATTAAATTCTCTGCTTAATCTAGCAGTTAAGTAGCTTTTCATTCTGAGTCATAATGCAGTTTAGGGAAAGCTTATTAATTTGGATTTCAGTGGTATATATTTTTATAATTTTAAAAGAGGTTATTTGTACTTCCTTTGGAGTATCCATAAAGAAAAATTTGATAAGCAAAATATTAACTTCACATACTTCATGGAAAGAACTTTTCAATCACCCTGAAATAATTTATCATTGACTTCTTTCTTAAAGCAATCATATACTAACTGGAAATTAGTGTATATATTCATTTGAAAAATCTCCATATAGTCCTTCCAAAGATTTGCTTTTTATTTCTAATTCCAGATACTTGATTTATAATATATATAAATATTCTGACATTTAGCTATTTTAAAAGTCCATGTTTTCCACAAGGATGCTATTATAAAGCTATTTTTGTTTTGTTTTGGCAATTATCAGTTTCCTTTTACAACTTTTCTTTCTCATTTCGTATTATCTTTCCTTGACTTTTCTCTGAAATATCCTAGAGAGAATTGTCTCTTTGAAATGCTCTTCACTAAGCTTGTTCTGTCTCTTTTGTGGTTCATATTCCTTGCTTTTATCTTGTCCCATGTTTGCCACCATTTCCTGGATGTGTCTGGGTGGCACATCATGAGACATTTGTGTGTCCTCCTCCCTGGTCAAAGTCAATGACTAAAGCCTGTCCTTGCTGCTAGGTGATTGTGGGGGAAGGTAAAATTCCAAATCCCCTTAGTGTATTAATGAGGCTAATATTTACCTTACTGAATCATCTGGATATACAGTATTAACTCAGTTTAAAAGCAGATTTTTCCAAAACTTTCTGAATAACGAGCATTATGGGTAGATGCTTGAAATCTTGAAACTCATGATTTTGCATAAGTTATGCTCGAAATCATCTCCAAAGGACGAAAATTCTGACTGCCTGTTTGCTAGAACATGCAGAAGATGTGAATACTTTTTGTAAGTGAGGAAAGTATTTTCATAAATTCTTCCAATCATTCTCCCTTCCTCCTATCACTCATTTTGGGTGGCCTGTCAGGATTGTTCTACTTGTGAAAGTTTCAAAAAATACAGCACTAAGGAAAGTCAGGCACAAAAGTATTGGTTTTTTAAATTTTAAATTTACTTTATTACTTTAGTGTTACAATTAACAGATTTTAAAATCTGACAAGGGAATATTTAGCATATGAGACAAATCTCCACCTAATAATCTGGTTTTGAAAGTCATTTTCAGGTAGACAATGTCAAAAATGTAAAGCCACCTGTCTTAGCTACTTTCTCATTGCTGAGATAAAAAACCGAACATCTATAATTTAAAGGAGGGAAGATTTATTTTGGCTCAGAGTGTGTAGAGGTTTTAGTCCCTAGTTGGCTGACTCCAAGGCAGGGCAGAATGGCAGAGCATGGCAGAGGAGAAACAGCCCATGGCATGGATGCAGAGTGTGATCAAGGAAGGAGATACACCCTAGGCTACACCTCCAGTAACCCACCCCCTCAGATCAGGCTTCATCTCCCAACATCATATTTAGCTATGAACTCATCAGAGAACTAATCCAGTGATAAGCATCATGCCCAAAAAACCCAGTAACCTCCTTAAAGCCCCAACTATAAGCAGAAGAGGCTGTGGAGGACATCTGGATATAAACTACAATACCACTATACTATACTATAGTATCAGAACAACCTCTTTCAGTATTGCTTCATTCAGAAAGCACAAGTAATACATTTTATTTCACAGAATTGTTCTCCAGGAAACTACATAGCATGGTGCTTGGGATGGAACCAATGAGTGCATGTTCTTCTAGTGACTTTTCTGTCCTTCACACACATGTGCACAAGCCCACACATGGCAGAAGGAAAGTGTATACACTGGTATTCACTTAAAGATGTTTCATATAGATTTAATGCTTTTGGTACCACTTTAATATATACTAATGAGAATTTCCCTATGCTTCCCACTTTGAAGTAAAGTATACGTATGCTTGCTTCTGTTATTAATTTTGCCTCTTATATTTAATCTCAAAATACATCACATTATTTTAACACATCGTGAAAAGTGTGCTTGTGTTTGCATAATTATCATACCACAGGTACGGACTGGGCAGACATGCAGGTAAAGACTGTGTGTCTCTGTGAGAGCACACATCATCGTTCCCTTGTCACAAGACACCCTGTTGTACATTTCAGGGAACTGAAAACACTGTTAAATTTCAAGAGAACTTAGGCCTTGCCTCAGCACTGTGCTTCACTTAATTTCTATTGCATTGTTAATATTCATTCATATTGTTAATTTTCTTTTAGGAATAGCAGTTAATATATTCTCGTTCTTTATAAGGGAGAAAAGAATACAGGGCTGAATAAAGAAAGAAAACCATCCTATAGATAACATCTAAAAATGTTTTGACAGCAATAATGTCATTTTGTGACTCTCAGTGTTTAACTTTGTGGAAACTGGCCTGTGCTTACATACATGCACACCCATGACACACCTGTGAACACACACACACACACACACACACACACACACACACACACACAGGGCCTCACTGTTTCAATGACTCTGTCTTAACCTGAAGGGCAGGTATTTACGGTTTCCTCTGACTCTGTTCAGCTTACTGGCTTACTTTTTTTTTTGGTACTGGGGATCGAACTCAGGACCTTGTGCTTGCACAGCGGGTGCCAGAACCACTGAGCTAAATCCCCTGCCCTGGGCTTACTTTTTATATTGATTGTTGTATCTCCTTGCTAAAACACTGACACTTGGATAACACTGGCAAAATCAGAGCAGATGAGTGGGCCGGCCTTCAATTTTCTGGTGATTAACTTTCTGCTGTGCAATTTGTATTGATGTAGACTTTCTTCACCGGTCAGAGAATTGCAGGTTGCTCAAATTGTCACTTTTCTTTAGCTTTTACCTCACCTATCTATTGCTTTTTGGCAATCCAATAAATATATTATTATCCTTAGTAATAGCATCAACATATGGACACTTTGGAAACCAATGTCTCCCCGAACTGGTGACTGCTCGCAGGATCACAGAGGCAGTAGCATCTTAGACTTACTGTGCCATGACCTCCCCTGCAGAGGATGATAGGTCCAGAGGTCTTCTTTCAGAATTCCTCTTGCATTAGACTTCAGAAAGGCTGGGAGTCTCAGATGTATTTCCCAGAATAATTCCTGGTACTTCTAGACATTTGCTGTTTTCTTCCCTCCCACCAAACTGGGACAGCAGCGCTCAGGAGCACTGCAAATGTTTTCCACAGGTCTACAACCCCTGTCGTTTGGTCTTCTCTCCCATGTTTTCTCATTTCACCTCTCCTCTGTCTTTTCCCTCTGTCCCAAATACTACTTCCTTGGTGCTCCAATTTGAGTGGGGTTTGTCCCCCAAGGGTTTATATGTCAGAAGCTTGTGCCCACTTTGTTGATGTGGGAAGTACTTAGACCATTAAGGAGACAGCCCTGGGAATTGGAGTTCTCATGAAACCCGGGTTCATTCTTGTGAAAGAGTGGTTATAAAAGAGCAAGATTGGCTGCTCCTTCTCTCTGGCTTCCTATCTTACCATGTGACCGCTTGCCCTTGTACATGTTCCTGCCACTGTGAAGCCATCTGTCTTGAGGCCTTCTCTAGAGCAAGAAAAAGCCAGTGCCATGACTACAATCCCTAGAAATGTTGGCAAAATAACTGTTTTCTGTAAATAATACCAGCCCCTGGTATTTTCATTACAATGTAAAAGAAGGACTACTCCAGTTGGTATTTGGTGAAGTTCTGCTACTGTAATTTTTGCTTTGGGTGCTGACCAGCCAAGCTATCCATTCCCAAATGACTTATCAAGATATCAATATTTAATTTTATCCAATAAGACAAATGCTATATCTAATTTCTAACATTAAAATTTCACCCTAAAAATCACTAGTAAAAATATTTATTTCCATGGTAAATATACATTTGTATTAAGCCTTATCAAGTGGTAAGGGCTTACATTTTGTTTTTCCAAAAAACGTTAGCCTTTCATTCCACTCATCAGTTCTTGAACAAATTTTTCAGAAATCACATACAAGAAAATACTTTTCCTTCTATCCACATTTATTTATACCGCCCTATAACTCTGAGTCAGGATAATATTAAAATATATTTAAAAGAGGACAGCATAGATACCATTCATGATAGAACCGAAGATCCATCAGAATTGATGCTGGTTACTAACCAGCTTTGAAAAAGCTGGTGCCTGAGGACAACTAAGTCCTCTTTTTATAGTTTTCTTCCAATTCATTTCACAAGTTTCTTTTTAATTAAAATGGTCCCTGTGGTTCTCTATTAAAATATTTCATTCTTTATTATATTTTCCTCCTGGATTGTATATGTGAATGTATGTGTTAATTATACATACCTCACTTTAGAGTATCTTTAATCATTCAAAATATTAATGGGCCCCTTGGTTTTTTGAGACTTACTTATTTCATCTGCAGATTGAGATATTACTTCTGCTAATATATGACTATACTTGAACTTTAAAATTTTATATCTTGATTATTAATTTTTAAAAATTTAGTTTTCATATTTTTCTGTCACTACTAATAGAGCTACATAGTTTTTTAAGGAATCTCCACACCAATTTCCATAGTGGTACTACTAATTTACATTCCCATTTATAATGTAAAAGAGTTCCTTGTTCTCCATGCCCTCACCAGCATTTGTTATTATTAGATTTTTTTATGATAGCCATTCTTTCTGGGATAAGATGGTATCTCCATGTACTTTTAATTTGCATATCTCTTACTATTTTGTTGTGAAATTTTGTTTTATTTTTTCATAGAATAAAATATAAAATGAATACAGATACATAGTAAAAAGAAAAAAAAAACTTCAAAAATTACACGTGTCTAATGTGGGAAGACATCCTGAAATCCATCTTCCAAAGAAGCTGTAGCAATATTCACTCTTACCAAAAAGATACCTCTTGGCAAAATTTCCCTGAGTATAGAGTCAATGTTTTTAATTTTTACAGGTGTGATATGTAAAATAGGGTAGGACTACTATTTTAATTATATTTCTTTGAGTGTTTAATCATATCTTACTGATGATTAAAACTATTTATATATCTATTCCATGTATTCTCTCTTCCTGTTCTACAAGTGAAGCTGCAGTTGCTACTGTGAAATCTTTACAAATAAAACTTGTATGCCGGGCTGGGGATTTAGCTCAGTGGTTCTGCCACCTGCCCCTCAAGCCCAAGGTCCTAAGTTCAATCCCTAGTACCAGAAACAAAAAACATGTATGCCTTCATATCTCTAATTCCAATTGTATTATTTAATTGGCTATCATTTAATACATGCATGAAAACACACACATACATAATAACAATTTTTGTGCTCATAATTTGTTCTTCATAAACGATATTCATTATGAATTATTTTCAACTTGCTTTTCATTGGTAAAAACTTGAAGTTTTATTTAATCTAAGTACTCATACATGGGCGTCTTTTAACTATTACACATTATTCAGATGTACAGATAGATATATTATTTATCTTTTTCACTATTGATGGAAAATTAATTTAAAATTATTATTTTAGTATAGACTTCATTGGATATATATTATATATATGATATATATATATATGATTATTTTTCTGAAGTTAAAAAAGAAATTGTTGTGTTATACCATATGCATATTTAATATTTTTAAGCATTATCAGACTGCCCTTCAAAGTAGCTACATAAATTTACACAGCTATCAGCAGGGCCCAGCTATATCTAGTTTTCTGCATACTTATAGTTTATATTCACAAGCTTTTTAACTTTTTCCAGCATAAAAAGATATAAAAATTATTTCGGTTATTATAATTTGCATACTCATATTGCCTAGACAGAGTAGACAGCTTTTCATATGTTTATATTTCTTTTTTTAAAAATTAATTTTATTGGTACATTCTAGGTATACAATATAATGACATTCATCATTGGAAATTTGTATCATTACATAATATATCTTGTTTCTTATTTTTTCCCCATTCCCCTCCCCTCCCTTCGAGGCAAATTAGTTATTTTTATTCCTCAAAACATTTTGTATTTGTTTGCTCACTTTTATCTATGAATAAATAAATCCTGCATTCAAGTTTGTTGTCTTTTAAGTCTGGGTAATAGTTTTTTATTTTGTTTATGATCCTTTTTCATACGTAAGATTTGTTAACATTCTCATATAACTTTATCATTATTACTCTTAAATTTTCACCTTTTGTATCTTATTATTTTTAATTGACTAGAACCTTTGCTTCCTATTTCACATTATCTATTATACATTTGAGTCCTCATTTGTACTTTCAGTTTCTCACAACAGAGAGACAATTTGGTATTTACACATTGTGTCATATTTATTTCACTTAAGAGTATTACCTCAATATGCATTCATTTAGCTATAAATGTCTCTAGTTTATCATTCTTTTTTTTTTTGAATTTTCTTTCTTTTTACTTTGTATTAAATTCTTTTCTTGGTACATTGTAGGTATACAACACAATTACATTTCTCATTGGGAATTGTACCTTTATATAATGCATCTTGGTTCTTATTTTTTCCCCATTCCTAGCCCTCCCTTCACGCCCTCCACCCTTCCCTATTTACAAAGACTTTATTTCCATTTATTCCATTTCTCATCATTCTTTCCTTTCCCTTCTTTCCTTTCCCCTGACCCTCCCACTACCCCTACCCCTTTGGACCTTTTCTTCCTATTTTACATTATCGATTCTTCATTCTAATCATTGGTACATTTTAGGTATACAATATAATGACATTCATCATTGGAAATTTGCACCTTTACATAATCTCTCTTGGTTCTTGTTTTTCACCCTTGCCCAGCCTTCCCTTCAAACCCTCCATTCCTCCCTATTTACAAAGATTTTGTTCCTAGTTTTCCATTTTCTCATATTAATCCTATTCCCTTCTATCCTTTCCCCTAGCCTTCCCACTTCCTTCCCCTTTGCCCCTTTTCTTCCTATTTCACATTATCTGTTATACATTTAGTCCTTATTTACACTTTCAGTTTCTCACACCAGAGAAACTATTCGGTATTTACACATGTGTGTCCTATTTATTTCACTTAAGAGTATTGCCTCAATGTGCATCCACTTAGCTATAAATGTCTCTAATTTCTCATTTTTTATGGCTGAGTAGTACTCCATTTTATAAAAAAACACCACATTCTCTTTATCCAGTCTCCAGTTGATGGGAATTTGGGCTGTTTCCAAGTTTTAGCTATTAAAAACTGTGCTGCTATGAACATGGGTGCACATATATCACTGTGGTATGATTCTTTTAATTCTTTGGGGAAGATCCCCAGCAGTGGAATAGTGGGGTCAAATAGGACTTCCAGTCCTAGTTCTTTGGGGTATCTCCATACTGATTTCCACAGTGCTTGCACCAGTCTACATTCCCACCAGCAGTGGAGTAGGGTTCCTCTTTCCCCACAGCCCCGCCAGCATTTGTTATTGGTTGATTTCATAATAGCAGTCATACTTTCTGGAGTGAAGTGGAATCTCAGCGTTGTTTTCATTTGCATCTCTCCAATGACCAGGGATGTTGAACATTTTTTCATGTATTTATTTGCTATTTCTACTTCTTTGTCTGAGAAATGTCTGTTCATTTCAGATGCCCATTTTTGGATTGGGTCTTTAAATTTGGGAGGTCTGATCTTTTTAAATTCTTTATAGATTTGAGATAGTAGACCTTTGTCTGAGGAACAGCAGGTGAAGATTTTTTCCCACATTGTGGGTGGTTTCTTCACAGTGCTGGTGGTTTCTCTTGCTGTGCAGAAGCTTTTTAATAAGAAGAGATCTCATTTGTTGATTGTTTGTGCTAGTTCATGGGCAACTGAGGTTTTGTTCATAAAATCTTTTCCTACACTGATGTCTTCAAGGGTTCTAGCTAACCTCCGTTCCAACTGGTTCAGTGTTTCTATTTTAATATTTAGATCTTTAATCCATTTTGATTTTAGTTTAGTGCATGGTGAGAGATATAGGTCTAGTTTTAATCTTTGGCAAGTTGAAGCCCAATTTTTCCAGCACCATTTATTAAAGAGGCTATCTTTCCTCCAGTGAGGGTGTTTGGCTCCTTTGTCGAAGATGAGAAGGCTGAGTGTGTCTGGCATTGTTTCTGCATCTTCTAATCTGTTCCACTGGTCCTCAAGCCTGTTTCTTTGCCAGTACCATGCTGTTTTTATCACAGTAGCTTTGTAGTATATTTGCAGGTTGGGGATTGTGATACCCCCGGCCATGTCTCTGTTACCTAGAATTGCTTTTGCTATTCTGGGTCTCTTCTTGCTCCAGATGAATTTTTGGATTGTTTTCTCGAGGTCTATGAAGTATGCTGCTGAGATCTCAATTGGAATTCCATTAAATCTATATGGCAGTTTGGGAAGTATGGCCATTTTCACACTATTAATCCTTCCTACCCAGGAGCAGGGGATGTCTGTCCATTTTCTGATATCATCTTCAATCTCTCTTTTCAGAGTGCCATAGGTTTCAGAGAAGAGGCCTTTGATTTCTTTCATTAGGATGATTCCTAGGTATTTCAGTTTTTTGGATCCTATTGTGAAAGGAATTATTTGCCCTATTTCTCTCTCAGTGAGTCTGTCATTGGTGTAGAAGAAAGCTATTGATTTTTGTGTGTTGACATTGTAACCAGCTACTTGACTGAATTTGGTTATTAAGTCTAGAAGACTTTTGGTGGAGTTCTTGAGGTCTTCTATATAGAGTATCATGTCATCTGCAAATAATGACAATTTGACTTCTTCATTACCTATCTTTATTCCTTTTATTTCTTTCTCTTGTCTAATTGCCATGGCTAATGTTTCCAGAACTATATTGAACAAGAGTGGTGATAGTGGACATCCTTGTCTTGTTCCTGATTTGAGTGTGAAGGATTTCAGTTTTTGACCATTGAGTATGATATTGGCTGTTGGTTTTTCATAGATGGCTTCTATCAGTTTGAGGTAGAGACCATCTATTCCAATTTTTTGTAGGGTTTTTATCATAAATGCATGTTGGATTTTGTCAAATGCTTTTTCTGCATCTATGGAGATAATCATATGGTTTTTGTCCTTGGCTCTATTGATATAGTGTATTACATTAATTGATTTTCGTATATTGAACCATTCCTGCATCCCTGGGATGAATCCCACTTGATCAGGGTATATGATCTTCTTGATGATCTTCTGCATTCTGTTTGCCAGTATCTTATTAAGGATTTTTGCATCTATGTTCATTAGTGAGATTGGCCTATAGTTCTCTTTTTCAGTTGGATCTTTCTCTGCTTTGGGGATCAAGGTGATGCTTGCTTCCAGGAATGAATTTGGGAGTATTGCTTCCCTTTCAATTTCATTGAAGAGTTTAAACAGTAGTGGCAGCAGTTCCTCTCTAAATGTCTTGTAGAATTCAGCAGTGAAGCCATCAGGGCCCAGGCTTTTCTTAGTTGATAAGTTTTTAATTACATTTTCAATTTCATTGGTTGATATTGGGTTGTTCAGAATTTTTAGGTCTTCTTCATTCAACTTTGGTAATTCATGTGTATCTAGGAATCTGTCCATTTCTTCTGTGTTGTCCATCTTATTGGTGTATAGGTTCTGGAAGTAGGTATTGATGATCCTCTGGATTTCTGCTGGGTCTGTTGTCATTTCACCCTTTTCATTCCTAATTGCATAGATTTGGGCCTTTTCTTTCCTTTTTCTGACAAGGTTGGCTAAAGGTTTGTCAATTTTGTTGATTGTTTTGAAGAACCAACTCTTGGCTTCATTGATTTTTTCTATCATTCTCTTAGTCTCCATTGCATTGATTTCTCCTCTGATCTTTATAATTTCCTCCCTTGTATGAGTTTTGGGGTTGTCCTGCTCTTCTTTTTCTAGAAGTTTGAGGTTCAGCATCAGGTTTTTTAATTGGGCTCATTCTGTTTTCCTAATATGTGTATTCACTGCTCTGAATTTCCCTCATAAGACTACTTTCATTGTGTCCCATAGATTCCGATATGTTGTATTGTCATTGTCATTTAATTGAAGGAACTGTCTGATTTCTTCTTTCATTTCCTCTGCGACCCATTGGTTATTCAGAAGTGTGTTGTTCAATTTCTACGTGTTTATGAAATATTTTGAGTTTCTTTTGCTATGGATCTCCAATTTCATCGCACTATGGTCTGATAATATACAGGGGATAATTTCAATTCCTTTGCACTTACTTAAACATGTTCTATGTGTGAGTATGTGGTCTATTTTGGAGAATGACCCGTGTGCAGCTGAGAAGGATGTATATTCTGATTTTGTGGGGTGGAAGACTCTGTAACCATCTGTTAAGTTCATTTGTTCAAGAGTTCAATTGAGTTCTAGTGTTTCATTACTTATTTTTAGTCTAGTTGATGTATCTATTTGTGACAGTGAGGTGTTGAGCTCCCCCACTACAGTTGTATAAGTGCAGATATGACTTTTCAGGTCCATTAGAATTTGTTTTATATAGTTTGGTGCACTAGTGTTTGGTGCATAGATATTTATGATTGTCATCTCTTCCTCTTGGATTCTTCCCTTTACAAGGATGTAGTGTCCTTCTTCATCTCTCTTAATCAGTGTTGGTTTGAAATCTACTTGATCTGCCAAGAGGATAGCTACTCCTGCTTTTTTGGGGGTTCCTGTCACATTCAGTATTGTTTTCCACCCTTTAACTTTCAGTCTATGAGTTTCTTTTTGAATTAAGCATGTTTCTTGTATGCAGCATGTTGTTGGATTTTCCTTCTTGACCCATTCTGCCAGTCTATTTCTTTTGATTGGTGAATTGAGACCATTAACGTTGATGGTTATATCTGAAATGTATTGACTTGTCATTGCCATGACTTTTTCTTTTTTTTGGGTTCTCCCCCTTTACATTTAATTTCTTGTCATGCCAGATGGGTTCATTCTGCTTTGCTTCCTGGGGTTGTGATCCTCAATGTCTGTTCCTAGGATATTGTGTAAAATTCTTTGGAGTGCTGGTTTGGTATTCACGAAGTTCCTAATGTGCTCTTTGTCATGAAAGTATCTTATTTCTTCATCCATTTTGAAAGATAGTTTTGCAGGGTACATCAATCTGGGTTGGAGGCTGTTTTCTTTTAGGGCTTGGAATATGTCAGTCCAAGCTCTTCTTGCCTTCAGGGTTTGCATTGAGAAGTCTGCTGTGATGCTGTTGGGTTTTCCTTTGTATGTGATTTGTTTCTTTTCTCTGACTGCTTGTAGAACTTTGTTCTTCTGTTGGATTTCTGGAATCTTAACAATTATATGCCTATGTGTAGATTTTTTTTTTTATCAAGGCTATTTGGAGTCTTATATGGCTCACTTATCTGTATGTCAAGCTCTTTTCCCCTGCTTGGGAAGTTTTCTGCCATTATTTCTGGGAAGATATTTTTTTATGTCATCTTCACTCTCTCCTGTTTCTTCATTGAGCCCAATCAGTCTTATGTTATTCTTTTTTGCATCATCTAGTAGCTGCTGGATTGATTTCTCATGTTCCCTTATAATTTTGCAGGAATTTTTCTTTTCCTGGTCACTAATTGCAATCTTATCTTCTATATCTGAAATTCTGTCCTCACATTGGCTCATTCTGCTATGTAGACTTTCAATGGAGTTTTTCATGTCCTGGAAATCTATTTACATCTGTTTTATGGATTCCATTTGTTTCTTATGTTGGGATTCCATCATGTTCCTGAGCTCCTCTCTAGATTTATTAATCATGTCTTGCACTAGGAGCACAATTTCTTCTTTTATCTGAGAAATTATTTCTGATTTCATTTTTTCCAGATTCTCTTTTGTTGCCAGTTCAGTGGGTCCAGGTGGTTGAGTATCAGAGTGTTCCATCTCATTTCCCTTTGGGGTTGCTGTAGCTCATCTGCAAGTCTGGTTTTGAGACTTATTTACGTGTTTTCTCATTTCGACTGGGGTGGGGGGCTGTTAGTGCCTGCACGGCTTACCTCCTCTGAGCTGGGTGAGGTGGGACAGGGGCCAGGAGCAGCGGTAGGGATGGTGACCCAAAAGCACTTTCCTGTGGGCTGGGAGCAGCCGGAGGGATGGTGGCCGGGAAACCCCTTCCTCTGGACCAGGAGCAGTGGGATGGTGACTCAGAAGCCCCTCCCTCTGGGCCGAGAGCAGTGGGAGGGATGGTGGCCTGGAAGCCCCTTCCTCTGGGCCAGGAGCAGTGGGACAGAAGGTGGCCCAAAAGCCCTTTCCTCTGGGCTGGGAGCAGTTGGAGGGATGGTGACCGGGAAGCACCTTCCTCTGGACCAGGAGCAGTGGGATGATGGCTCAGAAGCCCCTACCTCTGGGCCAGGAACAGTGGGACTCGGTACCTTGGTCTGGTGGTCTGGTGTCCTCTGCATCTTTGCAGTGTGGAATCAGGTGTCTGTCTGTCTGCAGCGGGGTGATTCAGGGTCTTCCGCGTGACTCAGGACCTCGGTAGGGCATGCACAGACCTGCCTGTCTGCCTAGTTTATCATTCTTTATGGCTGAGTAGTACTCCATTTTATAAAAAAAAATCCCACACCTTTATCCACCCTCTAGTTGATGGGCATTTGGGTTGTTTCCAGGATTTAGCTATTACAAACTGTGCTGCTATAAACATGGGTGTGTATATATCACTGTGGCATGATTCTTTTAATTCTTTTGGGAAGATACCCAGCAGAGGAATAGCTGGGTCAAATGGGACTTCTAATCCTATTTTTTTGAGGAATCTCCACACAATGTGAAACAGGAAGGAAAGGTTCAAAAGGGAAGTGGAAGTGGGGCGTGGGGAGAAGGGAAAGAAAAATATATGAGAAAAGAAGGAAAAAATGGAAACAAAGTTTTTGGAAATAGGGAGGTTTGGAGGCATGGAAGGGAGGGAAGGGTAATGGGAAAAAACAAGAACTAAGACATATCATGTACAGGCACAAATTCCCAATAATGAATGTGATCATAATGTATACCTAAAATGTACCCATAAAGTTAATTTTAAAAATTGACTAAAACATCCCATATGGATGTTGTCTTATGTTTTCATTTAATAGTTTACAGTGTTGCTCTTTATGTTTAAAATCTGAATTAATGGGTCAAACACATAGCAAATTTCTCAATAGAATTTATTAAGGTATAATTCTTATAAGGTATAATTATACTAATATATATAAGGTATAATTCTTATAATTCAGAAAATATATAGATAACTATCTATTTGTATATTATACACAGATACCATAGCACTTCAGTTTTTAAATTTTATAATATATTTTGTCCTTGTATTCTATCCAAAAAAGTGTTGCCATATTTATATTTGCTTTCCTATATGAAATTTAGCTTTCTTCACTAGCATTCATAAATTTAAAAATTGATCAATATGCAGATATATATGCATTAAACTTAGAGATCAAATTGGGGATAAATATTTTTGTATCTCTATTCATGATAAGAATGTCTTTTTTTCTTAATAATATCAACATATTATTTTAGAAGCACCCACTTTCTATTCAAAATGTTTTACTGCTTTTTCTGCATTTTCTCTTAGCAGTGTTGTTAAACAGATATCATGGACTAGACTTTTAAAATTTTTTTCACTTGTAAATTAGTTTTCTCATGAAACAATGTTATGTGTTGCTTTCTCTCCTAAATTACTAATTCAAATATTCTCTTATGATGATACCTTTATTATTTTATTGATTCATTCCTTCAAATTCATACTACATTTACGTGACTGTGTTCTTCTCAGCTTACATTTTACACTTTGTACTTTTCCTGTCTCAATTCTGAAATCAACATTTTTTCCCAAAGGAATCTGATTCCACTTAGAAGGGAAAAGTCACTTAGAAACTGAAATCTCAGAGCTTGTTTGTGCATTTCTGTTGTAGTATTTTTGTTCCTTGGTCAACTCAGAAGACAGAACTGAGTAGTATAGCTGAGCATCTACATGTTAGTCTGTTTCTCACTATCATCTCTTTATGATACTAAGACATCTTAAAAAGACAAAGGAATACTTTACATTTGTCTGAATTTACATTTTTGTCTTTCCTAAATTCTTTAAACTTCTATGCATATAGGTTTTAAACACTTCTTGTGAAATATGTTCCCAAGTATTTTATCTTCTTTGGTGGTACTATAAATGGAACTTTTGTTAAATTTATATAAGTTTGCTAAAATTATTTCTGTGTATATGGAGACTATGATTGATTTCTATTATATTTTATTAGTGGATTTCCCATTAAGCACTAATCTTGAATTTCTTTTTTTTTTTTTTTTTGGTACCAGCATCAAACTCAGGACGTTGCACTTGCGAGGCAGGGGCCAGAACCACTGAGCTAAATCCCCAGCCCAGTCTTGAATTTCTTAAAGAAATTTTACCTTGTCAAAATATATTGTGCCTTAATGTATTATAATAGTTTTTAAAAATTGATATTCACGAATAGGCTTGATCTATTACTGATTAATTCTCTCCTCCTCACTCTCTCCTTTTCTTTCTCTTCTGTTTTTCTTTCTCATGCTATTTAGTTCATTATTTCAAAAACAAGTTTCAAAGTTTCCTTTCATTTTCTTTTCTCTGTAACACTTTAAGTGATACTACAATAATCTAGTTTTGATTAAGTTCATTAGGCCTAAGGTAAAATGCCTAGGAAAGAATTAACAAATGTTCAAAACCTATGGGAGTGGAAATTAGAAAACTTATCAAAGACACAAAAGTAGATTCTAACAAATGAAAATTCATCTCTTCCTCTTGATAAGCAACCACTCCTCTTGCTTCTTATCTTGTGGTTTTTGGAACACTATCTCTGGATGGACAGAACCTGTATTGACACTTTGGCGAAAAGGACTCATAAATGTTCACAGTCTCATATGATTCACACTCTGGATGATAAAAATCCCTTTTGGAGGTGTGCTCTTACCACATAAATCAGCTTCTCCATATTTTAGAATGAATTGTCTTTTGTTAGATATATTTCTTCAGTAAGACTGGGAAATAAAGAGTAAGAGTGTTTACTACTCACATAATTTTTTTTCTCCTGAAGATGTTTTTTAATATGGAAACTGAGTACAACAATGTGACTCCATTTTGAATATTTTTCAATCCAGATCATTGTGTATCAATGGAAAGTCCTTATTTAAGTCCTTATTCAAGACATGATCTATCCTTTTATCCTGAATTTTTTTAATCACTTTCTTTTACAGATTTAATAGCAAGACTAGAAAGGTTATATGTATATCTCCTTGCTTGACATAATTGCAATTAGTCCTACCTGTTAGAAAAAGATAAATCTAACACTACAATAAGTTTTGCAATGGCATACTTAGACCTGGCTAGTATTCACAGAGAAAAATAAAACCAAAAACCTGATCAAATATAATTTTGAAAACCATATTTTTCCCTCAGATAAATCTGGGCCTGGCTTGATAAAATTGGCTAACTGCATTATTCAAAGGAAGT
The DNA here is from genome assembly GCF_053883595.1 of Heterocephalus glaber. Taxonomy (NCBI): domain Eukaryota; kingdom Metazoa; phylum Chordata; class Mammalia; order Rodentia; family Bathyergidae; genus Heterocephalus; species Heterocephalus glaber. The sequence goes on along the minus strand of NW_028258156.1, from coordinate 19,658,760 downwards.
AGGAAGGGGTCTATCTTCCTTCCCTATATATTCCTTGTTTGTATGTTTTCTGTAATTGCAATAAAAAATTCAAAAGCCCTCATGTTGGAAATAAGATAGACATAGAGCCCATTTTGAGACGTTCAGAAAATTGTTTAGACAACTAAACTAACACAAACTATTATTTCTGTTTGTAGCACATGGATTATTATTATAAGAAACATAGCCATTTGTAGTTTAGTCAAGTAACAGGTATCATGTTAGTTAACAGACTCCAAAGAAACAAAAGCATTAGAGAGAGGCAGACAAACCTATTGAGGAGATTTATATTTATGATGATTTGTCTACATGGCTGTGGAGTCTGCTGTGTACAATTAAGCTAGAGTCCCCAGAAAGCTGGTCTTGTGATTTCGGATCAAGCATCAAAACACACAAGGGTTCATGGGAGAGGGAGGAGTTGCAGCCTATGTCCTGGAGTCCAAAGGCTTCAGAAGCAGAAGTAACCACATCCCAGGAGAGGAGAAGAGGGATGTCCTAGTTCAAGAAGAATGATTGACTTTGGTCCTCTTTCAACCTTTTGTTCTGTTTGGAGCCTCAGTCAATTGGATAATGGTCACCCATGCTAGAGAGGAAGAGCTTCACTTAGTCTATGGATCCAAATGCTTATCTCTTCTAGAAACATCATCACAAACATTTCCAGAAAAACAGTTTTATCTTTTAGCTCTGTCACATTGACACAGAAAATTAACAGGCACATGTTTATCTTATATATCTTCAAGTTTCTGAATTCTTTTAATATGAGTGTATATTGATGTACAATTTAGTAACATTGAAAATTAAGGATGTATTTATATGTATTTAATTGAAGCTAACAAACATTACTCAAATAGAGAATTGGCAGAGAGCATGTTAAAAAGTCTACAAAATACAGAAGGAAATGTGCCTCGGGAATTTTATTTCACCCTACACTAGTAACAATCTAGAAATATGTTTTATTGTACATCTATATAATTATACTTCACAGCTATTTCATTTTTGGCCACTGTTCAGGTAATAAAGACATTTTGCTTTTATGGGTCCAGGGACCCATTTTCAAAATGGAATTGACTCTTTCAAATGAAGAGTTCTTTTTAAATGAAATAGTTGAAAAGTGTAGAAATTTGGAATCGAGGAAACAAATGCATAAAGTCTCACTTTATTTAGAAAGCTCTACATTTTATTTTCAATGTCTCTTTCTTTCCTCTAAATAAAAAGAAATAATTTACAATACTCACTTTTATGCAGTGTAAAAAGTGGCCAAGTGTCACAGACAGTTCTCTGAATCATAAACAAAAGTGCATAGTAATTGTCCTTGGAATTTGGAAGTGAAATGCATCATAACAAAACAAAATTCATTGTCCTTTCCAGAGTCTTGGTAATGATAATGTGTCTCAATTGTGCTTAAACCATAAGTAAAGTCCAATTCTGCTGGGTTAAGGTATTTTTATGTTTGACTAAATGATTCGGGGAATAAAGCAGCTTGAATTTAATTAAGAAAATTTGTTAGAATTACACAATGTAATATAACAGTGATGATTGTTTTTAATTCTCAACTTAAAGTCTGTTTTGACATGATACAAAAACTAGTCTTACTGTAAACCAAAATACAATGAATAAGACGAAAGGAAAAATAAAAGCAGAAGAAATAATGGATGATATTATCAGATATAGTATAAAGTCTGTTACTCAGATATCACGCACACATTTTTTTCAACTTTTTTTTAGGGTGCACAATAATCCAAACTTATTTATGCAACAAAACCTACTACCAACCTAAAGTAATGTATCCTTCCTTTTTTTTGTTTTTGTTTTTGTTTTTGTTTTGGTACCAGGGATTGAACTCGGGACCTTGTGCTTGCCAGGCAGGTGGTGGAAGCACTGAGCTATATCCCCGGCCCCCTTCCTTTGTTTTATTGTATCAGATAATTTTTTGTTTCCCAGTGTTTACTAAGTCCACTATCAAGGGAAAAAATTACCAAAAATAGTCATAGTAATGCTACATATGGAAGAAAATTCTTGGGAGGTTTTTGTACAAAAGCATGAAGAATGGGATTCAGTCCTTGTCAATAAGCTTCAAAGAATATGAAGGTATTTGTGAAAATTAGTCATCAAGATTTGCTACAGTGAGTATATTAAATCTCACCTCCATAGTGCCACTTAAGTTACAGCGTGAGAAGCAATAAAAAGCATCAGTGAAACATTATCATCAGCTGTGCTTCAGATGATTGGCTAAGCATTTTGAGAAGACCTGAATCCTCTAATGTGAAAGTTTCATTGAGGTCTCATGTCTCCAGAAAAATTTGGTACAGAGTTTCTGTGCTCTCATTATTCTTATGCCTTCCATTTTTTCCTTTTCATTCTATATTCTTTGTTACAATAGTGGAGGCTTCAAAAGGCATGTCAGGGATTTCAGAGGTAACTGTTGTCTAATGATGGGCTTTCCTTTAAATTTGGAAATGTGATGATAATTAAAATGTGTGGAAAAGCTTCTCTTTTACAGACATGTTCTTAAAACATATTTTCTTTTGAACCAGTTACATTATATTACACATGTTTTTATTACATTATAATGCAATAAAATATAAATAATAATATAATAAAATATAACATAAATATAAATAATAATATAATATAAAATATAAATTATACTATAATAAAATATAATATAAAATATAAATTATAATATAATAAAATATAATGTAATATTACATTATATTGCATTACATTATACTACACATTTTTGATAAAAATATTAAGATTTCTTATAATTTCTGTATCATACAGTAGAGTGCAATGGACAGTTTACTCACTTTATTCCACTTTACACAGTGAACTAAACAGCTCTCTCTGAAAGGGGCTCATTAACATACCCTGTATCCCATCGAATGGTGTCCCTCTGTGAACCAATTGCACCTTTTCTCATATAAAATATGTGAATATAGAACTTGATAACTCACATTGCATTGTCATAAACTGTGTTATATATTCTATAGGCCTCAGGCAAAACTTCCATTTTGATTTTATCCCTCTCTAAACCAATGTGAAAAAAAATAGTACTTCATATGGGTATTGTGAGATTTATTTAAAATTTATTTATAGTTCCATATCTGAGTTAAATTATGTATGCAAGCCCTATATGTTCATAACTGATATGTCATCCCAGTAGTTAAAAAGGTTTGGGGTATTCTGTTACATGACACTTGTTTGGAAGAAAATAATTTTGATTGTGAAGTAGGAAGTCCTGGAGTGGAGTCTTTATGATCATGGAGAAGCTATGGTGCCTCCTTAGGCAAGTTATGAAAGCTACTTGGAACTTTATTTTTCTTTTGTAAAAATGATAAAACATTGACATGCTTTCTGTAAACTTCAAATGTGGAAGTGACATGTATTAGTCACTCTCTGTTACTGGGACCAAACACACAACATTCACAATTTAAAGAGGAGAGGTTTATTTTGGTTCATGCTCTCTGCCCAAAGCTGGCTCCAAGGCAGAAGAAACAGCATGATGATGGGACAAGGGAGAGGAAAGTGTGTCCCACCCACAGCAGTCAGGAAGCAGGGAGAGGAGGAATGTGCATAAGACAAGAATACACCCTTCAGGAGAAAATACAACTGGCATAAAAAAACTGTTCACAGAAGTAATAGTAGAAAACTTCCCAGACAGAGGTGGAGAATTGGATATACACATAAGTGAGGTATATAGAACTCCAATTAGCCATGATCAAAAAAAATCTATGCCTAGACACATAACACATAATAATCAAGATCCCAGAAACCCAACAGAAGAACAAAATCCTACAGTTAGAGACAGAAACATTAAATTTCTGGAAGATAGGTTAGGTAGAACTCTTGAAGATATTGATATAGGAAAAGACTTTATGAACAAAACCTCAGTGGCACAGGAACTTGCACAAAGAATCAACAACTAGGATCTTATCTTATTAAAAAGCTTCTGCACTGCAAGAGAAACCACCAATAAAGCTAAAAGACAACCTACAATCTGGGAAAAAAATTAGCAATTGTACATTAGACAAAGGACTACTATCTTAAATATATAAAAACTGAAAAAAATCAGACCCCCCAAATTCAAAGACCCAATTCAAAAATGGGCATCTGAAACTAAAAGACATTTCTCAGACAAAGAAGTACAAGCAGCAAATAAATATATGAAAAAATGTTCAACATCAGTGGTTATTGGAGAGACTCAGATGAAAACAATACTGAGATTCCACCTCACCCCAGAAAGAATGGCTGCTATTAAGAAATCATCTAATAACAAATGCTGGTGGGAGTGTGGGGAGAAAGGAACCCTTCTCCATTTTTGGTTGGAGTGCAGACTGGTGCAACCACTGTGGAAATCAATATGGAGATACATCAAAGAACTAGGCTTAGAGGTCACATTCAACCCAGCTATCCCCCTTTTGGGTATCTTCCCAAAAGAATTAAAAGAATCTTACCACAGCAATATATACGCACCCACATTTATAGTGGCACAGTTCATAATAGCAAAAGCTTGGAAACAGCCCAAGTGCCTATCAACTGGAAACTGGATAAAGAAGATGTGGTTTTTAAATAAAATGGAGTACTACTCAGCCATAAAGAATGAGAAACTAGAGACATTTATAGCTAAATGCATGCATATTGAGCCCACCTTCTTAAGTGAAATAAATAGGTCACATATGTGTAAATACTGAATAGTTTCTGGTGTGAGAAACTGAAAGTGTAATTAAGGATACACACAGATGAAATGGCTAAATCACGTATTTCTTGGATTATCTTTCCATCACATGTCATGACTGTATCAAAATTTAAATTAGGGAGAAGTTTGGCTTATGTGGAGTCTGCTAACTGGAGTTTTTTTCCAGATCATTATTTGTTCAATGTTGGTTTTGGGGATCTTTCTGAAACAAATCACATCCTCTGGTGTCTTGTTGGTGTTTGAGATGCTTTTTTAAAATGTTTTTCAGATTTGTTTCAGTTGAGTTCTACTGTGTTTGAATATTATTGCAGTTTTTTTCCCCTTGCATTGTTCTTCTTTGAATGGTTTTAATTTTCTGTATTTATGTGTGTTTGATAATAAAGTTATTTTAAAAATTGAAAAAAAAGAATACACCCTTCTAGGCCACACACCCAGTGACTACTTCCAACCAGGCTGCACCTCTAATACCACATTCAGCTATGGAACTCATCAATGGGTGAATCAACTGATGAGGATAGTGCAGCAGCCCCCACAGTCACCTTCCACCTCATATGAGAACTTTGGGGGACATTCCAGATGTAAATCATAACAAAGCACTTGTAAATGAAATATTCTGAAAGACTAATAAATTAAAATAATGAGAGAGGGGCTCCAAGGTAGAGCAGAATGGAGCCTATCCCTAGAAAGAATGGTGTGATGAGCCCACAGAGTCTGTCTACTCAAGGAAGTTTCCTCTGTAATTAACAATCGATTCTCAAGAAAATAGGAAAATTAAGTGTGTATATAAACCACCACCCTGAACCACAGAAAGGGCTCGCGTCTTAGCAATTCCAAGAATGGTCCACTGACCAGCAGCCTCAGCCTTAACTGGAAGCTTGTAGATGTACAGTATTTCAGCCCCCATCCCACATACTGGATCAGAATCTGCATTCTAACAGATGCCAAAGTGATTAGTATTCACATTAAAGTTTTAGCAGTATTGGGCCTTGACACATGATGTAGCCTAGGAAGGTTCCTACTGATATAACACCTTGATATTAGTTATAACAAAATATATGTAGGAGGACTAGAATGATTTCTTTTAAAAAAAAACTGACATTGTTCTCTTCCATGCTGTGTAACTGGACCTTCTATACCTAAAATCTTTTTTGAACTTCATAGAACACTTCTACCTTTTGCAGATTCTATTGCTGTAAATGCATGCTAGTAAATAAAGGTTCATCTTCAAATCAGAAGAACAATTCAGAAGTATATTCTTGCCTCCTTGCTTTTGGATTCACGATCCTTAGCTACTGTGCCTTGCCTTCAGGAACTGTTATTATGTTTTGTTTTGAAGAAATGAAGCATATTCCAAGCAGAGAAAATGCTGCAGTAACAATAATCTTCAGCAAAATATCATAAGTGACTACACTTAATTCACAAATTAGGTCATGAATAACAATAGTAAATGTGAGATTCTTACCCTGTTTTCCTCTTACACATTTTAGTAATCATATCCTGTAGCTTTGTTGTCAAAAGCAAACAAGGAGAATTATCATTATAATTACAACAGGTGCAGTTTGATGCATAGACATCATATTAAAAAGCTGTGTATAATTCACAAAGGTTGCAAATAGAGTAAGGTGATACTAGAGCTTGAAATAAATTGGCTTCTACTTTTTCATATACAAGTTTTAGTAAATTTTAGTGGTTCACAAAGAAAAATGTACATTTACATTGCCCAAATAATTCCACTCAATGTATTAGCCAACAGGGACTTGAGAAATACTCTAGTATTCATTCACTTGCTTATGTGTAGGAAGACAAATCCCAGGCCTTTTGTAGTTCAGAGGCAGCTTTGTTTGCTTGGTTTGGAGGTAGGTTAAAAATAATTTACATGGCCGGACTTCTAGACAGAACCCTTCCCTCCCCCTCACTTTCTTTGAAAGGATAAATGGAATGAAATACAGGAAGTTTAGTGTTTAGATTCATAGCATGAAGTAAGATTTCTAAAATATGATTGATTTTTGAGGTACAAAAGATCACCGATGCCTGAGTATTTAAACATCTAAATTGTATGAAATGGTACATTTTATGGAAGTTTTAAAATAGCTTGAGCTTTTGATGTTAATAGTTTTCAAACACGTGCTAATAGGCCTGTTCATGCAGAATACTTAGTGCAATTATTTAAATAATGTGAATGTTCCAAATCCTTTTTGTCTTTCTTCCACCCACCACTCCCATCTTCATTCTGAGAAATCAGGTAAGGGGCAGCTGTCACCTGGTATGCTTTGCAGGTCACACTTTGCTCTTTCAGTTCAGTTTTTAAATACAGCAGAATTTGAAGCTAAGTTTGATTTATGAAACAAAATGTATAGCAATGCTATAAGGTTAGTTAAAGGACAAATTCATAGAAGGTTGGCAAATCATTTACATGCTTTTAATCCTCACTTCTGAATTTTTAAAATGAGGCTATAACTATGTCATAATGTGTGTCATGATTTTATTAGTTACTTCCAAAGAGTCCAGAAAGAAGATGAGGCACATAGGAGGTTACATTCTTAGGATGTATTAGGTTTCATCTTCTGCTCTCATTCCTTTTTAAAGAGTAAATCTTCAACTTTTACATTCTCAAAATCCCACTCAAATTCTTAAGGGCAAAATTTGCAGGTTTCTGCTTTTTGAGGTAGTATTTGAAGAAAGAAAGATAAAGGCAGCATCTGGATTAGTCTGAACAGAGAAAGATTAAAATATTACTATTGCAATATTAAACATTACTAATTATTAGCAATATTTAAAATATTACTAAGAATTAGTAGTATTAAAATATTATTAATGTAACATAAAGTAATTAGATTACAGAAAGTTATTTGGGGGAGGGTTATTTCATATGGAAATTTTATCAACAATAATTATTTAGTCCTACCATGCTGCATTTAACTAAGTAAAATCCTATTTAAAATAATAAAATCTTTCTAAGGAAAGAGTAAGCATCTTCTCAGAAAAGTTGGGCCTTTGTGATAAACTGGATAATAAAATTGAGAATCCAATACAGAACGCTGGGTGTGAAAGTTGGGACTACATTATGAATATACATGAACCAAGTATGACTCTGAAGATAGGGCAGGACTCTAAAAGAAGGCATTATATTCAGGGATACAGAGAGTATAGAGTTAAATCATTCACCATGTACAGAAAATAAAAATAATTGGTTCATTGAATTTAGTAGGCTATTATTCTTACTTTGACACACTTACAGATTTAGCATTTTCCCTCTATTTTTGTAGGGATACACTTACCTAGTACTAGTAAACCTACCTGCCCGTCTAGCAATTGAATACTATGTAATTTTGTTGTTGTTATTCTATATGCATTATTTAATATGTTTTAGTCCCTAAGTTGTAATAATAAAACAAAAGAAATTAAAAAATTATTTCATTTCTTAAAGGTACATCCCGTGATGCTCAAAGTAAATGTAAACCAAAAGTCTAAGAATCTCTTAGCAGACAATGTTGAATGGCAAGTGTTTACCAATTCCTAAATTTGCAACAATATCCCTTGTTTCTGCCAAAATTTTAATGCTGGGGAAAGGCTGAGGGAGATTGTTCGGATGGAGTTCTCTGCCTTCTTCCTTTGAGAACATCATGAAATGTAGAATCCAGAGGGCAGTAACTCAAAGCTGTGGGCCGGAGGAGACATTGAGACCAACTCTGACACTGCAAGGGAAGCAGTGAGTACCTAGATAATGTTAGTGACAAGTCAAATGTCATCCATTTGTTTAATTTAGAATGTATTTTTAAATATTCTGTCTTGTGAAACTGGACATCTGGAAACTTTACCAATAATGAGCCTCCTTCTTCATATTGCTTCACATGTGATTGAACTGAATAGTTTTTGAAATTAATTCAAATCAGGAGCCTTCCAGGCTGCCATACCACTGCCCCCAGTGCCAAGGAGCAGAGCCATGTGGGCAACAGCAACACACACACACACACACACACACACACACACACACACACCATTGAAATGAGAAGACACATAAACAAATCTCAAAACCAGACTTCCAAATCACCTAAAACAACCCCAAAGGGAAATGAGATGGAACAATCTGATATTCAACCACCTGGACTCCCTGAACTGGCAACAAAAGAGGATCTGGAAAAAATGAAATCAGAAAAAATTTCTCAGATAACAGCAGAGATTGTACCCATAGTGCAAAACATGATTAATAAAGGGAGGATGCAGATAAAAAAATAGAGGACCTGAGGAACATGATGGAATCCCAATATAGGAAACAAATGGAATCCATAAAACAGATGGAAATAGATTTCCAGGACATTAAAAACTCCATTGAAAGTCTACACAGCAGAATGAGCCAATGTGAGGACAGAATTTCAGATATAGAAGATAAGATTGCAATTAGTGACCAGGAAAAGAAAAATTGCTTTAAAATTTTAAGGGACCACGAGAAATCAATCCAGCATCTGCTAGACGATGCAAAGAAGAATAACGTAAGACTGATTGGAGTCAAAGAAGAAAGAGGAGAGACTGCAGATGATACACAAAAAAACTGTTCACAGAAGTGATGGTAGAAAACTTCCCAGTGAGGGGAAAAGAACTTGACATACAGATAAGTGAGGCATATAGGACTCCAACTAGCCTTGATAAAAAAAAAATCTACACATAGGCATATAAAAGTTAAGATTCCAGAAACCCAACAGAAGAACAAAATTCTATAAGCAGTTAGAGAAAAGAAACAAATCACATGCAATGGAAAGCCCATCAGAATTACAGTAGACTTCTCAATGCAAACCCTCAAGGCAAGAAGAGCTTGGAGTGACATATTTCAAGCCCTAAAAGAAAACAGCCTCCAACCTAGATTGATGTACCCTGCAAAACTATCTTTCAAAATTGATGGAGAAATAAGATACTTTCATAACAAAGAGCACCTTAGGAACTTCATGAATAGCAAACTAGCACTCCAAAAAATTTTGGACAATATCCTAGGAAAAGACAACAATGTTCACAACTCCAGGAAGCCCAGAAGAATGAATCCATCGGACAGGACAAGAAATTAAACACAAAGGGGGAGAATCCAATAAAAAGAAAAAGTCATGACAAGGATAAGTTAATGCATATCAGTTATAACCCAATGTTAATGGTTTCAATTCACCAGTCAAAAGAAATAGATGGGCAGAATGGATCAAGAAGCAAGATCCAAAAATATGCTGTATACAAGAAATACACTTAATTAAAAAAGAAACTCATAGATTGAAAATTAAAGGGTGGAAAACAGTACTCCAGTGACAGGAACGCCCCCAAAAAGCAGGAGTAGCTATTCTCTTTGCAGATCAAGTGTATTTCAAACGAACACTGATTAAACGAGACAAAGAAGGACATTACATCCTTGTAAAGGGAAGAATCCAAGAGGAAGAGATGACAATCATAAACATATATGCACCAAACACTAGTGCACCCAACTATATAAAACAAATACTAATGGACATGAAAATTAATTCAATCCAGATGGACTTTCATTGAGAATGAACCACACTGAGAAAAGGATGACAAAAATAAGAAGGGGAATGGATTTTTTAAAAATAGGTACCATGGGCTTCCACTTGTCAAGAAATACTATTTTGAATTAGAAATATTTTTTCCTTTGTTAAAATAATCTAATAATGGGCAAAAATGAAAGGCACCTTTTAACTCTACGTGGGTATATGCTTTTGAATGAGAAAGGCAGAAAGACAGATTTATATTTTTGGTACTGGGGATCAAACTCCGGATCTTGCGTTTGTGAGGCAGCTGGTGAGAAAGACAGATTTTAAACAAAAATTGGAATGATTTCGTGGCTATCTCTCCTGTTACAAACTTTAGTATGGTTGATTGTATTGATCAATAGGACACTTCAAAATGTAGAGATTTTTGGTAACAGATATGTACCTGAATTAGGTTAGTTGAAAAGATTCCTCATATATGCAAATTAAGTGAAACAATGGTAAAGGACGAGTATGTAGACAAGAAATTTAGTTCAGAGTGAATGGTGATTTAGAAATTGTAGTTTCTAATCAAATCATAAAAGCCAATTCTCCTCATGGCTTTAAGCACAGATATTAACTAATTCATCATTGCTAACATGAAAAAAATCTTGATGAATGCAATCCTATAAAAGGAGAAAAGAGGTAAATTTCCAAATTTCCACAAATTTAACAAAATTTGAAAATTTAACAAAAAATTTTAAAATGATGTTGTAATTGTTGTGCTCATTATTTAATTTTTTCATAATTTCCATAACTAGAAAAGGGTCTAATAGAAGCCTTACAAATACATGAAATTATTATTTGGAGCTAAATAATCCCAAAAGACCCACTGGAAACATAGGCTTTGGTTTTTATGATTTTTGTTCCTGAGGTAGTACTACTGCTTTTCTTCTTTAACAACAAATACTAGCGTGAGTCACTCTTGAAAAGAATTTGTTTCATGTCATTTTCAAAATGATTGTATGATTGTACACATATTACAAAACAGAAGAAAAGATTTTACAATGAGATTATATCTGTCAGCATTAACCCAGTGAAAGTGACAGTGCATCTTTTTACATACCTCATCCTTGTATAGCTTTTTTCTCATTTTTAAGGCATATTAATTTTTTTACTCCCTCCACAGTTTTCTTGTAGGCAACACGCTTCACACACACACACACACACACACATACACACACACACACACACCCCTGCACTCACACGTTCATTCAATCACTCCCAGTCCACTGTGGTTAGAATTTTGGGTAATTTTCAAAGTATTTTTGTTCTGAGCAATATTTTTTGCTATTTATTTTTTCGTGGTTTTCTATAGTTAAATAGAACCTTAGTCATGAATTTGCCAAGTTAGACCACACAATTGTGAATACTCATTTACTTATTTGCATTAGTTGCTGCTTTTATTTTTATTTCAGTGTTTATAAGTGAAGAGCTCTGTGTTACCAAATTTGTTATCCAGTTTGTGAATTCTTTCTTCAGATCCTCTTTTTTTTTTTTTTTTTTTTGGTACAGGAGATCGAACTTGGGACCTTATGCTTGTGAGGCAGGCGGTGGAAACACTGAGGTGAATCCTGACCCCAACTCCTCTGTCTCTTCATCGATCCAAGTGTCAAAATTTTTTGCCTTATCAACTTTAAAAATTATTTTATATATTTTAACTTTTATATTTACTACAAATAAAAATTTTATCCATTTTCTCTTTCTCCATTACTCTTAATTTTTTTCAAATTAATACGTTTGATTCCACAGATAAAATGAGGGTATTCACATTCATTATAGACAGTGCCCAGAGGGAGAAACATGGCTGAGTCTGACTTCTCTTTCTTGCAAATCAGATTCTACATCATCTTTTACCTCACATTTCTTTACTCTTCATCTGCCTTCCTGAGCCGTGTGGTTGGCCACACCACCTCTCCATCTCTCCTTTCTTCCATTTGTTTATTTAGGTATTTGTTTATTTCCTTACTCAGTAATGATAGTTTTGTGGCCAGTTTGTTTCATTATCTGTTGATGGTAATTTAATGATATATACATTTTTTTAAGCCAGAATGATATAGACCTTAATTTTCACTCAATTTCTCATATAGTTTTCATCGGTCAATAGAGCATAATAGCTGTGCGTGGTGGCACATGCTTGTAATCCCAGCATTTGGGAAGCTGATGCAGGAGGATCAAGCCAAGTTTGAGGCCAGCCTGGACTACACAGTGAGTTCAAGACTGGCCTAAACAACATAGTTTTTCTGTCTTGAAAAACCAAAAAAAAAAAAGCATAATAAGACAAATTTTAAATATAGGTTTCATAGTTAATGACATATAATTAGATATATTTTCCTTGAATGCTTAACAAGTAATTGCTATGACGATTTAAATATGTACCCACCCATGATTATTTTGTTGCTTTTTATCATTGCAGCAGTTCTTAGAGAAAATATGCCAGTTTTTTTCATTAAAGGGTTTTCTGGAAATTAAGGTTGACTGACAGCTGGGTGTGGTTCTTATGCTTGCAATCTCAATATCCTGGGAAGCTGAGACAGGAGGATGGAAAGTTTGAGCCCATCCTAGGCAACTTAGCAACTTAATGGAACCCTTTCTCAAAATTAAAAAAAAATTAAAACGGATGGAGATATAGTTCAATGTGAAATCTTTTGGATTCATTCCCAATAACACACACACACACGCGCACACACACACACACACACACACACACACACAGCAGCCAGTCCTTATTTTATCCACTATTTTATATCCTCTTTCCAATAAATCAACTGTTCCAGTTATCAAAGGCAAGCATTATAGATGTCATTTCTAGTCATCATTAATAAAAACTTTAAAAATGTAGAAAAATTTAAAAAAGAATGAAAGAAAAAGAAAAAAGACCCATAATCCCCTTCTTTTGATATTTCAGTGGTATTTATTTTATGCTTTTTGAAACTATGTACTTTTTTAAGCAAAAAAATTACTTCAATTTCTAGCTACCCATGGCAGCAAGTTTTCTTTCATTTTATTTTGAAGGAAATATTTATACACCACACTGTGCACATTCCTTTTTAAAATTATTTTAAATTTTAAAAATATTTTTAAAATGTATTTCTAATCAACACATAATTGTACATATTTATGGGGCACATGTATACAATCTGTAATGATCATATCATAATAATTAGGATTTCCATCTACTTAAACATTTATCATTTCATAGTTGTTGGAGCCTATGAACTCTTCTCTTCTAGTTCTTTGTAAAATATGTAAGTTTTTGCAAGCCATAGTCACCCTTGTCTTTGCTTTCTTTAAGAGAAAATAAAAAGGGCTATTTTACCTTTCGTTAATAAATCTGCATCATCCCCGTGAACACGCATTACTGCCCTGTGTGCTGCATTCAGCATTTGTTAGAGACATCTACACTGGGTTCACTCACATGGGGTAATCTGTTTTAAGGATGTGTGTGCATATGTGTTTAAGTTTAAATATCACCTACATCTTCACATAGATTTCTCTTGAAAAATATTATTTGGCTCACATCAACCTACATGAAAATCTTCATTTATAGTTTTTGTGCCAAGTAGGGATCTGGTCATTATCTAAAAATTTATATTCCAAATCTCTAAAGTCTTTGAACATACCAAAAACAATAGAGTTTCTTATTTAATACTGCTTTACTTATTAAGAGCATGATCAGTACTGATTTCTGTCTGTGAACAAATGCGTCACTCATGTCTTCAGATAATGCAACTCATTATTTTTCTTGGTGCCAAATTTAATCAGATAATCTGAGCTTTGCTTTTTAGAGATGAAATATTGCATTAGCTATAGGACATTAACAAGAAAAACAACACAACTGTAGACTGAAATGCCTTTGAAAACTCGATTTTAAAATGTATTATGTTAATGCAGCCAAGCAGATGTTACAGCTTGGTGACTGTTTTATATGAGCTGCTGGAAGAAAGACTAAGGATGCTTTTAAAATCAATAAAACATATGATAGTAATAATGAGAGAACATCCATTCTTGTAACTTTCTAATGATATTCCCACTGGCAATGGTTGTTTTGGGGTTTCATTAAGAGATTTTCTTTCTTCTAAGTTAAATCCAACTATGATTCATTGTCATCCAACAGGGTGCTAGTTATGATTTTTATTCTCTGAAAAAACTCCAGGGTAATGAAATAAGGGTTTGAACATTTTGCAAATAATTATACACATTTGGTAAAACCAATTCTCACTTAGTTTAGTGTTAAGAAGGGAGGTATGGCTCTGGGCACATTAAAGACCTTCTCACTGTACACACTGTGAAGAATATAATGGGATAAAATGATTCAGACTCTTGAGCTCTAAGATTAGAACCCTATTATATAGGTCACGAACCTGTAGTTGCTTCTTCTACAAAGTCGGTCTTTCTCTGGTAGGAAATAGTGTGAAATCACTGCAGGGGTGATTAGATGATTGTTTTATTTGATTGTATATTTCTTCCTTTTTCTTGTTTTTAAATAATGTTTCCCTATTATTTTATAAAAGTCATTTAAACTCAACATGACATGGATTTCACTCCAACCATATGCTTTACCTTCTTTATGTGCTATACATTTCTCAAATGGTGACCACGTTATCAGGTAACACAGTAGAAACACAATGAGAAAAAGTGAAAAATTAAAACAATTTTCAAATTTCCTCTATTGTCATCTTGAAATACTACTTACCATAGCATATCAATTTAGGAAGAAGGAAGCACTGAATTAGAAAATTGCTAGTTTGCATCCACCATTATAATAATTGTTTAGACATGAATTATCAATAATTACTGAATCTAAAGGATGAAAATTTGATGAGAAACATGGTTATTTTTCAATATCCTTGATAAGGCATTTATTAATTACAAACACAAAACCAATGAATGCAGTGTAGAAACTAAGCAGATACTACTTTGATGATCAAAGTTAATTTTACAATATGACAATAAATGTCAAAGCCTTCTTATGAATAATTAACATAATTCTTTGGTTTTCCTGCCAAAAATATATGACTTAAATTATGCGAATAGATCAGAAAAATTTAAATTTTTTCCCTGAAATAAAGGGCTTGTACTCTTCAAAAATGTCAAGGACATGAAAGAAAGCAAAAGACTAGTGAACTTTCTGAAATTAAAAAAGACTAATGAAGAATGGCAACTAAACGCAATGTGCCATTCAGGCTTTGATCTTGGACAAGATTTTTTATTTTACTATTAACATTATTACTACTGCCATAAAGAACATGAGTGAGGTAAATGAAATTTCAGTGAGGAATGTAAATTGCATGATAATGCTTCAAATAAGTGTGAACTAAACAAGAAACTAATATGGCTGCAGCCTTAGGAGGTTTCCCCACATTATTGATTTTTATCTCTAGGAACCTCACCAAGAATTGAAAACGAAGAAAGATTCTACCACCTCTGACTGTGGAAGGAAAACAATGTTCACTGTGAAATATAACCTGAGTGTTCTCCATGAACGGGCATACTTTCCAGGAGAAAGACTTCACCAGAGAATTATTTCACCTGAAAGAAGGACATTTCTCACCCTCACTCTCTAGACTTCTGTTTCTCATAAGGGTGGAAGATATTGGAGATAAAGTTGTTTAGATAAAAGATCAGGGGGAGAGAACTACTAAATCCCTGAGATTCTATAACTTTATAACATATTTCCCATTCTCCACACCTCTCTATCACTCAAACTATATTCCAATATGATAGGAATGGATTACATCTAACAAAGGTACAAACAGATTCTATGAAAAACATTCTTGGGCACCCCAGAGTGAACAGGAAAGAGGAGGAAGCCATAGCCAGCATTAAACAAAGCCCAACTCCCACCCAGATTGACACAGAGTCTCAGATGACTCACCCATTTTCCTCAGTTCTTATTAGCAGGTACTTACTAAAAAATTAACAAGGCATTCCTAAAAGGAAACAAAAAAATACCATAGTCTAAAAGGACATAAGAAGTACCAGAACCAGATTCAGGTGAAACTGAGATTTCATTGCTAGCAAACGATCTTCCCAACAGGAAACACAAAGAGAAGTGCTTCGGGGAAAAAGAAAATAAGAGACCACATTAACTTTGATCTACATAGAGTATCCGAGAAGGGAAAAAAGAAAATTAAAACTTTTTTCTTATTTTTATAAAAGATAAGTCTGTAAAATAATGTTAACAGTGTTTTGGGTAATTACAGCTTAAGAGTAAGTTACGTGAATGACTGCAATGCCGTAAAGGACAAGAAAGAAATTAAGAAACTTTCCTTACAAGGCACTTGCACTACATGTGAATTCGTATGGTGTAATTTGAAGATGAACTTGGATTGTTGTATTGAAAACTCAAAGACAATGATTAAAACAAAATTAAAAAGAAGCATATGTGATTTGGTGAGAGGAGATTCAGTAAAATTATACAAAATATTAATTTAAAACCAGAGAAGGCAGGAAAAAGAAAAAAAAGAAATGCAGCAAATAGAAAATGTGGTAAATATCCAACTACATCAATAAGCATTTGATATGTAAATAGACTTTTTTATTAAATTTATTTATTGGTTCATTTTAGGTGTACAGTACGGTTACAGTCATCATTGGGATCTTGTAACTTTACATGATGTATCTTGTTTTTTTTTCCCCCCATTCCCCTGCCCTCCCTTCACCCCCTCCACCCTTCCCTATTTACAAAGACTTTGTTTCCATTTTTTTCCTTTCTCATATTTTTTCTTTTCCCTTCTTTTCTTTCCCCTACCCCTCCATTTCCCCTACTCCTTTAGGACTTTTCTTCTTATTTCACAATGTCAATTATATATTTTGATCCTTATTTAAACTTTTAGTTTTTTTATGTGAATAGTCTTAAGAAATTAGTACAGAATGTCAGAGTGCTATAATAATTGGGGTCTTTCCAACTATGATTTACCATGAAGAAGTATAGACATAGAAGGACGATACTTCCATTTGATAAAAGCTATTTATGAAAAACCAATGGCCAACATCATATTAAGTGGAGAAAAAGTGAAAATATTCTTCTAAAATCAGGAACAAGAAAAGGATGCCCAACATCACCATTTCTATTCAACGCAGTGGTTAAAACATTAGCCGCAGAAATCAGTCAAGAGAAAGAAATAAAAGGGATACATACAGGAAAGAAGAACTTATATTGTCACTATTCACAGACAACATGATATTCAATGTAGAAGATCCAAAAAATTTCACCAAAAATCTCTTAGAAGTAATAATCAGCTTTCGCAATGTAGCAGGATACAAAATAAACACACAAAAGGCTGGGGATTTACCTCAGTGGTTCCGCTGCCTGCCTCGAAAGCGCAGGGACCTAAGTTTGATCCCCGGTACCAAAAAATAAATAAATAAAACCTTCAACTTTTGAGAGAAGGCTCAACGATGGCGGGTCCCGTCAGCTTGCGAGAGCTTCTAATAGGAGCCTCACCCTGCATGGGCTCTGAAAGTCCCGGAGCGTCCCCTACAGAAGGCGGAGGGAATGAGGGTGGTGCAGCGGGGGCCCGGTGGCGACAGGATGAGATTTGCGTGGTGGGAATCTTCGGCAAATCGGCTCTGCGCCTGAATTCTGAGAAGTTCTCCCTTGTCAACACAGTGTGCGACCGACAGATCTTTCCCCTCTTTCGTCACCAAGGTCCGGAGGATCCAGGTCCTGGAACCAAAACCGAAGCTGGCTCTGTTGGTGAGGCCGGTGGATCCGGGGACCCAGGGGCTGCCGCCGGGGATCCAGTTCGGGGAGGTGTAGCTGGCACTGAAGGAAACCGAACTGAGCCAGGTTCCCAGGACTTCAGCCTTCTGCAGGCCTATTACAATCAGGAAAGCAAAGTTCTTTATCTTCTTCTCACTTACATTTGTGATAATTCACAGCTTTTGCGGGCTTGTCGGGCTCCTCAGAGCGGGGAAGCTGGAGGAGGCCTCTCTTTACCAAGTGCGGAAGCGCACAAGTTCTGGAAGCATCAGTAGAAGTTGCAGTGCCTCAGTATCCTTTACCTTTTCTCCGTTTGTCACATCTTGCTCCCCATCCCACTTGTTCCTTTGACATCACTTATGATCGAGTATTCAGAGCCCTGGATAGCCTGAGACAGAAAGTACTGCCCCTCTTCAAAACAGCCATTAAGGATTGTCCAGTTGGCAAAGATTGGAAGCTAAACTGCCGACCTTGCCCACCTAGACTCCTTTTCCTCTTCCAACTCAATGGAGCCCTTAAGGTGGAACCGCCTCGGAGCCAGGACACTGCTCATCCAGACAAGCCCAAGAAACATTCTCCCAAAAGAAGACTGCAGCATGCCTTGGAGGATTAGATCTATAGAATCTTCTGTAAGAGTCGAGTCTTGACTAATCAGAGTATTAATTGCCTCTTTACTGTACCTGCCAACCAGGCTTTTGTGTACATAGTCCCTGGAAGCCAGGAGGAGGACCCAGTAGGCATGTTGTTAGACCAACTTAGGAGTCATTGTACTGTAAAGGATCCTGAATCTTTGCTGGTGCCTGCACCCCTTTCTGGGCCCAGGTGATATCAGGTGATGAGGCAGCACAGCCGACAACAACTTTCCTTTCACATTGATAGCAGCAGTTCCAGTTCTTCAGGCCAACTAGTGGATTTCACTCTTCGGGAATTCCTGTGGCAGCATGTGGAGCTGGTACTAAGCAAGAAAGGTTTTGATGACAGCATGGGCAGGAACCCACAGCCTACCCATTTTGAACTTCCCACTTATCAGAAGTGGATCTCAGCAGCCGCAAAACTATATGAAGTGGCTATTGATGGGAAAGAGGAGGATGTGGGGTCACCCACTGGAGAGCTAACTTCTAAGATTTTAAGTAGTATTCAAGTCTTGGAAGGGTTTTTGGATATTGGCACAAAATTCTCAGAAAACCGGTGCCAAAAAGCTTTACCCATGGCCCATCGTGCCTATCAGTCAAATTTGCCTCATAATTACACAATGACTGTCCATAAGAATCAGCTTGTACAGGCTCTTCAAGTGTACAGTCAGCATGCCAGAGGTCCAGCCTTTCACAAATACGCTATGCAGTTACATGAGGACTGCTACAAATTTTGGAGCAACGGCCATCAGCTCTGTGAGGAGAGAAGTTTAACTGATCAACACTGTGTACATAAATTTCACTCATTACCTAAATCAGGAGAAAAGCTAGAAGCTGATAGAAATCCCCATGTGCTCTATCACAACAGCCGAGCTCGATCCACTGGTGCCTGTAATTGTGGATGGAAGCAAGCACCCCGAGATGATCCCTTTGACATCAAGGCAGCTAACTACGACTTTTATCAGCTTCTGGAAGAAAAATGTTGTGGAAAATTGGATCATATCAATTTCCCAGTATTTGAACCAAGTACTCCAGATCCTACTCCTGCCAAAAATGAATTCTCTCCCCCCGCCTCCAGATTCAGATGCTGATAAACTTAAAGAAAAAGAACCTCAAACCCAAGGACAGAGCACAAGCCTGAGTTTAGCTTTGAGTTTGGGCCAGTCTACAGATAGCTTAGGTACCTATCTGGCTGATCCACAAGCTGGAGGAGACAATGCAGAAGTTCATGGTCAAGAAGTATAACCTGAGAAGAGACCAAATCTGGTTGATCAACAGGCATCCACAGTTGAGTATCTGCCAGGCATGCTACATTCCACTTGCCCAAAAGGTCTTCTACCCAAATTCTCCAGCTGGTCTTTGGTGAAACTAGGCCCTGCTAAGTCTTACAACTTTCATACAGGTCTAGACCAACAGGGCTTCATTCCAGGAACAAGCTATCTTATGCCTTGGGACATTGTCATCAGGACAAGAGCTGAAGATGAAAGAGATTTAGACACAAATTCTTGGCCTGCTCCCAATAAAGCCATTCCTGGAAAGAGAAGTGCAGTTGTTATGGGAAGAAGAAGACGATGAGATGATATAGCTCGGGCTTTTGTGGGCTTTGAGTATGAAGACTTTCGAGGTCGGAGATTCATGTCCTCAGGACCTGACAAAGTAATGAAAGTGATGGGAAGTGGGCCAAAGGAATCAACTTTAAAGGCCCTTAACAGTGATATGCCCTTATACATTCTGTCCTCATCTCAGGGTAGAGGACTAAAACCACATTATGCTCAACTTATGAGGCTTTTTGTTGTGGTTGCTGATGCTCCTTTGCAGATAATACTAATGCCCCAGGTTCAACCAGGCCCACCACCATGTCCAGTATTTTATCCAGAAAAACAAGAAATCATTCTCCCACCTGATGGCCTTTGGATTTTGAGATTTCCTTATGCGTATGTGACTGAGAGAGGACCTTGTTTCCCTCCTAAGGAAAATGTGCAGCTAATGAGCTATAAGGTGCTCCATGGGGTTCTTAAAGCAGTGACACAATAAGAGTTTTCCAGACAGCCCAATCCTAAACTTGAGCTACTTTTTGGTTTTGGTGCATATGTGATGTTTGTTTTTTGGTATATGTATATTGTTTGGGTTTTCCCAAACCCAAAATGTGTTTTGGCTATAGGAGTTCAGTATTTGGACAATAATTGTTTCACTGTTTCATTATATTGTTGATATTTATTGTAAGTGGGGTTACAACTTTGTAATAAAGAATAATAAATAAATAAATAAATAACACAAAATTAATAGCATTTGTGTACACCAATAATTATCGTAATGAGAAATTATGAAAACAATACCACTCACAGTATCGTCAAGAAAAATTAAATACCTAGGACAATCGTGCTGAATGTATGACACATATTTTATTTGATTTTTCTTTTTAAGACAAATTATGTTAACATGTGAGTTGTTTTTTTCAAAACTAAAATCTCAGCGTTCATGTTTAATTGCAGTGTGCCATTTTGCAGAACATAAGTGAGTTTTGGGTTGCAGTTTGGGCAATTGTCTCTAAAAGGTTCTCCATCACTGCCCTAGGAATTAACCTAACCAAGGAAGTGAAAGACCTCTACAAAGAAAACTACAGTACTCTGAAAAAGGAGATTGGAGAGGACATCAGAAAATGGAAGGGTGTTCCCTGCTCCTGGATAAGCAGAACCAATATTGTCAAAATGGCCATACTTCCAAAACTAATATACAGAATTAATGCAATCCCATTCAAAACATCAATAGCATTCTTCACAATTCTAGAGAAAACAATCCTAAAATTCATATGCAACCAGAAGACACCTAGAATAGCAAAAGCAATCTTGGGCAACAACAGAAGTCACCACAATACCTGACTTCAAGCTATACTACAAAGTAACAGTGATTTTAAAAAAATGACATGGTATTGGCAGAAAAATAGGCATGTGGATCAGTGGAACACGATAGAGGATACAGAAACATCCCCAGGTACACTCAGCTATTTAATGTTTGAAAAGGGGGGCAAAAACATACATTGCAGGAAAGATAGATAATTAGAAATGGTGCTGAGAAAACTGGATATCTATTTGCAGAAGACTGAAGCTGGACTTATCTCTCTCACCCAGTACTAAACTAAAATCAAAGTGGATCAAAGATATAAATATTAAAACAGTAGCATTGAAGCTACTGGAAGATAAAATAGGTAAACCATTTAAAGTCATATGTGGAAGAAAGGATTATCTAAGTAAACCCCCAATTATATAAGAAATAATAAGAATCAACACGTGGGGTTACATAAAATTAAGAAGCTTCTGCACAGCAATGGAATCAATTAGACTACAGAGACAATCTAAAGAATCAGAAAAAAATTTTGCTAGCTCTTCCTCAGAGGAATAGTATCTAGAATATATAAAGAACTAAGAAAAATTAGACCATTTAAAATAAATTACACAGTCAAGGAATGGGCAAGTGAAATGAACAGACACTTCTCAGCAGAAGTACATATTGCCAACAAACATATGAAAAAATATTCAACATCTCTGGCCATTACAAAAATGCCAATGAAAACAATGATAAGATTACATCTTACACCAGAAAGAATGGTAATCATAAAGAAGTCAAAGAATAACAAGTACTGGTGAGGATGTAGGAAAAAAATAAATCCTCCTATATTGGTGGGAATGTAAACTAGTCCAATCATTATGGAAATCAGCATGAAAATTTCTCAAAGAACTAAAATTAGAAATTTCATATGACCCAGCTTTTCCCTTCTAGGTATCTTCCCCAGAAAGCTAAAGACATCATACTAAAGTGATACAGTCATACCAATATTTATAGCAGCACAATTCATAATAGCTAAATCCTGGAAGCAGCTTGTATGCGTATCAACACATGAGTGGATAAAGAAAATGTCTCTAAACCCAATGAAATACTATGTGGTATAAGGAAGGATAAATGAGACATTTGTAGGAAAATGGATAAATCTGGAAAATATACTGTTTAATGAATTAAAACACATTCACAAGCTTAAATACCATAAGGTATCGCTGATTCGAGTATGGCAAAGTACAAACAAAAAGCACAATAAAGGACGAATAGAAGGAAACAAGGAGATAGTTCCCTTGCAAATGGGTAGGGTTTTAGGAGAACAAGGGTGAAGGGAAAGAGGGAGGGGAAGGAGAAAATAAGAAGAAGTGCGATGCATCACATACAGTAACCTAATAATCTTTTTAATCTTTTTTTTTTTTTGTACTGGGCATCAAACTCAAGACCTTATGCTTACAAGGCAGGAGCAGTGCCGCTGAGCTAAATCCTTGGCCCAGGACCCTAGTAATCTTAATAAATGTAAACACTATATGTCATAAACATTAGCTAAGAATAATAACAAGAACCAGAATGAAAATGGGGAAAGGTGATTTGGAGGCAGAGGGAGAGAGGCATTGGGAAGGAGAAGGGAATTTTTAAAAAACTTTATTATGTACATGTGTGTAACCCCAGAATAAGTGTAAACTTCATGTACTGTAAACATGCACTAATAAAATAATCAAGAAAATTTAGTAAAATGTTTATGTTTGAAGGGAAAAAATGAAACTATTCTCACACGATATCATTTTCTTTATAGTAAATGGTCAAGAAATGACAAAAGTCTTCTGGGACTAATCAAGGAGTATAACAGTAAGCAGGACTAACAGGTTAATATTCAGAAGTCAGCTTCTCTCCTTTATACCAGCAACAAAGCATTTGAAATAAAACACTAACATATACAATGACATCAAATATGAAAAAATACATAAATCTAACAAAGTACTATTGAATCTATATGCAGAAAATAATCTTATTAGTTAATGAAAGAAGATCCAAATAAATAGAAATTTTGGACTCTCAATTGGGAAGACTATTTATTGCTTAAAGTTCAATTCTTCCCAACCTTATAGATCATTTCACTTTTAGTCAAAATTAAAGCAAGCTATCTGTAGATATAGAAAAAGCATTTCTAAAGTTCCTACAGAGTCCTAAAATCAAAATTCATAAAAATAATACTGAAGAAGAGTCACAAAGTTTATAATTTTACATTATAAATCCTTTACAAACTTTAATACTTACTCTAAAACTATAGTAATCAAAATAGTGAAGTTTTGCTGAAAACAGATATATAGATCATTGAAATAGAAACACAGGGCCAGGAACAGGCTTCTAGAAATTATGACCAATTATGTAACCAATCCTATGTCAAAGGGACATAAGATTCACCCGAAAGAGCTCTAAATAGACATAGTTGAAAAAATTTGAACACAATAAAATATTATTGGGTTAAAACCTGAAGAATGATATAAATGTCAATGAGACCATTCTGGTAGAAATAGGGATTGAATCAGTGTATATAAATGCATATGGATAGACTTATTTCTCTGCAAAATTATTCAAAACAATGTATGTAGATATTCAGTTCTCAGAGAGTTAGTGCAAAAGCCTTTCCTCCTTAAATATACACTGAACTTCCTCCCACAGTAGAGAATTGAAAAGGTGCAAGTTGAATAATTATACAATGGAAAAATAACCTCAGCCAGGTTAACTTCAAGTTAGACATTGAGAGTAATAATTCCTCTTGATAATTCATACCATTGGTATGATTTAGTGAGAGTGGCACTTTACCTTTCAAAAACTGATAATGCCAATTTAATCATGAAAAAATATCATATAAATTCCAGTTAGGGACATTCTATAAAATATCTCTAAGCAAGAAAAGTCTGAAAAACTATCATAGTGAAGAAGAACCTAAAGAAACTTGCCTACAGGACAGATGGTATCATGGAACAGAGAACATTCTGGATAGAGGCCAAGGATTATATCAATAAAATATAGACTTCACCTAATGATAATTTATCCATATTTCTTTATCACTTCTACTAAATTTTTCATACACTGTATTATGCTGTTGCAGGAAACTGGATATATAAAAATGGTTCTCTCATTTATATGTTTCTAATTTTGTATAAAACTAGAACTGCTCTTAAATAAGGATTTTTGAAGGAATTTGGGGAAAAAATCTATAAAAACTGGGAACACAATAATGGCCTCAATTAACAGAAAGAAATTAAGTGGAGAAAGAGTGGGTTGTAGGATAAGAAAATAAATTTGACCTTTGGAGTTTTTCTGCAGCAGCTATAGGACATGCTCTTCAGTAAACTCACTATTGAAGTATGGGCCTCAGGAGACCATTCTTAACTGGAGATTTATTTTGGGGATTGAACACCAATGTGGAGTTTAGTCAGTAAATTTGAATATTTGGAAAAAGGATCAGAAATTTTAAAAGGCAGACATTTGGGGGAAGTGTAACTTTGAAAATAGAATGTAAGGGTGTGTGAGGAGGCAGAAGAAAGGGATATCCTATAAAAGAAGAGAGAAGAATTTTAAAAGTTGAGAAGGTAAAAGATTAAAATGAAAAATTAAAGGAATGCATCTACTAAGGGTCAGATATTTTATCATGTTTTCCTTAGCAAGAATTAGAACTTTCAGTTAACATCTACAATCAGCAAATGGGTTGTAAAATCAGTTTCTGATGATCAGCATTATTTTAATTGAAATAGGATTGAATGGAATACCAAATGTGAAGTTCAACACATGCATGAAAGTTCTGAATTTACTCTTAGAGAGTAGAATTGTTCTTAAATTTACTGGAGATTTGGAGAATGATGCCACACATGGAGCAAACAATTGTGAAAAGATTTTCTACCCTATAAAGATTTCTGGGAAGAGCAGAGCAGCTCCTGGAAAGTTAAAAAAAATACCTTGAAAGAGCCATGAAAAGAGAATAGGGTTTTTACACTGAATAGGGAGTGAAGCAAAGCAGAGTCTGACTTTCTGTGAAACTTTTTTCTTCAGGGGTATATGTGCAAGACTGTATGAATTGGAGTCTGTGAAACATATTATTTGGGATTGTAATAAAAACAAAAGTTTGAAACTTTGAGACCCATAACCATATATGTCATTAAATAGTTTAATTGAATTATATAATTCAACTTAAAGAACAGATTTATAGGCCCTGCCCCCCAGTAACCAACGAGTGGACAGTGAGGACCTCAGCCCCATGGAGGGGGGCTCTGTCCTGCCAGCACCTCACCCCCCAGAGACCAACTTAGCCATGCACTGCCCCCCCCAGCCTCCTGACGGTGCCACCCACTGGAAAAGTGCAGAGGATCTCTGCAATCAAGGCACACCAGACCACCATAGTTGGCAAATTGGAGGGATCATCTCCTCCCATTGGAATCCAGACTACATTCAGGGGAAGGGCAGCTGGAACCTACAGTAGAACTTTGCGGAGTTCAACCCTGCAGGAGAACAGGGAGGTCAACTTGGGACTTGCAGCCAGAAATCAGCCTGAATCTCATGGGTCGGCTACTGGCTTGCTGAGACTCATTGAGTGGGCACACTCCTGCCCACATTGTCTATTGTGACGGCAGAGACATGCCCTGAAGGAAGCCCTTCATTTTTATTTTTTATGTTATGTTCAAATTTTTTTTGGTCTTATTTTTAATTTTAATTTGAAATTTTTTTTGTCTTTTCAAATTTTTCTTTTTTCTTTTTTTTCCCCATTCTCTTTTCTTCCCCTCTCTCTCACTGTCCCACATTGTTCTTCATCTCCCTTCTTTTTCCTGTTCTGACCCTAATTCAGATTTCTTCTTTATTTTTCTTTTCTTCTCTTTTTCCTTCTCTTGACTGTCATTAATTTCAAAGGAAAGTAAATATAGTTTTCAGCCTCCCTATTGCTGTTAGGTTGTTCTGTTCTTGTCTTTGTTCTTTCATTCTGTCTTTTCCTTCTCTCTTCAATAGTTTTGTAGCATTTATGTAATCTTCCTGCGTCCTCTGGCCTCACTGCTAACCTTTCCCTATCTTTCTAGCCATCCCTCCCTCCCCAACTCCTTCTAATTCCCCATCCTGAAGGTTAAAGTTGCTATATTGAAGAGTTTATACACCGCACTGGTCCTCAATTTTGATTTAATTCACACAAATAAAGGTGTTAGATTAATAACTACCACAAATTGTCATTTTCTAAGCTTGATGCTATTGTGTTGCTGATTGTATCACATGGACTAAGGTGTTGTGATTGATCTAATCAGTTGTCCTTCCTGGTATGATGAAAATGAGATAGCCTCAGAGTCATTAGACACTCAAAACCTAAAGACCAGATATATCTGGAAGACACCTCTGAGAAGCAATCATTCCATAAGGGTCTAAACACAAGCAACAAACATACTTACAATAAGCCATTTTGAAGTATCAACCCAGGAATTAAACCAAGGACAGTGCCAAAAAACAAAAATGAGAAGACATTTAAGCAAGGCACAAACCCAGACTTCCACCCCACCAAAGGAAAATTTTTGGGGAATCAAGGTGGAAAAGTCTGATAATCAACCACCTAAACACTCTGAACTGATAACACAGGAAGTAACAAAACAGATGAATGAGGCTCTAGAAAAATTCAAAGCAGAAATAATTTCCCTGATAACTACAGAGATGGTGAGCAGAGTGAAAGACATGATTAGAGGCTCTAAAACAGAAACAGATAAAAAAAAAAAAGATGAGCTCAGAACCATGCTAGAAGCCATGAATGCCCAGCATAAGAAAGAAATGGAAACTTTGATCGCCCAACATAGGAAAGAAATGGAATCCATGAAACAGATTCAAACAGATATTCAGGAGATTAAAAACTCCATTTTAAGTATTCATGGCAGATTGAGCAATTGTGAAGATAGACTATCAGATATGGAAGACACGATTGCAGTTACTGACCATGAAAACAGAGATTTCTGCAAAATGGTAAGGGACTATGAGAAATCAATCCAGCAGCTGCTAGATGATGCAAAGAAGAATACCATAAGACTAATAGGAGTCCACAAAAAAGCAGAAGAATGTACAAATGATATAAAAAAACTGTTCACAGAAGTAATAGTAGAAAATTTCCCAAACAGATGTAGAGAATTGGACATACAGATAAGTGAAGCATATAGAACTCCAACTAGCCACAATCAAAAAAATTCTACACTTGGACAAATAATAGTCAAGATCCCAGAAACCCAAGAGAAGAACAAAATCCTAAAAGCCATTAGAGGAAAGAAACAAATCACACACAAAGGAAAGCCCATCAGAATCACAGCAGACTTCTCAACACAAACCCTCAAGTCAAGGAGAATCTGGAGTGAAGTATTTCAAGTCCTAAAAGAAAATAATTTCCAACCTAGACTATTGTATCCTGCAAGATTCTCTTTCAAAATTGACAGGGAAATTAGATATTTCAACAACAAAGAAAACCTGAGAAATTTCATGAAGACCAAACCAGCACTCCAAACAATTGTAAACCATATCCTAGAAAAAGACAATGAAGGTTACAACTCCAGGAGGCCCAACACAGGGAAGCCACCAGGCAAGGCAAGAAACTAAAGATAAATGGGGAAAAAATAAAAAATAAAAGAGCCAACAACAATAAAACATCATGACAATGATGAGTAAATATCCATCAATGATAGCCATCAATGTTAATGGCCTCAATTCACCAATCAAAAGAAATAGACTGGAAAAATGGATAAAGAAGCAAAATCCAACAATATGCTCCATACAAGAAACATACCTAACTCAAAAAGAAATTCATAGACCGAAAGTAAAGGATGGAAAACAGTTCTCCATGTGACAGGAACCTGGGAAATAGCAGGGGTAGCAATCTTATCACAGACAAAGTAGATTTCAAACCAAAACTAATTAAGAGAGACAAAGATGGTCACTACATCCTTGTGAAGGGAACAATCCAAGAGGAAGAGATGTCAATCATAAATAAATATGAACCAAATATGAATGCCCCCAACTATACAAAAAAATTAATGGGCATGAAAAACCAAATAAGCACTAATACAGTTGTAGTGGAGGATCTCAATACCCCACTATCACAAATAGACAGATCACCTAGAAAAAAAGCAACAACAAAATTCTAGAACTGAACCAAGCTATTGAACAAATGGACTTAATAGATGTTTACAGAGTGTTCCACCCCACAAAATCGGAATACACATGGGTCATTCTCCAAAAGAGACCACATACTAGCTCATAGGACATGTTTAAGTAAATGTAAAAGAATTGAAGTTACCACCTGTATATTATCAGACCATAGTGCAATAAAACTGGAGATCAATAGCATAAGAAACTGCAAAACCACCACAAACACATGGAAATTGAATAACACTCTCCTGAACAACCAATGGTTCCCAGAGGAAATTAAAGAAGAAATTAGACAGTTTCAACAAGTAAATGATAATGCCAGTACAACATACAGGAATCTATGGGTCACAATGAAACCAGTTATATGAGGGAGATTCATAGCAGTGAATGCCTATATTAGGAAAACAGAGAAAGCTCAAGTAAACAACCTAATGCTGAACTTCAAGCTCCTAGAAAAAGAAGAGCATGACAAATTCAAAACTCATACAAGAGACGAAGTTTTAAAGATCAGAGCAGAAATCAATGCAATGGAGACTAAGAGATGATACAAAAATTCAATGAATCAAAGAGTTTGTTTTTTGAAAGAATAAATAAAATTGATAACCCTTTAGCCAACCTTATCAAAAAAGGAAAGAAAAGGCTCATCTCCATGCAGTTAAGAATGAAAAACGTGAAGTCACAACAGATCCAGCAGAAATCCAGAGGATCATCAATACCTACTTTGAGAACCTGTACTGTAATAAAATGGAAAACACAGAAGAAATCCACAGATTCCTAGATGCATACAAATTGCCAAAGTTAAATGAAGAAGATATAAAAATTGTAAACACCCCAATTACAATGAGTGAAGTTGAAAACATAATTAAAAATTTACCAACAAAGAAAAGCCTGGGTTCTGATGGCTTCATTGCTGAATTCTATAAGACATTTACAGAAGAACTATCACCATTAATCTTTAAATTCATTAATGAAATTGAAAGGGAAGCAATACTTCCAAATTCATTCCTGTAAGCAAGTGTTACTTTGATTCCAAAACCAGGGAAAGACCCAACACAAAAAAGAACTACAGGCCAACCTTCCTAATGAACATAGATGCAAAAATCCTCAACAAGTTACTGGCAAACAGAATACAGAGGATCATCAAGAAGATCATACACCCTGACCAAGTCAGATTTATCCCAGGGATGCAAGGATGGTTCAACATAAGTAAATTAATAAATGTAATACACTATGCTTACAGAGCCAAGGACAAAAATCATATGATCATCTCAATTGATGAAGAAAAAGCATTTGACAAAATCCAACACCCATTCATGATAAAAACCCTACAGAAAATTGGAATAGAAGGCCTTTATCTCAGCCTGATTAAGGTTATCTATGAAAAACCAATAGCCAACATCAGACTAAATGGTCAAAAACTGAAAACTTTCATGCTAAAATCAGGAACAAGACAAGGATGAGCCCTATCAACAATCCCGTTCAATATAGTTTTGAAAACATTACCCATGGCAATTAGACAAGAGAAAGAAATAAAAAGAATAAAGATAGGAAAGAAAGAAATTAAACTGTCATTATTTGTGGATGATATGATACTTTACATAGAAGACCCAAAATACTGTGCCAGAAGACTTCTAGACTTACTTGACAGATTTAGTAGAGTAGCTGGATATAAGGTCAACACTCAAATAGCAATAGCCTTCTTGTACACAAATAAGAGACTCACTGAGAGAGAAATTATGGAGACAATTGCCTTTACAATAGCATCCAAAAAAATGAAATATCTAGGAATTGATCTAGCAAAGGAAGCAAAAGACCTCTACACTGAAAACTACAGCACTCTGAAAAAAGAGATCGACAAGGATATAAGAAAATGGAAAAACATCCCTTGTTCCTAGGTAGGAAGAACCAATATAGTGAAAATGGCCATACTTCCAAAACTGCTGTATAGATTTAATGCAATGCCAATTGAAATTCTAACAATATATTTCACAGAATGAGAGAAAACAATCCAAAAACTCATTTGGAACCAGAAGAGACCCAGAATAGCAAAAGCAATACTAGGCAACGGAAATATTGCTGGGGGTATCACAATCCCCATCTTGAAACTATACTACAAAGCTACTGTGATAAAAACAGCATGGTACTGGCAAATAAACCAACCTGAGGATTAGTAGAATAGATTATAAGAGGCAGAAACAACTCCAGACATACTCAGCCACCTCATCTTTGAAAAGGAACCAACCACCCTCACTGGAGGAAAGATAGTCTATTTAATAAATGGTATTGGAAAAACTGGATTTCAACCTGCCAAAGATAAAAACTAGACCCATATCTATCATCATGAACTACACTAAGATTGAAGTGCATTAAATATCTAAATATTAAAACAGAAACAAACTTACTGGAAGATAAGTTAGGTAGAACTCTTGAAGACATTGGGATAGGAAAAGACTTTATGAATAAAACCTCCATAGCATGGGAACTAGCACAAAGAATCAACAATTGGGATTTTATGTTATTAAAAAGCTTCTGCACTGGAAGAGAAACCACCAACAGAGCTAAGAGACAACCTACAATGTGGGAGAAAATTTTTAGCAGCTGTACCTCAGACAAAGGACTACTATCTAGAATATATAAAGAATTGAAAAAATCAGGCCCCCCAAATTTAAAGACCCAATTCAAAAATGGGCATCTGAAATGAACAGTCATTTCTCAGACAAAGAAGTAAAAGCAACAAATAAACACATGAAAAAATGTTTAACATCACTGACCATTCAAGAGATGCAGATGAAAACAACACTGAGATTCCAACTCACTCCAGAAAGAATGGCTGCTATCAACAAATCAACCAATAACAAATGCTGGTGGGGGTGTGGGGAGAAAGGAATCCTTATCCATTGTTGGTGAGAGTGCAGACTGGTGCAACCACTGTGGAAATCAGTATGGAGATACCTCAAAGAACTAGAACTAGAGGTCCTATTTGACCCAGTATTCCCCTCCTGGGTATCTTCCCAAAAGAATTAAAAGAATCCCACCACAGCAATATATGCACACCCGTTTTTATAGTGGCACAGTTTGAAATACCTAAAGCTTGAAAACAGGCCAAATGCCCTTCAACTTGAGACTGGATAAAGAAGATGTGGTTTTTTTTTTTTTAATGAAATGGAGTATTACTCAGCCATAAATAATGAGAAACTAGAGACATTCATAGTTAAATGGATGCACATTAAGGCAATACTCTTAAGCAAAATAAATAGGACACACGTGTAAATATCAAATAGTTTGTCTGGTGTGAGAAACTGAAAGTATAAATAAGGATTAAAATGATTAAGATGAATAAGTGATAATTTGATATAGGAAGAAAGGGTCCAAAGAGGTAGGGGAAGTGGGAGGGGGAAGTGAAAGGAAAGAAGGCGAAGGAAAAATTATGAAAAAAGGAAAAAATGGAAACAAATTTTTTGTACATAGAGAAGGGTGGAGGGGGTGAAGGGCACACAGGTAATGGGGAAATAATGAGAACCAAGATACATTATGTACAGGTACAAGCACTCAATGATAAATGTAAATGTATTGTATACCTAAAGTGTACCAATAAAAGAATTTAAGGGAAAAAAATACAAAAATAAGAACAGATTTATAGACTCTCAATGCAGAATTTCTTGTCAGTGGTCTCTCTAGAGGGAGACTGGAGACCCCAGAGAGCACCAACCTTTAAAGAAAGAAAGGGAGACAGCCTGGGGGATGAACAGTAGTTTATATTCCTGACACTGTTCAACAATCACAACAGAAAAAAGTAAGCCTTTTATACATATAAGAAAGCAGCTTAGTCATTCTGGCTATTGTCTTTTTGGCTTTAACATCTGGTGATAACAAGTGACTCTAAGTGACTCATAAAAGCTACAGGCGAATTTTCATGTCCCTTGTTTCTGTTCACCAATCCATATATCTAAGAGTACACCGCAGCCCTCTTCTTATCAGACGACCTCAGCAGAAGTCAAGCCCACTGGCCCACCACAAACACCACAGATGTACATGGTGAACTGTATCTCTCTCACCACCCATAGAGTCATTGGGTTGCAGTCCTCTGATCCTGGACAATGGTTACTAAGAAAGCTAGGAAAACATGTTTTTCTCCTGTAAAACTTTTACAACATCTCTTAAAGTTTCCTGGAATTGTTTTAACAAACAGACTTGTGGAAATTCCCAGAAATGACTTCTTAATCTTCTCAGTTAACAAACTTCTTGTGATCATATTCTTACAATTAGATAACTAAATGCTACAATTTCCCACAAGTTCTCACAAAATTAAATGCAGAAATGAATTTGAATACTCATTCTCAGGCTCTTGCTGTGTCTCTCTTCTTTTATTTCAGGAGATTTTATAATTGGCAAATTCAAAGTCCATTTATTAACAATTTTACTGCCTGCCAAACCATTTGATTCATGAACTGTTTCAGTAGAATTATTTTAATTTCACCTTGACAACCAAAACTTGTGCTATAAATATGTATTTCCAAACAATCTTATTATATAAGATTAATCAGGCCTCTGTATCTATGTGTTTTCACAAACTCAACTGTGGTTTGAAAACATTCAGAAAAACAACCACATTATACTATTATGCCTTGTATCTAGATGTCCCCTCAAAGCCACTTGCAGTCATAGGTGGGTCTTTTTGGAAAAGGTGGGCTCTAAAGCATGTGATAGTGGGATTAAGGGTGTGTAATTACTAAATAAGTGCACAGATTGGCTTGGCATAGTTCTGGGTAGGATTAAGGGTACCCAGACTAGGTGTGAGTGCTACCCCCTCTAAGGGCAAGAAGCCTGGATAAAGTATAAGTGACAGAAAAAGGGTCTCTGCTTGTCACTTATTGCTTGCTGGTTGCTGCCTTCTGCCTGCCCTGCCTTGCCATGAACTATTTCTCCTCTGTGATCCACCTCTGCCATGCCACCCTGCCTTGGAGCCAGCCCACTACGAACTGAAACCTCTACAAACTGTGAGCTAAAATCAACTTCTCCTTTAACTTTGAGTGTTGAGTACTTTGTCTCAGCAACAAGAAAAGTAACTAAGAACTACACTAAACATATATAAATTCTTTTTTCTTGTTATTCTCCTGAAATTACAGATTAACCACTATTGACATAGAAATTTCATCATATTTCATAGTATATGTAACCTGGAGATGTTATATGCAAATACTATGCCATTTGATATATGGGAGGAAGCATCCATTGATATGGGTGTTCTAGGGAAGCTTGAACCCAATTGTCTAAGATCCTGAGGGATAATTTTACTTTAATTTGTGAGTTTCATATATATACATGTAAATATGTCTGCATGTAATATATCTAAATATATATATATGATATAATATGTACATAATTAATATAATTTGTAAATGTATACTTTTACATAGATACACATATATTTTATAGATATACATCATATATGTACCCATACTGTTCCAACACATTGAGGAGTGTTGACTTTTATCCACTTACATAATTATTCATTTTTCCCAAAGTAATCTTGAAATATATCTGATTTAATCTTTTTTGAACTCCAGCAATGCAATGGTTTGCTGAGGTGACGTCAAACACACACACATGCATATTTATACACATACCTTCACAACAATATCCCTTTGATAAACAGATTAAAAACATTGACTAAAATAATACTACTTTTCAATGTTAATTGGACTGTGATCTCACTGTATAATAACCTTCCATTTTCAAAAACCCTGATGTGTCAGGTGTTTTTAGACACTGCATTTTAGATTAGAACCTAAGTGAAAATACAGTCTGATGCCTTAAAAAGCACAATCACCATGCTTTAAAAGAACAACATAAAGTGCAGCACAATCTGACATGTGCATGTTATTCATCTACGAGTAGCGTCTGAGTTGGGAGCTACATGAGGAGAAAGGGAGACCAAAGACACACACTGTTTTCTTTTTTTTATTTTTGTATTAAATTCTTTTATTGGTACATTGTAGGTATACAGTACAATTACATTTCTCATTGGGAATTGTACCTTTATGTAATGCATCTTGGTTCTTACTTTTTCCCCATTCCTAGCCCTCCCTTCACCCCCTCCACCCTTCCCTATTTACAAAGACTTTATTTCCATTTTTTCCATTTCTCAGCATTTTTCCTTTCCCTTCTTTCCTTTCACCTGCCCCTCCCACTTCCCCTACCACTTTGGACCTTTTCTTCCTATTTTGCATTATCGATTATTGATTCTAATCATTGGTACATTTTAGGTATACAATATAATGACATTCATCATTGGAAATTTGCACCTTTACATAATCTCTCTTGGTTCTTGTTTTTCACCCTTGCCCAGCCCTCCCTTCAACCCCTCCATTCCTCCCTATTTACAAAGATTTTGTTCCTGTTTTTCCATTTTCTCATATTAATCCCATTCCCTTCTATCCTTTCCCCTAGCCCTCCCACTTCCTTCCCCTTTGCCCCTTTTCTTCCTTTTTCACATTACCTATTATACATTTAGTCCTTATATACACTTTCAGTTTCTCACACCAAAGAAACTATTCGGTATTTACACATGTGTGTCCTATTTATTTCACTTAAGAGGATTGCCTCAATGTGCATCCACTTAGCTATAAATGTCTCTAATTTCTCATTTTTTATGGCTGAGTAGTACTCCATTTTATAAAAAAACACCACATTTTCTTTATCCAGTCTCCAGTTGATGGGAATTTGGGCTGTTTCCAAGTTTTAGCTATTAAAAACTGTGCTGCTATGAACATGGGTGCACATATATCACTGTGGTATGATTCTTTTAATTCTTTGGGGAAGATCCCCAGCAGTGGAATAGTGGGGTCAAATAGGACTTCCAGTCCTAGTTCTTTGGGGTATCTCCATACTGATTTCCACAGTGCTTGCGCCAGTCTAGACTCCCACCTGCAGTGGAGCAGGGTTCCTCTTTCCCCACAGCCCCACCAGCATTTGTTATTGGTTGATTTCATGATAGCAGTCATACTTTCTGGAGTGAAGTGGAATCTCAGCGTTGTTTTCATTTGCATCTCTCCAATGACCAGGGATGTTGAACATTTTTTCATGTATTTATTTGCTATTTCTACTTCTTTGTCTGAGAAATGTCTGTTCATTTCAGATGCCCATTTTTGGATTGGGTCTTTAAATTTGGGAGGTCTGATCTTTTTAAATTCTTTATAGATTTGAGATAGTAGACCTTTGTCTGAGGAACAGCAGGTGAAGATTTTTTCCCACATTGTGGGTGGTTTCTTCACAGTGCTGGTGGTTTCTCTTGCTGTGCAGAAGCTTTTTAATAAGAAGAGATCTCATTTGTTGATTGTTTGTGCTAGTTCATGGGCAACTGAGGTTTTGTTCATAAAATCTTTTCCTACACTGATATCTTCAAGGGTTCTAGCTAACCTCCGTTCCAACTGGTTCAGTGTTTCTATTTTAATATTTAGATCTTTAATCCATTTTGATTTTAGTTTAGTACATGGTGAGAGATATAGGTCTAGTTTTAATCTTTGGCAAGTTGAAGCCCAATTTTTCCAGCACCATTTATGAAAGAGGCTTTCTTTCCTCCAGTGAGGGTGTTTGGCTCCTTTGTTGAAGATGAGATGGGTGAGTGTGTCTGGAGTTGTTTCTGCATCTTCTAATCTGTTCCACTGGTCCTCAAGTCTGTTTCTTTGCCAGTACCATACTGTTTTTATCACCGTAGCTTTGTAGTATAGTTGCAGGTTGGGGATTGTGATACCCCCTGCTATGTCTCTGTTACCTAGAATTGCTTTTGCAATTCTGGGTCTCTTCGTGTTCCAAATGAATTTTTGGAATGTTTTCTCAAGGTCTATGAAGTATACTGCTGGGATCTCAATTGGAATTTCATTAAATCTATATAGCAGTTTTGGAAGTATAGCCATTTTCACTATATTAATCCTTCCTACCCCGGAGCAGGGGATGTCTGTCCATTTTCTGATATCCTCTTCAATCTCTCTTTTCAGAGTGACATAGTTTTCAGAGAAGAGGTCTTGGATTTCTTTCGTTAGGATGATTCCTAGGTATTTCAGTTTTTTGGATGCTATTGTGAAAGGAATTATTTGCCCTATTTCTCTCTCAGTGAGTCTGTCATTCATGTAGAGGAAAACTGTTGATTTTTGTGTGTTGACCTTGCAAGCAGCTACTTGACTGAATTTGGTTATTAAGTCTAGAAGACTTTTGGTGGAGTTCTTGGGGTCTTCTATATAGAGTATCATGTCATCTGCAAATAATGACAACTTGACTTCTTCATTACCTATCTTTATTCCTTTTATTTCTTTCTCTTGTCTAATTGCCATGGCTAATGTTTCCAGAACTATATTGATCAAGAGTGGTGATAGTGGACATCCTTGTCTTGTTCCTGATTTTAGTGTGAAGGATTTCAGTTTTGGACCATTAGTATGATATTGGCTGTTGGTTTTTCATAGATGGCTTCTATCAGTTTGAGGTAGAGACCATCTATTCCAATGTTTTGTAGGGTTTTTAATCATAAATGCATGTTGGATTTTGTCAAATGCTTTTTCTGCATCTATGGAGATAATCATATGGTTTTTGTCCTTGGTTCTATTGATATAGAGTATTACATTAATTGATTTTTGTATGTTGAACCATCCCTGCATCCCTGGCATGAATCCCACTTGATCAGGGTGTATGATCTTCTTGATGATCTTCTGCATTCTGTTTGCCAGTATCTTATTAAGGATTTTTGCATCTATGTTCATTAGTGAGATTGGCCTATAGTTCTCTTTTTCAGTTGGATCTTTCTCTGCTTTGGGGATCAAGGTGATGCTTATTTCCAGGAATGAATTTGGGAGTATTGCTTCCCTTTCAATTTCATTGAAGAGTTTAAACAGTAGTGGCAGCAGTTCCTCTCTAAATGTCTTGTAGAATTCAGCACTGAAGCCATCAGGGCCCAGGCTTTTCTTAGTTGATAAGTTTTTAATTACATTTTCAATTTCATTGGTTGATATTGGGTTGTTCAGAATTTTTAGGTCTTCTTCGTTCAACTTTGGTAATTCATATGTATCTAGGAATCTGTCCATTTCTTCTGTGTTGTCCATCTTATTGGCATATAGGTTCTGGAAGTAGGTATTGATGATCCTCTGGATTTCTGCTGGGTCTGTTGTCATTTCACCCTTTTCATTCCTAATTGCATGGATTTGGGCCTTTTCTTTCCTTTTTCTGACAAGGTTGGCTAAAGGTTTGTCAATTTTGTTGATTCTTTTGAAGAACCAACTCTTGGCTTCATTGATTTTTTGCATCGTTCTCTTAGTCTCCATTGCATTGATTTCTCCTCTAATCTTTATAATTTCCTCCCTTGCATGAGCTTTGGGCTTATCCTGCTCTTCCTTTTCTAGAAGCTTGAGGTTCAGCATCAGGTTGTTTAATTGGGCTCGTTCTGTTTTCCTAATATGCGTATTCACTGCTCTGAATTTCCCTCATAAGACTGCTTTCATTGTGTCCCATAGATTCCGATATGTTGTATTGACATTGTCATTTAATTGAAGGAACTGTCTGATTTCTTCTTTCATTTCCTCTGTGACCCATTGGTTATTCAGAAGTGTGTTGTTCAATTTCCACATGTTTATGAAATTTTTTGAGTTTTTTTTGCTGTGGATCTCCAATTTCATCGCACTATGGTCTGATAATATACAAGGGATAACTTCAATTCCTTTGCATTTACTTAAACATGTTCTATGTGTGAGTATGTGGTCTATTTTGGAGAATGACCCGTGTGCAGCTGAGAAGAATGTGTATTCTGATTTTGTGGGGTGGAAGACTCTGTAACCATCTGTTAAGTTCATTTGTTCAAGAGTTCGATTGAGTTCTAGTATTTCATTATTAATTTTTAGTCTAGTTGATCTATCTATTTGTGACAGTGAGGTGTTGAGGTCCCCCACTACAATTGTATTAGTGCATATATGAGTTTTCATGTCCTTTAGTATTTGTTTTATATAGTTGGGTGCACTAGTGTTTGGTGCATAGATATTTATGATTGGCATCTCTTCCTCTTGGATTCTTCCTTTTACAAGGATATAGTGTCCTTCTTCATCTCTCTTAATCAGTGTTGGTTTGAAATCTACTTGATCTGCAAAGAGGATAGCTACTCCTGCTTTTTGGGGGGTTCCTGTCACATGCGGTATTGTTTTCCAACCTTTAACTTTCAGTCTATGAGTTTCCTTTTGAATTAAGTGTGTTTCTTGTATGCAGCATATTTTTGGATTTTGCTTCATGATCCATTCTGCCAGTCTATTTCTTTTGATTGGTGAATTGAGACCATTAATGTTGGTGGTTATAACTGAAAAGTATTGACTTGTCATTGCCATGACTTTTTCTTTTTGTTGGGTTCTCCCCCTTTACATTTAATTTCTTGTCATGCCAGATGGGTTCATTCTGCTTTGCTTCCTGGGGTTGTGATCCTCAATGTCTGTTCCTAGGATATTGTGTAAAATTCTTTGGAGTGCTGGTTTGGTATTCACAAAGTTCCTAAGGTGCTCTTTGTCATGAAAGTATCTTATTTCTTCATCCATTTTGAAAGATAGTTTTGCAGGGTACATCAATCTGGGTTGGAGGCTGTTTTCTTTTAGGGCTTGGAATATGTCAGTTCAAGCTCTTCTTGCCTTGATGGTTTGTGTTGAGAAGCCTGCTGTGATTCTGATGTGCTTTCCTTTGTATGTGATTTGTTTCTTTTCTCTGACTGCTTGGAGAACTTTGTTCTTTTGTTGTGTTTCTGGAATCTTAACAATTATATGCCTATGTGTAGATTTTTTTTGATCAAGGCTATTTGGAGTCTTATATGCCTCACTTATCTGTATGTCAAGCTCTTTTCCCCTGCTTGGGAAGTTTTCTGCCATTATTTCTGGGAAGAGATTTTTTTATGTCATCTTCACTCTCTCCTGTTTCTTCATTGAGCCCAATCAGTCTTATGTTATTCTTTTTTGCATCATCTAGTAGCTGCTGGATTGATTTCTCATGTTCCCTTATAATTTTGCAGGAATTTTTCTTTTCCTGGTCACTAATTGCAATCTTATCTTCTATATCTGAAATTCTGTCCTCACATTGGCTCATTCTGCTATGTAGACTTTCAATGGACTTTTTCATGTCCTGAAAATCTATTTGCCTCTGTTTTATGGATTCCATTTGTTTCTTATGTTGGGATTCCATCATGTTCCTCAGCTCCTCTCTAGATTTATTAATCATGTCTTGCACTAGGGGTACAATTTCTCCTGTTATCTGAGAAATTATTTCTGATTTCATTTTTTCCAGATCCCTTTTTGTTGCCAGTTCAGTGGGTCCAGGTGGTTGAGTATCAGAGTGTTCCATCTCATTTCCCTTTGGGGTTGCTGTAGGTGATCTGAAAGTCTGGTTTTGAGACTTATTTATGTGTTTTCTCATTTCGACTGGGGCAGCAGTCTGTTAGTGCCTGCATGGCTTACCTCCTCTGAGCTGGGTTAGGTGAGACAGTGTCCGGTAGCAGCAGTAGGGATGGTGACTCAAAAGCCCTTTCCTGTGGGCTGGGAGCAGCCGGAGGAATGGTGACCGGGAAACCCCTTTCTCTGGACCAGGAGCAGTGGGATGGCGGCTCAGAAGCCCTTCCCTTGCGGCTGGGAGCAGTGGGAGGGATGGTGGCCCAAAAGCCCTTTCCTCTGGGCTAGGAGCAGCGGGAAGGATGGTGACCGAGAAGCCCCTTCCTCTGGACCAGGAGCAGTGGGGCGATGGCTCAGAAGCCCCTACCTCTGGGCCAGAACAGTGGGACTCAGTACCTTGGTCTGGTGGTCTGGTGTCCTCTGCGTCTTTGTAGTGTGGAATCAGGTGGTTGCCTGTCTACAGCGGGGTGATTCAGTGTCTTCCGCGTGACTCACGACCTTGGTAGGGCGTGCACAGACCTGCCTGTCTGCAGCGGGCTGATTTGGCGTCTGTTTTCTTTCTCTATTCTCTGGGACTTCTGCTGTCAGGAGTAAATTTATCATTTTTTTCCACTTTTCCCTTTCTCTGCTTTTTTTAAATTACCGCTCCTGTTTCTTAAAAACCATGTTCTATTACTTTTACTTTCCTTTTTTTATATGCTCTCCTTTTTTCTAAATCTTTTAAATGCTGTAAAATCAAATGATCTAGAGGTGCATGTGGGAAAGAAAAGTTCATTAGATAAGAGAA
The DNA here is from genome assembly GCF_053883595.1 of Heterocephalus glaber. Lineage (NCBI taxonomy): Eukaryota > Metazoa > Chordata > Mammalia > Rodentia > Bathyergidae > Heterocephalus > Heterocephalus glaber. The sequence continues at coordinate 19,618,008 of NW_028258156.1, read as the reverse complement.
AGTAATAGAATTCTGTTATCTTAGTTTTCATTAATACCTACAGTATATCTGAACTTCTATTTGGAAAAGAATCAGAAAAACTGCTTAGTCCTTAGAACCTACAGTAGAGAGTCAAAGATAAATAAATGGGCTTTGGCAGTATACGTTATAGGTCTTCAACCTATTACAATAAAGTCATCTTTGAAAGGAACACCTTACTCACTGACAAGTAGAGATGTCACCTATTACTATTCACTTTTCCTTGCCAAAATCTCTGTTAAGTCTAAGCCAACTGCCATCAATTCCAAAAGAAATATATTTTTCTAAAATATGTTAGCTCATTAACAAGGTCTTATATTTATTATCCCTAATTGCTACACTTGCAGATATTCAGAATTGGTGCTCTTTTGTTGTTGTTGTTGTTGGGTACCAGGGATTGAACTCAGGTCCTTGCGCTTGCAAGGCAGGTGGCAGAACCACTGAGCTAAATCCCCAGCCCCTAGAATTGTTATTCTTTAGTTGAGCAAAACCTTGTCTTTCCAAATGTCTGAGCAATACAACCATTTTATTAATATAGATTATTCAAACAATGATGTCTGCTAGTCACTCAACAAATGCTTTTTAGGGTAATTTAAATTTCAAGTTATAAATTTCAAAGGTCAAGTTCAAACAACAACAGAAGATAAATGAACTTTAATAAAAAATTTAGTTATGAAGCAAGAAATATATTTCATTCAAGTAAAAATCTGTTAAAACACTACTTAAATGTTTGATTTTGACTTAAATCTTCAATTGAAACATTGCATAGGAGAGGACGTTACAGTATCCTATGAGTGATTCTTATTAATAATAATATGATTAATAATGAACTTTTTTTCATAGTAGTATTAAGTGAGATATCTGATATCATTAACTTTTAGCCTACATGTTAAGCCTAATCTAAAAATTAGGAATAGTGAAGAAACTGTTAATTTCATGATAAACATTATTGTTGTTATTGCTATATCTATGTTTAGACCAATATATATGAGCACATCTGCATGCTAACAACATACCAATAGCACTGGTTTTCATTCATTGCCTATATATTAACCAATATATGTTTGCTAATCTATTTCAGAACCTTCATAAATCAACATAATCTTGCCATTTTGCTCAGGTTTTGCAGTAGACTTATCATTTCTTAATCATGATATTAATCAATCTCCATTATTTTGCCAACACTTTCATTCATCATCATTTTAAAAATACCGTACAATCTATCACTGACGTTGCTTCAACATATCCTTTCAAGCAACAAAATGATTTTTAACAGAATAATAAATTGAAAGCAACTACATACCTGTGCACCCCCATCCCAAGGAGAAATTGTCAAAATAGTCAAAACTGGCTTTTGCAACCCCAAGGATATCATTACGTTGTGGTGCAGAGGTAGATGTTTAAGGAAGCTTCTTTGAACATAATAATATTTTGAAACCAGTGATGTTAAAGTGGGAGTTTTCCAAGCCTAATGAGGAGGCAGTGGACAAAACTGTTCAGAAAGTGTAATATTAACCTAGCATGATAAATGATGGACTTCTGTATGGCTTTCAGCTAAAAATATGAGGATTATACGCTAGTATACATTAATTAGCAGTAGCAGCTGGTCAATAAGTACAAGGGATATTTGTACTTTCAGAGTTTTTCAGTGGGGAGGGTGATCTTTTACCCCTTTAACCTTCAAGTTGCTATGAAGTGAATCACCAGTATAAGTCCATTTTTTATTGCTGTAATAACATACCCGAAGCAAGCTAATTTTATAAAGAAAGATTATCTGACTCATAGTGTTGGAGGCTGAAAGTCCATACAGCATAGCACTGGGTTTTGCAAGGGACTGTGGTAATTGGCAAGAACATAGGCAGGTGGAAGGATCATATTTAGTAAGAGAAAGCTGAGAGTGATTCTGGGTCCCACACTTCCTTCTGAGGCAATGCCTACAGCTGACCTAAGGACATACCTTAGGTATACCTTACCTCTTAATGATCCCTCCATCTCCCAATACTGGTGCCCTGGGGACCAAGCCTCTAACACAGGAAACTTTAGGGGGAACAAACAACATCTAAGACATAGCACCAGCATAAAACCAGATGAGGGAATGAGTAGAAAGGAGAAGAAATATATTGGCCTGATTCACAGACAGTGCAGTAGACATTCCCAATGGGACCTCTGAGAAATTCACTAGTGTCCTTCAAAAGGTGGGTTTTAGGCATCAGCAATGCTTATAAATGACAAAACCATCTACACACAAAGTTAAGAATTCCCGTTTTCTTTTACTTTCTTTGCTCTATAAACTCTAATTTGAGGATAATAGTTTTTTTTTTCTTCTGCAAATGCTTAAATAGAAAATAGAGAATGAGCCATAATCTAGTCCTCCCCTGTTCGCAGACTTTCTATCTGCAGTTATCATTGTGGAAAGGAAAATGTATATTTTATAAGACTTTTATCATATGTATCTTACAATTGGTGTTTCTGAATTTTCTGACTTAAAGGGATCATTTGGTTCTTATTACTTTTGGGTAATCCTAATAGTCAGTATTTTTGTCTACATACAAAGAAATTGTTGGCCAATTAATTGATCCTACAATTTTTGTTATGGAAAATTTCAAGCACATGCAAAAGTACAGCCCATAGGACAGTGACCTATACAATATCACCTACTACAATAGTCATCAACCTGTCACCAGCTGGTTTCATCCATTAATATGTATGGGTTTTTTAAAGCAAATTTCAGATATCCTATCTCCCAGCATATTTATTTTAAGGTGGCAAATGGAAGCAAAGTTTCCTTACAATTACAGTTTACAAATCTTTTACATCTAAGTGTTGTGGAGCAGAAGATATATGAGCAATTCTATATGCCATGTCAGGGACAGAGCTGACTTGGATTTTTTTTTATCACATTCTGAAGGGGCTGGATTGATCAGACACGAGAAAGTCAAACTGATTTCGAGTAGTGTGACACTCTGTTGTTGCCTAATACATTTGGGGCTTTTCAAAAGTGATTCATTCTTAATTGGAAATTATTGTGAAACATTTCATTCATACCTAAGGATATTTAAATATCTTTATATGTATACCTAATAATATAATCTATATAATTGAATTGCCAGTACCTAGGAAATTCTGTGTGCTCCTCCCTGAGCTTTGTTCCTTATCTCTATGATAATCATAATTACAATTTTTGTATTTATCATACATTTGCTTTCTTTAAGAAACAGTTCACATGTATATCCTTAAAATACATCATTTCAATATACATGATCTTTAAATTTTTTGTGAAATGTATGATTAATGATGGACATTTAGATTATTTCTAGTTTATGATGTTATTAAATCAGGCTGATAGGAACAGTCTAGTATATGACTTGTTGGGCCTCTGGGATTTACCTGGGGTATTTACATAGGATTGAACTCGCTGGACAGCTAGGCTCATCCTTGACACCTCGAGTGAATTCAATTTACTTACAGTGATTTCCCAATTTATATTCTCATCTACTCCATGTAACAGTTCTCATTGGGCCATATCCTTGAAATGAGCAAAATGTTTAAAGCTTTGTCAATCTGATGACTATAAAATGCTAAATTAGTATTTTTCCATTTAGAATTCCCAATTCAATAATTGAATCCCAATTCAAATACAACAGCATATTTTTATATGTAACATGTATGTTTGTCACCTAAAATATGTATCTTGATTTTTAGTATTTTTTCAATTTTAATTTCCCCATTTGTACTTGATTTACTTTGAATATAAACCTCTTGTCATTTTTAGATCATGAAAGTCTGTGGCTTTTAATTATACTTTTTAAGTGGAGACTTTGATAAACATCAACCTTTTTCTTTATGGGTTGTTTTTTTATATTTTCTTTAATAAATAATTTCCTAATTTAGTGTCACAAAATCCTTTCTTATATTTACTTTTAAAATATTTACATCTCTGTTTCTCACATTCTCATATTTTTATTATCTGGATTTAATTTTTGAACACAGTATGTAGGAAGGATCTAAATTTAACTTTTTTCCAAATAGGATAAACAAGGGAGATCTTTTTATTTTTTACTATATTGTTCAATTTCTTCAGAGTTCCATAATTTTTATTATAAAGGTCTTCTACATTCTTAGTTATCTTGGTTCTTAGGTATTTTGTTTTTTAAATTTTTCTGAATGGAATCATTTTCCTGATTTCTTTCTCAATGAATTCATTATTAGTGTATAGAAAAACTATTGTTTTTGGTGTCTTGATTTTATTCTTGAAAGAATTTAAACCAGCATACTATAATGATATATGCATACCCATGTTTATAGCAGCATGCCTCACAGTAGCTAAGCTGTGGAAACAGGCTAGATGCCCTTCAGCAAATGAATGGATAAAGAAAATATGGCATATTTACAACATGGAATATTATACAGCCATAAAAAGAACATATCATGTCATTTGTAGTAAGATGAGTAAGACCATAAACCATCATATTAAGCAAAATAAGCCAGTCTTAGAATGTTGAATAGGGCATGTTTTCTTTTCTATGAGCAATCTGAAATTAAATATATAAACTAAATGAGAGATGATGGCAGGAAACTAGATGGTAAATTTTTAAGGAGGAAAAAAGGGAATAAAAGGGTGAGGAAGAAAGGAAAGAGAAGTTAATGAGGATGAAAATAATCAAAATACATCTTATGTTTGTACCTATATACCAAAAGAAATCTCAATATTCTGTATTACTAACACATGATGAACTAATACATAATGAAAACAAAATTAGAAAATAAAACAAATAGAGCATCTTAGGCACTATTGGTTTCATTTATTAAATAAGTACAAGAAAGGGATGAGTTCAATAAATATGTGTACAATTTGCCAAGATAAATGTAAAGAAATAGACAAAGTATAGGGAGTGGGGATAAATAAGAGAAACTCTTTAAATTAGTGTGTTTTCTGTTGGTATCATAAAATATCTAGGCTGGGGCCAGGGATTTAGCTCAATGGTTCTGCTGCCTGCCTCGCAGGCCCGTAGGTCCCAAGTTCAATCCCCGGTACCGAAACAAAACAACAACAACAACAACAAAAGACAATATCTAAGGCTGGTTGGCTACTGAAGAAAAGATACTTATTTTGGCTCATAGTTCAGGTTTAAGGTTGGGGGCCAGCATCCGTTGATGGTCTTTCTACTGGTAGAATGCCAAGGTGGCCCAGGGCTGAGGATAGAACCTAAAGCACCGCTTGTGGTAGGCTCCTTCAGTGAGCCGCATCCTTGTCCATCTGCCTCCTCTTACAAAGCCATCAGTAATTCAGTTATGGGGTATCCATTCTGATTAATTTATCTAACTATGATCACTTTCCAAAGGTCCTATCTTTAAACACCATATTGGATTCAGTTTCCACCCTCTTAATTCTTCACAGTGGAGACTGAATTTCCACCTGGAACTCTTGGGTTCCAGACCACAGCACTTACCTGCCTCCTTTCCCCTCACCTCCTTTAATGTCACATCCCTGTGGCCAGTGTCCTCAGCCAATCAGTGATGTGGGGGAAACTGAAACTCTGAGGCCATGTTTTACAACATTTCCCATATTTTTCCCTACTTGATTATGCTTTAGTAACTCAGAGTGATAGATAGGTTTCTAACATTAATTTTGGGGGGGCTACTTTCCTTTCCAGTCTTGGGCTTTTAACTTCCCATAGGATTTGTCCTTGATTCTTCAGATAATTTGAACTCATTTTTTCCCTTTAGGCCTGATTTGGGATAAGCAAAACTAGGACAGTATTTGAAGGAAAAGGGGCCAATTGCTCTTAGGTTCCAGGCAGTTGAGACAATATTGAAAAGAACTTGTACCTGCTCACAATGAATACAACTTCTTAGTTCGAGCAAATGCCTCTTGAAAGATCAAGCTAAGGGTTTTTCAAGTGGTCTCCACATAGCTCTTATTAAATTGAAGAAGACAGGTATAGATTTAGGAAGAAAGAAAAAAGTATATTATAACTGAAAATCATGGATGTAGTTTCTGACACAGAGCTAACTATAAGTAAACATCTCAGAAGTTTATTAATTTTTTAAAAATTTTGAGACATGGTCTCATTATGTAGCCCAGGGTGGCCTGAAGCTTGCCATATACACGCCTCATCCTCCTGAGTTCTGAGATTATAGTTGTGTGCCACCATGTCAGGCTTCTCAGTTAAATTTTTGAAATAATCAGAGACCACCACATTCTAGAGCTAAGATTTTGTTGAAAGAATTAAGGGAGTGTTTGGGAAATTAAATTTTAATAAATAGGAAGCAAGTTATGAAAGCTTGGAAATACTCTAGAAGTACTTCCCAAGATCTGCTTTGGATTATGTGGAGCATAGGGTAGAAGTTCTTCCCACCTAGAGCAGAAGAATGCAAAATCTGGCCATGCACAGTGATTTATGTATCATCTGTGGCTAGCTGTTATTCTGAAATCCAAATATCTACTACATCTCTTATTTACGAAAAGAACACTTCTTGTCCTCCATAAAATAAACAACTCCTAATCTCACTGTCACTACAGCAGTTAGAAGGCCAGAACCATTGGGAGATGATGAAAGTTCTCCATGAGTCTTTCTTCTGTCACAAGTAGTTGTGACAAAGATCACATTGGCCTAAAACCCAAAAGATTTACTGCACTTAAAGTTTCCACCTGTAGAACTAAAGACTACAGATTTCAGAGAACAAATAAATGTGGAAAATCGTTCCAGACACCACAGTCTGAGTTCCAGAGTGCTGAGTTCTTACCCTAGGGTACAGAATATTTAAAATATCTTTGCAGAATTCAAGTGCTGATTGGATGACTCTAGTACTATTTTTTCATTTTGTGATTTTATTCTGTGTGTTCATAGTAATCATGTCCCTCTATCAAGGCATATAGGATTGTGAGGGTTGTGGGTTATTGTCTTTTTATTTCATGGATTTCTGTGCTATGTGATGGTACACATGTGACCAGCGGAGGGGACTGTGTGTTAACTGCACATATTTGTCAAGTACAGTGCAGGGCCTAAGATTTTTTCCTACTTTTAAATAAAAAAAGAAGGCAAACACTTGAAAGCTTTATTACTTATTATTCTCATACCAGGCAGCATGAGATTCATATTTCCATCAGCTCCCAGCTGACCCCCCATTTCCCAAGAAGCAGTGCTGAGAGTCTCAGGTGTATACTGCACGTGCATTACTTTAAAGGACATTATTAGTAATCTTCTCCCCCTTTCCCAAGAAGTGAAGCATTATATTCATATTCTTGGAGAGCAAAGAAATCTGTCCATTGCTCTGGAGGGAGATGTTATCTCTAGCTTCTCAATGTGGTGATAATATAAATATCCTGAGAGTCTGGAACAAAACTAAAACAAGATATGCAGCAATGTGAAAGACTCCTGGAGAACTATCCTTGTCTCCCAACTGTCCTGGTCTTTGAACTGCTATAGTGACAGTGACAGTAGGAGTTGTCTATTTTACAGAGAACAAGAAGTTCTTTATGCAAATAAGAGAATTAGTAGATATTTGGATACCAAAATGGCAGAGGTTCTATCAAAGATCCTAAATGCTCAATGATATCCATTCTTCCTCTTCTCTTGAGGATAACAATAGACTATATTTCCCATTTCTTGCAAAAATACAGAGCTATGTGATCACCTCTCATTGACAAACTAGAGGATGGAAAACATTGACCAAAGTATCACTTGTGTGTTGAGATTGACTATGATTTCTACATGCTGTTTCTTCTTTGTGTGACAGCTGAATATAAAGAATATAGTAAGATTTAAGAAGATTCAAGATTTAAGAACATGTCAAAGACACACAATTCTTGTATTCCTGAATGGTGGAGGAACAAAATCTCCCTTCTGACTGACAACAAATTATAAAATAAGTGGGAAATACAGAGCTTTTTGTAAACCTCTGAAAATTGGTCATTATTTGGTAAGAGAATTATACTTCCCTCAATGATACAATGATGATAATTCATGGCTACTTTTTATTGTATGCTTGTCAAATGATAGATACCCAGACCCATGTATTTGTTTATTTAATTTTCTCAATGAACCAGTGATGCAGGTTTTCCTAATGTCCTTTGAGTTGTTGGATTGCCCCTTCAGGTTTTCACATAACTACTAAGTGGGTCAGGAAGGACCTGAAAATAATTCTTACAGAACTCTAAGTCTGTGCTCTTAAACTGTTCTCTGTTATAACTGTATTTAATTTGTTGGTGTACAAAAAATGAAGTAAAATGAATGTTTATCGTTAGTCTTGAGTAAATCCATCAAGATAAACAGGAAAAATAGTAAAGTAGTTCTCACTCATATCTGATCAGCAAAGTAATCATTTATTAATACAACACAGATGAAGTGAAAAGTAAAACACCCTTATAGGCTAATTAATATTCAGTTATCTGGGTATCTCTTTGATATGCTTATTTCATTTCCTTTGATATATACCCAGAAGTGAGATCGCCAGATCATATGGTATTTCTATTTTCAGTTAGAGAGGAGCCTTCATGCTCTTCTCCCATAGCGACTGTAGTAACTTACTTTTCCACCAACAGTATATAAGAATTCTTTTTCTCTGTGTCTTCACCAGTGTTTGTTATTTTATGTATTAATTTTTCTGAGTGAAGCAGTATCTCTTTGTAGTTTTGATGGGTACTCACCTGATAGCTAAAGAATCCGTCATCTTTTTAAATGTTTATTGGTCATTTGTATTCTTTTGAGAAGTCTTTACTTAGGTTGCTTTCCCATATTTAAAATTTAACTACTTGTTCTTTTGTTGTTAAGATTTTTGAGTTTTTTATATATTCTGGATATGAACCTTCCTCAGATAAATACATATCTTCTTTCATTCTGTAGGTGGTCTCTTCACTTTTTTAAACTGGTTTCTTTCTTGTTCAGAAGCTTGATATGATGTAATCTCAACTGTGAATTTTTCCTAAACTTTTGGGGCCCTATCAAGGAAATCTTGGACTGTATGAATGTCTTCTGTGTTTTTTTTTTTTCTTGTAGTTTCACAGTCTCATGTTAACATTTTAGTTTACTTTTGCCCAAGTTAGAGAATAGAATAGTTAGAATCTTCTGCATGTGGATTTCCAGTTTTTCCAGTCCCATTTGTTGAAAAGGCTATTATTTTTCCATTATATGTATTTGACTTCTCTGTGGCGAAGCAGTTGGCAGTAGATATATGTATTTATTTCTGGAATGTCTATTTTGTTGTATTTTATCTATGTGTTTGTTTTTACCCCAAAACCATGCAACATTGGTTACTATGACCCTGTGGTATGTCTTAAAATTAGGTGCTGTGATGTCTTTAGCTTCATTATTTTTGCTTGATTACATCAGTTATATGGGATCTTTTGTTACTTCATATGAATTTTTGGATTTTTTCCACTTCTGTGAAGAATATCATCAATATTTGAGAAGGACTGCATTAAATCTCTATATTACTATGGATAGTTTGAGCATTAAATTAAATTTTTCAATTTAATTCATTTGATCAATATTTTGAAAATTTAATTGTATAGGCCTTTCACTTCCTTAAATGTATTTATCTTAGTTTCTTGATTTTTTTCTTAGAAAATTTTATTGATAGATAAACTATTACATTTTGTATTTTGATTTTTAACACTGAATTCATTTATCTGTTCTAAGATTCTTTAGGCAGAGTTTAGGTTTTTCTTTGTATAGATTCATATAACATGAAAATAGGATAAATTACTTATTTTCCTATTTGTATGTCTTTTTTTGTGCATAATTTCTCTAGCTAAAATATCTAGTACTATATTTAATAAAAGCTGTGACAATGGTATCTTTGTATTGTTCTTAATCTTGAGATAAATGCTTTCAGATTTTCCCTATTCAGTATGATGTTGACTGTAGGTTTGTAACATGCATTTATTATGTTGAAGTGTGATCCTTTCATACTAAGTTGTTTCAGGGCTCTTATCATGATAGGATATTGAACTTTAGCAAATGCTTTTTTTCTGAATCTCTTGAGATAACCATATGCTTTCTATACTTCATTCATCAATTTGATGTATTTTATTGATCTTCATGGTACCCCTATGCCAAAACCAACCTGATCCTGGTGTATGATCTTGTTGATGTGCTGTTAAATTTGATTTGCTAGTATTTTGTTGAGAAATTTTACATCTGCATTCATTGGTGATGTTGGTTATTAGTTTTGTTTCCTTTTCTTCTTTTTCTTTTTTTGACTGTGTGTGTGTGTGTGTGTGTGTGTGTGTGTGTGTGTGTGTGTGGTGCCCCTTTCAGATTATGAAAAAGATGTCCTACTGGTCTCATACAATGAGTTTCAAAGAGTTCCCCCCTTTTCAGTCGATAGGATTCTTTTTAAGTTTGGTGCTAGTTATTTGAAGGTTTGTTAAAATTCAGCAGTGAAGCCATCTAGTCCAGAGCTTTTATTTATTGGTAGAATTATTACTTACTCATTTTCATTACTTGGCATTGATCTATTCAGGTTCTTTATATCCCTTTAGTTAAATTTGTGAGGGTGTATGTGTTCAGAAAATTATACATTTCTTCTAGGTTTTCCAATCTGAATATAGCATATAGTTTTTCAAGATAACCCCTAATGACCCTGTGAATTTCTATACTTTTAGCCATTATGTCTTCTTTTTTCACCTCTAAATTTAAAAAATTTATGTCTTTCTTCCTTTTTTCTTGCCTAATCTAGCTAATGATTTATCCACCATGTTTATCTTTTCAAATAGCCAACTCTTTGTTTCAATGATATTTTGGATTGATTTGTTCCCTGGTTCCAGGGATAAAACTATTAAACTCAGGACTTCACACTAAGCACACTGAGTTACAACCGCAGCCTTCCCTCCCTTTTTAAAAGACTAAGTGCCTGGTTTGGATTTTTAAAGTCTATTTCATTTATTTCTGCTCTAATCTTAATTTTGTTTTCCTCCTGCTAATTTAGGTTTTGTTTGTTCTTACTTTTCTAAATCTTTGAGATGCCTCATTAGGTTGTTTATTTGAAGTCATTCTGCTTACTTGATGCAGGCACTTCATAGCTATGAACTTCTCTCCTAGTAAAGTGTGGTTGGATCATAGGCTTGGTAAGTTTTTCACCTCTTTCAAGAAATTTTTTAATTTTTCTTGCAGATCCTCAGTGATCCATTGTTTGTTCTAATGTATGTTGTTACAGCTCTGTGTATTTATATAATTTATAGTTTCTTTGGCTGTTGACTTCTAGTTTTATTCCATTGTGACCAGAAAAGGTATTGAAACATGATGTCAATTCTTCTGAATTTTGTCAGAGGTTTTGTGCTCTAGCATATGGTATATTCTAAAGAAACTTCCATGTTCTTTGGAAAGAATGTTTTTTCTGCAGCTGTTGGATAGAATGTTCTATGAATCTCTTGTTAAATCCAGTTCACATATAGAATTAACTCTGATGTTACTTTGTGAATTTTTTATCTCGATAGGCTCATTGATGAGTGGAGAGTGAACATACATTATTAATTTATTCATTCATCTCTTTCCTTTTAGGTAATAATGTTGGTCTTTAAAATTGCATGCTCCAAATATAGGTCCATATAGATTTATAATCATTATATCTTCCTGATGAATTTATCACTTGATCATTATATAGCACCTTTCTTTGTTTCTTCTTACAATTTTTGTCTTAAAGTGTATTTTGTCAGTTACAAATATAGTTACTCCTGGTTACTTTAGGTTTTTCTTTGTTTAGAGTATAATTTTTCACCATTTCACTTTCAGTCTCATATGTAGCATTACTTGTGAAGTGAGTTTCTTATAGATAGAATATTGTTCTGTCTTTTTTATGTATTCAGTGACCCTGTATCTTTAAATACAAAATTTAGTCAGTTTACAGCGAAAGTTATTGTTGTAAGGTAATGACTTATTCCTAACATTCTATTGTTTTTTTTCTAGTTACTTTGAATATTCTTTTGTTTTTTTCTTTCTGTTGCTCATCTCTGTGGTTTGTTGATTTACTGTATTGATAGCTTGACTCTTTTCTTTCTCTTGTGTAGTTTATCTTTCAGTGGGATTTGTATTTTCACACGGTATTATAATGGTAGTTATCATTCTTTCATTTCTGGATGTAGGACTCTGTTAAGCATTTTTTGTGAGGCTGGTCTGTTGACATGTATTCTCTAAGTTTTTGCTTGTATTGAAAGATCTGTATTTCTCCTTTGTTCCTACAGGATAACCAACTGTAATCATGGTTGGAAGCAGTTCTCTTTTAGTATTTGGAATATAACATTCCATTCCCTCCTGGCTTATAGATTTTCTTTTAAGAAATTTGCTGTTTGTCTAATGGTAAGTCTCTTAAATTTTTCTTTGCACTTTTCTGTTCAAAATTTTAAAATTATTTTCTTTTCTTGTATTTTTGACCATTAGGCTTCTAATGTTCCATGCTTGAGGTCTTTTCCAGTCCTTGTTATTTAAGGTTTTATGAGTGTGGAACCTGTATATCCATGTCTTTTCCATGATTATGAAAGATTTCTTTCTACTCTTTCATAGGATAATTTTTTGTTTTCTTAACATTTTTCTCCTTGCTTTTGGAAATATCAGTGATGTGGATGGTTTTAATTTAATGATGTCCCAAGATCTTAATGCTGTCTTCAGTAATATCAATCCTTTCTTCTTCCCTCTTTTTCTCCTGTCTTCCTTTCCTCTTCTCTCCCTCCATTCATTCCTTTCTTTATTCTTTCCTTCTCTTCCTCTTTTCTTTCCTCCTTCTCATCTTTTTACTTCTACTTCAGTGTCAATGAGATAATTCAAAAGACTTGTTTTAAAGTTCAGATATACTCATTTATTTTATCTTTTTATTTGGGTTATTAGTGTCTTAATTTCCATGATTTGTTTGGTTCTTTTTCAAAATCTCAATCTGTTCCATTCCTCACTCATAACTTGCATTGCCTTCCTCATTTCCCTTAAGTGTTACCTGTATTCTTTCACTCATTCTTTTGAGTTATTACCCATCATGTTATCTGTTGCCGTTTCTTTGGAATCTGTTGCTAAGGGGTTGAGATCTTTTGGTGATGTCACATTATCTTGTTTTCTCATATTGTCTGTGCTCCTACACTGAGATTTGCACATGTATCTCTACTGCTTTTATGGTACAGTCTTCTTAGTAAGCATTTTCTCCAAAAATTGTGTCTTGGGGTGTTACTTTTTTATACCGTGTTGGCTTTACTTCCAGCAGAGTGTCATAGTGTAATCTTCCTTTAGCTGTTTTGGCTGTGATTAATAATGAGTTTGTCTGTGGTATACCATGTTGTACAGAAAGACTCACTGTCTCTGAGAGCCATTCAAAAATAGGGATACTCTATCAGGTCAGGGCAGTAAAGTATGGTGTAGACAGCAGAGTGTGTGAGATGCACCCTACATAGTTAGTCTTGAAATGGGAATGGTGTGCCCTATCCAGTTATGGGGTTTGTTCAGATACTGTTGATACTGGCTCTGTTACTTGTAAGAGTCTCTGCTGCAGTAGTGGTTAGAGTCCTGAAGAAGCATTTGTCCTCTAACTAGACAGTTGCTTCATGGGATGAGGTGGTGCAGGAACCAAGGCACTCCTTCTGTAGCATTCACAGGGTGAAGGGTGTGGGCAGCAATGTGGGCCTCACACCTGTGCGGGCACCTGCTGCTACCATGAGAGTGCCCACCCAGAAATGAGACCTCAAACCCTTTAGCCATCATGCCCAGGGGTGGGGTTACCCTTGAGGTTTTCTATCCTCAACACTTTCAGCCATCATGCCTACCAGCAAGTGAGCAGGAGCAGGGTGCAGCTGGAGCCAGTAAAGTTTCTCTCTGAACCTCCTTTGGATGTGCCAATCCTGTTTTATTTATGATACACATTCATCGTTGTTTTAAATTCCTAGGAGAACTGAAGCTGTGACCATTTACCCAGGAAACTATTTCTACTGTTTAACATCTCTACAATCTGTCCATGAATGTTTACGTGTGTGTAATATTTATTTATGCTATGAAATGTTACTCGAAATTATTATGCAGAGTGTGAGAAACTGAAAGTGTAAGTAAGGATCAAAATGTATAATAGACAATGTGAAATAGGAAGAAAAGGTGCAAAGGGGAAGGGGAAGTGGGAGGGGTAGGGGAAAGGAAAGAAGGGAATGGAATTAATATGAGAAAATGGAAAAATAGAAACAAAGTCTTTGTAAATAGGGAGGGGTGGAGGGGTTGAAGGGAGTGCAGGGGAATGGGGAAAATAATAAAAATCAAGATATATTATGTAGCCAGGGATTTAGCTCAGTGGTTCCACCACCTGCCTTGCAAGTGCAAGGACCCGAGTTCAATCCCTAGTACCAAAAAACAAACAAACAAACAAAAATATATCACGTAAAGGTACAAATCTCCAATGATGAATGTCATTATATTGTGTACCTAAAATGTACCAATAAAATTAATTTTTAAAAAATAACAAATTATAGTGCAGAAATCTCAATATTATAAAAAGTTGCAATGTATTCCAGTATATTTTAATATATTTTATTCTTCTAAATGTAAATTGCTTATGTCTCACACTTCTTAGTTTCCTTCTATATTTTGTATTAACAGCAGTTTTCTTTCACATGAATGTAATGGAAATATATCCTTCCCACCCTTTCCCTTTTCTCCTCCCCACCCCTCAGAATATTTATAGAGTCAGAAAATTTATAGCCATATCTTGAAAATTTGTCTTTATCTGTATATGTATATCTAAAACTAAGTTTATGCTGATACCTTCGATTGTAATCCAATATCACATAGTTTTTGCTACTTTTCTTCCTTTCCACATTTGTTGATACTTTCTCTTTCAGTGAGAAGCCAGTTTTCGCTATCCTTCACAGACACCCAGCACTTTCTATGTTTTCAAAATGTTCCATCTATTTTTCCTGCATGGACTTCCTTGCTCTGTTCAGGTTCCTGTACCCTTTTCAGAGTGCTCATTTGTAAGCATCGCTCTTACTCTTCTTGGGCTCCAACAATCCATAGTCATCCCACACTGTGAGTTTTTTTCCTTTCCAATGGGCTCTGACACTTTGTACATGACCATTGCCACCCCATGAAGAGATGCCTTCCTCATTTTATATTAGCTCTCCACACAGAACTCCACGGTGTTCCTTGTGCAGACATACTCTTTATTCCACTTAGGCTCTAGCACCAAACACAAGAGCCTGCCCTGTCCTGCTTGGTCATGAGAATTCCTTGCAGGACATTCACAGCTCCCCACCCAGCAGCATGGGTGTCCAGCCTTCTTCAGCCTACCTCATGATTCAGAGGCCAAATGATTCCAGAACAGAAGGATGAGGAAGAGCTAAATTATAATTTTTAATGCCTACATTCCATCTTTGTAACATGATTTTTCATTATATTCAAGTAGCTTTGGATGACTTAAGAGTTTTAAGCTCCCCTCTTTTAAATAGTAGTACACTAATTTTTAGAATATCAGCTTATTTTCTAGAAAAGACTGCTACACTTGGAATTACTAAATTGCAATGTATAAAGTTAGTAAATATTTATAAGATGATAAGGCTAAAGCCCTCTCTTACTGTTTTAATCTCCATTCCCTCAATTACTAAAAAAATTGTACATTTTTCTTGTTTATCCTTTTTGCTGTGAATTATCTTTGCACATTACCTCAACTACTTCTTACAGTATTTTCCTTATTATTTTAAAGCTATTTATATGTGAAGTAGTACTTTGTTATACTTTTTGGAAGTATGCTTACTAGTGCTTCTTTTTTTGTCTCTTTCTCTTTTTTATTCTGGTACTGGGGACTGAGCTCAGGATCTTGTGCTTGTGAGGTAGGCACAGCTCAACAGAGCTAAATCCCTGGTACTAATTTTTAATTCAGTTTTTAAGATAATACATTTTCAATGTAATAATTTAAGACATTTTTAAAGTTAATAAATTATTTCTCATACTTAGAAAATTCTATCTTGATAATCACTTAACTGTTTACCTCTAGCTTTCTTCTAGGTATTTTATGGTTTCTTCTTTCATATTTAGCTCCTTAATATAATCATTAAAATTTTATATTGGTTCTTGTAATAAGTTAGCACTTTCTTCTCTAAGTAGAAACATCTTCTTAGTATCAGTACAATAATTTCCCTTTATTGAAATATTAAGACTTCAGTATACACACAAACACACACACACACAATTTAATTTAGTTTGTCCACTTCTTAGTTCTTATGAAAATACCAGTCTTTTAATTATTGCACAGTTACATAATCTAAGTGACAAAATTCTGTTCATCCCTCACCCTATTCAACAATGTCTAAGTTACTATATCCTGAGTGTTATTACAGATGGTTTTATTACTACTATTCTTGTTTTTCCCAAATAGGCTTTGAAGGGTTCTTATTATATTTTATACCTCATTCAAATCTATGATGTTCCTCTCCTTTTCTTCAAATCTTTGGTCTCTAGGTAAAATTTCACCTTTCTTCTTATATCCACTGCTAAATGTGGTATAAGTTGTTGTATTATTATAAATAGACTCACATAGCCTATACTTTCTAATTCCTTTCTGTCATAGAGAAAGTAACATTTTTGTACATTTATGTCACATTAAGATATTTTCCTGTAGCTCTTTATTCTATATATTTCTTATTAATTCTGGGATTTTATGAATACAGTGATTGCCTGTAAATTCTTATGTGTCTTTCTCTAAATAATCTATATTAAAAACTTATTAGTGAATTATGAGTTAATTTTTCTTAGTGAGATATTCCCAGAGATGGCTCATTTATATCAGGAATATCTTACTAGAAAAAGCTACTCATCTGTTTTTCAGCAAATTAGGACTTTGACAAAATCTATGTTTATGAGAGAGGATGTAAATGATTCTTTAAATATGTACTTTTAATAATACAAATAATATGAAGCCATAATATGACAAAACATTTATTTCATTACAGATGGAATCTTTGTGCATGTTTTTTCAACTCAATTATAGTATTTCCTTCTCTATGTTTATGTGCAGGTCATTCAGGAGTTTAGCTCTAAGGATGAATTGAATTTCAGTCATTTGGCATAAATATATCCAAATGGGAAAAGATACCTTTTCAAACACCAATTTGAAGATCAGTCACTGTAGGCTATAGTTCTGTTTGTCACCAAAGATTTTTCACTAAGATCTGAACTTTCCCTCTCTCTGTTCTGTGCTCTATTCACTCAGCATGTTCTTTACCTCTGTGATGGGCCAAACATGGTTAAGTAGTAAAGCATTACACAATAATTACTTAAATATTTGTAATTTGAAAGAAAAGTAGGTCCTGGGATATACATTTTCTTTTAAATAATATTTTATCATAAAGATGTGATTTTGGGTTTGGCTCTTGTCTAAATATTACAAATTTCATAAGCTAGTTGGTCTCTTCAATCCATTAGAACTATTACTTCATCCTTGGAAACTTAATGTGTGAACATCTGAGTTTGTACCACCTCCATAGAGGAAATCTTAATGGGCTTATTGGCATTCTTTGAAGATAAATGTCTATATCTATCTAATTTGATTGTATCTATTCAGTGAGCCTTTAATTAGTCCATATTTTGCTTATGAAATATGTAGAGAATCTAATTGTTCTGGAGCATTAGGCTAGGTTGAAAACCTGGGCAAAATTGCTGTGGGCAGTGTCATTTTTCAAAATGTTTCCGAGTATATGGGAAGGGCTAGGAGTGTAATTTACCCGTTTAATAGCTACCTGGTATAAGCTGATGTGCAGCACTCATTCCACAGATATTTTTCTCTTCACCTTCAGCAAGATGTTAAATGTGTTTAAGTAGCAATTCTGAATTGTTTTATTGGTGTTAACAGAATTATTATGGGTGTTCCTGGCCATCTTTATAGCCTTTGGATGGTTGACTTCCATAGCATGTATGTCTGGCCACCAAAAATATCATTGATCATAGTTTTAAGCATCATCTTTGGTTGATAAAATTGGTGATATCATTGAATGACAGATTCAAAGCTATCATAAAAAGTCTCTCAAACAGATGGCAAATATACCACTGTTTACATTCTTTAAATGGATGCCACAGATGGTGAGAAATTATTCCACCATGTTTAATAGGAAAATTCCCCAGCATTTTTACAAAGGCACTTTTCTTTTTATTGCAAGGAGATATATTCAGTAATTTAGCTACCAACCACTTTTTTGCCTTCCAAATTGTATATTGGAAGCATATGGGAAAGATATCTAAAGAGAGAGTTTCATTTTTTCCTGTATGTGTTCTTAAATTTATTGAGTAGTAAAAATAGGAATGGGAAAGGTGTATGAGTATGTTCATTCTTTAAGGAAAATATAATATTTCTTAAAGCCATTTTAGCTAATTTACTCATTCCATTAGAACATGTTTCACTATTAACATTTTTGCTTAAAAGAATTCATTTAAATGTCATGTGTTAG
Source organism: Heterocephalus glaber (assembly GCF_053883595.1). NCBI lineage: Eukaryota > Metazoa > Chordata > Mammalia > Rodentia > Bathyergidae > Heterocephalus > Heterocephalus glaber. The sequence continues at coordinate 19,599,590 of NW_028258156.1, read as the reverse complement.
CACTCTGAAGAATGTCATTTTAATGTATCATTAGTAGCTTTACATTGGGTATTAATTTTATGCCTATTCAGTGAAATTATTCTATAACAGAAGGCTTTAAGCAAAAAATAAATAAATAAATGAAATAATCACTTGAAAATGAGAATTGAAGTCTTTTGCTTGATAACATATCCAATTACAGTTACTATAGCAGATAGATATTATTACACTTTACATAAAAAATAGTCCATTTCTTAAAACATTTAATTCTATTCTTTCAATTGCACGTGCATATTCCTGGAACACTGATAAGGGAATCACTCCATCTATATTGAAACTCATTTTATGTCATTTATACTAAAATTCCAACATTTAATTCTAACACCTAGATCCCACTGAGGATCTTCAATGTCATCTCACCTTTTTTGTTTGAACAATTACTGTAACTCTCTACACTTTCAAAAGTTTATTTATATTGAAACTATACATTATCAGAGTTTCTTTTTCAAAATCCCTTGAAATTATTTCTTGCAGCTACCAAGTTATTTTTTCTTGAAGGGCAGGTGGAAGGGCTGGTCTGGCTGTAATACAGATGAAGGTGATATGTTATATGTCAGGAGTGAAGGTACAAGTCCCCTCACCTTGTGTGTGTGGATTGGTCCCATCATTTCTTCTTCACACAGAAGAAACACCAGGATCTTGTTAAAATTCAAAATCTGGAATGGTTTTCTGAAATAACATGTAAATGGAAATGGATGACAGTGGCTTTAGAAATTAATATTAACAGATGAAAGTCTGAGCACTACATGACAAAACATTCGGCCTAGTGGCCAGCCAGAGGCAGGGGACAGACACTGCCTCAGTGTACCCGAGCTAAGGGCACATAAGAAATTTTTAGAAATTATTTTTTAAAAAATTATATTGAGAAATAATTATTTCTATATCCTTATGGGGATCATTATGGCATATATATATATATGTATATATATATGGATATATCTATTGTGTAGTAATCAAATCAGGGTAATAAGCATTGCTATCTCTTCAAACATGAAGCATTGTAATGTATTAGGAATTTTGTACTCTGTCAGCCATTGTGAAATATATGATAAATTATTTTAATCAGTGGCTACCCTACTATTTTCTAGAAAATACAGGACCAAATCCTTCTTCTGCACTGTGTTTTGGTGGCCATTATTAAACTTCTTTCCATGTCCCCCTCCCCTCCCCTCCTTTTCAGTCCCTACAGCCCCTGTTCCGCTTTGTTCTGTGCACACACAGTGTACGACTGAGTGACTCTATGGCATCTGTCTTCTGTGGGTGCCTTATTTCAGTTATAGTGATGCACAAGTCCATGCATATTGCTGGACATGACTGGATTTCCTTATTTTATTGCTGAGTAATATTCATATATATGCATATATATTATTTTTCTTTATGCTTTCATCCACTGAAATGCATCTGGGTTCACCCTTTATTTTAGCTGCTATTAATAGGTCTGTAATAATCATGGGAATGCAAGTATATTTTTAGTATAATTTCCTGGCTGTAGTTATATGTCCAGTAGTTGAATTGCTGGATCATATGGTAGTTATATTTTTAGTTTTTTGAGATTTTCCATACTGTTTTTCATAATGGCTGTGCTAAGCTACCTTTCCACAGTCAGTGAATAAATTCTTTCTCCATATCCCAGTGCCAGCACTTATTATTTATTTGGATTTTTTTTCTACCAAAAATCGAGCTACATCTTCAGGTAATTTTTTATCTTTTCTTTGGGAAATGTAAGGAATTACTAAATTGCTCAGGCTAGGTTGAACCTCAGCTTCCAGAATGCAAGGATTACACGTGTGGGCCAACACCCTGCTTTATTTCGTCTTTTTGATTATAACCATTCTAACAGGATGTCAGATGATACATTGTTGTGGTTTTTATTTGCATGTTCCTATGATTAGTAAGACTTCGCATTTTTCATGTACTTGTTGGCCATTTCTATGTCTTATTTTGAGAATGTCTTGTTGAAATTTTTTTTTTGTAAGTGGTACTTTAAAAGATTATTGTTTTGATATTCAACTTCTTGAGTTATTTATATATTCTTGATATCAATTCTTTGTCAGATTAATAGTTGAAATATTTTCTCCCCTTCTGCAGTTTCTCTGATTCGTTCACTGTACAGAAGCATTTTAGTTTGACATAATCCCATCTGTCTATTATAATTTTGTTGCCTATGCCTTTGTGGCCTTGCCTAAATTTGTTTTTTTTTTTTTTTTTTTTTTTTGCTTATATCAAGGTCTTGAACTGTGCCCTCTGTGTTTTCTTGTCCTAAATTTATAGTTTTTGGTCCTTGATTCATTTGATTTTTAAAAAATCTGGTTAGAGAAAGGAATATGCTTTCATTCTTCTGTATGTGTATGTCAGGTTTTGTAGCACCTGCCAAGTATACCAGGTTTTGATTGAAGGCAATGTCCTCTCCTCTGTATGTTCATAACATTTTTCTCAAAAATCAAGTCCTATGTGAATGCAGACTAATTTCTGGCTTTTAAAATTCTGTTCCACTGGTCTATATGCCTGTATTTACACCTTATCGTGCCATTTTGGTTCCTGTAGCTTTGCAGTATGTTTTGAAGTCAGATAGTATGACACTTCCAGTTTTATTTTTGTTTAATTTACATAGAATTATTTTGGATATATGGATTTTGGTAATTTTGTATGAATTTTATGATTCTATTTCTGTGGAAAAGAAATTTGTATTTTGAGGGGGACTATATTGAATTTATTATTACATTGACTAAGTATTGAAGTCATTTTAAATATATTGATTCTTAAAAAATATATCAATACAACCTATGTTTTCATTTTATGTCTCCTCTATAATTTCTTTATCTTTATTCTTTTTCTTTTATAATTTTCATTGTAGAAATCTTTTACTGCCTTTGTTAAATTTATCTCTAAATATATTCTTTTATAATCATTGTGAATGTGATAGCTTTAATTTCTTTTTCATCAAGTTCTTGTTGCTATAGAAAAATGCAACTGATTTTTATATGTTGATTTTGTATCCCGCTACTTTCATAAGTTCATTTATAGGTTTTAATAGGATTTGGATGGAATATTCAGTGTTTCCTCTCTATAAAATAATGTTATCTGCACACAGGGAGGATTTAACTTGTTCCTTTCCAATTTGGAAACTTTCTTTTTCTCACCCTATGACTCTTGCTAAGATGTCCAGCACTATGTCAAATACAACTGGTAGAAGTTATAATTATAATTCTGCTGATTTTAGTAGAAACATATTCAATTCCTCCTCATTCAGCATAATATTGTTTGTGGGTTTTTCAAATATAGACTTTAGTATTTTGAAGTGTGTTCTGTCTATAAATAATATTAGAATTTTTATCCTGAAGCAATATTCAATCTTTTGAATGCTTTTTCTGCATGTGTTAAATGATTATATGGTTCTTGTCCTTAATTCTCTCTTGTTATACCACATATATTAGGTTGCAGGTTGAACCATCCTCGAATTCCTTTAGCGAATCTCATTTAATCATAACATACATTTTTGATATGTTTTTTATATTTATTTCCCTGTAGCTTATCTAGAGCATGGGCATCTATGTTCAGAGATTTGGGTCTACGATTCTTTGGTTTTGTCATGGTAATGCTGGCCTCAGGAAGAGTTTGGCAGAGCTTGGCACAGTTTATTCCTTTTAAATATTTTTGCAATAGTTCAAGAAGAATGGAATTTCTGATGTAAATGTTTTATAGAGTCTAATAGTAAAAACTATCAGCTTCTGAAAGTATTTTAGGTGAGAGCTTTTTAGCTACTCCTTCAATCTCATTATTCATTATTGATAGCTTTAAAGGTTTATGTATTCTTTTTTTGACTGTTATTAGTATATTTTTCCAGTACATAATATTTGCATTCACTGTAGGGGATTAGTACATGGACATAACGCATTCTTTTTTGTCTCCCTTCACCTCCACTTTTATTTTTTTTGCATCAGAGTAATTTATTTATTTTAAAGACTTTATAAAGTTAATTATTATATATACAGATTGAAAACCAGGCTAATAGTCCAAAGAACATATAAAACAGGTTAAGACAATTGTACTAAGTCAAGATATACTTTTAGATACATAGTCTGCATTGGATTACAATACTTTCTTTTTCTTTATATTATCATCTGTCATATATATATAGTTATATCTATTATATATAATAGATAATATATTATCTATATATAGACTATATGTAATAGATTATATAATAGATGTCATATATATGATATACAATATATAATATAATAGATTATATAGTATAATAGATTTATATGAGATATATAAATTTATGATATATTTTCATATAATATATAACAAATATATAAATATATATAATAGATTTTCATATAAGAGAAAACATGGATATTTAACCTTGTGCATCTGAATTACTTCATTTAACATTATGGTCTGAAAGTGCATCCATTTTCCCACAAATGACTCAAGCTTATCCTTTTAAATGGCAAAATAGCACTCCAATGTGTATAAAAACCATACTCTTTTTATCCAATCTTCTGAAGATGGACATTTAGGTTGTTTCCAAAACTTAGCCACTATTGAATTGCACTGCTATAAACATGAGTATGCATATATTTATCCATTTCTTCTCATTTTTCCATTTTTCAAGCCTAAAATTTTTCAGTTTTTTATGCTCTTTGTATTCCCAGGTTATAAGCTATAATGTCTCCATCATATCTGATTTTATTTATTTTGGTCTTCTCTTTTTCTTTATTAGTCTAAAGTCTTGTCCAAGTTATATAGGCTCCACTCCACCCTCCCCCCAAAAAACTCTTTGCTTCATTAATATTATAATTTTTAAGTTTCATTTTATTTATTTGTAGTCTGATCTTTACTCTTCCTAATTTTGAGTTTGGTTGGTCCTTGCTGTTTGAAATCCTTGGACTGCATTTTAAGCTTATTTAAGACCATTCTATTTTTTAATGTGTGCATTTGTTGCCACAAACATCCCTCTCAGTAGTTTTTTTTGTTTGTTTGTTTAATATGTATTTAGGCAAGTTGTGTCATCATTTTTATTTGTTTCTAAAATTTTTTTATTTCTCTTTTTATTTTTCAATAACTCTTTGGTCATTTGGGGAAATATTATTACATTTCTTTATATTTATTTGTCATTCTTCTTGTTGATTTTTAGTTTTATTTCACTGGGGTCTGAGAAGATAAATGATATCGTTTCAATTTTTTAAAAATGTATTGAACCTCAATTTGTGCCCTCACATGTGATCTATCATGTAGAAAGTTCCATGTCCTGATGACTGGGAAGTATATATTCTTGTTGTTGGGTGGAATGTTCTCTAAATACCTGTTAGGTCCATTTGCTCCATAGTACGGATGTTTCTTTATTTTTCAGTGTAAATGATTTGTCCATTGTGGAAAGTGCCATGTTGAAGTCTGTAACTATTACTGTATTAGAGCTGATCTCTTTAGAAATAATAAAATTTGACTTACATTTTTAGGTTCCTCTAGGTTGAGTGCATATATATATATATATATATATATGCACACATATAAACAATTCTCATTTTCTCAATGAATTGATTCTTTTATTAATACATACTTGCCATCTTTTTATACCTTTTGATTACAATCCGAATATAGCTACTTCTCTTTGATTTTTCTTTCCATTTGTGATTTTTTTCAACTCTTCATTTTTATTTTATGTTTGCCATAGCAGTGAAGTGAGATTTTGTGCATAATATACAATTGGGTAGTTTTAAAATTCATTTACATTCAAAGTTATTGTTAGGTATGAATTTGCTCCTGTCATTTTGCAAATTTTATTTTGCTAGTTTTGTATTTATTTTTATGATTTGGTAGTTTTCTGTCTCTTCACTTTGTCTTTTGTACCATATATTTCTAGTGAGTTGTGTGTGCTCATGTGTTTAAATGAAGACAGCTGTCATTCTTTCTTTTAAAATAAGACTTCCTTAAATATTTCTCAAAAAGTCTAATCTTGTGGTGATTAATTCCCTCTGTTTCTTCATATGTGGGGAAGACTTTAGCTTTCATTTTTAAATGATAATTTTATTTGGTATAGTATTCTTGGTTGGCAAGATTTTTTCCTTTAATTATTTTGAATGCATATAATCTCATTTTCTTCTGATATGGAAGGTTTCTGCTGAGAAAATCTGCTGTATATCTAAAGGGCATTTAATTATATGTTACCTGATGGTCTTCTCTTGCAGTTTTTAGGATTATTTGTTTTGTACTTTTGATGTTTTGACTATATTGTGCCTGGGGAAAGATATGCTTTAATAGAATTCAGTAAGAATGTGCTGAGTTTCTTGTATCATTGAAGATTTAAGAAGTATTAACCTATTATTTCATAAAATAGGTTGTCAGTGGATTTCCCTTTTACTTCTTTCACCTTACAGAAATTTGTTCATGTGTGTCATGTCTCATAGGCATTCTCCATTATTCTAATTATTTTATTTTTATCTGGCTAGGTAATACAAAGGATCTGTCCTCAAGTTCATACATTCTGTTTCTACTTATTCTAGTCTATAATAGAAGCTCTGTATGGCACTTTTAATCTCATTGATTGAAATTCTTTGTTCAAAGAATTCTGATTCTTTTTATGAGTTCCATCCTTTTAGTGAACTTTTCATCCTTATTCTGAGTTGTTTTCTCATTTCATTGTATTGTTTATCTGTATTTTCTTGTATCTTACTTCTGTTTCCTTAAGATCAATATTTTAAATTCCTTTCATAGATTTTCTTCAAACTGAGATCTATTGCTGGAGAATTGTTTGTCTTTGAAGGTGTTCTGTTTTGTTTGTTTGTTTGTTTGTTTTTTATGTCTCTTGTGTCCCTATGTTGGTGCCTGCACACTTAACATCTGTTTCTTCCAAATTTCTGAAGTAGTTTTCTGGATAATTATTTCTTAGATATATGATGTTAGATGGTAAGTGCTTTGGGTTTGTGTGATTTTTCTTTGATGTTAGTAGTGTATATGATTACCTCAACAGGCTGGACCAGTGATGTTGAACCTTCTAGAGAATTCAGTGATACAAATAGCCCACAGTGGCACATGTGCCATAGTTTCTGCACCACTGGTCTAGACTGTAGCAGTGCATGAAGAGAACTGTACAACGCTACAATGGACATAGACTTCCAAGTTTGTGTTTAGGCTGCACAGCGTCAAGCTGTGATGGCGCAGGGGCCTGTGATGATAGCTGCCAAAGTCTGAGTGTTGAGGTATAGGGCAGGGATGATCTCCACAGCCCTCAGAGCAAGCACAGGGATGCTAATGGATGTGCCTCCAGGGACACAGGATGAGATGGGAATTTCCCCGGGTGCCCTATTTTGTGCCCAGATAGTACTAGAATCTGTCGTGCAGGTACGTGTGAACTCAATGTTTTATAACACAAAGAGAACTTTCACTCATTCCTTTATGGCAACTGCAGCTAGAACTAGGGATTTTAGCACTGTTAGGCAATATGTGGAACAGTTGGACCCAGGTAATTCCTTCTGCAGGTCTCAAAACATAAGTACAAGTAGTATTGAAGCTTTGGGCACCAGCAGCTGTGGTCCCTAGCCCAGGACTATAGAAGAAACCTCCTTCAGCCTGCTGGGACTGGCAATGTTTGGGCTTGAGGTCCTGGAGTTGTAGGACATAAGGGACCTTCTGGTACTGAAGGTTGAGCTCATGTGCTTCTGGGGATAGGGGATTTGATATCTGTGGTACTGCTGCAGGGCATGGATATGAAGGTGCCTTGGTTACGCAAACATGGATAGGACCTTCCCTTTTCAACAAGTCCAAATGCAGATGATACCAAGGCTTTTGCATCTATGATCCCAAGGATGTGACTGGAGAGGAGATCTTTTCTGCTCCTTGCTGAATGAGCACACATGGTGTGCTTGGAGTTCACTGCTCACTACATTCCTGGAGCTGCATGAAGTGAGACCCTTCCTGGCAACTGATAGACAAGTGTGGGTGAAGATAGACCATGCACCAGCAGCTATAATCCTGAGGCTATGACCAAGGGTTGGGAGACTTTTCCTATTTCCCATGGAACAATCGTGCATGGGAGTCTGTGGCTATGGCAGCTGCGGGTCCTGAAGTGTGGGAGGCTAAGAGGGCCAACTTCTGCCCAGTGAGGTGCTCACCAGCCCAGGGTTTCTGGTGGTGTCAGGGGCTGAGCACTGAGCCAAGATGGTGCATGTCAGGGGCTGTTACAGCAGTGAGGATTCTGTGGGGCCCCACCATGAGTTAGTTCCTTCTTTGGTGCAAAGCAGTGACTTTTAGAACCACCAGTTCCCCAAATTGGATTTAAAGCTTGTGAGGACTGTAATTCTCTTGCATTAGGACTGCCAGTCTGAGACTGTGATGAGGTTATTGGCACTTTCCTGCTTCCCTTCTGCAGGCAGTGTCAAGGAGCCCCAGAAGAAGCTCCAAATTACTCTCTTCTTTTCTCTAGGTTGCCTTTAGTCTCCATGCCACTTAGCATTCTTGTCACTTCTTCGCTAATTTTCAGAATTCAGCCTCATTCACTGTCCTCCAAATACATTTTTCTTATGTTGCTCTGAATCTTCTCTCTGGTAGAGTTGAATGCAGGGCACCTGTTTCTACATTTTTTTTTGTAAATTTCCATCTCTATTGAGTAGAATATCATTTATTTTGAATCAAAATCATTTAAAAAGTTTGGAAAAACAAACATTGCTTGTCCTCAGACCTATAGTTTCTGATTCATTCAGACTGGGGATAGGGTCAAAATATTTGCATTCCTCTCTGGCTTCCAGTTGATTTTGATGTGGCTCAGTTGAGCATTTAGTTAGCTGAAAACAACAGTGAACTGAAACATGGAGCCCTAAACTCAGCTCTGCCATTAGCTATGTGATCTTGGAAATGGCATTTACTAATGTAGATCCCTTGTTTTAATCTGTTTCAAATGACAACTTGGTCTAGGTGATCACACATTCTCTTTTATTTCATTCCAAGATCTTTAAGTATAAATCAATAAAGTGTGCACTTTTTCTTTTAATTGGGATTATGCAAAGGTCATTCAGAAGGGAGAGCTCTGAAAATGATGTGAAAGTTACTCTTTATCCTTGTTTCACTGGGAAAGGTGACTGAACTTGCATTCAAAGTGTCTCTATTTGAGTTCTACAAAAAAATAAGTGAAACAAACCAAAACACTACCAGCAGTACTTTTTACTGGATATAGTGGATTGCAAATTCAATCTTTTCTTTGTATTACAAAATTACTACAGAGGCTGCCACCAAGGTGCCATATGTGTCCCTGCCTTAGATTGCTCTTTGACATGCAGGCTATATCCACCTGTATGTAGCCCTCTATAAGAGTCCACGAGGCTCTTAACAGGGTACCTGCATAGTAAGGTATTCAAGAAGTGTGATTTTAGAGCCCTAAAAACCTCTTAGAATTAGAGAAGAGACCAGAGCTTGAAAAAGCAAAAAGCAAAACACAACAAAACAAAGCAACCAAAAATATTTTCTCCATAGCTGATCTGATTTCATCCTGATTGTGTTGGATTTTCTTAGCTCCATTTAACCTCTTTTGAGTTATTTATTCCATTTCAACCATAGCTCAAGCAATTTGGCTGAATTAGGTAAACAATCCAGAAAGATCAATGACTACTCAGACACAATAAGGAACATAAGTTGCATGGTTTTTGGAAGAGTTATGAAAATATTTTTCTAATTTGAGCCTTTATCACTGTCTGGGTTTTTCTAAAGGAGCTATTAAATTATTGATTTGAAGTAGTCATATACTAGGTTCTTAATTTTCATTCATAGTCTGTTGTAAAACTGACCAATTTAAATGTTGCCTGACTATAAGTTCTTCTTTCCTTTTTCCCACCACGCTTTTCACAGTGACCCTAAAAAGCATATGATCATCTCAAAAGTTATATCCGTACTTGCTCTGATACAGAACTCACTCAGAATATATTGCCCAAGAAGGACCAGTGTCACCAAGGCTTCAAGCAAATCATCTATAATCACCTTACATATAAAACAGAATTTCAAATGAATTTTACTTCATAAACTCAGTTTACTTTTGGAATCAGTATAATCAGTTTAAATTACTCACTCCTAAAATTTTTTAATGAAAGAAAAAAAAAAAAAAACAACCTAGGAAAGACACTGGCAAAACGGCTCAAGAGAGGCACCCAGACCTTGCGTACTCCTTCACGGGAACACAAGCCATGGGTTTGTGAGGCCATATTGAGAAGAGTGCCCTTGGGAGGACACTGGAATTCAACAGGAGCAAAATGGAGACCTTGTAATGTCCAGAGAAGTAGGACAGCAGCAGAGCAAGAGAATCAGAATGTTCCAGCACAGGCCACCCCGGTCCACAGTCAGGGCAGGGTGGTGTGGTCCTTGAGTGCCCTGTGCTGGGAGAGTTTGTCATTTTCATGAAATGGATGGAACAATAGAGCACCGTGTAAGCAAAATCAGCCAGACACACAGAAAGAAGGAGTCTCATGTTCTCTCTTATCTGTAGAAACAAACAAACAAACAAACAAACAAACAAGCATCTTTCCTGAAAGTATAGGAGTAATTTCTAAAGATACGCAGCACCATGGTGGGGGATTTGAGTGTAGAAGAGGGGGGATGTACTGATCAGTACATGGTGTATGAACTTATGGAAATAGTACAGTGAGTCCCTTTAATTTGTACAATTAGTATGTCTTAAAAATAATTATAGATAGGAGTTCTACAGGTGGTAACTTGAAGCGACACAAAGAAAAAATTCTGGTAAAGCTTACAGGAATCGATATAGAGGATATATAGAACCTGTGGTTAGAGAAACTTGAATGTTATAAATAAATATTGGGAGAGAACTGTAAGATTTCAGTTGTTCTTCAAGCATAAAATCATATTACATTAGGATAAATTTGCACTCCAAATTGGTGATACAAGTTCATAGAGATAAAATGAATGGTATGTAATTTCCTATCAAACAAGATTTTGTTCACATGATATTAAATAAATGACAATGATATTAATTTATTATTTTTATACTTCATGATATCAATATTTAAATGTCATAATATAAAATCTCTACACATAAAATTAAAAAGTAAAATGTTACTTTAGAATATGAGGAGAATATTATGGTTTTTACATTTCTTTTTGTGATAAGATATTGAATATTTTACTATTGAAAAAGTTAAAACAATTGTAATATTACTGGTAATAACCCAAATTCTAACTCAAAAATGATAATAATAATTAAGTTTACAGAGCAATTCTGGCATATATTGCAGGGAAATTTTCATATAATGATAAGCAATATTATCCCACATTTATAATTAAGAAAACTGACCACTAGGTGAAATGGGCAACTTGGATCCTCAAATTTATAATATGAAAGGCATACATAGGAAGAAATTTGATCCTATGATTCCAAATACTTACTCTTTCTAAATTCAGAAAGTGAGTGAATATATAATATGTGGGTTTTCACCTGTACTTCACCATTGGTGCAAAAATTCTTGCAGACAAAGTCTGTGTAGGTCTCATAAAAATAGCATTACTTCATAATTCTTTAAGAATTACTGTATTGTAATATCATGTGTTTTCATCCTAAGACCTTAATATCTTTATTTTAAACTGTTCTTCTATAATTAGTTTAGGTCATTCTTCCAGCTTTTGTTAAAATGTTATTAGTGAAGCGACAATGGATTTAATATCATCAAATCCAATGGAGTTAAATTGCTCCTTGTGATTGATGATTCTCAGTAGCAGGTGAGCTCTGAATTCATCATAAAGATTAACACTTATAATCATCTTTATTTTTGAAAAAGTCTAAATTAGTCATGGAAATGATAAAATATTTTTATTTGACTAAAGTGTTGCCATTGGCTATAATAAGAGAATGAGTACTTGAACTGCAAAGAATATTTTTTTAAGCTCTCATGCTGTTTCATTTCCCTGTTTTAAAAGGTGTCAGAATCAGCCCTCATTTTAATAACTAGGCATTTCCAAAGCTCAGTGTTACATGAGCATCCAAAAACCTTGTTAATCTTCTGCCTGGGAAAAATTATCTTGAACAATGTATATGCCAACTACCATCCTACCTTTTGAACTCATATCTATTAGAAACTATTATCAACCATTAATTCAGTATTTGTTATGGAATTAAATATGCATAACCTACTCCAACTTTCATTTCACAAACTTACTGATTTAATGTAATCTAGGATATCAGTTTCAATACTTCAAAAATATGTCCTTTCTAAGAATTTCAAAAGGACTTTGGGTCACAGGATTGCTCTTGTATGGTCCTTAAGCAGAAAAGTACCTCTTTAATTCACTTCCAATTATTTCCAGGATTTACATGTATGGCACTAGGAGTCAACCTTTAACAGTTATGAAATGTCTGTATATATTTATTCTATTTCACCATTCCACAAAGCTACAGTTAACATTTGCTATATAACTACTGGTGTGAGAATAAAAATTTTAAAACATCATCTTCAATTTTCCCCACTACTAGGGAGTTTAACTTGTTGTAAGAAACCTTGTCTCAAACTTGGAGAACAGCATCATAATGAGGCTTATATATAAATTGTGTGTTGACTACATTAATATCACAATTGATTAGGGATGAAAGCCTGCATTTTTGAAGGGTGTAATTTTTCAATTTGGCTCCTTGTTAAAATAGATACTATATTTTTTGTAGAAACTCAAAAGAATAAACAATGCTAAACATTTGTTATTAAGCCAGCTGCACATTATCCATAAAAGGAAAGTTTGTACAAGAGTAATGACAGCAATGTTTATTTAGAAAATTGGTAAGTATTGAAGAAAAAACATTGAGGTCAAAGCTCGCCTTTCCTTGAACCTCTGACTGACAGCTTATGAGATGGGGTGAGGGGAAAGCAATCTTCAGAACAGATAGAGGAGATTTTCTCAGCTTATTATTAATCATAGTAATGTTCATGGCATTTCTAAGCCTCAGAGGAACAGGAATTCATAATAGATTTAGTCACACCTTCTTATAATTATCCAGTCAGAGGATGCCAAATTGAAGGAATTCTTAAAAGTTCAGCATGGAGTAAAATTCACTTTCTCAATATTCAATAACTCTTACTATTTGAATATCAAAATACTCATTTCCAATTCACCAGAATAAAACTACTTCTTTAAATTTCATGTGGTCAAGTGTGTTTATAAGAAGGAGGCTCATATGTTTCTAACAAAATACAATTCATCTAAGGCTCATTGCATTGCTGGGAAAGTCAATTACTTTTTCCTTCATTACACAGCATTTGGCAGGAGGTCTACTGTTGCAACATTTAGGTTTTACAAGCTGGTCTGTTTTATAGGAAGCAGTGGTGGTATTTTTTAAAAGAGAAGCTATAGAATGCATTTTAGAGGCTCTAAAGGTGAAGATTTATGGCATGTAATGGTGCCAAGAATTGATAGTGTGGGCTTGCCTTATACAAACATGTCCTACCATGCTCATGATACAGTAGGTGAGTAGGGACATATAACATGTCCCTGGCTCAGCCTCAAAGGTCTCAGTGGAGATTGGTAACTCAATACTACATTCACATGTCTAAAAATAAAGCAACTTTCTAAAATACAAAGCTAAATGTGAAAAATCCTGTATATATATTTACTAATACACGTTCTTTCCAATAAAATTGCCAAAAATAGAGCTTACATGGAAATTTATTCTTACCAATATTTTAATTCTCAAACTTTATTAAATTAGCTAGTTACTATGTGTAAATACCTGTTCAAATAACATTTGATAATCAACACAGAATTGTTATCTAAATCTAATCAGCCTACTGGAAAACTAAGCTTTAATGAGTTACTTCCATTATCTGAAGTAATTTCGTCAAAGAGCAAAATAAGGTAAGCTTCCCAATAAAAATATTGGTGTTTGCTGTGAGCATGCATTTGCAAATCATGAAATGTAATTTTAATTATTTTAATAAGTAATTTGTTTGCCTCAGTGCATAGAACAACTTTAGTGGAAATTTTTCATATCATGAGAGACAAGATTGACTATTTCTCATTGGCTTTGCTTTAAAAAATGAACATGATTGTATGTGATTTAAAACATCATTTTATCACAGGAGAAAAGTATGCCATTGCACTGACTATATTAAAACGTAATAGGAATGTGAAGATATTAAGTTTTGTATTTAAGCATAACTGATATTATAAACTATTTGTCATACTAATGAACCAATTCATCAAAGAAAAATTGAAAGTATGGAAGATTACTCTGAGTCTATAACATACAGACTAGGAAGTATAGAAATCAATGAAACCTGGAATATATATTTCAGATAATAATTCATTATTCTGCCTGATTATGGTATACTACTTTTAAAGATAGGATACAGAGTGAATGAGTAAATTAATAAACAAACTAGCAAACCAAGCCGATAGATAAGTTTGCAAACTTGATTAAACTACAACATTTTGAGTTTCTGCTACTCTTGTAGTTCCTGTGTCTATTTGGTGCTTGTACACTCAGTGAACTTTACCACAGGTTCATGTTACATTGGCTAAAAATGCTGTTACTTTATGTAGGAAGCACCTCTTATTTTATGGCAGACAAAAAATTTTTTGATCAATGAACTTTTGAATTAACAACATTGAATTAACAACATGCTGATAGTTTACCTGCTGAGTTACCCATTTGTGGTACATTTTTAAGGCAACTTTTCTTGATTAAGCGATCATAATAGGAGGTCGTGAGTCACGTGGAACACGCCGAATCAGCCTGCTGCAGACAGGCAGGTCTGTGCATGCCATACCGAGGTCGCGAGTCAGGCAGAACACACTGAATCAGCCCGCTCCCCTGCAACAATCCACTGGACACCCCCCCCCCCGTTCCTCTGTACAGCCACCTGGTTCCATACTACAAAGACTCAGAGGACACCGGACCACCAGACCACCGACAGAGAAGCTCAGCCGGTCCCACAACCTGGAAGGAAAGTCTCTGCTTCCATCCCAGGCTCCTAGGGCAGAGAAGCTCAGCTGGTCCCAGCACCTGGAAGGAAGCTCCCTAGGGAAGGTGAGCCGTGTAGGTGCCAGAAGCACCCCCCCACCCCGTGGAAATGAGAAAACACATAAGCAAGCCTCAAAAACAGAGTTCCAGATCACCTACAGCAACCCCAAAGGGAAACGAGATGGAACAATATGATACTCAACCACCTGGACTCTCTGAACTGGCAACAAAAGAGGATCTGGGAAAAATGAAATCAGAAATAATTACTCAGATAACAGCAAAGATTTTGCTCATGGTGCAAGACACGATTAATATATCTAAAGAGGACACAGATAAAAAAATAGAGGATCTGAGGAACATGATGGAATCCCAACATAGGAAACAAATGGAATCCACAAAACAGATACAAACAGATTTCCAAGAGATTAAAAACTCCATCAAAAGTCTGCACAGCAGAATGAACCAATGTGAGGATAGAATTTCACATACAGAAGATAAGATTGCAATTAGTGAGGAGGAAAAGAAAAATTGCTTTAAAATGGTAAGGGAACATGAGAAATCAATCCAGCAGCTGCTAGATGATGCAAAGAAGAATAACATAAGACTGACTGGAGTCAATGAAGAAAGAGGAGAGAGTGCAGATGACATAAAAAATCTGTTCACAGAAGTGATGGCAGAAAACTTCCCAAGGAGGGGAAAAGAACTTGACATACAGGTAAGTGAGGCATATAGGACTCCAGCTAGCCTTAATCAAAAAAAATCTACACATAGGCATATAATAGTTAGGATTCCAGAAATCCAACAGAAGAACAAAATTCTATAAGCAGTGAGAGAAAAGAAACAAATCACATACAAAGGAAAGCCCATCAGAATCACAGCAGACTTCTCAATGCAAACCCTCAAGGCAAGAAGAGCTTGGAGTGATGTATTTCAAGCCCTAAAGGAAAACAGCCTCCAACCAGATTGATGTACCCTGCAAAACTATCTTTCAAAATTGATGGAGAAATAAGGTACTTTCATGATAAAGAGTACCTCAGGAACTTCATGAATACCAAACCAGCACTCCAAAAAATTTTAGACAATACCCTAGGAAAAGACAACGAGGATCACAACTCCAGGAAACCCAGCAGAATGAATCCATTGGGCATGACAAATTAAACACAAAGGGGGAGAATCCAACAAAAAGAAAAAGTCATGACAAGCCTTTTAAAACTTTTAACTTCATCTCCCTAATGAGTGTATAATTCAATTTTATTATTGTACTGATTAGTATTTTTCTGATTCTAGAGTTGCACACCATTCCTTGTGCTATACTGGCTATTTATCATCTTCTTATGTCTACATTTTAATTGAGTTGTCTATTAATGAGCTCTAAGAATTCTTTATATATTCTGGTCATAGGTTATATGCATTGTAAATATGGTCTGTTTAAGGACTACTTTTCATTTTCATGATGTCATTTAAAGTTCTAAATTTTGATGGAATCTTATATATCAATTTTTTTCTTTTATACATCATGTTTTTTGTATCCTAGGTCATTCTTGCCTACCCTGAATTCATAAATATTTTCCCTTAAAATTTCCTCTTAAAGTTTTATACTTTTAGGCTTTCTTATTTAGGTTTACACATCCCTTCAAGTTATTTTCATGTATGGAAAAAAGGGTTGAAGTTAATTTTTTATATACGGATGGATACCAGGTGTTCTAGTGCCACTTGCTGAAGACATTATCTCTTCCTCGGCTCTTGAATTGAGTTTATATTCTATAAAATGCTAATGTTAAATAATCTTTCAAAAGTCAGTGGACCATATATGTGTGGTTCTATTTCTAGATCCTCTGTTTTATTCAAAGGATCTATATGCCTTTCCTTACACCAACACTGCCTTGATTACTGTAGCTTTAGAAGAAGTCTTAAAATTATGTACTAAATGTCTTCCAACACTGTTTTTTTTTTTTTTAAAAAAAAACTTTTCTAGGTCCTTTGTACTCCTACATAACTTTTAAATTTCAGTATCCATTTCTTCATTTATAGCAAGTATACACAGAACTGAATTTTTATATATACCGTGTGTTTTCTAATCCTGCTAAATCCCAGTACAAGTTCTAGGTGTTCCTAGAGATTTCTTAGTATTTTCTCTGTAGATGATCATTTCATCTACATATAAAGATTTTGCTTCTGCTGTGCCAATCCTATCCTAGTTGTATCATTTTATTGCCAAACTATTTTGGTGGGGCCTAGGTTTCAAAGTTTAATGGACAGATAAAGAGTAAGCATATCTGCCCTTGTTCCCCACCTTAAGGAGAAAGCATTGTATCGTCTCCATTTATATAAGATATTCTCACTGGAAGTATGGAGTACATGTCTTTAATCTGTTGAGAAGTTTCTGTTCTACTTCTAGTCTCCTGATAGCTTTTACCATGAACAGCTGTAGAATTTAGTCCAATACTTTTTCTCCAACTAGTGACAGGATCATATGGCTTTTTTCTTTCCTCTGTTAAAATGATGACTTTTGGGAGTGGATCTTCCAATGCTGAACCAACACAGCCATCCCTATAACAAAACCACTTTCTACATACTGCCAGATCTGACTTCTAAGAGTTTGTTTTGTTAAACAAATTTCTATCTATGTTCATACTTTTTTCTTCTATTATCTTTGTCCAGTTTTAGGATTAGCACAATGTTGAGTTCCTAAAATGAGGGGAGAAGTGTTCCTTCTTTTTTATGCTTTAAATGTTTGATATAATTTATCAGTTAAAATGTTTATGAGCCTGCTGTTGTCATATAGGTAAGTTTTCAAGCTAGGAATATACTTTCTTTAATAGGTGCTGTTCAAATTTTATATTTCTTCCAGAGTTAGTTTCATTAATTTGTCTTCCAAGGTACTTCTTAGAAGTTGTCAAGTTTATTTCAAAAAAGATTTTTGTAATATGCTTTCTACATCCTTTTAAATTCTGTAAAATCTGTGGTAATGTCTCCTACATCTTGATATTGTAATTTAAAAAATGTGTAACTGATATTGTGTAACAGGAAGAAAAGGTCTAAAAGAGCAGGGGAATTGGGAGGGGTAGGGGAAGGGAAAAAAGAGAAAGGAAAAAAATATAAGAAGAGGAAAAAAAATAGAAACAAGATCTTTGCAAATAAGGAAGGGTGGAGGGGGTGAAGGGAGGGCAAGGGAAGGAGAAAAAAATAAGAACCAAGAGACTCATGTAATGGTACAAGATTCCAATGATGAGTATAACTGTATTGTACACCAAAAATGTACCAATAAACTTAATGGGGGAAAAAGAAAGCTATCATAATAATACCAATTTAATTATATTTTAATACACTACTCTGATCTCTATTAAATGCAAAAAAAATGACAGTGAAGTTACACATTAAGTTTTACTATTTCCAAAGGAAAAAAACAAATGATTATATTTTAACCCTAGAAATCTGTCATTACGTATTTTTCAATTTTCCTTAACAGTCTACTGATACTTAGGCTCTTGTTAAATATCTAGTACAAGACACAACATATCCAGTATAGTTATCCTAGGTGGAAATTTTTTCTCATCTCAAAAAACAGGAACCAGGGTCATTCACAAGCACATGATGTCATAGTTGGTTATTTGGAATGGTGTTATACTCAGGGTCTACGAGGGCCTATCTCATAATATGTCAAGGTCTATCTCATAATATGTCAAATTCACGTAATTTGACAAATTTTGCAAAGTGTTGGATACTGTGAGAAAAAGTATAATATCATTTCTTGCTAAACTATATGAAAGAAAATGACATACTTTAAAAAGATGTTTTGTTCTCCTTTGTTTTTAAATGAAATCATTCCTGCCAAATCTGGCACTGTACAAGGAATGTGGGATGTGACTGATTCTAAATTTTAAAATTTGATATATATGAATTCACAATTATTTTTATATTTCTATATCAATCGGACCTAAAGTTATAAAGACTTTTAAAAGGCTTTTAAATGTCAGTGGAAATGTAATGAGCAATATTTCATAAAATAAACTACTGAATAATAATGAACTCAAGAGAAAATGTGGAAGCAGCAATAGTTGACAGAATATTTAGAGGCAGTTAAGGAAGATTATTAAATTACAGAGTATATACAGAGTTGCATTTATAAAATCACATAAAGAGTAAAAAGACAAAAGTGGCTAATTTTTTGGAATTAGAATGATTTAGAACAAAAGAAAAAAGCCTAAAGAGGCATATGAAAGTCTGAAGAAAGCTTCTGATTACAAAATCAAGACAGATTGACAGTGAAAAAGAAGAGAAGGCAGATTTTAAACAGAACTAGATAAATGAAATAGAAAATTGAGAGGTAAAATACATTTATATATGTATATAATCAGCAATGGAAATTCAATAGATAAATTTACTCAGAATATTTAATTCAAATTTAAAAAGTACAAATGTATCCATAGAGATGTGAATAACTGATCTAGAATTCAGCCTAATTGTTAAACATATTAAAAGCATTAATATAATGGGGAAAAAGTTTCAACATAGATATGATTGCAATTTCAGAAAGGCTTGATTTTATACATTGGATTTATTATATTGCTGGTGAGTGGGAAAATTGGTTACTCTACTGGAAGCTATGGGCATTCCTTAATTTGGGAGAAATTATTCACTTGCATCAGAATACAAATAGAAGTATCTTATAAAAGAAGCAATAAAATCAACTTAATTTTCATCAGTATTATAATAAATGATGAAATATACGTGCATCAATCTATTCTATGGTAGTGAAAATGGTGACTACAAGCACGTGTGATTAAAAAATGAATTTCCAAAGCATGTTAAGCAAAAGCAAAGCAAACTTTCAGAAAAATAGGCACAGTACTATCCCATTTATAGAAATTAGATATAAGTAACATTAATACATTTTCTATGCCTACATATTTTGTAGCAAATCTATAAAAAGTAGAGAGGAGTTATATTTGGGAAAAGAGAGAGAGTCGGACTGGGAGACAGAGGACACATACAATAGCTTGGGTTTGGACAGTGTGATAAGTAAGAAATATTGTTTCTTTTCCTTAATTGGGGTCAGAACAATTTTCACATTAGTATTTTATGTAAACATTGCATAGAGTCTTCATAACTTTTTTCTGTATGATATATTCCACCATTTAAAAAGGCATGGAAATAAATATGTGTGTAGTCAATATTATGTTGTGAAAATGGTTTCTTCATATTTGTTTGGTAATACAAAAACCAAATAACTAAGCAAAATATAGACTCATATATTAAAGAAACTGTGATCATAAATGAAGATTTTTATTATAGCCTGAACTGTTTTCTCTCCCAAATTAATCTGTTAAATCTCGAACCCCTCATGTTGGAGTTGGAGCCTTCCAGGAGGGAATGAAGACTACATGAGGGTGTCATAAAGGTAGGGCCCCAATCAAAGAGGATTGATAGCCTTACAAGAAAAGGAAGAGATGCTAAGAACAGGTTCTCCACCACCAGCACCCCTTTCTGCAGATGCACAGAGGAAAAGGTCATGTGAGGGTAAAGTGAAAAGTTGACATCTGTAACCTAGGGAGAAAATCCTGTGCAGAAACCTACCCCAACAACATCTTGATCTAGGACCTCCTTTCTTCATGACTAAGAAAATAAATCTCTGCCATATAAGCTGCCCAATCTGTGATATTTTGGTATCTCAAGCAGAGTAATAGACTATTTTCTACAAAATCAATTTGAAGAGTAAATTTGTTTCCCAGATGATATTATTGTTAGTATTGGAATTTTTCGTGCTGGAGGCATTATTAATTTTCCTTAATTCTCTGCTTGTTTCAGTAGCAACAGAACAGTCACATAGCAAGCATTTTCTCTGCTGTAGTAATTTTGACTAAAATAGCTACATCACCTAATACTATATTAAATTATCTCCTAATACACTTAAGGAATAATAAATCTGAGCTAGAACATGCGAGGAAGGAAAAGTCAAACAGGAGGGTACACTTAAGTAGTCATGGCAAATAAAGCATCCCTAAATGACCTCAGTCACTTTTTCTTTATTCTTATTATCAATCACTTCCATTTCTTCCAATTCCACCCACCACACTGCTTTTTGTTTTCGCTACTCTAAATCTTATTTTAAGCCATACTTCTTTATAAGGCTCTATTTAGATCAAATAAATTCAAAAATTATTCTGTGACACTTCTTCTATTGAACATAAAGACTGAGAATAAACTTGCCTTTCCTCATGAACAGCAAGAAACTTGAATAAAATTGGTGAAAAATAAATCAACACAAAAATATATCAACACAATATACCAACACAAATATAATCAACTGATATTTACTAAAAGTGCAAGGGCAATATAGCATAGAAAAGACAGAATTTTCAAAAATGATGATGGAACAATAGGTCATCCACATAGAAAAAAATGAAGAAGAAGACAGCTGTTAGGCCTGGGATGTAGCTTAGTGATGCGGAGCTTCTAGCATGCACAAGGCCCTGGGTTCAACCCCCAATACAGTAAAAGAAAAGAAAAAAGAAAGAATACTGAATATTGAAAAAAACTAGACCTTTTTCAAAACTAAACTCAAAATGGATCCACAAACCTAAATGTAAAACACAGTATCCCAGAAGATACCAATGGAGAAAATCCAGGTGACCTTAGGTGGTGCAGTGATCCATGAAAGAGAGAATTGATAAACTAGACCTCATTAAAATTGAAAATTTGTTTTCTAAAGAGTACTATCAAGGGGGTAAAGGAAAATCCACAGACTGGAAAAAATGTTTTTGCATTACATCACATAAACAATTGTCAATCAAGATATACAAAGCACTCTTAAATTCAACAATAAAATGGGGCATAATGGCACATACCTATAATCCCAGCATCTCAGAACCTGAACCAAGAGGATTGGGATCCCTTACCAAACTAAACATACTGTTTCCAGTAATCCAGCAATCATGCTTTTTGGTAACTACTCAAAGAAACTGAAAATATATTTCCACACAAAAACCTGAACAACGTTGTCTACAGAAGTTTTATTCACAATTGCTAAAGCTTGGAAGCAACCACGTTTTACAGTAGGTAAATACTGGGTTAAATCTGGGCAATGGACTGTAACTCGGGTTAAACAGGCATGAGCTATCAAGCTGTGAAATGGCAAATAGGAAACTTAAATGCATATTACTACGTAAAAGAAATCAACCTGAAAAGCTACATACCATATGGTTCCAACTATATGACATTCTAAACAATGCAAAACTACGGAGATAAGAAAAGCCTCAGTGGTTGCCAGGAGTTGGGGAGAGAGTGGGATAAACAGGTAGAACAGAGGATTTTTAAGAAAGCAAAATATTTTGGTGTTGTACAATGATAGATTCATGTCATTCTACATTTGTCTATAACCATGGTATATACAGCAGCTACGGAAAACCGGAATGTGAACTCTGAACTTTGAGGTAGGGCTGTGTCAATTCAGGTTCGCCATGGTAATAAATGTACCACTTGGTGAGGGTGTCAGTAACGGGAAAGGCTATGCATGTTTGCGTGTGGGGGTATGGTAAATCTTTTTACCTTCTGCTCACATTTTCTATGAACCTCAAACCTCTCTAAAAATAGAGGATATTTGTTAAGAATTCCCATTTTCCAGCATTGGATTAAAGGCAGGTCCATACTACAGTAGCTGAGTGTACAGAATGAATTCAGCAGTCCCTGCAGTTGTCCGTGTTTTGATTAGATGATTTGTTCCAGAGTGTAGACCAGAAGGAAACTCACAGAGAACAGTGATTTTAGCAAATAAAGGAGTTGAAGATGAGAGTTTAGATAAAGGAAATCACCTGAAAGATAGGGCAAGGCATTCTTCAGTAGGGACATTCACAGAGAAGGGGCTACTGAATCTGCATAGCTCTTCCTCTGAGTTGTTGGCAGTTTCCTGTGGAACACATGTGAATGTGAGACTTTGTGTGATTAGAAGAAGAAAATTACTGAGGGAAAAAAGTTACCAAGAATTTCTAGGAATATTTCCTAGAGTTTGCATGATATTTGAGAGATCTCATAAAACCGATTGGCAAGATCTTGTTAAATAAAGCATTTATTAGAGTCCTAAAATTCCCCTTTTGCTTTTATTTGTGAGGAAAATTCTTAAGAGGTTGCCCTATGACTGCAAACACACAGACTCTTGCACATATACTTATCTTCAGCATCAAACTCCTACCCTAGTACATTATACCTACCAGAAAAAACCCAGACAAAATTCAATGTCTTTTACAGAAAAATAATGAAATCAAGACACTAAGTAATGCATTACACACAATGTCCAGCATTTCATAAATTACTACACATAAAAGTGTTACATACTTCGTGTTTGGCCCCACCTCAGTTATATGTTAATATCCTAACCCTTTATGATATGGTGTCAGTAGGCATGGCCTTTGGAAGATGAATAGCTAATGGGGGTGGAGCCACTGTAATATTAGTGTTTTTCTAAGAGCCAATAGAGAGCAAGCAATCTCTCTCTTTCCACATCATGACCATGTGTGGATACAACAAGAAGGTGACCCTGTGTGGAAAGTGGAAGGAGAGCTATCACCAGAACCTGACCAGGCTGGCACTCTGAGCTTGGGCTTTCCAGCCTCTAGAGCTGTGTGAAGTAAATATATGCTGTTCAAGCCACCCATCTATGATATTTTTGTTATAGCAGCCAGAACTGAAAAGCATAAATCTTAATATAAAATTAGAAAGAAAAATTCTATTAATGGAAAAAGAGAAAGAGAAAATGACTCATAATTACCATAAACAGATTTAATGAATTGAAGGGAACGTTTAAGAAAATGAGAGAAAAGATAGGAACTATAAAATATAGAACTTAAAATACAGAATATAAAATACAGAACTGAGAAAAAAATCTGAAAAACAAACTACTAAATAAGCCTAGAACAAAAAGGACACTAACAGAACAGAAGGTCAATGAATTTGCTGCCAGGAAAATATAAACTGTCTAAACTGAAACAAAAATATTTTTAAAACCCCAAGAAGCAATAAATAAAACTTACATGCCCTATACAATATTTTCCTTAAAGGAGTACCACAGAAAAAGTTTTTTGGTTTTTTTTTTGTACTGGGGCTCGAACTCAGTTCCTTGCACTTGCAAAGCAGGCGACAGAACCACTGAGCTAAATCTCAGGCCCCAGAAAAAATATTTTAAAACATAATCCTTAAAAACTATTTAAATTTGATGCAAAATATAGAATTTAGAAATCCAAGATCAGTGGACTCCAACCCAAAGAAATATGCATAAGTCAGCACAAAAGTACATCATAATCAAACTGCTGGCAGTTGTGAAGTACATAATCTTCAATATTATCAGGAAAAGACACATAACATAGAGAACAGCAAAAGAATACCATAGACTTTCCATCATAAATGATGTGAACAAGTCCATGAAATGATATTTTAAAGTGCTGAATAGAAAATACATTATGTCACCTAGAATTCTAATCGATCATATAATCTTGAAATGAGATAAAATAATGCTATGTGCTATAAACCAAGAGATTAAAGCAAACACTACTACAAATAACACAGACTTGAAAAGGAAACTAAGGGAATATTATAACTTCATGACAAAACCTACCAAGAAAGAAAAATTCTAAAAAGACTCACATTAACTACTGATAGAAGAAAAAAAAGCACAAAGTTCTTATTCTATAAATTTCTTCATAAAATAAAATGGTTTAATATTTTGAAACATCTTTTATATTAAAAGTACAAGTTTTTAATAGTGAATTTTATCAAATATTTCAGGAACAGAGAAAATCAACGTTCAACATCTTAAGAAATCAAGGTCAGAATATGCTCCAACTAATTTTATGAGGCCTGTATTCCTCTGACATGAAAACCAGAAAAAAAGGCCTAAAAATTAAACCACAAATCATATAACTAATTGTAGTCCCAAAATCCTAAACAAAATTTTTAAGAAATTTAATCCAGGATGATGTTAAAATACTCTTGATCAAGTACTTATATTTTATACTAGGAATACAAGCAAGGATGTCTGTTGACACCTCTTCTTTCCAAAACTGTATTGGATATTCTAGGCAAGGTAGATAAATCAATACAGATAGAAAAGAAAGAAGTAAAACTACCATTATTAGGAAATAAGACTATATATGACTATGTGCATATAAATTCCTCAAGAATTTAGACAAAACTGCTTGGCACTCTGTGAATTTAAGAAAGTCATAGTGTATAAAAGAAATTTTTATAAATTGAATTTCTACATAGATAAATATTTTGAAAGTTGATTTTTAAAACAATATTTACAAATACCATCACAAAACATGAAATACCCAAAGGCAAATTTAATAAAATATGTACAAGTTATGTTCAGTGAAAATAGCAATGTATTGTGAAAGAATTACATAAATGGAGAGATAGATAATTTCATTGAATTGAAAGACCCAATATTGGTGGGATTTTTTTTGCTTAAATTCTTTTATTGGTACATTTTAGGTATACAGTACATTTACATTTATCATTGGGTGCTTGTACCTGTACATGATGTATCTTGGTTCTTATTTTTTCCCCATTCCCTGTGCTCCCTTCCCTATATACAAAGACTTTATTTCTTTTTTCTTTTCTCATAATTTTTCCTTTCCTTTCTTTCCTTTCCCCTTCCCCTCCCACCACCCCTACCTCTTTTGGACATTTTCTTTCTATTTCAAATTATCAATTATTCATTTTAATCCTTATTTATACTTTCAGTTTCTCACACTAGAAAAACTATTCGGTATTTACATGTGTCCTATTTATTTCTCTTTTTTTGTTTTTGTTTTTGTTTTTTTTAAATTAAATTCTTTTATTAGTACATTTTAGGTATACAACACAATTACATTTCTCATTGGGAATTGTACCTTTACATAACGCATCTTGGTTCTTATTTTTTCCCCATTTCTAGCCCTCCCTTCACCCCCTCCACCCTTCCCTATTTACAAAGACTTTATTTCCATTTTTTCCATTTCTCATCATTTTTCCTTTCCCTTTCCTTTCCCCTGCCCCTCCCACTATCCCTACCCCTTTGGACCTTTTCTTCCTATTTTGCATTATCGATTATTCATTCTAATCATTGGTGCATTTTAGGTATACAATATAATGACATTCATCTTTGGAAATTTGCACCTTTACATAGTCTCTCTTGGTTCTTATTTTTCACCCTTGCCCAGCCCTCCCTTCAACCCCTCCATTCTTCCCTGTTTACAAAGATTTTGTTCCTATTTTTCCATTTTCTCGTATTAATCCCATTCCCTTCTATCCTTTCCCCTAGCCCTCCCACTTCCTTCCCTTTTGCCCCTTTTCTTCCTATTTCACATTACCTATTATACATTTAGTCCATATTTACACTTTCAGTTTCTCACACCAGAGAAACTATTTATTTCATTTTAGAGTATGGCCTCAATATGCATCCTTTTAGCAATAAATGCCTCTAGTTTCTTATTCTTTATGGCTCAGTAATACTATATTTTATTTTAAAAGCACGTCTTCTTTATCCAATTTCTAGGTGATGGGCACTTGGGCTGTTTCCAAGGTTTAGCTATTACAAACTGTGCCATTATAAACATGGGTGAGCATATATTGCTGTGGTATGATTATTTTAAGAAGATACCCACCAGGGGAGTAGCTAGGTCAAATGAGACCTCTAGTCCTAGTTCTTTGAGGTATCTCCATATTGATTTCCACAGTGATTGCCCCAGTCTGCACTCCCACCAACAATGGAGAAGGGTTCCTTCCTCCCCACACCCTCACCAGCATTTGTTATTGGTTGATTTCTTGATAGCAGCCATTCTTTCTGGGGAGAGGTGGAATCTCAGTGTTGTTTTCATCTGCATCTTTCGAATGACCAGTGATGTGGAACATTTTTTCATGTATTTATTTGCTGCTTTACTTCTTTATCTGAGAATTGTATGTTCATTTCAGAACCCCATTTTTGAACTGAAGATCCAATATTGTTAACCTGGCAAGTCTCCAAAATTACTCGATTGATTCGACACAATCCTAATTAATTTCCCATCATTATTTTTGTAGAAATGCATAGACTGATTATAAAACATGTAGAATTTCAAGTGTTGCAGATCAGCTACTGAACATTACAAATAGATGAGCAAAATTGGAAGAATATGGAAATTGATTGATTTTCAATCAATTGATTTTCAACAAACATGCCTAAATATTACAATGGGGAAAGTATATTCTTGTCTAGAAATAGTGCTAGAATAGCTGTATTTTTGTAGAAAATGAATTCAAAATCTCACAACAGTCTCAAAAATTATTCACAAAATTATTTATAATTAATAGAATTAAACATGAAAAATTAAAGAACCCTCAAAATGCATCAAAAAATTAAAATGTAATGTTATTTCTAGGAGAGAATGATTATAAGGCAACAATTTTCTTTTTTTTTTTTTTTTGGTACCAGGAATCAAACTCAGGACCTTGCGCTTGCGAGACAGGTGGTGGAACCACTGAGCTAAATCCCTGTCCAACAATTTCTTAATGGCAATACCAAAGTCACTACATTTAGAAGAAAATATGTATTAAACTGGACTTTGCCAAAATTTGATAGCACTGCTTTTCTAAATGTAATTTCAATAAAATCATATACTGTAATGTTTCTACACAGGAGAAAATATCTGTAAGTGACAAAGTATTTATGGGAAGAACAAACAATTTTTATAACTTAATAATAAAAACCCACACAAATTTCTGTGGAAATCTAATCATTCTGACTTAACACTTCAGGATTTATTAGATATACTTCAAGGGAGCTCTCAAGTACATATGAAAAGTGAAGGCAGAAACTGTGTAATTGGCAAACAAAAATAATCTGTATTATTAGTTATAGCTATGCTGTACATTAGAGTCCCATAACATATTTGTATTGTAACGGAAATTTTGTACCTTTGATCAGCATCTTCCCAGTTCTTAACTTCTCACTGCTGGTAACTGAATATTTGAAACAAGAAAGAAAGAAAAAGACAGAAAAAGAGGTTAGGAGGGAGAAAGAGAGAAGGGAAGGAGAGAAGGAGGAAGGAAAGAAAGAAGAGAGGAAGGGAAAGAATCTATTGCCAAGTATATCTGCTAATCTTTATCAGTGCAAATTGCTTAAATCTAAAGGTGAATGTAATCATCTATCTTTTCAGTTTACTTTCCCTGTAAGTATAGCATATTTTAAATCTAATTATCTGTATAATGCAAGGTACTATGAAGTCAACTTTTGGTAATAAATCTTCTAATTAACTGATCTAAACATAATAATAAACACTCTGTCAAAAACTATAGGCATCCACATTTTTTGAACCAGTCTACTCTCCCACCATCAGTGGAGCAGTGTTCTCTTTCCCCACAGCCCCCTCAGCATTTGTTATTGGTTCATTTCATGATAGCAGCCATTCTTTCTGGGGTGAGGTGGAATCCCAGCGTTGCTTTCATTTGCATCTCTCCAATGACCAGTGATGTTGAACATTTTTTCATATGTTTATTTGCTATTTCTACTTCTTTGTCTGAGAAATGTCTGTTCATTTCAGATGCCCATTTTTGGATTGTGTCTTTAAATTTGGGAGTCTGATTTTTTTAAGTTCTTTATAGATTCTAGATAGTAGACCTTTGTCTGAGAGAAAGCAGGTGAAGATTTTTTTCCCACATTGTGGGTTGTCTCTTCACTCTGTTGGTGGTTTCTCTTGCTGTGCAGAAGCTTTTTAGTAAGAAGAGATCCCACTTGTTGATTGTTTGTGCTAGTTCACAGGCAACTGAGGTTTTGTTCAAAAAAATCTTTTCCTATACCAATGTCTTCAAGAAGCTCTGTTTCACCATGTTCAGTGTTTCTGTTTTAATATTTAGATCTTTAATCCATTTTGATTTTAGTTTAGTGCATGGTGAGAGATATAGGTCTAGTTTTAATCTTCAGCAAGTTGAAACCCAATTTTTCCAGCACCCTTTATTAAAGAGGCTATCTTTCCTCCAGTGAGGATGTTTGGCTCCTTTGTCTAAGACGAGGTAGGTGAATGTGTCTGCATTTGCTTCTGCATCTTCTAATCTGTTCCACTGGTCCTCAGGTCTGTTTCTTTGCCTGTACCACACTGTTTTTGTGGTATAGTTTCAAGTATAGCTTTGAGTATAGTTTCAACTTGGGTGTTATAATACCCCCTGCTATGTCTCTGTTACCTACAGTTGCTATTGCTATGTGGATGCACATTGAGGCAATACTCTTAAGTGAAATAAATAGGGATACACATGTGTAAATATGGAATAGTTTCTCTAGTGTGAGAAACTGAAAGTGTAAATAAGAACTTAAATGTATAATAGATAATGTGAAATAGGAAGAAAAGGGGCAAAGGGTATGGGGAAGTGGGAGGGGTAGGGGAAAGGAAAGGAAGGAATAGAATTAATATGGAAAATGAAAAAATGGAAACAAAGTCTTTGTAAATAGGGAAAGATGGAGTGGTTGAAGGGAGGGCAGGACTGGGGGAAAAATAAGAACCAAGAGAGATTATGTAAAGGTGCAAATTTCCAATGATAAATGTCATTATATTGCATACCTAAAATGTACCAATAAAATAAAAATAAATAAATAAATAGAACTATAAACTCTTTAACATAAATTATTTTTATTCTTTCCCCGCTTAATGTAGGTGTTAAGGAATAAAAGTAATTGCCAACAATTAAATTTATTCTATTAGTTTTAGAGTTTGCTGGGTAAAATGAAATTTTATTTTTTGTGGGACTTCAAATAAAGGCTTTTAGGAGACCACCAGATTTTGAAGACTTCAACAAAAAGAAAAAGTCATGACAATGATAAGTCAATACATAGCAATTATAACCATCAATGTTAATGGTCTCAATTCAGCAATCAAAAGAAATAGACTGGCAGAATGGGTCAAGAAGCAAGATCCAACAATATGCTGAATAAAAGAAACACACTTAATTCAAAAAGAAACTCATAGACAGAAAGTTAAAGGGTGGAAAACAATACTCCATGAGACAGAAACCCCGAAAAAAAGTAGACTAACTATCCTCTTTGCAGATCAAGTGGATTTCAAATCCACACTGATTAAGAGAGACAAAGAAGGACACTACATCCTAGTAAAGGGAACAATCCAAGAGGAAGAGATGACAATCATTAATATACATGCACCAAACACTAGTGAACTCAACTATATAAGACAAATACTAATGGACATGAAAAATCAAATAAGCACTAATACAATAGTAGTGGGGGAACTCAATGCCCCACTGTCACAAATAGATAGATCAACTAGACAAAAATAAGTAACAAAATACTAGAACTCAATGAAACAGTTGAATAAATGAACGTAACAGATATTTACAGAATGTTTTACCCAACAAAATCAGAATACACATTCTTTTCATCCTCACATGGTTTGTTCTCTAAAATAGACCACATACTCACTCATAGAACATGCTTAAGTAAGTGCAAAGGAATTGAAGTTATCCCCTGTATATTGTTAGACTATAGTGTGATGAAATTGGAGATCAACAGCAAAAGAAACCACAAGAATTTCATACACATATGGAAATTGCACAAAACACTTCTGAATAACCAATGGGTCACACAGGAAATTAAAGAAGAAATCAAACAGTTCCTACAACTCCATGACAATGCCAATACAATATATTGTAATCTGTGGGACATAATGAAAGCAGTCTTAGGAGGGAAATTCATAGCAATGAATACTCACATTAGGAAAACAGAGTGAGCTCATTTACACAACCTAATGCTGAACATCAAGCTTCTAAAAGAAGAAGTGTAGGACAAACCCAAAGCCCATAGAAGGGAGAAAATTATAAAGATCAGGGCACAAATCAATGCAATGAAGACTAAGAGAAGAATACAAAAAATTAATGAAGCCAAGAGTTGGTTCTTTGAAAGAGTAAGCAAAACTGACAAATCCTTAGCCAACCTTATCAGAAAAAGGAAAGAAAAGGCCCAAATCCATGCAATTAGGAATGAAAAGGGTGAAATTACAACAGACCTAGCAGAAATCCAGAGGATCATCAATACCTACTTTGAGAACCTATACGTCAATAAGAGGGAAAACACAGAAGAAATGGACAGATTCCTAGATGCATACCAATTACCAAATGTGAACGAAGATGACCTAAAAATTCTAAACGACCCAATATCAATCAATGCAATTGAAAATGTAATTAAAAATTTACCAACTCAGAAAAGCCTGGGTCCTGACGACTTCACTACTGGTTTCACAAGACATTTAGAGAGGAACTACTGCCCCTACTGTTTAAATTCTTCAATGAAATTGAAAGGGAAGAAATACTCCCGAATTCATTCCTGGAATTGAGCATCACTGTGATCCCCAAAGCAGAGAAAGACCCAACCAAAAAAGAAAATTATAGGCCAATCTCACTAATGAATATAGATCCAAAAATCTTTAATAACATATGGGCAAATAGAATACAGATCATCAAGAAGATCATATACCCTGACCAAGTGGGATTTATCTCAGGGATGCAGGGATGGTTCAACATACGCATATAAATAAATGCAATACACTATATCAATAGAGCCAAGGACAAAAATTATATGATCATCTCAATAGATGTAGAAAAAGCATTTGGCAAAATCCAACATGCATTTATGATAAACACCCTACAAATAATTGGAATAGATGGACCCTACCTCAATCTGATAAAAGCTATCTATGAAAAACAAGCAAGTAATATCATACTAAATGGTCAAAAGCTGAAATCCTTCACACTAAAATGAGGTACAAGACAAGAATGACCACTATCACCACTCCTGTTCAATATAGTTTTGGAAACATTTGGAAAAACGGCAATTAGACAAGAGAAAGAAATAAAAGGAATAAAGATAAGAAACAAAGAAGTCAAGTTGTCATTATTTGCAGATGACATGATACTCTACATAGAAGACCCCCAAGAACTCCACCAAAAGTCTTCTAGACTTAATAACCAAATTCAGTAAAGTAGCTGGATACAAGGTCAACACACAAAAATCAATAGCTTTCCTCTACATGAACAACAGACTCACTGAGAGAGAAATAGGGCAAACAATTACTTTCATAATAGCATCCAAAAAACTGAAATACCTAGGAATGAACCTAACAAAAGAATTCAAAGATCTCTTCTCTACCACTTTGAAAAGAGAGATTAAAGAGGATATCAGAAAATGGAAAGATATCCCTTGCTCCTGGGTAGGAAGAATCAACACAGTGAAAATGGCCATAATTCCAAAATTGCTAAATAGATTCAATGCAATCCCAATTGAAATCCTAGCAGCATACTTTATTGACCTTGAGAAAACAGTCCAAACATTCATTTGTAAAAAGAAGAAATCTAGAATATCAAAAGCAATTCTAGGTAACAGAGACATGGCAGGGGGCACCACAATCCCCAACTTGAAACTATAGTACAAAGCTACTGTCATAAAAAAAACAGTGTGGTACTGGCAAAGAAAACAGAGCTGAGAACCAGTGGAACAGATTAGAAGATGCAGAAACAACTCCAGACAAACTTACTCACCTTGTCTTCGACAAAGGAGCCAAACACCCTCACTGGAGGAAAGATAGCCTCTTTAATAAAGGGTGCTGGAAAAATTGGGTTTCAACTTGGCAAAGATTAAAACTAGACCTATATCTCTCACCATGCACTAAACTAAAATCAAAATGGATTAAAGATCTAAATATTAAAATAGAAATGCTGAACTGGGTGGAACAGAGGTTAGGTAGAACTCTTGAAGACATTGGTATAGGAAAAGATTTTTTGAACAAAACCTCAGTTGCCTGTGAACTAGCACAAACAATCAACAAGTGGGATCTCTTCTTACTAAAAAGCTTCTGCACAGCAAGAGAAACCACCAACAGAGTGAAGAGACAACCCACCATGTGGGAAAAAAATTTCACCTGCTGTTCCTCAGAGAAAGGTCTACTATCTAGAATCTATAAAGAACTTAAAAAAATCAGACTCCCAAATTTAAAGACACAATCCAAAAATGGGCATCTGAAATGAACAGACATTTCTCAGACAAAGAAGTAGAAATAGCAAATAAACATATGAAAAAATGTTCAACATCACTGCTCATTGGAGAGATGCAAATGAAAGTAATGCTGAGATTCCACCTCACCCCAGAAAGAATGGCTGCTATCATGAAATGAACCAATAACAAATGCTGAGGGGGCTGTGGGGAAAGAGAACACTGCTCCACTGCTGGTGGGAGTTTAGACTGGTGCAACCATTATGGAAATCAGTATGGAGATACCTTAAAGAGCTAGGACTGGAAGTCCCATTTGACTCAGCTATTCCCCTGGTGGATATCTTCCCCAAAGAATTAAAAGAATCATACCACAGTGATATATGTGCACCCATGTTCATAGCAGCACAGTTTGTAATAGCTAAAAGTTGGAAACAGCCCGAATGCCCATCAACTGGAGACTGGATAAAGAAAATGTGTTTTGTTTTGTTCTTTTTTTTAATAAATTGGAGTACTACTCAGCCATAAAAAATGAGAAATTGGAGATTTTATAGCTAAATGGATGCACCTTGGGGCAATATTCTTAAGTGAAAAAATAGGACACACGTGTAAATACCGAATAGTTTCTCTAGTGTGAGAAACTGAAAGTGTAAATAAGGACTAAAGATATGTAGATAATGTAAAATAGGAATAAAGAGGCAAAGGGGAAGGGAAAGTTGCAGGGGTAGGAGAAAGTAAAGAAGGGAATGGAATTAATGTGAGAAAATAAAAAAATGGAAACAAAGTCTTTGTAAATAGGGAGGAATGGAGGGCGTGAAGGGAGGGCAGGGGAAGGGGGAAAAATAAGAACGAAGAAAGATTATGTAAAGTTGCAAATTTCCAATGATGAATGTCATTATATTGTATATCTAAAATGTACCAATAAAATTTAAAAAAACTATATGCAACCACTTAATTCAACCTTGATCTTAAGGAATGAAAATGATTTCAAATATGGCCATATTGGTGACATGAGATTTACATGCTAAGAAAATTGGCACTTTATCTTTCATCTGTATCAGTGAAAAATACATATTGGAATAATACATATTTCATACATATTCTGTTAAAGAAAAGAAAAAGAAACAATAGGAAATATATTTTAAGAGTTTTATTGTAATGAATTCATCTGTCCTATTGTACAGCCTAGCTAGCTAAAAACAAAATTCTTGTAGTAGACCATGGGGAAGGGCAGGACAACACTCTCTGACACAATCTGAAGCATATCATCATGGGAAGAATTTCTTCATCACAGGGCTTAAAAGTTTTCAGCTAACTGAATCAATCTCATCTAGATTATGCAGGCTAATCATACTCTTCTAAAACCAACTGATTATGAACTTTAATCACAGCTATAAAACACCTTCCCAGAAGAGACCAGAATTGTGTTATAATGACCGAAGCTATGACCTAACCAACTAACATGATATACGAAATTGACACTTTTATTCTAGTTCTTATCAGTTTAGCAACCATACTAATTACCAATTAAAGATCACAATGTCATGGCTTTGCCTAACATGATACAACTATCTTA
This sequence comes from Heterocephalus glaber, assembly GCF_053883595.1. NCBI lineage: Eukaryota > Metazoa > Chordata > Mammalia > Rodentia > Bathyergidae > Heterocephalus > Heterocephalus glaber. The sequence continues at coordinate 19,565,030 of NW_028258156.1, read as the reverse complement.
AAACTAAGAGCAGGAGAAGTATTTCTCCAGAAAACAATGATGGAAGCCCTTACACAACGATCAGTCTTCTGTATTTCCATCCAGGAATTTAAATGCTGTGATGCAAAGTTAACTATTTTTAAAATATTATGTTTAATGACAAATAAATAAGGGAAGGAAATTCAAATATTTGTTTTATGTATGCAGATTACAACAAAGTAAGAGACAGTCAAGGTGTATTAGATGGAATTCTCCAAACTGGTCCAATGGGCTACAGAAAGACCCAGGAATAAGGAAGACATAGAGAGAGGTACACAAACACCACACACACACACACACACACAGATATATATATATATATATATCTTAAATAATTGTGGAAGCTTCAAAAGTCCAAAATCTGCTGGGATAGACTGGGAATGTGGAGACTTGTGGAGACTTAGTGAAGAGTCCTGGTTTAGGTCCAGAGGCAGAATTTCTTCTTGCTCTCCAGGAAATCAATCTTTGTTCCAAGAAGGCTTTCAGTTGACTGGAGAAAGCCCACTTGAGTTCTGACTCAAAGTCACCATACATTTATTTGTTTACCTTTCTATTTATGCATCTACCAATCTATTTATTCTATATTAGCCAGTTTCTTGGCATAGGGACAAAATACCCTACACTCACAATTTAAGGAGGAGATGTGTATTTTGGCTCAAACTTTCAGAGTATTCAGTCTATGAAAGGCTGACTGGCTTCAAGGCAGAAACAGCATGGTGGGCGTTTTGCTAGAGCAAAGCTGTTCAACCCATGGCTAGTAGGAAGGAGAGAGGGAAGAAGGATCCAGTGACAAGAATACTACTCCCTTTCAGGTTGTGTTCCAGTGAACACATGACCCACCTCTTAACAGCATGTTGGGCAACGAACTCATCAGTGTATTAGTTCACTGACAAGTATAGCACCATTATGATTCAGTCACCTTCTAAAAGCACCAGCTGGGAACACATGAGACTTTTGAGGGTATTTTAGGTATAAACCATAACACTTTCTTATTTGTGCGGTGCTGGGGATTGAATCCAGAGTCTTGAACATGCTAGGCAAGAATTCTATCACTAAGCTACACCCAAAGCCCATGTCCACTAATTTAATTAATTTTATCCAAAAATTACTGTCATAGAAACATTTAGAATAAAGTCTAACTAAATATGTGAGTACTGTAGCCAGATCCTGTCAAATTGACATAGAAACCCATCCATAAAACATGACTACTAAAGTCTTCATTTCTGCAACTGGTTAGGTGATGACAATTGGTGGTTATAACTTCTTTTTTCACTATCATTCCACATTCCACATGCCCTCTGCAATCACCTCAGCTGGTTGTGGTTCTTTACCTGTTGAAATACCTCAAATTCTCAAATCTGAAGAGTCTAAGCCATTAGAAGTCCTACAGGGTATGGATCTTTGAAATTTTCTATAGTTCTTTTAAGTACACATGGTAACACTGAGATCCCTTATGGGTTATTTTATGTTCTGGACATACTCTTTCTCACTTACACTGTGTAGCAGTGTTAAGTTTCGAATCTGAATGTCTCCCAAAAGCTTATGTGCTGAAGACTTGATCCCTAATCCAACAATGTTCAGAGATGGGGCCTTGAATGGTAATTGGATCATGGGAGCTTTAATTTCATCCTCAAATCAACTTACTGAGAAATTCATAGATGAATGGCATCATTGGGAGGAGATGGGAACTTAGGAGGCTGGACATAATGGAAGGCAATTGGTCATAGGGTCATCGCTATATCTTGTCTCCATCCCTTTTCTCTGAGGCTTTATTTCTCCCTGCTTCCTGGCTGCCATGAGGCAATCAGCTTTGATTGGCCATGCCCTTCTGCCATGATCATCTGTCTTATAGACTCACAGCAATGAAGCTGGCCAAATGTAGATTGTTACCTCTGAAACCATGATTTGAAAAAAAAGAAACTTTTCTTCCTTTCAGGTTATTTTCTTAGCTATTTTGTCACAGCCATGGAAGCTGAGAAAAACCAGAAGAGACCCAATTTTCCTTTGGAATTATCAGCAACCATAGCTGCCAGCTTTGTCATAACCTTCTTTGCCACTTGAGTCAGAGGCACAAAGCCCAACATAATTGATGGCAGTCTAATCATCTGCTTTAATGGCCTTTCTTAGCTTTCTAAGACTTCTTAGACCTAAGATGGTAGAACAGAAAGCAGTATTTTTGTTAGTAGATGAATAGAGTAAAACTATGTGGAATCATGCTAAATTCCACCTTCTTATTTATTCACATTAATCCTGGCTACAAGAATCAACATCATTATTCTAGATGAGCACTTTAAAATACAGATTGTTAGGGATATTACCCCAGTCTTACAAAGTATTGCCATATAGATGTGCTGTAACCAAGGGTTCAAAGACCTATTTTTATCAAACCATTTAATTCTAAATAATGAAGAACATGGTAGGACCAGTGAATTTCATGAAAATAGTCTATTGCTGCTTTGTCTGAAGAGAAGCGAGTTTCTTGATCAGACACAATGCTTTCTTGAGTACAAGGATGGTGAATAAGGTTTTGTAGATCCATAGATAGAAGTTTTGGCAGGAACATTATATGAATTTAGAGAAAATCCATATCCAGAGTCAGTGTCTCTTCTGGTAAGTACAAAATGGTGCCTTTTTATGACAGAAGTGGCCCAATGTAATCAACCTGTCTTCTAGCTGCTGGTTAATCACTCCAGGGAATGATGCCATGTCAATGATTTAGTTGCTTTCAGCTACTGTCAGGTTGCACACTCAACAATGGCCAGGTCTAGGTTGGATTTGGGAGTGGAAGTCCACATTGTTGAGCCATTACATATCCCCCCTCTTTGCCTCCATGGTCATTTTTTTTATCAGCCCCTTATGCAATGACAGAAGTTGCTGGGTAAAGAAGCTGAATGGTAGTCATAGAACAGGTAATTTTATCCACTTAGTTATTTAAAATTACCCTTTTGTGTGATTTCACAAAAACAAAATATATTCCATTGTTTGTTCACTCAGGGTATATCTATGTGGCTCTTCCCCAGACTTTTTTGATAAAAGTTTTCTAGTATCTTCCTTCCAAGCCCCTGACCACTCAGCCTAAAAATTGGCATCAGGTCACAAATTAATATACACTATTATCTCTGTCTTTCTTTATAGGCAAAATGAATAACTAGGTATACTGTTTGAAAGTATGCCTCCTTGGAATACTTTCCTTCATCTCTGTCCTTCAGGAATGTCCCCCAGAAATAGAATTTAGTGATACTGTGGTCCACCTTTAGATTGCACCTGCATCTGATACAGAACCAACTATAAAACAGGGTTCAATTTTTCTTCTTTATTCAATTGGTCAAATCAAAGACAGTTTTAGGCCACAGGTGAGCTTGGAATGGGAAATTATGCTATAGTTGTGAAGGACCAAGCATATTTAGAAACTTCCTCATGTCACTCATTTGTTCCATCAGGGCCTACTCAAGTCTAATCATATATACCACTTCCATTTCATAATATCACCAACTTTATGGTTTAGTGGGTCACAAAACAAGTAGTTCTTGATGGGAAGCTCAGGTCATGGGGCAATTTGGTAAGGGTGGTTCAAGGGTAAGTATTTAGTCTCTTAGTTCTGGTACTAAGCACCAAACATTAAAGGGTGTATCTTAACTGGAGGGTAATTATGCACAAGAAAAGTGTAGCTTTGCTCCAAACTCTTAAGTGTCTGGTTCATGATTCACCTATAGGGAATAGTTAAAGGCTGCCAAGAGCATCTCCACTTGCTCTTGATGCTTTAAGTTCCTTCGGACCTGCAGGATCATCTGAGCCAAGTGGCTGAAGAGCTTCCCCATTCTGTATCTCTTCCAGAGTCTTCTCTTGTTCAAAACTAGAATTTTTTGGATGGGCACTTATGAAGAGTAGTATTAAAGCAAGGAATGTGTTGCTCATAAAAAGTCTGAAGAGACCAACTAGGCACTGTACTCATTTTTATCTCTAGAAGAGGCCAGATACCAAAATTGATCTTTCACTTTAGAAGATGTTTCACTTGCTTCACATTACTGAACCCCTAAAAAAGCAGGTCTAGAATACTTTCTACTTCTTTCACCATAGTTCTAACCAGAATATTATTAATGTTATGCATTCACATGATGTTTTGTGGAAGGCAGAAGTGATCAATATACCTGTGAACTAAGCTATTACATAGGTTTGGAGGGCAGATATTCTCCTAAGACAAGTGAGTAAAGGTATATTACTGTTACTGACACTTGAAAAACAAACATATTCTGGTGGACTTTCCTCATATATACAAAGAAAAGCATTTGCCAGAAGAGTATCTGTACATTGATACAAAGGATGCCTTAATTTGTTCAAGCAAGGTAAAGCACATCTGGAACAACAGCTGCAATCAGAGTCACCATCTGGTTAAGTTAATCTACTGTCATCTTCAAGATCCATCAGTCTTCTTCACAGCCCAATAAATGAATTGATGTGTATGTAAGACTCACAACTCCTGCATCTTTCAAGTTCTTGATGGTGGCACTAGTCTTGGAAATCTCCGTAGAAAAATTCTTTTTTAAAAAAACTATTTGCATAGTCAAAGGTACTTCTACTGTCATCCTCTCACCTTTTCTACCATGATAACTTTCATCCACAAGTCAAGGTATCAAGTGCTGAATGTATCCATATCAATTATGCTTTCTAAAATGACTGAAATAATCACAGGATGTGTTCACGATCCACTGGATCTGCTGTGATACAAAGCTGAGGTAAAATGTATTGATCAGCAGACCTCCAGAATCCCCCCCTTTGGTGGACTGCAATGATGTCTTGGGTCTTCAGGAATTAGTGTTATTTCAGTCTGTATCTACTAATCTATGAAAAGTATAATTTCCCCAGTGCACTATCATCTTTGTAGATGACTATATATTCCCTATAGGAAGGGAGGGAGAAATATTAACACTATAAACTGTTGACACTGTACCAATATCCTTTTTTCTAGAGGGACAGAACTTCATTTTTATTCAAGAAGTTCTGTATTTGTAAACTTTAGCTCTAAGAATTGTGTTGGGGCATTGGCCAAAAGTATGTATGAGATGGATATGCAGAGATAGGGGATTTTAGGGAGCCTGAGCCCAAAACCTCCCAGAATGTATGGTTAAAGATTAAAAGATAGCTTACAGGGCCACAAGTTCATGTAGAATCAAAACACATTGCCTTGAGGGATATGCTGTAGCTCTTATCCTTCCCGTACTCTGATTTATTACTTAGATTGGCCATAAGATCAATCATGTAGACCACCCTAACCTAACCCTTTTTTTCTCCTGTCCTGTACATGAATTCCTGCACAGATGTCCTTCTTTTGTGCTTTACCTTTGCCTCCTAGTTCTATCAATAAAATGCCATGGAAGCTTCAGTTCAGGCTGTTTTTTTCCTGAGACTTTCTTTCATTTTTTAAAAATTAATTTTATTGGTACATTTTAGGTATACAATATGATGATATTCATCATTGGAAATTTGTACCTTTATGTACTCTATATTGGTTATTATATTTTTCCCCATTCCCCTGCCCTCCCTTCAATGCCTTCACCCCTCCTTATTTACAAAGACTGTTTCCATTTTTTCATTTTCTTATATTAATTCCTGAGACTTTCCTACTGAGAGGTCTTGGGTAAATGACAGTCCCTCTTGTTGGGAGCAATGCTACATAATTTCAGGGAAAAATCATTTGGTTAGCCTAGTTCTCCTGCCTACATCCCAGCTATGGAATTCCGAGACATAATTGCATTTTGGCCTCTGGTCACAACCGAGACCTCAATGATCCGGGGATGCTGTGATTCTCCAGGACAAGAAACTTCCTGGGAGCTGAAAACATCCTGGGGGGAACAAAACTTCCACTCAGTTCCTCATTATTCTTGGGCCTTTACCATCTTGTTTACGCGGATGTACTGAACTCTCTGCAAGCCATTTGTTACCTTTGTTTCTCCCGATGTACTGAATAAAAGGTGCAGTAAGCTGGGGGCTTTTGTCTTTGCTGCCCAGAGCAGTGCTGATCAGATCCAAAGTTCAGCTTCTTCTCAGTGTCATTTTTTCTACCTTTCCTGTAATTCGCCGTTTGCTGCCGTGGCTCGCAGGAGACCAGGACTCACTGCAGAGGTTCTGGTAATGTCCCCTTCCCCTGTTCCCTACACCCTCTGGGTCTTCTTGGAGGTTAAACTGCCTATGGACTCTGAGTAATCTCTCATCTTTTGTGCCACACCACAATCATGAACTGTGACAGGATTGAGTGATAACAACTCTCCTGTATTTTTAAAAATTTAATTCGACATTTCTTCACTAGATCTAGAACTATTTTCCTTATACACATCAAGTCTAAAATTTAGTAGACTTCCCATGTATTTTTTCTATATGAACACCACAATCAGGTAGCCAACCCTATTGGTCTCTGCAAATCATATTTTTAGGATTTATCCTTCCACACAACTGTCCATTATGGTAACTATGATCACCTTGACTTTGAAGATTAAGAACTGCCGCTGGGTTCCTGGTGTCCTAGGATACTACTGTGCCCATACGTTTAGGCTTTGTAAGAGGAATTCCCACTGTTGCTTTTGACCTATAGGCCATAGTGATCATAGAGGGATTCAGAGATGTTAAGTTTCTCTCACAAAGTAGTTTTCATTTTCAATAAAAGATCTGTGTCTTCCCAAACTGCAAGAGCAGGTCTTATATTAATTATTAAGACCTGCTTATTAATCTACTCTAATGTTCTAATATCTTAAAGCTTTTAGACTCCATCCTCTGCAATTATACCTGTCAGTTTTGACACTTCAGCTTTTCTTCTTGTAAGGCATATAAAGAGTCAAGTTTCAGCCAACCAACCAAAGTCTAGAACTCTTTCTAATGCCTTGAACTAAAATACTGACCCCCAAATATTTTACTTACTCAATTTATATCTATAAATTCGACCTGATAAAGCAGTAGATTTCTTCTACCATGATCCCACATTTTTTTTAAGAGTAGGAAAAATTTATTGAAGGAAAGAAAACTTCTGTCTAAGACAGACAGAAAGGGGATCAGAAAGTGGGTTGCCCACTCACCCAACTTCTCAAATTTTTAAGGACCATTCCCACTCACATTTTTCAGATTTCTGTCTCTATAAATTGGAAAAATCATGCAGCTGTTATTTTAAGCAGTATACCTTTTTATGAGTCACATTTTGTACAGTCCTTCTCTTCCTGAGGCCTGTGGGTACTTAAATCTAGTTATATGTCTAGAAGGAGAAAGGAATAGTGAAACTAGGTCCTGAGAGGAATCAGCAATGATGTACAAGGCACCTACAGAGGAGAGTTCACCGCAAGTTCTCCTCGAAAAGCAGGGCTAACTTAGGCAGGGGAGAAAGGCCTCCTATTGTTAAGGAGACTCATAAAATTTAAGAATTTATGGTTCCTTTGTTAGAATCCTCCCACGTTACACCATTACAATTTTTTGATCAGTGCCCTCATTACAATAGAAATTCTGTGATGTTTGGAATTCAATTTTCTTTTCATATAATCACTTTAAAAAGTAAAATTCTGTGTTTAATTTTCAGCAACCTTATGACTGAATCTATGCATAGTAAAGGTTACATTCAGCTCAGATACAGAATTTTAAAGTTGAATATAAGGAATTTCTACTGGGAATTTTAAGCTTTACTCTATTTCCCTACTTTCTTCAGTGTAGTTAGGAACAACCAGCCAATCCCTTATACTCTTGAATTAGATTTAAATATATTGATGCATCAAGGACATGGTTACTTCAAGTGTTATCTTTTATAAGCATCTAATTAGGAGCGTCTTAAAGCACTATTTTACATATGTCTAGTACCATAACATGTCATGAACTACCAGTGCCCTCTTCACCAATAAAATTTGTGTCAACAATTCTTTTAAATCTAATTAGATGAATCAAATTAGAGAACCAATACCAGAACACCTAGAACCAATTCATAAAACTCATCCTAAAATTCTGTCTCTCTTGACCTCCTTCTGGTACCAGTATAAAGTTCAATTAAGGAAACAGAACCAGTAGGAGATATATATTAGTTGATTTATTATGAGATATGGCAACAAATGAAAAGATTTACTAAAAGGATACAATTGTAGGGGGCCTCCAAAGCAAAGCTCTAAATCTACACAGGGTCAAGAAGCATAATTTGGAAACTTTAGACACCAGCTAAAGAGTTTATTCTTTCTCTTTGAAGTTTTGTTTCTGCTTTTTTTTGTTTGTTTGTTTGGTACTGGGGATTGAACTCAGGACCTTGCATTTGCAAGGCAGGCAGCAGAACCACTGAGCTAAATCCCCGGCACAACACGCAGATTTCTTATAAAAAGTTCCTTTACTAAAATTCAGCTGACTATGCACATTAATACTCAGACAAGTCAAAGTCTCAGAATATGGTGCAAATTAACACCATAAAAGAGTGAGGGACATAGTTAAGTTGTAAAAAGTTACCTATTTCCCATGATCCAGAGTGTACAGTCTTCAGAGATGGAGGGCAAGTGGTTTACAAGGGCTTTCTACTAAGCTGATAAAGTGAGATGACCCAGTTACACTGAACACAGAAACTGGATACTAAGAGGATTGCTGTCACCTAATTGAGATCTCTCTCATACTGGAGAACAACCACAACATATAACCCCCAGTAGGAGAGTTGGTAAAACTCCTACTAAATCTCCCTTCAGAGAGATGCCACATGCAGAGGGACCATGATCTACTCATGAAGATGAGGATTCCTTTCCAACTCACCAATGATGACTCCAAATTAGTGGAAAAAGGGTGGATTGTTTTTCCTTGCAGGGTAACATTCTAAACTGCAACACTTTATGTGTTGGGATGAATTGGACTTTTAGGATTTCATAATGATAGGATAAATCTATGAAATTTGTTGGGATTTCATTCAGGGGTTAGAGCCCACAAGGCAGAGGCAATGGAGAGGAGATTTTAAAAAATTAACTTGTTTCTGTTTGCACTTGTCCAATTTCTATCCCTAATTTAGTAAAGTCATGCAGAATTACATTTCCTCAAAGAGTAAATTCTGAAAAAATGATAAGGACAGTAAAGTTAAATTTGATATCAATAAAATTTTCAAGGGAAATAAATCATTCATTCATATATGAAAATTAACCCCATATACTGAAAATGCAAAACTATTTTCAAGAAATACTGTATATGTGAAAACTTAAATTCAATGTATTTTAAGCAGTTAACAGGTCTATGCTGCAAAAACAAAGTTACTAAGGTCAGATGGAGTTTGAAAAGGTGCAAGAAAACATTTATGGAGGATCTGTAGTTCATTTCACCCTTGCGAGTACCAAGATAATTCTGGTAATATGAAAATTACCTATGAAGATGTGTTTTCATACATAAATACTTCTTAATACTATTTGCCCATGGAGAACTCCATTTATGATGAACACAAAATAGACTTTTCTTTTGTATAAGTTACATACATGTGAATTAGATGCACAATATAAATGTGATCAAACTTTTATACAGGTGCCTAAGTAAGAAAGAAGGTCAGAAAAAGGAAACAATGAAGGAAAGAATGCAGTTTCATAACTTTTTGGTACAGTTTCCTCCTTTGGGTGAATTTTAGAAAATAATGATTTACTTAGATGGTTACTGGTGCAATAGAATATATTTCCAACATTCATGATACATAAAAGATCTTTAAAGATCGGACCCCTGTGAGGAACATTTGAACAATATCACAAACCATACGAAGAATATATTTTTGTGCTTAGAAAAACAGTCAGATATCAACAATTTCATACAGTTCAGTGTAAATATTGCATAGTTTTATCTTTAGTCATTGTATAGTCACACTACATTAATTCATATTTTTCACTTAAAAGAATTTTAATAGGAATCTGTATTACATTAAAATGATGATATTTGTTATTTCAGGGAAACATGTTATTGAAACTTAAGTCAGTTTTAGTGCCTGAAGTTTTTCCACTCTTAGGACTGCTGACTAGGTTTTTGCTTGTCTCTCACATAACACAAAGATTGCAGTAGGTGACAAAGACCCTGGCTGACCTTATCCCACTGAGGCTGTGTAGTATTTCTGCAGGTTTACACGGCAGGCACTGTGAAACCATGGTGAGACAAACATACAAGCATTGTGCTCTCTTTTGGCAGTCTCTTGAGGGAATATTACTTCTCATGGGATTCAAATCTGATGTAAGAATTTAAGTTGTTTTCTCACACTTAAAGAATTTCAACTCAAGTAGATTTTCAGCTTTATCTTCTTTATCCCTTTGAAGCTGAACTGATACCCAGGAAGAAGGAGAAAGGAACAAAACAGAACACACAAAGAACAGACTCACAGGACTGAAACACACACTAGCCAGTGCTACTTCAGTTTAGGGAAGGATCTGCCAAGGAAATATGACGCTGCACTTGTTTCACCAATGAGCAGTGTTCAGGTGGACCAGTGGGTCGATATATACCACTCTCACACATTTTGGAGAAAATCTGATTTTTGTTTTCAGCTTAGTCTGGTTTAAATGATTTCACTTTGCTTGTTTTTGACATTCTTCTGTCAAAGTATATAGTAAATAACCTTTCAAAAAATAATTTATTGAAATGTCTGTTAACCCTCACGTGACAATACCTGTCAGAATGACATGCAGTACATGCAGAGAAGTGTTTGTACTGCAGCCACTCATGTGGGAGGTTTATTTTGTCCTCTGATCTTTACATCTGATGCGTCCCTGTTGAACCTGAACGAATGACTGGAAATGACAGAAGGTGCGAGCCAAGCTGCATCTCACTGGTAGGTTGCAGGGCACCTCCTGCGAGGAGTCTGTGCTGGTGTGAATCCTGACGCGACGCTGGCACGAGCCTGCCACAACATGTGCTTGCCTTTCTTTGAAATGGTTTTCAGATCCCTGACTTATCACTTTGACGTTTGACTGGGTAGAGGAAAAAATAAAAAGCAAAGTTCAGCGACAGCTAACAACTTTCTCTTCCCTCAAAGATTGTGTAAGTTTGCCTGTGGAGAGTTGAATCTGTTATTTGACTATTAATTAGAAATATTACATGAGCCCTATGAAATCACATCAAACAGAATCTGCTTTATGTCACCTCCAGTTTGTGGTGGTAGAGCAAAAGCATCAATTATTATAATTAATGAATAAAGGCCTCAGGGATTGTCAAAGTAATTTAAATGTCTTCCCATCTAGGTTTTGTTTAGGTCATACTACAGAGTGGTAAGATATTTTAAAAATCACTTCCATATGCAAACACAGAAAACTCAGGTGCAGTAGAACAAATATTTCTGTCCCCCTAAATCATATTATGAAGTCCTAACCCCAAAGTGAGACACTGGTAGGAGGTGAGGTCTTTGGTAGGTGATGGAGTTCATTACATGGCATTGCGACCCTTCTAAGAGCAAGCTCAGCGAGGTCCCTCTCTGTCTCCTCCATCTGAGATTACAGCACAAGGATCAGCTCTCATCAGACACCTCATCTTCCAGGACCTCAATCTTTTGGTTCTCAGCCTTCACCTGTCTCTGACACATAAGTTTCTGTTCCTTAGAGACCACCCAGTGTATGGCATTTTATTACAAGAGTTGAAAGGAATTAAGACATGAGACTCCCCTCAGCAATTCTCCTTAACACCAATTTCAACAGAATGTCATTTGTGCTTAAAATCAAGTGTATAAACAATAATCAATATTTGTTTTACTCACATTAGGTAAGTACTTGAGTGTTTGAGCTAGGTTAGATAGCAACACCCTTTTTGGATGTTTTCCTCGCTGCTCTGTCACAGAACAGATCACAATGGAAACTGCATGAGTGTTGTAATGCATGTCTAAACACAAACAGTGACGACCACTGAGAATGCTGTAAAAGCAACTCTCTGAAAATGATTAAATTATACAATACTTTACAAAGATGCTGCATCAATGCTTATAGTGACTCTCCTTTAGTCTTTTAAGCGATAATTTCATTTTATCCAATTTTTAGTGTAGCAGTGAAGGCATATAGTTTCCTGTTGATAGCTCAAGAAATCAAGAAATGTTGTTGAAATGTCTGTCTATCTATCTATCTGTCTATTTATAAACAGATAGATAGATTCCTTTTTCCCTGGTTTACTAATTACATTTTTTTCTCATTTCTTATTTTAAAATTTCACTTTCAAATACATAGGCATAAAAATGCTACCATTTTAGTCATTTATTAGTACTGGTCACTTAGTGTGTAAGACAATGTAAGATTCTATACATTAATGTATATTATTTACTACTCTGACATGTATGCTTTTCCTTCATTCACCAATATTTTAATATGCAGTCTGAATATTTTTCAATATGTTTCCACTTTTTAGTTATCCTTTCCCTTTTTTGTTAGCTACCTTAATAATTATAGTCATCATTTGCTGAGCTAGAGGCATTGCTAAGTGCCCTATATGCAAAAATTCCTTTAATTCTTCTAATAGTCCTGGGAGGCAGACGTTATTACAGTCTGTATTTCATGGATTAGGCAGAGAGAGGTGGAGCTACTGGCCCCATGTCACATAACTAGTAAGTGGTAAAACCAGGATGTTGAATCAGGACCACTCTGCTCTTCACCATGGCGGAGCTTTGCTTCCTGGAACATCTGGGATTGCACTGATGGAGAGCTTAGCAGTTTATCATGTCACTCACTGCAAGTGTCTCCATGAAAGACATTGGGACAATGATCTGTTTCTCCTGTCCCCTCTTCTCGAAATATATGTCATCTTTTCCATTCTCTCAGGATTTTTTCCCAATATTCTCTATTAACTAACAAAATTGTTCATCACAACTTACAGGCTAACAGGGTAAGACATGTTCATTTACACAAGAGCCTCTTGAAAATAATTACATAGCTTAAAAGAATGACTCTCATGGAAACAATTCAGATGGGGGTCTCGAGAAAAAGCTATTATATACATGGAAACCTTTGAGAAAACATTGCATTATGATAGCAAGTACTTCAGTTTTATAATAGAAATGTATAAAATCCATCTCTTTTCCTCCATGATTTATCCAAAATAGTATCAGAAAAGAATGGTTTTCTTCAGGTATTTATGCCAAAAATACTGTGATCCAAAAAGTCAGTTTATGCTAATCATAGGTCATTTGTAAAAGTAAAATAAACATGTATACACAAATAGGAAAATATGCTAAATAAGGGCTGTATTTTTGTCTTCTTCCCCTTACTCTATATGTTGGTTAAATATCGTTTCCCTCATTGCTCATTCTGTCATAAATACATCTACTGCCAGATATAATTTTTTTATACTAACATCTCATCTTCTCATGATCTTATTGCTCATTTACCTAATTCTAGTAAGCTCTTCTTTATTGACTTCCTGCTTGTAGCCACTCAAATTATCAATCACCAATCACACTAGTGACAAATTATCTTTCCACACAACAAGGATGTTATTATGACACTCATCTTCTCGGAACCAGGGCCCAACCTCTTGACAAAGAATCCAGAGTTATTCTATGGTGTGCTTTCCTTAGCCCTTTCATGCTTATGAAGATTATAGTAGAACTAAACATAAGGGAGATACCGTAAGACGCTGATACAGGCAGTGCTTTTCTTGGTATTCACCCCAAATCACAGAAAACAAAAGCAAATATTGCCAAATGGGGTGATACTGATCTAAAATGCTTCAGAGTGAAGAAAACAATCAACAGAGTGAAGATACACCCTACAGAATAGCAGAAAATATTCAGGGGCTTTTCATCAGGCAGAGGGTCAGGATGTATTAAATATTCAAACAGCAATTAAAAAGCAAGTAAACCAATTAAAAGTAGGGACAGTATCTGAACAGACACATCTCAAAAGAAGTGCAAATGGCCAATAAAGATATTTAAAAATTGTTCAATATCATTGTTGATCATAAAAAAACAAATTAAAACTAATGAGATACCAGTTAGGATGACTATTATAAAAAATATTTTTAAAACTTTAAAAATTAACAAATGTTAGAGTTGATGTGGAATAAAAGGAGCTCTTATTACTGGTTATGAGAATGTGAATTAGTGCAGCTTCTGTGGAGACCAATATGGAGGAGCCTCAAAGAAACCTAAAAGCGTAATATGCCCAATGATGAATGTCATCATATTGTATACCTAAAATGTATCAATAAACTTGATGAATATTTTTTAAAACCCTAAAAGCAGATCTTATCTATCATATAATTGAGAATTCCCACTCCTGGTATATATCCATAGGAAATAAATTCAATACCAATAAAATCCTTGCATGTCCTTGCTTACTGCAGTACTGTTCACGATAACTAAGATAATAGAATCAGCCTAAGTATCCATCAACAGATGCATGGGCCAAGAAAGTATGGTGCATGTACAATGGACTGTTATTTAGCCATAAAGAAAAATGAAATCCTATCCTTTTGAGCAAAATGGATGGGACTGGTGGACACTATGCTAAATGAAATAAGATAGACAAACAAAGATAAACTCTCATATGTGGAAACTAATAAAAGGCAACTTGAATGTAAAACAGTGATTAGTAGGAATTGGGTAACGTGTGTGTGAGGGTAACCCCATTAATATGTACAATTAATATGTCAATAAGCAGATAAAATTACACTAAAGAATACTTTCTACTGACTTGGTTGTGTCAAATTAATTCTTTTTTAAAAATCATGTAGTGTATGTTTTTCTTTCTCATGAAATGCCTTTGTAAATATTTAATCGTGGAATATAAAAAAATAGTTTCTACTTATTGACCGTTACCATTTTTGGACTCCATAGATTTTTGGAAAAATCATTTCTCTTTTGATATGTGTAACATGCTCACAATGGATTTAGTGTAAAAGAAAGAAAAGTATGTGCAAAATGAGAATGCAAAGAGTGAGATTCATGAAAGAGGTTAGAAAATAGGCATATTTTACCTATTAAATCTAAGCTCTGAAAAATATTGAAAGCTTTAGTTCAAACTAGAAAATTGAGCAGAAGCTCTTGGCTATATTTCTTCTCTAAATGATGCGTAAAGAATATGTTTAATTTAAAAAGAAAAACCATACAAACTTCATTTAGATTTCCCCCTTCCTCAAGATCGCAGTACCCAAAGCCAAGATTGTAAAGCAGTGGTCACCAGAGCCTTTAAAAACAAGTAGATTCTGTTCACAATAGAAATAGCATCTCAGTTTGTCATCTCTAGAGTGGTCCATGTACAGGTGGTTAGAAGGAGGGGCTTAATATTATTAAGAAGGCTATAAAAATGTTATCATAATTTTACCTATTTCAACAAGGTAACAACTTAGAGGAGAATACTTCTACCTATGTATGGTTTGTAATGGTGTCAACATGCCACATTATTCTTTATGTAAAATTAATCATTTCCAACGAGCAACTAGATCATTTGAAGTTGTAAAACTTTATAGAACTCTATGTAGTAATACATTGTCAACTTTATCATCGGGTCAAATTTGAGCTGCTCAAAATAGGGCATTCAACACACTGAAGAAGAGAATGGTATTTGGAGTCCTGTGAGGGGGAACCTCTCACAATTTCATTTATGCTCAGTGCCCAGTTTTCAATTGGACCATAGTAAATAGAAAAGATTGTTGGAGAGACTGGTCATCAGAAAAATGGAGGCACTATGACAAAGTAGGAGAAGCACTGGTTTAGGGTTAGACAGCCCTAAAATGACCAATTCATTTCTACCACTTAATATATGCAGCATTTTCGATCCCCCTCCAAACCTTGATTTTCCCATTAGCAAACATGGTATGCATTACATTGTACCTTACAGAGCACATTCCAATGTGACATTTCATTTGACCCTCTTAATAATTCCAATGCAAATATTATTATTCTCATTTTGCAACTGGGACTATGTCTGTATATGTAAGAAAAAGTTAGACTAAAATTTACCATATTAGCTAAATTCTTTAAGTGAAAAAATATTATAAAGATATGTTTAATTTTTCCTTTTAAGTTACAACCAAATTTAAATTTTGAAATAGAATAAAGACAGTTAAATGTTAGAAAATATCTTCATCTTGTACTGTATGTAAAATAGTAATGCAGTTATCTATTGTTGTATAGTATATAATTACTGCGTATAGTATAAAATTTCAGGATAAATGTCTAATTTATATTTTTTAATGAAAACTTTCCAGTTATTTAAAGCTGATAGAATTTGGCTTGAGGATTTCATTTGGGGATCATTTCTAAGCAATAAAATAAAAACAGTGACTATGGGAATTAAATGAATGTTTGAATTGATGAGAATTGTCTTATGAGAGCAATACACTCCTGAAACCATCAAATCTCCCACAGAAACATATGAGTTCCATAAAAAAATGTACAACTGCTTAGATATTTATTCCTTCTTGATGTCTCAGGTAGAATCAATAGTCATTTTGCTATGGTATATCATTGCAATGACAATAAAATAACACTTTTCATTATATTTACTAAACTGTTCTTTTAATTTGGTGTATTGATTCAAAAGCATTAGGTAGGCTGAAGAACATGATTATAAAGCACTACATGCAGTCTGTAGTGCCCACTTACAAGTGAAAGGTTCATACAGAGGGTATAGCTGAATGAGAGCTGGCTGAACTGGAACTGGTGCTCAAAATACCAGCTGTGTATTCTAAACATTTGTGGCATCTGATGGCAGCGAGATGACTGTAGTAAGATAAGAATTGACCAGGTGATTCATAATAATGAGCCAAGCCCTTCCAGAAATCCTAGGGGAAACAAGCTGAAGCTTGAAATACTGATAATGAGACAGTGAAATAGCTAACCCTTATGTGATTCATTATCCAGGTACAAAAATTCTTGTGAGAAGCCCCATTAAAACGAAGTACATGTTGGCCTTTTCCCCACAAATCTGTCTTCTGAGAAAAAAAAAATGAAGGCATCTCAATTTGAGATCACAAGAAAGCAAAAGAGAATGCAGGAGAAAATTCCTTAAAAATGAAAGACAAAGGGAAGTTCTCACATGTGGCTTTATGTGAAGCTGTAGCCTGCTTCCACCCATCACAGAAATCTTCACATTCTTGACCCTCTGAAAGCCTGAACTCTGCTCTCAGGACCATGCTGACATACCCTCCTTTCTCCTGTTCTCTTCCTCACTCCAGTCATTCCTGAACCTCCATACAAAACATGGAGCTCCCAAGTAGTTTTTTCTTCTCAGAAGATATGAAAAAGTGAAATCCACAACCTTTACCTGAAGTAGAGCGCTTCAGAGAAGAAAACAAGCAAAGTTACTTGCACTTTGCCAACATATTGAAAAGCAGTGGATATAAATGACCTGACAGGCCATTGTACAAGCTTCCAAAGTCAAATTGGCAGGTCCTCACTTCTTTGACATTTTTTCTAGGAAAGTGCTGGATATATCTGTTCCCTGGGATTAATCCTCAGATCCCTTTCAGTGGGCAAAATTGGATGCAGTGCTCTTTCTTCATTGAGTGTGAGTGGTGGATGATTATGAGATTTGATTGATCAGATATTTTGATTGTCCTCCCTGAGCAACATCGGTTACCGGGTCAAGATGGTGCAGCCATTCTCATCAGTCAGATGTGACCTTGTCTGACTGGTGGACTGTCAGAGGCTGAAGGGAGCTTGCCAGCACTGCGAATCCACTGTGTCAAGATCAACCTATGAGTTGGCACCAAATGAAGACAAACAAGTGAAGAGCCACATGCGGGCCTGTCTCCACATTGCCCTGCTCTGGGTTTCATTGCCCTTTGGTTTCACTCCCTGGCTCTGAAGGCTTCTAACTTTTTCCCACTGAGGCACAAGAGCAGGGAGGAGCCTCACCTTCAGCGTTCCAGAATCTAACTGCGCCTCAACGCTGTAAGACCATGGAGAAACCAGCTACAGTCAGGCAGGAGAGATGAGACATGCCATTCACTGCACCCACTGCTTGTCTCCACCAGAGAAAATTTTTTTTTTTACTTGGCTAAATTACTTTATCAGACTTAAGACTCACTAACCAAATGTTCCATGCTTGAAATGATAAGAGTGAAAAGTATTTTTAAGTTGCTATGAATATAGTAATTTTAAGGAATGGATGAAATAATCACCTGGTTCTAATTCTAGATAAAGATATTTGGATTGTTACAAGCTGCAGAGGCACAGGGCAGAGGGACCCAGGTACCATACCTGTGCCTGGGCCAGACTGGTTCTTACATTATGGGGACAGATCCACCCCACAGGGCTGAGTGAGTCCTCCTGCATCTTGGGTTAGTACAAAATAATGTTGATATTTTTGTTCCCTGCAGTCTCACTATAGCATTGTTCTAATTTCTTTAAATTCAGGACTAGAAAATTTTGTCATCTATGGTCCTACAAATCAATCTTTCTTTTTTTGACTACATATCATATTTGTAAATTAAAGAAAGAACTTCATTGTCAATCCAAGGCATTGTACAAGGTCTTTGCCTTGTTTTATGATCTGAAGGACACACAGTGGTACCTTACACAGACTGGGAGTAACAGGAAGAGGAGCAGGGAGTCTTTGGGTCCCCCACACCCCCAAGTCCTTTGGAAAGGTGTGCATGGGCCAGGGCAGGGCGAGATGGGCTCATTTCAGTGGGATTCTCACATTGGGCAGCAGGGCAGACTGCAGATGAGCTGCTTGGAGCTCCTCAGATAGTTTTCCCCGTTTTGGTCCTCCATGCCCCCAGCTTCAATGTGCTTTGGCTTCATAAAGACCACTCCTGAAGCTTCTCTTCATAACACAACCTTTGGGTCACTTGTGTTGTTTTCCTGGAAGTGAACAGAACAAAAAGTGCTGGGGCAGTCACATCCCTCCCCACTCCCCACAATTCCTGGCCGACTACTAACTGCTGTGAGCTGATGGAGGTTCACCCCTCTCCCCTTGGAGGTGGCCAGTCTGCAGAAGTAACACAGTAACACGCACTGCAGGGTTTCCCTGTGAGGCCAGGTGCAGCTTCTCTCCTCTACACTGCAGAAGAGTGCTTCAGTGAATCACTGGCACTAAGTGATTTGCAGCTCAGTTCAAGACATGTCTGGGCAGCTCTGACCTCAAATATAACAAGTGTGAAAACCACCCTTCACCAACAGATTTACTTGGTCACCAGCCTATCTCAACTCAGTGTTAGCACTTTCTGGTTGTGAGACAGCCTCTGCTGAGGATTTGGAAACCTCCAGAACCCATGGGGGCTTAGGGTGTGAGTTAGTAATGTACCCTGACAAAAGAAATCATCCCTGAACTTCACTGAAACCACACATTTATAACCATGATGTATGTATGTCGGGTGTCCACACAGTTTAGCTGGGTTCTCTTCTTCAGGGTCTTTTATAAGGCTGTGGTCATGGAATTGGGCAGGTTTGCAGGGATCTTGAGGTTTAGGGAGGGCAGGATCAGATTCCAAGCTCACTTGGCGGCTGTTGTCAGGATTCAGTCAGTCCTTTGTGTGCTGTTGGGCTTATTTCCTTGCTTGCTGTTGGGCAGAGTTCACTCACAGTTCTTTGCCAAATGAGCTTCTTCAACAGGCTTTAGGAAAATGGAAAAGATGAGTAGCCAAGTGTTCTAGCAAGAAAGAGAGCTAGAAAGATAGTGGTTGTAGGTTTCCGTAAGGTAATTATAGGCATGAAATCTGATCATGTTTGCCCTGTTGCTTTGGTTACAAGGTGCTAGTTACAGGCCACACTCAGAGAAGAGAGATTTCCAAGGCATGGATACAATCAAGGGAACTGAGGGCTCTTCTAGAGCATGGAACATTCTAGGCAACTTTCCCTAATCGTTGAAGTTGTTTGTGGAAAATCTTGTTTTTCCACTTTCCTGTCATTAAAATTTTAATTTACACCTTCATGATCTTATTCAGAGTGAATGCTATGAGTCGATTATTCTACATAATGAACAGAAGCTTCTATTTCTCATAAATACCACTTAAATGTCATCACAAGGGAGAAAGACTTCCAATAGTTTCATTCTTGGAATAGCCTCTAAAAAAGTAGAATGGTTAAAATTCTGTCATGACAAATCGTGCAGTTTAGAAAGTCAAAGATTGCTGCTGCTGCTGCTTGGTTGGCATTTCTCTTGACACTTTCTGAAGTGGCACTCAGATAATTTGCTGTTTCACTCAGTCTGGCTTGACAACTGGAAGGTATTTTATGGTGGTCTTCTATGAAAAGCCCTGTGTCCACTTCAATAGCTCCAAAATGAAAAAGCTCAACTTCCGGATACGAATGACTCATTGATCACCCTCATGCTGGTTGCTTTGGCTCCCAATTCACGAATATAATGATTTCCAAACTCTGAGTCCAGATGTTCCCTGGGGATAAGCAAAGCAGACAGAGCACATGTGAAAGGATGAAGTTTTTTTTCTAAAAGTAATTTTGAATTTTTAATTTAAATCATTTATTTATGGCTTCTACTCAGCCAGTGCTAAAGCACTGAAAGCAATGGTATGGGCACACCTGTTTGCTCCACCTGCATAACTATGTGCACCTGTATGTATGCATCTGTGCCCCTGCATTATACAGGTGATAAATAAGGTCTATTCAGCAGGGCTGTCAAGATAGCTATTATTTAGGATGTGACCTTGCACCTGTCTAAAATTTCAGAAAAGATTGAGAAGTCCCTGCCTTCACAAGTTAATAGGAAAATCAAGTGACATTAAATAAAAAGTAGCAATGCCATGCCAGATTGAGTGGCCTTTTATGCTCACTGACCCTGGAGTTAGCTGTAATTCCTGACAGGGACTGTTGACCTTGTTTTAATATCAAGTATGCATGAAGGTTATCTATTTGGCTTCTAGAAAATGTTATTTAATGCATAATTGATTTTAGTTGAATCACCATTATGGTAACATATACATATATCTACACACATACATGTGTGTATATTTACATTTAAAAAAAATTAATAATCAACAAAAAGCATTGCTTTATTCCAGACTGTTCACAAAGCACTACATCCCAAGGTACTATCAGCCAGCCAGCCAGCCACTCAGACAGCACAAAATAGCAGAGCCATGCAATTGATATGAATACACAGAGCTGACGCTGGGAATTCATTCTTTATCTTGTGGGATACTTTCTCTCTCAACTGTAATAAAATTTATACAATTGGTAAATCAAACAGATGTAGCTTTCACTTTGCCTAAAGGCCAACAAATCTGGATCCAGCAAGAATTATATAAGAGAAAGCTCTTGTGTCAAAACTGTATGCCAGGTACCATATTAACAGCTCTTATGCTGCTGTGAAGACACAGGAAGAAGGTGGAAGTCAGACCTCTGTCTACAGTATAGATTTCCCCAAATGACAGAAGGTATTTGCTGAGCAGAAAGCATGTGATGCTTCTTCCCACAGTTAAGTAACACGCAGGTCTGTGTGCAGGCAAGAGAGATTGTGACAGGTGAGACACTAAGGCACTAAATGAGCCAACCAAATCCTGTTAGAAGACCTGGACTATTTTTTAAAATCTAATGATATGTCAACCAACAAAATATATTGATCATAATTCTTTAAAAAGGGAAGTAGTTCAATGTTTAGAGTAGTGTTAAAAAAAATTGTCAGCCACCATTTCTTTGAACACATACACATACAAAAATATATTTCCATGTATAAATATATTTGTCACACACCAAATTCTTTTAAAAAATAGAATTGTAGGCTGGGGATTTAGCTCAGTGGTTCTGCCGCCTGCCTCGCAAGAGCAAAGTCCCGAGTTCAATCCCTGGTACCAGACAAAAAAAATAGAATTGTAGTGCAAGCATGGATTTTGATGTAGGAATTAAACCCAGGTCCTGGTGCATGCTATGCATACATTCTACCACTCTGTTACATTCTCAGCCCCTGTAAAATATTTTTTTATCTGAAAATATAAATACCTCTCAGATTTTCATGACTGGTATTATTTACCTAACATCTATCCCTTCCCATTACTAAAAAAGGACATCTATGAGGCAACAAGGTGCCCACTCCAAGGGTTTGAAATGTTCTGGTGAGGCTACTCAGAGCAATTCTATGCCCTCATTTTCTGGATTTTTTTAGCTTGTAAATGAGCACATGACCCAGTTCAGACCAATAAAGTCTGAGAGAACCTAGTTGGAGGAACTCTGGAAAACCTTTGCTTTTCTGATTAAATAGAAGAAATGTACCCAGCTAAGATCCTCCCCACCATCTTCCTACTTATGTGCTATGAAGGCTGATGCTTCAGCAGCAAGTCTTGGGAGCAGAAGAGAAAGACAAAGAGGAGTCTCTAGGCCAGCACTGCCTTCCTCCTGATACTGTGATTGAAAACTATGGTGTGTGTTTAAAGTATTAAAAACTGTAAGTTGTAAAAGATACATTGCCATCAATCTCTCCAAAATACCCCTCCCCTCTTCAAACACACTTACCCTATTGTTCTCACCACTTTCTAAAGTAGCTCTTTCATGAATCTTTAGTGGGGCTTTCTTGGCTACCTCAATGTCCTGAATCCATCAAAACATTTCCTTTTTATTGTCATTTTGACTTTGGGGAATAGCCAGAAGTCACATGGTGCCATATCCACTGAGTAAGGTGATGAGAACACACTGTAATGTTCTTAAAAGCCTGCCTTTCCACTGGATGGCACTGAGCAGCAGCATTAGATTTTTTTTTTTTAATCATACCTCATAAAGATACTAAAGAGAGAAATTCCGGGATGGCTTCAGAAAGTAGCAAGAATAAGCAATGGAATACGTGTGTTGGAAGTAAGAAGAAGTATTCTCAGTGATGAATGCCAGTGAGTCTTATAATAAATTTTTAATTAAACACTATAAAATAAACTTCAAGCAGAGGAAGGACAGGGAAGAAAAGTGAAAACTGGCTAAAGAGAAGTGCATAATGAGTAAAAGTGAACCTTTCAAATATACCCTGGTTCTTACTATCTTGGTCATTTCAGGCTGCGATTACAATTACCTCAGCTTTGCAGGGCTATAAACAACAGATATTGGTTCTCACAGTTTGAGAGGTTGCAAGCCCAAGCTCAGGATGCCAGCCAATTGACAGGGTCTTGTTCTGGCCTGCTTCTGTTGCAGATGGCAGAGTTCTCACTGTCCTCCTGGGCAGAACCAAGAGCAGAACCCTAGGAAGCTCTAACTCTATTCATGAACTTATCCTTATGGCCTCCTGAATTTCTAATCACCACCCAAAAGCTCTAGCTCCTCATACCATCACACTGGAGGAAAGTTTTCAACACATGAATTTTGAGCAGGTGCAAACATTCAGCTCCTAACAGAGCGGATAGTAGAGATTCTAATAACATAGATGGGGGAAAATGCTAATCATGGGCTTTCACTAATGGGGTTCATGCTATTCCCCGGAGCTACTTGTTTTCACCTGGTATCTTCTGTCAGTCTAAGTTAAGAGAATAAATGACAACTAAAAACAGTAGTCACAAAGACAGAAAACAGCTTTCCTGGTGATAAAGACTTGAAATTCTTTCCAAATTTGTTTTACAAGGATAAGAAGATTGTGTGCATGTGTGCATGTGCTCGTGTGTGTGTGTGTGTGTGTTTACATGTGTAGGAGTATACCTAATTAAATTGCAATCAATGTCTGGTTATTCTTAGGATTATAGTTCATTGGCGCTTGCTTCTCTTAGTGTTGGATCATTAACTCCTTTAAGAGATATTTGGGTCAGTTGTTGATGAGCCCTAAACCTAGTTGACCCAATACTTATACATAGGGAATCTACAATACTAATCAATTAATGTTTTCTAGAATATTATCTCATCATTTTGGGCTCAATTTACAAGGATAAATGTAATGTTAAGAGAATTCAACAGCTATTTTCTTCATAGAAAGCGTATGAGAAATTATTGTCTTTATTATTTTTCAACATTACATATTTATGTAATCTCACCTGAGATGTATGGTATTTTGTTTATTCAAAAATTCTTACTTGGCCTCTAAGGAAGACCAGGTTGAAGGTTCAAAAGAGTCTTTAATCAGGATTTAACTTTTAACATAGATTGACATGTCTGACAGGGCCGCACTAGGAGCTCTACTGACCTCTAAATACAGACTGTGCAGGACTATGTCCATCTGCAAATGCTTGGCAGAACTTAAGGCATCCTTCCTAATTTGAGAGGTGGAGCCAGGTAGGGATTAAATATGGAGGCTAGCAGCCAGGTGCAGTGGTGCCTACCTGTAATAAGAGACTCTGGGAGGCCAAGGCAGCAGGATCAAAAGTTCTAGCCCAGCCTAGGCAATTTTGGGACTTATTGGTACCCTTTCTCAAAATTAAAAATAAAAAAGGCCTGGGGGTGTAACTCACTTGCAAAAGACTTGGGTTCAATCCCCAATACTGAAATAGATACATAAATATATAGATACATAGATACATGAATACATGAGATACATAAATACATATATGATAAATAAATGATAGACAGCTAGATGATAGAGATAGATGATAGATAGATAGGTATAGATAGATAGACAGACAGACAGACAGATAGATGATAGATATATGGATGATAGATACTCAAGAGGTCAACTGGCTAAGTTTGAATTCAGGTTCCGTGCTATCTGCTGTGTTTTCGTTCTTTTTCTCTGAATTCCTAACCTAGAACAGTGGTTCCTGTTTGTTGTGCTGCTGTAGAAGGTTAATATCCCTTATATGTTTGGTTGGGTTTTCAATACCCATATCTTTATTTCATTTTAAACTCCCTGTATGATTTTCCATTTTCTTGCCTGTTTTCTTTTTCCCCTTCTTCTTTTTCTTTTTCCTTCTTTCTTTCTCCCTCTGAATTCTGTGTAAAATATCATTCAGTTTTTTTATCCAAAAGTACATTATTAAATTTTGTCTGCTAAAGTGTATAAATTAAGCCATATACTTTATAGTCTTCTGTGACTTCATATTTCTTTTCTACATTATGTTTTAAGACCCAGCTATGCAAAGGCATATTCATCTAGTTAACTCAATAACACTGTTATATAATAGTCCATGTTTAGAATTTAAGAGTAAGCCATAATTTATAAACAAGCTATAATATAGCTATTAATTATTAATGCATATTTTAATGTTTCCAGGATTTTTGGTTTATTTTCCTATTAGATGAATTATGTTGCTTTACAAGTACTACTGTCTGTGTCACACAGTACACATGTTCAAAAAATTTTTAATGCGACCACCTAGCACTGGAGTTCCTGGATCACAGAGTAAGCATATGATTAACTCTCTACGAATTGCCAAAATAATTTCTAAAATAGTCTATCAATGCACACTTGTACCAGCATAATAGGAACATGGCTGTTATTTCATGTTCTTGCCAAATGTTGGTAACATCTGATTTTGTAATAATTACTAATTTGTTGGGTGTGAAATGATGTCTCACTGTGAATTTAATTTGTGCATATTTGGATAATAATTACTACTCATTGCCGTTATTCTTTGTCCCTGTTTTTACCTTTTACTCTTTTTCTACCTTTTGTGATTTTAGTTGAGCTGTTTATATGATTGTATTTTTTCTTCTTTTTAGCATATTAGTTGTAGTTTCATTTTTTATAGTGGTTTTTCTGGAGTTTGCAATATACATTTACAACTAATTCAAGTCAACTTACAAGAAACACTGTACTGCATCATGGCAGGCTGTGATTGTCACAAATGCTTCTCAGTGGCCTTCCCTTTTAGGTGGGAAATAGATTTTCAACCTGTATGAAAAATACGGCTTAGATTTTGAGCTTCTTCAAAAATTTACCCTTTTATTGTTATATGTTCAATGCATCTCTTTATGTCTAATAGTAATTCATAATTCATTTTTTTCTGGTCTATCTTATTTGATATTAATATAGGCTTTAACCTTTCTTCTGATTCATGCTTTCATGACTTAGGCATTTATCTCATTTAGGATTTACTCAGCTTCTTTAATTATTAAATTCACGCCTTTTACTTTTGCCATAATAATGTTATTGTGTGTGTGTTTGTGTACTTTATTATGTTCCATTGGTGTTTTTCTTTTCCTGGGCCAATACCAATTTGTTTTAATTACTTAATAAGCCTTGAAGACAAATTTTTCACCAATTCTCTTCCCTACTGGATTCAGATAAATTTGAGTAATTATCCTATCCATTTTAACACAGTTCTCCATTGAAGTTGGCCTGTTCCTTTCCTAAGGGATATTCACAATTGTATCCAATTGCATGCTGGAACTCTAATACCACTTTTGGCTTTGCTTGTATATTTCCAGACATGCCTTAGGCTCATATGATGTACATATGAAACTGAGCTAGCTATCTACAACTTGGTATAACCAAAAGAGGATGCACTTCCTGACCAGATGCCACAGTGATTATTTTTATAGTTGATATAGATTGCCTCTGAAAAAGAGCTCCTGGACAGATTACAAATTTGCAGGATGAAAGAGTATATAATCTGCTTTAGTAAAAGTTAGTATAGAAATAATTATGGAGATATTTTTACCAAGGAAAAAAAGTAGATTAAGAAAAAAGGTACCTGTGTACATTTATGGACAGACAATTAATAAGTCTTAAATATTAACTCTGATTGGCAAGATAAATAACTTTTTAAGATGGAAAACATTCAAGTCCTAAATATATTTGTATGAGGCACTTAATATATTTAGCAAATGGTATGCATTCTGTAGTAATATATCAAAACTGTAGGTTTGCCTATTTTATTGACTTATATGATTAATCATCTAAGTTTTGTTTCTTTTCATTACTCAATATCACTACAAATCATCTATTAAAGTAAAATATGATTACTGAGATGATACCCATAATGTCACTTATATTTTTCAAGGCCATATTAAGGATATTTAAATTCTGTAAATTATATTCAAATAACACAAGAAGATGATACATAATTCTGTGTTGCTTCATAGGATGAAATTTTTTTTCTTCAAATAGTTTTCACATGTCATGTAGCTCAACCCAGTACAATCAATAAATTAGTGGTCAAAAAGCACAGAAAACTTCATAAGTCATTTAAGAACTTCTTGGTTTGCAGCATCAAAAGTTTACAAGCCCACACTCTAAAATAGTCAACGGAGTACATGTAATTTATGATGTGTCTTTCACAGATGAATGTGGGGATTTGCTAAAATAGGCCTCACTATTGTCATATTTATTCCCAACATCAGTTTGTCGATACCAGACAATACGCTCCTGTCATCAACATGATGGCTCTTAGACCTCGCCATAGACCAAACAACAACGGCCTCATTTGCCTACACTTATCGGTGGAGCTCCATAGAGCCTTTCTGTTTTTCTCAGTTCCTCTGTTTCCTGAAAACACATGACACAATAATTCAATGAATCTCAGAGAATTTTAATTTTAGATTTTCTGCTATTCAGAATTTCTCTTATTAATTTAATCCTTTGAGATAGGAATCACAATCATTATTAGGATGGGCTCTCCCCAAATGCCCCCAAAATGATGAACATAACAAATAGTTGATAAATATATGTTTGCTCAATTGATAGTACACTATACATTTTAAAACAGGTCTAAGGCAAGCATGAGATCAATAGCTTCTTCCAAAATACAATTGTTGTCCTTTCTTTCAAACATATCTAATTTTCTCACTCAAACATCATCTCAATATTTACATAATATACACCTAATTGAAAATAAAATTTAGAAGCAAACTACCAGCCATAGGTTTAATGTGATCAACAAAACCATCATCAGCTATGAGTCACTTTGCTTTGACAGAGTGATTTAATTGGCTGTGGCTTTAATGTTGATTAATGCAGATCATTTCTGGTAAAACCTTTATTAATTAGAAACAAGCTAAATTGAATACTAATTAGAGTATTTAAGCCCTCATTTAATTATGGTAAGAGAAAATAACAAAAATAAAAATTTCTAAACAAATCAGAATTGGAAATTTTGGATGAAAAATAAATGTTCAAGAAATTTATACCAGATTACCTTATCATATGCTAGTGTTTGCTATAGGGAGTTCTAAAATTGGAGCTTTAGGAAGAAAATGAAAATGTACAAACAACAAAACTAAGATATACCGAGAATTTACTTTTTCTAGTTACTGTATTAAATATTTTCTATGTATTATCTAATAGAATATGAGAACAAAGCTATGAAATACCTAGGGAAATTAGCAAGTTGTCCACAGCTGACAATTGGTAAATATTTGAACATTCCTGTGTCTGATATTGAACTGGATTTTTTAATCATTATACCTCAAGAGAAAATACATGTGTAATTGTGGTGGTGGACATACAGAGGAAAAAATAGATAAGTCACTATATATATATATGAATGAGGGACAATTTTCATGCCAATGAAACAGAAGAGTCTTTTGCCAGACAATGATAACTAAGTCTGTTTGTGTATTTACCACTGTCCTTTCTGTTCAAAAGCAAAGTCTACTAATAGTACCGGTAATTGAACAAGACTCTAGTTAAGAGTTCTAGTTAACAGAAGAGCTCTCTTGAATTCTATTGGCTGCTATTGTTTGCAATGCTTTGGAAGTGATCATCTTACAGTGAAAAGGAAGGAGCCAAAGGAAGTAAAGCCTACCTATCTTCCCTGAGAGAATGGCATTTAAAGTTGTGTCTAACACCTATAACGTGGTGAAAATTACCAGACTGAAAATAAAGTATACTCTCAGTGTTTAATTACTGTAAGCTACTTAAATTCAGTTAGATCATGCTAACATGTTCTAGAAGGAATGAAATAGTTTAGTCTTTCCATATCAAATGACCATTTAAAAAGTTATTTGAGACCTCTAGTGCAGAAATGATTCAGATCCATCTTTCTCGTCTTCTCTTTGCTAAGCACAACTGTAAACTTTAGTGAAGAGAAAATAAAAGGAGAACTCTGAAATGTGATAAAAAGCAGTGAGCTGATCTGAGGTCTCAGGACTGGAGGACCGCAGAGTAGCAAGAAGGGTGGTTTGTTTGCCACCACCCCACAGATGACGGCCAACCACACCTGGCATTTCCTGACCCGTAGTTGATCAAAAGGAGACAGCCTAGGTGCTCTCATCCCTCCCATGGGCCAAGAAAGGAGTCCCTTGGGCAGCATCAGGAGAGCCCAGCACCACTGTCAAGAGAGATCAATTAAAAGTTCCATCAAAAATAAACAGCCAAGAGAATTATCCTTATAAAATGAGAAAAATTAGATACAGAGACTTCAGAAGCATGCTCTTACAAAGAAATAATGTGAGTGTAAAGAACACAGCAAGAAAGAGTCATCTACAAGCCAAAGAGAGAGGACTGTGAAGAAAGCAAAGTTGCCAACAGCCAGATCTTGAACTTGAAGCTTCCAGAACTATTCTCTGATAGAACATGGAGAACATGAATATATAGTAGTCTGTGTGTGTGTGTGTGTGTGTGTGTGTGTATTGGTATGCACCTATATTAAAGTAACATGTGTTCCTACTATTGCATCCAAGTCTAATTCAGTCTAATTCATTTGATATGTATTATTATCTAGCCTCCATCCCTTGCATACAAGCATTCTCTTACTCCAAGTGTGAGAAACCCGGCTCCTGGTATCTTAATTGTTCACTTTGGGTACATACATATTAAAGATTGTATTACTTTGCAAAAGCTGCCATAACAGAAGGTGAAATTCAGATGAAGACACACACACAGACACACACATGCACACACACACACACACACACACACAAGTAGAACACTGCAGGAACATAGAGATAGAGATCAGATAACCTATAAGCCAAGAAGCACCAGAGATTGCTAGCAAATCGCTAGGAGCTAGAACTGAAATATGGAATTCCAGATGTCAGTAGTAATCACCCTGCCAGCCTTGATCTTGACTTCTAACTTCTAGCACTGTGAGGAAAAAAAAATATATGTACATATTTAACATGTATGTTTATATAATATATTTGAAATTTATATATATATATATATATATATATATATACTTGTCTTAAAAGACCATGTTTGTAGTACTTTGTTAAGTCTGTCCTAGCAAATTAACACTGCACTTGATATTTAAGACAGTGATAGTTGAGGGTTGGAAATGTAAAAGAACCTATGTGAAAGTGAATTTTCTACACTTCACTTGAGTTGATAAAATGGTAAGTACTGAAGACAGATATGTACACTGTAATAATGAAAATAACTAAAAATACTATAGAAAAAGATACACTGAAAATCACTATCCATTAATCAAGACACAATCCTAAGAAATAATTAAATAGCTGACAGATAAAAGAGATACAAAACTCTAGGGAAACAAACAAATGAACAATAAAATAGTAGATTTCATTGCAACCATATCAATAATCATCTTAAGTCATAATGGTCTAAACACACCATTTAAAAGATAAGACACTGTCAGTCAATAAAGAAACATAAAACACCTGTATGATGCTTGCAAAAACCCTCACTTCATATTTATTGACATAATATTGAAAACAAAATAGGAACTCAGGCCACACAAGTATCAGTGCAAATAATACAAAAGGAGTGGCTTTATCAGTATCTGATAAGCTAAACTTTATAGCAAAAAATTATCAGAGAAAAAAATTTATGTAATAGTAAAAGAATCCACCAAGAAGATATAATTATCCTAATGCAGACATATCAAAAATAGTATCAGAATATATGAAACAAAAGCTGATAAAGTAAAAGGAAAAAAACTCATACTGTTGCTAACTTCAGTGCTTGCTGTAATTCATTCAACTGCTACAATCTTAGAGATTGTTTAATATGATTCTTTTAAAAAATAAAAATAAGATAAACACACTTATGTACATTTCAGTTCTGTTTTCACCAGTGTGACAAAAAAAATTAGTCAACATCTTGATTTAAAAAAAACCTAAGTACATGAGTAATTCATGCTTTAGTGAAATTGACAAAATGGACTGTACCTTCTAAATAATCAGATATTTTACAGTGGTAGATATGCATATGTACAGCAGGTTCTAATTCTATGCAAATTATGCAGATTTTACAAAAGGCCACCATTGTCAAACAGGTTCATCAAATCAACATGTAATTTTGAATAAAACTCTGCCAATCACTAACACAAGACAACATATTTTTCTATTAATTAGGAATATCTTTTCAGGTTGCATTGTCCTATTGAGGCAAACAATATAATCAACTAGTTCTCTGACAAAATATTTACATTTATTTACATATTGTGAAACAGGGAAGTAGCTTGTTAATAAATATTTAGAAAGTATCATTATCCAAATATATAGATTTATTATTCATCTAAGAATGTTCATGGAAAAAAATCAATGGGTCTTTTCTATTATTTTATTGTTATTGTCATTTATAAAAGGCAATATATGAATACAAGCAGATCTAAGAGGATACAAATCACTGTGAACTAAATAATAGTTTCTT
Source organism: Heterocephalus glaber (assembly GCF_053883595.1). Taxonomy (NCBI): domain Eukaryota; kingdom Metazoa; phylum Chordata; class Mammalia; order Rodentia; family Bathyergidae; genus Heterocephalus; species Heterocephalus glaber. The sequence continues at coordinate 19,533,723 of NW_028258156.1, read as the reverse complement.
TGTACTTATATAATTTGTGAAGATACTAGCTTTGGAAATTATTGATGTTGGGTATATGGACTGGAGTCATTATTTATGTTGACTGGATTTTCTTAATGATACTTCTGTATTTTAAGGACACCTCCAGGCATTCAATAAATACTTCTTGAATGGCTTAATCGCTAGTCTTCATTCATTCTCTTACTAGGATTTTTTTTTTTATTCTTTCCCTATCACTTTTGGGATCTTTTAATAGAGTCATGTTAAGTTTCCTATTATTCTGTCTTTTTTTTTAAGTCAAATGTAAACCTAGCATACACAAATACAAAAGACTTACACATATATAGAATAAGCATTAGTTCTACAAGTATTGAAATACCATTACTATGAAGACTACCACTAATAACACATCAATGAAAGTAAGAGAAAAAGGGATACTTTTAATTTACTTCTCATTATTTTTATATTTTTAATATTTAAACACACTTTCTAAGTGAATTTTTTTTTTCTTTTTTGGTACCGGGGATTGAAATAGTTGGGATTTTTAAAAGAAACTTATATATACATTTTTATTAAATCTTCTAACTTTCAAAAAATCTTTGAAATTTGAAGAACCATGCTTGTCTTCTGCTTAAAGACACATTGTTTATGATATTTAATTCAGGACATAATATTAAACATTATTGTTTGGGAAACATTCTAGGGTGTCCTAAATTTTTTTGTTGTGCACAAAGAACAGTATTTCACTATTTATTTCTTAGTCTTATTTAATGTAACAATTCAATTTCATAGTTTACTTGAATATAAGGTAATTTTGTAATAGAGTATAGAGGAGTATAAGAGATAATTTAGATAATTATCCCACTACTAGGCAATCAATAAAAGCACAACCTAAGGTACAGTTGACTAGATAAAAAGAAAACAACGCACACACACCAAGTTAAGAGCTAATTTAAGCCATTCAGATACTTAAGCTTAGAAATGTAACAAACAAAAAAACCACAAGGAAAATGTTCTTAGGCTGAGTATGCTAAGTTAGTTGGCACCTCCTGCCTAACCTCCTGACTAAAAAACCAGAAATGCAGAATAACTGGTTTCCTTTAAACTTAGCTAGCTAAATAACTAATATTTTTTTAAACCCTAACACTCACAGAACCAATGGTGTAAAACAAGTCCCCATACTCTATCTATATGTATAAGATCAAAGCACTTCCACTTCTAGAATCCCCTCGTGGTTGGTATTCACCAAAAGCTAGTTTCCTTTGTATTTCCAATAAACACTCACCAAACTCCCTGCTTTCATCCATGATTTTATTCTTCAAATTCAAGAGACAATAAGCTCAAATTTGTGGAGAATTAACTGTTTCATATTTGTAGGTCCCACTGAGATCACTTTGAACTTTGAATCCAACAAACAGACTGAAAGGAGGTACGAGATTGGAGAGTGTTTATGTTTCTTTTCTTCTCCATTTAGTCATGATTATATTTAGGTGGTAGACAAAATTTGCACTTTTTTCTTCCATTTTTTTTTTTTTTTTTTAACTAGATAGCCTTATGTCTCTTCCCCTTAGGTAAAGTGCCAGCCCCATGATGGAAAGGTACTGCTGGATCAGACCTACCATTTCTCACCTTGCCTTAATCTGAGAAATAATGCCTACAGGGGTAATTAGCAAATATCTGACTTTTTAATAAAAATAGGGTGGGCTATTAGTCTTTTGAGGTGGGGTAAATACAGCACAGATGATTTAAACATCTTAGGGAGCCAAAGGGCTCGAGGCTGTACCCGAAAGTAGCTTGTTAGAATACAAGCTAAAATCTTTGCTGCCCCATGCGGAAAGCCTTACTTCCTGTTTGCAATGAATAGACCCGGCCAGAGCCACTTTTTGTGGGAAATGAAGGCAGCAAATAATGCAAGACAGGTCTACTTTCTCTTCTTTTTGAGACCCCCTTCTTCCTTAATGTGCAGCGCAACTGGCACCAGCAACTCATCCAAAGTGAATATGTCTCCCTCTGCTGATGTCTTCCCTGTTTCTCCCTCAGCTAAATTTCCTGATCTAGAAGACTCCAGTGACCAGAGCTTCCATCTCTTAGGTACAGTGAGTTTCCCCATCCTTGCCACCATTCAGCACATGACTATCTCTCTCTAGTTGTCTTGCTAGTTCATCTGATCCAATCTGATCAATCGGACTGTGGTCCCCATGCCATGGTGGCCCAGAGTGAAGCTACTCATCACTTTCATGGGTTGGACAACCCCACTGTTTAAAGGAAACTCAAAAAAGAGGTATATATCTCATGTGTTCCCCCAGGACAGGGGGTTTGTTACCCTATGGGCTCCCCACATGGGCCGCACATTTCCTGTTTCCTCTGATTTATCCTTGGGCTGCACTCTTTAAAAGTTGGTCTAAATTTGAATGCCTTGCTTCAACGTGGGCTCCCAGATCAGCAGCTGTGGTCGCTTAACATAGGGCTGCCACATGTGCCTTTCTAAGTCATTTCATAGTCCAGTCTTCTCAACTCAGAGTTCAGACACTGTCCTTTCCTCCTTCTGACTCTCATTGGTGTCATTTATTACTTGAGATCTCTGTTATGATTAACTACAAAGTGCTATGATACTCCCTAGAAAAACTTCTGACTAGTCTATAGATATCAACCTAAAACTATAAAATGACTTATTATAATTCTGCATGGTCAATACCTGTAAGAGTGCACTGTGACTTAAAAAATAATAACTTCATATGTTTTATGTCTTCTTGGTTTGTCTGCCTGTTTAATCTGTTTCAATAACTGGTTAAAGTACCTACAGCTGCTTCAATAAATACTTTTTGAGCTCATATCTATTTCCTTTTCCCTTTTTATTTTTGTCATTATAAACATCTGGCTCTTTGATATTTCCTATAAAGAAATGGTTGCATAGATTTTGAGGCTAACTGAATTCAGTTAAAACATCAGAGGATAAAACAACTGGTGGGCTCCAGGCTTACATGAGGCTCACAGGTGAGACCTTGAGCTTTAATAGCATAAAAGTTAAACAGTATATGATTAGGTTAACGTGTTTTTGTGTGTTGACTTCCAAATATATATGCTGTATTTATGTTGGCTTATAGAAAAATACACATTTATGGTATTATCCCAAATGCATTTTGTCCATATGGCATAACAATACATTGGTTTAAATTAGCAAGATAAAGGTAAAAATGTCTTTAAAGTTGGTGACATTTTATTGTCCAGGTTGTTAGTTAATCAAGATAATATTTATCCCCAAAATGGTTTTATAATTGCAATGTCTATTGTTTTCTTTATAGAATAACTTGAGCTTTTCCTTTTTTAAAGATTCTCTCTTTTCTCTCTTTTCATATATATATATATATATATATATATTTTCATTCATTTCTCATGAATAATCTAAAGTACTTGTTAAAATAAATATATGGGGCCCCTTGGGCTTAGGGAACTGCCAGACAAAACTGCCCTCTGTGGTTAAAAAGAGGTTGCCTAAAGCAATTTGCTTCCATTTTCTCCACCGATGGCTGACTGCTCCATTTTTTTCTAGAGTTTTACTGCAGCACACCCCAACAAGCATTATTAAATAACTTGTTATGATATATAAATAAGTTGGCTATAATTAAGAGACTAAAAATGTTCTATATCTAAAGCAATAAGACTTTCTTAAAATATTAAAATGCTCTTGGTTAAATTTGCAAGAACTAGACTAAATAGGTTTTTTATAGTTCATTGAGGTAATTTCTTCTGTTTTCCTTTGTTAGGCACTGGATTACTTGGCAGGCTTAAGAATTAAAGGTTAAATTTTGATCTGTAAAATGTATTCTATAATCAGTTTATTGTTGGTTAAAAGACTATCTTAGTTTATGACATACTGGATAATTCTGAAACTAGAAATGTATCTACATTTACAAACAAAATATGCTGTGTCTAAGCTTTAAATTAAGATTATAGAATTAAGACTACATACATAGGAACTTGTAAGTGCTCTTTTCTATGCAATATGCATAATATCTTGAACTTAGACACATAAAGTAATCAAACTTTTTGACTCTTTGAATTTGGTTCTGCCCTTTAAAACTTGCTGACACGCTGTTATTCGCTGGCTGTGGCCCCGTGAAGGGTCGGGCACCCGGATGGCGAGCAGGGCCCTGGGCTGCCGACCCTCATAGTACCCCACAGTACTGGGCCTCTCGCTCAGGCTGTCCGCCTGGCTGCTGCGCCGGCTCTCGGACAGCAGTGATAACCCTCCTTTGTCTTCTGGTTCTGTGCCTTGTGTGTCAGGTGTTCCTCCTGGGCTGTCCTTGACTGCTCCACCCAGATGCAAGAGTGGGAGCCTGGCCAGACTGGAAGCCAGCGGCCTCTCTGCGGACTGTCCTTGCAGGCCTCCCTCCCACTGCGTCCTTGTCTCTGTGTCACCCATGTGGAGAATGAGCGCTCTTCTTTGCGTGGCCTAAGCTGCGCCAGGCAAAGGATGGGCGTTCGTGGCACCCGGGACCACTCTTCTCATTCTGCCCGTGGGCCCCTCGCTTCTCCTCTGCCCTTTGTGGAGTGCAGAAGGCAGGGACACACAATCCCACAGACCTTGATTCCCTCCCCTCAGCCTTGCGGCGTGGGGCTTGGGTCTGGGTCCTCCAACAGACCAGATGTCCCTCCCTTGCCTCTGATTATCTCTATTGACTTTGATTAAACATTGTTATTGTGTAAATGAGATATACTTGTACATTGGATAATAATTCTACTTGTAAGCAATAACACTGTTTCCTAAACTTATAAAAGGTCTAAAAATGTCCTGTAGTTATGGTCAGTACAATTACACTCTGTAAACTACAATCTATAGGGTAACTACACTCTGTAGATTTTAGTAAAAACTAAATAAATACATGTAAACATTGTTATACAGCTAAATAATAATTATTGCTAACCTCATGATAAATTAAATACATTTGTCTTTCCCCAGTATACCGACTTTCCAGTATATAAAACATAGGAAAACATCTTATCATACTGGTGACTTCCACACCAAAGTTGTCTACAATGGTGAATTTTTTCAGGCTCGCTTTGGTTTTGATTGTTACGTAATGGGTTGTAACAGTTAGATATCCCTAAACACCATACAGTCCAGACAATGTCACTAACCATTAGAGATTAAATATCAGTAACTTATTAATTATTTCTGTATACAAATACACTTAACTTAAAATATATCTTATTTAAGAATAAAAAATAAGGGTTTATATATCATTTAATATCTTATAGTTAGACAAAGGTAACCATTTGATAAAATAAAATTTAGGAATATTTTGGAGGTAATAACAAGAAAATTAATGGTTCCAATATACAATGTCATCATAATTGTTATGCTAAAATATTATATTTGGTCTTGATTTCAGTTTTTCCCTATTAAACTTTAGAAGGATTGTCTGTTAACGTTCTTCTAAGACAACTCTGATTGGTAGAAAGTAAATAAATAAACGTTCTCTGGCCAGACTTTTTATTTCAAAGTGTTCAATATCCAGGTAAGATTATGAGAAGTAAAAATACTGCCTCTACTTCATTAATGGTGGATCTATCTTTCTGGATGTTTAGCAACTGAGGCTTGGACACCAAAACAAAAGGGTAACTGGGATAAGAAGACAGGTAATATTTTACCTTTGCCCTCTAAAGTCAATCAGGACCCAGGGCATGAGGGGAACCCTCTAAAAAGATCCTACAACTCAAATGGATCACTCAACCACCTGAGCAGTGAGATTGCTGGACCCCAGACAACAGGAGTCAACCAGTGTACACTGTGCTACAAGCATGGTCACTAAATGACTACCATACTTCCAAGGGAAGCCATGTGGTCAAACATGACCATGACCCATCCTAGCAGATGATACTGATAAAATAAAAAAGACTATAGAAGAGCTGAGGGGCTCTGCACATGTTTTCAAAAATAAATAATAATAATTTTGATTGAGACAGGTTTCACTTATCTTGGTCTTAAACATCCAGCAAAAACTACAAACAAAAATATATGTAAAATAATAGTAATATAGGCTAGCTATAAAAAGTGGGCTCCATGCGCTACCTGTTTGGCAGTCTCCAGCTGTACCTATAAATTATCACAGCAAAAGTCTTTAAATTCTTTAGCTAAAATAGTTCTTCAAAACCCCAAAGTCCTCAATCTCATTTGTTTCTTCTCTCCTAGAGGCCATATAGGTGGAGGCAATAATGAAAACGAGGGTCTCCTTTTCTCAGGCCCATTAGACTGACCCACTAAAGAGAGTCCATAACTGCTGATTGCCTCAATACAACTTCTATCAAGGGCCCCTTAAATTAGCTCTCTGGAAAAAAAATCCCCGGCTGCCAGCCACCTACACTGACTCCTTTCAACAGAAAGCAGCTAGATCAAAGCCTTCTCCCACCTTCCCTAGCAGCAGTTAGCAGTATTCCTTCAGAAGGGGGAGTGTAATAGAGTATAATAGACAGTTTAGTTAGTTATCCCATAAGTAGGCAGTCAGTAAAAGGGCAGCCTAATATAGAGGTGGCTGAATAAAAAGAAAATAGTACACACATTGAGTGAAGAGCTAATTCAAGTCATAGAGCTAATTAAGCTTAGAAAGGAATTTAAAAACAAGAAAAGGTTCTTAGGCATAGAATGCTAAATTAGTTGACAGCTCTTCCCTAAACTCCTGGAAAAAATAGGTGGAAATGCAGAATAACTGAGTTCCTTTAAACTCAGCTAGCTAAATATCTAATTATCTTTATACCCTTAAACCCACAAAGCCAACTGTTTAAACCAAATCTCTACACTCTGTTCATCTATACAAGGCCAAAAGAAAGAAACTGTGGTGGCAACTCCACTTCCAGAGTCACTTCGTGGTGGGTATCTACCAAGACCTACTTTTCTTCTTATTTCCAGTAAACACTCTCCTGACTCTCACATTTTGTCCATAGCTTTATTCTTTGACTTAGTGACACAATGAGCTCACATTTGTACAAAATTATCTTTTCATTTCAATAATATCCATGTTTTGTTTATTTACTTGTTTTACCAGTTTGGAGAGGCGTTAAGTAATTTCCCGAGAAGAGGCACCCAAATGCACCAAGATTTTGGTTAAAAGGGGATTTTATTTTTTGTTCTAGATACTGCAACAGATGTGTAAATCCATATGAAAACGATTTGTCTTTTCCTAGCATGCCAGGAAATTTCTTGTGCCTAAAAATGAGAACAGGTGTGGTTCTTGGGAAGATTAGAAAGTCAAAGCAAAGCAGCACTTCTCATTTAAGCAGAATACATTCTCTTGAATTAGGCCTAGAGAATGCTGGTGACACGTCTATGAAATGTGTATCTGTGTGTGGATGCTATCACACAAGAGGGTATAAGGGAATGTTTATTTGTTTCAATATGGAAGGACCATGACATGTGGTAAAATGGAAAGCACTGCATCATTCCATTACTCCAGGGTACTGGGTGAGAATCAACGTGGATATCATGCTGAAAGAATGAGTGACAAGGTCATCAGCTAATAATAATGGCTGCCTACACTTAGCACAAAATCTGAGAAGGATGTAAACAGACCTCTTGGTTTTACTTGTACCTAGCTGAACATCCCAGTAGACAGTCAGAGATGCAGAAACAAGTATCAAAAATTAACTGCATTTGCATAAATTTTAATCTTTGAAATTTTTCCAGTATAAAATCATAGAATCCATGCCTTTATATTTACTATGAACACACATACATTCGCTCATGAACATAATCATGATTCCTATGTTGACATATTGCTTCTAGAAATTTGTGTGAAAGTAGATCCATTTCTACCCTATATTTTCAAGAAGCAATGCTTGAAATAAAGTGAAATGCTAAATCACTTGTAATCTCATTCAATTGGAGTATAATCTTTATATTAAAATAGCCTATAATATTCACTAATAAAATTTAGAATTATTTTCTAGAGTAGAAACTTAGTAAGCATTACTAAGATTTCTCTCTTTTTCCTTAAATATTCACATGAATGACTGGGATTTGGAAAAAAAAATTCTAAAAGGCCTATGTCTTCAGATTACTTGTGCAATTAATTCTAATTGTTTAGAGTAAATTCATGACTATTAGCTATGTTTTATGGAAATTTAAAAAACATGCAACACTAATTTGACCTAGTTTACATACAAATGAGCTCTAAGCTTATTTCAAAACCTTTATAAAAATTAAATACAGCTAGTAAGACTTAATATCTTTCTGCATCTCTGCATTTCCTTAAGTGCAATGGATCATTTCAGTGAAGGATAATTCTTACTGATGAAATCTACCTGAAATAGATTAAAATCTGTAATATTAGTAATTTCCTAATTCACTAATATACCCTTCAGTCTGATGAATGTTTACAGTAAGGATAAAATACCCCATATTTTAAAAAATGAACTTGTCTTAGCTCAGAAGTTTACAGTGTTTATTTATTGAGTATTTTTTATTGGTACACAAAAGCTAATTATTTTTCACCTATTTAAATCATTCTTTCCACATTTATACTTAAAGTAGTTATTAGAAATAGTAAATATTAGCTAATATTCATAAGCTATTGTTCATGCTAGTGACAGTAACTGTTTCACATATATTTTCTCTTTTGTTTCTTTTACATTTTCTTGACAGTAATTCTATTTATGGTGTAAAACATAGTTACATAAATTTTATGCTAAAATACATATGTCATATACATACACATAAATATATTTGGAGTGACTAAATTATGGTCAGGAAATGAGTTCATATTTGCTTTTTCTTTATTTTTAAAATGTTGTTATTTTCTTAAATTTAGAAATATATAGGCATAAAAATGGATCATACTCCTTCCTATCACCTAGTTTTTCTTATACTTAACACTGTACTCATAATAGTGTTTCTCACATTTAAAAATAAAATAAGATAGAGTACAATGGCTGAATATAGATGCCCTGCATACAACTATGCCATAGATAAAAAAGGGCCACAGAAAAAGAAAAAACTACATTATGAGGAGATTGATTGAGGAAGAATTCTGGAACAAATAAGAAAGTGACAGCAGCCCTAAACAGTATAGAGTTGTAAAGTCAATGTAGAGAAAAGAACAAAGCAATTTCAACCCTGGTTGTCTGGCTGGAGAAACCTACAGTGCCTTAGAAGAGGTCAACAGAACTTGCCACCAAACACATCTAACTGGAGGGGAATTACACAGTCCTTACACACTTTAAATCCAGTTGGAAAACCTGGATGGTCTAATCGTGACTACTCTGCTTGAAATGAGGAGTTCATTTTGGGCTTCAGGGTTCACTACAATCATCCACTACTAGACACTCTCTTGTCTTAAGTGCTAGCAACCAATCCAGTGAAAAATGGAGAAAACTGGTGCCAATGTGGGCCTCTCCGAGGGGAAGACAGCCCCCTCAGTATCCCACAGTTTCAGAATCAGTGGCTCCTGTAGGTACAAACCCAAGTCCCACTTGCAGTTGGCCTTCAGGAATTAGGTAATGTTTCCTTTCTGGCCCACAATTCTGGTAGTTTAGTTATTGTTGCAAGTCCTAGCTTCACCTATACCTGTTCATCCAGAGTTGGAGAAGTTCGCTTCATGGTCTCACATCTCCAAAAATTATGTTTCTCAACCATTCTTATCCAGACCAATACCTGTGGCCATCAAGAAGGTTGCCTCTCCAGCCCATAGCATTGAGACTATAACTGCTGGTGTAGACAGGTCCAGTGCCACCCAAGCTTGGGAAGAAAGAATGTTTAAACCATATCCTGCAGCTCTAGAGCTATGGCTACATGTGCCCTGGGCTTTTTCCCATCATAGCTTGGCCCATGTGACCTAGAAACATTCTTATCCATCCTCTGCAGCTCAAGGACTACAGATACCAAAGCCACCATACATGCTAGAAGCAGAAAACATAGAGAAGTTCTCCCATATATCCTATACCTCTAAGAGTACAGATACCAATGCCCAAAAATTAACTGCACATGCCCTTTGGTACTTACAGAAGGTCTCTCTCATATCCTACAAACTTGAAACCAAAGATGCTGATGCTAAAAGCCCTGTCACTGTGCACAAAATGAATCAAAGACCTTAATGTAAGACATAAAGCTATAAGATTACAATAGTAAAATAGAAACATATCAAGACATTGGTCTAACAATAATCTTTTAGATAGGGTCCTAAAGACACAAGCAACAAAAGGAAAAATAGCCAAGTGAAATTATTTCAAAATAAGAGACTTTTGCACAGCAAAGAAAATAAAAATAAGAGACAACCTCAAGAATGGAAGAAAAATATTAAGAAAATATTTAGGGGACAAGGGATTAACGTCAAGAATATATAAGGAAATCAAAACACTGGATAAAAATAATCCAATTAAAAATTGATTAAAGAATTAGACACTTCTCAAAAGAAGACATATAAATGGCTAAGTACATAAAAAAAACAGTCTCACTAATCCTCAGGGAAATGTAGATCAAAAACACAGTGAGATATCCTTGTCACTCCAGTTAGAGTGGCTGTCATCAGCATGAAAGTTTAAAAATCTTATGATTTCTTACTCTTAAGTGAAATAAATAGGACACACATGTGTAAATACTGAATAATTTCTCTAATGTGAGAAACTAAAAAGTGTAAATAAGGATCAAAATATATAACTGATAATGTGAAATAGGAAGAAAAGGTCTAAAGGGGTGGGTGAAGTAGGAGGGGTAGGAGAAAGGAAAGAAGGGAAAGGAAAAAATATGAGAAAAGGAAAAAATGGAAACAAAGTCTTTGCAAACAGGGAGGGATGGAGGGGTTGAAGGGAAGGCAGGGGAAGGGGAAAAAATAAGAACCAAGATGTATCAAGTAAAGGTACAAGGTCCCAGTGATGCATGTAACTGTATTGTACACCTAAAATGTACCAATAAACTTAATGATACAAAATCTTACGGTCTCTTTTGAGGAGCAATCCAAGCAATAAATAATTTAATGAGGAAAATAAAAGATGGGAGGAAACAGGAAAGTAGACTTTATGGAGGTGGGAAGGGGATCTTGGCATGAGTGGAGATAGGAAGAAGGAGAGGGGAAGGGCCAGTAAAAAAGATCAAGGTGGGATATGTATATCAACCTATTTCAGGATGCAGCTACTATGTATCACAAACATATGCCAACAGTATCAAAAAGGAAAATATAAAGAAGTAAATGCTGACAAAGATGTGGAAGAGGGAGAACTCCTCTATGCTAATTGTGGGAATATAAATTAGCATGGCCATTATGGAAAACAATGGAAATCCCTTAAAAACTAAATAAGTACCATATGACCCATCAATTTCACTGCTGGGTATGGATCCAAGGATGATTAAATCATTGTATTAAAATCATATTTTCACTCCCATGTTCACACACTTTTCACAATAGCTAAAATATGGAATCAATCCACATGCCTTTCAGTGGATGAATGAACAAAGAAAATGTGATATAAATATATATTTCAGTCACAGAAAGAATAAAACCCTGTCATCTGCAGCAACATGAACACAACTGGAGGTCATTAGGTTTACGGAAATAGCCCATACAGAGAAAGACAAATACCACACGTTCTCACTCATTTTTGGAAACCAATAATCATATCTCTTAGAAGAACTGATTAGAAGAGTGGTCACTAGAAACTAGCAAGGGTGGAGGGAAGGGAGTCGGAAAGAAATTCAAGGGACACAAAAGCACAAAGAGGAAGAATTAGTTCTGGTTTTATATAACACTATAGGATAACTTGATTAAAACAATCCATGATATATTTCACAATAACTAGAAGATTACAAAATTGTCATCATGTAAAACTGATTAATGTTTGAAGATATAGAAATGCTATTTGCTCTGATTTATTATATTATATACATGTATCAAACTACCATATTATATATACTCTATAAAGATGTAGAAATCTTGACTCAATAAATTTTTATAATATATTAAGAATAAACTATAAATAATAGTTAAGTATCCATATTTTTAATATGCAAATAATGAAGAAAACATTTAAAATCCCATCTCCTTTTCCTAAAGGTATTAACCCCAAAAACTATTTTCTTGTGTATATGTCTAGAAAAACATAGCATAATATTATGTGAAGAAACTATATTATATTAAATTAATTATTATATCATCTTTTTAGACTGCTTTAGAACTTTTTTTAGGTATTACATATATATGCACTATATATATATTTTGCAGTTATAAATTCCACATGTAAATACCATATAGTTTTAAAATATTAAAATGAGTATCAAACATATGCATACCATAATACATTTTAAAAATACAGCTGCTCAGTCTCTAGTAGTATAATTGTAGGGTTAAAAGTTTTGTTCATTTTCCTTTGCATATTTAATAATTTTTTGCTTGTTAATTGGAAATTATGTTTACAGCATTGTGGAGAATATGAATTCTGCTATCTAATGACTTCCCCTGAAGAGCATTGTATTTTGTTTTACCAGGCAGTTACCATGGCTTAATGCCAAACTCCAGAGGTCTGCAGTTGAAAGTTTTTTCCTTCCAATTATTTAAGCACCTGTAGCTTCTCACTGGATTCTTCCTGGTACATTCTCAGTTCTGTGATTAGCCAGGGATTTGGAAAACATTTTTACATAGATTTGGGGACTTCTAATTCTGTAACCTTGTAAATTCTCTGGAGGACTTAACTGAACAGCTCCAACTTTGCAATCCAGTTCAATGGTGGATTTTAGTTTCAATTTCTACTTTTCATTAAATGAAAAATTCTAAAACTTAATTTTCCCAGTTTCATTATTCTACTTTCAAATGTTGAAGCATCTCAATTTTTAAAAAGTTTTTTTATAGAACTATAATTTCTATATTTGGAAAAGCCAGTCTTGTTCAGTTGCTTTACCATTACAACTTTTTACTGTTCTTTAACATGCCAAGAGTTACCGAACCTTCCTATTAATGAGTTTTAATATGAAGTTTTATTAACGATGAAAAAGACAGAATTTTAGTGTACAATAACTAGTCCTTAAATGATGTCTTTTAATTATTTTTCTTTTACTTTGTTTCACAAGTTTTTGTCTGCTAACAGGCAATTTGTACCTTAAAACTGTCCCTGAATTTGTCCCATATCTCCCATAAGAGGCTCTATATGTATTCAGTGATTCTGACCCAACTGGCATTACATCACAAGAGATGATTTAAAGTCTTGCTAACCAAACTGTCATGCATATATCACTTTTTAATTATAAAAATCATATAAAACTTTTTAGAGAAATACTTAGAACTTTTATTTACATGCAGTCTGCAAAGAATTCAAATGAAAATTTTTAACACAAATGTCTATTTTACATTTTGCGGTAGAGAATTACAAAACTATGAAGCAAAAGAGGATATATTGTAGAAAAATATACTCTTTGGCTGAAATTTTTTGTTAGTTTATAAGCAATATGAACTAACTTGGGAAGTAATGTTTTTCTATAGGAAAAAGTGCTAAGATAAGAAATAATGCCTCTTACTCCCCAGTATAATATCCTCTTGCTAATTCATCTTCTGGTTGAATGTCATTTTTAAATGTTTTGATTGATTTGTGAATCTAAATATACTGTAATAATGAGCTGTTGAATTCTGCCATAAAAATACTTATTTTAGATACTTCTAGTACAGGTGTAGCTTTTCCTTATTAATATGGCTGCAGGAAGCACCATTATTGTAAGGATCTTCAGAATACGACAATTTACTGTATAATGTATGTGTTATTACAATTCCCACAATGCTCTCCATCACATGCTCGTAATTTAGTAGAATGAAGGCAGAGGACACCTGGGGTCTTTTACACAAAAGCCACTTAAGTGGTAGATACTGCTGACTGAAGAAAAACATGAAAAATCACAGTTTTAAAGATACAGAATGAGAACAAAAGCGAAGAGCAATTGAAAATGAATGTAACTGTATTTTATTTTCAGTTCTACCTGAACCTTATTTAAAAATCCCTTATAACATTTCTTAAATTTAATTTTTCATCTTTACTAGGACCTGTCTATTAGCAAAAGCTTAAGTTTTAAATAACAATGCCACATGTAGACTGAATCTATGGGCTTCTAAGAAAGAAGTAGAAGTGCATATTGTGGTAAATTCAATTTCCCATTACAAAGTACATAAATTAATTTGAAGAAAGACAACTAGTATTTGGTGGCCAAGATCTATTACTCCACTAACAAGATAAAAATTAGAATTGTTTTATGTTATAAAGCACTCTGTCCATGGACATTGTGCTTAGAGAGATTCTGAAATTTGATGAACATGTCACTCTTTGTGGTTGTACAGAAACGAACTGCATTGTTTCAGTCTTCATATTTCCAAACTGAATAGCTTTTGGGTTTTTTTTTCTGTTGTTCTTTTAGAAACTTCAGTCAACTTGGCATTTATTACTACTATCTGCTGAGCTCTTCCCTGGCTGTTTATAATGCAGAGAGCAACACAACTGAGTCCCTCTCTGTCTTCTCTTTGGGTCATTTAGTGTTTCTAAAATTGTTCAACCAAAATTCTCCTCTTGGTTGAGGACTACAAATGGCCCTGAGAGAGAAACAGGCAGCAGGCCTGCCCCAGGTTGCAAAGATACATAGTGCATCTCTCATTGTCCTTTTATAAAAGCAGTGGATCACCACTGCCCACAGTATTTTATATCTGATTGTCTATTACAAGAAAAAGATTCTACTTATAATATATTGTTCAATACTCTTTCTTCAAGATTATTCTTAATAATGTGTTCTTTTTTCTTTTTAAAGTTCAACGAACAAATCTCTGCTCAAATAAATTAGCTTTCCAATATTTGATGCTTGCCCTGTCAAGGAAATATGTTAATGCATTAATGTGAAAGCATGAGGGATAAAAATATCAATGGATAAAACTTAGTAAATAGGAATAATTTTTTATGTATATGAGTACAGCACTGCAAACACCTACCTCCCCATCAGAGACTACTTTTACTATTTGGTCTCATTTAATTTATATCCATTTGAGCTACATACATAAAACATCAAGATCTTGCCTTCCATAATAACCAAGAGCATGTGCCTATCCTGTAATGAATACAACCAAACTGCCATGGGATGTAGATCAGATGTCTATTTGAATGCCTATTTGCAACTGTTAGAGCCTCAACAGCAGAGTAAAAATTTTTGGTACATGCGTACCTGAAGGTTGTCATAAGTAAATGATTAATTCACCTCCTAGCAAAAGGCTTAAGATGATATCGCATTTTGACTAGTGGTCTGAAGAGCGCATGATCTAATTACACTGGAAATCCATATTAGTGGCTATCTACTTTCTCTATCACAATCACTAAGTATACACTGGGTGTATAAGACACTGGCAGTAGCTCTTCCCTGTTTGCAGTTCCTGAATGTAGGGGTCATTTTTGCTCTGTTGAATCACGGCGGTGTGGCTCTGCCACATGAGTTTCTCCAGGGTTTGCTAGATCCTCATTCTCCCTATTTTCTCTTACGGTTTAGTAGGTATGAACATAGAAACAGAGAAATACATATAAGTATTAAATTTCATCCCAACATCTGTGATTAGCGTAATAAAATTACTGTGGTCTTAAATTAGTTGCCTAACAATTTTGTAATTTCAGTACATATATTTGATTAAAATGGTTTACAATTTTCCCCAGTGTAAAAAAGATGAAAAAATCTTAACACTTCATGGAATGCTCACATATTTTGTTTCCTTCTTTTATTTGCATTTGTTGCTTTTATTATCTAACGTTCATTTGCTGAAGCTATTCTGACCTAGGCCAAATCATTTTTGAAAGGAAAAGGGAGTAGTAGAAAATCAGTGAGTAACTTTCAGTTGAAGGAGTAGTGCAAGTCAAGATTGCTAACCTAAAACTCACCATTTGAAATAGAAGAAATTTAGTTCATGTCACTCATCACTCCTTTTATTCCCCATTTCCATGGGTAGGTCACTAATCCTGAAACCTCTGAAAAGTGTTTGTTAATTTATTATATACAAACTAACAGATTTAGGTGCAAGTAAATACAAAAATTGAAAACATACACATTTTTATAGAACTCACTTGAAAATTTACCAAGGGCATGCTGTTTGATAATATATAATGTGATATAAAGCATATTCCTGTTATTAGCAAATTTGGATGTAATTAGAGAAATTCAGCATAATAAATATTTGAAATAAATACATTTTCTGTCAGGCATTTTTTACCCAAATCTCTCCTACCTGCCTAATCACCAGGTGGCAGTGTAGTAGCACTCATCCCTATCTGTCTTGGAATACTTCAATAAAAGTGGCACTGCAATGAGATTGCAAAGGTAGAATTGTTTGGGTTTTAAATTTTTTTTAAAAAAGTGTTAGTCTCTTCCAGCATTAAAATAGCCCTGCATACATTTTCATAAATTGCTTTTTGCTTTGAGTACTATGTAGATAGCTCCCTTCTCTAATTTTCTAAACCAGAAAAACTGAATATATATAACCTAACAGTTCTTTGTTGTCTTACAGTTCCAAATAGGACTCTTTTCTGCATCATAGTAGGAAGTGCATTAGTTATTTTTTTTCTCTCAACCAGCCCTTTTCAACAATTGGATTAGGTGGAGTTTCCCAGCTTCAACAGAAGCATATGCCAGCAGACCCTAAGCCCCTAATACAAGAATTCTGACATTTCATATTTTCTTATCTAAACTTCTCCAGCTGTCATTATGCCATCTGGGACAAGTTTTCAGTCCACGGTTCTATTCCACTCTAGCAGTTCCATTGTATTTGCACAATGTTCATTCAGCACTTTAAGTGGGACAAAAGAAGCAATTTCAGCATTTGGTTTCAGATACCTAGGATTTGTGATATGTGTAAAGCATGTCTGCATTCTGTGTTGCAGGTGAATGTTCAGAGATCCAGGTTGTGTCACGATTCGATGCCAAGTGGTGAGTATAGGACAAAACCTGAAAGTTGGAACAGTTATGTCTTTCCACGAGTTTAGTACCATACTATCCCCAAATACTTCTCACTTAGAAAGAAGGTATTTGACAACTCCTCCTGACCCCTCTCTTTATAATCTTTTGTACTTGGAGTTAGTGAAGGAGGGGGCTGCGTTTATTTTGAAGTACTATGATGCTGCCTCATAGGAAGGCAGAAAAAAGTGATGCTTTCTACAGGAACATAGGCTAAATAGCAGTTACCATTCTTGAAAAGTTGACTACACAAAGCCTCATGCAAATAAAATCATAAAGAACTATTATATGAACCAAAGAACAGAAGTGTAGTAGGAATTATGAAAAATGCATAGAACTTTTCTTGGAAACCTCTGTCCTGTAGCCAGTCCACCTCCATGTGCTTGATGCCATTGACATTGTTTCTCATCCTAAAGAAATGATCCAACCCCACAACAAGTCTGGACAAGGATGCGATCATGATCCTTGTGAGGCATTTTAGTGACTATTTTATTTCTATTTATTCTTATGTAATTTTATTGAGTTTACATTGGAAAATTTTGTGAAACATATTAAAATGAAATTAAAAAATTAATAGGGCTCACAATTCAGATTCTATGATTTTAGATTTTCAATAAAGATACATTTTATCCACCCCTGAACTCTTTGATTTCACTAAAATTCCAAGTATGTTAAGGGGCAAAATTCCATTATGCATTGCATAATTGTATCCAAAGTTCTATGTAGTTCCACTAAGGTTAAAAAAAAAAAAAAGTATGAATGGATCCAAATTTTCTTTTTTTTTTTTTTTGGTACTGAGGATCAAACTCAGGTCCTTGCACTTGTGCAGCAGGCGGCTAAACCACTGAGCTAAATTCCTGACCCTGGATCCAAATTTTCAAAAGATACCTTTTTAATTAGGAAGGAATTCTTATTTTCTTAGGTTTAAGGATGTTACTTCTGTATTTCTTCCAATTAAAGCCTGTATAGTATTATAAAAATTATTGCAATAAATTACTACATCAGCTAGTTTTCCATCACATTGCTGTAACAAAATGCCACAGGAAATTTATTTATAAAAAGATTTAATTTGGGTAATGGTTATAGCGGTTCCAGTCTAACACCAAGTAACCCCATTGTTTTGAGCATATGGAGAGGTGTGCCCACCAGAACAAACTGCAAAAGAAAGGAAGAGATCAGGGTTCTACAGTATCCTTGCAGGGCACACCCCAAGTGATCTGGCACCCTCCATTAGGCCCCTCCTAGATCTTCCACCACCTCCCATTAGCAATATTCTGGGACCAAATGTTTCACACATAGACATTTGAGGGACATTTAACATCAAGTTACAACACAGGCTAAAACGGAATTTCAGTTATCAATAGGTATAAGGTAAAAGTTTTCCAAATAATAATTTTAAGGTGACAAATCTTACATGATTCAAATTTTTATAACTAGTAAAACTTTGTACATGTTCAATTTTGATTGTTTCCCACTTCAAGAATTTAAAAATATGTACTACTGTTTACAAAATATACTTTAAAATTATTTTGAATGTTTAATTAGATAATAAGCATTGTCATTACATCTATTCTTTTCCTTGGTTTTAAAATATAAATAACCAATAAACATTTTAGAAATCGTATCATTTGATAACTCCAAAGGCACTTGAATATCTCCCACATTTATTTTATAAATGAAGAAATTGAGGACTATGAGAAATAAGTGGCTTATCTAAGTTGATAAAAATAGGTGAAAAATTAAAACTAAAACTTGAATCTCCTGAATGAAAATGCCTCATATAATTTTAGACTTTTAAAAAACCTAACGTGTTTAATTTAATTCAAAAGAATTTATATTTAATATGAATAATCCTTAGTGAATTTAACGTAGTTTAACACATGAAAAATTTAAGACAACATTTTTCCTTTATATATTTTTAGGAAAATTTACCATTTTCAAAGCAAAATAATTGGCCAAGAGTAACAAATCCAGAGACAAACAAGCCTGAATTCAAATCCCAACCCAGTCTACAACTAATTTCAGACAAATTATTAAACTTCCCTAAGCTTTGCTTTCCCTATTTATATAATGAAAATTACACATGTCTTTAAACAGGCCTGTAATAAAATTGAAATGAAGTAACACATCTAACTATCTGCATTTAGGTATAATAATACTACTAACAATTATTATGGTGTACAGGTAATTAAGTTTCAGCCACCTATATTAGGTTAAAATGACATTATAAATAACAATAAATATCTGTAAATTATTCAAAATAACAATTGTAATTGAATCAATCTAATGATTAGATAGCTTTAACACTTAGCTGACCTACTTGAAATGTGTAGATATACTAATTTTTTAATTGAAGAAGCGTATGAATTACATAAATTGGGGATTATCCAGTTTAACTCTTGAGACCAACAGCAATGGAGAGTCACAAAGCAAATTAGTGATCAAGTGTGACTAAGAACTTGATCTTTTTACCTCCAGTATCAACGTTTTTGACACTTCTCTCTCTACTATCAATGGTCTTTAAACTGTTCATAGAGGAACCCCAGGGATTATGTCGAGGTGTTACAGGGGCAAAGAATGAAGACCAAGAACCTGCCACATGATATGACTAAAATGACAAGGCTCAGAGTGCTCTTCCATTTCATCAACTAAAGAAGCTCTTTTTTATTGACCTTATGTATTATGATTCTGTATAATATAATAATATAATATAAACAGACTGTTTTATTTTGTATAATATAAGCAGATTGTTCTATTTTGTCAAAGTTTACAGTAACTTTGTTCCTTAGTCTTAAAATTTTCTTCCTAAAATAGAGTATTTTACTACTGAAACATGCAATAAAAGAAAAGTTTGTAGGGGTGAGGAAAGACCAAGTGTATTTTGATGTTTTACACTATCCACTAAGGAAAAAACAAAATACATTTACAACTAAAAATTATTTTAGGAGCTATATTTCCTAATGGCCTATTTATCTAGCAGAAACATGGATAAAATTATTTGTATATTAAAATATGAATTGAGCAATCACAATGTGTAAAAGATTTACCACAGAAAAAAGAGCAAATGATTTCTAGCTTCTTGTGTTAGAATTAACATTAGAAAGTCTTTTGAAAAAATATAGGAGTTCAGTCTGTAGTTCAATAAATTTCTCAGTTGATTATGCCTTTGTAAATCAATGCAAAAACATTCTAATTTTCAGAATTTTTCCCAAGGAGAACAAAAACAACAAAATCATAAGATGGCCTGTTGAAGGTGTAAACATACTAACTTAAGATAGATAGA
This sequence comes from Heterocephalus glaber, assembly GCF_053883595.1. Taxonomy (NCBI): domain Eukaryota; kingdom Metazoa; phylum Chordata; class Mammalia; order Rodentia; family Bathyergidae; genus Heterocephalus; species Heterocephalus glaber. Next base: position 19,513,522 of record NW_028258156.1, on the reverse strand, counting down.
TGATAAATATAAATGTTCAAATGTACTGAATAAAAGATATATAATTTTTAAGTAAAATTTTTTCATTATTTGATAAACAATACCTGTGGGTTTGTAGTCTTCTCCAAAAGATAGGTATTAGTATTAAATATATAAAATTCTATCATATCATATTTTTCTTTAGAAGTATCTGAACTTCTTTGCAGAATAGTCTGTCATTAGTTTATTATCAATTTAGATCTCAGTTTATTTCCATTTTTGCTTAACCATCCTAGAAAACATGGATTAAGTTTATGTGTCCAGTTATAAGTGAATAGAATTCATTGAGAAACACTTTATCAAGAATACCAAATCTCCCATTCTAACTACAACAGTACAAGTTTGTCATCAAAATGTTGTCTGAAAGTGATCCAGAGCATGCTGGGAATGCAATGGATAGCTCTTTGTCAGTGTGCACTTCTTGCTTTTCATCTTGAATATTTTAACTTAGAGAGAAAACAGCATCTCTGTCCCTGAAAATAAGTTTAAGAAAACAAAATAATGCATTTGGTGCTTTTCTTTGTTTCTGTCTCTCTTCCTTTTCCCCCTCCTGCCCACTCTGTCTCTCTTTCTTTCTGTTATCCAGGAAAACTTATCACAGCAATTAAATTTTTAAAAGTCTAAAGTTATTATTGTTCTTTGGGAAGATTAAATCCAAGAAAGAGACATAATTTTCAAACATCTTTAATGAGTCTGTTGGTAAAACTTTAAGCAGCATTTATCTTTGCAGTAACATGATATAATAAATTTCATCCTAAGCTATTTATCCTAATTCTGTTTGGCAACTAGCAGTGGCAGGAGATCTCACTAACAGCAGGTGTTACAAGTTTCAGAAGAGATAATACTATAGTCACTTGGGCTACTGTGTAAGAAGAGGGAAAGAGTTCAACAATGGGACTGAAGCAAATTGTTAGCTTAATAGCAGAGATAGTCTGAACAATGCAGGATGAAAATGCAAAAGGCCACTGATGGAAATTCAAAGTGTTCTTAGACCATGAAAGAAACTTAGTGTTGACATTTTTACCCTCAAAAAACAAATGGCTTTTCTCACTAGTGAGAGGCTATAGCCAGTTATTGAAATTCCACAGGCCAAAGCTCTGATGAGGACACAACACCAGCAATGCTGTTGCCAAGGGATAGCTCAGCCCTTTAACATAACTATCTGAAGTCCCTGATTTCAGTTGCCATTCTGGAGTGAGAAATACTAATATAACCTAACCCAGACTTTTTTCTTCAAAATCTCCCAATCTTTTCTTCTTCCTTCATTTTTGTCAATTACAAGTTCACTTAATTTTAATTTGTAATTATCAGTCAAGCTTATCCATATCTAGTGATACCATTTTAGTTCAAATCATATAATGTGTTTATAATTAGGGAAGATCTTGCTGGCCCTCCACTCTTTCCTTGTTGCACACAAATACTCTCATTGCTTATTCAGCCTATTTTGTGTCCCAAACTAGTTCTGGCACCACAGGTTTATGTTCTAAGTGTACTCTTTATTCACAACAATTCTCTACAGGTAAATTCTTCCTGTGTTGTTTAATATGTTGCTTCCAACAGAATGGAAGCTTATTAGGTACAGCAACTCTGTCAGTGTTATTCACTTTCATATCTTAAGTAGTCCTACATAGTAGATGTTCTAGAAATAATTCTTAACTGAATGAATGCAGGATTTCTTTGGAAAGAGGGTATTTCATGGAAGTATACTCCCACTAACATATATATGAGAAATTAAATTCTCAGTGTACTTCTATAAACACTACTTCTAAACAATAGGAGAGATTCAAGATTAAAAGGTATAATCTTTAATCACATTGATACTTATTCAAAATTGCTGTGCTCTAATAGCTTAGAGGTTAATTTTAGCTTGAAGGTTCATATTTTGTGAACTGCTTATCTATTTCTTCATTAAAGTGTAGAAAATAACTACCTAGTAAACTTTTTCTGAAGACTCAATGAAATTATGTGTGTGAAGAAGCTAGCTAATAATAGGCACCAGAATTAAACAAATGTTTACATATTAGCTTTGTACTTCATGAAATTTCATTCTAAAGTAAAACAAAAAACAACAAGGTACCCAGAAAGAATTCTGCATACTTACAGAGAGGACTCAGACTAATTAGGTGAACCTGACATTCTTATTAATGAGAAAATAAAGAAATAGAGAATAGTGATAATAATGTGACATTATGTATGAGACCATTACTATTATAATCTATTTCTATATAGAAAACAATTCAGAGTCCAATATTTGTTCAAATTTTACATGAAATTATAGATTCAAGAGTGTTATTTTATTAACTAGTGAATATCTGAATGTTAAAATGAAATGAGAACTTGAATATTGTATGGCAAAAGAGAAAAGGATCAATAGGGGAAGAAAATACACAGTGAGGTTGATAGAGATGAAAATGGAGAATTATACCATCATTATAAAGATATTTTAATTAAGATCAGAGAATAAAGTAATTTGCTTTAGTAACAATTAGCTAATTTGATTTAGTACTACCTACCAATAATAATAGTGTAAATGTGTAGGAGATACAGTTTTCTAAAACTATTTCTGATTAAAGCAAGTATCTTCATGAATGGAATAAGTTTCAAAATGGGAAAAAGCTCTGCTGCATAAGGGAAGATGATTTTTTTCAAACTTTAATACAGAACCAATAATCTAAATATTCTGATTTCCATGAACGATGGTTTCTTTGTTCAGTTCAACTTTTCTCATGTACTTTTTAGAGATGAGTGTGTGTTGATATGTATACATAGGTGCCAATTGCTTATTTCAGTAGATCAATATTTTCTCATTATAGTAATTTCATTTCATTTATTTCTATGGTAATGATAATTAATTTATAGGTAGTATGAACTGTCAGAAGGGATTTTTTTTCATACTAGCAGGGTAAATAGTAGTTAACATGCTCATCCAAAGAAAATTGATTTTGTGGGTATTGTTTCAGAGAAAAGGAGAAACTGTACTTTTAAGATGCAATACAAGGGAAAAGAATAAGTAAATGAAATACAAAAGAATGGAGTAAGTGTATATTGATAGAGAAGTTGAGAAATAGGTCATAAAAATAAATTAAAGAATAAAAGAAAGGAGGTTTGGGTATTATTCACCTGAGTTTTATAGATTGATTGATTGCATATCAATACAATACATGGCCTCACATTTCAACTTTTATTCTGTTCAATCCCATTTGTCTTGTTTCAAATTTCAACCATCTCACTATTCTCTTACTTAATTCCTTTTAACTAATGTAGAAAAAATTCTCCTCTCTGAAAGATTTTCTATTTACAATCATGAATTTCTCTCTCACACTCTTAACATTCACAGTTCTTCTTCACTGCTTTTATACATCATATGATAATTGTAATGAAAGTAATCGGAGTATCTATTTGCTTGTCATATAGTTGCTTAATAATGGTGACAGCAAATTATTTTAGAAAGACAGAAATTATTAAAATGATAAAGTGGTTGTTTCAGTGAGAAAATTGTTCTATTACCTATTCTCCATATGGAAATGTTATTAACAATGGGAAAACAAATTCACTACCCATGACAATGTAATGAAACTGAATTAAGTTTATATTCTTTGCTTGCCATGTATTCTAGTCTTGAATCTGCTGCATGAGGTTGTTCACTGAATATAATTTGAAAACCAGAGCCAAAAATTTTCTCCATTTGAGAAAGTTTGATCATGATCACATATTTTATTAATTTTCTCCTTATCATGTTATACTGTAATCTATTATATAAAACAAACAGGATGGAATTGAAAAAGTCATTTTGAAAGTCTAGTTTATTTTTAAAAAGGAGGCTACATAAAGGAATGAAATTGAAAAATTATTGTTCCTGAGACATTAAATGTTCTGTTAAGGTTAATCAAAGTTTATACACACTGCTTTATTCATGTGCTTGAGCATGCTCTCCTCTTCCAATACGAAGACCGTATAAGGGTTTTGACTTTGTTATGCCACTGTGTTCCCAACATACATGAGAATCACAATAATTAATCTATCAAATGAATGCCTACTCTTCAAAAAATGGCAAAAATACTAAATATTTGAATTGAGGGGCACTTCACCATACATACTGATTAGAGTATACCTTTAATACTATAGTTTTGTCTGCATTGGGGATGTGTTTGATTCTGAAATCTGAAAGGTAAACTGAGATGACTGGCTCAGCTAAAGCTGATCCAATGCCAGGTCTCTCATGGGGTACCCTGTGACACTGGATGAATAGGTGTAATCTTTATAAAGAATCACAAAGGCAGTTAAAGCAATCACAAGCTATATCCCAACTATATCTTGAATTGAAGTACGTTTTTTACTTAACTTATCAGTTAATTGCTTCAATGTTCAATTTTATTTTGTAAAAGTAGTGAACATGAAGTGGTCATCTACTGCCCATGTGTTCAAATTCCGAATCCTGGAGTCCTAATATCTACTTTCTTTCCTGTTCTCTCAACCAATTAGTTGTTTAATTTAGTCAAGTCCACCTTCAAAATGTGTTGACTCTATACACTCCTTTCCATCTCCACTACTAGATGAAACCACCATTATTTTCCCCTGGATGAATGGAGTAACCACCTGCTGTTGTGCTTTCCTCCCACAGTCCCATCCCCAAACAGCAGGCTGTGGTAAGTTTTCAGGCAGTCCAATTATGCCACTCCCCTGCATCAAGTAGTACAGTGATTTCCAATGCCACCTATAATAAAAGTCAAGCTTTTCACATGGCGTACAGAGCTTTATGTTATCTGTACTTCTCTTGGCTTGTGACTGCAAACCCTAGCACAGAATGCTCTGGCAACATTGGACTTTCCTCTGTTGCTGGCCAACACCAAGTTCTGGCCTGATCTGAGGCCTGCACTGTCACCTTTGCTCACATACACTGTCCCTCATGTTCACATGTTGGCCACTTGGTCTTTGGGTCTCAATACAGTTAAACTCCTTAATACATCTCCCCAAAAGCCTATCTAAATGAGACCACCACCCCATTATTCTCTCTTCCAAGGAATAGCAATTCATTTCAGTCACCTGCTGTAGTAGATCATAGAACCATAAAACCCAAATTTGAAATATTTACTATTGGGTCTCTTAAGAAAAAAATTACTCACCAGTATTTTATACCACAATTCTGAACACAGTTTGACAATGGCATATTAATATGTATTTATTGCTTTCTGTAAGTTTTATTAGAACAGAGATCTTTTGTTTCACTCAAATCTTAGTCCCCAGAATTGAACATATTTTCAGGAATTTAGCAGGTTTTAATCATGAATAATAATTTCAGGAAAGATTTCAATTTTTATAGGATGTATAGATTAAAATATCATTCAACATGCTTCTTTCTAGGCAAGGATAGATTCCAATTCATCAAAGCCAAGCCTGGCCTGATGACTGGAAGTGAGTGACCTGCCTGGGGAATGATGTGGCCTCCTTCTGGTACAATCAGAAAGACCTTCTGACTCGATGTGATAAACAAAAGGTGGGCAGAAACTTCTTTTCCTTTTACCACAATATATGCAATATCCAGAATGGGCACAGTGTCAGCATTGTGGGCTGTAGAGTGAACATCTGGATGGAGAGGCTCATTTTGGAATGTTAGAAGAAGAAACAATCTTTGTTACTCTGAGCTGCTGAAGTTTGGGGGATGAATTTTAACACATCTTATCTTGGCCAAAATCAATTGATATAAAAAAATGGGATATGCCATTGGTAAAAGTTGAATGGTTTTTAGGTCAATGAAGAAAGTCTTCTAAGTAGGGGATGTTCTGTGTTTTCTTGTAATAGTCTGGGCTGTTAAATGTATCTTTACTAAGTGTTATCACATATCTCTTCTGATTGGGAACAGATAGATGGCTGTGATGATTTTCAGATGATGCTCTGATGATCTGGGAACACTGAACAATCTTTAATCATCTTGAAATTCTTAAGAAATAATTTCACATTTATTGGAAAAATGAGTGGCACGATTTTTTTTTCTTCAAGGGTGACTTAACATAGAACGTAACCATGATTAGGGCTATCAAGTAAGACAGCGCAAGTCAAGCATGCTCATTCCAAATGTAGTTTTTCCACATCATTGTATAAAGATTTACAATGTGCAAGCAGTTACTGAATAAAAGATCAGAGGCAAACACAGTTGCAATATTCAAATAGATATGTGCAAAATTCAAGATGAAATTTGAAGTAAAATTTTTAGTAAAATTAGAGCTTCACTTGGTAATATTGTCAGGTTTACTCTTGAAGGGAAAAAGTATACAATGCTGTAAAAATATAGCATTATATTTTTTAATTTAAGATTTTTTTATTATATAAATAATAAATAGAGTGGGTTTAAAATATAAAGAAAAAAGAACAATATATGAATATATGAATCGATGCTGCTTTTGGAAGCTATGTCATATATATGTTACAATCATCTAGACTCTCACAAAATTTAAATAAGCTCAATATCTTGATTTTCTTTTGGCATTATAAATGCTTTCTTTTTATCAAATATTCTGAAGAAAATTTTGTTTACTGGTTTTACAATAACTGCTAATAAATACTACTGAATTATTGTGCTATTTTACAAACATTTCTTGTTAAAGTGCTAGTGAAAGCAATTCTTTCCTTTTTTAATCACATAAGTTATTCCCAGTGTATAGTCCTGAATGGCTAGTCTGCTGATACACATTGACAAAATTTTTTCTAGAAATTCATACCAATTCTTTCCCTATCTTAGTCATGCAAGGAAGTTCTACTTGAACATATTCTCACTGGAAACATTATATATTATTTTGTTTTTACATCTTGCTGGCTTTTTAGTGAGAAACAAAAAGTTGTCATTTATTGCTTCAACATATACTTCTCCAAAAATTTTTCCATTAACCTGTCATGTTACTTTTATCTAATATTAAAATCTTCTCTGAAATAGACTCTAATTCTGAGTTTTCTTTTGTCGTGTTGATTTATACTATACCACAATCATTTATATTATGGGTCCTATCTTCTTAAGTATTTGAATTATTTCTCATTTAATTAGTAGTAATTATGGTAAAGTTTCTTGAGTGTTTAGTGAACATTACCCACCCTAAAGACACAAATCCAACTTCACTAGGTATTCACCTATAATTTTTACCTCAAGGAATGAATCTATTATCTAATTAACTACTCCTCCTATTATTGGCATATTTCTTAAATTTTGTCCAATACTGACATAGCCAAACACTTTTTCTTCTCGTAAAATTTACAAGGTTATCTTTGTCATTTTTGCACTTTCAGTAATTCATATTATTTTGCTTCAAATATGAACCTTAAAATCAATACATAGCTAGATTTTTGAAAACGTGCTGACAGTCTTTTTTGACTGAAGAATTCAGTTCACTTATGAATATTACCATTATTAGTATTTTTATATACTGCAACTTTATTTTTATTGCAGAAAGCATGTAATAAATTTAAATGAAATGATTATGGTAAAAATAGCAGAGAACTGAAAAATCTACAAAGAAAGTACACCTAAAAAATGAGAATTTGACATTCAGTAGTGTTTCATCTTTTCAGTTTTGATTGACACTTGGTACTTGAAAATGTTTAAACAGACTTTTAAATCATGATTACCATTGTGAAGTGGATATCTACAGCTGAGTAGTTTCAGGGTCTCCTCTACTTAGAGAAGACACTGCTGTGTTCAACACTGTGAACTGACCTGTGACCAATCTGTAGTATACACTGTTACTAAAACTTGTAGAATTTGTATACTATGCTAGTTTAATTCAACATGCCCCCCACACCCCTGGCTTTTAACAATTGCTTAGTTTAAAAATTTTATTTTATGGGGCCGGGGATTTAGCTCAGTGGTTCTGCCACCTACCTGCCTCACAAGTGCAAGATCCCGAGTTTGATCTCCAGTACCAAAACAAGACAGAAAATTTTATTTTATATTTTTCTTATTTTCCTTGCTCTCCACTCATGAGAAATACATATATTATTTCTGCAAATGTTAACTATGATGTTTTCCTTACAATATTTGAATTCTTTCTCAGAGTACAAATCTAACCCATGAATCTACATAATTTTTGATGTAATTATTTGGATTTCAGTGTTTTCTCATTCTTTTGTGTGCATGATCACATTCACACATCTTAGATTGTTCTCACATCATTTTTCGACCTTCTGAATTATATCAATGAATAAATGCCCCAGTAACTGATACCTTCCTATGTAAAGTGTTTAGTTTTCTGCTTCTGGTAATGTATTTCACATTCTTGTAAAATAGAGAGAATTCCCATTTGAATTAACAATTATTTTCTGTTAAATCATTATAAATGTGGCTCCATGATCATTTGAATTCTTTTCTTGCTTGTATAAATTTTTCTTTCACTCGAATTATTCTTTTGGGGTAGTTAGCTTGCTCTCAAGATGTTTCTCTTGGTTGCTATGTTCATTTACTATGATATGTTTAAGAAATTTTAGTAAACTATTTACATGTCTTGACTATACCATTCTTTTTGTTTTGTGGATGAATCTTTTTTTATCTTTTCAGAAATTCAACAGCCATTATCTCTTCACATACATTATTTCAGTGATCTCTTTCATTCTCACTTATCTCCTTTCTTTTCTAAATAAAATTCATTTCTCTCAACATTTTGTCAGTAAAAACTGTGCACTAATTTTCAATTCAGTTGTTTCTAATTTATCACTGGTGCCACTTATCTGACAACTAGTTTGCTTTTATCCACATTTTAATTTTTTAATTAATTTTCTCATTTCATACCTTCAATATCTTCTCATTTCAATGACTGTATCCTTATTTATTTATACTTTTCATATATTCTGTCTAGCAATTCTAGTGTTTGTGCAGCATGATAGTCTTTGTATACATAAACTCCATTTTTATTCTTATTGTTATTTGCTGACCTAGTCACTATTCAGCTTTTGCTGTAATACATTGTACAATTATCCTAAAAAAATTCAGTACCATGAAATCAACAACCTGTTGTTTCCCTCACAGGACTTACCTGTCTCTATGTTTGCATGCTGAGTCTCTGTGCAAGGATTTTAGCTTTCATCCTCCTGCAAACATCATCTCAGCATGGAAGTTTGGGAATGCATTTGGAATATGATCTCATGACAGCAGAGGAAGGGGAGAGTTGGCAGAAACTTGTAGTGTCTCTTGCAAGTCTTTGATTGGAATTGGAAATTTGCCTGTGCACATTCTTTTGGACACTGCCAGCCTTGTGGCTAAGCCCAACATCAACAGAGCAAAGAACTGTACTGGGGAAGTGTATATTTGAAGATTATTTTCAAATTTACCATATTAATGTAAGTCTTCACTTAGAAAACAGTACATATAGGTATTTTTAAAGCTAGGGTTGGACTATGTACTTCAGGCTGAACTTGAACACTCTACAGAGCCCAGGTTGGCCTCAAATCCACAGCAGTTCTCCTGCCCCAGCCTCCCAAGAGCTGAAATTACAGGCGTGTGCCACCATGCCTCCAAACATGAGTATTCTTCAATAGCCAACTATATTCTGTTTCTCTTATGAAAATTTAGGTTGTCTTATTCATTTTGACAACCAGTATCTGTTACTCCTTGTGAATCACATTGTACAGCTACCTGCATGTACAATGAAGATTACTCTCAAGTATGCAATGTCAGTCTTAGTGAAAGAAGAAATTCAGAAGTTATCATTGGCTATAAAGGATGATACCTCTTCTGAGTGAATGACAATAATCTTTTCTTTTTTGCATTATCTAATAATTCAAATATTTCTCACATTTGTCACATATTAACTGTGTGGTGAATTGGGTTAAATATCTTCACTTAAATAATACATTCATCAAAGAGATCAAGAAAAATATTCCTTTGATGTTTAGAAACATAGAAGCTTAGATCTCTGTATGGATATCAGGGTAGATACTGAGGCCTCAGTTGCTCCTCAGCAGATCTTAGGACAGTAACAAATGTAAGTTAATTCTCTTAATTTCTTTTTAAAACACAAAAATGCTCAAATTTTGAAATTGTTTAAAGCATTATAAACTTTCCAATGTCACAGAATAGGCAATGTCAACACATTTCTTGAAATTCATGAAATTGCATTTTAGCAAATCCTATCAACATTGCATCCTTAAAGTTAAATAAATTTGTAATTAATCAGGAATAATTCTTCTAATTATTTTAGGCATTCATCCATTCAATATCAAATATTTACTTATTGAATGCTATTCTGTGATGAGCATTATCCTATGCTTTCCTACTTTCAGGCACTGACTTTTCACTGAAGAAAGATGTTTAAGTAGCTCCTATAGAGCTTAAATTACTATTTGTGGTAAGAGCAGTATATCCTAGTGGATAGGATCAAGGCTTACAAAGATAAGGCTGGGTCACATGTTGACTTTACATTCTAGTTCTTTCACAGGGGAGTTTTGTTTACTTGCCTATGCCTTGGTTTCTTTTTCTTTAGTTTGAGGAAAATAACTGTAGCTGTCTTACATCACCAGTGACTTTGGCATTTAGGTTCACAATAGTAAAAAGCACATGTTAACAAGAATTCAATTAGCATTAGTTATCTTACAATTTTTTTTTCTTTTTTTTGTGCCAGGGATCAAACTTGGGACCTTGCACTTTCAAGGCAGGCAGCAGAACCACTGAGCTAAGTTCCCCACCCTATCTTATGATTTTTTAAAACTTCATCCCATTAACATCAGCTCTCTTACTGTGCTAATAATATTCATGAACACCAAGCGTCAACTTGTCTACTAGAAAAGGGGCCTCTTGTCCAGATGAAACTCAAGTTAGTTTTTAAAGTGAAACCCTTTTTTGAAAAAAATCAAATTGATAATCTGAAAGCTTTCCAGTAAAAGGAAAAGTGTATTACATATAAATCGAGCAAGGTCTTGAAGTTAACTGGTGTTCTCTAATAATAGTGCCAAGATTAGAGTCTGCCATTGAAGGAACTAATTGAAACATACTCACCTAATATTCACTCACTTCAACTATATTCCAATAGTTCCTGGGTTCTAGTTCTGTGGCAAATTTAGCTTACTCCTATAAAAGGAATGCAACAAAATCAATTATATCAAAAGTTTGCTTAATGCATTACATATAAATATTCATCCTGTCCTACTCTCCAAGAGTGCAAATTCATTTTAAAAAGAGTATAATGGAATTTTCTTTTCAGTCAGTGATATATGCTGGATGTTTACTTTCTAAACTTTCCCATTCTTAGAGTTCTGGAATTTCACAGAGATGCCTTAGACAAGAGTGCATGGGAAGGTGAAGAGGTTGGTTCCCAAGTCCAAGCCTTCCTTCAGTCCACACGGTCCTTTTGATAATCAGCTTTGTATTTCACAAGTCACTTCATTTAAGAATAGTGATGATGATCCTAAAAGATACGTCAATCAATATTACTGTGCTTGATACTCTGACCCAAGCAAAACCATGGGCCATTTCCATCCCAACCTCCAGGAACAGACTCTGAAAGCTGAGGTGGTGAAGACTTCATGTGGATGCTAAATACACACAGCACCTCAGGGCATGGTCATGAGCCAGTGCAAAATAGCTGCCTCAGTACACAACCTGAACATCCTGGCATCTTTCACATGCTCCACCAAGACAAGTCTTAAGGAGCATAATGTCAATTTTGTGTTAAAAGAGCATTGTTGTGGGTGTATAATGCCCAAGTTTATTCTTTGGAATATTTCTATTGATGAATTATTCATTTTAATTTTATGAGTTTTATTATGTTAAACAATGAGTACTTGACAGGAAAAAATGTCAAAACATAAAGCAATGAATTTTTAATATTTATTGACTAGTTATAGAAAAGTATCAAAGTTTTTAACATCAACTGGTTTTTGGTTTACAAAGTCTAAAAACTAACAAAAGAAATAAATTCCTATGTGAAGTACAATGTAAATACCAACAGAACTCTACAACAAAAATAATCTTTACTTCAAATATCACACACAAAGCAGTCTTCACACGTAACATCACATTCCATACACATGTATCAGTTACACTGACAACATGTTTTGCTTTCTTGTCTTTTTTGGAGGACATACTTGACATCTAATTGGTCTTGCTGTTTTTTCAGGAGGTTCTTATTATATTATACAATGTATAGTTAACAGGAACATAAACTATCAATAAAATAAATTATTAAAGTCTTAGTATGCATTGCATGTTTAGAATAAACATCTTCACATCAGCTATGTACTTGCTTACAAAACCTAAAGATGACATCAGAAATACAGTCCTATATGAACCACAATGAAAATATCAATAGAACACTAAAACAAAAATAATCTTTGCTTCATCACACCCAAGGCGGTCTTCACACATGACAACTGCATGTTCCATACAAATGTCTTCCTTATACTTAGTATTCCTTACCTGTGTGGCAGGCCATTCTTGTCACCTCCCTTGTCTTCCTCTTTGTCAGGAGTTTCTTACTATATTGTACAATGTGCACTTAGGAAAATAAGCTATCGATAAAATATCAAATATGTAATAAGTGCTTAGAATAGACATCAACATTTTTACATCAGCTGTTTAGTTGGTTACAAAACCTAAAAGAGAACATCAGAAATAAAAGACTATACAAACTACAGTGAAAATACCAATAGAAGCCTACAACAAAAATATTTGCTTCATTTGTCACACTAGAGACAGTCTTCATACATGAGAACTGCATGTTTCATGCACAAGTATTGCTCACACTGATAGCATGTATGTTTTGTTCTCCAGTCCTTTTTTTATAGGTCACAGTTGACATCCTTTGGTTTTCCTGTTGACATAATAGGTCTTTGTGATGTTGCACCTGCCTGTTCACCTGTCAGCTCACCAGTGTGCTGCACAAATTTTTTGCACAGTTCCCTGGGCAGAAACATTTTGTTTTTCCTCTGTTGTGAATGATCTCTTATGAGTCCCAATTCTCTAAGAAAATTTCTCCATAATACTTTGCACTTGCTATTTCCTTTGTAAACTATCAAACTGTTTATGCCACAGATGTTTAGGATTGAGCAAAACACAACCATTGGTCAACACTTTGTGTTTCGAGTGACATCATAGTTGCTGCATAACTCATCAACAATATCTACTCTACCTTTGGTGTTGTAGAAAGTTACCATTTCAGGCTTCCATTTTGTAGAGGTTTTAGTACAGTTAGAAACAAAGGAGCTGAGTCACTCCCTTCCCTTCCCTTTTTTCAACTGTAAACCTTACATCACCCTAATGATTATCCATGTTTCCCTCATCCTAAAACAGAGAAGTTGTGTGAGCTCCCTTCCTTCTTGCCATTCAACACCTCCCCCCAACGATTATTCAGGCTTAAGCTTAGGAGGTCATGCAGGTGGCTGACATTGGTAAAGAGAGAAGGTGCACGATTTTGGCCCACTCAAATGTAACAGTTTCTCTGTCAATTTTTCCATCATGGTGCAATATTGATATCAGCAGTATCAGCTTGTTTTTCTTTGCCATATAGGAAACTAATGTTACATCTTCCTGAAATCCAAAGATTGTACTATACAATTTTCTGTTTTGAATTTGCAACATTTCATTGGGAATTTCTGCTTTGTGCTTGTGTACAGTTCCTATACTGGTCAACTTGTGCTTTGTTAACAAATGTAACATCAACTAGAAACTGGTAAATCAATTGTTGAATGTCACATTCCAATTAATTTGAGAGTTGGGAGTAACAAGTCTGTTCACAACATCATTCAGTTTATTACTATACCAATAAGGACTTGGTGGCTGAGTTCCAGGATGAATTTCTAAGTTGAAAGTATAATATGTCTTTGCATCTATGAGGGCATATATTTTTATGTTGTATTTTCAAGGCTTTTTTTTTTGCATATACTGCCTAAAGCTACAGTGACTACAAAATGCTGCAAGATGTCCACCAGTAGTCATGTATTCAGATGATGTGTAAATTGTTTGACATTTTAAAACAAAACTCTCAAACAATGAGCAGGTAGCAGCCAGATTACCAGTTCTTTTTCTTTCTTTGTGGGTGGTTTTGTCATCAAACCTCAGGCAATTTTGAAGAAAACCAAATCTCCTCAGTGTCATTGTTATTCTACAAACCTTAATGAGAATGCTCTGCTAAGTACACCAGACTTACGAATGCTTCCAGTTCAGCTAGTGCTATATCATAATAAAAACATTTTTAAGTATGGGTATCAGTACATGCAGAATGTTTTACTTGTATTTCATCATTTGTGTATTTCACAACATCCCATAGCATTTCATCTATTACAATTTCCAACATTTAATGATAGTGTTGGCAACCCATCCAATAGTTTTCATCCCTGCCAAGATCCTTCCTATATTTTTGGACCTAGTTCTAACATTGGATAGTTCCATTTGGTTGTGTGACAATTTTGTACCATTTCAACTAGTCAAATATGTACTAACATTGCTGTTTTCCTTGTCATCCGAATCAGGGAAGTCGTCATTCCCTGTGTCTGTATCAGTCAATTCTTGCTCTATTTCATTGACACAGTAACTTTAGCTCAGATGCCCAATGTTAGTCATCATCATCATCCTCATCCTCATCATCTGTGCAAGAGTCACCTGATGATTCAGTTTTGATCTCCTCCAAAACTTGCAAATCTGTTTTTTCATGTGCCATTATACTGAATTGTGCTACTTCTACAAGAAAAATTTAAAAAAAAACTTTGTTACAAAACAAATCCTAAACGCATAGAAATTTAGCAATGAGCCTTTCATGGGTAAAACTCACCTGTTGCTGCTTTGGAGCTGCTGAACACATCCTTGCCAATAGTCTGCTAAATGGGTGAATGAATAATTGGGTTCCTGGTTTCCCCAGGACAGCTACTGTGAGCCACACCTGGATTCCATTATGGTAAATTAGATATTTGCAGAACAGAACAATGGTATGGGTGTATTTTACCCACTGTGATGCCCAGGGAAACATATGTAAAAATGTTACACAAAGTATTATGTGGATTAAAAATTCCGGTTTGACTCTTACACGGGTGCATACACCTTGCTGTTCATCATAACAAGTGGGTAAACACACAACCTTGCTGTTCATCATACCAAGTGGGTAAACACACAGATTGCTTCCTGTATCCCCCCCTACCAGCACAGCTACAGAGACATGCAGCCAACTACTATAGTGCTAAAGTACAAATTTTCTTTAGGAAAGTATGGTACGTGTTATGTAACCCAATGTTGCCCCCACAGCCCTGTTGTCTTAGGAATCTGTATTAGGTTTAGACACCACATTAGACAGCACCTGCTGGCTGCAGCTCAATGATTACCCAAAAGGAACAGATTCTAGGGACAGGGCGAAGGGAGGCTTTTCCCCTACAGTGACTCTGCAAGGAAGACTCTTGAGCCATGTGAAGTCAAGACAAACACACAGCAAAGTTTTATGATACAGTGTGGCTTTTCTAAAATCCTTCTGAACAGACTGATGGCAAAAAGTGTAGCAGTAAAAAATACTAGGGGAAAAACCTCTAACATCTAGAAATATTGTAAAGATAATAAAAATTTCATTTTTTTCCCAGCCCATTTTGCTCTCCTACATAATATTTTCTGCTGATGGATCAATTTTGTTCTACTGTACTAGATAAGGAGCAGGTGAATATATGAGTGCACCATTCATCACAATGGATTTGAGCTGTAGAAAATACTCAAGTGGGAGTTATGTGATTTTGCTAAGGACCTTTTTAGAAATGATTCAATTAAAATGAAAGATTGCACAGCTGTTACACAGAGTAACATTTTGAAAAGTTCCCATTCTTGCCTGATCAGCAATTAAATATAGGTAAAAGGAAATGTCACTTTCTTCCTGTTGATTATATCCTCACAGAAACCTTTCAACTTTGATAACTGTTGAGTTCTGTGTTCTTGTTACCCGATTCAAATTTTATCACCTTGGTAACAATAAAGTCAGTATAGTTTTTGAAATAGTATAATAATTTTCAAGAAGAATATACATATACCAGAAAAAATGTATATTATGCTTTCTTGCATGTGATTGTTATCTGAAAAGATGATTTTTTTGAATTATTTCAGAAAGTGATACTAAAGATCAAATCCTTTGGGGAATGGTATGGGAATAAATTGGTTTTTACTGTATAAGATTTTTCATAGACTTTATCTGTGAGGGGGTATATATATATATTATATATTACATATATTATATATATAATTACATATATTATATATATTACATATATTATATATATATTACATATATTGTATATATATTATGTGTATGTGTGAGACCAAAACGACTCCATTTTGCTAAAATCCACCATTCCTCTAGCCTCTCAAATTAATGGTTAAAATGTGTTTGCTCTGGGACAGGAGACACAATCTGTAACAGGACAAGATTCCTAAGTTTATTACTCAGCCATTTGTTTACCCTAGAAGCAAATGTTCTGGGCCTGCTATCTATAGGACAATCTGTTAATGTGCTGGCTATCCACACAGGGTGGTCGTGACTATTAGTCAGGATGTCTGCTGACCATCAGTATGTGACAGTGGGCCACTAACCTTTGTCCCCTTTTTCCCTTGTAAAACCTATACGTAATCCCCCTCAACCCCCCGATGAGCCTAGCCAATCAGAAATCTACACTTCATGCATGCTAAGCGTCCACCAATCATTATAATTGCTACATGAAACCTGCTGTAGTTTCTATAAAAACCGTGCTAATTCAAAATTCGGGGCTCTCAATCTTGACCTGCTGCGTCAGTGACAGTTTAGAGCCCCTGCTCGAGCTTGAATAAAGGACCTTGTGCTTTTGCATCGGAATCGGCTCCTTGGTGGTCTTTGGGGACTTCGCGATCTGGGCACAGCATATGCATGAGAAAGATGAGATGGGGATATAAAGAGAGATGGGATACAAAGAACCATCTTGAACAACACAATTATTCTATAGAACAAATTTGGGACAGTAGTTTAGAATGCTCTGTAGACACTTGTTTACTAATAATATTGTCTGTATAAACATTCTAAAGGAATTGCTTAGTTTATATGCATCTTTTCCTTGATAATATTGACTACAAGCACACTGATCATTTCTTGAGTTGTATTACTCATGAAATTTTCATAGAATAAGGTCCTAAATCTACTCTAATAAAAATGGTCAATGTATAGCCATTGAGTATTTTTCCAGACACATAGATATTGCTACTTCTCAGTGTACAGACAGGAAAAGGCAATTCCATTCATAGAAATTCTTTAGACAAAAAGAATCTGTGGATTATAAAATGAAAAGTCTGGTGATTTTGAGAACTATTCAAATCTAATCTGAGTGTTTATACCTGGGAACTTTTCTTCCCTGTGGCTAGAGGGGATTTGGAGCCTCAGTTTGAAATTCTTCCTCTACATTTCCAGTGAAGGAACATGTGTTCCTTGCATACACAAAGTGCATTTTTCATGAGAGGCTAGATGATAGTTTCACAAATAGATTGCACCATTAGTAAGAAACTTCAGAAGATATTAGAAGTTAAAGAGTCTTTTATAGCCTCGCTGGGGAACATTGCTAACACTTATAAAATTATTTCCATGAGGAAAACTATTATAAACTTTGTAATAACTTTTATAACATGACCTATGTATACAATAAGGACGTCTAGCAAAATTTAAATGTTCTACGATTCACATTAAAATAGTGGATATTTATATATGCATGTATTCACCCAAAGGTCAGGAAAGAGAAAATAGAATGAACATGTTTAGAGAAGGGCTTTGATTGTAGGACTCAGGTTTTGGAGAGGGAACAGTACTGGCAAGTCTGGATTAAAAATACATTAAAACATTCTGATTTAGCTTAGTGGTGCCTCTTCCTGCATCACAAGCACAAGGTCCCAAGTTCTATACCTGGTACCAACAGAAACAAAAACAAAACAAAACAAAACAAAAACAAAATCATTCTGTTCTGAGAATATTTTAAAACACTGTCTTTTCTTTTACTCATTGGTTTTCAAACTTGCAGATTTTGTGCAAGTCATTCATAAAGCAAAAACTGGGTAATGGGCTATGTCATCTGGAACTATGTACAGAAAGTCATGCCAAAAATGAAGGCATTTTCTTGGGTTTCAAAGTTTTAATGTTTTTCCAATATGATTTTGTTTTATGTAAAGACACAGACCAATAATTACCTAATTTGCCTCTTGAGGAATTTTTCTTTTTACCTTACATGCTAGAAATTTTTGTTTTTGAATGGAGAAAAAATATTTTAACATTATATTTTAGCTGGACTTTTAAGCCAGACTGTTTGAGTTCTTGGCCTTGTGCTAACTTGGTCAAATAACCCAACTATTCTGGATAATCTTATTTGTAATAGGTATTATAATGGTTTCTTTCTTTATAGAGTTGTGAGTGGTTACTGACAACATGCGTTTTAAGCACTTTGAATATAACAAAATGAGAAGTGCTAAATAACTTTATGTATTGGTGACAGTAAATTGTGATTGTTAGTTGATTCCAAAGTTTTTATTATGCCAGTATTTCTCATGTCTTTTTTTCTCTCTTACCAATGAGTTTAGCTCTATTTTCAGTGAGAAAACATTCCTTATCACAGTATGAAGACATTTAATAGATGTGATTTCCATTAAATGATCAATGAACTGTTAACAGATCAATTTTGGATTCCATTAATATTGCTTTCACTTACCAATACTTTCATTTACCATGAATGTATTTTATTTGAATACCTAATTCGTATATAGTAAGTGATTAAGTAGCAGCAGATATCCTTAACTACTTCTGGCTCACTGCCAGTGTTGGAAAACAGAAGCAACCATGGGGATCCTGCCTCATTAGGAAAATCAGCCAATTAATCAATAAGCGCCAGTTGGGATACATTTACCACCACCAATGTCAAGGACAGCACAGTATTGTTATATTCACTATCAAAGTACTAGGCTTAAGAATTATTATTTTTGCAACATTAATTAGGAATGTAAATAATCTGTTCATCTCCAATTTCATGTCAGAAAGATGATAGTCTCAAAATATGTGTTTAGAATTTCCAAATAGATGAAACTTAAAAATGGGAGTTAATATTAACCAAAAGCTTTTATAATACAATGAAGCAAACTGAAACCCAGAAAGCTAAATGCTTTGCTTAGGGGGAAAAAAACCCCACCACAATTATTTAATGGAATAGACTGGGCGAGATCCCTAATATCCTGGTTCCTAGGCTAGAGATGGAAATCCCAAATTGCCTCATCTCTTGCCTTCTTTGATTTCATTCGTTTTTCCCTATGGTGAACTGCTGATTCTTAATATCTATAACGCAATGTACATCAGGGATTTTTTTCCTATTTATCTAGGATTCCAGAATTTGTGGCTATTCTTATTGCTGCCATCAAACAGACATTCAACAGGAAGAAAACACTCTTTGTGCCAGCCAGATAAAAGGAATAACTTGAGCAGAGTACAGATTGCCCTGAGTGGTACAAAGTTAATAGCAATAATTGTTCCCTTCACCTACCTTTAATTTGTACTACTGAAAATAGCTATGGTTCTGCTTTAACTGAAACTTTTCATTTCAATCATAGATAACACCTAGAAACCATTTATACATTTAAAGTTATTTATCATCATTCAGAGAAAAGATGGAGAGAGATGCTAAAAGCTTATCTATTTTTCCTCTAAAATATATTTTGTGAAGGTCTCTTAAATATTACTGAGTAGGGCCATTTGGGCCAATTTCTACTTTTGAGTCAGTCTCTAAGAATTGAATTCCATTGTAGAACATAAATTATCCTTTCAATTTTACCTTTTATAAATGTATGTCATCAAAGTTTTGAAAGCATTTCCAGCAAAAAGTATAATCAACATCTAAATGCACATCTAATCATACTATTGTATTTTATCAAATTTGCCATATACTTTTTGTGAGTTCTCTAGGTACCTTCCATCGGCCCTTTCTTCTTCTTCCACATGTAGAGAAAATATAAAATATTCCACATATTTTATGCAAATGTCTATATTATTATTGTATGTACATATATTAATAAAATATATTATTGATTCCATGTTTGAACTTAGGTTTCATCACTTTATATAAAACATTTCATTGCATTTGTTAAATATTATGTTTAGCTAGCAATTTATCAACACTAATGGTGGAACTTTGGTTCACTAACTACTATAAAGTATTATATTATGTAAGTAATGCAACTCATCTTTGCTTCTATTCACTGATGCTTACTGTTGCTTATCATTTACTTCCACTAAAAATATTCTAATAAGTATTTGTGTTCATGTCTCCTTGCATATTTATGTGAGAGATTCTCAAAGATACACACCCAGAAAGTAAATTCTCTCATGTGCTAAGAGCTTAGAATAACTTCCAATTGTCTCTTGCCATATCCTGACAGCTTGCTCTTTAAATGATTGCAACAATAAATACAGCTACGAAAATGATAGAACTTTTTTTTGCCAGACAATCTCAGCAACATTTTGTTATTCATAACTTTTTAAGTTTTGCCAATCTGATGGATAGAAACTAATGCCTTATTATTTTAATTTGCATTTTATGGGTTGCTATTAAAACGAACATCTACTGAAATGTTTATTAGGCATTTGAATGTTCACATCTGTGAAACACTGGCTAATTTCCTTTATCTTTTTCTATTGAAATAGTTGCCTTTTTATTATCGCTTTTAATGAGTTCTTTATATATTCTGGATATCTACCCTCTGGTATAGGTATAGCAAATACTTAGTCTGTTGAAAGTTTACAGTTTCATTTTGATAACTGGTAGTTTAAAATCCTGAGTATTTTGCCGGCTTTTGTATTGTGAAATGGATAAGTATTTTATTTCTTTGCAATTATTTGTATTATTTAATAAACCCTTCTTTAAAACAATGCATAAAAAGTATGTATGGCATTTTTCCATATACTTAAAAATCTGCATTTCTCATTTAGATATTTAACCCACTAAAAATTCATTTGTAATGAAATAAAGTTCTTATTTGGAGGTGAATAAATTATTGTTTGCTTATTATTTGTTAAATTACTAAATTATATTATTGTCCTTGCACTTAACTATTTTCATATATGTGTTATTTGCCCCTAAACCATTCTCATCCTTAGGTCAAAAGTCTAATTCTGAAAATACAACCTACCTTAGTTAACTACTACTTCAAAATTTTACCAAATAGAATTAAATCTGTATGAAGCCAGGAGTCTCCATAAACTTGGTCACTGATTTACTCTAAGGATTTACTTACTTCTAGTACATGATACATCTTCAAATAGGTATTTGTGGAAAGAATATCTTTAGGTGTGAATTTAGTCTGCTTTGACTACTTTTCCTTCCATAACTGCCAAACTATTCAAGCTCCTTTGTTTTCCATGTAAGATTTTTTAAAAATGCACTTTCAGTAAAAAAAACCCAAAACACATTATTGGCAATTTTATGGGAAATGATTTGAATGTATAAAAATTTGGAGATATCCTCCATTTTCATAGAGTACTTACAATTTGTAAATAAGAACTTAACTTTAAAAAAAATTCCCTGAACCACAGTAATAAAATATACTGTAGTAATTTCCTATATAATCAATATTCTTAATAGTATCACTGGTAAACAATAAAATGGCATCTCTCTGAGCTGATGTCAGTGGTGTTAGTGTATTTCCTACATGATCATGTAAACTAATGTAGAATGGGATTAGTTTTACTTTTTCTATAACATGGTAATACATCATGTAGAAAATAAAATTAATATATTAGTCAAGGTCCATTCAATA
This sequence comes from Heterocephalus glaber, assembly GCF_053883595.1. Classification (NCBI taxonomy): domain Eukaryota; kingdom Metazoa; phylum Chordata; class Mammalia; order Rodentia; family Bathyergidae; genus Heterocephalus; species Heterocephalus glaber. The sequence continues at coordinate 19,491,759 of NW_028258156.1, read as the reverse complement.
AATAAAAGCATACCAATAAGTTGAACAGAAAAATATAAAGAATTAGTAACTTTTAGAAGGTAGTTTACCTATTAAAATAATTAAAGTAGACTTTAAGGGCTTGAGAATTAGTGGGTAAGAAAAAGAAAAGCAGCTATTACCACTGGGTTGAGGAGGAATTGACAATGAAAATGTAGAGTAGAGGGATTTGAGGTCTTCTCAAGGAAGGATTCCAATCTCTTCAAAGAGAATGCTGCTCTTACCAGGGCGAGCTGGCCTGAGTTAGCCACTGGGCTCCGTGCTGTGCTGCATTACAAAGCACCAGGAGGAGGGCCCTGAAGAAGAATGCTTTCCCCGACCGTGCCTGGAAAGGTGCCTGCAGCAGCCTTTACTGACAAAGTTCAGCACTGCGGTAGCTGCAGAGGAGAAAAGGATAAAGACTCTTGGAGGAAAGTGAGACAGCTAGCATTACAGCCACGTGTTACAGATTTGTGTTATAGCTCTGTGTTACAGCAATTTGAAGATAGAAGAATGTGAAAGCCACTGGAAGAGGTAGAGAAAAGACTTTTCTTAGCTGGCTGGCCCAGAGGAATTTTAAGCACTCCAAATTCTGAGCCTCGAATTGTAGTGAGAGTGAGTTTATATAAATCTGGGGAAAGGAAGTTGAGAGGAACCTTTTAGGGCTGAGAAACAGCTAGAAGCAGGAATCTCTGGGGCAGAGTTAACAGAACATTCTTGAAACCTTAGGTAGAAACATCACGTTTAAACAGTTACATTCCTTGAATAGAACGCTTTAATACATTGGGCAGGGTACAGCACAAACAGTTACATTCCTTGAACGGAACACTGTGATACATTGGGCAAGGTGTAGCACAAACAGTTACATTTTATGCCAGATACATGGTGGGGGTGGGGGGGGGGGGTGGTTCAAAGGCCTGCCCTGTTGTGCATTATTTCTTCCTCACCATGGGACCAAAAACACAAGTTTGTTGGAAAATTCCAAACTGCCCAGCGAGCTTGAAAATGTACAGAATATGCTAAGACCATATCAGGGATATTTTCATTTAATGCAAATTTCTCATGTATATTTTTCATATTAGAATGAAAGTAAAATGATTTTGCAAGATTGGCTGGTGAATGAGACTTTATTCTAAATGTATAAGCTTTCCTTCCAAGAATGGTAACAGCACATTAAACTTCTAGAGGCAGGCAACTTTAGTAATGAGATAGATTTAAGACTTTGAGACTCTAATTCGAAAGTAGTCAATTTTGATACTCTGTATTAATAAGTACTTTTGCAAAAGGCAAAGCTATGGAGACACTAAAGATGTCAGTGTTTGCTCAGTGTTAAGGGAAAAGGGATAAAAAGACAGACCACAGAGTACTTTTCAACAAGAAAACTACTGTATAATACCATGATGTCAGTTATGGATTTGTCCAGACTCATGTAATATACAATAGCAAGAGTAAACCTTAATGTGTATTATGGACTTTGGGTGACAATGATTTATAAACTCATGGATGGTACTGTTGAGTATGATTTGACGTGAAATAATCCAGACACCAAATGACAAATACTGTATAGTCATTCTCATATGTAGAAGCTAAAAGTCTATCTGAACGCAGAAGTGTGATTATTACTAGGGTCTAGGAAAAGGAGGAGAGAAAGGAGAAAAGGTAGCCTGGATAACATAATGGGAACTAAAATACAATTTGATTAATGTTTTACATTCTAGAGTTCTATAGCACAACAGGGTGAATATTGTTGATGATAATCCGTTATATATTTTGTGAATAACTAGAAGAGAGGAACTTGCCAGACATAGTGGCACAAGCCTGTAATCCCAGCACCCTGGGAAGTTGGGGCAGGAGCATCACAAATTCAACCCCAGCCTGGGCAATTTAGCAATTTAGAGAGACCTTGTTTTAAAATAAAATTTAAGAAAGGGGAGGGGGAGGGGGAGGGGGGATTTAGCTCAGTGGTTCCACTGCCTGCTTCGCAAGCACAAAGTCCCTAGTTCGATCTCCGGTGCCCCCCCCCAAAAAAAAGAGAAAAGAAAGGGCTGGAGATGTAGCTATGGAATACTGGTTCAGTAGCCAGTATCACAGAAATAAATAAAAAAATAAGAGGAAGTCAAAGCCTTCAAACAATGGAGCAACAATAAAGAGGCTGAAATGTTAAATACTCTGATTTGATTAGTTCAAATTTTATATATTGAAATATCACAGTGTAGAGCATAAATATATGTACAAGTATGATGTGTTAACCAAAGTTTTTAAAAATGTTTAGGAGATGGAAATGGTAGTTACTTTATGCAATCATTATAAACTGTATTCATATATCAAATTATCACACTGCACTCATTAATTAGTATAGGTAGAATAATAATATTAATTAAAAAAGACAAGAGAAGTATTAAAATATTAATGGTAAATAGATAAAAATGTTTATTACCTTGATTGTGATTATGGTTTCTTATGTCAAAAAATGTTGTTGCCAAATGGTGCAAAGAGTTATAATACTCATTAACTACAGTGAATATATATAATATAAATATATAAAATAATATAAATACAAAATAGAAATATATATTATATCTATATAAAGGACAGTCATTTAATCCCACCTAAATCCACCAACACTTAGATCACTTCATCTTTGGCTTGCTGGCTCACTGACCTCACAGACAAACCCTATTCTCTATTATTTAGCTATCCTTTTTTAATATTCTCAAAGCCCTAAGATAACAGCTAACATGTTTGTTCATTGCTGAACTATGACAGAATATAGCTATGACTTTTGCCCCTGTCTAAATATTTTATGTAACTTCTGGGATCAATACTCAATTTTTGTTTTCATTTATAAAAACAAATAAAACCCCAAAATATTAGCCCATGGAGGGGAAGCATTAAGGTTCAATGTTAGAGGCATTCAGGCCAGCAGAGGTGACCAGCCACTCATTGCTTCTATATCCAGAGTATGTTTGTCAGCATTTTGAAACATGTAAATGGTCGGGAGAAATGTCCTAGGAATTTAAATGAAGTAACTCAGTCTCCAGAGTTATAACTACAAAACTCAGAGAACAAATTTTGAAAGATTCTTTTGAAAAATCAGATTGAAGTTTTTCTTTGGATGGACATTTAATGCTTGAAGAAACTAGTAAACTTCAGGGGGAACTATCCTCAAAATAGCTGAGATTTTTGGATGCTAGAGAGAGACAGAGAGGGAGGGGGATGGAGAAGGGGGGCAGACTTGATTGCTCAATGTAAAACTAAGTAAAAAGTGATGTTATCAGCAATTAACTATGAAACTTGATTGTGAAGGGATAAAATAATCAAAGTAGGAAACATTTTTTAAAAGATGAAAACAGTTCTTAGAGCTCCATAGGGTTTACAATTTGTGCAAGGGCAGAATTCATATTTTCTTGAATCTAGGCACCTTTCAGGTTTCAGCTATTTTGTGTTGGCATAGGGGATATAATTCCTGAGAATGTATTTAAAAATTAGAATAAGTCAGAATGATCCTAGAGGTCTTATATCTCTTTCTTTCTGTTTCTCTGTCTGTCTCTCTGTCTGTCTGTCTCTCTCTCTCTCCCTCCCTCCTTCTATTTGCTTCCTTATTCATTATATTTTGCAAATAAGTTATCACCACAAGCCAAAAATAGAAATAAAACATTCCCAAACAAGCCTTTATTACAAATCAAACAAAAGCCAATTTTTTCAATTACCCATGACAAGATTTATGATTAACTGGTAAGTCACTCAAAAGAGGTATGACACGAAAGAAAAAATAAATGTGCTGGGTAATAATCAAGAAGAAAACACTACATAAATAAACAAGAGTAATTGTGAATAGGGGTTGGAGTTGTTACAAGAAAAATCAAGCTATATTAAAAAGAAACAATATTTTAAATAAAAGGAGAGCAAACCTGATATTTAGAATTTTTTAAAAACTGTATATCCTTTTATTGATACATTTTAGGTATACAGTATAATGACATTCGTCATTGGAAATTTGCACCTTTACATAATCTCTCTTGGTTCTTACTTTTCCCCCTTCTGCTGCCCTCCCTTCAACCCCTCCAACCCTCCCTATTTACAAAGACTTTGATTTCATTTTCTCATATTAATTCCATTCTCTTCTTTCCTTTCCCCTACCCCTTCCTCTTTGCCCCTTTTATTCCTATGTCACATTATATATTATACCTTTTAGTCCTTATTTTTACTAGAGAAACCACTGGGTGATAACACATGTGTGTTCTATTTATTTCACTTTAGAGTATCACCTCAATGTCGGTCCATTTAGCAATAAATGTCTCTAATTTCTCATTTTTTATGGGTGAGTGGCACTCCATTTTATTAAAAAAACACATTTTCCTTATCTGGTCTCCAGATGATGGGCATTTAGGCTGTTTCCAAGTTTTAGCTATTACAAACTGTGCTGCTATGAACATGGGTGAACATATATCACTGTGGTATAATTCTTTTAATTCTTTGAGGAACATACCCAGCAAGGGAATAGCTGGGTCAAATGGGACTTCCAGTCCTAGTTCTTTGAGGTATCTCCATACTGATTTCCACAGTGCTTGCACCAGTCTGAACTCCCACCAACAATGGATGAGGGTTCGTTTCTCCCCACAGCCCTGCCAGCATTTGTTATTGGTTCATTCCATGATAGCAGCCATTCTTTCTGGGGTGAGGTGGAATCTCAGCGTTGTTTTCATTTGCATCTCTCCAATGACCAGTGATAATGAACATTTTTTCAAATGTTTATTTGCTATTTCGACTTCTTTGTCTGAGAAATCTCTGTTCATTTTAGATTCCCATTTTTGGATTGGATCTTTAAATTTGGGAGGTCTGATTTTTTTAATGTTCTTTATAGATTTGAGATAGTAGACCTTTCTCTGAGGGACTGCTGGTGAAAATTTCTTCCCACATTGTGGGTTGTCTCTTCACACTGCTGGTGGTTTCTCTTGCTGTGCAGAAGCTTTTTAGTAAGAAGAGATCTCAGTTGATGATTGTGCTAGTTCACGGCCACTGAGGTTTTGTTTATAAAATCTTTTCCTATGCCAATGTCTTCAAGAGTTCTACCTAATCTCTGTTCCAGCCAGTTCAGTGTTTCTGTTTTTATATTTAGATATTTAATTCATTTCAATTTTAGTTTAGTGCATAGTGAGAGATACAAGTCTAGTTTGAAGCTTTGCCAAGTTGAAACCCAATTTTTCCAGCACCCTTCATTAAAGAGGCTGTCTTTCCTCCAGTGAGGGTCTTTGGCTCCTTTGTGGAAGAGGAGGTGGTTAAGTATGTCTGGAGTTGTTTCTGCATCTTCTAATCTGTTCCACTGGTCCTCAGGTCTGTTTCTTTGCCAGTATCATGCTATTTTTATCACAGTAGCTTTGTAGTGTGGTTTCAAATTGGGGATTGTAATATCCCCTGCCATGTCTGTTACCTAGAATTGCTTTTGCTATTCTGGGTCTCTTCTTGTTCCAAATGAATTTTTGAATTGTTTTCTCAAGGTCCATGAAGTATGCTGCTGGAAATTCAATTGGAATTGCACTGAATCTATATAGCAGTTTTAGAAGTACGGCCATTTTCACTATATTGATTCTTCCTACCCAGGAGCAAGGGATGTCTTTACATTTTCTGATATCATCTTCAATCTCTCTTTTCAGAGTGCTACAGTTTTCAGAGAAGAGGTCTTTGATTTCTTTTGTTAGGTTGATTCCTAGGTATTTCAGTTTTTTGGATGCTATTGTGAAAGGAATTGTTTGCCCTATTTCTCTCTCAGTGAGTCTGTTGTTCATGGAAAGGAAAGCTATTGATTTTTGTGTGTTGACCTTGTATCCAGCTACTTTACTGAATTTGGATATTAAGTCTAGAAGACTTTTGGTGGAGTTCTTGGGGTCTTCTATGTAGAGTATCATGTGATCTGCAAATAATGACAATTTGATTTCTTCATTACCTATCTTTATTCCTTTTATTTCTTTCTCTTGTCTAATTGCTGTGGGTAATGTTTCCAAAACTCTATTGAACAGGAGTGGTGATAGTGGACATCCTTGTCTTATTCCTGATTTTAGTGTGAAAGATTTCAGTTTTTGACCATTTAGTATGATATTGGCTGTTGGTTTTTCATAGATGGCTTTTATCAGATTGAGGTAGAGACCATCTATTCCAATTTTTTGTAGGGTTTTTTTTTTTATCATAAATGCATGTTGGATTTTGTCAAATGCTTTTTCTATATATATTGAGATGATAATATCCTTTTTGTCCTTGGCTCTATTGATATAGTGTATTGCGTTTACTAATTTGCATATGTTGAACCATTCCTGCATCCCTGGGATGAATTCCACTTGATCAGGGTGTATGATCTTCTTGATGATCTCCTGCATTCTATTTGCCAGTAACTCATTAGGGATTTTTGCATCTATGTTCATTAGTGAGACTGGCCTATAGTTTTCTTTTTCGGTTGGGTCTTTCTCTGCTTTGGGGATCAAGGTGATGCTTGCTTCCAGGAATGAATTTGGGAGTATTGCTTCCCTTTCAATTTCATTGAAGAGTGTAAACAGTAGTGGCAGTAGTTCTGCTCTAAATGACTTGTAGAATTCAGCAGTAAAGCCATAAGGACCCAGGCTTTTCTTGGTAAGTTTTTAATTATATTTTCAATTTCATTGATTGATATTGGGTCGTTTAGAATTTTTAGATCCTCTTCATTCCATTATGGTAATTGATATGTATCTAGGAATCTGTCCATTTCTTCTGTTTTCCATCTTATTGGTGTATAGGTTCTCAAAATAAGTTTTGATGATCCTCTGGATTTCTGCTAGTTCTATTGTAATTTCATCCTTTTCATTCCTTATTACATGGATTCGGGCCTTTTCTTTCCTTTTTTGGATAAGATTGGCTAAGAGTTTGTCAATTTTGTTTATTCTTTGAAGAACAAAATCTTGGCTTCATTGATTTTTTGTATTGCTCTCTTAGTCTCCATTGCATTGATTTCCGCCCTGATCTTTATAATTTCCTCCTTTCTGTGGGCTTTTGGTTTATCCTGCTCTTCATTTTCTAGAAGCTTGAGGTTCAGCATCAGGTTGTTTAATTGGGCTAGCTCTGTTTTCCTAATATGAGTATTCACTGCTATGAATTTCCCTCATAAGACTGCTTTCATTGTGTCCCATAGATTCTGATATGTTGTATTTTCATTGTCATTGAATTGAAGGAACTTTCTGGTTTCTTCGTTAATTTCCTCTGTGACCCATTGTTATTCAGAAGTGTGTTGTTCAATTTCCATGTGTTTATGAAATTTTTTCGGTTTCTTTTGCTACTGATCTCCAATTTCATTGCACTCTGGTCTGATAATATAGAGGGGATAACTTCAGTTCCTTTGCACTTACCTAAATATGTTCTATGAGTGAGTATGTGGTCTATTTTGAAGAATGACCTGTGTGCAGCTGAATAGAATGTGTATTCTGATTTTTTGAGGTGGAACACTCTGTAAACATCTGTTAAGTTCAGTTGTTCAAGAATTTGATTGAGTTCTAGTATTTTGTTGCTAGTTTTTGTCTAGTTGATCTATCTATTTGTGACAATGTGGTATTGAGGTCCCGTCACTACTATTGTAGTAGTGCTTATATGATTTTTTTCTTTTCTTTGGTACCGGACATTGAACTTGGGACCTTCCGCTTGCGAGGCAGGTGGCAGAACTACTAAGCTAAATCTCTGGCCGCTTATATGATTTTTCATGTCCATTAGCATTTGTTTTATATAGTTGGGTACACTAGTTTTTGGTGCATAGATATTTATGATTGTCATCTCTTCCTCTTGGATTGTTCCCTTTATAAGGATATAGTGTCCTTCTTTATCTCTCTTAATCAGTGTGTGTTTGAAATCGACTTGATTTGCAAAGAGGATAGCTACTTCTGCTTGTTTTGGGGCTCCTGTTGCATGGAGTATTGTTTTCCACCCTTTAACTTTCAGTCTATGAATTTCTTTTTGAATTAAATGTGATTCTTGTATGCAGCATATTGTTAGATCTTGCTTCTTGACCCATTCTGCCTATTTCTTTTGATTGGTGAATTGAGACCATTAACATTGATGGTTATAACTGATACATATTGACTTATCATTATCATGACTTTTTCTTTTTGTTGGATTCTCTTCCTTTGCTTTTAATTTTTTGTTTTGCCCAGTGGATTCATTCTGCTTGGTTTCCTGGGGTTGGGATCCTCATTGTCTTTTCCTAGGATTTTGTCTAAATTTTTTTCGAGTGTTGGTTTGGTATGCATGAAGTTCCTAAGATATTCTTTGTCATGAAAGTATCTTATTTCACCATCAATTTTGAAAGATAGTTTTGCAGGGTACATCAATCTGGGTTGGAGGTTGTTTTCCTTTAGGGCTTGAGGGTTTGCATTGAGAAGTCTTCTGTGATTCTGATAGGCTTTCCTTTGTATGTGATTTGTTTCTTTTCTCTAACTGCTTGTAGAATTTTGTTCTTCTGTTGTGTTTCTGAAATCTTAATAATTATATGGCTATATGTACATTTTTTTTTGATCAAGGCTTGTTGGAGTCCTATATGTCTCACTTACCTGTATGTCAAGTTCTTTTACCCTGATTGGGAAGTTTTCTGCCATCACTTCTGTGAACATTTTTTTTTTAATATCATCTGCACTCTCTCCCATTTCTCCATTGACCCCGATCAATATTATGTTATTCTTCTTTGGATTGTGTAGCAGCTGCTGGATTGATTTCTCATGGTCCCTTACAATTTTAAAGAAATTTTTCTTTTCCTGGTCACTAATTGCAATCTTATCTTCTATATATGAAATTCTGTCCTCATATTGGTTCATTCTGCTGCATAGACTTTCAGTGGAGTTTTTAATCTCCTGGAAATCTGTTTGCATCTGTTTTTATGGATTCCATTTGTTTCCTATGTTGGGATTCCATCATATTCCTCAGCCCCTTCATTTTTTTTTATCGGTGTCCTCTCTAGATTTATTAATCATATCTTGTACTATCAGCACAATCTCTGCTCTTATGTTAGAAATTATTTTTGATTTCATTTTTTCCATATCTGTTTTTGTTGCTAGTTCAGTGAGTCCAGGTGGGTGAGTATCAGAGTGTTCCATTACGTTTCTCTTTGAGGTTGCTGTAGGTGATCTGGAAGTCTGGTTCTGAGACTTGTTTGTGTGTCTTTTCATTTATGGGGTGGTGGTGGGGGGTGCTGCTGGTGCCCACCCAACTCACCTCTGTGCTGGGAGTGATGGCAGGTTGGCCTGGAAGCCTCTTAGCCTACTACTCTGCACTGGGAGCTGTTGCACGTTGACCTGGAAGCCTCCTCTACCTGGGAGTTGTGGCATGTTGACCTGGAAGGCTCCTCTGTGCTGGGAGCTGTGGCACACTGACCCAGAAACCTCCTTTGTGCTGGAAGCTATGGCACACAGACCCAGAACCCTCCTCTATGCTGGGAGCTGTGGCACATAGACACAGAAGCCTCCTCTATACTCTATTTAGAATTTTTATGTCTTTTAATCCATTTCAGTATAACTTCAGAGTTAGGAAAGCTGGTGATGATTAAACATATGCCTAGTTATTTATATGGAGCTAAGTGTGATTAGGGAACAAAACAACTGCAGAGGAGGAGGAGAATTATATCAAGTATCAGAAAAACAAAGGAAAATACCACAGCTTATATTAAAATAGGCTGAATGATGTCCTTAGACACATCACATCTTTTAGGTAGGGGTTAACTCATGGGTCTGCTGTTAAATTCTCCAAAACTAATTTATTATATTATTATAATATTACTAGGATTGCTTCCATATTCCAGTGGCTATTCATATTGTCCAGTTTGTCAGTTTGAAGACTCAAGTTCTAAAAGCATAAGGTGTGGTGAAGAGATGCCAAAATGCATAAATTTAGTGGTATGCATTGCAAATGGTAGCTTTACTTATTTTTTACATTTTACTTATTTTCTTCAAACGTCAAATGGTAATGGAAAAACCATTACATATATTAATCCCTTAATCAACAGAAACAGCAGAGGACAATTTTTTCCAGCTCATTCTTTTCTGGGGTTACAGACTTAATCATGTTTTACAATCAGAAACCAACTACATCTCATGTAGCCATCTTCTTCCTTCTCAGTGAATGTGAAAGGGTCTACCTCCTTGCTAATCCATTCTATTTCATGGACTGACAGGCAAACTTTATAGAAGAAGATTCTCACTGTCAAATATGGGGGGGGGTCTGAAATTACAAAGTAGAAGATAAATTAGACCAGCCCTCTTTCCATTGCAATTCATTAATGCTATTGAGTATGCGATGCCTGGCAGATTTACAGGTGGCAGAAATAAAAGATTAATTGTTTTACTTTATTTATGCATGGAATGTAACTGAGGACTAAGTAATTTGATTCTCATCAGGAATCTGTTTCCTTTTGTCATTTCCCAACACCTGTCCTTCAGCTAATTCATACTTCTGCTCATAAATATTAGGCATTTGCAGGGAAAGTATCCACTTCGCATTCTCTTATGTTATATTAGAAATTTGGCAAACTTTCCTCTTTGCATTTGATTTCCCTTCAGTAAGAAACAAAAGATACATTCCAAAAAGAAAAAACTGCAGTCTACTACAGTAATTACATCTTTCCTTCTTAAATTATGTAACAAAAAGAGAAGGGGATGGGCAAAGGGAAGGAGAAATAAAGCAGATGTTGCAGCCCACTCCTAAAGGGCAAAAGGCCACAATAGCTTCTACTTCAGAAACTTTGCCACCTTTGCTATTTTTCTGTAAATCCAACATGTCTAGATCCAGTAGCAAGGATTGTGTAGATCTGAAAAGATAATGCTATTCTATTCCTTTATTTCTTATCTTATTTCAAATGACTTAACTTTATCTGATACTTGACTTTTATGCATTTCCTTTCTTGAATCTGTAGTAATTAAAAAACTGCAAATGACAACATTAAGTCCATCATCATTTCCACCCTAACTTTGCACCATATTTATAAAAAATAGACTCTCCCAACCCTGAGAGAGGCAAGGTCTGTGGAATACAAGTCCCCACCCAGTGGGCACCATTATGTATCTGAGGAACGTGATCACTGTGTACATAATAACCCTGGTATTACCTACAGCCAAATTTTCATCTAAGGGTAAATCCCAAGACTGGTCATACCTTTCTGGCCTCAATTCAAGGGCTTACTGTCTCCATAAGCATTTCATCTTTCCATAAAAGCACAACTATCTTTGCCAGTCTCCTACTCAAACCTCAGCAATCTTTCCAGGTGAATGAAATGTCTAACCTAATGGAAAGGGCACTTTCTACTGGGACTATCAGCTATCCCAGATTCTACATGCAATTCAAGAGTTTTCTTTCTGAAGGGAATGGAATTAATATGAGAAAATGGAAAAACGGAAACAAGGTCTTTGTAAATAGGGAGGGATGGAGGGGTTGAAGGGAGGGCAGGGAAAGGGGGAAAAATAAGAACCAAGAGAGATTATGTAAAGGTGCAAATTTCCAATGATGAACATCATTATATTATTTACCTAAAATGTACCAATGATTAGAATGAACAATTGATAAGGCAAAATAGGAAGAAAACATCCAAAGGGGTAAGAGAAGTGGGAGAGGCAGGGGAAAGGAAAGAAGGGAAAGAAAAAATTATGAGAAATGGAAAAAATTGAAACAAAGTCTTTGTAAATAGTGAAGGGTGGAGGAGGTGATGGGAGGGCTGGGAATGGGGAAAAAACAAGAACCAAGATGTATCATGTAAAAGTTCAAGATCCCAATGAGAAATATATACCTAAAATGTACCAATAAAGGAATTTTTTTAAAAAAGTTTTCTTTCTATTTTTTTCTTTCTATATGAAGATGTTTCTCTCTTATTTGTTTTTATTAGTATATGTTTGTGATATATAATAATTGTATCAATAGTGGGAAATTGGTACATAACTCTTAATGTGTCTCTCATCAGCTTTGGATCATGGAATGAGATTTAGGGCATGGGGACCAATGACACTATCCAGGGAAGCTGAGATCACATTATGAACACGTGATGTGTCACAAGTCTGGATATTATCCTAGAGTTAGTGGAGCAAAATTATTTTTAAATAGTAAATGATCATATTTGTGATGTGGATAATGTTGGCAGCAAAAATAAGGAGAGTTTGGGAGAGACTAAAGGCAGTAGCATCAAGGACACCAAATGAGGCTGTTGTAGCAATTCAAATAATAAATGTGAAGAAATAACATTAAGAAATTCGTAACGTGAAAAGAAAGGAAGGGAGATATTCTAATAACATTAAGATCATTCATTGGATTAGAGTAGATCACCATTGCGATAAGTGATGAGGAGGAAGAATAAATCAGAAATAACTCCCGCAGGTTTGATTTGTGCTCTTGGAAAGTGACCGAGATGGAGAGAAATTTTAGTGATCAGTTCTGTTTGGGTGGTTTGAGCTCAGGATTTGGATATTCAGCAGTTGTATAAATTGTTACACAGAGCAAGAGGTATGAGTCCATTAGCATTTATGTGCTAGTCAAACGAACAATTTGTTTGAAAAATGACTTAGAGATTGTAGTGAGTACTGCGTCAATTTTTTCATATGCTGGGTTTCTCGTTTTATGCACATAACAGGATTATACAACAATCTTCCTTTGAAATTAGTCTTGCTAATTTATTCATTTGGCCAGTGAAATTATTAGGAAAGGATTTATCCCTTTTGGGGCGTAAAATTTTAAGAGTCCATGAACAGTTTTCTTTTTTTTTTTTTTTTTGTATTAAATTCTTTTATTGGTACATTGTAGGTATACAACACAATTACATTTCTCATTGGGAATCGTACCTTTGTATAATGCATCTTGGTTTTTATTTTTTCCCCATTCCTAGCCCTCCCTTCACGCCCTCCACCCTTCCCTATTTACAAAGACTTTATTTCCATTTTTTCCATTTCTCATCATGTTTTCCTTTCCCTTATTTCCTTTCCCCTGCCCCTCCCACTACCCCTACCCATTTGGACCATTTCTTTCTATTTTACATTATTGATTATTCATTCTAATAATCGGCACATTTTAGGTATACAATATAATGACATTCATCATTGCAAATTTGCAACTTTACATAGTCTCTCTTGGTTCTTATTTTTCACCCTTGCCCAGCCCTCCCTTCAACCCCTCCATTCCTCCCTATTTACAAAGATTTTGTTCCTATTTTTCCATTTTCTCATATTAATCCCATTCCCTTCTATTCTTTCCCCTAGCCCTCCCACTTCCTTCCCCTTTGCCCCTTTTCTTCCTATTTCACATTACCTATTATACATTTAGTCCTTATTTACACTTTCAGTTTCTCACATGAGAGAAACTATTCGGTATTTACACATGTGTGTCCTATTTATTTCACTTAAGAGTATTGCCTCAATGTGCATCCACTTAGCTATAAATGTCTCTAATTTCTCATTTTTTATGGCTGAGTAGTACTCGATTTTATTAAAAAAAAAACACATTTTCTTTATCCAGTCTCCAGTTGATGGGCATTTGGGCTGTTTCCAAGTTTTAGCTATTACAAATTGTGCTGCTATGAACATAGGTGCACATATATCACTGTGGTATGATTCTTTTAATTCTTTGGGGAAGATCCTTAGCAGTGGAATAGCGGGGTCAAACGGGACTTCCAGTCCTAGTTCTTTGAGGTATCTCCATACTGATTTCCACAGTGCTTGCACCAGTCTACACTCCCACCAGCAGTGGAGCAGGGTTCCTTTTTCCCCACAGCCCCGCCAGCATTTGTTATTGGTTGATTTCATGATAGCAGCCATTCTTTCTGGAGTGAAGTGGAATCTCAGTGTTGTTTTCATTTGCATCTCTCGAATGACCAGTGATGTTGAACATTTTTTCATGTATTTATTTACTATTTCTACTTCTTTGTCTGAGAAATGTCTGTTCATTTCAGATGTCCATTTTTGGTAAATTTGGGAGGTCTGATCTTTTTAAGTTCTTTATAGATTCAAGACAGTAGACCTTTGTCTGAGGAAGAGCAGGTGAAGATTTTTTCCCACATTGTGGGTTGTCTCTTCACACTGCTGGTGGTTTCTCTTGCTGTGCAGAACCTTTTTAATAGGCAGAGATCCCATTTGTTGATTGTTTGTGCTAGTTTGTGGGCAATTGAGGTTTTGTTCATAAAATCTTTTCCTACACCGATGCCTTCAAGGGTTCTACCTAACCTCTGTTCCAACTGGTTCAGAGTTTCTATTTTAATATTTAGATCTTTAATCCATTTTGATTTTAGTTTAGTGCATGGTGAGAGATACAGGTCTAATTTTAAGCTTTGGCAAGTTGAAACCCAATTTTTCCAGCACCATTTATTAAAGAGGCTATCTTTCCTCCAGTGAGGGTGTTTGGCTCCTTTGTCGAAGATGAGATGGCTGAGTGTGACTGGCGTTGTTTCTGCATCTTCTAATCTCTTCCACTGGTCCTCAAGTCTGTTTCTTTGCCAGTAGCATGCTGTTTTTATCACAGTAGCTTTGTAGTAGAGTTGCAGGTTGGGGATTGTGATACCCCCTGCCATGTCTCTGTTACCTAGATTTGCTTTTGCTATTCTGGGTTTCTTCTTGCTCCAAATGAATTTTTGGATTGTTTTCTCGAGGTCTATGAAATATGCTGCTGGGATCTCAATTGGAATTGCATTAAATCTATATAGCAGCTTTGGAAGTATGGCCATTTTCACTATATTAATCCTTCCTACCCAGGATCAGGGGATGTCTGTCCATTTTCTGATACCATGTTCAATCTCTCTTTTCAGAGTGCCATAGTTTTCAGAGAAGAGGTCTTTGATTTCTTTTGTTAGGATGATTCCTAGGTATTTCAGTTTTTTGGATCCTATTGTGAAAGGAATTATTTGCCTTATTTCTCTCTCAGTGAGTCTGTCATTGGTGTAGAGGAAATCTATTGATTTTTGTGTGTTGACCTTGTAACCAGCTACTTGACTGAATTTGGTTATTAAGTCTAGAAGACTTTTGGTGGAGTTCTTGGGGTCTTCTATATAGAGTATCATGTCATCTGCAAATAATGACAATTTGACTTCTTCATTACCTATCTTTATTCCTTTTACTTCTTTCTCTTGTCTAATTGCCATGGCTAATGTTTCCAGAACTATATTGAACAAGAGTGGTGATAGTGGACATCCTTGTCTTGTTCCTGACTTTAGTGTGAAGGATTTCAGTTTTTGACCATTTAGTATGATATTGGCTGTTGGGTTTTCATAGATGGCTTCTATCAGTTTGAGGTAGAGACCATCTATTCCAATTTTTGTAGGGTTTTTATCATAAATGCATGTTGGATTTTGTCAAATGCTTTTTCTGTGTCTATGGAGATAATCATTCGGTTTTTGTCCTTGGCTCTACTGATATAGTGTATTACATTGATTGATTTTTGTATATTGAACCATCCCTGCATCCCTGGGATGAATCCCACTTGATCAGGGTGTATGATCTTCTTGATGATCTTCTGCATTCTGTTTACCAGTATCTTATTAAGGATTTTTGCATCTATGTTCATTAGTGAGATTGGCCTATAGTTCTCTTTTTCAGTTGGGTCTTTCTCTGCTTTGGGGATCAAGGTGATGCTTGTTTCCAGGAATGAATTTGGGAGTATTGCTTCCCTTTCAATTTCATTGAAGAGTTTAAACAGTAGTGGCAGCAGTTCCTCTCTAAATGTCTTGTAGAATTCAGCAGTGAAGCCATCAGGGCCCGGGCTTTTCTTAGTTGATAAGTTTTTAATTACATTTTCAATTTCATTGATTGATATTGGGTTGTTCAGAATTTTTAGGTCTTCTTTGTTCAACTTTGGTAATTCATATGTATCTAGGAATCTGTCCATTTCTTCTGTGTTGTCCATCTTATTGGCATATAGGTTCTGGAAGTAGGTATTGATGATCCTCTGGATTTCTGCTGGGTCTGTTGTCATTTCACCCTTTTCCTTCCTGATTGCATGGATTTGGGCCTTTTCTTTCCTTTTTCTGACAAGGTTGGCTAAAGGTTTGTCAATTTTGTTGATTCTTTCAAAGAACCAACTCTTTGCTTCATTGATTTTTTGTATCATTCTCTTAGTCTCCATTGCATTGATTTCTCCTCTGATCTTTATAATTTCCTCCCTTGTATGAGCTTTGGGGTTGTTCTGCTCTTCTTTTTCTAGAAGCTTGAGGTTCAACATCAGGTTGTTTAATTGGGCTCGTTCTATTTTCCTAATATGCGTATTCACTGCTATGAATTTCCCTCAGAAGACTGCTTTCATTGTGTCCCATAGATTCCAATATGTTGTATTGTCATTGTCATTTAATTGAAGGAACTGTCTGATTTCTTCTTTCATTTCCTCTGTGACCCATTGGTTATTCAGAAGTGTGTTGTTCATTTTCCATGTGTTTATGAAATTTTTTGAGTTTCTTTTGCTATGGATCTCCAATTTCATCGCACTATGGTCTGATAATATAAAGGGGATAACTTCGATTCCTTTGTACTTACTTTAACATGTTCTATGTGTGAGTATATGGTCCATTTTTGAGAATGACCCATGTGCAGCTGAGAAGAATGTGTATTCTGATTTTGTGGGGTGGAAGACTCTGTAAACATCTGTTAAGTTCATTTGTTCAAGAGTTCGATTGAGTTCTAGTATTTCATGACTTATTTTTTGTCTAGTTGATCTATCTATTTTTGACAGTGGGGTGTTGAAGTCCCCCACTACAATTGTATTAGTGCATATATGACTTTTCATGTCCGTTAGTATTTGTTTTATATGGTTGGGTGCACTAATGCATAGTTTTCTGTGTTTTCTCCCCTCTACCATACTGACCAGGAATATTTTGGGTGTGGGAAGCTGTGTTGGCCTCTCTATCACACGAAGACAGAGTGAAGAAAGTCTGCAGCTGAACAAGACAAACGAGATATGAACAGAAAAGAAAGGCAGATTGTTTTATGACACCAAGATTGTAGTGGTTTTTAACTGTAATTTAGTTTATCCCAACCTGATAGAGTGACAGAGAGACAAGGCAGGCTCAGTGATAGAATCTTGGAAAACAGTAGCTCGCAAGTAAGAAATATTTAAAGAGTCCAGAGAAGAGACTGGGATAAATAGCCAGAAGAGGTAGGCAGGGGAAGAATTCAAAAATAAAATGTATAATTGTAGCCCAAGGAGGACAAAAATGCCCAGTAGGAAGGCAGAGAAAGGAGCCACTGCTTGGTGACCTTGTCAAGAGTCTAGATGATGGCAAAACATCAATTGTAATGTATTGAGCAATGAAGGAAGGTGGCTAAGAGACATAAACTCTACTTTGTGCTTTTAAGAACTTTGACTTTCTTTAAAAGGAAAGAAAGAAGTATTATGCCAGGTGTGGGAGAAATGACTTAGAAAATAATTTGATACTGTAATTGATTGTTGAAAAGAAGTATTAAACAATATTTGTAGGAAAAGTGAAGAAGAGAGGAGAGGTAGACCAGAAAGGCAAGAGAGTAATGAATGATCTCAAGAAAGCCAGTGCATTTGAAGGTGAAAATAATAAAGAAGGGGGTTTGTATGTTCACTTTCAAGAAAAACAGTGCTCAAGGAGGCTTGGGGACTTTGCTTTATGAATCAACTCACTAAACTCTCCTCCAGTGAGTTTATCTGTGGCCTGGACTGCCTCAGAACAAAATATACAAAAAATTTTATTGACATGAACAAGCAGGGATACAAATAAAGCCATAATTCCCTGCACTAGTCATTTTTAAATACTAGAACTTCCACATCGATGCTATTACTGTACAAAAAGAAAGCAGCTTTATTTTGAGATTAACTGCTAGGTTTTTCTGACATTTTTCACAAGATTTGGTGTTAGTGGTGGTGAGATTGGAGGTACAGTGTTGTTTTATTTAAGATTGTGCTCTAAGCAGAAGATCTTTTTGTTTAATTTCTTGCTGATATAAAACACCTGTGCCTCACTGATCCTAAAGGAATCTATGAGTGCAGCATTATTTCTCTTTGGAAAATTATCAGATTATGAATCTGATTAGATTCAGTTCTTGTCCTAAAGATATTGTGTTCTTCTGTGCTGGAGTTGTTTACTATGTATATTTGATTTTGGAAGTAATATACTGCATAAATAGTAAGGTTTTGGGGGAAACTGTGTACATATTTATCTACATTTACTCTTTTAATGATTATTGTGCTTATCCAATGTTTATGAATTTTGATGAGAATTAATAAGATTTGTGTACAGACTTGAAACTTTTAAAGTTCATTTCAAATGTTCTTTTATATTAGCATTTGGAATCCAAAAGTAAAGATTATAATTCTTTCTTGATATAATAATTTTGACAGCTGTTTAGAAGTTGTATAATTCATAACCATTTAGATTTGCTTTTCATATTATCCTAATACATTTTAAAAATTCTTTCATCTTCCAGAAATTCTTTGGCATTGACTGTATATGCATTAAAATACAAATGAAAGTGATATAAAAATACTTTTCTTATTCTATCATTAAAGAGTATCAATGATAGTGATGTATCATTATTCTTCTAAAGAGGAATAATCTTAGATTTTTTTATATGAAACTATGACATTATTCATCCAGAAATGTTCTGTTTGATTCTAGAAGTATGAACACTGCATAGTAAAAAATTATACAGTGGTACAATGCCAAACCTAGCTTTGAAATATGAAATTTAAAAAAAAAACCCAAAATAATGAAATTCAAAAATAAAATAGAAAACATTTCAGAATAGCTTACTATGAGAAAATGTAGTATTTTACCACTTTAGCTCACTATACCCATTTACTACTATGCCTAGCATTCTTCTCAACATTATTTTATAGTTCATGATGATTATCATGTTGGGAGATGGCATGGAAGGCACTCTAGTTTTAGGTATAAATGGTCATAAATGCTAAGGTCCTGCCTAATACCAAGATTTGAGGTTTCCTTGGATTTTAATCCTCAGTTTTCAACTCTCTGCTTTTCTACCACATGACTCTAAATTATTTAGAATTCAGGCTCCTCCCTTAACCATTTCTTTGAACTTGATTCTTGTCCACTGAATTATAGTTCATTTAACTTAAATTACAGTTTATAGTTTATGGTGGTAAGATAAAACTGACTTAAACAAAGTAGATTAAACAAGCTTTTTGAAAGTAATCATAGGAGGTAAGTTGCAGGATTGAAAAATCCCTTTCAATTTAATGAATGTATTTCAAAAACACAGGGGAAGTTTTTCTTCTAGAATGGCCAAATAAATTCCTACTGGACCCATCTTCCTACAAACTATAAATGCTGCACAAAATACAATAAACAACTATCTTCAGGCTCTAGAGAGTCAACAGCAGCAGAGCAGGCATGTTCAGGAGAAGACACTAAAACTGGAGTAACAGATTCCCATGGGGTGCATTTCCCATTGTTACAGCTTTAACTGTAACAGATTTCATGGCTAACCATAGCCACTGAGACGTAAGGAAATCCAGGAAAGAAAATGATTGATGGAAGAACTGCCAATTGTGTGTATTCTCTCCCCAACTCTCTAACCTAAACCATACTACATGGCACATACTGTAAATGATCAGCTAAGGGCAGTGAAGTGGGGTATATTATGTAGGCCCTTTGGCCAGCCAGCAGTCACCACCTGTACTATTCTTCCTACCATCAAAACCCTATGATAATTTTGAATGCCATCAATACTCTGAGGCCAAAGATTGTGATTGACTCTAACCACATTTTTATCCCAAAGTCTAGGTACTTTAGAACTTAGATTATCATAATATATCTTTGAAGGAATTTCACTGAATATATTTCACCAGTCTCATAAAGAAAAGGAATAAGAAGGGAGACTGATAGCTGCAAAATTAAAAAGGAGGCTCAAATTTATTTAGATCCTCAAGAAACTAAACCACAACAGTGGTGAAAATGGGCTACGTAAAATGAAGTGTGCTTCACTTTTGAAAAAATATACACATGTACTCCTGGAATTGCATAAATCAACTGTGCTGTCAAAACATATATTCTGTAACTTTCACCAAGCCCATTACCTGAAAGAAAGGCTAAAATGCATTTAAAACTTTAAGGATGTAAAGTAATTTAAGGATTTAAGTAATTAACTTGTGCAAGATGCTCTTTCCCTAAGCATATGTAAACATAGACACAGACATACAGCCTTATCAGACTGATAGACAAACAGATAGATAGACTGACTGATGAATAGATGACTTTTTAACAAGAGCATCCTTAGGAACAAAAGGAAAGAAATCTGGAGTCAGCTCGCTTCTACTCCCTGTCTAAAGAAGAAGAAAAGGTAATAAAGCCCATGTGTTATAATGAGGTAAAGAATCAGACATATAATATGCAAGTGTAATTGGATCTCTGTCTTTAAATTAGCATACAATTTTCCTTCCTGAATAAATGATGGCAGTTTAGCACTAATTGATAGTAAAGAGAATTACCAAGCTATTCATAGTGCTCATGTACCAAGACAATCAACATCACTGCTGAAACACAGGGAATAGTCAACAATCACCAGGCCAAATAAACCTAGGCTCAGCACTGGGGGACTTCAGGAGGCCAAAATGATCTTATCTTTGTTCTCAGGAAGTTCAGCATTGCAAGACAGAAGGAGATACATTACCAAACAAAAGATAAATGATAAGAAGGCCTGAGGATTTAGCTCAGTGGTTTCTGCAGCCTGCTGCACAAGTGCAAGGACCAAGGTGGATTCCTGGTACCAAAAAAAAAAAAAGATAAATGATAAGAGAAAAGTAAATACAAATACAGGTATTTTGATGATAGTGTTGAGAGTGATTCTTGTGCTGGCCAGGAAGGTTGGGAAAGAATCATGGAAGTGAATTATCATTTGAATTGAAGAATCTTAGAAGTGTTTGTGTAACACTATTGTCAAAGATCTACTCTTTAGGACAAATGCCTAAAAGTCATTTAATTGTATCTATATTCTTCTATAGAATGAATTTTTAGTCAGCTTATTTGTTTTCATTAGCTTGGTTTAATTTCACCATTGATCTTTTTCACAGACAACCTAATTTGATTAAGAAATTCACTGATTAATAAACTCATTTAGTTTATGAATTTGCAAGGCATTTGTTTGAGTGCTCACTGGATGCCAGTCTTGCAGTCTTCTAACTGTGAGACCAAAGTGACTCCATTTTGCTAAAATCCACCATTCCCCTAGCCTCCCAAATTAATGGTTAAAATGTGTTTGCTCTGGGACAGAAGATACAATCTGTAACAAACCAAAGTTCCTAAGTTAATTACTCAGCCATCTGTTTGCCCAGGAAATAAATGTTCCGGGTCCCCTATCCATAGAACAATCTGTAGATGTGCTGACTGTCAGTACGTAATGGTCGTGACTAATAGCCAGTGTGTCTGCTGACCATCAGTACGTGACAGTCGACCACCAACCTTTGCCCCTTATTTCCCTCATAAAACCTACATGTAACCACCCCTCAACCCCCCGATGCACCTGGCCAATGAAAAATGTACACTTCATGCTTGCTAATTGTCAACCAATCATGTAACTGCTAAATGGAAAATCTCCAAACCTTGCTGTAACCTCTATAAAAACCCCGCTAATTTGAAACTCAGGGCTCTCAATTCTGATCTGCTGCATCGGTGATGATTGAGAGCCCCTGCTCGAGCTTGAATAAATGACCCTTGTGCGTTTGCATCAGAATCGACTCCTTGGTGGTCTTTGGGGACTTTGCGATCTGGGCACAACATTTGGGGGCTCGTCCAGGATCCCCAAAACCCCAGGATCCCCATACCAGAGGGTCAACACTGGCTGGTGAGTGTCTGATGTCTCTTTGTTTGTGTGTAATTCGGGGGCCCAATTTCTGGTTAGGTTGGCAGATGGCCTAGGTAGACACGCTGTGAGGGCCAACAATCCAGGATCCTGGAAAACGTTCTGGATCCTTCTGGAGGGGACAGAGTGCCCCATGGGTATGAGTCTGTAAGACTCCTGGAGGGATGGTGTGGGTCGCTCCCATGGTACAGCGTGAGGCTGTCATCCCATTTCTGGTACTGCCTCTGATCGGGCGGAGGCTGGTTTTGTCTTTTTTGGTTTTTTGTGTGTTTGTTTGTCTGTTTATTGTGGTGACTTGGACTGAGACGATGGGACAGACTGTGACTACCCCTCTATCCCTCATGAGGAACCATTTTAAAAAGGTTAGGGAGTGTGCTCATAACTTAAGTTTAGAAATTAAAAAGACTATATTCATCACCCTTTGTAACTCGGAATGGCCCACCTTTGGGGTAGGTCAGCCACCCAAGGGGACCTTTGATCTAGGGACCACAAAGAGAGTCTGGGAGGTCATCTTCTGTTCTCATACGGGACACCTTGATCGAGTTTCCTACATTGTCACTTGGGAGAGTCTAACCTGTGACCCACCCCCATGGGTCAAGCCCTTTTTGCCTCCACAGAAACAGCAGCCGGAGGTAATCCTGACAGCCTGTGAGAAGATTCCCAGACAGCGCGACAAGAAAAAGCAAACCAAAACCAAGCCAACCACGCCGCTTTACCCGGTCCTCCAAGGAGAGACTGAAGATCTCATTCCCCTCCCCCCTTACTCTCTCTCTTCTCCCCCACCACAGCAGGCAGAAAGAAATGACCCAGCCCCAGCTGGAGCTGGGGAAGGAGGGCCGGCCCCGGGTACCGGCAACCATGATGGCCCCACCCAGAATACTCACCACCGGCATGCTGCCTCGCTGGCAGGCCTGGCAGACTCTACTGTTTGTCTGCTGAGAGCGATAGGGCCCCCTGATGAGCATGGTAACCAGCCTCATCATTACTGGTCCTTTGCCACCAGTGACCTTTATAACTGGCATACTCAGCAAGCCAAATTCTCTGATAACCCTAGGGATTTGATTAACCTGTTAGAAACTGTCTTGTTCACCCATCAGCCCACCTGGGATGATTGTCAACAACTTCTCCAATCCCTTTTCACCTCTGAGGAGAGAGAAAGGATCCAAGGGCAAGCCATAAAATCAGTGTTGGGAGAAACAGAGGGCCCCCTCAATGAACAACAGCAGGCCCGTGTTGAGGCACAACTTCTGTCCACCCATCCCCCATTGCAAGTTAATTCCTCGGGCGGGAGAGAAGCTCTCCAAAACTACCATCAGCATCTACTAGCCGGCTTGAGGGGAGCCGCTCGAAAGCCTACCAATTTGAACAAGGTAAGCAAGGTCCTTCAAAGACCTGAAGAATCCCCTTCTGCCTTTCCAGAGCGTCTGTTGGAAGCATACCATATGCATTCTCCAATTGACCCAGATGCCCCTGCAAATCAACAGGCAATTAATTTGGCTTTTGTTACTCAGTTGGCCCCAGATATTAAAAAAAACTGCAGTGGATGGAAGGATTTGAGGGAGAGAATAGGAAAAAGTTGATGAGTGTGCCAATGAAGGTGTTTAACAATAGGGATCCTTTTGAGGATAGAATGGCTAAAAAGATAAGAAAGACAAACATTACAGCCTTGGCAGATGGAGGTTTTATCTGAAAGGAATACAGAGAAAATAAAAAAAGAAGATAAAAGTAAAGTATGGCCCTTGTTAGAGAAGGATCAATGTGCATATTGCAAAGAGAAGGGCCATTACAAGAGGGATTATGAAAAGTTAAAAAGAAAGTGAGAGAAAGAGACTAAGAAAAAAAGAGACAGGGTTCTTCTAGGGGATAAAAAAGATTGACGAGGCCAAGGTGGGGATCTCCAAACACATCCACTGACTCCAGAAAGCCGGCATCTTGATCCCTTGCTAGACAGCCTGGAATACACCACTGCTTCCCATGAAAAAGCCCAACACCTCAGACTTCAGACCAGTACAGGATTTATAAAAAGTAAACAGCCAGGTGGAGACTGTTCACCCAACAGTACCAAACCCCTGTACTCTGTTGAGTCTGTTCCCTCCCCGTCATGTGTGGTACTCAGTATTCGACCTTAAAGATGCATTTTTCAGCCTGCCTCTAGCACCTGTGAGCCAGCCCCTCTTTGCCTTTGAATGGACTGACCCAGACACTGGAACAACCGGACAGTTGACATGGACCCGGCTGCCGCAGGGATTCAAAAACTCCCCCACTCTGTTCGGCGAAGCTCTCAGCAAAGATCTGCAAGAGGTAAGAAAAGTGTTTCCCCAGACAACTGTTCTTCAGTATGTTGATGATCTCCTGGTGGTGACTTCAACCGATAAAGAATGCATTGCAGCCACCGAGGGCCTCCTGAAAGCCCTCCAGGAACTGGGATATCGGGTGTCCTGGAAGAAAGCTCAACTCTGCTGGACCAAGGTAACCTACTTGGGCTATATTCTTGAAAAGAGAAAGAGGAGGCTGGCAGAATCGAGAGTATCCGCAATTCTCCAGATTCTGAAGCCAGGCTCAAAAAAACAGGTGTGAGAGTTCCTAGGGGAGGTTGGCTATTGCAGGATTTGGATTCCTGGCTTTGCTGAGATTGCCAAACCCCTGCATGAGGCCACTGTGGGAGGAAATACACCCCTCGAATGGACTGAGGCTTGCCAGCAGGCATTTCAATTGCTTAAGACTGCACTTGCATCAGCACCAGCCCTGGCATTGCCAGACTTATACAAGCCCTTTACCTTGTATGTGACAGAGAAAAATGGGGTGGCTAAGGGAGTGATTACTCAGCTTTTGGGGCCATGGAAGTGGCCTGTGGCATACCTCTCAAAGAAGCTTGACCCAGTGGCCCGAGGGTGGCCTAATTGAGGACAATAGCAGCAGCAGCAGCTGCTTTAATCCGAGTGGCTGACAAATTGACCTTTGGACAGGATTTAACTTTGATCACTCCCCATGCCTTTGAGCCCTTGTTGAATAGCTCACCTAGCAAATGGCTGTCTAATACCAGACTGTTACAATATCAAGGACTCTTATTAGAACAGCCACGCATTAAGTTTGCCATCACCACTGGCCTCAATCCGGCTACTCTACTCCCAGAATCTGATGAACAAATGCCCATCCATGATTGCCTTGAGACTCTTGAAAACTCGAGGGGAGGACGTCCAGACTTGACGGACCAGGCCTTCCCCTGCACAGAGATAACGTTCTATACTGATGGGTGCAGTTTCATTCGTGATGGTGTACGGTATGCTGGAGTGGCAGTAGTCAACCAGGACCAACAGAAAAACCTGAATATACAGACAAGGAGATAATGAAAATGAACAGGAGACACTGGACTCGAGGAAAACATGGGTGGTGGACAACTAAGGAGGAAAAGGTGCTGCTCCCAGCTGCTGTAACAGACACGTTGCTGTGAGAACTACATGAGTCCACCCATCTCGACAAGAAAAAGATGGTGGCTGCCTTACAACCCCATTTCGTCAGCCAGGGATTAGCCCAAAAGGCCCAGGACATGGTGAGACGATGCCCCACCTGCCTCAAGGTAAATGCTAATCGGGTAACCGGGCCCCCTGGGGTCCAACACAGAGGACTAATTCCAGGAAGACATTGGGAGTTAGACTTTACTGAAATAAAGCCTGGCATGTATGGGTACAAGTACCTGCTAGTTTTTGTAGATATATTTTCAAGATGGGTAAAAACATACCCCACTAAGAGGGAGACAGCTGAAGTAACAGTTAAAAAGCTCCTGACAGAAGTAGTTCCCCATTTTGGTTTGCCCTTAACTCTGGGGTCCAACAATGGTCCAGCCTTTATGGCTAAGATATCTAAATTAATTAGTAATATCCTTGGAATAAAGTGGAATCTACACTGTGCCTATAGGCCTCTAAGTTCAAGACAGGTAGAAAGAACAAATCAAACTTTAAAGGAGATTCTGACTAAATTATGCTTGGAGACTGAACTAGGTTGGGTAGAGCTTCTCCCTTTTGCCCTCCTCTGAATGAGGTGCAGTCTCAAGCCTCCCCTCAATCTGTCCCCCTTCCAGATTGTTTATGGGTGATCTCCCCCAATCATTCCATTAATAGATGTAGAATTGAAGGAAAAATTTTCCCACCTTCGACTCCTTAAATCCTTAAAAGCAGTTCATCAGCTTCAGTCAGAGCTACATGAGACATTACAAAAGAAAATGACTAGTCCAAATAAAAAACCTTTACAACCTTTACCCTATAAGCCGGGAGATTTGGTTTTAATTTGCAGGTTTGATTCCAAGACCCTGGAACCTCGTTGCAAGGGACTGGTTCCTGCTGTCCTGTCAACTCCCTTGGTGGTGAAGGTGGCTGGACATTCTGCCTGGATACATCGCAACCATCTGAAAACAGGACCCCCCGTGGATGTCAAAAGGACAAATGGAAGGTTATCAGCCAACCAGGTGACCAAAAGCTAAGACTGGAATGGGTTGAAGATGTTTCACCTTAATGATAATATTCTCTGGGACAATGATATTATTGCCCCCAAGAAGACTAGACCACACACAAAAAAAATGTATAGATTCAATTGGCAAACTCTCTTAACTTGTCTGAATTCTGCTTAAATGTTGAGGTAAATTTCCATTATGTGCTGGAAAGCTGTCTCATTCCGGTATACACCTCTTTAGAATTAATACGACCCTATACCCTATTTAAGGACATCCCAGAAAAAAATCTTACTTACATGGATAGTTATAATTGAGGGCATGACACCTGCTGTAAACCTAAAAATGCTGTCAAATTATATACACCCAAGGTAATTATGTCAAACAAAACTGAATGTGCTATATATGAAAATTGTACAACCAAATGTCTGAGGATAAAACGGTCAGAAGAGATGTCCTGCCATATAAAACAAAAATTGTGTGTAACAATTGTCATATCTCCCTGCCCACAAGATGGTTTTATACCTGTAAAAAAAATAACCTTTAATTTATTCCAGCAAATTTAACCAAGACCCATTGCTGTTTGAGTTGTCTAGCTGTAGTGTTGCCAGAGTCTCGTTCATCAGAAAATGCATTAACACTGTACAGCTGATGGTACTCAGGTCCCAATACCAGCCAGTCTCTACAGACCTAATAAAATTAACCCCCAGAGGCCCATGATTGGTCCTCTATAGCATCATGAGAAGGGGGGAATGTGAGACCAAAGCGACTCCATTTTGCTAAAATCCACCATTCCCCTAGCCTCCCAAATTAATGGTTAAAATGTGTTTGCTCTGGGACAGAAGATACAATCTGTAACAAACCAAAGTTCCTAAGTTAATTACTCAGCCATCTGTTTGCCCAGGAAATAAATGTTCCGGGTCCCCTATCCATAGAACAATCTAGATGTGCTGACTGTCAGTACGTAATGGTAGTGACTAATAGTCAGTGTGTCTGCTGACCATCAGTATGTGACAGTTGACCACCAACCTTTGCCCCTCACTTCCCTCGTAAAACCTACATGTAACCACCCCTCAATCCCCCAATGCACCTGGCCAATCAAAAATGTACACTTCATGCTTGCTAATTGTCAACCAATCATGTAACTGCTAAATGGAAAATCTCCAAACCTTGCTGTAACCTCTATAAAAACCCTGCTAATTTGAAACTCAGGGCTCTCAATTCTGATCTGTTTCATCGGTGATGATTGAGAGCCCCTGCTCGAGCTTGAATAAATGACCCTTGTGCGTTTGCATCAGAATCGGCTCCTTGGTGGTCTTTGGGGACTCCGAGATCTGGGCATAACACTGACACCAGCCACAAGCAGTAAGTAACCAACCACCTGGCCTTTGCTCTGACACCTATTGGGTGGGAAGAGACAGATCTGATTTAAAAAATAATGAAAAAAACCTTTTCATTATATGTGAATGAAAGGTGTCACCCACTAGCTTCATTCATTCATCTAACAAATACGTGAGGTGAGTAGTTACTGTGTAACAATCATAAAGGACAAAGAAAATAGTAATTCATTTAATCCTTATATCTGTTCCCAGGGGACTAGTAATCCAACCGCTATACTGATTAATCCTGACCCTATCATGAATCACTTAAACCTGGGATCCTAATATTACAGATAGATGAGCTAGATAGAAATATTCTAGGCAGTCAGATAGAGGTCCTTGAAAGGGTCAGGACAAAGACACACCACAGTTGCAGTGGAGACACATCGGCTGAAAACCAGGCCTTCCTTAAGATGAAGACAATGTGACCAGACCTACATACTTCCTCAGAGGACAAACACTGGGCCTAATGAAGTCTAGATAGACATCAACCACCATGGTGAGTGAACAGAGACCTCTGGACCCACCACTTCCTAGGAGAATCTTTTGCTTTTTCCATTCACAGTTGTTATGGGACTTGTTTCCCAATTGGAGCACCATTACCTAAGTGGCTATATTTGTAATCGTATTGGATGTTCATGGCTATGACCCACATGCCCATGTGGGTTTCATCCTATAAAACTCCTCTCTAAAGTGGGGTCCCCAGCTATCCACTAGGGAGAATTCCTACCCCCCATGAGCTTTCCTAACAATTAATATCTTCATACTCTTAACTTCTCTTTTTCCTAGGACTCATTCTTTGATTTTTAGAGAACAAGAACTCAGTGTATCATATAGTTAACTGGTTGGGAGATATAATATTTCATATTTCATCTCCAGTATTATTTCCTGTAACACTAACATTGTCTCTCTAATTAAAATTACCTGGAGATTTTTTTGAAATGCTGATCCTGAGATTCCCAGGGACCACTTCTAACAGTTTCATGCAATAATTGTTAGGTAAGGTCCAAAAAATTTCTATTTTCTAAAATTTTGTAAGTTACAACCAAGCACAATTAAGTTGTTGTCATTTGTATAATTAACCTCTTATTATTCATCTAGTTATGTAAAATATTCTCTTTCTCCAATTTTCTCCTCCTCTTCTATGCCTCATATTGATACAAGGATGGCACAGGAGATGAAATATGACCTCCAAATGATATAAGAGAAATATTATATCTCCCAACCTCTTAAATGTCTAATATGCCAAGTTTGTGTTCTCTAAAACTGAAGAATGAATTCTAGGAACAATGAAGGTTAAGAGTAGGAAATGTTTATTGAGAAGAAAGCTCCTCAGAGGCAGGAGAGGTCCCAAATGGGTAGCTGAGGCCCCCACTTTACAGAAAAGTTCTATAGATCAAAAACCCCACAGGTACAACGTGAGTTAAAGCTATAATCAACCAATAAAGTTCCAAGTATAGTTGCTTAGGTATTAGTGATCCAATGGGGAAACCAGTCATGTAGCAATTATGCATGGAAATAACAAAGACTTTTTGTAGGAAGTGATGGGTCCAGAGGTCTTGGTCACTCACCAGAGTGACTGTTTTCTATCTAGACTTCACTAGGCCTGGTGTTACCATGTGTCTTGTCCTTTGGGGAAGTATCCAGGCCTGGACATTTCATCTTTATTTTGAGGCCTGGTCTCTAGAAGATGTGTCTCTGGTCACAGTTGTAATGTGTTTTACCTTTGTCCTGACTGTCTCTAGGGCCTAGGCCTATATGACTGTCTAACATATTTCTACCTAACTTAGCTGTCTGTAATAATGTGACAGGACTTTTATTCTTTTAATCATTAGCATCAGAATCCTGGATTTAACCAACTATTTGACAATTTTTATGTCATTTTCTTTTCTTTTTTTAATTAATTATATTGGTACATTTAAGGTGCACAATATAATGACATTTGTCATTGGAAATCTGCACATTTACATAATCCATCTTGGTTCTTATTTTTTCTCCCTTCCTCTGCCCTCCCTTCAACACCTCCATCCCTCCCTATCTACAAAGACTTTGTTTCCATTTTTTCTTTTTCTCATATTAATTCCATTCCTTTCTTTCTTTTCCCCTACCCTTACCATTTCCCTTTCCCCTTTGGATGTTTTCTTATTTCACATTATCTATTACATCTTTTAGTCCTTATTTACACTTTCAGTTTCTCATATTAGAGAAACTACTAAGTATTTACACATGTGTGTCCTATTTATTTCACTTAAGAGAATCACCTCAAAGTGCATCCATTTAGCTATAAATGTCTCTAGTTTCTCATTCTTTATGGCTAATACTCCATTTTATTAAAAAAAACACATATTCTTTATTCAGTCTCCAGTTGATGGGCAATTAGGCTGTTTCCAAGTTTAAGCTATTACAAATTGTGCTCCTATGAACATGGGTGAACATATATCACTGTGGTATGATTCTTTTAATTCTTTGGGGAACATACCCAGCAGGGGAATAGCTGGGTCAAATGGGACTTCCAGTCCTAGTTCTTTGAGGTATCTCCATACTGATTTCCACAGTGGTTGTACCAGTCTACACTCCCACCAGCAGTGAAGCAGGGTTTCTGTATCCCCACAGCCATGGCAGCATTTGTTATTGGTTGATATCATGATAGCAGCCATTCTTTCTAGGGTGAGGTGGAATGTCAGTGTTGTTTTCATTTGCATCTCTCAAATGACCAGTGATGGTGAACATTTTTTCCTATGTTTATTTGCCATTTCTACTTCTTTGCCTGAGAGATGTCTGTTCATTTCAGATGCCCGTTTTTGGATTGGGTCTATAAATTTGGGAGGTCTGATTTTTTTTTAAGTTCTTTATAGATTCTGAATAGTAGACTTTGTCTGAGGGACAGCCGGTGAAAAAATTTTCCCATATTGTGGGTTGTCTCTTCACTCTGTTGGTGGTTTCTCTTGCTGTGCAGAAGCTTTTCAGTAAGAAGGGATCCCACTTGTTGATTGTGCTGGTTCACAGGCAACTGAGGTTTTGTTCATAAAATCTTTTCCTACACCAATGTCTTCAAGAGTTCTACCTACCCTCTTTTCCAGTCAGTTCAGCGTTTCTGTTTTAATATTTAGATCTTTAATCCATATCGATTTTAGTTTAGTGCATGGTGAGAGATACAGATCTAGTTTTAATCTTTGGGAAGTTGAAACCTAATTTTTCCAGCACCCTTTATTAAAGAGGCTATTTTTCCTCCAGTGAGGGTGTTTGGCTCCTTTGTGGAAGAGGAGGTGAGTGAGTGTGTCTGGAGTTGTTTCTGCATCTTCTAATCTGTTCCACTGGTCCTCAGGTCTGTTTCTTTGCCAGTACCATGCTATTTTTATCACAGTAGCTTTGTAGTATAGTTTCAAGTTGGGGGTGTGATACTTCCTCCCATGTCTCTGTTGCCTAGAATTGCTTTTACTATTCTAGGTCTCTTCTTCCAAATGAAATTTTCTATTGTTTTCTCTAGGTCTGTGTAGTATGCTGCTGGGATTTCCATTGAGATTGCATTGAATCTACATAGCAGTTTGGAAGTATGGCTATTTTCACAATGTTGATTCTTCTTACACAGGAGCAAGGGATGTCTTTCCATTTTCTGATATCTTCTTCAACCTCTTTTTTCAGAGTGTTATAGTTTTCCAGGTAGAGGTCTTTGATTACTTTTGTTAGGTGGATTCCTAGATATTTCAGTTTTTTGGATGCTATTGTGAAAGGAATTGATTGCTCAATGAGTCTGTTGTTCCTATAGAGGAAAGCAATGGATTTTTGTGTGTTGACCTTGTAGCCAGCTACTTTACTGACTGTGGTTATTAAGTCTAGAAGACTTTTGGTTTAGTTCTTAGGGTCTTCTATATAGAGTAACATGTGATCTGCAAATAATGACAATTTCATTTCTTCATTTTCTATCTTTATTCCTTTTATTTCTTTCCCTTGTCTAATTGCCATGGCTAATGTTTCCAAAACTATATTGAACAGGAGTGGTGATAGTGGATATTCTTTTCTTGTTCCTGATTTTAGTGTGAAGGATTTCAGTTTTCAACCATTTAGTATGATATTGGCTGTTGGTTTTTCATAGATGACTTTTATCAGATTGAGGTAGAGTCTATTCCAACTTTTTGTAGGGCTTTTATCATAAATTCATGTTGGATTTTGACAAGAGCTTTTTTCTACATCTATTTAGATGATCATGTGGTTTTTGTCCTTGGCTCTATTAATATAGTGTATTGTATTTTTGATTTGCATATATTGAACCATCCCTTCATTCCTGGGATGAATACCACTTGGTTAGGGTGTATGATCTTCTTGATGATCTTCTGCATTCTATTTGCCAGTATCTTATTGAGGATTTTTGCACTTATGTTCATTAGTGAGATTGGCCTATAGTTCTCTTTTTCGGTTGGGTCTTTCTCTGCTTTGGGGATCAAGGTGATGCTTGCTTCCAGGAATAAATTCAGGAATATTCTTTCACTTTCAATTTCATTGAAGAGTTTAAATTGTAGTGGTATTAGTTCCTCTCTAAATATCTTGTTGAATTCAGTAGTGAAGCCATCAGGACCCGAGCTTTTCTTAGTTGATAAGTTTTAATTGCATTTTCAATTTCTTTGACTGATATTGGGTCGTTTAGAATTTTTAGGTCATCTTCCTTCAACTTTGGTAATTCAGACATATCTAGGAATCTGTCCATTTCTGCTGTATTTTCCATCTTATTGGCGTATAGGTTCTTGAAATAGGTATTCATGATCATCTGGATTTCTGCTGGGCCCATTGTAATTTCATACTTTTCATTCCTAACTGCATGCATTTGGGCCTTTTCTTTCCTTTTTTGATCAGGTTGGCTAAGGGTTTGTCAATTTTGTTTATTCTTTCCAAGAACCAACTCTTGGTTTCATTGATTTTTTTTTGTATTGTTCTGTTAGTCTCCATTGCATTGATTTGTGACCGATCTTTATAATTTCCTCCCTTCTATGGGCTTTGGGCTTGTCCTGCTCTTTTTTTTTAGAACCCTGAGTTTCAGCATCAGGTTGTTTAATTGGGGTCACTCTGTTTTCCTAATATGAGTATTCACTGCTATGAATTTCCCTCCTGAGACTGCTTTCATTGTGTCTCTCAGATTCTGATATGTTGTAGTGGCACTATCATTTAGTTGTAGGAACTGTGTAATTTCTTCTTTAATTTCATGTGTGACCCATTGGTTATTCAGAAGTGTGTTGTGCAGTTTCCATATTTTTATGAAATTCTTTGGTTTCTTTTGCTATTGATCTCCAATTTCATCACAATGTGGTCTGACAATATACAGGGGATAACTTCAATTCCTTTACACTTACTTAAACATGTTCTATGAGTGAGAATGTGGTCTGTTTTAGAGAACAAACCATGTGCAGCTGAAAAGAATGCATATTCTGATTTTGTGGGGTGGGACACTGTAAACATCTGTTAAGTTCATTTGTTCAAGAGTTCGATTGAGTTCTAGTATTTCATTATTTATTTTTTGCCTAGTTGATCTATCTATTTGTGACAGTGGGGTGTTGAGGTCCCCCACTACAATTGTATTAGTGGATATATGACTTTTCATGTCTGTTAGTATTTGTTTTATATAGTTAGGCACACTAGTGTTTGGTGTATACATATTTATGATTGTCATCTCTTCCTCTTGGATTGTTCCCCTTACAAGGATGAAGTGTCCTTCTTCATCTCTCTTAATCAGTGTTGGTTTGAAATCCACTTGATTTGCAAAGAGGGTAGTACTCCTGCTTTTTTGGTGGTTCCTGTCACATGGACTATTGTTTTCCATGCTTTAACTTTCAGGCTATGAGTTTCTTTTTGAATTAAATGTTTTTCTTGCATGCAGCATATTGTTGGATCTTGCTTCTTGACCCATTTTGCTGGTCTATTTCTTTTGATTGGTGAATTGAGAACATTAACATTGATGGTTATAATTGATATATACTGATTTATCATTGTGATGACTTTTTCTTTTTGTTGGAATCTCCCCCTCTGTGTTTAATTTCTTGTTGTGCCTGATGAATTCATTCTGCTGGGCTTCCTGGGGTTGTGATCCTCATTGTCTTTTCCTAGGATATTGTCTAAAATTTTTTGGCATTCATGAAGTTCCTAAGGTACTCTTTGTCATGAAAGTATCTTATTTCACCATCAATTTTGAAAGATAGTTTTGCAAAGTACATCCATCTGGGTTGGAGGTTGTTTTCTTTTAGGGCTTGAAATATATCACTCCAACCTCTTCTTTCCTTGAGTGTTTGTGTTGAGAAGTCTGCTGTGATTCTGATGGGCTTTCCATTGTATGTGATTTGTTTCTTTTCTCTAACTGCTTGTAGAATTTTGTTCTTCTTTGTGTTTCTGGAATGTTAACTATTATATGCCTATGTGTAGATGTTTTTAGATCAAGGCTACTTTGAGTCCTATATGCCTCACTTATCTCTATGTCAATTTCTTTTCCCATATTTGTGAAGTTTTCTGCCATCACTTCTGTGGGGTTTTTTTATGTTATCTGCCCTATGTCCTGTTTTTTCCTTGACTCCTATCACTGTTATTTTTCTTTGAATCATGTAGCAGCTGCTGGATTTATTTCTTGTGGTCTCTTACTATTTTTAAGAATTTTTTCTTTTCCTGGTCATTAATTGCAATCTTATCTTCTATATCTGAAATTCTATCCTCACATTGGCTCATTCTACTGTGTAAACTTTCAATGGAGTTTTTAATCTCTTGGAAATCTGCTTGCATCTGTTTTCTGGATTCCATTTGTTTCCTATGTTGTGATTCTATCATATTTCTCAGCTCCTCTATTTTTCTTTATCTCTGTCCACTCTAGATTTATTAATCATGTCTTGTACTATGGGCTCAATCTCTGCTGTTATCTGAGAAATTATTTCTGATTTCATTCTTTCTAGAGGTTGAGTTGCCAGTTCAGGCAGTCCAGGTGGTTGAGTATCAGACTGATCCAACTTGTTGCCCTCTGGGGTTCCCTTAGGTGATCTGGAACTCTGGTTTAGGGACTTATTTACATGTCTTCTCATTTCAACAGATGAAGCCTGCTGTGTCTTTTTTGAGGTGACTTTTTGCTCACCCAGTGGTCTTGAATTCTCAGCAAGCCACTCACCAGTACACCAATTCCTGGGTTCAGAGTGGTGGACTTCTAGATCCCTGAACCGACCTGTTGTCTGGGTGGGCTTCTGGCTGGGGCCTGAGCACACTTGGGATGGTATCTAGGCATGCCTCTTGCTGGGGCCCCTATATAGCTATTGTCTGGGAGGGCCTTTGGTTGGGGGCTGTACACCCCAGTTTCTTTTGTCTGCACAGGCTTTGGCTAGGGTCTCCTTGCACTTATCAATGGTATTGGGGCCAGCCTCTGGGTATTGCTTGTGTGCCTGTACAGCTTTTCTCCAGGTGGGTCCCTGGCTGTGGCAAATGGTATGGCAAGCCTCTGGCTGTGCCCATGCAGCCCCTTCTGGGTGGGCCTTTGTCTTGGGTGAGTGTTCCTGAGCCTCTGGGGTTGGGTCAGACCACGGGCTGGGATCCTCCTGCAGCCACGCAGGTCTGGGCCACAGAGCTGCTTCCTGGGATCTGCAGGCACTCACCAGTCTATGTCATTTTCCTAAAACACATCTGGTCATATCAAACCTGCAAGTGTCTACTGCACGTTTCTTTTTTGCTACCTCAGCATTTAATTGTTCAAAACAATATCACGTTAATAATGCTGTAAAAGGTAATTAATTTGGTCTCTATTTGTCTGCCAACTGTGATCATTGAAAAAGTCTAAGTTGAAGCATACCAGGAAAATTTTATAACTATACTAAGGAATCCATGCAGGAATATATGATAATTCTTTTCAGAAGTGTTATAAAAAAACACTTATAGACACTACTACACATGCCAACTCAAAAGTATCAAACTATTCATTAATTTTTATGCAAAAAGATGCTCAACAAACATTAAATTTCAGCTTAGTTTGGGCTTCTTAAACTACAGTGTGGGTGCGGGGGAAGGATAAATCGTAAATGAAAAATAATCTTACTATAAAATAATTTCAGCCATGTAGTAACCATGTACTTTTGTAAAGTAAAAAGCTGAGTTACAATAATGAAAACATTGTGGATTGTCTCTTCACACTGCTGGTGGTTTCTGTTGCTGTGCAGAAGCTTTTTAATAAGAAGAGATCCCATTTGTTGATTGTTTGTGCTAGTTCACGGGCAACTGAGGTTTTTTTCATAAAATCTTTTCCTACACCGATGTCTTCAAGGGTTCTACCTAACCTCTGTTCCAACTGGTTCAGAGTTTCTATTTTAATATTTAGGTCTTTAATCCATTTTGATTTTAGTTTAGTGCATGGTGAGAGATACAGGTCTAGTTTTAATCTTTGGCAAGTTGAAGCCCAATTTTTCCAGCACCATTTATTAAAGAGGCTATCTTTCCTCCAGTGAGGGTGTTTGGCTCCTTTGTTGAAGATGAGATGGCTGAGTGTGTCTGGCATTGTTTCTGCATCTTCTAATCTGTTCCACTGGTCCTCAAGTCTGTTTCTTTGCCAGTACCATGCTGTTTCGATCACAGTAGCTTTGTAGCAGAGTTGCAGGTTGGGGATTGTGATACCCCCTGCCATGTCTCTGTTACCTAGAATTGCTTTTGCTATTCTGGGTCTCTTCTTGCTCCAAAAGAATTTTTGGATTGTTTTCTCGAGGTCTATGAAGTATGCTGCTGGGATCTCAATTGGAATTGCATTAAATCTATATAGTAGTTTTGGAAGTATGGCCATTTTCACTCTATTAATCCTTCCTACCCAGGAGCAGGGGATGTCTGTCCATTTTCTGATATCCTCTTCAATCTCTCTTTTCAGAGTGTCATAGTTTTCAGAGAAGAGGTCTTTGATTTCTTTTGTTAGGATGATTCCTAGGTATTTCAGTTTTTTGGATGCTATTGTGAAAGGAATTATTTGCCCTATTTCTCTCTCAATGGATCTGTCATTCGTGTAGAGGAAAGCTATTGATTTTTGTGTGTTGACCTTGTAACCAGCTACTTGACTGAATTTGGTTATTAAGTCTAGAAGACTTTTAGTGGAGTTCTTGGGGTCTTCTGTATAGAGTATCATGTCATCTGCAAAGACAATCCACAATGTGGGAAAAAATCTTCACCTGCTCTTCCTCAGACAAAGGTCTACTATCTCGAATCTATAAAGAACTTAAAAAGATCAGACCTCCCAAATTTAAAGACCCAATCCAAAAATGGGCATCTGAAATGAACAGACATTTCTCAAAGAAGTAGAAATAGCAAATAAATACATGAAAAAATGTTCAACGTCAGTGGTCATTCAAGAGATGCAAATGAAAACAATGCTGAGGTTCCACTTCACTTCAGAAAGAATGGCTGCTATCATGAAATCAACCAATAACAAATGCTGGCGGGGCTGTGGGGAAAGAGGATCCCTGCTCCACTGCTGGTGGGAGTGTAGACTGGTGGAAGCACTGTGGAAATCAGTATGGAGATACCTCAAAGAACTAGGACTGGAAATCCCATTTGACCCCACTATTCCACTGCTGGGGTTCTTCCCCAAAGAATTAAAAGAATCATACCACAGTATTATGTGTTTACCCATGTTCATAACAGCACAGTTTGTAATGGAAACCACCCAAATGCCCATCAACTGGAGACTGGATAAAGAAAATGTGGTTTTTTTATAAAATGGAGTAGTAACTCAGCCATAAAAAGTGAGAAATTAGAGACATTTATAGCTAAGTGGATGCACATTGAGGCAATCCTCTTAAGTGAAATAAATAGGACACACATATGTAAATACCAAATAGTTTCTCTGTTGTGAGAAATTGAAAGTGTAAATAAGGACTAAATGCATAATAGGTCATGTGAAATAGGAAGAAAAGGGGCAAAGGGGAAGGAAGTGGGAGGGCTAAGGGAAAGGATAGAAGGGAATGGGATTAATATGAGAAAATCGAAAAATAGGAACAAAATTTTTGTAAATAGGGAGGGCTGGAGGGATTGAAGGGAGGGCTGGGCAAGGGTGAAAAACAAGAACCAAGAGAGACTATGTAAAGGTGCAAACTTCCAATGATGAATGTCATTATATTGTATACCTAAAATGTACCAATGATTAGAATGAATAACCGATAATGTAAAATAGGAATAAAAGGTCCAAAGGAGTAGGGGTAGTGGGAGGCACAGGGGAAAGGAAAGAAGGGAAAGGAAAAAATGATGAGAAATGGAAAAAATGGAAATAAAGTCTTTGTAAATAGGGAAGGGTGGAGGGCGTGAAGGGAGGGCTAGGAATGGGGAAAAAATAAAAACCAAGATGCATTATACAAAGGTACAATTCCCAATGAGAAATGTAATTGTGTTGTATACCTACAATGTACCAATAAAAGAATTTAATACAAAAAAAAATAATGAAAACAGCTGGGAACCTCTGTGAGTTAAGAAAATATTACTTGCATAAGAACAAGAAAAATGCACTGTAAAAGCAAAGGGCTGAATTTAAAGACTATGAACACTAGGCTTCTAGCCGTGTTTAACTTTCCACTTCATACCATTGCAATTTCTCCCTCCTGATTTAGAGACAGTGCGCCACATGAAGCACCTGAGGAGTGTCTCTTGTGCACCATGCATGCTGAGCTCGCCTTGTGGTCACAGATGACTGAACTGTGGTTCCAGAACTCAGTCAGCCCTGTTACCCTGACAGAGGGCACCTGGGAGGGAAGACTGCCACCTAAGGGAATCTACAAAATAATCCACCAGAACAAACTCTGTGTGTGGGCGTGTGTGTGTGTGTGTGAGAGTGTGTGTGTGTGTGTGTGTGTATGTTGTTAGGGGCTAAGAAAGGATAATGTTAAAATAAATTTAAAGCATCTCTGAAATGATACAGGTCAAAAACCTTAATTTAATACTGAACATTGGAGTGTCAAAGACTTTCAATCTGAGCAGCCATCCATGTTGCAGCAGTCTTTCTTGAGGACAAATATTAAAGACTAAAATATGAAGACATGTGGTGGAAAGTATCTCATCTAAAAAGAGAGAAATTTCTCTAAGACATTATTCCACATTCAAAGAAAACACATAATTGCCATCTCTTATAACAACTACCTCAAACTTTTGGGTAAATGATATATATTTTAAAATACTTTTTTGTAGTACTTGAGATTGAACCCAGGGTATTTGCACTGAAATTGCCCAGGCTGGGCTTGAACTCAGATTTTTTTTGCCTTATCCTCCCACAGTGCTGGCATTACAGATGCACACCATCATACTTAGCTAATACATAGTTTTTCTTTTTGAGTATACACATTGTGAATTTTTTTGAAAGTTTTTGAAAATGAACAAATATTTTCATTAAAGGAAGCTGAGCTTTTGAAAAATATCTTTCTTTCTATACCTACCCTAATAAATGCTTTATTAAAATACATGCAACTTTTCTCTGAAATATGCCTGTGAAATTATTATTAAAATAATATAAATACTCTGGAAAAGTGTCAGTTCTTAAATGTAGTACTGTGATTTTCAGGAAATAAAAGTCCAATATCATGTCTTCATTTATTTTTATGCAAAACAAGCCCTTTCCTTAGTATGAATAATTTATTTTCATAATTTACTCATATTACAATCATTTTATGTCCACTATTTCTCTGTCTTTGCTATTTTAAGACTGCTGTCCTTGAGGGACAGCCACTTTCTTCCTTGATCTTTCTCACCTGCCCTTTCCTTTTTGACATGGACTTAATTTTCATTGCAAAAGATCCCTGCTCTACTGCATCATTTTTCTCAGAGCACAAAGAATGCTGGGACATGATGTTGCTTCATTTCAGGTGTTTTCTAAGAGCTTGGAAAGAATAGGGGCCTCTGAGAGAAAACAGCCAAGTAATCATTCAAATACTACTGGGTGTGAATGAATGAGTGACAGCCCATGGTGGTTTCTAAAAATCAAGAACCAGTTCTAGGACAGATCACATTATTACTGAAATCATGTTTCTCTACCTATCACTGTTATGCATTGGATTAGCTATGTGTTTCTGAACAAACAGCTTTACACTACAGACTGGAAGCCCATAGGTCTAACTAGAAGAGACATAATTTTCAGCTGTCATTTGACTCGAACTTGCTAATGCTTCCAGCAGATGGAACATGCCTCAGTGACCAGACATATTCGTGCAGCTCTGTGGATGAGGCTCTGTTGGTGTCATCTGTACCAACCTCACAATTCTCAGTGAAATGTGCTTATTGCCTTAGTGTTGACAGAGCCTCATCTACACACTCTCATCTCACCCTCATTACAATCACAAGGATAAAGAACTGAGATGACTAATTTCACTGGTTTCACTAACATGATTTTAAATTCTGATCAATGGTTTTATCTTAGTGATGTAACTCTACACAAAACTAATACCAGAGAGAATTTTAAATTAGGCAGAATTTTTACGTTGTTAACTAAGTTGCACTAAAATATTTTGTTTTTCATTTTTCTGCCTACTTTTCCTTCATTTCCTTCCTGATTACCTTTCCCTGACATTTTCCTCCTCTTTTCTGTCCTAATCATTCCAAGAAATTATGTGGCAAAATAGTTCACCCTAAAAACAAGCATTTACATTTTTATGAAAATAAATTTTACCTACAAGACTACATATTACTGAATTATCATAAAAATTTTGCATTTGATCTCCATTTCTTAGAGCCAAGTAATTTTTTCAATTCACTTATCAAGAGTCTTTAACAATCCTTTCAATCCAGACTGAGACCTACATTCCCCACTGGATGTATGTGTTTGTGGAAAGGATATCTAATAAGGACAATTTTTAATCTAAATGAGGAAAATGTCAGAAGTGTAGCTTTCCACTCTAGTGATGTTTATTGTTATTGTTATCACTATTTTGTTGGGACACCAACTGGAATGCCTCAAGCTCCACCACATAAGGAGGCTCCCACTTCAAGCAGCTTTGAGCTCATGCTGCTTTGCAATTTATGTTAAATGTGCAAGAAATTGACAGATTATCTGATGGCCAATAAATTAACATGACTCAAGGCATATGCACATTGGCTAAAGTTGGTGCAGACTGGTTGATTATGGCTTTGGATAACAGAATTAAATGAAGGAGAAAATTAAATTGAAATGTTTCTCTCCTTTCTTATGGTTTGGTACTACTAGTAAAGGCATAAATTACTGGTAAACATAAGGAAGGTAAGAAGCTCATTATAGGTTCTTTATGTTGATAATTTCATATTATAAATATCTTTGGTAGAATTCTTTTAAAGCAAGGGTGGGTACAAACTAGACATATACTATGTAAAATGTGTACTGTTTGAACATAATTCAATTTTTCAGAAAAAATGAAAATAGCTTAAATGATGGATAATAAACCTCTTTTGACATGAAAGAGACTAAGATAGTATCCTTTCCCTTCATTGTAGTCCACTGATTGCTGCATCAGAATTAGATTCCTCAATCAGATCCCAGGACCTTTAGAAATGGAATGTGTAGAGTTGGGGATGGAGATCAGTGTAAAGTGCTTGTTAAGTTTAGGGGTAGAATCTGATCCAACACACAGACACACACACACACACACACACACACACCTATAGTTGCTAGAAGAGGGACTCAAATATCACAGGTAGTTCATATTCACAACACAAATACAAATACTTGTGATAGGACTACCTCCAGAAATAAGGAGAAAAGTAGAAGTTTGTTAATAACTTGTGAAATTTCATTGTATATTTACATAGATGTTTGTGTATTTATATGTAAATAAGTATATATGTGTATAGAAGTATGCATATGCACATATGTGCTAAACAGACACATATTGCCTGTGGTTTAAATTTTTCCGTTGTTATCATTCATTATTGCTACTAAATTTGAAAAAAATAAGCTTCATCCTTCATTCTCAATTTTCCTAATGTATTTAATGAAAACTATTGACGCTGTCAGGGCTCAATATCAGTGGTTTCTTATATTTGTAATTTTCATATATATTGTCCCCTCCCCTTTCCTTTTAGTAAGTAAAAAGGTCTTGAACATCTTATTTTCTAAAATACCCTGTTAGATAATTCTTCTTTTGTAAAGTGCTCAAAAAAGCCTACTTTTATAGAGTGGAAATGTGGACTGAATGACAAAATGGAAGGATCTGAAATATAAAGCATGAACACAGGAGATAAGAACATTTTATGTCAAGGACAGACTAGAAGATGCTGGATTCATACATAAGACATATCAATCTAAAGTTTCTAAAGGTACATTTTTTTATCCCTAGTAAGATGTAAATTATGGCAACTTCTTTTCAGAAAGTCTAGTACATCACAAAATTGTCTTAAGGTAGATATAAAAGTAGTGATTCCCTGACATGTTCTAGTGCCAAATTAGATTTTATTCTCTTTAGAAAGATATACTCTGCTTTGGTAGAAAAAAAGGGTAAAGGAAGTTCTTTGAGATTTGTTAACAGGAATTAAAACAAGAAGTTTTGCTAAAAATGGAAGACAGGAAACATTTATTTCTAAAAATAGATTTTTAAAATTAAATAAATCTGGAAATGTTTTCCAAATTCAATCAAAAATATTTAAATGAATCTATCTAAAATACTGATATGACATATTTATCAATTATCAACCTCAAACTCCAACAGATTGACATTGATTTTTTTTTTTTATTCAAACAAAAATTAATTCCAAAGGAAAGGGTAGAGGTTTCCCTGGAGACAACCTTCTATACCTATTTGAAAGTCAAATACAGAGAGGAACAGTACTTAGCATTACACGGGGAGCTCAAGGTGAGTTCACTTCTGCTTCTGGAGAGAAAGTGAAGATAATGAGAACCTAAACAGTTTGAGAATGATTCCTATGGTAGATGGCTAGAGTGAAGCCAAGCTAAAAATAAATATTCTGAAAAAAGGAAGCCATGCCCAGATCCTTACTGCATGACTTGATGCCATAAAATATCCATTCATGCTAAAGCAAGATGCTAGACTTAAAGATTCAATTCACAGTGTAGAGGGTGGGTCTTGAGAATGAACACAACGAAATTAACTTGAAATATCAATAATGCAAGTTGGGACCCCTGCTCTTGTTTCTCATCCAAAGAATTCTTAAAGCCGAGCCAATTAATCCTGAAAGAAAAAATCAGTGTGTTTCTTTGTTG
The DNA here is from genome assembly GCF_053883595.1 of Heterocephalus glaber. NCBI lineage: Eukaryota > Metazoa > Chordata > Mammalia > Rodentia > Bathyergidae > Heterocephalus > Heterocephalus glaber. The sequence goes on along the minus strand of NW_028258156.1, from coordinate 19,448,982 downwards.
AGACATTAAAATACAGTACCAGAGAGAAAAGCCCAAGATTCCCACAATAGATTGTAGGATCTGGGTGAGTGAGGAAGCTAAATACATGAAGATGGAGTTACCTCTAATCTCACGTTGGTGACCTCATTGAAGTCAAACCCCATTCCACTGCCTCAACATCTGTACAAAGAGAAAGGTCTCCATTAATGTTTGTGAACAAACAAACCCTTCGGTTTTACTTTGCATAGTTTTATGATCTTCAAAGTGAAGTTTTTTATGTGTCGAGTGGGTTAAAGGATGCCCACAAGGCCTGCCAAACATTTCTGGGCAAGTCTATCTATTGGGTGTTTCCAAGGGATACTAGCATTTGAATGTGGTCCGAGTAGCTGAGTAATAAAGACCCCTCACTGATGTTGGTGTGTGTTATTTAATCCACTGAAGGCCAGAATACAATAAAAAGGGAGATGAAGGGGGAATTCTTTTTCTCTTCTTGAGTAGAGATAGTCTCCTCTGTCTTCAGATATTTCAGTTCTTGATCTTCAAACATGCAGTCTCAAATTCAATTACACTTGGGTCTGCAGTTTTCAGAGGGACCTCCTCCTAGCATCCCTAATCATGTGAGCAAATGCCTGTAATAAATCTCATGTTTCATAGTCATACCTATATCCATATCCATATCTCCTGCAGATTCTTTCTACATGGAACCCTAATACACTCATTCTTCAGTATGAAGAGATCACCAGTATTCACCAGAAACTTGAAAAAATAAAAATAAAAACCTTCAATCAGACACAAAATAAATTATAGCAATGAAATAACTTAGGGGGAAATAAATACAATTCAAGGAACTAGAAAATTTAAAAAAAGAAAAGGCAATAACTGTTACAGTTGATAAAAATAGATAATACAATCTCAGCAAAAAAAGGAAAAGTTTGGGGTATGTTTTGTTCTTGTCTTAATCATTCGTTAAGGTGCAGCCATGAAAACAAAAGTTAAAATGGAACTTAAAAATTAGGAGTTTTAAAGGCAAGCTTTTTGTCTAGCTTCCTTATGCTTAGAGCCACAACTTCCACATCCCCAAATCTGAGGCCAAGGAAGTTTCCACAGAAGCTGATAAATTTTCAACATTTTTCTCAGTAATTTGGTTGGCCAAGGTCTGGTTTAACCTACATATATGTGTTTCCTGGGCTTTTGTTAAAGGGCTTTTGTGTATTCAGAGCAGGGGCAGAACAGCTGCTCTCCCAATTTGGCCAAATTGTAGATAAATTCATTTCTCTATTTCAAGAGCTTTTCTCCTACTTTTAAAGGCAGGCTGGCAAATGAATCCAGATAGTCCAGGCCCAGGTTCAGGCTTCTATAAAAACATTAAGTTTGTTTTATTTGAAATTCTTCTATTTTTCTTACATAAATATTTATTGCTATAATTTCCTTCTCAGAACTGTTTTTGTCATATTACATAGGTTTAGGTATATTCCATTTCCATTTTCAATTGGATCAAGAAATTTTTTTAGCTTCTTTCACAATTTCTCCATTGACCACTGGTTGTTAAAGAGCATTTCATTTAATTTCCATGTATTTTAAAAATTCCAAATTTCCTTCTGTTGTTAATTTCTAATTTTATTCCATTGTGATCAAAAAGATACTTGACATGATTTTGAATTTTCATGATTTCTAGAGACATGTTTTATGACCTAATATACCATCTGATCAACTCTGGAAAATGTCCCATGTGCCGCTGAGAAGAATGTACATTCTTAGCCATTGAATGGATAGAATGCAAATATATGTTGGGTCAGATGGGTGGAGGGCACAGATTAAATTCAATTTTTTTCTTTTGTTGATTTTCTGCCTTTATGTTATGTTTACTGCTGAAAGTGGGATGGTAAAGTCTCCTACTACTTATTATACTATATTTCTTCTCTTAAGTGTCTTAGTATATACTTTATATATATTAGGTATTGGGTACAAATATATTTACAGTGGCCTTCTGGACTCTTTTTACAGTTTTTAAAAGTCTATTTTATATCAGTCTACCTGATATAATTACAGCTATTTCTGCTCAATTTTGGTTTCCATTTGCAAGGAATATCTTATTTTTTCCCTTCACTTTGAGTCTGCTAGTAGAAGGAAGGCAATAATGAAGAATTTAGCAGAAATAAACAGAGGTCTAAAAGTACAAAAATCAATGAAAGGCAAACAAAATGGACAAACTATAAACTATATAAGAAATAATAGATAAGTTAAATCAGGGATAAAATGTAATTACAACTAATATCACAAAAATGCAAGGGATCATAAGAAATAATAATAAAAATATAGAAGAAACAGATTAATTTCTGGTCTTATGTAATCTACCAAAAAATTGAATCACTAGGATACAGAAAGCTGAACTGACCAAAAGCAAGGAAAGCAATTGAATCAGTCATAAAAAGCCTCTGGTCAAGGGAAAGCTTAGGACCCAAATGACTTTGCTACCCAATTCTACCAAACATTTAATGATCTTATGCCAATTCTCAGAATCTTACAAAGAATACCAAAAAATATTCAAAATTATTTCTATGAGCACAGTGTTTCCCTGATACAAAACTAGTCAAAAACACAAAAAACCCAAACAACAAAAACTCCTAAAAACTGTAAACTAATATCCCACGACAAACATAGATGCAAAAATTCTCAACAAAATATTCATAAGCCAAATTTAACAGGACATCAAAAATTATTCGCCATTATAAAGTGGAATTCATACCAGAGATATAAAGATAATTCAACACATACAAATAAAAAATGAAATGTCATTTTAAAAGAATGGAAAAACGATAACATGATCATTTTAACAGATTCAGAAAAAACATTCGATAAACCTCAACATTCTTTGATTTAGAAAACCTCAACATATTAAATATAGAAGGAACATATCTCAAAACACCACAGGCCATTTATGTCAAACCTATAGCTAACATCATAGTGCATAAGTAAAAGTTGAAATCTTTCCAAGATCTGGCATAAGTCAAGGAAATCCGTTTTTACCACTTTTATTCCACATTCTAATGGAAGTTTTAGACAGAATAATTAGGCAAGAGGAAGAAATACAGGGCATGAAAACTGGAAAGAAGGAAATCAAATTATCCTTCTTTTGCAGATAAATGAGCTTATGCATGAAAAATCCTAAAGGCCATATCAAAAAACAGTTAAACTGAAAAAGAAAATCAGTAAAGTTTAAGGCTTTAAAAAACAGTAGTGCTCCTATATGCTAATAGAGAACTATGTGAAAAAGAATGAAGAAAGCAGCCTCATTTACAGTAACTATAAAAACATAAAATATCCCAGAATATATTTCACCAAGAAGGTTTAAAAGAACTGTGTACATTGAAAACTATACAAGACTGATGAGAGGAAATGAAGAAGATACAAAAATATGGAAATACACACATTTCATGTTCATGGGCTGAAAAAAATAATATTTTAAAATCTCCATACTACTGAAAGGAATCTGTAGGCTCAATGCAATCTCTATTAAAATAAAAATGACATTTTCACAGGAAATAAAACACTCCTAAAATTCATATAGAAGCGCAAAAACCCTAAATAGCCAAAACAATTGAGCTAGAGCTATCATATTACTTCACTTCAAAATGTACTGTGAAGCTATAGGAACCAAAACACAATGGTACCAGTGCAAAAACATAAACAATGGAACAGGACAGAGGTCTCAGAAATGTTATCTATGAATCTACAACAGATTTTCAACAACGGTGCCAAGAATAAACATTGAGGAAAGGACAGTTTCTTTAATAAATGGTTCCAGGTAAATTGGGTATCTACATAGGAAGACTGACACTAGATCTCATTAGTTATAAAAAGGAATGCAAAATGAATTAGACATTTAAAAGTTTTGAAATGGTGAAACCTAGAATAAAACATAGGAAGAATGTTTCATGACATTGAACAGAGTTAAGATTTTATTGGATAAGACTTCAAAGTCCAGAAAACAGAGGTAAATATTCATAAGTTCCATTTGGGATTATAACAATCTAAAAGCTTATACACATACAAAAATCAATCCACAGAGCAAAGAGACAAAATATAGAATGGGAGAAAATATTAGTAAACTACACATCTGATAAAAGGTTAATATTCCAGAATATATGAGGAATACAATCAACTAAAATGGCAAAATAATAATAATAAAAATTTAGTTTAAAAATAGGTAAAGTACATAAATAGATATTTCTCAAATGAAGATCTACAGGTGGATTGCAAGTACTATATTTGAAAACACTTCAGCATCCCTAATCATTATAGAAATACAAATCAAAAGTGGGCATGGTGGTACATGCTTGTAATTCCAGCACTCAGGAAGCTGAGCCAGGAAGATCACTTTGAGTTCCAGGCCACTTCGGGCTATATAGTGAGTTCAAGAGCAGCCTAAAGTACATAGTGAGACCCTGTATGAAAACAAAGGAAGAAAGAAAGAGAGAGAGAGAGAGAGGGAGGGAGAGAGAGAGAAAGACAGACAAAATCACAATGAGTTATTGCCACATTTCACTTAGAATGGGCCTATCATTAAGAAGACCGAAGATAACAAATGCTGGATAAAATATAGAGAAAAGGTTATACAAAATTAGTGTAGCCATCATGGAAAAACAGTATAGGTATTCCTCAAAAAAAATTTACAAATACAGAATTACCATATGACTCAGAAACCCCACCACCAGGTATATACCCAAAGGAAATGAAATCTGTATGTCAGAGATATTATCTGCTCCCCAGTGTTTATTGAAGCAATATTCACAATGGTTAATATGAATAATGCTCATAATTTTCCATCAGCACATAAATGCATGAAGAAAATATAATATGTGCACCGTGAAGTCCTTCTGAGCCAGGATGAGATTGTGTCATTTGTTTCAAGAAGGTTGAACCAGGAGGACATTCTATTAAGTGAAATAAGTCAGGCACAGAAAGACAAATACTGTATGTTTTCACGTATGTGGAACCTAAAAATGTCCAACTTATAGAAGTAGACAGTAGAATAATGATGGAGTAGAAGTTGCATAGGGTTAGGGGAAGGCAAGGAGAAGAAGAAGTTGGTCATGAATGCAAAGGCATAGCTAAACAAGAGGCTTACGTTCCAGGGTTCTATTGCATGGCAGGGGGAACAAATCAATCATAATGTATTTGTATTTCAAAATAAGCTTAAGAAAGGATTTGGAGCAAAGGAACACTAAGTGTTTGAGGCAATGGATAAATGAATCATCTTGATTTAATCATTACCCAGTATATAAATATATCAAAACATACTTTGTGTTTCATATTTTTCACAGTTAATATATATAAATTAAAAATAAAATAAAACTAAATGAGGGAAATTTTTTTTTAAATGAAGACTGTAGGCAATTTATGTGACTAAGGACTATGAGAACAAATTCTTTTTAATTCTTTCAAATTTTTTAATTAATAAAAAGGTGAGATAAAATCAAAGAAATTAACCAGAAGATGGAACAAATAATGCAAAATAAAGGGCGAATGAAGAGGTAAGGAAACTTACCTTTCCTTTGGATCAGTCCAGAATATCAATCCAGCGTATCTATACATTCAGGCAAAGAATGTATTAAAACCAACGTTAAACCGGGCATTGTGGGCCATGCCTGCAATCCCAGCACTCTCGGAGGCTGAGGCAAAAGGATCATAAGATTAAGCCTGTCCTGGAAAAAGGAGTGACTTAGGGAGACTCTGCCTCAAAAGAAAAATATTTACAAGGCCTGGAGATGTAGCTCAGTGAGAGAAACAGTAATAATAAGGTTACAATGAAGGCACATTAAACATTGATACTTAATCACATGGGTCTAGCAAAATGAGAAGCTAAATTATGTAAGACGAAGGCATCAATGACACAGGGAGTCCAGTGCAGAATCTACCAGATAGTGCGATCTTGGCTGCACGCGCTGGACACCATTAAGACTGTACTTCCGGAGGACGCTGCTTAGGTAGGGTAGAAATGAACGCAAATGATTGTTGTTTCCTACTGTTTGTTGTTTGAAACACTGATTAATCCAAGAGAAAGAAAAGTTAGTGATAACTCAAAGATACATTCCTAACAAATAAATTGTAACCAGATAGGTGATTAACATTTTCTGATTGAAAATATAAAAGAATAAATAAGATATACCAAGTGAGAAGCATAATATTTTCAATTTGAATATATTAATAGTTTAGCTGCTGATCATCAAATTGTCTTACAATGTGTTTCTCCCTTTTAAATCATCTTTTTAATGGGTGTGATTCTCTCTCTCTTTTCTCTTTGTCTCTGTCTCTTTCTGTATATATATATACATTTATATATATAATGCTATTATAGTTAATAAATAACACAATATAAATTATGTAAATATAATAGATATAATTTGTGCTATATAAATATTCTCATAGAATTTCTATTTGGTTATTTGGAGGAATTTTGTTCACATACTATGTCACTGGGATTTCTTGCTGTTGCATAGGCCAACTCCTGCATTGGGCTTTTGACCTACATTTTGTAAGTTTTTAAATTTCAGAGTCATATTACTGATTCTTTGATAGTCTATGAATTTCTATTGATATGTTGATTTTTCTCCATAAAAGGCATTATTACTTTGATTCTTGCTAAGGACTTGATTTAATTATATGTATTCTTGACTTTGCTCTTCATTATACCTTTATTTTTCTTCATAATGTTCTTGTTAGGCAGGAATTTATCTGTCAGTATGGTAAAAAATGAATTTTTCTGAAGTTCTATTGATTGTAATATGAAATTATCTGCCAACATTTACTTTGTATGCTCATGGTTAGAAAGCTGATAAAAGTTTGTTAAATTAATGCAAAATTATGTTTTTATCATTGACATCTTCCATCTTTAATACTTGTACTTTTAAATGCTCTGATATTTAAACCATAAATATGCTTCATAAATATTACATTTACTTGTACATTGTACCTTTTATGAATATAAAGTTACCTTTGTTCTCATTTAGTTCTTTTTGATATGTATTTTAATTTACATAAAATTAATAATGATACTTATTTCCATTTGCTTTGAATTTGTTAAAGCACACTATTGTTTTATTGCTTGACATTTCTTAGAAAATTTATTTTATTCTTGTCTATTATAAGTAGAGATTTGCATGTAAGACTATAACAAAGTAGAAAAATTCATGCTTATTACCATAATAAATATGCTTGCTCATACTTCCCTTGATCTACACTTTTCTAATTTTCTTGTTTCCTTACTTTATACTTCCCTTTTTTTACCAAAATTTTGGTGTAACTTTTATTGTCTTTTATTCAGTAATTTTAATATTATCAACATTTGCTGAACTTACTAACCTACAAATATTTCACCTTAATATTTCAAAAATATTTATTATTCTATTTCACAATTTAGAATGAAGTATTTGCTATAATTTTATTGTCTATATTCTCTATAGAGAAGGTTTTCTATATTTTCTACTATTTCTATATTTTTAACTTTATATGTGGGTAAATGTCATGATTAGTTGATATGCATCTGAACTTTACATTATTTATATTTAATATATTTTCACAATAATAAAATAAATATTTTCTGTAACAAATTAATGTAATGTATTTTATGTATAGTTTTACTTAACTATTTTAAATGGTTACCACCTATTCAGATACAGTAATATTTTTCTATTCTTGTGTTTCCTGTTTTGATTAATCTCTTATTTTCTAGACATTGTCAAGAACTACTCAGGCTTAGCAAAAAGCACTCTCAGTCTTTGAATATTTTGAGAATATTTTTCTCTTTCCTTCAAATATCAAAAACAAGGTAATACAGAATTTCAGGATTGCTAAAGTTTTATGTCAAAACTTTCTAAAAACTATTGTATTGTGCATATTTCACTGCAAACTGAAAACAATTTGTTTTTTGTTGTTCGATAGGTAATTTGAGGCACTACAGAATAAATTTACAAATGTTTGAAGAAAAGTTTATGATGATTATTTTATATTTATTTTCATTCACATGATCAAAAGTTTAATGATCCCTCTTTTTATGTATACTTATAATTTTGAATCCTCAGCAGAAAGTATTTTAAATTTTCTGTCTTTGATTATTGATTTCATTTTAAGGTTTGCCCTTTCATAATAAAAATTGTCATTAATTCAACTTGGCTTCTATTTTGTGTCACACTGTTTTGCAGGTTATGAGTTTTTCTTTTATTATTAGTAGTAGATATTTGCAGTACATAATCATTGCATTTATTTTAGGGTATCAGTACATGAACATAACACATCTTAATTGTTTTTATTTCTCCCCTTCCTTGCCTCCACCTCTTGGTCTCCTCATTTTTTAAAATATTCAACTGGTTCATATAATTTAAGCATTTCAGAAAGCTACAATTTATTAAAAATGTGATTTGTATCTTAGAAGTGATCATAAGAGATCTTCAAATCTTTAAGAACAGGGGACTATGACAGCCTCAGAAGAATGGGGATAGATTGCTCCAAAACAACCTTTTAGTTTCTTAAGGTAAACTTGAGGAGGAATAGTATTTATTTGTACATTTTCAGCAATTATCCCTATTATATGGGTCATAAATTAGAAAACATGGTGTAATATCTGTGCTGATCCTATGATTGAATGGATTTAGTACCATTCTCTCCAGTCAGATAATCTAGTGGTTGACATTAATAGACTCTTTAGAAAATTCTCTAGAAGCCAAGCCAGGGTAAAATTTGAATATGTAATTGCCCACGAGTCTGTTGCATTTTTGAATGTTTGACAAACACAAGCATGGTTTCCTTTGATCTAGATTATTTCAAGAATGCATCTACAAAAGGGGCTGTATTAATTTCCTGTGGTCTCTGTAAAAAAAATTACCAAAAAGTTGATGGCTTAAAACAACAGAAATGGGGGCCGGGGATTTAGCTCAGTGGTTCCGGTGCCTGCCTCGCAAGCATAAGGACCCGAGTTCAATCCCTGGTACCAAAAAAAAGAAAAAAGAAAAAACCAAACCAGAAATATACTGTGTCAAAGTTTTAGAGGCTAGAAACATGAAATCAAAGTGTTGGCAGATTCATTCTCTTTGATGGCTCAAGAGAATATTCTGTTCTTTACCCCTTCTAGTGGCTGAAAACATGATTTGCTTTGTGGTTGAATTATTCTAATTTCTGTCTCTGTAGTCACAGTGTCCCCTCTTCTACTGCCTGTGTGAAATCTCCTTCTGCCTGAGTAAGTAATGGTATTTGCTACTGAATACACTACTTAGCAAAATATTCTAGGTAAATCACCTCATAATAAGAATTTTAGGACACATCTGCAAATATCCTTTTTTGAAAGTAACATTTAAAAAAACTAGAGATTAGAAATAGCTCTGGTGATCATTATTCAATCTACTACAGGGGTATATTACATTTTGATTTAAAGATTGACTTACATACTTGCCAAATCATGTGGCAACTACAGGAAATACAATGTACATGCATTCTATGATTCCTGACACATAAAACCCATGGTAAAGTACTAATATATATATTTGTATTAGATGTTTATGGTATTCATACACACCATATCCATAATGTGTTACCTTTTTTTGTTAGAAGTGATATACATTTATTAGATAACACTATGTCTGGAGTTTTAAACTAATGGATATTTGAAGTTAAAATGGATCATATTCAGGATCCTGTCCTCATAACACATGTGCTAACTAGCCAACATTTTAACTCTATCTAAACACTATCCCTAAATACATCCACTTCTATGTGATGGATTAAATTGACCTTCTAGTATTTTTGTTGTTGTTGTTGTTGTTGTTTTTGGTACCGGAGATTGAACTCGGGACCTTGTGCTTGCAAGGCAGGCGCGGTGCCACTGAGCTAAATCCCTAGCCAGACCTTCTAGTATTTTGTACTGGTCATCTTTATCAGAGTCCCTAGTTCCTATTAAAGAGGGGAGGATGTGACGAATGATTCCAAAACTTCACCTTGTCCTTAAATTGATTCTCATTTCAAGCTTTTAAGACTATAAAGAAACATGATGCTTTCGATGCATTCTTGGATGCTACTTTTTTCAAGGTTTTGTAGAACTTAGCACTTATTTTTCATATTTGGAAATAGATGTTTAGTCCCTGAACTTTGTTTCCAGTTAAAGAGAAAGAAAATTTTCAATTCTAAGACCTTGCAATCTTTAGCAGTGCAGCCCTATACAAGGAAGGAGACAGTCTTAAAATATTTCACAAAGTTTCTTGAGGAGTAAAAGATAAAGAGCATAATAGAAGTAAAAAGACACATAATTCAAATCATTTAGAATAAAATCCCAATTCTTCAATGCTATTGAGATCTAATTATATGTAAGAAATTTGTTTGACAAACAGCCAAGGATTGATAAAGTTAAATTTTGTATAACTAATTGCTTTTTGTACTCCTTCCTCTTAAGTTAATAAGAATAATACAGATAGTATAGTGGTTCACAAAGACCTGGTCAGTCTTAATGAATTGAGAGTTTTTGTTTTAAAGGTAATTATTATGCTCTGCTTTATGGAATTTTGATGTAAAAGGGGCTGGGAAGTACAGCAGTATAGAAAGGAAAGGTGTGCCTTTTGAAAGCTTCAAAAGGTCATTTAAAACAGAGCCAAGATTGTTTACTATTGTGAAAAGTCAACTGCCTTAACCTTTCAGTTCTGTCAAGCTTTATAACAGCTTTATAAGAATAGTTAGAAACATCAGTATGGAAGAATGACTAATTTTTCAGTTTTTTTCATTTTTTCTTTAAGAGGAAATTCTTTTAAATTAAAATATTTTTCATTATATAGGGATAGAAATACACTATTTGACTAGCAAACACAGCAAAGCCAAGAAGCAAGCAAACTTTACTCACAATACATCAGTTCTGGATAAATATCCACCACAGATCATGACATTATGAACCTGAAGACTCAATCTAAATATTCTTACATTTATTTGGTTAAAATTACTTTCTTTGGGTTTGTTGTTGTTTTTAAAGTTCATTTTCTAACTCTATGTCAATCTTTTGTCTTGATTTGAGCCTCTACTGATATGCAAGTTAAGTAGCCACATAAAGTTGTTAGAAACCAATCTATACATTTCAGCCGTGAAATCTCTCTGCTCACTGTGATTTTAGAGAAAACATGATCTGTTATGATGGGTATGTGAAACTCAAGTTTAAAACATTTTTGAACCCAAAGCATGCATTATAAAGGTACAAAGAAGGCTGAGGACAGACCAGAAAGGGGGAGAGGGCTCTTGAAGTGTAGAAGGAGCTTTCTCCAGGTGCAAGGCTGCAATTGGGCAAAGATTGCAATCAGTGAGGAAAAACTGACAAAAATTTTTTTCATGGATTTCTGCATCTTCACCTAGTGTCCTATGGTTGGGAGAGTTGATAGCTCAGATATAAAGAAACATCTTGACTCTCACTGATGTTCAGATCCCAAGCCCAATTGCAGGGGACATTCTGATCAGGTTCATAAAAAATTTTAAGACAGTGGTGAAGTGAATGCAATTAAAGCTACAATGCAGCCTAAACTCAAAGCAACCTCAAAATAAAATTCACTGAACTTCCTACCCCTAACAGCCTAATATAAGAATGCATAGATATTTAGTGGCAAATAATATTTTTTTGCCCACTGTACCTTATGAACTAAATCTGGTATACAACTGGTATATTTTAGAGACTGGATGCCCCTATGAACCTCATCTGCTCACAGGCAGGACTTGTGAAAGGTGGAACTTGGCCAGAAGAGGTGTGTTACTGGGGATGTGACTGGGAAGGGTGTATTTTCCCTCCTGCTCATGAAGTGAGCAGCTTTCCTTCACCAGACCCTCCTACCATGCCTTATTACCTGGAACTGGCCAACCATGAACTAAAAACATGAGACAAAATAAACCTTTCCTCCTTTGATTTGAAGATGTTGGATATTTTGTTCCAGCAATCAGGAAAGCAACAAAGACAAGAAGCAAAAATTTCAACACATGAACAAATCCAAGGAACTGGGCATTAGGCAAGAAAAAAAGTAGATATGGCAAAGAAAACCAGCATTTTAGAAAACTATGATTAAAATGTTAAAGAATCTAACATTAACAGCAAAAACACATGTGTAGACAAATTGAAATATATGCATAGAGGTAAAAGCTATAAATATTAAATGAAAATATAGGAGAAATTATTGCTGTAGTCTCCCAGAATACTAGAAAAAGCAAAAATCCTGTGAATTTAAAGACAAATCAACAGAAATTAACCAGATCCACACATTAAGATACAAAAGACTGGAAACAAAGTAGCAGAGATACATGGAACAATATAAAACACACTAACATGTGAATAAGGATGGTTCCCAGAAAAGGAGAGAAATAAGACAAAGTGATGAGTTGAAGAGAAAATGACAAAGGATCTCAACAAAGAGCACACCAGATAGATAAATAGTAAACAACAAAACCACAGGTAGAAACACTGTGATAGGTGTTGGAGTTGGAAAGGTGATGACTAGACAAGAAAAGAGAAAAAAATTTAATAGCTATCAGAGCATAAAGGAACAATAAATTATGGCTGTATTTTAATGAGAAAAGTGAGACACTGGAGAAAATGAAAGGGCTTGTTTTTGTTCTTGATTTGGTACTGCGCTTTGAACTCAGGGCCTTCAGACTAAGGTATATTCCCATCCCCAGACCTAAATTTAATTCTTTTTTTTTAAAAATGGCATTTTGAGATGTAAAGAGAAAAATGAAGAAATATATGAGTCCAGCTCTAGAACTTTATACAAAGTCAAAACACACTTGAAAAAAACAAATGTTAAATTAAGACATTTTCAAAAACACACAGCCTGAGAAAATTGGAATGCAACCATCCTGTAGTGCAAGAGGCCTGAAGGATATGCTCTGGCTGAAAGTAACATGATTGTGGAGGTTGGAAGGGGATGTAGGGAAACAGGAAGAGCAGAGAGGAACAGGAAGGGAGGAAGGGGAAGGAAAGTAAAAAGGATTAAGAAGGAATATGAATATGTACTAACTCACCATGATGAATGTTTTTATTGTGTATCACAAACATGTACTAATTAAAAGTAAAGAAAAAATGGAGGAGGAGTGATTCATCATAGATGAATGGGAGGGGAAGGTAATGGTAAGTCCTTCTGATTCAATACTAAGAAAAGCAAGGACTAAACATAAAGTCTGATATGGCATGATGAATGAAAAGACAACCCAACTGGACTAAAATCCAGTTTAGGGGGTGGGAGAGGGGAAATGGGTCCATGCATGGATCACATTACCCCACCCCCACCCCAGACCCAGCAGCCCTGTCATCTTGGGAAAGGAGCAAGTTGGCCCATCAGAGATAGTCTATTGTATTAAATAAACCCACAGTCAAGTTATCCTCCCTTCATATGGCAAAATTAGAAAATTCCAACCCTGGGACTCAAAGAAGCTAAAAACAGAACTCATTGGTACATACCTTTGCTCCCATCCCGAGAGCCTGTGGCAGTGGGATATTAGGGAGAGAGAATGTTTGCCCAACGCTGACAATTTTAATAATGACAAGAATAAGCTGCCTATTTCTCCTTGTGTATGTGGAGCACTGAGCCCCCTACCCATGATAGTCAATGGTCTCACACAGGGCTAAGGGACACACAACATCTCCTAGCTGTAGAGGGCAGAAGGAAGTGAAGGCCAGTTCTGTGACAAAATCAGAAAACAATTTGGCAACAGCACGATGTCCAGGGAACAGGAGCAAGAAAAGGCACCCTCTTGTAGTTTCTGGGGATGGGGTTTAAACAGAAAATGTCCATGGATAGTGGCCTTTTGGATTGACAGTATAATAGACAAGAAATACCTGCGAAAGGAAAACATAGAGAAGTCTGTGATGTTCATCCTTCAAATTGGTCAAGATAATTGGATCTATGGAGGTCTGTGGATACCAGTTAAGAGGGAGCAATAGTGCTCAAAGCTTTGGACAAGCAATTTTCTCAAACAGGAGGAAAATGTATTGCTAATCAAAACTGGACAGTGACATCCATGAAGAGAGAGCTGTGTGGAAAATCTGGGTTACTGCTATAACAACTGTGAGAAGGTTTCTTATTTCTATTATTTTGGCAGTTGTATTTATTGTAATCTTGCTAATTTGTTGGATTTGGGCTATTCTGGTTGTTTTTCATTCTTATTTCTATTCTTTTTTTCCCTTTCTATTCTGTTTTCTTTTCTTTTTTTTTTTTTAGTCTTCTTTCTTTTGGTCCTTCTTTATTGGTTCTGGGTGATTATAATACTTTAAGTTTCAAGAATTTCGCATTTAATCTACTCCTTTTACTGTGCCTTTCCTTCTATCCTTCAACTCTCCACCCACCTTATTCTTAGCCCTTCTCTGTACCTACTATCTTCCCTCCCCTCCTCTCTATTTATTTAAAGGCATAAACATAGTAGGAGACTGTATAATTACATTAGAGAATAAGAATTATAGAGTGATATAAATTAAACAGAACCATTTAAGGGCACATCAAGGTAATCCTTAATAAAATTGGGCTTAGGTGAACCAAACAAAGCTACCAACAAACATATTAAGAGACACCAGAAATCTTACAGTCCCTCTCAATATCAAAATGCACTGTCACCTATCTTTATTCATGCTCTTGTCCACACAAAATGGTCCCAAACTCTACATCAAGCCTTTACTCTAGTTATAAAATAACTTCAACAGAGACTGAATTCCTTTTTACTATCTGTTAATGTATCTCTTGTCTTCCTCTTTTCCAACTGATATAACCCCTTCCCTTTGCCTTTTCTCTCCATATCCCCACACCTCACACGTCCAATACAATACAGACTGTAAGGGGTGTTGAAAAAAGGGTGAAATTGTCAAAACAAATTTTAACACTTATGACTGGTATATGCTTGGTTCTGTTGACATCATTACAACTGATAGAGATTCTCTCCTTACAGCATAATGACAGGGTCCAACCTAATTAAAAAGCTTGGGGGAGTGAACAATATCCCAAGACAAATAAAACCACAGAAACATCACTAGAAAACAGGTTCTAACTAAAGAGATCTTCAAATCAACAACTCTCAACCCTCAACACCAAGAGAAAGAAAAGCAAATCACACACACACACACACACACACACACACACACACACATTTCCAAAGAAGTGCCAGTTTTTCCAAAGCATATACAAGGGACACTGATTGTGAGGAAAACAAACATCTGGTACCAGAGCCATACAAAATGAGTAAAGAAGAACTAAAGAAATTTGGCAAGCTCAGAGAGGGTATAACCCAAAAGATGATGAAACTAACATACAAACTGACCATGAAACATGTGGAAGAAACAAAAATAAAATTGGAGGTGTTGACCAAAAGTGTTAAAAACATGAATGACAGGGCTGGGGATTTAGCTCAGTGGTTCTGGCACCTGTCGTGCAAGCACAAGGTCCAGAGTTCAATCCCCCGTACCAAAAAAAAAAACCATGAATGACAAGTTCACCAAAAATGTAGACTTTATAAATTGATGCCAGTGAGAAATTTCAGAAATAAAAAAGTATAAATTCATAAATTATAGAAATGACCAATGTGAAAACAGACTTTCTGAAATAGAGGACAAAATGGAAAATCATGAGTTATTACTTAGAGAAAGCTGAAAAATAAGAAGAAAACAAGAAAAATCATCCAAAACCTACTAAATGATTCTAAGAAACTAATTTAGGCCTACATGGAGTTAGAGAAAAATCAGAAGAAAATACACATGGAATAAGAAAATCTGTTTACCAAAATCATAACAAAAACCTTTCCGAGGATGTGGAAAAACTTCAACTTACAGGTAAACAAGGCTCGTAGAAAACTCATTAAGTACTTGTTATGGCTTGTATCTAGATCTGCCCCCAAAGCCTCACACACTCATAGGTGGGGCTATTCAGTGGTGGCTGGATCTAGGGTGTATGAATATGGATTAAGGGTGTGTGATAACTAAATTAGTCCATTGATTGGTTTAGTGAAGTTCTGGTTGTGGATAATGGAAAGGGCTATGGTGGGTGTGGGTGGTAGGGTCCAATAGGCTTGTAGCCAGAATGGAATAAAATAGAAAGTGAGGTTCATTGCTGCAGCTTTCTGCCTCCCCTGCCATGGACTGTTTCTCCTCTGCCATGTCCCTCTGCTATGACACTCTGTCTTGAAGCCAGTTATAAACTGTAACCTCTTCAAACTCTGAGCTAAAGTAAACGTTTCCTCCTGTAACTTGTGGGTGTCAGATATTTTGTCTCACCAACAGAAAAGTAACTAAGACAGTGTCTCACAAAACATCATAGTCAAAATCCCAGATGGCTAACAAAAATAGAATCTTAAAATCTGTCAAAGAAAAGCAAAAAGTCACATATAAAGGTAAACCCATCAGGATTATGGCAGACTTCTCAAAGAAAATTTAAAGGTAGAGAGACTTGGAGGGAAGTGTTTCAAGTCCTAAAAGCAAAAAACTTCCAACCCAGACTAATATATCCTGTAAAACTGTCGTTCAAAATTGATGTAGAAATAAGTTCATTTGACAACAAAGAACAACTTAACAACACTTCAAAAAATAATCATAAACAAAGCCAAAGCCAGCAAAGCCAAAAAATCAGATTCAATGAATATGTCAAGAAAGGCAAGTAGTTTTTAAAAAGGCAAAATAAAGAAACCATCAACAGAAAAAGAATATACAGATATAAATCAATACCTTTAAATAATAACTCTCAATATAAATGGCTTCAACTCCCTAATAAAAAGACAAAGATTATGAGACTGGACTGAAAAACAGAAGTCATCATTCTGGTACAGTCAAGAAATTTACATAATCCAAAAAAGAAATCTATGGACTAAAAATCAAAGGCTGAAAAATAATATTCCATGTACCAAGATACAGAAAGCAAGTAGGTGTAGCAATCTTATTCGAGTAAACATCAAGCTGAAACTGATCAGAAGAGGCAAAGAAGGTCATTATTAATTAAGAGAACAAGTCAACAGAAAGAGATAACAATTCTAAATATACACACAGCAAATATTGGTGCACCTAAGTTCATAAAACAAACACTGCTGAAAGTAAAAGATCAAATGAACACTAAAAGAATCATAGTGGGTGACCTCAATACTCCACTTTCAAAGATCAATTAAACAAAAAAATCAACAAAGAAGTATCAGAGATGAACCACATCTTCAAATAAGTGGACTTTATAGATATCTACAGAGTGTTCTACTCTGCTACAACAGAATACACACTATTTTCAGCAGCACATGGAACTTTCTGCATGCTATAGCCCACAATGCCTGCTTAAATAAATGTAAAATAATCAAAATCACCCCACGTATGCTATCACATCATTGTGCACTGAAACTAGGAAGCAATCACAAAAGAAGCCACAAAAGTTTATAATCACCTAGAAACTTAATATCACACTCCTGAACACTCAGTGGGTCCCAGAAGATATCAAAGAAGTAATTAAACAATTCCTGGAATCAAATGGCAATCCCTGTACAACACACCAGAACCTAGAAGACGTAATGAAAGAAGACCTAAGAGAGAAGTTTCCTGCAGTCAATGCTCACTTGAGAATAACAACCAGCTCAAATAAATAACCTAATAATGAACCTCAAGATACTCAAAAAGCAACAACAGTCCAAACCCAAAACTAGGTTAAGGAGGGAAATGATAAACCTGAGAGCTGAAATTGACAAAATTGAGACAAAACATTATTCAAAGAATTAATAAATCAATGAATTTGTTCTTTGAAAGAATAAACAAGCCCTTAACCAAACTTAGAAGAAAGAGAAGAAAGTCTCATAGCAATGCAATTAGAAATGAAAAATATAAAATCACAATGGACATCAGCAAAGTTCAAAAGATTGTAACTACTGTTAAAAATTGTACTCAAGTTAGAGACTCATGAAGAAATTGACAGATTCCTAGACACATATGAATCACCAAAATTGAACCGAGAAACAAAAATCTTGAAAAATACAATAACAAGCAATGAAATTGAGGCAGTAATAACTATCCTACCAACTAAGAAAAAACCCAGGATTTGATAGGTTCACTGCTGAATTCCATAAGACCTTCAGGGAGGTCATAACATCAAAAGTCTTCAAACTCTTTAATGAAATTTAAAGGGACACAGAGCTAACAAGCTTATTCCTGTAAGTCAGCATCACTCTGATTCCAAAATCAGAGAAGGACCCAGCTAAAAAAGGGCAATATGCTTAATGAATAGATGCAAATATCCTCCATAAGATATTGGTAAATAGAAGTAAACAAATCTTCAAAAGGATCATATATCATGACCAAGGAGGTTTCATCTCAGGGATGCAAAGATGGTTCAATAAATACAAATCAGTAAATGTAATATACCACATAAACAGAAACAAGGACAAAAACCAGGTAATGATTTTAATAATTCAGAAAAAGCTTCTGACAAAACCTAGCACTCATTAATAATAATAAAAAAAATGAACAAAATAAGGAGGGAAAGACCTAACTTCAAATCAATAAACAATAGCCAACATGATATTAAATGGGCAGAGACTGGAAGATATCCCTTTAAAATCAGAAACAAAACAAATATTTTCTTTATCACTACTATGTCAAAAGCTCCTTGAAACATTGGCCAGAGTCATCAGACAAGAAAAATAAATACAAAAGATATGTAAAGAAAAGAAAGACATCAAATTATCACTATTTTCTGATGATACTTTCCTTTATATTGAAGACCTAAACATTCCCACCTGAAGCCTCCTAGAATTAATAACTGAATTTTGCAATGAAGCAGGATTCAAAGTCAACACAAAAAAATCAATAGTATTTCTGTATACCAATAACAAACACAAATAAATTTTGAAAACAGTGCCATTGTCAATAGTATCAAGAAAATTAAATACTTAGAAATTAAGCTAACTAAAGAAAAAATGGCTACAACAAATACTACAGAACTCTGAAAGAGGAGATCAAAGAGGACATCACAAAATGAAAAGATAACCTGTCCCTGAATAGGGAGAACCAACACTGTCAAAATGGCCATAGTCCCAAACTGATATGCAAACTTAAAGCAATCTCAATTTTTAAAAAGCCAATAGCATTTCTCACCAAACTAGAAAAAGCACTCTAAAATTTATATGAAACCAGAAGAGACTCAGAATAGAAAAAGTAATCCTGGGTACGAAGAGTAAAACCAAAAATATCACAATCTCAGATTATAAATTATATTACAAAGCTACAGTGATAAAATAAGAATAGTACTGGCCCAAGACCCATATGTGCATGAATGGAGCAAAATACAGGATGCAGAAACATCCTCAAGCTCATTCAACTATTTGATTTTTGACAAAAAGGTAGCCCACCACACACATGCACACACTTTGGAGGAAAGACAGCATCTTAAAAAAATTCCATGGGGAAAACTGGCTATCCTCATGAAGAAGATTGAATCTAAACCCCAAATTTTCACACTGTATCACAGTGAAATCAAACTGGATCAAAGAACTAAATCTTAAAACAGAAACAATCTGCTGGTAGGTAAAATGCGTAAAACTTTTAAAATCATAGACATAGGAAAGACCTTCTGAACAGAACCCCAACTGCACAAAAAATAACCTCAAGAATCAACAAATAGGATTATATCATATTAAAAAGCTTCTGCACAGTGAAGGAAACAACCAACAGAATGAAGAAAAAAACCTACAGAATGGAAAAAAAATTTTTTCAGCTACACCTGAGAGAGATGACCAATATCTAGAATCTATAAAGGACTCAAAAGATATTACCCCCCTCAGAATAAAATATTCAGTCAAAAAGTGGGCAACTGAAATAAATAGACACTTCTCAGAAGTATAAGTGGCCAATATAGAAATGAAAAAAGTTCAATATTGCTGGCTATTAGAAAAATGCAAATTAAAATAATACTAAGATTTCATCTTATTCCAGAAAGAATGGCAAAAATCATTTAATCAAATAATAACAAATGCTCATGAGACTGGGTTGAAAAAGGAACCCTCCTACATTGTTGGTGGTAATGTAAGCTAGTACAGCAACTATGAAAATCAGTATGAAGATTCACCAAAAACCTAAAATTAGAAATTAAATTTAGGCCTGGTGTTCCCCTACAAGAGTGAAAGACATTATATTTCAGCAATACATGCATATCAATGTTAATAGAACCACAATAAATATGAAAATATGGATTGTCTTAATTACTTTTCTTTTGCTGATACAAAATACCCAACACCCAAAGTTAAAGGAAGAAAGGTTTCTTTAGCTCACAATTTGTAGAGGTTTCAATCCATAATCAATCAGCTTCAAGGCAGAGTGTCATGGTAGACAGGCATCATACAGAAGAAACATTTCATGGTGGGAAGAAGGTAGAAAAGCAACAAGATACCTTAAAATGTATTGGTCAGTGACCAATTTCTCCTCTGTTCCATTTTTACAGGCCACAAGTTTACTGGAACTTCCTTTCTGGGCCAAACTCAAAACATTTTAAATCATTCTGTTGGGATTTTTGCTCTTGATTCTCAACATAAATTTGGCGAGAAGCCCCCGACAGTAGCCACGCCATCACCTCAACATTAGACTGCTCTGAAATTTCTTCAGCCAGATTAATTAGTCCACCACCTTTAATCTCAGTCTCAACCAAAGTCTCTGGACATGACCAAAATGCAGACACACTCTCTGCGAAGGCATGCCACGTATCTTCTGGAGTCCAACAGCCAATGTAGTCCCTCTTCCCAGCAGAAACCTCCTGAGCCTGGTCTTAACAGGTAGAATTTCTATCAGCATTCTATTCTTCTGATCTCTGACCAGAATCTCCCAACTAGTACAGCCTCAGGCGTTCCAGTTCTACTTTTCAGCCAGCATCTCTAAACCTTTCGTAATGCTTCCTCTTTCCATAAGCCAGTTTCAAAGGCTCCTAAACCACATGGTCAGGTTCAGTCCCAGCAAGGGCCCCACTTCTCTGGTACCAAGTTTTGTCTTAGTTACTTTTCTCATTGCCAAGACAAAATATCCAATACCAAAAGTTAAAAGAGGAAAGGTTCATTTAACTCATAGTGTGCAGAGGTTTTAATCCATAATCAACTGGCTCCAAGGCAGAGTGGCATGGCAGACAGGCATCACAGAGAACAGGTTATGGCAGGTAGAAGGTAGCAAAGCAACAAGGGACATTAACAGCATCTTTCTGGCCCTTTTATCTTATCCAGGCTACTTAGGGCAGGTAGTACTCACGCCCATAATCCTACCGCCCTTGAGCCTAGCACTGCACCATGAATCAATTCTAGGATCACACACTGTAGATCAGATATCTGTAAAAAAGCTCCATGTATAACCATATGAGACTTTGGGGAGACATCTAGATAACAAACCATAACATGGATAAAAAGGTATTTATACCCAATGGAATACTACTACTCTGTTATAAGGAAGAATAAATTTGAATCATTTGTAGAAAAATGGATGCACCTTGCAAACAATGCTAAATGATATAAATCAGACACACAAGCTTAAACACAATATGGTTTTTCTCATATGAGAATACCAAAGTTAAAAAATGTGAATAGCAAAATTAAGGAAAGAAAGGAAAAGATGCTTTTTTATATAAAAAAGTACTACAGTGAAGTACTACTCTGCCATAAAGAAGGTAAATTTGATTCATTTATAGGAAAATGTATGCACCTGAGACCAGAGGGTAAATGAAATAAATCAGACAGACAAGCCTAAATATCGCATGGTTTGTCTTATCTTAGTATCTCAAAGTGTAAGTGCATTAAAGAACAAAATAAAACAGAGATAACAGGAAGCTAGAACTTTTGCCAAAGGGAAGGAGTCCAACAGCTGAGGGGAGGAGGAGGATGGAGGGGCAGGGAACAGGATATAAAAAGAATGAAGATGTGTTATGCCCCTGGACCAACTGGTCACACGAATGTAATCATTGTGTACTGTAAACATGTACCAATAAATAGTGTTAAATAAAATAAATTACAAAATAAAGAAAAAATAGGCTAGAGACTTGACATATACAAATGATAAAATCACACACAAGATTTTCCTAAATATAATAATGTTTTTGGATTTTACAGGACTATTAGAAGAAAAATTCATAACATTAATGGAAGGAGGAAAGGTGAAATGAAATTGTTGTAATTTTGTCAACTTGTTCATTACTATTTGTCTGCTTATTGGCATATTTAATATAATAAACACTAATTGTTGACTACTATAATTTAAAGACATAAGGTGATCTCTAGAGTGATAACTACAAACATTGCTTCAATGGGAATTGATTAAATACTTAAAAATTACTTGATTTACTCAAAGAACATAGGACAGGAAAGCAGAAATGCATAACCAGAGAACAAATTTTTTAAAAAGAACAAGATAGAATTAAACACAAACCTATCAACAACTTAATTTGATAAATAAAGCTCCAGTTAAAAGCAGACATTAGCACTATAGATAAGTAAACAAAAGCCAACTGTTCATGAAATGAAACACACAGATATAGAAACATATTCAGCATTAAAACATATGAATGGGAAAAGATAACAAAAAAAGTGTTACAAGGCTTATATCATCTTTCATATTAAGAAATGAATGTTGTATATTTAGTGTTTCTAATAAATGAGTTCTTAGTATAAAAGAGTTTTAGAGTTGAGGTAATCATTTTAGTAGCATAAGAGAAGATGGAAAAAGGATATAAAATTAAGGAAGAATTAAGGAATTGTTTTAGTGACTCAGAGGAATTTCATCCATGTTACAGGTGAAATAGAATTTAAACTGCATATTCCAAATAGTTATATCTAGCTTTCATGTTATACTATTTATGTATTTCTCTAAGGATCCCCTATTATGGTCTTTGGGATCTACTTCATTATTTTTGTCCATTTAACACATAAAGACATTGGTGTAAATATATCTCTAAAATTAACCTGCTTATTTTCATGACTATCAGAAAATGATTTGTTTCTCAGCAAGTGAGATAATTCAGTTGGTTTAATCATATCCAGATTTTTACATCATCACATTTAAAAGTGACAAGGGTCAAGCACTACTGTATTTTCTTCATGAAACCACTGAGAATTCACTAAATTATAAGAAAATGTAAAGATGCTCTTAAAATGGTGGCCTAAGTGTTTTTCATAGATAATTAGGAGATACTTTTTATAAGAAACTATAATAACTTCATTTTCAAGTAAATTTGGAAATGAACAGATACCCTAAATTCTAAAACATTCCTAAGGATAGATTACTGTTTGACCTACTTTCCAAAGTTTTTCGCTTTGGAAAACTTTTACTCAAATAACTACATTTAACTAAGGTTTTGCGGTGGCTAAGCTTCATTGTATAAACTTGATTGCCTTGCAAGCCATCTAAAGGGATTAGTGGAACACACTTCTAGAGTATCTGAATGAGTCACTGATGTATGACCCCAGGTACTACATATAGTGCCAGGTTCCTCCTTCTCTGGCACTGTTTCAATGATCTGCCTTCCAGCTGCTTTAACTGCACAGCTTTACTCCAACAAGTCTTTCTGCCGTTATGTCTCCGCCTTGGGGCCAGATGACCATGGACTGAATCCCCTGAAACCATGAGCCAGATTAAGTCTCTCCTAATTTAAGTTATGGGTCTTAGGTATTTTGTCCCAGCAATGGGGAAAGCTGACTGATACAGGTTTCCTGGAAAGATGTTTTGAAACATTGTCATATGTGGGATATAAAACGTAGTTTGAAAGACAAGAGTGATAAAAAAGGACAAAACACAGATTCTAGCACCAACAGACTGGTTCTGAATTTAAACCTCACCACTCACTGGCTATATCAAATTACATATTTAGAGGTCATCATTATTTTATTAAGTGGGGACAGTAAATATAATACGATATGTTGAGTAGCAGTCCAAGAATTGCAATATCTGGATTTAGATCTTTATTTCTCCACCATGTGTGTGACCTGCATCAACATATTTAAACTATTTAAGACTAGTAGATTATTCTAGTATGTACTTCAGAAGGCTATAGCATTTAATATTTTAATATATGTAAATTACATATATGAATACTTGAAAGAAACTATATAGAAATAGTAGCTATTTTTAAAAGATAACATAGTTATTGTGATGATTGAAGGACAATATGAAATGTTTAGAAGAATGCCTGACACATTTTGAACTCTACAGATGGCTTTGCCCTTTCCCCACTTCCTGTTGACTAGAAGCTATTCTTTCTTTTCAAAAATAAACTTTGGGGCCGGGGATTTAGCTCAGTGGTTCCAGCGCCTGCCTCGCAAGTGCAAGATCCCGAGTTCGATCCCCGGTACCAAAAAAGAAAAAAAATTTGACCCATTTTGAAGTTTCTAAAGGTAAAATTAAAAAATCATTCTACTAGGTGATGTCTTATTTCCTAAGTATGTGGAAGAAGAAAACTGATGCAGAGCCAGATCAAATTAAAACTAAAGGGTTAGAGTTAAATCTACCAGGAACCATTAGAAAAGTGTATAAAAATGCATCCAATAAGATTCTGGAAATAGGTAAATAGTTTTCTGAGTTTCTTGGAAACCAAAGCACAGAAGTAAGTTTATTACAATCTCTCCACCTCTACTCTCAGCCTCAGGCATAACGGAAATTTTCTTTAGAAAATGGTTAAGTCTATTCAAGACAGAATTAAAATACTTTAATATTTACCTGTAGGTCAATCTCAATATCTACTTGTAGAAAAGTATCAAAGTAAATATTAATAATTACCATTTAAAAATAATTACCATTACTCTCAGCTTATACTTTCATGTAGATTACACCTGATCTCTGTAACAATAATTAATTGTACTTATACAACTAATTAGATGATGTTGTCCTATGGATACAAAATAATGATTTAATTTCAAAATTGTTTCTTTAAAATATTATTCAGACAATATTTTAGTATATGTGCTCCAGAAGTGAGTACATCGGACAATATTTTGTAGCAGGAAACTTTGAAGGTGTATCTAGTAAGGGACAATAAAAATCACATCATTAATATGAAGAAAATGTATAATATTCTTTCCTCAGTGCTAGATAACATGGGCTCAAATCTTTCAAGAGTGGTTATGAGTCATTAATAGAAATGGGTTATGACATATCTTTGTTTTATACCACTGGAAATTGTTAACTTATCCTCAGGTGACCATTTTTATAGAGTTTGATCTTCTCAGCATATTAAGATATGGTCTCAGTTTGAGCAAAGATAATCAAGGAAATATTTCTTTCAGAGATTTTCCATTCCAACTGGAAACAGTAAAATTTGAAATGTTTAAGAGCATGTTATGAAAACATAATTTTGATAGATCAGAATATTTGCAAATTTATAAGGCAGGCTCTTTAATGTCATAATTGATTATAAAATCAGTAATAATAATAATATTAATATAAGAAGACTACATTTTATTGCTCAGTATTTGTTATATGGTTTTTCAATATATCTCAGAAACCAATGTTATCAAACTCAGGTTCCTTCTCACTATAAAACACAAGCTGTTCACTTTAACATGTAATTTAATCTTCAGTCTGAGTAAATTAAATTCTTAACCAGGAAATACTGCAATCATTAATCTAGCATAATTAAAAATTTATTTCTTTAAAAGCTACTGTGTGGATAGAAAACATATAATTTGAAAATAATTGTAAAAGAAACATAACAAGTACACCAAATCACAGTGAAATTCAGCTGAATGGAAAGTTGCTAGATATTAGATGTGTATTTATTTACAATCCCAAAATCATTGTTGGATATCTGGGAACAAAATGTAGTATTAGTCATTGAAAGTGTTGAAGAAATAGGCAAACTGCACTTTCTTACCCTTTTGGTCTTCCCCAAGCAGATAGCAGCTAGAAGTGATGTCCTTTATTCCAGCAACTGAAAATCTTTCTCACAAAGCAAAGGATGTACTTTGCATTAATAGGAAGAACATAATAAGAGTCTCATGCACTGTATGGATATATGATGAAGAGACCAATGGTGAAGAGGAAATTCTGGCTACCTTGCTACAGAATATCATGAGTCTCACTGAATTATAATTTTGTAATTACATGTGATTTAACTATCTAAATTATTTTGACTACTCAGGATGCCTAAATAAATGGCACTTTATATTGATTGGACATATGTGGTGTATTAATATAGCTAGAAAGAGCTCTATTTTTATGACTATTCATTGTAGTACTTTATTGGTAAATTTAGAAAACCTCTTATAATGTAATTTACTTATTTTTAATTCAATAAGTATTCATCAAAATCCTACTGTGCTAGAGGAACGGCATGAAACACTAAATCCTTCTAGCAGAAAATTGTCCAGTTCTGAACACGTGGCATGACCTATAGAACTACAGTAATTTGCCTTGTGTCACTATTTACTGATGGGCTGAAAGTGAATTCTCCAAGTAGTAATTTTGGAGTAATAACTTCCAAAAAGACCCCTACAAGATAGCATACTTCACAAAAAATAGTAGCTTGTAATCTTCACTGGATGTACACACCTATATGTCTATTTTATGACAATCATATCATTAATGTCATTTATCAAGAGTCATTGATCCATCAAGAGTCACTCATCCATCTACCAAGTCTCTACACTATATAAAAATAATGGTTTCAGTGCCAGGGATTTAGCTCAGTGGTTTCGTCGCCTGCTGCGCAAGTGCAAGGACCTGAGTTCGATCCCCGGTATCAAAAAAAATGGTTTAAAAAATATTTTCCTTGCCAGGCATGGTGGCGCATACCTGTAATCCTAGCACTTGGGAGGCTGAGGCAGGAGGATTTCCATGAGTTCAAGGCCAGCCCAGGTTACATAGTGAGATCGAGGTCAGCCTGAACTACATAGTAAGATCCTGTCTCAAAAAATTTATTTTTCTTGGACTTCATAGGAAACATTTATTACACATACTGAAGCCAATCATAATTCTGCCAAAGCATAAAAAAGATGAAAATAGATGATGTAATGCCTAATCTTTTGAATTTTCTATTATTTATTTATAAAAAGAACCGATTTTCTGTATTTATTGACTTCATTTATAGATAATATTTAAATATTCATCTCTACTCCTCATTTTTCCAGCCAGTTCACTCATTTTTTTCCATAAGACACAAGTTTTATATCCATAATAAGAAAAACACACTTTAATTTGTAGATGAATGTTACATGCTATAATGATTCAATTACTCGCTGAGCATGTTTTCTTTAACTATTACTATTTATTTTAACAAATATAGTGCTTTAATTTATGAAGAAAAGCACAAATCATCAAAACACCCTACAACAACATTATGATATCCTTCCGAAATGCTGTTTATCCACTTCATTGGTTTATTTATATGAAGCCGCAGTGACATTTGCAAACTAGCTGTAGTGATAACAGGTGTGCATGCCCCTAGCCATGCTATGGATATAACCCTGCTGAGTGGTCGTCTAATCACCCAAGCTCCATGGGAGACTACATTTAAATCAGACGTTAATTGCCTCCAGAGTATAGCTGATCTTTGTATTCAATTATCTTCCCCAAAGTCAAATGGGAAAAATGCTTTGATTCAGAAAATTATACAAGAAATTCACTTCTGCTGTCTGGCAAACTGAGTTTACAAAGCATATGCACTTTGAAAGTGAAAACTCTCTTCTATTCCCAACTCTAATCTTTCTCCAATATCTTTTCCAATGTTGACTTTACTGAAAGAGAACTATAATATCTACAAAATCTCTAATTTGTAACTCTATTTGTCCTGGCAAGCTTGTTTAGATGAAGGACAGAATCTTTCTACCTTTTATGTTGAGAGTCGCCTAGCAGTCTGTTGCCAAGAGAAGAGCTCCACACCTGTGTCAATCTACCTCAGACTCACTGCCCATGTCACTCCAGTGTGCTACCTTCTGCAGCTCTCCTCTCCCTCAACAAACTCATTTTCAACTTTTCAGCTCGCTTCCCCCTCCATATAGGCTTTCCATAGTGAACAAGTAATACCACTACCATGTTCTTTTCCTAATCCCTCTGATCCTGAGACATTAACCTACTATTGCCTCTATGCAATTGAATTCTGATTCTGTTATCTGCAGCCTTGACCTCTCCTGAGTTCCGGTCCCAGTCTTTCAACTCCATGTAGGCCATGCCTGATGGTCCTCATGCCATGCTCTAATTCCACCCCCAATCCCCTGGCCATCTGGATTTCCACCTCTTATTTTTCTATACACTTTTTTTCACTGCTATCTAAGTGGCTATGGGAGCGCAAATTTTCAGTGTGAACTTCAATCTTTTCACTCCTTTTCCTGCTCTTCATTAATCCTCAAATTTCCCATCTTCATTTAATCCATTTCAGCTTTCTAATTTCTTTTTCTGATGAGATTTCTCATCCTAGTAATCTTAGATGTGTAACTGTGTGAGGAGTTATTATTATATATTAAATTATTCTTCCAAATCTCACAGTGAGCACCTTAGGTAAGCAAGAACCAGTGACAAGTCAATATATATTTAAATAATATGACTTGTGATTTTCTTATGAATGATCCCTTATATTAAATGCAATAACAATGTCAAAATATTCTTCAATTTTCCTAATTTTATTCTTTATTAGCAACAAAGAGAATTAGTTGTTTCAAAAAAGACACCACATAAAGCAGTAAAAATTTAAAAAGTGTATAGTATTACAGTTGTCTATTTTAATACACAGCCAGATTAATAGCCAAGAGTTACAAAGATGTCCTAAATGAAAGCTCAATCAGCCTACCTTTAAAGATAAAGTCAATTGATGGGGGCAGAAACGGTACTAAATACTCTGTAGCACACAGTAAAGCCCAGCTTCCACGTGATATGATTCTTTGTGAAAGAGAAGAAAATATAATTAGTATGAAACCATCCAATTAGTACAAACCCATCTCATCTTCTCATTTTTGGTCATGAAATAAGTGTCTAGAAAGCTATCTTTTCATTTTATTATTATTATTGCCTTTAAAATCCAGACAGCCACTGAGTAAAAGGAGCTCTGATGTAATTGGAGACTGGAAATACCAAGATTTTTTTCTTTAAACTTTCATAATGCAAAACAGGCAAACCAATTTAAGCTAGATTTGGAAAATAAAAAGGTGCTGTCTGCCTAGTTTAATCCCAGTGAATTTTATATCAGAACAATAAATCTCTGAAAATGCAGGCTTCCAACAGAACCTTGTTAAATATTTAATCATAGGCACTAGGCCCATAACCATAAGCTCTGTTCCTTCTTCTTATTTATTTCAACAGTAACTTTTATTCTTTTTATGGAAGAGGTCAAATGATAAGGAGTAATCACTCATGTGAGCATATGTGTGCTTACCAGTACCACTATGGTAATGCTGCTGCATACAGATTTAGTTGTATAAGGATAAAATTATAAAAATGATTATTTTTGCCTCAGAAAGGGCCTAAAACATTTCCCTCTGTGTTTGCTAGATGTGGAAGGTTATAATAAAGACAAATAATGGCAAGTTGCCTTGCATTTATATTAAAATTAACAGTGATGTTTTCAGTTACCATAAAGCATCAATTAAATGTTGAAGTATGTATAGCACTAATACAGGAATAGTGCACGCATGAAAGTTTGTTTTCATTCATCATTCAGAGCTTAGTTTAAATGTCACCTCCTCAAGGAAGTTTCCTCTGGTCCCCTGGAAAAGGTCTATTGTTCTAATATATGTTCTGTGGAGAACTCTACTCTTCTTTTATTGACTCACGAATTTCAGTAATAAAATTATGTCAAATTAGATTTCCTTCTCCATGAGAGCAGGAACCAATCCCATCAGTTAAACTCTATAGCCCAGTGGTTAACACGACCTTCATATAATAAGCATTGAACAAATAGACATAGGGCTGTGATTCAAAACCTGAAAATTACTTGTAATGGCTGAAAACCTACAGTGCAAGACAAAACAAAAAGAGGTTTTGAACCCCAAAACTTATACGGAGAAAACCACTCAACTGCGATCACAGGCCACTTCCGCTAGGAAATGCAAAATGCCATGGGCAATTAAAAGTCCAGTGGGCAAAGCCAAGGGTAGTGGAGAAGAGTAGTATTCTCTTTCAAATTTTAGAGTTGTTAACATGTGACTGGGTGCCTCCCATGTTCCCTCTGGGATGGTTAATTTAATGTGTCCTTTTGATGGGCCATAGGATGCCCAGATAGGTGGTGAAATATGATTTCTCAGGATGTCTGTGAGTGCATTTCCAGCAGAGATTTGGAATTGAATTAGCAGTAAAGCAGATAGCCCTCTCCAACATGGGTGTGCAACATCAAGTCCTCTGGGGGCCTGAAAAGAACAAAATGATTGAGCAAGGTAGAGTAAATTCTGCATCACTCTTGAGCTAGAATATCAATCTAATCCTACTTAGGCACTGCTTGTTCTCAAGCTTTCAGGCAAGAACTGGAGTTTATATGACCAGATCACCATTTCTCAGGCTGTGGAATATATAAACAGTTTCCTGGGTCCCAAACTTACAGAGAAAGTAGACCTTATGATTTTTTTAGCTACCACAGAAATCCCTTCTTGTATGTATGACTCTGTGTGTGTGTGTATGTGTGTATAACCTATCGATTCCATGTCTTCTCAGCCTTCATCATCATGTGACCTAGTACCACCTTATAATAAATCTCTTCCTGTGTGTGCACATCTCCTACCACTTCCATGTCTCTGATGAACACTAATCATCCTTTCTGAAAAATGAAGTGCCTGTTGCTTCATTTTCCCCCAGAAATTGTTATATGCTATTATTGTTTGGATGTAAAATATCCACAAAAATCTTATGTTCAGAGGTGGGGACTGGTTGGAAGGGGTGGGTCACTGGGGGCATGAGTTGGAAAGGTATATTCCTGTCCCCACTTCACCCATCTCTCTCTGCCTTTTGACCTCCATGTGGTGAGCAGCTTTCTTCCAGCATGCCATTTCTGCCTTGGAGCCAGCTGACTGAATCCACTGAAATTGTGAGCCAACATAAGCCAATCCTCCTTTAAGTTGTGGGTGTTAGGTATTATGTCTCAGCTATGGGGAGGTGACTAACACATTTGCTGGGAGATTGCATGATTGGCACAGATAAATGGTCTCTTTAGACTATCAGCCTTAAAGTCAAGAAGAACCACACTAAGTTATCAGACCCCAGGAACTTTACACCTCGACAGGATTTACAGGGCAAGACTATGGCTCTTGAGTCTGATGTTATCATGGAATGAAATTTTGATGGAGTTCTTTGGATGAGTAAGTGTAGATTGCACAAAGAAGAAAATAAATAATTTATATTCAGAAATCAGTTTGTGGAAATTTCAAAACATGCGTATAAATCCTTTGGTTATCTAGTCAGTGAGGACTGGGTGTCTATACCTTGTTCTCTTCATGTGGGTGGGCTTGTGATTACTTAAACAGAATATGACAAAAGTAGATATAAGGACAAAAGCATAAGAGAACACTCAGCGTCGGTTTTGCTGCAACATTCATTAAGATATTCTTTATGTGGCTTCATCCTGCAGTTTATTCCTTCTTTATTTTTTATTCATTAAGTTTATCAGTACACTTTAGGTATACAGTATGCTGACATTCATCATTGGGGATTTGTACCATTACATGATGTATCTTGGTTATTATTTTTCCCCCATTCCCTTGCCTTCCCTTCAACCCCTCCACCCTTCCCTATTTACAAAGAGTTTGTTTCCATTTTTTCCTTTTCTCAAAGATATTGTTTAAGATCTTCAACTACCCTGAAGCTGCATATTATTAAAAAAAAATCTAACCTGTGTACAAAGAGCAAGTCTAGGTATACCTATCAGTCATCTCAGAGAGGCCAGCCCACCCATATCAGCTTTATCAGTGAAAATCCATGGTTCTTATCTTTTTTTCCCCCCTTAAACTCTTTTATTGGTACATTTTAGGTATACAATACATTTACATTTATCAATGGGTGCTTGTACCTGTACATGATGTATCTTGGTTCTCATGTTTTTCCCCATTACCTGTGTGCCAGGTTCTCATCATTTAATTCAGAGACCTTTAAAATAACTGACTTCTTTCAGTGTCTGTGGAATCTCTCTTCCTTATACTAATACATTGTTTCCATTTTTTCCCCCCTTTTTCATTTTGTTGACATCTGAAGAGGTATAAAATCAGGGATGGCTAAAACTATTGGTTCTTAGCATGATCAAGACAGAGGGATCACATTGAGTTAGGACTATTTAAATTCTTCACCATGAGGCACTGTCAGGAACAAAAGTTATTTTCTGTCATGTATATCCTTGATGATGCAGATAAATATAAATTTTATAAAATAAAAATTCATCACTATACATCCTTATACTAGTCTATGTGAGAAACTCAAGTATACATGAAGTGTTTTATTGTTTGTACAGACTGACTTGTATCACTTAAGAGTCATATCTTCAAGCTCTAGCCTCTAACACCTCAGAGTATCTGAAGAGTATCTGGCTGTATCTGAAAACAGGGTCTTAAGGTGATTGGGGCAATTAAGTCTGGCATCTTTAGGGTTGGCCTGAATTTCATATGTACAAGTTCTTTTTAAGAATAATTTAGGAAACATACAGAGAAGAAGGTGGTGGGGGCAGAGAGAGGAAGGAAGGGAAGGAGGGGGAACAGAGACAGAGAGAAACAGAGAGACAAGGGCAGAGAAAGGAGACATGTAAAAGTAGAGAGGAAATGCCATGTGAACTTAGGTCATTATGGCAAGGATGTAGTCAAGCCATGGAGAGGTTTAAACAACAACAACAAAAACAAAACACATTTGCAACACTGCGATCTTCAACTTTTAGACACCAGAATGGTGAGGAAATAAATTTCTGTTTGTTAATCCACCCAATCTGTGGCCGTTGTATGGAAGGCCTAGGAAACAAATAAAGATAGGTACTATATATATATATGGAACATTTCAAGGAAAAGCATTCACACATTTGAGCTATGGGCTGGACATTGCTTCTTTCATGGAACACCATTTTTAAATGAAAGAACAACTGAAAAATACTATGATTATTCAGCAGCAGGAATTTAGAAGATATTTTCTTGAAAAAGAAAACTAGTATTTCAAAGTAAACAAGTGAAGGCATTAATTGATAATGATAAATTATGAGCTTTTATCTGCTACTTTGAGCTTGATGCCTTCCTAAGATTTTTCTAATGAGATGGGTGATAAATTTAATAAATGATATTTTAAAATATTTTATAATGAAATTTATCAGCATTTGGAAGATGTGTCTAGCTTAGTGAAACAATATTTTCTAAATGACCTATGCTTAACATTACAGAAATAATTCACAGCTAAAAGATCCATGAAAGACCCAGTCAAATATGAAATTAATCAATGGATTTTAACACAAGAGTGTTTAAAACTTACTAATACAGTTTCACATTTCACAGTACAGCTGACCTTGTAGAAACACCTTTTTTCAAGTTTCTGTATCATATCCAAGGAGAACATTTACAAATATCTAAAGGGATTATTTAAATACTCCTCCCTTTTCCCTCTTTTATTCTGTGTGAAGTCAGATTTTCTTCAACTATGTTAATAAAACCACATATTTCAAACTTGGATGCAGATGTATATAAAAAATCAGGTAGTCAAGTGTCAGTGGTCTCTCTAGAGGGAGACTGGAGACCCCCGAGAGCACTGACCTTTAAAGAAAGAAAAGGAGACAGCCTGGGGGATGAACAGCAGTTTATTCTCCTGACACTGTTCAACAATCACAAAGGAAAAAGGTAAGGTTTTTATACATATAAGAAAGCAGCTTAGTCATTCTGGCTATTGTCTTTTTGGTTTTAACATCTGGTGATAACAAGTGACTCTAAGTGACTCATTAAAGCTACAGGTGAATTTACATGTCCCTTGTTCCTGTTCACCGATCGATCCATACATCTAAGAGTACACTGCAGCCCTCTTCTTATCAGACAGTATCAAGAAAGCAGGGTGATCTCAGCAGAAGTCAAGCCCACCAGCCCACTGCAAACATCACAGATGTACATAGTGAACTGTATCTCTCTCACCACCCGTAGAGTCATTGAGTCCCAGTCCTCTGACCCCAGGCAATGGTTACTAAGAAAGCTAGGAAAACATGTTTTTCTTCTGTAAAACTTTTACAACATCTCTTAAAGTTTCCTGGAATTCTTTTAACAAACAGACTTGTGGAAATTCCCAGAAATGACTTCTTAATTTTCTCAGTTAACAAACTTCTTGTGATCCTATTCTTACAACTAGATAACTACAATTTTCCACACTCAAGGTTTTTAAAAAATGTAAAACAATGCCACTCTCCCATAATTTTTTTTTGGAATAATAGAAGTTTTTATAAACACAGTTATATATCTTGCCAGTTAAAGAGCTTATCATTGCTATTTTAAATAAATTAATGCAAGCTTTTAAAATTTGTATTAATTTCTAATATTAGGAATATGAATGGTAATAATCACATAAACAAAGACACTTTGGAGTCCTCAATGACTTTTAAAGATGGAAATTGTTTTGAGACCGAAAACAATTTGAGAACCGCTGTTCCAGATGTTCTCGGAGCAGTGGTTTGAGTCATGCTCGCTATTCACATTTCCCAGCCCAGGGCACAGACATTGCGGTGGAGATACAAGCCACTACTATTGCTCCCTGGGTTCCTCACACCCAGAATTCATTACTATAAATGAAAAGTGTTTGTTTTATACTGCTTAGCAAGGGGAGGTTAACTCTGGAACAATAGATAACTGGAACACTAGCTCATTATCTCTTGGTTTTCTTATCAAACCCAAAGCCTTCCTACACTCCCTGAGTTACTGTCCTGCCTCCAACCTCACAAGATAAAGGCCTGAGACTCTTCTGTATTTCTCCCTTTCTATATCTCTATATATCCTCTCCCCATCTCCACAAAGTCTCTTTCCCTCTATCCTAATGTCTTTTATTTTGCTCTTTAAATTAATTTACATTGGGTTTCTCATATAAACCCCCCAATATTTAACCTTCTGTGTCTGATTTATTTCACCTAGCATATTATTAATTCAGACATTTATTTATATATCTAATCTTTGCAAGGAGAATAGCCTTCTAAGTGCTCTTCCTAGCTTCAATCTCCCTTGCACTTAGACTTGCACTTTATGCACGGGATGGTTTTCTTGTTTTTGTTTTGCTTTCAAAGGTAAAGCTGTCAATATTAGCTGATTACTGAAAAAATTCAGTAGCAAGTTATCACCTTCAGGAGACCAAAAATGTTCCCTTAGGCTGACTCTTGCTGTCTATTTGGCCTTATGTCTATCATCAACTTTTCTATAAGCTAACTTTGGTGCTTCCAGTAGCTTCCAGAATACCAGAATCTCTAAACATCTGTGCTGCTGTATATTTACCTTCCTGTCTATTATATCCTGTTGATGTTAAAGATCCTTGGGAATCATACCCTTTTGGAAGTAACACTTCCTTCCGGAAGGATGCATTAGGTTTCCCTACTATATATTGATATTATGTCTATTTATACCTTTACGTTTAGCACTTACTAGAATATGTAACTTTTATATTATATTGAAAGAAGGAATTATCCTCCTTATTTGTATTTTTGAAATTCCATCTATCTATCTATCTATCTATCTATCTATCTATCTATCTATACATCCATCCATCTCAGTGATGAACACATAACTAGAATACACATAGAATGAATAAAGGAATTGCTTTGTATATATTCCTATAAGTACTTGAAAATTATGTAGTCATCTTTAATGGGAACACTATATTATACAAGATTCAAAGTTAAATGACTAGAAACAGTCTTTAAAGAAGTCAACAATATTTTTTAAAAGCATATCATCACAGCATAAATGCTATTAATAAAAAAGACACCACAGATTTTACTAGGTTTAACATAAGAGTTGTAGCCTCTCATTTTTACAATTTAATATCTCCTTAATCTAGCATTCCAGAGCTGATTAATATGTTCATGGTTTCAAATATATAAAACTATATAGTGACAGCAAGTTCATTCTATGTTCTAATGTGCTTTTCAGTGCAATATTCATGCTGCAAATATTTATACAGCATTTTAGTTTAAGCACAGCACAATTATTCTCTGTATATTGGCAACTGAAAATATATCTGCTTCCTTAACAAATGTGGTTTCAATTTGTGAGGTCTAAAAGCATAAAACAGAGTAAGGAGATAGAGAAGATTTGGAACAGAGAGAGTATGATTTGACTTAGGTTTTAAAAAATCAATTTTGGCTTCAGTTTTGAAAATAGTCAATGCAGGAGATACACTTGCATCTCCAGATTTATTTTCCACCCTCTCCATCCTGCTCTGTCTTCAGGAGGTTGTCCAATATTAATGACATCATTTCACTGCCTTGCTTCTGGCTTCTACTGGAGTATGTTCAGTAGAGTTCTATCAGCTACCTCTCGAGTTCAGCCTCATAATGTCCCATTCAGATACAGCTATTTACCTATGAGTTGTGACTAACTTCCCTTTAGTGATTCAACCCCAAGCCTTGACCTTCCCCTTGCTGTAGCACAAGACACCTGCAGGAACCCACAGAGTATTCCTGTAAATGTATCTGAAGTGTGGGAGAAGTTCATGGCCCCTAACTAACTTTCAAAAAATGGAAGACAGGAATGATGAATAAATGTATTTCCCTGTTAATCTTTGTTTGACATTTTAAAGAGTCATTCTGTGTGTTCTTGAAAAGTTCTAAAAGAGAATAAAGCACCAATTGCCTCTGGAGGGGACCAGATTCAGCAATAAACACTTGTGTTGACTTTTCCCCTTATTGTAATTCATTCTTTCTAGTGCTTCCCTTTCATTCCCTATGTCTTTCCTTGGTATGCTTTGGATGTGGTTTGTCCCCCAAGCATTTGGTTGCTGGAAAATTGGTACCCAGTATAATAATCTTAACAGGGAGTGAGATTTCTAAAGGGTGTGTCACTGAAGTGGCCTCATGGCAGGTCACAGGAGTGCTCCCTTTGAAAAGAACTGGTCTAGTTCTCATGAAGTCCTGGTGTCACGGGAAATATGAAATATTATATCTCCCATCCTGTTAACTGTATGATACGCCGAGTTCATGTTCTCTAGAAATCAAAAAATGAGTCCTAGGAATGATGGAGGTTAAAAGTAGGAAGATATTTATTGATAGGAAAGCTCCTGAGGGGTGGGAGGGGTCCTGAGTGGGTAGCCAAGGACCCCACTTTACAGAGGAGTTTTATAGGGTGAAACCCACACAGGTACAACATGGGCCACAGCCATGAACACCCAGTAATGTTACAAATATAGTCACTTAGGCAACGGTGTCCAATTGGGAAGCAAGTCATGTAGCAAACGTGGATGGAAAGAACGAGGATTCTCCTAGGGAGTGGTGGGTCCAGAGGTCTCTGGTCACCCCCAGGGAGGTCGATGCCTATCTAGACTTCACTAAGCCCAGTTCTTTGAAGAAGTATGTGGGTCTGGTCATCTTGTCTAGTTTTTAGCTGATGTAGAGCTGTGGTTTGTTTCACCTTTGCCCTGGCCCTCTTGAGGACTTAGCCCTATCTGACTGCCTATAATATTTCTGCCTAGCTCATCTGTCTGTGATACTGGTTAGAATTTAATAAGGACTATTACAAAAGAACAGGACTTGCTTCTCCCTGTCTCTATAGTTTCCAGTCTGAAAATATGACCTTTTTCTCTTGCACACACTTCTACCACAATGTCACATACCATGTGGTGACACAGCCCGGGGGGCCCTCACCAGACCCAGCAGCACACTGTTTGGACTTTCAGGGTCCAAAACTGAATATATTTCTTTTAACTGAGCTGAGTAAATACAAGTTCTTTATAAATTACCCAGTCTCAGATATTTCCTTACAGTAATGAAAAATAGATACCTACTGAGTGATATACTTATACATGAGTACATTTTTGGAACTTGCTTCAGTTTCTCCTGAAAGCAAAGCCTAGGACATTGATTGGTAGAAGGGGATTGGGAAAAGCAGTTAAAAGAGTGAGGTCATACCTAATCATTCAAATAAATAATAATAAAAAAATTGAAACAAAAAATACATAATTCTTTGGTTTCCCTAAACAAGACATTCTGGGTGTACATTATCTTGTTACTTTAAGGTAAATACAAATTAAAAAAAATTTTTTTTCTCCTGTTGTAAATAAGAAACATCCCTTTTCTCTGGCATTTTTTAAGTGTTTACTTTAAAAAAATTCTAATTATGTGTTTTGTTTCTCTCTTAAATGCATGTAAATCTTTTTAAGAGTTAGATCAGCCTCTTGTCAGCTTTAACCCAAGAAACATCTTTCTTAAGGACCTGGAAACCATGTTTTTGAAACGCAATCAAGGAAATCCCCTTATCTCCAGGTTTCTGTGAGACAACAAGAGCTTAATATTAGTGACATCTCACTCCAAGATGCAAAATTATCTCCTGACATGAAGACTGGAGAAGTTTATTATTCCTTTGAATAAAGCCAATTAACTAATGTAGATGGTTACTCCAATTGCCAGGTGAATGTATGATGAACCATTTGTGACAAACAGTACAGTGTAGTCCTCTTACTTGAACATGAGCTACTGTGTGAAAAGAATGTGTACACAATGAGTTGTATCCACTTAACTATATGAAAGGACGGGAATTCTTTCTGTCTTTGAAATCTCTGATCAAACTGTGATGCACATCACATTCGCCTTCAGTGTCTATTCAATAATAACATGTTTTCTTTTTTTTAGTCTTTGTAAGGAGGTATTCTGGGTTGACAGGAAGCTATGTTTTTAATTATATTTGCTAACACTTCCAAAAGACATAGTCTGTGCATTATAGTTCTCTCTTAGTCCTGGAACCTCCAAGGCAACATGTGGTAACAGCTCCCTGCTGCTACTAGCCTCCAACTACTAAAACCCTTCCTGTCACTTTAGCCAAACTGTACTAACAACTTTGCAAACAGTACTTTTATTTAGATATCTTAAAATTAAACAGTTGAATGTGTCATTTGTTCCCTTTCAAGATTTTGACAAAACAGAAGAGATTAGAATCAGGAAAAATAGAGTGCTACTGCTCAAGCTAAAGATGATGGTGGCTGGTGAATAATAATGTGACACTTAAGCAGTGTTGATTATTCTACAAAGAAGAAAGAAAGCAAAAATGAATAAATAATATTTGCTGACAGATTCCAATTTGCTATGGCATATAAAAGAAAGAAGATAGAGAAGAATGACTCTAAAATGTTTGTGCTGATTAATTAAAAGGGTGAATTTTTCTTTTACTGAGTGGTGGATTCTTTGGAGAAGAACATTCTTCACAGTAAGGGAAAGCAAAAGCTTGTTCTTGTGGCTGCTCAATTTGAGGTAGATACATGACACCCAGATAGATATTAAATAGACCTAGTCTATGTACTAGTCCATAGTTCCAGGGAAAAATCCAGGCTGAAAAATGAGAATGGGCACATCGACAAAGAGATGGTTAGAAATCTTGATCCTGGGTCAAATCCTGAAGAGAAGGCACACATAGACAAAGGAAGAGGATGTACAAAGACTGAGCCCTGAGGTCTGTTTAAAGCTTGAGGAGGAAACTGAAAAAGGGCAAATGGTTAGTGAAGTTGAAAAGGCAGCAAGACAGCAGCTAATTCAGAGACCAAATGAACAAAGGAAGGAATGCTCAGAGGTATCTCACATTTGATCATTCTTGAATAACATGGGGGACAAATTGTATTTACAGCATTTTTCACGAAGTGATAAGGACAATAACTAGTTGAAGACTGTGAAGAGAGAACATACAGTTATTTTTAGGGAAATTTTCTTTGTTTTATAACAAAGAAATAACAAAGAAAATAAATAGGAACAAGGAAACAAGGAAAATAAATAAGGAAATGGGGCCAGAGAAAATGAGATTTGGAGGATCTATGGAGAACTAAGAAAATGACACAGTTTATAGAGTTCATGGTAAAAGTACAAAAGCGAGATTGCATAGTCTACAATGACTTTGCTGGATGTGTTCATGGAAGCATGGTGAAAAATGTTTTCTGGTTGTTTTTATTCCCTGAATAAAGAAGAATTTAAATCTCCTCAAAGTGAACAGAGTGGAGGAAGAATTGGAGATTTGATGAAAGGAAAAAGTATATAATGATTGTCTAGAAAAGTAAAAGAATAAAGAGATTTCAAAAATGTAGCATGACCATATGACTCTAAGACAAAAGTCAGGGTTACTGATCATGAATTAAATGTGATACTAAGTAGTGTGCTTATGTATTTTTTTCAGCAAAGAATTCAACTCTATGGTTGCAAGCATAGCCCAGGAGTTGTCATTAACCAGCATTTGTTTTTATTAGTAAAGGAAAGAGAGAGATGGACAGATGGGGAGAGAGCAAGAGATCAAAGGTGTGATTTTAATAATTCACGATGAAATAATGATGACTCACAATGGAAAAAAACATGCACAAGACTAGTAAAGAACATGAGGAAGTAGTATATTTAATAGATTCTAAGTTTTAAATGATCACAAAAATATTAGTGTCAGTATTAGATGAACGTATCTAATTTTAGAGGAAACTGGCTATTAATGTGCTTAAAGTTGTACTGCACAAAAAAAAAGTATTTTGGGCCAGGGATTTAGCTCAGTGGTTCCACCACCTGCCTTTCAAGCTCAAGGACTCGAGTTTGATCCCCGGTACCAAAAAAAGAAAAAAAAAAGTATTTTAATATGGAGTGATGGCTGGCAGGGCTGCTTATGACATGTGGTCTCATTTATGAAGAAGCATTGTGGCTGGGTCTGGTGGCATGGTGTCACATGCCTGTAATCTCTGCTCTTGGGAGGCTGAAGCAGGATGATTGCCATCAGTTAGAGGCCAGCCTGGGCTACTTAGTGAATTCAAGGTCAGTCTGAACTGCATAAGAAGCCTCTATCTCAAAAACAAAAGCAAAACAAAAAGAAATGAGGCACTGCATAAATCATAATTAGGAGACAATATAATTTTAAATATATCACCTGATAGATCTGCATATTTGAACATATAACTTTACTTAATAGTTTCTTCATGTGCACCTGGGAGGCATCCATAGCTACCCCAGTGGATCCTTGTGCAGATTAACTGTGAGAATTCTAAATTGTTTTAAAAGTATCTGGCACATTGTAAACACACACACACACACACACATTTTATTCATATTGACCCACAAGTTCTTTTCCAACAGTTGTCTGCTGCCAAAATTTTTATTTAAATTACAATATCTAAATATGATTTAGAAATTAAAAATTTTAACATTGAAAATGTTGGAGCAAGGTCATAATCATTTTAGATAGTGACAAGTAAGTGAATGTTAAGTAAATTCAGTTATTACGAGGTGCACAATGATATTTTCAAATGTATCTATGTTTTTTTAAAAATATGAGATGATTAAAATTTACGGTGAATGGCTAAATTTAAGAAATTAGTGATTAGTTTAAAAATGAGTAACTAGTGTAAAAGACATATGGCCATTAATCCCCCTCAAAGTCCTTCTCCCTGCTTCAGACACTCGTATTTCTTTGATCTTGCCACTTTCTGAGGCAGTTCTGGAAGTTACTTGCCATGAATGTCTTTGCAAGGTGTGGAAGAGAATGAAGGGACTGCTGCCCTCTGTCCCAGGGAAAGGCCTTCCTGTGTTCGAGCTTCCACCCTCTTCACTGGCTCTGGTAGCATGTGATTTCTGGCTCCTCCCCAAAGTCAATAGGGCCATGAAAGGAAAACTTTCTGAATCAATCCAGAACATCAAGGGAGCTACAACAGCACAAGTAAAGACACTCTGAAAAGAGAATGTCCAGAACTGCTTCAGAAAATGTCAGTAACCATGGGACAAGTGTGTTCAAAGCAGGGAGCAGTATTTTGTGGAGGGTTCATGGCAATTTGTCTTTCAGTGCTATTTTTTAAAAATGTAAACATTCATTGTAATTTCTGGTGATATCTCTTATGTATAAAATCACATTTGGCTTAATGAGGTGACTTTATTCTGGTTATGTTTATACAAATAAAGCATAACAAACTACGATGAGAGTTTTTTTTTAAAGTTCTTTTTACCTATATGCCTATAATGAAGAGAAAATATCATCATGTGAAAAGATAATAGAACTTTTTTGGTAGATAGTATATGCAGAGTTAGAAAATATTCTGTTGTTCAGTAAGAATTTCTCTGGTTCATTCATTCAAGTTTGTTTATGCTCTAATACTGTACTATGTACTAGGAAAATGGAGACATACTAGAAATATAAGACAACTAATCTTACATGGTTTTGTGCTGGAGAAATACAATAAAGGACCCCTAAAGTTAATAGTATAATAATAGCAGATAAAGAAAAGTGTTTAAAAATAAAACATGAAAAAATAGTGAGGGATAGTAGGCAGAGTTGGAGGGACGTTTCAAACAATTATATTTGAGCAGCGATCTGGATAATGGAAAACCATCATCCATGTAGGAAATGCAGGATGGAGGGATTGCAGGTAGGAGGAAGAGCAAAGAGGATGTAATAAGTTGGCAGAATAAATAAGGAAGAAGATCCAGGGTTATTACAGCTAAAAGGCCAGTGAGAGCATATTGGACATAGTTGCAATATCAATCAGTACTTGCATTTCAGCATTGTAAAGTTTGAGGTGACTATTAGACCTATTAGTTAGGATGACAAAATGTTAACTATAAATTCTGAAAAACAGGCAGTCTTACACCATACTTATCGTATAAAACATAAAGTAACCCAGGATTATTCGTGACATTCCATCTTGTCTTAGTCTCTGACTCCATCATTAGGATAACTCTAAAATTCTACTTCCAGAGTATTTATTGAGCCAAT
Source organism: Heterocephalus glaber (assembly GCF_053883595.1). Classification (NCBI taxonomy): domain Eukaryota; kingdom Metazoa; phylum Chordata; class Mammalia; order Rodentia; family Bathyergidae; genus Heterocephalus; species Heterocephalus glaber. The sequence continues at coordinate 19,406,202 of NW_028258156.1, read as the reverse complement.
CAACTCTCAACTCCTTGACTGCTACACTTAAATGAGCAGCAGCATCTTCACCCTTGATTACTAATGTAGACTTTTAATGTTCTTTTTGCTTCTGCCTTTGGGTGCTATCAGTTATTTGCCACATACTGGACAGAGCCACCCTTTGCAATGTAGGGAAGTTAATATTACTCTGTGGTTCACACACTCTGAAGCCTCCACTGTTCACTCACATAAACTGGGGCCCCAGCATGGTCCCAAGGTGTGTTATGACCCAGCTGGACATGTCTCCAGCTTGCTCAGTCTCACTCTTCAGCATCACTTACTAATGAGGCCTTTATCCAGCACTGTATTGTAAATTCCTACTATCCTCACCCTCAACACACCTGATGATGACCTGAATCTCCTCTATTATTTTCATGCATCAATCATCTTCTGAAATACAATTTGATTGCTGCTGGGTTTTCTTTTCACACAAATTAGATGATAATAAGAATGTGTTGAATGAATGAATTAATGAGTGGAAGATTCAGGATTGTTCTTTTAAATGGTCAACAGATAAACATAAAAAATGTGGTTTGTATATACACAATGGAGTATTGCTATGCTACAAACAAGGATAAGTTTGAGTTGTGTGTAGGGAATCAATGCATGTTGAGTCCACAATTCTAAGTGAAATAAATCAGACACCGAGGGTTAAATATCACATAGTTTCTCTTATATGAAAAACCCAAAATATGAGTAATTTAAAGAGAAAAATTTTAAAAAGATGGAAATAGATGTTGTGGAGATAGGAAGGGGACCTAGGGATGAAGAAAGGCAGGAGGGAGAAGAGAGGAGAGGAAGCAGATAGATCTTTTGCAGAAGGGAATGCACCAAGAGATGGAGGGAGGAGGCGGGTGGGGAGAGGGAGGGGATGAAGAAAGAAATCAGGTGTGTTATGTACCTGTACCACCTTCCCATGCTGCATGCAATCATTACGCTCTGCACAGCACTGTGTGCTGCAAACATGTGCTAAGAAAGGATCGAGATGCAATATGTGTATGTGCCAATTCTCCTCAATGTGTTTGTTCTATACCACACACTAATAAAATACTTTTTAAAAAAATTTAACATTTTACAAGGAAAATGAAGCCTAGTTCCCCTTCTGTAACCCTAAGACTCTGTATGATTAATACAGTCCAGTGGAAGCTTCAACTAGCAAAAAAACAAAACAAAACCCAAAACAAATAATTATTGTGTAAATCTCTCTCTCCTCCGGGCCAGAAAAAGTTTTGAGATACTACTGGAAGAACTTATTTTTTGGAAAATCAAACAGGAAGAAAGGAAGTTCCTCCCTGAAAGCACTGCCAAGAGTAGGTGTTATAGTTTCTACAAAGACCTATTTATCTGTGTATACTTCAGATGAATGTGGAAAGAAAGGGCATTTATTTCAACAAGGTATGACTGTGGGCGCTAAAGCTGAACTACCTGGGTCCACTTCCCATCTCCACCACCGTACTATCCATGTTTGTAGTTGTGTCCAATGTATGTAGCCTCTCTGCACTTCATTTTCTTTTGCTAGAGACTTAGTAACTAATCTCACAGAAGTATTGTTAAAAGTAAATGAATTCATTAAAGACATTAGCCTGGTACGTTAGCTATTAAATTGTTATTTTATATTATTATAAGGATAAGCCAAAAATCAATTTGATGATTATTATTTGGAACATGCTATATTTTTTAAAATAGAAAACAGGATTTTGAAGGTGGAAGAAATTGTCAGAAAGGTGGCAGAAAATACTTTTGGTTCAACTTTGATATAAAATGTTAAAATTGGCAGAATCCATATAACTTGGTGGAAGCTCTAATCCTTTTAGAAACTTTTTCTATAACCACTTCCAATTTTTGTTTCTTTTTTGCTACATTCAAGTTTAATCTTTTTGCTGAAATAAATCTCTATCTTGTGTGAATGGTGACTATTAAATACATCAATTGATTGCTGCTGTATGTTCTGCTAATGAGCCATAAGAAATTCTCTCTTGTCACTTTTACACGGTTGACTTCATTCTCCCTGCATAAATGAACACCTAAAAACAAATCAGTGTCAGTTTTTATTAATATGTAGCAGTTTTCAGATTACAGTTATCACAACCAGAAACGTATTTGCTAGCGAAAAGGGAAGATTAAAAAATGATGAATTTCTGAGAATTGTATTTCAGTGGCAACCTTTCAGGGAGTAATATGGGGGATCATCCAGGAAAATGGAAAGAACATGGGGTGAGATGACAGACCTGGGTCTGGGGACCGTATGCTTCCCCTTGTGGCTCTAAGAACTTGATGGGATACTTAATCTCACTGAGCCTCAAGTTTTCTACCTGTAAAACAGCATTTCTTTCCCACTAAAGTCAGGCTATCCAAGGCAATAAGAGATCCTGTTTTCAACACAGTAGGAGGCAAAATATTTTACTGAGGGTAGGGATTAGGATGTTAAATCCCCACATATATCGTAGATAAAGGGGGTACAGTGGGTATACAGGAGAGGGATACATGACTTGTAAGACTTCATTACACACACACACACACACACACACACACACATGTGCATGCGCACATGCACAAATAGACCTTTGGGCTTCCAAGTTTGGACTTGATCTTTGGACTGCTTAAGTCCAAGGTGCTATCTCTAGCTGCTCGGTCCCAGTGCCATTTCTACTGTGCCTTGTCTATTAGCCTCTGGTACCTTCTTGGGAAACACTGGCCATCCCACTTGTTGAATTTGTATCCCTCAAGTGCTTCTCACTGATATATGAGTGTGCTGGGATATTTTCCATCTAGCCTGTGCTAAGATGATCTATTTTCAATTTCGGCTCCAAAAGATTTCAGTTCTATTCTAGCAGACCCCAAGGGACAGACCACCGGCTCTCAGCTCAGAATTCACTTCTCAAGGACAATGAAGGGAGTCAGGTGTGCCAACTGGGGCCAAGACATTCTGTTCTTTCCTCTTAAGAAGTCTGTGGAGGAGGGTGGGGCATTAGCTCTCCACCTTGCATCCTAACTCTGTAACAAAGTGAGTACTCCAAACTTTCTGACTTCTCTTCATTTCACTAAATATACATCCAAAGATGAGCCATGCCTCTGGGTACTCCCACTTTCAGGGTGAGGCTGGGTCAGGACTCATCGCTAATAAACCATGGTGGAAGTAGCACTGCAATACTCCTGGGATTAGGAAGAACAGACATGGCAATGTCTGGCCTGGTCTTTCAGATTGCCTTCTCTAAGGAAAGCAACTTCACCTTATAAGAAATGTTGATTCCCTGAACCTATCCAGTGAGTAAAGAGTCAGAAGCTCACCATGTTGAGTGGTCACATGAAAAAATACTTCACATGCCTTCTGGCCATCCTGGGCCAGACACTGAACATATAGGCAAGAAACTTTAGAATATTTTAGCTGCAGCCACCACCTTATTGCAACATCAAAGGAGAACTTCAGGGCTGAGCTCCTCAATTCCATGAACCAAGGAAGACTACAATTCATTGTCATAAGTCAGTGGTTTTTTTTGGGGGGGGGATATATTTTATAGGAATAGACAAGCAGAAGCACTCTGGGAGGGAGAGGTAGGAGGATTGAAAGCTTAAAGCCCGCCTGGGTAACTTAGTCACTTAGTGAACTTCTATCTCAAAATATTCTTAAAAGGTGTGGGGGGCAGTTAGAGGTGGGATATAGCTCACTGTATGCCCTGGGTTAAATCCCTAGTACTGCAAAATAAATAAGTAAATCAACTAATTAATTTAATAAAAATTAAAAATCCGAGGAAGAACAATTAAGACACATTCATACTCTCCTTTTACTTTCTTTTTAAAAACATCTCCACAGGCTATAATTGTGCAAGCACTGCTGGAGTGGTGCCTCACACTTGTAATCCCAGAACTCTGGAGGGCGCTGAGGAGAAGGATCACCCTCAGTTTCAGGCCAGACACAGTGAGTTCAAAGCCAAGGCCAGGCTGAACTGCACAGTGAGAACTTGTCTGAAAAAATACAATATACAAGGCATTGCAGCTCTAGCTACAATTGTGCTGATTAATCTGGGAGATTTTTGTTACTGGTTTTGTTTTATGTGTATTGCTGTTCTTCATAGCAAAATAGCTCCTCTCCTATATAATGATGGTTTCTAAATGTTTTGGTCTCACACTCCTCCAGTTGAAAAGTTGGATTGATCATTTGTGTGTACATCTATATGAAGTAAATGCATCCAGAGAAAGGAACAATGATGAAATGAGAGAAGGAGAAGAAAAAAAATATATCAAGCAAGAGTGGACTTTCTAGCAAGGCCCTGGGAGTCTAGCTTTATTCTGATCATGTAGAGTAACGTGCGGTGGTAAATTATGCCTCAATACTTTATCCTGGTTTGAGGAAGGGAGGGGGACTCTTAATTCTGCTCTGATTAGTCACTGGCAAGGTAGTTTCCTAGGGCAGAGTGGTGGGGAGACAGACTCCCAACTTCTAGGTTTGGATGTTGACAAGCAAATCAATTTTAGTAGCAGCCACCTGAAAACAATCAAATGTATGTGCCTTGGAAAGAAAAAGTAGGCAAATGTGGAAAATCCAAGGAGAACGAAAGGAATCCAAGGGGATTTGGTTGGCACCAAGGGTATCCAGGGGATCTCTCATCATACATTATGGCTGAGAACATAAAACTACATTAAGGGCCGGAGAATTTAGCTCAGTGGTTCCGCTGCCACCTCCTAAAGTGCAAGGACCTGAGTTCAATTCCTAGTACCAAAATAAAAACAAAAACCAAACAAACAATAAAACGCATAAAAGACACCACCTTAATTAAAATCAGTCTATCAGGCTGCATCGGAGAAAAATCAGTCCAGATTTTTTTCTCTTTTCTTTTTCAGGAAGTCCCAGAAGATCAGTTAACAAATCAAAAAAAGATGAGATAATTGGACAATAAGAAAAGATTTATCACCCCTCATTTACTTCAAAACCCATGGGGATACAATTCATAATTATAATGTTATAGCAAATCATGAGGCGAGTCCGTGAAGTTGTCTCCTCTGTATATTAGCTGTATGTCTCATAGGCCTAACCTTGCCTTAATATTTGTTAGAGAAGGGTAGTCTATTACATTACTGCAGAGATATAGTGGTTTGCTTATCCACCGGTTATTAGTGTGAGAGTGACACAGGAACCGCAAAGGGACAGAGGACAAACAACCTCTTGGGCTCAAGTGTGACGCATTAAGAGCATGACTCGATTTGCTTCTGAATCAGTCAAGGAGTCCAGAGCTGTTTTTGCTGAGGAACAGTGATTCCTAACTTGGGGCCACAGATGCCAATAGGGAATTGAAAGCAGAGTAAACTTGACCTTTGTTTTGCTTGTGTCTCCATGGTGATCTCAAAACGTGGGGCGGAGCCTTGCTCTGGCCTCATGCCGGCAAGCGTGTCGGGCAATTAGGGAATGTCTGTTCATTCCCTAATGGAGAGTAACATAATCTGCCTCATCCTCCTTCAACACAGAGGACACTGACCCACCGATGTGTGTCCAGAAGCCTCTGATCCTTGCCCTAAACCTTTGGTCAACATGGATTCCAGCACGGCCTCCACATAACTGAGACTGCCCCAAGCAGAAATAATCATTTCATGGAGATCAACGTCCCCCTCAATGGTTTTGTCATCTTGCAAAACCAAAACAGAGATGAAGATCGACTGGAGTCTAGAATACCTCTGTTAATATGTGAAACCTGGTCTTCTCTTTTTCTAACAGGCCATTCTGATCCTCTTCATCAAGCCGTGCCCTTTCTGCTCTGTAAATTCAATCCCTTCCCTATTTCCTCTTACATTCTACTCTGCCTAACAGATCTATCTGTGCTTCTCACTGACTCATTTTGAAAATTCTTTTTCTGCAGTGATGAGTCAACAACTTGCCCCATGGGACCAGTTGAGGTCCCCATCTCCTTTTAGGGTGGGGGGCTCCATGGGCCCCATTTAGTGACAAAATAAAAATTTCCATCCCATAACATTGTCTATTTACTTATCAGAAATTAAGAATCTTTACATGTATAAATTGATTCAACATAAATAATAAATTAAATATAAAATGTATTGATTTTCTAAAAAGTATTTTCCCAGTCATGACAATGTTCTAACAGCTATTAGTTTATGCTCTAAGAAATTTCAAGGCCAGGTGAGTTGGCGTGGACTGAAAACAAAAATCATATTTTAGGTAATCTCAAGTTTGACAGAAGTGACAGATTGTCCTTGATTTACTTCATATAATGTTCAAGTGCGTATTTATACAAAACATTACAAATATCTGTGGGGGAGGAAAAATAGGTTCCTCTACCTTTCTAGGTTTTCTGGCTAGGTTCACGTCTATGAATTAAGTTGACATGAGATTGGTTCATAGGAAAAGCTCGTCATATAACTGTATATATACATATGCACAAAACTCTCACAAAAATATAACGCTAGAAGAAAGGCCAAATGACCTAAGCTTATATAAGCTTTCTGAGCTACAGGAAGGAATGGGGGCTTGGGGCTGTCAAGTGGTAGAGAGAAGCTGTAGAAGGGTGAAGAGAGAAAATGTAAGGTGATAAAGGTTGGTTGTTCCCTTGCTATACAGGTGAACATCCCTCCAATGATCAAAGTTTTTTTCCTGAAACTAATATCTTTATTATTGAATTTTTCAAATGTAAATTTCCTTCCTCAAAGGGCCACTTTTCACAGACAGCTATTCATTCCTGTGTCTACGGTTTCTCAATGTAACCTGCTTGAAATACCCTAAAGAAATATACTTTGCCACAGCAGATGTTGGTCTCAGACAGTCATATTTCCACACTGGTGTGACCTGTGTCCTCACATATGTATCCTGTCAACTTCTTGTTATTTGTTTAGTTTTGTCTACAAGTACTGCCTTGTGGTTTTAGTTCTGTGCTAAATGTGCTCTTTGTACAAATTCTGTAAGGCACACACAGATTTCCTGAGTGTATCTTGCTGAGAGTGCACAGTTTGTAAATTCACTTAGCCAGTACATAATAGTGCTATATGTCACAATATGCTTAAGATAAACCAATGATAAGGACTTGTTACTTACTATTTTAGCACCTCTATAATTTTCTCTGAGTTGCTCATGAAACTTAATGGACATTTGATGCCCTAAGAAAAGGGACAAAAGTCAAGCTCCTTTTTAAGTATGTATATTAACTAACTTATTCCAATGTCTCACTTATTTTTAGATAAATGTTACGTTTAAATACAGGATCTAGTCTTTTCTTCCTAGACCCAAATCAAGTTATCTTGAGTAAACTCTAGAATATATATACACTATTTTTACTTTTTCCTATTCTCTTTCTGTCTAATTGCAGCCAAATTATAAATAAATAGAAGTTGCCATTACCCAAAAACTTTCATCCCTACCCCTACCTCTAACCCTGGAACTTCTAATCTATACTCTGAATTTTTCTATTTTAAATATTGCTTCTATGTACAATCGTACAATATTTGTTCTTTTGTGTTCGTTCTGAAATAGCTGGAATTTTTAGTATATGTGCTGCCAAAGGAAGCACTGGAATTTTTATTTTTCTGGAATATTTTGTAGCCTGTCTGCCCTAGTAGCCTCTTTTGTAGTCATTTTCAACAAATTTTGTATTTCCATGTAATTCTGAGTTCAACATTTGGGAATATTACGTAAATATCATATACCATAAAAATTCCCATATGCAAATGTGTATTAATAGAATTTTTCTATAATCTATCTGAAAATATTGCTATATTATGTTGCTTATTATGAAACGAATTAATTGGGAGCAAAACTTTTCCTATAATATAAATTAAAATTATAGCACATTTTACCTAATTTGCATATCTTACTGGAAGCTGAAACATGCCAGTTGATCAATTGTCTTAATTAATACTTGTTCAGTGAACCATGGTATGTTCTATTTCATAAAGCATTAAAGTGGACTACTGACTCTTTAATTCTGTTTAGTTTTGACACAATTATTACAAATAATACTAAGGCACATTAAAATAATTACCATGTTGTACACTCATATACACACATGTATATATAATTTTAACTGTTCATTTGAAACAAAAATAATTAGATTGGATTTTTTAGTGAGAAAACCAGTTTCTTTTATTTTTTAGTACATTTATTGAAAAATTCATTCCACCAACAGATTTGTCTACATGGGAAAATGTTGTTACATATTTTAAAGAAATCACTGCCTGTTTTACATAGAAAATTTGATTACAAATTAGAAATTGAAATGAGACTTGATATTCTGAATATAAATTTTCTTCTTTTTCATGAAGATGGGTTCAAGGTATATCATCAGATAAGAACCTGATAAAACTGCAAGTAAAATTATTTTTTCTGTGGCTTTTTTTTTACTACTTACACATGGTGTGGATCTCTGATTTATTCTTATTCCCTGTGATTGTTAGAAAAACATGTAGCAGCTAGCAGCTCTTTCATGAGTGGTGGAAGCATGGCTATGGGCCCTAAGGAACCTGTGTCTTCACAGAATTGACAACTTGGCTTTCGTAGATAACGTTCTTATAAAACACTGTGGCTTGTATAGTTGGCATAACACTGATTGCTCATTGTTCTTATTTCCTGAAATATAACAGTTGATGTTTATAGTGCTTACTCTTTGCCAGGAAATTTACTATATCTTTTTCATGCATAATCTCTTTAATCCTAATAATGCTTTCTATACCAGTACTATTATCACCAGTATTTTCTTCTTTTTTAATGTGAAGAAACGAAGCAACAGAGAGATTGAGTGACTTGCCCAAGATCACACAGGTATAATTTCGAAGAACCCATTAACTACCAGATATTAGGGTGCTGGAATCAATAGTTATCAAAATAATGGTGTCAATGGTCCTTAATTTCCCTGCCACAATTTCTACAAACCTGGTGTACTTTTGTAAAATAAAAATTTGTTTATACAGATTATAGTTGCAAACTCTTTTGTTTTCATTCTCTGAGAGTAGAAGCAAGCTCTTCAAGTATATTGTATTTCATTCTTAAAAATCAATATTAATATTTTCCATTTGCTTTAAAAAGGCTCTCAGTAATTTACATATTAGTCTCTGATTAAATACGCTATGATCTTGACACTCAAAGGTATATTTTATAAGGCTCTGAGTTACATAGTGTATAATGTTACCCTTCATTGTATTTCTATATTGTATAATATTTTCAGATAAAATACATAATATAAAATTTTCTTGCCTAAGGTTGCCACTCCTCTTTGCCAAGTAAAATATAAATGTGTCTTCTTTATTGATATGTTCAGCGATTATTATCTCCACCGGCAAAGTTCTGGTTTTCATTCACTAAACAGGTCCCCCAGAGAACTCTGTTCTGTAGCTCCTCTCTAAACTTGTCCTGCTTATAAATACCAGACTCACAACATTCACTAACAGCAGTCTCACCCGGCGAGCCCCTGGGGAGGTGTTAGAGATGAGTCAGGTTAGCTCTGGGTAAGTGGTGAGAACCACCAGCAGAACCTGCCTAAAATGTATACCTGTAAAAGATCCCACAATCTCACCGTGGAAGAACTGCATTTACCAGAGCTCCTTCATTAAACAAGTATGTGTGTGCTTGAGATACCTGTAACAGCCGCTTGCACTTCTGATGGAGGGAGGTCTTAGAGAAGAGACAGTCCTTCCAGGAGCCTGTTCGTAACTGGATTCTTAGGAGAAGGGTGGTGAACAGTGCGCGCTATTCTGTTGGTCAAAAACGGTGCCCTTGCTGTCTGCTTCTTCACAAGCAGCCTAGGGGCACGAACCCTAAATCAACTGGGTGCCAAACTCACACTTTCATAATCCAGTTGCTGTAAATGCAGCCTAAAGAAACCCACATTAGCCTCTAGTGTGCGCTTTCTTTACAGTGCGCGGGAAACTTAACCCAACCTCTGCTAACCACAGATGAGACAAACGCTTTAGCTGTAAAAAAGCTCAAACTGCAGAGACCTCCCACCTTGCTAAATAACATCATTTAGTCCCCCAAACAGACTTCCAGGACTTACTTACCCCGTTTCCTTCTGGTACTGGGGCTTGAAACCAGGGTCACATCCCAGGCTCTCTTTCTCAACTGTTTTTTTTTTTTCAGGTCTCCTGTGTTCCTAAGGGGCCCAAATCCTCACAGTTTCGTCCAACACTAGCAAGAACCAAACTCCATCAACAAGTGCTCTTCTTCTCTGCCTGCCTTGTATATTTCTTTTAGCCTCTTTTCACAACAGGAAGACTGAACAAAGGTTTAAAGAATGTTACTTTGATGTAGTAGGTAGGTATTAGCAACTGTCTAGCTTGAGCTACTTCTCACGGAGGGTGGCACTGCAATAAATCTTCATTTCGGTAAACAGGAATGCTGGGCACAGTGGACTCTTTAGGGGTTCTGATGAGATCACCGCGATGTGGCACCTACTCAGCCACCCTAACCCTCTGAGCAGGGTCAACCCTATCTGTAGTTTGGGCCAAATTCAGGTAGGGCTTTTGTTTTATGGCACAGAACCTTTGGGATTATCCTAGCATATCTGTATTTCATGTGTTTCATCTGCATGTTAGTAGTTTTATTCGGTGTGGCAGGGATTGTGGTGAAAATTCTACAATATGCATCTCTAATTTTGTCTTTGAAGATGTGTTACCTGCTGTTATTTGCAATGAGAAGAACAAGTGGGTTATTCTCCTGATATGAATGAAGAAGTCTTTCTCTCAAAACATACTTGAACAAATATTTTAAAACCCTCTTCTCAAAGGGTATAGTGTATTTATTTTTGAATTAAGGTCTTTAGGTTAAAAAGGGAGAGTTTTCTTCAGGAAAAAAGCATCAGACCTTATATGAAAAAGGACATAATGTGATGGAAGACACCTATAAGAACTTCTCTGAAAAGTCTGGCAGGAAATTAAATGCTCCATCTAAACTAATTTATCATGCATTCACCTTTAGCTCATGACACATTCCCAGTAAATGGTGACATTTGCAAACTAATTTAATTCCACACTCTTTATTTAGGTGTAATACTACAGGATTTATTTTTAAATAACCATAAAATCATATTGGTCATTCAGTTTTGCTACTTTATTATCTAGCACGCACACACACACACACACACACACACACACACATAATATAAATGTGTGTTAACAAAAAAAACCAGGGCCAAAACCAGGACAGGAACCAAACAGGCCTTTGTTGCAGAAGGGAGTGAGCTGCTGAGCTTCCTCTGAACCAAGGGAAAACAGCAGCCTTGGTGAGGCTTAGCGCAGTTTTTTAAAGGGTTGGGTGAGGGCTAGGTGACCTGGAGGGTTCAGATTGGTGCAGAGCGGGGGTGGGGGGTGGTGGTGATGGATTATGGGAAGAAAAAGGCTGACTTGGTGGGAAGGGAGACATCTTGGGACTAGGTTTAGGCAGGAACCTGATGGATTGTGGGAAGAAGAAGGCTGACTTGGGCAGGAAGGGAGACATCTTGGGGCTGGGTGACCTATCAATGTGCATGCATGATATTTTATTGAAAGTTGCAGCAAAGCAGATACTGAGTGATCTTTTAAGCTTTTGTCTTTATACCTATTTTTGTCATATTCTATCATTTAAATAATCATAAGCCTACTGACAATGAAGAGAATGAGGCATAGACCTCTAGTTCTCAATGACTAGATAACCAAAGAATTGATAGACATTTTTATATTTTCATAAACTAATTTTTATGTAATTTATTTATTTTCCTTTTCTATGTAATGTACACCTACTCCTCCCAAAAACTCTCCAGATGTCATGCCATTATAACACTGATCTCAAGAATAACAGTTTTGTTATGTAAATCCTGTCTAGGTGTCTGATATCAAGTGATACAACTCTGAATTATTGGTGAGATATTTCTGAAATTAAAAAATTAAACATGTCATAAAAATGTCTTTGAGAGGGCATAAAAAGAACAACCCAGAGCCCAAGGAGAGCAGATGGATTGAGAAAAAGCGTCTTTTTGTACCAATAACTCAGAGGTTCACACTTTCCCCTAGGTCCCTACTCATACTTCTCTATGATTCCAGAGCCATCTGAAGAAGTTCCATAGACAGTAGCAGGGAGACATTGTTACAATGAACCGGCTGGAAAGAGGATCCAAAACTTCAAGTAGAGGTAATAACGAAAGACGCCCACAATGGTCAATTTAGAATAAAATGCAAAATGAACAATAGAAATAAACTTTAGTAGGCCGATTCTGGAGGGAATTCATGTCTTGAAGTCTATTTTTAATTGTTGTTGTTTTTGTTTCTCTTCCTCCTTTGACTTGAGAGCAAGGCTAACTTCAGAAACTTAACCTAGGCATGGACATCAAAATACCTAAAGGAAATCCTTCCTCCCAGCTGGGGACTTTGACCCATTAGTACCTCACCTCAATGGTTCTGTCCCAAAGCCTTCGATCTGTATTGTTTCAGAGCTGTGGCTTTGGCACATAAGCACTGTTCTGCATAGAAGAAGGAGGAAAGGAGGTCCTGGTTGTATAAATATTATTGAAGGAATCTGTTATTTTTTTCTCTAACCTTTCTCTAACACTTAGTCAAGGGTGAGTGAGGGGGTAAAATGCTAAAAACAATCTGACTTGCAGGAGAAATGGGGAAATCTGTGCAAGTGTAAAGAAAATCCAGAGAAGGAGGCAATAAAGCAGGGGCTCCCATACTTTTCTATGTGCCCCTATATAGGTCCCGCACTCATTCCCACACTCTGTGCACTTATGTGGTGCATCTGAGAAGAATAACAAAGGCTTTGAGAACTGAATTACAACATAAACCACCTGCTAGGTCTCAGAATAACAGTATACCAGTGGCAGAGCCAAACAACTTAGCAAAGGTTTTGAAATCTAACAAGCAGTGCAGTCTAAATAAGCTGAAATGGAATCTGTAGTAGACATTTAAGTAGGCTCATTACCTGCTAAACAACAACAAATCTAACAATAGCAAGAGGTAAACAGGATTTATAGCAAGTATAATGTCTATACACTGCTGATGAGCATATACTTTTGAAAATAGTGTGGCAATTTATTCTAAATTTAAACACATTCCCACCATATGAACAAGCAATCCTACTCCTAAGTATTTACCCACATAAAATACCAACCTCTATTTATACAAAATCTAACTTGTATTTTGTTCAGAAGCCTTATTCAAAACCACAATAACTGAAAACATGCCAAATGTTTTTCACCTAGGGAATAAAGAAACAAATGGCTGTACACCCATACAATGGAATATTTACTCTGTAATAAAAATGAACAAGCTATTTATACATAAATGAATAAACCTAAGCTGTCTAATGTTATGTGACAGAACATACACTCAAAATTCTCTATACTGCAAGGTGCATAAACATCACATTTTGCAAAAGCAGACCTATAGGGATGGAAGAGAGTAGTCTTTACCAAGCATTAAAAAGGAATGGAGGGCATGACTACAAAAGGGTAAAATGAGAAATTTTCAGAGGCAATAGAACTGTTTATTTTTCATGGTGATAATTACAAGGATATTTGTGAAACCCCATAGAAGTGTATACAAAAGAGTGAATTTTACTTCAAATTGAAACTTAAAAATTTCTGGTGAAATATGCATCTTGTATTTAAAAAGAAAAAAACTAACAAAACATCAAGTGAAGTATTTAAACACTATCCCTAAATGTCAAATTAAAGTGTCAGGGAGTAAGTTAGTTTGCCTGCTAAGCAAAAATCTCTAATTTACTAGTTGTAATAGTGAGGTCATTCAAACAAATTAAAAACAAGGTAAATAGTGCTTCAGTTAGTGAGATGACTGTGGCTTTGAACCCTTACTAGTTGTTCATTAGTACTACTAGATATGTGGACAGTGTCCCTTTTTTTTTATATGGGATTATTGATACATGAAAATCTAAGTAAATTGGCCCTTCTCAGTTAAGGTTTCAGGAAAACAGTGTCAGATTCTCGTTTCATTTTATACATTTCACTTTTATAAATCACTGACCAAATGGAGTAACTCTAGAAATGGTTAGGACCACTTCTTGATGACATTTCCTAAAGTAGTTTCGGAAGCCTGGGTAGCTATGTGACACTGTTCACATTCACCTACTCCAGCCTCCCTGAAGAGCAGTGGTGATTCCCCAGAGGCAGGAAGGTCAGGAGGTCTTTTATCTGGATTTTCTGAGGTTAAAGAGATCCACTTTGACTAGGTTCTGGTTTCACTGCGTGAGTAGATGACATCCAGTATGGCATTGGTCCCTTTCCCTTATGCAAGGATGTGTGTGAAAAAGGTGTTGAACTCAGGACCTCAGCATGGTACCAGCTGAGGTTTCTGCAGCCATTACATCAGAGTTGAACACACTGCTTTTGCTTCCTTTCTGTTTCTTTAATGTCCATGATATCAATTTCAAAAGTACTTAGTAACACATTTTATGCATCCAAATCTTTACAACAGAGTCTGTTTCCCTGGGAATCAGACTTACAGAGCTGGTGCCAGAAATGGTTTAAGGAAACCGATTCTGAAAGAAGATACTGGAGCTGGATGACCCTCTGATGGAACCCTCAGGGCTGGGTTGTGGAGCGGAGCACTGATAGCTCCTGGTGTGCTAGAGAGACGTCACTGTTAAAGCTTCACAGGTGGAGGGAAATTCACTGGCAGGTGCAATGTTCAGGGTGAGAGAATAATTTCAAGGGTTGTAGAACTGGACAGGTTATTCAGTGTGTGAGAGAAAAGCAATGGAATCCTGAGGTTGATTAATCACCAATTAAAATTTAAGTGTGAAAGTCTTGGCAGCATATAAAATGATTCTTATCTCTCATAACTGGAAGGTTCAAGAGGCTGAGGATGAAGTTCCCATCTTAACCTTTATAGGTAGAAGAGTGTAAGAGAAGGTTGAATTTCTCATCTTGAAGCATCTTCTATGCCAAGGTGAAAGCCATGGTTAGGAAAGAGTGAGATCCTGGGACTTAAAGTAAAGACATCTGTGTTTTTATGCATTTGAAAAGTTAAGCTACTAAATACCCATTAATGCTTTGACCTTCAGAAGTAGTTCACTTCTCTCTGTTAAAGGCTTACAGTGCCCATAATTAAAGATAATGGAGATGATATTTTCTTGGAAGAAAACACATACTTCATAAGGATGTATTTCTACCTTCTCTTCTGACTATCAATGTGTTCCAATATAGCCTGTCCAGGAAGGTGTGTGGTCCATTAGAAAAGAAAAAGACAAATCTCAAGAATTAACCAGTGTCCACCAGTATATAGAAGTCAGCCAATGCTTATGAGTACACAGAAGTTATGTATATCAGTCGGATCCCACAGAGTATGCAGGAAATGAGCCTGAGAGCATTGAATCAGGTGAGATGAAGCACAACTTTAGATCAAAAATACTTTATCAAAATTTGAGAACTCTATTATAATAGCAAACTTGTAAAGCCACAATATAAAATTTTACACTCTCACAAGGACCTGTTGCTAGGATACACTAGGTTGGCTGGTGGCAAGGGCCACCAGCATTAGTGACAAAGACATTGGTGGCCATTCTCTGGAAGCCAGGAAGGATGGAAGAAAATACTGAGTTCATTGATAGCAATGATGATTATAAGATTTATGAAGCAACAGAGACTGAATGACAGTGTTTAATCCTCAGAGGAAAAGCATGTGACCCCACTGTGAGAAGCAGCAAAGCCAAATTGGCAGCCAGTATATTCCAACTTACAGAAAGCTGTGATGAACTTATGGGGAAAATAAATGGGCAGACAACAAAGCTTATCCTCAATTGTAATAATAAAATGAATCAAGAAGGGCAGCTATCTCCACAAAATGTCATAATGCCTTGTCCAGTTTCAGGACCTGAATCAAATCACAGATCAGAAAACTATTAGCTTTGAAGCAAACTACACCTGGAAGAGCAAGGCCTCTAATACTAAACCAAGCTACTATGGCAATAAAATCCCCCCCTTTTTCTTCAGAGTAATCTATGACCAGGACCAGCTGCCTCTTCATCTACCTTTGCCTGCTTTAATGTTCTGCAGTTACCACCTTGAAATTCTTAGTAAGTTTATGTTCAGTTTTATGTTCGTTGGTGCAATTTGAGGGAACGAAGTGCAGTGCATGAGACTGGGTATGCAGTCTGTGTGCACTCCTTTTCTTGCTGTTCCATTTACACATAATATTGCATTACCTGGCAGACCCAGGAAGCACAGGAATTCAATGTGACTCAGAACAAGAATAGGCACATTACCTAGGACTGCATAAACAGAGGCAGTGAAAGGCTACATTTTCCAACTGAACCAGAACTTGCTTTGAACTCAGAAACAAGAAAGCCACGTTCCAACAGGGTATGGTGGTTCCTGCCTGTGACTGCACCATTCTGCGAGTCTAAGGCAGGAAGATGACAATTTGGAGCCCAGCCTGGGTGTCTGATCAACTTAGTGAGACCCTGTATCAATTAAAAAATATATATAGATAGATAGATAGATATAAAGGGCTGGACATGAGGCTTAGTGTAAGGGCTCTGCATTCAATCTCTAGTTTTTACCAAAGTCATATTCTAAAAAACACAAATGGCCAGAATACTCTGTTATATCTTTTCTTACTTTTGTTATTTGCCTGTATTAACCACTTATACTGAAAATGATAGCACAGAACAAAAGATAAGGATAAAGAAACCTAAATTGCTTTACTCCTATCCATAACTTCCTCATTAATGACCTGAAGGTAGAGAGTTTTGGTAGAATATGTGCAGATCAAGAAATGAAATAAAAACAGTTTAGTTTTATCAGGCATTTGAATTATTCTAGAAAGAATGAAGTGCATATGCATATATGAGCTGCAAAATAAGAATTGTATAATTTTGATGGTTATGCCTAGGAATTAAATGCTCTAAACTGGTATTGCATGATATAAAGATAAACAAAAATACATGCTAACAATATGATTTTTCTTGCTTATAGCATTAAATAGCAAATAAAAATATCATAACAAATCCAAAATAAAGGATACTTCCCATGATATGCTAATGTTCTTCAGACAATGAGGCAGCATATTCTTCACTTGGGAATATTTTCATAAGTTGCATTCCAAATAATATGAAAAACTTTCAAGTTTGTATGGTAAAGTGCTCTGCAGCAGGTTTAGCCTGTGGAGTGTACAGCTATACAGGACAAAGTTTTTAGTCTATGGTAAGCTCTCCGAGACGAATCACAATGCATGAGGACTAGAAATAACTGTAATGGAGAAAGACAGACCTTCTGAAAAATAGCTCCTCATAAACTGCTAGGCCTGGAAAAATAAATGGAGCAGCTAATTATGAGATATTGTTCAGTCAGAATTGCCCATGAAGAGCTATACTCTTTCAAATGCATCAAGACACACTTTCAATGGAAATAATAGATCAAGTATGAACAGGTCACTGAGAAGGCTAAGGACATCTAAGTGGCGTAAGCAAGTGGTCTGAGTCTCCATCCTCTCCAGCACTCTTGAATCAGTGTCTTGCTCTTTGCTTAAAACTATGTGCTCTTTATGGGTGAATTCTTCTGACAAGTTGATATTCTGATCTGAGGCTGGCCCAATTTTTGACAATATATAGACAAGAGTGGTTATCATTTGATTACTTGAGCAGATCATAGTGATCAGAAGCTCAGATCGCATCAATCTAAAATTCTGAGTCATGCTGCTAAGTAAGGCACCTAAACCAGTAGAACTTCGGGAAAGGGTAAGGGGAATCTATGATAGGGAGATAAAAACTACCTGTAGCCTCATTCCAAGCTGCTGGGGATGCAGATAAAAGGTCTGTTGGTTACCCTGCCAAACTTCCTTGGAGTCTTGAGGGAATGTGGCACACCAAAAATCCTAAAGGAACTCTAAGAACTTATGGGACATGTAATAGCTTTCCCATCACTGGAACAAATTACCAAACTTCCACAACTGAAAGGAGGAGAGCTTTATCTGGCTCATGGTTTCAGAGATTCAATCCATGGTTTGCTGGCTCAAAGGCAGGAACATCATGATGGAAGAGCATGGCATAACAAAGCTGCTTATTTTACATATGGCTGAGAAGGAGAGCAGGAGAACGGTACCAGAGAGGTAGGGGCCAGGGACCATAAATAGTACTCAAGACCTCACCTCCATGACCTACCCGGACACACCCAGAAACGTGCTTTAATAATCCTCTAAGGGGTTCCCAGGCTACTTTGGTTGACAATGAAGCTTAACCTTCACAGGATACATGTGCAGCTGTACAGTGCAAGGCATGGATACTGGATGCCCTGGTGAACCATACAGATTACTGCCTCTACCCCAAGGTCTGAGATACAGACACACCTTTAGCACTCAACTGCTGTTCCTGGGGTTAGATTGTTAAATGAATTGATTGCTAAATAAGGGATTGCATATGGTATGCACATTACAAGATTCAGAACATAGAAATGGTCAAAGGAAACTCCAACTTGAAGGCTTTGCTTTTATTTGCGTAACTCTTAGATGGAGTGTTGTATAACAGAACATAAAACTATAGTACTGTATAATACAATCAAGAAAACTTATAGTAGTGCATAAACAAGATATATTGTACAAAAAAGACATTGAGGCTCTATAAGACATACACAATGTTACAAAAAAAGGAAAAAGAAAGAAAAAAGGCAGGTCACAAGTCCAAGTGGTGGGTCATAAATTTGAACAACACACCTTGGTCTAAGTCCGAACAAGGGGTGGGGGGGGCGGTCATTAAACGAGGAGTATCTGTAGTCGCTTCCTGGTCTAATGGGAATGTTAGAAGCTGACAGCTCTCAACTGGATTGCTCTTAGGTGATCATCATCAGCTGAAGAAAGTACTACTTGCAGACAGATGTGGTTCTCTTCCTAGGAGCAGCCCAGGTCTAATGAATGGTTACTGTGGACTACAAGAATTTGCCTGCTTTTCTTTGCTTTCAGGTAACGCTGAAGGGACATCCTAGTAGAGGAGCTCCTTGTGCTATCAAGAAGGCCCTTTTTAAAAAATTTACCAAGTTTATTGAATTGTACTTTATTTTTAAATTTTTATTAATTCTTACTTTTTATTTTAATGTATTGACTGTACTTCCTGCTCAAATATCTACCTACAAATTTCTACTTCAGAGCCCATTTCCTGGAAAATCAAATCTGTGACCATCCCTCCAGGCAATATTCAAAACCTTTGTTGCAAATCTCAGACAATAATGCAAAGATGGGAGAAGAATTCTGCACTTCTCCAGACTGCTGTCATATCCTTCCACCACAGAGAACTACAGCCTTTTGATATAAAATATTGCTCATCACATAAAAAAATCCCAGACATTACTGTAGCTAAACTAAATTACCACATTAATTTCCTCATCATTGATTTAATAGGATAAATAATATGGTACCCGAGGAAAGCTCCATATATATGCAATGTAAATGAAAATGAATAAAGAATTTCACTCATTTCTTCATGAGATGTCAAATTAAACAGCTGATCAGAACACTAAATGAACTGAAACAGGATGGAGAGATGAAAAAATCTTTTATTATCTTTTGACTTCTGGTCACATAAACATTAAAAGGATTATCTTTAGGCTTTATTTAACAAGCTAATGATAAGGAAGCAGAAAAAGATGAACATTAATTGCATTTGCATTGAAATCAAATACAGAGGAAATATTTTAAGAAGATGGGGCAATACAAGTGATCATGTTAAATTAACTAAAAGCCATTTTCCTAGATATGTCTTCCTCATATTTCCATATTATTTATGTGGCCACTGTAGTATTGGAATTTCTCTCTGCTAAGAATTATGTCAGCTTCGTTACTTGTGAATATTCTCCTAGAGTAGCTTCTTGTTAGGCGTGATCCTAATTCCATTATTAGATTGAGCGTAAATTTAATCTAGGCATAATTCTAATGACCTGAATTTGCTTCATTTAGACTCACATAAACATTTTATCTCAGGTTCATTTCAGATCCAGTGTTTTCACCTCTAACTGGGAAAACTTTTTCTTTTAATTACCAGCCATCCTTCTAACAGTCTTTAAAAAGGGTTTTGCTATTTCCTGAATAGACTGGGGAAGGGGATTGCCCAAGTAGGATACTTATATAAGAAAAAATAAGAGGAGGAAAACATTTTGTATTTTCTCTACATTTCCACCTCACAAATTACATTTATTCAAAACGAAGCTACGTAAATTATTTTATAACTATGCTCAATGTGTCCCAGTTTTGTTCTAGCTCAACCTTGAGTACATTGCTTACACTCTCTCAGACTCCACTTCTATGATAGAAATTTCTCAGCTATACCAAGTCCACTGTAAAGACTTCATAAGGGACACATTTTAATGAATACGAATGGATGAATGAGTTCTAAATTCATGTCCTCAGTAAAAAAGTCAAAAAATTAAATAGCTATGTTGACAACTGAGCCAAAAAAAGTTATAACACATCATTACATATTAGGTTTCTTAGGCCATTTTAAATGAAATAGAAAAAGACAGTTAATTTTCAATGTCTAAACATCGCAATGAAACAGTCTCTCTTCTTTAGGATCCAAGACTTGGCTTTGGCTCTTTTGCGCTCCTGAGGCAGAAACTGTGCACAATCCTCAAGACCCTTTGGCTCTCCTTTACTGCACAAGAGAAAGTAAATCAAGCTTCATAATGCAATTGATATCTTCTAAAAACACATTACTTGTGATTGATGATACAGGTGGTATGATGGCAAAAAAGCTTTTTTAAGTTATATTTTGAAATGGCTTATTTGGGGAGCTTGTTTTCTCATTTTGCTCTGTATTTGGTGGTTGGGTTTCCTTTCCTCACTGGCATAGGACCATTTGTTTATTTCATAACATCATTGAACTGCTATTGTGCTGTCTCTACTCTCAGTTTAATCCAACCAAGGGGAAAATTCTAATCACTCATCCAGCGCCATGTAGCATTAACCATTAGAGAAGTTGTCAGTTCAGCCTTCAGTCTTGGGCCTTTAGCCAGATTCTTTTATGCTCCATTATCTTGGGAATACTGCCTAAGTACTTTTTTCTCCTCGTTCTTTGATTTAATGTTTCTCTAAACACTACATTTTCAATACAGGTCTTAGGAAAACAACAGCAAATCATCAAATCATCATTTGAACATTCCTATTCTCCCAGCCCAATCAGCTGTGCCACAAGGATTATTCTTTGAAGAGACTGAACTCTTGACTCTATTCTAAGAATGTCAGCCTTAGCTGAATAGGTTTCATGGTAACAGGGGAATGGAGACTATAGGTTGAATGGAATACCATCTTACCTGAGAAGTTCCCAGCAAAGTAACAGCCAGGCATGTGACTTCCAAGAGGATAGTAGAAGTCCTTTTGGATGAAACTGACCCAGGAAATAGATCTTCAGGGATTGACATTTGATGTTTACAAGAAACTAGCTGCTAACACAACCTGGATGGTAAAAGACTGAATCAACCAATAGGAACAAGCAATAAACTGACAAAGCCATGGAACACAAAAAGTAGGAGGAATACTTGGAGCCTAAAAATACAAAGAGCTGAGAGTCACCAGTATTATTATAGCTTTTGAAAGACAGAGACAAAAAGTAAAATGAAATCAAGGCAAATATCCATATAGACAGAAGAATAACCCTAAAATGAAAAACAAAGCAACCTAAAGGAAAAAACAACACCCTGTAATTCATATGCATTAGAAAGGAAGGTATAAAATGAAATCATAAAAATAAGAAGTGAGTCTTGGTAATTAAACATTATTACTTAATTTTCAAAAAATCAGTAGATATTTGGCATAAATACTTAATCACAAGAAAAAAGAAATTTCAAACATCACCATTTCTATGTAAATAAGTATTTTTTCTAAAAAACTTCTTTTCCTAATTCAATCTTTCTGAATAAGGCGAACAGCTTAGTCTATTTGAGTCTTTTCTTGTTGCTCTCAAAATTATATGCTCACTTATCTATCACTTATCAGCTACCCATCATTTCTCTACTGATTTGTGTACCTACACAAACACATATAATTTCCCAAAATTTGCCACACTGCTCTCATAAGGAATTGTATTATGTACATTATTCTGGAGCCTTATTTCCTTTACTCAATAATAAATCATGGTTTGTGGGAAAGCTATGTATACACTAAGAACAATTCTAAATAGGTTTAATTTTAACAACATTAAAATTACAAAGAATTGAAAGATAAGAGAGAAGAGATGGGAATATCGAAGATAACTCCAAAAGATTAAACAACCTATTAATGACATTGTTAAGAAATGAGAAAGGAAAATTATAAGAGAATAAAAATTATCAATAAAAAACCCACAAGGAAAAACTCTTGACCTACCTACATTACCATGTAAGTTCAGCCACCAGGGATACAAAAAGAATTATCTTTCAAAGGGAAAAAAGAGTGATCAAATATAGAACAACAAGAATCAGAGGGCACCAGATATCTTAAGAGCAAAAGGAAACAAAAGGACATTAATGCCTTAAAATTCTCAACTAGTTTCCAACCTTGAATTCAATATTTCACAATCTCTTTAAGCATTAGTCTCTTGTGGTTTTTAACATTTTTAAAATTTTATTTATTTATTTATTTTGGCACCGGAGATCGAACTCTAGTCTTTGTGCTTGCACAGCAGGCGGTAAAACCACTGAGCTAAATCCCTGGCCCTCTTGTGGTTTTTTTTAAAAAGCACTATCAGACTTGTAAGTTTTCCAAAAGTATATTCTCCATTGCACTTTTCATCAGGAAGTACTGGTGAAAGCATTTCTCCAAAACAAGGAGATAAATCAAGACATAGGATCAAAAATAATAGATATGCCAGTCCTAGAAGAAACAAGGATAGGATTCTTGGGGTGAGAAAGTTGTTAAGAACTAGTTTAGATTAGAGTAAGAGTGTAAAGAGTTTCATGGAGAGAAATCTCCTATAACAAAATGAAAATAATAAAGTGTATTATATACATGGACATAATAAAAGAAACTTTTTAAATTTCTCTGCACAGTTTACCTTGGGAAGATAGCTACTAGTGATACTTAATTCAAAAGTAAGGAAATTTTAAAGACAAACCAGTTACAAGCTTTATTAGCCATACTGTTCGTGGTGGTAAAGTATCACATGTTATACAAAACAAAGAGAAGCAGCAATTTATTTAGAGTCTTCTTTATCTTACACATATTTAAAAAGGAAATCCTGTCATTTCTGATAACATGGACATACCTGGAGTATATCATGCTAAGTGAAATAAGCCAGTCTCAGAAAGCCAGAAACTGCGTGATTCTCTATGAGCTATCCATCAACAGTCAAACTCTTAGAAGCAGAGATACAATAATAGCTGAAGGATTTCAGGTACCGGATAAATTATGGATTATTTTTTGCTAGATATAAAATTTTAGTTATGCAAGATGTGCAAGTTCTAGAGATCTTCTGTTCAGCACCATGTCTATCATTAACACAATATCACATACCTCAAATTTTGTTCAGAAAGAAAAACCTCACTTTAAGGGTTTTTACCACAAAAGCAAAAGCAGGAATAAAGACAATGGGATACGAGGAAACAGGGAGGAGTTGGATACATCTATTACTTTGAAGGAGATACTGGACTCATGGGCATTTGTATTGCCCAAACTCATCAATTTATGCACATTAAGTATTATGATTTTTATATATCAAATATACCACAAAAAAGCTATTTAAAAATAATTGTCATTGTTTTACAAATGAGAAAACTGACACCCAGAGAAGCTGAATTATTTGCCTCAATCATGTAGTTAGTTAGGCACGAGTTAGTTTAAATTTATAAAGTCTAAGTATTTTTCTAATGAAGAATACTTCACCAGCAAGACGGTATATAAGTATACTATACATATAAAAAGCACTGTTACAAACTATACTGTTATATATTGCTATATATATATATATATATATATATATGGCTTTTGTCTTGTACTATATATATATAAATAGGGTTTTATGTAATTTTCTCAAATATATTGTATTTAGTAGAGAAGAATTACATAGTCTACACTCAAAATTACCATTTTATGAAGATTCTCTACAACCTGTTAGTTGCACATACTTTCAGATATTGCTGACCTGATACTTTTCTCAACTCTAAATAAAATCTTTTAGTGTAATATATATAGTATATACAGCATAGATAAGTGAAATAGTCTTCTCATATATTTCTTCATTGGAGTTTACTTTCAAAGCATTTCATTTTCACCTTAAAAATAAAGCACATATGATAGGTAGTAGTTTTCATTTGTTCCTATGCAAGCGAAGGATACACTTATACAGAAATTTTCAAGATCATCGGGACCTTGGATATTAAGTGATGAAATGTTATTGTAAAGTGTAATTATAATGAAGCTAAATTTCAGAAATTTATACATCTGAGGAATAGACAGAAAAGCAAGAGAAAGAATTCCTGGCAAGAATCTTGGTTTTACAGAGCTAAAAGAGGGTTTCTGAAAAGAGTTAATCAGTGCTGTAGAATACTACTGTAACAGTATCGATGAATTTTACAACATGAAGGCCATTAGTGATCTCGAGAGCTGTGTCTGAGTACATGAGGTGGAAGCTGTAGGACGGGATTCTGGGCTATAAGTGAGAAGTGATAAAAATGGAGGCAGCAAGAATCAAAAGCCTTTTTAGAAGCGTGTATATGAAGGGGAAGAAAGATGTAATAGACTAGCTTGAAGGGAAATGCAAGCTTAAATGACACTATTTTATAAGATGGAAAAACTCACACTTTTTGAAATGGTGATGGGAAAGTTGATATAAGAGAGTGAGGTGAAATATACAAGAGGAAAATATTATTGATAAATAGAAGATTCTTTAACAGATGAAAAGTAAATGGATCCAAACAAAAAAGCAATGGGAGGTATACTCTTCCCAGCTCTCGTGTTTTAAGGGTACTGGATTTTCCTCTCATTCATGCCAGCCCTGGCTCCTGAACCAATCCTTATATGAGACAAGAATTATCTAATTTAAAAAATCATAAAAATGAAACAAAACCACCCTGTCAGGCGGACCCAATAAAATATACAGGTAAGTTGAAAGAAAGGGTACCACGTTTGCTTTGTTTTCTTTACCAGACTTTCAGGATGGGAGGGACTATAATGACAACACAAGTCTTATGCCACAGATCTCCTTGTGGATTGCTTTCTGCCCTAGTATGCCATGGATTGACCATGCCCAAGATTCTGGTGCATGTTTCCTCCCTGCAGGGGACCACAATATTGATTATACCCAAAGCAGGCTCAAAGCAGTGGAGGCTTAGTTAACCCCACAATTGGCTTGTTTAGAGAAGTGAATCCAGCCGAAGCCAAGTGTCATGGTCAGAGTAACTCTCACCCAAATTCCGTTCCCACAACTAAAACCTTCTTATTAGATGGACAATGTTTTAATTATAACCGTATATTTTATCTATTCTGTTCCTAATTCAAGAATGCTTTGTCTTGTCCTTTAGAAGCATTGCTTACATTAATTTCCATAGAAACTCCATGATTGTGTATCATCTCATATAGTTCTGCCCTTGCACATAGCGTGCCTTTACTCCAGTTGATTATTAGTAAAAATCAATGGCTTGGATGGACCAGCACCTTCTGCTAAAGTAGCATTGGCCATCCTGGCTCCCCGCTCTCTGTCTCTTTTAGTTCTGTCTTTTAGGATTTTTTTCTCAGGCTTGCATCGTACACTGAGCAGGAGGTTGGATCCTACTGCAGAGGTTTCCAGTAATGTTTCAGGGGTTTAGAGTATCTCTCACAGCTCTTATTTCTCTTCACATGATAATTTCTTCTGTCTGCTACCATTCTTCCTTTTCTGCTCCTAGAGTCACTCAGTCTGAAGGCGTGACACTCAGCCCCCAAACCAAACTAAACCAAAATCAAAACCAGTAAATGTATATACAGTGTATTTGTATACCATATATATATATATATATGTACATATATACAAATGTGTGTATATATACACATATATAAATATGTATATCTCCAGGGTTGTATATTCGTAAGTTCTATAGAGGACAAGGATACACAATGCAGAAGACAAAGAGGGTAGATCAGAGTTTTCAGTGTGACAGACACATAGGGACACCTCTCTAATACACATACATTAACTCCAAAACATGCAGCAGCAGAGCAAGAAAGCCAGATCTGTATCTATAGGGAGAGCATTCCAGGCAGAGGGAGACTTAAATGCAAAACTCCTGAATTGAGACTTTGCCCAGAATGTTTCCAAAGCAGCAGGAAATTTATGAAAAAGTTTCATCAATACCCCAATTTCCTACTCCTATCCAATAACGAAATGAAGATTCAGAAGAGATCCTTAGTAAGCCGTAAGTAAGTTTCCTTTCCCGATACCATACTGTTTTGCCACAGCTAGGATTTCTTAAAGGTGGTGCTATGGATACTTCAGACCGGAAAATTGTGGTCTTGGGAAGCTGACCTGTACTTCACCCACGGATGCTGTAACTTCCTCCACACCCTCATGGCAGTCAGGGCTTTACCAGATATTGTTAAATATCCGCTGTTGTGGAGGGAGGCAGTGAAAATATGCCTAGTTGAGAATCATTGCCATAGAGGAGACTGGTGCAGATGAAGTCATTCTGAATGTTGAACATTTAGCCCCTGTTTTTAAGATATGACCAAATTAATTACAGCACCATGATAATATTTAAGACTGTCAATGGTCATTCTATGAATAATTGACCCAACCATGAGCCAACTGAGTCAGCTGTAAAGATAACCCAAACAAAATTGACAGGAAGGGGCTTATGCATTCTATTACTCAGCAATGCCTTCTGTGACTATAAAATTGAAAGCATACCATGTAAATTCTGGGCAATTGTATTTAATTAGTATGAGAATATTTATGCAGCCATTTTATTAGCCAATTCATTACTAAAGAGCATAAAAGGTAATTTATATTCAAACTTTTAGATAAAGCTATCAGATTTTATTAATTTTCCAAATAAATCCATCTCAGTGTAATTAGCTCATAGTAAGTACACCCTAACTTCACACTATCTTGCACTTTCTAAATACAATTTATATATCCCATAACTAACAAAGTTAGGGTGTTGTAAGATATTGTCTATGCTAATTTATTGAAGGTATGACTGTAACATATTAACTTAAATATGTATTATATATCTTAGTAAATTAATGCATCCTTGTGAATTAGGAGGCTCAAGTTTTGTAATTCAAGACACATATATAATTTTTTCCCTACCTTCTGAATCCCAGTATTCTTTCTCTACTGGGTCCATGCATGCCTCAATGATAAATGAATGTCTTCACAGAACTGTTTAACAGTGCAGTGGGGGAAGCAGCTCTTGGTCTGCTCATGCATGCATTGAGAAGTGTGGTTCAGAGACTTTCTGGGTGACTTTACCATACAGAAGTTGTTTATTCCAGGCTTCTGAGGCAGAACCCAGTGCTGGGCCTGTGGGAGAAGCTTATACCTGGCTTTGTGTTGCCACCAGGCTCTAAGAATGCTCCTTGCAGATTGAAACCATACAAGCATGTTAAAGTAGGGATTGTGCACTGCATCTGTGTTAGCAACATGATTTACACTAATTAAAAATTATAACAGAAAAATTCATGGACAGCTTAGTGAAGAAAGCAAAATTTACAGTTCTAATGCTGTTTAATCAAGCACCAAATCATAAGCTTTTTAAAAAAACCATTTCATGCCTGTGATAATACATTTATTAGAATTGTTACTGTAAAACCATATTTCTATACTCAGGAAAAATCATAAAATTTTTCATTTGTGACTTCAATTTTTTAAAAAATTCAACATGATTGAGACAAATTTCTTATTTGTCAAACTTATTTAAACTGCATGAACTCAGAATCCTATGGGAAAATGATCTTTCTTATGTTGCCTCAAATGAAAGCTGACATCCTAGTGATGTATATGGATATAATGCTTACTTTTTCTTAGAGCATATATATTACTTAAATTGAATCTATCTAATAATTTTTTTTGTATTTCCTCCAAATGATAAAATCTTAATATTTGAATTAACACAACCTATTCTTATTTGTACAAAAAAATTTTAAGCTTAACTGCTGGGGTTTTTTGTTTGCTTGTATGTTTATTTGTTTGATTTTTGGTTTTTACTATCACTTCCTATAGAAGAATGGAGGTGAATATTTTTCTGCATTATTACTCAGACTTATTGAAGATTGTTTTCTGAATATGCAAAAGAAGATATTTTAAGTGAAACTTTCTGTGTTTTTATTATAGATTTATGAATTAGTAAAATGTAGGGAGAAATTCTATGAAAGTGTGAGAAGAAAATAGAATTTTGAGTAAGGGAAACATTTCTGCTTTTGATACTTTTATGGGATACTCTACACTCCAACAACTCTCCCAAGTCCAGGAATTCAAGCATAGCATAGTAAGTTCAGATAAGACCCACAAGTGAATAACTAATTTTTAAAGAAATTGTAGCTTATATTACCATTACAGTAAGCATAGTTATTACCAGTAGGGTGAGGTAATTTTGCAGTCTTATTTTAACTTCCTATTTTCTTAACTTTAAAAATCCACATAAACAAATAAAAGATATTTTGGTAATGGAATGTGCATAGTTTTATACTCACCATCTTTTGTTCATGCTAAAAGAAAAAGTTTAAATCTGGGATGCTTTTGGCAGTAAATTAGACTCATTCTTGATAAAGGTGCTTAGCAGAATTAGCAAGCAGTTTTTTTAAAGATAATTGCAAATTATTCTTCAAGATTAAAAGAATACGTTAAGTCAAAGCCCTATTTTCTATACTTTTACTTTTCTTTTTCACTAGTACTGTGGATTTAATGTAAGCATCTTATCAAGGCTGGAAGACACAGTAACAGTGTAGTTTTCCACAGTTCTGTGAATCTGAAGGAGTGAAGGGTGGGAGGGAGAGAGGTGAAGTAAAGGTGGAGGGAGAAAGGGAGAAAATGAAAGGAGGTAGAGAGGGAGAAAAACAGAAGGTGAGAAAGACAGAGAAAGTGTTAAAGTTTCTCAAATGTTTTATAAAATTCTGAAGTCTGACAAAGAGACTAAGGTTTGGCATTCCAGGAAAGTAATTCACCACATGCTTTATGGTGTGAGTGCTATTGCTCAGAGGAGGGAAAAAACTAGTAGTGCTCAAAGCTTGGCATGAACGGAAACTGTCAAAACGGTGAATGCATCCAGAGGAAGGACTGCCTTCCAAAAGCTGGAAAAAAGAATGAGATAAAGTAATGAAGTGTGACTGACATTTCATACTGAGATTCATCATGTTGCCACTTCAACAATCCAAAGTGGAGTCTCTTTGGGGTGTGTGGGCAATTGTGCAATTGCTGGTGGATTCATCTCTACTATTTATCTTGGGGTAAACAAGAGAAGTTATGTAGGTTTTCTGTGTGGTTCCACTTTAGCCTACTTAAAACCATGATTTTCCCTGTTAGAAACAGGGAAGGTATCTCTAATTCCAGGTATTCTTTTTGGAAATTGAATGGCCAGAAATAATGGTATTTGAACAATCAATGGAATATTGCTGTTTAAACTTCACCATGAGCAGAATAAAACCGGTATTTTTTCCTTTTTCACAGTTTTACCAACTTCATACAGTCATGTTATACATGGAAAAGAGAAAGAAAAACACCTAGAATAATTCAAGATGACTCAAAAATTAACTGAGTCAAAGAAAAAGTTTCTTAATTAAAGTCACTGTTGCCTTAAAATGAATTTGTCTAGAACACTTTGCATAAGATGAATATACTCTAAGGAATAAACATAATCATAAAATACGCTGTCAAAGGAAAATCATGACCAAATCATCTTTCTTTTTATTGCATAATAACTTTGCATATGAACTTAACTGAACTTAAAGTATAATTTGCTTTTGTCCCAATATTAAGCACTCAGAAATATTTCTCTTTGATGGTTTAGTATGTGCCCGGTTGATTTCCCTTCAGATAATACAAGGGTTTGGACCTAATTTTCAAACAAAATTGAACAATCAGGGTAATTTTTGTTCAATAACACTTTTGCATTATGGAGCACATAGTACTGTAGTTAGTAGCTGGAAAAACTAATTACCTATTCCATAAAAGGAGCTTCCCCCAAAATTTCTAAATGCTGAAGGTATTTTTCTAGAAGTCTCACCTTTCAATTTCTGACTATTGTGGTGTAACAACCATGTGAATGGGAAAGCTCTTAATTTTTTAAAAGATATTCAAACCTGTAATGAGCTTCTGTCATGTAAGATGCCCTATACTAGTTTTTCTAAAAATAAAGAAAAATGTGAAATAATTATGTGAGATATTCAAGGCTCAAAAGGCAAATGCAGTTATAAGGAAATATTTTTATGATGAAGGGTTTTATAATAAATGATCTAATATGTCTATTCATTTTACTGATAGTCTCTTTAATTAGTGAGTGTGTTTAAAACACAAATCAGTATGAAAAAGCATACAGATTGCAATGACACTGTTAGCCACGAAGAAAATCGAAATGATCTCTATTACACCTTGTTTTCTTAGTTTTATTGTGTACCAATTCCACTGGCTTGAAACAACCCATTAAATTCACAGATTCTGTGGGTCAGGAACTCAGGGCCTTGAGGAACGTATTGCATTTGCTCCATGGTAGCTGGGATTTCATCCAACAGAGCCTCTTAAGAGTATGAGTCATAATGGCTGAGGCAGGCACAGTCTGAGCGTCACTCTCATGTCTGGCACCTAGGTGAGGTCACAGCAGTAGGAGGACTGCTGTTCAGAAAGACCTGCACAGAACATGTTTATGCTGCTGCGTTTCTCCACAGCCTCATGACTTAAGGGTAGTCCGACTTCCCAGTTAGTGAATGGTTCAGGGCTCCAATTGTTAAAATCCCAGGAGTGTCACCTTTTTTGGCCTAGCCTCAGCAGTCACACATTATTTTTGCTATACTCTTTGTTTGAAATAGTCAGAAGCCCACTCAGAGGAAATCAGACAGATCTTATCCATGGGAGAGGTATTCAAATATGTAGCAATCATAGTTTCAAACTATCATACAAGTATAGTCCTGGACATAATTATGAACAGTGGCCTCTTTTATCCACATAAATTATATGCTCTTACTATGCATATCTAAAACACTAATAATTCAATAATTAACTGTTAAAATTTTTCTTTTAAAGATGTTTATGGTATATATCATATTAACTAGTTATATTGAATCTATTTTCAATAAATGGTATGGCAAAGTAGTGTCTACGGATATATCTACACTGCCATTTATCTGTTTGTCATCTGTCTATTCAGTGTTCAGTATTTTGCTTGAGAAGATTAATCTATTTAGAAAAACTTGTAAATGTCATCCACATATACACAGATAAGCAATATATCACCATTTTCCTTATCTAAGCCCTCTTGACATTTAATGAAAAACATGTTACTTGTATACTTTTCAACTCAGACTTGCTAAGACCATCAAACCAGCAAATGATGGAGCAAACAAAAGAATGTTCAGTTGCAGTTTCAGGGTGTATCATAAGTCAAGTACATGGTTCTCATGAGTCTATTATTTTTCCATTGTTCCTGAAGGTCATTCTGATTGTAAGTTCTCACCACCTCCTCTGTGGCTTTCTCACAAGGTGGCATGCTATATTTCACTTAAGAAAAGCTGATTCTCAGCCTGACAATCATATGTACCTAATCTAAACATAATTTTAAAACGTTGAGCTTTCTTTTTTATTTCTGACTGCTAGGATTGGCCAAAGATTCACAATTGCGATATTAATAAAATGACAAGAAATCAAACACTTGAAATAAAACCTGAAAAAATTTTATCAACCACGTATACATTATATATGTTTAAGAAAAAGGAGATAAATTTGTTGAACAAGTACAATTTTGACAAGCCCTCACATGACAATTTCCAGTTTAGCTACTGTACTCACCATAGTGTTTATTCATTCACTCACAGTATTATATGTGACTATACCTATGTCCTCCATCAATCTAATACTTGTATATTTATTCATTATTGTTTCTCTTGTTATCCTAGTGTTTCACTTTCTTCATGTAATTATGATTATGTAAATAGAGAAACAATTCCTATAACACCATTAGTCATTTAAAAATATCAAACTGACACAAAACTAGTTTTAATTCTATTTACAATTGTTATTTTCTTGCTATGTAAGTTTGTACATTTTAATCTTAGTTTTATTTCCTTCCATGTGGAAATGTACTTTGTTATTCCTTTGTGCCCAAGATGTGCATAACATAGTGAATTAATAAACTCAAATTTTAACTTTAATTAGTCATAAGTTCAGTTAAGCCCTCAGTTTGGGATCAGAGGATTAGACTCTGAGCTCTGGGTTAATACCACCAATCACATGTCAAATCCAATGGCGCTCATTCTTTGTCATCTCTTTATGTCAGTACTTCAACTTTTATGACAAATACAAACCATGATTTCTGGGACCATGAAGTCTGTCTTTGGGAATAACTTCCTACATCATTACCTCTGCACATGCTTTACTCCTCCTCTTCAGATTCCCTTCAGTAACCACCCACCTACCACTGATTACATGTGCATTAAAGTCTAGTCTGGTAGTCTATCCCAAAAAGCACTGCAAATGTTTTATTTTGTTCCTTTAGATATTTAAAGCAGCGTTATACCATTTGTGTGCTTCAGTTGATTACAATTTCCACAAGAATTGGAACTTGTCTATCTGCTAGTCTATCCCAAAAAGCACTGCAAATGTTGTTTTATTTTGTTCCTTGAGATATTTAAAGCAGCATTATACCATTTGTGTCCTTCAGTTGATTACAATTTCCACAAGAATTGAAACTTTCCAGAACCATTCATTATATCCTTTATTCTAAATCAGTATTTACTTTGTAAAAAGAACTAAATACGTTTGGTTTACATTGAATTAATCATCAACGTTTAGGACAATTCAAAAGAAGGTTAAGAATCTATTATTTTTAGGGACTGTTCATTAGAAGCAACAACATATTAATTTGTTTTTTCTTAGGTAGAAGATGGAAAAGGCTGGTTTAAAACATGTAAAGTGTGTGGGTATCTATAAAGACTGTTTCAGGTTTTTTAAAAGGAAGGAAGTATGTGTTCAGGCAAGTTAAAAACAGCTATCATTATGGCTATAGAGTGAACTTTGTGATAATGCCTCAAATATCAAACATGGAAAAGGGTGAGGTAATGTATGAAGAAGATGGGACTAAGCTGAGAGCCATCATGAAGAATGACTAAATAGTGAGAAAAATTTTAAACAATTAAAAAAGAAAGAAAGAAATTCTAGTTCAAGAGCCTGGGAGACTATATATTAGAGAGGTTGTGTTAGCAGAAAAAGAAATTCATTTTTAAAAAGCCAAAATGATGTAAGAGATAATAGATTTCGTGTAGATTTATTGATTGGTGGGTTATAGTCAACTAGAAATGTTCTATTAATAACTGAAAAATTTTGACTGGTTTTGAGTGTTGAGCCGAGTCTGTCTCTCTGTATCTCTCTCTATCTCTATGGTTGTCAGTATCAGAATCCTGGAGATGTTCCCACTCTCAAGATTTCTCTTCCCTCATTATTCGATGAAATTGTAATCTGGGCATTTTGGTATAGACTTCAAAGATAGAATAAAGGTTACTAACCAGATCTTAAGAGAAGAAGAGTATTTGGATATTCATGTGAGCCCAGTGCCAGTGCAATTTCATGATCCACTAACAACAGAAATAAAAGGCAGAAGAGTTTGTCACAGAGATGCAACTGAAGAGAGTGACAGATAGCAGAGGGAGAAAGAAAGGTCAGAGAGAAATGAACCATGAATTTTACTCAGTCCACTTGGCGGGTTTGAATATCGAAGCTACAAGCTATGTTTCAAACAATGGGAGGAGGCCTTTAAAAGATGAAAGTGACCCCTGGCCTAAAGCAAGCAAGGAAGTGAGTGCAGCACTCCTCCGACAGTGAACTGGATTCTGACACTTGGTGACTTTTAGATCCCAACAATGATCATGAAAGGTATCATTGTTAATTGTGGCATCAATTTAAGAAATGCCTAAGAGATTGGTTTAGCACAGTTCTGGGTGTGTCTGGATGATCAACTGAAGAGGGAAGACCCACTCTGGGTATAAGTGGCACCAACCAAAAGGCTTGTAGCCTGGATGAAATAAAAAGGGAAAGAAGTAAGTCTTGCTTCTGCTTCTTCAGAGGAGCTCCAGTTGTTGCAATTACCTTTTGATGTCCATCTCCAGGCTTCCATGGCAGACTCTTCACCCTTCCAGCACAGGCCCTTCAGCTTCCTGGTAAGGCCTCACATGGGACCCTGCAGTGAGCTCCAGGCCTTGAACTTTTGATTGGATCATTTGGCTCTCCAGTGCAGACCATCCTTTTGTACCTTCCTCATTTGGCTCTGTAGGTGGCCATTGTAAACCTACCTTATAAATCCTTTATATATCATCCATCATATATATCATATCACACCATATTATGTCTGTTCATCTAATAAACCACTGATACAAAAGGTAAACATTTTTGAGTCAATTTGGGACATGGAGGGAGCACAAGTAAAGACATTCATGAAAGATAACTTTGAGAACTGCTCCAGAAAGCACCAAGAATGATGGGATTAGTGAATTTGAAGAGAGAGGAAGCATTTTTTTCCCCATTTTTTTTCCATTTCTCATATTTATTCCTTTCCCTTCTTTCCTTTCCCCTGTCTTTCCAACTTCCCCTTACCCTTTGGACCTTTTCTTCCTATTTCATATTTTAAGAGTATTAATGTCAATGTGTCTTTTATTATGAGAAATATTTTTAAATGAAAATTAAACATTCACTATATTTTTCAATCACACCTTATACATGATTCCAATCCCCGAGATTTGCAACTATTCTGGTGGTAATGGGAAACAAATAGATTTGCTAAATCAAAGTAATTCTACAAAGATCATTCAATTAATAATATAAATGGGGCACATAGGAAAGAAAGAAGAGCTTATGGTTTCGAATTAAGCTTTGGGAGTCCAATTCAAGGAGAGGAAACGATAGATGAAAGTGAGGTGAGGAAAGTGAAGCCAAGCCAGCTAGGGAAGGCAAGGCAAGGCGAGGCGAGGCAGCTAGGGAATGGCTGCGTGGCCCGTGATCTAAAAGACATCTGAAAATTATAGAAATTCTTCAGGGTCATGAAAACCAAAGGAGCTACAAACCAGAGTGAATGATCGAGTAGTTCATTGTTACAGAAAAGTCAACCAGAACAAGACTGAAGAAAAGATGATGATCTAAGGAAATAATTGGAGTTCAAAATCCAATTTCAGAAATAAGAAAAGAGTGGTAGGAAATGGTTGCAACAAATACGGAATGCTTTCTCTAGTTTAGATGAGAAATAGTGAGTTTGAAGGAACAAAAGCAAAGAAATAACTGAAAAGTGATTTTAGTGCAGAAGATAACCATATTTTAGCAAAGGACCAACATTAATTATCAAATGTTTAATTTATGTTTTTATTGGTTTAGTAGGTAAAGTGAAATCCTTTGTTATTTCTTAAAATGCTCACCTTTATACAGAGGGTGCCAGAGTATAAAGCAGAGATATTTGTGTAAACCTCAGTTTAAAAACCTAAGTGAGCTAGGATAAGTGCCAAGGATTGCAAGTTTGAGCCCAGTCTGGGGGACTTACTGACTTAATAGAATCCTGTCTTCTTTTTCCCATTAAGGTTATTGGTACATTTTAGGTATATAATATAGTTACATCCATCATTGGGAATTTGTACCTGTACATGATATATCTTGGTTCTTATTTTTTCCCCATTCCCCTGCCCTCCCTTCACCCGCTCCACCCTTCCCTATTTACAAAGACTTTGTTTCCATTTTTTCCTTTCCTCATATTTTTCTTTTCCCTTCTTTCCTTTCCTCTAGCCCTCCCACTTCCCCTACTCCATTAGACCTTTTTTCTTATTTCATAATATCAATTATACATTTTGATCCTTATTTACACTTTTAGTTTTTCACACCAGAGAAACTATTTAGTATTTACACATGTGTGTCCTATTTATTTCACTTAAGAGTATGGCTTCAATGTGCATCTGCTTAGCTATAAATGTCTCTAGTTTCTCGTTCTTTATGGCTGAGTCGTACTCCATTTTACTTTTAAAAAGTACATTTTCTTTATCCAGTTTCCAGTTGATGGGTATTTGGGCTGCTTCCAAGTTTTAGCTATTACAAATTGTGCTGCTATGAACATGGGTGTACATATGTCACTATGGTATGATTCTTTTAATTCTTTTAGGAAGATACCCAGAAGAGGAATAACTGGGTCAAATGGGACTTCTACTCTTAGTTGTTTGAGGTATCTCCATATTGGTTTCCACAGTGAGTAAAGTCCTGTCTTAAAAAAAAATTTTTTTTAAGGGCTGAGGCTGTATGTACCTCAGTGTGAAGTCCCTGGGTTCAATCCTCAGCACCAAAAACAGACTAAGAAAGTTATTTATCATTCCTAAGCTTCTTCAGCAAGTGCAATGGTCTAATAATACATATTTCATAAGCTTGTCATGATAATTGAATGAGAAAAACTTGAGGATTCTACATCCTGATTTCTATAATGGTTGTGCTAGTTTACATTTCCATAAGGAACGTAAAGGGTTCCTTTTTTTTTTTTTTTTGGTATCGGGGATTGAACTTGGGTCCTTGCACTTGCGCAGCAGGTGGCGAAACCACTGAGCTAAATCCTCGGCCCAAGGGTTCCTTTTTATTCACTACTTTGCCAGCATTTGTTATTTTTAAGTCCTTGATAGGACTTAAGCCTTTTAAGCCTTTCTTATTGGAGTTAGAGGAAATGTCAGTGCTGTTTGATTTGTATTTCATGGCCAAAGATACTGAACTTTTTTTTTTCATGTTTATTGGCCATTTGAACTTCTTCTGTGAAGTAGCCATTCATTTCAATTGCCCTTTTTTTGACTGGGTCTTTTATTGTGGCTACCTAATATTTTGAGTTCTTTATGTATTCTAGATATTAGTCCTTTGCCTGAGGACTAGTTGACAAAATTTTTCCTGTTTTAATGGATTGTTTCTTTACTCTGTTGGTGGTTTCTTTTGAGGAAGATTTTAATTAAATATAATCATATTTGCTGATCTTGGCATTATTTCTTAAGCGATTGAGGTTCTGTTCAGGAAATCTTTGCATATGCCTATGTTTTATTTTTTTCTTCCAGTAGATTCAGTGGTTCTGTTTTTATGTAGGGTATTTGATCCACTTTCATTTGATTTTAATATAGGGTGAGATATATAGATCAAGATTCATTCTTTCACATGTGGATATGCAACTTTTCTAGCGATCTTTTCTTTAGCATATAGATTTTGGCTCTTTTTGTAAAAATCAGATGGCTAAAGATGCTTGGAGTTGTTTCTGTATCTTCTATTCTACTCCACTCTTCAATGTGTCTGTTTTTGGGCCTATACCGAGCTGTTTTTAATACTTTAGCTTTATAGTATAACTTGAAGTCTAAAATTTTAATGTTTCCTCTGTGTCTCTTATTCTCTAGGTTGTTTTGGCTATTCTGGACCTCTCTTGGTTCCATATAAATTTCAAATTTTCTTTTTTTTAGTTCTGTGACAAAAGCTAATTGAAATTGCATTAACTCTACAAATCATTTTTTTTCACTAAGTTTATTGGTGCATTTCAGGTATACAATACAGTTACATTCATCATTGGGATCTTGTACCTTTACATGATGTATCTAAATCATTTTTAATAATACAGGTATTTCAATTACATTAGTTGGGCCTACCTTTCCATTTTCTAATATTCTCTTCAGTCTCTTTTCAGACCAATATAATTTTCACTATAGAGTTCTTTTACTTCCTGGGATGGGTTAATTCCTAAGTATATATATTTTTTAAAGTACTGTGAATGGGATTGTTTTTCTGATTTATTTCTCAGTGGATTTATTCTTTCTGTTATGTATGGTATTAAATTTGTGGGTTTATTTTTTATTCTGTCACTTTGCTGAATTTATTAGTTCTAAATGTCATCTGACAGTGTTTTATGGATCTTCTATGTAAAGGATCATGTCATCTACAAACACAAACAGTTTCACTTCTTCCTTTCCTATTTAAAGCCCATTTATTTCTTTCTCTTTCATGATTGCTTTGGCTAAAGTTTTGGGTACTGCATTAAACAGGAGTGGCAAAAGTGGTTCCCCTTGTAACTGATTTTAAAGGAAATGCTTTCAGATTTTCCCCATTTAGTATGATGTTGACAGTGAGTTTATCTTAAACAGCTTTTTATCAGTTTAAGGCAAGGTGGTTTTTCGCTTGGTTTTTTGTTTAGATTTTTTGAGACAAGGTCTTGCTGTGTAGTTCAGGCTGGCCCTGAACCACTATGTGGCCGGGTTGGCCTCAAATTTGTGGCAATCCTTCTGCTTCAGCTCCCAAATGCTGGGATTACAGGCATGCACCACCAGGGCAGGTCAAGGCAAGGTCTTTTTATGCCAGTTTTCATCAAGGTTTTTAATCATTAATGGATGTTGGATTCTGTCAAAGGATTTTTCTATATCTATTGAGATGATCATCTGACTTTTATCTGTTTATGTGATAAATTACATTTATTGATTTAGGTTGAACCATCCTTGCACCCCTTAAATGAAATCAACTTGGTTATAATATAGAATCTTTTTAATGATTTGTATTCTGTTTACAAGAATGTTTTTGAGGCTTTTTGCACCTACATTTTTTAAGGAAATTGGTTGTAGTTTTCTTTTTTGTGAAGTCTTTCTCTGGTATTGGTATCGGGGTAAAACTAGATTTAAGGAGTGATTCAGGAAGTGTTTGTTTTCTTTTGATTTCATGAAAAAGTTAGAGGAGTTTTGGCATTACTTCTTCCATGAAGTTCTGGTAAAATTTGTCAGTGAACCCATTGGATCCTGGGCTTTTCATAGCAGGGTTTTTATTACTGCCTCAATTTCATTGTTATTGGGGTAAACAGGGTTTTATATCTTGAATCTATTTTGGTAATTCACATGTGTCTAGAAATGTATCCACTTTTTCTAGATTCTCTATTTTATTGGAATATAGTCTTCTGTAGTAATCATCTTTCAAATTTCAGCACTATTCATTATAATTTTGACTTTTTCATACATGTTTGCAGTACATAATCTTTGCATTCCTCTGGGAGGATTTGGTACATGTACATAATAGATACAAATTCCTTTATTTCATCTCCTCTCCTTCCCCTCCATGTTTTGATTCCCTTATCATTTGAGAAAAATCTATCTCCCTACTTGCTATTATCTATCTTTCATTTTGCTCTTTATTTATAATTTGTGTTTCGCATATGAGAAAAACATGAGATTTTTAAGTTTATGTGTCTGATTTAGTTCATTTAATATTATGATGTCGTTACATCTATTTTTCTACAAATGACTCAAGTTTACCTTCCTGCAGGAGTTAAACACATCAGATTACAGTGGTAATGCATACCTATGCTTATACTAGCACAATCCATAACACCTAAGCCTTGGAAGGAGCCAAATGTACACCAACAGATGAATAGATAAGAAAATGTGGTACTTACTTACACACAATGCCGTACTGCTCTTCCATAAAGATTTGTTTTTTCTAACTGCATTGATATGGATGTTTTTCTTTCCTTCTTTTGTTAAGTTTGACTAAAGGTTTACCTTTTTGCCATTTCAAAAAAGTAACTCTATGGCTCCTTGATCTTTTTATTGCATTTAGTCTCAATTTCACTTATTTCAACTCTGATATTTTTAATTGCCTTCTTTATGCTAGTTTTGACTTTGGATTGCCCTTGTTTTTCCAAGATCTTGAGGTGCACTTTTAGGTTGGCTATTTGAGAACACTCTTATTTTTCCAATGTGGGCCTTCACAGCTATAAACTTCCCTCTCAGGACAGCTTTCATGGTGTCCCATAGGTTCTGGCATTTTGTGCTGGCTCTGTCATTTGATTCCGGGAACTGTGCAACTGCTTTCTTGATTTCTTCCACAACCAATCGATGATTTGAGAGTGTATTATTTAGCTTTCATGCTTTTGCACAGTTCTTGTGATTTCTTTTGCCATTAATTTCTAGTTTCATTGTGCTATCTAGTTTCATTGTGCTAGTAATATGGGTGGGATTATTTTATATTTACTTAAGGATGATTTACGGCAAATATGTGGTCTAATTTGAAGAAAGTTCTGTGTGTTGCTGAAAAAAATGTGTAAATTCTTGTGCCTTTGAGTGGAACACTTTGTAGATATCTGATAAATCTATTTTTTCGAAGGCATGGACCAGCTCTGATCTTTGTTGATTTATTGTCTGGTTTACTTGCCTACTTGTGAGAGTGGGATACTGAAGTCCCCCACTATGATTGTGTTCATATTCATCTGATCTTCTATGTCCAGAGGTATTTGTCTTATGAAACCAAGGCATTGGTGTTTGGTGACTATGTAGTTACAATTTTTGTCTCTTCCTGTTGAATTGTTCCCTCTACCAATATGTAGTAACCTTCTCTGTCTCTTCTGATCAGTTTCCACTTGAAGTCCCCTTTGTCTGAAAATATGACAGCTACTCTTGCCTACTTTTAGACTCCTTTTGGATGAAGTATCATTTTTCTTCCTTGACTTTCAGTCTTTATGCGTCTTGTGTTTCTCTTGTATGCAGCATACAACCTATTTTTCATATTGGATCGAATCTGCCTATCTGACTTTTCATAAGGGAGTTAAGACCATTTACATTGAGAGTTGCTACTGAAAGGTATTGACTGAATCCTGTCATTGCATTGTTTTCTGTTGCTGATTCCTTTATTTTCCCTGTTTAACTTTCATGTCAATAGATTTATTTTTTCCTCTGGGACCTTCAGTAGTTTTGGCCTTGCTTTCTTTCTCTATTTAGGATTCTTTTGGGGAACATTTTCTGCAGCACTTATTTCACGATCATGAGTTTCTTAAGGTGCTCTTGCCATGGGAAGTATTTCTCCATCAATTTTGGAAGATAGTGTTGCAGGAAATATTAATCTTGTTTGAAAGGTATTTTCTTTAGGGCTTGAAAAATTTCATTCCAAGTTTTTCTACTCTTCAAGCTTTGTATTGAGAAATCTGCTGTTATTCTGATAGCCTTGCCTTTATAGGTTATTTAAACCTTTTTGTTAACAGCTTTTAGAATTCTATTTTTATGTTGACTTCTGAGATTTTAACTAAGATATTTTGTGGAGAAGTTCTTTTTTGATCCTGGCTATTTGGGGTTCTCTATGCCTCATTTATATGGAAGTTGAATTCCTTCCCTAGACTTGGCAAACTTTCTCCTGGGATTTCAGGAAACAAATTTTTTATACATTTTGTGCCATCTTCTGATCACTTCTTTACACCCCCAATACTTAGGCTTTTTAAAAAAAAATCATTCACCTGTGTGATCCAGTTTTTATGCTCTCTTGTTCTTTTCAGTGTATCTCTGAGTATCATTTGCTGCATCCACCTTACCTTCCAGTTGTGATACTCTCTCCTCACATTGGTTGTTTCTGCTGCCAATACTTTCAATAGAATTTTTTATATCCTGTGATTCTGTTTGATATTTTTCTTGGTCTCTAATATTTTTTAAATGGTCATTCATGTCTTGTATCATCTTGGTTAACTCATTCAAATCTTTGTATACTCTTCAAACTTACTGATTATTTTATAGTTTAAGTTTCTAATCTGTTTAGTTAAATCATCTTAGAGCATGTAGAACATCTTAATGATCTGTTTACTTGTTTTTTCTTTTATACCTTCAAACATTTTAGCTGTTTGATTTTTTATGTACTTCACATTGACGTCCATGTGATTTGCTTTTTGAAAATTAAGAATTTTGGGAGGCATATTGTTGCCTTATTTTCTTATGTTTCTATTGTCTTCTTTTGTATTGAAATTTGAGGATCAATTAGAACAGAAAAAGTCTGTCACATGAAGATCTTTTCAGTTAGTGCATGTTTTCTTATGATGTGATCATGGGTTTGGTTATGTTTTCATATTTACACAGCTCTTTACCATACTCAGCTTAATAGGATCAGCTCTAGTTGCAGCTTTTCAAGGAGAGAACCACTGCCTAGCACATCAGCATCTACATAGCCAGCCATATATCAATCATGCTATTTAAAGTATATTTAAACAATTTCATCCTTTTCAACAATGATCCATAAAGATCTGGTCATATATTACTAATGAAAGGTAGGCAGGGATATAATGAGGGATAGAAAGGAGAGAAAATGGAAGTGAATACATCATTAAGAAGAAAAGGAGAAAAAAGATAATAGCACATGAGAGAAAGAAAAGAGGTCAAAGTTGTTAACATTTTTATAACTGGAATGGAGGAAAGGAGGAAAAGAGATTTGGGAGAATATTTCTGGGAGTGGGAAATAAACAGAGAGAGGTAAATGAGATGTAGATGGAAGGAAGATGTGAGAAGTAATGATCCCATTAATACGTTGACAGTAAGCTTGAGTTTGAACCCTCCATACACAATTTTTGGTAAGGGTTACACTGACATGCTCATGAAAGATACTGTTTATATCAAAGCACTGGTTAATTCTCTTACCCCTTTTCACATATGTAGTTTTTTTATTAGATTTGAGTAAAAACTTTCTTTTAGATTGACTTGGTAGAATTTGAAGCTCTAAATAAGACCAACAAAACTTAGAAAATACTCTATCAAATCATTTACCATAGATATTGACTATGTACAAATACAATCATTCAACCAAATTATCATATTATACCTAATGAGCTCCAAATTGTAATTATTATGATGACTGTATTTCAAATGATGGGTAATTATTAAAATATATATCTCCTAAAAGTTCAGATTTTTACTAGATTTGTACTATTGAGAAAACCATTAATATTTTTGATAATTGTAGAATATTTAATATTGAATATAACATATTTAAGTATTTTAAAAAGATTATTTCATTTCAGGTATTACAAATATAATTTGTCAACTTAGATTTTCATTCTGTAGGATATCATCTAGGATTTATTGCTTTAAAAATCACTCAGTAAGTAGAATAATAGTCTCCTGTAAGCAGAAATGGATGCTATTGTTTTCTTTCTTCATTTCCCCATTGCTGAATACATATACTAAGTGAGATGATCCAAAATATGTGATTGTACTGCACAAATTTTAGTTACAATTGTTACTAAGTTTCAAGAATACTGGAAAAACAATTTTACTTGCATAAAACACACATGAATTTTTTTAAGCAATTATAAATGTCAGTTGCCTGTTTTAACATCTTTGATTATTTTTATGTCATACAATCCACTGGCTTTATGCTAATATTTTACTAAAACTTATTATGAAATCTTGTTATCCATAAATATTAGTTTAATATTGCTTAACTAGACTTTTTATTGTCTTTGAATCCAGAGTAAGCCTTTATAAATTGTCCAGAGATTTTTATGATAACTTAACAAAATAAATGACTTAAAATCTCTTGGTTTCGATTTACTTATCTGTATAATGTACATATTGTATTTGACTGATGTGAAGACTACAGTCAATATATTTAAAGTAAGTAGAGTGAAGGTAAGGAGCACACAGTATTAGCTGCTTACTAATATTGTTATTTGATTAAAAATTGACACAAATGTGATATAAACTCAGTTACAGTCTCTTAAAAGATTAACACATTTAGAGTCTGTTCTAGGAAAAACAACCTGTTCTGTAAAATTTAGTGAAAAGAATAGATTGCCCTGGCATAGATGTACTACTTCCTCACTCAAACCAGCAGGAACAATGGGTAAAACATTAAAAGTATTTAGATGGAAAAGAAAAAGTATTTACATTTATAGATGGCATTGAAGAAAGAAATGTAATCTTTAAGTGCCACGAAAATAGAAAGAATTAAGAGCTATCATAGGGACTTTCTGTGGTAGCCTTTGTATCAAAGGGAAGATATAAGGATGAGATTACGGAATCTAAGAGTGGAGGCTCAAGCTTAAACTACATAGTCAGAGAACAAAAACACAGCCCATATTAAAAACCCAAGAGCACCAAAGGGGTGTTGTCTTCATAAAAAGGAGACATAAATAATTGCTTGGATAAAAACATAATTTAAAAATAGATCATCTTCACATGATTATAAGAATAAAAGAATAACTCACAAGAATATAAGAACAAGAAATTATCATTCATGTGAACCAAAGGCGTCATCTGAAGACTCAACATAGAAATTGTTCTGGGAACTGTAAAACATAATATGGCATGGATATAGGCAAATGTATCCTTGTTTTGCATAAATAATTTTACAAATACAAAATAGTATTTTTCCAGAAAAGAGTTTCATTATGAAAATAAGATTGC
The DNA here is from genome assembly GCF_053883595.1 of Heterocephalus glaber. Lineage (NCBI taxonomy): Eukaryota > Metazoa > Chordata > Mammalia > Rodentia > Bathyergidae > Heterocephalus > Heterocephalus glaber. The sequence continues at coordinate 19,361,949 of NW_028258156.1, read as the reverse complement.
AATTAAAAATTTAGAAATAGGAAGAAAAATGGACCATTGTCAAAACACATTTGTCCTAAATATTTAAGAAAAATTAGCTCAACCGGAAGTAGGTTAACATTTTAAAAGATAGCTTAAAATGCTTCAAAAATACAATAAGATTTTATAAAATAAATGGTAGGTCACACAGCATGAAAGAGAAAAAAAGAAATTGGAGCCAAATGTAGCTTCTAGAAATCACGCATGCAAATACTCACCAACATAGGTTCATTACCATTGAAATTTTGAAAGAATCCATGATAAATTAGATTAAATAAATTTTATGGGAGTATCTCTTTTCACAGTCCAAGCTTGTGAAACAAAACAAAATGAAATTAAGATGAGTCAAATAAAGAAATTTTTTATGAGAGAGGGTCTCACTATCTAGTTCAGGCTGGACTTAAACTCACTATGTAGCCCATGCTGGCTTCAAACTCACAGCTCCTCAGCTTCCTAAATGGGATTACAAGCATTCCTTACCACACCTAGACAAGTGAAGAAATTTGATGAATCTTAAATTTTACAAAAAACGAAAAAATTCTAAAACAGGAAATATATTTTGACAATGTAGATAGAATATGATATTGTATAAAAGAATGTGATTATCAGGAATATAAAATTGATATCATAAAAGATGAAGAGAGCCTATATGCTTGACAATAAGAACAGTAATTCAAGAAAATATAATTATAACTATATATCCAACTACCTGTATGGCCTTGAACTATTTAATTAAATGAACTGAAATGTAGAAACCAATCAATAATTTAAACTGGACACCTTATACTTAACTGAAAACCATATAAACATCTGATAGATAAAAATGAGAAAGTACAAGCCCTAAAATAGAAATAAGAAATAGAAAGTAAACATTATAAGAGGTTAGCAATATACAAACATAGATATCTTTACAGTGATTTCACATATGTTATGATTGAGATCTAAAATGTCCCCCCAAGTCTCTTATGTTCAGAGGTAGGGCTTTTGGAAGGTGATTTGAGCATGGGGAATATGGTTATCAATGGTGTAATCCACTGAGTCATTCATAGCTGAATATGCTGTAAGGAGGTAGGGCTTGGTTGGAGGCAGGTTACTGAGGGCATAACTTGGAGGATATAATCTTGTCTCCAGCTACTTCCTTCTCTTTTTGCTTCTTGGCTTCCATAAGTGAACAGCTTAATTCCACCAAGCCATTTCTGCCTTGGAGCCCACCAACCACAGTCTGAACCTACTGAAACCGTGAGCCAAAATAAACCTCTCCTCTCTGAATAGTGAGTGTTGGGGATTTTTTCCTAATGAGAGGAAAGTAATACAATAAATTATATATGTTGCATATTTTATATTATAAATATATAAATAACATCTTTTCTGGAGATCATATATGATACATATGTTATAGATTATATGAATACATGCTAGTTATATATACATAACTTTCAGAGATTACACATATATGTTAGAGAAAATGTGTATATAGTAGAAAAGAAAAGTCATATTTGAGAACACATGAAAGATTCTCAAATCAGTCATAAAAAAGGCATTAAAAGAGCCTGAGAAACTTTAATAAATTGGCATTATAGAGAATATCATAAAACTAAAATAGAAAGAATGTAAATAATCTCTAGAAATGAAACACCATATTTTATACTATGATAATTAAGGAAATAAAAATGGTTTAAACTAAATAGCAATAAAATGGCCACACATCAAATTTATATGAGTCCAACTTCCTGAAGAAACATTATACTTACACAAAAGAAACATCATACTTTTAGGTGTGAAGTGCAGCCTGCTGCTTAAAGGAAAGCATAGTCTGCTAATTCGAGGGAAGGAGAGGACAATTCTATTGAGAAGTGGTGACTTGGACTTTGTGACCAGGAACAAGACCACTTGTATGTAACCTGAGAGGTGGTGGGCTTAGGAGCAACATGGTTGGGACTTGTGGAAAGTTTGATGTCTGTGGCAGGTTCTTGGCAGGTTCTATGCGCCTGGGGTTTCAGGCATAGCCAGGGGCACTCAGGTGATACAACATCATAGGTTGGAAACTTGGCCACACCAGAGAGCACTGCCAGGTGTGGGAAGCTAGGGCATGCAATCCAGATTGACCCACAGGGCTGGTAGGTTATGTGATTGGTAGGTGGCTCAGATTGTAGATGTGCTTCCTACTAGGTACAAAAATCTAAGGTATTTGGTGTGAATCTAGCCCTGCCACAGATAACATTGCCTTAGAACTCAGTGGTGGACAAGGCGCAGAGGTGAAATCCAAGCTACAGACTGCACTAACAGGTTTGCCTGTTTTACCTTCTTATATGACAGAGGCCAGTATTAGAAATCCAAAAAGAGGTCTTCATTTTAAAGAGCCACACAAAGAAAAATCTAAGTCTTTTTGTTTGGCTGGTTCCTTGTTTTTGCTTTTCATTCTATTTTATTCTCTGTTGTTTTGTTTCCCCTCATTATTGGTTTAATTCTTTAATTGAATGTTTTTAGCTCTATATCTTTTCTTCTTTCTCATTTTTATTCCATTTTCTTCTCTTTTTTCTTTTTCTTGTTTCCTCTTCCCTACTCACACATACATAATTGTACTTTCATTATGCCTAATTTTTAGAGCTGCTTTATATTAACACTCTCATTCTTACATTGGTTAGTGAAACTGCAATGATCATTTTAATAAGATTTTACTATAAGCTGAGATATGTTTTTTCAGCTTTCAGTGTTACTGGCAGTTATTCTATCCTCTCAAAAAAAGTACTAGGTATGGGACCTAGCAATTTGAACATATTAAGTGGGTACATTGACACTAAGATACACCTGTAGCCCAGGGAATATTATAAAGAGAAAGCAGCTCATACACACACATACATACAACACTCACACACACACACACACAGACACACACTCTCACATAATAGTGGAAGAGATACTGAACCAAAAAGATGTAGAAATCTCAACAGAGAAACATAAGAAACATGAGAAAACAGAATGTTTCCAAAAGTTTATAATTCTCTAATAACTGAACTGATAGATATTCGAATACATAAAATGCTGAACAAAATGTTCAAACATTGATTAAAATGGTCAATAACTTCAGATATGATACAAATAAACAGCTGGAAAAAATTAAGGAAGATCATGCAGAATATGAAAAAGCCTTTTAATGAACAGATTTACATTCTGAAAAATATACAAACAGAAATTCTAGAAATAAAAACTTCAGTAAGTCAAACATAAAATTCACTGAAAAGTCTAACAGACTTGATGAAACAGAGGAAATATTATCAGAGCTTGAAGACAAAAAAAGAACTAAAATAGACAGTAATAACAAAAATTAAAAATAAGATACTTTAGGGCTGGGGATTTAGCTCAGTGGTGCCTCCCCTGCCTCACAAGCACAAGGTTCTGAATTTGATCCTTGGTACTGCAAAACAAACAAACAAAAACTTTAAACAGGATATACAGTCTCCCTGGAACAACTTTAAAACAACAAATTTTAGCCTCAAAAGTTTTGAAGAAGGATTAGGGATAATGGCATCGAAAATCTGTTCAGTACAATAACGGCACACTTTCCCATGTCATGGGAATGAGACACATATATAGGTATTGGAGGCATTTAGAATCCCCAAGAGACATGACTAGAAAAGAACATCTCCATGACATATAAAATGCCAAAAATTTAGAACAAAGAAAGAACATTGAAAGCTGCAAGACAGAATTGCTAAGTCAGTTATAAAGGCAAATCCATCAGAATAACAGACCTCTCAGCAGAAACCTTAAATGATAAGAGAGCATGGAATGATGTATTTCAAGACCCAAAAGAAAGTAACTGCTAATCTATATCATTAAACTCTTCAAAAACTACTTGTCAGATTTGAAAGAGAAATAACAACATTCCAAAATAAATATAAGAATTCATGATTACACAACCAGCTTTGCACAAGATACTTAAAGGAATTCTACACTCAGAACAGAAAGATAAACACAATAAAGAGAGCACGGGAAGGAATAAATCTCATAAGAAGAATAGATAAGCAAATAACAATTAGGAATGCATCAAGCACTAGGAAAACAACAAAATATGAAAAATCATTAGATGCCTTTCTATAATAACTCTGAATATAAATAATTTTAAATCTGCAATTTAAAGACACAGACTGGTGGATTGGGTTAAGAAACAACATCTAACCATACACTGTCTGCAAGAAATACACCTCACTCACAAAGACATAAAGAGACTGAAAGTATAAGGATGGAAAATAATATTCCAGGCAAATAAAATATGAAAGAAAACAGGAATAGCTACATTCATATCTGACAAAGCAGCTTCAAAGTAAAATTAGACAAGATAAAGAAGGTTACTACATATTGGTAGAGGGAACAATCCATCAAAAAGATAATGATTGGAACATATATGCATTAAATAACTATATAACAAATTTCATAAAGCAAACACTAGTCAACATAATGAGACAGATGAACTGAATACAATCATAGTGGGTGACTTCAATATCCTATTCTCAAAAATAGATAGGTTATTAGTAAAAAAAAAAAAGTCAACACAGAAACTGAGTTGAATTGCATTATAGGTCAAATGGACTTAACAGGCATCAATAGAATATGCCATCCAACAACAGCAAAATATGTATCCTTTTCAGCAGTTTATGGAATTTTTACCAAAATCAACCATTACATTTTAGGCCATAAAGCAAGTCTTAACACGTATAGAAAATTAAAATATTTCTTTGTATGTTATCAGTCCTCCATGGAACAAAATCAGAAGTCAACACCAATAAAAATTAGATAACATTAATAAAAACACATTGTAATTGAACAGCAGATTTCCGAATGATCAGTGGGTCACTGAAAAAATCAGGGAGGAATTAGCAGGTTCCTAGAATCAAATGAAAATAAAAGCACAGCATACCAAAAACTGCGGAATACAATAAAGGCAGACATCAGGGGAAAATTTATACCTCTGAGTGCCTACATTAGAAAATCAGAGGTCTCAAATATAACCTACTGATATACTTCAAGGTCCTAGAAAAACAAGAATACATCAAACCCCAAACCAGTAGAAGACAAAAAATTAAAAAGATCAGGGATGAAATTAATAAAATAGAGATGAAAAGAACAATGTAAATGACTAAGGAAACAAAGAATTGATTGACTGATTGATTTCAATTTTTTGGTAGTTAGAATTGAACCCAGGGCATTTACAATCAGCTAAGTCCTGAATCATTTCTAATTTTTTTGAAACAAGATCTTTCTAAGTTGCTAAGTTACCCACAGTTGGCTCAAATATGCAATCCTCCTGACTCAGCCTCCCAGTATGCTGGGGTAACAGGTTTACACCACATTCATTGTAAAGAGTTGGTTATTTGAAAAGTAAACTAGAATAGTAACAGTTTATTCAAACTAACCAAAGATGAGAGAAGATGACCCACATTAATAAAATTAGAGGAATGAAAGACAATGTTAGAACAGGTACCACTGAAATCCAGAGGACCACTAGGTCCTATATTGAAAACTTACATTTTAATACATTGGAGAATTTAGAAGAAACAGATAAGTTCCTAGACACATCCTTGACCTACTTAAATTATTGAAGAAGACATAAAAAGATTTAAACAGATCAATAATAATCAAACTGATTGAAATAATTTCCTCCCAAAGTAAAAGAAGCCCATGACTAATGAGTTTGTTGCTAAATTTTAAAAGATATTCAAAGAAGTAACACCAATTTTTCTCAAATTATTTCATGAAATTTAAAGAGAATGGATGCCTCCAAACTAATTCCATGTATCCAGTATCACTTTCCTACCAAAATAAGATAAGGCCACAGCAAGAAAAGAAAACTACAAATCAATACTCTTGATGAGCATAGATACAAAAATCCTGATTAAGACTCTTGGAAACAGATTTCGATGACACATTACAAAGATCATACACCATAATTAAGTTGGTTTCATCCAACAGAAAAAAAAATGGTTCAACATATGCAAATCAATAAACATAAAACATTGCATAAACAAAATCAAGGATAAAAATCATATGCTCTCAATAGATGTGGAGAAATTCTTCAACAAAATTCACCATCCTTTTATAATAAAATTGTTGAAATATAAATATAAATATAAAATATAAAAAAGACTATATATGTGACATAAAAAAGATTATATATATGACAACCCCAAAGTCAACATCATACTAAAAGTCTTAAAACAGAAGGAATTTCTTCTAAAAAAAGGATTAAGATGTATTAACTACATGTACCAACTCTCCGCAACAAATTAAATAGTTATGTATTAGAAATATGTACTAATAAAAAATAAAAGGTGAAAAAGAAAATCAACACAAGCATTTCCTCTAAAGTCAGGAACAACATGTGGTTGTCAATACTCACTTAGCCTATTCAATATAGTACTGGAAATTTTAGACACAGTAATTGGGAAAGAAAGAGAAGTAAAAAGGACACAAACAGTAAAAGAAACTCAAACTATGCTAAGACAAAGTGATTACACTTAGAAGTTCCAAACAGTAGAGCATAAGACTTAGAAATGATTAACAAACTGAGAGGGCATGATAGAGCAAAGATGCTCATTTCATAGTGACCAGGGAGTAGAGCTGGTGAACAGTGCTAGAGAGGAAAAGACAAGGAAGCAGTCACAGTACCCAAGGTCATGCTCCATGACCTACCCAGATACACAGAATTGTGCTCCACTAATCCCAAGTTGCTCTGAAGTCAAGCAAGTTGATACAATAAAGTTTAACCATCCCTGAGGTGAAAGGCTTTTACAATGAAAATTATAGAATGCTATAAAAGAAAATAATGGAGAAGACTTCTAGAAAGAACATGGAAAGACTGCCAACATTCAAGACTTGGCAGAATCAGTATTTTTAAAATAGTTATATTACAGAAAAAGATCTGTAGATTCAATGTGATTTTCTTCCAAATACCAATTATATTAAAAGTATATAATTATATGAAAATACAGAGACCCAGAATACTAAAAAAATTAGTAAAAAGTGCAAGTCCGGGTGCATAATAATATCTGATTTCAAAATACACCACAAAGTTATGGTAACAAAAACAGAATGATACTAGAGTTAAAACAGACATGTGAAACAATAGAATACAATAGAAGATGCAGAAATAACCCCACACAGGGACACCTAATAATTGACAATGGTTCCCAAAACATATGTCGGGGAAATGATGCCCTCTTTAACCAATGGTGCTGGAAAAACTTGCTATTCATATGTAGAAGATTAATCCTATATCCCTGTATCTCACCCTATACAAAAAATGAGACTAAAGTGTTTTAAAGACCTATATGTGAGACCTGAAACTTTGAAACTACTAGAAAAACAGTGCAAAGGAAACACTTCAAGTTATAAACAGAGACCATGACATCGTGAATGAGCTCCAATAGCTGAGGAAGTGATTGTAAGAATTAAAAAACCAGATTAAATCGAACAAAAAGCTTTTACACAAAAAGGGAATAATGACTAGAGAAAAAGGACTGCCTACAAAATGGGAGAAAATCTTTGCCAACTATTCTTGGAACAGAGCCTTAACATCCAAAATATATAAAAATCTCTAACAGCAAGAGAAAAGAAAAAAAGAACTAAATCAATAAATAGGCAAATGGACTGAACAGACAATTCTCAAAAGAAAAAATACAAATGACAAATAATTACAGCAAAAAATGATCAACAGCTTTAGATATTAGTGAAATGCAAATCAAAACAACATTGAGATTTCATCTCACCACAGTCAGAATGACTATCATCAAGAACACAAAACATAGTAAACCCTGGTGAGGATGAGGGGAAAAGGAACTTATACACTGTTGGTGTAAATGTAGATTACTGTAGCCAGCAATTGGTATGGAGTTTCCTCAAAAAACGAAAAATAAAACTATCCTACGATCTAGATATATTATCCCTTGTTAGACACCAAAAACCAACATATTACAGAAATACCTGCATATACAGATTTGTCAGTGCAGAAAGAGCCAAGATATAGAATTAGCCTAGGTGGCTGCCTAATGAGAATTGGACATATAAAATATGTGTGTACATACAATGGAGCATTATTCAAGCATAAAGAAGACTGAAATCATGTCATTATCAGGAAACTGTATGGAATCAGAGATCATCATGTCAAGTGAAATAAGCCAGACTCAGAACGATGAGCATCATATATTTTCTCTTGTATGTGGAATCTGAGTGGCGAATGTGAAATGGCAGTAAAGGGAGACTATTACAGAAGAAGAGGGGAGGGAGAGGAGAAAAATGGAGGGTAATAGAGGGGGAAGAAATGATCAAAGTATGGTATACACATGTACTGTACAAATATGCCAAAACTAAACTTATTTTCCATTAATATGCACAACATTTTTTAAAAAGCTAGATCTATGAAAATTTTCACTGAACTAAATTTAAAAAATCTGTTCTATGAACAACTGTACAGTGTTAAGAGAATTAAGAACAAACCATAGATGGGGAGAAAATATTTACAAAATGCATACAAAATTAATAATAACCTGTTAACTAAAACTTAAAACTCAACAATAAAACAAAATACATTTAAAAACCTAGATAACAGGTCAGAAAAGAGATCTCACCAGGGAAGACATGGTAATGGAAAATAAAGTACTCAACTTTCTATGTCATTAAGAAATTCCAACTATGAGATGTCACTGCTTACCTATAGGAACGGCTAAAATCTAAAATATGGACAACATCAAGACATTAGCTAAAATGAAATAATTAAACTGGAGTCAGAATCACATTAGAAGAATAGAATCCAAAGACAATTGAATAAGTTTTACAAGAACTGAGGAATAATAATGGTCAGATTAAACATTTTATACCAACATTTTCACTTGATTCAGTGTAAATTAATATTTTCAGAGGTACAAAAATCAATGATGCAGAATCTTTTGCTGCTTGAAATGAAAGCTATATTTCAGTAAAAGAAAATTGAATTGTAAAGCTAAATAAATATTAACTCTGACTAAATTTGAGAGACAAGTTGAAAAGAAACAGGAAAAAATTGCTAAAAATACGAACATGAAAAACTAGATTGGAAATATCAAAATTCAAATATTCTAAAGCAGTGATGGTGAACCTTTTAGAGAGCAAATGCCAAACTGCAACCCAAAACCCATTTATTCATCACAGAGGACCAGCACTGCAATTAAGCCTGAATATTAATGTTTTAGTTTAGGAAAACAACTCTACATTAACATCTTTTGTCTTACCAGAAAAACACAATAACGTATGAGCCATAGTTTTGGCACCACCATTCTAAATTAAAGAAAATGATTATAATTACAGCTTCATATTTCAAAGAAGCATGTTAAATATTAAAGTGAAATGTCTAAAACATAGATATAAAATATAAATTTCCCATCAATAAAACAAACAGAAGGAATAAACAAAGAGTATTGTTATCCACTGGGCAAGTACTATTGGAGCCATCACCAGTGGTTGTGGAAGGCAGGGCTGCAGTTCCCTTAAATTACTGTTTCTGCTCCTCCAAAGTTGCTGTTTTTATTTTGCTTGTTTGTTTTTTTAAGTAAGGTCCTCCAGAGAAACTTTCAAGGAACTAGCCCAAATAGCTGAATCATTCTGATTCACTCTTTTTGGTGACATAGAGTAAACTTTGTTCATTACAATACTAACTTCTCAGCCCAGAGGTAATTGTGCGCATTGTTTTATTGAACACATGATGCACTGCTTTGAACTGAGCATGGTCAGGAGTTGCCCCCTCTTCTATATGTAATAATGAGTTTTGCATATAGGAATTTTTATAATTTTCCATTAAAAAGTCCCTCTGTCTTTGTTCAGGGAGGCACTGCTTTGAGAATTATCTACAGTGTGTTCTTTACTTGGTGCAAATAACAAACCTTTCTTCACTCTTTTACCCCTTGCTTATGCTTATAAGCTTCGCCTTCACTGAAGGAGAAACCCATTGCATTTGGCTATAGAATCACTGATTAAATAGAAAGCAAGAAAAATTTAAAAGATACCAAAAAATGTATTTAAAACAATACAGACTACAAGTCCAATCATAAATCCAAATATATCAAGAAATATAACAATCACGATAGATTACACTGTTGTTCAAAATATTTCCTTCCCCTTTCCTCCAATCCCATGCTTGGTCAACCCCACGCTTTTTGAATAACACAAAGAACTGAAATATCAGACCAAAGTCAAATGAGCCAGACATTAACGCCAGTGTCTACAAATAGTTTCAAGGATGGAAATAATCAGGAGACTCAGATGCAGCACAGAGAGATCCAGGCATGCTGAGCAGCAACCAAAGTCCTCTCTTCACACATCAGAGTGTGCTCCTGGTCGAGAGTGGACAAAGTCAGGCATACTTAAGTGCCAGCTTCTACTTCATTACCTAGAGAGCTGCTCCAACTCAAGCCATCAAATCTACATTCCAGAGGAAGAAGAAAAAAAGGAAAAGAATGTTTCTCAACACTGTAAGGATATTTTCTGGTAATCAATCACCCACCTTTTCTTCTTCAGGTGTTCCACTGATCAAACCTAGCTGCCAGGGAAACCTGGAATTATAGATCTCATGTTTCACAAATACCACAAACAGCTATGCTTGAGGAGAACAACGGCTAAAGAAAAAGGGAAGAGTAAAGAGGAAAAAAACTTCCATAAGAGTTTCTTTGACTGAGAATTTGGATCATTTTCTAGATTGAATAACTTCACTAAAAACTCACTAAAATATTTTGAACATTAAAGGAGACTTTTAAAATGTAGGAAAATGTTCTATTAAAACTCCTTTTGATTTTTCCAAGTGAAATGGTAGTGGTGAGTAGGTAAGCTATAGCTATTCATGTATTTTTTAAAATTTTTCTGATATTTCCTAATAATGCATCCAGAAAATTCTGAAGATCATTTAAGCTTCTAGGTATAAGTTTGTTCAGCAGTTAATTCTAAGCATCCAATAGAGTTGAAGAAGATGGTTAATGTCTTTGTCTTATGAAATAATATACAGATGTAATTCCTCATAATTTAATAAACAAATGCCAAGGATAGCTCTTTTTGAACAGATTGCATTATTTATTTTTATTTTTATTTTTGTTTTATTTTGTTTTTGAAACAAGGTCTCACTGTGTAATTCAGGCTGGCCTTGAACTCACTATGTAGCCCAGGCTGGCCTCGAACTCATGATGATCTTCTTGCTTCAGCCTTTCAAGTGCTGGAATTACAGGCATGAGCCACAATGCCTGTCCTACTTTTATTAATCTAAGTAGATCAAATTGAGTATCCAGTTACCACTGACTATTAATAATTGTATTCTTCCTGTTTAGGTACACATTCGGGTACTTATTTTTATAGCTTCAATATATTTGTTTTTTATTTTAATTTTGCATTAATTTATTAAAATTTATTTTAATCTTAAATATAGTAACAGTTTTATGTTTATTGTATTTACTTTCTACAAGGTACTTGGTATTTAATGAATCAATTGCATGGCTCATTCTCAATAGTAACATATTTCCTTTTAAAATACATTTACATAAATTAAATCAAGTCATTTTAAAGAAATATATTAAGCACAGGTAGTAGTTAAATATGGCAGAAGTATAAATGTGGTGAACAAATGGTGACATTAGGAAAACATGGAGAAGAAAGTATTCATTATTTTCTTTAAGTGATCATACATAGGGTTTACATGAATTAAATATATGAGATTTTTGTATGACATATTTTCACATTTAGAGTTAAGAGAAGAAACATGCAATAATAGACAACTAATTGTGAAGAGACTCATATAGAAAAATAAGATACCTACTATTAATTGAAAAGTATCCATTCTCATACATCCTATGTAGGAAGTATGAAACACTTATAAAAATGGTTGTCATGAAGTTTTTCAGTACTTGACATAACACAAGTAAATTGTGACTAAGGCAGGATTCTTACATTGCTTAATTATTTTGATTTGAAATCACTGTAAAAGCATGTATAATTCATGACCCATGAATTATAAATAAAGATCCATTTATCATTTAACTTGTAACAAAATAACTTCCTTGATTCACTAGATAATATACTGTTTGCAAGAGGTATGTTCCAGTGATTGTGTATAATTTTGGTCTTCTCCTAAGTCCTGCGTCATTCCACAACAAATAAATGAGCATATCTTTTGTGAATACTACATCTTACTGACGTGTCTGTGTTGATATAATGAGAAGTAAACAAGTTAAGAAAATTTCTACATCATGTACCATGTATTAAACACATTTAACTATTCATAAAATTATTGCAATTAATTAATGATATATTAGAGTTATGCCTATCTTTCACCTTGGCTGATGTTTCTTAGGCTTTTTAAACTATGGTAGTACAACGTAGGATGGTATAATTCAGGTGACAAAGTGATGAAGAATTCTACACCACACAAAAATGTCAGCAACTACGACAATGCTGTCATTACTAAAGTGCAACGATAATTCTGGTTTGCTAAAAACCATCCCCAGTTGCCTATTAAATTTATTCATATTTCATTATGTCAAAATTAAGTAAAACTCTTTATTCACTGATCAAATTCTCACCTATATTCCCGGGGCTAAGTTCCCACATGCTTTAATAATCACACTTTTAAACTATCTGACTTCATAGTACACTAGGTAACAACTCTCTTTCAGCTCATCATATATAATCATAACAGAATGCATGCCTAATTTTAGCAAAAAGATGCTTCATATTTTGGTCAAATTTGGTACACACTTGTGAAGATTTGAAGGACATTGAAGAGCTATCGAAAATTTGAGAACTACTGGCTCAAAAAACAACATAATTTGCTTCTTTTGTGGAAGGTCTATAATCTCATCGAGGATCTTTGGACTAAATTAGTAATGACAACACCAAATAGACATATTTGCTTTCTGATATGAATCCATTTTTTTTTTTTTTGGTACCGGGGATCGAACTCAGGTCCTTGTGCTTGTGCAGCAGGCAGCAAAACCACTGAGCTAAATCCCTGGCCCCATGAATGCATTTTTATTATTCTTTGAATATTTTACTACAATCATTACCATCTAGCTCAACAGTGCCCAAAGGACTGGTTTCATGGAAGACAATTGTTTTCACTCATTGAGGTGGAGGAGATGGTTTGGGGATAGTTTAAGCCCATTACATTTATTTTTGCATTTTATTTATATTATTGCATTGTAATATATAATGGAATAATTATATAACTCACCATAATGCATGATCAGTGAGAGCCCTGGGCATATTTTCCTGTAAATAGATGGTTCCCTTGGGGGTGATGGGAGGCAGTGACACCCAAACTGTGTCGACAGTGTCCAGTCTACTCCATAATCTTGTCTTGGTTGATTGTCACTGCAAAAAACACTGCTTTACAAAGATAGGATGTTGGAAATAGAAACAGGCTTCTCTGTACTTTCGTGGCAATCTCCAGATAGTCCACTTTGACTTTAACCCAAAATGCATGGAGATTTGAAATTCTCTCAAACATACTTTTAAGCTACTATCATTTGTGGTCTCAAGCATTTGATCATCTTCTACCACTGGCATACTCAATTCACCTGACTTAGTCACAAATGGGTCATGGATTCATTTGTTCCCAGTACAGCAAATTTTTGTGCTCAGGCACAAATGATCAAACTTTTTTGAAAGGTGAGATAAATGATCATGTGTCAGGTGGAAGAAAGAAATCCCTAGTTCTCTGATATTGTTTGGAACATGTTGAAAATCTCAATGTTCACCCATTGCCCTCATAAATTCCAGTTTGGCTTTGAATATATCCATTTTACTTACTGTCTTGAACGCAGTTGTTATATTCCCCTAAAGTGACAGACTGTGTTTATGAGCCAGACCTAATATGTTATATAAGTACAGCAAGTTTTGAGACCTAGTCAATGTCACTGAAACATGCTCTCTATGATGACTGCCTAAAAGAAATCTCTGGAGCACCTCTGATAACAAGTAATCTGCCTTTAGAAAGCCATATCCCTTCTGTGTACAAGAGATGGGTCATCCCCTGACAGAGCTGGGTGAATAGTTGTAAGTTAAGGGCATGTATTTTAATGTAGTTCATAATTTTAATCACATCAAATGAAATGTGATTAAGTTTGGGTGATATTTCTTGACTAGCCAGTATTTCTCTATGGATGACAAAATGTATAGACTCATATTCAGCAGCAACTTCTTTGATCCAAGCATTAAAACAAAAAAGGGGCCAGTCATGGCAGCCACTCAGCACTGTATATACTGACACAAAATAACTGATTCAGTTTTCTACTATGTAATCATTCAAAGACTTGAATATTTCTGCAGCTGCAGTGTTATTTGGCAATAAAAGTTGACGTAACATATCCTCATGCACTTCCTTCTGAAAAATAAATCCCACAAAAACAGTCATTGATGCCTTGTTGCCAGCCTGGATTGGATACTATTATGACTCATTAATCCTATATAACAGGTGCCTGTATATCCCCTGCTATGTCCTCAGTTTGTCTAGTAATGGTGCTAGCTGAAAGTGGAACATGTGCCTCCTTTTGATCTGTAGTTTCTCCTAGAAGTTCATGAAAAATGTCCCTAGCAGCAGGCAGGGTCAACTCTTCGCCAATTATAAAGGGCTTCTTAGCTTTAGCAATGTGGTATCCACTAAGAATGATGCTCTCAGTGCAGACAAATTTAATGAAATGTTGCCCCTCAATAACTGCTGCTGTTGTTTGTCTTCATGGTTATTTTTATTTTTTTAAAAAACTCCAAAAGCTTTACTTTTAATGCAGGATATTTGATCTCTACATGGCAAAGCAGTTTTAAAGATTTTATAACTTATATGGATAACTAGTCACTACATCTCATACAAAATGCATCTTGAGAAGTAAATGCTCTGTTGCAAGGAACCAATAATTTAAGTAGGACTCTTGGTATTTTCTTGTAAATGCAGCTTTCTTTTTGTTGGTAGTATTAGAATTTTCTGCTGTCTCATGATTGGGTCTTTCCTCCTTTTCAAAGAAGTTCTCCAATGACAATTGTTTTCAATTCATTTTGGCTATTGTTAGCTTGTGGGCTTACAAACCTGTGACTAAGACTAAGACAAGTCTATGGACGAGGCAGAGATGAAAATAGTAAAGAAAACATTGTTCAAACTACATCCAGATTCAAGTAAGTGTCAGATTCTGACTTAAAGCTTTCTTCACATGCAACTGTACACTTAAAGTACATTAACTCACTTACCACTGTATAGCCTGCCATCAGATGCAGCTTGTGACTTGCTACTCACTGATAAAATTTTGATATTAAATTTTCAAGCAATAGATTTATTATGGTCTCTGTGCAGTTAAACCTCTCTGCTAATGTTAATCTGTGTTTGCAGCTGCTTACCAGCACTAGCATCACTGCCTCAGGTCCACCTGAGATTATGAGGCATTAGATGCTCAGAAAGAGTGTGTAACCTAAGTTCTTTTTATGTATGGTTTACGTAGGGATTGAACTCTTAAGAAAATCTAATTGTGTCTCTGATCTGACAGGAGGTGGAGCATAGGTGGTAATGCAAGTGAGGGGGAGCAACTGTAAATACAAATGAAGCTTTACTAGCTCTCCTGCCACTCACCTCCTGCTGTGTGGCCTGTTCCTAACTGACCATGAACCAGTAATGATCCAGGACCAGTCCAGCTGTGGCTCTTTCATCTCTCTTATTATATAATAAGCCTGTACAGAAAATTTAATATAATTTTATATTCTGTGTCCTACCTAGCACAATACTGTGTATGTGTAGCAGGCACTGTCAGAGCCCTGCTTAAATCCTTTGAATGCTGCCACTTCAACATGAATCTAAGGGCTTTGAAATTCTGTCTCTGTATCTTTACTCTCAAGCAATTGTTTTTCTGAAAGTGTAAGGGAATATTTGATCAAGCATATAGCATGTTGTAATTGTAAGAGAATTAACGCCTGTAAACAATTTTCAACCAGTAATTCGTGAGAATTTTGTATGAATTACTTATGAATGTCTCCACACATCAATTCATTTTTTATTTAGGTAGAGTTCATAAATACAAAATTAATCTATTCCTGTCTCTGTATTTCTTAAAACATTTAGCAGAATGCTTTCCTTATCACAGCTATTGGTTGGAATAGTCAAATTTGTCTAAACCCTCTAGGTTTTCTCAGTATAAAAAGTATAGAAACTTTTATTACAGAGTCAATATTCTTGTCTGTTAAAATTTGACAGCCTAATGAATTTAATTTTGAATCTTAATTTTATCTTCTTGTCTCAATGAACTATGCCTATTTTATATTATACATAATTTGATATGTAGTTTATTTTATTTGTCAGAGCACAAAGTTTCTGTTGCTTACCTGATATCCAAATACATTGATATAAACATTTGGTTGCTTTTTAGAACTGTAATATTCTAAAGAATGGACACCATACCTATGTAACAGAATTTGCCTATGGCTTGCATTGGATTTTGTCTAATGATTGCTTTATTTTGATGCTTCTTGCCACTTGTAGAACCAATTTATAGACAGAATTCATGCAGGTGAAAGGAGCTATACTGTTTACATTCTTCTTGCACATAGGAAATGGTTCTCATTGAATTTATTTTACATTTTTTAAGCTAAACATTAACAGTTATTTTGAATAGAATTAAACAAAATAATCCTAGATCCTCCCCTAGAGATTTCATTCTTTTCAGATTCAATTCACATTCTTTATGAATTTATGTTTATCCTGTTGTATATCCAAATGACAGTATCATCTTATCTTCTAAAATTTAATTTTATAGATTGTAATGGACTCACTAAACTGATTTTTGTATTTATAGAGATAGCATGAAGTCTAAATGATCACTAGACTCTTGAAAATTCTTGAAATCTATGGCAAAATCTGGGTTTAAAGAAATTCAGAAGAAGCTTAAAAATATCTGTGATACTCCAAATTACACAATTTTAATGCATTTTTGCTTTAAGTTATCAAATCTTATATTCATGTTTGTTTGGTTTCTTAATATTTTAGTACCTCAAACCACAGTCAAATCTGTGTTTAGCTATCATTTCAAAAGAATATCTTCGCTTAACTATAATGTTCAAAAGAGTACTGGTGATTTTCTCAGTTTGGATAAATAAAGTTTTAACATGTGTGCCAGTATAATTTCCAAGTTCCTATTATTACAAGTCAAAAATCTAAAACAAAAGTATGTCACAGGAATTAAAGTTCAAGAAATATCTAATCATTAATTATCTAATCTGCAAAACCATATGACTTCATACATTTTATTATTCATGTCTACTAAATTTAGATTTTAAAATTTCAAAATAAAAAATATAATCATACTTTTTAAAGCTTTAATAAGAATAGAATATTCAGAAGTGTCTAACACCTGCTTTATAATAAGTAGAATATTATTTAAAATGCCAGATGGACCAATTAAAATGTTCTTTTGGATTATGCAAAATTTTATCATGTAGGTTTTTTTAATCAAAATTTGAATATGAACATTAAGATGTAAAATTATCCAAGTACATGTTAGTGAAATAACTACATTTTATTCTAAAGAGAATGTGAGACTAGTATTTTTTTCTTTTCTAGGATGCCTTCCTCATTCTTATCTTCCAGTTTCACTAATGTTCTAACATTTATTCTCTTGCTTTCCCTGTGACTATTGCTGCTAGAAGTGCCTCATGTTGTGGAAAATGTCTTCTTGCTTCCTATCCAAAACAAGGAGAGAATTACAGGTTTTTAACCTGCAAATAACTAGAAATAAAACTTGATGGAAGATAAAAGGTATCAGAAACTACTGCCCCGATTTTGCATTATAAAAATGTTTTACAAAACCTATACTCTCAGCTAGCTAATATGCTTTCACAAACTATTTAGACATAATTTATTCTACTGACATTGTAAGAACCCTGCTTATAGTTTATACTTGAATCATTCATGTAACATAGAATTCCAATTCTCACAGAATAAGAGTTGAGTTTCCTCAAAAACATAGTTCACAGTCCTTAATACTTTTCTTTTACCCCCATTGTAAATAGCTCATGTCTGATAAAGTGATTGGAATTTATATATCTTGCACTAATTCAGAAAATAATTTCACAGTTTAATTATAGTTAAGTACAGTCAAAGGTTTTATCTTTTTTGTGGACAGTTTGTTTATATTTAAATAACAGCATTTCATACCTTCCTATTTTCTAGTTTTTGTTGTCATTGTTTTATATTTTTTCTCTCATATTGAGGATTGAACCCAGGGTCTTTACACTGAGATACATCCCCACCCCTTTTTTTTATTTTGATAGTGAGTCTCAAAATATCCAGGCTGGGGTTAAACATATGATTCTCTTGCCTCAGCATCCAAGAGTGCTGGAATTGTAGGTGTGCACCACCATGTCCTGCTTAGTACTTCTTTTAAGTTTAGCTTTATATATCGCTCTTCCCTAATAACCTTGAAAAGCCACTAGAATCAAGACTTGGTATGATTTATCTGAATATCTCTGACAACTGCCACCATGCCTGGAGCACTAAAGGTTTGCAAACAACTGGCTGTGGGCTATGGCATATGTGGCTCTCGGTCTCACTGGTACGCATGCTCAATCTTCTCATAGTAACAACTACAGGCATTAATGGAGGCAACCAGAGCTACTGCCTAAAACCATAGATTGGGAAACATCCTACTATCCCATAGTGACCCAGAGAGGCCATGTAGTGGTGGATTTACATCCAAAAAAGCTTTACAGAAACAGCCTGTCAGATCAGATTTCACCTTTCAACACAGAATTATTTAGATACCATGTTCTCTTCCCAGTATTCACAATAGACTTTTCACTAAAGTCCTTTAAACACTGAATGTCTGTGGCATTTGGCTTGAATACACTTATCCATCCTTATTCTTAGAACAAGCTACAATCCTGTCATGATGACTAGAGTATCTAACTCCATTTCAAAATCACGATGTCTGATACAAATTCCTTTGTGCTTGGAATCTGGAAGACTGAACTTCAAACTCTAAAACTGTCCATCTGTAGCCTTCATGACATTTAGGAAACATTGGTTGAATCCTGTATGTCAACAGTCTAGACTGGGGCCAACTAGGGTGCTTAATGGGACACTGAGCTATGGGAACCAATGTTAGCCCAGTGAGAGTAAAGGAGAGATCAGTTTTTAACTTAGAAATTAATCAGGAAGTTAGCTTCTCCCATAAATATTCAATACAGATTTGAGAATGGAAAACACAGTTTAAAGGCCCTAGCACTGAGCTCTAAGGTGAGAGAAAGCAAGAAACTGTAGCCTTTCTTAAGTACAAAGAAAAATCACCCTACAGTATAGAGACAGCTTTTCCCTATCAGGTGGAAGTAGGGAGGACTATGTTTAAAAAGATCAATATTGTTTCCAAACTCAGAAAAGATGCAAAGCAAGGACATAAACAAAAAATAAAAATGGTCTGTGAAAAACAATGTTTGTGTGTGCATGAGAGAGGGAGAGAGAGATCCAGAACATTTCATGGTATATACTTGTGTCTTAGTTACTTTTCTCTTCTTGCTGAGACAAAATACCCAACACCCAAAGTTAAGGGAGGAAAAGTTTATTTAGCTCACAGTTTGTAGAGCTTTCAGTTCCTAATTGGCTGGTTCCAAGGCAAGGTGGCACATGGCAGAGAGGCAACAGTTCATGGCAGTGGAAGACAGCAAAAGCAACAAGGGAGAAGACAAGCTTCTTTCTGTCCCTTATATTGTACCCAGTCTACCGGGATTAGGGAGGTGCCAAACCAATCACTGGACTGATTTAGTAATCACACACCCTTAATCCCAGCATCACACACAATAGATTCAGCCACCTGTGACCCCATGAGGCTTTGGGGGGACATCTAGATCCAAACCATAATGACTTTTCCCCACAAAAACAGAATAGAAATATGAACTAGATGAGAATAAAACTAGTCCTTTAAAACATTTTGAGAGATCATTATTGTGGAAGCATTAGAAGCTTATATACTGCTCCTGTCACATAATACCTAGGGCAGATCTATCTATCTATCTATCTATCTATCTATCTATCTATCTATCTCAACATCTATGTAGACATCTAGATTTCTAGATGTCTAGCTAGATAGTATCTATATGATTTGTACCTAATATATAAATAAGAATATATTATATATGCACACATATACATATTTATTATTTTGTCAAATATTATTTTCCTCCTGACTTACAACCATCAATTAAAGATGCCCTCCATATATTTTTCATAGAAAAATTTATTTACTGAGTCAGTTTTTCTTGACTAATGCAGATGGCAAATTTGGATGACAAACTCAAAGATTCTCTATATTTAAATATCTTGCCTTAATAGAATACAGTTACAGGGAGTACTTGACACTGTGCCTTGGGCAGTGGAGTAGGAAGTGTGACCCACAGGGGTCAGTGTGTTCAGACACACTTAGAAGAGTGAAGTTCAGATGCAACTCTCTTCAGGCATCTGTGATTTGACAGGTATTTACTCTAGCAAAACTATACTATCCCGAAGAAGCCTTGTTTAAATAGAACTTGATAACCAAATGGAGCTCAGTATTCTACTGAAGGAAATATCCTTATGTCTCTCAGTGTTATGTATATTGGGATACCTGATCTATGACTCTCATTCCAGCTCTAAATTGTTGGACTTTATGTGCCTTCCATGTGTGCCTACATACATAAGTGTTTCAAAATTACCCTGGAGAAAGGAGCTAGAGTAACAAAAGTAATTCTTTTTCAGAGATCATCAAAGAGGCTACTCTAAGGTATTTTACTGATAACAATAAAAATATCAACAGTAATTGTCTTTAGACCTAAGATTACTACATGAAGAAAATCACCTTAATTTATTTTTTCAATTCACATAAAGGAATTTTGAAACTCTCACATGCTAAAATTGGTAAATGAATTTTTTAAAAAATCCCTAAGCATTCTGCTATGAATTATTTTCTAGAAGATCAATATTTATATTGACAGGTTTCAAAGAAAGTTTTTTTATATATGCTTGAATTATCAAAAGAGCTATTAAAGTGAATGATTTTTTTCAAATTTATCAACTCTACACTTTAATAGCCCTTAGTTTCCACTTTTTATACATTTTAAATCATATGTTTATTAAGAGGGTTATATTAAGTATCAACTCAAGGCAAATCTCTGTTCTAAAGAATATGAGAATTATGCAGAATTTAATATATAGTACTTTCCTCAAATAGCCTAAAAATCATTTTAAAGATTAAATTATATATAAATAATATAATAACATGTGTAATACATATACTTCCAACATACGAATACATATACACATATGATATTTAAAGTACAAAAAATCTGTATTTTGAGCACTAATAAGTAGGATAATCACTAATGCAATATAGTACATCAGATTATGCAGATTTCATTTACTATGGAGGGAAAGGGATAGGAGAAGCTTGGCAATGAATGAAGTAGATTGTGCCTTAAAAGTCAATGAACTTTAAGTACAAGGAGAACATCTAGCGATCTACCAATGTGGACAATAACAAGCAACCAGTTAACCTGTGGTATACTCAGATGTGTTGGAGTCCCAAGAGTAAGCAAGATATGTAGGAAAAGGGAAGAACTGGAAGATCCATATAGAGAGGTAAGGTACACTCAAATTTTGACCAGTTTTGTGTCCCCAAATAAGGAGTCTTTAGCTGCATTATCTTACATGAAATAAGAAATCGTGACTTTTTAAAGAAAAGAAACAATTTTAAAGTTTTATGAAGATTAGCCAAGAAAAGAATCAGTTTTAGGGACACAGGTAGTAGAGATAAAAGCTAGCAGAAAGATTATTTCAAACTCTGCATCTGATGTGATTAGACCCTAAATTATATGCTAGTGGAAGAGATGGAAAGGAAGAAATGAGTGCTTTCAAAAAATGTTTTATTATTGTTTTGCAATGCTGAGGATTGAACCCAGAGCCTTGTGCATGGTAGACAAGTGCTCTACCACTGAGCTACACCCCTGAAAAGATGTGTTTTGAAAAAAAAGATAATTTTTGAAGCACTGGCAGGTTTTGGTAAAGGCCTAGATGTGGTGGGGAAAAAAATAAAATAATGCAGATTTCAAATGTAGGTGATTGAGAAGTGCTTATATCACTGACAGTGAAAAGATTTTTTGTGAGACAAAGACAAGGAGATTTGCATTAAACAAATTGATATCTAGTCATAGTGGATTATCAAAAGGAGATGATTATGAAAAAATGGAGATACAAAAATGGAGAGAGATTGTAGATTGATAGATAAATAGACAGACAAACAATAACAGAACAAAAAATAGAGTTGGTTATTTGTTATCCTGAAGATTTCAGGCTCCATGGAAAATTGACCCTTGAGTGGTGGGGTATAGCTGTAATCCCAGCATTCTAGGAGGCTGAGGCTGGAGGATAACAAGTTTGAGCACAGTCTAGGCAGTCTAGCAAGACCCTGTCTTAAAATAGAAAATCAAATGGGATCGTAAAGATCCTCGGTTCAATCCCCAGTATCCACCACATACACATACACAAAAGAATGAAAACAGGTCCCACAGAACATGCTGAATCAGCCTGCTGCAGACTGGCGGGTCTGTGCACGCCCTAAGGAGGTCCTGAGTTGTGCTGAAGATGCCGAATCACCCCACTACAGACAGGCAGGTGGTCTGCCCATGCCCTATCTAGGTCCTGAGTAGCACAGAACATGCCGAATCAGCCCTCTGCAGACAGGCAGGTCTGCCCACATCCTACCGAAGTCCCCAGTCTCACGGAACACACGCTGAATCAGCCCACTGCACACAGGAAGGTCGGTGCACGCCTTACTGAGGTCCTGAGTCGCGTGGAAGATACCAAATCACCCCACTGCAGACAGGCAGACACGTGATTCCACACTACAAAGACGCAGAGGACACCAGACCATCAGACCAAGGTACTGAGTCCCACTGTTCCCGGCTCAGAGGTAGGGGCTTCTGAGCCATCGTCCCACTGCTCCTGGTCCAGAGGAAGGGGCTTCCCAGTCACCATCCCTCCCGCTGCTCCCAGCCCAGAGGAAAGGGCTTTTGGGCCACCTTCTGTCTCACTGATCCTGGCCCAGAGGAAGGGGCTTCTGGGCCACCATCCCTTCCACCACTCCCGGCCCAGAGGGAGGGGCTTCTGAGCCACCAGCCCACTGTTCCTGGTCCAGAGGAAGGGGTTTCCTGGCAACCATCCCTCCAGCTGCTCCCAGCACACAGGAAAGGGCTTTTGGGTCACCATTCCTACTGCTGCTCCTGGCCCCTGTCCAACCTCACCCAGCTCAGAGGAGGTAATTGGTGCAGGCGCTAACAGCCCCCCGCCCCAGTTGAAATGAGAAAACATGTAAATAAGTCTCAAAACCAGATGTCCAGATCACCTACAGCAAACCCAAAGGGAAATGAGATGGAACATTCTGATACTCCACAACCTGGACCCACTGAACTGGCAACAAAAGGGGATCTGGAAAAAATGAAATCAGAAATAATTTCTCAGATAACAGGAGAAATTGTGCCCCTAGAGCAAGACATGATTAATACATCTAGAGAGGAGCTGAGGAACATGATGGAATTCCAACATAAGAAACAAATGGAATCCATAAAACAGATGCAAATAGATTTCCAGGACATAAAAAACTCCATTGAAAGTCTACACAGCAGAATGAGCCAATGTGAGGACAGAATTTCAGATATAGAAGATAAGATTGCAATTAGTGACCAGGAAAAGAAAAATTGCTTCAAAATTATAAGGGAAAATGAGAAATCAATCCAGCAGCTGCTAGATGAGGCAAAAAAGAATAACATAAGACTGATTGGGCTCAATGAAAAAACAGGAGAGAGTGCAGATGACATAAAAAATCTCTTCACAGAAATAATGGCAGAAAACTTCCCAAGCAGGGGAAAAGAGCTTGACATACAGATAAGTGAGGCATATAGGACTCCAAATAGCCTTGATCAAAAAAAACTACACATAGGCATATAATTGTTAAGATTCCAGAAACACAAGAGAAGAACAAAGTTCTCCAAGCAGTCAGAGAAAAGAAACAAATCACATACAAAGGAAAGCCCATCAGAATCACAGCAGACTTCTCAACACAAACCATCAAGGCAAGAAGAACTTGGAGTGACATATTCCAAGACCTAAAAGAAAACAACCTCCAACCCAGATTGATGTACCCTGCAAAACTATCTTTCAAAATGGATGGAGAAATAAGATACTTCCATGACAAAGAACACCTTAGGAACTTCGTGAATACGAAACCAGCACTCCAAAGAATTTTACACAATATCCTAGGAACAGACATTGAGGATCACAACCCTAGGAAGCAAAGCAGAATGAATCCATCTGGCATGACAAGAAATTAAATGTAAAGGGGGAGAACCCAACAAAAAGAAAAAGTCATGGCAATGACAAGTCAGTATGTTTCAGTTATAACCATCAATGTTAATGGTCTCAATTCACCAATCAAAAGAAATAGACTGGCAGAATGGGTCAAGAAGCAAAATCCAACAATATGCTGCATACAAGAAATACACTTCATTCAAAAGGAAACTCATAGACTGAAAGTTAAAGGGTGGAAAACAAGACTCCATGCAACAGGAACCCGAAAAAAAGCAGGAATAGCTATCCTCTTTGCAGATCAAGTAGATTTGAAACCAACACTGATTAAGAGAGACAAAGAAGGACACTACATCCTTGTAAAGGGAACAATCCAAGAGGAAGAGATGACGATCATAAATATCTATGCACCAAACACTAGTGCACCCAACTATATAAAACAAATACTAACGGACATGAAAAGTCATATATGCACTAATACAATTCTAGTGGGGGACTTCAACACCCCACTGTCACAAGTAGATAGATCAACTAGACTAAAAATAAGTAATGAAATACTAGAACTCAATCAAACTCTTGAACAAATGAACTTAACAGATGTTTACAGAGTCTTCCACCCCACAAAATCAGAATACACATTCTTCTCAGCTGCACATGGGTCATTCTCCAAAACAGACCACATACTCACACATAGAACATGTTTAAGTAAGTGCAAAGGAATTGAAGTTATCCCCTGTATATTATCAGACCATAGTGTGATGAAACTGGAGATCCATATTAAAAGAAACTCAAAAAATTTCATAAACACGTGGAAATTGAACAACACAGTTTTGAATAACCAATGGGTCACAGACGAAATAAAAGAAGAAATCAGACAGTTCCTTCAATTAAATGACCATGACATTACAACATATCAGAATCTATGGGACACAATGAAAGCAGTCTAAAGAGGGAATTTCATAGCAGTGAATATGCATATTAGGAAAACAGAACGAGCCCAATTAAACAACCTGATGCTGAACCTCAAGTTTCTAGAAAAAGAAGAGCAGGACAAACCCAAAGCTCATACAAGGGAGAAAATTATAAACATCAGAGGAGAAATCAATGCAATGGAGACTAAGAGAATGAGACAAAAAAAATCAATGAAGCCAAGAGTTGGTTCTTCGAAAGAATCAACAAAATTGACAAACCTTTAGCCAACCTTGTCAGAAAAAGGAAAGAAAAGGCCCAAATCCATGCAATTAGGAATGAAAAGGATGAAATTGCAACAAACCCAGCAGAAATCCAGATGATCATCAATACATACTTCCAGAACCAATACGCCAACAAGATGGACAACACAGAAGAAATGGACAGATTCCTAGATACATCTGAATTACCAAAGTTGAACAAAGAAGACCTAAAAATTCTGAACAACCCAATATCAACCAATGAAATTGAAAATGTAATTAAAAACTTATCAACTAAGAAAAGCCCAGACCCTGATGGTTTCACTGCTGAATTCTACAAGACATTTAGAGAGGAACTGCTGCCACTACTGTTTAAACTCTTCAATGAAATTGAAAGGGAAGCAATACTCCCAAATTCATTCCTGGAAGCAAGCATCACCTTGATCCCCAAAGCACAGAAAGACCCAACTGAAAAAGAGAACTATAGGCCAATCTCACTAATGAACATAGATGCAAAAATTCTTAATAAGATACTGGTAAACAGAATGCAGAAGATCATCAAGAAGATCATACACCCTGATCAAGTGGGATTCATCCCAGGGATGCAGGGATGGTTCAATATACAAAAATCAATTAATGTAATACACTATATCAATAGAGCCAAGGACAAAAACCATATGATTATCTCCATAGACACAGAAAAAGCACTTGACAAAATCCAACATTCATTTATGATAAAAACCCTACAAAAATTGGAATAGATGGTCTCTACCTCAAACTGATAGAAGCCATCTATGAAAAACCAACAGCCAATATCATACTCAATGGTCAAAAACTGAAATCTTTCACACTAAAGTCAGGAACAAGACAAGGATGTCCACTATCACCACTCTTGTTCAATATAGTTTTGGAAACATTAGCCATGGCAAGTAGACAAGGGAAAGAAATAAAAGGAATAAAGATAGGTAATGAAGAAGCCAAATTGTCATTATTTGCAGATGACATGATACTCTATATAGAAGACCCCAAGAACTCTATCAAAAGTCTTCTAGACTTAATAACCAAATTCAGTCAAGTAGCTGGTTACAAGGTCAACACACAAAAATCAATAGCTTTCCTCTACACGAATGAGAGACTCACTGAGAGAGAATTAGGGCAAATAATTCCTTTCACAATAGCATCCAAAAAACTGAAATACCTAGGAATCATCCTAATGAAAGAAATCAAAGAGCTCTTCTCTGAAAACTATGGCACTCTGAAAAGAGAGATTGAAGAAGATATCAGAAAATGGACAGACATCCCCTGCTCCTGGGTAGGAAGGATTAATAGAGTGAAAATGGCCATACTTCCAAAACTGCTATATAGATTTAATGCAATTCCAATTGAGATCCCAGCAGCATACTTCACAGACCTTGAGAAAACAATCCAAAAATTCATTTGGAGCAAGAAGAAACCCAGAGTAGCAAAAGCAAATCTAGGTAACAGAGACATGGCAGGGGGTATCACAATCCTCAACCTGCACCTCTACTACAAAGCTACTGTGATAAAAACAGCATGCTACTGGCAAAGAAACAGACTTGAGGACCAGTTGAACAGATTAGAAGATGCAGAAACAACTCCAGACACACTCAGCCATCTCATCTTCGACAAAGGAGCCAAACAGCCTCACTGGAGGAAAGATAGCCTCTTTAATAAATGGCACTGGAAAAATTGGGTTTCAACTTGCCAGAGCTTAAAACTAGACCTATATCTCTCACCATGCATTAAACTAAAATCAAAGTGGATTAAAGATCTAAATATTAAAATAGAAACTCTGAACCAGTTGGAACAGAGGTTAGGTAGAACCCTTGAAGACATCAGTGTAGGAAAAGATTTTATGAACAAAACCTTAGTTGCCTGTGAACTAGCACAAACAATCGACAAATGGGATCTCTTCTTATTAAGAAGCTTCTGCACAGCAAGAGAAACCACCAGCAGTGTGAAGAGACAACCCACAATGTGGGAAAAAATCTTCACCTGCTCTTCCTCAGACAAAGATCTACTATCTCGAATCTATAAAGAACTTAAAAAGATCAGACCTGCCAAACTTAAAGACCCAATCCAAAAATGGGCATCTGAAATGAACAGACATTTCACACAAAGAAGTAGAAATAGCAAATAAATACATGAAAAAATGTTCAACATCACTGGTCATTCGAGAGATGCAAATGAAAACAACGCTGAGATTCCACTTCACTCCAGAAAGAATGGCTGCTATCATGAAATCAACCAATAACAAATGCTGGCGGGGCTGTGGGGAAAGAGGAACCCTGCTCCACTGCTGGTGTGAGTGTAGACTGGTGCAAGCACTGTGGAAATCAGTATGGAGATACCTCAAAGAACTAGGACTGGAAGTCCCATTTGATCCCGCTATTCCACTGCTGAGGATCTTCCCCAAAGAATTAAAAGAATCATACCACAGTGATATATGTGCACCCATGTCCATAGCAGCACAGTTTGTAATAGCTAAAACTTGGAAACAGCCCAAATGCCCATCAACTGGAGACTAGATTAAGAAAATGTGGGTTTTTTATAAAATGGAGTACTACTCAGCCATCAAAAATGAGAAATTAGGGACATTTATAGCTAAGTGGATGCACATTCAGGCAATATTCTTAAGTGAAATAAATAGGACACACATGTGTAAATACCCAATAGTTTCTCTGGTGTGAGAAACTGAAAGTGTAAATAAGGGCTAAATGTATAAGAGGTCATGTGAAATAGGAAGAAAAGGGGCAAAGGGGAAGGAAGTGGGAGGGCTAGGGGAAAGGATAGAAGGGAATGAGATTAATGTGAGAAAATGGAAAAATAGGAACAAAATCTTTGTCAATAGGGAGGAGTGGAGGGGTTGAAAGGAGGGCTGGGCAAGGGTGAAAAATAAGAACCAAGACAGACTATGTAAAGTTGCAAATTTGCAATAATGAATGTCATTATATTGTATACCTTATATATTGTATACCATTATATTATGTACCAATGATTATAATGAATAATCGATAATGTAAAATAGAAAGAAAAGGTCCAATGTGGTAGAGGTAGTGGGAAGGGCAGGGGAAAGGAAAGAAGGGAAAGGAAAAAATGATCAGAAATGGAGAAAATGGAAATAAAGTCTTTGTAAATAGGGAAGGGTGGAGGGCGTGAAAGGAGGGCTAGGAATGGGGAAAAAATACAAACCAAGATGCATTATATAAAGGTACAATTCCCAATGAGAAATGTAATTGTGTTGTACACCTACAATGTACCAATAAAAAAATTTAATACAAAAAAAAAAGAATGAAAACAAAAGCAGATTTGAGGCAATAAGAAATAGAAGGCAAGTGTAGATTATTTGTATTTAAGAAACTAAATTATTAATTAAACAATAGAAAACTTGGAAAAGCATAGTTTTTAATGCTATATTCAGCCCAATGTTATTGATCAGTGAATACAAAAGTCACTCTCATCTATGCAAAATCTTATATATCTATTACAAAGATACTCTGCTGAACACATCACTTGAAATTTCAGAACCAACCAATATTACCTGAAATTCAGGAATTAAGGACGGTAAAACACTAGCAAAATACTTATAAATTGAAACGCTCTGAACATAGAAATATATCCACCTGTGTGTATAAATTTGTATGCTGTGTCAACACTTTCAGAGCTCTGAAGAGAGTCATGAAAAATTAATATAAAAGGACCAGCTCTAGCCTAAGAAGAATAAACGTAAGGTGATATTGGAATTTTTAAAAGAAGCTCCTGAGAAAGTCTACTAAGAGCCCTTTGACATGTCTTTGCAAGTTAAACTGTCTTCCCTGAAGGAAGCTCTTCATGGAGAGCAGTAGGGCTTTAACACAAGAGCCTGTTGAGAGAGGTTGTGTTTTATCAAAGCAAAAGAATGCAGACAAAACTGAACAATCAAGAGTTAGACTATGCCTTACCCTACTTATGTATCAAACTGTAGAACCAAAACATAGTAAAGATCTGTTAGTAATTTTTTTGTATGTACTAGGGACTGAACCTAAGGCCTTCTGCATGCTAAGCATGTCTTCTACCACTGAACGACACCCCTAAATCTCAGTTAACAACTTTTAAACAATAAAAGGACGGAATCTCAATCAGTCACATTTTAATATTAGAGGGTTTCCACAAATGTACAATGAAATTAGAGTTCTTTCTTTTTATAATTAATTAAAACTTTAAAATTCTCTTTGTGGGAGTTTTATTAGGTGATGTGGCTTTACCAAAGGAAATATTCATTTGTGGAATTTAATGGTGAAAAATTAATTTCTATTGATAGGATTCTAACTTAAAATTCAAGGACATCTGAAGAGTAGGTTTGAAAAGGTGTTAAAGACCTTCTGGCTGTTACTTTCATCAACTTTTTTCTTCTTTTTACTATTCTACCTCATATCTAGCAGGCATGCTATAACATGACCAGGAGTTTGAAAAATAAATGATTGCAGCTGTCAGTGCCTCCTGCTCGAATTCTTGAGTTCCTTTATGAATATTTGGCTGCTGAGTGTTTTCTCATAGCAAGTCATTTCTGAAGGAGGCATGATCGCTCTTTCATGTAAATTAATTTCTACAGCTGTAACTTTCACACTTAGCCTGGGGCTCTTCTTTGTGACTGTTGCATTCATTTAAAAGATTGCATTCTGAAAATAAAAATATATATTTTATTGTGTTTAACATTCATTGGAGACAGCTTGAAATTATTACTGGATCTGCATTTTAAAAACAACTAATAAATATGTCCCTCTTAAATAATTGCTTGGTGACTATTTTTCCCCCCCGCTATATTTTACCTGAACAGGCTGTTTCCATCAAAGTCTTCTTTCTGTTTGCCCTTGACCTCACTATACTTCATTCCCTTTGCTGGATTTTCTTTTTCTTTCACTAACCTAAGGAAATCTTTGTCAAACACCTCAACCGGTCCAAGTAAACCAATTTCAAAATTATAAGAACACACTAGATTTGTATAATTGCACCCAGGGACTTCACACTGAGCTACACCCCCAACTCTTTTTATTGTATTCATTTATTTTTGAGACAAGTTCTCACTAAATAACTAAATTCCCCAGGCTGGGCTTGAATTTATAATCCTCCTGCCTCAACCTCCCAGAGTGCTGGGATTACAGGCATGCACCACTACACCTGGCACATTTCTCAGCCTCAGTTTTATCATAGGTAAAATGGAAGCTCTAACATTTTTCTGGGGAAGATTAAATGAGAAAGTGCCTGCAAAGTGGTCACAGTAGCACCGAGCAGAGTAACGGGTTCACTAAATGCACTACAAAGAATTGTAGAGTTATTACTGCACAGCTTCGTCAGGGAGTGCTCTCAGACCTGGGTAAATGCATGCTAGATGTGTTTGCACAATGGTTTTCTATTGAATACTCTGAGCATTTATAGCTCTGTCTATATACTCATTAATGGTTAGTCAATATGGAATCTGACTTCTTCAACGCTCAACTCTGGGAAAAAATCTTCAAAAGGGTAATAAGCAAAAGCAACTGGTGTTACAGGTCTTATGCACATTTGGCATTGAACAGCTATAATTTATATCTCATTGTCACTTTAACTGGCACATTCCCTATGACCAGCACATTCAAGTAACTGCTGATGCTTGTTAACCATTTGAATTACTTATTTTGTGTACTGCATATTTATAGCCTTTATATCATATTGAGCTACTTACTTCCCCTCATCTCTTTTTTTAACAACTTGCAGAGCTTTTTGTATAATTCAGGCAATAACCATCTCTTTGTTCTTTGTGGTACATGCAATTTCCCCAAATCTATTGTTAGCATATTGACTTTATTAATGGTTTCTTTTTAGTATAGCTTTTCTTAGCTGTCTGATCTATACATTAATGTCCTTCTCTATACAACAAAGATAATAACAGCTATCACATGCAGTTATGAAAATTAAGTAATGTTAAAATGGGTTTTTTGGATTACTGCTCGATGTATTGTAAATACTATAATGGATTTTCAAGAAAAGATGAATGCAAATGGATCTATTTTTACCATATTTATTTTAATTTTTCAGTGTTTCTCAAATTTTCTCTTATCTGTATGTTTTATGTAGAGTTTCTTATATATCAGTGCAGAATTTTCATTGTCTATTTTTTATTTTATACTTTAAATATTTTTTATCCAGATACTTAGACAGGCATGTCAACACTATTTATGAAGTAATCTCTTCCTTTCCAATAAGGTAAAATGCCACCCTTGTCATTTAAGATGTTTGTGTACATTTAATACATTTTTCATTTAGTAAATTTGCATATTAAATGTATACACATATACAATTTCTGATTTCTCCTTGATGTATCTCTCTCCCTAAGCCAATATTGTCTTGATTTGCTAACAGAGTCCTTACAGGTTTTTTGTGATATTTATCTGCTTAATTAGCCCTGACTTGCCTATTATGCATTTGGAAAGACTTTTTTGCTATTCTGAGAAATTTTTAATTTTATAGAAATTATCAACAAATCAGAAAATTTAATTTTCAATCTACCTAAAACAGCACAATATATGTCTATTTGTTTTGAAAGTGGTTACTGAATTTCAGAAAATTGATTCTTATCATGTCTTGATATGAACACATGTTACTTTGGATCTTTATTGATATAATGCACAATGTACATTTCTTCATACTTAAATAAACTTGAATTCCTGGAATAAATTCTATTATTTCACAGTGAAAATTTTTTTGATGCATTACTACAATGTAGTAGTTTACACTTCAGCTAAAATTTTTGCAGCTTAAATGTAAGTAGCTTATGACTTTTCTTTTCTACAATATAAGATTTTGTTACTAATGTAAGCTAAATACATAAATTCCACTCTATTTTTCCACATTTTTTAGCTTCTTGGAATAAATGAAACAGAATTAGAAATATCTGCTTAAGGGTTTAAGGAAAGCTCAGCTGTGAATTTATTTTATTTTATTCTTATGTGAATGATATTTTTAACAATTGGTTTGTTTTGTTTTATTTTTCACTTCTGTGTCAGTTAGCAAGGAAAATATCCATTGTTGAAAAATTATTGCCATTGAGTGTTTCTAGAATATCTCAAACACTTCAATAATCATTTCTCCTTTTCTCTTCCCAACACTGTCTCTTACTTTTCTTCATTTCTTATCTGTATAAGAAATATATTTATATTGCTTTACTGATTTTGTTGTCTGTGAACTATTCCATTTCTTATATCTATTCTCTTTGTCACTTTTCTTTCATATATTTCTTTTAATTGTTCTGTCCATTACTTACTTTCTCCATTAGGGAAATATAAACTGCATTCAATTATTCTTGCTCTTTAATAATAAAGACATCCTTGCCTATAAACTTCTGCATAGAGTAGCTTAAACTGTGCCTCCAATTTGGTAATGGGATGTAGGCTCCTCCTTCTTATGGTTTTCTAGAGAATTCTGTTTCCCATTTGATTTCTCTTTGATTCAAGACATGTAAGTGTGTTCATTTCTTAATTTCTAAGTAATTGAGCAATTCTGGTCACCTTTTTACTATTTATATCTGTTTTCTTACATTATAATAACCATATGTATCCTGTGAAACCAGTCCTTTAAAAATATTAAAGTCATCATATATATGATTAATATTTAACAGTTCCACGGACATAATAAAAATATACCTACTAATAGGTAGTTGTAATGTAGCTAGTAAATCAACTTTATTCACTGTATTTTTCTTCTCTCTTCTCTCTTTTATCTCTGCTGGTCATGTCCAAATTTGAAAATACATAGAAGTCTTACATTATGATTGTATTTTTATCAAATTCTTCTTGCAATTCTAATAGTATAGCCCTAATATTTTCTAGCCAAACTGTGGCTTACAGGATTTGGATAGCTAAATGTTCCTATCTTTTATCATAGTCTAATTGTCCTGTCTTCTATTTAATTCTACTAACCTTGAAAACCACCTTGTCTAGTACTAACACTTCAAATCTACTATTTTCCTTTAAAGTATACCTTAATTCCTTAACTCCTTTTTTTTCACTCTCTAGCATTCTGTTTTAAGCATGTCTCATGTATGCAGTTGACATCTATTTTTTTCTAATCTGATATTTGTGTGTGTGTGTGTGTATGTGTGTGTGCGGTGATAAAGATTGAGCTCAGGGCCTTTGCCATACATTATATTCCTACTTCATTTTTTAATTTATGAGTTAGGATCTCACTATGACAATTAGTCACTTTCCTGGAACTGGTACAAAGTATGCAATACTTGGGACTAAAAGGAGGAGAGGTTTATTTTGGCTCACATTTTCAGAGGGTTCGGTCCACACTTCCTCAGCTCCAAGGCAAAAAAGGTATGATAGGAGAGCACTGTAGAAGAAAACTGCTCAACCTGTGGCAACTAGGAAGCAGAGAAAGAAGAGAATATCAGGAACAACAATATATCCTGCAGGTAACACTCTGACTTAGCTCGGGCAACCAGACTCCATCTCCTCACAGCACGCTCAGCTAAGAACTCAAAAAAGCGTTGGTCCACTAATTAACACAGCATCCTCGGGATCCAATCACCTTCCAAGAGTGCCATTTTGAACACATGACACTCTGTAGAAATATTTTAGATCTAAATGATAACAGTTGCTTAGTTGTCTTGACTGTGCTCATGCTTGCAATCCTCCTGGGTCATCCTCCTAGAGTACTAGGGTTACAGGCATACCCCTCCATGATTGGCATAATCAGTCTTTTACATTTCTTACCATCTGCAAGTTTAGCAGTTTATAGTTTGATGATGATCCACAGTGATTGAGGTCAAAGGGCTAAAACATTCTGGGCACACTGTAGGAAGAAGTCTAAAGCCTTATGGATTTGGATCCATTCAGTTTGACCTTTAAGGAGTAACATGCTGAGACAATTCCTAACCATCTACAATGCTGAAAACTTGCCAAAACATTGTGCAATAATTTTGATGGCAAAAGATTATTTGTATTTGTACAAACATAGTACTTCACAGAACCATTAAATCTAGATAGTGCTGCAAAGAGGGAAGGAATAAGTATGTTACATATCAGATAATTAAAACAAACCAGCCTGAATTTCATCACAAATACTTAAGAGTTATTAGAGATACTCTTTCTCCTATCTATATGGATAGCTAAAGAGTTTAAATTTTCTAATAAAATTTCTACTTTATCTTGAAAATTGCTATCTTATTTAAAATCATTTTTAGGCAAAGTCCATCCATGCTTTCCCTAGATTACAAATTCATTAGATTTGATGCTGGAGTTCAGAAATCCGCATTTCATGTACTCTGCAGTTCTTAAAGTCAATGGCTCTCAAAATGCAGACTGAGTGTAACAGCACTTTTATAAATATCATACTGTTTTGTTTCAATCACCTGGTAAGCCAATGTTATTGTTTTCTAACACTGGATATTTGTTTTTAACTCTGTAGTAGGAATGATAAAAGTGTCAAATGTTTCATTCCTGTGAGAGTTAAACAAGAAGCAATGTGATTAATTAGTACGGTATCAAACACATATTATGTAAGTTTCAATTGTAACTATTTATTTTCTGCTATGGAACATTAACATTATGCAATCATTATTTATTTATACCTTCATTACCTTTGATCTGTAACTTCCTTGAGGGTAGAGAATACTTCCTGTGTACTGATCTTTAGAACCTACACCAATGCCTGACATGCCATGCATGCTCGGGATACTTGTGTTGAATGAATTAATAAATTGAAGAGTGTCCACAGCAAAATTGCCATAGTTAGCAAGCAGGGAGGGCACAGAGCACATAGAAGGTAAAGAAGTTCTGAAAGAGCCAGGTGATCATTTGAGATAACAAAGTGAACAGATGCACAACCTGCAGCAATCCTTTCCTTGTCTCTGCCCACAATCTGGATGAGTCCCTATCTGTCCTCTCTGGACTGTGACAGAGTTCGTACCTTCTCAGACAGGTGGACCCCAATACTCCAGTGCCTCTCCTTTCTACCATCTGTGCTCCCCACTGTTACTGTTAGAGCGACTCTGCATTCTTCTACTAAAATCATTACCTAGTATTAGATCAGTACACGACCTTTGTTCTCTAAGCTGTGTGCTTATTAAAGAGGAAAATTTCTATAAAAAAAACTCCATTGGAAATGCTTCCATAATTTTACATCATGTTTATTTTTTCCAAGAGTATCTTCTATGATAATTTCTCATAGCATTAATATAATTAAAATGTTTATTCAATGCATAAAAATAATACCAGTTATTTTATAACACTTCATTTTCCCAGATACAGAAAAACATTAAAATTCTTTTATCCATAAGCCCTGTTTGAAAAACCAAACACATATGAATGTTAAATATGTCTTTCAAATATCCTTATATAGTTCAATATTCAAAGAAAAAGTCTATGGATTGAAAAGCACATTTATGATGGCTATGTTATTTGGAATGATAATGAAATATTTGCTAAGAATTAATTTTGTTTTAAGCTTTGTTAAGAAAATATAAGAATTTTTGAGTGGTAAGTTGCCACTTAAATTTGTGTTTTATTATATTCAATGATGAACTGAAACAATTATTTCAACTTTCCAAAGAAAGTAAATTATTTATAATAATAATAATAATAGTCTAGGAACATAAGATTTAATTTATATTAAAACAAATTTATTGTAATTCTTATCTTCCTCTTTGTAATGAAAGCAGCTTGAGGGAAGTAAATTCAACTATTTAATCCTTCCTTTAAACATATTTTTCAGCTTCTTGCTATACATATATTTTTGTTTTCATGTTTTTCACTTTAACTAATTTGCTTCAAATATTTAGTCAGCAAGAGTTTTCTCAATGTCTATTTTTAGAGGTCATGATAAAATAAGGCACTGAACATATGCATGTCAGTTTTCTTGGCAGATTCAGCTTCTAGATGAGCTCCCAGGTATTAACATAAACAGAGATGCTGTGGGCATCATATTGGCAATACTGTGATCCAATGTGGTGACACATCAGCTAAGCTGTGATACTGTACACAGATGCAAAGCAAGATAAGAAGCTTAGAATTGTAAATTAAATATTACCCCCAAATCTTCTGAAGATAGCTTAAATTATTAACAGTGCAAAATTCCATTTGGGGCAAGATTCATTCATTCAGCAAACACTTACTGAATATCTACTATGTTCCAGGCACTACTCCTGGTGCTCACAAATGAAAGTGAAGTCTCAGTCTGTCCTCAACAGAGCTCATTGCCTAGTGACTGAGGATGAGAAACTCATATATAATGGCTAAATATTCACCATGGACTCTCTAAAGTGGAGATCCCAGGGCTTTCCCATATCTAGGGAAATTAAGGAAAGCCTCATAAAGGAGGCAGTATTTGAACTGATATTTTGAGACTAAAGTAGATGGTAGCAGGTGAATTGAAGTGCTCATGGCTTAGGACTCTCAAGGGTATTGCAAAAAAAAGAAAGAAAAAGAAATGATATCCACAAAGTTTGGAGGGATGTACTAGGAGTAGGATGTTAGTAATTTGCTAGTCGCTCAATGTGGCTGTATATTAGTAGCTCAACTTCATGCTATATATAACAGCAGTGAGAGATAAAACTAAAGAATTAGAGTCAAATTGCAGAATTTCATGTCAAATAAAGGAGTTTGTCTTTTATTCTGTAAATCTTGGGGAATCAATGGAGATTTTATGTAAAGTAAGAACAAATGAAATTTATTAAGCATTCACATAGGGACTGTAGTAAGCTACATGGATGCTTTTCCCATTTATTTACCAAATAACAACATATAATTAGGCACTAAATTGTATCAGAAAACTAAAACGCAGTGAAAGGATATTGGCTCAAAACCACAGCCACTTAATAACCGATCCAACTCTTAAACTATTATTCTTTCAATTTTTAAAATTCCAAATTCTCTTTCTTTTTAATTAATTTTATTGGTAAAACTTAAATATATTTAATGATCACATTCAATGAAGGGAATTTGTACCTGTACACAGCATATCTTGATTCCTCTTTTTCTCACAATCCCCTCCCCTCCCTTCCATCCACCATCCTTTCCTTATTTACAAAAGCTTTGTTTCCATTTTTTTCCTTCTTTCTCATTTTTTCTTTGTCCTTCCTTTTCTCTCTTCCCCCTTCTAAGTTTTCTTAATCATTGATCTCTCTGTCCTACAGGGAAGTGAAATGACCCATTACCAATATGAGGTTGTGAGATTGTGACAGTGGCAGCAACTTAGTAGAGAGGTTTCAGGAGCATGGGAGGAGACAAGAAAGTCATCGAGGAAGCTTTTTCATATAGGTGGTAGCTAATGTGTGTTCCAACCAGAGATGAAGAAGGAAGAAAGCAAAATAGATTTAAGGAATAGACAAAAAAGAACACACACCCATCAGGTTCTGACAAAAGGCGAAAAGCATTTGACACAGTAAAACTGGGTACCTGAGGAAAGATTAACAAAGGGACACTTTACACAGATGTCTGTGAAACTACCCCCAGGAAGCTACTGAGAAAGCGTTGCTCTTGGAACATCATCCTTAGGTGAAGAACACAGGCAAGTCACAGTGCTCTCACATGGAGAGAAGCAACCCCAGTGTCTTCTTCTATGCTGCCAGGCCCTCTAGAAGATCCTGATTTTGCTGGGCCAACCAACAAGAATGATCACTGATTCCATTTCCCAGAGACCAAATGGAAGACACTGTACCTACAATAAGGTAGAATGTGCAGGTGTTGGTGACTGATTCAAAGAAGATAAGAAAAAGAACAAGTTAACATCAAACATGAGAAAAGCAATTAGTTGTGGTTTGATAATAATAAGTAAATAAACTAAAGATCAGGTAGGATTTTATCTGTGTCAAGCTTATTTCACTTAGCATAAAGTCCTTAGAGTTCATTCATATCATTGTGAATGGGAAGATCTCTCTTTTATTTAAAAAAATTGATATCTTCATTTTAAAAAGTACACACTACTATTTATCCATACATTTGATGGACACTTGATTTAGTTCTAATAATGCTGCAATGAATATGGCACACAGATATCTCTCTGAGATGCCTATTTTGTTTCCTTTGGCTACATATTCATTAGAGGGGTTGCTGAATGATATGATAGGGATTTTTGCTTTAACTTTCTGAGGAAACTATATTGTTTTTGGGTAATGGCTATGAGAATATATATTCCCACCAGCATTGTCTTCATATTGATGCTTACCTTTTAATTTTTTGAATAGTCATATAAAGAGTTGTGAGGTGATATCTCATTATGCTTTTGATTTGCATTTCCCTAATAATTAGTGATTTTCAGCACCTTTTCAGATCCTCATTTGGCTATTTGTATATTGTCTTTGGAAAATTGTCTATTCATGTCCTTTGTCCATTTTAAAATCAGGTTATTTTGGGGGGATGGAGATTTATTTTGTGATTGGGGCTATTGAATACTATGAGTTTTTATGTGTGTAGGAGATTTACTTTATCAAATATATAGTTTTCAAATATTTTCTCCAATTTATAGGTTTCCTTTTGATTTTGTTGTTTGCTTTACTGTGCAGAGGTTTTGCAGTTGGATGTAGTTCCACTGTTTATTTTTGGTTTTGGTGCTTGAGCTTTTGGTGTAGTATCTAAAGTCTCATTGCCAAAGCCAATATTGAGAAGACTTTCCCTATGTTTTCCTCTGGGTGTTTTGCAGCTGTAGGTCTTATGTTTCAGACTTTCATCTATTTAGAGTTGATTTTTATGTCTGGTGTAAGATAAGGATTCAACTTCATTATTTTGCATGTGGATATCCAGTTTTCTCAACATCATTCATCACAGGGACTATATTTTCCTGACATATTTTCCTGGCCATTTGTGGCTAGGTTTATTCCCGAGCTCATTACTCTGTTCCACCAGTCCATATGACTGTTTATAAGTCAGTAACAAGTTCTGATTCCTACAGTGTTGGGACATATTTTTAAATCATGTAGTGTGATACTTTGAAGTTTGTTTATGTTCCCTATGGTGCTTTGGATATTTATGATCTTTTGTGGATCCACATGAATTTTGATATTGTCATTTCTATTTCTGTGAAAAATGTCATTGCAATTTTGATAGGAGTTACATTGAATCTGTAAATCACATTGGGCAGTGTGGTGGGGGCAAAATCGATAAACATAGAGGACATTATGTTTAGTGAAATTAACCACACTGAGAAAGAAATGTACCACATAAACTACTATACTTACATTTGAAATCCAAAATAAGTAATGCCTAGAAATTCAGAGTAGAGTGGTAGGTAGCAGAGGCAAAGACAAGAGGAAATGGGGAAAGGTGGGTCAAAGAGTACAAAATTTGCAAATATGTACAATGAAGAGGTGTCAACAGCTCCCAGTGCAGAGTACGAGCCTTCCAGATGAACATGCCACAGCACCCAGTGCAGAGTAGGAGGCTTCCAGGCCAACGTATCACCACTCCCAGCACAAAGGAGGTGACCCAAGCAGGCATCAGCAGCACCCCCCACATTGAAATGAGAAGATTTGTAAACAAGCCTCAGAAGCAGACTTCCAGATCACCTAAAGCAATCCCAAAGAGAAACGAAATGGAACATGTCCCGGCCCGCGGGTAAGTCAACGGAGACCCTAGAGGGGGAGCGAGGATGAGAGGGGACAGGGGACACGAGAGATGGAGACAAGACAGGTTTCTGATCAAGTCTCGTTTATTGCGGAAGCTGTTACAACATATATACCGTAGGGCGAGAGGGGAGGAGCAAGAGGAGTGTACTGGGGCTACTTCCTTGTTGCTGGGTAGATTTGCAGCAAGCCCGGGCATGTCCGTAGAAGGCACTCAAGAGTTCCAGCGGGGGAGCAGGGCCCCCTACAGGTCCTCCCTTTTAAAATTATTTTTTAGAAAAGCGTCAGGAGAGTCAAGCCTGCGGGGGCTGAGCCTGTCTTGGGTCAGAGCAACATACGTGTCTGCACCGTGCACCTTACCCGTCATCGGTTAACCAGAGAATCAAGGCTCTGGCACCTGTCTTAGGCGGCACACGAGGGCTCTCTCATTGCATGGCACGCTTGCTCAGTTGCCCGTCATTGGCTTGCCAGCCCGCTCACCAGGTGGGGCGAGAATTTTACGCCGTGGCAGAGATGGAATCGGCCCATGTAGCGTATGTCCAGCCAACATCCTGACAGTAATTTATCGCTGATTTTGATGTACATCTTTGTCTCCACTATAGCTCCAGGGGAAATCACAACCTTACAAAATCAGAACTATCCGAAGACATTTTAGTTACTAAGATTAACATAGGTTAAAATACAAAGGGGAATACAAGGCTTTTAAATCATATCGGCCTGAACCTTTTATCTAAAAATCAAAGCAATTTCTACGTATAAGCATTGGTATCCATTGTATGCAGCAGCATGACAGTAACAGACAAACACATACAATTGCAATGGCAAGAAACAATTGTTTTACCCATTGTAGATTGGGTAGCCATGAGGTCAACCATTTAAATAGGTCTCCGCCATCCTCGTTGTGCACCTTATTAGCCAGGTCTTTCAACTGTTTTATTGTATCATCGATTTTTTCCCCATTGTCAGTCAAATTAAAACAACACATATTTTTTATTTTTTCACAGCCCTGGTGATGGAAGAGCAACAAGTAATCTATTGCCGCTCGATTATCCAAAATAGCTTGTCTTTGTTCCTGTAACTCTTGATTAATCAAAGCCAGGGCGGTGGAGGTGGCATTTAATCCTTTTACCACTTTACAGGCCAATCTTCGTACTGCCGCTTCCGCATGCACCCCGATGGACGGCATAGCAACGAAAGACCCTATCATGGTTAACACTTCTGCATCTGTCAATAGACCCACATTATCATTACACCCTGGGGCGGTATACGGCGACCACCGTTTGATTCGATTAGGTACAACCAAATCAGTTCTGTCTGGTAATATCACAGCTAACCGACTCAAGCAACAACGAGTGTCACTCAGGTTGGCCGGAATGTAATTAAAAGTTTCCCTTTCACAAGTGTAAAACCAACCCATTGGCAAAGAGACATGGCAATTACTATACATAATTTCTTGTTCAACATGGCAGGACATGCTTTCCAATCGTTTAACTTGCAGACATTTAGTTGTACAATTTCTGTATACAGCACATTCGGTCTTATTAGACATAATTACCTTAGGTGAATATAATTTGACAGCATTCTTGGGCTTGCGACAAGTAGCAGATCCCCAATTGTAACTATCTGCATATGTGAGATTTTTTCCTGGAATATCTTTAAACAGAGTATAAGGCCGCAATGATTCCAATGGGGTACATACAGGAACGAGGCAACTTCCCAACACATAATGAAAGTTTACATCAGCACTTAGACAAAATTCAGATAAGTTGAGCGAGCCTGCCAACTGAATCCATATATTTTTCATGTGGTCTAACCCTTCTGAAGGCAACACCACCCATACCCTGGTCAGCAATATCAGGGGAACTAGGCATTTCCAGCTCATCCTATTCTTGTTTTCGGATCATTCATTCAGCCAGATGTCCTTCATGAGTTCCCTTGTCATTGTGCGCCGGAGGTCCAAACTTTAAATGATGACGATGTTCCCTAAGATCACATGATATAAATTTCACTAAGGAGTCCCTTTGAGGAATTAAGACCAGAACAATATTTTCTGGGTGGCCACTTCTATATTCATCAAAGGGAGTTCCCATCTAAAGATCACTTTAATCTAGTAAATTCCAGTGATACCTTGATCAAAGAGAAAAGCATATCTTTAATAAAATAACATCATCAATGTAACAATGGGTGAATATCCCTTAAAGAGAAAAGAACATTTTGAGCTCAATTACACGAACACAAACAACAAATAATAGACAAACATGTAAGACGGTATATAACATTAGGGTGCACCCAAACATAACTAGGTAAGCTAAATGATATCATTACTCATTTTAAATTGAAATTGCGGGCGCCATTGTTAACTGATCAGGATTGGACAACGTCAGGTCATCGGCATCATCAGCACGCCTATCAACTTGTTTTACTAGGCATTCTGGGAGCCATCTGGCTGACTTCATTTCCTTGGAATAAACACACACCGACCCTCGGCCCCATATAAGTACAGGATCGGGCCCGTGCCATGAGTGGTCCAGGGGGTCTTTCCACAT
Organism: Heterocephalus glaber; assembly: GCF_053883595.1. NCBI lineage: Eukaryota > Metazoa > Chordata > Mammalia > Rodentia > Bathyergidae > Heterocephalus > Heterocephalus glaber. The sequence continues at coordinate 19,319,253 of NW_028258156.1, read as the reverse complement.
CACCAAGGCAAATTGTCGTTGCGTCTCTGGTTGCCAGAAACGATTGGCTGCAGATGAACCTTTGGCATCCAAATTTAAGAAATTAAGAATAAATAGTGCATGTGATATCAGGTTTCTAGGAGACCCCTTGGTAGGGTACCATTCCCCCTTTTTTATTTTGTCTAAAGTAATTTTGAGTGTGAGATTAGCCCTTTCTATAATGCCTTGTCCCTGAGGATTATATGGGATTCCCATTATGTGTGTTATTTCAAATTGTTTGCAAAAGTTGGAGAAGCCAGAGCTGGTATAGCCGGGACCATTGACTGTTTTAATTTGTTGTGGACATCCAAGTACTGAGAAGGCAATGAGGAGATGAGCGATGACATGTTTAGTAGCTTCCCCAGACTGCAGGGTGGCAAATATGAATCCACTATAGGTATCAATGTTGACATGTATATATTTAAGATTTCCAAATTCAGGGTAATGCGTGACATCCATTTGCCAGAGGGCATTTGGAATTAAGCCACGAGGATTAACTCCCAGATGAGGTATAGGAAGGTGCAGAGTACACGTAGGGCAGGCTTTAACAATTTGTCTAGCTTGTTCTCTGGTAAGTTTATACATAAGGCAAAGCGTGTGAGCATTAAGATGATGAAATTGGTGTGCTCTCCGTGCTTGGTCAATTGGAAGGGGGGCATCGGTATTTATTAAATAGGCAAAAGCCTGAGGTCTTGTGGCTAGGTCTGCTAAGTGGTTGCCCTCTGCAAGTGGGCCAGGTAGGTTAGAGTGGGCACGAAGGTGCCCAATGAAAAAGGATTTGGATCTTTTTCTGATTAGATCTTGTAATTGGAGGAAGAGACCACCAGTCTGAGAAGCAAGTTTGATCAGTCCACATGTTTCTAATAAGGGGACAGATTGAGCAATATAAGCACTATCAGTAAAAAGATTAAAAGCTCGGGCAGGGAATGCAGAAAAGACCGCTATGACTGCCTGTAGCTCGGTTAATTGGGCCGAAGAGTGGGCGGTTTGGAATTGGACAATGTTATCGTCCCACACATAGGCAGCCATCCCGGTGGAAGAACCATCTGTAAAAACGGATAGGGCTTCTAGCAGAGGAGAACGAGAAGTGACCTTTGGGAAAATGAAGTCATGTCTGTTAGCAAAGTCAATGAGTTTGTTGGGAGGATAGTGATTGTCCAATAACCCTGAATAAGAAGCGAGAGCAATTGGCCAGGAATCGGTAGTCTGCATAAGCCAATCGATCTGATCTTTAGGGTAGGGTTGGATAATGACATCAGGTTCCTTTCCAAAGTACATCTTTCCATGGTCTCTGCCTAAAATGACCAGGTCTGCAACTGCAGCATAATAGGGATAAAAGACCCACTTAGGGGAAACTGGGAGATGAACCCACAAAAGGGGAGTGGTTTGCCAAAAGACAGCAGTGGGAGAAAGGGAGGTTTTGCAGACGATATACTGTAAAGGAGAGTTATAATCTATAAAAGTAATTGTTTGATTTTGGATGGCTTGTTCTACCGTGCTAATGGCTTTGCGCCCCTCGGCAGTGAGCTCCCGAGGTGAAGTGGGGTGGCTATCACCTTGCAGGGTATCATAGAGAGGCTTCAGGTCATGTTTAGTGAGCTTTAAATAGGGCATAAGCCAATTAATATCTCCGAGCAGTTTTTGGAAGTCATTCAAAGTTTTAAGACCGTCCAGCCGTAAGGTAAGCTTTTGGGAGGAAATATGATGTCCCTTCATCTGAAATCCGAGGTAACTGTAAGGGTCTTTTAGTTGAACCTTATCAGGGGCAATCTGGAGGCCACGAGATTCAAGGGCCCGCCGAAGGTCAGCATAACAAGCCAAAACCTCACTTCCCAATTGTCCCGCCACGAGGATATCATCCATGTAATGGATAATATACATTTGAGGCCAATTGTCTCGGGTGGATTGGAGTGCTGTGGCTACAAATGACTGGCACAGGGTGGGACTATTGGCCATGCCTTGGGGCAGCACTAGCCATTGAAAGCGCTGCATTGGGGTGCAGAAATTGGTCATCGGGAGGCTAAATGCGAAGCGTTTTTGATCAGCAGGATGTAAGGGAATGGTGAAAAAGCAATCCTTTAAATCAATAATAACCTTATAATATCCAAGGGGGATGGCTACCGGTGAGGGAAGACCGGGTTGTAAAGCTCCCATGAGTACCATGGTTTTATTAACAGCTCTGAGATCTTGCAAGAGCCTCCATTTTCCCGACCGTTTTTTAATGACAAAAATGGGAGTATTCCAAGGGGAATGGCTAGGAATGATATGGCCAGCATGAAGCTGCTCCTGCACCAGCTGTTGAGCTGCTAATAACTTCTCCTTGGAGAGGGGCCACTGATCGACCCACACTGGATCATCCGAGAGCCAGGTGATCTTTTCAGCATGGACCGCAGGAGTGTCAGCGACCCCTATGGAAAGTGGCCCAACCCTGCTCGAGGGGGCCGAGGGACAGGCTCAATGGGGTGAGTAAGGCTAGTAGGGTGTTTTCCCAGCCCTGTTCCTGGAATGTACCCATTTTTAAACATCTGCATAGTGACAATTTCATTGGGGCTGGAAATAATTATCCCCATTTGTGATAATAGGTCTCTCCCCCATAGATTAATGGGTAACCCTGAGATGATATAAGGTTGAATGGTGCCCTGATTACCATCTTGGTCCCTCCAGGTCAGATCTTTAGCACTTTGTTTAGGATTTTGACTCTGCCCTATACCCTTGAGATGGGTGAGGGTGTCCTTCAATGGCCACGCCTGAGGCCAATCCTCTCCCTTTATGATAGTTACATCGGCACCAGTGTCGACCAACCCAGAAAACTGTCTCCCATCTAACCACAAGGTCATGAGAGGCTTTTGTGCTGAAAGTATCTCTGACCAGTAGACATCGGATGAGCCGAATCCCTGGCTGCCTCGGGCGTTCTTAAGAGCCTTATTAGAGGTAGAGAGAAGGGGAAGGAGTAACAATTGAGCAAATCTTTGGCCTGATTGAATGGTATTAATAACTTTGGGGGAAGAAACCATAACTTTAATTTCCCCGGAGTAGTCGCTATCAATCACTCCTGGGTAAATCAGCAGTCCATTCATGGTGCTGCTGCTTCGGCCTATTACGAGGCCAAAGGTCTCCTTAGGTAAGGGTCCAAAGACTCCTGTGGCGAGGGCCTGGACTCCCATTTCTGGGGTCAATACTGTGTGGGTGGTGGCACTGAGGTCCAATCCGGCACTTCCTTTTGTGGCTCTGACGAGGTCTGAAATGGATTGCTGTTTATTGGAGCAAAATTGAGTGCCCTGTAAATTTGTTTGGAATTGGGGGCCCGGGGCTGGCCCCCTTTCCCGTTTCCCGAATTCGAACCCTGGAGAGGGGGGAGGGGTCAGCCCTGGGCATCAGTTTTGGATCGGCACTCACTCGCCCAATGCCTCCCCCGACTGCATCGGGGGCAGGGCCCTGGGGGCGGAGCGTTGGGGCCCTGCATTTTAGCGGTCGGGCATTCTCTAGCAAAATGGCCGCCCCACACCGGAAGCACTTATTGCCGACGTGGCGTTGCAGGAATTGTTTGACTGTGAAGCCTTGCATGGCAGCTGCCATGGCAAGGCCCTGTTGGTAGGCGGCCCCAATCTCAGAGCAAAGGCGAATGTAGCCGGAAAGGTCAGTTTTCTTTTTATAGGGGCAGATAGCGGCCTGACAGACGGCGTTGGCGTTTTCAAAAGCAAGCTGTTTAACAAAATCCGTCCCCGTCTCCGCGCTCCCAAAAATCCGACCAGCCGCCGTGAGAAGGCGGTGGACAAAGTCCGCAAACGGCTCGTCTGGCCCCTGCCGGATATTAGTGAGGGAGGCACTTACGTCTCCCTTAGAGGGGAGTTTTCTCCAGGCCCTAGTGGCTGCGGTCTGAATCTGGGCATACAACCCCATGTCAAATTGCATTTGTTGGTCGTTAGCGGCGTAGGCCCCCTCCCCAAGAAGCATGTCAAGCACCCAACCATTTCCCGCCTGAGCATTGCGTCTAGCGGTCTCTCGGCAATTCTCAACATACTCAGATTTCCATAATAAGTAGTCACCTCCTGTAAGGGTGGCACGGGCCAGAGTCTGCCAATCAATTGGGGTGAGCCAATTTTCTGCCACCGATTCTAAAATAGCCATGGTGTAAGGTGCAGTGGCCCCGTACTGAGCCGCAGCCGTTTTAAGCTCTTTAATAACCTTGAAATCAAAGCCGCTATGGTGTCTCCATGCCTGACCCTGTGCGTCAACAGTCTCAGTGACAGGGAAGGCTTCCACAGGTTCAAGTTCTAGGGGTACCCTTGATCCGGATGGCACCCTGGGGGTCGCCCCTCTAATGGGGGGTCGTGGCTTATGGGTGTCCTCTCTAGGGACATTTTCATGAGCCTTGCCTGTTCTTAAGCCCTCAAGCTGGGTAATAAGTTCTTGATGTTCCTTTTCTAACCTTATCTGTTCTTTTAGAAAGTCTATTTTGTCCCGGAGTTCCTTTTGGGGATCAACAACAGGATAGGCCAAAGCGGGAGTGCTGGGGCCTGGATGGATATAAGGAGGGGGGCACCCAGAGCCGCCCCGCAATGCTTCCCCTGCAGACTCGTCAGTCCCGGAGTCCTTTTGGGGCGGATCTGGGGGCGGAGGCAGGCAGCGATAGGCTTGAAGGGAGGGATATAGGGGTGGAACCTCCCGCGAGGGTGGGGCTGCCTTAGAGGCAGTGACGGAGAGAGAGGAAGCGGGGGCCCGGCGAGGCTTTGCCTTATAGGGCTTGGCAGGGATCGTGGCCGTTTGGGATTGGTCCGAGGGAACGTTATGTCCATCGGGGGCGGGATCATCATCACTGTCAAAGGACATCAAGTCCTCTTCCTCGTCTGGCGAGGAAGGCGTGGCCTTAACTGGCCTGGGTCCCGGCGCCATATTGGCGTCCCGGGGAACTGCGTCGGAGTCACCAGCAGGTGTCAGCTCCTCACCACTACGGAGGGCTACCTCCCCAACCTGTATAGCCTGAGCCACCAGTGGATCCCTCGCTTTTTGGGAGATAATATCATTAATCAAATTCCAATATGAGAACGCCGCGATCGGGACCTTTCCGGGTTCGCAAGTGGCATAATAATCCTGAAGAGCCTCCCGCACCTTTTTCCATCTCTCTTCGTCAATGGTTCCCTCAGCAGGGAACCAGGGACAGAGATCTTTAATATAATCAAAAAATTTCAGCAATTGTTTGACTGTAACCTTTACCCCTCGTGCCTGTAATGTCTTCTTGAGACCTTGCACAAACAATTCGTGCTGACTAATGCCCTGTCCCATAATCGCTGCTCAACTTACCGAGGTGCAAAAAGACGGCAGGTCCACGTCAATCGCAAGCCTCTTCTGTGTCGAGTATGCTCTTTGTTCCTCAATCTTAATCTTAGGGCCCCTGAGCAGCGTCCTTCACTGGATCCCCGTTCTCTGGCCCCACGTTGGGCGCCACTTGTCCCGGCCTGCGGGTAAGTCAACGGAGACCCTAGAGGGGGAGCGAGGATGAGAGGGGACAGGGGACACGAGAGATGGAGACAAGACAGGTTTCTGATCAAGTCTCGTTTATTGCGGAAGCTGTTACAACATATATACCGTAGGGCGAGAGGGGAGGAGCAAGAGGAGTGTACTGGGGCTACTTCCTTGTTGCTGGGTAGATTTGCAGCAAGCCCGGGCATGTCCGTAGAAGGCACTCAAGAGTTCCAGCGGGGGGGCAGGGCCCCCTACAGGAACACTCTGATACTCAACCACTGGGACTCCCTGAACTAGTAATGAAAAGGGATATGGAAAAAATGAAATCAGAAATAATTTCTCATATAACAGCAGAGATTGTGCCCATAGTGCAAGATATGATTAATAAATCTAGACAGGACACAGATTAAAAAAAATAGAGGAGCTGAGGAACATGATGGAATCCCAACATAGGGAACAAATGGAATCCATAAAACAGATGCAAACAGATTTCCAGGAGATTAAAAACTCCATTGAAAGTCTATGCAACAGAATGAGCCAATGTGAGGATAGAATTTCAGATATAGAAGATAAGATTGCAATTAGTGACCAGAAAAAGAAAAATTTCTTTAAAATTATAAGGGGCTATAAGAAATCAGTCCTGCAAGTGCTACATGATGCAAAGAAGGATAACAAGACTGATTGGAGTTAATGAAAAAACAGGAGAGAGTGCAGATGACATTAAAAAAAAATGTTCACAGAAGTGATGGCAGAAAACTTCCCAAGCAAGGGAAAAGAACTTGACATACAGATAAGTGAGGCATATAGGACTGCAACTAGCCATGATCTAAAAATATGTACACACAGCCATATAATTGGTAAGATTCCAGAAACCCAAAGAAGAACAAAATTCTACAAGCAGTCAGAGAAAAGGAACAAATTACATGCAAAGGAAAGCCCATCAGAATCACAACAGACTTCTCAACACAAATCCTCAAGGCAAGAAGAGCTTAGAGTGATATATTTCAAGCCCTAAAGGAAAACAGCCTCCAGCCCAGATTGATGTACCCTGCAAAACTATCTTTCAAAATTGATGGGGAAATAAGATACTTTCATGACAAAGAGCACCTTAGGAACTTCATGAATACCAAATCAGCACTCTGAAAAATTTTAGACAAAATCCTAGGAAAAGAAAAGGATCACAACCACAGGTAGCGCAGCAGAATGAATCCACCAGGCACAATAATAAACTAAAAGCAAACGGGGAGAATTCAACAAAAGGAAAAAGTCATGACAATGATGTCAATACATATCAGTTATAACCATCAATGTTAATGGTCTCAACTTACCAATCAAAATAAATAGACTGCCAGAATAGGACAAGAAGCAAGATCCAACAATAGGCTGCATGCAAGACACACACTTAATTCAAAAAGAAATTCATAGACTGAAAGTAAAAGGGTAGAAAACAATACTTCATCTAATAAGAACCCCCTCAAAAATCAGGAATAGCTATCCTATTTGTAGATCAAGAGTATTTCAAACCCACACTGATTAAGAGAGACAAAGAAAAACACTACATCCTTATAAAGGGAACAATCCAAGAGGAAGAGATGACAATCATAAATATCTATGGACCAAACACTAGTGAACCCAAATATATACAATAAACAATAACAGACATTAAAAAATCATATAAGCACTAATAAAATAGTAGTGGGGGACCTCAATAACCCATTGTCACAAATAGATAGATCAACTAGACAAAAAACAAGCAATGAAATACTAGAACTCAATCAAATTCTTGAACAAATGAACTTAACAGATATTTACAGAGTATTCCAACCCAAAAAATCAGAATACACATTCTTTTCAACTACACATGGGTCATTCTCCAAAATAGACAACATACTCACTCATAGAACATATTTAGGTAAGTGCAAAGGAACTAAAGTTATCCCCTGTATATTAGCAGACCATAGTGCAAAGAAATTGGAGATCAATAGTAAAAGAAAGCTCAAAAATTTCATAAACACATGGAAATTGAACAACACAGTTTTGAATTACCAATGGGTCACAGAGGAAATTAATGAAGAAATCAGACAGTTCCTTCAATTAAACGACAATGAAAATACAACATATCAGAATCTATGGGACACAATGAAAGCAGTCTTACGAGGGAAAATCATAGCAGTGAATACTCATATTAGGAAAACAGGAAGAGCCCAATTAAACAACCTGATGATGAACCTCAAGCTTCTAGAAAAACAAGTGTAGGAAAAACCCAAAGCTCATAGAAGGGAGTAAAGTATAAAGATCAGGGCAGAAATCAATGCAATACAAAAAAATCAATGAAGCCAAGAGTTGGTTCTTCAAAAGAAAAAAAAATTGAAATACCCTTAACCAAAATTATTAGAAAAAGGAAAGAAAAGGCCCAAATCCATGTAATTAGGAATGAAAAGGTTAAAATTACAAAGGACCCAGCAGAAATCCAGAGGATCATCAATATCTACTTCGAGAAACTATATGCCAATAAGATGGAAAACATAGAAGAAATGGACAGATTCCTAGATACATATGAATTATCAAAGTTGAATGATGAAGACCTAAAAATTCTAAACAACCCAATGTCCATCAATGAAATTGAAAATATAATAAAAACTTACCAACTAAGAAAAGCCTGCATTCTGATGGTTTCACTGCAGAATTCTACAAGACATTTAGAGAGGAATTACTTCCACTACTGTTTAAACTCTTCAATGAAATTGAACGGGAAGCAATACTCCCAAATTCATTCTGGAAGCAGGCATCACTTTGATCCCCAAAGCAGAGAAAGACCCAACAGATAAAGAGAACTATAGGAGAGTCTCACTAATGAACATAGATACAAAAATTCTAATAAGATAGTGGAAAATAGAATGCAGAAGATCATCAAGAAGATCATACACCCTGACCAAGTGAGATTTATCCCAGGGATGCAGGGATGACTCCACAAACACAAATCAATCAATGTAATACACTACATTAATAGAGCCAAAGAAAAAAAGCATATGATCATCTCAATAGATGCAGAAAAAGCATTTGACAAAATCCAACATGCATTTATGATAAAAACCCTACTAAAATTGGAATAGATGGTCACTACCTTAATCTGATAAAAGCCATCTATGAAAAACCAACAGTCAATATCATACTAAATGTTCAAAAACTGAAATCCTTCACACTAAAATCAGGAACAAGACAAGGATGTCCACTATCACCACTCCTGTTCAATAGAGTTTTGGAAACATTAGCCATGGCAATTAGACAAGAGAAAGAAATAAAAGGAATAAAGACAGGAAAAGAAGTCAAATTGTCATTATTTGCAGATGACAGGATCCTCTATTTAGAAGAACCCAAGAACGCCACCAAAAGTCTTCTAGACTTAGTAACCAAATTCAGTAAACTAGCTGGATACAAGGTCAACAAACAAAAATCAATACCTTTCCTCTACACAAACATCAGACTCACTGAGAGAGAAATAGGGCAAACAATTCCTTTCACAATTGCATCCAAAAAAATGAAATACTTAGGAATCAACCTAACAAAAGAAATCAAAGATCTCTTCTCTGAAAACTATACCACTCTGAAAAGAGAGATTGAAGAGGATATCAGAAAATGGAAAGACATCCCTTGCTCCTGGGTAGGACAAATCAACATAGTAAAAATGGTCATACTTCCAAAACGTCAATATAGATTCAATGCAATCCCAATTGAAATCCCAGGAGCATACTTCACTGTCCTTGAGAAAACAATCCAAAAATTCATTTGGAAAAAGAGACCCAGAATAGCAAAAGCAATTCTAGGTAACAGAGACATGGTAGGGGGTATTACAACCCCCAACTTGAAACTATACTACAAAGCTACTGTGATAAAAACAGCATGGTACTGGCAAAGAAACAGACCTGAGGACCAGTGGGATAGATTAGAAGATGTAGAAACAACTCCAAACACACTCAGCCACTTCATCTTCAACAAAGGAGCCAAATACACTCACTGGAGGAAAGATAGCCTTTTTAATAAATGGTGCTGAAAAAATTGGGTTTCAAGTTGCCAAAGACTACAAATAGACCTATATCTCTCACCATGCACTAAACTAAAATTGAAATGGATTAAAGATCTAAATATTAAAACAGAAACGCTGAACCAGGTGAAACAGAGGTTAGGTAGAACTCTTGAAAACATTGGTATAGGGAAAGATTTTATGAACAAAACCTCAGTTGCCCGTGAACTAGCAGAAACAATCAACAAGTGGAATCTCTTCTTGCTAAAAAGCTTCTGCACAGCAAGAGAAGCCACCAGCAGTGTGAAGAGACAACCCACAATGTGGGAAAATATTTTCAACAGCTGTTCCTCAGACAAAGGTCTTCTATCTAAAATCTATAAAGAACTTTAAAAAATCCGACCTCTCAAATTTAAAGACCCAGTCCAAAAATGGGCATCTGAAATGAACAGACATTTCTCAGACAAAGAAGCAGTAATGGCAAATAAACATAAGAAAAAATGTTCAACATTACTTGTCATTCAAGAGATGCAAATGAAAACAACACTGAGATTACACCTCACCCCCAAAAGAATGGTTGCTATCAAGAAATCAACCAATAACAAAGGCTGGGAGGGCTGTGGGGAAAGAGGAACACTGTTCCACTGCTGATGGGAGTGTAGACTGTTGTAACCACTGTGAGAATCAGTATGGAGATACCACAAAAACCTAGGACTGGAAGTCCCATTTGAGCCAGCTATTCCCCTGCTGGCTATGCTCCCCAAAGAATTAAAAGAATCATGCCACATATATGTGCACCCATGTTCATAGCAGCACAGTTTATAATAGCTAAAACTTGGAAACAGCCCAAATGCCCATCAACTGGAGACTGGATAATGAAAATATGGTTTTTTAATAAAATGGAGTGCTACTCAGCCATAAAAAATGAGAAATTGGAGACATTGCTAAATGGATGAATATTGAGGCAATACTCTTAAGAAAAATAAATAAAACACATAAGTGTAAATAACTAATAGTTTCTCTAGTGTGAGAAACTGAAAGTGTAAATAAGGACTCAAAGGTATAATAAATAATGTGAAATAGAAACAAAAGGGGCAAAGGGGAAGGGGAAGTGGAAGGGGTAAGGGAAAGGAAAGAAGGGAATGGAATCAATATGAGAAAATGAAAAAATGGATACAAAGTCTTTGTAAATAGGGAGGGTTGGAGGGGTTGAAGGGAGGGCAAGGGAAGGGGGAAAAATAAGAACCAAGAGAGATTATGTAAAGGTGCAAATTTCCAATGATGAATGTCATTATATTTTATACCTAAAATGTACCAATAAAATAAAATTTTAAAAAGAAAAAAAGGTGAAGAAGTGTTCTTTCAACTGGGCAATAGTAGGAGGATAGCTTACAACATCATACTACAAACTGACAATTTGCTGAGAGTAGATTTTAGTCGATCTCACCACAGATACCAGTACAGATACCTATGGAAGTTGATGGGTAGATTAATTTTCTTGGTTATGGTAATCATAATCATTTCTCTTTATATATGTATGTCATATGTATTTCAATTATATGTTTTAATAGATGGAAATAAATGTACTACACTACTCTATGCTTTTTTCCTTTTTTTTTTTTTTTTTTGGTACTGGGGATCAAACTCGGGACCTTGCATTTGTGAGGCAGGCAGCGGAACCACTGAGCTAAATCCCTGGCCTATGTTTTTTTCCTTTTAAGAAAAGGAAAAACCTCTTCAAGAAGCCTGAGACAACATGTCATTTTATACAAGTAAATCATCTCTTTTTATGTTCACAATGACTCAAAATATGGTTTATATTTTATTATTTAACACTATTATTTAGTAATTATTTAGAGATATTATTTCTCCAATTTTTAGAAGAAAAACATGCAGGTTACACAGGGTAAAATGCTTTCCAAAAACAAGTCAATTGATTTCAAAATCCTTCCTTTTTTCAAGTTCTTATCAGTTCTTTGAAGAATAATATGCCTGCACATTTTTATCAATTTTACTGATTAAACTTTAAATCATTGTTTTGGGAGAAAGATGTATAGCAGACATTTTTAACCTTTCAGAAATAGAGTGAAGTGGATAAAATATTGTTTGGAAGATAGTTCTTATTTCTAAGGAAGTAAGAGGGAAATATACTCAGCTTTGAATATGATATTAATAAAATTAAGATGTTTTTGAACATCTGTAATAATATTTGAAATTATGGATGTGAAAAATTATTCTCCAGGAACTGGTACTATCACAAAGTAGTCATCATACCATATCTGAAGCTGTAGGGTTCTTAACAACTACCCCAGAATTCTATGACAGATGGTTCTGCCATCACCATCATTGTCTTGCTGTGCAAATAAATCTAAGAAAAAAATTATACCTGAACAAAATCAACAAGTGACATTCAAAGACCAAAGTCAAAATATGTGAATTGATATTTACGACTGCTTCCTAAAAAGAATTAAGTACCATTTGGTAGAAGAGGAAACATATACATATAAATTTTGCAATAAAATTTAATTTCTATTTTTCATAGAAATTACTTATTTTATGGAATTATAACAATTTCATTAAAATACAGTCCTAGTTTTTATTTGTTTTTACAGGTATTTTCTGATAAGTATGCAAACTGGAACAATAATCCTTGTCTGGGTAAGGACTGTAGCTGTAATTTATGTCAGAAAATATCCCTTGTATAAATAATGAGTGATCAATAAAATCAACGACTGACCTTTGGTGAACTCATTCTGGCTCCCAGTATGCCACTCATTCCTACGGTACAAGGAATATTTGTAAGACCAAGTCTTTTGCATTTTTTTTTTCATTTGAGTACAGTCATGCATTTAGAGGAGAGTACATTTATATAGACCTTTATGGGAAGGCAGACCAAACTCCATCCTGTTCTTTAAACATCAAGAATTTAGGCATTTTAAAAAGTGGGGATTTGAAAATAGTATATTATTAGCACCAACATCAGAAGCTTGAAAAGTCATTATTTCTATGCTGCTACAAAAGTATTCTAAATGGCAGATAGCAGCTATCTTCAAAGCCTAAAGAGAGAATCTGTTACAGTGCTTAGATCATAGCAGAGTGCCTGCTCAATCACGGAAGCGCCTTTAGTCCAGGTTGATGCTGACCCTGAACACACGGAAGGAGCTGGAGATGAGAGCCGTGACTGCAGCTGAAGTGGTACTCATTCTGAGATTTCAATTTTAATCTTCCCTACCAACTTCCTCTGTAGACTACCCTTTTTAATTTTTAAAAACCTAACATATGAGCATCACCAGTTTGTCTTTAATTTCATTTTGAGGTTAAAAATTTCCCTTAAGGCAGTGCTAGAAGGGGCTAGAGATTCTGGAAATGAGGAAAACATAAAGATAAATGTGTCAAGGCTTTATCCTCTCATTTCTGTCCTACACTGATTTTTTTTCTAAGAATCAAATGAGACAATGTATATAAATCATCTATCATAGCATCTATTTATCGCAAAGTAAGACTCAATATTTTTGAGCTACATTTGGATAGCTATTTAGTACAAGTTGTCATGAAGTGTCCCATATCTAAAAGCTAAAACTGAAGGTAACAGGATGGTTAAGACTCATTTCAAATTAAAAGTTTAGCCTTCTCTGGTTCTTAAATTCAACCACTTGAATATGACTTATTGATTTAGAGTTCATCTGTTAATTGCTATATAAAACTGGCTTTGTTCATTCATTCTCTAATACCTACTACTTATTGTCATTTAAATGTATGGAATGTATGAGATCCAATAGAGTATATAAAAATCTGTGGGACATTTACAACTGCATTAGACACAAGATAATAAGCACAGACAATAAAACCTGATTAAATAGTAATGTATACGGTAAGTCAATAAACTTTGTTTTTGAGAATTATAAATAGGATAGGGTTATTATCTTTAAAAGTCCCTAAATATGAGAAATACTTAGCTCTATTTATTAGAAAAAAGAATTAAAGTTAGGAGAAAATAAATGACCCAAAATCCACCTAACTAATAAGTCTGAAGAAAAGACTCAATATCTAATATCTCACTTTTAGAGCACATTATTTCAATTATCCACTCTTTATATACCATAATGAATACCTTGAAGAAAGCTTCACACTGATATAAATATTTTCTGAGATTTATTGAGGAATGTTTTATTTAAAATAACTTTATTATCAAACATACACACATACAAAAATTAAAACCATTCAGAGAAGAACAATGCAAGTGGAAAAAACTACAATAATATTCAAATACATTAGAACTCAACCAAAACAAAACTGAAAAGCACTTAAACATTTTTCCATGTAAATTAAAAAAGCATCTCAAGCACCAACAAGACACCAGAGGATGTGATTTGTTTCAGAAAGTTCCCCAAAACCAATATTGAACAAATAATGATCTGGAAAAAAACTCCAGTTAGTTAGCAGACACTACATAAGCCAAACTTCTCCCTAATTTAAATTTTGATACAGTCATATGACATGCAATGGGAACACAATCTGAGAAATATGTTATTTGGCCAATTCATCCGTGTGTATCTTTTATTATACTTTCAGTTTCTCACACTAGAGAAACTATTTGGTATTTAAACATATATGTCCTATTTATTTCACTTAAGAGGATGGCCTCAATATGCATCCATTTAGGTATAAATGTCTCTAGTTTCTCATTCACTATGGCTGAGTAGTACTCCATTTTATAAAAATAACCACAACTTCATTATTCAGTTTCCAGTTGATAGGCACTTGGGTTGTTTCCAAGCTTTCACTATTACGAACTGTGCCACTATAAACATGGGTGCATATATATCTCTGTGGTAAAATTCTTTTAATTCTATTGGGAAGATACCCAATAGTGGGATTGCTGGGTCGAATGGGACCTCTAAACCTAGTTCTAAGCCTAGGGAAGTATCTCCATACTGATTTCCACAGTGGTCGCACCAGTCTGCACTCCCACCAACAATGGAGAAGGATTCCTTTCTCACCACGACCCCATCAGGATTTGTTAGAAGATGATTTCTTTCTATTTTTTTTTATTAAGTTCTTTTATTGGTACATTGTAAGTATACAACACAATTACATTTCTCATTGGGAATTGTACCTTTACATAATGCATCTTGGTTCTTATTTTTTCCCCATTCCTAGCCCTCCCTTCACCCCCTCCACCCTTCCCTATTTACAAAGACTTTATTTCCATTTTTTTTCATTTCTCATCATTTTTCCTTTCCCTTCTTTCCTTTCCCTTGCACCTCCCACTACCCCTACCACTTTGGACCTTTTCTTCCTATTTACATTATCGATTATTCATTCTAATCATTGGTACATTTTAGGTGTACAATATAATGACATTCTTCATTGAAAATTTGCACCTTTACATAGTCTCCCTTGGTTCTTATTTTTCACCCTTGCCCAGCCCTCCCTTCAACCCCTCCAGTCCTCCCTATTTACAAAGATTTTCTTTCTATTTTTCCATTTTCTCATATTAATCCCATTCCCTTCTATCCTTTCCCCTAGCCCTCTCACTTCCTTCCCCTTTGCCCCTTTTCTTCCTATTTCACATGACCTATTATACATTTAGTCCTTATTTACACTTTCAGTTTCTCACACCAGAGAAAGTATTTGGTATTTACACATCTGTGTCCTATTTATTTCACTTAAGAGTATTGCCTCAATGTGCATCCACTTAGCTATAAATGTCTCTAATTTCTCATTTTTTATGGATGAGTAGTACTCCATTTTATAAAAAAAAACACATTGCCTTTATCCAGTCTCCAGTTGATGGGCATTTGGGGTGTTTCCAAGTTTTAGCTATTACAAACTGTGCTGCTATGAACATGCGTGCACATATATCACTGTGGTATGATTCTTTTAATTCTTTGAGGAAGATCCCCAGCAGTGGAATAGCGGGGTCAAATGGGACTTCTAGTCCTAGTTCTTTGAAGTATCTCCATACTGATTTCCACAGTGCTTGCACCAGTCTACACTCACACCAGCAGTGAAGCAGGGTTCCTCTTTCCCCACAGCCCTGCCAGCATTTATTATTGGTTGATTTCATGATAGCAGCCATTCTTTCTGGAGTGAAGTGGAATCTCAGAGTTGTTTTCATTGGCATCTCTCGAATGACCAGTGATGTTGAACATTTTTTCATGTATTTATTTGCTATTTTTACTTCTTTGTCTGAGAAATGTCTGTTCATTTCAGATGCCCATTTTTGAATTGGGCCTTTGAATTTGGGGGGTCTGATCTTTTTCAGTTCTTTATATATTCTAGATAGTAGTCCTTTGTCTAAGGGACAGTTGCTGAAAACCTTTTCCCACATTGTAGGTTTTCTCTTAGCTCTGTTGGTGGTTTCTCTTGCAGTGCAGAAGCTTTTTAATGAGATAAGATCCCAGTTGTTGATTCTTTGTGCAAGTTCCCGTGCCACTGAGGTTTTGTTCATAAAGTCTTTTCCTATAACAATAACTTTAAGCGTTCTACCTAACTTATCTTCCCACAAATTTAGTATTGCTGTCCTCATATTTAAATCTTTAATCCACTGTGATCTTAATTTAATGCATGGTGATAGGTATGGGTCTAGTTTTAATCTTTGGCATGTTGAAATCCAACACCATTTATTAAATAGGCTATCTATCCTTCAATGAGGATGGTTGGCTCCTTTATCAAAGATGAGGTGGCTGAGGATATCTGTAGTTGTTGCCGTATCTTCTAACATAGTCCCCTGATCCTCAGGTCTGTTTCTTTGCCAATACCATGATGTTTTTATCACAGTAGCTTTGTAGTATAGTTTCAAGTTGGGGATTGTAATACCCCCAGCCATATCTCTGTTGCCTAAAATTTCTTCTGCTATTCTAGGTCTCTTCTGGTTCCAAATGAATTTTTGGATTGTTTTCTCTAGTTCTGTAAAATATACTGTTGGAATGTAAATTGGCATTGCATTAAACCTATATAATAGTTTTGGAAGTATGGCTATTTTTACTATATTGGTTCTTCCTATCCAGGAACAAGGGATGTCTTTGCATTTTCTTATATCCTCCTCAGTCTCCCTTTTCAAAGTGCTGTAGTTTTCAGAGTAGAGGTCTTTTGCTTCCTTTGTTAGATTGACTCCTAGATATTTCATTTTTTTGGATGCTCTTGTAAAAGAAATTGTTTCCCTAATTTCTCTCTCAGTGAGTCTGTTATTTGTAAATAAAAAGACTATTGTTTTTTGATTGTTGACCTTATATCCAGCTACTCTACTGAATCTGTCAATTAAGTCTAGAAGTCTTTTGGCAGAGTATTTTGGGTCTTCTATGTAAAGTATCATATCATCAGCAAATAATGAGAGTTTAACTTCTTCCTTTCCTATCTTTATTCCTTTTATTTCTTTCTCTTTTCTAATTGCTGTGGCTAATATTTCCAGAACTATATTGAACAGGAGTGGTGATAGTGGGCATCCTTGTCTTGTTACTGATTTTAGCGTGAAAGTGTTCAGTTTTTGACCATCTAGTATGATGTACACTGTTGGTTTTTCATAGATAGCCTTGAACAAGTTGAGATAAAGACCTCCTATTCCAATTTTATGTAGAGTTTTTATCATGAATGGGTGTTGGATTTTGTAAAATGCCTTTTCTACATCTATTGAGATGATCATATGGCTTTTGTCCTTGACTCTGTTAATATAGTGCATTATATTTATTGATTTACATATGTTGAACCATCCTTGCATCCCTGGGATAAATCTGACTTGGTCAGGGTGTATGATCTTCTTGATGACCCTTTGTATTCTGTTTGCCACTATCTTGTTGAGGATTTTTGCATCTATGTTCATTAGGGAGCTTGGCCTGTAGTTCTCTTTTTGGGTTGCGTCTTTCCCTGGTTTTGGAATCAAAGTAATACTTGCTTCCAGGAATAAATTTGGAAGCTTTGCTTCCCTTTAAATTTCTTTGATGAATTTAAAGAGTAGTGGCAACAGTTCTTCTTTAAAACTCTTGTAGAATTCAGCAGTGAAGCCATCAGGACCTGGGCTTTTCTTTCTTGGTAAATTTTTTATTACATTTTCAATTTTACTCATTGTAATTGGGGTGTTTAAAATTTCTCTATCTTCATTTAACTTTGATAATTCATACGTATCTAGGAATCTGTCCATTTCTTCTGTGTTTTCCATTTTGTTAGAGTACAAGTTCTCGAAGTAGGTATTGATGATGCTTTGGATTTCTCCTGGCTCTGTTGTGACTTCACATTTTTCATTCTTGATTGTGTGGATTTGAGTCTTTTCTTTCCTTTTTTTGATAAGGTTGGCTAAGGGTTTATTGATTTTATTTATTCTTTCAAAAAACCAACTCTTAGATTCATTAATTTTTTTGTATCATTTTCTTAGTCTCCATTGCACTGATTTCTGTGCTGATCTTTATAATTTCCTCTCTTATACCAGGTTTGGGTTTGCTATGTTCTTCTTTTTCTAGGAGCTTGAGGTTCTGCATTAGGTTATTCATTTGAGTTCTCTCTGTTTTCCTAATATGGGTATTCACTGCTATGAATTTCCCATGTAGAACTGCTTTCATTGTGTCCCATAGATTCCTTTATATTGTACTGGCATTTTCATTTACTTGCAGAAACTGTCTAATTTCTTCTTTAATTTCCTCTGTGACCCATTGGTTGTTCAGGAGGGTGTTATTTAATTTCCATGTGTTTGTGGGAGTTTTGCAGCTTCTTATGTCATTGATCTCCAATTTTTTTTTGTATTAAATTCTTTTATTGGTACATTGTAGGTATACAACACAAATACATTTCTCATTGGGAATTGTGCCTTTACATAATGCATCTTGGTTCTTATTTTTTTCCCCATTCCTAGCCCTCCCTTCATGCCTTCCACCCTTCCTTATTTACAAAGGCTTTGTTTCCATTTTTTCCATTTCTCATCATTTTTCCTTTCCTTTCTTTCCTTTCCCTTGCCCCTCCCACTATCCCTACCCCTTTGGACCTTTGATTGATCTCCAATTTTATTGCACTGTGATCTGATAAATTACAGGAGGTAACTTCAATTCTTTTACATTTACTTAGACATGTCCTAATAACTAGCATGTGGTCTATTTTAGAGAATGACCCTTGTGCAGCCGAAAAGAATGTGTATTCTGATTTTGTGGGGTGGAACACTCTGTAAAAATCTATTAAGTCCATTTGTTCAATAGCTTGGTTCAATTATAGAAATTTGTTGTTAATTTTTTGTCTAGATGATCTAATTGTGATAAAGGGGTTTTGAGATCCCCACTACAATTGTATTAGAGCTTATTTGGTATTTCATGTCCATTAATATTTGTTTTGTACAGTTGGTGCATTTGTATTTGGTGCATATATATTTATGATTGTCATCTCTTCCTCTTGGACTGTTCCCTTCACAAGGATGTAGTGACCATCTTTGTCTCTCTTAATTAATTTTGGTTTGAAATCTAGTTTGTCTGCAAATAGAACTGCTACCCCTGATTTTTTCTGGGTTCCTGTGGCATAGAGAACTGTTTTCCATCCTTTTACTTTCAGTCTATGTATTTCTTTGTGAGTTAGGTGTGTTTCTTGTATAGAGCATATTGTTGGATTTTGCTTCTTCTTTTTTTTTTTTTTTTTGGATTTTGCTTCTTAATCCATTCTGTCAGTCTATTTCTTTTGATTGGTGAATTGAGACCATTAACATTGATAGTTATAATTGATAGATACTGACTCATCCTTGACATGATGTTTTACTATTGATGGTTCTTTTATTTCTTGGTGTGTTTTTTGGGGTTTTTTTTCCTTTCACTTTACTTTCTTACCTTGCCTGGTAGCTTCCCTCTGTTGGGCCTCATGGAGTTGTGGGCTTCACTGTGTTTTTGTAGGATATTCCTTAGGATTGTTTGGAGAGCTGGTTTGGTGTTCATGAAATTTCTCAGGTGTTCTTTGTGATGGAAATATCTAATTTCTCCATGGATTTTGAAAGATAATTTTGCAGGATACAACAGTCTAGGTTGGAAGTTATTTTCTTTAGGGCTTGAAATAGTTGACTCCAAGCTCTCCTTGACTTGAGGGTTTGTGTTGAAAAATCTGCTGTGATTCTGATGGGCTTTCCTTTATAGGTGATTTGTTTCTTTTTTCTAACTGCCTGTAGAATTATGTTCTTCTGTTGAGTTTCTGGGATCATGATTATTATGTGTCTAGGCATAGATTTTTTTTTTTTGATCATGGCTAATTGGAGTTCTATATGCCTCACTTGTCTGAATGTTCACTTCTCTACCTCTGTCTGGGAAGTTTTCTACTATTACTTTTGTGAACAGTTTTTAAGTCAATTGTGTTTTCTCCCGTTTTTTTGTGGACTCCTATCAGTCTTACGTTATTCTACCTTGGATCATCTAGCAGCTGCTGGATTGATTTCTCGTGGTCCCTTACTATTTTTTTGTTTTTTTGGTACCAGGAATCAAACTCCAGTCCTTGTGCTTGTGCATCAGGCAGCAAAACCACTGAGCTAAATCCCCAGCCCCATCCCTTACTATTTTTAAGAAATCTCTGTTTTCATGGTCTTTCATGGCAATCCTGTCTTCTATATCTGATATTCTATCTTCAGATTCCCTCAATCTGCTATGCATGCTTACAATGGAGTTTTTTTTATCTCCTGAATATCTGTTTGAATCTGTTTCATGGATTCTATTTCTTTATGTTGGGCAATCATGGTTTCCATTTCTTATGCTGGGCATTCATGTCTTCCAGCATATTTCTGAGCTCATCTATTTTTTTATCTGTTTCTGTTCTAGATCCTCTAGTTATGTCTTTCACATTGCTCACCATCTCTGTAGTTATCTGGGAGATTATTTCTGTTTTGAATTTTTCTAGAACCTCATTCATCTATTTTGTTACTTCCTGTGCTATCAGTTCAGGGTGTCCAGGTGGTGATTATCAGACTTTTCTACCTTGTTTTCCCCAGAAATTGCCTTCTGTGGGGTAGAAGCCTGAGTTTGTGACTTGTTTAAATGTCTTCTGATTTTTGGTTTTGGTACTGTCAGTTATAAGTTAATGAGCCCCAGTAAGCCAGTCACAGACCCATGAGATTCAGACAGACATCCCACTGAAAGTCCCAAACTGAGCTCCCTGCCCTCCCATAGGGCCAAACTCTGAAAGGCTCTACTACAGATTCCAGCTGTCTTTCCCCTGAAAATAGTCCAGGATCAAATGGGAAGTGATGATCCCTCCAACTTACCAAGTATGGTGGTCTGGTGTGCCTGCATTGCAGAGATTCTCTTCACTTTTCCAGTGGGCTTCAGTTTTCATCAGGGAGCCTGAGAGAGGCCCTCTCTCAGCCGTTCTCTGCAACTCAGGACAATGGTCTTTATGTTCCCCTGTGCCTCTGTAGTGTGGAACCAGGTAGCTACACAGCCAAGATCCCATAGTGGGGGGGGGAGCTGGCTGTTGTTATAGGTGCCCAGGTGGCTAACCCAGCAGCCGATGGACCTGCGGGGGGCAGGGGGGGAGTTCCTCATGGTCTCCTGGATGCAAGTCCATTGTGGAATGTTTTTATCCTTCTAATTCTTCTAGTGAAAATAAACTGAGACAATAATGACATGGGAAAACTGATATTTTTGTTATTACTTCTCAGCTAGTTTGGCTATAAAGCAAAGGCTTTCTCATCTGAAGTAAGTACTAAGTGGAAGATTGACATTAAAAAACAACAAAATGATATTTGAGTCTTATGGAAAATAATGAAGCTCTCTACTTATCTAACTTATTTTTCAGTTGCAACAAGATATGACAACATTTGAGTCAAAATTAAGCTAACTTACATGGAAGACTAGAAAAACAATAACCTTACTTACCCTCCTTTCCCTTTTTAGTTATCAATCCAGATATATTAGTTTAAAATCTCTGCACCGAATAAATGCTACATTCAAAACTTCTTTTAATTTTTTACTTTAATGAGTCCACGAGTATTATGAGGTTACTAATAAAAACTGTTTATCAATGGGATTACCATAAATTTCTCATTGAATAAATCATAATACTGTCATATTATGCAGTGGATAAAAGTCAATACCTGAAAACATGATTATGTATATTGGTGAAAGGAACCTTATTATCAGCCAAATTGATACATATCACACAAGTATTAAACTATCCATGTTGTTCATGTTACAATAAGTTCCTATATTGAATCTTTCAGTTTAACTTTCAAAGACAGCCCTCTGACCTTGCATAATAAGTAGATAGGTGATAGGTATAGATAGGATGCATATCTATACATAAAATGTTATATGCATGTGCACATTTGAATCACTGAATTTCAAAGTCTTATTTCCTCTTTTAATTAAATCATTATTATACTGTTTACTTTTAAAGCACTCACAATATACAAATGAAGTTGACTATTGTTTATTGCCATTTCTGTTTAATATAAGAAGCTATTTTTCTCAAAAGCTTTACAGTCACTTTTATAATGCTACAAACTGGATATGAACCTTAATTCTCTTATGTCCTGTGCACATAGAAACAAGGAAGCTGGCTCCTGCCTACCACTCAAGGAACTCTCTTCTCTATCATGCCTTTCTGGCATGCTGTCCTGCCTTGGAACCAGTAGACTATGAACTGAAAGCTCTACAAACTGTGAGTTAAAATAAACTTTTCCTCTTTTAAATTGTTGGTATTAGGTATTGTTTCTGAACAATGAGAAAGTAACTAAGACATTCTGGTAAAGCTACAAGCCTATTGGTTGGTGCCACTCTCTTTGTAAGTGCATCATCCACAGCACAAACTGTGCTGACCCCATCAGTGGATTTAGTGTCACACCCTGATCCAGTGTCACACCCTGATCCAGTGTTACACCTTGTTCCAGTGTTACACCCATGATCCAGTCATTCACAAAAGCTCCAGATCCAAGAGCATGAGACTTTAGGGGAACATTCAACTGTAAGCCATAGCACAGAAGATACACTAAAGGGCTAATTTGAACATTGTTCAGGTAGTACCTGAAGAAGAATCCTCAATCTCTCTCTCCAGAATTGCATGATTGGTAAAATTCCACTGTGGAGTTGGAATGATATGATGATAGATGGGGTGCTGTAGTTTGAAAATGGTTTGTTCTTTCTGAAACTCATGTTGAAATTTGGTTACCATGTTGGCAATGTTGGGAGGTGGCAACTTTAGAGGTGAGTAGGTCATTAAGGATAATGCCTCTCTTGTGGGGCATGGTTAGTCATATCCTGAACTTGGCTTCCTCAGCTCTCACTTGCTTTGTTTCTGCACACACTTGCTTGACCTTCTGCTTCCCACCACGAGCTAGAGCAGCATGGTTCATTCAACCAGAAGCCAAAGTAGGTGCCAGCACTACAGTAATGAATGTCTCAGGCTCAGAAACACTTCTTTATAAATTACCATTTCAGTTGTTTTCTTACAGTAACAGAAAAGGGACTAAGATATGAGTTTTTGAGATGGCTGAGACTAGAAGAAAAGAAGCTTTGTTTTTCTGTTTTTTTCCCCGTTAAGATTATCAGTACATTTTAGGTATACAATACAGTTATACTCATCACTGGGATCTTGTAACTTTACATGGTGTACCTTCATTCTTATTTTTTCCCCATTCCCCTGCCTTCCCTCCAACCCCTCCATCCCTCCCTGTTTACAAGGCCTTTGTTTCCATTTTTTTCCTTTTCTCATATTTTTTTTCTTTTCCCTACTTTTCTTTCCCCCACCCTCCCACTTCCCCTACTCCTTTAGACCTTTTCTTCCTATTTCACATCATCTATTATACATTTTGATCCTTTTTAACTTTTAGTTTCTCACACCAAAGAAACTATTTGGTATTTACACACGTGTGTCCTATCTATTTCACTTAAGAGTACGGGCTCAATGTGCATCCACTTGAAGCTTTGTGTTTCTAATTATACCACATATGGTCTATTGGAGTCACCACATGCTAGAGTTGCTAAAAACTAGGAGCTTTTAGAAAAATCAGAGTTCAAAAGTGGGTGACTGCCAAGGAAAATAAAAGAGCAGACTTCTCAGTGAAACTTGTATACTGAACAGAGTTGAAAGTAAGTTCAGCCTAGACCCAGGAAGAGAAATACCAAAAGACCAGAAAGCCAGATTTGTTGCCCTGTCAGGATCCTGGACAGTGTCAGAAACTCAAAGATCTGCAAGAACCCGAGCAAAGGTCTTGGGCTGTTCAAAATCAGTCGAGAAGCATGGGCTGTGAAACTCTCACTAAGCCATACCTATGGAAATATGAGAACAAAAAAGGCTTCATTTTGAGACACATAAAAATATGTAGTGTATCAAGAAGAATTTCAGAAGGTTAGGATTTTAACTGTGATATTTTTCAGGAATGAATAGGTCCATAGAACTGTGGGTTCTAGTTACAGGTCTGTCGCCGGCTTCCTAAATGCGCTTGCTGTTTCTTATATCTTTGAAAAATGTCTTTGAAAGTCAAAGAGTGGAGAAGGAATAGTATGATGAAAAGCAGTTGTGAGGTGCTGGTGTTGGAATATGGCTTATTCTCTCCGAAATTCATGTTGGAATTTGCTTTCCACTATTGGGAGGTCAAATTGCTAACAGGTATTAGGGCTACTCTCCTTATTTCTGAAATTATGAAACTTTTATTGTTCTAAAATCTTATAACATGAAGCCTAATTACTGTATGAATATCAGAAGGTAGTAATTCATTCTGCAGAACTGACAAATACCCATCACTTTTTACTTCTACCCTCTACCCTGTGACACAGAAGGGCACAGCCATGGTTTCATGCAAAGTGAGCTCTACCAGTGTTCTTTTCTTCATTGTTAAAATTATCTGAAGAAAATTACAATTGGTAAGAAACGTAATTAGAACTGATTCCTAGTAGAATATAGTCTAATAAAAATAAGAGGTAATTTATAACTTTAAATATTCTAAAATGGATAGCAAGATGAAAAATATCTCTTCAATTTAAAATATTACATTTAAAGAAAAGGTGTACTATTTCCAAATCTGTGTTAAAGAAGCTTGGAACTGCCTCGTTGTATTTCATACATTCATCATTCATGCCTTCATGTGACATATTATTTAGTACCTACAATATGTCTGTAACTATGTCAGGTGATAGAGCAGGACACAAAACATGCAGAGATTTCTGGGCTATTGGAGCTTACATTGCAGGAGGGGTGGGGTGGGAAGGCAAGTATGGTATGCTAAAGGGTCACACATGTTAGAGAAGAAAAAAAATAGAGGGAAGGAAGATAGTGGGTGGATGGTGGTCCAAAGAGGCCTGCTACAGAGCCATCTCAAGATGGAATTGTAGGAGATGAAGATGACTTTTAGAGTTCCTACTTTCTTAAAATAAATGAAGCAAAAATGAGGAAGCAGCATAATTGTGCTAGTTTTGATAATCCCAAAGCTATGGTTCCACTGAAGCTGTGAATGATGTGGTGAAGGTGCAGGACTGAAGGGCATACCAAATTGTGCAGAAGTTGAGATGGTTTTCTAATCTTCTAGAAAATTAGAAAAAAAAATCAGTAACTATGTGGATAAACAGGAAGATAAAAAATTGAAGTTATGCAAATCAATTTACTATTTAAGGAGAAATGGGAAGCATTGAGAAACATTTCTACAGAGAGGATCTCCAGGGAATAAGGACTTTGAAAAGTTTCAGTTTGAGTGATGTGTTTAGTTTGGATTTAAGACAAAAATAATGCAAGGAATTAATGGTCATGCTGAAGGTATTAAAAAGTTAAATTCTTTCTGATGAATGTGAACTTGCTGAACATTCAACCTTTCATTTTAAAACAGAATAAACTTCAGTATCCATAAGGATATTTACTAAGAGATAACAAATGTCAATACAAAGAACATAAAATATACAATCAAAAGAGAAACAAAAATTCATGTCTCAAAATCTATATGCCCTATTACTTGAGCTAAAAGCACATTAAACTAAGTTCCCATCTCTCCCCAGTGCCCTTTATCACCACTATGTGAGCTTGAGCTAATTTCTTATGAGGTAGAAAAGGTAATCATGGAATCCAGATTTAATATTTTTGCTGATATGCAACTTCCATTGAGAGAAGTTCAGAAGACTTTAAAAGGATCAGTTTTCTGATTGAAAACAATATAAGTAAATACTTTTAACATCTACTTCACTCATGATAATGCTTCTAGAAACAAACATTTTGGATCATTCCAAGAAATAAACCAGTCAAATAAACCAAGCAATACATTTTCTGAGAAGCCTATACACAGATGAGTAAGAAATAATAAAACAAATATCAGAGATAAAATGAAAAGAAATACATACATGTATATTCTCAACACCTCCATCACCTTTTTACCATACTTAGATATTCTCTATTATATGCACAACTTTTTCAAACTTTAATTAATTTACTGTCTATTATGAAGCTTTATTTTTATGATGTGATGCTATAAATTAAATCAAATGTAAAAGTTAAAAGAGGATATGTATATATATGTATATATATAATATATAATGCATAATTCAAAATTTCTAAGATAAAACTGACTCATTCTACCTCTGCACTTCACATGTCACAAGTTGTTTTTAAAATGATGCATTACAGCTCCACAGAAAATATGTTAGATTTTCACATGGAGATCATTCCACTAATGTGATTCAGTCAAAAGATATTTCATCTTCTGTTGTAGTCAGAAAAGAAGTGACAGATTGCTAAATGATGTTGAACTTTTGATTAATAGAAATGCACACATGGCTACAAAAATGATTTGTTGAGAAATCTAAATAAAAGTAAAGACAAATAATATTTAAAGACGAGAGAAAAGTCAAGTTTTAAGAATTGGCTAGCACTCAAAATTCAAAATGTCACTTTTCCTCATTTTTGTGTCAATTATTATTTTGCTTCTCTTTATGATATCACCATGCCTGAAAGTCCTTCAAACAATACATTTTCCATTTCACCTGATTTTCAAAGATGAAACCATTTGGTATGTATTATTCTGGTACTTTTATTTCAATCAACATTATGGTTTTCAGATCCGTAATTGACATTGCTATGGTAAAAATATAAATCTTAGTGTACACAGTTCATTTTCAGTGTTGTATAGCATTCAATGCTGAATAAATATATTACATTGTACTATTAGCTCTATAGTAATTGGTTGTTTGTGTACAAAGGTTTTAATTTTTAAAATTTTCCTTTTATTTAAAGTAATACTAAAAAGGCCTTTATAATTCCTGGAATCATGTGCAAGAGTCCCTTGAGTATATATCTACGAGAGGAATTCTAGATGTAGGGTGTGTGCACACTTAATTTTATCAGGCTGTACAATTCACTTTCCACATGTGACTATCAAAGTATACCCCTACTCTAAGTATGCATTTTCCTCTTTCTTCACATTCAACCTGGTAAAACAAAATCAAATCTTTGCATTTTTAACTAGCAGCATTAATATTAATGAGGCAAACCTCCTATTCATTGATTAGATTTTAGTGTTTCTTTCGTGAATGATTTACATAATTTTTCAATATTCTATTATTTGCCTCACTACATAATTAAAATAAAAAATATATATCACTATTTTGTCAATTATTAACATTATAAGTATATTTTCTCAGATTTGGTCTTGTCTTTTAGCTTTCTTCATTGTACATTTTAATGAGCAAATGTTCTTTCCTTTTTAAAATTAAGGTTACATGTTGAGATACTTTTATTTTAAAATTCAGTTGTAAGAAATGCAACAAGGACATGCCGTATGTCCTTGAACCAGTTTCTATAAATGAAAACAACTCACAAATCCTTAGAATAAATACCATAATCAGGATATGGGCATAAAAACCTCCACATCCTTTTCCACTGGCCTCAAACCCTGGCAATGACTCTTAAGTTCTCCAGCTCTATAATTTTGCCATTTCACCAATGATATTTAAAAACAATAAAAAGTAAATTTTTGATAGTGCCTTTTATCACCCAACTTAGGTTACTAGAGATTCATCTAGACCACTGTGCATAAACCATAGAATTTCTCTTTTGATTGTACATAATATGAGTATACCAAAGTTTATTCACACATTGAAATATATCTTTTTTTAATTTTGGGCTATTATGAGTGAAATTGCTATGAATATTTCCTTACAAGTTTTTGTGAAAACATAATTTTTTATTTCTTTGACACAAATGTCCATGCATACAATTGCTAGGTAATATAGTAGTTGAATGTTTAGCTTTCAAAGAAACTTGCCAAATGTATCTCCAAATTTATATCATTTTACATTTCCACCAGCAGGGCATGAATGATCTTTTTCTCCATATCCTCACTAGAATTTGGTACTTTACTATTCTTTTTTTATTTAGTCAGTTTGATACGTGGGTAGAGATTATTCATGGTAGTTTCAATTTGCATTCTATTAATGCCTATTAAAACTAAGCACCTTCTCATTTTTTATTTACCATGTGTATTGTTTCTTTGGTGAAATGTCTATTTAAAATCATTATCTAATTGGGTTTTTTACTGATGACCTTTATAAAATAGTTTTTTCAGTTATAATTGTTATATGATTAAAAATGTGTCTAACATATACAGTATGATAGGTTTGAACATGTTCATATGCCTGGAAATCTATCCACACAAATAAGTGAATAAATGTATCCATCATTTTCAAACCCCCAATATTGCACAATCTATTGAAATGAAGTAAATACTTTAGGTAAAATAAAAGAGATAATTTAGTATGTTTTTTAAAACATTCACTACATGATGTTTACAAGAAACATACCTAAGCCTGATGCAGTAATAAAATGCACTAGGGTCTGTTAGTGTCAGACAAAATAGATTTTAAGGCACAAAGAAGGTCATTGCATATCTACAAAGAATCAATTGGCCAGGAAAATAATATATGAATCTGTAAACATGAAACAATATACAGTAAAGATATACACAATAAGATTTTCAAAAACTATGAGGAATTGACAATTCACCAGCATAATAATAAATTTGAAAAAATTCACCTACATAAATGGAAGCACAAACCAACAAAAGTTTAGTAAATATAGATGAGACTTAAAAATCAAGAATAATACACATAAATGGATATAAGACAACTAGATAAGGGACATTTTGTACATAGAAATTCACAAATATGTACACATAATATATAGTACAGCAAGGCTGAAAAATTTAAGCCTAAAGAATCATACTTTATTATGTGGCCAATCACAATCAATTCAGAAATCAGTAGTAGAAGGTTAACATAAAATATCCCGCATTTCTGGAAACTTCTAAAAGCACCATTTTAAATAACTCATGGATTAAATAACTCAAGACTAACAAATTAGAAAACACTTCAGAGGATAAGAGAAAATGTGTCAAAATGTGTGGGATAAGGCTAAACTAGTTCTTATAGAGATACTTAAATATGTACTTGTATGACAACAGAAGAAAAATAAATGTCAATTAATCTTCAACTTCAGAAATTTGAAAAAGTATAATGTAATAAACTTGAACTAAGTAGGAAAAAATAGTATGAAGGTGAAAACAATAAAGTGGGAGCTAAATTAATGGAGAGAATATCACAGAAAATGTCAAAATAACCATATGTTGGGTCTTCTGTTAAATTTGTGCAAGAAATGTTTCACAGTCTTATTTGGGCTTTTATGTATCCTGATTTATCTAGCTTTTTTCACTTTTATCTCTCTTTTTATTTTGGTACAGGGGATAGAACTCTGGACCTTCCGCTTGCGAGGTAGGCAGTGGCACCACTGAGTTAAATCCCCAACCCTTTTATTTATCTTTTATAACATTAGTTAACATTTCATTAATCTTCTACTTCAACTTTCTTTCATAATTTAGAAGTACACATATGTTCATATTTCCAAGAAATTTTCAAATGTATATTTAAATTAACATATATATTTAATAATTAATGCCTTATCCTAAAATAATGCCAGGACCTCAGAAAACATTGACTCAATTTTCTCTCCCAGTGCTTTTCTGTTTCTAAACAATATTTAATATACTCATCGAATCTGACTTTAAATTTCTTTTCTAGTTAAGTTCTTCTCATTGGAGCCACTAGTATCTCTGCTTATCATATTATATATTATTTTAATCCTATCAAACATGTTTATTTTGTGTTCTTATGTGTTCTCCATAGTTTTTATGAAATTGATTCTACAGGTTTTAGAAATTTTATTCTTAGTCATGATTTCTTCCTTTACTTAAATTCAATACCAAATTAGGAAGACAATCCATTACTTACATCTGCAAGGTGTGTTTCTTATGTTTAGAGCACAAGTTATAATTTAATAATTTCATTTTTATAGTTGCTGCCATCTATTAGAGCTCAAATTTTTCAACAATGTCCTTTATCTTACAGTGACTTACTTGAGTTTATTTGTGTTACAATTAAAATTATATTTCACTTTCTTAGTTGTTTGTACTAATCTTAATGCGTCAAAAGTTCAAAGTTAGAAATAGTTACAGGCTCATCTCTCTAGATGACATAAATATGGAATGAAATATGGTTCCTTGAGATCTTATTTATTTGAATTTCTGTATGTGTGTTAGGACATGGTATACTTGCAAAGTCCCTCTTGTCTCTCATTGGAGAGTAATCACCACTAAGTAATATTTCCTAAAAGTCAGTCTCATATTTGCATTTCATTCTTTCCTCCTCCCATCTGGAATACTGATACAATCCCACTCTTTCTGGTCACATTTGGCTAACGTCCATTACTACCTCTAGCCCAACTGAAACATGGACTTCAGGTAGCGCTCCTTCACTGCTCCTCCAGTTTTTTATTGTTTCTTTGGGTGGCACTGGGAAATAAACTCAGGGCCTTTAGACTGAGCTACTTCCTCAGTCCTTTTAAAATTTATTTATTTATTTTTTCTTTTGAGACAGGGTCTCAGTAAATTGCTACATTGCCTAGGCCGATCTGGAACTTGAGATCCTCTTGCCCCAGCCTCTAAGGGTGTTTGGATTACAAGTACGTGTTATTATGTCAAGGTTGTTTCATACACTTTGGACATTAATAAAAGTCACTCATCCTCAATTCAGTGTCAAATTCATGAATAAAAATCTGATTACAGGAACTTGAGCTTCCCTTTTACATTGTCACAAAAGAGGAAAGAATCTGTCATTTTCTGTATGGGAGCATTCCGACTTCAAATGTAGTGTAAAACAAATATAATCTTTACTTCAGAGCAACAAAAATGACTAATAGTACAAAAAGGGAACTGATAAAGAGTGACTTGAAGTACTAGATGCATAACTTTAAGAATCTAAGAGCATGAATTTGGAAGCAGTTTTTTTCTTTAAGAAAAAGTAAAATGAAATAACAAAGAACTGAGTCTTGGATCCAATTCTTTTCAAGTATTGAAAATACTTACATGTGCACTACTTTGGTAGTAATAGATAGCATTTTGACAATAAATTAGAAGTACATATGAATGAACAGATCTGATAGAATTACACTGGAAATATTAACAGAAATAACTGAAAACTGTAAGTCACTCATCAAAGGGATCCAGAACCAACCCCTCTCACACATGTGTGTTTGCAAAAATGAATCAAGTAACCACACCAGTAAACACGTGAAGGAGAAATATAAACTGGGTACAATTTAATTGATTACACCAATCTCACTGTGACAAACATAGCAATGCTTTTCATTAAAATTTATAAAAGAACTACAAAAGTAATAAACATGGCTGTAATGTTCCTTTATTATCCAATTTCTTCACCTTCTTCTACTTCTTTTATATTTCAAACCATATTGCTTTAGCATTCAGCCAAAAGAAACAGCAGGGCGCTCTTGAACCTGTCACCAATGATTTATTAAACTCATTTTCTATTCATTTGTTTATAGATCAAACACAGAAAGAAAGGCTCAACAATATTGAACATATTTAGTAAAAATTACACACACCGAGTGTTTAAACTTTGGATTGTGCTAGCTTAGACATTTTGGAAGAAAGACAATAATTATACATAGGCAATTGCTCTGATGTAGCCTCTTGAATCAATACAGCTACTTAGTACAAGGTAGGCATTTATGTATGTTTAGCATTGGCACTCTTTCCAGAGTATGACATTTCAGGTAAATGTGCTTTATTGCAGATATGGGAAAATAGATAAACGAACTTCTTATTGACAACCTCTTTCTCACTTGCTAGTATTTATAAATGGGATGTCATTAATCTCACATTCGCTATAGCAGCAGTCTTCAAATTGGTAGAATGTGCACTCCATAAGTAAAAGATTTTGTTTTGGCTACTCTATCTTATTTATAAATGAGATGTTTCTCATGTACATTATGAAATATACAAGTATTTCCAAAAGTAGAGATTTGAAATTAATGTGCTAAGCGCTTGCAAAAAAAAATCTATTGTTTTCTTCCTGTACTCTATAGGTTATCTTCCTGAACAATCCATGCATCACACATGTGACTGTCATTCCAGAGAACCTGTGAGTCCTTGCAAGACACAGCAAGTGACTGAATACAAGTACCTACAGATAGCAAGATACTACAGATATTGAGGGCTTTTCTGATAATTTCATATAGAATCAGAAGTTTTTCATTAAACAGTCTTTATGTTTAATGAATATTATGAATATATGGTTCCACATAATAGAACTTGTATTGCCTAGCAATAAAAGCATATGCCTCACCAATAGCTGGCATTCCAGAGAAAAAAGACTGACCTCGAGGCTGGGGATTTAGCTCAGTGGTTCTGCCTCCTGCCTCATAAGTGCAATATCCTGAGTTCGATTCCCGGTATCAAAAAAAAAAAAAAAAAAGACTGATCTCAGGTCAAACATAATTATGGGATATTTTAAACAGTTCAGCTTACTTTTTATTGTGCAAATTTTTTTTAAAAATAAAATGATTAATTTGTCCATTCTAAAAATAAGGATAGAATATATTATCAAGCTGGATACTCTGGTTTTGCTATATTCAACACTTACCAGATACAGAAGGTCAAATACTGTATGATGTATCTTCTATGTGAAATCTAAAAATGTTGAACTTGTAAGCAGAATAGTGCTTAAGAGAGCCTGAGAATCCAGGAGAGATGAGGAGATGTTGGTCAAAGTACACAAAGTTTCTTTTAGGAAGAATATTTTTAGATCTATTATATATCAAGGTGACTGTAGTTAATAATATAGTTTAAATTTCTAGGAGAATGTGCTTCAAATATCTTATTGTAAAAAATAATGGAGGAGATGGTGGTTATGTTAATTAGCTTGGTTTAATCACGTTACATTGTGTATATAGTAGTATAATAAAATACCACATTGTATCCCATAAAAACATAATTATGACATATTAATAATATTAATTCTGTTTTAAATATGCATAGGAAAAGAATATCCACATTTTTAATTTAGGCAGTTTTGCTGTTGTTTCAGTATTCATTTTTTCTTTTTTGCACATTATTAAACACAAAAGGTGGCCAGATGTACCTATTTACATTTAGAAATGGTAAGAAAATGTGTTATAGAGAGTTGAATCACTGTGGAGGTGTGTTTGATTGGAAGTTTAAATATATGTCACCAAAAATTACCAAAAAATTAAAAATAGAACTACTATATGATTCATCAATCTTACCCCTGGGTATATATATCCAAAGGAAATTAAATCAGTATGTTGAACAGGTGTCTGTACTCTCATATTCATGGAACCTTTACTCAAAATATTTACTAAGAAATGGAAACAATATAAGGCTCCTTCAACTGATAAATGAATAACAAAGATGTACATGGACACATAGAAATACCACTTAGCCAAAAAAAGAATGAAATCCCTCATTTGTTGATAGCATGACTGAAACTTGTGGTCAATCTGTTGCACAAAAAAGCCTGGCACAAAAGATAAATATCACACTATCTCACCCATATGTGGAATCTAACAAAACTGATCTCACAAAAGTTGAGAGTGAATGAAGATTACCAGAGGTTTATGGCTGTAATGTTCCTTCCTCACTCTCTTTCGTTATCTTCTTCTACTTCATTTATAGTTTAAACCCTATTGAGTTAGCATTCAGCCAGAAGAAACAGCAGACCACACTGGAGCCTGTCACCAAGAGTTGATTAAGCTCAAATAATGGGGAAGAGGGCGTCAGTGGATACTAAGTTACATTTAGATAGACAAGGAGTTCTGGTGTGCTATTGGACCGCAGAGTGAATTAACACATTAACAGTATTACACATTTCAGAAACCTAGAAGAAAGCTTTTTGAAAGTTTCTATCATAAAGAAATGATAAATGTTGCAGGAGATGGAGGTATTTAACCTAAAAGCTAATAAGTATATTATATATAACAAGTACATTTCAAACATAAATATGTGTGTGTTAGAAAATCAGAAGCACCAAAATCTAAATTTCTAAAATAAGAAGATTTGGGAAGGAATCACATTTGTACTAAACTCTTCTATAACTTCGGACTCTTTTGCAAGAATGTATAGCATTTACCATTTGCCTCATTTTAAACTCACTGTCCTGTGATAGGGTTTCATTTTAATAGTGCTGCTTTTTCATGATAAAAGTAGATCAATGTCTCTGTACAGCTCATATATCTTCTTAAAGAGGCCAGAATCTATCTAGTGAATATCTCCTAGACTATAACAAGGTCCATAAGATTACTGTAAACTTAAAATACACAGTTTAACCAGGCAAAGTAAGATATTTTAGTAAAGCAGAACTATTGATTTGAAACTACAATATATTTTGACACAATGCAAAGTTAAAGAGAAAAATTAAGGCATATTGTATTTTATAGTGATATATGCCTGTGCTCATGCAAATTTAATAACCATGACCATTGTAAGTTACTTCCATACAGGAGAATTTTAGGCACCCATATATGCAAGCAGCAGATTGAATTGGGGGCAACAGATGTGAGTGTTAATTTTAAATGTCTGTGGACAATGTGAAAGTCAAAGACATGATTTTAGAGTGCAAACAAGATTTGATTAAGAGATAATGTTACATGTTATATTTTTAAACAACTACCTAGACTCATGGAGTTGACAAATCAAGGAGTACATCACTTTGATACAATCTTCTTTTGTCTTTCTAAATATCTTCCTAAAGGCAAAGAGGTGAAATGTTTTACTCAACTTTGAGTTATGGGATCTCAGACCAAATTCTAATATATTCTTAGACTATGAAAATATTTTATTTTATAATTTAAATGTAAATTGATCTTTAAACAATAAATAATTACCTAACATCCATTTTAGGAAACATGGTTAATTTTTTGGAAAAATATTCTCTAATAAATAATACCCTTATCCTATTTTTGAAGGAAGTTCTAAAACATTGGATCAACAGAAAAATACGTTTATAAATAATGTGTATATATATATATACACACACACACACACACATACATACAATATCCATGACTAACACATTTGCTAAGATTTTTATCAGAGAGAAAAGGAAGAAAACTGATAAAATACAAATGTTCCTCTTGACCAGCAATATTATAATACCCAAATTTTTTAAATGAAACAATTCTGGGAGTTCTATACTATGCTATAAATGATATACCATTTAAAATTATATAACTTATTGGTGGGAATTCACGCAAAAAAAAAATGAAGCAAAACAAATATCTTTAACACATAGCTACATCCCTTACAACAATTTGAGGAGACATGAATATCACACTTCTGCACAGTTATTTTTGTATGATAGTTCAATAGAATTTTATTTTAGTAACTATCTTTATTCATTTTTTATATTTCAGTGAATTTCAAGGCTTCCCTGTGAGAAAATCATCTATTTTATTAAAGTCTTACCTTTGAAAATTTTTAAAAATATTTCTACTGAAAATTATCAGCAAAAGAGTATGATAAAGAACATTGGACACATTGAGTGTCAGAGGGAATGAATTGGAAAAACACAAGTTATTCATAATGAAGCTAGGTGTGGTGGTGCACAACTGTAGTCCCAGTACTTGGGAGGCCAATCCAGGAGGACTGCAACTTCAAGCCCAACTGAGCTACCTAGCTAAAGATACCACAAAAGCAAGCAAACAAAAAAGAGTAAAAACCCGGGTTGTTCAGGAAGAAAATATCACTTGTAATCTAAAGGGACAATACCTAACAAACAAATAAAAACCACAAATAAATCTTTACTTTTGTATTCTAAAATTATATAAATTTTATATTTAGATAGCATTACCACAGAAGTAACATTCTTCCATGACAAATGAACATAACAGGGAAATACTGTAAGAAGAATGAGAAACTGCCAAATTCTCTCTAGTGCTGCTGCTTGTTGACATTCTCCTCAATCTGTTTTACATGGTCTCTCAACACTTAATGTGCAGAACATTCACATTTGCTGGCCCAGTACTTTTTAGTTGCATCCCTTTGCTTAGCCTGTTACTTAACATGCCACAAGATGACAGGGAGAGCAAGATGGAGAAGATATGTATTCCCTTCATGGCTTATGCCTGTAACGCTTCCCAGTACTCCTGTCTACCAGAAAGGTCACCATCTTTGTAGTGCACTGCTCTGGATGCTGGTAAATACATCCCAGAGCTTAGATTGCTACCCATTCAATAATGATGTATATCCATTGGTCCTAAGTGACTACAGATCTTTATTCCTCTTATCTATAAATCTACAGTGTGATCAGTACTAAATAAACAGGATATTCCCAAGTGACTTAAACACTGGATGTAGCATCAGTATCAGGAGTGATGTTGTAAATTTACAGGGTCCATATTTTCCCAAAGGGATTAGATATGCTAGTTAATTATATGACTGATTGGCTTTTCTGTGTAATAATTTAATACATACTTCCATGTTTGGCTTTTTAATCCTAGGATAAATAACTTCTGGTCATGGATAATTTTCTTTTAGATAAAAAAGATGTGATATATGAAAATTATCATGATAAAGAAAATTATAGGATTCATCACTGTACCATCAAGGTAATCAATTATTTGTTCATTTATTTTTATGGAAGAAATTAACATATTGAAAACACAAATTGATAAGGATTTTCAAATTATAAAATATTTTTGTTTTATATCTACATTTCAGGCCCTATGTGGAGTCTTGAACCTTTATTTTTTGTTTATTTTTTAATCAAAAACTGTTTTTTGAGCCTTGATGGAAACTGAGAGTCCCTGGACCAATAAGTAATATGAGAGGTCAAGGACTGAGCCTTGGTAATAATGAAGAAAGGGGAGAACTTAAACATTCTAGGAATTTTAAAAACTTTTTTGCTGAAATGTGTGAAGTTTCTGATTTACTTTGTTTTATAAGTATAGCTGTAAGCATTTCTTAGAATTCACTCTTAGTCTCTACAAAATTCAACCACAGGTTAATATCAAGATTCCAAGCAATTGTCCTTTTGTTTCATAAAATATTGTAACTTCAGAGAGTATGTAATTAAATTAATGAGAGCATTTTGTAGCAATTTATTCCTAACTTTGAAAAACAGGGAAAATATGGAACAATGAATAGAGAATAATGTAGTTAATAGAAAAACATATTAGAAGTCCAAATTCTATAACTATGAATTAAAATAGCAATGCACTATCATTTTGGTTAGCATATTGAAGAAAATTTAACATGAATATACAATGTCAAATCAATAGGAATTTTTATACATTGAATATGAACTTAAAAAGCACTGCAGGGAAAAAAAGCATAATCAGAAGGCCAATGGAAGGTGGAATTGGGAGGCTTTTTATTTTTATCTTCCTGCTTTTCTGTGCTTTGAAAACTTTCAAGCATAGGCACAAATTATTAAGTTTAGTAAACGCATTTTAAATATACTACCACATGTACTCTAGGGTAATACTTTGTTTACAGGATTTTCTAGAAATAATATTTCTTTGGGAAGAAATGACTACATTTCTGAAAATCGGCCTATGGTTCATGCACCTGTGCCGCCTCCTCACTGTTAGGTCCTCCATACCCTCTACTCCTGGAACCTTCTGCTCTTGTAATGAGACAGAATGAACATGCTGATAACAGAGTGAACATTTTCTTTTGCTATAAATTAGTTCCTGTCACAATTCCAACTCAAACAGGTATGACTAAATAAAAAGTTTTACTTTTAATTCCTTAATTTTCATTGCAAAATGAAATGAAAGCTCTGCCTTTGGAGCATTTTAGTAATCAACTCTGCTACCAAAACTGCATGTGGTAATATTTCCACCTCAAGGAATTCATGCTCTAGCTAGAAAATTAGATACAGTAATTAAATAATTACAAAATGGTGTGAAATATTAGAACAGTTGTCTATTTAGAAGTGCAACTGAGTAAAATGAAGCAAACCACTGTACTTGGAGAAGAGTCTAAAGAAAAAGATGCCATTTGGAGAAGTAACTATGAAGTAAAGTAGAAAAGAGCTAAGCCAAAGAGAACTCTGAAAACAAAGGCATAAAGAGTCTGGAAAACATAGAATGGGGCAGGGAACAGCCAAAGTTGCAGTGACCAGATTGCTACAGATGAAACTGAAATCTACTTGAAATCAGCCTTAGGTGCATTAGTAAGGCATGCTGAGGTGATGGCATTTGTGCTACAGATGGGACAGCAAAAGACACACTGGCAGTGAGTATGGTATAAGAAGCCCTGAGGTTTCAACACAGGATGTTTGACTATTGAATTGAGGGATTTTAGGGTACCTGAGTGTGTCAGGCATGGGGGATAGATCTGTGGTGGAAGTTACTCACAGTGACTAATATTCCTTTGTTCATTTAGTAGCACATTAATTTAGTCACAGGGTCTCTGATCTCTAATGGATAAACTGGGACAAGGCAGATGATACAGTATGGGGAGAATCTGAAGCCTTCCTCATCTTGGGGTACATATCATTCATCCATGCATTTCTTTATTTTGATTCTGACCTGCTAGGTATTGCCTTCTGTGTTGTAAATCATGGTAACCATATGATTCATTTTTTTAATAACTCAATTCTTTATTTTAGTCATTTCAGTTACATGCCATGTTGGTATGAAATTCCACTCAAGGAACTGTTTGTCTCTCTATTATACTCTGGCTAATACAAAGGATAATGTGTTTAAATAACAGAATGCCTTTCATTAAAAGTTGAAGTATTAAAAATAACATAAAAATCCATCCAATTTTTGTTTGATTTTTAACTGTACTATTTATAGTATAAAGAAAGTCATTTTAACCCAATTTGTATAATAGTGGGCTTCAAAAACCCATCCCTTACTTTTCTACTGTAAATTTTGAGTTTAGTGTAATAGTGGTTGTGCATCTCAGTATCTTCTCCTGAGAGATACAGGAAGCAATATTTGTGTTTACTCACTTGGTATGACAAAGAGCAAAATGTGCAGACCTGTGCAGAAGTGTCAAACTAGGATTTTCATTTTCATCTACATTATGCTCTGCCTAACGGGTTTTGTGTATGTTTACCTGACCATCACACAGGGTATAATACACCCACACTGCTCTAGAATTTGTTTCTGAAAGAGTTTTCTTTTGATTTTCCTGGTAGAAGTAGCCCAATTCAATACAATGACACATGAAAAACCAGATTTGCAAGTTTTGGAGGAGGTCAACAGTCAATCATCAGATTAATCATGCATGGATGATGAAGATGATCCATCATGGTAAAATACATGTTTTCATAACAGAAGAGTGGTGTGGGTTTATGATGATGATGATGATGATTATAATGACATTGATATTGGCCATGTAAGCCAAAGTTCCTGTGATGGTGAAATGGAGCAAGAATCAACTGATACAGACACAGAGAATGCAGACCTCCTTGATTCAGATGTTGAAGAAAATAGCAATATGAGTGCATATTTGACTAGTTGAAATGTTGCAAAATGATCATTCAAACAAATGGAATGATTAATGTTAGAACTAGGTCCAAAAATATAGTGAGGACATTGGCAATATAATGGTGAAATATATTGGACAGAATGCCAGCACTGCCATTCATTGTTGGAAATTTTAACAGATGAAGTGCTACAAGATGTGAAATATGTAAAAGATGTAATACAAGTAAAAGTTCTATATACACCAATACTCATACTCAGAAATGTATTTATTATGACACCTCACTATCTGAACTGAAAGCATTCATAGGTTTGCTGTACTTAGCAGGGGTTTCTCATGGTAATCACAGGAATGTAAACAACTTATGGAAAAGTAATGGGTGTGGGCGGGCTTAACTTTTGTAGAAAAACAATGACACTGAGGAAATTTGGTTTCCTTCAAAATTGCCTGAGGCTTGATGACAAAACCACCCACCAAGAAAGAAAAAGAACTGATAATCTAGCTAACAAATTTGTGAACAATTGTCAAGTAATGTACACACCATCTGAATACATGACTATTGAAGACTATCATTGCAGCATTTCATGGCCATTGTAGCTTCAGGGAATACATCCCCCAAAACCTTCAAAATATGGCATAAAAATTTATGCCCTTGTAGATGTGAAGACTTATTATGCTTCCAATTTAGAAATTTATCCTGGAACTCAGCCACCAGGTCCTTATTTGTATAGTTATAAACCAAATGATGCTGTGAATGGATTTGTTGTTCCCATCTCCCAAACCAATCAGAATGTGATATTCACAAATTGTTTTACCAGTTTCCAATCAATGTCACATTTGGTAACAAAGCAGAAGTTGACCAGTATATGAACTGTATGCAGGAATAAAGCAGAAATTCCAAATGAAATGTTGCAATTTCAAAACAGAGAACTGTATAGTACAATCTTTGGATTTCAGAAAGATTTACATTGGCTTCATATATAACAAAAAAAGCAAACTGCTCCTGCTAATGTCAACATTGCACCATGATAGAAGGGAAAACTCAACAAACCAGAAGCTTGAGATACAAAGTTTTTACAACAAAACCAAAGGTGGAAAAGATGTTGATGAGTTTTGCAGTAACTATGGTGTCACTCAAAACACAAAGCGTTGGCCAACGATTATGTTTTACTCAACCCTAAACATGTGTCATAAATAGTTTGATAGTTTACAAAGAAAATAACAAGTGCAAAATATCACAAAGCATAAGAAATCATTTACAGCAGAGGGAAAACAAAATGTTTCTGCCCAGGGAACTATGCAAAAAAATTGTGGAGCACACTGGTGAGCTGACAGGTGAATATCAAGGTACAGCATTCCAAAGACCTACTAGGACAACAGGAAAACCAAAAGGATGTCAACTATGCGCTAAAAGAAGAACAAGAAAACAAAACACACATTCTATTCATTGAAGTGATACTTGTGTATGGAACATGCAATTTTCATGTGTGACGAATGCCTTGGGTGTGACAATTGAAGCAAAGACTATTTTTGTTGTACAATTCTATTGGCATTTTTATTGTAGTTCACATAGGTTTTTATTTCTGACATTATCTTTTAGTTTTTGTAACCAAGTAAACAGCTGATGTGAAAATGTTCATGTTTATTCTAAACATGCAATACATATTAAGAATTCAGGACTGGGGATTTAGCTCAGTGGGGCCAAGCCTACATAGAAAGCACTAGGTCCTGAGTTTAATCTCTAGTACCAGAAAAAAAAAAGAATTTAATACTTTATTTTAGTGATATTTGATGTTTCTCTTAACTACACATTGTACAGTATAATAAAAACCTCCTGAAAAAACAGCAAGACTACTAAGATGTCAAGTATATTCCACAAAAAGACCAGGAAAGAAAAGTACATGTGATGTCAGTGTAAATGATACATGTGTATGTAACATGCTGTTGTCATGTGCAAAGACTGCCCTGATGTGATAATTTAAGTAAAGATTATTTTTTTGTAGAGTGCTATTGGTATTTTCATTGTAGTTCACATAGGTGTTTATTTCTGATGTTATTTAGACTATACACCAAAAACTAGTCAATATTGAAAATTCTGATGCTTTTTCATGAACACTCAATAAATATTAAAAATTCAATACTTTATTTCTGTGATTTTTTCCTGTTAAGCACTCATTCTTTAATATAATAAAACTCATAAAATTAAAATTAATAATTCATCAATAGAAATACTCTAAAGAATAAATGTGGGATTGACACACCTATGTTTATGCACCTTTATGAAAAAAAATGTATTTTGCCCCTCTTATAGGCTCTGTTACCTCTATTATTCTGTGATGTTGGTTGTTAATGGACTCATATATTTACATATATTGCATATAAATATGTAAATATGTATGCCCAATTTATAGCAACATAAAATTGAATTAATTAAATAAAATCACTTTCTTTACTTCCCAGCATTATTAATTAATTCATTCAAAAATATTTACTGAGCTTCTTTTGCTAAGAAAAATTTCATACATTGGAGAAATAGTGAATAGAATAAAATCTCTGCCAAGATGTAGTTCTAATGGAAGAAACCAAAAACAGACATGAAAATATACAATAGAACACATGATAGTGACTAGTCTTTCAGAAATCAAAATCAGAATTTAAAAATTGATTTACCTTGAGAGGAAAGGCTATATCCAATGAGTGGTCAGGTAAGATTTTTCTGACAAGCAAATGTTTTCAGCTGTGCCCTTCATGACCTGGTTTGGAATTCTTTTCAGACAATAACAATAGGAGTGGCAAAAAAAAGCCAAGAAGAGAATAAAAAGTGATCATAATATAGAATCATGGGCTATAAAATGGCAACAAAAATGTATTAGCTCTTAGGGAGAGTGGGTGATTTATAAAGAAAAAGTGGGGTGACAGATGAAGGGTTTGAAGGATTGGTGCATTAGTAGCTTAACTAGAAGAAGGGGAGATTCTGGGTGGTATTGACAGGATGAATCAAATATTTCACCCAATGAGAAATGTGGCAAAGAGTACCCTGAGGCCACCCCCCACAGCTACTCTTTCATTTTTTGTAGAATAAAATCACTCAAGTTTCATTTAGGTACATAAATGTCAAGCTACAATCAATACATGTAACTCTGACACACTGCAAATTTAGCTCTAATCTGCCACAGTAAAGTACATATCATGATAAAGCAAGTCCCACATATCTTGTTTCTCTGCATATAAAGCTATGTTTACACTACACTGTAGTTTATAAAGTGAACAATAGGGAGGAGCAGAGCCCCCCAGTGCCAAGCAGATGATCCGTGTGGGTGCCAGCAGCACAACCCCCGCCCCCTTGAAATAAGATGACATGGAAACAAGTCTCAAAACCAGACTTCCAGATAACCTAAATCAATCCCACAGGGAAATGAGATGGAAAAATCTGATACTTAACCACCTGGACTCCCTGAATGGCAACAAAAGAGGATCTGGAAAAAATGAAATCAGAAATAATTTCTCACATAACAGCCGAGATTGTGCCCAAAGTGCAAGACATGATTAATAAATCTAGAGTGGAACAGATTAAAAAAAA
Organism: Heterocephalus glaber; assembly: GCF_053883595.1. NCBI lineage: Eukaryota > Metazoa > Chordata > Mammalia > Rodentia > Bathyergidae > Heterocephalus > Heterocephalus glaber. Next base: position 19,276,434 of record NW_028258156.1, on the reverse strand, counting down.
ATAAAGGAGCTGAGGAACATGATGGAATTCCAACATAGGAAACAACTGGAATCCATAAAACAGATGCAAACAGATTTCCAGGAGATTCAGAACTCCATTAAAAGTTTATGCAGCACAATGAGCCAATGTAAGGACATAATTTCAGATATAGAAGATAAGATTGCAATTAGTGACCAGGAAAAGAAAAATTGCTTTAAAATAGTAAGAGATCATGAGAAAGCAATCCAACAGCTGCTAGATTATGCAAAGAATAATATAAGACCGATTGGAGTCAATGAGGAAACAGGAGAGAGTGCAGATGACATAAAAAAACTTTTCACAGAAGTGATGGCAGAAAACTTCCCAAGGAGGGGAAAAGAACTTGACATAAAAATAAGTGAGGCATATAGGACTCCAACTAGCCATGATAAAAAAAACTACACATAGGCATATAATAGTTAGGATTGCAGAAACCCAACAGAAGAACAAAATTCTACAAGCAGTGAGAGAAAAGAAATAAATCACAAACAAAGGAAAGCCCATCAGAATCACAGTGGACTTCTCAATGCAAATCCTTAAGGCAAGAAGACCTTGGAGTGATGTATTTCAAGCCCTAAAGGAAAACAGCCTCCAACCCAGATGGATGTACCCTGCAAAAGTATCTTTCAAAATTAATGGGGAAATAAGACACTTTCATGATAAAGATCAGCTCAGAAACTTCATGAATACCAAACCAGCACTCCAAAAATTTTAGACAGTATTCTAGGAAAAGACAATGAGGATCACAACCCCAGGAAGTGCAGCAAAATTAATCCATCAGGCACAACAAGAAATTAAACCAAAGGGGGAGAATCCAACAAAAAGAAAAAGTCATGACAAGGGTAAGTCAATACATATCAGTTATAACCACCAATGTTAATGGTCTCAATTCACCAATCAAAAGAAATAGGCATAATGGGTCAAAAAGCAAGATCCAAAAATATGCTGCATACAAGAAATCCACTTAATTTTTTTTTAAAAAAAGCATAGACTGAAAGTTAAAGAGTGGAAAGCAATAGTCTATGCGACAGGAATTCCCCCCAAATCAGAGTAGCTATCCTCTTTGCAGATCATGTGGATTTCAAACACTGAAGGACATTATATCCTTATAAAGGGAACAATCCAAGAGGAAGAGATGACAATCATAAGTATCTATTCACCAAACACTAGTGCACCCAAATATATAAAACAAATATTAACGGACATGAAAAATCAAATAACACTCATACAATATTATAGGGGATCTCAATACCCCACTGTTACAAATACATAGATCAACTAGACAAAAGGTAAGCAATGAAATACTAGAACTCAAACACTTGAATAAATGAACTTAACAGATGTTTACAGAGTGTTCCACCCCACAAAAGCAGAATACACATTCTGTTCAGCTACACACAGGTTAGTCTTCAAATTAGGCCACATAGTCATTCATAGAACATGTTTAAGTATGTGCAAAGGAACTGAAGTTATCACCTGTATATTATAAAACCATAATGCGATGAAATTGGAGATCAATAGCAAAAGAAAATGCAAAAATTTCATAAACAAATGGAAGTTGAACAACACACTTCTGAATAACCAATGGGTCACAGAGGAAATTAAAGAAGAAATCAGAGAGTTCCACCAATTAAATGACAATAATAATATATATCAAAATCTATTGGACACAATGAAAGTAGTCTTATGAGGGAAATTCATAGCAGTGAATACTCATATTAGGAAAAACAGAGTGAGCCCAATTAAATAACATGTTCCTGAACATCAACCTTCTAGGAAAAGAAGAGCAGGACAAACTCAAAGCTCATACAAGGGAGAAAATTAAAAGATCAGAGCAGAAATCATTGCAAAAGAAACTAAGAGAAACATACAAAAAAATCAATGAGACCAAGAGTTGGTTCTTCAAAAGAATAAACAAAATTAACAAACCCTTAGCCAACCTTATCAAAAAAAGGAAAGAAAAGGCCCAAATCCATGCAATTAGGAATGAAAAGGGTGAAATCACAATGAACCCAGCAGAAATCCAGAGGATCATCAATACCTACTTTGAAAACCTATATGCCAATAAGTTGGAAAACACGGAAGAAATGGACAGATTCCTAGATATGTCTGAATTACCAAAGTAGAATGAACATGACCTAAAAATTCTAAATGACCCAATATCAATCAATGAAAATGAAAATGTAATTAAAAACTTACCAACTAAGAAAAGGTCCTCATGTCTTCACCACTGAATTCTACAAGACATTTAGAGAGGAACTACTGCCACTACTGTTTAAACTCTTCAATGAAATTGAAAGGGAAGCAATACTTCTGAATTCATTCCTGGAAGCAAGCATCACCTTGATCCCCAAACCAGAGAAAGACCCAACCGAAAAAGAAAATATAGGCTAATCTCACAAATGAACATAGATGCAAAAATCCTTAATAAGATACTGGCAAATAGAATCCAGAAGATCATCAAGAAGATCATACACCCTGATCAAGTGGAATTCATCACAGGGATGCAGGGATGGTTCAATATATGCAAATCAATAAATGTAATACACTACATTAACAGAGCCAAGGACAAAAACCACATGCTCATCTCAATAGATGCAGAAAAAGCATTTGACAAAATCCAGCACGCATTTATGATAAAACCCTACAAAACACTGGAATAGACAGTTTCTACATCAATCTGATAAAAGCCATCTATGAAAAACCAACAGGCAGTATCACCCTAAATGGTCAAAAACTGAAATCCTTCACACTAAAATCAGGAACAAGACAAGGATGTCCTCTATCACCAGTCCTGTTCAATAGAGTTTTGGAAACACTACCCACAGCAATTAGACAAGAGATAGAAATAAAATGAATAAAGACAGGAAATGAAGAAATCAAATTGTCATTATTTGCAGATGACATGTTACACTATAAAGAAGATGCCAAAAACTTCACCAAAAGTATTCTAGACTTAAAAAACAAATTCAGTAAAGTACCTGGATACAAGCTCAACACACAAAAATCAATAGCTTTCCTCTACACAAACAACAGACTCACTGAGAGAGAAATAGGACAAACAATTCCTTTCACAATAGCATAAAAAAAAATACAAATATCTAGGAATCAACCTGAGAAAAGTAATCAAAGACCTCTTCTCTGAAAACTATAGCACTCAGAAAAGAGAGATTGAAGATGACATCAGAAAATGGAAAGATATCTCTTGCTCCTGGGTAGAAAGAATCAACACAGTGAAAATGTCCATACTTCCAAAACTGCTATATAGATTCAATGCATTCTTAATTGAAATTCGAGCAGCATACTTCACAGACCTTGAGAAAGCAATCCAAAAATTCATCTGGAACAAGAAGAGACTTGGAACAGCAAAAGCAATTCCAGGCAACAGAGACAAGGCAGGGGGTATTACAACTCCCAACTTGAAACTATACTACAAAGCTGCTGTGATAAAAACAGCATGGTACTGGAAAAGAAACAGATCTGAGGACCAGTGGAACAGATTAGAAGATGCAGAAACAATGCCAGACACACTCCGCCATCTCATCTTCGACAAAGGAGCCAACACCCTCACTGGAGGAAAGATAGCCTCTTTAATAAATGGTGCTGGAGAAATTGGGTTTCAACTTGCCAAAGATTAAAACTAGACCTATTTCTATCACCATGCACTAAACTAAAATCAAAATGGATTAAAGATCTAACGATTAAAACAGAAACTCTGAACCGGCTGGAACAGAGGTTAGGTAGAACTCTTGAAGACATTGGTATAGAAAAGATTTTATGAAAAAAACCCTCAGTTTCCTGTGAACTAGCACAAACAATCAACGAGTGGGATCTCTTCTTACTAAAAAGCTTCTGTACAGCATGAGAAATCACCAACAGCATGAAGAGACAACCCACAATGTGGGAAAAATTTTTCACCTGGTGTTCCTCAGACAAAGGTCTACTCTCTAGTTTTGGGGGTCCCCTTGGTGAGAGACTGGAACCTGAAGACAGTACCCAACGAAACCTATTAAACGAAGGGCATGGGCAACCAGAACTCTTGGAGTTAAGGTGAGGTTTATTGGTAATATTCCTTTTTTATACATTTTTCTGTAGGGTACATCAATCATTAACAGTTTGCAATGCTAGTCAACTAACCACCAGTTATATCTGTGAGTACATAAAGCATCTAAAGAACCATCTCCTTTAACTATGCTCCTTTAATCTTAGTGCATCTTATCTAAATCATCCTAGCTACTTAAAGCTTCTAAAAAGTTTGCTCTTCTTATCTAGTCTTATACCAAGCAAATATTTGAGAGTCTCAAGGGACCACAGTGGAATAAACACTGTGGGATCCACAAACAGCCTTCTGAAGTTATCTTTAACTTCTCTATCTGGGCCTGCCACAGACATCAGGACAATCTGTCTTCCCAAGGCTGTCCAACAGCCCATGAATTTCTCATATCCTCCATATTCTAGAATCTATAAAGAACTTTAAAAAATCAGATCTCCCACATTTAAAGACCCAATCCAAAAATGGGCATCTGAAATGAATAGACATTTCTCAAAGAAGTAGAAATAGCAAATAAACATATGAAAAAATGTTCCACATCACTGATCATTAGAGAGATGCAAATGAAAACAACACTGAGATTCCACCTTGCCACAGACAGAATGGCTGCTGTCATGAAATCAACCAATAACAAATGTTGGTGGGGCTGTGGGGAAAGAGGAACCTTGCTCCACTGCTGGTGGGAGTGTAGACTGGTGCAGCCACTGTGGAAGTCAGTATGGAGATACCTCAAAGAACTAGGATTGGAAGTCCTATTTGACCTAGCTGTTCCCCTTCTGGGTATCTTCCCCAAAGAATTAAAAGAATCATACCACAGGGATATATGTGCACCCATATTCATAGCAGCACAATTTGTAATAGCTTAAACTTGGAAACAGCCCAATTTCCCATCAACTGGAGACTGGATAAAGAAAATGTGGGTTTTATTTTTTTTTAATAAAATGGAGTACTACTCAGCCATAAAGAATGAGAAATTAGAGACATTTATTGCTAAAGAGATGCACATTGAGGCCATACTCTTAAGTGAAATAAATAGGACACATGTGTAAATACTGAATAGTTTCTCTAGTGTGAGAAACTGAAAGTGTAAATAAGAACTTAAAGGTATAATAGATAATGTTAAATAGGAAGAAAATGGGTAAAGGGGAAGGGGAATTGGGAGGGGTAGGGGAAAGGAAAGAAGAGAATGGAATTAATATGAGAAAATGAAAAAATGGAAACAAAGTCTTTGTAAATAGGGAGGGATGGATGGGTTGAAGGGAGGGCAGGGGAATGGGGGAAAAAATAAGAACCAAGAGAGATTATGCAAACATGCAAATTCCCAATGATGAATGTCATTATATTGTATACCTAAAATGTACCAATAAAGTAAAATTGATAAAAATAAAGTGTACAATAGGATTATGTCTAAAAATAATACATATAATTTAAAAATATTTTACTGCTAATAATATGCTGGAAATACACAACCCTAAAGAATATATTAACCTTTCTGTTAGTGGAGGCCTTTGCCTTGCTACTAATGACTCTTGATGGCTCAAAGTGTTGGTTACTAAGGGTTGGGGTGAGTATGACAATGTCTTAGAGTAAGAAAAAAAATACCTTTGATGCATGAATTGACTCGCTTTCACAAAAGGTTCTTCCAAAGCTTGTGATTTTGCTGGATAGCATTCTACGCACAGTGGAGCATCTTTCAAAATCGGAAACAAGTCCCTCAAATTCTGCCACAACTCTAATTTTATGTAATGATCTAAATCCTCCATTATCATTCAATCAATGTTTCTAGCACCTTCATCAGAAGTAGATTCCATTCCAGGAAACCATTGTTTGTGCTCCCCTCTAAGAAGCAGCTCACCCATTAAAGTTTTGTCATGTGACTAGCTATACAGTCACATATTCTGGCTGCAATTTTAATTCCAGCTTCCTTGCTAGTTCCATCATATTTACAGTGCCTTCCGCCACTGAAGTCTTGAAATCTTTGAACATATCCTTCTTGGTAGATAGTGATTTCTTCCAAAATCCCATTAATGTTGGTATATTGGCCTCTTCCCATGAATCACAAATATACTTAATAGCCTCTAGTATGGTGAATACTTTTCAGAATGTTTTCAATTTACTTTGTCTAGATCCATCAGAGCAATCACTGTTACTAGAAGCTATAGTCTTATTAAATATATTCCTTAAATAATAAGACTTGAGATTTAGAGTTACTCCTTCATCCATGAACAGCAGAAGGTACATTGTGTCAGAAAACATAAAAACACTAATCTCATTGTGTATCTCCAACAGAGATTTTTGGTGACAAAGTACATTGCCAATGAGTAGTATATATTTAAAGGAATCATTTTTTCCTGAGCAGCAGATCAAAACAGTGGGTTTAAAATATTCAGTAAACCATGTTGTAAACAGATTTGCTGTCATTCAGACTTTGTTCTTCCATATACAGAGCAAGACAAAGTAGATTTACTATTATTCTTAAGAGCTCTAAGGCCTTGTGTACAGAATAATAATGCCTTCACCTTGGAGTCAGTAGCTATGTTAGCTTGTAAGACAAGAGTCAGCCTATCTTTTGGAACCAGGCACTAACTTCTCCTTTCTAGCTATGAAAGTCCCAAATGGCATCTTCCAATATAAGACTGTTTGTCTTCATTGAGGATCTGCTGTTGAGGGTAGCTATTATCGTCAACTACCTTGACTAGATGCTGTATAACTGCAGCTTCTACCTCAGCACCAGCTGTGCTTCAGCTTGAACTCATGTTTTGGACCGTGCTTCTTTCCCTAAACTTCACGAACCAACTTCTAGCTTTCAACTTTTCTCCTGCAGCTTCCTCACCTCTCTCAGCCTTCATGCAGGGCTTGATGTAATGACACTGTGGAAGACACTTAGCTCCCTCAATCACTTACTGGGCAGAGCTATCCCTCCAAATCAGATTTTTTAGCCTTTAAAATGTTATGTGGCAAAGAAATGACAATGTATTTTTAGACAATAAAGGCTGTGGTTTCTTTGTCAAGTTAACTGCTAATAAGTATCTAAACACCTTTCTAGTTAAGCTGTGCTCCATAGACAAGCAGCATCTCAGATCTTGTTAGAAATGCAGGCTTTGAGATGTCACTCTAGACTTATTAAAGCAAACTAAGTTTCAAGGAGGTTCCCAGTCTGATTATTATGTACACTACAGCATGAAAAATATTGCTCTAACCTTTAAGGCTTGAATGTAAATTCTAGTTCTTGTGTTCTACATATGACCATGGCAATGGAGAGTTAAGGTGGGGTGAATAAAAAGAACACTCTAGTTAAGCAGATTAAATAAGAAGCCCAAATAGAAAAGCATCTATGAGATGACTGAAGTCACACAGAATGATGAGAAAAAATATTCAAGAGAAAGTGATCAAGAACCAGAATCTTTTTATTAGGAGAATGTGATGTCTAATTTCATGTGTCAACTTGACTGAGCCACTGTGTTAGATTTACCATTACCAGGACATAGTACCTGACGCCTACAATTTAAAGGAGGGGAGGTTTAGTCTGATACATGATTTCACAGGGTTCAGTGCACAGTTAGCTGCCTCCAGGGCAAAAATGGTGTGGTGGAAGGGTCTGGCAGAGAATTGCTCAACCCATGGTGTACAGGAAGCAGAGCGGCAGAACAGTGCCAGTGAAGAAGAGGCCAGGAACAAGACACAGTTTCCAAGATCATGCCTCCATGTTCCAAACACACACACCCAGAAGTATGGTTCACTAATTCCCTAGGGAGCTCTCAGTCAACCAAGTTGGCAATCTATCTTAACTGTCTCAGTCACATCACATAAAATTTTATTCTGGGTGTGTCTGATGGTATTGCTGAATAAGATTGGTACTTAAAATGGTAGACTGAACGTGTACATCATCCAACTCAATATGAATAGGCCTTATCCAATCATTGGAGAGAATGAATGGAATGAATGCCGCAGAAAAATTCACTTTCTTTCCCCAATGGCTTGCTAGAACATTAGTCTTCCAGACTAGAACTTAACATGAGATGTTCTTCAGGTCTTCAGGCATTTGACCTTAGACTGGAACTGTACCATCAACTTTTCTGGGTCTTTAGCTTGTAGGTAGCAAATTTTTGTGCAAATTTTCAGCCTCCATAGTTGCATGAGCTATACCTTATTGTATATATGTGTGCTGCTACATTTCTTCGTACAGCATTGATTGGGTACAAAGAACATTTCTAGGGGAACAGATTTTCAATTAAGTTTTCTCTTTTCTGGAATTTGTTCCTTATTTATTATATTTAAAGTTACTAAAGACTTTTCAGTAGCAAAGTGAGTATTGATAATCCATGGGATGAATAGAAATATCTGAATGGTATTTTTCTAATAACTTATCAGAAGCTGGATACCTGAGCATAAAGTATATTGTGTTTTTGGAAGGCTATATTTGTTTTTGGAAAACAAATATAATGATATTGGCTGTTCGCTTCTAACATCACTGAACAAAGAGGTACAAGAAACGGATGAGCTCCAGAACTTAAATTCTTACCTCAAGCAGCATATAAATGACCTAAAAGATTTTATGTGTTCCCAGTGGAATACCCTTATTATTCTTTTTATTATAGTGAGATGGCTGAAAATAAATGCACACTTTCATCCTCTAACTAGTTGAATTAGAACATAAATTGAATTCCCAGCCTCACAGATTGTCTATAGTTAAACTGAGGTCACTGACGGAGAGAGAAGGGGGCTGGTGGACGGCAGAGCAGTGAGTACCAACAACTCAGCTTGCCCAGGACAAAGTGCCAAGAGTCTGGGAACACCAGGTCAGGAGGAAACGAAGGGAGTGGAGGGGACACGGGAACCACGAGGGAACGGAGGGAGGAGAAGAAAATAGGACTGAGGGATACGGAGAAATAGTTCACCTCTGCGGACTGGAGACCGAGCCACCATGGAAAGCGGCCCTGTAGTTGCCTGTGGGGAGGCAGTGAAAACAAAAACTTTTCTGCTGAAGGAGAAATGGAGCCCTCACCGGGACCAGAAGAATCTTAATGCAGAGGGAGGCAGGAGTGAGAACATGAGACACTGTTTACCCGGTGACCCACTGGAATCAATGTTTGGCGAGCGAAGGCAGAGCAACGCAGAGCGCAGTGGTGCCCAGCAGGAGCAGGAGCAGGCGCAGGGTGGGAGTCGCCATGGTGTTTAGGAAAGGGCCCTGAGTTTGAACTTCAGGCTGGAACAGCCCCACAGTCCCTTCACTACCAAATCCCAAGAGTGGAAAGAGGTCAGGGCAGTCCAGTCACGCAGGCTGCCAGCGTTGGACAGCTGACCCAGGGCAATTTAGGGGCTGAGACCGCCCAGACTGCGCTCCAGCAGGCGCAGTGACCTGTCCTCACGGTTAATAGACCTCCGTACCCAACACTGCCCGGGGGACGACCGGCCTGGGAGTCCCAGCTTGAACAAAGCCAAGTCCCACCTGGAGTTCGCCCCTTAACAAGAACCTGAGAAAGGAGCCACAATCCAAAACAACTGAATTTTTTTTCCTATTCTTTATTCGGCTGCATTGTTTTCTCATTTTTAAATTCTCATTGTACTTTTAAACCTTCTGGAAGACAAGATAGGTAAAACACTAGAAGACACAGGAGTAGGAAAACACTTGATAAACAGAACTTCAACAGCACAAGAAATAACAGCAAGAGTCAACAAATGGATTATATCAGACTAAGAAGCTTCTGTACAGCAAAAGATTCAATCAATAAAGAGACAACCTACAGAATGGGAAAAAATAATTTGCCAACTATGCCTCAGAGGATTAATATTTAGAATATATAAAGAACTCAAAAAATTTAAATCACCTAACATTAAAGACCAGGTCAAGAAATAGTCTAGAGAAATGAACAGACACTTCACAGAGGAAGAAATACAAATGGCCATAAAACAATTGAAAAAATGTTCAACATCTTTGGTCACTAGAGAAGTGCAAATTAAAACAACACTAAGATTCTACCTGACTCAGAAAAGAACAGCAATCATTAGGAAATCAAACAATAACAAACGCTGGCATGGGTGTAGCAAAACAGGAACACTCCCGCAACACTGGTGGGAATGCAAACTAGTACAACCACTACGGGAATCAGTATGTAGATTTCTCAAATAATTGAAATTAGACATTCCATATGACCCAGCTACGTTCCTCCTAGATATTTTCTCCAAAGACCTTAAATCATCATACTACAGTGATACTTGAAAACAAGTGTTTATAGCAGCACAATTTGTAATAGCTAAATTCTGGAAGCAGCCTGTATACCCATCAACACATTACTCAATAAACAAAGTGTGCTATCTGTATATATGGAATACTACACAGCTACGAAGAATGACACATCTGAGGCATTTGTAGAAAATGGATGCACCTGGAAAACATAATGTTGAGTGGAATAAATCAGGCACACAAGTTTGAATATTCTGTTGTATTCCTCACTTGAGTGAGGCAAAGTACAAAGAAAATGATAAAAAATAGAAAGGGATGAGGGGACAGATATCATACAATAAGGAAACGATCCAAGGAGACAAGGACAGGAGTAAAGGGGAGGGGAAGGGGAAATGGAAAGAAATAAGACATGCCATGTAAAGGAACCTAGGAACCCTGATCAACGTAAACACTATAAACCATAATACGCGTTAAGACAAATAGTATCAACAGGTATGAAAAAGAGAATTGGGGAACCAGATGAGGAGGAGGGAGAGGGAAGGGGAAAAAAACACCAAGCTGTAATATGTACATGTAGCCACTCCCCAGGATGACTGTAAACTGCGTGGATTACAAGCATGGACCAGTAAAATTTAAGAAAAAGAAGAAATAAAGAATGGGATCCTACAAGTTGGAAAGGGCATGCAAAATGGAAAGACCCTGATCAAGTTTCGCATGCTGAACCCCAAATTTTGATCAGTCTTCTTTGCCAGTGGAAGAGACTAACCCAACCCTGGTGGAAATAGCTTTCCCACTCCCAGTATAACTAGAAAAACCACAGCCATAGGAAAGGCTTCTCTACCTGTAGTGGTATCTGCTCCCTACCAATATAAGGGAATTAACCCCAAGGTTAATTTACTACATGAGTAAAATAGATGTTTTTATTTCTGAGTCAGTGCCATGCGAGACAATAATTCCCCTCAGAACAAATTTTTAAAACCTTTCTTTATTTCTAGGCTGATAACTAGATTTATGTCCCAGAAAGACAATTAAATTACGTACAAAATATGAACCATGTGGAGGGCTATAATACTCGAAAAGAAGAGCTCAAGATGTCTAATCTATACAGACAGAAATATGGAGAATATTTGTGGGAACAGATAGTAAACATGTGGGAAGATAGAAAGGACATAAAATTGGTATAGGATGAATTTATTAACATGGACTCACTAAAAAAGAGACTCTATTTTTAAAGTAGCAGTTTGTTGTTATTGTTTTGTTTTTTGATACTGGGGATCGAACTCAGGACCTTACACTTGTGCAGCAGGCACAGGAACTACTGAACTAAATCCCCGGCCCTAAAGTTGCAGTTTGGTTTGGTTGGCTAGCTAAAACATGGGCCAAGAAGGGGCTCCGAATAATTGGAAATGCGACAGTCACTATGTTTAATGGACAAAAAGATTCAAAGGGTTAGAGAATTGTAATATATGAATGGATATATGTAATATGTGAGTGTATTTGTCACCTAAGACATTTGCACTACACTGAGAAGGTACAGAAAACATACCTTTCATCGACACTATAAAAACTAAATTTATAAAGAGAACCCCGACATCCGTTGAGAGAGCTATGCTTGTTTTCTCTGTAGGACAGAACTTACAATGGAGATGGCAGAAACTGAACTGAGAAACCTAAGTAAAATAGTAGTGATTGAATCCTAGGTAGAAAGATCATGTGACAGGACCCAGCTGCCAAAAGCAGATTAGGTATGGTGACCCAGACGGAAGGCAGAGTCAAGCAATCAGAAGAGTCTGACATATGCATAAGTCTGTGGTGTTTGTTAGTTGATCGAGATGTCTTAAAAGGTGAAATAGACAAGAGACCTACTAAATACTTATTCTGCTTAAGCAAAACTTCTCTAGATCAAATAAACAAAAGTCTGATGTAAATTATAAAAACAAATCACAGGCTCTTAATTAATTATAGATTTGAACCAGTTTATACATTCAGAGCTGGGTACATTTGAGGAACAACAGTGGTACTCTGTCAACATTTTGAACTGTTTATATTTCTTCCATACTTATCCCACATTGTCTTTTATCAGGATAACTGTTCTTTGCAGAAAAGGAAATGATCAGGTCTTTCAGTAACTATGAGACACTGGCCCTGAACTGATACTAATTCTAGGGAACTAAAACTGTCAGTGTGGTCCACAAGTTATCATAACAGCTCAAGGAGGTCAGAGGATCAATAAAGTTTTAGCTCAGGTCTAACAGTGAGTTCCCAAACCTTGAGGTATGTCTCTAGTTCAATAATGCATAATTAGTATAGATACACTCAGAAGCTGGCACAATCCTCAAATTGACTCCCTGACCTGTGGAAGAAGGACTATTATACAAATGAAGGTCAAATGAAAGCCACTAGAACTACCTCTACCTATGAAAATAGTAAACCAAAATCAATACTGCATTTCTAGAAGGATTAGATAGAACAGTTCCTCTTGCAGAACTTGGGGATACAGGGGTAGTGATTCTACTCCACATTCACATTCAACTCATCTATTTGGGTTTTACCAAAGACAGGTGGACTGTGGAGTATGACAGTCAATTTGTGTATGCTTATTGTATCTAATTACTTTCATTGCAACTGCTGTAGTGATGTGGTTTTATTGCTTATACACATCCTTATACCTGCTATGCAGCTGTTGAGCTAGAAAATGCCCATTTCTCTATGCCTATCAATAAGGACCACAGGAAGCACTTTGGTTTTACCTCTCAAGCCCAGCCCTCATTGTTTTATCTCTGGTGTGTGTTGGGAGCAATGCTACATAATTTTAGGGAAAAAACATTTGATTAGGCCTAGTTCTCCTGCCTACAGGCCAGCTATGGCATTTTGAGACATAATTCCATTTTGGCCCCCAGTCACAACTGAGACTTCAATGATCTGGTGATGCTGTGATGCTCCAGGACAAGATTACACCAGCTAAAGACATCCTGGGAGGAACAAAATCTTCATCTACTCAATTCCTCATTGTTCTTGGATTGTTACACTCTGTTTATGCCGATGTACTTAACTCTCTGCAAGCCATTTCTTACATCTGTTTCTCCTGATGTACTGAATAAAAGGTGTGGTAAGCTGAGGGCTTTTGTCTTTGCTGCCCAGAGCAGCACTGATCAGGCCCAAAGCTCAGCTTCTTCTCAAAGTCTCATTTTTTTCTATCTTTCCTGTATAATAAGTTAATTTGCCTTGTGCTGCTGTGGCTCGCAGGAGACTAGTACTTACTGCAGAGGTCCTAGTAACGTCCCCTTCCCCTGTTCCCTACAGGTGTATATCAATTCTTCAGACCACACTGGCTCATAACATTGATGGAATTATGTTGACTGAATCTACTGAGCTACAATCATAACAGCCTTAGACTTATTAGTAAGATATTTGTGTGTTAGATGGTAATAAATAAATCTAACAAAAGTTTGACAGCCTTCTTCCATTGTGAAATTTCTAGGAACCCAGTGGTGTGGGTATGTTGAGATATCCTTTCTACAATGGAAGTTGCTACTTCTGTCCCTTCCTAACACCAGGAAAGAGGAACAGTTCCTCGTGGGTTTCTTTGAATTTGGTGGACTATATATCCTTACGTAGGTATGTTATTCCAGCCTATTCACTGAGTGACCTCAAAAGCTGCTAGTTTAAATTGCCCTTCCACTTGATCTCATGATCAGTGATACTAGAAGAGTTGATGATAGGCAGAAATGTTGTTTGGATCATTTGAAAGGTTCCTATAGATGAACACAGTGCAGCCCCTTGGGTTTAGGAGCAGAGCCTTGCTATCTTTTGCTTACAACTACCTCTATTTTGTGAAATAGCTCTTTGCTACTACTGAGGATTAGTACAGACTGAATATTTATGCCACCAAATTGCCACATGGCTTGATCTTTCACCCTTGAACTGGGTGCAATATGACCTAGAAGTCAACGAAGTTAGACATGCATAGAGGTGCCCATCAGCAAATGGAGTAGTGCACACAGGATTGGCCTAAGCAGGCCCTAAAGACACCAGTAAGTTATATGATGTAGTGGCCCAAATACTTATGATCCCCGCTTTTCTCACAATGCTTTATCTTTCCCACAGGCTCTTGGAAAGTTCTCTGCAAACAGTTGACAAAGGAAGAAAAGGTTCAGGCCTGGCTTACAAATGGATCTACATGATATCCAGGCACCGTCAAAAAGTGGACAGGTATAGCACTAGACCTCCTTTCTGGCATATGCCCTGAAGGACATTCAATGAAAGAAAATCCTCACAGTGACCAGAAGTTTCGACAAGGCATGTATTTGCTCTTTTTCTGGAGGATAAATGGTCAAACATGCACTTACATACCAGCTAGTGGGCTGTGGCACATGATTTGGCTGGATGATAGGAACTCAGAAGGAGCATAACTGGAAAAATAACAAAAATATTTGGGAAGACATGTAGATACTGACTGGTAAAAAATGTGAGAATATGTCCTATGGACATGATCAACAGAGTGACCTCAGCAGAGGAGGATTTTAATAATCAAATAGATAAAATAACCCACTCTGTGGATACTGCTCTGCTTCCTTCTAGTCAATTTCTAATGGATGCATGAACAAAATGTCCATGAATGGAGCCCATGCAAGAATTTAATAACATAGATTTCCAGACACTCATGCTGATCTGGTCTGGTTACAGCCACTGCTGAAAACTGTACCAACATCAAAGATTAATACTTAATGTCCAACACGGGACCATTCTCCAGAGGGATCAGACACCTACCTTGTGGCAGGTTTATTACACTGAAGCATTTCAATTATGAAAAATGATCATTTTACTCTTACTAGAATATAAAATTAGTCTGGATGTGGATTTTTTTTCCCTGGAAAAAATTCATCTGCAAAAACTACCATCTGGATTTTACAGAATGCCTTATATACTCTCCTGGCATTCTGCTCCACATTGCTCTGGTCAAGGAATTCCCTTCACAAAAGACGAGGTATGGGAAGAGGCTCATGTGTATGGAATCCACTATCTTCCATGTTCATTCATAGAGAACTATGATTGGAGAATAAAATGCTATGATTTAATGGTAATAGATCTGGGGAAACTTTGAAAATCCTGTCCCTTCAGATACTTCTCTGTGTTTTTGTCTTCAGAAACAAAACTTTTTTTCCTTTAAGTATATGAAAGTCACCTCTCAAATAAAGGTTTGATCTGTTCAGGGGAGAAGAGACAGAGAAAATTAGAGGCAATCTTCCTGGGTTTTATTACTTGTCATAAGGCAGAAGACCCATGGAGAGGCGAGAATGATCTTCATGTTTCTTATGTTTTCTCAAATGCCACAGGGCCATATTTCTGGGTGACATATCCTGAACCCCATTATTTTCCAGGAGGCCGTATATGCTCTGACTGAACAGCCAATATATGACACTGTTTCTCTGATAACCAAAATGCATGGATCCAAGAATCAAGGGGTGAAAATGTGAGGGAGGCTACATATTATCTCTACAAATGCACTAGCAGAATTTTTGCTTCCTGTTTCCATGACCTTATAATCCTATGGTCTAGAGGTCTGACTTACAAAGAGAGGAATACCACTGCCAGAAGACACACAATGATTCCACTGACCTCGAAGCTAAGACTGATACCAGCCAATTTAGCTTCTTGGGACTTTGCAACAACAAAGAGAGTTACTGTTATGACTGGGGTGACTGATCCTGACTACCAAAAGGAAACTGGAACCCCACTCCATAGTAGGAGAGAAGAAGAGTATATATGGAACATAAGATGTTTCTTCAGGTTGTCATTCAGTATCACTAAATCCTGTAATTAATGTGAATACGAAACTATAATAACTAAACTTATGCAGGACAAATACTGGTCCAGATCCTTCAGAAATTATGGTTTGTGTTACCTCAATAGATAAAAATATAAAGCTGAAGTTCCTGAAGGAGGCAAAAAGAATACAGCAGGGATAGCTGAAGGCAGTAACAAATACTAGCTATGACCATGTAAGAAGTTACAAAAACAAGGACTGTAATTACTATGAGTATTTCCTCTTTATTTTCTTATGCATATTTCTGTTTGTATGAATACTCTAATCATAGCAATATATTTATATTTATTAGTGTATTTTAATCATATTTATTAGTAAGAATTAAGCAAATATATTTTTTCTCTTATTTCCTTATCATATAACATCATCTATATGGACTTTATATCTTAATATTCAGATATTATGAATTTTACATTATAGTATTTAAGATGGGATTTCAAAAGGAAGAATCATCACTTAAGAAGTTTATTTCCTTTCTGGGTGAGGGGTTATTGAATTTTCCTTGTATGTAGGATAGTTTTAACATGTTAGGCAGAATTATGACCTTGTTATTTACTTTGTACAGAGAACAAGTCTGGTTTAAGGCGCTTCCAATGAGTGCCAAATTGACAAGGAATAGATTTATGGTGGTTAATTTTCTGTGTTAATCTAACTGGGCCATGGGTGTTCAGACTTTTGATAAAACAACATTTTCTATATATCTGTGAAAATGTTTCTGGGTATTAACATTTGAGTAAGCAAACTAAGTGTGGAGAGCTTCATGGAATCAATGGAAAACTAAATATAACAAAAAGATGAGTAAAAAAGGGAACTCCTATTGTTGGACTAGCTGAAGTGGAATTTTGCTGTTGTTGTTTTCCTGCTTTTGGACTCAAACTGAAACACCAATTGCTTCTGAATATTAAGGCTGTTAGATTTCAGACATAACTTAATTGGTGTTGCTGATTGCATAATCAACTACTTACACAAGTCTTTAGCCTCAGATACAAACACACACTTTTGACTATCTTGGTTCTCAAGACATTTGATTTGGGATACAAATACATAGCCCTCTCCTAGGGCTCCAGATTACTGACTACAGATCTTCAGGCTATTTAGCCTCCATAGTCATGTAAGCCAATTCAATATTCCAGCACACATACACATACAGGTTTAAATAATATGAACTTTTGCCACCAAAACTAAAACTCACATTGAGGCTTGTCCTTAAGGCAGCAGTATTGGGAAGTGGGGCCTAGTGAAAGATACATGAGCTTAGGAACAGAATATCATAAACAAATCAATGCTTTTCTTAAGTGAATTCATAATTATAAAGCAAGGCCATGCTTTCCTTGTGCCTTCAGCATGTACTTGCTTGTTCATCCACTTTCCATCATAAATTGAAGCAGCATGAAACCCTCTCCAACCAGATGGAGCCATCCAGTCTTTATCTTCCCAGCCTCCAGAACTACAAAACAAAATGAGCTCTCTTTTCTTTATAAATTACCCAGTCTTGGGGATTCTGTTATCACAATAAAATGTGAACTAAGATGATAGTAGGCAGATAGATAGATAGATAGATAGATAGATAGATAGATATAAAGATAGATAATCTCCTATTGATTCAATTTATCTGAGGAAACTTGATTGGGACAAGTAGGGATTCACCAGTAAAATACTTTTAAAGGACATAAGATTAACAAGGAGAAAAAATTTTACATACATTTCTTTGATGAACTAGAAATTTTTAAATATGGAGAAAAAAATTGTTTGGTAGTAATAATGAAATCAAGGATTACCACCCAAATTAAGCCTTGTAATAAACGTGTTGTGAAGAAAAACAAATCCAATGTAGTGAAATAGGTCCAAGGAACCAGAATCATAGAGTATAGCAAAATTTCAACTCTAGTAAATAAGTGAAGGAAAAATTATTAGAAGCAGTTAAGAAATCATGAGTTCAAAAAAGCGTCATGGAAGGAATTAGGAATCAAAGAGGGGTGGGTGTGTGTAACTGAGTGAGAGATAAATGCTCAAATGAATATGGATAATATATGATATATTTCAAATCAAAGGTGAAGGGAACTGAGGTTTTCTAAAAAATGAACCTCTAAGAAGACTCTAAGAGGAAATGAAAACTCAATTAAAATACAGATATTGTAATTGAAGAAAATGAATGACTGTTCATTCCAATAGTTCAAAATAGACTTTATGATGGAAACCTCTCTTAAGTTCCAACTTAAAAAGTGCTGTGTCAGCCTGATAATGAGACCAAGGACAGCCAATACCTCCAACTACAGAAATCATTGCACTTACAAGAAGCTCTCAGTGATCAGGGTCCTGTTAGGGTGACCCAGGATCACTTGGAAAGTTCAAGACTTCAAGGAGGATGAGAATTCCAATGTTGTTGACCACTGAACTAACAGTTGTCAAACATTTGGCAACCATTGCTCTGAAAGATTACACAGCTGTATCTCATAAGCTTTGTCAATCGAGATTGATTTATACCTGAGTAATTCCCGAGAGCCAGTTTGCTGTATAATACATCCATGGACACATTTCCCCATAGTCATAAAGTAGGGAAGCTTCTAGAATGAGATATTACATAAAGAACTGTATTAGGTTATAAAAGGATGAAGAAAAATGTAAACATCACAAACTATAGTTTTGCTCTGTCAACTGTGAATTATGGGTAGGAAGTTGGGAAAGTGATTTCACATATCATAAAATTAATATTTTAATTGGAGACTAAAAGCGATAATTGGAAAATATAAGATGTCATATAATTTATTATTTACACTAACAATTTCAAGATATTTATAATAATTATGCCAAATTCCTAACAATAATTTTGCTCAAAACTTTCAACCTTTATTTTTGTTTAGCCTTATACAAGATTTTGGCAACAGATGGACTTTTAAAGCAATTATTATTGTCATTCTAATCTTCCTTCATATTTATGTGGTAACATATTTCTGACCTAGGAAAATAAAATCTTAATATGTGAGTTATAAGATTAGATTAATATTTTCATTTCTTCATCCTAAATATAGCTGAATTTTTGAACTTAACATATGTCTTGTCTTTTGTAATTTAAAATATTCAGCTTAATGATTCTAGTGACATACCATAAAACACTGATTTCTTTCAATACATTTTTAAAGATTACCACAAAGCTATTGAATCAATTATATGGTTTGCACTTGTATCATTCATAGCAAGATGTACTTAGTAAATATTCTGGTTTAAAATAAGATAAAATTTCAAATATTCTTCATTTACTCATGAAAGTCAAGCAGCACAGCATTCCATCATTCTACACTTGAATGTCAATTTTATTGGCTCTCAGTTTAGGAAATAATTTGATTCTGCCTGTTGACATCTCCAAAATTTACCTTTATTTCAGTGAAATTCTTAAATAATTTCATGCTGAATCATCTATTTTATTTTTGTTCACTGTGCTTCTCCTCCCATCTACACACAGAAACACATGAAAAAACAAAAACAGGTCATTTGTTTGACAAAATAAAAAAAATTAAGATGGAATTTTGGTTAATGTTCCCCTCAGTAAGGTCTCATTGCCTCTCCCAAATTGGAGTGTGGCTTGGAAAAGCAAAAAAAGAAAGCATGAATTGAGAAGTCTCATAGATTTGCGTATTTGTGTTCAACTTTCATCTGTGATATCAATGGCTTGCAGTTGGATAAATTTTAGAACTCCTTAGAGTCTCAGTATTTCCTGAGTGAAATGAGAATATGCATGACTTACTCTACTGATATTTGTGAAGAACAAATTGTCCAAGTCCCTAATTTTTCCAAGATCAGAAGAAATATCAGAATAAAGCACACATGTACTTCTGAAAGTAGAGTTAAAAATTACTTAAAACTCTGAAAAAGGAGATCAAAGAGGATTCCAGAAAATGAAAAGATATCCCTTGCTCATTAATAGGAAGAATTAATATAGTGAAAATGGCCATTATCCTAAAATTATTATACAGATTTAATGCAATCTCAGCCAAAATACTATTAGCATGCCTCACAGAACTAGAGAAAACATTGCTAAAATTCATTTGGAACCAGAAGAGACTTAGAATATCAAAAACGATTCTGAGAACAAAGGCAAGGTAAGAGGCATCACAATCCCTGCCTTGAAATTAGGCAACAGAGTAACTGTGATAAAAACAGCATGGTACTGGCAACAAACAAACAAACAAAAAACTAAAGAAACCCCCAAAACAGACCTGAGGATCAATGGAACAAATGAGAAGATGGAGAAACAACCTCAAACCCACTCAGCCATCTTATCATTGACAAAAGGCCTAAACAAATTAACTGGAAGAAAGATAGCCTCTTTCATAAATGGTGCTGGAAAAACTGGCTTTGCACATGCCAAATATTAAAACTAAACTTATATCTCTCACCATTCACTAAACTAAAACCAAAATGGATCAAAGATCTAAATATTACAACAAAAACACTAAATCTGTTGGAAGAGTGAATAGGTAGAACACTTGAAGTCATAGGTGTAGGTAAATACTTCATGAACAAACCTTCATAGCTCAGGAAATACTATAAAGAATCAATAGTTGGGATCTCATCTTATTAAAAAGCTTTTGCACAGCAAAAGAAACCACCAACAGAGTGAAGAGACAACACACAGAATAGGAAAAAATTTTAGCCAGTTGTTCCTCAAAGGACTAATATCTAGAATATATAAAGAACTGAAAAAAAAATTGGACCCCTCATTTAAAGACCCAATCCAAAAACAGGCATCTGAGATGAATACAAACTTCTCAGCTGAAGAAGTACAAATGGAAAATAAATATATGCAAAAATGCTCAAGACCACTGGTCATTTGAGACATGCAAATGAAAACAACGTTGAGATTTCACCTCACCCCAGAAAGAATGGCTATTATCAAAAAATCAACCAACAACATATGCTGGCAGGGCTGTGGAGAGAAAGGAACCCTTCTCCACCGTTGGTGGGAGTGCAGACCGGTGCAACCACTGTGGGAGCATAGTACTTTACCTTGAACTCCAATACCAGGTTGGCCACAGTAAAACTCAGTACTGGGGAAACGACAATAACCCCTATCTCAGGCAGGTACTTGCATACTGAGTGTTAGATACACCCTGCTACCAAAGAGGAACCCATTATCCAAGCGAGACAGACTTGAGTTATGGCCTACATCACTGTCAGCCAACTAATGTCGGACTTGGGTTCCAAGTAACCCACAGTGAGAGGTGGATCTAAGACACCATGGGCTTTAGCACACCCCAAAGAAGCAAGAAAACGAGAAGATACTGAGGACACTAAGAAATAAAATATAATAACGTATACAGGAGTTCCAATATGCAGCAAGATAGGATATTGGCCACAGAAAATTTAATAGTCCAGTAGAGGGTGTAATGATATATTCAAAGTCCTGTAAAAACTGCCAGCCACACACACTGTATCTAGCAAAGTTGTTCATCAGAAATAAAGAAGAGATAAAGAATTTCATAAACAAAAGCTATGGAAATTCACCACTGCCAGGTCTATGTTATAAGATATGTTAAAGGGTTCTTCAAACTGAAAGAGAAGGCAAATGAGTAATAGAACAACGCCTCCAAGTATAAAACTCACTGGAAAAAGTAAGTACACAGATTCAGAATATGCTAATACTCCAATGGTTATATGTACACTTTCATCGGTAGTATTAAGATTAAAATCAAAACTATTAAAAACTACAATAACTTTAAGAGATTATATAACATAGAGATAAAAACTATATCACAATTTTAAGTATCAAAGACAGAGAGGAGTTATAGTGCTTTTTTGTGATTAAAGTTATCATGTTAAAGTTAAGTATTACAACTGTAAGATGCTTTTTATAACCCTCCCAGTATCCATGAAACAAAAGTTTATAAGTAAATCTTACCTATGAATAATAACTTTGCATGTAAACAGATAATATTATCCAATCAAAAGACAAAGAGCTGCAGAGTGGATTTTTTGTTTAAAGTAACAAGATTTATCTATATGTAGCCTAAAAGATTCACTTAACTTTTAAGGACACATACACTGAAAGTGGCAGCCAACATATTCCAAAACATATTCCATGCAAATACTCATGTGATCTCCATATGGAATTTTTAAAAAGTGAAGCTCAGAAGTGGAGAGCAGAATGCTGGTTACCAGAGGCTGGGGTATTTAAGAGGGAGGAAGGTTTATGGTGATATTTGTTAAAGAATATATAATTTCAGCTAGGAGGAATCATTTTAATAAATCTGTTGTTCAGCATAGTGACTACAATTAATGAGAATATCTTGAAAAATGTGAGTGTTAAGTGTTCTCAAAACAAAAATAATTATGTGAGGTAATGCGGTTGTTAATTAGCTAGATTTAACAATATCCTAGACATGATAAATATATTCATTTTATACTTCAATTAAAAGAGAAATATGTTGTAGGACACATATGCATAATTTTGAGTGGCATGAAAGAGAGTGGAGATGTGAACTGCAGAGACATAGAACGTGGACGAGATGGCTCTACAAGACTGCAGCCTCCTGGAGCCTTAGTATTAACATGGTAAGAGTGGATTCAGAGTTGTAGTTTTTGGAACGTTATTACAATCCTGAACTGTAATTCATGGCTTTGTTATTATACTAAAATGATTATTGCATATGGCACTTATTTTATTAGATACCAAGTTTTATTATAATATGAAAGTGATATTTATTCCTGTAAGTGTGCTTGGTTTGGAGCTTCAATGTTCCCCAAAAGCCCATGTGCTAAAGGCTCGGCTGCCAGTCCCTTATGCTATGAAGAGGAATGGAGCCTTCAGGAGGCAGGGCCTAGTAACAGGAAGTTGGGTCCCTGAAGGCCCTCAAATACAATGATAGGATCTTGCCTGCCCGTCTCTCTACCTATTTATTCACTTCCAGCTTCCATGAGGTTTGAATGTATCTTTCCTCCTTATAGTTTATTATCTCAAGTATTTTATTACAGGGACACAAAGCTAACTGACAGAGATTTTGTGGAAAAATGATATCATAGCAAGGTTAGCATACTTGTGATTTCAAGAGTTCAGTGTCCCTATTGGTGAAAAGGTAATTAAATATCTTACTTACCTAGCACATTATTGCTTGTCACATTACTAGCAAATTAATGATTGCTAGGTCCCATTCTGGGTCTGTACATGTGATGGTTAATTTTCCAAGTTAACATAGCTGATACCCAGATATTTTGTACCCAGATATTTTGTCAGACATTCTGAATGTTGCCATGAGGATGTTTCTAGAGAATTAACATTTCAATCAGTGGACTTTTAGATGATGCTTAAAAGTAGATGAGGCTTACTAGTATAGGTAAATACATGTAAACCTCTGCTAGTCTTTGAAGACCTGAAGAGCAGGAAAAATCTGGTCTCTCCAAAGCAAGAAGTCCTTCCACAGCAGGCTGGTCTGGGTCTCCCTGGCTCTGTGGTTTATCAGCTTGCCCTGGGCTTGGCAATCTCCATAGTCACAAGAACCAATTCCTTAAAAATCTGCCCACCACACACATATACTGTTGGTTGTGTTTCTTTGGAGAATCCTGATTAAAATAATATGCGGTAACAGAATCAATCACTGACTACTTATTAGAAATATTGATCCAGTGATTGCACTCAATATTATACACACAACTGATGTGAAATAATGAAAGATTACTGAACATCATTTAATTAAAATTGGACCATTATGGGCTGAAGTGTGTGCCCCCAAAATTCAGATAATGGTGTTCTCTAAAGAAGTAGGTAAACTAAGATGAAGTCATATATGGGGAACTGATCCAAGATGACTATATCCTCTGAAGCAAAGGGAATTAGGATACTGACATGCACCAAGGAAAAGCTATGCAATAAAAGATGGAAAAAGACAACTGTCTAACAAGTGAGAGGTCTCAAGCTGCGGACACCCTGATCTCAGATTTCTAGCCTTCACAAATTTGACAAATTTTCGGTTTTCTCGCCTCCACTCTATGGTGCATTGTTATGCCAGCCCCTGGTCACCTCAACTCATCTTCACTGGTGGGAAAAGTGTCCCCAGGTCCATACCACTGTGCTCTATACCAGGTGTATGAGCAATATATGCAGAAATTGAGTAGATGCATTACTCAGTAGTAGCTTATGACGCTTTTAAAATATGACATTTATTTGAGAGACAAAGTAAATTTTAAAAACATGTAGTTTTCAAGTGAAAGGAATGGATAATACTCCAGAAATCTTATGGCCACCGTCTGGCCAAGCTGCATGACGTCTTCCCTATGCTCTTTCAAAGAGCAATCTTGCTTTCGGACTCAGGTAGACAGGGAAATCTCCTGTGAGAAACATAAAGAATGACCTAATCTTCATGATCTGCTATTTAAGAAGTTATTTATTGGCTCTGAGGCAGCCAGTCCTTTTTCCTTCAAGATGAAACAGTAAACATTGGAATCACTCTCTTGAAAGCACTCCCAAACCAAAATATCTATTTTCCCTGGGTACCAAGC
Organism: Heterocephalus glaber; assembly: GCF_053883595.1. Lineage (NCBI taxonomy): Eukaryota > Metazoa > Chordata > Mammalia > Rodentia > Bathyergidae > Heterocephalus > Heterocephalus glaber. The sequence goes on along the minus strand of NW_028258156.1, from coordinate 19,251,864 downwards.
CTACTAAGATTTATAAAATTTTCTGAAGCATTTAAAAACCTTATGTGTACCACACACATTGCTCTTTGGCTGCCTGCACCTAAGAGGGAATTGCTGCAACAATCCAATTTTTTCAATTATTTGGGGAAATAAATATTGTTTACTAGTGAAATGGTCTCTCTCTCTCTCTCTCTCTCTCTCTCTCTCTCTCTCACACACACACACACACACACACACAGAGTACCTCCAAGGAACGCAAATTCTAAAATCAAACGATCCCCAAAACCTCCATATCTCAACTCTCCATATATGAGGTTTCTACGTTCACAATTTAACCAATCTTGGATCAAAAATGTTGAAAAAAGAAAAACTGCATGGTCAGTACTAACCATGTATAGGCCTTTTTAAATGGTCATTATTCCCTGAACAGTAGAGTATTAAGAACAATTTATGTATCATTTATATTTCATTAGCTATTACAAGTAATCTGGAGATGATTTACAGGGTTTGGGAGAATGTATCCAGTTCATATGCAAATTTAGTTATCTCTTCATATCCTGAATACCTCAGGGATATCAAAATCTAGGAATGATCTAGTTCTTTATATAAAATGGTAACATTTGCATATAACCTATGCACATCCTCCTATAAACTTTAAATCATCTCTAGATTTCTTATAATGCTTGATACAATACAAATACTATGCAAATAATTGTTGCCTTGATTAAGGAATAATGATCAGGAAAAAATGTCCTTATATGTTCCTCACAGATGAAAATTTTTCAAATATTTTCAATTCAAGTTTGGTTGAATTTGCACATGCAATACTTATAAACACAGAGAGCCAACTGTATGAGGATATTTTATATAAGTTACTTGAGCATTTACAGATTCTGGTATCTACAAGGGAAGAAGGATAGACTGGAACCAATCCTAACAGAATATGGAAGGAAAACTGTATTTAATGCAAACTTTCCCATCAGCTTTCAGTTTTCATTTTATATCACACTATGTCTTCAATCTTAGACCATGCTTTGTTATCATTTAGTTTACAGATGCTAAGTAGTATTTAGTAGCTTTAAAATTACATCCAGGACTTAACATCTATAATACTAACTCTTGTGTCCTTATTGAATCATTTCTATTAAATTATTAAATCATTTAACCTCTCTGTGCATGTTATCACATTTTAATAAGAAAATTCTTTAAGTAGATTAAATAAATATGACCTAATATGTTTTAATATTACAGAATGAAATGTATCAATTAATCCTATACAGAGTTTATAATTAAATTCACTATAATTTAATCATGTCATATCAATTCAAAGACAATTTTATGAGTAAAGAAATCTATTATGGCTCTTATTGTTAATTTCTTAACAAATAAATACTTGTACATTGAAGATTTATTTATGTATTATTTTCAATTACCATTAACTTGTTAGAAAGTAGATACTTATTTGAATTTTTTTTTGGTACTGGGGATCAAACTCAGGTCCTTGCACTTGCACAGCAGGCAGTGAAACCATTGAGCTAAATCCCCAGCCCTAAAAGGTAAATGCTTATTAATAACCTAATACTAGGTTTGAAATTTCTAAATTTAATATACAAATTAATTTTGCAAAATGAATACAGGTTATACAGATTTTGAAGAGGGCAGAATAATACCAAAATGTCTAATTTTTTCCCTCAGAAATCACCCAAATACAAGGGGAAAAATAAAAATACATTCTTATTCACAACAGAGGTAAGAAACTAGACTTAGAAGATATATACATAAAGGGATTCAAAAAGAATGGAAATATTACACAGATATAGAGAAAAGGCAGAGAAAGACTCTATACCAGCAAATGATATAATACCTCCTCAAAGTTAAGAGTACAGCCTGAAATGAAAAATAAAAATCCCTCTACTTATCACAGCAGGAATAAGTATAAGCTAGGGACAGGAAATTCCCTGGAATTCCTTGGTTCTGTGAAGCGAAGTGACAGGCCTGAGAAATCACACAAACTGCATAGATTGTGCGAAGCCTACATGATGAGCCAAAGAAAGAGTTTCAGTTACCAATACCGCCTTCAACGATCAGAGGTAAAATACTGCTGAAAAGAAATGCCAAACAAACCACTAAGATGTCACAGAACTTGGTCTCACCTTTCTCCATGTGATAAAATTTCAGTGTCTTAATGTAAATATGAGTAACCTTGATAATCGCAGGGTTTCTATGAAAACATCATATGAGAAAAGGAGTATAGTAACATTACAGCAAAAGACCAATCAGATAATATTGCCAAACTGAACACAAAAATAACGTCAATTATTTTTCTCATTTCTTTAAACCCAATGAAATTGTATTTTCTCTAAAATCAGAAGAAAAAGCAGCAGAAGAAGTTCTCAGTGAAAACAAGACAATAACAGGTGAAATACTTAAGTATCATCTTATTAGTAAGTTGCCTTGCCTGGTGCTTTCATTTCTGAAGCATCCTCAAAATATCCACACACTCGCCTCGATTTTGCTTCCACACAGCGTTTAGTTTAATGGTGTTTTCATTCTGTTGGAAGGAGACACATGGCTTTGTAACAATTTGGATATGTAGCACTAAGTCCTAGAATAGTACTTAGCACCCTGTATCTACTCAATAAATATTTACTGACTAATGACTGTAGAACCTTGAGAATGTACTGATGAATGTTAGGATACTTTACCAAGCATTAAAAAAAAACCCACAGAAATTTGATTAATAGCCATTAGCAGAAGTTTTTAGAATTAATGACTGAGAGAAATGTCACACGATAAATGGGAGGAATCACTTGTATTGATAAGTAAATCTCAAGTGGCAGCAACATTTTGTGAGCAGCTGTTTCTGATGGAATGACAATTAACTTGCTACAGTGAGTGAAATCAGGAGCTTGGTAAACCAATCCTAACAAGTTTAGGTCCTAACCTATTATTGATGCAGCAACAGAGTACTCCTTCCAGAGAAGTAGAAATAACACAGGTGACTCTACAATACCATTATGATGACCAGAGAAACATACATAACTCAATGTCCTTGATCTTGACTATGATGTATACTGTGATAGACAGAACCCTAGAGGTAGCCAGCTACTTGAGTCTGATGAAATAAGCTATCATATCAGTTCTCAGTCTAAACATCAGTGAGACAGAGAGAAGACAATATGACTATGAACTTCATTCAGTGTTAACAGAAATCAATCAGTTCTAAATGCCTGTGGGACAAATTCCACATGATCAAGCAATTTGGCATAAGTTCTAAATAAATTACATGAATTCTATAATAGTGCAACTGAAATATAATTGGAATTAGCTAGGATTAACACTACTTGAGGCTTTGCATACCCTGAAACAGAAGCAACCCCAGATAATTCTGCTCAAAAGTATATTATTTCTTTTGATTATAGTTTACACTTAACTGTTATCAATGTACATAAATAAGCAAGGAAATATTACGCAAAACACAATTCTATTTAACCTCAGACGAGTTGTCTCATTGAAAATTTGACTGGGTGAATATAAAACTATTTATGAAAAGCAGTTGTAAAGAGGATTTTGAAGAGTTACCTTTATTGTTCAAATAACTGATTAGACTCTACTCATAAGATTTCTAAAATTACACATTTGTGTCCTATTTATTTCACTTAAGAGTATGGCTTCAATGTGCAACCATTTAGCTATAAATGTCTCTAGTTTCTCATTCTTTATGGCTGAGTAGTTCTCCATTTTATAAAAAAAAATCCACATCTTTATCCAGTCTCCAGTTGTGGGCAATTGGGCTGTTTCCAAGTTTTAGCTATTACAAACTGTCCCACGTAGTTTCTCTGGTGTGAAAAACTAAAAGTGTAAATAAGGATCAAAATGTATAATTGATAATGTGAAATAGAAAGAAAAGGTCTAAAGGGGTAGGGGAAGTAGGAGGAGTAGGGGAAAGGAAAGAAGGGAAAGGAAAAAATATTTAAAAAGGAAAAAATATGAGAAAAGGAAAAAATGGAAACCAAGTCTTTGTAAATGGGGGGGGTGAAAGGAGGGCAGGGGAATGGGGAAAAAATAAGAACCAAGATACATCATGTAGAGGTACAAGATCCCAATGATGAATGTAACTGTATTGTATATCTAAAATGTACCAATAAACTTAATGAAAAAAAATAAAAGATTTTTAAAATTAGCTGGCTATGTGGGTATTGGGAGGATGTAACTGCATGACTTTATTTCCAAAATTAATGCGACTTTTCCTTGGCTTTTCCTGTTAATGTATGCATAAGGAAGGTGATATAAGTCATCAAAGCATGTATTTGTTTCACAAAATTTGACAGCAAATACTCAAATAGTAACCTAGAAGGTGTCATAAGTTTATTCTCTTTACCAAATAAGAACAAACTATGAGTTTAGTCCATTGACAAGCAGTTAGAATTAATCTTGTCTTTTGTCTGTCATATTAGTAATATTAGCATTAGATGTTGACTATAGTTTATATATATAAAACCAACTCATAAATTATCACAATATGTCACTAAGATACTTGTCTGCTAATAACAGGAAGCAGATTGCCAATGCTTGCTTTACATTTGATAACTTGATTTGTTCCCTTTCAAATGCCAAACGTAGACAAGCATGTAATACATTTAAAGAAAGCATTCATGTAACCAAGTTATTGTCAAAAAAAGTGATTATTACCAATAATTCCTATCTGGAGGTACAAATAACATTTATGGGAAATTTAAAATAATCATAAGAGAAATGTTTTGGGGATAGACTACACCCAATTAACGTTCTCCTCACACATGCAGTCTTCTGGAGTACAGATTAGTTTCCCAAATTAAAATATTTTATAAATGTCCAAAGGCAGCAACATAGATTTATTAGCACTTAGCTTTGTATATGACATTCTGGAGGTATTTTAGAAGTAGCACATGAAACAATGACCCGGGCTTAACTAAAATACCTGGAGACTGAAAATCATAGTTAACACATCATCTCTAGTTTTAGGTCCAACATGTAAAGAACTTAGTAGCCATCTCTCTCATACTTACTGAAAGAAAAATATCTGAACTACCTAAAAATTCAATCATATTTATTGGGTCTCTCAAGAACTAATGTTGCAGGGAAAACTACCTCCCTGGAATCTGAAAGACAGCTAAATGTAGAGCCATCAACTACAGAGAGCACTTAAATGTTAATCAATAAATAACTAGAAGTTGAATGTGAATGAAGTGGGAGCATGAAACCTCTACAGAGTTTCAAATTTTCAGGAGCTTTTTCTCTAGGAAACCCATCAGGTTCTTTCAGTGAAGAGTCAATATAAGTCCACATATAATTCTGGCAGGGATAGACAGTAAGTAACCCTTTTAAAATACACGCAGTGATTTCTCCATAAAAAAAGGAAAAAATTACCAGAGCCTTATCTTACAAGGCAGAAATCAAATTACCCAATTTCAACTCCCTCTAGCTTTTCTGTTTCACCTAAGTGTGTGGAGGTGAGGGGGAGGTAAAAGTTAATAAACGCTTGTAGTGGCTGCATCCTAGGGAATGACTATTAAAATACTGAGAATAAAACATATGATTATAGGATTATGGAAACTTTCTTTCCCTTCTCACATTATCACTACTTCAAAAGAGCTCCTGTGCAGTAGCAGGTAATTATAACTTAAAAGAACTACCAGGTGCAGATTCCATTTAAAGAGCTATCAGAGAAAACACAACATGACAGAAGAGTAAAAAAAAAGTGGAGGAACTTTAACCTATGGAACATACAGCTATAAGAAGTAATATTAAACACAGCCTAATTTTTATGCAGATTAACATGACACTTCACACAAAAGACCTACTCAGTTCCTATTATCTGATAGAATATATCTGGCTTGCAACAGAAAACTATAAAGCATGCTAGAGGCAAGAAAGAACACAAGTGAAAACAAAACTACCATGTGGACTAGATTGAAATATAAAACATGTAAGAACATGTAATTGTGATTAGTATGTTAGCTGATCAAATTAAAAACTTAGACAATGTGACATAATATTTTGGTAGTGAAAATAAAAAAATAGAAACTGTAAGAAGTTTTCAAAATGAAGTGTTAGGAAATAAAAATTATAATAACCAAAATAAAGAATGTCTTCCACAGCTCATCAGCAGTTTGATATGACCAAGCAAAGTATCAGTCATCTTGAAGATATTTCAATGGAAACTTTCCAAATTGAAATTCAAAGAGAAAAATGAATGAAAAATATACAACAGAATACCCAAGACCTATGGGGTAATTTCAAAATATATAACATAAACATAATTATTGGGAAACAAAGAGAAAACAGAAGAAATACCTGAAATAATAGTGGATAATATTGTCTAAAATTAATGACAGACACCAAACTACAGATCCAAGAAACTCAAAATGCATGAAGCAGAATAAATACTGATGTATATTATATTCAAATTCTAAATAATTGAAAACAAAGAGAAAATATTTAAGGAGGTCAGAAGATAAAAACACTTTAATTGCAAAGAACAAGGATAAGAATTATAGTGGACTTCTCATCAGAAATTATATAAGCCTGCAATATTTGTTGTAGCCTATTTTCTGTTGCTACACCACACCTGGGCAATTTTTAAAGAGTGCAAGTCTATTTATTTCAGGGTTCTGAAACTGAGGAAGTTCAAGATCATGCACTAGCATGTGGTGATTGTCTTTTAACTTCATCGTAGCAGGGCAGAGGGCAATTGTCACATGGTAAGAAAGAGCAAGTATGCTAGTTTAGGCTCCCTTCCTCTTCTTAAAAGACCACAAATGTTATCCTGGGAGACCATCTATGTCCAAATTTCTCCCCAAATTCTACACTTTCAATTATTATTAACATATGAATTTAGGGATTAAATTTCCAACCAGAGTTTTGGAGGGGACAGACACTCAAAGCCTAGCAAGGGGTAGCAAAATTATCCTTCCAAAAATAAATAAATAAATAAATAAATAAATAAATAAATAAATATATGACCAGCTAACCCAAAAAGAGACACTGGAGTGAACTCTTTTACAGGATACTGGATGAAAATCAATCTGGAAGGAAAGCAAAGGTATGAATGAGTAGACCAATCAAGTAATTAATATAATGGAAAACTAGGATTATCATCACCCCTGGCAGAGAACATTTGACTTTTCTTGAAAGGGTCATTAGATATTATGTTCACTAAGGAATCTGATGTCTTTAAATGTCAGAGTTAGTGCTGAGGTGGTACATTTATGAAAACTATGACAAGCCTAAATTTTAAAAAACCTAATTGTTTTCTGATATTCTGGGAAAAACAAAAAATGTAAAGTGTGAGAGTATCTTCCTCATAGTGCAAATGAAAGAGAGAAAGGGGGAGGGGAAGGAGAGAGAGAGCAAGGGAGCAAATAAAGACAATGTATGATCTCTATGGAATACAGCGGGTCAATACTACACATGATATTGGAAATGGAGAATAATACTACAATTTTAACAGATATATGATGTGCCAAACATTAATCCCTTGCCATAAGTACAAAGTGTAACGAGTAAAACTACATAAAAATAGACTTTGTAGTTGATGACAGTATGATGAAAAGGATTTGGAGAAATTAATTTGGACTTTCAAGAAAAAAAACAGTGGCGAACAATAGTTAAAACACTAAAGATGAATTTTTTATTACAATTGTTAAAAAGAAACCACAATATGGAAAGTGTTCATTCCCAACACAGAATGGACAAGTAGGGATTTATACCGAAGAAGCAGGGTGGGAATCACTGGATGGAACATCACTAGGGGTAAATTAAGTAAATGTAAATTAAGTAAATTAAGTAAATGTAAATTCTGGCTAATCCAATTGACAAGGTCTTGCTGAAAGCATTCCAGGTGATCAGGTACCAAAAGTAAGATATAATGATCAGATGCTAAAGGTGATCAGATATTTAGGGCGAAGGGTTTTTGCTAAGCTGATTTAGCAAGATTCTTATTTAAATTGGCAATAAAAGCTCAACAAGGATAGGCTGTAAGGTAGCAGGCTGGAGGGCACAGAACAGTTGCACTGGAGTTTCGTCCAGGAGAGATTGTTTATTAAGGGAACTCCATTTATGGATACGTGGGCAACAAAGAGAAAGTGTCCATATATACTTAAATATCTCATGAATATGTACTAAAATGTTTGAATAACTGTGGATGATGGAAGAAAAAGAATAACTGAAGCAGAATTCTTAGTTCCCATTGGATAGCTCAAACTCTGTCATTCAGTGGAAAGTTTTAAGATTATTTTTTTGCACAAAGTATTTCCGAAAACGCTGTAAAATAAGTTATAAAAATAAACCTAAAAAATATTTGGCAAGGAGACACTGTTCAAGGTAAGAGCTGATATTGAATGCATAAAAAAAGACTCCTATCTACTCTTTCTCATTAGTGGAAAACATTCTGGGGAAGAAAGACAGAGAGTTCAGTAAAATCATGGAAACACACTCCAATGACAAGAGACATTGTAGAAAAACTACTAATGGTATTTACAAGCAGGAGAATTCTTCTCTACCTATAGAAAGGCTGAAGCAGAATGTACCTGATTTTGAGCCCTAGCTTTTTAGTATATGTCACATAAACTATGTAATTACAAAGAGAAAATGTTTCATGACTGAAACAACTCCCTCTTTTGTAAGTAAAGTTGAAGTAGACAAGTTAGACACCTCATGTATGAAATCTAGGCCAGAGACATACTAGACCCAAAAGCTGTGCTTTGGTCTCACACATCTTTATCCATTGTGTAGATCTCACACAAGGTGTATTCTGAAAATATTACTAAGTTTTCAAATTTTGTGAAATCACTTTCCTGTTATAGTCTGATTTAATAGTGGTCATTCGCAATGTAGAGACTCACCATTCACACTCCAAGAATTCAGCTGAGACAAGAAAGCCTGTGCTTTGGGTACAAGGATCATGCCCTACGGCAGGGATGGTGAACCTTTTACAGCTTTCAATGACAATAAACAGTCCACTGTGACATGTGTACCACAGGTTCACCACCACTGTCCTAAACACTAAGCTAGATGTAATTTTCCAAAAAAAAGCTAAAGAACTTAGTTCAAAAGAATTACTTCTTAATTAAGAAAATGTAAAAGAATTGCATGATTAGATGAATCATTTGTTTTGCCAAATCCTTTGCATCTTTTTCAGATAATGTGGCTAAATAACATTTAAAAAAAATCTGTCCCCTTGTATGTTTTTTATTCCTAATTATTGAATAGAACAGTATGGAGAAATAATGACACCACCATTAGGCTGCCTAAAAATCTCTAGAAATATTTTATGGCAGCTCTCTTTGTTCTACACATCCTGAGGATCGAACAGTTCTAAGCATCTGAAGGCTTTCAACAGCTCTGCATCCTTTAGGGGGAGGAAGTGGCACATTTAACCTAATGCTATTGATTAATTTAAACCAAGAGAGCAGTGAATCTTGACTTACTTTATGCCTCAGCATATATCTGTGCATTATATCGCCACCCTTTTGCCAAATACATAATCCCTCTGTCCCCCAGGCTCCCAGACAAAAGGCTCCACAAACACTTTTATCTATTCAGCAGCTGCTTCCCATTTGAGGCTGTTGCCCTCTGGAGTTTATCCATGCTGCCACACTTCTTCCTGCAGCATTACAAACACAACTGAAGTGCCTCCAAGGCTGTGAGAACAGAGTGGAGAGGAAGGCAGAATGTAGCTGTCTAGAAACAAAGCAGTGACCGCTGCTTTGAAAGGGACACTTAATGCTCTCCCACTGGCACTGAAATATTCATCAGTCCACTTGCTTAAATAATTCTTCATATGAAAAAGACAATCCACGCCTTTTGGGTTATTTATCCCCATGCTTCCTATAATTAGTCTGCTATAGTTTCTACTTACTGTGAAATTCTTAGTTTTAAGTGGTTTTTTCCTTGATTTTTATGAAGGTAATTTAAACATATACACACCAAACACAAATAAATTCAGTAGCAACAATTACAATAAATATGGTGCTCTCCAGGGTTTGTTTTTTTTTCCCATTAAGTTTATTGGTACATTTTAGGTATAAAATACATTTACATACATCATTGGGATCTTGTACCATTACATGAGTATCTTGGTTCTTTTTTTTTTTTCCTCTTCCCCTGCCCTCCCTTCACCCCCTCCACCCTTCCCTATTTGTAAAGATTTTGTTTCCATTTTTTTCTTTCCTCATATTTTTTCTTTTCCCTTCTTTCCTTTCCCCTACCCCTCCCACTTCCCCTGCTCCTTTAGAACATTACTTCCTATTACACAATATCAATTACACATTTTTAAAATTAAAATATCAAGACCTAGGAGTCATTACCACAGATTTTACAGAATTTAAAAGGATATAGAAAGCATATTTCAAAAATCTGTTTTGAAATAAATTTGAAGACTTCTAAGAAGTACTTGGAAGACAAATTAATGAAACTGACTCTGGAGGAAATATAAAATTTGAATAGCACCTATTAAAGAAAGTATATTCCTAGCTTGAAAACCTACCTATATGACAACAACAGCCTCATATACATTTTAACTGATAAATTATATCAAACAATTAAGGCAGAAAAAAAGGAACACTTCTCCCCTCAGTTTAGGACATCAACATTGTGCTAATCCTAAAACTGGATAAAGATAATACAAGAAAAAAGTATGAACATAGATAGAAATTTGTTTAACAAAACAAACTATTGGAAGTCAGATCTGGCAGGATATAGAAAGTGGTTTTGTTATAGGGATGGCAGTGTTGGTTCAGCCTTGGAAGATCCACTCCCAAAAGTCATCATTTTAACAGAGGAAAGGAAAAAGCCATATGATCCTGTTACTAGTTGGAGAAAAGATATTGGACTAAATTCCACAGCTGTTCATGGTAAAAGCCATCAGGAGACTAGAAGTCGAACAGAAACCTCTCAACAGATTAAAGACATGTACTCCATACTTCTAGTGAGAATGCCTATTATGAATGGAGAAGATACAATGCTTTCTCCTTAAGGTGGGGAACAAGGGCAAATATGCTTGTTCTTCACCTGTCCATTAAACTTTGAAACCTAGGCCCAAACCAAAATAGTGTGACAATAAAATGACACAATTAGGATAGGATTGGCAAAGTAGAAGCAAAATCTTTATATGTAGATAAAATGATCATCTACAGAGAAAATACTAAGAAATCTCTAGGAGCCCCTAGAACTTGTATTTGAATTTAGCAGGATTAGAAAACACAAGGTATATATAAAAATTCAGGTCTGTGTATACTTGTTATAAATGAAGAATTGGATATTGAAATTTAAAAGTTATGTAGGAGTACAAAGGACCCAGAAAAATAAAAATAAAAACAAAAAACAAACAAACAAACAAAAAACAGTGTTGGAAGATGTTTAGTACCTAATTTTAAGACTTCTAAAGCTACAGTAATCAAGGCAGTGTTGGGTTAAGGAAAGACATACAGATCATTGGAATAAAACAGAGAATCTAGAAATAGAACCACACATATATGGTCCACTAAGTTTCAAAAGATTATTTAACATTAACATTTTATAGAATATAAACTCAATTCAAGAGCGGAGAAAAAGATAGTTTTCAGCAAATGGCACTAGACCACCTGATATGCATATATAAAAAATTAACCTCAACCCTTTATTTCCATACATAAAAATAACTTGAAGGGATCTATGAACCTAAATATGAAAGCCTAAAAGTATAAAGCTTTAAGAAGAAATTATAAGGGGAAATGTTTTGAATTTAGGGTAGGCAAAAACTACCTAGGATACAGAAAACATGATGTATAAAAGAAAAAAATTGATAAATGAGAATCCATCAAAATTTAGAACTTTAAATGACATCACTAAAATGAAAAGTAGTCCTTAAACAGACCATATTTACAATGTGTATAACCTATGACCAGAATATATAAAGAACTCTTACAGCTCATTAATATACAACCCAATTAAAAAGTAGACATAAGAAGATAAATAGCCAGTATAGCACAAGGAAAAGTGTGCAACTCTAGAATCAGAAAAATACTAATCAGTACAATAACAAGATTGAATTATACACCCATTAGGGAGATGAAGTTAAAAGTTTTAAAAGCCTTGTCATGACTTTTCTTTTTGTTGGATTCTCCCCCTTTGAGTTTAATTTGTCACGCCCAAAGGACTCATTCTGCTGGGCTTCCAGGGGTTATGATCCTCATTGTCTTTTCCTAGGATGTTATCTAAAATTTTTTGTTGTGCTGGTTTGCTATTCATGAAGTTTCTGAGCTGATCTTTATCATGAAAGTATCTTATTTCTCCATCAATTTTGAAAGATAGTTTTGGAGGGTACGTCAATCTGTGTTGGAGGCTGTTTTCATTTGGGGCTTGAAATACATCACTCCAAGCTCTTCTTGCCTTGAGGGTTTTCACTGAGAAGTCTGCTGTGATTCTGATGGGCTTTCCTTTGTATGTGATTTGTTTCTTTTCTCTCACTGCTTGTAGAATTTTGTTCTTCTGGTGGATTTCTGGAATCCTAACTATTATATACCTATGTGTAGTTTTTTTTGATTAAGGCTAGCTGGAGTCCTATATGCCTCACTTATCTGTATGTCAACTTCTTTTCCCCTGCTTGGGAAGTTTTCTGCCATCACTTCTGTGAACAGGTTTTTTTATGTCATCTGCACTCTCTCCTCTTTCTTCATTGACTCCAGTAAGTCTTATGTTATTCTTCTTTGCATCGTCTAGCAGCTGCTGGATTGATTTCTCATGGTCCCTTACAATTTTAAAGCAATTTTTCTTTTCCTGGTGACTAATTGCAATCTTATCTTCTATATCTGAAATTCTATCCTCACATTGGTTCATTCTGCTGTTCAGACTTTCGATGGAGTTTTTAATCTCCTGGAAATCTGTTTTCATCTGTTTTATGGATTCCATGTGTTTCCTATGTTGGGATTCCATCATTTTCCTCAGATCCTCTATCTTTTAATCTGTGTCCTCTCTAGATTTATTAAACATGTCTTGCACTATGAGCACAATATTTGCTGTTATCTGAGTAATTATTTCTTATTTCATTTTTCCCAGATCCTCTTTTGTTGCCAGTTCAGAGAGTCTAGGTGGTTGAATATCAGATTGTTCCATCTCATTTCCCTTTGAGATTGCTGTAGGTGATATGGAAGTCTGTTTTTGAGGCTTGTTTATGTGTCTTCTCATTTCCACAGCGGGGAGGGGGCTTCTGGCACCCGCACGGCTCACCTTCTCTGCCCTAGGAGTGTGGAATGGTGGCAGGGGAGCCTCCTTCTGGGTGCTGGGACTGGCTCACCTTCTCTGCCCTAGGAGAGTGGAATGGTGGTAGGGGATATTCTCCAGGTTTTAACACCATGAGTGATTTTGTATTGGTCACTGTTCCATCCCTGAGACAAAATACACAACACCCACACCTGAAAACAGGAAGTATTTCTGGGCTCAGTGTTTCAGTCCATAGCAGGCCAGTGCCAAGGCAGAAACAGGGTAGTAGAGGGTCAAGGAGGAGGAAAATTTGCTTTACACTTGGCAGCCAGAAACCAGAAAGAGGGGAGGAATGGGGGAAGCTAGACAAACACTCCAAAGTCACAGCCCATGTGATCCACCTCCTCCAGCCAGGAGGACCTCTCCCAAGCAGATTCAGGTATAAATTATTAATGAATTAATCTGCTAATGAGTATAGCACCTTGTGATTAATTCACCTCTCAAAAGCCCCACCTCTAAACACTCGAGACTTTTGGGAGACATTCTAGATCTAAACCATAAGAGATCCTCTTTATTCTTCTAGTATGGATACCTCTTCTTTTCCTTTTTTCCCAGAAATTCAGTCTCAATTATGTATCAGATCAGTCTTAGTTTTGGTTGTTTGTTTCATGCCTACTTCTAGGCATTACCAGCACAAGGCCCTTCTTGAAGCAATTTAACAATCTGTTGACAAAGAGACCACATCTCTGAATTAATGTAGATCCTTCTCTCAAGTACATCTGCATCACCAAAGAAATTTATCAGGATTTTTTCAACTCAAATTTTATCCACTTTAATTTCACATGCATTTCACATTTTCAACTGCAAACACTGTCATATATTCAATGCTTTATATGTGAGTGGATAGGAAATATTTCAGTATATTCTCTAGTTTTGTATAAATGTGTCTGAATGCTCCACTATACATCCTGCATTTATAGCAAAATATGTAGTCAAATATCTTCAGTCTTAACATATATTTTGCCAACTCTTTTGTCACTTAAACATTTAGTAGACTTATAATTGAACATACTTTTGGCAAATCAATCTAGAATGAGATTTTTGGTGATACTAACAAGGGAATAAAGCACATTTCAAAGAGCTAGATAAGCGCAGAAAAAATATACTGCCATGTATATTTTGCACTATTTTTGAAATACAAAATCTTTGTAAGTTAAAAAAAAACTATTGTAGTATAACACAGAGAACATTTATATGTGCATTTGCCATTTTAAAGTGTACAATTCAGCAATTTTTAGAATATCCACAAGGTTATGAAACATCACCACCATGTAATTCTTTCCTACTCCAGAAAGAAACCTGAACACATTAGTATTCATTCTCTGTTCTTTTCACTAACCCAGGCTACCATTAATATACTTTCTGCCACTGTGGATTTGCTGTTCTGTACAGTTCATATAAATAGAATCCTACAATGTATGACCTTTTGTGACTGGCTTCTTTTAACCAGCATAATATTTTATAAGGTTTGTACATTTTGTAGCATGAGTAAATATTTCACTTTCATGGCTGAATAATATTCCTTTTATGGATATGTCACATTTGTTTCTTCATGAATTAGTTAGTGGCTATTTGAAATACTTGTTTTAGCTTAGTATAAATAATGCTGCTATGAATATTTGTGTAAAAGTTCTTGTCCAACATATTATTTTCTACTTCTTAAAAGATCACAGTCATGTAGGGGACTGGGGATTTAGCTCAGTGGCACTGGCCTGCCTCACAAGTGCAAGGTTCTGAGTTCAATACCTGTTACCAAAAAAAAAAAATTATGGTCATGGGAATGTAAACTGCTTGTGAAGTATCTCACTGGTATTTTTTTTCCATTTCCCTAATAACTAATTATAAATACCTTTTAGTGTGCCTCTTGGTCATCTGTTTGTTTGTTGGAAAAATGTATTATCGAATTCTTAGCCCATTTTTTATTTGAGTTGCATCTTCATTATTGTTAAAATTCAAGGTCATTAAAGACTTACCTTTATGTTTTTATCAGATATTTACAATTTTATCTCTTACGCTTAGGTCTTTGACCCCTGCTATAGTTTGAGTGGTTTTGTTCCCCCAGAACTCATGTTGCAAACTTAACCCCCAGTGAAACAGTGCTGGGAGGTGGGGCTTCATGGGCGGAATTTGGAGCATGAGAGGTCTGCCTTATTGCATAGATTAGTGATGCCATGAAGTAGGCTTCTTAGAATTGGCTCCAGTATCATCTTTTGCCATCCAAAGAACAAATTTCATGTTGGAAGTATAGAAGCTTGAAACTATACTCTTCAAAGCAGAAACCATATTCTCACCAGACATTAGATTCTGGTGCCCTGATTTTGGACTTCCCTGCCCCCAGAAACACAAGGAAATAAATGTGTATTCTTTATAAATCACCCATTCTGTGGTATTTAATTCTAGCACCAAAATAGAGCAAGAATCAATTTCATTAATTTTTATATATGGTACAAAGAGTACACATATATACAAAATTTTTGTATATAGTTCAAATTTACTCCTTTATGTGTGGATATTCTAGTATCACTTGCTGAAAATACTATTCTCTCTTCCTTGAATGGTATTGACACCTAGGTCAAAGATCAACTGTCTGTTGATGGGTTTATTTCTGGATGCTCAGTTATATTACACCAATCTATCTTTTCTATCTTTCTATGATCATACTTCCTTGGCTGCTGTACTGAGTTTGAAAATTGTGAACTGTGAACATTCCAAATTTCTTTGTCAAGATGATTTTAGTTATCTTGAGACCTGTTTATGAGTCAGATTTTCTTGCTTCTTTCCATGATTTATCATTTTTGTTAAAAATTGGGCATTTTTAAAAGAATAATGCAGCAAGTCTGAAAATAAAATAACCACTGATCCTGAGGTTTCTGTTGTTGTAATTACTGTTTAGTTACTTAATTACTTCCCTGACCCAGTCTTATAAAGTATGTATATATGTCAACTTGACTTGAAGTCTGTGGTGTTTATTAATGGTCAGTTAATAAATGGACAAAGTTTTCCTTAGATGACCAGAAACTGTGAGGATGCCAGGGTATGGATTTTGCATTAAATCAAATAACTTACAACTCTTTCTTACATTTTACTTCTTGTTCTAAAAAGCCTCCAAGTGATTGAGAACTAAGACCTTAGCAACTTAATGGAATCCTTCCTGAGTAGGTTTCAATCTCATATGTGGACATGGCCACCCAGATTCCCATGAAAACAGAGTTTTCCAAGTCCCTAAGCACAGATCATCCTCACATTTTCCTTTTGACCATTCTATGTAGCCTGTTTTGGGGGGAGATTTTTTTGCCACAGCTATTACCCATGGTTTCGATAGCCTTACTGTTAAACCATTCAACAAAGTCTACAAAGGAAGAAGCTTTTATCACCAGGTAAATTTGAGTGAATTCAATTAAAAGCAGTCCTCTCAAGTGTACCCTTCCAGGAAATCACTGCCCAGCTCATATGAGTCAGCATACTGTTACTATGATGATTAATCTTGGTTGTCAACCTAATCAGCTTCAGAGATGCCTTGGAGATCAGTAAAACACACCTCTGGATGTATTCTGTTGGTCATGTGACTTTGGGGACAATATCTGGTCACTGACCTTCTCTTCTCTGGCACTGTTTCCCTGCTCTGATTTCTGGGTACAATCAACTAAGCAGCTCTGCTCCACTGTAACTTTCCACCAAGTTTCTGCCTTGAAATCCACTGACCATAAACTGAAATATCTGAAACCAGAAGCAAAATAAACTTCTCCTCCCATAAGTGGAGATATTTTGTCACAGCAATGGAAAGATTACTGATACAGAAAATTGGTACAGAGAAGTGGGGTCGATGTTGTAACTATACCTGACCATGTGGTTCAGAAACATTTGGAACCAGCTTGCAATAGGAGTTTGAAGTTTGGAGAAGAGGGCAAGTGATGTGCTAGAATAGAGTAAGCAGAGCTTGGTGGGCCATTCTGGTAGGAGCATAAAATAGAATGGTGGTAGGAAAACAGACATTAAACACTGCTCAAGAGGTTTCAGATGGGAAAAAGGGCACTATTGGGAAATGGACTAGAGGCTATGCATGCTACCTTTTCATAAACAAAAAAAACTCCAAAAATTGCCTACATTTTATCCATGCCTTAAAACTTTGGGTGAGGCTAAGTTTAAATGTGAGGGATTAAGTGTTCTAGTAGAAGAAGTTTTAAGCCACCCCACAACTCAGGTGGTGGTATGCGTACCCCTGGCTGCTTTTAACCAGATTTATACTAAAAAATCAGGAGCAAAAAGCAGAGCAGAAATATCAGGAAAACTTAGGCCAGGAGAGAAACCCAGGTAAAGTTGAGGCCAAAAGTGTGGTTGTTGACAGACTAGTGCCATTAAAAAGAAATCAAGTACTTCTCACTCAGTCAAAAAGAAAGCTATCTTGATAGCACATCAGGAATCAATATGACCCCTCTCACTGCAAAATCAAGGACGTAAAAGTACAAATTCCTTTCAAACACTAGCTTTGAGAAGAAAACCACAAGGAAATATCCTATCTCAGGGCTACCTAGGAAAGTGTTTCCCTAGAGGCAACATCCATGTTTTACAGCGATGGTCAAGATAAACTTGGCTACTACTCAAGATGGAAGCAGACCTTGGCTTCATCTATGTGATGTTGATTTTTTGCATGCATACAAAATGAAAGAGTTGGGGGGTCATTGTGGCTTCCACTCAGATTTCAAATAAAGGCCTTGGAGGCCAGGCAATGCGCAGGGACAGAGTAGGGAGCCTGCCATGGCTCCTTAGCAGGAGAATGGGGGAAACTGTGAGTGTGAAGCCAGCAGACCATGGACTGAAACATCTGAAACCATGAGCCAACTAATATTTTCTCCTTTAAGTTGTGCATGTCAGGGACTTTGCCCCAGTGACAGAAAGCTGACTACTTCAGTTAGTATTACAAATTTTTGAGATAACCAATTTATAAACCCATAAGGTTTATTTGAGCTCATGGTTTTGGAGATTTCCATTGAGAATCAAGTGGATTCATCACTTTGGATCTACAGGGAGGCAATACATCATCACAGGAGTGAGTGGCAGAGCACAACTGCCCAACTCATGGCTGGGGAGCAAAAGTGAGAAGGTCCCACTATCACCCATGAGGGGCACCTCTACTGACCTCAGTACCTCATACTAAGCCCTACTGTTTAAAGGTTCCATCACTTCCCAATAGCATCATGCTGGGGACTAAACCTTTATCCTCTGGACCTGCCAGGGACAGTATAGCACAAGTCAAGGCATTACTCCTTCCTCTGAATAAGTTATTCGAAAGCTGGCCCTGTTCTGCTCCCTGTGCCACAGGGAAAGTGGGCTTCATTCTTCAAATGTACTGTATAGCTGGGAAGCTTAAGAATTGGGGAAGATAAAAGTACTATAAAACTCTTTATTCTTATCAAAATCCATCCAGTTTTTCTTACTAAATGCTGCCCATATTGTTGTAAGGCTTTAGTTCAATTCAAGAGTTTTCTGAAGTTTATTCTGTTTCTATTAGATTTGTTGGTAGTGTTATTTTGTGAATGAACAAACTCACTGAGGTACTTATTCTGCCATTTTCACTTATACTACCATGTATAACGTTTTGTTCATTAAAATGATGTGTAGGTTGTGATCTTTGAAATCAAATAGTCATCACTCAGATACCAACGTAAAGTTCTTCACAGTTTGCTAAGTGTGAAGTAGTACAATTTAAATGAATGTCTTAGGTCAGTTTTATTTAAAATAAATTTAAAAATCTAAAATTTTTATTAGAATTGTCATCCAAATTTTCTTCCATATATAAATCGAACCTTTATGACATACTGAACAATTTTCAGTGATAGTCTACATAAGATGTTTATTTAGTAATAAATATTTCACTGAAGCCAGGAATGGAATTTTTAAAAGGGTGAAATAGTGCTACAAGATTTCCATAGGGGACTCAAAACCATTTAAGGGTAATTTTAGCTGACATTTTCTCTGTCAAGTTATTATCTGAGCCAGATGATTGAAATATTTTACACCCATAAGGCCCTCTGACTTTTTTGAAGTTTTGAATTATTATGTGATAAGCAAATTATTTTTTGTGTTAAAGCCAATCATAAAGTATAAAATTGAATGCAGAACCAAG
The DNA here is from genome assembly GCF_053883595.1 of Heterocephalus glaber. NCBI lineage: Eukaryota > Metazoa > Chordata > Mammalia > Rodentia > Bathyergidae > Heterocephalus > Heterocephalus glaber. The sequence goes on along the minus strand of NW_028258156.1, from coordinate 19,232,480 downwards.
GGGAGTTCATATATAAAGTTGGCCTATTATAACACATACTATGGAACTGTAAAAACCCCATTCCACAGCATCATCTCTTCCTCTATCTTAGGCATTATGCTTGAGGCTCGACATATCTGATATTACCTGGGAGCTTCTGTATGGGAAGACAGAAAAGTAATATCATTTAAATATAAGTAATTTATTATAGGACTTTATTAAAGCCTGGCTGATCCAAGTGGAAGAAGTAAATAACTTTTATTCAAGAAAGATCAAATGGGAAGAAGATTTTTAAGCTAAATTTTAGAAAATGAGTTGAAAGAAAGGCATCATCTAAAATAAGCCAAGGGTATTCAAGAAATAAGTAAGAGTATACATACAATAAATATTATTATCTTATGTGGCATGAGTTTCTTTAAAAGTCTAATTTTGTTCTGTGGGTACTCTCCCCATCTCTACCTTGTCTTACAGGACTTGGGGCTCGCATCTCCAGAAGAGGAGGAATGGGGAGAGAGGAGTCAATTCTTATCTATGAGCCATGAAATAAAGTTTAATAAGGGGTTTCATAAGAATTTTTGGCACATTCTAAATGAATATCAAAATGAAAATAATTGTATTCATTCCTTTAAATATTCTAATATATGAATTTAATATTTGGACTTTATAGAAGCATCTCAAATCCATGTGAAAATAAAGCCAAGGCTGAAGTTGACCAAACAGAGAATGGGAAAATACTGATTACTGTGACATCACTAAGGGCTGAGTCAACCAATCTTGAGGTGGGCGTATCTCTGGACCTCCCTTTATATAATAAAATAACTGTTCTTAGTGGTGTACTGTATGATATTCCTACTCATGCATACAATGTACACTGGTCAAGTCCAATCACCATTTGCCACAGACTCCCTGACCCTTTCCAATCTCTAGTAATCTCTCTTCTACTTTTAAAGTTGTGACATATTTTAGCGTCCACATATGACAGACATGTGGCACTTGTCTTTCTGTGTCCTTTTAAGCTAAATTTAAATATGACTTATGTTAGATGCAGCTGAAATAAACTCCACTACAACAAATAGAGACATAGAAATAGTTGAAGGAAGGGGAAGCAAATAGGAAGAAAGTTACTGAAAAGTAGCTGAAGAGGGATTAGGAAGTGGGAGAACTTGCATTTGATGCCTAGGACCTAGGAGTTTATATAAACCATAAACAATCTTCAAGACATTCTAAGTGAAATACTGATATAAAAATAAGTGTTTATATTTAACCTACAAGGAAGCCAGGAGGCAAAACAAAAATGCCACAATATTCTGTAAACAAGAAGGGAAAGTTCAAACTCAACTAATAATGGTGAAGAAGGAAGAAAAGGATGGAGCTCAAGGAAACTCAAACAGTGGGTAAGTCTTGGGTCTAGGTGAACTTCTGATGTGAGAGAAAGGCAAATGACCAAACTTAACAAAGAAGTAAAATTCAGAGGACATGTTAAGTTTTGAAAACTAGAGAGGAGAAGAATTAGGAAAAGTTAAATACTCTTGTAAAATATTTTAATGGTCCAAATTCTGAATGCTTTAATTTGTAGTTGTTAATCACTTGGCGCTCACATATTTACTGACTCTATAGCCACTGGCCCTGTTATGATTAGTGTCGTTTTAATGAAATACTGTAAAACAATACCTTTTTGAGTATGTTTTGCCTGCTTTTTTCTCATATGATTAGGCATCCAAATGCACATCTATTAAAATATTTGATAGTGCTTCCAACTGCCTTTTTTTGCTCTTTTTTTCAATAAGTTTGTTATTATGACTACACTTTAGTGACCTATCTTAAAATTCACTGATACTTTCTTAGCATCTGCTCTACTCCTAAATTTACCAGAGAAATAATTAGTGTATAATATCCTTTTATTTTATGAAAAAATAAAACAATTTTATAATCAAGTTAAAGGAGAATAACAATAGTTATTATACTGTGTATCATTATCTTCAAAGTAGTTACTCAGACTACAAGACATAAACTAAAAAATTGTTATAAACAAAGATAAGTTTGTGATATTGTTTGCTCCTTTCTTGGCATTGGCATTTAACTATATTTATCATTTCCTTTTTGATGAAATTCTCAAAAGTATACTTGTATTGTCCATTTTTTTCACTATAATCTTTAGCATATTATTGCAATTATTTAAGGATCAGGATGCTATACAAATATGTACAAATTCCCCAAGATGAATGCATTTATTATGTATCACAAATATATCCTAATAAAAAATTTAAAATAACAACAAAAAGACTTTACTTGATAATTCTAACATCTAGGTCAGTTGAGTCTGGTTATGATTACTTTTTCTTTAAAAATTGTGTTAACATTTCTGTTTTTGTTATGTATGTATGGATGGATGAATGGATAGATGAATGGATGGATGTATAGATGTATGTATGTATGGGTAGATATATGGATGGATGGATGGATGGATGGATGTGTGGATGGATGAGTGGGTGTATGTATGTATGTATGTGTGGCTGTATGTACGTATGAATGGATGGATGTATGGATGTGGTACTGGCGATTGAATTTAAGGTGTTTACACTGAGCTAAATCACAACTCTCTCTCCCTTTCCTTTCTTTTTCTTTCTCTTTCTTTCTTTCTTTCTTTCTTTCTTTCTTTCTCTTTCTCTCTTTCTATTTTAACCCAAGGTTTCACAAATTTACTAAACTTCCCTGGCTCTCCTTTTGAATGTATGCCAAGGCACATTTATACAAAACAAAATAGTAGAGATGAAGGTGTGTAATATACTTGCCTAGAACTGGCCAAGTCTCTGAGGCCATTCATCTGAAATGTTACATCAGTCTCATAGATAGTTGAGTTTTGGTAAAGTCTGCATTGCTGCTATCATATCTAGAAGTGTAGTTTCCAAACTTCTCAAGCGATAGGTTGTTATTCCTTTATGTTTAGTATGGGACTAGAGAGCCAACAGATGGTTTCTCTCAGTAGCTTTGTTCCACACTTGGACTTCCCCAGCTCCTGGATATCTGCAACTCAGAGAAGATTTCCACTTTGCTCTCCCTCAGCAGTAGATTGCTGTTCCTTTGCACTCCAAGCTAAGCTCATGAGAGATTTGGATGTGAGGATCTCTTGTTCCTTTTGGTTCAGCATCAATTGTGGGGGGATATTTATGCCTGAGACTTATGTACAAATCTTTCTAAGTATTTCTGCTCATTCTTTCCAAGGCAGTCTGCTCAGCCTCACATTTGTGGTAGATCTTGAGGATAAGAGTTTTTTCTGACCTCTCCCCAGGATAGACATCTGCTTTTTAATGGTGTGGGACTGTAGGTCTGGGAGATTTTAATGGCCCTCTCAGTCAACTGAAATTTCTAATATCATGAAAGGACTGAAAGAAACTATACTACCTAGATTTTGCACAAGTAACTATTTTATTAAAAATATGTAAAACTCTCTGGCCAGTATGTTTAACTATCTTGAAATGTTCAAAACATTTTGATATTCAAGAATTTAATATACCCAGATATAGACTGCCCAGAAAGTGAGAAGCATTCTTAAATCTGTCAGATCACAGCATTATTTCCTAGTTAGCTAGTGATTTTCAATATATGCAGTTCTATGTGTTGCAGATTCACAAAGGGCCACATTACTTCTCAATTGAATTGATTAAGTGAATATTTTCTGTGGTCCTAACACACACATGGTGTTTTTCTAGGCACTGGTTATGGAGCTTTGAGCAAGAGAGAACAATCCCATGCTTACAGATTTCAAGTTCTAATGAGTAAGATAAGCATTAGATGGATAATCACATAATGACTTGATTATGGTAGTCATAAGCGTAGCAAAAGATTAGTACAAAATACTATTCAGAGCACACTGTGATCATGTACCCAGTGGGGAGGTTTAGTTGAAAAAGAAGAAAAAGAGAGGACATTTCCTACTTCTCACAGTTCTTCTGGATTACATAGCATGTGGCCCGGCGTGGTGACAGGTACACTATCTTCAGTCACTTGAGATTTCTGTTAATCTATTTTTTAATATTTTCCTAATTAAATAATTGTTTATGGAAGAATATATGGAAGCATTTTCCTGCACCCAGGAGGCATCATAAATGTCATTAAAATTATCATTTATAAAAGTAAAAAATGAATTATTATTCTCTTGGAAATAAGCAGTAAAAAAGCTACCATCTGGCATCCTTCCAGTTTGCCAACAAAGTAGTGCAATTAAATAAAGTAAGTCTCTCAGTTGGAGATTTTGAATAAACCACTCCTTGCTAACTGCAGCGTAGATAGAAGGAGACCATTCATGAAGCAACTCTGCTAAAGAACTAATTCAAATTTATAAAGATAATGAATAAGAAAACAAAGTTGTTTTGTTTCTTATCAGTTTTCACAATATAGCTTCAAGCTTTCAATCCCAGAGATTCTTTTCAAATCATGTGTTCTATTTCAAAAAAGTGTGATGAAAATTTTAGGATTTGGCAAGTCCTCTAAATATCATATCTCTGTGTATATATTACACAGGAATCTGAGCTCTAAGAGGAGCTCTGAATTACTTATTTATTTTTTTCCATTAAGTTTATTGGTACATTTTAGGTATGCAATAGTGTTACATTCATCACTGGGAACTTGTACCCTTACATGATCAGAATTATTTTTTTCTATATTTAGTGTTACGATCAGGGCTAATCCAAGCATAGTTCAGAGATAAATTAAGGCAGAAAGAACACATGCAAAGTTGTCCACTGAATTTGTTTTGTTTTACAAGCGTCTAAGGTATTTCATCTTATGAAGAGTGGAACAGAAGATTTCTCAGTGTGTACTCCAAGAAAGCAGAGGGAAGATGTTTAGTCATTTAAAATGGAAATTACAATTTTTTATAGTACTTCTTTTCTATACTTTTACCTTTACCTCCAAATTCTTCCTTTCATCAGATTACTAGAGCAACTGGTTAAAAATAACATACTGTATAGAATTGTATAATTGCACCTGAGACATAGACTCTAGTACTGATGGTCACCATTTCTTAAATGGGTAGCAGATCTCAGACATTATTTTAGAAAAATTTATAAAATTTCTTGAATTTTCCAAACTGCTCACATAAAAGATAATAATTATCTTCATTATATAAATGAGAAACTACTTGTATTCTAAAAGTGAGTAAATGACTTATAGGCACAGAGTATAAAAGAAGAAAGCCCATAACTCTCATTTGAGGCCAGCCTGGGCTACTTCTCAACACAAACTCTCAAAAAGTGAATTTCATGACATAAGTACAAATAGGTTATTTAAAAAACATATTTCATAAATCAAAATTTTCATATAATGGAACTTTTACAATGTATCAGGAATTCTTACTTCAGAATACAGACTACTAACTTAAAAATAAATATCTGAAGTGATTAAATGGTAGACAGTGTGATACTCAGGTTAAGAGGGAAGCCACAAATGGAGAAGGGGAATGCTTTGTTCGTCTGATTTCATTTCAAATGAAACTGGGAATGTTGGAAGAAATAAGAGACTTTGGGACTAGGAAGACACTAGAAAGCATCATATTTCTACTACGAAATTGAGAAACATTCTTAAAGAACATGAAGAAAATGGAAAAATATTTTCTTAACTAGAAAAATAAAAGTAACCTTCTGGATAGAGATTAAAGATAATAATAATAAGATGTGATAAGAAATGAATACACAGTGCAAAGAGAGACTCCCAAGAGCAAGGGAAGGAAAGCAGAAGGGAGATGATACACCGCGGGGTGATTGAGCTGGAGTGCAGTCACAGGTACTTCTGGATTGTCTCAGGAGAAGAGTGTAAGCATAGAGAACATTTAACTCCAAAGATTGGTTCCTACTCAGGCAGAACTGGTAAATCCACTCCTCCTTCTCTCAGTCCTATGTACAGTTGTTTTAAAATAACTGTAAACTACTACTAAATTTTCATCTTAAAATTTATAATGAACCTCGGGCACCTGGACAAGAAGCCCACATGGCACACAGAGCTAACGAATACATACACAACAGGGGAAGTAGCAATGGTGATTATTTTCAAAGCTTCTCTCCACCAAGATTTAGAGAGAACTCTAAACTATGCTTTCCTTTTAAGAGCAGTGTGCTACTGCAAATTCTCAGATTAAAATTCTAGACCTTTAGCAGCAGTTATTTAATGGATTTTCACTTCTGTGGATTTATTCCAAATGTCTTATTTCTAAATAAAATGTGTAGCATGATTTCTCTTTGGGAGCTCCTGTGAAGTAGAGGCCCCTGCTGTTTGCCTCTCTGAATGAAACCCACAGAAAAGCATTTCACAGGATGATACTAAAGCGAAGGTGGAAATGTGTGAAACATCACTTGGTGTCACCTGAGTAGGGTCTTATATTTTAGCTGGGCTGAATAATACATGAGTGGAATATAATACGTGCTGAAATTCTCATGAAAGGCCCTTACTCTGCATATTGTACTAGCTACAAGTCAAGCTAAATCAACTGCCCTCCCCCTTTTCATTTTAAAACAGAAAGTGTACAAGTTCAAATATGTATTTTGTGGCATTTAAACCATACATTAGAGTCCATGGAGATTTTTTGCTCATTAATATTAAAAGTCTGTTAAGCTGACTTAATAATTTTATTTTCTGTTTTTAAGTGAAATGGGGAATAGGAAAAATCTCTTGGTAAGAAAGAGATTGTTTTCAACTGTCTCAATTCATATTCCCTGGAAAACCGAGCTAGAACATAAAATGCATGCCTGACACTTCATTTGGAAGGTTCAGACCTAGGCAGGCAAGGACATAGAAAAGAGGCCTTGAGACACCGTGAAGCAATGTGCGGATAGTCCCTACCATGCTGGGTGCTGCTTTCCAAAGAGGAGGAAGAGGGACCAAGCAGGTCAGTCAGAAGACAGCTCTATGGCATCAGAGTCAGTCTTGACAAAGAGAAAAGAACTGCAGTGTCTCTTCCTGAGTCCTCCATTCTCCTGCTTCCTATGGGCTGAAGTGGTGATGCTGAGGGGAGCTCCTTCACAATTGCAGGTGGCACCCCTGGGCCCTTCAAGCTGCTGTTTCAGATGTCAGATCTCATGTTCTGCAGCATGTCCTTTCAGAGACTCCAGTAGAAGTGAAAGGTGACAGAACCTCTGAGCCTGTGACTGACCCCTGTGGTCAGCAGAGGAGGACGCCCAAGTGCTCTTGGGAATATGACTATCACTAGTCAGCCCCCAATGGTGAAAACTTTGGGGACCAGAGGTAGTAAGTCAGGCACTTGAAACAGATCATGTAACTGAGGAGATGCCAAGGAATTCCAAGAACTGTGTAAGATTTTAGCATGATTCATGGACCAAGAAAGCACAAACACATGACATTCATTAGCATACTGAGAGCTTGTATGGGAGTACAATACATAAAACAGAGCACAGTACCACTGTTGTTTAAATACCTGCTGGCTAACTCAAACTAAAGTGACAGAAGGAAAAGTGTTTTACGAATTACCAAGGAAAATAACCAGTGATGTGCAAACTGTTTTGATTTCTAGCGGTGACTGGTATGGGGTGTTATAACTCAGAGTTACTAAGGTTATTTGAAGCACTTAATAAAAGGAATTATGAGAATGGATAGATGGTAACTATCACCTTATGGAGAATAATAAGTAATTCAGTTACAGCAGAAATGACTTCTGGTTCATGGGAGACAGTGAAAATAAAAAATGGATAGTTGCCAGAGAAAACCTGTTGTAAAAGTTTTCCTTTTCATCATTCAATTAATCTGTGTTGAAATTTTAAAAACCTGTCAGATTAATCACCTCTCAGAATCCTTTAAGTATTGCCACTAGGCTGAGATTTTACTTCTATGTATAATTTTTAATATATTTCTCTGGAAGTTAGAAAATTTTAGAAGAAAATTTAATAAAAAGTCCACTTGACTAACTCTGTACAGTGATTTAAAATATCAAGCACTTTCAAAACAAATATTTATAATTTTATTAGAAGATTTGGAAGGCAGGGAAAAGAACTCTGAGAAAGTAAACAATACAAGATAAAGGCTTTTAGCACACAGATAAACTTCATGTTTAGATTCCATATTTGTGAATTTATTTACTAGAATTTATTTATAACCCTAAAATCAATAATCATGCCATTTTTATGCTCATTCATGGACATACACAGAAAGAAGAAAAGTTTAGATTGCCTGATGTTTGTCTTCCAGGCTGAGGCTGAATAAGATGTACATTTTTGTTTCAGCTTTGTGCTCTAATAAAGTGTTTCATGAGCTATTTAGTGACACATTTTCACCTCTTTTCTTTTTTGCATTTTCTTGGTGATTTGTTTGTAAAAATGACCTTAAAGCATAGTACCAACCTGATGTCTAATGTCACTATGTGCTCTCTTCCTTACAAAGACTTTATATGCTAAGCAACCTTAACTACTTACAGTAATGACGGAAACCCAGTAAGTGGGACCCCTTGTTCCTGGTTAGCATCTCTTCTGAAAATTAATAGATTGGAAAAGCAGTGACAAGGGCTGCTCATATAAAATATGAACAATGAGTGAAAGTCAGCAGAAGATGCTAAATATGATTGCTTTCCTTTCATCCAACAGAAAATTCACCTTTCTCCCTGAGGAAAAAAAGTATTTCAAGGTACTAGAAGCACTATTTTTCCTCTACTTGGAGGCAGTAAAGGAAGGAGAGCAGGCACAGGGCCACTACAGTTTGGATATAGTCTGAGTGTGTCCTCCAAAGACTCGTGTCTTCAACATGACAGTATTGGGAAGTATGAAATATTGAATGGGTAGGACCTATGAGAGGTGGTGGGTCTCTGGGGACACTGTCCTTGAAAGAGATTAATGTAGTTCTACAGGAACTACTGTTGGACTCCAAGGGAATGAGTGATTATAAAAAGAGTAAGCTTGGCTTGAATCCTCTTGTTTTCCTGTATCACTATACCACTTCTTCTCACACAGGCTGCTACCGGTGTCATCTAGCATATTGTGATAGTCAGAAGGCTGTAGTCTGGTGGGTCTGGGGTCACCAATCAATTCTCGAACTTTCCAAGGCTTGTCTCTCTCTCCAACATAGAAAGAGGAAATGGGGTCAAAAGACAGTCAATAAAGTGAAAATAAGTTTATTTGCAGAAGGAAGTGGTACAAAACCACTGGAGTGGGGGCCCCAGAGCTGGGTAAAAGCTGAATATGGGGCAGTGGTTCTGTTTCATGGGGTAGGATGTCAGGGATTCCTCCCTCCAAGGGCAACTGTACCTAAATGGATGGTTGGATTATTGCTAGAGGTTTGGGTTTTGTGAGCTAATAGGTATCTTGGGTAAGCATGGAAACCTGTACAAGGAGGAACTAGGGTAGACAGTGTTGGCTGCAGAGAGAAAGAGGTAAAACCAGACTCCTTGTTTAGAGGTAAAACCACAAAACTGCCTGCTGTTCACAATGTCAGATTATTACACAGGCTGTAATAATGTCCTATAATCTAAAGGGCCTGTGTCCCTGTTTTTATCCTACCCAGGGTTCCCATCTTTCCCTCCATTCCTCTCTCTGGAAATGATCATCCAACTCCTGTTGGGATCAAAGGCAATGGCCATTCCAGCTACTTCCAGATGAAAAGGGGTGGTGGCTGGAGCAGTGGATGATGCCCAAAGGGAGGTCAATCTAGTGGGCTATGGGAGAAGGGAGGAGGAACTTCCCAGGTTGGCTCCATCTGGAGGTCCAACTGCATTTTTATAACATTGATATGATCTGAAATGATGCAAGCAAGGTAGTTAAGGACACAGAGACCAAATAGACACAGCAACCATATAGTAAACAAGGGTCCCAAGAGAGGGAGCAGCCATGTGAACACAGAAGGCAACAAGGTTTTGATTTGGGAGAAGATGTGTTGCAAGAGAGTCTACAACCCCCTTGTCACGGAGCCACTTGGCTTTATCTAAAATGACATTGGTTCCACTATTGACTTGTTTAGAGGTGTTGATGTAAGTACCACAAGTTCCATCATGGACAGAACATACACACATACAACAGGCAAGTACCCAATTTAGTACCTGCCAATGTTCTAAGATCATTCCAGCTAATGAGTCCAGTGACCATTGAAGTTCTCTAAAATTACTGTCTAAATATTGTGCCACCTCTAGTCACCCCAGTGAGATTTTTTTGTTTACACTGCCCTGGCAACAACTCCATAAGTTAGTAGAGCCCAAAAAGCAATTAAAGCAGTTATTCCCAGTCCACTGAGGGTTACAGGCCTGTGTTTTGCTTGTGCAATTGCAATGTCAGTTCCCTTTTCATTAAACTATTGGTAAATCTCCTCCACAGAGGGCTGGTTAAGAGCTCTAAGCCCTCCATCTCTTGGCCCTAATGGGATCAAGAAGACACTGAGCTGAGGAAGAGTAGGGTTAAGAAGCACATCCAACTCCTCATTTTGAGCAGAGGAAGTGACGAGGCAAGCAGATTGACAACAAATCAAAACTGCAAGCTGAGTCCACAGCAGAAAAACAGAGGGTGTTTGACACCCTCAGAATTAATAGGCATTACTTATCTTATTGTCTTTTGAAGAGAAGTTTAAGATCTTTCTTGGGTTCAGAGGTATAATTGGACTCAAGTGTTGCCTTGAGCTGTGTTCTAGGGGAATCATTTTCTGGGTCTCCAGAAGCACAGTTTCAGCTGGGAATGGTGAATCCAGACATTGTGATCTGTCACATTAACTGCAGTGGGGGTGGAAAGGATCACTAAGTAGGGACTGCCTCAGCAGGGTTTAAGTGCTGTGTGCCTAGAGCCTTAACCAGTCCCAGGGTTCCAGGGCAGAAAAAAGGCTGACTAGGTGGATTGGTCTGGGGTCTGTTCACCTCCAGCCTGACAGGATTTGCTGGAACTGGGTAAAGGACTTCACTTGCCTTAAGGCTCCCTCAGTTTCCTCAATGACTTGGGTATCATTTCTGAGGAAGTGTCTCCCATACAGGAGTTCATAACAATACCCGAAAACTGGGTGTATTTCTGGTCTGTATAAAGGCCACAGGTAGGAGCTGTTTCCAAGGGGCCTTACACTCCTGTTCCAGCATGAACAAGTGCCTTTTGAGTATCCCATTATCTCTATCTACCTGCCCCAAGGACTGTGGTCTCCAGATGCAATGCAGAGGGTAATCAACATCAAGGGCCTTGGAGTTGCCTTGGGTAGCCTCAGAATGAAAGGTGGAGCCACTGTCACTTTGGAGACTATGAGGGACCCTGAAACTTGGAATGATCTCATTGGTGAGAATTTTGACCACCTCTCTTGCTTTCTCTGACCTGGTAGGGTGGGCCTCTATTCACCCTGTGTGTATATCAACCAGGGCCAAGAGAAACTTGCTGTCTCATCCTGCTGGCATATGGATGAAATTAAGCTCCCATTTTTCCCCAGGGTAAGCATCTCTGTACTGTTCTCCTGGTAGTTGCAGTCAGGCATTTTTTGGGTTTATTTTAAAGCATATTTCATAGTCTTTGACTATCTGCTGTATTATTGCTTTTAACTTAGTTCCCTGGAAGGCCTTAGTAACCAGGTGAGAATATATATTTTTGTTCCTAAGTGGCAGGTGTCACGGATGCCCTACATTACTTTCCAGGCTAGGTAGTTGGTAGAAATGGGCATGAGCCGCCATCCATCAGAGTTAAGGGTTCATCTCTGATCCTGGGTGTCTGGAACTTCTTGATCAGAGTGCACAGGAGGGCAACAGACTAGCTAACCACAGAAGAGGGCACTCTAGTGTTGGGAGGCAGTTGACTCAGCTTCCTCATCAGCCTTTTTCCTGCCCATAATAAGGGGATCTTGTCCCCTTTTGTTGGGGAAAGCCTTTTATAAAATGTCCTGGCTGCTTACCCTGGTGGCAGAGTTTAGGTTTACCCTCCAGTGTTCCTTCCTAGGAACATCCCCAGAGGGCAGCTATTAATTTCCAATTCCTTTCTCTTTTCTCCTGCTCGATTGGCTTGTCCTGGTTTTAAAAGACCTTTGTGGTCTCCTTGAGATAGTCTTCCAGCCTTAGCCAAGTTCTTTCTAAGTCCTCTGTCAACTTTTGGAGCTTACAGTAGATGTCAGGGGCCAACTGGGTGAGGAATTTATCTTTTATAAGGGCATCTCCTTCACAACTCTCAGGATCTATGAGAGTATGTTTCCCTTTAGCATCTGTGAGCATTTGTAAAATCAGAGATGGAGGCTCTTGGTAAATTTGTCCTAACTTGGTATAGTTTACTGGCTTAACTAGTTGCCTCCAGTCGCTCTTTTATGCGATATAGGAAATGGAGTTGAGCATCTTCCCCTCTTGGGATCTGATAATCCCCTGGGGGCCTGGCAACTAGACATGCCTCCTCGCCCATGGGGGATATGGGTAGTCTCTTCCATCCAGTGCTTTAAGTGTATTTCCCCAGTGGGTTTCAGGATATGAGTTTATAGCCCTCACTGCAGCTCCTAGGACCCTTTTCCTCCTGAGTTTAAGGTTTCATTCAAGAGGAACATCACATCTTCCAAGGTAAGTTTAAACAATGAGGCACTCTCTCAAAGGCCCTAGCATATCAGGGTCATCAGTAAACCTTCGCAAGTCTCACTTGACTTCCTCTAGCTCTGAGTAGGTGAACAGATCTGGTCTAGCTTCCCTCTCAAATTGTTTCTAAGGGCCAATAATCTAGAAGGAGGAACTGTGGGCCTTATCTCAGTAAGGAGGAGCCAAGCCCTGGCACCCCCTCTCTCCAGGCTCCCTCTCTTGTCCTTTTGGCCCGCACCTTATATGAATCCAGGTCCCACAGCAGCCAAGGGAGGCAGTGTCAATGGAATGAAAAACAGTTGCACATAGGGCATGTCATTCCACTTACCCTTCCTCTTGTAGAACAGGTCTAATTGAAGTATGGTATTATAGCTTAGGGGCCCCTTCCCCCTGGCCATCTCTCCTGGTATGGGGCAAGCATTGATACAATAAAACATTAAAGCCTTTTTCTTTAGAGTCTGGGGGTGTAGCTCCTTCCAATATTTTAGCAGGCATTGCAAAGGTGAGTGAGATGGAACAATGGAAGATCCAGCTCCCATGTGGGGAAAAGGAAAGGGCAATCAGAGAGCCTTCCAATCTTCCAATGTAGGTCATCTCCTATCTCAGAAACCCTCTTCTATTATGGAAAGTCTTCCAATATGGGGCACACCCCCTCCCAGGAAACACTCCTGTCAAAAGGATTCAGTCCGTTAGACTTGGCCCAATGGCATCCCACCATTGTCAGGAATTCAACCACGCTATATCTGTGCATAGACTGAGGCCCACCAAGATGCCATTTCTCTATTGTACACTCCTAGGAGAGTCATCCACCCCCTCTTGAAGGTGAGGTTCTTGGGGGCCTTTTAAGCCAAGTATTCTCTCTTTCCTTATTGGGGGAATTGGGGCCATCAGCCTAGAGGGCAGGGACTGGGTCCCCAATGGGAGTAATGGAGATAGGCCTCATACTTTTGATCTTGGCAAATGGAGATATGCCATAAGGCATATCTGACTTCCTCCAGAGAGGATTTTAAAACTACCTGGAGTGCCCCGGCTTGTACTGTGGGGGCCTCAGTTAGTGCCCTGGGTCCTTGTAATGTTATCCATTGTACATCTTTTCCAATCTCTCCTGAACTATCTGTGAAGTGAAAATCCCCATCTAGGTGGAACCAAGAGTTTTAGGGCAGTCACCCATATATCCTTTCCCAGCTGCACTTGATTAGGCAGTTGGCTTATTGATAGGTGTTTGGGTTTTGTGGGCTAAGATGGAAACTTGGGCAGGTATGGCAACCTGCACAAGGAGGAACTAGGATAGACAGTGTTGTCTACACAGAGGCAGAAGTAAAACCATGAACTGCCTCTTCACAGGTAAAACCACAAAATTCCTGCTGTTCATAGTCACAGATTATTATAGGCTTGTTTTCTCCTACCCTCTAAATAGCCTGTGTCCCCATTTTGACTCTATGTAGGGGGTCTCATCTTTCCCTACAGTTGGATAGATGTGAGTGATCAAGAATGGACTTTTAGGGCCAGGGATTTAGCTCAGTGGTTCCGCCACCAGCCTCGCAAGCACAAGGTCCTAAGTTTGATCTCTGGTACCAAAAAAACCCACAAAAAACAGAATGGACTTTCTGCCTCAAAAACTATAAGCTAATTAAATTTATTTTCTTTAAAAAGTGACCAGCTTTCAGTATTCTGTCATAGCAACAGAAAATGGACTAAGACAGAGTCTTTTACTACCCACTAATAGGTAACAACTTTCTCAAGTCATTTCATTGCACTGTAAAAATCAGTCTTTAAACAAAGACTGATGCATGGTAAAAACATACAGATCTACAGTGGTACTTCCATTCACAAATTTAATTCTCTCCATGATTCTGGTCATAAACCAAGTTGGATGAGAATTGAATCAAATTCAATGGTTAGATTCAATGTTGATGTTATAGGGGAATTTGTGTGAATTATGTATATATCCATGAAATTGAATGTTATTGTAAAAAATTGAACTGCTGCTGCAAACTACATCATGTATGATCTTGAAAAACATACTAAGTGAAAGAAGGCTGACACAAAAGGTTACACATTGTATGATTTCAAAAAGATATACAAAATAAGTAAATCTATATGGACAGAACATAGACTAATAATGTACTACCCAGGAGATCATGAAATGGTACCCAATCACTTAATAAGTCTGAGATTTTGTTTAAAATGTTGATAAAATATTTTGTATAAGACTGATATGGTAGTTATATCATATTATGAATGTACTTATGTTGCTGAATTGTTTACTTTAAAATGGTTAACTTTACATTATATAAATTTTATCTAAAATAGGATATGGGAATATATTGAAACTGTTGAGAGTCATTCTATATAATTTTGGGGAAAAATCACTTCATGTATAAATTATGATTACAACTGTCTAAGGCCCAATGTCTTCTTGCCTGACAGCCAGCTGTGGCATGAGGAAACATAATTCCATTTTACGCTAGTCACAATTTGAGGCCTCATTGGTCCCATGATACTGTGGTGCTCAAGGGCAAGGGTACATCAGCTGAAGACATACTGGTTATTTGAGAACTGAGTAGTAATAAAAAAGAGAAAAGGACAAATTCCTTACTAGCCTGCTATCTCATCCCACCTACTATTGTAAGAATGCTTTGTCTGTCTCACCATCCTCATCAACTGAAAATCCTCATTAACATAGGATTCCCAAGCTCTGAGTCACTTGATATTCCCTCCAGTTATCATGTGCACCCAATTAATAGTAGCTAGCTTGGAGTGTCTTTGTCTTTGCCCACTCTGAGGCACTAACCTCCTATCCCCCATGTATTATGAAATTATGTTTATATTGTCTTTCTTTCTTTAGTCTTTACCTCCTCTCTAGGCACATCAGAGGACTAGATTGGCCTTTGATAGAAACTGTTGTGATTTTCAAAATAAATAAGTAAAAATAATTTTGATTAATAATAAGATAGGATCAAAATATGAAGAGCTCAGTAATCCTTTAAACAGGAGAGATTTAAAATACAAAAGAAGATGTTACAGAAGATTTTAAATGTTATTTAGTAGAAGGAAAAATGTGAAAAGCATTAGTGCAAGATGTGTAAGAAAAAATTAGTGGATAAATAAAAGCAATAGCCTGCAATAGAACCTGGATTGGTATTTTGGAAAGCAAAGAACAACATCAGTAGCAAATATAATTTTTTTTTTTTTTGGTACCGGGGATCGAATTCAGGTCCTTGCGCTTGCGCAGCAGGCGGCGAAACCACTGAGCTAAATCCCAGGCCCGCAAATATAATTCTTAGCCTTCTTCTTCTAACTTATTAAGTACTTGTAAATTATAATAAAAAGAGGCACTCTAATGATTTTCCCCATTAAAATAAAAAAATTTCCAGAGAAAAAAATGAATATGACTTGTGCAGATTTATCAATATGTAATGTTTTCACTTAAACTAACAGTATAAAAACAAGAAAAGTAATCATGATTGAAAATATTTAGTCAAGAGCCAAGAGGAGGAGGCTTCCAGGCTAATGAACCACCACTCCCAGCACAGTGGAGGTGATCTTCACAGGCAAGAGCAGCACACCCCACCTCACCCCCGTTGAAATGAGAAAACATGTAAACAAGCCTCAAAAACAGACTTCCAGATCACCTAAAGCAATCCCAATGGAAAACTAGATGGAACATTGATACTCAACCCCCTGGACTCCCTGAATGGCAACAAAAGATGATATGGAAAAAATGAAATCAGAAATAATTTCTCAGATAACAGCAGAGACATGATTAACAAATCTAGAGAGGAGCTGAGGAACATGATAGAATCCCAACATAGGAAACAAATAGAATCCATAAAATAGACACAAACAGATTTCCAGGACATTAAAAACTCCATTGAAAGTCTACAGAGAATGAGCCAATGTGAGGACAAAATTTCAGATATAAAAGGTAAGATTGCAATTAGTGACCAGGAAAAGAAAAATTGCTTCAAAATTGTAAGGGACCATGAGAAATCAATACAGCAGCTGCTACATGATGCAAAGAAGGATAACATAAGACTGATCAGAGTCAAAGAAGAAAGAGGAGAGAGTGCAGATGAAATAGAAAAAACTCTTCACAGAAGAGATGGCAGAAAACATTCCAAGCAGGGGAGAAGAACTTGACATACAAATAAGTGAGGCATATAGGACTCCAACTAGCCTTCATCAAAAAAAATTCTATACATAGGCATATAATTGTCAAGGTTCCAGAAACCCAAGAGAAGAACAAAGTTCTACATGCAGTTAGAGAAAAGAAACAAATCACATAGAAAGGAAACCCCACAAGAATCACAGCAGACTTCTCAATGAAAACCCTCAAAGCAAGAAGAGCTTGAGGCAACGTATTTCAAGCCATAAAGGAAAACAGGCTCCAACCCAGATTGATGTACCCTGCAAAATTATCTTTCAAAATTGATAGAGAAACAAGATACTTTCATTACAAAGAGCACCTTAGGAACTTCATGAATACCAAACCAGCACGCCAAAAAATTTTAGACAATATCCTAGGAAAAGACAATGAGTATCATAACCCCAGGAAGCTCACCAAAATGAATCCATCAGGCACAACAAGAAATTAAATGCAAAAAAGAAAAAGTCATGACAATGATAAGTTAATACATATCAGTTATAACCATCAAAGTTCATGATATCAACTCACCAGTCAAAAGAAATAGACTGGCAGAATGGGTCAAGAAGCAAGATTCAACAATATGCTGCATAAAACAAACACCCTTAATTCAAAAAGAAACTCATAGACTGAAAGATAAAGGGAGGAAAACAATACTCTATGTGACAGAAACCTGAAAAAAAGCGGGAGTAGCAGATCAAGTGGATTTCAAACCCACACTGATTAAGAGAGACAAAGAAGGACACTACATACTTGTAAAGGGAACAATCCAAGAGGAAGAGATGACAATCATAAACATTTATGCACTAACCACCACTGCACTCAACTATATGAAACAAATACTAACGGACGTGAAAAATCATATAAGCACTAATACAATAGTAGTGGGGGACCTCAATACCCCACTGTCACAAATAGATAGATCAACTAGACAAAAAATAAGCAACAAAATACTAGAACTCAATCAAACTCATGAGGAAATGACCTTAACAGATGTTTACAGAGTATTCCACCACAAGAAATCAGAATACACATTCTTTTCAGCTGCACACTGGTTGTTCTCCAAAATAGACTACATACTCATTAATAGAACATATATATGCAAATGCAAAGGAATTGAAGTTATACCCTGTATATTATCAGACCATAGTGCAAAGAAATTGGATATCCATAGCAAAAGAAAGCATAAAAATTTCATAAACACATGGAAATTGAACAACACACTTGTGAATAACCAATGGGTCACAGAGGAAATTAATGAAGAAATCAGACAGTTCCTTCAATTAAATGACAATGACAATACAACATATCAGAATCTGTAGGACACAATGAAAGGAGTGTTATGAGTGAAATTCACAGCAGTTAATACTTATATTAGGAAAACAGAGCAAGCTGAATTACACAACCTGACACTGAACTTCAAGCTTTTAGAAAAAGAAGAGCAGGACAAACCCAAAGCTCATACAATGGAGGAAATTATAAAGATCAGAGAAGAAATCAATGCAATGGAGACTAAGAGAACGACACAAAAAAATCAATGAAGCCAAGAGTTGGTTTTTTGAAAGAATGAACAAAATTGACAAATTCTTAGCCAACCTTATCAGAAAAAGGAAATAAAAGGCCCAAATCCATGCAATTAGGAATTAAAAACATTAAATTATAGTTGACCTAGCAGAAATCCAGAGGATCAGCAATACCTACTTTGAGAACCAATACCCCAGTGAGATGGAAAACACAGAAGAAATGGACAGATTCCTAGATACGTATGAATTAACAAAGTTGAATGAAGAAGACCTAAAAATTCTAAACAACCCAATATCAATCAATGAAGTTGAAAACATAATTAAAAACTTATCAACTTAGAAAAGCCTGGGTCTTGATGGCTTCACCACTGAATTCTACAAGACATTTTAGAGAGGAACGACTCTCACTACTGTTTAAATTCTTCAATGAAATTGAAAGGGAAGCAATACTCCTGAATTCATTCCTGGAAGCAAGCATCACCTTGATCCCCCAAACAGAGAAAGATCAACTTTTTGGAAAAGAGAACTATAGCCCATTCTCACTAATGAACATAGGTGCAAAAATCCTTAATAAGATACTGGCAAATAGAATGCAGAAGATCATCAAGAAGATCATACACCCTGACCAAGTGGGATTCATCCCAGGGATGCAGAGATAGTTCAACATATGCAAATCAATAAATATAATACACTATATCAATAGAGCCAATGACAAAAACCATATGATCATCTTAATAGACGTAGAAAAAGCATTTGACAAAATCCAACATGCATTTATGATAAAAACCCTTTAAAAATTGGAATAGATGGAGTCTACCTCAATCTGATACAAGCCATCTATGAAAAACTAATAGCCAATAACATACTAAATGGTCAAAAACTGAAATCCTTCACACTAAAATCAGGAAGAAATCAAGGATGTCCACTATCACCACTCCTGCTCAATATAGTCTTGGAAACATTAGCCATGCCAATTAGACAAGAGAAAGAAATAAAAGAAATAAAGATAGGAAATGAAGAAGTCAAATTGTCATTATTTGCAGATGACATGATACTCTATATAGAAGACCCCAAGAACTCCACCAAAAGTCCTCTAGACTTAACCAAATTCAGTAAACTAGCTGGATACGAGGTCAACATGCAAAAATCAATAGTCTTTCTGTACACGAACAACAGACTCACTAAGAAAGAAATAGGGCAAACAGTTCCTTTCACACTACCATCCAGAAAGCTGAAATACCTAAGAATCAACCTAACAAAAGAAATCAAAGACCTCTTCTCTGAAAACTATGGCACTCTGAAAAGAGAGATTGAAGATGTTGTCAGAAAATGGAAAGACATCCCTTGATCCTGGGTAGGAAGGATCAACAGTGACAATGGCCATACTTTCAAAACTGCTATATAGATTCAATGCAATCCCAACTGAAATCCCAGCAGCATACTTCACAGACTCTGAGAAAACAATAAAAAATTCATTTGGAAAAAGAAGAGACCCAGAATAGCAAAAGCAATTCTAGGTAACAGAGACATGGCAGGGGGTATCACAACCCCCAACTTGAAACTATACTGCAAAGCTACTGTGATTAGAACAGCATGATACTGAAAAGAAACAGACCTGAGGACCAGTAGAACAGATTAGAAGATGATGAAACAACACCAGACACACTCAGCCATCTTATCTTCGATAAAGGAGCCAAACACCCTCACTGGAGGAAAGATAGCCTCTTTAATAAATGGTGCTGGAAAAACTGGGTTTCAACTTGCCAAAGATTAAAACTAGACCTATATCTCTCACCATGCCCTAAACTAAAATTGGAATGGATTAAAGATCTAAATATTGGACAGGGATTTAGCTCAGTGGTTTCGCTGCCTGCTACTCAAGCAGAAGAATGCAAGTTTGATCCCTGGTACCAAAACAAACAAACAAACAAAACAACAAAAAAGATCTAAATATTAAAACGAATGCTGAACTGGCTAGAACAGAGGTTATATTAGAACTCTCGAAGACATTGGTGTAGGAAAAGATTTTATGAACAAAACCTCAGTTGCCTGTATACTAGCACAAACAATCAACAAGTGGGATCTTTTCTTACTAAAAAGCTTCTGCACAGCAAGAGAAAACAACAGAGTGAAGAGTCAACCCACAATGTGGGAAAAAATTTTCATCTGCTGTCCCTCAGACAAAAGTCTATTATCTAGAATCTATAAAGAACTTTAAAAAAAAAATCAGACCTCCCACATTTAAAGACCCAATCCAAAAATGGGCACCTGAAATGAACAGACATTTCTCACACAAAGAAGTAGAAATAGCAAATAAACATATGAAAACATGTTCAACATCACTGTTCATTCAAGAGATGCAAATGAAAACAATGTTGAGATTCCACCTCACCCCAGAAAGAATGGCTACTACCATGAAATCAACCAATAACAAACGCTGGTGGGGCTGTGAGGAAAGGAACACTAATCTACTGCTGGTGGGAGTGTAGACTGGTGCAACCACTGTGGAAATCAGCATGGAGATACCTCAAAGAACTAGGATTGGAAGTCGCATTTGACCCAGCTATTCCCTTGCTGGGGATCTTCCCAAAAGAATTAAAAGAATCATACCACAGTGATATATGTGCACCCATGTTCATAGCAGCACAATTTGTAATAGCTAAAACTTGGAAACAGCCCAAATGAGCATCAACTGGAAAATGGATAAAGAAAATGTGGGGTTCTTTTTTAATAAAATGGAGTACTACTCAGCCATAAAGAACGAGAATTTAGAGACATTCATAGCTAAATGGATGCACATTGAGGTCATCCTCTTAAGTGAAATATATAGGACACACATGTGTAAATACCAAGTAGTTTCTCTAGTGTGAAAAACTAAAAGTGTAAATAAGTAATAAAAGGTATAATAGATAGTGTGAAATAGGAAGAAAAGGGGCAAAGAGGAATGGGAAGTGGGAGGAGTAGGGGAAAGGAAAGAAGGGAATGGAATTAATATGAGAAAAAGAAAAAATGGAAAAAAAGTCTTTGTAGATAGGGAGGGGTGGAGGGGTTGAAGTGAGGGCAGGGGAATGGGGAAAAGATAAGAACCAGGATGGATTATGTAAAGGTGTAAATTTCCAATGATGAATGTCATTATATTGTTTACCTAAAATGTACCAATAAAATAAAATTTACAAAAAAGAAAATATTTAGTCAAATCTTCTACAGCCTAATTTTAGTGTTCTATGTTCTATGCCTCTAAATGCCAGAAATTCATAATTCAGGCTTTCTAGTTTACAGAATTTATTAATAGTAAAATGATCTTTACATATACGACATGTATGATCACATGGAATGAAAACCAAAAGGCAGTAACTTCCACTCCTATTAACAACCTTTTGAGCAGTACAAAAACTTACTACTTCACTACATTTTGTCCAAGAAAAATTACCAAGTCATACTAGACACTGTCACAGATCCAAAAATAAAAGTTGATTCAGAAACAATATGTGAGCAGACTTAGGTTAACTCCCTAGAGATTTTATGTTAGATAAATTAAAGGCCTCTGCAGAATGCACTAGAGATATGTCACCTGTCTGCAGATGATTTTAGAATAAGCTTATTTAAAATAAGTGATATGTGGGATACTAAAAGATGTCAACCAATGCCAGTACGTCTTGGAGTTGCAGAAACTACTTTTATGTCTAGCAGGAACTGGGGTAGCCTTTCTGGAAGATCAGTAGTTTTTGTCAAGAACACTGTTTGACAATTATGGAAAGAAAAAAAGAACAGTATAACATATTATTGGTCACTATATGACAAACCATGTTTTCCACATTCCTAAATTCATGTTTCTAAGTAATATCAGTAGAAGAACTAATGTAGAATATTACTGCACAATTTTTAAGGAAAATTCAGAAAACCACATTTTTAGTTGTCACTATGGTAGGTTATTGTATCAAGGTAGAGAAATTTGTCAGGTAATAATCTAAACTAACCATCTACTTAAAACCCTAGATATTTTTCATTATAAAACATAGGACTTGTCATGAATTTTAAGTGATAAAAGAAAAATTTATACCTAAAGGAGACATCACTTAAAAAACCGAGTCATCTGCTGCTAGATTTTATTTCTTTTAAATTCTCACTGAAGAAACTAACTAAATAAATAAAATAACATGAAGTACCAACTTCTGGATAAGAAAGAGGGCCACACACTTTACAAACCCTAGAGGTACTGTTTCCGACGATTGCATAACAAATTAACACTACCCATTTGTTATCTCACAACCATCCAAGGATGGCTTATTGCATCCTTTGTTTGGGGTTTTACATGGCTGAAATTAATGTAACAGCCATTTGCATTGCTTTCCAGCATTTGTGGTCCTTTGCTGCCTTATTCTAGGTGTTGATGGAATTCAGTTCCTTAAGGTTGTAGGACTGCCATCCCTATTGCATGACAAACAGGCAGGGGAAGGGGTCATTCTCAGCTAGCTCTTCATTGGTGCCTGCCTGCCCTGGATAACAGACCTTCCCCACAGAAAGTTCAGAGTTGGGCTGCAGGAGTGCTTCTGTGGGATCAAGATAGTGTCTCTCTGATACTTTCCCCTCATTTTTAAGTGTTTTCCTGAATAAACTCACTCCCCAAGATGACTGTAATACATGTATTATATAATGGCTATAATTATATATAGTATATAATTATATATATTATAATTACACATATAATATATAAATGTTTATATAATTATATAATGATTATATAATGTATATAATTATAATTGTATATAATTATATTAGGTATAATTAATATAATTAATTATATTTTGATTATAATGCATGTACTGAAAACATGTTCTAATAAAAATCTCTCATATAAATTTCATTTTTAATAAACTGTGAGTTCAGTCATTAATAGCACTGTCTAGGCATGATAGCCCATCATATTTCCAGGTATACTCACTTTAGTTTTTGAAGTTTTTTATCAAGATATGTTTGCAATACTTAAAAACATTTGTGTATATATATGTGTGTGTGTGTGTGTGTGAGACATCTTGATTCTTTTTAATTCCCTTCCCCTCTTTCTTATCCCCAATCCCAGATCTCCTTCTCATTTCCACAGTCTATCTTCCTTTTTCCTATTATCAGTTATTTATTTTCCTTTTTGTATTATTCATATTTAGGTTTTCATATAAGAGAAACCATGCCATATTTAACCTTCTGTATCTAATATATTTTACTTAGCATTATGCTCTCCAAGTGCATCTATTTTTCTATAGGTGACTCAATTTCATTCTTTTTTACAGCTGAATTATTTATAGTATAACTTCATGGCATGAAAAATATATGCATAGCACATTTTCTTTATCTATTGATCTGTTTATTTGTATATAGGCTGATTCCTAGATTTAGCCTTTATGATTTGTGCTGTTATAAACATGGATGTGCACATATCCCTGTAATGTGATATCTTTAATTCTTTTGGGACAATATTTAGAAGAGCTAGAGTTGGGTAAAACATGGGTGCACATATATCACTGTGGTATGATTCTTTTAATTCTTTTGGGAAGATCCCCAGCAGGGGAATAGCTGGGTCAAATGGGACCTCTAGCCCTAGCTCTCTGAGGTATCTCCATACTGATTTCCACAGTGGTTGCACAAGTCTACACTCCCACAAGCTATAGGGCAGGATTCCTCTTTCCCCACAGCCCTGCCAGCATTTGTTAATGGTTGATTTCTTGATATCAGCCATTCTTTCTGGGGTGAGGTGAAATCTCAGTGGTGTTCTCATCTGCATCTCTCAAATGACCAGTGATGTTGAACATTTTTTCATATGTTTATTTGCTGCTTTTACTTCTTTGTCTGAGAAATGTCTGTTCATTTCAGATGCCTATTTTTTAATTGGGTTTTTGAATTTGTGTGGTCTGATTTTTTTCAGTTCTTTATATATTCTAGATAGTAGTCTTTTGTTTGAGGTACAGCTGCTAAAAATTTTTTCCCACATTGTAGGTTGCCTCTTAGCTCTGTTGGTGGTTTCTCTTGCAGTGCAGAAGCTTTTTAATAAGATGAGATACCAGTTGTTGATTCTTTATGCTAGTTCCTGTGCTACTGAGGTTTTGTTCATAAAGTCTTTTCCTATGCCAATGCCTTCAAGAGATCTACCTAACTTATCTTCCAGCAAGTTTAGTGTTTCTGTTTTAATATTTAGATCTTTAATCCACTTTGATCTTTGTTTAGTGTATGGTGATAGGTATGGGTCTAGTTTTAATCTTTGGCAGGTTGAAATCCAGTTTTTCCAACACCATTTATTAAATAGGTTATCTTTCCCCCAATGTGTGTTTCTTTTTTTGCCTATTTTAATTGCTCCTTTTTTATTTTCTGGTACTTGGATTCGAACTCAGGACCTTGTGATTGCCAGGCAGGTGTGGAGCTGCTGAGTTATATTCCTGGCCCTTCAACTGGTCTTTGCTTGAGTCTTTTATTAGGAAAGCAGGATGGTTTGCTTTCTGAAGAGTAGCTGGAAAAGATTTTCCATTCTGTAGGCTGTCTCTTAATGCTACCCACTTTACAGAGGAGATGTTTTTATAGTTTGTATACTATGGGAATCGTGAAGGTCAAATCAGATTTCTGCCTGCTCTAAGTGTTCTTACAGAGTTCAGATTGGATAAGGCAATATTTAGAGAAGAATTTGCTCATCTTGGAGCCATTCTATAGAAATAATAAGTAAAAAAAAACAAGTAGTAGGGAGTATCTAAAATATAGTTGGGACAGAACAGGCCACAAATGAGAATTTTGGAGAGAGGGGTCACTAAGAAATGTACAATGTATTAATACACAGTGAAAGGATTTATCAAAAGAGTTCAGTTTTTTAATGATAATGGGCCCCCACAGAGAAGACAGATAAATAAATGTGGATCATTTTAAGAACATTCCTTTTTCTTCAATTACCAACTGTCTACCATTCCCTCTTTCACAACAATTTTTAATACCCCAGAATTTTATGTTTCATCACATTTTCTTGTTTTAACTTGACTAATAAGTCTGGCAGAGGAATGAATGAAAGGGATGAGAAGGAGAATGCAATGAATCCTTTTCACTCAGTATTTCCCTTGTTTAATGTTTCCATGTAAAAGTTTTACAGATTTAAATTGAGAAAGACTCATTTTCATTCAAAGCTTATTAAATGTGTCTGGGCCTTAAACAAGATAAGATCCATTTAGATCTTTTGACTATTTAAATAAATAATAAATTTAATATTGGTATCCAAATTATAAATGTATCACTAAGGCTTAATTTGAAAGAAAAAAGATTATAAGTAAGCCTTATTTAGATTAAATACTCCATTTTCCTCCCTTAGGTAGGGTCAAGAACTATTTATTTTTTCCTATGATAGTAAAAATCCCCTTTTAGAAAGCAAACATTTAAATTGCTAATAATGTCATTCTTGTTTACAAATAGTTTGTACAAAAACTAAAAGACAGGGATAATATAATCATTTATTGCTTCTATCATCACATTACAGAATCAGCTATAGTTTGGTATTATTAAAATAATCTCCTTCAAACTTCTCATTTTCTATAAGAAAATTTAATATTCCAATGAAGGCAAACTCTTCGAATGAAGGCACACAGACAAGCAGTATGAATGTGTAGAAATTACTGACGCTTTTTATAATTCTCTGAAGAAAATTACCTTAAGAAAGAATAATATATCTTGAAATTATTAAAATATATTGAAAGAAAGTTGATGTCATTCTGCAAGAATGGTGATTTCTTACCATCACTGGGATCTGGCCTTGGGAAATGTGTCACAGGAGAATATTCAGATCAAGGAAGAAAAATGTTCAGATCAGTGAAGGAAAGAAAGTCCAGCTTTGTACTGGTCTCTACAGTGCAGCCTTAGCATTCCACAAATCTTGTGAGCAAGAAGAAAACAGTCAGTAGAAGCAGCAGAAATGAACACCATTCCAGATTCTAAATGGTAACAAAAGTGTATATTCTGGACCAAAGACAAAATTTTGCCAAAATTTCCCACCTCTGAAACCTCTGTCCTCAAAGTGAATCCCAGGCCATGGAAAGAGGGGGAAGAGACCTATAAGTCCTCGAAAGGATGCAGTTGGACTATGAAAGAGTCTCTCCTGTAACAATTTCCTCATGGTAATTTGATTGCACTTTGTGGAATGACAACTCTGTAAAAAGAGATAAGGTTCCAGGCCACTATGTCTTTAATTCTCAAAGGTTACTTGATGGCCTTCAAAGATACTGCTGGAAGATCACCAGTAGTAATCACATTGGAAAGATTATTCTTAACTTCACAGAAAGGATCTATTTAATTTTCTAAATAAATAAAAATCTGCAGGACTTAGACGAAGTCCACCCTTCTGAAGGATTAGATTCTTTCTGTGGTTCTTTATTGAACTAATTTTCAAAAGACTGATTTCTAAGCCACAGTTTCTGTAAGGTTGTTTGTATGTGCAATGATTTATCAGGTGCCATGTGCCCCTCAGATAAATGTAAAAACTGTTCCCCATAAGAGGCAGAGCCTTATTTTTAACACAAATAATTGAAAAGGCACCAGGGGCTCCCTGAGAGTTCTGACTGTTCCATTCCAAGAACACCATTTCCTGCATCAAGGCAATAAGAGAGCAGCAAGAGAAATAGGTTCTGTGCAATATAATTTTGCAGAGGAACAAGTAGACACTAGGTAATATCGGGAGAGTACTCTGTGTTTTTAGAAAAGAGGAAAATTCTGAAAGGCTATTCCTAAAGGAGTCCAGCATCATTAGCACTCCACGTGTTTGTAGGTTATTTCAATTATCATAGAAAAGCAGCTACTGCCCGGCTAACTTAAACCCCTATTTTATTATGTGGTAACAGCATTATTTATCCTGACCAATCCACACTTATTGCAGTCTATCATACAATGATAGGAAAAATAATAACTCCCATAGCATAGGAATGAGTGCTGCTAGCAACAGCATTATAATTACTTTGATATACGTGGATGTGCTTTTTGTGACTCGTTCATTTCAGCTGTTCAAGCAAGCAAACATGTACTCTAAATATGAGGAGATTGAGTTTATTTGAATCAAAATCTCATGTTTTGTAACAAACAAAACAGAGAATGAGATTGTTTCTGCACCTTTAGTTATTTAAGCAAGGAAAAAATGAATCCATGGGACACCTGGGAATGGGGGCAGGTCTAAGTGATATGTGGGTAGCATAATTCTAAAGCTAAGCTCAAATAGCAATTATTTTCACTGATTCAGGAGCATGAAAATATGTAAATCTTGGTTTATTGAAGATAATGTCTTGTAGCACTTCCTCTGTCCCTCGGTCCAATTCCTCATTTTCCTTCCTGTCCCCTACCCTCTCTTTCGTCTTTCATTCCTGCTTATTTCACTGTAAATTCTTATTACTGGTAGAGAAGAGTGAACAATAAAAGTGCTGTTGGTGGAAGTAAGGCTAGGGTTCTTTTTCCTTCCTTAGGCTGAATTGTGATTTCAGGGTGGCATAGTAGAAAAATTTAGAAATACTGTCCTAGCTCTAAGAAAATTGCTTTGGAAACTTGTCGGATCAATTCATTAATGGTAGTTTATTAAGTGAAGTTTTGTTGCCCTTGGCACACATTCTTTAAAACTTATAAATGAAATGGCTTTTCAGAGTTTTCAGGCTGTCTTTTTCCAAAATAAACTGGTAAATTATAAAATTTTTCTTTATTAACCTGTTTTTATTTCATTTGCATAGATAATGTCAGCAAAAATGGTTGAACAAGTAATTAACACAATCATATTCCAGGGGTCTGAAAATAAAAATTTCCTACCTATTTCACAATTAATTACTTTTTAAACTATGCTGTGCTGTTCTTTAAAACTAGCAGTTGTAAATTGGACAGGTGCATATTTTATTTTATAAAGCATTTGAAACTTTATGTTGCATTTTAACTGATAAATTTTTATGTGTTTATTTAGTTCTTTTTTTTTTTTCTTTTGGCACCGGGGATTGAACTTGGGACCTTGCACTTGCGAGGCAGGCAGCAGCACCACTGAGCTAAATCCCCGGCCCTTATTTAGTTCTTTATAATAATTCCACAGATATTTTATCATTTCTAAATAATTCATGCATGTTTATGTAGAAACAGGAAATAAAATAGATGACAGAAGGCATATTGGAAAGATTAGTGACTTCTTAGATATGTAAATAGATAGCTGAATTAGTTTCTGACTATCACAATGATAAATTGTGTGCTTATTGCAAAGGTTTTAAAAGTCACGTAAACAAGTTTCTGTTTGCTCCACTTCTCTTTCGCTTCTTTCTCGTAACTTTCATATCAGACTGCAAGAAAAATTAAATCACTTCCTAGAATCAAAACCAACCAATTATAAATTATATTTTGGCATGACTTTTCGAAGACTCATATAGATTTGAAAAATAAATGTAGTTTTACATATCCATTTTATCAGTTACATACATTGCCTTTTCGTTGGTAATTCTCTACTACCCAAACAAAAATTCTCTATTCTTTTTCTAAGCAAAATATTTACTCCTAAGCTATTTTTCTTAAAAAAAATCCTTAAACTCAAATTATTAATAATATTACCAATAAAACAATACTATTAACAAAAGCAATCAATGTATAAATTTTTCACACAGTATGAAACAACTATCTGGAGAAAGCTCTGTGAGACTCATGAAAAAAGATATAAGTAAATAGATATTATATTACTTTATGGATAAGAACGCTAACATTATAGGAAATAAAATGCTATTTTTTATGACGTGGGTGATAAACACCAGAAGTAAAACATAAATGAATGTTATTTACACTTGAAATATTATTAGGCACCAATTTCTGATAAGGGCTAGAGATATAAACATGAAAGAGGTACATCCTGTGCACCAGAAGCACACAGTGTTGGGTAAAAGGATCACAGCTACAGTCTTGGAATTATGTTCAGTGCTCTTTGGATGACAACAGATAGTAGAAACATTTAATTCAATTAAGCTGGTTTGAACAGATTACTGAAAACCATAATCTTGAACTGATGCTTAAAAATTCAATAGGAGTTTTCCAGGTAAAGTCTACTGAAATGGGAATGGGGAATTCTTTCCAAGAAAAAACACACCTGCAGGAAGGGGAGTGTGTCCGTGGCTGAAAGACTGATAGACAGCAGTGTAAACCAAAGGGTTAAGCCACAGTACAAGTCATGGAGGACCCTGAGGGACTGGATCTTTACCTATTATGTTATGAGTAATTGTTGAGGGGTTTCAGGAAAAGAAGTAGGACATGCACATCTTTAAATAGATTTCTGGCAACAGTCTGAATATATTTGCGTAAAATGAAACAAGAAGATTGGCTTTTTATTTGTAACAATTGTCCAGTAACAGATGATGAAGACCTACATCAGGACAACAGGACTAGGACTGGACAAGGAATGTATAATTAAGACTGAGGATAGAAATTTTTACATGATTGGACTTTGCGATGAAAGACACGGAGGATATGAGAGGTTGACAGAGTGATTGGAGAAAGACTAGGGTCTTCATCTGAATTAAAGAACATATCAAGAACTACTATTGGAGAAGACTGGATTTATTTGAGGACAGATTAAAGATGTTCGCACAATTTCTTAGGTACACAGACCTTTATAATAGCAGATCAGGAACTAGAGGGATGAATTTGTACGCCATTGAAATAACTGTTAAATTACAAAAACATAAGTCATAACTTTCAATAATCGTATGTCAAGTACAAAGGATAATGAACAAAAAAATCTGAAGGACAGTAAGAGTTAGGCTTCAGAGCAGGGCGAAAAGGATCACATGCAAAAAAGGGGAATAAATGGCATAGTATTTGGAAAACGAGGTAGTGTCAGAAGAAAGATATAGATCACATCTACAAACACAAGAAAGGTTTCAGCAACTAAAAGTGATGTTAAGATTCTGCAAAGCTTAGAACATTTTTGATCAAAAGAAAAATGTAGAAGTTTGTTCTTCAGTCCTCTAGAAAATGCTTTCACTAGTGCCACAGGGCCAGTGATAGCTTTCTTTCTTTATTAATTCTGCGATGCAATATAGAAAATGACAACAGAATCATGAGGTTTCCCAAGGCCCTCCACTGTTGGTTTTGGAGCTGGCCCTTCCCCCTCTCAGTTTGAGTGGGTGCTGTACTGCATGGTAATGTTCAGCAATCTCCTTTGACTGTGGAATTCCGGTATGAAAGCAGAGAGTTAGAATGAGACATTCATCTCTGCATAAATTAAGGACTACACTTCTACACTTCCCAACACATTTTACTCCAAATCTTTTTATTATTATTATTATTATTATTATTTATTTCTTTCTTAATAAGGTTTTTTCTATGTTGACCTTTTTTCCTAGAAGTGTTGCCATTGCAGTACTACTCTTAGTTCCCTTCCTGGTAGTTTGTGTGTGCTTTCCATTGTCCACCACCTGAAACTCTTTCAAATGAAGACGGCTTCCCTTTGCAACCTGGTGAGAGGCATAGTCTGTAATTCCTGCTGAAGTTCACCATTCCAGCGATGACTTCTCCCCTGTTCAGATAACTTGCTTGTTTTTGCTCAGATCCATTTCTTTCTTTTCCCTGTTCAATTCTGTATCTCAGTAAAATACTCTTATGGCCTGTATCTGGATGTCCTCCCATAGGTCATAGGTAGGGCTTTGTGGAGGTAGCTGGATCCAGGGTGTGGGATGCTGGGATCAAGGATGTGATGCTGAGATTGATTCATGGTGTGATGGTAGGGTTAAGGCGGCCTCACCCTGGGTTTGGGTGCTACCTAACCTTTGGGTGGGTAGCCTGGATAGGATGTAAGGGACAGCAAGAGGGTCACTTCTTATTGCTCACTGCTTCTTCATTGCTTTGCTGCTTTCCTGTATTCTGCCTTCTAAGAACAGTTTCTCCTCTGCAATGCCCATCTGCCATATCACCCTGCTTGGAGCCAGCCAATTATGGACTGAAACATCTACAAAATGTGAGCTAAATAAACCTTTCTTCCTTTAATTTGGGGTGTTGAGTATTTTGTTTCAGCAATGAGAAAAGGTAAGTAAGACAAATACAAATACAATGGCTTTCTAAGGAGACTGGATGCAAGGCATTGATGAATGTTTGGAAATAGTGGATAAGCTATGCAGAATATTTCTCTTTCGTCATTCTGTCCCATGCAGCATTTCCTCCATGACTATAGCTCCTGGGACAACGTCTCCCTCATGATTCCAACATTTTCTAGCCATTTCTTAACTTTAGATCCAACCACTCTAGTAGCACTCATGGTTCCTCTAGCTCCAGAAGGGTTAGTAGATTCCCTTCATTGCAATCTCTGTGCTCTCACAGACTTCTTTGGAGTTTCAGCTCTTTCATCACTGCCGATATCAATCTACTCTTTTTGTAAGATCTAATCATTTCTTGAATTGACAAAATACAGCAGATCTTGACTAACTGACATAGCCTACTTTGTAGCTAAGATGTGGATCTATGTCCCAGATACATTTATTCTGGACTCCAGAAAGATTGCTGCTGCCATGATAAAGAACTGAAACAGAGAAGCTTCTGTGGCAGGTGTATGGATGACATGGAAGTCACAGTGCCACAGACACTAATGATGGTGTCCAGTGTCCCGTCTCAGAGTTGCCAGGTGTACGGTGCACCATCTCCAGAGCTTAGTGAGGGCAGAAGTGCTATAGAACCATGGTTCCAGGCATTGTTTCCTCCCCACTGAGTGTTTCAGCCTGCCAGGAAACTCTACACCCTATTTTTTCAATTTATTCTTTCCAGAAACAACCGAAATGATTTCTTTGTTTGCTATTAAAAATAGTGACTGATATATATTGAATCCTAGGAATACCAGTTATAGTGAAAATAATGCAGAACAAGAAAATGTGAGGGAGATAGTTGTAAGAAATAAGCCCCATTTTGACCAGCTTAGACCATTCCAATGCAATTCTGCTTGACAACATCCTTGAATCTCAGATTTAGGGATACAATTTAAGATGTGCTGGGTCAGAAGGTGGAAAAGGTATAGTGCAAGGAGGTCTGTAAATTTCTCTAGACACCAACTTCATTTGTCCCTTCAGTGTGTAGTCCTGTGGCCAGGATTTGTGCATCTATCTTCAGGGCTATTTCACTGGGACTTTGGGGAAAGACTTGGTGTTATTCATCACCTAAAATGTCACAAAAATGTCCAATTCCTGCAACATCGTTCTGCCATTAATTTTGTATTTTCCTGTCTCCCAGATGGGACACTGAGCTTACCAAACATAATATCACTCTGGTCCATATTCTAGGGCATGGAGGAGAACAGGGAAGATAAACAAGTATATATGGAATGCACATATGGATTTTTGAGAACCAGATTGAGAAAGTACATTTTTGTTTTGTTTTGAAAAATATAATCATAGAATTAAGAACATTGCATTTGGAAGAGTACACTATGTTATTCACCAACTACTCTCAGCCTACTCCTGACTTCCTGCTTGAAAATCTCTGTATAGTATCTCTTTTATGATTGTTCACTAAAATGTCATCTGTGGGAAAATTCCTTGTAAAGGGTCAGTTATTTCTGCTTCTTTAGTAGTGTATTGCACTTTTATTGTTTTGAAAATTTTCATATGGCACTGTAGTAAACTGTGTGAATGTTTGTATCCTCTATTAGTCTTGAAACATTTAAGTTCAGAGCTATGTGCCATGATTTATACTTGAACAGATTCTTGGTATGATTTCTAGCACATTTTATCATTTTTTATTTTTATTAGTATATGTTTGCAGTACATAATACTACATTCTTTTTGGAAAATGTATTATTTGGAAGGGGCCAATAATGGACAAAGTCAATGAGCCTAATTTCTTTTACAGTGCAAACAGCACTGCACATACCCTTGCACACTTCTAAAACCAACACGCTTAGATATTTGAAAATGATTGTTGAATTTAGCCTGGTGAAAAGGTACATTAAATATATTTTTTCTTTATTCCATTTAAATTTTTTCATGATACAAACTGCAATCTATTGCAACAACGTCAAAACTAATACAGTATTGTTGATATGGACACTCTTGCCATTATAAAATATAAAACAACTCAGATAAGGAAGGAAAAACAAGGAGAAAATAACTTGCTCTCTTGAGAATGTTCTACTTCACTTCTTTTTCTCCATGAGGTAAGGGACTTTCCTATTTGTGCTGAGACATTACTCATTATGGAGTGAGGACAGAAAAACAGTAAAATAATAGTTTTGACTTGGCCCCATCAAGGAATTAATGTCACTTCAATTAAATGCTTAATTTAAAATATATTGTTGAATTTTTCTTGCAAAATTTTGTCATATCATAATCTTTTATTTGAACCTCTTGAAGTCAGATGATTTTTCAAATTTTAAAATATCCTAAATATTACAAAATTTTATGACAATCAGTCATTGCATATTAGAAAGCACCGTAACAGAATCTGGGCTAGCATACAAGAGTCCAATATATTGACAATTTGGTAGGAAGTTACATGGCTATTTGGAGTAACAGCGATAAATACCATAGTAAACCAACGTCATTTAAGTTAAATTTTGCAGCCAATAAATTTTGCAGCGCCAAGTGAGTTCAGTGAAGTCAAGTTTGGCTAAATATCAGTGATTTTTAAGAATTATTTGGATATTGAAATTACAGACTCAAATGAAGCTTTTACTACTGAAGTCTCTACATAAGGTATTTTCCAAATGAAATATATGTCTTAAGCTATATCAACATCAAACATAATAGAGCTAATGGAAAACTACCAAGGCCAAATTAATAATGGTAGAAATGTAATGAGTAGAGGAAATGTGGAGGAAAGAAACACTGGCATCTTCAAATATTATAAGCTAGAAAAATGATTTAAAAATTTAGAGATTAAGTACATGTCACATACTTAAAACGCATATATATTCATTCAAACACTAAATAAAGAACAAAATATACAGCATATTAAAGATCATATAGGTGTGATCAGTGTTGTTTCAAATCATATGTGTATCAAATTTGATAAATTTTTGGGAAAATTATATATGAAACAATGATATTGCCCTTGGCCTTATGCTCTTCATGCCTAAAATTCCTATAAGGAGATCAGATATACACATAGGAACCAGTTGAAAAAGAAATAAAAGGGCTAAGAGTATCTGAGCATAGTGATATTTAGAAAACCTATGCTCACGTTGGGGACTTAGCAAGTCAAACTCTTTTTGACAAGTGGTAAAAGTCCAGTTTTATTAGAAAGAAATTACAGTTGAGACCTTTAATTTCCTGTTTTTCACAGGTTGGCCTGCTCTATATTATGCACTCTTTAAAAGTATTGGAAAATATGCTGTTGAGAAAGAATCAAATAGCAATATAAGCTTGCCTACTAAATTGATTTCAAATGGCTAGAAACAAAATATACTAAGATCAGAAAGTAAACATCAAAAGATAAAATACTGTTAACCTTGTCCTGAATATTTCATAAGTTAACGTGGCTTCTTTCTATGGATAGAAATGTTAATAATATGTACATTTTCCAACAATGTACTAAGCAAAACATGGGTGATAGTTTACTCATTAATGTGTTTCATTATTAAGACAATATGTTCCATCCAATTTTATATTATAATTTACAGTTTAAATAAAATTTTGTTCAGTCACATATTTAGAAATCAGATTTAGCAAGTCATTCTTGGTAATATTGCTCTTTTTTATTTATAAATTCTTTTATTAGTACATTTTAGGTAAACAATACATTTACATTAATCATTAGGTGCTTGTACCTGTACATGATGTATCTTGGTTCTTATTTTTTCCCCATTACCTGTACACCCTTCACCCCCTCCACCCTTCCCTATTTACATAGACTTTGTTTGCATTTTTTTCTTTTCTCATAATTTTTCCTTTCCTTCCTTTCCTTTCTCCTTCCCCTCCCGCCACCCCTACCCATTTGGACCTTTTCTTCCTATTTCAAATTATCAATTATTCATTTTAATCATTTTAATTCTTATTTACACTTTCAGATTCTCACACTAGAGAAACTATTCGGCATTTTCACGTGTGTCCTATTTATTTCACTTAAGTGGATGGCCTCAATATGCATCCATTTAGCTGTAAATGTCTCTAGTTTCTTGTTCTTTATGGCCGAGTAGTACTCTGTTTTATTAAAAAAAATACATCTTCTTTATCCAGTTTCCAGTTGATGGGCACTTGCACTGTTTCCAAGCATTAGCTAATACAAACTGTGCTGCTATAAACATGGGTGTACATATATTGCTGTGGTATGATTCTTTCAATTCTTTTGGGAAGATACCCAGCAGGGGAATAGCTGAGTCAAATGGAACCTCTAGTCCTAGTTCCTTGAGGTATCTCCATACTGATTTCCACAGTGGTTGCACAAGTCTACACTCCCACCAACAATGGAGAGAGTTCCTTTCTCACCACAGCCCCGCCAGCATTTGTTATTGGTTGAATTCTTGATAGCAGCCATTCTTTGTGGGGTGAGGTGGAATCTCAGTGTTGTTTTCATCTGTATTTCTCAAATGACCAGTGATGTTGAACATTTTTTCATATATTTATTTGCTGCTTTTACTTCTTTGACTGAGAAATATCTGTTCATTTCAGATGCCTATTTTTGAATTGGGTTTTTGAATTTGTGGGGTCTGATTTTTTTTAGTTCTTTATATATTCTAGATAGTAGTCCTTTGTCTGAAGTACAGCTGCTAAAAATTTTTTCCCACATTGTAGGTTGCCTCTTAGCTCTGTTGGTGGTTTCTCTTGCAGTGCAGAAACTTTTTAATAAGATGAGATCCCAGTTGTTGATTCTTTGTGCTAGTTCCTGTGCTACTGAGGTTTTGTTCATAAAGTCTTTTCCTATGCCAATGCCTTCAAGAGTTCTACCTAACTTATCTTCCAACAAGTTTAGTGTTTCTGTTTCAATATTTAGATCTTTAATCCACTTTGATCTTAGTTAAGTGCATGGTGATAGGTATGGGTCTAGTTTTAATCTTTGGCAGGTTGAAATCCAGTTTTTCCAACATCATTTATTAAATAGGCTATCATTCCTCCAATGAGGGTGGTTGGCTCCCTTGTCAAAGATGAGATGTCTGAGTAGGTCTGGAGTTGTTTCTGCATCTTTTAATGTATTCCACTGATGCTCAGGTCTGTTTCCTTGCCAGTACCATCTTGTTTTTATCACAGTAGCTTTATAGTATAGTTTTCAAGTTGAGGATTTTGATACCCCCAGCCATGTCTCTGTTGCCTAGAATTGCTTTTGCTATTCTAGGTCTCTTCTGGTTCCAAATGAATTTCAGTATTGTTTTTTCTATATTTGTGAAGTATATTGTTGGAATTTCAATCGGTATTGCATTAAATCTATATAGCAGTTTTGGAAGTATAGCCATTTTCACTATATGGGTTTTTCCTACCCAGGAACAAGGGATGTCTTTCCATTTTGTTATATCCTCCTCTATCTCCTTTTTCAGAGTGCTGTAATTTTCAGTATAGAGGTCTTTTGCTTCCTTTGTTAGACTGATTCGTAGATATTTCATTTTTGGGATGTTATTGGAAAGGAGTTGTTTCCCTAATTTCTCTCTCTGTGAGTCTGCTATTTGTGTATAAGAAGGCTATTGATTTTTGAGTGTTGACCTTATATCCACCTACTCTACTGAATCTGTCAATTAAGTCTAGAAGTCTTTTGCGAGAGTATTTTGGGTCTTCTATGTAAAGTATCATACCATCAGCAAATAATGATAGTTTCACTTCTTCCTTTCCTATCTTTATTCCTTTTATTTCTTTCTCTTTTCTAATTTCTGTGGCTAATGTTTCCAGAACTACATTGAACAGGAGTGGTGATAGTGGGCGTCCTTGTCTTGTTCTTGATTTTAGCACGAAAGTTTTCAGTTTTTGACCACTTAGTATGATGTTGGCTGTTGGTTTTTCATAGATAGCCTTAATCAGGTTGAGATAAAGACCTTCTACTCCAATTTTCTGTAGGGCTTTTATCATGAATGGGTGTTGAATTTTGTCCAGTGCTTTTTCTGCATCTATTGAGATGATCACATGGTTTTTGCCTTGACTCTGTTAGTATAGTATATTACCTTTATTGATTTATGAATGTTGAACCATCTTTGTATCCCTGGGATAAATCCAACTTGCTCAGGGTGTATGATCTTCTTGATGACCCTCTGCATTCTGTTTGCCAGTATCTTGTTGAGGATTTTTGCATCTATGTTCCTAAGGGAGATTGGCCTGGAGTTCTCTTTTTGGGTTGGGTCTTTCCCTGGTTTTGGAATCAAAGTAACACTTGCTTCCAGGAATGAATTTGGAAGCCTTGTTTCCCTTTCAATTTCTTTGATGTGTTTAAAGAATAATGGTGATAGTTCTTCTTTAAATGTCTTGTAGAATTCAGCAGTGAAGCCATCGGGACCTGGGTTTTTCTTTGTTGGTAAATATTTTATTACGTTTTCAATTTTACTCATTGTAATTGGGGTGTTTAGAATTTCTATATCTTCTTCATTTTACTTTGGCAATTCATATGAACCTAGGTATCTGTCCATTTCTTCTGTATTTTCCATTTTACTAGAGTACAGGTTCTTGAAGTAGGTATTGGTGATCCTCTGGATTTGTGCTGCTTCTGTTGTGACTTCACCTTTTTCATTCTTAATTGCATGGATTTGAGCCTTTTCTTTCCTTTTTTTGATAAGGTTGGCTAAGGGTTTATAGATTTTATTTATTCTTTTGCAAAACCAACTCTGATTCATCAATTTTCATATTATTCTCTTAGTCTCCATTGCATTGATTTCTGTTCTGATCCTTATAATTTCCTCTCTTGTATGGGCTTTGGGTTTGTTTTGCTCTTCTTTATCTAGGAGCTTGAGGTTCTGCATTAGGTTATTTATATGAGTTCTCTTTGTTTTCCTAATAAGGGCATTCACTGCTATGAATTTCCCACATAGAGCTGCTTTCACTGTGTTCCATAGATTCCTGTGTGTTGTACTGGCATTATCATGTAATTGTGGGAACTCTCTGATTTCTTCTTTAATTTCCTCTGTGACCCATTGGTTGTTCAGGAGGGTGTTATTCAATTTCTATGTGTTTGTGTGAGTTTTGTGGTTTCTTATGTTACTGATTTCCGATTTTGTTGCCCTATCATCTGATAATATACAGGGGGTAACTACAATTTTTTTACATTTACTTAGACATGTCCTATGAGCTAGCATGTGGTCTATTTTGGAGAATGACCTGTGTGCAGCCTAAAAGAATGGGTATTCTGATTTTGTGGGGTGGAACACTCTGTAAACATCTATTAAGTCTATTTGTTCAATAGTTTGCTTCAGTTCTAGAATTTCGTTGTTATTTTTTTGTCTAGATGATCTGTTTTTTTGTGATAGTGGGGTATTGAGGTCCCCCACTACAATTGTATTAGTGCTTATTTGGTTTTTCATGTCTATTGACATTAGTTTTGTATAGATGGGGGCATTCGTATTTGGTGCATATATATTTAGGAATGTCATCTCTTTCTCTTGGATTGTTCCCTTCACACGGATGTAGTGACCATCTTTGTCTCTTTTAATTAGTTTTGGTTTGAAATCTACTTTGTCTGCAAATAAAATTGCTATGCCTGTTTTTTTATGGGTTCCTGTGGCATTGAGAACTATTTTCCATCCTTTTACTATCAGTCTATGAATTTTGAGTTAGGTGTGTTTCTTGTATATGGCATATTGCTGGATTTTGCTTCTTAATCCATTGTGTCAGTCTATTTCTTTTGATTGGAGAATTGAGGCCATTAAAATTGATGGTTATCACTGATAGATACTGACTCATCCTTGTCAAGATGTTTTACTTTTGTTGGCTCTTTTAATTCTTATTTTTCCTCCTTTTCCCTTTAGTTTCTTACCTTGCCTGGTAGCTTCCCTCTGTTGGGCCTCATGGAGTTGTGGGCTTCACTGTGTTTTTGTAGGATATTCCTTAGGATTGTTTGGAGAGCTGGTTTGATGTTCATGAAATTTCTCAGGTGTTCTTTGTCATGGAAGTATCTAATTTCCCCATCAATTTTGAAAGGTAATTTTGCAGGATACAACAGTCTAGGTTGGAAGTTATTTTCTTTCAGGGCTTGAAATACTTTACTCCAGGCTCTCCTTGATTTGAGGGTTTGTGTTGAGAAATCTGCCATGATTCTGATGGGCTTTCTTTTGTAGGTGATTTGTTTCTTTTCTCTAAGTGCCTGTAGGATTTTGTTCTTCTGTTGGGTTTCCGGGATCTTGACTATTGTGTGTCTAGGTGTAGATTTTTTTTGATCATGGCTAGTTGGAGTTGTATATGCCCCACTTATCTGTATGTCCAATTCCCCACCTCTGTCTGGGAAGTTTTCTACTATTACTTCTGTGTACAGTTTTTTTTTATGTCAATTGTACTTTCTCCTGGTTTTTCATGGACTCCTATCAGTCTTATGTTATTCTTCTTTGCAACATCTAGCAGCTGCTGGATTGATTTCTTATGGTCTCTTACTATTTAGAAGAGATCTCTGTTTTCATGGTTAATGGCAATCCTGTCTTCTATATCTGATATTCTATGTTCAGATCCCCTTATTCTGCTCTGCATGCTTTCAATGGAGGTTTTTTTGTTTGTTTGTTTGTTTTTGGTACCAGGGATTGAACTCGGGTCCTTGCACTTTCAATGGAGTTTTTAATCTCCTGAATATCTGTTTGAAACTGTTTCATGGATTCCATTTCTTTCTTATGTTGGGCAATAATAGTTTCCATTTCTTTCTTATGCTGGGCATTCATGGCTTCCAGCATATTTCTGAGATCATTATTTTTTTTTATCTGTTTCTGTTCTAGAGCCTCTAATCATGTCTTTCACTCTGCTCAACCATCTCTGTAGTTATCTGGGAGATTATTTCTGCTTTGAATTTTTCTAGAGCCTCATTCATCTGTTTTGTTATTTCCTGTGCTATCAGTTCAGGGTGTCCAGGTGGTTGATTATTGGAGTTTTCCACCTCATTTCCCCCAGAATTTG
This sequence comes from Heterocephalus glaber, assembly GCF_053883595.1. Taxonomy (NCBI): domain Eukaryota; kingdom Metazoa; phylum Chordata; class Mammalia; order Rodentia; family Bathyergidae; genus Heterocephalus; species Heterocephalus glaber. The sequence continues at coordinate 19,192,337 of NW_028258156.1, read as the reverse complement.
CCTTTGGTAGGGTGGAAGTCTGAATTTTTGCCTTAAATGTCTTCTCATTTTTGTTTTTGGTACTGCCTTTGGTTTAGTTCCTGTGTTGATACTTTGAAGTTGCTTATTGTAAGTATCTTTGTTGATGTATTTAGAACCCTTATGGAATGATTGCTTCTCAGAGGTGTCTTCCAGATATAGCTGGTCTTTAGGTTTTGAGTGTCTAATGACTCTGAAGCTATCTCATTTTCATTATACCAGGAAGGACAACTGATTAGATCAATCACAATACCTTAGACCAAGTGATACAGTCAGCATCACAATAGCATCAAGTACTTCTTAGAAAATGACAATTTGTGGTAGTTATTAATCTATCGCCTTTAACTGTGTGAATTAGATCAAAATCAAGGACCAATCCAACATACGTTTATAGTGAATAAACTCTTCAATATAACAACTTTACCTTTCAGGATGAGAAGTTAGAAGGAGTTGGGGAGGGAGGGATAGGTAGGTAGAAGGATAGGGGAAGTTTAGCAGTGAGGTCTGAGGACACAGGTGAGAGAAGGAAAGAGAAGAAAAGAAAAATAAAGAAGAAATCTGAATGGGGGCCAGAAAAGGAACACAAAGGGAGATGAAGAACAGTGTGGGACAGCAAGGGAATGAGGGCAAGAGATAGAGAAAGAAAAGAGAAAAGAAAAAAAAGAGAAAAATAAAATCTTTAAAAGAGTACAAAAAGAAGAAAAAATAATAAAAATAAGACCAAAAAATAGTGGTAATTTTGAAGATAACAAAAAAAGATAAAATGAAGGGACTCCTTCAGGATATGTCTCTGCTGTCACAATAGATAACATGAGCAGCAGTGTGCAGTTATAAGTCAATGAGTCTCAGTAAGCCAGTTGCAGATCCATGAGATTTAGGCAGATTTCTGGCTGCATGTCCCAAGCTGAGCTCACTGTCCTACTGCAGGGTTGAACTGTGCAAGTTTCTATTGCAGGTTCCAGCTGCCTTTTCCTTGAAGATAGTCCAGGTTCTGATGGGAGGTGATGATCCTTCCAACTTATCAAGTACAGTGGTCTGGTGTGCCTTTATTACAGAGATTCTCTTCACTTTTCCAGTGGGCTTCAGCTTTCATCAGGGAGCCTGAGAGAGGTCCTTTCTCTATTGTTCACTTCTGCATCTCAGGACAATGGGCTTTATGTTCCACTGTGCCATTGTAGTGTGGTACCCAGGAGCTGCACAGCCAAGAGGCCAGAGGCTGGGGGCGGGGGGGGGTGCATTGCTGGTCGCATGTGGGTATAGCCTGCTAGACAAGGCTGGGCTCAGTCAGCCCAGGGCACTCTGCCCCCATGGCTCTGATAATATTATTCTTATAAAAGTATTTCTAAATAATGAATTATAAATGTCCTTCCAATAGCTTTATTTTCCCAGAGTAACACCAGGAGCTAGTGCATGGGATATAACCATATTTTACTTGATTTATACAGGACAGTGATTCATACAACTGGGATCTTGGAGACCATATGTTCCACAGGTATGTGTAATTTTCCCACAAATACATACCTGTTTCTCACTATGTTTTACTGTGTCATTTCTTTGTTGATTCTCAAAAGAAACTGCTATGACATCACAGGGAAGAGAGGATCATCTTGAGAAGAATGGCAGATGGCAAAGGTTCTTCATGTATTCTCAGAGTAATATAATTATGATTGATGACTGCTGTATATTTTAGAAACCCCCTATGAAATGTTTCCTCTGCACAGATAAAAAAATAGAGGATATGAGGAACATGATGGAATTCCAACATAGGAAACAAATGGGATCCATAAAGCAGATGCAAACAGATTTCCAAGAGATTAAAAACTCCATTGAAAGTCTGCACAGCAGAATGAACCAATGTGAGGATAGAATTTCAGATAGAAGATGAGATTGCAATTAGTCACCAGGAAAAGAAAAATTGCTTTAAAATTGTAAGGGACCATGAGAAATCAATCCAGCAGCTGCTAGACGGTGCAAAGAAGAATAACATAAGACTTACTGGAGTCAATGAAGAAAGAGGAGAGAGTGCAGATGACATAAAAAACCTGTTCACAGAAGTGATGGCAGAAAACTTCCCAAGCAGGGGAAAAGAAGTTGACATACAGATAAATGAGGCACATAGGACTCCAGCTAGCCTTGATAAAAAAAAAAATCTACACATAGGCATATAATAGTTAGGATTCCAGAAACCCAACAGAAGAACAAAATTCTACAAGCAGTGAGAGAAAAGAAACAAATCACATACAAAGGAAAGCCCATCAGAATCACAGCAGACTTCTCAATGAAAACCCTCAAGGCAAGAAGAATTTCAAGTCCTAAAGGAAAACAGCCTCCACCACAGATTGATGAACCCTGAAAAACTGTCTTTCAAAATTGATGGAGAAATAAGATACTTTCATGATAAAGATCAGCTCAGAAACTTCATGAATACCAAACCAGCACTCCAAAAATTTTAGACAACATCCTAGGAAAAGACAATGAGGATCACAACCCCTGGAAGCCCAGCAGAATGAATCCATTGGACGTGACAAATTAAATGCAAAGGGGGAGAATCCAACAAAAAGAAAACATCATGACAAGGCTTTTAAAACTTTTAACTTCATCTCCCTAATGGGTGTATAATTCAATCTTGTTATTGTACTGATTAGTATTTTTCTGATTCTAGAGTTGCACACCTTTCCTTGTACTGTACTGGCTATTTTTATCTTCTTATGTCTACTTTTTCATTGGGTTGTCTATTAATGAGCTGTAAGAGTTGTTTACATATTCTGGCCATAGGTTATACACATTGTAAATATGGTCTGTTTAAGGACCACTTTTCATTTTAGTGATGTCATTTAAAGTTCTAAATTTTGATGGATTCTCATTTATCAATTTTTTTTCTTTTATACATCATGATTTTTGTATCCTAGGTAGTTCTTGCCTACCCTAAATTCATAAACATTTTCCATTATAATTACTTCTTAAAGTTTTATACTTTTAGGCTTTCATATTTAGGTTCATAGGTCCCTTCAAGTTATTTTTTACTTATGGAAATAAAGGATTGAGGTTAATTTTTTATATATGGATACCAAGTGGTCTAGTGCCATTTGCTGAAAGCTATCTTTTCCTCTGCTCTTGAATTGAGTTTATATTCTATAAAATGTTAATGTTAAATAATCTTTCAAAACTCAGTGGACCATATATGTGTGGTTCTATTTCTAGATTCTCTGTTTTATTCCAATGATCTATATGTCTTTCCTTAACCCAACACTGCCTTGATTGGTGTAGCTTTAGAAGAAGTCTTAAAATTAGGTACTAAATGTCTTCCAACACTTTTTTTTTACTTCTCTAGGTCCTTTGTACTCCTACATAACTTTTAAATTTCAATATCCAATTCTTCATTTCAAGCAAGTATACACAGACCTGAATTTTTATATATACCTTGTGTTTTCTAATCCTGCTAAATTCAAATACAGGTTCTAGGGGCTCCTAGAGATTTCTTAGTATTTTCTCTGCAGATGATCATTTCATCAACATTTAAAGATTTTGCTTCTACCTTGCCAATACTATCCTAATTGTGTCATTTTATTGTCACATTATTTTGATTTGGGCCTAGGTTTCAAAGTTTAATGGACAGATAAAGGGTAAGCATATCTGCCCTGGTTCCCCACCTTAAGGAGAAAGCATTGTACCTTCTCCATTTATATAAGGCATTCTTGCTGGAAGTATGTAGTACATGTCTTTAACCTGTTGAGAAGGTTCTGTTATACTTTTAGTCTCATGACAGCTTCTACCATGAACAGCTGTGGAATTTAGTCCAATACTTTTTTCTCCAACTAGTGACAGGATCATATGGCTTTTTCCTTTCCTCTGTTAAAATGATGACTTTGGGGGGGTGGATCTTCCAATCCTGAACCAACACTGCCACCTCTGTAATAAAACCACTTTCTACATCCTGCCAGATCTGACTTCTAATAGTTTGCTTTGTTAAACAAATTTTTACCTATGTTCATACTTTTTTCTTCTATAATCTTTGTCCAGTTTTAGGATTAGCACAATGTTGATTTCCAAAAATGAGGCATGAAGTGTTCCTTCTTTTTTCTGCTTTAAATGTTTGATATAATTCATCTGTTAAAATGTATATGAGCCTGTTGTCATATAGGTAGGTTTTCAAGCTAGGAATATACTTTCTTTAATAGGTGCTATTCAAATTTTATATTTCCTCCAGACTTAGTTTCATTAATCTGTCTTCCAAGGTACTTCTTAGAAGTTGTCAAACATTTCAAAGCAAATTTTTGTAATATGCTTTCTATATCCTTTTAAATTCTGTAAAGTCTGTGGTAATGTCTCCTAGGTCTAGATATTTTAATTTTAAAAATGTATAATTGATATTGTGTAATAGGAAGTAATGGTCTAAAGGAGCAGGGGAAGTGGGTGGGGTGGGGGAAAGGAAAGAAGGGAAAAGAAAAAATATGAGAAAAGGAAAAAAATGGAAACAAAATCTTTGCAAATAGGGAAGGGTCAAGGGGGTGAAGGGAGGGCAGGGGAAGGGGAAAAAAATAAGAACCAAGATACTCATGTAATGGTACAAGATCCCAATGATGTATGTAAATGTATTTTATACCTAAAATGTACTGATAAACTTAATGGGGAAATGTTTCCTCTGTCCTTTGATGACTTTTCTAATTTTTTCCATTCTCTCTCCAGAATCTATTGCTTTTCACCTTCCTTATTTTTCCATCTCTCCAGAATTCCATACTTCTTGTTTTTCTACCTCCCTCTAAAGTCCAATCTTGAGCAGTTATAAAAGTTTAAAACTAAATATAGAAACATGTTCTAATAATGTGCAGTTCATGAATTACTATAACTATGCTGTTTGCATACATTAATACATGCATAAAAACTCCACTTGAGTGTTTGCCACAAGGAAAAATTAGTAAACATTGGTTAGCCATATTTACTTTGCTCTTTTGCTTAATAGTTCAGTCCAGCTGTGTAATTACTGATCCAGCTAATAAGAACGGAAATTTCTTTGGAGAGAATTCTATTAAGTATTCTCAATTTTGAATTTAAGATGAATATAACAAGACCCTGATATAAAGAGATTGATAAAAATAGGATAAATAAATATGAAGGATATTTACAAATAGAAAATCACTATAGTAGTTATATTTTAGAAGTTTGGAATCACTGCAGATGGCATCTCCAGAAGTCTAAAAACAGAAATGATGCAGAGCTCTCTGAAGTCAACTGATTAAACACTGACCCTGCTAAAAACTTCCCAGTGGGAATGGATGCTGAAACGGTTGTTTTCAAACTTCTCCCTTCATCTCTTAACACACACACACACAAACACACACACACAAACACACACACACACACACATGCACATATACCACTCCCATGATGCACTATTACACCATATACAACATATCAAGAAACCCTTCTCTGTAAGTTATCAAAGCAAATATGGAATTGAACTCATCATTTTCTTTGTGTCATAAATACTTCATTTTTCTTCATGGAGTTATTGATTATTTCCATGAAATTTTTATGACAAGAATTGAAGAATGTAACAGGTGACACACTCATAAAAAATTGAAAAGTTTAAAAAATTTGGGGAAGTATAAAAAAGTATCAAGTCTTATGAAAATAAGGAAATCTCTCAGTTATAGTCATGTTTAATTATACAGATCACATGGAAAATATCATTTGAAAATTTCTATTACCAGGAGTCTTTTTTATGTGAACATTAGTGTATATAGTTCACAAAGGTTTTTCTTTTAATGATTCAGCATTTTCATTTAAATATTTATAGTATTATAATATGTGGGGAAAGAGAAAGACAAAAATAGAAACACTCCCACAAAAAAAATTGACTTGAAATAAATCTCCATAGAAAATAATAACATTTTAGCAAACAACAGAAATATTGAATTTAAACATTGGCTGGATCTGCCGGCCACAGAGAGTGTACCCTGCAGCAAATAGAAATGTAGGTCTAATCTTAACTGAGAGTTCAATTGTAAAGAAAGCTATACATGAAGGTGAAGTGATGCAGAACATATACAAGGAATGAAGAGAACTATACAGTGAATTTTTAAATTTTAAAAACCATATTAGAGTAAGAGAAACATTGTTGTTAATCTCTCTCAAAAATAACTCCCTCTTACTTTGAACAAACTTATCCCACCATTCTTGCCACTTTTTGAAGCAGTTCTGGAAGTCTTCATTCGTGAGTCACTTTATGAGGTATGATCAAATATGGTGAATGCTATTGCTGGACACCACTCAGTGGAAAAAGAGTCACACAAAACCATTACACCATGTCCCCACCCACCTTCTTCACCAGATCTGGCACCATGGAGCTTCTGGATCTTTCCCAAAGTCAAAATGACCATGAAAAATAAACGTTTCACATCAACACAGGACATGAAGGTAGCCAGGTCAGCACAACTAAAGACATGAAAGAGGGCTTCAGAAGTACTTCAGAAAGTGTCAAGAATGAAGAGATAAATATGTTCACAGTGAGGGGGGAATATTTTGAGGGAGAATAATGGCGATGTTTTTGTTGTAATAAAATATTACAAAGGGAAGTAGAACAAGAGATGGAGGGAGAGCAGGGGACAGGGATAGAAAAAGAATTAAGATGGGTTATGTACCAACTTCCCTCAGCGAATGCAGTCATTATGTATGGCAAATTACTAATAAAAGTAAAAATGTAAAAAAGAAAATAAATTTTTGAACACTCTCCTATTTTTCAATATTACCTCCTAGATGACCTGTGGTGGGAAAGCCCAATTGGTGGTGGGAAGAGATTCTTAAACACTAACTCAAAAGAGGGAATTTAAGATTGAACACATAAAACTAAATGTATACTTGCAAGCAATTAAACGATAAATGATGATTACTGGATATTAAACACGGATCACTATGGTAAAATCTTTTTTATCTATTTTGCCTCGGATTTTGAAAGCACAAAAAAGAAATGGATATTATGTATTAACATTGCTGATTGAAATGATGCCAAATATAGAAGATGAACTGAAGTGCCTCAAATAAAAAGATTTGACATATACTCACTGGTGGACCAAGTGGTGTTCTCCCAATTGTACTCTCCACTGAACTCTAAGCCCATCCACTTTGAACATGGTGCTCAACCAAAAATCTCAACCCTTTTCACCTAACTACAATATTGTCAGTCTCACCTCTGTGCACTACCTTGGAACAATTCATCGTTCTCCACATTACTCCTTTGTCTGATGTTTTAGCAAGCTCTGCCCTGTCTTATTATTCTATTCCCAGTTCTCTATATTATTAGGTTTATATTATAGCAATTCCGAAGGAATATTCAAGATTGAACATTTGAAAAAGCTACAGTTATTGAAACTATAGGTTCAGAAGTGATGATACTCCCTCATTATTCCTTTGCTCCATATTCTCACATATGGATAGAATCTCCATCTTCATTGGACCAATTGAAAAATGTTTTAATAATATTATAATTAATATAGTATTTTACTTTTAAAAGCACCTATCTCATATCCTGTTCTTCTGATCTCTACTGCTAAGAACAGTACCTTTAATTTAGTAACTCTCAACTCTTAAACTGATTAGTATTTATAATCTTAGGTATCTTGGAGCTACTCCCACAGGCTATGTTTCTCTACAATTCATAAATGCTGCATCTTTTTCCTTCATCACTATCCACTTCTCGTATTCCCCCAAATTCTGAACCAGTACACAAAGAACAGTTGTTATACACAGGAAGGAAGATTCCATGACTCGACAAATATTCTGAAATGAATTTCAACACCTCCTACTTACAAGGACAGACACCTTAGGTTATTTTAGTCAAATCACTTCAAGAAGAGTATAGAAAGTGATTTGTGGTATAATATCTAGCCTTATCTATGAAATTACTATTTGCCTCATCACAAAGACTGTATACTAGCTTGAGTTTCTCTAATTTTTTAAAGTCTGGAAAGCAAAACTATTCCAAATTTGGAAGCAACAACAACAAAATATGGGCAGTTAATTTATAAACTTAAATGATAAAAATGTATGTAACAATGTTACATATTGTGAAATACCATTTTGCCTCATAATACTATGATTATTAAAACTTTTAGGCTTAAAAGTTGTAATAGAAAACTACAAACATTCCTGTAAAGTTTAAGTGAGATTTATTTCACTTAGGAGAATAATTTAACTACACTAAATAGCTTCTTAATTCTTCCATTTTGGTAGTCTCTTTTCATGCCCTGAGTTAAAGTTATTTCTTTATATAAAAGTTCTTCAGAAGGGATGTTATTAAAATATAAGGTAAGACTCATGTTCTTCATAAAACTAAAAACGAAGCAAAAAAAAGAGCAGCATAAAACATACTTAAAACATGAAAGGATTGAAAATTATGAAGCAACTTGTAAGGGATTTTAAATTATACTATAAAAGAAAGGCTTAAGGAAAAATTCAAATTAGTTATCTTAGTAAAGATACAGTACAGGATAAGATTGATGATAGGAAAATATTTTATTCATCCTATGCTAACTGAAATGTAAGAAGCAGAAATAATATCTTACATACATGCTTCAAAGATAAATATTAACGAATAAATTTCCATATAGCAAGTAAGAGAAAATCTACAGCAGAAAATCAGTCTCAGGCTTTTTTACTTTTTTTCTTTTTCTTTTGTCTGCTTCATGACTTCAACAAAATTAGAACTCTCTGAGCATTTTTCCAAGTTCATATTTTATAACAATTTCTAAGTGAAGAGCAGCTGGCGGGTTTCAAGGCCACATTCACAAAAGTGAATCTGTACAGAAAGTCTTTGCGTATGCCTACTTTATCTTTACAACAGAAATGAATAGACATTTCTCAGAAAAAAAGTACAAATGCCCAATAAAAACATGAAAAATGTTCCGTGCTGCTAGCCATCAGAGAGATGCAAATTAAAACAACATCGAGGAAGATTCAATGTGGCTGAAAGGAGGAGGAATCGCGTTGGACCTACTCAGAGAAAAATCAACTAAAATCACAGGTAATTGGAAGAAAGGGAAGGACATACATCCTGATCCCAAAGCAACATTGAGATTCTACCTCAGTACAGAAAGAACAGCTATCATCAGGACATAAAATAGAAAAGGCTGGTGAGGCTGTTAGGAAAAAGGAACCCTTTTACATTGCTGGGGGGAATTTTTAACTAGTGAAACTAATATAGACAGGTAAATAAGATAGAAATTAATAGCCAGTCAGAGGAGGGATTGGGCCCTAAAGACGCAGCTAGAAGCAAATTTGAATAGAGCCAGGCAGCAAGAGCGAGCCACAATAACAAGGTCTGCAAGCCTCCCTAGAGAGAAACAGCAACTTGACCTTATGCTATAATTAGCACCACCTGGTCCTGTGAGCCCAGATGATACCTCAAACACATTGGTGGATAATCTACTCTCATCCTTTTCCAGGAATACCTTTGTTCCTTCTACATTAAAAGGTATACTAAGTTAAAATTAATAAAGCTTGCCGATATACCCTCGTTATGAGCTTCACTTCCCTATTGGATCAATAGTAGCTAAGTTACGATACTTGGCACCCTATAGATCAGTGATGGCAAACCTTTTAGAGTTTTCAATGATACAAACAGCCAGCTGTGGCACCCATATGGGTTTGCCACCATTGCTATAGGTTGATTGTAGTTTAAGCCATAGCTACTCAAGTCCTCATTTTGAAGTATAAAATATCCTTGGACAAAGAGCCTCACTGGCATCCCACTTTTAGGATCCCTCCTGTCTCTCAGGATTTTTCTCTCAAAATTTTATTACTCTTAATCTCCTTTGCCCTCGAGTCCATTCTTCAATACCAGGAGACACGAACTTGGTACATCTGCATTTAAACAGGTTCGGAGTAACTTCCATGTGACAAGACCACTATGGAAACTAGTATGGGGATTTCTCAAAAAGCTAAAATTAGAAACTTCAATTGACCCAGCTATTTCTCTTCTAGGTATTTTCCCAAAAGAGTTAAAGACATCATATTACCGTGATACATGCACACCCATGTTTATGGCAACAGAAATCATAATAGCTGAATCTTGAAAGCAGCCTATATTTCCATCAACAGATGAATGGATAAAGAAAATGTGGTTTTATACATAGTAGAGCACTGGTGTGCCATAAAGATAAACTTGAGTCATTTGCATGAAAATGGATGCACCTTGAGACCATAATTTTAAGTGAATTAAATCAGACACACAAGATACCACACAGTTTCTCTTATAAAAGAACCCCAAATTATAAATAAAGAGCAAGATAAAAGATACATAATTAAAAATAGGGAGATAGATTTTGTTCAAATGGAAAGGGGATCAAGAGTTGGGGAGGAGGAGAAAGGGCATGAAAAAAGATGTATTATGTACATGTACTGACTCCCAAAAGGAATGGATAGAATCTCACTCTTTTTTTGGACCAGCAGCAAAATGTATTAGTACTCTATATGGTAATTAATATGTCATTTAAAAATATCTACCTCATATTCTATCCCTATGTGTTTCCTACTACTAAGAATAATGTGATTTATTTAGGAACTGTCCACTCTTAAATTAATTAGTATTTATAATTAAATTTCTGATTTGTAGGAGATCACAAAGTATTAAATCAATATTTATGTGGAGAACTTTATGGCATTGCATTCAAAATAAATTCTTAATTAGATTTTATTTGAAATCCTTAAAAAGAAGCAGCCTCAGTAGTAAGAACAGAAAAATCAATAAAAGAAAAGGAGTAATGGTTGAATAGTGAAAGTAAAGAGACTGTCATTATCCCTGAATCTTGAATCTTGGCCTTTAAACCTTTGTCTGGAGAGTTTATTACTACAAATAAAACACTTGATGTTCAAATACCATTATCCCTTAGTATCAATGTGTGCTTGATTTAAAGTCTTCATATTTTATTTTATTTTTTAAGTGTTCATATTTTAGACTTTGGAAGGTGAATTGCAAACATTTTCTAAAGTAATTTTTTAAGGAGAATAATAAAAATAAAAATGTATTAGGTAACGTGATTATTACCATGTGGTTTTATAGGTGTGACATATCACGTCATTTGGATTCAGTTATAAAATGAATAAAAAATTAAAATGTCATTTCAATCAATATCTTACTTATCTTTAGTCTCTTGCACTGTAAATGGAACAGTTTGTGGTCATGGTAGATTCTTTTAAGTGTTTTAAAATTAGAATCTGTTTAGGGAGTAAAAGGTCATTTATTATAAGAGGTGAGATATGCAGTTTTTATAGACTCTGTGTGACTGAGAAATATTGTTATTTGGAAAAAAATCAATGGAGAAAGATTTTCCAAGTGGGATGACTGGTAAACAACTTTTGATTTTTGTTGTTTTGTTGACTGGGAAATCAGGACACAACTGGGAGACAACTTCTCTATACTCTGCTTTGGGCTCTCCAGTTGAAATCAGCAAATTGTAGTTCCCAGACCATCTAGAATTATTCAAAGGTGCCAAGAGGGGTCCTTTTCTCTTTTCCCTACTTATATCAGCATCAGTGCTGCAGGAGAGGCAGCTCTAGTGTTCACTTTCTCTTAGTACTCCCAGAACCAATACAGTTACACAACATCCTCTTGTAGAAATCTTGGCACGACACGAAGTTCCATGTCCAAGCTCCTACAGTCAAATATCTCCATCTCTTTCCTTTATACTCAAAGCCCCATGCGGCTGCTTCCTTTAGTATTGTCTCTGGTTTATATCTTTTCTCCATTGTTGCTCTTCTAATACTTGAGTACTCAATCCCTCCAATGAATTCCCATTGTTTGAAATACGAAGATGGTTCTTGTTTGCCTGACTGGTACTTGTACGATAGAATTATGGTAGGACAAAGGATTTCTTTGACAGCTTTATCAGGAGCATATAATGGTAGTAGATAAAGATACTGCCATATATTTATGAAATGTCGACATTATAGATGGAGGCCAGTGTAGGTGGTAGTCTTCCATTATGAGATTGAGGAATCAAACACCTTTTCTCTTGGGGTCAACAAACATTCATTCCATACTGGTCAAGATAGTTAAGTATTTTATTTTTTGCAGGCTCAAAGGCAACTGTGCTATCCTTTACAGGCTAAGAGAACATTATGTAGGTACTTACACTAAAAGAAAGAAAAAATATCTACCTGTTTTTGTGTTAAGGACAGCTAATAATTTGTAAATATTCTAATATCAATTTCTTATAATTTTCATAAATTACAGACTATTAGTCTTCATTTCTTTCCAAGTTCAAATTGGAAAGTTATTCCGAGTTTGCAGTTCCAACAGATGGTAGCACAGATGTGGCTACATGATATCCTGGCCCCTGCTCCTTATTTTTACTTTATCCCAGAACGTTGGCTTTCTTGCCATGACTTAAGATGGCTTAGGAAAACTCTTCATATTCCAGCCAGCAGGAAAGAAAATTTCCTTCTAGAAACATTTTATAAATATTTTCCATATTCTTGAACTTTATATAAAGATCCATGTGTTATTTTTTCCCCTCAATATTACCTTCGAAAGATTCATCTATTATATTTATAAATGTAACTCTAGATCATTACTTTTCACTTTTACACAGTATTCAATTATGTGAATATACCAGTAATTATTCAATAGTGTTGTTAGTTGCTTGGGTTGTTTGCAGTATTGAAATATTACAAACACTATTTTCTCTATTTTTAAGGTTTCATAATTTCTATTCGTCTATCATCATGTTTACCAATCCTTTCCTTTTCACCTTTATTCTTTTGTTAAATTTATCCATTGAGTTTAATTTCAAAAAATAATTTAAATTCTAAAGTATCTATTCACTTCTTTCTCACAATTTGTTTTTCAGCTGAGATTTCCTATCCTTTCACTTACTGCAAATACATTTTCCTTTTTCGTTGTTAGCATGTTCAATATTTGTTATTTTTTATAATTCTACCATTTTCACATCCTGATCTGTGATTTTCTTCTCCTTTGAGATTCATCACATTGTCCATATTCTTCTTATATCAAATAATTTTATGTTGTACCCTAGATATTGTGAAGTAGTAGAGAATCTTGATTTTGTTAAATTCTTCCAAGAATTGTTACATAGTTTTTAGAAAGCAATTAATTTGATTATAGACTTGAACTCAAGTCTCTATCTCATCAGAACTAGGCAACGATCCAATTCCCAAGACCAGAGGTTTTTGAGCCAGTTTGGCTTTTGGTTTTAACATGCTTACCTGCTGTGTGCAGATAAGATACAAATATAGGTAGTGATTATACACAGATTACAACTATCTTTTTTTTTTTTGTATTCTCATCTTATAATAGGATCACATGTCTCACTTTTCTAATTCTCAAAGTATGTGGTTTCCTTTTTACATATATACACATACCCTTTTGGACATAAATACCAAAATCTCAGGAGAATCAGATGGGCAGACAAATTTAAGCAGCCAAGAGCATGGGAGAAAAGGCCAGTCACCAGACTTTACAAATGGTCATCTGAACTTCTCTGGTCTCTTCAGCCTCACCCTCTACAGCAGCCTCACCCATTCATTCCCCAGGTGCAGCCCATATCATCATGGTGGCCACTAGCACTTCCGTTCCTTTCCGTGGTATCCATGTCCTCTTCATCTGAGTCTTCTCCCAGCATCTTCTTCTCCAATAATATTTGTTGCTGTTTTCTCAGTTCCTTCAAATGCGTTACCATTAACTCGGATTCTGCCTCTCGGTCTTCCTCTGGTCCCTGCAGGATAAAGAGCCGAGTGCCGCCTCCGAAGCGAAAAACGTGCCCGACGTGGATCCGACAATAGGTACGGAGTGGAATGCGAGTTTTGTTGAGAAAAGTGCCGCGCGTACTTCCCAGGTCGTACAGGTAAAAGCCTTGCCCGTGGCCTTCGCATTCTCCCTCTGGGTCGGGCGTCCTGTGCTGCAGCAAGGCATAGTACCGCGACACCAAAGGATGCTCCAGGCATATGTCTCAGCTCCACAGCCTCCTGAAAAGGCAGCAACTCGCTCCTTTCAAGCCACGGGTGCCAAGGATGGTGCCGCCCTTCAGTGTCTCTAGGCTGTAGGGGGCTGTGGCTGGGCCCCCCCACGGAGGCTCTTGGTACTGGGGTCCACGGGCCGGGCCTCCTGGGGAAGAAACCGCAGTGGAGGGACACAGCTGCTGCTCCAGGAGCCTCCTCTTCTCCCTGCCATCCGGCCCAAGCGGCAGGACTTCGGGCTACCCCGAGTCGGGATCCAACAGCACCGTGACACTTTCCTTCCTCAGCTGCTCAGGGTTTGCGGGACTGACGGCCAAAGCCTCACCCCGCACTGCCGAGGACCCTGGCAGGGCTGGCTTCTTGAAGTCGCCACTGAGTTCTACTGATCACAGCTATCTTTCTATAGTCACTCTTTTCCAGAAATGTGTTTCTCTCTAGCCCAGGCAATAAGTTTTGTTTATTAATTTCTTTTTCCCATTAAATTTATTGTTGCACTTTAGGTATACAATACCTAATACATTCATCATTGGGATCTTGTACCTTTACATGATGTATCTTGGTTCTTATGTTTTCTCCCTTTCCCTGCCCTCCCTTCACCCCCTCCACCTTTCCCTATTTACAAAGACTTTGCTTCCATTTTTTCCTTTTCTTTTCCCTTCTTTTCTTTCTAAAAAAAAATTTAATTAAGTTTTAACTGTTCTACTTTGTGTTGAGAAAATGGCCAATTCACGAAAATGAGACTCAGCTATGCCAGTACTTTGCTTTGAGTTTCAACTTCCCTCCACAGTCTCTCTGCCTGTGCTCGCTCTCTGGAGTCTTCAGGTAGCTGCTTTTCCAGCTTTGGCCCAGCACCATTTGTACTATATTTGGGGTGATCTGTGCATTTGAATTGTACTCTGTCGAGATGGTAGCCTAAGACCGCCTAGTTTTCTTTCTTTCTTTTTTTTTTCTTTTTTTTCTTAAATTCTTTTATTGGTACATTTTAGGTATACAATACATTTATATTTATCATTGGGTACTTGCACCTGTACATCGTTCATCTTGGTTATTTTTCCCCATTCCCTGTCCTCCCTTCACCCCCTCCACCCTTCCCTATTTTAAAGACTTTGTTTCCATTTTTTCCTTTTCTCATCATTTTTCCTTTCCCTTCTTTACTTTTCCCTTCCCCTACTTCCCCTACCCCTTTGAACCTTTTCTTCCTATTTCAAATTATCAAGTATTCATTTTAATTGTTTTAATCCTTATTTACACTTCCAGTTTCTCACACCAGAGAAACTATTCAGAATTTACACGTGTGTTTTCTTTTTAATACAGTCTTCTGCTTATCTATCAAGTGCATTCTTAAATTTGATACTCCCTTTCATTTCTAAAGATTTTGTTGTTTACTTGTTATTAGACTATAGAATATATAGAATGACAATTATTCTATAACTTTGACAGTTTCTTACTTTTTGATTGTGGTTTTTAAATCCATGTTTTCTTGCTTCAAGCAAATTAGAAATAATGGTCCATGGTTCCATGGTTCCATGGTGAGTACTCTGGACTTTAAATTAGAAATAATGGCTTTATATTCTGAATGAAAAAAATTACAGTATCAAGTGTTCTTAGAAAGACAAATACAATATGCTTTTGTTCACCTTCACTCATGGGGGCTTGCTTCCTATGTGTTTAAAAAATTTTCTTTTGTGTTCATATTAGGCTTTTTGGAACTAGATGATTTGAATTTGTTTCTTTCACATGGCTTGCAGTTCTACCAACCCAAGCCTTCTTTAAAATTTTTGACTTGATTTTCTGAACCTTGAAATTTGCATAAATTTAAATTACTGTTAACGTGAAGAAGGCCCACAGTTACAAGTTCTAGAGATTTTTGTTTTGCTATTCCAAATCTACCTAAAACAGACAAGCTATCTTATCATCTTCACTGGCTTTTGGACTTGATTTTTCTATTACTCCTTTGCTAACATTGAGGGGGTTTATTTTATATCAGATAGTCTAAATCCCAAGTTTCCCTTTGTAAGAGGCCTGGATGTTCTGTTAATTTCACAAAACTACCTTCAAAAGTCAACTCCAATTCCTAATAAAAGCAAACATTCCCAAAGTCACTACAGTTTCTTCATTTGCATGCTTCTTTGGTTATGTTTCTCAATTTACTTAAGCTCAATTATTCATTTTAAAGCACGTTTGCTTTGGTTTTCAAAAAATTTTCTGAAGGCATTTTTCCATTTTCCCATTTTCCTTTTCAAACATTCTTATTACTCTATTTTCAGTCAAGGTTAATGCAACCTCTTGTGTCTTGCATTCATCCTTTTCTTTATAACCACTGTTGTAAAAATTATCTTCATCATGCTCTTGAATATTCACTTTTCTGTGCCATTTCAACCTACAATACAAGCTTCTCTCACATACGTCTTTTCTTGTAATTACTATCCCTTCCCACAAGTACATTCCCCTTTCTCTACTACAAATATCTTTAATATCTTCAGAAAGCAGTCTTTCCTTTATCTTTACCCACTTCATTTGAAATTGTATTCAAACAATTTCAACAATGTTTCACTTCTTACAAGTCCTTTTTTCCTCATCTCCTCAAACTTGCCTTAAAAAAAGTACTGACCTTATAGGAAACATATCATTAATTTTTATTTCTTTGAAAATCTCTTTTTTACTAATCTGGGCTTTTATCCTTCTCTTTTTTGGAAATGCAAATATTTCAGGTTTTGTTGTCAAATCTCTCTCCATAATTCTCTACATTACATCGCTTAGTGATCTCATCTTGTGATTCAAAATATTACCTGCGTGGAATTAATTCCTGAATTTATAACCCAAAGCACCTCATTTTCTGGCAGTCATTTAAGTGGTAATTGCCTAAGGCATTCTTTATCTCTCCCTCTTTTAACTACTTCACAAAGTATTTTTCAATATTACTGTCATCACTTTATTTCACAATCCTCTCACCTATTCAGTGTTAATGTGTCTACTTGAATCTCTTTCCTCAATGCACTGTGAATCTTGAAGCTGAGTTGCTTTAATATAGCTTTGATCATGTCACCACTATCCTACTCAGAAACTTTGTATTTCATGGAGTAGGAAAACTGAGTGGATTCACAGAATTCAATAATCCACATCCCATTTGCCTTCACAAACAGTTCCAACTGATTCACTTTAGGCACTCTCAGTACTAATCAGACTGGATTCACTATTCAATTATAACATCTTAGTCAAGACTGTGACTTCAAAGAATAGAAGCATAGTCAAGCAAGCTCAAAGGAGAGAGTATTGAAAGGGTATAGGATCTAGGACCAAAATATATTTACATCTCATTAACCTCGAGATGGGACTTGGGAAACTATCATAGATTCAGGCAGTCTCTCAAAGCTTTCCTTGCTTCTCATCACAAAACACATCAAGTATACCTCCCACTGTCCTGAGTCTGTGTGAGATTTCCATGAACTCATGCCTACCACCCACACCAGGGCTTTACTTTCTTCTAAGTTTTGAAAAACAGACTGATTAGTAGCTGGCCAATCAGTAGGATGACTTAACATAGGCTGTACCAAAGAAGGTGTCCTAAGCTAGCAGACAATCAAAATGTGTTTGAGAATACTCAGCATTTCCTTTTTCTGAGCTCTTGCTTATCCCGTGCCTTCTCCCTGTAATTGTGTGTATTTCTCCTAACTCCTCTGACCTTCAATTACTCAAGACTACTCAACTTTCCTGGCCCTTCACAAAAGCTAGATCCACCTTGGAGTTTAGCCTGATTCCTCAATTGAAAGTAATCTCTTCTTCCTGTGAAACTGCTATAGCTATTCCTCTCCATTGCTGCTTGCCGAGTCTTATCTCCCAAATTCAGGTAAAAGCAGAAACTATAGTATTCACCTCCAATGCTTAGGTCAGTATGAAGAACACAGTAACTGCTTGAAAAATGCTTGCAGAATGGCGAGTGGTATTCTAAAGAATAACCAAAGGCAGGAAGTTCTTCCAAAACTTAAACTGAGTGTTGTTTACTTTGTCCACAAAATATGTCACATACTGTTATAAATATTCTCAGAAGAGAGAAAAAGTGATGGGCAATAAAACATATCTACGGTCTACAGATGTAGCAGAGTGATCTAGCACTTACCTAGCATGTGCAAGTCCCTGGGTTCAATCAACAACACTATCAAAAAAAACCCAAAAGTCTAAAACCAATTCAGTCCCAGTTACAGTCCTAGGTGGAAGGTCCTGACTAGGAGACCCAAGCAATATATTTACTGTTTAACAAAAAGATATCCAGCAATTGACCGTGGACTCAAGAGAGATATAGTGTTACATTAAAACCTTACTTCTAGGAGTAACTTTTGTTTGTGTACCAATAAGACTTTCATTAGTTAACCACTCTTTTACCCTGACAACTGTTGAACTCTGTTGGGTCGCTACTCAGCATTCTACCTGAGAGAGGGAATGTGAAATGCAAGCCGTAAAGATAAGATATATACTACAATTTCTTAGTTTTGTAGCCTTTTAAGCTCTAACTTGTATACAGTTACTATTCAGATCAAGTTTCTCTGCTACAAAGGGACTGCAGCCTATTCCTAAGTGCAGGCTATGGAGACATGAAAATATCTCTGCACTAAAAAGATAACTCATTAAAATATCAGCATGACAACTGTTATTGCATTTGAGAATGGGGACAGAAACTTGTATATGCTTCCAGACAGTGGCTCAGCCCCTCCAGTGTGCCCAGTTGACAAGTGTACTAGAGTTTGATGAAATATTTTATTGGCTTTTGGGATTAATATTTTTTTTCCGGTACCAGGGGATCGAACTCAGAACCTTGCACTTGCAAGGCAGGCATGGTGCCACTGAGCTAAATTCCCGGCCCTGGGATTAATATTTCAACATGGTTTGGTCTCTGCAGAGTTCAATGTCCTCATTCTGGTGCTACATCTCAAACATTTATATTCTCATCCAGGCCCCCCTCTGGCTTTCTACAGTGGTTTATATTTTTCACGCATTTTGCATAATACTTTTGAACTTAACATTGAGTTGTATTTGTGGTTTCTATGCTCAGCTTTCGCTGCGAGGCATCTGTAAGTTTCTTAATGTTACAAGTTGGGTAAGTGCCCCTAAGGCCCGTGTGTGCAAGGTTTGGTATCCAGCCCGTGGCATTATTAGAAAGTGGCAGAACCTTTCAGAGGTGGGCCCAGGTGAAGTTTCCCAGTTATATGGGGGTGCCCACTTGAAGGAGATTTGGGGATCCTGGCTTTGCCTCTCTTTCCATCTGTGCCATCTGTGCCTTTCAGCCACTACTTGTTGAGCAGCTTCCTCTTCCATTGATTCCCAGAATAATGCTTACTTCCCACAGGCCCAAAGGGAACAGGCCAAGTGGCAATGGACTGAAACCTGTGAAACCATGAGCCACAATCAACCTTTCCTCCATTAAATTGACTGTCTCTATCTCGAGTATTTTTGTCATTGTGATAGAAATCTGATTAACACACTTTGATGAAGTTAGTCTTTCACTGTTTCATTCATTTCTTCTCCTAGATATTCTGAATAAATTGTAATATAGTCTTTACTATACATTTGTTTGTCCTATCCAAACCAGAGTCTTCTTCCACTGAATTGTATTAGGTCCTTTTGTTTTGCATAGCAAACATTTCACTATGAGATTCTTTTAATTGGCTATTTCTAGTTTTGTTGAATGAAGTTCCAGTGGAACAACTTGACTTTTTTTCCTGAGGAAATGCTGTGATTATAGTCATTCATGTCACCAAAAGACAATTTTAATCCCATCAATCATCTCCCATTAGCCTCTGGAAAGGTTCTTCTTCTGAAATGAGCACGTAATATATATAAATGGCAGGTACGCTTTGCAAACACAGCTTCTAAAAATATCTTTTAGCAATGCCTTCTTTCTAGATTATCATCATCATCCACCTCATGCATACTCAGCCTCTTCTAATATGGTTTTCTATGCATTCTTTCCTTGGTAGTATATGAGGAAACAGCATTTTATTTACCTGAGCCTATGCCTGGCTTTTAGCAGCTACCAGTGCTGAGCACAAGTTATTTAAAACCTGTATGTTAAACAAAACTATTTTGGGAGAAATTTACCTTTGGATAATACATTTTGTTGTGACTGGGGTGCATTTTATCAACCTGTGGAGGACATTTAACAGAGTATAATTATTTTAAATCTTTCCATTAAAATAATGCTAAAAACTCTAATCATTTTTTCTAAGCTTTGTGTACATAGGTCTTGGTTAAATATAACATCTTTTCCACTGTTAATATATCAAGGTACCAGTGAATCATTAAGGGACATAAAAAGTATTTCACACTTCAGGATTAATTAATTATGCTACACTGCTACTGTTACTGCTACTCTTGTTTAGTCCTTCAATTTTTCAGTTAGATCTTTGGGTAAGCTTAAATGGATGCCAAATAGAGCATTGGAATCCTGAGAATTCCCCCCAAGAAATAACAAGAAATAACAATTCCCTTGTGTTTTATTGACTCACTGTTTGGGGCACCTCTGATGAGTTCAGCTTGCCCGTTCTTGTATTGGTAACTTATGATCCTATTTAGAAACATCTGTTCTGGGATTGGGGTGGCACCTGCCTAGCAGAAATGGGGCCCCAGGTTTGAGTCTCAGTATCAAGTGAACAGATAAACCCTACTTCAAAACTTCATTCTCATTTTCCATTGTCTTGCCTTCAACAAATTGTGATAACATATATATTTATTGCACTTGTTTTAGGTATTTGTCTCAAGCCAGAAAATTTAGGGTTGAAGGACTCAGTTTTATTTTTCTTATAGTTTTAAAGCCTCAAGTAACAATTGGACAACAAAATGAGTTAAATAAGTACATGTTATACACATAAGTATGAATATATTGGAAGGCTAATAATAGGTCTATTACTTAAAGTATATGCATACACTATTTCAGTGATCTTTTTAAATGTCACATTGGAAGTACTATGACAATAAATGTCAATTGTGAACTGCTAGTTCAGGAATGATTTCTGATTTTAAAATGAGACCATACATCCTTGTCACTGCAAGGTAATTAATGTAAATTCATTTGCATATTCTTGGCCTAATTTTTTTCATTCTTTAATCTTGTAATCACTTCCAGTAACACTGAGAATGGTGACCTTATAAAGTGATTAGCATCTTTGTTTAGAATAAGGGAATACTTGTTTCTTAGTATAATATTTGTACAAGTAAATAATACTGGAACCTAGAAGGAATGTTTTTCCAACTGGAAAATTTGTAGACAATGTTAATATCTCATAATTTTTTTAAAAAAAATAATGAGTGTATTAAACTATTACATATCTACGTTTTAGTGGAAACCAATATTCAACAGCTGGTTCCAATAAAGCTTTGCTTCACTTTCTCTTTCCTTTTGTTTTGTTTTGTATATTCTTTCTTTCTGAAAATGCTCATTCATACCTTAAATTTACCCCTGTGCTTTATTAATACCTTTTGCTATGATATTTCCTGTTTCCATAGATTCTGCAATCTCTCATTCTTTTCTTTCTCATTTCTTCTTGCTCATTTTCACTTCTTGTGCTATTTTTTAATTTTTTCTGGCTTCTTCCAAATCACATGCCACATCTTTTTCTTCTTTCTGCTGTTGCACGCTTTGTTATCATTTGCAATCCTTCGCCTCTCTCGTGCATTCCTGTCTCATTCATCTGAGCCTATCCTGCTTCATAGGCAATAGGCAAAGTATTTTAGAACAAAGGAAGCCAATTTGCATTATCACTTTTAATTCTGTTTCCTACTTTTGTAGGAAGCCACATGTAACTGTGTCTTACTGACTTCAGAAGAGATTGCTCTGCACAGGAATCATTCATGTATTTCACATACTAGAAGTTTTCCCTCATTTCCAATGGACTCAGTTAAGTGCTTTAAGAAGATTCAACTAGATTTGGGGTATATAATTTGTCTTCAAAAACTACTCATCCTCTCAATTTCATTTTAAATTTCAGAGTATAACAATCATAATTAAGTTTTTATTTTAATTTAAATTATTTTAATTGTAGTTATTTTAAATTCAGCAATAAAATTTTGCTAGATAAAACTAAGTAATTTAAAATATACTAGATCGTTTTTATTTACAATTTATCTACCTTTATGAAAATAAATTTAAATGTTGAGATTAGAAACACAAAGACTCAGGTAAGATCTCCACTGTCCAAACTGATAACACTTAATTCTTCTCAAGAGCTAGTAAATGAAAGGAATATCTTCTAAAAAGTATCTGATTTTAATAAAATATTTGCTCTCTGCCAAGCACTATCCTATAAGTGTTTAATGTATTAACTGTGTAGGTCCTCACTACAGTGTTGAGGTAGATGTTATCTTTGTCTTCTTTTTATAGGGGAGAAAAAAGAAACACAGAGAGACAGAGCAACTTCTGGGTCACCAATCCAGGCACTAACCCAGGCCATCACACACCCAGGCAGTTTGGATTGGAAGAATGTACATGGGATGCTCAGAAACACACCTGGCCCTCAGGCAGGCTACAGTTTGGTGTGTACTATTTGTTCAGTGACTACTCACTAATGACTAGATACAATAAGTGATTAAAGTTCAGAATGTAGGTGACCATATAAGGTGTATTGTATTAATATTTAAGTTCTGTAGAAAAAAAATCAATTGCAAAGATTTCTGATATCTAATATAGGTTGTTATTTTGGATTTTGTCCAACCCAATGAATATCCAATTCAAAAATCAAATGCATTATTCCTCATTGATGAAACACAACTAAGGATATCAAACAAAGAAGCTAATGTTTAACACAATATAATTATAAAATGGATATATTACAGTGTTTACTTACACAAACACGCTAATTTTTAAGATGTTACATCTTTAAAAATAGTATGATTACTACAGCTACCATTTTCTGGGTATGTACGAAGTACAGAGTTCTTTGTACACATTATAATATTTCATGCCCCAAACAAACCTTTAGGATCTCTTCTAATGGTATTGTTGGTAGGAACAACATTAATAAAATAAAGGTAGAGACAGAAGAACAATATGGGTCATTCAGAAAGCAAGCCAGCTATTTTAGGTCCAAGTTCTGCAGAGTTCTTAGGTCAGCATTACCCTTTTCACTCCTTGGGTGTAAAAGTATGTGCACAGTTTTCTAGGGGAACACTCAGGTAAGCAGGCTGATTGTCAGACACTTTAAGGATTCAGGGCCGTACTTATTACCAATTGCTTTCTCACAGAAAATGATTTTAATATGTTTATAATTTAATTGGGATTAATTGCACAGCTGTTAATTTTTAAAACAAAACTTCTTTAGTTTTAATGGGAAAGATTTGCTGCATTTCATCCTAATCCAAGATATTCAGGTAAGTTTTAAAGATAGAAAAAAATCTGAATAACAAGCAACATAATTAAAGTTTACTGTAAAGATACAGAAGGAAACAAAGCCCCAACAGTGGGTAGAGGTGGGTAGGAAAAGGTACAGAGGAATCAGACTGAGAGGAAGGAATGATGAAAAGCCATGATTGGCTTTCATATAAACTCTTTGGGAAGGACCTGGTTATTTTGCACTCAAATTGCACTTAAAATATTATAAAACAGTATAAAAACACCTGTAACATAAAATAGACACAAATCTAAAAGGACTTAGAAATACATGAAAATAATGCATACTGATAACAGATGGAAATATCATTAAAGCAGCTACCTCTTCTTACTTCTTGCCTGGTGTAAGAACTCAAAACAAACATGCTCCCACTGGGCATGTATGAGTGCAGGGTTCTCTAGGATAACAGAATCAATAGAAAGTAACTTACAAAGAGATATTTTAGGTAGGCTTGAGATCAGAGGCGGGAAGAGCCATAACGGCTGGCCACCAGGCTTAGCCCAGAAGAGAAGCCACTAATGTTGGGGAACAAGAATGCAGCACCAGTCAGAAGTGGAAAACCAGGAAGCTCAGTGGAGGATCACTAGTCAGAGTCTGCATTGGAAGCCTGAAGAAAATGGAGAACAAGTCCAGAGGTGTTGGCAGCAAAGAATGAACCTCTCAAGAAGACTGGGCATCTTGAAAACAGGCACAGTTTCTCTCCTTTCCCTTTTTTATTCCATCCAGGCTACAAATCTATTGCTTGCTGCCAGCTCCATCCCAGGTGGTTCTTCCCCCCCTCAGTTTGCTGATCTATCTACATATCAATCACCGACAGACACAGCCAGAACTCTGTGCTTTACTAACCTGCTAGGTGTTTCTTAATCTTTCTACTTAACATTTGACATGGAATGATTACCAGTCACAGTTCACAATTAGAAATTATTTCCTGTGATATTCTCTGACCAAAGACTGATGCTATTAATTGTCCTTGAAAGTGAAGTATCAATATGTTGCTTTATATTGAAGCTTCATTTAGCAAATTATAGCATGGAAAAATTATACTGAAATAAAGTAGTTATCTGAAAACTGGTAGAACTTTTTAAGAGTCAGGATAGCTCTTAAAGATTTAGCTACCAAGGCAGCCATATGGGGCTTACTGCTGGGTGTTAGACCTCATCATCTCCATTTTATGCGGTGAGAGGTCATTAACCAAACCTCTGTAAGATATAGCTGGAAATTCAACCCGGTTGTGTCTCATTTCCAAGCCTGTGCTCTAAATAAGTGTATTATGTATGAAGAATTGTCCTTTTCATATCTACTGCCAAGATTTGAATGACAAAAATTATTATATAATTTTTATTTAAGACAGGGTTAGATTTGCAAGGGTCTGGTTTATGTACAGGTGAAATCAGTAGAGGTTATGTCGGTGAATACCAAGAAGACCCTTCCTAAAATATTTCCCCTGCCACTACTTGCTCACTAGTAAGTGAAATGCAACCATTTGACAGTCTACCACCGCTGCATAAATAAACTTAATTTAGTTTAGAAGTTATCTCCAATGCATTATGGGATAAATGCTAAAGAATGCTTTATTCATATAGAAATGCCACACTTAAGTTGACTAACCAGTACCTTTCCAAAATAGGCCCATGAAAAGAATTCTGAAGTATGAATCAGATACCTGGGTTTTTAATCTACCTTAGTCACTTATTAATTTAACAGCACTGGTTATGTAACTTAACCTTTCCAAGCCAAGGGTCTTCATACAATGGAGATAATCCTGGTTTTCTAACTACAGCTCCGGGTTGGTAACAATATGTGCTCTATGTGGAAACACAAGCAAATACATTCTTAAAGTTAGGCCTCTCATCAACTTTAAGCTTTCAGTTTTCTCATATGGGAGGAGTATACATTCATATTCTACAGAGTAAAGTTTTATTTAAAATCCTCAAATAAAAGGAGGCAGAAAAGGATCTTGGGTATCTTATGTCAGAACAAGAAGAACAGAAATTGTGAGCAGTGCTAAAAAGCAAGCAGAAGGACTTCAACTATTTGACAATTTGTTTCTAGATGCTCATGAGATTTAATATATATAAAATGAAAGTAAAGCAGACTGAGTGAAAAGTAAGCTGCACATCTTTTATGTGTTGTCTATAGCTAATTCTTTTGTTTACTTCAAAAATGTAGGTTGCTTTTAAATGGAAAATATTACTGCATAATATTTATAATTATAAATCAATTCCAAGATATAGAATAAGTTGGTTGGAAGGAAGAAAGGAAAGAGGGAGGGAAAAGAAGAGAATCCAGGAAGGAAGAGTTTAAACAGGAATATATGAAATATGTGATTTCTTATTGAGAGCCACTGCTGAGGACTCTGGCTTTAAACATCTGCTGTCACATTATTCCTCCTGTCTCACGGAATTTTACTTGCCAGCACACAGTCTGAATGCAGAGCCATTTAGAAATCATCCATTCATATCTTGGAAAGCAAATAAGGTCAGAACATTTTCAGAGTACAGATAAATTATGACTACCACCTTACTTACCAGTCAGCTCCACTGAACTGCTGAATGAATTCAAATTAATCTCTGTCAGTTTTAACTCTTAGCAGATGTGACCCCTCGGCTCTTCTTCAGTAAAACTCAGTTGCAGCAAAATAACTGTGCTTCATTAGTAAATAGTAATAACTTGAGCAATGTCTTGATGATAGCTATAAGTATTGACTTCTCTTAAATATGCTCAGAGCACAAATCACGAAATATTTCAAGCATTTCCTTTTAGTTTTGTTTCAACGTATAACGAAAACTAATGCTAACTTTCAGGGAAGTATGTACGTCATGGACATTTATACCTGTGTTAGTATTTACTATAGTTGGTGGTTTTATTTTTAATATCCTACATACCTCCTAAACTTGAGAAATATTCTCAAAATTTCTAAACATTCTCAAATGTCAAAACTGCTGCATTGCAGACTCATGATTTTAACCAGGAGAGACTATTTTATTCACTATTATACTTATGTTAGTATTATTATGGTACAGTAATATACTGACTTAACAGAATTTCAAATGTTTCGAAGTATTTATAACTATAAACTCCTGCACTATTTTTTTTTCTGAATTTCAATGGAAAATCTTATAAACCTAAATGTAAAATTATCTTTGATACTTCTTCCAATTTTGGTCATAGGAGTGGTACTCAGAGAGAAAGTAAGAGCACTTCTATGCTAATAAAAAATGATGTTGGTTGTGGTAATCATTTGATATATATACACATCAAATGAAATCTATATGAGACATATATATCATCTCATTGTATACCCTGAATAAATACAATTGTGCCTCAATAAAATTGAAAAGAATAAAGTTCAGCTCTTGTGATAGGAAAAAGCAAAAGCTAAGTACATGTCTATAATCCCAGCATTTTGGAAAGCTAAGGTAGGAAGATCTCAAGTTCCACCCCAGCCTGGGCAAGGAATTTAGTATGGCCTTGTCTCAAAATTTGAAAAAGTGGCTTAGGGATGTAGCTTGCAAAAGGGAAAGCTCTGGGGTCAATACCTTGGTACAACAAACAAACAAACAAAATATATCCAAAAACAAGACCAATCAACCTATCAAAGCATGCAGTAATATGTAATGTATTATCAGTATTCAAACTGTGTTTGTCCACTGGAATCATTTTTTTCTAGAGAGGGAGAAATACTCATTGATAATTAGAGCCTCATCTGAAATAAATTAAAACAAGAGTTATTTTAAGTTCTTCACTATTACAAATAAATCTGTCATGAAAGTGCATGTACACTTTTTTTGTACAGGCCTAGGGCTTCATATATCACAGACTTATGAGTTTTCTGAGAAATTACTTGTATTCAGAATATATAAGGACTCTAAAAATTTGGCAATATCACAACAGTCATAACAATATGAAATTCTTTTCACACTAGACTGAGTCTTGAAATTATGATTAACTTCAAAGTAAAAATGAGTCTACAAATAAACTTCAATTCATATTTGCTTTCCAGTCATATGTGTATACATATGTATTATGTGGGACACACAAACAAATGTATTCAGCTACTTGGGCCATTCTTCATGATTTTGAGGTTTTTTTCTATTTTGATTACAAATTCAAATTAACATTCCTGATTACACTACATATATGAATATACTATCTTTAAGGTAACTGCTAAGTGATTTTAAATTTTCACAAGACAAATTTAAAAATACTAAGGGCTCAGGGAAGAGGATCACTGCAGAGTGATTGCCTAGGATGTGTGAGGCCCAGGGTTTGATTTCCAAATATCACAACAACATTAACAAAAAATGAACAAATACTCATTAAAATTGAAAGTCATATAAATATGTTTATTGAGTATCCAGCTTATTTAATATGTAAGATTTTTTGCCAAAACTTGAGCAACAGGATTATCATTTTCCATATAAAACCTATCCAAAATTTATTCAAGGCTATAAAAGTCCCTGAACTAAAGTGGTATCCAGTACACATCATTTTCCAGAAAGTATGATACTTTAACCAAGTAAGAATATACATAGATCATTGATAAGATCTATAAGGCAAAATGCCAATCACAGAAAATTTGCCTCTTACTATACCCCCATCAAGAAATATTTCTGGCATTTTTACATAAAGGCCTTTGGGCACTATTGAAATCTTTCTATTCCTCTTTCCCCTAACAGTGGTGGCAAATCTATGGCACATGTGCCTCAGTGAGCTATGTGTATCATTGAAAGTGCTAAAAGGTTCGCCATCGCTGCTAAGATATGCTGGATATAGTCCTCAGAAGAGATCTTCCACTATTCTAATAAATTCCCTTCAGTTGAGAACATTTAATTGCAAGTAATGGGCAGCAGAAATTGTATAATGTATCTGCTACTAGCTACCCACAATACAAATTCAGTCTAGTGTCTAACAAAAGCAGGTTAGAATTTAGACTAAAGCATCAGTTAAATACTTTGTAGAATAATTTTAAAATGCCTGATTGAATTAAAAACCAAAATCAATAGCCCTGCTACACCTATAAAATTTAAAAGGAAAATACAGAAGCATTCATCAGAAGATCCTCCTTCTATACAGAGTGGGCTATGGTGTGCAACTCCAAAGCAGCTCTCAGAATTAACATGGAGGTCACCTTGTCAGTTGGCCAGCTGGAATTTCCTAGAAGAATAAAAGACAGATGTGGTGTGTTTGCGTTGACAGCTGTAGGATTAAGAGATGAATCCAGGTTGATGAGTCCTTACCAAGGTACTTCTAGGTGTCATGGTGCAGCACCATAAGCAAAAGAAACACGTAGTACTAGACCCTTTAAAACCCAGCCAACGGAGCAACAAGTGGCCCAGTACTGAGACAAACATCCCACAGACAAGAACCGTATCCAAATGTCAACCCAAATTTTAAACACTACATTAGCAGGCTGATAGTGGAGGGGGAATTTGCATTAGGAAAGAATTCTTCACTTTAGGTTTCCTTTTTTTTTTTTTTTTAGGATTTTTTTTTTTTTAGGTTTCTTTTTAACAAAGAAATTCTCTATCATGCTTTCAGTAGATTCATCGAGGTATAATTGATGAAAAATAAACTGTACCTATTATTTCAAGGATACCATTTGACAATATTCATATGTATATGTATAAATCACTACAATCAAGAAAATGAACACTATATCCACATGCTCTAAATATTCTCAAGCTTATTTCCGCTTCATCCCACTTACCCCATCAACTTCCCATAAAACCATTAATCTTTCTTTCACTATAGATTACATTTTAAATAATTTTACATAAATGAATCATAGACTATAACACTTCTGTCTGCCTTCTCTCACTCAGTACAAATCTTTCAAGTTTAATTCATATTGGTGTATGTGTCAATAGTTACTCCTGTTAATACTGTATACTACTTCATTGTATGGATTAATTTGTTTTTCATTCACATGTTGATAGAAATTAGGGTAGTTTCTAGCTTTGGACTATTACAAATACAGCTTTTATGAAACCACATGCATAATTTTTTATACGGATATGTGATTTTATATACCACAGACTTGAGAAGCACACAGCTGAGAAATTACATTATTTAAAATATAAAGAACTTTTAAAATTTGTCAACATGATAAAAGTTAATGAAAAATTAGCAAAAAAATTGAAGAGACCACTTCCCTAAAAAGATTCATAAATGGCAAATAAGCACATAGAATATACTCAAAGTCTTTAGGAAAGGGCAAAATTAAATTGCAATGAATTAACCTTATATCAGATAGATTTGTAAGATTTTTCCCCTTGCTTCAGGTTGCCTTTTTTAACTCTATTGTTGCCTCTTTTGAGCAAAAGCTATTTGTTTGATATAGACCCATTTGCAATTTTTGGTTTCCCTACAAGAGCTACTGTCATCAAATCTAAGAAATAATTGCCAAGAACAATGCCAAGAAGCTTTCCTGCTATTTTCTTTAAGACAACTGTAGTTTCAGTTCTTACATTTAAGTCCTTAACCCATTTAATTATTGTATGTGGTATAAAATAGGGGTTAAATTTCATTTTCTTGCATATGAATATCTAGTTTTCTCAGCATGACCTGTAGAAAATATATCATTTCCCTTTCTATGTTTTTCATCTTTATTGGAGATCAGCCAACCATAGATGTATATATTTGTATGCATCTGTGTTTCTTTTGCTTTATTTACTAGAGCGTTGTAGTATATTTTGAAATCATAAAGTGTGATCCATCAAGCTTTACTCTTCCTCAAACTTATTTTGATTATTTGTGATATTTTGTTATGTCATGTGGAATTGTTGTTTTTATTGTTTCCGTTAAAAAAAAAAAAGTGATTTTGGGGCTGAGGATTTAGCTCAGTGGTTTCACCGCCTGCTCTGCAAGCGTAAAGACCTGAGTTCAATTCCCGGTACCAAAAAAAAAAAAAAGTGATTTTGATAGTGATTTGACAGTGATTGTGCTGAATCATTAAATCAGGATGATATGAACATTCTAATAATACTAATCCTCCTAATTCATCAACATGAAGTTTTTTTTATTTGTATCTTCCTTAATTTCTTCCATTTTTTTTATAGTTTACAGTGTTTGGATGTTTTGCCTCTTTCAATTATTTTATTCTTAAGTATTTTACTCTTTTTGATCATATTATAGGTGGATTATTTTCTTTTTCATACTAGCAACAGTTCATTGCTAATACATAGCAATGCAAGTAATTTTTGTATGTTGGTTGTATACTCTGACACTTTACTGAATGAGGTTTTTAGTTCTAAGAGTTTTGGGGTAAGAGTTAGACTTTTCTACATATAAGGTAATATTGTAGGCAAATAATGCTTACTTCTTCTTTTTTTATTTTATTTTTTCATCTACTTCTCTTGCTTAATAGCTTTGGCTAGGACTTAAGAGTTTTATTTTGAATAGAAACAGCAAGAGTGGGCATCCCTGATTTGTTCCTAGAGGAAGAGATGTCAGTATTTCACCACTGAGGATAACGTTAGTATGAATTTATTGAATATGGCCTTGAACAAAGGACACAAATAGACATTTCTCCAAAGAAAACATAAGTGGCTCAGAGGCATATGAGGAGGTGATAAACACCATTAATCATCCTAAAATTTGTAAATCCCTGCTACAATGAGATAAGACACATCACCCCTGTTAGGTTGACTAATGTATTAAAAGGAAAGACAAGTACTAACAAGAATGTAGAAAAAAGGAAGCTCTTGTACTTTGTTGAAGGCAAGGGGAAACAATGTAGCCACTATGAAAAACAGTATGGAGGTTGCCCCCAAATTTTAATAATACAACTACCATGTAATGCAGCAGTTGTACTTCTAGGTATATATTTAAAATAATTAAAATAAATCTCAAAGAGTTATTTGCACCCCTATGTTCATAGCATTATTCACAACAGCCCAAACATAGTGGGATAACCTAAATGGCCATCAATAGATAAATACATAATGAGCTACATAAGTATACACAACAAAATATTAAACCTTGAAAAGGAGAAAAAGCATCCTACTATGTGGGATGCTATAGGTGAACTTAGAGGACATTATACTTACTGGAACAAACTAGCTCCAGGAGGAGAAATAATTCCACTTGTGTGAGGTAGATAATAAAGTTAAACTAATTAAAGTAGAAAATAGAATGATGCTTGCAAGGCTGGTGGAGAAAGAAATGAGGAACTGTTGTGTAATGAGTATAAAATTTTAGTTATAGAAGATGAATAAGTTCTAGAAATCTATTGTAAATCATAGTGCTTATAGTTGACACTATAGTATTGTACACTTTAAAACACGTTGACACCATAGATCATGAATCTTAAGAGTTCTTACCATTAAAAAATCACACAGAGAGACACAAAAACATGAACACAGGGCTAATTTTGAGACAATGGCTGTGTTTAGTACCTTAATTATGGCAATAGTATAGTTATTCATATGTTCAAGCTCATCAAAATGTGTACATTTAATATGGACAATTTTTATATTGATTACCTCAAAAAGGTTAAAAATAAAAATTTAAAAGCAAAAATTAACAAAATCACCAGCATAAAATAATTCTTCTCAATTATTTAAATAACTGCAAATTAGAAGTGTAAGCATATCATATGTTGGCAAGATCTAGAAGAATTAGAAATTTCATGCCTGTTTCAATGATAAAAACTAATGCCACTATCTTGGAAAGTATTTTGACACTTACATGAAAGGTAAACTATTTCTCTGAGATATGATTTATCCCAGGTATGGCCCCTGTTAATTTAAAATTATATTTTAAACTTATACATTTTCTACATTTTTTAATTTATTTGGTTATCACACTATACAGGAAATTTAAAATCAGGTATTTTTTTTCTGAGACTGTACTTGTGTGGACTTTCCTCTGAGCTGGCATGATTTCAAAAGCATTTATCCCACATCACAATTAAGGTAAAGTCAAGAAAAAGTATTTGTACAACAACATGATGTTTCAAACATCTCTGTCATTATTTCATTCGACTGAGAGAGATAAGCATCAATACGGCTAGAGAAGGGATTCTTCCTTACGTTTTTTTGATAAAACATAGAGTAGCTTTCTTTCTGCTGTCAGGAAGTCCTCTAAAGACATGTTCTAGTGGACAGGGCTATGATATGAAGCCTACCTCTGCTCCCTTCTTTTCAGTAAAATGCAGTACCATCAAGTCACTGTCAAAGTACGTCCCAAAGGCACTTAAACACTTCAATTTTGAACAAAATATGTCTTGAGAACTTTTAAGGAGATGAGAAAAATCTAAAGATCACCAAGGACATGTTGGCCAAAACTTCTTTGCCATGTTCTAGCACCATATTTCAACTTATTCTTACAGAGGATTGCTGATTAGGGTCAGACACTTAGCTCTGAGGAAAGTGCATCTGCTGACGCGCACTGTCCACACAAACACAGAATCACAGAGTTGAAGCAGTAATTATGTAGCCAGATAGTTTCCTAAGGGTAAAAGTGAGTTTTTAAACAAACAAAAAAAATATTTTAATGACAGAGACTACTTGCATGCCATGCTTTACATGATCAAGATTGTTATTTTAATTTGAGTGACATGTATCAAAAACTTATTATGATCCAATGAGTATCCAGACAATTCAGGAATCAAGAATATAGAGAGGAGTGAAGCATTGTTCTGCTTCCATGGACCTAACACATAATCAGGAGATATGGAAAGTGGACAACTGTAGAAATCAATAAATATACAGTCATAGGTCAATCTATAGATATCTGCATTTAATTGTCTGCTTATTCTTATCTTGCATCTGAGCCTTCTTTATGTTTGGAAAATATGCTGTTGATTAGGTTTTACTGGGACTAGAGAGTTCCCTAATCAGATATAAGCAGCAAGAACTTGAATCCAGAGAGGCGGTTCTTTCCAGGACCAGAAGGCAATTTGTCTACAACAGCAACAAGTGTCCAGGAGCAGAGAGTTGAATGCCCAGCAGTGAACACTCCCGCTAGGCTGCTCCTGTACTGTGACCAGGACTGAGGTCATCTGGCCATTTACCTTCCTAAGATTGCTCTGTACTTACTGAGCCTGTCCTCCAGTTTTTGGGTCAATTTTGTGAACTATCTCGAACAAGTTTATTTTCTTACATTGGCCAAAATCAGTTCTTTATTAGTTGATAAAATGCATGAGACAGAATTCTGTGATAGAGAATAATGGGGAGGACCATAGACTAGGTGGACCAAGAGGTCACAGCTGAAGTGATAAGATGTAAGATGTCACATAAAGACAGGCTGACAGCTTCTGTTGCAAAGAACAGACAAATGGTGCGCAAAGGGTCTAAGGTAAGAAAACATGGATGATGATATAAGAACTTTCCAAGGCTGATACTACAATGGGAAAACAATGAAGCGGGGAGAGAGAGAGTCTCACTGAAATTAGATATTTGAGGAAAAGACGGACCATGCAGGACTTTGTAGGGTATAACTAAGACAATCAGATGTTATTCTAAAAATAATGGAAAATGTTTTAAAGGACTTCATTAGGAGGATAACATAATCAAATTTGCATTTGTGAATGACCACTTTGTCTTTTATGTGAAAAATAGACACAAAAGAGAGGAATGAGGAACACACACCAGGTAAATCCGAAAGAATTCAGCCGAGAGACAGCGGCAGCAGGACATGTGTGATGGCGATAAAGGTCAAAAGTAAAGCAAAGATTCAGAATATATCTTGAGACATTTTCAACTCATGTACATCAGTGGAGTAGACAGATGGCAGGATAAGAGAGAACAGGCTACGAGCTGTCTTAGACCAGATGACTTAGAGATGTCTCTTTGAAGAAGGCAAAAAGGATTAAATATATTAATGTTAGAAATGGCAGACACTGGAGGAGGAATATAGAGGGGGCTCATCAATGTAGAGTTACTATTAACACCATGGAAATGCATGACTCATTCTGGGAGTGACTATGGAGAAAAACAGTTCATTTTCTTTAATAGGAAAAAAAAATGTGAAGACAGGCTCTGAGGAACTTCAGCATTGATGAACTAGTTGCCTGTGTCAACCAACCTGGATAAGATTCAAAAGACTAATGAAGAGTGAGAAAAGCATTGAAAAGGAGAGATTATTGTTACAATGTTAATATTGATTTAATAAAGATGATAGTGTATATTTTTATGAATATACATATATATGTAGTAAATATTTAAAAATACAAACAAGAAACACTAATGCTCTCTTTGTTTGCTTTTTTTTTTTTGGTACCAGGGATCGAACTTAGGACCTTGTGCTTGCTTGCAAGGCAGGTGCTGGAACCACTGAGCTAAATCCCTGGCCCTACTAATGCTCTATTTATAGTCACTTTACTCCTAAAGAGGAAACAAAAGAGCTAACAGAGGAATGCAAATTCTTCAAGTGTCCTTCAAGGATTTTATTTTTTAAAAAGATATCATGTAAATATGTCAAATATGATCTCTGTGATGAATAGAACTTTTCTCAATTATTGTATTTTAAGATTTTTGAAGATTAAATAAAATAGTGAAGAAATTTGAGTGAAGAAAGAAACAAAGAAATGAGATAAATTCTGGAGATGATGAGTTATTATTTTAATATGTTAATGCCAGTCCCTGAAAATATTTCACACTTCCTGTATCTCTTCTCAGGATAGTCTTTTTCTGAAATTGCATTACCCACACACACTCACTTCTCTGTCTCAAATGATCCTACACTAACTACAATGCCCAGCTAAACATCAAATTCTGTGATAAAGTTTTCCCTTCATTGATAAAAAATATTTACTTCTGTCCACACTCTAACCACTTTATCTCCCTCATATTTTACACGTTCCCACTGGCTTGAACCACTGACGTACATGCATGACTGTTCCATCAGCCAGTGTGTACCACTGGTGGTACAAATGCATCTAGTCACTCTTTTCTGTCTTTGTACAAATAAAATCAATAAAAAGCCACCCAATGCAACAGTCATCCATATACCACCAGAAGTTCAAACCACTCAGCAGTGAGACACATGAATTATACCCCCATCATGAATGTGTTCATTCCACTTGTGAATTATTACTTTTGGCTATTACAGTTATATATATTCTTACCCTCAGAAAGAAAGATATGGGAAGGATATACACATAGAAGGTATCCATTTAGGCTGTGACTGTCATTGAACTGAAATCTGTTGTATTCTCACACATTCTAGCACTATTGTAGGTGCTTTGGATCAGTCTTGTCTTCTTGGAAATATACATGTCATTTGTGTGCATAAATTTATAAAAACACAATGTAATAATACAGTAGAGGTTAAGCATTCCTAATCTGAAAGTCTGAAATTTGAAATCTCTAAAATAAATAGAAAATTTCACACTTGACTTCATATGCTAGGTCACAGTTAAAATACATACACATTAAAAATATTATAGAAAATGACCTTCAGGCTATGTGTATAAGAAATATAAATGAATTTTGTGTTGACTTGGGTCTCATCCCCAAGATATTTCATTATGGACAGGCAAATATCCCAAATTTTAGAAACTCTGAAACATATATGATCTGAAGCATTTCAGGTAAGGGGTATTCAACCTGGATAAGAATATACCCAGTACCTGATTAAATTTAATATAACAGCTGGGCACTGTGGTTGCAGTTTTAGTATACATGAATTCTGCTCCTATGCCCATTTTAAAACTGGGAAACTGAGGCTTATGGCTGGTAACTAATTAGCAAGTTTTCACAAATAGCTAATGTAGTTTCACCCTGGAGCCCTAGTTTTCAATTGCACACACACACACACACACACACAGCACCATAAATTTCTTGATCTTTTTAAAGATCAGAGATGATTTAAGTAAAAAACACTGATACGGCATCTAGTGAAATGACATATTTTACTAAATAAATGTCTGTTTAGTGCCTTAAGATCCTTTCAAATTCTTCTGTCCAACATTCATTTGATCCTCACAAGTTATTACTCAACTTATTTACATACAATACCTATAAATAATTCTCCAACGAATATCAACACAAATCCTTCAGACTGCACAGGGTTCCTAATTAATCCAATGCAGAGATGTTTTTATTGATCTTCCGTAATCTATTTCATCCTACTTTATTACATCATGTGTTTTACAATAGGGGACTTTCTGTAGATTTTGCTACATATTCATAGGTTTCTACATCTTTTTCACTACTGGAAAGAGTGAAACTATAAAAGTATTAGTTCTTCATTCCTTCCATTTTTATTTTTTATAAAATCAAAGAATTTTTTCCAAAAACTGTAATTTATACATTTTCTCCATGATCTTTGGTCAATGGCTTTAAAAGCCTTTAAAAGCCTTCTGAAGTAGCACAGCCAGGTAATAAATGTCATGGTGTCATCTCTTGTCTATATTTTCCATTTAGGCCGTGACTGTCCCTTTCGACCCTCAACTTGTGTTACTCTTACCCACAGCTCAGAGTGAAAGGCAGCACACAGGAAACCTTTACTTTATTTTAGTACCTATAAAAGCACTTCTTAGCAGGAATATTGTGAAGATTAAGTAAAATAGCCCAAATGAAAATATTAGAGTAATGATGCATACAGTAGCACCTCAGTAAACAGCAGCTATTAATTTAAAATTATTTTGGCATTGTAAAAATATCTTGATTCCTTAAATATGGTATTTTCTCATTGATGAGTACAAGTGTATTTTATATTTTTTTCTAGGCAATAATTTTCTGCCTTCCTACATGATTCAGTCCTTGAGGATTAACTATCCTTATAATATCCTGTTCATAGCTTGGCTTTTTGTTTTAAAATGTTCCATTAAGCAGAACACTCTCTTCTCATATTTCATTATGAGCAGGTAGAATATGAACTTGAATACTCACTATCCTATTTTCTGCCTTCATATTAAAGAATAAAATAGATAACCTAAAAACAATTCTATATCAACCAGGCCAATCTCTCTTCTTGTAAGATATGTTATCTTCTTAGCCATAATTATTTTCTATAGTATATACAGGATGCAGGGTGTCCATAGTGTGAGAATTAAAATCAAATGGTGTGTCAGAAATGCTTAGAACCATGCCTGGAACATGGTAAATCCTCATGAAAAGTTAGGTGCCTTGTGGTACCAGCACTTCTCTCCAATGCAATGGCCACAGACCTCAGCCTGGAACTACCCACATCCTCAGTAACTGGAAGGAAATCTATGAGTAGCTTTTTCGTTGAGATTCAGCAACAACAAGAGATATTTCCACATTAAGTGAGAGTAGAAGAGAGGCAAATGACCAACAAGTGAACAAGAAAACTGGCCTTGCTGGTGTCAGACTGGACTCCCCACATGGTGGACAGGGGATCTGTCAAAAATAGACTGGCACACCAAGTCGCGCAGAATGTGCCGAATCAGCCCGCGCCCCAGCAGCAATCCACTGGACACCCCCTCCCCGGTGCTCTGTACAGCCACCTGGTTCCACACCACAAAGTTGCAGAGGACACCAGACCACCATACCACTGTACTGGGTAAGTTGGAGTCATCTCCACCTCCCATCAGGACTGGGACTATCTTCAGGGGAAGGGCAGCTGGAACCTGCAATATAACTCTGCAGAGTTCAACCCTACAGGAGGACAGGGAGCTCAACTTGGGACTTGCAGCCAGAAACCTGCCTAAATTTTATGGGTCTGTGACTAGCTTGCTGAGACTCACTGACTTATATCTGCACACTACAACCCACGTTGTCTATTGTGACAGCAGAGACATACCCTGAAAGAGGTCCTTCATCTTAATGGTTATTTTTTATTCCCAAAATTAGTTTTATTATTTTGGTTTTTTTTTCTTTTTTCTTTTGCTCCTCTGATCTTTAATTTTTTTCCTACTCTTTGCAAATATTTGTTTTTCTGTCCTTTTTTACTTTTCTTTTCTTTTTTCTTTTCTCTTTCCTTTCTCTCTCTCTTACACTCACCCTCTTGCTCT
This sequence comes from Heterocephalus glaber, assembly GCF_053883595.1. Taxonomy (NCBI): domain Eukaryota; kingdom Metazoa; phylum Chordata; class Mammalia; order Rodentia; family Bathyergidae; genus Heterocephalus; species Heterocephalus glaber. The sequence goes on along the minus strand of NW_028258156.1, from coordinate 19,154,045 downwards.
CCCACATTGTTCATCTTCCCTTTTTGTCCCTGTTTTGGTCCTCATTTGGAGTTCTTCTTTATTTTCCTATTATTCTCTTTTTCCTTCTCACCTGTGTCCTCTGGCCACACTGCTAACCTTCCCCTATCCTTCTTTCCATCTATCCCACCCTCCCCAACCCCTTCTAACTCCCCATCCCAAAGGGTAAAGTTGTCCCATTGAAGAGTTTATTCACTATATGTTGGGTTGGTCCTCAATCTTGATTTAATTCACACAGCTAAAGGTGATATATTAATAACTACCACAAAATGTCATTTTCAAAGATGTACTTGATGCAATGGTTGCTGATTGTATCACTTGGACTAAGGTGTTGGTATTGATCTAGTCAATGAACCTTCCTAGTATAAGGAAAATAAGCTAACCTTAGAGTCATTAGAGACTCAAAACTTAAAGACCAGCTACATCTGGAAGACACCTCTGAGAAGCAATCATTCTATAAGGGTTCTAATTATAAGCAACAAAGATACCTACAATAAGCAATTTCAAACTATCAACCCATGAGTTAAATCAAGGACAGTACCAAAAACAAAAATGAGAGGACATTTAAGCAAGGCACAAACTCAGACTTCCACCACACCAAGGGTAAATCCTGGGGGAAATGAGATGGAAAAGTCCCATAACCAACCACCTGGATACCCTGAACTGATAGCACAGGAAGAAACAAAACAGATGAATGAGGCTCTAGAAAAATTCAAAGCAGAAATAATATCCCAGATATCCACAGAGATGGTGAGCAGAATGAAAGACATGATTAGAGGATCTAGAAGAGAAACAGATGAAAAAACAGATGAGCTCAGAAACATGTTGGAAGCCATGAATAGCCAGCATAAGAAAGAAATGGAAACCATGAAACAGATTCAAACAGACATTCAGGAGATCAAATCTCCACTGAAAGTATCCACAGCAGATTAAAGGAATCTGAAGGTAGAATATCAGATATAGAAGACAGGATTGTGGTTAAAGACCATGAAAACAGAGATCTCTTCAAAATAGTAAGGGACCATGAGAAATCAATCCAACAACTGCTAGACAATGCAAAGAAAAATAACATAAGACTGATAGGAGTCCATGAGAAAACAGGAGAAAGCATAATTGACATAAAAAACTGTTCACAGAAGTAACAGTGGAAAACTTCCCAGACAGAGGTAGAAAATTGGACATACAGATAAGTGAGGCATATAGAACTCCAACTAGCCATGATCAAAAAAAATCTACATCTAGACATATAATAGTTAAGATCCCAGAAACCCAACAGAAAAACAAAATCCTACAAACAGTTAGAGAAAAGAAACAAATCACCTATAAAGGAAAGCCCATCAGAATCACAGCAGACTTCTCAACACAAACCCTCAAATCAAGGAAAGCCTGGAGTGCAGTATTTCAAACTCTGAAAAAAAAATAACTTCCAACCTAGACTGTTGTATCCTGCAAAATTATCTTTCCAAATTGATGGAGAAATTAGATACTTCTGTGACAAAGAACACCTGAGAAATTTTATGAACACCAAACCATCACTACAAGCAATTCTAAACAATATCCTAGAAAAAAGCAATGAAGGTCACAACTTCATGAGGCCCAACAGAGGGAAGCCACCAGGCAAGGTAAGACACTAAAGGGAAAGGGGGGAAAATAAGAAATAAAAGAGCCAACAAAAGTAAAACATCATGACAAGGATAAATCAATATGTATCAATTATAACTCTCAATGTTAATGGCCTCAATTCACCAATCAAAAGAAATAGACTGGCAGAATGGATTAAAAACAAAAATGCAACAATATGGTGTATACAAGAAACACATCTAACTCAAAAAGAAACTCATAGACTGAAAGTAAAAGGATGGAAAACAGTTCTCCATGCCACAGGAACCCAGAAGAAAGCAGGGGTAGCAATCCTATTTGCAGACAAAGTAGATTTCAAACCAATACTAATTAAGAGAGACAAAGATGGTCACTACATCCTTGTGAAGGGAACAATCCAAGAGGAAGAGATGACAATCCTAAATATATATGCACCAAATACAAATGCCCTCAACTATACAAAACAAATATTAATAGACATGAAAAACCAATAAACACTAACACAATTGTAGTGGGGGACCTCAATACCCCACTATCACAAATAGACAGATCATCTAGACAAAAAGTTAACAAGGAAATTCTAAAACTGAACCAAGCTATTGAACAAATGGACTTAATAGATGTTTACAGAGTGTTCCACCCCACAAAATCAGAATACATATTCTTTTCAGCTGCACACGGGTCATTCTCCAGAATAGACCACATACTAGCTCATAGGACATACCTAGGTAAATGTAAAAGAATAGAAGTTACCCCCTGTATATTATCAGACCATAGTGCAATAAAATTGGAGATCAATAACATAAGAAACCACAAAACCCCAACAAACACATGGAAACTGAATAACACCCTCCTGAACAACCAATGGGTCACAGAGGAAATTAAAGAAGAAATTAAACAGTTTCTACAAGTAAATGAAAATACCAGTACAACATACAGGAATCTATGGGACTCAATGAAAGCAGTTCTATGTGGGAAATTCATAGCAGTGAATGCCCATATTAGGAAAACAGAGAAAACTCAGATAAATAACCTAATGCAGAACCTCAAGCTCATAGAAAAAGAAGAGCATAACAAGTCCAAAGCTCATACAAGAGAGGAAATTATAAAGATCATGGCAGAAATTAATGCAATGGAGACTATGAGAACAATTCAAAAAAATCAATGAATCAAAGAGTTGGTTTTTTGAAAGAATAAATAAAATTGATAAACCTTTAGCCAACCTCATCAAAAAAAGGAAAGAAAAGGCACAAATACATGCAGTTAAGAATGAAAAAGGTGATGTCACACAGATCCAACAAAAATCCAGCGGATCATCAATACCTACTTTGAGAACATCTACTCTAATAAAATGGAAAACACAGAAGAAATGGGCAGATTCCTAGATACATACGAATTGCCCAAGTTAAATGAAGAAAATATAGAAATTCTAAACAGCCCAATTACAATGAGTGAAATTGAAAATATAATAAAATATTTACCAACAAAGAAAAGCCCAGGTCCAGATGGCTTCACTGCTGAATTCTACAAGACATTTAAAGAACTATTGTCATTACTCTTTAAACTCATCAAGGAAATTGAAAGGGAAGCAATACTTCCAAATTCATTCCTGGAAGTAAGTGTTACTTTGATTCCAAAACCAGGGAAAGACCTAACCCAAAAAGAGAACTCCAGGCCAGTCTCCCTTGGGAATATAAATGCAAAAATCCTCAACAAGATACTGGCAAACAGAATGCAGAGGGTCATCAAGAAGATCATATGCCCTGACCAAGTCGGATTTATCCCAGGGATGCAAGGATGGTTCGACATTCATAAATCAATAAAGGTAATATACTATACTAACAGAGTCAAGGCAAAAACCATATGATCATCTCAATAGATGCAGAAAAATCACTGGACAAAATTCAACACCCATTCATGATAAAAGCCCTACAGAAAATTGGAGTAGAAGGTCTTTATCTCAACCTGATTAAGGCTATCTATGAAAAACCAACAGCCAACATCATACTAAGTGGTCAAAAACTGAAAACTTTCGTGCTAAAATCAAGAACAAGACAAGGACGCCCACTATCACCACTCCTGTTCAATGTAGTTCTGGAAACATTAGCCACAGAAATTAGAAAAGAGAAAGAAATAAAAGGAATAAAGATAGGAAAGGAAGAAGTGAAACTATCATTATTTGCTGATGGTATGATACTTTACATAGAAGACCCAAAATACTCTCCCAAAAGACTTCTAGACTTAATTGACAGATTCAGTAGAGTAGGTGGATATAAGGTCAACACTCAAAAATCAATAGCCTTCTTATACACAAATAGCAGACTCACAGAGAGAGAAATTAGGGAAACAACTCCTTTTCAATAACATCCCAAAAATGAAATATCTAGGAATAAGTCTAACAAAGGAAGCAAAAGACCTCTATACTGAAAATTACAGCACTCTGAAAAAGGAGATAGAGGAGGATATAACAAAATGGAAAGACATCCCTTGTTCCTGGGTAGGAAAAACCCATATAGTGAAAATGGCTATACTTCCAAAACTGCTATATAGATTTAATGCAATACCGATTGAAATTCCAACAATATACTTCACAAATATAGAAAAAACAATACTGAAATTCATTTGGAACCAGAAGAGACCTAGAATAGCAAAAGCAATTCTAGGCAACAGAGACATGGCTGGGGGTATCACAATCCTCAACTTGAAAACTATACTATAAAGCTACTGTGATAAAAACAAGATGGTACTGGCAAGGAAACAGACCTGAGCATCAGTGGAATACATTAAAAGATGCAGAAACAACTCCAGACCTACTCAGACATCTCATCTTTGACAAGGGAGCCAACCACCCTCATTGGAGGAATGATAGCCTATTTAATAAATGATGTTGGAAAAACTGGATTTCAACCTGCCAAAGATTAAAGCTAGACCCATACCTATCACCATGCACTTAACTAAGATCAAAGTGGATTAAAGATCTAAATATTGAAACAGAAACACTAAACTTGTTGGAAGATAAGTTAGGTAGAACTCTTGAAGGCATTGGCATAGGAAAAGACTTTATGAACAAAACCTCAGTAGCACAGGAACCAGCACAAAGAATCAACAACTGGGATCTCATCTTATTAAAAAGTTTCTGCACTGCAAGAGAAACCACCAACAGAGCTAAGAGGCAAGCTACAATGTGGGAAAATTTTTTTAGCAGCTGTACCTCAGGACTACTATCTAGAATATATAAAGAAATAAAGAAAAATCAGACCCCACAAATTCAAAAACCAATTCAAAAATGGGCATCTGAAATGAACAGACATTTCTCAGAGAAACAAGTAAAAGCAGCAAATAAATATATGAAAAAATGTTCAACATCACTGGTCATTTGAGAAATGCAGATGAAAACAACACTGAGATTCCACCTCACCCCACAAAGAATGGCTGCCATCAGGAAATCAACCAATAACAAATGCTGGCGGGGCTGTGGGGAGAAAGGAACCCTTCTCCATTGCTGGTGGGACTGCAGACTGGTGCAACCACTGTGGAAGTCAGTATGGAGATACCTCAAAGAACTGGGACTAGAGGTCCCATTTGACCCAGCTATTCCCCTGCGGGGTATCTTCCTAAAAGAATTAAAAGAATCATACCACAGTGATATATGTGCACCCATGATCATAGTGGCACAGTTTGTAGTAGCTAAAGCTTGGAAGCAGCCCAAGTGCCCATCAACTGGAAACTGGATAAAGAAAATGTGGGTTTTTTTATAAAATGGAGTACTACTCAGCCATAAAGTATGAAAAACTAGAGTCATTTATAGCTAAATGGATGGATATCGAGGCCATACTCTTAAGTGAAATAAATAGGACATGAATAGTTTCACTAGTGTGAGAAACTGATAGTGTAAACAAGGGTTAAAATGATTAAAATGAATTATTTATAATTTGAAATAGGAAAAAATGTCCAAAGACAAAGGAGTGAGGGGAGGGAAAGGAGAAAGGAAAAGAGGGAAAGGAAAAACTATGAGAAAAGAAAAAACAATGGAAATGAAATCTATGTAAATAGGGAAGGGCTGAGGGGGTGAAGGGTGCACAGGTAATGGGGAAAAAAAATAAGAACCAAGATATATCATGTGCAGGCACACACCCAATAATAAATGTAAACGAATTGTATACCTAAAATGTACAACTAAAAAAATATATACTGGCACAGGTTGAGAGTATCCTTCAAACAAAGTTCATAGAGCCAGAACTGTAGCAGATTCTTGACTTTTTCAGATTTTGGAACATTTGCATATTCACAAGAAGATATCTTGGGGATGGAACCAAATCTAAACACAAATTTAATTTCTATTTCATGTGCTCTTTTAACACCTAGGCTGAAGCTAATTTTATGCAATATTTTACATAATTTATGCATGAAAGAAGTTTCATAGCATGGGGTTTTCTACTTGTTTCATCATGTTGATGGCATAAGAAGTTGCAGACTTTGAAATCTTTGGAGTTTGCGTTTTTAAATTCTGATTACTGAACTGTAGCTGTGCTTTTTCCTAATCCTCAGAACTAATTCTCCCAGACACAGCATAGTAAACATCCTGCAGCTTTCCCTCCATGTGATTTTTGATTTCTCCTAAATTCACAGATGCACACATGCTATACATCAGTGTGTCTCTCATCTTTCCTCCAGGTCTGTAGAAAAGTTTTGGGCAAATCTTTAATTGCTGCTTGCAGATGCCCCCCCCCCCCATTCTAACATCTTTGCCATTGCTTTCATGAAGTAGTAGTGACAGACTTTGTTCTACAGACCTTGCTTTATTGTGCTGGACATTTCACCTTTCTCCCCTATGCCACCAAGGAAAGAAGACAAAGGTTGGTCTACAGAGCCCTCAGGATTTCTTGGAATTCTGCAAAGGCAGAGTCCCAGAGACCTCTGCAGGGCCCTGTCCACAGCTTCACTCCACCCTCAATACCCAGCAGCAGTGCCTTCAGTTAAACTGTCTCTTCACCCTTTATCTAATAACCAGCTCTCATAAAACCCCTGTCTGTCTTGTAAGAAGGAAAAAGAAATAAACTCTTATTTTTGTGTTTAAAAGTTTCATGAGTAAATGTTCCAAGGTTTTTTTTGCATTGTTATCCTAAAGTAGCTGCTTTACTTTCAAGTTTCCCGCTATGCTGTTTTAGTTGGACAAACTCAGATGTGAGACTGCTCCATTTATTGATCTTTGCCTTCTTCTATAACTCTAATTGCTTTGTCCTGTCTCTGCAGAAAGATTTTATGGGTAGTTCAATTTTTTTAGCTTTTCTATTTAAGTTTTGCTTTTGTAGCATACACTTTTCATTATTTGCTTCTCTAGTTGTAAATATTTATTTTACTGCTTAGAATATTTTTTATATTTCTTCCCTTGAGATTTTTCATGTTTAATTTGTCCTGATAGTTTAAACTCTTGAAAAGCAAAGAGAAAAAGGTATTAATGATTCTTTGTTGTACCCAAAATGTACATATTCTTATATAAAATGTACATATTTTTGAGAACTTCATTGTACCTACTATCATTAAGCAAAATTAGTGCCATCTCTTTCTCTTTCATAATTTCTATTTAAATTCCTATAAACTCACATCCCTAATTTCTGATAATATTCATGATTGCTACAAAATAATCACATGGATGTCTTTTCATTTGATGAGGGTAAGTAATGCTGAGTATGATTTATAATCATAATAATTTATTTCTTTTAGTGAATGATTTCCCACTTGATAGCCACTGGCCAGAGGACTTTACAATTTTAATAAATCCATCACAGACACTCTTAGCGTCACTAATAATACGATTCTCTGCCTCTGTGGAGCTTCTACTTCCCAGCCCCCTTGCACTCAAGTAGAGCTTGCTGACCAGCAGTGGGCAGTGGGCAGAAGTTCTGTGTTCACTACATTCTGGGCAATGATGAGGTCAAGGCACTTGAGCCTCCTTAGCTTTGGTCGCTCTATGGTTGTATGGTCCAGAGCATCAGACCCAGGCCTCGTCTCCATGGACCATGTGCTAAAAGTACATGCTGTCTGTGCTATGCCACTGAGATTTGGAAGCCAAGTTTAATGCAGTCTAAGTCAGCATATTCTAACGTAACCCCATAGCAACCATAAGCTCTATTCTAGAACTAATCGATAAATGACAGTGAGGCTTAGAAAGTTAGCTCTCTGAGCCTCGGCTGGCTCATTAGTAAAATGAAAGTTTTATCATATTACTGAGAAGAGACTGTAAATGCAATTAACTGAAAAACACCTCATCCACTTACCCAGTGCTTTATTGATATCACTGCGGTTATTGTCATTACTACCACCATCGTTTCCAAAGACATCACTATCTTCTTGAAAAGAAAGAAGTCTCTTACTTTAGTCTAATTGGTGAACATAAAAACAATTTCTTGTAGAAGTCAAAGGCTATTTTTCTCAAACTGACACACATACATTCATACACATTCTTTACAGAAAATATGTTTAACACTCTATGTATATTTGCACACCCCATACCATCCTCCTCCAAAGATATAAATTAATAGATGCCATTTAATAATATTTTCCATCTTGATATGAGATTTTTCCATTTGGATTTTTATTCAATTTCAGCTTTCTTTTTTCAGGTGATTTTTGTGTATTTTTCTATGTCTCACATGTGTTTGTTGTTCATTTGATTAATTTTTCAAAATAAATCTTGTGTGATCTTTTATTGGTCATCATTGTTCTTCAAGAATTCTTGCCAACGTGTCACTTCTCTGCTCCTTAACTCCTAACCTCCAAGAAAACTACCAAGTTATCCTCCCTCCTGATGACTCAGGAAAGATGGTTGTGTCCTTTCTCTCAGGGGTCAGAAGATCTACACAAGCCAGTTTTTACCACGTACCAGATTCCCCACTCTTCCTGAGAGCTTCCTCTGTTAGGCCCCAAGTTTAATCAGGTACAAAAGAGAACCAAATCCTGAGCCCTAGTCCCACCTACTACTGAAAACCAAAAAAGGCAGAGATCTCATAGAGCTGCCAATCTCTACCTAGCTGCTGTCCATGGTAGCTGGGCTGATGAATGCACTGTAATTCACACTGGACAAAGATCGGATGTGTAGAAGGACCACTATCTCTCCAGAGCCATTATGCTTGTTCCTTTATTCATAGTGCTCTTTTCTAAACTCCATATAATCACTGGGGAGTTTGAAATTTGTCAAATTTTTTGCACCTATGAATCTGAATTATTCGAGCATATGTCATTTTAACATACTCGACTATCAAGTTTCTACAATAAATCTTTGCTAAGAAGATAATAACTCCTACAGGAAAGAAAACAATATAAAGACATCATCATGAAGGTTGTTCTGGCCTCTGAGTCTAAGGAAAGTTATGAAGTGCTTAAGGAGGCTTTTTCATGATTAATCACTCACATACAGCCTCACAGGAAAAAAAAATGACTTTAAGGCTAGGAAAACTTGAATATTTGAAAACAACAGAATCATGAAATCACAAAATTTTCATGCTTGAAAGGATCTTAGAAATTATATAATTTCCTCTTTCACACACACACACACACACACACACACTCACCTCCTATTGGCTAAAAGACTCATATGATTTTTATCAACATGATTTATTCACAGTTTTCAAAGACCATCAATATGTGTTTTATACTGGATAACATAAAAATGTTATTTTTTCCTAAATACAAGTTGTCCAATTTGGTTTTTTGTTATTGTAAGTTAAAACATTGGACAAAATAACACTAAATGTGTTCAAACACATAAAGAAATCTATCAAAATTAGGTCTGGAAAAAATAACAAAAATGCATAAGGAAGACAAATCTATGTTATGAGAAAAAACATTCCATAAACACATCATAGATATATTTTGTAAGTGTAGAGGGAAAGTAGATGGATGACACTATCTTCTCACTAACATTTGAAACTGAAGTACCCAAATGAGCCATAGAAAATCTGTGTCAACTCACTCGAATTGCTAAAATGCAGTATCTCAAAGGATTTCTATGAGTATTACACTGACCTTTCCTTTAATCATATTCTAATACATATTAGGAAGTTATATTCAACTATATATTTTTTGGCTTTGCCAATTAAGTACATACAGCTGTTAAATAATGGAAATAAATCCATGCACAACTGCAATACAATCTTTAAGAGAAAAATTTTCTCCACAGAGAGATACATATATTAAAGTGAACTGAAATACAGAGAGAGCCATCCTTTGAGTTGGAATGACACAGTGAGTTCTTTTGAAAACAGAATGACCACTAGAGAATTGTGTGTGTGTGATTGGCATCTAACATCAGCCATTATTTTGTTATATCTTTCTCATCAGTGACCAAGGAGTCTCATAATTTTAAATGAAATTGACCAGAGTTATTCCCAGGGTTCTCTATCAAAACACTGCCACAATATTCTTGCTAAATCACAAGTCATCTGTTCCATGTCGCATTTACAATGTAGGTAGTATACCTTCCAGGAACTTTCAGTAAGCTGATTTGATGAATTTTAACTTGTCCCTTGAAAATGTTTTTATACTTTCCTGTGTATAGCAAGATATATACACTTATAGGTTTTTAAAGTAAGAAAATATTCTTTTACCAAATATTTTTAAGTTTGATAAATAAAAGGTAAATATAGATAAAACATTACTGAAATAATACAATTGGAATAGGCCATCAGGTGTATTGAATACATTTTTAGATATATAAGAACACTGTAATACCCCAATGAACTATTATTATCAATGTCTGTAAGTCTAGTATCAGCCTAGTATCAGAAATGGATGGTATTGGGGCCAGGGATTTAGCTCAGTGGTTCTGCCGCCTGCCTTGCAAGCACAAGGACCCGAGTTCAATCCCCGGTACCAAAAAAAAAAAAAAAAGAAATGGATGGCATGTTCTCTAAACATTTAACAAATACTGAAAAACAACCAATAACAATCCTATATGTTATTCCTACATACTTTGTGGAGCACAGGATTACTTTATTAGTTGTAAGACATTGCAACTGTGATAGCCTTTATGACCACAGACAACCTGTGATATAGTTAATTTTTTCTCACTGATCTTGGAAGGGGAAGCAGAGGGGTGAAGCTGAGACAGAATTATAATGATCAGTTTCAGAGAGAGCATCTCCAAGTACCCGTAACAGAGGGACATAAAGAACAAAAGATTATAGATTTAAGGCATGATTCTTTCACTGTAGTATCATAGGGTCATCATATGAAAAACTGCAAAATACAGAAAAATGTTCTTATTTAAAGACAAAATTTAGCCAAAGTAAATGAATATAAGCTTTATAATAAAGAAATCCAAAAGGTAAACCCTAAAAGCTTAAGTATTGCTACTGAGCATATTTAAACTCATTTGCAATTAGAGAAATGCAATTAAAACAATAAAATACTGCTCTTACCTTCCCTATTATCAAATATAAACAGACTGAAAATACATAGCATTATAGATAGTATGAAGAATTTTTTATCCCTCACAGTGCAAGAAAATAAGATGCCTTTTATTCTGTAATTCCATTACCAAGAATATATCCTATGGAAATACATCAATAAATGTGCAAAGACATTTAACCAGAAGTGTTCACAGGAGCAATTTTTAATAGGAGCTTGGAAACAGACTAAATCTCTATCCACTGGGTGTCTAATTACACTGGAGCATATCACCTCCATTTAAAAAGTCATCATGAATATCAATTTTCATTTGAGTTTCTGGATTTTCTACCCCTCATAGATCTCTCCATGTATCTAGGTACTCCCTCATATTTTACAGCACCTGTTCAGTTAAGCCAGGATGTGGTCACTTATGAATAATGACTAGTAAGCAGAAGCGATGGGTGACACTTCTATTCTGAACCACTTAAAAGCTAGTATGTGAATATTCACCTCCCTCTGCACCTTACCTCATAGCCATATGTTCAAAGCAGCGTATATGCAAGGCACACGGTCCAAATTGCAGGGACGCCACATGGAAGATGCCTATAAGTTTAATAACCAACATTAAGAGATTAAGAAACATAGGTGTTGTCAGCAAGATTTGGATATTTATGAATTACTATACCAAAAACTAATTTAACCTGATTTATAGCAAAAATATGGCATTCTCCTAAGAAATAAGTAAATATGTGGCATTGGTTTAGTAATCAGGTGGAAGGTAGTAAGAAAACTACTTTCAGAGAGCATGGAGATAACAATTCATTATATACAGTAGCAGAATATTTGATAAAACTGAAGACTTGATAACATGACATCTAATGATTTATTGCTCTGGGGTGGTTAATAGTATTTAATAGTATGTACTAATTGTGAATTGACTGTATATGTTGAAAGCTCAAGAACACCATAGGCTCAGGATAGAACTAGTAAATTCGCAAGAAATCAAAGATAATTTTAGGGACTTGGAGTTTTCAGTATGTTTCCTCCTGACCCTAAAGAGTTGAATATAAGATTACAGGTGATTTTGAAAGCCACAGTGACTTGGAGAATCTGCATAAAGCTGAAAAGCAAAATTGTGCCACTGCAGGTCCACCTTCACAAGCCTTGCCATTTCTCAAGACCAGCAGCAAATGAATAAATCCTAGCAATGAACGGCACACAGGATTTCACTGTGGATTCAAGGCAGGAAGTGTAACTTGGCCAGATTTCTAGATACTGTTCAAAGACTTGGTCAAAACTGATTTGGAGATTTATAGGAAACTCCTCACAGTGGATTACCATAAAACTAAATGACAGTGTAGCTGGAGCAAGAAAAAGGGCTCAAGGGCTCAAGTCAGTAAAGGAAGAATCCAAGGCAGATCTATCTAGAAGTCTGAAGAGTTAATTATTTGATGGAGAGATGCAAAAAGATGCAAGATAATTAGACAATGTATTTACCAATAGAAAAATTTGGATATATGCAGCAGCAGTAAACTGCTGATAGAATCACTGTGGCTAAAAAGTATAAACATACAAATATTTAATCTGAGCATAAAACCCCAGTTTACAAACTGACTCTGGGGGCCGGGGATTTAGCTCAGTGGTGCTGCTGCCTGCCTCGCAAGCACAAGAACCTGTGTTCGATCCCCGGTACCAAAAAAAAAAAAAAGACTCTGAATGTTAAACCTATAAAAAGAATAAAAATATAATCCAAAAGCAATGTTTTCCCCAAAGAACATTTTTCAAAACACCAAATTGACAGTGAGGTCTAGTTATCTAGGAAAACAACAATTGATTCTCAAAGTTAGAAAATGCATTTTGGAACAACTCCCTAAAATTAAAATGAAAATGAATATTCTGTATATTTAGTCATTATCTCTGAGCCCTAAATTTACCTTTCTCTGCTCTCTTCTCTGTGATTATGAAGCCATGCCTCTATAAACTTTATTTTTAGCTGGCATTTATTGATTTGCAGCTGGAATCCGTTAGATAAATGGGGCAGTCAAAGCAGTCGAGAGAAGAGGGCTTTGCTTCTTTTCTGGGTGCTTGCTGTTACTAGCAGTAGCATCTCAGCAATATCTCCTTTCTCAGAAAAGTGTACAAGTCTCTAATTTTTTTTAGATTTTTCAGAATCAGCTTCCTTACACCCTTGCAGGGGTTTCCAGCTGGATTCTTCCAAGCAGTGCTTGTACACCGAAACTAAACCTGTCCAACTTCCTGAAGAGCCAGAAGTAGCCACGTGTCTTCTTGCAAGATGTCAGAGTCTCAACCTTGTTGTGCTCTTCCTTGAGGATAGAAGCTCCCTGTGATATAGCCCCATGCCCTGGTTACATAACTGAAGTAAATCTATACAGGAACCAAGAGAATCCTCACCTTGGCTCCCTTCCTAGGGGCAGATGGAATATCATGAGACAAAACACCAAATCCCCTGGATTAAAGAAAAGAGTTATCCTATTCTGGTTTCTTCCAGTTACTGTAAATATTAACCCATTAGAGAACTCAGATTAGAAAGAAACCCCACTTTATGGTTCTGTAACACAGAAGTGATATTTGGCTCCCAATCGCTACTGTTTATCATTCCTATGACCAACCCAATCACAGTGCACTGGAGGATTACGTGCAGTAGCCAAAATGTCCCCTCGCCAGAGATAAAAGTTTCCAGCTTTTCAGGAATTCTCTCTTGATATCCTGCCAGCAGCAGCCAGGCTACAACTGTCCCTTATGAGATTGAATTCCAGCTCTGTCAGAGCTTCATAGAATGTCCCCAACCTCTTCTCACTGTTTCATAGCCCTAGAGGTAGCAATTTCTTCTCTCACTTATCATCTCTGTCATACTAAGTGTTTCTTTTGGGTTGTTCAGTGTTCACTTCCTTTTTTAAGGTTCAAATCTAAAATGTCCCCAAAAGTCTCATGTTCAGAGGTGAGGGTTTTGGAAGGTGATTAGATTAAAGGCTGTTATTCACTGAGTCGTTCATAGCTGAGTGTACTGTTAGTAGTAGGGACCTGGTCAAAAGAGGTAATTCACTGGGGGCAAAACCTTTAAGGATGTATTCTTGTCCCCAGCTCCTCTCTGCTTCCTAGCTGCCATTATATAAGCAGCTTTTCTCTATCAGGCTCTTTCACCAAGCCAAAGCTGACTGACCATGAACTGAACTCACTGCAAATGCAAGCCTTTAACTTTTCAGTGTTGGGTATTGTGACAGTTGATTGATTGTATCAACATGAGTAAGAGGAGCTCAACTAAATTGGCTCGTTGATTCCACATCCGAGGGTGTAGAAGAGCCACCCAATGGTGGCCTGTTGTCTGGTTGGTATAAAGGGGCAATGAAGAAGGATGCATCTGCTTCTATTTCTTCAGAGGAACTCCAGTCTATGCTTTGGATGTCAGTGTCTATGTCCTGGCTCTCAGTGCAGACTCTTCTGCATCTGATACAGGTCCTTCAGCCTTCTGGAGAGACTTTTCTGCCTTCCATCACAGACCCATCAATCTCCTGATATGGACTCACACAGGACACTGCAGTGAGCTCCAGATTGTCAATTGGATTGTTTGGTCTCCAGCGTGCAGACAGACCCTACACACTGTTCCACATCTAACTGTGGGTGGCCATTGTAAGCCAATCTTGTAAATTCTTTTTATATTTGTATATCTTGTGTCATATCTCTTTAGCTAGTAAACACTGATTGATACAGGTATTGTGGCTCAATTTAAAAAAAAAAAAAGATCACCAATACAACTTTTTAAATCAACTCCCTGTATTAAATTCTTTGTATAGAAACATCTATAATGATATTCATTTTCCTGACTTGACTTTGACAATACAATGAGAAGGGACATAATTATAGCTTTAGTCAGCATCAGAGTATTGAAACTTTGAAATATCACTTTGACTATTAGCAAGAGAAAGTTTGAAAATAATAAAAACTTTTATTTCAAGTAAGAGAACTTAGATAATAAACCATACCTTATAAGAATGAATGTGGCAAATGTATCAACTAAAAATAAGCCCTTACCTGTTATCAAAGAATATTACAATAGAGCCAAAAGGAGCCCTAACAATATAATAAGGTTGATGAAATCTCATCTTACTAAAAATTTAATACCCAGGAGAGAAAAGAAAGTCCTATAAATGTTATACAAAGAATCCACCAAAAAACTGTATACACACTTCAAGAAAGAAAGACTTGTATAAATATTTTAATTTTAAATTTATTGAGATATCATGAGATTAATACAAGTTACCTTTGGTCTCTACAATTACAAGAGGTTCGCAAAGTGGTGCCCATTAGCTTCCAGATATTTATTAGTAGGGCAGACTGCTGCCTGGGTAACCTTGGTCATTTAGAGTGCTGCACATGCATTTTCAATTTCTTCTCTAAGGGGTGGCAGTGTAGTTGATTTCCTACAATATACGGCATCATTTAGGGTCCCTCGTATGAGGGTAATATCATCTGCTGAAAAAACATGCTATTTTTATTTTTCTGAAGTATATGTACATTGTTTTGCAGATTCTGTGTGTGGAAATCCTGTCAGAAGTTATCCTTAACATTTATTATAAACATACATAGAAGTTATGCAAATATATTACTTGGCAATAAAACTCAAGATGAACTCATGTGCTATCTTACATCAAAGAACACAACCAAGGAAGAAATATGATAAAGTAATAAATGTAGGAATGCCTTTAATAAAAGGATTCACGTTATTCTTTACCTAAACATTATCGTGCTCTTCTCTCAGATATTACAATCTGAAAGGCCATTGTGGTCCTTTTCAATCCATGTCCTACTATGGAGCCTCAGTCCACAGAACAGAAAGAACCCACCCAAAGCCTGTGGCATCTCTTCTAAAACATGTTCCTTGTGTCCCAGAATGTCTAATTGACTTTCATTGTAGCCCTGGGCCAATTCTAGGGCCTATAAGAGTCTGCTGTTTGGGTTTGTCCTCCAGTGACTGCAGAGCTCCCAACGTAATGCAGTCCTTATGTCTGCATAGCACACAAGAGGTAACTGCAGGAAAGAGCTTGACTTCAGATGGTGAAGTATAAGGTGCCCTCACCAAGGCTCCCTTACAGGCCAGAGCTGTTTCTGACATAGGAAGAGAGGGCCCAGCAGGGTACAGGACTAGAGGAATTCAGCTGTATCATACCAGCAATAACACCTGTCAATGGAAGAATCAAAATGCAGGCTCTCAAGGACAAAAGAGAAAATTTTAAAAAGAGTGAAACACTATGGATATTAGAAAATAAAGATTTGTTCAGTGGTAGATCAAAGCATGTTATATACCAAAAATGTATACTTGAGAGAAATCTTACCAAACTTTTTTTATGGAAAAATACAGCTTTCCTTCTAGATTCAACTTTATATATAATAAGTCATGTTTTCATTGTGCGATCAAACTGTTTTACAGAAAAGATTAGCAAAATATTTGTATGAATTGGTTTAAGTCACTGTGGAATGTGATGCTTTTAAAAAAGAAATTAAATTATTTAAAAGACTATATATTATATATATGTATAGGCATTTCTGGAATTAGAAAGAATGTAAATAATTGAAAGTTTAGAGATATTGGATTTGTTAATCCAATATATCCATGAGTATGAAATTAATATAATAAGTACAATTGTAACTAGTATACATTTAGTAAGATTTTCTATATTAATCTCACCAGTATAATACAATATACAAAAGAAATAAAATAACATTTTAGAAATGCAAACTATCACTTCACTAACTTTTTCTCCTATTATTTTACAGCAAATATAAATAGCTCTGACATTTGTTACTGAATTGTCCCTTCAATAAAAGAAGCTGCCATTTTGGTTAAGTTGACAAAAGTCACTTGAATGAAAAATGCACAGTAAAGTGTATCCAACATTGAAAACTTCAAGGCTAAAATTAGATTAAAGGTATTTCCAGGAAGTGTTTTTCAAAATACATACTACTAAATTCCAGGCTAAGGACAAGGCTTGGAATTTAAAAGATAACTGAGTAAATAATGCATCTCAGGAAGAGACTAGAGATTTACCTCTCTAGAAGTTTGTATTATCTTTCAAGGAGAAAGAGACTGGGGGCCTGGAAAGAGTCAGAGTAGCCCACTTTATCCCATTCTAACCAGTGCAGATGTTTATCTATATTCCAGTGTGTAAAGGCCAGAGGTTTTTGACTTCTCTTTCCAAGGAGAATGTTTTCATATGAGAGAGTATACTTCCTGTTTCTCTAAAGAGGAAGGGGACAAAGTTGTCTTTCTCCATCAAGTCTGTAAATCATATTTGAGGGCTCTTAATTTATAGTACTCATCAGGGTACAAGGAATATAACAGCTATGTGGCTTTCATCACGTTACCCAAGAATGGAGAATAACTGAGGAATCGATCCAGACTACGTAGTTATTTCTATACGTAGTGAAAAACTTTGTCTACTTTCAGAATAATGCAAATAAATATAGATATTAAAAACTTAACAGGCATAGCCTTCTTACATCCTATTCAAGAGAGTCTGCAATTCCGTATCATTAAATTGAGAAAGATCTTTGAGGGCAAGGAGGGAAAGAAATAAAACAGAAGGAATATGCTTTAAAGAGCTATGCATGAGGTTACTGGCAAGTGGAAATAAAGGTAATCTGAAAGCCTTTTCAGGTTATAAGAAATTTATACTGTCAAGAAGAGCATATTTTACTGGTGATTGATCAAAATTTGAAACAATCATTAGCTCCACAGTTGTTCCTGGGCAGAAATCAGGTCAACAAATCTATGAGGCACCAAAGAGGACAAAACTCTAACACCCACTTCCAATGTGCCCAAGAAAGGTGAAAAGAAAAATACTACATGATGAGCAGAGTCTAGGAGCTTCAGAGTTGAGAGGAAGCAAAGATATTTTGCCTTCTCTGGCCTAATCACAAGGCTCTCCCACTTCTATGATAAGAGATTTTTCACAGTACCTGCCCAGCAGAATTTCAGAATTGTTTTAGACCCAAAGGAGAAGCAGAAATAGTTTGGTTCTCAAACATCCATGTGTTCCCTACTCTCCTCAGCCCTTTGGAGTAAGAGAAAGCTATGCTGGGTTTCAACTAACAAGCTGTGAACAGAAATGAACAGTAATGTCTACAGGTACAAATTCCCTACGATGAATGCGCTCATAATGTACACCTAAAATGTACCAATAAACTTAGTGAAAAAAAAAGAAATGACAAGTGTCACTTGGGATCAAAGCAATAAAAGTTAGCACTCCCTGGCCTGCTGTGGTCACCTTAATGCCAGATGGTGCTGCTATGTATTACAATTGAGATCTCACACCATCGGAGAAAGCTGCTCTTGAGTATCTGTGGACTCACGGCAGACTTTGCACAAGGGAGACATTAATGCACACAGCAAAGATACTGCGGTGTGAAGGCTTTGTTACCATGGCATTGCCCAACCCAGCCATTTTCAGTCAGAGGTGAGCTTTCCCCACTGGAAAAATAGCAGTATCTTCTGAGATTTTTGCTGGTCACAACTGGGAAGGAAATTCTACAACCAATCCTGTGTTGCACAGGGCAGCCCCACAATACTTACCTGCACCAAAATGTCAACGGTGCCACTCCTGGGCAACCCTCTGACCATATCTAAGTGCACCCACTGAGCACTGCAATGGTGAGTGAAAACTCCCAGCCTTCTATGGCACTCTATACATCATTCTGAGGGTGTGAAGCTCTCTGAATCCAGCCGTTCCTACAGTCTACTCTTTACAGTCACCAGAGTGACCCCTTTTTTTGTTTCCATTTTTTAAAGTTTCTAATGTAAAGTTAATCACATACTTCCCTGCTCAACACATTCAAGGGTTTCCATCACCCTTGGCACACTGTCTCTTACCTGTCCCACACCACTGCTATCTTTCTAGTCCATCCTCCCTGCCGTATCTCCAGCCTCCTAGCTGCCCAGCACTTTCCTGCCTTGGCCTGGAGGATATTGCCCTTTTCTGATCTGCTCCTTCTCCAGGCAGCTGATGGCTCTTCCCTCCACTGAGGGTTCTGCCCCACTCCTGCTATCTCCTCCTCAGAGAGATGCTGGACCTCTTTGATTACCTCCTCAAAATGCATCCCACTCAGCATTTTTACTCCATTACTTTTTTTTTTTTTTTTTTTGGTCTTTCTTAAAACTTGATGCTTATCTGGAATCTTGCCATGCATTTCTTTGTTTATAATTTCCCTTGCCAGAATTAGCTGTGTAAAGCAGTTTTTATATCTTCCTTACAAGCTTTCTAGCCCTAGAACCAGGACTAGATCATATTAAGGATTTGATACGTATTTCCTGTAAAGCTACCTGAATGAACATAAGTACACTGAGAGATACCTAGAACACTTTTGAAATATTACTTTCCATTTTGTTAAATATTCTTCAGAGACTGTTCTCTTACATTTTGTACATTACTTAATATTCTACCAAGAAGCTGTGACTTTTCGATGCCAATTTTATTTTACTTTTCAAAGAGAATATACAAAGTTGAAGGTCACATACAAGTACAAGATTTCAATATTGGACATGGTTTCTTTATTATATTCATGAGTGGAAAAAGTATGTAAGGAATTCTATATTTTGTTCTATTATACTCTCTTGGCATCAAATGTAACAGCCAGGTTCCTTGTTCTGTATTTTAATAAGGATTTTTGGATGACTAATAAATCCAATTGAAGAAATACAGGAACAGCAGGAATATTCCCTAATGCCTAAAAGGCTGCCAGGATCAAGTTAAACACTTTTGAAAGAAAGTCCTACAAATAACATGGTTGTAAAATAATAAAATTTCTACCCAGCCTCAACTTTCAAAACAACTCTTAGAAAGGTCAATCCATCTTACATTTACTGCTAGTGGGCTGTGAATAAACTGCAAGACCATGCCAAGGAAAATATAAATTTGTCCTAATGGGAACCTCAGGGGATAAGCCACATTTAAAATAATTAAAAAATAATGGGCATGGACTATTTTTTCTTGGTACATGTTTGCAATACAATCATCTTGGTGAAGGGGTACATATACATCATACAGCTTGATCCTTTTTTAAAAATCCCCTTCCCCTTCCCTCCCACATCCCTCCCTCTTCTTCAGAATCCCCCTTCCCCATTTTCATTCTTGTTATCATTCATCTTACATTCATGATCTATAATGTTTACTTTCATTTAGGTTATTAGGTTCCTGTACGTGGGATATCTTCATTCTATCTATTTCTCTGTCCCCTCTCCCTGCCCCTCTCTTGCCAAAATTCTCTTGAACACCTTTCCCATTTGCAAGAGATGCATTCCTTTGTCTCTTGCTATCTATCCTTTATTGTACTCTGTTTGTGCTTTGCTTTACTCAAATGAGAGATAGCATATGATATTTAAGCTTGGGCATTCAGTATTTTTTTCCATTAAGTTTAGTGGTACATTTTAGGTATACAATACAGTTACATTCATCACTGGGATCTTGTACCTTTACACGATGTATCTTGGTTGGGCATGCAGTATTGAGAAAGGATGTCAGTCCTCAATGAGACTGGATGATCACGCTATAACTGAAACTTCTGCAGTTTCTTTGTGAAATGACAAGTATGAAATGACAAAATAAGAAAGCCTTATGTTAAAGTCCAATCTAAGTGACTTCTGAAGAAAAAAATCTCCAGTGGGTATGGGCAGTAAAGAAAAAAGAATAGCCTTTCTTCATGAGCTACTGGAATGAGAAACAGTTTTAATAAAAACCATTGTCCTAAAAATAATATAAAAATAAAACCTTTCCACTACAATTCTTTAAATATCTCAGTATGTTCAATTTTTTAACTATCTTCAATTGTTGTCTAAGTGGGTAATTTGAAAGTACTTCAAAATTAAAAAATTAGACACACTGACAAAATTAATATAAATTTTTGGAGCAACAATACCCATGTTAACACAATTATTTGATTTGTAGCTTAAATAACTTGCCTGCCAAATCCTGAGTCATTTACAAATCCACAACTTCTACCAAGAGGTAAAATAACTACACACAGAAATGGTCATTCAATTAAGTATAAAAGTAATACAAAGATAATATATCCAAGTATCTGGGGAGTCAGCAGTGAAATCAAGAGCAATAAGTCAGTCTTGAGACACAGCTGTACTTAATAGATTTTCTTTTACTTAATAGCATTATTCCATTGAAGGGTGTGAACAGGAACAGAACACAATACATGTTTTCTATTAAGGTTTCCTTAATGGTTTTGACATAATATCCCGATATTTGACTTCCAAAATCAATACAAATTGGTTTGGATATGGACACAATCCTGTGGATAGAAAACTGATTTTGAGGGGCGGGGATTTAGCTCAGTGGTTTTGCCACCTCCTGCGCAAGCGTAAGGACCCGAGTTCGATCCCTGGTACCAAAAAAGAAAACTGATTTTGAGATTAAGCAAAAATTACGCACAAATTAATATTAATGAAGTCCATTGGATGAGGCTCCAATCATCTCACATAGCAGTGAACTGCATTAAAAGGTGTTGGGTTTAATAATCAACAAAGAATTTAGTTGAATACTTACTAATGGGGACAAAATTAGCTTTAATTACATTTGCTGATTATGAAAATGGTAGCGTGGTGAAAAGTGACAGGAAGTATTGTGCTGGACTTTAGCAAGAACAAAATTATAGGCGCGGGGGAACAGGTGCTTTAGATAAACATCACTTTGGATTCCATCTCAGAGAGCTGATGTTTGAATTTTGTTTGTTGATGTGTTTTGTTCTAAAGCAATCATTTTCCTTGCCTGAACAAAAGCAGATTATCAAAGAGTAGGCAAATTTGGAGTCATAGTTGCTTTTAATTCTGTATTTTGTGAATTTACAAAGATTTCTTTAAAACCTGGAAATTGACAGACTTTTGATTCTTGTAAGTAATTACAATGTATGTGAAAAATAACTCACTCATTTTTATGCTAAATATTCTTAATGTGCTCCTAATCTGTGTTCTGGGGACTGTTCTAAGAATTAAGAATATTTGTGAACAAAAACCTAATCCTTATTCCCCTGTGAAATTTGTATTCTAGTAAATTTACTTCTTTTGTGTTTTTTCCTCCCCCAGTGACAACAAAGAGCATTTACAAGGTATAGTGGTTTAGTAAACTGGGTGGCAGTCAACAGGAGAACCTGCTAGCTCTGCTTTGACTCTTGGAAGAAACACATATGGAAGCACTTATCATAGCTACATAAGTGTTTATGAAAAAATTAAAAAGGCTTCAAAATGAGTTACCTGAGACTGATAAAAATTTGTTAGGTAGATAAAGACAGACAGAACTAAAAGGAGGCAACAGCATATGGGAAGGCACAGGCACAGAGGACGTGTGATGTGTCCTATGAAACATGCAGAATTGTAGGAGGTGAAGTCCTGATCATAGTGGGCATCGTATCTCATTTGAACACAATTTACAGTCATGTCATGGTGGAAGGGGACACATGGGGGATTTATAACAAGCAAAAATGACCAGATTTGTACATGGCTCATGCTGGGAAGAAGGTAAATAAGCCTAGTTTCAGGGTCGCTGGTAAGTCCATGGTAGCAGCCCCAGGGCAGATGACAAGCCTGTGCTTTCCCAGATGGGAGCTAATAGTCATATGACCTATAAAAATTAGTTGAAATTAATTAAAGATGAAAAATTAACTTCCTTAATTACATTACCATGTTTCAAATATTGTATAATGCAGAGATGGATCATTTCCAGAATCCCAAGTATTCCATGGCAGACTGGGCTCCTGACTATGGGTAATACCTCCTTTGGGGAAGGAATTGAGATGAAACACAGAGAGAAAAGGAGAACACCTTAATGGGAAAGAACTTTAGCATTTACTTGCTATTTTCTCTGTTTTTTACATTCTTTTACAACAAGAAGGTTTTCAAGTGCTACTTGTGAAAATTTTTAAAAAATCAAACTAAACTTGATGAGTATAATGGGGATGAAAAAGAGGGAACAAATAGGTAGACTAAATCTGAATCTCTCATGTTTTCTTGCTTATTTTAATACTATTTGACCTTGGCTAGAAAATCCAGAACTGAAGGTACAAATTTGGAATTTGTCAAATACTTAGCAACATTTAGCAGATAAAACTTACATCTAATAAGAAAATTATTTGATATTATATGACACTGAAGTTACTTCGAAGATTATTTACAGAAAAAATTACTCAAAGATGTGAAATGACATGGACCATGAATCATACGTGGAGATTTGGATAAGAAGGTGAAGAAATTCTACTTGATCACCAGCTAGCAAGTCACCAAAGCAGACCTGGGCAGGGCCTGGCCCTTGGCCAGATGCAGGTGCTACTAGCACAGTTGTCTGCCACCGAGGCCATCTTCCCTGGGCACAGTGCCACCCTTGCTGTGTATTTGGGGGCCACCAGAAAGCTCCACCAGAGCAGGCAGTGGAGCCCTTGCTCTGTGGCTGCCAGCCTCTCGGCCTGCCAAGTCAGAGAATGCTTAAGGAGACGCTGCCAAGGAAGTTTTAGCTGGAATCTTGTCTAACTTTCCTGGTGTGATGAATATTATCTTGCTTCTTTAGCCAAAGTAATGCAAATCAAAGTTAAGGATAAAAACATGAATACATACATTGGAAAAATCACCAGTGTATTTGGAGCTAAATTAAAAGATGGTGTAAAATGATTTCCAAATCACCACACTCACATATAAATTATAGAATATATATTTTGAAAGAGATTACTTTTAAATCCCTGAAAAGATGGGCCCCTCATACAAGCAAATATGAAACTTCACGTTACCCATAATAATTGAACTGCTTATCAATAAACTGAAAATCTTAAACATTCCCTCACTTCTGCCAACTGCAGAATCTCTTGGATTTAGATAGCTTCTATAGGGACGTTCTAATTTTCAGTTTTGCTACAGAAACAAGACAGGCTAGGAATGCAATACAGAGATTATGTTACATAGCTATCCCAGCTGAAATGTTCTGTAACATGTTTTGCCTTTTTATTAGAAATGCTAAAATCACATACCTATCACATATCTTGCCTTAAAAATACTTTGGAGGGCTATCTAAATATAGTTAGAAGTATACATCAAATGGACACAGCATTGCCTTCATTTCTTACTTAGTAATTCTGCGAACGCATAATAAATATTACCGATGAGCTATTTTTTAATTATAGAAAAGAGAAAATGAGTGACTCAAAGAGCCAGTATCCCTCTTAAGGTATAAAGACCAGAACCAAAGTCCGATAGTCATCTGATATTAAGACCTTAAATTTGAATATTGAAAATAAGCTCTTACAAGTAAAAGTGAACGGTGCCCCTCTTCTTATTCCAATCCTTAGAATTAGTACTTTCCCCAGCTGTCTGTAAGTGCGCCCTCTGCTGGCTTTTCTGAATAGTGAGCCCACCCATCAGCCTCCCAAGGTCAAATGGAGTTTCTGTGCCAAAGCCCGCCTTCTTATCTGGAACCTGCGCCCCAAGCCAAGCGGCGTAATGGTGGTTCCCAGCAGGGACAGTGGGCCTTTTGCCTGGCTCCATTCAGACAGCTGGGTGATGGCTCACTCTTCCCCAGGAGCACAGTTCTGTCATACAGACCTGAAGTTTGAGGAGTCCTGAAAGCCAATGTCATAGGTTGATTATTATTCACTGTGAATTTAAAAGGTGTTTAGAATTTTAAAAAAACACATTCTCATATTGGTACGCATGGATATAGATAGATAGCCATATTTATGCAAAGACAAACACACAGAGACATTTTTCATTCCACAAATACATTTAAGACATCTTCTGTGTGGCAGTACTAGGGTTACAGATATCGATAAGCCGTATTTTAGGAGCTTATAGTGCACCTAGAAGGTCAGGTATCTTCTTGAGTTAAAAGGTTGTGTGATATTGCTCTATTTTGTTTCTAAAACAGTATAGCTTGAGTCTAATTGAAAAATCATGATGCAACTGGTAACATAATGGATAGATTTTCCATTATAGTTTCCTATCATTTGGTGGAAATATCCAAATGATAAAACTTTGATTTCTCTAAATTCATTCAGAGGCTTGAATAGCTTTTCTTTATTTATGTACACACCAGAGATCTGAAGTGTTATGCTGTTCATCAGTTATACATTCATCTAGCTACCATACTTGTTAAGACATCTGTCAGAGTAACAGTGCAGAAACTATCAAAACTTGTTCACTTTTAGCCTCCCAATCCTATAATGTTTCCTAAACTGATAGAAGGGATTTTCGGATTGTGTACTTTCTAAATTGCTTATTAAAAACACAAAGAAAAATATGAAATAAATCTGGAAATAAAAATTATGACAGAATAAAATAGTTTTGCTTCAATGATAATCACTAAAAAAAGTTTGAACTTTGAAACTGTCTAACACTGGGCTGTTTGGTCACTAAAGCTTAGTTTAAATACCAAGCAACATTCTGTGTAACTTTCTGTTCCATCTTCTCTCACTCACCATGGGTCAGTTTTTCTCGACTAAGTTATTCAGAAACAATGAATAACCTCTTGTTCACCTTTTCCTCACAGCATACTGAGAAGGTGGCTCAAAAATCCTGCTAGTTGATTGCCTAGGGCAATGAATGCATTCTTTCTCCGCTCACATGCAGCGGCATACTACAGACCAGGTCCTCCATGTATCCACAAAACACTACCTCCTGTTGGTCTTTCAGTCTTTAATAGTGAAATCATTCCTCTCAAGCACTGCCTGAATCATGTTCTTGCTGACCCAGACACTGCCATCAACAGTGATTCCTATTTCCCTTTGTCGTTACCCAGCACTGACCAAGCCTCGTTGTTCCCACTTAATCGCGCAGGTCTGGCTCCATAAGCTCTTGTGCTTCCCAACTCATGTCTGCACAGTGACTTTCTGCAACACCAGCAGCCCAGGACCCACCACAGGGGAGCCTTTGGGAACATCCATCTCTGCGTTTGTTCATCCTCTCAGACCCCAGGGTGAACACTGTGTATATCCACGTCACACAGCCCCATGTTGCTGCATCTTGACATGTAAGTCTACACACTGGTTGTAATTTTTGAATAATTAATGTGAATCTTCCTCCACCCTGAAAACATACCATAAGGATGCTCTGTTTGACTTTCATGAAGTAGACACAAATTCTGCCTACCTCACTTCTTTAAGTGCATCTTCTTAATTATATAGGCATGACTATGGCATCCCTTACAATGGCATGGGCCTACAGTATATCCATATTATCAAAGCAAGGAGTCAAAAGGACCTTAGATATCATTGGGCAAATCTCATTATTTTGTTCTTTCCTCGGATAAGGCTAATGATTCAATTACCTCAAGTAATTTGCCTGATGTCAGGTACCAATAGAGCCAATCCTCAAATTATAGCTTCCTAAATGTGATTCCACAATCATCTGCCTGAAAGAGTTGCACAATAAAACAGATTCCTGTAGTTACTCTCTCATGAGCACCCGGTACACTTTATTTTTACTCCTCTTCTTCCGCCACTGCCTTACTTCTCTGTTTTTCCTTCTGCACATATTCTCTCCCTGGTCCTCTATCAACTACTCCAAATGTGGTGGTATTTATTTCTTTTAAATCACTATAATCTTTAGTTTATATCTCTCCTATTGAATTTACCATAGTCTCCCATATATAATAGTCACTTATATTCTCAGTCTATTAAGAAAGCAAGTTATTGGAGGAGGGACTCATGGTGTGATGGTTGACTGATTGTGTCAACTTGAGAAATTTGCTGAAGAGAAGTTTAACTAAACTGGCTCAGCAATTCCATGCCCCAGGGTGTAGAAGACCCACCCTAGGGTGCTCCTCACCGGGATGGTATGTGGATGAAATAAAGAAGGATGGATCTGCTTCTGTTTCTTCAGAGTAGCTGCAGTCTTCACTTTCACCTTGAATGTCATTTGCTGGCTTCCAGGGCAGACTCTTCGATTTCTGGCGCAGATCCTCCGCCTTCCAGAGTAGACTCTTCAGCTTTACATCACAGACCCATTGGCCTCCTGACATTGACTTGCATGGGATACTGCAGTGAGCTCCTGACTTTCAACCAGATCCTTCAGTCTCCAGTGTGCAGACAGACCTTCTGCACTCCTCATCCGACTCCGTGAGTGGTCATTGTGAGCCAATCTTGTAAATTCATATGTCTGTGTATCTTGTGTTATATCTGTTTCTCTAGTAAATACTGACTGGTATGCATGGTTTCTTACAGATCTTTGTAGCCTTACTTCTTTAATAGATGAGCATTGAACTGAATATAATTCCACCTATCAGTGAATACAGCTGGATGAGTGGTAAATTGGTTACCACTCAGCAATTTATCTATCTGATTCACCATGTGTTATGGTGTTTTGAGTTTGATAATTCTTATATTTTATTATTTGTAGGACTGCAATAATAAACCACAGCAGCAGCTGGGGATTTAGCTCAGTGAAGCTGCGCCCGCTTCGCAAGGGCAAGGTCCTGAGTTCAATACCTCAGTACCAGAAAAAAATTTAAAATAAAAATAAATATACCATAGCAAATAGATACTGAACTTTTTCAGTCATATTTGATTCATTAAGCTATAGATAATGTACTCCCAGAAGTAAAGAATCCTTTATATTTTTCACAACGTATCAGCTATACCAGCCACATCCAGAGAAGGCACGGCACACACGTTTATGTTAACATTAGTGTTAAAACACAGACAGGAAATGGCTAGGGTGTTAGCTTCAGAAATAGCAGAATCACAGTACTGGTACTCCAGAATTCCAAACTCTGATGGGAAAATCTTCTTTTGTGCTTGTCTTGATTAGCAGAAAATGTTTTTAAAAACCCCAATTTTATGGGTTTTTAATAACACCCTTTTAATTTTAGGTAGGTACCTAAGATACACTAACAAGGAACACAATTTTAAAATCCATATAGCCAAGTCTAGGATAGGCTGTTTCTCAACCAAAGCTGAATGAGTGAGTCATTTATATTCGCATGTCCCTTATCCATTGTTTTAGAATCATCTTTGATATTTACTTTCCCCGTGAGAAGGAGAATTTAGAAACTCATATTCTTCCATTTTATAGTAGGTGAAAATAATGCAAGCGATTTTCCTCAAGCACCATAGCTTTTCTGTTCGAACATCATAAATCTGAAATACTTTCCGTTTTTCTCAACTATGTTCCTGGACAATCATCTGAACAGTTGGGAGCCCAGTGTGCTTCTCAGCCTGGGGGAACAGTAGCAGCTTCCAGACACATGCCTCTATTCTCTCACTCATGTATGCCATCCCAACTAAGAGGGGACCTTATAAGAAATGCTTTATTATACCTATGAACCAAAATACTACTTGTATTCAGAGCCAGATTTTCCAGGTGATGGGTCAGACATGCTGTTGTCAATAACTCACAAATCCCAAATAATAAGATATGTGCAAAAGTCTGTGTGGTGACCCAGCGCTGTGTGGTACACACTTGGCACCTGTATTTCAGTTTCCAGCTGCTACCTGATCCTGTCCTCTCCTCTTTTTGGGTTCACCTGTATCTACTCTCTGCCCTTGGTACACTTATGCAAAGTGAAATTAAGTGGGGCTTACTAGGAATAGAAAAGCACCATAAGCACTAGTTAATGAACCACAAACTAAATGTACCTTGTAAATGGACACTGACATTATGTATTCAGATTGGTCAGTAAAACAAAGCCTTTCCTTAGGTAAACTTCTTTTCTAATAGAAATCCATCAGATGTTATTAAGGAGATTTTGATGAATCAGGAGTGCCAGACATTAATGATCATGAATCTGACATATATAGAGAAAGTTTATGAAGGCAAGAAATACTTTGTGTTAAATGGTGAATTAACAATTTTTATTATTCTTTCTGTGTTGTCTTTTTCCCAAATTCATTTTTACCACACCACCACGCTTCACATACACATAACCACAGAACTGACACCCATGGGCTCACAGATCTTAGTAATTCAAGGTTTAGGAAAAGCCCCATGATAATCCACCATAAACATATTCTGTAGGGATTAATGATGAGGCAATAACACCTGTATCCCAAGAGACTCTGGGAATGCATGGATGGGTTTGATTGTATCCAAATAACTTTTTCAATTGCCTAGTAAATAAAAGCTGCAATAATTTTCAGAAATATTTTATTGTCCACTGCTATGAGATTGTTAACTTGTCTGTGCATGATGTCTTTCTTAGATTAATTGGAAATGCTTCATTTGAAACCAGAGCAGTCTCCAGAGAATGTTGCTAAAATGCTTATCCATTAAAAATAATTCAAAGCCAGTTAACTGGCCAATGAAAATAATTAATGCTTTAGAAAGTCTCCTCTAAACACTTACTTCGGGCCCCCATGCATGTCTTTATTTGACTTTTGAGTTAAACCTTGGAGCAGTATAGTATATTCTGGGTTAGGCAAGAAGCAACAGAAACGAATGGACCCTGGATGATGCAAGGAGTATTACAGTGACTGAAATGATCTCCAGTTCTTCTCAGTGTGCTCCCTCTGTGCCCACAGAAACAACTTGTTAAAGACAACTCAAAAAGAAACAACAAACTTATATTTTAATTGTGAGTTTTAGTGTTTAATAATTGTTAAACAATTCACATGTAACACCATGTGATCCTCAAAACAGTCCTATGAATCCCCATAATAAATAATATTGCAGAGGCCTGAATTACCTGCTCATTTCAAGATACCTTGATTTGAAGTTTTCCAGCTCAGGGCTCCCCATAAGATTGGATGGGGCTTCTGTTGTAAATGTGTGGAAACCTGACTCTTCCTTCTCCTCCTCACACTTCTGCACAGAGTTTGTACCCCATGGCAATCTCTTTTCCTCAATAAACCTTCTCATCACAGTGTCTGTTTATTATCCAATCAGACCTATGGTCTGAATCTTGCCGTGATTTGAATGTGTTTGAATGTTTACATCCCTTGCAAAGCTCTCATTCAAACTTAAAGACCCAATTCAACACCATGAAGAGGTGGACATAGGAAGAGATTAGGCCATAAGGACTCCACCTGCATAAGTAAGATTAGTGCCTTGTAGAGTTCTGGAAGGAACCTCTTTGGCCCTTCCATCCCTTCTGCCATGTGAGGACATGGCACAGGAAGAGACCATAACATTAGAAGCAGGGCACTCCTCACCAAATGTGAATCTGTCAGCTCCTTGGTCTTACAGCTTGATCTTCTCAGCCACCAGAATTTGGGAGACATAAATTTCTGTTCTTTAGACATTACCAACTCCCAGGTGAACATGAACAGACTAAGACATGGCTCAATATTATACATGAAGAAATTCAGGATCAGAATTAATACAAGAAATAAGCTTCAAACTCACAGCTTTTCATAGCTCAGTATTATCTGGCCAGGAGGAAACAAATCCAAGACTTTAAAGAGCTCCTTCTTTCTAGTATCATCCTCTGTCACCTTGTTATTGAACAGAGCTAACATCAAGGCATGATCTAAACATTTCCTAAAAAGAGGAAATTCCATAAAGTGTCACCCACATCATCTCTTTAGACTCATGATCAAGTCTATACTCAAATTGTTTCTTGAAAATACAAATTGTTTATACAAAATGTTTATATAAAATGTTTATACAAAAGAGGCAAGGAACTAAAACACACCTAGCACTTATTTTGCATAAAAGATGCTGTCTTACATAAAATGGTTTTGGAAGTTCTACATAGTCCCATTTCTGACATGACTTTTTTTCTTTCTTTTTAAATCTAGATTGTCTTTGTTGTGCTGGGGCGATGTTAATCTCGATTGTTAACTTGACTAACTGGAGCACTCAGCTAAGTACACTTCCTAGTATGCCTGGATGGGACATAGGGAACGTCCATGGGTGTTCTCTCTGCTCCCCAGCCCCTTCTTCTCTGGTACCCCTGCCCATGCTCTACTTGCCAGATGCCAAGAAAGCACAGCTTTGTTCAGCCATGGCCTCCTGCCATGATGTCTGCCTTGGAGCCAGCCCACCATGAACTAAAATCCCTCAAAGCATGAGCAAGAAAACTCCTCTCCTCATCTAAGTTCTGGGTATCAGGTATGGTCCCAGTGATGGGTATGCTGACCAATAATACAAGTGAATTGAACCTGAATCTCATGCATGCTGATCAAGTGTTCTTCTAAAATATAGGGATTATAATATCACAATCACATAACACTCTGTTAATATGTATAATTTTGAATTTCATTAGTTCAAAAATAATTTAAAATATGCTTATACTCTATGGAAAAAATAAATAATTTCTAAAATTGGAGTAGTAAATCTCCTCCATGATAAGGAGCAATTATAATGTATGAATGTTTGCATAATAAATTTGGAAACCCATGCACACTAGTTCAAGTCTGTCTTCTTAGAAAGCCACTAATGGTATATGGGACTCTACCTTCTTAACATTATTTAACACTACTTTCTATAGGCCCAATCACAAAGTGCCATGAACATATGAATTTGGGAATTACATTGCCAACACATGAACAGATGAGGGATATATTCAAGCCACAGTAATCATTTATCCACATTCCTTAATCCTGTACATCACTTGAGATTTCTACCACTGACAAGGTCCATGTGCTTATGTAAAATAAAAGCCTGCCTGTTATAGAGTATATTATTCTTTTCATTCTCCTTAAAATGCCTTAAACATTAGATACCCTAATGCCAACTGTCTTAGACATGCAAAAACAGGAAAAACAATAGCTCAATTAGATAATTAGAAAACAAAGATGAATGATTTGTTTTATTTGATTTCTATATAAACTGCAAAATTGTTGTGAATGGTAGAAAATAAAGTAAAAATTACTATAATTTCTCAAGAATGGATACAAAAATTGAATGATGTGTTTTACTAAACTACCTAGTCACTCATCAGTCGAAGCTCAGTACATGAAAAGTCAGTGGTTGAAAATGTTCTTTACTGATAATTTGTTACTTCAACCAAATTATTACCAAAACAAATAATCATGACCCAAGTCATCAAAAACCATGTTGGTAACATAGTTTATTAGATTTGAGCACAGGAGTTATTCGTTGCCTGAATCTAGACTAATGAGATACTTGCTATACATCATTTTTTTTACTATTACTTGGTTACACCAAGTGGCCACCTGGAAAAAATATATTTATTTTAGTTTATGGTACAAGTACCTCAGACAGAATCAAATTCAGTGAGGGGAATTGTGACAAATGGTAAACACAGTTGCTAAGAAGTGGTCACTGCCCATGATAAGACACATTGTAGGTAACCCATTATACTGGTTGTGATGTCCTTTGCTGGAAACGTCCCTGAGAAGCTTCTACTCGAAGCAAATTGATATATATTGGCAGCTGAGTATCTGTGCTTATAATGGTACTAGGTATGAAGCTCATACAACCACAGTCACTGGACTGCTTCTCCTTTTTATAGCGTCATTAAAAGCACCACAATCTTAACAGCCTCAAAATCAGCCTCTTAATATTTGCCTCTTAATGTCTTTCTCACATGCCTGAATGCTGTGATGCTTGTGATGTTAAGTAATGTCTAGTTATATGAATATAATAAGCACAGGGACATAAACAAGAAAATAGCATTTATTGCTACATATTAAAGCACTACTATTTTTGTTTCCTATGAGCATCACTAAGACAAATTTTCTAATTAGGGTCTGAGTGTATCGCTGGCAAGATGTAACTCATAAGTTGCCTAGAGGAAGATAAATATAAATAATCTTTGGATTTGTGTAGGTAAAGCTAGGGAATGGTTAAAAGCAAGGAGACAAAAAATGCTACCACCTTCCCAAATAATAAAGACCATATTATCATCAGGTACATAGAACTGACACTTGAATGATGTTTAACCTACTTTCACTAGAATTAAAATAACAAGGAAACTCTGATATCCCCCCCTTCTGTGTATTTTACATTTTTGGTCTTTTAACATAATATATAAGTAGTCTTGGCAACTGTGGAGAGGTGAGCACACTGTGGCACGTTCTTCCTTCTCCTTCAAGTCACACCCTGTACCTCACATCTCAGAGTCTTTTCCCGTGTTACACAGTAACCACAGGATGAACGAAGAAGTAACACTGCCCTATAGTTTTTACTTGTTTTTATCAAGCTATTTAAAGGAATGCTCCAGTGAGCATATTTCTGGGTGAGAAAATTATCAACATCGTTTCAGAGAGGAACAGGAAAAAAATAGAGACTTAGAAAACTATGATCTGGAGGGAGTTGTTTGCATTTGTCACCCTCCCAGTTGTTCATCTGCAAAGGCAAAATGGTGAGAGACTGGCTCCACTTTCATTGGTGAGAAAATTTATCTCTGGCAGCTGTTAAATTATACTTAATACTCTATACAGAGTTGATGTAAAGTTTTATCTTTCTATTCAAAATCTACCAGGTCTCTCATGCTGGATGGCACATGTTTAAGATGAAGGTAAGAGGATGAAAAAGGAATAAAGAGAAAATGGCCCTGCTACCAACTTTGTAGTATATTTTTTTCTTCCATTCTTCTGTGGCCAGGCAAGTGGCTCACTGTCATATGAACTCTAGACTAACTATCACCTAGGTCCTGTGTTTCTACAAAGTGCTTAGTACTCAAGTAAGACAAAAGTGTTCTCAGAGATTCTTCAAACAGGCACTACGTAAATATGACATAAAAATATCACGCTACTTACTTTAGCCATGAGGCCATACATTGAGGGTATCAGAAAGGATGAGAGGAACAACATCAGGAAAATAAAAGAGTGGAAGTTTTCTACTATCACCCTCCCCGACAGGAAGAGCACCAAATTTGACAACTATTCGCAGCCAAGTTGTTTTGCAAGAATCCAGAAGTCAGAGATATTCCAACATGTCCCTGGAACAATATACCTGAGAAAAGATACATTGAAGAGGGTAAGAACAATTTCACGGAATCTGCACCACCACTCTTCCCACAAGACAATATAACTGAGTGCTCAGACAGACACACTCAGCCTGCAGTCTCTCCACGTAAGAAAGTGAAAGCAGTTTAACAATAACCCACAACCTTCGGACCAACTAAGAAAGGCAAGTTTGTTTGGGTACTGGGGATTGAACTCAGGATCTTGTGCTTGCAAGGCAGGTGCCAGAACCACTGAGCTAAATCCCCACTAGGGGAAAGGAAAGAAGGGAAAGGAAAAATGCTGAAAAATGGAAAAAAATGGAAATAAAGTCTTTGTAAATAGGGAAGGGTGGAGGGGGTGAAGGGAGGTCAGGGGAATGGGGAAAAAAATAAAAACCAAGATACATCATGTAAAGGTACTATTCCCAATGAGAAATGTAATTGTGTTGTGTACCTAAAATGTACCAATAAAAGAATTTAACAACAAAAAAAAGGAAAGTGAAAGCATCCAGAAAAGCACCTGGCTCCTAAAGCATGCAGAGTGAGATCCCAGCTCCCCAGGCATGCAAAATGCTGCCTTAGAGGCTCACTTTTCCCTTGCTTCATTCAGATCCCTGAGATGATCTGCAAAGCTCAGAGTTTGGGAGCAGCTGAGAGCAGGGAAAAGAGGCCACTGACCCTACAAATAGCTCCACAGATTCAGCCAGGAAGCCTTTCCTTTAGGCAGTCAGGACACTTTCTTTGCCTGCAAATTCCTTCCACCAGCCGTAGGCACCAGAAAGAGTTTGTAGTTAACTGCCCACTTCCTCCAGGCCAACGCCAGGTAGAGCTCACAAAACATCAATGCAAGAATCTCATGAAGAAGGCCAGCTAGAGTCTAGAACAAGGTATACAAACATGAATACTTCAAAGGACTTCCCTAGAGAAAACAGATGGGAGGACCTCAGCACCCAGCCTGGCTTTGCAGGACTGAGATAAGGCAAATGATCATAAGCATCCCCCCCCCACCCCCAAACAAGCAGGAGGTGTGGAAAGGGTGCATTCATTAAAAACTGTATGGCAAAGCTCAATTCCTAATGGGCCTGACTGGTGAAGGCATTTTTTTTTTTTTTCTAAAATCCAGTCAGTAAAAGCCTGGGGAAGGTGACTGCTTCTACCTGTGTGAAGAGCACAAGGGAAGGCTTCAAAGAGCATGAAAAATAAAGAAACATGACACCACCAAAATGACATGATACTGTTACAGTCAGTGGCCCCACAGAAATGGAGATCTGTGAATTGCCTGACAATATATTCAAGATAATTATTTTAAGGAACCTCAAGAGAACAGAGCACAAGGGTGTCAGGAAAAGAATACATGGACATAATGAAAAGTTTAATAAAGACAAAGAAACCACTAAAAAGAGCCAATCAGAAATTTTGGCACAAAAGAGAACAATAGCAACTTTCAAAAAGCAACTTTCAAAATAGCAACTTTCAAAAGCACAGTTGATGGGTGAACACAGAAATGGGTCATTCAAATTTGCCCATCTGAAAGGGAAAGAGAACAAAAGATACAAATTTGAGGAAGCATAAGGGATCTATGGATGTCATTGAGCAGATGAATATGTGGATTCTGGGAAAATCTAAAGGAGGAAAGAGAAAGGGGAAAAGTGCCTATTAAAAGAAATAATGTCTGAAAACTTTCTGAATTTTGGAAAGGATATGGATATCTAGATTCATGAAGCTCAAAGGACCACAAGCAAGACTAACTCAAAGAAGAAAACCTCAAGGCACAATATAATCAAACTGTCGAAAGAAAATCTGAAAGTAGCAAGAGAAAATATGCAAACCACATAAGGAAACCCCCATAAGGCTACAGTAGACTTGTCAGCAGAAAGATTACAAGACAGAGAAGAATGAGAATATATATTCAAAATGGTAAAAGAAATACAAAACAATGTTCCAGACAAAAATACTATACACCGCAAAGCTGTCCTTCAGAAACTAAAGGAAAATATGTTTTCAGACAAACCAAAGCTGAGGGAATTCATTACCAATAGATTTGCACTGCAAGAAGTTTTTCAAGTTGAAACAAAAGTATGCTAATTAACATGAAAATGTATGTATGAGCAAAACATTTCATGGTGATAGAGAGGGAATGGATGCATCTCCCAAACCTGCTATATTACCAAAATGTGAGTTTGTGTTCCCTAACTACAAAGAATTAATTATAGGAACAATGGAGGTTAAGAGTAGGAAAAATTTATGAAGATCAAGATAGCTTCTGTCTAAGAGAGACAGAGGGAGACTGGAAAGTGGGTTGCCTGCCCACCCTGCTTCTCAAAGGTGTTTTATGGAACAAAGTTATGAAGTGGGGCAGGTTCAAGGTGGGACAAAACTATAGTGAACTAGTAAGATTACAAGTACAGTCATTTAGGTAATATTGATTAAATGGGGATCCAATGGGGAAGCAAGTCACATAAGAAGTGTACAAGGACGGAACAGGATTTCCAGTAAGGGATGGATCAGGGATCTTTCCTAGAAGGGTCTTGGTCCCTCACCCAGGTGACTGATACCTATTTAGAATATCAATCACTGTTATTCATCCTACATGAAGACAGTAGTTTCTCTCCTTTTGCAATGCTGGCCTTCAGTGAATGTGTCTTCACTGTCCGCCATTTTGGCTTCTTGACAGCTGGCCCTGTCTAACTGCCTACAAGATATCTATCTAATTAACTTACCTGTCTACAATAATGATATACATAAAAATGATTAAATTCAGAATAGTCTTAACACTATAATGGTAGCACAAAGTCACATATCTGTAGTATAAACATTGAATGACAAAACTAATTAAAATAGCTGTAACTACAATAATTTATTAAAGCATGCATAATATAAAAACATAAATTGCAACATCAAAAACATTAAAAGCTGACAGCATAAGAGATACAGAGCTTTTGTATGTAATACAAGATAAGTTATCATCAAATACCTTTTAGCTGTTTTTATTATGCTTATGGGAACCTAAAAGAGAAATTCTATAGTAGAGGCACAGACTTCAAAAAAAAGAATCCAGCCTGGGATTATGGTTGAGTAGCAGTGAACTTGCCTAGCATGTGTGAGGCCTTGAGTTCAATCTCCAGCACAAAAAAAGAGGAAGAACTCAATATAATTCTACAGAAAACCACCATATCCCAATGAAAGAGAGCAAAAAGGACAAAGAGTCAAAAAACAATCAAAAGGACACTAATAAGTTATTATTAATAATTACTTTGAATATAAATGGATTAAATTTTCCAATAAAAACAGATATAGTAGTTGAATAGATACATTTTTTTAAAAGACTCAACTTAAACTGCCTAAAAAGGAATTTACTTCATTGTTGAGGATACATACAGACTGGAGGTGCATATAGATAGACACATAGACTACAGGCGCAGAGATGGTAAAAGATATTCCATGCACACAAAAAGAAAAGTGGGCATTATAGCTATACTTACATCAGACAAAACAGACTTAGGTCAAAAATTGTGAAACAAGACAAAGGGTATCATCATAGAATAATGAAGAGGTTCATTCATCCAGAATTAATCACGAACATATATTCAATATCAGAACACATAGATATATAAAGCAAATAGTAAATGATCTGAAAGAACAAATAGATGCAATGAAGTAACAGTAGGGAACTTCAAAATTCCAATTTCAACAATGGATAAATTAGCCAGAGAGAAAATTCTAAAGGCAGCCTTGAAACCAAATGGACTTTTAACCAAATGAATTCAACATATTCAGAACATTCCATCCAATAGGCGCACAATGCACATTCTTCTCAAGCACATACAGAAAACTTTCTAAGATAGAGCATATTTAAGGCAGAGACTTTCTCCACTCTTTACATAATTATTCTAAATATAAAAAAGTATATGCAAGGTAATTATTAATAAGTATCAATAAATCCAGGAAGACTGAAATGATACCAAGTAAAATCACAACCACTGAAATTAAAAATCATATTCCTAAATAAAACATAGATCAAAGAATTTAAAAGTAACTTGGAAAATATTTTGAGACAAATGAAAATGGACACAGAAAACACCAAAATGAAGTGATACAGGAAAAACAAATCTAAGATAAAAATTGACAATAAACATCCACAGTAATACAGAAGAAATATTTTTGACAACTCAACATTGTAGCATGCCAATGTTAGAGGAAGGAAGGGAATGAATTCCAAAATGAAATAAATGATATATAAACCATAAAAACAATAGAAAAGATTGATGAAATTTAGATATTTTTAAGATAAACAAAATGTAAAGACTTTTATTTAGACTGAGAAGAATCCAATGATATGAGAAATAAAAAAGAAATTACAAGTGATGCCACAGATACATAAAAGATATAATAGACTAAATCCTAAAATCACATAACCTTCTAAGACTAAATTAAAAAGAAATAGAAAATCCAACCAGCAATGAAATCAGTAATCTCCCAGTAAAGATATGACCAGGACTTAATGGCATTACAAATGAAACCTAACATTTAAAGAATAACTAATATAAATCTTTCTCAAATTTTCTCAGTTAAATGGGACAAACTCAGGACATTTGTTCAACATGATGATTATAGCTAATAACAATCTATTGTATCCCTTAAAATTGCTAGAAGAATAAACTTTAAATATTCTCACCAAGAAGAATAAACACTACCAGTGATTCATTTGTAAATTAGTTGATTATCCATTCCCCAATACGTGCATACATACACCAAAATATGTTGTATGCCATAAACATATACAGATTTAATGTGTCAATATAAAAATAAGTTCATTTTTTAAAATTTCAGTGGCATTTTCACAAAAATAGAGAAAAGAATCTTAGAATTTATGAGGAACCACAAAAGACCTCAAATAGCTGGAAGAATATTAAGCAAGCCTGACAAAGCTGGATGCAACATACTTCCTAATTTCAAGTTGGATTACACACCTACAGGGATCCAGTATGCTACAGTATTCTACAGGAAAAAAATCAGACACACAAACAGATCAAACAGAATAGCAAACCCAAAATTAAGCTCACACATATACTGTCAAGTAATTCTTCACAAGGTACCAATAGCAGAAAATGGATAAAAGATGTACTATTCAATATATGGTGTTGGGGAAGAAAGCATATCCACACATCAAATAAATTTGGATGTTTATCATACATCATATGCAAATATCACCTCAAAATGGACTAAAGACTTAAATAGAAGTCATAAAGCTATTCAAAAAGAAAAATGGGAAAGATTCATAATATTGGCCTTCATACCAATTTGCACATTATAAACTGTCAAGTCTGAGTAACAAAAGCAAAAATAAATGAATGAAACTTGAATTAAAACACTTTGGTACAGCAAAGTAAATAATAAAAATGGAAAGGCAACCCATATAATAGTAGAAATATGTGCAAATTTTATATATGATAATTAATATCCAAGTTATACAATGGCTCATACAATTTAATAACAACATTTAAAAATGTAGCCCCAATTTTAAAATGAGCAGATGACCCGAATGAACATTTTTTCCCAAAAACAATATGCAAAAACTAACAGGTATATATGAAAATGTGCTCAACACACTAATCATCAAGGAAAAGCAAATCAAAACCAAAATGACATATCACTCTACAACTGTTTTAGAATGACTATTATCAAAACTCGTAAGATAAGTGTTGGGAAAGATATTGAGAACAAGGTATCCTTTACACTCTTAATGGGACTGTAAATTGGTAGAAACATTATGGGAAACACTACAGAGGGTCTTCAAAACATTAGAAGTAGAATTACCATATGCTTATCAATATCAACCCTGAATACATATACAAAGATAATTAAATCACTGTCTTGAAAAGATGTCTACAACTTCATTATGTAGTCTTCACAATAACCAATATATGGGAGAATTTTAATCAATAGATGGACCAAGAAAATGTAATATGTATGTATACATGCATATATATATATATATATATATATGTATATGTATATGTATACATAATATCCAGCCCCTCAAAAGGAGATACTGTCATACATGGCATCATGGATGATCTGAAGGACATGAGCTATGTGAAATAAACCAGAAATTGACAAATATTCTATTATCTCACAAAAATATATAAACTAAGAAAGAGTTATAAAAAAAGTAGGTGTAGTTACTAAGTGGGTGAGGAAATGGGAAGATGTTGGTCAAAGGGTATACAATTTTGGTTATAAAAGATAAATTCCTGGAATCTAATATAGAAAATGATGACTATAGTTAATAATACTACATTGTATACTTGAAATTTACTAAAAATGGAATTGAAGTACTCTCACAACTTCCAAAACAAAATGGTAACGATATGAGGTGATATATCCATTAATTAGCTTAAGTGTGATTATCATTTCACAATGTATGCATACATAAAAGCATTGTAAATATATACAATTTGTATTGTCAGCTACACCTCAATAAAATTAGAAAAACCTACGTGACTGGGTTTGCAAATAGCTGTGTTGAAAGGGATGCTATCCACAGGGTAAACTTTCCATCACAAATCATATGGGATCACTGGAGAAAAATGTGAGTAAAGGAACAGAGGAGAGAAAACAGCGAATGTTTTTTTGAGGAAATAACCATGTTGGAAAGGATCATCAGAGTAACCAGAGTAGTAAGATATTAAACTAAAACCAGGGCCTAAGTGATTGATGATTGTAAATAATACAGCAACTGAGAAAGTACTGGAGGATTTTATCAGAGGAATAAGGCAATTGAAACTAGAACTTAAAATATGAACTGATCATCAGTTAGATCACTGATCCCGGAGTAGAGAGGGGAAACAATGAGTCTCATAGGGGCAAGCTGATCAAGCGGGATGGTGACACAGTTAGTAAAAGGTGCACAGGGAAAATGTCCCTGACTTTTGGAACTGATTTATGTTAAAAAGGACCAATATGGAACCAAAGATGATCTTCAGTTTTGATTTTGATTCACTAAAAGAAAGCTAGTGACTAGCATGTGAAGTGAACATAGAAAGTTCGATTTTTGAAAAGTTGATATTAAAGAGCTTTCAAAACAAACAGTTGGAGAGGTCAGACTTGCACCTGTAAGGTTTAGAAAGTCTTGAACAGCCATACAGTTATGGAAATTGTGCTCACAAAAGCAATACATAGAAGTTATAGAAACTGATAAAATTCTCATGAGGCAGAGAATGCAGAGTGATACATACAAGAGGACCAATAATAGAACCAGGAGATGGGAAGAGAGTAAGAAGCAAAGGAGAGAAAAGAGGAATGTCCAAAAACTAGAAGGGAAAACAAGAAGATAAAGAAATTTCATACTCATTTACATGGGACTCAATAGTCAGGATTTATCGATAGCATTTGAATTTTAAGGAAATAAAAGTAATAGTTCAAAATAATTAAATACATAAAAGCAATAGTTCAACTCATGAAAAATGTAACCAGAACTAATCTAGACCAGAGTTACTGAATTCCACATCCACACATTTAAGAAGTATCATGCAACTATTTCCCTAAGTCTTGCATGTACTTGGATTTTGACTACTTCTCTTTTCAAGGACTACTAGAATAAAATGTTCATTAGGTGCATGCTTCCATCATTTTATTTGTTGTTAATGATCTCCAGGATATGCAACCTATAATGGAGAAAAGGCATAGTCAGAGGAATGCAGTCAAATAAGGGTGTGAGGGTGCTTATTTTATTTTTGTTTCTTCCAGATAAGTAGTGAGTACCAAGTGAAATGGTTTAAAATATCAAAGAGTAACAAAGGAAAGGAAACTTTGCCATTAAACTAAATAAACGATAAAAGAAGAATGCAATGGTGGGCATGTGAATTTTCTCCTTAAGGCTGCTATGCTCCAGATGCAGAAGATGCTCTGATAGGTTACTCTACAAGTGCCTCCTTCCCCACAAACTCAGAGGTGTCAAGGCACTGAGAGAGCACCTCAGATGCACACTGTTCCCTTGGCTTTAAGACAGTCAAATTCCAAATCACACATAAAAGGAAACACAGAAAAGTTTTGTAAAATGCAAACTTGATTTTAACACTCCACCATTCAACTGACTATATCTGTCTACAATATTGGGCAATATTTGAGATAAAAATTTTCTAACACAGTTTCAAATATGAACAGCCTGTTGACTTTAATGACTTATAATTAGCAAAGAATTTTTGAAATACTTTCCTATGATATTTGCCTTACCCTGAAGAACACCTTTATAATAGTATTGTCTACAAAATATAATTTAAACCCACCATAGAAGATTTCCAAAGGGAATGGGGTACTTCTAATTATTTACAGTAGGCAAAAGGCAAGCATACACACTTGACTATGGAAATACATAACACAGAACTAGGCAATACATAAGGATGTAAATCTGCAATTATATAAGAAAAGAATAATAAATAGCCAATCGTTCAGAAATGGACAGGAACATTTACAAAAATGTCGAAACTCTGCAAAACGATTCTGTCCGTGAGAAGTCAGCAAGATTAATAAAAATGTAACTTAATTTTAACTGAATTTTCAATTTTTCAGAGTGTGGAAACTAATCAGTGGTACTTGATCACCACTCTTAGTAAATATTTACTAATATTATTTATTTTAATTTAGTTTAATTGATATATAAAAACAAAGTTGTAAGTATTAATGTGATATGCTTTATGTTTTAATATGTGTAGATATTACCTACGCACTAAGAAAAAAAATCTAAAACCTCAGTGAAATATTCTTTTAATCTGTTACTTTGAAAGCAACAGCAAACTAACAAGGTGAGAATTACTGGACAAAAATCTTGGAAATACAAGAATCTGTAGATATAAACCCAGAACAGAAAACCATAATTGTCCTGAAGGTCTTGTCAACTTAAAGAAACAACTCCAAAATTGTTGACCATCCTGAGCTGGAGGAACAAAGGTCTTGAGATTTGTGGAGGTGGAAAGGCTGACACTATGCCTTCATATCAAATTTTCCTTTATCAACTCTACATTTTAATGCTGAAACTGGAAATCTGCAAAAATTTTCCTTCCTTAGCTGGCTAGATCCTTATTTGGCTTCTCCAGTAGGGAAGGCTGCAGAGTCTAAGAGGCAGGAGATGGGGAGAAAGATTTTACAAACAAGAAGGATCTTGTTTGCTTGCTGCTCCTGTTAACATGACTCTAGGAAGGGTCCTTTACTGGAGCCCCAGCTATTTCGGGCAATCTCTGGATTATTTTCCCCAGCAGCCCCAGAACCAAAACCAGTCTCACTGTACATATCCAAGGTGTCATCACTTTCCCAGAAGCTCTCCCTTCTCAGATGTGTCTCCCAAGTCTGAGACCTCCGATAACACTTTGTCGTTGGCTGATATAAGGTATTATTTCTCTTACCTCCCTGCTCTCTTTATGCTTTTTATTTCTCCATATTTGTTTAGTCAGCTCCTTATAGTAAATCTCTTTGTGAAATATCTAGTATAATTTCTATTTTTGCTCGAAAAGTTTTGACTGATGCAACAGTATACCTTCAGAGCCTAAGAATTAACGCTACCATGGAAAGAAAGAAAATGAATACTCACGTAACCCAAGTATTCATGTCCTAAGTGACCTTAGAAAGAATCCTTGAACTTAGCTGAAGGTTGTCCTGCACTGGCAAATCCCCTACCCAGAAGTCAATGTAAATTTTCTCCATAGAATGGAACTATCATCTAAGATTCAAATTTTTCTAGAAATAATTTGGAAATACTATTCAGAGTACAGAGTCAAGGATGTATCAGTCATATAAAGAAACATAAATATTAATCAGAAGAAATAATAGGAAAAGCAATATAAGAAGTATCAAAACTATCAGAGAATATAAAATTACTTTATTAAAATATAAGTTTGAAAATGCATTTGAGAAATAAGGAACACAAAAGAATATTTGAAAAAAATTAAAACTCTAGAAATGTAAAATAGTCACATATAAGAATTCAATATTTACCGAATAGTTTCCCTAGTGTGAGAAACTGAGAGTGTAATTAAGGATACGCATGGATGAAATGGCCGAATAACATATTTCTCAGATTGTTTTTCCATCGCGTGTCATATGACTGCATCGAAATTTAAATTAGGGAGAAGCTTGGCTTATGTGGAGTCTGCTAACTAACTGGAGTTTTTTTCCAGATCATTATTTGTTCAGTGTTGGTTTTGGGGAACTTTCTGAAATAAATCACATCCTCTGGTGTCTTGTTGGTGCTTGAGATGCTTTTTTAATTTACATGGAAAAATGTTTAAGTGCTTTTCAGTTTTGTTCTGGTTGAGTTCTATTGTATTTGAATATTATTGTAGGGTTTTTCCCCTTCCATGGTTCTTCTTCGAGTGGTTTTAAATTTTTGGATGTGTTTGTGTTTGATAATAGTTATTTAATAAAAAAAGAATTCAATATTTGACTCAATTCAATATTCAACTGAATATTCAAGTTCATTAAGTCTTCAAAATTAATCAAGTGCAAAATAGAAAAAAAATGTTACTTAGAAAGTAGAGCAAAGAAAC
This sequence comes from Heterocephalus glaber, assembly GCF_053883595.1. Taxonomy (NCBI): domain Eukaryota; kingdom Metazoa; phylum Chordata; class Mammalia; order Rodentia; family Bathyergidae; genus Heterocephalus; species Heterocephalus glaber. The sequence goes on along the minus strand of NW_028258156.1, from coordinate 19,109,653 downwards.
AAAAGAATGAAGACCTATAGAATTCAAGCAAGAAATCTAGCAAATATTGTACGAGGCCTAGCCTTAATTTAACTGATATCACAAAGGCAGACTGAACAAAGAAAATAGAAGAAATAATATAAGAAGAGATAATAAGTCTGGTTTCCAGAAATGATCACAAAGAATAACCTAAGAACCCAGAATATCTAAGAGTATAAGCAAGAATAAATCTGTATCTAGATCTATTCTAGTGAACACTTCAAAAATAACAAAACTGTGTAGAAAATATTAATAGCACCTAGAAAGATTCCAAAACAATAATTTTCAGAGAAGTGATAATTATAATGGATGATGTTTTCCAATAGGTGTAATAAAATCAAGGAAATGATGGGACATTTTCAATATGCTAAAAAATGAAACTGTCAACAGGGAAATCTATACTCTTCAAAAATATTCTTCAAAAATAAAAGTGAAATAAAGGTGGAAAAATATGTGACAGAACAGATCCTCATTGAAGGAAATTTTAAAGGAGGAACTTCAGCAGGGATGTATCACTTCATAGATGGAAGAAAGTATGACACAAAGTAGTGAACAAGTTAATAAACATGAAAGCAACATAATTAGCATAATAATATTTATGTACAGTTTCCTTTATTGCGCTAAAATTAAATCATTTTATTTTCTAAGCAAACTAAACAATGAAAAATTAAATGCAGAGGAACTTTTTTCCTTCATGTCTGAGTAGCATTTTTACTCCAGTTATGTGAATGAGTCAGTCATTTTCAGTTATTAAATGGTTTCACCTTACATTCTCCTGTTTACCCTTGTTTTTGTCAGTGCTTCCAGATAGATTTAAAAAGAAAAGCAGCAGATTTGTCAGTACTCCATTTGAGATGGTAATCCAGAAAAGATGTAAAATGAAATGCAAATGTGGATTTGGTTGGAATCCTAATGAGAATTCACCAAGATTCTGGTTTGGTTTTGGTATTAGGTCAGATTTGCCAATTAGAAAAAGGTGTGTTGGACAAATTTCTACTCTAAACCTATTGCTGGAATCTCTGAACTTGTGACTGGTCAATGACTGTAGGGCATCATAAGTTCCTGTCACGTGCAAGCTGTTTAGCACTGACAGTAATAACAGCAAAGCCATCTTTTGGACAAAATATAAATAATTAGAGTGAACGAGCTTGCTATATAATTTCTGGAAGAACGTTTTTTCTGAGGAATAAATATTTCTGAAAATTTAAGTAATAAAACAACGGAATATTAGTACCAGCATTCATAATATTAAGCAAAATAACATTTAAAACCCAACTTTATTAAGTTATGAGTCATGACAATATCATATTTGGGAATTCTTCAGAATTTTTGAGGATGAATTAAAAGTCAAATACCAATTTTGCCTCTACAATTTTGCAAAAAGGAAAAGCTCCAAAATCACGTATAACACCTCTGACAAATTTTCTTCCAGCAAAATACAATAGAATTTAAGTATAAAAATCATAACAAATCCAAAATATAATGTTTTCATCCACTGACCCTCCATCAGAAACATAATATTCATTGTATTATTATAAACCTTATTTCAGGTATAAATTAGCAACTGATAGTCTGGGAATTTACTCTCCCTATACAGTGTCAAACTTTAAAAATCAGACAACCAAAATTTTGATAACAAAACAGTAATAGGCTTCAAAATTTTGATATAATTTATATTTGTATTAAATTTGTACTATGGTGAAAAAGTTTGCTTAGCTCTCAGCTGTTGCCAATAGTTCCTGTAACATGCAATCATTGCCAAACCTTGCATTCAGTGTTGCTCTATCTCTGCTCCATACTGTTTTAATCTCTGTGAGTCACTTACACTCACCATCAAAAATTGTCTCCATCAAAAATTGAAACTCTTTAAATTTTTGAATCAGGTTCTAATGTGAAATCACTTAGCACACTGTCACAACTAGGTACTTTATAAATCTCAATTTCCTTATTTATGTTGGCAATTTCATTTTTTTTTCTTAACGTATGTCTCAATATTTTAAGTTGATTTCGAATCTGTTTTAGAGGAGATCATTTGCCCAGGTTATTCCTTAACAAATAAAACTTAGGAACAGAAACTGACAAATAGGCTGTATACTTGCACATGTGCAAAATCTGTACTCAATTCAAATATTCTTTTGAAACTTTCAAAAACCTCAGTACATTGCTCTCAATTAGGAAAAACACATTACATTTCCAACTTATTTGAACTGGAATTACTCAATGGTATTTTCTGTTGGTTAGGATTCTGAGTCTGCGTGTACAGGGCTGCAGCTCAAAACTGACAAATACTCACTTTGTAAAATTAGCCAAAAATAACTTCAGATTCACAAATTATCTATTAAAAACAAAAGACTTGTTAAAGGTAGTAAAAGGTAATCAAGTATTGAATATAAAACAAATTTCCTAGAAAAGGAAAAAAAAATCTCTGAATCTAGACTGAGTTGTACAAAATAGTAATCACTAGCCCCTTGTGGCTATTTAAATTGAAATTAAAATGAAGTTGAATTAAATTAAAATGTACTTTCTCCCCATACTAACAACATGACAAGCGTTGAAGAACCACATGGAGGTTTCGACTACTTTATTGGCAGAGTAAATACAGGACATTTTCATTGATACACAACATTCTGAAAAATAATCCCTATGTAGGTGATGGTGAAGGGCTTTTATGGGCAATTTCTCTGACAGAAATAAAATATTATTATTGAAAGAGGAAATCAACGGTTTGAAGAGTAAACATTCCTGCTGAGGGATTTGGTGCTCAATATTCTGTTGATCTGATGATGTTTATGCAGGTGTGTTAGGAGCAGAAAGAGTGATACGAATAGGAATTAGGACTTTCATACTTGATATCATTTTACACTGCTGTTAATAAATAAGATCACCTCCTGGAGCTAGATGTTACTCACGGCTTCCCACTATCATTACTGTATGACTGCTTTTTTCCAGCTGAAGAGAAACTGTCTAATGCAACTCAATGATTCTACAACTGTGCAGATGCCAACTTAAGACATAAGAAGGTAAAACATAAGTTGTGTGCAGGAGGTAAGGAAATCTGCTCTGCCATCATCATGTTCATAGTAAACATTTTAACACAAAGATCTCTGTCCCCGCAAAATAAAGTTCCTGAATTATAGTTGTTTTTTACTTCTTTGATGTAAATTCTCCTAAAGTGGTTGATGTTAAGTAACCAACATGAAGCAACTAATGCCCTGCTGGGAAGAAAAGTATATAATCTCTTTTGAGAGCAAGGCAAACCAGCTCCAGCTCAGCACTGGCTTCTGCTACCCAATCATTTGTTTCCACAAGATGAAGTCCTTTAGTCTCTGAATAGCACTGAAATGAGATTTTTATACAGTTCCTCCTGGACTAATGACTAAAGACCTTCCAAAAATTAAAACAAAATTAAATATTTCAATATAAGTAGAAGTTTCTTCAGATATTTCTCCAGATTTATTATAGAGCACTAAACCGGAAAGGACAACTCAAACTTCTCAAGGGTAAGGTACATATATTAATAGGCAACTTCATCATTGTGGATACATGAAGTTGAGAGATGCATCTGAGAATAATCTACAAGGAAGACCCAGAAGCTTGTTGCTACTTTATGACCACAAGAAAAAAAAGAAGTTGATGTCATTTCCTGAGCCTAATTCCACCTCATGTGGCCCCTCTGAGAATCTCAGTTTATCATGCAGTCATGACTCCTCATTCTTAACTCTAATCACATGGAATTTAATTTTTTTTTACTTAACAGTACACATATTTTTTCTGGTGCCCTTAAAAATAGGGTACTTTTAAAAGAAGCTCCTCAAAGTTCAGGTAGCTTGACAATCTTGCAGAAAGATATAAAACCTGCATCAGACTAACATAATAACTGAAAAGAGGACAGAATCTATTTCTAGCTTGTACATGTTTACACAGTATTCTTGGATCTTTTGAGAGAGAGACGCAAAACTTGTCTTCAGTTTATAGGAAAAGGAGCTAAAAGCTGGCAACCATGTGTGATTTCCATCACATTGAATTAGAAGATGAATAAAGATTTGACTCCAAAAATATGCAAAAGTTAGGACTACTACAAAAATAATTCATACAAGGAAAAAGAATTATTTATTGAATGGGTATGAATTACATAATGTGTTCAATAAACTAAGAATTTGGAAAATCAAGAACACTTCCACTCATATACAAAGAAAATAAACTATAACTTATAAGATGTGACACCCCATATATTTTCCTGTCATTGGCACACAATACTTGACACCCATGACTTAAACATTTAATTTGCCTCACAGTTACAGGGATTCAGTCCATGTTGGTTGACTCCAAGGCAGAAACATCATGGTAGAAGTCAAGGAGGAGCAAGGCTGCTCAGTTCATGCCAGCTGAGATACTGAGCAGGGGAATAATGACAGAGAGGAAGGGGACATGAGCCAAACATAGCCCAAAGACACATCTCCATGACCCACCCAGATATACCCAGAAGTGTCCTTTACCAGTCCCCCATAGAGAATCCCAAAGCCAGTCAACCCTAAATGCCACACCCTAACCTTTGTCAAGTTCATGCCTAAACACATCTCCTAATAAGTTCATAATTTCCCCTGACATAATACAACTATCCTGCATAAAACCAGAAATGCAACAATCCGTTCCTCAAAGTCTCAACAATTCCAGCATTTTTCAAAAGTCCAAGTCCAACTCTCTTCAGAGATTCAAGGCAAACTTAGCTGTGAACTTTTGCAAAAATTAAAAAAGCAAGTTATGTAATCTAAAGATACAATAGCATAGAATAAATATTCAATTCAAAAAGAGAAGAATAGAGGGATAGAAAAGACTAGAACCAAAGAAAGATTGAAACCCAGCCAGGCAAACATTCAGTCCTGTGGAGCACCCAGCAAAATGTGAATTCCAAAGGGCTTGGGAAGCCATACTCCTCTGGTCTTGCTGGCTGCTGCACACACAACCTCTCTCCTGGGCTGAAACCATTCATGGCCTTCATCTTTCCTCAGCAGATGATCTATGTTCCTGGCATCTCTGCCTTCCTGGAGTCTTCATTGCACCTTTGCCTTTATTCCCACAGCTTTGTATACTGCCATCTCAGGGGACCCATGAATAGCCTCTCAAGCTTTCCTTTAAAACTAGGGTGGATGAAACCCACAGCTCTTGCATTCTTCATGCTGGTAAAGCCAACATCACATAGACAATGCCAAGGTTTGCTCTCAGCAAGAGTAGTCTGCTCCCTTGAACCATGGTTACTGTGCCCTAAATATTTACATGAATAAACAAGTGAAACAAATACAATTCCTTGGAACAGTGATGACAAACCTTGTAGAGCTTTCAATGACAGCAAATAGCCTATTATGGAAAGCATCCCATAGGTTCACTACCACCGCCTTAGAAGGTCCTTCTCAATCAGTTGCAAGGGATCTCTTCTCAAAAGGAACACTTAAAATTGTTTATTCTCGAGCCTGTAATGGGTGGAAACATGGTGATTTTTAAAATGCCCTCAAAGTAGTTTTCTTCTTGTCCTTATACAAAGTATTTGTTTTCATTTTAATGGTGCTAATCTCTTTAATTACCACACTCCCTTTGTCCCCAAATTTATATGTGGTTCATTTTGGACCAAAATTTAAGTGTTCCAAATTGTTCTACTCTTCTTTGTGCTTTCAATTTTCCTGTAAATCTGGCTAAAAGCAACCTGCAGTAAATATGCTACAGTCTTAACACTGGTATTCCTTGAAATTTCCTCTACCAGATCAGTCTACTAACCTTAATCTTAGTATCCTTCAAAGTTTTAGGACATGAGCAAAGTGAAGAAAATTTTTTCCAGAGTGTAGCACACATGACCTCTAGTCTAATTGCCAGTGGAGCTATTCTTTCCAATTGAAAGAAACCTCCTGAGCCTGGCCTTTATTGTCTGCATTTCTGGTTTTCTGAGCTCCAACCAGAATCACCAGTCAGTCTCAGCTTGCATCAGTCTAGTTTTACTCTAGTTCCTCTCTTCAAACTTTACCAACCAGTTCCAAAGGGTTTTGTTTGTTTGCTTTATTTTGTTTTTTTGGTACTGGAATGTGGAGGATATGAGAAGTTCTCAGGCCCTTAGACAGCCTTGGAAAGACAGATTGTCCTGATGTCTGTGGCAGGCCCAGATAGAGAAGTTAAAGATAACTTCAGAAGGCTGTTGGTCGATCCCACAGTGTTCGTTCCACTGTGGTCCCTTGAGATTCTCAAATATTTGCTTGGTATAAGACTAGATAAGAATAGCTAACTTTTTAGAAGCTTTAAGTAGCCAGGATGATTTAGATAAAATGCACTAAGATTAAAGGAGCATAGATGGTTGTTTAGATGCTTTATGTACTCAAAGATATAACTGGTGCTTAGTTGACTAGCATTGTAAATTATTAGTGATTGATGTATCCTACAGAAAAAATGTATAAAAGAAGAATATTACCAATAAACCTTGCCTTAACTCCACACAAAGTTCTGGTTCCCCATGCCCTTCTTTTAACAGGTTTCATTGGATACTGTCTTCAGGTTCCAGTCTCCCACTGAGGGGACCCCAACACCGGGACACTGGGGCCTTGTGCCTGCGAGGCAGGTGGCGGCATCACTGAGCTAAATTCCTGGCCCTCCAAAGGTTTTCAAACATCACTGTAAGGATAATAATTTCACTCCTGGTACAAGTTTTCCATGAGTCAGTTTTTCCATCACTGTGAAATGACATTTGACACCTACAACTTCAAGGAGAGATTTAATTTACCTCATAGTTTCAAGGATTCAGTCCATGGTTGGTAGACTCAAGGCAGAAACATCAAAGAGGAAAGGCAGGCAAGAACAAAGCTGCTCTGTTTATGTTGGCCAGGAAGAAGAGCAGGAAAATAATTCTACAGAGGAAAAGACAAGGAATCAGCCATGAACCCAAAGGGAATGCATCTATGTCCTACCCAGACATACACAGACGTATAATCCTCCACTCTACCAAGGGGATCCCAAAGCCAATCGAGTTGAAACTTCATCCTAATTGCTACACCATGATAGCTTTCTACCTCTATTATCAAATACCTGAAAATAACAACATAAATGAAAGGTTTATTTTGCCTCATAGTTTCAGAAGTGCTTTCAGCTGGGTGCATTACATTTAGGGCTGTAATAAGGCAGAAACATCATGGTGGAAAGGCATGGCTGACAAAAGCTGCTTACATCAGGACAGTTAGGAAGAAAAGGAGAGAATGTGTGGGGGATGGAATGGGGATACAATAGAAACCCAAGAGCATTTCTCCATTCCCTTCAACTAGGTCCCTCCTAAGTTCCCAGAACTTCCCAATAATGCCATCAAATCATGAATCCATCAATCCACCGATGAAGAGTCCTCATGATCTACTGACCTTCCAAACGGCCCCACCTGTATATACTGCTGCACTAGTATCCAAGTCTTTAACACATCAGCCTTTAATGAACATTTAATATCCCAAACCATAACAAATACCCATCAATCTTGTCTTCCACTTTTACTATATTTCCATCCTACACATTCTGAAGTACTGAGATGTAGCTGTGCAGACAGATAAAACTCTGTCTGCTTCCTCTAGCTTATTTTCTCATATAAATTTTGCTCCAATATAACTTTCAGCAGACTCATATGAAGTAAGTGTACATAGGCTAGGTTAATTTTCTTATTTAGGTTACCCATAAAATAAAATCACATATATTCATTAATATACCTCATAAAATTCTTGAGAGCTTGTCGGGAGCAATGCTGCATAATTTTAGGGTAAAATCATTTGGTTAGCCTAGTTCTCCTGCCTACATCCCAGCTATGGAATTCTGAGACATAATTCCATTTTGACCTTTGGTCACAACTGAGACCTCAATGATCCGGTGATGCTGTGATTCTCCAGGACAAGATTACACCAGCTGAAAACATTCTGGGAGGAACAAACATCTACTCAGTTCCTCATTGTTCTTGGATTGTTACATCTTGTTTATCCAGGATGTACTGAACTCTCTGAAAGTCATTTGTTACATTTGTTTCTCCCGATGTACTGAATAAAAGGTGCAGTAAACCGGGGGGCTTTTGTCTTTGCCGCCCAGAGCAGCACAGATCAGAACCGAAGCTCAGCTTCTTCTCAGTCTCATTTTTCTACCTTTCCTGTAATTCGCCTTGTGCTGCCGTGGCTCACAGGAGACTAGGACTTACTGCAGAGGTTCTAGTAATATCCCCTTTTCCTGTTCCCTGCAAGAGCTGACACTGTATTGTTGGCTTTTCCTCAAATGTATCTCCAATGACTAAAACTTTGATTAAGTAATGATTAAGTATTAGATAACTAAGTGCATGCTAAACCCACCATAAAATCTCCACTATTTGCCAGTGAGAGTGAGAGATGAAGAATTACTTAAGCTATTGTTTTATTAAAATAAACAAATACTAGTTAGGATAGGCTAGATTTGATATTTTCATGTATCATGAAGCTTCCTGAATTTGTCTCAGCAGGAGAGTCACATTATTGACTCAGAGAATTACTCTGGAAATTTGTACTATTAAGGATGCCCAGGATCTAATGAGTTTAGCAAATGTTGCTGTACCTAGTTTGCTCCCTGTTACCAAGCCAAGTATAGGACTTGAAGGAAGAAGGGAAGGCCCAGAGAAAAGTGCTATCCAGAGTGGCAGACCCAGCTGAATTTTGACGACAGAGCAAGATTCAACAGTCAGATGAGAGGTGTTGACCCCAAAGAACCTACAAGGTAATTACGGATTACACCTGCTTTCACCAACTTGGTTTTTCTTACATACTTCCTATTATCTATCTTTTATTTTACTCTTTATAATTTTTATTTCTTATATGAGAAACCATGTGATATTTTGTGTGTCTGATTTATTTCACTTACCATTATGATACATAGGTGCAACCAAATGGCATTTACCTTTTTTGGCATAGTACTCTATTATGTGTAACTGCCACATTCCCTTTATCCATTCATCTACAGCTTAGGAGTTCATAAGTAGCTAACACTTTTCCAATAATGAAAATGTACACAGGAGTCTACAGGTCTCAGAATACATATCACACCAAAGCTAAAGCTTGAAACTAGAATACTTACCATGAATTTTTCCTAAGAAGCTTTACAGTTTCCTTACAACAGCTCAGATCAGACCCTAGAATTTATTCAGCATCTTAATTATAATCATAGCCAAGGGAGAGTATCATATCTGTCCTTTTTGTAACATCTACCAGTATTTATTTCATTCAAGATGCCTTGCTTCCCTGATAACAATTTAAATATAAGTTCTCCTCATAAAAATTCTGCTATCTCCAACACTGTCTTTTAAAATGAAAACACTGTAAAGATCTTCTGCTTGTGCTAACTCTGTGAAATGTTGGGCACCAGTCCTTCCACTTCAGACTTTAGACATAAATGCCCGTTCTAAGATTCTGAAAAAACAAAAGATCAGAATCAATATTATTACTCATCCCTATCAATACTTCAGATTCCCTAAATATACAGATTGGTCATACAGCATCTGAAGGCAATTTTATCTGAAAAAGTCAAAATAATCAGCAATAACTGCATCAGTCTGATGCAGAATCTCAACTTTCCAAGACAGTCAGTTTGAGACAGAGGGGTCTACAATTGGATGGTGGCAATCTTACCATGGTCTACTTTTGCTCCATTGAGTTCTCTGTGAGTTGTTTTCTACTTTACTGTTTTCAGTGCTACTAGGGTCACATTCCCTTCATTTTTCAGAATCCCATCAGATGAAATGTAAAGATTTTAAACTGTTTACTTGTTGACTGGTTGCATCAACCTTTCTCACTAATAGGCTATCTCAAACTGTAGCTGGCTGAATTTGATAATATAAATCAGTAGCATGTGCCTGGCTGAAAATAGGCACCTGAACCAGATGACTTGCTACAGTCCCTTGTCTCACATAAGAGCTTTGACAAATGTTAAGCTGTTTTGTTTACATTTCCGAACAGGGAAGGAAAATGGTGTTTATTCAAAGGAATCAATTAGGAGGAGTATAAAGAGCAGTTTGTAAATGTTATAAGGATAAAGAAAAACTATGGGTAAAGAGCCAAAATTTTTCTATTTTACTTTGTGATAAATCTAACTAGACAACTAATAGATTACATGACTACCTATGTAGTCATCAGCACTAATATTAAAACAAGCTTGAAAGCCATGATCTTTATCCTTGAATCAGAGCAGCAAGGTTCACTGCTGCTTAAGAAATGTTTGTTTAAATCCAAAAGAAGGGCGAAATCTTATTTTAAATATCTGAAAGGAGAGGCAGAAAGACTTAAGCACATAACAAGTTCAATTCCTGAACAATTCCTAAAGAACTATTTAAGATTATCAAATGTAGCTTATATGGTAAGATTTAAAACCCTTATTTCAGCAGGATAATTTTAGTGATTATCAAGCTTCCTTATCCCCAAGCTAAGACAGAGCAAAAAGCTAAAGCAAACAACTTAGGTGAAACATTTATGGTCTTTCTGAGTGGTGGAAAATTTTCCACTAATCCAGTTAATTTTTGACCAGTTAAATTGTCTGAGAACTTTTCAATTCCAAAACACTATTCCCTCATTGTAGAGGCATTAAATCAAAATTTTAATCTTAAGAGGTAGAAAAATATATGACTCAAAAATAAAGCATATATACATGTATGCAAATGTGTGAAATATTATTTAGTGTCCTAGAAGTAAATACAGGAGTCTTTTTAGCAAGTATCAATTTTGGTAGATTGACAGAGGTCACACAAATACTTTAGATGCAAGGAGCAAGATGGGCAAAGGTTAACTTTCATCTTGCAACAAGGACTTAGATTTAGAGGAGTATTTCCTTCAAATCTACCTTTCTTCGACTTTTGTTGTTGTGGTTACTATTGCTTTCCTATCACTGAAAAAGAGAGCTTGCCAGAGTAAACAGATCCAGGTACAAATCACTGCTCAAGTGACTGGAGAAAGTTACTGCAAGGTGTTAGTAAGAAATCTGGGCAAAAAAGGATCCTGCATTGATCTTCCTTCTGAAACTGCATTCACAATGTACTCAAAGCAGAAAAAGTATCAAAACCCTTTTCCTTCCACTCAATTTTGAAATATCAGGGTTAATTTTTAAATAAAAACACCATGTTTTTATTTTTTAGTAGTCAAAGTAGCACGTACTTAGAATTTTAAAAAGGAAAATAACAGAGGTTTCAGAATCATTATTGGAATATGAATCCAAGAGACTTAGAATTTTTTGACCCTTATGTTTTTTCTACTTAGGATTGAAGGGAGGGATGTGCTGGAAACAGAGAGAAGCAGTCAGGAGACGCTAAAGGTGATGTATGAAGAACATATTCAAGTCTGGATGAACTTCATTCTATTTTGTGAAACTTAAAAGTAATTTAACAACAATCTGTCTTTGAGTACAAACTGCTCAAAGTTCAGAAACACACCTAAAAGGCAGTATTGAAGAGTCACATTCCAGTGAGTCTGATGTGACCCTTATTTTTTAAAGCCTTATTGTCATGAGATAGTGTCCCTAAGTAGCTCTTGAAAATCTAGAATAAGCAGTACCACCTATAATTATGATCTCTTCAATTAGATAAAATACATTCTTAACCAACAGTGGTTTTGCTTCTACCTGATCTCATCCTCAATTCATATTTACATTTGTCAAATTATTGGACATGGAAGCACTAGTTGTTCACTACTCCAACTCCTTTCTTTCTCTTGTTCTCCCAACATTAATATGACAGGTTTTTGTTAAATTCATACTTTTTTCATTGATATGACTATGTATATATGGTTCATTGGTGCCTCAAGTTTTTGCACTATGATTATATTTGTATATTTCATTTCTATGTAAGTATTGTACGTATCAAAGAGAATTATCTCATTTTTTCATTTGCTTTTCTTCAAATATCCTGCATAGTTCTCCAGTTACACTTCAGATAATCTGTCAGTTCTATTTTCTTTCTTCTTTCCTCCAGTTTTATAGAGCCTGATTGCTTACCATGTATACAACTATAAAAATATGGGCTTTGAAATTCCTAGTTCTCTTTCCTATATTGGATCCCTCATTTCCTAGATCTCTTATTTTGACCTACTTTTATTATTTTGATGGAACACATTTTCCACAGGCTTCCTAAGAAGGAGTACAGATGAACTTTATATTTTGATAAATCCATCTCATTGCTGTCACACTTGCTTGGTACTTCTAGTGGATGTAAACTATGGATTAAAATCACTTCACTCTAAAAGCATTATCCAGTTGTCCTTTTGCATTTGATACTGCTTCTGACAAGTCAGAATTCTGATGTCAAGTTCTTTATGTGATTTCCTTCTTCCTTCTGAAATTTGTGAGCTTTTCTCTATATTTTTGGTATTTATCTCCGGTGTTTTGTTATGCCTTGGCTTAGTAATTTTGTTGTATATCCAATGGGTCCTTTGGACTGTGGAACTAACTATAACTTTCAGCTCTGAAAAAACTTTTTTTGGTATTTTTATAAAACAGTGTCCATTTTCTTAGACAGTTCTTTTATAGAACTTATTAGATGTTCAATCTACTGAATATATAATATATATCATAAATATAATGTATTTTCTAGAATTTTAATATCTTTGGTTTTTAAGTTCAATACTAATATTTGAAATTAGACAAAAAGTATAAACAAAAATATTAAAACTTTTACATACTGCTGGGGTGGGAATAGGAAGAAAGGTACAAGAGAGAATACATGCATCTTTGTATTGTGCATGTATCTCTCCAATAGTTTGACATCTCAATCATATAAAATTGTCAGTTTATAATAAATAAAATATGCCTCAAACACAAATGGCCATAAAGAACAGTGCTTTGAACTTAAAACACTATATAAATAGTAGCTATCGTTTTATGAGTAAGAGTTTTCTCTTTTTCTGTACGGAAAATACAAATCCCACTAGATATTTCAAACAAAAAGGTACATAATCCAAAGGTATAGGTTCTTAAAATTACAGAGAGACTACAGAACATAGGTGAAATCCACTACTAATTTTCAAATAATCAAGAAGTTATAGAAATCTCAGAAGACCATGACTGAAGTCTGCCACACTGAAGACAGTTTTGAAACAATGAAATAACAAACTGACCTTAGAGGAAGCCATTGGCATGAACACATACACTAAGAAATCATGTGAAAGTACGTTTCAACCTTATGAAGTAATAGCCCTTCATGTACACCCAGCTTGTGGAGGCCTGTAGGGCTCCACCAAGAGTCACCAGCCCTGGAAGAAATACTCTTAACAACACAGCAGCAGCAGCAACAAAAGATCTCTAAACACAGAGGGAAAACAATTGAGAGAAATGTAGAGGCATTCAGAGGCAATGTCGGCAGCAGGGTAACAATGCAAAGGGAAAATATTAAACAACAATAATAAGCATAACAGTGTCAGATCGCCTTTTAGCAATACTTTTTCCTTCACATTTTCTCTTCTACCACAAGATCTGGAAACCCGAGAAGCTCATTTCTTATAATCTTGCTGACATAATGCCATACCAGTAGGAAGCACTTTCATAAAATGCAGAAAACAGAACAAAAGTGGTCATGGCTTTTTCAGTATTGGAAAGTAAGCACGTGATTTTAACAGACTACCAATATCCGACCACCCTGGCGGGTCCTCCGGACTTCTCAGTGAGACAGATAGTGTGAATGACAGTGTAAAGGACAGACAGACTGGTACCTCGACAATAAGTACACAGATGTTAGCATAGTTCCATTTCCAGTACCACTGCTCATTTTTGCCCTTCTCTGTTGGAGTTTGGACGATTGCTGCAATAGGAGCTTCCTGGAGTTATGATCACTTCAGGCATACAGGGACTCAGCCTTAGAATGGCCCCAGAGCTCATTTAATTCTCTACTGTCGCTCTGTTGAAATTCCTAATTTTTGAACAAAAATTATATTATAATTATATAATTGCATTATATTCTGATTTGGTACTGGGTCCTCTCAATCATGGAGCTGTCTTTGCTCTGTTTCAAATTCTACAAATTCTGCATCTCCTGACTGCTGCAGTTGCTTTAGTGTTCTGCAGATGGGAAGGCATGATTGTAATTGAAACATACACAAGCTTTCAACAACCAAACTAATGGGACCTTCACTACCCTGCAGGCATCTGCTACTTCAATTCTACTTTCTAAGACTTCCTGGGCAGCCCTCACCACAGCACACTGAGCTTCTCCCCAAATAGCCACTGATTTTCAGTCCGTGGTAAGGAGTACTGACATCTCTCAGTTCACTGAAGGTTAATTGTGAATTTTATCTTTTGTCTTTTTCTTATTTTGAGAGTAATATTGGCAGAAAGGAACAGAAATTATTCATGGACCCACATTGAAACCAGAAGCCCATATAATAGTTTTAATAGTATCTAGAAGCAGAAATTTGAGGAGCTTCTTCAAGCAAGCCCTCCAGATTCAAACATATCATTTTGAAATACAGAGTCAAAAGGTAAAGTCAACTATCATTTATTTTACTCTTTCAACTAAATATGTTATTTGCTCAATGTGTTGTCAGTGTTACTTTCTAGACATCCATCATTATTTAAGTATGGAAGTATCATTAAACAACTATAATATTGTTACAGAGAATTATTTATTCTGCTACTATAATGGAAGTGGCTTTTGCTAGCCCTTGTAATGATTTGTTTTTCTGATTCTAAACTAAAACTGCACCCATTAGTAGCATATATTTTTAAATTTTGTCATCTATATTTACTTTGTTATAAACACAATTTAAAAATAGTCATACATAACAATCAAATAGTTTAACAAAATAAAACTATATAAAAATTGCACTCATGTGAAAGACTTAGAGTGATTGGCCATTACATTAAGACCAGAGTTTCCTGAGAATCATAGGAGAGAGAGAGAGAGAGAGAGAGAGAGAGAGAGAGAGAGAGAGAGAGAGAGAGAGAGAGAGAAAGGAAAGGGAGGGAAAGGAAAAAAGAAAAGAGTAGAGTAAGTTACATGTCCTGGTTAGTTTCAATGACAGAGGAAGTTTCGCTTCAACAGAAAACTCTAATAGTTTTGGTAGACACCACTCAAGTACCCAGATAGGAAGGACTATATATTTTCTTTATATAAAGTCATGGAGGAGTATGTTTGTCATGGGACTTCTGCTATTCCACATTCTCTTAGCCAGAGAATATGATGTGAACATTTTGTTTTCAGCGTTTTGGTCTAAACTTTTTACTTCTCTCCCTTCCTCTACATATGGATGTATGTAATCAAAATATCTAATGTGCCAATAACCTTTAGGTTATCAATATACTGTTATCATTAGTGCAGACATTTTCAGATATGTATCTATTGAGTTGTTTTTTTAATACTATAATAGGCATTCTTGAACCATTATACAAACAAAGCATAGAAACTTAATAAAAATTCTCATCAGAGGCCAGAGAGAGATATCTTTCAAATCAGTCTGTTTAACCTCAAATCTTGTTTAACATAAATACAATATTCTCTTTTCCCTTTATATAATTCATTGAAATATTTCTTCTTATATTGCTAAGGTTCATTTTTCACATTAAACTACACTTAATTCATTTTTCTCTACAAAATATACCACTGTACAGCTATACATTTTTTACCCTCTTTATACATTACTCCAATCAATATTTGATACTGTGCACTTTTTAAGCATCATGACTGCAGTGAGCAGCAAATTAACTTTTTAAATAAGTGTATACTTTTTAAGCATAAATGCAATCGTCAATAAATCAACTATTTTTTCCAGCATTTCAGATCTCACTCACATGAGCAAGGCTATCATGCCTCCCATTTTCTCTTCCTTTATACGACAGAAAATTGTCTGGTAATACTAAACTACTAGCATATTCATGTACAAGAGTCCAAATCAGGGAAAGGTCAAAGACTTTCAGGGTATGGCACCAGGGTAAAACTGCTGCTTGTAAGCTGAGGCCATGTTTCCACTGCACCACAGATTTTATACCTTCAATCTATGCCAGAGTCTGTTCTTTGTAACTTATAAATGGGAACATAACTTTAGCTAAATTGTAATCTTCTTTATGAGATATCACAAAGCATGCAAATCCTAAATAAATCTACCAAACTTAAAAGGACTTTATATCTAGCATCCTACTTACAGGGTAGAATATAGTAATTTTTTATTATACAGGCACATTTTAAAACCCATACAAAGTGGCAAATAAGGAATGACAGTACATTCCCTTGAAATTGAACGCATCTTCCCTTTTCCCAAACTATATGAGCACCCTCTTCACCCTTATTCAGGATCTGTCTGCTGAATAATTGTGTGTCTCCAAAAATGTGGCTTCAAAGTATTTCTCCAAAATGGCCCTTGTTTTCTCTTCCTTCTCTAGAATTGTCTTTACTTCTGATTTTATCTTTCTATATTTATGTGTTCAGTAATGCTCTGGTCATGAGACAGTTTGTCACCTGGTATCTTGTCTACCACTTCTGCCTCCACACACTGGCTTCCACAAAGCAACCTCTACTCTCTGAAAGTTTTTGCAACAATGGCCCAAAGCTGCCCTTTAGAGTACAGGAAACATTGGCTGTCACATGCATATGTTTAAAATCTACCCTGAAAAAAATCAATTAGCGTTGCAGGGTGGCACCGATGTCAGGCTAACTACATAACACAGCTTCTTACTATTTTGTGCAATTTCCCAGTGTCTTTTTTTTTAACCATTATTACTTTTCTGGCACCTTCCAAAAGCCTGAGTCCAACGCTTCCTCACTTGTCCTTTGGATGTTCTCTGTCATCCCATGTTTACATTCTCTTGCCTTTGCATTTCTCCTTTCCCTTTCCCTGAAAACTTACTTCTCCTCTTTTTCTCTTTTATTTTATAAGTAGTGTTTTTCCTATTTGTTATTAGACCACTACATTTTTTAACAAAGGTAAAGTTAAAAGTACATATACAAACATATTCTTCTGAAGGAGCACATATAGATATAAAAGTTTCTAAATCACTCGAGAAATCTCTCAAAACCATATATTGACTTATTATCATATAAGTTTGAGATAAAATAGAAATTACTCAAATCAATGTGGTACTTTTTCCAAAAGTACGACATGTTTATTGACAGTTTCATTAAGAGAAACAGCATATGTGAGGACAATATTTTCCAATTAGAAAATAAAATGTAAAACTACATCTCTAAAAAATAAATATTTAGATAACTTTGAATGAGATATATACTAACTAAATGCTTAGAGCTATTTAATACATCATTGTGCATTGATTTAAATGCATGTTTCTCCTATTCAAACTAGGAATTTAGCTAGGCCCGACTCTGCTTAGCTTCCAAATTTTTTCCAACAATTGCATAATATCATAAACTGAGTTATATTAATACCATAGACAACTACTCAGTTGAAAAATGAATAAACTACCATTTTATACAACGATTTCCATGTATCTCAAGGAATGTATGCTAAGTGGAAAAAGAAGCCAACTTCAAAAGGTCACATGAAATTATGCAGTGCCATTTATGAGACATTCTTAAAATGAACAAATTGGCGGGATGGAGCCCATATTACAAAAATTCAAAAGAAGGGAGGGAGGGAGCTGGTGCTATGAAACACAAGCAATTTTTGTGACAAATCTTCTGTAACTTAACTAGGATAGTTCTGGTTATATAAATGTACGCATATAATAAAATTTCTTACAACTAAGTATGCATTTGCACGAGTGTGTATAAGATCTGTGAAATGTGAATAAGATCAGTACATTGTATCAATGGCAGTTCCGTTTGTAATGTTGGATGGTAGTTATGACAGATGATACCATTGGAGTAACTAAGTGAAGAGTAAAGGAATCTCTCACTTTCTTTTCTTACAATTGCCTGTAAAGCTACAATGATCTCAAAATTAAACCACCTTAGTAGGCAGGAAAGACAGAAAAATCTATTTTTAATATGCTGGAATTTATTTTGTAAATGGTATCAAAAGCTATAGCTATATATCTCACTTCAACATTCATTTATAATGAAAATTCTTGGCAAACAATGGATGGCCATTATCTTCAGCTTACACGTATTTTTCTAAGACAATTAAATATTTTGTGAATCTATTTTATGATAAATCAGTACCATTTTGTTTTAAATGAGGGAAAAGACAATGGTATCATTTATTCAATGTTATATTTGGGGTCCTAGCCAACACAAAAAAATTCAAAAGCAAAAATAAGATGTAAGAATTGTAAAGGAACAGGAACTTTTCCTTATTTCTAGATGATGAGTTTGAAAATCTGAGTGAATCAAAGGAAAATATTTAATAATTGATTTTTAAATATTCACCAAGATTACTGGATATAAAATTAACTACAAAAGTTTGAAACACTTTCATAGAAATTAGCAAGCAGAAAATGCTATCACTCTCGGTATCAACAAAAACTCTATGGTATCTAGGAATGTACCTGACAAAAACACAAAAGCCCCTTCATAGATAAGGAAGAAATCCTGAAACACTAGAGAAATACAAATAATGATAAATTTTCCTCCAGTTAATATAGACATAGAAATGTTATTTTAATTGGATTTCAGATAGCTGGATGGAATTTAGAAAAGGATCCTGGAATCAGTACGATGCCTAAGAGATAGAGAACAGTCACAAAAATCCTGAAGAGGAACCGCCCTGTGCGAGCAGCTCCCTACTAGAAATAGGCTTATGCTACCAACTTTGTTAGTTAAGAGACCAATGGTGCTGTCAGTGCTCAGGAGCAAAAACACTACTGGAACACATGGAGGAGCCTAGGAATAGAGCCATGCATCAATAAAAACCCACAGTGTAAAGAAGTGGCAAAACTTAGTATGCGGCACAGGTGGTATTACTGATCACATGCAAAAGATGAATCAGTTTCAGTACACTGCAGAAGGACAGGTGGCAATACAGGTGAAAATAAATAGGCCTATGTTTCCATCTCATACTATAGGAAAAAATAAAATTCAATGGATTAAAAAGTTAAGTGTGGAAAGCAAAACTTTACAGCTTCTAGTAGAAATACAAGAGCATGTGTTTATGACCTCTGGGTTGAAAATCATCTTAAAATGCAAGGATTATAAATTCAGCAGAGGATAAGGGTTAGTAAATTTAACTGCCTTAAAATTCAAATCTTATTTTCTAGAAAAGATATCACAAAAAAAATTAAAAGATAAAGTCTTGGTATAGAAAAATATATTTGTCAGCATATTACTGTCAGAGGATTTGTATTCACAATTTATAAAGGACTCCTGAAATCAATTAGAGAAAAAAGGAAAATAACCCACTAAATAATTCAAAAATATATAAGAACAGTTCATTTATATGAGAGAATGCAAAAGGAAAAAAGCTAAACTTCATGAGGATTCAGAGAATGCAATAGCATATATAGTTTTAATATTCATTAATATTTATATATAATTTTATATTCATATATATATCAATGATACCATATCATTTCTTAGATTAGCAAAACTTTAAGTTTTACAAAACAAAGTCTAGAGAACCTGTGAATTTAAAGTGCTTACATGATTATAAATTGGAATAAATATACCATCAAGCAATTTGGTAGCAAAAAGCAAAGTAAATGTGCATAAATATATATACCCTTCAACCAAGAAATTTACTTCTCAATATGTAATGCAGATAATTTTTGCACATATGTGCAATAAAACTAATTGTAAATGATTTCATTACCATATTGTTGGATAATGGAAAAACAGGTTTAAAATATCCCTTAAAGAAGAATGGACAAATAAAATAAGGTATAGTAATGCTGATTACATAAATTAAAATAAAGCTACATGTCGATATGGATAAATCTCAAGAAAATAATTCTAAAATCTAAAAGAAAATTGTCTAACAATCCACTCAGTAAATCTGTAAGACAAAGCCATGGAACTCTATGGATACATTTGTACTTGTTGTTGATCTACAACATGATGGGATGATAGATATCAAATCCATGACAGTCCCTAGGGCTAGGAAGAAAGAAGAGTGTCAGGGAAGTGTGAACAAAGAACCTCAGCACTGCATGTTAACATTTTAGTTTATGCAAAAATTTCAGACTTAAAAAAAATCTGAAGGCAAAATGGAACATGTATGACAAACCACTAAAAGTGATCAGATAGGGACGTAGAATCTAAATAAAAGGTCTTAGCATGAAACTAAATAAAGATCTTAGCATGAAACATACAAAGTGAGAAATGGGAAGCCAGGAAATATTTCCTGAGATGTGAAAAAGTTCCAGATTCATTTTGTGGGGTACATGTCACATGTGACATGTGACATTTGTAAGTGAAGGTTCTTTTGCCATCATATTAACAGAGTTAAAATGTCCAAAATCCTTACATGAAGCCCGTACCATCCTATCATTCTTCAGAGTGTCAAGACCAAAGCATATTATGCGACCTGGAAAAATGTCAGCTCCTGGAAATTGACTCCATCACAAGAACCCTGTTAAATGACAAGGCCAGTTGGCCATATGGTCACTAGAGTTGGCCAGCACTATCTCAGAATACTTGAATTCAGACAGAAAGACACTTTTAAGCTCACAACTTGTTGTATATGTTAATGCAGCTGCAGACCCAGTGGGTACAACGTCACCACTATAGCACATGCACATGATTACTAATGCTTTCAATGAAATATGTGTTACCTTTTCAAATCAAAGACATAAAGACAAGCCATGCCAGAAGTATAATAGTAACAATTTGGAACATCACCCTCTCCTTATAGCTATCAGACTATGCATCAGGGAAACTACCTTCATGAACTGCTCTGCATCTGTGGTTTCTGGCCTGGAGGCCTGAGTTATTTGTGTAGTGTATAAAGGCACAAAAAATATTAGATTCAAACTATCTCTTGTCTCCCCCTCCTCTGCAAATAATCTTGTTCTGCAGTGCACTTGGTGAAAGCCTCTCCTGGAGAGATTAATGAGGTTAGGAGATGAGTTAAGTCATTTATTTTTCCATTCCATCTAGAAAGGATTCAAGGTTGCTGCTTTCAATAAGCAGTCTTGATCATGTGACCACTAAGCATTCCTGATTCTTTCGGTCTATCTGAATTTATTCATGAAGGCAGAAAGCATCATAAAAAGCCTTGGATGAAGCAACATGAAATTCAATAGGCCTTATGCCTTGCTTAAAAGCTTTCTCATGTGTCTAACCTGCATAGGTACTCTGTAGAATAATCTGTAATATATAGCAAATGTTGGCAGTCATGAAGAAGTACTCCATTTGGCTTCAAGTCTGCAATCATGTACAGAGACTGGAAATACCAGGAAAATGTTAAGTGGAGATTACCTTTGCTCTCACAATGCCTCCCCCTCCATCAAAATATCTCCGATTCTGTCTCTGTGGTACAATTTAGGCTAGTTTTTCAGAAAATATTTCAGGGAAACATACAAGAATTTTGATATTTTTCAGTACATTTTATCATTTACTAAATATGAGTATTGACTCTCATATATTCCGTCACGAAACGTTATGGCTGCAAGGGTCAAATGCTCCTGCATAGTCAATCTGCCTTGCTAGTAAAGATTTCTTTTACATTTGTTCTTACTCATATAATCTGTTTCACAATCAAGCTGTGAAACTCCAACTCCTACCTTAGATGCTTTTTCAATTCAACCTTAAAAATAATGTTTTTTGCTGGTAAAAGCTTCTTCCTGATTTCTGATTGCTTACTTATCTGGCAGCCCTGTTTCCTAGCAATGGAAAAGAGCACTTGAAAAGATGGTCATTTTCCTCATGAGAAAGAGAAAATTCCCATTTAGAAGGAGAAAAATACCTAAGCATTCCTATGGGCATGAATGCCCAATTATCACATATAGCCATTAATTATTTGGAGGATGGAGTGAACACTATCTACTATATCACTTATTTTGGTAACACTGTTGGCCTTACCTAATAATTTAACTTTCACTAGAGGCTGTCTGAATCAATGAAGTGCTTAGGTATTGAGTTGGCTTCTTTGCCCAGGAATCTCCTTGTACACAGCTGCTAAACACTATCTGGGAGTCAGTAAAGTCCATTGTATCTTAAATGAGATAACATAGGCACTCTAATTCTTAAATAATATGCATTTTTCTCTTTTCTGACTAAAACATATGCTTTGGAACAAATGTCTCTCTGCCTCTACTTTTTAAAACTACCCTGAAACATCAGAAATGAAGCTTATTGCCAGGGTGGTAATCAGTATCTGGTAGTGGCAGAATTCAATGTGAGGTTTTTAAGAATAATTATAAGAGGGAAAGTGAATAGTAAATTATTAGTATTTTAATTCTTAAGGTGAAAAATGATGGCTACAAAGATAAATACTAGTTTATAGTCAATAGAAAACTCTAATCATTTCTGAGCTAAATTGGAAATTACCTTGCATTTTCAAGATTTTTAAACTTTATTTTGTAATGATAAAATATATGAACTGATTATTTTTTACCTAGACCAGTGATGGCAAACCTTTTAGAGATTTCAATGATAACAAATAGCCAGCTGCAGCATGTGTGCCATAGGTTTGCCACCGCTGACCTAGACTGGATAATTATAAATAATTTTCTATATTATAGATCAAAAGCTAAAGTGCAGCCCTGCCCTTATCCCAGGAAGATGCACTTACATGGCCTTGAGGAATGATGGGATGTCTATGGTCTTTATACACTACCTGAGGGGAAAAAGGAATTTTTGGTATTCACAGAAAGGAAATAATCAGGCCTACAGTTGGTGGTACTGTAGGTCTAAATTGGGAAATTTAATATGAATTTAAGTTTTTGTTTTCAAGTACTTAAAGTAGAAATGGTCCTGGAACATAAATCATGATTTCTTTCCTTAAAAAAATGATTGGATAAATATCTTGATTCAGATCAAAAGAAAAAAGTGGTGCATCTGCTAATGCAGCTGCAGTCAGAGTAGGTACAAAGTGAACGCTACAGCCCAGCTCCACACTTACACACAAGGCCACTCACACTAATGGAGTATGTATTTCCTCTTAAAGTCAAAGACATAAGGACAAATCATGCCAGAAGTATAATGATAAGAACTGGGAACACCAAGTTACCCAAATCAGTTCGGACTTCAAGTCACTGATATTCTGTAAATTATCATCTCCTCCACTAATTCCAAGAAGGGTGAGTCAACAACAAATTTCTCATTCGTAGCTCCTCTCCTACACCATCAGTTCTCTCCTAAACAATATTAAGAGCAAGATTTTGTTTTTTATAAAGTATGTTTAAAGCCAGAAATCTTTAGAACCTCTCTTATATCTGACATTCTATAAACAAAATTCTACTAATGTCTGTGTCTTGTCATGGTCACTCTCTCTATTAGTATGACAGACTTTTCAAGCAGTTCACAAAAATCATTCTCTTAGTCCTCTTGGAAACACTGATAAGCCATCTTTCCTAGATTCCTTTATAGCTGGGTATAGCATATGACTGAGTTCTTGCTAATCCAGATTATGATTCAAAGTGATTCCTGTGCCTGGCACCTAAAATCTCCCATGCGCTTCTGACCCTCTTTCTCGGTCTTCCCATGGGATGGTGACGCTAGAAGTCCTAGAGTGATGGCAGAACCACAATATGGAATGAATCCCTGAAAGATCATGTGAAGGAGAGCCAACCCGGCTTGACACTCTTCCCTCCACAAGACTATTAAGTAAGAAAAAAAAATCAATTTCTTTTATGTAAGGTCTCTAAAATGTTGAAAAATATGTCTGCTAACATAACATCTACCCTAATGAACATGATTAGAGTTCTTCATAGACAAGGACTTCTTACATAGCTTCACAAACTATCGTTGGACCAGCTCTGCTTCTCATGCCAAGATTCCCATGTGAATCTTTAAGAGATTAATGTCTCTGTCACACTGGATAACAACCCTTATGGTGATGGAAATGGACGCTTTCCTTTGACTCTTACAGTCACAAAAATCAGCTAATGATTCAGTTTTGGAGTTCCAAATAACCAAGATACAGAATAATTTAAATTTACAGATAAAGAGAAAAATCAGACAATGGGAACTTTCCTTGGCGGGGGAAAAAAGGAAGGTTAGCAAATTTACCTGGAAAAATTTACAAACTCTAAAACAAAAGGGGGTATATTAAATAGTTTACATGGGAACAGAGGTTCAGTTTGGGATGACAGTAATTTTATCATTGCATTATATTCTTTAATCTCAAAATTGTCAGTTCTTTATTGATTCCTAGCAAGGGAGGGTAATCTCTAATCCCCAGCTGCACATTCACCCATTAGGAAATTTGGAGTACATGTAAACCAGCAAATCCCAGCCAGAAAGTTCACCAAAAAACAGCATTGAAAGAATATGGTCTTCTCTGCCATTCTGCACTCTGGTCTCTTATTCTACTCTTTTCAGATTCTCACAAAACTTACTTTTATTTCTGTTTCCCCAAGGCCACAAAGGAGAATGTGAGCCCGAAGGACAGATGGTTTCCCTGCCAATCATTCACCCTTTCTGAAAGAAGAAAACTCTCTTACCAACTTTCTCAGATTCCTATGGTTTCTGTATTCCTTATAAGGGACTTTGTTGATGTCATAGATGAAAATGTCACTATACACGCAAAACTATGGTCTGTCTCTACTCCCTGTCATCATATTTACTTCATCTATTAACCCTCAGAAACTTAATCCATACCTTCTGCTCTTGAACATACCTCTTTTACCTTGTCTTAATGCCCTAAACTCATGACTTTTATTCCAGTTCAGGAAAACACACAAGCAACACAAAGACAACTTGGAGTCTTCCACCATCATATTCAACACCACATCAATATCTAGGTCTGTGTTCTTTGCTTTCTGCCTATTATGAATTGACTAAATAAAATATACCTTTTCATTTCAGAAAATTAAAATTATATTTAGGAAAATAACTTTGAGAATATATAGACTGTAAATTAGCCAAAAATGTATATGTAAAAATTATATTAGTTCCCATGCCCTCTCATCCAGCCAAGGAAAATATTCTGGAAACAATTCTCTTCAACATCATTAGATTTCTCTTCACCTGATTATTCACATCAACATAAAATGATGCTCTAATCTCTAAGTTGTCTATCCATTGACCCACTCTCCATTGTTTTCTAGTTAGTGCCTTGGATCTCTTTTCCCTTTAGGAAGCATCTCTCAAAAGAGTCATCCATGTTCTCTGTCTCCAGCTCCTATCTTATTATTCCCTTTAAAACTCAATCTTTTCCAGCTATACACCCTAACACTTAGCCACATCTCAAAATGCCTACTACATATGACTGTATTTAGAAACAATATTATACTCTCAATTTAAAATAATAGTTTACTCTTTTTTTCTCTGAGTTTCTATCATTCAGGTAGTTTGTAGGAGGTAAAGTAGAGTGTGTGGAATTCACATCTCAAGAAGATATATGCGTAGAAGGAAGGAACATAATAAAGAAAGATGTCAGAGAAGACTCACCTGAGAGTAAGTGTTGCGAGGAGGAAAGTGAATGGAATTGGCATCCTGAAGAACTATCAGTCAGCCTCTGTCCATTTCTGAGACTAAATCTGTTCCTTTCTTTAAAAAGGCTCATACTATCCTAAGTAGTTTAAATATTCTTCAGGTAAAAAGTATGGTAAAGATTGTGAACAGAAAGAGGAGTTCAAAGATCTTAAGTGTGAAATAAGGAAATATCATTACATATTGTTAGGAAATAAAAGGAGATGTGGCAATGGGAAGGGAAAACAGATTGGTAGTGGCATTTTGAATACTGATTCTTGAGAACTAAAATCAGCATAATTCCCCCTTTGTGGCTTCAACAGCAATGGCATCAGCATACTTTCTCATTCTTATTTTTAAGCAATGCTGACACTGCACAAAAACAACATAATCCAATCTGTCCTTGGAAGTTGCCTGTGAACACAGCAGAAGTGCATTTATCCAGACTGACCTAAGACTCTCAGCTCATTTTGCTAGATTAACTATTAAGTCACAAACTTATCACAGTCCCAAACAGTGTCCCTCTTTGTAAGATTAATCTTAAAAGGACACATCCCAGGTCCTAAATCCCTATAAGCATATTTTCCCAATGTCATCATTGTCAGATAATGTTCCTTATTGTGTACAAGTATAACTTTTGTAGAAAATAGTTATTGCAGGCGGTCTTTTGAGATATTGCCAACACACAGGAGGGATATTTTAATTTTAACAGTAGAGAAGGCTTAGGGTTCTAAGAAGAAAAGATATTTGGGAAGTTATTAGAAAAAAATTGGGTAAAATTAAAAGAAGGTTGGGAGTTTCTAATAGTACATAATCCTAATTATAAAGCAAGGTTTCTCCTACTTTGAAAAGAGTATCAAGGCATAAAGTGTTTAGTTTCCTTTGCTGCAATAAGTTGACAAAATATTAATTTTTTAATATTCTGCATTAAAATTCTGTCAAAAACTCCTCAATTACTAGCCTAATTCCTTTTATTATTTCATCAGTTTTTACCATTTCTTCAAAGGACTGAAGGTCAACCAAGAGGCAGTTAGGGAAGCTAAACAATACTTTTTGTGGGACTCTCTAGGATCTTCCTTTCACACACACACACACACACATGCACACGCACACAGTTTCACCTATACGCAGGCACACAAAAGCACTGTATTCACAGAAATTATTCTATTAACTTTAATATCGAAAACTCCAGGATAATCATCACACAAGGTAGAACTCAGGACCCCAAAATATTAAGTCATACACAGCTAAATTATAAAAATAAAAGGCATTCCCTAATGAACATCTGATGATTTAAGTCTTTATGTTTTGATAACTGGAATAATGAAAAATATACAATGGAACTATCATTTTTTAAAATGTAATTAATTGTTGAAATACTGATTCTTTTAACTGAAGAATATGAATGATTTTCAAATGTCCAATGAATATTTTTTAAAAGTAGCAACAACAAAAAACAACAAAGAAAAAAATCAATAAATTCACAAATTGAACTTTAGAACAATTTTAATAAATTTAATAAAACTAGCAATTAATAGCAGAATTGTGCGCATGCACACACCAAGCAAATTGGAAACCCCAAAATAAACGGAAAATAAAACCTTAACTGTTGGTTTAGAGAAATAAAAATACAAATATAGTCAATTTAGAATGTAATTTAAATAATATGCATAAAAATTAATAAATGCATTCAAGGGTATTCTCAGAGGAAAATTCAAACCTCTGTTTTATAGTATTTAGAATAAAATCTATGGAGGAAATATATTAACTTAACTGCAAAACAAAGAGAAACATATAAAGGTATAAACATAAGTTAATGGATACCAATTCTTGGAAGAGATTGACACAGACAGACCGCTCACACCCTGACCAATAGCTGCAGTTGAGCCCCTAGATCTTGGTCACTAGTTCAGAGCCTTGAAGTAACTAAGAATATCATTCTATTGAATTGAATATAATTCTGTTGAGCTAAGACAGTAAGAAAAACTGTGTCACGAGATGTTTCCTTCAAAACTTATCTGAAATAGAGGCTTTTTCTCCAAAACTGAGAGAGAGAAGATAGAGTCGCTAATTCAATTAGATTCAATAACAAATCTTTGTATTCTTAAGAAAGTTACCTAAACCTTTTATCTCATTTGAATGGGGTCCTGTTTCTGACTACAATCCATAAACAAGATGGGAGCTAGCTACATCTTGGAGAATTAAAAAAAAAACTTTCTTGGATGAATTTTTTAAAATCCTTTTAAAAAATCATATGAACAGTATGAATTATTGTTTCTAGCATACTTTTTACTGATACAACCATGATTATGAAACATAACTCCACCTTGATCACATAAGAAGGTCTAAGAAAATACAAAGAAACTACACAAACTCAAGAAAAGTACTCATATAAGCTCATTATGTGCACACGTGGAAATGTCTCAATGAAACTCATTACTTTGTACAATTAATATGCATTAATTTTCAAATTTCCATGATAAAATGAAAAGAATATAACTAAAATACTCCCATCAGTACATGTTATAAAAAATAAAACATCACATTTTAAAATAAAATTCTGTTCACCAATTTTTACTGTATTTTTACCAATCCTTATTACCCTCTCCATCAAGACATTGAATATAAAAATTATTTCAATAAAAAGATGTGAAAGTTGTACAAATTCAAAAGGAAATCATGCATAAACAGTAAAAAGTAAATATCCCCACCATGATTGTCTCCAACCGAGCCCAGTTCTCTCTGCAGAGAAAATAATTGTTTCTGTTTTCTTAAGTATATTTTCACACATATTTTATGTATACACATTTATATTACATTTGCATGGAAATCATTTAATAATTACCTATTATTATTACCAGGTCTTTTTTTTACATTTTAAAACATATTTAAACAAAAAAGCTGCATCATATCAAATTTTTATTGTATGGTTATTATATTATCAGGTATTTTAACTAGATGTTATGAGGAATATTTCAGTTTATAATTTTTGCTACAAAGCTACATTTAAAATGAATGAATATAAAGCATGTTGTAACTGAGTGACAACAAAAATAAATTCCTATCAGATGTTTGTGGTTATAGATATAGAAGTTATTTTATTGTAGCCACAAGTGAATTTTCCTCTAGTGAATGTGAATAGATATGAAATTACCTGTTTCTTTAAGCCCTTGCTGAATTAGTCACTTTCCTGTCACTTGGACAAAATCCTCAACACCCACAAATTAAAGGAACGGTTTATTTGGCTTACGGTTTCAAAGGTTTTAGCTCACATTCTGATGGCCCCAAAGCATAAATAGCACAACAGAAGAGCTTGTCTGAGAAAAAGTGGTCCTGAATGAGCAGGGCACTCTGGGTATTTCTTCTCAAAGCCAAGTTTTTCAAAGGAATATATCCTTTTACAGTCTTGGGCCTGAGAAGGGTGGCTATTTCTTGAAAAATTCTCAAGGAATCTTTCCTATTGTTTCAATGCAAAAAGTACTTAGCTTCATTTTAATAACACTAATATTTTTAGCAGCCACATGTTTCTCAGACCCAATTTTATAGACTTACTTTCTGGCCAAGCTGCAAAATTCTTACATCTTTTGGTTTTGGTTTTGCTCATGATTGTCACTGCAAATCTGGCTAAAAGCAGCACATAGTACCAATGTCATAGCCTGAATGTTGGGCTGCCTTGAAATTTCCTCTGCCGGATTAATTAGCCCATCACCTTTAAATTCAACCTCACACAAAGTCCTAGGACATGAACAGAACATAGATAAATTTTTTGTCAGATTGAAACATGCACAGTTTCTAGTCCAGTTTCCAATAAAGTCCTCATTCCAAAATGAAATTGCATTAAGACTGTCATTCATACTCCTATTAGCATTCTAGTCTTCTGACCTGAGAATTATTCCCCATCTATCACTGCTCACATCATTCTACAACTCCTCTAGACTGTATCTCCAGACTTTTCCAAAATCCCAGCACAAATCATTTCCAAAGGTTTCTGAAACATGTGGTCGGATACAGTTACAGTGATGCCCCCACTTCTCTGCTACCAATTTTATGAAATAGTCATTTTTCCCACTGCTGGATCAAAACAGGTTTATTTGGCTTATAGTTTCACAGGGCTCAGTCCATAGCTGGCTTGCTCCAAGGCATAAATGGCATGGCAGAAGGGCCAGTCAGAAGAAAGCAGCTCAATCCCATAGCAGCTTAAAAGCAGAAAAGAAAGAGCCAGAAGAGAGGAAAGTGCTGGAGACAAGAATAAACCTTCAAGGCCATGTCTCCAGTGACCCACTATATTCATGCAAGCCCCACCTTCTAACAACGCATTCAGCTCTGAACTCATCAATGGATTAATCCACTGATAAGGATAGTGAAGATCCAATCACCTTCTAAAAGTCCCACCTCAGAACACATGAGAGCTTTGGGGGTACATTTAAAATGAAACCAATGTATTTTCATTTTTGCTAATTTAAGTAAAAAATCTCTCTTTAGCCTTAACTTGTATTTCTCCTTTTATAAGGGAAGCTTTGCTAAGTTTAGAAGACATTTGGTTTTCTATGAACTCTGCATCATTCTATTGGATTTTGTGTCTTGTGCTGATTCACAGAATCTCATAATTTGTCTAAGAGTTATTAATCTATTTACCCCTCTGCTATTTATCTGTTTTTCCTTGTGATGGTTTTTCTTGCCATGTCCATTTTTTAAATATCTTATGTATTTAAAATATTCATTATTTAATGACTTCTGTATTTGGTGTCATACTTCAAAAAAAATTTACTGCTCAGTTTATAAAACATTACCAGAAAGTATTTACTAATATTTTATGACCTCAATTTTTACACTATTAGTTCTGACTCATATGATATTTACTTTGTATAAAGCGTAAGATAAGGAACCAATTTTATCTTTATTTTCTAGAGAACAAAGCGATTCTTCCAACAGCATATAATAAATAATCCATCTTTTCTCCATGGATTTGTATGCTATCTTTATTGCATTAAAAACCCATATATTTTTGGGTCCACTTCAGGACTTTATATTCTGTTCTAATCAAATTACACTCATTCTAATCATATGCCACTTCTATTCTTCAAAACATAAGTTAGTGCTGTAAGAGGTTTTATCATGTGATAGAAGTAATCTCCATTACATAATTTTCAGAATATCTCTTTTACTGCTGAATTATTTTGTGGATTTTTTAGGGAATTTACTTTAAATTATTCTATTGGTATCTTGATAGGGTTTTCAAACTATAAATGTTACCCAAATTTTGTTCTTTGGTAGTTTAGTTGATGTCATACCTTCTTAATATGTATACATTAACAGACTTACTAATATCTATAATGTTATAGTATTTTTATAAATAATTTATTATTTTCTTAGCTTAGCATACAAATGTGTGTATGTGTGTCAAGAATTCCTGTTGTTCTAGTAAAAACAAATAAAATGTTTGGACAATAAATAGAGCAATACAGATTGCTAATAAACACCTGAAGAGAGTTAAACTCATTGGTGGTTAGGTAATAAGCATTACTATAACATTATATTTTTACTTTATAAAATTGTCAAAGGAATGAAGTTGTCCATACATTAGTATGCAAGTAAAAGCTTTTACCTCTCTAAAGAATCCATCAAATGCGTACATGCACCCATTCAACTTGTTTCTTTTTAAAATATCCAATGGCTTTGAAAAATCTTCCTAGCAAGACTTTACATGCCAAAACTTGAGAGCACAAAATTGTATGGACAGCATGATCACAGGATTGTAGCTATAATACATACTTTAAAAAATCAGATACATGCATACCTCCATGCATACAGTAATTTCTTGAGATTATGCAACTATTGGTGATTTGTATTTACTTTTATATTTCTGTATTTTCAACATCTTTGGACACAAAATGTTGTCATAAACAATACATATTATTAAGACTTAAAACAGTTTTCTTCTGATGCTTATAATTGAGTACTCTATCATAATATACTGTATAATCATTGTAGTATCTAGATCATGATTATAAATTTTCAATTATGTATATTTCTTTTAATTTGGATATTAGTTGTATCTATAATCAAAGATTATTGAGTCTATATTACTAATTCTATATTTACAACTCTCTATATGTATACCTGTATCTAATCTCTTTAGGATCCTACTCGATTATTTGCATGCAGAGGGAGATTCCCTGCAACATTAACAAAACCTGAGTTTGACAGCCTGCACACTTGCATGAAACTTTCTGAGGCACTAGGGCAGTGCATTCACATAGTGACATGGTGTTGGTAGACTCTCAAAATGAAGATAGCCTGCCATCAATTTAGACTTCTGTCTCTTCCACTCAGACATAACCAAAGTGGGTTTAGACATTTTGGAGAGTTGTCTATTTGGATGTAGAATTAAAGATACATTTGGCTTAGGTTTAGTGGGGTATATTTATGTGGTTTACACTTGCTTCCATGTATAATGCAGTTACTATAACAGCCTGATGTAGGAAAAGCAACTAGGGTGCAGATGTAGGAAAATACACTATAGTGCAGAGCAGAAATAACCCGAAAAATAAACTCTCCAGGGGCATCTGGTACTGCAAGTATGTGGATAAGATTGGAGAAACAAAATTTGTGTTTTGTGGAACCAGAACTTAGTTTGTGAAAAAAATGATAACAGATCTTATAGCAAAGTAATAGAAATACAATTTTTCCTAATTTTATTCTAGTTCTAAAGTGTCACACAATATTGTAAATGAACTCATAAATTATCAATCAGAATTTAAATTTTTTTAATCAACCATGATGAAAACATTGAATTATCTATCATCTGTATAGAAAATAATACTAACAGCTGCTGTCATTTGAAGAAGCAAAATGGAGTGCTCTAAGGAAAAAGATAAATAAAGATTATAAAGGAATATTAGGCAGTAAATAAAAAATTTTGCTCCTAGATATTGACTTATGTGGTATTGTTACATTTAATGTTTTAAATTTTACTATGATTCCTTCACATTTTTGAAATAAATTTTTTCTAAAAAACAGTTTACCATTGAACTTAATTTTGAATCTAAACTTTTGTTTTTTTCCTTAAAAAGAGGCCTCAAGTTTATATGACCTTCAAATCAAAAACTAGATCCACCTGGTATATGGGTGCAAATACATAAAAAGAGAGGACAGACATAGAAGAATACAGGTCAACTTTTTATAAATCATCACTATTTTGTGAATTTTAGTGCATTGAGATTTTTAAAGTATGTTATGAAAGGCTTTCAGTTTCTATGTCATATAACTTTTAAATAAAGTCCAGAAGTAATTTATTCCTAATTGTAAGTTAAATTTTAGCACATTAAATATAACATACTGTATTTCTATGGTTAGTTTTGTTTCCTACAAAGTATGTTTTTTTACTTTCTTCTCACAAATGGTCTTCACATTAATTAAGTATGTATGTTATTTATTTTTATCATTTGCATTTCCTTCTCTCTCAAATTTGTGGTTTTTAGTTGAACCATAGATTGTTTTATTATTTAAAAATCCTTTTGGTAATTTTACATTATTTATAACAACTAGTTGATTTGAAACTAAGAGTAAATAGAAAAGAAGGCAACTCTATTATCTGATGAGATTCAAAAACCAATACAACCAACAAACAAACAATCCCAACAGTTTTAGGGAAGAGCTAAAATGTTTTGCATCTATTCAAAATAGATGAAAAGGAGCCACACTATTCCTTTTCCCTATTCTTGAATGGAAATATTTTAGAGACATCAATTTATTACACAGCAGCCTCTGACAGCGTTAGGCAACACATGTTAAATCCATAAAATTACCAAGGTATTGGCTATAGCACATCCTACAACAAAGCACCTATACCTATAAAGAAATCCTAGGAACTCTGCCGAATGCATCCCAAAGTGGCATCCTGGTGATTCTGACCTTTACTGATTAGACCTCTGGCACTGAAAAGATTTCAAGGTCACCTCCTAACCAAAACTTTAGGGTTCTTCAACACTTTAGAATTCAAGAAACATTTCCACCCTTAGAAAAGCCTACAATTTCCAAGTGTTATTTAAGCCTCTTCAGTCTAAATCAGGTTGAGAATCTTAGGGTTGTGAGAAGGAACTGTCCAAATTATAGGTATCCACACACCAAATTTTAAAATATTCCGAATAACTTCAGGTTCTGAAACTATTGTCTAAAGCAGAAGAAATGATGCCAGGACGGTAGAATGTTGGGATGCTGAGCAATCCCTCTCACTTTTCTCATCTTTGGGTATTTGGTTTTACAGACAGTCATTTAGGTAGATCAGAAAGATTTGTCCTGATGAGGCGCCTGTTTTCTTAGCATTTCCTCTGAGAGTTGCAGCACTTCAAAGCTACTCCCAGCCAGGCCTTTTTAATTGGCAAGGAGTTGGTGAAAGGCATTATTCATTTTCACTCTGTTCACAAATTTCAGGTCATAGATTCCAGTAAATATGGATTATAGGTTAGACACATTTGAGTTTTTGTGTATTCACTCATTTACCAAATATTTGTGAAATAGCTATTTTCCAGATGTAAACACTCAGAAAATAGACATGCTTAAGGATCCACTGCCTGCTTTTAAATACGTTCTAATAAGAGGGATAAATACAGCAATGGATAATGACAATAAAATATCCTACCCTCTAAGTAGAGTGTTATGAGAGTACAAAAGAAAAAAGTAACTAATTGGTGCGTGCTATGTCCGTAGACAGGATGGATTCTACAGAAAGTTGGAAATATTCCTTAAGCAAGGAGAGTGATACTGGAGAAAGCAGGTCAAAGTGTTTTGTTTTTTTTTATTTGTGGTCTGTAATGCAGAAATTTTACAAGTGAGCTTAAATAATATTATCTAGCTGTTTGTGTTTCAGTATAAATGATTTAATTATCAATGACTTCATTAAAGATCAAGTCTATAATTAAAAAGTAATTGTGCAGTACAATAAACATTAAACATCAAAGAGGAGATAGAAAAATATTTGGGAGCAGGATATATAATATACCATGAAGGATCCATGCTCATTGCATTGTTTTCCATTTAGTTATTCATTCTCAATCATCTGCCGAGGCACTTCATTCATTCCTTTCACAAGAATGAATTTATATTTAAGCTTAAAATAAGCATGCCCAGATAAGCTTTTTAAATTTGTTTTATGTCTTATTTTTTTAATCCTCTGAAACACCTTACCAAAGCCTTGCATATGTGATCAGTACATATTGCCAGAAGGAATAATTAGCATATAAGGTAATGGCAGGCTTTATAATGTTACTCATTAGGTTTTTAGTCTTTCTTTACAGAACTGAGGAGTTAACTATAGACGTCATGACAAAGTGAAAAATGAAACAATAAGGTGGAGAAGTGAGCAACGGATGGTAATGGAGAGGTGAGAGGACCCTGCTGAAAATGTTGACAGAAGGAGAAAGAGCTAATTTTCTCGATCCCCTTGGAGCACCTCCAACATCACCAAGATTTCAGCTTTAAATATATTCTTATATCAAGTCACTCTGAAAATTTATTGTGTGAATGCGCACAATTACTTGCAAGGATCTTGAGCAGGCTCCTTTGTCACTAGTCCACAGGCACTGTGACAAAGAGAATATTAAAAGGCTCAGCTGGCCAAGATCCAGAAGGAAGTAGGCAGACCGAAAAGATAAGGCAGGTAGTTAATCTTCTGGAAGGTACTGCAGGTGAAGACAAGTTTGTTCACCCAGCTCCCTGACTCAAGTCTACTCAAGTTTGATTTGTTATCTGACTCAATGGGAAATCTATGCCTTGACACTGAATCACAAAGCAAGGAAGGCTTGGGTCACTAAATAAGGTCAGTCAATGCAAGAGAAAAAGCCTTTAGTCAAACTTTATACCACAAATGAAATCTGAGAAAAATCTGGCCCTGAGTATAAATGGCTCTAAGCACATTTATTATTACTTCAGGAAAGAGAAACCAATGAATTGGCAATGAGCCTCATTATTACAAAGCAATCTTTTTTATCATCATTCAATAATGACTGTAGATGGATATCTCAGCCAGAAAATTGCACTTATTGCAGAAAATTATATTACATGTATTATCATAAAGATGACATCTCAATTGTCAAAAACATTAAGTGCTATCTAGGTAGACAGCATAGATTCTACAGAATTCTCAACTGATTGAATGTTTCACATTCATTCTCTGATGTTCCATTACTCTGCTTGATATAAGCAAATGTAGTATTTTAATAGAATATGTATTATACAAACTTTCAGAACAAGCTCAAATTTTGTCATCTTCTTAAATATAGTTTACATGACTTTTATGATGACACTGCGAAATAATCCCATGAACTTTGTTAAAAATTTTGGTTTAGGCTGCAGAGACTAGGAATTTTTCTGAACAAAGTCACTGATGCAGAGATGATTTTTTTTTTAGTTACTCTAAGATACTGAAATTTCAACAGATGTTTTCTGGGTTCAACTAGAAATGATGATTTCTCATTTTGAAAGTTTATTTAAGCAATGTTCTTTTTTCATCTCAGTGTCACTGAAGTGTGGTTCTAAAGCCACAGGGGAACAGCTAAGAATGAAATCTAAAACCAAAAAATAAGAAACCAACAAGCTATCAAGAAATAGAAGCCACACCACTGAATTTTGTTGCCTCTAAAGCTTGGCCACTTACAGTGGTGCCTCGCTTCATGAACTTAATTCTTCTGCCATTCTGGGAAAGATGGCCACATTCATGTTCATACTGGAAAGAAACCACCTTGTGTTCATCGCCCAATGCAGAGTTTGCAAACTGAAGCAAAATTTTGCCAAATGGAACTGAATTGTTCACAAACAGAAGTGTTCATGAACGGAGGTATTACTGTACAGTTGTGCATAAAGTACTCTCTTACTTGCAACTAACACCTTTCCCACACATGCTTAATAGATGGCTATTTAACACAACTTCAGCATGTATTAAAGTTGTTAAAAATCTTTGTGTTCAAGACAATAACTGGAACACAGGTGTAATTATTGAATGAGCCCTGGGGAGAAGACAGGAGGGAAGTGACAGGTCACATGTTAAGTACATACTTAACGTTTAAAGAAACTGCCCTACTCTTTTCAATGTGGTCCTCTCATTTAACTTTACTAGCAGTGTATGAGAGACCAAGTTTTTCTACATCCTTGCCTGCATCTCGTACTCTCATTGCTTCTTTTATCATCTTGATAGAGTGAATAATGACATAGGGATTTAAATTTGCATTTCTCCAAAGTAAGCAATGCTGAACATATTTTCATTTATTTATTTGGTCTTCATCTATCTTCCTTGATGAAATGTCCCATGGAAGCCTTCAGTTCACTTTTCTAAATGGGTGATTTTCTTACAGTTGAAACTAGAGAGCTCCTTTTATACTCGTATACAAGCTCTTTACCTGATACAGTGTGTGACTTTTGAGTACTTGGTATCAGTTGCTAAGAATGCTTTTACCTTTATTTTCATCCTCTTAATAGGATTGTTAGAAACACAATAGTTTTAAGATTTTTTTTTAATAGAACTCAAACTTGTCCTTTTTTAAAATTATTTTATGGATCATGTCTTTGGCATCATATCTGAAGATGTCTCTGACTAATCCAAGATCATGAATAACTAACACTTATCTTTCATTTTCTCTTAGTTCTTTATACATACAGCTATCCCATTTCTTCTCGCCTACTTTGCCTTTCCTCCATTTCCTTCCTTCTTTGTTTTAGCCTTGCATCAGGTAATAGAGACACTATATCAACTTCAGGTGAAATGTTTACTTCCACATGGGTACGATTCACACTAGGCCTCCATCTGGGCTCAGTATGCTTTGGTCCTATTATCTCGATGACCCACTCAGACTGGCTTCTTGATTAGTTTCCTGCTCGAGGTGGTAAAAGGTAGGCCTACTTGGACACTCAGGTCAGGACAATAAGTAGAAAGGAAATTTTCCTCTCACATTGTTTGTGAGATTGAGTAAATAAGATATTGTGCTGCAAAGAAAATAAAAGTCTAGGCAAGTATAGCTCAAACTGAAATGTCTTTTTCATAAGGCAGACAAAGAAATAAAAAAGAGCTAAGTAAAGAACCAAAAGTAGAGAAAACAGAAAAGCAAGTGAAAATGAGAAATGATACAGTTAGCAAATGATGGGAACTAAAGTTTTTCCACTCTCATTCAATGAGAAAAATAAACCTAATGATAATTTTTAAGTCTTACAGTTAGATTCACCAATATCTAAAATATATAAAATACTAAAAAATTAGATCCCTCAAAAATAAAAGACCCAATCAAAAAATGAGCAACTAAAATTTTCAATAGATACTTCTCAGAAGAAATAGTACAAATGGCCAATAAATAAATGAAAAAAAGTTCAACATCACTGGCCATTAGAGAAATGCAAATCAGAAGTACATTATGATACCATTTTACCCCAGAAAGAATAGCTGTCATTGAAAGATCTAATAACAAATGCTGGCAAGAATATTGGGGAAAAGGACTCTTCTACATTTTTTTGTTGGGAGCAGAAACCAGTACCATTATGGAAATCTATGGAGATTCCTCAAAAAACTAAACATAGAAATTCCACTTGACCCAGCTCTCCCTCTTTTAGATGTCTAAAAAAGTTAAAATTAGCATATTTAAGGGATATGTGCATATCTATGTTTATATTTATAGCAGCACAGTTTATAAGAGCTAGTTCTTGGATCCAATGTATGGATCAGGAAAATGTGGTATTTATACACAATGGAGTACTATTCTGCTATAAAGAAAGGTAAACTTGAGGCATTTATAGTTAAGTGGATGCAATTTGAGAATGTAATGTTAAGTGAAGTCAGTCAGACTCACAAGATTAAATATCATCTGGTTTTTCTTATATGAGAAACTTACTCTACACACACAAGCCTGCACACACACACAACAAAATAAAAAAGTAGGGAGAAGTTCAAATAATATCCCCAAATTATCTTTGTAGTTGTTCCAAAAATATTTTAATATAGATGCTGATTTGTTTCATTTATACTACTAGTTTCTTAGTTTCCTGAAAAGAAAATTTTGTGCTATTACCTGTTTATTTCTTCTTTGTAAGAGAATCTTTTTGTCTATGTCTTGTACTCAGTGTAACTACTTTGAAGAGAATGATATGGCATGTATTAACTCTTGTTATTCACTTGCTATGAAATTTTATTTTATTTTTTCATAAAATAAGGAAATTATTAAAAAATCTGCAAACTTACATTGATTACTATAATAAAACATTTGATTTTTTAACTGTGTCTTATGAATAATATGAAAGTTTCCAGGAGCTAAATGATATGTGATATTACAACAGATTGAAAATAATAGCCGAGATATGAGAATACAGCTCTTTTTCATTAAGCCAAAAAACAACAGACTTAAAATTATATATAAAGTAATGCTAGTCTTTTCATAACTTTTTTCTTGTTTCAAAAGGAAATTGATAGGACTGGAGAAAAACACAATGGTCTCATTGAAGGAATCCTTCGATAGATTTAACTATTCCTCTTCACACTAGATGAAAAGTTGATAGGAAACCAAGAAACACTGTCAAAATTAGACTATTTTCATATTCTACCTAAAGCTAAAAAGATGAATACATGAATTTCAAATAATGTAAATGCCAAAATTAGGAGGAAGGAGGAGATGTAATGTAAATGTAATAAATTCCTCAAGCTTGATTTCCATAAATAAACAAGGTAGGTATATATACATTATTTAGCACAGCTATTCCTCATTTAATGACCAAGGTCCAGTCCTGCGAGTTGGTCATTATATGAATTGGTCGGTAAAAGAGGAATTATATATAGAATGAACATTACAATATTCAGAACAAAGAAATGGTCAAAGGAAACTCCAACTTGATGTCTTTGCTTTTATTTATATAACTCTTACATAACAGTGCTATAATGTATAACAGAACACAAAGTATAGTGTCATACTCTACAATACAATCAGTGCAACTTAAAGTACTGTATAAACAAAGTATACTGTAAAGAAAGATACTGAGTCTCTCTAAACAAGATGTACAGAGTTAAACCAAACAACAGACTGGTCCCAAGTCCAAGTGGCAGGTGGAAAGTCCGATCAGCATTTCTCTGTCATAAATCCTAAGTGTTGTTTAATGGATAGGTCACTAAATAAGGACCATCTGTATTAGGAACTTACACTTCAAACATTAGAGAGTAAAACCAGTAATAGTGATTAATAGGAGTATGGAAGTGACTGAGTATTTGAGCCGAACACAAAATAATAAATTGAAAACCTAACCTCCAATATGATGGCATTAGAAAATAGAACTGCAGCTAAGTAGGTGGTCAGGTCATGAGGATGGAG
Source organism: Heterocephalus glaber (assembly GCF_053883595.1). Classification (NCBI taxonomy): domain Eukaryota; kingdom Metazoa; phylum Chordata; class Mammalia; order Rodentia; family Bathyergidae; genus Heterocephalus; species Heterocephalus glaber. The sequence goes on along the minus strand of NW_028258156.1, from coordinate 19,069,843 downwards.
ACTTCATGAATGAGATTAATACTCTTATGTAAGAGAGCCTAAAGAGTTCTGTCACTGTCTTGCTACCATATGGAGATAAAACAAGATGGTGGAAGTGTGCAACACAGAAGAAAACCCTCCCTAGACTCCGAATCTGCTGGCCACCTCACTCAGACCTCAGCCTCCAGAACTCTGAGGAGCAAGTTTGATTTCTAAGCCATACCTAGTAGTTTGTTATAGCAGTCCAAATTAAGAGACAATATATTTTTCTAAATTTTATAACTTTTCCAAAGTGTATCTCTTACTTTTATACTAATAATTTTCAAAATATGTTTCATTTATATTTCATAATACCCTAAATTCATACTTGCCAAGCAACTATCAGCTTTTATACTTAGAACCTTGAAGCATCTCCAAATTGTTTCTCAGATCATTTATTTTCTATATGTACCCTTACATAACCAATTCATGTTCTTTTTAAATAAAACATAAGGGAGGAGAAGTTTATTTTTGGTTTGTGGTTTCAGTTGATGGTGGGCTGGCTACAAGGCAAAAACAGCATGGTGGAAGGGCATGATAGAAGAAAGCTGTTGAACCCATGGCATCCAGGAAACAGAGGGGAAGGGATAGAGACAGGAACACATCCTTCTGAGTGACTCCTTCAGTGGGCCACTTGCCATGAGGGCCCACTTCCCAACAGCACATTCCACTACTAAACTCATCAATGGATGACTCCATTGCTGAGCATAATGCCCCATGATCCCGTCACATTTTCCTGATGGATGAATATACCTGATGAAGTCAGAACTCCCACAATTCAATCATTTCCTCAAGACCCCATCCATTGGCAATGAAATCTTTTTCAAGTGTTTGGGAGGACATTTCAAATCCGAACCATAAGAAGCTTCCAGTGAGTTTTCTTTGTATGGACAATTAAATGTCACATATTAAAAAGAAAAGTAAACTGTGTGGCAGTTGAGTCATTGCAATAATGTATTTTGTTTTGTTTTGTTTTTTGGTACCGGGGATTGAACTCAGGTCCTTGTTATGTTGGGTATTTTGTCTCAGTAACAGGAAAGTGACTACTAGGCTAAACTTTGAAAAGCATTGAGATGGAGGAATGGTCTTTTGGACCCTCATGCTAAGGAAAGGGGAGAAAATTTTATTGCCCCTGTCTTTTCCAAGAATACTGACCACAGCCAGATTCTTGTTTACGTTCCAACTACACGGAAACTCGCTCTGTAGCTTACCTCAGAATAAGTAGTAGCTGTTTACCGAGAGACACAGAATTCTAAAGGTGATTTAACTACCAAGAGCACAGAGCATCAAATATCCCTCAGCAGGGGATGCAAGCACAAGGACCTAATGATAATCACTTCCACAGAGCTTTGACACCCTCAATTGATAATAAACTTTTGAAATGATTATAGGTGAAAACTTTCAGAACTCTTAATTATGAAAGCTGTTTGCCTTTACATAACAACTGCAAATTTATCTTTTTCATTTTTGTTAATATGAATAAGTAATGTAACTGCTTCATATCAAATAATGCAATAAATTTGATTAATCTCTAAACTTGATTCAGATGTTCTAGGAAAAATTCCAATTCCACTTAGCTCCTTTTTCATCATAAATATTGATGCTCGAGATCAAAATTGATGTATATGTGACATAATATTTACACACCCCAAGAAGTTCCTGGATCATTTATATACTTCATCATCTTTGAACAAACTGTCATAAAATCAATTACAGTCCTCAGGAAATTAACTCGACATTGACAATCATTTTCATTCAAAGCTAATTTTATAACCCACTATTTTTTCCTGAGGTAAACAAAGTTCTTATGTGTCACACATTGGCCATGACACAATACCACAGATGAGCAGGTAAACTAAGTAAAATACTGGGGCAAGACCATGGTGTAAGAAAAAGGTAAGATCAATTATTACTTAGGAAAGTGAATAACCCTATGAACTTTTATAAACTATATCATAGAAACAACAACAAAGGGCAAATGAAGCTAAGCAAAAATTATAGATCAGTACCACTTGTTTTAGAATATGAAATCGTAATATTAATTTTAGCATATTTTAAAGAACACAAAATATCAGCTTCATTCATTTACTCAATATTTCTTTTATACTATGAAAGAATTTGAAACCACTTCCTAGTTTTCATCTCATTGTTCTTAGTTATTAAATATTTTTACATCACTAGAAATAAAGCAAGTATTAACCACACCAACTATATCAAATATTTACATTTCCTGTGATATGCAACATCCATACTTTACCTCAGAATAAGTAGTTGTTGTTTACCAAGAGACACAGAATTCTAAAGGTGACTTAACTACCAAGAGCACAGAGCACCAAATATCCCTCAGCAGGGGATCCCATTGCACAGTAAAGTCCTATTGATACGAAATCAAATGCTGGCTCTGGTGCTTGTCATCCTGGGCTAGTTACTTAACTTCTCTCAGCCCTATTTTCCTCATTTGTAGACTGAGGACAAAGGGATCTATCCCTTATGTAGAAAGTGGCATACAAAATTAGTCCAGAGTAAAAATCCTGGTCAAATACAAGAAATAGTAGCTTTTATTTTCAGAAACAACTTTTTTACTATAACCAACATCCCAAACAGTGTGGGTGGCAACGACACAATGCTCCTGAATGAGATTTCTCCAGTCTACATTAGCACATCTCCCCTGACCAGGAGCTTACAAGCTTGGCCAACCCATTCACAGACTAATTTTTAAATGTTTTTCTATCTCATTGGATCTACCTTTTATTACTTGTATATTTTGTCTTACTAATGCCTGCTGGGGTAATCCAGTATAAATGTACTTATTTTGATTTGATGCCAAAAGTAATGGCACCAGGAACTTCTTTGTGACAAATTCAAAGCTTGTTAATTCCATGTAGGCCACATTACATTGTCTGCCTTCAAGGTACTTTTCCCAAGATTAATCCACAGGATAGTCAAGCAAATGTTTAAGCCACTCATTGCTGCATAGAGAAGCATCAGCACTTCATCCACAGAACTTTCAAGAACCTTCTAGAGAAAGAAAAATATGCTCTTAAGAAAATTGCTCATTTGTTGCTTCTACCTAGCTTCATGTAATACAGGCTTGTCTTGAACAATTTCACATCGTGGAGAACTGACCATTAAAAATAACAAGATTCATGAAAAAATAGAATTGGAGCTATCTTGGAACTTTGTGACCAGAGCAATAACAAAAACAATAATAGCACCAACAAAGGAGCCAGTAAAGTTAAATCTCTGCAAGCATGACTGTCAGAAAACCCTTTGCAATATAAGAGACTCTGTGTTTCCTGCTTCCAGAGTCAGGTTCTTGGAGAGTTTACTTTTGATAGAGGGTTTTCATCAGAATTCCTCTGTCATACATTATTTTAATTCAAGGTGAAATGTATCCATATCTGTCTCATCTGCACTTCCCAAGACAGCTGAACATGGTGGAAAGCCAAACACTTTTTGATTTAAAGAACTACTTCTTGCTCTAAAGGAAGCCACTTCTAAGGTTTTCTACCCCTTTGTAAACTCCTCATTCATTGTCAAGGTGCCTTTTTAATTTTTACACATTTTCCCCTGACTACTTCAAAACATTAATAGGTTGGGGATAATTGTGCCTGTGCCAACATAACCTCTACAACATCTACTTTATTCTTAAAGAAAGTTACTCAGTTTACCAATAGTGCATGAGGTGATTCAAATCAAATAAATTACAAAGGAACAGACTACAGTAACAGCTGCATCTGCTTCAAACCCTGGGCATCTGATTTCTGCAGGTGCTTTTCAACTGTCTCATCACAGTGATCCCCAAGGACACTCAGCACATTGGTCCTTGGAATGATGGACTCTGGGCACCCACTTATTTCTCCAAAAACAAAATGTATTAAGAAGTCTTTGAGGTGAGCAGAGGACATTTTAAATTTTTATTTAAAATTTACACACCACTTACTTCCAAAAACGACTTTAGCTAACTGCTAGAAAGGAAGGGCTCCATGCCAAAGAGAATTTCATGCTCTTTTTGTTTGTCATAACATATAAATCAGATATAATTTCTACCTAAATTTTAGTGGCTCCAAATGGATAGAGAGCTTAGTGCTTAAGCAGATAGATACTGGATTCAGACAAATCTGAGTTTGAATCTTGGCTTGTCACTCATTAGCTATGTGACACTGAATTAACTCACTTCTCCAAGACTTGGCTTCTTTTGTGGAATGAAGCTAATAACATCTCTTCACAAAGTTCTTCTGGATAAGAAAAGCAATAAGATGCTAAACAATATCACAAATTGTAACTATGATTTTTTTAAAAATTTCATTATTACTTTGTTTTATGCCAAGAATGGATTTCATTCAGTACAATCATACAACCATGCAACATCTATCTATACACTAAATGCTTTGCAGTTTCTAAAAGTTAAAATAAGAAATTTTTAGCTTGGGTAGGCCTCACTTTCTCTGTGAAATGCTAGCCCAAACTTACAATACATTCTGGTGTCTCTTAGCCATGCTGAATGTCATTGAAATCATATAATTATTGAGAAGCCAGACAAGTAAAAGTGAAAAGTGTAGATCTAAAAGGAAAGCTGGAGAGCTTGCTCAGTCAATAAGAGTGATTGGAGCTAGTTATCTCTCCTGCCTCTTTCATTATCCCTGGAGACATTTGGAGGTTATAACTTAACCTGTTTATAACACCAGATCAAAGAAAGAATCTCTTTGTAGTAATTAATATTTTAATAGCCAGTTGATGAACCAAGCTTCCTAAGGGCACATGTGAGAAAAATAAAGGAAGACACATATAACCAACCTTTTTATCCCTTTTGATTAGTTTCAAATTGAAGCTTTTAATAATGGCCCTGGTGTGTTTGTGAATCAAGAAAACACTTCTCTGGCTGAGACAATATGCCCTATATTGGCCATTCCTAGAAGATGCCAGTTTTAATCACGACCTGTCCTTCAGGATCTTGCTACTGAAAGCATCAGCCCTGGACCATCAGCATCAGCACTGCCTGAGAACTTGGCAGTAAAGCAAACATCTCGTATCTCACCCAGACCTTCTGAATTGGCATTTGTATTAGAAAAAGAGGCCAGGGTGAGGCCAGTCCACCGTGTTTGTGAAGCACAGCTACATGTGTGTCTCTAACCCCTTTACTCTCCCTGAACAACTACCCAGGTCCCCACACGACCTACCACTTCGATGATCTTTAGTGTCACTTCTACAATAACTGGGTATTTGTTTTCCAAAAATCTGTATTCTTCAAAATCACATCAACATAATGTGGTTGATAGGAAAAACAAATTTTGGCAGGATCATTCAAAGTCTAGTCTGTTTGGAAACCAGAGCCACTAACCATCACCTTAACTGGTGCCTCCAGAGATAAGACGCACTGCCAGGCAGATGCTAGGCATGGCTGGAGGCTGCTTTGAAAACAGTAAAATTCACAAGAAAGTAGACACGCGGGCTTACAGCTGCAGAGGCAACGCAGATATAATTGGTGCTCTGGGTGTGGAAAGGTGAACATCCTGCCAGAAGTAGAAATCTGGGGTTCAGTTCTCTGGAGATGTACCCATAAGTGCCAAAGCTCCTTCTTCATTGTTTTAAAATACAACCCAGAGTACATTGGTGTAGTCTCTGAGCTAATGGATTTTGCTTTCCTTACAGAAGTTTCTAATTACTTGCTACACCAGCCCTTTTTCCTTAGGATTAGATACTGATGGACTAACGAAGTTTGCCTTTATGTTAGCAGTATTCTCATATTTATAAATAATACCAAGTTCATAGTTGTTATAGAAACAGGTATTCTCATATTATTCCAATTTTTTCTATAAGACAGTCCCCACAAACTCACTCTTTCTAAAGATTTGATGATTCATTCTAGATGCACTTGACAAAAACAGTGCATAATATTCTGAAATCAGTTTTAAGATGGAATTTAAGATATACAGAAAAGATGTAGTTTAGCAGAGATCTCTCAAAACCTTTCACATCATACAATACAAGCTTGTACTTATACACTGTTGTCAACTCTCTTCCTCCCTTTTCTGCCTATTTTCCTTCAGCTATTACAGCTCACCCACTATGTACATGGCAATATATTGGATGCCACAGACAAAATACCTTGTAAAATTACAACACCATTTGGAGAAAACTATTGAAACATCAGTAGAGAAACCACAAAAAATTGATCAAAGTTTACATGCAAACTTTTATATATTTACAAACTTTATAAATATTTAAAAAGTACAAAGTTTATTCTTATATTTTATATATATTTACAAAGTTTATATATTTACAATTTCATATTTTCGTTTATATATTATATAAATATTGCAGACTCTTTATATATTTATAAAAATTCATACAAAATCATTATTGGGAAACAAGTAATTTATCCTAAAGAGACTGTCAAGGGGTCACTTTATGAGCCTCAAGTTTGAGAAATGCTACTTGATTAGTAAGTTGTCCAGCAGTTCCAGAGATGCTGTGAGAATATAGAAAGTGACCTAAATCTAAGGAAAGGGATTATTATTAGGTGTTTAAAAGACTATCCTATAGTGAAAAATCTTCTAAGTTATAATGGGTACAGTGTTTGAAATGTCCAAAGGTCAACATTGGTCACGTTACAGAAGGATTATTATCGAACAGAAAGTCTAACCCATTTCTCCCAAATACACTTTATGTTGCACTTCCAAACTTGTACTAATACTGCGCTCACCTGAAGGCAAGTGATAGTCATTTAGGCCAGATACTAACTACACCAACAGCTTGTTTTGTGTGCTGGTTCTGCCCTGGGAAAGGGAGGACAGTGATGCAATTAGCCCAGCTGCAGAACCTCCCCTTGTGTGTGGCATCACCAATATTTTATCATTATTTTATCATCACAAGTCATCACCAGTCCACAACGAATGTGGATTAAGGCATTTGCTGTGTGTCTAATAGTCCCTGTAAGGGAATTCTCTGGTCTAAAACTCCCAAGTTGTCTACCTCAACCCAACAGCCATGTGAAACTTCCATACAGGAAATTGTGCAAGTGAGAGACTGTGTTATTTCGTGTATCACTAAAATTAGCACGAAATCCCACTCCCTTCAAGTAGTCTAATTTCGTTAGGTTTTTTTGTTTTTGTTTTTGTTTTTGTCATTTAGGTATTTTAAAATCAGGTCATATAAAGCTATTTGTCTTAATTTGTCATAAGTAAACAGCAAACTTGTAATACTTGATTGCCAGTAGGATAGCTGTGCAGCCTTCTGGGGGAACAGCGGCTTTTCCTGGAGGCGGGACACTTGGCTGAGACAGGAAGACATGGTCTCAGCTGTTACAGAGCCGCAGCACTCAGGCTGTGCCCCTGCCTGCCAACCGCGCACATTCGGGGTGCAGCTTCTGACACGCGCTGTTTCGCATCCGACAACAGCTTCTCTTCCTTGACGGTGAATCACATATCTGACCTTAGGATCTAGAATCCTAAGAACGTAGTATTTCTTTTCCCCCAACTTCTAGTTCCCCTTGCACTGCTCCTATTCATCTTAAATTTTCTACATTGCCATGTTAATCCCTTCTGCCAAAATCGGGGGAGTGTATAAAGTTTATAGTTGACGTGTCATCATATACATATACACACTTGCATTTTTCATCATTGTGTATCTGTGCATGTGCATGTGTCCACATGTGTATGTGGGGCACATAGTATATGCACATGTATAAGATAATGCAAAAAAGAATGAGAAAACCATTAAGATCAAAAAAGGATAATGGAAAGCAGTTTTAAAAACATATCTAATACACTATTTAATTTCACCTTATTTGGTGTTAAATAATTTTACAATGTAGCTTATACATGATTTCACTATCCTAATTACCAACATGAATATCTAATTTTATTATCGATCTTTTTATCACTTTAAACAAAAAGTAAATATTTCTAAAAGTTTCCAGGTTATCCACAAATTATTTTTATTCATTAGAAGTTCTCATATATATGTTACTCTTGGTATTTTTATATTTCATTGAAAATACTCTCTACTTTTAAGTGCCAGGGATTTAGCTCAGTGGTTCCACTGCCTGCCTCACAAGCACAAGGTCCCGAGTTTGATCTTCAGTACCAAAAAAAAGAAAAAAGAAAATACTCTCTAGTTTAAATGTTTTTCTGACAAGTGTGTTGTTTGTAAGTTTTAAGTAAATTTTCCTAATGATATTTTTACTTATTAAGAATAGAGAGTTATTAGATCTTTTAAAAATATGATTTAATTATAGAATGGATGTCAGTCTTAAGAAAACAGGCAAATATATTATACAAATACTCCTACAAAAATAATTTCAAAGTAATCTTTATGAGTTAAAAATTTCATTTTATGAAATATTGATAACACACTTAAAGTAGCAAAAACTACTTAAATCTTCTTTGCCTTCCAAATTACCAAGTTTTTTCAGAAAGCCTCTATATTATTTGGCAACAAATTTGTCTACTAAAGAAATCAACTTAGAAATTTCTCCAAAAAGAAAAATCCAAATAGGGAAAAATAGAACAAAATGTACAGTTAGGTAGTCTCTAATCATTTATATCAAGTAACAGGAAAAAGCTGAGTCATAATTACTCATATTTAATATGCAAGAGTTTTATTAATGCAGGATGAGAAGCCACAAGTCTTCTTTGCCTATTTTTATCTATCTGTTTTACAAAACCTTAGGCTTAGGCTCAAGTTTACAAAAACTTAGGCTCAGTTTATTAAAAACTTAGTAAATACAGGATAAATACCTCAACAATATGGCTTCAAGCTGCCACTTCTGCTTGCAAATATTCAGGGAAAGAAAAACCACTTCTCTCAGATGTCTTGCATTGAAAATTCCTGTAATTTTTTTTTCTAACATACAAAATTTTTTTTCTAACATACCATGTGTGACAATAAAAATGTCTTTATCAGTAAAAAAAAAAAAAATTCTAAAAGTCAGCATTTGAATTCTAAGAAAGTTCTAAGAAAGTCCCTACTATAAGAGCCCATATCTTTCTCTTAAAGAATTACTGTGGAGAACTTTCTAGAAGTTTCTGGAAGTTTAAATAGAAATATTTTCTAGCCATTTAAGTTTGGAAGATATTAAACCAGATCATAAGAGCTTAGTCTGGCATGGCCCTGGCACCATGAGAACCTAGACTTTGTGTATTTAAGTTCCTTGTTCTCTCAATAACCTTGCTCTCATTTTCGAGTTATATAAATTACAAACTTACATAATTCCTCCAGGATTTCTTCTGTTTCCTTCAAGGCAATGATTATGATAACATACAGCCACAGTTTTTCTTTTAATTCTCTTATTTCAAGATTCAGATCCTCGAATGCCATTTTAACAATCACATTTGCCTTCGATTAGGCTTGATTCTTTTCTCAAGATGTTAACATTAATGTGACTCTTCCCAGCACACATAGACACACATACTGTCATTCAAAAACCTCTTCCCTCCACAGGATGAATCAGAGCCTCAGCTATCTGAACAGTCGTGTCAAACAGAAACCTTTCTTTCTCTTAAGTCTGATCTTCTCTAGAACGGTGTCTCTAACTCCTGATGAACAGAAATGTATACTCAGAGGTCCCTTATGCCTTTCCTTAAGTGTCCATAGGAAAAAATATCCATATTATTTGTTTAAACTCCCCAAACTTATTTGCTTTGAACACTGAACAATCAGGGTATCACTCCCTAAGGAAGGAGACTTCTCACCTGACTACCTTAAAATAAACCACTCTCAACTATGACCACTCTTAACTTCAGGGTCCAACTTGGATCCTGCACCTGGGACCAGCGTGGGACAGTCCATGTGGTGTCACATGGCTTGAACTATACATGGACGGACCTCTAAGAACAAGGGGAGGGATGTGTAACTGAACAGCAGCCAGTGAGGCTCACTGAGTATAAACATATATGCCAAGAAACGAAGTCCTGGAGCTCCCAGGCAACTTGCACGTGATTATTTCATGTCCCAAGGGTTCCAAACAATAAGAAGATAAGTCTTATATTCAGCCAAAAATGATCTTTACATTAAAAAATTACAATACAGGAAAGAGCAGAGGGGTACAGGCAAGGGCACTAAGCAGAGATGAGCAGAATAAGTGTGGCTGCCTAGAGGAATGTGGGTACACTGATTATTTACTCTAAGGAACTATTAAGGACCCCAGTCCTTTAGCTAGTGGGAGTAATCTAAGTTTCAGGTCTCAACTTACATGTTACATCATCACTTGGAGTGATCTTCCCTAAACCTCCCTAATGAAGGAGAAGCACATCTCCATTGTCTTTGCATTATATTGTCTTTGCATTATATTGTCTTTGCTTTTTTTCATTTACAACATTAATTGTCCATTGCATTTACTGATTTGTTTGTATATTTACTTGCCTGGCATAGTGCAGTATGTGGCTATGGAGGAAGATTGGATTCACATACTGGTTCTGCCACTCACTAGCTGTGGGACCTTGGGCAAGCTTCTCTGTGTCTCAGTGTCTTCACTCACGTAATAGTAATACCTGTTCCCACTGTGTCACTGTGAAGATAAACAATCTCCTATACACCATGTTTCCACATTTACAAATATTGACCCAATGTCTACTACATTACTTGGCAGGGATTATATACCGAAAACTTGAATATGAACAAGATGGGAACTTGACCATGTTAAGAATTATAAGGACATAAACTTTGTTGAGATGAAATAAAAAATGAAAATCACTTATCTTCGCTGCAAGGCACTCAAAATATCACTGTACTGATTTCTGAGCAGAGTACTGATGAGGTTCGGGTCATGCTGCCTCCAAATAGTTCAAGCTAAACACATGTGAGAAAGCCAAAGATACAAGATCACTCTCTAACTTCTCCCATCCATCTCTCCTAGGGAAGGTCACAGTTGTCATTTGAAAGGTGATTTCCCTTTCAAAGGAACAGGCTGCTCTCTCTGAAGACAAAAGCACACAGAGAAGTATCTGGAAGAGAAGACTGATAAACACTCCTCGCTCCAGATTACCATCAAGTCATACCATTTCCATCCACTCATGCCTCTCCACAGGCATCCAATTCTTCATCAAAACTAGCATAAAAAATACACAGGTTTCCATGTTCCTTTGAGTTTCCAACTCCTTATGAAGGCCCCTGTGTCACATAAAACTTACATAAATTAGTTTGCTTTTCTCTTGTTGATCTGTCTTGTTAATGGGGGGGACTCAGCCATTAACCCTAGATGAGAATTAAAGATATTTCTTTTCTCTAACATCATCACATTAAGAGCTTCTTCCAAGAACTAAAAGAGAATAGGAGGGGGAGGTTGAATATGCTAAAAGCCTATTATGCCCAAGTAGGAACATTAAATTCAACAATTAATCAATAATATTTACCGTAAATAAGGAGGAACAATGGCATATTTGTAAATTATTAGAATAGTTTTAAACAACACTTTATTCTGGCCCTTGTCTACACAAAAGCTTACATTTTCTAATAGATTAACTGTATGCTTATTCTCTCCTTCAAGTCATAAATTCTTTATGTTTCATGTTTAAATATCTGAGCATTAACAGCAGTTATATTATGAACATAAATCACAAGAGCATAGTAAATATCACATTTATAATTTAGAAAAATTGAGGATTAGTTAAAATTAGAGACTGTAGATTTACATATGGCTTTGAAAAGAATGTCACTATTTCTTTGATGAAGTTAGTAACAATGTAAAAAGGAATTAGGGGATTCTTTTCATGGACAGGAAAACTTTATGTTTTCTCAATCATGCTGATATAAAATTAGGTATAGTTTGGAAGCTTGAAATGTGCTTTAAAATGGCTTTTAAGGAATTTTAAAATGTTCTCCAGTATTCAGCTTCAGCTACTATATTATGTGACTAGATCACAGAGATGCACCCCATTCCATGCTCAGTCCAGGCTAACATAGACTTTCAACCTGATGCCTTGAGACTCAATATGACTCCATGGCTGGTGTGCTATGAGCAGAAGTTGTACTAACTGTGATGAAGGCAGCTGAGACACTCTGTTCAGCTTGATTATACTTTGAAGAATCTTCTTTCTGACTCTAGTACCCCACCATTCCTTTAGGGCACTATCTTAGCAAACTTGTACTTTCTTTCCGTACTCATTTAAGATATACTTTTTTTGGTGGTGAGAGTGGTGGTACAGAGGATCAAATCCAAGGCCTTTACACTGAGATGCATCCCCAGTATATTTTTTTATTTTGAGACAGGATCTAGCTAGATCACTGATTTGCCTAGGCTGGGCTCCAACTTAAGATCCTCCTGCCTCGGCCTCTCAGACTCCTGGGATTACAGGCATGTCCCTCCTCCATACGCTATATATGTAAAGCTTTTAAAGAGCTTCTTGCTGATTTTACAGCCCAAGGATGTCTTTCCCCAAGGTGAGAGAACTTTCTTTTTGAAATGGAATCATCAAGGAAGACAGAAACCTTATCTTCTTCCATGTTTTAGGGAAGGACAGGAGCATAGCTTCATGAGCACCAATTAGCAAATGCAGCTGACAGATTACAAAGAACATATGCAAATTCAGGAGTAACCCAACATGCTGGACATATTCTGCTGACCCACTTCACCCCTACCACTCTGCCACCAGTTCAGTTCAGAGCTTAAACCCTCTCCCACCTTGTTTCAACAGAGTTCAGTTCAGCCTCTTTCCTACTGCAATAGCCAAAAAAGTCTTTCTTGATCACTCAACTTTTTCAATACAATTTACGCTTTGATGATATGAAAGATATTGTTACAAACAAACAAGAAAACATTGTCTGAACTGCTATTTTTAATATTTTCCACAGTGACCACCAGCTGGAGCCTACCTGGGCTATTCAGTTGGTCCTGCTATGCTTTTGTCAGTGAAAACTTATTCAAATAGGCCAACTTCAACTTGCCTTCTCCAAGGTGAGAGGCCTGGTTGAACTCATAATAAAAAATGATGAAATCTGTATTCCACTCTTGCATCTTAGCATAGATTCTACCAGAGAGGAGGGGGTGTAGCTATCCTCCTCAAGTGGGCAGTCTAGAATAAAAGGAAGGCTCGGTGGAACATAGGCTACAATTTTACCCTTCAGTCCAACACATTTGGACATGAAAAAAAAAATCTGGGATGGTTAGTCCATACTACTTACTCCAGGACAAAAAAAAAGGAATAAAGACAGAAAAATCCTTACCAGCCAAGAAATAAATAATCTTTACACAGGCTTACATCTTCAAAGGTAAGCATCATTATATAGAACTGTATTTCTAAGCAAAAGCCTTTTGTAGCTACTCATTCTTTGTATGTGGGCAATAATTTACTGAAATTTAATGAATGAAATGGATAAAAGAATATCAAGAGAAAATTGGACTGTATGTGCTGATAACAAAAGACTATTCTGCCTTTCATTCTTTCTTATTCCATAATACACCATTAAATTTACTAAAGCTGCAGAAGAGCCCTTGCTGTAGGAACTCCCTCTGCAATAAAGTTCTGAATACATGCATATATAAACATATGTGTGACAAACGAGGAGAGAAAGTTATAAACTTCCCCAAGTATCCATGATCTAAAATAGTCACTATTGTTTAAAACCACATGACAAAAGACATCTTATTAAAAGCATAACTAACACTGTCCTGTTATTAAATCACAAGATAGAAATCACTGGAAAGTAAATATGGGAAATTCAAGAGAGGTATTCTGATGTTGTTGTGAAAGAAAGAACAGTATGATTCAACCAAAAATATAAAATTATAGTTAGAATTTTCAGCCTCAGCTACATGAAAAGTTTTCAGGTGAAACACTTTAATTTCCATGTAATCTCTCTGCCTATCATTTTCTTTCCTTCTCTTGTATCTAGGAAGGACACAGCTCTGCCGACTTCCTGTGGATTCCTGCACTTCACTCTTGGCTTTTCACTGAATGAAAACTCTCAGAAACAAATAAAAACATAGAATATCCAAGACCTGTCCTTTCAGGTCTTTAAAGGAGACTGCTGTATTTAGAAGGCACACACCTGTCCACCTTAAATTTCAGTAACTAAATCATTAATGACTTCACACACTTGTCAGCAGAGGTTTCATATGAGTCAACAGTTTATGTGAGTGATTAATCCCTAAACCTTCGAATCAATTGGAAAGCCATAATGATTACGAATAATGTACTCCAGAACTCTGAGATGGATATAACACTTAAAGGGAGAATAATTTTTAAAAATATATTGATATCACATATATATTTAATGTGATACAATTTTTTAAAAAAAGAAGATAATTTTCTTTTACACTTAATCTATCTTGGTGTCCAAAAATGTGACATATGAAAGAACTATCCTTGTGCTTTGAAGACTTCAAAAGACCTAATGAAAGAGAGATACAAAAATAAGGTAGAAATGTTGACTTGAGTTAATCATAGTTTGAGGGACCACAGCAAATGTTTCATGTTTTGGAGAAAAGGGTACAATGGAATTCTAGGAAATTATTAATGCTTCTTCTTATATTGTAGACAGCTAAGTTCTTATAAATATTGCAGGCAGTTAGACAGGGCCGGGCCCTTAGCAGGAAAGACAAATGTGGTGGGAGGCACATTCACTGATTGCCAGGCTTCAAGAAAAGGAGGAATGACTACACTCACCTACTTCCCCTAGGGATGATCAGCAGTGAATGGTATTCTAAATAGGCATCAATCACCTTGGGTGGGGACCAAAACCTCCCTAGCCCATTCCTTCCTGGGAAATCCTTGTTCATTCCCTGTACATTTGCTACGTGACTTGCTTCCCCATTTGACCCCCATTTAATCAAGATTTCCTAACTGGCTATAATTGTAATAAACTTATTGGTTGATCATAGTTTTGTCCTACCTCATACTCACCTTGTGATTTCCCATTGGATCAATATTACCTAAGAAACTGTACTTGTAATCTTATTCATTGACTATAGTTTTGTCCCACCTCACCTCATGGCTTTACTCAATACTAAACACCTTTGAGAAGTGGGGTCAGCCAGCAACCCATTTTCTGGGCCCACCTCTCTCTCTCTTAGAGAAAAGCTATCTTTCTCTCAATAAATTCTTCCTACTCTTAACCTTTGTTGTTCCTAGAATTTATTCTTCAGTTTTAGACAACATGAACTCAGCATGTTGGACATCTAGCATGTTGGGAGTTATATTTCCCTTATATTATTTGGAGGTGCATTTATTATATGTCCTATATCACTTAAAAAGGGAACCAAATATAAAACCAAAGATTATGTCCCTAATCTTGCCATTTCTGCATTTTATACTTTATTTTTATATTTGGAAAAATAATTTGCTTGTGAATTTTTAAAACAAAAGATATGGAAAATACAAATGCTATCAAAACCAATTGTAAGTTAACCTGGTAGAAATTTTAACTAAAGCAGTCATTTATAAATGTATATATAAAAATTAGCTAAACATTTATTTGTTAACTGCTTACCAAAAATATCATAAAGCTTTTAAGCAATAATTCATCATTATGGAATTAGCTGTCAGTGAATACAATAATCTCTTTCAGCAGCACAATGCACTTATTAAAAAGTATAATTTGCTGTTTATTCATACCTTTCTATCCACCTTGGATTTGAAATGCTAATCATTCATGGTTAGTCGCTGTTGTTTTCAACACCTTTAAAATGCACTGCAAGTGATATCAAGATTGTAAACACCTGTATACTTCTGCATAACTATGTATAGAAAATCAATATTACTATGCTAAAGTGTTTGAAGAAATATTACAAGTACTTCGGTAGTTCTGCCAATCTATTACTACCTTGATTTTCCTTTGTGGTATTTTTTATGTTTTTGTAATATAAAAAACATACAGTCCCAGTTTACTTACCCTTCTTCTTCAGAGAAAAATAGTTCACTGAGTCAATTAAAGATTTTTTTCTAAAGATGTATCTTCCTATGTGTGAAAATTCTTTATCCAGATGCTAAAGTGAGCAAATGAATATTTAACAAAATTTAACAAGTCCTTTCACAAGATCCCTCCCATACGGTAATTCATAGGCTAAAGAAAAAAGAGTTTCCTTAGAGATAACACTGAGTAAACCAATCAACATTCTTCAGCTTTTATTTGGGTATTTTTCAAATGTTCTAGAAAATTAACATAGGTGTCCACACAGCTGTCTTTATGAAAGCAAAACGTGGGCCAGCTCTCAGGTAATTTTGCCAATTACAGTATCCTAAATGGGGGACATTCACTCATTCACTCACTCATTTATGTTAATACAGGAACTTGGAAGAACAAGCAGCAGTATGCAAAGCAGACGAAAATGGGCCCACATTGCTGGATGAGAGCAGAGCGGGAGTCCGCATTCTGAAGGTCACCTCTATGTCTTGTAGAGCTGACTACAGATACCTGAATGCCAGTGTTCTAATGAAATGAATTACAAGGCACAGTGTCACTTTTGCTATGTAGTTTAAGAGAAAAAGAGTAAGACTGTGTTAATCAGCTTTCTATCACTATTACAAAATACTTGAGAAAAAAAATTGAAAGAAGGAAAAATTTAGTTTGGCTCAAGATTTCCAAGGTTCCAGTCCATGGCTGGCCAGTTCCGTTGCATTCAGGCCTCTAGTGAGGCAGAAGCATCATCGAGGTGGGAGGGTGTGACAGGGAAAAGCTACTCACCCCTCGCAGTAGCCAGCAAGCAGAGAAGGCAGGAGGGAGAAGCAGAAAGGAAGGGGCCAAGGACAAGGGACAGAACCCGAGGCCCTGCCTCCATGACCCACTTCCTCTTGGTCTACTCACCTTCTAAAAGGCCCACCTGTGAACACATGAGATTTGGGGGAGGGGCATTTTAGATCTAAAACATCATAATACTACCTACTTCATGCCTTTTCCTTAGTGGTTTATAGTTTGGCACATATTAACATTCTTCTTATTTCATCAGAAAAATAAAAGCTTCCTTCCTACCTTTACATGTGCACTTAGAGGTTTAGCAGACATAAACGAGCTTAGTTCAGAATAAAATAGCCAATCATACTCAATTTACTGGGTATTGTCACTAGCAAAGAACTACAAAATTTTCCATTCTTTATATTACTTTTCTTTTGCTTTTCTTATGGTGACCTGCTGATATTAAAAACATGCTTCTCAGTTGATAGGCATTTGGGCTGTTTCCAAGATTTAGCTATTACGTACTGTGACACTATAAACATGGGTGTGCATATACCACATATACCGCTGTGATATGCTGCTTTTAATTCTTTTGGAAAGATAGCAGAAAGGAAGATAGCTGGGTCAAAAAACTAATCCTAGTTTTTTGAGGAATCTCCACACTGATTTCCACAGTGGTTGCACCAGTCTGCATTCCCACCAGCAGTGGAACAGGGTTCCTTTTTCCCCCACAGCCCTGCCAGCATTTGTTATTGGTTGATTTCTTGATAACAGCCATTCTTTCTGGAATGAAATAGAATCTCAGTATTGTTTTAATTTGCATCTCTCAAGTGGCCAATGATGTTAAACATTTTTTCATATATTTATTTGCCATTTCTACTTCTTCGTCTGAGAAGTGTGTATTCATCTCAGATGCCCATATTTGGATTGGATCTTTAAATTGAGGGGGGTTGATTTTTTTTCAGTTCTTTATATATTCTAGATAGTAGTATTTTGTCTAAAGAACACCTGGCAAAAATTATTTCCCACTCTGTTGGTTGTCTCTTCACTCTGTTGGTGATTTCTTTTGCTGTGCAAAAGCTTTTTAATAAGATGAGATCCCAGTTGTGGATTCTTTGTAATATTTCCCATGTGATCAGGGTTTTGTTCATAAAGTCTTTGCCTACACCTAAGTTTTCAAGAGTTCTCTACCTATTCCCTCTTTGATAAAGAAGATTGTGGTTTTTTTATACAAAGGAGTACTACTCAGGCATAAAGGAGGATAAAGGAGAGATTTCAAGGTAAATGGATGTACCTTGAGATGATACTCTTAAATAAATAAATCAGAAACACATGTGTAAATGTCACATTCTCTGGTATGAGAAACTGAAAGTGTTAATAAGGACCAAAATGTATAATAGATACTGTGAAATGGGAAGAAAATATTTAAATGGAAAAGGGCACAAGGGAAGAATGAGTGGAAAGGGAAAAAGGGAAAAAGAAAAAAACGAGAAAAGAAAGAGAAAATGAAAACAAACCTTTTGCGAATAAGGAGGGGAAGAAGGGTTGAAAGGAGGGGAAGGGAATGGGTAAAAATAGGAATTGAGATATATCTTGTACAAGTACAAATTCCATACGATGAAAGTGATCATTATGTATATCTGAATTTTACCAATAAACTTAATTTTTTAAAAAAGAAAGAAAATATCAAGAAAGAAGGAAAAATAAAAAACCTATAGATTATAAAGAAATAACACTTAAAACTTTTGCTTCTACACAAAATGACTAGAGGGGAACTGAATGTGTGCTAAGTGGGCTAAATCAATACCTTTTACCATATTAGAAGACAAAATGAAAAGCAAATTATGAGTTTAGTTATTAATGGATGTAAAATAGTAAGAATATACTTATGATGTGTGACTATATATATTTTAGAAAAAGAACTACATTTTGTAAAATACATTAAATGAAAATGTTCACCTTGTAGTGTTTTTGCAAATATACATATCTGTCTAAAAAAACAAAATTAAAAGTTCCATTCTGCTTCTTCAAAAAAAATTGTCTTACTGTTGCCATCATCAGAAGTGCTTTGAATGAAAAACTTTTTGTTGGTGTAAAGAAAATCTAGAGTACCTATGCTCTGAGTCTAACTTTTGAAGAAATTCTTCCAACCTCTGCAGGCCTCGTTCTGGCTCCTCTTTGGCCATAACCAGACAAGCGAAACAGGACAATCACAAGGGTAGAAGCTATTAAAGAAATCACTCTGCCTCATCATTTTAATTTAGCTGTGCTGCTTTAAAGTATTTAATAATAAAGTGTTTTACTAAACCCAAAAGAGAGCCTGCCATCAAGCTCTACTTTTACTTAAGTTAATGGGCTCTTAGAAAAGAAGGAATTAGGGGATTTTCTGGCATTTCATGGGTCTGATATTCATGAAAGATATGTGCAAAAATGGATTCTATTGCTACTTTATTTGAAATACAGAGTGCTTAGGTTTCTCATTGGGGAATATTTTCACATGCATTGAGAAATAGTCATTTTAATGGAAAGACCAAACTGTTATTTGAAGCTTCCCACTGGCACTCAGAGTTCCATTTATTCATAATTTTATGCATTCACATACTGAGTGACCACTATGTACAAATTCTTTGGGGGCTAGAGTTTCATAGTTAAAGAAAAAACAAAGAGATCATTTCTTAATAGAAGGTGAAGAAACAGAAAAATCAATACATGCTATGGAATGAGCCACTTAGAAAGTTGGAAATAAACAAAGCAGTAATAATAATTCATAGGAAAAACAGTGACCAAACTTCTCCAGGACTGCAGAGTAGATGATGTTAGGGAACTCTTCCTTGATAAACAGATACATTGGCTAGGTTTGGAAAGTCAGGTAATATGACCCAAGTAGAATGCAGAAGAGGCCTTCCAGGCAGAAGACAACCTGTTCAATGACAGCAGAGGAGAAAATTGGGGATCTGCTGCTTCTGCTGCAGCTTCTGCTGCAGAGGGTTGATGGAAAATGAGGGAGCTGCTGCCACTACTGACTCGGAATGGAAGACACCATTACAAAGATGCCAAACCAGGAAGCCATGGCTCATGGGCTCTAGAGACCTCTTCCATGGCTGACTCCAAAACCATATTGCTTCTACTATAACCTGCACACATGTACTAGATGCTCCTCAGCTACAGATAAATTAAGAATCTGTTCTATTTGAGTACATCTATTTTACATGTAGAACCATATCTCTAAGAGTCTGGACATATAGTGTTTAGCTCTTTACTTTTGTACTATAGAATAGATTCAGAATGAATAATGAAGAAGCCAAGTCCTACTTCTGGCAGGGATTTGAACTTAAAACCACAACTTAAAATAATTATCCATTTAAATAACAATTTTAAAGCTGGGCTACAACTCAAGACGAAGTCTCTTATTTATTATAAAGTGTTACAGGATTTTTAACATAATATTGTGCTTTTCATTTTCCTAAACATTTTTATTCCTGATTTTATATGCTTTCAGAGTTGGACAATATCTATTAGGGAGACATTTGTCATTGCAGCACACAAGGACATACCCTGGCCAATGTTTAATAGTGGCTATAACTTGAATTCTAAAATTTAAGGGTATCGGGATCTAATAGTCTATGCCACTTCAAGACTGTCTACATACTTTTATATCATGTTAAGGTCTATCACCCCAAACTGATTTTATCACATGCTCAGCCTATCAAATCCATTTACTGCTTTATTCTCTTCTGAATTACTTTTATACTTACCTTATTATAACCAAAATTATAAAGATATTGCAATAAAGTAAAAAGTAAATTTGAGTATAAGTAACTATCATGTCTGTCAGACCAGCAGATTGTATTAGATCAAGTCATGAATTTGTAGGAAAATTATAGAAACAAGTAGTTTTTAAGGTACATAAGATTTGCAGTTGATTATGGAGGAGGGGAATGAAGAGAGATTTCTCCAGAGGGACCATTTGGAACTGTTAAATAATCACAGGGATGATAAAATCTCAACTGTTTCAGATTTTTAACATATAACATACAGGTATAATGAATAATTCATACATTTAATCTGAGTATCAAAGGAACTTGGATTCCAAAGTTATGCATGTTAACTTCATTTTTTGAGAGAATAAAAATGACAGTGGGATATAAATATTTTAGAGAATATTTTAAAGTTCCATTGTAGTTTTTGTGTGTGTATATATTCATAGTTCTTTTTCATTGCTATCGCCATTTTATATAGTTAATTTTATTTGAAAAGATTAGTGGGTGGTGCCACTGCCTGCCTCACAAGTGCAAGGTCCAGAGTTCAATCTCCAGTACCAAAAAAAAAAAAAAAGATTAGTGAGTCAAGATTTTAAAATCACATGTAAAATGACATTGTTAAAATTATATGGAAGATATACCATGATGGAATATCACAATATTTACTCCTAAACACTTAAAATTAACACGTAAATATAAAAAATATATGGAGTTAAATTTTATGTACCTAAGACAAATTTCTACAAAAAAATAGTCATTATTGGGCCAGGGATTTAGCTCAGCAACACCTCATTTGCCTTGCAAGCACAAGGTCCTGAGTTTGATGCCTGGTACCAGAAAAACAAAACAAAATGAAACAAAAAAACAGTCATTATTGAGTAAGTGAATAGTTCTTGGAGACAAAAATGAAGTCATTAAACACACTGCAAAAATATGAGATTTTAAAACTATTTGGGACCTTAGATACCAAGTTCATCACTTTACTGCTGAAGAAACTGAAACCCTGATAGGTTAAGTAATTTGATCAAAATTACATAAATGATCAGTGTCAGAACTGGGAGTAGAGATGCCTGTTTATCTAAGATTGCTGAAATAATTTTTCTTTTTTATACTGTAATTCTGATATGTTTGTATTTAAAAAATTTCTACGAGAGGGCCAGGGATTTAGCTCACTGGTTCCACCACCTGTCCAGCAAGCACAAGAACCCGAGTTCGATCCCCAGTACCAAAAAAAATAAATAAATAAAATTTCTACTAGAACATCTTAAACCATTTTTTTTTCAAAAAAGGTGGATGGTTTACATGTAGAAATAGTAAGGCAAGGAGAAACAGATGATAGAGAGAGAGGCTGTGTGCAAAGGGGGCAGAGAGGGAAAAGAGGGGCCTTATCATCTCTTAACTAAGGGCAACTTCTCTTCAGCAGTAACTCCAGCTCAAGTGTATGTCTCTAGCAATGCTCTTCCCTCCCATCTCTTCTACAACACCACTATACCCATCACTCTTTCATCATCAGTAGACATTACCATACATATTTATCATCTAAACAAACAAACAAAAACAGTTCTTCAAGTCAAAACCTCTTTCCTTTGCTCTACTTGTAACAAAGCTCCTTAAAAATGTTTTATATTCACTTACAGCAACATGCCATCTTGCATAACTCCCTTTTTTAAAAATTTTATTTTATTGGTACATTTTAGGTATACAATATAATGACATTCATCATTCGAAATTTCCACCTTTACATAATCTTTCTTGGTTCTTATTTTTCAACCGTCCCCTGTCTTCCCTTCAACCCCTCCATTCCTCCCTATTTACAAAGATTTTGTTCCTATTTTTCCATTTTCTCATATTCCATTCCCTGCTTTCTTTCCCCTACCCCTCCCACTTCCCCTTCCATTTGCCCCTTTTCTTCCTATTTCACATTGTCTATTATACCTTTTAGTCCTTATTTACACTTTCAGTTTCTCACACTAAAGAAACTATTTGGTATTTACATATGTGTTTCCTATTTATTTCACTTAAGATTATCACCTCAGTGTACATACATTTAGCTATAAATGCCTCTAATTTTCATTTTTAATGGTTGAGTAGTACCCCATTCTATTTTTAAATAAAATTTTTCTTTATCCAGTCTCCAGTTGATGGGTGTTTGGGCTGTTTCCAAGTGTTAGCTATTACAAACTGTGCTGCTATGAACATGGGTATGCATATATCACTGTGGTATGATTCTTTTAATTCTTTGGGGAAGGTACCCAGCAGGGGAACAGCTGGATCAAATCGGACTTCCAGCCCTAGTTCTTTGAGGTATCTCCATACTGATTTCCACAGTGGTTGCACCAGTCTACACTTGCATCAGCAGTGAAGCAGTATTCCTTTTTCCCCACAGCCCTGTCAGCATTTATTATTGGTTGATTTCATGATAGCAGCCATTCTTTCTGGGGTGAGGTGAAATCTCAGCATTGTTTTCATTTGCATCTTCTGAATGACTAGTGATGTTGAACGTGTTTTCATATGTTTATTTGCTATTTCTATTTCTTTGAGAAATGTCAGTTCATTTCGGATGCCCATTTTTGGATTCAGTCTTTAAATTTGGGAGATTTGATTTTTTAAAGTTCTTTATAGATTCTAGATAGCAGAAGTTTGCTAAGGAACAGTAGGTGAAAATTTTTTCCCACATTGTGGGTTGTCTCTTCATTCTGTTGGTTTAGACAATATCCTAGGAAAAGACAAGGATCACAACCGCAGGAAAACCAGCAAAATGAATCCATCAGGCACAAAAAGAAATTAAATGCAAAGGGGGAGAATCCAACAAAAAGAAAAAGTCATGACAATGATATCAATAGATATTAGTTATAACTATCAATGTTAATGGTCTCAACTCACCAATCAAAAGAAATAGACTGCAAGAATGGATCAAGAAGAAAGATCCAACAATATGCTGCATACAAGAAACACACTTAATTTAAAAAAAGAAACTCATAGACTGAAATTTAGAGGGTGGAAAACAATACTCCATGTAACAGGAACCCCAAGAAAAGCAGGAGTAGCTATCCTCTTTGCAGATCAAGTGGATTTCAAACCAACACTGATTAAGAGAGACAAAGAAGGACACTACATCCTTATAAAGGGAACAATCCAAAAGGAAGAGATGACAATCATAAATATATATGCACCAAACACTACTGTGCTCAACTATATGAAACAAATACTAACGGACATGAAAAATCATATAAGCACTAATACAATAATAGTGGGGGATCTCGATACCCCACTGTCACAAATAGATAGATCAACTAGACAAAAAACAAGCAACAAAATACTAGAACTCAATCAAACTCATGAGCAAATGACCTTAACAGATGTTTACAGAGTGTTTTACCCCACAAAATCAGAATACACATTCTTTTCAGCTGCACACGGTTTGTTCTCCAAAATAGACCACATATTCACTCATAGAACATATTTAAGTAAGTGCAAAAAATTGAAGTTATCCCCTCTATATTAGCAGACCATAGTGTGATGAAATTGGAGATCAATGGCAAAAGAAACCACAAGAATTTCAATAAACACATGGAAATTGAACAACACGCTTCTGAATAACCAATGTGTCACAGAGGAAATTAACGAAAAAATCAGACAGTTCCTTCAATTAAATGATAATGACAATATAACATATCAGAATCTGTAGGACACAATGAAAGGAGTGTTACTAGGGGAATTCATATCAGTGAATACTCATATTAGGAAAACAGAGCGAGCCCAATTAAACAACCTGATGCTGAACCTCAAGCTTCTAGAAAAAGAAGAGCAGGACAAACCCAGAGCTCATACAAGGGAGGAAATTATAAAGATCAGAGGAGAAATCAATGCAATGGAGACTAAGAGAATGACAAAAAAAAAAAATCAATGCAGCCAAGACTTGGTTCTTCAAAAAAATAAACAAAATTGACAAACCCTTAGCCAACCTTATAAGAAAAAGGAAAGAAAAGGCCTAAATCCATGCAATTAGAGATAAAAAGGATGAAATCACAATGGACCAAGCAGAAATCCACAGAATTATCAATAACTACTTCAAGAACCTATATGCCAATAAGATGGAAAACACAGAAGAAATGGACAGATTCGTAGATAAGTAGGAATTACCAAAGGTGAATGAAGATGATCTAAAAATTCTAAACGACACAATATAAATCAATGAAATTGAAAATATAATTACAAACTTACAACTAAGAAAAGCCCAGGTCCTGATGGCTTCACTGCTGGCTTCACAAGACATTTAGAGAGGAACTACTGCCACTACTGTTGAAACTCTTCAATGAAATGGAAAGGGGAGCAATACTCCTGAATTCATTCCTGGAAGCAAGCATCACCTTGATCCTCAAAGCAGAGAAAGACCCAACTGAAAAAGACAACGATAGGCCAATCTCCCTAATCAACATAGATGTAAAAATCATTAATAAGATACTGGCAAACAGAATGCAGAAGATCATCAAGAAGATCATAGACCCTGATCAAGTGGGATTCATCCCAGGGATGCAGGGATGGTTCAATATATGCAAATCAATCAATGTAATACACTATATCAATACAGCCAAGGTCAAAAACCATATGACCATCTCAATAGATGCAGAAAAAGCATTGACAAAATCCAACACGTATTTATGATAAAAACCCTACACAAAATTAGAATAGACGGTCTCTACCTCAATCTGATAGAAGCCATCTATGAAAAACCAACAGCCAACCTCATACTAAATGGTCAAAAACTGAAATTCTTCACCCTAAAATCAGGAACAAGACAAGGGTGTCCACTATCACCACTCCTGCTCAATATAGTCTTGGAAACATTAGCCATGCCAATTAGACAAGAGAAAGAAATAAAAGGAATAAAGATAGGAAAGGAAGAAGTCAAATTGTCATTATTTACAGATGACATGATATTCTATATAGAAGGCTCCAAGAAATCCATCAAAAGTCTTCTAGACTTAATAACCAAATTCAGTAAACTAGCTGGATACAAGGTCAACATACAAAAATCAATAACATTCTGCTGCACAAACAGACTCACAGAGAGAAATAGGACAAACAATTCCTTTCACAGTAGCATCCAAAAAACTGAAATACCTAGGAATCAACCTAACAAAATAAATCAAAGACCTCTTCTCTGAAAACTATAGCACTCTGAAAAGAGAGATTGAAGATGATATCAGAAAATCGACAGATATCCCCTGCTCCTGGGTAGGAAGGATCAACATAGTGGAAATGTCCATACTTCCAAAACTGCTACATAGATTCAATGCAATTCCAATTGAAATCTCAGCAGCATACTTCATAGACCTTGAGAAAACAATCCAAAAATTCATTTGGAACAAGAAGAGACCCAGAATAGTAAAAGCAATTCTAGGTAACAGAGACATAGCAGGGGGTTATCACAATCCCCAACCTGCAACTCTACTGCAAAGCTACTGTGATAAAAACAGCATGGTACTGGCAAAGCAACAGACCTGAGGACCAGTGGAACAGATTAGAAGATGCAGAAACAACGCCAGACACATTCAGTCATCTTCTCTTTGATAAAGGAGCCAAACACCCTCACTGGAGGAAAGATAGCCTCTTTAATAAATGGTGCTGGAAAAATTGGCTTTCAACTTGCCAAAGATTAGAACTAGACCTATATCTCTCACCATGCCCTAAACTAAAATCAAAATTGATTAAAGATCTAAATATTAAAACAGAAATGCTGAACTGGCTGGAACAGAGGCTAGGTAGAACTCTTGAAGACCTTGGTGTAGGAAAAGATTTTATGAACAAAACCTCAGTTGCCTGTGAACTAGCACAAAATGTCAACAAGTAGGATCTCTTCTTACTAAAAAGCTTCTGCACAACCCCCAACAGAGTATAACTCTCTCTTAAACCCAGGCCCTGGTCCCACCATTCCTCAGATACTGGTTGATCAATGTCACCAGTGGTCTACACATCCGTAAGCCAAGCTTCCCTGCCCAGTCCTTCCAGTAGACTGTCACTGGCCACATTTGATCCTTCCTCCACGTTTTCTTCAGTTGGTTTCTGGAACACCTGAATTTGCTGGAATTCCTCCCATGACACTGCTTTCTGTATCCTCTGCAGGCACCTTCTCAGCTTTCCAACACACATGTGGCACCACTGGCAAAAATCCTACTCTTTAATATCAAAGCCAGAGTCTGAGATGAATCCCAAACAGATATCCCTGGACCTCACTACTGAACTCCACTCTCACGATGTCTCACTACATATGCAACTTTAGTAGTAATATCAAATTTAACATTTCCTGAAACAAACTCCAAATGTTATCATGAAACCCATCTGTCCTGCAGTTTTCACTGTCTCAGTAGATGGTAACTCCAACCTTCCAATTCTACATGTAGAAAACCTTAAAGTCATCCTTAATTCATTTTTCTAACATTCCACATACACTCCTTTGGCAAGTGCCACCACATATAATACTTGCAGAGTATTTCTGGTCTAATCTCATGACCTCCAGGCCTCACCTCACAGCCCACATCATCTCTAACTATCACTCACCTGTATCAGTGCAATAGCCTCTCCCACCCCACTGCCCCCAGGGTGTTTGTAAGTGCCAGGGGGAGTGCACATTTCAAGTGCAAGTCAGCTCAGGTCCTTCTCTGGTTATAAGCTTCCAATGTGCTCCCATCAAGTTCAGTGCCAAATTGCCACAATGGCTTAAAGTCTCTAAAAATCTGATCCTTCCTGTACTGACACTTTCTCCTGCTCCATGTCCCTGTACTTGGCTCCAGGTACACTGATCTTGCTGTTCCTCAAACGCTCCAGCCATGATTTGCTCTGAAATGTTCTCCTTGCCCCGATTGCTCAAATGTCCCTCAATGAGGACCTATGTCATCATCCTATTTACCTCTGTTTGCCAAACACATCACCAAGCAGTGTACCCCATTCCCTCCACCTTACTTTATTTTTATCCATGACTCGTATTATCACTTAGCACACAAATTTTGCTCATTTAATAATTACCACAGTTCAATCATAGCTCTTAGAACCAGGACAGATACACCCGTATTTGGCCTTGTATTTTACACCTTCTTATATTCTGTGTTGAAAAAGAAACACGAAAATGAAGTAAGCGTCTAAACCTCAAAAAGAGTACCAGCTGGAAATGTTCTCTCTGTGCAGCTCACCTGAGTTTGATTTCTTAAAATCCCTGCAGTTTCATCCACTACTGACTAAAGTTAATAAAGAACTAAAAAGCACCACCAGTTAATGCAGAGTGTTATCATACTTTTATGCATAGCATTTTTGCTTTATTTAATTCTAGGAAGGGATTTTAATATAGATTAAACAAGAGAAGAGGCTAAGCAGCCATTTGTTCCTCAGAGAGAAGAGTGTCAAGCTACAGGGTTGGTCAGGGCAGCGTTAAGACTAAAGGAGTGCAGTGCCTTCCACACCAGATGATGCATATTTTTAAAAATATTATATTGTGAAACAAAATTAAGAAAGCTCAGCAAAAATTTGTATTTTCTGATTAGTACTTCTCATATATTCTTTGAAATTTCAAATGCATTCTTTCAAACACAGTTAACACCTTTGTTTTCCTATTACCATAAAATGCAGGCTCATTTTATAATGTAACCCTGTATGAATCCTCCAAAAGGATTACTGTAAAAATAGTATTAATCCAAATAAATTTTAAATATATTGGGCTGAGTCAATAAACATGGCCTTGTCATAGAAGAAAATATATGAAAAAAATGCTGTATTTTTCCTTTCATCTTCATTCCTCCTCCAGTATGACCCTGGCCTAAGAATAATGCCCTGATTATTGTAACAGCCTCCTTACTTGTCTCTCACCTGTACATCTGTTTCTCTGCACTATAGCCTAAGAGGTCCTTTTACACAGAGTATGAAATTTTCTCCTTTAATGCTCTGATGGATTCTCACAATCCTCAGAATAAACTCCAAATGCCTTCCCTGGGGAATCTGCCTTGCTCTGATCTCTGCCCAGCTCTCTGGCTTCACCTCTAACTCATCTCCTATTCACTCCTCATGAATCTTGATGGCTTCTCCAACTTCATGCCTGTTGTTCCATGATGGTCCCTGCATTTGCTTTTGCTTCAGTCCTGATGCTTTTGCTCTGAATCTTTTCACAACTTTCCAGTTTTGCAGTCTAGGAATGTGTTCCTCCAGGATCTGGAAGCCAGCCCAATATCTACAGGAAGGGAGAAGCCTAACTTTGATGAGAGATAATCAACAAAATCCAGATACCTAGTCAGTTGGCCACATTCATCCTCCATCCTCCCAGACATTTCCATTTGCTCACCCCAGTACTTACACATACTCCTGCCTTGATGTCAAGAAACTTAAGCTTGATCTTTTCCCTCACTTTGACAATTTTGACCTCATTGCAATAGTCATGAATAAAGTCTTGTGTTTTTCTGGTGCAGTTTTTCTTTGACACAATCTCAGAGAGTCTGCTCTGACAATCAAGTATAACATAACCTTTCCTCACCACCCTCACCACACTGTGATCTCCTCACTCTCTGTGCTTTGTCCCTCTTTACTTTTCTTCATAGCACTGGTCACTTCCAAGTATTACACTATTTTGTCTTCTCACTAAAATACGAGCTCCATAAGTTTAGTGATTCTGTTTGTACTTAATCATCATTATATCCATAGCACATTAAATTGCACCTGGTGTGTTATAGGCAAGCAATAGCCATGCATTCATGGAAGGTATGGAGTGAGGAAAGAAGTAGGAAATATTTTTTTAAACCTGAGTATCAGAGACAAAATGTAGAACATTCTATATTTTCAGTTCTGCTTGTCCGGCATTCTTTCATACTTCCTGAAAGCCTGGGACTTTTGTCAGCGTTTTGAATTGCCTATGTATCCTAATTCTACAGAGTTATTTCACTTGCATTGGGTTGGAATTAAGTATACTGCTCTATGTTCATCATCCTGCCCCATTGGAAGATGTGAAGAGCCAATGGCTCCCAGAATAATCCAGCCTTCTCTGTGGACAAGCAGTCACTTCTATTCCTTTCCTGCGTGCATGCAGAGACATTCTCACATGACACTGCATCTTGTCAACCACTTCCTCCATGTCCAGGTGGACTAGGGAAATGATGTCACTTTTCAGATAACCATTCAGGACCCTGGATCTCAGGTACTACAGGAAAGTTAATAAAGGAACATCATGACTTCCTGAGCAGAAGACAGTCAACAGTGAACAAAAGCTGAGGCACCTCCCCTGTCCTCCCAGGTCTGCCATGGAGCATCTGTGCTCAAGGTGAGGAGACACTAAGGGTGACACACAATGCAAACTGAGGGTATGAGAAAGGAATTAAGGAGGTAGTAGTAGAGGCCTAGTGGGACCTAAGAGATATGAGGGGGACCCAAGAGTATGTTAGGAAAAGGGGACACAAGGCAACAAGTAGAGGAAATGGTAGGGAACCCTGAAGGGAATTTGTTGAGTACACGGGTAGCAGTGTTGGTGAAACATTGATGAGGACGTAAGTACAACACAGGCATTACTGGGCACTGCAATCTACTGTTACATTTTAGCTTTGGAGTGAGTAGTGGCATTAACAATTATGAAGACTTCTCCCTTTCCAAAGGATAATTCTGGCTGCAAAGTAAACATTAGAAAGCTCCAAAACTTGACCTAGAAAGGTCACTTTGAGGGAAGTTTTAGTAAATCAAGGTAAGATATGTTGGAGACATGAGGAAGAGACTGGAATGAAGAGAAACAAATGAATGTCAATTATGGTAGAATTTGGAGTTTAGCTGTGAGAGGACAAGGGGTAGGGAGAGGTTAGAGTTGGTTTCTGGGTTATTACTGGGTCTTGATTCACTGAGATGAGTAATGCTGGCAGAAGAGTAAGATTTAAAGGAAGGCATATAGTTCACTTATATTGTTCAGGGAATTTAATCATGACTTATGTCCTCGCATTTCCAAACACAGGTAGGTAAAGACTCATACATTTCAAGGTTACATAAGCTTGTAAGCTACTATGTTCACTGTCAGCCCAAGCTGCCAATTATATTTTATAAGCTGCCTCTTGGCCATCTATTATTGATATCACAGAAAGGTCTGCAATTTGATGCCTGAAACTGATGGGTAGGACCCTCTTGGTTGCAGCACAAGTGTGAGGCATACACAGCCATAACCCTTTGAAACTGAACCTTGATGGGAGGCCGTGGACCCTTTGCCTTGTTAGCCTCTTGTGGTATAGATTTCAAGACATGATTGCATTTCACACTTGATTTTTTTTTCTTCTCCTTTTCTTTTTCTGATGATACAGATCTTAGAAATGCTATGGATGGAGAAAAAGGAAATAAGCTCCTGCAGAGAAAAGACTAAAAGGTGTCAGCAACTCTTCTCTGAAACAGGAGTGCACAGCAGGAACTTATTCTCTTTGTATATCCTATAGCTGGTGAGGCAACTACATTATACTTGATGGATACATTTTGGACTCATTATTTGCTCTTTGGAACACTGGACATTTTATTCATTTTGAAGGGCTCACAATGGGCAAAGGTTAGAAAACAGGAAGGGTAATAGTAATTGAATGCTCCACTTAGAACACAAGTAGGTCGGGAGGGCTGAAAGGCAGAAAAGGACTGTCATACTGAGTCAACGATGAAGGAGCTGACCAGAGGAACCGATGGGAGCTTTAGACTTTAAATGATGCTTATTTATGCCACAGTGGAGATGAACCGGCTAAAACAAAAAGAGCAAAGAGTAAAAATCATCAAGGCCCTGCAGGTGCTTTGGGTCACAGATAGGTTGTCTGGACTGGGAGATCCAACTCCAGTAAAAACACTGTATAAGCGAGGGGAATCCAGCAAAAACTCAATTTGTATGGCCTCGTGTTTACATACACAATTAGGTCACTCGGAAGATATATAACAATAGAAAGAAAAATAGAAATATTAGTGTAAGCATAGTATCTATCTATGGAAGTATGTATTCCTGGGGCTTTTAAAATGTTTTGATTTTTTTCTACTAATTTTAGTATTTAAACTACAGTAATGCACATGTTCTCTTTACTGGTGTTGAAAGGATTAGAAACTTAAAACAAATAAAATGTTTTAAATTATGCTCATCTTTGGAAGTTTACAATGGTTTGAGTTAGTTGGTCTCAAAAATTCACAAAGGAAAATTCTGGACCAGAAATGTATTGAGCTCCTATCTGTATGTATTTTAATTTGTAAAATGAATGTAGATGAAATCCTATTATAAAGTAGTCCAAAACTGAAACTGAGGTTATTTATAAATCTAGAAAATCTATTCACTAAAATCTATTTGCACTATTCAGCAAATGGTGTATAAAATGTTTTTGTCATCTACTTACGCTACTTCTCTTGTCTAATACCAGTCCTCATCCCACCCTGAGCATAGCTGGTGGTGGGTGAGTTACCCTTACATCACTAACTCAGGAATTTTTAAGAAATTATATCTAAAGTCACTGAAGTCTTGGAACCTCAGCACTTCTTGAGATTTTCTGATTTAACTGCATATTCAGTTTGTCTTCAGCCTACAGAGTTTGACCTTATCTTCCAGATGAGGAATTTCCAGGGTGGGCAAGGTGGGGAGAGAAGAAGCCTGACATCTC
Organism: Heterocephalus glaber; assembly: GCF_053883595.1. NCBI lineage: Eukaryota > Metazoa > Chordata > Mammalia > Rodentia > Bathyergidae > Heterocephalus > Heterocephalus glaber. The sequence goes on along the minus strand of NW_028258156.1, from coordinate 19,037,826 downwards.
AATACTCTCACAGCAGAGGAGGCTGATAATTCCACTTTGTGTTTGCTTGTGTTTAGGATATAGAGTTTTACCTAATTTTCCAGGTAAGAAATCTGGGGGTGGGCAGCATAGTAAAGTTTATCTAAATATTCATCCCACTACTCACTACTCGGTCACTTGAGCTAATTTTGTGTGACTCTGAATATTTGAGACCCTTTGCTATTCTGATCAGTGTCCTGGCTGAGGCTGAAATCATTCTCCCTAGCAACTGACCGGCCACCTTTTTCTTCTACACAGTTCTGATGGACACACATATGTAAAAGAATGTGAGTGTGTTTATCTATACAATTTACAGTATCATCACTTTTTATATCAATTCCCTGATTATCCTAAATCTTCTCTCCCCCTCTTAGTGTTGCATAAAGGGTATCAACCTCCAGAGTGGCTTCTTACCTCAGAGGTCCCTTTATATTCTAGAGTATTTTTCACTCAGGGACTTCTCGAAGCATGCTTTTCCTTACCGAGATATAACATCCTCTCCTTCAATGTTCAGTGAACTTTTAGTTAATTGCTGTCTATTTTTAAAAGAATCTCAATAAAACCCATGTTTATACAGACTAATAAAGCAACAGCTCCTCTATTAATAAAAACTGAGATGACTAAAATAGGGATGCCTCCAAAAATGGGAAGACTCACCACAAGGACTAGTAACTAAATGACTCTATAAACTTAAACAAATCAGACATTTCCTGGGGAAGAGATTTTCAAGAAAATGAGCCCTATGGATGCTTAGCATCATCTAGCCACCAGGGGCTCCTTACAACCTGTAATTTCAGGTACATTATGGTATTTTTCCTAGTTTACTGGAACACCAGAAGGATACACATTTATGACTGAGAATGCTGCATATGAGGATTCAGTATTGAGGAAAATATCTTGGTACACTAGATTAACAGAATAAACAAGAGCTAGAAGAAAGAAAGATAGTAGAAAGGTGGCAAGATAATGGAAAGAAAAGAGATACATATTGAAAAGAAGGAAAGGATTGAGGGAGAGGAGATGAAAGGGAGATGAAAGGGAAGGAGAAGAGAGGGAAGAAGAAAAGAAGGAAAGAACGGGGGATGCTCAAACTTTAAAAAGGGACAGAAAGGTTAAGTTAAAAATACTATAAAATAAAAAAATATTATAAAATATTTAAAAGCAAAATTCAAAAAGAAAAGTTGATATTATTGGTAATCAGAGATCATTCAGATCAAGATTGATGCAACCTAAGAGCAAATAATTTGGCAAGGAAAAATATGAAACAGAGAGAAATGATTCTGAAGTTTATATGAAGTTGAATCATCTGGTTAACTTGCAAGTGAAACAAACCCTAACAGAAAGAACTTCATGAAGGAGTTAAGTTGCATTCATTCGTTTTAAATGATGAATCAGTGTATTAGTAAACTATTATGTTTCATTAAGATACTTTGAAGTAAATAACGCTTTACAATCAGAAATTTAGATCTGATGTTAACATCAGTACAAGCTGGTGTCTCTCCTTTCATAACACTAATATGCAAATTATATTTTTCAGCCCTTGTCATCTCTTAGTCAAATACAGTAGCATCAGGTAAGTGTAGACAACTTGTAAGATTAAACTACCTAAGTGAATGAAAATGGGTAACATTTATTTTCAAAGTTATAGCAAATGGTCTTCAAATAGTATTTAATATTAGAATGTCTGTTAATAGAAAAATAAGCTTTGGGAAATAAATATAAAGAAATCAACAACTAGATGGAAAATCACAAAGGAAGTACAAAGTTTTAACATCTCTCAAAAGATATTAACTCTATGTTCTGCCTTCTGTGATGTGATGCTTGAACAGATGTTTTTCTATCAGTATTTCCATAATCTTCAGGATTACAGCAGGACACTGTCTGCAGGAGACATCCCTATCAGGCACTACTTCAAATGTAAACTAAATATATCATGTTACTTAATACAGCTTTCTGAAATAACTTCCAATTTCTCAGAGACTAAATCGCACTCTTGATTAAACTACAAAGGGTGATTTTATCCATATTAAGATTTTAATGCTTTGATATAAAAGTATTTTAATACCAGCTGGAATCATACCCTGAAATTTTTTGATTACAATATATGCTGACCACAAGAATCCATCTTACTAATACTTTGAGTTTTCATCCCTTCATGACTTTGGAAAATTGAAGATTTCTGCAAAGACAGAACGTGTTTGCTCTTTCACTAAAGTTTAGCCTGGCTGTTTTCCTGGAAATGTCTTGTGTCTTCATGGGATTTGAATCTTGCTGCTCACAAAATTCTGTGACTGATATGAAGCTAACCAGTGTCAACCACTAGAACTAATCCATCATATACAGTTGTCATAGCACAAAGAATGTCAATTATCTCTCACAAAGTAACTGAGATGGCAGAATCGATCCAAGAAAGTGCAGTAAATTATCTTCTAAATATAGCATGAAAAGCTAGAGTCTGAAGCATTCTCAAAGTTGCTTCCCTAAAGAAAAACCAAATGACAATCTGTTAGGCGACTCATTAGATACAGAGATTTGAGGACCTGAATAACAGCCTGAAAAAAAAAGGAAAATTCTAATGTATCTCAAATAGAAGAAGCCAAGTATAGCACACAGGTGAAGAGAAGCAATAGCTTTAATTTATGAGATACCTCTTTGCTTATGGTCCACTGAAGTGGATTTTACCTTAGTTTTCTAATTCAAGAGAGAAAATAAGGTTATTCATCTAACAGTGAGATCTTTAATTCCCAATTGATAGGAAATTCTGTCACTAACATGTGCGATGCATATGGAGGAAGTATGAAAGACTCCAAAGCACAGATATAAGTCATGTTTCATGTTGCTAAGGTCAATGTTCTGGGTTAGTGTATAAAAGATGGTTTATATTGACCACTCAGCATATATTTATGACTTTAAGAATTTGAATAATTTTGTCTAGTTTAGTTTAGCTCTGCACCATCACTTAATTCATAATTCTTACTGGACACTTAAACACTGGGCTAAACAATAGTATTATAGTCATAAACAAGCCAGAAATCATTTCTATCCTCACAGAACTTAAACACCAGTACAACTAAGTATAATTCTCAAGAAAAAAATAAATGGATGGATTTCGCTTTTTTTAGTAAGGGTTATTACATGCCTGTTTCATTTTGTTGAGATATCTACCTAACTATATTAATGATAAAAGAATTTTGTTCCTATGATCTATAATCACATTTAAGCCTATTGCCATTATTTTGCAATTCTAAACAGCAAAGTGAAGAGTGAGAAATTGAATGAAAGCCTCCACTGAGGCTAATAAAATATTTTATTAGCATTTTAAAAGAGAAAGAAAACTTGTATTTAATTCTACTTCAGGTTTAATGATCTCCATAGAAAACTTAAACATGAAAAGAGATCCTAAGAGATCCAAACGTACAAATCAGAAATTTGATGAGTAGAAACCACGGGAAATGCATTTCAAATTGGAGTTTCATCTTTTAGTTTGACAGATCCAATTTAGCTTCAATTAAGATGATTTTGGTAGTTTTATATTAGTAATCGTTCAGTACATTTCAAAAATTGGTGAATTGTTTTCTTAAGAATTGGATAGTATTTTATGGGAATCACTACATTTTAAGATTTAAAAATTAAGAAATACTGACTTCTTACCACACATCTATTTTCATTCTTCATCTGCTAATAAGAGACCAAGAGAATGGACAGATTGTTTTCTCTAGGCGGTGTGGTTTTCTGTGGAGACAAGGAACTAGATAATTGGTAATTGGCTCTTCCATACAAATGAGCCACAAGTCTGTCAAAAATTCCTGACACTGCTAAATTATAAGACTAGAAAGGGTGAGAGTAAGAGGAGAATGAGGACTTGAACCCCTGCAGAAACTACTGTTTTAAGTAACAGAGCTGCTGAATTGTGCTTTGAGGAACCAGTGGCCTCAGATATACTAATCTTTCAGGCTTAGATTACTGTTTAAGAACTACCCTTAATAAATAAATGGATCTTATGGCTTCCCAGTGATCATTTAAGAAATTAACACACAAACTCTTAATTCTATGCTGCTAAGGCCTTGTTGGAGGAAAGGAAAAAAAAAAATTCACAAGGTGCTCTCATTCAATACACTATTCTGTTGAGAAGCATAGAAATACAGAAGGTACATGTCTGACCTTGGTATTTTGAACACTGCCAAGAGCAATATTCTCTTAAATTTTCTCCTCCTAATTAGTACAAGCTGTCTCTTGCTTTTTATCTCTCTACATTTAAGTGGAAATATGAGTCAAAAAAAGACGAATTGTCCTTTGCTCCTTTCCTACCTGCCACCAAGACAAATGATACTCCTATGGGTTATGGGAACACTTCAAGTAGCTAAAAGCCCTTTATTACTTTTTACTAGTGCCATGTGTAATAAAGGAATGAAGAATTAGCAGTACAGCACGTCACTTAGATAATGAGCACCTACTGAATTTGAAGCATTGCATGTTTCTCAGTCAACGATTTTATTGTTCTTTCCTTTACTCACGTGCATCTAGAGTAGGAAAAGTGGTTAGAAAAAAATGTGTGGAGGTGAGAGGTTGTGACCATGGGTGGATGCCTAATCTGTTACACAATTTGTACATATAGACACTTAAAGATATTGGCAAAGATGAAAAAACAACAGCACCACACCTTACAGAGAAGTGAAATTTAACTATATAGGCATACATGTGAATATATATGCCTAAATATATATGAATGAAGATGTGATCTATGGTGAGCAGTGAGAGAGAAGAATGAGCAGTGAGAGAGAAGAATGAAAATAAAGTTGGTTAAGGAGTTTTTTATTCTAGAATTTTTAAACAAAAAGTCTGTAATAAAAGTTGATAAATTATTAACTGTTACCTATTCTGGGTAGTAAGTATATGGCTATTTCTTGGAAAATTATTTATAAATTTCTATATTTAATTCTTTTAAAAGAGGATATAAAAAATTTGCATAGTTATATAGAAATGGAATAGAAAATACCTACAGGATACACTGTAATTCAGCAAGGCTGGAATGATGAATAGAAAATATCATGGTAGACTTTACTGCCAGAGTGGAAAGCCTTTGAGTTTTTTTTAATGAACAAGTAAATATCCTCATGAAAAACATAAATTACATATAATAAACTTCCTTAAGATGTAATATCTGAAAAAGAATTAAAGATTCCATTCCTGAAATCTGCATATATTCATCATGTGTTAATTTAACCAATCCTCTAACCTGGGCTAGACAAGCAAGGGTGGAAAGGTGACCGTAACACAGCACTGACTAAGCATCAACAGGAAAAATGAAACAAGTGAAAAACAAATTGAAATAGGTGAGAGATGCTTAACTGACCAAGTATAGCAGAGACAGAGTAGATCAAGGCTTGCCCTGAAATTGAGGTGAGGGTCACAGAATGAGGCAGATTGGACGCTGTAAGATGGGAGGTATTACAGCTATGTGTCTACAGAGGGAAATGAACCAATGAAAAGTGAAAACTGGTATTTTGGAGAGAAGGGGCTCTGGCAGGCATGATGCCCTGTGTTCAGCAGAGAACACGAGACTCAGCCTCAGACAGTATCGCGGGGAACTCCAACATGCTCACTACAGTGAAGCATGTAAATGAGTAATTTGGTGGTTCAAATACATGTATGTTCTCTTCCAACTGTGCCTATATTGCAAGTGAAACAGTAAGCAAGTTGTTTAGTTCAAACAGTAGAGGGCTACAGAGATGGGGGTTTGAGGATGAACAGGTAAGAAATGTAGTAGTGTCATGAAGGAGAAGAAGAAACTCTTTGAAGGAAATCAAAGAGGGTTACTGGACAGAACCGTAATCCAACTTGAGCATGTACTCATTCATTTAAGAAAAGATCAAGAAATACCACTGCTCAGTTTTTTTTCTAGACTTGTGTCTGTGCAAACCAAGTTGAGAGTTGGATGTGACCGGGGTTGGGTTTTGCGTATCATATAATATGCAATGAAGGATGGGACAAGGAAGAGCATAAACAAACAGTGAGCATAGAAATGAACTACAGGATCTAACCTTGGAAGAGGACATGAGAATATGAGGGATCTGAGAAAATGTACTGGTGGAAAGATGGAATGACCAGTGAATTCAATATTTTAGAGAGGCCAATGGGGGAAAAGAATAAAAAGAAATGTCAGAAATCTAGGAAACTAGAAGAGATAAGTGAATGACATTGAGAATACGGAAGGAGAGCCGTTACCAGCAATGACAAAATCTAGGGTTACATGATTGGAGTGGGCAAGTGATGTAAAATGAAGGAGCAGATTCAAGGCAAAATTAAAACAAGGGAGAAGCCAAGATATTAACAGGATTATCTGCATGAATACAAATCATCAAGAATTATGAGGAGGAGGCTTCCGGGCTGCCATACCACCACCACCACCCCTAGTGCAAAGGAGGTGAGCCACTTCCAGTGCCCAAGAGGAGGCTTCCTGGCTGTTGTACCACAACCCCCACCAGTGCAGAGGAGATGAGACACTTCCAGCATGCTGGAGGTTTCTGGGCTGCCATACCACCCCCCCACACCCCCCAGAGCAGAGGAAGTGAGCCCAGGAGGAGGCTTCCTGGCCACCATACCACCCCCTGCCTCCCAGTAGAGAGGAGGTGAGCTGCTCCTAGCACCCAGGAGGAGGCTTCCTGGCCGCTGTACCACCATTTCCCCAGCGCAGAGGAGGTGAGCTGCTCCCAGTGCCCAGAAGGAGGCTTCCCATTCACTGTACCACCAGCCCCCCAGCACAGAGGTGGTGAGCCACACGGGCACCAACAGCAACCCCCACACACACACCATGAAATGAGAAGACACGTAAACAAGTCTCAGAACCAGACTTCCAGATCAACTAAAGCAACTCCAAAGGGAAACAAGATGGAACATTCTGACACTCAACCACCTGGACTCCCTGAAGTGGCAACAAAAGAGAATCTGGAAAAAATGAAATCAGAAATAATTTCTCAGATAACAGCAGAGATTGTGCCCATAGTGCAAGACATGATTAGTAAATGTAGACAGGACACAGATTAAAAAAAAAAAATAGAGGAGCTGAGGAACATGATGGAATCCCAACATGGGAAACAAATTAAATGGAATCCATAAAACAGATGCAAACAGATTTCCAGGAGATTAAAAACTCCATTGAAAGTCTACACAGCAGAATGAGCCAATGTGAGGACAGAATCTCAGATATAGAAGATAAGATTGCAATTAGTGACCAGGAAAAGAAAAATTGCTTTGAAATTGTAAGGGACCAGAAGAAATCAATCCAGCAGCTGCTAGATGATGCAAAGAAGAATACCATAAGACTCATCGGAGCCAATGAACAGGAGAGAGTGCAGATGACATTAAAAAAAAAAAAAAAAAAAAAACTGTTCACACAGAAGTGATGGCAGAAAACTTCCCAAGCAGGGGAAAAGAACTTGACATACAGATAAGTGAGGCAGGTAGGACTCCAACCAGCCGTGAGCAAAAAACATCTACACGTAGGCATATAATAGTTAAGATTTCAGAAACCAAACAAAAGGACCAAATTCTATAAGCAGTTAGAAAAATGAACAAGCAGTTAGAAAAAAGAATCAAATCACATACAAAGGGAAGCCCATCAGAATCATGGCAGACTTCTCAATGCAAACACTGAAGGCAAGAAGAGCTTGAAGTGACATACTTCAAAACAGCCTCCAACCCAGATTGATGTACCCTACAAAACTATCTTTCAAAATTGATGGAGAAATAAGATACTTTCATAACAAAGAGAACCTTAGGAACTTCATGACTACCAAACCAGCACTCCAAACAATTTTAGACAATATCCTAGGAAAAGACAAAGAGGATCACAATCCCAGGAAGCCCAGCAGAATGAATCCATCGGGTGCAACAAGAAATTAAACACAAAGGGGGAGAATCCAACAAAAAGAAAAAGTCATGACAATGATGTCATTACATATCAGTTATAACCATCAATGTTAATTGTCTCAATTCACCAATCAAAAGAAATAGACTGGCAGAATGGGTCAAGAAGCAAGATCCAACAAATGCTGCATACAAGAAACACATTTAATTTGAAAAGAAACTCATAGAATGAAAGTGAAAGGGTGGAAAATACTCCCTGTGACAGGAACCTGAAAAAGAGCAGTTGTAGCTATCCTCTTTGCAGATCAAGTGGATTTCAAACCAAAATCTGAAACACTTCTGGTGCCAAGAATTTCAGATAAGCAATAATCAACTTGTATATACAAATCCATTGTGAACTTGTGTTTTCATTCCTCTTAAGTAAAAACTTAAGAACAGAACTATTGGTTAACAGTAATACAAGAAATTTCTATATTGTTTTCCAAAATGGTTTTGTCATTTTACATTCACATTAGCAGTATTAGACAGTTCTAACTGGTTCACATCTAAACTGACATTTGTTCTTGTAAAACTTTTAACTTCATCTCCCTAATGAGTGTATAATACGATCTTGTTATTGTACTGATTAGTATTTTTCTGATTCTAGTGTTGCACACCTTTCCTTGTGCTGTACTGGCTATTTGTCATCCTCTTGTGTCTACTTTTTAATTGGGTTGTCTATTAATGAGCTATAAGAGTTCTTTATATATTCTGGTCTTAGGTTATATGTATTATAAATATGTTCTGGTTAAAGACTACTTTTGATTTTCTTAATGATATCATTTAAAGTTCTAAATTTTGGCCTGGGGATTTAGCTCAGTGGTTCTGCCACCTGCCTCGAAAGTAGAAGGTCCCGAGTTCGATCTCTGGTACCAAAAAAAAAAAATAGGTTCTAACTTTTGATGGAATCTCACTTATCAATTTCTTTCTTTTATACATCATGTTTTTTGTATCCTAAGAAATTCTTGACTACCCTGAATTCATGAACATTTTCACTTATAATTTCTTCTTAAAGTTTTATAGTTTTAGGTTTTCATATTTAGGCTCATAGATCCTTTCAAGTTACTTTTATATAGGGAAATAAAGGGTTGAAGTTAATTTTGTACATAAGGATACCAGGTGTTCTAGTGCCATATGCTAAAAAACATTATCTTTTCCTCAGCTCTTGAATTGAGTCTATGTTCTATAAAATGTTAATGTTAAATAATCTTTCAAAAATCAGTGGACCATACATGTGTGGTTCTATTTCTAGGTTCTTTGTTTTATTTCATTGATCTATATGTCTTTCCTTACACCAACCCTGCCTTGATTACTGTAGTTTTAGAGGAAGACTTAAAATTAGGTAATAAATGTCTTCCAACACTTTTTTTTTTCTTTTTACTTGTCTAGGTCCTTTGTACTCCTACATAACTTTTAAATTTCAATATCCAATTCTTCATTTATAGCAAGTATACATAGACCTGAATTTTTATATATACCTTGTGTTTTCTAATCCTGCTAAATTCAAATACAAGTTCTAGGGGCTCCTAGACATTTCTTACTATTTTCTCTGTAGATGATCATTTCATCTACATACGAAGATTTTACTTCTAACTTCCCAATCCTATTCTAATTGTGTCTTTTTGTTGCCAGACTATTTTGGTTTGGGCCTATGTTTCAAAGTTTAATGGACAGATGAAGAGTAGGCACATCTGCCCTTGTTCCCCACCTTAGGAAGAAAGCACTGTACCTTTTCCATTCATATAAGGCATTTTTGCTGGAAGTATGGAGTAAATGCCTTATCTGTTGAGAAGGTTCTGTTCTACTTCTAGTCTCCTGATAGCTTTTACCATGAACAGCTGTAGAATTTATCCAATACTTTTTCTGCAAGTACTGACAGGATCATATGGCTTTTCCCTTTCCTCTGTTAAAATGATGACTTTTGGGGGTGGATCTTCTAATGCTGAACCAACACTGCCATCCCTATAATAAAACCACTTCTACATACTGCCAGATCTGACTTCTAATAGTTTGTTTTGTTAAACAAATTTTTATCTATGTTCATACTTTTTTCTTCTATTATGCTTATCCAGTTTTAGTATTAATACAATCTTGATTTCCTAAAATGAGGGGAGAAGTGTTCCTTCTTTCTTCTGCTTTAAATGTTTGATATAATTCATCAGTTAAAATGTATATGAGCCTGCTGTTGTCATATAGGTAGGTTTTCAAGCTAGGAATATACTTTCTTTAATAGGTGCTATTCAAATTTTATATTTACTCCAGAGTCAGTTTCATTAACTTGTCTTCCAAGGTACTTTTTAGAAGTCATCAAATTTATTTCAAAAAAGATTTTTGTAATATGCTTTCTATATCCTTTTAAATTCTGTAAAACCTGTGGTAACGTCCTCTCAATTTTGATATTGTAATTTAAAAATGTATAATTGATATTATATAATAGGAAAAAAGTTCTAAAGGAGTAGGGGAAGTGGGAAGGGTAGAGGAAAGGAAAGAAAGGAAAAGAAAAAATATGAGAAAAGAAAAAAATGGAAACAAAACCTTTGCAAATAGGGAAGGGTGGAGGGGGTGAAGGTAGGGCAGGGGAAAAAAATAAGAACCAAGATCTCAATGATGAATGTAACTGTATTTTACACCTAAAATGTACCAATAAATTTAATGGGAAAAAAAAGTTATGAGAAGCAGAAATGGAGCAGATCATGTGATGAAATATTCAAGCAACAGAGAAAAGTGGTCTGGGGATTAGTTAGTTGGCTGTGATAAGATGGGGTAGTAGGTCAGTTCATATAAACTTCAACTGACATGAGAGGCTTCCATGGAGGACAGAGGAAGAAATGAATTTCTGAAAGATGAAGAATCAAAATAGACAATTTTCCTGAATCTAGTAGTATGAGTGGTGTCAGAGAGAGGGTTTTTTAAGTGTCCTCAAGGAAGAGACCGTTTTTAGGTAGAGAAAAATTATGAAAGTAATTATGAGAAGAGCTTGAGTACAAAAGACTTTTTTCTGACAACTTTGGGTTCCAGGGACTGAAGAAGGGACAGGATGGATGGAAGGTGCAGAGTAATGACAGTATATCCCAGGCTGCTTGAGAGGAAACACTCATGTGAGAAGATAACCTGGATGTCTTGTGGATCTTGAGTGACAGAAATGCATGACAGAGTTAACAGTGGGATTGTCCGGTGTGGCAATAGCATCTGTGCTATTGTGTAGAGAAGAAACCACCTGGAGAGGAGTTTAGGTAGCTCAGTGTGTTACTTCTTCAGTTGTATCAGTAACATGTTGAGATCGATGAGAAATACCAAAAGCACTTATAGATCTTCTGAATGGTCCCTATCAGCTCTCTCATGATGAGGAACAAGAAAATGATCACTCTTTATAGGAGAACTATTAGCTCTTTCTGATAAGCCTGCCCTCAAGAGCCTTAGCATCTAACATCAGCCAACCTGACACTTTAGAGCATTAATCTGTACTGACTAGTTATTGTTACTTCTATCAACTATTTTCCCACCAATTTTTCACTTTCAGCCACTGTGTAAAGTTGCCCAAAGTTATATGTACAGTGTGAACTCAAACTTGAAAAAAAGGAAAATAACAAAGACAATGGTCTGGATTGAAGTTTGAGGACCTATACATAGGAATAAGGGGTCAGATCCTAAACAAAAGATAAATGAACCACAGAACTAATGGAAATGAAAAAATATTAAAAATAAGCAGCAGGACAATAATAGCACAGATGGGTTCCCAGTTTCTAATGGCAGAGAAAAAAAAATTTAGAGATAAGACTTTCTAAATATTTTTTGGATTCCTCTGGTTTAGATACTTTACACCAAGTTTTATTCCTTCCTACTGGCATAATGAAATAGGAAGTACAATTAAACAGTGATCATTAATAACTGTAATATGACATGTTTGGAATTCATTTGAAAAGATAACTATAAGTAGCTGGGAATTAGTACTAGTCCCTTGATATCTCCTCGTTGCATAACTCCTAAGAGCTTAGCATTAGAGCCTCAGGAAGACCATGGGCCCTTAAGATCAGTTTCCAGTCAGCCCACCTTTGACCCCTTTTTGCTTGCCTTCCCCAGGACCAGCACCTATTTCATCACTCATTGGTTCTGGCAAGTGTATAGCTTCAAACCATACACACTTAACCCATTTCCTCTCCCATGTAAACACCTAAAGTCAAGCATGTATAAAAACCAAACCTGAGCATGAAGATGAGACATAGGGAGGCCTCAAAATGTGTCATTTTGATAAGCCACATATTGGATACTATTGGCAAAGTCAGGATACCCAAACATGATCTTTGAAACCAACTGAGCAAATGAAAATAAATGGTCTTCTTTGACTCCCGTGAAAGCTTAATTGGATAAACTAACTACTTGAAATTGACTGGTTCATTTTACAAGTAAATACAACTTGAAACTGTCAAATGATTACTCATCACAAAAAAGCACCCCCAGACTAAGGCTAGGGAAAGAAAAATCAATATTCTACATCTTTGACATCTCCAGCAGTTCCAGCAATACCTGCTACACTTTCCTGCCAAACACTCACAACCTTCGCCCTTCTAAGATTATCAGCCCATTTCCACCTCACACTTGAGATGTTTAGTGACAGTCATCTCAGAAAACTCTATTGCAATACTGAGTATGTGAAGGTCAACACAAAGATATTAATATTGACATTGACTCCCCAGTTTATATTTTCCATTTAAACATCCAAATTCTGTAGGTGTTTTTGTTTTTATGTACTTTTTCACATGTATATAAAAATATGCCACATTGCATGACTAACCATGTCCTTCAGGGTCATGAGTATACATTATTCAGAGACAAGTATTTTCAACTCTCCTGTGTTGCAAATACCTTGAACAGATGTTACTCTGGAAATATGTTACTGTATCATCAACAGCCATAAAAATAAAATACATAGGACTCCGTTCTGCTTAATCTATTTTATTTTTAACAATTTTCTGGTAAGCATTCTGCATTTGAAACCAATTTTTATTAGATGGAGATTATTTTCCCAGGTATCAATTCAGCTAGCCCATTAGCTCCTTAATGCTTCTTTTAAAAAACCAAGTAATTAATTTTAAAGAATTTTTTAATGTTCCTTCAAAATATTCATTCTGCTCAAAGAAAAAAAAATCCTTAATGGTTACCTTTGTAAGCCTGCCAAATTACTAGCATAAAATACATTGGTCTTTCATTGTATTGAATCATGAATCATTTTCCTTTCTTAAGGATTTAGGGGAACTCTGTGTATCAGTATTTTAAAACTATTTCCTAGAAGTCTCCTTAGCCTCCCAACAATAATGAATATTTCTTTGGGATCAGTTTCATTTTACCCACAGGTTTTAAATAAACAAAAATATAGTCCTGTTAACCCCTAACATTATTTTAAAAATTATCTTGTGTTGAACCACAATCTTGACATTTTTTCCTTCAGCTATAAACATTAGTAGTGGTATACCATTTTCACCACGAAACATGTAAGTATTCCTTCTCTCCTTCATTTGTTTCATTGTACTGTCAAGTCAAAATTATCAAAGCACATATTGGGACAAGTAAGTCACTAAACAAAGAAATTTTTTACAGTATTTTTCTGTATACAATTCTTAATCACAATATAGGTATAGATAAAAATGTGTGAATTTATTAACCTGATATAATTTGTTCAACTTTTCCATGATCAACACAGAGAAAACAAATGCTGAGCTGGAATCAGGAATTCTGAACTCTGGTGAATGTTCTGATACCTTGCTCTATGAACATGAATACCCATTTTAATTATCTGAGCCTCAGTTTCCTTAATTCTCAAATGGAATAATATTACTTCACCCTTCCTACAACAGAGTTATTGTAAGAATCAATTTTATAGATATCCAGATACATAATTTGTTAATAAACTTTTGTCAAGTACAAAGTTAAATATGAATGAAAATCATTATCACTAAAATTATGTGTATAGGACATGATGGAATCCAGAAGGTGAACTGATGTTAAGTATATTGTTTTTTCATAACATTAATTCTAACAGTTAAAGGAATATTTATTCATGCATCGCACATGCATATTAAATATAGAGAGAATAAATGTACCAACATGCATTCAATATACCCCCAAAAGTCACCACCTTACTCCGATATTTCAAACTCTTTCTCCTGCTCTCTTCTTCCAATGCTAACAGTGTTTAAGAGGTTTAAAAACCTGGCCACAAATTGTATGCTATCATCCATTTGACAGTTTGCAAATTACGGTACAATTTTTTATGTTCATCTCACCTGCAAAGAAAGCCTGACAAGAAGAATCCAATAGAATTCATACTATGACCTGTTTTATCTTTCTCATAACCCTTTGTAAATTTTGAAGTTTTTTTTAAAAATGAAATGATGGCTAATTGTTGAGGTAAGATTTCAGCATTTACAAGGCTTTGTTTTTTTTAATAATTTGTCACGGTTTTTCCCAAGTTGCTCACAGAAACAGTTCACAGGAGGCAGAGTATGGACTTTAGTGTATTGGGATATCCTGGGCAAGGCTAAGCAGACAGGGCACTCAGAACCTCCAGTTGGGTCAGAACAATCCATTAATTTGCACTACAAAACCAAACTAGGCAATCAGCAACAGATGGTGTTATTGTGAAAGATGCAACAAATAACCACAAACTCAATGGCCTAAAACAGACAATTCTGACAGTTCTGGAGGCCAGGTGTAAGGGTTAGCAGGACTGCAGTCGCTCTGAAGGATAAGGGAGAATCTTCACACAGCCCTGATCTCTGCCTCCACTTCCACGTGGCCTTTTCTGTACCCCAATCTCTGTCTGCTTCAGTCTAAGCTGACACCGGTCTGTCGAACACTCTCAAAAGTCTTAGGAGTCCATGATGTGCATGAAGAGGATCCATGCCATCAGGATTTCTCTGCACATCTCTCCTGGATAACTTTCTGTCTTGCCCTGACATCCACCATATGGTCAGACACACACCTCATTTCTTCAGCAAATGACAATTTTCAGCCACATTGGTGACCTTTAAAGCTCCTTTTCCCAACAATGGATTTCCTATTTTTAGCATCTTTTATACTCTGGTTATGCTGAGAAACTTAAATTATTAGGGGCTGTTTCCTTTTTGCTGAGTAGTTCCTCCTTCAATGTGTGTCTTCCTCCCACTTTTTACCAGAAGCAACAATGAGGAAACTCCTGAGTCCACTATCTGCCTCCATCATGATATGCATTGCTCCCCAGTGTGCCTGGGTTCCTTCTTAAAAGGGATGAATCCTGGATTTAAGGCCTGTCCTAAACTCAGGACTATGTTACTTTTTTAATCCTCAACTCATTTATGTCTGTGAAGACCCTATGTCCAAATAAGTTTACATTTGCAGGTATCAGGGATTAGGACTTAAGACCCATCTTTTGTGGGAAAACTATTAAAGTCATTATAGATGGAAATCATGATTTTAACACTTACTCTGTACCAGTATCTTGGAATTTGGGGGTTATTCCCAAGAAATACAGTAGCGATTGTCTCCTCAGATAATTGCAATAATGGTAGGCATTTGGTACAGGAAATTCTGGTTCAGAGTTCTGGGGAAATGAAACTGGACCTAAGGGAAGTTACTTGATCCAAAGACAATTTACTTGGCCTTCTTCGAAAAGAATTTTAAGTCTTAAAATGTGTGGAGTGGATTCCGGGATTAAATGTGGGTGGGGAGGAAAGAAAGGAAATGCTGTGTGTTTCCCTTCCCTTCTGGGAAGAAAGCTGTGTACTGTCAATAGCAACCGTGGCTCTAAGTACCTTTTCATCTCCAGATCTCAAGACAATAAAATTCAATTGCATTTTGATTGTTATCAATTACTAACCATATGCATGACAAATCTATTTTCTTTCCTGGTAATAATCTTGTGAACCCAAGCAAAAAAAACCAATCAGTATATTATTGAAGAACAGAAATGTTTACAAGATGTTACAGAACACTATTGAAAATGACACCTTTCTCTGAATCAAATCATTTGGCTTTATGATAGTTTTCAGGAAGCTAGTATTGCTAGCATTCAGAGACAAACAAAATTCTAAAGCTGATCAAGTGTGCCTTGAAGTTACATAAGAGCACTAGGACTTTAAGTGGGGGATCCATCTAATCAATTAAAAATAAAACTTTGTTCAAAAATGTGAGTAGTATTTCTGCCATTAGTGCTGTAATGTTAAAAGACCACACATTTTACTGGTTTCTGAAATTATAATAATTATAGTAATGGCCTGAGGATAAATTGATGAGGCTTATCTGCCGGTATAACCTCATCTTCAAAGAGCTATGTAAACACCCAAAACATAGATATCAAGCAGTATAAGGCATTTCTACAGAGAAGGGGGGTATCTCTCTTTTTCAATCCAAGATGTGATTATAGATTACTTCTTTTCAAAACTGAGAAATAGATTATTTTTTCTGATTTTCAGAAGGTGGTATTGGATTACTGGAATGAAATTCCAATGACATAAAATTTCAGAAAGTAAAACTCCCAGATCGTACCATTGAAATCACCACTGTCTTCACTCCAATGACTAGATGCATATATCAGCCTTGTTTGTTTATTTGGGGGAGAAGCAGGGTGATTTGTCAATGTAAATGATACTCTCCTATAACCTCCCCAGAAGAATACTGGGTTGAAATTCCATACACAAATATAGCTGAAATACAGAAACTGAGTATGATCTCAGGTTTCAGCTTTTTCACTCAGCTTTACCTGACTCTCAAGTCTCTCTAGGCACTGCTGCCCATACAGGAAGCCCCCTCCTCAGTGCTTACAAAGGACTCCACATATATGCATATCATCAGTGAAGTCCAACACACATGCTGTCTAACTATTCTTTGGTGTAGGTTGCATCACCCACTAGACTCCCAGCACCCAAACAAGATTTCATGACAAACCATATATACATACAGCAAGCATTTGGCAGAAGACATCAATTTACTGATCAATACTCTTTCATCAGTTGTTCAATCAATTGCATTTGCTTGTATTTTTATGCTCACACTTAGCTATCATTTTTCCCTCCAGCTAACAAGGCTATCATGGGAAACACGAGCACATGTCCCTTTTCCAAGCTAGCAAATTCATCCGAAAAAGAAAATGAGTTTGGGTTGGCACGACTGTTTTTAGTAAAATGACGATTGTGTTTTCTTCATGAGAGCCAAACTCCCGGTGCCTTGGAGCGTATGGGAGCCAAGAGGGGAAGGCGGCTGTGTACACCAGGTGCCTTAGAGCAGCTGCTCTGTTTCCATCCAGACTCAGGAGCTGAGGCTTCAGAAGACCACAACCCAGAGTCAGGAAGAAAAGGAAAGCTCAAAAGACAGGAAATTCCAGTAGGCATTTTTGCAGGCACTTCCTCAGTCTCCAGCATGTCATAAGGCTGTGCCATACTTAGAAGAGCCAGAGATGCCTAACAAGTTTAAAAATAGTTGATGAAGCCTGTACATAATGTGTAGATCTCATAATTGTACACTTATTCTTTGCAATTAACATAGTACAGAACACAAGGGAGTGAATTTTCAATGCATATGAAGGAAACAGATGACATCAGATGAAGTAAAATGAAAAAAAATTGAGATAAACACATCTTTTGGTTCATACCAATCTAAGTGTAGAACTAGTTCTTTTGTAAGGAAAATTAAAATACATACATTAGACTACTGCCTATTATAGGAAATATGATAGCTAATTTACCATATTGCATTAAATGGTGTTTTTTGGAGGAGATTAGCATTTAAGTAAGCAGATCTTGAGTGAAGCGGGTAGTCCTTCGGGATGTGGATGGCCTCTTCCAATGGGCCTCCCTGAGCAAGAAGGTTGCTCCAGCAGATTGCTTTGAGAATTTATCAGAACTGCTGGCTTATGTTGAGATCTTGAGCGTGACGGCCTCTATATCTGTGGAAGCCAATTCTCCTCTCCTCACACACACAGATTCTCTTGGTGGGTTTTCCTGGAGCACAGGAGTCTACATATGTACTTCTATCACCTATGTCTGTTTTCAATGACTAGTCCAATAAACTGCACATAGTATATGTACATATCTATATTTATAATCTTTCCTTTTTTAAACGGAGCTATATTTTAATACTTTTAAATTTTTTGATTTTTTTTTTCAGTAACAGGGATCAAACTCATGATCTTGCATTTGGAAGGCAGGCCCAGTGCCGCTGAGCTAAATCCCCACCAATTTTTTGATTTTTATTAATACATGTCATAATCTTTCCTAGATAACCCTTCTATTGTCACAACTATATATCATATTGAGCATACATTATCCAAATAAGCCTGGACTGCAGACAAAGCCACTTCTCATTTTCTCAGAGTTTGTAGGCTCTTTCAGAGCCTGCAAGGAATGCTGTGTTACAGACATTTCTTCCTTCTGGGCTGTATCTCATGGACAGCCACTGATACATAATAAAAAATTAATAATGTTTAATAACTTTCTTCTTTAGATGTTCACAATTTTCCTTTAGAAATGATGTATATACATTTTATACTGAAGGCAAAAATAAATAAATAAACCCAGATACTTAGATTCTTTTCTAGCTTTAGATGTTTAGCCTTCTAGATTTCCAGTTTGTGCATATTCTAGAGTTTCAAATCCAGTATTTACAGGACCAGTTGCCCTCAACTTCCTGATGTCAAGTCAGCATAACTGCTTATCCTAGAAGTGGATCCTCTTACCAGAAGAATTCTGGATTACAGAATACAAGTGAGAAGCACTCACTTCGAAGGTAAAGAAAATGGACAATGATTGTTTTCTGTCAGCAGTCACAGAATAACCCACTTTGGTGCCTCAGCTTGGGCTGCCATAACAAATATGACAGAGTGGGTGGCTTAAACAACAGAAAGCCATTTCCTCATATTTTTAGAGACCACTAGTCCAAGATCAAGTTGTCAGTAGCTCTGGTTTCCTCTGGGACCTCTTTGACTTTCACATGCCCTTCTCTTGCTTCTGTAGGCCCCTAATCTAAGAGTTCAGTCACCAAGAGCGAGGCAGAGTCACTGTACCTCCTTTACCAATCTACAGTTTCAACCACTTAAGTGAATCAGGTGACGCTGAAATCATACTCAAAAGGGTAAGCAAAACTCAGTTCCTCATAGATAGGCATCAGGTGATGACAGAAGCCTAGAATTTCTTGTGCATGCATCTCTCAAAGGTCAGGAATGTCACCCAGGGTGATGGGGTCTTACCAGCATGTGCCCCTCTCCACACACAAGACACAGCAGAAACAGCCTGCTCTGGGTTTTCATGCACCAGGTGGCATTTGGCCTTGTCATAAAGCACTGCAGGTCATCATTTCCTGGAAGGACTGGAAAAGACCCTAAGCTGTTCCAGACAGTTCTCCTTATCTCTGAATGTTGCACCCCAAGCACAATCTACAGATATTGACAACTACATGCAAGACAACGGGGGGAGACAGAATCCGCCAAGGTTACCTCCAAAGTCTTCCCTGCAGTGAGCCACAAGATAGACTAAAAACTGGAGATAATCCAAGTGTTTCTCCAAAGTACCTGTACAGATTTACAGATTTTACTTCTGCCAGCACTAGGGGGAGGGGGATTTGGAATTTTCATCTTCCTGGTGATTATTCCCTTCTCTTTAAACTACCACTTTATCATTTTCAAACAATTCAGCAAATCCTTCTTCATCATCCCCGTAGCTTGGCACTGAAATGTTCTCCAACTATGATGCCAGATGGGGCCATTTTTAACCAGCTGTGAAATATTTTATCATTAAAAATCTCTTCTGTACAGAATGTTGATGTGATAGTGAATCATTCAGTAAGCTACAGTTAACTTAGAAACCAATAACTCTACTTATGATGCAAATTATTAAAATTTTATTCCCTGACAATCCACCTTGTTCTACTTGATTGTTAATATGAGACATTTCCCTTTCTACATCTTCCTAGAGATTGCTTTATCTTTTATTAAAGAACCCTGTCCTTTAATTTTCTATTTAATTCCCAAGCGGGGCTACTTCATTCCTCATATATATGTTGGTAAATATATTATTTTTGCTTGCAATTTTTAATTACTGCAAGTATCTATTAGTAGCATTTTTGCATTGTTTTATGTTTAAACAGGCGTCCTACTTACCACACAGGGATTGTGATTTTCCTACAACACAATGTGATATATAGCAGGCATGATGGTTACCATTTATTGGAAGCATGTATCAGGCACTCAGCTAGGCACTTACACCATGTAAATTAACCTTCACAACAACCTTAAGGTGTAGATGGTCCATCAGGAAGGGAAGATTTTCCTGCATGTCTTTTTTTTTCCTTCACAAACCTTTTTTGCAAAACCTGAATTTTGAATTTTTATGTACAAGGGAAAAATAAGAACATAGATTTTAGTGAAGGTGTCTTTAAGACAGAAGGGTTTTGCTTCTTTGCAAGCAGCCTAATTGGACTCATCTCCTCTCCTGATCTGTGTGTCTCAATACCTTGCTCGGTTCCACTCTCCTCTCTTAAATATTTTCACTGTACAAAATTGTGTCCTTTTCTTACTAGAAACTGGGGTTCCATTTTTGGAGTTTCTTATACCCTACAGTAATTTAATCAAAACCTCTTCTCATCAGCTACTGAGAAAATAAAATTCTCCATTTTGCTACAGTCAAACTCCAGCCACCATCAGTAAACTAAGATTTGAGGCTAGAAAGTCTTCTACCTCAGCTGCTTCGCTGGCAAATGGCTAAAACAGGAATCAAAGCCAGGATGGTCTGATTGAACCACACCTCCACATTTACCAACATTTTCATCTGTTTTAAAATTCAGATTTTGAAAACTCCAGGAAACTTACTAAGCACACGATTTTTGGTTGATTCCCTTTTGAAAGCACTGCTGACCAATTTATATGTAAATGATTTATTCTGATCTCTAAAGAATATAACATAATGAAAGGACTCAAACTCTAATCCTTACACCACCCAAAATCAGTCACTGTTCAGTCTATGCACTAGCAGGCAGCTCTAGAGAAAAACCTAGAGGTTTTCCTGCAGGATAAATGACCAGTGTGTGAATGCAGATTCCTGAGGTGAGTAGAGGTTGGGCGATTTTCCAAACAGCAGGAAAAATAATCTTATCATAGAAAGGGAATCCGAAAAGCCAGTTCTACACGTTGATGGATCTGACCATAGCTTTTAGGGCACAGTTCCAGGAGACCACAAATGCGTTCTTCCTCTCTCCCTTCCATGGTATAGGGGGAAGGAGATGGAGTCTTGTTCCACAAGTAGTGTTTAGGCTGAACTCTAAATAGCCCAACAGATGAGGCCCGATGACTGACGACTGACATTCATAGTCAGAATCATCTGGTGGTCACAGACACACTCCGTTTCTTTCGGAGAGCATATCATAAAGGGAACAAGTGGGGAGACTTGGGGAGGGGGCCCCCCGAATCCTGTTTACGTGTGTCACAGGTTGTAATAAGTACAAAACAAAATCATACAGTGTGGATGTTAGAAAGGACCCTAGGGCTTTCCTAATCCACTGATTAACGAAAACGCTTCCCACTCAGGGTGGATGGACCCACATGTAGTTTTCAAAAAGCTCACCTGAGGTTACAAATTTAACCATTATTTTTATTGTTAAAATTCAGAAAGTGAAATTGCCTAGGACTACGAGGCTGGCAGAACTTCAGCAAAGTTAAGTTTTATATCTTTTCCTTGGTGATTCCACAAAATAGAAGAGATATCTTTCTACGGGTGATGGGATGACCTTTAGGACAGTGTATAATTTTATTAAGTGGAGGCAAAGACTTAAACAAAGAGGAGAAACGCTATATTTCAAATCCCCTCTGTTTAACTATAAGAAATTAAAGTTTATAGAAGTTAAAACTATAAAAGTAAAAATTTGGCTATTTTTCCAATATACTGATTTCTGTTACATAACAAATCATTATATATGTAGCAGTCTGAAACACTGTATACTTACTGTGTACCTTTTTCTAGATTCTCAGTCTGGGCACAGCTCAGCTCTGTTCTCCTGAAAGCTACTACCAAGGGCTCAGCCAGAGTCCAGCTGCCAGGTGTAGGCTGCTGCACTGGAAAAGGTTCGCTTCCGAGACTCCTCACATGGGGTGCAGCACTTGCCTCCAGAGCCACTGTCCACAACATGGAGATCATAGCAATACAAGAAACTAACTGTAACGTGATTGGTTTAACAATGGAATTGACGACTATTACAAAACTAGAAGCCTGGGAAAGGCCATTGCATATCCAACTACTTTGTCTTCTATGCATCTTCCATATACACTCCACTTCAAGAAACCTCACTCCAGCTCAGTAAGGCTGTACTGTCTGAGGTTCTAGGAAAGGAACATGTTTTACATCAACAGAACCAGTATGCTGTTCCAAAACAAAACAATAAAGTCCCACTAAATGAACACTGTCAATCATGATACAAAGTACAATAATGTTCAAAGATTAAATTGTGGGTTGAAATGAGAGTAATAGTGATTTAGGGTTCCTTTTTGGTTTTGTTTTGCTGTACTTTGGATTGAACCCAGAACTTTCGCATTGAAGCTATATCCCAGCCCTTTTTATTTTTATTTTTTTAATTTTCACTAAATTACTCAAGTCAGGCTTGAAATTACAATCCTCCTCCCTCAGCCTCCCATGCCCAAGCCCAGTTTTAAAATGTTATTTTGAATGTAGTTAAACCCTTGTGGGATAAATTGCAAAATGTCACAATGGAATTCAGCTGCTCAACTTCTATAAATGCTGTGAAATGTATGCTTTGGCTGATAATTTTTTCCACATGAAATAAATAACAAACTTGAGTTGGTGAGCTCCACAGCATTTTTTTTTTTTTTTGGTCAGCTGTATCCCATTTTCTCAGCTAAAGAGAATTAATTTATAGCACACAACTTGGTTCAGGGTAATTAGTTCTTGCTGTGTACATGGATGTCAGAAATTCTAAACTTCACACCTTTAGGGTCCTCCTCAGCTTGATTCTGAAGATTTCTTTGAAAAGAGTGTATGGGTAAAATGTTATAAATTTAAAACCAGGGAATTTTTCATGCTGTTTAAGAAATAATGATAAACATGGCGTTTAACTTAATATTGTTATTTTCAAAAACTGATTTCAGGGAGATTTTTATATGTACCTTAGAAATTTATAAAAATTTCATGTGCAATGGCTGCAGACTACAAATGACTTAAACTCTATTATACTTTTTAAAACTAACATGTATTTTTCTGGGGTCATCACTTGATGATCTTTTATGTCAAATTTAGTTGTGGGCTTTGTGTGTGCATCCTGAAGATGCCACCTCTGAAATACATCTCTGTCCTGCTCCCTCTCTTCTTATTCAGTGCTGCGCCTCTGCCTCAGACATGAACCCCCAGGATAGCTTGCCTGGGTGATCAGATCAGCTTCCTAGCTGGCCTCTGCTTCCACTCCTGACCATGAACCAAAGCATGGAAAGTAGACGATTTCAGATTTCAGCGTTGCCCCTTCCCTCACGCTTCAACCCTAACTCTTCAGACAGCTTCAAAGCCTTGGACAGACACACCTTCCCACCTCTCCTGTCTGAACTGTCCCTGGGCTGCTGTTTTCCTTTCTCTCTCTGCTCCATTATTTTTGCCTTCTTTCAGGCAATAGATCGAGTCAAGTTTTCTCCTTCCTGGAAACTTCCATCTTGGTGATGCCTTCAGACTGACAGCTTCCCTGCCAACCTCTTCGCCATCACCATCACGTTCTCTTTGTACTGAAGGTCACAGTTCAGTTTTCCTCCCTTAGTGAGATTGTCCATGTCTTCCAGTTTAAAACAGGACCTCTTCCATTATCTCTCAGTCCTGCAATTTTCCTTCAGGATAATTTCTTTTATAATTGCTTCTACATTTATTTGTAGGGTCTTCTACAATGAGCTACATTCCTAGCCATTTTTTTTTTTTAATGTTAAGACATGGTCTTGCTAAATCACTAGTTGTCCAGGTTAGTTGCAAACTGGAGATCCTCCTACCTCAGCCTCCCAGAGTATGAGGATTACAAGTATGTACCACCATGCCCAGCTCAACTTTAATTTCACATATGACAAATGCAGTTATGCTACAGCAATTATGCTACAGCAAAACTCGACCTCTTATCCCCTTGTAGATCCATGGGACACTTGGGAATAGACAATAAGTGGAAAAATGTTAGCCCCACAGTGGGTGTTTGAAATTTTAATCTTAGTTCTATCCTTGTAAGCATCTAGGACTTTGGAAAAATTATCACATTTCTTCATGCCTCAGTTTTCTCCTTTCTCAACTGGATTTGAAGAAGGAAAGTTTTTTTTTCAAACCTTAAGGAATATTGAAATACCAAGACTAGTTTTGTGGACTTTTCAGTTTGCTAGTAATGAAAATAATGATTTGCACTGTGGTAAAAGCTAACATGGATGGCAGATGCATCACATGACCAGCATCATCTCATTAATCCTTACTGCTTTCCAATGACAGCCCCAAGGCTGGTGGTAAGTCCTTCCCAGATAAAGAACTGAGCCGCAAAGCATGGGATTCCATGCGAAGTTCTCACACTGTAAGTGATGGTCAAACAGCACTCCTGTCTCGATCTAGAGTCCATCATCTCAACTGCCACCCCTTGGAGAACCCTCTGGAATAGTAATTTCACTCTTCATTGTTCTGTGCCAAAGAAGCTCCCCAGCATATTCAGAATGAACCCACGGGCTTACTGATGACCAGCACTCTCGGAGGCATCGATGGGACATATGCGTTTATTTTGCATCTCCGCAGAGCCGTAACAAAGGGAGTCTAATCCTGCTTACGTCTTTTCAGCTTGGGCTTTGTAGTAATGGTTGGTCTGTGGATAAAGGAGATTGCCTCAGCCCGCCAGACCTGCCTAAGTCTGGTCAACCCCAGCTATTTCTCAGATGTCTTTATTGATTTTTGCATTGCTTCTGGCTTGTTCTCAGCACAACACTTTAGTGTCTTATTTGACAGCCCTCTGACCTATTCACTATTGAATTGTTGCTCAGAAATGTACTCACTTGCCCTGCCTGCACAATGGAGTGAATCTCTGAAGGACTCTGATCAGCCTGACACTTTAAAGCTGGTCCTGTAAATGTGCTGGACATTGCCATAGTCACAATTCAGTAATACTTAGCAAAATGGGTCACAAGATGATGAATGAGGTGTGTGCTTCATCTTTAATCATTTTCTAGCATTTATATGAACTAACCTATTTAGTGTAATGAACAGGCACTACTGAGTATTTATTATCAGCCAGCACCTTATTGGGAACATTTGCCTTTAAAGAATGTATAAGCTAGCAGAGAGAAAGTATCATTTTATAAAAATCTTAGGTATTTACTAGGAGAGTATTAGATCAAGGACTGGAATGGATGTTGTTAATAATGTGTACAGCTGTAAATAAAGAAAGCACATGGCTTTGGGCAGGAGTGGACAGTGAAATCTTGGAGGAATATATAAGGTATGCAGCTCTTTAGGAAGCAGCATAATATACAGGTTAATGCCATCAGCAGGCCTAGTCACACAGCTTGGCTTCAAATTTGAGTTCTCCTGTTAGCAAACTGAATGACCTTGAACAACTTACTGGATTTCCATGAACTCTCATTATTTGTAAGTTGAGAATAATAATCATATTTACCTTATAGAGTGGTGATGATAAGGACCATGGTGGATAATACATTTAGTGGTAGAATATGGAACATACTGAGTAACTACCATTGGGGCACAAGGCAGAGACAAAGGGTGGATGCTATTTGCATGGGAGGATAAGCTGGGAAGGAATTTCCGGACCAGCATCAATAAAAGCCAGGAGCTGGGAGAGAACATGCCATGTGCTCAGGAGGAGACAGGAAGGGGCTGCTTCTGTGGAATTTCAGAGTCCAGTACCTTTCTATCAGATACTCTGTTTCACCATTCAAATTTGAACAAAGAGAAAAACTAATGCTGTAGCAGTTCACCAGGAATTTTATTCTGTCTCCAAAGAGAATTCACCGAGGTTCTCACTGTGAAGCATGCATTTTGGTCTGTAGGGCACATTACCATTACCATTCCTGCCAGTCTTCCAGGAGCTGCTCTCACTTTCTTACTGTGGATGCTATCTCCTTGACCAGTGAATGATGCCTCTATGCAAGGAACATTCCCACATTATACCAATTCAGACACCACTTTTGGCTTTGGACCATTGATAGGCTAGCAAGCCAAAGGTAGGATGCAATGTAATATGCCTCTGCCTTCTACCTGTTCTATGGGATGTGGAATAATTTGTTTTCATTTGTAAGAGACAGTTTTTGTGTCCTTTACAGTGAATGTTCCCGGCAGCTCCAGCAAGAGCTGCAAAGAGAAGAGTCAGAATGTTCCTGGGCCCTTCTGCAGAGGCCTGGATGACAAATAGTAAGCTTACTACATAAAGAGTGGGGTTGGAGCCAGGGATTTAGCTCAGTGGTTTCGCTGCCTGCCTCAAAAGTGCAAGGTCCTGAGTTCAATCCCTGGTACCAAAAAATAAATAAATAAACATAAAGAGTGGGGCTACACTGCAGCAAGCAAATCTCTTCACAGCAGAAAAATTACATTCTTTCTCAAAACAATAGGGAAATTCTCCCACCCTTTCCATGGAGTCCATAAAATGGAAGTACAATCTCAAAGCCTATGAGAGAAGCAGTGTTGATGTTTTCAGAAAGATCCTGCAAGCATCTCACCCATTTATCTGTGCCACTCACAATACCTTAAGAGTCATGTGGCTGGGAGCCCCTTCCAGCACAGCTTTACTTTAATCCTTTCTAATCCTTGCAGCACCATTGTTCTGTCAACATCGTTCTTCCATTTTGGTCCAAAGCACATAGGATGTGTGGCACCCTCTGGACCCTTAGTGTTGCCAAGCATCCCATGCTTCCCTGCCCAGCACCACTAACAGATCTCTTTATCGCTCCCTTCAAGAAGTGTTGTGGCAAAAGAAAAAGCAAGGTGCTGCATCCCGTGGTATTTTGGCATGCACAGGTTTAAGGCAAGAAAGAAGCTGGGAAGGTGAGTGGCTCCCACTCCCACAGCCTCGAGCTCCTCAGAGAACAGACTGATGATCCGGAAGGGGCAGAGGGCATTGTGCCACTTCTGCTGATATGAAGAGGCTTGAGGCTGACACATTTGCCATGTTGTGATTTTGTCTATGTGTGTGTTGGTAAATCACCTGTAGAAAAAGCCAAATGCAAACAAATCGTCCAAAACTCCAAGACTAGGGAGTTCTGTTGACAAAAAGCCATAAGATTAAACAAAATGTTTTCTCTCCTTTGGGATGTGCTGGGATCCCATATCCAGTCTCTGATGGATGAGCAGAATAAAAGGGAGAAAATGAACACTCACTTTTTGTGCCTTCAATCTGGCAAATATTTCCCTGTGATGTTGCCAGACTCAGCCAGCCTGGAGGAGACAGGGTCTGGCATGATGGACCCCCAACCTTCTTCCCAGACATGACAGCTCTCAGCCCACCCAGGCTGTCATGATTTCACAGCAGTGTCCACAGGCCGGGATGCACTCACAGGCAATGCCAGGGAGGCAATGGACCACCATTCCCAGTAGCAGCCTTGGGCACTGAAGCCCTATGTTTACAGGGTTTGCAAGGGAATAGATTTAATATGGGACACATAAGATTATCTTATAATATCCAACCAAAAAATCAAATGTAGGAGATTGCAAAAGACGTCTCCAAGAGCTAGAGCCTGGAAGAATTCAGCGGAGGGCTTGGATCCTGAGACAATGTCCCACAGGAGTCCAGCAGGAGGCCTAGAGCCCAGGACATGCAAGTCTGTAGGAAGGATCTGCATGGAAAAGGCCCAAGGGGAAGTGGGAAGCCAGAAAATCTGCACTGGCAGGGCGAGGGATCTGCACCACCAGGCTGAGGGAACTGCCCTGGAGCCAGGAAGCCACCCTCAAGACAAAGGGGAAGTCCAGAGCTCCCCTGAAGACAGCAGCAGCCATCCTGGCCCTAACCCCTCCCCCTCCCTGTCCCCTCCCCCTCAAACAGCTGAGTTTGAACAAAAGCTTCTCCTGGAAAATCAACAGCATGCAATCTTCCCATCCTGTTCTCCTTTCATGCTGTTCCAGCATCACCCCTCAGGTGGGTCTTCCACACCCAGAACCATGCTGACTCAGTTCAGCTGGGAGTTCCCACTCAAGCTGACCTTTTACTAATCCACCACATTTACTAAGTTCCACTTTTAATAAAATCCAGATAGGCTTTTGATGATCCTGATCCTCTTTTTCATTTTAAAATAACTTGCTCACTAGCTAGGTTTCTCACACACCCTAGGCTAGAGAATATGAAGGGCTGGCCGTGCAACTGAACACTGGAGGGCATCTGAACATGGTATAGGCTTCTGTACTTACCACCAGCCAGTCTCTGCAGAGCCCCAGTCTTCAAAATTCTACAGACAAAGATGACTGGAAAATGTATAATCATGATTTTGCTCCTGGGTACTTAGCCACAGTGATGAGGTGCTTAGCATCCTATACCACCTGCATCCTAATGGGCCATAAGCTATTCTGGTTTATCTGAGGCTTCACTGAAAGCAAAGAGGATAAGCAGCATGCTCCATCTTTAGTATTCAGGACTGAGAGGAACCGTGCTCTAAGCCTGCTCTCATGCCGACTTCCAGGGGATCCTACTATACTGCACAACTTCAGAATAGCATCCAAAGTTATCATGAAGGAATGGACTACACACTGGTTAATGCCTGTGGTGCTTTAGATAGTTGTCATGGGGTTGCTCATGATTCGGTATCCTGAAGTGACTTTCACTAGAAAAACCATGGATAACGCATGGAGAAAGGAAGGTCATTCATGTCGTATAGAATGAACACCCTCGCTCTTCATTCTCAACTTTACACTATGTTTCAAGATGTCCTGCTGCTACTTAGATATAATTTTTTTCTGATATTATCTTGGATCGAGTAACATGAGAGGCAAAGGGCTGACATCTGGAAAAACAAATCTTGTGGCGTTTAGCAAACTGACATGTTATACATAAGAAGCTTGCTTTGCATTTGACACCCAAGGATGTCACAAAAAAGTAACTTTTAAAGCAAACTGCAAACCAAATTTCCACATCCTTTCCGAAAACAAGTTGACATGATAAAGCCTCTCTCTCATAGCTCCCATAAGAATGTCTGCTGCTGCATGCTGCCAGTCACGCTGAACCATTTATGAGATATTTCATTCAGAGCCTAATTCAGACAAAGCAGACTTTGGGTTGGACCTAGAGCTAATCTCTTTTAAACTGATCCTGGAGTTTCAGGTCCTGTTTTAAACAGGATCTGAGGAATGGTTACTTTGGAAGGAAAAAAGTAAGACACAGTTTCTTAATAACCACTAGGACATTTTTATTGTTTAAACCAGCCCTTAGTTTCTTCTTTCTACTACCCCCAGGACAGCAGTATTGTCTCACAGATTCCTGGCTGGACACAAACAAGCTCACACCATTCTAGAATGCTCCTGCTCCTCTCAGACTCACGGTCATCTCATGTAGTGCGAGTACTCAGAGGATACTTACTACTAATTATCAGAACTTCTCACAGTACTGAAAACTCTTAATCTCTAGAGAGAGTGGAAAAGACAGGACTTATGGACGTTCTTCTCTTCTTTCCAATGTTTAGCTATGTCTTGCAACAACCTGACACTGGAGATCAATTGTGCCAAAGCATTAACTACATATGGACACTCATCATCTAAACCTGCTTTCCTTCAGCAAAGATGTTTTGAGTGCCTATGGTGAGCTAAGCACTGTTCCTGGTACTATGGCTAGAAGAATAAGTGAAAAAGCCAAAAACATCATTCCTTATAGAATTGTTATTCCATAAAGGGAGATAGACAATAAGCAAGAGGAACAAGTAAAACGTGTCTCATACTAAACAGTGATAAAGCAGAAAGAGAAAAGAGTTGAAATAGGAAAGGATTGTTGAAATTTTAGGCTGTATATTCAGGAAGCATCTTGGAGAAAACAATGTGTTAGTATGCTACTACGGGAAGGAAAAAAGTAAGCTATGCAGTTTATCTGGAGAAAGAGTGCTCCAGTCTGAGACAGGGACAAAAATCCCTTGACACGGGTGCAGTCTGTTCCAACAATAGCAAGGACACCAGTGTGCTCAGTGCAGGGCACAGGATGGCAGATTAGGAGGAGAAGAAGGCAATGCAAAAGCTTTGGCTTCTACTCTGATTGAAAAGTGAAGCCAGGCTTCTTCAACAAAGTAGTTACACCACCTTACTTGCATTTTAACAGTGCCACACATGCTGATGTACTACAGTGAGACTTTATGAGCATCAAGGACAGGGAGCCAGGTAAGAGATTCTTGCAATAATCAGATCAAGAGATGGTGGGCTTTGTAGTAGAGTGGTGCTGTGTGGACCTGTGAGATGGTTGGAGTCTAGATACACACAGGTACACTGCTTCATTCAAGCTTATAGGAGGCCAAGCTAACAACAGTCAACAAGCCCTTTTAGATACTCAAAGGAAACAGACAACGTATGACTGACGTCTTCTGCAAACATGTAGTAAAAAGCAGTATAAATGTAGTATAAATTCATATACATCCTCCACGCTCATTGCATTCTCCATTCAAGTTGCATATTCTTAGTTATGCCATTAAAAGAAACATGTTGAATGAAACAAATTTGATGTTTTAAACTTCAAATTCCTCAGAAAAAACATACTATATTTATACATAATTCTGGAATACATTTTCATACTTTAATTACTAAATGGAAATTCACCCTTGACATCTAATACCAACAGTGGCTATAGCATTTCTCTAGATTGTTTTTCGAAAACATTTTGAATCCCTGGTCTTTTGTGACACACATATTTCAGTGCTTTAGTTAATTAGACCTACATGGAGTATTACCAGCCCTTTGTTTGGAAGCCATGTTTTGCAGAAGTGAGCTGATTCACATTCTTTCCATGAAGGACAGCCAAGATCCATTCATTGGTCCATGCGGGGTTCAGACACACACCCCTTGCCTTGATTCATAACTCCAAAGGACTATGTGAACTCCAGAGCTTCCTGCTGCAGCTGCATCATAATTCAGCTTCTACCAGAGCTGATCCTACTTCTGTCTCACTCCCTGTTCCCAAGCACCCTCTCCCAATGAACCTACTGCATATGAATTTTATGTCAAGGTCTATTTTCTAGAGACTCAACCTATAACATCTGACCACAGTGCTAATGAAACTAGGTATTGCAGCTACAAAGATAGCCAGAGAATCAGCCACCTGAAAAAAGTAGCATATATTCATTAAAGAAAATGAATGTTAACTACTATTAGTTTAAATTTTAATTCCAATCTAATCCCCAAATTGCTTACTATATCAGTTTGCTGTTTTCCTTAAGGAAAGTGACTATTAAAAGGAGCTACTAATCTTCCAGAGAAAACGCTTTGCCATTATCCAAAATATGTTTCCTACTCTGCAAATTATAGCAAACACATATGAAGAATTAAAAAGAAAACTGTCCTTAGAAGTCCTAAGTATATCCCATAATTACCTGAGTATGTATATATCTTGGAAGGAAATTAAGAGAGTTGTATTTGAAATTGTTCTCTGAGTTCCTCAGCTACTCAGCCATTAATGAAAGGAAGATTACCAAAATTTTACTGAAAGAAATATTATATATATATTTTTTTCAAGTTTGTATCCTCAGGGTGTATCTATTCATAGGTGAATATGCTTAGAAGCGCTCCCTTGACTGGGGATTCTTTTGTAAATCATTTTAAACACAAAGAAACATCACCTGCCATAGGAGACATCTGTATGACACTGTCAGTTCATCTCCCTGGAAACAGAAGAGAAGTTCATAATATAATGTATTCTGGTAATGGCAGTCACCTTGATAACATATGACACAGATATAGCTATTTTAACAATGCACCACGAAACATTCTAACATACATTAAGAAATTCCAGTGAGATTATAAATATAGTGAATTTGAATTACTTATTTTTTCATTTGTTTGGCAAAAAGCATCTGAAGATCAGAGATTCAGTTATTCTCGGTGCCTTCCTCTCCCTCCCTTTCCCTCTCTCCCTCCTCCTCCTCTTCCTCTTCTTCCTTCTTCTCATTTATATTCTCTCCCTCACTCCCTCCCTTCTTCCCTTCTCTCTCTCTCTCTCTCTCTCTCTCTCTCTCTCTCTCTCTCTCTCTCTCTCTCTCTCTCCCTCCTCTCTACCCCCTCTCTCCCTTTTTATTTTTTCTCCCTCCATTTCATTTTGGTTTTGAAGTAATTTCTGTTTTTCCCAAAACTTTTATAAGAACTAGGTAAACAGCTTATTCTTTTGAAATCTGAGAAATTACTGTAGGACCACAATAAATCACTGTGATAATATATTTATAAATAATCTGAATATAATGCTATAGGAACAGTTCATAGTTGCTACAAGATTTTATTTGTCATACCTGAAACTAAATCATTGAAAACTCACTTCTCTGGTACCAAATTCTGTCTTACTTTTCCCAACACCCAAAGTTAAAGGAAGAAAGGGTTTATTTACCTCACAGTGTGTTGAGGTTTCAGTCCATAATTGGCTGGCTCCAAGCCAGAGTGGCCCATTGCAATGGGGCATCACAGAGAAGTCAAGGTGGCCAGAGGTAGTAAAGCAACAAGGGACTTAAACAGCTTCTTTCTA
This sequence comes from Heterocephalus glaber, assembly GCF_053883595.1. NCBI lineage: Eukaryota > Metazoa > Chordata > Mammalia > Rodentia > Bathyergidae > Heterocephalus > Heterocephalus glaber. The sequence goes on along the minus strand of NW_028258156.1, from coordinate 19,005,237 downwards.
CCCCTTTTATTTTATCCAGACTACTTAAAGTGGATAGCACTCCACCCTTAATCCTAGTGTCCTTGAGCCTGGCATTGCACTAGGAATCAATTCCAAGGTTACACACTCTAGATCCAGGCGCCTCTGAAAAAGCCCCGCCTATGACTGCATGAGGCTTGGGTGGGGGGGACACATCTAAACTCGGCTGTAACAATCATCTAATTCAAGTTATTAATTTTTCTGAAGAAAAATTCAGGCCAGGTGAAATAAAGTTATTTAACTTAAATTCATAGAGCTATTTATGGAAGAATGAAAGATAGAAACCTAAGCTTCCTTCCTTCAGGATGATGACATCAACACTAATTTAATTTTGTTCACTGCCAACATAACACAAAGTGAGGAGAAGGATATAGGGATCAGCATAATTTCATAATTTTGCTAGAAACATAAAGAAGATATTGTCAGCAGATAGAGACACCGAGGACTTTTTGAATCATGTAAGTGGGATTCTCTGCCTCTTGAATCCATCTGTATTCACTGCAAGAGCGATACCAACTTTTCTCTACCCCATACCATGAGCCACAGAGAGGACCTCGCTGCTTAGAAGCAAAGGCTTTTGTAGCTTATCTTCCTGTTTGTGGCTTAGTCAGTAAATTCTCACACCTTAAGAAGCAGATCATTCTGCCAGTGTGTCCTCACTGAATCCAGGTTAATCAGGACCGTCCAGTGTACCAACCACCTGGGACCAGATCACCTGGGACTCATAGCCATGCCACCAGTGCAATCCTGAACACTTTGCTTGTTTCCTTGGACACTCAATTGACTTGTCTGTAAAGATTTGAGAAGAAGATGCCTCTATAATCAGTTCTTCTTTTTTTATTATTATCTTTACTCTCAAAATATCAAACATAAAAAAGAATTTAAGAAAAGATGGATTCAAATGCTGAAACCATGGCCAAAACTTACATTTTCTAGCAAAAGTACAGAAGGGGACGAGCCAAGGGGGAGAAGCACTGTTCCCTGCATGAAGCTGCTGAGCAACTGTAACCTTAGATGCAATGACAACAAAGAACAAGTGTGAAAAGTGCAGAGAGAGTTGAGAGTAACTCATTATGGAATCATCTCAAAATCTGAGCCAGGTCATGCCCATCCCCACCTGTGATGAGATTTGACTGTGAACTGTACAGCATAAAGCCTGAAGAAGCATTATCTAAATTAGCTGCTAATTTAACTGGTTTGGGGTAAGGTACAGATATCTAAATCTTTTAACAGCTCTTTGGGGTAAGGACCACTTTATAAGCTAATGGTTCTCAAAATATAATCCCTTGTCCACCACCATAATTATCATTTGTGAACTTAGATGAGAAAATTATTTGGCTGTATAATAAATGTTCTGCATCAGAAACTCTGAATACAGGGCCCCACAATTTGGGTGTTAACAAAACTTTTGGATATACTAGTCTGAGAGCCACTGCTTAAAACAAACCAGGAGGGCCAGCAGACAAAAGGATGAAAAATCAACTCGATTCAGTTAAAACAATGATTTACTTTAATAGCACTGAGTGTCACTAGTTAAACTATCTCATTTATAAGACATAATCCCAATGTATTTAGCTATGCAGAAAAAGGAACATTACCTAAACTATAAATGCACATATGCTACATATGCACATATATATATAAATATAATATAATTTATATATATATAAAAGGACTTGATTCAAAAGCATGAAAGGATGCAATTTTGATATCTGAACATATTTGATGTTGGGAACAGCTTCTTAGATAACAAAACTAGACTTGATTTAAGAAAATATACTTTGACTATGCAAATCACTTTAATATATAGTGACTTACATAAAGAAATAATAGGAAAAAGATAAAAACAGATGAAATCCAGAAAAAGAATTTCAAGTGATTTCTCTGAAATGATCCCCAATCCTAGGTAGAAAAAATGTCAGCTGGAACCTTATTTTAGTAGTAAGATTAACAAAAACTACACGGTGATAATATCCACTGCTGAAAAGATGCAAGGAAGTTGCCATTGATAAAAATATACATTTTAGATTTCACAGTGTCTAGGACCAGGAGAATTACTGATGATGAATGAGAAAAATATAACCTCTTGTCCATAGTGTTCAAAAGAAAAAAATCACTCATATATGTGTGTATATGTAGCTAATTTAACAGATAATCCACGTGGAATCTCTCCCCCTACACCCAAACACACATATGAGGCACAAATGCATACACTGTCATAGAAAGAGAAGATGCAACATAGTAAAGTCACGTTTAATAAGTTGAAGATCCATAGCTGAACTTCAAAATGAAAAGAGTTCCTAGAACCTTTTCTGAGTTATTTCTGGTACACAGAAACCATAAGATCAAGCTGTGTGGAAAAAGAATCCATGCTATTTTGGTTGAGATCCACAGTGTCCTCCAAAGGCCTGCTGCTCTCAGAGGTGGTGCTTTTGGCAGATGCATGGAACTGGTGGCCCTGTATTCATTGGTGGATGAACCCATGGATGGGTTCCAAAGTAAATGTGTTACTGGGAGTTGGAGTCTGGTTGGAGGTGAGCTACTGAGGACCTGAGCTAGAAGGGAAAATCTCTTCCCCCCACTCCTCCCTTCGCTCTTGCTCTCAGCTTCCTGACTGTCTTGAGAAGAACAGCTTTCCTTGAGCTGTGATGCCAGGCCTTTCCACATATTGAAACTTGTGAGAATGGGAGTCAAAATAAACCCCCTTCCTTTAAATTGTGGGTGTGGACTATTGTGTCTCAGCCATGAGGAAAGTGACAAACACACATGCTAACAGTCGATAGCATTAATAAAGACACTGAAGGCTTGGCAAAGGAACTTAACATGAGACAAGAAACACCCCACCAACTCACTCTCGAATATATACAGAGAAGATTACTATTAACACAGGGCCATGGACGAAAAAAGAATCAAGCACAAAAGATTGGGACTGGGAATTAGAATTGGAAGTTACTAACCAAGACCAAAAGACAACCAGTAAACATGAAAACATGCCATATTGTGGAATCCATATTGTGGAAGGGGGAAAGCATTCTATAGGCTTAATTTTACATCGAGAGGATGTTCAAAGGAAAACACAATAACAAAAAAATTCAACAATAATGAACAATAATGAGAAAAATTATACTCGAAGATTTTTAAATCCTGATTTCAATGCAAATAAGAAAACTGAGAAAAATATATAAAACAAAAACTAAAAGAATTATAGGAAGTAATTTGGGACTCCACCACCAAAGCAGAAAATTTTAAATTACCTTTTAGAAATGAACATATTGAGCATTTTAAAAATTAATATGGTTAAGGAAGATTTGAACAATACATAATACCATGCTACATCTATTGGATATATGTAAGTACACATGAAAATTTTCAAAAACTGACTGCTCACCTTCCAGAAAAGGAAAAACTGACAGAATTACAGGAAGTAATTCAGGAATAAGTTATCCCAAATATCTAATTGCCAGGCCAGATCCTCTTATCACAGAACAACTAAATTAGAAGTAACCAGTATCAGAGCTATTTAAAAATATCTGTGTAAATCAAATGTCACACTATGAAATAATACGTGGGTTGAAGAATAAATCATAAAAGAATTTATGAAAAAAATATATACTTAAAACAAAATAGAAGTAAAAGTACTGCTACCAAAATAGAACATTAAGTGTGTGTGTGTGTGTGTGTGTGTGTGTGTGTGAGAGAGAGGGAGAGAGAGATAGAGCTGTGTGTGTGTAGAAATCTGGTGTATATAACAGAAATGGAACTTATAATGAATGAGATATTTAATAAAAGCATTCATCTAATTGACTTCCTGAATGGAAAAAAATTAGATCCTTAATTCAAACTGTATTTTAACATAAGATGCAGATATTTTGGAAACCTAAATTAAAATGAAAACAAACAAAAAAGCTTTGAAACCTTTAGACCCAGACAGTACAAAAAACTATCTTTTTGACCTTGAAACAGTAAAGAAAATCTTATACAAGATATAAATAACATAATCAATGAAGGAATAGGTTGATAAATTTGATACTAAAATTTAAAAAATTTTTCCACAATAAGGGACTCCATTCACCATTATGAAAATGCAAATAAAGCAGTAAAGAAATAGCACAGACTATCAAAGTCAAAAAGTGTGAATATACTGAGTGCAAAAGAAGTTGTAGTTGAGAGGTGCTCTCAAACTCTAGGTAGCAGCATCAAATTGCACTGCCACTTTGGAAGGCAATCTGAGCAGAGCTCTAGCTGGGGATCCCTGTTTGTGGAAAAGGGTGACTAGTCACTGAATATACCCAAGAGGGTGGTAGGTGGGGAGTTTTGAACACATGTGATGATTTGGGGTTTTGTTATACCCCAGCGAGTTCTCTCCTGACTTCCCTGATGATAAAATTCAGTCTTCACTAACACAAATTTCTTCTCTGGCAATGGCAATCATGCAATGCTCCCTGGCCCTGGAGAAATTTCCCAGTGTTCCTTGACCTAGATTGCATGCCTCAAAGACTCCATCCCAAATCAATTTCTCATTCTTATGGCAGGCTTCATAGAACCCCACTGACTCTCAATACAGCTATTCTCAATCATTGTTAGAAGCTGTGGAATATGTGAATCCCACAGCTGCCCTATAAAACTGGGAACATCTCAGGAAATTGACTGACTTTTCCTCTGCCTAACTAGGCAGGACCATTTGATTTACTTTGTTGTGTTTACCCCTGAAGTTATTGCTAGAATCCTTAGTGGAGACAATCTTCCAAACACAAATTGGGATAAAACCTATCAGCATTTCTCTAAATTTATCTAAAACTTTTTTTGACATTCTAAGTCAAAGTTCAGAGGAAGGAGTTCAGCATTCTTACGCTTTATTTCCTCCACCTCCCACTTTTCTCCCCATCTCCATTGCATAAGCTCTCAATCCTGGTAGGGTGAGATTTCCTCTATCTTCGTTGCTCTTGCAGTGTCATTGTCTCTGATGCCTTGGCCATCAGAGGTGGCCACATAATGCAATCTAGAGAATGCTAACCTTATAATTTCCTAACTTCATTCTTGATCCAATGAATTTGCAATATCCTCTCTATATGATGCTTTACTTTCAAGCTAGGTGCTATGTTGTAAAATTCCACTTTGGAATTCTAAAACTGAAAAGTTTTTCATTGGATTCTAGCAAATAGTTTGTTCTATCACTCCCCACTCCCTCCCCCTATACACATACACACAATTACCAAGATGGGCAGAAAGATGCCCTAGTTTGACTGGAGAGAGGCATACATGAAAAAAAGCAAATGGGAAAAGTATATTAACACATTTTAACACATTTCTTATACATATATATGTAACAAAATCTAGGAACAATGGAAGATTAAGAAAGGAGGAAAACAAAAGAATTATTAGAGTTTCAAGAGTCATCAGGCTCCTTGGGTAGGAGGCAGTCATGTGTCCCTAAGTGAAATAGTCCATATCATCTCACACTCTCTGACCCAGGGGTAGACAGTGCTCCCAATGCAAACTGAAAGGTATAGGACTGAAAAGAAGGGATATTTGAGCAGAACACACAACTCGCCTTCCATGGCAATGGAATAGAAGAAGGAGAGTAAAACATAGTCTGTCTCTATGCCCCCTCTCTTTGAAATTCAGCTAGAGATGAAGGCAGGGAAATGCTTTAAATAGGATGTAAAAATAAGAGTTTTCAACCACAGAAGATAGTGGTCTACTTTAATTTTCACTATTAATTCTTATTTGTTTATTTGCTTTAATAATTGGGGTGACCAGGAAGTTTTAGAATCTATATAAATTTTATTTAAGGGATTCTTCAACATTGATAAGCAACAATAGAAGGAGAATAAATTTCACATTCATACTGTATTAAGTTTGGATTACTTTAAAATATCTAAATATACATAAAACATAGAAGACTCAAAGTGAATGTTCCAATGTATTAACAGATATTATCTCTTACTTGTAAAATTACAGGTGGCTATTTTTCTTTTCTTTGTGCTTTTGTGATGCTTTTGTAAACCCTACAATAATCTAAGGGTCATAGTAAAGCTCCAATAATTTAAGATGAAAAGGTAGGCAGAAGTGTTAAAAGGCTATCAAGAACTTTCTTCAGGTATATAACTTATTATTTACTCTTCCAGTTAATTCTCAACATAGGAATCATCAGTAGTCACAATTGTTATTATTTATATAGAAATTAATATTTTCTGTACACCAAAGTAAAACGAGACACCACGGGACTATTTAGAACTTCAAGTTACAGAAGAGAGAAATAGAAGGTGTTATGTCTTTGTGATGTATGGGACTGCCTTAAATTTTAAGTTACTGTACCTGAAGGGGAACCTGAGGCTCAGCAGCTCAGCTGTCCTGTTAGTAAAAACTGTTCCCAGGCCTCATTTGACTGCCACTGCCTTCAAAGCTTTGGCCACCTTAGGCAGGCTGCGTGCCTAAATGGGTGAATAAATGCCTCATGGCATCCACAAGGCAGCAAAAGGCCTCTAGCCACCCCTTTAGGAAGCTGGTCATCAGCGCCATGTTTCATGGAACCTACTCATTCCCTCAGATCAAAGTGCATTTCTGTTTCCATAACCAGACTCTCCTGATATGTGAACTATTATAAAACAAAAGAATGTTCATTGACGCCAAGCCAAGTTTTGATCATCATAATGCGGAGGATATTTCCTTAATTATTATTTTTAGAAGTATAATTATTTTTCAGGGTACTGTCTTTCCAAGTGGATTTTTTTTCAAGTACTTTAATTTTTAATTCATCAACTCTATTACTTTTAGTAATACTTTTATTACTACCAAGTATGGGAAACAGGGTAGAGAGGAAAACTAGATTGGTGACTGCATTATTGTCTTATTTCAAGCTCAAAATTCCTTGGGACAATGTTATCAAAAGCACCGGGCTAAATGAACATGTGATTTTTCTTCCTCATTTGATATCAATGCCTCTTAGTCACTCTCTTTCTATAATAGCAAATGCAAAGGCCACCAAGCTGTACAACACATTCTTTACTACTAATCCTGTGGAAGATAATTAGATGTTGAGGAGAAAATTCTGATACCATTTTTAAAAATATAAGGAAATAACACATAATTTTACTAGCATTTGTTGAATTAACCTAAGAATTCACTACAAGAATTTTGGTTGGTTTTAGAAGGGTTTTGTTTGGTAGAGAAAACACCAGTCTGTTGATAGGAAGGAATCTAAAAGGATGTTTTGGTGCTGCTTTGTTTTGGAACAGCTTTTGGCATTCGTGCATGTGGGTTGTGCAGATTGACGAATTTCATTTTGGCAGATTTGTACACAAACAGGACATACTTGGGTTCTAACTCCTTGGCGTGTAAGGAAACATCCCTGCAGGACCAGCTTACCTGGCACGGGCTCCACAAGGTCATATGGCAAAGCCCAGCCTGGAAGCTCTGCACAGGGGAGGCCCGTGCCCCAAGGCTCCTGCCCGCCTCACTCAGCCTCTCCAAGCACCTGCTCTAAGTCCTCTTGTCTCGGCCACAGTGGAATCTGAGGAGCTTGTCCTCAGCCTGCAAAACCTCTGCCCCCTGGAGCCAGGTTTAATTACAAACCTGAAGGAGGAATATAACCAGAGCCTCCTCTGTGCTTTTCTGATAAGGTACAATTTTTCATTTCCCTCAGGTTTTATGATCTTCAAGGGTGGGAAAGTGCTGACAATATGAGTCCGACAAGCAGAGATGCTGACTCCAAGTGCTGATTTTTCAGAAGGAAGGAGACAAAGAAGGTCTGAGAATTGAAATTGTGATGAGGAGGAGTGGAGCGTGTGGCTATGGCAACCAGAGGAGGTAGGGAGACTTCCGGATGAGCCTGGATCTCTCTATCTAAGTACAAATTAAGAAGAAAGAAACTAGCACTTTGTCGCTGTGACTACATTGCTAGAAAAGGCTTGCTGCTTACACCTTCCCCAAAGACCATGCTAGTACTACTGTGAGCCACAGCAATAGTAATGGTGACAGTGGCTACATTCACAGAGCATGGATGTGTGCACCAGGCCCTTTGCCTGTTTCATCTCAGTCATCCCAAACCACTGCTCTACATAAGCACTGTCATCAGCCCCATCTTCAAGAAACCCAGGATCAGAAAGGCACAGTAATTTCCCAGGTACTCACAAGCCAATGTCAGAGCTCTGACCCTGTGACAGCTCGTATCTGCATGTCCCCACAAAGCTTTATGAGCTCCTAGGTGGGGCTTTTTGGAGGTGGTTGGATCTAGGGTGTGTTCATGTGGATTAAGAGCGTGTGATAACTAAATCAGTTCATTGATTGGTTTAGCGTAGTTCTGCATGTGGATAATTCCTTTCCTCCTTTAACTTGTGGGGACTGGTTATTTTATCCTAGCAATAAAAAAGTAACTAAGACAGGACCAATGCTGAAAGTGTCTGGGATCAAGTTCACAATGTCACCAGTGTAACTAAACATCAGGTCTTACTCTGTCCCTCAGTCTTCTGCAAGGTTAAAAAAAAAAAAAAGGAAAAGCAACAGCAAACCTACTGTCTTGAAAACTTGCAGCTACTGAATGAACAAAAATGTCTGACCTGTCCTTTATGGACAACCCCTCCCCGCCCCTGCACCAAGTGTGCCCTGCTTATAGCCCTCCTCCTCCTCGTGACTAGGGTAATTAAACATTCAGTCAAGATCTGCAACTTTCATGTAACACAAACTTTTTTGTCAGGCTACACCTCACTCAATGAGAACTGCAGGCTTTCTGTGATTTCTAACAGTCCCACCCGACCTCTGAAGGCAGTAGGAGATGGACTGTGAAACTCTCTCACTTCCAAGATTTTAATAGTGACACTGAAGTTAGAACCCTGGCACAATCACTCCGAGACACTAAGCCTGCTTCTCTTCCTCTTCAACAAGGAAAACAAACGCAAAACAAAAATCATGAAAATGAGCCAATTAATTTCTGTACTTTATATGGTGGGTACATCATTTACATGAAGATTTCAAAAGTTTAAAAGTTTACGCTATGTCTATTTTAGGGGCATATAGTTCAGATTAAATATTTTGGGCTCTCATTATGCGTAAGACTGCACCAGTTTCACTGAGAAATACAAAGCATAAAATTTCATCTCTTTTTTCAAGTGTTTGTCATTTAGTTTTGAACACAGATAAAATAAACATTTGGTTGGTTTTCCCTCAAATAAATCATATTTATTAAAAGTATTTTTAAATTTCTAAAAATGATTGATTTTTTTTTTCCCGGAGATGGAACTCAGGACCTTGCACTTGTGAGGGAGGCACATTGCCACTGAGCTAAATCCCCAGCCTGATTGATTGATTCTTAATATCTACACCACGGGGGCAGGCAGAAATTTCATAGGACCCAGAAAACTATGACCAAAAAAGAAAAAAAGATACTTTATATCACTTTACTTTGTCAAAATTTGTGCTTATCAAAAGCACTCGTAAGAAAATAATTAAAGACAATATTTGTAAAACACAAAACTGGCCAAGTATCTAGGAAATAGACTCCCATAATTCCATGAAAAATAAATTACTCAATAAGAAGTGGGTAAAATGTTTGAAAAGACACTTCTCAAAAGAATATATGAATGACAAATAAACATCTGAAAAAATGCTCAACATTATCAGGAGAATGCAAATGGACACCACAATGTGACAGGACCACCCACTAATGACAACAAATAAAGTGAAAAAACCTCGACGAGTTCGTGAGAGGACGTGGACCAACTGGAACGCTCATATACTTCTGGTGGGAGTGTACAATGCCATAAGCACTGTGGAAATGAGAAGATTGGAGCTCCTTGTAAACGTAAGCGTATACATACCCCATAACTGGGAAACCCATTCCTGCATACTTCTCCAAGAGAAATAAAACTGTGTCCACAGAAAACCTCTATACATGAATATTCACAGCCTTACATGAAAAGCAGCCCAAGAATCATTACACAGAAAAATGAATAAAAGAACTATTTGATATTCACAGAGAGAAACACTATCCAGCAATAAAAAAACAACACAAACGGATAAAAAAATAATGCAACTTATTACAGCACAATTCGCAGTAGCTAAATCTTGGAAGCAGCCTACATGTCCATCAACAGAAAAATGGATAGAGGAAATGTGGTATTTACACACAATGGAGCACTACTCTGCCATAAAAAAGAGTCATTTGTAGGAAAATGGATGCACCTTGAGACCATAATGTCAAGTGAAATAAATCAGACACACTAGCTTATATATTACATGGTTTTTCTTGTATGAGAAACCCAAAATATAATAAAGAGAAAATAAAAGGTAAATAATATGAAGTAGGGAGATAGATCTTTCTCAATTGGAAAGGAGCTCAAGATATGGATGGAGGCGGGAGAGAAAGAAAGGAAAGGGGATGAAAAAGGAATTAAGATGTGTTATGTAACTTTATCAAGTCTCTACAAGGAATGTAAACATTATGCAAACATGTACTACAAAACAATTTTTAAAATGCACCATAAGTAAAAGTCAAAACCTAAGTGAAAGAAAAACTTATACAAAAAGAGTATGTATTTATGTTCCCATTTCTGCTAAGCCCTAGAACTGAGAACTAGCCTACAGCAGAAATAATTAGAACAGCAAATGCCTGGGGGAGAGTCGGGAAGAGGACTGAGGAGCAGGAGAGAATTGTCTGGAATAATGGGAGGTTTATATATTTTGATACAGGTTCAGGTTTCATAGGTGGTTCTTGTGTCAAAAATCAGTAAGAACTCATTCAAAAATGTGTGTATTTGTATACGGATTTATCTGAGAAAGAAACTCAACAAATTTTGAATGCTAGTTAGAAATATTTATGCTAGAGTATTTAATAGAGCTAAATGAAGATCCCCAAAGTTTCCATATATTAAATCATGACCGAGAAGAAAACTCAATAAACTTTTTATGGTACAAACATCTCAAAAAGATGAAAATTATTATGAATAGTATCCAATACAAAAATTTTCAGACATGCAAATAAATTGAAACTATACATCACATCGAAGAGAAAAAAATGATAGCTTAAAACTTACATTATATAATTGATAACAATTTTAGGCATGGATGTTACAATTAGTCATAACTATATTCCATGTTTTTAAGAAAGCAAAGGCAAGATCAAACGTAGTAAGCAAAGAAGGAGAGGATATGAAAAAGACAAATATAACTTCTAGAAGAAAACTACAACATCTAAGACAAAAATAACCCACTGAAAAAATTTAATAACAGGTTAAACACAAGAACAAATAAGCAATAAAAATAAAGGAATGATATTAGAAGCCTTTTCTTTGAAAAAAATCAATACAATTCAGACTTTTAATCAGAATAATGAGGAGAGAAGAGAGTAAACATGACAATATTGCAAACTAGAGATTCTTCAGATAGTAAAATAATAATAAAAATAATACAGACAGATGTACATCAAAAACTCCATAGCTTAGATTAAAATGGACAATTCCTTGAAGATACAAACTGCCAAAGTTCATTCAAAAAGACTAAAATAATCTGAAAACACCTGTGGGTATTAAGACAGTGGAATTTTCAGTTAAAGTGTTTGTCATAGGAAATTCAGGTCCTGATAGCTTCACCAAAGATGTCAACCAAACTTTTAAGAAAGAAATAATATCAAATCTATGCAAACAGAGAATCAGAGAGGACAGGATATTTTACATTTTATTCTAAGATGCAGTATTACCCTGACATCAAAAACTAAAGAACAATATGGTAAAAAGAACTATAAAACAAAGTCTCTTATAAAAAAGATGTAAAAATGTAATAAGTACCAGGTTAGTTTGACATTTTAAAATAATGTTTTTCATTACATCAATAAACAAAAGGAGCAAACAAGATTATCCTTTGATAAATAAAGAAGCAGAAGAAGGAACTTCCTCAACCGGATGAAGGACACCTTACATAAAATAGATCATACATCTAAATACTAAACCATAAAAACTAAAATTTCTAAAAATGACATAGCAAAAAATTGTAATGGCCTCGTATTAGATACAATATTAGAAGCACAACTCATGAAAGACATTTGATAAAATTGAACTCAATGTTAAGAAGTCTTACTCTTCAAAAGGCACTATGAAGAAAATGAAAATATAAGGCACAAATTGGGAGAAAAGATTGCAAATCACATCTCTGATAAAGGACTGGTATCCAAAATATACAAGGGACTCTAAAATGAGTAAAAAAAGAAAAGTAAATAAGCATAAGATCTGAACAGAGACTTTACCAAGATGTTCAACACAATTACTCATTAGAGAAATGCTAATTAAAACCAAAATTATATTCCACTACATATTCACTACCATAGCTAAAATTAAAGACTGTATCAAGTGTTAAGAGCAATGTAAAGCATCTGAAACTTTCATACATTTTTGGAAAAAAATAAAAATAAAATACTTTGGAAAACAGAATGGCATTTTCTTAAAGTGCTACCACTCATCTATCCAATTGCCCATCTATTTCATTCCTAGGTATTTATTACTTAAAGGAAATTAAATTGTATTTGTGCACAAAGATTTGTGTAAGAACGTTCATGGTGGCTTTATTTACAATAGCAATAAACCAAAAACTATATAAATGCCCATCAATGAGTGAATAATGTATGGCATATTCATACAATAGAATATTATGCAACATGTACACACATAAAAATAATTATGCTGAATGAAAAGCCAGATCATAAAAATACATAATTTATAATTTCTAGTATATACATTTCTAGAAAATATAAGCTAATCCATGGAAGAGGGAATGGATTATAAAATGGCATGAGATTTTGGAGGTAGTGGAGCATATGCTTGTTATATGGATTGTATTGATGATTTCATGGTATACAGAGATCTGTTACTGTAACTTTATCAAATTGTACCTTTTAAAAATGTGTGGTTTTATTTATTCCTAGTGAAGATTTAGAATATAACCAAAAAGAAAAAAGAAGAAAGAATGGAAAGATGGGAAATTTGGAGGGAGGATGGAAAGAAAGAAGAAAGGAGCAAGGGAAGAAAAAAAGGAAGGGGGGAAACAAGGGAACAAAGGAGGAAGAAAGAGGGGGATACAGAAATGGGGAGAATCAACCCTGATTGTTTACAGAGCATTGGGAGCAATGTCAAGCTTTTAAATAACATACATATCCTTTCATATGACTCCTGTCTCCTCTCACCTCTTCCAACTCTCTAACTCCCATTAATTGCCAATCTTTTTACCATATACACTATATTCTAGTTTACTTTATCTCAAAGCTTCTTACACCTAGTGACTCTTGCCCCCCAATTGGCTTTTCAATGAAAAATGTTAGTCTTCCTTTCCAACCTCCTCCTCCAGGCTGTTAACTGCTCCTCGCCCATTCACAGTCCTAACAAAATACTTCACACTAACTGGTCATGGTTGACTTAGTTATTGTTCTCTCTTGTTGAGAAATCCTCAAGAACAGAAAGTGTGTCATCCACCTGCACTATCCCAATATTTCATATAGTGGCCTGAAAACAATAAACACTTCACATAATTTGTTGTATGAAGAAATAAAATTATGTTAATGCATACTCTATCCCACTGATGTCCTTTTAGTACCATAACATATCAGTAAAGTCCTAAAAATAGTCATAGCTATTATCCCAACACTTATTTCTATGTCAGATAAAAAGGAAGAACATTAAAACAAATGTGAAATGTATGAGACTATCAGAACCATTCATCACAGTATAGAAAAACATCACTCCTCCAAAGCTCACAATGGACTACACAGCTGTGTTGCAGATTGATATGCCAAATAAAGAGCTATCTAGCTGCCTTTTTAAATGGATGTCTTGATTGACATTTACCTTGATTTGACTTTTTCACAAGTCAGAGCACTAACAATAATGCTGTAGTGGAAACAATTGCATGAAAGGACCACATGATTGCTCCTTTATCTTGAGTGCAGACCCCTGCCTTGGGAACTCTTTAAATCTACAATTTAGTCAGCCTCACAATTTTGCTGTGAGAAAGTATCTGACAATCAAGAAATAAATTAACCTAGTTCTCAGAACAATCCCTTGTGGGAATTATAGAGGAGTGAGAGGAATTTTCTTGGATGAACAGATGTTTTCATCAGAAAGTTTTCTATCTCTCTACTTTGAAGCATTTATGAACTCTTCACAGGATACACATGTGCTGTAAACAGGTATTTTATTGCCCATGTGTACTTATGAGCCACATTTCCTGGAATGGGCTGGAACGGACCACTTGCATTTCTTCTGCATGATCTAAAAACTGAAGATCAATATGAAAGAAGTGTTTGTAAATAGGGAAGGGTGGAGGGGGTGAAGGGAGCACAGGTAATGGGGAAAAAATAAGAACAAAGATACATCATGTACAGGTATAAGTACCCAATAATAAATGTTAATGTATTGTATACCTAAACTGTACCAATAAAAGAATTTAAGCAAAAAAAATATGAAAGAAGCTCTGAAACGTCATTGGACAGGATGCTAAATGTAGTCCTTGTGAAATGAGCCTGAGAGTACAGCCACTTGAGATATTTTTCTTTGTCATTTTGGTCAGAAAAGAAAAGGAAAGGAAAGGAAAGGAAAGAAAAGGCAAGTAAAGAATTTTTTTAACCAGTCTTTAAAACATAGATAAGAAAAGTGGGGTGAGAATGTGAGAATTTACAGCCACTTGGGGAAGAGGTGAAAATTAAAATCTAGCTGGTTATTCCCTTCAAAATAGGTTGTTTATTCCTCTTGAAATCACAAAGAAATCCTGCACTAAACAAAGCTAAATTATTTTAAAGCTTCTGTTGGTAGTAGGTTCATTTATTTTTCCCCTGAGCAAGCCTCATTGGATTCAAATGAAAAGCTTGAGGCATATTTGGGTAGATGATAATGAATAATGAAGACTCTAGCTAGTAAAGTCACAGTGGAAAATCAGAACAGTAAGTTTGCTTTTATAAACATTTATTTAATAAGGACATGCTTGGAAACTTGAAGGCGAAATAGTTGATGGAAAACAATTATGATATACCTAGGGGCGTCGTTCAACATCTATCTCAAACTGATGCAAACTAAGGAAAAGGTAACCACCACAAATGAAATCCTCATAAGTCAATCAGAAGAAGCATGACAAGCAGTAGCATAAAAATATCACTCAGCTTCTCCAGACACAGAGATAAGGGAAACTTCTTCTGTAGGATGTTATTTCTAATCATAATAATCAACTTGGAAAAATTTGAGAGGAAAATGACAATTGTTTCAGTTTGAAATATAGCCTTTTACATCAACCAGTTACCTATTTCTGAGTAATTTCTTTTAAAAAGATATAGTAGTACAACTGTTTCATCCATTTCAGAGTGACTAAAATATACAAAGAGTTAAAACTGCTCTGTGATAGAATGTATGCAGGTCATCACAGTTAAGCCACATGAACAAATAACAGTGTGTATATACCAATTACCTCTTCCTTTTATTATAGATCACCTTTGCACCTGAACTTACCTGCCTCTCAAATTAGAGGGGCAAAATATTGTGGAAATGATTCATGACATCAGGCTTATTCTCCAACAATCCAAGTTTAGAAGGAAGGCACAAGATCCTAAATGCTAAAAAGCCTTTCTGCTGTATCAGTAGCAATTCCTGAAGCCTGGTGGCTTTGGGAGCATCTGTTCTTTGCCCTAAAAGGGCATGAAATTGCAAATTTTGAAATAGCAGTACTTTAAAAATATATTTTTAGAAAATACAGTCTCTTTAGTGTCCCTATTCCTAGAAACAAATCTTTCTTTCACCCAAAACTATAGGCTTGAGGCAGGAAAGTGAATAAAATGACAGAAGAACCTTCAAACAACTAGCCTTCTGTGGATACCATACACAATAATTTACATGTTATCTTGATTTGTATTTGGAATATCTTGAGTTAAGTGTGATCCCCATTTTACATATGAGAGTACTAAAGTCAAGTCTTCCTAGCCCAAGTGGACCTACTTATTACATAGTGGACTGGGGCTGAAACCCAGGCAGCCAGACCCCCAAACCCAGAGTATTAGCCCTGTGCCTCTGGTGGATTTGAGTGTATGTCCTATTTATGCTTCCAGTGTGGTTTCATTGTAGGTCAACTATCAGATCGGCTTCTCCATGAAGCACTTCCTTACAGCTCCCAAGCTGCCCTGACATCTGAAGTCCTGCAGTGTCCCAAGCAAATTTCATTCAAAATATTGACTATATAAAATTAAATTATGAAATTAATCTTCCCTAAAATTTAATTCCCTAGAGATTGAAACCATATCCATTTTTGTATCCTTAGAACTTCACAGAGTGTGAAGAATATAAGAACTCTACAACAAATATTTGGTGACTTGTAACTGAACCAAGAGGACTGGCTTAAAGATTTTCAAATCGAGCTCCATGGAACCATAAAAATTCTGTAGAGGGCTGGGGATTTAGCTCAGTGGTTTCTCCACCTGCTGCGCAAGCGTAAGGACCCCGAGTTTGATCCACAGTACCAAAAAAAAAAAAAGTTCTGTAGAGGCTAGCAATGTAGCTCAGTGGTTGAGCACTTGTCTATGATGCAGAAGGCCCTGTGTTTGAGCCTTAGCAGTAAAATAAAAGCAAACAAAAAAATAAAACAAAGCAAATAAACTTCTTCCTCACTAGGTATAAGGGAAGAGACTAAAATTGCAGGGAGAGAGTTGAGCAGGCAAAAGTTTTGGTCCCCATGATCATCAGAGCATCATCAGTGACCCACCAGTTTCATTCAGTTGGAGCAACATTTCTGTGATCTTGTTTTCCTATCGAACTCCCACATAATAGATTTGTTTAAGAAATGACTAACAAATGTCTAAAGTGCTTGTAGTAAATGGTCACACTTTCACTCCAAAGTATATACCATTGTTTTCTCATTTCATCCCAAAAGGCTATAGCTGGAACCCAAATAATCAAATGCATACCAGGCACATAAGAAAGCTGCAGTTGCTCTGGGAAATTGGATTGGTGTAGGTGGGTACAGTGTATTTCATTTGTGTAATGTGTTCCAAAGAATCTCATGGAAGAAAACTGTAGAGCCATCCAACCTAGTGAATTAATGAAGTTCCTTTAGAAAAAAAAATCCCTCAACTGACTTTCAGAACTGCCAGAAGTCTATCATGACTGAAAGGACACATTTGTATTAATCATTGAGAATGCTCCTACCTGTAATAGACAACAATAAGCTCTGTTAGAGATTATTCTCAGAGGAGATACTTTCTAGCAGAGATGGTTGAAATCATACCCAAAAGAATAGTCTTCAGAAGCAGCTATCTCAATATAGCAAGAGAGGAAAATAAAACTGTAATATTATCCACATAAGGAGTTGCTTTCCTTACCTTCGTGTTAATAGTTATAAATACGAAGAACCGATAATCACAAAGGTGATAAAAATCTCATCTCAGAATGTAGTTGGAGTTTGACCAGTAGGTCAAGTAGGAGTTACATAGGCTGGGCCCAATCTGAGCTCCACTAGCACTGGGAGCCCCAACTCTAACCCTGAAATCTTACTGCTACGTCGGTCGTTATGAAGCAGGCATAGGGAGAATTAATTGAACAGTAAGTTGAGGCAGTCTGTTGTGGGCTGTCCACTCTGCCAGATCAGGGGACATGAGGAAAGTATTGTGTGGAGACTTCATTAAATGGTGTACAACAAAGAAGAAGGACGAGGCCTTGAAGGGGGAATTTCTGAGTCAGCATTGTCAGCCGTTCTTCTGAGCACTGGACACCAGCTGATTCAGCTACTGGGTCGGGTTGGGCAATGCAGGCTTCTCACACATCCACAGCTTTCCCTTGCCATCAGGGCTAAAGGAGGGAGCTGAGAGCGACTAAATGTGACAATCACTCTTCTGGAAAGTCGTGTGATGTGTCCCAAGACCAGAGCAATTTCCAAAGCCTGGGGAAGGGAGGTAGGGAAGAACCCTCCCAAAGAAAATCACTAAGCGAAAAATCATCAGTGGCACTTTTTGAGCCTTGATTTTGTTTCAGTCAGACATACATGGTCATTCACGCTTTATGGAAGAGTAATCGTACAGAGACTAGCTGATCTGCGTAGGCCCCACACAAGCTAAGTGATAAGAAAGGGTTTGAACCTTGTTAGATCTGACTCTAGGACATAGGCTTCTGAAGACTGAAACAGCGCCTTCTGACACCATGTTGCCTCATTTTGTTAAACTCTTACATTTGGTTATAGCTCTGAGGGCATAAGAAGCCATAGTGGCAAGAGATAGCCCCACATCCAAAGAATGGACAGCTGTGTGGAAATGAGTTGCACTAGCGGGGCGCAAGTCAGCTCACACTGACAAACCTCACATTAGAAGAGTACAGCATCTGATGGAGCTTAAGAACATGGGCTTTATAATTATTCTGAAGTTGGGCTCAGGTCTTGACGGTGCCATTTATTTACTGACCTTGAGGAAGTTACTTTGATTTTCTTCATCCATAAACACTTCACATAATTGTTGTAAGAATTAACTAAATAAATGATGTAAAACTATTGGCATAGTGCCTAGGATATAATGAAAGCTTTATAAATGCCAATGATTATTATCAATGTTGCTGTTATTGTATTGGCAACCATGTTTCTGTATCTCACATTTTTTTTCCTTTTCTAGAAACACAAACTTTTCCTATTCAGTCCTTTCCTATGATCACTAAGAAGCAACTGAGATCTTAAATATATTTACCAATGATTGCTTCTCACTACAGAATTCTAAATAGGACACTGGTGAATTAGTAAATGGGTTACTGTCTGTGTGCTTGCATGAACCAGAGATGATAACATCTTAGCATAAAAGGAAAATAAACAAATAATGACAAAAAAGTTAATTACTGATGCTAATTTTCAGAGGAATGAAAATGGCAATGTGACCATGTAGGAACATGTCCCGGATGTCAGGAGATGGTAGGATTGAAGAGTTGAGAGATGAAGGGCGATGATGCCTGTAACCCACTCCTGCAGCTCTCAGTGGGACCCGTGTTTCTGCGCACCTTTGCAGCCTCGGTACTAACAGGCTTTTCCCTCAGCAGTCTCATTAAGGGCACATGGATAGTGAACAGCCTCAAAAGCCAGAGGTGGTGTCTCCCTCTGGAGCTAACTGAAGCACATTTGTTTGCAGTCTCCTAATAAAAGTTAGGGTTCCCTCAGCTGTGACATTAACCTCCCACATGCCTACCACCACCTGGACCAGCCTCAGTCTTGGCAACAAGCGGAGCGAATGTGAACAGAAAGCTCACGCTGCCTGAAGTCCGGGGAGTAGCAGTGCTTGTGGGTTCTAACCCAGAAGTCGTATGTTTTCTATGAACATCCATGAAAATTGAACAGGCTAACTTGTCAGTTTTCAAATAGCATAACATCTCAGGCCTTTCACAGTTATTGACATCTACTTTGAAATGTTTGAGCCAAATAAATACATGCATAGGTGTGGATTCTGAGTTTGTAAAAGTCAAGGGATTAATTACCTGGTTTAAGAACTTAGGTATATGAACCTCGAGTAGAAATCACTGAACATGGTCACTTGGGAACACTTGAGAACATGGTCGCAAGGGAAGATGGGAAGGAGCCAGGCTTTCCCTGAAGCTGGGTGGCCTGCAGGCACAAGGTCGTTTCTTTCCTGGACCTCCTGCTGCTGTCATTTCAAATATAAAATTAAGAGGGAATCCATTCAAAAGGGCCCCCTGGAACCTGAGGGGCATGGCATCTAGCTCATCACCCGAAAACCACAAGGATAAACATTTAGATGGGAGACATTCACACACTGCTTTACTCTTTCCCGAGGATTCCACAATATTTCTCAGACATTTAGTAAGGACCAACTTTGTGTCAGGTATCACAGTACATTGTCCAAATCCCTGTAGTAGGCAGGTGGGGATTCTTATTAAATCTACAGTGCAGAAGAGGAAAGTGAAGCAGCATAAGATTTAAAGATTTGCCTGACAGTCAGAATGATAGGGCTGGAACTTGGAATTATAATCAACCTTGATGTCTTCCACCAGTCCATGAATTTTATATTTGATTACATAGATCAGCAAGATTATTAGGGTCAACTTTATACTTTCCTTTGAATTGGAAAAAGTTAGCATGGAAAATATCTTATTTTTTAAATTTTTCATGAAAAATTTTACTCATAGGCAACTGATGTTTGGACTGTTCTGTGAGACATGTTCATTTAATCTAACTCGCTGAATATTAACTCCCTGAGATTTGAGGAGAATCATAATGAATTGTATTCTTTGGAAACACACAAAATTGTAGAGTTCATTCATGGGAAGGAAGCAGAGAGAGAAGGGAGGGACTGGGGAGAAGACAGGTCCTTTTAGATGACTCCACCAGGACCTCCTCTACAGTAAGTTAGCTAAGGTGCTCTCATAATCTAGTAACCTAGGAGTCTAAGAGGGATCTTAGAGATCTTTTTGTTCAGCAAATGTGTGTTATAATGAACTGGGCTCAGGGCAGTTCACTAAACATTTCATTCAAGTGTACACAACTGCATTTCTCTTTTAACAAGAAACAATGTTCAAAGTGTGGGAAAAACTGCCAACTACAACCAAATACAATTGTTAGAAATTTGTTTTATTTTGTAACCATGTCTTAGTTACTTTCTCATTGCTGAGACCAAATACCCAACACTCACAAGTTCAGGGAGGAAAGGTTTATGTAGCTCACAGTTTGTAGAGGTTTCAGTCCATAATTGGCTGGCTCCCAGGCAGGCGACACATGGCAGAGGGACGTTGCACAGGAGAACCAGTCCATGGCAAGCAGAGGACAGCAAAAGCAAGCGAGGACCACAACTCATTCTATCCCTTATATCTTATCTAGAACACTTAGAGCAGATAGCACTCACACCCTTAATCCTAGCATTGTACCATGAATCGATCCCAGCATCACACACTCCAGATACAGCCACCTCTGAAAATGCCCCACCTATGACCGCATGAAGTTTTGGGGGACATCTAGACACAGCCATAACACATAGTATTACGGAGGTATGATTAATATGAATGATATATATTTGAAGTTTAAAAAGTGATAATTTATATGTATACTTTGAAATGATTACTATCATCAAGCTAACTAATGTATTTATTACCTCACATATTTACTTGTGTATGTGGTGAGAACACTTAAGGTTTATTTTCTTAGGAAATTTCAACTGTATAATATAGTATTATTAGCTATAGCCACCATGATATACATTAGCTCTTCAAAAATTATTCATCTTATAACTGAAGGAACAAATCCTTTGGCCAACATCCTGCAATCCTTCATCTGGGTATATGTCCAAAGTACAGTAAACAAAATCAGGACTTCAAAGAGAGATCTGTACTCCTCAGGTCCATCACAGCACTGTTCATGATAGCTAAGATATGAAAATGGAAGCACGGGTAGAGAAAACACGGTACACGTATACAGTGGAATATTATTCAGCCTTTAAAAAGAAGAAAATCATGCCATTTTCAATGATATGGATAAACTTAGAAAACATCATGCTAAAAAATATATGTAAACCAGACACAGAGAGACAAATACTGCAGGATATCACTTGTATTGGGACTCTAGAAAAGTTAAACTATAGAATAGGAGAACAGAAAGATCCTTTTTTGCTACTGATACATACGGTTTTGTTTTTTGTTTGTTTTGCATTACCAGGGATCGAACTCAGGACCTTGGACTTGCGAGGCAGGCACAATGCCACTGAGCTAAATCCCCAGCCCACATATGTTCTTACTAAAGTAAGATCTGCAATCCATTATACTTTAAAAAGTATTATCTGATTTCATAACCAGAGATTTAAAAGTTTATTACTCACTGTACCCTTAATCCAAATATGTTCTCATTATTTAACAATTATTTTAAGACCTTATTGAAAGGTATAATATTTATTTACCAGCTTAATAACGCTAGGGAAGTTTGTTAACAATTCCAACTATGTTATAATTTGACAAGATTCAAGTTTTTGTTTAAAATGCGAATTTGAGTAAATGTTTTAGAAATGAAATGACTGCCTAGAATTATGATCTTTCATTCTGTTGACGTCGTTGTGGTACAGAACAAAAGACAAATTGAAAATTCAGAGAAATCATTGTTAGTAACATGCCATCCTACCAGGATTCATTCATGAACTCATGGTCAATATAATCTTTTAAATCTCCTATGTATAATACTGTCCTAGCCACTCTCTCACCATGGAAACAAAGTACCTGACACCTTCAAGTTAAGGGAGGAGAGGTTAATTTTGGCTCAGTTTCAGATGTTACAGTCCCTGTTCAGCAGGCTTAAACACACATATAGCATGGTGGATGTGCCCAGGGGAAGGAAAGTTGCTCACATCGTGGTGGGAAGGAAGCAGAGAGAGAAAGGAGGAACTGGGCAGAGAGACAGGTCCTTTTAGATGATGGCCCTCAGTGACTGCCTCTACAGTAAGTTAGCTATGGTGCCTCATTATCCAATCACCTTGCACAAGCCCAACCTGTGACCAAATGAGACTTCAAGATACAGGCACCATCGAAACCACAACAAATACTTCTCACTGAACACAATGAGGACACATAACTGCAAGGTTTTCGTCAGTATACGAAACATGGTATTGGTCTATGAAGCAAATTTAAGCCAATCCCACCTAATCTAGATATACTCATAGGTTGCTTAAGATTTTGAAAGTTCGACTTTTTGGTGAGCCACTTGAATCCCTTGGGTCTATCACAACAGACAAACTGTCTTAAAAAGCTAGCACTTATACATTATTTCTGATGATTTTTCATTAAAAGGCCAGGAAGGAGCCTCAGGTTTTTGTGACATTTCATCATTTCTAGAGCAGCAAGTACAAAATTTCCAAAATGAATGGGAGGTAAGGGGGTCAACCATGAGGCTCTAAATACATATATAAATATTCTTTATTTAGTAGAGAGAGAATGGGAGTCTTTTAGATTAAATCTGCTAGTTGGATAACCTGTTCAGTGTCAAAAGCAGAATATAAACTGTTGGGTGTTTGTCCCATGCTTGTAAAACTCTTCATTAAAGATTTGGCCACTTTTAATCTGTCTTTTGCCTGTAGTAGTAACTGAGAGGTAGGTTCAACTATTTCTTCACCTATGATTTCTTTGAAAAAGCATAAAGATTTTATACATGCAGGGATTCAGGAGCACATCGTAGGGAAGCAGGGTCACCTCCTCAGTTGAAAATCAGTCATTTCTGTGTATCCCTATCAAGTCAAGAAGGTTTTTTTTCAACTGTACTGTCTGTGACTTACATTATGAGACAAGAAATTTGTATTCCTCTTCAAAATAAATATGATGTAATGTTAATTGTGCTTTTTGAAATTCCATCTTCACCTGTTCCTCATAGATAGTTTGATTAGCTCTCATATAATGGTTTGCATGGAATAGCATTTGCTATTTAACAACTATCTAACGCATAGAGGTGGCATTTCTTGAAATTATTACCTTTCAAAATATCTTTTTAAGTAGTTTCATATTTGTATAATTGGTCTAGTGTATACTATTTATTAATATCTGTCATTTGGGGGAGAAATAAACTTTTAAATAGCTTGATAAAGGTTAATAGCATAAATTTCCAAGCATCTCCTGAGTACCTTGAGGTGTGACAGTGACTGGAACCAAGATTATAACATGGGAAGAGTTAACCACTAATAGGAGGTATCCTATGCTTAATTGATAATGCCACATGTTCTACGGCAGTAGTGGCAAACCTACGGCATGCCTGCCACACTGGGCTATTTGTTATCATTGAAAGCTCTAAAAGTTTCTCCATCACTGGTCTGTGGTATCTTATAGAAATACACATGTCATGTTCTAGAGATACAGTTATAAAGGTATACAAGAGAAGATAAGCCATATAATTGAATGATTAAAATGATTAAAAATTCAAGAAATCGTATCATTCTATTGGGAAAAGTTATAAAATGTCCTCTGAATTTTGGCAATAAAATGCACAATTAATTGATATGTACAGGAACAGTCATGCTTCACTTAACCATGAGCATTCATTTTGAGAAATGCATCATTAGTGCATTGTTTATTGTGTGAACACCAGAGAGTATACTTACACAGGCCTAGATGGTAGAAGTCAATCTCAATATGACTCCCCCAATATCTCTCTCCCCAAGAGATATTGAAAATACAAGATGTATTAGACTGCTGCAATCCTAACATGGCATGCTGTTTTATAGTAAGCTTTTTTTTTTTTTTTTGATACCAGGGATCAAACTCGGGACCTTGTGCTTGTGCAGCAGGCACCAGAACCACTGAGCTAAATCCCCAGCCCTAGTAAGTTTTTTTTTAGAAGTAGATGTACATGCTAAAATAAAAATAAGTTAGGTTTAGTGTACTATGAGCAAATATTGTCATTTATTATCAGTATTATGTTCCATACATAATTATATTTGCTATACTTTTATATAACTCACACGAATGAGTTTCAAAGGCTCCTGAAGCACATTATTTGGCACAGTCATAAAATCTACCCCACTTCTCCATAACAATTTTCTGTATTAGTCACCTTTCAATTGTTGGGACCCAATGCCTGACATACACAATTTAAAGGAGAGGAGGTTTATCTTGGCTCATGGCTTCAGAGGTTTCAGTCCATGGTCATCTGCTCCACTGCTTGTGGCAAGACAGAAACATCATGTCAGAAGTACATGACAGAAAGCTGCTCACATCATGGCACCCAGAAAACAGAGAGATCGAAAAAGCCAAGAGAAAGTAAGCAGCTAGGAACAGGATATACCCTTCAAAGGCACATTCTATAGTAACATATTTCCTCCAACTGGGCCCTAGGTGCTTATAGCCCATCCATTCATGAACTCAATACACTAATCCATTGATGATGTTAGCACTCCCAAACACGAGTCTATGGGGAATGCTTCATATCTGGGGCATAACACAAACCTAGTAAAGAAAACAAAACAAAAATATTTGCCAATTAGATAAAATTAAGATAATTTTTTAAGAAACAGTTCCTGCCTTGGGCTTATTTGTATAGACAGCGCAGTAAGACACTAGCCCTGTAAAAAATAGACCAGGGGTCACACCAGTCTTCTCTCCTCACATTTGCAGGCAGAGGCCTTTACTATGGAACCTTCAGGGGAATTAGCATTTTTGGGAGCCTGCGCTAGAACTACAGCCTGAACATGGCCTTTAGCGGGCCAACTCTGCAATCCCTGGCAATGTGGGCATGAGCACCCTTTCTAGGCTTGGAGTGGGCAATGCAGGCAACTCAATCCAGCTCACATATGACACTCTTGGGGACTTTGAGCTTAGCCTCCTTGGACTCTATGAAGGTCTTGATAGCCTCAGTAGGTACGCTCATGGCTTTGGCATTGCTTCCCTGCATCTTCTCCAAGCCCTTCTCCTTATGCTTCTTGACAAAACATATGTTCCCCAGGAACCTGGAATTTACCTCCTCAGTAGATACATATCACAGTGACTGTGGTTTCTTGACACCATTTATGTGCAATTTTAAGATGTGGCAGCATGTTTCTTTGCTTTGGCCATATCTCCACCATAACTCAAAGCTCACCAGAAATGAAATAATGTCTATCCCTAAAAAGTAAAGTCATAAAAGAATGCATAAAATGTTTATGAATACTCTGACATTCAGATATATAAAATTAACTTAATTTAGAAAATCTATAGTTATGGGATATAGGAGGCAGCAATTACAATGTACTGAACATCAAATTTAATTTTCCATTAGTTTATGTTGATGATTAAATTATGTTGATGTGAGAGTTATTGTGCCTTAAGCCAAAGTTTAGCAGTTCACTTAAAGTTTTTAATAGAATCTTCTAAGGAATGATAATTCCGTCACGTTATAACAACAGAAATAGATTTAGTTCAATGATTATCCACATACAAATATTTAAATGAAAAAGATATAACATCAGTCATGTTTTATAATCTTTAAGTTGGGTTTTATAATGACATTTTAGGATGTTTCACTTATTCTCAGATTGTGAACATTGTAAGTATCAGCATTTAGATTAATATTAACAGAAAATTGAGTTGGGTGAAGTGTTTTCTTCACAGTAACCTATAGCGAATCAATCAATGTCACTTGAATTGCTGCACTTGGACTCCCGAAAGCATATGATTTTCACTGAGTGCTACTGAGTAAAATACAGCTCAAATACTATGATCAATCCTAAGAGAGAATAAAAATGAGACTTCTTTTGCAAAGATGAGATGTGATCATAAGATTACTCCAGGCTTCCTGCAAAGAAATAAAGAAATCCATATAAATAGTAAAGACCTACGTTTTTATCATGAGCTGAAACATTTATGTTTTGAATACCTGGAGACATATTGAGGTTGTATTCCCAATATAAATAGCCTATGAGAAAATGAGACCATTTTTAATTATCTAGAAGAGCAAGGAAGACATTTAATTTTTAAAAATATTTTTAACTTTTTATCCTCTAGGATAAAAATTATAACCTTTTCAATGTTCCCAAAGCCCTTTTTAAAATGAGACGGTTAGGCCTGGAAAGTTGATCTACTTTCAGTTGTTACAGATTCTTTCACTCATAACCTACAGTTCTGAGGACTATAACCCCAAACTACTGCCCTGACTCTTAGCTTTTCTCTCTGCTTCTACAGCTGGAATGTTTATCCCCTCCAAGACTCTTAGGAAAAGTTCACTAGCACTTTGGCAGTGTTAGGAGGTAGGAACTTTGGGAATTCATAAACTGAGTGGGATCAAGGCAGTTTTCAAAGGTTGAGTCAGGCCCCTTTATGCTTCTTGCTCATCTGTCTTCTGTCACTTGATGATTCAGCAAGCGAAAGCTTATCAGCTGCCAGTGTCTTCATCTTGGACTTCCAGACCCAGAACTATTAAACAACAAATTTCATTAGCTGTAAATTACCAGGCTCAGGTATTTTCTTAGCAGCAGATTTTTTATATGAAGCACCTCCGTAGGCTTTTCCCTCCATACTCCACAGTACTCTGAGATTCCAGGTAATCATCCAATAGCAGGACTTTGCTCAGGTCACTCCCAGGGATGGTGGTGGTGGGGTTATGTTACCACTGCATGCGAATGATCCTCACCACACCTAGCCACTTTCTCTAGTTTTATTTGCCCCTGCACCCAAACCCTACACCTCAGAGTATCCAAATATTTCTCTATCCTTCAGAGATAGTGTAAACTTTCCAATCTCTCTGCCTCTGCTCAGCTGATTCTACTGTAGCTGACTTTTCCCCAACCAAACCTCTTCAGACCCCCCAAAAGGCCACTTCCTTCACAAGGTTTCCAGGGCTGAACTTCCTCCTAACTCTGTTGTACACCAAACCTGTCTGGTGTAGTGTTCAGTGCATTCCGGTTTCAACTCAGCTGGAAATTTTTCTCTCTTACCTGCAGCAGGTTCATAAGGAGGTATCCCCCAGCAACTATCATAACATCACCATATATTAAATCTAATGAGTTTTCATGTGAAATTTTCTAAAAATGCTGTGGGAGCTTATCATCTCAGAGAGAAAATTTATCATCATGGAGAGAAAACTAATTTAAGACTCCTTAAGAGATTACTGAATGAGAACAGGAAAATCAAAGAAGGGGAATTCTGGATTGTTCCAAACTTGTCAGTTCTCAGAAGATAGGTGAAGGGAAATTATCTGTAGTAATGTCCTAATGAAATGCTGTGGGAATTTTCTTTAAAGTAAAACCATTAATTCAACCTTTTCTGAGTATTCACAGCCCATACTTCTGTACCTTTCCTATATCTAGTGTTTTATTTGGAAGATTTTGTTGTAATCCTAAAATAAAAAATGAAATTGAGATTTGGAAATGTTTAAATGTATTAGTTGGTGTTACCATGTTACTTTCAGGGCAAAAAAAAGGAAAGATGGAAAAGAAATAATATATTTAGATACCATTCCTAAGATGATCTAAAAGAAGTAAGAGTAAACAATCTTTCCCCCATTACTTATTTGCAAGGCAGAGAGAAAAATCTAAAATAAAGCCAAATTTACTGAAAAAAATTTATACCAATGCTCAATTTACTGTAATGCCTTTCAAGGGTTGCAATGTTTGATCTAGGTTCCTTTAAAATAGAAGTTGCATTTCTTTTTACCTGGCCTTCATTTAAACACTTCTAATTTTGTTGAAGTCTCTTTGCAGTGGAGCCACTTGATGATAGAAAACACAGCACTGCATTCTGCCAGTGGGACTGTCTGGCAGTAGAATTCTGGCTAGATGTTCCCCTCCGAGAAATTCACTTTTAGTATGCATTTTCAAGCATATTTTTGTGTATTGAGATAACACTTTTATTTCATGACTTCTATTTTACTCCTCTTTAGCAAAGCCAGGTAGAGTATATCAGCTCCTTTGACTGGGACATAGTAATTAGAGCAGTAGTGAAGAAAAAGGTATTAATAAAATCCTTCTTTCCATTAAAATGGAGGTGAATGGTGATATATTACTACTCCATAGGGAGTCTAACCATTTTAAAGGAGTAGTGAGCTGTTTGGCAGATAGTAGGCTCTGGAGAATAATTAAACTCCTATAAACTTTCTTGAAAAAAAATCTCATCATTTAATAGGGAAGGTAGAATAAAAATTCTTTCTTAGATTTATACTAATTAGATTATATCTTACTGTTTGCCATTGTTACTCATAAAAATTGTTATTATTACAAAAACAAACTGCTCTCCTCCATTGCACCATATACCATTCATTTGTTTGAGGATTTTTAAAAAAATTTATTTTGCTTTCTTTTTGCTGTTTAGGTACATTGAGTTCCTTCACTGGATATCGATATTTATCTATTATTTTATGTGCTTACTCATAGTACACAGGATTGTACAATGTAATATTCTATGTCCATTTAGATTTCTCAGGATAAAAATATGAAAACACTTTTATGCCCCATATTCATCAAAAACTTGTATAGGAACATGCTGGGCATTTGATGAGATTTAAGTACAGATGTTCTTTGGTTTATGATGGGATTATATTCTAACAAGATGATCAGAAGCTGAATTTTTATATTATTGAGACAAAAATTCATAGAGTACACCTAGCCAGCTGACTATGGGCTGAAACCTCTATAAACTGTGAGCCAAAATAAATCTCTCTTCCTTTAATTTATGGGTTTAGGATATTTGTCCCAGCAATAAAGATAGTGACTAAAACAGGGATCATCTGTCTATTAAAGCTGAGGGATGACAATTCATACTACAGGACAGTGGGACCCAAAATACCACAAAGGGCTCCAATTCCAACAAGATAAAGTTTAATTAGGATGAAAGTCCTTCAGTTAAGTCTTTTTAAAATGTGGCATTAGGAGATACACATTTTAAATGAATCATAGAGTAAAATCCACCTCAGAGTTATTCTACGCCCTATAATAAACAAGGAAACAGATGCCTCCAGTCAGGAGTGACTCATGTAGAGTAATTAATTACTAGCAGCTCCCCAGGCCTCCATGTGAGGTGTCTGGCCTCAGATAAGTGGGTCAGGTCTTCACTATCTATGAGTATTAATTGGGACCTTGTAGTTGACACTGAGCTCAAAAGTGCGAAAGAATTGCCAAAAACAATGTTCTTTTAAGTGGAACTAACCAAAGAATAATGTCCAACACTGAACAGAGCGCGCTCCCTTGGATCTTATGCTTAGTATTCTTTGCTTACCTTTTCCCAGTTCTTCACTCTCATTTCTTTGGCTCAGTACTCAAAATAAAAAAAACAGCTCCTAATTCCTTGTTGCAGGTTTTCTTTGGGGAAGATCCAGGCTAGGACAAAGTGTGAACCTGCTTCAGGGGCATACAGTATGACAGACTTCATTATTCATTTTCCAGTAGAGCTAGTTTTTAAAAGAATATTTCTCAAATCTTTCTTTTCCCTTCTACTAAACATAAAAAAAGAATATTTCTTATTTCAGGTATTTCTGAAGAAAACACTAAGGTAAACAAGGAGCTAAAAGAATTTTTTTCCAATGTAGAATAAAGTCCAACTTCTCTGTTGTGACTTCCTACAAAAATGTGAGGCAGACATGGGACCTGTAGCATCTGGCCACCAGCTCTCTCTTCGTACTCATTCTTCACTCCCCCTTCTCACTCTGTACTGAGTTCCACTTGATAAGCCAGAAGACTGAGTGATCTCTGATATGGAGGCTAGCTGGAAAAAGGAAGGACTAAGCCCTGAAGCAAGTTTCCACAAACTAATAGCAGCAAAGCTGGGAGAAGTTAGACACATGTCCACTGGACCAGACCAAGAGTGCTCTTTTGAAAATTTGTAGACAGCAAGAACTGTAACCTGAATCAGGTATCCACAGAGAGGCAGCATAATGAGAAAGGAGTGTTGCTTTGGGATAGAAGAACCGGCTGTAAGAAGTAATTGTTGCTTCTGGCAGTGGTAGGATGTGAGTCAAAGTTTCAATACAGTCTTCAAACAAACAAACAAACACCACTGTTAGCTGATTAACTTTCCTAATCTCTCCATTCCCCTTGCCTCTGGCCTTTTTAAGTAAGCTTAGGACATCTCAGAATTTTTATCATGCTGTTCTTTCTCCTCTTTAAACACACATGCATGGTCCTGCCTCTGTGCTTTATGATTTCTGTTCCCAGGAATAGATATTTATCCAGATAGTTGACTGGCACCTCACAGAAATGCCTACCATGGTTCTTAAAATATCAGTCACTTTCATTCATCACTTTTTATTTCTCTTTAAAGGACTTACACCATTTGAAAGCACTTTCCATTATTTAATTATCTTTCTGCAATTTAATTATCTTTCATGAGAATGCAAACTTATATAGGGCAGGGACTTTTCTGTGGTCTCAATGCAAGAGAACATCTGTGTGTCTTAGGAAACATATGTACGCTCTTTATCATCCTTACTATTCTCATTTTGTTATGGACCAAGTAAAATGTATTCACAAATCAGCTCTCAGGGACACTGCACTGCAGCCCTGAGCATTTTCCATAGTGTATCATACTGTCCTTATTTATCCGCTCCTTTCCATCTTTGGTTTTCCTCCCCACATTTGCCTGGAGAATTCTCAATAGCTTTTCACACTCAGATTCGGCACCGTGTCCACCATTCAACTCTGCCAAGGTCCCATGGAGGTGGATGCTCTGTCTGCCGTCTGCCCTGTGCTCTGTGTCATCTCTTGTTTTAATCCATATTGAATTGTGGTATAGGGAACTTTATTACCAGTCTACACCCCACATCCAGCTCTGAGTTCCCTGAGGGCAGGAGCTCTGTCCTCCGTCATCCACTGAATCTTCAGTATCTAGAACACAATTCCTTCCTCTCTCCTTTCTCACTTTTACTATCCTAGTTTGACACCTTGTTTTGTTAAATAGAGAATTTCTGAAGTTTCCACACTTTGACTTTCCTTACCACAGTTCTTAATTCATGTCTCTGTCAAGTGTAGTTAATCGCATAGGGCATTTAATGTTGTTGTCATCTTTTTGTTCAGATCATTTTGTTTACTAGCACAAGTGTGTAGTACATGACGGTTACCTTCCTTGTGGGGAGTTAGTACGTGTACGTAACACATCTTAATTCCTTTTCTTCGCCCCTTCCCTCCTCTCTTCCCCCAACTCCATCCTTTGATCCCCTTTGCCTTTCAGAAAGATCTGTTATTTCCATGGTTTGAGTAACGTGTAATGTAAATAATACACTGCATTAGCTTCATATTACATACCACAAGGAAATGAAATACTTGAGACAATTAACTTTGTAAAGAGGAAAGGTTTATTTGGCTCATGGCTTTGGAGTTTCAAAGTACAAGAGGCACAGTAGAGATTTGGAGAAGGATGCTCCTTAAATGTACCATCCCATGGTGGAAATGGCAATGACAAAGAGATTTGCTAGAGCAAAACACATCTTCAGCCACAACACAGAGAGACGGAATACTGGCTAGGGTTCCATAATCCCTTTTCAAGGAACCCTGTCTTAGTTATTTTCTCATTGAAAGGACACAATACCATTCTCCAAGCAAAGTCTTTCACTTTTGCTTTGTTTCTGAGCCTGCAAAGAATGCGGACTTACTGGTTCCTGTGATACTCACAATCCATTTTTTGGGGTACCAGGAATCCAACTCAGGACCTTGTGCTTGCCAGGCAGGTGAGGCACAACTGAGTGTCACCCCCGGCCCTTAAGCCCATATTTTCTCAGGTTCCAAAGTACTTCACTTCTTTTTTATGGTAATCTTTTTAGCAACCAAATTTCCCTCTGCTCCATTTTTGCAGGTGCCAACTTTGCCAGAGGTTTGTTTCTAGCCAAACTCAAAACTTTGTAAACCATTCTGCTGGGCTATTTGTTTTTGATTCTCTAGGTAGAGCTGGCTAAAAGCCCCCAACCATAGCCATGCCACTCCCTCAACACTAGACTTCCTTGAAATTTCTTCTGCCAGATTAATTAGTCAACAACCCTTAATCTCAGTCTCCTGAAAAATCTCAGGACACAAGCAAAATGATGACAGATTTTCTGTCAAAGAATAACATGCATGACCTGGAGCTCAGCTTCCAATGCAGTTCTTGGTTCACAATTGAAAACTCCTGACCCTGGTTCTTACCAGCTGCATTTCTATCAATGTTATGGTCTTCTGAACTCTGACTAGAAACTCTCATCGAGCTCAGCTCACAGCACTGTAGGGCTGCCTCTGCACACTTTTCCCAACTCCTCCCACAAGCCAATTCCAAAGGCTTCTGATCCACATAGTCAGGTAGCATCAGAGCAACAACTCCACTCTCCGTACCAAAATCCATCTTAGCTACTTTCTCATTGCTGAGACATAATACTCAAGTCCCACAACTTAAAGGAGGAAAGGTTTATTTTGTCTTATAGTTTATAGAGGCTTCAGTCCCTAGTTGGCTGGCTCAGAGGCAGAGTGGCATGGCAGAGGGGCTTGACAGGGGAGAAAGAGTTCATGGCATGGAGGCAGAAAGCAGAGAGGAATCAAGGGTGGAGAGAGGAGAGATAAACCGAGATAAACCCTTCCAGACTATCCTTCAGTGGCCCGCCTCTTCAGACCAGGCCTCACCTCCCAACATCTCATTGAGCTATAGTCCATTGATGAGTGTCACGCCCCCATGATCCAGTCGCCTCCCGAAAGCCCCATATATGGGTGCATGAGGTTTTGGGGGAACATCTATCTATAAACAGTAACAGTTCCTCATCCCCTAAATATACCCCACCAGGCCCTAGCTCCTGAAGATCTACAGCACTCCTGAGAGCACCATGATGGGGCTAAACTGGGGCTAAGTCCATAGGTTAAAATATATGGGCCTTTGGAGGATGCTACTCATGTTCAAACCGTAAGATACAATGTATTATTGGACAGGTCTAGCAACATTTTCATATCATTATTTTGTGTCACCTCTGGGGCTTCCTTATGGCAGGGATGTCACTGGCAACCCAGAGGACTCTCAGTTTTGGTTCCTAGAAGCCTATTTCACTCAAGGGAGTTAGTATGATCCTTTGTACAGGTGGAGGTGTGTAGGTTGCATATTCTCACTCACTCTTCTGCTGCCTCTTACATCTTTGGGTAATGCAGTTCCCTTTATGGAAATGCCCTCTCCTGTCCTTCCTCTTCCCTTGGGGCTCTTTTACCCATCTTGCATTCAGTCTGGAACTATTATCGCTCTCTGACAGGCATTTAGAACACCAACTGCCTCCCTTTTTGGCATTTTACACATTTATAATTTCACTTTGATCACATGATCAATGTCTTTCTCTCCTAAGAGAGTGTGCTGCAAGAGGAAAGAGATTATTGTTTTTATTTACCCAGCACAATGCCAGGCACATAGTAGGCAATTTGCAAATGCTCAGAGTAAATGAATGAATGCACACATAAAATTATTTATAACCTAACCAAGTTTCTGACATACAATGAAAGGGTTGCTATGGAAAAAGAATCCTTTTAGTCATCCTGAGAGGATTTTGGTTTCTAAAGGAGCCTAAATTCTTACAGAGTTAAAAAAAGGAGTAGCTTTTTGAAACTGATCATTTTTAGAATGCTAGCCTAGGCTGAAGTCAAAGGGAAAAAGCTTTATGTTCACAAACCCCAAGGGGTGAAGGGCATGATCCAGGGAACCTGGGAAAAAAGTGCCACTGAAGCATGAAAAACCAGGCGTAAAAAGACTTTCAATTCAGGTCCACTTGTTAGGAATTCTAAGTTTTACAGTCCTTGATCCTGCCTATATCAGATTACTTTGTAACTCAATTGTTTCCTCAACTCAAAAGAACTTGATCTTCCTTTTTGTGGTTCAGGTGTTGAGTGAACTGAAAGAGAATAAAGTGATTAATTAAAGTAAGATAGAAGTGGTCAAGTTTGCTCTCTACTGAGTATATCACCCTCAACTTAAATCTTCTTAAACTACACACAATTAATTTGAAAGCCTGAGGGCACTTGCATGGAAAGGATAATGGGCTAAAACTTTAAATGATATAAAGTTCTTAATCTGAAGTCTCTCTGCCTTATTGGTTTATGTTAACACCTTGCTGATAAATCTTGTGATGTCTGAAGCTGTTTCTATTCAGGGATATCAAATTGACTTCTTGAATCAATTCTATTTTTGGTCATTTTAAATGCTCAGTAGTCATGCAGTTGATTGAATTGACTGTATCCTAACCTAAATTTTAAAACTACAAAAAATGGCACCTTGGTCGTTGCTTAATCCAATGTATCCCATTGACATAACTAGCCTCTATGGAATCTTTAAAATACTTTTAACAAGTACATGTAGACAATGAACATATGCTGCTACAGAGAACGACTTTATAAATTAACTTTATATATAACCACAAGACACTGACATAAATGACAGCGTGTCTGATCAAGTATGTGCTATTCTGATGCAACATTTAAAACACTTTCAGGAAATACTCACATAAAGTAAAAGAAAAAGGCAGGGGACAAAACTATATAAAGAATATAAACATACTCTGTGGGGGAGATACATATGCATGACATATATATTTTATATAGGAAAATGTATGTCTGTATATAAGATATAGGTAAATGTATTCCATATGTAGGATGCATGTAGGAAAAGACATATATGGGAAAAGAAGATATATATGTCTATAATCTCTTTTAATATATAAATATATACAAATAACTATATAGATATATAAATTATAAGAAAATAAAAATAACATAAATTATATATGTTATAAATAAAAGGGGAGAGGAGAAAATAAAAGGTAAGGAGAAATAGAAGTGAAAAGAAAGAAGACAGTATGAAATAAAATGAAAAATACCAAAATGTTAACACTAGTTAATTAAACTATGAATTTAAGACAATTTTTTTCTTTTATCTTTGTACTTTTCCCTGCATTTTCTGAAGTAGATTATATTTTAATAATAAGAAGAAAAGCTTTTTGACTTTCAAATCAAGATAGTCATCTCTAGAGGTTTCCTGTAGTTGGGTGGGGTAGTTGTAGAGAAGGGGGAAGAAGGAAAAGGATATTATCAAACACAAGCTTTCGACACTGCTAAAACATGTACTTGTTCGTTACCTACCTCTCCTTCTCCCTCTTCTGCTCCCACTCCCTCCTTCTCCCTCTCACTTGTGCATGCTCTCTCTCTCTCTCTGTCTCTGTCTCTCTCTTTCTCATACACACACACACACACACAAAACACACACACACACATATGCACAATACGCACACAAGGATGCCACTGTAGGCTCGGGGCCTTAGCATCTACAAGTCATGCTGTGCATCTACAAGTCATGAGTAGAAGTGATGCATCATCTGAAACAACCAAAAGGTCCCCTCCATGTCAGACTCCAAAGGCTCTGGAAAGCACAGAACTGTGGATGAAGAAAAGTCAAAGGAGCAAGAACATAACCTGCATACCTCCTTGTGCAGCAAGGCCTACGCAATACGGGGTTCACAGCTCTGGAATTCAAGGATTTTCTGTGAAGTCCATCCTCCCCAATAACCAAAGAACCCACACACATGACCTGACCTGACCACTGTAAGAGTTTACATGAAAAATATTTTCTGTCAAGTACTTCAAAGGGCACAAACACTTTTAGGGGACCAAGATAAGAAAAAGAGAAAA
Source organism: Heterocephalus glaber (assembly GCF_053883595.1). Lineage (NCBI taxonomy): Eukaryota > Metazoa > Chordata > Mammalia > Rodentia > Bathyergidae > Heterocephalus > Heterocephalus glaber. The sequence goes on along the minus strand of NW_028258156.1, from coordinate 18,969,185 downwards.
GAGAACTGATCCTGAGAATCTTCAGGGCAGGGTACAAAATTTATAAGCTCCAGAGTAGGATAAAATTGTAGGGCTTCTTGTTCAAAAAGCAGAGGTATTAAAACATAAATCCTTTTTCTTTCATCTTAGTTTCTTTCAGCTTGCCATAGTATTCTTACTTGTTATTAAACATCATTTAAGGCTAAGAAAAATTTAAATTTTTTTATCACTAGCATAAACTTTATCATTCCTCTGTATATTGAATGATCTCTAATTTAAATGCAAATCCAAGAGCATTTAACTCATGGAGAGTCACCAAAATTACAGGTTCCTGTTTAGCAGCTTGAACGTGCTTATGTGTGTTGTTCTTAGCAGAAGAGTAGAAATAGCACAGAAAACTAATCCAATTGCTTCCATTCACTTCTCTATATGCTTATAGTCTACCAACACTCCACTCCAAACTTATTGATAAGTAAAGATTGAAGGGCAAGGAATCTTGGGCTACGCCATTTCCTTTCTATGTCATAATTTTCATCATATTTGGTTGGTTATAATGGGAAAGCAACATGAATAAGAACGTTACGGTTCCTTGGAGATTCATGTTTCCTAGAGTGTCTTTTCTTTCTTTGTATATATTTGAAGCAAATTCTTATATGAATAGAAATTTGTAGCATCTCAAGGTTGTGAGGACACCCACTCACTTTGTCATGAGTATACTTACCTTGTTCTCACTGACTGACTCCACATCTACATGCCATCGTTGGCCCACCAGAGTTTTGTGTTCTTAGGTTATTACAAACTAAATGTGAATGAAGTGGCCAGAAAGGTGGGCATATATTTTGTGTTTGTCTCCTTTGCTCACATATATGCGTCATTGTCTCAACAAACATTAGTTATAAAGTACACATTTAAAGTAAAGCTGTGAATGACTTCAAAACCACAATAGCAGACTAGTAAATCAAATGAAGGACTCTTTGGATCACAGATCCTGCATGGCTGCACGTTACACTTTCATGCTCCAGGCCTGACATATAGCTTTGAGTTTTTAGCCAAAGTACTTTCCAGCCCTTTCAGCAGCCTGATGGCCACTAATCTTATGAATGAAATTAAAGTTTACAGGACCCAGGGGCAAAGAGTAGGACATATGCACATTAAATTCTACACAAAAAAGTGATTAGAACAAACTCATTAAATAAAGGAGCTAAACACAATCTGATATCCACATGACATTATATAACTACTTTACCAAACTCCTGTTTTATGATTTGTGGATAATGCTAGTAGTAGAAGACAGATTAGGAGCAGAAAAAAAGGAAAGCTTGCTCACTGGTTATTTCAGATGCAGTTCTTGAGATTGACTGGGACACTAATTGGAGAATCATTAAATGAGAAGGTACCGTCTTACATACATCAGTGGTCTGTTTTCTCTCTGGTTGACAAAAACGAACAATTCCAGGAATCATGCTGAACACTGTAATCTGATAATTAAGGAAGGGCTCAGTGGAGCAAAGGGGGAAAAAAACCAAGAAAATTAAATTTACAAAGAAGCTGATGAAGAGCCAGGCACCAGCTGACACAAAATCGTCCAATTAAGATGGTCTTAAAGAGGAACTGATAATGCTCTTCATAAACAAGGTTTAGTAGTAATAAAAAAGAGAAGCTTTTCTGTAAAATAATACTAAGGCTGTCAAGCTAATGCATTTCTTAACCAGCAAGTAACACAGTTTCTGCTTACTGCTTTGCTTCAAAACAAGGAAGGCCAGCCTTATAATATAATCAAGTCAAGTACAATTTAAGAGAATTGTTTAGGTACATTCTGTAGCCATCCCCATATATGAATGACTTTCAAATCAATATTCTAAGGGAGAAAGATTAACAAGATTCTTTTCCTTGACATTGATTTGACATGAATTCTACCTCATTTTGACCCATTTGCAAGTGTCCCTGGCCTCCTCTGGACCTGCCAAAGTCCTGACAAAAACCATAACTGCTGTCCTCCCTCCTAACTAGCCATCCTCACCTGAGCTAGACCCTGCTCCCCGTGCCTTCTATGTGGCTCAGTCTCCAATATTCGCATGTAGACAGACACCACTCATGAAAACACCACCACATGTCTCTCCCCATCACCAGAGCAGAGCTCTGGATGCAGTGACGCAACTCTCACAACATTGCTGACACAGTGGCTTGGCCCTCCCTGCTCACATTTCTCAGATCATTGTTTAGCAACTCAAGAGTTTTCCTTTGGCCTTCAGTCCACTAACAAAGAAGACAAACTCTCTATATTATTGATCTGTTCTATGGCTGGTGGCACCAAGCTTTTGAAATCCAACATGTCTCTAGTCTGAGTTAATCTGAGATGCTGCATTTGTCTTCAGGTCCCTCAAATGTGACATCCCAATGTCTGTCTTATAGCCCTGTCGATAACTCAAATTCTAACCCTAAACCTGGGGAGCATGCTGCTCTCATACAAATAGTGTTTATGCAGCCAACTTCTGTGCTTTTGTGTCCCACTGTAAATAGGAGGGAGGAAGAAGCATAAATATGTAAGGATTGAGAAGTACGAAGACAGTGCTTTACCTGAAAAATTGTCCCAGTCTATGTGTCAAATATTTGCAAGGTTATCACTGTAATTCATCTCAATTTAACATTAATTCTTTGAGCACTAACTAAAGGCGATACATGGATGACTTTAAATATAAAAGGTAAATAAAGCACACTCCCTGTCCAGGAGGTTTCCTAAGTCCAGCTTTTTAAAAAATATCACATATCATACTACAGTTGTTACTTTTCTATGAATGCATAATGGAAACATTTGTGAAGCGCTTTGAAGATATAGACTGATGTCATTTTCTTTGGATTAATCATTGCTCTTCCAGACATGATTTTATTTCAATTATTCCAACAGGCAGTAAGTACATCAGTTCGAACTATCAGGACCGTGCCTCTCCAACCTGTGTGGTAGAAGGTGATAAGTGGGTTTGGAAAAATTAGCACAAAATATGAAGAATCAGGAAGAGTGTTCATTAATGCATTCATTCATGCATTTAACATTTATAAATCATGAACTAAATGGCAAGTGCTGTGCAAAATACTGTGCAGGATAAAATGTTCAATATGGAATAGCTAATGTCTTCAAAGGAATTCATTACCACCTATTCGTTGATTTTGAGAAATCAAGTCGAGACTTCTGTAACTTCCAGCTTAATAGTTAAACCTTTAATCCTTCAGACGTTCATCCATATTCCATGGTACAACAAATTCAATTGTTTCGATATGTATGTGGTTTACACCATTGAGCTGTCTATGTTTCTATTTGTTCCTCCTGCAGTTGTTCAGCCTTATTCCTCCTGTAACATTAAAAAAGTGACAGGAAAATGGACTGCTGACCTCTATTTCACAAAGTGAGGAGTTGCAGCTATTTATATCAGAGAGAATAACTTGGGGGGTACTTACAAAATGCAGCAAATCTGACTTGGAATATTTGAAGCTGAAAGCAAGAAATCTGCATTTTTAATAAGCGCACAGACGATTCTGATACACAAAGAAGTTTGACAACTACCGCTCTAGTACTTCTTTAATTTTGCTTTATACTCTTGAGGCTTTGAGTCATTCACTTTTTAAGCAATGCTTTGCCTCCTGGACTCGACTTCATTCGGAATATAATGATTAAGTAGGCAACTTCTACAGAAATGAGACAACAATTAAGTCTGCAACGCAGCTCTGAAGTCCCACAGATGTGACCTCCTCTTTCCTCTCCAAACCCAGCCTTACTTCTGCCAGTTGTACTCTTGGCTGCCGCCACACCTTGGCTTGTTCCCACTTCCTGGATTGTATCAAGATCTTTCCCAGTTGATGAGTTTATGCTGTGCCACTCCTGTTTCCTAAAAGGCTCTTCCTCATACTCCGCCTAGCTAAATGCTTTTCTCTCTTCATATCTTATTCCTGTCATAAAGAGAATTTCTTTAATCACTGAAAATTAACTAAGTCCCACCTAATATTCCTCTTTAATAGAGTATAATTTTTTCTGTCAAAGAATTTATCACAGTACTATACAATTTGTTCCTATTTCACTTTTTGCTTATTGCCCTGTCAGGATTTGGATTTGAAATGTCCCTCAAAACTTGTATGTTAAAGGCTTGTTGCCAGCTAATGGATTTTTAGGGGAAGTCATTGGACAATGAAGATTCTAATTTCATCAAATGGATCAATCCATTCATGATCATGAGATCATAATTTGATGGCATTACTGGAAGGTGATAGAAACAGCAAGTGGGGTTTAGTTAAAGAGATTGAATCACGGGACATGAACTTGGAAACTCTAGCTGGCCCTTGGCCCATTCCTCTCTGGCCCCTTCTCTTCTGTTTCCTGGCTATCGGGAGGTGAGCAGCTTTCTTCTACAATATCTTCTGCCATGATGTTTCTGACTTGTCATGGGCATAACAAGCAGTGGAACTGGCCCAGAATGTACCAATAACTCTGAAACCATGAGCCAAAATAAGCTTTTCTCCCTTAAATTGATTTTCCCAGGTATTTGGTCACAGTGACAGAAAGCTGACAAACACACGCTTTCCCTCTGGGCTGCATAGGAGCAGGGAACATACCTGTTTATTTCACCAATGTATATCATCTCCTAACACAATATCTGGCACAGAATATACATCTGTCTAATAAATACTGTAATTCAAGGAAAAGTGAATAGTAATTATCTTCACACTTGAAAGAACAAAAATGTTGCGCAAATTAAACAATGTATAGAGTATCTAATAGAGAATCTATTATCAATTACATGCAAGTCATAAAATGCTGTGAGAATGCAGAGGCCAAAGGATCAGTGTGTACTGAAATAGTCAGGAAAGACTTAGTAGATCAAATAGAACTGTAGCTAGGCCCTAGATAGTAATTAAAATTGGCAAAAAGGAGGAAAAAGATAGAACTTCTAGTCTAAAGTTCAGAGCCCAGAATCATAGAACATCCAAGTTAAATTATCCCAAGATTTATTTCAATTCAGCACATTCTGTTTATAGACAAATATGGTGAGGAATTTTTTATTTGTATTGATTACCTTGTCCCTGGAAAAATGGTCCAGGGAAAAGTAATATTCTAAATTTCTCCATCGTTTTATTGATCCCAATACCAATCCCTAGGCATAATAGCACCTAGTAGGATTCAAAGTATAAAGAGAGGTTAAAAAACCATTGAACTGTGGCCAAGTATCCACACAAACATTGTAAAACTTGGCAGAGTGATGTAAATATTGAAACAGATCACATCTAACATACCAAAGGGAAAAATAAAACAGAACATGAATGAATTGGTTCTTCTAATATAAACCAGGAATCCAGGTAGCAATACTTCTTGAATTTTAAAAATATCAGGGTATCCAGCTTAATTTAATTCTCTACAAATTGTTTTCTCTTAAAAATGTAAAGAAAAAATAGCGTCTACAAAACATTATAGCTTAAATTCCCAGTGTATTAAACAATCTTAACTTGAAAAGATGCAAATATGACATTTTTTCTCCTCTGTCGACTGCCAAATATATTGTGTAAGATCCTCCTTTACACAGCATCGATAACATGTTCAGACATTAAAAGAAGCCTCTTGAGTAATCACTGTATGTTTATTTATATATATATATATATATACTCACATGCATATATAATTTTTAAAACTATAAATTTAGTGAAAATTATTTGCAAGGCTTCTGTTATATTGAAGTAAATATGATCCTGCCCTATTCCTGTAACAACCAAAAGTCTGGGAGAAAATATGGAAATACATTAAATAACTGATTTTAGGAATTGAACACTGTGATCTCTGACAAGAGGAAAGCTAATTGGGTCAGTCTTTCCATATTCTTGGCTTTTGGGACTGGAGGAACACTGGACTGTTGCCTGGGATCTTCCTGAGTTGATAAGGCAGCCTAAAATGCCAGGCAAAACGCAGGAGTGAGATACAGGGAGAAGGAACTCTGTGAACTTCCTAGGAGATCTTTTAAAGCCTGTTTTTAAATACAAGCTGTTGAGCATGGACTGAAATTCCAATGGGTATGCAGTAAGTCAATGAGAAGTTGTAAAATGAACAATTCCCAGGCCTCTAACTGAACTGGAAGGCGTTCAAGTGCCCATCAGCCAGGGTGGACAGACCTGGTTGAATAATAGAGCAGGCAGGAGAGACTTCAGAAGGCCTACATTTTAGAAGTAAGGCTAAGCTAGCTGCAAAAACTACCCTAGGTAGACTTGAGAAAATTCATGGCACAGTTTAATAGATTAGACAGTGCTAAAAAAAAATCCATAGACATAGCAGTAGAAAATATGAAACCTGAATCACAGTGAGAAAATAACTAAAAGAATGCTGAACAAAGCCATAATGACCTGTAGGACGATTTGAACTGGTCTAACATATGTGTAATTGCAATGGCAAAAGAGGTATCACCAGGAAAATGTATGTGAAGAAATATTAAACAAAAACATTTGCACTGTTTTTGAATGGAAGCTTCAACATTTTTCTCCCAGTAATTATGAGAAATAGTAATTTTAAAAAATCATTAAATAAAAAGAATCACTCTGCCAACTAATTTGACCTAAATGACATTCAGAGAACTCTCCTTCAACAATATTCAAAGTACAAATGTAACATTCACCAAGATAAGTAAATCATCTGCTCAGCCACACAGCAGTCTCAATACATACAAAAAGATTGAACTCACACAGAGTGGGTTCTCTAACTAGAACATAATTAAGTTAGAATTTTTTTACAATTTCATAGAATACTGTTAAGTATTTTCAAAATTAATGCTCTCCTAAATGACAAGGGATATTACAAAATGTTCTGAACAAATAATAAAAAATAAAATGTTTTAAAATGTGGGATATAAATTAAGTTGTACTTAGAAGAAAACCTTTAAAACTTTAAATGAATAAAAGTAAGAAAATTTAAATCAATTATCTTAGATTCAATTTTAAAAAGCTTTCAAAAAGTAAAATGCAATATGTATATGTAACATCTCACGATGAATTTATTCATTATGTATCACAAACATATACTAATAAATTTTTTAAAGGAAATACAAAATAAATAAATATAAAAATCAAGAACAATTAATGAAATCAAAGTTTATTACTTTGGGGAAAATTATTAAAATCGATAAACCTTTAATTAAGATAATCAGGAAATAAATAGCAAAAGCAGAAATGACAAATTGGAAAAAAGTCACATCAGTACAGATCCTACAAACATGTGTAGGATATTAGGGCAACATTTAAACAATTTTATGCCAATTTAACATAATTATGTAATCCTCTGAATGAAGAGACTTTCCAAAATTGAAACAAAAAGATATATTAAAAGTCATATATCTATTTATAAATTGAAAGTGTAATTAAAATCTTTCCCATAAGGAAACTTCAGACTCAGTTTCACGTGTAGTAAAAAAAATGAAGAAAACTGGGGATAATTTTATACAAATTATATCAGAAAATAGCAAGATATGAAACACTTCCCGAGTCATTTCATGTAATAAAAAATTCCCTTGTACCAATACCAAACAAAAATATTACAAGAAAGAAACCCACAAACCAGTGTCCCTCATAAATATAGATGCAAAAATTCATTTAAATATATCCAACTGAAGGCCCAAAGTCTAACAAAATTATACAATGACCAATTGACATTTGCTTCAGAAATTCAAGGATACTTTAAAATTTTTAAATGAATATTATTCCCCATCTTAACATAAAGGGAAATATGATTTTCTTGATAGATTTATCTTTCCATAACAAATACCCATTTATATATATTTCTTAGCAAACTAAGAAAAAAAGTTCTTCAACTTGACAAAGGATAGCTACTAAAAGTCTGAAACTAATACCAAAATTCATAGTAAGATGTTAAACGTTTTCTCCTAAATTGGGAGAAAGGTAAGATAAATATGCTTTCACAACTTCTAGCTAATATTCTACTGGAAGCTCTAGTAAACATAATTAATCAAGAACAGAAAAAATAAAAGCTTGAAATGCAAAGGGAAAATCCTTAAGCTGCCACTAGTCTTGAAAGCAGGCTTGCATATGAATATAAAAAACTACAAGACAGACACTAGCACTAAGTGAATTTACTAAGATTTCAATATACAAGATTAAAATACAAAAAGCAATTATAATCCTATATACTAGTAGGATTTTAATGATACTATTTTAAAAACATGAAATAGTTATAGATTTTTAAATGTCCAAGACCTATCTCTATATTATGTACATTATATACTGAAAATCATAATCTGCTGAGAGATTTTAAGAGATCTCAATAAATGAATCATTGTTAATACTTAATATTGTGAAAATGTCAATTCTCCCAGAAAAAAATAAAACAACACTTTTAAAGGAATTGACAAGCTGACTACATAATTTATGTGAAAATTTACATGACTTAGAATAAACAAATTTGAAGAGTTATACTACTTCCTTTCAAAGCTAAAAAGGATTTATAGTACCTGATTTCAAAACTTATTTTTAAAATGCAGCACTGACATAAGAACTTTAATACTGATCATCAGAACAAAACAGGATCTGAATACATACTCCTACAACATCCTACTTAGCAAAAGTTCCAATGTAATTCAGTAGGAAAATTTAGTCTTGTCAAAACATGATTCTAGGAAGAGCCATTCCAAAAATTAATCATAGTCCTAAAATTGCAAGCTAAGGAGATAAGACTTCTGAGAGAATATACACAGGTAACAAAGGCAAATGCCTTATAGGATTCAACAAGCACACATGTAAAAAAGGGAAAAATTATAAAACTGAAACTCATCAAAATTAAAAGCCTCTGTTACTCATAAGATAACCTTAAATATATAAGAAAATATTTATATAAGATAACCTTAAATAAATAAGAAAATATTTGTATATCTAGCAAAATATTTCATGAACACTTGTAACTCAAAAATAAGACAAAATCCAGTTAAAAATAGACAAAAATGGGGCTGGGATTTAGCTCAGTGGTTCCGTTTCCCGCCTCACAAGTGCAAGGTGCCAAGTTCGATCCCCTGTACCAAAAAAAAAAAAAAAAAAAAATAGACAAATGTGTGAACAGATGAACATATGAAAATATTTGAATGGGCAATAAGAACATGAAAAGTTACCAATAACATTCGCATTCGTCATCAGAGGATTTCAAATTAAAACCTCAGGGAGACAACATTAACATAACTGGAATGCTAAAATTTAAAAGATTGTTGATCACAAATGTTGCCAAGAATGTGAAACTGGAACTTTCATATATTGCTGATAAGAATGCAAGATGACACATAATTTTGGGAAGCATTTTGATGTTGTTTTATAAAGCGAACCCTACATATAATATACAACATTGATCATGTAATCCATTTATACAGAAAAATAAATAGATGCTCACAAAAGACTTGTATGTAAATGCTTATAGCAAGTTTATTCCAAATTACCTCAAATTGTAAACAACACAAATATCTGTCACTAAATAAATAATTAAACAAATTGTTTCATATGATAACTATACAAATGAATACTGTTCAGCAGTAGAAAGGAATGAATATACAGTCAGTAACATGGATGAAGCTCAAAGCCCTTATACTGAGTAAAAGAAGACAGACACAAAAAAGCACGCTCTGCATTATTCAATTTATATGAAGTGTTTGAACGTAGAAAATTAACCTACATTGACTAAAAGCAGAATAGGACCTGCAGTGCAGTAAGATTTACCTCAAAGGAAGATAAGATTTTTGAAGTGACCAAAATGTTGGACATCCTGACTGTGGTCGAGATTATAAGGGTGTATATATTTATCTAATCTCAGTATATATTTTAAATCATGTACTTACAGCATGCAAGATTTGCCTCTACAGAGCTGAATTTTTAAACCTCTTCACCACAGTCCTCCACAGTTAAGATTTCATTACTTTAATGTATCCCTTTTGAACCAGTATTTCCCTAGTTTTCTCTTTGTTATGGACTAGAAGGCAGAGTAAGTGAGTTTCTTTTTTTTAAAAAAAAAAAAAAAAAAAAAGGTTGGGTTTTAATCATCTCTGGAAGGAATATTTGGCAGCAAGTTAGTGTTTTTCAAAGAATGTGAATATACTTTTATTACTTTGTAATAGATTTGGGACTTTACCTCACATCCTCTTTTAAACATAGTATATTTAAATCCTTTTGAAAGAAGAGTAACTTGTTATATTTTATTTAAGAGTCGCTTTTACGATCCAGAGGAGGAACTATAATAATTAGGAGGCCTAATCTGGCATCTCTACAATGGCAGCTGCAAGTTGAACAGTTTATCCAAGATGGAAGAGTCAAGCTGCTCTGGGAAAGTTAATAACATTAATCAGCTCTCCCATTGCTGCAGCAAAATATCTGACATCACCAATGTAAAGGAAGAAAGGTTTATCTGGCTCGTGGTTCCAGAGGTTTTAGTCCACAGTCAACTGGCTCCAAGGCAGAAATAGCACGGCAGAAGGGGCCCAGCAGTGCAAAGCTCTTCAATCCTCAGCAACTCAGGAGCAGAAAAGAAAGAGCGGGGAAGAACTGGGGCAAGAATACAACCTTCCAGGTCATGCCCCCAGTGACCCGCCTCCTCCAACCAGGCCCGATCTTCGGACAGCATAGTTATGAACTCATCAATGAATTAATCCACTGATGAGTTTAGCACCCCTGTTATGGTTTGTGTTTAGATGTCCCCCCAAAACATCATGGGGATGAGGTGGGTCTTTCGTTTTCAAAGGTAGTTGAATCTGGAATGTGTGATGCTGGGTTAAGGTCACGTGATTACTAAACCAATACTCATGAGTGATTGGTTTGGCACTGCACTAATCCCAGTAGTCTGAGTAAGATCAAAGGGACAGAAAGATGCTGTTAACTTTCTTGTTGCCTTTGCTGTTGTGGGGGGTGCCGTGCTATTTCTCCTCTGAGATACATGTTTTTCATCCCTGCCTTAGAGCCAGCCAATTATGGACTGAACCTCTATGAACTGTAAGCCAAATAAACCCCTTCTCCTCCAACTTTGGGTGTGAGATATCTTGCCTCAGAAATGAGAGAAAAGCAACCAACACAACCCCCATGATCAACTGCTTTTCAAAAGCCCCACCTCTGAACACAGGAGACTTTAAGGACATTTCAGATCTAAGTCATAACAGTTAAGTCAATCTGGCTAGCCAGGGTACAGTGTGTACATGGTCATTCTTCTCCAGCATTTTTATGGAAAACTAAGTAAATAAAAGAGAGCTCAAAGACCCTATGCAAAAATAAAAAGCTCCTGATTCATTTTTAAAAGTGAATTTGAATAAATATAAAGCCGCCATGTCACATTATAGTAAGAGATGAGGTCAAAATGGCTTAGTCTGAAGGTAAGAGAAACTGTTAAGAATTAGAGGAAAGTTAAGGTTTTAAAGTTTTAGAAAGACTTATCTACGAGTAAGGTGGATTAGAGGAGTAAAAGTAGGATAAGGGAGATCAGTGAGGCACCTACTGCATTACTTTACACAAAAAGGTAGAGTCTATCAATTTCTACTACTCCTTGGAAATTTTAGGATGGCACCTACAGAGCTCTTGGGCAAGGGAGCAAAGACTCAGATATTTCATCACTGGCTATCAGCAGAGGCTACACCAGAGAAGCTGCTAAATGCTCATTTTCCCTCCCATCTTGAAGGGAAACAGGAAGCTTGGACGAGGACAAATGAAAAGATATAGACATCTCTGAAAAGTTAAAAATTGACTACTCTTTCGCTGGTATTTGAAAATATATATTTAATATTTATTTAGTGGTGGCAGCAAGAAACAAATTTCCTACTAATAAAACTTGTTTGCCTGTATTCAGATATGAATTGTGGAATTTATTATATGCATTGAACACCACATTTCATTTTAAATATTTGAATTGTCATCAATTGCAATTTTCCAAACCAGAGACATTCTTAAGGAACAGAATGACAGTATTTGAATAGGTTAATAAAATAAAGAACTCATTGCCAATAAATACCACCACGCCATGCATTATTCAGTTTCAAATTTTTAGTCACTACAACCATGGTCTCAGGGTTTAGTGTGTATGCTGTGGTTGTGTAATGCAGCCTGCAGGGAGAGTCACAAAAGTGCCTGAAAGACAAACTGCCACCTGTAGGGGTGATCAGATCGTCTCCTCCCTTGCTTGTTCACTCAGAGCTGACAGTTTTGTCAGGAATGGGGCCAGTTATCTGTGAAAACCTGAATTAACTGGCAGCGTTTTTCAACTTATTTCTCTAATGTTTAGTGCATGTCCATATGACACTTCCAACTAGCCTAGATTTGAGGACCTCTCTGGCCATGTATTATGGGGAATAGGGTTCTCAATATGAAAAGAAATAAAAGAGACCCTGCCTATCAGTTCTGTCTGATTAGTATCTTAAATTCTTTAGTTTTGTTTCTTTGCTTCTTTGAGGCTGTTTCTCTGTCTTGCAAGGCCACCAATCCCTGAAGCACAATGGAAAGTAGGGTTACAGTCGCAGTCTGCACCAAAGGAAGAACCACAACAGCTTCTTAAACTGGACTCTCATCCTTGCCAAAGGGCTCCACCTGGCTCTCCTGTGCTGGGATCCACTGGTTCTCCAGCTTTAGCGTGTATCACAGTCATCTGCAGGGATTGTTTGCTAAGAGACCTTTTGCTGCCCGGCCTGGTGGTGCACGCCTATTATCCCAGCACTCAGGAGGCTGAGGCTGGAGGATCGCTGTGAGTTCAAGGCCAGCCTGAGATACACAGTGAGTCCCTGCCCCCCCCCCAAAAAAAGAGACCCTCTGCTGGGCCTCCTTCCCAGAGCTTCAGACCCAGGAAGCCTGAGGTGGGGCTGGAGATCTGTGCATCTTCAACAAGTTCCTAGACGATGTTGATGTTGCTCCTGTGGGTCCATGCTGAGAAGACTTCTCAGTAGACAATAGACTAGAGCCTGAGGTTCCACAAAGAAATTCCAAGTCAATATACCAGACATCTGTACGTTTGTGTTTTATCTGGCTTTCTACTTGATAATTTTCTTATAAACCTGCAGTGGTGGTAGGATGCCAACTGAGAAATCATGTAGAAAATTCTTAATATCTCTCTGTATCTTTTGGCCTTGGAGACATGACCAGCAATAGAAAATGTAGGCTTTGTGGCTCCCCCATATTAATAGTAATAATAATTATTATTATATAGTATATATATATAGTAGTATTATACTACATAGTATAGTATTACATACTATAGTGTATATAGTATAGTGTATATATAGTATATATAGCATATATAGTATGTAGTATATATAGTATAGTATAAATATGTAGGATACAGTATATAATTATTATCATTTTTCTATATCTTAAGAGATAATGTTGGTAATTTGTTGTTTTATTATTTAGCGTATTGTCTCTATGAGTTTTAGCAAGTTGGAATAAGTAACCTCCTTAAAATCGGAGGAGAAAAATTCAGTGAAGATGGATAAACTTCAAAACCCTGCCTTGTAGCCCCATACAGAGGTGCACATCATGAGAGGCTGAGGCAGGGGGATTCCAAATGCAAGCCCAGCCTGATCAGTTAAGGATTTTCAGACCCTGTCTGAAAATCAAAACTGAAAGTGTGGACAATGAGGCTTAGTGCAAGAGCACTGAGTTCAACCCCCAGTGCCAAAACAAAGCCTGGCTTGTGCAGCAAGAAGCAATCATTCAAAATGCATGCGAAAATACCTTATGTACAATTTATACAGCACAGCTGCCATCATCAGATATTATCCAAATGGAAAACAAGAACTGAAAGAGATTAACATTAAAAAGTGTAGAGAAAATGAGAAATGAGCCCAAGAAAAATAAGTTCAATTTGCAATTGTACAAAATATAAACCAAAGGGAAATATATCATATTTAGGAAAAGCATGTAGACTTGATTAATCAGATTCAGAAGACAAAATCACAAACTCTGGAAGGATTAAAAATGTAGATTGTAAGAAAAATATGGAGAGCATTAAGTAAAAGAAAAATCCTGTGCAAATTCACTAGAAACACTGACTTCCTAAGATATTGTATAATTAATGTCTATATTATTCTCAGATAAATAAATTTTATTACATATTATATCTTTCACATTAATAAAGCATTAAAAGTAAGGAGAAAAAAGATGAAAAGAGTAATTCTTTGCCTTAATAAAATAAGATCAGCCTCACATAGCTGATGGAAATCTAAATAATATGAAACTTATATGGCACAGTTTATTTCATTCATCTAAGACAAGGAAAAGGATGAGTTTTTTTGAAGCAGCTTGAAACTGAACTATATCTTAGAGTCAACCCAGTCCAGAGATTTGTTTCCTGTATTTTAACCAATTATCATCTTCAAGTACTATATGATGTTTACTCATAAAATGATTACATTATATTTATCATATTTTACCAAACTTCAATGGATATTAAACTCAATCAGAAATGAACCATAAGAAAATTCAGTTGAACCCATACTCACCGGACAGGAAGGACATGGAAAGTGATTGGGAGGGAAGTCACCGATGTCTGATTTCTGGGATGTTAGTACACTACCTGCTTACTTGCAACTGAAGCTAAGCCTTGATTTTCACATCTCCAAAATGGAGCAAACAATGGTGCCAACCCCGTAATGTGTTGTAAGATTTAAATTAGATAATTGTCTGAAAAAATCACATTGAAGTCATGTGATAAAAGGTTAATAAATATCAGATGTTTTATTATCAGTAGTAGTAATTGTCATGCTACAGGAATTGTGGTTAATAAGTGTTTTAGTTTCCTATTCCTGCTGTAACACATTGCCACAATCGTGGAGGCTTAAAATAACTCAATTATTATTTGTTATTTGCTTGCATCTTCTACTTCTAAAGACCCTTGGGTTCTCATCAGATGGTTTTATCTTATCAAGGAGAAAAATTTATGCAAGTTAGAAGTCTGGCATGGAAAAAAAAATGAAGTCAAGCATGGATCTCATTAGGCTAAAACTAAGATCTGGAAACACTTGGGTGAATCTCTGCTTGTATCTGCAAAGTGCATGGACCACTGGCACTTTGCTTCCTACCCATTTCCAAAGCTGTTGACTCTATCTCTCCGACAACTCTGTAGTGACACCCTCTCTGACCTTTTTCTTCCTGACTATTCTATTGAGAAAGACCCTTGCAATTTCACTGGACCAACCTTGTAATCCAGGATGATCGATAATGCCCTCATCTTGAGATCCTTAGTCATATCTGCAAAGTCTCCAGAAGCTAGTATAGTATAGTTATCCCTATACATCTGCAGGCAATTGGCTCCAGATTCCTTGATGGATGCCAAAATTTAAAACTGTTCAAGTCCCTTATACAAAATCATGAAATACTTGCATACAATCTATGCCTATCCACCTGCACACCTTAATCTCTATGTTATTTATAATACCTAGCTCAGTGTTAGGTGCTATGTAAATAAATGTTGTTTAGGTAATAATGACAAGAAAAGGCTCTGTACATATTCAATATAGACAAGTTTTAAAAACTATTTTCTATTTATTGGTGGTTGAATCTGTCTATGCAAAACTTGTAGATATGGAGGGTTTTAGGGACTTTCATTCTGCTACTACAACAAGTTATTCAATGATAAACAGTGATAAACCACTCACTCAACATTCTAGTTTAGGTTTTATCAAAACATATAGCAAAGCAATACAGCTGTTTTTCTAAAGAGCCCATTACATTTCAAATACAGTGACAAGAGATCGTTTTAGCCCATGTTTTTCCCCCTGTGGTACTGGGGATTGAACCCAGGGACTTCACACTGAGCTGCATCCCTGGCCCTTCTTATTTTTTTATTTTGAGTCAGGGTCTCACTAAGTTTCCCAGGCTTGGTTGGAACTTGCAATCCTCCGAGAGTGTCGAGCTAAAGGTGTGTACCACCATGCACAGCTGCTTTTCCTTTTAAGTTTGCTTTAGGTTATTTGTTACTTTCAATGCGCATCTATGCAGCTCAAAGAGAATGACTATCTCTCTACTTATAATGGGTAAGGTGGATTTGTTTTCTTTAAAAAGCAATGTATTCTGTAAAAATGCAAACTGATCTATAAATACGAAGATACACACTATAGGAATTGCTAAATCCCTTTTGTTTGGTTACAAACCTCACACAATATGTTCTTATTTTAGAAATGTTATTTCATTAATCTCATTCATTGTTATTGAGAGAATAACAGTGAAGAGCGTTTTAAAGGGCTGGTGACTGTGGTGGCTGTTTTATGGGGTATCTGGAGTAAAGGATGAATCTGTATGCTTTATGTCTTTTCTATTTATAAAAACTTTTCCTAAACAGAGAAATATATCTAAGAGACATACTTAAGTAAAGCCAGCAAGTAGAACTTTTGTGAATTCATCAAACATCACATGAAAACAAAAAAAACCTATTCAAGGATGGTCATGTATCATTACATTAAAAAATAAAACCAGTTCTGTAACCTGATTATACAAATATATTCTTCTAATTAGGTAGGTTGATGAAATTCAAGTATTTAGAATGACTACTCAGAAAAAAATGGCATTCAATTAATGCAATGCACAACAGCTTCTACGGTTCTCCATACTATTGATTCTTTTTATGTGAAAAATTACTCATGAATAACTCATATAAAAGAACAGCAGCATTCATAACCACGATAGCAAGATGTATCTGATAAAAATATTCAGCAATTTCCTCAAAGGAAAACTATTTTATTACTACTTATTTCATAATAATGTTCTTGCTACTGGTCAAAAACAAACCACAAAAGCACATTTTTCTTGTTCTTGATACATGCTTAATTTTATTCCTAAGATTTAAAAAAAAAGACAGATGAGTATATGAAATTATCCATAATTAAATGATAATCCATAATCACTCACCATTAAGTAAAACATATGTTAATTAGAAAGACTAATTGCAGGCTGTCAGATACATATGTGTAATAAAAATTTCTTATTTTCATAATGGTCTATAATTATATATTTCACAATAGACTAATGGAGCTTCGGGAGTCATCACATTGTATGGGGCCCACTCTTGTTAAACACGATGAGTAATTGAGGAAGAGCTGTTGTCTTCCTTTGTGCTATCAAAAGTTAAATTCAGGTTCAAGAAACTATAATCAACTTATATTAACAATCCAAAGAGAAATCAGAGTAATTCTTTTTCGGGATGACTCTTTTAGTAAGTGTGTGGCATCAAAGAACTGAATCTTGGAATGAGGCCTATCTTTATCAGACCCCATCCAATGAGGCTTGCTGAAGTATCACATGTTCACTGAAAAAAACAAACGAATCCGTTTTTGTTGTCATTGCCCAAAATACACTAAAAATTAATTCTTGGTTTTCTGACTATTATATTTTGCCCGTGAATTGAATTAATGCAAGTGAGAATGGGAAAAGTACAGAAAAGAAAAGAAACTTCAGCATGCTACTGTAGCTATCTTTGGCAAGGCTTTCTTAGCCGTCAATCAGATTCTAAGACATTACAATACATGAGCTAAACACTAACCCACCCCAGAGGCCCTCAGGGTGAAAAATCGCATGATATTGTCTCACTGCACAGGGTCAGTGTTCACAAGTGACATGGACATCCTAGTACCTCTGATGACCTAAGTATGGATCTCTGTTAATTTTGTAATGTGAGCCATCCCTTTCTCCAAACTGTCTGGGGGCCTGTGAATTGTCCTTGGTGTTCCTACCCTACAGATGTTTGTCATTTCAAAACAGAAGAGCCTGAAAACACACATATGAAAGCAGCTCCCAGTACTTCAGAGGGCTAAGAAATCATGCGTAATTCTTGTTGACAGGTCTGAGAATTAGGTCGTTAACAAGGACTTTATACTGCCAGAGACAGATCAGCTGTCGCCACAGTGCCCCCTGTAAGGCGGTGGGGTTCATTAGAAAGAGGTGATTGTGTTTTCTAAGGGCCTTGACACGCTGTCCTCAGATACCAACCCAAGACTCCCTCTCTTGTTCATCATAATCAGCAGAAGTACCTGATAGTTTCCTCTCCTTGAGCAGATGTGTAAACTAACAGGAGACGATGGCCTGTCAGAATGATGCTGCACATGGATTCCCCTTATCTTGACGTCTTTGGGAGGACAGCTTATCTTAAATTTACAAAAGAAGGAACTCCTATCAGTGTTTCTTCATCAATAAATGACAGTGGCAGGTCTAGTCTATAACTAATTGCCTGTTTCCAGAGCAACATTTAAATTGTAATTCAAAGGTGGGAGACTGCCTTTGCTTTGGAATAGGACACATTTTTTAGGGAGATTAAAAAATAGAGAAATGTTCTGTTACATAAATAAATCGGCTTAAGTAAATTTAAATGAGTATAAAAATGAATTTTAACTAAGTGCCAACAGGTAAGTTTACAAAATGTATATTTACACAAGTAAATGCATAATATATGGGTTACAAATAATATAAAGACACATGTTACATATAAGGGGATTTTTTACTAAGATGCTGTGATCATTAACTGATTGTGTCAATTTGAGTAAGAAACTAATTGGATTAGTGTACTTCTTGGTGTGGCTGTTACTGAAGACAGAAGACCCACCCTGGGTGTGAGTGGCACCAGCCAAAAGGCTTATACCCTGAATGGGAGAAAAAGGGAAACAAAGAAGGAAGACTTGCTTCTGTTTCTTCAGAGGAGCTCCAGTCTTCACCTTCACCTTGGATGTCATTTCCTGGCTTCCAGATTCTTCTGCCTCCCATCACAGACCCTTCTGCCTCCTGATAAAGATTCACATGGGACACTCTAGTGAGCTCCAGGCCTTTACCTTTGGAGCCGTCAGATCTCCAGCATGCAGACAGCCTTTTTTCACTCCTCCACACTGGACTATGCAGGCGGCCATTGTAAGCCTACCTTGTAAATCCTAATATCTTTGTATATCATGCATTAAATCTGTTTCTGTTATGAGCATTGACTGATACAGATGCATAGTGGGTTTGCTGTAGGATATGTTTCTTAGAAATCCCTAACTTTTCACTCCTATGTTCTTTACTTTTTTGTCTTTAGTTTTATTTTTTAATGCATGAAGCTTCGGACAGTATTCTCCTATACAATTAGTTCCATATCCTCTAAAATAAGCAACTAAGGAAAATGGCCTGAGTTCATGATTTCAGCCTTTCTGGAACTTTGATTCTAGTCTTTAAACATAGAGACTAGAAGCAAATGTCTAAAGAAAATCTTTAATTATCTAGCTATTGTACCTAGGCTACCACATCCATCCTGATCTTGGTTTTGTTCTAGGTTGGAATCAATATAAGCTGTTATACTTACACCAATCACTAACTATGTAATAATCAGCAAGCTATTCAATTGTACTTCAGTTTTCTTAACTAGAATGTAGGGATAACAATATCCAGCTCAAGTGTTACTGGAAGAATAAAATGAAATATTTTACATAAAGCTCTTGGAATATTAGCCATCCCATGATAAATTTTCAATAAATGATAGATAGTTTTACAGTTACCATCACTGAATTATAATAGTTCATAACTATGGCTCCAGCTAGTTCTCTGAAATTGGCAGTACATATCAGTTAAGACTAATTAATAAGTTTTTCTAGGATCGAAAAATACACTTGTTATGGTTTATAGCTAGATATCCCCCAAGAGCCTCATGGATTTATAGGTGAGGTTCTTGAAAGGTTGTTTGATTATGGGGACTTTTAGTTCATTTGCTGTGGTATGGCTTGTGTCTAGACTCCCCCGGCCCCCAAAGCTTCATGTGGCCATAGGTGAGGATTTTCAGAGGTGGCTTAATCTAGGGTCTGTGAGGTTGGGACTAAGGATGTGTAATTATTAAATTAGTCCCAGGACTGGTGTGACATAGTTCTGGATATGAACAATCAAAAAGCTCACTCTGGATAGAATACAAGGGACAGAATGAGAGCTGCTGCCTTTGCTTGCTGCTTTCTGCTTGCTGCTTTTGCTGCCTTCTGCCTGCCATGGACTGCTTCTCTTCTGCAATGCCCTTCTGCCATGCCACCCTGCCTTGGAGCCAGCAGCTATGGACTGAAACCTCTACAAACTGTGAGCTGAAATAAACATTTTCTCCTTTAACTATGGGTGTTGGGTACTTTATCTCAGAAATGAGTAAAGTAACTAAGACATGCTCTTAGGAGATGGGGTCTGGTCAGAAGAGGTGGGCCACTGGATACTTGTCCTGGAAAAGTTTATCTCTAACCAAGATCCTACCTTTCCTCACTGTTTCCTTCCAAACACCATCTCCTTTGCCATGCCCCACTGCCACATAGTCTTTCCACAAGTCTTTCCATACAAGGACTGAAATTCCTACAAATTGTAAGACAACATAAACCTCTCTTCCCTTAAGTTTCAAGTGTCAGATATTTTGTCCCAGCAATGAGAAAATGGCTAAGACAGTACCCTGGTGTCCTAACATTTTTCACCAGTGTCCAAAGCTGACCACCCTGACCTCTGTGAAGTCAGATGAAACTTTGTGAAATTCTGGCTAAATTTCACAGAAATCAACACCTCTGTTTGGAAGACATGTCCTTGAAATATGTAGAATCAAAAAACAAAAATCCTGGGCTTTATTGTGATAATTCTCTTTTACAGAGGGAGGGCTGGAGTAGAAGAAATACATAACTTATATGGTGATCCATGCTTTGAATTTTGAGTGCTTTGTCTCTACCCTTTATGTGGGTAGGTTTCTCTGAATTTATTTGCTAGCTATACATGTAAATAGAAAATAGTATATTCCTTGAGGAATACTAAAATTTAAAACTAGCAGCTCATCCCACCTTTCTCCCAACCTCCCCACCCTGCCTCCATTGAAAAAAAGATCCACATTATTGTTCCAGTATCTGTCAACTTCAAAGTTAAGCAAAAGAGGAAGAGATCAACATGTCATCATAAATGGTTCATACTTCCAAATACTAGCCTTTTTCATCATGAAATATATAAATTATATTACCAAATTAGACTTAAAAGAAAGGTCATACTAGATATTAAGTTCTAACAATTTCAAGGGTATGAGCAATGAAGAGACTCAGACAACACAGAAAGATCAAGAACATGAAGGAAAATTCTTAAGTCCTATCTTGATCCAGAATAATAAATGAAATCTCTAAAAGTAAAGTCCACAGGGTTGCCTCATGTGGCAAGAAGAGCCTTTAATTATGAAACAGCTCCATTTAATCTCCCAGGGAGTTATAGAGCTTATATGCCATCCTCCAACAAGCCATGCCTCATAGATTCTCATTTCATTCCATAATCCACCTTCAGATTCAGCTAAACAGGACCCCTAACTCAGAAACAGCTCCTTAGAGGACTGTACATTTCTAAAACCCTTCATTGAAATTGTATAAGTCCTCCTCCGATATCTGGGACTTACTGAAGTTATCTCCCAGACAGAGAACCCTAAACTCAACCTGTCCCTGTATGGATCAGAGTCAACAGAAGCACCTACATCAGTGTTCTGGGTTTCTCTGATGACTGGGACTGCCTAAGACTAGCAGTCTTATCATGATAGGCAGTTTGTCTCCACCTTCCCCCAAATTCCTCATCTACCACCAGAATCCACCACCAAAAATCCCTCAAAATTTTCTGTCTCCCTCTGGTGGTTGAGACTGATTGAAGTCAGCAATGCTCTACAGTTAGGGTGCCGCATGTGTCATAATTCCCATATTTCCTCCTTGACACTCTCTGGTTCTATGTATTATATATAGGGTTGATCAGATGACCCCAGGTACTCTGGGATGGGGTTTGAATCTTTGGTATTGTTCCATGCTTCAACAGCTAGGCTCTAGTTCAACAAAGCCAGCCTTACTTGTAGATTTCTACTAAGCAATGGCTGGCATGATAGTTTTGTTATGAAATCTCACGAGATGGCATTTACACACAATGTTGTTTTCATCCATGATATATACTGGACAAATTTGGGGCTCTGGGTTTCTGTAAGTCTACCACAAACCACAGAATTTAAGCTGCTTGTTTGGGCTTATGTGTCAGTTCTCATCTGTCTATGTCTCATCTTCTGACTATGATGTTACTTGTGTTTTTAATATCTTAGGGTAATGGAGGTAGAAACTGCATTGGAATCTTCTGGCTTTTAATTTTCCTGGCTGGCTATGCCAAAGCTCCTTCTAAACATGGTTCGCCAAATAAATGTTACCAGGTTTTGGATTACTTCCTCTCCTTCTGGAGTTAGATTCCATGTTCTTCTTGTCTTGAAAAAAGAATTGAGGGCGGGGGATTTAGCTCAGTGGTTCCACCACCTGCTTCACAAGCGCAAAGTCCCGAGTTTGATCTCCAGTACAAAAAAAATATATTTTTTTTGAACAAAATGAGCAAAAAGCAGTGGCAATGTTTACCTGAAAAAGTTTAGAGTGAGGGAGAAACTGGCTTTGCAGAGCAAATTTGGGCCAAGTAAAAGTGGGGGGAAAAAATAAGATAATGGTACACCCTGGAGAAAGCAGGACAGGCTATTGTGAGGAAAGCCACATAGCAAGCTCTTTTTGGTATCTATGTCCTTTTTTGCCATCCAAATCTCAAGCAAACCTGTGAGATCTTCTACATACAGGTCCTGAGAGGTGCTGCTGGCATCCCACACCTTAGGCTGATGTTAGTTAGGTCTTGGCTATCCTACTGAAAACCTGCTTGAGTATTCATGAGAAACACACATGCAGGGCTTTGGGAACTGTGCCTGTGCTCTGGGCTCTTGTAATTAACAGGTCACACCTTATTCCTCAGTCAGCTTTGCCATGTTCTAACGTCCTATGTGTCCTATGTCAGTAAGAGACATCGTTTATCCTTTGTCCACTCTCGTAATGCTAGTGTCTAGGGAAGTCACTCCATCCTTTCCACAGTTTTTACACCATATGTCAGCCAGTATTCCAAGTTGGGCACATCTATCTATCCTAAGAATTTTTCAA
Organism: Heterocephalus glaber; assembly: GCF_053883595.1. Lineage (NCBI taxonomy): Eukaryota > Metazoa > Chordata > Mammalia > Rodentia > Bathyergidae > Heterocephalus > Heterocephalus glaber. The sequence continues at coordinate 18,946,287 of NW_028258156.1, read as the reverse complement.
ACATTGCTTTGCCACATTTAATGTTCTTTGTAGACTCCAATCAATGTGGTGATATCATGGTCTCTAGATCAGTGGTAAACAGAACTGGACAAATACTCCTTGTACAAATGATATCTCTTACTTTTCAACCCTTGGGCACCTTAACTATTACTCATTGGTGATGTTAATGGGATGCAAACATGTGGCCAACACTGAAAGAGATTATATCCTAGAAATGTAGTGATTATGGCCATATGAGTTCAAGAAAACACATAATGAGAATATGTATTCTTCTCTATTAATACCATAAATTTTAAACAATAAGTTTAACACAACCCTAAAATATATTATCATCCATACTTTTCTGCATTCTCATGGAAGACTTATATCTGTGGTCATCAACAGCAAAGCACAGTAGTAATATTTGAGAGAATCCTTAGATACTCATATTCATAGTGAATGGTATATAATGCAATACTCAATAAAGATGTAACCAGCATTAAAGAGATAGCATCAGTGGATCTAACAGTTTTTCTGTGGATTAGAAGATCCATATTGTTTCTATACAAATATGTTTTGGAGATTCATAATATTGTAAATATTAACAGTAACACTACCTTTTCCTCGTGAGAATAATGCTGTGTGTGATGGGTCTGAGAGATAGATTCCAGGTGCTTGTATGGTGAGTAAAGAATTGCAAGTATACACCCAATGGTAAAAGAAAAAGTAGCTATATTTATTGAAGATAAAGGGAAGGTATGCTCAGGTTTTTGCAACAGAATCAAAAAGTTGGCACAAATGGGACAAGTGGTGCCGAGATGGAAGGGGAATAGGAAGAATGAAGATAGATCAGGCTTTTGGATTTTGGAAAGTGTGCAGCCCACCCCAGGTACCTTTCATTGGATCTCTCTGGATATGATTGCCAGAAATGATTGACAGGGTGCTAGGTTATGTCAGGGGCATCCAGTGTGCATAACTCTCCCAGAATTCACTCTGTTTTAACCACATGCGTGATATGTGGTCCCTAGATGTGAACTGTTAATGAAGTTCTAGCAGGGGAAAGGTTATTAAATGTAAGGCCACAGGATTTAACTTGCATGTTCTCTGGCCTGGAGCTTTAGAGATTTCCTGAGACCTCCTTATTCGTATTTCTGCTTATTTTAAGACAACAGGCCAGGATTGGCCCTGGGGTGTTTCCCAAATTCAGGTGGAAGGAGTGAGAGTGGTCTCCCAGCCCCAACTCTGCTAAGTATACTAATATAAAACAAGAAATTAGCCAGAAAGGATGCATTTGACAAGGAAAAACAAAGGACTTGGTCCCCTGAAATTGAACAAATAAAATGATGAGTGTACATTATTAAAAATTATCATGTGCTCTGATCAAAAAATAAACAAACATACTTAAGTAGCATTTCCCTGCCCTTATTTTAAATTTTTTTCAGTATATCTCTAAATAGTACATGCACATACTAATTTTTAGTCCACTGTCATTTAACGAAATTGTTTATACAAATTCTCCATCCATAGAAAATATTTGTAAATGGTTCCTTATGGCTTCTGGTCAATGCCTTGCAAGTTGCACCCTTCTAGGACTCTGAAATAGATGACTTCTCTTCTTCTTGGGTAACATCTCTGTACTGTATACCTTAAATTACAGTTACCAAGGACAGCCAGGCATAGTGGCACATGCCTGTAATCCCAGCACTATAAAGGCGGAGACAGGAAGATGATGAGTTCAAGGCCAGACTAGACTACAAAATGAATTTGTGGCAGGGGTAGACTACATAGCAAGACCTTATCTCATTAAAAAAAAAAATACTCCAGTTTACAAGGAAATTTGATAGGATTACTTGCCTTCTTTCCTTTCCTCCTCAGGGTATTATTCCTGAATAAAATGTGCATATGTCACAGGCTTTCTTGCTGCTTTAATTATTTTAATTTTGAAGAGAATCTGTTAAAAGACTGCCTATGTTTGAATTCTACCTCCATCCCTTACTTAGCTGCTTGACCATGAAGTTTTAAAAATTCTTTTTCCTTGTTGTTATGACATGTAAGCATTTATTATTTGTTTCATGAACATTTATTGGGCTCCTACCAGAAACTCAGTTTTCTAGGAGAATGAGAAATACCAGTGACCAAAATGAAGTTCCTCGCCCTCAAGGAAGTTATATTTATTCTTACGATGGTTCTGGGAATACAGAAAAAGCTTAAAGATATTAGCTATGTGTGTAAATGTTTGTGTGTACCTGTGTGTGAACATGATGTTCAAAGTAGTCAAAATATATCAGAAGTGTTCCCACTAATGTTGAACAGACTAGGGTTATTACCTGTTTTAAGCTAAAGCGATATTACTTTCCAGGAAAGGAGCATAAAATTATTTTAGTAGCTGGATCAATCATTGTTTTTGTTAAACCTCAGTTCAGCAGATGTTTTCAGTTATTATTTTTTAAAACTATGTTCAGTGCTCTTCCTAGCAAATACAAAAAGTTGTCTGTATATGGAGGGCAAAGCTATAAAGATCATAAACCAGGCTATATGGTGTTGTATGTGGGCCAAAATTTCCTTGGCATTGTCTTTGCTTTACTGCTAGCTCTTGTGTTTGTTTGGCTTCTATTTTATTTACTACCTTCCCCAAACCAGTGATACGCTGGGATCAACTTGTACCACTGAAATGATTAATAAAAGCTCAAGAATTTTTACAAGCTGATTGCAAGCTACTGTTGGTCACTTGAAAATGACCAAATGATTTGTACCACAAAAATCAGCAAAATATATACATATGTAGTCAGTATATCAGTACACCATGGTGCGAACCTGACAACACTTGATCAACACATTAGTCAGCTTTGTATCACTATAATGAACTGCTTGATGCAGATACTTATGAAGTAATGAGAAATTACAGTCTTTGAAGGGGTCTCCAAAACTAAAGGCTAGCAGACCTGTGAGAAACAACAGTGTAAGTTGCTAGGAAATTAGATGATACAGAATGGCTTATAGACCTGGAAGAAATGAAACTCCAGTTACAACTGTTTTGACCTACTAAATATTAGTTGTTTTTATTATATTGCCCAGTATTTCAGGTTGGACTAAGAAGAGAGGTGAAGAGGATCTAAACTGATACTCACTGAGGCACAATTTCAGTTAAAAATAAAGAGCAGCTCGGTATGGTAGTGCCTACCTATAATCCCAGAATTCTGGGAGGCTGAGGTAGATGGATTGCAGTTTTTAGCCCAACCTGGGTGACTTAGTAATTTAGTGAGACCTTGTGTAGGAGATATACGTCAGTGTGAAGGTCATGGGTTTAATCCCCAGCATGGCAAAAAAAAAAAAATTAATTAATTCATTAATAATAAAGGGAAGTTTCTGGGAATAACTGGTATCCAATAATGTAGTAGAATGGAGAGCAAACAAGTGACTTCCTCTGTAGCATTACTTTCGTGAATATATCAAGATGAAGAAACAGAAGATGCTGTACAAAGTAGGAAGTTAGACTACATGGTCATTAGGGTTTTCTTAGTGCTAAGCTTCTTTTCTGTAAATAAGATCACGAAGTGAGTAGAGAAGTCCTGAACATCTTTGTCATCTCATCTAACACCAAACCAGAAATTGGCTTAAATATTTGAGAACATTGGAGTGTATTTGTCTGGTTTTAAACTGTCCTCTTTTTAAAATCAAAATGAAAGATAAAAAGTGGAAACAGACTAAAAACCTGAGAGAAAAACATCTGCACAGCAGCTGTAGCTTTAAGGTCTCCAAAATGTCACAAATTCAATGGCATCTAAAATTTAAACTCAGCTAATTTTTCAGGAAGTGCATAAATTCAATAAGAAATGTTTCTAATCAGTCATTTAGTCATTAATATGTCTCTAAGGTATGGAAATTAGAAAAGGTTCTCTTAAAAAGATCAAGGGGTAAGATCTCATGATAGTAGGGCAAGCCATACATATGAATTTCTTATTTCTCAGTGGATCTTTCAGAAGAATGCATTCAGTACTGAGTTGTAAAACAGGGGTTTTACATAAAGTTACTGGAAATGATTCATTATACTCTCCAGCATTAGCCTTGTGGAGCTTGCCATATGATTAATAGTAAGACCATTATACAGAAAAGCTGGAATACTTTATGTAGGTAAAATCCACACTAGTGATTTGTCTTTTATTTGGGGTTTTTGGGGGGGTTTTGTTTTTGTTTTTGCTTTTGCTTTCGGTTTTTTGGGGTCCTATTAGGGCCAGGGTATATACACAGTTATGCAAATTAGAAGGTCCCTACTGGGAACCTTGACACACAGGTCTTTCTCTGACTGCTTTCCTTTCTCCTCTTCCTGTGGGCATGATCTGGCAAACAGAGCCCAAAGCAGGTCGTTGTGCTGCGGTCAGGCCCCTCGTGCGGGCATGATCTGAAGTTCTAGTATTGCAATCTATCTAAGCTGCTATAATTTATAATTGTACAGACTGCATAATTTGTAAACAATAGAAAGGTACTTGTCACAGTTCCTGAGGCTAAGGTCAAGGCGTTGGCTGGCCAGTGCCCAGGCTCTCCTTCCAACATGGTGCCTGTTGCTGCATCTCCTGGTGGAGACAAGGCTATGTTCACACACATCGGAACATAGAAAGGCAAAAAGTTGTGAATCCCTTCTGTCGAGCTCTTTTAGAAAAGCAACTCATCCCATCTATGAGGGCTCTGCCCTCAGGACTCAATCTACTCCCAAACACTGCCTGCCCCCCACACCCCTTAAAACTGCTGTAGGGAGAATTTAGTTTCAACATGAATTATGGAAGGGACAAAAACATTCAAACCACAGCAACTAGATAGGAGTTTAGCGATAGAATGGTCCTGATTCTGAAGACTGTACTTGAAATTAAAACCTAAAGAAAAATAACCTCATCCAAATCATTAACTATTCTATACTCACTACCACCACCAACCACTTAACAAATAGAAGCTTTCTAGAAGTAGTGAATCTCCAAATAGTTATTCTTCACATTCCATTATCAAACCTATCACTTCTCATGATTGGTGAAGAATCTAAAATAGGCTAGATACTAACTGCTCTTGCTCAGGATTCAGCTTATGTTTGTCTTTTGATACCAAGAGCTCACTTGCTTTACAGAGTTGAAATTTCAAACTTATCCTTGAATTTACCACTGGTTTATATGTTTGTTGTTTGTTTGTTTTACAGTACTGGAGATTGAACCCAGAGCCCTGTTATATGGTAGGCAAGGGCTCCACTACTGAGCTAATCCTCAGCCCATTCTATTTTTCTCAGCATCTTGCTAAGTTGGTCAGGCTGACCTCAAATGTGTCATCCTCCTGCTTCAGTCTCCTATGTAGCCAGAATAACCAGTGTGTGCCACCTCACCTGGGATCTTTTTACTTTCAAAGTATGAATAGGTTTATATTTAAAGAACATTTATTACAGATAAGCACATACTTTGATCCAATCTGGTCATCTTTACCTTTAATTGGTGTGATCAATGTACTTATACTTAATATAAAATTTGATATAGTTAAGCTTAAATTCACCATAATGTGTGTTTTCTATTTGTACCATGGCTTTGTTGTCACTGTTCCTTTGTCCATCATTCTGGTCTTCATTTGGACTATTTTCTGCATTTCATTAGTTATCCATTATTGAAGTATAGTTCTTTGTTTTATTTTTAACTGATTGCTATAGAATTTACAATCAGTTTCTTTATATTAAAATAATTGAATACTACTGGGATATAGGAGCGTGGCACCACACCCAACAGATTTTTCATTATTCGTTCAAATCTCACTTTTTAATTTTTTCTTGTTCTTGGGTACTACTAGTTCTCTAGATACTGTTTTAAGCCCACTTCCAGACTGCAGACTTTCTTCATAGTCTCAATAATCAATCAATTAATCTTTCAACTACTAATCTACCATGTGATGGGCCCTATACTAATTGTTTATAATATAATGATGATTAGTATACAATGTTTACCCTCAAAAAACTAAATGACCAACAAACCATCCATCCCGCAACCCAGCCCGGAGGAAAGGGCTTTTGGGCCGCAGTCCATCCCGCCCCTCCTGGCCCAGAGGAAGGGTCTTCCAGGACCCCATCAGTCCTGCCACTCCTGGCCAAGAGGAAAGGGTTTCTGGGGCACCATCTGTCCCGCCACTCCCGGGCCCTGTCCCACCTCCCCCAGCTCAGAGGAGGTGAGCCACACAGACACCAACAGCACCACCACCACGACCCCCATCAAAATGAAAAGACACATAAATAAGTCTCAAAACCAGACTTCCAGATCACCTACAGCAACCCCAAAGGGAAATTAGACGGAACACTTGGATACTCAACCACCTGGACCCACTGAACTGGGAACAAAAGGGGATCTGGAAAAAATGAAATCAGAAATAATTTCTCAGATAACAGCAGAGATTGTGCTCCTAGTGCAAGACATGATTAATAAATCTAGAGAGGACCTGAGGAACATAATGGAATCTCAACATAGGAAACAAATGGAATCCATAAAACAGATGCAAACAGATTTCCAGGACATGAAAAACTCCACTGAAAGTCTACACAGCAGAATGAGCCAATGTGAGGACAGAATTTCAGATATAGAAGATAAGATTACAATTAATGACCAGGAAAAGAAAAATTGCCTCAAAATTGTAAGGAAACATGAGAAATCAACCCAGCAGCTGCTAGATGATGCAAAGAAGAATAACATAACACTGATTGGAGTCAATGAAGAAACAGGAGAGAGTGCAGGTGACATAAAAAAACTCTTCACAGAAATAATGGCAGAAAACATCCCAAACAGGGGAAAAGAACTTGACATACAGATAAGTGAGGCATATAGGACTCCAAATAGCCTTGATCAAAAAAAAAAAAATCTACACATAGGCATATAATTGTTAAGATTCCAGAAATCCAACAGAAGAACAAAGTTCTACAAGCAGTTAGAGAAAAGAAACAAATCACATACAAAGGAAAGCCCATCAGAATCACAGCAGACTTCTCAACACAAACCATCAAGGCAAGAAGAGCTTGGAGTCACATTCCAAGTTCTAAAAGAAAACAGCCTCCAACCCAGATTGATGTACCCTGCAAAACTATCTTTCAAAATGGATGGAGAAATAAGATACTTTCATGACAAAGAGCACCTTAGGAACTTTATGAACACAAAACCAGCACTCCAAAAAATTTTACACAATATCCTAGGAACAGACATTGAGGATCACAGTGCCAGGAAGCAAAGCAGAATGAACCCATCTGGCACAACATGAAATTAAATGTAAAGGGGGACAACCCAACAAAAAGAAAAAGGTCATAGCAATGATAAGTCAATATGTTTCAGTTATAACCATCAATGTTAATGGTCTCAATTAACCAATCAAAAGAAATAGACTGGCAGAATGGGTCAAGAAGCAAAATCCAACAATATGCTGCATACAAGAAACACACTTAATTAAAAAGGAAACTCATAGACTGAAAGGTAAAAGGTGGAAAACAATACTCCATGTGGCAGGAACCCGAAAAAAAGCAGGAGTAGCTATCCTCTTGGTAGATCAAGTAGATTTCAAACCACCACTGATTAAGAGAGACAAAGAAGGACACTACATCCTTGTAAAGGGAACAACCCAAGAGGAAGAGATGACAGTCTTAAATATCTATGCACCAAACACTAGTGCACCCAACTATATAAAAAAAAATACTAATGCACATAAAAAGTTATATATGCACTAATACAATTGTAGTGGGAGACCTCAATACACCACTGTCACAAATAGATAGATCAACTAGACAAAAAATAAGCAATGAAAAACTACAACTCAATCGAACTCTTGAACAAATGAACTTAACAGATGTTTACAGACTCTTCCACCCCACAAAATCAGAACAAACATTCTTCTCAGCTGCACATGGGTCATTCTCAAAAATAGACCACATACTCATGTATAGAACATTTTTAAGCAAGTGCAAAGGAATTGAAGTTATCCGCTGTATAGTATCAGACCATAGTGTGATGAAATTGGAGATCCATAGCAAAAGAAATTGGAAAAAATTAATAAACACGTGGAAACTGAACAACACACTTTTGAATAACCAATGGGTCACACAGGAAATTGAAGAAATCAGATAGATCCTTCAATTAAATGGCAATGACAATACAACATATCAGAATCTATGGGACACAATGAAAGCAGTCTTATGAGGGAAATTCATAGCAGTGAATATGCATATTAGGAAAACAGCATGAACCCAATTAAACAACCTGATACTGAAGCTCAAGCTTCTAGAAAAAGAAGAGCAAGACAAACCCAAAGCTCATACAAGGGAGGAAATTATAAAGATCAGAGGAGAAATCAATGCAATGGAGACTAAGAGAACGATACAAAAAATCAATGAAGCCAAGAGTTGGTTCTTCAAAAGAATCAACAAAATTGACAAATCCTTAGCCAACCTTATCAGAAAAAGGAAGGAAAAGGCCCAAATCCATGCAATTAGGAATGAAAAAGGTGAAATTACAACAGACCCAGCAGAAATCCAGAGGATCATCAATACCTACTTCCAGAACCCATATGCCAATAAGATGGAAAACACAGAAGAAATGGACAGATCCCTACATACATATGAATTACCAAAGTTGAACGAAGAAGGCCTAAAGATTCTAAACAACCCAATATCAACCAATGAAATTGAAACATAATAAAAAATTTAAGAACAAAGAAAAGCCCGGACCGTGATGGCTTCATTGCTGAATTCTACAAGTCATTTAGAGAGGAACTGCTGCCACTACTGTTTAAAACCTTCAATGAGATTGAAAGGGAAGCAATACTCCCAAATTCATTCCTGGAAGCAAGCATCACCTTGATCCTCAAAGCAGAGAAAGACCCAACTGAAAAAGAGAACTATAGGCCAATCTCACTAATGAACATAGATGCCAAAATCCTTAATAAGATACTGGCAAATAGAATGCAGAAGATCATCAAGAAGATCATACATCCTGATCAAGTGAGATTCATCCCAGGGATGCAGGGATGGTTCAACATATGCAAATCAATCAATGTAATACACTATATCAATAGAGCCAAGGACAAAAACCATATGATTATCTCCATAGATGCAGAAAAAGCATTTGACAAAATCCAACATGCATTTATGATAAAAACTCTACAAAAAATTGGAATAGATGGTCTCTACATCAAACCGATAAAAGCCATCTATGAAAAACCAACAGCCAGTATCATATTAATCGTCAAAAACTGAAATCTTTCACACTAAAATCAGGAACAAGACAAGGATGTCCACTATCACCACTCTTGTTCAATATAGTTCTGGAAACATTAGCCACAGCAATTAGACAAGAGAAAGAAATAAAAGGAATAAAGATGGGAAATGAGGAAGTCAAATTGTCATTATTTGTAGATGACATGATACTCTATATAGAAGACCCCAAGAACTCCACCAAAAGTCTTCTAGACTTAATAACCAAATTCAGTCAAGTAGCTGGTTACAAGGTCAACACACAAAAATCAATAGCTTTCCTCTACATGAATGACAGATTCATTGACAGAGAAATAGGGCAAATAATTCCTTGCACAATGGCATCTAAAAAACTGAAATACCTAGGAATCAACCTAACAAGAAATCAAAGACCTCTTCTCTGAAAACTATAGCACTCTGAAAAGAGAGATTGAAGATGATATCAGAAAATGGACAGACATCCCCTGCTTCTGGGTAGGAAGGATTAATATAGTGAAAATGGCCATACTTCCAAAACTGCTATATAGATTTAATGCAATTCCAATTGAGATCCCAGCAGCACACTTCATAGACCTTGAGAAAACAATCCAAAAATTCATTTGGAACAAGAAGAGGCCCAGAATAGCAAAAGCAATTCTAGGTAACAGAGACATGGCAGGGGGTATCACAATCCCCAACTTGAAACTATACTACAAAGCTACTGTGATAAAAACAGCATGGTACTGGCAAAGAAACAGACCTGAGGACCAGTAGAACAGATTAGAAGATGCAGAAACAACGCCAGACACACTCAGCCATCTCATATTGGATAAAGGAGCCAAACACCCTCATTGGAGGAAAGATAGCCTCTTTAATAAATGGTGCTGGAAAAATTGGGTTTCAACTTGCCAAAGATTAAAACTAGACCTATATCTCTCACCACACACTAAACTAAAATTGAAATGGATTAAAGATCTAAATATTAAAATAGAAACGCTGAACCAGCTGGAACAGAGGTTAGGTATAATTCTTGAAGACATTGGTGTAGGAAAAGATTTTATGAACAAAACTTCAGTTGCCTGTGAACTTGCACAAATAATCAACAAATGGGATCTCTTCTTATTAAAAAGCTTCTGCACAGCAAGAGAAACCACCAGCAGTATGAAGAGACAACCCACAATGTGGGAAAAAATCTTCACCTGCTTTTCCTCAGACAAAGGTCTACTATCTCCAATCTATAAAGAACTTAAAAAAATCAGACCTCCCAAATTTAAAGACCCAATCCAAAAATGGGCATCTGAAATGAACAGACATTTCTCACACAAAGAAGTAGAAATAGCAAATAAATACATGAAAAAATGTTCAACCTCACTGGTCATTTGAGAGATGCAAATGACAACAACGCTGAGATTCTACCTCACTCCAGAAAGAATGGCTGCTATCACGAAATCAACCAATAACAAATGCTGGCGAGGCTGTGGGGAAAGAGGAACACTGATCCATTGCTGGTGGGAGTGCAGACTGGTGCAACCACTGTGGAAATCAGTATGGAGATACCTCAAAGAACTAGGACTGGAAGTCCCATTTGACCCCACTATTACCCTGCTGGGGATCTTCCCCAAAGCATTAAAAGAATCATACCGCAGTGATATATGTGCACCCATGTTCATAGCAGCACAGTTTGTGATAGCTAAAACTTGGGAAACAGCCCAAATGCCCATCAACTGTAGACTCCATAAAGAAAATGTGTTTTTTTAGTATAAAATAGAGTACTACTCAGCTATAAAAAATGACAAATTTCGGACATTTATAGCTAAATGGATGCACATTGAGGGGATCCTCTTAAGTGACATAAATAAGACACCCATGTATAAATACCGAATAGTTTCTCTGGTGTGAGAAACTGAAAATGTAAATAAGGACTAAAACATATAATAGGTAATGTGAAATAGGAAGAAAAGGTACAAAGGGGAAGGAATTGGGAGGGGTAGGGGATAGGAAAGATGGGAATGGAATTAATATGAGAAAATGGAAAAATAGGAACAAAATCTTTGTAAATACGGGAAGGGGTTGAAGAGAGGGCTGGGCAAGGGTGAAAAATAAGAACCAAACGAGATTACGTAAAGGTGCAAATTTCCAATGATGAATGTCATTATATTGTATACCTAAAATCTACCAATGATTAGAATGAATAATCGATAATGCAAAATAGGAAGAAAAGTTCCAAAGAGGTAGGGGTAGTGGGAGGGGCAGGGGAAAGTAAAGAAGGGAAAAGAAAAATGATGAGAAATGGAAAAAATGGAAACAAAGTCTTTGTAAATAGAGAAGGGTGGGCTAAGAATGGGGAGAAAATAAGAACCAAGATGCATCATGTAAAGGTTCAAGTTCCCAATGAGAAATGTAAATGTGTTGTATACCTAAAATGTACCAATAAAAGAATTTAAGTAAAAAAGAAAAGCTGAATGACCATTAAAACTTTCATGAAAATAAATTTGGAGCTTTGTTTGGTTTTGTTTTTGAGACAGGTTCCTATTCCATTGCCTACGTTCACCTTAAACTACTGGGTTCAAGTGATCCTCCTGCCCCAACCTCCCGAGTACCTGAAATTATGGGTACACTAACAAAAAACACTCCCAGATTAAGTATTCAAATATCTGAAAAGTACAAAATAGAGGTCGTCAATCATTCAGATGATGAAACTGAGAATTAGTTCACCTGCCAGAGTGACAGAACTGAGACAAGGGCCCAGGTCTATGACCCGAATCTAGTGTTGCTACCATATTATGATAGTGCAATTGTTCCCATAGGTTAAGTTTATTGCTTAGTGATCCCTTCATTTGTTCAGAAAGTTTACTTATGAACAGAACTATAAGGGTCACTGCAGGAAGAAAAGTGTGACATCAACATCCAGATTGAACCCACAAGTTGCAATTTAAATGAAGCAGAGAGAGGCAGAGTGGGAGGGAGGCCAGGAAGCGGGGGGGGGGGGATAAAGAAGAAAGGGGAGGGAGAGAGAGAAGAGAGAGAGAGAGAGAGAGAGAGAGGTATGCCCTTACTTGTATAAAGTGAATGGCTCAGACTAAATTCTATAAATTTCCTACACCTTTGTCCACACTTTCTGGCATTCACAGCATATTATTTACAAGGCTTTTCTAATTGACAGGTATGAGAGGCTATGTGGAACAGCTAAATTTGCACATACATTTCTTATTTTGACATTGGTAAGTATGTTCTTTTTATGTGCCAAGGAGACATACAAACACTTTGTACAGTTTATAATTTTAAAAATAGCTCTACTTCAAAGTAACAAAAAGGATCACCTTATTTTTTCCACAGTTCAGATCTTGCAAGGTGCACATTAGTTTGAATTCCTGTGTAGCTAACAGCATTCACTGTTTATCTGGTCAGCCAAACTGGAACTATAAAAGTTAATCCAGATCAATTTGCCCTGCACATCTCTAGACGCCACCAGTCAATCACTAGATTATGTGGGTCTCCATTTGAAACCTCTCCCTCCTCTTCAGCTACCACAATTTATATAATTGTCACCTAGACAGCAGCAATTGGCTTCTATTGTGCCTTTCTCCTCTTGGACTTGGCCCACTTGAATTTTCTTCAGGATATTGCTATCAAGGATGATTTTATACAAAGCATGTCTCTATTACCTTCCGTTTCCTACAGCCAGTGGTTAAATCTCCTATATGTGTTCTTCCTTATCTTTCTCTGATTTTTCCATCTTAATCTTCCCTGCTAGCTCCTTGGACTCTTAATTTCTAGCTATACAAATTGACTTGAATTTCTTCTAAATTTTTCACCATTCAGAACTCATGGCATTTTCACACCCTGTTTCTTTTCCTTTCAATGAACCTCTCCACTCTGTTTATCTGCCAGATACCCATTTTTCCTCACTGTAATTTGGCTTATATCATTAGTGTAGCAGCCTTCTAATGAGTACTGTCCATCTGTTGCCAAGTATTTCTTCCTGTGCTACACTGTGGGTATGGAATGTGCCCCAGAGTCCACACGGTTAAAGCTAAGTCACTGGGGGGATGCCCCTGACTGAGACAATGGGAGAGTGGTCTCTTCCTCTCTCTCAGTGCTACACAACTGTCATGAGGTGAGTGAGTGCCCTGTATCACACAGTCTCACCATGATGCACTATGCTGTGATAGGCCCTAAGCAATAGGGCCAAGTGACTATGGACTGAAACCTGTGAAATCACGAGCCAAGTTAAACCTTTCCTCTTTTAAAGTTGATTTTCTCTGGCATTTTTTCACAATCACAGAAAACTAACACATTGCTTTACAGCCTATGAAATCTTGAAGCAAGAAATGTAACTTATTCATCATTGGTTTCCCATATTTTGGTATAAGGTCTGCCACACAGCACTCAAAAAATAATGGCTGAGTTCAACATAATAATATTAAAGCATTTCTAGGGGAAGACTTCACTTTTTAGAATTTAGCATTCGAGAATCATATAAGTTCCAAGAAGAGACTATGTGTTCTGGATTGTCTATTGACAACCCGACGCAACCACAATTACAGGTTGAGTGTCCCTGAACCAAAATTCTTGGAATCAGAACTGTCTCAGATTTTGAATGTTTTTGAATTTGGGAATATTTCCATATGTATTATAAGATATCTTGGTATGGAACCGAAGTCCAAATACAAAATTCATTTGTTCTATATATACCTTTTACACATAGGCCAAAGGTAATTTTATACTATATTTTACTACACCTTTGTTGTGACTGTGACACCCCCCATGAGGTCAGGTGTGGAATTCTGCACTTGTAACATCATGTTGGCACTCAAAACTTTGGGGATTTGGGAGTGTTTTGGACTTCAGAATTTGCATTTTGGATGGTGAAACTGTACTCTTATTTAAGACTAGAGATTGTTTCATAGAATGGCTTCAGATTGGAATGTGCCAGTGAGAGGGCCCAATAATAATCCGGAAGGCGGAGCAATACAGAAGCCATTCTCCAGATGGCCTGAGATCACAGTGGCTGCATTCACTGTGGTGCTTCCCCAGCCTCTTCATGAGTCCCCACCCTGCATCCCCATACCCATAACTTAAACATCCTGCAAGGTCTCTCACTCATGCCAGTGCCAGGGCTTCAGAATGAAGTAATTACAGACAACTTCTCCAGTCCTCCAGCAATAACCCTCCTGAAAACTTCCATTAACTACATGCAAATCTAAATAACCTTAACAATACATTAACAACATACTCCTGGAATCCTTGTAGTGACTCAGTTATCCTGACCAAACACAATTTTCAGTACTAAAATGGATCCATAGGAACAGAATCTGAAAGATGAGAATCTGTAATTGGTTCTATAATGTGACTAGATTTAATAGCACTAGTAACTTGCTGGGCATGATGTTCAAGTCTGTAATCCCAGATCTCTGGTTGGCTGAGGTAGGAGGATTGTAAGTTTAAGCCAGGCCTGGGAAACTAAGCAACATAGAAAGACCTTGTCTCAAAATGAAAAAGTTTTTTTAGAAAAGACTAGGACTAGAGATTAACTTAGTGTGAAAGCCTCAGTACCACACACACACACACACACACACACACACAAATTTTAATAACTTTACTGTCAGGGGTAAAGTGGATACTCATAAACCATGATACACAGTTGTGAAACAGCTTTTTAAGTTATTACCTGGAGTTTGATACCGATAGCCTTGGTTGACCGTCTTAGTCAATTCAAGCTGCTACGACAACATACAAAGAACAAGCACCCACTTCCCACAGTTATAGAGAATGGAAACTGTAGGTCAGAGAACGAGGAGAACGGAGGCTCAGTGAGGGCCGCTTCCTAGTAGACAATATCTTCTTGCTGCATCCTCACGCAGTACAAGATTTCCCACGCTGCTTTTTCTTCCAGGCCACTTTTATAAGGTTATTAATATCATTCATAAATTCTCCACCCTCATGATGTGACCATTTCCCCCAAATGCTAAACCAAGATTTTTAAATCTTGGGATTAGGACTTCACATATGAATTTTGAGTGAATGTGAACATTCGGACCATAGTGGTGACTTAATACCTACTAACATTTTAAATTAAAATAACTATACCAAAAACATGCACAATATAAGAATGGGTAGGAAGGTGATTGGCTATTTTAATTATAGTAAAGAAAGTGAAACAAGTAAATATTGAAGTCAGGGCTTTGTATTCCCATTTTAAAGCTTGAGGAATGAAAGAGAAGTATGTATGACTATCCTGAAAGAATACCTTATTGCTTTTAGTGGCAGGTTTGAAATTTTGAACATCAAATTTGGCACTGGAAGGGATTAAATTAAAAAGTAAATCATATTTGTAGCTTCTCAGGATTCCTCACAGTATGTCTCTGACATTTTATAGGGAAAGGATAGGAATCTAAAAATTGAGATTGAGATATTTAGATTACAGTGAACATGCAGAACCCACTTAGTAGGACTCTTTCCTGTCTGACTAGATTCATCTCCCCTTACTAAACAACTTGTAGCTTTGTGAGACTTGCCCCATCACTTCCTGCTGCTTCTAGACTTTTAACTGGACTCAAACTTTGAAATGGAAATAAGCTACAATGGCTGGCCCTGGAGGGCATCAGAGGGGACACTATACACACCAGAATATTTGGACAATTTCCATGAGTAAAAAGTAGGGAATGTCTTTGAGAATGGATTTTAAGGGTGCTAAACCAAGTAGGGAGTTGGGGCCAGGGATTTAGCTCAGTGGTTTCGCCACCTGCTGTGCAAACGCAAGGACCCCAGTTCAATCCCCATACCAAAAAAACAAAAACAAAAACAAAAAACAGGTAGGAAGTAATACTCTGTTGGATTCAGCTGAGTTTATTTATAAGAGTGTACTAAGCAGTGATGTGGGATGTAATGTACTACTGTAGGAATAACCCTAACAGCTTTGTGTTATTCAGGGTTCTCCAGAGAGACAACTAATAGAAGATAGATGATAGATAGGTACACAGGCAGATAGATAGATAGATAGATAGATAGATAGATAGATAGATAGATAGATGAAATAATACTTTACCAGTTATCTAGAGATCTCTTAGTCCAATCAAGTTGATACAATGATAAACCAACACAAGCTTGTTTGGCTGGTTGGCTGTAACTCAGTGCCTGCAATAGGCCGAATGAACTAAAGAAGACAGTGTCCAAAGATTTAGGGAGCTGGCTATGTTCGAGTGGACTTAGGTTATTCACTGTTTATCTGCCACTTCTTCAGGTCTTTCAGAAAAACACTTGAAAGACTCTAAATGTTATCTTCAGTGTGCTGGGAAGGCTATAGGTACAGTACACTCCCAGGGGGCAATGGAGATTGGGATTGTGAAGTGGCAGGAATCAGGCCATACAGTTCCTTGTTTCTGTCACTGAATTGCTAGGGTCAGAGTAGGCATAGTCACCATGCTGGGCAGCAGGGATTGACTGTGTGGCAGTAGGCCTATAGAGATCTTTGTAGTCAAATACTTATATCCTTAGGATGAATAGAGATCAATGAGCCACTCGGTCAAGTCTACTTGATTTGTGTGAGCAAAAATACTTAGTACAGGCAGAGGCCTGACTTGAGTCACTCAACCCAGTCAAGGCTCTTGCCAGCTCCTAGGCTTGAGTAATCTTCAGACACAAATCACTGTAAGTGAAGAGAAAGGATGCTGCTATACTGACAAAAGATATACAGTAAAACATCAATTTAGCTTTTCACCAAAAAACCTGGAATAATTTATCAGAGTGTTTGTGCATTAGGGAAAGAAAATAAGCAAGTATCTTAGGGATTACTAGACACTGGTACTGAGTTACCACAAATTCCTGAGGACACAAAGTGGCATGGTTATCTACCACTTAAAAACGAGGCTTAAGAAATATTATCATTCTTTTCTTTCATTCCATCTATAATGTGTCTGTCACTCAAGACCCAAGTTCTAAAATGAATATTTGGAATCAAAATACTCAGAAATATGTACTTCCAATTACAAGGTTGACCTGGCTCTGTCAAAGCTAAGTTCCCAGCCTGCCAACAGTGAGAACAGGCCACGAATCCTTCCCTGGTATAACAGCTTCCCACAGGGTGACCACACAGGTATCTGAAGGCAGGCTGATTGGATCAGAAAACATTGTCAAGAAAGGGGCATTAATTTGTTCTTACTAGAATAGACATGTTGGATCTAAATTTTCCTTCCTTGCCCATAAGATATTTTCCAGTCTGAAGAATATAGCTTCCAATGGAGTAATGCTTCCATGAGAAGGTGAAACCATGGTCACATTAAACTGGAAGTAAAGAATGTCACCTGGTCACCTTGAGCTACTCATTTCATGAAATTAACAGGTAAAGAGTGGGATGACTCTAGTGACTAGTACAATTGGGTTGCTGACACACAATGGTGGCCAAAAGGAGTGTGCTTAATGTGGCAAGCAGACTTCTAAAGGCCCCTATTGATCCTCAACTTTTAACATTCATGTCTTTGTGTAATCCACTGACTTTGAATGCTGGCTGAACTTAGTGACTTAATTCTAATGAACAGACTACAGCAAGTGATTCAGTTCCTCACAAGATGGGATATTACTTCATGATTGGGTTACAACATAGAGTGACCTCGGTCATCCTGGAGACAAGAAGCTGAAGGAAGACTCTGGCCAACATCTCAGGAGGATCTGAATCTCTACAACCACATGAATTTGGAGGCACATCATTCTTGAATGAAATCCTGGAATAACTACATTCCAGCCAATTGTGATGGTGTATGGGTGCCCTGAATCTCAGCATTCTGGGAGGCCAAGGCAGGAGGATGGAAAGTTCAAGCCCAGCCTGGGCACTTTAGTCATTTAATAAGACTCTGTTCGAACATAAAAAATAAGAAAGGACTGGGGATATATGTCAGAGGAAAGGCCCTAGATTCAACCCTCAGTACAGAAAAAGGTGGAGGGGAGAAAATAAATACATTCCAGTCAACATTTTTCTTACAGCCTATGAGAGACACTGAGGCAAAACATTCACTTAAACCTTTTCCTAATTCCTAACCAACAAAAAGTATGAGAGAAGAAATACATGGTATTTTACTCTGCTTCATTTTGTGGTCATTTGCTTTGCAGCAATAGATAACCCAGGCATTCAGAATTCAGTTGATTCCCTATGGATCCTCTTAATAAGCATGTGATAAAATGGAATAGAAAAGCAGGACTGCTAATGGTTCAGGTACCGTTTGGAATAAATGTCTGGGTCACCCACCCAGCAAGAAGCATAAATGATTGAAGCGGTTGCTGAGGACAAAGGTCTTGTGGAACGGTGAGCAGACAAAGGAAGATATAAAACCAGGTTATGGTCACGTGACCATAAGCAGAAATGAGAAAGGTGGTATGAGTTTTCTTGAATGTGTGTGTTTAGTTGCAGGTATATTTAAAAGTGTGTGTGTGTGTTTTGTGTGTGTGTGTGTGTGTGCGTATGAATACAGGGCCAGGGATTTAGCTCAGTGGTTTCACCACCTGCTGTGCAAGCGCAAGGACCTGAGTTCGATCCCCGGTACCAAAAAAAAAAAAAAAGAATGAATACAGATAGTTGCATTATGTTAGTAGCATAATGTGACTATTATCTTGATTTGAAAGATTAAAAGGATATTATTAATACACCCTAAGATGACATAAGGGTAGATTAAGTTAGGCTGGGCTGCCAACCTGGTTAAGCATTATACAATGTTTTCTAGAAAATCTTCTCTTTATAGTCTCATAACCTGAGATTATCTAAGCTTCTGACTGAAAGGATTTAGTGTTAAGATAAAGCAGAAGTGAAGTAGATGACATTTTTCTCAGGATAGGGTGAGGTATCTGACTTAGAAGCTTTGCCAAATTAGCCAAGAACTGTTCCCCAGGTTATATAGTTATAGCTATGTACCCCTTAATTCCTACATTAGATCACTTATTCCCATAATGCTTGTTGTGACTCTTTTATCCTTACCAAATCCAGATTTACATACTCAGTAAATTCTAAGTTGTATCAGTGTATTTTCTTTAAAGATTATATTCTTGATATTTTCAAATTATGACTGTAATATGTTTGAAAAGCTGAAGAAATACAAAAATATATAAAGAAAATGTTTGTCATCGGCTTCATGCCCCTGTCACCATTCGTGTTCTTGAAACATGAAAGTATGGTGTGAGTCTTTCCGTATATTTCTGCTGTCTATAGAAACTTATACAACCATCTCCATGGATACAGAGGCTGTTTTTTAAATTGCCTTTACTTAGTTGCTTTTTTTACCTAATAAAATAAAACTACAAAAAGCATCTACAAATTTGACAAAATCTACATAGTTATAGCTACATATGATTTTTCATGATTTTTCCAAAATTAGGATCACATTAAGGAAGCCTTTTTACATTCTGCTTTTCTCATTCATAAATACTTCGTGGCAATCCATCAATTAGCAAATGAACAATTCTAATTCATTTATTCTTTCAAACAAGAACAAAATATCCCGCAGTTTGGATATTTCATCATTTATTTAGGCATTTTCCCTGCCATGAGTAGTTGCTGTAACAGTGAATTGTTTAGGACCAAGGGTATCTTGGCTTCTTATTTTATTGATTGTTGCCAGGTTGTATTACAGAATTGTTACAATAATATTTATTTCTATCAGAATACATATGAGTACCCAACCTTGTTAATATTAATTTTTAAGGTTTGTGCTTTTGTTTGTATTTGATTAACAATTAATTTAATAAGCTTTCATGCATGCATTGGCCATTTGATTTGCTTTTTTTTAACTAAACACATTCCTATTGGTATGTTTGTCTTACCTGTCATGCTTTGACCTTGTCTACCTGTAAAACGTCTTCATATTATATAGAAACTTTATGGCATCTATGTTTAAGATTTCTTTCTATTGTATAGAAATATACCCCTTGTCATCTAAGTTCCAAATACATATTTCTATGATCTGTGTCTTTTAATTGATTTTGTCTATTGTATTGTTTTTACCACACAAATATGTATATGTCCAAATATTTCTTTTTCAATCCAGTTTAAGCTTCAACATACAAAGAGCTTAGAAGTTATCACTCCTATTATTACAAGAAAATGCAATACCAACTAAAAGTTAACAACAATTTTGGGGGGCCCATCGGGGATTGAAGTTGCAAAATAAATGCCGCCTCAGAATCTAAAGAGACTGGGGCCTCAAGGAAGAAATAGCAGCTGAAATCTACTTACCTGGAGCAGACTGTACTGTACTGAGCCATCAACTGGCAGAAACACTTGAATATAACTATGATGACTTGCTGGAGGCTGAGTAGGAACAAGTATAGAGTGAGCAACTGCAAAGTCAGCCACACCGGGGGGGGGGGGGACTCTATTTAGAATCCCACCAGCTTCTCCTGTTGAGAATTCCAAGAATATCCTCAAAAGGCTCTGGCAGAGAAGATGCAGAGATACCAAATAAAATAAGCCCAGGGCCGGATATTTACCTCAGTGGTTTTGCCACCTGCTGCGCAAGGTCAAGGACTCGAGTTGGATCCGTGGTACCAAATAAATAAATAAATAACCCCAGAGCCTTCTCCATAACAAATGCCTGTTTTCTAGAGGAAAGGACTTTGTCGAAGCCAAGCTGGGTAAAGGGAAATCCTCCCATTATCGTCTCCTTCAGCCTTTTTCTCTCACCCAATTGGGAAGGAGGAGCGCTATCTATAACATACGGAGGGATTACAGAAACAAGAAGTACTGAGGGTAGGTTACAGAGAAAGGAAGTACAATGCTATCCTACTGCTATACCACTGTGAAACCTTGTGAATATCACAGTTCTGAGACACAGGTCTGAAGAACCGAAATTTATTAGGAAGAATAAAGAACACTCCTTCCACCATATCTTCCCACCACACCCACAGGGTCCCAGAATAATATTAGTGGATTGCTGTCCAAAGAGCTGTGGCACACAAGCTCTCTGAGAAGTACCTTGAGAAGGCTGAAGTCAAAACAGGAGTCAAAAGGGAAGGCAGTAAAGGAATTTAAAGCCTTAGAATCTACGACTACAAAAATATCAAATACACCCTAACTCCTAGCTATATTGAAACAGAAATCTTTCCACTAAGGCTTGTTTACTTCACTTTCTCTTATTCTATGTAGCATGTCCAGTTTTCAGGAAAATAATAACATGCCAAAAGGCAAAAGGAAAATAATCTGAAGAGAGAAACTTAGCATCATATCTGGACTCAGATATGATACTAATGCTTTCATTATTAGACAGAAAATTAAAAATAATTATGATCTATATTTTGAGGATTTTAAGGTTGAGGAAAAATGCAAAATCAATTGAGGAATGGAAGCAAAGAGGTGGAAACTCAAAGAAGTAAAAGGAAATGCTAGAAATCAAAATCATTGTAACAGACATGAGGAATGCCTCCAATGGACTCATCAGTGGACTAGCCACTGATTCCGAGGAAAGAATTTATAAGCTTGAAGACAGATCAATAGAGACTTCCCAAATTGAAATTCAAAACCAGTGAAAAAAAATATGCAAGAACTATGGAACAATAACAAAAGACGTAACATACACATGTTTCTTTCTGGGATACCAGAAAGAAAACAAAGAACAGGTCAGAAGATATATCTGAAGAAGTAATGGCTTAGAACCTTCTAAATACCAAAATACAGATCAAAAAGTTCAGAGCCCACAAGGGAGGCTAATGCCAAAATGACAACAACCAAAGCCAGCTAGGTGTTACCCTATTCAAACTTCAGGAAACCAGAGAAAACCTTGAAAACAGAATTCAGGAAGGATATTGTTCTTGAGGAAGAAAGGTAAAAATTACTGGGAGTTGGGCCGGGGATTTAGCTCAGTGGTTCTGCCGCCTGCTTTGCAAGCCCAAGGACCCAAGTTCAATCCCCGGTACAAAAAAAAAAATTACTGTGAGTGTCATATTGGGAATCATGGAAACAAGAAGAGAGCAGAATGAAATATTTAAAATGTTGAAAGAATAAAACCTACTAGCCTAGAATTCTGCATCTAGAGAAATTATCTTTCAAATGCAAATATTTTCACAGAAAGAAAAGCTGCAGAAATTCATTATCAACTTTCCTGCAAGAAATAGAAAATAATTCTTCAAGCAGGACTATGCTATAGATAAGCAAGTTGTATCGCAAGTTAGGGAAGAATGAGGAGGAAGAAGAGGAGGAGGAAGAAGGGTTTCGGAGGAGAACAAATGAATGTAAATATCTTGTTATTTCTTCTTAGTTTGTCTAAAGGATACTTGTTCATTGTTCAAAGCAATATTACAGGCAAAAGGAAAAAAATCTGAAGAGGTAAGTAAAAAGTAAAAAGAGGTAAGTGAGGTAAATAATAAAGCATAAGAGTTACCCACTCCACACCAGAAGCAGTATGATGCTATTTGAAGTCAGTCTTAGGTAAATTTAAAATGTATATTGTAAACACTAAAGCAGCCACTAAATTTTTTAAAGGTAAAATTGATATGCTAATGAGAAATTAAAATGAATCCATATAAAATGCTCAGTTAAAATGGAGGAAGGCAGGAATAAAATAGAAAAACCTGCAGAAGATGTCAAACTTTATCAGTAATCACTCCAAATGAACAAGTAAAAGACAGAATTTCACAGTGGATTAAAAAAACAAAAATAACAACAACAAAAACAAAATCCAATTACATCCTCCACCAAAATTTTTTTAAATATACAGAGCAGGACAGGTTAAAAGGATAGTGATGTTTAAACTACGCTAGCAATAATATACTATGAATGCTAACTCTAATCAAATTTAAATTATTACCCTTATTCATATTACTATCAAGTATATAATGTTAATTATTATTACATTTAATTGTAGACCAAGCAGACTTCAGAAAAAAGAGAAATTAAGATAAATAGAGGCAGGGCCAGGGATTTAGCTCAGTGGTTCTGCCACCTGCCTCACAAGTGCAAGGATCAGAGTTCAATCCCTGGTACCAATAAATAAATAAATAAATAAATAAATAAATAAAATAAACAGAGGCATTAGATAATGAATAGGGATGTCAATTCTCCAAGAGCTCATAATAATCTTCCACATATATGAAGAAGTAACAAAATACAAGCCATCAACTAATGAAAATGAAAGGAAAAATGAAAATAAAGGAAAAAGTATATATATATATATATATATATATATATATATATATATAGTTGTTGTTTTGTTTTATTTTTCCAGTTGAGATTTTTCTATCTCCATTAAGAATGTCTTCCAAATTTAGATGAAGGAATTATGTATGCAGATGCCCTGTAATCCTTGATTAGGAGATTTGTTGTACACAGCAGTGAGCTGATAAATGTTTAACAAGTAGTCTCAGGTAGCAGAGGAGGAGAAGCCTTGATTTATACATGATGATTTCTGTTGTGCATATTCTTCTCTCAACATGGCTGATTCTGTGATATCAACATGATGTCCCTGAATTTAGAGTTGTAAAGAAATGCACACAATTGTCTCATGATAGCTTTTAGGAGCCAAAATTCATTATACTACTAAATATTTCTCTAAGATCTCTTTCTTTCTTAAAAAATAAAATTGTCATTCATATTTTCTTGAAATTACTTTTTTATATGACATGAAACAGGAATTCAGTTTTACACTAATATCCATTCAACTGTGTCAGTACCAATTACTTTAAAAAACAATATTTTTTTCACATTAAACTGAAATAGCAATTTTGTTATGATAAAAATTTATATATTTTTTGGATTGTTTAATATTTTTATATATAATTTTTATATATTTTTGGGTCCATTACACTGTTATACTTTTTAATCTGTTTGTTCCTATCCAACATCATACGGATTTGATTATGAGACCTTAATAATTCTGTTCTTTGAAAAAGCAAGAGTTCCATTATTACTGATAGTTTTCAGTTCTCTTTAAGAATTTAAACATATAAGAAATTTTAAATTATATTATCCAATATTTAAAAATGAAGTCCTACTTGGAATATCATTAAATTTACATATTAACTTTGATAAGAATGACATAGTGTAAGTTTTTGGTTGAAATTTTTAATTTAATAGTTTAGTTTTAATTTTTATCTTATTGGGGTTACTGCTGGTTTTTATCAAAGAACTTTTAAAAATGTATTATACGATAGTATTTTTTTTCAACAATGGCTGATAGTTCGTGTTGACAGAGAACCTGTTATTGAATTATGCTTGCATTGTTAAATTTTATATATCTTTTTACAACTATATTCAAATATATTGGTCTATAGTTTTGGGGTTTTTTGGTATATTATATATTATTTTTGTACTAAGGTTGTCCAGTCTTCCTAAAATAATTCCTAAAATAATAATAATAATTCCTAAAATTATCCAACATTTTCAATAGTTTGAGGTAGTTTAAGTAACATATGACTTATTTTTAAAATTTAGACACTTACATTATGCTTATATCTATACCTTTCATAATGTCATAATGTTTCACCTTTTATAATTTTTTTTTTTTTTTTTGGTACCAGGGATCAAACTCAGGACCTTGTACTTGTGAGGCAGGCAGTAGAACAACTGAGCTAAATCCCTGGCCCTATATTCATTTATATAGTCAGATTTTTCTTCCTCTTAGGGTTATATTTGATCAATTCTTTTAATTTTTAAAATTTCTAGATGTAAAATTATATAATTTATTAAAATCTGTTAGTCAACAATGTTTATATTCTCTTGCCTTATTGTTATTTTCTTTCATTAGTATTTATCACTTATATTTTTATTTACAAAGAACCAATTTATACATTATACTATAATTTTCTATTTTTTGTTTCTTTATTTCAACATTTTTAACTTATTAATTTTGATATATATATATATAGTTAGGTATTTTCCAATTTTGTTAAATACAGAGCAGTATTATCTAGTTAAATGAAGGCATTCACCGTTATTTTCTTTTGATTAAAGGTTTTTCTTTATATTCTGTAACTTGTGATTAAAAATGTTTTCTTTTTTACAGTTTTTTTCTTGTCAGTAATCTCATTTTTTATATTCTCTGATCCAAAATTTTTTATTTCTAAGAAATTTGCATTTTCATCACCATTTATTTAAATTCATTTTTAAACTTTTTAATTTTATTAGATTTTTAAAAGAAATTGTGGCTTTAACTTTCTAAGTAAAGAATCTAGATCTATGAAGTTTCATGGATATATGTGAATGTATATTAGCGTATCTGTGGGATACAATGAAAACAGTTCTAAGAAGAAAGTTTACAGCTGTAAGAGCCTACATTAGAAAAACAGAGCAATCCCAAATGCATAACCTAATGATATTTCTCAAGTAAAATAAGAACAATCCAAACCCAATACTAGTGGGAGAAAAGAAATTATAAAGGTCAGAAAAGAAATCAATAAAATTAAGAGTAAAGCAATCATTAAAAGGAGCCACGAATTAAAGTCCTGGTTTAAAAAAAAAAAAAAAAGATAAACCCTTAGTAAAACTTCCCAAAAGATAGAAAAGATCCATATCAATAAAATTAGAAATGAAAAAGGAGAAATTACAAAAGACGCAATTGAAATCCAGTGAATTATAAGAAACTATTTTAAAAACTTATATTCCAATAAATTGAAAAATCTGGAAAAAATAAACAAAATTTCTAGACACATTTGATTTATCAAAATTGAACCAAGAAGAAATGCTTAAACAGAGCAGTATAGAGCAATGAAATGGATGTCGTAATAAAAATCCTACTAACTCAGAAATGTCCAGGGTGTGGTAGGCTAAATTTTACCAGAACTTCTGAGAAGAACTAATGTCAATACTTCTTAAACTTTTCCATGTAAGTGAAAAGGAAAGAGCACTTCCAAACTCACTTAACATCCAAAACTGGATAAAGACCCTTCCCCCACAAAAAAAGCCAAAGGAATCAAACGAAAAACTACAAGTCAGTATCCTTGATGAATATAGCATTTAAAAAATTCTAAATAAATACTTGCAAATAGAATTTTAAAAATCATATCACAACAAATTCATCTTCACACCAGGGATTTAAGGATGGTACAACATACATAAATCAAATGTCATACCCTACATAAATATAATCAAGGATAAAAATCATATGATCATCTCGATAGATGTAGAAAAAGCCTTTGACAATATCCAGCATCCCTTCATGATTTAAAAAAAAAAAACCCTGAAGAAAATATATATAGAAGGACTTTACATCAAAATGATAAAACCCAGCCGGGGATTTAGCTCAGTGGTTCTGCCATCTGCCTTGCAAGCTCAAGGACCTAAGTTTGATCCCCAGTACGAAAAAAAAAGAAAGAAAGAATCCATATATGGCAAACCCACAGCCAACCTCATACTAAATGGTGAAAACCTGAAAATATTCTTCTAAAATCAGAAACAAAACAATGCTGTCCACTCCTACACTCCTGTTCAATATAGTACTTGAAACTTGAGCCAATAACAATCAGACAGGAAAAACAAATTAAAGAGATATAAACAGAAAAGGAAGAAGTCAAATTATCTCTATTTCTAGATGAAATGAATTTTCATATACACGACCCAAAAACTCCACCAGCAGACTCTTAGAGCTGATAAAGTCAGCAAAGTGACAGGATACAAAGCCAACATAGAAAAATCCATAGCATTCCTATACAATAATAATGAATCCACCAAGAAAGAAATCAGGAAAAGAATTCCGCTTCAGAAGAAAATAAAAAGCTAGGAATTAACCTAACCAAGGAGGTAAACAACTTCTATAATAAAAACTATAGAACTCTGAAGAGAGAGACTAAAGAGGTCATTAGAAAGTGGAAAGACATCTGTTTCTGGATAGGAAACATGTACATTGTTAACATGGCCATTTCACCATAAGCAAAATATAATGAAACTCCTTTTGAAATAATGACATATTTTCTATGAAATGTGTGTATGCCTTCAAGCTATCAACAAATAAAAGCTGTGCTAACATTTGCACTGCTTCTTTCTTCTTTTTTGCAGGAGTATGTTTGGATTTCAATAAATATACAAAGTGTAGGATAATGCATGAATATCTAGTAGAAAAAATTATCCCGACTGAAATTGTATTACAGCCTCATGAAAAATTAGCACAGGTAAAAAGGCTGACATATTCCTCATGCAGCTACGACCTGGGTGTACTCATGCTACCCAAAACAGAAACTGTTACCTAGAAAGACCTATCTCATTACCACCATAAAATAATTTTGAAGATAAGCCTCTGTAATAATCATAATCTTGAGTAATTCACTGAACTCTTTTGTTATATCTTGCTCAATAGTGTTGTGCTTTAAATGTCATTGTTGTCATGCAGTGCACTATTACATCTGTTCATAGAGTTCATCTTTCTTTTCAGTAGACTTTAGGTCCTAGCAGGGGCTCTCACTGTTGTACTGTGAAGTGTTCCACTGGGAACCATTGACATAAGCACAATCTGAAGCTTCTGCCTCAGGCATGCATCACATATAATAGTAGTGCAACCTTATTTGCTTATTCCTAGTAAAAAATAAGAGGGATATTCTGTTTTTTAGAGGGCCAAGAGAGCAACTGAAAATAAGATAATGAGCAATGATTGAAGAAGCCAGACATATTTAAATTGGCAAAAAAAATAAAAGGACAGGAGGCAGGTAATTGTGATAAAGTATCTTATAACCACTTTGTAGAACAGAAATGAGATTTTAATCTTTATAGCTCAGAAGGAGAAAAAGGGTTAAAGGTTAGAGGTCATAGAGACAAGTTTTCCCACAATACAAGCAAGTTGCCCTTCAGCCCTCCAGGAGTCCTCAGAAACTCCAGTTTGATCTTGGAGTTGAAACAATAGAGATGTCCATCTCTCAGCAAGAAGTTTATTATTGAAATTCAGGAATGTTGAACTAGGGGACACATGGCCCCTTGCAACTCAGTGCAAAGATTTTATAGTTTGCTTTCCATTTCTTTATTTTTAAAGTATGAATTATTTACAGCATTCTTGAATATCTCAGTACAGTCATTGCATTGCTCAATGACAGGGACACATGCTAAGAACTGAGTTGTTAGGCAATTTTGTTATTGTGCAAATACCACATACTGACACACACCTAGAGGGTACAGCCACTCTTACTCCTGGGCTATGTAGTACAGCCTTGCTCCCATGGTCATGTTGCATACAATAAACTCATCGAAAAGTTATAAAGAATTTCATTATCATCAAGCAACCTTATCAAACATTACGATCTACACATACACATGTCATCTACTTTTATAAGACTGGCACCCCAATAGAATTTCTTATACCACATCATTACAATTATGTAAGTAATGTGTGGCACTACAATATTATGGTGGCCATGATGTCACTAACTGGTTCCATTGTAGTCTTATGGGACCACTGTGGTATATGCAGTCCGTTGTTGGCTGAAACATCATTATGTACTATGACTGTACTTATTTCTAACTAAGATATAAAACATTAATAAAATAGTTGATGGCCCTTATATGCTTTTATTGTAACAATTTTTCCCCTACATCCTCAATATAGGATTTTTGCTTTATATTTTAGTACATTTATCATTATCCCTAAATAATATGGGGTATATGGTAGCATGCTTTTAAATTTTATTTCAGTTTTGAGGTGCTGAGGATGGAACTCAGAGCCTGTACACACTAGGTGAGTGCAGTACTAGTGTGAAATCCAGTCCTTTAATATTTGTACAGAAGGTGTTATAGTACATATAAACACTATCATAGAGCAGTATTCACTTTTCTCATAGCATCTTCAGTTTCGGTCATACTTAAACCACTTTATTTCTTTTTCTTCATTTACTTCTTCTCCCATGGTCTATAATTATTTCCAACTTTAGCCTATTTATTTATTTATTCATTTATTTGACAGAATCTCACTTTGTAGTTCAGGCTAGCCTCAAACTCAATATGTAGCCTAGGCTGGCCTCGAACGTGAGGCGATCCTCCTGCCTCACCCTCCCAAGTGCTGGGACTACAGGCATGCGCCACCACACCGAGCACAACTTTAGCCATTTGAAGCAACACTTCCATGAGTATGCTGGTCAGTGATGAGTGATGAGTGCAGGAACTTCTCAGTAGAGCAGATTAGAGGCTGATACTCTTTTCCTTTTTGTATGAGTTGTGCTTGTGGACACAGATATAAATATAATTTCTTTCAAGTGTCTTTATTTTTGACTAAAATTATCTCCAGTTTCTACAACTGTTTCCAGATCTTTCAGCTTTTTCTATATTTTTTTCTTGTTTTCCTCTTCACTGTCATAACAAAATTTCTATGAGTGGAAAAATAAGTCTCCTTTTCTTCTACCTACTAAATAGGTAATTAGGTCACCTATTCACTTGAGTAAACCCTTTGCCTTCAGGTATTTGCAGGCAGTGAAACAATCCACCTGTGAAATTTTATTTCTTTTACACTTCTTGCAATATTGACTGTATAATATCACCTAAGTCTTCTGATCAAGAATAAATTTCCACTGTTTAAGAGATCTTGTTAGCCAAACGAAACTTTATAGACACATTGTTACTATACTTATGGGATTTAAACTACAATATTGTAATTTCAAAAGGAAGTCCCTGGGGAGGAAGGATAGAAATTAATCTTTTCTTTAAATTGTATTTATTTTTAATTTTGATGACATAATAGTTGTATATATTTATAAGGTACAATATGATGTTCTGATTCATGTATACACTGGACAATAATCAACTCAGAGTAATTAGTGTACTTATCACCTTAAAACTATCATTTCCTCTCTTCTAGCTTGTCAATCTATCTAATGCATTACTGTTAAGGATATTCACCCTTAAGTGCCATGCAACATCAGAATACATCCTTCCATTCTAACTGTCATACTGCATCCATTGACAAACTCCGCCCATCCCCTTGTCCCACCAGTCTCTTGTGGCCATGATTCTAATCTCAATTTATACAAGATCATCTTATGTAGAGTCTACTATAAATGAGGTCATGTGGTGTTTCACTTAATATAATTGCTCTAGGTCCATCCACGTTATCAGAAATGACAGTATTTCATGTTTTTTAAGTAGCTGGATAGTATGTATTTGTGTGCACACATGTATGCTTTCTATCCAATCATCCAGTTACAAACATTTAGGTTGCTACTATATCCTGGCTATTGCAAATCGTGCTGCAATAAACACAGGCATGCAGGAGTTTCTTTGACATCTTGTTGCATTTCCTTCGGGTACATACCCAGCAGTGGGAGTGCTGAAACATACACTAGTTCTATTTTTATTATATTCAGCCTTCCCTGCTGCTCTACATAATGGCTGCACTAATTTACATTCCTATCAGCAGTGCAACTATGGATATGGGTTCTCTTTTCTCCATAATTATTTGTTTGTTTGATGATAGCTGCTCTAACAGATGAGAGGTGGCATGTCACTGTAATTTTGATTTGGATATCCCTAATGAGTGGTAATGTTGAGTACTTCTTCATGTATCTTCTGGTTATTTGTAGATCTTCTTTTAAAAAATGTCTACTCAGTTCTTCAGTAAATTTTTCATTGGAGGGTTTTGTTTGCTATTGAGTTTGTTTTTTATAGATTCTAGATATCAAATCCTTATCAAATATGTAGTTTGTAAGTAATTTCTCTCATTCTCTAGGTTGTGTTTTAGCTGTTGTTTCCTTTGCTGTGCAGAAAGTTTTAGTTTGATGTAATCCCAGTTGTCAATTTTTGCTTTTGCTACCTATGATTAAAGGGTGATATCAAAAAAGGTCTTACTGCCAATAACCTATGTGTTTTTCCTATTTTTCATCTAGTAGTTGCAAATTTTGGTCTTATTTTTAAGTCTTTAATCCACTTTAAAATTTTTAACAAATAGGAGATAGAGATCTAAATAATTCTTCTGATTTAGGCATCTCATTTTCCCAGCACCAGTTACTGAAAAGATTTTATCCTAATTGTGTGTTCTTGGAGCCTTTGTCAAAAATAGGTTGGCTATAAATGTGTGGGGTTATTTCTGGGCTTTCTGTTTTGCTACATGGGTCTATGTGTATGTTTATATGGCAATACTATGTTATTTTGTTTATTGTAGCCTTCCACATTTATTCTACAAAGCCAGCATTACCTTGATATCAAATCAAATTAAGGTACAACTAAGAAAACTACAAATCACTACCTCTGATGAGCATAAACACAAAAATCCTCAACTAAATACTAGCAAACTGAATACAACAGCATTTTAACATGATTTAAAAATTTATTCACCATGATCAAATAAATTCATCCAAGGAATGCAATTATGGTTCAATATATGCAAATAAATAAACACAATATACCACACAAAAACAATTAAGGACAAAAGGCACATAATCACTTTAACAGAAGAAGAAAGGCTATTTGATAAAATTCAACATCCCATTATGATAACAATTGTCAACAAATTAGGCATAGGAGGAATGTATCTCAATTCAATAAATCTCATAGATTGCAAACCAATAGATACCATCATCATTAATGGAGAAAAGTAGAAAGCTTTTCCTCTAAGATCTGGAACAAGACAATGATAGCCACTTTAACTATTTTTGCTCAACATACTTGCAAAGCTAGAAGTCCTAGCTAGATCAATTAGGCAAGAGAAAGGAAGAAAAGGCATTCAAATTGGAAACAAGGAAGTCAAGCCATCCTTCTTTGCAGAAAATATAATTGTATATATAGAAAACCCTAAACTCACCACTAAAAAGCTGTTGGACATAAATTCAATAAAGTTGCAGGATACAAAGTAAACTTACAAAAATCAATCACATTCCTTATACACTAATAGCAAACTACCTGGAAAGTAAATCAAGAAACCAATCTTATTTATAATTCACACACACACACGCGCGCGCACACACACACACACACACACACAGA
Organism: Heterocephalus glaber; assembly: GCF_053883595.1. Classification (NCBI taxonomy): domain Eukaryota; kingdom Metazoa; phylum Chordata; class Mammalia; order Rodentia; family Bathyergidae; genus Heterocephalus; species Heterocephalus glaber. The sequence goes on along the minus strand of NW_028258156.1, from coordinate 18,914,224 downwards.
GCTAAGAATAAATTTAACCAGAGGTGAAGACTCTCTAGAACATGGGTGGTGAACCTATGGCATGCATGGTTTAGCAGGCTGTTTGTACCACTGTCAGCTCTGAAAGGTTTGCTGTCACTGCTCTAAAGTGAAAACTGCAAAACACCAATGAAAGAAATGGAAGTGGATATGAATAAATGGAGAAATATTTAGTTGGAGGAGTTAATAGTTTTTAAAAAGTCTATGTTACACACAATAATCAAATTCAATGTAATTTCCATCAAAATACTAATGACATCATTCCCAGAAATAGAAAAAGCACTCCTGAAAATGAATCCTGTCACAAAAGACCCCAAATAGCTAAAGCAATCTAGAGAAAAAAATATCAATGCTAAATGTACCGAATTACTTGACTTTATATATGTGTGTGTGAAGTAATAGCATTCTTTACTATACTATATAGATACAGATATAGATATATCAGAAACAAAAGTAAAAATAAAGGAAATTTACTCTGTCTTAGACTGGTTTATAAAATTAAGCTAAAAATATCAACTCAATCAGTATCACACTTCTCAAAAGGCATATGTTTCTGTCTGAGGAAGACATAAGGAATTCATTAATCAACCATTATGCACAAAAGAAAGAAAAGAAAGTTAAAAGAAATTAATTAATTAATTAATTAATGGGTGGGCAATTCTTAAATCCACCTGGTGAACTGCTTTTAATATGGAATGCGTATTTTTCCTTCTTGTTTATTAGATACATCTCTCTGAAGTATGTGACAACTCTTCAATACAATCAGTATGTAGTAAGTGGACAACTGGGTAATGGAATCAGATCAAATAAGGTCAAATTGTATTTAGTTGTTTTTAATTAAAGAAGAGTTCTCTTTTAAGAAGTTTACAGAAAATCATCCAATATTTTTTGTTTTATTGAAAATTAAACTAAATCATTTTATCAACAGAAAATGAATGCAACGTAGCAAAGTAGACATATGTTGCTTTGTTTCGGCAGTATACTCATTCAGCTTCTCCCTATTCAGGACATTAGTCTCATAAAATTTCCCAGTAGAATTTCTAAGAGGTAGAATCTCACTGCTTCGGTTATCTATTTGGGAGAGCCCACATTGTGGGATCCTGAGCAGCTAGTTAGTTATCCAGCATTAGTCTAATCTAACCCACTGGGCAGGAAATAGGGAAAGAGTCACACTGCAGAGAACACAGCCACATGGTAGTGTTCATCCTCACAAGCTATGGTCGAGTTGATCTTGAGAAAGGCAGCATAATTTTTAGAATTTGTGAAATAACTAGCCCACAGGAGTAAGAAATTACAGTTTCCCCAGGTTCCCAAACAATATTTTCTGACTCTCTGCTCCAGGATACAAGTTGACAAAAGGGAAATGCCATCTGGATCCTGCGCACAGAGAGCTAACAAGGTGCTGACTCATTTGCCTCTCAATTTAAATTACAGAGGACTTCATGCCCTGTTTCTATCAATGAGCACATTTTTTTATTGTTCCTTTACAGGTGAAAATTCAATTGACTCACATTTTCCAAAAACTTCTTTCCTGGCTATCTTTCCTAAATCCTACATTTCTAGGAAAAGAATTTAAAATTTATGATCACTTAGAACATTTCTAGAAAGTAGGCAAAATCAATCAAAAGACAGCATTATTCACAACAGACCAACAGTGGAAAAGAATCCAAATGTCCCTCAACTGATGACATTAAAATGATGAATGGATAAACAAAAGGTGACAAATACATGCAATTTATTATTTAACCACAAAAAGAAATAAAATATGGTCACACTCTGAAACATTGATAAAGCTTTAAAAATATGCTGAGAGGAGGCAAATATAAGAAGTCACTTATTTTAAGATTACATCTATGTGAAATGTCCAGAATAGGCAAATCCAAAGTTAGAAATAGTTTTGTGGTTGCCAGAGCCGTGGGCAGGGAGCAAGAGGGCAGCAGATTGGTACTGACAGATAATAGGGATAAAACTGTGATGTTTTCTTTTGAGATGATGAAAATATGCTAAAGTTAGATAGTAGTGAAAGTTGTACAAATTACTGAATATACTAAAAAATTATATACTTAAAATGATGACTTTTGTGTTATCTGAATTATACATCGAGAAAAATAAATCTATTACTATCATGTCATGCCAACTCTGTTTTAGAGTTGTGACCTCTGGGTGTGATAAGAGAGTCTTTGCTAGTTAGTAGGTAATTTTTAAATGAATTTTTGTGCTGCTGACCCCATTGAGGTACTAATTTATGTATGAGAATTTTCTTGTAACAAACATTGCTTTCTTCTCTCCTTGAAAAATAAGAACATGTATAAGCAAATGATGGACTATTCAACTAGTACTGAATGATAATTATACTTCTTCATTGGAATCTTATACATCAGGTAAGATTAATACACCATTTTGTAAATGAGGAAGTACAGGATTAAGATAAATAATTTGTATGGATTTATTACTGGGAGTTTGACTACAGCATACATATTTTTCAACACTATTTTTTCATAGTAGACTTTAAATATACCATGGATGAAAGCTAACCAGCCAGAATGCTTATTGCTTCCTCCCTACGTAAGACAGGACAGGTAAGCCTAGTTATTTTGCTCCCTCTCAAGTTACACAGGAAGAAGCATGCCAAAGGCAGATGAACATCCTCATCGGCTTTCCTCCCCATTCACCCACCTCCTATCGCAGTTATGCATGCATGTGTGAGCACACATACACACACACACATGCACACACTTTTCTGAAGTAATACAAAGATGAGATGACTGCTTAAATATAACTCCTGGATGAAGAACATTATTAAAAATCTAAGTCAAGATTGCAGGCTATCTATGGAATGAATGAGTCCACAGAGAGACTTAATGTATTCATTTGATGGTTACAAAATCAAGAGATACCACAAAAATCTGAAATTACAGCATCGCTTAATAAAAATAAAATCAATTGTAATATTTTATGTAATCTAATGTATCCAAAATATTGTCTCACCGTATAAACAACAGAAATGAATATTAATGAAATATTCACATCCTCCTGTGTTAGATAGCAGAGATGTAAAGGCACAAGCTTGTCCCTGGCCATTGAATGTGGCTGCATCAGGAGACTGTTGGAGAAAGTCTTCGTGCCTAACTCCACTCCTTCAATTCATCATTGTAAAAGACCTCAGTAACAATTTAGGATTCTGGAAAAGCCAATATGATATCTACACACTGAACCACATCAGCATGAATAGGGAACAAATGGATGTGTAATAACATCCTACTAGGGACATGAAATAGAATGCAGGACTGCTTCTGGTTTGTTATAGTCTCTTCACTTCAGCACACCAAATTGGTATGGGGTGTGACAGTCAAATAAACTGACAAGAACTTTTCAAACTCGGAGAAATATTCCACAATATTTGAATCATCAGGGTTTCTCTCAAGTTTCTCACTCTTTCACAGCAATAACAAAAATCTTCAATGTCTCATTACCTGGTTATTCTACCTGTCAAGCTAACCCATTATGATCTCATTCTGCATACTTTTGAAATATTATGGGGAAAAGGCATAATGTTCCTGGGGTAATGGGATTTTCCATGAAAATTACAAGGCTGGCATTCTAGAATTACTGGCTAAGAAAAAGTCAACTTCTACTCATATCATCAAACATTTCTATTTAAAAGATCCACAGTCCAGTTCCCTGCCCCATAATCTCCCCTTAGTGGTTTAAAAATTTGGGGTAATTATAATAAAATAATAATAAATAATAATTTTTAAATTGGGGACCACTGTTTCTGCATCTATGAAAGTACATATGGGTAGGCATATTCACACATGTCACATAACATTAAAAATATTCAAAAACACTAACAGCTATCTTTCCTACCCTTACTTTATTATTACTAGATTTGCTGAGAAAATAAACTATTTTTTACACTTGTTCAATTCAGACATTTACAATGCATGCATGTGTTTGTATATGTGTATAGAATACAGTATAGTATATATATTTTTATATATTAATCCTTTATAAGGGTTAAATTTCATGATAGTTAAGATAAGTATATAATTTAATTATTTCAAGTTTTGAGAGCTGAGCATGAGAGGACCCAAAGTTGGGGAAACATTAAGTCCTATATGAATCAGAACTGCTTTACACTGAAATAAACCATGAGTGGTTTACGCCCTGGGCTGCTGCCTCCAGTGATAGTTAGGCCATTGCTCACTTGAGATGCTATTAAGCAAATGCAACCTATCTCCATTATGAGAAAAGCGTCAGGTGGAATATAGTAACAAACAATAGAAATGAGTACTGCTACATCACTGAGCATTTATAGGCCACTTGAGTCAGGTAGCATGTAAGCAATTTTGCTTGCATTTTTGACAGCTGATCTGCAGCTTCCAGGAATGTGCTAAGAGTGTGGCACCATGTTTTCGTAGTACAGGAAAGAACACTCCCTCTGTCATTGTGATGTATTCTCTCTTCCTCTTTATAGTACCCACCTTCAAACCCCCAGTTGCTACCTTCCCTGATTGATACAGCTTGAGGACATGCAGCTCCAGCTGAAACCCTTTCTGGGTGATAGAAACTGGCCCAGTTCTTGTTTATCTGTGGAACAAGACCAAGAGCACTTGCAGCTTTTGCTTTGACACCTTGGGAGTCACAACCTACCACCACACTCTCCTCATCTTTGAAGAGGGCTCCCTATGTAGAAATAAAAATAGAACTGGAAAAGGGAGACCTTGGAGACTTGTTGGCAAGGAGCATTAAAGTCAGCTGCACTGTGTGATTGATTGCAAAGGTTATACCCTACCATACTCGTGGAGAATGAATAAGGGCCAGGTCTTTGGATTTCCAGTCTCTTGTGGATGAGAATTATATTGCATAATATCAGCCACTCCTGGGAATTAGAAAACTCTTTGCTATCATTAAAACCAGGAAGAGTTCAGATTGGAAGGACTCCCTAGTTCACCCAGTAGAGACACAGAGAACTAGAAAGATAAAGCCAAAGATTGTGTCAAATCGAGAAAAAAAAGGCTTCCGTAATGTCTGCATAGCTACACACTACAGGAATCTCAGAACGACTGATCTAGTTTGAATATTCAAAAACTTTACATTGATAATAATGACAGGAACCTTTATTATAGGTCACCTCTCAATAACAATAGCATAATTGAGCAAGTCAATATATCATACCTAATGGAAATACAAATGAATTGGCTTGTAACACACTGTGATTTTTGCAGTCAGCTCTACACCTAATGCATTTTTGTGGCCAGCTGTTTATCTTGTAGCTTACATAATAAATACAAGGTGCAATATGCATTTAAATGGTCACTTAAAGTATAAAATCTAAATGTTACTAACACTTTTCCAAATGTAATTATTAAAATTGTTGTTTAAAAAATAAATTCATTGCCATAGAAGTCAACCATGAAATGATTACATAAATAGAATGAAGAGTTGGTTTCCATAGGACTTAAATGTATAGGTTCTGCTTAAATATATGAATGATGAGAGAGGTAAAAGGAAATCATGTGGGAAGGTAAAAATGGCTACAGAAAAAAGAATTTTTTTTGGTATTGGGGATTGAACTCAGGACCTTGCTCTTGTGAGGCAGATGCAGTGCCACTGAGCTAAATCCCCAGCCCGGCTACAGAAAATTTTGAATAGACAATTTTCCCCCAAACCTAAACAGTTATATCAAAACTAAGTAAAAACAAAATGAAACAAAAACAAAATAAAGAAGTTGTGATCAATCAGAAATATTCAAAACAACAATAAACATCAAATTGTCACAAAACACTGCTGGTTGATTCCAGACAGCACTGTCTCTAAAATCAGTAAGAAGTTTATAAATCACTATACATTTGAACTTTATGAGTGGTTTATTTCTTTCATCAACAAAGTTAAGAACATTCTCTGGGTTTATCTGAACATGCAAATCCTATTTTAGAGAAGCTATAAAATAGTTTACAAAAACAAAGATGCTCTTATTTTGTTTTCTCTTCCAAATAAAATATGCCATTAGAAGAAATTAAAATAGTGAAGTCAGCTCTTTTCTCATTTGGAAATGGGATGCACACATTTGTGTGCATGTGTGGCTTTCCTTCCTTTCTCTCTAATTGAAACATTCAGCTAGGGCCGGGGATTTATCTCAGAGGCATAGCGCTTGCCAGAAAAGGACAAGGTCCTGAGTTTGATCCCCAGCACCAAAATTTAAAAAAAAAAAGAAAAAGAAAAAGAAAAAGAAAAAAAACCTTCAGCTCTTCTGCAGGTCCTTGGTTCTGACTTCAAAATACATCCCCAGACCAATCACTTCTCATAGCTTTCACAGCTCCCATTCTGGTCCCATCCCTGACCTCTCCTTATCCAGATTCCCGCCAGGACTTTCTAAAGCTTCCACCTCATATGGGCAATTGAGAGATTTTCTTATAAAATAACCTTTAGATCACACTAATCCTCCATCCAGAACCATCCAATGACTTCCCAGGACACTCATTGTAAAATATCAACTTTTCTCAGGCAACAGAATTACTTAATGTGGCCCCTTCCTACTTCTCGAACCACGTTTCCACTGCTCTCTCTATGTTCACTTCACCCTAAAAGTCACACAAAGCCTTTCCTTGTCCCTCAGTCACACCAAGCATGTTCCTGTCTTAGGGTTGTGGCACGTATTAACCCCTCTGCATAAGATCCTTTTTGAAACAAGCTTTACTGAGATACAATTCTTATACTATAAAATCACCAATATAAAGTGTGTAATTTAATGCTTACACTACATTCACAGAATTGCATAACTTTCTCTACTATCAACTTGAAAACATTTTGCTCATCTAAAAACAAATCTCAACTAGCCGCCCATAGAGCCCAGCGGGTAGAACCACGCGGGGAGCAGAGCGCCCAGGACTGACAGAGCCCAGCACAGTCCAGCTGGCCACGCCTACTTGCGACCAAGAGCTAGGAAGGACCCCCCCCCCCCGCAAGCCCACAAGCCACCCGCGGAGCCGCCCAGGCACCTACAACAACAGTGCCAGGCCCCCCACCCCCGCCTCTGCCCTCTTGGCTGTGCAGCTCCCTGGTTCCACACTACGGAGGCACAGGGGAACATAAAGGCCATTGCCCTGAGCTGCAGAAGTGAACAACAGAGAGAGGGCCTCTTTCAGGCTCCCTGATGAAAACTGAAGCCCACTGGAAAAGTGAGGAGAATCTCTGCAATAAAGGCACACCAGACCACAATAATTGGTAAGTTACAGGGGTCATCACCTCCCATCGGAACCTGGACTATCTTCAGGGGAAGGGCGGCTGGAACCTGCAATAGAAACTTGCAGAGTTCAACCCTGCAGCAGAACAGGGAGCTCAACTTGGGACTTGGAGCCAGAAATCTGCCTGAATCTCACTGGTCTGTGACTGGTTTACTGAGACTCATTGACTTATAACTGCACACTTCTGCCCACGTTGTCTATTGTGACAAGCAGAGACATACCCTGAAGGAGGCCCTTCAATTTTAGCTTTTATTTGTTATTTCAAAATTACTATTTTTTTAATCTTATTTTTAATTTTTTTCCTTCTTTTTCTACTCTCTTAAAATCTTTTTTCTTTTTTTTTCCTCTCTCTCTCTCCCTCAATACCTTGCTGTCCCTCATTATTCTTCATCTCTGTTTGTGTTCCTGTTCTGGCCCTAATTCATATTTCCTCTTTATTTTTCTTTTCTTCTCTTTCATTCTCTCACCTGTGTCCTCAGGCTTCACTGCTAACCTTCCCCTATCCTTCTACCTACCTAACCCTCTCTCCCCACAGCCTTCTAACTCCCCATTCCAAAGAGTAAAGTTGCTATATTGAAGTTTATTCACTATAAACGTGTGTTTGGTTGGTCCTTGATTTTGATTTAATTCACACAGTTAAAGATGACAGATTAATAACTACCACAAATTGTCATTTTCTAAGAGGTACTGGATGCTATTGTGTTGCTAATTATATCACTTGGGCTAAGGTATTGTGATTGATCTAATCAGTTGTCCTTCCTGGTACAATGAAAATGAGTCAGACTCAGAGCCATTAAAGAATCAAAACCTAAAGACTAGCTATCTGGAAGACACCTCTGAGAAGCAATCATTCCATAAGGGTTCTAAATACAACAATGATACATACAATAAGCAACTTCAAAATATCAACCCAGGAACTAAACCAAAGACAGTAACAAAAACAAAAATGAGAAGATATTTAAGTAAGGTGACTTCCACCCCAACAAAGGCAAATTCTGGAGGAAATGAGGTGGAAAAGTCCAATAATCAACCACCTGGACACCCTGAACAGATAGCACAGGAAGTAACAAAACAGATGAATGAGGCTCTAGAAAAATTCAAAACAGAAATAATCTCCCAGATAACTACAGAGATGGTGAGCAGAGTGAAAGACATGAATAGAGGCTCTATAACAGAAACAGTTAAAAAAAAAAGATGAGCTCAGAAATATGCTGGAAGCCATGAAATCCCAGCATAAGAAATAAATGGAAACCATGATCGTCCAACATAAGAAAGAAATGGAATCCATGAAACAGATTCAAACAGATATTCAGGAGATTAAAAACTCCACTGAAAGCATACACAACAGATTAAGGAAATCGAATCTGAAGATACAACATCAGATAATAGAAGAGAGGATTGCGGTGAAGGATCATGAAAACAGACATTTCTTAAAAATAGTAAAGGACCATGAGAAATCAATCCAGCAGCTGCTAGATGATGCAAAGAAGAACAACATAAGACTGATAGGAGTCCATGAAAAAACAAGAGAAAATACAATTGACATAAAAAAACTGTTCACATAAGAAATAGTAGAAAACTTCCCAGACAGAGGTGGAGAATTGGACAAACAGATAAGTGAGGCATATAGAACTCCAACTAGCCATGATTAAAAAAACAAATCTACACATAGACATATAATAGTCAAGATCCCAGAAACCCAACAGAAGAACAAAGTCCTACAGGCAGTTAGAGAAAAGAAACAAATCACCTACAAAGGAAAGCTCATCAGAATCATGGCAGATTTCGCAACACAAACCCTCAAATCAAGGAGAGCCTGGAAGTGAAGCATTTCAAGCCCTGAAAGAAAATAACTTCCAACCTAGACTGTTGTATCCTGCAAAATTATTTTTCAAAATCGGAGGGGAAATTAGATACTTCCACAGCAAAGAACATCTGAGAAATTTCATGAACACAAAACCAGCACTCCAAACAATTCTGAACAATATCCTAGAAAAAGACAATGAAGGTCACAACACCTTGAGGCCCAACAGAAGGAAGCCACCAGGCAAGGTAAGAAACTAAAGGGAAAGGGGGGAAAATAAGAAATAAAAGAGCCAACAACAGTAAAACATCATGATAAGTATAAGTCAATATCTATCAATTATAACTATCAATATTAGTGGCCTGAATTCACCAATCGAAAGAAATAGATGGACAGAATGGATTAAGCAAAATCCAGCACTATGCTGTATACAATAAACACACCTAACTCAAAAGGAAATTCATAGACTGAAAGTAAAAGGATGGAAAACAATTCTCAATGCCAAAGGAACCCAGAAAAAAGCAGGCATAGCAATTTTATTTGCAGACAAAGTAGATTTCAAACCAAAACTAATTAAGAGAGACAAAGATGGTCACTTCATACTTGTGAAGGGAACAATCCAAGAGGAAGAGATGACAATCCTAAATATATATGCACCAAATACGAATGCCCCCAACTATACAAAACAAACATTAATGGACATGAAAAACCAAATAAGCGCTAATACAGTTATAGTGGGGGACCTCAATACCACACTATCCCAAATAGACAGATCATCTAGACAAAAAATTAACAATGAAACTCTAGAACTGAACCAAGCTATTGGACAAATGGACTTAATAGATGTTTACAGAGTGTTCCACCCCACAAAATCAGAATACACATTCTTTTCAGCTGCACATGGATCTTTCTCTACAATAGACCACAAGCTAGCTCATAGGACATGTCTAAGTAAATGTAACAGAATTGACGTTACCCCCTGTATAATATCAGATCATAGTGCAATAAAATTGGAGATTAATGACATAAGAAACTGCAAAACACCCACAAACACATGGAAATTAAATAACACCCTTCTGAACAACCAATGGGTCACAGAGGAAATTAAAGAAGAAATTAGACAGTTTCTACAAGTTAATGATAATGCCAGTACAACATACAGGAATCTATGGGACACAATGAAAGCAGTTCTACGTGGGAAATTCATAGCAGTGAATGCCCATATTAGGAAAACAGAAAACTCAGATAAATAACCTAATGCAGAACCCCAAGCTGCTAGAAAAAGAAGAGCATAACAAACCCAAAGCTCATACAAGACAGAAAATTACAAAGATCAGAGCAGAAATCAATGCAATGGAGGCTAAGAGAATGATACCAAAAATCAATGAATCAAAGAGTTGGTTTTTTGAAATAATAAATAAAATTGATAAACCTTTAGCCAACCTTATCAAAAAAAGGAAAGAATAGGCTCAAATCCATGCAATTAAGAATGAAAAAAGTGATGTCACAACAGACAGCAGAAATCCAGAGCATCATCAATACCTACTTCAAAAATCTGTACTCTAATAAAATGGAAAACACAGAAGAAATGGGCAGATTCCTAGATACATATAAATTACCAAAGTGAAATGAAGAAGATGTAGAAATTCTAAACACCCCAATTACAATGAGTGAAATTGAAAATGTAATAAAAAAGTAAGCAGCAAAGAGAAGCCCATGTCCTGATAGCTTCACTGCTGAATTCTACAAGACATTTAAAGAACTATCGCCATTACTCTTTAAACTCATCAAGGAAATTGAAAGGGAAGCAAGGCTTCCAAATTCATACCTAGAAGCAAGTGTTACTTTGATTCCAAAACCAGGGAAAGACTCAACCCAAAAAGAGAACTATAGACCAATCTCCCTGATGAACACAGATGCAAAAATCCTCAGCAAGATACTGGCAAACAGAATACAGAGTGTCATCAAGAAGATCGTATACCCTGACCAAGTCAGATTTATCCCAGGGATGCACGGATGGTTCAACATTTGTAAATCAATAAATGTAATACACTATATTAACAGAGCCAAGGACAAAAATCATATGATCATCTCAATAGATGCAGAAAAGGAATTTGAAAAAATTTAACACCCATTCATGATAAAACCCTACAGAAAATTGGAATAGAAGGTCTTTGTCTCAACCTGATTAAGGCTGTCTATGAAAAACCAACAGCCAACATAATACTGAATGGTCAAAAACTAAAAACATTCACACTAAAATCAGGAACAAGACAAGGATGCCCACTATCACCACTCCTGTTCAATATAGTTCTGGAAACATTAGCCACAGCAACTAGAAAAGAGAAAGAAATAAAAAGAATAAAGATAGGAAAGGATGATATGATACTTCACATAGAAGACCCATAAAAACTCGGTCAAAAGTCTTCTAGACCTAATTCACAGATTCAGTAGAGTAGCTGGATATAAGGTCAACACTCAAAAAACAATAGCATTCTTATACACAAATAGCAGACTCATTGAGAGAGAAATTCGGGAAACAATTCCTTGTACAACAGCATCCAAAAAAATGAAATATCTAGGAATCGACCTAACAAAGGAAGCAAAATACCTCTACACTGAAAACTACAGCACTATAAAAAAGGAGCTCAAGGAAGATATAAGAAAATGGAAAGACATCCCTTGTTCCTGGGTAGGAAGAACGAATATAGTGAAAATGGCCATACTTCCAAAACTACTGTATAGATTTAATGCAATGCCAATTGAAATTCCAATAATATACTATAGAACTAGAGAAAACAATCTGAAGATTCATTTGGAATGAGAAGAGACCTAGAATAGAAAAAGCAATTCTAGGCAACAAAGACATTGCTGGAGGTATCACAATACCCAACTTGAAACTATACTACAAAGCTACTGTGATAAAAGCAGCATGGTACTAGCAAAGAAACAGACCCGAGGATCAGTGGAATAGATTAGAAGATGCAGAAACAACTCCAGACATACCCAGCCACCTCATCTTTGACAAAGGAGCCAACCACACTCATTGGAGGAAAGATAGCCTATTTAATAAATGGTGTTGGAAAAACTGGATTTCAACCTGCCAAAGATTAAAACTAGACTCATATCTATCACCATGAACTAAACTAAGATCAAAGTGGATTAAAGATCTAAATATTATGACAGAAACACTAAACTGTTGGAAGATAAATTAGGTAGAACTTTTGAAGACATTGGCATATGAAAAGACTTTACGAACAAAACCTCAGTAGCATGGGAGCTAGCACAAAGAATCAACAACTGGGATCCATCTTATTAAAAAGCTTCTGCACTGCAAGAGAAACCACCAACAGAGCTAACAGACAACCTACAATGTGGGAAAAAAATTTTAGCAGCTGTGCCTCAGACAAAGGTCTACTATCTAGAATATATAAAGAATTGAAAAAAAATCAGATCCCTCAAATTCAAAGCCCCAATTCAAAAATGGGCATCTGAAATGAACAGACATTGCTCAGACAAAGAAGTAAAAGCAGCAAATATATATATGAAAAAATGTTCAACATCAGTGGCCATTCAAGAGATGCAGATGAAAACAATGCTGAGATTCCACTTCACCTCAGAAAGAATGGCTGCTATCAAGAAGCAGGGGTGTAGAGAGAAAGGAACCCTTCTCCATTGTTGGTGGGAGTGCACACTGGTGCAACCACTGTGGAAATCAGTATGGAGACACCTCAAGGAACTAGGGCTAGAGGTCCCATTTGACCCAGCTATTCCCCTGCTGTGTATCTTCCCAAAAGAATTAAAAGAATCATACCACAGAGATATATGTGCACCCATGTTTATAGTGGCACAGTTTGTAATAGCTAAATCTTGGAAACAGCCCAAGTGCCCATCAACTGGAAAATGGATAAAGAAGATGTGTTTTTTTTAATAAAATCAAGTAGTACTCAGCTATAAAGCATGAAGAACTAGAGACATTTATAGCTAAATGGATGCATATTGAGGCCATACTCTTAAGTGAAATAAATAGGACACACATGTGTAAACACCGAATAGTTTCTGTAGTGTGAGAATTTGAAAGTGTAAATAAGCATTAAAATGATTTAAATGAATAATTCATAATTTGAAATAGGAAAAGATCCAAAGGTGTAAGGTTGTTGGGAGGGGAAGGGGAAGAAGGGAAAGGAAAAATTATGAGAAAAAAAAAATGGAAATAAAATCTATATAAATAGGCAAGGGTGGAGGGGGTGAAGGGCACACAGGTAAGGGGGAAAAAAATAAGAACCAAGATATATCATGTACAGGTACAAGCATCCAATGATAAATGTAAATGTATTATATACCTAAAATGTACCAATAAAAGAATAAAAATAAATAAATAAATAATAAATATAAATTTCATATCTATTAGCATTCTTCCTTTCCTCTTAACACCCCTCACTCTAGACAACCGTATGTCTCTATTTCTATAAATTTGCACGTTCTAGGCATTTTATATGAATAGGAACACACATGTCATCTTAGTTATTGACCACTCATTCTCAGTATAATTTTGTCTATCCATGTGGTAACATGTTTAATACTTGAGTTATTTATCTTTCTGATTAATATTGCATCATATGGATATGCCAGATTTTATTGATCCATTTAATAGTTTATGGATATTTAGGTTATTTTCAGTTTGGGGTAATTATGAATAATGCTGCCAATGAATGCACATGCACAAGTTACTGTGTGGACATATGCTTTTTTTTTAGGTATATATCTAGGAGCAGAGTTGTTGGGTCATATTGTAACTATGTACTTAACAGTTTGTGAAACCACTGGATTGCTGTACAAAGTGGCTGTGCCACTTAAAACTCCAAACACAATGAAATTTTAAAAATTAACAATGCCAAATATTTACTAGAATTTGGAGGAACTGTAACACTCATACATTGTTAGTAAGAGTATAAAATGGCACACCTAGTTTTTAAATCAGCCTTGGAGTTTCCTGTAAAGTCAAATATACATGTATCTCTATAACTCCACTATTCTATTTCTAGGTATTTGCCTAAGGGGAATAAAACAGACACATACAAACACATACAAGAGCACACATACACAAACACACAAATAAATAAATAAGTTCCTAAGAATGTTCAAAGCAGTTTGATTCATGATACCCCAAAACCAGAAACAATGTCTATAGCTAAGAATAAAAAATGAGTTAAAAGAATTCTGATGAGTTCCATATCCATTAACATGCATCATGTTACCTGATGTATGAGCAAAAAGGATAAACTTTAAAAACTGGTAAAAGTCGTCAGATACAAAACACAGATTATATGAGTTATATATTGTATAAAGTTCTGTAACAAGTAAACCCGTGCTGAAAAATTCCATAACAGTTGTTGCTTCTGGCAGAAAGGTTTAGACTAGGAAGAGACACAAGGAAATGTTCAAAGAAAAAGAAAATGTCATTTAACCTGCTCAAGTGTGACTTACATGTGTACATATTTGTCAAAATTCACCAAAATATATATACTTAAGATATGTGCATTTCATTAAAAATAAATTATGCATTTATAAAGAATAAATATATGTGTATGTGACTAATAGAGTGAGAGGGAGAACCAATTCAGTCCGTCACCTTGGACCCTATGTCCATGGTGCCCTGCATCCAAATGGAGTTTACATTCTACTGGGGTGATGGGAAATCATTAAACATCCTCTAATCAACCCCCATGGAGAATATAAAATGAGTCATTTTGGTCCTCAAGGAACCCACGAGCCTTTTCTTTAACCTGTCACTCTGTAACATCTTAAAAATGACTATAGATATGACTAAAGGCAACCTGAAAAACAAAGACAAAATACATTGTTCTTCTGAGCATTCACTCGTTGGTCTATAAATAATCACAAGTTGCTTAAGAGTGAATATTTCGATAAATGATATCTTCAGAATCTGAGCAAAGTTACTGAAAAAATTAAAATAAAATGAATTCAGAATACCATGAATTAATGGGAAATAAGCAAGCTGAGTTTACCCTTAGCAAGGTATACCAGTTCATTTCTATATTATTGCATTAAGATGTAAAACATTAGCTTCATAACATATTATATTTCAAAAATATACTCAAGCAATGTTCACTAAGATCACAGCTATGTACGATTTATTTAAAATTCTCAAAGACTAAAAATACAGGAAATTGATGAATGAGGACTCATCTTTGGGAAATGCTTCCTGATCAGGTATTATAAGAGTAGTATTACATCCAATAATTTGAGACAGTTATTAAGGAAATTCGTGGTAAGCTAACCCACACATTAATTAGATTTGCTATTACTACGAAAATAGGAAGTGTTAAAAACATCAGTAGAGACTGGCTATTGTCTATGGAGAGAGTGAGGAATTTACAGAAAAACAACAAAAGGACTGTTATTCTGGTATTTGTTGTTCATTTTCAATGTAGAATGATGCATACTGAATATTTAAGAGCAATCATAAATAGTCTATGACTACAATCTAAGAAAAAGATTACTATAAACTTGAAAACAGGGATGGCCTTTTTTCCAGAGACTTCTTTAGTAGATTCTTCCAGGCTAGTGTTCCCTGCACATAGAATGGAGAGAAATGCTTTTATTTATTCCTAAAACTAGCCATAGATAGACTCATTGCCCTGCATTAGGTACTAAGTACTCAGTCACATCTCAGGAAAAAATAGGAATAAATAAAGGATGGATAGCAATTGTTAATGTATTTGGAAAGAAACTTAGGAGGACGTCCACAAAACATCCTGAATGAGGCATACAAAATTCTGCCTCTTACCTTAACAAAATGCAACAAGATTCTGGTAAGGGAGAATTTTTTTTAAATTATTCCAGATGCATCTATGCCTAAGAGTGTTTGACAAAAGCTCCACAAACAGAATAAGATAAATGTATAATGTCAATGGGAACATACTTATGTTAAAGTGCTGCACAAAATCCACATTCTAGATGAAGTGAACTAAAAGCTAATGCAATTCAACTTCATGAGTTTTATAAGGAAATTGTGTCGCTATAAAGTAAAAGGTCAAACATATAAACAACTGGGATGTGGATCACTTCCAGCCCAGAGCTCCTCATAATATCTCCTACTGCCCTCAAATCAGGACCACTCCCTGAGATGCAAATTTAGGAGCTATACTTAATAAGCTACACTATCCTCCTATCTCTGCCTAATCACAGCTAGTATTGGTATTCAATTACAACCATGACAAATGGTTCATTTCCAGAATGTGAGATGAAAATAAAGCTAGTGGCACAAAAAGATTAATTTTATCTTAAATATAATATGAAAAATTCAGTCTAATAATTGGATAAGTACAAACAATTTAGCATATATATGAAAAAAGAATTCTAAAGATTAAATATTTTTAAAGTAAATGTAGAAGAATAAGATTAGGGACATGAATAGTGAGTTAATTCACTCAGACTATGCAATAAAGACCTCACTTAACCTGTTCAAAATAACTGAACAAGCATGGTAGTTAATGCTTTGATTATAAAAATATCCTCATGTGCTTAGAATTAAATATCCAAAAACGCATTGTTAATATTCATTCAAGTTGTTCTTAAGTAAAAGCCAAGAGTCCTCTCATTAAACATGTTCAATATTCAAGACTTGAATATTTCCATGAAAATTAGCAAAAGAGGCATTGGCCATATTAGGAGACTGAATGTTTGTTTTTCCCAAAAATTCATAAATTGAAATCTTAATGACCAATATAATAGTGTTACAAAGTGGGGTATTAGAGAGGTTATCGGGTCATGGAAGGGCAGTCTTCATGAATGGGATTTGTGTTCTTATAAAAGGGATTTCAGGGAGCTCTTTTGTTCTCCTTCTGCCATGTGAAGAAACCACAGGAAGTAAGCCATCTGCAAGAAGGCCCTCACCAGAACCTATGTTGCCAACCTTAGCTCAGATTTCCAGCTTTGAAAAGTATGAGAAATAAATTTTGATTGTTTACCAACCACCCAGTATGGCATTTTCTTATAGAAGCATGAAATAAGACAGTGTTTCTGCATAATTAATATCCAGGAATATTCAATTGACTTAAATTGATAGCTACATAATTAGAACTACCAAACTATTTTTTTTTCATTGCGATCATTAATCTGTCTTCATAATAGATTGGAATGTCTCAAGTTCAACTACTTCATTCAGATTTTATATTGTGGCTGTTTAGGAGAGTAGTCCATGTAAATATAAGGATGAAGGGAAGATAAATTTTTTTCCTACCTCTGTGTACTTTTCCTAAATCTACCACTCTCATTCTAGTGTGAAGGGACAAACAACACTCAGCATCCACTACTGACATAGATTACTTTGTATAAATTTTAAGGATAAGAAAACTGAATTGTACAGAGTAAACTACCTTTCCTAAAGTCACACAAAGAGTAAGTCTAAGCTGATTCCCAAGGCGATGCTTTTTCCACATGCAGTCATGACTCTCTGTAATGCTAGGATGGGCATGGGAGCTGGGATGGAGAAGGAATGAAAACTGCAATAGCTATAATTTTCCTTGGAAAATTATCTGGAAACAGTATAGTTAAAAAGAGTAAAAGGCTCAGTGAGAAAGAGGCTAGTTATACCACTTAGTGGCCATCCTCAGATGAGCAAGCCACTCCGCATATTCTAAAGCCTCTGTCTTCTCATCTACAAACTGTGGTAACAGTGCTTCTTCCTCCATAGCACTGTAAAAATAAATACTTAATCACAGGTCCTGGTACTAATTGTGAACTATTTTTCTCTTTTCTTTTTTGGTTAACTGAATTTCAATCTATTTACTGTAATTTGTAGTAAATATCACATTTTCAGAAAACTTGCTCCTCCTAAGCATCATTAAAGATGAGGTAGAAATTACCTGACATATTACTACAGGGTAAAATCATCTTCTCCCTTTCCAGATTTTTCTTAAAATACAATTTTCCTAAACATGAGGTTTGGCCATCTGCCAAAGACTCCAACAAGGTGTAATTTTTGCTACCAGCAGTCAGACACACTGTGGTAAAGACCCAGCATTCGTGAAGGATTAAACTAGATAGACTTCAAGCTCCTTGTGTCTTGTCAATTTTCAGCTATATGTTGTTATACATTGGTAGTATTTTTTTCTTCAGTAAAACGACTTCGGCATCTAGAATGCATTTTTGGGTACCTACGGTCATGTCTTGCACCCAGTATGGGATGATGCACTAAGTGCTAATGACATTAAATAGGCTTTCTGGGAATTTTTCTCATTATCTGACCACATAGAGGCAACATTTCAGAAGTTCAAAACCTCTACTCCAAGTAGAAAGTCTCCTGGTCTTCTCTTGTTTTACCTATGAAATTAATATTCTTCTTACATATTATCAGAATGTTAGAAATGTTCTGTAATTATAGCATCGAAAATAAGCTAACCAAAAGAAACCTGCTAGCCATTTGCAAAAGATTGCAATGAGTTTCAGTAACCTGAAAGAAGCCGTGAATCATTTCTGATATTGATTCATTGCTAGCTCTGGATTAGACAGGGTGCCATGAGATGCCTTCAGGTATGAACTCAATGACTGTATGCTAAACAGATTAATGTAAAGCTAAAGTCAGTGTAATAAGACAGAATAGAAGATTTGCAAAGCCATCAATAGAATGCCTTCCCCGGTGATTTCCAAAGAAGGTATTATACACAGGTTCATGGAAATATCATTTAATGGCCTTAAAATTCTTCATTTTGTTTGTTTCTAGAATCAAATTTAAAAATATTTTGTTTTTTTATAAATATATAAAAATTTGTACACAAATATCTTATCATTCTTTGCTTGTTATCTATTAAATTGATATACTACTAATTTCCTTTAAGGATTTTAATATGAAACCTAGTTAAAATTTCAGCAAGTTGTATAAAACCCTTTGATCAGAGATAGTTTTCTGCTTTCTTCACACTCAGAAAGGTCTCTCTTGCATCTCTGGTTATAAGCTTTTGTGCGTGCTCAGTTGCTATCTACCAAATACAGATAAATTAGATCAGGTTGAATATTTAGATCATTTCAACTTTATGTAATACATTTCACTAAGTATTTTGAGTGGACCTAGACATCATCAATATGTTAGTTTCTCATAAAGGTGAATGATGTCTTGATTCTTTAACATCATCCATTGATGGAGACAGGTATTTCTCAAAATGTGACAAATGAGATGGAATCACCTGCACAGTGGCTATCAAAAGGCCAAGTTCCTGAGTCTCACACCAGAAATAATGAATCAGTGTAATTATCAGAGGCATTCCAAATCTGTATTTTAAACAAGCTTACTGTGTAATTCTTGCAGAAAATGAAATCAGAATCATTGATGTGGCTGTAGTAGCCAGGGATTAAACAGTAGCTGCTATATAAGAGAGTGCAGAGAGCCAGCTAACAAATTCAAGAATTACCTTTCCCATATACCTCTAAGATGAAAATGGTAATGACAGTTTATGAACCTTGGCACAAGTCAGCCCCTCCCTTGTATAACCTTTTATAAGTCACTCAATCTTCATTTTCTCATATGTTAATAATATCTACCTTACAAGGATATTAGCTCTCTTCCTTTACCTTAAACATCTATTTAATCCCATGTGTCTCAGTAAAAAAGACAAATAGTGACACAGTTCTTGCTGTCTTTTACATTTTCCAAATGAGAAAACTGAAAGCTAGGAATTATGAGCTATCTCGGGCCTTTCAACAAAAAAAAAAATCACAAATTCTGTATGATTGTATCAAACAATTCAGACTTTTTTCTGTAGTTACTTTTTGCCAAATTTACCACAATTATTCTTTAAAAATTAAAGTCATCACCTCTGTTAGAATATTTTTACAGTGAAATGAACAAAATAAATTATAGTGTGTTCCATTATTGACTTTAGTCATATTACAGAAGGGGATTTGTGACAGAACAAACTAGAAATAATAATGTTATTAAATCTCACATTAGCCAGTTCATCTCAACAATGTCTAATCTTTCTCACTAGACTGAAGGCTCATAAAAAGGCCACCTCCTCTGTACTTGGCCATTAACAACAGCACTTGGCATAAAGATTTTATTGAATACATTGCCCCTCACTATTCTCAGGTTCTGCATCTACAAATTTAACTAACCAATGACAGGAAATATTTTTAAAAATAACTCGTACCCATACTTAACATGCACAGAATCTTTTCCTTATTCCCTAAACAATATAGTATAATAACTGTTTACAAAGAATTTATTTTATATGAAGTACTATAAGTAATCTAGAGATGATTTGAAGAAATGTGTGTAGGTTACAGGCTAATATTATGCTATCTTAAATAAGGCACCTACAGATTTTGGTACCCTGGGGGGTTACCAGAACTAATGTCCCACGGATACCAAGAGGCAACTGTAGTTTCAAGTGAATAAATGGATTTTATATCTGTTTATACTTCCATGTCTCTTCTATTCTAGGTAGAGGTGAAATATTGCTTTCCTTCTGCAGCTACTTTGGCTATTTATTTACTTATATATGCAATCAACGTATATTTGTAATAATTTGCAAAGCTTTACAAGAAATTTAGTGAAATGCTTACTCATTTATTTACTAAGCAGATAAGAAGTACATCCTATTCAAGAGAATTTGAGAATTATTAAATATTTCAAAAAGTACATACAAGTGGGGTATGATGGTGCATGTCTAATAAGCATTGTAGGCAGAAAGATCTTAAATTGGAGGCTAGCTTGGGCACTTAGTGAGACCCTGTCTCAAAATAAAAAATAAAAAAAGATTGGCAATGTAGCTCAGTATGAAGTCCCTGGGTTTAATCCTAAATACCCCCCTGAAAGTACATATAAAACTATATAGCAATAATGAGGTTTACCACTTATTACTTAACTAGGCTCTGAATATACATTGCTCATTCATCCCACTTTGCCTTTGAGTGTCAAAGAGAGGTAGCTATCTGCTAAATGTACAAAGTACAGTCAGATACAGTGGTGCAATCTTGAAATTCCAGAACTCTTGGGAGGCTGAACGAGGATTGAAAGTTTGACCCCAGCCTGTGCAGCTAGCAATCAGCAAAACCTTATCTCAAAATAAAAAATTTTTAAAAAGCAGAGGACACAGGACTCAATCCCCAGTAACCCTACAAAAAAGAAAAAAATAAAGTTCAATCAATTTCAGGCTTTCCTTCCAAATATGGAAATTTTGAGGAGGACATCATGAGTACTTCGGCCTAATACAGTGCAGTCAGTTAGGAAGGAACTTTAGAGATGAGCTAATCTTTGGTATTTTACAAGTTCCTTTTCTTGAAGCCTAGAATTACATTGTGGGCTCCTTTCACCTTCAGATGGTTCTGATAGCTCATCTGAAGGTAACATCCAAGACTTACAGGGATCATTTGTAGCCTTGTGACCATGCAGACGGCACCGAAGTGGTGACCTCTGATTGCAGAGCCCTTCCAGAAGCCACGGACCTCCTTCAGGCTATGTCTTCTGCTCACTGTCCACAGTTAGTTTCCCAACTTTGGGCGATCTTGGTGTGCTGGCAAGATCATTGAGATCACAATAACATCTGCTGCTTTTCTCTATCAGCTCTGCTTTCATAATGACCTAATAATGTCTTATCTGACCTCTAGCATCCCAGACACCAAGGTTCCAAGTTCATCATTAATCTTCAATATGTAAATGAAATGATAAAGGCATCATCTCAAAGTGAACTGGAGTCAGCCACACTGTGGAGTTCACTGGAGATGTACTCTGCTCTATTTTCACCTTTTAACGTTCTTTAATTTTTTGAGATGGGGTCTCGCTATGTTGTCCAGATTGTCTTGAACTACTGTATACCACCACCCAAAGCTACCTATCATTTTTAGTGAGATCCATTTTTCTCCGTATGGTGGATAACTGACATGTCACAAAGCTAGCACAGAGTTAACCCACAGAATCAACCTTTTCTAAGAGCCCTGAAGAATCCTGGACATGAAAATATTTTCATCAGTTAAATACTTGCATATCATTGGTGAAAATGCCATACTAGATCTACTGATGAAGTCCATGAGGACTCAGTCTAGCACTTTATTTTATTCCAATCTATATACTAGACCCTTATAATATCAGCCCTAAGGTCAATAAACAACAAATCTCTTTGGTTATATCTGATTTAACACATGAATTAAAGTCATTAAGGCTTACTTAGTACCCAGGGAAATTTTAGGGATCTAGAATGTTTAAAAGCTGCATTTATATTTCCCTGGAGATATGCCTCAGAGATTTTGTGAAAGACTTTAGGAGACTCTTTTAAGATTTGTTGCTTGTGTTTATGTTTGTTGTTTTATGAACTCTTAACTTTTGGAGTATAAAATGCCTAGCTTGCTATTTGGTCCTATATATGGTTAAGATTATTATAAATCTATGGGAAGGAACTATATAAAAAAGAACTCATTGGTCATAGTCACAGTGAAGGGAACTATTCTAGTACCACTGCCATACATGGTAAAATTTTTCCAAGGAATATTTATAGCAAAATAATTATTTTTATCTTTAATGAGTCCTAAGATATTTATAAACAGCTGGGATTTTGAAGGCTTTATAAATCTCAGGTCTTATGGACAGGGAAATCTGCCTGACCAACCAAAAAAGTGCACAGTTTTAAATAAGGAATTTTGGAGAAATATCTAATATTTGATCCGGTCTCTTATTAATTAAAAATTACATATGTATTTAACAATATCTATTGAGCAATTATTGAAAGCCAGACACTGGGAATAGAAAGTAAATATCAACTGACTGGTCAGTATACTATAATGACACGCTGATCTGTCATTAGATGACATGCAGATGGTAGGTTAAAATGATACAAAATTGAAAGCAGTCACTGGGGGAGTTGATGTCATTTGCTTATTCAAGAATCTTTATTACACCCTAAAAATAAGATCATTTTCCTGTATAACCACAAAATAATCATTAAAGTCAGGAAACTGGTGTCAAGAAAGTCCTCCTCTCTAATTTTAGAATTCAGTTCAAGTTTCAGTGAATGTCCCAATAATGTCATTTAAGCAAAAGACATCCAGTCCAGGATCACATGCATTTACTTGTCATTTCTCTTTAGTCTCTTTTAATCTGAAACAATTTGTCTTTTCATGGCTTTCAAGGACCTGACACTTTTGAAGATTACAAGCTAGGTATTTTGTAGAATGTCCCCTAGTTTGAGTTTGTCAGCTATTTCCTCATGATTCCACTCAGGCTATGCATCTTGGGTAGGAATATCACAGAAGCGATGATGTGTTCTTCTCACTGCTTCTGCCAGGTGGTACATAATTTTAATTTTTCTCATCACTGGTGATAACTTCGATCTTTTGATTAAGGAAGTGTCTGCCTAAGTCAGCCACTGTGAAGTTACTTTTTCTTTTTGTAATCAATCAGTGCTTCATGGGGAAGTATTTTGAGACTATGTTAATATGGCATGCATGATCAAATGTTAAATTTCTTTATGCATTTATATCAATATGAACTAATGGATTTGTTTCATTCAAGTCGTATCATCTGAACATTTTATTTTAGTGTTGAAGTTATGTAATAATTGGTCACTAGGAGCCCCTTGAACCTGACTCCTTTGTCCTTTGGCAAGTTCCCATCATTTTTTGAGCAATTCCTACTTCCTAACAAAATAAAAAACCAAGCCCATTTTGTACTTTCTTTGTCCTACTCCTAGAAATAGACTTTATACAAAGGAGTGTCATTCTTTAGTTAAATAATATATAGAAATCAGAACACACCATCTTTTTTTCATTTTCAGGTTTTGCCTCTGAGGTGCTGTCTTTATTTCCAGGATGAGATCATGTCTCCTTCTTAGACAATCAATGAAGGAACATTTGCTACCTTTAGAGAAAATATCTTTTTGAGTCACAGCTGCGTAACCTTTCCTTGTGGACAATTTAGCTAGCATTAGTACGTTTTGCAGCAATTAGATTTCTATAAGATTGAGTACTGAATATTATCCACAGAGTCTGGTTCTTCCTCTTACCTCTTCCTCAATGCCAGCTACATATCATTTTCTTAGATACCTGAGAGCCTTGCTTACTTATCTTCAGCCTTAACCATTTAAATAAGAATGCTCACAACTCTAAGAACAAACAACACTGGCATACTTGGGATTCTAAATTCATTCAAGGCCAAAAATTTAATTTGCATCTCCTCCCACAACACAAACAAACACAAAGAACATCCTGGGAGATGTTAAGCCTCTCCAGTAATACACAATAATTGTTATTACCAACAGAAGGATTAATTTCCCAATCTGAAAAGATTTGGGTCAATAGTATTCTGTTCTCCACAAGAAAAATAGGTGAATTCCTACTTTATATTTCATTAAAAGGTCCAATTAAATATATTTTCCAGAACAAAGGAACATTTTATTCTACTCTTAGAAAAAAGAAAAAAAACTGCTTGCAGTTTTGAAATAACAAGGCTTCTAATCTCAATTATGTAGGTTTTCAAAACTCTCAGAGCCAAGGGTCTCATTCAGGATACCCCACAGCAGGATGAGTTTTAGATGTGAAATAAAGGCACGATACTGAGGATGCGCTGAATCTTTTCAATGTGGGAGAGTTCAGTGCATTTGCAGATTGCCAGAGAGAGTCCACAGTGTGGGAGGGGCTGGGGAAACCGAGAGGGCACAGTTAGAGAAGCAATCAATGCTGCAGAGATGTGACTGGTGGGACCAGACAGCAGGTGGAGGGTTTGGCCTTGGCCACTAGGAGGGCATTCTCTGTCCCTGAAAACAGCAGGAAAAGTTAAGAAAGAATACAGCAGATGCAAAGAAACCTACAGAGACTACAAAAGATAAGAGGTTGATGTGTTCCCGCATGGAGGCTCCCACCTTCTCAATAAAGTCAGAGGCAGGATTGAAATCCTGAAGAAGGGTAGTGAAGGTTTTTACAAAGATAAGTGAAATAAAGCAGAGTAACTTTGGCCAATACAAGGCATACAAGATGAAGCTACAAATTTGCAAAGTGAAAATCTGGTTGTCAATTTTGGGGGCTGCAGCCCAGGTGACAAAATTACCAACAAGAATTTATTCCAGAAACCAGGTGTTCTAAGGAAGACATAGTCTTTGACGAGGCAGATGAAATATTGGAGTTGGGTGACTGAGAAAGAAAATGAATTTCTGACTGGGGTGATAGATTCAATGAAGAAGCAATGAGTGATCTGAGAAATATCAATAAAGGGAGGTGGAGGTAAAGGGAATAATGGAGAGAACAGAAAGGAGTAGGACCTTAGAGCTTATAACTGGGGAGGAGCAGAGGTTATGGCGGACAACTAGGGCCACAGAAATGGACAGGTGATAAAAGTTTCTAGTATTGAGGCAGTTAGGAAACTGAGCAAAGAGTTTGGGAGGGCTGTTTACATGGACCCAGAGAGATGATAAGAACTGAGATGAAGTGGAAGGCTGAGTCTTAGATGTAAAATCTTCAATATATTTGAGGGCAAGCATGACCAAAAGGCACATATATACACACACACACATGGACATACAAGTGAGTGAGTAAATATATGTAAGAGGATGAGTTACAACACACATGCAGAGACTTCAAGGGAGTGACAAACAGCATTGTGGAATTAGGAAAATGCAGAGGATGAGGCTCAGGAAAGTGACCAGCTGTCACCACTGAGACAGTCAGGAGAAGCCATGGCCTTGAAGGAGAGCAGGGGACCAGGAAAGGCAAGAAGTCATCCGAGGCCTGGGGCTGCTGCTTGGTGGTAGCGCACTTGCCTAGCATGGGTGAGGCCCTGTGTCTAATCCCAGCACCACAGGGCATGAGGAAAAGAAGCCAAATGAAGAGATTATGGATTATTGTCAATGTCCTCATAACTGATTGGAATTTCCGAAGGGAAATCATATAAAAGACTGTGAGGGAAGAAACCAGCTGATAGGTCCAGAGAAAAATAAGCTCAGAAAATGGAGACAAGAGAAAAGAGGACAAATGACCAAAGGGAGCTACATTTTGAATAGCAGCCACTGATGACAGAATGTCAGGGATGCAAAAGAAAATGTGATTCCCTAGCCTTGACAGTTTGAGTGTAATTTGGGTATAACATTTTCTCAGTGCTGATACAATCTGAGATGCAAGGTAATATCGGAGGCTTCATTAATGGGTGCTCTGGAGTGCTTCTCAAACATCAAAGCAACGCTTAGAGTATACAGAATCAAGAGGTGGCTCTGGAGCCCCCGAATTGGATAGGGGTATTTTTTGTGTGGTTCATGATTTGCCTGTTTATGGTAAGTCACAGTTAGACAGCCCCTTCCACAATCCCATACCCGGGCCACTATACATCTCTTGGAGAACTATATATTCGCAAGAGGAGATTGGGAGTCTATTTTGCCATTATTTGATGATTAGAAACAGTATCTCTGAAAATAGCAGCTTATGACTTTAGCAATAAGATGCTTGGTCAACTAGTTCTTCCTCTAAAGCTTTTTCTTCATTTTCAAATTAACTTTCTCTGCTTATATACGGTAGCACCTGACCCAGAAATGGAGTCATAATCTCATTTTTTGCAGCTCGATATGTGGCCAGGACAATTTAGCCAATAAACAAGCTAGCCAGCATTTTATCCCAACTTTGCTGTATATGGGATTTGATTTATTACAGGACCTCAAATCATTTATAGAATCACTGAAGGATTGAAGAAATAGACATTTGTTTGGGCTTCTAGACTCCCAAATCACAAAGAACAGGACCACTGAGGGGATCTCTGTCTCTGCTACAACTAGAGGCTGCCTTTAGAATTAAGGCAGTGCCATGACAGCCAGTGGCTCCAGAAATACACTTTCTTTGTTAGATTTACCCCACCCTCTGCAGAGTTCTAAAATCAAGTCTCATGAAAGTATTTCTAATGACAGACTCCACATCACATCCTGAGTACTAGAACTGAAGGAATTCTTACTTTCCCGCATCTGCAAAGCAGAAAGTATACTAGTAACAGATGAAATTATATTCTGAATGAGCAATAAGTAGTACCACAATATTTTACCCATATTTGGTCACCAGGTCGATAACTCCTTCCATCAAGAATCTCACTTCTTTGATCAAGTCTATATGAGATTTCTTATCACTCGCTCCCTATTCATAAGGAGATAATTCCCAAGTTCTAAGATGCCAACCTGGAAACGGAAAGGAGGAACTTGAAATTTGAATTTCTTACTCTTGCTTAACAGGTTTCATTCATACAAGTAAGGGGCATGAGATAGAAACTCATCATTTACCTGTGAATCTAAATCCTAAGTAATAGTAAATGCATGGGTTTTTTTGACAGAAAAGGATCTACCTGCCACATTCTTAGCAACTAAAAATGATGATCATGAGACAGCTTTAGATCATGAGATGATCTAAAGCTTCAAACAAGCAATGATGTTGCACTTGTATGAAACAAGTAAGAAACAGAAATCAGGCCATGGACCTGAAACTTTTAATTCATTCCAAAAATTTTTTCCATAAAATTTGGTTTGAGATTGAGTGTGCTTATTTTCAGGTACAAATTTAAACAGTGCATATGATTGAAACTAAAGTTTAAAGTACTGAGGGAAACGAAAGAAAGAAACAACTTCAATGCATGTATATGAAGAGGCTATCAATTATATTTCTGGGTCTTGAAGCAGAAACATCAAAAAAAAAAGAAAAAAAAACACCCTCACACAGCATTTTGTATGGATATTGGACTCTTCCTGTCACTTTTTTGGCAAGGTCCTAGAGTAGAACTATGACCCTGAGTAGACTTGGATCCTTTTATGGATGGTAGAAACATTCCCAGTATCACTCTCCTGTGGAAGAGAGGGGATGCCAATAAGAGTGTGACATTCAGGGAATATGTGGTAAAGGAGAGGTCATGAGGTGCTGCCACATGGGCAGATTCAGTCAACAAGCAGGTTTGATTCAGATACCACTGTGTAGGGGCTCATTATTGCTATGTTTTATTTTATTGCTTTTTACTTTGTATTTTGTTTTTTCATTGACTTATCAATCTAGAATTTAAAAGAATAGCTTTCTATCTCTTTTTAGGTGTCCTTGCACCTTTGTCTCATATTCTGTACTAAGAACAGAGAATTCTGCTATGCTCAGTCTGCTGGAATCCCACTATTCCCTACTGTTCCTTTAATTGGCTCATTTTTACCTATTTCAAGTTTTCTGACATGTCCCTGAAGGCCTCTGAGCTGATGACTTCTGTCTCAAGAGTCAATGAAAGGAAGTCACACCTTTCACTTGGCTCACTCTCTAGAGGATGCCCCCAGTGCACTCCAGATGTGTGGAACTCACAGCTGGTCAAAGAGGCTGCCAGAGGCTCTACAGGGGGTGATGTGGCCAACACATCAGGCCTGTGTGGTTGGTACTCAATAAATGCTTGAAATACATGGAATAATACATGAAAATAAAATGGGGAAATATAGACATTGAATTTTGTTCTTAATTTTATTCATTTAAGAGATGATTACTTTTTTGTTCAAAGTCTGGATTCTGTTCTTATTTATAACAAGTTTCAATATGCTAAATGAATATTACCTATACTGTATACAACATTATGATATGTTATGAGATACACACCTAAGCTAAATCTCACTTTCTTAAGAAATTTAATCAAAACATATCTATAAAATGATCAATATTATTCCCTTGAACTTTGCAGAAAACAGTAATAAAAATAATTAATCAGAGTCATATTTACACTACTTTAAGACTGATCATTTGTTGATTTTAAATAATATATTTCCTTTTATTAAAATAAGTAAACATGCTGATATAAATGTAAATGTTTTCAACCATTTCAAATATGTTTAAATTTTACACTTCTCTGTTTGACGGTAGAATTAGCTGAATCAACTCTTACTTGAAATGACATGTAAAATACAAAGATAGCCTTAATAGGCAAGGTAACTAAAATGATGCAAGTATTTTCAAAACATTAAACCTATAATAATGCTTATCCATTCTAGAGATGAATGTCAGTTTTATTGCAAATAACCTACCAATGGTGTTGTTATAGATTATGGAGTCCAGCTGCTCACCTTAGGTAACTCAGTCTGAACATGGGCAGGTGAGGCAGTGTCCCAGAGTCTTAGCTTTCCTCTGTAAAAGACAGGACATAGGAGCTGGGGATTTAGCTCAGTGGTGCCATGCTTGCCTCGCAAGCACAAGGTCCTGAGTTCAATCCCTGGTACCCCCCCCAAAAAAAGATAGCACATAAAACCCATGTCATGGTGAAAGTTTAATAAAATGAAAAAGATTTTAATACTATGTACCCACATAAGTGTTCTGTGAAAGTTGCAAAATGAAAATATTAAATAAATATTCCTAGATCAATAAGAAAATCAACAAAAGTCAGGTGACAGATGCCAAAAACACCTAGCTAGAATCTTCTGAAATAAGTGGTTTTTGCTTTTTCCATGATAGCTTAGAATATATATTTTCATATAAATAAAATATGTCCATTTATTTCATTTAATGTCCATATCCATTTACTTTTGATCTTTAAGATTGAATTGACCCAGCACAGAGGAGCCTTCGAGGTCAACCTGCCACAGCTCCCAGTACAGAGTAGGAGGCTTCTGGGCCAACCTACCACTGATTCCAGCACAGAGGAGGTGAGCCACACGGGTGCCAGCAACACACCCCCGCCCACCTGTTGAAATGAGAAGACAGCTAAATAAGTCTCAGAACCAGACTCCCAGCTCACCTACAGCAACCCCAAATGGAAATGAGATGGAACACTCTGATACTTAACCACCTGGACTCCATGAACTAGCAACAAAAAAGAATCTGGAAAAAATGAAATCAGAAATAATTTCTCAGATAATAGCAGAGATTGTGCCCATAGTGCAAGATATGATTAATAAATCTAGACAAGGCATAGATAAAAAATAGAGGAGCTAAGGAACATGATGGAATCCCAACATAGGAAACAAATGGAATCCATAAAACAGATGCAAAGATTTCCAGGAAATTAAAAACTCCATTGAAAGTCTACACAGCAGAATGAGCCAATGTGAGGATAGAATTTCTGATATAGAAGATAAGATTGCAATTAGTGACCAGGAAAAGAAAAATTCCTCTAAAATTGTAAGGGACCAAGAGAAATCAATCCACCCGCTGCTAGATGATGCAAAGAAGAATAACATAAGACTGATCAGAATCCATAAAGAAACAGGAAAGAGTGCAGGTGACCTAAAAAAAACTGTTCACAGAAGTGATGGCAGAAATCTTCCCAAGCAAGGGAAAAGAACCTGACATACAGATAAGTGAGGCATATAGGACTCCAAATAGCCTTGATCAAAAAAAATCTACACATAGGCATATAATTGTTGATTTCAGAAACCCAACAGAAGAACAAAGTTCTACAAGTAGTTAGAGAAAAGAAACAAATCCCATACAAAGGAAAGCCCATCAGAATCACAGCAGACTTCTCAATGCAAACCCTCAAAGCAAGAAGGGCCCTAAAGGAAAACAGCCTCCAACCCAGATTGATGTACCCTGCAAAATTATCTTTCAAAATTTATGGAGAAATAAGATACTCTCATAACAAAGAGCACCTTAGAAACTTCATGAATACCAAACCAGCACTGCAAAAAATTTTAGATA
The DNA here is from genome assembly GCF_053883595.1 of Heterocephalus glaber. Lineage (NCBI taxonomy): Eukaryota > Metazoa > Chordata > Mammalia > Rodentia > Bathyergidae > Heterocephalus > Heterocephalus glaber. The sequence goes on along the minus strand of NW_028258156.1, from coordinate 18,883,531 downwards.
ATATCCTAGGTACAGACAATGAGGATCACAACCCCAGGAAGCACAGCAGAATGAATCCATCAGGTGAGACAAGAAATTAAATGTAAAAGGGGAGAATCCAACAAAAACAAAAAGTCATGACAATGACAATTCAATACGTATCGATTACAACCATCAATGTTAATGGTCTCAATTCACCAATCAAAAGAAATAGACTGGCAGAATGGGTCAAGAAGCAAAATCAAACCATATGCTGCATACAAGAAACACAATTCAAAAAGAAACTCATAGATTGAAAGTTAAAGGGTAGAAAACAGTACTGCATGCAACGGGAACCTGAAAGAAAGCAGGAGGGGCTATCCTCTTTGGAGATCAAATGGATTTCAAACCAACACTGATTAAGAGAGACAAAGAAGGACACTACATCCTTGTAACAGGAACAATACAACAGGAAGACATGACAATCATAAATATATATCCACAAAACACTAGTGCACCCAACTATATAAAACAAAAACTAACAGACATGAAAAGTCATATATACACTAATACAATAGTAGTGGGGGACCTCATTACCCCACTGTCACAAATAGATAGATCAACTAGACAAAACACAAGCAATGAAATACTAGAACTCTATTGAACTCTTAAACAAATGAACTTAACAGATGTTTCCAGAGTGTTCCCCCCCACAAGATCAGAAAACACATTCTTTTCAGCTGCACATGGGTCATTCTCCAAAACAGACCACATACTCACTCATAGAACATGTTTAAGTAATTGCAAAGGAATTGAAGTTATCCTCTGTATGTTATCAAACCATAGTGTGATGAAATTGGAGATCAATAGCAAAAGAATCCACAAAAATTTCATAAACACATGGAAATTGAACAACACACTTCTGAATAACCAATGAGACACAGAGGAAATTAAAGAAGAAATCAGACAGTTCCTTCAATTAAATGACAGTGACAATACAACCTATCGGAATCTATGAGACACAATGAAAGCCATCTTACAAGGGAAATTCATAGCAGTGAATATACATATTAGTGAATATACAAAGCGAGCCCAATTAAACAACCTGATGCTGAACCTCAAGCTTCTAGAAAAAGAAGAGCAGGACAAATCCAGAGCTCCTACAAGGGAGGAAATTATAAAGATCAGAGCAGAAATCAATGCAATGGAGACTAAGAGAACGATATAAAAAATCAATGAAGCCAAGAGTTGGTTCTTCGAAAGAATCAACAAAATTGACAAACCCTTAGCCAACCTTATCAGAAAAAGGAAAGGCCCAAATCCATGCAATTCAGAATGAAAAGGGTGAAATTACAACAGACCCAGCAGAAATCCAGAGGATCATCAATACCTACTTTGAGAACCTATATGCCAATAAGATGGAAAACACAGAAGAAATGGACAGATTCCTAGATATATATGAATTACCAAAGTTGAACGAAGAAGACCTAAAAATTATAAATGACCTAATATCAATCAATGAAATTGAAAACATAATTACAAACTTACCAACCAAGAAAATCCCAGGTCCTGATGGCTTCACTGCTGAATTCTACAAGACATTTAGAGAGGAACTACTGCCACTACTGCTTAAACTCTTCAATCAAATTGAAAGGGAAGCAATACTCTCGATTCATTTCTGGAAGCAAGCATCACCTTGATCCCCAAAGCAGAGAAAGACTCAACCGAAAAAGGGAGCTATAGACCAAACTCACTAATGAACATGGATGCAAAAATCCTCAAAAAGATACTGGAAAATAAAATGCAGAAGATTATCAAGAAGATCATAAACCCTGACCAAGTGAGATGTATCCCAGGGATGCAGGGATGGTTCAGCATATGCAAATCAATAAATGTAATACACTGTATCAACAGAGCCAAGGACAAAAACCATATGATCATCTTAATAGATACAGAAAAAGCATTTGACAAAATCCAACACACATTTATGATGAAAACCCTACAAAAACTTGGAATAGATGGTTTCTACTTCAATCTGATAAAAGCCATCTATGAAAAACCAACAGCCAATATCATACTAAATGGTCAAAAACTGAAATCCTTCACACTAAAATCAGGAACAAGACAAGGATGTCCACTATCATCACTCTTGTTCAATATAGTTTTCAAAACATTAGCCAAGGCAATTAGATAAGAGAAAGAAATAAAAGGAATAAAGATAGGTAACGAAGAAGTCAAATTGTCATTATTTGCAGATGACATGATACTCTATATAGAAGACCCCAAGAATGCCACGAAAAGTCTTTTAGAATTAATAACCAAATTCAGTAGAGTAGCTGGATACGAGGTCAACACACAAAAATCAATAGTTTTCCTCTACACGAACAGCAGACTTACTGAGCCAGAAATAGGGCAACAATTCCTTTCACAACAGCATCTAAAAAACTGAAACACCTAGGAATCCTTCTAACAAAAGAAAGCAAAGACCTCTTCTCTGAAAACTATAGCACTCTGAAAAGAGAGATTGAAGTTGATATCAGAAAATGGAAAGACATGCCCTGCTCCTGGGTAAGAAGGATCAATATAGTGATAATGGCCATGCTTCCAAAATTGCTGTATAGATTCAGTGCAATCCCAATTGAAATCCCAGCAGCACACTTCACGGACATTGAGAAAACAATCCAAAAATTCATTTGGAACAAGAAGAGACCCAGAATAGCAAAAGCAATTCTAGATAACAGAGACATGGCAGGGAGTATCACAATCCCCAACATGAAACTATACTACAAAGCTACTGTGATAAAACAGCATGGTACTGGAAAATAAACAGATCTGAAGACCAGTACAACAGATTAGAAGATGCAGAAACAACTCCAGACACACTCAGCCATCTCATCTTGGACAAAGGAGCCAAACACCCTCATCGGAGGAAAGATAGACTCTTTAATAAACTGTGCTGGAAAAATTGGGTTTCAACTTGCCAAAGATTAATACTAGACCTATATCTCTCACCATGCACTAAACTAAAATTGAAATGGATTAAAGATCTAAATATTAAAATAGAAAATCTGAATCAGCTGGAACAGGGGGTAGGTAGAACTCTTGAACACCTTGGTGTAGGAAAAGATTTTATGACCAAAACCTCAGTTGCCTTTGAACTAGCACAAACAATCAACAAGTGGGATCTCTTCTTATTAAAAAGCTTCTGCACAGCAAGAGAAACCACCAACAGTGTGAAGAGACAACCCACAATGTGGGAAAAAAAATCTTTACCTACTCTTCCTCAGACAAAGGTCGACTATCTCAAATCTATAAAGAACTTAAAAAAAATCAGACCTCCCAAATTTAAAGATCCAATCAGAAAATGGACATCTGAAATGAACAGACATTTCTCAGACAAAGAAGTAGAAATAGCAAATAAACATATGAAAAAATGCTCAACATCACTGGTCATTCGAGAAATCCAAATGAAAACAACACTGAGATTCCATGTCACTCCAGAAAGAATGGCTGCTATCATGAAATCAATGAATTACAAATGCTGGTGGGGCTGTGGGGAAAGAAGAACCCTGCTCCTCTGCTGGTGGGAGTGTAGACTGGTGCAAGCACTGTGGAAATCAGTATGGAGATACCTCAAAGAACTAGGACTGGAAGTCCCATTTGACCCAGCTATTCCCCTGCTGGGTATCTTCCCCAAAGAATTAAAAAAATCATACCACAGTGATATATGTGCACCCATGTTCATAGCAGCACAGTTTGTAATAGCTAAAACTTGGAAACAGCCCAAATGCCCATCAACTGGAGACTGGATAAAGAAAATGTGGGTTTTTTATGAAATGGAGTATTACTCAGCCATAAAAAATGAGAAATTAGCGATATTTATAGCTAAATGGATGCACTTTGAGGCAATAATCTTGAGTGAAATAAATAGGACCCACGTGGAAATACCGAATAGTTTCTCAGTGTGAGAAACTGAAAGTGTAAATAAGGACTACAAGGTATAATAGATAATGTGAAATAGGAAGAAAAGTGGCAAAGGGGAAGGAAGTGGGAGGGGTAGGGGAAAGGAAAGAGGGGAATGGAATTAATATGAGAAAATAGAAACAACGTCTTTGTAAATAGGGAGGGATGGAGGGATTGAAGGGAGGGCAGGGGAAGGGGGAAAAAATAAAAACCAAGAGAGATTATGTAAAGGTGTACATTTCCAATGATGAATGTCATTACATTGTATACCTAAAATGTACCAATAAAATAAAAATTTTTTAAAAATTGAATTGAATGTAATTTTGTTTTAGAATTAAGTATTAAGATATTAAGGTAGTCCAAAATTTTAATGTACAAAAGCAAGTATGTTTTTAAAAAATTCAACTGCTTCCTCTGCTCCTCATAATAATAGCCATCCCTCCCTCTTTCTTAGGTAAACGCTAGCATTGTATACATAATTTTTCCACTGAGCTTTTCTTTTTCTTGCTTAAGAATATATCCTGGTGATCGTTTTGCAGCAGTACACAGAGATTTTTCTTACTCTATTTTACTGCTCCTTAATCCTTCATCCTCTGTTGGGTGCATACAAAAATTATTCAGCCAGTCCCCTGTTGATGGATATTTGGATGATTTCAGCTTTAGCAAAACACAGTGCTGCAGTGAGTGGCCTTGATATGCAGTAAGAGAATCTTAGGTTGAATCTCTAAGATAATGTCTAACTTGACTGAAACTTGAAGACATTCTGTGAAGTTGTGAGAATTCGGATAACTCAAATACCTAGACAGGAGCTCTACTCTTAGTCATATAGTTTATTTTGACAGTATAGAAAGTAGTCTTTACTTCTCCAGGAAATGAGATAATTTCCTTAAATTTTTTGCTCTTTTCCCCCATTAATTATTGAAGATAGTTTACATCCTTGTACCTCAATAAGATGCCTGAAAAATTAGTATAAAGTTGACTACCATGAGCTCATTAAAATATGTTTGAATTGATCTTACTATATTTCTTTCATATTAACAGTCATGGTAAGCAAAACAAATTTTTGAGACATAATCTTGCCATGTTGCCCAGGTTGACCTTGAACTTGTGGTCCTCCCATTTTAGCCACCCAAGTACCTTGAATTACAGGCAGGTACTACCAAGTTTAGTTTAGAAAAAGAACAAGATTTTTTTTTTCTTTCTCTTGTTCCTTCCCCTTTCTTCTCCAAATTTTTAACCACTTTGTTAAAAGTTGTTTCTTGGATCTTTATGAGATATAATGTACGTACCATAAAATTCATCCATTTAAAGTCTTCTATTTGGCATATTTTATTGTATTTACACAACTATACAACCTCAATATAATCTAATTTTAGAACATTTTGTAACCTGAAAAAGAAACTCCCTTACCCACTCACAATCTCTCTCCACCACCAGCCCTAGAGTCATTAACCTATTGACTATCTCTATCGGTTTACCTACTCTGGATATCCGATATAGATGAAATGAAGACATATATGGCCATTTATGACTGACTTCTTTCACTTAGCTTAATGCCTTTTTTGTTCATCGATGCTTTTAAATAAATTAAAACTTTTCAGATTTTTATTGCCAAAAACGTTATTGCACCAATATATCACATATCTTCCTACTCCTAGTCCCTTAGCAACCAATATTCTATTTTCTGTCTCTATAATTTTAACTCTTATGAGTATTTCTTATAAGTAGAATGATAAAGTATTCACCTTTTTGTGACTGGCTTATTTCACATAGCATATTTTGCAAAAGATTCATCTATATTATAGCATATGCCATAATTCCTTGTTTATAAATACTGAGTAATATTTTTGCTGGTTTTGAAAAATTATGATAACCAAACTACCTCTGCAGAAAATATTAATGGAATTTTGAGCAGAGACAAGGCAGACAACATCCAAGAGCCAAAAAGAAAGAATAAATCTCACTGGAAGAGTAGTTAAACAAAAGGAAAAGGAAAACAAAAAGGAAGCAAGCATTGAAAAAAACAATACAATGACAAAAATCAGTACATACCTTTCAATAATAACATTTAATGTAAATAGTTTTAACTCTCCAATCAAAGACACAGACTGGAGATTATTGTGGAAAAAAAAAAAGACTCAACTATATGTTGCATGCAGGAGACACACATAATCCACAAACACACGCAGTCTAAAAGTTAAAGGATGAAAAATGATACCTGAATTGTTATTCTAATTTCAGACAAAATTGACTTCAAACTGAAACTAATCAAAAAAGACAATGTCACTACATACTGGTAAAGGGAACAATTCATTAAGAAGAGATAACAACAGATGAAACCATAAAAACTACAAACACATTGAGATTGAATAATACCCCCTTGAATGATCAGTGAGTGAGTTAGGAAAGAAACCAAAGAAGAAATTTTAAAATTCCTACAATCAAATGACAGTGAATTACAACATATCAGTCTGTGGGATACAATGTAACCAGTTATAAGAAGAAAGTGCAGGATATAGGTATGAATTTCTGCATTAACAAAACAGAGTGATCATAAATAAATACCTGGAAAACAATTCTAGTACGGTTTCAAAAGAGACAACCCAGGGCCAGGGATTTAGCTCAGTGGTTCTGCCACTTGCCTCTCAAGGGCAAGGACTTGAGTTCAATCCCTAGTACCAAAAAAAAAAAAAAGACAACCCCTGAAAATGAGTAAACCTTTGCTCTAAAAGATACAATAGGGCTCATTTTCAGAGGATGTCTCACCTAAAACCAGACTAGAACTTGTTTTCTGGGTAGGTCTTATTTTCTGGGAATCAGGGTAACCTAATGGTACATCTCAAGGGCTTAGAAAAAGGACAATCCAAAACCAAAATTAGTAGAAGGAAAAAATTATAAAGATCAGAATGCAAATTAATGAAATTGGGGAAAAATATGAAGGGTCAATAAATCAAAAAGTTGGTTCCCAACTTCCTAAAAGAGAGAAGATCCACATCAATACAATTAGAAATGAAACGTGAAGTTGCAACTGACACCACTAAAATCTAGAAGATTATTAGAAACTATTTTGCAAATATATTCCAAGATATTGAAGAATATGGAAGAAATTGATAAATACTTAAGCACATATAGCTTACAAAAATTGAACCAAGAAGAAATAAAAACCCTTAGCAGACCAATAACAAACAATGAAATTGGTGCAGTAATAAAAATACTACAAACTAAGAAAAAGTCAGGACCCGATGGAGTCACTGCTGAATTTTACCAGAACATTAGCAAAATGGAGGAACAAGTGTATGTAAAAATTTTATTCCAATATACCTCTATTATCTGCCCTTCTCCTTGTGCTATTATTACTGTACACATTATATTCATATACATGATAAGTCTATCAAAACATTTTTGTAATTAGTATTTTATGCAGTTGTTTTTTACATCACATAGGAGAAGAATATGTTTCACCAAAAGAATCTTCATGCTGTCTCTTACTTTTACCTAGGTTGTAACCATTTTTATATAAAGTACATCTTTACTTCTTCATGGGGATTTGAGTTACCATCCAATATGCCGCCAAGTCCTGGCTCCATTATATCTCCTTTATTGTTTCTTGAAAGTTAAACAGTGCCGTTTTGAACTTACTCTCTAAACAAAACCAGCTGGAGCTTTCAGCAGCCTGCCTAGAAATGTCCTTAGCGAAGTCAATCAGTTAATTAGGGATATTTTATATTTTCTATGTAACAAGCATCTGTACTACAAAACAAGGGTCCCTTTTCCTTTGGCTTTCAATATCACGTTACTCATTAGCAGCCCCTACCATGTCCTCTGCCAAGACCCTTTTCAAGTCTCCCAAATTCCACCCAACACCTGGTCCCAGCGACACTGCCACATATTCTGTTTTGTTTTCATAACAGCACCCATCTCCCAGGCCCCAAAAGCCTTTTATCTCTTGTTGTGCAATAAAATACTCCAAACTCATTGCTCTATCCAGCAATAACAATCATTCATCATCACTGTCTCAAGGTTCTGTGAGCCGAATGGGCTTAATTAGATGATTCATGTTCAAGGTCTCCCCTGTAATTGGCAGGCAGTTGCTGGGGTTGGAGTCACCTCAAATCCTTCCTCACTGAAACGTCCAGCAACTGCTTCTGGTTGTCATCTGGGTCTTCAGTGTAGCTGTGGTCACCAGGCTTGAGTTATGCACAGATGAAAGCCCCTGTCACCATTTATAACCAAGTGTCTCAAGTCTAAGTCCATCACGTTACTTCCTTTAGTCGTCGGCATAGTCTCAAAGCCATTCCCTGTTTCAAGGGGAGACACATTGATTCTACATATTAATAACAAAGTGGCAAAAGTTCTGGAAAACATGAGGAAATTGACATATCATTGCAGTCATTTTTGGAAAAAAAAAACAGTCTGCCACACAGAAAAAAGAAACATTCAGGCATTACTGAATAAAAATATGCAGTGATGTGATGTTGCAGAGTGGAGAAGTAATTCTGAGTACAAACTGCATGTCTGTAACTGTACCCTGGCTCCTGACCCCTGCTTCAGATCCCAAAGAGAAACAATTCTATAAAATACTGAGATACTCATAAATAGCACACACCATGATATAGTGAGAAAGACTATCCCTCTACTATTGTAAACATCCAAAGAACCTTAATATTATTCCTACCAAGTGTGTAGGTGTCAGGTATTTTTGGCACCAGCACTAGAGCCAGTAAGGGTCTCTTATTTCTGAGAACATGTGAGAAGTGGCATTGCACATGCCCCCCAAAATGATATATGTGAATAAATCTGTTTGCTCAAGGTGCACACTGTAATGTATGTGTAAATCTGTGTATATTAGAAATATACATAATTTATATAAATATATCATTTGTATAATATATGTACTATATATTCATATATGATATATACATTTATATTTTTATATTTGTGATGCTGGAGATCAAACTCAGAGTCTCCCAAACCTTAGACTACTGCTCTACTACTGAGCTATATATTTAATCCTAGCCTTATATTTAAGAAGTACAATCAAACTCTCCATTAATAACTGGCTTAAAGTTTAATGAATAACATAAACCCAGAAGTTTGAAGAAAGAAGAGAAAAGTAAAAGAGAAAGGTTTTTAAATGAGCTATAGTTAATCTCTGTAAGAGGAAAAGATAGCTAAGAAAAATGCAACTGAGACTCAGTTTAAAATACAAGGGGAAGTGGGAGGGGTAGGGGAAAGAAAAGAAGGAATAGAATTTATATGAGAAAATGAAAAAATGGAAACAAACTCTTTGTAAATATAGAGGGATGGAGGGGTTGAAGGGAGGCCAGGGAATGGGGAAAAAGTAAGAATCAAGATATATTATGTAAAGGTACAAATCTCCAATGATGAATGTCATTGTATTGTACACCTAAAATGTACCAATAAAATTGATTTTTAAAATACAAGCTTAAGCCAGTGGGCACTGGTAACTGGTAAATGGGAATTTCTCCCCAATTTCTATATTTCCACTGTGAAATTTTATATTTCATAAAAAGTTACAGAATGTTCCTAAGATATAGCCAAGGAATGTCAGCAAAATGCTTAGAAAATAACACAAATGAGGGGGCCAGGGATTTAGCTCAGGGGTTCTGCCGCCTGCCTCACAAGCGCAAGGTCAGGAGTTTGATCCCAGGTATCAAAAAAAAAAAAAAATGAAAAATAACATAAATGATACCTCGCTTTAAAGAGAGATCGGGAAGTTAATCATTTCAACCCAAAAGATGTCTAATGAGTATGATTCCAGCTTTAATCGCTTTAATTAGTACTGGGCTTATGAGGAAAACTCCAATACAATTAAGCATTCAACAAAAATTACTGAGCCACTGAAATGCTCTGAAACTCTATCTCTGAAGATCTCAAGAAATTATTTAGGAATGAAATCAAAAGACTTATAAAGATATAGTTATATTATAAAAGTATTATATAGGAAATATGCAGTGTTGAATTATACAGAAATGGTAACATATCTGCCAAGAAGAGTTTGGCAAAAACATAGCCTCTACTTGAAATGAATCTTGACAACTGAGATCAACTCTTTGAAGAAATGAGATAAATCTATCTATATTCATATTGACCAGCAACATTTTCCAAGGCATATTGTAAAGCAGGAGAAGCAAATTACAGAACAAAGTGTGTATTATGAACTCATTCACATAAGAAAAAGTCATATTTGGTGGGTTTACATATTTACCTGGATATATTAACAGGGTCTAAGGTAACATAATCCAGCAGGTAGTAGTGATTTCTTCTGAAAAGGGGGCACATAAGGGCAATACAGAAAGACTTTTCTGTATTCCCATATTTGCATACAATTTAAACGTTTTCTAGAATATAACGTCACACACCAGCAGTCCAGGGATCGCCATTCACACTGAGGTGAAGGTGAAGTGCTTACCCCGTGGGAGAGGTGGACAATGTGTCTTTCTCACAAACCACGATGTGGTGGTGGCCCTGGAATTCTGGAAGTTGGCACAGATGGTGGAGAAATTCTTTTTAAAAATTCACTGACTTTAAATAAAGGAAGGATCGGGCCGGGGATTTAGCTCAGTGGTGCCGCCACTTGCCTCATAAGCACAAGTTCCAGAGTTCAATCCCCGGTACCAAAAAAATACATAAATAAATAATAAAAATAAAAGCAGGAAGGATCATCAGGCAGTAAGAACATAGAAGACAATATGCAGTGGAACCGCTAGGCCCCAAATACAGAGGCTAAGAGAACTTGATATACAGGAAGCAAATCCATAAATTATAGGTCTGGATCTGATCATGAAGGAGTTTTAACTTAATTTCACTTGGGAGATGTGATGGAGAAAATGACGAAATCAGGTTTGGCATTAACTCTGAAAAATGCAGAGAAGCTGTGCCAGCAGGATGGAGGGTGAGCTGGAGAAGAGGAACAGCTGGGGCAGAAGGATGGGTCAGAAAGCTGTGTCAATCAGGGAGAGAGCACGGTAACTACTAAGACGCGTGTTCAGATAAGACAGATTGAACCAATAGATGACTGAATGATAGAAGCAAGGATGATGTAAGGCATGACGCCAAGGTCCCAAAACAAAATTTCCAGCAAGATGTCTGAGGAAATGGGCTGTCACGCCGAGATACACACTAAGCAGTGAGTCCCTGACCTAAATCCCCACCTGGGTCAGAACTGATTTTGGAGCCTCAGGTAGGGTTGAGCCTACCAGTGGATATGCACTAACTGGTCCCACATTCGATGTACTGAGTCAAACAGTTACTGTGCTGTATTATGAACAGTTTACATCTCTCTGTTTTGCCCCTAAAGATAATATAAGTTGGCAAAAATTCCTACCGAAAGCATGTCTGCAGCAGCTCCATAGTCTGACAATCCTGTAATGCTCCCTCAAAAGCATCTTGCTTGGCCGAACTAGTTTTCCATAAACTAGTGCTGCCTCACACACATGTTCTTTCCAACTACTCAGAACCCATCTGTTACATAGTATTTCTAGATGATCATATAAGGATTGCTATTCCAAATCTACTTTTCCAAATCTAATTTGCCCTTCACCATTTATTTATTTTTTTAAATTAGAACACCATTTGCCTATCTTTCATCTTCTAGAACATTTCACACTCTTTATGATTTAGCAACTACCAACAATATTATCTTCAGGTTTTCTGAGGATAATTATTGGATATAATGCATATGTATCTAAAACTTACTTAGGCAGAGTCAGAACCTCAGGACTCTTACCTTAATATTCTATACTTTTTCCTTAAGGCAGAGGTAAATTTAGCATACTTTAAACAGCGTTAGAAGGCCATGTTGGTCTGGAGTCTGATAGGCAAACTGCAGGGCAGTACATGATGGAATTAGGGAGGTGGGTAAAGGCAGATCTTATAGCCAAAGTACCATAAATTGAGAATCCAGACATTACTAGGGTGCCATCATATCATTACATAATTTCAGTTTTCTTTGACTAAATGAGCAAGTCAAGTCAACTCTGTTTTATATTCTTATCCTGTTTTGTTTCCTGTGTGTATACTTAGCATTAGATAACAATAAAGGCAATAACAATAAATATTTATTGAGTTCTTTATTAAGTACCAGGTGCTAAGTTCTTCATATATCTCATCTCATTTGTTCCTCATAATATGTCTCTAATGCAGTACACTAAGATTCAGCTAAAGAACAAATTCCACTGTAGCTAGTTCAAATGAAGAAATTTTTATGGCAGGATATCATACAGTATAGCTTAAAGACTCACTGACAGAGATAAAGAAACAGATTCTAAGCTCAATTGAAAAGGAATGGCTTCAAAAGCCACACCACAGAATCAGGGGCTCCTCTTCAAAGATCAGAAAACCATTGGCCCCAAAACTAACACCGGCTGGGAAGACACCTAGCCAAGTGGCTGCCACAATAACAGAACTCCCATAAGTCAGCAGCCATTACAGTTGCCAGCTTAGGAACCATTCCATGCTAGCTACAATCTGCACTAGCAGAATGGATGTCCAACTTCTGCTTCCTGGCACCTACAAAGCAAATGACTGGACACACTGAACTCTGTTTCTATCTGCCACAGAACAAGCTGAATGCCTGCGCTACCTCCTTGCCAAGGAAAAGGAAAAAGAGCTGCCTAAGTACATCATCTGTCTCATTTGAGCCTTTCAAACCTCAAGATATCTTACCCAAAACTGTGGCTGCAGGACTGTGAGGTGTAGTTTTTGTTTGGCTTTATTAGTGAGCAATTTACAGAATATAAAATTTTCCTATTGTAAGTGTGAAGTTCAGAGAGTTTTGAGGAATTATTCACTTATGTAACTGCTACCAAAATGAAGACACAAAAGCTTCACACCACATCAAAATGTCCCCAGGGTATCTCTTCTTATTCAGCCATCTTCAGGATCAGTAGGCTCCAGACAAGCATAGTCTGTTTTTGACAACTGTAGTTTTATGTTCATACAAATGGAATCAGTCTTTACAGAATCTTTTATGCCTGGCCTTTTCACTTATTGTAAGGCTTTTAATTTCATTTATTGTTGCATATACCAATAGCACTGTTTTATTGCTGAGTAATATTCAATCACATAGGCATAGTACAATTTGTGTATCTACTAATCTAAATGTACACTTACATTGCATAGAGTTTGGTCTACTATGAATACCGTTACAAACATTTGCTTATAAGCTATGAGCATATGTTTTCATTTTTCATGAGTAAACTCCTAAAATCAGGTCTTTGGGTCAATAACAATATATGTTTACATATTTAACTTTTTAAGAATTTGTCAAACCATTTCCAATGCAGCATACCATTTTGTGTTCAAAACAGCTAAGTATGAAAGTTATAGAAATTCTGTATCTTCACCAACACTTAATATTTTTCTGTCCATGCTATGGTGTATGATGTTACATTCTAGTTTAATTTGTATTTTTTCTTGACTCGTGATGAGTGTTGTTCATGTCTTTCACATGCCTTTTGCATAAAGTATCTGTTCAAATGTTATGTTCATTTTTAAAATCATGCCATTTTACTTTTTCAGTACTGGCCTACAAAAATTGATTATATATTCTGGGTAAGAGTCTTTTGTTATAAATGATTAACAAATATTTTACTCCAGTCTATGGTCCATTTTCATTTTCTTACAAAGAACCAAAGTTACAAAGAACTCTTTCTATGTTTCTATCTAGAAGGTTTTATAATTTTATCTCCTATATTTAAGTCTATAATTCATTTTGAGTTAATTTTTGTATGTTGTGTAAGGGAGGAATGAGGTTCATTTTTCAAAATATGCCACCCAATTGTTTCAGACCATTTGTTAGAAAGATTATCCTTTTCCATTGCATTGGTTCTGTACCTCTTTTCAAAAATAGCTGAATACGTATTAGTGGACCTATTTCTGGACTACATTCTGTTCACTAATATGTATCAGTGGATCTCAGAGTGTGGTCTGACCCTCACAGAGCCATTTGACAGTCCTTGAGGTCAAAATGATTTTCATAATAATACTAAGACATTGTTTATTCTCCTTTTCTCATAAATTTTCAATGGAACATTCGAGATTATACATTATCTGTGATATTACAACAAATTGAGACAGAAATGAGAATATAGCTCTCTGTTATAAACCAGATATTTAAAAGATTTGAAAATATAAGTTTCACTACTTTTTATAAATCTCACTAATTTGGGGGGGATATGAGAACATAGTTATTTTCATTAAAATATGTTGTTCAATAGTGAAAGTATTATAATTATTTTATAGTGAGTGTTCAAAATAAATATTTCAAATGCTATTTTCAAAATTTCTTAAATTTTATTTTTATGTTAAATATAACTAAAATATGTGGTAGATAACAACAGGTATAATCCACATAACTCACATAAACACAAAGCACTTTAAGATCCTCAATCATTTTTAAGAGTATAAAGGGATACTGAAACCAAAATTGTGAGAATCTCCATCTATATACCATCCTTATGCCAATACCATTCATTCCATATTGATTAATCTAGAGTCACAGTAAGTCTTAATATCAGCTAATATCATTCTTCTAATGGTTTTCTTCTTCTAGAACATTCTCATATTATTTTTATTGCAACTTTAATAATCAGCGTAAAACAATACAAACATATGATGATATACTGTTGTTGGTCCTAAGTCTGACATGAGTTTCACTGGGTAAAAAAATGTTGTCTGCAGAGCTAAGTCCCTGCACTGAAGTTCTAGAGCAGAAATCATATCCTATTGGCAAATTGTTGGCCGAATTCCGTCCTTTGTGGTTTTAAAACTGAAGACCCATTTCTTTGCTGGCTTTCAGCCAAAGTGTCTCAGCTTCTAGATGTCACCCTGATTTGTTGGCTTGTTGGCTCCACTTCCGTCTTCAAAACCAGCAGAAGTCACTCTGATGTTGCAAACCTCTCCTCCTCATCCTTGGTCTCCTCTGTCTGACTTTGAGTTGAAAGGTTATTCTGCCCTTAAGGATCCGTGAGATTAGACTGGGCTCACTTAGACCATCCACAGTAATTTTATCACCTCAGTCTTTGTCTTTTTCATCATACTTGCAAAGTTGCTTTTGTTCATATAAAATAACATAATGTATTCACAGGTTCCCGGGCACATATATAATTTTATTACCTTTGGTTTGCTTGTTTTTCTGTTTTGTTTTGTTTTTTCCTTAAATTCTTTTATTGGTACATTTTAGGTACACAGTACATTTACATTTATCATTGGGAACTTATACCTTTACATGATGTATCTTGGTTCTTATTTTTTCCCCATTCCCCTGCCCACCCTTCCCTATTTACAAAGACTTTCTTTCCATTTTTTCCTTTTCTCATATTTTTTTCCTTTCCCTTCTTTCCTTTCCCCTACCCCTCCCACTTCCCCTAACCCTTTGGAACTTTTCTTCCTATTTCACATTATAAATTATTCATTTTAATCCTTATTTATACTTTCAGTTGCTCACACTGAGAAACTATTGGGTATTTACACATGTGTGTCCTATTTATTTAACTTGAGTATTGCCTCAATGTGCATACATTTAGCTATAAATGTCTCTAGTTTCTCGTTCTTTATGGCTGAGTAATACTCCATTTTATTAAAAAAAAAAAAAACAAAAAAAACCCCACATCTTCTTTATCCAGCCTCCAGTTGATGGGCAATTGGCCTGATTCCGAGCTTTAGCTATTACAAACTGTGCTGCTATAATCACGGGTGTGCATATATCGCTGTGGTATGATTCTTTTAATTCTTTTGGGAAGATACCCAGCAGAGGGATAGCTGGGTCAAATGGGACTTCTAATCCTATTTTTTTGAGGTATTTCCATATTGATTTCCAAATTGGTTGCACCAGTCTGCACTCCCACCAACAATGAAGGGTTCCTTTCTCCCCACAATCCCACCAGCATTTGTTATTGGTTGATTTCTTGATAGCAACCATTCTTTCTGGGGTGAGGTGGAATCTCAGTGTTGTTTTCATCTGCATCTCTTGAATGACCAATGATGTTGAACATTTTTTCATATGTTTACTTGCTGCTTTTACTTCTTTGTCTGAGAAATGTCTGTTCATTTCAGATGCCCATTTTTGGATTGGGTCTTTAAATGTGGGAAGTCTGATTTTTTTTAGTTCTTTATATATTCTAGATAGTAGTCCTTTGTCTGAGGTACAGCTGCTAAAAATTTTTTCCCACATTGTAGGTTGCTCTTAGCTCTGTTGGTGGTTTCTCTTGTAGTGCAGAAGCTTTTTAATGGGACGAGATTCCACTTGTTGATTCTTTGTGCTAGTTCCCATGCTATTGAGGTTTTGTTCATAAAGTCTTTTCCTAACCCAAAGCTCATACAAGAGAAGAAATTGTAAAGATCAGGGCAGAAATCAATGCATTGGAGACTAAGAGAATGACACAAAAAAAATCAATGAATCTAAGAGTTGGTATTTCAAAAGAATAAATAAAATCGATAAACCTTTAGCCAACCTTATCCCAAAAAGGAAAGAAAAGGCTCAAATCCATTCAATTAAGAATGGAAAAGTTGAAGTCACAACAGACCCAGCAGAAATCCAGAGGATCATCAATACCTACTTCCAGAACCTGTACTCTAATAAAATGGAAAACACAGAAGAAATGGACAGATTCCTAGATACATAAGAATTACCAAAGTTAAACCAAGAAGATATAAAAATTCTAAACACCCCAATTACAATCAGTGAATTGAAAACGTAATTAAAAATTTACCAACAAAGAAAAGCCCAGGTCCTGATGGGTGCGCTGCTGAATTCTACAAGACATTTAGAGAAGAATTATTGCCACTACTCTTTAAACTCTTCAATGAAATTGAAAGGAAAGCAATACTTCCTAATTCACATATGGAAGCAAGTGTTACTTTGATTCCAAAACCAAGAAAAGACCCAACCAAAAAAGAGAACTACAGGCCAATCTCCTTAATGAACATAGATGCAAAAATCCTCAACAAGATACTGGCAAACAGAATACAGAGAGTCATCAAGAAGATCATATACCCTGACTAAGTCGGATTTATCCCAGGGATGCAAGGATGGTTGAACATACATAAATCCATAAATGTAATACACTATGTTAACAGAGCCAAGGACAAAAAACATATGATCATCTCAATCGATGCAAAAAAAGTATTCAATAAAATTGGGTTTTTTTTTCGGGGTGGGGGGATAATTATGCCTACCACAATTGATGTTGTTATTATACATCCTTTTAATTTCCATATAATTTTATAATCAGTATATTAATTTCTACCCTAAAAAGCCTGCTTGAATATTTATTTTGATCTTGATGTAGTTATAGATTAATTTGGGTAAAATTAACTTTTAATAATATTAGGTCTTCTGACCCAGTATTGGCCTCCTTTTTAACTGTCTTTTTAAAATTTTTTAGCAGCGTTTCATAGTTTTCAGTGTAAAGTGTGTACAAATTTTGCACTTATTTTGTCACATTTTTTCCTAAGTACTTTATATTTTAGGATATCATTGTAAATGCTATTTTTACATTGTTCTTTGCTAAGGTGGCTATAGAAGTACTATTAATTTTTGTATATTAGTTTTGTACCCTTTGATTTTACTAAACTCCCTGATTCTGATAGCTTTTCTGTAAAGTAGATTTTTTTAGTTCAGTCGTTTATCTTCTATTAAAATCAATTTTATTTCTTTCTTACCAATATTTACATCCTTTATTTCTTTTTCTTAGCTTAGTGTCCTAACTCTGACTCCAGTGCATTGTTGAAGATAAATTTAATGGTCAGAGACACCTTGCCCTTTTCCCAAAATTAGCATTTTAGGGAGAAAATTTTCATTATTTCGCCATTAATGTGATGATAGCAATGGTTTTGTTTTGTTTTGTTTTGTTTTGTTTTGAGATTTTTATTTTATTTTATTTTATTTTTTTTGGTACTGGGGATTGAACTTGGGTCCTTGCGCTTACACAGCAGGTGGCAAAACCACTGAGCTAAATCCCCAGCCCAGCAATGGGTTTTTTTAAAATAACTTTTATTATCAGATTAAGAAGATTCTCTTCCATTCCTAGTTTTCTATATTTGTCATGAATAAGTATTCAATGTATTTCTTTACAGAGATACTAGTATGCTTTTTCTTTTTCAGTCAATTATTATTTACATTGATTTAAGCCAACATTGCATAACTTGGATTAAGCCAGCTTGATCAAGTATAATATTACACAATATATATAATAATATGTATTGAATACATTTTATAAACAACTGGACTCAATCTCTTAATATTTTGTTCAGAATGTTGATGTGTACATGCATGAAAGATATTCACTGTTTTGGGATGCAGTGTTCCACAATTGGGGCAAGTTGATTGATGGTGTTTTCAAAGGTTCTGCATCCTAACATATTTTCCTTTATTATATAAAGTTCTGAGAGTCCTGTAAGTGTAGAGCTCTTCAGTCTCTCCATTGCATCTGTTTTGAGGTCCTTTATTTAGAAGTTCTGTTATTGCATTTTCACGTTTAGGATGTTATGTAATTTTTGTTTCTTTGGTCCCAGGGATTGAACTTAGGACCATGAGCTTGGGAGATGTGAGACCACTGAGCTGGATCCATGTCCCTATGAAATTTTTATTAATTGATCATTTTTAAGTAACAAAATGGCTATTTTATATGGTACACACCTTGTTTTTAAGTTTATTTTGCTATTGGTGTGGCCATTCTAGCTTTCTTTTCATTTTGGTTGACACAATACAGTCTTTTTTCCTTATCCTTTTCCTTTTTTATTTATTCTTCTCTTTATATTTAAAATGGATTCTGTTAGACAGAACATAATTATATCTTGCTTTTTTATCCTATATGAAAATCCTCTGCTTACTTTTAATTAGAATATTTCTGCCATATATTGTTATTGTGATTATAAATATGGATATTTTACGTGCACTACTCTGCCATTGCTTTCCTATTGATTCCATCTGTTCTTTGCGTCCTTTTCTTTTCCCTGCTTCTTTGAGATTATTTGCTTATGACTCTATCTCTGTTAATGTCTTATTTTCTGTACGTATACATTTGTTTTCCAAGAGTTGCACTGTATTGTAGAATATACACATTTATGTCATCACAGCCTACTTCAAAAAGTAGCTTCACTATAGTTAATACCATCATAGCCATATACTTCTATCCCCCTCTCATTCTTTGTGCTATTGCTTCCATATTTTCTTTCACATGTGTTATGAAATACACAATACATATTGTTTCTTTTAAAATTTTTTACCTCTAAGGAAATTCTTAAATGAGATTTTAAAATTTTTGTATTTACCCATATATTTACTATTCCTAGCCACCTTCCTTTATTTTTGTACTTGGTACCAGTTTTCTTCTACCTGAAAAAAATTCCTGTAACATTCATTTTAGGGCAGATATGCTGGCAAACAATTTGCTGAGCTTCACATTGTTTGAAAAGTACTTTTGTTTTGCTTTTATGTTTGAATGAGGTTTTTGAGTCTTTTCTTTGGCTGCTTTCAAGATTTTCATATCACATTTTTCAACAATTTGATTATGTTGTGCATTGATATACTTTCTGGATCTTTATTTGGCTAGAGTTTATTTGAGCTTCTTGGATCTTTGGGTTCAAGTTTTTATCTATTTGGAGAAATGTTGGCAAATTTTTTAAAAAATCACTTCTGTACTCTTCCCTCACTTAATCTCCACCATCTTCTATCCTCTCTGGAACTCAGATATATGTTACACATATTGATACTGTACCACAGGTTGCTGACATGCTCTTAAACTTTGATCATTGTCTTCTCATACTTTGTTTCCAGCTGTGCCTATCCTTATGTATTTGAGATCACCATCCATTCCTTCTGCTTTCTACTGTATTGTTAATCCCATCCTAAGTATTTTTTAAAATTTCAGATAATGTATTTTTATTACTTTAAGTTTCTTTGGGGTCCTTTTCATATTTTCCTTTTCTCAATTCACAATGTTCATTTTTTTCTATTACATCCTAAATTTTGTAATATTCACAATAGAATTTTTTAATTGAAAAATTTGTCAAGTTAAGATCTCTGTCTCTCCTGAATCTGCTGATTTTTCCCTTTGTGGTGGCTAACTTGGGGTAATTCATTTTACTTCCTCGTATGCCAGGATATTGTTCAGTGGGTTAAATTTAAAGATTATGAATGCTAGATTTTGTTGTATTCTTTCTTCACTGTCCTGGCTTACAGTAAAATCATTTTTATTTGTTTGATCTCTTTGTGGCTTTAAGCTTTGTTTGATTATTTTCTGGGTTTGTTGATGTTGTTCCAACATGCATACAGAAGTTGCTCTAGTATGATCTATCTCCAATAGGAGAGCAGGACTTCTCTGAGGACCAAACCAATGGCTCTGGGCTTATGAAGTTCATTTCTGACTAGAAGGAGCGTGGTGTGTTCCTTGCCTCATACATTTCTGGAGTTTGTGGTCCACTGACTTGCAGCATTTCCCAAACACCCTACACCCATTCCCAGCCTTGAAAATGTCACTTGGTGTTTACACAAACCAGCACTCAAAGACTAAGTAGCAGGCACAGTGTCTACAGGCTTAACATTTTCCTTCTTTCTAGATTTGGCCTTGAAAATTATTGCCTCCTTGGCCTCTGAAGACTCCAAAATCCTCAATTCAGAATGGCCACGAGGCTTTTATTGGTTTCCTTATGCCTGGGAGTGTCAGGCGGTCCGCTGGGGAGATTGTACAGCTCACCTCGTTGACTTTGCCCTTCTCAGTACCACAGCCTTGCAGAACTTGTCGTCTAATTTCTGAAAACAGTTGTTTTCATATATTTTGTCCATTGCTTGGGTCAGAAGAACAGAACCTGTCAAAGTTAATATTTCTTGGGAAGAAAAAAACATACGCAGAAAGAGTTTTCAGTTTTTAATAGTGATGAGGCAGATGAGGAGGGCAGAATGATTTTTAAGTACCAATCCCACCATATCCATCCACATTATCCCTGTGCTGCAAAGAAGAATACCTGGGCACAATAGCTCACAGAGGGAATAAGAGGCAGAATTAGGATTAGAGACTCTTTATTATTTCCTCCTAATTCTCAACTATTCACACTCATCCATAACTGAGTCTGGTTCGTTTGCATTTTGGATCAACTGTCATTTTGTCAGAAATTCAGTCTGACAAAGAGATGGCCCTCAGACACAACCCAACTCAAAAGAAGACTCCCCACTCTTAAACAAGACAAAAAAAGAAAAAAACTTAAATCCACTAGCCTTTATCTTCATGTCACTCTGACAAGAGATAATTGAATTCTTCTTTATTGTTCCAGATACATGCCCTGAAAATGGAGCTTTCAGCCTCTCTTGCTTTTTGCACTTAACACCTTTTAAAATTTGTAATTCTTCTTGACTTCACAGCCAAATAGTGTGTCTACATTTTTAGTATTAGAATGAGAATTTAGGAACAAAGATTAATGTAATTCAATGTCTAAGCCAAAGAATTCTACCCCAGCAAGGTTTTGGGGTAGCTGGTTTAAAAGTGTCATTCAATTATTTGTCATTATAGTTTTCTCTCTTGCCATTCCTTCTGTCTCACTTCTCCCTTCCTCCTCTTTCCTCCCTCAACCAACAAATGTTGCTCAATCTCTGGAATTATGACCTTATAAATCATGGAAAGCAACATGGGTCCTATTTATAAACAACTCTCCAAGGCCATATTGTGTCCCCAATTCGCATGTCAAACTCCTGCTGAGATTGAGCCATGTGCAGACCAAGGTCATGCCGTGGATAATATTCTCACTTTCATCTCCGTGTGAGAAATGAGGGGAAAGCATAAGTCTTTTATATCAGTAAAGTTCAAGCTCAAGTGTGACTGATTGGGGTTCAAGGCCAAACACAAAGGCCGATTTTTAGCAGAATTGTTGCTATGGCTTGGTTACCTCACAGAGGAGCACGTGTGGCAAAGCAACGGCGCAAACTGATTGAGACTGTGCAGATCAGAACTAAGCAAAGGACACTTGCTCATCATCCAGCAGAATAGCTGCCTCAGAGCTGTCAAACCATTCGCCATTGATCATCCAGGATCCAGAAATGTATTTCTGACTCACCTTCATTTACCCACTTCACTTCAAGCTGAGCAGATGCAGGCAAAATGATACAGTTTAAAATAGAAGCCCATCAAATTGCTAGTCTTAAGCCTGTTTCCTGCAAAGGTAATTCTGTACAGTAATTCTTATCTTTCAGTGTCTAGAATAATTACACGATTTAGAAACTTTATCCTCATTTGTCCTTGTTTGTATTGAGCAGTCTATTATTTTCTTCTCAAACTACAGGGTTCATAATTTCCATGCCACTCTTGTTTTGAAGATGAAATACATTCTTGATTACCTCAAGTAGCACTTGATGCACTACGTTTACCAAGGATCGTGCTAGTGGAGCGGAAGAGAGCCTGTATGGATGCAGACAGTTCTACACACTCATGACTCAAATGAAAAGGTGAAGTCGGCACACTGTGCCTGGGAATTGACAAAAAGTCTCAAACTCCTCCACCTGAGAAAATATCAATAGTCACATGCTTTTGTCTTTCAGAGCCGGTATTAGAGGTGATGGCCTATTTCAGGTCATAAGAACAACAAAACTTGTACTGGTTTTAAACAGGTTTGCTCAAGACTAGAAGTCAGTGTTGTCCTCATTTTTCTTTTCATTTCAATAGATTTTTTTTTTTGCTTCTGCTGTTTAATGCAGGCTTTATGCCAAAACCATCTTCGAAAGTCTGTTATGCCAGATGTCACCCTTTTGCCCTTTTGCTCTATCTGCAGATTTACTTTTAACAACAGCTGAAGCCCAAGTTAGCAAGCATGCATTTTCTACAGTAAAAGAGGCATTATGAATAACACCTTTTGTGTTTTGAATAACACCCTCAAAGAGCACAGCACTTTATTCATGTGCTACATCTTTGAAAAAGGATTATTCATGCTCCTTCAGATTTAAAGAGAGAACTTTAAGGTCCTAGTAGTTTAAGATCAGTGTCATCACCCACAGTAGAAGCTGATGGGTAAGGTTTAGAACATTGATTGGTTTGGTTTTGCCTCTAAACTGATCATTTCTAGAAAAAAAAAATAGGAAAAAGAAAAAGAGTTCTGCCACTGAGCACTTTTTATCTATTCTGTGTTCCCAAAGCAGAGACTTTAGACAGTGAAGCCGCCCCCCACAGGCACTAGCTCTTTGAGCAGATGGATTCATCAAAGTGTATCATTCAAGGTGGTTACACCTGTGCCAGTCTAGAGAGATGGGGTCTGGGATCAACAGCTAAGGCAGGAGGACTTCCTGAATAAATTCACAGCCTGCTTTGGCCACCTATTCTTTTGTATGCTCTAGCAACTCTCAGTTTTGGAACTTTCCGTCTAGAATTTGGTCAGCATTCTAAGAGCTGAATGTAGCCAGTCAGAATGTAGGACACTAGGTATTAGAGTGTGGAGAACAAAAAAGGTCTCACAGAAGGGAGATTTGGGTTTAAAAAAAAAAATTGCCCTTTCAGGAAGAACCTGTTCTAAATACTGAATTATGAGATTAACCCCATGTTATTTCTACCCATCACCAATTTACTTTACAGGCCTAAACTATAAAATCACAACAACATTGAATATATAAAGTCATAGCTATTGCTCTTCTAAAACTGTCATAGATATTAGGAATTATCCATTGTTAACTTGAAGAAAGTAAAAGCAGGTATGAAATTACCTGGCTTATGTTTTTTAAAAGTACCAATAACAGTCATTAGCTCATGCTCCTCATTACTTGAACAACAATCCCATAGGCTAGCAAGAAGTCAACAAAAAAGAAGAAATACCAAAGAGAAATCAGCTTCCCCTTTCGTATGCAAGAAACGAGAAACCTAGACATAGAAAGCAATCTGTTTAGAATCAGAATAGTGACCTTTTCTTTCTTCTCCCACATTTTCCCTTTCTCCCACACTCTGTTCCCTACCCACAACTACAGATTGTTTGCAAGGTACTTTTGGACAACTGGCAGTGTTTCCTGAGTCAGTGTTCAGAGAGATCCTAAGACCACATCAAAACCAGTGAGAAAAGATGCTATGATTGGTCTGCCATGTTTGCCACAGGCTCAGAAGAGGGTGCAGGTGCCATTAGTGCCATGAGGGTGGCATTGCCAGGCTAGCTGGCAAAATAGGGTCCCTGGTCAGAGCCATGAGATAAGACTCAAAACTGGTTGTTGATCCAGAGGCTACCTATAGTAACATTCCCCAAGCTAACTGCATGCTTCTATACCCAGTTTAGTTGTGCTATATTAATACAGACCTATGAGAACTTAAAAAAATAAATTCTATTGAATTATTATTTTCAGGGTAATTCATTTTATGAAGAACCAAATCTCAAACAGACCAAGAAGAAACTTACATAAAGAAAAAAATAATAAAAGCAACAAGGAAGTTAATTGCATTTAATTGAAGTCATGACTATTACTTGGCTAGTTTAACACTTTCGCCAATTCTCAGCCAACCTTTGGCTTCTAAAATCTCAATCGACAATTAAAGTTAAATTCCTCAAAATATAGTTTGACAAGTATATCCAAACCTATGAGCATTTGTGCTCCTTCAAGCAGCTGTCTACAGAAGGAAGAGTGCCTTTAGTCTGCTTTGGCTTTGCCGTAGCACCCAAGCTATGCTCAGGCTGTTAGCTCATAATGGAGGTGGAGAGTTGATCCACTAAAATTTCTGCAAGTCCCAGACACTTTCTCACTGGCACCAGCTCACAACCCTGCCTGAATTTTAGAATCATTTCAAGAAGTTTGTGAAACACACAAGCTTCTGGCTTCCTTAACCAAAATGCTGATTTAGTAGATGTTGCCCTGGGAACCTTCTTGAGCAATTTTAATCGAGTTCTCCATGTGGTTGTTTTGCAGCCAGAACCATTGCTCTCTCTTAACAGGAATAGTGTTTAGTCCCATGGAGCATTTGCTTCTATCCACCCATTTCTTGCCACCTCCATCTGTGGTTTGGCATAAGTCCATGACACTTTCCTGACATATCCCAGTAAGCACGACTGTGCTACTGCCTGGCTTTCCTATAGATAGGGAACTCGAGACATAGAAGACCTCAACTATAATGCGACTATCACTCCCTGGAGTTGTATTCACTCCATGACCCCGACCATAGGTATTTGAGTTCTTGATCTCTGATATTGTCCAAGCCTCTCATGTTATATATTGAAGTCCATAGACATAACATGACTTACCTAAGATTATAGAGCAAAACAGTGACAAAATTAGGTAAATATCACTCTTGAATCCATAAGAATAAGTACTTGGGTCAATGAAGTTATCACACTCAGCAGCCCTGCTCCAGCGAAACTAAGAATAAGAATTAAGATAAAGAGGGCCAGGGATTTAGCTCAGTGGTTTCGCCACCAGCTGCACAAGCACAAGGACCCCGGTAGCAGAAAAAAAAAAAAAAAAATTAAGATAAAGAGAGACAATCCATGCATGGAAGATAAACACTTTGTCAGAAAAAGCCTCACTGAAGTCTCTGCTTCCCAGACTTGGATAGTCAGTCTAAAGAGAACAAAAGCAATAAATTCAGCTCCTCTGCAAAAACATTCTCAATCCAAGAAATTTGGGAGAAGAAAGGAAGGCAACCATGTTGTTCAGTTAGAAAGAAAAGAGATGATAAAAACATACTCCATAAGGTTAAAGGAGAATTTTTTTTTTTTCCGGTACTGGGGATCGAACTCGGATCCTTGAGCTTGCGCAGCAGGCAGTGAAACCACTGAGCTAAATCCCCGGCCAAAAGGAGAACTATTGTTTCTATAGTCTCCTCTTAGATTTTCTATTCTTTATCATCTTTTTTAAAAAACTCATATTTTAAGGCCAAAAATATCTTAGATCTACTTGCTATTGTTATTAATGAGGTAAATCTTGATTGTGCCAGTATCTAGGAAACTATACCAAGCAAACATGTTAACTTACAAGTACTCTAAAATTTCAGAAACTTCAGAGTTCTCGACATGTGAGACAGTCTCAAACACTTTAAAGGGAATAGGATTTTCTTTTATTATAATATAAAAATAGAAAAGTTACCTTTTATTCATGTAAACACTAATAAATACAATTAATATAGATAAATCCAAAACTTTTTTTCTATTTCTTTGTCACAGGAATCCCAAACTAGTGCATGAGACATGGTAGAGCAGGCTAAAATGCAAGGAAATTGAGCCGTGCCTGGACTGGAATCCAGAAAGGCCAACTGGTAGTTAAAAGCATAATGTCCCAAAGGTATATCGAGCTGAAGCAACAAGCAGGTAAACAGTGTTTGATGCTGGGTCAAACAGTCTAGGCAGTGATGTCAAACATTTTAGAGCTTTCATGATACAAACAGCCTACTGCAGCACACATGCCATAGTCTTATTACCACTGGAGAGGTTATCAGAAGAGAAAATGGTTCCTGAGAAGGCAGTGCATACTGTTAATGAAGAAAGTTTGGGCTCAAGAAATCTGATCTATCCTCTCATCCACAAGATGAGTGGGAGGATGGAGATTTGCCAGCAGGAAGTACATTGGTGCCACTAATTCTATTTAGGGCCTCAACCCATGAATGAGACCGGAAAATTGAACAGGCTTATCATATAATGTGGTAAAGAACTGGAGTTCAGTTGTAGAACTGGATAAAGACAAACAAGGAACCATAGGGAATGACTCAGAAGCCACATAACCCTCGGGTCCATTCCGGGTCCACCAGATATTGGCTTAAAACTGTGGCTTCCAACATCTTTCTGCTCCATCCTGAACTCTCTAGCAACTGAGTGGGCCTGTATCTGCTGCAGAAGCTTCTATTGACTCAGTATGATGTTAAAGGTTGAGGAAAAGAAGCAGCATCTGACAGGAGAAACTGCCACTGGTCAGTAAGAATTATACCCAGTTTATAAGAGGTGGCATACGGAAAATGGTTCTATTTTTCAAAATATTAGAAAACTGAGTCATAGGAGTGTGCATTCAATCAGATGAGTATGCCATTTTTGTCACAGAGCCAAGTGCTCTGACACCAAAATGGAAAAATATGTACAAGGTTTAGAATGTACTTCTGCCAGGCATACGGCATTATAAATAATGAGGGGAGATGGCATGTTTAGTTGTCCCAGAACTATTCATTCTTTAGACCCAGAACCCACCGGCTCATAGGTCCTCTGGGGAAGGGCTGGGAGAAGCATTGCAGCATATTTCCAGTATGGTTCCTCCTAGTGGTTCAGCCACCCCCCATTTCATTCAATGAACCCTAGGTCTAAAAAGTGGTGTAGGTCTGGAAACTAAATACAGATCTTGAATTTTTTTTCTTTTTGGGAGGCTACCAGGGATCGAGCCCTGGTCCTTCATAGTGAGGTACATCCCCCACCCTTCTTTATTTTTTAATTTGTGTCAGGATCTCACTAAGTGCCCCGGGCTAGGCTGGAACTCTTGATCCTCCTGCCTCAGCCTCCTAGCTACACCACCATGGCCATCTTTCTTGAATTTTTATCAGGAACTTTTGTTTCAGTTTCCTGCCCACCTATTCTTGCTTCCTTTCCGTATACTTCCTTGCTATTGTACATATTCGTTAGTAACCTTTTCAGCTGTCCTTCCATTTTGCCCCAAGACTGCCATGTCTATTATTCTCTACAATTCTCAGCAGGTTGCCCATCTGGCTGCCCCTTTATGCCATCTAGATGTTAAGTGGCACCATCTGGCTGCTATTACTTGAGGGTCCTATCATTCCCACTGCTACCAAGGAGCCAACCTCTAACATTGTCTCGCTGTGCTTCCACTGAGCTTGCTGGTGATGCTGGTTCCTTTCTCGCCATCACACTCCCGTGCCCCTCGCGAGGGTTGTGTCTTCTGGGACATTTTGGCTTCACATCTTATCACTACTCCAGCATGCCCACTTCCATGAAAGTTTTCAGTCTCTCACTCTGCACTTGACTGCAAAGATTCAGGCGTCCCAGTTTCTCTCACCATGGACAGTCACTCTCGCCATATTTCAAGGAGCCACCTAAGGAGTGAGTTTGCACCATATTTGAGGTCCTCACTGGGTTGTTGCACAGAGGGTCCCTCCCCTAGTCACTCTTACATCATTGTCCCTTTGGTCTAGATCCCTTCAAACTTACTCCCATGAGTATTCTCCCAGCTTCCTCTAGTATGTGCTGGCTACTTCTTGTACCTTCTCTATAGTACAGTCCTATTCTTTCCTTATCACACTCAGCATGTTCCTAGGGGGACACAACTTAACCCCTTCTGTTGATCTGGCAGTCAAGAGAGGAAGCAGGAGCAGATCCTGAGAGGGATTCTTTGAGGAGCAGGGGAGTATATGTGATTTCCCTTGGTTTTCTGTTTTCTTAATGCAGAAGCCGTTTTACATGCTCCACCAAAGAATCCTTTAGGCCACAGACTCAGTCTGTCTGCCAACTGCCCTTAGGTTTTCATCAATCCATGGTAGCCCATCAATAAAATTCAATAACAACCAGACAATTCCATTATTTTGGGATGTATTGTTCTCCCCACACATGTTCACAACCTGAATCGCTGGACTTTTAAGTTTTCTCCACCAAAACATCTTCTCAAGTCATCTCCAGGAAAGTATTTGACAGTTGGCCACTGAATTGCTCCAAGGACTACCTCCTATACCACTCCCCCTGACTCCCTGCTTTCTTGGAGCAGCCCCAGACGCTCTGTCAGGGGAGTGTGACTGAAACCAGACACCAAGAGGATTTGGAGTGCACAAGTAAAACACTGAAAGGTAAAGAGAGAACAAAAGACTGGGTAAAAACAACCGCCCAGACACAATGCAGAGCTCTGGTCTGCACTGCTTACCTGAGGCACTCCTTTCTGCTAGAAGCAACATAGCTAGGTCCTTCAGCACAGTCTTGCTTGATCATTGGCTGAGGATCCCTCAAGAAGGCTGTGACTTCAAAAGTCAGGGGCATCTGTAAAAGTCAGCAGCTGGCAGCTGTTACTCAACACATTCCTCCAGCAGGAAACAACATTCTTCTCGCTCCTTTTCTGTAGGGGCTCAGAGTGGCATGTTTCTGTGTTTGCCCGTGTTTCTCTTTCCTTTCTGCTGCAAAAATGCCCATTTCACACCAGTTTTGTGGCTCTTGGTGGTTGGTCCACACCTGCTTGCAGTTCCAGGAACTCCTAGCACTGGTGGAGATGTCGAACATGGTTTTGCTTTTGCTTTCTAATCTTGGTTTTTATTGTTACCCAGAAAGACTCCCAAAAGGCTGATATTGATGCCATCTTCCTTGAATTGGGTGAAGGTTTTCTCTTTTGTCTATATTTTAAAAGTAAAATGTAGACCAGTCAATGAAAAATTTGGTATCTGCTTTAGCATTTACCCAAAATCAAGTATCTGAAGAAATGTCATCAGGAAAGAAGACATTTAAAACAGAAGATTCAATTGCAAGTTATATAGACTTTTTTTAAAAACCAAGAAAGTGATGTGCCTGAAACTGTTTCAAAGAATAATGAAATGACCTTGTGCCTTCTTTCTACCTGTCACATTCTACAGCTAATAATATGAAGTCTGAAAGACACAAATTACATAGAAATAGGGGACTACTGTGAAGGATATACAGCAGTTTAAAAAAAGATATTCTAAATTTGCACACATGCTCACTTTGAAAATGGAAGAAAGTTTATGCCTGTTATTTCACACAAATGGATTCACCTAACCATAATTAAAGGCTCTAGCCAATTAAAGTCGTAATAAAACCACAGATAACTAGCTGTAAAATGAATAGAAGAAGAAGAACAACTCTCCAGGGGAGTCTGGAAATTGAAGCTTGCTTATGGCTTGCTTAGATCTTATTCTGTTAGAAAATAATGAATCTCAGGACTTTTGCGATTTTGTACAGATTTCTTCCACTTTAGAGTATTAACGTCACTTTGTATCTGAGGGTTCTATATCCACAGATTCAGTCAACCACAGATAAAAAAAAATACTGAGGAGGAGAAGACTGTCTTCCTAGAATATGTATAGCCTTTTTCTCTTGTCACTGTCCCTTAAATAATACAATATAACAACAACTTATTTGTACTTACGTTGTATTAGGTACTATAGGTAACCTAGAGAGTTATTAGAGTATACAGGAGAACATGCTTAGCTTATATGCAAATACTACACCATTTTATGCCTTAGGCTTAAGCATTCATGAATTTCGGTATCTGTAGCATCCTGAAACCAATTCCTCATGGATATTGAGGGATACTGTATTTTCTTCCTTTTAAGTATTTTTCCTTGTGTCTCTGATGTGCTCATCAGATGTACAGCATTAAATGAAC
Source organism: Heterocephalus glaber (assembly GCF_053883595.1). Classification (NCBI taxonomy): domain Eukaryota; kingdom Metazoa; phylum Chordata; class Mammalia; order Rodentia; family Bathyergidae; genus Heterocephalus; species Heterocephalus glaber. The sequence continues at coordinate 18,853,320 of NW_028258156.1, read as the reverse complement.
TTAAAGGACCTGATAGACCTTCTCCTCTTTCAGGTCCACACTTCCCATACACTGCTTCAACTGCGGGTAGGAGTGGAGGTGGTTCAGGGAAGACAAAAGGATTTGACCACACCAGACAGACCTGTATTTAAATCCCAATTCCACTCTTTACTAGAGAGGCACTGGGGCACTGAGTGAGTGGCGTAGATACTCAGCCTCAGTTTCCTTTACTGTAAAATCGATATTATGTAATTCATCTTGGAGAGAAACTGACATAGAGATATTTAGTTGTCTAGCATGTGGATATTTAATAAATGATTGTTATTGATCATTTCATCTCCTGTTAATTTAGAAAACATATTCTTTGCAGTATCCCCAAATTATTACTATTGTGTGTCAGTCTTGTAAAGGAAAAAAATGACAAAGAAAGGTGGTGAATTTCTTTCTCTTTAATTCTTCTGAAATATTAACAGTTTTTAAATGTAGATGATAATCCAGAATAAAGATGCTCACCCTTGAATTTCTCACCAAAATATTCAGCTCTCATTGAAGTTTTGATATTTAGTCTCTCTCTCTCTCTCTCTCTCTCCCTCTCTCTCTCTCCTTCTCAATGAAACTAATGATTAAGTTAGAAATTCATATTTAAAGCCACATGAGAGACACTAATTTAAAAATATTTTATAAGGAATCCCGGTCCTTTCTTGGTCTGCTACTGCATTTTGAGTGTGTTTATGATATTGTAAAAAATATAAAGCTTTAGAACAGTATTTATCTTGCCAAGAATAAATGTCAAACTCATATCTGTAAGAAGAGCATTGAACTTTTTATTGAAGGCCAACTGCCAAAGGTAAATTAATACCTACAAAGAAATATTTGACAATTTCTTTGAATATAAGCATGAACTGAAGGTTGATAAATATTCATGCAACTAATATATATTTGTACAAATGGCATGGTAGTAAAAGAGAATACCTTTTCTGGATTTTAAAGAAAATTGCATTTTTTTTTTTATTCTTAAGTTCTTTCAACAAGTTAATATTGATTCTCCACCAAAGCTACACAATAATTATAAGGGTAACTAACACTAAAATGGATGAATTTTTGAGGCACTAAGTTCATTGACAGTGAATAGTTTACAAAAAGAGCTAGATGTTTATCTGTTAGGGGTTGATGAAGGGAATTCATATATTACATTGGAACAGAGATAACAAATACATTTCCAGTCCTAATTAAGTGGTAGAGGCTGCCTAGAACCCTATTTAGAGAAATCATTCTGAAGTTGTGCCTAGGATTATTAGGGAAGAGTACCATGCTCTCTTAGCAAAATATGACCAAGGTACAGGAACAGGGCCCATGTAATTTTTTCACAGTACCTAGGTACCAGCAGATCTAGGTAACAACAGTTAACAATAACAAATACCACCAATAAATAATATTACTGAATTAATACATAGTACTGAGTATGTGTTCTAAGCACTTTACATGTATTATCTTGCTTCACCTTCTTAACAGCACTCTAAAATATGTGCCCTTATGAGCCCTTTCCTATGCATAGAGGAAACTGAGGCCTAATGATATTAACTCCACAAGTGAGAATGACATAGCAGGGGTAAGATCTAAATGTCTTGCCTCGAATCAGTCCTTAAAGAAAGTCCTGCCTGGCTCCAAGACTCAAGATAATAGAGGCAAATAGGAAGCTGAGCCCATCATCTGCTTGCCCTGCTTCACTGAAAACCAATGTCCACCAACTCAGGGAACAAATCTTACACTCAGCATGGAGTCATGTTTGCTCTGTGCTCCCAGCCTCGGACTGCAATACTTTTTTATTAGTTCATATTTGCAAAACATGCAGTGTACAATCATCTTGGGGAATGGGTACATATGCATAATACAGCTTGTTTCTTTTCTTTTTATCCCTTTCTGCTTCTCTTTCACCTCTCTTTCTCTTCCTCTAAATCCCCTTTCCTCATTTTCATTCTGTTAATATTACTAGTCTCATTTCATTTTTATGACAGATAATGTTTACAGTTACTGAGGTTATTAAGTTGCTGTACATGACAATATTCTTAAACAAGCTCTCTTTCAAAATCTTCGAGCCCATTTATATACTAGAGTTGGTACCAGGTCCCTGTCTTGTTCCCTACACCTCTAATATATTAGACCCTCACCCTGGACCTCACTGCCTTCTTGCTGGGCTCTTCCAGCATGAAACCCTGACCCTTACTCAACGTGTGCAGACACTGCAGCTCTGTCTGTGTCCTTGCTGCCTGCACCACCTCAGTGGGTGGGTAAGAGCAGATTGGATGAGAAACTAGAGCGGCCTCCATCTCTAGACTGCCCAGCCCAAAAGGCACAGAACTCAGCATCCAGCTCTAAGCCAAGGTGCAAGGAAAGACACTCTGAAGGCACCTTCAACTCTGTGGGACTTCTGTGAAAGCCTGAACAGTCACACTAAGGGGATATTTTATGGAACGAAGGGGAGGGAGGGAGGTTCACCTTATAGCCATAGGTTTTACTCAGTCAAGGCCAGGGCATTGCCACATGAGCAGTGGGAACAACACTGGGAGCCCTTCACTCCTGCCCCCTGGGGTCTGGGCAGGGTCAGACAAGGAGCTGAATCAGCTCAGGCCCAAGCTTGTCAGGCAGAGCAAAGGGGCACTGCTAGGAACTGGCCTAGCACTCGCACCATGAGGCAGGAGATTTAGAGGTGGTCCCACAGAACACTGTGATATCAATGGACTTCATCAGTAACAAGGAACCCCCATCCCTCCTCCTCTGCCCAGCTTCAGTGGAGTGGAAACATAGGAGTTAAACAGACTCGACTTTAAACCCAAGCTCTGCTATTTGCTAAAAATGGGCCAGTCATTTAAACTTTGAGCCTTAACTTTTGAATTTCTAAAATGGATATTGGTCTATTTCAGAGCAATGTTTAGAAGATGAAGTGTTACTTGTGTGTTTGGCATCCTGTGGGATTTTTAACAATTGTTCTCCTAATTCCTTCTTCTTTTTTACTTGCTTCAGTCCAGACCTCAACTACAAGAGATCATCATCCTAGCATGGAGTTGCTCAGACTTTTCTGTTCAACTCTTCCTCTCTGTCACTTTATTGTTTATTACTTAGATTTGCAAATTCCAGAACTATCTCGATACTCCCTGCCTGTCAAAACACTGATTACCTCAATGAGGGTGCATGACCTTTTTTTTTAAATGTATAACTTCATTATCATTCACAAAACACACATATATACAAAAATTAAAATTATTCAAAGAAAAGCAATGCAAGGGAAAAACTATAACTATATTCAAATACTATAAGCAATACTGAAAAGTACTTAAACATTTTTCCATATAATTTAAAAAACATCTCAAACATTAACAAGACATCAAAGGAAGTGATTTGTTTTAGAAAGATTTTCAAAACTAATATTGAACAAATAGTGGTCTGGAAAAAAATTCTATTAGCTAGTAGACTTCACATAGGCCAGATTTTTTAAATTTAAATTTCAATAAAGTTATTAGGCAATTTCACCGTGTGTATCGCAAAGTACCACACAGAGTGCCAACTTCTAAGTGCAAACTGAAAAGGTATACGTCAATCATCTGTGATGGCCCCTTGATATTATCCAAATGCACAGTTAAACACGAGATACATGAGGCTACCACTGGCATAGCAGCACACTGCTTTACAGTAAACTCTTTTATATAAGTAGAATTATTCTCTAAAGGATGAAAAGCACAGCATGTTATGATAAGTACCTAGAACAGTAACAGTCATTTATCACACTATCAAGTACTGTGTACTGTACATCGTTGTATGTGCTTCTTCTGGAAACATACCCTTTTCTCCTTTGATCTCAGTGACTCTTCCTTCCCAACCCACTGATGAGCTCCAGCCTAGTCTCTATCGACATTTCTTCCTATAGTTTTAAGCACAATCTATATATGGGTTCTTTCCAGATTCCAACCTGTAACTCTGATCTCTCCCCTTCCCCTCCTGCCACTCCTACCCCTTTGAACCTTTTCTTCCTATCTCAAATTATCAATTATTTCTTTTAATCATTTAAATCCTTAATTTCACTTTCAATTTCTCACACTAGAGAAACTATTAGGTATTTACTCATGTGTGTCCTATTTATTCCACTTAAGAGGATGGGCTCAATATGCATCCATTTAGCTATAAATGTCTCTAGTTTCTCCTTCTTTATGGCTGAGTAATATACCATTTTATTTAAAAAAAAAAAAAAAAAACACATCCTCTTTATCCATTTTCCAGTTGATGGGCACTCGGGCTGTTTCCAAGCTTTAGTTATTACAAACTGTGCCACTATAAACATGGATGAGCATATATCTCTTTGATAATTTGGGAAGATACCCAGCAGGAGAATAGCTGGGTCAAATGGAACCTCTAACCCTAGTTCTTTGAGGTATCTCCATACTGATTTCCACAGTGGTTGCACCAGTCTGCACTCCCACCAACAATGGAGAAGGGTTCCTTTCTCCCAACACCACCAACAGCATTTGTTACTGGATGATTTCTTTTTTTTTCTTTTTTTTTTTTACTGGATGATTTCTTGATAGCCATTCTTTCTGGGGTGAGGTGGAATCTCAGTGTTGTTTTCATCTGCATCTCTTGAATAACCAGTGATGTTGAACATTTTTTCAATTATTTATTTGCTGCTTTTGCTTCTTTGTCTGGGAAATGCCTGTTCATTTCAGATGCCCATTTTTGAATTGGGTCTTTAAATTTGGGGTGACCTGATTTTATTCAGTTCTTTATATATTCTAGATAGTAGTCCTTTGTCTAAGTTACAGTTGGTGAAAATTTTTTCCCACATTGTAGGTGGTTATTAGTTCTGTTGGTGGTTTCTCTTGCAGTGCAGAAGCTTTTTAATAAGATGAGATCTTAATAATTTATTATTTGTGCTAGTTCCCATGCCACTGAGGTTTTGTTCATAAAGTTTTTACCTATGCTAATGACTTCAAGAGTTCTACCTAACTTATCTTCCATCAAAGTTAGTGTTTCTGTCTTAATATTTAGACCTTTAATTCACTTCAATTTTATTTTAGTGCATGGTGATAGGCATGGGCCTAGTTTTAATCTTTGGCAGGTTGAAATCCAGTTTTTCCAACACCATTTATTAAATAGGCTATCTTTCCTTCAGTGAGGGTGGTTGGCTCCTTTTGTCAAAGATGAGGTGGCTGAGTATGTCTGAAGTTGTTTCTGCATCTTCTAATCTATTCCACTGATCCTCGGGTCTGTTTCTTTGCCAATACCATGGTATTTTTATCACAGTAGCTTTGTAGTATATCTTCAAGATGGGGATTGTAATACCCCCAGCCCCATCTCTGTTGCCTAAGATTTCTTTTGCTATTCTAGGTCTCTTCTGGTTCCAAATGAATTTTTGGATTGTTTTCTCTAGTTCTTTGAAATATATTATCGGAATTTCAATCGGCATTACATTAAATCTACACAGTAGTTTTGGAAGTATGGCCATTTTCACTATATTGGTTCTTCCTACCCAGGAACAAGGGATGTCTTTCCATTTTCTTATATCCTACTCAATCTCCTTTATCAGGGTGTGGTAGTTTTCAATGTAGAGGTCTTTTGCTTCCTTTGTTAGATTGATTCCTAGATATTTCATTTGTTTTCATGCTATTGTAAAAGGAATTGTTTCCCTAATTTCTCTCTCAGTGAGTCTATTATTTGTGTATAAAAAGGCTATTGTTTTTTGAGTGTTGACCTTATATCCAGATACTCTACTGAATCTGTCAATTAAATCTAGAAGTCCTTTGGCAGAGTAATGTGGGTCTTCTATGTAAAGTATCATATCATCACCAAATAATGAGGGTTTAACTTCTTCCTTTCCTATCTTTATTCCTTTTATTTCTTTCTCTTTTCTAATTGCTGTGGCTAATGTTTCCAGAACTATATTGAACAGGAGTGGTAATAGTGGGCATCCTTGTCTTGTTCCTGATTTTAGCATGAAAGTTTCAGTTTCTGACCATTTAGTATGATGTTGGCTGTTGGTTTTTCATAGATACCCTTAATCAACTTCAGATAAAGACCTTCTATTGCAATTTTCTGTAGGATTTTTATCATGAATGGGTGTTGGATTTTGCCAAATGCCTTTTCAGCATATATTGAGATGATCATATGGTTTTTGTCCTTGACTCTGTTAATATAGTGTATAACATTTATTGATTAACGAATGTTGAACCATCCTTGCATCCCGGGGATAAATCTGACTTAGTCAGGGTGTACGATCTTCTTGATGACCCTCTGTATTCTGTTTGCCAGTATCTTGTTGAGGATTTTTGCATCTATGTTCATTAAGGAGATTGGCCTGTAGTTCTTTTTTTTTGGTTGGGTCTTTCCCTAGTTTTGGAATCAAAGTAATGCTTGCTTCCAGAAATGAATTTGGAAGCCTTCCTTCCCTTTCAGTTTCCTTGATGAGTTTAAAGAGTAATGGTGATAGTTCTTCTTTAAATGTCTTGTAGAATTCAGCAGTGCACCCATCAGGACCTGGGCTTTTCTTTTTGGTAAATTTTTTGTTACATTTTCAATTTCACTCATTGTAATTGGGGTTTTTAGAATTTCTATATCTTCTTCATTTAACTTTGGTAACTTGTATATATCTATTAATCTGCCCATTGTTTTCTGTGTTTTCCATTTTATTAGAGTACAGATTCTTGAAGTAGGTATTGATGATGCTCTGGATTTCTTATGGATCTGTTGTGACTTCACATTTTTTCATTCTTAATTGCATGGAATTGAGCATTTTCTTTCCTTTTTTTGATAAAGTTGGCTAAAGATTTATCAATTTTATTTATTCTTTAGAAAAACCAACTCTTTGATTCATTGATTTTTTTTGTATCATTATCTTAGTCTCTATTGCATTGATTTCTGCTCTGATCTTTGTAATTTCCTCTCTTGTATGAGCTTTGGGTTTGTTATGCTCTTCTTTTTCTAGGAGCTTGAGGTTCTGCATTAGGTTATTTATTTGAGTTCTCTCTGTTTTCCTAACATGGGCATTCACTGCTATGAATTTCCCAAGTAGAACTGCTTTTATCGTGTCCCATAGATTCCTGTATGGCATACTGGCCTTATCATTTACTTGTAAAAACTGTCTAATTTCTTCTTTAATTTCCTCTGTGACCCATTGGTTGTTCAGGAGGGTGTTAGTTAATTTCCATGTGTTTGTGGGAGTTTTACAATTTCTTAGGCCATTGATCTCCAATAATATTTCACTATGATCTGATAATATACAGGGGGTAACTTCAATTCTTTTACATTTACTTAAACATGTCCTATGAGCTAGCATGTGGTCTGCTTTGGAGAATGACCCATGTGCAGCTGAGAAGAATGTGTATTCTGATTTTGTGGGGTGGAACACTCTGTAAACATCTATTAAGTCCATTTGTTCAATAGCTTGATTCAGTTCAAGAATTTCGTTGTTAATTTTTTGTCTAGATGACCTGTGTAATAGTGATAATGGGGTATTGAGATCCCCCACAACAGTTGTGTTAGAGCTTATTTGGCTCTTCATGTCCATTAATTTTTGTTTTGTATAGTTGGGGGCATTTGTATTTGGTGTATATATATTTAGGACTGTCATCTCTCCCTCTTGAATTGTTCCCTTCACAAGGATGTAGTGACCATCTTTGTCTCTCTTAGTTAATTTTGGTTTGAAATCTAATTTGCGTGCAAATAAGATCGCTACTCCTGCTTTTTTCTGGGTTCCTGTCCCGTGGAGAAGTGTTTTCCATTCTTTTGCTTTCAGTCTATGAATTTCTTTTCGAGTTAGGTGTGTTTCTTGTATACAGCATATTGCTGGATCTTGCTCCTTAATCCATTCTGTCAGTCTATTTCTTTTGATTGGTGAATTGAGGCTATTAATATTGATAGTTATAATTGATAGGTATTGACTCATCCTTGTCATGATGTTTTACTATATTTTTGGCTCTTTTATTTCTTATTATTTTCCACCTTTCCCTTTAGTTTCTTACCTTACCTGGTGGCTTCCCTCTGTTGGGCCTCATGGAGTTGTGACCTTCATTGCCTTTTTCTAGAATATTGCTTAGAATTGTTTGGAGTGCTTGTTTGGTGTTCATGAAATTTCTCAGGTGTTCTTTGTTGTGGAAGTATCTAATTTCCCCATCGAGTTTGAAAGGTAATTTTGCAGGATACAACAGTCTAGGTTGGAAGTTATTTTCTTTCAGGGCTTGAAATACTTCACTCCAGGCTCTCCTTGATTTGAGGGCTTGTGTTGAGAAATCTGCTGTGATTCTGATGAGCTTTCCTTTGTAGGTGATTTGTTTCTTTTCTCTAACTGCCTGTAGGATTTTGTTCTTCTGTTGGGTTTCTGGGATCTTGACTATTGTATGTCTAGGTGTAGATTTTTTTTGATCATGGCTAGTTGGAGTTTTATATGCCTCACTTATCTCTATGTCCAATTCTCCACCCCTGTCTTAGAAGTTTTCTTCTCTTATTTCTGTGAACAGTTTTTTAAGTCAATTGTACATTCTCTTGCTTTTTTGTGCACTCCTATCAGTCTTATGTTATTCTTCTTTGCATCATCTAGCAGCTGCTGCAGGATTGATTTCTCATGGTCCCTTACTATTTTGAAGAAATCTCTGTTTTAATGGTCCTTCGCCACAATCCTGCCTTCTATATCTGACATTCTGTCTTCAGATTCCCTTAATCTGCTCTGTATGCTTTCAGTGAAGTTTTTAATCTCCTATATATCTATTTGAATCTGTTTCATGGATTCCATTTCTTTCTAATGTTGGGCAATCATGGTTTCCACTTCTTTCTTATGCTGGGCATTCACGGCTTCTAGTATGTTTCTGAGCTCATCTATTTTTTTTATCTGTTTCTGTTCTAGAGCCTCTAATCATGTCTTTCAGTCTGCTCACTGTCTCTGTAGTTATCTGGGAGATTATTTCTGTTTTGAACTCTTCTAGCACATCATTCATCTGTTTTGTTACTTCCTGTGCTATCAGTTCATTGTGTCCATGTGGTTGATTATCAGACTTTTCCACCAAGTTTCCCCAAGAATTTCCCTCTTTTGGGGTAGAAGTCTGAGTTTGTGACTTGCTTAAATGTCTTCTCATTTTTGTTTTTGGTACTGTCCTTGGTTTAGTTCCTGGGTTGATAATTTGAAGTTGCTTATTGTAAGTATCTTTGTTGATCTATTTAAAAGCCTTATGGAATGATTGCTTCTCGGAGATGTCTTCCAGGTATAGGTGGTCTTTAGATTTTGAGTCTCTAATGTCTCTGAGGCTATCTTATTTTCATTGTACCAGGAAGGACAACTAACTGATTAGATCAATCACAACACCTTAGCCCAAGTGATACAATCAGCAAGACAATAGCATCAAGTACCTCTTAGAAAATGAAAATTTGTAGTAGTTATTAACCTATCACCTTTAACTGTGTGAATTAAATCAAGATCAAGGACCAACTCAACATATGTTTATAGTGAATAAACTCTTCAATATAACAACTTTACCTTCAGGATGGGATGTTAGAAGGAGTTGGGGAGGGAGGAATAGGCAGGTAGAGGGATAGGGGAAGGTTAGCAGTGAGGCCAGAGGGCACAGGCAACAGAAGGAAAGAGAAGAAAAGAAAAATAAAGAATAAATATGAATTAGTGCCAGAACAGGAACACAAAAGGAGATGAGAATAATGTGGGACAGCAACGGAGTGAGGGAGAGAGAAAGAGAGAAAGAAAAGAGAAAAACAGAAAAAGAAAAGTTTTAAAAGAGTAGAAAAAGAAAAAAATTAAAAATAAGAGCAAAAATATAGTGGTAATTTTGAAAATAACAAATAAAACTTAAAAATGAAGAGACTCCTTCAGGGTATGTCTCTTCTGTCACAACAGACAATGTGGGTAGCAGTGTGCAGTTATAAGTCAATGAGTCTCAGTAAACCAGTCACAGACCCGTGAGATTCAGGCAGATTTCTAGCTCCAAGTCCCAAGTTGAGCTCCCTGTCCTCCTGCAGATTGAACTTTGCAAGTTTCTATTGCAGGTTCCAGCTGCATTTCCCCTGAAAATAGTCCAGGTTTAAATGGGAGGTGATGATCCCTCCAACTTACCCAGTATGGTTGTCTGGTGTGCCTTTATTGCAGAGATTCTCTTCACTTTTCCAGTGGGCTTCAGTTTTCATCAGGGGGCCTGAGAGAGGCCCTCTCTCTGTTGTTCACTTCTGCAGCTCAGGACAATGGCCTTTATGTCCCCCTGTGCCTCTGTTGTGTGGAACCAGGGAGCTGCACAGCCAGGAGGCCAGAGGTGGCGGGGGGGGGGGGGGTTGTCTGTTGTTACAAGCACCCATGGGGCTAAGCTGGTGGCTGGTGAGCGTGCCTGGGGTAGAGTCCTCACAGTCTCCTGGTTGTAAGTGGGCAGAGTGAGCCGGAGGGAACAGGGCACAGTCACCCAGACCACTCTGACCGCTAGGCTAAGCTCAGGGTGCATGATCTTTTGATAGTGAAAGGAACACCAACAGAAACGTGGCTTTCCTGGCTTCCCAAATACAGCCCTTAACTTCAGAGTCAAGAGTCTAGAGAGCATGCAAAGTGACCCCAAGCCTCTGCAAAGTGGCTTTAAATCAGATTTATCCATCACATATCTGGGTTAGACTGTCACAGGGTAGATTCTGCCCATTCAAAAAAACATGAAAAAAGAAACCACTTTGTAACATTAGGAGAGTCCTCAAATCTCATGAAAACCCTGTTTAATTCACTGAAAGTCCATTTTCTCTAAATCTGGCCTTGTTAGAAAGGCTGCTTAGGACCCACTGTATGATACAACCTCATCTTCTTGAATGAGTCAAGGATCAAGAGGCAATCTAGAATCTTAGAGGTATCAGAAAATCAAATCTATTTTCTTTAGTCCACTGCAGCTTTTCAGTGGCACTGTCTGGAGAGTGTCAAATGCCCTCATTCTCAGGAATCTATTATTTTTAGATTGTCCCTAATTCAGATCCTTCTATAAAATTGTGACCCACTTTGCTATTGGGGAATTTTGCTCGGTGATGGTGTTTTTCTAGAGGCAATTTGGAGGAGTAGACAGGATGGGTACTTCATGATATGGACATTGAAAATAGGTTCTTACATGCTGTTTACTAATTCAAAATGAAAAAGAAAAGATTTACCAAAAAAAGTACCTCTGACTGCTACATTTGAACGTTAACTGTCTGTCTGGAATCTTCTAGACTCCTCAGAAGAGGAGAATCTAGACAAGGAAACCACTGTCAGGCACATGTGCAGAATACCTGGGCTCTGCTAAGGTCACTATCGATATACATATGCAAATGAAGTTGACAGGGCATGACATTATATATGTGAACTCATTAATGAGAAGAAAGGAGTTTTCTTTTTACTTTGAATTAATCATGTTATATTTCATTGCATAATACTATAATAGAAAATGCTGAGTCAATATTTTTGATTAATTCCTAATTACAGTAATGAAGACAATGATAATTACCTTCAGGAATACCCCGCGATTTTCTCACTTTACTTGGAAGCACTTATTAAATTATTTCTTCAGTGGGTGATGGAGTATCTTAATGGCCAGGGAATAATATGATGGTGTATTAATAGTAAAATTATAACATTAGCTAAAATAAAGTCTATCTAATTATATCAGTAATAACTCACCCTAAATTTAGCAACTTGCACATGCCTAAAACACATAGAGGGGCTCTTAGAATTGTTTTTCTCCTATAGATGAGGGAACTGAAGGCTTCAAAGATTATGAAACCTGCTTACAGTCACACAGTCAGTAAGAAGCCGGGACTGGGTCTCTACCAGGATGGTGTGAAGCTAATCTCATCGCTATTGTGACAGCACACAGTGTCACCTGTCCCACTTTGCAAACTGTCCCTTACAACTTGGGGATCACTCACTCACTTGACCACAGTGTGCTTAGGTTCTTTAAAGAGCATGAGCCCCTGACCAAAATTGCTCTTCTCAGTTATCACATCTCAGTATTCTCCCTGAGGTCTTATTCCATTCCAAGAGTCCCTGCCCAGGAAATGGTTTTCTTCTCTCCTCTTCTTCAACCTCATCCTGTCCACTCTCTGCCTACCAACACACACATCCCTTACCATCAGTCCCCTCTCCACATAATTTAAAAATCTTCCCTCCTCCTTATAATCATCTCAAACATAAGCCCTATTTTCTAATTCTTGCTACTAACCCTATTTTTTTTTTTTTTTTTGATACAGGGGATCGAACTTGGGTCCTTGGCTTGCCAGGCAGGCGGTGGAACCACTGAGCTACATCTCTGGCCCATTTTTTTTTTTTTTTTTGGTACCGGGGATCGAACTCGGGTCCTTGTGCTTGCACAGCAGGCAGCAAAACCACTGAGCTAAATCCTCGGCCCTTACTAACCCTATTTTTAATAGCCTTCGTTTCAATCCCACCTAATTTTCTCACAATCCAACTTCCTATCCCAATACTTTTTCAAACTCTTGTACTAAAGACTTCCTTTTCATCAAATTTAAGGAAAGTTTCTTGAAATGCTTTCTCTCTTTGATGTTTATCTTTTGTGACCACGTACTTCTTCTCCAAACCCAGTGGTTCCCATAAGATTGTGCTTGTGGGATGATCCTGCTATGTTCTCCTTCTTCCTCCATGGTGCCTCCCTCCCCTCAGCCTGACCTATAGGTGATCCTCAGGATCAACTGTCTTCTATGTCTTTGTAGTAGCCTGCAGTGGTATCTTTATTCAGCAGGTCATTAAGTAGCACCTCACCAGATGCTTCTCAAACTCATCTCCCTGAATTAAACCTTTCCTAAGCCTCACTCCTACATTTCTGCCTGCCTGTTGAATACATCAAAGTAACTTATCCAAACCACAAACTCAACATTTCATAAATCTGACTCATTTTCTCCACAAGAAAAATCTAGCATGTCTTTCTATTCACCCTTGAAGCTTTTGTCACAATATCCTATGAAAATCTTCTTTCTAGGTCCTGTAAATTTCACGTTCTCATTGTTTTTCTCTGCCTAGCTTCCTCACTGATCTTTCTACTGCCAATATTTCCTGTCTGCTTCTACAGTGTGCACTGTTGTTAGATAAATCTTTCTTAATCACAGCATCAATAACAATGTCAATCATAAACATTTAATGATAATCTACTTTGTGCAATGAGCAACATCATTACCTTATCAGATTCTCATAACTCTTAGAGGTAGGTACTAAAAATCTTCATTTTTATTATGAAGAGGGAGAAAATGTTCCAGGAAATTTAATCATGCTCAAGGAAATGCATCACATAAAAAGAAGACTATGGATTTCCATCAAGGTATATCAGACACCTAGACAGGTACCAAATCACCTGCCTGTCAAAAGCCACCAAGGGTTTCTCCACCTGCTTCCCTTGCCTGGCGCTTCATCATCCCATCAGCAAGGCCTCAGTAGACCTTCCTAGCCTGCTCGTCACTGCTCGCCTCCAAACAGCATACAATGCAGCCCAATCAAACTAGCTCAGTCCTAGCTCCCCCTATCCATCTGCTCCTACCTGGGTCCTGCCCTTTGTGCAGGACTGTTCCCTGAAGCCCTCTCTCTGCAAAGCCCATTCACTACCTCTTCTGCCTCTCTGCGGTACTATGTAACTCCTGAGACACTTTTCATATTATACTTTCTATTATCTTTTTATCTGTCCTTCAGCTATCCTTTACCCAGAAGGTAAATGCCCTGTGGACATGAACCCAACCTGACCTATTTGGGTGCCCCTGTCATTTCTGTAGCAGGGACCCTGGAAAGTGAACCTAGATACTGAATATAACTTTTATTCCACTGAATTAAGTTCTAGAGGCCCTCAGATTCTGAAGCCATAGACAATGAGACTTGCTCCTATCTTTGCTTTTTAGACTTTGTTCATAAAGCAATCCTCTGATCTCTTCAAAATCTCAGTTCTAATTCTAGTATTTTTTTGACATTTCTTTTATCCCAAGGAAACCCTACCTCAATGAATAAAGTCATAGAGTGAAGGTCTGACACTTCTATCCCAAAGCACTGATGTCTCTCTATATAAAGCACTAAATAACCTTGAACTCCCTATCTACAGTTTTATATCATGCTCCTTTCCAATGCAATTATTAAATCAGAGAAACCACGCTTAAAGTGCTTATCATTTAGGATATTCTCACTTTGATGACAATAAGACACCATGAATTTTTCTTTTACTAGTCACAGTCTCTGAAAGCCAGAGCCCCTCCTAAATTCTACTGAATATAGCTCAGTTATATCTTTTTGCCACTTAACATCATTTATAATCTCTATAAATAATTCTGAATTAAGTATGCAAAGTATATTAAAAATACCACTTTCATATGTCTCTCGCATAATGTTAAAATGTTTTTCCAAACAGCACAGTGCATTTTTTACCAGAGAAGTGCTTTGCCTAAATAGAAACATAGATTAAAAAATACTCCTATGTCAAAATCTGCAGATGCCTTAGTTTTTATGTAGATGAGGACATACACACGTCACTGATTGCATTTTATGTAAACCTGCTGTGGTACATCTGGACTGAAGGGTAAAAATGTTACCCAACCCTCAGCCATAGCTGCTTACAGGGATGGATGCACCATTCAGCCAAGTTCTCTTGCCACTAATGTTTGCTGGTAAATGGCTTATTAGGATGACAGTGACTTGGTGGTAAGTAAACAAAGTGATAAAACTAATAAATGCTGCACCTAAGCTTCTCTTTTTTGTGACCTTCTTTAGAGGATTGCTTTCTTCCCATAAAAGTGACTTTTTCCTAAAGTATTGCATTATATATTTTCATTTCCTAATGCTGTTAAATTTATGAATATGATTCATCATCTCCAATCAATGAAATTGTGTTGTAGCTTGGCTAAACAGCAACTAAAGTTTAATTAAGTTTTCGGTGTCCATGAAAGGAAAAATCGTCAGTCTTATAAAGCAAAGAAAAATTGATCACCTGAGAGATTTTAGAAAATTAAATCTTACACAACAATATGACTGGGTATCATTTCCTTCAAACACATTTCCAACTCATCAATATAAGCACATTATATTTTTCAGTGCCTTGGATATGTTAATATGTAAAAGGAATAAGAAACTATTGTCAAAATGTTTGATGTGCATAAGAGACTCGGTCTCTTAAACCATGAAATTCACAGGTCTGCTGTGAGAATCATGAATGATGCGTTAGAATATTTATAAACCAAAGAATCCTATAAAAATATAAATGACATCCTCTTCATCAACTGCTCTATAAAAATCAAAGTTCTGTCTATTTAGATTTATAGGTATCAGGTATTTATAGGTATTTATAGGTATTTATAGGTATTGTTGTATTTTTTAATTGCTTCTCCCAAAGAGAACTTCACCTGTTCTTTTGTCTAAACAAAATGAAGAAATACATATTATTTCATGGAAGTTTGCCCAGTAGTCACTTAATAAGGTATCTCAATAGTTAAATTTTTTGACCAACCAATAAGATTACAAGTACAGTCACCCAGGTAATATTGATTAAATGGGGATCAAAAGGGGGAGCAAGTCACATAGCAATCATACAAGGATTTTCAGTAAGGGTGGGTCAGGGATACTTCCTGGAGAGGCTGGGTTAAGATCTTGTAATCTTATTGGTTGGTCATGATTTTGTCCCACCTCATGCCCACCTTGTAAACTTCCATTGGGTCTTATAGTTTTGTTCCACTTTGTACCCACCTTTCCACATGGCTTTGCTGTATAAAACATCTTTGAAAAGTGGGGTGGGTGGGCAACCCACTTTCCGGTCCCCCTTCTGGCTCTCTTAGACAGAAGCTTTCTTTCTCTCAATAAATTATTCCTACTCTTAAAAAAAATTTTAAATTTTTTGCAGAACCAGTTCTATCAATTGTAGATGCCAAGCTGAATAATGGAAATAATTTATACTATTCATGAGAAAAATCAAAATCTGTTTCTATAGCAGTTCACAGCACTAGCTTTTAAGTCAGAGACCCAGGTTTGAATCTTTTCTCCAGCACTTAGTAGCATGACATTCTCCAAGTTACCGAAGGACTTTAAGTAAGTCTCATAGGACTGTAACAAAGATTTCTGTAAAGCACTTACCCCAATAGATTATAGCTACTACTGTGAAAAGCAATATATTTTTCTTAACATCATGTTATTTGTTCCTCAAAATACCTCTGTAGAATGTGTGGACCAGAGAGAATATGTTGGAAACTCCCACAGCTTTCATCTGTAGCCCAGAGGTCTGTTGAACTTCAGACCTTTGTACCCAACACTAATAGAGCATATCTACTTACATATGCTATAAAAACATCAACTCAACAAGTTAAAGACTAATTCATTGCATTACTTTCACAAAACCTGCACTTAAAGCTCTATTCTCTCTTTGTGAATGGCCCCCATATTCTCTTATTTCTGGGAATCAGTCTTGATTCCACTAACTTAACACCATGCCAATCTAGCCAGTCACCTGAACCTGCTCATCTACCCCTTTCTCTTTAAAAATTAACCTCCCCTTGAACCCTTTCTTTTTTATACACATTTGTACAGAATGTTTACATTCTTTATGTGGAATTGGTACATGAACATAACATATCGCAATTCCTTTTTTCTTCCCATATCTCTTTCCTCCCTCTGTCCTCCCTCCATATCTTTATCCCTTTCCCCTCTGAGAATGATCTAGCTCCCCATTCCTATTATCTATCATTTATTTTGCTCTTTATTTTTACTCTGAATTTGACATATAAGATAAACAAAGTAATGCCTAAGGATGTGTGTCTGATTTATTTCATTTAATGTTATGGTCTCAAGGTGCATCCATTTACCTAGAAATGATTCAAATTTCTTTCTTTATGGCAGAGTAGTACTTCATGGTATTTAAAAACTACATGCTATTTATCTATTCATCTGTTATTGGACATATGGGCTGCTTTCTAGAATTAGCTATTATGAATTGTGCTGCTATAAACATAGTATGCATGTATCTCTGTAATATGATGTCTTTAACTCTTTCAGGAAGATAGCTAGAAGGGGAATACCTGGGTCAATGGACATTCTAGTTTTAGTTTTTGAAGAATCTCCACACTAATTTCCATAGTGGTTATACAGCTTTACACTAACATCAACAGTGTAGTAGAGTTCCTTTTTCCACACATCCTTGGCAGCATTTGTTGTTTTTAAAATTTTTGATGTTAGCCATTCTTTGTAGGCTAAGATGGTATCTCAGTGTAATTCTAATTTACATTTCTCTGATGGCCAGTGATGATGAGCATTTCTTCACAAATATATTGGCCATTTGTACTTTTCTTCTGAGAAGTGTCTGTTCATTTTGCTTGCCCATTTTTTTATTGGGTCTCTTATTTTGGAGAGTTCTTTATATATCCTAGATAAGAGTACTCTGCCTATAGAATCACAGGTCAAAAATTTTTCCCACTCTGCAGGTTGTCTTTTAACTCTGTTTTTTCTTTTGTTAGCAGAAGCTTTTTAATTTATTATGACCCATTTGTAGATTCTCAGAACTACTTCCTGTGCAACTGGGATTCCATTCAGAAAATCCTGGCCTACAATTATGATTTCAATAGTTTCACCATCTGGTCTTCCAACAGGTTCAGTGTTTCTGGTCTAACATTTAGATCTTTGTTTCATTTTGATTTTAGTTTAGTACATGGTAAGAGATGGATCTGGATTCAATCTTCTGGATTCAATTCTGGATTGAATCTTCAATGTGAATAGCCAGTTTTCCCAACACCAATAATCAAGGAGTCTGTCTTTACTCCAGCATGTGTTTTGGTCCCCTTTGTCAAAGATAAAATAGTTGAGAGTGTACATACTTGGTGTTGTTTCTGCATTGTCTATTCTGTTCCACTGATTGGAGGGAGAAGGGAAAGAAGATGAAAAAAGAAATTAAGATGTGTTCTGTACCAACTTCCCACAAGAAATGTAAACATTATGTACTAATAAATTAATTTTTTTTTTAAAAAAGCTGTACATCTACTGCCAAAAACAAATTATCCTACCAACATTTCAATGGTGCAGGCTTAGACCAAGTCTTCACTATTCCTCTGTTGGCTTCCAACAGGTCCTTTTCACTCTTCTTAACTTTCCCATGCTGCTATGAGAGAAATCTTCCTAAAGTGACCACTACTGCTTCATCATCTACATCCTGTTAGCTTCAGAACTAGTTTCCTGCCACTTTTATCCCCAACCACATTCTTTGTTCAAGCTCTATGAAGTTACTTGGATTTCTCCAAATGTATCATTCAGTCTTACGCCTTTGAAATTTCATACCTACTTCTCTCTCAACTTAGAGTACTCTTTTCACACTTCACATTAGTTGTATTTGCCTTTCAAAATTCAACTTAGGGGTTTGCTCCTTCATGAAGATTTTTCTGACCCCATCATTCTGATCCCAGAATTTCCAACTGGACCTGGGCATCAGTCACCCCTTATACATTCTACCTAGTATGAAATTGTGTGTTAGGTTTACTATTCTTTGTCTCTAACTAAATTATATGCTTTTAAAGGCAGGTATAAAGGTTGTATATTTCTTTTATCTTCATCTCTAGCCAAGAGTAGAACACATCCATGTTGAATTGATGCATAAATGAAAAGAGAGAAGTAGAAAAATGGTATGTTCATTCCAATGTGAATGAACTGAGATTTGTGAATTTCACGACTTCTAGGACATTTTTTATACAATTAACCAATTGAACTGTGTGAGATAAATGTTCTACTGTTGTAATATAGTTTGTTGCAATGTTATCAATTTGTATATTTTTTAAATGCGATGTCACAAAGTAGTCCTATCATGAAGCTTGCACAGGAAAATAAGACTCCCAAAACAGTACAGAGAAAAACATATCTTACAAAACATTATTTAGATGCACCATTTGAAAATGAAAGGTAATTTGGTTGAAAGAATAGAAACTACAGTGCAAAATAAGTTAAGAGTGATTAACTTTTTTGATGAGAAAGACCCCCTTCCTTCCATATTTGTATAAACTTTCTTAACTTAGGAAAGGCCAATAACTAACAATGAAATAAGAAGCTATCAATTGAAACAATGAATTCTTAAACACAGAACCTAGTGCTAAGCATATTTCCCAAGATTCTTCCAGATTTCAAAATTTTAAAATACTCTAATTGGGATAAATACTTTCACACCACATAGAAGGTCTCCACTAATATCAAGACGAGTCACTGGGAGTCTCATTTGCGGTGAATACTCATGAATTTGTCTTTTTGTTTTAGTCACTAGTATTCTTAACAGTGAGTATAAAAAAATCTTCAGTAAGATCCTAAAAAACTTCTTAATTCTTCTAATTTATCAGGGTATGGTTGTTCATGAGATTTAATATGCATATGTGTTTTTTTCTTAAATGGTAACATGCTGAAATCTGAGCAATATGAATTCATACCTGTGTCATTTCTTACTAATACAATTCTATTTTATATTTGTGCTGCAGAGTAAGAATAAATTACCCCCCCAAAAAGAATAAATTATTCCCTACATTTTTTACAGCTTCACAGCTTAATGGAAATTTGATTATCCTAAATCTTAGTTCTATTTATGTGGAGAGGCATGTAAGGAACAGCAGAAATTACAAGGAAGTGAAACAATTGATGTTTCTTTCACATGGAAAATTTTTCCTTCCAACCAAGAATAAAACATTGGGAGTGGATTCTACCAAACAGATCATTTGGAAGGAGGGTCTATAGATTCTGGCTTTCCTTGATATGATACATTTCAAAGCACAGCGTGATTTTTTAATATCCAACAGGAATGAGAATTACAGTGTTTTCCATTCAGAAGAATTATAGCCCCAGAGTAAGGAATATACAAGCATGTGCACACATACACCTCTTGACAGTGGAAAGAAAACAAGGAAACTTTTGAGGCACTCTTTGATCCCTAACTCATCCACTGTAAACTATGATGAGATTCATATTTTTGGTAGATATTGCTAGTCTATTTAATACGATCTCTGGTTTCTTATTTCTTTTTATGCCCCTTTCTATATGTTTACAGAGAAAAATTATGTTTCAGCTCATATCAAAAACCACTAAAATCTATTCTTTTAAAGGTGAAGCTGAAAATAAATGAGAGAAGTGAGAATGTGTTGTATAAATCTCAAAATTAATTCTGCACACTAATTCTAATTGTAAGTCATTGTTATGTGGAATCTAAGAACTCTGATCTAAGAGTCTTAAGTGTGAAGCATAGCTGACTGTCAGGAATTTGGATATTTTATAAAAGTGACATTTTTAATACATATTTTTACATGGAGCATGCAGAATAAGACATGAGCTGTAATAAATCTCTCAGTCATATTTTTCTCTAGAAAATTCTTCCAGTAAAGTCCTACTCCCACTACCCTTATAGTAGAAGCCCCCTCTTTGGCTCCATCTGCAGAGATTTCCCAAGGGACAATTAAGTGAATCTATAATAAAAGATCACCTAATCCATCCCAGTTAGCAACATTCATTTGAAGTTGAAGAAATACCAAAATTATACCTTAAAATAGCATGAGGTCATTTAATGTTAAAGGCCTAGAGGACCTCATTAAGAACTAGAAAATATCAAAGCACAAAACCACTTGGCATTTAGTGAACCTTGAGAAAAGAGCAAGAGGAGAGACTTTTTTCTAGAATAATCATCATTGATATTGCAATTATTCAATGCTGCACGTTCAAGCCAGTTACTACTGGTGTTTCGGGGATCAGAAAACATCGAAGGTGCCTAAGCCTTAAGTGGCAACAAACTAAAAGGCCCGAGAGTTGCTTTATTGAGATGCTAATACTGAGGTAAGAGACAGAGTCATCAGAAGGTAAAGAGAGAGTAAAAGGTCACCAAACAGGAAGTGCAAAGGCTAGATTTCTAAGCAATGGCATGCCTTAGCTAAGGCATTTTCATCTTCCTGGATATTTATTTCCAACTCTGAAGAGATTGGGATTTATAATTCTAACAGATGAGAAAAGGACACTGAAGAATGCACCCCCCACCACTGCCACTTTGAGATTCAGGGTAAAATATAATTTATAAATCATACTTGAAATTTTTTAAAATCAGAAGTCTTCTGTGACAAAGCAGTCAACAGACATGAAAACCAGACAGCACCAAAATCTCAACTTTTAGAAGTATAATTTAAGGAAGCTATTATGAATTGGATTGTATTCACCTTCAAAATTTATATATTGAATATGACTTTCATTGCAATTAGGGTTATTGCAGCTATAAGTAGTGAAGATTCAGTCATCCTAGAAAGGGTGGCATTCTCAGCCAATCTGACTAGGGTCCTTTGAATACAGGGATAAATACACAGGGAGCCTCTTACTCTGGGGCTTCAGCTCCTCTATTCCTTGATGCTTCTACAAGACCAGGAACACCAAAGATTCCAAAACTCCCACTAATACCTCAGAGAAAGGCACGAGACAGTTGCTCCCTACAGCCTGAAAAGGAAAAACCCTTTCTGATGCCTTGATCTCATAATTCTCCAGAACTATGAGACATTAAGTGCCTGTCATTTAAGTCACCTAGTTTCTGGTTCTTCATTATGGCAGTGCTAGCACACTAATACAGAAACTACATGATAGATAAGCATAAAATAAGCAAAAGCAAGACCATAATGCTAAATGAAATAAATCAGACACACAGCTTAAATATCACAAGGCTTCTCTCATATGAGACCCAAAATATAGATACAGAACAAATTGAAAGACAGATAATAAGAACTGGGCAGGTAGACCTTTCTCAAGGGGGAAGGGGATCAAGACATGGAGGGAGAAGAGGAGGAGGCAAAGGGGGTTAAAAAAGCATTAAGCTGTGCTATGTCCATGTACCGACTCCTCACAGGAATGTAAACATGATGTACTGCAAACATGGATCAATAACTAATCTTAATTATTAAAAAACAGAAGTTTTGCAAGAAGAACTATAGATCTTACCAACTAAAATCTCCATGAGCAGGTTAAAGAGCATGTCAAATACAATTAAAGAAATCAATAAATATCAATATATGACTGGGATATTATCTAGAATACATCACAGAGAAAAAGATTAAAAATTTGAAATAAATACTAAAAGAAGCAAAGGATAAAATTATAAAGTCTAATATCTAGCCAAACAGGAGGTACACAGAAGGAGAAAAATAGAGAAAATGGGGGTGGGGGGATAGCGTTGGAAGCAACAATGAACAAGAATCTTCCAGAGGTGATAGAAATATCTATCCTCCATTTCAGGCAACTTCAATAGATCCCAAGCTGGATAAAATAACTGTAAATTCGCGACATGATTCTAGTGAAATGTCAGTAATTCTGAAAGCAGCTAAAGAGAAAAGATAAATCATACGAAAAAGGGTAACAATTAGACAGCTAATTTGACACCAACAATGGAAGAAAACAGCAGAAAAACTGTCACGTGCTAAAGGATGATTAATTGTCAAAACTCAACTTCTACGTGTAACAGCATAAATTATATTTCTGGAAGGAAAATGAATACAAAATGAAAGAGTAGACTGAAAGATGCAATAGGGAGCAAAAGAATTGAAAGCATGTAAGTATATCTAAATTCTAATATGATAAAAATTAGGTTGAACCCTACTGGTAATTACCTATGATCCAACCTTCCCATAATGAACTTCAAAGATGTTAAAAACCAAATGGATAGAGCACAGGTTTGTCAAGCTTACCCAACTGTACCGTTAACGTGTATATTTTCTTCTATGGAAATTATAGCCCAGAAATTGATTTTCCAAATAAATGAAATTGAAATGCAAATTAATAACAAGCTAGATAAAAGACACTGATTACATTCATGGCATTCTAACACATTTATATCACTGGGGAAAGGAAATGAATAACAATTAACTTTAGACTGTACCAAAGCACACATATGTTGAATGTTTAAAATATTAGAATGGACACAGAATAGAAGGCCCGTGGTTAAGAGCCAGCGTGTTCCTCACCTTTCCTTTGGTGTGAATTTGCCAACAAGGCATAGAAATGGTGTAGCAGCATCCAGTTATGAGGGGTCACAAAGAAGATCCAGAGAGCGATTATTTCGTTATTTAAAAGAAAACAAAAGTAGAGACCATAAAGACTCTAGAGGATTGATCTACAAGTCAGAATTTGAGGGAATTTTTTTAAGATAATGAGGTAGAATCTCCCAATGATTTCAGTGTTTCAGGAAACAAAAAAATAGCAAGAGGTAGCGGGGCAGGAAGAGGGGCCAGGGTGCAAATGTTGGTATAAAATGAGGCAGAATGAAAAGAACATTCAGGATCCTTTAGATAAAGTGAGTTATAGAGCATGGTTCATAAATGAGCGACTGCAGGACTTCAGAGGAGCAGAGAACCTTTGTGAATTTCTAGGTCAGGCTCTTTATTTAACAGATGAATGTTCCGGGGTCTAGAGAGGCCAGTAATTTATGCTACAACATTTATATTCCCGGACAATCAACTGCTACCATATTCTCTATTCCAGGAGTAATTATATTTTTCACACCAGAGACAAAGATTTATGTAGTCCCTTGAAAAATACCTTCAAAAAATGCACTATTTAGGACAATTATTTCAGTTAAGGTAGCTAATTATTGGGTATTTAAAGTAGTTAGTGTATTTGCATGCTTAATTAACCATAATTTATTTAAAAGTATTCTAATATCAAATTACTGTGGGATGCATTTGAGGTTTAATTTATTCTTTTATGAAGTTTTATTTTTTATTCATTTCTTTTTCAGTACAACGCAAAACTAAAATTTTATTCCATTAAAGGAAAATCATCAAGTAGAACTAAAAACACAAAGTGAAAAAAATGAGTAGGAATAAAATGTTGAAACTAAATAAAAACAGATCATTAAACAACCATTCAAGAATTACAAGAAAAACAATTTAATCTAAACAAGGATAATTTTCAAATAATAGTTATATTGTGGTAGAAACAAGAGTAGCAGTGTGGTAGAAAGTGTTGTTAAACTAAGTTAGACAGCCAGGCATGGTGACACACGCCTATAATCCCAGCACTGGGGAGACTGAGGCAGGAGGATCACTTTGAGTTCGAGGCCAGCCTGCACTACATAGTAAGTTCAAGGCCAGGCTGAAGTACATAGTAAGACCCTGTCTCAAAAAAAAACTAAAATAAAGATAAACTAAGTTAGACTATCTGGATTTTATCACTGACACAAACATTAATGTCTCTTAATATTTTCATCTGTACAGTAAGTTACCTTCAAATTCTAAATTTATAAGATTCTAACGGACTAGATTTGGTTAAGTGAAAATACCTTTCCTTACGTCACCAGATCTGGATCTTCATCCAGTCTGCTTATACCGGCTCTGTGTCCGTCTCTGGTGCAGGGCGGGTCACGTTCATTGCTGAAGGACTGCAAGCTCCCCGTGGAGCTGGGGAAAACAACTGGAGGGAGTGCAGCTGGGATTGGTAATCAGGAATGCAAACAAGGTGTGGAGGTGGGGAGAAGAAAATCCTCACTTCCTGTCTGCTTAAGAACAACTCCCGTACAGAAGTGTCCTATCAGTTATGAGGTGTTACACGAATTACAGCCCCTTTGGTGGCTTAAGTCTGGCCCTGTTAATTCCTACCTGAAACCAACAGCTCCCCCATCAGTCTTGCCCTCTTCCTTGCTCTGTCTTCCACAGGCTGTTACAAGGATTGTGAGCATATGTAAATGGCATTGGGTTGAAGACCTTCAATGGCTGTCAAATACTTCCAAGTAAAGTCCTAGATCCTTACAGTGATATCAAGATCCTTAAATCAGATCCATTTTTGTTTCTCCAGAGTTATGTTACACCTATTCCCACTTCTTCTTCATTTTATTTTTTTTTAGTACGTGTTTGTGGTCATCATAGGTCTATTCTAAAGCTAGTTCTCTACCCATTCCAAAAAGATTATTGCCAGAACCCCTAGACTTGCATTCCCTGCTCTCTGTGCCTGCCTGAACATCCCTACTCCGCATATTCCTTTTCAACTTGGGTTACTTTTAGCAGTTCTTAGCCCCCGTTCTGCCATTTATTTAGGTAAGATACCTGAGGTACTACCAGGGTAATTATTGGATCCTATGACACTGTACTATAGCCATTTACTTTAGAACTTCTCCAATAGATGGTAAATAAGACAAGAACAATGTCTTATTTATCTATGTTCCCTGTGCCTACTTCAAGTTTTATCTGTAGTAGATGATCTAAATAATATTTTGTGATTGAATTATTACTTCAGAATTTTGCCACAAGATAAAATAATTCCTTCTCAAACACAAAATCCTTTATGGAAATTCTAGAAAATTCAGATTTAAATCTTTATATTTTTCTGCAACTTTAAAATTCTAAATTATAGGTATAAATAAATTGGTCTATCTCATGTCAATAAGCAGAAATCTAAAATTTAGATGATGAGCATATTTTTATAACAATTTTTAAGGAAACTAAATGGCATAACCTGAAAATTATTTCTGATGGTAAATGAAAATTAATTTGTGAGTAAGCATTAATATGAAATTAGTGTATAGTTTTACTAAAAGAGTGATATTTTTTATTTATTGTAAAATATTACAATACAAACAGAGATGTCTCCAAAATAGTGTTTAATTTTAAAAGATACTTATGAAGAGTAGATAGAGAATGATACCCAAGATGAAGGTCAAGAACAAAACTAGGTATCTTTCACAATAATTGTCTTATTCAATACTTTTGTTGATGCTGAGTTATATGGATTCCTGCCTAATACTAGACTTTCTAGAAAAGTTAGCTATCAAGCTGGTAAAAGAGTTAAAATGTACTAAGCGCTTAAAACATGTCTAACATTGTTCCGAACAGTTTATACCAAAAAACTCATCTATGCCTCATAGCACCACATAGAGTTAGTACAACTAAGGTCTCTATTTTATATGTGAGGAAACAGAAATACAAAAAGGAGAATGCTAAACTAGATTTTAAATCTCGATCCCCCCCTGTATTTAAGTGTTTTGCATTGTAACTTTTCAGTTCCTTCCTCTAAAATGCTAAGTTATTTTCCCATCTCTTGACATAGTTGGGCCATTTGACCTGCTCTAGCCAACAGAATTGGTGAAAGAGACAGTGAGTGAGTCAGAGCTTATTCTCTGCCATCACACCAGGAAGAATGTGGCCAGACTAGAGTTGCTTCCTGGTCCCTTGTAGAGGATGGGAGACAATGATTTTGAGATCCTTAGCGGGCCCAGCCTGATGACCCATGCCAGTGGATCCCCAGATGTAGGAGGGAAGTCATACCTATATTTTTATACCTCTGAGATTTTGTCATTGTGTGCTGTGCACACAATCCATACGATCCATATAGAATACAATCCGTATAGAAGCACCTAGGTTGTGCCTGAAGGAGGAAAGTTTTCCACAAATTAGATACCATTATATTCTGTTGTCTCTGTCTTTGTAGTTCTGGGTTATTGGTTGTTGGTTGGTTTGTTTGGTACCAGGGATTGAACTCAGGACCTTGTGCTTTCCAGGCAGGTGCTGTGCCGCTGAGCTAAATCCTCAGCCCTGTAGTTCTGATTTTATACAAATTATTCCATGAGGACACACAATGCCTAATTTAATTATTGGGGAAGAACACACTTCTACTAGACTGTAAATTCCTTTAAGGCTAAGTGTGGATTTTTTATGTTTTTATTCTCATTTCCTCAAACAGCTCTCAAGTAGGGGTCCAATAAGTATCAAATACAAGGACTACTTTTTTTCTCTTTTATCTGAGTTCATTTTTCCAGAGCTAAGCTAACTTGTGGTAGCAACATAAGACAAGCACTTTGGAACCTGTTTAGCCATACACTGGTGCTACAGGAGGAGGTTTATGTTGTATCTATTACAACAAACATGTTTTAATCCCTCAATAATTAAACCACCAAGGAAAACCAACTTCGAAGTCTTTTTTGTCACTAAAATAGTAATATGTTGCAAAAAAACTCAAACATCGTGGGATGACTCTACCTTGCTGCCCCAAATAGAAGGAAAATAAACAGGTGTTTTAGCCTGCTCCATAAGTTAAGAATCTCAAACATCACCAACCTTCATCTTTATTCGTTCCAAACACTAATAAAATTATGGACCATAGCTATTAGACTGTTTTTACTGTGATTATATCAAATAGAAAGTCTATAAGTAGTAGCTGGAAGGGGTAGGCATATTCTTGCTTCATCATCTATGTTTAGATAGAGTCAACAATAGCTTTGTACAGGACCCTTTGAGGCTGGTGGGGAGCCCATCCTACCCAGGCCCTGACAATCCAAGTACTGGCCTTTGGTTCACAAGTCCAGCTTTCAGCTCCAAGAGCCAAGCTCGATCAGGACCTGCTGTGAGCATCTAGTTCTCCTTGACTACTGAATTCCACTAAATATCTGTAATTTAGTAAAGGAAAACGGTCAAACTTCTCATTTCCTTTCCTTTAGTATTTTCATTTTTTATTGTTCTCCTTTTTATTAGACTCTAAATAAAAACTTCATTGTCTTTTGAAAGCCACCAGCAAACCCTGCAGCATACTTCATGATGCTGCTTCTCAGTTCAACATTTTATTTATCCTCCCTGGCCCCCATGTCCCACAGTACAGGCCAGTGAGTCTCTGCAACAACTTTGTGTTACTCAAATGGGGTTGAGCTGCCCTGGCAGAGGAACAAGAAAGTGGAGACTGTTTTACCTACTTCTATTTCCTTTCCTAAGCGTGTTAAAACTGTATAAAACTTTATAAAAATTATATGAGTTCCTTATTTTATATGTTTGTTGCCCTCTCATAACATGAAGTTTTGCCTTCTAAGGTAAATCTCAGGAAAAGTGAAGATTTCAGAGTTGCTGCTATGCATAAGACTGTAAAACCACCAAGAAATTGCTCTCCTGAAAGTTCTTCAAAATGTCAGTATTTTCATCAGTCTACTCAACTCCTTCATGAAAAAGTCACATTGGAGAGATAAACCTGTCAGGTAAAAGTGCCTAAGACCAAGACCAGACCAGGCCACAACAAGCCTTTATTAGGGGAATAGATCTGCCGGGCCGTCTCTGAACAAAGGAGAGACAAAGGCAATATGGCTGTGGCAGGGAGAGTCTTTTATAGAGACTGGGGTGGGGCTTGCAGGGGCTGAGGTGGGGTTGAGTGAGGTAGTGATCAGGGAGTGGAGGAGCCGGTGACGTCACTAGGTGGTAGGGGGTGAGCGAGTATTAGGTTACTCTCTAGGTGGGTCCAGGGGCATGCTGGGAGGAAGGGTTTATTCTTTGGCAGGAGCAACCATCTTGGCATGATGTCACACAGGGGAGGGGGCAAGGCACCATAGGAAGAGGGCAGCTACTATACATAATAGCTGCTGAGGTAGTGGAAGACCTATCAAAACCTTCAGCATTATGTATTTATTTAAAATAGTTTAAATATTTCTGGGTCACTGTTCTCACTATTGATCACTATCTCAACTTTAAGATATGTTTAGTTCTATACCTTTATTTATATAATATGCATTTATAAAATGCATATGTATTTTAAAAGTACATATTAAGGAGTTATCGATTGGAATCTTAAAACATGCTAAAAATATGTTCTTCCGGGCAAACCATGTAAGCATATTATTTCCTTAAAAAAAATTCCAGTATTTATCCATAATTAGGATGTTTTCTGATATCTTTTAAAATGAACTGTTCTTTTAGCAAGAACAACTTGTAGAGTTTTTCAACCTGATGCCAGGTAAGAATTATAGTAGAAATAGGCTACATAAAAGTAGTTTCCTACAAATACTATCATGAGAAACAGCATGTACTTCTTCATATTTCTGCTCTTATGTTTCCATTGCTTTTAAAGTAAATCATTTGTAGGATGTTTGGTTTATATGTGAGGGAATAAAAACAACTGACATTTGTTCAAAATGACAAGATGGATTCAAGTCATGTTTTTGTTTGTGGAGAAATACACGGTATCTATACTGTGGGATACATGCTAACAGCCATTTCTTTGTCTATTAAGTACTCGTCACCTAGCAATAAGCAGCAAGTTACAACCATTAAAAAAATAAGCAAGTCATTTTTTGGCTAGCCACAAGCAGAAAGAGTGTGAGGGGAAGTTCACAGCTGGTTACTGGGATTCCTGACTGCTGGTGTACCATGCTTTGTAAAATCCCCTTGAGTGTGGGTGGACTACGGCTATGAGGGCACTCACTTCTACCTCTACATTACAAGGCAAAGGTGAAGATGTAATTAAGATTCCAAAGCAGTTAACTGAGAGTCCATCAAAGGGGGCTTGGCCTGGGGCATCTGATCCAGCTACCTGGGGTCAAACTCTGAAACAATGAGCTCTTAAGGCTGGAGTGGAGTGATTTCAGGTAGGCATTATAATAGGTGAAATGCACCATGCCTCTAGTTTATTACTAATTATAAGTTTAAAGGGAAGATGATATATTTCAATCTCAGAATTGTGTACGAATAGGAAACAGGATACAAAATCCTATGAGACTCACTCTCACATTCTGAGTGTAAAAAGAATGAACAAGAAGGAACTTGAGCTAAAAGTTCTCACTACCAACACCAGGTTTTCCTACAGTACTTTCCAAGGCTCATCTGCTTCAGAATCATCTGCAGTGTTTGCCTCAAAATGTAGACTCTCAGATATGGTTCCATAACCAGTGAATCAGGAAATCTGAAGGTCTATATATTTTTTCTTTGGAGTCCCAAATACTATATGGGATTTGTAGAGACACAAAGTCTGGGAACCCCTTACCTCCCCAGTGAGATGACAGAACTATTCGTGAGTGAGGAATCAATTTACAGAACGATGATAAGGACTAGGGCTAGGACTTCTCAGAGACCCCTGATCAGAGAGAATCGCAAATTTTGCTGGTCATCTTCTCCAGGGAATTCTAAGGCTGGAAAGTTAGAATTATCAGTGTCTGGAACCTAAATGAGAAAGCATACGTTCTTTGGGAAACAGAAGTTTCTTATTCTCTCTTAGGATCATAGATAACACCAAACCCCTCACTTTTGGAGGGAGATGACCCACATTCTCACCACAGCAAAAACCTTACCTTTCCCTAAGGGGGTATCTCCTCAATTCGAGCTGGAAGAAGCCAAAATTATTTTTGTGACAATTTATAAAACTACAGAAGTGGATTTTGATCCTTCTAATAGGAATGGCTTACAGTTTCACATTTAACATCATCTCACAGATTTTGTAGGGTCAAAAATTACATCTTTTCTTCAGCCACTGTGAGATCCATGGCTGATACTCCTATAACAAAAGATAGATTAATAAGAGAAAGCACAGTGAATTTATTTAACAAAGTTTTAGTGACACAGGAGCCTTTAGAGAAATGCAAAATGAAACTATCAGGATATAAAAACACTGGCTAGAACAGATAATTTTACCTCTGTGAAGGGAATTTGGAGCAACTAGGCCCCTTATATACTGTTGGTGGGAATGTAAAATTGCTATCTCTATCTATCAAGGTTAAGCACATACTTATCCCGTTTCTAGGGATGATACAGATGAAATGAAATCACAGATACACAAAAAGATCTGCATATTCAAATAAAGGTGCATATTCAAGCACCTTTATTTATGATATCCAAACAGGGAGAACCCACAGGAAAATAGATTTTTTAAAAATCTGTGTTATATGTCCACAATAAAATATAACTCTGCAATAAAAATGAACAAAATACAGATACACAAAACAAATGGATAAATCTCAGAATATTTTTGAACAAAGAAATCCAAATACAAAACACTTTATACCTAATGATTCTACTTGCATATAGTATAAAAATTAAAAATAAAATACAAAATATATATGTATATTAGAAGTCTGAGAGGTATTCAACTCTTGAAAGTGGATGATATTTTGCACAAGGGGGTATTCTCTGGGCTGATGGAAATATTCTGCATGTTGGTAAGGGCATGGATTAGATGGGTGTGGGCATTCATGAAACTTCATGAAGCATTTGCTTCAGATATATATATTATACGTAGATTTTACCCAAAAAGTACTATTAAAAATTTACAGCAGAAATTATTATTTTGTTGTTGTCCTTATAAGATACAATAGTAGGAAAGGGAAGTGGTAAACTGTTCTTGATATCTCATTCAGAAGATGATCTTTCCTGTCATCTTGCAAACTCTGAGAACACCCAGATTCTATTAACAAATTATGTATCAACCACTTCTTTAGTAAATACAATATTTACCAAACTCTTTTTCTTCTTCTTCATCTTTGAAAGCTTCTATTTTTAACTTCTGGTTTTTAAGTTCACCAGGGTCCCTTAGAGGCAGATTGAAGAAGCAGAAAAATATAAAGCACCAGGTACAGTATAAGAAAGAAAACAGAAAGCACTGACAATCTATTATTTTTTCCCTTGGAACTAACACTGCCTTTAATAGTACCAGATGTCAAACAATCCACCGGCCATCAAACATTCAATCTTGAACCCTTAGAAATGAGAAACACTGCACACGGGATTGACTAATTGTGGCGGCAGCACCCCAGGACATAAATATCCCTTTATAGAACCTGCACCAAGGCAATATCTCCATGTATCCCCTCCAGACAGAAGAGGATTCAGCTGCCATGAAATGATGGTCAGAGTTAAAGAGCTGTCAACACTGGAAAATGTTGAATTTCAGCACTAGTTGACTGAATCTGGACATAGCACCAGCCAATCTCTAGGAAAGCCAAGCACAAACAAAAACTACTTGGTAATTAGGGATGGCTCATTCAACTTGGATCACACCACAAAACTTGTCACCACTTGTCATTCATTTGAAAAACCATTAAGACTGTAAGCCCTGCTTTATTACTTCCTGTATTTGTTCCTGTCATGCACTACCACCTCTCTGTATCCCTTAACAATCTCTAGAGCAATGTGTATCATTTACAAAAAAGAAACTTAACTCTCCTGCTCCAGATAAACTAGTCAGAAGCCTATATGTTTTAATTTTCTGGGCAAAAGGTTTTTCCCTCACCTTAACGGGTGCTTACTTATATAATAAGTGATGAAAGGAAGCAAAAAGTAGGATAGATTTTGAATCCAATAATATAATGTAATTCTAGGAAACCACTGAAGAACTACTCAAGTCCAGCCCAAAAGACATAAAACTCATCATTTTTAAAGCCCCTCATACCACTCCAGAGATGTAGGTCTTCATGCACATGACCTATAAAAAATCCTGTCCTACTGAATAAAAACATTAAATTAAAGTAATTGAAATATTTCTCCTGGGAAATATGTATATTTATTTTTAGTTAAATAAAACCTCAAAATTACCTCGTTCTTATAAGTTCAGGCCCGGATTTATTACAAAATAGTTTGCCCACTAACTTGCAACCAAACTTTTTCCTTATCAGAGCTTTTTGCATTTTGGATTTACAGATCACGTGAGCCAGGTACTTGTGTTTGGCTTTTATACAGATTGGCTCACACAGTTAACTCCTCATTAACCCGGATCTATTTTTTACAGCTGAATCCTCACATACCTGGAGGCAACACATGAAAAACTCATTTTATTTCAAGTTCTACCAAAACAGTGAATTTTAATCACTGTGATCTGAGGAAATACAGGAAAAATGAAGCAGCTTTAAGGTAGACCAAAAACCCTTACACAGAGCTCTCCAAATATATTAGACCATATAACTTTCAACATAATTTTTCTCTCCTTCACTCACTCTGTCTCTTTCTCTCTCCCATCCTCTTCTCTCTTTCTCCTTCTCTATCCCTCTTCTCCTCCCTCCTCTCTCCATCTAGGTCTTCAGAGTGCTGTCAATATAAGCAGTTTGTGAGTAAATATATTTCTGTCCCAACTGTTACCATAGGCTTAAGTGGGTCAACACTGGGATCCACAGAATGGACAGCAAGAGAAATTCTGAAGCTACACAGATAAGCAAACTAACTGTAAAACTAACTATTGCAGATAGGTAAGTTAATTAGATATCTTATAGGTAGTTAGGAGGAGCCAACATGGAGGACAGGGAAGACACATTCACTGAAGGCCAGCATTGTAAAAGGAGAGAAACTACCACACCCATGTAGGATGAACAGCAGTGATTGATATTCTAAACAGCTATCAATCACCTGGGTGGGGGGGCCAAGGTCTTAACCCAGCCTTTCCAGGAAATATCCCTGACCCACCCTTACTGAAAATCCTGTACTCTTGCTACTTGACTTGCTCCCCCATTTGACCCCCATGAATCAATATTACCTGGGTGACTGTACCTGTAATCTTATTGATTGGTTGTGGTTTTGTCCCACCTCATGCCCACCTTATAAATTTCCATTGGGTCTTATAGTTTTGTCTCACTTTGTACTTGCCTCACCACATGGGTTTACTGTATAAACATCTTTGAAAAGTGAGGTGGGCGGGCAACCCACTTTCCAGTCCCCCTTCTGTCTCTCTTAGGCAGAAGCTTTCTTTCTCAAAATAAATTTTTCCTACTCTTAACCTCCGTTGTTCCTAGAATTCATTCTTCGATTTTAGAGAACATGAACTCGTGTTTTGGATATCTAGCAGGTTTGGGAGTTACATCTCTTCCCCCTATATCATAACCATGCATGAAAACTGGATGGGAGGAGAGAAGGAAAAGACCATCAAATCATGACAGGACAAGGCAGTTTTCAAATAGGATAGCTGAACCAGAGATCACATGAAGTGAAGATATGTGCAGTATTGTAGATTTCCATCGGTCACTCCTTGAGGCAGAAGAATCTTTTCTTATCCTCCAGACTGAAAGGCTGAATATAACCAGAAAAAACAACCCAAGGGGCTGCTGCCTATCTGATAGCCCCTACCCTCTTCCTGAGCCCACACTCACCACAATTCTATCTCTTTTTCTGAAGCCCAAAAGGGGGAAGTTAGTTGAAAAGCCTAAGATGGCTGCCACCATATGACCACAGGTGTTCCCTATGTACAGGCCCCTCGTGTCTCTCTGTAAATCACTGAACCCCTGGAGGTATTTTCACCATGAAAACCTTAAGCAAATCCATGGCCTGAAGGTAAGCACTCATACATCTGTTAGAAATATGTGGCAAGCCATCGGGCAAGTATTTATTTTTTCTAAACCAACCACGGAACTGAAAACTCCCCTCACCATAGAGAAAACTTAGTAGAAAGATGACTTCATGTATACGTTTTCACGTACATAAATCATACGATGTTTCCTCTAATAGAACTTATTTCCCTAGACTAAGAAAAACATAATATAGAGGAACTCATCTCAGTATAATCCAGTATTACCCACTTAACAGCCCATCCACAGGTAGTCTTATCTTGGTCTCTGGAACAGATGGCTAGAATAAAAGGGTTTCCTCTCAACAAATGTGAGCTTTGAAAGATGTGTACTTGATTCTGTAAGTTCCACAATACATATAATTTAGTTCATTTATATGTATAATATACAAACATGAGTGGTAATAGAGAAAACAACAAGGACAGAAAATGATTTACATGCCTTATATAAATTATAGTAAACAAAATATTTAATAGAAGGTTTCTTGGGGTAGGGAGATGTTTCCTTATTGCCATAGGTTTTCATATTACATTTCACATTTGTAGCAGTATATTCCTTCCCAAAACATTTCTTTTTTTACTTATTTTTACAGTATGCACATCAAATCATAGTTTCCCTCCCCCAAAGAAAAATAACACAAAGAAAAAGTCAAAATTAGGCAAATTATGTGACATTTGTTCTCAGAATCTCCTTCTTCCTCTTTGTCAGTTTTTCTTGATTTGTAGGCAGATCAGGCAGTGCTCATTTTCTATGGGGCCAGTCAGATGATTTCATTACAGCCAGAAGTACTAATAAGAAGAGGGGGAAAGGATGACCTTTGAAGGCTTCCTAGCTGGAAGAACCGGCTTACTTTATGATAAGAATTGTATCAATACTCCCACTGAAGCCTTTCCTGGTGAACTTTATTACATTAGGAATCATTAAAAATTCCATGGCTTCCAGGCTAATTTTGCTCCAAAGTACACTATCCCTGTTCAGAGTGAAGACAACCACAG
Organism: Heterocephalus glaber; assembly: GCF_053883595.1. NCBI lineage: Eukaryota > Metazoa > Chordata > Mammalia > Rodentia > Bathyergidae > Heterocephalus > Heterocephalus glaber. The sequence goes on along the minus strand of NW_028258156.1, from coordinate 18,818,351 downwards.
AGAACAGATGACCAAGGTGGGCTTCAGAAAGCTTGCTTCAGTTTGCCTGGGCACTGCAAAGACTCTGTGCAACAGGTAAGATAATTTATGATGAAATGAAGATGGATGAAAAGGTGTGCTGTTATGTGATACCAGATGGATGCCATATTAACTCTTCAGAGATCAGCACATGCAGCCTGGCAAGGGAAGATTGCCTCAGAAGAAAAAATAGCTACAGAAAATTGTGAGCGCAGGAAGAGACACAGTGAATCTGGATGTCTTAGTAAGAAAGAAAAAGATAAATAAGCAGAGTCAGAGAAGCAGTCCTTATTGGGGCAATCTGTCAAGAAACTAAAAAGGCTATCCTGAGATGTGAAGTTACAGGACAAAACTAGACACATGTTTGGCAAAATAAGCCCCACACAACCCTAATTTGTTTCCCTAGAAAGGCTTTTGAAAGAATGACATGTCTCAACTTGAAAGAGGATCGGCTGTATTTTTAGGAATCTATAGTGTGACATTTAAAAATGTGTAAATATCTGCTATAAACAGAGTTCATAGAATATTTACAAATCTGTGCAGCAGGCTCCAGCCCACAAAAACTGTTAAATTTTAACATTTACTTTATGTTTTATTTGATCATTGGATTCCTTATTTGTACATGCTCAAAAGCATGCATAAATAATATTGTTGACAGAGTAGTAAAATTTTTATCATTATAACTAAGTAGTAGAAATAACTTTAGCTACCATTTATGTAGTGCCCTGTTTCAGCCATGGCTCTGTGTCGGGCATTGTCTAGATGTTTTCTACATTATCTCATTGTACTCTTAAATATTCCTGAGGTTTGGTCATTGTTACTCCTTTTGTTAAAATTGACATATTCGTTTAATTCAGGGTTTTCTCTCACATAGGGCCAATGCAATGTAAAGGTATAATGCACAGTATCTTTCATTCAGTACAACTTACTCTGTTTGTTTGTTTGTTTGTTTATTTATTTATTTTGGTACCGGGGGATTGAACTCAGGACCTTGCGCTTGCGTGGCAGGTGCCAGAACCACTAAGCTAAATCCCTGCCCCCTTACTCTGTTTATTGAATGCATACAATTTTGACGATACCATGGTAAGAGCTTCAGTGTATATAATGAAAAACGGCAAGTCTCTGTTTTTAAAATATATTAATAATAACATTTTATCAAGATGCTACAGTACAACGCTATCAAGTAGCAGTTTAGGTCAATGGGCCAAATATTAAAACCAGAAATCAGTGCCAGTGCCCACAACCCACAGGCTCAATCACTGGGGACAGCAGGAGGAGCACCACTGCACAATCGCATTTTAATAATCAATGCAGGTAGGAAGGACCAGTGGATGCTAAAATATTTAGGTGATTCAGGAATAGGATGTGCACACTGCTTCAGTATAACAACCAGATTACCTGTCAATTACAAAAGTAAAAGATAATGGACAATGAAGAGATCTAGTAGATACCCCTTGCCAACTGATCTAATACAGCATCCCCAACAATGAGAGATTTTCTTGGAGCGTAACATGAAAAAATATTAAGACAAATCCAGATAACTGACCTTTAAATATCCAGACAACTAACCTTCAAAAATCTGAATGTCTTAAAAGTAGGAAATAAAAGGATAGAGGAGAGAGAAAACTTGTTCTAGATGGATGGAGGACAACCAAAGTGATCAGACAACTAAATTCAAGTGATTCTTTTCAGTTATATTCTGAAATTTCTTTTAAAAGTTTACAGTGAAGACTATTATTGAGTATTCCAAAATGTGGATTTAGGGACATGCTACATAATCATTTTACATCCAATGTAATCTCTTAGTGTTAATATTGGTTTATGTTCTTTGAACAGAGCATTGTAATAGAAGATATATATGAAGTACTTAGAATGAAGTGTTATATTGCCTATAATCTACTCTCAAGTACTTCAGCAAGATAGAAATACAAATAGGTGATAGATTGTATAATCTATATAGAAAGATAGATATTTGTATTTATTATATTACTAAGTTAGTATATGTAACTACTAAATATCAGCATATGTGCAGCGCTTGTTATAGTTATGTAATATATACTTTATATATAAAATACATAGTATGGAATATACTACATAGCATACTATAGCAATTATATAAATCAATATATGACTAATAATAATACAGTTTATAAATTAATATGTCATACTAAATGCAAAGAAATAGAAAAAATATAAATCTAAGTATGTTCTATGCTATTTGCAATATGAGATATTAAAGATTACTGTAATATGTAAGGGATATTGAACTCAACTCAACCAAAATAAAATGAGAGGAGTTTTGAAGCTCTTGGGTTAGTTACTAGACAACACCTGAAAGGTGCTGCGGGAGGGCTATCCAGCAGTTAGGCTATCTGTCTTTGCTAGTAGTCTTACTGAAGTTAGGGTCCTGCCCTCCCACAGAGACTGGTGGGGGTGCTTATCTTTCTTAATGATTGCATTTCAAAGGAATATTTCCAAGGTCCTTGAGAAAGACATTCCTGAGCTATAGAAGAGCTACATCTCAAAGAGGCAGAGAAAGTATTAGAGTAGCAATTCCTAAATAAGTGCTCTAAGGAAAGGGCTGTGAGCGATCTAGAGTGAGGAAGAAGCATCTAATGTTTAGAGAAGCAAAGAGGCTACAGGGCTGTCCTGGACAGACATATGGTAAGAGATGGCTGCACAACACTCCTGAGAAAGCTTGTGCCTGAGGAGTTAAAAAAAACAAATTCAAGCAAAATTGTTTCTCCATGTTTACTTCTTCAGGTGCACTACTGACATGACTAATGGACAAAGAATCGAAAGCCACCCAGCATTTCTACTGAATGAGGCAAGGCTTTGTAACTCTCAGTTGGCTCAGCCTAAAATGAAAATAAAAATTGTTGCTTCCTACTTCATGAAAATCCTTTAAGGATTAATAGGCAATGTTTATAAAGCACTGTCTACTTTTTATGTAGAAAACACATCATGTAAGTACAAAGTGTGATTTCTATACATTACAGATGGAAGTATTAACAGCAAGATTTCAAAGGGCCAAAGTAGATTGCATCTGAAGAAAAAAGGGACCTTAACAATTCTTTCATGAGGACAATATTTGCACAAGAACTTCATTACACAGAATTTCTTTGTAGTTGTAAATGAGAATTATACTAAGCTAAGCACTGTATAAATAACAGTAAAAGGGCAGGATTGGTCTTAGAACATTCAAATCAGTTCTGTATAATAGAATTTTCTTCATTTCTGCTGCCTTGGCTCAAATTCCCTGAGCTTTAAATTTTTAAATGAAATATAGAATATTATTTTTTCTGTTTTTAAAAAATAATATGTAGTGAATTATAAGCAGTTTCAAAGTTGTAGAAAAGTATAAAATTCCCCAATGCTCTTATCACCTTGGAAAAAAACAACACCTGGATGTAATTACTTATAATCTTTTTGTTCCCAAACCACTTTTGCCAGAATTCTAATCATATTATATATGATTTAAATTGTATACATATGTTGAATTTCTTTTTTGTTGCTGTTGTTGTTTTGGCTTTTTGGAGACAAGGTCTCTCTGTATATTCCAGGCTAGCCTGGAACTCACAGCTATCCTGCCTCAGCCTCCTGAGTGCTGGGATTACAGGAGTGTGCCACCATGCCCTAACTTATATAAAATTTAATACTAAGAATTTTCAGGAATCTACTAGAGAGGAAGAACTGGTAATATTTTATTATTTTCTTATAGACTCTTTAAACTAGGTCAACATTGCTTTTTTGGTACCATGCAAAATGTCCCTCGCTAGCCTTCCCTCCACCCACCTTTCCCTCCCGTCTTTCATTCTTTTGCAAGTCTCATCTCTGTTTGTCAGGTAAGAATGGAGGCCTCTGATTTCATGGCGTCCATAGTGAAGGGACAGCCTATTGCTAGCACTCCTGCTGGTGCACACAGCATGCTTTGCTGATTTTTTCCAAGTATCATTATCTCAAGGACACTTAGCAGGCTTAGATGGACAGTGATAAGATGAGGAGCTTGGCCCTAAGACAAAAATCTGCCATTGGTTTGTTTACTGCTCCACATTAATTAAAAAGTAGGATCCAGGTAATTTAGCATGCACTTAAAGATGTAGAAAGTCCTTACTCAAGGTCTTTGGTGATCAAAATGCCCTTCGTGTCAATGTGTAGGACTTCTGTCTGAGGGAGAGGAACCGTGGTTGGTTCAGAAGTCAGACTAGAAGTCAAAGTTCAGTTCCTTCCTGCCTTTCTCATCAAGCTCATGCAGGCACAACTGCTCAACTCTGTGAAGCAGGCATTGTTATAATTGCACCTATAAAATACAGAAACTTACTGTAGATTTGCATGCATATACACATACCTACCCATTATTAGGAAGTGTTTTAGATCATTTTCAAATAAAGCAAGAAATTATATTTTGTCTGCAGACTCAATCACATGATTTAGAGCTTATGGTGTGAGAAATATTTTCCATAAGGTGTAGAATCAAGAGAGGAGTAATTTACCAAAATATCATGGTTCTCTGACCTGAACTCATATTACCAAAATAATCAGACAACTCTTAATCTAATCAGATTTAATTTTGTATCAAGTAAGGAAAGACTTGGTTGAGCTTAATACCATATTTGTTATTGATTTTAAGTAATCATTGTATCCAGTGGCTTTCATCAAGAAAAATACGTGGATAATATATCTTCTATTTACAAATCTCATAAACTCATCCCTTTGTAATGACATATTGAAGACTACAGGTTAAATCAATACTTTAATTCCCCTCAAAATTTATTGTTTGCAAAGATCTTGTCATTATTCAGGAAAAGAAACTAATGACTCCCAGTATTTGTTACTTTTTAGTCAGTAACCACTTACTCTGTCTCAGTGAGGATGGAAATGTTTTTCTTAATTTTTCCTAAAAACTTTTGTGGAATATGTAGATACAGATCTTTTTACTTTTAATTTTTTACAACACTTGTGAGGAATCCTTTAACTTTATGTTCTCAGATGTTATATTTTGTTTGGTAAAACTTTTTGTTGTGTTTTTAAATATTGTTTCTACTCCAATTCCAATTCAGAAACACCTTTAATTTCTAGATTGGATCTTTATTCTCTATTATTCTGCAATTATTGCCTGCATTGTGATGTTAATCTCTTTCTACTTTTCCCGTTATATTCTTGGATAACTTTGCTTTTGTTCTCTACTGATTTTATTCCTAACAATGTTATTCTACTATGTACTATCTCTAAAGCTGTCTCTAGCTTTAATTCTGCTATTGAATTTTTTGTTTCTTTGTAAACTTTCTTTTACTAACCATCTCCCAGTTTCCCCATTTGTTCTACTTTTTGTACATACTCACACACAAAAAAGTCCTGTTTTCCTTGAAATACACTGTTGAGAAAGCAGAATACATTCTTATTGTTATTTTCTACTTTCTGTGTGAATTTTGAAAATAGATAATTTTAATAGCATGTTCTTTTATCTAGTTAAAATGACACTGTCATTCTCTTATTCCACAGATGTGTTGTTGCTTTTACTGCTATTGTTTTTCTTTTTTAAGTCTCAGTTTGGTCTTTGTTTTTATCTACAACCCATACAAGAAAGGACCACTTTCCATAATCAACATTTGCTCTCAGAGAGAACACACAATTTACTACACCTGGTTCAATACCCACTTAAGTGCCCGTGCACCATTCTTTCTCTGACATAAAGTCAGAATTTATGAATTTATGGATCCAGATTCTTTTTCAATGTTCACTGTGTAGTAAGCACTCATCTATATATTTCTTCTATGCAAAGTAATTTTCTCCCTGCCTATTTTCTGGATCTCTAAAATCCAGCGAAGTATGATACAGGAAAGCACAAATCCTCAGCATACAGAACTACAAACAAGGCTTTTACTTTAGTCTGTCCCTATGTTCAGCAGTATATCTGAGGTGGCTAGAGCTGCCCCAAGGCATAAGGAATCACCATCTCCTACTTATTGAAATTTGTCTCCAAATGGATGTAAGAAGTTTGCAATCAGAACAGAGAGAAGTGTCCTAGTTACCTTCAAAATCAGCATCTCTATCACTGACAGCAGTTTGCCCCCACTTTTTACCTGACATAAAGCTAGCATATGGATGTAGCTTATGGATTGATAATAGTGAGAAAAAGAAAATAATATTCCTGGCTTGTATTAGGGAAATGGGTTGTTCTCTTTATTAGGCAAAACCTGGGCATCCATCAGTTGTTTTTGTCTCTCTCCAGTTTTATTAACTTTATGGTTTGTAGAAGTGGAGTGAAGCAATCAATTGCTTGTCAGATTTCATTTTTTGGATTGTTGTGTTGATCTTTTCTAAAAATTGGCATTTTATTCCTCTGCTTTTTCCTAATCACCAGTCTTATCACTGCTCTAGCTAAGCCTGCACCAACAGCCTTAGTTAAGTGTCCTTGCTGTTCCAGAGCTTTGCTGATGTATCTGAGATTTTTCTAAGGTCAAATGATAATCTCCTAGTCAGAACCTTCCAAGACAGAAGCCTGGGATTGTCAAATGATTTCATAAGTAAGAAGTTATGAGAGCATTTACAACCCTTTAAACCTAGCATTCGATTAAATATCACCTTAAGATGCTGTTATGAATATAGGTGATGAGCATGGGATGGGGGAGGGAGGGTGCTATGGATATGTCCTCATGAGTAAATATGTGCTTCCATGCATAAACATGAACATGCCCTCATGCATGTGCATCATGTCACATGCTGGCAAATCTATGCCTTCATACATACCAGAATACGTGCACATGCACACGCACATATCATCACATATGAATACAGTCCCTTCTCATTAAGAGACTTAGAACTTGCCCTTTGACAGGAAACTCATATATACATGATAACACTCTCAGGAAAAAGCATATGGAAGTAAATGATTCAATGCAATGATACTGTAACTGAAAAAAGCAACTCAATCAAGTGTATGAAAGGCAAGTGTAAAGCAAGTGAGAGAAAGGGAAAGGAATGACAAGAAATAGTAGATGTGATTGAGACAACAATGTGTTAGGCACTTGACACATGTTCTTTGTTACACTCATAATAATTTGTCAAGGAAAGAGCCAGGACTCAAATGCATTCAAACAAAACCTTTATAAGTACCAAATAAAACGTGCTCAGGGCAGACCAATTAAATTTTTTTCCAAGCATTTACCTATAAGTGAGGTAAAGAATGGAGCCCACAGGACAAAGCTAGAAGCTAAACTTCTCTGAACATAACTTGTTTACATATTTGATATCAAAACAATGAAAATATTGAACATAATTTCAGTATTTCTTTTACAAAGCTAGCTCTCAAAAGCTAAAACACATCAAAGCAAATGAACTCCACTATGTATTGAACTAGCAGCATTATCACCCATAGTAAAACTAGCTTAAGTGACTCTATGAAACAACTCCATTATGTATTCCATGTGAGATATACATTCCATGTGAGATATTACATATTTCATGTGAGATACCTAAATATTAAAAAGAACAGCAAAGGGCTGGGGATTTAGCTCAGTGGTTCTAGTGCCTGCCTCCCAAGCACAAGGACCCGAGTTCCATGGTACAAAAAAAAAAAAGAACAGCAAATAGAAAAATAACTTAATTCTGGTAAGGAGGATTTCAAGTTTGAGCCCAGCCTGGCAACTTAATGACTAAGATCCTATCTCAAAATAAAAAACTAAGAAAAGGGCTGGCTAGTTTATTATGAAAGTCCTAGGCTCAATCTCCAGAAACCTTCCCAAATAAAGATTATTAATCATATTTTTGCTGTATTGTTTGCATATTGTCCTGAGTTCATTGTTTATATATCATGGGATAAAGCCTATGGGGTTCTCTGAGAAATGAGATCTTCAGTATGAGACAAAGGAGATTTAAATCCAAGGTTAACGCTATTGAGTAAAAACTTTATAATATTAAAAGTGAATAGAATATACCAGTGTGACTTTATGATATAGTTTATTAAAAATAAAAGCTCTACTCATTGAAACATCCTAGATACAATAACCAACCCAATAATAATAAGTAATGTTCAACAGTTAACAAATATCGATCCCCGTATAGAATTGAGCACCCCACTATAACTTTCAATGTTATTTCTCATGCTGGAGAAATGAGTGATTATAGGTCTGTGACACACAATGTGCTTGCTATTTCTTATTATACAGAAAATCAGAAAGCTACTAAGTTTGGGTCAAATGAACGAATAAACTACTAATATAAAGAGGCTCCTACTGACAAAAGTCAATAAATTTAATAGCTCTCATGGACCTATGCATCAGATAAATTTAAAATATGCCAGATGATAATTTTAAAATTCATGGTCATATTTAGAATATGCTTGGAACCAATTTGCTGTTTTGAAAACTAGTAAATAAAGGGAAAGGATCAAGCAAAGTGTACCTGTAAATAAACTATAATTTAGGATACATAAATAGTTGATAAAGTATTTCTTTTTAGAAGTTCAGCTAATAAGTAGAGTGAGAGTGATAGATTTTCTATATTTCAATATCATAATTAAGTAATGGATCTAGGCAATAATCAATCATCAAAAAATAGTCAACCAGATATTGTGTGCTTCCTAATAGAAGTGCAACACATTACCTGAAGTATTGTTGGCAAAAAATTAAAGCTAGATCAGATCAATTCTGTAGATCTTATTAACAATTTATAGGAAACAGAGAGGACAATGGAACACATCAATTGCATAGGAATTCAGGTAGCAAAATCCAAACTGTGGGAAATGATACAGGATAAATGGCCTGAGTTTTCAGCAAAGAAACAGTGAAGAAGCCAGATGTTGTGGTACACACCTGCACTCTCAGCATTTTGAGAGTGACTGAGGCACAAGGACTACAAGTTAAAACTCAATCTGGGCAACTTAGTGTCTTAGCAAAACCCTGTCTCAAAATTGAAAAAAAAAAAAATTTAAAGGGCCAGGAATGTAGCTCAGTGTTTACTCTGGATTCAATTCCTAATACAAAAACAAAACACAACACAGCACAAAACTTATAAAGAACAAAATCAGAAATGGAAAAGAAACAAACAAAAAAACTTATGTAACAAAAGTTAGGGTTCTAGCAACCAATTGTAAGGTATAAGTTTTATTTCAATATTGATTCAAATGAATTATTTTTTAAAAAATTCTGACATACTCAAAGATGTTGAACATTTATTGGGTATTTTATGCTTTTAAAAATTATTGTTATTTTTAAAGTATAATAATAGGTCTTTGATTCTGTTTTAAATCATCTTTATCTCATTCAGGTGCATGTTGAAATACTTAGAGGTGAAATGGTGTAAGATTAACATAATGAGAATGAGGAAAGGACAGTGGGTAGAGATAATGCAAAGCAACACTGGACATGAGTTCATAGCCATGAACTGAGTATTGAGTACTAGAGATTTTTATATATATTTGAAATTCTTGTAAGATTTTAGTATATAAAAATCACCATACTAGTTTGGAGAAAGATAGGTATCTCTGCATAGTTAAAGAAGTATTTGTTTTATTTTTCAAGTATTATGTTATGGAATAAAAAGGCCATCTTTCTAAAAGTTTGAAAACAGTAGCCCCACATTTGACAATAGAAAAAAAGAAATGAAGAGTCTGTGATTTATTCTTGATCATTGGGTGTTTTCTATATTTAGGATTATTTTCCTGGTAATTCAAGACAAAATAGTTTCCTTAAGATACAGAAAATATAGCTAGCTAGAAAGCTCCTGGTTTATAATTTTAACAAATACTTTTTATCCAATGAGGCAAATTTTATAAGTATTGTGTATTTTCTCTTCAAAAGCATAGTTTCATTTAACATACTTCATTAACATGAGAATGGATTTTTATGTGTAATTTGCTTTTACCCCTTTACTATACTACCTTACAGTTGTTTTATTTTTAAAAAACCATAAAAACATTAAACAACACCCTTTTTAAAAATTCAAGATTTCAATAATTCTGAATTAGAATTAAAATGCATCAGGTATGGAGCAACAAATTAATTTAAAAGCAAGAGAAATAATCATACACTCAGAAAGTCCTTTATTTTATGCATTGCTGGAAGATTTATCCCACAATTACTAAAAATTGAATAAACACTCATTTGTGAGTTTATTACACTGTTTTGAGGAGTCATTAACTTAGCTCCATACAGCAATGCCTTATGATGTGACAGAGCAGTGAGCACAGAGCTTGAGGGAAATAAAAGTATCATTATGTGCTCCAGGAGCTATTCATTACTAATGTAAACAAGATTAAGAGGAATGCACATGTAACAAGGAAGGCCACAGATGATGGGCAAGGATCACATTTAACTGTAACATTTTCATAGGAGAAAGCTGACTCAGGATCCCCAAACAGTTCATGAAAAACAGCAAAAGTTTTTCAGCCATATCACATATAATTAAATGGGGGGAAGAATTACTTATAATGGTTGACTGATCATAAGGTAATGTCCAGTCTCCTCTCTAATCTTGATGACTGTGCAGCTCAGAGAATCCAAGTCATACTCACTGTCAAATTTCTCTTGCAATGGAAGACTTCAGAGGACTTAAGAGCACTGAATACCAATTCCATCATTATGATATGCAAGCATGGGTGTCGCTATGGTAAGATGGAAGGAGTGGGCACAGTTATGTGCCATCCAGATCCCTCCTCAGGAACAAGGGATTTGTCCTCCCTGCTGCTGGGATTGCCAGCCCTCTTAGGAAGTTGCATTGGTTGAAGAGTGCCACCTCATCAAGTCCATGCCCTCTTCCAAGGACACCGCTCACCCAGTGATTGACCAACACAGGAACATAAGGGTCAAGGGCCACAGTGCACCAACTCTGGAAGACTTCCCACTTCAGGGTTCCCTGTGGGCTGAGACCACAAATGAGGCCTTATTAACAGCATGTCTTCTCCCCCTGCCCCATCTTGCCTTCTTTCTGTTTTTCCCTTCACTGGGTATGATCCAAAGAAAATTCCCTAACGAACTTTCTGTAGTCCAATCTCTAAGTCAGAGTCTCCTTCTTAGGAATCTGTGGCAGTGGGCATCAAAACCTTGATAGGAATAAGGATAACATACATGTACACAAGACAATACAATTCTGTGAGACTAAGAGGATACCAGACTGACCCTTGTCCATAGAGTCATTTAAATGCATTACAACTTTGAATGAGAAAAACTCAACTGACTATATAAATTTTGTTCAGGATGGAGGTGGAGACAGGAACCGGCATATCAACCACCTAGGTAAAGGACCCCTCAAAATATACAATTTCTGAATGACTGAGAGCAAAAATATCAAGTCAGACCTTCTAATTGAAAGATGTACAGCTCAGCCTAATGTATTACCATACACTAAAAATCAGTATATTACAATACTCTTCAGGTTGAGAAGCTTTCAAGGAGGTTTAGTGACTCAATACAGAATATTGAATCTACATAGTACCACTGGCTAGTCTGATGCATTGGCAGAAAAATTGAGAGAAGTTTTCCTATTTTGTAAGTCCCTACATGTGCTTACTGATAATAGCGGCTGATATGCACCAGTATACATTGAAGACTCACTATTAAGAAGGATCTCTGTGAAGTACTTTATATAATTCCATGTGTTGTTTCTGCTGGACTCTAAGCTCTCTGAGAACCAATAGTGTCTACATCCCCTAAGTCTCATAGGACCTAGAACCAAGTGCTCAAAAAACCTGTACTAAATGAATGAAGAGTAAAAGGAATCCTCTGAGACCTAGAGGTAGAGGTTATCATAATCTTTATTTTACATATGACAGGCCTGATATTTAAATTAAGGTCACACCACCAAGGAGTGACAACAACCCAAACCAACACTGCTATGTTCCAAAACCTGAACACTCACCTGCTCAGCCTCACTGGTTGGTTGGTTTGGTGAGTTTTCCAGTTTAGGGTGGGAAAAAGACAGAAGGGAAAATTGTGTTCCTTGAGATACCTTCTTCTTTCTCCCTCATTTACTATATTATTTAAGGCTCATTTCTAGTCTCAGAAATCTTTGGCTATACAAATCTTTTGGTTTCATTTTAACACCAGCAGCTCTTAATGCCCATTAAGGAAAAGTTACCCCTAGCTCTTATGGAAAATTAATTATTGTTACAAGTTTTTGATCTTCTAAATGACCCAACTACTTTATAAGCTTGTCTTAGTCACTTCTCCATTGGTGGTACAAAATACCCTACACCAGTCGTGCCAAACTTACAGCACTTACGCTGTAGCAGACTGTTGGTACCATTAAAAGCTCTAAAAGATTTGCTATCACTGCCCTACACCTTCAATTTAAAGAAGAGAGATTATTTGAGCTCATGGTTTAAATCCATGGTTTGTCTGGCTCCAAGGCAGAAACAGGATGGCAGAAGGGCATAGCAGAGAAAATAGTGCTGAGCTATAGTGGCCAGGAATCAGAGAGTGAAGGGAGGAGGAGCCAGGGATAAGAATACACTTCAGGTCATGCCTCCAATGACCCACCTCAAATCAGTCCCCATCTCCTAACACCTAGTGAACTATTGTGCCATTATATTCTAATCACCTTCCCAACACATACGGCTTTGGAGGGTACTTTAGATATAAACCATAACATTTTTCCATGGCCCCCAAAAGACTCTTGTACATTTCTTTATGCAAAACTTTGCCCCATCTTGAAGAGTTGCCAAAGTTTTAACAGTTCCAGCACTGCTGAAAAATACAAGTCCAAAATCTCCTCTAAAACTCAAGGCAAACTCTTACCTCTTAGCCCATGTAGAAAATAAAAGAAAATTAAATACTTCCAAAATATAGTGACACGACATGGGGTAAACATTCCCATTCCAAAAGGGAGAGATAAGGGATTAGAATGGAATGGGACCTAAGTAAGACCAAAACCCAGTACAGCAAACATTAAATCCTGTAGTTCCATGTCTGGCACCCTGAGTAAGTTGTGCTAGGATGTGAGCTCCAAAGAGCTCTCCAGCCCCACCTCTATTGTCTTGCCAGTAGCAGCCCTGTTGGCTTCTTTCTTCGGGTGGGTCTGTTCACTGCCTGTGACATTCTTTAGCAGATGTTCCATGTTCATGGCATCTCCAACTTCCTGTGGTCATCATTATAATTTGGCTTCATTCTCATAGCTTCAAGCATTGCCCTCTCAGGGGCACTCTGCCTGGGCTCCCAGGCCTTCTTTTGAAATCGGAGTGGAAGCCTTCCTGACCCCACAACTTTTGCATTATGCATGCCTTTAAAGCCAACACCATGTGGATGATGCCAAGGCCTGCTGCCAGCTCAAGCAGTAGCCACGCCCTTTGGATCATGGTTGCAGAGCCCTATGAAAGCCTGGATGGCTGAACACAGTGAAAAAATTCCAAGGAACCAATTCTCTAACCAACCCTTCCTGACCAGGCCCTTCTTGAGCAGGCTTACCAGGGACTATCTTCTCAAATGAAAACTTCACAGTTTTGCTCCCTTGAGTCTACAAAGGATGGGGTCTTTCTGATTCCTTGGATGCCTTCAAGTTATCTTTTCTATTGTTCTGATGCAAAGTGCTGGGCTTCTGTTTAGCACTAATCTTTTCAACAACCATGCTTTCCTTTGCCCCAACTTTTCCTTTCTGGTGAAACTCCAAACTTTTCAAATTATTGAACTCTACTACTTACTCTTGATTCTCACTATATATATATGTATATGTATATATATGTGTGTGTGTGTGTGTGTGTGTGTGTGTGTGTGTGTGTGTGTGTGTAATGGAAGCCACAGACTAATCACTGGTCTGCTTTGAAATTTCCTCCACCAGGTCAATTAGTCTACTATACTTAATCTCAGTTTCTCTCAAAGTCTTGGAACATGGACAAAATAAAGACAAATTTTCTGCCAGACAAACAGTCCAACTGCCAATGGAGTTTTTGTACTGAACTGAAACCTCCTGAGCCTGGCCTTTGCTGTCTGCATTTTTATCAGCAATCTGCTCTTCTGAGCTCCGACAAGTATCACTCATCAAGCTCAGCTTACAGTATTCAAGGGCTTCTCAAGCTGGCCTCTCCAAACCTTTCTAAACTTTTCCTGTGAACCACTTCTAAAGGCTTCTAAACACATAGTCAAGTATAGTCATACCAGTAACACCATTTTAGTGACTTAGTCACTTTCTCATCAATAGAACAAAATCCCCAATCTTAAAGGAGAAATTTGTTTTGGCTCACAGTTTCAGTTCCCTGTATGCTGGATGAATCAGGATAGCAGAGGGGCACAGTGGAGGAAAAGGTAATCAACCTATGACATACAGGAATCAGACAGCAAGAGGAGAAGCTGGAGAAAACAATATAGTTCAGGAAGGTCTCTTTCATGAGTATATTTAGTTGTGCTATTGTGGCTGCCTCAGTGTTCTGAATTCATTCAAAATGTTTACCTTTCACGGTTATTTTGATTTGGGAGAAAAGCCAGAAGTCACATAGTACTAGATCTGGTGAATAAGGTGGAAGAGGACATACCATAATATATTTTATAAGCCCACCTTTCTGTTGGATGGTACTCACTGGCAGCATTCATGTATTTTTTATTACACCTAGGAAAGACACTTGAAAAAGAAAGCTTTCAGAACTGCTTCAGAAAGTGGCAAGAATGATGGGATGAGTATGTCTGAAATAAGAGGGAGTATTTTGAGAGAGAGTAATGGCAATATGTCTATTATAATAGTTTTGTAAAAATTTAAACATTCACTAGATTGTTGAATCATACCTCATACATAAGGAAAAACATATGGGAAATTACCATCATCATTTCATATGTTACTTAGAGGTACCTGGCTATATGAGTAAGAAACAGCCTCCCTCTGAGAGGGCCATAGAGTAGTAGTGCACTCACTGGTCTATCAGGTTTCTTTTATGACAAGGAAACAGCAGGAAAGCTTGAAAGAGCACATGAATGCAGTTTTATCGTGCAGAGGAGACTGAGGTTCAGGTAGGAGATACAGGCGAGGAGAAGAGAGGTGTTAGGTGAGGTTAGGGGTCATCTGCAGTATATGCATGAACACCCTGGAGATAACAGACACCTTGAAGAACTGAGAGTCTTCCTAAATCCATCTCTGACTCCAGATTGCAGCATAAACTGGCCTTGTTTTAATAAATACACAGAAATTTAAAAAGAAAAGAAAAATAAACTTCAGCCTCCCTCACCCTTTTTGTGTTCACTGTTGTATAAGTGCTAAGCAAACCAGGAAAAATATCACATCCAAAGAACATTAAAGGAAGAAAAGGTGAAATTTTTACTTCCTCCGTTGTATGCTTTGCTTAATTCAAAGAGCACTTGTTTTTTATTTCGGAAGAGACCAAGGATTCCCATTTCAGAAACAACACAGTGATTATGATCAGCAGAATTCCTGTAAAAGAGTACATAAAGAAGCTTCAGAGACATTTAACTGATCTAAAATAAGAATGAGCCAGGCATTTTAGCACTCCCTGGAAGTATTAGGTGGAGCTACAGTTAAAATTATCTGTTTTGCTACAAGAATAGTACAAAGCTGTCCCTTTGCCAGAGCAATTATCTAGTTAATTGCTGTAGAATGAGTCTAACCCAGTTTCCAGATACATGACACACATTTTGCCAAATGTGATTTGACTTATGCCAGCAGCTTGCAACAGTTTTAACTGCAAAAGTTAGCACTGGAGTTAAAGGATACCCATAGGAGCCTTTGGCAGACCTAAGACTGCAGAGCACCAAGGCCCTGGAAGGGGAAAGAGGAAAAGGAGGAAGCCTTGCTAATTGGGACCAAGGGGTCAAGGAAAAGAGAACAAAGACTGGCCGGCCGCAAAAAGAAAGAGGAAAGGGAATAAAAGAGAAAAGAAAATACACAAATGAACAATGGCCTCCCCATTGGTATTCACAGAATGCAACTCATTTCTTTTGCACCGTTGATATTACCACTCTTTTTGAGGATTAAATGAAATGAATTATATAATAACATAGGCAAAGTGATAGATACAAAGTAACGATGCCAGCAGGTCTTTCCCTTTCCCCAAAGGGATGTTTGTGTGTTCTCTATAAGTACACAATGTGGCTAATAAAGAGCAGGATGATAACAATCCTCCTCCTTTAATTACCAGGAAAGCCCTGCGTAGTCCTGTTTTCAGGAAAAGCCATGTCTTGGTACATAGTTAAAATATTCCACCTGCTATCACAAGTCATGTCAGCACTTCATGAATAGTATTTAATTTTTAGTCCTGAACCAAATAAAATTGGAAAGCAAGGTTACAGATGCCAAGTCCCTGAATGTATATAAGAATTATATATTCTCTAATTCCCACTAGACTTATTTTTACAGTATAGCCATTATCTGGCCATCCGTTTCAATAGAACATACAAAGTAGATGATAAAATCAAATGTTCCCAAGCCTTGATCAAAATCTTAAATACATTCCCCAAATCTCATTGTAATCGAAAAGTTTCAGCTGTTTTCACTTCCTTTAGTTGCTATACTGATTGTTTCCCCACTCTAGGGTATAGATATCCATGAATGTTACAATGGCCCACAAGTGAGAAGTGGGAGAAAAGGGGGGAAATATCAGAAACGCTCTCACCTCATCAACTAGCTAATCAATATCTAAATAACAGAGAAAGAAAATATGACAAATACTGAAAAACACAGCCAGGTCTTAAGTGGGAGGTAAGAAGGTTCTAGATTTGTCCACTTTGCGATTTTCAGTGTAGAATTTAGAAACTTAGAACTCTAACAGCACAAAGGAATGAACCAGGAGAACAGGACCCCAAAGTCCTTAGTGGTGGAATTAGCATTAGTGTCAAGCTCCTCACTTTCAGGGCAGCATTCTTCCCCTTCATCACACCACAGTTGTCACAGACACATGAAGTCATTGCATCTGGTCATTTCTCTTATTACTTGTTACTACATTTTACCAACATAAATATCTACTCCAGTTCCTGGAATATGCATCACAGTCAACACATGTGAAGTCCTTGGCTTCCCTTTCCATTCCTTTCATGCCAGCAGCATCAATGCGAGGAAAAGAAGCTCCTGGAGGAGGTCTGAATCTTGGAGAAGCTCCTTGCAGTCACCTCCCAGGGCTGATGAAGGTTGGCCTCAGGAGTATTTGGCCAAGGTGTAACTGTTTGCTGGTGGACAAGTTCTGTTCACTTTACATGCAGAGATACAAACAATTAAGAAAAGGGGTTTTCATTAGAGATGTCAATAATCTGTCTCTGATTGTCAGCTTCTGAACCTTTTCATTTTTTTTACTGGGTATTTTTGTTTAATGCCATGTGTAGGCAAATTACAAATAAACAAAACCAAGAAGAAAAAAATGTGAGCTGCTGGCAAGATGACATTGCTTAGCAGAAATCGAGAGTTGCATCTCCAGAAGGCTGCACTCCAGACTTCAATTTAATTCACTTTCTACCAGCAACAAGAGTGAGAATAATTTGCTTCCATGTAGGGAGATCAGAGAGGAGAAGCTTCACTGGGTTTCGAGATGGAGAATGACTGGCTGAGACGGCGTAGCTCATCACACAGGAGAGACAGGCAAGGAGATGAAATCAAAGTGGAAAGTGGCTTTTGTGAGCTGAGCTCCGAAAGGCTGACCTGCCTAGCTGTGAGAATACACGAGAAAACTGGCCCTCCACGGAGCTGGACATAGACATGTTTGTAATCCTGGGACACAGAGAAATAAGCTTCTTACAGACAGACTCTCAAAAGATGTCTGCCAAGAGCAGAGAAACATAGACT
Source organism: Heterocephalus glaber (assembly GCF_053883595.1). NCBI lineage: Eukaryota > Metazoa > Chordata > Mammalia > Rodentia > Bathyergidae > Heterocephalus > Heterocephalus glaber. Next base: position 18,800,627 of record NW_028258156.1, on the reverse strand, counting down.
ACAAAATTATGACCACAGTCCTGCATACCCCGCTGTTGGGACAGACATCCACTTTGGAAAAGCACCTCAACATGGATGACTGGGAGGACTGTCCAGAGCAATTGATTATTATTTTCTTTTTACATCTTCACTAAAATCCTTCTATGATCAGGCTCCAGGCCACTGTCCTTGTTTACATTATGTAATTTCCTTTCCATAACAACCTCTTCGTGGTAGGAACTATTATTTTCCCCATTTCTTAGATGGGGAAAATGAGCCTTAGGGAAGAAATGGACTTTCTAGGGCAAGCAACCATTGTTAAAGGGTAAAGAATGGAGTTCCCAAAGAAAATATTTTATCTTTTTATAAGAATGCAATACACACACTGAATCAGAGGTAAGTAACACCATTTAAGAACATAAAAATGGGATTTACAGAGCAGTTTGGCAGGATCCATTTAAATAGTTTCAGCAAAGTTTACATGTTGCATCAATTTCTGTACCTGGAAAGGAAACAAAATGTTTGCACTGGTTTCTTCCTATTGCTTAAAAAAATCCAAAACCACCACCAACAGCAACAATACGGCTGAACCTAAAGTAAGTTTTTCTTCTGTCTCACCTGAGCTTGAAAAATATTCAGAAAAATCACATTCCTCTGCTTCACTCTTCCTGCCATCTGCCACAGTAAGGTCACTCCTGGAGACTTTCAGGGGAAAATACAGTGCACTCCTCCCTCGGGCACTATCTGCACAAGTCACTCATCTATTGATTCCTGATGTTGCTGGTTTTAGCAAGATAAGACTCCTAATCCATCCGCTGAATGTTACTCTGCCAGAGATGAAATAGCTTTAATGCCAACAAAGATCACTGTGATGTTAGACTGAAGAAGATTGTGTTGTTGGAATTACAGCAGTCCCAGGAATATTTGCCATCTAATGTTAATGGCATATGGAAGCCAGACATTTACTTTACCTCTCATTCAGCTCAGAAATCTGGGGGCAGACCCATCATATTTGTGGCCCATGATGAGCCATGGTGATTTTCATTCAATTGGCCTCTTCTTCACATAAATAGATAGTTGTTCCTAAGGCACTATCAGTTATAAGATGCACCATCAGCTGTTTTAAATAATAGCTTTTTCAGAGAAACACTACAGTAAGTACATGAATCGACCTAAGGCCCATACTAGTCCTCACAAATATTAAAATGTATAAAAATATGCATCTTAGAATTAAGTTGTATTGTGTATTATGACTATATCTATATCTAGCTACATATATGTGTACATACATGCACAATGTCACAGATACACATAAACCTATATTTACATAGAGAGAAATATACTGAATACATCTGGTAGAAATAAGCAGGGGGAAAAGGTATCAGTTGTGGGAAATTTTTATATTTCTGCCACTTATTCTTCACTCATTTGATGCCACACTCAGATCCTGACTTTGAGGGATTGCAGTGCAACCTGTCTCGTACTTTGAGTAGGAAGAAAGTAGAAAGCCATCTGCTTACAGCACTAGTTACTGTTACTAATTATTAAGAGAATTTAAGTTATTTTCATTTACAAAAAGATTTCAACACTAGAAACAGATTTTCCCCCTAGTATACTTCATAGCGAGACCTCCGAACAACGCTGCCAGGAAAATCTAGAATGCTTCAGATGAGCCTGTAAAGGGACACAGCAGGGAGTATCCCATGGAGGACCCAACAAAATGGGGGCATCCTCATGCTAGCTAAGCCAGGACGTAACAGCACCCTCGTTTGGCTTGCGGGGACCTGGATTTAGCCACAGCAGGGCAACACATCATGTGGCCTGCTTCACATTTCATCACAGGCATGCTCTCCCGAGACTCCTCTGTAGTACACGCTTGAGCACCTCAAAGCTACATTACATGGATATCATTCATGCACTATGCAAAGATAAGTAAGACGCTATTCCAAAAACAATGCACACTATGTCTGTGTAGATAAACCAGATACACAATCAAGATGACTCCTGAAAGGGAGAAATTGAGTCTAAGGCAATTCTGCAGAAAGGGTTACATTGTATGGGAGAGAGTAGGTGTAACCTCATGGCACAAGCTTGAAGATCATGAAATACTGTGGAAGGAGAGTACTGGAGACACCAAGTACAGCCCTACAGGGTATAGCAGGAAGAGCAGCACACAGAGCAGGCTGGAAAAGGGGCACAACACATGCATACAAGCAGTGCAACAGAAACCAGGGTTGTAGAGTGTTATGGTTCTTATCTGGATGTCACCCCTGAACCTCATGCACTCATTGGTGGGGCTTTGGGGAGGGGACTGGATCACAGGGGCATGATACTCAGCAGTGGATCAGTCCATGGTGAGTTTATAGCTGAATGTGATGTGGGGAGGTGAATCTTGGTCAGAGGAGGTGGTCACTGGGAGTGTGGCCTGGAAAAGTATATCTCTTTCCTCCTCCCTTGATCCCTCACTTCTTCCTACCTCTATGCCCCTCTGCAGAGCTGTCCTGCCTTGGAGCCAGCCAACTGTGGACTGAAACTTCTACAAACTGTGAGCCAAAATAAACCTTTCCTCCTTAAGAATTGTGGGTGTTGGGTATTGTGTCTCAGTGACAAGTAAGTAACTAAGATTTGGAGGCTTTTTCCAATATTTGGAATTGAATCTAGAACTTGCTAAATGCTAGGCAAGCACATCGCCATTGAGCTACATCCCCAGTCCTTTTCTAAATTTTTATTTCAGACACATCTCCCTGAGTTACCCAGACTGGCCTTCATATTACCAACCAAGATTTGGGTTCTCTAAGCTCAGGATATGTCTCCTAACACACAATCCATTGAGTATACAGGCATCCCCAGGTCCTTACTGCGTTACCTGTGGGGATTGGGCCCTGGAAAGTGACACATGAAAACAACATTACTATTGCTAGTAAGGTATCATATAATCTTGTCCTCTGTGTGTGACCTAGCAGTCTTGTGTTTCCTGCAGAACAGTGGCAGGCTAATTTGTTAGCTTGCATGAAGATCTCAGACCCTTCAGGGTTTCTTGCACAGAGAACCTAAAATCCAATCAAGTCTCCCAAATATTTCCCCATGAGTTTACTATGTAGGTAGTAATTACTACTACCATATCCAATCTTTTGGATAAAGAAAGTCCCTTTAAATTTGTAAACAGATGAACTCTAAGGGTTAGCACAATGTGTCATTTTTCCCTAATTGTTATTTGGCTCATTGTTTGGTTTGTGAGACATTTAGCAAATTTCAGAGATAATGGAAAATAGGATACTCAGCTTGGGTAGGAGATTTAGGACTGAGAGACCCCATTGGCTGAGAGGACTTCATCCTTGGAAATAGCACTTCTCACTGGGGAGCAGAAGAATACAGAACAGGAGATAGATTTCAACTTTTCCTCCTGTTTCATTGTACCCCCAAAGCAACACATAAAGTCAATTTTGAAGATAGAATAACACAAAAATGGTAGTAATTTCAGTACTGTCATTCATGAATGATTATTTGCATTTGTTAGATGTGTCATACTAATTTGTATTTTTCCTTCTTCTGCCTGCTCCCAAAAGTATATAAACTCCACTAGCCGAAGAACTAACGTATTGGGTTCACATCCTTCTTCACTCAAATCCTACCCTTCACTCTGCTTCTTCTCTTAGCCTGGCGCTGAATTTTGCATATACATTAAGGATGCTCAAGGAACACTGCTCTAGAAAAGAAAATACACAAAACTACTAATTTCCACCTTTCTGTCAAACAACTCCAGGAAATTAGGACCTCCAAAGCAACATGAAAAATGAGCCAAATAATTCCAAGCTATGAGCAACATTTAAAATTTGTAAGTGGAGTATTTATAATCTTGGATTAATTTATTCAACAAACATTTTATTAATGGCCATTTAGCGCTTTTAAACAACCTTGCATTAGTCACTCTCTCAACCAGTTCCTGTGAAGAAAAACATTATTGTTTTATTTCTAGTGCTGCTTTGTTTAGATAGCAATGATTTAGTTTCTCATTTTGACTTAGCCATGTGATAGGTTGTGAGGAAATTAAAAATATATGTGCTAATTCTCTCATTACAGCCAAATTGAGAAATCAACACGGAGAAGTCCAAGCTGATGAAAAAAGGGCCATTCGGGCCGGGTATTTAGCTCAGTGGTTCTGCTGCCGGCCCCACAAGCAGAAGGACTGGAGTTTGATCCCCCGCCCCGTATCAAAAAAAAAACAAAAAACAACGTGCAATTCAATGTGACTCTTGAAATAAATAAGATAATGCATGCAAAGGTTTTGGCATGTGGAGAAACACTATAAATATAGTAGCTATTATTTTTTTTTACCAAAAAAGTTAAATCTCAAAGCCCTATTTGTGTTGACAATTCCTAATACACAATGAAAAATTTTTCTTTAAAAAATTAAATACTCAAAAAGTTCTCATTAAATTATCAAATATTTAAAGTAGGGTATGCTTAATAGTTGAAGGCATCTGAGTTCATGAAGGCAAGGATTTCATGAATTGAATACAAGTGAAGATTTGGGGGAATATTGATAACAATGCTGTGTGCAATCATATAAAATTAAATGTTTATCCCTTAAAATGTGGACAAACTGAAATACAGCTCACAGGGTTATACCATCTACAGATTTGAGATGAGAAGATGAAGATGCTGACTTTCTCTCCCTCGTGTAGGGCTCTAAGGTATGTTGGGGACTTTGGTCCTCTTTGTTTTGTATATCATTGATATCTACCAAAACTAGCCCTCCAAATCTCGATAAGCATTACATGTGCATCTCCAGCCACTCCCTGGGTAATCAGAGGCTCCCAGTAAGGAAAGCCACAAAATACACTTGCGTACTTTTAATTGCTTTCACTACTCAAATTAAACATCCTAACAAAAAGAAATTTTATTTTTGTGCATAAGTATTTTTTTAAAGCCTTCAGCCATCACAATTAAAGGTGAATGCCTGCATAGGCCATTAGGACTCCTTAATTGCTTTTCTATAATGAGCTGCAAAATATAATTGCTTGCTTGACACTGATATGAATCACATTTGATAGACTCATAAGCGGCATGAAGGCAAAGTGATGCCCGCACTGACATCACACAACCCAGATGACAAATGAGGAGAGAAAGTAAACATCTACAATCTTTTTAAATTCATTTAACAGTTAAAATGAAAATCAGAATCATAAAGTGATCCAATCCTTTTCCTTCCTTCTCACACATCTTCTGCCAATATTTTATTATCTGTCCAGACCAAGGGAAAAATCATTTCAACCTCAGTTACACTGAGCTATTTACTCTGTCGCCTTCTTTTTCCTCTCCACACTACTTCCTTTTTGTGTACATTCAACCATACCAATGCCTGCTTCTCAATGTACAATTGAGGCATTAAAATTCCACCACATACACTTCCTTATCACATGGAGGTAAGAATCTATGCCAATCATACCACCTTCTATCCCCCATCCCACTCAGTACTCTATCTACAATATTAATCCTCCTTCTACTTATCTCACTCTCCAATTTATTTCAATTTTATTTATCCCAGCTCAGAAACTGAAATTCTTTTTAAATAATTTCCTCTTTATCAAAGTAAATGTCCAATAGTCTATTTTTAGTCCAGAAACTTAGATGACTTTATTAAAGCAATTTACTATGATAATTCTTTTCTCCTTAAAAAAAATTGTCCAGCTTGGCTTCTGTCCTTGTCTTTTTCCTTTCTAAAAGCTTCTGAGCTCCAGTCCTCATGGAGTAAGTGTTGACACACGTAGGATGATAGTAAATGTTAACAGGTGGATACTTAGTAAAGTGGAGGACCAGGAAAAATTATTATTTAGTCTGCCTGAGAGGAATGGTATCAGGGCGAAGTTACTATGAGAATTTGGATTGAAATTTGAAGACTGCTGAAAAGTTGGGTAAGAATGAGAAAGCTGAGAGAAAAGCAGAAGTGAAGCCAGATGCGGGACTACCGGGACGAGGATGGGAGGAAGGAGACAGGAGCCACTGGCAGAGGCCCCGTGTGATGAGCCCAACTCACAAGGGAGACATCTAGCATAGCTATGGTTAATGAGGCACAACCAAAGATTTCTGCAAGAAGACAGTGCAACCTGTGTGCCCCAAATGGTTCCACGGCAATGTAAGGTTTGCTTCAGAGGGAAGAAGGAGCAGAATGAGAGTCTGTCACCTGATTGGGTCCAAAGAGATTCCCCAAAAAGAGGTGGGGACCTCAACTCTCCCACACATGGAATAAATTACAGGGTTGTGGAATCACATCATAGAAAAAGAAATCTTAGGACAAATCATTAAAATGAATTTTAAAAATTTGTTAACCAGAAGTATAGAAGCACATGTTCAGAGAGAATAAAGTCTGGGCCTTCAAGAGAGAGGTATATTATGGGGGTTTTATGTGGTCTTGGGGGTGGAGATCTTAGAATTTGTGAGTCTACAGAGCTCAAGCTCAGTGGAGAGTTGAAAGGTGATGGACCACTAGAGAAAGGCATGGTATTTTTTTTTTTTTTTAAGATTTAGTAATTTAGGAATGAGTACCTGAAAGGGCTGCAAGTCATATAGTCTTTTTCTCAGCATAATTTCTAAACTATAATTTTCCTTGTCCTTCTTTGTACCTATTTTTATTTCTTCTATCCTACCTCAAGTCTACTTACAAGTTTTAACTTTATCAGATAATATTAACTTATTCAATAATATTTATGGACACCACACCACTGGAGATAAACTCAGAGTAGGAAGGAGAAAATTTGAAGTAGAAATGGGGTCTTTTCATTGGCTTTGGTTTTATGTAAATACCGAAGACCCTCAGATTGCAACACTTTGAGAAACCATAGCATTCACTACCCCTGTTTTTCTATTGCTTAGAAGAAAGCTACAGAAGTAAAATGTGGAAGAGAACAGGAGAGAGGGAGGAAAGGAAGAATAATCAGAAGAGTGTTGGGGTGTAGTTCAGTGGTAGAGTATATGCTTAGCAGCCCTGGGTACAATTCACAGTGTGAACAAAAAAAGAGAAGAATAAGGAGGAAACAGATGAAATGAAGGTAAAGGGGGAAAATATTCTTTTTAAATGGCTGAATAATAAACAATTCCGGCACAGATGTTCTCATGTGTCTATACATTACTGATGATACTAGTACTATAAATGTGTTTCTATCTTACAGGATGGAACAACAAATGCAGAGGTCTGGCAATGATAATGATTTATCCCTCAGGTTAATTTTGGTCTTCTTTGATAGTGACACAATTGCTGATTTAACTGACATTTAAAAGATTTTTACAGAAAAAATGGTCACTGTGGAGAAAATTCCGTCTAAAAATATATTCAAATTATAAGTGAGAGCGGAAGCTTTCTATGAAAAGCATAAGTGCCACATTAAGTATTAATGTGTGAGATGTACCACACAGGAAAGCACTGACTCAATAGCATCACTTAACCTGAATACTTTATTCCACTACTTTAACCTTGGTACCAACAGACTTAATATATTCAAGCTTTTGTTTTCAATTATCTGTTATGTCCTGCAATCGGTTTATTGTAGACATTGTGAAAACTATTATGACCCCTCAAAGACATAAGGCAATTTTCTTCTCACTGGGATATTTTGAACAAATTGCTCTCAGTTTTAACATGAGTAAGTCTATGATTTTAGTTCTTAACATATAAAGTAATGGAATTTGGTTATAATTTCAATTATAATTATCATATCACATCAGTCAAATAAGATAAAATCCTACAGAGGTGAAAGCTTTCTGTCTTTGTATAATTGCATTTCTTCTTTTTTACCTCTTGCCCCCATTTTGGTCCCAAGCCTAGGGAGCACTTTGAAGTGTAATTATTTTGTAGGGTACTTGAAATAGTTTTACCATTTGGAAAAATGTGTTGTAGCATCTTATCTATGGTAGCATTACAAAGCATTGCTACAGCTTGCAATAATTAAAGGCTGCTACAGTTAAAAATTTTATGATTAGCCCTATTATGGCTCACTGAGTTTAAATTTTGAAATTTTGTACTGAGTCCAAGATTAAAATGTTTCTTAGTCGTAGGATGCATTGCAAAGATTAACTTGGACATTTTTCAGAGTCCTCTCACTTATTTTTCCCATCCTTGGTACGTTATAATGTCCTTTCATGGCAAGGTTATTGCTAATGCTAAGGGTTCAAGGCCAGTGTGAGCAAATTAGCTTCTGTATTTCATGGTGGCCACCCCTGCCGACCTATGGATATTCCTAGGAAAGGAACATCTTCACAAAGGAGCTCTGGACGGAACTTAGCTCCCAAAGCAACAGCCACCCATGTGGGGATGTACAATACCACAAATCCTCTTCTAGAAGACACTGAAAGAGAGGTAATTAAGCTAAGTTAACTGTTACTCTGAGAAAACAGAAAAGAATTTATTCACCCAGGCACACCGACACTTGATTACAATCCCAGCACTCTGGGGAATGAAAGCAGGAGGATCACAACTTCTAGCCCAGTCTGGGCAACTTAGCAGCTTAGTGAGACGCCATCTCAAAATAAAAATACTAAAAAGGACTAGAAATATAGCTTAGTACAAAAGCCCTGCGTCCAACCCCCAGTACAGGGTGCAGAGGGGGAGATACTTATTCAAAGACAGTGGATGGGATAAACAGACTAGATTCTTTTTTATTTCTTTCCCACTTGTTTTATATTGTATTTTTATGTATCCTAAAAACAAATTCTAGATTTACAAAGCTATAGGTTCAGAAGGATGGAATAATTTAACTGTGGCTGCCAGGCCCGTGGAAGGCAGCATGTGTATGGGACAGGCCTGTGGCTGGGTCCCCCAATATTGGAGCCAGTGAGTCACCAAATCTGCCCCTCCAGGATCTTGTTCTACACAGCAGAGAGGTCTCCCTAAAGGTCTAACTCCGAAAACCTCATTCCTCTAACTTGACCCTTCTAAATCAAGAATGTAGGTTAAGCACTTGCATTTATTTTGTAGAACTAATTAAGTTTAGTACTGAACAAACAGTAGACACCAACAAAAACAACAAGAGAGGAACTGTAGGCAGCTGGGAAACGCCCCATGATCATGATCTAAGAGATGGAAATGGGGCACAGAGGTGCAACCGATAATAGCCCTAAGTACTAACCAAGCTGCCTTGTAGACCCCAGGCCATGGGGGGATAGAGGATTGGAACTGTCTGAAGATATAAGAATACAAAAAGAGAGCACAAAGCCCCAAGTTCGATCCCCGGTACCAAAAAAAAAAAAAAATAAGGAGAAAAAAACCACACAGAAAAGAATGCACTTTAAAGAAGGAAATGTTGGGGCCAGGGATGTAACTCAGTGGTTCCTGCGCCTGCCTCGCAAGCACGAGGTCCTGAGTTCGATCCCCTGTACAAAAAAAAGAAAAAAAAGAAGGAAATGTTCTCACAGTCAGAATTGAGTTTTATAATTAATATATACATATTCTCAATTTTGTAAATAAATTAACATGGCCATAGATGACGTTATTATCAGAAAGATAGAACATAAGAGACCAACATTCTCCCTATTGTTAAAGAAAAATAAAAATGAAAGCCACAGTTGATATATACTCCAAAGCTAATGATCTATAACCAGACAGGTAAAACTTAAGTTGTACTGATTTCCCCCAATACTATTATCATGAATCAAACACAGAATGTAAGCTGTATGCCTTGGCAGTGTGATTCAGTGACATTAAACCAATTAGCTGTAGAAATATTAGCCTTCAGCTCTGCTTACCTTAAAATGCAAGTGAATGTATAGTAGTCAATCACATAAAAGATCAGACCACTTCCTCCTTGGCACTTTAGGAACTGCTATAACTACTGTAAGGTGACCTTCTTACCATTTGATTTGAAGTGTCCCAAATCTTGACCTATACTTTTCAAAATTTCAAAATTGATCTTATTTTATGTTTGACACTATTATTGGATGAAGTCAAAAGATTTTAAAATTTACCAATCAAGAAATGCCAGTATTTAGAGATACAGAGGTAGCTATTGAAACTGCAATAACAACAACTAAAAGCAAGTGGAACTGAAGGTTGCCAAGACATTTAACTTTTATTATAACCCTTCAATACTGCTAGACTTTTTTAAACTACTTATTATTACTTTTAAAAGATTTTAAAGTTCCACAAATAAAAATCAAGCTCATGGTCCTAGGTATTACAGCCAGATAAACTGAAAAACAAGCAGACCCCATATGAAAGCATATTTGTTTGAGTTTCTTCTCATTCTGGTCAATTTCATGCATGTGTTCAATATGCTAGAAACAGAAAACTAATGTTGAGGGACACAAAACTCGAAAGTCCAATTGTTACGAGGAGTTTCCTTTCCTCCTTTTTCAGTTGTGATGAATTGTGAGGAGACACTACCATAGCCCCTAAACACACACACACCTCCCAGGAGTAAACAAGTTACGTGTGAGTGGATAGACTTTCATCTATATCCATCTGACACATACTCCCTTCTGTCCAGGTGTGAAAAGTTCAAGAGGATGCTAGTGAGAAGTTATAGCCACAGAGGATAAAGGACAGGTGAGAAGGGAAGATGGAGAATGAAAGCAAAGCTAGCTGAAGGGAAATAGTTCCCCCATGCTGTGCCATGAGACAGTATGAGGGTAGAGAGAGCCGAGGAGACAGAGAGACCCCTGGGGCCCTAAAAGAATGAACTAGACCATATAGTTGACACTGTACATAGCAAGACCAGGAGGAAAACAGTGATGACCAGAGAAGAAGGGGAGGAAGGAAGCCAAGAACAGAAGCAGTGGTTCCTCTTCGTGTGAGCCATATACACATTCACCCAACTGCACAATGGCTTTGTGAGATGCACAGAGTCGCAGAAAGCTCTTGGAATCAAGGCAAACTCCAGGCAAGAGAGCTCATTGCCTCTCTCTTTGGGGCCTTTGAAAGTCACTCGCTACCCAAAAAGAATGAAAGGAAGACGTGTCTCTGGGGAAAATGAAATGAGAAGGGAGGGCGAGGCTAGAGCTGGGTGGGAGGAGGTGTGACAAGATCCTGGGACACAGGCACAGAATGGCTCTCAGGTCCCTGCCTGTGGACTTCCAGCGAGAACTAGAGCAGGGTTCTGGCAGGATGACCTGGATGTGACGCCACTGTGGGAAATATGAAAAAGAGAGCGTCCTTACTGAGTGCTCGCTGTTGTGCCTCTTCACAACAGCCCACTCGACACTGTAGGGTGCATTTTTAACTTTTCCTTCCTTTTACTCAGCCCAAACTTGCTCCGCAGAGCCCATTTTCCCCCACCCTTCTGGTTTTTTCCTGCCTTTAATAAATGTGAAACCTTGCCACCCACCGTTAAAAAATAATCACTTGCAAAAGTCTCTTTTCTTTTGAATATTTATCACTATTTATACTTCAGGAAAACCAATTTCTGTATATTTTTCTTTATGATTGATCTATAAATTGATTAGACTGAAAATACCTTTCAAAATCTAAGGACTGTCTCTTTTACAATTATGGTAAGACAATGAACCTCATCAAAAGGTAGTGGCAGCTACATTTTGTTATTTTTGTTTGCTTTATTCCCAAATCTGTCTTAAGTGGTCAGCAGAGAGCCTGGCCTCTGTGAGTCTTTATCAAGGAAATTGTTGTTTCCTCTGGTTCGATCATAAGCTGCCATCCTCATTCCACTTCACAATCCCTAGGCCTTTATATCCAGCTCCAGCCTTGTGCCTGTGTGAGGCCCAGACTTACCCTCTCTTCAGTTCTGCCCCGTCTAGCAGGGCCAAGACATGGCCCACACTCTCTAGTCAGCTGGCTTTCAGGAACACTGAGCAAGTGGGAAACATTGGCTAGTGTCTGGAGTATGGGAGGAGCAAAAATCCAGGGCATTTCCCTCTCCCTGGCTCTTTCATAGGCAGATGATGGGCTCAGATCCTGCCATCTTCCCAGGCAGATCCTTCCTTCCTCTGTGAATCAGCACCCTCTAGACAGACTTCATGGGGGGGGGGGGCACCACCCCAATTGATGGTTGCAGTCCCTGGAGCCTATTGTACCCCTTGCTTCCGGCTTCAATTCCCTGGTAGTTTTGTAGTGCTTCCTGATACCACACAATCTCATGTTTGCCTTGCCAGCTCTTCTAACACCCATGTGATCATTTTCCTGCATTAAATTCCTTCTGCTTGAGATACCTCTAATGGTTTCTGTTTTCCTGCATCCCATCTCACGTGCAGAGCCATATTCCCCTTCTTAGCTGTGAACACCTGGAGACAAATGGCTTTAATACGACCATTCTGTCTTCAGTGTGTCCTCCAACTAGTCTGTTTTCACAGAGCTATCTGTATTATGTTTCTACAAATAAAATCAATAAATCCTCCTCTGTGTACACTTCAGTGGCTCCACACTGTCCTGACATGTTAAATCTTGCTTTGTTTCTCAACTTGTTTTACAATGAATTAGAAGCTAACAAAATATACTTAATGAGGAAAATAGGAATAAAAATTGATCGTTGGTGAGGAAAAAAGAAAATTAATTATCCTGTAAGAAAAGTTGGGAAGGAGACATACAGTTACAGGATTTGGCTTCAAACACTTTGGCAATCATAAGAGAGAAACAATCAATTACATGACTCTTTCACAGGGCTAGAAAAGTGTTCCTGGCACTTGAATCTGATGGAAATTGCTCACCTTATTGGTATTATGGGGCAGTCAACCAAACAGGGCTTAAAATTTCATGCAACAAAAGGGTTCAAATTTATTTGAAAATTGAAGTTTATGAGGGTAGATGAAATGCCTCTTAATCAAATAATCTTTCATAGTTATTAACTGCCTCTAGGATTCTAATAACTGTAAACAGGATTGAGTTGACTTTGTGCATGCATATTCTTTAGTGCTATTAAAAAATAGCTCTGTATTGTTTAAATACCAAATAAACAGCAGATAAGGCTGACTGACATTACTGGATGAAAACTGGGACAGCTAACTACTATAACTCCCTCTCTTAAATATATGGTCTTTTGATTTCTTCTCCCAGTGACCAAAGGACTAGAGGGCAAAACCAAGATATCCTCCCCAAATTAACAAATACAAAAGAAAAGCATCCTAGCCCTGCTCTAGCCAAGAACAAATAATTAACTCAGTTCTCAGAATTTTCTTCTAAAATGATTAGCCCAGAAAACTATCCAAGTAGGATTTATACATTTTCTACCAATTCCATGGAAAATGTTTCACCTTTCATCCAATAAATATGTACTTGAGCAAATAAGTTCCATATTAAAATTCTAGGAACAATAGGAATAATACTTCTAAACAACAAACTAAATCATCCACTATATAGAGAATTGTTAAGCTGATTAAAACTGAAGAGACTTCTGCCAAACATAGCATATCCAGTTTGGGGATAATGGATTTAAGCTATTCTTCCTAAAAATTATATTAAAACCAATTATGTTGGGTCAACTTCTGGGTTAGAAATGTAAATAAAAGTGTAAGTATAAAATGATAATATCAAGCATTGATGTCTGCGTATAAGAAAAAGAACTCTCTTACAAACAGCCAGTAGACATAAAATCAATGGGTTATTCATCAATGAATATCAAAACTCTTAATATATGCATGTACCTTTGATTAAATAAGACTAGTCCTAGGAATTTATTCTAGGGAAGTACTTATGGGAACATATAAAATTTTCCACAGAGATGTTCATCACCTTATTGCTTCTAAGACTAAAAAATGGAAATGACCTGAGAGAAAATTAATAAATAAATGATCATATATTCCCATTATAGAACATGATTCAGACTTCAAAATTATAGAGTAGAATAATTTGATCCTATTGAAAGAAATGCTCATATTATTGCAAAGGACACTTCCAGTAGAAAAATGGCAATAGCAGATTGAAAACATTTAGACCCATGCTTTCCTGAAACTCTAAAATGAAAGTACCAAGGGTGTTTTTAAAGGAATGAACCCACAAAGACACAAACAAGATAAGAGCAACACAGAAATGGCAACATTTTGGATGCTGAAAAGGACACAGGCAAGTGGTCACTTACTTTAAGATCCAAGAAAGCTGAGCACCAAGTCGGCCATGAAGGGAGCCCAGAAGCAGCTCGGTTTCCATTCTGTTCCAGAGCTCATCAAGGCCTCCGAAATTAGTGTCCTCGGCAACTGTTGAAAGTGGCTGTAAAGGTGGTAATAACATAAAGCTTGAAAGTTGCATTAAGAGGCAGTTAGGAAAAAAATTGTTTAATGACAACTTTTAAAAAAGGAAAGGAAACAAAGGCAAAGCCTCACACTCTACAGGGCCTTAAGGATTTTCCTCAGAAGTTCATTTTTTTCCTTTTATTTTTCTAGGTCTTTGACCCATTTTGAACTTTCCAGTACGGTGCAAGGTAACACAAACTACAGTGTGCATTAAAAAGAAAAAAAAAAAGAAATAGAATCAGTTACAACATAGGAAAAAAGAACTAAGCCTTCAGATTTGATGAAGGTTAAAGGGTCCTCTGATATTTGCCCATAATTTTAAATACATGTTGGGCAAGTCTCTGTTCTGGGAGGCAACATATTCAGCCCTTGTGACGTCAAGACAAATTAGGCCTCTGCCCGTAAAGGACATGTAACTATGCTCCAAATAAAGAATATTTAGGTATTTTCAATAGTCTTTTAAAATTATTTTATTAGTACATTTGTAGTACCCAACGTTTACATCCCTGGTGAGGAATTGGTACAAGTACATAACACATCTTAATTCCTTTTTTATCTCCTTTCCATTTCCTCCCCCGCCCACACATCTCTTTTCAATAAAGTCTTGAATCAACCCTTGACCATGATTTAAATATTGTTCTTTCCTGTAGGAAGAGAAGCTACAAATGCTTCAAGGGATAGATTATAAGATATATCCAGGTAATTGAAGTCTGTGTTTAGTTGATACTCCATAGACTTCACAATGAGGAGGTTTCCAAGGTACCAGGGGCAGGATATTTTTCAGGCTTTATATATAACCACCTTTAGGTTTATACATATATTTAGGTTTTAAAAGGAGAATGTCTTTCTCTTCTTAGAAACATAGAAACAATATCATCATAAAATGCTGAAAACATATTACTTCTCATTCACCATGGAAACACTAAAACAAAGTTTTTTTTATTATATGTTAAACTAAAATGTGTCATTCATCAATTTGAAAGAAGATATAATAAATGACAATAACCAAAGACTCAACCAATGACCCCTTCCAATTAAAAAGGTAATATATGATGAAGTTGCACATTAATAATTACTGTAACACCAGTTATAATTTACAATGATAAAGACATTCAATATTTTAAAATCCTCTTCTTGTTCAGATTAATTTTCTTTTTATTCTCATAAACTTTCAACCAACTTATGAATCAAGACTTGCCCCACTGTCAAATCAGCAACTTTAACTTAAACAGAAAATTATATTAATTGCTTTGCTTCAGATGAAGTATCACATTCTTCCATTTATATATTCTCCTTTGGCTTCTTTGACAGTGATGATCTCAATGAATCCTTTCTGTATATAATAATAGGGCTTCTTCAGCTGAGGGCACAGTGTCTCCTGGATCTGTCTGACTGACAGATGGAAGTTTGGCATATGCGTAAGAGGAAATAGAAACTTTAATTAGCACAGTTACTCACAAATGCCTTGGACACTGTGCCCCAAAGTTGATGACTATAATAAACGTTGACAGGAGATTCCTGGTCTTGGATGAAAGACACTCTTTGAGTGATTGCGCTTCTTATTCCAAATGGAGAAATCATTTATAAGCCCTACACACTTCAACCCAAGAGTCTCAAGTTATAGATTTTTAAGTTTTCATTTCCCACTCTGGTCTTGAGAACTGTTAAACTATGGTGCTACTAAAGCAATTTAGTAGAGAAAGAATGGCTTGTTCAAGAAATTGTGCTGAAACCACTGGAAAATGTTTTGCAAAAAAAAAATAATAATAAGAGAAGGAAAATCGATTAATGCTTCTTACCATATAAAAAATTAAGTCAAAATAGACCACAGACCAAAATAAAATACCTAAATCTACAATCTTCCATAAGAAACTATGCTACTAATTTGAGCAAAGCTTGCTTACATACATATGAAAGTCATTATCCAAAAGAAATTCATAAATTTGACTTAACATTAGAAACTCTTGTGCTTTAAAAATTGCTACTAAGAAATTGAAAAGCAAGTAACAGATTGGAGAAAACTTTTCAAAACATCTTTTCAAAGGATTCATGTATAAGAATCACATGTAAGATTCATATATAAGAATATATAAGGAATGCTTACCATTCAATAAAACAGGACTGTAACTAATTTAAATATAGATGATGGACTCCAACAGATATCTCAAAAAATCACATATGAAAAATTCTTGACATCATTAGTAATTAGAGAAATTCAAATTCAAACTACAACAAAATATAACTAAATCATTCACTAGAGTGGCTAAAATGTAAAAGATTCCTTATAAGAAGTTTCACCACGAATATGGAGTGATTGATAGTTTTATACACTAGTGGTGTGAATGTATGATGGTCCAAGGATTTTAGAAAACAGTTTCTAACAGTGCGACGGTTAATCTAATTATCCACTTGATGAAGAGACTCTTGGAGATGTGACTGGATCACAGGGCACTATGTTATAGCCTAGTGTGTTGTTAGGAAGTAGGGACCAGCAGAGGAAGTGGGTCATTGTAGACGTGTC
Organism: Heterocephalus glaber; assembly: GCF_053883595.1. NCBI lineage: Eukaryota > Metazoa > Chordata > Mammalia > Rodentia > Bathyergidae > Heterocephalus > Heterocephalus glaber. The sequence goes on along the minus strand of NW_028258156.1, from coordinate 18,783,961 downwards.
ATTGGAGGATATATCTCTAGTTGTCACTCTTCCCTGTGCTCTGCTTTCTCAGATGTCATGAAGTGAGCAACTTTACTCCCTAATGTTCCTCTGCCATGTTTTTACCTTGGGGCCAGAAGACCCCAGACTGGACCCTGAAACCCCATAAGCCAAAATAAATGCCTCCTCTTTTAAATTGCAAGTGTCAGATATTTTGTCTCAGCAATGAGAAAAGTGACTTATAAAAACAGGTTTTTTTTTAAAAAAAATTAAACATATGTCTATTATGTAATCCAGCCATTCCATTCCTGCATACTTACCTAAAAGAATGAAAAATTTATATATCGATACATGAACTTGTACAGGAATTTGAACATCATATTTATTTGCAATACTCAAAAAGTAGAAATAAATGTCTATCAATATGTAATTGAATAAAAATACTGTCATAAGTCCATATGGAATTCAACTTAATATTTTTTAAAATGAACTAGTAAACTATAGATATTCAGAATAGTATGGATGGATCTCAAAATCAATATACTGTGTGAATAACAACAATAAAAGGCATATGCAGTATGACTCAATTTATGTAAAATTGTTATAAATGCAAACTAATGTATAATGACAGAAATCAAATCAGCAGTTGCTTAGAGCAAGGGGTCAAGGGTGTAGCAAGAAAGCCAGGTGGGAGAGATGATGAAAGACAACAAGGAAATTTAGGGTGAGGATGATGAATATGCTTACTACCTTTATTGGGACGATTGTTTTACTGATCTATATATGTGCCAAAATTGATAAAAAATCATATGCTTTTAATATTGGCACAGTTATTATATGCCAACCTTACCTCAATAAAGCTGTTCACAGGTAAGCAACTTCAATCCTTGCTAACTGTGTGCCAGAGTACTTGGTCTCTCTGCAATTTTCCTTATCTGTAAATGACAAATGACAATAATAGGGTCCTACAGAACCTCAGAGCAACTGTAAGGATCCTACGAAGTGATTTTAAATGTTTCTTTCCAATTATAAATCTTTATCTGTACAAAATAAAAGATAACTGCTGACATGATTATTAGCTCCAAAAACCCTATATGGTTGACTAAGAAATTGGTGGTTTGTCGTGGGAAAGAGGTATGTAGACGAATATGAAAAGGTAAGAGAAGTGCAGAATTCAACTTGCTGCACCAGAATCTGAAGACAGCCAGTAACCACAACCACCTTGGATTCGTACTAGTAATTGTCTGTCCTGAACTGTCCCAGGAGTCCTCAGCACCTCCACTCAGATTAAAACCTATGCTACAACTTCTATCTTCTTCCCTTTTTCTTTCTTCCAGTTAGAATGTGTAGAACAAGTGGCCAGGACAGTCTTATCACATAAGGCAGTGCATTAGCTTTTTGTCTTTGAGACAAAAGAGTACCTGAGAAGAATAGCTTAAAGAAGAAAAGATATATTTTGGCTCATAGTTTGAGAGGTTTCAGTTCATGGTCAAATGTCTCCATTGCTTTGGGCCCATTGCAAGACAGAGATATGGACAAAGGAAAGCTGCTCATCTCCTGGCAGCTAAGAAGGGGAGAGGGGAGGAGGGGAGGGGGAGGGGAGGAGGGGAGGGGGAGGGGAGGGGGAGAGGGAGAGGGGAGGAGGGGAGGGGGAGGGGAGGAGGGGAGGGAGAGGGCCCAAGGTCATGTTCTGTGATCCATCCCCACCCCAAAATTGCCATCAAATTATGATCCTATTAGTGGATTAACCCACTGATAATGTTAGAACCTTAATAATCCAAGCGTTTCAAAAGCCAATCAGCTAGCAAACAAGGCTTCAACATAATGAACATTTTCAGGAATGTTTTAAATAATACCCATAACATAGAGAGAAAACCAAATAGCACTCAGAAAGCATAGTAAGAGCAAGAAAGGAATGGCTGGGGATGAGATGTAGTCCCCCAGTTCACATCCCCATGACCCATTTCTTCCAACTAGGCCCCTCATCCTAGTTCTCCCTGCCATTCTGAGGCAAGAAGGTTTAACTCAAGTCAAAACCTTTGTTCACTAATTCTTTAGCAGATACAAATTCAGAGGGCAACTCAAAACCTATGCAAATTCTCTCAGAGAATCCATGTTCACGGTTTCCTCTGCCTTCTGGATCCTAATATGTGGAGGTGGTGTCTATTTGCCCTACATTACTGCAGAATTAAAAGTCCCATGCACTGAAAAAGATGTCTAGGTTCTGAGTTTAGCAGAGAACTGGAGCTCAGTAAGGATGATTATATTACAGACCACAAACTCTTCATTCTCTACTCTACCCCATACTTTCTCCTTGCTCTTATATTCCAACAGTTCTTAAAACTTTTTGTTAGGTACATGATTTGGTTCTTCCTTCATAAAGTTTAAGACTCACCTGTGCTCAGGCCACTGGGACTTTCCTTTACCATAAGCATCAATCAAGGACTTTTTCTAATAAAGACATTTTCCTCCTGAGTGAATTCTTATACCAGACATTAAGATAATAAATATTTTTAATTACAATTGCTACTTTAAGATATTAAAGCATTGCAAAAATCACAAAAACATACTCCAACTGAATAGCATGTTTGAAGTTCTTTGCCCCTTTCCCAACCAAATATAGACCCTTTTCTTTCTCTAGGCACATTTCCTCTTTCCACCTACTCAATGTGTATTTCTTGATTCTCATTATTTTTCCAGAAAATGTTTGAGACTTTCAATTCTCAGTGAAGAAAGCTAACAATTATCTAAGGCATGACAGGTCCCATACATATTTTTAACAGAAATGTGTATAGATTTAACTGCTGCATATTAGGCACTTGTATTGGCCAGGTATCCTGTTGCTGGGACAACAATATATGTGACACAACTTAAAGGGGAAGTTTACTTGGGCTCATGGTTGCAGTGGTTTCAGTCCATGGTCAGCTGACTCTAAGACAGACATATCATACCAAAGTGGTGTAAAGAAAAGCTGTTTAACTCATGGCATCTGGGAAGTAGAGAGCATGGTAAGAGCCAGGAAAGAAGAGCTAGGAACCAGATAGAGTCCCTAGGCTCATGTCCCTGTGGCCCACTTCTTCCAACTAGGTTCCATTTCCTAACAGCCTATGCAGCTGTAAACTCATGAGTGGGTTAACCACTGATGAGGTTAGTGGCTTTACAAGCCATTCACTTCCTCAGGAATCTCTTATTCCAGTCAAGTTGACAATAAACATTAACTGGCACAGTACCTTTTGGGGAAGGTACTAATCTCTCATGGGCTCTAAGTTTATGAATATATTAGCAATGTTATTCATTATAAATGTAGAAAAACAATGAATCTGAAGCACCAATTTATTAGAATTATGAACATGCTAGATCACTCAGTGATGACACAGAAATACGTGGTCAGAAAAAAAGGTCATTAGCATGTATACTAATTATATTTAGATAAGTGGGATCATCTGCCCTGTATTGGGCTGTTTTTCAGTAGTATAATGAAATACTTGAAGATGGATAACTTCATAAAGAAAAGAAATTTACTTAATTCACAGTTCTGGAAGTTCAAGGGACCCTATATGGCAATGGCCTCCTTGCAGGTTAAGTGTCAAGGTGATGTAAGGAACCACAGAGTGAGAGACAAGAAGCATGTGTGCCTGTGCTCTGGTCTCTCTCATCTTATACAGCCACCATGATTGAATTCTTCTCTGGTGGCCTTATCTAATCTCATCACCTCTCAAAGACCCCACTTTTAACCCTGTAGTTAGTGAAGCTTCTACTCTCTTAGCAAATCACAATTGGGATTAAATTCCAACACATGAACCCTTAGAATACAGGCTCAAGACATGAAAACCATAGCATGAACCCTGACTAAAAATCAAATTTAATTAATTAATTAAAACCTAAACAAAAAGATCGGTTTCTCCTAGGTTCTAATAACCAAAGAAAGTTTGGTTGAATTCAAGGTAGGTGAAGTTTGCATTTACAGGTATTTTAGAGATGGATATGATTTCACGTTTAAGAGTACATAATAGATTCAGAGCTGGAATCATGGTCTATAGCCTGAAGTGACATTAAAAAATTAGTTTGATCTCATGTTGTTAATTAAAATGCATTTATGATTTCTCAGTGTTACTTATTTTCTAAGTGAAGAAGCAAAAGATTTTAGATTTAGTAGTAGATTTCTCCGGATGTTAAGATCATAGTCAATACCAGGCCAAAGAGCCAGAATTTACAGATAACTTCCTAAAGCCATTTTTCTTTTGAATTTTTATCTCTATCCAATTTATTACACTATTTCATTTGTAACTTCTATACATTATTTCATACATAAACCTGCAGACCTTCAAAATCTAAATACGTACTTGAATTTCAGATTGTATGAGTCAAGCACATCCCTTCAAAAATAGTGGCATGTGTGTTTATCACCAACTTTGCTCTCTTTGCTCCTAAATCAGCCCTCATGAATCAGCACAGAGGTTGTCCGTTGAGGTCTTTATCAGCTGCACTCTCACCCTGTGGAAACTGGCCTTTCCTTTCTATTCCATCATAAATCATTCACCCTTACTCTAAGGGTACATGCCACATCCTTTCATGTGCAGTACCAGCCTTGTGCCTCTTTGCAGCTCAGCCCAAACTCTGTCCCCTCCTCTGGCCAACCTAGCAGGGCCACTACAGTCTCCTGCCATCTGGCCTCCAAGTGAGCTGAGCCAATGGGAAATGATCCCACCACATAGCTCCATCTCCCTTGCAGAATTGGCCAGATGGCTTCCTTCCTTCCGCCATGATTCAGCATCCTCCAGACAGAGCTTATCATGGGTGCAGCTCATCTCCACTGTCCACTTTTTAGGCTTTGATAGCCAATGAGTAAATGAGTAAATAGACCTGAAGCCTACTTGAATAGAAATCTCTCAAAAAGGAATGCTTAGTGGTGATGTTATCAGTATCAAAGTCCTGTTAAGATTATATGCCAGTGATGGCAAACCATTTAGAGACAAGTGTCTAAACTGGAACCCAAAACCCACTTATGTGCCACAAAATCCCAACATTGCAATTAAACCTGAATACTGAAGCCGTAATTTGCAAAAATCAACTCATACATTAACATCTTTTGTCTTGAAAAACAACACTTGTGCCAAAGTTTGCCACCCCTCATCTATGCTCTTGATGAATGGTGAAGATGACACTTTACTCCTATGAACGTCCTCCCCCAAACCCTCAACTTCAATCTAATCGAGAGAGAACTACCATATACAAGGAAACTGAAGACAATTCTGCAAAATACCTGATAAGCACTTTTTCCAAATGAATGATCAATGAATTTTCTCTAAATATTTTGATAAATAATAGCCACTATGTTATTCCTGAAGAACAGTGATCATACATAATAAAGGTTTAGTATCAATCTACATCGAAGGATGTATTAAATATAATATGCTTAATATTTCAATTTGGAGTCACACAGAAAAAATTGAATCAGCCCACTGCAGACAGGCAGGTCTATGGACGCAGTCCCAAGGTTGCCAGTCATGCTAAAAACACCAAATCAGCCTGCGCCCCGGCAGCAATCCACTGGACCCCCACCCCTGCTCCATTGGCCTCTTCTCTGTACAGCCACCTAGTTCCACACTACAAAGATGCAGAGGACACCAGACCACCAGACCACTGTACTGGAGCTACTCAAATTCTCAGCATTTAAAGAATTCCTGCCCAGAGGTAGGGGCTCCTGAGCTGCCATCCCACTGCTCCTGGTCCAGAGGAAGGGGCTTCCAGGATGCCAAACGTCCTGCAGCTCCCAGCCCAGAGGAAGGGGCTTTTGGGCCACCATCCCTACCACTGCTCCAGGCCCCTGGCCCACCTCTCCCAGCTTAGAGGAGGTGAGCCGCATGGACACCAACAGCACCCCCCATCCCCCCAGTCGAAAAGAGAAAACATGTAAATAAGTCTCAAAACAAGACTTCCAGATCACCTACAGCAACCCCAAAGTGAAACGAGATGGAACACTCTGATACTCAACCACCTGGACCCACTGAACTGGCAACAAAAGGGGATCTGGAAAAAATGAAATCAGAAATAATTTCTCAGATAACAGGAAAAATTGTGCTCCTAGTGTAAGACATGATTAATACATCTAGAGAGGAGCTCAGGAACATGATGGAATCCCAACATAGGAAACAAATGGAATCCATAAAACAGATGCAAATAGATTTCCAGGAGATGAAAACCTCCATTAAAAGTCTACACAGCAGAATGAGCCAATGTCAGGACAGAATTTCAGATATAGAAGATAAGATTGCAATTAGTGACCAGGAAAAGAAAAACTATTTAAAAATTATAAGGGAACATGAGAAATCAATCCAGCAGCTGCTAGACAATACAAAGAAGAATAACATAAGACTGCATGGAGTCAATGAAGAAACAGCAGAGAGTGCAGATGACATAAAAAAAACTCTTCACAGAAGTAATGGCAGAAAACTTCCCAAGTAGGGGAAAATAGCTTGACATACAGATAAGTGAGGCATATAGGACTCCAAATAGGCTTGATCAAAAAACATCTACACATAGGCATATAATTGTTAAAATTCCAGAAACTCAACAGAAGAACAAAGTTCTACAAGCAGTTAGAGAAAAGAAACAAATCACATACAAAGGAAAGCCCATCAGAATCACAGCAGACTTCTCAACACAAACCGTCAAGGCAAGAAGAGCTTGGAGTGACATATTCCAAGCCCTAAAAGAAAACAGCCTCCAACCCAGATTGATGTACCCTGAAAAACTATCTTTCAAAATTGATGGACAAATAAGATACTTTCATGACAAAGAGCACCTTAGGAACTTCGTGAATACCAAACCAGCACTCCAAAGAATTTTACAAAATATCCTAGGAACAGATATTATGGATCACAAGCCCAGGAAGCCCAGCAGAATGAACCTATCTGGCATGACAAGAAATTAAATGTAAAGGGGGAGAAGCCAACAAAAAGAAAAAGGTCATGGCAATGATAAGTCAATATGTTTCAGTTATAACCATCAACATTAATGGCCTCAATTCACCAATCAAAAGAGACAGATTGGCAGAATGGGTCAAGAAGCAAAATCCAACAATATGCTGCATACAAGAAACACACTTCATTCAAAAGGAAACTCATAGACTGAAAGTTAAAGGGTGGAAAACAATACTCCATGCAACAGGAACCCAAAAAAAGCAGGAGCAGCTATCCTCTTTGCAGATCAAGTAGATTTCAAACCAACACTGATTAAGAGAGATGAAGAAGGACACTACATCCTTGTAAAGGGAACAATCCAAGAAGAAGAGATGACAATCATAAATATCTATGCACCAAACACTAGTGTACTCAACTATATAAAAGAAACACTAACAGACATGAAAAGTCATATATGCACTAATACAATTGTAGTGGGGGACCTCAACACCCCACTGTCACAAATAGATAGATCAACTAGACTAAAAATAAGTAATGAAATACTAGAACTCAATTGAACTCTTGAACAAATGAACTTAACAGTTGTTTACATAGTCTTCCACCCCACAAAATCAGAATACACATTCTTCTCAGCTGCACATGGATCATTCTCAAAAATAGACCACATACTCACACATAGAACATGTTTAAGTAAGTGCAAAGGAATTGAAGTTATCCCCTGCATATTGTCAGACCATAGTGTGATGAAATTGGAGATCCATAGCAAAAGAAACTCAAAAAATTTCATAAACACTTGGAAATTGAACAAACACTTCAGAATAACCCATGGATCATAGAGGAAATTAAAGAGGAAATCAGACAGTTCCTTCAACTAAATGGCAACGACAATACAACGTATCGGAATCTATGGGACACAATGAAATCAGTCTTATGAAGGAAATTCACAGCAGTGAATATGCATATTAGTAAAACAGAACGAGCCCAATTAAACAATCTAATGCTGAATCTCAAGCTTCTAGAAAAAGAAAAGCAGGACAACCTCAAAGCTCATACAAGGGAGGAAATTATAAAGATCAGAGGAGAAATCAATGCAATGGTGACTAAGAGAATGATACAAAAGATCAATGAAGCCAAGAGTTGGTTCTTCAAAAGAATCAACAAAATTGACAAACTCTTAGCCAACCTTATCAGAAAAAGGAAAGAAAAGGCCCAAATGCATGCAATTAGGAATGAAAAGGGTGAAATTACACAGACCCAGCAGAAATCCAGAGGATCATCAATACCTCCTTCCAGAACCTGTATGCCAATAAGATGGAAAACACAGAAGAAATGGACAGATTCCTAGATATGTATGAATTACCAAAGTTGAATGAAGAAGACCTAAAAATTCTGAACAACCCAATATCAACCAATAAAATTGAAAATGTAATTAAAAACTTATCAACTAAGAAAAGCCCAGGCCCTGATGGCTTCACTGCTGAATTCTACAAAACATTTAGAGAGGAACTGCTGCCACTACTGTTTAAACTCTTCAATGAAAGTGAAAGGGAGGCAATACTCCCAAATGCATTCATGGAAGCAAGCATCACCTTGATCCCCAAACCAGAGAAAGACTTGACCGAAAAGGAGAACTATAGGCCAATCTCACTAATGAACATAGATGCAAAAATCCTTAATAAGATAATGGCAAATAGAATGCAGAAGATCATCAAGAAGACCATACACCCTGATCAAGTGGGATTCATCCCAGGGATGCAGGGATGGTTCAACATACACAAATCAATCAATGTAATACACTATATCAATAAAACCAAGGATAAAAACCATATGATTCTCTCCATAGATGCAGAAAAAGCATTTGACAAAATCCAACATGCATTTATGATAAAAACCCTACAAAAAATTGGAACAGATGGTCTCTACCTAAAACTGATAAAAGCCATCTATGAAAAACCAACAGCCAATATCATACTAAATGGTCAAAAACTGAAATCCTTCACACTCAAATCTGGAACAAGACAAGGATGTCCACTATCACCACTCTTGTTCAATATAGTTCTGGAAACATTATTCATGGCAATTAGACAAGAGAAAGAAATAAAAGGAATAAAGATAGGAAATGAAGAAGTCAAATTGTTATTATTTGCAGATGACATGATACTGTATATAGAAGACCCCAAGAACTCCACCAAAAGTCTTCTAGACTTAATAACCAAATTCAGTCAAGTAGCTGATTACAAGGTCAACACACAAAAATCAATAGCTTTCCTCTACACGAATGACAGACTCACTGAGAGAGAAATAGGGCAAATAATTCCTTGCACAATAGCATCCAAAAAACTGAAATACCTAGGAATCAACTTAACAGAAGAAATCAAAGACCTCTTCTTTGAAAACTATGGCACTCTGAAAAGAGAGATTGAAGAGGATATCAGAAAATGGAAAGATATCCCCTGCTCCTGGGTAGGAAGGATCAACATAGTGAAAATGGCCATACTTCCAAAACTGCTACATAGATTTAATGCAATTCCAATTGAGATCCCAGCAGCATACTTCACGGACCTTGAGAAAACAATCCAAAAATTCATTTGGAACAAGAAGAGACCCAGAATAGCAAAAGCAATTCTAGGTAACAGAGGCATGGCAGGGGGTATCACAATCCCCAACCTGCAACTCTACTACAAAGCTACTGTGATAAAAGCAGCATGGTACTTGCAAAGAAACAGACCTGAGGACCAGTAGAATAGATTAGACGATGCAGAAACAACACCAGACACACTCAGCCATCTGATCTTGGATAAAGGTGCCAAACACCCTCACTGGAGGAAAGATAGCCTCTTTAATAAATGGTGCTGGAAAAATTGGGTTTCAACTTGCCAAAGATTAAAACTAGACTTATATCTCTCGCCATGCACTAAACTAAAATCAAAATGGATTAAAGATTTAAATATCAAAATAGAAACGCTGAACCAGTTGGAACAGAGGTTAGGTAGAACTCTTGAAGACATCGGTGTAGGAAAAGATTTTATGAACAAAACCTCCGTTGCCCGTGAACTAACACAAGCAATCAACAAGTGAGATCTCTTCTTATTGAAAAGCTTCTGCACAGCAAGAGAAACCACCAGCAGTGTGAAGAGACAACCCATAATGTGGGAAAAAATCTTCACCTGCTTTTCCTCAGACAAAGGTCTACTATCTCGAATCTATAAAGAACTTAAAAAGATCAGACCTCCCCAATTTAAAGACCCAATGTGAAAATGAGCATCTGAAATGAACAGACATTTCTCAGACAAGGAAGTAGAAATAGCAAATAAATACATGAAAAAAATGTTCAACATCACTGGTCATTTGAGAGATGCAAATGAAAACACTGCGATTCCACCTCACTCCAGAAAGGATGGCTGCTATCATAAAATCAACCAATAACAAATGCTGGTAGGGCTGTTGGCAAAGAGGAACCCTGCTCCACTGCTAGTGGGAGTGTAGACTGGTGCAAGCACTGTGGAAATCAGTATGGAGATACCTCAAAGAACTAGGACTGGAAGTCCCATTTGACCCCGCTATTCCACTGCTGGGGATCTTCCCCAAAGAATTAAAAGAATCATACCACAGTGATATACGTGCACCCATGTTCATAGCAGCACAGTTTGTGATAGCTAAAACTTGGAAACAGCCCAAATGCCCATTACTTGGAGACTGGATAAAGACAATGTGGTTTTCTTATAAAATGGAGTACTACTCAGCCATAAAAAATGAGAAATTAGAGACATTTATAGCTAAGTGGATGCACATTGAGGTAGTACTCTTAAGTGAAATAAATAGGATACACATGTATACATACCAAATAGTTTCTCTGGTGTGAGAAACTGAAAGTGTAAATAAGGACTAAATGTATAATAGGTCATGTGAAATAGGAAGAAATGGGGCAAAGGGGAAGGAAGCGGGAGGGCTAGGGGAAAGGATAGAAGGGAATGGAATTAATATGAGAAAATGGAAAAATAGGAACAAAATCTTTGTAATTAGGGAGGAATGGAGGGGTTGAAGGGAAGGCTGGGCAAGGGTGAAAAATAAGAACCAAAAGAGATTATGTAAAGGTGCAAATTTCCAATGATAAATGTCATTATATTGTATACCTAAAATGTACCAATAATTAGAATGAATAATTGATAATGCAAAATAGGAAGAAAAGTTTCAAAGGGGTAGGGGTAGTGGGAGGAGCAGGGGAAAGGAAAGAAGGGAAAGGAAAAATGATGAGAAATGGAAAAAATGGAAATAAAGTCTTTGTAAATAGGGAAGGGTGGAGGGTGTGAAGGGAGGGCTAGGAATGGAGAAAACATAAGAACCAAGATGCCTCATGTAAAAGTACAAGTTCCCAGTGAGAAATGTCATTGTGCGTACCTAAAATGTACCAATAAAAGAATTTTTAAAAAATTTCAATTTATTAATTTAACTTCTTATATTCATATCCATGAAACATTCATAGCACATAACTGTGTGTTTGAGGGTAAAACTGATTTGTTTCTGGTTTCAGAAGAAAATGCAATGTCATGTGCAGTTCAATCAAACCCAACACAAATAATATAATATACATTTTTAAACAAAGGCAATATCATGTATGTTTTTTATTCTATCCAACCATGTTTTCCCAAATGTGTTTCTCCTCCAAATTACAAGGAACCATTGAAAAGACAAATTGCATATATTGCTTCCATGTCTTTACTAGCAGCTACTTACTTCTTAACTTTTAGAACCTAGGACAAAAGCCACAGCATTTTATAATTTAATATGAGAAGTGACATTGCATCTCTTTTGCTACATGCTGTGGTCACATAGAACAACCCTGACCACTGGGACCTTCTAGAAGGTCGGCTATGCTGGAACAACAGTCTGTTAATACTGGGCCCTTTCTTTGTAACTCAGCCTCAGCTCGGAGAACCTATGTGCCCTAACTGTTAAGAATGATACTCATTCTGTAAGAAAGAAAGGGGAAGTGCTCAACAGGGCTGGGGAGAGAAAAGGAAACTGGAAGAAATCGCTTCTTTGGTTGATCTAGTGTCCTGGACTGAGTGTGAGTTACTATGACTGACAAATAGAGGTAAAAACTGAAGAATCCATTTTTAAGAAAAGTGAGGGTGAGGGTTAGAAGCTCAAAGCATTCCTAAAAACTTTTGTGAAACTCTATACAAAAGATAAATTGTGTTAAGGGCCAGATGATAAAGCATGAAAGAAATCTGACAAAGAACTGACTCTCACCTGTGGAACTAGGACCACTCCAACTCCTAAATTTCCAGGGTTAGAACATTCTGTGTGATTTTCCCCTTTAGGGACAGGTAGAAATCACCCTTTCAGTAAGAGAAAGGACAACGAAACAAGAACGGAGATGCTCAGGTGAATTTGTTTGGTTGAGTTGGCTAGGTGAGCTCAGGCTACCTATATTTATCTTGAAATTCCAATTTCTACCTTACCAGTTGGTTTTTTTTTTCAAAGTTCAGGTCTAATATATATGACTTGCATATTCAAAAGCCTACTAGACATTTGGGCCCTCTTCCCTGTGGCCCCTAAACCACATGACTAGAATCAGTATTTGCTCCTCTTCTCTACATTTCTAGTCTACAAATGGCATTATCATTCTCCTAGTCAATTTTAAACTTTTAACCCACTATTATTCCCCTTCTACTCAAACTCCTTTGGTTCTGTAAGGGTAATTCTGGTTGTTAGGAACAGAAATTGTCTCAAACTGACATAAGCCAAAAGGAAATGATTATCTCATGTAATTACAACTGCAGAGCCAATGGAAGAGGAGAGAAGGGAGGAAGAGAATCACATCTACAGCTCAAAGTCAACAAAAACTCAGGGTCTTTCCAGATCTCTGCCTTGTATCATCCTCAATCTAATTCTCTTTGTTATCACAAGATGCCTAAAATGACAATAAAGACCACACTTTTGTCCTAGCAGGAAAAAGAAACCATGCTGCCATTGGATAATAAATAAATCTTTCATTTGCACCAATTTTGCTGCCAAAACTCAAGAATGGATTCTAAAAAGTTTCCAGGTGAAAGCTGTGCACTAGTTTACTTAAAAATTAACAAGAATCTGTGCCTGGAGGAGAAAGCAGGGAAAGTCATATTCCCCCAAGCTACTGTATAGGGACGTTTGAATACCTAAACGCATTTATATTTTTATTAGGAACAAGGTGGGAGTGAAGACCCTCCCAACCACAGCAACCAACAGGATCGACAGATATCTTAGTTAATTAGTACTAGTCTAGCACTGGACTAGTACTAAAGTCCCACGTAGTCTGATAATGTCATCCTGGCTCTTTGCTGTCTTATAAGCAACTTCATCTTCCCTTACAACATGGTCCCAACACAGTTTTAAAGCATAAATCTACTTTCCACTCCAGCCAGCCCAGCCCACTCCCCATTCTCCTATATACTCTGCTTCCTCCTATGTTCTTGACTTTCTGGATCTCAATTTCATGGGCATTAATTTCACCTGGATTTCCACTCAAACCCAGTTTCCATGAGCAAAGCTGTTCCTTATACTTGTAGGGCAAGGGTCTTAATGGAAGTTGGGTATTACCACAATCTCAGGAGATTTTTGAAATCACCTCTGCCTGGAATCCCAGAGCTTCTGACTCTTCATCTGGCGGAGAGGGCAGACACAGATTTTGTTTACTTCTCTTGGAAGGACTTGAAAGGTAGGCTGGTTGTAGTGGTTGTTTTCAACTTCTCCCTGTGATTCTAATTTTCTTCCAGGGTTTCAAATTTCTTCTCTAAAACAATGAATCAGTCTTTCATGTACCCAGCTGGGGGTGAATCTCTCCTGTGCTTAAGCTTCTACCCTATCTTCATTTCTGTCTTACTGACTTCTACCGTAGTTACACTTATGCCTGACTGAACAATGCTCCCAGACTATGAACTCTAGGGACAAGGTCGATGCCACATTACCTACCATGATGCCTAAACATGTATTAAGAAATAATAATCAGTTCATAAAAATACTTGGAATAAAATATTCCCCCAAATAGAATAAAGATGTACCTTTTGTATCAAGCAACGGTTTTATCAAACCATCAGAAATTGCAAATAGTTTATTAACACCATCTTTGAGATGCCACCAAAGAATAAGCAAGAGTGAGGCTTTGCTATGATATATACAATTCTTGCTAAATTGTTGTCATATTTTATAGTATATGCAAGTTAAGGGCTTGTAACCTCAAACCATAAGAACCAATTCTCATCTATCTATCTATCTATCTATCTATATATTTAAATTTTTTTTAAATGCAAAGAATCTTAAAGGGCTACAAAAATTAAATGTTTACTCTGTGCTCAGCTGTGTGCTAACCCTTCACAATTCCCAGAACAATCCTGTGTGGGAGTGTGTTGGCTTTCTACTACTATAACAAATGCCTAAGATAATCAACTGATAGTAAGAAAAAGTTTACAGTTGACTCACAGTGTTGGAAGTTCCAGTTCATGACTGGCCCAGCTGCTTTTTGGCCTGAGGCAAGACAGTGGATCTTGAAGCAAAGTTGCTTAATTCAGACCCAGAAAGCAGAGGATAAAAGGAAGAAACCAGGCTCCCACAATGATTTGCATGGGCACACACCCAGTGACCAAATCTTTCTACTAGGCCCCACTTGCTAAGATTCCATCACCTCCCAGTAGTGCCAAGGTGGGAGGAAACCTTTAACACATAGCCCTTTGGGGGCGTTTCAGATCCAAACTCGATCAGGGAGGTGCTATCATTGGCCCATTTACAAGTAAGGAAACTGAAAAGACAAGAAACTCCCTGAATGTTACACAGCTGATAAATAGCAAGTAGTGATTCAAACACAATTCTGTCTGATTCCAAACCCAAAAGCCTAACTTCTCAACCGGAGTATGCTGTTGAACATTTAGAATTCTTCGTGTAAAATGCAAGCTCTTCTCAGAAAATTTAATGATTCTTTTAAATGACATACTGTGATACACCAAATGATCTCTAGTTACAAATGACTTCAAAAAGCAAAGAATTTTTATTTTCACTTTTAAAGCCAGAAAAAAAAATGCAATGCTAGAATTCAATCTCCACAATCACACCTCTTCCCTTTCCCAAAATGTAATTATGACCAAGCAAGAACAAATCTTGCAAGAATGCCTGAAAGATGGGGGCCTTCAAGAATCTTTTGTTGAAAGCATAGTACTCAGAAAAGGACTGACAGATAAAAACTATGACTCTTAATATTACAGTTCTATTTAGGATTAGTTTGCACCCTAATTCTCAAGATTTGAAACTGGGGAAGGCTAATTGAACTTTCATTTAACTTACATATTTGAAATGAAAATAACTCAGGTTCAGGTGGTAGCTCTATGGCACCAAAGAACAAAAATATCTTTTACATGAAAACCTTGTTATGTGAGATTCATGAACTCTATTCTCTTTGGTAACCACCAGCATATTTAGATAATTGATCATGTGAGCTGCCCTTGGGTTCTGACTGACTGTCAATTAAATTTGTGCTTAATGTCCCTGCATGGAAATGGCTACAAGTAAAGACAGATGACACTGCTGCTTTAGGGTGATAGGATTTGACAAACATTATGACAAATGCTTCTGGCAACTCACGGCGGAATATTCGGATGTAAATTCCACTTTCCATCAACATTGTAATATTTATCTTTGACAGCCCTGATTGCCTACTAGGGAGGTCCTTCTTAGACATTAGGTTGAATAAAATGCTGGCTTGTCCATTAAAGTATTCATAATTAGGAATGGCAATAGTTAGTTGATCACTTCCCTGATGTCTCGTGGATGGCTTTGAGTTTTTTCCTAAGGAAAGTAAATTTACTTAAAAGAAGCAGAACAATAGAAAGCTACATGTTCTGCCTATTTGGATTTAAGGATTCCTGAAAGTAGAAATCTCCTCATTATTTTCTGAATTGTTGCCTTATTAACAGGATGAATCAGTCATGCCTCTTCCTCTTTCAAGTGACAGAATCCTCAAGTGAACCAACTAAAGGCTACAATGGGAAATGTATTGGCTCATATAATCCATCTGCTGAAGAGGCAGAAGTAAGCCTGATCTGTGGGGCTAAAACCAAAGACTCAAAGCCCTTTGAACATTCTCACTCACATCTCCCCATCAGGATCCATCCTTCTTCAGTTCATCTCCTCCACTCGGAGAATGACACAGCTCTGGGTTTATCTGCACTCACCCTCCGAAAGCTCATGACTAGAGAAGAAAAAGGATCTTTTATCACAACTGACATATGAAAAAAATCCCCACATAAAATTGGATTACCTCAGCTAGGATCCCGTGCCAATCACTTAGATGAGGCACAGGGACCAGGGCTAAGTAGTTATGACAGACACGGCCCCATCCCCAGGTCAGTCCCACCACAACAGCTAGGAGATTGAATTCTACTGTCAGAAGAGGGATCAAAAATCTTAACCATTGTGCCATATTAGTATTATTTTTTATGGCAACAGTGAATTATTAACATTGCAATTGGTTGGTTTTGATTTTTTATGTTTTGATATTTTTTAGTAACCATATTGTATTGGATTGAAGGATCCATAAGTTCATTCTTGCCCTCCTGAAGAGAGGGGTATTACTTTTAGGTAAAGACAAAGAATGGAGGGTCCATCTTCAGTATCACACATTTGAAGATAATGTGTCTATGTGTATTCAAGATTCCCATTGGCCTAATTAGATTATTTCCTAACCATCAGGGGCAAACTACAAGTTTAACCTCATAAATGGTTACTTTTCTACCCATGGGGTGCCACATTAAAATTTTAAGGATATTCTTTGTACAGATTGCAGTCGGGTTGCATGTGTTAAACTATTACTCAGGCAAGTACATATTTGGGATAATTATGCAGGTTTCCCTATTTATTTATGAAGTGTCACATTAAAGTTTAAACTAAGATGTATCATTGACTGCAGATATCCTATGTATAGCAGTTGCCTCTTCTGTGTGCTTGTTGAGTGTTAAATTCAGCTTTTAAAACCAACTTTTAGTATTTAAAGAGAAAGTTAACCAAAATAAACATCGCAGAACTTGAAATGATTATAACACTGTGGCTAAGAGTCAACTGAAGGGTGAAATTTCACTGACTAGGTAATAGTAGAATTGGATACGTTATTTATGGGAAAAGAATTAATCTACTTTCACTATATTTCTACATTCTAGCACTTTTTTTTTTTTTTTTTTGCAGTACTGGGGATCAAACTCAGGACCTTGCACTTGCCAGGAAGGTGCAGTGCCACTGAGCTATATCCCCGGTCCAACATTCTAGCACTTTTAAAGCTGATTTTTCTGATATGAATTTCTGAGTAGCTGGATTGTGCAGTAACTCTTGAGTCCACTGACATAGCAGTGAAATTAGGTGACAATGAAAGCAAAAAAAATGCAAAGTTGATATTCTTAAGATGCCAAAATATTCTATTTCACTCTTCACTAAATCTGCCAAATCACCTGTTTTTCTTGTTCAAAATGTAAGCTGTGCAAAGCTCAGCTTGGCTATGAGAAAATGGCACCGGAAAGAAACAGGTGTCTGGAGCTGGGTGGGGCTGAAGCCAAGGGATTTGCCTCCAGAGCTGAGGTACAGATAACCAAGCACACTCAGGATGAGAACACAGTGTGTGCAGGTTTGGCCCAGGAAGATCGTATCTAAGTGTGAATCTGACCTTACAACTGCTGCCTATCTCCCAAGCTCCAATCTTATTTATTCGACTCCTTGCTTCTTCCTTTCCACAAGTCTATGCTTAGTCCTGACAATATGCCAAGAGCACAGTGGTGAGGAAAAAATACCTGATGGGAGAGTCTGGCAGGGCAACAGAGATAAATAAAAAACAACACCAAAAGAAGTGCTCTGAAGGAAAACACAGCAAAACAATGTGGGATGTGTGTGAGAGAGCTGAACAAAAACACCTGGGGCAAAGGAGTCACACAACTCAAAGAAAGCTTCTCCCTGGAAGCGCCTCAGCCAGAAGCAAAGAATGAGGAGGGATCCCCACAGCAAGAAGGTACATGGTTAGAATCTCCCAGCAAAGCTCATGTTGAAACTTGATTCCCACTGTGAAATACTGAGAGCTAGGCCCATATACGACCTTTAAGTGTTGATGAGGGTGGGAGGGCTTTATGAGGGATCAGTGAGTTAATGGCTTGTCTTGAGGCTGGTTCTGTCATAAAAGCCAGCTTGGCTCTGTTTCTTGCATGAACCCCTCTCATCCTTCGATGCTCTGTGATTCCTCAGGACCTGCAGAGTCCCCATTAGCAAGAAGACCTCACTAGAGGCAGAGGCAGCCCCTCAGTCTTGGATTTTGAACGTCCAGAACCAGGGGCTGATAAAACCTTTAGACTTTGTAGGTTACCCATTCTGTAATATCCAAGTATACCAACAGACCAAGACAAGTGAGAGGGCCAGGGACAATCATTCCCGCAAGAGAAGGGAAGGAAGGGAGTTTGCCGTAGGAGTCCTTATGCTGCCAGCACCTCCAAAGCTTTTGCTGGGGAGAACAGTGTTCAGTAAGATATAAGGGAATTTCCAGGGCCAGATGACATTGGTCCTGAGTGCAGTGTGCAATTGAGGATTTTAATCTTCCTTCCCAGAGCGCTGGGAAACTGTAAACCTTTTAATGTGGAAATGAGAAGGGAGAGAATATAAGGATAATGACTCAATTGGATGTGTGCTTTGAAAATAAGGCTTTGGTTGCCCCCTCAGTACCTTTCATTTATTAACAGCTGCCCCATTTATCTGGTTACCTGACCCAAGAGTTAAAAATCACTGCACTCTTCTGTGGGTCTGCAAGCCCTGCAGCGTTGGGGTTGGGCTTAGTCTGCTGTTCACCTTGACCCTGCCTCAAGACCTCACTACTTCTTGCCTTGATTACAAAAATATCTCCAAATTATGTTCCCTTCCCACTGCTCAGCCTTTCCTGACTGCCCTGCTACTTCTGTACACAAATCCAATCAAGTTTCTCTTGTATAAACTCTTCATCTCTTTCAGCAAAGTTCAAAACCCTTATGGCGTCCACATCTCTGCGGTGATCCTGCCCGTGTCTCCTCTCCTGAAATAGGTCAGTGCTCTCAACACCCCACACAATTCCACCACTCCACACCTTTGCTTGTCTGCTCTGTTAAGAGAGGTGCTGCCTGCACAGCCCCTCCTTATAAACCCACACCCCCACTTGGTTAACTGCTGTGTGACCTTCAAGACTTCACTCAAGTTCTTACACTTATTGAGCCGATAATTACTGTTTAGAGTGCTTTCTGTGTGGGGGGGAAGGGAACAACCCTTTTCCACATGCAGCCTGCAATCTAGAGCAAAGTGAGACCAAAGAAATGCCTTTTGAGGAATAAATGTGAATCACACATGTAATTTAAGTTTTTTAGTAACCACATTAAAAAATACAGGGAAAATTAGTTTGGTAATGTATTTTGTTAAGCAAGTACGTACAAAATAACATCATTTCAGCATGTAATCAGTATTTCAAATTATTAATGAAATATTTTATACTCTGCTACACTTATGATGCATCTCAATTCAGACTCTCCATGCTTCAAGGACTTTCCAGCCTCATGTGGACTTCTTACTGAAAGACAGCTCTAGACAAATAAATGCATTATTACAACCTGGGCTACATTCTCAGAAGATCAAGGCTAGAAAGTGTAGGGGTGAGGGAGGCTAATGTGTCCTGGAGTGACATGAGCAAATAACGCTTCAGCTGAACCCTGAGGAGTAGCTGGGCATCCAGCAGGCAGAGTAGGTGGAGAGAACCCTGCTGATGAGCAGTGTGTGCCAACACCCTGAGGCAGGAAAGAGCTGGGTGCACTATGACCCGAGAGAGGGCCAGCCAGGCAGGGGTGCACCAGCTGAGAGAGGATCAAGGGGGGCCTCAGGGGTCCCCTAAGAGATAAATTACATACCAAAATACAGCTGTAAATCAGGGATTTTAGCAAGGTCATAATATATCAGCAACCCTTCTCCATCCTTCCTGCCATGCCAGGTGTATAATCTGAGTCAGGACCCTCTCTTTGGCCTCTGTTTTAACTGTGATTTTAGATTCTGCATAGGCTACTTGGCATCTGTCATTCCTGCCCTCTTCATAAGTCTACAGGACCACAGGGCCAGACCCTAACCAAAAGTTGTTTACGTCTTCACTGCAGGAGATCTCTCACAGGCATGTAAAAGTCAGATTATAATCCCCACCCCTGCCCACTGGGGCCTGCCTCTTCCCATTTAGTGACCGCTAGGGCAGTTGTGATGAACCCATAGCACGCATGCCACAGTGGGCCGTATGCTATCACTGAAAGCTCTAAAAGGTTCACCATCACTGCACTAGGGGCTGTCTCCACCCAGTAGTTTCCCACAAGCATAGTCATAAAGGCATGTACAAAAAAACATGGCAGCCAGGCAATACACATCTGACCCCTTGAACACATAAGTTTGACCAGTTCCCAGGCACAACCAGCCAGTTTATCTCTAAAACAAAAGGAGGAAGGGTGTTCCAATAGAAATACTTGATTTTTGAACAACTTTCTAGATGTTTAGTTATTTGCATTATACAGGTTTCATAAATTCAGACTAAACCAGACTGGTTTTAGCCATTCAGTTCTTCTACATATGAGCCAAATTTGATGAAAAAAATATAAATGAGCCAGTAAAAAAGACCTAAAACCCTAAAACCAGCTTATGGTTTTGAAACATGGTCTTCTTTTACTAGCAGAATTAATTCTGGGGGATATACTGTGCAATAAAGCATCATAGTATAGATAATGAATCAATAGTGTCACTCCTGGATTAACTCCAAGCGTATAGCAGGAATTATAATTAGAGATTCATTTCAACAATGAAGTTCAGAGGCCAGAGAAACTGAAAGTATTGGATCATATGAGTTTTAGATTTAAATAAGGAATTATTTGAAACTATGACAGTCTCATTTATACATGGTCCTTCCACATCATAATTTACTAGATGGCAATCTTTGTGCAGCATTCTCTTGACTATATATAATAATTTGTTTACATCTTTTGTGTGTCTAACTTTTCATTACTGTGCCAGTCTCACTGTTTAAATTTAATGTGTAATTTCAAAGCAGAAAATCAACTCCAGTTTCTATATTAATTACGGGAATTTTCCAATTCCTTTGTAAGTACTGACAGGGGCTGCAATACACTAAAACCTCTGGATGAGTCCCCATCAACTCTGATTGTAATGAAAGGCTGTGGTTTCCCCCGGTAGCTAATTAGTGTTATTCATATAGTCACCTTTAGTCCGTGAAACTAAGAAAGAAAAGAAATGTGTTTGAACCCATGTAAGGGCAGGATGATAGCTTCCTGTAAACACATTATTTCCTAGGCCCCTTTAATGGAATATTTGATGAAGCATTAGAAATATATCCCTCTGAAAGTTTATTTCCTCCATCGTGTTAAAAATGTTTTGAACCTAAATTCTGACATGAACTAGATTAGCTGAATTACACTCCATTCTTATTTGTCAGTTTCCATTTTCATTTTTAAAAACATCATTACTAAATAAAACTAACACGAACTACTTAAAAACAAAGAAAGATTTCCAGGAGAATCACCAATATGTTCAACTTCTCTCATGGATTACACAACATAGAATAGCACTGGTGATCCTGTATATCTACATACACATCTGTGTGTGTGTGTGTGTGTTTCCACTGATATAGCAGTTTAATGGATAATACACATAAATATATGCCTTCAAAAATGTGTTGCAATGCAAGAAACCCACCCTTTCGGATATTGTTTTGCCAGTACCACCACTCAACTGCTAATGGTTTCCATGAAGATAAGCTTGAAAACCAACACTTCCTTAAGTACCTTAAAATGGCCAAGAATCATTTTAAAGTACCAAAGGAAAGCTTGAGATGTAATCTGACCTTCTTGAATCATGCTTAACCACAGCAGATCAGTCATTCTTTGACAGAAATTGGCAAAGAAATAGGATGCAGCCTCGATTGGCAACTTACTTGGATATGCAAGAGCACAGATCCTCAAGTTGGACTCAGGACCTAAGTGCAGAATGAAAATAACCTGTCATTTTCTTCTGTAAAACAACCCTTCATGTGTTTGAAGATGGCATTTAAATTCAACCTTGCCCTTTGATCTGCACCCAGAATACTGATTCCATGCATTTTATTAGCTGGTAATTTTTTTGCCTATAAATATTAAATGTACCTTTTTAACTTGAGAAGGGACAGTCACTGTCTCATCTTCTGCACAGTACTAAAAATACTGGAGCCATTACTATGAGGCTCATATCTGTCAATCAAGTGGCATTGGATCATCCAAACTCCTGGTCTCTCCTTGACCTTAGAGTCACTACAGCTGCCTTCTCATCTCATTAGTATGTGTGGTTATCCTTGTGCCCCTCCTCATGGAGCCATTTGAAAATGGAGATGCAGAAAACAGCTCCTTACCCTAACTTTTCTGGCTTCCTTTTCATGGACTAGATCAGAAACACAGAAGGTTTTTAGGCCAGCAAACATGCATCCTATGTAATTATCTTCTCCTCAGTCAGAAGAGAGTATGTGTATACTTGTTCCTGAAGGAGTCTGAAACTGGGCAGCTTTCCCAAGTTCTTCCAAGCTCTGACTTCCGGCCTCTGTAGCTGTTACCAACACGTAAATTCGTCATGTTTCATGGACAACTGAGGGTGGCCTCAGCCATCTCCAGGGCTCTCCTCTGTGAACCTTTCTTCTGCCTCTTCTCCTACTTGCCATTTTATTTTGAACAATATTTAAATGTAAATCAAGACTGCCTAGACCAGTGATGGTGAATCTTTTAGAGTTTTCAGTGATAACAAACCGCACACGTGCCATGAGTTTGCCACCACTGACCTAGACTATTGGTTGCCTATTCAACTACTATATACTGACTTCTCCAGGGCAATTTACTTCCTGTTTTGCTACTAGTATTATGCAGCTATTTAGGATCCTGGAGGCCTAAGTATCTGGTAGGGCTGTCCCCAGACATGGAAGATGAATGAATGTTCACGATGGCAGCACTGTAGCTCTTTGAGTCCCTTGCCAATGACTGGTCTAGGCATGGGTATGTGACACATAAAGAGACATCTTCTATGAGGTTTCTGGAAAAGGCTTTCATCCAAGGTTTAATAAAAGAGAGGGGAGAGATTTCTGTGTCCATTGTCTACCCTTCTGCCTCTTAGTGTCATCTTGAAGGGACATGTGCCAAAAGTAACATGATAGTTATCACAGAGTGGAAAAATGTAAAGAAAACAAGTCTGATCCCTGAAATGGCTCCAAATATCTTATCTTATGTAAGATAATAAATTGCTTATCACTTAAAGTGCTTTTAGTTAGGTTTCCTGTAGCTTGCAGCCTAAAGTTCCTTAATCTATAAAGAAGGGCTTTTCTTTCAATAAACAAATTAAATTATGACTTAATGGAAATAATTTCATGGCTGTACTGCCAGCATGTGATGAAAAGGAACACTTCTAGGACACCTGCAGTGTTCCAGGGTCCCGCCATCTTACTTTCCCTCTTCACGAGAGCTCTCTGACATAGGTCATTTAATGTACAAGGAAAGTGAGCGGCAAGTGATGAGTAACTCATTCAAAATGACTTAGCTGGGCAATGAAGGAGTGGAAACCCAGGGTGCATGACTCTGAGTCCAACGTTCTCACCATTTACCATTTTGCTTCCAAACACATCCTCTCTTACAGTGCACAAAAAGATCAGAATATTCAGGCAAACTTGTTTTCTACAGGCCAATATTTCAACAAAGGCCAAACATGTATGCTGGAAGCATTCCACATATCTGAATGTTGTGCATTCCCTGGGAAGAGTTCTTGCTATTCTTGCTCCTCTGCCAGTACACAATAAGAGTGGGAGTGCTTTACTTGTGGTATGTTAGCTCCATAACTGTATATGAGAAACCATGCAATATTTAAGGTCATGCCCACAGGCTGCCTGCTACTCATACAGTGTCTTCCTATGCTCTCACTGGGTGTGTTTCCCAAGGATCTACAGCCACTGCAGGGGAACTCTGGATGCCACCTCCAGGCCACTGGGCCAGGTCAAGTATTTTTGAGAATATTTCTTGGCTCCAAATAGTCAGAGGATGCCTTTTTGAATGTTGAAAAAATATCTAAATCCCACAAAGCAAGAATGCATTTCTTGGAACTGGAAAAATAAAACATTAATGAAAGACAATGTTTACCCTTCTGTATGGCAAAGGAGTGCTAGAACATCTCATCGGAAATTCACAACAGTCCTAAGAGGTAGTGCTGCTGCAGTATTGTTAGCCTTCCCTGCCAGATGAAGAATTTGAGTTGCAGGTAGGCTTTGTAACTTGTCTGTTGTACGGGTTGAGTGTATCTATCCTTTCAAAATTCATGTGTTGAAAGTCCTAACCCTGATGTGATGATATTTGGAGATAGAGCCTTCGGGAGTCAATTAGGGTTAGATATGAGGTCAGGGTGGGATCAGTGTCCTGTATGAGGAAGACAAATCATGAAGTGAGGGAGCTACCTGTGTATAAACCAGGAAGCGAGCCCTCATCAGGGATCAATGTGCCAGCAACGTGACCTTGAACTTTCCAAGTCCAGAACTGTCCCTTGTGGAAACCAACCAGTCTGTATTCTTTTCTTATAGAAGCTTGGGCTGATGCATCACCCAACTTTTCACAAACATAACCGTCAGGCTCTTTGGCATCAAATACATACCCTTTCAAAACAACCACACTGCTTTCTGTTCCACGTAGAGAACCAGCAATCTTCATGTCTAAGCAATAACATCTGAAGCGCGTGGCCTATCTTGAGATATCTTTACGGAATAAATGCAAAGGTTAAAAAATAAAGGGTGAAAAACAGTTTTGGACAGTCTATTGTTGTCAGTTGGAAGCGACTTTTTTTTCTGTGTACTAAACTGTGAAGAATTGGGGGTCAGACCATGTACTGCAATAACATATCCTAGTTATTAAATATTTAGTGGCTGCCAAATGCTATTCTAAGTGGTTCGCATGTAGAGTCATTTTACCTTTACAAGAAATCTATAAAATTTTAAGTAATAACTAAGTTACTCATAGATTTGTAAATAATAGTCTTATCCTCATTGGAGACCGAAAGGGACATAGCAAAGCCGAGGTAGACATGCAGGGCTGGGGGTGGAAGAAAGGCAGCTGGCACCTGGGCTCCCCGTGACCCTCTGTCTCCTTCACAGCTGACTCCCAGCCCTTGGCCCAGTGCCTGATAATCAGCTGTCACTGAGTCTTTGATGAATAGGTACCTAGTTGGTGTTTTTATTAGATGAGGGCCAAAATCAGTCACGCAAACCTATTAAGCATTAAAATAAGAAGGTATCCAGGAAACAGGGCTGAAACCCTGTCATGTAGGAAGCGAAGAAGGAACTGATGATGAGTGAACCCTGCACAGAGAAAGCTCCCTGGGTGGTAGAGCAGCTGCAGTACCACAGGCACACATCCCTGTGCCTTGGTATTATTTCCCTCTAGACTGATCTACCAGAATTATTACCACAGGCATTTTATTATTTTTTAAGTGTCAGAATTTGTTGTAAAAATCAGAGGACCCATGTTCTCAAAATATTTCAAATATGAAATGTACAGATGCTGCCAGACATCCCCTGCCTTCCCCTGCCTGCTCTGAATTCAGGGTCCTGTTCCCAGGGGCTTTGGGGATGCAGGCTCTGACGTAACTGGTCCTGTGGGGCTTCAGCTCTTTCCTGCCCTAATTGACTCCCCCAAGGGACCTTTCAGAGGCACAGCACATGGGAAACTTCTCTGCTCAAGCTGGGGCTGCTGGCTGTGTGTCATCTTTCTCCCTTATCCCAAAGGTGGCCTCCTTCCTGTGACTCTCACTGGAAGAGGAATCAGGGACCAGGAAAGGTAGGACTTACAGACATGGAAAGAAGGGTTGTGAGCAAGGATGGTAAGGATAGAAACCAGGGAAGGGAAAGAACAAAGGGTTAGAGAGAGCATATGAGGTTAAATGAAGCCATTAACCTTATTCAGGTATAATGGAATTATAATAATACAATAAACACTGATGATTAAAAATAACATGCAGAGGAGCAGAGGGAAACTTGCTACTAAGGGAAAGAACATAGACTACCCATATTGAAGTTGTCATCACCTCTTAGAAAAGGGAATAGATTTTATTTGGTTACTTCATAGAGTATAAGAAATTGCCAAGAGGAAAATTTTAGACCAGTGTAAGAAAAATTTTCAAATACCCCTAACTGAAAAATTAATGGGCTGTCTATACAACAGAGGATTTTCCATAATATGGAGGTAACTGTTTCTCAGGAAAGATATGCTGATAAATGCCTACTAAATTCTTTAAATGAAATGCCTGATCTTCCTTCTCCAAACTACAACAATTGTAAAGGCTAGGCTTGTGGACTTTAGGGAGATGATGGAATGGTGAGCAGCAGAGAAATAGCTTTTCCAATATTTGGAATCCAGACACTGGACTATAACAACACGAGGAAGAGAAGGAGGAGAGAAGTGGACCCTCAGGAACCAGCAAGGATCTGAAGTGAGAATTAGACCTTTGGGAGAGAGAAGAGAGGTAACAATGCAGTAGAGGGAGGCAGCAAGCAGCACTTTCTCCCTGAGTCCTGGCTCATACCTTGGGAGAGGCAGCTCTAACCTGTAGAGGCAAGCTGATACTGGTGATCCCAGAGGCCTCCTGGAGAAATGCACCAGTGGAATGAAGCAGTGGATGATGTGGACTGCAGTGGCTGGTGAGTTACTCAGGTTCAGATGCCCCCCCACCCTGGGCAATTGGCCAAAACCGAAAGCTTTTACTCTAAAATCAGGAACAAGACAAGGATGTTGACTGTCACCACTCATTCAATACAGTTCTGAAAACATTAGCCAGAGCAATTAGAGAATAAAAGGAATAACAATAGGAAAGGAAGAAGTTAAATTATCATTAGTTGTGGATGACTTGAATCTCTACATAGGAGACCCCAAAACTCTACCAAAAGACTTCCAGATTTAATCACCAAATTCAGTAGCATAGCTGATTACAAAATCAACACTCAAAAGTCCATAGCCTTCCCATACACAAACAATAAACTCACTGAAAGAGAAATTAGGGAAACCACACCTTTCACAATAGCATTCAAAAAAATGTAATTCTTAAGAATCAATCTAATGAAGGAAGTAAAAGACCTTTACATTGAAAACCACAAAACTCTGAAAAAAGAGATTCCTTGCTTTTCAGTAGGAAGAATGAGTATATTGAAAATGGCCATACTTCCAAAATTGTTGTACAGATTTAATGCAATCTCAATCAAAATACCAAGAGCATTCCTCACATTATTAGAAAAAAAAATCCTATAATTTATTTAGGAGTAGAAGAGACCTAGAATAGCAAAAGCAACTCTAGGCAACAAAGGCAAGGCATGGACATCACAATCCCTGACTTGAAATTATACTACAATGCTACAGTGATAAAAACAGCATGGTACTAGCAAAACAAATAAACAAACAAACTATAACACCAACCAGACATTAGGATCAGTGGAACAGACTAGAAGACGCAGAAACACCTCCAAATACACTCAAACACCTTATCTTTAAACAAGGGGCCAAACAGCTTCACTGGAAAAGAGATAGCCTCTTTAATAAATAGTGCTAGAAAAACTGGTTTTCCACATATCAGAGACTAAAACTAGATGCATGTCTCTCACCATGAACTAAACTAAAATCAAAATGGATCAAAGACCTAAATATTAAAACAGAAAGACTAAATCTACTGAAAGATGGAATAGGTAGAACTCTTGAACACATGGGTATATGAACAAAACCCTGATCACACTGGAAATATCACAAAGAATCAAGCGCTGGGATTTCATCATATTAAAAAGCTTTTGCACAGCAAAAGAAACCACCATCTGAGTGAAGAGACAACTCTCAGAGGGGGAAAAGTTTTAATATCTAAAATATATAAAGAACTCAAAAAACCCAACCCCCCAGGTTAAAGACTCAATCAAGAAATGTACATCTGAAATGAATATGTACTTCTCAGATGAAGAAGTAGAAATGGCAAATAAATATACAAAAAAATGTTCAACATCACTGGTCATTAGAGATATGCAAATTAAAACAACACTGAGATTCCACCTCACCCCAGAAAGAATGGGTATTATCAAGAGATCAGCCAATAACAAATGCTGGCAGGGCTGTGGGGAAAGAAGAACACTGCTCCACTGTTGGTGGGAGTGTAGACTGGTGCAACCACTATGAAAATCAGTATGGAGATTCCTCAAAAACCTAAAACAAGGAGTTCCATTTGACCCATCTATTCCCCATCTTGGTATCTTCCTGAAAGAATTAAAAGTATCATATCATAGAAACATATACACAACGTTATCTATAGTGGCACAGTTTGTAATCATTAAATCTTGGAAACAGCCCAAATGTCCATCAACTGATGAATGGATGAAGAAGATGTGGGATTTTTTTAAAACAATAGAGTACTACTCAGCCATAAAGAAGGATAAACTCGAGACATTTCTAACTAAGTGGTGTACCTTGACACCATACTCTTAAGTCAAATAAATCAAACACACATGTTCAAATATCACATGATTTCTCTGGTGTGAGAAATCTATAGTGTAAATAAGCCCAAAATATATAATAGATATTGTGAAATGGGAAGAAAATGTTCAAATGGGAAGGGGAACCAGAGAGGGTAAAGAGGGAAAGAAAGGAAGGAAAAAAAAGAATAAAAGGAAAAAAATGGAAACAAAGCTTTTGTAAATAAGGAAAGGAAGAGGGGTTGAAAGGAGGGGAGAAAAATGGGAAAAAAGAAGAATCAAGATTATATCACAGTCCTAGGGCAGAGAAGCTCAGCTGGTCCCAGCACCTGGAAGGAAGCTCCCTGCCTCCATCCCAGGCTCCTAGAGCAGAGAAGCTCAGCCAGTCTCAGCACCTGGAAGGAAGCTCCCTGCCTCCATCCCAGGCTCCTGGGGCAGAGAAGCTCAGCCTTCCCAGCACCCTGAAGGAAGCTCCCCCGCTGCCATCCCAAGTTCCTAGGGCAGAGAAGGTGAGCAGCATGGGCGCCAGAAGCACCCCCCCGTGGAAATGAGAAGACACATAAATGAGCCTCAAAAACAGACTTCCAGATCACCTACAGCAACCCCAAAGGGAAACAAGATGGAACACTCTGACACTCAACCACCTGGACTCTCTGAACTGGCAACAAAAGAGGATCTGGGAAAAATGAAATCAGAAATAATTACTCAGATAACAGCAAAGATTTTGCTCATGGTGCAAGACATGATTAATAAATCTAGAGAGGACACAGATAAAAAAATAGAGGATCTGAGGAACATGATGGAATCCCAACATAGGAAACAAATGGAATCCATAAAACAGATACAAACAGATTTCGAAGAGATTAAAAACTCCATCGAAAGTCTGCGCAGCAGAATGAACCAATGTGAGGATAGAATTTCACATATAGAAGATAAGATTTTAATTAGTAAGGAGGAAAAGAAAAATTGCTTTAAAATAGTAAAGGAACATGAGAAATCAATCCAGTAGCTGCTAGACAATGCAAAGAAGAATAACATAAGACTGATTGGAGTCAATGAAGAAGGAGGAGAGAGTACAGATGACATAAAAAAACTGTTCTCAGAAGTGATGGCAGAAAACTTCCCAAGAAGGGGAAAAGAACTTGACATACAGGTAAGTGAGGCATATAGGACTCCAACTAGCCTTGATCAAAAAAATCTACACAGAGGCATATAATAGTTAGGATTCCAGAAATCCAACAGAAGAACAAAATTCTACAAGCAGTGAGAGAAAAGAAACAAATCATATACAAAGGAAAGCCCATCAGAATCACAGCAGACTTCTCAATGCAAACTCTCAAGGCAAGAAGAGCTTGGAGTGATGTATTTCAAGCCCTAAAGGAAAACAGCCTCCAACCCAGATTGATGTACCCTGAAAAACTATCTTTCAAAATTGATGGAGAAATAAGATACTTTCATGACAAAGAGCACCTCAGGAATTTCATGAATACCAAACTGGCACTCCAAAAAATTTTAGAAAATACCCTAGGAAAAGACAATGAGGTTCACAACCCCAGGAAACCCAGCAGAATGAATCCATTGGGCGTGACAAATTAAACGCAAAGGGGGAGAATCCAACAAAAAGAAAAAGTCATGACAAGGCTTTTGAAACTTTTAACTTCATCTCCCTAATGAGTGTATAATTCAATCTTCTTATTGTACTGATTAGTATTTTTCTGATTCTAGAGTTGCACACCATTCCTTGTGCTATACTGGCTATTTATCATCTTCTTATGTCTACATTTTAATTGGGTTATCTATTAATGAGCTCTAGGAATTCTTTATATATTCTGGTCATAGGTTATATGCATTGTAAATATGGTCTGTTTAAGGACTACTTTTCATTTTAATGATGTCATTTAAAGTTCTAAATTTTGATGGAATCTCATTTATCAATTTTTTTTCTTTTATACATCATGTTTTTTGTATCCTAGGTAGTTCTTGCCTACCCTGAATTCATAAATATTTTCCCTTATAATTTCTTCTCAAAGTTTTATACTTTTAGGTTTTCTTATTTAGGTTCATAGATCCCTTCAAGTTTTTTTCATGTATGGAAAAAAAGGGTTGAGGTTAATTTTTTATATACGGATACCATTTGTTCTAGTGCCATTTACTGAAGACACTACCTCTTCCTCGGCTCTTGAATTGAGCTTATATTCTATAAAATGCTAATGTTAAATAATCTTTCAAAACTCAGTGGACCATATATGTGTGGTTCTATTTCTAGATTCTCTGTTTTATTCCAATGATCTATATGTCTTTTCTTACACCAACACTGCCTTGATTACTGTAGCTTTAGAAGAAGTCTTAAAATTAGGTACTAAATGCCTTCCAACACTGTTTTTGTTTTTGTTTTTAGCTTTTCTAGGTCCTTTGTACTCCTATATAACTTTTAAATTTCAATATCCAATTCTTCATTTATAGCAAGTATACACAGATCTGAAGTTTTATATATACCTTGTGTTTTCTAATCCTGCTAAATTCAAGTACAAGTTCTAGGGGCTCCTAGACATTTCTTAGTATTTTCTCTGTAGATGATCATTTCATCTACATATAAAGATTTTGCTTCTACCTTGCCAGTCCTATCCTGATTGTGTCATTTTATTGCCAGACTATTTTGGTGGGGCCTAGGTTTCAAAGTTTAATGGACAGATAAAGAGTAAGCATATCTGCCCTTGTTCCCCACCTTAAGGAGAAAGCATTGTATCATCTCCATTCATATAAGGCATTCTCGCTGAAAGTATGGAGTACATGTCTTTAATCTGTTGAGAAGTCTCTGTTCTACTTCTAGTCTCCCGATAGCTTTTACCATGAACATTTGTAGAATTTAGTCCAAGACTTTTTCTCCAATTAGTGACAGGATCATATGGCTTTTGCCTTTCCTCTGTTAAAATGATGACTTTTGGGGGTGGATCTTCCAATGCTAAACCAACACTGCCATCCCTACAACAAAACCACTTTCTATATCCTGCCAGATCTGATTTCCAATAGTTTGTTTTGTTAAACAAATTTCTATCTATGTTCATACTTTTTTCTTCTATTACCTTTATCCAGTTTTAGGATTGGCACAATGTTGAGTTCCTAAAATGAGGGGAGAAGTATTCCTTCTTTTTTCTGCTTTAATTGTTTGATATAATTTATCAGTTAAAATGTTTATAAGCCTGCTGTTGTCATAGGTAGGTTTTCAAGCTAGGAATATACTTTCTTTAATAGGTGCTATTCTAATTTTATATTTCCTCCAGAGTTAGTTTCATTAATTTGTCTTCCAAGGTACTTCTTAGAAGTTGTCAAATTTATTTCAAAACAGATTTTTGTAATATGCTTTCTATATCCTTTTAAATTCTGTAAAATCTGTGGTAATGTCTCCTAGATCTTAATATTATAATTTAAAAAATGTATAACTGATATTGTGTAACAGGAAGAAAAGGTTGCAAAGAGCAGGGGAATTGGGAGAGGTAGGGGAAGGTAAAAAAGGGAAAGGAAAAAATATGAGAAGAGAAAAAAAATGAAAACAAAGTCTTTGTAAATAGGGAAGGGTGGGGGGGGTGAAGTGAGGGCAAGGGAAGGAGAAAAAAAATAAGAACCAAGAGACTCATGTAATGGTACAAGATCCCAATGATGAATGTAACTGTATTTTATACCTAAAATGTACCAATAAAGTTAATGGGGAAAAAAAGATTATGTCATGTACAAATTCCATATGATGAATGTTATCATTATTTATTTTTAAAATGTATTGATAAAATTAGTTTTAAAAAAGAGCTGCTCCTTAATGCAGTTGTAAAAACCTGTGGGTTTACTTCTTGCCCAGTTGTTATCTATAAATTAAATTCTCTTAGTGCCTAGGGCTTGGGCCCTCTTAGATATCTGCCTTCCAGCCTCACAGGCTTTCCGTGGTTCAGGGTGGCTTGAAAAGTACCCAACCTAAGACAGGAGACCAGGGCTCTTTGTGTTGCCACTGACTGACTTAAGGCATCTGGGTCTTCATTTCCTTTTCTCTGAAATGAATGAATTGGACTAAGTCAGTGGTTCTGAACTTTTTGAGTTACTTTTCCAAAATCTGAGGATGATCTACCCCTTGTAGCTGCTAAACATTAGCATATCTTCTTAAGAAAAATAAATAATAGCCAGAGGCCAAAAAAAAGGACTACATTTGTGAAATCCCCCATAGCAAGAGAATTTTAAGTTGAAAAATTTAAGACTTTCATAGGATGAATAATATTCAAATAATGTTAAGTCATGGAAGGAAATCTTAAAATGTTTTAAATACTTGCTAGAATTAAAACAATAAAGATCCATACAAAGAGCAAATAAATGCAAATTTTTTATAACATAAATAGTAATGATTGGCTCTGACATAAAATTTTCATATTACTTTTTTCTCAGGATCCTCTCTTTCATTCCTTGTCAAAGAGGGCTTGGAATCAGTTGTGCTCTGCAGTGGGAAAACACTGTATGGTGAGAGGCATTTTCCTCCACCCCATGTCTTCTGCAGTCCCTCTTCCTTCCAAGAGGGCAAGTCCTTCCTATTTTAGGAATCTGAGCTATTAATTTCATCTCCCAAGTCCAATTCTGTTGTAAGCCCACAGAATAACTTGGATGCTTCAGCAAACAACATGCTTATGCTACTTTACTTAGTACATCTGTAAATGGGGTATTTTTTTCAAATTCTTGAACATAGGGTTTTTCACTAGCAAATTCTAGAAGAGCAGAATTCTAGGATGGGGTTCCCCCACCCTTTGCAGGACTCCTGGCATCTGCTCCTCTCATCACAGAGGAAGGTCAAGTTGTTCTGAGATTCCAGTTCCTCTCCCTCAGCCTCCTTCATTCCTCTGAAAATCAGTGCATTAATCTTCCACTCCTCCTCAGCCACAGGTTCAAATCTCATTTCTTTCTTTCATATCCCAATCCTTCCCCCTTTGCTCATTTCTTCCCATTGTGGGAAATCAATATTTGCTGATCTTCTCAATGAAACTCACAGATTGCTGAACAGGTAGGGGAAAATAGGTTTAACTATGTTAGGACACTGCCTTAGGGAAATTCCTGGTGGGGAAGAATTCACAGACTGCCCATACTTTCCCAAAGAGTTACACTCCAATTATGCTCTTTATTTGTTTAAAGAAATAGACCCATCGCTGCAAATCATAATTCCCCTTTTTTTTTTTGGTACCGGGGATCGAACTCGGGTCCTTGTGCCTGTGCAGCAGGTGGCAAAACCACTGAGCTAAATCCCCGGCCCCTATAATTCACTTTTTACAATAGGACAGTCGTTGCTTCTCTTTGTAAAAAAGCTTTAGTATGAGTTAAGTATTATACAACATCAAACAGTAATTTTTGTAAATTAATTATGAATAATGACCAATTGAAA
Source organism: Heterocephalus glaber (assembly GCF_053883595.1). Taxonomy (NCBI): domain Eukaryota; kingdom Metazoa; phylum Chordata; class Mammalia; order Rodentia; family Bathyergidae; genus Heterocephalus; species Heterocephalus glaber. Next base: position 18,750,099 of record NW_028258156.1, on the reverse strand, counting down.
AGAAATCATATGCATGCAAAGTCATGTCCAAGTCCAGCAGTTATATCTAATAGAGCTAAGAGATGGACAAGGATTTTTGAGGAGAACAAATCTTTCTATTCAGTTTCATGCTAAAAGTTGTAAAATGTTATTTTTAATAAACTTGTAAAATATGTTTATTTTTGCCAATGTGGGTATGCACAAATCCCTAGGGTATAGAAGGAGACATGGTGAGTAAAGAGGATTGTGTAAGAAAGGGCAGGAGTCTACAGTAGTGAAGAGAAGAGGGGAGTGAGGAAAGGCTATTGAGAAAGACGAAGAGATGTGCAGGCATTCCTGGGTTTCCATGGGAACTGGGTCCAGGACTCTGCACCGATAGCAAAGTCTGTCATGCTCAAGTCTTTTACACCAAATGACAAAGTATTTGCACATGACTCAAGAAATCTTCCTGTGTCCTTTAAATCATCTCTAGATTATCATCCCTCATTTAATGTAAATGCTATGTAAATAATTGTTTTATTGTATTGTTTAAGAAATAATCATAAGGATAAAAGTCCATACATGTTTAGTGTAATTTTTTCCCAATATTTTCGATCCACAGTTGGTTGATATGAAGGGCCAACTGCACATCTAAGAAAAGCAAGACAGCCAAGTCAGTGAAAGAAAGGAGAGAAGAAAGGTACAAGAAGATCAACGTCCTCCACTGGCCATAGTGACAGGAAAGGGAAAGAACGATTACCGATTACCAGCTGTCACCAGTGATCCCCCAAACAGGCTCACCAAGGTGTGGCTCACGTGCTAACTGGGCATCGTAAGGGTGTTGCTTTTGTTACATTAGATTTGAATGCCTGTAGATGTAGCATTTCCTCACCAGTTTATCCCCAGCCTAACAATGTCAGAATTTCAAAGAAGGGATTGGAGTTCTAGAATGGACGAGGTTAGAACAGAGCTAAGGGGACACACCTGTGCACTGATTACTCTGCCTTCTCCTGGCTCCTACTTGTGTGAATGGACCCTCCCATCCCCATTCTGTGTGGTTTGCCAGAGTCACCTCCTCTCTCAGATTTCTGTTGCATGAAATCTCAGTTGGATCAGGCTCTGCTTCAGCTTGTGGAGTCTCGGCTTCCTAGGATCCCTGCTCTGGATAAATAAGTGATGAAAATATTAAGACCCAATCTCCCCTTGTATTCTGAAGGATCTAACAAAACTCTTCCTCCTTCTGGATCCCTTTTTCTTCTCGCCTTGAGTCCAGCCTGTTCCTCCAAGTTCCACAAGTGTAAATAGCCACCACCAAACTCATTGGGGCCCCAGTGTGCATCTGAAATCTGTACCATCATGGAGAACTTGGCACACATGTGTCCCATGTTCCTTGCCAAAGTGCTGAATTTTCCTACCTTCCAATGGAGAGATGCCTTTCTCAAAGGATTGAGAACTTGGTCTTAGGCCCACAACTCTCCTTAAATGGGCAAAAAATTGAATTTGTTAAGTTTAACCTAAGGGGTGAGAGGCCAACAGCCAGGAGACATAGAATTTCCCTGGAAGGGGTCGGCTCCAGAAGTACAGCTGCCAAGTCCTGCTCTCAACCCCTCAGGCTGGGTGCGTTTAGGGAATCAAAAAGATCTCTTCAGTTTGGGAATATGAATATGGAACGCATAATGAACATTACATAATCCTCCTTCCACCTCCCTAGGCACAGCGGCAGCATTCTAGGAATAAATACACCAGGTTCTGAGTGAAACCAACAGTATTCACACTGAGTTGGAGGAAAAAAATCTCCAAATAGATTTGAAGCAGCCTAGGTGTTCAAGTCTGGATGGTTTTGCTCATAAATAGGTAAAAAACAAATAAAACAATAAACTTCTCTGGTTGTTTTGTTTTGTTTTGTTTATATTGGAGATCAAGCCCAGGACCCACTCTACTACTGAGGTACATCTCTAGCCCCACTTATTAGTATTTTAAATTTGGAGACAGGGTGATTGGCCCAGATGGGACTCAAACCTAAAATCCTTCTGCCTCAGCCTTCCAAAGTGCTGAGATTACAGGGATTCACAACCATGCCCAGCTAACTGAGTCGGTTTTTAGGACTTTTTCAATTTCTGATTTGTGGATAAGGCATTAAGGACCTGGACCATAAAGAGAGAAATAGGCAGAAAGGCAGGAGAAGGCTCTTAAAAAGAAAAGAAGTGAACCAGCAAAACCAGACTAGCAAAGGCAAGCGCTGCCTGAAGAGTGTGTGGTGGCAGATCCTCCATGGGAAGGAGGAAACTGTGGCCCTGTAGCGGGGAGAGACCATCATAGAGCAGGGCTGCATCCCCCTGACTAGAGAGTGTGAGAGGAACTCGGGGATACAGAGGGCTGGACTCAAGGGCAGGGCAGGGCCAACAGTGAGGGAGGAGGAGAAAGAGAAGGAGGAGGGGAGGGAGAGGGAGGGGAAGGGACGTGTGGGTCGGGGTAACTTAAGCGCTGGGTCAAGGGCAGGCAACCAGATCCAGAATAAGCCGATCCAGGAGTCTTCCCAACATGTCACCAACCAGGGGCATGCAAAGGGACACTTGAAAAATTCCAGCCTCAAGACAAGAGATTTCATTTTCTGTACTTGAGTTCCTCATATGCTAGCAAACTTCTCTCTTCTCAACTGAAAAAAGGTTTTAGCTCATGGTGGGGTTCTTCACATCAATCCTGGTTAATTTTATCCTGCACACTTGAGGTAACCGGGGTCAGGCAGCGAATTCTAATTACCTCACAGCACATAATCAGTGTGTTGGCCTCTTCTGCCCTGGTCCTTACCCCCAGGGCCTTCAATGAGGTTAATTGTCCCATGTGAGTTTTCAAGGCACTCCACAGGACAGGGACAAGTCATTTTTCTCTTCTCATAAAAGGAAAGCAGGCTCAGAAAGCTAGAACTTTTACAAGGCTACCAAGAAACCCAGGGAAATTTTATTTTCTCTGCATTCTTACATAGTATTAATGAGCATTAAATGAAAATTATAGAAGGTATTAACATAAAGTCTGCTGCATTTTATTCTGCACAATATCCTAATTAATCTCATACTATGAATAAGTTGAAAAATTATTTTCTACCTTTTCTAATGGGTATTCCCAGGAACTCCAGGACAGTGATGTGCTATTCCCCAGGCTACCTTAAGACTTAGAAGATCCTAGCGTGGTACACATGTGGCACTATATTTCTTTGAGAAACTGTGAACACCGTAATGAAATATATTGGGTTGGAGCTGCCTTACCTCTGACTTATCACATGGCTGCTGTTACTGCATTTTTTTTACTGCATGAGGTACATCACGGGGACTGTTGGTGACCTGAACGAGGTTAAGGCAACTCAAAAGCAAGAAGTTATATCTTCTCAACTAAGATCAATCTCAACATTTCATCTAAATATAGTCTGTTTTAGTTTTAGTATTTACATCTAAGGAAAATATGCAACTTTATGATAAATAGCAGTTAGGGAAAAAAGTTATAGAATAGCAGAAAAATAAAGCACTTTACCCTAATATTCCTATTAATTAGTATATACTTATTACATAGTAAAATATTTAATTCAGCCTCATAAAATCTAATAAAAATATTGGAAGTACTAATTACTTTGTCATTACGTTGTTTTACATATTTCCTGTGCTTTCTGATGAAAATATAATACTGAATTGAAAAACATGCATTGTCATTTTGTTAGAGTTATTTAAAATAAATGCTGTTGTGCACAGAATGTATGTTCTAAAAAGGTCTTGTGAAAGTGGGTTGATGTTGGTTTATTGTTTCCCTTGTTCATCTGAACACTCGCCGGTTTACAGCAGTGATGGGAGCTGCAGGAAACTGAGGCAGGCCCGAGAGGTCTGGAGCTGGCGCTGCTTCCGTCGTCCTGGGCCCTTGGGCCTCACATTCTCTAATGCTAAGCTATAGCACATGCCTTTTCCTGGAATGGTCGAAGTTTACCCGAAGGAAAGGCAGGGAGAATCCTACTTTATTAATCTCTATAATCCCAATTACTGGTACGAAGTGGGTTCCCTGATACATATTTGCTTAATAAATGAGAAAGGAAGAAGAATGGAGAGAGGGGAAGAGAGGGAAGGCAAGGAAAAGAAGCAGAGAAAGGAAGATAGAAGGAAGATAAGGGTGAGAAGAAAAGAAAGAAAAACTGTGTGAGAATCCTATGGGAATAATAGAAACCTTAATGTTGGCATAGCTTCTGAATCTCTCAAGCTAGAATCTATTTAGATCAGTTGCCCTCCCACTTGATTTTGTAAATAAAGTCCTGTTGGGAAAAAAAACCCAACATTCTCATTCATTTATATATTGTCCAATGCTGTTTTCATGCTACAACCAGAGTTTTCAGAGTTGTATAGCTGCAAAGAGACCGTGGGGCTACCAAACTTAAAATATTTACTATCTGGCCCTCTACAAAATGTTTTTGCTAATCCTTCCTCTAAATACTCCTCATAGCTCTGACTTTCCCTAAGGAATGTGTTTAAGGTGTGATTCATAGAAACAGAAGACATCACCCCTAATTGGGAATCAGAGTTTAGGGTTATGAAGGGCACTCCTCAAAAGACAGCTGCACAGAGGGACTCTTGAAATCATTACTCATTTTTAATAACAATGTTCTTGGTCATTTGAAACTGTTGAGTCTTTGAAAGGAGCCAGGACATGTGGTACAGAACAGCATTGTCTTAACCAATGCTGTCAACTTATATTGACCCAGAGCAATTTTCTCCAAAAATTTAAAGTGATCATTCATCTGTGTTTACCCAGAGCAGTGGTAATTTTGAGCAATATTCCCAAGTAATTACTAAGAAGCTCCCTTAGGATCAAAGTGTCCTGGAGAATCTATTATATCATCACTTTATATACTTGATTCTGAAGTTATTATGTTTGCTCTTGTCAAACTAAATTCTTTTTATCTTTGGAGATTTTTCTGGGTCTGAGGGTATTTGATCCATTTTTGTTTGCTTGTTGTTTTTAATCATGGTTTTTGTCCTAGATCCTGAAGCAGTCTTAGCTAAAAGACCACAGCTTTTGACTTTGTTTTTGAGAAAATTACTTCACAAAGGCCTATACCCGAATGCTCTCTGCGTATGGCTTTCTCCCAAGAATGATAACAAAATGGAATTCGCTTGAAAATACTGTTTGATTACTAGCCTCAAATATTTCTTCCTCAGTTCCTGTAAGAATATTGACCTCTGTGGCATCAAAACCATTTAACTTCTCTTGTGGTTGCATCTAAGAAATCATCTCAGAGTATCCCTGGAAACCATATCTGAGAATCATTTAAGATGCTCAGAATGTCTCCATAAATGTAGAAGCTTGAGTTCTAGAAAGGATAACCCATTTCTGGGACATTGTCTTTGCTAACCTCTGATGGGAAAGCACCTGGAACCAATAAGCAGGTGTGCTAGTCAGCTGGGGTAGACTGTTTAAAAAGGCAATTGACAGCTATAGATATAGTGTTTAAATTGAAGCCGATTCCACAGCTTATATAGGCTGGCAGATTCTCTATTTTAAGCTTTCAGGTGGCCATGAAAACTTTCTCTTCCCTTTGGAAATTGTTTCAGTGACTCAGGAATAGATCTACACTGTCTACTATGAAAATAACTACACAGGTAGCTACTTAAAATTTAATTAATTAAATAAAAGTAAACATTTACTTTCTTGGTTTTACTAGCCAAAAGTTAAGTACTAAGTGACCACATAAGGCTAGTGATTACAGTGTTGGAGATCTTGGCTATAGAACATTTCCATCCCTGCAGAAAGTTCTGTGGATGAGCACTATATATATGGAGAAAAAGGATGATTAGTATAGTTCAGTTCATAGATCTAGAGCAAGGCATCGCCTTTCTTCTAATAAGCACTTGTCATATTGTAAAGAATACTTCAGAAGTAATGAATTATTGATGTGTATGTATTCAATTTATTCATCAAGCAACTATCACATGATAGGCCATATGCTGAATGCTGTGAAGAATTAAGGAAAGAAACATCACTGTTCAGTGACCTGAAGAACACCCCGTGGACAAGCCAGACTGAGTCAGTGCCATGAGAACGAGCAGTTGGGTACAGAGAGGATAGTTCAACCACAGGTAAAATTCCAAGGAGAATGAACTGCATGCACTCAGCCATGCTGCTGGGAAATGTCTCAAAAGAGCACAATATTCACGTATTCATTCATACAACCACCCCATGAGGGGGCAGAGCAAATCTTCTCTTAGTTTTATAGGACACAGACAGTGTCTTGTCAATCCATGGTGGTTGTACCAGTGATAGAGCAAGGGTCCCAGTTGGGTGCCATTTCTTATATATACACTGCAATCTTACAGAAGTTTTAAACTTAGTGAATCTGGGAAAGAAATGTTAGTGGTAATGGGGAAACATGCATTTATGGTGTACTTTAAAGGGGAAATTTTAGTAAGGGTACAACTTGAAGTTTCAGTTTTCTTTCATTCTAAATTTTCTATGAAGTCTAAATGTTCAAGGAAAAAAGAGCATTTCTAAAAGTGTTTACGATGTTTCTATAGGTAATGCAGCCAGAAAATAAGGCATGTTCATGGGCCAACGCTACTAACGTTGCAAAATAAAAAAACGGAAAAACTCACAGCATGCTGATGCTAGCCCCCATCTGGAGAAGGAACATATTTAGAGGCATCATCATTTGGAGACTGTCATGTTCGGCATATGGCTTCATCGCCCTTCTGATCATAAAGGGCATCACAGTGTACATTTTTAAAAGGCTCTTGATAGTGTTGCCTCTTGAAGACTTAATTTAATCTTATAGAGAACATAAGAGAGTAGAGTTTGTAAATGCATATTTGTGGTAATGTGAGTTCTTTTGAAGAACACTAGGCTATTTATGCCTTAAAGGTGAAAGTAATTTTAAAACATAGATGTTTGAGTGATGAGTTCATTATCAAATGCCTGACAATGCAGGGCAAACCCAAACTGACTTTCTTCACTGTTGGCTTTAAAGACTTCTTGGCTGCTTTGTGGTGAAACTCGGCAACAGCAGTTCTGGTCTTCTAGTTTATAGCTTCAGGGTGTCTTTTATAGTGCTTTATCTTTTCCCTTCAGGCAGAGACATTTTCATTCACAGGTATAAAGCAGAAAATATTGGTCTTGAAATTAACTTCACAAAAAGACCATAGCTCTCTAGAAAGAAGAGAAAGAGAAAACTAAAGTGGTCAGTAGAAGAGAAGATGGTAATTAATATGCACTTGTGGGAATGCTAGCATCTTTCATGTTGGAAGCAAGGACTCCTCCGGTGTGTGCAATTGTGTTCCACTGCCCTCCCTTCTCTTCTACAACTGAATCACACTCTCAGGATACAAATGCAACCCTAGAAATAGGGCTGACCATAGTGGTCACTCATGTAGCATCTGTTTTGGGGAGTCATGGAGCTACAGTGTAAGATTTGTTTCAAAGGCGTTCCCTGGGAATGGTTTTTAAGATCATTAAGATGAACAAAAATGAGTATATTTAGTTTGAACATGGACATAAGAGACAAAGACATTCTACTGTAGGAATAAGTATCTAAGTTTAGATCTCAGTGGTAAAGCAGCCCTAGTAAGGACAGAACTCAGTGTATTTCTCATAGAGAAATATTCATACAGAAGTAAGACACTACAGAGTTGAAGGCCTGGGGAAAGGCCATCAATGTGGATGTTTAAATTACTGTCTCTAAGGGGACAGATTGTATTTTGCCAAAATAGATTCAAGAACATCTCCCATTTTACATGTTCTTCTCACAATATGGGTTTAACTCTCTTTTCATTTAAAGGTGCCATCCATGTCCCAGCTCCTTAAACATATACATACTTTATGATTGTTTTATTAAAAAATTAAAATTTCAGTCACATTTGTTAAAGGATGGTAAAGTAGAATTTATTAAAGATTATTGGAATAGTGTGGTGGTTAATATTGTCAATTGTATTGATTAAGAGACCCCTAGAGGGGTCACTGGATTGTGAGGAGACTAATTTTATCAATACATGGGTTAATAGCTAAATGGGCCCCTAGGACAGGAGGGCTAGCTGGACGAAGTAGACCGCAGGGGCTTGACCTTGGGGACTACATCTGGTCCCTGGCCCCTTCTTCTCTGGCTCTTACCCTGCTCTCTGCTTCCTGGATGCTGTAAATTGAGCAGCTGTCTTCTGTCACACCCTTCTATCATGATGTTTCTGTCTTGGAACTAAGTGACTGGGGACTGAAACCTCTAAAACCACGAGCCAAGACAAATATCTCCTCCATTTATTTGTGAGTATCAGGTATTTTGTCCCAGTAATGGGAAAGCTGACTAATACAAATAGTTATAGGGATTATTGTAATGGGATTAGCAGTGTAGAGAGATTCAGCTCAAATTTGAATACATTATGAGCAAGTGGGAATTTATAGCTAAGGATCAGGATGGGGGTCAGTAGACAGAAAATTACTAACTTTGGGTAAGGGAGATTCTGGCTAAACTAATCTAATAAGATTTCTGCTGAAGACAGGCCAAGATGATCAGATATCAGCTGGGGGACAGTAGAAGATGAGGAACCTGATTGGATGTTAAAAACAAGCAGATACTTAGAAAGAAGTGAGGAGTTTTGCTAAACTGATTTATCTGGTTCTTGCTAAAATAACTGTAGAAGGAAATGCAGAGATGGGCCCAGGAGAAGATTCAAAAGCCCAAGATTGGTCAAAGTAAAAATCTTTATCAGTCTCAACCAATCAATGAAACCAATGTTATGAATTCCAAGATTGCTTCTTAAACTCCATGCTCCTCTTCCATGTTTGCTGGAGGCCACCATGCTGTAAGGAATCCAAACCGTCCCACCCAGGGACCACAGGAGGGGCACAGAGAAAGAGAAACATTTCTACTCCTTTAACAGTTGCTTCAGCCCCTGCTGCCGCCCTCCTCTCTCAGCAACCTTCCACCAATTACTAATCCATAGAAACTATGAAAGATAATAAAATCTCCTCATGTTTTTAGCCACTATCTTGGGGGGCTGCTTGGTACACAGTAATACATGATGGAATCAGCAGGATTAAGAGATCCAGGAATAATCCTGAGAAATAAGCAGACAGTCCTGTTAGTAAAGAGATATCAGTGAGACTGGGAGGAGAATGGAGTGACCATGTGGGATGGATGGTAATGGAGAAGGCGTTAATGAGAGTAGAGAATAATGCTCCTAAGCAACCGCTCTCCCACGCCTAGATAACATACACACCCTGAAACCTAGGAAGAGTAAGGAAAAGTGCACTGGAGAAGCTCAAAGCAAAGAGGAACAGGCATGTTCTCATAAAGGCAGAGTAAGAAGGACTAAGAAGGATTTTGGAGGAGAGACACACAGAGCAATCAAGGCGGGACTTGTCAGGGTTGAACCCAAGAGAGATGAATAGGACGTCCCAGTGCTAGCAGCATATGCATGGGTTGCACAGTGCAGAAGACCAGGGGCAGAAAGTGATCCAAAGCAATGGCAGGGATCTGATGACATGTCCTCGTGTGGGCACAGCACTAACTACTTCAAGGGTTACCAGTACTTTAGTTATAGGCAAGAGCTGTAAAGTCCCACCCAAGAACCAAAAGAAGTACAATTGACTGAGGGCAATCTGAGCTTAGCAGACAGGAAGGCATGGGTCAAATTTAAAACCCAATTTAAATGGCTTAATGTTGTACTATGATAGTCTCAACAGTGAACCTCCAAAATTTATATATTGAGGTTCTAAATCCCAGTATCTCAGAATGAGACTTTATTTGGACATCAGGCCTTTAAGGGACACAGATGACCATGAGGGGTCACAGCAAGAAGGAAACCATGTGCAACCCAAGGAGGCCGCCTCAGAATGGAATGATCCTGCTGCCATCTTGACTTGGGACTGCAAAAAAATACATTTCTGTTGTCCAAGCCACTCAATTTGTAGTATTTTCTCATGGAGGCCCTAACAAGCTAATAAATGCATTATTTTCTCTAATTATTTTTCTCTATTTTCATTAGACTTGTATTTCTAAGCAGTCTAGAAACTCCTTAAAGATAGAAAGCACAACTTTCTTTAATATACTTCCCAGGTTCTATTATAAGGAAAATTCATCATGCTTACTTAATAAATTGAGCAGATTGACAGAAAACAGAAGCAGGACCTTAAAATACACACACAAATGAAAAGTAGTAACATAAAATGCTAAGGACCACTAAGGGGGCCGCCCTGGCATTTGGAAGACTGATTGGGCAGCTACCCACTTCGAAGCTACTTATTCCAGACAAGATGATCCAAGGCTAAGGCTGAAGCCCCCAGGAGGGCAGTTCCAGTTTTGTGGGGCCTGAAGCTCATGAATTTAGGGTGGCAAGCTCACTGTAAGAAATGTACATAAAACTACAAATAAAACTGAAGTACAACATAATACCTATTTAGAATGAGAAAGTAAATCACAAACACGGAAACGTTACAAATATTGACACCTGGCTAGGATTGATAAAAAGCTGATATATTGTACATGTCTGATAATTAGGAATATTTTCCACAGATCAACTTTCAGATCCATGTGTTTCCAACTTTGTTTCTCCTCTGTCACACACACACACACACACACACACACACACACACACACACACGCAACCTGCGCTGAGCATGGAAGAGCAGGACCGCACACCTCTCCGGCAATGCTCAGTGGCACAGTGGGTAAAAGTTCCTACCTAGCACTGCTTCTCCACCAAGATGGTGAGCAATGATGGAATTATATGCTATGCCTAAACTAGAGCCATTTGCAACTCTACCTCTGCCCAGATGTTCACATTTCCATCTCCAGCCAACCCAGGGGGTGTAACAGAGCAACCCTGAGTGGGACAAAACAGTGGTCTATAGTGATTACTCCTGAAGTGTCTTTCTTTGGCATTACCCTGCGAATACCTTGCTAAAGCCATAACCAGCCTTCAGGGACTCATGCCCATAGGGCTCCTCAAACTTGAACCACATTAGCCTTAGGGTAAGTCTGTATCTGTGCAAGGGTGAGGAAAGATAATATGGGTAAATATTGCGAAGTGAAAATGACAGGCTTAGCTTAGAGTTCAGGTATTTCAAACACTGAAAGACAATAACATTGGAGAATGGACCACATTTCCTTTTTAGAAGATGCATTAAAAATAGATCCCAATACAGAAATAGAAGCAAAGAAAAGTGGATGGTGGATGTTTTTCCACATTCAAGGACTCAGTTAAAGAAGTCAGCCCAGGGAACTTGGGGACTAGGGTTCTTTCTGTGGGTCCTGTGTGTTTCCTCTGCATGCCTCTATTCTTACGGTCAGATCATGGACCAAAATGAATCGTGCAGCTGCAGCAATTCCATAAGCAATCTATTCAGAAGGAAGCAGGAAGTGCCCTGTGAGCTACTTGAAATTACACATAGCTCTTCTACCTTCATGCCATCGTTATCTGTCAGCTTTTCACACAGGTACATCTCACTGAAAGGGAGGCTGGAAAACACAGTCTTTACTCCAGTGGCCATGTGCACAAATGAAAGTCAGTTTTATTATTATAAAAGGAGAATACAACAGAGATTCAGAAAATCGCTACCTCTGCTCCAGTCAGTCACTGATAAAGAAGGCCAAAGAAGCCAGATAGCTCCCATCCCAGCTCACAGATAACAGGAGTGACAAAAATACACAGCAGTCAATGGGTAAAACTTTTCAGTTTTACATTAAAGTGAATTTCTTAAACTGAGCTTCCCACTCCAAATTACTTAAGCTGGGTTTGAAGAATCTTGAAGTTCCTGTCTCTGTTACCATAAGCTGATTGGCCCTGCTCTGAAGAAAGTTCACTCCGCACAGGCACTAACCCGATTCTCCAGTCAGCTCCTTGGTATGAGTTGTTTGAGGATGAAAGTGAAGTTGCTCTTCTAGACACAAAGTAGAGACAATGCCTGAGCTACTGCCACTGAGTCAAGATCTCTCGGGCCGTCTTCCTCCAACAGCCTGCGTCCTGTTCCAGTCTCTCAGTCAGGCGTGAGGTGAGCTCCATTTAGGGAAGTAGGCAGGGGCCTGGGCACGCCATCACCCAAGGCCAAACGATCAGTGTCATGACCACAGACACCTAATCTTCATCACAGTTTTAACAGCGACAAGGAGAGGTGACATGAAACACACAGGAACGCATCTCGTCTCTAGAAACCCAGGAGACAATGTCCTGTGCGCCCCACTCAGCTAAAGCCAGCTTAAAAGGCAGGGAGAAAAGTTATGGATGAACGTCCTCCACTGCTAAGGGCCTGCACAGAGCAGAGGCAGAGGGGGGTTTATTGAGCTCTCCCTGACTGTGGGCTGGGACACAAATCTCCTGCCCTTGCCACTCCCAGTTCTCAGGCCTTCAGAGCCAGACTGGAAAGCATGCCTCTCGCTCTCTGGCTCCCTGGCCCTCACACCACAGTGCTGGCTTTCCTGAGTCTCCAGCTTGGAGGTGTCTTCTGTAATATTCTGTGTGGCCCCATAAAGGATTTATCTTTTCAGCCCAGCCAACTGATTCCCTTTTGACCTGATGCAATGTATTCTCCTCTGAATAACCAGACTAAAATCTAAGCATCTTGAAAGCTTCAAGGCCCTATACCAATGATGGCAAACCTTTTAAAGCTTCAGTGATATAAACAGCCATAGGTTCACCATCCCTGCCATATTCCGTCTAACCCTTGCCTCTCTTCCAATCACCTCCCCCGTGCCGCACCCTCACACACAGGCACCACACTCAGCCCTGTCACATTCACCTAGCTGCTTACTGAACACGCCAAGCTCATTCAATCTGAGACTTCCCAGTTGTCCACCCCACTTCTTAAGTGTGTTTCCTTTTCTCCTTCTGATTTAGGCCCATGTCTTCTGGCAGACCTTCTCACTACCGCATCCTTGTCTTCCCCTGTATTATTTTCCTTCAAAGCCCCTAGCACACCAGAGTTTAGTTTTTCTCTTTCTCTCCCCCCTCTCTTTCTCCTCTCTCCTCTCTCCCTCCCTCTCTCCTCTCTGTTTTCTCTCCTCCTCTCCTCTCTCTATTCTCTCTCTCCCTCTTCTCTCTGTCTGTTCTCTCTTTTTCCCTCCCCTCCTCTCCTCTCCTCTCCCCCCTCTCTCTTTCTCTCTCTCTCTCTCTCTCTCTCTCTCTCTCTCTCTCTCTCTCTCTCTCTCTCTCTCTCTCTCTCTCTCTCTCTCTCTCTCTCTCTCTCTCTCTCTCTCTCTCTCTCTCTCAAGGAGAAAGCCAGGATTTGGACTGGTTCATAGCTGCATAACAACCAAAAATAGCAATATTCAGCTCAAGATAAGCACATATTTGTGTCATAAACTGATGGGATGAATAATTTGTATTAGGGTAATTTTCCTACTTAGGTTTTAAGGTTAACATTTTATCTTTTCTATCTTGCATTACAAAATGATGACTCAGAAATGCAAGCTTAAAGAGAGAGTTGGTAAAGGGGAAGGAAAATATGTAATTCTGTCTGTAATCTATTTAATTCAGGTTGATGATGAGAACTCCAGCTGACCTTGTATGTCTAGGAGCATGTACAAATGGATTGAAGGAGAAATTTCCAGGCAAAGACAGAAGATTATTTGTGCATAATGATTGATCTATTTGAAGATAGAAGTTAGTCGGTCTTTAATTGGGAGGTTTAGCTACAATTTCTGCTTCTCCTGAAAGGTGAAGGGAGTATTTGAGAGGCTTAACTTTTTCATCTCTTCAGGGTACCTTTTTGAGGTTGGCACTAAGGAATTAGAGTCACATATTCAATTGATATCAGAACACAATGACATGATTCCCTACAGATACAGGTTCTAGAGCCCCAGATTATGAAGATTTCTGGTTATCTTTTCCATTTGCCTTCAGACTACCAAGGATAAGAAAATCTCATTATCTTTTGAAACAGTGCTTTGTCTTTAAACATATCCGAAGTCCTAAGTGCTGTCTATACCTGATTTATTCTCCAGGAGCATTTTTATTTTTAGCTTTGCTTCTTGCAACTAAAAAGTTTAGTTCATTCCCCGAGGAAATGTAACAGCCTTCTCCCTAGGAAAGAAACCTAGAAAAATTTGTCCTGAGTGATGTACCCTTCATTTGGTGTTTGCACACAGATTCTACTGGACATTTCCAGGGCACTGTTTGACATTCAAAGGTAACATGTAAAATTGAGTATATGGTACCTTTGTCACACATTAAAGTGATGTGATCCATGCTTGAGCTAAGAGACACAAGGTTTTTGATTTCTCCCATAGCAAGAAATTATATCTGATAGCATGTGCATGGTAATTAAAAACCTTTGCGTGGGCATCAATGCCATATGCATAATACACCCCGGTGGCACCATTTCAAGGTTTCAGAGTCACATTTTGTGGACGAGTCATTTATAACCACCACTGCTACTGCAGCATTGTCTGTTATTATGCTCTACATAGGTGTTTCTGTAACAAATTCTAAAGTGGCTAAGTGATTTCTTTAAAATCAAGTTAATGCTATTGTATATGAGATATTTCTTAAGGTCTATGAAAAATCATCACCATGTACCTTGGTAAAGGATTAGAATAGGAGAGAAACAAGAATGCTAATAAAACCTTTTCATTGATCACTTGTAACAGTAGAATAGACTTTTCACAGTTGTAAAACCTGAGGGGATATTTTTAAACATTTCCACCAGGTCATTTTTACCTTTTTGAATTAGGAGGAATCTAATGAAATGGCACAGCTTAGATGCTTTTATTTGCTTAGTCCTACTTGCTCACATTATAAGGTACATGAGGATTTCTTCATTCACAATTTTCTTTTCAAAAAAATTTGATCTTCATTTCACCCTTGAAAAATATGTACTATTCTGAAAATGGAATAGCCAAATGGTTAAAAGCATAGACTTTTAGAGCTGAGTTTTATGGCTCATGTTAAAAATTTGGTTGCACTATTCCTTACCTATCTATCCTTCAATGTCACTCAACTTTTCTGTTTCCTCATCCATAAAGTGGGGACAACAACAGAAATGCCTCATTGAGTTCTTGTTGGAATTAATGTAAGTATCTGACACATAATGTTATGATTTAGATCTAAAATTTCCCCTGAAAGAGTCGTGTATTCAGAAGTGGAGCCTGGTTGGAAATGGAGGAAGACAGACTTGGAACAGTGTTTACTTGTTGCTGGTTCTTATCCACCCCCTTTGCTTCTTCACTACCATTGGGTGAGCAGCTTTCCTGTGTTATGAATTTCTGTCATGCTATTTCTACCTTCAGGCCAAATAACCATGGACTGAATCCTCTGAATACCATGAGCCAAAATAAGTATTTCCTCCTTTAAGTTGGAGGTATCAGTACTTTGGCCTAATGAAGAGAAATTGACTAATATAGATAATTTGTACTAAGAGTGAGGTCACTGCTATGACTGTGCCTGGCCATGGGGCTTCAAAACTTTGAGAACTGGTTTTCCAGAGGAGTTTGGAAAGGTTTAAAGATGTTGCCTAGAGAAGCCCTAGAATACTGTAAGTTAAGGTAGATGGGTGATTTTGGTTGGGGATCAGAAGATCAGGATGCTCATATGAATGTGGACAGTAAAGGCCAGGCTTATGAATTTTCAGATAGGTATGAGGACTTTATTAGACACTAGATTAGAGGCCATGAAAGTTTCATTATGATAAATAATTTAAGTTTTTTCTATATTCTAAGATTTTGTGTGCAGCTGAATTTTAAGAAAGTGGACTAATTGATTTGGCAGACAAATTTTAAGGCAGCCTAGTGTTCACACTGTGGCATGTGTACTTCTGGCTGCTGTTAACTAAATTTATAGTGAGAATCAAAAGCAAACTGCAGAGCAAAAAATGTGAAAAGTTTGCAGTTTCACTAGAAAGGATCCAAGAAGAACATAGTTGCTGAAAATATTAGCATTAAAAAGAAGCCAAGTACTTTGGATAAGAAGAAGAGGAAAGATTCCTAGAAGGCATCTCAGGAAAAAAAAACCCACCCAGACAGGCTTAAAGGGGGTAAAATGGTTTCCTTTGATAGACTTTGCTTTGAAAAGAGAGCCCCAGGGCACCATGCTTATTCAGTGGTACTTAGGGAAGTGTTTCCCTGAGTTCAGCAATTTAGGCACTCAAAGGCCCCTGCAGCTGTGTCACAAGGGGGACGGTTACTCAGACTGGTAGCAGACCTTGCCATCATCCACATGGTGGTGGCTTTTCAGGCATGCAGAATGCAAAAGTTATGGGGTCACAAAGCCTTTCACCTAGATTTCAGAAGAAGGCCTGGGAGGCCAGGCAAAAATATGTGTCAGTCCTTGCCAGGAGTTCATGAGTACATGAAGCTGAGAGAGAGAAATTAAAAGTGTAGTGGTGATCCCAGAAAGTTGGAGATGCCAGGAATATGGAATGTCTGTTGAGGAAAACTCTAGACAGTGAGTAAAATCAGCCTAAGAAGGAGGTCATGTGGAATGCACAAAGCAAGGCTATAAGAGAGGGCTGACCCAGCCCTTTGGATCTCATATATCACCACAACCTGCGGTAGGTGCTATACATGGAACTATAGGACTTAATGTTTACCATACTGCTTTTCAGCCTTGCTTTGGCCTAATTGCTCTCTATTCTTTCTTTTTGAATTGGAAGTGTTTACTGTGTGCCATTGTATGTGCCACTGTTTTTGGAAGTATTGAACTTTCTTTTTTATTTTCATAGAGGCTTAAAATTAAGAGTTTGCCTTGATTCTCAGAGGAGATTTTGGATTTGGGCTTTTTAGAAATGCAAGGACTGTTAAGACCGGCAATTCTTAGAGTTGAACTAAACACATTCTGCATAATGAGATGGGCATGAACCTTTTGGAAGCCAGTGATGGAATGGTATGATTTAGATCTACCATGTCCCCCAAAAGTTATGTGGAGCCTAGTGGAAAGAGGTGGATCATTGAGACACCACCTGGAAGGGTGTACTCTTGTCACTGGCTCCGTACTTCTCTGTCTGCTTCCTGGTTGCCCTGGGAAGAGTAGATTTCCTTTGCCAGGCTCTCATGCCATGCTGTTTCTGCCTTGGTGCCAACCAACCATGAACTGAATCCTCTGAAAATAATGAGTCAAAATAAGCTTCTCCTCTTTCAAGTTGTGGGTGTCAGGTATTTTGTACCAGCAACAGGAAAGTGACTAATATACATAATAATTACTTAATATTAGCTATTACTTCTATAATCAACAAACAGTTTTAGAGAAGTACTGCAATTTTCCCAGGACTACACTGCTAGCAAGTGGCTGATCTAGAATTTAAATCCAGATAGCTCTGATTCTAGAGGTCAAACTCTTAGCTCTAAATCATAGCTCAGAAAAGAGAATAGAAGAAGACAGATTCCCTCATACAAGATGACTGAGGGGATCACATCAGTATTGAATGACAATCTTCATGTTGATAAGTATTTATAGTTTTAAGTAAAAGGGAACTATTTTGATTGTCTAGATTTTAGTAGATTAGGAGTATATACTAACCCTAAAATAAATTTGAACATTACCAAGATCAAACTTGAATACTGTTTTACTAAATTTCTTTCTCTGAACCCCACAGCCAGACTACAGTTGCTATGTTCTTTTGTTCTTAGAAGTCCTATATAACTGAGTTTTGGCAAATGGACAGTGGTAGTATACCTGGTTGTTACCAGGTAGAAATGTTTAGTTGGCAGGTCTGCTTTTTCAAGTGAAAGAGACAATTGGATTTTTATATACCAAAGCTCTTTTTTTTAAATAAGTGCATATTTGGAGGACATAATATTTACATTCTTTCTGTAGAGTTGGTATATGTACATAATATATCTTAATTCCTTTTTTTCAACCCCTTTCCTTCTGCTCCTGCTTTCCTTTCTAAAACATCTCATGATCCCCTTCCTGTCGTTTCCTATTATCTTTTACTTTGCTCTTTATTTCTAATTTGTGTTTCTTATATAAGAGAAATCATGTGATACTTAAGTTTGTGTTTCTGATCTATTCTATGTAACATTATGGTCTCAAGATGCATCTATTTTCCTACAAATGACTCACATTTATCCTCATGTCAGAGTAGTTCTTCATTGTGTATAAATAACACATTTTCTTTATTCATTCAATCATTGATGGATATATAGACTTCTGATTTTTAAATGTAGAAAATTACTTCTTTTTAACATTGACTTGGAGTTTATCCAACTATGACATAAATTCTTAGACCATGATATATATTTTGGGGCCTTTGTGCAGAAATCAATCCCAACCCATGTAGTCCAAATTAGAAAAATGGTTTAACTGTCAATATGATCAAAGTTTTCTGAAGGATAAATACTAGTCAGTAAATAATTAATCTCTATTTGACTGATGTTATGGCTTGTATCTAGATGTCCCTCCAAAGCCTCATGTGCTCATAAGTGTGACTTTTCAGAGGTGACTAGATCATGGGTGTGATACTAGATTAAGGGTGTGATAACTGCCTCAGTCCTGGTTTAGTGTAGTTCTGAGTGTAGCAGAATGGATTTACTGAAGACAGAGGCCCAACCCTGGGTGTGAGTGGCACCAACCAATAAACTTATAGTTTGGATGGAATATAAAGGAAAAGATGGAAGGTGGGATCACTTCTTGCTACTTCCTGCCTGCAACACCATGGACTGTTTCTGCTCTGCTATGCCACCCTGCCTTGGAACCAGGCAACTATAGCCTGAAAGATTGACAAACTGTGAACTAAAATAAAACTTTCCTCCTTTAACTTTGTCAGGTATTTTGTCTCAGCAGTGACAAAGTAAATAAGACAACTGACATAATTTTTACAAATGAATAAAAATGCAAAAGTTGGGCTGGGGATTTAGCTCAGTCGTTTTGCCACCTGCTGCAAAAGCACAAGGACCCAAGTTCGATCCCTGGTACCAAAAAAAAAAAAAAAGCAAAAGTATACATTACATGTGTTAATTATCAGTTAATTACTTTAAGTATTTATGTAATAAAAGGAATCACAAGAGACTTTACAGTCACAGAACAGCCTTATCACAGGCAAAATTTTCAGTGCACCAATAATATAAGGATGTACGTTGAAAGGGATCAGGAGATCTCAGGCTGAGGCTCCCATCCCTGGGTTTCAAGGATGCATGTTATCTCCAGGTCTGGAACTACCACCTGCATGGTGGTATGTGAAGCACTTGTCTATCAGGAAGTGTGAATCTGTTCATGGACATCTCTTATAGTTAGCTGGTAACCTATTGCTTGTGACCAGCCTTAACAAGTAAAAACCCTCAAGCACCACTGGAACCGGGTGCAAACCCCTAGTTACTCTGCTCTAAACAACTCAAAATATCATTTATCTTCAACTAAAATCTTCTATAGCATTGGTCAAGGGGCAGTGCCATACTTCAGAGTACATAGAGATAAAAACATATATACTCAGTCCAGCTGAGATTAACACATGCTGCTATACCCTTAATGTAATTTCAACTTGCTATAAATTCTCTAAGATGGAACAGTGGTGTAATTTGATGGGATTATGCAGGAGTTATACTGTCTTTAGAAAAATAAGTTGGTATAATGTGAAATTTTCAAATAGTAAAAATATCACTATGATTTTCCATGATAATATGACTTGCAATGACTAGAAACATTTAGGAGTTTCCAATGTGAAGGACATTCTTGTCACCAAAACACATAGAGATTAGGTTACAGACAGGTAAAAGAACGTATTATTCTTATCAAGTGGCTTTCTGCTGATGTATATGAAAGTGATGGTATTCACCCATTGTCAGTTATTACAAGCATGGCAACTGTAGGGTAAAGATAGGTTAAGGACATAGCTATACCAAAATGGTAACTAAATTGCTCATAATAGCGTCTCTGAGTTTCTGAAATGTGCTTGAATGAGTTTTCTTCTAAAGAAGTATATAAGCAATTAGACCTTGGCAAACATACATAAAGATTACCAATTTAGATGAATATATATGTATATACACATATTTCCCAAAGCCATAGACTGGATAGTAACAATCTCTCTAGACTAATTAGTACACTTACCATTAAAAAAATTGAAATGCACAATATTTTACAACTTTTCATGAATAATCATGAAATTTAAAAAGTAAAATTTTACTGTAAATGTATATTTTAATGAGCCATATAAAATTTTATTTTTATGTATGGACAAATAAATATTGGCAGAATAGGACAAGTTTCACTACCAATTCTATTTTTCATTTTCAAGTGTGTAAAAATTTTCTCACATACAAAGTACATGGGACTGAAAATTTCTTACATGAAGGAAAGCCATTCTTTGAATATCTAAGTTACAGGTAAAATATCACATTATGACCTACCATTAAAAACAACTGACAACTCAATTATGTCTTTCTTCAATTTTGTTGAAACCAAAGAACTGGAAATGACTAAAATTTCACAAAGATTTGAACCTAGTTATTAGAGTCATTCACTTTCTCAACACCTAACAATTTCCATTTTAAAAAATTATCTGGCCCCTAGGTTTTACAGTGTGTGCGAATATACTATATGGATTGGAGTTTGGTAAAGTATGCTTTCCTTTTATATGATGAAATAACACAAGTAGAATTGATTTTAGAAGCTCCAGAATGGAAAATTATTCTCCTAAAAGGACATGGACCCCATTCCTGCTGGAAAATCATCATGTGCTTCCAGAGATAGCCATTCCCAAGAATGAAGAAAGCAACTGCTAAAAATCCTGAGAGGAAGAACACCCTGTTCCTACTTCAAGTGTGTGTATAACCAAAGCCCAGTTTAAGAATTTATAATTTCCTGTATTTGTAGAAAATGATCCCCAGGACAGTGTGACAGTAATCAAGGTGGAATATCACTGAAATAAAGGAAAGATAATGACCTTTTAGAACTGGATCAACACAGGTCCTACCTTGGCCCTAACACTTACCAGCAATGTTACATTGGGCAAATTATTTAACTTCTCAGAGCCTCAGCCTTCTCAACTATGTAAGAGGGACAGCAACGTGCCTTTAAGTATTATGGGAAAGATTAAAGTGATATTTATTAGTCACTTAGCACAGTATGATATGTGGAAAATATTCAGTAAATAATGGTGGTGGCCATCACCATCATGATTATCGTCATAACTTTACAGACTGAGTTGTTCCTTGGTAGTTACAACTACATGGCATCATAGTGTCAAGGTGAATAAGCAGGTATTGGGGCCCAACTTCTTCACTGTGCCCCATATTGGAAATGATCTTGGGAGAAAAGAGACTGATCAGATGAATTTAAGAGAATTCAATATGAGAGAAAGCAACACTAGCTCATCTCAATACTTCTTTCTCAAAAAGAAAATTAGAAGTAATGAGAAACCAAAAGTTCGGATTAAGAAGCCCAAAATATTTAAATTATCTCATCTATTAGACATATGTCAGGCCATCATCTAATTTCAGTAATTTGATCTCATTTACAAGACTTAATGACCTTACTTTAAAAATCTTATGAAAATTAAATTTGATAAAAATTAATGTATACTTATATCTACTTAATTTAATGACAAAAATTAGGTTTAGCTGTAAAGGTCTCCAAATTTGATTTAAAGTATAGGTGGGTGCATTAGTAAAATGAAGAAGATGATCTTGGGAAGAGAGAGGCACTTAAATTTAGAGTCTAAATGAGAGCTAAGGGAGATTCATTTCTTTATTTATAACTTCATCAAAAGTATGTTAATCAAATGATGACAGTACATGAAGGATTTAGATCTTTAAATACAAAAATACAGGATTAATGCATAGAATCACAGCATTATTCAGTAACAATTTGTGTGAGAATGATAATTACTGATGATCAAACAAAAGCTGTGAGGACTTTTTGAAAGGAAAAGTAAAATCCATCTGTCATTTGTTTCATTTATTATTAATAAAAGGATATTGCATATCCAATGTGATAATGCAAAGTAATCCCCTAAAATGTAACTTTCAATCACATTACAAATGCTTAAATGTCATTCAATTAGAAACTAAACAGCCAGAGACTTAAAGAGAAACTGCATGCTAACAAGCTAGTTCGGACTTTAGAGGAGAACACCTCCATGATACAGTCTTCCCAGGGTTTGAGCTTGGAATTCAAAATGGATCACTCCAAAGCATTCATGTTTTGCAACTTGCTACTGCTATATGAAGATCAATGGGAAAACAGCTTATTAGCTGAAGTTTGACTATTCTAAATATAAAATGAATGTATTCTATCATGATATAACCAGCATACATGCAAATGTTTTGTCAGTTACTTTAGTTTTGTAATAGATTTTCAAAAAACACTAACTTATGAAAAAATAAATCTTAATAAGTCCCCCAAAAGTTTCTCCAATTTTTATAGTAAAATAGCTCTGTTAAGAGCTCCTTCTTTAGAGGATTTAGTTGAAACTGTATTTTCAGAAATATAAAGACCACATCCAATGATATATATCTCAGACTAGAATGTAAGTAGGCTCTGACATGGATTTTATGAAAGGATTTTATTGCTTTTAAATATTTTACCAAAAAGGCTCATTTCTTTGACCTATAGAAATTTAGAATTGTTTTTAAAAAGGAAAAGACTATACATTCCCGTGAAGCCTGCTTAACATGGTGAGAAGGGAGCCTATAACTTGGCAATCTCTAAAAAGCAATAGAATCTGACTAGGTGAACAACAATGAGGAGTGGAAAGAGTGAATAAGGCAAGATGATCCAAGTACAATGGCTCATTGTACAATACAAAGAGTAAAAGAATGGCAGCTCATTGCTAAAAGTTCTTCTGAACCTATGCACATTGAGATAAATTACAACTGCAAGGACTTCTGGGAAGATGTTGGAGTGTGCCAGAATCCTATGCAACTACTGTTATATTCCATATTATTTTTTCTAAAAATCAACAGATTCCAGGATGCATCCTCTCTCCATTAATAGATTTCCTGTGATTTCTCTCAATTTATCTTAAATTCACTTATGTAATTTGTAAGAAATTTCATGTCCAATGTAAAAATATTTTTTGTCATTTTAAAATAAAATTTAAAATATAATTTGGTATCAGTTAATGGCTATTTAAAATATATAAATATCATTTAATTCTTATATTTTCCTTTTGGACACAATATAAAAGCACTAACTTTTCTCCACAAAATGTAAAGAAGAAAGAGAGGGAGGGAAGGTGGGCAGGAGGGAAGAAAAAATGAAACCCAGAAAATTTTATGCTCTAAAATGTTCTTGTGGTAAATTGTATCTGTCCATTTGCTACTGCTATAAATAACTACCTGAGAGTGGCTAATATATAAATAGAGCTTTATTTAGCTCAGAGTTCTGGGGGCTCAGAGGTCCAAGAACATGGTACTAGCATGGAGTGAAGACCTGCTTACAGTATTATCTAACATGTCAGAGAGAACACAATGATGAGACAGAGCAAGCTTGCCGGAGAAAGCTCACTTCTGAGTGCTGAGGAGCAGAGCTGCTCCCAGCGCTGAGGAGGTGAGACTTCTGGGCCACTGTACTACTCCCCCCAGGGCCAAGAAGCAGAGCCCCCCCCCCCGCCAGTGCCTAGGAGGTGAGCCAGATGGGCACCAGCAGCACACCCCCCACCCCTGTTGAAATGAGAAGATACATAAACAAGTCTTAAAACCAGACTTCCAGATCACCTAAAGCAACCCAAAAAGGAAACGAGATGGAACAATCTGATACTTAACCACCTGGACTCCCTGAACTGGCAACAAAAGAGGATCTGGAAAAAATGAAATCAGAGGGGACTCACCCAGAGAGGACCCACATGGGTGCCCGGGCTTTCACCAGAGGCCCGCCATTACATTGATGAGTGCGAGCTAATCCTGGGAAGCAGCTGTGTGGCCAGACCAGCATGCTGTAGGAAGATCCCAGTCGGGGGTCTGCCCCAACCACAGAGGCTCCTGGACT
The DNA here is from genome assembly GCF_053883595.1 of Heterocephalus glaber. NCBI lineage: Eukaryota > Metazoa > Chordata > Mammalia > Rodentia > Bathyergidae > Heterocephalus > Heterocephalus glaber. The sequence continues at coordinate 18,726,271 of NW_028258156.1, read as the reverse complement.
TCCACCCAGGCCAGGGTCCACCCAGAGAGGAGGTGCACAGGCATACAGGCTTCCACCAGAGGCCTACCACACCATCTGCCACAGCCAGGGACCCACCTGTACAGGCACACAAGCAATGCCCAGAGATTTGCCTGATACCATTGATAATTGTGTGGTAATCCTAGCCAAAGCCTGTGCAGACAAGAGGAAATGGGGTGCACAGGCCCAACCAATGACCTTCCCAGACAACAGCTACATGGGGGCCCCAGCAAGAGACACACCTAGATACCATCCCAAGTGTGCACAGACCCCAGCGAGAAGCCCACCCAGACAATAGGTCAGGTCAGGGATCCAGAAGGCCACCACTCTGAACCAAGGAATTGGTGTACTGGTGAGCAGCAGAGTAAAGGCTGCTCAGTGGTTCACTGAGAATCAAGACCACTGGATGAGCAAAAAGTCACCTCAACAAAGGCACAGCAGGCTGCCTCTATTGAAATGAGAAGACACTTAAACAAGTCTCAAAAACAGACTTCCAGATCACCTAAGGCAACCCCAAAGGGAAATGAGATGGAACAATCTGATACTCAAACACCTGGACTCCCTGAACTGGCAATGAAAGAGAACCTGGAAAAAATAAAGTCAGAAATAATTTCTCAGATAACAGCAGAGATTGTGCCCACAGTACAAGATATGATTTATAAATCTAGAGCAGACACAGATAAAACAAAAATAGAGGAGCTGAAGAACATGATGGAATCCCAACATAGGAAACAAATGGAACCAAAAAAACAGATACAAACAGGTTTCCAGGAGATTAAAAACTCCATTGAAAGTTTACAAAGCAGAATGAGCCAATGCAAGGATAGAATTTCAGATATAGAAGATAGGATTGCAATTAGTGACCAGGAAAAGAAAAATTGCTTTAAAACTGTAATGGACCATGAGAAATCAATCCAGCAGCTGCTAGATGATGCAAAGAAGAATAACATAAGACTGATCAGAATCAATGAAGAAACAGGAGAGTACAGATGACATAAAAAAAAAACTCTTCACAGAAATGATGGCAAAAAATTTCCCAAGCAGGGGAAAAGAATTTGACATACAGATAAGTGAGGCATATAGGATTCCAACTAGCCTTGATTAAAAAAAAAAAAATCTACACATAGGCATATAATAGTTAAGATTCCAGAAACTCAACAGAAGAACCAAATTCTACAAGCATTTAGAGAAAAGAAACAAATCACGTAAAAAAGAAAAGCCCAGAAGAATCATAGCAGACTTCTAATGGAAACTCTCAAGGCAAGAAGAGCTTGGAGTGATGAGGAAAACAGCCTCCAACCCAGATTTATGTACCCTGAAAAACTATCTTTCAAAATTGATGGAGAAATAAGATACTTTCATGACAAGGTGCACCTTAGGAACTTCATGAATACCAAACCAGCAATCCAAAAAATTTTAGACAATATTCTAGGAAAAGACAATGAGGATCACAACCCCAGGAAGCCCAGCAGAATGAATTCATCAGGCACAAAAAGAAATTAAACACAAAGGGGGAGAATCCAAGAAAAAGAAAAAGTCATGACAAGCTTAAGTCAATAGATATTAGCTATAACCATTAATGTTAATGGTCTCAATTCACCAATCAAAAGAAATAGATTGGCAGAATGGGTCAAAAAGCAAGATCCAGCAATATGCTGCATAAAAGAAACTCATAGACTGAAAGCTAAGGGGTGGAAAACAATAGTCCATGCAACAGGAACCCCCCCCAAAAAAGCAGGAGTAGCTATCCTCTTTGCAGATCAAGTGTAATTCAAAACAACACTGTTTAAGAGAGACAAAGAAGGACACTGCATGCTTGTAAAGGAAACAATCCAAGAGGAAGAGATGACAATCATTAATATATATGCACCAAACACTAGTGCGCCCAACTATATAAAACAAATATTAATGGACATGAAAAATCAAAGAAGCACTAATACAGTAGCAGTGGGGGACCTCAATACTCCACTGTCACGAATAGATACAACAACTAAACAAAAAATAAGGAACAAAATACTAGAACTCAATTGAACTCTTGAACAAATAAACGTAACAGATGTTTACAGAGTGTTCCACCCCACAAAATCAGAATACACATTCTTTTCAGTTGCACATGGGTCCTTCTCCAACACAGACCACATACTCACTTATAGAACATGTTTAAGTAAGTGCAAAGGAATTGAAGTTATCCCCTGTATATTATCAGACCATAGTGCAATGAAATTGGAGATCAATAGCAAAAGAATTTCATAAACACATGGAAACTGAACAACACACTTCTGAATAACCAATGGGTCAGAGAGGAAATTAAGGAAGAAATCAGACAGTTCCTTCAATTAAATGACAATGAAAATACAACATATCGGAATCTATGGGACACAATGAAAGCAGTCTTATGAGTGAAATTTATATCAGTGAATACTCATTAGAAAAACAGAGTGAGCCCAATTAAACAACCTGATGCTCAACCTCAAGCACCTAGAAGGAGAAGAGCAGGACAAACCCAAAGCTCATACAAGGGAGGAAATTATAAAGACCAGAGGAGAAATCAATGCAATGGAGAGTAGGAAAGTGATACAAAAAAAATCAATGAAGCAAAGAGTTGGTTCTTGGAAAGAATAAACAAAATTGACAAACTCTTAGGCAATCTTATCAGAAAAAAGAAAGAAAAGACCCAAATCCATGCAATTAGGATGAAAAGGAAGAAATTACAACAGACCCAGCAGAAATCCAGAGGATCATCAATGACTACTTTAAGAACCTATATGCCAATACGATGGAAAACACAGAAGAAATGGACAGATTCCTACATATGTACGAATTAACAAAGTCAAATGAAGAAGACCTAAAAATTCTAAACAACCCAATATCAATCAATGAAGTTGAAAACATAATTAAAAACTTACCAACTAAGAAAAGCCCAGGTCCTGATGGCTTTACTGCTGAATTCTACAAGACATTTAGAGAGGAACTACTGCCACTAATGTTTAATCTCTTCAATGAAATTGAAAGGGAAGCAATACTCCCAAATTCATTCCTGGAAGCAAGCATCACCTTGATCCCCAAAGCAGAGAAAGACCCAACCAAAAAAGAGAACTATAGGCCATTCTCACTAATGAACATAGATGCAAAAATCCTCAATAAGATACTGGCAAATAGAATGCAAAAGATCATCAAGAAGATCATACACCCTGAACAAGTGGGATTCATCCCAGGGATGCAGGGATGATTCAACATATGCAAATCAATAAATGTTATACACTATATCAATAGATCCAAAGACAAAAAACATATGATCATCTTAATAAATACAGAAAAAGGATTTGACAAAATCCAACACACATTTATGATCAAAATCCTGAAAAATTGGAATAAATGGTCTCTATCTCAATCTGATAGAAGCCGTCTATGAAAAACCAACACCAAATATCATACTAAATGGTCAAAAACTGAAATCCTTCACACTAAAATCACGAACAAGACAAGAATGTCCATTATCACCATTCCTATTCAATATAGTTTGGCAACATTAGCCATGGCAATTAGACAAGAGAAAGAAATAAAAGGAATAAAGATAGGAAACAAAGAGGTCAAGTTGTCAATATTTGCAGCGGACATGATAATCTACATAGAAGACCCTGGGAACTCCACCAAAAATCTTCTAGACTTAATAACCAAATTCAGTAAAGTGGCTGGATACAAGGTCAACACACAAAAATCAATAGCTTTCCTCTACACGAACAACAGACTCACAGAGAGAAATAGGGCAACAATTCCTTTCACAATAGCATCCAAAAAACTGAAATACCTAGGAATCAACCTAACAAAAGAAATCAAAGAACTCTTCTCTGAAAACTATAGCACTCTGAAAGAGAGATTGAAGAGGATATCAGAAAATGGAAAGATATCCCCTGCTTCTGGGTAGGAAGGATCAACATAGTGAAAATGGCCATACTTCCAAAACTGCTATGTAGATTTAATGCAATCCCAATTGAAATCCCAGCAGCATACTTCATGGACTTTGAGAAAACAATCCAAAAATTCATTTGGAACAAGAAGAGACCCAGAAGAGCTAGGTAACAGAGACATGGCAGGGGGTATCAGGAGCCCCAATTTGAAACTATACTACAAAGCTACTGTGATTAAAAACAGCATGGTACAGGCAAAGAAACAGATCTGAGGACCAGTGCAACAGATTAGAAGATGCAGAGTCAACTCCAGATACACCCAGCCACCTCATCTTTGACAAAGGAGCCAAACACCCTCACTGGAGGAAAGACAGCCTTTTAAACAAATGATGCTGGAAAACTTGGGTTTCAACTTGCCAAATATTAAAACTAGATCTATATCTCTCAGCATGCACTAAATTAAAATAAAAATGGAGTAACGATCTAAACATCAAAACAGAAATGTTGAACCGGCTGGAACAGAGGTTAGGTAGAACTCTTGGAAGACATTGGTGTACTAAAAGATTTTATGAACAAAACCTTTGTTGCCTGTGAACTAGCACAAACAATCAACAAGTGGAATCTTTTCTTATTAAAAAGCTTCTGCACAGCAAGAGAAACCCCCAACAGTATGAAAAGACAACCCACAATGTGGGAAAATATTTTCACTTGCTGTTCCTCAGACAAAGGTCTACTATCTAGAATCTATAAGGAACTTTAAAAAATCTGACCTCCTAAATTTAAAGACCCAATCCAAAACTGGGCATCTGAAATGAACACATTTCTCAAAGAAGTAGAACTAGCAAATAAACATATGAAAAAATGTTCAACATCACTGGTCATTTGAGAGATGCAAATGAAAACAATGCCAATATTCCACCTCACCCCAGAAAGAATAGCTTCCATCATGAAATCAACCAATAACAAATGCTGGCGGGGCTGTGGGGAAAGAGGAACACTGATCCACTGCTGGTGTGAGTGCAGACTGGTGCAACCACCATGGAAATCAGTATAGAGATACCTCCAAGGACTATGACTGAAAGTCTCATTTGACCCAGCTATTCTGCTGCTGGGTATGTTCCCCAAAGAATTAAAAGACTCATCCCACAGTGCTATATGTGTACTCATGTTCACAGCAGCACAATTTGTAATAGCTAAAACTTGGAAGCAGCCCAATTGCCCATCAACTGGAGACTGGATAAAGAAAATGTGTTTTTTTCATAAAATGGAGTAATAGCCATAAAAAATGAGAACTTAGAGACACTTTTAGTTAAATGGATGCACATTGAGGCCATACTCTTAAGTGAAATAAATAGGACACACATGTGTAAATACTGAATAGTTTCTCTAGTGTGAGAAACTGAAAGTGTAAATAAGGACTAAAAGGTAAAATAGATAATGTGAAATAGGAAGAAAATGGGCAAAGGGGAAGGGGAAGTGGGAGGGGTAGGGGAAAGGAAAAAAGGGAATGGAATTAATATGAGAAAAGGAAAATATTGAAACAAAATCTTTGTAAATAGGGAGGGATGGAGGGATTGAAGGGAGGGCATGGAAATGAGGAATAAATAAGAACCAAGAGAGATTATGCAAAGGTGAAAATTTCCAGTGATGAATGTCATTATATTGTATGTACCAATAAAATTAATTTTTAAAAAATATAAAGAAAGCTCACTTCTGTAACTATGTCATTTTCACAGAACCCATTAATCTATTAATCAATTAACCTATTAATCCATGAATAGGATGAATTAATCACCTCCCAAATGTCCCAACTCAATTACCATTCACAGGAATTTCAGGATTAGATTTCCAACATATCAATTGGGATCTTCATTTTTTATCCCTATATTTTATTTTTGATCTTTTTTTTAATTCTATATCCCTTCTTATGATTAGAAAAGAACTGATAAATTAGGACAAGAAATACAAAAAAGATGACTCATCAAAAGATCATTCATCTTCTGAATCCTGTTTACCCACTATGCCCACTCTACATTTAGTAGGAACTGTGGTAGGAAAGAATATCATAGATGAATTAATATTTACTACATAAATTAAAACTCTAACATTTTGTCTTCAACTTCTCTTTTTCCCTCCTTATATACCCATACCCCTAGTTGTTCTTTTATAAACTAGTTTTTGGTACATAATAAGCATTCACATGTGAGTTGGGTGAATGACTATTTGACCTGATTTCACATAAAACCAAAGAGATGGAGAATAAAATAAAGTATAAACTTAAGATAAATACCTGCCACATATTATTCTTGTGATTATCTGAAATTACATACATATTAATTTATATGGATATATAATATTCTTATAATTTCTCAAATAACATGTATTAAAGTCAAGATTCCAACAGATTATTCTAGATTGAATTCTACAGAAATGTGTTAAAGTGTCATGCCAACACATTCACCTATTTATATTGTCTTTTTAAAAATCATACAAGATTCTAGACCTCACGATAGATTGCCCTTGAACCAACTTTCCTATCAGATACAATTAAAAATATCAGGAATTTAAGTGAGCCTATCAAAGACATTTAAAATGAAGATTCTGGACTTAGGAGACACTAAGAGATGTGTGTGACGTTTGGCCCATTTTTCTCTTAAGGTATTTGCCAATGTGAAGTGGCCGAAAGACTTAGAAACTGAGAGGAAATATTGGAGCCTCAACTTGGTAAATATTACAGGTTGAAACCCAAAAAAGTTACATCCTGAGAGAGTAATGAAAACATAGAATTCTACTCAGATACAAGAATGTTTGTCAACTTAATTATATCTCTAAAAAGGCTCAAATTATTTTTAAAATTATCAAATGTATTTTTTTAGAACTGAGTTAAAAATATATGAGAATACAAAATGATAACATTGAACAAACTCCAGGAGAAATATGATAAATACAGACATATCAGAATTCTAAATATTGAAGTAAACATGCAGATAGTTTAACAGAATCAAATGAAAATTCTATGACTGAAAAATACAAGAATTGAAATAGGTGGCTCAAGGGATGATTTAATAGCTACTTAAACACAAATGATGAGAGAATTTGTGTCTTAGAAGTTACACTGGAAAAGATTCCCAGACAGAAGCAGTGAGAAAACAACAGTTAAAATCAAGAAAGCAGTCAAGATAGTAGACATATTCTTTGTGTAAAGTTAAGAGAGTGGAAAGGATAAAATAGCAAAACAATGTTTGATGAGATAATGGCTAAAAAACTGATGAAAGACAGTTAGTCATATATTCAAGAATCATTGAGAATTCCAAGCAGAAAAAAATTCAAAGAAACACACACTTAGAGATCAGTTCTCTGAGAAATACTGCTGCATCTTCCAATGGACCAACCCTCCTGCAGGGAACAATTATATTAGCAGTGAGTAATACATTTTAAAACTATGTGAATTCATTGTAGAGTGAAAAAAAATAGGCAGAGACTACAGTGGCTGTGTCACTTAAAGAAGGGAACCAAACTGGGTGAGATCTATACTTTTCCCCTGAGGAAGGTCTTGGTCTCTTTCTTGGTTCCTTTTCTTTGTTGTTGTTTTGTTTTTTGGTACCAAGGATTGAACTCGGGTCCTTGCGCTTGTGGGGCAGGCGGCAGAACCACTGAGTGAAATCCCCAGCTTTCATCCCTTTCTTGCTCTTTCTCTTAATAAAAAATTAACTCATGATAAAAATTAATGGACTTCATTGTGATATTTCCACACATGAATACATATTTTGTGTCTACTTTCCCTCATACCCTTTCTGCCCTCCCTTGTCTCCCTACCCTCCCATCTCTTTCCTCTTACATAATAGTCCTGTGTGGATACATTCTATCTCCTATGATACAGGATGACCAGAATCAAAAGCATCAGAAGCTAGAGCTGGATTGACAGAGTGACTGAAGATTGAGAAGGAAATTTAGGAAAGAAGATCCTGAGGACAATCCCCCAAATCCATGCATAATTTCTCCTAAAATTCTTAACTGTGCTCCCAGTGCCACATGGATAGGAGAGATTCCAGTGAGCCCAGTGGAAAGCAATAGTGAGAAGAACTATGAATGTGAAGCAGGGATCTCAGTTCCTGTGCACTACTGGAGAAATAGATTTAGAGTTAGAGTCCTGTCAAGTTAGAGCTGCTTGCTACATACTGTGGGCTTTCTGCTGAAGGTCCAGAGGTGCTACACTTTAAAAGACTATGTCTAAGGATTAAGGGAAAATACAGGGCAGATCTTCTCCAGTAAAATATAATAAAAGTTCAAGGTGATTTTTAAAGACATTTACTTTCGTAGCAGAACAAAGTTTAGGGTTTTTCAGGTGAAACACAAGAGAAAAAGAGCTTCCATAGTACATCACTCCAAATTTCTTGTATATATTATTTAAAAAGTCATTAGACATCCAAAGGAAGAGCCACAGAGAAGGATGGCCATAAATCAAGAGAAATAACAGTCAATAGAAACGAATCCTGAGATGACCCTGACATTGGGATTCGCAGACAAGATTTTAAGGTTACTAGTCTCTATATGGTCAAAGAAATTAAAGGAAAGATGGTCATCCGAAGTGCACAGAGGGGGAATCTGAAGAGAGGAATAGAGAAAATTCTAGAACTGAAATGTACAATATCTGAAGTAATAAATTCATTGGTTAGGCTTAACAGGAGGTAAGAAATGGTAGAAGAAATAATTATCGAGATAAAACCATATTAATTATTCAATCTGAAGCACAAAAAGATTTTATAAAGGAATAGGTCCTCAGTAACCTTTGAGATATAATAAGCAGTTAATAAATACATAATAGCAATGCCAGAGGAAAAAGAATGATAGGAAACTTCTTGAGGAAATGATGGCTGAAAAATTCCCAAACTTGGTATTAAACATCAACTTACAGACCCAAGAAATTCAATAAACATGAAATAAAGTTTTATGTGTAGGCACATTATAGTCAAACTATAGATCAAAGACACACAAAAAACCTTAAAAACGGACAGGCAGATAAAAGGAGTTGTAGCATCATCAATAAAGGAATAAGAAGACCGATTCTCAACAAAACAGAGAAAGCCCAAAGGTAAGAGAGTGCTTTATATAAAATAATAATTGCTAAGCTAGAATTCTAAAATCAGTGAAAATATGTCTTAAAAATAAATGCTGAATATTTCTCAAACCACCAAAAAACTGAGAGAATGAATCATTAGCAGACCTCCATCAAAGAAAATACTTAAGGGAGTTCCTCAGGCACAAGGAAATTAATCCCACATGGAGACATGAAAATGCAAAGAAATGAAGTACTGACTATATGAAACAATATGTTGTGCAATTTAAAATACATGTACAATTTTCAAGTGGCAAGGATGGTCCAAAAGGCAGTGGTTGGTAAGTGTACTTCAAGTGACTTGAAGTCACAGTACCATCTATATGAAGAGTAATTAAGAACATGATATGATATGAATGTTTGTCTTCCCCAGAATTAATGTGAAAATTTTAACCTTCAAGGTGATGTTACCAGGAGCTGAAGATTTTGGCAAGTGATTCGATCAGAAGGTAGAGCCCACATGAATGACACTAGTGCCCTTATACAGAGACTTGGAAGAGCTCATTGGCCCTTTTTGCCATGTGAGGTTATAAGGAGAATGCCATCAGGCTATGAAAGAGGGCTTTCACCAGATAGTGACATCCTTGGCACTTTGATTTTGGATTTATCAACTTCTAGAACTCTAGGAAATATAATTTTCTTATTTATCAGTCTAAGGTATTTTGTTAAAGCAGCTCAAATTGTCCAAGACAGAACACTATTTCCATTACAGTTAGAAAATATAGACTTCTATTTTGACTAACATTAGGATTTTGTATTTTAATCCCCAATGGAATCTTATAAGTATATAACATTTATATATATGATTTCCTTTAATATGTAGTATTCTTTATCTGTATTTCAGCAATATATAATGTATGTATATACAAGTACGTATCCATAATATGCATATACAAACAATTGTTTTTAGAGCAACAGAGCCTCTTAACTTCTGAACAGCAACACAGATTAGCAATCAAAGTCAACTAATAATAAAAAGACAAAGTATGACAATGAGAATACTTGTATAACATGTATTTTAAAAAATCATGTCACAAAATCTTCAAAGAAATTAGTTCCACACAGCAAGGTTGCTACTGGAAAAATAAGAAAACTTTAGAAACCAGACATCCTGTCTCCTTCAGTGCTAAAATAGTATGTTATGTTTATAAGAAACAGCAAGATAAAAACATAAGTAAACAAAATCTGCCAGAAAATAGTCAATGGTAAAATACATATTCACATTTTAGAACAGCAAATTAATGATAGGATATATTTGATAAACACGTCCATGTCCAGAATGCAGACTATATTATGGAACAAAAAAACACAATATTTTTTGTTATCATATGGAAGATGCAAAAATGAGAATAGTGAGACAAGTTCCAAGAAGAAAGTAAACAGACAGGACTGCAACATAAGAAGACAGAGTATAATCTGGGAGTGGCAGTGTTGGCAGGATGTGAGACAGCATTCTAGTTATGGCACTACTGTTAATTTATCAGTTTTGCTTTGTTGAGATAAGGTCTGACTGGGTAGCTCAGAGTGGCCTTGAGTTTGCAGTGATCCTCTTGCCTCTGCTTCGGAGGGCTGGTGTTACAGGCATGCACCACCACAACTGGCTGCAGTACTGCTCTAACAACACAAATCACATACATTTTGCATTCTAGTTGGCATGGAATAAATAAGTGATGCAGAGCAATGGCAGTGAGAGTGTTATTAAGGAAATAAAGCAGCATAAAAGAATACACAGTGAAAAATAGGTCATGGTGAATTTAGAAAGATGACCAGGGAACCCCTATGAGGAGGCAATTTTGAGTAAAGACCTGAATGAAGGCAGAGGTGGAGTTTCCAGGTAGAAAGACAGGTATAGACTAGGAAGGTACAGAGAAAATTGTAAATAGTTTTATAACTTGGAATAATATGATCGAAGACGGATCCTTTAAAACATTTCCTTTTGTAATCGTAGATCATATAATGGAAAATTATATAAACCATGCAATTTAATTAATGATATTGAAATATTTTTCGTGTCCCATCCATTTAAAAGGCCAGTCTCGTCTCTCTCTCTCTACCAAAAGAATGCCAGTGAACTTCTATAAGCATGCCTTGAAATTTTTCTTTAAATTGTTTTTCTTCTGACCATCTGAATCCAGGAACTGTGTGAGGCAAAAGTGAGCACGCTAATTTGGTAGTTTAGTATACATCTAAATTTAAATGTTTTTCCACATTCAAAACATTTTTACACAAAATTTGTTTAAAATCTTTGCTACGACTTTGGCAAAAAAGTGAAAAAAGTTGCAGATCTAAATCCTCCTGAGACACAAGCACAATTTTATATCCTGCAAATTAAATGTGTAAAACTTAATACATACACATCCTCCAAACAGTTTACTGGCAATAAGGTTGGAAATAATTCAAGTGACTAAAATAATTTTATATAGGTTGGCTTGCAAGTCATGAAAGGATAACTCTATTCAGCCTGAGCAGATACCTGTTCTGGTAAGGTCGTCCCTCTGTCCCAGGTGTCTCCATACTCAAACACATTCACTGTCCTGTCTGTCCCCATAGCAGTTGTTCCATGCTCCATTCCTACTGCTAAATTGTCTGGTGTCTATTTCCATTTTCTTATTTCTTCCTCTTCCCACCAGTAGATTGTGAGAACCTCTGTTTAATTCATCTTGATTTTCCATCCTTAACATAGTGCCTGGCACTCACATGTTAAGAATTGTATTGTCAATTTTGTGCAATCCTGTTACCAAGTAGAGCAAGATAAACCCTGCCTTAGACTAGACTAGTTCACAGCCTAGCTGGAGAGACAATATATACATGAATAATTGGTCTACAGAGTGACTGATGCACTCAAGAACATATATATCAGGCCTGAAGTTGCATTTCTGAGGAAATAACTCTTGAGCTGAGTTGTTCAACAAGCATTAAGCGTTAACTCTGCAGTGATATGCCAGATGGCTAGAGAATACAGAATTGAATAGAAAGAACATTTACCTCCTCTCCGAAGATTTACAACCTGGAATTAATAGTTTGAGTAAGAAATCACAGGTAGTAAATAAAAGTAGCAAGGCTGATGGCCAGTTTGCTGAACTGTTAAAATACTAAATTCTTCTACACCAGTGGTAAGCAGGCACCCTCCATTTGTTAATTATTCTGCCTCCCCTCAGTACCCCCAATCCCAACTCCCAGGGTCCTCAGACTTCCAGTGCACTAGCAACCAATGAATGGGTCAATACTCCTGAGCACTAAATATTTTATGTTATCCCAGGGGATGCACTTGGCCTGGGGAAAGGGGATTAGAAAAGTTGAAATAACAGTGAGAATTTGGCAAACAGCAGTTAAAGGCCAGAGTATGAAGTTCAAGCTGGGGAAGACAGGAAATGGAATTGAAGAGAAGGGCAATGAAGAGCCACTGAAAGATTTTAAGCAGATCTGCTTTTCAAAAATCATAATTCTGACCGAGTTTAGTATATAAGTGTTCACTAATGTTTGTTCAAAGATCATGGTGCTAATAAACTATTAGCAGTAACAAATGCTCTTGCTATGCATGTGTTTTGCTATTGCTCTTTCTGTTCCTGCTTGCTAATGATGAAAGAGCACCCACATTTGCAAGATGGCTAGTCATTATTTGGGATCTTGTCTGCTGATAAAACAAGAAAAGAGACCAAATGAGCAGAAGGAATTGATCCAGAGACTGTTTTCCTCAGCACAAATCTCTAACTAAGAAGAGGGAAAAGGAAGGCAGGCTTTATAAATGCTATAGACTTTCATGTAGGGAATTTGCTTCCTACTTGTACAAATTACAGAATCTATTATTCTACTATTACTCCCCTTTGCAACTGGTGATTTCAGTATTATAGACTTGGACTCTGAGTAACCACCTGAGGGAAATTCAAACTTGGTTGATGTGAAATGATTTTTTCCATTTCACTTATAACTTTATATCAAATAGTGATTGGATGCTGATAAATGGGTTTGTTTATTCATTACTGTGAACAGGCCTGAAATCCTTCAAAGGTTTGAATTAAAAAGTGCCAATAAAAAAGGCTTGATTGTATGAAAGTATTGATAGAATTGGTTCTCTATTACTTTAATCCCTTATTTCGGTAAGAGAGAATGTGTTTCTCATTAATGGATGTCCAATTAGATGATAACTAAACATCTAAAACAAGACCTGAACATAGTTCACTGTTCTTCCTAACTGGCAGCCATTAAACTGTAGTTACTGTCAATTATAATTCTATCATTGTGTGTATGTGTTTCCATATTCTACCTTAATAGTTAATGACAAATTATTTTCAAAATTATTTAGCACAAGTACTAAAGTTAGAATCCAATAAAGTATGTACAAGTTATCTTGAATTTACCTCCTTCAAGATAATGGAGTACTAGTCAGTCATAAAGAAGGATAAATTTGAGTCATTTGTAGGAAAATGGAGAATATAATATAGAGGAAATAAGTCAGTCACAGAAGGTTAAATATCTCAAGGTTTGTCTCATATGAGAGACCTAAAATATAAGTAATTTAAAGAGTAAAATAAAAGAGGCATGTTAAGAAACAGGGAGGTAGACTCAGTAAAGATGGGAAGGGGATCTGGAGAAGGAGGGAGAGGGGAAGCCAGGGTGAGAAAGCAGAGTAAAAATGATCCCGATATGAGTGTAATTACTACGTATCACAAACACAGTAATAACTTTTGCTTAAAAAAGACAGGTGCGATATGTTCATATGCCCAAAGGTCTGCAAAAATTTTGTCTTGGCAATAAACAACAGGGCACCAAAATTTAACACAGAACCGGGTGTCATTTACTACTGTTCAATATATTTAATGTTTTCTTAAGAATACAGATTCTCAACATTTCTCATTTCTCGCACAGTGGCCATGTGGGGCTCTTCCCATTTGGAGGTTCCTCTTCTGCAGCCCTGCTCTTGTAGCTCCAAGGCCAGCAGCTCAGGTGCACCCGGATGTCACTCCTCTTCACTCGGCACGGGTGAGCGCTCTGGAGGAAGAACGGACTCGAGTTTCTGCCAGCGCTCTGGAGGCCACAGGATATGTGTGGCGTGGGCATGCAGAAGTCCCAGGGAAACCTGAAACAATGGGAAACACAGAGAAAATAATGAAGAAGCGATTTTGTACAGGGCATCACTGATATCGTGAAATTCGAATTTGATTCAGATCTGATATGCCAGGGAAAGAAGGTAGTGGTTAAAAACAGTAAATACTTGGGCTGGGATGTAGCTCAGTGGTGCCGCCACCTGCCTCGCAAGTGTAAGGTCCTGAGTTCAATCCCCGGTACCAAAAAACCCAAGAAATACTTACATAGCCTTTTACAACTTTGTGTATATAATAGGCACCTTTAATCCTTATAAGAACCATTTGACGTAGGTATTATTATTTCCATTCTATAGCTCAGAAAAGTAATTCCAGAGAGGTTAAGGAATTTGCCAAAGCTACCAAGAACTGAACTCTGGTTTCAACCTGTTTATATAGATGCAGGAGCTACAGATCTAGTTCACAGTTTGGTTTCAGAACTTGTGACAGAATTCCTGTATCTTAGAGAGACTTTCTTGGTTGAAAAAACTATGGAGATCTGGAAAAAAAATTACACATTTTGTGAAAAATATGGTGTACGTCCTGAATGAGCAGCAAGAGTGAGTCGGGGGGCCAGGCAGGGGCCTCCACAGACAGCTTGCTGAGCAACTCTGAGCCAGTGCTCATGGTCAGAGGTGGAAACCAGGGCCAGCCCAACAAGTGAGCTGAGAAGCAAGGGAAAAGTATAGAGATCCTGGCGGACGGTAAAGAACCCCTTGGACGGACATCTGCCAGGAGGCAAGAGCAGGTAAGGGGGAGAAACTGCTCCTGGAGGACTTAAGGCCAAGTCCAGAGGTATAGAGGGACCCTGACACATTTTAGTCTCTCTGAAGACATCAACGTCAGGGAGCGAAAGAATGTGGCAGACTTATTTAAAATGTAGATCGGGGCCTATCCTCAGAGATCACCTTCCAGCTGGTCTGAGGTGGGACCTGGAAACCTGTGTCTTTTTTTTTGTTGTTATTGTTCATACCAGGTAATATTTTCATAGTATTTAGAAGCTTACAAAACATTCATATTTAGCACATATTTATTGAGTACCAGATGTAAATCAGATACCACATGGCCACTGTATCATTTTATTTTCTAATGTTTGTTCTATTTTTTTTTACATAATTAACATACAAATACTGCTTCTATTAAAGCTTCTCTGTCTACCACCAGATGCATTTAAAAAATCAGTTTGCCCACTCAAAGCAGGAGCTAGACATTAGGGAGAGACTCCCAAAAGATAACCAGAAACACAATGTAGGTTTGGGGAGTTTCAGGGGCGACCTTAACAAATTGAAATATAAACCAATAAACCCAAAGGGTAATAAGAAGCCCATGGGCTCAATAAAGGATTTTTTCCTTCAAATTATTTTGAAAATCAAACCTATAGAAAATTTGAAAGTATGGTACAAAACCAGCTCCACTCACCAAAAGCCAAGCAGTTATTGACATTTGGTTGCATTCATTTCTCTCTCATTGAATGTTTATATGTGTATAGGTATAGACATATTTTTTCTGAGCTATTTGAAAATGATTGATATCATGCTGAATTTACCCTTAAATACTCCAACATGTATCTCTTACAAACTAAGATTCTTTCCTATATGAACCCAATATCATTATTATATGCAAGATATTTAATGTTAATACAACAATATTACTTAGTATACAGTCTACATTCAAAATTTTCCAATTGGCCCAACAATGTCATTTTTGGCTATTTTTCTTTTTTAAATTCACCATGTAATCAAAGATCACAAATTGCAATTGGTGGTCATTGTTTACTTCCATTTCCATTTAGTTTATTTTAACCAGGTGTCCAAGACAGTTGTCCCACAAAAGGTTCCATATCTAGAATTGCATGATTCACTTCCCTCATAGATAGATGCAAGTTAAATGTTTTTGGCAAAAATAAACTCAGTACTGTATTTTTCCTTTCTATAACATTGGGAGGGGCATAAAATACCAGTTTGTTCCACTGTTGTAATGCTGTTTGGTAGCTTGACAAAGGTGATAGAGAACAGATTTCACCATTCATAAGCACATCTTTTCTTGTAATTAATATTAATCTGTGAGATATTCTGAAATGTCAGCAGCATTTCACCTCTCAGTTTTATCATGCATCAATGATCCTGCTTTAATTAGTCATTACATGAGGGATTACAAAAACAATGCTTTTTCTCCATGTTTCTTTTATATTTATTAGCTGCCATTGTTCTCTAAAAACAAGCGCTTCCTCTTTCTCAGCCCCAACTTCTCGTATTTTAATACTGAAGATTTCTTTTTTAAGTCAAAATCTATTACTTTCTTTTTTATGTTGGATGCTCAGTGTGCTTACCTTGTACCTTGTGCCTGTTTCAGCTGCAAACAGATGTTTCCTTAAAGGATCTTATTTTCTTTAAGCAAGGAATATCATTTAGAAACCAAAGTCAGCTACTAGATTTGCTTATAGTTCCTGGGTGTCAATTAACTCTTTCAGAGAATAAACAGCACCAAAAGGCACTCCCTCACCTCCTCCATTCTATATTTTCTCCCCTTTGCCCCAACTAAGCACCCTGGCTTTCTGCAACTGAACACATTCATTCTTTTATACTTTCCTAAAACACACACACACAATAGTTTTAGGATGACTATAACCACCACCCCAAATAAATTTATTGAGCAAAAGTCAAGATTTCTTGGCAATTATTATGGCTGTTTTATTAGTTCATTTTGTGTTCCCAGTACCTGAACACCACAGACTGGTGAGTTAGAAAGTGGTTTGCTTCGTCTCACGGTTCTGGGGGTAGGTGCACAGCTGAGGAGTCCCATCTAGTGAGAGCTGTCATGATGACAGAGTCCTGATGTGGCATGGGACACGACAGCAGGAGACAGGGTTGCCTCTGTATATGTGACTGTCTGGTCTTCTTATAAAGTCACTGGGATTCTGTCCCGGGGGGTTGGACTCAGACTCTCATGTCAATCATCCCTGAAAGGTCCCACCTCCAATCTCCACAGTGACATTGTTTCGACCCTCTTAATAGTGCACGAGGGGGCTTAAACTCCAGCATGACAAGGAGGGCAGCAAACAACTTTCTAACCCTAGCAGTTCTTAAAGTACATCTCATTTTAAGGAGTTTGGCAGCGTCCTTTGCTCCAAGTTAGTTTCAATCACTTCCTTTTTTTCCCTCCAATATATACGGTGGACTCTCGAGTTACAACCGACCTGACATATGAACAACTTAGGTTACCACCAGAATTTTAGTTTTAACTTACGAACAGAGTCTTGAGTTATGACCCAAATGCTGGCTGTTTGTGCTTCCAGATGGTCTCAGATACAGATTTAACCCTTAAAGAGTTCTAGAGGGAACATTATAACATCCTTTCCTGTGTGGGGTTAATTGAGAAATTCTGGGCCAGTGTCTCTCTAAAGACATTGAGATCTGCCTGTACACAGGAGAAAGACTGTGAAGGCTGTGGAAAGGAGCCTGGGCCCTCAATTGACCAACCTGAGTTACAGCTATCCCGGGAGAACAAATTGAGTCTGTAAGCCAAGGGTCCACTGTAGTAAGCTACTGTTTCATGTACAGGTTCCTTTGTTTCTATTTATATTCAGCTTTGGACTTCGCTCTTGTTACTTTGTTTGATTCAGTATTATTCTTCAATGTATAAACATTTACATGGCTCAAAAGTAAAAATTATTTTGAAAAAGTGTATTAGACACAATGATGCCTCCTCCCCAAATGCCCGCATCCTGTCAGAACTTGTGAATATTACAAGGCAAAGGGGAATGGAGGCTGCTCATCAGTTGAGTTTAATGAGAGTATTCTGCATGATAAAAGGGACCCAATTTCAGCACAAGGGTCCCTACATGTGAAAAGTATTTAGAATATATTCCAGACCATCCTCAGCACCCATGCTAATAGTGTAAAGGGACAGGAGAATTCCCTAGGCCTGAATGATCCGTCCTAGCATAACAGTAGTTTTCATCTAGGTTTGTTCTAGTTTGGGCTCAACTGAGTTTGACAACAGCTGGTCTCATTCTCTTCCAAAATAACCTTTTTTATATTTGATAACTGCTACTCTGTTCTATCTCAAGCCTTTCCCTTGCTTTTCCAAGTTGTTTAACTTTTTTCATAAGAATGATTTGCCAATCTTTTAACTTGGCTGAACTCTTGCCAATATTTGCTTGCTTGCTTAGTTTCAGAGCTCAGGTTTGGACACAGTGATTTAATTCTGGCTTTTAAATAAACAATTATTTCCCTGAAACTAATTTATGGTTCTTTTATTCCAAACATTTATTAAAGATACTACTCTTGCTTCCTGAAAAACATAATCTTCAAAACTATGAATAATGGTAAGCATTCTATCAGATAGATAATATCCATATTGAACATAAACATGATATGAAAATGCAAAATCCAGTTTTATTTAAAATACTAACTAATATAAAGAAAAGAGCCTATTCACTAACTTCATTATCTTGTCATGGATGTTTATTTTTTGTTGATAGGTCTACAGACATGCAAAGAGTATAGTGAATATAGAAGGATATAAAAATCCAGAAATATATGAACATTTTCAAATTAAAAGTTATGCTACAGGAACAGCTTTGCCTTCCACACCTGCAGTATTAATTAGGGTTCTCCAGAAAAACACAACAGGATGTGTATATATAAGGAGATTTATTTTAAGGAATTAGCACATGTGATTGTGGAGGCTTGGCAAAGTCTAAAATCTGATAGAGAAGACTGGCAGACTGAAGACCCAGGGAAAACATGCACTGTGAGTCCAAAGGCCATCTATGGGTGAACTGGGAAGACCTGAGGCTGTGGACAAGATGCCAGGCTTTCTGTGGGCTCATTTCTTCTTGCTCAGAGAAAGTCAGCCTCCTGCTCTATTCATTCCTTCCACTCATTGGAGGAGGCACACCCACATTACAGGATAATTTGTTTTACTCAGCACTCACTAATTTAAAATGTAAGTCAATCCCAAAATTCTCTCACAGAAACATCCAGAATGTTTGACCAAATATCAGGGCACCATGGCCCAGCCAAGTTGACATATAAAATTAATCATTCTCCTCTTCCTCCTCCTCCTCCTCCTCCTCCTCCTTTTTGTTTTATTCAGTGTAACACTCAATGCTTCTACATGCAGGGCAGTATTTTGGATGATATACACATACTGACTCACTCAATTCTCGCAAGAACTCTCAAGGTAGCTACTATTAGTGTCTTTACTTCGTGGTTGACAAAGCCTAGGCACAGTAATATATTTTTGGAACTAAGACTCAAGTCCATGAACTATGGATCTAGAACTTCTATATAATAATTCATAAATTATTTTTTCATCCAAATGAGACACTTTTGATGGGCAGAGAGGGCTTTATTTTAATTAAGAAGGGATAATGACAGGAAAATGGGAGAGTCATGGACAAATCAGGATATGGCCACCCTACTGATAAAGCTTCTTGACACTGCGAAGCCCCACATCTTTTCCTGAGAAAACTAGATTCACTAAAAATAAATGCTCTTTGTTATGGGCTGAATTTTGCCCCCCTAAATTTATATGTTGAAGCTTTAATACCTAGTACTTCAGAATGTGACTATATTTGGAGATACAGCTTTTAAAGGAGGTGACTAAGTTAAAATGATCTCCTTCTCCAGCTGATAAGGAGAGTAGGGAGCCAGGAAAAAAGCAGATATGTGTGTACGTGGGTGAAAGAGGACACAGTGGGAAGGAAGGTGGCCATCTACAAGCCAGGGGGAGAGGCTTTGGAAGAAAACAAACCTACTGACCCTTCATCTTGGACTTTCAGCTCCAGGACTATGAGAAAATAAATTTCTGTTGTTTATGACACACAGTCTGTGGTATTTTGTTATAACAGCCTTAAGGATATACACATGAATAAAAAAGAACACAGAGATACAGGTCAAGGCCATGCTATGTCCCTATACTCACTCAAAAGAGAACAAACAATATATTGAGGTAAAAAGGAAAAACATTTTTGTTATTGAACAGGAAAGAGACAAGCTTAAGCATGTACAACTCTTCCAAGATGCGGCATCCTTCCAACAACTACTCTAGTGTGGCTCTTAGATGTCTTGCAAAGGTCCATGTGTTCAAGGCTGGTTCCCCAGCCTGTGGCTGTGCTGGGAGGTGGTGGAGCCTTTCAGGGGTGGAGCCTAGCGGGAGGTCTTCTGGTCACTGGGGGGTGTGGCCTGAAGGGGTTACTGGCAACCCTTTTGTCATTAGCTAGCATAAGTTCTTAATTTTGGTAATAATGGAAATTAAAGCTAAAACACAAATTTATAGGAAAATATTTAATTGGACAGTCAGAAGGAAGATGGGAAAGGACTGCAGCTTAGGTGTGGAAGGAGCCTGGCCCACCTAGAAAAATGAATGGCCAGGTTTTAAGGATCAGCTAGGGGGCTGGGGTCCAGTTGATCACTATCTCAGTCCTGGTGTCATAGCTCTGGAATGCTTTTGGCTGAGGGGTGGCCTCATTTTAAGGTGATGGCAGGTTCAGGATAAGACCTGGAGACCTCCTGGGCATAGTCAAATGTCCCTGGAAATTCTCCATCCTGGTGTCCTCAAACTTGAATGGGATAAGAATATGTAAATTCAGAGCCCATCACCTTTATTTTGCCAACTTTTAGACAAGCACTCCCTAAATGATTAACATGTCTCTATGCAGAGCTCAGAAGAGATTTGACCCAAGATTGACAGGAAAAAGGATGCAAAATAAAAGTTAGGCTTTCTTCTGCTTTTATTTACCTATCATGCCTCTGTAGGCCCAAGTGAAAAGTCATGGTTTATAGCAAAAATGGCTTTTAAGTCCCTGCCTGCCCCAGGAGAATACTTAAGTCATGCTCTTACTAAGCAGCAGGTAAGGGCCAGGATCTTGCCCACTTCCTCATCCCTGTAATCATCCCTGACTACATTACTGTTATTGAGAAGCCAGGTCCTCACATGGTGAGGTCCTGATGCTGCAAGGAACTGGCAACACACCTTGATTTTTTTCTGTCTTTGATGAAAGATTTCAGACAAGACATGGAGGGCATTGTATAGAGCATGGGTAGAATTTTTTGGAAAATGATAGATTTTTTCAGAGCAAGAGAGAAAGAGGGAATACATCTTCAAACATGGAAGTGGGTAAGTGTCAAAACAGCAGTTGCACTGAATGAGGTCTCAGATTATGTTGATATGATTACTGGATCTCTCAAGGAATATCCTTTCCTTCCTCTGAGGTCCATGTATTGCACAAATCGAATGGGCTGTGTTTCTATACTGCAGAAAGAAATAGGTCCCTGTTTATTCCTTAGTTGGACGTCTCCATTTGGTTTGTTTTGAGAACATGAGGTTTACTCAACCCCTCACCAATAGTCTGAACTTTCTATGGGCCCTGGACCTTATCAGCACACCAAGAGGATGTTACATTCACTTGAGCTAAAGTTTACAACTACAAGCTTGTGTGGATCTTATCTATAGATAATTATTAAGAAAAAAAGGAAAAGAAAATCACATCTTGCTTTTCTAGTAGCCCTGAGCCACCTGTCTCCAGACCTGGTAATGACTAACTCTCTTCCTTACATTCTAGTTGCATCACTTTGTCTCCTATCCTAGTCATTAGGAGTACAATCTCACCTGTTTTGATACAGGCCCAAAAGCAAGGTGCCAATCAGTCATGACTGAAATCTCCAGAAGTGGGGGCCAAAATTAATATCTCTTTATAAGCCAATCATCTCAGGTATTTGTTACAGTAACAGAATGCTGACTAATCAATGAACTGACCTAACATCTTACTGGGACCTGGGTCTCCTTAGTCATTTGTGTCCCATTGTCTCCTTCAGTGGATTCACGATATTTTTCAGATATAAGGAATCCTATTTTATAGTAAATTTTAAAGTACAACAAAAATGAACAATTAAATTAAATGAACTAATGAACATCTCTGAAGCCTTGTCTGATCGGCACATTTTAGTATCCACTGAATGTGAAAACAGGGCTACCCACACGTATTAATGAACACCTTACAATAATTCTGCTTGTCCCTAGGGGATCCTGAACCCAGAGATTGGGAAGCAATGATCTAGAACAGTTGTCACTAAATTGCTTTGATTGTTTGGGCCATCAACAAACAATTTTAAAATTCACCCTCATTATTTATATTTTAAAATTACATTTCAAATTAACAATCCATAAAACGAAACATATACAAATCTCCCTGTATACAGTGTATCACTATACTCATCATGTGAATGCTGACACTCCCTGCTTCAGAGAGCACTACTCTGGAAAACACCCTAAGTACTAGCTGGAGAGTGATCACTGCCAGCAGTCAAGCAGTTTGTTTTGTCCACAGAAGGCCAAGGAACCTCATGGAGTAAATTTACACTGCAGTGCTTGTCTTTGGTTGAACTGGCTCCACTGAGAAGTTATCTTGACATCCGGTGGACACAGCCTTCACAAAGCCAGCTTTTCCTCAGGGAGCAGGGGTACAGGCGCATGCTGCTGGGGTTCCCTGCATGCTCTTCATAGGTCAACTGTCTGCAGAACAGGGCTCCCTTTCTTGGCCTTGGGGCACACTCTTTGAGGGAAGAGCTTGCAAGGGCAAGAGAAAGACAAGGTAAAGCAAGGGTCCTGAGGTAGGGGAGAGGAGAAATCACAGGAAAGGAGATGGGAAGAGTGAGCATATTTTAAAGAAGATGTTCAGAACCAGATCCATGTTCAGAAGAGTATCTGGGTGAGAAATGAAATGAACCACAAACTTTGTAGGTTCATCTGATTAAAATGTTTTCTAAGTAGGAAATACAAACACATTTTATCTGCATTATTAACAAATAGAATCTGTTTGATGAATGAACTTAGCAGATGAACAGGGAGAAATTTCCACATAAACAAGTCAGATTATATTTATTCTACAATATTAAATTACCTATAATTATTTTTCAAAGTCATATCAAATTGGAAGAATATATACACTATGAAGAATATTGTCTTAAAGTAAGTGCTGATTTCTCAAGGCTTAAGGAAATGTCCATTTTCCAATCTGACACCCAAGGTACAGGCATATCTTTCCAACATCTTCATGATGCTCTAATCTATATAAATAGGAAAATCCACACTCTTTAGAAAATGATATGGGGTGACGTGAGGGCTTCTGTAATCACTGCAAAATGCCATGATGGGTCGACGACAAACAACTCCTGCCAAAGAACTGTGGTGCAATCTTAAAAGATACAATATGAAATTTGAAACACATACACTTGTAACCCATGTATTTTAATTCTTTTGCATTTATGGCATCTTCTCAAGCGCTCATTGTAGTATATTATAAAGATAGGTAAAGCTGACCTGGATTCCCTCCGGTGACTGTAATTCCCATCCCACAAATATGAACAACACTAGGGAGAAGAGCAGCTGGTCACAACCGGCCCCAGGGTCCTGGGATGGGTGATTTGGCCCACTGATGACTTTGGCTATTTGACCTCTGTTTTCTCTCTAAAGTTTTCCATAATACAGTGTCAGTGTTAATTTGCTCACTGTTAGCCAGCGAATACTTCTGGTGCTGTATACAGAAGCGCTCCAAACCCTCCTGAATTGGGAACCACAGAGGAGGATGCTGTAGCCACTGTTGAGGCCGGGGCTGGGAGTGGTGTGTAGACAAAGAGGTGACTGGAGAGAAACTCAGGACCTTGCTCGCACCTCTGCTTTGATTTTATGCATTCACCCTGAAGTAGCAAGAGGGGGTGCTGCCCGACAGTGCAAAGGTGCTACCTTCCTGACCCCACTTCTTGTCACCATTTTGTACCCATTTCATCATTATATATCAACAATAATATTAAAGGCACATCTGTAAACAACAACCTGTGCCTGGTGCACCCGGGAGGCGGGGCCTGTGGGACAAGATGGAGTTGGTACAGGTCTTGAAGTGCGGACTGCAGCAGCAGGTCACTGGCCACGGCAGCTTCCGTGGCTTGCTGCGAGTTTTCTTCTTCGCCAATGATGTGAGGGTCGGTACATTGGTGGAAGAAGACAAATACAGGATAAGCAATTTTTTGGACGTCATCAATGGGTTATGTACACCACCGAAATGAATGGCAAAAACACTTTCTGGGATCTGGATGGAAGCACGGTGCCTCCCAAGTGGCATCGCTGGCTTCACAGTAGGACTGATGACCCTCCAACAACTCACCCTCCGATGGATCATAAATTCATCTGGAGAAACCATAAGTTCACTATGACTGGCACTCCAGAACAGTATGTGCCTTACTCCACCACTAGAAAGAAGATTCAGGAATGGGTCCCACTTTCTACAGTGTACCAATAAAGATGATGAGAACCAGCTGCAACATGTAAAACACGGGCCTTCCATGGAATTGCACTTTTACTGTCTACTGTTAACTTGATTAAAATTGTTTCACCAGAAAAAAATAAAAATAAACAACAACCTGAGAGTGAGAAAGAGAGAGAGAGAGTAGAGCAAAACAATTCCTTAATAGCTACCATAAAAGTGCGCTTTCTCATAGATACTGGCAAAAACAAATGCATGGCCTAAGTAAATCAAACAGAATTGGAGATAGAGTAAATGCAGGCAAAAATAATTTTCACATAGAGAAATGGAAAATTGCAGTGTTCAAAAATATTATCAAAATGATATTTTTTAAAAGACAAGAATAGAAACAATGCCACCTACCGTGTTTTCAAATGTGGATTAACACAACCAGGCTGGATGGAACACTGCATTTTTTTTTTTTTTGTACACCAGACAAGGTTGATAAAAAGAAGCTACCTACCACTTTCAAATTCTGGAGATGCTTATCTCCATAGTACTTAGCAGATAAACACCACTCGGGTTAAAAGAAGATATGGATATGGACAGGCAGTGGAGCTTCCACCCTAAGTAGGCCCTGACTCTCATCTACTCGAAGACAAACTGGTATGAACAAAGCTTGGGCTGCACAGGGGAGTGGAGGGAATGAAACAAGAAATGCATCAAACCTCCTAAGATCTAAGTTTTGGTGAGTGCAAAAAAGAAAAAAAAAGAATTAGATTGGTGAATGGAGGAGAGAAGAGGGCTCTGGGAAAAAAAATGGAGAAACAGGGTAGAAAAACCAGGAAGGGGCAGCAGCAGATAAGGGCAGGTGCAGAGGCTCCACAGCAGCGGCAGCACAGTGTAAACATTTTTCTGTGGGGACCGAACCTCTCCCACTGGGCTCTCTGGTGTCACCATCCAGAGAGACTCAGGCAGCACACCAGTTCTGCGAAAAAGGCACCATGCAGAAAACCTCAGCGTGGTTCCCTTCCTCCTCTGAGCCCCGGGAACAGTGGAATCTAGGAGTATTTCCCTCAGACAAGAACTCTTTCCTTCCTGAAGGTGCAGTTCAGCTCCACAGCACCTTAACAGCAATTCCAAAATCCAAAGATCACCCCTACACACACACACACACACACACACACACACACACGCACACGCACAAATAGTGTTTTGTAGTTTCTGGTAGCAAAACAGGACTTGACCTGAGCTGTCATGAAATGTCTTTGTTTATCCCATCAATGTCCCAATTCATACTTTTGGCTGTAGAAGAATGAAGGTGCACCCGACTCTTCTGAGAGAATTGTTCCATATGGTGTAGGCAATGACATACACAGACCCTCATACCTCGGTCGGGATTCCCCGAAGCTGGCTCTAATGTGCTGGAAACTTCCCTGTCTTGAGGGTAGATCTTCCGAGAAATCCCCTGCCTGACTGTTATCTAGAACATTCTCCTAATCCTCCACTGAATTTCAGAGTTGAGATAATGAAACAGGTTGATACAATGTAATATTTTGCCATTGAAAATTAAAGCCACACGCTTTACAAAAGATTCAAAATGAGACTCTCTTTCAAAGGCCTCATTCTAGGACAAGTGTTTTCCTTCATTACCAACACTTTTAACTTTAATCATTTCAAAGCAATTTTCCTGTTCAAGACTTAGCTTTAATCAGAATGCATTTTCAGGTCACTTCATGGCCTCTTCATGATTCTCTCTAGATAACTACAGAATCATGCATAATCACTCTAGTCCCCACAAGGCACCCTCAGTGAGTAGTTAGTTCAACATTTTATGCAAAAATAGATATAAAACAGGCCTCTAGGGGTATCTTCAGCTAATTTTCATGAATTAATTTCCCAGGATTAATGTTTATGCACCAGCCTCTTTACCACATAATCAAATCAATGGAGATGAAGTGGTCTAACTCCTTATTTTGCAGCTTGATTAAGCAGGTGATGAAATACTTGAATATAATTTGGACAGTTAGCAACTCAAAGCATTCACAATAATCCACTGTGGATGGATGACATTATTGACTGATGTCTCATTGTTTACTTGTGTTCTCCCTTAGTAGCTGGTGTTCCACATGCTATCTCTATGTAGGAAATAAAACTTCTCATAAACACACTTGGAGAGAGGTATAAAGTCTTTATTGCCATTGCCATTGTCTTAGACCATATTTAGACCAACTGGGCAGCAGCCATTGAGGCAGAACTAGTGCGCCATAGTGAGTGGATTTGCACTGACACGGTGTCTGTTGCTGTGGTGGGTATGTGGTGGATGTAAGCTATTGTGGAGTCTTCTGGTGAGGTCATCTATACTCATTTTAGGTGCCAATCTGGCCTCCAGCCTCTGTCTATCCTCCTCTCCCCACTTCCTTTCTTTTATCCTTCTTTTGAAGTAAAAGGGAGGAGTCTTACAAACTAAAGAACCGGCAATAAGAGAAGATAAATAAAAGTGACAATGACAAGTCCCAAGATGGTGGCTGTGAACAGCACCACACCTAGGACTCTACTTAGCCATCAGGGAGCCAAGGGAAGAGCAAAACATTCTAACTTGACACAGTTCTTTTATGAGAGCAAGCGACTTTCAATTTTGTAAGGGAAGCTAAGTTTTTGATTAAATTTCTAGAAGGTATTTCTGACATAAGACCACAGCAGGTTCCACAAAAAAGGCTGAAGCAGAATGCAGGCTTCTGGCAATTGATGAATATTGTTCTGCAAGGGACTAAGGTGATACAGATTCAAGTGTAATTTTCTAGAGATCTAACTGAGTCTAATAATAAGAATTTAGGTTACCTACAGGCTAAGGCAGATAGGATGCACTTTAAATTATCTTTTCTAAATATCATTTCTATCTTGATGTATAAGACTTGTTTTGAGCCATTTGTGTCTGCAGATAATTCCTGATCTCGAATTACTATTTCGTGTCCGTAAGAGAAGGATAAGTCTGAGGCAATGATCCTCTCTGCTCTGCCTATCTCCTCAGCCTGGACTCACACCCTGGCAAGAGTGGTCAGTCACAGCTGTAGCTCTTACTTTCCATCAGACCCCTACATCAAATTCTAGATGGTTGTGTTACTAAAAAATAAAATAAAATAAAATAAAAAGTCATTGAAAGAGTAGTGTGAGCCCCTGCAAAACAGGCGCTTCTGGAAACAGATCTACCAGGTGCTTGAAGTTTTCAAGGTGCTCAGAGTGTAGCAGGATGCACTTTGCTAAGGTCATGAGAACCATGAGTATGGCATGTGCAACAACCCCAGCCTTACTGACACTTGCACATTTGTGCGAGTCTCTTCCATCGCCTACTCCCCATACCATAGGTCCCTACAGTCCTTCTCTCCAACCTGCATAGCCAAGGGAAGCACCTGACCTGGGCTGCACCACTTGGACACCCGCATCTGGGACTGTAAGTATGAAGAGGGTGACATAAAGGCACAGTTTCAGGGGCAGATTCATGAGCGCTAGGAAGATTTACTGGCAAAGAAACCAGTTGTCCTCCTTACAACCTGGCTCCTGTGGTGGCATAGGGATGACGTATGTAGCTAATTCTCAAATCCCCAAGCCTGATTTTCACCCCACCCATTCTGTATGCTACCAAGATCCTTCCCTTTTTCTGCTTAATTTAGAAGGAAAAATTAAAAATCGAAATGAATTTGTGTGGTCAGTAATCAAGATACTTGATACGTACACTGCTGTGAAAACATTGACAAAAGAGCTTGTCTATAATGAGAATAGAAACTCAGTCTATTCATTCTTAATTCTACATTTAAGGAAACTAAGGCCCATAAATATTTCCCAAAGCCACTTAGATAGAGTGGGAACACAAATCCTACCGCTAGCTCTAAGTTCAAAGCCCTGTTTGCTATACCTGTCAGTGAAATGAGGTGCAGAGCCCTGGAGATTGCAATGTTTGGCAAGGGGCCCTGCATTGATGCTTTCTAAGCCTGCTTTTACACAAGGGAAAAGTGAGGTCTTTCATTTACCACCGAAAAAACAAACATTGCACATTAAGGTTTGTACACAGCCATGCCACTCTATTTGGGAAGTGTTGCTGATTTGTGGCAGCAGGGCATGTTACAAGCCACTGGGCTGTAAGGAACATTTGCTGGCAATGACAAGAAAGCCAGTGCTTATTACAGCAGCATGGTTATGTCAATGTGCATAAAAGACCCTGAAAAAAGAAAAAACGTGGTAAGATTCTAAACTGCACTCCTTTACCCAACACAACAGATGTGTAACACCCTGCCATATATGAAACACAGGGCAAGGTGTTTGAAATCTGCCAACATGCAGGATATATCAAACTAACTCATGGAACTTACAACTCAGAGGGGGAGACAATTGTCATTTACTTGATCCATGGGATGGATCTGGCAGAACTGGAGAAGCAGAGGCTTCTGGGAATGCGAGTAATCCTGTGAGTAAGAAACCACTGAAGAATTAGGAAGAGAGACAAGTCCTAAACTACAACTGGGGAGGCCACCTCTGATCACAAGTGTGGTAGAGCAACAGACCAGGCAGGAGAGTTTTGCAAGGTGTTAATGAAAGATCTGATGGTGCACAGGACCAAAGGAAAGACTTTCAAAATGAAATCCCAATTTTCTAGCATGGTACACATGGCCCTTCATAAATATGCCTATGCCTATACTCACTTTCTTCTCAGCTTTCCTCAACTGGTACTTCCTTGAAAATCCCTTGCTCGGTTTTCTGCCTCCCAGAAGGCTTTCTTCTACTTTCCCCTACATATCTCATCTTCTGTCCAGATATAGTTTACATGTCTCTTCCTCCTAGAAGACTTCCTATTCTCTTTCCCATGTAACGCCCTGAGCACACTTAGGTCTAATAATTATCAGAGGCACAGTTGTGATCTATCTAGTTCCTTTCTTCCTATTGAGTGTGAGCTTCTTGAAGTGGGCATGAGTTCATATTCCAAACACATGGCAAAAAGGAGAAGGAAAATGTTTCAAAAAATGTTTCTCAATGATTAAAAAATGAAACCAGAGACTGTGTGGCTATATATTGGATACATTGTGACAACTGATCAGAAATGGGAGCTGAGAAAAGAACGACGACGGGTGGAGATGACCAGCATTTTTCACCTGCATGGAAAGATGTAATGCCATTAACAAGACCTGGAACAAAGTAGGAGGAGCAGAGTTGGAAAACAATACTGCTTTGGATTATTCAATTAGAGATTCTTATCCTGTGTTATGGGAAGACACCCTGCACACAGCTGAAAGCCGGGGCAAGATTGCCAAGTGGAACTCAGATTCAGGGGTTATCAGCTGTACTCATGGGAATGCAAATTATCACCTAGAGAAGAAGAAACCAAGAGTACTAAAGACAGACACCTGAGAAAGCACAGCATTTCAGAGGCAAAGCTAGCAGGCTATCAATCATGCACAGCAATCAATACACTTGGACCCACCCCTCCCTGGAGCTCATGAGACACAGGCACAAGTGGAGTGCACTGCTCAGCTTATATAAAGGAGGCCACTGATGACAAGGACAGCAGAACAAAGCGTGAAAGCAAGGGGAGGGAGTGATCATAAATCATCTTTAAAGCTGCAGCGACTCACTCTTTTGACTGAGTCTAGAGAACACAGAAAGACCTCAACAAAACCTTAGAATTCTGTAAATTACATTCACATAATGTGGTTATATATCTGTATATATGCACCTGACTCAGATTAAATATATAATGCAAAGCAAACTAGCAGAGTAATTAAAATAGTTCCTCCAATGGAAATACTTTTTTTCTTTTAGAAAGATAAATGAAGTGCTTTCTAAAAAACTTAGCTGAATTTTATATGAATTGCCCAAGCTTTCAAAAATCACTATGGTCAGAGGCAATCTTGTCTGTGTAAAGCAATCATGCTACCAAAATGGCTATGTGCCATTTATGAGGAATCATTATACATATTTCAGTTTAAATATTATGATCCATCTAGCCATTTTTTTCCCCAAGTAACCACTAAGTGGATTAAAGTAAAAATTAAATTACTCTCTATTCTTTCCCTACTTTTATTACTGTAAAGAACCTACTTGTCCTGTTGGGAAATCACCTTGTTTGTTTGTAAAGCACAGTTTAAATAACCAGTGAAGTAATCCTACTATGATCCTGTTAAAAGAATATCGGTCCAATGAGTCCCAATACTGACACAAAGTTCCTGAATATATAGCTCTCATTGTGAGGGAGAAATAAGTTAATGGAGTCATTTCAGCTTCATAAGCTTTCTCTTGCTTCCAAGATTTTTTGTTTTCTAAATTTTGAGTTCTCCCACATCATAGTTATCTGGCTTTTGTATTTGATTATAGTAGTTAATTCAGAGAAATCTGTTGAGGGTTTTTCAATGTTCAATCAATAAACACACTGGCACAAAGCCAGGTGCTGGAATGCTCTGTATGAGATACTCAAATGTCAATGTACTGAAATTGCTAAAAGCAAATAATGGTCTTTTGATTATGAATGAGAATGGTTATTGTTTGAAATTCAATAATACCAGAATATTTAGGGCTAAAATTTATAAAATGATGGGCAGTCCATGTTAAAGATGACAGATTAGCAGTGAGATAAGTAATGGTAAGATGAATATACACTAGAAGAAATCCCACACGGCTGTGTAGTTTATCTGCAGAAAACTTGTACAGTCCAAGTTATTGTTTCCACAAGTAGACAGAATAATTCTAAGTCATATCTCTTTTCTGTACATGGGTTATACATATACCAGAGAAAAGGTTGATCATTCTTATAGCCTGAGGAAAATATAAGAGGTAAATTAGTTTTTCAGAGCATACTTGTAAATTAACTGGAGACTACCTACTGCTAGAAATGATACATGAGTTTAAAGTTCAGATAATTTAACCTTGGCTGTGGTTTGAAACTTTTCTTAGTGGGTAACAAAAGAAATGTTTCTCATTTATTTTTGGTGTTTTGAGACAGGATCTCACGATGTCTTCCAGGCTGCTCTCGAACTCACTATGTATCCCAGAATGGTCTCAGTCCTCCTGCCTCAGTCTCCCAAGTGCTAGGATTACAGGTGTGCACCACCACACCCACCTGTTGTGTGATATATTTAGATTGATTCTTGTATTGCCAAAATCTGAGCTTGTCTACTACAACTCTTGATACTTCATAAATCCAGAGATGATGTTAAAGTGCCAGGGCTTCAAGCCTAAGAAGGGAGACGCAAAAGACCCTTGTGGTCCTGAGGCAGGGTAGAAACACTCACTGCCTTGTTGGAGAAAGAGAGGTTTGGCCCTCCAGTCCACAGACACTCTCTGTGCCACACTCCCAGTGTTAACGACATTGTGATCTGCTTCTCTACAGAGTGTGGTGGAATAAGATCTCACAAAACACTACTAGAACTTGTCCTGTCTTTGGATGAAATCTTTTCATGAAAACTCCAGGCCATACTTTTAGCCCACAGCAACCAGTACTAACTGGCATTTGGGATCACAGTTTCAAGGAATTTTCTTTTACCTTTGAATGATTTGATTTTTCTCCAGTTGGTTTCTCCGTGTTTTCTTAAACTTGAAAAGACAACAGCTTCATTACCTTAAAGAAATTTTAATGCAGGCCTGGGCCTGTAGGGTGGATGTCCTAACCCAGAATAAATTCATCGGCCAAAGAGAGAGAAACCTGATGATTCAGAAATAACAGCTCAGCACCTATGTTCCTAGAAGCCTGTGATGTATAGAGTCCAAGGAAGAATATAGACAGAGCATCCATCTCAGAGGGCAGAGAGCATAAACTTCGCAGTTAGAAATCAAAATTAGGATCTAGACTGTGAAAATTAATACCAGTATCATTGTGCACAAATTACTTAGACTTCTCTCATTATCAAATGGAAATAACAATACTGAATTTACTAGGTTGCCACAGAGGTAAGTGGTGTATTTTGCAAAGCTGTAGCACTGTGGCCTATGATCTGTTTGTGACAGCCCTATGGAAGTCGGGGATGGATAAAACCTTAGGTGGTAAACAATACAACCACAAGTAAGAGAAAACGGCATTGAAAAGAGCTGAATTGTATCATATTGTTAACTGCTAATGATGTTGAATTAGGAATTATGCCTTTGA
Organism: Heterocephalus glaber; assembly: GCF_053883595.1. Classification (NCBI taxonomy): domain Eukaryota; kingdom Metazoa; phylum Chordata; class Mammalia; order Rodentia; family Bathyergidae; genus Heterocephalus; species Heterocephalus glaber. Next base: position 18,693,774 of record NW_028258156.1, on the reverse strand, counting down.
GAAAAAAAACTGTATTTGGGTAGCTTGTGATAGTTGTATACAAAAAAATATAAAGATGATTGCAAAATGTCTTGTCCTTCTTAGAAAATCTATCTGCAATGGCAATAATACACAGTTGCTGTTATGTTTCATTTGTTGATGCAAAGCCGAACTTTAAAGGAGCTTTTCTATGTACTGAGATGAACTCAATAAAAATGAAATCCTTTGGATTAAGGTAACATCCCTAAAAGATCTCTACTTCTGGTAAAGGCATTTGCAGTAATGAACAAAAAGAAGAATGGAGGACTCTATTGTTGCTTTAAATTGCATATAAGATAGATCACAAAGAAATGGCTCTTAGTTAAATGACCAATATTTTCCTGATTTTCTCCCAGTTCTTCAATACCTGCTAAAGGTCCATTAGAAGTATGAATTTTCTTAGGAAATAACACTGTGTTATAAATGGCACTAGTTCCTGATCGCTGACTCATTCCTTAACTCCCGCTGGCTTCAGTATTCATTACTCAATAGAATTGCATTCTTAAAAATCACCAGCATTTCCAATGGCCTCTCTTCAGTCCCCATCTTCTACAATATTCAACCTGGCTGATTACTTTCTACTAGAAAACCCTTTCTGGTGACTTCTCTTCCTAGCATTCTGAACACACTCTATAAAGTTTTATGATTTATCATCACATTTCTGTTTCCTGAATGGAGCTACTCCCTGAGGTTCTGACTTCATTTTCTGCTCTCTTTGTAATTCCTTTGGTAAACCCATCCGCTGCCATAGCTACTGGCCACGCTGCCAGTAACCCTCAACTCCTACGTACCAGCCTTTCTCCTCACTGCCAGACCTGATTCTCAGGCGCCAGTGTGATGGCTCATCCTTCCCAAGGACACCCCTCCCCATTATACAAGCATAGTATGCCACACACCCAGTTTATCTCAGCATTCCCTCAAATGCGTATCAGCCCTCAGTGTTTTGATTTGGGAGAATCTCCCTGTTGCCAACTTTAACTGTTACCTTAGAGTCATAAATTAGACTTCCGTCTTCACTTCACCACCCTCCTAACTAATTAGTCACCAGATTCTTCCTTGCTTGAATCCTCTGCTATTTTTCATTCTCTCTGCCTTTACTGAGGGACAGGTTCTGATTTCTTCTATCCTGAATGAGCACAGTAACTTTTATATCAAACTCCCCAGCTCCAATCTTGTTTTGTTCCAACTGCTATACACGCTGGTACCAGGTTAATTTTCTAAAGTTTGTCTTGAATCAGGTGACTATTATGATCAACACACTACAGTAGTTCTTCACATCTTACTGACATAAATATAAGACACACAGGAGGGGTGGAAGGGAGGGAAGGAGAATGGGAAAAAGCAAGAACCAAGATATATCATGTACAGGTAAAAAAATCCCAATGATAAATGTGATCATAACGTATACCTAAAATGTACCAATAAACTTAATGAATGAAAAATATATATCTATGACGCACAGGATGGCCTTCACGAGCCATCACAATATTCTGCCCACCTGTCTACCTCTGCATCCCTCTCTTTCACTATTGTTCTACTATGTACCCAAAACAAGCTCCACACAACTTCTACTGGGTGACTTCATTGCTCACAAAACCTTGAGAACTACGGCCCTCAGCTACAACCAAACTAAAATGGTCACAATTACACTTTGGTTATTCTGTATTAATGCCTTTATTTTTGTTGTTCCTCTACTTTTCATTGCTATCTCCAAATCCTAACCATCTGTCACTATGCAGCAACATTTACCAGAGAGCTGTTTTAAAATGACTCCCCCAGAAGCAATCTCCATCTCACTTGTCAACCTATGGGCAGATATTTATAAGCCTCATCTTCCTAAATGGCCATAAGTCCTCAAAAGCAAAATCCATGTTTATTTCATCTTTTGGTTCCTGAAATAATATATACATTGTAGCATTTTATGCATAGCAGGAAGTCAACAAATAGTTTTTTTTCATAAAAAGTTGATAAACAATGACATTCCCTTAGATAAGATGAATTTAGGAAGGAACGACAAAATGTGCCTGACAACATAGACCTACACATTAACTTTAGGATGAAATACACTTCATAATATAAACTAAGTTTAGCCCTTAGTGATCATAGGAATATATTTTTAAACAATTTTTAAAAATCTGTACTTTCTACAGAGTCAAAGCATGTATACATAAATGATTTTATTTCTTTATGTAAATATATGACCTATAGCAAATTGTATTTTACAAAGATGGCTTATATGCCATCTGATAATCTCTTAAACTATACAACTGCATATTTTGAGCTTATGTCTTAGCTTCTTGTCTTATCTTTGTCTTCTGGACATATATTATCTTTCCTCAAATCATCTTTGTATTTTAGTCAGTATTTTTAAGTGTTTATGGAAGGAGGAAATTTCACATACTACATTGATAGAACCTCTACATTTTCTTTAATGTTGTTGCTATATTGTTCTTGCAAATAATTTTTTAGAATCTGCAGTATTTAAAATGTGCTATGTTAGTGCTGGGGATTTAGCTCAGTGGTTCTGCCGCCTGCCTCACAAGTGCCAGGTCCTGAGTTCGATCTTTGGTACCAAAAAAAAAAAAAAGTGCTGTTAAATATAGGATCTCAGTTTCTAATTTATAGATTTTTAAAATTAACAGCTGCATTTGACTTTAGAAACTGCAAATTTTTTCTTTGTTTTAGTTAAAGAAAATAAGTAAGTCTTAAACCTTGCCAATTATTTAGGATTTTTTTATTTTTTGGAAAAGCTGCTATAAATATCTCTTTCTGGGAGAAAATACAACTCAAAGCACTCTGAACCAGTGTGAGAACAGCTACAAGTGAGAAATCAAAATATTGCTTATTTTCAGGAAAGAATTCCACTAAGGTACTATAGAAAAGAAAGGAGATTCTACAAAGGTAAGTGACAGTATAACTGCTAAGAGCATTAGTGATCACTTTATTAGTTGCTAATAATCTTCAACAGTTTAACAATATGCTAAAAAGGAACCGGCACAGTTTAAATATAGCACAAAGAGCAGTGACTGTCAAAATATAGTCCAAGAGATCTGCACATAAACCTCCTAGGGTACTTATTTGAATCTCTACTGTAAATCTCTACTAGTGATGCTTCTCCACATTTGAAGTTGAGACCAGCTGGTGATGGTTGTAAAAGCCACTATTTTTAAAAAAGAAAATACATGTCAGATCAAAAGGACTTAGAGTTCCACCTGAGGCAAGGCAGAGTGTACTTCTTAAGTAGAGTAGGGGTATTGTGTGCTCTAAAATGCAAAGTGACCTCTCAGCTCTAAGAATACACAACATAGGGCAATCACATTTATCCCAGCCACTCCAGTCTGAGACACCATCATCTTTTATCAGGATATTTCATTAGGCTCCTAATATTGGTTTTAGAAGTCACCTGATCAGAACCACTTTCTAGGCCTCCACATTTAAAATACCCCATCTGGGACCAGGGATTTAGCTCAGTGGTTTTGCCGCCTACTGCGCAAGCACAAGGACCCGAGTTCGATACCTGGTACCAGAAAAATAAAATAAAATAAAATAAAATACCCCATCTGGACACTTTCTCTTTACCCTGTGCCCTTTGCTTTGTGTCACTTATTTCTAGTTGATACGTTACATGGTACGTATAGAGTAGTCCTTGGGGCCTGGAGATGCTTGGGGTCAGAAATGTTTCAGATTTTTTTCAGATTTTGAAATGTTTACACACACATAATAAGATCTTGGGGATGGGATCCAAGTCTAAACATAAAATTTATTTGTGTTTCATATGCATTTATATACCCAGACTTAAAGTTAATTTCATACACTAATTTTAATAACTTGGGGCATGAAAAATATTTCATGGTATTGTATTTTCTACTTATGGCATCATGTCAGAGCTCAAAGTTTTGGATTTTGGAGCACTTCAGAGTTCAGATTTAAAGTTTAGGGATGTTCACCCTTACAGACTTATTCACTTTTTATCTACGGACTTTCACTCCCTAGGTTGTAAAACCGAGAACAAAGACTATGCTTTCTTTACTGCTGTATCTCAACTGCCTAGATGACTGCCTGGCATAAGCAGAGGCTCAACAAATATTGAATAAATAAATGAAAACATGTAAGAAAGACCTCTCTTCCTTCTGGGTTACTAGAGGGGATGAAGGATTTCTAGAGAGAGTAGAGGAAAAAAATATCCACAGGGACCAGAAAGTAAGATGCCTCATGGGTACAGGGAAATCCAAACCAGACTCAAGAATCTGATGTGGGAACACAAGAATTCCTACACTGAAACCAGATGTTTGTAACAGAAGGCTGAGACTGTGTCCAGTCTTCCTAGAGCAGCAACAGTCGCAGGAGCTCAACAGGCCCTGGAGAGGGAGGTTACGCAGCGGTGGTGGGTGTCTGACACAGTGCATACGGAGGGCCATCCTACTCAGGTGCTGTGTTTCCCACCTGAGGTCAAGTGTCCTAAATGCAGGAGGCTACCGATACTCCCATTTCTTATGGAAAATCCTGGAAGAATGATGAAGTCATGAAAATAAAACAATTTCCTGGTAAACTTATGAAATGTTGTGATATGGAAGGATTAAGTCTTCATTTTTTCCAAGTGACGTTTTTGATTTTGCAAAATAGAAAAGATCATACACAAGCAAATAGCTAGATGACAAAAACAGACTGGAATTTTTTTTTTTTCTGGAAGGTGACGAATAATCTTGGAATGCACAGCTCCTAGCAGGGACAGAAAGCCTAATTTTAAGAAAGAGAGGAAGAAAAGTGGCACTATCACACACTGGATGCAGTTGTAAACCTAGACAAAATCAGACGCAAAAAGGAACAGAGTGATTCAGCAAAAGAACCACAGTAGAGCAGAGTCTAGTAAGTTTCAGGGGAAAACTAAGGGAGAGAAATTAATTCCAGTATTTGGGTCCTTACTTACCTGTGAGTCAGAGTATAAGTTCTGCCCTAGAAGAACACAAAGGATCTCTTGGTTATTATTAAGGCTTTGTGAGATGGTCAGGAGGATTGGACATGCCACCAACTGATGGGAGAGAAAGAAAGAGGAGAGAGTATGTGTGGGATGTCAGTGGTTCCTCAAAATCTGAACATGATTTTACTATATGACCTGCTGATTCTACTCCTAGATAAATATCCAAAAGAATTAAAAACAGAGACTCAAATACTTAAACATGCATGTTTATAGCAGCACTATTCTCAATAGCTAAAAGTAGAAACAACCCACGGTGTCTCTCAATGGATGAATTCACAACTAAACTGTGTCATATGCATGCAATGAAATATTGTTCATCTATAAAAACAAAGTACTTCTACATGAATGCCAATGAACCTTGGAAGGATCATCCTAAGAAGCTGGATACAAAAGTCAGATATTACCTAATTCCTCTTATATGAAATATCTAGAATAGGTAAATCCATGGAGATAGACAGCAGATGGGTGGTTTTCTACCAGCTGGTAGGACAGGAGAATGCAGAATAACTGCTTATGAAGTACAGTGTTTCCTTTAGGGGTGATGAAGATGTTTTAGAATTAGAGTGATTGGTTGCACAATATTGCAACTGAATTAAATGACGTGGAATTGTCCACTTCAAACTGCTTAATTGTATTATATGAATGATATTAACAATAAAAAGAAGAAATCTAGTGTCACAGACTAAAAAATAATTTTATAAGTTGAACTTTTAGGAAAGAGAAGGGGAAAGGAGAGGAGAGGAAGGAGGTAGGTGTCTGTGACAGAGAGGAAAATGCTCATACAGGGAGACTGAACCTGGGAGCAGCACCACAATGTAGGGCACGTCATGAAGCCAGCCTGGGAGAGAGACACAGAGCTGCAGAAGGGTGACAGGAACATGCAGGCAACTGTGTCAGACAGACCATTAAGAACTGGAGTTTCCAATTGAGGATGCAAAATCGAGAGATAAAAGATGAATGAAGCGTTCCACCAATGACACACACTACAGGAACTGCAAAAGGTAATCAGGTGAAGTCTTTGTCTCTGAAAGTGAATACTCCAAACAGTTCTGCCTTCCGGAGAAAGGCCCGTGCCATGACAAAGGTACCGAAAGTGTCCAGATCATTCAGGAGAAAGAGGAACCACTTTTCAAAAGTGGAAATGGCAAAAACTTCACAAATCTTTGCATGGGCCCTTACTGAATGGTCAGAGGTGAGGGTGTGGAGAAGACAGCACAGCACACGCAGCCCTGCCACATCACATAAGCCTCCACACTGCTGCCAAAGGACTGTGTCCAGACCTACGTTCAGCGCTAGGTAAAAGACTGGATTTTACCCATGACCTAGTGGGCAGCCATCAAGATGTTGCTACAGGAAAATTAATCTGGCAGATAGGTACAGGTTTGATTGGAAGAATAAAGGACTATAGGTAGGGACAACAGCTAGAAGCTGACTCTTAGTCCAAGCAAGAAGGAGTATATATCTGTATTAGATAATGACCGTATGGTCAGGGAAAATAGATGACTAGAAAGCTGATTGGTAGTAGGCAAAGACAACACTCCAAAATTTTGATGAGGGGAGACTAGGAGAGGGATAGTTTTGTTAGCCCACAGAGAGAGCACTATAAATAATGAGGTAGAAGGTGGACACGGCACACACATGAGAACCATTTGACATATGTTGCATTTCAGATTCTGGAGTGTCCATGTGCAGAGGCCCAGTAGAAGCAATAAAGCCAGAAGGAGGAGAGGAGAAGCCTAGGGGACAGCCTTAAAGGGGTGAGGGCTGAAATTCGATTGAAGTTTGTTATGCACATGGTCTGCAAGCACTTAGGGAAATGAAATCAACCAGAAGCAGGCATGCATTTGCTACCAACTAGTTATGCCAAATTAACCTCAATTCCTTTGTGACGAGGGATCCAGACTATAAATCAGGGAAGTGCTTTAGACATGGTATATCTTGATTTCAGCTAAGCATTTGACAAGTATTTCAAGATATCCTTTGCCTAAAAGGGAAACATGTTGGGCATGAAAACAAATATAGATAGATTCACAGTTGACTGAATAATCATACCTGAAGCATGTTAAATACTAACTTTACACTAAAATGTCCTTTACCTTAAATGAATGGCTTCTTTACCCCACTGAGTAGTTGAAAGGAGCTTCTCAGAGAATTATAAAGTATTTTGTTGGAGTAAAATGCTATTTTGTGGTTTGGAACTTTAATTAAAACTGACCACAAGAAAACATTCTTAAGAAGTCGTATGAAAACAGTAGAGTTATCCATAGATGTTATTTATAAGAAAGTTGCAAAATCAGGCACGTTGTCTTTGTACAATGCAAGATTTCCTTTAAAGCAATTTGGGAGTTTTACATGTTTTATTGCTAAAAATACCGTAGTCATTTGTACACGTCACTATACACTAATCTTTGTCAAAAGCATTTATTATAAAAATTGTATTTTAGTGTTTTAAAGCATCAGCAGTTTTTATTTTAAAATTTTCCCATTACAATCTTGTGGGGGAGGCATCAGGGCCTGTGAAATAAATATAGGAGGAGACGTCAGAGACTGAGTTCTAATCCAATCTCTCTGCCATAGTCACGAACTATGAATTCGCAGGGAGAACCAACATGTAACTGTACAATACACTGAAAGTAATGTGCTATAAAAATATCTAACAAAGATAATACGTTTTCTCCAACAAGAAATGATTCATGTAAAACTGCTACCTAATGGAATAAATTGGTTTTGTCATTATCCAAATATTAATGATGTCTCAATATAAAACATAATTTAATGTTATCTCTTACTAATAATATTTACAAAATACTTTCCTCTGAATATATGAGTCCTACTATTTCATTGCAACTCAATTTTTAGAATCCAGAACTGCAAAAGGACAAATGGATGGATGGATGGACAAATGGATGAGAAATCCTTTCCTTAGTTTAACACAACTGGAAGAGGAGAAGTGTTTGCAGTATTTGGCAGAGACTGATACCTACATAATCAACATTCTTTCTCTCCTTTTGGTCTAAGATAACCCTGTTTTTCTTCCTGGTGACAAGTGGCATTTCCTAGACCCCCTTATTACCAGAGGAGATGCAAATGGAAATTAAATCTTTGGGGACTCAGAATATACTCCCTTCCTCAGCCATCCCCTACCTCCCTCTTTCATTCTTTCTAGAATTCAGAAGTGATGGTTGTTCTTTAGCAGATATGGAAAACAGCATAGAAACTTGAGGTGCCCACAGGACCAAAGTCATGTTCGAAGCATGGCAGGGCCTGAGGACAGGAGGGCTCTAGACAAATTCAGAGGGAAAGATAATGGAAAACAGATTTTCTGTTACATACAGTTAAATTACTCACAGTCAAAATATACTATTATATCCTGTATTTCCCACCTCACCTCTCCACTACAATGTTCTAGTCATAGGATGCTGTTTAATTCAAAATACTAAGGCTTTCAATCCATTCAAAAAATGTTCACAAATATCAAAGCCCAGAAAGAAACACCAGCGTATGCCTGGATCATCTATGGCCTTGTGTCCATCTGAGACACTTTGGAAAATATTTTGAATTGCTATTTTTTTCAGTAAATGCTAACAACATGGTAATTGTTTTTATAGATTTCCAATGAAGAGCGAGGTGCTTTGACAGCTGTCAGCAAAGCATCAAATAGACTGAGGCAGTGAGAGGTGAGGTGATTTAAAAGCCCTGACTGTCAGTACCCTTAATCTGCACTGCTATTGAGCTGCTTAAAATCAGCATCCGTCGAGGAAATAGTGTTCACACTTACCCATAATTCCCTCCTTCAGCTCTCCTGAGCTTCTCTCACTTGTGCTCAGAGATGGGCCCGGTTTGGGAAATAATCCTGTCCTGGACCCTGCGCCAAACTCAACCAAATAGATCCCACTTAACAGCACCCAGGATGTTAAGCTGCATATGAAGACATACACTTTTTACACTAGGAAAGATTACTGGGCTTGCTCCTTGAGGTAGAAGGAATTCTGAGAAGGCTCCGGGACCTCTCCCACAGAGTGCAGATCCCACCCCCTTGAGTAGAGTTGGAACCTGTGACTTGATTCTAGCAGCATGGAAATGGTGATGGGAGAAGGCTCCCCTTATTACAGTTTGTGCTATTATATCATATTGTTTTAGCTAAGGTCTGAGGGATACTGACCCTGGCCTTTTTGTGTGTATATTCTGGAATATTGTTGTGGCTTTCTTTCTTCATTATATCATTGTCTAGTGCAGGTATGAAGCAATTCTTGTCTTATCAAATAAGTCAGTAAGTGTTTCACAATTTCTCCTTCATTTCCCCATTCACTCATCTCCTAAGGATAATGCTTTTCACTTCAGAATTCCAAAAGCTCAGTGTGTAGGTCATTTATTGTTTAAAATACATCAATATACAAAATCAGTTTGCCTTGTAGAAATAATGTTGTACAAGTACTATGAAAAGCAATGGAGAGTAATAAAATTCAAAATATATATAATTAAGGACAGAATATTGTGTTCAGAAAATAAAACTGATATTTCAAAGAGGTCTTTTGTATGATGGAGACCATTGCTTATATAACGACTAAGTTTCAAAATAAAATGTGGAATATGTTCAAAATCCTATTGAATTATAATTACATAGAAAAAGATAGTTTTCTAATGACTCTTAAGAGGGGATTTTTAAGGCTTTTAAAGTTACCATCCAAATTCTTAATATTCTCAATGGATTTTATAACTTCTAAACAAACTTCTCAAAGTAAATATATTTAATTATATTTAGTGTGAAAAATCACCAATAATGTGTTAATAATAGTCTTCAGACTGCTGAATAAAAAATTGAATCTAAATTACTTTTGGTTGAATAATTTTCCTTTCAGATATCATTCCTTCCTAACATTTCCAAATTTTTCCTGTTTATGCAATTCTTCAATGTAATGTATGAAGTATAAAGTACTCTCAATGATATTTATAGTTCTCTTGTCTTAACTGGTAAGAGACTGTCTTATTTATTTAGATAAATTCTATCTTATCTATTTTGATAAATTCAGTATCAGGGAAAAGCAGCACTGTGACAAGGCCACCTCAAACTGTCCCTAGCAGAAGTTTAGTGACAATATGGAACATTAGACTGCACGGTAAGCTACTCATTAGACCATTAACTTTGACCCAGTTTGTCATGATTTTGTGCTGTAAATATCAATTTCTATTCACTTGATTTCTTTTACTTGGTTTTAATAGACTATGAAGAAACTGCCTTTTTCATAGAAAAGAAAGACTACCAGGGAAAGAAAACTCAGAAGTCTCTTGGGGGAAAATTAAATAGTAGTGAGAATCACCTGTAAGTTAATTAACCAGTTTGGAAGATAAGTGAGACTCTTCTCCTTGTGTGTCTGACACTGCCTCCCATTTACACGAGGGCACTTTTCACTGATTTTACACTTGGGTACTTCTCACTAGTCACTGATGCCACAGCACATTCAAAATCTGAGAAAACATTCTTGTAAAGAATTTCCTTAGACCACGCATATCAAATCACTTCTTTTGAGGAAAGAGTCAATTTATATCTTATAATTGAGTGATAAAAATGTAGCCGTCATTTTTATACATGATCAGCTCATTGTTATTTCCACCTGAAATAACCATAGAGAACTAAACGATTAAATGAGCAGCATGCTTTCTGCTTTTTATTAGCAGGTGCCATAAGGGATTTAGTGATGGAGGAATTTATAGCTACTGGCTAGAAAGACAGTTTAAAATGATTTGTAATGTCTTTCATCTATGCTGATCTATGACCAAAGATAATCAAGAGTTGGCTCAGCAGCTCATGGTTCAACAGTTGGTTGTATAGGCACCATGTCCAGAGTGCAGTCTTCCTTTTTTTCTTTCTCTGTTTGAGTAAAGAGGAATTGTCTTGAGCTCTCTATAAGGTATATAATATAGGTAATATAAGTAACAAAGTATCTTTTTAGCATTTTTATTATAATGTTTTTAAAATAAGGAAAAATGAAGGAGAGAGAGTGAAGAGAGAGAGAAAGAAAAGAAAGAAAGAAAGAGAGAGAGAGAAAGAGAGAAAGAGAGAGGGAGGAAGGGAAGGCAGGCAGGCAGACAAAAGGTAGTCCACAGGTTGGACATGGCTGCAGTAGAGGAAAGAGACTTGTTTATCAGTCCTAGTAAAATGTTTCAGTGAACAAAAACCAAAATAATGACATGTCAGACTGAAAACTGAAAAAAAAAAGGCTAATTTTTAAGGTTATTTCATGGCACTTTCACTATTTACTAGGAAACACAATATCTACTTGTTGTAAGCTGATTTATCCAAGTCCCAAGAGACAGCCACTCAGGTAATTATTGTTGCCAAATTGATAAAAGGTTATAAAATGTTTTCAAATAAATACAAAGGGCAAAGAAAGTCCATGTATTTTTATTTCTCAAATTTTTACTTCCAAACTAACTAGCGCACTCATTTTTTAAATCCCAACATTTCTGTATTGAAAGAGGACTAGATCAACTTTGGAAACAGCAAATAGTTGTTAGAATTGTGAAGAAAAAGGGTATATAATCTGAAGAACTTTTTTAACAAAATGTGAACTGGTCAAATGTAATTAAGGGGCGGAATCAAAGATAACTACCAAATTGCTAGTATATGATGGCAGTGCTTGTCAAAATTAGAAAGCTAATGTAAGAAGTAAGTGTTTAGAAATATGGAATTAAAGCTCAGGATAGATGTCTGGGATGAAGAAATATTTGAGAGGGGAATAAAAGAGTTTGAAGATTTGGGTAAGTCAATCTGTGAGACAACCTGGATTGAGAAAAGAGGTCAAAGATTTACTTCAGCTGACTGACAACGTGTAAAGGTTTATTTGAAATATCAGGAAGCATTGAAGTAGACTATAAAGGCAGTCTAAAGCACTACAGAGGGTAAGCTTTCAAGGCCAGGTGCTTTAAAGTGCTTTATCTGTATTGTTTATCTCTACATCTCCATAGTACTTAGTATACTACCTGGGAGCATAGTAGGTAAACAATTATCAAATAAATGAGAAAACAACTCACAACAGTGACATTATGAGAACCAAATGCAAAGAGGGTTTCAAGAAGAGTTGGTCACTTCTAATGGCATTAAGATGTGACTACTGGATTTGGCATTTATGAAGGCATTAAAATATTATCAACAATAGCTTTTGTGTAGTTTTGGTGGTAGAATTCAAATTGAAAAGAATTAAAGAGTTAATGGATAATGAAGTAGTGGAGATATTGAAAATCAGTCTCTCATTCAGCCATTCTAAAAGAAGAGCAAGAATAGATAAAAGCAGGAGAGGAACATTTATTGAAAATTTGTAAGTTAGGAGAGATGTAAGCAGGTTTATATGTTGGAGCAGTAGTCAAAGACAGAAAGATGTAGACTGAAGGAGGAGGAAGACAAGGAGGGGAAAGAGGAAGAAGAGAAGGAACCTAAACGTTGGTCCTTGGGAACTTGGAAGAGATTTCTGTAACACAAGAGGAGAGACTTCCCTATCCATAGTGACTAAATGTGAACACTGAAGGAAAAACAAGAGTCAAAAATAACTCAGAGGTTTCTGATATAATGTGATTTATACCTTTACTTCTATAAGGAGGAAAGAATAAGGAAATACTGGTATGTTTATTGCTGTAGAAATAGAAGTTTGAGGGTATTCTGATTCAAGTTTCTGAGTGAAGTAGTGATCATGCTTCCTTTTTAGAAGGATGAGGGTAAAGTGGGGATTCTAGAGAGTGGAGGATGTTCGGAGAAAACTCTGGCACTGGATTTGAGAGCTTAACACAGATGCATGGAAGGGATGGGTGCTGCCCAAGTGAAGAGATGATGAATTTTAGTTGGCAATAATCTCCATAGTTGGGTTTTCCACAGTGGCATTCAGGGATCTTAGTCTATAAATCAAAAGATAAAGCATAGGTTTAACTGAAGACTAAAAATTGGCTGAGAAGCATCATAGAACAGGTAGAAACCAAGGAGTGCTAGAATCCAGACACTTGGAAGGAACTTTATGTGGGGAAGGAAGAGAGCAACAATAGTTTAGGTTTAAGGGGGATAAGGTGGTTGAAATGTCGCAGAGTGTGAAGGGCAGGGGATTGAGAGGGACTAAGGGCATGTGGGAGCATCACTGAGGATAACCAGTTATGGCCATGAATAATGAAAAGCATCATTGGCTGGGTGCAGCTCCCCACTGAGCCTCAGGTACAGACATTAGGTGAGCTCAAGTTCTTACCAGAAATGATCAGAAGCAGCAAGAACTAGAGAACGGATATAAGCCATATCCTAGAGCAGACTGGCCTGTATTAGAAGTGCTAATATTTGTCTGCACACTGAAATAAATAAATGTGGAAACCTGAAGCTGTAGGTTCCTGGATCAAGGGGTCCAACTGCTTGAGTGATGCTATATCCCAAGCAATCCTCTAACCAGTTCCAATCTATTGCTCCTCAGTGCACCCAAACACATTGACTTAGCGACATTCTGCCTTAGGACACACTGAAGATAGAAATGAGGGAACAGAATGACTAATGATATGGCTCAGAAAGTTAAGGTGAGATTCAAAATAAAAAAGAGGACATGAATACAGGCAAATATTACACTGGAGATGGAGAAAAGAGCAAGCAGGATGGAAATAGAGTCCACGACTTGTTACAAATCGGCCACATGTGCCACCTGACATGGGACAGTGCCTTCTGTGCCTTATGAGACATGGCTGAGTCAACACAGGAGCAAACGTAAAGGTAGAAGTTAGACTTGCACAATTTCAAGAGTAAGTATTTGAAGGTCATAGGAAGCAAAGTCATGTAATATACAACCAAGCGTACCACAGATAACTGATGGGAGTATTTTCTAAAACATGCATTTAAAAATGCACCCCCCCCATGAAGTAATTGTGCTCTAAAAAAAACTCAACACATTATTAAAATACAAAAAAAAAACCCTCTTAAAATAATCCTAATTATTTCATCTTTCACAACTGCACAGAATAAGAGAAAGTCCTTTTGACTCTGGGATATTTATAAAATAACATTTTTTAAATTCCAGTAAAATATAAGATGTTTTATTCTGCTTGAAAATATTTGCAGGAAAAATCAAAGAATGTCATTTGCATCATCAAATGACCTTGGTCTGTGCTCTTCGTAGAAAACAAACAGCTTTAAATGAGAAGAAGCTGTCAATTCTGGCCATGTCACATTAACAAGAGTTCATCACATGCACTATCCCGTGGTTCTGAATTATAGCACTCTTTTATGTAGTTACACTGTAAATCACCACCCACTATTTATGGCATTTCTGCTCTTCTAGCCAAAATATCAAGTAAATCAAATTGGAGATGAAATATTTTTGGCTTAAACCAATCCAATATGTTCTTGCTCCTGACAGCTGTAAAACTCGAGAGTTATTTTATGTCTCAGTGTTTGAAGTCTAAAAATCACAATTTTGGATGACCTGATGCTCTACAACTAAAATCCTGGAAATCTCATGACGGCTGGGAAATTAGTTGGGGAGGAGGATGGTTCATAGGAGACCATTGTTCCTGGATGAAACTCACAGGAGAATCACAGTGAGACCATTAACTACAAAACCAAAAGCACAAGATCATGAACACAAAATTTTAAGAGATACTTAAATTGGAATGAAGGTGTGGCCGTTAACAGGATGATAAAACACAGGTATGTTCTGTTTGGTTCTACAAAGTCAGCTAATGGTAAATTGTCAGAGTCCCCAGTGAGCTTAGTAATTATCCTAACAAAACATTTATGTAGAAAGCAATCATTCTTCTTCAAGACCGTTACAATAATTAGTAAAAGAAATAAAAGAGGGCTAGAGGGATGAGCTAAAACAAGGATGTAAACAATAATGGAACTGTTCACTACCACAGGAGACTATTGACATAATTGTTTGACGTTCATAAGTAAAAATGGCTACTTCAGTATATCTCAAAATAATTTAATGAAGCTACAGGATATTTCATGTACATACAACAATTTAAATTTGGGGAAATAAGAAATAATCAGGTCTTTGCTCTCCAACTACTTGCTGAGGAATGTGATGCTGGCTGTATAGCCCTTCAGTCGTTATGTTGGTTGTCTCATGTTATAGGGATATAACCCTTGCAGACTCAGGAGTTAGGCTAAATGTTTCTGAAGCCTTAAGGGAATTTCGCTTAGTGGTCATGAATATGCCTTTAAAATACAAATAAATAGTCTGGATTCTTGCCAACCTGTTTTTCCAGAACAGGTGGAATTCTAAAGTGAATTTTCATCCTTGGGCATCACAGAACACCTAATTTTCCTTCTTGACTCTGGAGTGATAGCACTATAATACCAAGTGTGCTTGGAATAGCTTAGCCTAACTCACTATGTATTCCAGGCTGGCCTCGAACTCATGGTGATCGTCCTGCCTCAGCCTCCCAAGTCCTGGGATTACAGGTGTGGGCCACCACGCCCAGCAGCCCTTCCTCTTTCTCTCAGCTTCTCCTGATCCTCACCCTGCCAACATTGAGGTTAATACACAGTATGTGAAAATAATGTGTTTACTGTACAAAATCAGCTTCAGGGTGAGATGTCGTGCTTGCCGTCCAATGGAACTGGCATCTTTCCCTTCCTGTATGAGGTGTCATCACCACAAGGGGGTTAGTGTACTGATCAAGCGCACAGACTTGGGCACCAGACAGGCACAGGCCCATGCCATCTATTTCTCTGTGTCTGCCTTGGAAACTTTATACCTCCCCAAATTTCATACTGTTCAAGGATTTGCAAGGACTAAATAATAGAATGTGAAACATTTGGGCAAGATCAGTGAAGTTGAAAGTATTCAATTATGGCTAGCCATTTTTAATATCACCACTATTATCACTACTACTGTTCACTGCATTGTCTCTTATAAACAGTTTTATCCACTAAAAATTCTAAACTTATAACCATACAAATTAATAGGAAATAAAGATATACTAATAGGTAAATTCTACAGGCATTTTGTATTCTAATACAAGCTGTGAATATTTCATTTAAAGAATCATAGAACCCTAAACTACGCTAGTTTGAGAGGTGTTAATTGTCAGAAAATAAAATTTTCTGGTAAATCCAAACACACGGAATGTTGACTTGGTTACTGAGAGCATTTCATTCACTTCTATTGCCAGAGAGTGATTGGTATAAACATCAATTTTCATTTTATTAACAAAGAATGGAAATCCTTGCTATTAAAGAATTTTTGACAGCAATTTACTTGTAACTCAATAATAATTTATTGAATTGTAACCATATGAGGAAAGTTTGTGCTTATGGGTGGGGATTGTATGTATAGGAAGAGGATAAAGATAAGTAAGAAAGTATTTCCTATACCTTACAACCCACGGAGAGAGGAAGGAGGAAGAGAACATTGTAAACCACTGTAAGATAAAAAAATTAAAGTGCTGTAATAAAGGTGAAAATCAAGGGACTGAGAGCACAGGGATGTGAAGCATTGATTTTAACTGAGTAGACTGACGAAGCTTTAGAGTAAGAGGACTCACTTAAACTGGCTGAAGAGGTGAACAGAATTTCAATAGGTTCGAATGATGCCAGGATGAATGATATAAGATAAAAGTAGTTTGGGATATTTGGAAACCATTGGTAAGGATAGTACCCAAAGAAGCAGAAGAGGGTGGGAACGGAACAAAGGAATGCCTGAAGGGTTTTGAATAACGGGAAGAACCGGAATAGTACCAGTAATAGCAGGGGGAGCATCAAGAATTCGCCTAGTAGTAGTGGAGCTACGTAAACGGCTAACACTTAGGTAATACTTTACTAAGTGCCAGGTACTCAATAAGTGCTTCATGCCTACTACATCATTTCATCCTCAACAATAATAATCACTCTGTACGATATGAACCACCTCTGTCTCAAAAATGGACATCAGGTACATGGAAGTGGAGAAAATTGCCACAGCGCACACAGGTAGGTAAGTGACAAAGACAGGGTTCGAACAGATCTGACTCCAAGGCTCCCTCACTTAATTCACATCCATATTTTCTCTTTTATATGAAAACTAAGAAATCATACAGTCCAGAGCCTCCACGCACATAGTTTGTGATCCATTTCTTTTTCTTTTTGGTAATTTAGATGCTGTGGATTGCAAGCCACATGAAAGTATATTCCAGGTTTTGTTTCTGTGGTACATGTTATTAAGAGTTTAAAAAACACTCTGGGAACCTGAGGCAGGAGGATCACAAGTTCAAGGCCAGGCTTTGTTAGCAACTTAGTGAGACCCTGTGTCAAAATAAACAATTAAAAGGGGTGTGTGTGGGGGGGTACTGAGGACATAGCTTAGTGGCAAGGCCCTGGGCCTAGTCTCAAGGATTAAAATAAAGTTTAAAAGGCTCATTCAAAACATAATATATACCATTACTTCTAGTGAAGAAATCGAGGCCTGTTTTCTGGACCCTTTGTATGACAGGGAAATACAACAGAACTTAGCCCCATTTTTCTGGAACTACCAGTTGGAATGATTTCAGGATATTAGTGCTAGGAGGGTGACGAACACAGAGCAGAGGACTGAATGGGCAAAATAATTCTAAGAACACAAATTCTCTATTCTTTTCTATCATGCTTCTCAAACCAGAAGGATCTGAAATTTGGTCCAAACTGGACAGGAAAACAATTCAAGCTTGGAAGCAGCTTCTCAAAACTCTGTTTAACTATGTGCCTCAGTGGCCACATTTTTCTTAGCTGGAAGAGTTTCTTGTACCTAAGATTCTGTAGTGCATTTTCTATTACCCAAGCACACCAAGTATAAGATAAAAGTACTCTTTTATAAGTAATAAATAATGAACTGGCCACTGTGCTATCTTTGAAAATTTTGTCGTTGGACAGTGGATAGGGTTGCCAAATTATATTATGATGGGAATTTTGAGGTATTTTCCATTGGGACAGTAGTTATACGTGTGTGTAAACATTCCCCTCCAAGCCAGGGAGAGGGCTGGATGTCACTGTCATACCAGCTAATGGAATAAACTGCCACCAGTCTGATGCAGAATCCTAGCCCAGGCTTGTTACCAAAAGGCAGTGTTGAACAAAGCAAACTTAACCCATGTGTGTGTGAATGTTAAGTTTTACTTTTTGACATTAATAGAATTTTCATTGACAAAGGTAATACAAGGTAGTTAACTCAGAGTGACTGATTCTTTGGGATTAATATACGTTTTATTAGTGCATGTTGCCAGTATGAATTATTACATATATCATGAGGTGTTGGCACATCCTCTTTCTAAATCTACAGTGATTATCAGGTGCAGTTTTAAAAATTATAGAAGAAAAGGCACAGTCTGTATAGAGGGCAGTATGCCTGAATACAATGTTTTCTGTAAAAAAGCGAAAATGTGCACAGTTTTAAGAGATATTTACTATTTTATAATAGTTATGGTTATGGCCATGTATGTAGATGAATGAACTAGAAAACAGGGGTAATTATATAGATATGCTCTGTAGCTCTCAGTTACAATCTCAAATGATTCCCACACTTAAGAATAGATACTTAAATGTGAAATTCAGGTCGAAAATACTGCTCAGGAAATATTGAGCAGAAACACTAGCAAGTGCTTAGCTGAAAGACCTTATACATAATTTATATTAAATACAGTAATAACTTAAATATTTATGCTAAATTTTTGATATCTTGTTTTGACTAATGTCATTTCTAATTATTTTCTGCTCCTTGCATAATTCAGCTTATCAACAATCCCTCAAAATGTAGAACATTTAAGATACTAGAACCAAGTTATATCTTGAAGTCAAAAATATCATTTCATATTTTAAGCATGGATATTTTAAGGTTTACGTATAAATATAAAACAGATTTCAAATGATCACCATTTATCAGGTTTCCAATATGGTTAGTGTGTTTCAGGCTTTTTACCTGAAATGAAATTATGCTTCAAGTTAAAGTTCTTGGTTCATGTATAACTCTCCCAAAATAAGATTAAATAGAGAAAAACTACGTTAGAATCAATCCCTTCACTCAGTTAGTTAGCTAGTTAGTTAGAGACAGGGACTCACTAAGTCACTCAGCTGCCTAGCCTGGATCCCAATTTGTAAGAGTCTTGCCTCAGATTTCCAGAATGCTGGGATTACAGGCCCGAGCTACCACGCCTGCCCACTAACTTCCTTTGTAAAGCCATTGATTCACCCAGGGACATTCTAGAACCAAAGTGTCTGCATGTGACATTCCAGGAAAACAACAAGGGCGGCTGTAACTTCCTTTGGAGTAATGTTCCAGGCTTGAAGGGAAATGGTGAAAGTGGACTCTCAGGTTTCTAAGGATAAAAAGACATGGCAGCCTCTTTTGTGTGGGTCAGGACTGAGATATTCTGAAAATCACATTCAGAAAAGAAAAACTACAATTCAATCATCCCAGCCATTGTTGTGTACCTATTTCCATAAATATGGTTTGTGAATTGTTTTATATTTTCATGAACATGGTTGTTAGTGTTCAGTTCTCTTTAAAATGATAATTAAGTTTACAAGAACTAAACTAAACATCCTTTCATCATTAAGTACCGGTCCCTTCCTTTTTACCAGAGAACCAATATCACTGAGGGACTCTCACACCTGCAAGTAGCTTCTCCAGAATGGGCGATGCTGGAACCTGTACGACCTTGACTAAAATAGAAAAGCATTACCAAATTCAATTCATTTAACTACATCATTACACTGGATGACAGGGCTGAGACTGAGGGAGGGAGGGAGTATGAGAATAGTAAAGCCCCATGTCCCTTTGGGCAGACAGATAGAATGAGGCAGAACCTGTCTAAACAGCACATTTGTTATAACTAGTCGTGGTCTTTTCAAAGTCTTTGCTCAGGAAACCGCACTGATGGTGCCACCATAGCATTCACCTTAGCTCTGCTGCCCCCAGAAGCATCGCACACGCAAATCATACCTGCCCATCTTGAATTTAACAGCAAAAATCAAAAATGACAACATGTACAAAAAGCTGAACCCAGGCTCAATTTTTTCATTAATGTACAGTCAGTTAGGAAAGAAATTCTCATTCTAAATAATATTTTGCTTTTCTACTTTGAGAAGTCAGTATTTTGGTAAAATTTGACTTTTGTATGAGGTGTAGAAAATAGAACATATCTTCTTGGTCTCACATCCATTGAAAATATAAGGTAGACATGATTAATAATTATAAAAACTGTTTTCTCCTAATTCTATGCTATTTGCTTTCTACATCTAAATTTTTTAAAGAATATTCTTGTTTCACAATATTCCTTAAATATCATAAATTCTTTCTTTTAGGTTTGAAGAGTTAAGATTCAACCATAGAATGAAAATGAGAAGAGAGAGAAATTAATATCTGCTGACCATGTCTACTTTATTTAAGCCCTGTGACCAGCAAGAAATACAGTAGCAACGAAACAACCGCTCCTTAGTGGAGAAGGCAGATATGCTCACCTCAGCCATGGTGCTCTTGGAAAAGCATGTTAGTGGAGCATGGATTACATGCTGTCTCCTTCCAATTAGGGTGACCCTAATAGGCTTTATAAAGTGGTGATGTTTAAACTGAACTTTGAAGAATGAGTAATAGTAGCTGTAGTAATAATTACAGCTACAGCTACTGCTACAACTACTTCCATAGCATTTTCTATGGACTGGTCCCTGTTCTAACAGGCTTACATATATTAACTCATTTAATAACGCTGAGAGACAAGGACAATTACTCCCTTCTACAGATAAGGAAAATGAGGTTCACAGAGATTTAATAACTTGCCCAGTGATATACCTCTAGTAAGTTATGGAGTTGTGTTTTAATCCAGTTGGTCTAGCTCCAGACTCTGGGCTCATAACCAGTGTATCAGACTGCTACTAACATAGAATGTTGCCAAGGTGTGTCAACAGGCCAACCCACGTAGAGGGAAGTGATGAATATTAGGAGTTATGGAATAAAAGACTGATTTCTTCAGTCACTTGGCTCCTCGTACATCACCCTCACCACCTGGATGGGTATTCAGAGCACACAGCACTTCTTTATTCTTCCCATCCCACGCTTTCAATTCAGTTGTCCAGATAAGAAGGAAAGGGAAGAAAATGAATGTAAAAAAGAAGTATACAAAAGCATGAAAATCTTTTTTACACAGAAGTAATTATTATATACAGAATGGAATATTAATAAGGAATTTTGGCTAAAGCATCAAGACAATAATTAACACATTCTAAAGGAGGTGTTAGACCATATGTTGAATTTCTGTAGGATTCTGAGAACCAGTTACACAGTTCTACAATTTCACACTCACATCATAGTACTAGAGTTAGAAATTAAGGAGGAGAACTTATTTGAGAGAAGGAATTCATAAGTTGTGAATTCTACTCTGAAAGATGAGAGATGTCTGCCTCACCTCAGTCTTGAAAAGAGACTTCAATAGTACCTCCTGGATATTTTAAAACTCAAGTGTCCTCTGCAGTTTTATGTGCATGTGGACTGGTGTCCAACTCATGTATGAGACAGCTAAATTAAAGACTTAGATACTGACTACGACCACTTAAGGGGGGATAAAAAAGATTGCTGAGATGGAAACCACCCAATTTATAGAGTACATG
The DNA here is from genome assembly GCF_053883595.1 of Heterocephalus glaber. Classification (NCBI taxonomy): domain Eukaryota; kingdom Metazoa; phylum Chordata; class Mammalia; order Rodentia; family Bathyergidae; genus Heterocephalus; species Heterocephalus glaber. The sequence continues at coordinate 18,672,205 of NW_028258156.1, read as the reverse complement.
GGAGTTCATAATGATCAGGAGTTTTCTATAAACCAAACGTGGGCATTTGACATGAAGGAATCAGAATGGCATCACCTATCCTCATGTCCAGGAAGACCATCTGGAAATAGATTTCAACAGAAAACACCGGAAGAACCCCTGGCTTTCTCAGCCAGAATGCAGATGGTTCACCCCACCAAACTAAATACAGAGTGGGGAAAGTCTAGGAAGAACCAACAAGAACATTCACAAGATGGTGAGCTGTTTGTTTTGTAGCACTGAAGATGGAACCCAGAGCCTTTGTATTGAGCTATATCACCCATCCCTTTTAGAAATTTTGCTTTATGTTAAGGTCTTCCTAAGTGGCCTAGTCTAGACTCAACCTTGTGATCTTCTTGCCTCAGCCTCCCAGAGTGCTGGATTACAGGCATCTGCTACCACACCTGTGGGACAGCTCTAACATTCCCCAAGTCCAGAAGGCATCAATGTTAGACAACACTATTGTACTTACTAGTGAAGGATTTTCCTATCCCTCTTTTTCACCCTCCTTTCCAGTCCTCCAAAAGCAGAGGAGTCAGAAACTGATGTTAGCAAATTAAGAATTGAGAAGTAGAAGGCTGGGTGGTAAAAGAGAGATCAACTATCCCTTTCCCAACTGCACATTTCCTGCCTAAAGAAGGCCTGAGTTTGAAAACTGGAACTTTAAGTTTAAATACAGTTTAGACATAGGCTAGATATTTATATTATTAAATTGAATCCATGTTCTTACCCCAAGTGTACTATAGAATATATTACATGTTGAGCATCTGTATTAGCTTTCCTAAGGCTGAAACACAATATCCAACACCCACCTCTTAAAGGACAAGAGGCTTAATTTGGCTCAGGGTTTCAGGGGATTCAGTCCATGGTTGGCTGGCTCCAAGGCAAGAACATCATAGTGGAAAGGTCTGGCAGTGCAAAGTTGCTTAGTTCATGACAGCTGGAAAGCAAAGCAAGGAAACAGTGCCAGAGAGAGGAGAGAGGGTCCAGAGATAGAATACCTAAGGTCATGCTTCCATGATCAACTGAGAAATGTGCTTTACTCATCCCCTAAGCTCCTCACAAGCCAAGAAAGTTGGCATAATCAAGCTTAATGATCACAGCAACCCTAATCTGAAAAATCCAAATTCTGAAATGCTCCCAAATCCAAACCTCTTTAGGCATTAAATGACACCATAAGTAGAAGATCCTATACCTGGTCTCAAGTGACTAGTCTCAGTCAAAATGAAGGCATACTAGAAATACTGTGTACAACTATAATCTGGCTATGTGTATAAGGTATATATGAAGCAAACGATTTTCGTGTTTAGCTTTGGATACAATCCCAAGATATCTCATTACTCCAAATTTTTTGTTAAAAATCCAAAATCTGAGACACTTCTGCAACTAAGCATTTCATATATTATTCAACCAGCACTGAGTGTCCAGAAAAGTTATGAGACTTTTCTCAGCTTTCATCAAGAGACAAGAAGAGGACCTGCTTCACAGAGTGGGTTTAAAGAGACTGAAAGTAACCTTTCCTTGCAATTACATCTAACAAGTTGTGCTTGAGTAACATAATGGCTATGTGTTGCCATTGTAACACTCCGCATTGGCTACCTGCACAAATGCAACTCTGCTGATTTCTGCTCACACCATGAAAGGCTGCATAGGAGATTCAGAGCCTGGGCTCTACAGCAAGTTTGCCTGAGTGTGCCTTAGTTTCTTCATCTGTAAATAGGGGTGCTATCAGTATAAGCTTCATAGTATTGTTGGGAAGATTAAATGAAACAATATTTGAAAGCATTTAGTTGGATGCTTAACCTCTAGTGATACCTGTATGCTTAATGTCACTGTTATCAATATGACTAATAATATTTCAAGGTCCATTTAATTACCTACAGAGAATCCAGGGTAGGAAGTTCAACACTGCTATGTTTTATCCAATCACCTTTGATTACTTTCAAACTAGCAAGCCCAAATACTGAGCCCCAACACAGTCCAATGGACAGTAATAAGGACGCTTTTGAAAACATCACCATCACAACAAAAAACCTGCTTACTAAGTGCCTATGGCTCTTTTACTCTGGGAGGTTTGGGTGTATTATCTCATTTATTTCTCCAAGCAAGGAATGAGGCATCTACTGTTGTTATTTCCATTTTGCTCATAAGAAATTAGGACTTAGAAAGGTCCTTGCCATAGTCCTTAGTTTTGGTAATAAAACTTTTATGTTGTGGACCCAGGAAAACAGTCACTATCAATATTTTGCCATCTTATAATAATTAAAATTATTGTTCATTCTGGGGGCCAAATATTTACTATGCTGCTGTCATAGGTCCTAGACATTACTAAAGTGCATTAGTAACTCAAAGCAATGCATCTTTTATGGTGAAGCCATGCTTTATTACTCATATCTGTGCGGTGTTTTGGGAATGTGATGAAAATTATGAGGTAAAATTCAAACAGATTGGTTTTTAATTTCAAGGAAAAGGCTTTCACGTTAGAGCACATATTAAACCAAATAGTAATTAAACACATAGTACAGCTGTTAGGTTCACTGTTTAATGGGTGTAAACAGAAAGAGGTTGCAATTTAAATAAATTTAGAGCATCATATCCAATCAGGTGAACTTCTCTGAAGAGTTTTCTTTTACTGCATATCATCATTTAACTTTTCATTTAGTATCAGATTCCTAATATCTAACATGGGAATTTACTGTCAGAACTAAAAGAAATCATGTATACATATGTAAAAACTATTTTTTAATCTATAAGAAGCTATAAAATGTGAGTGCTTATTATGCTTTTTGATAGTCTTACTGTACTTTAATACACATATCATAATGTTTACTCTATAGAAGGTGCACAAGTAATGCTAAATAAAGACAGCGCTCTACGGTCCTTACTAACAGCAGGAACGTATCTAGCATCTAGGAATGAGGTGAATGGTGACCTCATATGTTTGACAGTATAATAATGAATTCTGGAAACAGCCTCTGTAATTTGGGGGATATCCTGGAGAAGAGCTGCAAATAAACATTATATATACAATGGCCCGAGTCTACAATTCAAACTCATGTCATTGTTTCTGTAGCTTTTTCCACTAAGCACATGGGCAAACATACAAATACAACCATAAGCAAACATACAAATACAACCATAAGGTATTAAAAAATAATACCTTGCAATAATTTGGTGAAGAATTGTTGACATGATCAAATTGCATGATATTTAAATTATGAATATAAAGTCATGAAATCTTCTTTCCCTATTGACTTCCGGATGAAATAAACCAACATATATATGACGAAAAAATGTTTTAACTAAAAGGATAATATATATAAATTACTTTTTAATCTACAAAAGAAGTAAAGATGCCCAATAAATACATGAAAACATATATACTTGCATAATTCCATTCCATAATTATTAAGTACTTACTAAGTTCTTCACAGCAAAGGAAACAACAAACAGAGTAAAAAGACAACTTACAGAATGGGAAAAAATTTTTCCAGCTAGTTCTTGAATAAAGGACTAACATCTAGAATATATAAAGAGCTAACAAAAATTAAACCCTCACAATAAAAGAACCAATCAAAAAATAGGCAAGTTGGGCTGGGGATTTAGCTCAGTGGTTCCGCCGCCCTCCTTGCAAGCACAAGGACCTGAGTTCGATCCCTAGTACCAAAAGAAAAAAAAAAATAGGCAAGTTAAATGAATAGGCTCTTCTCAGGAGAAGTTCAGATGGTCAATAAATAATGAAAATAAATAATTTTTAAAATGTTCAACATCTCTGGCCATTAGAGATATGTAAATTAAAACATCTCTGAGATTCCATCTTGCTTCAAAAAGAATGGCCATCATCAAGAAATCAAATAATAGCAAATCTTAGTGATCCTGCAGGAGAAAAAGGAACCTTTCTTCATTGTTGGTGGGAATGTAACCTGATAAGCCACAGTGGAATTAAGTATGGAGATTCCTAAAAAAACTGAAACTAAAAACACCATTCTAACTATTCCCAGCTATTACCCTTCTAGGAATCTTCCCCAGAGACTTGTAGACATTATGTTACAGTGGTAAATGAATACCCATATTTATAGCAACACAATTTATAGCAAGTAAATCTTGGAAACAGCTTATATGCCCATTATTAGATGAATAAAGAAAGAAAATGTGGTGCTTATATAAAATGGAATACTACTCTGCCATAAAGATAAACTTGAGGCAGTTGTAGGTGAATGGATATAACTTGAGACCACAATACTTAGTGAAATAAATCAGACACGCGTTTAAATATCACATGGTTTTTATTTTATATGAAAAACCCAAAATATAAATAAAGGGCAACATAAAAGATAGATAATAGGAAGCAGGGAAATCTTTTTCAAATGAGAAAGGGAACAAGAAATGAGGGAGGCCGGGGGGGAGGGGGCAGAAGGGGATAAAAAGAATTAAAAGAAAAAATGGAAATAGAGCTTTTGCAAATGCAATGGTGATTAAGAAATGTAAGGAGTAGGGAGGGACGGGAGGGCTAGGGAACAACAACAGAAAAAGAATTAAGATGTGTCCTGTACACAGAACAACACTGTGATAAACGTAATCATTATGTACTGCAAACATGTGCATGTGCTGGACAGTCACAGCTATGCTCTCCAGCACTAGTACAACAGCTTCAAGGGGCTACCAGGGAACAACACCTCTGTCCTCTGTCTTCGCTGTCTACTGTGATGGTTGCTTAGGTATCAGTGTAGTAGGATGGACGAGGAAGCGAGAGAAAGGCAGAATCTCCTTTGTAAAGGGAAGTAGTACAGTTATCTTTTAATTTTTTTAGCCTGAATTTGGCTTCAGGTCTCTACCTAACTGAAATAGAGGACCAAAAGTGTATTATGGTCTACACTTGGTAAAATACCCACTTTTTTTTTTTTTTTTAAAGTATGTTTTTCTTAGGGAGAGGGACAGAAGAAAGTGTTTTAGAAGGCAATTCTCAATCTTTATCATAAGCACATTTTTAAATGCATTTAAACACATACGCATGTTTTATCATTTGCTATCCGTATCTCCAAAATCCATGTTGAAATGTTATCCCCAGTGGAACAGTATTAGGAGGTGATGGGGTGAGGAGGACTCTACCATCGTGAGTGGGATTAGCACCCTTACAGATGAAGGCACAAGGGAGCCTGTTTGGCACAGATCTGCCCCTTTGTCTCTATATGGGGACTTCTTTCTATGTAATTAGAGCAATGTTTCTGGAAAATATAATGGCAATATGTGCCCAGAAGTCTTAAAACTATCTGTATGTATCCTATGAGTAAACTAAGAATTCTAGGGAAAGAATCTGAGATGTTGTAAAAACCTAATGAATAATAATGCTAATTACCAATGTTACAACAATACAATGTAATAATTAGAAATAACTCATATACATACATATGTAGAGGCACTACATTATAATGTAATTGGACAATGAAATATTATGTAACTATTAAAAACTATACTTTCAAAGCCTATTTGATGACATGAAAATATTTCCACGGCATAATATGATGTAGGGGAGGATCAATATAATAAATTACACACACTCTTCTTTCCTCCTCTTCCACGCATGGACATTCCTACATGTACTATACAGATAAATGACTAAAAAAGAAGCACATTCAAACTTTAACTGTTAATTTTACGGTTTTTCTCTATTTCCCAAATTTCCTAATATAAGCATGTCTCACATTCATATAATCAGAACTCAACATTATTAAAAATCCATCTTGTTGAAAGTTAGAAGTTACAAAATTGACAGAAAATATAACTATGCAGATTTTCAAGATTAATAATTTTTTAAAAATCTGAAATGCTAGTTTTGGGCAATGGAGAGATACATGTTCCCCAGGTCTAATAAAGAGTAGTGTGAGGCACAATCAGATAATCAATTAGACTTCATGAGACAGGAAATGTCTAAATTATAATTAGGTAGTTATTAGTCACATTATACGAACAATGCATTATCAAATAATGCATTTAAATGTGAATATGTATAATTCATATCTCATCACTTAGAGATAACTTTCAGGATGTTAAATAGGTTCATCAAAATAAAGTATACTACTTATTTAAAGTGTTGAACAACTGCCATTATGTTAAACTTTAGATTCGAGCAAACTTTTTGCAGCTAACATTCAGCTTCCAGAGAGTAATAATTTCACTCAGAAAAGCTGCAAGGACCCAACTCTAAAAATACAAACATGTCACTGAAATAAAAAGTTTCCAAAAGATAAATACTACAAGGATTACCTGGTTTAAGTGTAGAAGTGCAAATTCAATCTGAAATGATATTTCCGAAATACTTCTGGTCTAAAGGATTTTTGTAAACATCTACAAAGCAAGTGCACAGTTATAGCTTCTCTGCACTGATCTGGGCCTTCAGAAACATGTCAATACATGCAGTACATAAGAACCAGCTGTAAGAGATTTTTTTTTTGTTAATACAAAGAAAGGTCATTGCGTTATAGGAAGACACAGCACTTTGTTTATTTCACTTCCAAAAAAGGAATGTTCAAGGGCAAATTCTAAAAGAATGAGTCTGGGAATCTTTAAAACTCTTGGAAAAATAGACAATAGTGGAAAAATTCTGAATGTCTAATATAATATTCTTCCACTGTGTTGTAAACAGAAAAAAGAGAATATTTTTAGAGACTGTATTTTGGTTTATGTATTTTTAATTAAATGTTTTTCCTCCTTTTTTAAAGCAATAGAAAGAAGACACATGCCAAGAAACAACAAATTGATAATAATTATGGAGATTAACTCTGGAAAATTCAAGATAACAAAAATAAGGAATACCTACACAAAGTAAATGCTTACATATTTTAATACAGTTCAGTAATGGCTTCCCTGTTTTGGACATTGTGTTGCTTGGTAAGACCTACTGTTAATGCTTCTTAAATAGTGTACTTTCTTCCATATAGCTCTTTGATGATAGGGAACAGTCTTGCTAGGGTACAACGACTGAGATATTTACTCGGGGTACCAAATTTAAGGAGATGCACATGAAAAATAAGCCCCAAGTAATCAAGTTAAACAATATTTTAAATGAACATGTTTTAAATAAAAATCAATTCGGACAATACAGGATGAACAAAGTAGCAAAATTTTAATAAGGATGGATCTGAAAGCACATAACAAACCTGCTTGGTTTGGGTGGAAATACATGATTTTTTAAAAAATTTCATGCTGCAATTTCTTTTGGAGTAATCAAAAGGTAAACCTCTGAGTAGAATGTCTTACTTACTTTTAATACTTTAGGATCTTCTTTTAACAATTCTCCCTGGAGACTATGAGGAGAAAACATCATCCAGAATACTTTCACTTTTGTTCCTTACTAAGAGACTAAAAGGAAATCATGTACAAGGCACAGACATCCTCAGGAGAATGTCATTATGGAAACAATTGGTATTTACAAGGCAAATCTCCTTATATATGATGGATGGTTAGAACAGGGAGAAATTTAAAAGAGGAAAATATCATTATCCTATTCCTTTAGAAACATACTTAATATTTGGCTAACCTGTTTTTCATTGTCTAGACATTTCAACTGATTTCCCCAAGCTTTTTACAAACAATTTTTTAGAAAGGCAACATTCAAGCAACTCGAAGAGGCCTTGAGGAAATAAGATGAAACATTCACAAGAAGCAAAAACAAAAGAGCACGGAAGAGAAAAAAAAAAAAATAAACAGCCCTGATAACCAGTCACCGCTCCAGGAAATTTTCTTTGGAACACCGAGACAAGGTCCAGCAGTAACACAATAAATTGCCACAGGGTGAGGAGGATAGCTGCCTCGTAGCTGGTATGTAGCAAATTAATACCCAGGATCTCTGATAGTTAATGAACTAAAGACTACTTTAAGTCAAGGCTATATTCTGTGAATGAAAATAGTTATTTCAAAATTAATAATCTAGTGATTATATTTAACATCCAGGTATCTTGTATCCATTCATATGAAATGTTTTGAGGTTTATAAAATAAATCAATGCTATTTTTAAATAAAATGAAAAGATACATGGATGATGACTATAGATGATCATATGCATTTGTTTTCTATGTTAGCGTCTCATCTTAAAAATTCTTATCCTGCTTTGTAGGTAATTATTGAAATAGTGATTCCTGAATCCCATATTCAGTTTTCTAAGTCAGTATCTCCAGGACTATGATGCCAGAAATAGCACTTTTAAGGAGCACTCCCAGGGGCTGAGGATTTAGCTCAGATGTTCCACCGCCTGCCTCACAAGCACAAGGTCCAGAGTTGGATCCCCAGTACTAAAAAAAAAAAAAGAAGAAGCATGCCCAAAGATACTTAGATACCCAACTCTGAGGATCACTACTGAGAGCAGACTATTAATTTAGATTTTAAAGTATAGGCATGGTGGAAATAGCTCGTGGAATGGATTTTGAGGTATAGAAAAGGGGTAAGCTACAAAAGATTTTGTAGGATATGCAATCTTCTCTGATTCTTTCATCTTTTCAGTCTATTGGTTTCAATTTTGTTAAACAATGCAAGATGGCTAGGAGGCGCACAGTATTACTTTCAAGCCTAGTATTCAGTATCCCTGGCTCTCTGGCCTTGCCTTACAATGGCAGCATATTTCAGCATCTTGAGGATCCTCTGCTACTTATTTCTCCACCCCCTTGGGGAGGAAGCAGAGGAACCTGGCAGGCCCACTCTGCCAAACAAACAAAGCTCCACACAGGAGGGCTGTGGCGAAGAGAAGAGGAAACAGCCTGTCTGACAGAAGAAGATGAGTTGAGGATATATGTTGATCCATTAGGGGGAAACAGAAGAAAATCTGCAGCAATCTTAGATTACTAAATGTTAAAGCAGGGAAGGATTTGAGGGAACAAATAAACCAGACCCTTCATTTTGACACTGAGGAGGTAAAAGCAGGCAGAGGTTAGGTAAATTTCTAGGTTCTTTAAAGAACCAGTCTCATGAGCGTGACAGTAACACCCTTGTTACTGATCATTTCCACCGAGTTGCTTTAGCCTACAGTATAATAGACACGCGTTCCCTCTGTAGTAGTCATGCTTTATGGGAGATGCGATACGGACATTGGAGGAGCAGAATGTGAAGGTGTGCAAGAAAAGACTTCCAGTCTTCCCTAAGTCCGTTGCTTTTTCATAAAACCAACAGTTATTGTAAAAATCTCTTCGAATCTATCTACTCCAAATAGTAGTTAGGGGGTACCATTAGTTTTGAAACTAACAATTCTAATAGAATACTACTCAAAATGAGCTTAGCTATGAGAAAAGGAAATAAAGAGAAATCTCAATGACACAGTGCCCTTTATGAACAGTACATATCTTCTCCTTTGTTAATTAATAATCAAGAAGTTGAGGGCTGGGGATTTAGCTCAGTGGTGCCGCTGCCTGCCTCACAAGCACAAGATCCTGAGTTCTATCCCTGGTACCAAAAAAAGCCCCCCAAAACAAAAAAACAAATAACCAAGAAGTTGAGATCAGTTGGTTCATTGCTGACCCATACCTATGGACAAGTGCATTCTCTTAAATCCTATGACAAGACTCCACACAATATTATATTGGACTTGTATATAAAATATCCCATGTTACAAAAACATTAGATTCTAAAATATCCCAGCAACACCAAGATACCTCAATTTTCTAACACTCACACACAGGAATCACATATTTATTCTTGACTCATGGAACTAAAGTGGACATTCATTCTGGCAGATACCATGGGCATGTGAGAACATATCTATCATATGTGAATTTTCAAAGGGAAACACAAAGGGAAATGGCCAAGAAGCTTAAAGTGTTTCGTGTGTATGTGTGTGTGTGTGTGTGTGTGCGCGCACATGTGTGCATGTATATGTGCAGTGGAGGAAGAAGGATGAAATTAAAAGAGAATGTAAGCAGTAGAGAGAAATTGTGACTAGACATCACTATAATCCATAGATTCCTCATTCCAGAAATCCTACATTACACTGGATGTGAAGGACAAATGGCAACCCAGCTGTCTTTACCTCTTATCGTGAGGACTGGGGAGCCATCTGAGCTTCCTGATAAATTATCTTGAGGTTCTTTCTACAAAATCTAATGTACAGTAAAAACCATCATCACATTCATCTCAGGATCTGAAAAATTCTTCCCATTAAATCTTTTTCCAATCCTTTAAGATAATACATTTCAATCAAATAATCTATTCCTTTTGAAGAATACCCTTCAAAATGGGCTCAAAGGGTAAAAAATCCCTATTCAAGTTATAACACCAGAGGAAGAAAAAGAAATGTCATGGTTAACCAACTCCTTCTATGTATGTTGCTGCTATTAAAGAAATTATGATATTCTAATTAATGTAATCAGTGAATACTGATGCTATTACAAGATGAGTATTACCTTATTTCAGAGATAACTTGGGTTAGCTAGATGGTCTTTGCTCTGAAAGTCCAGATTTAATAGCCTGTAGATGTAGAGCACAGTTTTTCTATCTATGAATTGTACTTTTTGTAGAAATCTGTCAGCTTTACTCAGCAGCTATCTCTATCCAAAGGCATATCTGTTCTGGATTAAATGTCAGTCCTCTCTTCTCTTCTTCCTGATTTTCTATGGGTACAGAAATAGTTTATGAGAGGGAAAAGTTCTTTTAAGGTCTAGTGATATTAACTTAAATTTTGAAGTTTTATTTAGGTTTTTTTAAAAGCAAATAGATACACATCTGCTTAGTGCATAGCATAAAGCTAATTATAATCAAGCTCATAAAATAGTTTGTTATAAAAACAAGTATACAAAAGAAAATTATCATGGTGCTGTAACATGTTTGCTATAGACGCTTTCACTGATAATTGGAAGATTCAGCCTCACTTCACCATTTAATCACCTACAAAATAGTTTATTACCCAATATATCCCTCCAACAAGGACATTTTCCATTTAATGTGCCCCTCAGAAAACCAGGGAACATGGCCCAGTGAAAGCAGTTTTCTTTTTTCAGATATTACTGCCAAATTTTAATTCACCATCAGCCTTTGATAATACACACTACAATTAGTATATATTAAACTGAAAGTGGTTATTATTTGAAGTAGAATGACACAGGTCAGAGATTAAAACATAAATATTATCTGCAATATAAGCTTTGTGTTTAAAATATTGCTTTTTAATCATGTGATTGATCAACAATATAACTATATTATTAAAGAAAATTATAAAATGTCACTCATAATTATTCTTTCAGAGATAGTTTTTCTTATTTTTTATTTTTATTTTTTGGTACCAGCGATCAAACTCGGATCCTTGCACCTGTGAGGCAGGTAGCAGCACCACTGAGCTAAATCCCCGGACCTAAATATTTTTAGAAGTGTACATTACAAACTAATGTTTTATCCTAAAAGTAACCTTTCCCACAATCATTAGAAAACACATAAAACTAGTTTTTAGTACTTTTTAGACAAAAATAGACAAAAGTTCATGGATTATTTAGAATACTGCATAGAAAACTTTTTAAATATTTAAGTACTTACAATTTTGATTGTGAAGCTCTAGATCTATCATTTACATTTATACACAGATATTGATACTGTGTGATAGTCAAAGTTAAATGTAGCATTTTCCCTTCACATATTTACTGAGCACCTACTATGTACTGGACTCTGCAAGGCACATTGATACAAAAATAAAAAGATGTCTCTTTTCCAAAGAAAGCTTAGAGTTTAGAAGTAGGCAGATCACTGCCGTGTTCCACGCAAAAAGCCACATTGGAGTTGTTGCAAGGTGTACTGGGAACAAAGGGGATGAAGGCAAGTCTAAGAGAAGAAGCCAAAGTTTGCAGGGCTGTTAAATCTGGGGAAAACATTCCCTTTAGGAGACACTGCTCTAAGTGCTAAGGTTGGACTTACCAGAGGCCATGAAAAAGAAAAACCAGTTGAAGAAATACCAGTAGTTTGGTATTTCTGGAACATAAACTAAAAAGACCTAGAAGGAGCAACACTTCAGAGAGAGCAACACTTCATATGCCATTTAAAGGAGCTCAGGTTTGATGTCATAGGTGAGGAAGGGCCACCAAGCGAACTGTACACAGGGAAACATGGTAAGGGTTGCCTGTGTGAAGATCACTTTAGCTACACTGTGGATGACATCAAGGCAAGAAGACCACCCAGAGCACCTTGGTCTGAATATAGACTAGAAATGGAAATTACGTAAATTAGGAAAACAGATGTGGGGATGAGAAGGGAAATGCAGATGTAGGAGATATTTAGGAAGTAAAAACAAACAAACTACCATGTTTAATTAGATGGTGGATAAGGAAGACAGAGAAGCTGCCATGTTTCTATAGTTGATCACAGGGAATGAAAACGCTGTCCCCAAAGACTAAGCCGGTCTAAACCACTGGCTAGAGGCAACACTGTTAACGTGTGCTCTGAGTGGACTCTCGATGTAGCAAATACATTTTGAAGGCAAGATGGAAGACAGAGGCTGGACACGGTGCTCCATTTCTTCTGAACCTGGGTGGTAGTGTATACAGCCGGGCCTGCACAATGAGGAGAGAAATAGACCAAGTGCTGAACTCTGAAAAAGACTGATTCTGGGATGGGCAGACCACAAAGAACATTAGCTAAGTTCACATCAGGGAAATAAACCTCATGAAACTTTAAAATTATATTCACACTCACATTTCTATTCTACATGCCAACCATTAATTTAAATTAAAGGTCTTGTTTTGATTGCTGCCTTTTAGAGAGGAAATTGTTAAGACAGATAATTTTAAATACTGAGAGTTTTTAAAATTATCCTTTCCAGAGGAAAAAAATGAATAGTACTTAGCTTTGAGTTACAGCTAGCGAAAAGAAGGGTCAAGAATGTGGAAGGGAATCAAGCTGAATCAATAAGCATTTGAACCCTTCTTATAGTCTTTCTTCCTCTACTTTTCCAGGCTTATTCATTTAATTTTTATATATTTGAGCATATTTATTGCATTTACTATGTGTCAAGGAGTGTTAGAGACATTCTATAAAGCTAGTAATGGAGTTACTAAAATCCCTGCCCTGGGGAGCTTAAATTTGAGTGGAGCACAAAGATAATCGACTAAAGAAGTTAGATGGTACACATGCTAGTTAGTTTGGGACAGGTGTGGTGGAGGAAAATGAAGTTGGAAAGATGACGAGGACTCCACTGTTAGAAGCAGAGGCTGAAATCAGGGCTGGTATCACTGATGTGCAGGCCCTGGAGTCACATAGAGTTCCCATTCAGAAGGGCTCTATGTTCATTTTAATGCTGTCTTTGTCTTGATCTTAATCTTTTCTGAACAAATCACTCAATATTTTCCTTGTGTTCCTCAAATGATGCAGTTGATCCTGCTTGTAATTTTAAGTGATGGTGGGCAAAGGAGGCCTGTGTGTGTGATTATCTTGCTTTTGGCTTACCAGATACACACTCTACCTTTCTCTGAATTCCTTATCTCAGGATGCTGGCCTGTGTGGATTGCAATAAGTGAACTCCTTTGCCCTCTAGCTTCTGATTTGGTGCAAATAATGGGGAACTCAGCCGAAGCTCAAAAGATTCCTATTTCTTCCAAGGTCACCCTGTTCCCAAGACAGGATTCTGCAGCTGCCCCTATTCTTGTCCACCAAAGCCCAGCTATGGTAAGAGCTCTGCCATATCAGGGCTGGGATATACACACCCTTCCTGGGTTCGCCATGCTTTGCCCATGTCATTCTTAAACCACTGTTTAATTTTTCTAATTCAAGAAAGCCATCTACCAGCCAGCTCCATGGCTGACAAAGCCTCATTAAGAAGGCAACACTCAAGGAGATTCCTTGAAGAAGGTGAGGGGGAAGCCATGGAGCCATCAGGTAAAAGAACTCCAGGCATTGGGAAAACCCTGGCCAAAGGCTCTGAGGTGGGGATTTGACTCACAGCTCACAGAGAGGATCTAGAAACCAGTCAGTGGGACCAATCCAGCCCACCATCTATTACTGTAAATAAAATTGAATTGGAACACATCCACATCCATTCACATAGGTATGTATCATCTACTGCTATTTTCTGCTATCATGTCAGAGTTGTGTAGTTGACAGAAGTCATGTGGCCCATAAACCCTAAACTATTTACTGTCTTCCCCTTTACAGAAAAAGATTTGAAGAGCAAGAAGGAGGCCAGAGAGCCTAAAGCCTCCTAGCTGAGGGAGAGAGCAGGGGAAGACAATGTCACAGGCATCATAGGAGCCCAGATAGTTTGGGCCTTCTGAGCCCTGTGGTGGGTAGACAGTGTTCAGGAGAGAAATTCAGCTTTACCAGGATAACTATCACTGTGGCACTAAGAATTGAACAAGGACAGAAGGACAGAGATCATTTAAAGGGACTGTTTCAATTAAGATAAGAATGCAATGATAGTGGCCTGTACCAGGTTGCTGGTGAGATCTGGTCAGAGTCTGGATGTGTATAGCCAAAAATGAGCAGTGTATAGATTATATGTGGGGTGTGAGAGAAAGGTAGGATGAGCTAAGGTTTTCTGACACGAGCACCTTCAAGTGTGGAGCTGCCACTGACCGAGTGGGGGGAGGATCTGGTGGGAGTCACACTGGGGATACAGGGATATAGGAGGAATGGTGTAGTTCATTAGTTCAGCTGCAGAAGCCCTAAGTTTTAAATTCCTGTTTAAATCCGAGTCCATAAAAGCTAGGAAGAAAATGAAGAGAATGTGTTGCTATGGGAGTTGGGGGAAAAAAAAATGTTTCAAGAAGGAAGGAAGACAGGATCCCCTGTGTCATTGTACCTGAAGGTCAAACAACAGGGAAATGAAGACTGGAGCAGTAACGATAACGACCTGGAGCTCCCCGGTGACCTTGACAAGAGCAGTTTCTGTGGAGTGGAGTGGGTGAAGCGCGCCTGAAGTGGTGTCAGAGAACAGAAGGGGAGAAAATGCAGACCATGAGTAGAGTCAGTGTTTCCAGGGAGTGTGGCAGTGAGAAAAAGGAGAGAAGCAGGAAATTGCTCGAGGCAGAAGCAGAGTAGAGAGATTTTTAAAGATGGAGTAAAAAGTGGCACATTGATATGCTGTTAGGGAAGATCTTGTAAGTGGGAAGTATGGATGATACAGGAGACAGGATAACAATGATGAGAGCCTTGTCCCTGTGGGTGAAAGGGGTGGGCTCCGCCAGCCTGAGCTACAAGCAGGGAGAGGGCCCGGAGCATGTGACGCTGAGCTATTTAGTAAATAATAATCCATCAATATTGACTTTCAGTCTTCCTACAATAAAACCTCCTGATACTCAGAACAGCTAGGGCATTAATACCTAATCAAGATCTTAAAGTTCAATTCACTGTTTTGTCACTGATGAGCTCCAAGACCCCAGACAAATATCCAACCTTTCTCTTAGTTGATCTTTGATTATGAAACGGAGCATTTACTGGCCATTACAGTGCCTGGAAAATTAATGAGTATAAATCAACCTTCCCAGGCATCAACTATCTTTGATGCTCACTGCTGCAGAACTTCATAGAAAGACATAAAAGGTGCCTTGTAGTTACAAATGTCTATCTAGTAATAGTCATGTGACGATATTTTCATTATCCATTATTTCTATTTTATAGACCTTCTTAAACTTTCTCCAGATGAAAGATCTTTATTCTCTATGCCTTAATATTCTCTATAATTACGTTGCATTTCTGAGAAGACGTAATTTTATGTAAACACCACAGGTTGGTATTCTAGTTTCCAAAATTTCCAAAAGAATCATGTATAGGAAGCGTGAATGTAGATTCATCATCCTTAAAAACATAGCTCTGATGACACTGCCACAGGCAGGTATTCCTGGGTCCCCTTGGGGAGATCTTGTTCTACTGCTTCCTATTCCACTCTATTTATCCCTGTGCTAAGACACTGAGCAGGCTGCCTTACAATGATGCGTTCACATTTCTATCTCCTCCACAGAATATGAGCATCTTATCTTATCCTCCTGAGTCCTCAGTGACATGTACAGAGTAGATAGGAGATAAATATTTGCTTAATATAGATTTCTCAATAGAGGCTGGTCAAATAGAATGGCATGATATACAAGGAAAGAAAAGGATAAACATGGACCAAATGTACGCTTGGGTAAGTGCTCACAAAAAAAGGGAGGCCCGTGATACACATACCTGTGAGTTCTGACTATTCTGTGAAGACTCAAGTTTTAAGGTTTGCTTTGGCAAACAGAATCAGGAACATTTTCTCGAGCGGGCTCTCATACGAAAGATTGATTATAGAGCTCGTCTTCCTCTCTCAGATACGCACATTTCACCTTCAGACCGAGGGGCTTATTTCCTTGGGAAACTACACAAATGCCCTTGTCCAACTTTTACTTCAGGGAGAATCCTGACATCAGTGAACTACTGAAGTCATAGCTTTAATACTCTCGAGTAACAAAGGATATGCATAGTGAATTTACATCAAGGGAATTTTCGAGATCGAACTTCCTGGCAGAGGTAAAGTTGCTTATTACTACCAGATTCACTCTTTCCCAACCCAGTTCCTTTTTCCTCTTGCAGTGAGGTCTCTGTCTTTGAATTCTCTATTAAGCTTTTTAATAGACAATCTGCTTCAGCGCTTTCTGAGAAAAAAATAGAAAAAAGTGCTTGCTTTCCCTTCACAATGGCAGTTAAGTGTTTCATTGAATATGAAATCAAGTGGAGACATCTGTCCTTTGTCATCAGAAAAGAAAACCCTTTATTTTTCTAATTATTATCTACTTATCATCTTTGGGTTGGGAATTCACTCACCTTTGTGCCACCTTGAGAATTCAGCCTTAATTCCCTGTACCCAGGCCTAAGATAGAATCATTCCCTTTCTATTAGTGTTTATCTATATCTGCTTCAGAGAAGTTGTTTACTTCCAATGTTGGACCCACCCTTCACATTAAATTTAAATTGGAAACTTTTTTTCTGAAAAAGATAACCTGTATCCTATTTGTCTTCAGGAAACTAACATAATTTAGCAACAGATGAAAATGTTTCAGAGCTATAAAGAGCTTGTAGCTGATGTTTTCCATTATCAGTTGTTTGTGTAGGTAAATAAATTACAGGTGGGGAATGAAATGTCCATATCAACAACTAAGAAACCAGAGCCTCTCATCCATTACACTGCTTTCAACTTACCAAAAAGAGTTTTGTTGTGCCCAACTCCCAGAGGCCAACTACTGGGAAGGCATGAAGTATCCGAATGACACCAATCCATATTGAAAGGGAGAAAAAAAAAACCCTGCTGGATTTGTTTTCCCTCAAACATTCTACAGAATTGCTTTCCTTTTCTTTTTGTCTGTACTTTTTTTGTTGTTCTAAAATATGTTTATTTGAAATTTCTCATAGCACTCCGATATCTGGAAAATCTCAAAAAGGTTGGTTGACTATGGCAACAGCTCTGACTGTCTCCTTTTTCACACTGGAAGTGCAGCACACTAGATAAAGACCCCAGAGGAAATTCAGGCCCCAAAAAGCCACAAGAGCGAGACCGTCAGTCCAAGCAGCTTTCTAGTTACACAAGTAGGGCCACCGGGGAGGGGGGAGAGAAAGGAAACACTGCAATGCAGCTGTCACAGAAAATTGGTGAATTAAGAACAGTTACTGTCAACTACAGGATTTACTGGGAAGAATGGAAGAATAGTTACATCATCAGAGTAGCTCTCCGTGGATTGGGGAGATTCCAAATGAGTCCAGCTTTCACCCAACCAAAGTTGAAAAGTTTAGTGTCTGCAACTGACTGTAATATTGGGGCATCCAGATGGGACAGTTAAGTGGTTTCTCAGTTAGTGGAATATGAGCTCTCTATCACAGGAATTATGACTCCTTAAGAGATACGACATGTTAAGGATGAGGATGATAAAAAAAAAATGTAACAATCCTTCTTTACCCACCCACCACCAAGCAAAGCACTCTAACAAGCAAGGGGATGATGTTTTCAAGCGATCAGTTATGTTATTCCTGTGACAGAAGAATCTTGATCTCTTCACCTAGATTGAGATGTATAATATTAGGGCAGAATTACACCATCTCTGTTTATCCTGTAAGACCCCAAGAATACTTCCTAGTGCTCTCCCAACTCTAGCATATTCTACGGCGAGTGTCCACAGTACCATGAAACTGAAGTACATATGCATCAATTAAGTACCTCTTAGGAGATTTTAAAGTTTTACAAAGATAACCATTCACACTTATCGATGCCTATTATAGGACGAGAACTTACAATGTGTAAATGGGTGGCTTAATTTACATATACTGTCTAATTTAATCCTTAACAGCTATCTTATGAGGTAAATATGATCATAAATTCAATTTCACAGATGAGGAACCTGAGGCATAAAGAGCTTAAACAAATACTCAGCTATTAATGGGAAATCTGAGTTCCTAACCTCTATGCCATGCTGACTGTAAGTCACAACTTTTGATTTCTCTAACTTCTGACTGCTGGTGTTACCAAGACAATTGTCAAGTAATCTACCTGAAATATTGTTTGTGCCAAAGCTAAATATTGCCCATAGAGCTGCCCTCCTGATGCCGGGTTTGTATCTCAGCTCCTGGCCTACCTCTGAGTTTCTATTTAGTCTAGCTTCCTGTAAGCAGAGAATGCTTTCTTTCTCTAACAGACATGGTCCTTTAACTTGAAAGAATCATGGAACTTGACAAATACCCTAACAGCTATTTTAAGTCATTAGAAAGGCTTAACTGCAACTCATTATATTTGCCTGCTAATGCATTTCTAAATTTTATTTCTCCTACAAGTTCCAGGAAATCAAAGTTTTTATCTGGAAAAGAGATTTGCAGTAAACATCACTTTTTTCATCATGAATATGCTTCAAAGTACTCTCAAATGTGAAAAGTACTTAAGCTAAGTTACGATTGAAAATTTCTATATTTCTGAAATTGTGGGTCCTTACAAACTATAAATCTTGATTACTCAATCCGGGTAAGGAAACGAGGTGTCAGGCTTCACGGTGGGATCATTACT
Source organism: Heterocephalus glaber (assembly GCF_053883595.1). Taxonomy (NCBI): domain Eukaryota; kingdom Metazoa; phylum Chordata; class Mammalia; order Rodentia; family Bathyergidae; genus Heterocephalus; species Heterocephalus glaber. The sequence continues at coordinate 18,653,223 of NW_028258156.1, read as the reverse complement.
GGCATCCCTCGTCTGAGGAATTTATCACACTGCCTCAACCTCAGCTCCCTCCACACCTGCCTCAGTGCCAGGGTTACCTGCATTCTCCAAGTGGCCTTTGCTTCAACAACCTGTGTTCATCCTTCATTTTTTGATATACTTTTTGACCTACACACACACACATACACCAAATGTTATTATTTTTTAAGTAGGGTTTGTCTGAGATGACAGAGGCCAGACACAAGCTGGTAGGAATGGACTAGTGAAGTCCTCCACAGGCCTCTAAGGAAATCTTACCTGCTGAATTGAGTTAATGTCCACTTGCATTTTGGACATATGCCCAGAAGCTAGTGGACAGCAGGGTCTTTTATATGCAATGCAATTCCCCAAAACAGAAAGCCAAAAAATATATATAAACATATAAAAGAAAATGTTTGGAGAGCAAGGGCAACTATTAACAATGTATTGTACTCAATCCTGTATTTGATTCTGAAACATTTTTTCCAATTTCTATTATTAATCAAGGATTTTTAGTTTAATTTTAACCATCCTCTTTTCCTGTAACACTGTATGCAATAAAACCATCCTTTGAGCTGGGGAATAGCTCCATGGTAACAGATCCTCAAACATCAGCACAGGATGGAGCTTTCAGTGTGTGATCACAGCTCAGAAAAGGAGGAGGAGGAAATTGATGAAACCCACATTGGGTTTCTTTCCTTCCTTGGGATAACATCCTGAGAAAAAGAGATCGGCAATCTCGTGAGGTTATTAAGGCAGCTGGGGGAGTCAAGTGACAGAATGTTAATATGCTAGTTACGGAATTTCAAGGTTTGAAATACATCCTTTATTTTAGGTCCCTAAAGAGATGAAAAATGTATTTTCTATTCAACAGAACATAGAGAACTCTGTACCCTGATGCCACACTTTGCAGAATATAATGAAACCGATCCATTCATTCACTTATTAGCCATTCGCTGGCGGCCTGCCTTGTGCAAGCAAAGCTCTGGGGCAGGCACTGTGCTGGGGCCCAGGTTCTTGTGTTTTCATATGATAAGGATTGGTGATCACATACCATGCACAGAGGGAATTAAGTGTTCCCAACTTGCATAATGGGCTATCCTAGAAGCTGGACTCCCTGCTTCACCTGACTACTCCTAATCAGTATGGGGCTTCAGATGCAACTTTCTAGTCATCATTAAAAAATCTAGTCTTGGGCTGGGGATTTAGCTCAGTGGTTTCGCCGCCTGCTGCACAAGCGCAAGGACCCAAGTTCGATCCTTGGTACCAAAACAAACAAAAAAAAATCCAGTCTTTATAAAAACTTCAAATTTGCCTGCCAAAGTCAACCAAACCTCATGGGTTTGGAGAACTTGGGTTTAAAGTGAGGTAGTGGTAAATTAGAGAACTATGCTTTAAAAAGTTATTTTAAAAGTTCATCAGTGTCACTGGATGGAGATCTTGCTTAAAGAAAACTTTGAGAATATTTTGTATTTCAAGTTTAGAACATCTGTAGGCATATGGGTGGCACTCAAATGCTTAAGGGTGTTTAATACCATTTGTTCTTCCAATCTTGTTTGCACTATTAATTTGGTTAATGGGTTAGTAATCCTTTCGTTATAGATAGCAGCAAAGTAAAATTCAACCCAGCATTTTTCTAAGTTATTACATCCTCAGATTAATGAGGTTTCACTCAAAGCTTTGGATTCACAGAGCCTTAAATGAAGTGTAGCATCCTTCTTTCCATTTAATGAAAACAACAATCAAGAAATATAAATCTGACCTGAATGCAGGGTAACAACTGGATAACTACCTGCCAACATTGAAATCACCTTCGAAGTGCATCTCCAGGCAAGGAAGAGGGCTCTGACCAAGGATGAGAATGCCAACTATACAGTCACTTAAAGCCCCTTTTCAGTTGCAGTGAGTCTCATAATATTTCAAATACATACAATCTTACTACACATTAAGAATGTGGAAAACTAAAATATGTTTCTGATTTTCAAGTTTTTCATTTATTTTGGTGATAAAAAACATATGATCTCCCCAGATTTGTATTATTTTACCTAAAGTAAAGTGAAAAGTTAAAACATAATTACATATACTATTCTCTATAACATCAGCATATCCTGTTTGGGCCTTTAAATAAAGTCTATGGCACTGGGAATTATCTGTATAGAGCACAATTAATTTCATTTCAATAAAACTTGTGAACTTGTCAAATCAGTAAACATCTATTTTGAAATGATTGCTCATAAAGTGGCACTTAATTACAATAATAAAAAATTCAAATGTAGGATAAATGAGTATGTCAACTAAAGAGAGTTATGACCCCAAAGAGGGAAAGAACTATCTAGCTTCTTTTTTGCGTTACTGAATTAATTGGGGAGAAAATGTTAGTTTTTAAATGCAACATCATTACTCTTGAAAGCACCACTCCTAAGTCCATCAGTTGCAAAATAAACATTGCTCTCATTTTACCTCTGATCTTCTAGCCAGGCAAGATGTTATTAAAAAATATTAAGAACTACTTAAAGTTTTTGTGGTTTCTTGTATTGATCAAAGATGCCAAAGGGAAGTTACTAAAAAATGCACCACTCCAATAACAGCTTGAACATCAATCCTAAAATTCAGGGTTTTTTATCTGTAAAATGAAGAAATGCTTCTAATTTAGACATTTGGCTGTTATATGCTTACTCAGCAATTTGAAGGGACAAGCATCACACCTAGAAAATAGTGCCAAATCCAGGTATGAGACACTTTGTATATTTGAAGAGTACATAGGTAAAAGCATGCAGAATAAAGTGAAAGTTTTTATTTCCCTAAATAAAATATATGCCTGTAATAAAGGTTAATGATAAATAGAAGTATTTAACCATAAACATTATCATAAAAATCAAATGCTTAAAGAGGAAAGTTATAGATATATTTATAAACTAGGAGAGAAGACAAGATTACTAATGCAACTCCAAGTTTACAAAAATTGCGGGTGGGCTAAAGCAGTCATGACTCTCTACATAAGTCAACTAAAACTTTTGTGGAAGATGGAAGATGACACACAGTCGTCAATATTTTTTAAATGACCTTTTCCTCAATATGACATTACCATTACTTTGTGTATAAGATTATAAATTCATTACCTACTCAGTACTTTGCCTGTAATTAGGATATGCTGTCACTAGAGGGTAGTAAAGCTAAATTGTAAACAGTTTAAACTTCATTTGCAAAATCTTAAAACTGCCTACTAAACGTTATATTTACATTATATACAACTCACTTTTAAATAAATCTTTATATGTTAACTAAGCTTTATTAAGACAATGAATTACAAAATTGCCAGGAATAATTTTTATAATTTTTTAAAATCAACCTTCAGATATTGAAATTTACTTTCACTGTTACCAACAATTCGAGCCTTAATTATTTGCAGATACTGGTCAGAATGTATCTTAACCTTTTTTAAAATTCTGGCCCTTTCTAGAGTTGATTTTGTCTTTTTTGGTACTGGGGATCGAACTGGGTCCTTGGATTTGCCAGGCAGGGGGCAGAACCACTGAGCTAAATCGCCAGCCCCTAGAGTTGACTTTGAAATCAGGGACTAAAGCTGTGTCTGTCATCAAAATCACTTCCAGGGATAATATTCAATTTCTTTGAAATATTTTCTGTGTTACCTACAGGATTCTTACACTGTTCAAATTATTAGATTTATTTCATAACATGACAGTAGTTTATATTTTAAGACTTCTTAGAATGTTTAAATTTTCACATTTTAAAATATTTGATATGTATATTTGATATAAAGCATGTATCCTTTAATAATTTTCCTATACAGGAAGTGTATCTTAAAATTTCTTCCTTTACTATTATTTCATTTTATTTTTCTTGCCCAAGCCATCTAATATTAAACGAACAGAAGTACGAAAGTGATGACAGTAGATATCCTTGTCTCCATACTGATTTTAAAGGAAATGTTCCTAACTGTTTAACTGTAGAATGGTATTTATTGTAGGCTTTTGGTAGAAAAATTTTATTAGGACCATAAAATTTCCTTCTATTCTAGGTTCACTTGGAAATTTTAAATTAGAAGTGGAGATCAAATATTCTCAAATACCTTTTCTTCCTGTAATGAGATGAGCACATCCTTTTCTCCTTCAATCTATTGATACAGAAGTGAACTGCATTTTATATTTTCTGCTTTATTCTTGATTATAACAGATTATATATTATATATATTACAGTTATATATAATATAGTTATCCATAGTCATATATATTCTATATAGTTGGACTTAGTTTACTAACAAGCATTTACTAACATAAATGTTTACTGTTAAGAAACTTTGGGCCCAGGTGTGCAGTTCTGTGGCAGAGTGCTTGCCCAGCATATAGAAGGTGCAGGTTTGATCCATAGCAAGAAAGGAAAGAAAGGAAAGAGAGAAAGAGAGAAAGACAGAAAGACAGAAAGAAAGAGAGAGAGAGAGAAAGAGAGAGATAAAGAAAGAAAGAGAGAGAGACAAAGAGAGAAAGAGAGAAATTAAGATCTCATAGCACCTTTATGAATTTCTTACTTGTAGAAATTTCCCTTACTTTCTTAAATTTCTGCTGCACTGTTTTCACATTTAGTGGTACTACTCTTGAATGCACTTCAAAACATGTACTCCCATACAACTCCAGGGCAAAAGGCATCGGGAAAATTTTTATTTCTGGCACTTCTTCTCTTCCTACAAAGCTTAAGATAGAGTGAGTATAGTCAAGACAAAACTGTAAGATGGAACTCCATGGTTATTATTTGGCAAAAGGAGGTATCTGACTCAGGAGGCCATCATTTCAGAAGTGAAGAGAAAAAGAATCCCAGCCATCATTTTTCAAATATGCTTTTCAGGGGTGTAAGAAAAGAGTTCTATTATACATAATGACCTCAAAACAGCTAAATTTACTACAAATTGAAATGTTTATCACTTAAATCCTTAGTTTGTTTCCCAATTGCTCTAATTCAATGTGAGGAAATGCTCCAAGGGATCCATCATTCTGGGTTAGAAATGGGACCCATCTGGGTGTCTTCGGAGATCTAAGCTGCTCCACTGGAAAAACCTTCTTGACACAGGTTGGCCTGGGTGATGTCTTCTGGCTGAAAAGAGGGAATTTTTCTAAGAAAAGGCCTTTGGTAAGGTGACAAAAGAAAGCCGACTGGAGAGTTGATTGTCAAAAGGGGTTTCACTGAGCCAAAACAGTGTCACAGTGCCCTACAGGGGCAGGCACCTCTCCAGTGTCATCATCTCTAACCTCTACCACAGCTGATGTCATCAGCCTTGCTTTATGAGTGAGCAGCATATTTACAGAGACTAAGTAACTTATCCCAAACAATTCTTATTAGAAGTGGGAGAGACTGCACCAGAAGTGAGGTATTTCATCTCTGAAGAGAAGGCTGTTCATCTCCCAGAAGTCAGAAATAATAGACCAGAGAGCGTTGGGGTAAATACCATTGCAAGTTTTGGCCTTTTTTATACTTCAAGGTGGGTGGGAGGAACCCCAATTCAAGAGTGAAGAGGGAGAAATATATTCGGGGGGGAAGCTCAGAAAGCCAGGCTCCCAGGAGCAAGAAAGAACCAGTAGAAAGATGTACAAGAAGTTCTCTGGCATTCACAAACAACATCTAACCACAATTTCAATCAAATTATAAGCATCATGCCATTTGCTTAAATGAAGGATAGTCTCTTCTGCTACAACATGTTTTTATGACATGAATTGACTCACACACAATTGTGAAATGGAAGAATGATGATAGAAAAATATACATGACACATGGTTTTATACACTTTTAAAAATATTTTCCCCAGTAGCAACCAGCTGCTGCACACAGGGTAAGAGTACACACCTGACCCCATCTGGTAGCTGTACTGGATGCCCGGTCATCTCAGTCCATTCCTCCTGGCTCTGGGTGTCCGTACTATCAGACACAAAAGGAGCTAACACCACTTCCTCAATGGGCTCCTTCACTCTGTCTCTATCTTGCTTCCATAACTGAGCAGCTTCAAACCCTTCCTCCCACCTGCTTCCATCACATTGTCTATGGCTTTTCTTCAATACTATATTTATGATGCATCTATTTACTAATTATGTATCTTTTACTTGGTTTACTATTTTTATTAATAAGGTTTTGAAATTGTTTTTGCTATCCCTGGTTGCAGTGTCAGAGGAGCACTGAGTGGTCTGCCTCAGTCTTATCCACCCCCCCCCATTAAGCTCATTTTAGTGTGTGGTTTAAAGATTTGGGGTGTCTTCAGGACCACATATATTATGTTATAATAGAGAGTCTGTATAATATGGCCATAATTCATATCTCATATAATTCTTGGTTTTAATGATTTTATTAAATAGAATTTGTTGTGACTGAATTAGTTACTGAGTTATCTACAAACATTATAAATTACACCTTCCAAATAACATAGGAGAGATCATTTAAATAACTTAATTGACGAAATACAATCTAAACATGGGCTGCTTCCAGTTATTTTCTAGATCTTAATAAACTTGTATTTAGCTCCAATCCTGAAGGGGTTTAACTTGTCAAAATTTACTAAAACAATATAAATGGATGTGACCTACAAAAAAACGGGTTTTCATTTCTTATTTGGGAATTGGAGCCACAAATGGAATCACAATAATTTATCACTTTTAATCCCCTTTGAAGCATGAAAACTGAGAATTTGCTCTTTAAATAACTTTTTATTTCTTTAAAAGAAGATGCTTAGGTCAGGCATGTTGCCACATGTTTACGAACCACAGCTGCTCTGGAGGCTGAGGCAGGACAACTACAAGTCCAAGACCAGCCTAGGCAACTTAATGAGACCCTTTCTGAAAATTTTTTACAAAATGTAGTTTAGTGCACTCTGAGTTAAATCCACAGAACTATGCAGGGGCAGAGGATTGCAGATATCTTGCTTTATGGAACCCATGTAAAGATGACAGAATTCTAACTGGCTAGAGATTCTGACAACTTTAGAGCAGTTCTAAGCAGAAACTTCAGGCAACAAGTACTCACAGGATAGGACTCAGTGTTTGAGTTCCCAACCAGGTCCTCATGCCTTATTGGGCCATCTGATCCTTTTTGTGTGAGGAGAGAAAAACAAGGTCCAGCTCTTCCACATGTAAAATGACTTCACTGCTGATGATTGCATGGAAGCACTGGTAGTTCCAGTGTTTCTTGTTCTAATGTTTATTTTCCAAGGTGCAAAACAGCCTTCAATATGCCATGCACTGATTTATCCTATTAAGTCATATTATTGTGTTTTATGAGTGGGGTAGATTTGCGTAAATATGATCTTCCCTACCACATAACTAGTTTGTGTCTTAATACAAGCAAAGAGCACTAAAAAGAAACTTAACACATAGGAGAAATTATGCTCCTAAACCTAGATTTTTTAATTCCTGTAACTTCCTTTCAATATGGTTTAAACTGGTTCATTTGTTTAAGAATGATTTTGAGTGTATCTGCCTACCTCAGGATTTCAGCATCGCCCCTCTCCTGATGCCATTCTCTCCATCCTCTCCTGGGTTCAGCTCGCCCACTTGGACAAGGTCCTTTACCATCTACCTGCTGATGCTCTGCAGGTCCAGGCCACTTCTGCACACACATACCCCCTCTTCACTTAGCTATATAAGAAAAGTAGCTGCATATCATATCTTGACTCCTCCTTCTCTGTGAATGGATCATTCAACTAACCATCAAGGACAACGTCCAGCATCTCTATCCCACCCTATTTCCTACACCATTCTCTTGATTCAAGCCAGCACTGGGGCTGGGGTAGGGCTGGAGCAACCTTTGTCATCTCCTAGTTAATATCCTGTTTCCACCAAGCTTCAGGCTACAGATAGGATGGTTTTTTAAAGCACAGAATCTTGCATAAAATCTACTGCTTTTAGCAGCATAAAGCCCATAACATGGCATTGAAGGGTTTTTATGTAGTCTCTACTTATTCTCCTATCAGTGCTTAAGGAGAATTTCATTGATTACCTCTTATGTGTCAAGCACTGTCACAGATGCTGGGCATATAGCAGTGTAGTGTATAGAGTCCCTGCACTCAAAGTCTTGCTGTTAGTGAAGAAAGACAGAAAACAAACAAATGTATATTTAACCCAAATACAGTGGTATCTCAGTTCACAAACTTGATTCTTTCTATGAGTCTTGTCACAAACTGAGTTGTACGAGAACCGAATCAAATTCAATGATTAGGTTCAATGTTGACGTTATGGGGAAAGTGGATTTGATTTTTTTCTATTTTGGTTCATGACCAGAATCATGGAAGGAACTGAGTTCATGAACCAAAGTATTTATCAAAAGAAGATATACAAATGGTCAACAGGGCTATGAAAAAAATTTGACATCACTAGTCATTAGAAAAATACAAATCAAACCATAATGAGATATTATCTCACTCCATTAAGAATTATATTATCAAAAGACAGAAGATAACAAGTACTACCAGGGATGTAGAGCAAGAGAATTTTGTGTACTGCTGGTGGGAATGTGATTTAGTACAGCCATTATGGAAAACAGTATGGAAAAGATTCCTTAAAAAAATTAAAAATGCATGTACCATATGATCCAGCAATTCTACCACTGACTGTATCCAAAAGAAATGAAATCAGCATGTCAAACAGGCATTTGTACTCCCATTTTTTTTTGTAGTATTGTTGTTAGAAGCCAAATGGAAACAAGTGCTTATCAGCTGATTAGTGGATAAAGAACATGTGATACATATGTACAATGGAATGCTATTCAGCCATTAAAAATAATGAAATCCTGTCATTTTTGACAAATGGATGAAACTGGAGGTCATTCTGTGAAGTGAAATAAGCTAAGCATGAAAAGACAAGTACCACATGTTCTCTTTCATGAATACAATTTAAGAAAGTTGATATCATAGAAGTTGAGAGTAGAATGGTAGTTATAAGAGGTGAAGGAGAGAGGAGAGAGGAATGGAAAAATGCTGATCAATGGTAATAGTTAGAGAGGAATAAGAAGTTCTGCAATTATACATGGCAATAATGTACCATATATTTTTAAAGACTAAAAGAAAGCATGCGAATGTTTTCACTGTAAAGAAATGATAAATGTTTCATGGGATACATGTTTATTCTGATCTAAATATTACATAATATATACATGTATAGAAACTTCACATGATACACACTGAACTTGTACAATTTTTATATTTTTATGCATCAATTAAAAATAAAAAAATTTCGGGCCAGGGATTTAGCTCAGTGGTTTCGCTGCCCGCTGCGCAAGCGCATGGACCCGAGTTCAATCCCAGTACCAAAAAGATAAATAAATAAAAATTTAAAAAGTAAAAAAATTTCAAGACTGCAAGGTGCTCTAAATAAAACAGTTAAGATAGTGTTACAGGGAGTGACTTGGAATGCGGCTTTAATTATAGCGGCTGGGGAAGGCCCCAAGGAGGGGCTGGCAGATGAGCGGAGTCTTGAATAATAAGCAGAAACATGTGCAGACCAGAAGGAAGACTGAGCTGAAGGACTCTAGACTGGAAGAAGCCCGGTATGTTTAAGGGACCGACAGAAAAAAGCTCAAAGCAAAGGCTCTGAGATCAGTGGTCCCAGGACTCTGCAGGGGAGCCGGTCTGAATTCCATGTTTTCTCCACCCCCCACTCCTGCCTTGATAATGAACTACTTTTGTGCCCACAAAGTTCACCCTCTTTCTCTGGAATTGTGCACGCGCTGTGCTCTTCCTTCCTGAGCTCTCTCAAGCTTCCTTCCCTCCATGGCCGGCTTCCGTTCATGCTGTGGGCCGCTCAGTGCACACATCATTGCTTGGAGGGGACCTTCCCTCGTAGGTGGAGACACCTGTCCGTACCCCTGCCTTCTAGCTGTGGCATCGCGACACTTACTGCAGCCTCATGATCGCCGACTTTCCTATCCACCTCACCGGCTCATCAGCTTCTTGAGAGCACGCACTGCCCAGATGTTTACTTTTGCCCCAGCGTTCACACACAGCCCTCATGTACAACAGAAAGTCCGCTTATTTTCTGAAGGAATGAAAGAGTTTTTCTAAGTAATAGTGACTTTCGGGTGCTTACAGGATAGAGATGGCTTTATGGAAACAAGCACAGAGGTAAATGTGCTTAACATTTTTAAAAGAAAGTAAACATTGTATGTTTCTACACTCCTTGTAAAGGTACTGGTATCTTTTGTCTAACAGCTCAATTTCATAAAAACCCCAGGGCCTCTGGTCCAAGCTTTTGAATGCATTTCCTTTTTGGAAACACACATTTCTAAGATGCAGTTGTATTCTCCTTTTCTGTTACTTTCCTAAATCATCATCTTGGTGGCTGGTGCTCTTTGTTTTTTATTTTCTTTATTTGCCTAAACAGGCACCTGCTCTTTCCTGATTGCACCTAACATTTCCGGTCTAGCTTCTGTAGCCCGTGAATGTCCACATTCATCTCTGTGCTGGTTTATGTTCATTCAGCATTAGAGAAACGACTTCCTGCACAGGAATGCACATGCTGCTCCATCCCACCACCCACTGCATTTACACTGCTAATTCAGCACCAGCTAATTCCTCATCAACCAGGGACTGATTGTCCGACTGAGAGATCACCTAGGTCTTACTTCATTTGCCAGATGTCCATCTTCGTTAGCCCCAGCATTTTTGTATTTTTGTTCGATAATATGCAGAAGTGAAGAGAGCAAGTGAAATATAAATTAATCAATTTTGATCATTTTTGAAGAGCCCTCATAAAATGATTCAGTGGACAACAAGGTTGAAATTATTGGCTCCACTGAGAATTATACACTTTCTGTGGGTGTCATTTATCCATGGTATTTCTGATGATAATTTAACTTAGGTTAATTGGAAAAAAATGGGCAGAAAGGAGAAAAAACTGGAGTTAGAGATAAATTAAGAGTAAGAAAAGAGATCTAAAAGTAAGATAGAAATTAACACGATAATACAGTTCAACTGATGAGGAAAGAGTCTGTCCTGGATTCAAAGCACATTTTACTATTATTTCCTGATGAGGAAATTGACCAAATTTTGGCACAAATAAACATCCTCCTCACTGGTTATGTAGCATACGATAGGCTAAAAAGTCAACAGCATAACTATCTCAACTGTTCAGCTGTAGAATGGTCTTCTTTTTTCAAGTTGGTACCAGGCACTGGAGTCCCCAATGCCTGCACACTCATTTAAACACTCTCTCTTTTCTCTCTCTCTCTCTCTCACACACACACAACTCTATGGCACACAGTTAGTGCTTTCCTGATCCCAAAGGGACCCAGAGAGTTGAATTATTTCTTAAGAGGGTCTATAGGATAAACTTAACAGTGCTATAAAATCACAGGTACTTCAGTAAAGGAATAGCTAGCTATTTCCTGTGAAGAACTAAGGGGATGGAGGTTTTCTTTCTTAATTCCCTTAAAGCTCATGTGCAGCCATCTGCATTTATGCAAGGTCATTCCTGTGAAGATGCAATCCATCGTGGGCAATGTGCTTCTCAATATAATGGCACTCATTAGCAAATGTACAAGCATTCCTGTGAATATATTAAAAGGTTTAAGAGAAATTAGCCCTTGTTTATAATTAGAAAATATCAGTGAAAATGTATTTCATGGACTTTTCTGAATACATTAAAATTAAGAATGAAGTATCCCTCTCCCTTGTCAAACTTCTTCAAAATTAATAAATCTTTACATTTCACGTACTGTCTTGTCTCCTCAAAATCCTTTTGGTGTATTTTGTGGCAGTAGATGTTTCTAGATTTATTTTTATATACAATATGGCAAATGTTCCTTTTGAGAAGCTCCATATCACAGGAAGGAATTGAGGACTGCATTACTGTTCTTATTTGGGTAATTACTACACAGGAAGGCACTGAAAGGTGTATTACCATGCTTATTTGGGTAATTATTACATTAAGGACATACAGATAAAAGCAACTGTTTCATGAAAGAGAACTCCCTGAAAGCATCAAGTTATGTGTGGACCCAGCACTCCTGGGTGACTGACCCTCTGAAAGACTCTCTAAGAAAACTTGGGAAAGGAGTATCTGGTGAAATCACTACATAATCAACATTAACATGGGTCCCCCAGAGCTGATGTGTCCCTGCTAGGATTGGTAGGTTCCTTGCTCTCACTGGCCTGTGCTGTACTTCTAGGGTTTGTCACTGACAACCAGAATTCTCATCAAGCCCTATGCAGGAGCCTGAAATACTGACGGGAAGGAGAGGGAGAAAATTATGACGATGGTATAGGGAAATTGGTCTTTGGTAAATAACTAGTTTCTCCAAAGAAGGGAATGCTGTTCTTGTAATTTTTGTCGAAAAATTCTTAAAAGTTGGAAGGTAAGATTATGTCAAGGAACACAGCATGGAAGAGTCTCACAGAGCAAGACCAGGCCAAGCAACAGAGCTGATGCTGTTAGGTAGGAGGGAGGGGTGTGGCCTAAGGCCTGCTTGCAGGAGGGCCAATTCCTCTTCAAGGGCCAGGGCTCCGAGACTGCAGTGCAGTGGGACCCAGTGAAGCTTCCCTCCCTTCCTCGCCTCATCTGTAAGCAACTCAAACCCTGGTGTAGAGCAGTGCAGAGGACAACTCAGACTCAGCCTGTTCAGTGTTATTGGAAGGCGCCACTGCACTCCAGGGACCAAACGCAGAGTTATCTGCAACAGAAGTGTACAGAGAACATTCCAGTTAAAGCTAGAGGCACCATGTGCCATGGTCATACAAATGTGGCATTTAAAAATCTTATTCAAGTTCAACTTCAAAAAGATGGGGAGAGATAGATAACAGACATCTACTCTTTATATATTCCCAAGGCAGCATAATATATTTTCCATATAATAAGACTTAACATTCCTGGTCATCTTAAATAAGGTTTTATAAGAGATTTTCAAACAGAAAATTGCTATGATTAGTGTAGTCAGTGTGTGCTAGAGAACTAAAAATTCTCCATAAACACATGACATGTTGAATCTTTCAAAGTTTCTAGGTCTTTATACTGACAAAATGTTCATAACCTGCCTGGGGCTATAATCTTGCAACTGCGTTAAGAAAAGGGCACTAAATCTACCTCCTAATTGGCTGAGACACAGCCACAAAAATTCAAACGTTTCAAAAAATAGTAGAAATGGTTCATTAGATTACTTTTATGTGAAACCATCCTGAACCAGCATCTCAATCTAATATTATAGGACATTTCAAATGGAGGATCTTGTCTACAACATGAAAAAAAGCCTACCATTAAATATCAGGTGCAGAAATAGATTAAATTTAGAACACTGACCAAATGCTGTCCTGTGACATACAGCTATGAGGACAATCTTCCTATATTTCCCAAGGAGCTATAAATAAAAATATACACACAATAAAGCAACTATGACAACATTACTATCTACTTATCTTCTTGTCAGACACAGGTCTATTGCCAGAAATGTCAGTGAGCCCAGCATTTAGTAGACTGAGATAGGAGTGTTACAAATTACAGGGCAGTTTGGGCTACATTGTGAGTTCAAGGCTAGCCTGCAAGATGCAAGGTCCTTGGCTCTCATGACTGAGGGGACAGGCAGAGTTAAACCATTTGGGTTAGCTCCTCCAGGTGCCTGTCGAGCAATTAGCCTAGTATTAGTTTTAATTTTCTGCACTAGTATTCTTTAAACTATTTTCTGCTAGCTGGAATTCCAAATAATATCACTGGGAGAAAACTGCCTCCAGGGTAAATTTAAGTGGTCATTTAAAATAAGGGTAGTGTTGGAAAAAGGCACCTTTCCCTTGTATCTTTAGAAATTAATTTCACTCATTTTACCTTTGATAACTGCTGCTGTTTGAGGTTTTGCATCTGACAACAGTTTGGGAAGGAAGCAGGCTGAAAAATGTTATGTGTGACACATAAAAATATCATAGGGTATTGCATAGTTTGACCAAGCTCAAAAAAACTAGTCCACATAATGGGGAGAAAACATTTTACAAGAAAAAGACTGTAACCACTGATTGTTTTCTTACACTTTTCTGCATTTTCTAAATTTTGTATAATGACTGTGTTATGCTCATCAGCTGTACAGATGTGAGTGGGGTGGGGGTGGGGCTCGATAGAACATTAGCTTGTATTTGCAGCTTAAAGCTTATACAGTTTCAAAAACAGAATTAACAGTACATTGAGTTCATTACTGATGATAAATGTCATCTGAAACAGAAATATTCTGTTTAAATTCCAAGTAAATACTTGAGAGCTAACGGAAACCTAAAAGAGCAATTGTATAAAGTCTGTTCTAGACCTGCACTGGGAGAGAAACCATAATTGGAGATAAGCCCTCACAGGTTTCATTCTGATATTACAACACATAAAAATATATGGCGAATGTTTTAAGCTTTCAAACACATACACTTGTCTTTCAAGACTATTCTTAAAGGACCCTAAATAAAATAATTTTCATTTTGTTCAAAGGCTGTTCTTTCAATATTGAAAGCTCTGAAGAATAAAAATGTTTCACTTTGCTGTATCCATTACCCTATTTTACTCGAAAAATAGTATTACATGTAGAGTAAAAGAAATGTAGAATAAAAGTAATGCAGCTGCCAGAGACAAAAAGTCTCTCACTTTTCTTCTACAGAAAAAAAATACGGAAGCCCCTTGTGAATAAGAATGCTATTTCTCCTTGTTAGTGTACCATGCCCACACATTACCCTGGGATAACAAAGTCAATTTCCAATTCAAGAAAACAAAGAGCAAAAAACAATATACATGGAAATAAAAACATTCATGGAAAAATAACTTTAGAAGAACTCATAAACTTCAAAACAGTTAAATTGTCATCTCAGTTCAACACACTGTAATTTACACAAAATATTTAATAATGAACAGTGACCTGTATAAATTATCTTAAATCTGTAGGAGTGTGTTCAGTGAATACCACGGTCTGGAGTGATTCCCACTCCAGAGTGGTTACATCTGAAGATCATGATCCAAAGTACATACATCACAGACGGCCATATCATATAATTCAAATATCATCATTATACATTATACTATCAGGTGAGTTAATTAGCTTATGTAGTATTAAGAATAATTTTTCTTTGGTAAAATCATTAATGTTTAGAGAAATGGATTCCCAGAGGGGTTGGAAAGGTCTCCCTGTCTCCCAATGCCCAGGGGCATTCTAGATCGAGAGTTCCTTTTAGTTCTCTGTCCTACCAGCGTAGCACACTATCACCTGAGGAAACCAGAAGATTTGTGGATTCTGTCTCAGTAATACTGTTGTATCTTCTCTGGAATAAAGCATTCATTAAAGAGAATTACTGAAGCTCTCACATGAGCAAAGAATGGGGATGGACAAGCTGGAGACTGGTTTTGCCCTTGGGTGCTAATAAATGTATGGCAGAATTCAAATTATGACTTGCTTTCATTTTAATGTAGGGAAAGAGACTTTTATTGCCCACCTATTCTCAATTTCTAGAAACTTCTAATATTTAACAGGCCTGACGATTATAACATCCAGCCCAAGGGTTACCTTTTTTGTCAGGCCTTCTCTTTTTTCCTCAAGTTGAAAGGAATCTTTGTTCCTTTATAATTCTTAGTGTACTTGGCGGTAATACTTATTTTATCATACTACAAAGGCTTGATTTGTGTAAGGGGAGGTGCTGTTTGTCTTCTCCACTGACTGTGTGTTTCTTTATACTTGAAAGTTGAGAGTAGAAATCATCTAAACTTTATCCCTGATACAGGATTGGTACTGGTTAAAATTTGTGGCTATGAATTCAACATTTGTTCTATATTAAACTTAGGGGTGAAAAAGATAAGAGCAGGAGGACTTAGCATCACTAGAACAGTCTAGATTCTTTCCCATGGGCTTCATCATCACACTACTCAGTGCTGTGGACCTCTTAGGTAGGATCCTGTCTCCCTGTGCATCTGTCACAGGAGCCCATCTTAGCAGGCCTTGCCTGAAAATCCCTTGATCAGGCCACATTTGGGAGATACACTCAGTAACTAAGTAAATATCTGAATGCAACTCTGCTGCACTATGACAGCCCCACAAGCCATTTTTCCCTATGGGGAAAATAGGTTCGTAGCAATATTAATAATAAGACACAGTTATTTGGGACAATTTGGGAGCAATCAAACCTGCCACTCATACAGATTTCCCATATTATACTTCTTCCCTGGAACCTAGTTTTAAACTCACTACTCCAGTAGGACCCAAAAAATTGAACAGTTTCTTGAGCCCATTAATTTAATATGAACATTCCATACCAAAAATAATATTGAGCAATATTGCTGAGAAAGCTGCAGAGCTAGAGAATGATCACTACATCTAGAATAGGATGTCTTACGTTATATAAGCTTCTTTCTATAAATACGTTCAGCAGAAGTGTCATTCTGCATTATTTTTGCTACAATATTTGTTGTTCTGAGGGTCTGTTTTAGTGGTGGCTTGCAGGTCCACTATATTAAAACTTATATATTGGCAGTTGTAAAAGAGAAAATAACCCTAATACCAAATAAACTGTCAGAAATCATAGTGTGAGAGTTACATATGCGGTCTAATTTTAAAACTAATAAATTATTTTAAGATGTTGAAAATAAATCTTTCCTGTTGAAAGACTTTGACTTGTTTTTCATTTATTGTTCTGCTAGTCTAAAAAAGAAACCTAACATTTTCTAACTGATGGACAGCAGTGAATTCCTTTTTACTGAAACACCCACACTCAAAACTTCTTGGCAGTTCTGAAGGCAATGTTGGGTTAGGAAGAAGATGAGAATATGTCAACTTCACTAAGATGAACATCTGGCTTCTAGAGCCACCAAATGAAGGCAGAAAATGTAGGTGTTGAAAAATGTTTTGTCATACAAAACTTTGGTAGTAGAGAAATCTAATAGAAAATATAGAAGCTTTAAGATATTTATATAATCCTATTAAATATTTCTATTTAATAAGAAAAATAGAGTTGAAATACAGTGGGTGTTTTCATTATTGTACAGAAAATAGAGTTTTAAACAAAATATAGGAAACAGAAGGCATCAACAATTCATACTGTCTTAAAAAAGCATCTATTTCACATCTATGTCATATATGAAAGGAGCACCAGGAATATGATGAAGATAACCTCTTAGAATTCACACACTCATTGTTTACTCCTGCTTTGAGTTAGTGATTTCATTCTCATTGTTTTAGCATTACTGTTATCACCTGAGTTAACCCTTCTTTTGAATCCAAAATATTAACTAAAATAGCGCAAAGCAAAATTATTGTTGGGTCTTCTATATTTTAGAAAGCTCAAAGGCACCGATTCTCAAATTTTCACATTTGATTATTTCCAGTGAAGAACCCTAGTGAGGGGGCCAGTGGTAGGACCAAAGAAATGATATTTTTAAATAAGCCCAACATAGGATAGCATGTAGACCTCTAAGAACCACCATTTGGGACAGTCCAAAGCACCGTGACAGCACCCAAGCATGTTCAGCTAAGGATGTTACGCATATATCAAGCATGAGGTGGATCTGTAGTATTTGCCTAATTCTGTGATGTAAGTTTCCCCACCATGGCCAATTTCAAACTGCCAATGTAACGTCACTGGGAAGACATGCTCAGTAGCACACTGTTGTGTCTGCCTTATAGAACTGTAAAGTATAGTAAAATAACTCAAAAAATGAGTATCTTGAGGAATTACTGCTTATATTTAATTATAATTTATTTTTAAATGTATAATATTTAACTTTTAAATCATGTACGAATAGCTATGTTTTAACAACCACTCAAAAAACTCCTGAAAATTGAATGATCAGTCCATACAAGGCAGGATTAGTCAGTCCCAGCACACACCAGCTATGAGATTCATTTTGTCTCATTTGTATCAGTTGACTTATAAAAGTAATAAATAAAGGCAAAGATTCTATTAGTTATGCTTCTAGTTGTTGCTATAAATAAAACCAAGTTATTTTCATAGGCAATAATTGTAAAGAATTGTCTTTTTATTCAAATTTCTTCCATAGCTGAAAGACACAGAAAGTTACTCAAAATGTATCAAGTGGAGGCAAAACAAATTAGGGTCAGTAAAGGCTGTTCATACTAAATTTGATCAGTGGGAGTTCAGTCTCTGAGAAGAACAGGACTTGGAATAGGCAAGGGCAGGGGACGTAAGGCAATTCTGACTCGTGCAAGTAGCTAGCTCTTAAGCCCTGAACATGATATGTAGCAAAGCAGTCTGCAATGCACACATAGCAGCATTTCTAGGAATGGCCAGATGGCTTATCTAGTACTTTCCAACTAAGGAAAACTTGTTGAAGAAGTGCATTATCACCTCTTGGGCTGTTGTACACCACAGAATTTTCTCCCAGATATTCATTAAACGTTACTCAAGTGATTTACACATTGAGATTTCTTTCTTTTCTTGGCAAAATCCTACTCCTTAGCCATCCATGCGTCATGGTGACAACAATAATCACCATTGCTCTTTCCATGATAAGGGAAACAAAGGTGTAAAAGTTCCCCGGAAACTGTCTAACAGTGCAGCAGTAAATTTGGACTTTGACATTAATTTTTTTTAAACCACAGATTGCCTCTAAAAGAAATACATGGAATAACCATTTCCTACCAGATTTTTAGCACGAGTACCATCGACCTTCAATAACATACCTTCTAATGCTAATTAAATAAGAACATTTTATTTTTCTACCTTTTGTCTCTGAAGTCAACCATGACTTCATGACTTATTTATGTGGCTGGCCTAGGCAGTAATAATCTCTTGAGAAAATACTAAGATCTTCTTGTTCCTTTTCTAGTTCACTATAATTTGAGGACCTGGCACCAAAGCTTCAAAAGTAAGTTTGATCCACATTAGAATTCAGGAAATTAAGTGTAGAGTTTAATTTCTATAATTGAATTAGAAGTTGCTTCTCTGGATTATTTTTTCTATATACTAGAAGAAAAGAGTGTTTGATGTAAGAAAAAAATAAAAGATAAAACCAACTTTATGGTTTCCACTAGTCTTAAAAATGGAACTGAGAATGCACCGTAGATAAATATTGCCTAAGCAAAACATTTTCCCAACATCTCTATACCTCTGCTAGCATCAATCCCATACAGAGCAAGAGTGTATTCAGAAGTAAATTTTCAGATTCCGATTGCTTTCACTGTCTGGGCCCCTCCCACCTCTAGCTTCCCATCTCTTCAAGTGCGCGCCCTGGACCTGCCAAGTCCATCACAATGTGCTCCCCATCTTCCTCCTTTCCCAGCTTGCCAACTGTACTGCCCCTGGCTCTGACGAGGAGTCAGTTCCTGGAAAGTATCGGCTGATTAAAAATCCTGAAAGCCTTACTTTACCAGAATCCTTCAAGGAAGTGGGGAGGATGTCAGAAGATTTTACAGTTGTGTATCATCTGTAACCCAGACAAATTTAAGTGTAATGATTGATGATTTTATGAGACTCCCAGATCACTGGAAGACTTTTAGTTATATACATACACATTAACACTGGCCAAGGCCAAATGCATAATTCCACAGCAATTCATTTGATCTTGTCTTATGAAAATCATCCATTTATTGAATTGGCAGTTGAAGAAATGTATTCCTACTTTTACACCAATAATGTAGAATAGCAACACTCACTATACTTAGTAAAGCTTCTCAGCACAGGTGTAACATGTTTAATTCTACAAATAGTAAATACAAATTCCGTATACTTTGATTTTTAAGCAATTTTAAGGTGAATAAAATTCACTGCTTTTCCCTTAAGTATATAAAATATAATTTTTAATTTCAAAATATCAAAGTATATACTACCAAACTTTAGTTTGCTATTATAGTATCATTTGATTATCAATAATATCGAATATCTAT
The DNA here is from genome assembly GCF_053883595.1 of Heterocephalus glaber. Lineage (NCBI taxonomy): Eukaryota > Metazoa > Chordata > Mammalia > Rodentia > Bathyergidae > Heterocephalus > Heterocephalus glaber. The sequence continues at coordinate 18,633,396 of NW_028258156.1, read as the reverse complement.
TCAATATTGGTTTAGTTTACATCTAAGATGAAGACATTTTAGGGCTGGGGATTTGGCTCAGTGGTGCCGCCCCCTCCCGCTGCGGAAGGGTGCCAAGTTCGATCCCCAGTACCAAAAAAAAAGAAAAAACAAGACATTTTATATTTCATTCCAAAAAAACAAAAAACTACGCACAGAATATATTCTCAAAATGGGCTGAAATATTCATTTTCCTACATTAAAATATAATTTAGTCAAGATATAAATGGAACTTATCTGACAACATGTTAGGAATTGTCAAAAATCTTCATCCAAAATAAAACAGATTCATATAAAATATTAACAATACCCTGCGCCTGAAATAAAACTTTAAAGAGATAATTATAAGGAAAGTCAGCCTACCTAATTATACCTATTTTAATAACAAAAAGTACATATAAAGTTTCATTATAATTATGTACCTAAGGTGATATGCTATATAGCCTTTAAACTTCTTTGAAAAATTAATAGGCAATAGAAGTCAAATTCTCTTTTCCAATAAAGGAAAATGATCACTCTATTCAATTAATTTAAAGTCTTCTCTTTTGAATATGAAGCAGGAGTTTAGCTTGCTATCTTAGCTTTTCAAAAATCCAGTTCTGGGTGCAAGCAATGAGACCCTTCTGAAGATCAACTCAGCCTTTCGCAGAGCCAGCCCAACAAGCACCTGGCACAGTGTGTTCCAGCTCAGGGTAGGGAGATACAGATAAGCGCCTCCAAGGACGTTCTGTCTACGGCCACGAACAATGGAAGACTAAGCTAACAAACACTTAACAAGAATTCATTGTGTGCTGGGTACACAGCTAGATATTTGCAGAGGAATTGTCTTAGAGCCCCAGATCCTTCAGAAATTCTTTGCTTAAAGTTCAATGAAGTCTTCAGCTATGTCTAAAACTATCATTTCGCTTAGGGAAAATCAGAAAAATTTCAAGAACACAGGGAGTCATGGCTCCATTTGATTAACAATAAAGATGTTCCAGGGACAGGAGTTTTAGAAAGATCAGAAAAGATTCTGAAAATGAAGCTTGAGAAAGACCCACAATTCTGAGGCCATAGATGATGTTAATTACATTTCTGTGTGTGGGCTGAGGTGATGAAAGAGAACAAAATAAGGGACATTTGTGATTTTCTCCAATCAGGAGGCTATGGGTGGGAGATGGGAGCTCTTGAGTACACGGAGGCTGGAGGAGAAATAGAGAAACTGGAAGGTGTATACGGTGACCACGTTCTTTGTTTGCTGTCTGGGTCGAATTAGCTTAAACTCAACTATTGGGGAACATGGAGACCAGGACAGTCCAGTACACTAAGCAGCTGCAGCTTGTGGCTTTGGCATTCTATAAACTATTATCAGAGATTAAAGCCTAATAATAATAATATCTTGTTAAATTCTGTAATAGCTTCGTCATGTAACTACCATCTTCAACTACAATGAGGAAATAGGACAGAAAAAATAATTTTTTGTGGAATGCCACCTAGATGGTACTTACATCACAATTTAAGTAATCTGTTCCTCTAGCTCAATCAGATGTTCTATCACGACATGACTAGATCATCCGTACCTGACTGAATGTTCACATGTTGAAATGTGAAGCTTTAAAAAACTGAAGGAAATTCAAGGGTGTGAGCAACAGAACAAGTACATAAAAAGCTACTACTGTTTTATACAGACATTTTTAGTCAGTGGGATACATAACATTTGAGTAAAGGGTTTTCACAGCATATAGGAGAACCGTGAAAAATCCAAAATCAAATAATTTAAAAAGCTGTATAAGCCTGCCTCAAATTATATTTTCAACTCAAAATGAGGATGGATATATAGACACTTTTAAAAAGGTAGAAATGTATGGAAACACAGAGAAGCAAGCTCTCTGAACAACCAGATGTATACAGAGAGCAAATCAGTTCAGCACAGAATCCCACAAGTTCATTGCTGTATACCAAAATGAGAACACATGGCCTTGAGCACAGTCCCTAGACCCCCTGGAGCCTCAGTCCCCCCATAAAAAAAGTGACATTGGACTACCATATCACTAAATTCATCACAACTATTTAAAATTCAAATTCAGCTACTAATTCTGTGAGTCTTTCTGGCAGAAATAAGTATTTTCTTTAGAAGGATTTTAGTGAGTCACTCACTCAACAATAAAAGAATTATTCTCCAAATGGCCTTTCCCTTGAATGACTCGCCTTCTAGGTAACAAGAAATAAGTAATGTTTTTCTTCTTCAGGGGTACAATTCCTAAATTCCTTCAGAGTTACAGGTGATGAATTAAGGACTTGACAGCAAAACCTATGGGCCTTTTTAGTAATGGAAAGATTTTATTTTACCTTTTTATGTATAGTGGGCCCTTGACTTATGAACTTGACCAGTTCCTGAGGGCTGGCTGTAACTAAGTCAATACAGCTGTGGTCTGGATGTTTACCTAGGTACACACTACAAATAACAAGAGGCAGATGAATCTTCCATTAACCTAACTAACCCAAGTTGTTCATGTCAGGCCGGTCATCACTTGAGGGTCCACTGTATCTGGAAACTGGATGCACAGATGTAAAATTCATGACATGAAAACATGTTTTGCCTTTGTTCAGCCTTTTAAAACTCATGTAGATTTTACATCCTACTGTAGTGTTCTCCTGCGTACCTAACAGCACCTCCTTCTCACCTCCCCCTCCACCTGAAATCTGTAATAAAGAACTTTCTTCTTCTAAACAACTTTTAAAAACAGAACAGCTTTATTAAACCAAAAATCTGCATACCACATAGTTTGCAAACTTAAAATGCTACTCCATAGGCAGTTATTCTAAATAACTCCTGATTGCATTTCCTTCTACATTGAGGCCATCATCTCTGAACTGGGCTACAGCCCAAGCCACTTGAAGGATCTGCCAACATTTACATCTACTTTATTTCTCTCTAATCTGTTTTCTGTGCTTTCACCAGAGTGATCTTTTAAAAAGGTAAATCTGATTATATCTTATCTCTGTTTAAAACTCCTTATAAAACATTATCATTGTTCTAAAAGAGATAACCCTTCCGCAAGGCATCCCAACCATTCAACAGTCCTTATACATGGCTGCACACTTAAATCACTTGGAAAACTTTCTTAAAAACCCTAGCGCAAGGCCACACCCCTGGGGACTCTGAAGTAACTGGTGTATGGTGAATCTGGACAGCAGGATTCTTTAAACCTCTGTTTAGAGATTGCCAGTGCCACTGATACGAGAACCAGTATTCTAAGGGATACAGTCCAATATGGCAGCTACTTACCACACAGCTCGCAAGCATGGATGCAAGTTTTAAAATTATAAACCTACTTTAAATAAAGTCATTCCCCTGGTTCATCTCGTGTTGTCATAACAGAATTCCACAGACTGGGTAATTTGTAATGAACAGAAATTTATTGGTTCAAGATTCTGGAGGGTGGAAAGTCCAAGACCAAGAAGCCTAGATCTGGTGAAGGCCTTCTTACTATGCAGAGGGTCAGAGATACAGGGGGGAGAGTGCAAGTGAGGAAGTTCAAACTCACCCTTTCATAATGAACACACTCTCGAGATAATTAGCCCACTCTCATAATAATGGCATTAATTGACACATAAGGACACATCCTTCATGTTCTAATCATTTCTTAATGATCTCACCTCTTCTTTTTTCTCCTCTAGTCAGTGCAAAGGAATCTGTACTGTAGAGGGACCTTATCTGACCTTCTTCTTGGGTGGAGATTATTGGTGTGGTCAAGCGTTCTCTCGGGGAAGTTGACAGAAGTGGGCACAAGCAAGGATAATACTTGTGACAGATCATCTTGCTGAGCTCTATTCTGGGTGAGCTGGTGGAGGACAGGCTTAATGATGCCACTTTGCAGATAAAGCATGAAATGCAGGGTGGACTCCCTCGACACTGCAGTTTGAGAGAGAGTGACCATCCTCCAACTGCCTACCTCCAAAATTAGTTCCTGCTAGTCAGGCGGGATGCACATTGATGGGTCTTCCACTACCTCAGCAGCAGCCATTATGTATAGTAGCTGCCCTCTTCCTATGGTGCCTTGCCCCCTCCCCTGTGTGACGTCATGCCAAGATGGTTGCTCCCACCAAAGAACAAACCCTTCTTCCCAGCATGCCCCTGGTCCCACCTAGAGAGTAACCTAATACTAGCTCACCTCCTACCACCTGGCAACGTCACCGGCTCCTCCACTCCCTGATCACTACCTCACTCAACCCTGCCTCAGCCCCTACGAACCACACCCCTGTCTCTCTAAAAGACTCTCCCTGCCCCGGCCATGTTGCTTTTGTCTCTCCTTTGTTCAGACACAGCCCGGCAGATCTATTCCCCTAATAAAGGCTTGTTGTGGCCTGGTCTGGTCTTGGTCTTCGGCACTTTTACCTGACACACATCTTGTCCTGGATTTTGACTTTGACATTCTGGACGGTGTCATTGGTCTCAGTCTCAAGGCTGATGGTCTGGCCCCTCAGGGTATTCACAGAGATCTCCATCTGTGTCAGCCATCAAGCCTCTGACACTGACCTGGTTCCACCTCCTTGTTTGATTTTTCCTCTTAACATTGTTGTACTGGGGAAACATTCAAACTATGTCAATTATAATGATTTTTTAACAAATGCTAAAAGCATTTAACATTTTCTAAAACACATTACTAGAAATTATGTTTAATTAGAAATAAGATAGGGCCAGGGATTTAGCTCAGTGGTTCCAGTGCCTGCCTCGCAAGTGCAAGGTCCCAAGTTTGATTCCCAGTACCAAAAAAAAAGAAAAAGAAATAAGATAAATTTTAATTTGTCATTAATTGCCTAAGAATCTTTTTTAAAGGAAGAGACTTAGATATGACAAGTAATTTTGGTGTTAAAGTCACAGAACATGATGGTAGACTTCATAATGTTCAATTATGTCTGCAGTCCATTTTACAAAACCCATCGGTTAAAAAAAAAAGTTAAATGAGTGTGTTTCAGCCAGAAAAATATTCCTGAAACAAAGGTTCCCAACTTTTAAAATTTTTGCATAAATATAACCTTCCTTTATTTATGATGTTTAAGTAGTTTTAACTTTAAATGATGTGCTTTCTTATAAAATATTTCTAAGTTTGTCAGTGGGGGCTTAGCATCAATAGGGGTGGAGTCAGAAATGGTGACAGTGAATTTAGAATCAGGTGTTTTCACCTTCTGTGGCAGTAGAATCCCAGGGATCTTTTTCAGTATTAGAACTATATTATCAATTTGGACTGTGAAAATGGCCCCTAATTAATTTTTCAAGTGGTTTCCCATTTAATATTGATCAAAGAGACAGAAAATAAGTGACTCCTTTAAGCCTACATATCAAGGAAGGAGTAAAGATAAGATCAATGTTTTCCATCCTCTCTTATAGCAATCTTCTTCAATATAACATCTTGCCTGCTAATGGCATTTATCAATATAAAATATCGTAAACCAAATAGACTTTATTATGCACATGTTTTATACACTAACTGGACTATGTGATTATTTTATGTTAAAAATTTAAAATGGAAAATGTCACAACAAAATTTGAGATATTTTATAACACTTCTTTTTTATTCCACATAATTCATCAATTGTATAGTGATATTTGTTTCTCCCTGTTTTTTTATAGTCTGGATCTACTTTTTTAAAGAGACTTCAAGATTCCTTGAGAGAAGCTAATTAAAGTGTATTCTATGGTTTAGATATGGTTTGCATATCCCTCAAGGCATCCATGCTGAAACTTAACCCTTAATGTGAAGTACTAAGAGGGCAGAAACTTAATGGTGTTTACAGATGGGCCCTTTGGGAGGTGATTAGGAGACAATAAGGTCATTAGGGTGAAGCCCCATGACTGAATCCTGGTGGCTTTATAAGAAGAGGGTGAGGGAACAAAAGAAACACCCCTAGATGTGCGCTCCCTGTCTCTTGTCATGTTATGTTCACTGCCACCTGGGGCAGCCAGCAGGGAGGCCATCACCAGATATGGCCTTGCCACCTTGAATTTCCAAAACTATGAGCCCAAATACGTAAACCTCTTTTCTTAGAAAACTGTTCAGTCAGTGGCATTCAGTTATTGACCACAGAAAGTGGACTAATAGTGTATTTTTCTAATTTTCCATGAGTCAGCCCAGAACCTGGCATACAGCACATACAGAAAAAAGGAAATTAAGAGCTCACAAAAAGAACCCTGACTAGATCACCATATTTTCTTCACATCAGGTAAAAATAAGTCTTTTTAAAACTAATAACAGTATCTTATGTTTTCTCAAATATTCCATGGAACATCTTCATAAAAGGGAAGTAATGGGCCGGGGATTTAGCTCAGAGGTTCCGCCGCCTGCCTCGGAACCACAAGGTCCCAGGTTCAATCCCCGTACCAAAAAAAAAGAAAGGGAAATAATTATTTTAGTCTAAAGTTCCTAGAATTATTTTTAATAAACTGTATCAAACATAATACATGATCACTTGAAAAAGCATTAGATGGATTTTTCAATTGCTCTTTGACATTTAAAGACATTTAAATGCTAGCAAAACATTATAATTTGTGGGAGTATTAAGCCTCTGAAAACACATGAAGTTCAAATAGGATTCTGTTCTAGCTTTTCAGAGAGAAAAGATACTAAAAATAGTGTGAGCTTAAGCTAGCCCATGGTTTGGTGAAATTGCTACTATTTTACTGAAAAATGGAAGAAATTAAACAAGACTATTTGGTGGGCCTACTGCAAAAGCTGGATTGACATACACCAGCCCTTCAGAATGTTCTATCAAAGGTCCTTTACTCTGTACAGCTAAACTTAACAGTGGGTCCAACCTAAATATATGACACCTTATTGTACTTTTATTATAGTATGCAAATATAAATAAAGTTCCCACAAATTGGTGAACAATTAATGAGATTCATTGCAGGGATATTTCATCACTGGATGCTGCTTTCTTGCCAACCGAGACATGATGTATTTAATTCTAAATGACAACACCTGCTCCCACCTCTAAGTGAAATGAAAAAGCTGCCACAGAGCATGTTGGGAATTCCCTTGCAGGCTTCCTTTTAATCAGGCATTTCTGCATAACCCTGAAAGCCAAAAACATAACACAATGGAAAATAACACAGCTTTGTAAGTCAATAGTTGAATTTGGAGTACTCATCAAATAAAAGAAACTGAGGATATATGGCATGCTAGTCCACCCACAACAGTATTCTATTTTCTGCTGTACAATTACTTTTTGACTCTAAAGCAGGAAAAAAAAGAATGATGTGTAAGAAAAGACAATATTATCTGATGTGGCAAATCAATAAGTGGAAATTAGAATGTTTTTGTTGTCATGGTTACCATGATAATGATACTGTGAATTTATAGTGTCTTTCATCTGAGAATTCAGCACACCTTCCTAAACCCTAACAAACAGTGCTTCATGGTATCATGCACATCATGCATGTCATGCATAACCCAACATGATACCACACATATTCTCCTAACAGGTATGGTGAGTTAGTATGTGGATGGGTGCTTTACCAAGAACCTTGTAACTCTCTTCTTGTAGCTTGTATTTCTTGATTTTCAGTCCTCTTTTCTGAGTAACCAAACTGCTATCCAGTGTGAGCAGTGGAAGTTGTTTATACCAGGCTTTTATCTTGAGTGTCAGTTGAATGAGTATCTATTTTCAGAAGCAAGCAAGTTGCCAAGGATAAACTCAGTAATACCAGTTGAAAACCCCCCAAATTACTTGCACATGAAGTCCTCCTCTAATCCCTAGAATTCTTAAAATCTTGTCCTGATTCAAATATGATGTTCAAAATCACATTGAAATTACTTATATTCATAAAATAATTTTGAAGGGTGCTGTGTTAGCTTTCTATGGCAGGACAAAATACTTAAGATAGACACTTAAATGGAGGAAATGTCTATTTTGGCTCATGGTTTCAGAAGTTTCTGTTCATGATCACTTGTTCTGCCCCTGTGAGCTTATGACAAAGGCACAATTCCATGGTGTAGAACACGTGGTAGAGCAAAGCTGCTCACCTCACGGAGGCCAAGAAGCAAAGGAAGAGAGGAAGGGACCAGGGTCCAGATATCTGTCCTTCAAGGGCTGCCCCCAGTAACCTTCTCCACTAGGCCCTGACGCCTGAAAGTTTCACTACCTCCCAACAGCACCAGTGGCTGGTTACGAAGTGTTTAGTCAAACCATTTCTGTAAATATACTTTTCTGTGCCAGGCTCTAGGTGATAGGAATAAGTAATAAACAAGATAGGCAAGCTTCTTTTCTATATGAAGCTCACGTTCTGATGTGTGACAAGTAGGAAATAAGTAAGTATGCAATAATGGCCAAGTGCCAGGGAGAATAATAAAACAGATTAAGAGAAAAGGGTAGGAGTTTTGCCCTGAGTAGGTCAAGAAGGTTCCGGTGAGCAGTAGGGTGTTTGAACACAAATCTGGATGAGGTAAGGAAGAGAGCCAGGCCAGTATCTTTCACATTGCATTCCTACCCTTCTGCCGGCTCTTGGAAACAACCTTTCTCTATCATTACTCTACATTTGCCTTTTTCTCCAATGCCTTAAAAATATGTCCTAAAATCTTCCAGCCCAAAAAACAGATAAAACACTCCTTTAACTTTCACCTAAACCCTCTCATTCACACATCTCATTCCTTTTACAACCAAATTCTTTTTTTTTTCCCCATTAACTGTATTGGTACATTTTAGGTATAAAATACAGTTACATTCATCATTGGGATCTTGTACCATTACATGAGTCTCTTGGTTCTTATTTTTTTTCCCCTTCCCTAGCCCTCCCTTCACCCCCTCCACCCTTCCCTATTTGCAAAGACCTTGTTTCCATTTTTTTCCTCTTCTCATATTTTTCCCTTTCCCTTTTTTCCCTTCCCCTACCCCTCCCAATTCCCCTACACTTTTAGACCTTTTCTTCCTGTTACACAATATCAGTTATACATTTTTAAATTACAATATTAAGATCTAAGAGACATTACCACAGATTTTACAGAATTTAAAAGGATATAGAAAACATATTTCAAAAATCTGTTTTGAAATAAATTTGACAACTTCTAAGAAGTAACTTGGAAGACAAATTAATGAAACTGACTCTGGAGGAAATATAAAATTAGAATAGCACCTATTAAAGAAAGTATATTCCTAGCATGAAAACCTACCTATATGAAAAAAGCAGGCTCATAAACATTTTATCTGATAAATTATATCAAACAATTAAAGAAGAAAAATGGAACACTTCTCCCCTCATTTTAGGAACTCAACATTGTGCTAATCCTAAAACTGGATAAAGATAATAGAAGAGAAAAGTATGAACATAGATAGAAATTTGTTTAACAAAACAAACTCTTAGAAGTCAGATCTGGCAGGATGTAGAAAGTGGTTTTGTTTTAGGGATGGCAGTATTGGTTCAGCATTGGAAGATCCACCCCCAAAAGTCATCATTTTAACAGAGGAAAGGAAAAAGCCATATGATCCTGTCACTAGTTGGAGAAAAAGTATTGGACTAAATTCTACAGCTGTTCATGGTAAAAGCTATCAGGAGACTAGAAGTAGAACAGAAACTTCTCAACAGATTAAAGACATGTACTCCATACTTCCAGTGAGAATGCCTTATATAAATGGAGACGATACAATGCTTTCTCCTTAAGGTGGGGAAGAAGGGCAGATATGCTTACTCTTTATCTGTCCATTAAACTTTGAAACCTAGGCCCCACCAAAATAGTCTGGCAATAAAATGACACAACTAGGATAGGATTGGCATGGCAGAAACAAAATCTTTATATGTAGATGAAATGATCATCTACAGAGAAAATACTAAGAAATCTCTACGAGCCCCTAGAACTTGTACTTGAATTTAGCAGGATTAGAAAACACAAGGTATACGTAAAAATTCAGGTCTGTGTATACTTGCTATAAATGATGAATCGAATATTGAAATTTAAAAGTTATGTAGGAGTACAAAGGACCTAGAAAAGTTAAGAACAAAAACAAAAAGAAAAACAGTGTTGGAAGATGTTTAGTACCTAATTTTAAGACTTCTTCTAAAGCTACAGTCAAGGCAGCGTTGGTGTAAGGAAAGACATATAGATCATTGGAATAAAACAGAGAATCTAGAAATAGAACCACACATATATGGTCCACTGAGTTTTGAAAGATTATTTAACATTAGCATTTTATAGAATATAAACTCAATTCAAGAGCCGAGGAAGAGATAGTATTTTCAGCAAATGGCACTAGAACACCTGGTATCCGTATATAAAAAATTAACCTCAACCCTTTATTTCCATACATGAAAATAACTTGAAGGGATCTATGAACCTAAATAAGAAAGCCTAAAAGTATAAAACTTTAAGAAGAAATTAGAAGGGAAAATATTTATGAATTCAGGGTAGGCAAGAATTACCTAGGATACAAAAAACATGATGTATAAAAGAAAAAAATTGATAAATGAGATTCCATCAAAATTTAGAACTTTAAATGACATCATTAAAATGAAAAGTAGTCCTTAAACAGACCATATTTACAATGCATATAACCTATGACCAGAATATATAAAGAATTCCTAGAGCTCATTAATAGACAACCCAATTAAAATGTAGACATAAGAAGATGATAAATAGCCAGTATAGCACAAGGAATGGTGTGCAATTCTAGAATCAGAAAAATACTAATCAGTACAATAATAAGATTGAATTATACCCTCATTAGGGAGATGAAGTTAAAAGTTTTAAAAACCTTGTCATGACTTTTTCTTTTTGTTGGATTCTCCCCCTTTGTGTTTAATTTGTCACACCCAATGGATTCATTCTGCTGGGCTTCCTGGGGTTGTGATCCTCATTGTCTTTTCCTAGGATATTGTCTAAAATGTTTTGGAGTGCTGGTTTGATATTTATGAAGTTCCTGAGCTGCTCTTTATCGTGAAAGTATCTTATTTCTCCATCAATTTTGAGAGAGAGTTTTTCAGGGTACATGAATCTGGGTTGGAGGCTGTTTTCCTTTAGGGCTTGAAATACATCACTCCAAGCTCTTCTTGCCTTGAGGGTTTGCATTGAGAAGTCTGCTGTGATTCTGATGGCCTTTTTTTGTAGGTGATTTGTTTCTTTTCTCTCACTGCTTGTAGAATTTTGTTCTTCTGTTGGATTTCTGGAATCCTATTATGCCTATGTGTAGATTTTTTTTTTTTTTGATTAGGCTAGCTGGAGTCCTATATGCCTCACTTATCTGTATGTCAAGTTCTTTTCCCCTGCTTGGGAAATTTTCTGCCATCACTTCTGTGAACAGATTTTTTATGTCATCTGCACCCTGTCCTCTTTCTTCATTGACTCCAATCAGTCTTATGTTATTCTTCTTTGCATTGTCTAGCAGCTGCTGGATTGATTTCTCATGTTCCCTTACAATTTTAAAGCAATTTTTCTTTTCCTCCTCACTAATTGCAATCCTATCTTCTATATCTGAAATTCTATCCTCACATTGGTTCATTCTGCTGCACAGACTTTCAATGGGGTTTTTAATCTCTTGGAAATCTGTTTGTATCTGTTTTATGGATTCCATTTGTTTCCTGTGTTGGGATTCCATCATGTTCCTCAGATCCTCTATTTTTTTTAATCTGTGTCCTCTCTAAGGTTTATTAATCATGTCTTGCACCATGAGCAAAATCTTTGCTGTTATCTGAGTAACTATTGCTGATTTCATTTTTCCCAGATCCTCTTTTGTTGCCAGTTCAGAGAGTCCAGGTGGTTGAGTATCAGATTGTTCCATCTCGTTTTCCCTTTGGGGTTGCTATAGGTGATCCATAAGTCTGTTTTTGAGGTTTGTTTACATGTCTTCTCATTTCCACGTGGGGGGGGGTGCTTCTGGCACCTGTCTGGGTCACCTTCTCTGCCCTAGGGGCTTGGGATGGTGGCAGGGGAGCTTCCTTCCAGGTGCTGGGACCAGCTGAGCTTCTCTGCCCTAGGAGCTTGGGATGGAGGCAGGGAGCTTCCTTCCAGGTGCTGAGACTGGCTCACCTTCTCTGCCCTAGGAGCTTGGGATGGCAGCAGGGGAGCTTCCTTCTGGGTGCTGGGACCAGCTCAGCTTCTCTGCCCTGGGAGCCTGGGATGGAGGTGGGGAGCTTCCTTCCAGGTGCTGAGACTGGCTCACCTTCTCTGCTCTAGGAGCCTGGGATGGCAGCAGGGGAGCTTCCTTCCAGGTGCTGGGACCAGCTGAGCTTCTCTGCCCTGGGAGCCTGGGATGGAGGCAGGGAGCTTCCTTCTGGGTGCTGGGACTGGCTCACCTTCTCTGCTCTAGGAGCCTGGGATGGCAGCAGGGAAGCTTCCTTCTGGGTTCTGGGACTGGCTGAGCTTCTCTGCCCTAGGAGCCTGGGATGGAGGCAGGGAGCTTCCTTCTGGGTGCTGGGACCAGCTCACCTTCTCTACCCTAGGAGCCTGGGATGGAGGTGGGGAGCTTCCTTCTAGGTCCCAAATTCTTAATATAAATGTCCACACTGAAAGTCTTTTCCTTCCATTTGTTCTGCAACCCACACCAAGCTATTTTTGAGCTCCAGAACTCAAGAAACTATGTGGTCAGGATCATCAGTGATCTTCATAATGCCACAGTTAATTCTTGGTTCACTTCTTTCAGCAGCACTTGACCCAAGGATTCTTCTTGAAACCCTCCCTGTCTCGGTTTCTAGAACATCACTGCCAGGTACCATGACTCATTTCCACTATCTTGGCTGGTTCCTTTTCATCTCTCTGGCACTGAACATCAAAATGCTCTAGGGCTCCTTCCTTGGGCCTTCTCTGTTCTCTGTTTAAACTCACTCTCCCTCATTCAGAACTGTGGATTTAATTATACTGATAACTCCCAAATGTACTGGAAGCACAGACCTCTTTCCAAATTCTTATATCCACCTGTGAACCTAACATCTCCATTTGGTTGTATAATAAATATCATAAATAAAACACTTCCAAAATCCAATTCTTAATTTTGCACTCCTACACACACCTGCTACTCCCACAGCCTTCCCAGTTATGGCAGACAGCATATCCCAAAGAGGCTGCCACAATATTTACATGCTCTTCTTGCAATGTGACCTTGGCATGCCTCCCATTAAGTGGTACTATATCTGTTCCCTCTCCTCTGAATTTGAGTGGGGTTTTGGGACTCCTTCATTCAACAGAGTGTGATTGAAATGCTGTTATATCATGTTTAAGTCTGGATCATGAACATGCAATTCCAGCTGTGTGTCCTGGGTCACTCACTCTTGGAACCTACCTGCTATGCTATGTAGAAGCCCACTCTCCCATGTAGAAAGACCACCTGGAAAGATCATGCTGAGGTGGTCTGGCTGGCAGCCTAGATGAAATCCCAACTGAAAGCTACCATCAACTACCAGGCATGTGATGAAGACACTTCTGGATAATTCCACTGAGTCAAACCTAGGCTCCAGATATTGAGCCACAGAGACAAGATGTCCCTACTGGGCCTTATCTGAATTTCTAACCCATTAAATCTATGAGTAAAATAATATATGTGCTCTGCGCCACTAAGTTTGTTACAGTTGTAGTAAATGGAATAGTCTGTTCTGTTGCTCAGGGCAAAACTTCTGAGAATCATCGCCACCTCCCCTCTTTCTCTCTCACATACACTGATCTTTCAGCCCTGTGAAGTCCAGCTCTTCTTCTGAAACACAGCCAGGATCCTATGACTCCACACCCCCATACTTCTCCTCTGGACTATTGTAGTTCCCTCCTCACTGGTCTTCCTGCTTCTATCTTCACTCCATCACAGTCTATCTCAACACAACAGGAAGAGTGCTTCTCTGAAAGCGTTCGGTCAGATCAGATGGTGTCACTGCAATACTCAAAACCCTCCAATGGCTTTCTTTGTGATACAGTTAAAATGCTTAATGGCCAAGGCCTTTAAAATCTGAGCCTTCAGCACCTCTTCCCACCTTCCTTCCTTGTTTATTATATCCTTGGTACACAGGGTTCCTTGCTTTTCCTTAAATCACCTGGTACACTCATGCCTCGAGACCTTTGTAGTTGTTCTCTTTCCCTGGAATATTCTTCCCCTCAAAAGCAATGATAAATTCCCCCCCGCCCCATGCCTCCTCTTAACAGTCAGTTTGTCAGATTTGCTCCAAGTACTTTCCATAAATTAGCACACCTTATATCAGTGATGGCGAACCTTTTAGAGTGTTCAATGGTAACAAACAGCGTGCTGGGGCTCATGTGACCTGGGTTCACCACAGCATTATTATACAATGGTTTGTTTGTTTCACTCTTGTAGTATGAGTTTCCCAGGTATAGAAACTTTGTTGTGTTGAAAGTTCCAGTCCCTAGTGCACAGCAGGAACTCAATAAACATTTCTTGTTAAAGATGCTCCAAGCAGAGGGCAGAGCAAGTTTAAAGGCCCTCAAATAGGAATTTTGTTGGCCTGTCTGAGAAACAGTGCAACCAGGACAGAATGAGAATGGGGGAGAGGGAATAAGACAAGGTCAGGGGGGTAACCAAAGGCCAGATCATGGAGGTCCTTACAGGCTATGACAAAGCTGGATGGGGGAAGTTGAAGGAGAGTGATGTGCTCTGATAGGCATTTTAAAAAGATAATTCTGGATGCTCTGGGGAAAACAGCCTGAATGGAGAGCAGGAGGGGAAGAAAAGCCAGGGAGATCAGCCCTGAGGCTTGTGGAGTAAATCAGACACACAAGAGACAATGGTGGCCTGATTCCTGATGGAGTGACAGAAGAGTCTAAAGTATTCAGATACAGGATGCACTTTGAAAGCAGAGCTGAACAGGTTTGATAATCTGGATATAAGATAATAAGAGCAATCAAGCATGAGTTCTTCTTTTTTTTGGTACTGGGGATCGAATTTGGGACCTTGCGCTTTCGAGGCAGGCTCCGGAACCACTGAGCTAAATCCCTGGCCCCAATCAAGGATGACTTCTAACAGTTTTGGCCTTAGCAAATGGTACATTTTAGCAGTGCAGCGGTATTGCTTCAATAGTTATTTGACTTTAAACAAAGGTCCTGTTTTTAATAAATTCAGAGTTGGTAAGCAAATCCCAAAGCAATGTTCAACTATACCATGGTTTAGTTGAACTGAAGTTCTAAAACAGAACGAGTAACACTTTGATCCACAGGATGCCTAGGCATGGGACATAATACATAATTAATATATATAGAGAGAAGCAGAACACCTCACACAGTGGAGCCCTATGTGTGCCACTGTCTGGGCAAAGCACCCCTCTCCTGACACCTGTACACAGAAGAGGCCTAGCTGGGTGGGCTCTCTAAGCACGACAGACTTGCTATCAGGCAAAGGAGCCATCCAGAAAATACAACAGATTCAGGTTTCTGTCTAGGAAGATGTAGATCTTCAGAACATTTATAGACCAGAGAGGGAGCAACCATACTACAAACCCCAAGGAAAGGCTAACCACCACCACTCATGTAAAGAATTTGTACTTAACATGCATTTCTCCCAACTTGCACATAACAGAAAAACAAATTTGTCAGACAGCTGCTGACTGGGACTAAAAAGGAATGTAAACTAATGAAACATCATAAATGCAGCTCTGTAGGGAATAGCCATCAAAGTGGGCTCTATGGGCTTGGTGCTACCCAACCAGAAAAAGCAAGTTACCTGAACATCTCCTCCCTTTTATAAGCTAACTGCCTTCTAAACATATTTCCATTTCTAGTTTCCTTAAAATATTTTGCCAGTGATTTTTCTCACCTTTCCCTTGAGAAATGAAAATGATTATTATTCTATAATTAATGGATAGTTATCCTGATATACATACATTTTATTACATTGATCATCTGGACTTCAAGCTACCTATGTTTGCAATTTTTCAGGGAACAGTACATGAAATGGCATTCGTATTATACTTTGAAATGAAGTGAAATGTGAATAGAGAATCAGAATGTCAGCCTGATTACTACTAAAGCTGATCAAAGAATGAGTCTTAGAGGTGTGGCCAGAGTGGACCCCTAACACCTTCTAATGCCCCTGAATCAGACAGCTGCCAGCCAGTATCAGAGGAGATGCTGGCTTGACAGCTCAATGAGAGGAGAATGAGACCTGCGGCATGAGCCAGAAGGATGCTCGGGGCACAATCATTTCTTTCTTCCACACCTGACTATCAGAGAAGAAAAGGAAGGAGCCAATGATGATGTCGAGAGAAGCAGATGTCTTCCTTATATGCTTTCTTTCCTGGAGAGTGGAGGAGAAATTAGCTCCTCGTATGAAAACCTGAGTTAGAATACATTTTCTTCCATTGTTGCCTTCCAAAATTGGACACGGGAACTGAATTTAATCTCTAATCACAGACCTGGATTTCTACCAACCATCTATGCATGCTTCCATCTTGTTATTATTTCTCATATACATAAATGAGGCATACGTGGCAGCCGTTAGGCATAAAGAGAGGAAGGCAGCTTTGAAACCTTCTCCTGCTATCTCTATCTTGTGGAATTAGCAAATCTAACTTCTCATAATCTAATATTCTTACCTGAAACAGGATTAGCTTTACCTCCCAGGGTTTTGTTAGAATTAGATGGAAACAAATGGGAAGGAACTGGAATTCAGGTGCCAAACTAATTATATTTTCATCCCTTCCCTAAATCTAATTCAGGAATATCAGAGATTAAAATTTGTATTAAAGCAAACCCCGTGACATTACTTCAGTCCTTGCCTCTTGGTTGAGCTCTTGAGAGTCCCTGAGACTAACCTTCACATTCATATGGTCACTAAAATATTTTAAAAGGAGTTTTGAATTTACAGAAAAATTGGGCAGAAAGTACAAAGAAACCCCGTATATAACATATATGTAGTCTCTCCCACTGTCAACATCTCACAGTGGAGTGGGATATTTGATACAACTGATAACCTTACATTGGGATGTCACCATTTTCCAAAGTCCATAGTTTACATTAGGATTCACTCTTGGCACTACACGTTCTATGAATTTTAACAAAAAATTACTGACGTAAGTCCACCCTCATAGTATTGTGCAGGATAGTTTTGTGGTCTTAAGGATCCTCTGTGCTGCTCCTACTTATCTTTCCTTCTCCCTGATCCCCTGGAAACCATGCAATGGGATAGTATTCAGCCTTAGAAAATAAGTTGTTTCTAGTTACAGCAATATACATAAATCTAGAGGTCATTATGCCAAGTGAAGTAAGCCAGATACAGAAAAAAAGAAATACTACAGCATCTTACTTACTTGTAGAACCTCAAAAAGGTGGATACGTAGAAGCAGAGAAAAGTGGTAGTTATTAGGGATGGGGATGTGGGGGACTTGAGGAGAGGCTGGTCAAAAGGTTAAAACTTATACTTATGCATGGTAAATAAGTTTAGGGGTATAATTTACAGATTGACTGTAGTTCCTAATACTTTATGAGATACTGGAAATTTCCTAAGGGAGTATATATCAAGTTTTATCCCCCAATACACAAAAATAATGACTATGTGAGGAGATGGAGATGCTAATCAACTTGATAGATTTTACTATGGATATGCACAGAAAAACATTATATAGAAAACATTAAATACATGCAAACTTTATTTTTTAAATATGAAATAAAGATACACAAATAAAAAACAAGCATATGAAAAGATGCTCAACATGGTACTTCATCAAAGAATTGCAAATTGAAACACCTATGAGATACTACCGCACATCTATGAGAATGGCAAAACTCCAAAACATTGACAACTCCAAATTCTGAGAAGGATAGGGCCAATGGAAGTTTCATTCACTGTCAGTTGGTAATCAAAATGGTACTTTCGCTTTGGGAGACTATTTGGCGCTATCTTACAAAGCTAAACATACTCTTGTTATATTATCTAGCAATTGCTCTCCTTAGTAAATATCCAAATGAGGTGAAAAGTTACATACACACAAAAGTTACACATAGATATTTTTAGCAACTTTATTCATAATTGACCAAACATGGAAGAAATCAAGATGTTCTTTACTAGGTGAACGAATTAATAAACTGGAACATCCATACAATAAAATATTAGCAGTAAGTAAAGAGAAATGGGATATTAAGCTAAGGGGGAAAAAAAGAGAGGAAGCTTAAATGCATATTGCTAAGTGAAAGATGCCCATATCAAAAAGGCTAGTCTGTAATTTTCACTATATAATCTTCAAGAAAATGAAAAACTATCTAAAAAGTAAATATAATATACGGTCATATTTTTAGTTTTGATGAAAGATCCCTTAAAATATATATACATACACCTTCCATTGTTTTCACAGCAATTGGATTTCATTGAATTCAACAGGAATCAACCAAATTGTTTTAAATTTTGTCATTAGATATTCCTATTTTTGACTTAAGACATTTAGGACATTAAGCTTTAAAAGAAAAACCACCAGGTCAGGGATGTAGCTCAGTGGCAATGCACCTGCCTAGCAAGTGGTCCTGAGTTTGATCCCCTGATACCAGGGGGAAAAAAAAGAAAAAAACTTACCACCACTACCAAAAAATAATTCCAAGTTACTCTACTGCAGCACATGGTGGAGGCCACTGTCACCTTAGAAGAAAGTTGTTTCCAGGTTTATTTAGCAGGGAATATAGAAAGCATAAGAATATTCTGACCAGAAGATAAGATGATTCTATAGAACCACACATATTAAACAGTCAGAGGAACTTTAATAAAGTTCTAACCCCACACTAAAACAACAAATACACACAAAGAAAAACTAAGATAAAGAAAAGTAAACTGACTTGCCTACAATGGCCCATTTACATAGCCCGCCCAAGTCTTCTGACTTTTGGCTCAGGGCTTTTTCCTCTGAGTTAGATGGAAGGAAGGAAACACAAATGGAGGCATGCAGTGAGGAGGACCCTGAATGTTGGAGAATTTAAGGCACCAAGTGCTTCCCAAGCAGAGAAAATGAGAAAGAGATAAAAGCAGAAAGTGACTAGAACATTCTGCTGCCAACTTGGTGGTGGCCCTTCCAATGAATCATACTTTATGATTATGGTTGAGTTCCTGAGTTTGACATTTGCAGCCCAACCTGGCTTTTTGTTTTCTGATTACAGAAGCAAACCAGTACAGTGTCTTTGGCTGTGCAACAAATGAGGCAGCATTTGCTACATGATTCCAGATTCTCCTACTTACTAATGATTAAAAATCTAAAGCAAGCATACTGTTTTTAAAAAATCAGCATCCTATCATGGTTTAAATATGAGATATTAAGCAAGTGGGCCAGAAACAAGCAAGGGACCTTCTTTTCTATATCATAATGATGAACACTGTCATAAAATTCAAATTATATTCTCTCTGGAGGGCAAGAGAGTGCGCTGACAGTGCTTTTTACTTAACAGCCTTGACAGCCAACTCAAGCATAAGCGGAGCAGCCATAGAGAAACATCTGCTGAACCCAAAAGATGGAGACACATGAAATTTGGGACCAAGAGAGAATATGGTGCTGCATATGAGGCCACTTTGGAATTCAGGTCCATATCCTGATCTTTAACGTAAGAGTTGATGCCCTGTGGATTGAATCAGGGAATTGAGAGTTTGGAGATATATATCTGGTAATCAACCAACAATTAAGAAGTAGCTCTGGGATACAGGAAAGAAGACACTTTTCTTATTTCCAGGAGCACTGGACAAAGCAATGCTTAACACTGGAGCAAGCCAGAGGTAGATGGACTTAGAACTCAACTGGCACTTCCCCTGCACGCTGAGTTGCAGAGAGGTAAAGTAACACACTCAAGGCTGGGGCAGAATTAGAATTCCGGTATTCTTTCCAACATGAAAGTTTGAAATGAGGACAGACTATTTTACTACCTTTTCTTCTCTTCATTTTTCGAAATCTTCTGATTTTTAGCAGGTTTTCTAGCTAAAGGTTTTTAATTGAATATCACTGGAAAAACTTCTCACTTTATCATAGCTTAAAACTCACTCTATGATAGCTTAAAACACAGTCTCAGTTTCCTTCAAGTATGAGAAATACATACAATACAAAGGCTGACCAAAAAATATTATGTTTAAATTTTTAAAAAAATATTACAGTGAAAGACACATTGCTCTCAACCCCCACCAAAATATTCCCCCTTTCTGTAAACACTCCTATCTCATCATTCTTGTCATTTTCAGAAGCAGTTCTGGAAGTCCTCTTTCATGTCTTTAGGAGGTGTGATAAAAAAATAGAATGAATGCTGCTGCCAAGCACAATCGAACAGAAAGGAAGGCTTGTGAAAACATTGCACTGTGTCCTCACCCGCCTTATTCACTGGATCTGGCACTGTGCAACTTTTGGCCCTTCTCCAAAGTCAAAATGACCATGAAAGGTAAAGAGCTTTAATCTATTCAGGACATCAAAATATAGCTACAGCCATGACAATGCAATTAAAGACATCCACCAAAGAGGCCTTTCAGAATTGTTTCAAAAGGTGGCAAGAATGCTGGGATAAGTGTAGAAGCAGGGGGATTATTTTGAAGAGGATTAATGGCAATGTATTTTTTACTGTAATAAACATTTTAGATTTAAACAGTCCCTGTATGTGCTAATCACACTCATAGCAAAGACTGTACTAAAAAGGAAGAAGAAATAGTTTAAGCTAGGTAACAAAGAACTTTAACAGATTCTGCATAACAACAGGATCATGGTGTGTAACCTACAGCTCCAGCTACCTAGAAAGCAACGCCTGTGAGATCACAGGAAAAAAGTGATCATCCCTCCCTCAATATTTGCTTAATGAACCAAAAAGATCTATAGGACAATGCCAGAAAACATCACCTTCACCACGCATACACAGTATAACTAAATGTTTTAACCCATGCTAACCAAACCAGCCTCTTATTGCATTCTGGGTACTCAGCAAGTAATGAGTTAATTCATTCTAAGCTTTGGGTTTGCACAGGGAGAATAAAGACAGCAAAAAAGTGAATCAGGTTTCCCAAAAAGAATCTATGCCAGTTTCATTTTCCTCATTCCCAATGAATATCATGGTCCCTCAAGTTATGATCAGCTTGACATAAGAACAACTTGAGTTAACTAGGTTAATGGAAGATTCATCTGCCTCTTGTTATCTATAGTGTGTACCCAAGTAAACATATAGATCTCAGCTGTACTGACTTGCCACCAACTTGAGTTACAACCAGCCCTTGGGAACCGATCGAATTTGTAAGTCCAGGGTCTACTGTAACTCCTGCACAAGTACTAAAATATAGGGACCTAGTGATATTTGATCCTCAATTTAAAAGGAAAGAGCAAATGGTCCTTTTGCTCAAGGAATAACAGTTCTGTCTTTGCTTCTGTCCTACAATATACAAAAAATTTGCTGTGAAACTTAAATTATCATTACCTTATTTCAACACACTGAAAAATCTGAGAAAAAATCTTAAATAAAACATGTCACCAAATATGAATTTTCATCAAATTCAAATCACATGGTAAGGCCTATGTGCAATACAAGAGGCAGCTTGAGGGGCTAATCATGTGGGCCTTTAAAAACTGCCTTTCTTCAATGATAAAATATTGATAAAAAGTTTCAATTTTTATGGTGAATTTAAAAAATGTTTGTAGTGCCATCTTCCCTTCTCCTTGCTGTGATTAACCAATTCAGACAGATAAAATTCTCCTAATTTTGAAACACTCAAATAAATGAAACCTGAAAAATAATGAAAAGAAGAGGAAATCGGTTAGACAACACAGTTATGTGGTACCAGACTAGTTGTGCTTGTAAGTGTGAGCATTGAAACTGAGTGTGGCGGAACATGCCTGTAATCCCAGCACTCTGGGAGCCTGAGGTAGAAGTCTGGGGAATTTAGCACCACCCTGTTGTGTTTTGTTTTTAAAGGCTCTCTGCAATTCTACATACTTACCTTGTATACTGGGAACTAATTTCTTTATTCATATGGCATTTATTGACTCCCTACTATGAAGAAATCACTGCTAGGCCCTACAGAAAAGTTTTTAAAAAGTTGCAAAATAATTCCTGAGACTGCAGAAGCTGAAATCTACTACCAGAAGTAAACATATGATGGACCTCATCACGACAGTATAGACTAAGTGCCAAGTCACTTAAAACTGGTTGTTTCAAAACTAATTCTTTTATTGGTCTATGAAAAATTAAGTGATGATGAAGAAGGATTTAAAGATTATCATACTTCAGAGTCACAGAAGAGCAAACAATGGCTATAAACACAATGAAATATCAAAGTGAAAGAAGTGATGTGTAATAAAATCATAGGAGGCCCTTTGAAGTCACAGAGCTCATGCCTAATTTTTGTTAAACAAAATATAGAATATTGGGGACTTTGTGATTCTAATCACGGCAGGATATAACTACAAAAATGCATAGACATTTTAAAGTTTAAACTTAACTAATTCAGACAGGTAGAATTCATTTTATTTTGAAACATTTAAATAAATGATGGCTAAATAACTAAATAATGGTAAGAAGAAGCAGTCAAAAAACTACAGATTTCTGCTGAACACTTACTGCATACTTGGCATTATGGAGGGTACAAATAATCAGAGAGGAGACTGTGAAGGTGAAGAATATATCTCACTCAATTTCATCCACAGTGCTTTACCATACACCCTAGCCCATGAGAGATAGTTACCTGATATTTTTAAGAAATAAATTTAGAGAAATGAATGACTAAAAAGTGAATGGATGACAGAATTCCTTTTGGCATTTAAATTAGTAACATATTCATTCTATTTCTAGGAAAAAGAAATGTTTCAGTTTGTGATAGAGCTAAGATAAATGCTACAAACAGAAATTAGAATTCAAATATAAAGGAACGGGAAGGAAAATCTAAGAGCTGAAGAAAGATGGTAACTTCAACTGAACATTGTATTCTTAGCAGGCAGGAAGAAAGAGAAGACATTCATTCTTCAGTTATTTTTGTCTGATTAAAGGAAAACACATCTTCAGAGAAAGAGATGGCTTCTTCAGACTATATCATAAGATAAAAATTTCATGAAGCTTACACATGAGAAATGGATATCTGAGGAACTCTGGGTAAATTAACAGGCAATGACGTCAACAGGCTCTTGAAGATGTAGAAAGGGATCTTCACATGATTCTTTGTTTTAGAAAAACTTAGAGAATGGTAAAACCTATAACCCAAATAAGGTGTTTTTATTGGCAGTTAAGCTTGTTGCTTTCTGGTAGTTCATGGAATTATAAATAAAATTTGAAAAAATGCAAAGATATGAGTGGTGAATTCTGTCAATTTCAAATACCAGTTATCTCCCTTTGAGATTATCAGCTCAAGGTAGATAGTGCTTAGCTCAAGAGTGAAGTCTGTAAAGAATGTTCAGCATACAGACTTCTATATTTGTTATTGGATATGTGCCATGCATACATCCAGAAGCATAAAATAGAAAATAAAAGTCTGAATTTGAGGCTATTAAAACCACTTTTAAAGGGGGAACACTCTTACTAAAATCAAGTGAAAGGATTTTTAAGGACAATTCCAGAAAAATTCCATGAATAGCTTGCTTTTCTTCCTGAAATGTGAGCCAATATATATTTTTAAGACTAACTTATTAAGCATATCATGAAATTGACTTAGATTATGAAGTTATTTGAAAAAGAAAAATGATGCTATGTTCCATTTTTATATCACTTAATTTTTTTTAAAAGGATGGTATATAAAGCATGGGTTATCACCTCTTTTGCACTAAATACATATCATGCTTTGCCCAAACACATTAGTAAGGAAAAAAATGTACTGGAGTCAAATATACTCAAGGAAATAGACTACATAATCTTTGAGAGATAAGATCAAAGAAATTTTACTATTGACATTTACCACCAATCATTTTATTTCTTCAAACTCCAGACAGAAAATGGTTAGTAGTAGCATCTGAGCGAAGTCAAGATACTGTAGGTCATGGAGGTGGGTGATTAATTGCCAATTTGATGGTCTTGTCTGAATTACTAATTCCACTCACTGGAATTTTGCTTCAGTCCACGCAAGAGACTCGAACATAACCAGTTCAGTGGTGAGATAGGCCAGTCCATCTCTACCACAAATCATCCCATGAAAATGAGGGTGGATTTTGAAATTCATTTCCATAAATGTTCCCTGAAGTTGTGCTATAAATTTTAAAATTGACCTTAAAGATTTGTTAAAATATTAAATGCATGCTTAAAATATTTATTAATCTTTTCTTCATTATTTCAAAGTCATGTCTGTTCAGAGAAGTTAAGCACTTACAATAGGAAATTGATTGCTTTTCAAAATTGTTCTTATTTCCTTGTCATTTGCCAATTCCTAATTTGATGTGGCTGGACATTCCACAAACCAAGCATCTAACTAACGGAGATAATCACCAGGCAAATGGGAGGAAAGAGCTAGCAAAAAGTATAAGGAAGTAGATACAACTGGAGCACTACAAGCAGCTTGTGAATGAACACATTTCATAGAGCAAATATTCAAATTCCCTTCCCTCCCACAGCTTAATGGTATGATCCAATGCCATTAATGATGGGATATATCATTAATGCATTTTTTTTGTGTAAGCTAAATTTGAATTTTCCATGTACCATAGGGAATTTTTGAAGGACAAAGTTGAGAGATGAGAAAAAAAATCAGAAAATACACAACAAAAATAAAACCAACAAAAATGTATCAAGTGCCTGTTGTATGTGCACACTTGCCAACTCTTTGAGAAGTTACACAAAGATGAAACTTTCTTCCCAGAAAGTTTATGGGCTGGTTTGATTGAAAACACACTTAATGTAGGTGAACCATTTATTCATACAAATCTTCCCTAAGATAATGCTTTTAAAAACATACCATAGTATTGTTTACTCATTTTAGCAAAATACACTTAGATGCATTTTCTTGGAAACAATGACACGTTAGCATTATGAAATGCTAGTAATTTTACCATTTAAAGACTCATACCTAGATATATAATAGCCAGTCACATTTCTTTATGTTGTGCAGTTGGTAAGAGCAGAACGCCAATGATATTGGATGAAGGAGTGGCTTCCAAGATGAGCCTGTCCTGTCTACAGTTTTAAGTGACTACCTCAAAAATGAAGGCCACTGGCTATAACAGGTACTTTCTTCAGGAATGTAGATAAAGCATTTTTAAAATCCACAAAACTTTAATCAACCGAAGGCTTACAGGCTGTGGTTTAGATTTGTTTTTACATGTGGATGGCAGTACACTATGATCTGATTCTTTTCAGCTCATGGCTCTGGTGCACAGAGATGAAAATGATGCTAGTCTTAGGTTTGTGCCAGTTTTCTACATCCGGTTAAAGTCAAAATAACTCATATTTCCTGACACTAAGCCTGCACATGTTATCTGCTATTTACTTAGCTGCTGTAGTTGCCCCTTTAGGGGCATGTTCCTGTTTGAATCTAATACACTGCTCAAATTGAGCCTTCTCGTATACAGCTTATCTGAATTTTATTTGAATTGCCCAGATTAGAAATGAATGCATGCTCTGTTGATCTCTATCTCAAAGGAATTTTCCAAATGTATGCTTCAATTATATATATTCTCATCAGTGCTGTTGTATGGACTAACTCAGCCCACTGTGACTCTGAACAATAAGGATAGCCAAAACCTACACAGAGTGATGCCCTTTAGTAAGAATCTAGAGGACAGTTAAGAGAAGGATCAGCATTCTCGTTTGTTCACGCTACTTTACAATTCTAGCTAGAATTGAAACTGAATCAGTGCATAGGATGTGAAATCAAGTTCACTCTTGGATATTTCAATTGTAAGCCCTGTGATACTGAAAAAGGAGATAGATCATGGCTAGATATGCCCAAGGGAAGTCCCAGTGCACACATAAGTGGAAAATACTGAGGTGCTATACAGAGGCACTAATAAGGGACAAATTTCCCAAACCGGCCCAAAAGATTTTCAAGGCCTGCATCATTGGGTAACAGATATTGGGCTGAGGGACATGGTTTGCTGAGTAGCAGTGTTATCTTTTATGGCTGTCTCTTATGCTGACAAGAGTGAAAGAATAAAAAACAGCAGATCCACTGTCTGAGGCAGAGATATCTTATTCCATGTGACGGCCACACAGTCACCAAGCCTGAGGTGTGTGTCCCCACTAACTACATGCAGCCCTGGGCACATATCTGCAGCCTTATGATGCCTTGTCATCCACTCTTTACCCCACTCCAGTGCTGAGGTACAACTCAGGGCCTTGCACGTGCTGGGTAAGCACTCCGCTGCTGAGCTGCACCCCCAGCCCCCAGTGTAATTCTTTGCTGCCAGAAAGGTGAAGCTCAATAGAAGGAAATTTGAACTAAATTTACATTACTGATTTTGCCCATTTTGAAACTAGATTAGACTCTTTAGTTTAGTCTAGCCAGTATAGAAACTGTAAGAGAATTTTAAAAAGCTTATATTAGTAAATATTATCTTTTGGATTTTCATGAAACTATAAGTCCTGAGGTTATGACTGATGGTATGAATTGTATATTTTAAAATGTATTATGTGAAGGACAATTTGTGAGTATAGGTGTGTGCATGTGCTTGTAAGCATAACCATATTCTTTCTTAATATATTTTTTCAAACTTCGAGATTTTGTGGTTTTTAAGTTAATATCCTATAACATTATTAGTACTATTAATTAAAAATGTACAAAAATACTTAAATTATAGGGAACTCATTTTCTTGGGACAGTATAAATATTCAAATGTTGAAAAATATATAAAATATATAATAAGATTATAAGATATGATCTTCTATTCAGAATAGGTAAAATAGGATTTTCTTTTTAGGGTCATACAAACCACTAACTATAACTGGTTCCTTTATTCAGATGGAACATTCAGTCTTTTCAAAGAATAGCATCAAGAACCATGAGAAAACAATGCCAAAAAGGAGAGTCCTGTCCCTGAGGAAGTTGGAAAGAGAAAATAGCAAGAAGACACATATGGAAGGAAGGCTGGTGGAGAAATGACAGGGCAATACAGGGCAATGGTTCCGTGCTCACTGTTCAAGGGTAACTAAGGGTACAGCCCCTGCCCTCAGGCAGTACAGTCTAGAAGAATAGACACAAACAAATATCTTCAGTACTACATGATATTATAATGCACACATGCACAAGAAGTATAGATTATAAACGCAGTGACAAGAATGTTAAGATCAACTCTACAGTGGTTTTGTAGGAAAGACTTCCTAAAATAAGTTTGGATCTGAGCCTTTGAAAACAGGATTAATACAAAGAAAAGGCAGCTTTTCTTCAGGAAGGGGAAGTAGGAGGGGTAGGAGAAAGGAAAAGGGGAGAAAAAGAAAACATGGAAACAAAGTCTTTGTGGATAGGGAGGGGTGGAGAGGTTGGAGGAAGGGCAGGGGAATGGGGAAAATATAACCAAGATGGATTATGTAAAGGTGCAAATTTCCAATGATGAATGTCATTATATTGTATACCTAAAATGTAACAATAAAATTAATTTAAAAAAGAAAAGGCAGTAATGAAGGGTATATAAAGGAGAGGGGGGCACAATGGATGAAATCCTGGAGACAGGAATCAATAGAAACTGTGGGGGAAATGGAGAGGTTCGGACAAATGGGAGGTTAGGAAGCAGCTCATGGAGTGAGCTCCGGAGCTTAGGGACGGCCAGGTGACCGAATGTCAGATCATACAACATGGACTCCATGTGATGGGGAACAGAGAAGCAGTGGTGCTGGAATCATGGCTGTTGAATCTCTGGACAGGCAGACTGAAACAGAATTTAGTATTTAGGATGTCAGAGAGTGCCTTGGGCCAACTGTAGTGCAGGGAGGGGCACAAAGGAGAACCAGGCTGAGGAAGGAGTCAGCCCACTCAACGGAGAGCCTGGGAGCTGAGAGGGCCCCTGGGAAGTATCTGATGCTGGGTATCCTAACTCTGATGTGCTCACTCACTGGATGTAGACAGCCCTGGACTTGGCAAGGTCAAGTGTCTATAGCCAGAGCAATCCTTACCCCTCACGAGGCTCATGGCCATCCTGTAGGAGTGCTCCCAGCATGGGGAGGAAGTCAGTCCTTGAAGACACAGCTGGGGAGTGACAATTATTGGTCTCATTTAAGAGAGCAATGCAGTGAGTTTCAAAGTATGTCCCAGGGACAGCAGCAGCACATCATCTGTGGATTTGTAAGATATGCACATTCTCTGGCCCCACCCAAGACTTTGGGCCTAGGTAGGACTCTGTTCACTAGCCCACTGGGTGATTATGAGGCAGAACTGCTGGTAAAATGACTATTTGAAAGAGGGTATTGAATTCATGAACAGCGAATAGACTAAGGAAGTATTTCCTTTATAAGTTTACAATTGATCCTCTTAAATTTAATAAAATAAGAGTTAATCGCTTCTCGGCCTTTTGGCTAAGATCAAGTGTAATAAAATAAGAGTTGCCCTCCCTGTTCTGTCATCCACATGTTAGTGGATTTAGGATCTCCAAACACCCAGGATTTGGATGGTAAGCAGTCCTTTTATTCATGCTCTTGGAGATTTAGTATTTATTTTAATGCTAGTTCCTTCTTTCACCCCACTGCTATTTTTAAATGAAAATAAATTCAGTGTGGCATTCTTTAAAAACCCTCCTAAACACCAATATGCTGTGGCAAAAGTTCATACCATAATTAATTGTTCTGCTCATAGGCTCCTCTGTGGCCCTGAAACAAAACCTTACGTACAGTCTTTGGTGTCTAAAAGACTAATGGTGTCATGGGATTAACAAAACTCAATCTGAAAGGTGAGTATTCTGGAACTTGGGTTTCTAATAAACACAGAGCCTTGTGAATCCTGCTCGTTGTCCTCAGTGCTTTCCCCTGTTCACATGGCAGCTCAGGGAGGGACCACATTGCCCAGCCTTCATTGGGGCTGGTCATGTAAGTTGGAGTCAAAAGGATGTGAGAAAGCGAAATATGCACTTTCTGGTTATCTTCAACTTAAAGACAGTTGACTCTAGACTGCCACCCTGACCCAATCTTCCAGGGGTTGCAATGTCAAAACTGCTGGCCTTAAACCAGCTTCAGCCATGAAGAGGAGGACCACTTAGAAAATAGAAAGATAACAGGTAAGAAACAGGGTCTTTGAATAGCCTAATGGTTCACAGCTGTCTAGACCAGATCGTCATGTAGGAGTGAACAAAACTATTATATTTCCAAGCTTTACATTTTAAGCAGTGTTACAAGAAAGTAGCTGAGATTAAACAAGGAAATGTAATTATTAGTATCCTGCATGCTCCTGAACTACTTGGAAAGAAACTGACTTTCAGTATAAATATTATCATAGATTTCGTATTGCAGTATCCCCTCATCTTGAAGAAAGCACAAAAAGTCACACTAGTTTTAGAAGTTAGATGAGTGATCCAAAAGTCACATGAATAAGTAAATAGCAAATAATGTTTCATTTGTTGTCAATATTATGTAAATTAATTAGCTTAGTGTCCACATAAAATTTAAATATACAAGCCTAAAGACCAAGCTTTATCAGCGCGATAGTGTAAATGGTAATTTGGGGTCTGTAGTACAAGTCACTTACTAGAAGGTAAGGATCCATGAAGATAATGACTTATTTATCCCTAGATTCAGACAGACTAGAAAAAAATTCCTAGCACATAAATAAAAACTGAATAAAATTGTATAATGAATAAATGTGATTTTTTTATGATTCAATATCTATGAATAAACATAAACACACATAAAAAGATAGTATTGAAACATGTACACTTTTCCTGAGGGCTGGGTGTGTAGCTGAAGGGCAGAGAGCTTGCCTAGTATACCTGAGGCCCTAGCTTCAATCCCCAGCACCAAAAAATGGAAAATTTACAGCTTACACCTATCTGGAAATACATTAAAAACTTTCCTCAAAATAAACCTGTTAAATCTGTCTTTAATTGCATAAAGAAAAAATACATGATTCCACATAAATAAAATTTTTGATGCTGTTTTTTAATTGAAATCAAGATTTATGAATAATTGTATCAAAGGAAAATATAAAATCCCAGAATTATCTTCTAAGAAAAATCTAAACATACATAAACTTGTATACATAAACATACATAAACTTGCCAAAAAACACAGTGAGTTCCCTTACAACAGTGGAATACCGTTGGCCTTATAATCTTCGTTTGTCTTACACATGGCTTTTACTCTAGGTAGTTATTTTTCTGATATATTATGAAACTTTTCATAGATCTGTCAGTTAATGAAGTGGTATAATGCTAAACCTAGAGCACATACTCTATACAGGCAAAAAATCAAGAGGACTTTATATTTGACATCATCTAGTCTGTCATCAGGGATTATTAGTCAACTCCATTACTCTGTTCAACACTTGGTAAAGTGGGCCAAGGAATTCAATAAATCGTTAAGTAAACTAGATATCATTGTTCCACTCCAAGGCAAGAGACTGCCCCATTAATTTGGAAGGCTTGCTATTGATCACAGGAGGAAGGTGGTGATAAGATGGACAGACTCATAAAATTACTAGAAAAACAGTGCAAAGTGTATTATCTGTGTTTAAGGTAACAAGTCCAGTGTCACCAGAAGTTTCACAGAGATGGTTCAAGCTCTGGCTCTAAGATTCCCTTCTGCATCATTCTGAATGACTCACTATAATTTTTCAGTATGTTCAATGCAGGTATTATTTTTCATCCATTTTCTCATGGAAACATTAACAGATTAACATGATAAAATATATTAAAACAGTGTGAAGCCTGTGAAAGGATGATATAGTATGGATCCAAGACAGCATTAAACTGATTACTTGAGAGGATTTAAGGGAAATTTCAAAAGTATTCCATATCTTATTCCCTATGATTACATAATCCTCTTCATTCTATGTGAAGCATGAAGAATTTTTAACAATCTTTCAAAAAAAAAACACAACTAAGAAATGGTTGGCCTCGAAAAATGTATCCAATTAAAGGGAAACTGCACACTAAAATAGCAATTAAGATAATGAAATATTTCTGGGCTCGGATCTATGACTGCCAAATTTCTAGTTAACGTCCCAATATAGAAATATGATCCAATTCAAATGGTTTCTTTTTTTACCCCCTTCTGAAATTTTCCGGCATATTCAGAGAATGATAATGTGAAAGTTGAGAAAACTTTTAATCATGCCAAAAAGTACAAAGGAATCTTAGAAAGTAAAAGCATTTGGAAAAAAGTTAAACATTTCCTTAGGATGAATTTCTGCCATGATCAAGGACTCGGATCCCATCTTTATATCATTTCTTGGTCACCATTTCAGGACCATTGTTCTGGCTCTGAAGTTTTTAATTCTTGCTAGTGGGTAGATTAAAGCCTACTATGCTCTGATTTTCTACATTCCCTGGAGATGCTCAGTCTGGGAGTCTGGGAAGCTTTATTCATCAGGCTGATTCTCCTAGTCCTCGTGGAGTTCTGCCCCAGCGCAAAGCTGACAGAGTCCCCTGCATTTTGTCAAAAGCAATATCTTTACTCTCATTCTCAACTCATAAGGACATTTCTTTGGCCACAGAAAAGTAAGTCAATTTGAAGATGGATCTGTGAAGTCTGGATTTTCTAATATGTATTTTAACAACCTTGTGTTTGTTTGATCCATCTCCCATTTGCACAAAATAAAACCAAAAAGAAAAAAAAAAGGAGGGCAAATACTCCTGTTTTTTCTTAACAACTTCCCTTTCTTGGTGGCACCTTTCTTTGAGTCAATCAGATACAAAGTCTTAACACTTGAAAATTTAAGTTGCTTAGACTCACATGAAAGTATTCTTAAAACAATAATTCAGGAGAATCATTTAAATACATGTACATGTACATAAACATCCATAAATATGTTTGAAAACATCATCACAATTTTCTGTATGGAAATCTTTATATTCATTCTTTTAATACAACTTCATTAATGCTATAGTTATTTAAAGTGTCACCCTACCTACAAAATGACAAATTTTCAATTGTGTATGAAATTTGTGTCATCCTCACCAAAGCTGACCTCCAGCTAAAGTGTGACTCATTTTTGCTCTTCCTTCAAACCAGACTCAAGTCACAAGAAATCAGTGTGACTTCTGCCCTAGTTGATGGTAGGCATCGGCTTAATATCTGTGTGCTGTGATTGCCACGGTTTTTAGAGCTACACGAGGCCTGGAGGTTTTTCCTTTAAAAATAGTTACAAGTAAACTTGTTGAAATGCTTTCAGAGGTTTTTAATTTTACCTTAAAAAAAAAACACTTCCAATGTAAAAACAGTGAGTTGTCAATTGTAAACTAATGGACTTTCAGTTTATTAGTTACATTACTCTCTATGTCCCTTATTGCAGTATCTGCTTAATACATATATTTGGATAAAGACTGAAGCTATCTCAAGGCATGGTAAAGACTTTAAACTTTAAGTACATTCTGTTGAGAATAATTTCATTGTGTGTGTGTTAGCACCCTAGTCCACACCTGGGAATCTGGCTTGGTGACGGTGGGTTATATCAACCAGGGTATCTAACGTGGACTAATCATCTCAGTACATCTGTTATTATCCAGAATTTCAAAATCTTTAGTCTTCAATTACAACACAGGGAAAGAATCAGGAGTTTCTCTGTTTTAGGCAGCCCTTTATGAATGAACACAGTCAGTCACTAAAAGGCTAATTGTATCTTCTGAGCTATTAATTGACTTAGCTCCAGGAGAACCGCACAAAGCATATGGTGGCAGATCCTAGCAACTGTCCAGGGCTATGCACAGGGGGCATTTGGCTCCTTTTTGAGCAGAAGAACTGAAGGTAATCCCTTTGCAGCTGCAGTGCAGATGGTTTCCTTTACACCATTTCACTGAATGCTAAACAGAAACTGGAAAAAGTTTGAAAACATGATAAACAAACAGCTGAGTGTTAGCTTAAATGCTCTCTGCATCTATCAGAGAGAAGCATTCAGAATCTCTGGATGTTTACCAGATAGTTTAAAAGAAACTCAGTGACATGAAAACTGAATGAAATGATTTGCGAAATTGTACCTAAATATGGTTCTGTGTGGTTTTCTTCAAAGGAACAATATAATTAAATCTCTCTGAAACTTCAATTACGGGTGTCATGATTCATAATCCTTGACATCATCAAAAGTTTAGGTTTCTCTGCAAATATGCTGAGATGGGTAAAGCTGACATCACCAAAGGACTTACTTGAAAATCACTGTTAACCTTCAATCTTTCCCTTTCCTGTGGCAACATCACACACTGTAATCCTTTCCAAATAAAAATGCACAGTGAAGCTCAGTTACCATTTCAACTTCACATCGCTTATTCTATCCTGGCAGAAAGAAAGTATATGCCTGCTTAGTAAGCAAGGGAAAAGCAAAGTTATATCAATGAATGTGAATGGGTTTGACCTACTAATATCCAGCAGGTAATAATAATGTATTTAGTTCACCGAAGAAGACTAAGATATTAATTCTAAAAATAAATCAGGCTCCATGCATTTGTGTTTCGTACTCTTCTAGACGTTGGAATTATGGCAGTAACAAACAAAATAAATATATGTTGTGCCTATAAATGTGTATCTACATGCATTCTTTCACACAGTGGAAAAAAGTCCAAAATATTAGCAGGTTATGAGTTCTGATTATGGATAAAATTCTGCATAGGATTATGAATTGTTCTTATGGATACTTTTTCTTAACTTTTTCATTGTGTAGGGCACTAATCTGGATTTTTTTTAAAGTTTTATGTTGAGATTAGGTTATGTATTTTATTAATAACAAGCCCAACCAAAAGGTGATATTACTTTGCTAAACAAGTTATGAATAAGAATATAATATGCTCTGTATTTTCAAGATTTCTAGAAAGTCTTGTACAAAAATGAAGATCTTCAAAACGTAAAAGGCACAATTACTATATTTCCCCAGAAGGGCAAATATGTGTCTCATTAGTTAAATAATGCATACAGTTTTGTTTTTTGTTTGCTTTGTTCATTTCATTTTGTTTTTTGCAGTACCGAGTATTGGACCCAGGGTCTTCACATTGTTTTTTGGAGGTAAGGTCTTGCTATATCACTAAGTTCCCCAGACTGAGCCTGAGCTTGTAATCCTCCTGCCTCAGCCTCCTAGAGTGCTGGGATCACAGGTATGCACCACTACACCTATCAGTTTATGAGTTTTAAAAATACAACACAATTCATCGAACAAAATACGTTGTAAAGCCCTACTAGCAAGTAACATCAAATCCAAGAAGAACTAAATGGAAATAAAAAGTCTTCCCTCTTTCCACCACTCACCCCTTCCCACATTCTTGAGTTCAATAGCTTTTCACACATGCTGAAAAACAACAGTACCTTTGTAGTGTGAGAACATGAAAGACAAGCTACACCAAAGCCAGCTCTGAAAGGTAGGCTGCTGGTTGGAAGACTCCGTTGCTGAACACCTGGCATCTGGAGCAGGCATACTGTACTCACAGCCCAGCTCTCAGCTGAAAATGTTTTGCTTATCCTTCATTTACTTCTCTCCATTTTTTTCTCCTCACTTGCTTGCCTTTCACTTAACATGGTAGAACACTAAAACAGCTGCACTTAATTCACTTATCATTGTTCCTCTAAAAAGGACTCCAACAAAATTTTCATATGGTTGCTGATATCATTTCTGGCCCAATGAATAGAAAGTCTCAACATTTGGGATTCTTCAGTGAGAAAAATGCTGTAATGCACTGAGGAAAAGCAGGCAATTGGTTGAAATTTCTAATGGAGTCTCCTTGCTGCAACATCTTAATTCCTCACACTGGGAGGCATGGGATGCTTTTCTGGACATGTCAGTTGCTGAATAGCCCAACAGAAGAGCCGGACTGTTGACATGGGAATGAGTGTTTAAGCTGCTTGTCAGCACTCTGGCTGTGATAAAGGCCTGTGTTAAGGGGCCTCAAATGTCCTTAGGATGCTACTGCTTCTTAGTGGCAGAGTTTGAAACTTGGAAAGGACAAGCCAGCAGCGCCTGATTCCGTTTGAGAATTGGTTGCTGATGATGACAGACACTTGAATTTGCTAAAAAGAACGAGGGCATTATGTGACTCTCAAATATGTGGTTTTCTTAAAAATAATGTAATACTAAAACTTCAAGTAAGGGTGCCATAACTCAATATCATCAAAAGTTTAGGGGTTCCTGAAAACGTGCTAAGCTGAGCAAAGCTTAAACCACTTTTGCTGCTATCAGGCTGACAACATGAACACTGTACCTTCCTGGGGTGGCACTGGGCACAGGAAATGGATAGAGGCTCCAGTACCTGGAAGACTCCCCAAATTCGGGTTTCTGATGGTATCAGACCCCATATGCCTAGAGGATTTTTACTTCTTTCACAGGTAATTATGAGGTAAGGAGACCAATAAAATTTACTGGTTCTTTGTTGAATTAATAGTCATTTTTTGAAAAGGAGAAGAAACAAACATTACTTTCTAGCAACTTTCTCTATTTCTACAACATTGTCAAACACTTTGATTTTCTCATGGAATCCAAAAGCACAAGGTTTAATAAACAAAAAAGTTTCCCTTTGCCAATTCCAGAATGATCTTAATGACTAATAAAGAAGATGTCACAAAAAATCTTAAAAGTCAAATCTACAAGGCCTTAATGCCAAACATTAGTCTGGTAAGACATGTGATAAAGGTTAATATATTCACAAACAAATATAAGGGGTGGCAGTTTATTATAAATAGCACACTAGGCTTATTCATCACAGCAGTGTACAAGTGAAGGGTCGGTGCACAGGTTGCCTTTTTTCTTTTTCTTTTTCTCCTAATAATTTTTGGCATAAGACAGTTCAACTTATAGCACTTTAATTAAAACTGAAAATCTGATTCTTTTTGCTTTATTTAATTTTTGAGCTTTATGTGACATTTGTAAGTGACTAAAGTAGTACACAAATATTGTAAACAAATGAAATTCAGGGCAGTATTACTCACAGACATCTGTAATATTCATGGCCCAGCACCTAGTGGCCCTTTGGAAATAGCACCTTGGTCATCCTGCAGGCAGATGCCCTTCCTTAGTTTGAGGGGAGACCCACGTGGTTTGGGCAGAGTTGATCCCATCCCCTCTTTTAGGGTGCCCCCGCAAAAGAGCATTCTAACTCTTTGGCTTCAGTAACTGGCTCAGGGATAAAGAAATGACCTAATATATTTTGTAAGAGTCACATAGCACTCTCCTGCTACTTCCACCTTCCCTTCTCATTCTTCACAGATAATCACTGGTACGCTATTTGGTGTATACCCTTTCAGACTGATTTCTCCATTGTCTAATTCTATTGACAAAATAAACATATACACACATATACAAACATATATATGAAGTGATATATATGTTTTACATACAAAAGATTTCTAATCAAAATGGCATAATTTAAGAAACTAATTCTTTGGCTCACACTTAAGATTTCTTACATCTTTTCTCTTCACAATAACAGATCTAGCATAATTTTATTGATCACCCCGTAGTATTCTCTCCTATAGAGAAAAGAATCTACAGTACAACCAGTAGGATGTTCTGGATAGCAGGATGTGCCACAGGAGGAGAAAATCACTGACTGCGAACAACAAACTGTTTCTGGATCACCCTCCACATCATTACTGGGCACTTCAGGAGCATCATAAGAGGTAGATGAAGGAGTCTCGGCTGAGAGGGAAGAACATTCTGAGGATCAAGTTTGTATGTATGAGAAATGGAAAGATAAATGCAAGACAATTCAGAAAAGAGAAAGGATGTAATCTAAACCAAGTCTCTGCTATCTTCTAAGATCTAGTATCCGAAGCCTTTACTTATCACGAAGTCCAAGTCATGTGTTCATGCTAATAAATCTAGGCACAGGCAAGCCTTGGAACTGAGTTATAAATCCTGCAGTAGACTGGAAATTTAGATATAAAGTCTCAATTGACTCACAGAAAATGAAGGCTGTGGGTGAATGAAATCAACATCTAAAGAAATCTTAAGAATGTGAAGGCCCTGGATCATTGTTGTGCTTGAGTTCCTATATGAAATACATAAGCTGACCTTATAAAGCTGAAAACTGCATGTGTTCATTTAATTGTCCAGTGCACATAAATTTCCATATATTAACCATAGCAACTAGAATTTCTAAAGTTCTAATTTCTTGGATGAAGAATCATACTCAGTACCCTAAAAAAAACACACACACACACACACACACACACACACACACACAATGGTATACATAGTAATTACTGAAAATTGATATCCTTTACTCTTTACTTCTTCCTTCACATTGGTTAAAACTTAGTAAATCATGTAACTGCTTGCTTTTGTTTATTGTATTTTAAGATTTTTAGGGACAGAGACCATGGCTAGCATACTCTACAGTGTTTGCTAGCATTTATGGCATGTACCTGTTCTAGAAAATAAATTTTTGTTGAAACTATGAAAAATCATGGGTGTGAGAGAGGGAAAAAGATTCAGAGAGAGAAAGAGGTAAGAAGTGAATGGAGTGGTACAGGAGAAAAGGCCTAGTGAAGAAGGCTTATTACAAAAATGATGTGCCCTAGCCAGGTGCCATCATGCACATCTGCCTCCCAGCTACTCAAGAGGCTAAGGCAGGAGGATCACAGGTTCAAGTCCAGCCTGAGCAACTTACAGAAATCTTGTCTCAATAAAGGTGGCTGTGGGGGGCTCAGAATGTAGCTCAGTGTAATGCCCTGGGTTTTGTCCTCTGTAATAGAGACAAACAGAAACAAAAGAAAGAAAAAAGATGTACATTAACCCGAATATCCCATAACAATATCCCATAACAATATCCCATGAAGATGAGATCTTATTTTTTTCAAAGTTGCTCAGAATAGGACACAGTTTGAAAGAAATGAGATTATAATAGCTTCATTGTTTTTCTTTCCTTACCCAAAATTGTATATATAGATTATACTTCCTTACACCATTCTCCCTTATTCTTAAAAAATGCACATTGAACAGTGTCAAGTCTATTTTTATCAAAATATACAAACAGCCCTAACTAGCATTTTCCAGTGCCATTGCATTTTTCTTACCCCAACTAGTTTGCCTAATAGATATCCAGAGAAGACCACAAGCAGCATGCACCTGGATAGGACTTAAAAGAAATCACATTGCAGTAAAGCGTTTTCCCTTCTATTTCAGCACTACCCTCTGTTTTCAAGATTAAGTACATTGTGAAAAGGTTGTCATAAAATCAAAGGATATCAAGTGGCAAGGGGTACAGGAAGAGTTTTTCTAACTTTCTAAATCATCTTATTTTTGTACCTTATTCAATAACTAATTCCTATTTTAACTGAAACTCCCTCTCTCATTGAATTTGAGAAAAAATGAAGCCAAACTGTTTGTACTTTGTAATTGGGTCCTTTCAGCAGAAAAAAAACAAAAAAACTATTCTGTGATATTACTCCAGATCTGTATTGAACATGGAAACTCATCTGTAGATTTGAGATTACACAAAAACATCAAGTTAAATATTTTTTAATCAAAGCAGAGCTAACAAGGAATGTGAAAGGGAACCATTAGTATGGTTAATTATAAATCTGATATAACAAAGCCAAAGATTTTAATTCTGGACAGAAAGATCAGCAATTCTGAGTAAATACTCCAGAATGTCTTCATTTCCTATAGATCCTGCCCTAGGCTAATGTAATATTTATCAAGTCTCTATCTACTAAAATAATTCATATCACTAATTTCTAAAGTTCATTTTTGTCCAAGGTCAAAATAAACAGATCATTTTAAAATTACACCAGAAGGAAGGAAATTTTACTGTGCTGTTTCCTCAGATAAAATAATTTCATCTAAATTAATTTCCTGACCAGAAAAATATTTTCTACACTTAATTCAGAACATGAACTATTTTCTACGCTATAACCATACAATAACTAAAGATATCAATCTCTAATGAAATAAATAGCACTTTCAATTTGTTTGGCAGGACTGGGCTGTTTTTGCTTATGAATCTAACCAGAAAATTGCTACATTTCAGTTGGATTTTATTCTTTTCAAAGAAGTTCTAGAAAAATAGTCAAGTTTTTAGGCACCTTCCCATTGCTGGGACAAAATATCAGGCACTTGCAATTTACAGGAGGAGAGGTTTCTTTTGGTTAATGGTTTCAGAACATTTGTTCACAGTTGGTGGGCTCTGAGGCAGAAACAGCATGGCAGAAAGGCCTGGCAGAGAAAAGCTCTTCAACTCATGGCAGCCAAGGAGGCAGAGAAAGAAGGAAGAGTTAGAGCAAGAGATATACCGTGTCTTCCAAAGGCACCTCCTCCAACCAGGCAGGTTGGTTTGCCTCCTAACAGCACATTCAGCTACTCATTAATGGATTAATCCACTTTGAGTACAGTGGTCTCATGATCCAATCACTTTGCAGAAAGCCCCACCTCTGAACACATGAGACTTCTAGGGGACATTTTAGATCTGAACCATAACATTCCTACCCTGTTTCACAAAAAGGCTCATGTCTATCTTCTTATGCAAAATGCAGTTAATCTGTCTCTAAAAGTCAGCAAATCTTAGTTCCAGCATTGCTGAAAAGTCCAAATTTAAAGTCTACTCTAGACTCAAGGTGAACTCTAAGCTGTGAGTACCTATGAAAACAGAAAGAAAGTATTCTAAAAGAAAGGTATAGGGGAATAAATAAGACTCAAACCAAAGCTCAACTGAAGCCCAGCAGGACAAACATTAAATCCTGCAGGTCCATGTCTAGCACCCAGGACAAGCTATGGTGAGAGGTGAGCTCATAGGTGTTGGCCGCCACATCTCTCTGGCCTTGACAGTTGCAACCCATCCAGCCTCTCACATGGGCTAGCTTTGCTCACCAGTTGAAGATTTCCTCAGCAGATGTTTTACATTCCTGGCATCTACAACTTCCAGGGGCTCCACTGAACCTTTGGGTTAAATCTCTCAGCTTCATGCACTGCCCTCTAATAGCTCTTGGCTGGGACTGCCACACATTTTTGCCTGGACTCCCAGGCCTTCTTCTGAAATCTGATGGAAGCCTCCACAACTGCATAACTTTTGCATCCTGCATGCCTGGAAAACCAGCCCCATGTGAATGACATCAAAGTCTGCCGCTGGCTTAAGCAGTAGCTCGGCCCCCATGGACCATGGCTTCAGCACCTACTGAGTGTTTGGAAGGCTGAACTTGGAGCCCTATGTGGCCCTAAGTGAGCAAGGTGTCCCAAGACTCTCTTTTTTAAAGTCTTTCAATGGAGTTTACCCTTTTACACCTTTAAGACTGTGATATATGGGATCTGACCATTTCTTGAGAGGCTCTTAAGCCATGTTTCATATTGTCCTCATCAAAGTAGACTGTTTAAAATGGCATTAATATTTTCAGATACCATACTTACCTTAGCCCCTACTTTATAGGGACTTCGTTTTTGGCTAAGCTGCAAAACTATAAGTTTTTTGCCTTGTATTTTGCTGCTGATTCTCACTATAAATCTAGCTAAAAGCAGCCAGCAGTGCTCATGGTACAGACTGCATGTAAGGCTACCTTGAAATTTCCTCTGCTAGGTTAACTTGTCTTCTATTTTTACATTTGGCCTCA
The DNA here is from genome assembly GCF_053883595.1 of Heterocephalus glaber. NCBI lineage: Eukaryota > Metazoa > Chordata > Mammalia > Rodentia > Bathyergidae > Heterocephalus > Heterocephalus glaber. The sequence goes on along the minus strand of NW_028258156.1, from coordinate 18,592,918 downwards.
CACAAAGTCCTAGGACATGGACAAAATGCAGACAAATTCTTTGCCAAAATGAAAGTTTCATGGCCTCTAACCCCGTTTGCAACGGAGTCCTTATTTGTAAAAGAAACCCTATAAGTCTGCCCTTTATTGTCCGCATTCATATCAGCATTCTGGTCTTCTGAGCCCTGACCTGTTTCACCTATCAAGTGGTGCTTACAACATTCTAGAGCTTCTCTAGCCTGCTTATCCAAACTTTTCCAAACTCCTCCCACAAACCAGTTCTAAATGCTTCTGAACTACATGGTCAGGTACAGTCACAGCAACAACTTCATTCTTGGTACCAGATTTCTGTATTAGTCACTTTCTGCCCCTGAAAGAAAATGTCCAACTTTCACAACTTGAAGTGATATTTATTTTGGCTCACAGTTTCAGAGGGCTTAGTCCATGCATCGTAGGCTGGCTCCAAGGCAGAAATGGTGGACGGGGATGGTGAAGAAAAGCTGTTCAACCCTTGGCATCCAGGAAGGAAAGAGAGAAGGGAGAAATGGGAACAAGAACATGCTCTAACTCACCTCTTCCAGCTAAGCCCTACCTCTTAACAGTATATTCAGCTATCAAATCATCAATGGACTAATCTGCTGATTAGTATCATGACTCATGATCCAATCACCTTACAAAAGCCCCACTGCTGAGCACTTGAGATATTTGAGGTACATTTTAGATCTACATTGGACCCTTGACTTATGAATACAGTTTGTTCATAAAGGTTGGTTGTAACTCAAGTTGGTCAATTGAAGACTCAGACTCCTCCCTTACTGGAGACCTCCGCAGTAGGTTTCAGTCTCCTGCTCAGTGTACAACACAGGGTTGAAGACTCAAAGACAGAGTTAAAGAAAAAAGTGGGGAGCCAGAACAGTCAGTGCTGAGCAACCAGAAAAGGCCCTAATTAGTCTAAGTCACTGATTTTTTTTTTGTATTAAATTCTTTTATTGGTACATTGTAGGTATACAACACAAGTACATTTCTCATTGGGAACTGTACCTTTATATAATGCATCTTGGTTCTTATTTTTTTCCCCGTTCCTAGCCCTCCCTTCATGCCCTCCACCCTTCCCTATTTACAAAGACTTTATTTCCATTTTTTCCATTTCTCATCATTTTTTCCTTTCCCTTCTTTCCTTTCCCCTGCCCCTCCCACTACCCCTACCTCTTTGGACCTTTTCTTACTATTTTACATTATCGATTATTCATTCTAATCATTGGTACATTTTAGGTATACAATATAATGACATTCATCATTGGAAATTTGCACCTTTACATATTCTCTCTTGGTTCTTATTTTTCACTCTTGCCCAGCCCTCCCTTCAATCCCTCTAGTCCTCCCTATTTACAAAGATTTTTTTCCTATTTTTCCATTTTTTCATATTAATCTCATTCCCTTCTATCCTTTCTCCTAGCCCTCCCACTTCTTTCCCCTTTGCCCCTTTTCTTCCTATTTCACATTACCTATTATACATTTAGGCCTTATTTACACTTTCAGTTTCTCACACCAGAGAAACTATTCGGTATTTACACATGTGTGTCCTATTTACTTCACTTAAGAGTACTGCCTCAATGTGCATCCACTTAGCTATAAATGTCTCTAATTTCTCATTTTTTACGGCTGAGTAGTACTCCATTTTATAAAAAAACCACATTGTCTTTATCCAGTCTCCAGTTGATGGGCATTTGGGCTGTTTCCAAGTTTTAGCTATTACAAACTGAGCTGCTATGAACATGGGTGCACATATATCACTGTGGTATGATTCTTTTAATTCTTTGGGGAAGATCCCCAGCAGTGGAATAGCAGGGTCAAATGGGACTTCCAGTCCTAGTACTTTGAGGTATCTCCATACTGATTTCCACAGTGGTTGCACCAGTCTACACTCCCACCAGCAGTGGAGCAGGGTTCCTCTTTCCCCACAGCCCCACCAGCATTTGTTATTGGTTGATTTCATGATAGCAGCCATTCTTTCTGGAGTGAAGTGGAATCTCAGCGTTGTTTTCATTTGCATCTCTCGGATGACCAGTGATGTGGAACATTTTTTCATGTATTTATTTGCTATTTCTACTTCTTTGTGTGAGAAATGTCTGTTCATTTCAGATGCCCATTTTCTGATTGGCTCTTTAAATTTGGGAGGTCTGATCTTTTTAAGTTCTTTATACATTCGAGATAGTAGACCTTTGTCTGAGGAAGAGCAGGTGAAGATTTTTTCCCACATTGTGGGTTGTCTCTTCACACTGCTGGTGGTTTCTCTTGCTGTGCAGAAGCTTTTTAATAAGAAGAGATCCCATTTGTTGATTGTTTGTGCTAGTTCATGGGCAACTGAGGTTTTGTTCATAAAATCGTTTCCTACACCAATGTCTTCAAGGGTTCTACCTAACCTCTGTTCCAACTGGTTCAGAGTTTCTATTTTAATATTTAGATCTTTAATCCATTTTGATTTTAGTTTAGTGCATGGTGAGAGATATAGGTCTAGTTTTAATCTTTGGCAAGTTGAAACCCAATTTTTCCAGCACCATTTATTAAAGAGGCTATCTTTCCTCCAGTGAGGGTGTTTGGCTCCTTTATCGAAGATGAGGTGGCTGAGTGTGTCTGGCATTGTTTCTGCATCTTCTAATCTTTTCCATTGGTCCTCAAGTCTGTTTCTTTGCCAGTACCATGCTGTTTTTATCACAGTAGCTTTGTAGTATAGTTGCAGGTTGGGGATTGTGATACTCCCTGCCGTGTCTCTGTTACCTAGAATTGCTTTTGCTATTCTGGGTTTCTTCTTGCTCCAAATAAATTTGTGGATTGTTTTCTCGAGGTCTATGAAGTATGCTGCTGGGATCTCAATTGGAATTGCATTAAATCTATATAGCAGTTTTGGAAGTATGGCCATTTTCACTATATTAATCCTTCCTACCCAGGAGCAGGGGATGTCTGTCCATTTTCTGATATCATCTTCAATCTCTCTTTTCAGAGTGTCATAGTTTTCAGAGAAGAGGTCTTGGATTTCTTTCGTTAGGATGATTCCTAGGTATTTCAGTTTTTTGGATGCTATTGTGAAAGGAATTATTTGCCCTATTTCTCTCTCAGTGAGTCTGTCATTGGTGTAGAGGAAAGCTATTGCTTTTTGTGTGTTGACCTTGTAACCAGCTACTTGACTGAATTTGGTTATTAAGTCTAGAAGACTTTTGGTGGAGTTCTTGGAGTCTTCTATATAGAGTATCATGTCATCTTCAAATAATGACAATTTGACTTCTTCATTACCTATCTTTATTCCTTTTATTTCTTTCTCTTGTCTAATTGCCATGGCTAATGTTTCCAGAACTGTATTGAACAAGAGTGGTGATAGTGGACATCTTTGTCTTGTTCCTGATTTGAGCGTGAATGGTTTCAGTTTTTGACCATTTGGTATGATATTGGCTGTTGGTTTTTCATAGATGGCTTCTATCGGTTTGAGGTAGAGACCATCTATTCCAATTTTTTGTAGGGTTTTTATCATAAATGCATGTTGGATTTTGTCAAATGCTTTTTCTGTGTCTATGGAGATAATCATATGGTTTTTGTCCTTGGCTCTATTGATATAGTGTATTACATTGATTGATTTGTGTATATTGAACCATCCCTGCATCCCTGGGATGAATCCCACTTGATCAGGGTGTATGGTCTTCTTGATGATCTTCTGCATTCTATTTGCCATTATCTTATTAAGGATTTTTGCATCTATGTTCATTAGTGAGATTGGCCTATAGTTCTCTTTTTCAGTTGGGTCTTTCTCTGCTTTGGGGTTCAAGGTGATGCTTGCTTCCAGGAATGAATTTGGGAGTATTGCTTCCCTTTCAATTTCATTGAAGAGTTTAAACAGTAGTGGCAGCAGTTCCTCTCTAAATGTCTTGTAGAATTCAGCAGTGAAGCCATCAGGGCCCGGGCTTTTCTTAGTTGATAAGTTTTTAATTACATTTTCAATTTCATTGGTTGATATTGGGTTGTTCAGAATTTTTTGGTCTTCTTCATTCAACTTTGGTAATTCATATGTATCTAGGAATCTGTCCATTTCTTCTGTGTTGTCCATCTTATTGGTGTATAGGTTCTGGAAGTAGGTATTGATGATTCTCTGGATTTCTGCTGGGTCTGTTGTCATTTCACCCTTTTCATTCCTTATTGCATGGATTTGGGCCTTTTCTTTCCTTTTTCTGACAAGGTTGGCTAACGGTTTGTCAATTTTGTTGATTCTTTTGAAGAACCAACTCTTGGCTTCATTGATTTTTTTTGTCTCATTCTCTTAGTCTCCATTGCATTGATTTCTCCTCTGATCTTTATAATTCCCTCCCTTGTATGAGCTTTGGGCTTGTCCTGCTCTTCTTTTTCTAGAAGCTTGAGGTTCAGCATCAGGTTGTTTAATTGGGCTCATTCTGTTTTCCTAATATGCCTATTCACTGCTATAAATTTCCCTCATAAGACTGCTTTCATTGTGTCCCATAGATTCTAATATGTTGTACTGTCATTGTCACTTAATTGAAGGAACTGTCTGATTTCTTCAATTTCCTCTGTGACCCATTGGTTATTCAGAAGTGTGTTGTTCAATTTCCACGTGTGTATGAAATTTTTTGAGTTTCTTTTGCTATGGATCTCCAATTTCATCACACTATGGTCTGATAATATACAGGGGATAACTTCAATTCCTTTGCACTTAAACATGTTCTATGTGTGAGTATGTGGTCTATTTTGGAGAATGACCCATGTGCAGCTGAGAAGAATGTGTATTCTGATTTTGTGGGGTGGAAGACTCTGTAAACATCTGTTAAGTTCATTTGTTCAAGAGTTTGATTGAGTTCTAGTATTTCATTACTTATTTTTTGTCTAGTTGATCTATTTATTTTTGACAGTGGGGTGTTGAAGTCCCCCACTACAATTGTATTAGTGCATATATGACTTTTCATGTCCGTTAGTATTTGTTTTATATAGTTGGGTGCACTAGTGTTTGGTGCATAGATATTTATGATTGTCATCTCTTCCTCTTGGATTCTTCCCTTTACAAGGATGTAGTGTCCTTCTTCATCTCTCTTAATCAGTGTTGGTTTGAAATCTACTTGATCTGCCAAGAGGATAGCTACTCCTGCTTTTTTTCAGGTTCCTGTTGCATGGAGTATTGTTTTCCACCCTTTAACTTTCAGTCTATGAGTTTCCTTTTGAATGAAGTGTATTTCTTGTATGCAGCATATTGTTGGATTTTGCTTCTTGACCCATTCTGCCAGTCTTTTTCTTTTGACTGGTGAATTGAGACCATTAACATTGATGGTTATAACTGAAATGTACTGACTTGTCATTGCCATGACTTTTTCTTTTTGTTGGGTTCTCCCCCTTTACATTTAATTTCTTTTCATGCCAGATGGGTTCATTCTGCTTTGCTTCCTGGGGTTGTGATCCTCAATGTCTTTTCCTAGGATATTGTGTAAAATTCTTTGGAGTGCTGGTTTGGTATTCACGAAGTTCCTAAGGTGCTCTTTGTCATGAAAGTATCTTATTTCTCCATCCATTTTGAAAGATAGTTTTGCAGGGTACATCAATCTGGGTTGAAGGCTGTTTTCTTTTAGGTCTTGGAATATGTCACTCCAAGATCTTCTTGCCTTGATGGTTTGTGTTGAGAAGTCTGGTATGATTCTGTTGGGCTTTCCTTTGTATGTGATTTGTTTCTTTTCTCTCACTGCTTGGAGAACTTTGTTCTTCTGTTGTGTTTCTGGAATCTTAACAATTATATGCCTATGTGTAGATTTTTTGATCAAGGCCATTTGGAGTCCTATATGCCTCACTTATCTGTATGTCAAGCTCTTTTCCCCTGCTTGGGAAGTTTTCTGCCATTATTTCTGTGAAGAGATTTTTTATGTCATCTGCACTCTCTCCTGTTTCTTCATTGAACCCAATCAGTCTTATGTTATTCTTTTTTGCATCATCTAGCAGCTGCTGGATTGATTTCTCATGTTCCCTTATAATTTTGAAGCAATTTTTCTTTTCCTGCTCACTAATTGCAATCTTATCTTCTATATCTGAAATTCTGTCCTCACATTGGCTCATTCTGCTGTGTAGACTTTCAATGGAGTTTTTCATGTCCTGGAAATCTATATGCATCTGTTTTATGGATTCCATTTGTTTCTTATGTTGGGATTCCATCATGTTCCTCAGCTCTCCTCTCTAGATTTATTAATCATGTCTTGCACTGGGGCACAATTTCTCCTGTTATCTGAGAAATTATTTCTGATTTCATTTTTTCCAGATCCCCTTTTGTTGCCAGTTCAGTGGATCCAGGTGGTTGAGTATCAGAGTGTTCCATCTCATTTCCCTTTGTGGTTGCTGTAGGTGATCTGGAAGTCTGGTTTTGAGACTTATTTACTTGTTTTCTCATTTTGACTGGGGTGGGGGACTGTTAGCGCCTGCAGGGATTACCTCCTCTGAGCTGGGTGAGGTGGGACAGGGGCCAGGAGCAGCGGTAGGGATGGTGACCCAAAAGCCTTTTCCTGTGGGCTGGGAGCAGCCGGAGGGATGGTGGCCGGGAAACCCCTTCCTCTGGGCCAGGAGCAGTGGGATGGTGGCTCAGAACCCCATCCCTCTGGGCCAGGAGCAGTGGGAGGGATGGTGGCCCAGAAGCCCCTTCCTCTGGGCCAAGAGCAGAGGGACAGAAGGTGGCCCAACAGCCCTTTCCTCTGGGCTGGGAGCAGCGGGAGGGATGGTGACTGGGAAGCCCCTTCCTCTGTACCAGGAGCACTGGGACGATGGCTCAGAAGCCCCTACCTCTGGGCCGGGAACCGTGGGACTCAGTACCTTGGTCTGGTGGTCTGGTGCCCTCTGCATCTTTGTAGTGTGGAATCAGGTGGCTGCCTGTCTGCAGCGGGGTGATTTGATGTCTTCTGTGTGACTCAGGACCTCGGTAGGGCGTGCACAGATCTGTCTGCAGCGGGCTGATTTGGCATGTGTTCCGCGTGACTGGGGACCTCGGTAGGGCATGGGCAGACCTGCCTGTCTGCAGCGGGCTGATTGGGCGTGTGTTCCGCGCAACTGGGGACCTTGGTAGGGTCGCCACTGATTTTTATTGGTAATCAAATTGGGGTAAAGGGGAACTATATGTAAGGTCTCGCAGTTGGGCAGTTGTAAGGATACTAATTCAGGCAAGGCTTGTAAAGGAAAAGAAAAAGCATTCTTGAATTCAGGACAGAATAGACAAACTATAGGGTTGTAATTGGAACCCTATCCTTCTAGTTAAGAAGGTTTTAGTTGTGGGAATGGAATTTGGGTCCAAGTTACTCTGACCTCATCTACTATGTTATCTCGTATTCAGCCCCACAGCTTCATGGTCCATTTCTCTGGTCTCAATTGTGGCCATTAGTGGGAAGGCCATGCTAACCTGTGTGCTACCACAGTGGTTATGAGGTGGTTCTATGAGTCATGTAAGCTTCCGTCAGACTCACTTCTTAAAATGAGCCATTGGAGGGGTTAACTCTTTATAGCCTGCACTGCTTACAGCCTGCTTTGGGCATAATCAATAGGGCACACATACACAGCATTCAAAGTCTCTCTCCTGTGTACAGGCAGGAGTCCTTAGAGAGACATTGACCTAGAATTTCTCAATTAACCCCACACAGGAAAGGATGTTGTAATGTTCCTTCCAGAACTCTTTAAGGGTTAAATCTGTAATGGAAGCACAAGTGGCTGGCATTTGGGTCATAACTCAAGACCTTGGTCATAAGTTAGAACTAAAATTTCAGTTGAAACCCAAGTTGTTCATATGTCAGGCTAGTAGTCCACCGTAAACCATAACATGAAGTAATAATCCAAATTTCATTTCCATTTTCCTGTTATAGTGAATTTTTTCTATGTCAAATGGTGTTTAATGTTTTATATGTAATTGTCATTTTATGTAGGTGGAAAGATCATTACTTGGCTCACTTAAATTTTATATTTTGATCAGAGTTTTGTATATTTTGACACATATATATTATGACTAAACACAAATTGAATAGCAGTGTTCTCAACTATCTTAGGTTTCTAAGACTAAAATACATGTGCTCTTAAGAATATATCTTTATACTATATAAAGTAAAAATTTTAATCTAGTAAATACCATCATGAGCGTATATTAATTTTAATATACTAAGAAGGATAATATACTAAAAAAATTCACAAATCAATAAACTATTTTGATTTTTAAAAACACATCTTACATTTACTGGGACAGTCTCATTTCTTTCGACAGAAACAATTTGTGAAGTTTAGGGTTACATATAATTAAAATTTACTTTTATCTTTTCTTTAAACTATTTTTTGGTAGCAGTAGGGATTGAACCCAGGGCCTTTGACTAAGCTATAGCCCCATTCTTTATTATTTTTTGAGACAGGGTCTTACTAAATCAATAAATTGCTCAGGCTGGGCTCAACCCTGCAATCCTCCCACTTCAGCCTCCAGAGTTCCTGGATTATAGGCATGTGCCATCACACCAGCCTATAAAAATCATTTCTAATAATTGATTGCTCAGAAAAAATCTTAAACTCATTATAGATCAGTATTGAAAATATAAATTTAAAACACAATGCAATCACAATATATAACTTGTCAGCAAGCATTATGATGTTTAACCTATCTCCTTGTCATAATAGGTAGCATTTATTTTACAGAATGGAACACGTGTTCTTCTTCTTTAGAAACAATGTAATTCAGACAATATCAAGCTTCAAGAAACCACACATAATAATTGCTCAGCAGTGAGATGCTAATAGAGTGCTCTAGGGGTACAAATAACAAATTCATGTGGAATGAAGAAGTCAGCAAAGAGTTCATGAAGAACTGGGATTTAGGCAGGTCCTCGATTAAAATTATGGTAGAGATTGGTGAGAGGAGAAGTGAATCAGTTTAATGTTCATTTGAGGAAACTCAGAGGGTTAGGAGGAAATGAGGTGGAGATCGGACAGAGAAAAGCTCTGGAGTCTCAAGTCGTCACCAGGTGGTGTGGGGATTACCCTGCATGCAAATGTGACACACAAATATTTGGCTGAAATGCAGAAATGTCCCAATTTAGAAACTGGTGAAGAGGACTCAGGAGTTCTGGTAAAAGTGGGATAGAGGCAAGGAAAGTCGCTCCATAGATTTGTTAATGGAGAGTTGTTTTCAAGCTCTGTGAAAACTCAAGCCACCATGATTACAAAGTGACAAAGACAGTGACTGAGGCTGGTAGAGTCGTGCATGCCTTATTATCTCAGCACTCTGGGAAGCTGAGGAATGAGGACTGCATGTTCAAGCCCAGTATGGCAATTTAGTGACTTAGGGAGGTCCTGTCTCAAAATGAAAAAACAATAAATAAGAAAAGTTATAGGGATGAATCTCAATGCAAAAGCCCTGGCTTTCACCCGCAATACCACAAACAAAACAAAGAAATACAGTGAACACAGCAATCACACAGTATTTATGATTTGTTTTTGCAAATTAAATTCTAACAGTTTTACTAAACAAAAGGCTCCCCTGCAAAAAATCATCTGAATTTCAGTGCTAAGAAACCTCAGAATGGGAACAATAAATAATCATGCAGATTAAAAGGAAGGACAGGGTGAAATTCTTAAATAATCATTATAAACTAAATCTTTCAAGTTGTTATGGTTTAGATCCGGGGTGTCCCCCAAAGGCCTCCTGTGTTTGGACAGAGATTGAATCATGGAGATGCTATATTACATTGAATGTGCCAAATGTGCTCATGGGAGATGGAGCCTGGTTGAAGGCAGGAGTCTTGGAATCACTGGGAGCATGACCTTGAAGGGTGTATGTCCCTCCCTTCCTCCCCCCTTTGCATGGGGCTTCCTGGCTACCATGATGTGAGCAGCTTTTCTCAGCCAGACCCTTTCTGCTTGCAGCTAGCCCAGGCACTGTAACAAGCCAAAGCAAAATTCTCCTTTAAGTTGAAGATGTTGGGTATTGTGACAAAGAAAATGACAAAGACATAAGTGAAACTGTAACTATGCATTGTCATGGTGTACTTAAATTAAGACACTATAAATGAGTGTTTTACAGACCAATGCCACATTTCCTCTTTATTTCTCTATATTAACTTCTACTTGTTTAACTTGTTCATTTTGTTTCATTTAAATTACTATCTCTATCATGTTTTTCATATTTAGGGTGTGATAATTCAGTGACTATTCACTTCTGGAAGCATTCTCAAATGTTTCATTTGGCATCACTTAATACAGGCAGATGATAAAATCTGTGCTCATTTTTATCACCTCAACCTAGCTCCTCCAACCAACTACAAAAATCCAATAAGAATCCAAATCTACTCATCTTCAGGGCACAATACAAAATTCATCTATTTATTCAAGTCTTTGATTAACGGTGTCTATATTTATGAAATGCTCTGGGCTTTTCAGGTAAGAGTATTTTATATAAAACTCAAGTATTATTAAATATTCTACGATGTTATCACAGTGTTTTGTGTGCAAATGTGCTAATGTTCAATAGCTTTTGCCTCAGGTCCAATATCCACTATAAACTTACAAAATAAGAAAATCTTCTCTTAAGACTTGGGTTTAATTTATCAACTCAGAAAATGATTTTAGAATGGAAGGTATATAAAGAAATTGTTTTATAGCATCTTATTGTTTTGTTTCCTATTTAATATAGGGCAATCTGCAAACTATTACTAAGTAACTACTAAATATCATCTAAACATATATATAAATTATGAATTTTATCTGATTTATATATACACATACACCTATAATAGTTCATACTAAGCTTGAACCAATGTTCATAAAGAGGGAGCTTCTGACTTAGGAAAATCATCAATAAAAGAGGACATTTGCAATTCTATTGTCTTTAAGACCTGCTGTCATCTGATAAAATTCTATTTTACTTACCCTATTCACAAAGGCATTTAAAATCATTTTTATTAGTGTATGATGGCGATACATACTACATACTTCCATCCTGGGGAATCGGTACACTGCATTACAGAGGTACAGACCCTGCCTCAGCTGAGGGCAGGTGCAAGTACCCTGAGCTGAGAAGTGTGTGGACCTTGGTGCTGTCCCTCACTGGCTGTGCATCCTTGAACACACATTTTTAACCTTCCTGGGCTCCCTTTCCTCATCTATAAAACCAATATGATTATCTCCAACATCCCTCTTGCACTAAAATCCTGTCACTTGATGATAATAAATTATTATGATACTGCTACTGCTTCTGATGATGACAGTAAAAATACCTAGTATACACCGAGACCTTAATTATGCAGCAGCCGCTGTCCTATATGCTTTAATACACCGCACTCATTTTCACAACAATCTAGGAGGTAGATACTCTATTTCCATTTTATAGAAAAGGTTAAATAACTTTCCCAAAGTCAAAGTGATAGTACTTTGCTGTTATTTGCATCCTGTCACTTAGACTTAGAACCCATGCTCCTAAATATTATGTCATCTTAGAATAAGTGATCATACTTTACAAAGTAAAAGAAAGCAGAGTCCAAATCAGTGGATTTACTCATAGGTCCATGTTTGCTGGCATTAATCTAATTTAAATCTTTAATTACTAAATCTGTAATTTTCTACTTATATGTGAAGTATGTTAAAAGGATTTCACAAATATAAAAAAGTGACTAAGTAATTAAAACAACTCTATGAAGGATATTGCATAGTTATTTTTCGTCTGCATGTCATAAGAAAATTTAGAGCTAAGACCCAGACAATTATGAGACTTCCTGATTACAAAGTTACTATGCTTTAAATGCCTTATGCAACAAGGAAAGGCAAAACTCACAAGTCACAAAGCCACACGCCCAGGAAGGACACTTGGCATTCCTGACTTCTACTCTTACACGAACATTTATCAACTCTCAAATCTTTTCTTCAATTCAGGCTTCTTTCTTGGCTGAGCTCCTTACAAATAGGATTTAAAATACCCACATGAAATGTATCATTTTCTCCTGAAACATACTTTTTTCTCTTAAATTATCTTTTCTGATTGATGGACTAATAATCACTTACCTGACCCAGAAATTTAGAAGTCTCGTGCTTTCTTTTTCCTCAGTTCCCATCTGTTCACTCAATTCTATAAATTCTACCTTCAAACTGCAGCTCAGATCTATTTATCTTCATTCATATTATTGCTGCCTAAAGTCTTAAATCACTTGAAGTATACAAAAGGTCCTCTGTGATTGATGACGATTAACTTACCATCTTTACAGCCCTGCAACACTACACATGGTTCCTCATACTTTAGCACAAGTTCCTCCATTCCTCTGTGCCTGAGAATTTCTCTTCATTATGGTCATCTCCTTATCTTGAATGCTTACCAGGCTTCATTCTCAAATTAATCACCTTTCTTTTTATACCTTTCATAGTACAGTTTAATGGTAATAAACATCTTTCATTTGGTGACATTAATTCCAGGATCCGTGCTTTGAATATTTTCTCTACTCCTTACAAAGCTATGCATTGAAAATGCAGTGGGCCCTCAAGTTACGGCCAGCCTGACATACGAACAACATGGGTTAATTAGGTTAATGGAAGATTCACCTGCCTCTTGTTATCTATAGTGTGTACCCATCCAGGTAAACGTCCAGATCTCAGCTGTACTGACTTACAACCAACTTGAGTTTTAACCAGCCCTCGGGAACTGATCAAGTTCATAAGTCAAGGGTCCACTGTATTATTCCCATTTTAAAGATGAAGTCCCAAAGCACAGAAAAGTCAGGTGGCTATATAATTTAGATGAGATGAAACCCACATTTAACATTTTTTACCTCAAAACTCTTTCCCTTTCACATGTTACTTGCTAAATTGCTTTCTACATTACACTGATCATCATGCTCACAAAGCAGGGGTCTCTGGAGCTGGACCTCAGGGTCTGGCACACGCACTTGACAAACACCTCAAGAGAAAGTGAATAGGCCATGTGCTGTTTACCCATTCCATAAAATCCTATTTTATTAACTAGTATTTAAATAGAAATGCCAGTTTTATGAACATGACTGATGGGGAAAGAAGATTTGAACAATGTTTATGAGTTTTTAATGTAATTTTTATTGAGTTTTGGTATCCAAACTCATTAATAAAAGAAATGAAAATACTACTGGCATGCTTTATCTTCTAACATCATTCAGATTGAAGTGGCTTTTTTCTTTCAATAAGATATTTGGGCTAAATTATTAATTTCTTTTCTCCTAGAAAGGCCCATCCATTTTACACACAATAACCTAAGCCCTGTTTTATAAAAATATATTTGCATATACAGCTGACATGAGTTTGTCTGTGAATGTCTGGACAATCACATTTCTTCTTCAAAAAGCAGTATTTGTTTTCATTATATGGTTCTAAGAATTATAAAATCTGGAATGTTTTTTATTTTATGAAGGCAAATTTTATCACTTATCTCATAGTCTAAGTTTATTTTAAAGATAAACTTCTTCTAAGAATGGGTACATCCTACTAAATAACTTCCAGCTTATGAAACTGGCATTTGTGAAAGTAATATACTAAATTTTTGTCATACCTTCATATTTAAAAAAATATAGTGGACCCTCAAGTTATGGCCAGCCTGAGATATGAACAACTTGGGTTAATTGGGTTAATGGAAGATTCATCTGCCTCTTGTTATCTATAGCATGTACCTAGGTAAACATCCAGATCTCAGCTCTACTGACTTACAACTAACGAGTTACGAGCCCTCAGGAACCAATTGAGTTTGTAAATCAAGAGTCCCCTGTATATCCTGTGCAAAATAACCATTTGCCTACTTTTCTCAGTAGTCCCTCCATGCTTTAAGAACAAAATTAGGGGCGGGGCATGTTGGCAAACATCTGTAATCAATCCCAGCACTCAGGAAGTTTAGGTGGGAGGCTCACTGCAAGACCAGGCTGTGCTACACAGTAAGTTCAAGGCAAACCTGAACTATGAAGTGAGATGACTCTGTCTCACAAAACCAAAAACTAATGGATGGAAAAGAAATTCCAAAGATTTTTAAAGATGCTCAGAAATAACCATCAGGTGTAGAACATTCAGTCTCAGAATGTTATAACTATTCATTCCAAGAGTGTAAGAATTCAACTTAGTGATCACTTAAATGTACCCTATGACAGATGTCCAATCCATGCTGTTTCTATCAAGTTATCATTCAGTCACTGTTAAGAGAACACACTACTGGTGTCACCACTCTGATACACAAAGCTGCCACACACTTGTTTGACCAGTACTTAAACTGCACATATGACACTCTCATGCATAATGCAGCTCTTACAACCACTCCCTACGACCCAGGGATTTAACATTAGCCCAACTAGTTTTCATTAAAACTAAAATAATTTTTAATAATGCAAAATGGATAATAGTAAAATACAGAAAGGTGTAAAATAAATCTGAGTGTCTCCTTTTATTCCTTTTCAGGCCTTTGTCACTTTCCTCAATGTAGCTCTGGCTCCCAGTCTCTAGACATTTTGCTCTGTAAACTGATCATTGTTTACACAAATGGGGTCAGATTAAAACTCTTTGCAGACTTAATATTTGACATATCTTCGAAATTTTTGCATAGTTCCGCACATGTAACTTTTTTAATGTCTGCAAAATACAAACCAATTTCTTGGTTTTGGATGTACTTATTTAACCTTTTTGTGTTTTGTTTAATCCTTAGTTTCTTTTGTTTTAATGATTATAATCTACAGTATATTATATTGCTGAAATCAATGGCATGTAAATTGAACTTGTGATAGATGTTGACAAAGAGTTTGTACCTATTAATATTCCCATCAGAATATTCTCAAATGTTTTGACCTCAGGACTCCTTTATATTCTCAAAGAACTAAGTTATCTCTCTGTATGTATCATATTAGAAATTAAACCAAAAAATTTTTAAATGTTTGCTAATACATTTTTAAGAAAATGATGAACCCATTACATATCAATATAAATAACCATTTTCCAAAACAAAAATTACTGAAGATAGCTTTGTTCACAAATTTAAATTTTTTATGATTTCCACTTTTGGAAAATCTTTTGTGTCTGCTTAATACAAGACAGAAAGATTATCCTATCTATTGGAATATATTGCTTTCTTTGAAGTATCTGAGGAAATCTGACCTCACACAGTTGGAGAAGGAAAAGGCATTTTAACTGGCATTTCACACATCTGTACATTTTCTTCTTTGAAATCTCACCGAAAACTAAAAGCAATAGTTTTGTTTAAAAATGGTGCAGATGTAGAGCTTAATGCAATAACTGCTCCATTAACATCTTTTAGTCTTGCTGCATATGTATATTATACTTTTAATGAATCTTTACCTACATGAGATTCTGCAACACCATTCATTGGTCATTTGGACAATGCCAATTTATTAAGTTACACAGGTCTTCCAAAGTTGTGTTATTTCACTACAGGAGATTTTAAAGTCACATTTATCTTGGCATCAGTGCCATCAGAAAAGTCTTTTAAGTGTTGATAAACACTTAAGCAAATAGTAGAGGATATAAATTTTCCAAAATTCAAAACATTATACCGCAAAGAAGCTTAATTCTATCACTGGCACCAAATACTGTTAGTTGTTTTTCTTGAAGTAAAAGGCTCAGCACATTAATTTCTGATAAAATATTTGTCCAATACTCAATGTCTGAAAACTTAGTTTGTCAGCCATTCTTTCCCATGAAAGTGGTGTATCATGAAGGATGTAGCCAGAAGGTTCAGCTGGCTACTCAACATCCCAAGTGCCTTCACTCATGCCAGTCACTGTGCCCCAAAGCACAACAGAACTGATTTATGCCCCTTCTCATTTGATCATCCCAAACATCCAAAGAGGACATTGCACTCCTTTATAATAATTTGACATAATAATTTGACTCCTTCGTCAAGAGCATTTCTAAATGAAACAGACATATTTTTTTAATGCCAGTGTATGATAAGGAAAGAGCAACAGAGTTCAACTTTGTGTTATTGCCTGGGTTTCTGACAACACACCTGCAGTCTGCCCAACATTGCCTTTGCACCATCAAAGCCAATAGAAACCACAGTGAAAGTGACAAATAATGGTTTAGCATTCTTATAAAAGTAGTTTTGAGGGCCGGGAATTTAGCTCAGTGGTTCCGCCGCCTACCTTGCAAGCACAAGGACCCGAGTTCGATCCCCAGTACCAAAAGAAAAACTAATAATAAAAAGAAAAGTAGTTTTGACCCCATAAACCCCTTGAAAGTATTTTGAGGATTCCCAGATCTACAGATCAACCCCAGAAAGCTGTTAGCCTATATCATCCCCATTTCAAAGCTGAGGAAAGTAGATTCAGAGATTAACTTTCCAAAGGCAGTTATTAAACATCCCAAGAAAAATGCTAAACTCAGGCATTCTAACTCCAACTTCTTGCCTTTGAGATCATACACATCACTTAGGAGACCTTCCAATTCTTTGCTAGTACCGTCCCAGAGTTCCTTGCACTGAGATTTCACAGTGGTCCTTGCTTTGCCCTTTGGAGTTATAACATACATTTATTCATCAAGCATTTAGATGGCTTCTACTACGAGCCAGGGACTGAGTCCCCTGATGGGGAAGGAGGCATTGTCCTCACTTTCAAGGATTTCATGATCGACTGTGGAGGTAAACAAGTACCTATAATGCCATGTGATGAATAGTATACTAGTACTTCGTTCAAAGTATTTCAGAAGCACAGAAGAGTGATTAATTGTACCCAAAGAAGGGAGGAGCAGGGGCCAGTGGTTTAACAGCTCAAGTGCATTTCGGTTGACTTGAAGGATAAATACACCTAAATCCTTTATTCACAATAGTCTTTCACATACTTGAATATAGCCACCATGTGTCCTATACTGTTTAAACTTCTGCTACTTTGAATTAAATATTCCCAAGGCCCTTAAGAATATATGATGAAGATATATGTAGGAATTAAATTCTACATTATGGAAAGCATCTTCTGAAAATATGTATTGATCTTTCTTCTGCAAGGTATACATACACATTTGTTAACACTAGCTAGTAATTAATCATGAGAGACCTGGATAATTTTGCTTAATATCCAAAGAGCTTATTCTAAACCACAACTGGAAACAAATGTGAAAACTAAAGAGGCTATTGACAACGATCTCCATCCAGATTTTTTAGATGTTGTTGTTCTACACTGGAGATCAGCAAATCCTTTCTGTGAAGGAATAGATAGTAAATAGTTAAGGCTTTGTTGGCCAGATGATCTCTGATAACTGCTCAGCTTTTCCCTTATAGTATAAGAACGGCCATAAACAGTATGTACATGAACAAGTATGGTGATATTCCAAGAAAACTTTATTCAAAGGACCAGTCAGTAGGCCAGATAAGGCTCACAGGCGATAGTTTGCTGATTCCAACTTTAGGTCATCTTTATTCTTGCGTCCTATATCCTTTCACTGTACTCTGGAAAGAACATTAGATTGAGAAGTAGAATAAATGGTTTTTATTTCTACTCTTGCCAAAAACTAGCTGCGTAGTCTTGAGCAAACTGCTTCACTGCTCCAGCACACTTTTTCTTATGTTTAATCAAGAATCTTTTGATTATATGATCAATAATGATTCTTCCCATATTAGTTACTTTCCTGCAGCACAAAACACCAAACACCCTCAACCTAAAGAGGAGAGATTTATCTTGGCTCACTGTTTCAGAGAGTTCAGTCCATGAATGATTGGTGGACTTCAAGGCAGAAATGGCATGGTGAAAGGGCCTGACAGAGTAAAGCTGCTCATTCCATGGCAGCCAGGAAGTAGAGAGAGGGAAGGGGCTAAAAACAGGAAGACACCCTTTCAGTTCACGCTTACGGGGAATCGCCTCTTCAGACCAGCACTCTCAGCTATGAACTCATAATGGGAGCACAGTTTAGATCTAAAACATTAATTCCAAAGAATCACTGCTTAGTAACTCCTCCCACCTCAATATTCTTAATTCATTCCATCACAGAGTGATGTGAGAAATGACAAAAGAATGGTAATAACCTTACATGACAGGAAGAAAACTGTGCATCTCAAATGAGGTTGGAATAGGCTTGGTCCATTCTTCACAGGTCATAGAACAAGTAATGTTCAATTCTGAATAGAAACTAAGAAGACTATTCAGAAGAAAGAAACCAGGTACCTTAAAACTTTTGGACATTTTAGCAAATGAACTATGCTTCAAAGAACTGGGCAAAGAGTGGAAAGCAGAAATGTGGTAGGCATAATGTTACTTTTCAAATCCTAGGGATCTTCAAACAAGTAGTAGATCTTAAAGAAAATATTTTAGGCCTAAATGATATTTTTAAGTTGGGGGAATTCAATGGAATACAACTTCTATGCCTTCTGAATGTTCAAAGTATCTTGAGTATGCAGTTATTGCTACTAATGATGCTAGAAGCAACTCCATTACTAATACCTTATATTTGTATAGCCATTTCAGGTTTATATCCTTTTGTATCATATTCTTTAAATTTCCTGAGACTATGACATTGGCAAAGATGAATATTATGGCTGCCTTTGTACAAATTAGTAAGTAAAATTTCTGGAGTTTTCCTAGAAGATTCTTAATTCAGTAACATAAAATGAGGAGGGGGCTAAAGATTAATTCCTAAATTAATTTAGAACACAAAACTGAACTCAAAAAACAGAAAACACCAAGTATTTTCTAGATCCTTATCTTTCTTTCATAATTCTAGGAGGAAGGAGAGCTTAGGGGAATGGTATTTTAGCTTCACAACACTTTAAATTTGGAAATAGTTGCTTAGCATTTTTCTTTAGCAGTTAGTATTCAATTTACCTCATTTTTTTGGTTAGGTACTTCAGACAAATGTAAACGGTTCTTTAATATAGGTCGAAAAATGTCTGGAGGTGGGGTATGATGTTCTACAATAAAACAACTCCACAAATGTAAATGAGAAGGATTCTAAAAGCAAAAGATACTGTATTCTTTTCAATTTCATTAGTCTAAGAATCTTATTTTTATTTAAAAAAAGAAAAAACTCCAAGAATCTGTGAATAAGCCAAATCACTAAATAGCACAAATAGATTAATATTTTAATGTTATACTTGCCTTTTATCCAGACACAACTTTGAACATAATAGATTTGGTTTCAGAACTGAAATCCTAAAGATTTTGAGGGTTTTAAAAAAAAAATATGTACAATTAACTTCATCTTTGAAGGCTGCTAAAGGTTGTAGAGGGCAGAAGAAATGCATTTGGTATTAAAATGAGTCAATCTGTGGGAGGCCGCCACAGTTTCCAACACACGATACTACAAAGAGATGTGAGAGAGGAGCAATATTGAAGCTATGTTGTCTGAAGAGAATGGATGTTACAGATGGGGAAATTTCTCTCAATCCTCAATTCTTTTTTGGACACTGAGGACATCAATAGGAACCAAAGCTGGAGAAGCCACCTCTATGATATTCCATTGCCATCTAAGTTTTCGTAGAAGAAACCACATTATCACTAACATCCTAGGTCACCTTGTATGAGAAAAGCAGGGGCAGGGTAATTTGTGATGACTTTGGAAAGGAAAAGGGTACGTCCTACTGTAGTCCTTTGTGGAGAGCTGAGCATCTTTATGGGCTGACAGCATCCACCTGAGCCTCACGCCCTTTTAGCCACAGCAAGCATCTCTTACTTCCCCATGAACTAATTCCTTTTAGAAGCTCAGTTTTCCCACTGGGTGAGGCTGCAAGAGGTAGCATTTGGAACACCAGTGTTGGCTTTCAGATGGGGCTTTGTTTGTGGAAAGGCAGACTGTAAGATGAAAAGGACCTGGAATCAAAATGCACACGAAGATCCCTGTGATTTCTTAAAAGCCTAGTAGGCATACTTCTACATGCTCAACTCTTTAACTTATATGAATATAATGTATTCAGTAGTATACAGTTTATAATAAAAAAGCCATCTTGTACCAAAATGGTCAGTGAAATACTTTAATATTAGAAACAACCTCAAAACTAGAACATAGTTCTAAGAAGGATAGATGGTAATTTGTCCCTACTGCTTGTAACGTCAGCACCCTTCTCTCGCTTCATTCTCCCTTGCTTCACGTACCTTGCTTCCTGCTCAGCTACAATCAAATGCAAACAGCCACATTCATTTAGAGTCTCCACACCATTCTGACCTTGCTGTCTAGACTATTTTCTATAACCAATTACCACAAACTTAAAGCAACTTAGATCAAACATAGGTTAAAACGACCCGGTCTATTACCTCACCATTCCGGAGGTTAGGATTTGCTGCTCTGAGTTTCCCAAGGCCAAATTCTTGTTAGCTGGCTGTGCTCCTGGATAGAATTCACTACCAAGCTCTTTCAGGCCATTGGCAGAATTGAGGTCTATGCAGCTGTAGGGGTAAGGTGCTGTTTGCCTGCAGAGGCATCCACTGTCTTTGGCCTCTGGCCCCAAGGGCAGCAGCAGGGGCCGAAGCTTCTGTAAGCTCTTTCCCTCTAGTATTTTTGTTAGGTCAGGGTTTCTTCTTTTTCAGCATGCTTATTTTTACATTTTCTATTGCAAGCCTACATGGTTTTATTCAAATATATATAAAACTCTATTAACAGACCTCTTTGAGAAGTTTTCATTTCTTGTGTTTCAAATCTCTACCTCCCTTTCTGTCTCTTCTTTCCTGAGTCTCCTTTTTCAAAGACTTCTAACATTTCTGCCTTCTGGTTTGCTTTTAAGGCCTCATGTGATTATCTTTGATCCACCTGGAAAAACACAGGTTTCTCACCTCATGTTAATCTCGGGTTATTATTAACCTGCAAAATCCTTAAACAGCAGTATCTAGCTGCAAGTTTGATCGAAAAAAACAGAGGGTGGGAATCTTTAGAACATAAACATCATTAATATTTCTCCCACCATATTGTAATAAAGGCTTGGTCTCTCAAACATACTTCCTTATAGACCCTAAAATATCTTACATATATAGCTCAAACAGACAGACAGCCAAGTTGGTAAACAAGATCTTCTTTTTCTTTCTTTTTTTTTTTTGGTACCGGGGATTGAACCCAGGACCTTGTGCTTGTGAGGCAGGTGGACGAACCACTAGCTAAATCCCCAGCACAGTAAACAAGATTTTGTTTGCAAAATCATGAGCCAAATGAAAACCCACCAAAGAGGACTGTTATGAGAGATTACAAATACTTGAATAAAGCCACACAGGGTTGCAATAGCTAGTACAAATATAAGCATTCATAAAAAAAAAAGAATGCGCTGGCCTGACAAAATACTAGAAGCAGAAGCTCCATTTGCTCTCCAGACAGTTGGGGTCACTGATTTATTTAGAGGTGCCCAGGTGTTACTTCTTGCCAGGCGAAGTCTAAAGTGCTTAGTGCTTTGAAACAAACAGAGCTCCGAGACTTGTTAAAGGCCTAGGTGAAAGTTCCTAATTGAATCTAAAGATCCCAGCTGGGTTTTGAGAACCTGGCTTCCAAACAGATTTGACTTCAAAACCACTCTGGCATTCTGATTTTAGCCAGGTTTTGCACTGCACTGTCTTTATCCTGGCATATTCATGGGTTTTACTAAATAACATCTGAGCAAAGTAAGTCATGCTGGAGTTCAGGAATTCCCAGTGCGTGACACACTTCTCTAGGCTGTGGTCAGACACTACTCTTCAGCTGACAAGCCGAGACAGCCCCTCCCAAATTTTCACAGTATAACACAGACCTGCAGGTGGTAAACTTTATAGCTTTTCTCTAACTTTACTTGGTCTGGAGGCCAATGGTCAACTCAGAATGTTGTAAAGACCAAGTCCTGTGCTATATGCTTTCCTCACACCTACTCACACTGAAGTTCTATCACGTGGATGGCCACTCACCCTCCACAGGTATTATGCAGGTACTGGATACTGATAAATAGTGAAAAGTTTGTTTTTTCTCAGGTACCGCTCAGAAAGTTAGAATTCCTCACAGGGACTCTAGAATCCACACATTTCTGGAAAGTATAGGAGTGCAGAGGGAGAATTTCTTTTTCTCTAACCATGCAAATGATATACGCATACCCAATTTGGACACAGAAGTAGTGATGGCTTTCTTAATGACCTGGAAGTGGAGGAGGAGAAAGGATTGGGAACCATTTCTCTGTTCCTTGCAGAACATCTCACGACTTGTTTTCCTCCAAGAACTCAATAGTTGATTAACAAGCCCCTCTTGCCATATCTTACCTCGCATACGAGATACAATGAATACATCTGGAACAGCACTGCTTTTTGCTAAAGCAAGAGCCACAGAAAATTTATTCCACTGCTAACTAGTAGTCATGGGAGCTATTCAAACTAGAACAAACAACAACATAGGAACCAATATTAACTCAAACTTATCATTTCTAAACTTTTCTTGAAGTTCAGTATTAATTATAGGATAAAAAACCTAAGTCTTGATTTCCATGAAGTTGAAGGAGAGAAAATTATAGTGAGCCCACAGAGTATTAAAGTGGACTAAGATTGAGTGTTACCCATTTCTGCTATAAAGAAAGACTGTAGTGACCAAGGAAGTTTTAAAAGGAAACATGAAAACTGGTCACACTTGACCACAGTGATCTTCTCAGAGACTGTGACTTTTATGGAGCAAAGCAGAACTTGGTTCCCATTAGTAGGTGCCTTTTTCCACTTGCCAGAAGTCTGCCAGCTTACCTTGTAACTAGTCTTAGAAGGACAGATCTGGGGTGAATACAGATCCATTCCCATGGGTAGGCTTCAGGTGGAAGTACTCACCTGAAAATGTCTTCCAGGAGATTGATTTGTCAACTATGCAATTTGAGCTCACAGGAGTAGGAAATATATGGAACAGTTAACTAAATCACCTATAGTACTCAGAAAAGGAAAACCATTTGCTTTACCAAAACAACAACAACAAATCAAGAAAAAAACCAAACACTGGAAAATGCTCAAAAGAGATGTGTGTGTGTGTGTGTGTGTGTGTAGGGGAGAGGGGGAGTTCTTTCCTTTCAGGGAACCATGTGAAAGGTCATGATGTCCAGCTCCAAGGTATTACACCTCTATTACTGTATGCTGAATAAAGGTGTTTATTATCTGAGACAAAAGATCTGATCTACATACTTAACCTGGGGTATGGGGTATGGCAGAGCTTTTTATAGTCTTGGGATTTTTTTTCTCATCTGAGATCTCTCTGATTATTACAGACTCTTAGAAAGATGCCTAGAACTGTCTGGCTCATCCAGCTGCCCTCCCCCAAACCTCTTGAGAGCCCTGGACCAAGGACACTCATAAATTGGTGAAGACAACCAGAAATACCAAAACTAGGAAAATTTACACTTTTTGGTAGTAGATTTCAAAGGATTTTACCAATTTGACATACGTGCTTTTATTCCCTGAAGATAGTTCTATTAAGCATAGCAGCCGTAATTTTCCAAATCTTTTTTCTTTCTTTGTGAATTCACTGAGTAGAAATAAGACCGGTTATTTTTGCATATATGCCACTGTATTCAATAAATGCTAAATAATAGAAGATTATAAATTTTTAATAATTGTGTTTTATTCTAATTGTTTTCTCTTGTTCTTCTCATTTAACAAATCTTTTTTCAAATATGTGTCCTACTGGGGTGTTATTATCTACCCTGATGGGTCATTGACTCTACAGAGCATGGCATATGCTGAAATGAACACTGTAATTACATTTAGGCTCAGGGCAACACCCAATTGTTCACTGTCATTTTTAGCTGGAAGCACCTACAAATGACATATATTAATGAACAAAAGATCCTGTGGTGAGTTAATAGGATAACAAATGTTGATCACTACTGCATAAATTGCAGGGGGAGTGGAATGAAGTTCTTTGTAAACATACGACCTAGTGGGATGGAATCTCTGCAGCAGTGTAGAGCAGACAAGGTTGAGTTGATATTGGTCCCTGTGTTCTCATTGTTCTGTCAATATCCTCATTTCATGTATTCTAGCTGGCTGTTTCCCAGATTTCTGAGAGTAAAACCTGAATTTACAATTCTTCTTGTAATTTGCGAGAGGGCACTACATTCATGAACATGCATGTCAATATCCTCTCATACATTATGAGCTATAAAGAATCCCCTTAAAAACCTCGGCATCCTGAGACCTTCTGTTTATTACCCTTGTGCTTTAGGTGACTGATGTGGTGTAATGAAACATAAAGCATTAATGAATTTCTATTTTATTTTCCCATTAAATAGGAACAAAGAGAAGAGATTGATAACGTCCCGTGCTACTGAAGATGCCCAAGGCACAGGGAAACTCTCATTCACTCCTGGTGGCTACGTGAATCGCCAGCACCTTTCTGAAAAGCAATATGCCAATGTCCATTTCAAGTTAAAGGTGAAGATATCTTTTTTGAATCAGGAAACACAAGTTGGGAATTTTTTCCTATAAATTTAAAGCAGAATACCTCAGTATATATGTGCAAAATTGTTTATTGCAGTACTGCTAGAGGTGGCATAAAACTGGAAATGACTTGCATGTTCATTAATAAAGAAATGATTAAATAAAACATGCATTCACATTATGGAATACCAAACAGCTATTACAAATAATTAATTGCATGTATAAGTATCGACATCATGCATGATGTATCAATTGTCTATGACATATGATATATATCAAAAAGCAAATAACAGAATACGTGTAGAGTATTCCAGTTTAGAAGAGAAGACAGGAAGGGAAGGGAGAGAGAAGAAAAAAGCAAGGAAATGGAAGGAGGAAGGAAAGAAGAAAAGAGAGCAAATGAGAGAGACATAAAAAGAGAGCAAAGAGTAAGGGTATGGAAAACACTAAAATCTACTTATGTGCATGTAAGAGTCAACTTTCTGCTGCTGGGACAAATACTTGACCATGTGCCTTAAAGGGGAAAGGGTTTGCCCTGGCTCACTGTTTCAGTGGCTTCAGTTCGCTATCACCACCTCCAAGGCAGAAACATCATGGCAGAAGGACGTGGTGGGGCAAAGCTGCTAACTCCATGGCAGCTAGGAAGCAGAGAGCAGGGAAGAGTCAGACAGGAAGGGGCAGGGAACAGAAAGAGTCCCCAGGTCGTGCCCTCAAATCCCACCAGAAACAGCACAACCTGTGCTTTTCCAGTCTTCTAGCTATCTCCAGCCAATTAAGTTGACGATCAGGATAAACTGTCACAGTGTCTATGTTTATATGAACATAAAAGACTGCTATACTTCAGATAATGTTTTTAACACCGGTTACACACAGGGACATGAGACTAAAGGAGAAAAGATGAAGCAATTTAAATTTTTTTTCATACTGTAGAATTCTGTAGGGTTTGTTTAATAAAGAGAATATGAATTATTATTACTGCCCATCTTTGTTTGAAAAAAACTTAATTTGAAGAAAACAAGTACATCATGTAGAGACTTCCAACAGTGTGAGAAGGAACTACTTTTAGTTCCATGATGATTTGAGATAAATGAGAAAATACAAGAACATAATGTAAGCTGAAAGTGTACTTCTGCATGAGGGTAGAGACTTAAAGGTATTTTCCAGCCTCGCAGGAATGCCAGCATAGCTGTGATATCAAAATGCCTAGAAGGCCTAGAAACGGAGTCTTCAATTTCTAACCTTACACTGAAATTCAGAGGTTGAGCATGAGTTGTACCAAGAGACCAACAGGCCATTTAAGAACTTACTGTTTCTGGGACCAGACTAGGGAGGTTTTCAATGTGTTTTTGCTTAATGGATCCCTCAAATAATTAAATGACACTGTTATTCCAGAAAAAAAACTTGGCTAAAGATAAAAACTTAACATCATAAGTAGAAACCTTTGAACTTTTAATAAACCAGTTTTTAGCTTCCTAAATAATCAAGTTCATTCAGTAGTTTTTTGGGGTTTTGATTATATATTTCTGTAGAATTTTTGAGCATGTACTCCAAACACATGCAAATTTATTTACAAATAATATACATGTTTTAGTGTTAGCTATACTTTGACTTAACTTCTAATAAAAAATAGAAGTAGATATTTCATTATTTTTTTCTTAATGCATAACCAATGGATTGTTCTTTGTTTCATGTGATGTTTGCATTCCTCTTTGGGATTCAGGGTTTTACAGGTCTAAATGATTTATTGATTGAGTCCACATATATATTCCATTAGGTACATGGAATAATTAAGTCAGAAAAATAATGATACATGAATGAATCTCTGCCTGCCATTCAATTGTTGATGTCAATGTAGCCTTAAATATTTTAAGGTCTAGTGATTTTATTTCCCATGAATATTCAACACTTAAGATCTTATTAACATGATATTAATAGTGCAGCCAATATCACTTTGTTCTTCAGAGATAAGGTCCACTTAGCTCAAAAACTCACTTCAGTGCAGTCATTTGACCTTAAAGCTCTTTATTAAGGTTATATATATATATATATATGAAAAATCTCAGGCTTAACAGATAAGTTAGATGATGATTCACATAATGAACACTTTTTGTTACAATGAAGAACAAATTTAGGCTATCTTTATATAACTATCTCCCTTATTATTTGCAAAATTCTGCTATATATATATAATTTATGGATAAACATCAGTCAACACATCAAGTGAATAAGTGATATTCATTAGGACATGTGAATGGTGCATGGATAATTTAAAACAAATGAAGTTTAAGATCTTTAAAAGGAACTCAGTGGCAGACTGTGATTAGCATGTATAAGGCCCTGGTTTTGATCTGTAAGATCAGACACACACACACACATACTCACACATACACACACACACACACACACACACACACTCAAAATATACCTAGAAGAAAGGATTTTGCAAATTTTGACCACAAAGAAATGATAACTGTATAAGGTGATGGATATAATAAATACCTAACATAACTACTATACAATGGAAACATGTATCAAAATATCACACTGTACTCCATAAATATGTGCAATTATGTGTCAATTTAAAATCTTAATATTAGAGAAAAATGATCTATTAAAGTCATTTAAACTATACTGAAAGGCTGATTTGTCTTCAACTATGGATAATACAAACGCTATTGTCTCTTGACCTTGGTGTAGATTTAAATGTTTAGGGGGACAAATATGGTTCTTACAAGAGACTGTTCGATACACATTCCTGAATAAATGTCTCTTCTTAATGTGTCTTCCCACCCCAGGCACTCAAATACATATATTCTTCTTTTTTTTTTACATACACACATATACTCATATGTATATATACATACATATATAGCGTATTTTTCAGGCAGTTGATTTTGATACATGTAATGACATTTATATAAGCATTTATGTCCTTAAACAAACTGACATCTCTGTATTGCCAATCAGAAGCACACAAATATATTTTAGTAAATTGAACATTTAAAGATTTTATCATTGTTCCACTCATTAATCAGATATGCAGGGTGGATATTCTTTGCTTGCAAACATTCCTTCCTACTCTGATTTTGTTCACCCTTTTTTCTGTCTTTTTTTGCACTCCTGGACGAGTCTTTGATGGCACATATTGATGGCCGTCTCTACCCTCTGGCTTTTGTTTGTGTTTAGTCAACAGAAGGCTAATGAGGAATAATGGCAGAGCATCAGAGAATGAGTCTCCCTTTCTACTGGGCCAGTTTGGCAGTATCTGAGCTTCTCTAATGGCCACAGCTTCTGCTATGTTTTCTCCTACACCAACAGCCTCAGCTAAAGCTTTTCTTGTCCTGGCAATTCCTACCCACCTACCTTCCTTCTAACTCAATTTGCCCCTCAGACTTGTGAGTGGTAAAAGCTCCCTGCTTTCCATCATAAGAGTGATTCACCATTTTTATTCTCCTTTATCCCTACACATACCTTGCAAATAGTTTTTATTAAACTCTCTACATTATACCAACTGTGTGTGTGATCAACTTATCTCTGGGTCCTGATCTATACACATATTAGCAAAGAATCTGTTTAGAGTTCTATAACATAAAGAATAAATTGGAAATTGATTATACTCTTAAACAGTTTACAGTCTGGTAAAGCAGGTAACTGTGGCTCATCACATGTTATTAGCTGATTAATGTCTGCTTAGATATAACTGAAAAGGGAATGGTATTGTCACATGAATGCAGGGGAAATAACAGAAAGGCAGAAAATTTCATAGGATGACTTGTTTTCTATATACTGGCCTGACATAATTAACCTGGTTTTACATGTTTAAAGAACCTTCCTAATATTTGTGTATATTTGAAAGTGAAACTAAAAATTATGTGTCCTTGTACCTAATAATTATTCTACGCATATGCAAATTTTATGGAAAATTCTTGTTTATTTTCTATATCATTTTTATATATCATATATCATATTTGTTTTTAAAATTTGTTTTTAAAACCCATAAATGGTAAAACTTTTTTTCAAGGAATATTTAAAGGTATCTAACATTAATGCAACTATATAGGATATATTTTAACAATTTGATAGAGATAAACTCAGTTTTGATAATAATTTAATTATCACAAATTATTGACTGGGTTGCAGTTGTGAGAAGGCAATATACTTTACAATAAAATAATATTATTTAATGGTGTTTATTTAATTCCAAGTTCCATTCAGTAGGCTAAAAAAAGTAAGACTTTTACGGGAGCAGCTTTAGATTTTCAAGCTGTAGTATAGATCAGATGGATTAATAAATGTATAATGCACACTATTTATTTTCCTTTCTTTATTCATTGCATAAATTCAAGGTGTGTACTATCTCTTAATATCCACATAAATAGTGAAATGATTACTGGAAGTAAGCAATTTACTATGTCCATCATCATACACACTCACCTTTTTAAAATGGAAACTTTGTTTTAGATATTTTATGGACATTTATATTTTGTCAATACACAAACTGTAGATGAGATAAAAAATGAGGCAGCTCTTATTCTTAAAATGTATAATGAGAAATCTAGGCAAGAAAAGAAATGATGTATCACAGGGTAGGATTGTTTCTCTATAGATATTCATTTTTAGACAACTAGCACAATTAATCTAGAATCATCTAGTTTAATTAGAGTTTAACAAATATCCCCACATGAACATGTTCCTGCTTGCTTCACTGCTTCCTGGATTTCTTTTATCACAATGGATTTCTCATTCACACTGCATTTCAAATCAAATTGTATATGACTTCAATAGATATATTATGGAATTAACAAATATTTAAATATTATTGCCTGAAGTCTTGAATTGTTTTTAAAGAATGGGAAGCTTTAGAGAAAAATTAATTTTTAGGCAAGACCTCATGAGTACAAGGAAGACTACCTCCAGACTCTGCAAAGAAAAAGTGCTTAAACATTGGCAAGAGTGACTGTAAAAATCAATGAGTACATTATCTAATTTTCTTAGAACAATTGTGAGATTAAAATATTCGCCTGTCTCAATGGCCTGGCTTTCAAAAGAGTAGAAACATAAATATGTTTCAGTGAAAATAAGCCATTTCAATAAATCTCTGATTCACCAAGTACACTCAAGGCTTTGAACGGCACAGCCCCAAGTGATACATTAGTGGTGCAGACATACATTAAAGCACTTAGCATGAAAATCGCCCACCGTAAAATGGGGCAGAAACACATTAAATATTCTTATCCATCTCAAGTCCAAAAAGATTACAATTTAGAACATATGTGCGATCAGTTTTGCAAAGTGGACTCAACAATTTCTCCAATAATTTTCTAATTGTTTGGGGATTTATTTCCCCTATACTTTAGAATCTGCTGAACAGGGAGAACAGAAAGAAAATATTTCAATAATTTACTTTTGTTTATTTGGCTAGAATAGCAGAACGTGAAACACTCGCTGAACATAATTAGCTGCTCCGCACTGTGATTCCAAATCTCTTAGACGTGGGGCGGGCTGACCAGATGGTGTGTTGTAACACAATGCCTTTGAAACGGAGGCTTGAGTTCAGGCCCACAGGCCACAGGATGACAGAGGCAGACTGCACCTTGGAAGTGATACATTCCACTCAAAAGCCCTGCGCCTGGTAAGGGCTACTGTGCTCTCTGCCAAAGGGCAAAGCAAATGCCACCTTTCTCAAGTCTTGGGCTCTATCTTAGCATGTGACAGCTTCTTGTATTTTTAACTATTTGAGGAGGTCAGGGAGAGGTGATTGTGAGAGGTCAGGAGGACAAAACAGGTGAGGAAGAGAGGGCAGCTAATCGGTTTCCAAAATATCCATAAATTGCTGTGCAAAGAAAAAGATATGTTGGCATCCATTAAAAAGATAGTCTTGTCCCCTAGATTACCTTGTATACAAAGGGATTTTCTGAGAAATTTTCTTTTGCTGTTAATTAATGAGACTGATTGGGTAGCAATCTGCCTTATGACTAGGCCTGACAGAGCTTAATGGAAGAGAAGTTTAATTGCAGAAAAGCAATGGAAGAAATTCATTAGAGAAGACTTGAAACTTGATAATTACAGGCAAAGCAGGCTACCCAAATGGAAATTGAGCAATTTAAGATGTCTTAATTAGATTTAAAATCAGAGCTTAGAAAAACTAAATTAGCTATATCGAATCAGATAAAAAATCTGAGATAAAATGCATGGCTATTATTGGATTACTCAAGATAGTCTGTACAGCTTTGTGCTGGTGGTTCTAAAACAGGCTTTATGAGGAGTAACAAGAAAAAAAACATAAGACAGTGAGTAGGGACTTAAATAGTGTTGCTTTTATTCCCAAACTCACTCTTAACATTTAAGAAATTGTTTTAACATCTGCCCTCCTGTCAAGTAAGAAATGAAAATAAATAAATAAGCAAGCAAGCAAAGAGAAGATTAATCTCAATGTTGGGGGAAAATTAACAAACTAAATGCTCCAATTTATTATTCATTTGCCAGTTAGAAACATACATGAAACTGTTGTGATTCCCAGTGATTCCAAAGTGACTATAGCATAGGTATGGAGGAAGCCAATCAAACAGTCAACACATGGTTGTATTTACTAGGTAAGTATAGAACAATAGCGATAAGAATAAAGAGAGAGCAGAGGAAGAATAAAAACTCTACAGTAAGTACAATCCACTTGATCAATCATACTTATGGGGCAAGTAGGACTCAGGCACCATGATGATAATTCATCTTTGACAAAATATAAAAAGTCCCTGCTATAAATGAAGAAAAAAAGCCTAGAGAACAGGATGGATGTTAAACAAAATAACACTGCTATATGTAAATGACACATTGTAATAAGCACTGTAAAAAGTATAAAGCCACTGATGTGAGACAATAGCAGGGAAACGTGATTTGGATGAGGGCCTTGCTGAAGAAGTGATATCCAAGATGAGATCTGAAGCTGGAGGAAGGAATGGCCACCCAGTGCCAAGGGAAGAACATTCCAGCCTGAAGAGGCAGCCCAAGTTTTGGCATGGTGCATCTTCACTCTGACCCGTAAGACTGGATTGCAGGCTAAGACTTAAGACTTGGGCGTAGGGTAGAGCCTTTGGGAATGATTAAGCAAAATAGTGACATGGCTGGACTTGCATTTTTAAAGGATCACTGTCGTGGCTGTGCCAACAATACTGTAAGAGTTTCTGGATTCCCAGCATGTGTAAGTTAGTGTATTCAGTTAGTATTCCTACTGGAAACTAGTTTTCTACATCTATTGTTTGCCACTTCTACTGAGCAGGAGAGAAATGCATAGATCAATGAGGCTTAGAGTTTGCTTGCAAGAAATGGTAACACATTATTAAATAAATATGATTAGAGGTAAATTGTATTTATAGATATGTACAACATACTAAAAGAGACTAGGGGAAAACTTTATAAAAGAGATAAATGCTGAACTGGGTCTTGTAAGGACATAAGGAGAGAGAAAATATGCCATGTAGAAGCAATTGCAATAATAATAGAGGCATAAAAAAGCATGGGGTGGAATGGAGATGAAAGAAGTTCAGTGATGTTGTACCAGGGAAAAGTGTGGGAAGGGGACACTTGGAAAGGTAAGCTTGTAGAAAATGGATACAAATAATCTATATGCTAGGGGATTTGAACTTCATCCTGTAGCGAGTCAATGGAGAGGTCATGCACTGAATTCAAGCCAGATGAAACACTGTGTTTCAGAAAGATAATTCGTGTCCCATGTGGAAGACAGGAGAGCAGTGCAGAATGAGAGATGGCCAGGGCACAACCCATGGGAGCATGTAGGGACAGCACAGAGCTGGAGAGCTGTTCTCTCCATTCCTTCACATTTCCATCTCTGCTTCTCCCACGAAGAAAGTAGGAAGGATGGCCAGGAAGTTCACTGGGAAGTCAGGAGATCCCACTACATCGACAGTGTAAGCGTCCCTGGACTCAAAGTACAATGAGGAGCACTGGGCAAGGAACCCCTAGGAAAGGAAGCCAAGCACCCCTAGATACAAATTTCTCTATTTCATAATTTTGTCCAGGAAACTGAATGGCTTCTTCTATCTTCAAACTCTCATTAGCTAAGAAGGATTTAAAAGCAGCATGTGTCATTGAGGCATGGGGGCACATGCCTGTAATCCCAGTACCCTGGTAGACAGAGGCAGAAAGATCACAGGTTTGAGCCTAGCCTAGGCAAATTAGTGATACCCTGTTTCAAAATAAAAATAAAAAAGGATTGAGGCTGTATCTCAGCATCAAGACATTTATCTGTGGCATGTTTGTCATAACAACTTGAGTAGACATAATATACCATCTTCCTGGGTAAGCTCTCTTCTAATTACTCCCATGATCAAGTGATCAAGTGATTTGTTATCATGGCTTCATCTGCTAGTAATCTGGTAGTGAGGTTTAAGAAAAATCTATAATCTTCCACTGTAATCATTTAACCCCAAGACAACCGAGAATCTAAACAGCAAAGTAGTAACTTGATCAAGATAGAACGAGTAATCACTTCCAAAAACTCCAGGTTTCTGAAGCCAGGGCCAGGAGCCTTTGCTTTTGAACCTTTATCTAATTCTGATGTTATGACTCAGCCTTGAATATTTTCTTCTACCCATGGGAAAATTTTACTTGAATATCGTATTTTCATTTGAAAATAAACAAGCACATAGTCATTCTTAATGTATTAGTTGTTATTCAAATCCCTGTGATCAAAATTATTATTTCTGTTACTGACTCAATACCCTCCATCACCATCTGAAATAATCAAATCGTATAATTAAACTACCTCTGCCACCAAGCCTTGCTGGTCTCTGACATTTATCTCTTCCTCTATTCTATCACTGCTATGATTGGAGCCAAAGAGCTCCTCATCCAACTGTCTAGAACTAAAGGTTATTCAGTACTTTCTAGGTGTCCCATTTACTCAACCCTTCATCTACATCCCAGCTCAAGAACTCTTGAATAATGTCACATTTCCAGATATAGCATTTTTCTGCCTCTTACGGCAATGGCACAAAAAAAGGTCATGTGTCATAGATATTAAAGAAATAGTGAATTATACTGGTATTTAAAAATCAAGCTAGATGCAGTGTAATAAAGTTACAGGATTATTTTCATAAGACATAAGAAATCTTAGACTATTATACATTGGAAAGCCATTGAAAAGCTTTTAAAAATGTACAAATGAACAGAAGAAAAATATAAGTGTAAAGCAACTGCTTTCATTTTCATTTTTGTACTATTATTATATGTTTTATTTTAGCCTAATTATAGTAAATTCTCATTAAAATTATAGATAATATAGAAAGTATAGAAAGAAAAGTAAAAGTCATCCTTTTCTTCAATTACTGATTACACCTTGATCTTCAGATTCAACATAATCTCAATTAAAAACACAATAAGTTACCTTGTGGGTACTGACAAACTGATTTTAAAGTTTATTTGGAGAGGCAAAAGACCTCTAGTAGCTAACTCAATATTGAAGAGAAGGGGAAAGGCAAAGAATTAATATTACCTGACCTCAAAACTTATTATATAGCCACATTAATCAAGTCAGTGTAGTATTGGTGAAAGGAGACAAATAAAACAGCTGGGTGGAATTGGCTCACATATATATCGTCAACAAAGGAAATTCAACAGAGAAAGAATATTCTCTCTCTCTCTCTCCCTCTCTCTTTCTCTCTCTCTCCCTCCTCTCTCTCTCCTCTGTCTCTTTCTCTGTAGGGAATCCAGTGCCTTGTGAATGGTAGGCAAGCACTCAACAGTAGAGATGCATCCTCAGCCTTTACTTATTTATGAGTCAGAGTCTTGCTATGTTGCCCAGGCTGGAATCAAACTTTCAAACTTTATGATTTAGCATCTCTAGATGCTGGGATTATAGGAGTGTACACCTGTACCCAGGTAAAGATAGTCTTTTTTAAACAAATAGTGCTGACTGACCTTACAACTTTCACAAAAAAGTAACTCAAAATAGATGATAGACCTAAATGCAAAACACAAAATTATAAAACATCTAGAAAATTACATAAAAGAGAGCCTATGGCCCTGGGCATGGTGATAACTTTCCGACATAATATCAAAGGCAAAATTAATGAAAGAAATAATTGATAAGCTAGACCTCATTACAACTTAAAACTTCTACTCTGCACTTTGACTATGCCAAAAGACTGAAAATAAAAATTATAGATTGGGAGAAAATATTTGCAAAAGACACATCTAATAAAGGACGATTATCCAGGATATACAAATAATTATTAAAATTGAACATGAAGAAAATGAATCACCTGATTAAAATAAAGAAAAAATATAGACAGAAACCTCATCAAAGAAGAAATACAGAGAGCAAGCAATCATGTGGAAAGATATTCAACATCCTATGTCATTAGGGAATTCCCAAGTAAAAACAATGAGATGTCACTACAGACCTATTAGAAAGGGCAAAATCCAAAATACTGACTTCAAATTCTGGTAAGGATTCCGAACAGCAAGAAGTCTCAGTTGCTACTGATGGAAATACAAATGGCCCAGCCATTTTAGGAGATGATTTGATGGTTTCTTAGAAAACTAAACATGCACTTACCATACAATCTAGCAGTCATGTTTCCTGGTATATACCTAAATTAACTGAAAACATGTCCATACATAAACCTGCACATGTTTGTAGCAGCTTATTGATAGCTGCCAAAATTTGTAAGCAGTCAAGATGGCTTCTAGTAAGTGAATGAATACATCATGGTATATTCAGACAACAGAATAGTATTCAGTGCTCAAAAGCAATGACCTAGCAAGCCACAAAATGACATACAGTAGGCAGAACCAACACTGTCAAAATGGCCGTACTCCCAAAACTGAGATACAGATTTAATGCAATACCAATCAGAATACCAACAGCATTCCTCACAGAACTAGAGAAAACAATCATAAAATTTACATGGCACCAGAAGAGACCCAGAATAGCAGAACCAATCCTGGGCAACAAGAGCAAAGTAGGGTATTGCAATGTCTGACTTCAAGTTATACTATAAAGCAACTATGATAAAAACGCCATGGTACTGACACAAAAACAGACATGTGTATCACATATACATTCAACTATTTGATCTTTAGCAAAGGGGACAAAAACATATGTTGGAGTGAAGGTAGCCTATTCAACCAAAGGGGTTGGGAAAACTGGCTGTCTATAGGCAGAAATTGAAGCTGGATGCACATCTCTCAACATGTACTAAAGTCAAAATAGATTAAATATCTAAACAGAAAGAACGAACCCACTAGAAGACAAAACAGGTAAAACCCTTGAAGTCATAAGTAGAAGCAAAGACTTTCTGAACAGAATTTCAATTGTACAAGAAATATCAGCAAGATTCAACACATGGGACTGTTATCAAATTAAAAAGCTTCTGCACAGCAAAGGAAAAATCAGCAGATGAAGAAAATCAAGACATGATAGAAGGAAATGGAGTCAGACCTTTTGTAAGGGGGAAGAGGTCAAAGAGACCAAGGGTGAGATAAAGCAGGAGGGGAAGAGGAATAAAACGATTTAAGATGTGTTATGTACATGTGCCAAATACTCACAATGTGTAAACATTGTATGCCATAAACATGAACTAAAAAATAATAATAATAATAATAATGAAAATAGGGTGAGGGCATCTAGAGGCACAGTGAGGGAGGTGTGTGGAAAGGGGAATAAAAAAAATCAAGATGTGTTATGTACACATACCTACTGCTCAAGGTGAGTGCAAACTTCATGTATAGCAGACACATACTAATAAAACAGTGAACTCTAATGTAACTGTGGGCTTTGGGCATAATAATATGTCAGTGTGTGTTCATCAGTTGGAAACAGTGTTCCCTTACGGTGCAGTATGGTGAAGTGGGGAGGTTATGAGTGTATGAAGAAGATACAGTGTATGGAAATTCAGTGCTCTCTGCTCAATTTTGCTGTGAATCTAAAACTGCTCTAAAAATAAACTATTATTTTAGAAAATCTCAGTGTGTTTATCTACTTGACTTCTTGATCAAGAAAAAATACAATAAAAGAAATCACAAAGGTAGAACCATCAAGAGATTTGATTACACTTTAAAAGGCAGGCGTCCATATAAAATTAAAAATCAAACTACAATTAAGAAAATACCTGCTCCAAATTTTACTTATATTCCGTTAATGTTCTTTTTACATAAACCAATTTGAAAACCAGTTCCAATGAAAAAAGACTTAAGTTCATGACAGAAAAATTTATAGATAAAACAAATCACTTAATGGACATAAGAGAACATGGTCTAATGTCCTTGTAATCAAACCAACCTGTAAATTAAAATAATGATATCATTTATCAAACTAAGAAAAGTTAAAGTAAGTGAAAGAACTTAGTGTTAATTAGTAAAACAGAGATGGATGATCCCATACTCTGCCACTGGAATTATGTAGCAATAAACACTTACAAGAAACATTAACAAATTGTATAATGAACCTTAAAAATTTCATTGCTTTTAACCCACCAATTCAAGTATAGAAAACTGCTCCTAACAATTATCACACAGAAATAATTCATTTGTTAAGATAATCATACATCATTATTTATAAATGTTAAAAACACAAACAAAACTAGATTATCTATATGTAGAAAATAATTAAGTAATTAAATTTATGTTTCTAGTGGTCTTAAAATGTTTATAACATAATACTCAAAATTTTTAATTTAGAGAAAAAGTTCAAAATACATATTTGAAAATATATAGAAGATGACAGATATGTAACGGTGATATAATTTTCTACTTAGAGATTGAAAGAGAACATCAGGAAAACTGTGAGAACCAGATAGGATGATCAGAAAATAAATTTAGAGATAGACAGATTATATTAGTCATAACAAATTAGAAAATATAATAAAAAATAAAAAGTAAGATTTTACATTCAAAAGTCAATGTATAAAGAAAAAAATGAGCTATTTAGCCTCTATTTGACAAAAGAGATGACAAAATTAACATAAAATATAAATGACAAGTGGAAAATATATTTGTAAACTTTAAAGTCTTCTTATTCATAATCTATATAGCAAGTTAAAACATCAACAAGAAAAAGGAAACACTCCTTAATAAAATACCAAGAGACATGAAAAGTAATTTACTGAATAAAACGAAAATGATTACTGAGTATGTGAAAATTTGTTCATCTACACATCAAAAAAAATCAATGAACCAGGTTGGGAAAACAAAAAGAATTTTGTTTTGTTATGTCCGTTAGATTGGCCTTAACTAGAGTATGACAGTAGGGTTATTTTCTGATTGCTTAGTAGAATAAAAATATGCATAAATTTTCTGGAGATAAATTAGCAACATTTTAGTAGACAACAAAATTTGTAATATGTATATTCAAAGATCTTGAGCTTTCACTTCTGTAACTTATTTTACAAATACAATTTGGAAAGTGCACAAAGATTTATGTAGTTAGAGAATGTTTAAATCAAAATTCATGATAATAAAATACCATATTAGATATGTCCTTTAAGGCCTTTCATATTTACTAAGTCTAGAAGTGGCACCATCCAAGGAGGTGCAGGATGCAGGGATTAATGCCCCATGAGCAAACATTGACCAATGGGAGACAGGAGGCAGCAGATAAATTGCTCTCCCTTCTTTCCTTCCTTGCCCTGAGACAATGTTTATGTCTCCTTTTAGAGTACAACTCTGCGAGACTGAACAATCAATCATATTTAATACTGAGCAGTGGACAGCTCTAAATCATTCTCTTGGGCTCTCCTGCCATCCTCCTCTCACTTTCCCTTTTTCTCTCAGTTACCCTCCAGGATTGGACTGGCTCTATTTCAGAAAATGTGGCAGATCCGAAATTTTACCTGGCTTGTAATTTAGACCTTCACAGGGTGTGTGGATGGGTGGGTGGATGGATGAATGAATGGACAGACACTTAGATACGTTCACATCTACACAATATTATGAATAGTGCTAGATACACACAGAGAGAACAAGAGGCCTCTGGCTCAGAGACAAGCACAGTTTATTTCAGAAAGAGCAGCAACCAGTTTTCCAAGTCCCAGCACTTGCAGGGTAGTACCATAAGGACCAGCTGACAGCTGTACATGCAATCAGGTATATTACATGAGAAGAACCCCAAAACTAGGAGTCTCTGACCTTCCACAATATTGTTGGCAATGTGTGAATCCTCATCCTTGCTCAGGAGAGGAAAAACATTATCCTGTCTTTGGAATTTAAGCAAATCTGAAAAGGAGATGAACAGGATTTTATCTTAACTACTCTAGACCTCCTACAGAAAGAGATATGTCTCTGAGCTTTGGTATCCTATGATGTCTCTTTATGAAAACATCCATATATTGACTGTAAACGCCTTTACTTATAGAGCCTGGGCCAAGCAAAAATATGAAATATTCATGCAGAATTGTCTTCCAGAAGAAGTTCCAGCCATACAGAGAGCTCAAGTGGAGACATTCCAATTGACAGACTAAGCTAAAGTCCAAGCCAATAACCAGAATCAGTGGACAGATACATAAGTAAACACATCTTTACATGATTCCAGCCTCCAGACCTGGAGCCATGTTCAACTCAAAGTAGAACAGTAGTAACCTGTCCCTGGCAAGCCCTGCCCAAGACTAAAGGATATGTTGTGTTAAATAAGTCCATTTTTGATGTGGGTTTTTAGGCAGCAATAGGTTATTAGAACAACATAGGAACGTGTTCATGATAATTACATAAGCAGTTCAGAGATGAAATATATAACTTGATTCTATGTGCAGATATGTGAGCAAACATACATGCACACCACTGGGAAGATAAACAAAAACATACATAAAAATACAAAAAATTACCAAAAGATTTATTCCAGTGGGAAATGAAATTTCTACTTTATATTATCTGTATTCATTGATATTTTTCTTAAACAAAGATACTGTATGTATATTTTTGGTTGCCGGCACACAATACACAACAGACTCTACTTAATGAAAGAGAGCTTAGATGGGTGGAGATTCAGTGTATGGCCAGCTGCACTCAAGGCAGAGCCACATGGCAGAAGGGCAAGGTGGAGCAAAGCTGCTTACGTCATGGTGGCCAGGTAGAAGAGCAGGGAATCAGTGCCAGAGCATGGGTGAGAAGCCACATACAGTACCCAGGCCTACGACACTACACATCCACAACCCGCCCATTCCTACCCAGAAGCCTGTTTTACTAATCTGATAGGGGATTCATAATCCAATGAAGTTGGATTAGGAGTAACAGTCAACAATATGTTTTAGTTTTAAAGGAAAGAATGTTTTACTCTTCAAAAATAGTGTATATACATCTTAAACTCTGGATTATGTGTTTGTGTGTTTTTATTTTTCCTTATATTTTCCTTTCCCACCATTTTTGTAGAGTAAGCAGTGAGCACATGTGTAGTGATTAGAAGAGCACTGGGAATGTTTTCAGACAGCAGAAATTTGTTTCCTTTCAAGTAGAAATGTCAGCCCATTTACTACAGTTTTGGTTACCATGTGAAATGATGGGATTTTTTGAGAACTTTTCAAGAAGAAAGTGTTGTCCTATACAGAAAGATAAATAATATCTGTTCAATTATTATTTTGAACTCAATATTGATTAACAATTTTCTCTTTTTCTCTCTGAAAGCTAGTAAAAACAGATTACAAAAATTCTAAAAGTACATTATTTCAAATTACAGTTGTTCAGGATAAATGGCAGATACAATAATTTCATTTAGCTTTCTTCATGAATTCAAACAATTCAATAAGTTTCATAGCAGAACAGTCAATATGACTATTTCTATGAGTTATCAGGCAAACCTGTAGTATTGTTCTCTAATATGCAATACCCGACAGCTTCTGCATTATGTGGTAGTCTGCAACACCTATCAACGTTCTCACATTAGGCAGAATTATTTTTCTGTTCAAAATGTGAACAAAGAGTATCATTAAATCAAAATGAAAATTTAAAAGAGTATTTTTTATAATCACCATTAATAGTCCCAAATTCTTTAAACTAAGTAGTGTGACTCAGGTAGGCACACATGTATTTTAAAACATAGTGCCTATTTTTTCCACTTAACGTGCTTTTCTTTTTCACTTTTAAAAATTGCCTACTGTTATGTATCAGTGAGAAACTAATATAAGACATATATTTGAAGATTATATCCATTCCACTTGACTAAATCCCTCTGGAAAGAACACTTTGGTACAGCAGTAGTGAACACTTACTTTCAATAATGTTGGAAAACCCATAGATCACAACTGCATACTTTTCTATTATTAATATAAAATACTGGTCCTTTAAAATGTACTCCATTAAGATTCATTCTGTCCCAATAATACAAATGTGCTTTTTGCTCCTCCATCTTGATGATGTAGTAGCTCGAAACATACATTTAAAACGTTACTGAATAACTCCATATCACTAGACCTCAAATCTCATGAAAATAGGTAATCTAACCAATGAAATAATATTGAAAAGTAATTGATGTATGTATGCTGAGATTTCATGATTGATAACACATTAAAAACATATCAGGGTCTGGGGATTTACCTCAGTGGTTCTGCCGCCTGCATCACAAGCGCAAGATCCTGAGTTCGATCCCTGGTACCAAAAAAAGAAAAAATCTAACTCACAGATCCTGAAAACAAATACATAAAAATCAGCTAAAGTGGTTTTAAACCATCAGACTGCGAATTGCTTATCACCATCTTGAAATCGAATGGTTTCCTTGTTCTCTAGCAATTGTCTATGTACATATCTGTGTTTTATCCTGGAAACAAGTGACTGTCCACATGCAGCTTTGCAGTTCCAGTAGGTAGATGATGTCTAATATGAAACAAGAGTAAAATAAATTCACTAGTATAAGGAGAAAAGAAAATGAGGTTTCTAGAGTTGTGTGTTGTTTTCCTTCTTAGGAATAGATGTGTCATTTTCCCAAACCCATGTTGACAATAAAAGCCATGAAGAGATAATTATGCATATTTTTTAAATCTAGTTTCATCACAATTTAGAAAAATACAGCAAAATGAAAAATATTTCACCAATTTAAGAACATACACTAAAAAGATAACAGCTCCTCTGCAGTTGAGAATCAAGGGCACGCAGATTTAGAAAGAAATTTTATCTTAAATGATTACTAACATTTCTGCCCAAGGAAAAAAAAAAAGGCTTCTAATAGAAAATAATGGGTAAACAAAGTTCTAGAACCTAAAGTCTTGCATGGGGACACTTCTATATTTTCTGCACGACTAAAATGTTTAGGATGAGATCAAACATCTAGGAGGTAACACAGTAGTATGACAGAATAAACTCTGTATCGAAGTTGGGCATTCTGATTTGCCCTCCACCACTGCCAATTCTTTAACCCTAGGAAAAAAACCTCATTTCTCAAGGATGCATTTTGTAGTATTTTCCACAGGATGAATTACAGGATCTTTCAAAGTTTTTCTACTTTTGTACTAGAAACCATTCTGGGTAGAAGTAGACCCAAAAAGGAAAGGAACTAATTCTGCATAAAATCCTAAGAGAGAATACTTACTATCCCTTAATCATCTGTCAGTTTCCAACATGAACAATATTTTTGTTTTCCAAATCCAAATGTGCCTTTCTTTTTTCTTTCAAAACTCTGCCAAAGCTATTTTCCAAGATTTCTTGCTAAACATACCTCACTTTTATTTAATTACTATAATCAATCCCACAATTAGATGTGTCACTCCTTAAAGTAGAAATCAGACATGCTCTTGTCAGTCTATATTTTAATTTTTGGGGGCACCTATCTGGAAAATCTCTTTAAAAATATAATTAATATAGAAACATAAATGAATCCTATCTATGCTCATAAAATAATGTGATAGACTAACCAAGAAAAACTGTATGCTTATACAAAAGTATTTATGGAAAACTTTGGAAAATATATAGAGCCTTAATTTACTTTTTCTACATACCTACTGTAAGATACAAAATGTCATCTAACATGGCAACAATTCCTCTGACTTAAGGTACTTTCTTCCAAAGCCACCAAATATGTAGATTTTTTTCAGTTAAAATCAAAACCAAAATTATATCAAAACTACCACTTAAATACACTCAATTTTTTAAAAGTGAGATTTTAGAGAGAATGCAGTTCAAAGGACTTAAAATATTCTTTTTAAGGTAAGAGGTTCTTTTTGTGTCGAACTTTAAAAACATCCTCAGGTACAAGGCATGTAGAAATTTTTAAAGGTTTTAAGTACACTTTGTCAAAGGTAGAATAATGCCACTGTCAAGATAAGTAGAAAAATGATGTTAATTTCTAGAAGGTAAACTAATCTTACCACCTAGAAATTAAAGCAAGACAAAAGCAACCTTCCATAAGCCTGGTGATGTGCAAAGGAACTGACATTATTTTATCTGACACAAATTCATGAAAAAAAAAAATCAAGCTATTTTCTTAGAAAAGCTAAAAAAAAATATGTGTCAAGCAGCTAGTAGGACACGTCGAATCAATCTACCACTGTAGAGAGATTGACTCAGAGGAAAGAAGATTGCCCGTTTCATCTCTTTCTGTTACAAAAAAGCAATAGGTGTGTTTAATGAACACTTAACATCAAGATATGCTTTGGAACGTTACCAACTAACCAACAAAGTCCGGGATAAGTGGCCTTACTTTTCAAAAAATTAAAACGAAGTACTTTAGGACTACTAAATACTGACGAAATGTCCCGTCATTCATTCAACAGAAGTGGTTTTAAAAGACAAGGAGTCCTCGGAAACTTAGCTGTTGGGAAGAATGGCTCATCATCAACTTGGATGAAACAAAAACCATCGCCTCTGTTAGAGGTCCCTAACATTCATCTGATCGATGTTAAACAGCACCATGTAACAGTTCAGTGTGTTCTGGGGGGCCATCTAACAGTTCACTTAGCGCGGCAATTACCGAGAGACCTGCACAGGGTCATCATGAAGGCACTTGGGGTAGCTATTTTGCTCCTGGGTAGCACTTCCTCCAAAGATTTCAATCACAAAATGATCTCTGACTTGTTCTAACTTGATGTTAGAATTCATCAGTGAGTCAAGTCCTAGAAGAAACTCAAACTCCTTTGTGAGGAGTATCTGGCCTTGACCAGAAAAAAAAACTCATGGAAGCTTTTCCTGGGACACTAGGGTCTGGTTCTACAATTTTCATAATAGAATAAAAATGCTACTATCCCTGTGATCCCATATAGATCTGCCCCTAATTAGCAACATATAATTTTTGCTTTCTAGGCTTTCTGCAAACAGTATAATATTGAACTAGCATAATTATCCAAAAATTTAATTAACATAGAAGACATTAGCAAAAGAGAACTCAAGGCTGGTTTTCAAGCTCCCCAGACTGGCTGTATTAGAAGCATACTAAGTATTTACTAAACATAGATACCAGGATCTCATCTGAAACCACCTAAATCAGAAATTGCAGGCAAAGAGCTCAATAACTGATATTTTAAACAAGGAATCTATTTGATTTTTATGAGCATCCAAACAAAAATCCACAC
Organism: Heterocephalus glaber; assembly: GCF_053883595.1. Taxonomy (NCBI): domain Eukaryota; kingdom Metazoa; phylum Chordata; class Mammalia; order Rodentia; family Bathyergidae; genus Heterocephalus; species Heterocephalus glaber. Next base: position 18,549,108 of record NW_028258156.1, on the reverse strand, counting down.
ACTACAGGTTTCAGAATCCATTCAGACCTTGAGTTGTTCAAAACTGCTGTCTTTGGGTTGCACTTAGCCTTTATAGATATTTACTACTACCTGAGTATTTGGAGGATCAGCTTGATTAGCATGTGTCTCGATGTTAAAATAAATACTTGTTTCTGTCTTTCCCACAGAACTGTTAAGAAGGACACTGTTAGTACACTGCTTACATTATCTCTATCTCCTAAGAAACAGTATGAATTCCTTTTTTTTTTTAATTGTAAAGTCTGTCGTTCATAATACCCCCACATTTCCTCTAGGCTGCCAAGAAACTCAAAACCAAACTATACCTAATTATAGCAAATGATCTTAACTCTTACAGTGAGCATGTTTGTTTCCTCCTTTCACTTTGATTTCCTTCTTCCTTTCAATTATAGTACTTGAATTGACCTTTTTGTAAGTTAAAAGGGAAAACAAAGTATCCAAGTTCTCTAGGAAGGCAGCAAGGTATGAGAAAATCTCAGCTAAAACCACAGTGGCTTTATCATTTTTATGCTCTTCCCTTAGAATAGTAAATTGGACCCATTTGAGAAGGGGCTTATTCCATTGTCCCCCCACCCCCCTACATTTTCCTCCACAGAAGTGGAATTGGTCTAAATTGGTCCCAAGACATCCTTAGTCTGTAAGAATTTCAGAGACATGGTCATTGTTTACAGATGAAAAATCTGGAAAACTAAATTCCTCAAAATAGCAGGTCGGAAAAAGATGAAAAGTAACCATGCGTGGTTTGAAACCTATGGTGCTCTGCCAGTCTGGAAGATGACACAGACTGCAGCATTGCATGTTAGAAGAATCTGGGACTACAGCATTAGCTGCAGTAGGTCTATTGGAAGCCTGTACCAATTTGAAAGAACCTTCCAGTCACTATTCTGCTTTATAATTGTCTAAGATCAACTATTTTGGTTTGTAGAAAGCCCCAAACAGAAAAGTAACTAGCTGATTGTATTCTCATTTATTTTTCCTTTCACAGGAAATGACTAGTACCATAGCTGTTTTTAGTAATGTAAAAGGTAGATTTAGAATTCTATAGGTCCAGATAGCCATTTTTGGGTAAGTGAGAGTACACATAAGGTATCTGAGGATTTCAATGATTCTTTGAAACTTCTGACTGAAAGGATGATAGTATTAGGCAATTCAGTTTTTCGAAAGTCATCTTGAATGACATGAATGACTATGCCAGTCTAGCATCTTTGGCCACACCGGTAAACCTAAATGTAAACATGCTAGAAATTCAGATGAAGAGAGGTTTTAGAAAATATTTCAGAGGACAGTTTGAGATTGAAAATTTAGTTCAAATATTAATGTTTGTCAAAAAATAAAGAGTACATGTCATACAAATAAAATTTTAACATCTATTTCCTTTGTCAGGGATTAAAATCCATTTATTTAGTCCTAAATTTAAGATATGCAAAGTATAGAAGTTGTTGGAGATATTCTTTCATAACCATATTCTTAAAGAATTACGAATTATAAATTTATAACTTGATCTTATCTACTATGGACTTAAATTGATGTTATATATGCAGCCTAAAAACATCAGTTTTAGGAATTCATGAACCAACTGCAGTGCACAAAAAGAGTTTATTTCTGCCATTATTATCAACACTTAGCCTCTTTCTAAAATGATGAAGTAGAGGTGGCTGTCAAGGGATAGGATGGTCAGACTAAACAAAGCAACTGTTGGGCACCATTAGATTCTATTTTGTAGATTGTACAAAGTAAACTAGATTGAGATGAGAAAGAAAATACAAGAGAATTAAACCATCTAACTTGCAAGTAGCATATTTTTATTTGTCCTCACTTTAAAAATATTTCATTCATTTTATTTACTTATTTTTAGATCTTATTTTATCCCATTCCTCCTCAAGACTCCTCCCCTCCATATGTACAAAACTTTGTTTCCATTTTTGCCTTCTACTTTCACTTTTTATCTTGTCCCTTCCTTTCTCCCTCCGTCCTCCCTTGTTCCCCTTCCCATTTGAACTCTTTCTTTCCATTTCCCAAGATCCATTATACATCTCAGTCCTTATTTCCACATTCAGTTTACCACACCAGAGAAACAATGCAGTATTTAAACATGTGTGTCTGATTTATTTCACTTTACAGTATGGTCTTAAGGTCCATCCATTTAGCTATAAATGTCTGAAGCTCATCCTTCTTTATGGCAGAGTAGTACTCCATTGTAAAAAAAAAAAAAAAAAACACCCACATCTTCTTTATCCATTTGTTAGTTGATGGGCATTTGGGCTATTTCCAAGATTTAGCTATTACAAACTGTGCTGCTATAAACATGGGTGTGCATATATCACTGTGATATGATACTTTTAATTCTTTTGGGAAGATACTCAGCAGGGGAACACCTGGCTCAAATGGGACCTCCAATCCTAGCTCTTTGAGGTATCTCCATACTGATTTCCACAGTGGTTGCACCAGTCTGCACTCCTACCAACAGTGGAGAAGGGTTCCTTTCTCCCCACAGCCCTGCCAGCAATTGTTATTGGTTGATTTCTTGATAACAGCCATCCTTTATGGAGTGAGGTAGAATTTCAGCATTCTTTTAATTTGCATCTCTCAAATGACCAGTGATGTTGAACATTTTTTAATATATTTATTAGCCATTTTTAATTCTTTATCTGAGAAGTATCTTTTTATTTCAGATGCCCATCTTTTCACTGGGTCTTTAAATTTGGGGGGCCTGATTTTTTTTTTAGTTCTTTATATATTCTAGATAATAGTCCTTTATCTAAATAGCTGGTAAAATTTTTTTCCCACATTGTAAGTTGTCTCTTAGTTCTGTTGGTGATTTCTCTTGCTGTGCAAAAGCTTTTTAGTAAGATGAGGTCCCAGTTGTTGATTCTTTGTAGTGTTTCCTGTGTGGTCTGTATTTTGTTTATGAAGTCTTTGCCTACTCCTATTCAGTCATTTTATTATGGTGACTTGAGTATTAAATTTCATAGAAAATATTACCTCTTATTGGGAGTCATTTGTGTACATGGTGTGCTCTTTGAGTCCCTAAAATTAGGTAAAAAGTAATTCCAGCTTGAATATAATACTTTCTATTGGTCAAATGAATGTTGACAGATAGATACACGTGGAATTTTTTAAAGTTTACTTTCTGCAAGCTAAAGGAAAAAAATTCTTATTCCCTGAAAGCATGTCTGTCAATACTATATACAGTTAGTACAAGAAAGGTATTACCAGAATCTCAGCTTTGAGATTCATGTAACTGGATTAGTGACAGCATCATTCTTGTACAACTGGAGAAAAATATTTTTCCTTGATGTTTTAACTATACTGATAGTTTACTAATATAGATTAAAGTTATAGCAGCTGTCTTTATATCTGTCACCACCAACAAAATAATGTGCTCCCTTTCAAATGTGGTTTGCAAGTAAATTCACCTATGACCTTTCATGTCCCAAAGCCTTTTTAGAAAAAAAACAAAACCTAAGAAAACTAAGATAGAGTTTAATTCAATTTGTGCATATTAATATGAAATCAGAGCAATTCTTTTAATTTTGAAAGCACAAATAGTTACAAATAGATGGAACTACTTGAATAATATTATGGTTAAAAGTGTCTCAATGATTCCAACTATGCAAACATTAATATCAATATTTTCCTATTACAAAATGTTTAAAAATTGAAGAGATTTCTTTTCTCTCAAAGATGTGGAGGAAATAAATATTATCACCAGCAGTTGTTTTAGGCTGGGCCATTGATGGATTTCTTGTGAGTGGGAAAAGGATCTACAATAGGACAAAGAAAGGCAAATGAGCTACAAATCATTTTTGACAACTTATTCCCATCAAGAAAAGAAAATAATTCTATATTTTTATTAGGAAAATGTTTTCTGGTTGTTTAGGTTAAAGTGAAAAATCATTTTAAAAAATCAGTAACACTTCAGCATTTGCCAGTAAATGATTGCAGCTGCATTCCGAGCTTTGGTGTAGTTTTTTCTTCCCAATAAAACTGTTCAAAAATTCCACAAAAAAAAAAATTAAATCAGGAAACCTTTTACAAACCAAAACTTTGGCAAATCTTCAAAGAGGTGTCTATGGGTTTGAATGTTTCACCAAAATTCATGTGTTGGAAACTTAATTCCTAAATTCCTATGTTAACAGTGCTTGAAGGTGAGGCTGTGGGAGGTAATTAGGATTAAATGAGGTGATGAAGCTGAGGCCCAATCCTGAATTACAGTAGGGGCTTTAGCAGAAGAGACACAGGAGCTAGCACAATGGCCCTGTGTTGCCATTTTGTGATGTGGTCAGAAGACCCTCACCCAGACAGCACTGTGCTATTGGGCTACCTACCCAGTGTCAAGAATCATGGGCTAAATGAACCTCTGTTTCTGAAAAATTATCTAGTGTCAGGTATTTTGTTACAGCGACAGAAGACAGACTGTGATAGTGCCTCACAGCCTGGGTTTTTTAAAACTTTAATCATTAAGAGTTTGAATTTCCACTTTTCTAAAAATCCTAATTCAGAGGTACCCATAGCCTGCTAATTACCATAACCTAGAAAGAAAAAATAACTTGAAAAATATGTATTGCTAAACTAATTCTAAAAAGCAGTCAATTGCAAACATATTTGTTCTTTTAAAATATTATTACAATGAATTAGAAAGTATATAATTTGTTAATATATTTATCCAATTTGTCAAAAGAGTAAAGTAGTATAATGTGAAAATATGAATATTTATTATAATATCCAAATGCCTATAGCACCTTCAAAGGTATGGAAAACATTAATTCCAAGCAATATCATCACAATACAGTAAGTATTCCATGAGTAACATAATTTATTTTTAAAACATTTGAAGTCTATAAATATGTGCAACATAAATTTGTATACTAGAATTTTTATATCTCTTATATAACATGCATTTTCTTCAATGGTGTGCATGTATGTATAATTGACACATATTACACAGCTACACATCTCATTTATATGTATATTTTATACTTCTATATGTCCTAGTGAAGATTAGGAATATCCTCAGTGAAGTACTTTTAAAGTAATTTCAAAAGAAAAAGAAATACGTTACATTTGGATTTTCAAAATAACAAAACCTTCTCCATTATTCCAATGTCTATAAAGACCTCTGTTTTCTGAACACATTAATTTATTTTAGATAAATAGTATTTTTTTTCAGCAAAGGGCAACAATTCAATTTTATAAATGCACTGAATAACCATGCAAGAAATGGCAAACACCTACTTTTTGTCATGAGAATTTGACAACCTTGAATATATTCTTTCTAAACTGCCTAATATCATAGTTTGTTCTGCATCACTGTTCCTTTGCATTAAGCAAGAAACACAGGTAAAACTGAAGCAACACTAACACTGGAAAAAAAATACAGAAACAGGAAAAGTCCTTTGGATTTGGTTCAGTCTTTTGGAACTGTAAAGAGTAATAAAATCATCCTTATGCCTACTTTTTAAAATTAAGTTTATTGGTATATTTTTCGTATACATTATGACCACATTCATCATTGGGAATTTGTACTTGTACGTGATATATCTTGGTTCTTGTTTTTTTCCCATTCACCTTCCCTTCCTTCCACCACTTCACCCCTCCCTATTTACAAAAGCTTTGCTTCCCTTTTTTCCTTATTTTTCTCTTTTTTTTTTCTTTCCCTTCTTTCCTTTCCCCCACTCCCACTCCCTATTCCCTTTCCCCTTTAAACCTTTTCTTCCCATTTCACATTATCTATTATACATTTTGGTACTCATTTACACTTTCAGTTTCTCATACCAGAGAAACAATTTGGTATTTAAATGTGTGTCTGATTTATTTTACTTAAGAGTATGGCCTCAAGGTGCATCCATTTAACTATAAATGTCTCTTCTTTATCATTTTTTATGGCTGAGTAGTACTATTTGGTAAAACAAACAAAGAAAAAAACACATCTTCATTTTCTGGTCACCAGTTGATGGACATTTGGGCTGTTTCAAGATTTAGCTATATTACAAACTGTGCTTCTATAAACATGGGTTCACATATATCACTGTGATATGATACTTTTAATTCTTTTGGGAAGATACCTAGCAGGGGATTAGCTGGGTCAAATGGGACCTCCAGTCCTAGCTCTTTGAAGTATCTCCATATTGATTTCCACAGTGATTGTACCAGTCTGCACTCCCACCAACAGGGGAGAAGGGTTCCTTTCTCCCCACAGCCCTGCCAGCAATTGTTATTGGTTGATTTCTTAATAGCAGCCATTCTTTATGGAGTGAGGTGGAATTTCAGCATTGTTTTAATTTGCATCTCTTGAATGACCAGTGATGTTGAACATTTTTTCATATTTTTTTCGGTACTTCTACTGCTTCATCTGAGAAATGTCTGTTCATTTCAGATGCCCATTTTTGGACTGGGTCTTTAAATATGGGGGGATCTGCAATCCCCAACTTGAATCTATACTACAAAGCTACTGTGATAAAAACAGCATGGTAATGGCAAAGAAACAGACCTGAGAATCAAAGGAACAGATTAGAAGATGCAGAAACAACTCCAGACATACTCAGCCACTTTGACAGCTCCTTTGATAAAGAAGCCAAACACCCTCACTGGAGGAATGATAGCCTCTTAATAAACGGTGCTGGAAAACTTGGCTTTCCACATGCCAAAGATTGAAACTAGGCCCATATCTTTCACCATGCACTAACCTAAAATTGAAATGGATCAAAGATCTAAATATCAAAACAGAATAACTAGACCTGCTAGAAGATAGGTTAGGTAGACCTCTTGAAGACATTGGTGTAGAAAAAGACTTTATGAACAAAACCTCAGTCGCATAGGAACTAGAATAAAGAATAAACAACTGGGATCTCATCTTATTAAAAAGCTGCTGCACAGCAAGAGAAATCACCAACAGATTGAAGAGGTAACCCACAATGTGGGAAAAAAAATTTTACCAGCTGTTTCTCAGACAAAGGTCTACTATCTAGAATATATAAAGAACTTAAACAAACAAGAGAGACTATCATTTATTTGCCCATTTTGGTTGTATTCATATTTTGGTTATTACTTTTTAATTTATGTCATTGGGGCCACTAATCATGGCACATCAACTTGAATGGATCAAGAAACATATAGCAGCTTAATGGAGCACAATTCTGGGAGTGTCTGTGGATGATTGGCAGATAGGCCATCAAATTCAGGGAGAAGATCCAACTTGGATGTGGATGGCACCAATCAATAGGTTCATAGTCAGGATGGGATAAAAGGGGAAAGAAGAAGGAAGTGTCTCTGCTTTGGAAGAGCTTCAAGCTTCACCACTGCCCGGCTCATTGGCCTTTACTTTCTTCAGCCTTCTAATGCAGACTTGTACCAGCGACTCTACAGTGAGCTTCCTAGTCTTCGACCTTGAGCTGGTGCTGCATCCTTGATCCCTCTCATTCCGTGGTTTCCATCTTCTTGGGCTGACAGCTACTGGATCCTCTGGCTCTCCACCTCACAGACAACCACCGTGGACTCTCCTGCCTCTGATCCTGTAAGTCTATCCAATACGTCTCCTAGGATAACTGTACATATGTTTTCCACTGATTCCGGTTTTCTAGAGAACCCTAACTAATACAGACATCTTCCTTATCTTTTCCTTCCCAGATGGACTGGAAGCTCCTTGAGTGTCAGGCTAGTTCCCAGCACTTTGTTGACCCAACATAGTCCAATAGAATATGACTCTGTCTTGTGGATTACAGGTTCAAATTACTTCCCCAACTTAAAAGTGCTGGAGAAAATTTCCTGGCTATTCACCACATGGAAATTGTGTTGTCTGTTCAAACTGAAGATTTTCTAGAATATAGATTTCCATAGCATATTTGCATATTTTCTTTAACCTGTGGATAATCACTTTAAAATATAGAATATTGTTACATTTCCCACAAACACTTGTTCAGGCCCTGCATGTATAGGTTTGCCTGGCATAATATAATTTCATTTCATAGTATTTATTATAGTTGTAATTTTATTCATCTATGTAAGTGGTGAATGCCTGTTGCCCTCACTTAGCTGTATCCTGCATGAAAGCAAATACAACTACTTTTGTCTTGCCCACCTCCTACCTTAGCATTTGACAGACACATTAAAAATGATCAGGGAGGACCGGGGATTTAGCTCAGTGGTTCTGCCGCCTGCCTTGCAAGCACAAGGTCCTGAGTTTGATCCCCGGTACGCTTGCCTCTTAAAAAAAAATGATCAATGAAACTCCCTTCAAAGCAATCCAGGCTTGGGATGGGGATTTAGCTCAGTGGTGCCACCATCTGCCTCACAAGTGCAAGGTCCCAGTACACCCCCCACCCCCCCAAAAAAGCAATCCAGGCTAAAGCAAGTTATGCACATTAGATTACTCAACATTTCACATATAAACTCATAAACAAGTATGTATGTATGTATGTATATATATATATATATATATATACATACACATACACCTATATATGCGTATGCATTCATTTAGGGGTTTATTTTGTTCTCAAAATACATGCTGAGGGCTATACTAAATACCTACCCCTTAATTTCTTTTGTTATGAATTCTATGATAGTAAGCAATAATACTTCCTTAAATGTATTCTAAACTATAAAATGTTTTCAAAACTTCAAATCTAACTTTACAAAGACTAGTTGTCTTAGGGCATGACATAACCACACACTAATTATATTAGAATATAGTAAAAATGTATGAGACCCTTTCTATGTTTCAAAATGACTTCTAATTGTTCTGCATTACACTTAAGATAAGACAAGAATATACTGAAGTCCAACAATTAATTTTTAAAAACTTGACAGAGGAAATGAGAATAAAGGTACAGTTGGTATACTTCTGTTCAAATGTACACAGGGACATACACACATGAAAAATATATTGTAAGAGGAATAAAGGAAATATATTATTGATACTGCTAATACTGTACGTGTGTGTTGCAAATTTTTGACAAAACGATCATTTTACATTCACAATTAAAGTTCCTTGAATTCTTTAACAAGTATGATTACCATTCACATGTTCCCCTTTTGGAAATTTTCTGTTATTTTCTCAAAATCACTTCAAAAAACTCAAGGTGCATAAAGGGTTATTTATGACTTTTCCCAAAACTGTGTTAGACATAATTATCCTTGGAGCCATCTTTTCATCAAATAATCTCTTTGAATTGGTCTCTTGTCCATGGCCACATAGCACACTTTTATGTGCATGAAATAAACGTGCTTTACTTTGAGTCCAATGAGCCAATTAAAATTGGCCAGTTAACCTTTCAAGCCTAATTTCAAATATGACATCATAATTGTGAGATACTTATAGCTATGGCAATCAACTCCATTCTAACAAATCTTTCCTCCCATTTTCTCTTCAATTTCACAACCTTACATGCTGTGAACCTTTGACTGCATCCATCCTTTTTAAGAGGATATGTTCCATGAAAGGGACATTTATCTAAATATCTACATGCCTGTTATCATTATTTATCTAATATTATTTAGACTATTCAAATATTTAACAATTTTTCACCACTTTTAACAAATTGCTAAAAATAAAAAAATAAAAAAAAACCAAATTGCTTTTCAAACAGTATTTAAAATTCATGTTTAAAGTAAATTTTATTTTCTGTATTATTTATGTAAAATTTTGTGCCAAGAAGTACATACATTGGCACATATTCACGCTTTAAACATGCTGATTCATTCATGTGGTGTTCAATAAATATTAATGAGTAAAAAAATAAATTTGGACAAACACTTAATTTTAACCATCCTCTTAAAGCAAAATTAGCTTTCCTAAAATTTTTCAAAATTAAATTTGAATATTCTCCCTATTCTTGAGCTTTTCACCTGTTGCCTCTATTCTCTAACACTATCCTTCATTTCATTTTTATCACCTCTTCTACTCAATCAACATTTACTCTGAGTTCCATTTCTTAATTACAAACAATTGTTTGAAGCTGTAGCTATGGCTGATATATTTTTACCTTAGAAATGCTATTCTCATGAACTTCCCGCTGGAAGAATGTTAGTAACAGATGGAAGAGCTTCTAGAGATACAAAATGAGACTTTGCATATCAATGCAAATCTGACAAGTGTTTTAATTACAAAAGACACATTCCTCTCCTTCAAAAAAAAAAATGAGGCGGCATTGATGAACTCAGAACGACATTAGAAACAGACTTTCCTTTATTTTTTCTATATATTAACTTTTTAAGCCTAATTTTAAATAAAACATCATCATTTTTAGATTCTTATATTAACTAAGCACATTTAAGACAAATTTTCATTTATAGTATTTAGTCTGATCTCAGGTCATTTCTAGTAGAGATAACTAAGTAAAACCCAGCATTTACCTCCCAAATTACTTTTTTAAGGCGAACATGGGTATTAGTGTACTAAGTATAGGCTGAAAATTGATATAAAGCAATCTTCTAGGCATGGCAAAGTGCATTTAAGTATTGGGAACTACAAGAAAAAAGGACAGACGGAAGGCCAAAGTACCTCTGAGTAATACCAAAATAGGGTTCTGTGACCTTTGGGGCATAAATGAAAGACATGATTATCACATTTTAAAGATTGTTCTTTGAATAGCAATACCTAATCACCAATTCTTATCTTTGAGTTTTTATGTTTTAGCTCCAATTTCAGGCTCTTTGCTATGACTGTGCTTGGAAAATTTCTCACTGAAAAGAAGCAGAAAAGATGAAAGACACAAATTTCCTTAAAAAGTCTGAGTGACAGAAAAGGAAACAGAGCTTGAACAATGAAAGAGTAACATAAATATCTGGTAATGCTTGCTATAGAGACAGGGGAAGTTTTAGTAGTATAATAGCAACAGTTCGAAAGCATTTCAAGATTAGAAGGCAAAGGCAGGGAGAAGGAAGCTCTCTTTAGTACTGAGACTACAGTATCCTCTCCTCCTGCTACATGCCCAATGCCTATGCACCTGGCTCCCCCTGCCACTGGAGCTTCTGGAGCCCCCTTCCCTCAGCATTCCATCTCTGTGAGCATGTCATGACTCAGACTCCCCCCACTAGGAAACCTATTTTAATCTCCTCTTTGACAGAGTCTTGCATCTCTTTCCTAAATTAACAATTTGCCAATTGAAAAAATTACTCCATGCTGAGAAAAATAACACTAAAAGCCACCAGGACAGGGTGAGGAGGAACCCCCTCCCCACTGGCAGGCCCACCAGCTGAAGGCTTGGCTGGGCCAAACAGAGCCTGCGAGGTGGGGCCGAGCGGTGGCAGGCTGACCAGGACCTACCTGCTTGCTCCAGCTTGCTCCACCAGCTTTCCAGGGTTAGCCACCAGGACAGGGTGAGGAGGAACCACTCCTCCAGCCCCCACCCCCGGCAGGCCCACCAGCTGCTGGCTGGGCCGCTTGGGTGCCTCCAACAATACACCCCCCGCAACACCCCCCACCCCCACCCCCACCTCTGGCCTTTTGGCTGTGTAGCTACTTGGTTACACAATGCAGAGGTACAGGGGGACAAAAGCCATTGTCCTGAGTTCCAGAAGTGAACAACAGAGAGAGTGCCTGTCTCAGGCTCCCTGATGAAAACAAGCGCACTGGAAAAGTGAAGGGAATCTCTGCAATAAAGGCACACCAGACCACGGTGATTGGTAAATTGGAGGGATTATCAGCTCCCATTGGAAACTGGACTTTCTTCAGGGGAAAAGCAGCTGTAACCTGCAGTAGAAACTTGCAGAGTGCAACCCTGCAGGAGAACAGGGAGCTCAACTTGGGACTTGCAACCAGAAATCTGCCTAAGTCTCACAGGTCTGGGACTAGCTTACTGAGACTCATTGACTTATAACTGCACACTGCTGACCACATTGTCTATTGCGACAGCAGAGACACATCTTGAAGGAGGCCCTTTATTTTTTAAAAGTGATAGATTAATAACTACCACAAATTGTCATTCTTTAAGAGTTATTTGATGCTATGGTGTTGCTGATTGTATGACTTGGGCTAAGGTGTCATGATTGATATAAACAGTTTTCCTTCCTGGTATAATGAAAATGAGATAGCCTCAGAGTCATTAGAGACCCAAAACCTAAAGATCAGCTATATCTGGTAGACACCTCTTAGAAGCAATCATTCCATCAGGGTTTTAAATAGATCAACAAAGATACTTACAATAAACAACTTCATAATATCAACCCAGGAACTAAACCAGGGACAATACCAAAAACAAAAATGAGAAGGCATTTAAGCAAGTCACAAACCCAGACTTCCACCCCACAAAAGGCAATTTCTGGGGGAAATGAGGTGCAAAAGTCTGACAATCAACCACTTGGACACCCTGAACTGATAGCACAGGAAGTAACAAAACAGATGAATGAGGCTCTAGAAAAATTCAAAGCACAAATAATTGCCCAGATAACTACAGAGATGGTGAGCAGAGTGAAAGACATGATTAGAGGCTCTAGAACAGAAACTGATAAAAAAAGAGATGAGCTCAGAAACATGCTGGAAGCCAGGAATGCCCAGCATAAGAAAGAAATGGAAATCATGATGGCCCAACATAAGAAAGAAATGGAATCCATGAAACAGATTCAAACAGATATTCAGGAGATTAAAAACTCCTTTGAAAGGGCCTGGGATTTAGCTCAGTGGTTTCACCACCTGCTGCACAAGTGGAAGGACCCAAGTTTGATCCCCAGTACCCCCCCCAAAAAAAAAAACTCCATTGAAAGCATGCAGAGCAGATTAAGAGAATCTGAAGATAAAATATCAGATATAGAAGACAAGATTGCAGTGAAGGACCATGAAAACAGAGATTTCTTAAAAATAGTAAGGGACCATGAGAAATCAATTCAACAGCTGCTAGATGATGCAAGGAAGAATAACATAAGACTGATAGGAGTCCATGAAAAAACAGGAGAAAGTACAATTGACGTAAAAAAAACTGTTCACAGAAGTAATAGTAGAAAACTTCCCAGACAGAGGAGGAGAATTGGACATACAGATAAATGAGCCATATAGAACTCCACCCAGCCATGATCAAAAAAATCTACACCTAGACATATAATAGTCAAGATACCAGAAACCCAACAGAAGAACAAAATCCTACAGGCAGTTAGAGAAAAGAAACAAATCACCTATAAAGGAAAGCCCATCAGAATCACGGCAGACTTCTCAACACAAACCCTTAAATCAAGGACAGCCTGGAGTGAATTATTTCAAGCCCTCAAAGAAAATAACTTCCAACCTAGATTGTTGCATCCTGCAAAATTATCTTTCAAAATTGATGGGGAAATTAGGTACTTCCATGACAAAGAACACCTGAGAAATTTCATGAACACCAAACCAGCACTCCAAACAATTCTAAGCAATATCCTAGAAAAAGGCAATGAAGGTCACAACTCCATGAGACCCAAAATAGCAAAGCCACCATACAAGGTAAGAAACTAAAGGGAAAGGGGGGAAAAGAAATAAGAGCCAACAACAGTAAAACATCATGACAAGGATGAGTCAATATCTCTCAATTATAACTATCATTGTTAATGGTCTCAATTCACCAATCAAAAGAAGTAGACTGACAGAATGGATTAAGAAGCAAAATCCAGCAATATGCTGTATATAAGAAACACACCTAACTCAAAAAGAAATTCATAGACTGAAAGTAAAAGGATGGAAAACGGCTCTCCATGCGACAGGAACCCAGAAAAAAGCAGGGGTAGCAATCTTATTTGCAGACAAAGTAGATTTCAAACCAAAACTAATTAAGAGAGACAAAGATGGTCATTACATCCTTGTGAAGGGAACAATTCAAAAGGAAGAGATGACAATCCTAAATATATATGCACCAAATACGAATGCCCCAAACTATACAAAACAAATATTAATGGACATGAAAAATGAAATAAGCACTAATACAGTTGTAGTGGGGGACCTCAATACCCCACTATCACAAATAGACAGATCATCTAGACAAAAAATTAACAATGAAATTCTAGAAATGAACCAAACTATTGAACAAATGGACTTAATGGATATTTACAGAGTGTTCCACCCCACAAAATCAGAATACACATTCTTTTCAGCTGCACATGGGTCATTCTCGAAAATAAACCATATGCTAGCTCACAGAACATGTCTAATTCAATATAAAAGAATTGAAATTAGCCCCTGTATATTATCAGACACAGTGCAATAAAATTGGAGATCAATAATATGAGAAACTGCAAAACTCCCACAAACACCTGGAAATTGAATAACACCCTCCTGAACAACCAATGGGTCAGACAGGAAATTAAAGAAGAAATTAGACAGTTTCTACAAGTAAATGATGATGCCAATACAACATTTAGGAATCTATGGGACACAATGAAAGCAGTTCTACGTGAGAAATTCATAGCAGTGAATGCCCATATTAGGAAAACAGAGAGAACTCAGATAAATAATCTAATGCAGAACCTCAAACTCCTAGAAAAAGAAGAGAATAATGAACTCAAAGCCTGCATAAGAGAGGAAATTATAAAGATCAGAGCAGAAATCAATGCAATGGAGGCTAAGAGAATGATACAAAAAATTAATGAAGCAAAGAGTTGGTTTTTAGAGAGAATAAATAAAATCGAAAAACCTTTAGCCAATCTTATCAAAAAAAAAGGAAAGAAAAGACTCAAATCCATGCAATTAAGAATGAAAAAGGGAAAGTCACAACAGGACCAGCAGAAATCCAGAGGATCATCAATACCTACTTCAAGAAGCTGTACTCTAATAAAATGGAAAACACAGAAGAAATGGACAGAATCCTAGATACATATGAATTGCCAAAGTTAAATGAAGAAGATATAGAAATTCTAAACACAACCCTGCTGCAGACAGGTAGGTCTGCCCACGACCTACCAAGGTCCCAAGTCCCACAGAACACACTGAATCAGCCCGCTGCAGAGAGGCAGGTCTGTGCATGCCCTACCTAGGTCCTGAGTCACCCAGAAGATGCTGAATCACCCCACTGCAGGCAGGAAGCCATCTGGTTCCACACTACAAAGATGCAGAGAACACCAGACCATGAGACCATGGTACTGAGGCCTGCTGCTCCCAGCCCAGAGGTAGAGGCTTCTAAGTCATTGTCCCACTGCTCCTGGTCCAGAGGAAGGGGCTTCCCGGTCACGATCCCTCCTGCTGCTCCCAGCCCAGAAGAAAGGGCTTTTGGGCCACCTTCTGTCCCACTGTTCCTGGCCCAGAGGAAGGGGCTTCTGGGCCACCATCCCTCCCACCGCTCCTGGCCCAGAGGGAGGGGCTTCTGAGCCACCATCCCACTGCTCCTGGTCCAGAGGAAGGGGCTTCCCGGCCACCATCCCTCCCACTGCTCCCAGCCCACAGGAAAGGTCTTTTGGGCCACCATCCCTACCGCTGCTCCTGGCCTCTGTCCCACCTCTCCCAGCTCAGATGAGGTAATCCGTGTAGGCGCTAACAGCCCTCCGCCCCAGTCGAAATGAGAAAACATGTAAATAAGTCTCAAAACCAGACCTCCAGATCACCTACAACAACCCCAAAGGGAAATGAGATGGAACACTCTGATACTCAACCACCTGGATCCACTGAACTGGCAACAAAAGGGGATCTGGAAAAAATGAAATCAGAAATAATTTCTCAGATAACAAGAGAAATTGTGCCCCTAGTGCAAGACATGATTAATACATCTAGAGAGGAGCTCAGGGACATGATGGAATCTCAACATAAGAAACAAATGGAATCCATAAAACAGATGCAAATAGATTTCCAGGACATGAAAAACTCTATTGAAAGTCGACACAGCAGAATGAGCCAATGTGAGGACAGAATTTCAGATATAGAAGATAAGATTGCAATTAGTGACCAGGAAAAGAAAAATTGCTTCAAAATTATAAGGGAACATGAGAAATCAATCCAGCAGCTGCTAGATGATGCAAAGAAGAATAACATAAGACTGATTGGGCTCAATGAAGAAACAGGAGAGAGTGGAGATGACATAAAAAAATCTCTTCACAGAAATAATGGCAGAAAACTTCCCAAGCAGGGGAAAAGAGTTTGACATACAGATAAGTGAGGCATATAGGACTCCAAATAGCCTTGATCAAAAAAATTCTACACATGGGCATATAATTGTTAAGATTCCAGAAACACAACAGAAGAACAAAGTTCTCGAAGCAGTCAAAGAAACAAATCACATACAAAGGAAAGCCCAACAGAATCATACCAGACTTCTCAACACAAACCATCAAGGCAAGAAGATCTTGGAGTGACATATTCCAAGACCTAAAAGAAAACAGCCTCCAACCCACATTGATGTACCTTGCAAAACTATCTTTCAAAATTGATGGAGAAATAAGATACTTTCATGACAAAGAGCACCTTAGGAACTTCGTGAATACCAAACCAGCACTCCAAAGAATTTTACACAATATCCTAGGAAAAGACATTGAGGATCACAACCCCAGGAAGCAATGCAGAATGAACCCATCTGGCATGACAAGAAATTAAATGTAAAGGGGGAGAACCCAACAAAAAGAAAAAGTCATGGCAATGACAAGTCAGTACATTTCAGTTATAACCATCAATGTTAATGGTCTCAATTCACCAATCAAGAGAAACAGACTGGCAGAATGGGTCACGAAGCAAAATCCAACAATATGCTGCATACAAGAAACACACTTAATTCAGAAGGAAACTCATGGACTGAAAGTTAAAGGCTTGAAAACAAGACTCCATGCAACAGGAACCTGAAAAAAAGCAGGAGTAGCTATCCTCTTGGCAGATCAAGTAGATTTCAAACCAACACTGATTAAGAGAGACAAAGAAGGACACTACATCCTTGTAAAGGGAACAATCCAAGAGGAAGAGATAACAATTATAAATATCTATGCACCAAACACTAGTGTGCCCAACTATATAAAACAAATACTAACAGACATGAAAAGTCATATATGCACTAATACAAATGTAGTGGGGAACCTCAACACCCCACTGGCACAAATAGATAGATCAACTAGACTAAAAATAAGTAATGAAATACTAGAACTCAATCAAACCCTTGAACAAATGAACTTAACAGATGTTTACAGAGTCTTCCACCACACAAAATGAGAATACACATTCTTCTCAGCTGCACATGGGTCATTCTCTAAAATAGACCACATACTCACACATAGAACATGTTTAAGTAAGTGCAAAGGAACTGAAGTTATCACCTGTATATTATCAGACCATAGTGAGATGAAACTGGAGATCCATAGCAAAAGAAACTCAAAAAATTTCATACACACGTGGAAATTGAACAACACACTTCTAAATAACCAATGGGTCACAGAGGAAATAAAAGAAGAAATCAGACAGTTCCTTCAATTAAATGACAATGACAATACAACATATCGGAATCTATGGGACACAATGAAAGCAGTCTTACGAGGGAAATTCATAGCAGTGAATATGCATATTAGGAAAACAGAATGAGCCCAATTAAACAACCTGATGCTGAACCTCAAGCTTCTAGAAAAAGAAGAACAGGACAAGCCCAAAGCTCATACAAGGGAGGGAATTATAAAGATCAGAGGAGAAATCAATGCAATGGAGACTAAGAGAACGATACAAAAAAATCAATGAAGCCAAGAGTTGGTTCTTCGAAAGAATCAACAAAATTGACAAACCTTTAGCCAACCTTGTCAGAAAAAGGAAAGAAAAGGCCCAAATCCATGCAATTAGGAATGAAAAGAGTGAAATGACAACAGACCCAGCAGAAATTCAGAGGATCATTAATACTTACTTCCAGAATCTATACACCAATAAGATGGACAACACAGAAGAAATGGACAGATTCCTAGATACATATGAATTACCAAAGTTGAACGAAGAAGACCTAAAAATTCTGAACAACCCAATATCAACCAATGAAATTGAAAATGTAATTAAAAACTTATCAACTAAGAAAAGCCCGGGCCCTGATGGCTTCACTGCTGAATTCTACAAGACGTTTAGAGAGGAACTGCTGCCACTACTGTTTAAACTCTTCAATGAAATTGAAAGGGAAGCAATACTCCCAAATTCATTCCTGGAAGCAAGCATCACCTTGATCCCCAAAGCAGAGAAAGACCCAACTGAAAAAGAGAATTATAGGCCAATCTCACTAATGAACATAGATGCAAAAATCCTTAATAAGATAATGGCAAACAGAATGCAGAAGATCATCAAGAAGATCATATACCCTGATCAAGTGGGATCCATCCCAGGGATGCAGGGATGGCTCAATATACGAAAATCAATCAATGTAATACACTATATCAATAGAGCCAAGGACAAAAACCATATGATTATCTCCATAGACACAGAAAAAGCATTTGACAAAATCCAACATGCAATTATGATAAAAACCCTACAAAAAATTGGAATTAATGGTCTCTACCTCAAATTGATAGAAGCCATCTATGAAAAACCAACAGCCAATATCATACTAAATGGTCAAAAACTGAAACCATTCACGCTCAAATCAGGAACAAGACAAGGATGTCCACTATCACCACTCTTGTTCAATATACTTCAGGAAACATAAGCCATGGCAATTAGATAAGAGAAAGAAATAAAAGGAATAAAGATAGGTAATGGAGAAGTCAAACTGTCATTATTTGCAGATGACATGATACTCTATATAGAAGAGCCCAATAACTCCACAAAATGTCTTCTAGACTTAATAACCAAATTTAGTCAAGTAGCTGGTTATAAGGTCAACACACAAAAATCAACAGCTTTCTTTTACACAAATGACAGACTCACTGAGAGAGAAATAGGGCAAATAATTCCTTTCACAATAGCATCCAAAAAACTGAAATACCTAAGAATCAACCTAACGAAAGAAATCCAAGACCTCTTCTCTGAAAACTATGGCACTCTGAAAAGAGAGACTGAAGATGATATCAGAAAATGGACAGACATCCCCTGCTCCTGGGTAGGAAGGATTAATATAGTGAAAATGGCCATACTTCCAAAACTGCTACATAGATTTAATGCAATTCCAATTGAGATCCCAACAGCATACTTCATGGACCTTGAGAAAACAATCCAAAAATTCATTTGGAACAAGAAGAGACCCAGAATAGCAAAAGCAATTCTAGGTAACAGAGACATGGCAGGGGGTATCACAATCCCCATCCTGCAACTCTACTACAAAGCTACTGTGATAAAAACAGCATAGTACTGGCAAAGAAACAGACCTGAGGTCCAGTGGAACAGATTAGAAGATGCAGAAACAATGCCAGACACACTCAGCCATCTCATCTTCGATAAAGGAGCCAAACACCCTCACTGGAGGAAAGATAGCCTCTTTAATAAATGGTGCTGGAAAAAATGGGCTTCAACTTGCCAAAGGAAACTAGACCTATATCTCTCACCATGCATTAAACTAAAATCAAAATGGATTAAAGATCTAAATATTAAAATAGAAACTCTGAGCCAGTTGGAACAGAGGTTAGGTAGAATTCTTGAAGACATCAGTGTAGGAAAAGATTTTATGAATACAACCTCAGTTGCCCGTGAACTAGCACAAACAATCAACAAGTGGGATCTCTTCTTATTAAAAGGCTTCTGCACAGCAAGAGAAACCACCAGCAGTGTGAAGAGACAACCCACAATGTGGGAAAAAATCTTCACTTGCTCTTCCTCAGGCAAAGGTCTACTATCTCGAATCTATAAAGAACTTAAAAAGATCAGACCTCCCAATTTAAAGAGCCAATCAGAAAATGGGCATCTGAAATGAACAGACATTTCTCACACAAAGAAGTAGAAATAGCAAATAAATACATGAAAAAATGTTCAACATCACTGGTCATTCGAGAGATGCAAATGAAAACAACACTGAGATTCCACTTCACTCCAGAAAGAATGGCTGCTATCATGAAATCAACCAATAACAAATGCTGGTGGGGCTGTGGGGAAAGAGGAACCCTGCTCCACTGCTGGTGGGAGTGTAGACTGGTGCAACCACTGTGGAAATCAGTATGGAGATACTTCAAAGAACTAGGACTGGAAGTCCCATTTGACCCCACTATTCCACTGCTGGGGATCTTCCCCAAAGAATTAAAAGAATCATACCACAGTGATATATGTGCGCCCATGTTCATAGCAGCACAGTTTGTAATAGCTAAAACTTGGAAACAGCCCAAATGCCCATCAACTGGAGACTGGATCAAGACAATATGGTTTTTTTATAAAATAGAGTACTACTCAGCCGTAAAAAATGAGAAATTAGAGACATTTATAGCTAAGTGGATGCACATTGAGGCAGCACTCTTAAGTGAAATAAATAGGACACACATGTATAAATTCCAAATAGGTTCTCTGGTGTGAGAAACTGAAAGTGTAAATAAGGACTAAATATATAATAGGTAATGTGAAATAGGAAGTAAAGGGGCAAAGGGGAAGGAAGTGGGAGGGCTAGGGGAAAGGATAGAAGGGAATAGGATTAATATGAGAAAATGGAAAAATAGGAACAAAATCTTTGTCAATAGGGAGGAATGGAGGGGTTGAAGAGAGGGCTGGGCAAGTGTGAAAAATAAGAGCCAAGAGAGACTATGTAAAGGTGCAAATTTCCAATGATGAATGTCATTTTATTGTATACCTAAAATGTACCAATGATTAGAATGAATAACCGATAATGTAAAATAGGAAGAAAAGGTCCAAAGAGGTAGGGGTAGTGGGAGGGGCAGGGGAAAGGAAAGAAGGAAAAGGAAAAATGCTGAGAAATGGAAAAAATGGAAATCAAGTCTTTGTAAACAGGGAAAGGTGGAGGGCGTGAAGGGAGGGCTAGGAATGGGAAAAAAATAAGAACCAAGATGCATTATGTAAAGGTACAATTCCCAATGAGAAATGTAATTGTGTTGTATACCTACAATGTATCAATAAAAGTATTTAATTAAAAAAAAAAGAAATTCTAAACACCCCAATTACAATAACTGAAATTGAAAATGTAATGAAAAAAATTTACCAACAAAGAAAAGCCTAGGTCCTGATGGCTTCACTGCTGAATTCTACAAGACATTTAAAGAAGAACTAATGCCATTACTCTTTAAAGTCATCAAGGAAATTGAAAGGGAAGGAAGGCTTCCAAACTCATTCCTGGAAGCAAGTGTGACTTTGATTCCAAAACCAGGGAAAGACACAATCCAAAAAGAGAACTACAGACCAATCTCCCTAATGAACATAGATGCAAAAATCCTCAACAAGATACTGGCAAACTGAACACAAAGGGTCATCAAGAAGATCATACACCCTGACCAAGTCGGATTTATCCCAGGGATGCAAGGATGGTTCAACATTCATAAATCAATAAATGTAATACATTATATTAACAGAGTCAAGGACAAAAACCATATGATCATCGCAATAGATGCAGAAAAGTCATTCGACAAAATCCAACACCCATTCATGATAAAAACCCTACAGAAAATTGGAATAGAAGGTCTTTATCTCAACCTGATTAAGGATATTTATGAAAAACCAACAGCCAACATCATACTAAATGGTCAAAAACTGAAAACTTTCATGCTAAAATCAGGAACAAGACAAGGATGCCCACTATCACCACTCCTGTTCAATATAGTTCTGGAAACATTAGCCACAGCAATTAGACAAGAGAAAGAAATAAAAGTAATAAAGATAGGAAAGAAAGAAGTTAAACTGTCATTATTTGCTGATGACATAATACTTTACATTTAAGACCCAAAATACTCTGCCAGATGACTTCTGGACTTAATGGACAGATTCAGTAGAGTAGCTGGATATAAGGTCAACATTCAAAAAACAATAGCCTTCTTATGCACAAATAACAGACTTATTGAGAGAGAAATTAGGGAAACAATTCCTTTTACAATAGCATCCAAAAAAATGAAATATCTAGGAATCAATCTAACAGAGGAAGCGAAAGACCTCTATGCTGAAAATTACAGCACCCTGAAAAAGGAGATGGAGGAAGACATAAGAAAATGCAAAGACATCTCTTGTTCCTGGGTAGGAAGAATCAATATAGTGAAAATGGCCATACTTCCAAAACTGCTATACAGATTTAATGCAATGCTGATTGAAATTCCAACAATATACTTCACAGAGCTAGAGAAAACAATCCAAAAATTCATTTGGAACCAGAAGAGACCTAGAATAGCAAAGGCAATTCTGGGCAACAGAGACATGGCTGAGGGTATCACAATACCCAACTTGAAGCTATACTACAAAGCTACTGTGATAAAAACAGCATGGTACTGGCAAAGAAACAGACCCGAGGATCAGTGGAATAGATTAGAAGATGCAAAAACAACTTCAGACATACTCAGCCACCTCATCTTTGACAAAGGAGCCAACCACCCTCATTGGAGGAAAGATAGCCTATTTAATAAACGGTGTTGGAAAAACTGGATTTCAACCTGTCAGAGATTAAAACTAGATCTACATCTATCACCATGCACTAAACTGAGATCTAAGTGGATTAAAGATCTAAAAATTAAGACAGAAACACTAAACTCTTTGGAAGATAAGTTAGGTTGAACTTTTGAAGATACTTTCACAGCAAAAGACTTTATGAACAAAACCTCAGTAGCACAGGAACTAGCACAAAGAATCAACACCTGGCATTTCATCTTATTGAAAAGCTTCTGCACTGCAAGAGAAACCACCAACAGAGCTAAGAGGCAACCTACAGTGTGGGAAAATATTTTTAGCAGCTGTAATTCAGACAAAGGGCTACTATCTAGAATATATAAAGAACTGAAAAAAATCAGACCTCTCAAATTCAAAGACTCAATTCAAAAATGGGCATCTGAAATGAACAGATATTTCTCAGACAAAGAAGTAAAAGCAGCAAATAAACATATGAAAAAATGTTCAATATCACTGGTCATTCAAGAGACGCAGATGAAAACAACACTGAGATTCCACCTCACCCCAGAAAGAATGGCTGCTATCAGAAAATCAACCAATAACAAATGCTGGCGGGGGTGTGGGGAGAAAGGAACCCTTCTCCATTGTTGGTGGTCGTGCAGACTGGTGCAACCACTGTGGAAATCAGTGTGGAGATACCTCAAAGAACTAGGGCTGGAGGTCCCATTTGACCCAGCTATTCCCCTGCTGGGTATCTTCCCAAAAGAATTAAAAGAATCATACCACAGTGATATATGTGTACCCATGTTTATTGCAGCACAATTTGTAATAGCTAAAGCTTGGAAACAGCCCATCAACTGGAATCTGGATAAAGAAGATGTGAGGTTTTTTTATAAAATGGAGTAATACTCAGCCAGAAAGAATGAGAAACTAGAGTCATTTATAGGTAAATGGACACATATTGAGGCCATACTCTTAAGTGAAATAAATGACACACGTGTAAATACTGAATAGTTTCTCTGGTGTGAGAAACTGAGAGTGTAAATAAGGACTAAAAGGATTAATAACTAATAAATGATACTTTGAAATTGGAAAAGGTCCAAAAGGGTAGGGGTGGTGGGAGAGTAAGGGGAAAGGAAAGAATGGAAAGGAAAAATTATGAGAAAAGAAAAAAAAAATGGAAATGAAGTATGTAAATAGGGAAGGGTTTAGGGGTGAAGGACGCACAGGTAATGGGGAAAAAATAAGAACTAAGATACATCACTTACAGGTACAAGCACCCAATGATAAATGTAAATGTATTGTATAACTAAAATGTACCAATAAAAGAATTTAAGAAAAAAAATAAATAACACTAAAATTTCAATGTATTACTCTTTTAGGGATATTTACATTCCACCAAATGTTCCCCAGAGATGTAAAGCTTTGAATCTATAGGAATGAGGCTTGAATCGGTCAATTTACATCTAGTGATTAGTTCACGGGAAATTCCACTGTTTTCTAAATCAAACCATAGGTAAATAGCAGCCTGCTCTATTATATACCAGCCATGGCAGTATTTTACAGAATGCTCAAAGAACCAAAAATGTATTAAAAGAAGCTCAACTATAACTGCCAATTGCACACACAATGGCAGATTTTCATATACAAATATAAATCAAATACTTATACTATGTATTTTTACATACCCTGATGATGAAAGCAAATTTTCCTGAGATAAGCTCTTTTCACTCTCATCGTCCTCATCCCATCATCACTCTGAGGATAGCTCTTACTGTGTGAGTGAGTCCATTGGCTTGGGCTGTTATTATGGCCTGGATGTGTGTTCCCTAAAGGTACATGTGCTCAAGGCTTCATCTCCAGGAGGGCACCATTGGGAGGTTACAGCCGTAAGAGGAGCGGCCTCTCCAGAAGTCCTCAGGTCACTGGGACTGTCCCCTCAAAGGTGATTGTTGGACCCTGGCCTCACAGTTAAGTGTATAAGCAACAAAATAATGTCTTTTATTCATGCAAGGAGACAAAAGGGAAGAAATAAGATTATAATTATTAGCGCCCCCCCCCCGCAAAAAAAATCTCACGTATTTTTTTCTCAATAAATTTCTGTGCATTTAACTACTCTTGGGCATCTCTTGTCATTGCCCTCACCTCTAGGTTTCACTTTGGATCTAAGTGAATGGCAGAGCCAATACCTGCCATGCATAAGGAACCCTCCATCCAGACCCCTCTAGACCATTCTGTGAAAACTCTGTTTCGCAAGGTGAGCCTCAAGCTCTTATATTTCAAAAATAAGCATGACTACACTCAAGTGCCACTCACTGAAGCTGTTGGTTTCTGAAATGCCTGGACTCGCTACCCTCAGGCAGAGGATTCTGATGCTGACCTCCTCAGCCCCTCACAGTCCCTGCTCAGTCACAGCTGCTGCCATCCCAAAGGGCTCCCTCCTGGGTCCTAGGGCTCCAGATGAAGATAATCAACATAAGGAGCCCCCAAACAGAGCAATTAGCTGAAGGCAGCTGACCTTCAAAGAGACACAAGCTCTAACTTGGAAAACTCGAACTTTCAATCTGTAGTTTTTTCTGAATACAAGAATCTTGTGAGATTTTTTAAAAATGTGTAACCAATTTTAAAATTCAGTGATTGGAAGGGACAAGCACGTGGTATTAGATGAGGAAGATTAAATCCAGATTAAAGAACATCTGGTGTATATTACTTTGGCCAGGAATTTCTTCATTTTTCTTGTTCCCTCAGCAGATTTTTTTTTTCTGTTTGAAACAAAAGAGGCACGAAATCTATAGACTCGGTAATCATAGCAATACTAGTTATGTCAGATCAAGACAAGTCTCTGAGATGGTTTGGCCATAAGAATCAAAACTCAATCACCCCAAGTGTAACAGTAGCACAGTAGGTTATATTGTCATCATTGGGACCATAATATCTAAGCCCAGAAGTGAAGGGGTTCAAATGATAGTACATTTATTGCATATTTTATTCCAAACTGGTCCAAGCTAATCTAGACATCCATTAAACCTTTGGCTGTCAGCTTCTGGGCCAGGGAATGAGGACAGACACAAGGATTACTAAGATATTTTCTATCTTCAGACAATCTCTAACATAGAAAATACAAATTGCCACTTTGTAGGCACTGATCTATTTATACCAGCCATCAGCCAGCCAGTCTTTAAATGAATAATTGTAATGTGAAGAGTACTCCACTAAGCATTGTATTTGGTGCTTTTTACACACAGAGTTTCCTTGAATCAACTAGCCTGTCTCCATTATTCTTTCTACAATCTAATCAATTTCTTGTTCTGGAAAATAGCCAACTTTTAACAGCTCCCACATTGAAAGCAAAGAGAACCTCTGAAAAGGGAGCACAATTTCTGGAATAAAAATTAAAGGGGAGAAGACTTCACTTATTTTAATATTCTCTTGGAAAAGGAAGCTGTAAGTTTTTCTAAGACAAGAATATTTTTCTCTAAAGAATGCTCTCATTTTTACCATGGTGGCCATTTTCACAATATAGTTTCTTCAATTTTTACTTGATCACAGACAAGAATAAGCTGTTTAAATAAATATCAAATGGTGGAATTGCTCCCAAAGTTTAGGAAAATCATGTGAGTAGAAATAGAGATGGAGCTAGAAAAACTAGTAAGAATCCATGCATATTTAATCCATGCAGGATCTTCTATTTCTTCCAACTGATTTCATAATTTAAAAATCTGATTCTATAGGTTCAGATTATTGATAATCATCTAAAACTAATTACATCCTTAAAAAAAAGTCAGAGCATTCATAAGTGTAATACTTAGCCATAAAAATGAGAATGTCTAATATTTGGGATGAAATGTCTTTGGTGTTTCACTATATTTACCTGGCAACATTAAAGGAGCACATGTGTGTGTACACACACACATACACACGCACACATATATTCATCATTTTTTCAAGCAGTCACAGCATTGCTGAATTCTGTTTAATTGCTATATATGAGCAGATACAACTGTGGGCTCCTGGAAGCCATGGCTCCTGGCCTGGCCTTGCATTAGAACAGTATTACATTCATTTGGAAAAGTCTTGCTAAAGTACAGTTTCCCAAAGCCCACACACGTCCTAATAAATCAGAATCTCAAGGAAGCTAGGAAATCCCTATTTCTAAGAAACACTTAAAGTGATTCTAATACACACTACAGTTTGGAAAACATGGCTATACATTTCAGTTATGGTTACACAAATTCTTTTCAGAGAGCTTCAGAATGGAGTCAGAGCCTATGGCCCCATCCCTCTTCTTATTTACCCAGGACTTTTCTCCCCTGCAATGGTTTACCTGTTTTACCTCTGAATTTGAGGTCATCCTGTGCTAAACTGGGCTTTGCCTTCTCATTATCCCACAGAAATCCTGATAGCACCAGTGTCTTGTAGTCTTACTATTCTCTCTGAAGGTAAGAACAGCATTTATCTGAGTGTCCTTAGAGATCCCTACCATGATCATTTCCACTCTGCTTCTTTTTCACGTTTTACCCAGCTGTTCCACTGACCTACTGTTAAAGTTCTGTGATCCACCTAAAAGTAACCCTTCCCTTAGTCCTGTTTCTCCTTTTATCATAGTTTTTAATTGAATCACCATCTGTTTCTAAGGCGGACTCCATCGTGTCCTCTTCCTAGAAAGTGTATCATGCTACAAAAGCCTCCTTTTCAGTTCCACTGGCCACTACAAGCAAATTTTACTCTCTTTTCCTTTCAAATATCCTCCTTGGATGCTTTCCACTGATTTCTTTTTTCTGAACTTAGAGATTCTACTGTTGCTAAGCATATTCACAGGGCAGAAATTTCTTATCCATTCACCAATGAGGTATTAGATCCCTATTAAGAGCCAGACTGTCCAATAGCCATGAACCAGAAGGTCCCTGATCTCATGAAACATAACTATCATGGAGGTCATATAAGAAAATAAACTTAAAAATGAAATAGTATTTCATTTTTATTTAGTGATAATATCTATGGAGAAAATAAAACAGTAATAACAGAGATGGCAGAGATGTGCGTATGTATTTCTATTTTAGGTTAAGTGCACAGAAGAAACTCTTCTCTGCTGTGAAGAAAATAAGGAGCCAGATATTCATAGATCTGAGGGAAGAGAATACCAGGAAGAGTAAACAAACGAAGTTTGGCCTCTTCAAGCAACTGAAAGAAAACCAGAGAGGTACAAGTATAGAGAGGAAAAAAGATGCAGGGGCCACGTGGTATGAGACCTCCTGAAGGCAAAGGTCAAGGGAGTTGGAGAGAACTTCTTGGAGTGTGATGGCCAACCTGACTCCTTTTGTGTAAAGTCCAGGAATTCCCAGGTGGTTGCCTTCCCCCTTCCTGCCTGCCTTGGGAGTTCCCTCAGTTAATGCACAACAGACCATGGCATCCTGTGTGAGTTTCCAACTATGTTATCTTTACTACCTTGTAAACAGAAGATTCCCACACCTGTATGACACTTTGTTTTAACTAAACTGTGTGAAACTTCCCTGACCTCCACTAATTTAGCAAAGCTCTGCTCCTGTGAAATTTTGCTTGTGCTTCTCCTCTCCCTGAGCCCTCCCCAAATAGAAGAGCCCTTAAAAACTGCAAACTGTCTTTCCTTGGTGCAGAGTTTTTGGAAGTGTGAGCCACTCTGGAACTCCAGCTATGGTAATAAAGACTCCATTTAATTCAGAGTGTGGCTCATCTCTATAGTTCCAACTCGCCTGGCCTTATTACAGGAGGAGGTGTTCAATTCTAATAGTAACAGGATGTTCCTGATGTGTTTCATGCAGGTAAAAGACCTGATTCCAAGGTGAGAAAACTCTAGCTGCCATACAGACATTGGAGTTCAGCAGATGAAGAGGGGAGACATGTAGGCCAGTTAAAAAATTATTGTGATTTAGTATGATAGTGATGTAAACCAGGGAGGAAGCTGGAGAGGGAAGGCAGACAATGAGTTTAAGGTGCTTGTCATAGACGGAAGAAGCCTTGATGCTGTGAGTACATTGCATTTGGGAAGATGAAAAGTGACATAGCAAGATAACTAACTAACTTCTATCCTGTCCTTGAGTAACTGGACAGACAGTAGAGTCCTCTACCAAAATGAAGGGAATTTGAGGAAAGAAGGTGGATGTAAGAAGGTAAGAATGGAGAGTTTTATTTTAGACATGTTAAATTTGAGATGATGAATAGATATCCAAGTTATGTGATAAGCTCTCTAGAAGTAGAAATCTGGGCATCAATACATACAAAGAGCATTTAAAGACAAGGTCAATTTTCTGAGGGAGGGTTTTATGCACAAATAGAAGTTCAAGGCAGAGTTTAAGAGCATGCCAAAACTTTAAGATCTGGCAGGGGAGAGGGAAAATGTAAAAGAAGTCTACAAAAAAAATGACTGAGTCTATGGGTTCAAGCTAAGAGAAGAAAATTCTAAATATGTTTTAAAGAGGAAGTGGTCAACCACGTCAAACACTGCTGGAAGGCTGAGTAAGACCAATATTAGGAAGAGATCACTAATTTCAGTAATATGAATGTAACCCTGACAAACTTTGAACCAAACAAGTAAACAATCTCTTCACAGAAAGATGAAAACACAGAAGAACTTTCACAATTCTTAATCTTAGGTAAACCACAGTGAGACAGACAGGTACAAGTATGGAATACAACAGAATTTTCTAAAATACAGGAAATTCTATGGGGGATGCAAAATCAATCTAAATATAGATCTTAGAACTTATCAGCACAGGAGAGCATTTTTTAAAAAATTCCTGATTCAAGAGACAAAAGGGAATTTTTGTAAACACATAATTAATTATTCAACAAAGAGTAACCAAGCCAAGTCTACAAATGCACTGCTCCTACATGCTGCTCCTAGGCTCCTAGGCTCAGAATACTTACCAATCCTTCCTCTCATAGCAAAGCTGCCAAAAACTTGATGATTAATACCAATCCTCCACATTTTAAACAGTGCAAATCACCCATTGTCATTTAAATTGCACCGAATTTGAATTTGCATAGGTTATAAGTAGAGACTAGAATCTTGAAGCCACGCTTTGTCTTAAAACAGAATACATTAATCTTCTCTGGCACTACGCCTCACTAAAACCACAAACTCCATGCTACTCTTTGAGTGAGTCATGCTGTAAAATTTCCAGTTGACTTATCCACAGAGATGGCACCACATGAAACAGATCCCACATAAACTTCAGAGAGAAATGAGAATTCATGTTTTCAACTTTATGCAAGGCTTTGGTTTTGTATATATTACACCAAGATGAGAGCTACCTTCCAGAGCACTGTAAACTTGGCAAGGTACAAAGGTAAACCAGGACTCTTTCATACTCAATACTTTTTAAACTAGTTCTTGAAATACCTTCTCAAGAACAGCATTTCTCGAAGTGTGGTCCTTGGGACCCATTCACCTGGTTATTGTTGCTTAAAAGAAAATGTAGATTCCCAAGCCCAAAATCTTTGTGGGGTGAGCTTGGGGTTCTGCATTTTTAATATAGGCCTAAGTGTTTCCTATCACAGTAGAGTTTGGAAACCATTCCCCTAACTTTTTTTACTGTGGATTTTACTTCTGGTCCTTTGCAAGTTTGAGAGTTTTTTGTTTTTTACTTTTTGTTTCTTCATTCTCCAATTCATTTTATACACTATGTTATGATTATTTTTATTAAAGTCTTGTTCTAACCATTTCTCTACCATATTCTGAAGCCTTCTGAGGTCCTTAATGGCCTGAAGAATAATGCCCAGACTTCTCATGTTTAATGTCTTTAACAATGGCTTCAGACTTTGTCCTTCCCATAGTTGAACTTTTAGCCAAACAATATTGTTCAAATATGCAATAGACATTTCACTTCCATGCTTCTGCTCAGCTGTTCTCCATTCCTAGAAAGTTACTTTCCTACTTGTCCACAAGTTTAAATCCTATCTTTTCTTCAAACTTACTGAAATTTTTCTAATTCCTTTCTGGAAATAACCATTTCTATGAACTTCACAGCATTTGACCTGTTTCTGTTACACCATGTATACTTTTTACTTTTTATTATATTGTAGTATCTTTTCGTCTGCCTGCCCAGAACAGACAGTACCTGGGAACATTGGCCACTAGCAAAATAAGGTTTCCATGAGGTTACCACAAGTTTTATATAACACTGTTTCCAGGTCACAACTGGTTGGTCTAAAGGTCTGTTCTAAACTATGGCAACCACAGTAACAAGCCCTTGAGGATGATTCTTGTTTTAGGGTGGGCACCTGCTTCAAACCAATCATAATTCATTCTCATCTAGATCCTGTTGCAATAGTCATAGCCTGGCCCAAGCTGAGTCTATGGATTGGTCAGATCACTCTCTAATCTATGGCTTATACTAAGATATGTAACCTGGGAAGCTGTCTATGGCCACAGTGGAGAGACTGGGCTTCCACAAGCTTCAAAGGTCTTTTGGGAGAGAAGAGATGGGCATCTGATAGGAGTTGGCCTGCCTGCCATGCTGTTAGGGCTCAAGCTTCAAAACAGACTCAAAGCTCTATTTAGTGTTGTTTTTAGGAATATTTTGGAAGAACCACCACCACAAAAATAATTCCTCTCCGTGCAACTTTACTTTTACTATTTTATTGCTTTTTCTTTTTATGATGATGCTGAGTGGAAGAGAGAAGTTCATGCTATGTTTACAAAAAGTTAAAAGAAAGAATTTTCAAGAAATGATATCTCTTTATCTCACTGTCTTTTTTTTTCAACAAAAGGTTGCTAGATTTCTTCCTTTGGGGAGGGTAGAATAAACATAGTTTGAGAACAGGAAAGCCCTCCCCTCCTCAGGGCGGGTTACCACTGTGGGTTAAGAGAAATCAGGAGATGAGAATATAGAATATGGAGTGAGCTTGGAAGACACTGTAATTTAATCTAGGCCCAGTTTAATATGCTACTGAGTGGAAAAAACTATCTAGGATAAATATAGGATATGTTGTGCATTTGTAAATGGTTTTGCCTTGCATGCTTCATGATGTTTTGGGTTGGTTTATTTTTAAACAGGATTGGAATTACAGAAAAACCCATTTAAGCAGATATACTAATCAAAGCATCATGATAATCGTCCCTATGATGGATTTGGAGCTTTTCAGAAATTAAAATAGAGAATATAGAGAACAAATTTAAGGGGAGGCAGAGGGTTGACACAAGGTCTCACTATGAAGTCCAGGGTGACCTTAGACTCACTACGTAGCCCAGGTTGGCCTTGAATTCTCAGTGATCTCCCTGCCTCCACCTCCCAAATGCTGGGATCACGGGCATGTGCCACCATGCCTGGCTCAACAACTTTAAAAAGAGGGCAGTCATTCTGACCCGAAAAGGTGATGATATATCAATTTAGGATAATGTTCTCCTAAACAGGGATATCCTGTTTCATAAAGGAGCATCTCAGCCTTTCTTATAGGCAAACATTAAATTTACTTGATGAGATGAAAATAAAGAAAATAAAATAAGTAATATTAATAATTAAATTCAAAGAATGAGAAATGAGACTGTTGGGGGTAATAATAAGATGAAAAAGCAAATAATAAAATTTCACACTAATATAATGTTGTTATAAAGAACAAAGGCAATAGAAAGGCTTTCATATAACCAAGTAGTGCTTTAAATAATATTTTTTCATATAAAGAGAAAAAAACTTTAGTTAAAGCAAGATATATTTTTTAAAACATTAAAATACAAAAAAGTATTATATAACTATAATCAACTCAAAACTTAGTCTGGAAAACTCATTTAAAATTCTTTATAAAGTATACTTTTATGACTCAATAGTATAATACTATTTGCAAAAACAATTTAACTAGCAATGTCCATATGGCCAACAAAGACTTTGAGAACCATGCACTTTAATGAATGACCATGTAAGTGGCCTTGCATGTTCTGCACTTTTAGCCTGGGGTCTGTGCAGGATGATGCATTAAATCTAGAAATATCAGCACAATGAAATTAGTCTTCTAGTTTTAAATAATTCATTTAATGGCATTACCATTCTATATTCAGCACAAAATTTTTCTTTGTTTGAAAGACTAAGAAAATACCTGGAATTTTTTTGTATTTGTTTTTAATGTCAGGGAAACACAATATAATTTGCTTTAAAATCCTCTAGACCAAGCATTTTAAGAAAATTAGAATTTCTCCTTGACCAGCATCTCCACAATTCCATGATGACTTGTAGAAATGACATAATTTATAATCTCATTAGTTTTTTTGAAGTGAAACTTAATTTATATGAACAACCTAAATACAATCACGGCTAATTTGAGGGAATGTTTCATTGGCCTGCAGCTTCTCACCAAATATTAGCAGACAGAGTTGAAAGCCTCTATGCAGAACAGGCAGATGCACTTCTCCACTTCTCAGCAATGAGGTTTAAATGGCTTTAAAATGGTTTGGTCAAAGCTCTTCAACTATACATAAAATCACTGGAGGTCAAAGAAAAGCTTCTGCCTAATGGAGTCGTGAGTCTAAAGGAGGTTCTATCTAAAAACCATTATCTTAAAGAAAATCAGAACCAGTGATAGAAAACTAAGTCCAATATTGCACAATTCGACAAAACCTTATTTCCTCTTTCCTTCCACTGATCATATTCTAATCTTCGATCTAATATCAATGTACTTATTTTAATATGGTAATTTCATTTAAAGGGGGTGATTACTTAATACAAATTGAAATTAAAGTAAACATTCTACATTATCCCTTCAGCAAAACTGATGTTTCTTTTTGAAAATACCTTAATTTTGAAATATACACTTGTGTATTTTTAATATGATAATTTTAAAGAACAATCATGGAAAAGAAATTGTGCTTTATTGTGGTGCTGAGGATTGAACAGTGTGGACTGAGCCAAGGGGATTGTAGATGGTGCTGTACCACTGAGCTACATTCCTAGCCCTACCTAAGAAATTATACAAACACATCTTCCTATTAAACAGTGTCACTATTAAAATATAGTATTTAGTGAGGAAGCTCCCCTGCTGCCATCCCAGGCTCCGAGGGCCAAGAAGGTGAGCCGGTCCCAGCACCCGGAAGGAAGTTCCCTGCCTTCATCCCAAGCTTCTAGGGCAGAGAAGCTGAGCCAGTCCCAGCACCCGGAAGGGAGCTCCCCCACTGCCATCCCAAGCTCCTAGGGCAGGCAAGGTGAGCCACGTGGGCACCAGAAGCACACACCCCCCCCGTGGAAATAAGAATAAACAAGCCTCAAAAACAGACTTCCAGATCACCTACAGCAATCCCAAAGGGAAAGGAGATGGAACAATCTGATACTCAACCACCTGGACTCTCTGAACTGGCAACAAAAGAGGATCTGGGAAAAATGAAATCAGAAATAATTACTCAGATAACAGCAAAGATTTTGTCCATGGTGCAAGACATGATTAATAAATCTAGAGAGGACACAGATAAAAAAATAGAGGATCTGAGGAATATGATGGAATCCCAAAATAGGAAACAAATGGAGTCCATAAAAGAGATACAAACAGGTTTCCAAGAGAATAAAAACTCTATCGAAAGTCTGCGCAGCAGAATGAACCAATGTGAGGACAGAATTTCAGGTATAGAAGATAAGATTGAAATTAGTGACCAGGAAAAGAAAAATTGCTTTAAGATTGTAAGGGAACACAAGAAATCAATCCAGCAGCTGCTAGATGATGCAAAGAAGAATAACATAAGACTGATTGGAGTCAATGAAGAAAGAGGAGAGAGTGCAGATGACATCAAAAATCTGTTCACAGAAGTGATGGCAGAAAACGTCCCAAGGGAGGGAAAAGAACTTGACATACAGATAAGTGAGGCATATAGGACTCCAGCTAGCCTTAATCAAAAGAAATCTACACATAGGCATATAATAGTTAGGATTCCAGAAATCCAACAGAAAAATAAAATTCTACAAGCAGCCAGAGAAAAGAAACAAATCATATACAAAGGAAAGCCCATCAGAATCACAGCAGACTTCTCAATGCAAACCCTCAAGGCAAGAAGAGCTTGGAGTGATGTATTTCAAGCCCTAAAGGAAAACAGCCTCCAACCCATATTGATGTATCCTGCAAAACTATCTTTCAAAATCGCTGGAGAAATAAGATACTTTCATGATAAAGAGCACCTCAGGAACTTCATGAATATCAAACCGGCACTCCAAAAAATTTTAGACAATACCCTAGGAAAAGACAATGAGGATCACAACCCCAGGAAACCCAGCAGAATGAATCCATTGGGCATGACAAATTAAACGCAAAGGGGGAGAATCCAACAAAAAGAAAAAGTCATGACAAGGCTTTTAAAACTTTTGACTTCATCTCCCTAATGAGGGTATAATTCAATCTTATTATTGTACTGATTAGTATTTTTCTGATTCTAGAATTGCACACCATTCCTTGTGCTATACTGGCTATTTATCATCTTCTTATGTCTACATTTTAATTGGGTTGTCTATTAATGAGCTGTAAGAATTCTTTATATATTCTGGTCATAGGTTATATGCATTGTAAATATGGTCTGTTTAAGGACTACTTTTCATTTTAATGATGTCATTTAAAGTTCTAAATTTTGATGGAATCTCATTTATCAATTTCTTTCTTTTGTACATCATGTTTTTTGTATCCTAGGTAGTTCTTGCCTACCCTGAATTCATAAATATTTTCCCTTATAATTTCTTCTCAAAGTTTTATACTTTTAGGCTTTCTTATTTAGGTTCATAGATCCCTTCAAGTTATTTTCATGTATGGAAATAAAGGGTTGAGGTTAATTTTTTATATACGGATACCAGGTGTTCTAGTGCCATTTACTGAAGACACTATCTCTTCCTCGGCTCTTGAATTGAGCTTATATTCTATAAAATGCTAATGTTAAATAATCTTTCAAAACTCAGTGGACCATATATGTGTGGTTCTATTTCTAGATTCTCTGTTTTATTCCAATGATCTATATGTCTTTCCTTACACCAACACTGCCTTGATTACTGTAGCTTTAGAAGAAGTCTTAAAATTGGGTACTAAATGTCTTCCAACACTGTTTTTGTTTTTGTTTTTGGCTTTTCTGGGTCCTTTGTACTCCTACATAACTTTTAAATTTCAATATCCAATTCTTCATTTATAGCAAGTATACACAGACCTGAATTTTTTTATATACCTTGTGTTTTCTAATCCTGCTAAATTCAAGTACAAGTTCTAGGGGCTCGTAGAGATTTCTTAGTATTTTCTCTGTAGATGATCATTTCATCTACATATAAAGATTTTGCTTCTGCTGGGCCAATCCTATCCTAGTTGTGTCATTTTATTGCCAGACTATTTTGGTTTAGACCTATGTTTCAAAGTCTAATGGACAGATGAAGAGTAGGCATATATGTCCTTGTTCCCCACTTTAGGGAGAAAGCATTGTATTGTCTCCATTCATAGAAGGAGTTTTTGTTGGAAGTATGGAGTACATGTCTTTGATCTGTTGAGAAGGTTATGTTCTACTTCTAGTCTCCTGATAGCTTTTACCATGAACAGCTGTAGTAGAATTTAGTCCAATACTTTTTCTTCAACTAGTGACAGGATCATATGGCTTTCTCCTTTCCTCTGTTAAAATGATGACTTTTGGGGGTGGATCTTCCAATGCTGAACCAACACTGCCATTCCTATAATAAAACCACTTTCTACATACTGCCAGATCTGACTTCTAAGAGTTTGTTTTGTTAAACAAATTTCTATCTATGTTCATACGTTTTTCTTCTATTATCTTTATCCAGTTTTAGGATTAGCACAATGTTGAGCTCCTAAAATGAGGGGAGAAGTGTTCCTTCTTTTTTCTGCTTTAAATGTTTGATATAATTTATCAGATAAAATGTTTATGAGCTAGGCTTTCAAGCTAGGAATATAGCTAGGCTTTCAAGCTAGGAATATACTTTCTTTGATGGGTGCTATTCAAATTTTATATTTCCTCCAGAGTTAGTTTCATTAATTTGTCTTCCAAGGTACTTCTTAGAAGTTGTCAAATTTATTTCAAAAAAGATTGTTGTAAAATGCTTTCTATATCCTTTTAAATTCTGTAAAATCTGTGGTAATGTGTCCTAGATCTTAATATTGTAATTTAAAAAATGTATAACTGATATTGTGTAACAGGAAGAAAAGGTCTAAAAAAACAGGGGAATTGGAAGGGGTAGGGAAAGGGAAAAAGGGAAAGGAAAAAATATGAGAAGAGGAAAAAAATGGAAACAAGGTCTTTGCAAATAGGGAAGGGTGGAGGGGGTTGTTGAAGGGAGGGCAAGGGAAGGGGGAAAAAAATAAGAACCAAGATACTCATGTAATGGTACAAGATCCCAATGATGACTGTAACTATATTTTACACCTAAAATGTACCAATAAAGTTACTGGGGAAAAAAAAGTAAGAACAAAAAAATAAAATAAAATAAAAAATAAAATATAGTATTTAGGGCTGGGGATTTAGCTCAGTGGCTTCCGCCTGCTGCGTAAGCGCAAGGACCCAAGTTCGATCCCTGGTACAAAAAAAAAAAAAAATATATATATATATATATATATATATAAAAATATATATATATATAAATATATATAATATTTACATTTGTGTAATATTTTTACTTCTCATGAGCCTCCACATTCTAGGAATCACTCTTGCCTTCTGAAACATGATAACTCTAGAAAAAACAGCAAGGACAACTTGTGGAATGGATGGGTCATCATCAGTTGACATGGATGTTGACATGGACGTTGACATGTACGTTGACATGGATGACAAGTGTAACAACAGAATTTACCTGGAAAAACACCTGCCTATGAGTTGAAAGGGTCATGAGCAATACGTGATTATCCCATCCAAGTTCAGAGGAACAGATTGGATCTTTCTGAGGCAGCTTAATTCTCATCCGCTAGCCCCAACTGTCTGCTTAAATGTCTTTTCAGATGCTCTGCCAACTAGGAACCTTGGAGACATCACATTGTCACTTCAGGCTTTTGGTCTTTCACATAAAAATCCAGGAATATCAGTGATTTATGTCTCTCACACTTAATTAGAACATTTAACCCATTAGAGGTGAGTATGAAGGTATTCAGTATTTCAGTCAATGAATTTCTCTGACAGATAGGGTGAGTTAATTCAGTGAAGCAGAATCCAATCAATTCTTGGTTCCTAAGGACTCTCACATCAATACACTTCTTCATATTTTTTATTACTGTCACCTTAGTCTAGGGCCTAATCATCTCCCATTTGAACCAATGCTCTCATCAAGTAATTTCATTCTCTACCTATAGCCTATTTCCAATCTAATCTTTCATTCATAATTTCCCAAATCAGTCTTGCTAAGATGCCTTTTTAAACTTATTATTCTCTTGCTCAAAAATGTAAATGGCTTTTCAGGGCTTTCTAGTATGTTCAATTTTTCAGGCCTTCATATTCAAGGCCAAACATAATCCTTAACCAATCTTTCTAAAGTTTTCTACTGTTGCAGAAATCTCGGAAAGAAATACACGGAGACACAGAATTTGGATAAAATAATAAAATTTCTTCTCGCGAGTGGGCAGGAACACCAGAAACAGGTCTGGTTACTATCCGCACCCCCTTTGTTCAGCGTTTCCCTTTTTATATCCTTTTTAGCCAATATCTCATCCCTAGTGTTTTCTGATGTGTAAATACTGTTCCAGTTCTGATTTACAAGTCACAGACAAAAGATAGGCACATATACATCATAAATTCACCCTGGCATGGGTAACTTTGTTAGGTTAATGAAGTTACAGGTTAGAGTCAGATAACCGACACCTTAAACAAAGAGTTATGGGATAAGCAAATCTTGAAAGAACACATTACTTATTTTGCTTCTACAACGACCTTAATATTCAATCTATTAAGTTATCTAAAACTTTTCCATATCACTACTACTGCCAGGTATGGTGGTACATGCCTTTAATCCCATCACTCTGGGAGGCTAAGGCAAGAGGATTGCAAGTTCCAGCTCAGTCTGGGCAACTTAGCAACTTAGTGAGACCCTGTTTCAAAACACAATAGTAAAAAATAAAAGGGGTAGGGATGTAGCTGAGTGCAAAGGCTTTGTTTTCAATCCCCAGTATTATCACCACCACCACCACCACCACCAAAAAAAAAAAGAAAATACTTTACATTTTATAGTCCATAAGTCTTTGCTCCAAGTACTGAAGTCAACCCTTGCAATGGGTAAAGAAGCAATCACTATGAAAATCAGAGTTGAGATGTGATCCAACAGAACACCTCCTCCCCTCCCCTCCTTCTTCACAGAAACAGGCGTGGACCAGAGTTAGCCCAGGAGCCACAATTAATTGAATGGTGGTTGTCTAGGAAAATCTTTATTCTCACAAGTTGGTCATTTATTGTGTCATAAAACAGATGCTCAACTCTGTTCCTAGTTCTAGGACACAGGCATGCAGGATAAATTAGCTCTTATATATACCTTGGCAAAGCTGATAATCTTCACACCAAAAACGACTCGACAACTGCACCACCAGTGCTGTGAACAATACTTGACTTGGCCAGAAGCAAAGCTTCATGATGGCATAGGTCATTTTTATCATGTCCTGGGCAGGCGGAAGACAATGTAAAGAGAAGAAATGAAGCATGTGTCAAGAGAACCTAACAGTGAATTTAGAGGCTGACCAAGATGTAGGCAGGCCTGGATAAGGAGGAAAGATGAATCCAGAAAATGTGCCTGGGGACAGACTGAAAATGTTTAATGCCTTACTAATGAGTTCAGCTTAGTTTCTTTGAGCCTTATTTCTGAACAGGAAGCACTGCTTTTTGACTCTTGTACTTTGAGAAACCCACATATCACAGGTTTTACAGAAACTAACTGCATTCTTGCCTCACTCAAGAGCTGGTATTTAGTACCAGCAAATGTGACTTGGTAGCCTTGATTATCCACTAAGTGTTTACTCTTAAACAAACATGCATGAGGACCCAGACAAATGCTTTTCCACATCTCTTCTTTTCTGAACAAAAGGGGACTCAGTCCAAACGCCTGGGAAGTTTGCAGCTGGTTGACCACAGGGAGGACTGCAGCCTGCGGGAAGATGTAAATACTTATCTGGGAAAAGAAGCAAATTAAATAACTTGACAAGCTTTCTTCTCAGCATGAAGACAACAGATTTTCGTTAACACATTACCATTTGCCAGTACAATTGAGGGTCATGCTTTAATGCTTACCTGATTCAGGAGATCACAGGAGACACCACAATTATGCAAGACTACAGAGGAATCTTTTAATGAATACTCAACAAATCGTATCATTTTTAAATTAGTATATATGTGGTTCAGGCCCTAACACACGTGGACCATGACACTGACTTTTACACTGGAACATATGGAAATTGAACCCTAAATCTGTAAATAAACTTGCTTTTATTTTAAAAAGTAAGAAACACAGCTTTCATGTTAATTACTAATCATTTGTATTTTGTCTTTTAATTAAAAAAATACATTTTGATATTTTATAAAAAGGTTTTTACAAAGGTTTCAAAATACATAGAATACAAATTTTGGAGGTAATGTACATTTATAAAGTTAAGGAAAAGGAACATATTTTGTTTAACATTTTGCTAACTTGATTTATAGTGATTAAATATTTAAATGTGTGATATACAAACCTTCATGGGCTGGACCTTATAAACATAAGGAAAGGCCTACTATTTGTAATGTGAATTCACTGATGCTAATTTTTACTATTTTTACTTATGTTACAATGTATTTCAGATATAAAAACCACAAAGCATAATATATGAGCATTTGTGCTGTCACTACTTCCACCCTGTCGAGACAGTAAGCCCCAGTAAGTTCTTGCCCACTGTACTCCTCCCATCGCATTTACTCCCATCCCCTTCGGAGGCAGCTCGCATCCTGACAAATTCTTTACAAATATGTTATCTATTTGTTCTTGATGTCTAGACAAGGTTGATCATAATTATACTAATAAACTTGCATAAATATCTTAATCTGCAGATTGCTTTTGGATTTAAGTAGATGGTAAATCATATTTACGAAAAGTAATGGTTTGGAATTTTTTTTCTCATCCCTACCTCTTGTGTTTCTTTCTTATCTTAATATGCATTGGCACGGACCTTTAACATGAAGTTCTACAGGGGAAGTTAAGAGTGAGCTTGCATTTTTTCATTGAGTGTAATAGCTGCTTAGGTTGATGATATTGTATTAACAAGCAGAATGATGTGATCAAGAGTGATTTCAGAAAAATCTTTAGTGACAGGAGGATGAATTAGAGCAGAATTATATTAAGAGTCATAGTATAAAAATCATTTTTATTTAATGCAAAAGCCAAGGGCCCCATCAGTATAACAAACCTCCTGGTATGACTATGAGCACTATAATTAAAAAATTGCATTTTCACTTGATTCACTAAGTTGTATAAATTTTAATATACCACCAGTTCCCAATGGTCCCACTATGGATAATGTCTAAATGCATGTTTATTGTGATTAATTACAAGTTCTGTACATGTCTCCACTAAACAGAAAAGAATTATCCAAGTTACTAAAAAGCTGGCCTTCTATTTCTTTTGCAAGTCACACAAAACCAATAAGATACTGATATAGAGCAAAGTTTTTTTTTTATTATCCAACAAGCTTTGGAAAATTAAATATTTGTAAAGAAGGCCATTTCCTAGAACCTTATCAAAAGAGAATTATTTCAACAGTTTGGTGTTTACAAAGTCATTTATACAGTTTGGTGTTTATTAAGAGAAATGGAGAGTAAATATAAGTGGACAGTAAAAACACAGCAAATATTTTATAAGTATATAGCCATCTAAATAAAGCAATCACTCTCACACCTCGAGTAACAGTATATTCAATAACAGAGTCTTCTTCTCTTATAGGCCCCTCAAGTTTCCTCTTATCTATGTAGACCCAGTTATGTAGATACCAATTCTATCTGAGAAATTATTATCAGGACTAAACTCTCATTTTAAAAATCATAAAAGCTTATAAAATAGCTAAATTAATAACCTGAATATATTTCACTGAATCATGACTCTTGACCCTCCATCAGTAAACATATACTTCTAATAAAATGAACATGCTTCATCCTGTAACTAAACTGCCCCAAGGAATATTATCTGCCATAGCAATGAAGTCTAAGGACAATTCTGCTGACATCCTCCTATCTGAAAATGAAATCATGTGGAAAATGATTTTGAAACTAGCAGAATAATTAAGACAAAGGACAAAATTTGATTTGGTAGAATCGGAAGCTTAGACTGACTCTGTTCTTAGAAGGAGGGATGATATTATTTACTTTACAAGTATATTATGCTTCTGTGATTTCTTTAAAATCATGTGCTCTTTATGTCATAATCATGAAGCAAAGAAATGTAACCACAGTGAAGCAACTCCTGAGGGATTCTTTGTTGCTTTTTGCTATAAGAAGACTTCTCGCTTGTGAAGATTGCTCTAGAGAATGGGCTCTCTTCTGAGGCTTAGCTATCTGTAGTTATACAGATATTTTCATTACAATGACTTCCCTTTAAAATGGTTTTAACCTTTTCTTGAAATGCACACCTTTGTCTACACCAGTCTAATGAAAATTATATATAAAAAATGCGGGGTTGCTAGGTTCCAGCACTATTAAAGGGAGCTGAGAAAAAAACTGAAAAAAACCACTAAGGTATGGTTTTATGACTTTAGGAACCATAGCGCTGTAGCTATCATTATTTTTTCTATAAAACATAGATGATTTTAGTTCCTAACAAACATTTTTAACGAATAAGCATGTACTATAAAACAATAAGAAAATACAGCCAATTAAAGTCTAAGCAATATTTTTCAGAAAATTTGTGAACAGAACACTTTACTTGGATCCCTGTCAACACAGTCTAATGATCTTTTTCTTTATTTGAAAAAGGCTGATTTTAAATAACAGCTACTCTAACAGCAGTAGAGAACTTACACAAGGAAATGCTACACTTCAACAATAAAGAAAATGAAATGTCAATTTATTCTCCTAAGTCCATACAGTATAAGCAAAGTATTTTCAGAGCAGCTGAAAGCCATTAACCATTCCAGGCATATACTACTTCATTCACAAAGCACACAGCATCTATGGTAACTTATGTAATGCAAGAGTTTACCAAATTATTACTATTGTCACCAATATTAGAATATTCTACCAAATGCTCCTAGGAGATTTCACAGGTTTTTCTTATGAGTTTCTAGTACACAAATATACCCCTCTTTTAAGAGGCTCTGAAAACCTTCAGGTGTGGAGTATTTGTTACACTGTCGTGACCACCTTATTGGCTGCTTCCCCCATGCTCTCCTCCTTCCAGGGTAGGGATTACCCTCAGTCATCCTTGTACCTGTTGACTTTTTTACCTGCTCCTCTGGGCATCAAGGTTCTATTCAGCCTTGGAAATACTAGTGGGAAAAGGATTAGGAAGATTCATAGGTTCAGTACATCTTATTATCCATGATTTGAAATTTCTTCTTTTACAGTTTCTGAATACTTTAACTATATCTGAAAACTCCATCCCAATGTCTTTCTTAGTTACAAGATCTCAACAACATCAAAAGGACCCTTCGACACACCAGCTGCCAGTGTGGCCATGTGGTCAGACCCACGTAGTTGCACACTGTTCCTTCCAACTTGACCCGCCTGCTTGCATCAAGGAGACTGTGAGGTGACCCCCTCCCCGCTACCCCCCAGGCCCACAGGGCACAGGCTTGGCCTCTTGGCTGTGCAGCTACCCAGTTCCACACTACAGAGGCACAGGGGACATAAAGGCCATTGTCCTGAGTTGCAGAGGTAAACAGCAGAGAGAGGGCCTCTTTCAGGCTCCCTGATGAAAATTGAAGCCCACTGGAAAAGTGAAGAGAATCTATGCCATACAGGCACAACAGACCACCATACTGGGTAAGTTGGAGGGAACATTACCTCCCATTTGACCCTGGACTATTTTCACAGGAAAGACAGCTTGAACCTGTAGTAGAGATGTATGGAGTTTGGCCCTATGGGAGGGCCAGGAACTCAATTTGGGACTTGCAGCCAAAAGTCTGTCTGAATCTCAGGGGTCTGT
Organism: Heterocephalus glaber; assembly: GCF_053883595.1. Classification (NCBI taxonomy): domain Eukaryota; kingdom Metazoa; phylum Chordata; class Mammalia; order Rodentia; family Bathyergidae; genus Heterocephalus; species Heterocephalus glaber. Next base: position 18,505,671 of record NW_028258156.1, on the reverse strand, counting down.
GACTGGCTTACTGGGACTCATTGACTTATAACTGACAGTACCAAAAACAAAAAAATGAAAAGACATTTAAGCAAGCCACAAACCCAGGCTTCCACCCCACAAAAGGCAATTTCTGGGGAAAACGAGGTGGAAAAGTCTGATAATCAACCACCTGGACACCCTGAACTAATAGCACAGGAAGTAACAAAACAGATGAATGAGGTGCTAGAAAAACTCAAAGCAGAAATAATCTCCCAGATAACTACAGAGATAGTGAGCAGAGTGAAAGACATAATTAGAGGCTCTAGAACAGAAACAGATTAAAAAACTAGATGAGCTCAGAAGCATGCTGGAAGCCATCAAATGCCCAGTAGAAGAAAGAAAAAGAAACATGATTGCCCAACATAAGATAGAAATGGAATCCATGAAACAGATTCAAACAGATATTCAGGAGATTAAAAACTCCACTGAAAGCATGCATAGCAGATTAAGGGAATCTGAAGATAGAATATCAGATATAGAAGACAGGATTGCAGTTAAGGACCATGAAAACAGAGATTTCTTAAAAATAGTAAGGGACCATGAGAAATCAATCCAGCAGCTGCTAGATGATGCAAAGAAGAATAACATAAGACTGATAGGAGTGCATGAAAAAACAGGAGAAAATAAAATTGACATTAAAAAAACTGTTCAGAGAAGTAATAGTAGAAAACTTCCCAGACAGAGGTAGAGAATTGGACATTCAGACAAGTGAGGCATATAGAACTCCAATTAGCCATGATCAAAAAAAATCTCTGCCTAGACACATAATAATTAAGATCCCAGAAACCCAACAGAAGAACAAAATCCTACAGGCAGTTAGAGAAAAGAAACAAATCACCTATAAAGGAAAGCCTATCAGAATCACAGCAGATTTTTCAACACAAACCCTCAAGTCAAGGGGAGCCTGAAGCGAATTATTTCAAGCCCTAAAAGAAAATAACTTCCAACCTAGACTGTTGTATCCTGCAAAATTATCTTTAAAAATTGATGGAGAAATTAGATACTTCTATGACAAAGAACACCTGAGAAATTTCATGGATACCAAACCAGCACTCCAAACAATCCTAAGCTATATCCTATAAAAACATAATGAAGATCACAACTACATGAGGCCCAACAGAGGGAAGCCACTAGGCAAGGTAATAAACTAAAGTGAAAGGAAAAAAACCCCACAAGAAATAAAAGAATCACCAATAGGAAAACATCATGAAAAGGATGACTCAATATCTATCAATTATAACTATCAATGTCAATGGTCTCAATTCACCAATCAAAAGAAATAGACTAACAGAATGGATTAAGAAGCAAAATCCAACAATATGCTGTATACAAGAAACACACCTAACTCAAAAAGAAATTCATAGACTGAAAGTAAAAGGATGGAAAACAGTTCTCCATGCCACAGGAACCCAGAAAAAAGCAGGGGTAGCAATTCTATTTGCTGACAAACTAGATTTCAAACTAAAATTAATTAAGAGAGACAAAGATAGTCATTACAGCCTTGTGAAGGGAACAGTCCAAGAGGAAGAGATGACAATCATAAATATATATGCACCAAATATGAGTTCTCCCAACTATACAAAACAAATATTAATGGAAATGAAAAATCAAAGAAGCTCTAATACAATTGTAGGGGGATCTTAATACCCCTTTATCACAATTAGACAGATCATCTAGACAAATAATTAACAATGAAATTCTAGAAATGAACCAAGCTATTGAACAAATGGACTTAATAGATCTTTACAGAGTGTTCCACCCCACAAAATCAGAATACACATTCTTTTTGACTGCACATGGGTCATTCTCTAAAACAGACCACATGCTAGCTCATAGGACATGTCTAAGTAAATGTAAAAGAATTGAAGTTACCCCATGTATATTTTCAGACCATAGTGCAATAAAATTGGAGATCAATGACATAAGAAACTGCAAAACATCCACAAATACATGGAAATTAAATAACACACTCTTGAACAACCAATGGGTCAGAGAGGAAATTAAAGAAGAAATTAAACAGTTTCTACAAGTAAATGATAATACCAGTACAACATACAGGAATCTATGGGACACAATGAAAGCAGTTCTATGGGGGAAATTCATAGCAGTGAATGCCCATATTAGGAAAACAGAGAGAACTCAAATAAATAACCTAATGCAGAACCTCAAGCTCCTAGAAAAAGAAGAGTATAACAAACCCCAAGTTTGCACAAGAAAGGAAATCATAAAGATTAGAGCAGAAATAAATGCAATGGAGACTAAGAGAATGATACAAAAAATTAATGAATCAAAGAGTTGGTTATTCAAAAGAATAAATAAAATCAACAAACCCTTAGCCAACCTTATCAAAAAAAGGAAAGAAAAGGCTCAAATCCATGCAAGCAGGAATGAAAAAGCTGAAGTCACAACAGATCCAGGAGAAATCCAAAGAAAATCATCAAGTCTTACTTAGAGAACCTGTACTCTTATAAAATGGAAAACACAGAAGAAATGGACAGATTCCTAGATACATATGAATTGCCAAAGTCAAATGAAGAAGATATAGAAATTCTAAACACCCCAATTTCAATGACTGAAATTGAAAATGTAATACAAAATTTACCAACAAAGAAAAGCCTAGGTCCTGATGGCTTCACTGATGAATTCCACAAGATATTTTAAAAAGAACTATCACCATTACTCTTTAAACTTATCAAGGAAATTGAAAGAGAAGCAAAGCTTCCAAATTCATTCCTGGAAGCAATTATTACTTTGATTCCAAAAGCAGGGAAAGACACAACCCAAAAAGAGAACTACAGACCAATCTCCCTAATGAACATAGATGCAAAAATCCTCAACAAGATACTGGCAAACAGAATTCAAAGGGTCATCAAGAAGATCACACACCCTGACCAAGTCGGATTTATCCCAGGGATGCAAGGATGGTTCACCAATCATAAATCAACAAATGTAATACACTATATTAACAGAGTCAAGGACCAAAACAACATGATCATCTCAATAGATGCAGAAAAGGCATTTGATGAAATCCAACACCCATTTGTGATAAAAATTGCTACAGAAAATTGCAATAGAAGGTATTTATCTTAACTTGATTAAGGCTATCTATGAAAAACCAACAGCCAACATCATACTAAATGGTCAAAAACTGAAAACTTTCACGTTAAAATCAGGAACAAAACAAGGATGCCCACTATCAACACTCCTGTTTAATATTGTTTTTGAAATATTAGCCACAGCAATTAGAAAAGAAAAAGAAATAAAAGGAATAAAAATAGGAAAGGAAGAAGTTAAACTGTCATTATTTGCTGATGACATAATACTTTACATTTAAGACCCAAAATACTCTGCTAGAAGACTTCTAGACTTAATTGACAGATTTAGTAGAGTAGCTGGATATAAGGCCAACACTCAAAAAATAATAGCCTTTTTATATACAAATACTAGACTCACTGAGAGAGAAATTAGGGAAACAATTCCTTCTACAATAGCATAAAAAACAATGAAATATCTAGGAGTCAATCTAACAAAGGAAGCAAAAGACCTCTACTCTGAAAACTATAGCACTTTGAAAAAGGGGATTGGGCAGGATATAAGAAAATGCAAAGACATCCCTTGTTCCTGGGTAGGAAGAAGCAATATAGTGAAAATGGCCATACTTCCAAAACTATTATATAGGTTCAATGGAATCCTGATTGAAATTCCAACAATATATTTCAAAGAACTAGAGAAAACAGTCCAAAAATTCATTTGGAACCAGAAGAGACCTAGAATAGCAAAAGAAATCTTAGGCAACAGAGATGTGGCTTGGGGCATTACAATCCCCAACTTGGAACTATACTACAAAGCTACTGTGATAAAAACAGCATGGTATTGGCAAAGAAACAGACCTGAGGATCAGTGGAATAGATTAGAAGATGCAGGAACAACTACAGATATGGTCAGCCACCTCATCTCTGACAAAGGAGCCAATCACCCTCATTGGAGGAAAGATAGCCTATTTAATAAATGGCATCAGAAAAACTGGATTTCAACCTGTCAGAGATTAAAACTAGATCTACATCTATCACCATGCACTAAACTGAGATCTAAGTGGATTAAAGATCTAAATATTAGGACTGAAACACTAAATTTGCTGGAAGATAAGTTAGGTAGAACTCTTGAAGATATTGGTATAGGTAAATATTTTATGAATATAACCTCAGTGGCAAGGGAACTAGCACAAAGAATCAACAACTGGGATCTTGTCTTATTAAAAAGCTTCTGCACTGCAAAAGAAACCACCAACAGAGCTAAGAGACAACCTACAATGCGGGAATCAATTTTCAGCAACTGTACCTTAGACAAAGGACTACTATCTAGAATATATAAAGAACTGAAAAAAATCAGACCCCCAAAATTCAAAGACCCAATTCAAAAATGGGCATCTGAAATGAACAGATATTTCTCAGACAAAGAAGTAAAAGCAGAAAATAAATATATAAAAAAATGTTCGACATCACTGATTATTCGAGACATGTAGATGAAAACAACACTGAGATTCCACCTCATCCCACAAAGAATGGCTGCTATTAAGAAATCAATTAATAACAAATGCTGCCGGGGGTGTGGGGAGAAAGGAACCCTTCTCCATTGTTGGTGGGAGTGCAGACTAGTGCAACCACTGTGGAAATCAGTATGGAGATGCCTCAAAGAACTAGGACTAGAGGTCCCATTTGACCCAGCTATTCCCCTGATGGGTATCTTCCCCAAAGAATTAAAAAAATCATACCACAGCGATTTATGTTTATAGCAGCACAGTTTGTAATAGCAAAAGCTTGGAAACAGCCCAAGTGCCCATCAACTGGAGACTGGATAAAGAAGATGTGGGTCTTTTTAAAAATAAAATGGAGTACTACTCAGCCATAAAGAACGAGAAACTAGAGACATTTATAGCTAAATGGATGCATATTGAGGCCATCCTCTTAAGTGAAATAAATAGGACACATATATGTAAATACCGAATAGTTTCTCTAGTGTGAGAAACTGACAGTGTAAGTAAGGATACACACGGATGAAATGGCCAAATAACATATTTCTTGGATTGTGTTTCTATCACATGTCATATGACTGTATGGAAATTTAAATTAGGGAGAAGTTTGGCTTATGTGGAGTCTGCTAATTGGAGGTTTTTTTCCAGATCATTATTTGTTCAATGTTGGTTTTGGGGACCTTTCTGAAACAAATCACAGCCCCTGGTGTCTTCTTGGTGCTTGAGATGCTTTTTTAAGTTATATGGAAAAATGTTTAAGTGCTTTTCAGTTTTGTTTTGGTTGAGTTTTATTGTATTTGAATATTATTGTAGGTTTTTTTCCTCCTCCATTGTTCTTCTTTGAGTGGTTTTAATTTTTTGTATGTGCGTGTGTTTGATAATAAATTTATTTAATAAAAAAAGGACCCTTCTTTTCATTCTTCCTACAATGGCAAGAATCTCGTTCCTGCCTTGATCATATATTGTATTCTCTTTTTTTCACCAAAAATGAACAAGGGAGGAAAAAATTTAAAACAAGTATGATTAGATACTAAACCTCTTCAAATTTCCATTTTCTACATATATTACCTCATCCAGTAACTTTTTTCTCACTAATGTAATTCGTGTTTTTCCTGATCCACAGGCCAAATCTAGCAGGCTCTCAAAAATGTCTCTTTTCAGCCTAAACAAAAGGCTTTGCAGGATGTGAAAACATGAACTTGACTTTTTTCCTTCACTTTTTCACTTGTTTTTAAAAACTGAAAACTTTTCATTGTATGAACTTCAAAAAAATTCTATGTAATTTTAATCTTTATTTTCCATTCTTGTATATATCATCACTTTCAGGCTATCAGCTGAATTTACTTGTAAATAATATTTTAATGTTTGGTTGTGGCTAAAATTGTCATCTTCTATTAGACATATTTTCTTCAAAACTTCTCTAGGAGTGGGCCGGCAATTTAGCTCAGTGGTGCCAGTGCCTGCCTCACAAGTGGCAAGGTCCTGATTATGATCCTCAGTACAAAAAAACCCAAAACTGTAGGGGGCTAATACTTTACTAGGTATCAGTGAAATAAATGACCAGCTCTTTTTTCAAAAGACTTGGATATTAAAAGAATGCGTATTTTGTATAACTTGTAGTTTCTTTTCTCACATAGAGAAGATATATCACAATCATTTCTGAATCTAAATTGTTCAGTTCTGCTTCATGGTCCCTGAACACAAATTGTTCACAAGGTGACACTATGATCACAAACTTAAAAATCAAAGTGCATTTATACAACTTGGAAAGATTATCTTTGTGCTTTGAAATGTTTAAAAAAAAAGTGCTTCTTCTAATGTCCTTTGATCAATATAATTAAAATAATTTCTTTTATTTTAGATACTATCAATTTAGTATTTGATTTTAAAATTTAATTTACAGTGTAATTTACAATATAATTATAATTTTTTATTTCAGATACTATCAATTTAGTATTTGATTTTACATTCTAGAATTTTTATTATGACATTTTTTTCTTATGACAAATCATTATGCAGCAATAGTGAAAATATCTCAGTGGCTTATGACTTAAAGGTAGATAAAAATAATACAAAAACTTCAAAGACAGAAAGCACACAAGCTAAATGGAGGCTATGGAAAGAACCATATTTGTGTTTTCACCAAAAAAGAAATACCCATGAGAATAGATATGTGCTGAAATGAATATTTATAACAAATGAAAGAAAGAAATGCTGCATAAATTTTTAATTGATGAGTCTGCTAATGTCAAGTACTTCTTGAAAATTCATACCTATGTATATGTACATACAGATACAAATAAATTTTTTCTTTGAATATTCTGTATTTCTTTGAATATTTATCAGTATCTGTACTAATCAGTTGCTTTGGGGTGCCAGCAAAGAAACTGACAATTTTAGACAATGTACTAATGTCATCTACATGGACATAGTGGTGGTCAAGGGAAAATGATCAATTTCTTTCACTGAGCAAAAGAATTACTAAGACATATGCTTAGACAATGTTTTAAGCAATTAGTAACCAACATATTCACATTTGTTATATGATCCAGTAAAATAGACAATTACCATAATTTGAAAAGAAACTTACGAAAGGTATTCTTCACACTAAAAATTCAAGATGAAGTCATTAATTACTGAATCTACATTATGAGGAGATTGAATATTTTCTGTTATGGTGCAATGATTCAAGAGGTTTATAATAAATATATTTCATAGAGATATTATTATTCATAATCGAAACATTTCATATCCAACCACACTTGTGATATTTTTACCTTCAGCCATAATACCATAAAACATTTTTATGAAACTGAGAGCCAGAGTTAGAAGACATTTACTTTCAATCATTTTAACTCTCTTTAAAAATAACTACTTTTTCTGATTATAAATATAAAACCTTTTTTTGCAAAACATTTAAAATACAGAGAAGTACAAAGGTATAAAAAAGAATTAAGCATAAGCACAACAACTGGAGATAATTAACATAACATTGTATAGTCAGACGTTTAATTTTATATACTCACTTCATAGCATGCACACTATATCATTAATATAGGGTTTTTTTGGTACTGGGAATCGAACTCGGGACCTTGCGCTTGCAAGGCATGCAGCAGAACCACTGAGTTAAATATAGTTAATATAGTTTTTAATAAATATATAATATTTCATCCCCAGAGAAGCCATATTTTATTTACTTTTATATTAGTTTGCTTGAAATGTTCACAAAAATGTTCATTATATGTATGTATGTATGTATATACTTGCTCATATTATCGTGCTCACTTCAGCACCACATATACTTGGTCATTTTATCAATTATTTTATTTAAAGTGGATTTATAGAAGAAGAGAGACTCTTCCTTTTTTCATAAGAAAGTGTAAATCCATACAAGTTATGGGAATAAGAGTTCCATAACCAAGATTATGTAATTTTCTGTTCCATTATATCAACTATGTTTGCAAGAGAATATACTATTTTCTTCTTATGATGTCATCCTTAATAAGTTAGAAGTTTGGGTCTTTGACTATAAGCTACCTAAGATCTATCTCTCTTCCTGTCATAATGTGTTACATTGCTATAAGTTAGTATTACTATCTACTAATAATCCATTGTTTACCTTTCACTCATAAAATTATTCAACTACCTCTCAAGCCCACATATATTTGCAAGAAAATCCAAAAAAGCAAATAAACATATAAAGAAATAAATAGGAAATAATAAAACAAACCTGTAAACAAAGAGTAAGGTATTCTTCTTCTTAATCTTCTTTAGTAGATTACAATTAAAGTCTACTTGAACATAGAAAAATCCAGTTGTATTATGATCAACAATAGGCAGCAATTTAAAGCAACCTAGACAGATTCTGTGATGAAGCATAATTATTGTTCAGAGTTAAAACATGCTAAAAGCAGTTTGAGATATTTTTGAAGTTACTTGGGAGAGAAAAGAAGTTTAAATTTTTAAATTATTTTTTATGGACACAATAAGCATTCTAGACCATCCTGACTACCTTTGAGTTGGTTGTTAATGTCAAAGAAAGTGCATTACCTACTTGCAAAGGGACAAATGTATCAATCAACTACCTGGAAAGCCTTGAACTCACCAAGTTTCCACGTAGAATCTCTACCTATGCTAACTGATAAAAATTTCCACAGAGAATCTTACAGAAATATCATCATTTTCAAAATTATGTTTTAAAAAGTATTACTTTTTGTTTTTATCAGAAAAATATTAAAATAACAAATTATTTAGATACCTATTCATTAATAAATAATGGATTAAGAAATCTCCATATTCAAGTATCACAGTTTAGCTTTACATAAGAATTGTGGGGATTTTAGTTCTTAATTTTTTTCTCTATCCTCTTAAAACTGGAAACATCACTATAAATAAGTTTTCCTAGTCATATTTGCTATTGGAACATAAAACATGAGAGTCCATTCTAAAATAAAAATATGTATATCAAAATTAATGAAATACAGATAGGCTAATACATGATATGAGAAATGTTTCTCTTCATACCAGAAAAGGTATATCACTTAACTTTGACATATAAAAATAATATTAGTTACTGAATGGAAATTGATAGCTTGGTCTAGCTCATGAATTAAATGCCAGTCTGTATAAATATTTTTTCCATTAAAAAGAAAAAGAAGAATCAATACATTTCCAAGTAATTTTGTGCCTCTGATTCAAATTACTGATTCAAGTTACAACAAACACATTTCAATTTAAAACATGATCTAAGCCAAATGGCATTAAGCACTACCAACAATATATCAGTGCTTTGCATGCTATAGTTTCCTTTTGTAACAGATCCAATAAGCTTGTCCTTCCCATGCTATTCTTATCTTTTTTCTTTTTGTAAAGATATCAGTGGTGGGATTTTTCCACATCTGATACACTCTCATGGTTATATTCATAATTCAGTGATTCAAAACAGCACTATTAAGTGCACAGCAAGAATGGGGGCCTTGTAAGAGCCTGACAATAGACAGGATACTGAGGATCATTCAAGTCCCATCTACTCCATACTTTTCTTTCCCAAAGAAGAAAGTGTACAGATTACAACTGACTGAGAAAAACATTAATTCCATAAATAACATCACACCCATTTAACTGAATAATACAATGCAAATCAATCTCAAATTTTAGGAATTTATTCTTAGGAACTAATTATATACCACATGCCTCAAAACGAATAGCAAAATAACATTTTCAACACTTCATTTCACAATCACTGTCCTAACCAATCAAACACAACTAAAGTTAACCAACACTTTAATATGGACTTCACCAACAAGCCGATGAATCAGTATATTTAATCATTTATACAAGAGAAATAAAATTGCTTTTAGGTAATTTATTTTCACTTTCAGGTTTCTACTATATTTCCTCATAACAGACACATCTGCTACATTGCGACATAAAACAATTGCAATATTTTCAGTCTTTGTCTCATCTTTGGTATATCTCACAAAGATTATATTTCTGCATAATTATAATTCATAGGCAATTAAAGGCCTTAGAAATTTTTAAAATTATATTTATAACTAGAAAAAAGGACTAGAAGTAATCTCCTAATATTTTCCCCCACTTATCCATACACTTTTAAACCTGGCTCTATTATTATATGTTCATCCAAAGTTGAAGGAAAATAGCTCCTTCTTTTTGACAACATCACTGGCCTTTCATGCATGATATATAAGAGAAATCATTTAATTCTAATAAGATTTCACATTTAATTTTAGGCAAATCCATGAAGATAAACTTTTATTCACACATTTAAAGGTGTTCAATATTATAATGTGCATACATAACAAAATAGATATGTACAGCTTTCAGAAAATCAAATGGGTAAGGCCAAGCTTAAATAGACCAGGTAATTAGAGCTCAGGTATAGTTTCCATTAACTAAAAAATTCTTTACTTTACATAATGAGTTTCTGCAGGAATCAATAAGCAGAAAAGTTTTGTATGCATTAAAAATGAAAAATGCCCATGTGTCAGGTTATTCACATATTTTATGGACTATATGCATGAAATAAAGTATATCTGTATTCCTGCTATAAATTAAAATGCTAAAAATATCACTTATTAAGGGTGGCAGACCTGCAAAAAAGCACCACCCCAAAAGATGCCTCTCTGCCGTAAGGATTACTTCAAGTTTAAGGCACTTGAAAATCACCAGCTGCAAGAGCATACTAATTTCCCCTTTTCTTCCTGAAAATGGGAGGTAAAAATCTCTCATGTGATAGTTTCCCTTCCTCTAGTAGAAGACAAGAAACATTCTTTGATGGGGAGTCATAGCTGAGAGAATTCAGTAAAACAGACTTGTTAAAATAATTCTTATCTTCCTTCAGCCTCTCACGTAATTTGCTTTTCCACAATTACCTCTCTTTGTTCAACCTAACACAAAACTAGGAAGGTTTTCACATCTTTAGGTCTTCATTTCTTTATCAGAACTCTTGTTCCATGTAAAACTTGTATTAAATTTATATACTTTTCCCCCTTTAATCTGTTTTAATCAATTTAATTATCAGCTCAAAGTGGCACCCAAGGAAGGTAGAAGTAAAGTTTGCCTCTTCTGACACTTAGCAATATGATCACTATGACTCTTGCATTTTTAACTAATGATTTAGAAAATTGATGCCTATGTCTTTACACATTGTATCTACTAACCATTAACTGAAAACATAAGCTACAAAGCATTCCTATGGGGGAAATAAAGATCTTCCAAGTGGGACCAGTCAGCCAGCTGGAAGCAGCTTTTCGTACAATCATACTTGGTATCAACTGCTTTGAAACTCGTCTAATTCAGTACTCGACACAAACCATTCTGTGCTGATACTTCTGTTTGGTGCTCCACACACAAGTGAGAACGTATTAGTATCCCTTGTCTCCTGACTCGCTGTCCTTTCCAGCCAGGACAGTTTGTTTGGTACTTGTAGTTTTGGGGTTCTTCACACCAATTTAAGATGAGTACAGAGGCACCACTGTACTGTGTTGAAGAAGTGTCTAAGTTCTTTTCCATACATGCACACATCCACAAAAACTCGAGAGCTTATATATCTCTCTGACATTTAAAAGCAAATATTCGAATGTAACCTTTTCACTATAAAATTCCCAGTCTCTCTTGGCCTAATTACCTGAGTAAACTATCTGAATGAACTTTTGTTCTCACCTTTGAAATCATATTATATTGGCAACAGGATGAAAGATGACTTACCGGCCCAAAAGAATTGCTGTCAAAACTGTGTCCATGATGATCACCTTCAACCCAGATGTGGCCACGGGGAACTTTGACATACCGGTTTTTGTGTCCCATGGTTCTAGGAACAAACAAGGCAGACACTGAGATAAGAACAGAAAGAAAATTCCACAGCTCAGCATATAAACTTAGGAAGGACAGAAATGATACAAAGATGCAATAGATTTGAGTCTTTTGTGGGAAGGTGGATGCACCTTGAGACCATAATGCTAAGTGAAATGAACCAGATCACAAACTCAAGTGTCACATGGTTTCTCTTATATAAGAAATATAAATAAAGAACAAAATAAAAGACTGATCATAGGAAACAGGGAGATAGATCATTTTCAAGTGGAAAGGGGACCAAGAAATGAAGGGACCGAGGAGGGAGGGCAGGGAATGAAAATACAATTAGGATCTCCAAGGACTAACTTCTCACTAGAAATGTAATTATTATGTACTGCAAACATGTACTAGTAACAACAAAAATGACAAAAGCAATGCAATAGAGAGGTGAACTATGTAACTGGTCAATAACTTCATTTTTAAGTAGAATATAGTTAGGTTACTGTAAATCTATTCACATTTGTTTGATTTCTAGAAGTAGGAATTTTGTGTTTAAATAGAATTCACAAGCACCAAATATAATGTTTTGCTAATTAACTCAATATCTAAATATGTACTTATGAAACTCAATAAATGCTAACAAAATACAGATATATTTGTTTTCTAACATTTGCTTCTGTGTAAATAAATATTTTTTCCAACTCACTCATGGACAGCTGCAATCTTAATTTTTTTCAGTTAAACTTCTCAAACAGACAAGACTTTATAACCTCTTACTCTAAAATTCAGCAATAATAAGAAGAAAAGGAAGGAAAATATCTAGACAATGTCTTGTCAGAAAGTATCATTTGAAAATTTTTGATCACTACTAAAGTAATTTTAAAAACAAAAAACATTTTAGCAATTTTGAAATTATTTAAAGATCAGTGATAGATGATACATACTTAGCAGAATATTCTATATTCTCAATTCTGGCAAGGAAAAGAAATAAGGATAGGTTCTCTCACACAGTGTCTATGGCAACATAAAATGATACAACCTTTTAATCTATATTTCTAATTTGGATCAATTTTGGCAAGTTTTAAGAGACTAAAATGTTCATGGCTTTTGAACTAATTATTCCACTTATAGAAGTCCACTCTAAAGAAATAATCAGAAATATGGACAAACATTTATTATCAGAAATGTTCAATCTGGGATTTTGATAGCCCTCCCCTCCCCCAAAATCAGTTCATCTAATTGTCCAACAATACAGGGTTGATTAAATAAATTCTGATGTGACCAATTAAAAAAAGAGACTGAACTAAAATAAAATACTATTTCAATCTTAGAATAATAATTTCTTTTTGGAGCATAGATTGCTTTATTTTTTTTTCCTCCCTTGAGCATTCTTCAATGCCTATCCTAAAGAAGATTCTTAATACATATTTGCTGAAAGAATGAATGAATCAATATCACTCCCATGCTAATGAGTTTAGAAACCATGCATGGCCCTATATTCTTTGCTGTGGAATCCCTGTAAGATCAATTTTGTTAGCAAGTTGTATATATAAAGAAGAATATATAAAAAAGGGAAAACTACACCTAAATTGAAACTATTCATTATCTGGATGGATTTTAATTTCCAAGATAATTTTAGTGTTGAATGACTTTGCTTTAGATCAGTAAGTCATTCATGCAAGTAAGCAAAGTTGTGGCCATTAGAACCCCAATAGTACGTTAATGACTGCTATTTATTTTTAATTACTACTGAGAAGAAAGTTTTCAGCTTTTCAGAGAAAAGCGAAAACAAGTTGAACGCATTTTACTATCTTAGACTTTGTAATATAAGCATTCTATGAAAACCAATTAGTTCTTGACATCACTACCGCTTTTATCATGAAATTGTCTCTAAGAACTAATATTCCACATCAAGTGTTAATGACAAAGAGAAGACCCTTTTACTTAATTGTTAGAAATGCATAATCCCCAAGTAAATCCAAGTGTTTGTTCACCTTTTTAAGCTGATATTTGGACAGCTACTTGGAAAGAAAACAATTTCTAATTCTGTCTCTTCAAATAACCATTCAAGAATCATAGGTATGTATATGTAGGAAAAACAGACATAAGAGTTTGTTACTATTACAGATTTCACACATTCACAGGAGGGGGTATCTTAGAATATAAAGTATTCCTCATGGATAATTGGGAACAATAGTGTGTGTGTGTGTGTGTGTGTGTTTTACATATGCATATGTTCACAGTGTTTAGGGCTGTCTCACCAGATCAAACAAATGTGGATTTCCATGGATGACACGGGCTTCTAAATGATGTTTGCATTCAGAGTGCTGGATTGGGTGGGTGTCAAGAAACCCAAGACCCTGAACCTCACTTGCCTCTTCCTTCTTGAGCCTTTCAAGTTAATTTAATATGAATTTCTTTGTTAGGAAAGATGTCAGCCAAGGAACCAGAATTGTCTCTCACCTCTCACAGCAACTTCAAATTTTCAGTAGTTACCACCTAGATTGCTAGATGAAGAATTGTGAGAACACCAAAGAAGTTTTGTGCACGAGAATTCTGACTGATTGTTCGTGTCTGCCCTGAGCCCAGAAATAGCAAGGGATCATATTCCTCAGCAAAATCAGATAACTAATAATCATAACAGAAATAGCAATGATGATAATTACTATAAAACATCCCTCATCAGGAATATCAGTTATGGAAGTGAAGGTGCTTTGTGAACTGAACAGATAGACTACATTCTTTGATTATGAGAGAAAATGTTTTCTAAAGTTACAAAGTAAACCCAACACAAAATCATTTCTACAATGAAATGGTAGAGTTTAAGTCAAACTTAGCCTTCTAGAAACCAGAGAATAACATAAAATCCAAACTGAGTTTCAATGTGTTAATAAACCAAGGAGTCAAGACGCTTGTGAAAGAAAATGACAGCATCGTAAAAGTACCAGTGACAGTTGTACATTTCCTCGTATTGACCATCTTAAGTAAAATATTTCAATAGAACCTTTATCCCATTATTTTCTAGCCACTTACGTTGCTTTACTTTTCTGTATTGCACTTGATGTGTGTTCATGGGTTTGCTTATTCTCTGTCTCCCCCTACTAGAATGGAACCTTCAGAACTTTGCTTTCCTTATTCGGTTCAATAGAGTATGCCAAGCCCAGAAGAATACACCGCACAAAATGCTCCAAAAATATTTGTTAAACGAATGAGTAAATGAATGAATAACTAAAGAGTAAAACTTTCTGCAAAATTCTATGGAAAGTACATAGATTTTAGAAACACACAAAACCAGTTTTATTATTTATACTATTACTCACGTAATCTTGTGCATGTCATTGGCATTTGGCCCAGCTTTAAATGGAAAGAAGACAAACTAACTGGGTTGAGAAGGTCAGTAGTCAGATGAACGTCTTTGGATGGGAAATTATCCTATGTTGGCTTTTATATCGGAATTAACACTTTCAAGCATATGTGATCTTGGGAAACGTGATAGCTCTAAGTGTCAATTTCCTCATTATAAAACTAGGTAATTCAGAGTACCTAACTCAAAAATTCATTCAATAGATAAAAGTAGCATATATTAACCACCTGATAAATGGACTTTTTATAGTTGAGAATGGTTCTAAGTAAAGCTCTGAATACAGTTCTTATATATAGTCAGAACCCAATAGGTAGTGGTTATTATTCTATTGTCTTCCTTTGTCCATTATTTTCTTTCATTTTATGATTCAGAATGTGTTCAGATTCATATCTATTAGCATCAGTCTCTTTAAAATCACTTGAACTACGCTTCAATAGTTTCCTTTCCCCACAGTTGTGCTATGGCTATAGACTATTTTTAATGATACAAAGAATCTTTTTTCTTTTACTCTGATTCCCTCCTAAGACACTCTAACATTTATATATAAAAACACTATCTATTTGTGCATATTCAAATATGCAGAGAGTAGTAGGTGGAAACACAATCTATTTGTGATTTCTCCTACTAGTACTTTTCATATTTGAATGTTGCCATGCTACTACACAATGGTTTAGCTCAATACTAGACAGGTGTGAAAGAATTCTTTGCACCAAAGAACTTTGGTAAAATTGATGCCATTTGCATAACACATTTTCTATTTCTTAGGTTTCAATCTAACTTTATAAGGAGTAACCCAAAGTAGCTTTAAAAAATGTTAAACTATTGGGCTAGTTCCTTTTAGGGCTGCCAACGAAATATAATGCTCTTAATAGAATTTCTCAACAGAAGGAATTTTAAATAGCTTTGTTCTCCTAAATTCACATAAAAGAAAGACAAGATAATCCTTCAGGTGATTTAACAGTTAAGTGGAGTGTCAGCCTACAAGGTTGTATGTATCTATGGCTTGAAAATAATTTCAGTTTTGGCAGTCAAAAAATAAGTTCTGTATGGTATTCTAACTACCTGTTTTTTAAAAAGGTACTAGTTTTATCAAGACAAGTCACATAGGTCTTATAAATGGAATGAAGGGCAATTGCCTCCAAATTGATTTGACCTTGAAAACAATAATTTTAAATTTGTGAGTCTTTCATGTGTCATCAGTTGAATACAAAAATACTGTCCACGTAGTTCCTGGGAACACAAGAAGAAAATAAAATGTTATTAAAAGCATTTCACACACACTGTTAATTTAGGTAGCTTGTATTAATAATATTCATGATTGATTAGGTATTCATATTTATTTTTCAAACCATTCTATTGATTTTTCTTGCTAGCCAAAGCAGTGGCTTCCCTGAAGATGTTTACGGTTCCTTGCACTTTAGACCCCTAGGTTTTCATTTTCTTGAAGGCACCAGGAGTCAAAAGCTCAGGGCATAGTGAGATCAGGAGTTGGAACAAGGTCTCTTCATTATGATAGGGATAGTATGAGAAAAAAAATCTACTATCAGGAAAGGAAATGAAACACTTGCCTATCCAGGGTTGGACTGTGAATGAGAAAATAATTTTTTCTTAAGAATCCACACTCTGTTTTCAAGTGAGTTTGGGGTTCAAATTCATACTACTTGTGTGGTATAGGAAATAAATCTTTAATTGCCTGTGGGCCTCTAGCAGAAGCAAATATAAATTGCTTCAGGGCTATCCTTCAAGTTGGATTTTCAAATTTCCTATAAATAAGTCCCAGCCCAAACATCCAAATAAGTCCACGATCCAAAATAATAGATTTCATAAGGAAATAGTTGTCATTAGGGAGTCAGGACAAAGACTGAAAAGCAGAATTAGACCCTCCAAGGACTTCAAATACTACATTTTTTTCAAAGGCAGAATACAAATTGTACATATTGAAACATTTTATAAATCATAAAGGCAATTTAAAACATGAGTAAAAAAAGAATATCATATTTTTAAGTGAAAGATATGTGAAAAAGAACCAGAGAGAACATTGTAAAATTAAAGTATATAGGTAAGCAAATGGATTAAAAACTAATTAGTATGAGCTAAAAGAAGTAAAGAATTAGAATATATATATATATTTAAATTGAGGTTAGAAAAACAAAGAAATGGAAAAAATGAAAGATGCTAAAGAGAAACAGAAAATATCATGAAAAATACAACATCATATAATCAAAGCACCAAAGGAAGAGAATAAGAAACACAGAAGAGATGATCTTTGAAGAAACAGTGGTAGACTATTTTCTGAGATTGATGAATGTATAATTGGCCAGATTGTAGCATTAAAGTGCATAACAACATGAAGAAATCACAACTTAATACACTGTAATGAAATTGCAGAAAATTGAAGGGCCTCCCTCAATCTTTTCAAAAAATCTTTTAACCTTCCAGAGGGAAAAAAGGTGGTTTGCCTTCAAAGGAAGAAAGAATTAAATTAACAGGAGAAATCATTTGTTGGGATATAAGTCACATGGAATATAGTTCAGTGATTTTTAAGTACATAATTCAATGAGTCTTAAAAAACCATTCTGCATAATCACTATGGAGATCAAGATACTGAACACTTGAATCAGTCAAAAATTTCTTCAAGCCTCTCTGCAGGCAAATCTACCCCCAAACTCCCCCTTGGCTATAAGGATCCACCACTGTGCTGCATCCTGTCACTAGAGTTATGCTTTCTGTTGAATTTCATGTCAATGGAACTATACAGTATGTATTCTTTTATTTCTGGGTTATTTAATTGAGCCCTATGCTTTTGAGATCAGTCCATGTTGTTGCTTGCATTAGCAGTTTGTTGCCCTATTTTTTCTAGGATACTATTCTATACATTATACACATTCTAGGATACTATTCTATATATTATTCTATACATTATACATTCTGGGATACTATTCTATACATTACCATTATTCTATACATTTTCTAGGATACTATTCTATACATTTAATAGTTCACAGACTTGGGCTGTTTCTAATTTCTGGTTTTCATCTAAAAGCAGCAATGAACAGTTGGGTCTAAGTATTTATGTGGACATATAGTTTCATTTTTCTTGGATAAATAATCTATGAATAAAATGACTGTGTCATATGATGCAACCCTTTGAATGTTTGTCCCCTCCAAAACTCATGCTGAAATTTAATTGCTCTTAACACTATTAAGAGGTAACCTTTAAGAGATGGTTAGGCTTGGAGGGCTCCATGCTTATGAATAGATTAAGGCCCTTGACCCTGGAGTAGGTTCATTATGAAAAAGGAGCTGGCCTCCTCCTTGCTGTTTCTCTTTCTACCCTTCCTTCCATTCTCTCTCTACCCCTTCCCCATTCTCTCTTTGCCTTTCAGCTATGTGATGCCTTCTCCAATTTTATGATGCAGCAAGAAGGCCCTTGCCAGATGCATCACCTTCATGTTGGACCACCCAGCCTCCAACACTATGAGAAAAGACCCAGCCGCTCATTATCAATTACCCAGGCTATGCTATTCTGTTACAGCAGTGCAAAATGAAATAGAATACATGGTCAGGGAAACTTCAAACTGCCAAATTATTTTCCAAAGTAGTTGTACCAGCAATTTGTAACTATTTGAATTGTTCCACATCTCACAGCACTTGATGTTAGCACTCTTTCTAATTTTAGTGATTTTAGGGGCTTATAGTGCTTTCAATTTCCATTTACTTAGTGACTAATGATTCTGAGTCTATTTTTCATGTACTTATTTATCATTTGCATATCTTCTTTGGTGAAGTATTTATTCCATTTTTAAAAATTAAATTTATGGCCTACCCTATTTAACCATAAGAATTCTTTATATGATTCACATACTAATCTCTATCAGACATATGCCTTTACAAATATTATCTACTAATCACTATTCCACTTGTTTCACAGCAGCACGACAATTTCTTAACAGGTTTTTCTCCAAAGATATTTTTGATTTTGATAAAATTCAATAATCAATTTTTTAAATTTTATGGGACATATTATATAACACAGGAAATCTCTGTTTAATCCAAAATCCCAGGGAATTCTCCTATTCATTGTTTCCCTCAAGTTCCATGGTTCTGAACCTCTTGAAAAAATGTATGAGCTATGAGGCATGGTTAAAGTTTCAGTTTTACAAATGGCAATCAAACTTCTCTAGCACCAGTTTTTGAAAAAAACATTCTGTCTTTGAATTATCTTGGCGACTCTGTCAGAAATTAAGTTATCACATTCAAATGAATGTATTTCTTCAATCTTTATTTTGCTGCAATGATATTTATGCCAATATCACATTGTCATGATTTTGGGGAAAATCAGGTAAAATGAATCCTCCAACTTTCTTCTACTTCTTTCCAAAGCATTTTGGCTATTTTAGGTCCTGTGCATTTCCAAATACATTTTAGAATCATCTACTCATTTCTGTATGGAGTTAGCCTGATGAAAGTTTGATTAGGATTTCATTGATCCTGTAGAGAAAAACTTGGGTAGAAATGACAGCTTTACAACATTGAGGATTCTAGTTCATGAACAGGGCACATCTCTCCAATTTTAAAGGTCTTTTGAACATTTCTATCAGTTACTTCATGAATTTAACAGCAAAAGTCTCTAATATATCTTGTTAAATTAAGATTTCAAAGTGTGCATTATTTTTGATGTCTCTCTAAATGTTTTTACTTTAATTGTTAATGTTTCATTGGTACTGCATAGGAAACAATTGATTTTTCTGTATTAGTATTGTATCCTACAACCAACAATTTGTGTGCTCTAAATATGTTTGTAGAGTTTTCAAAATTTGCCATAGATGCAAGCAAACAGATATTTCTAAGGTAGTTTTACTTCTTGCCTTCTTTCCAATCTCTATATTCTCTCCCTCTTCCCCTTCCATTGCAATGAGTAGAGCATTCAGAGTGACAGTAGACATCCTTGCTTTTTCCCCATCAAAAGTAAATCATTCCATTTTCACCATATAGTAGGACGCTAACTGTTTATTTTCTATAAAAGTTCTTCATCAGATTGGGGATATTCCTGTATTCTTAGTTTTGCTGTGAGTTTTTATCAAGAGTAGGTACTAAGATGATTACATTATTGTTTTTCTTTTAACTTGTTGAGTCAGTGAATACAGTGACTTATTTTCATTGTTAAAACAATTTACAATCTTAGAACTAACACAGCTAGGTCCTGATGAACTTGTAAATTTTTCATTCATTAAGGATGTTTGCATCTATGTTCATGAGTAACATGGGTGTGCCATTTATACTGTGTCATCTTGAATGCTATTGTTAGTTTTTGAGGACGAAATTCTAAACTCTATGATAATAAGGACTATGCTCCTTTTTCTTATTATAAGTCAACATTAATTGAATGACTACTATTAGAGTGTCGATCAGGAATAGTCCCCCAAAATCTCATGGGTTGAAGGTGGAGCCTGGTGAAGAGGCAGGTCACTGGGAGGTGTGCATTCTTGTCCTTAGCTTCTCCTTGTTGTCACTGCTTCTTTGTTTCCATGAGTTGAACAGCTTTCCTTTGCCAGGCCCAACCACTCTGTCATTTCTGCCATGGAGCCAGCTGACCATGGACTGAATCCAGTGAAACTGTGAGCCAAAATAAACTTTTCCTTTAAGTTGCAAGAGTCAGATATTTTGTCCAAGTAATGGGAAAGTTGACCTAAACAACTGCTATGGGAAACAATAAGATGGTTTGTGTGGGGAACACAAAAAAGATCCAGTCCTTGTGAGGGAGAGTATAACTAACATCATGATTTGAAATATAAGAAGAAAAGTGGTCAATGAAATATATAATCAGACAGTCCAAACTACTATAGATGAAACTCAAAAAACTAGAAACATTTGCAAGAATATAATTGATTAGTAGAGGTTACAGAGCAAGAAATGAATGTCAAAAATTGCTAATTACAAAGATTTTGGAACAGTGACATTATTTGAGATTGCAAAAGTCAGAAAAGGCATAAATATCTGAATCAAGAATTGAATAACTGATAAATGCTAACAGATTTAAAAGGCACAATTGAATTCAAATCCTCTTTACAGAGAAAAGGATATGTTTCCCCTAGTGCAATATTTCCTTGAAAAGTGACACCATGAAATAAGGATAATATTTCATAAGTCACTTTCTAATGAAAATATTGTATACAGGAAAATTAAATATATTTAAATTATCTAATTTTAAAGATGTTAATAATTTTTTAAATCATGTAATTTTATTGGTTTTCTCTTAGTTTATATGCTAGCATAATATAAACAATATTAATTTACCTAAATCATAGTCAATTTTTAAATACCACATGGTGTTATAATTTCAGAATTATAAATATTATAATTGCTAACTGAATATAAATAGAAAAGATAACTCCAAACAGTAAAGAATGTACACAACTTGCATATATTTAAAATTAGTTTTTGCTAAAATGATGATTGATGGCATAAAATGTTAAAGGTGTAAAACCACAAGCAGTTTACTTGCTGAAATGGACTTTCCCATGAACAGAAACAGTGACTCATACCATGACTTCATGCATGACTTCCTAGCAAACCAATTTAAATAAAACAGTAAACTTGCAGTGCAGTTTTATTTTTAAATCAATATTTATTATAAGTGATATTGTACTTGTTTACAAAGTCCTATCTAGAAATAATTTCCTAGATGTCTGCATCATTCATCATGTAGTTTTAGTTTGTTGGTCTTTTCCACATTCTAGTTATGTAAGAAAAAACACATTTCAATTATTTTGTTGTAAGGCCCAATAACGCCTAAGTCTTTGAGGAACTATATGAGCAATCTTCCATCTTTTTGTTCTGATCTCAGCCTTACAACTTCAAATTTTAGTATTAAAAATTATTCTATATTTTTATTTCCTGCAAAATTTTTCATGAACTTTTGGATCATTTACTAATAATAAAAAAATGAATGCCTCAGAGCTAAAGAGCTCACTAAATAATTAATCTTCTTTTAAATATCTTTTTAAGCTAGGCATGGTTGTGCATGCTTGTAAACCCAAAACTCTGAGGGGCTAAGGCAGGATGTTCAAGGCCAGCCTCAGCAATTAGTGACTTAGGAAGACACCCTCTCAAATACATACACACATACATGCATGCATGCGTACATACATACAAACAAAAGCCTGGGGTCTAACTCAGCATGAAGGCCTGGTTTCAATTTCCAGTACTCCAATCAATCATATTTAGAAGTCCAAAAAATTTAGGCATTTATTTCTAGATAAGGAAAGTAAAGATAAAAAAAAAATAAAGCAAATAAACAACAAAAAATTGAAATGACAAAAAAAAAATCCATGTTTTCTGCTTCCTCAGGCACTGCTCCTCATCTGTTCTTAAAATGAGGAAAGATATAAGAGCAGGTATGCACAGATGGGCCTGAGTCGGTCTCCTCTTGTTTTGTAATGTGTGTAAAGTCAAAAGATGACTGTCCACAGCTACAAAATCAATGCTTTACATGGAGAAAGAATTTAGCTACCATTCTACAGAGTCACTAGAATGAAGCTTGCTATACTCTTCTAAGAAAGCTCAGGAAACTTTCTGCCTTTTTCTTCCTATTTCAGAGTTAATGATTTAATGTTTTGGGAGGATCTTTTCCTTTAATCTTTGCCTTTTATTTCTACATGTTTGCAGTATATAATGATTACATTCCATGTGGGAAGTTAGCACAGGTACATAACAAATCTCAATTCTTTCTTCATCCCCTTCCCCTCCTCTGCCTTCCCTCTCCCTCCATGTATTGGTCCCTTTCCCATTTTAAAAAGATCTATCTCCGTATTTATTATCTATCTTTTATTTTGCTCTTTATTTATATTTTGGGTTTCTCCTGTAAGAGAAACCATGTGATATTTAAACTTGTGTGTCTGATGTATTTCACTTAGCATTATGTTGCAAGCAGCACCCATTTTCCTACAACTGACTCACACTTATCCCTTGTTATGGCAGAGTAGTACTCCATTGTGTATCAACACCACAGTTTCTTTATCTATTCATTTGCTGATGGGTGTATAGATAGCTTCCAAGATTTAGCTGTTATGAATTGTGCTGCTCTAAGTATGGTATAAGCATGTATCACTGTAATATGACATCTTTAACCTTTTTGGGAAGATACCTAGAATAGCTCTGTTGAATGAAATTTCTAGCTTTAGTTTTTTGAGGAATCTCAATACTGATTTATACTGTAGTTATACTAGTTTACCCACATACAGAAGATTGAATCTAGATTCATATAGCTTACCATGTTGTAAACTAAAATCAAAATGGATCAAAGGTCTAACTGTTAAAACCGAAACACATAATCTCTTGAAAGATAAAACAGGTAAAACTCTTGAAGACATAGATATAAGCAAGGACTTTCTGAACAGAACCCCATCTGGACAAGAAATAAAAATAAAGATCTTCCCATTGGATAATTTAATGTCTATAGACCATTTTTTAGATCTTCTAGAACACAAAACTCTTTAATCAAGCCACATGAATTGACTGATTTGCTTTATTTTCCTCTGTATCATAAGAACAAATTAGAATTTCATTAAATAGAAATTGAGATCCTTCTTTTTACATGATTGTTGAAAATAGTAGAGCTAGTTAACCAGAGTCAGCAAGGATTAGTTTATTAACCATCACACATTTTTCCAACTGATTATACTTAAATGTGAATTCATTCAACAGATTCAAACAACAGAATTATGGAGAGATAACAATGACCTCTTACAAAAATCATAGTGCACTGTGTGGAAGTGAAAGGATATTTGTTCTTCCCTACATATAAAAGACTATTACTGTATGGTGGCAGGGCCTTGCCCTATGAATTTTCTAGGTATTCGTGAATGGTATTCTAGATCAGTATCTCTATGCCAAGTGACTTTGCTATAAACATAAAGTTTACTTGACATTTCTTGGGAGATTTTATGTCTTACCTATCTGTGAATATTTCCTATCAATTACCTATGCCCCAATTGGAGGGCAATTCTCTCAATTTCCAAGAAATGTACTCTTGAGTATCAACTGGACTCTTATGGGTGAGAAAATTCAGGGCATATTCAACTCAAATAAAATGAGCAAGAAGTCACTTTGCTTGAGGATTTTTCAACTTTCAATGTAACAGAAAATAATGATAAACAGCATAAAATTGACTTCAGTATCCACTGAATCCATATGGTGAATATCGGACCTAGAAGTTGGATTTAAGTGATAAAGGGAATCTTTACAACATGTACTTTCCCATATTTGTAAAGATCTAAATTGAAGAGTCAATCCTCCTTGGGAACGGTCTCTTAACACTGCCATGTATGCTTCTTTCCTAATGTAAATTATTAAATTATATAAACCACATTGTAAAAGTTAAAAGCCAGATAGAAAGCCATAACTAAAAGGAAACATATCAAGATCCACTTTTATTCATACCTAGAATGCAACTACTACCCCCTTCCTCCTGAGCTTACCCCCTGAACCAAGTTACTTTGTGGATCCTAGCAGTCACCTTCTCACTGTTTTTTAGGTTTTCACTGTCCTCTGTCTTCAGTCATTTTCCACACAACATATCTAATTCTGTCATCCTCCTGCTCTGTTGAACATTTTCCAATAGATTCCCATCACACTTAAAATATAAATTTCTTACTTTGCCCTAGAAGCCCATCTGGAATTCTTAGCCTTTACATCTGGAACATTTTGAGCCAAACAATACTCAGTAATGGGGGCTGTCCTGTGCATTATAGGACTTGAGTAGCATCCCTGGCTTCTATGAACTAGATGGTAACAGCATCCATTTTACAGGGGTGACAATTAAAAATTACTTCAAACATGGCCAAATGTCACCTGTAGGTCCAAATCATCCCATTTGGGAATCACTGTCTTACATGATCTGGCCTCTGGCTGCTCCTTCTGCCTCATCACCTCTTGCCCACTCCAACCATCATGGCTTCCATGCTCCCCTTAACCCTGGGCCTTCCTTCACTTGCTATTCTCTGCCTGGAATCCTCTTCTTCTACACTCATTTTCCAATCTCATTTATGTTCTAGGCTCCTCCTTACATGTCTTCTATCCTCTTCCTGTCTTAGTGTGCTTTTCTTAATAGCACTTAACTATTCCTAGCCTTAAAATCTCTCATGATTTGTTTGCTCTTTGTTCATCTCCCTCACTCAACTGTAAATTCTACAAAGAC
Source organism: Heterocephalus glaber (assembly GCF_053883595.1). Lineage (NCBI taxonomy): Eukaryota > Metazoa > Chordata > Mammalia > Rodentia > Bathyergidae > Heterocephalus > Heterocephalus glaber. Next base: position 18,480,240 of record NW_028258156.1, on the reverse strand, counting down.
AGATATTCTAACAATTTGTACAATACTGTCTGCCTAATTCCTAAGACCATGCCTATCTGCATTTTTAGGAGGTAGTCAATAAACATATATTATGAATAAATGCACCAATCAGTACGGGTTCTGGTAGCAGTTTTCTCTATAGTATAAAAACTTTTGAAGTTGCTATTTGTCTCATTTCAACAATAGCATTATATAGTATCTTAAATTGAAAAGGATTTCAGAAATCGTCACATAACACATTTTAGAGAAAATCTGAAGCCTAGAGAGGTTAGTTTGTCAACAAAGATAAACTTAGTTTGTGAAAATTGACCTTTGAAAACCAAAATGACCAACAAATTTCAGGGCTTCTATTTGTATTCTTTCTTGTGGGCATTTTACCCACAGTGATGGAAGCTTAATTTACAACTAAAGTTTTAGAAAAATTTGATTGGAACCTGGACAAAGGTATTGGATATACGTAGTATAATTATTTAAGGCTTTCAAATTACTTGTGGTATAGGTAATTAACAAGATATATTCAGATAGGTAAGACATAAAATCTCCTAGGAAGCTTCAAGTAAACTTTATATTTATAGCACAGACATTTTCTCTTGATAAATCAAGACTATTTTAACATTGTTTAGAAGTAAATTCAGTCAGTAACACATCAGATCATTTCTTTAAATTCTTTTATTGGTACACTTTAAGTATACAATACATTTACATTTATCATTGGGTGCTTGTACCTGTACATGATGTATCTTAGTTCTTATTTTTTCCCCCATTCCCTGTGTGCCCTTCCCTATTTACATAGATTTCGTTTCCATTTTTTTTTCTTTCTCATAATTTTTCCTTTCCCTTCTTCCCTTTCCCCTTCCCCTCCCACCACCACTACACCTTTGGACCTTTTCCTATTTCAAATTATCAATTATTCATTTTAATCCTTATTTACACTTTCAGTTTCTCAGCGGCACAGTTTGTAATAGCTAAAGCTTGGAAACAGCCCAAGAGCCCACCAACTGGAAACTAGATATAGAAGATGTGGTTTTCTATAAAATGGAGTACTACTCAGCCATGAAGAATGAGAAACTAGAGACATTTATAGCTAAATGGATGCATATTGAGGCCATACTCTTAAGGGAAATAAATAGGACACACATGTGTAAATACCGAATACTTTCTCTAGTGTGAACATCTTTTTATGTGCCTGCTTACCATTATATATTGTCTTTGGTGAAGTACCTGTTTAAGTCTTTTGTCCATTTTTTACATTGGGTTGTTTTCTTAATCAGATCTTTTTTTAAATTGAGAGAAAATGGATGGCTTATAATTTATAGAAATGGGATTAGTTTCTGATTATAAACTAAAATATCTCAAAATACATAAAGTTATAGGATTAAATGTTTGGCACCAGCTCTATCTGAATGGATTCATTTTATGACCCTGATTGGCTGATTTCCATCTAAGCTATATTACTATATGGAAGACAAATATTATTGAATGATATTTTTGGATTCTCTACATCTTATGGTACTTTTTAACATGATTCAATTCAACCCATATTTACTAAGATACACATCTAAAGTGTACATGGCTTGAAGAGTCGAGAGATTAAAAATTCCATTACTGTAAAGCTGTAGTGTCCCCTTGTTCCAGTTATCTTCCAAAAGCCCCACCTACGAATGAGCACATGAGGCCTTTGGGAAAAATGCTCAATATAAACCGTAACAAAGTCCTTAGCCCATTTTTTAATGAAGTTACTCGTTGTTGGAATTTTTGTTTGTTTTATTATAGAGCTATTGGACTTTTTTCTATACAAAGTTTGATTGAAAAATACAGTGAGTGTTGAAATTTAAAATAATTATTACAATAAAAGATACAGTTCCATTGATCATTCTCAAAATCCTCCTCTTTACTTTGAATACATTTATCCCATCATTTTTGCCACATTCTGAAACAGCTCTTGAAGTCTGAGTGTCTTTATTTGCACTGTCTTGGCTACCTCAAAGTCTTGAACCAACTCAAATGTTTACCTTTTGTGGTCATTTTGACTTCAGGGAAGAGACTGATGTTGAAAGGTGCCAGACCCAGTGAATAAGGACACACTACAACATTTTTATGAGTCTGTCTTTTTATTGAATGACACTCAGCAGCAGCATGCCCCAAATTTTTGATCACACCTCATAAAGACACTCACAAAAGAGTACTTACAGAACAGCTCAGACAGTGGCACAAATGATGGGATAAGTATATTTGAAGTGAGATGGAGTATTTTGGGAGGATTAATGGGAATGTGTCTTTTATTGTTATAATTTTTTTAATGTAAAGATTCACTTTATTTTGATCATGCCTTATATGTTGTAAAGTATCCCTTTATAAATGATTTGTATATAGATTAAGCCAGACATATGATTTCTGAGTATTTTCTTCTATTCCAAAGGTTGCCATTTTACTATTGATTGTTTACTGTGCATAGAAGTTTTTTGGTCTGATATAATCCCACTTTTTTTGTTGTTTTCATTGACTGAGTTATTAATGTCATATCCATGATATCACCGGCAAGACCAATGTCATACAGTTTTTCCCTTGTTTTCTTCTAGGACTTTCGCAGTTTGGATTCTTACCCTTAAATTTACCTTAAATCTACATTGAGTTGATTGTTGTAAATGGTGTAAAAATCTCCAACATGTCTTAGGGTAAGCAGCCATTTGTCAGTTAAAGTGAGTCTAGGAGAGACCTGTGCTCCCTCTGAGGTACCAAAAACACATAATTGACAAAATTTCTCTGATTGGATATCTATTTTAATCTAGCAAAAGCAATACTGTTTCACCCTTACCAAAAATCACCTCACTTAGATAATAAATGCTTATAATTATATTCTCTTCATAATTATAAAATATCACTTAGCTTAGGAAAAACAGGCTTACTATGGTAAGCTCTACATGCAGCTAAATCCTATTTTGCCATTTACTGCCATTCAACATAGTCCAGCCTGATAATGGTCGGGTGATCTTTTTAAGTTGGCAAAGGTATAGAGTTATACAAAAAGTGTTACATTTGTTTCTTAATCATAATATGATAGAACATACAAATATGTAATTTATTCACTAATCTTATAAGATGTTATTCTCTTTTGATATAAACCCGTAAATTGAAATCTTGAGAAATCTTTCATAAAACATACTCATGGTGCACTGTTCAGAATTTTCAGTTTTAGTTTCTTTACAATGGAGTAAAAGTCACTGGTACTTACAGATATTTGCAACAAAATCTGACTATAGAATCTTTCTGGACTTTTCAAATTTTTTCCCAGACTTTCAGTTGTCTTACCCCATTTGACAGCCTTTTAAAAAAGAAAACTCATTCTAAGCTAGTCTTTCAAAGCATTTGGTTGCTATTTTTCTTAGTTGTATTTCATCAATGTTTATAATATTTGATTAAATTAAATGAGTACAATAATAGGTACAACTAGCACAAACATGTTTGGGAATAATCACAACTGACAATCAAAACTTCTTTTCAGGCATACATTTTAGCTGGCAGGAACAAAAAGTACATAATATTCTGGGGGAGTAACCTCTTAGCTGTAAACATTCTAGATCATAAGGTTCAGACAAATGCTTTGCAAAAGGAAGCAAGCTAGTCTATGAAGGGTCAATTGAGAACAACAGTTTTTTAGTACAAAGAGGCAGAATAAAATACAAGATGGGCAAATGTAATCTTGGTGAAAACTGAGGTTAGAAAGAAAAGCTAAATGAGAACTGTGAGCCAGGCTCCAAGAGCTTAATGGGACGTCAGTAAGAGCAGGGCATCGGAATACAGAGGCAGGAGTAAGTAAGATTAACTGGCTTTTCGTGCTGTCCCTCTACTCAGTAATATGATATTGGGCCAATTACTTAACCCTTGATCTATAATTTTTCTAAGAAAAGCTACCAACAGTACTTAGTCATACAGTTGTTGTTAAGTTTATATGAGTTCATATTGTAAAATGCTTAGAATGGTGCCTGGTCAAAACAGTCAATTAGCATCTGCTTTATTATTATATCAAAGTGATGTAATGACTGACAATAGTTTCTCGAGTTACTGTTGTAGAGCATAACTGTGAGTTAATATATGTAAAATTATTTAATTAATGCTTAGCATTTTGTAAAATTTTTATATTAATTTGTTGTGGTTGTTAAGAACCTATTAGAAGTTTTAAATGCAGGCATGCTCAGGTAGCATTTCAGAGGTTACCCTGCCAATAGTCAGAGGGAGGGCTTGGGAAGGGAGGGGCAAGCTTGGAGGTGAGAAATGTTTAGGATGTTATTGGTGTTGACTAGGACAGCCAGGATGGCAGGTAGAGGACAAGTAAGAGTCAAAACTTACTTATGCCGCAGAACTGACAGACAGTACCTGCTGCTTGACTGGAAGTGGCTCAGAGCAAGAGGGAAGAGTTGAAGACTTTTGTCATGGACTCTTTTTCTACATGACTGCTCTCAAATATTACATAGCTTTTGGCTTAGGAGTAAACTCAGGAAAGTAGTAAGAAAGTCACAGCAGATATTTCTAAGAAATTCACAAAATCAGCTACAAAAGAAGAAAAAGTCCTATGTTCATAAATAGTATCTCTGTATCCAGGAACCTGAGTGTCCAGTAAAAACTGACCCCCTTCTTATTAAGCCGTCACACTTCTATCCTCCAAAATTATTTATAGTTTCGTATCTCTAAGCCATGCAATTGTTCTTTGAAGATCCAGGCATGAGAAACCTTGTGGAATAATTCTTTGAACATCTTTCCTTTAATATGAACTTGCCTGATAACTGATTTAGTGTTCACTCTACTGAGAAAAGTCTGTACAACAAAGTAGACTAGTAAAATCATTATGCTCCCTCTATTGAAATCTGCAAGGCTTTGAGGCTTTTTCGGATTTTTCTGTATATAATCTTGCCTAGAAGTAGGTATTTATTGATACTAAAAGTGTACTTAAGGTTTCCAAAAAGCACATATGGGGAGAAACTTAACCATTTCATTGAGAATTGTCAAATTCCTTCTTTATTGTGTAAAATACAAGATTAATTTTTAATAGATAACTAACTATATTTATCTTTAAACTATTTATGCTTAGAAGTCTTTTTTCATATATGTTTAGTTTCTTTTATGTTATTTTAGAAGGTTTAAAATAACAGGGGTAACAATGTAACAGAATAAAGCCATGCCCATAGTGTAGTAAAATAACTGGATTCACATGTGAAATTTGAATTCCTGGTTCACTTAAGTTAATAAATATTTACTAAGTACCTTGTAAGTACCATGCATGGGGATATAAAAATGAGCAAAAATAGATACAGCCCATCCTCTCAAGGAACTTCTAATTTAGTGCGAAACCTAGTCATTAACCAAGAGATCACTAATTAAAGCTAAGGACTGTGAAAGAAAAGTACTTGCAGCCACAAATACAACAGGGGAACATGGCTTGGTCTGGAAGAGTGACAAGACCGACACAGACAGGGAAAGGGAGGCTCCAGGCAGATCCAGAAAGTATGCAAAAGTCCAGAGCCCAGAGCAAACCTCAAGCATTGGAGAAACCAAAAGAAGGCCAGAGTGGAAGAACAGTAGAGTGGGAAAGCAGTACGAAATGAAGTAAGGGAGGTGAGCAGAGATTAAACTGTGCTCCGCTTTGCTGGGAAAACTAAGCCCCTATGTCTGGTGGCTTTATTTATTGAGTTGGTTAGGTGCCTGAAGAAATACTTTACTCAAGACAGATGAAATAATCGCTTACTGAGCTACAAGAGATATGAGTTCATCTTACATAAAAATTCAGATATTGACGCCCTGAAAAGGAGCACTTAGCAAAGCAGGAAAATGTAAAACGGTAGGGTGAAGTAAGGCTATTTTTTGGACTTTAACCAAAAAGTCTTCAAGAAAACTTCTAAAGGACAGACATCCAGAGAACAGGTCTGTCAAATTAGTCTACTTCTTCCCAGGAAACACAAGGTAAAGCTATATATTAAGGCACAGTTTTCAAGGAGAAAACATTCATTTCTGGAGCCTTTTCTGGTAAACATTTTTCCCTTTCAGGCCACACTCTGGGCCTCACATGAACTATCCTTTCCTCTAGACCCAAGTGAGTGTGCTCTATCCTTATGTGTTCTCCCACAACCCTCTTCCCAACTCATCCAGCCAATGCAGAGTTCTCTACCTCCCATCTGCAGACATCCAGGAGTTGGAAAATCTACTTACCTATACATAACTCAGTTTTCCCATTGCTGAGACACAATACCTGACACCCACAATTTAAAGGAGGAAAGGTTTAGCTCACAATTTCAGCATATTCAGAGATGGTCAGCAGCCTCCAGAGCAGAAACCACATGATGGAAGGGGGCGTGGCAGCACAAAATTCCTTAGTTCATGGTGGCTGAGAAGATAAGCAAGGGAATCATGCCAGAGAGAAATACATGAGAGAGTAGATATAGTACCTAAGGTCAGGCCTTCAGGACCTATCCAGACCTGCCCAGGAGGGTACTATACTAAGGCCTTTCTTAATCCAATAAAATTGACAAATGAGGATTGAGGGACACAATCCACCCCTTGTCAACTTCACACCCAAACACATTTCATCAAACCACACTTAATCTCCAAAAAAGGCAATAGCACGTTTACATTCCACTTAATAGAATATCCTGGGTACAGCCAGAAATGCAACAATCCCTTCCCTCAAAGTCTTAACAGTTCTAGCATTTTTCAAAAATCCATGACCAAGTTCTTCTGAAACTCAAGGAAAACTCTTAGCTGTGAACTTTGGTAAAAATAAAAAATAGTTACACAATCTTGAGGTACAGTGGCACAAGGTAAACATCCCCACTCCAGAAGGGAGAAATAGGGGGCTAGAAAACAATTAGACCAAAGAAAGACTGAAGAGCAAACATTAAATTCTGCATCCAGAATATCCAGCATCAGGGCACATATTGGTGAGATGCGGAGTTTCAGAGTGCCTGGGTAACCCTACCCTGTTGGCTTTGCTGGGTGTAGTCCATTTGCTTCTGTTGTTCTGCTCTCAGGCTTCAGCTTTTTTTGGCAGAGATTCTAGGTTCCTGGTATCTCTGACTTTCTGGAGTCACCATGGTTCCTTTGGCCTCATTCTAATAGTTTCACACACTATCTTCTCAGGTGCTCCTTGACTGTCTTCCCAGGCCTTGCTTTTGAAATCTGGGCAGAACCTCCTTGACCTCACATACCTTGCATGCTACATGACAGTAAAAGCAGTGTCACATGGAAGACTCAAAGGTCATCTGCCAACTCCAGCAGTAGCAAGGACTCCCAGACCACTGCTGCAGCCTGAGTGCCTGGATGGCTGAGCACTATAAAATGAATCCCAGGGAAGCCATCTTCTAGGAGTTCCTTTCAAGCAGATAAATCAGGGATACCTTCCCAAATGAAATTTATATACTTTTGTACCCTTCAGCCTGCAATGGGTGGGGTCTTTTTGATTCCTGCAATGCCCTCAAGTCATTTTTCTTCTTGTGCCTGTCCAAAGCACTTACTTTTTTTCTTAATGGCAATAATTTCTTTAGCAGCTATTCCTCCTTTAGCTCTAAGTTTACACATGATTCCTTCTGAGCAAGAATGTAAGTTTTTCAAATTTTTATGCTCTGCCTTTTGCCCCTGCTTCTTCTTACAAACCTGGCTAAACACAGCTAGCAGTACCCATGCCACAGCCTGAATGTTGAGCTATCTAGATATTTCTTTTAATAAATTAATTAGTCCATCACCCACAGTCTCAATCTCTTGCAAAGTCTCAGGATATGGGCAAAATGTAGAGACATTTTCTGGGAAATTGTAACATATATGGCCGCTAGTCCAAATGCCAATGAAGTCCTTGTACCTAATTAAAACCTCTTGAGCCTGGCCTTTACTGACTGCATTCTTATCAGCATTCTGATTTCCTAAGCTCTGATCAGAAGCACCCATGAGGCTATGCTGACTACATTCTAAAGTTTCTCTAGCCCACATCTCTAAACTTTTCCAAACTCCTCCAGCAAACCAAGTACTACATGCTGCTAAACTACATGGTCAGGTCACAGTAACAGCCCCACTCCTGCTACCAGTTTTCATATTAAATACCTTTTCCTTCACTGAGTCACAATATCTGATACCCACAATTTAAAGGAGGAAAGGTTTAATTTAGCATTCAGTTTCAGAAAATTCAATACATGCTTGGTAGACTCCAAAGCAGAAACATCTTGGCAAAGGGGTGTTGTGGGGCAAACCAGTTTAGTTGATGGTGGCCAGAAAGCAGGGGAGGGGAACAGTGCCAGAGAGGCTAGAGATTATATATGTTACTCAACATCATGCCTGCACAACCCACCCAGTCACACTCAGGACAGTGCTTTACTAATCTACTAGGTATGTCTTTATCCAATGAGGTTGACACATCAGGATTAGCATTCACATTACTACTCCCACCAATCAGTAAAATGTATCTGTATTCTTTAAGAACAGGGAAAAATGGATTTTTACTTTTGTGAGGTAAGAAAAGAATCCTTACATTCAAAAAAAGTAGGGAACCAAAATGAATAACACCATTACAGCTACAAGAGTTTCAAGGAAACAGATGCTAGTATGGGCTAAAGCTGACAAAAGGAACTACTAAGCAATGAAATGTCAGTTAAGCTTCTGGCTTTAGGAGGGAGACTAAACAAGATAGGTCATTCTAGAGTAAATAAACCAAGCATGAAAACACAGGATAAAGGAATGATGCACACTAGGTTTGAAATGAAGCATGAAATAATAGAGAAAATTCAAAACAAGCATGAATACAACAGAGCATTCACAGTGCAAGTAGTGATAAAAGTAAAATTAGGACAGCAAGATCTTAGAGAGCCTTAAACACTAGGATAAGGAGTTTGCTGTTTTCCCCTTGACATCTGAGATGTACCACAAATGTACACATAGCAAAGTAACTTGGTTAGAGTGATATTCTAATAAAGTTACTAAATGAATTGTAATTTTTATCAACTCATTCAACAAATATCTATTCAATTCCAAGAATGTCCCCCAAAACAGTTGTAGGTACTATTATTGTAGACAATAAACCTGTAACAGGTATACTTACTAATATATATAAATATATTATATAATATATAATTAATTATGTAATACATAAATATATATGTTTGACACAAGACAACAGTCTAAAAAGAAAAGAAGAATCAGGAAGACAGATTTTTATCATAATCATTGAGTTGAAAGAGGCAGCAAAGTTGATTATAGTTTGAAGTCTGCAAGATGAAGAGGCTGTTGGTAACAAGCAGAAAATTGGATCATGTTTTGAGTAAAGATGATGATTCATATCTATGAAATGTTGAGTTTGAAATCTGGAATGATTTTGTCAAGTAGCAATGTACCTCAAACAGAAAGTTCATAAGTAGGTCTTGATCATTCTCTCTTTTTACTCATTATTTCTGTTTAACAATAAATTATGAAATCTTGGTAATTGGGATACATAGTGCTATGCCTCACCATTAGGTAAAATATTTTGATTTAGAAGTCTTTATGTCAGTATTCCATTTCCATGTTCATATAGGGAAATTTAATGTAGAAGGTGCTTACTGGAACAATGGTAAGATATACTACTTAGGACTGGGGATTTAGCTCAGTGGTTCGGCCGCCTGCCTTGCAAGCACAAGGTCCTGAGTTCAATTCGCTAGTGCCAAAAACAAAACAAAACAAATACTACTTAGGAGAGAACCATTTTATTCTTGAATATACTTAAAGCATAATTATATTTTTATAAATATACATAATCACATATATAAATGTATGACTGCATGTATATAAATGTATATGCATCTATAAATATAGCCACATGCATGTGCATACAAATTTCTTCCCACAGAGATGAGGAAAGTGGAGATTTTCAGAATTAACCGGTAGAAGACACCATATTTATTGAAGCCACTGTCCAAATAACCCAATAATATTGTGCATGTACATTTGAATACTTTTGTACTGTTTAAGACAAACCTTAGCCGGGGATTTAGCTCAGTGGTTCCAGTGCCTGCCTCATAAGCACAAGGTCCCAAGTTCGATCCCCAGTACCAAAAAAAAAAAAAAAGACAGTACACTTAGAAAATATTGACAGTCCTAGAAAAAGAGCTTATTCAACCAAGAACCGCATGCTTTGTCACCCATTTACCTAAGCCATTTTGTTTGGCAAGAAGTTTAAATCTAAAAGACAAGTTATAAAAATGCATGAATTCAAATTCAGCTTTTAGACTGAAATTAAAAATACATTACAATTGTAAATCAAAAGACATTAATTTATGTTAAAATTGCCTTTCCCTCCAAGGGTTTTTAAGCACTCAGCAAACTTTATTATAGCAGTCATGCTCTAATTTCAATTATGGGAAAATTATTCTATCTTCATGGACACAGAAACAGAAGAAAAAGAATAAATGACTTGTCCCTGTTTACACAGTACATCAGAAACTTGACAAATAAAGAGGCTCACACTCATGTGCATAAATTCTAAAGACTTCTAATAAAGTTGGCTAAAAGAGGTTGAAAGGGTAATTTAGATAAATCCTCTGCAGGTGGGTCAGGTATTAATTGTATGCCATTGAAGAGAACTTCAAATGTCTTCCTTCCTCGTTTTGACAGAAAGATCTCTACTTTATGGCTCTGGTAACAGAAACAAAATATTTTCTCTAGTTTCATCCATATTTATCAAGAGAACAAGAGAGACATCTACTATAGCCAATGACTTTAACCTATCTAATTGTGCAATTTCTATTCTAGATTTCCTGGAAAATTCATGCACTTATTTTCAGGCATTTGATAGGACAATAAATACGTATCAGAATAATTTCCTCTATGGAAATCACAGTAAATGTATTGTATTTACTATTTTTCCTATTTTTACTATTTACAAAATTTTTCCTCCTGAAATGTAGGAGTTTCTAGAAATTGACTTTCTATGGTACAAGCAATATTAAAAATATTGGTTAGACCCGGGGATTTAGCTTAGTGGTTCCGCTTCTGCCTCGCAAACGGAAGGACCCGAGTTCGAGCCCCGGCACCAAAAAAATAAAAAATAAAAATATTGGTTAGACATCCACTGTCCAAAGGCATCAGTCTAGACTTTACCAACAGACTCCTTTCTACCATACAGTTAAAAAGTCAAAGAAAAAATAAACAAATAAACCAAATAAAAAATCCTCAAGCACATTATAAATGAAAGAAGGCTGAGTTGTTTATGTCTCTTGTGGCCCATTTTCAACAGGAAATTTGGCTATACTTACCAGAATCTGATGTCCTAGCAAATTTAAGATTCTACCCAGTAGAAACAACTGCAAAACTACATAATGTATGTGTGAAAATGATCCTTACAGGATTATTTGTGACAGCCAAATGATTATAAACAATGTACGTGTTCCAACAATAAGTGAATGGTTTAAAAATTATAATATATTCAAACTGTAAACTGCTGGGGAGAGGTAAAAATAATGAGTTATATTTGTGAGGATATAATGTTCATAATGAATCTCAGACTGGCTATAAGATAAAGAAAATTTAAGGTCTGGATTTTTAAAATACTGTATATGCGCTTCTATGAGCATTAAAAATTACAGCAGAAATTATACAAGGAAAAATTTTAACACATTGAAATGTTAAGCTGGTTTTCTTAGTGGCAGTAGGACAATGGGATAATTTTAAGGAGAGGAACTCTAACCTTTAAAAAATTCAGTATTTGGGTTTTATGATACCCATATACAAATAAGAAATTTAAAATATGTTTGACTAAATGCCAATGACTGTGAGAAGTGGCTGCTGTTTGCTCCTAGACTGTCAACTAAGGCCTTAAATTATGGAAGCTTCTATTATTGCTCAGGAACTGGTGCTGAGATACTGAAGCTGAATCCCCTCCCAACCCACAGTAGGAGAACTTGTTACTTTGCATCTCCTCATTGACTCCAACTCCTAGTGTGCAGAGCGGCAGAGAAGACAGGTATGGCTAGAGAGAGAAAGGGTAGGAGCAAGTGACTTTTTGGAACATGAAAATCATCTCATTATAAACAAATACAGATAAGGAGAAGCCAAGAATAACCTTGGGAACAAGAAGGATTAGAAATGGTAGCTTTTCATCTCCTGTTGTCAAAAGAAAGTCTAATTTAGAATTGTTAGGACATGCGTAGTCTTCTTCAAAATGAGTTAGGAAGGAAGTGAAAGAAGATGTTTCCCTTCTCCCCAAGAAAGTGACAGTAGGTTACTAACTACAGGGTAATAAACAACAGGTGAAATGCTATTCTCATACCTTGCCCTTTAGCTTAGGATACAACAATGAGATTCAATGAACAGCAAAGGACCAAAAGCAAAGTACATAACCTTGTTGACTGGCAAATAATAAGCTCAGCTAACTGTGACCTTCCTTAAAATTTTAGATACCAATTGACCTTAATGAAAATGTTGTTATTTTTTTAAAAGGGTTAATATCAAAACACATAAGAATTCACACTACTCAATACTATATAAATAATAAATATCCCAACAACCTCAAAATCAAATATCCCAGTGGGGATAAATGGGCAAAGGGGCTGACTAGACATTTTTTCCAAAGAAGACAGACAAATGGGAAAGAGGCTCAGTATCATTAACATTCAGGAAGACACAAACAAAAACCACCATGTCGTATCACCACATACCTTTTAGGATAGCTATTATCAAAAAGAAAAATAGTAAGTGTTGACTATAGTTAGTAATACTATCTTGTTTAAAAGGAAAAAAATGTGTGTTGACCATAATAGATAATAATACTATCTTTTTTATTTGAAGTCACCATATTGTGCATTAGATTCCCAGAATTTATTCTTTTTACAACTGAAAGTTTGCTTTAACCAACATCTCTCCTTATATCCCACCCCTCAGCCTTGTCAACTGCTCTTCTACACTTCCTGCTTCTATGAGTTTGACCTTCCTAATTCTACACCTAAGTGAAATCACACAGTGTTTGTCTTAGCATAAAGAGGGGCTGGGGGGAGTAGCTCAGTGGTACAGGATGTGCTCGGCAGGATTAGGCACTGGATTCAATCCCCAGTACACACACAAAAAGAAATGCAATAAGAAATCTGACTTTATGTGTCCTCACCCACCATGCACACATATATGGTACCTGTGGGTGGAGACAAATGTGTTAATTAATTTGATTTTGGTAATCACTACACAAGGTAAATCTCCACATTGCACATTTGAATGTACACAATATTTGGCAGTTAAGTATTTATGAATAAAAAATGAAATACTGTGCTGAGAGACAGAAACATATCTCTGAATAAGATTTAGAGAAACTTTAAAGAAGGAAGTTTAATAATACATTGGACTCTATGTTATGTACGAAAATCATATAATCATATCATCCCTTAAAACATCCTACCAAATATTCTAAAGAGTGAATTTAAAAAACTAGTGAGGCACTTCTTATCCAATGTGGTGTTAAATGTTTAACCCAGGTAATACTTAATTTTGCAAACTAAAAATAATGTTTATTAAAAAGCTAACATCGTAACTCAGTGGCTCTAACACTATTTTATTAACTTGATGAGTATGTAGAGTTGCTATAATGACTGGAGGAAAAATAAAAACCAGAATTAAATACCACTACTTTTTCTGGAAGATGTAGTCGCACACAAATTACAGAACACTGCAGTCATGGTGATGATACTGATGGATGACAACGTAAGGTGTCTCTGTCTAAATGCCTGCAATGCAATACAGAATTTTCTCTTAGAAATGATTCTTTCAAGCAGGATCACATGGCTTTCAAAGAAAAAATTTAACATTTTTCTCTACTCTTTCTGTTCCAAAAGATATATAGAAAATGCATCTGCTGCTTCTATGGCTTCCAACTCTTTTGTGTGATGACAGAATGGATAAGCCATCCTATTATATAAAAGAAGTGAGACATCATTGGGAATGGAAATTTACCACAGAGAGTGAAAGTGAATCCTTGAAGATGTGGAAAATGAATTCAAGTTTCTGTTATCTAATGGCATTAAATCTAGTAATACACCCATTTTTTAAAAATTTCTGACCCTACTTCCTTCTTCCATCCCTACACAAATACACAAATAGAACCATGAGATGGTAGAGAAACAAAATATTTGAATGAGCAAAAATTATGTATGTTTCCTTTGCTGGTGGAAGTTTTATTGTTATCAATTTGAAAATTTTATATTTCATAGTTTACCAGTAAATTTAACTATGTGTAATGTTGATATTAAATGAAATGGCAATCAATGTTTTTATATTTGCAACTTTGTAATTGGTAATATCCTAATGGTTCTCAAAAGTACATTCTCTGCTAATAGATCATTAACAAATAAACAATAAAAATGTATTTGCAGTGAGCTGAATAATGTCCACCAAAGATCAGTATACATTCTAAACCCCTGTTGTGAGTGTGATGTTATTCAGAGAAAAGGTATTTATGTATATAACTAAACTAAGAATCTCAAGACAAGGTCATCCTATACTACAGTATCAGGGCGCACGCTATATCTAATGCCAAGTCTTCTCATGGCAGGAAACGTACAGAGGAGAGGCAAATAGGGACAAGGAATAAGCTAGAGAAGGAAGAATGGCCAGTCAAAGCCACCAGAAGCTGAAAGGGGCCTCTGGAACAGGCATAGCCTCCATTCTAGGTGTCCAAAGCTATGACAAAATACATTTCTATTGTTTCAAAACATCAGTGTTGTAGTAATCTGTTATGGCAGCCTTAGAAAACAAATACTTTTTTTTTCTTTTCTTTCATTCAAAAGCAATAATCACATCACTGAGCATAGTCTGCATGTCAGAGAGAGTAAAAATTACTTTACAATCTTCTCCTTATTTAAACTTCCCAAGGATTCCATGCAGATGACTTATTATTAACTCATATTACTGGCAAAGAACCTGAGAACTAGGGTTCAATCCGAAAACAGTCTGATTCTAATCCAGGCTCCTTCATTGAAACTACCAGGAAAGAATGGAGAATGTAAGTTAAATAAATCTTTCATTGCGTACATGCACCTTCAAAAAGACTCTGAAAGGAGGGGTACAGTAGAGAGATAAGAGGCACAGTGGGAAGGTATATTTTCTATTAAATGTTTTAAAATTTATAAGCCATGCTAATATGGTATTATCTGTCAAAAATAAGTCACAGAAGAAAAACATTAGCTGCCTGGTAGGAAAGTTTAAAAACCCTCAAAGGGGCAACGAGAAATTAATAAAAATATTATACACTTATAAGCAGAAAGAACAATTTTAAGAATATAGCTAAAATCATATCAGATTTTTAAAATATGTCAAGCAATTATTAGGTGAGTGCTGGAGTGCTGCTCAAACAAAAGTCATCCCATTGCTAAAATCTGCTCCTGCTCTCCCACTTTCTGCTGTAGTAAAAAGCCTAGCACTTTTCACTGACAGGAGGACAAAAGTAACCAAGCGACCTAGTGCTCAGCTTACAGCTCTGCCCTGTATGCATTGCTCTCATTTTCTACTATTGCAGTTGTTGAAGTTTGCTAATGTAACCTAAGAGAGTATAAGATAGTACAGACATTGGATTCCCAAAACACAGATTATGAAACTATTACTGCGGGAGCTAGAAATTCTTATTCTGCTGATGTTATTTACAAAAAAGAGCGGAGGAGATTTTCTCTTCTGGGTGATTTGCATTTAGACTTACAGTTAAAAGAAGGCAGTACTTAAGACCTCTGGTAATTAATCCTGAATTTACAATTCTAAAATTTTAGTGCCTTTCACAATAAACCTTTTATCTAAATTGTGCAAACTACAAAAATATCAAATAGGATTCTCATTCTTACATCACTCTTTCTATGTCATGTTGGTAAGTCATCTCCCTTTTTATTAAAAAAATTCTCTAATAATTTTCAAAAGAAAAAGAAAATAAATTTAAATCTAAATAATGACTCAGGGTTATTATTATCAATTAGTATTTTATCAAATCTTTACATCTATTTAATATGCCAAAAGATGTTGGTGGTTCATCTTTCCCAGACACATATAAACCCCTGAAAGGATGAGTGGATTAGAGTGAACACCAATAAAATCTAGGGCAAACTTAATAACCTTCAAACAGCAATAGACACAGGGCGTACTAAACGCACTGACCATTAACAAGATGCTTTCGTGAGGTCAAAACCAACCCAGGGCTTTCTATTTCCATATGCTGATTTTTCTGTGACTTTCTCTTTTCATGATACTTGCTTTCAAATGTAACTGTTATTTCACCACTTTAAATAGAGGGTTTTAAAGGACAAACTGATTACTAATAATTAATTTTTGTTTGACTTTTCTTATTGTGTCTTAACCAAAGCAAGCTGCAAGAGATAGAAACTGGCTACGATAGAAAATTACGGATTAGATATATTTAAACTCAACCCTTCGAGTAACCAAGAAGTCAGTATTACAAATCATGAATGGAACTTAGAAGCAGCAGAATCAATGAATATATTCACACTATGCTATCCAAGGTCTTTCTCAGGGACTGTACTGGTTTTCCGGACCATTTACATTTAATTCTGTGGAGCAGCGAGGGTATGTTTTGGGGCTTCCGAAAAATGACAAAGCCTTCAGAGAAGTGATTCTTTCATGGATTGTTTCTCACTTGCACCCTGGAGAAGAAATTGAACCAAAGATGCTTTTACCAAAAAGCTTTTGTAATATGTACATGCTCTTCTACAATCGAATTCACTGAGTCCTTGGGAAAAAAACAAACCCTAAAATTACTATTTTGAGATAAACGAGAAACAACCTCCCTTTAAGATTGATCGGCTTAGGGCCACAGTGGGAAGAGCTCAGTGCTGCAGCAGGTGACCATGAAGTGTGAAGGTCTAGGCGCCTACGAGGACAGGGTCACTAACTTATCTTTGGGAATTAGGAAGCATCTCTTTGAGACAGAGAGATGGTTGAAGAGCTATTCCCTTTAAGTTTTTAGAAATCATTCAGCTCTTCCGAGTCTGTTTTCATTTGTCTATTATTAATGGAGATGAGTGCGAGGCTTCAGGTCAATTTGCAAGTCCGAATGCTAGGAGTTGATCTTGTGGGTTCCTCTAATTCTAAACAGTATTTTAATATGCTTCCCTAAGCCTCTAGATCTCATCATAGTTGTAGGTTCTGAAAAGCGATTATCATTATAGAATATGTCCCACTAATTATCATAGAGTTTACACATGCCCTTCCTTTCCCTCAGCAACCAGTGCAAAATTTAGAAAACAACTTATTGTGAGATGATTTTAGGTTTACAGGAGTTACAAAAATAGTAGAAGTCTCATATACCGTTCGCCCAGCTTTCCCTAATGTTAACATCTTACATAACGCAATTATCAAAACTAAGGAATTAACATTGGCCTACTCCTATGAATTAAACTATAGACTGTATTCAGATTTCACCAGTTTTCTTTGCAGTGTCCCTTTTTGCTTCTTAGATCACGGCTCTTCTGTAAATAATTTACCTAATAACGAGTTATTTGAGACAGAAAAAGGAATAGGAATTAGAACTTCCAGCTTTCTAAATAAGATATTCATGAATATTTTTCCCAGATATATTTATTCAATAAATAGTCAATAGTTTTCTGTTTTATGTTTCAAATCTGTAAGCTATGAAGCTTTGCTTAATGTATTTGTAGATGCTATTTATTGCATGACCCTGACACACAGCTCTGTAGATGCACAAAAATACATATTTCACAATTCCATTTTCTCTCCACTGCTACTTAAAACTGGAGGTGGTTCTTTACCTTGAGAATGAAAGGCTCAGCCCCATCTGGCTAGGTTTCTTAAGACAGCAACATCTTGGGGCTCTGTTCCAGTGGCGGGGTGGTAGCTGCAGGCACCTACTTTGAGATGCTCAGCGCTAAGAACATGACACCTCCACTGCCTAACAACAAAGCAAGAGGCAATTTGTTCCAAGAACCTCTGTACATCCCTCATAATTCCTCTGCATTATTTTATATCTAATTAGCAAGTAGAGGCCAAGGCGATTTACTTCAAATTACTCTTCCTTTGAAGGATTTCACTGTACATAAGAATTCTAGAGAACACAGCTGAGGGAAAATGCCTGAGAGGACACCCTGCTTATTTCTTCTTCTGTTCTTCTTTTCAGACTGGCAGAACCATCTGGGAATCCCACTATATTTCCATCTCTTCCATAATGTGAAATCTTGGATCTTGGAGTAACAAATGTGCTCACCTACCCATGGCACACCACAAGGAGCATTATTTTCTCATATACGTGAAAAGTGGAAGTATAATTTGCTCTGGCATGGGAAGGACACTCTAATCTCTCTTAGAAATTAACTGTAGACTGCTCTAGCAGAACTGGCCAAGGAGTTGCTTTTTAATAATTCTGCAGAGTCCTTGGCATTAGGCAGAAATTATCTTCCCTCACAGTGTCATGTCTAGTGTTGGTGTACTGCAAAGCACTTGCACTATTGCTGGAACTTGTAGCCTTATCATAGATTTGGTTCACTGGGTAGAAAAATAATATTAATAACCACAGTGTTTCCTTCAGTTAAGTGAGAATAAGCTTCAGTCCATTACTGTCTCCCACCACTCCCATGTAATATTCATAATGACCAGGTACCACAAAAATAGTAATTATACTTTGTTTTGAAAATAGAAGGATTTATAAATTGTAGAAATAATTAACTATTTTGAAAGGTTGTTGGGAATGCCTAGTGCTCAGGAAAGATTGATTACGATAATGCTTACAAACCATAAAAAATATGGAGATATCAGGCTTAAGAGAAATTCTACTTCTTTTATATTGGATCCTTGCATATAAAAATCATAAATATTTGGCAATTGACTAATACATTTAGTCCAAAGAACCTTGGTAGTGAAAATAGATGACCAAATCTTTATGTTTAAATAAACCTAATAGAAATACATATAAAAGACATAAAACTTCCAATTAATTTGGATCTTGCTCTGCTTTGGGGTAATATTTTAGAAGGAATTTTTTGAACCATCTAAATCCTCTTGACTTAACCACCACCCCATGAAGAGACTAAAACTTAAATGACTCAAAGATCATGATAGATGTTAAAAGCATTATTTTTTAATTAGTGTATGTTTGTAGTCCATGATGCTTGCATTCATCTCTGAGTAGGAACATGTACTTAACATCTGAATTCTTTTTATTCCCCTTCCCCACCCCATTCTCTCTCCCTCCATCTCTAGATCCCTCCCCTTATTTTTTTTTGTTGTAGTTCATATTTGCCACATGTAATGATTACATTCATTGTGTACCAATGTTACCAGAAACATATCAAATCTTTTTATTTCCCTTTCCCCAAAACATTATTTTTCTTCTCTTTACTCAGTGTATTGGTTGGTTTAGGCTGAAGGGGCTTCAAGAATAAGACTCTGGTCTAATAATGTTGTCCTATTCTATGAAGAAATTAGAAATATGAAAAATTCTTCCAACTCCTCAAATTGTATGAATATGTGTCTGTCCTGTTGTTTCATACATTTAAGGGAGTAAACTGTTTTCTTGTTTAATTGTGGGTGAGATGATTTTCTCATCAGATTGATTGTCAAGACCTTCTTTTTATGTGTAACAAGATAAAACCTGAAAACTAGTGAAATCTGATTGATTTTCTGATTTGCCCCACTGCAGGCTACATTCCACAATTACATTAGTTTTCTAGAAAGTGTTTCACCATTCCAAATCTCTACTCAGGAAGAAAGAAGCCTGGGACAGATGCAATGGGGATCAGCCTCAAGGCAAGGCCCTGAGCATGATTCAACACATCGTCCACTGCCCCACCAGTAACCAACTCTTTTTAATTCTAATCCCTTCACTGTAAAGAAAAAACATATACAGTGCTCAATTCATTGACAATGAATCAACTTTCCATGATTAAAAAACAATGACCGTAACTATTATTATTAATTTTATTCTCGAGAATAAGTAATTCTTGCATTCACATTAGAGAAACTTTCTGTTGCTTGACCATAAATTCAGAAAAAAGATAGTATCCTGTTAAGAAGCACTGATTTGAGAATTAATTAAAATAAAGCATTTGATAGGGTCACTTACCCAATGAATTAACTTTCTGTGCACAAAGTACATATGTATCTAGTGTCATTAATATCATTTAAAAAATTTTAAAAAGACAGTGTCCTCATTACAGAAAAATAAAATAGAAAGTGAACTCATAAATATACAAAATGAAAATGATGGAATTCATCTCAAAAGCAGATTTTATACATACACACACATACACACATACCTTTTACTTTTAAGGAAGAGTCTACATTTTTATTATTAGGATATTTCAAAGGATTCATTAAGTCTATGTTTAATCTCTACTTTATCAGAAAATATTGTCATTCAAATATGCTTAAACATAAATATTTTGGTCACGGTTCATTACTGGGTAGTAATGAAATATACTGTCAACACATTGTAAATTTAATCTAAATTGTAACTCAAAATATTTGATTTTTAATTAGAG
Source organism: Heterocephalus glaber (assembly GCF_053883595.1). Classification (NCBI taxonomy): domain Eukaryota; kingdom Metazoa; phylum Chordata; class Mammalia; order Rodentia; family Bathyergidae; genus Heterocephalus; species Heterocephalus glaber. Next base: position 18,459,763 of record NW_028258156.1, on the reverse strand, counting down.
CATTACCTCCTATTGCTACATTAGTCTTTATTTAAACATAGATTGAAACTGATATATAAGAACATTAATGAAAGTACTACATATATCCTAATGCCCTGTAGGCTGTTTCATATGGTAGCCTTATTTATAGTGATTGACAACAAAGCCCAGATTCACTCTTGCCCAGGAATAGTACACTACCTCTGTACCGGAGAATAAAAAGCACATACTCCTCATTAGTCTTTAAAGTAACATTCATCTCACACTGTCACTAGATAGTAAGGTTACCTAATTGAGTCAAATGTGTGACAAAGAAACAGTCGCCATGGTTACTGAAACATCTATCATCTATCTAATCCCTTCTTTCCCCTACCCTGTGGCTTTACATTGCTTTATCTGAATAGTAACCTTTATCAGCACAAAGCTAGGATTTGGCCAATGAGAGCATGGACAGCATTCCTCTCTACATTGTTTCTTCAATTCCCTTTTAAAGCCAACTTGAGAAGAGACTTCTGATGAAAATGTTTTTATTTCTACAGGCAGACAAAATGGTGCGAGTAAGAATCAGGATTTTCCCTTTGCCTAAGGAGTCCTGGAAACAACACAGAGGAGCCCCATCCTTCTGACAAGTCCCAGGGTCCTCTGGGCTGTGGGTAGCAGATTTATGCCATGCTCTGTCACTATGGGGAACTGGGATGGGATGGTTTTATTTTAGGTATTAGATATCCCAATTATGTAAAGATACAATGGCTAATAATGCTCTCACTAGGGAAACAGGGCTCTCAAAGTAGAGAAAAATATTTGGATTGTTTGGGATTTTTCACTTTTTATCTCACCTATGTGTTATAAAGTAGAATCAGTACACACAGCTCAGTAAATTGCAAGAATATTCTTGTTCGTGCCTCTCCACTACACTGCTCTGGAGTTTTTCATACACGTAATTCAAGAAAAGGTTAAGGATGTCTTCTGTAAGAGAAAGAGTCAAAAAAGAGCTGTTGAGTACTTTTTTAACAACACCTAAACATTCATAACAATACTTGTTAGTCCAGAGAAGAAAAGGACCATGACAGATAAAGATGGTCTCTCTCTCTCTCTCTTTTTTTTCCCAGTACTGAGGATTGAACTCAGGACCTTGCACTTGCCAGGCAAAGACGGTTCTCTTAAAACTTGTTTTGCTAGGGTAAGAAATCAAATTATAGCCCAAGATATGGAGAATAAAAAATGATAACAAAGACATTAGAATGAAAGAGGAGAGCAAAGAAGACCAGCTTTATTTGCTATAAGATACTCCAATGTATGAACATTGTTTGTTATTTTAATAGGTTGGGTGAATAGAAAGTAAACAGTTGTACATAATTTAGATATTGGGTCTTAACAAACTAATTCTTACTCCAAGGGCATGGCTTCACACAAGGACATCAAAGTCCTTCTAGGCAAAAGAGAATAGGCATAGCTATCTTTAAAAATGGAGGGCTACGGGGATAGCTTAGTAGTAGAGCACGTGGTTAGTTTCTACAAGGCCTGGGTTCCATCCTCCTATAAGAAAGGAAGGAAGAGAGAGAGGGGGGAGGGGGAAGGGGGAAGGGAAGGGAAGGGAAGGGAAGGGAAGGGAAGGGAAGGAGAGAGAAAACAATCCCTTCTAAAAGTTCATTGTCAAATATTCTTGTATTTCTGCTATCCCATGTGTTTTCAGATAGATGCTAGATTCAATTTTCATGTGATCTACTGACATTATGTCTGAGGCAAAAAGATATGAGAGTACTTGACAGGCTTTCAGAAATTCTTTACAATCTCCTGTTTTATTAGGTAGCAGTAAGAAAAAAAATAATCAAGCATGGATATTTAAATGAAAGAACATTAAAAAGCTAGTGAACTTGGCTTTCTATTAAGTATGCCATGCAATTACCTTTTATTCATTCATTTCACAGTCTGTATCCTACATTACTTAATTGCAATAAAAAGCGTGGACTGCTCATACATACACTAATTGCTAAATGTGTAATTGATTGAATGACCCTGTTCTCAATCTATGAGAAAAACAAATATTATTGAAGACAATACAAAGATGGCAAAAGTATATAACCAACAAAAGTATACACTGCCCACTTAGATAGGATTTAAGAACAGCATAAGAACTGATTTAGGTAACTCACACATTTATTTATTTTATTCATACTCCCAGTTCTTAGAACATCTATCATATGAGATTTAAATATTGGCAAAAATATTAGTGATGAAAAGGCAACTACTGCAACCATTTTATAGGTAAGGATGGGCATCAAAGAGAGGCAAAAGTACATTTTCTAAGAGGCTGTTAATAATGAAACACAAAACCAACCACTAATGTGTTTTCATCCTCCTTTTATGGAAAAAAAAAGTCCAAGTTTATTTATGTTTGAAACTGGTAACCACGTGGAAAGTAGCATAATTTACTCACTTCATCAGAGAACCAAACACCAAAGTAGTTTAAAACCTACGATCTTTCCTTAACTAGCCATACAGATTACTATTGTTTTTGGTTCTTGTCAAGGAATAAAATCTTCATCTCTTTGATGCACGTCTTTTTAAATTTTTGACATAAAATATAATATCCACAGAGGATTAGCTGAAGGATATATATGGTACATTAGGTTTTTTTATAGTCTCTAAGTTTTGCCTGGATTCTCTCTAGTCTATTAGAGACCCGTGTACTTGGAATAAAGCCTTTAGTAACTTGTAGAATTATTTTCTTTCTAAAATGTATTTTGGTGCTAACATATAGAAATGCTGTAATAAACATCTCTATGAATTTTATCATAGCATTTTTGTACAGATATTGATGAGACCATCAGTTTTTATATCACACACAGTGCTCTTTTATGAGATCCATGAAAAAAATTTTATTTACTTGTTATACCCATGAAAAGCTGTTCAGGGAACACTGTAAATCTTTTAAGTGACAGTGGTGGTTTAAAAACATGTCTGCAAATTCTCTGACACTATTTCAATCTAACTTCTCTTTCTTCAATATAATTTCATGACTCACTTGAAGTGAACAGTAAGTGAGAGAAATAATACTGTATGACTTTGGAGGGTTAGGTTATAAAAGCCCACACAGTTTCTACCCATTTCTGCCTGTTGGTTCCTCCTTCTCCTCCTCCTCCTCCTCTTCCTCCTCCTCCTCCTCCTCCTCCTCCTCCTCCCTACCTCTTGCGTTTGCTATGCTTTGGAGACCTTAGTCAAGATATGTATATGATGTCCAGCTACCTGAGCCACATGAACACAGACAGAGATACTCTAGGTAGACCTGGTACACTGTTACTCTTTTATGAAAGACACAGCCATCTCCTTCCCAAAGATGCCCAGGTCTTGAATTTCAGAGTCTATAAACAGACTGGGTTACCTGACGAAGAGAAGTATGTTTTCTAGTTAGCTGGCCTCAAGAAAGTGGGTTATCCAGTGAATCCAAAGTAACCCTAAGATTCCTTAAAAAGGAAAGAGGGAGGCAGAAGAGTTAGAGATGAATGGTCAGAAAGATCCAAAGTCACTGGTTTTGAAGATGGAAGAAAGGAACCAAGAGCCAAGTTAATGCAAGCAGTCTCTAGACACTGGAAAAGGCAAGAAAACAGGTTTTCTAGCAGACCCAGAAAGGAATGAAGCTCTACTAACACTGATTTTAGCCTGATGATATCTCTGTCAGAGTTCTGACCTACACAACTATAACATAATAAATTGGTGTTAAGCCATTAAGTCTGTGATAATTTGTTATAGCTTCAATAGAAAATTATATACACTTAAGCCTCTGGGTTTAGGGAGTCTTTATCATATGTTCTTCTATAATGGGAACAGTGACTTTACCTACTTATCAGTTTGGGTCTATAAGAAGCTTAAACCAAATCAATGATCCACCTTTGACTACGCTGCCGGATCTCATTTCCAGACTAACTGTACCTCTTTCTTGATATATTTCCTCTATTATATCATGTTTAGTTTTGTATAATACATTAAATCCTTTGTAGAACAAGGCCAAGAGTAAATAAATAGGGCTGGTTAGAACAGTATAGTTATGCACTGCATAATGACATTTGGTCAATGAGTAATTATATACACCACAATATGTGCCATGTAGCCTGAGTGTACAGTACACTATATCTTCTAGGTCTGTCTATGTACACTCAGTGATGTTTACACTAAGGGCAAAATCACCTAACGATGCATTTTTTTTTCAGAATGTATCCCTGTCATTAAGCCATGCATGGCTGCATATACCATGACCTACCAGAAGTAATGAAGTAGAAAGTATAAAGGGTTTCTTTTCCTTATCTTTTAAAAACAAACACACCTCTGATGCAGATCTACAGCTAGGGAAAACATCAACTGAAGCAAACAGAAACAACATATACTGCATTTAATGTAATATTTTCTAACAATAGGAAAAAGGGGGCTCACTTCTCCTTTGCAATTTAAGAATAAGAAATAAAAAGTATTACCCAAAATATAAAAAGTATGTGTGTATACACACACACACACACACACTCTCTCTCTCTCTCTCTCTCTCTTTCAGCTTTGCGTTTTGTCTGCTTAAGGAAGAATACAGAAAAAAGAACAAATGAAACTAGGGGTTGACAGAAAGACAGAAAAGCAGAAGTTAAAAAAAAAGATGATTCTTTTCAAAAGGTTAGTGTACAAACACAGAGAACGATAGCTCCTCACACAACACACAGAATGAATCAAACAAGAACATCCACTATATGGATGCAAAACCAGGGGCCCAGCCCTCTTAGTTTATTTATTTCAAGTCTAGCTCACTGTGAAGGCCCTAGGTTCAATCACCTGTACCACAAACAACAAAAACGACACCAGCAGGTGCACTCAAAAAGAAGACATGCACTTTCATGGGATAACTAACACTCCTGCACGAGCCTTTTATGATGTTCTCGCTGAGGATGGCTGATGTCACACTGGATTTGAACAGTCTAAACATTCACATGGTACTCTTTGTCTCTTAACAATTGCTCTACGCACCCGTGGAACCCTGCCTTCCTCGCATCTTCTCAGCTTCAGACACGAAGTCCCCTGAAGGCAGCTCCACCTCTCAGGTTCCCAGGCAGCTGAAGCCACTGGAGAGAGTGCAGAACAGAGGCAATCACCCAGCAGCTGGAAAGCCACGTGCTGTTCAGGGAATTTGCCTCTTGAGCACTTGCCTGTCCCTCTGATGGCCAGCTGGTTGCAACCATCTCTGTCTGATCCACATCTTTGTGACCAAGCTTCTGCCTCCATTCCTCCATGGAGCCTGCAGATCCTCTCTTTTCTGCCCATCCAAGTGTGGGACAGACAACATTTTAGTGTGTACATCTGTCTCTCTTGGGTTTGTAACACTACTGATGACCGAGGACCTTTTCCAAAACATATGCATGAAGCAAAGCTATGATAGGTAGTGACATGGACATAGACTTCTGCTGCTAATCTCCACCTGGCCAAAATTTCCTTTTCTCTCTCAATATTACACTTTATGCTTTTAGATACTTTACTGAGATAGCCATCCCAGTGTTTACTCCTTCTTTATAATTTTGCTCATTAAAACATAGCAGAAGAGGGGATAGAAGCAAATGCTATTCTGTTTGTCTACTACAAGTCATAAATAGGAAGAATAAAAATAAGCTTAAGTGTATAGATAGCCCCATCTGTGCAGAGTCCTTTGATACAGCAAAATTATTGGTCTCTTGGAAATGAATGTACAAGCCAGACAAAATTTTAGGAATTCCAGGAATTACAGACTGCCTCCTAACTTCCTTGTATCTTTAGAATTATTGGCATTTAATGCTCGTGGGATTTAATGGTTAGTGAAGGAAGTAGCTTTCTTCATCATATAAACAAAATATGGAAACCTGTGAAGTAGTAGATTAACACTACAATATTTCCCTCCATTCGAGAAATGGCCTTCATAATCTTGGACATCAAGAGGCACTATTCATTACTCTTGGGAGAGGTTCCCCCATGATCACATAAATGTTGCTTGTGAATTCCATTTTGTATCAGTAGAGTGCTTCATAGTTTATAAAGCACTCATGCATTAATCATATAGAATGAAGTTTCTTTCTTTTCAGCCTCTTTCTATACAAGTACAGAGTATTATTTGCAGATAATGTGCTTCACTGAGCCTGCACTGAATTGTTCAGGCAATAGCAATAAATCAAGATTGACTTTTTGAACCTAACTTTGCATAATTCAACAAGCTACTCAACATCTCCTGCCTAAGCAGGCTCATGACTTATAAGAATCTGCAAAGCTAAATAACTACCCATGACTGTCTCAAAATGATTAAATAACAAAGAAGTTTGGCACTAACAAATCAGGAATGAGTCACTTACTATCTGATTCTTCCCTGATCAAGAAGTGACAGAGAAGGTGTCATTTACAAAGAAAAATGTCATGAAATGATTGAACTGTGAATTTCTTTTAGTTCCTAATGATAAGAAAATGACCACAAAAGGGGGTGGTAGTTGGGGGGAGATAACTGCTATTAAATACTAGTCTGTCAAGAGACGAATGTATCAGAGTCTTAGTGGTAATTTTAGTCTTAGCTCAGAAGTAATCAGCTCTGCAGCTAATGAGTACGCTGCTCTTAATCATTTCATTACATATAAGACTAGGCAGTGTAAATCAGAAACACCAGAAAGTCAATACATAGTTACAAGGTGCTTTAACACAGCACAACAATAAAATTTAATTATTGTGCTGAAGCCTTTATTTCCTTTTCATCTTTGGGACAGTTATTTGGAAAGATGGCGACTAGTTCCTCCACCAACCAGATACTTTCTTTGTCTCTCACTTCTTCTACCTTATTCCATGAGTGTGTTTTATAGTTTCAGCTAAACTCTATGTTCGTGAAGACCAATGGCTATGTTTACACAAATTTTAAATTGCTCTGGTGCCCAGTAAAGTGTTATTCATACACAAAAATCAATTTACAATGGTTGAACCACTTGTAAATTATATGATCTTAAAACATCCCCTTAATTTGTTCAAAGGCCTTTCAAGTCTAATGAATGTAAAATGTGAATCTCCTGAGGGTGATGAGGAGAGGAATGAGCAGTGTAATGGTACAGACAAGGGCCAAAGGAGAGGTGGTAAAATATGGTTACCATGCTTAGGGGGAAGCCCAGCTAGGTAAGTAGATGGTAGATGTGGAGCAGATCAGGACTAGGATGAAAACCTGGGGTTGCAGAAGCACAGGGGATACGCTTTTTACTTCATTCAGCAGCCTATGATTTGCAGGAAAGTTCTAAATATTTCTATGGGGACAAAGAAGAGAATCAGGGCTTTCCCTGGCCTGAAACACAGGACTCTTGTGGAAATGAAGAGATGTTTCTGAGAAGGGAAGGAGTGCCACTGGCGGCGAGCGGCAAAGATCAGCCTTCCATTGAGTACAGAATTGAAGTAACTTCCACCTCATTTCCACTGACCCTGATTCTTACCTCCCTTGTTCTCTCCACTCTGTCTTCCTCATGTGAACAAATATTTTCACCATGTATTTAATTTTCAGACCAAAACTCAAGAGCCACTTTGACTCTTTCTTTTCCCTTGGCTGCTATTTGTAATCCTCAACAAATCTTTGTTCCTCAAAATATACCAGTACTACACCTACTGGAGTTTCTTTCCACTTGCATATGATCACCCTGGCCTGAGCCACCATCACCTCTTACCTGGGTTATTATAGGCCCTCAGCTTCCTACTTCTATTTTTCTCCTCTTCTTTATAGTGTGATACCTACCAGCCCCCATGTTCATTTAAGCATATTATCCAGATCATGGCACTTGCTTGCTCCAAACCTACTGGCTTCCTATTGTCGACTAGACAGGTTTTACATGGTCTGACCCAACCTCCTCCTCTGGTCTCATCTCCCACAAGCCTCCACTTTGTATTCTACAAAGTGTTATGTATTCTTCTTTCCTGACCTCATACATAGTAACCTCATTTACATCTGTAGGTCTTGATGAACCTCTAATTAAAACACACAGACCCTATATCTTTATAGGATGACTCATTTCCTTTAGTCATGTCTAGGCCACCTTCCCTGGTGACCTAAACTCTCACACACTTCCCATGGTCCAGCCAATAGATATTCTTCCATCTTCTTCCATTTTCTTCATAGTACTTACCACTATCACTAATTCATTTACTTGTGTGAAGTCTGTCTTTATGTCCCACTTTTGACCCCAACTATACCACAGTTGCACACAGGTTCAGGAGAGTGAGGACTCTTACCAATTCATCTACATTGCCTAGAACAATGCCAGTTACATAGTAAGGGTTGAATGATTATTTCTAGAATGAATTAATTAACACACGAATCACAGTGAAAATCTTATGTGCTTAAGCTCTTTCTGAAATCAATGCTTAAGAATTTTCTGTCCAAGTGTGTTGAATATAGTTTTAATATTCTCAGACGATATTTGAGAAAATGTTTGATATTTTTGCCTTAGCAGAAAAGGGAGGATATGTCACCTACACTTTTCTTAAACACATAGTTTTAATATTGTGATCCTTCCTATGGGAATTTAACCTCAGAATTATAATGCAAGGATGAAAAAAATAATTGAAAGAATAGTGTAAAAAAGTCCATGTTTTCATTCTAGAGAATGCATTAGAGTTTTCTAGCATGACATATTACTATACACGTGCTTAGTAATACAGCAAACCTTCGAAAATGTTATTTCAGAATATTACATCAGTGAAGAGCTCTAACTCTCTCCAGTTTTGCCCAGCGTTTTTAGGATTGCTGTTACAGTGCTTACTTGAAATATATCCATAAGCAAGAAGTACGTGGAAACAACAGCAGTATTAACTTCATCACGTACAGTTAAGTATCCAACACACTTGGAAGTCCTGCTCCTTCCTTTCATGGATGCTGCACAGAGAGATAGGCCTGGAGGAAGGATCTGGTGGAGACACAGCTGCAGTGAAGCTGAATAGGATGACCAGGTGCCCACAGATGGGAGGGTTTATAGACTTTGATTATATGTAGGGTCCACTGACTCACACCATGTGTTAAAGAAATGAATGATGTAGAAGCACAAGGCAGATAACTCACAAGCAGTGGTGGTTAGGACCATGAGGCTGTCTGCCCATAATTTCCAGCTCCTTTAGATCTCCATGTTTTCCACCTCCATTCTCTCTATTCTCAGGCACCTTTATCCAAACACATAGATTCTTAGTAAAGAACAAGTTGAATTAAGGCTTCGTATGAATCAGAAGGCTGAAATTTGAAGCTTTTATAAAAAGTATGTGCTCTGAACACAGCATGGGACTTAAGAAGATCTTCTTCAGCCTCACTCTATGGTTCTCATGTTTGCTGGTAACACTCCAGGCTTCTGGTTCAGGAGATGTTTCCTGTCTTTCTTCGATCTTCCTCCATGTTAAGGCTCTTGGGCCCTGACTTTATATAAGGTTAGCCTGACCCCCGAGGTTCTTTTTCAATTAGGAGAAAGTACAGATTCTCTTTGATTTATTTTCCTAATTCAAAACACAAAAGACAGAGATGGCATAGAGTGTGATGTGAATAAAACTTGGATAGGGTATAATGTGATTGTGATAAAGGTGTCCTCAGGCTCTGAACATGTACAGTGTATAAGAGGAGTGGTTACTGGGCTCACCCGCCTTCAGGCTGCTCTGCTTAGGGGTGAGGAGTGTGAAATAGTAGAGGACTCTCATTGTAATGGGTTACGTATTGGAAGACAGATCAAGGCACTACATTAAACCCTGGGAAGAATTCATCGATCTATTAATGGCAAAAGTCTCTGTTGAATGATTCCACTCAGTCTAATGTAGATACTCTGCAATTGCTTGTATTTGACTATTTTTTAATTAAAAGATAGCAATATTACACGGTTCGACCTCATGTAACCAGTAGTAAGAATTGGGGTACGAAGAAGGAGTTTGTTTTCAGACCTGTTGTACTTTCCAAAGCCAGTTCAACTTGCTACACACTGCCAAGTTCTTACGTGTGGAAGGAAAACCCATTTTATACACTGGAGTATGCCCTGGTAGAGTTTTACGCTCTCATTGTTCCTTGGCTTCTGCCTCCTTTGGTGAATCTTTTCTCAGGGCCAAGTGTACCAGCAAGGATGCAAAGCCTCTGCAGGTTCCTATGGACACCAAGAAACCAATTTAAAGGACTTACTGCAACTTTTGGGAGTCACGTGGAGTGCCCTTTGTAACCTGAGCTGCCCCTCTCTCTCACCAGCCCCCCTACCCTTTTCTTCTCCCATCCCAGGCCTCACTCCATGTTCATCTGCTTAGACCATGCCTATTAGTTCAGCTACTACTAGCTTCCATGTTCTCATTCACAGGGAATATGGGAAAGCCATTTAACAGGATTTGCCATCCTTAAACATTAGCCCAAGTTACCAACACAGGATTCAACACATACACATCTGGAGCACTAATTCGTGGACAGTATTGTGCCTGGTGCAAGCACTGGGGATGGGAATCAAATGATGACCCCAATACCTGCTGGCTGAGGAATTCAGTCTGGTTGTTATGTTTCATAACAGAAGCACAACAGTTCAGTGATGCACGAAACAACAAAAGCTGAGGCAAGGACTGGTAGGGTGAGGGATTTGTGTCAGCATATCCTAAGCCAGAATAGACAAGAAACATTTTTTCACTGAAAATATGCTTCAAATAAACATTTTTCTCTAAACAAAACAATAAGAAATCCAAACTAATTCATCTACACATGGCTATTATAGTCATAGATTTGCATAAGGTAAGCATTGATGGAGTTTGTGATTAGAAATAAAATTGATTTTTTTCTAATGGTCACCTAACAGGAAAAATACTCTTAAAATACAATAGGTAGTTCCTACCAGAAAATTAATTTGAAGAAAGTAAGATAAAATGAAGATATGACTATTAGATCATTTTATATGCAAGCAACTTTTTTGAATGTATAAAGAAGTCTGAATATACCACATATGTAATCTTCTAATCATTGCAGAATCTGACAGAGACTTCCAGGCCAGTTCAATCATGAACTTACCAGTGACAGGCAGGGATTTTTTTGTTTGCTCCTGGAAATCTAAGTTTACATTGCTAAATCTTCTAAGCAGAAAACAGTGAGTGTACCCAAAGCTGATTCCCAGAGATGGAAGTTTAGAGCAGTGGTTTTCAACCAGGTTTATGTATGAGAATCATCATTGGGAGAGCTCTTGCCATGCTCAATCCTGGAACACTTAGAAATGATAGATTCCTGGAATCCATTCCCAGGGGTTTCAAATTTAATTGATTTGAAGTGACTTCCTGGAGCTTTAATGTTAAGTGTTCCAAGAACTTCCAGGTTTGGCCAACTTTTATTTTTTCCTGCAGTTCTAAGGATTGAACCTAAAACCTTTGCGCTGAGTTAACCTTCTATCTCCTTTCATTTCTTATTTTGAGACAGAGTATCACTAAGTAACTAAGTTGCCTAAGCTAGGCTTGAATTTGTAATCCTCCTGCTTCAGCCTCCCAAAGTGCTGGGATTACAGTCATGCATCACTACCCTGAACTTGGCCAGGTTTCTAAAACCACTGATGTACTGCAGAATTACAAAAATGCATGTGTATTGGTGTTTTGGCTTGTATCTAGATGTCCCTCAAAAGCTTCATGCAGTCATAGGTGGGGCTTTTCAGAGGTGGTTGAATCTAGGATGTGTGTTGCTAGGATTAAGGATGTGATACTGAAATTAAGGAGGCATGATTACCAAATTAGTTCACTGATTGCTTTGGCATAGTTCTGAATGTGGATAATGGGAAGGCCCAACCTGGATGTGAGTGGCACCAACCATAAGGCAGGCATCCTGAAAGGAACAAAAGGGAGAGGCAGGCTGCTGCTTGCTGCTTCACTGCCTTCTGCATACCCACTGCCCTGCCATGGACTGTTTCTCCTCTGTGATGCCACACCACACTGCCTTGGAGCCAGTGAACTATGGACAACCTCTAGGAACTGTGAGCTGAAATAAAACTTTCTTCCTTTAACTTTGAGTGTTGAGTGTTTTGTTCCATCAATGATAAAAGTAACTAAGATAATTGGTCCGTATCCTGTTGCTGGGATAAAATACCCAATACTTCTTCCAGCTTCAAGGAAGAGAGGTTTAATTTAGCTTGGTTTCAGGGGATTTAGTGTATGGTCAGCTGGCTCCAAGGCAGGAACATCATGGTGTGAAGAGTGTGGTGGACCAAAGCTACTTAATTCCTGGTAGCTGAGAAACAGAATACAGGAAAGGGCCAAGAGACGAAGGAACCAGGGGTCATATATAGTACCCAAGGTCATACCTCCATGGCTCACACAAATACACACCAAAATATGCTTTACTATTCCCCTGGGCAGCTGTCAACCTGATCAAGTTGAACATCCAGATCCACTATTCTGCCATGTCAGTTGGTTCCAAAACCATAAAGCACAAAAAGTCAGAAAATAATGTACTGAAATTTCTTACACTGTGGCACCAAAACTGTCCTAGGGTCCTTGGGATGTCAAAATTTCCTGGGTCACCTAGACAGCATATGTTGACAGCACACCATGACACAGGATATGAAGCTCCTCTTTGTGAAACTTCAGGCTAGGAATGTAGGCCAAATGATTTCTACTGTGTCTCCACTTAAGGGAAAATGACAAATGAACCTCCCAAGGACAGCAAAACCTCAATTAAGCAGCCTTTAGAATTCATCTCTGTGGTTAACTTTAAAGAAAATGTGGATATCTCACTACACTCATTAGATCAACAATAGAAGGATGTATTTCACTTAACATAATGCCCTCTAGGCTTATCTGAAATATATGTGGAATTTTAAAAAATCAAGTCATAGAAGTACAGTGTAGAATGTTGGTTATGGAGGCTCAGGAGGAAGAGGGTAGATGGAGAGACTCTGGTAACAATCATAAGATTATAGCTAGTGAGGAGGATAAAGTCTAGTGTTTTATTGTACAGTTAAGTAACTCTAGTTAGGAATAATGCATCGTGTAGTTCTAAATAGCTCAAAGAATTTCAAATGGTCTCACCGCAAAGAATTATAATTATTTGAGGAGAAAGATATGCTAATTAGCTAATTTGTTCATTCCACAACCTATACATGTATTAAATTATCACTTTTTATTCATCATATATACAACTATTATTTGCCAATTAAATATAAAATATAAAAAAGAAGGATCTAGTAGCTTACAAAGGCTCCCACATGACACCTCAAAGTAGAAGGGTAACAGAAGAATTTTAACATGGAAAAGCTTTGACACATACATACAACAGAAGGGAAACTTTGCATATTTTGCTAAAAAGAAAACTGAATCTGACATTATAATTCATGGACACTACAGTAGAAATGCATTATAACAGTATCTTTGACCCAAAAATTTCCTCTCAAATTTCACAGATAATGCAGTGGGATAACTATTTAAAAAATTAAAATAGTATAAATGTCTATATAATAAAACAGATAATGAGAAATAAAATTTCAAATATGCACATTTGGTAGTTATTCTTAGTGCAAAACTATACAATCTTGGGAATAAAGGCATCTCTCAAGATCTCATTCAACCATTCAGCTACCCAACACAATAAAAGAGAACTGGATTGAATAGGTATCCAATGAGTATCAGCTGATCAAACCAGACCTAGAGTTAAAGGAGCTTAGTTTTAATTCAGTATCTGACATGGAAACTTGTGTACTTAACATGATACATGTTATACAATCTAAAACATAATCAAACTGAATTTAATTTTGAAGTTCCGTCACTTGAGCTAGGCATGTGTATGTTCTAACATACATGTAAATGTAAATCAATTAGTAATTAAATACAATAAATGAAGACCTGGAATAACTTGACTATGAGGGAATACTTCAAATGTCATGAAAAAGAAAAACTATTTGCTATCAGCCTTGAGAAAAAAAATGCAGGAACTTAGAAAGTCTGTATGAGTAATCATATAAGTGGTGTTTTAATCACTACTGCATCACATGCAGACAGAGTGCTGCAAGAAGGATGCCAGGTTGCTAAAACACTTAGGGGGCCAATCATCCCAGCTGACATTCATCCAGCATAGCAGAGGAAGGCACTACCATGGAGAGGTATTCAGCATAATTAGGGATAATGCCTTCTTTAAGATGGAAATCAGAACCTAGACTAACAGCACCCTTTTAGGTTGAATGCATCTCTCAGAAGAGCGGCTTGTGCATTTCTCATTGCCAGCACAAGTAAAACATTTCCTTTTATCCAGAAACCCACTGGGAGAAATATCCCATTCTCAGGGATATTCTGTTGATGACAGTATTATGGTCACACAATATATCAACTGAAGCACCACAAGACAACATGCCATACAATTTATGTTCCTTGGCATAATTTGTTTCTATATCTTCATTTATTTGAAGACACTGTGACTGGGAAAACTATTAAGGATCTCAAATATGTTTTTATTCTTTGGTGGCCTTCAGAATGAATAGTACTTGTTATCCTTTCGCTTAACATACACAAAAAAGAGAGCTGTTATGATTAAGTCATGGTTAGATATTCTTATAATTACTTGAATGCATTTTAAGCATACAGTCAATGCTTACTTATTGCTCCACAATTCTTAGAGAAAAAAAGCAGGACATTTACTGTTGAGTGAGAGACAAAGGGTTTTAAATTTTGAATAATTTAAATGAATTACAATTTAGTTATATTTATTACATTCACCCCCATTAGTTTAAACATTTTTATCCTTTTCAGTTTTTTCCTATTGAGGTGAATTCTAACGCTTAATAATGTTCCTTCAGAGTCCATACACATCAGAGCTCAAAGGAAAATCATAAACTCAACCCAATAACGAAGTGCATCTACAACTTTCTTACGTTCTGTCAGTGTGACAACAAATTCTAACTCATGAGACATTTTTTGTTTTTCTTCTTTCACAGAATTATAGGTGCAGTATTGAGGTTAATTTTTGTTAAAATGACATATCATTTAGTCAATTAAAAATTGTAAGTTTATTAAAAAGAATTTAAAATAAGCTTAAAATAACACAAGTGAATATTAAATCTGCTTTATCAGCCCTGGTTTGGTGTATAGAATCTGTTGGTAATCAAATACTACACTTGATTTTAGCCAAACAGCCAAGAGGTAATAGTAATCAAATACTAAAAAAATAAAAATAAAAAAAGTTTTAAAAACCTGGATGGCTGGTCTGGGTTACTTTTGTGGCTTAGCTACAAATTCTATTTTGAAAGTATAATTTCAGCATTTATTTTCACTGATGAATTACATTCTACTCAAGAGTTAAGTTTCTTACAATAAATATTAACATAATGTAGAAAGATTTTATAATTTTCCAACTGACTAGGAATCCTTGACAACCAAATGTTGAATTTAAATTGTAGACTAACTCATTAGAAAATATGCAATAGCTCTGTCAAGATTTACAACAAATACACTGGAAGTGTTTAAAAAATTAATATTAAGCTGCTATGCTTGGCTTAATTAGCTTTCTTCTTCATTTACAAAGCATATCTGTCTGGTTTTATGAACTTGGTCTCCAGTCCCCTTTCCTACAAACCTGTTTAATTAAAGTTTAACAGCTGTGTATGCTTTGGAAACACAGAACGGTTTTCTCCCTTGAAATACTTAATCCTTTCTTAAAATATGATCCTTCTGAATATATATTTAAAAGGCGTTTTTACACCCTTCTGACAATGAATTCTCTAACTTGGCTTCAACTGCCCTATTGCGCTGTTTGTGGTACAGTCTCATGTGATGTGTGCTGAGTATGCACACTGCACTGATGCAAGACCAAAATCAACTGCTTTTCAAAAGAATTCTAAAATTTTTTGAAAGAGTGAATTACTGCTTAAAATGTTTTCATCCTGGTGGGAGAGATTTACATGCCCAATTTGTTGACACCAGGCTTAGCCATGTTCCTTGATTTAAGTAATGGCATGTGAATGGAAATAATGTGTGACTCTGAAGAAGTCTGGAGATCCATCCTATGGTTCTGAAATGTCTTTTTTTTTTTCTCCATCTCCTCTGAGACTACTCACCCTGTCAGCCTGAGACTCTGAAGGAAGGAAATGTGGAACAGAGCCTCCTGCAACCAACAGTGAACACATACTAGGGCGAGAAAACAAGTCTCTATTAACTGTACAACACTGAGAGTGGTTTGCTTTCACAGGAAAAGTTAGCCCAAACTGACTGACACCAGGCTCATTTAAGCCTTTTCAATAATAAAGGAGCACATCCTCATCCCCTTTGCTATGCAGGGACAATCCCTGCAGCATTTATGCTGCTGGAGAGAGAAAGGGAAACAGATGGCTGAGACTCCTGTGCTTTACCATTTGCCTTCCTTAACCTTCAGCAACATGAAAAGCTAATGTTGAGCAAATTAGAGAGTTTACATTTTTAAAGATAAGGAGTTGGGATTGATACTAATTGGACTAAGTTGAAATATTTCCAAAATAAATAGAATCATTTCACAAAGTGATATTCAGGATTAAAGTTTATAAATATTGCACAGAGCTTTCGGTAGTCATTAAGTCTGACAAATGCAGTACTTATCGAGCACACCCCAATCTGCTAGATTTCTTAAGGCAAGGTCGTGTTAGAGGCTGGGCTCCAAAAATGAGTTGTGTTCCTAGCCTCAGGAGGTCACAGGTAGAAAGATGTATGTACATTTGTCTCTAATATAGTTAGATGCACTTGACGCTTGTGGGAACCAATAAAATAGCATGGAAACAAAACAGACAACAATAATTTCTGTCAGGAGAAGATACAGAATCTTGACAGATGTGTAGGGAATGGAGGACCATCTCCCCACTGGGCAAGCATGGCATATGTAGAGAAACGTGAAAGCATTTCTGACATGTTGGACAGTAGGGCTCTAGTACATGAATGTACGTGCACACATGGGTTTAAGGGGAGATGAACAGGAGGAAAAGGTGAAAGTTAAAAATTGTCTACTGTGAATGGTATGTTATATACACAAAGTGTACAATGGGAGCACCAAAGGGATCTAATCCTAAGTGCAGGTTTTATAAAGCAATTCCTGAATTGAGACTTCGTTTACATACATGTTTCTTTTACAGATATGTGTGCATACTACACACACACACAAACACACACGTTTCTCCATATGTATATATACACAAATGCCACTTTATGCTCACATAAACGAAAGAGATGAGTTAATGTTTGAAGTATTCCTCAACATAAAAAGCTATACAGAGAAAAATCTCCCTCACACTGCCAGCCCTCTACTCTCCTCTAGAGGCAAAATTTACTTGTTTATTACAGTGGTATATACTTATTAGTTTAAATTGCAAAGAGAGAGAGAGGGAACTCATAGAAAAATGACTGGGTAGAAGAGAAAGATGGCCAAGACTTGACGTTATATTGACTAATTCTAGAGATGGTCTGCAAATATTCACGATGCATGTGCTTCTGTGTATACATGAATTTGTTTGTTCTTCTTAATTGTTCCAAAATATTCAATTTTATGTATGTGTCATAATGTCCTTAACTATACTGGCACACCTTTAGAAGGTTTTCAGGGTATTAGTTAGGTTTTCAATCTTTTGCTATTATAAACAATGCTGTAATTAACTCCATTATATGTGATTCTTTGTACTTGTGTGCAAATATATTTAAGATACATTCATGGGAATAGAATTGCTGGGTAGGATTGTTCAGACAAAAACAAAACAGAAAGAACAAGACAAAGGGAAGGTTGTGGCTTGCAAATGCAATGATATGAGCATTTTCTTCCTATTTCATAATATCTATTATACCAAATGGGAAGAAGAACTAGAGAGGAGGCAGGGGGAAAGGAAGGAAGGGAAAAGAAAAAAAGAGAAAAGAAAGGAAAAAATAAAAACAAAGATTTTGTAAATAAGGAGGGGAAGTGGAGTTGAAGGGAGGGTAGGGGAATGAAAAAAAAGAGGAATTAAGATATATCATATACAAGTACAAATTACCTATGATGAATGTGATCATCCTGTATATCAAAAATGGACCAACAAACTTAATTAATTAAAAAGCAATGCTATGTGAAGACTGCAAGAAACTACAGACTATGAGAATCCCAGGAACACAGTGGAAAGATACTCAGAGGCCAGATCACAAAGGACTCTATTTTCTGTGCTCCAGGATGTGGGAGGCATAATGAGATTCAGATTAAAAAAAATATTCCTGTAGAAGTGTGAAGGATGCATTCGTGAGGGTAAGAAAGAGAAATCAGTTATGATGCAATCACAGTAACCCATGGAGGAATTGAAGGGCTGGTAACCTGGTTACCAAGAGAAAGTTCTCTTCTAACTTCGCTCTTGCATTTTCTCCTGTTGGGAGCTCTCCAAGCTAGTGTCTAAGATGCTCCATGAAAAGGACCTGCCACAGAGAATGACCCTGCTGTGAAATCTACCCCTCTAGCCTGGAATGAAGGAACATTCTTTCCAGTGCTCCTCCCACAAAAATGTGTGTACCAGCTGCTGCCGTGTTTCTATGAAATAAGTAACAGAAATCTTAAGAGCTGACAGACTTTTTTTAAGTCACTTGGAGCAAGGGTCCTCAAATACATTGTCAGCTGCTTTCTATTTTTCAAAGCTTTGAGGAGCCAAAGACAAGCAGGGATTAGAAAAAAAGTGGGAGTAAACTGCTAAAAAAAAAATTAGGCTGCAAGTGGTGGTCAGGGTCTGGCACTTCCTATTAAGTACCAAGGGGAGTGAGAGGACCTGCTGCTGCCCTATGTTTTCCTTCCAGACATCCCAAACAAAACACCAGCACTGAGAGTTTGAACTTAAGCAGTCAGGCAGTGGAGGCCAACTTGAAGGAGTCTGATATCTGTGTCCTGCTCTGCCCTCTGAAAAGGCAGCAGTCTCATATCGGGTTAGACCAAGGCTTAACAGGTCGGACCACTTGGCTTAACTGACACAGTTAGTGAAGGCCCAACACCAGAACAAATTTCCAAATCTCAGTGTCCCTAGAAACATAGAGGGCCAGTTAAAACACAGATTGCTGGGCTCCCTCCCCAGTTTCTGATTCAGGGTGAAAAAACCAAGAATCCAGAATTTTGCATTTCTGTACTGGGGATGTAGCCTAGCAAGTGCAAAGCCCCAAGTTCAATCGCAGAAACTGAAAAAAGAAGACAGAGGGAGAGAGAGAGAGAGAAAGAGGCCACCAGGTGATGTGGATGCTTCAGCCTGGAGATCACAATTGAGAAACAATCTGCATCTCGACACCACTACCCTCCATGAGGCGATCAGGTAGCCTAGAGAATTATGTAGACATGCATACGGTCTTCTACCATGGAGTATTTCTGGATTACCTTTTAAATATTGAGAAAACCATGTTATAAAGTTTATAGGAAACCTCATTTTTATATATTTGTAAAATCCAATAGAGTAGCAGTAACTTACTAATAATTATAAAATCAATAGTTAAAGGGCTGTAAAACAATTATGCCAAGTATTTCAAATTCTAATGTCTACTTCACAGTCTGAAACTAATAAAAGTAAGATTAAGTGACTTTAAAATGCTTCAGAAACCTTACTTCGTTAAATAATCTGAGTATTTATAAAATTAAAAGGTAAATCACAAACTGCAAATAACATACTTAATGAATTAGAACTGAAAGGAAAATATTAGATATTTTAAAATTCTGAAATGGTTCTTAGAGAAGGAAATAAAATGCTAATAAATATATAAAATATCCATTCTTACTAAAAGTGAAAATAAATTCAAATTAAAACATCAATAAGAAATGTTTTCAACTTTCGTATTAGCAAAGATTAAAATGAATTTAATAGTTATTGCTGACTTAATATGAAGAATTTTTGTACATTGTTAGGGAAAGTTTCATTTTCCTATCTTTCTTGATTTCCTTATACTTTGTTGCTAAGAGTGCTGCAAGTTTTAATAATAAAAAACACTACTTTTTGAGTAGTCATATGAGTGTACTTGTGCTCTGAAATATAAAGTTAGGAGTCATTTCAATTTTCATCACACAATAAGCATTCTCTTGATTTTAATGATAGTTGTATTAAATTTAGAATTCAGGCTTAATTTACATAATCCCCCAAAGACATCCCCAGAAATCGATTAAAGGTCACCTTACTTTCTCGTACATATACCAAAATCTAATCTGTTCATTCGTTTCCTCTTCTATTATCATATTCCATGCTTTTGTAAAGCTTACTGCTTATTATACTTTCATTTCAAATAGAAAATCTTTCAGGTTTGCCTTTCCATCCTACTAAACTCCTTCCCAGTATGTATTACTTGCTCCTCTTCATGTTAGAGTAAAAGATTAAATAGGCATTTACTTTTTGATGTACGTAAAATTGAAATCCAGACTCCAGAAATGTTCTTTAGAAGTGTCAATACACCTAGAGGTGAAGCAGTGTGGGACTCGGTGTTCACCACTGCCTGTTCGAGGCTGCATATTAAAATCAGGTCTCACATAATGGGCAGGATGCAGAATTTATTTGTGCAATAACAAGGTAGAAAATCTTCTTGGTCCCTAGGTGCCCGATTCAAGACCTTGAAGTTAATGACATTCCATTCACCATAGGAAAAACATACAAGTTTCATCATATAATTTACTCTTCTGAAAGAAAATATCAACTGTCAACAGCCTAATAATTTAAAAATTAATCAATTTCACTTTAATTCTCATTCGATTCACAACTACCAGGATGAGCATGTTCAAAATCTGAATAATTCTACTAGTGAGACCTATCTAGACTCACACAGCATCACTTTGCATAAAAACTAGAGATATTTTTTAAATGAATGTTACACAATATTTCTGAAAACAAACATTTTGTAATTTTACAAAACAGCAAATATAAACTTTACTTTGAAAATCAACATTTAGAATACAGGGCTAATTACTGCTTATGACTAAGACTACTATATACCTATGTATTTCTCCCAATAAGTTCAATAATATTTGAAGCTTTATCATAATAACAAATGAGTCCAGGAACTAAATTATTTATTTAAACAATACCTATATATTCCCCAGCTTATTAGCTGCTTCTCTGCACTTTTTTTTTTTTGGTCTAGCAAAGTAGACTGTACTAATGTAACAGCCAAAAAAAAGCACTGAGTTATAATGTCAGGCTTTGATGATCAGCTGTAAATAATGTAGGATAGTATTCTAAAACTATTTTCTCAACTGCAGGCCTATTTCTTTTGTATTAAGAAGAAACTAACTGGACAATGAAATTTATTATTCTTTTTTATGAGCATGTGGCTACTCCCCAATTCAGGTGCTCTGCTGTGTTCTTTCAGGACAAATATCTTCTAGGTCTAGGTATGCCAGGTGTCTTCTAGCAATTCAGCAAAGATCTCATTACAAGTAGCAGCTCAGTATTTTCTCTCTGACTGCCCTCTGCCTCAACCAACATATTAACTAATGAATCCATGATGGCTGAGCTTTTTCTCTTATATTTAAACCATTGCACAAGTTTAAAAATAATGGTTCTATTTCCTATTGATTTCCAAGTTAAAGAAATAAAATAAGTAACACAAGCCAAAGGTCAACAAACTACAGCACACAGAGCAGATATGGTTCAACACTTGATTTTTGTAAATAAAGTTTTATTGGAAATTCATTTTATACATCTGTCTTTCATGTTATCAGAGTATTAGAGTTCAGGAGATTTTTCAGAGGCAGTATGGTCCATAAAGCCAAAACTATTTACTACTGGCCTTTTCCCAAAAAAAAGTATGCTGACCCCAGCTGCAGAAAGGAGAAGAAACCCAAATCAGAGGAACAGTAAATGCAACTCCTGCCAACAGGTAATAATGTGTAGGAGGAAGAATAGTAAGGTTGAAGCTATATGGTAGACTACATGTGAGTATTTTCATGGAAAGTTTTAATAGTGCTTTTATCCCATTTTATATTTTTGCTTTTGTTGCATATGCTTTTGATGTCATATTCATAAAAATCACTGCCAAGATCAATCAAATAAAACTTTTCCACTTTATTTTCTATGAGTTTTGCAAGTTCAGGCTTTACTTTTAATTCTAATCCATTTTTATTTGATCTGAGTGCATGATATGAGATAAAGTTTCAATTTCAAGGCTGGAGATATAGCTCTGTGGTAGAGTGCCTGCCTAGTGTGCACACACACACACACACACACACACACACAAAGATTGAATTTCAATCTTTCACATGTAGAAATCCAGTTTTCTCAATATCATTTGTTGACAAAGCCTATTGTTTCTCCATTATGTATTCCCAACACCCTTGTCAAAGATCAGTTGACTATACATACATTGGTTTACTTCCAGGTTCTCTATTGTGTTCCATTGGTCTACATGACCATCTTTAAGACAATACCATACTACTTTAATTACTGGAGTATTCCAATGTATTATGAAATTAGGAAATATGATGATTTCAGTTTTATTCTTATTTCTCAACATTGCTTTGGCTATTCGAGGTATAATTCAAGTCTGTGGCAATGCAAAATGGTGCTAGTACTATGAAAAACAGCATGGAGGTTCCTAATATATTTTTTTAAATGACTACAGTAGCCCCTCCCAATCCATAGGGAACACATTCAAAGGCCCCAGGAGATATCTGAAACCATAGACAGTAATGAACCTTAAAAGTACCATGCTTTTTCATATATATACATATTTATTATAAGTTTAATTTATAAATTAGACACAGTAGGTATTAGTAATAAATAATAATAAATTACAACAGCATTCTGTAATAAAAGGTATATAAATATAGCATCTTTCTTCCTTTCTCTTTTTTGCTTCTCTCTAAAAATACTGTGTTTTTACTTAAAGTAAGTACCTTATGGTTTCTCTTTGCCATATCACAATTACTAGCAACATTACTCCTGCACTTTCTGACTTCTTTGTAAGTCAAATAAGGGTTACATGAATACAAGCGTTGTGATACTGAAATAATTACTTTGCTCATTTTAATATTCTTCACAATGCCCAAGATGCAAAATGAACATAAATACCCATCAACAGAAGAATAAGAAAAGAAATGTGATATATACTTACATTGGAATGCTATTTTTAGCCTTTAAGAAAAGAGTCTGCAATTATGCAACAATATGGATAACCTTGAGGGTATTATAGCAAACAAATTAAGCCAGTTATAGAAGGAGAAATATTACACTATTCCACTTATATGAGCTATATGAGATAGTCAAACTCTTAGGAACAAGAAATAGAATGGCAGTACCGGTTGCTGGGGCAAGGAGAAAATGGAGAGTTGCTGATCAACGGGTAAAAAAAAAATTGAGATATGCAAGATGAAAAAGTTCCAAAGATCTGCTATATAACTATAGTCAACAATACTGTATTGTATACTTAACCTGTTAAGAGGGTAGATCTCACATAAACTATATACACCACAATAAAATTTAAAACATTAATTTCATTTTTTTAAAAATGCTTTTGTCGGTCCGGGGATTTAGCTCAGTGGTTTTGCTGCCTGCTGCACAAGTGCAAGGACCTGAGTTTGATCCCTGGTATAAAAAAAAAAAAAATGTTTTTGTTTATTCCAGTTGTAAGATTCATAAAATGTGGAGCCATGTATTAGCCTAGCAGCACAATAAAATTATTTTCGTTGTGACAACAAAATATTTGATAATCTAAAATGGCAAAAGATTCTGTTAAGCTCTGGAGAAGTCAAATGGAAATTTAATTAATAATAATAAAATAAAGTCAAAACTTCAATAATGTGTTACATTTAAGTTGGCATTGATGCATTTTTTTCTCCTAAATCTCTTTTGTGCTTTAAAATAACACTAAAAATAGAGAGAGAAAAGAAAGTCAAACTAATAGAGGTCAATAGCAACCAAACAAGTTCACACACCTAATATAGGACAGAGCTAGAAGTAAACTTGAAATCATCTCACTCCAAGTATAGCACTCTATCTACTATGTCACGCAATCTCTCATTCTCCTTTAAATGATAAAAACATGTTTTTACAAAAATATTAATAAAATTTTCAAACATTCATAGTTAATTAAATCAATACATTGACCATATCTGCTCACTACAATAAAAATTTCCTCCAAACATTTTAAAAGAGAGGCAGTGGTCAATGTTAAATTTAAGCAAGGTTAACTGAAAATGCACAAAAAAATAGAAGCACTATCTGTTCTTTTATTATTAAGTAATTATTCAGGCTGAAAAATTCACCGTAAGTTCTGTTTTTTAAAAAAGTATTTTAAAAGACAATCTTTTGAGCTTACTGTGATAATTATACTTATATATCTTTTCAAAATATGTGACAGACTTACATTACTGCAGGCAGAAAAAAAAAGCAAAATCAATATTTAGTCCAAAAGACTGTACAAAAGTTAGTGTCTATTTTAAGATTTCTATTTTACTTGGCATTTACAACTCCTAAAAGATATACTAGTAAGAAACGTAGTTGAGCCAGCAGTAAAGAAAGCCACTCCAATATTACCCTGGTCAGCTCCAGGTACAATGTGCTTTTGCCTAGGAAACTTCAGGCTCCAAAGAAGCCCTGCACATCATCTTTCTATATCTAGGGGAGGAGTGAGGCTCACAACAGAACTGAAGAGTCAATTCCCCAGGCCAGGCCAAGAGATGAAAAACAGCTTGGTGAAAAGCATCAAAGGTCAGGCACTGATAACTACCTTCTCCAATGAGACTTCTTGCTGAGGATGTGGCTGAGGATCAAGCCAGGTCATGTTATCTTGCCTGGCTCCCTGTCGGAGAGATTTTGCTTATTAAGCTAAGTCACTGCACTTCCTACCGGAAGCACCTCTATTATTTCACTCATGGAGTGCCTAGGGGGGACATAATGGTTTGAATATTCCCCTTTTGATATTGTGAGTTTAATGAGAATACTAAATATCAAGGACATTATTCAATATTCATTTTCATCTTTCCTTAATTTTCTGTGAATGTTTTGTCTAGGTTATGTATCACTGCTATTCTGTAACACATCCATAGTATCTTTGTGTATGTTATTCACAGGACTATTTAGGACTTAATAAATAATTGCAGAGTTTGTTATGTTTTTAAATACCTACCTCATATGGGAATATACAAATATAGTACTGTTAACATAGTATAACATACACATAGGGAAACTTAAGTCCCTATGTATCTATGTAAAGATGTATCTCAAGTATATTTGTGAAATATTCAAGGAAAAAGCTACTGTAAAATACTTTTCTAATCCTTTCAATCTCCTGCTGAGACACAGAATAGAAGAATATACATCAGATATGTCTTGGGTATAATTAAGGACAAAAGAAAAGCAGAACTTTTCTTTTTATATCATATGCTCTGTTATTGTTTGAATTTTTCATAATAAGTATGTGTTTCTTTTGCAGTTAAGAAGGAGGTTGTATGTCTTTCCTTACCTTTAACTTTCACAGAAAGTTGTCACCAATATAGCCCAGCTCCTCAGGTTGACCAGCTGTTCCCCCTAAACTCCAGGGAATTTTAGTGCACTACCAAAGTAGCAGTTCTCTTGCTATACTATATCACTTCTGCTTCCTTTGTTGTCTTAGCATCAGACTACAAACTTCACTGTGCAAGGCTTTTATCATTTATAACTGTAGAGCTTGGCACAGTGTCTAGCAAAAAGTAAATACTGAAGGCACTGTGTGAATAACTATCAAATCACAGCAACTACTAGTACTATCTGATACTTTCTAAACACCTGCAATGCACCAAGCCCTGTGCTAATCAAATTATACCCACTATTGCATGTAATTCTCAAGGAAGCCCTTTGCAGTGTGTAATAGTGTTACAATATTCAGTGTACAGATGAGGAAAATAAGGCTTTCAAAATTAAGCACTTTGGCAATGTGACACCTTAAATGAAAAGATAGGATTTGAATTAAATACATCCCTGAATCAAGGTAATTTTAATTAATAGTTTGTGTTCATGGCCTCTACTCTATATTGAAGGAATAAATGAATGACCATTCAAGAATGAATAAAAATATGGAAGATTTTCTATTTAAAAAAGAACTCTGCTCAAGGGACAAGAGAACTATGAAACAGAAAATGAAACTAGAGAACCCACTGGCAGGGAAGAACACCACCACAGTAACAGGTGTCACTATTCATGGAAAAAGAAATTCAACCTAAATGGTCTACTGATGTTGCACAAATGTCATACCCTCTTAAGTCACAGTGTACACATTATGTTTGATACAGTATATCCAGAAACCTACCTACGCTGTGAAACTGAATACAGAAATAATTTTGACTTAAAAAGTTAACATTTGTATGTAACAATATTAATCTTTATAGAAAATCAAGATCAACACTCCTATATATGAACTCAATAGCTCTGTCTGGTAGAAATAAATGTCAATTGTTAAAACATACAGTTTTTATTAGGAAGTCCATATTTTATTAACAGATACAGCCACAGTATGCTGAATAATTACATACAGTTATATAAAATAAATATTTCCATAAAGGCTTGGATTGCCATTCAGTCTGTAAAAATAATTCTTTAGCAAGAAAGCAAGAATAAGCAGGCTATATTAGTAATTTCTAATGGTGACTTCAGAAGAAAAACTGATGATTTTTTCAGGAATGCCTCTTATTTATTGGTTAAAAAAAAATGCCCTGCAGAGACCCCCAGACACTACATTTCAATGTGGAAAACTTTATCTATTAAGTAGTAGCACTGGTCAGAACTTTAGTAATAAACAAGGATGAGCAAGACCATTTTGATCAGGAATAATGCATGGTTCACAATAAACCAAACTAAAAGACCTCACAGATTTTAGAAAACCTTCTACCTAAATTACTAACAACTAGGGATTGGTGAATGAAAACCCTCTCTTCTCAGAAGAAACCTTTAGTCTTCAAGTTCCAAAATATTTTATTCACCAATCTATATCAAAGTCCTAGACATATGTCCTTCCTTTCAGAACAAAAAACATGGCTGATTTCCAGTCTACCAAAAGTGCCATAAATCAAGACATGGAGGAGAGTCATAGCACACATTAGGCTTGTATTACTCAGAACCACTATACCAAGAACAAAAAAGAGAAGTCATTAAACGCATAATTTGTAGTTTTACAGGGGAAAAACTGAATTTAGCTCTGTTTTGTTTCCGATAAAGTTTCATCATTTGCTGGAACATAATATGATTCAAATATATGTGATCGGCTAATATTGATTTTCGTATCTTCAATACTCCATTTAAAATCAACAGACTTTAAAATGTTTAATTTCTTGTGATTCAATAGATTTTTTTCTTTCTAATACCAGAAAATTGTTTTTTATAAATTAAGGTGTTTTGACATTTTACAATATAATCTTTAGACTTGAAGAGAATGATCATTTAAATTTTCTGCATCTGGAGAAGACTCGCGACTCCCTGCCTCCGCCTGCTCTGAGGTAACTGGAAAAGATAAAGAAAGCTGCGCGCCATGCTTTCCCACATGAAAAAGACTGCTCTGTGGCAGGACAACTCCATGCCTAAATCCTGCTTGAGGCCAAGAAGTTATTCTGGTTCCTGGAAATATTACCCACAGTTCTTCTGAATGAGGATGCCCACAAGCTAACCAAAATCAAGCTAAATGAAGTGAATTATAAAGTAGATTCCATTGAACTGGTAAGGTGACCATTTGTTGCAGTGTGTCCTGGCAGTCTTGGTTTATGTTGATTACCCCAATGTAATTTTAACATTATCCTCTTTCATTCTCCCAATGTGTGTGAGTTTAGGAGATAAATAATATGGTCGCCTTCTTCTCTGAAAACTAAAAGACTTTATTAACTTGGAGGTCCAGATTCCAAAAGCCTGACCAGGGAGTTTTACCAAATAACAGGAGTAATGATGCTGAGTTGGGTAGAGAAGATCTGTGAACAGAAATACAACTGTCCCAGTAAGTAATACTGTTGCTTTAGAAATTTCAGTTGTGGTTCATTCGTATTGATGTGCTATGTTTAGTGCTTAATATTCATTTTAGGCCTTTCTAAAACAGTGCTTCTCCATGAGTCATAACAAATTAATAAGAAAAAGCAAATAACTATGAAAAATATTTTGGTGGAACTAATGAGTGTGTCTGAATATGACTTTCATTAGCTTTTTATTGTTAGTATTATAGATAATCATACTCATTTGGGTCAAAACATTAAAAATAACTACATGCATGGTGAAGAGATTCAAGAAAGCAAGCAACTGCCATAAGATTTTAATCAAAATTAATATCAAAAGTCCAGATACCCAACAGTCTTAGGACTATCTGGCTGAATTCTCTGAACAAATACTTCACCTCTACTTCTTATCTTGTTGGTATAACCATAATGAGTGTGACTGTAAATAATGTGACTACTTTTATCTGAGTCACTGAAAATAAATCAAAATAGTCATCATACATGTCATAAACAAGGGTATTTAACTACTTTTACAAGAAGCTAGACATTATTTTCTCAAGAGAAAAATTCTCATATCAGTTATAGAAGTCAGACTGCAGACAGAGTGATCCCTTAAGAACGCTAATCAGGCCATACTGCCTCATTGCTGGAAGCCTCCCCAGGCTGGCCATCTGTCAAACACAAATCCAAAGTTCTTAGTACGACCACAAAACTGCAGATCTCTCAGAACTAATCTCTTCCTTCAATTTCCTTCCTTCACATGTTGGCTTCTTCCAATTCATTGAACTTACCTAATATGTACCCATGTCAGATTTGTCTTTGTTATTTCCTTGGCCAGCGCTGTCCTTAGCCTAGAAACTAGTGTGGTTCTCTCCCTCCATTCCTTAACTTCAAGGTCTTTCAAATATTTTCTCATTACAGAGGTTTGCATGTGACCACATCACCTAAAACCCACCCCATTTCAGACCCTACTCCTTTATTTTTTTTCATAGCACCTCTCACTCATAATATTGCATTATATGTTATTTATAGTCTGCTTCCAACAAGTAAATGGAAGCAGCATGAGGACAGGAAACTTGTTCAGTTTTGTTCACTATGTCTCTCTGGTGTCAAGTCCTGTGCTCATTAAATGAACGGCACTAAAGTTTACACTGTGGGTAAATTGATATGAAATACAACCTAACCATCTAAAGCTGACTTTGAAATTTGTGCTGAAGTGTTTTAACTTCTGAATCTGAAGTCTACAACTTCTCCATTGCATATGACCTTTAAATCAATTTCCTCAGAGAAGGGTATTTAATCTAGTGGTGCTGAATGTAAATATATAAAAACGTTCTGAGAGGGAAATTTGGCGCTATCAAATAGAACTGAAAATAACAACAACCATCCACCACAAAAACATAGTTGGCCTAATATTTCCACTTCTAGCTATATTCTACAAAAATAATAAGTGTGTAAGGATTTATATGTAAAGGGTGCTCATTATAGCATTTTTAATTCAATAAGGGTGTTTTATTTCTGTAATTAAAATTGTTTTTTACCTTCCTTAGTGAGTAATATTAAAGCAACTACTAAGGAGAACAGATTACAATTTTATTGAACTGAAGTTTCGAGAGGTAATGCTGAGCAAAGTGACTGCTAATTACAATGCCCTGTCCCGCGATGTCTCACAGCATCTGTCATATCTACAAGCCCGGTACAATAGGTTCCTTACAACTACAAGGCATGCACCAAGTGACTGGTCTACCAGGCAATAACTGATTGGATCAAAAAAGGCACCTATCCCAGAGGCAGCTCATCAATTGGTTGAGAGCAGTTTATCAGGCGGGCAGATCTTAGGAGCATTTATTTAAGGGGTGCATGGAGATTTTTTCCACGAATTTAAACAGAAGGAACACCCCAGGAAGTAAGCAGTTGCCAATGGGGCAAAAGCCAACAGAAATATAGACCAGACAAGCAAAATCAAGGTGCCAGTACATGGAGGGCCAAGTGACAGAAAGCAGAAGTGCTAATGTTCCCTTGTTACTGATCTTCAGTGAGGCTTGTGATCCTTCGCTCCTCACTGTCCTTGCTTCCTCAGGTGTACGTAAAATAAGTGCTCTTAAAACTGTATTTCAGTACATATCTGTTTTTCACAACCTGAAATTTAAATAACAGTACTGTACATTAAACAGAAGATTGAATTGAGCCTTAAGAGGGCTAACCTCTGAAAAGATTGCGGTTCTTCTCTACCTTCTAATTATGTGTAATTCAAATTAAAAATGCTACTGATACTTAGAATAAATGTAACTAGTCCTCAAAGTAAGAGTTTTTCTCTCTGATCATTTCATGAAATATCAATTATTTCCAATGAAAGAATAATTCACATTTGTGCTTAGTTTGACTACTATAATATCTAAAGGAATATCTAAAGAGAGTTAATGATAGAAAACTCACATCACAGACTAAACCACCTTGCATGTCCTGAGCCAGGGCACTATTAGACTAATGACTTTGGGATGTAGATAGAAAGCATATTTCAATGATTGTTTTTAAATACATTCTGCCATTTAAAATATATATCACAGTCAAGGATCTAGTTCAGTGGTTCCGCTGTCTGCCTTGCAAGCGCAAGGACCTGAATTTGATCCCCGGTACCAAAAAATAAAATAAAATAAAATAAAATAAAATAAAATAAAATAAAATAAATATCACAGAGAGAAGAGGTACATCAGTAAATGATATTTTGTTACTTTATTATCACTGGACACTTTTTAACACGGTTACAAATCATTTTATGAATATATTCAATTATTTAAAGCCTAGGATACTTAGGTGCCAAAATTTCAAGGAGAATAAATTTCACATTTTCTTTAAAAATCACGAAACACTTAAGAAAAGATCATTTTCTAATTAATTATCAAATAAGTTTAGATACCACAGCAGAGGAAAATCTTGATCCTATGCACTCCCATTCCTCATGTTATCCGTTGCTCCATGGTTGGGGTACAGTGAAAGGGGACGAATAGGGCCGGGCCACAGGCCCCAAGTGTCACTGCAGGTTTTGCATGTGTTGGCTGCAGCAGTGGAGACAGAGGACACTGACCTAGACCCATTACCTCACGGACTCCCTTTCCTCCCACGCCCAAACCGGTGCCATTAACCTTGCCCTGACTCTCACTCTTGCTTTGCTCTGGGAATCCAATATTAGCATTCGCTGAGGAAAGCAACAGCCCCAGCTTGCTCTCTGCAAAGTCTACTGCAGGATTTCTGATTGCACAGAGCTTTTTGTGTCTCCCCAAGCTTTGCAATCATCACACTGTTCAGCCAGTGACCAATAATGATAAACCTGAATTAGAAGCTGTGTTCTCTTTGGATTATAACCTAAAACGGATCCCTTGACATCCCTAATTCTGTTAGATTACTTTAAATAGATGACATTTTTGCTTGCTTTGTTGACCAATTCTTTTGGATTTATTTTTAAAAATAGCTTTATCAAGATATAATTCATTTAAGACACAATTTATCAGTTTAAAATATAAAACTGAACATTTTTAGCATATTAACAGAATTGTACTGCCATTGTTACAGTCTAAGTTTAGGACATTTTCATATCCCTCAAAACCAAAAGAAAACAACTCTGTAACCCTTAGCAGTGCTGCCCACCACCCCCCTCCCATGCTTCTGGGAATCACTTACCTATGTCTGTTTCTATGAATTTGCCTATTCTGGATATTTCATACGAATGGAATCATGTATGTGGCTATTTAGTACTGACTTGTCTCATCTACCATAATGGTTTCTAGGGTTGCTGATTCATTGTTTAATATTATTGACATCATATCCACACACAGTCTTTTGTTTGGTTTTTTTTTGGTACCCGGGATCAAACTCAGGACCTTGTGCTTGCGAAGTGGGTGGCGACACACACTGTTTTTTAAACACTAAAAATATTCAAATATTTACAGATGGACATTTAAATTATACCTCAGTACAATTTTTAAAAGAACCCCAAACAAATGTTCATGAATATAACCCAAAGGCCAATACAATACTTCCATTAATATCATATAGGTTACAAGTAAGTCTTCAATTTTGATTTAAAAGTTTCTACCTACTGATCTTTACCTTAGCAAGTTTTCAAATTGTTTGGTCTCAGCACTCCTTTACATATTTAAAAATAGGATTTAAATCATATTTTTTTATATGGATCCTACTATTACTATTTATAGTATTTGAAATTTTTAAACTTTTAAAAACATTTTATTGATTTAATTTAAAAGAAAATAATAAAACCATATGATATGAAATATATATTTAACAAAAATATAGTTGTTTCCTTAAAAAAGAAAAAATACTGGGAAGAAACATTTTTATGTTTTTAAAAATCTTTTTAGTGTCTGGCTTAGTAGAAGACAGCTAGTTTTCATATCTGATTCTCATTTGATGTACTTAAAGATCACACATCTGGAAAATTCCACTGTAAACTCACAAAAGCAAGGATGGGAAGGACAAAAAAATTCTTAGTATTATTAGGAAAAGAGTTTTGGTAAATGTACATATCATATTTTGATCCCCTCCCCAACCTGAAAGCCAACTCTATGTGCAAATATAAAAAGGAAAAAGGTTTGATCTTATAGGCCCCCAGAAATGCTTCTGGGGATCCCCACACATTCTCAGGCCATGCTTTGAGAACCCTGGTCTAGATTTTCCTCTAAAGCTGACTGAGGTTCACTGCAGTGAGACTCCTTAATATGCACTAAAATCTATGTAAATATTTTAGGTGAAACTTTTTAGGAAAATAGGATCAGAACACTCTTGAATATAATTTTCAAAGCCTTTTGGCTATACATTGTATATACTTAACAATAACTTATTTAAAGTAAGTAATCAAAATGAGATATAAGATGTCATATAACTAATTACTCTATTTCACATATTCTTAATTTATCAACAAGAATAATAAATGTGTTGTTTAAACACCTATTATACTGTTAATACCTACATCCTCTATTGCTGTCTATGATTCAGAAGTTTAGATTTCACATGCTTTCAAGTTTTCTTCTCTCTATGATTATAAAAGATTCCTCTTAGCTTCTATTTGCTGCTAAAGTAATAAAATGTTCTTGAGTTTTTCTAAAATGGACATTTCTGCCATAATCTTGAAATAACTGTGGTACATTTAATATTTGAGAATCAGTGATTCAATGATCACCGAGGTGGTTAATTTTTGTGTAATGAGTATTTTTCCTATGACTCACAATTTCAGAATGATAATATGGTCAGTAAGCTTCTGTATGCCTTACATCTCAGAATGCTGAATGATGCTCACAAAAGCAGCACCAGCCCATGGTGAAACTCTCAAAGCTCTGGCCCTTCTTGAATTGAGAAGCATTTTCCAAATAATGAGATTTATAAATAAATTAAATATCTGCATATTTTGTACCTGAATTCAACAACAGTACCTACCTTATAATGTCTCCTTCAAGAGCAATCACCCTCTTAATGATCTTCTGTCCTGGGTTTTTAGGGGACCTAGAATAAAAAGATATGGTTATACCATCAGTTAGGTTTCTGTTATTTTAAGAAAATGAAAAGAAATTTGACAACAAAATAGGCTATATTAAAATCATTACAGAATTCTTTGCACCCCTGACATATCAATCCTACTTATGTTCAAGTGATATGACGTTACTATTGAAGTATTTCTCAATTTAAATCTCTGGGAAAAAAGAAGCAATGTTGAAACTTTACAAAAAATAAAAAATACAGAGGGGTAAAGAATTATATCATTCCAGCATCTGGAAGGAAGCTCCCCCGCTGCCATCCCAAGCTCCTAGGGCAGAGAAG
Source organism: Heterocephalus glaber (assembly GCF_053883595.1). Classification (NCBI taxonomy): domain Eukaryota; kingdom Metazoa; phylum Chordata; class Mammalia; order Rodentia; family Bathyergidae; genus Heterocephalus; species Heterocephalus glaber. Next base: position 18,426,099 of record NW_028258156.1, on the reverse strand, counting down.
CTGAGCCGGTCCAAGCACCCAGAAGAAAGCTCTCCTGCTTCCTTCTCAAGCTCCTAGGGCAGAGAAGCTGAGCTGGTCCCAGCACCCAGAAGGAAGCTCCCCTGATGCCATCCTAAGCTCCTAGGACAGAGAAAGTAAGCCATGTGGGCACCAGAAGCACCCCCCCCACCACCACAATGGAAATGAGAAGACACATAAACAAACCTCAAAAACAGACTTATGGATCACCTATAGCAACCACAAAGGGAAACGGGATGGAACAATCTGATACTCAACCACCTGGACTCTCTGAACTGGCAACAAAAGAGGATCTGGGAAAAATGAAATCAGAAATAATTACTCAGATAACAGCAAAGATTTTGCTCATGGTGCAAGACATGATTAATAAATCTAGAGAGGACACAGATAAAAAAATAGAGGATCTGAGGAACATGATGGAATCCCAACATAGGAAACAAATGGAATCCAAAAAACAGATACAAACAGATTTCCAAGAGATTAAAAACTCCATCGAAAGTCTGCACAGCAGAATGAACCAATGTGAGGATAGAATTTCAGATATAGAAGAAAAGATTGCAATTAGTGAGGAGGAAAAGAAAAATTGCTTTAAAATTGTAAAGGAACACAAGAAATCAATCCAGCAGCTGCTAGACGATGCAAAGAAGAAGAATAACATAAGACTGACTGGAGTCAATGAAGAAAGAGGAGAGAGTGCAGATGACATAAAAAAAACTGTTCACAGAAGTGATGGCAGAAAACTTCCCAAGCAAGGGAAAAGAACTTGACATACAGATAAGTGAGGCATATAGGACTCCAGCTAGCCTTGATCAAAAAAAATCTACATATAGGCATATAATAGTTAGGATTCCAGAAATCCAACAGAACAAAGTTCTACAAGCAGTGAGAGAAAAGAAACAAATCACATACAAAGGAAAGCCCATCAGAATCACAGCAGACTTCTCAATGCAGACGCTCAAGGCAAGAAGAGCTTGGAATGATGTATTTCAATCCCTAAAGGAAAACAGCCTCCAACCCAGATTGATGTACCCTGCAAAACTATCTTTCAAAATTGATGGAGAAATAAGATACTTTCATGATAAAGAGCATCTCAGGAACTTCATGAATACCAAACCAGCACTCCAAAACATTTTAGACAATACCCTAGGAAAATATAATGAAGATTGCAACCCCAGGAAGCCCAGCAGAATGAATCCATTGGTCATGACAAATTAAACACAAAGGGGGAGACTCCAACCAAAAGAAAAAGTCATGAAAAGGCTTTTAAAACTTTTAACTTCATCTCCCTAATGAGTGTATAATTCAATCTTGTTATTGTACTGATTAGTATTTTTCTGATTCTAGAATTGCACACCTTTACCTGTGCTATACTGGCTATTTATCATCTTCTTATGTCTACTTTTTAATTGGATTGTCTATTAATGAGCTCTAGGAATTCTTTATATATTCTGGTCATAGGTTATATGCATTGTAAATATGGTCTGTTTAAGGACTACTTTTCATTTTAATGATGTCATTTAAAGTTCTAAATTTTGATGGAATCTCATTTATCAATTTTTTTCTTTTATACATCATGTCTTGGTATACTAGGTAGTTCTTGCCTACTCTGAATTCATAAACATTGTCCTTTATAATTTCTTCTTAAAGTTTTATACTTTTAGGCTTTCTTATTTAGGTTCATAGATCCCTTCAAGTTATTTTCATGTATGGAAAAAAGGGTTGAGGTTAATTTTTTATACATGGATACCAGGTGTTCTAGTGCCATTTGCTGAAAACACTCTCTCTTCCTCAGCTCTTGAATTGAGTTTATATTCTATAAAATGCTAATGTTAAATAATTTTTCAAAACTCAGTGGACCATATATGTGTGGTTCTATTTCTAGATTCTCTGTTTTATTCCAATGATCTATATGTCTTTCCTTACACCAACACTGCCTTGAGTACTGCAGCTTTAGAAGAAGTCTTAAAATTAGGTACTAAACGTCTTCCAACACTGTTTTTCTTTTTGTTTTTGTTTTCAACTTCTCTAGGTCCTTTGTACTCCTACATAATTTTTAAATTTCAATATCCAATTCTTCATTTATAGTAAGTATACACAGACCTGAATTTTTAAATATACCTTGTGTTTTCTAATCCTGCTAAATTCAAGTACAAGTTCTAGGGGCTCCTAGACATTTCTTAGTATTTTCTCTGTAGATGATCATTTCATCTACATATAAAGATTTTGCTTCTACCTTGCCAATCCTATCCTGTGTCATTTTATTGCCTGCCTATTTTGATTGGGCCTAGGTTTCAAAGTTTAATGGACAGATAAAGAGTAAGCATATCTGCCCTTGTTCCCCACCTTAAGGAGAAAGCATTGTATCTTCTCCATCCGTATAAGGCATTCTCACTGGAAGTATGGAGTACATGTCTTTAATCTGTTGAGAAGGTTCTGTTCTACTTCTAGTCTCCTGATAGCTTTTACCATGAACAGCTGTACAATTTAGTCCAATACCTTTTCTCCAACTAGTGACAGGATCACATGGCTTTCTCCTTTCCTCTGTTAAAATGATGACTTTTGGGGGTGGATCTTCCAATGCTGAACCAACACTGCCATCCCTATAATAAAACCACTTTCTACATACTGCCAGATCTGACTTCTAAGAGTTTGTTTTGTTAAACAAATTTCTATCTATGTTCATACTTTTTTCTTCTATTACCTTTATCCAGTTTTAGGATTGGCACAATGTTGAGTTCCTAAAATGAGGGGAGAAGTCTTCCTTCTTTTTTATGGTTTAATTGCTTGATATAATTTATCAGTTAAAATGTATATGAGCCTGCTGTTGTCATATAGGTAGGTTTTCAAGCTAGGAATATACTTTCTTTAATAGGTGCTATTCAAAATTTATATTTCCTCCAGCGTTAGTTTCATTCGTCTTCCAAGTTACTTCTTAGAAGTTGTCAAATTTATTTCAAAAAAGATTTTTGAAATATGTTTTCTATATCCTTTTAAATTCTGTAAAATCTGTGGTAATTTCTCCTAGATCTTGATATTGTAATTTAAAAATGTATAATTGATATTGTGTAACAGGAAGGAAAGGTCTAAAGGAGCAGGGGAAGTGGGAGGGGTAGGGGAAAGGAAAAAAGGGAAAAGAAAAAATATGAGAAAAGGAAAAAAATGGAAACAAAGTCTTTGCAAATAGGGAATGGTGGAGGGAGTGGAAGGAGGGCAGGGGAAGGGGAAAAAAAATAAGAACCAAGAGACTCATGTAATGGTACAAGATCCCAATGATGAATGTAACTGTATTGTACACCTAAAATGTACCAATAAACTTAATGGGGAAAAAAAAGAATTATATCATTAAGGGATAAAGTTAATTGTTAAATTAGTATGGTTATCAAAGATAAGTACTTATAGGAAAGAATTCATACGTAAGAAAACAATTAGTCATTTCTTTCAAATGATACAATACTTAAATTTATTTCACTTAAAATTAAGAGGAACTTTATTTAAATCCTTTAGAAAACATTGAAGACAAGAAGTACTTAAAAAAAAGAATTAGATAATTTCTTTAAACTACATTTAGGTTTTGCCACTCGACAATTATGGAATTTGGAATGCTAAACAGGGTTACAGAGAGTAATTGACAGGTTTTGATATAATTAACAATGATATCATTTGTTTTAATCTATTTCATGACAGTACCTTTTTATTTGAAGTGATATTATTTACTCTAAATAAATCCCAGCCCCTCTCTTTCTTATCTATCTATCTATCTATCTATCTATCTATCTACCTATCTATCTACCTTCTGATATATCTCCTGTGTATTTCCTTTCCACATTGTAATAGGATTGATCAGTGAGGTCAAGAGAATATGGAAAAAGTGATGATCCATCATTTTTTAGATTATTCCATTACGAAACAGTCTTACTTTCATGTTGTATTCTTCCTCTCCTTCACCCTTCTCTTCCACCCTTTCTCCATTTCCCTTTCCCTTTAGCTCTCCCTGCCTCTGTCTTTCCCTGAAGTCCTCTCCTAGATAGCTACTCAGGGGGAGTCTTGTCTGTCCTGAGCAGCCCTGTGTAGAGATCCACCGGTGAGGAACCCAAGTCTGTGAGCAGTCACAGGAGTGAGCTCTGAGGCAGCCCCTCAGGCCCTGTCAGCCTTCCCTGGCAGTGACCTTGCTCAACAGGTGGGCTGCAACCTCCTTAGAGAAACAGAGCCACCAGCCAGCTGAGCTGCTAATGCTTTCACAACCCTCAGAGAACATGCAAGATCAATGTTTGCTCTTCTAAGCTACATATTGGGGTAATTTCTTACGTAGCAATTGATAAGTCTATCTTAATATGGACAAATTCCTTCAAAGGTCTTAAGTCTTCATAAGGTCTTAAGGTCTTCATAAGGTCTTAAGTCTTCTAATTTAACAGATACTTTCAAGGAACATCTTATATATCACATAAATGATCATTTACCAAATATTTGAAAACCATGGATAGATAAAAATATTTTCAATTCAAATCACATTTTGAGTTGAACTACCTATAAAAGGAATGTAGATGTGCAAAATCTAAGAAGATTAAATATGTAAAAAATGTAGATTTCACAAAAGGAAATATGCAGTTTCAATAAGATTTATTTCATGACATATCTTGTACAGAAAATGAAATCATGTAAAGTGATTGCATCTACTTGTGACAATTACATAGTAACATTCTTTACTTCCAAACAAAGTTTGATCAGAGTTTTGACTGTTTCTCCCCTTCATTAAATTGCACAAACATTATATTTCTGTAAGTCTGACATAATCAATGTACACCTAGAATGAGAATCTGGGTACATTTAGATTGGTCAAATTTGGGTCTTTCACACAGCTGTCTGTTTATATAACAAGTAATACATAAAATAATATTCAGTCAAAAAAATGTTCAGTCTTAGTGGTCACCAATGATTGGCCATTCAACAAGAAGATATTACAGCATTTTCTCACTATATTGATAAACAATACAAATAAAATGTTACAAGGGTTCAGGAACATGAGTATTCATAAACTGCTAAACTGCGTGGTCACAGCCTTCCATAAGGCAGTCAAGATTTTAAAACCTATCTTAGATAAAAAGTGTACTTTTAGTAATTAACCTTGATGAAATGAGGTATGCAAAATTTGTAAATACACAGATATTTAAAGCAGTGCCTATAAAATTTTTTTTTAAATCCAACAACAGGAGATTGGTTAAGTAGATTATCGATCATCCACACAATTAAATGATTTACAGTGATTAAAAATGATGGTACAGAAGAAGATTTCATCATACAGAAATATCAACAAAATTTACAGATTAGGACTGGCTCAGCCAGGCAGGTGGAGCTAACCTTGGTTGTAAGGAGCCCCAGTCTGTCCAATCCACACCCTGCCTCCCAGTGACCAGACTCACTGACTTATAACTGCACACTGTTGTGCACTTTGTCTATTGTGACAGCAGAGACATACTCTGAAGGAGGTCCTTCATTTTTATTTGTTATTTGTTATTTTCAAAATTATTATTTTTTTGCTATTTTTAATTTTTATTTTTTCTTTTTCTACTCTTTCCAAATTTTTATTTTTCTCTTCTTTTTTTTTTTCTTTCTTTTTTCGTTCTCTCTCTGTCACTTGCTCTCTCACTGTCCCACATTGTCCTTCATCTCCCTTTTTGTTCCTGTTCTGGAGCTAATTCAGATTTCTTCTTTCTTTTTCTTTTCTTCTCTTTTTCCTTCTCTCAATTGTCATTAGTTCTAAAGGAAAGTAAATACAGTTACTAGCTTCCCTATTGCTGTTAGGTTGTTCTGTTCTTATCATTGTTCCTTCATTCTGTCTTTTCCTCTTGTCTTCAACCATTTCTTAGAGTTTGCATGATCTTCCTTTGTCCTCTGGCCTCACTGCTAACCTTCCCCTATCCTTCTACCTATTTATCCCTCCCTCCCAAACTCTTTCTAACTCCCCATCCCGAAGGGTAAACTTGCTATATTGAAGAGTTTACTCACTATAAACATATAATTTTGAATTAATTCACACAATTAAAGGTGATAGATTAATAACTACTACAAATTGTCATTTTCTAAGCTGTGCTTGATGCTATGATGTTGCTAATTGTATCACTTGGGCTAAGTGTTGTGATTGATCTAATCAGTTGTCCTTCCTGGTATAATGAAAATGAGATAGGCTCAGAGCCATTAGAGACTCAAAACCTAAAGACCAGCTATATCTGGAAGACACCTCTGAGACACAATCATTCCATAAGGGTCCTAAATACAACCAACAAAGATACTTACAATAAGCAATTTCGAAGTATCAACACAGGAATTAAACCAAGGGCAGTACCAAAAACAAAAATGAAAAGACATTTAAGCAAGTCACAAACTCAGACTTCCACCCCACCAAAGGCAAATTCTGGGGGAAATGAGTTGAAAAAGTCTGACAATCTACCAGGTGGACACCCTGAACTGACAGCACAGGAAGTAACAAAACAGATAAATGAGGCCCTAGAAAAATTCAAAGCAGAAATAATCTCCCAGATAACTACAGAGATGGTGAGCAGAGTGAAAGACATGATTAGAATCTCTAGAAGAGAAAAAGATTAAAAAAATAGATGAGCTCAGAACCATGCTGGAAGCCATCAAATGCCCAGAATAAGAAAGAAATGGAAAACATGATCACCCAACATAAGACAGAAATGTAATCCATAAAACAGATTCAAACAGATATCCAGGAGATTAAAAACTCCATTGAAAGTATTCACAGCAGATTAGGGGAATGGGAAGATAGCATATCAGGTATAGAAGACAAGATTGGGGTTAATGACCATGAAAACAGAGATTTCTTAAAATCAGTAAGGGACCACCAGAAATCAATCCAGCAGCTATTAGATGATGTAAAGAAGACTAACATAAGACTGATAGAAGTGCATGAAGAAACAGGAGAAAGTACAATTGATGTAAAAAAAAACTGTTCACAAAAGTAATAGTAGAAAACTTCTCAGACAGAGGTAGAGAATTTGATATACAGATAACCGAGGCATACAGAACTCCAACTAGCCACGATAAAAAAAAAAAATCTACACCTAGACATATAATAGTCAAGATCCCAGAAACCCAACAGAAGAACAAAATCCTACAGGCAGTTAGAAAAAAGAAACAAATCACCTATAAAGGAAAGTCCATCAAAATCGCAGCAGACTTCACAACACAAACCCTTAAATCAAGGAGAGCCTGGAGTGAATTATTTCAAGCCCTCAAAAAAAATAACTTCCAACCTAGACTGTTGTATCCTACAAAATTATCTTTCAAAATTGATGGGGAAATTAGATACTTCCACAACAAAGAACACCTGAGAAATTTCATGAACACCAAACAAGCACTCCAAAAATTCTAAAAAATATCCTAGAAAAAGACAATGAAGGTCACAACTCCATGAGGCCCAAAAGAGCAAAGCCACCAGGCAAGGCAAGAAACTAAAGGGAAAGGGGGAAAAAATAAGAAATAAAAGACTCAACAATATAGTAAAACATCATGACAAGGATGAATCAATATCTATCAATTATAACTCTCAATGTTAATGGCCTCAATTCACCAATCAAAAGAAACAAACTGGCAGAATGGATTAAGAAGCAAAATCCAGCAATATGCTGTATACAAGAAACACACCTAACTCAAAAAGAAATTCACAGACTGAAAGTAAAAGGATGGAAAACAGTTCTCCATGCCACAGGAACCCATAAAAAAGCAGAGGTAGCAATCATATTTGCAGACAAAGTAGATTTCAAACCAAAACTAATTAAGAGAGACAAAGATGGTCACTACATCCTTGTGAAGGGAACAATCCAAGTGGAAGAGATGACAATCATAAATATATATGCACCAAATACAAATCCCCCCATCTATACCAAACAAATATTAATGGACATGAAAAACCAAAGAACCATTAACACAGTTGTACTGGGAGAACTCAATACCTCACTATCACAAATAGACAGATCATCTAGACAAAAAATTAACAAGGAAATTCTAGAACTGAACTAAGTTATTGAACAAATGGACTTAATACATGTTTACAGAGTGTTCTACCCCACAAAATCAGAATACACATTCTTTTCGGCTACACACGGGTCATTCTCCAGACTAGACCACATGCTAGCTCATAGCATATGTCTAAGTAAATGTAAAAGAACTAAAGTTACTCCCTGTATATTGTCAGACCATAGTGCAATAAAATTGGAGATCAATAACATAGAAACCACAAAACCCCCACAAACAAATGGAAACTGAATAACACCCTCCTGAACAACCAATGGGTCAGAGAGGAAATTAAAGAAGAAATTAAACAGTTTCTACAAGTAAATGATAATGCCAGTACAACATACAGGAATCTATGGAAAAATGAAAGCAGTTCTATGTGGGAAATTCACAGCAGTGAATGCCCATATTAGGAAAACAGAGAGAACTCAGATAAACAACCTAATGCAGAACCTCAACCTCCTAGAAAAAGAAGAGCATAACAAATCCAAACCTCATACAAGAGAGGAAAATATAAAGAGCAAAGCAGAAATTAATGCAATGGAGACTAAGAGAACAATACAAAAAAAATCAATGAATCAAAGAGTTGGCTTTTTGAAAGAATAAATAAAATCAATAAGCCCTTAGCCAACCTTATCAAAAAAAAGGAAAGAAAAGGCTCAAATCCAAGTAATTAAGAACAAAAAAGGTGAAGTCACAACAGATCCAGTAGAAATCCAGAGGATCATCAATACCTACTTAGAGAACCTATACGCCAATAAGATGGAAAACACAGAAGAAATGGACAGATTCTTCGATACATAGGAATTGCCAAAGTTAAATGAAGATACAGAAGTTCTAAACACATCAATTACAATGAGTTAAATTGAAAATGTAATAAAATATTTACCAACAAAGAAAAGTCAAGTCCTGATGGCTTCACTGATGAATTCTGCAAAGCATTTAAAGAAGAACTATCACCATTACTCTTTAAACTCATCAAGGAAATTGAAAGGGAAACAAGGCTTCCAAATTCATTCCTGGAAGCAAGTGTTTCTTTGATTCCAAAACCAGGGAAAGACCCAGCCCAAAAAGAGAACTACAGGCCAATCTCCCTAATGAACACAGATGCAAAAATCCTCAACAAGATACTGGCAAACAGAATACAGAGGGTCATCAAGAAGATGATACACCCTCACCAAGTCGGATTTATCCCAGGGATGCAAGGATGGTTCAAAATTCAAAAATCAATAAGTGTAATATACTATATTAACAGAGCCAAGAACAAAAAATCATATGATCATCTCAATAGATGCAGAAAAAGCATTCTAAAAAATCCAACACCGATTCATGATAAAAACCCTACAGAAAATTGGAATAGAAGGTCTTTATCTCAACCTGATTAAGGCTATCTATGAAAAACCAACAGCGAACAATATACTAAATGGTCAAAAACTGAAAACTTTCACACTAAAATCAGGAACAAGATAAGGATGCCCACTATCACCACTCCGTTCAATAAAGTGCTGGAAACATTAGGCACAGGAATTATAAAAGAGAAAGAAATAAAAAGAATAAAGATAGGAAAGGAAGAAGCTGAACTGTCATTATTTGCTGATGATATGATACTTTATATACAAGATCAAAAAACTCCACCAAAAGACTTCTAGACTTAATCAACGAGTCAGTAGAGTAGCTGGATACAAGGTCAACACTCAAAACACAATAGCCTTCTTGTGCACAAATAACAGACTCACTGAGAGAGAAATTAGGGAAACAATTCCTTTTACAATAGCATGCAAAGAGATGAAATATCTAGGAATCAATCTAACAAAGGAAGCAAAAGACCTCTACACTGAAAACTACAGCACTCTTAAAAAGGAGATCAAGGAGGATATAAGAAAATGGAAAGACATCACTTATTAGTGGGTAGGGAGAACCAATATAGTGAAAATTTCCATACTTCCAAAACTGCTATATAGATTAAATGAAATGGCAATTGAAATTCCAACAATATATTTCACAGAACTAGAGAAAACAACCCAAAAATTCATTTGAAACCAGAAGACACCCAGAATAGCTAAAGCAATTATAGGCAACAGAGACATGGGAGTGGGTATCACAATCCCCAACTTGCAACTATACTACAAAGCTACTGTGATAAAAACAGCATTATACTGGCAAAGAAACAGACCCGAGGATCAGTGGAATAGATTAGAAGATGCAGAAACAACTCCAGACATACTCAGCCACCTCGTTTTTGACAAAGGAGCCAACCACCCTCATTGGAGGAAAGATAGCCTATTTAATAAATGGTGTTGGAAAAACTGGATTTCAACCTGCCAAAGATTAAAACTAGACCCATATCTATCACCATACACTAAACTAAGATCAAAGTGGATTAAAGATCTAAATATGAAGCCAGAAACACTAAACTTGCTGGAAGATAAGTTAGGTAGATCTCTTAAAGACATTGGCATGGGAAAAGACTTTAAGAACAAAACCTCAGTAGCACGGGAGCTAGCATAAAGAGTCAACACCTGGGATCTCACTTATTAAAAAGCTTCTGCTCTACAAGAGAAACCACCAACAGAGCTAAGAGGCAACCTACAGTATGGGAAAATATTTTTAGCAGCTGTACCTCAAAGGACTACCATCTAGAATATACAAAGAACTGAAACAAATCAGACCCTCAAATTTAAAGACCCAATTCAAAAATGGGCATCCGAAATGAACAGATATTTCTCAGATAAAGAAGTAAAAGCAGAAAATAACTATGTGAAAAAATGTTCAACACCACTGGTGATTCGAGACATGCAGATGAAAACAACACTGAGATTCCACCTCACCCCACAAAGAATGGCTGCTATCAAGAAATCAACCAATAACAAATTCTGGCAGGGGTGTGGGGAGAAAGGAACCCTTCTCCACTGTTGGTGGGAGTGTAGACTGGTGCAACCACTGTGGAAATCCGTATGGAGATACCTCAAAGAACTAGGACTAGATGTCCCATTTGACCCAGCTATTCCCCTGCTGGGTATCTTCCCCAAAGAATTAAAAGAATCATACCACAGTGAAATATGTGCACCCATGTTCATAGCAGCACAGTTAGTAAGAGCTAAAGCTTGGAAACAGCCCAAGTGCCCATCAACTGGAAACTGGATAAAGAAGATGTGGGTTTTTTTTTTTTATAAAATGGAGTACTACTCAGCCATAAAGAATGAGAAACTAGAGACATTTATAGCTAAATGGATGCATATTGAGGCCATACTCTTAAGTGAAATAAATGGGACACACATGTGTAAATAGCGAATAGTTCCTCTGGTGTGAGAAACTGAAAGTGTAAATAAGCATTAAAATGAATAATTGATAATTTGAAATAGGAAGCAAATGTCCAAAGGGGTAGTGGAAGTTGGAGGGGAAGGGGAAAGGAAGAAGGGAAAGGAAAAATTATGAGAAAAGGAAAAAATGGAAACCAAGTCTTTGTTAATAGGGAAGGGAGGAGGGGGTGAAGGGAGGGCAGGGGAATGGGGAAAAAATAAGAACCAAGATACATCATGTACAGGTACAAGATCCCAATGATAAATGTAAACATATTGTATACCTAAAATGTACCAATAAAATAATTTAAGCAAAAAAAAATTTACAGATTAAAAAATGAAAGTTAGAAAACATTATCTGTACCCTAATTTCATATCTATAATTACAGAAGGAAAAATGTGGAACCATTTTACTGGGAAAAGAACAGAAAGAACATAAAACAGGAGCGCAAAAAGGACTGTGTACGTTAAAAACTTTTATGCCCAGACTTTTGGTGCAAATTATCTGGATGCCTCTTGGCTGATGACAACTGTTTGCGCTGTATGACGTTACCTGTGAAGAAATGCACGGAATGAAGAGTGAGACCTGACCTAATTAACGTTTGCAACCTAATATCAAGGAAGGAGTGACATATATGAAATAACATAAAAACAATCCCTTTCAGCATAATAAAAATGTTATGCCAACATTTTATGCTTTTGAGATGTTCAGAAGCATTTTATATTTTAAAATAATTTATATTTTAAGATCACAAGGCAAAATAAAGTATGTAAAATGAGCTATCTATATATAATTACAGTCTTATGAATTACTACTTCAAACATATCTATAAATTTTAATGTAATATGAAATTCAAGAATCTAATCAAATAATTCAAAATGAAAAAAGCTATTACTAACAATTCTATTACTGCTTAAAATCTATATTTTAATCATTAGGCTGTTAAATGCAATACTTTGATGTAAGTAGAAGTAGTAGGAGAGTTATTACAGATTTACATCATAAAAGTTATTAAATTTATCTTTGTCTTTATTTTCTTTGCCACTTTCTTATCTTCTAGAATATGTGGAGAATAAAGAGAGAAAGGTTATGCCGTACTTTAGGTATACAATGTGTGCTGCTCAATAGACATTTAACTTTGTAATTTCAGTGTTTTCATAATATGTAATGTTTTATAGTATTTATTTCTGGGACCTGAGTTGTAAACATTCTGTTTTATTTTGAAGATTTAGTTAGGCAAGTTTTCTCCAGAGGTGTAGGCTAGAAGTCTAGAGCTGCCATGGTTCTGAATAGATCTGCATGGTATTAGAGACATTAAATATATTTCTAACCAGAGTGGCTGTGGAGTGAGGGCTAATGTACACGCACAGGATTTAGCTAAGATCATACTCAATGTTTTTCTTTTGAATTTTCTATCTTTTCTCTCTTTTTTTGGTACAGGGATCACACGCAGGGCCTTGAGCTTGCAAAGCAGGCAGTGGCACCACTGAGCTAAATCCCCAGCCCTCCTATCTTTTCTTGACAGAAATGGGGCCATTTTTTTTTAACCTGGTGACTGACCAAACACAGCTATGCCTTAAGTCTCATAATCTGTGTAACTGATTTCATGTTCCTTTTTTGTTGCTGTTGTTGTTAACGTTGCTATTTATTGACAAGAAATTCTTTTTTTTTTAAGCAAAACATGTATTGGAATATTTTAGATATATACAATGAGAATACTCATCAGAGGGGATCTGCACCTACACATGATATATTGTTCTCCAAAGGTGATCATTTTGACCCTGAGAAGGTCCTTTGGAACGCTCGCAGAGAGATTAGTATGTGTCCTGTCACCCTGGGTCTAGGCACTCTCACTCTTCTCTCTTTTATGATACAATTCTAAAGCCTCCGTGAATCAGGTAGATTTTTATACTTTCAGTTAAGGATTGGCTCAGATTATCACAGACTTCACTTCTGGGTTAGAAGTCACTTTAGCCACAGTCTAATATAAGCTTTGATCCCTTAAAAATTCCACCATTAATTGGACACTTATCCCACTGTCAAAACCCAGTGAGGTCTAAGTCTTTATGCTTTCTTAGTGAGGTAAACATAAAAACCAATATTTTGAGGGTATCTTATATTAGATAGGCCATATTTCATTGTCCTATAAGAGGATCATGCATCAAACCATGTAATTTAACATCATCATAATTTGAAAAATACATTTGCTATTGTTTTAATCATCAGAATAGAAAGTAGAATGAAAAGATTAGTTGATTTATAATCTTGCTCATCGTGTACGACCTAAATTGTCTACTTGGTGACCATGCAATGGTCCTCCTTGTGCTCTGCAGACATGTGGCCTGCAGTGAGATGGAAATGAGTGTGCTGCTACTGTTCCACTTCTTCTATGAATGACTGGAAGCAAGCTATGGAACCAATCTGGGTTTCAGATAAGAGCAGAGAGGCCGGACAACCAAATCTGGCTTCTAAGAATGTTCTGTTTGATATGTGTGTGTGTTTACAAATACTGAGGATTCACCATAGTCGCATCAGCCCATGTAGTTAACACACATGTAATGCCTAAAGTTATCTGAGTTTGAGGATCTCTAGAAATACTGATGATTTTTTCTACTACCTACAGCATTATGTGACTAATGAATGTGAATAAACACTTTAGGAGGAATTTGAGCACATACAGGTACTTAGTAATTTTAGTCATCCTTTCCTAAAATAAATTTGTAAGAGAGATCAATTAATGGGCCTAAGTCAATTGTTATAAACCATTTCTTATTCTTCATGGACAGACAATTTTTAAACCCTCTTAATAAAAGTATTCTCCTGGCCAGAGATTTAGCTCAGTGGTTCCACAGCCTGCCTCGCATGCACAAGGACCCAAGCTCGATCCACAGTACCAAAAAAAAATTTTCATAGGCTTTTTTGCATTGCTGGGCAAAGAAAGTCATTTTAAAGATTTAGTCCAGCTTTATTAAATAATTAAAGAAACATCAAAACTAATTATAACAATATTCAGGCCAAAAAGTCATAGTTTAGTTTTAAATCAGATAAGCACTCTCTGTAAAGCCAAATGAAGATGAGTAATTTTCAGTGTTGGGTTCTGTACACTTGCCTTGCTATCAGTAATGGGAACTTTGTGCATTACAGCACCATTTTTAATGGTTTCATTTTTTTAATTTAACACAGTTTTATTAATTAAACCTCTCAAAATATTTTACTTAGGCCAGCATTTCAGCTACATTTTCCCCCTTGCTAACTTGGCTTTGTATCATGTTTAATCTTTTAAACATAAACAAAAAAACCTGTAGATTTGTGGGTCTTTGAGTCTTTGCTTATTTTCACAAGTGGAGCACCTAACTTTAGATGTGCTTGCAGAATATGATACATGTATACACCATGGCTAACCAGCACTTTTTCTCTAGTATCTCAGAAAATGCTTTGGTCCACTCAGTTTTAGCATAGTGACTCATAAATGGGGTGGCATGAACTCAGCTTAATGTGTCAAATTTATGTTCTAAAATTTATTTTCTAGAAAATGGGTAGGTTCTTAGAAACACACCTCAGACAGTGACCAAAGTTTGTCAGACATAGAAAGAGGTTTAATGAGAAGTAAAATTTCAAACATGGGTTTTACGGCCTTATTTTGTAAGATGGGGCTGGAACAGGGGAAGGATGGTTTGACGGCTCTGGTCATACTCTCAAAGCAGACCTCTCTGATCAGGCTAATGAGCAGCAAAGATGCAACCATTTTGGAAACTAGAGAGACTGCAGTCAGGTTTCTAAGAACAAATTTGTGTTTCAGATTTATCTACACAATCCCTTACTCAAGTAAGTACATTTTAATAGTACTAATGAAACAATAAAACCATAAACTTTAAAGAATGAAACTGTTGCACATAAATTTTCTTGGTTAGATGTAAGCATTGTTTTCATTTTTACTATGATTAGGAGAAATTTAATAAGCAAATGGTGACAACTAGTCTTATTGATAAGTCAGCCTTGATTATGTAAAATCAATTAAATGTGTATTATAGCTCAAACTTCCATAATTAAGAAGAGATGCAATAGTTTTGTAATTGAATGCTTTTTTTAATTTTAAAAACAAATGCCTTCCCTTAACTATGAAAAATCGAAGGAATTTAGTGTAATCATAACAATGACGTGATTTCGACCAATATTTAACTCAAGATTTCAAAACATAGAATAGTGCAATCTTAGTCATTAAACATAATTACAGTTGTACCCCATTGTGTAGAATACATTGTATATAAATGAATATATACAGCATGTATATAATATGTAGAATGTTATGTGTGTGTTATTCCATCATGAAACATGAAATCATAATATCAGTACTTAAAAGAAAATGTATTTGTGAAAATCAAATTCCCTTTTATATTCCATGACTTATTTATTTTGTAAACCTGTGCTTTTATACATTGAATATGCTTAGAGTTGAACATACCTGTGGGAATGGAGATGAATACTTAACATAAAACACTATTCTAGACTCTCAAATTGCAGTCCTTTATACAGAAGCCCCAAAGTCAGGTATAACTTGCAAAACTATTCATTTTTCCTCTACTCAAGCTAAGCCACAGCCCTCTGTCCACATTATCTCACTGAGTATCCTTTTGCAGTGCAACACCTTCAAGTCGTGGAATAAAATAAAATAACTGGTCTTCGAAGAATAAAGCATTCAATCTATCCTCATAATTCTAATTCTTCAATGAAGCTACTCAGCTTTAGATTTTTAGCTTCAAGCAGATTGGGAGGCGTGATGAATATTCATACCACAAATCATCCTGAAATATCTAGTTATTTGTATTTTTATATCAAACCATATCTATAGCTATCAAAATGGCACAGAGAAGGTAGGCCAACCAATAACCAAAATGGATACCAATATGTAAGAACTGAAGACAGCAGAACCTGTCATCATCTGGAGAATGCTCTTGGAAGAATGGCACATGTGTCATCCTGTCCCCAGTACAACTCATCTGTCAACTTGCCATGATGTTGGCCACACTGTGTAGAGTATGGTCAAGCTTGGGGAACAGAGCACCTTGGTAAAAGTCAACAGAAAGACAACAAAGGAAGTCTTGACCATTTTACCTGGAGCCAGCATTTGACCTCCACCTATCTTTTTACCTATAATTATTTTCTAACTAGTCAAATATCTAAAAAAAGGGGAAGAACTTCTACATTTGTGAGTACAAAAATAATATATTATCTGTGGTAAACTGAGCTTTTGAAGACTAATTGTTTCCAGTATGTGATTGGGATGGACAGAACCTGTGCACCTGGAATAGCTCAGGTGGCTGGGGTTAGGCAAAAAGGAAAGTATACACTGATGTGCTCACCTCTAGCCCTTTTGTTTCATGACTATGCTTGTCATATGCTACTTTTCAGGGTCTGGCAATAGATAGCAAAGAGACAGGTGGAATGGGGATATTTCAATGGTTACCAATCTTGGGGGGTACTGGTAAGGGGACCTTTACAACTTAGAACCAGACGAGCCAATGTGCTTTTCCACAGATGCCAAGAGCAACAGATGTCTACTGAGGTAATAACTCCAACACCATGGTACTCTGAACTCCTTAGAGCTTAGATGCTGCTATGACAAGATGGAGAAGCATACACAGAATTGGTTTAGAAAGCTCTTCAGTTTATCCTGAATTGAAAGGAGTAAGATTTTTCTTCCTTGCAATAGGAAACTTAAATTCAGTAGTAGAAAAATAGTTATATATTTTACATATTTTATTTTTATGACTGAGAATTTGTACCCATTTCATTTGCTTTTTTTCATACGGATTAATATGCTTTCTAGTGACTTTGGTGACATGCATTATTAATATTCAACTGTGCTACTGGATTCAAAATTTCCTAGTAAAATCAAGTTATCATGTGTGGGGAGAGATGAGAGTCTGCACAATCACTGATATTATCCTAATTTCTTTAAATGCTCACTCTTCTGGAGAATACTGACAGTGTGGAGGCTAGAACATAAGTACAATATGGGTATTCTGACTCACCTTTGTTCTAACCCTGTTGAACTTATTAATTTTTAAAATACAGTGCTATTGCTTCACATGCTTTACAGAAGAGTTTCAGCTAGGCTCCAATAACTACATACAGCGTGCTCCCTTGAAAATTTCAACTTTCTACCCCAATTGCAAACTGAATAGCATCAACAACTGTCTTGAGGAAAAAAATACATGAGATTTGGGGTTTTACAAAATCAATTGCAAGTAGTCGCCCCTGAAAACAGCATTATTATTCACTTGCTCTGCTTGAGAGCAATTTATAAAGCTCTAGTTGCTAAGTTATCAGAAACTTCTATGTGTTTTTATTTTCTATTTATACTTCAGTAACTGGTTACTATGATAATTTATTTATAGACAATTTTAGCCTCATGATACCAAAGACTGTCCTTTGATGAAAGGAGGCAAGCTAGGAATGACAAAAATTTAGACGGGGGGGTTACCGAATGTGAAAGACTATAAAGAAACTTTGGAAACAACAAAGGAAAAATGAGACAGATTTATTTCCAAGGATTAATTGGTTATCTCAATAGATAAGTCAAGCCAGAGAGGTATGAGCAAAAGAGGTAGATACCAGAGAAACAGCCAGGCCAGAAAGAAAAATGTGGTACCCATGGATTCAGTGAAGACTGCACAGAGAAGCACTGATGTCTCCAGTGGAGGGAGAAGACAGTGGAAGTGGCTCCATGTGGGCTCTGGACATTAAAAGGCCTCAAAACCAGAGAAAGTTTGATGACCATGTTGTTACAGTCTGATGACTGTCCTTTGCCTTGTTAGGTTTATCTTGGAAAAATTTCATTCTTTAAGAAAATTAGGAAGCCAAAATATTCCTAGTTACAGAAAATACAATGGTAGCGGCCAGGGGTTTTCAGGAGGAGGTGGAAATGAGGTGATGTTGTTCAAAAGGTACAAAATTTCAATTACACAGGAGTTTTGGAGATCTACTTTAAAACATAGCGACTGTAATAAATAGTAATATATTGTGTACTTGACAATTGCTAAAATAGTAAACTTGTGCTGTCATGACCAAAAAGAGATAGGTATGTGAGGTGACAAATTGTGAATTAGCTTGATTTTCTCATTTCATAATATATATATATAAAATCATTATATTGTATATTATATGTAGTATAATACAGCTGGGGAAAATATTCCTAGTTTCTAGGGTTGAAATGGAGAACACCAAAAAACATTCCTTTCCAAAAATCACTACCATATTTCCATTGGTGATGTCTCCCTCCCTAGACTTTTTCTTGCTATTTTCATTTGACCGTATACAGTCAGCAATAACTATAACGTGTTCAGGTGCATCCTTTTCATAAAAATACTAATATCTGGAGGCTACAGTTTGTCAGAAGATTTGTCCCTTTCAGCCATTCCTTAGCACACACATACCACAGCTACTTATCTTTCCTAGGCCATAAGCTTTATTCCAGATAATTAGGTACCCACTTATGGAAACACACAATGTCAGCCCACAGGAGTTGTTCCTTCTAGGAAGCTGCCCTGATTCTAGGTTGTAAGACATTGATTAATGTGAGAAGTCTTGCCTGCTTTCTGAGCCTTGGTTCTCTAATTCTGTACACACACAAAATGGACTCTAATCTCTGCAGCTGTCATGTTGATGTTCTTCATGAGCCGTACATTTCTGAAACCACTCTACAGCTCAGACGTGATCAACAGCTCTCTTCTAGACCAGAACAGAAGCGTGAGATTACTAAGTCAAAATGTGAGCAAATCCTCCTTTTCTTTTGTGGATGAAACTCACAGGGGATCTCCATATGGTTCCCAGAGCCAAACCTTAATGAGTATCTTCCAGACACAGGTATAAGAACCATTTGCAATCCTCAAATACCTATGCATTGGAGCAAATCAAGGCTTAATAGAATTAAGAGACATAATTTCCAACTGGTCTTACATGTCTGTGGGTTAACTGTGTGAAGGAGGCTTTGATTTAAACAAAAGCAGAATTGTCAGACACATATGCTCCCCAACTACCATTCTTCACCTGAGTGGCTGAAACCTAAGTCTCATTTCACTGTAGCATGGAATCTTTGCCAAGAGATATGAGTACAAGCATCAGTACGAGAACAACCTCTACGACAAAATATGTTCTCAGGCTCTAATTCACATTAGGATTGGTTTATCAGTCATAGCCCCATGTATCGGAATGACCACCTGGATAAATGTTTTATACCGGGTCCTACACCTTAAAATAAAATGCTTTCCTAGAAAAGCAAAATCGAATAAATACTTCTCACAAAAATTCTCTGGTTCAGCTTCACTTTAAAATACATACCCTCAAGCCTTACCGGAGCACACCGTGTCACTCCCACCCTCGATGCGCTCTTCCTTGCTGCAGCCATCTGTTTGCCTTGCTTTTTCCAGCACGATGCCCATCCCTCCAGGCTGCTCACTCACGCTCAGATGCTCCCTCCAATGCTATACCGCACAATCCAAGAAAAGTTCCAGGTCTTTTCCAATTCTCCTTCCCAAAGATTTCCTTCAGCACTACCGCCCTGTCTATTTCAGACACATATCCTTCTCAGGTATTAATTGAAAATTAAATAACATGCACGTTTGCTTTGGGGCCTCTATTTGAGGCACAGTTATTTTCTGTCATCTTGTTTTGTTTTGAACATGGGAAGAAAATTTTCTGAACATCTTGTCTTTTACAATTACAATTCTCAAGTCATTGTGATTCCAGGCTTTAAAGATTGAAATATAATATTCAGAGGACACTTGTGATGAAAAGGTAGCTAAATCAAATGTTTCAGAAAAATATTCTAATTTATTTTTATTAACTTTTAATACATAGAAGTCAACCTTCTTATAGTTATGCTGATTTAATCACAGCCAATATCCTAGTACAGAATTATTAGTTAAGAATTTTAATCAAATATATAATATGACTTAATAAAAGACCAGGAAATATAAGTCCAAGATAGCTCTATGGAAGTTACAAGATAGAAAATAAGGTAAATGACCATATTTTAATTTTTAATAGTATCTTTCCACTTATAACACTACTCGTCTAAGCTAAATTCTGATTTTAATTAGTTTCCAACAATCCAATCTAATCATTTTCAAGTCAAAGACTCAGCTGCTTAGAATGCAGACTGTATCACTGCTGTGGCTCTGTGTACTTGACCTCTTGCCTGTTAACAAAGAGACTCAATTAATTGTTTGTTGTTTTGAACAACTATTTCATTTCACCTCCACCTTTCTTTAAGTGTTAAAAGGCTCAATTGCTTTATCACCTTAACCTTAGCTTTAACTGCCAACTAATAAACTATCTTGATCCAGAAAGCTAATTTTCAGGACCATAGCGCCTAGATGTCTGATGCTAGAATCAGCTGAAGTAACATATTGACCTGGTGCCATATCAACCTCTAAGACAGTCTCTCATTTTGAATGGCAGCAATGGTTTTAAGCTATTTCCCTTGAACTGGGACAAGAAACACAGTAGCACCTCGATAAGTTGTATTGCCACAGTCATAATGAAATACTGCATGCAAGACTAGAATGCTTTCAGAATACATGGAACCCATATAAATTATAGCTTATCCTATTTTTCCCATAAACATTTAGTTGTTCCTGCACACTTTTAATCACATTGAGATCAGTAGATGAATCTCATATTTAAACCCTCAAACATCGAGCCAGAGTAAGAAAATAGCTTTGAAACACACATGAAAATGAATTTTGCAGCGTGTGGATATGGGCAAGTGTGTATGGAATTTTGGACTGTACAGTTATGTAGAACTGATACCACTGACAATCTGCCATTCCTGTCCACATGAGTAGATCAAAGATGATATGAAGAAAGTCTTAAGTTTCTAATTACATGCAACACCGAGTTACTTATTCCACTTAAAGAAACAAGTATTAAGTGACTGATAAAGATGATTGCCTCATAACATATGCGGCAAAATATTGCTACCAGATCTCTCATATAACTGGTATAACATTTTTCCCTTCATGCCTAGACATTTCACTCAGATCATGTCTTTAAGGTTCATTCATGGTGTAACACATATTAGAATTTCATTCAATTGCCATTTTTATGACTGATATTAGTCACTTTTTGTGAATATTGAAATTAATTTATTAACCTAGGAAAAGCATCATATATTTCTTATGACTGAATAACAAATGGCAATTTAGAACTCCTCTATTCTTTCCAAAAGCATTTATATTGATATGAAAATAAATGATTCTGTAGTCTTCAGATAGAATGTAGATCAGTGGTTCTGAATCTTTAGAGTCCAGGGTTGGGCTCATGCAGGCGGACTTAGCCCACCTTGGTAAACATAGCTGGGAACCTTCACATGGACATTCTATGAAATTAAACGTATAGGCCCCCAAATATTCAGTGAAAATATAAGCCATAAGAAAAGTCATGAAGGATTCAAAATGAACATGACAAATAATATTGATTTAAAAACCCATGCAAGATTCTACACTAGTGGGAAAACAAAATTCCCTACTAAGGGAAAGAATAATATTCTCATAATTTTATATTTGACTTCAGCCTGGAATTAGATGGGTAATGGGTATGGAGTAGCAAATTCATGCAAAAAGGAGCAAATCATCCAATTACCAGTGTTTGCAGAATATAAAAACTTCAGTCTGATCATGCAAAATAATAGAAAAACTATGATACAACAGAAAGACTATGAGTATATTTCTTATAGTCATGAATTCACTCAACAAATATTTGCTGAATGACAATCAGATGCCAGGTACTCTGTGTGGCACTATATCATTGTTTGGCAAGCATGTCCTTTGTAGGACCCATGTCCATACTACCTGTATCACCTTGGGCAAGTCATTACCTAACTCTTTGTGTCTTTTCTTTCTATGAAAAAAGAGGTGATTATCATGAGTGCCACTGACCTGAAATGCTGCTGTATGTACCACACTCGCTTCTAAATGTTAACTGCTGCACATCTGCTTTGCATGAAATGTGTCGCAGAACAACATAACCAGTTTTTATGGAAAGCTCCACGGGTCCAATTCCCACTTCAAGTAGGTAAGAAGCTATAATCTCTGAAAGTAAGAGCACAAAATGAACTTCTCCTGACAAAGACGACTGCATAACATTCTGTGAGGCCTGTGTTATGGTCTATTATGTCTAGAAAGCAATTCTGCCACCAATAAGCAAGTTCGGCTCTATTGCCAAATAAATGCCATTCTCTCTCTCTCTCTCTCTCTCTCTCTCTCTCTCTCCCTATTTCTCTTTTCCTCTCCCTTTCCCCTTGTCCCCCTCTCTCCCTCCTTCCCTATCTCTCATTCCATCTCTCTCTTCTTCTCTCCATCCCTCTTCCTCCTCACCCTCTTGTCTGCTTCCCCTTTTTGTTCTTCTTTTTCATTCTACTTTCCTCCCTTATTTTGTAGAAAAATTTTTGTAAGATTTTTTCAATAAGCAAATGATGGTACAGCTAAATTAAGCCATTTTGAGGCACAAGAATTTGTTGCTTTTTTTCATTAGCTCATGAGCTGCTAAATTTGTTGCTAAATGTATTCTTACTGGGCAATTTAATTGCACCGGAGAAATGTAAAAGTTCAATCAAACATTTTTGTGTGTGTGGAAAATGAAGAGAATCTAATTTTTTTAATCTGTTGTGTATTTTAATTAATTGTTCCTCACTTATAAACTATGTACAAAATGAAAACAATGACATTTTATTAAAATGCCCAGGAAATACTGGAAAGAGGTGAACACAAGCATAACTGAAGAAGTCCAAGTTCAGAAAAAGCCACGGGAATGCTGACAAATGATAGCCATTAGTTCACTTTTTAGTCTCAGATTATTTCATCACTTTATTTGAAGGATAATAAAGCACTTATTCGTTAGTATATTTCTAGACTTTTATTCTGATTATTTTCAAATGCTCTGACTTAATTATGATAATATTTTTAAAGGGAAACAACCCTACCTATATTTTCCAATAAGAAACATACTCCAGAGGCAAATGAATACAGTATTTTCAAAAGGCACAAGTCAGATTGTTGCAACCCAGACCGAGGCCAGGGGTTTGATCCATCTGTCTGTTAATCAGAACACTACATTATCATTTCTTGTGGGGGTCACTACTATTGCCAATGTGGTTTCACTTCTTAAATCAATAGAAATGTATAAGTAGCACCAAAAAGAAATTGATGATAACAGTCTAAAATTATCGTCTTTCTTTCTAAAAGACTGTTGAATCACAATAAATTGTGACATAAGATATAAATCAAAATATCAGTTGCCCAAAGGGACAAATTGTATTTAAAATAAGATTATCATCTATACTACACAATCCCTATTTTTTGTGAGAAAGAAAAATTATTTAACCCTAGTTTGAATACATAAACGAATGATATGAAGTCCCGGTAGAGCACTAAGTTCATTTTCTGACTCTTTGATTTCTAAAATTCTTTGACAAAACTTCTTAAGACCACACCAAAAACACAAAGCCCTGTTTTAAGAAAAAGAGAAATTTATAATTTTTTCAAATTCCATTTTGTTGTAAAATTTGTGTTAAAAAATTAGAAATATATTATTAAATATATTA
The DNA here is from genome assembly GCF_053883595.1 of Heterocephalus glaber. Classification (NCBI taxonomy): domain Eukaryota; kingdom Metazoa; phylum Chordata; class Mammalia; order Rodentia; family Bathyergidae; genus Heterocephalus; species Heterocephalus glaber. The sequence goes on along the minus strand of NW_028258156.1, from coordinate 18,402,146 downwards.
TCCTCTTTTTTTGAGGTAGTAAGGATTTAAGCCCATAGCTTTCTTACTCATCTACATCCCCAGCATTTTTTTTTTTTTTGAGGCAGGATCCCAGTGTGCTAGGATAAAGCCATAAACTAACATGCCCAGCTTTATACTATTTTAAAATGATCATTCTTAGTACAAATTTATATGAGTTGGCATATAGAAGAGATTTAGGAGGTCTGGGGTTAATCTTTAACATTTTAAGTTCCAAGTTGGACTATTTTTCTGGTCCAATAATGTGTTCTTGTTTAGTGTACTTTCAACTGTATGCAACTTTTCAAAAATATATGTACAGTGTGAATATCCGCAAGAATCCACACACTATATGCTAATTTTCTTTGGGGAAAAATGTACCATGTTGTCTTGCTTCCACTACAAATTGGTCCAAGGGGTTTTTGGACTTTTATTTTCTTACTACTTATTTATTTATTTATTTATTTATTTAATCTAAAATCATCCTTGATTTCATTATCCAAAAATAACTGCCAGTAAGATTTTGTTATTTTTCTTTTCTCACTTTTTTCTGGCTTCTCACATTGTTTCACGATGCAAATTGTATGTCATGTTTTAAAATCTGCTTTTGTCAAATAATAATAGCCTGTTATGTTTTTCCAATTCATAATTCCCAACAGGATGAAACTTCCAGGTAAGAGAGCACAAATTAAAACTGAAAGATAAATGATTTTATAGTGAAATCTATCAGTACTGTTGGTCAATGAGAGGCTAACCCAAATGAGAGCTTGAAAAGATTGAATTATTGGGTTTGACCACAATCACAGTATTAAAATTATGTGAATAATTCATAAATCTTGCCTCTGGTTAAGTGTATATTTGGCAAATCAAAGCAATTGGTCATGCTTTATACAAAATTTAGGATAACCTTACTAAACTTTCTAGTAAGAAATAAAAATGTATAGCTAAGATCTTTGAGCATGACAAAATGTTTAAAGTAGACCTAAATGTTGACTATTACCAAGTTTTCATTTGAAGAAAAAATTGTATTTCTTATTTTAAAAAGATAGATCTTTTCCAAAAGAGAAGGAGACCAAGAGAGGGAAGAAGGAAAGAGGAAGGGGTAGAGGATGAAAAAGGAATTAAGATGTGTTGCAAACATGTACCAACTTCCCACAGTGAATATAATCATTATGCACTGCAAATATGTATGAATAAAAATAAATACAAAATAAAAAGAATGAAATGATAACCAGTGTTTAGGAGTTGAAGGGACTCCTTTTTTTTGAGTTAGGTTCTCACTATGTAGTTCAGGCTGGCCTTGAACTCACAGTGATCCTCCTGCCTCTGCCTCCGGAGAGCTAGGATTATAGGTGTGTGCCACCTCCCCCAGCCTTCCTTTTTAAGAATATGAAAAATCAAAGCCATGTGTGTAGGAGAACACTGAATCAAATGCATTTCCAGGACGAAGGAAAATACCCGTCATTCCAGTCCACTTAGGTGGAAAGCTGTGTGAGTCCTCCGTGTTCCTGCTGGGGCAACGGAACTCTAGTCCAGCCAGTCCTCTCCCACTTCTCTGGCCTTCCTTCCTTTCACTCCATGGAGACAGGGCACATCCCACACGGAGAGTCAAGACATGTATCTTCTACATCTGAAACCTTTGCTCTGCTACTTCTTGGAAAAAAGCAAGAAAGAACTTAAAGGGGGGATTAATTTAAAAATTGGTATGAGAGCATTTTTGTTTTTTTTTTTTTTGTTTTTGGTACCGGGGATCAAACTTGGGTCCTTGCGCTTGCACAGCAAGTGGCGAAACCACTGAGCTAAATCCCCGGCCCCATATGAGAGCATTTTTGAAAGGCATTTCACATGAAACATGCATTGCAAGATCTATTTGAAAGATTTTTTTTTTAATGTTCCAGGGAGACTGATTATATATTAACCATGCAAATTTGTTAATACCTGAATCTAATTTCAGACTCTATTAGAAAATCTGAGTGATGTTCACTCTATAATTTTCACATTTTCAAAAGTAATATAGATATATTCAAGCTACTGTTCCCCAAAAGCTGGATCCTGCTGCGCCACTGAGCCAAAGGTACAAAACTAAATCAGGTCACAAATCCAAGTCCACACCTCGGTGAAGGAGGCATTGCTTCAGAACTCCCATTTAGAGCAATACTGTGACCTTAGCTAGATCACTAGCTACTCAAAGTCAAGTAGTTTTAGTTGAGTCCTTGCTGCATAAGCACTCATATTAGGGAGAAAAAGGTTCATGGAACATCAAAATTTGCACCTTCGTTGGCAGTCTTAGTAGAAAATCCTGGGCCCTGAATAGGCATGAAGACCACATAATTCTGTGATCCCCAGAGGTGGTCCTACTGGGTCAGAAATGAAGCAGACTGGTGGGCATCATGAAGGAGCCAACACAACAGGCTCTATGAACTACCTGAAAAGACTACTGTGACTGTACAGGCACACTTTGTGAGAACTAAGTGTACTCCTGTCTTTGCAAATGTATATACAATAAAATACACCCTTGAAATACACATTTGGAAAGTCAGGAACATTCCATGCCAACTATGTATTTACTTCTTATAATTTAAGGCATTCTTATTAACTATCACAAATTAAACAATCCATGTCAACTATGTCAGTGGATAAAAATATTTCTAGATTGAATCTTCACACTTCAAGGTTCTTGAGGAAACAGTAATGTGAAAATCACATATTTTCTTATTTGATTGGAAAAACCATGGAATAGAATCACTGACTGTGATTTCATTATCTCCCCAAACAGAAAGCCATAGTTTAAACATCCTTATCTACAAGACCCTAACCCTTAATTTTGGACCATATTTAAAAATTATTCTTATCATCATTAAATATCATATATATACATATATATGTATAATTTCTACTCTTTTATAGTCAACAAATAAACCTTCCTTCAAATACACTTGATGAATTTTATGCAGTTTTTATAAAGAAATATAAATAGATTGGTCAGTTTTACCATTAAATAGATGATATTAACTGGTTTTATTGTGGGCTTTTTGTTTGCATGTTTGTTTTGTAGTACTGGGGTTTGAACCCAGGGACTTCTCACTGAACTACATCCTCAGCCTATTTTTATTTTTTATTTTTAAGTATTTATTTTAATTATTTATTTTTTATTTTGAGACAGAGTTCCACTAAGTCACTAATTTGACCAGGCTGATTTGAACTTGTGATCCTCCTGACTCAGTCTCCCGAAGTATAGGAATTATGGGCATGAGACCTGACTGCCAGGTCTTACAAGTCTTATATGAAACAAACAAAAACCCAACTACATACTGAGAAGTGGAAAGTGCAAATTATTTGACCCAATATTTGAAGTAAGCCTAATCACTTGATTGTCAAAAGATTTACCTTCCCTTCTAGAAATAATATTTGATATGGTCTTTATGCCATTAATTTGGTAGGTTGATCATAAACTGTTTCCGTGCTGTAATATTTTAAGGATAAGAAATTTTCTCAAAGTTCATTCAAGAAATCATTCCTTCCACATATCCCTTCCCTTCCTGTCATCATTTACATATTTAGATACCCGAATCTAGCAGTAAAACTTCATTACCAAGCATTACATGAATGCCTTTCGAAAATGTACTATTCCACTCTCTCTCAGTTCCTACCTGGTATTTAAATATTTACTAGATTCTACATATTTTGCTCAAACTATATTAAGGAATAGAGGAAAAATGTAAAGTAAGTCACAAGTATTATGACAAGGGATTGATCAGGTGTAGGAAAAGCACATTGTAAGAGACTGTTGCTGGCTGAACATCCGTCCTTCTAAGAACTCTTTGCTTAAACATATTCAGGAAGATCAAGGAAAGAAAATAGCTGGGTCTGGTGGCACATGTCTGTAATCCCAATGTTCTGGGAGGCTAGGCAGGGAGATTACAGACTCAACCCCACCCTGGGCAACTTCCGGTGATTTAGTGAGATCTTAGCTCAAAATAAAGAAAAAAAGGCCCGAGGATGTAGTTCAGTGAAAAGGTCCTGTGTTTAGTACCCAGTAGTCCAAAAAGGAAAGAAAAATGGTGAGAGCTACTCTTCCTCACTGTTTATTAGTTACTAAGGTTTTAGTTTTAAAAGTCTGTATATTTTCATTTTTCCAATTCAAGATCACTACTCAACCCCAAAGTAACACATGTATGGGCTCCCACATGCCACATGCATACTCTATAATCCCACTCATGTGTGGTCAAGCAGGTCGCCTCCCCAAGAAGTCAATCTCTTAGACTGTTTAGTATAGCACATGTAAGCTCAGGCCCCTGACTCTGACTCTTTCACTTTGACACAGTGAAACCTAGGATGTGGGGGGAAAAAGAAAGAAATAGGTCACATTGCATTAATGTTAAATGTTCACTTTGCGCTTTGGCTAGGTGAGATACTTTGTTACTTATCATTAAAAACAGCCTAGATTCTTTAAAAAAGAAGTAGCATTAGTTAAAGAAGACTCCTCTATGAGTGTGTGTGTGTGTGTGTGTGTGTGTGTGCAAGTCAACGTCAAGAAGAGATCTTGGATTATCAAACTAAATAAATGAACTTTTTAATACAACATTTTTTATTCAATTCTAAAACAGTAGAACTGGGGATATTCTACCTCTTCTTTAACAGAAGAGCTAATGATACTGGTTGTAAACAGGTAAAACCAATATTTAAGTCTCGAGAAAACAAATGTTGCAATAGTGAATAAATCTGAAATAATTTTCATTAGTTATTCATGTTTAAAAAAAAAATTCCCTAGTGAAATTTTATCTTTCCTAAAATTAGTGGTTAGTAATATCCAACATTTATAGTTTGCTCTTAATAAAATTATTTTTACTGATAAATGAAGATTACTACTATTTCCTTCAGTCATCATAGCCTTTGAAACCTGGAGATTTGGTGTAATTTGTAATAAGAACACCTAGGAAACAACAATGAAAGGCATCTTCAGGTCTGATCTTGCATCTCCAACTTTTACAGACAGTATGGCAGGCAGTATAACGGCCCTTCAAAGCCGCCTATATCCAGATCCCCAGAACCTGTGTAAGTTAGTTTTTATGGCAAAGGGAAATTAAAGTTGCAGATGGCATCGAGGGTGACATTCAGCTGGCCATAATGTACCTATTTTAAAAAACAGTATCATAAGGGGCCCCAAAAGGGGAAGAAGGTGTCCTGCTGACACCCGGCTTTTAAACCTATGAGTCCTATGAGACTTGGGCTGGTCTTCAAAACTGCAGAACTATAATACATAATACATAGTAACATAATACGTTTTTGTTGTTTTAAGCCTCTAAATCTGTAGTAATTTATTACAGAAATAATAGAGAACTAATAGAAGCTGGTTTTCTCAACTTGTTTGCTGTGGCTCACTTGTTAAAAAGATAGATTGTTTGGCCCTTCACAAGACCCCCACAGCTCAAGAGTCAATATTATAACAAAGCATGTAGATTATTGCTATAAGATTTTTTAAAATCCATTATTTGAAATGGTTTGGATCTAAAATGTCCCCCAAAAGGTTCCTGCGTTCAGAGATGGGGTTTGGGAAGGTGACTGGATCATTGTGACACTAACTAAATAAGTGGATTAATCTACTGATGAGTTCACAGCTAAATATGCTGCTTGGAGGTGGACCCTTGTCGAAAAATGTGGGTCCCTGGGGTAGAGACCTGGGAGGGGGTATTCTCATCCCCAGCTCCCCCTTTTCTCACTGCTTTCTGGTTGCCATGGAGTGAGCAGCTGTCCTCCTTTATGTCCATCCACCATGCTGTTTCTGCCTTGGAGCCAGCCAACTACAGACTGAACCCTCTGAAACTCAGCCTTTAAGCTGTGAGTGTCAGTATTGTCACAGCAACAGGAAAGTAACTAACACAACTAGTAAATTCTAAAAGTTTTTTTAAAGGATAATAAGTTGTCACAAATCACATACAATGAATTGTAGATTTTCACTACTCAATCTCTCTCTCTCTCTCTCTCTTTTAGGTACCAGGGATCACACTCAGGACCTTGTGCTTTCTAGCCAAGCGCGGTGCCACTGAGCTAAATCCTCTGCCCTATTCAAACTCTGTTTGTTCAACTAAGTTCATCAAGTTCAGAGCTACTTTTACAAGTTAGTCAAATAATAAATTACAATAAATTACATTTTTATTTTGGTACCAGGGATCAAACTCAGGTCCTTGTGCTTGGGAGGCAAGTGACAGAACCATTGAGCTAAATCCCTGGCCCTTATTTTAAAAATTTTTTAAGTGTTTTAAGTTTTTGGAATATGAACTCTATACTTGTTAAGCAATGAAATAGCAAAAACATCCATACCACAAAATATTATGGCTCTAAATTTCCCTTAAGTTATTTAAAACATCAGAATCAACATTAGGTGAAGGCACTTTGTCTCAAGTCCAATAAATTTGTATTTTAATAGATATCTACAGACAAAAATTAAATGTCATTTATACAACTGGAAACTATACCATTCCTAAAAGATAAGCATTTTTAGAATTTCAATTTCAGAAGTTAAAAATAAATAACAATCAATCCCAACTACTAACATAATGGTACTTTAATTAAAAAATAGCCTTTAAACTTAAATGAGCAACATGAAGCCCACAAGAAATATTTTCTTTACTAATAAAAATAAACTTCCTGTATTACAGTAAGTCCCTGTTGCAAACCTTCTCAGGTGTACTGTATAAGTCTCACACTCGACTTACAAAGAAATCTGACTTTTGAACAATTCTCACAGAATGGAACTTGTTCATAACTCAGAGACTTACTGTACTAGTATAACCAGCTATCATACCATGTGAATTTAAAAATTAAAAAATACCAAGTAAAAGTACTTTGCCAGTTATTTGCCATAATCTGTGTGTGGGTAAGCCCACAAGCTGTTGCTACCTGCCTCAAAGTTCTGCCTTTTAATATCATCAATTCTAATTATTGGCTCAGGTTCAATTTCATTAACTAAATATTTCAATTACAATATGCTAAGCTTCAGAAAAAAAAAGAAATGAAGGAAGAAAGGAAGGTAGAGAAGAAAGAAAGAAAGAAAGAAAGAAAAGAAAGAAAGGGAAAGAAAGAGAGAGAGAAAGAAGAGAGAAAAGAAAAAGAAAAAGAAAAGAAGCTTTTCCTGGTCACACCTGCAAAGCAGGCCAAACTTGACAACCCTGTCACCCTGTCCCTCACCCCAGTGGGGATGCCCTCCCTATATCATGGGCTGAGGCTCTCAGCAATCTTGGTTAGAAACCAGTTTGATTATATACTCTCTGAGATGAAATGTGAGCCTAGTATGAGTTTTGGGAAAGATCCCCCAGATATTTTACAAGAATCCTTAAATACCAAGAAGCCTCTAAGCTATGAAGGAGCCTATCTCTACAGGACAGGATGTGGGGAAAAATCTGAGTTTCAGGACTTCCCTGAGTCTGCCTTAGAGATTATCATATACTATCCCAAGGTCTGAAGCCTGTCCAAGCCAGTGGAATATTTTTAAGATAAATAAAAATCATTGTCATGTAAAGGAGACAACACTAACTTCAAAACTGGGAAGCTTAGTCCTGAATTTGTTCTGATCTCACCGTCTCTGGGCCTCAGCTGACATATTTTTAAAATAGTGTCTTCACTATCCCTGCAGTGCTGTAACACTATCATAGAGTGGGCTGGAATATACCTTCTTCATTGGTATGAAAATTCAAACAATAACTTGACCCACTTCAAAAATCACCCTCCATGGCTTGATTAGTGTGCAGGAAGCTGTGGGTTCAATTCCCAACAACTCAAAAATCAAAACTAAACTAAAAAGCAAAAGGAAAAAATTAATGCTTGCTGTAATCCTACATTTTCTCTTTTTAAATATTTTTTTCTTGGATAAATTATTTTCATAAGGAGAAATAAATACAGTGGTGTATAATGATATGATTAGTATCACCAGTTAAGTAACTGAAATATCAAAATTTTTAACTCAAAATGACAAGGGTAGAGTTAAATATACATATATATGTAAAGTTACATGTATAAAATTATATGCATATATGTAACTATATATAAAATAAATGTGTAAAGAAATTGAAAACTTCATAGATCATAAATGCCCTTTTTCCTAGTTTATTTCATCACTCTGACTTTTACCAATAGTATATGGGCAAATAAGTTAAAATTTAAGAAAGAGACAGGTTGAACAAATTACCTAACTAAATTAAATAATCTATAATATTTATAAAGATGTCAGGGAATAAAATAATAGTTGAATTCTCACAAAAACAAGTGTTCTTGTTATTTTTAAACTCTTGACAACGGAAAAGATAATCAGAGCTGACAGGTATTCACAATGTGCTGTATTCCGCTCAGTAAACCTGTTTTTGAAAATACAGTGACAACTCTATTTGAACCAGAACAGTTATTTCTTTAGAACTGTACGCAAAATTTAAAATGGTCCTTTCCATTTGCTTTTCTCAGTCAATTATCACAAACTTTTCTCTGGCTCTAATAGACTGGGATGGCATTTCCCAAACAGTATTCCGTGGAACACTAGCTTTAGAAATGCTTGTTTTCTTAGATAGCAATGGTAGAGCCCTAAGACAAGGGTTCTATGGGAAGCGAACATTGGAGACACTAGGTTAGAGGAGGGGAATGGGTTTCTTTACTGCAAGAACCTTGCATATGCGATTCTAAACCACACAGGGCCAGCAGACGTCCAGGGCTCCAGATGGCTTTAAGAACAGAATCTGCGTTTTGCCCAGAACTTGCTAACATCTCAAAGTTGATACGTGGGAATACTGTTTTATGATTCAGCTAAGAAACATTATATTAATTTAAAAGTAGTAATAAAAATTATAGCTATTCCTATCAACTAAAGCTCTGAATCTCTCAATATTCTACTAAAATGAAAATATCCTAACAACATAAAAATATTTGAAAAAACGCACTGTCTCACATTATCAGTCTTCAACAGCTTGCTTCTAAATCAGTTTAATAGAGAATGCCAAAACAAAAACAACAAATAAAAGGGGAAATGAAAAGAGAGACTAAAGAAGCATGGAAATCTGACTATGGAGAGCAAAGTGGAGCTTCAATCTTCACTATTTCAAAGCTTAAGGAGAGAAATTTAGAACTGTACAATCAGGCATACACTAAGTGCTTGGAGCTACACAAAATGTATAACAACTTAAACCCAATCAACTTCACACATGGCTCAAGTAGCAGTTCAAAGGACCTCAGTTCGATAAGAGCCATAAATAATGTGCAGCTAAACTGTGTTTGAAGAGTACGATTGGCTCTTCCATCATCAGCACACAGCTTCCAAGGTGACCTGAAGAGTCCCCTCCATCGCAGGCAGTGGGAAAGGAAGAGAGAATAGAGGTGTGAAGATGGAAGACATGTTGGGGACAGGTGTATAATTGGCACCTGTGACTTCTAGTCACATGTCTTTGGCTAGGATAGGCTACGGGCATGTGTTCACAGAAACTGCAGGAGAAGCCATGACATGTAGTCCAGCTGGCACACAGACAGGAAAACAGAGCCCTTAATAATAGACAGCAGCCTTTGGTACACATACAAAGAAAAAGAGGTACAACTCAGTCACAGCAGTCAGCCAAAGTTACAACACACGTAAAGATAGCAAAATTAAATTTGGTCTATATACATGGCCAGTGTTATACTTCTTTGTACCATTTTAAAAAATTCTTTTTGAAAAGATTAAAAATAATACAAACATAAAAAAGAGTTAACTAAATTATAGTATTTCTAAACAGTGATTTGGAAGGATTTACATAACCTAACATAATTTAATATATTTTTAATAAAAATGAGCGTGGAGAAATGCAACATGGAGATGTCTGAAAAAGTAAGCATTAAGGCATTAAGATGTTACTTTAGTGGCAGCTGTGAATGAGTGCTGGGATTTTTAGAGTTGGTGTTTTATTTTTCTTCAATATTTCATTTTCAAAAATATTTACTATATTTAAAATAAAAATGTGTAAATAATGTAAGCATGAAACTATGCACAGTGATAAAGTTCTAAAGCTATTTTAAAATAAAAGATGAACAAAAAATTAAAAACATTTTTATCTCTTTCCCCACGATGAGCAATTGTGGTTTTTTTAAGATATTAAAATTATAAAAGAGATCATGGTAGGGAACAGGTTAATAACTTCTACTTTTATTGGAATTTTTTTATTAGCTAATTTCAACAAACAGCAAGTAATTTTGGGCATTCAGTAGGAGCTATGAAGACAAAGGTCAGTGCTATTTTGTGTCAGCAGCTATCTGTGTTGATGCATTCACAATTACTTTCCATCAAGAATCTTGCTCAATAAAAGCTCCCTGCTTTATTTTCTGTTTATTGATTTTAGGTACAAAGGGACAAGTAGCAAATAGGAGCTTATAGATCAATGACTTACAGTAGTATAATAAATATATACAACTACATACCCATGAGTAGGGAATTTTAGTTATATACACTACCAGTTATTATTATCTAATACTATTAGCTATTATTTAATAAAATATGTAGTCACAGTAGGATGATTAATATATGTACACTAATATATGTAGTCCATGACAATATTCCTAATGCTTTGTAACTATAAATAAATTTATTATTTCCTCTCCTAATCATGAAAACATTAAATAACATTCAAGTATCTTTGTGAACTCCTTTAAAAACACCTTAAAATACCCAGCTATTGTCTCCACAATAATCCTAGCCAAAAATTCAAATTTAAATATTCAGAAATAGTTGATAGTATTAATAGTAATCTAAATTGATAGATAATAAAAATCACAAAAGGACCTATTTTCATATCTACATTTATTGCCTCTGCTGTATTCATAGTGAGCACCCTTCCTCTAAATATTCACTCTCAGGTATTTTAGGTGATAAATGTCAAGGAGACAGGGCCCTTGTCATCTTCCTTCAAGAGCAACCTGGAATACTGGAATGCTCTCGGGCATTGGGATCAGACTGGCTGCTTTTAATTTCTGCCTTGCCACTTTCAAATCCATTCCTTTATTGTCTTGTAGCTGGGATTATTGCCTAAACCTCCTACCAAGCTCTCCAGTGCCTGTGGCCATATTACTCTAAGCTCTCTTATGCGAGGACTGGCTTTTAAAACACACAAGTCTGGGACCATCGTGACTTATTTTAAAACTTCTGGTAGTTCTCCCATTGTGTGATACACAGAAAGCTAGACTTATAGCCCTGACCCTAATGTCCTGGCCTATACACTCTTAACAGTGCCAAATTCTCAAGTGCGGCTGGAAAAGGCCAAACTCATTTTCGTATGTGACACTTTTTATTAATAGCATATATTAATGCTCTTTGTCCTCTCTTGGAAAGGAAAATTTCCTAATTTTTATGCAATAGGATGAAAATGTGTGTTTCATAATTAAAAGTAAATTTCATGAGTTACGCTAGATTAGCACAAATCCTATGAGCTGTTTACATAGTACTGATATTTCAAAGCACATCATTTAAGATGATCATTGCAAAGTCTACAGAAGAGTAATAAATGATAATGCTCTATAAATATAAGAAAATGTTATGGCCATGACAAAGCCTCTCAGAGGTTGAGAAAGGCCCAGGGCAATTCCCAATTTTGAGCCTTTCCTTATATTAAAAAAATATAAAAAACCAAAACATAACTACCAATAGGATGGCTTATTCTATATTGAACATAGTAACACATCTGACATCTTAAAGTACAATGGAATATAAAAGTGCCATTCACAAAGCAATCACAATTCATTGCTAGAATGTATATTTCACAGTTTACTAAAAGTGGTGTCGTCCAGTAATAGGAGTGAAGCTTAAATATCTTCAATCATTTTCTCTGCTCTTGTCAGTACGTTATCGTCAATATTTGATGACATCAAAGCCCTTGCTTTTGCCTTTTCTCAGTGAACAGCCTGGGTCTACAAGGCCAGCCCAGCCCTCCCGGTGAAGACTACCGCTCTTTTCCCAGACACAGACCAATGGACTACTGTAGATTTTGAAAGACAGAACTGCTACTAGACTCCGCTGATCCCATGGGAGATATAGGCGCTAACTAAAACAGCAGCGATAATGACCACCATCCCCATCACAATGGCTTCCTCTTGTCAATGAATCACCCTCCTTGTAATCCCTTTTGTTCTGGCTTAGGTGCCTCCCTCAGTAGGCCTTCATCCTCCACCATCACCTGAGTCTCACCTTCTGTACCCAGACAACACTCACTCTCACACTCAGAGCACACCCTCCTTCGTTGTGCTCTGGAACCCCCTCATGCCACCCAAGTCCACCACTGGGCCAAGCTTTTTCTTAGACATGCTCTTTTTGAGAAACTCATTGTTTGCGACCTTTCAAATCTTTTGTTCTTTTTGTAAAATCTTGATAGAATTTTCTATAATTTTACAGCACAAATTGTAATATATGTGACAGTTATATGGGCATTTATTTCCCCCAAGAGAATGCACTTTCCATGAGGGTAAGAAAAATCCTGTACTCCTCCCTTACATTCCTTATGTTTTCTAGCATCCTATATCATATGTGATGAATATTTGCTAAATAATTATTAATTATAAATTACAATACCCACAAATTTTGGCAACATATTTTCTGAAGTAAATATTTCCTATGGTTTCACTAAAATATTCAACTATCTATTTAACAGCTGAGTTATTAAATAAAATGCATAATCATTAGAGATTTGCTACCCATTGCAAACATACCAGGCATGAAGCATGTACTTTATAAATATTAAACAAAGAAAGAAGAATAATGATAATGCATCAACAATGCTATCGGCTCTCAGAAGTAAGTTAAATCATAAACACAATTTAGTTTTACTTTCTGAAAAGATCTAAGCCATATTTGAAATTCAAATAAAGATATATTAACTTTTCTTTTTAACTGAGTTCCTAAATGTCTTGGCAAGAACTTTATAATATATAACAGATTCATTAGGAAGCTTAATCAGATCACTCAAGCATTTGTTCATATGGAAAGTTCATCCAAATGTATCAAAATTCTCAGCCAATATCAATGTAACTATAATTAAGAACATATTTAGAAATAGTGCCATAGTTAATGCTTATTCAAGTTGCCAACTTCTTCATAAATAAATACATGTTGTCCTTTTAGGTCACTTGTATTCAGTCTCTGGAGTTAAAATAACTTGGCTAGACTCCAACTACAAGACACTTAAGGAAGAAAAAAACCATTTCTTTAGTGAGACTTCACTACATCAAAAAGGATACATAATATACAAAGATTAATAACCCAGTTAGTGAGTTCTCAATCTAATCTCATTATATAAAAACAAAAGTGCATATTGTTTTAAAAATCATAGGGAGACTAATGAAACTAATTGAGGAAGAAATGGTAGTACAGTATTACCAGTTTTTAAAATGTTAAAGAAAACAAACGGGCTTTCTGCCTTTCGACTTTCCAATTTATTCCAGCTCCTTGCAGCTCACAATAATGGATGGACATATGCCACCTTAATGACCGAAATAAAAAGGAAAAGTAAACATCATCAGAGCATGCTGCCTCTCCTTCCTTTCTGCCACCCACTCAGCACATTAGTTAACTACAATTATGGCTCCTATGTCTGTCACTCTACTAAAACTGTTCTCTTACAAGTTACCGAGCTCTCCCCATGGGCAAATTAATTGAGCTTATCTCCTTGTTCTTGTTTTCTCTAAAAATTTTACCCAGGTGAATGCTTTGCTCTCTGAAAATCTCATCAACATCAATGAGGATTCTTTTTGTTTCCTTTTTACTTATTTTCTAGCTCATCTTGCTATCCCCTAGTAAGCATAAGTCTTTACTAAAGTTCATCCTTTTCTCTCTTTGCCCTGACATTCTCATTACTTCCTTGTTTATATACATAGCCACCTGGATTATATTCCATTAACACCTTAAATACCCAAGGGTCTAAAACAAAACATCTCACTTTCTTCTCCCCCACTGTCACAAACCCCAAACAAACAAAGAAGACAAAGCACAAAACAAGACCAGCTCCTCCTGACTTCCTGCTTCCCTTAATGGGTGCATTCTCCTAGTGAAACCCGCTTGGTACTGCAAGGTCAGGTTTGGCTGCTTCAGTTCCGCTCCCCAGTCGGGGAACTCAGGCTCTCCAATGTCCCCCTGCATGGCCTGTCTGCCCTTCTCATTATCTACACTCCAATGCCAGCTCACACTGGTTCTCATCTGAAAATGAAAAGGAAGAGTCTCCATGCTCCCTGCTCATTCCCTCTCTAATGTCAATATCAAATCAAGGTAGTAGGGAACAGCTGATTCTTCACATGTTGCTTGCATACTCACTATTATATTTTCAGCATGCCTTTTTTTTTTTTCCGGTAGGGAAACCACACATCTGGTTAGCTACTGACCAAACGCAGTTGATCTTTTCTCAAGTCCAAATCAATTTCTCACATTGTGTTTTTATTTTACTATAAGTCATAGCCAATCAAGCCACTCTTAACTTTATTCTTGCTGTTCTTTTCCTCCTTCATACCTGGATACAAAATGAGATTTTATCCCTGAGACTCCACTTTCAACTTCTACATTTTAGTAACTGGAAAATATTAGCTCTCAGCTAAAGCTGTATCTCCTAGCCCCCTTACTGCTAAGTATATGTAAATACTTAGTATATATAAATACTTAGTATAAGAAAAATGTACATATATTTTGTCCAAAGGGATATGAGAATAAACTACACAGACAGCTTCCAGATCATGTCTTTACTCCTAACCCTAACCAGGACCATAGCCCTCCACTTCCTTCCTGCTTTCTTTCTTTGACATCAAGTGCCAGAAACATCCTTGGGAATGCAGAGCAAGACGGAATCTTGTTCTTGAACAACATTTTGGAACAGAACCACAGTCTCCCGTGTCCCTCTCCTGACCATCTATAACTTGTGAGAGAAATTAGCTTCTACCTCATTTATATTTTTGTTTTTTTTTATTCTGTTAATGGAGCCAATACAAGAAGCTAACCAATAAATAGATACAACCTCTTTAGCCTCTCTCCTACTTGTCAATAATGGTAAAATATATGGCTCACAGGGTATTGTATAGCAAAAAGGACCCAAGTGGTAATACTCCCGAGCTTCTAAGGCCAGGAGAAAGATTTAATTGGTATAACAGAAAGGAACATGGTAGCAAGAAACATAGGAACTTATTTTCAGTTTGGGCCCTAATAAGACAATAAATCTATCCAAAAAAAAGCCCACAGCTACAGAACATTCAAGGCAGATAGAAAACTAGAGAGCTGCAGCAATCACGCTATTTCGTGAAGCATATCTAAAGTTACTTAGTTTTGATAATAGTTCCATTCGTGCTAAAGAGCAGTTGGAAGAAAACTTTCCCCAGATGCTAATCAGCAAGAGGCCAAGAAATGATCAAGCACACAAATGAATTATTCTGTTTCTTCCTTGAAATAAAGAAGTACAATTTTTACTGAGTTTGGTTCAATGACAAGATGTCAAAATCCGTACAGTACTCACAGTATTTGATACACAGATTTTGTATTTGTGTTCTTTCTTGTTCAAGCTTCTAAGAATCAGATGCTTTGCCAGATCTAGTAGAACCCTGCATATGCAGACAGCATCATAAGCAGCCATGAACCTCACTAGGGACTTTAGCAAAGGAAGAGAGAGAGAGCCAGGATAAGATACGCTATATCTCCTCCTCCTCTCTCTCTCTCTCTCTCTCTCTCTCTCTCTCTCTCTCTCTCTTTCTCTCTCTCTTTCTCCCCTCCTCTCGGCTTCATACTTAACCAAATGAATTACCAGCTGGTGTGTGTGTTTCTTGCCTATCTGATTCCTACAGGGATTGGGTCATTTTCAAAACAATCTTTGGTGGTATTCATAAAATCCTCAGGTAAGAAATTTCTCCAGTGTAGGATATCTTAGAAAACAGTGGAAATGCATAAGTTTTATTGTCAGACAAACCAGACACTAAATCCCAGCTTATCCACTGTAGTATGCATGTAATTTGGAGCAAGTTATAACAGCTGTGTCCTGAATAATTACAATCAAATAATAACAGGGATATTCATGCAATCACATCTACAAGTGTTTTGATGAATCAAAGTATTATAGGAGTAAGTTACAGGGCAACTAACCTAGTTTGGAAAATCAGGGAAGGCTTCTCTAAAGAAGTGATATTATAACTAAGATCTGAGGAATGAAAAAGGTTAACCAAGGGTCAACTAAAACTGTTCTGGGCAAAGACAACACTCTGGGAAAATGCCCACGGCAGTTGAGAGTATGGCACATTTCTGAAGCTGAAAGAAGCCTACTACAGCTGGAGCAGAGGACGAGGAGGATCTTGGTATAAAATGAAACTAGAGGTAGAGTATATGCATATGGCAGACCCTACAGCACAAGCCATCATTCCATGAAGGAGGAGCAGGGTGACATGTACACAATCCTCAGGAAATGTTAGTTTTGTGGTTACTACTGGGAAATAGCACCTGGGCTAAATGAACTCTGCCTGATAATCATCAATTTAGAGATCAAAAGATAGACACCCACCTAAGGAGGACCTCTTTATAGGATGCCATTTTTAAAATCCCTCTCAGGGGACTGGAAAAACTGAGGCCTTTTCTTATTTTTTTAGCTTTTATTTCAAGATGATTATAGATTCACACTCAGTTGTAGGAAGTGACACAGACAGATCCCATGTACCAAATACCTGATCACAACCACAACACAGTGATACAATGCAGAGACCTAATTTAGATCACACCAAGTGTACATGTACCTATCTGTGTGTGTGTGTGTATGGTGTGCATACCGAGTTGTATGCAATTTTATAATAGAAATAGCACCATGTGACAACCACCATAGTCAAAATACACAAGAAGGCTCCCTCGTGCTTCTTTAAAAAATCACATTCTTGTCCTTCCCTCCTCCTCAACTCCCCAGCACTGGCAACCAAAAGACCCTTCTCTAGCTCGATAATTTCATCATTTCAAGAACGGATATAAATGGAATCAAATAGAATGTACCTTATTTGGATTTGTTTTTACTCCACACAATCGCATTAGTTTCATCCAAGTGCTTTCATGCATCAATAGTTCATTGTTTTCTCTTGCTGAGTAGTGAGTGTTCCATGGTATGGATGTACCGAGTGAGTTAACCACTCACTTGTAGAAGAATATTTGAATAATTTCCAATTTGGGGCTATGACAAATAAAGGTGCGATGGACAGTAATGTTCAGGTGTTCGTGTAAATGTAAGTTTTCATGTTTAGGTTAAATGCCTATGTGACAATTGCTGTGTCATATTTCACTTGCAAGTTTAGTTGTATAAAAATCTGCCAACCTGTTTTCCAGTGTTAAAGTGCTGTTCACAGTCCTACCATGGATGTATGAATGATCCATGTCTGAATCCTTGCCAACACTTGGTAGTGACATGATTATTTATTTTAGGTATCTTAATAGCTGTGTAGAGATAATTCGCTGTGGTTTTACAGTGGTCCCTCAAGTTTTGATCAGCCTGACATATGAACTACTTGGATTATGACTGGAATTTTAGTTTTAACTTATGAACAAAGTCTTGAGTTATGACCTGAATGTTGGCTGCTTGTGTTTCCACATGATCTCAGATACAGATTTAACCCTTAAAGAGTTCTGGAAGGAACATTACAACATCCTTTCCTGTGTGGGGTTAAGTGAGAAATCCTGGGCCAATGTCTCTCTAAGGACACTGAGATCTGCCTGTGTACAGGAGAGAGACTTTGCGGGCTGTGTAGAGGAGCCTGAGCCTTCAATTGACCAGCCCTTGTGAACAAATTGAGTTCTTAAGTCAAGTGCCCACTGTAATTTGCATTTCCTAATGACTGATGAGGTTTAACATCTTTTCATGCTTATTCGCCATCTCCTTTTCAGTGATTTCTGCTGTTGTTCATGTCATTTGCCCATTTCCTAACTGGCTTATTTGGCTTTTTTTTTTCAACTGGGATTTTAGTGTTCTTTAAATAGTCTAGTCACAAACTCTTTGTTATATACAGTATATGATTTGCAAGTACTTTCTCCCAAATATTCTAGTTTGCCTTAGTAATGCTTAGAAATAGTTATCAATGTAAAGAAAAAAATAATAGATTAAAGGCTGCAAATTTGCACAATTCTTTTAATACTGGACCTTTTGAATAAATCTTGTTCCTGACATACTCCAAAAATGGAAAATGGAGCTGAGTGTGGCACACACCTGTAAATGCAGCACTCTGGGAGGCTGAGGTGGGAGGATCACAAGTTCAAGTCCAGCCTAGGCAACTTCTTAGTGAGCCCCTGTCTCACAATAAACAGAAACTAGGGCTAGAGATTCAGTTCAGTGCAAAAGCCCTGGGCTCAACCCACAGTGCTAGGGGAAAAAGGCAAATGGAAGCTCTATAATACTACTAACCTTTTCTGTCCCTGCATCCTCCCTCCCGCACGTGCCCATGGTCTAAGTGGGATCTTTCCTTCCATAATACACAACTGTTCTCAGTGGGTAAGCAGTCCAGATGACTATTTCTTCTTGCCACAAATTTATGTTTCTCAGGATATTTGGCTAGCTGGGTCACAAACCCTAAGTTTTGACCTATCAGTAGTACCACTTGAGAGGGGCCCTTCTTTCTTTTGCCAACTCAGAAATCTTTAGTTCCTCCCAGTGTCCACAAGGAGTGTGAATTTCACAACTTTGTAATTAAGGATCATGTTCTAACTCAGTCTCCTTCTGTTCTTACCTCTTCTGTTCTGAATTTCTATCACAGTCATCATGCCTTCCATCTTGCCTCCAAAAAGGTCTGTTTCCCTGTAATGCTTGCTCTCTGAGGTTGAGCTGTCCCTAGAATGACGAGCATGGAGGGTTCTATCCCTTAACCCACAGGTTCACTAACTATGTAACTGATGCTTCTCTTTTTTGGTACCAGGGCTTGAACTCGGGACCTTGTGCTTGTGAGGCAGGTGGCGGAACCAATCTCTAGCTATTTCCACTAGCAACTATCTGTAACTCACTGAAAATAAGGAAATATTGTGTTTAAGTACACTGAAGTTTCCTAGCTTTGTAATATGTACTATGCTCTTTCAAAGCAGTTCAATTGTTTCTTACAAAAATGTTGTTAATTCAAGCATCACATCTCCTGGATGAGATATTTCTGGAAGGCTGGACTTAACTAGGACTGTACTGTGAGTGACAAATGGGTCCAATTGAAGGAAAGAGTGTTCTGAGAGATAGGAAATGAGTAATGATAGCTTTTTAGAGCCATGGCTCGGAAGCTGGCACTGTGTCAGCCCACTGGATTCGACTGCTCCACGCCATCCCACTGCTCATTCACATTCAAGGAGAGAGGGTACAGAGTCACATCTCTCAGTGAGAGGAATGTTAAGAACTTACAGCAGTCTTTAACCCACCATCCAGTTTGGTGGTGGATTAGGGGAGGGATGCTTTGAGTTCTTAAACATCTGAAAATGTCTTCAATCTGTCATTAAGAATGGAGGGTAGATACCATTTCAAGTTGGAAATTTTTTCCTTCATATCTTTAAAGTTAGTACATGTACTAACTCCCCACAAGCAATGTAGTCATTAAATACCGCAAGCATTTACTAATAAAAAGAAAATATTAATTCAAAAAAAGAGAAAAAATAATGCTTTCTTTCCAGTGCCTTGTTGTGTCCCCAAGAAGTCAGATGGAAATCTAATCTGTAGTGTCTTCTTAGACATTTTTTTCTTCCCTTTAAGATTTTAGGACTTCAACTTTCCATCCTCAGTGTTCTAAACCTTCAGCACATATTTAGGTGCAAATTACTGTTCTGAAGCGACCAAAAAGCAAATACCTTTCTTCGGCTCTTAGCTATGGTATTCAACTGTTTTCTTCTTAATTTATTATGCTTTTTACTTTTTCAATTTTTTTCCTGAGAGTCCTAGATTTGACCTGTTTTTATTTATGCCTTCCAGTGCCCCACCCCCACCCTGCCGCCGCCGCCGCCGCCGCCATTTTCTCTATTTGTCTTTTTGCTCTGTTTTCTGGAAGACTGTCTCAGTGCTGTTTCCTAACTTTACTGATTTAATTTCAACAGTCCTATTTGTATTTCCCAGGGCTGCTGTCTAACTCTCTAATGGTTCTCTGTCATAGTATGCCTAATTCTTGTTTTATGGATATAATATGTTCTCAAATCTTCCTGAATATATTAGACAAATAAAAACAGATACTCATGATCTGTCAGCTGTTACTCTTTCTTCTGGGCTCAGCTTTCTTCTTTGTTTATCTGATATTTTACTTTTGCGCTCTTGGGTCTCCTTTTACACCTAGAAATCACTGATAACCATCCACAGTTACAGAGAGATGATGGGGTTCCTCCCGTGGCTTTTCTTTGTATCCAATAAGAACATTTTCCTCATCAAATCTTTTCCTTGAATGAGATATTTGTGTGGGGTAGGGTAGCCTGGGGGAAACAATAAATCACAACAGATAAAACTTGCACACTTGCAGGTTAAGATAAAAAGAGCAGGAAGTCATCTGACAAGTTTCTTGGAACTCCCTCAAGTGACAGAGAGAGAGGAGCTCTGCTCTTTTCTTTGGAACATCCATATGCACACTAGCTGCAGTTTTCCCAAGTCGGTCGATTCAGTTTTTGTATAGTGGAGCCCTGTTTTTTGTGTGTTTTTTGTTTGTTTTGCTTTGCCAAGTACCTGACAGGTAAGTCTGTTTTGGGAACAGAACTCAGGGAGCAGGAACGTGGTGCACTCAATCAGTCCATTTACAGATATAATTCTTACCCAAACCCCTATGGACTTTGATGACTGTCAGCCCAGAATTTCTCTCCTCTGTTTATCTCTTTTAAAACGTTTCATCAGGGATGGAGGGCAAACACATGCTCCTGGTCCAACGTTTCTAATAGTTCTAAAAGTCTTTGCTACTTACACTCAACCTTGCTTTCACAGGTTCAAATTCAAGACATCATTAGAAGACAATATGATGGAACAGATGGCAATTAGTTGACTATATTCAAATAAGGGGGTAACTATTCTGAAAATAACTTTATTATATACCATTTTTTATTATAGCTATTGAAAACAAGTGATTCCCCAACAGCAGACTGAAAACATGGAAATTCTTACCGATATTTTGATACTTGTTGTTCTTTTACAAATGTACCCCAAAGATAGTAAAAGAGGTAGAAAAGCCAAAAAGAGTAGCCAGGATATTGAATCAGAACTCTTCTAGGTACTCTGTGTGGTCAATCGTATTACTATGAATGCATCTGGCTGTCAACAGGTGGTGGTAATGTGTAGCCACAGGCTTATCAATAGACTGCAAGGAAACTTCTGCATGTAGAATCACAGTGTAAGGAACTCTAGGAACACTGAGAATTTTTAAAACATCATTTTTAAATCTTCCACACAGTTCAGAAAATACCTGCCATTATTGTGCAAAACACTTTGCTCCTGTAAAATAAAATAATGTAATGTTTAATTATTTCAAACATCTTTTTACACTGATCTTTGATGAAAGCCCCAATATAATTAAAATCTATGGGAGCATAACTCCAACTGACATTTTTAATACCTTATATTATTATGTTTAATCATGTATGAAAATGTGGTAAAATACAAAATTATTAAATAAATATATTATGTCCTTAAACACTTTGATAGATTAAAGAAAACTTGTTCCTGTAGTTCAAAATCAGCTGTTTTTTACATAAAAGGAGATCTGATTTCATTGTATTCGAAAAGTACTACTATGAAATTTGGAAAGCAGTTAATTATACCTGATATGAATAAATTAAAGAAACTTTTATTAGAATCTCACAATTAATAATCCATCAAAATCTTTCACTGCTTTTAAAACATGATTGGTATGATATTTAAGCCCGAGGAAAAGTTCACATATGAATAAGTGTGATAGCCAACCCGACTCCATCTTGTGCCTCAATGTCATTTTGTACCTGTGCTTGATGAATCTTTTTTTTCTTTTTTGGTACTGGGATTGGGTCCTTGCGCTTGCAGGGCAGGCAGCAGAACCACTGAGCTAAATCCCCAGCAATACCTGTGCTTGAACAAAGTGCTTGCACATGAACAAAGCACCCAAAACTCCCACATCCTGCTTGGCAGTAAACTTGCTACAGTTGCAGGATATTTTGTAGCTCACCTAGTGTGTGTGAAACTTCCTTGTTCTCTCCACTAACCTGGCATGATTCTGCTTCTGTAAGATTCCACTTGTTCTCCCCTGAGCCCTCCCCAACTGAAAGCATGATTTAAAAGGAGAAATGAAACTGCTTCCCATTGCCCAGGAATCTTTCTGGGCGCTAGTCCCCCTCGGCTGCCAGCTATAATAAATGGGCATGAATCTGGCATACAGTGTGGCGCATCTCTATTGTCCGAACTCACTCGTCTACAACACCAGTTAACAATAAGCCTTAGTAGTACACTAAGAGCAAACTACAATTCCCAATTTATAATGGGCTAGGACTCTTTTCTTACCAAAAGATTTCAGCGAATACCATTCTTAAATCCATTCACCAAGAAAAACAGGCAAACAATCCACTGCAATGCTTGTGAGATGAAGTAAATAATTACAGGTATAGAGTTCACTGTAGCTAAGTAGCTAATGGCTACAAAATTGATCACTCCCAAATTCCTGCAACTTCAAAAGACAATCTAGACCTGTGGACAAGAGAAGTGAGCAAACTAAAATTGAACTCTCATGCTCACTGGTACACAGACATCAATATTATTATAATAACTCTTTGTCTCCTTGTTTGACAAAATTAACTGAACTTCTAGATACTATGAGATTTAAGTGCGGAGAGTACAAATGAAGAGACCCCATGAGGTACCAGCAGCATTCTGAAAACAAATGTAACAGAATCAACACCAAGTAGAGGACATAAGGTACAGGCAGAAGTTATCCTAGGCGACAGAAGCCTCGGAGGCCCAAAGAAGCAAAGGTAAAGCTGGCTGTTACCCAATCAAAGCCATAAATATCCCAGGAGAAGAATGCATTAACAGAGCAGAATGGTCAGAAAAAAGATCAAAGCAAAGGAGAGTGACCAATTTGTCAATGTTTATCTAGCAAAATCCTCAGGGAAAGAGATGTCGAGTTTGGGGGAGTTGGCCACCAGCCACTGTTTAAAGGCAGAGAACTTTCTTCAGGATTTTCTATGGCCTAGATGAGAAGTTTCAAATCTTTAGCCTCGAGTCCCTGAAGGCCCTCAGAGGCTGCCAAGGGAGGGTAAAGTAGGAGGGGCGGACAGGAAAACCTGGATAAGCTCCATGTCTTCAAAAAGTGGGAAACTGACCAGCTCAATTGCAATTGTTTCCACAAGTCCTACTGCAGGCTCACCACTGAGTATTTCAGACACAAGTTCAGTTTCCAGGCATCCTCACTCTGGAAATTGTTCCGATTAGCAGCCTTAAGCTTGTAGATCATAGGAAAGGAAAGGAAGATTGCTTTGAAATTACCATGCTTAACCTTTGCTTTGCTTGAACAGGCTTTTGAGACTCTGGTCAGGATGGACAAGTGTACAGCAGGCTGCACACATTGAAGAACACAGGCCAACCAAGCTGCACACCCCGGAATGAGCGTAGTGATGCCATGCAGGTAATGCCTCCCTGCATGCTCTTCTCCGAGAATCTAGAACATTCTCTGGGGGTGTAGACATGGCTACCATCAAACATAAACATCTTTAGGGAGGAGTTTTCCACTAGCGTGTTACCATTACTAACTAATGTTACTACTGTAATGTGTAACAGCACTTCACTGTGCACTGAATCAAAACAACCTGAGTTTTGTCTGGCATTAAAACTTTCAGCACCGATAATTAGTTTGGGCTAACATTTCTTTTTTTTTTTTTTTTTTTGGTATTGGGGATCGAACTTGGGTCCTTTTGCTTGCACAGCAGGCAGCGAAACCACTGAGCTAAATCCCCGGCCCTTGGGCTAACATTTCTTGACTGGAAGTGTAAATAGTACTAATCCATATCCTCTCTCTCAGAAATTTGTGTGATATAATGTTATATAACACATTCTCTATCAAATAGTACATAATCTATCGAACTGCTTGTTTAGAACTTACATATTAATTCGCTAATGTAATAAAAAATATCTCCATTAGATAAATTCAGGGGCAATAAGAAAAAATCTTTTCATTTTGTAAATTACAAAGTACTACACAAATGAAAACATTTAGTGCTGCTAAAATTTTAGTGTTCCTAATTTTGTAAATCTTAGATAGATAAAGACTGAGTACAAAATATGAAAAAGAAACACTAAACTTGATAAAATAAGAAAAAGATGTTTCAGTGATTTAATGTTGTTAATTCCAAATCCAGTACTTTCTCTACCCCCACTGAATTCACATCTCATTTTATAATAGGAAATTTCACTTAAAACAAGTATCAGGAAAGAATTTATTAAACAAATTGAGAGATGCATCTTTGTATATTCTCAACTAGGATATTTATTGATAAATTTCATGAAGAAATCAATGAATCAATGTCAAAGGTCATCAGTTTTCAGAATGTAATGATAGGGAACAGGAACAATGGTGTACCCCAATACAGCCCTTGGAAGATTGGGGCAGGCTGTCTAGGATTGAGTGCTTGGTTTCACTGTGTATTATCTTTTACAAGCCACCTAAGTGTCTATAAAAACGGAAATAATATCCCAGCTTCATAGATTTGCCATGAGAATTGTTTAATTCTCATAAAGCGCTTATGGCAATGACTGTGGCTTCATAAAGACTTCGTAAATGTTAAGGAATTATTGTGGTCCCAGGTTTCTACTCCTACGTCCTTGCAAAAAGGTATGCTAACATCTTCTGAGAAACTCATCATTATCCCCACAATACATGCAGCCCTGTGGCCCATGAAATCTGCCCAGAGCTAAATACAAGTGTTTTTGCCCACCCACCCCCCATCCCTTTTCAAGGAGCAGTTTCTGTATGAAGCACACCTTTCTGGTTGTATATTTAGTGACCCACTCTATCTGGGCATGGTTGTTTCTGCAGGGTATGCTACAGGGGTGATGTATTTCCTTAGCTTCTAGAAATAAATCTATTAATAAAGTAACTAGGCATTTGGGAATACAAATGAAAAGCAGGTTTTGAAATTTTAGAATAGATGTCCAAAGCAAAACAAAAATGTTCTCACTTATCACATCAAAGCTATTACATAAATGTGGCTAAATCTAATTCAAACTGTCCCAGATTGCAGTAAGATTCAATATATGATATAGCTACTAACTCAAGAACAACTTAGGAGTCCACCCTAAGGGTAGTTACTTTTATCATCAGAAATAATGGAATATGTGAATTTAATATTCCAGATTCTAAGACTTTGTGCCACATTTCTACTTGTATAGCCATCACCTCAGTGCTTCACTCTGTTGCTTTCCCAGTTGTTGCTTACATTTAGAATTTTAACTGCCTCGACTGTAGATCTACAAACCACCCATACTTCCCGCCCAGAATGGCTTCCTGCCACATATCCAGGGGAAATGCTTCATCATTATGCTATCTCTTCTGTAGCCTAAAAATGAAGAAAACCAGATACAGTTTTTCTAATTAGCAATAATAGCCCTTCTGCTGCCACATAAAATAGTTTGTGGGAATTAACAAGGCGTTTGTTTTACCTGTATGTAAAGCTGAGGTCCAAATTACACAGAGAGAACAAACACATGCATAGTTTGCAACGACACAGCTTTGGCAAGTTGCTTAAATCCAGCACATACATCACCAATCTATATAACCACCACTCCAGCAACTTCTCATCACCTGCAGTCAGAATCCTGAATTCACAGTTCCCTCAGTTAAGCAGATAGTTACACTCCGTAGTTCCTCACTTAACCCATGCCCCTGTACGGAGAGTTACCATTATAAATGACCAGCACACTTTATGCTGGGGAAGTCTAGTCTCCTGTAATTAAACCATAACTGAAATGCTCTGGTTCCTTATTTGGGTTAGATTCTATCTATTCAGAAGAGGATAAAGAATTCAGGTGTGTTCTGTGGAAAGCGGTCTTCCATTCTTATGACCAAATGCTGAAATATCCTCTCAAAAGTGGATCATTCTTTCTAGCTACAGGATGTAATGGAAACTTAGTGGCCAGAACATCTCTTGGTGAACAACGTAATATAGTTAATAGAAACTAATTTCAGCAAGGCCTGTGGTTTTTATTTTATTTTTAAAGTAATAGACCCTTTGGTCAAGGACATCAGGTGAAAATTGAGCAGATCCGGCTCCCCACCGTATCTCCTCTCACTGCTGACTCACAGAGCTTTTCTGAGTCTGAGCCCAGAAAGCCCTCTCACTCCCACATTTAGGGCCAGTTATGCCTACTCCCCACATGTGGTTGTCACTGCAATTTTATAGCTATACTGTAGTAATAACACACAACATGATCTTGAATGCCAAAACTAATCAAAAAAGAGACTGCGAGGACAACTCTTGACTAAGTGAAAAAAGGAGAACTGTGAATGATGTGCACTGACCAATAGCGATGCAGGACAGGAACATGATGATATTTGTGTCATATTATTTGGCTCCTATATTTTATAATAAATTATTGGATTTTTTTCCATGGACTCATGGAATCAATACTAAAAATCATTCTTAAAAACTAGTTTAATCTACTACAGCAAAAGCACATTTTCCCCAATAGCTATTTATTTTATTTATCTTTTATTAGTACATGTTCTCAGTACATAGTGATTACATTCAACATGGGGAGATAATATATATATATACATATATATACATATATATATGTATATATATCACAGCTTAAGTCTTTTTACTTCTCCTTAAACCCTCCATCTTAAGATCTCTTTTCCATTTGCAAAAAATCAATCTCCCTGTTTCCTATTATCCAGTAATAGTCATTTATTCATGAGACTTTTTTTTTTTTAGTACCAGGGATCAAACTTGGGTCCTTGCACTTGCAAGGCAGGTGGTGGAACCACTGAGCTAAATCCCCAGCCCCATGAGACATTTTTAAAGCACAAATCTTCCACAGACCACGTACTCAGGGAGCATGTATCCTTTTTCTTTCAATAGTATCAACTGTACCCAATGTCCTAAATTCCAAAATCCTTGCTGTCGTCAAGTGACACATGAGCTGATTCCAGGACGTCAGCCTCTGATTGCTTCAGCTGGCTTCTCACTGGAACCTCTGCTACCAGGCACTCACTCTTTTAGTCTACTTTTCTCTTCGTAAAACCCTATCATAATCACCTAAGCTTTCTTAAATACTCCCCTCTTCCCCAGCCAAGGAACCCCCGCAAGGAATTCCCACTCCTTCACTTGCTTCATCAACTTCTCTGCTTCTCCCCAATCTTTCCTAGCAGTACAAAAATGCACTCACTTTTTAACATATATATATGATTTGTGATTAATACATGTTTTCAGTGATTAGTACATGTTTTCAGTATGTGTTTGATTGGATATGTGTGTGTGTTTGTGTGTGTGTGTGTGTTTTGTGATATGTCCCAAAATAAAAACCTGGTTCTTTACTTTCTACCTGTTTCTCAGACAGCTTCTCAGTCCTCCCACCTACAGTGACTAGCATCCATCCAGGCTAAAAACACGGAAGCATTATTGACTCCTCTCTTTATGTCTCATTTACTTATAATCTATTTGGCAAATCTTGCTAGCTCTCCTTTCAAAATATGTCCAGAAATCAACTACTTCTCACCACTTCCACCACCATTGCTCTGAGATACAAGCATAACTTTCTTGGACTACTGCAATAGCCTCCTACTCTTTCTTCCTATTTTATCTCTTGCCCCTCCTCACTCTCAGTTCTCAACATGAGACCAGCCTAAGCCTTTTACCATGCCAGATTTGTCTATTCCTTTGCTCAGATCCACAAGCTGTCTATAACTCCCCACACAGTATGATTCCTCCGGTACCTCTGAAGTCATTTCCTGTGTCTACCTCACTCGCTGTAAACCACACTGGCTGTCTTCCTGCACATACCAAGAATGGTACAGACTCAGGGACTACATACTTCTTTATGGCTGGAACTCTGTCCAAGTTCACACTTTCCCCCAGGTATCTACACGGCTCTGCTCCTCATTACTTTCAAGTCTCTGGTCAACTGTCATTATCCTCAAATGTTATCATATTCCCCTAATAATAATAACAGACATCCATCCTAGGCTTCTAGACACTTCCTGTCCCTTAACCACCTTAAACATGCGCGCACAGGCACACACACACACACACACACACACACAATGTTGCTGTTAATGCTAACTTTTCTGTCTCCTCCCCTTAACATAAGACAATGTAGTGTACATGTTGACAGGGACTTTAGTCAGGTGGGTTCTACTGTGGCATCCTCAGAGCCTATATTTGTGTGTGGTACACTGTCAGCACTTAAAAGTGTTTGCTGCATCAGTACTGAGGGAAAAGTAATTCTTCAAGAAGGTCTGTCAGAGTTACAGTGGTAAGCTACTATATTGGCCAGTCTTCAGTTATAAAGAATGAGTTGAAGGTTTCCAGAAACTGAACACGATTTTTTTTTTCCAGTACTGGGTATTAAACCCAAGGATGCTGCATCCTCATCTCTTTTTATTTTTAATTTTTGCTCAGTTTCCCAGGTGAGATTCAAACTTGTGATCCTCCTGCCTCAGTCACTAGGACATTTGAAGTAGAAGATGGATTATGCATTGATCTCCTGCCAGTTAGGGGTATCTCACTCATGACAACTTTCTTTAACTAGTCCCAACTAACTGATTGCTCCAAAAACTAAATGTTTTTGGCATCAATAATCCATAATTCATATTTGTGTATAATTTGTGTGTGATTTTACATTTTTTATGAGTATTCTTTTGATATAATTAATAGGTATGTGTTGTTTATCTGCCTCCATAACAATCTGTCTGTATCTTCTTTCTAAAAACAGTTTAAAAACTTGGCATCTGGGCTTCAATATTTGGACTGTTCTAGATGAGAAGATTTTGCCTACAAGCAATTTTACTGTTTCTTTAGTTTAGCCAAAATGTAAGTCCTTCAATTTGGTAAAGAGCTATAATTGCAATGATTTCATTAGCACCATATTAGCAAGTCAAATTAATTGCAGATTTAATGTAGAATATACATATATTTATGTATACATATATACACACATACATATATATATCTTAGCCTATTTTTCCATTTTAGCTTTGATCTTAACAATTTTCCTAAGACTGTAAGTTATAGGAAGGCAGAATCCTAGTTGCTCAGGTTGCCTAACACAGTACCTCACACATTACAGGACTTAAAAAATGACATTGATGACGAACCACGGGTAAAATAGAGCATTATGCAGAATTTTGACATAATGAAAATCTACATTTGTGGTTGAATGGTTTTAACCATATTTATTTTTTGTTTCTCTTTTTAGCCCATTTCCAAAGGAATGAAAAAAGAAAGCTGTTCTTTAGCAAGACAAAGCACAGTACAAAAGCTCAAAAAGCCACTTCTACTCAGATCCCCACTCCACCTGGAACACAGATTTAGGGTTATTGGAGCATCCTGTGTAGAGCCTGAAAAATAAACGCTGTGGTTTTCAGAGGACTGCGAAAGTACCGAAGAGAAATTAAACAAAGCCTCCAAACCTTATTTGTGTTCTGTAACACTACTTCAAGGCAACATTTTTATTTTTGAATGTATGCCCTCATTTACTCAGGAAATTAAGAGATGAACTCTCTGTGTCCATGTCCCTGCTACTAAAACAACCTAGCCATCGGCTGATTTACAATTGAGTCCTAATTGAATAGTTATGGTTTTAACTATCTCAGCATATCTGCAGGTTCCTGAGATAAATATTCCAAGCATTTCCCATGGATTGTACAGGCAAAAGAAAGTCTTGCAGCTAACCAGATTCTAGACCAGTTGGCATACAGCTCTGCTTATTTTTCTTAGGTATATTTCATTTCTGATACATATATTCAAAAACTTACTATGCAAAATATAGTCATTAACAACAAATAAGAGGGTTTAGAGAAGATATAGAATCTTATTTCCTTAGTAATGTAACTGAAATTTAATTTAACAATTATTTATATGGAGATAGACCTTAACATCACATGTAACCATTCTCATGAGTTCCTCCCTTGATGGGGCAGTATATTCACTTAGATGCCTTCAGACTAGGTCGAAATGCGTAATCAAATTACACATCCTCACAGCTGTAATGAGGCAGAAATGGATAGCCTATATTAAAACTGTAAGATTTTATAATTTGACTTATTAGTGTGCCTGTCTCAAAAATACTTTTGTCACCAATCATAGTTTAAAAAGTGTAGAGCTGGAATGGTGAGTACAGATTCTGGCCAAACAACTATTTTATATGGAAGAAAACTGATGTTTGTAGATATTCGATAGATTTTCTGAAGGTCCCAGAGCCAGCTGGGTCTCCGGCCCAGGTACATGAAAGAAGTTGGATAATTGAAGCTCATGCTAGCTCAAAGCCTAAGTTCAGTGAACACAAAGGAAGGAGAGAATTGCAAGCATAGGCTACATTTTGGCAATAGAGAGTTCAGTGTTTAAGATTACAAACACAGCACAGTTTCAGTTGAAGACAAGTTTGAGGGATGCCTCAAAGTTTACTGTTTAATGAGGCCATCAGAACTAGGCAAGTCAAGATACAGACACGGGTGTTGAAAGTGTCCCCGGGATGAGATGAGTCAGGTGCGATGTCATGGTGGAAGGCAAGAGTGCTCAGAGTTCAGTGGATGAGAGCGGTAATTAGGGAAGGGTTGCAGAGGTGAATGGCACCAGCGAGTGGGTAGAGATGTGCAGCAGTGATAGAAAGAAAGAAAAGTTGCCACTAAATAGTAGTTTCAAAGGCACAATTCTGGTTGTCAGGGGAAAAAGAGAAAAGTGTGTGCCAGTTTAATCATGTTGAGTTATTGAGACTAAATTTGAAGTGGACTTCCAGCTTGCTAAGAGCAATATTCATTAATATCTGAGTTAGCCTAAGTGTTGGCCAGACTGTTTACCTAGAGAAATACTGTTCTTGCCCTTTCCCTAAACCAATATGTACCTGAAATGGACAGGAATCTGTGTTATCATTAAAGAATAAAATGCACATAAAATGCATGCTCAAGGGACATTTTTCTTCAGGGATGCAGTACATTTAAAAAACAGTTTGCTGAAGAAAAGAAGTCTTTTAGTATGTTATCCCTCTAAAATGGAGCCTGGGTGGAGGAGCAATGAATGGAGAACCTGTGGGATACTGAGGCCTTCTATTCTAGATCAAGATCATTTCCCATGCCTGAGTAATTTTACTCCCTGCCAAGAAAGCTCTTGCCATGATGTGACAGTTTGTAACTTTACCACCAGGCAAGGAATAGATTTTGGCATCATGTTGTACTGAAGACTGCAACTCACAGAGTATCAAGTGATTATTTTCTCCATAATGAATGAATGCGTGAAGAAATAAACGAACAAAATTGCTTGGGTGATTTTGATAGTCGATAGAACAATTCTCTCTGGGAAGAAACTATGCTTTTGAGGGGGAAAGGTATGACATAAGCTAAGAGTTTCTCTGGCTCTGGTAGAGGTATTAGCACAAAATTCTTAGGACACTTCTACTCTGTATTATGTTGTATTTCCCTCTGAGTCTTAGTTGGGAAGCATATGAATACAGCTTGACTTCCCAGACCCATTTCTAATCATTTTTGGGAAGGAAGAAGAGGTAAGCATGTCCATTCGCAGTTACCTGAATGTTGAATAATACAGGCATTTACTGAGTTGCAGCAGAAATAGGTACAGGTAGTGAGAGTTCCATTATTCAAGCTACTGAAATGTAATGTAGATTACAGGCTTATGAATAAAAGACACTTGTATACTTATTTCAGTTATAATTTGATCTTGCTGAGTTTCATATGCACCATTTCTGATGAGATGTCCAAGCATGAATTTTTAGAGTAAACAATACAATTATTTCCATTATGTTTTGAATTCATGTTGCATTCTTCCTTTAAGAAACTTCCGCACCTCATATAATATGGCAATTACCCTCAGAAACACCTCATTCCAATGGGAACAGTGTTTCATAAAAATGGAGCTAATAAAATACAAACAAATATAAATTTCATATAGGCAAATAAACATTAATGCATTCATTTCGTCTACTTTTATAGTCTTTCAGTTTACAGTGAAGGTATTCACATACCTTCAGTATACATTTATATTTGTCTACAGTAATGTTTATATTTGATACTAACACAGAAGTGAATCAAACATAAGTTGAAAAAGATATATCCTTGACACTTAAAAAGGTTTAAACAAGCCTTATTAGAGATTAAGTTTTATAAGGCAAACGAATATAGATTTAGAACAGTATTTGTATATATTACAGATGTTGTAGCCACTCTGGAGTTTTACATAAATTAGAGTGGCTTTGGACATGACCTGATCCAATCCTTGTAGCATACAGATTTATCTGCAAAGGTTTTTGTTTTCATCTTGCAGATGAAGGAACAGAACATAGAGGATTCACTGTAACTCGTTAACTTGTTCAAGCTTCCCGGAGAGTGCACTCACTAAGGTACCATAAAAAATTTGCAAGAAGGCAGATTAAGGAGGTTCCAAATAACTTACGTGTAGAGCAGCTTTCATTTATTCAACACATTTTTATTGCATACTTAATGTACTGCACATTGTGTCTGTCACCAAGGCTACAGCACTGAGCTGGACTGGATGGTTCCTAACCTCAAGAACCTCAGAATACACTGAAGGATACAGACAAGTGACGTGATTAGAAGACCTCCAGACAAAAGCTAAAAGAGGGATAAGTAAAGCAGGACAAATGTTGTTGTGCCAGAGTATGTACCAGAAAAAGCCCTTGAGAACACAAGAGTATTAGTCCTGAGAGCAACTGGGAATCGTGTAAGTGCTTTATGTAAGAGATACACATTAGTAAGTCATATTACAGAAAGATGACTTCGAATCGAAGAGGGCAGGTCAAGGCAGGCAGACCAAGGATGAGGCTGGGGCAGCAACCTAAGGCAGAGCGTGCTACCCAAAGTGAAAAAAGCAGCAGAAGGG
This sequence comes from Heterocephalus glaber, assembly GCF_053883595.1. Classification (NCBI taxonomy): domain Eukaryota; kingdom Metazoa; phylum Chordata; class Mammalia; order Rodentia; family Bathyergidae; genus Heterocephalus; species Heterocephalus glaber. The sequence goes on along the minus strand of NW_028258156.1, from coordinate 18,369,136 downwards.
ACAGAGGCAGGAGTAGGTTTGGGAGGTAAAACTGAAAGAATTCAGTGACTGCCTGGATGGCAGGTGGGAGGGAGATGAAGACTGAGGGAGGCTGGCCAAGTTTCTGTTTTAGTGAAGTGGGTGAACAGGAAGCCATTCACACATCAAAGGGAACGGGAGGAGGAGGAGGAGGACTGAAGAGGCGCCGTGTGAGTGGGGTGTGTTCCTGTACAGCACTCCAAGCCTGCAAGCAAGAGAATGGATGCATTTTGTAGTGAACTAGCAGGGGTCCCTGCAACTTGAGCATTGTTAAAGAGTTAAGTCTTAATTATGGATATGTCATCTTCAAGATATGTTTCTCTGTGGCGTATCTCAATAGACTAAACATAAAGTGGTCTGCTTATATTTTCTTTTTTGTAAAAACAAATCTGGTTTACTTCCTTATAGAGGAAAGAAAATTTCAAGAAATTCTTTGCAGGACAGATATGTAAAAAGTTCCCTCATATCCTTGAGTTCTTGAACTTAGAGTCAAGCCAGGAAAATCGCACATATTTCCAGCTTTTCTTGAGTCCTCAAGTCTTAAAGCTTTTCTTGAGTCTTATTATAATCATAACAAAACTTCATTATTTTGCAGGCAATTATCTTTCAGAACAGTAGGCACACCCATAATCAGATATAAGGAAAAATTAAATTTCTAATACAAATTATTTGAATTACTGAACTCTGATTTTATAATTAAAAGTTGGCTATATATGTATGTTATACCAGCTTTTGCAATGATATCTTCAATATTATATCAAAAGCACAGGCAACAATAGCAAAAAAGGAGAAATAAGAGTATATAAATGTTAAAAACTTTGTGCACCAAAGGACAAAATCAAGAGCATCAAAATAATGGGAGAAAATATCTGTAAATCATAAATCTGATAAGGGCCTCATATCCAGAATATTTTCAAAACTATTACAACTCAACACCAAGAAATATCTACTAACCTGGTTAAAAAATTAAAGAATTTGAGTATACATTTCTCTGAAGTTGATATGCAAATGGCCAAGAAGCACATAAAAAGATATTTCACATTACTAAGGATAAGACAAATGCAAATTCAAATGACAGTGTGATACCACCCTCATTCACTCATTAGAATGGCTACTATTAAGCAAAACAACAAAAATTTTAAAATATCAAGTGTTGTTGAATAGACTGAGAAATTGGAAACCTGGTGCACTATTGGGATTGTAAAAATGGTACAGCTTCTCTGGAAAGGAATATGGAGAGTCTTCAAAAAGTTAAAAAATACAGCTACTATATGATTTGGCAAGTCTACCTCTGGGTAAATGGGATACCCAGGAAAATTGAAAACAAGGTCTCAAGGAGATACTTTTACTTCCATGTCCATAGCACCAGTATTTATGGTAGTCAAAAGGTGGAAGCAACCTAATATCTAGCACCATATAAGTGGATAAACAAATGAGGTGAGTACATACAATAAAGTATGATTCAGCCATAAAAAGGAAATATACGGGCCACTGCCCTCTTGTTCTTGCAGTGGTCCATTCTGCTTGCATGACATATCTTTTCTTCCTTCCTTCAGATTACTCTTTTCTCCCTAAGCACTTCTCCTTTTTCTTTTCTTTTTCTTATTTCTGCCCTAAAATAAATGGTAATCTTTCACATCCACCAATTGTCCTGACCTAGCCATTGACTGGGACAAATGAGAAAATGGAAAGAACTACTGGTCCCCACCCCATCCGAGAGCATCTTGAGCAATAATTGGAGAGATTCTAGAGAGGCACAGTAGAGAAGGCTTTGTGCTCCTTAGGATGTCTTGAGCACTCAAAGGATAGAACATCAGAGCTGGAGACGGCACCGAGATTTATGCAGAAGTAAAACAGGACCTTGTGACCCTGAGTGACTGCTGGTTTGATTGGAGAATGATGGGCCCTGAAGATGGAAAAGGACCTGGTCAAGAAGGAATGGAAGAGATGGAGAATTCCAGGAAGAGCTAGTGCAAGGCCGAGAGGACAGATGGAAGCCTAGCGATGCATGGAATGAGATGAGAACAAGGCTGTAAACAGAAACCAGATAGAGTGTGGCTTTTTGAGCCAAGTTAAAAAATTAGAGACTTTACCATACATTCAAAGGGAGCCCACCAGGAGGTTTTGAGTGACAGAATCTTACAGTAAAAGAAAAAATAAAAACATACACAATAAAAGAAATAAAAACAAAATAGAATTCTACTTCAATTTCTCCTGACTTTATTCACTTCACTCCATGTCTAGTGTCTTCACAGTGGCTACTAATGAGCAACTCTCTTAGACGCCTATTCTGACAATTAATGAAATAGGATACTGAAGTCTCTTCATTTTTCCAACAATCTGTGCAGATCATGATTATAGATTTAATAATAATCTAAAAAGGAACTACATATTTGGGGGTTGCTGGATCTCATATAATGATGCTTATTTAACTCCAGATCTAGACAACAGCATTTCAATCATGTATCACTCTGTTCAACCAGCAATCTAAAAAAAAAAAAAGGAAATACAACTTTCCACAAGCTATACCACAAATGAACCTTGAGGATATTATGTTAAGTGAAATAAGTCATAGAAAGATAGGTGCTATCTGATTTCATTTATTGTAGTATATACAGAAAGTAGAATAAGGGTTACCAAGGGTTAAGGTGGTTGGGTAAAGGGAAGTTGCTAACAGTGTACTGCAGTTTCAGACATGCAAAATGAAAAAGTACTGGAGACATCTATTCCATTATAACGTCATTTAAATAGCATTACTGAAAAGTACACTTAAACTGATTAAGAAGCTAAATTGTATGTTATATTTTACCACAATAAGAGCAATCTCATATTGTATGATTCTATTTATTTGAAACTCCAGAATATTTAAAGCTATGGGGACAGAAAGTAGACTGGTAGTTGGTTAGGCCAGGGAGATTGGAGGTAAGGGAGAGACTGCTAATGATAGTACATTTTCTTTGGGGTTAAAAGGTTCCAGAATTAAATATTGGTGATCTTTGTATAACTCCATGAACATATTATCAACCACTGAATTGTGTAGTATTTTTTAAAGTCCTTTTGATGTCTAGTGACTGACATACTTACATCGCCTCTTAGAGAGCCTGTCTCACCCACCAGACTCTTTAGCAAATCCAAACTGTTCCACATACCCTTCAAACACTAGGAAATATATAAAGTAGTTCCTGAAGGCATCTTAGTAATTATTTTCTTTAATCCACTGCATTCAACTCCCTAGGAATCCACACACAACAAATGCAGCATTAATAATGTTATGTTAAAAGCAATGGCATAATGACAGAGAATTGCAAGGATAAACATGAAACTCCCTTGCCTGAGATTTAGTGTGCATTTCAAAAACAACTATATGCATCACTCCACTTGCATGAGATGTTTTGACATCTTATCTCAACATCTAAAATTAAAACTACATCTTCAATTTGTGGTAAAAGTCTTGTGTTTCATCTAGATAAAGTTCTGATAAGAAGTTAGAATGAAGGAGATTAGCTGCAACAATGCTTATTCGAAGGCTGTCTTCCTTCCTTCTCAAACTTGAAAAGAAGTTCAATAATGTATATATGTCAGGCAATAACATGAGAACTGTTTTAAAGATATGTTATTTACACTTTTTGGGAATTTTTGGCCAGAAGAAACAAAGTAGAAATTTCACTAAGATGGCAGCAATTGCTCCCTCTCAATAGACATTTCACAGTGATTATAATCAATAGAGCTGCAAATTATATTTTCTAGACATATTTGCTTATTTTTAACTCTATTGCATATATTTATTTTCCATTAACATCCTGAGCCTAAAATGATACAATTCCTCTTTCTTCAGAGATTACTATGTGAGTCAGCTCAAAGGACAGTCTTATCCCCTAACCCACCTACCACAGAATCGGTGAGCAGAAAAAAGGAGGCTCAAACATACTAGCCCAAGTTATGAAAACTGTCTTACATATTCTTCCTATTATTGTCCATTCATTTTACTTCTCATTCAGTTTATTTTTGGTACAATCCCTTCTTCACCAGTGGTACCACTCGAGGGAGGTCTCCCTAGTTGGGGCCATGTATATTGTGCTCCCTGACATCCATTCCCCTAAGAAACCCTGCTCAGACAGGGAGTGGTGGAGCACTGGAATCTCAGCACTGTGGGAGGCTGAAGCAGGACGACAGCAAGTTCTAGCCCATCCTAGAAAACTAAGCACTTTAGTGAGAATTTGTCTCAAAGGAGGGGGTGGGTGGTGGGGGTAGGGGGTAGGGGGTAGGGGGACAGTAGGTCAGGGCAAAGGTCCTGGGTTCAATCCCCAGAATGTGGGGGGAAAAGATGAAAAAGATTAGGGCTTCGGTAGCTTTAGAAAACCCCCTAGAAGGTAGACCAACATAGTGGGAAGCATCAGGAGAACAGAACCTACGGATACAGTAGCAGAGAAAGCATCCGTTGTGCAGAAAGAGAGGCTTCTGGCTTTACAAGAAGATGCCATTTGGAATTATACAACGGCTTATTTTTCCAAGCAACAAGCCTACTTAACAATAACTTTTGGAGAAATTGTTAGTCATTTTGGAAAATGAAAGTGATGGTCATGCATTTGGGGGTTCTAATATGGAGTATTAATCACATGCAAGTCACAGCTATTCTTAAACTGTCTCTGTTTGCTTTTCTATTTTTCTGATCTAAGGCAGTATCATTATTCTACTATTATTTGAACTCAGGTTATTTCTCAGAAGAAGGAAAAATCTAATAATTTCCTACAAGTGCATTATCCGGAATGGTAGCAAGACAATTTTCAGTGCGGCAGAGCCACTCTTGGTGTTCATTAAAGTCATCAGGCAGCATGGTGCGACCCAATATTAACGGGACACAGTGCTAGTGGCTCTGTGAAGTAAGTATCTATCCTGATTGCAAATTGTGCATGATGGTACACATAGGAATCGCTGGATCCTTCACTGAAGGAGCTTAAAATGGTGTATAAAAGGCAGCAGCTGAAACACAGGACAGGTTCTAGAGAAAAGAATCATTCTTTTCTGTTTCAAAATAGGCATTTAATGCGGGGCTGTTTCAAGGTTAAGACTCAAAAAATCAATGTTCTTCCAGCTTTTAAGGCAAAGATGCTCCTCAACTGACAAAGGGGCTATGTCCTAATAAATCTCTCGTAAGTTTAAAATATTGCACCCACTACACCTATTCGACCAGCATTGTAGTTTGGCCACACAGCACACTGCAGGGCACTGGTTGTTTCCCTCCTCAGTCTCCTGGCTGCCTGGGAGCTGCTGCTCACTGCTGCTGGCCAGAATGATGAGAGTGAAGTAGGACAGAAGAATAAAGATAAGAGGGAAGAAGATAAGGAAAACCATCATTTTAAAATTGTGCTTTTAAGAAATACTAGAGCTTCTTGGCATAAAAGTTGCTCAGGCCTTGTTTTAAACTCAAGAGGGTTTTTTTTAAAATTCCTAAGGGTCTTAAAGACAAAAAGTCTATAAAAAGCTTATACCCTGGGCTCTGGGCCAATACCTTTCACCTGTAAATTGTGCTCCCTCCTACTGATCCTCCTCCTCAAAAAAGCACACCCTTAGCCTAGCAGTATAGATATGATTCAAACTCATGTAAATGGTGCATTGTAACATAGCGTGCCAGGTGCGTGGCCTGGCAGAGAATGGAAATAAACATCTTTGAATCATAAAGATGCCCCAAGATCACATAAATATACCCAGGCCCAGGCCGCAGTACATCTCATTCTCTGAATTCCTGCACTCTTTTTTGAGAATGCACTTTTTTCCTAAATAAATCTTTTCTGTACCTCCTACTGATAAGTCCTAAAAATTCTAACCCTTTGAGGAACCTCCTCAACCCTGTCCAGTGACAAGGGTATCATATCATCGGCCTGGGAAAAGATCAAAACTCAACATGTAAAGTACAATTTTTACTCAGTGTGTATTGTTTTCACATCATCATAAGGTCAAAAAAATTTAAGTCAAACCATGTATATATTGGGGACCATTTGCATTCATTTAATCCTCAAAGCCCAAAGCATCCCAAAGACAGGTAACATTATTAATCCCAGATCAAATATAAAGAATCTGAAGGTCAGAGTTAAATGATTTCCTGATACCACACAGCTAAAAAAGGATGAACCAATATTTAATCCATACTCTTCACAAATAAAAAGAAATAGTATGTCTTTTTTTAGAAGCATCATGGTTTTAAAAATATTCATTTCACAATGGCGTAATTTTTTTAAAGTTATACCTACATAACACAGCCGTTCTGCCTTTCTAATACACTCATAAGGTTAATTAAAATAACGCCTTGGTTGAGTAACATGTTTACACAAGCTGGGGTAAGGACAGAATCTATGGAGGTGATCTTTATTCTATGCCCAGATGCTGAGCAGATAATTCTGCTCCTTGAAAGCAGAGATTGCTATCTTCATATTGTGAGCACCCAGCACAGTATTAGTAGTGTAAACACTCAAATATTGTGTGGAATGGAGAAGGAAGGTAAATGAATCAGCACTACCTGTGGAAATGTCCTGGCACAGAAAGGAAAGAAGGCTGAAGAGGGAGGGGACAGGAAACCATGGCGACCTCCAGCTCTTAGCTGACTTTGCCCCAGGGCTTCCTACTCCAGAAAGCTGCACACCCAGGATTCGCATCCCTGCTGTGCTAGCCCTGAGTTCAAGCAGCAGGGCAGGGGCCAACGAGAGCAAAGAGGGAAGTCTGAAATCAGAGAAGGTCCCGCTGCAGGGAAGCTGCAGTGGCTTCAAGTCACACCCCCATCCTCAGGGAGCCAGGCGGGAGTGAGGCGTCCAGGAAGGGGACAGGGAGCGGGGCGGGGGAGGCAGGCAGCAAGGGATCTCCACCTACTTTTCAAAGAACCAAGAAGTCAAACTGAAAGTAGAAAGGATTTAGCCTCCTCTTACACAGGGTCTTCTGTCTTCCTTTGAACATGACTTTAGAAAAGAAAAGGCAAGGTTGAAAGGAAACACAAAAGAAAGTCAGCTGCATGCCTAGAGAGTTAAAACATGTTGGAAGAGCCTGTGTAAATCACCAGCTGAGGCCAGTATATTTGGAAGGGACCTGCTACCTCGGGTTTCGGGGGCCTGGTCTGCTGACACTGCTAATTAGCCCCAGGGGGAAAAATTGTTGGAAGGAAGGATATAAATTGGGAGAAAACTTAGTGATCCCTTCTTCTGCATTTCTCATTCATACTTTGACCTTTTTTTCTGGAATACTGCCACACACTCCGCAGCATGGCCAAAAGGCCATCTCTTCTGTGAAACCTTTCCTGGTCATTGGAATGATACCTCATGTAATAGCTCTTAGAAATCATTTGTATAATCTGTTTACTTACTCTGCAGACATTTATTGCATGCCTGTCCTGCGAAAGGTAGGAATACAGTGATGAAAAACACAGAAACAGATTTCTGCATCAAGGGAGCTTACATTCTAAAATAGTATATTGTATATCAAATTATAATTGTTACACTGTAAGAGTATATAAGAGGTTATAAGCCTCTTGTTGAACTACTATAAACTTCTAATAAAGAACAGATACCATATTGCTTATATCTTTGAATTTTCATCTTACCTACCAGAATGTTTTGCATAGAGCAAACATTACTTTAAACACGCATACAAAATTCAGTGCAATCTGTAAAATCAACAAGAAATCTAAATTTCCATCTAGTAGTGTAACTTTATGAACTTTTGGGCAAATATTTTACTTTTACTTTTGACATAAGTTCTTATAATTTCTCATATTTTAACACATGCTGTAGACATGGAAGAGTAGAAATATGTATATACTTGTATTGTACACAGCTGAGCTAGGTAGAAATATTATAACTAGTCAGATAGTCCTCGAGAGAGTCAGGACAAAGGTGAAACATAACACAACTGAGGCAGAGATACATCTATTGGAGGTCAGGCCTCAAAATAAAGACAAGATGACCAGAACTGTATACTTGCTCAAAGGACAAACACTAGGCCTAATGAAGTCTAGATATGTATCAGTCACCTTGGTGGGTGACCAGGACCTCTGGACCCATAATTTCCTAGAAAAAGTCTTTGTTCTTTCCATCCACATTTGTTACGTGACTTGTTTCCCAATTGGAGCACTATTACCTAAGTGACTATACTTATAACCTTATTGGTTGATCATGGCTGTGGCCCATTTTCTAACCACATGGATTTTACTCCATAAAACTCCCCTGTAGAGTGGGGTCCCCCGCTACCCATTTGGGTCCCCTCCTGCCTCTCAAGATTTTCCTATCAATAAGTATCTTCCGACTCTTAACCTCCATGGCTCCTAGAATTCATTCTTCTTTTTTTTTTTTGGTACCAGAGATCAAACTCAGGACCTTGCGCTCGAGAGGCAGGCACCAAAACCACTGAGCTAAATCCCCAGCCCTAGAATTCATTCTTGGATTCTTAGAGATCACGTGCTCTGTGTATCAGACATCCAACAGGTTGAGAGATAAAATATTTCATATTTCATCTCCAGTATCACTTCCTGTATCATTATGTCATAGGAAAGGAAGAATTCAATTTCTATTTCCAAACTGCTAAATATAATACAAAAATATTAAAAATAGTATGAAGCTTCTATTTCACAAGTGTTCATTTACACAAATTAAACTGGAGGCAAGAAGTAGTTCAAAAATCAGTAACAATTCAAATTATTTTCAAAGGGATCTGAAAGTGGTTGTCAGGAAGTGTTTCTTAAATTTCTGTTCATTTGAAAACATATATAATTCATAATACTATTATATAGGTCAAGTATTTTTTCATTTGACTTTAGTTTCCCAAATACTAGTTATGTGCAATGATGGGAACTAAGAAATAATCAGTAAATCACTGTGTACTGACCACAAGATCAAAATGTTAATGCTCAATATAAATACTGAGCTTATAATAGATTATTATTTAGAGGAAAACAACAACAGGCAAAACACTTAAGTTATAGATTAGTCACTGCCTTGGGGAACATGAAGCGATTTCTATTATCCAGCCCATCTTTCTTGAAGACTTTAAGACAGACTTCAGAAAAGTCTATCTGAAAACAGGTAAGGAATAAATAATATATATTCTTCATAATTTGATTTCTTATTCATTCCAATCAATTCACAACATTTCTTATGTAAAATTTATCATTCTTCCAAAGGAACTAAAACTGGTCTTTTTCTGCCAACAAATCCTAATCTGAAGTTGGAGTCTAAATCTCATCTTTACTGCCTAAGTAGAGATGAGTCATGAGCTCAGCTATAAAAATTGCTAAGGAGTAGGGTGATGCAGATAAAGACAAGTTGGGCAGTAGCATTGTAGCCCTCTGGCTTCATAATTTCAGGATCTAATTATTCTTAGAATGAAACTCCCCATCAACTCACAAAGGAAAGAGAACAAAAAGCTTAAATCTTAGCTTCTGATGTCATGATTTTGCAGCAGACTCAATATCACAAGTCAATCTTCAAAAGTGTTTTTCAAACTGGGGGTAATAAAATAAGTAGCCACTGCTGAGGTGTTGGCAGATATAGAACTTTTAAACTCAGACATGCTGAGAGGCCCCACTCCTATACGAATCTTTGTGAATAGCTGTTGTTAGCAATGTGAACATACAAGCCCCTTTTTTGTTTTATCATTAAAAAAATGAGAAACAATGATGTGACCTCACTGAAAACCTCAGCTCCCCTCAAAAATGATCTACATCTTGTAGCTTCAGGACTGAGTACAAAAGCACAGAGTCCCGCTTCATGCTATCACATCCGTGGCTGTGTCAGTAAATCTCCTGATTTTTATCAAACCTCCATATAAGAGACATTTGGTAACCTTAAAAAAATTCTACAACTCTGATCAGAAATAAATTTCATTCATTTTTAATACTGACCTTTCTTTCCTTTTTTAATGAGAAAATGTTGCAAAATTGAATGAGAAAGGCAACAATTAGACAAAGCAGATGTAACACATTTCTGAGCTATGAGCCTAGCACAATACAAAAATCAGACTTGCAGCTCTATCCCAACGGCTTATGCCCTCAGTAGAAGAAAGTCATGCATAATGCAGCAATGAAACTGTTGACAGGGCTACATGGTGACAGAAGACCCTGTGAATTTGCTGCTGTGGTCATGAAGATGAGATGTGTGAAGCAGAGCCTGATGAGATTTCACATCTCTCTTTACTGTGTCCTGAAGGCAAGTTCTGCTGTTTGCTTAGCATCTGCAGTAATGTGAAAGCTTCTTGAAAGTATGCCTGCAATCCCACACATTTTGTGTAACGGCAAAACACACATACACACAAAAATAACATTATTTCCTTATTGAATTGACAAATATTGAAGTGTTCATGGCCTTAACAAACATATACAAACAAGTCATCTAGACTATTTGAACTCAACATGTTCTTTTCCAAATAAATATAAATTTATAAGTTCATTCAATTGCTGAACATCCCAAGGCATATTAAATTTTAATCTCATGACACAAGTAACAGAAAGTAGAATGTAAGTCCAATTTCTAAGTGGCCACTCTAAACACAGAAATGAATTGAAACAAAATACTGGCCATGTGAGTGGTACCTTTAAATTATGAGTCAATAATTTATTATCTGGGGAAGCTAAAGTAGAGAATGCAGGTGTAGCAAAGACAAAATTCTGAGTTAAACTTTCAGCAAGTCATCACTTGTCCTTTACAAATGCTTTTTAAGCTATAATTGATATTTTATAAGCAGTATATATTTAAATTGTAAAACTAGGTAAGTTTTGACATATGTGTACACTTGTGAAATTGTCAAGACAGAGTAATCAAAGCATGTCCATCTCTGGGTAATCCTTCCTTGGAACTCTGACCCTTTCCATATCCTGTCACTATGTGTTAGTTTGCATTTCCTAAAATGTTATATTTAAATGGAATGACATATTGTAGATTGCTGTATGTTTACATCCTAATTCCTAGAAATTTGGAACACTGCTTTATTTGGAGAAAGGGCCTTTTCAGATAAAGGACCCTGAGATGACCAGATCATCCTGGCTTATGTGAACAGGCCCTAAATCTAGAAAGTGTCCTGTCAGGTGATACACAGGAGAAAATAAGGGGAGAATGCAGATGAAAGCAGAGGTAGAAAACTGTGATGTAGCCACAAGCAAGAAATACCAGTAGCCACCAGAAGCTGGATAAAGAAAAGAACAAATTCTTCTTTAAAGCCTATATGAAGAGTACTATGTCAACACCTTCACTTCAAACCTTTATCCTTCAGAATTGTTCAGGAATAGAAATCTGATGTTTCAAGCCACAAGTTTGTTTCAATTTGATGTCAGCCACAGAAAATTAAAGTATAATTCCTTTTTCACTAGTTTTTTAAACTTGGCATGATTGTGGTAGCTCCTTTATCGCTGAGGAGTATTTTGTTACACAGATGTACCAGAGTCTGTTTATCCATTCACCTGTTGATGGATATTTGGATTATTTTCAGTTTGGAAGTAGTAAAAGGCAGGCTGCTATGAACATCTGTGTATGACTTTGTTTTCACACAAACTTGCATTTTCTCTTGAATGAATACCTAGTAATAGAATGGCTGAATCATATAATAAGTGCATTTTCATCTTCCTAAGAAACTACCAAACTGTTTCCAAAACTATTACTTTACATTCCAACAAGAATATATTAGAGTTCCAGCTTTTAAACACATGGAATATAATTATAATGATTTCTAATGTCATTAACTCCTAATAGTTCTTGGTTAGGCATGCCCTACCGAGGTCCCGAGTTGCGCAAAAGACGCCGAATCACCCCGCTGCAGACAGGAAGGTCTGCCCATACCCTACCAAGGTCCTGAGTCGCATGGAAGATGCCAAATCAGCCCACTGCAGACAGGCAGGTCTGTGCACACCCTACCGAGGTCCCAAGTCGCACAGAACATGCCGTATCACCCTGCTGCAGACAGGCAGCCACCTGGTTCCACACTACAAAGACACAGAGGACACCAGACCACCAGACCAAGGTATTGAGTCCCGCTGCTCCCAGCCCAGAGGTAGGGGCTTCTGAGCCACCGTCCCACTGCTCCTAGTCCAGAGGAAGGGGCTTCCCGGTCACCATCCCTCCCGCTGCTCCCAGCCCAGAGGAAAGGGCTTTTGGGCCACCTTCTGTCCCTCTGCTCCTGGCCCAGAGGGAGGGGCTTCTGAGCCACCGTCCCACTGCTCCTGGTCCAGAGGAAGGGGCTTCCCAGTCACCATCCCTCCCGCTGCTCCCAGCCCACAGGAAAGGGCTTTTGGGTCTCTATCACTACCCCGGCTCCTGACCCCTGTTCCACCTCTCCCAGGTCAGACAAGGTAATTCGTGCAGATGCTAACAGCCCCCTGCCCCAGTCGAAATGAGAAAACATGTAAATAAGTCTCAAAACCAGACTTCCAGATCACCTACAGCAACACCAAAGGGAAATGAGATGGAACACTCTGATACTCAACTACCTGGACTCACTGAACTGGCAACAAAAGGGGATCTGGAAAAAATGAAATCAGAAATAATTTCTCAGATAACAGGAGAAATTGTGCCCCTAGTGCAAGACATGATTAATACATCTAGAGAGGAGCTGAGGAACATGATGGAATCCCAACACAAGAAACAAATGGAATCCATAAAACAGATGCAAATAGATTTCCAGGACATGAAAAACTCCATTGAAAGTCTGCACAGCAGAATGAGCCAATGTGAGGACAGAATTTCAGATATAGAAGATAAGATTGCAATTAATGACCAGGAAAAGAAAAATTCCTTAAAAATTGTAAGGGAACATGAGAAATCAATCCAGCAGCTGCTAGATGATGCAAAGAAGAATAACATAAGACTGATTGGGCTCAATGAAGAAAGAAGAGAGAGTGGAGATGACATAAAAAAATCTCTTCACAGAAATAATGGCAGAAAACTTCCCAAGCAGGGGAAAAGAACTTGACATACAGATAAGTGAGGCATATAGGACTCCAAATAGCCTTGATCAAAAAAAATCTACACATAGGCATATAATTGTTAAGATTCCAGAAACACAACAGAAGAAGAAAGTTCTCCAAGCAGTCAGAGAAAAGAAACAAATCACATACAAAGGAAAGCCCATCAGAATCACAGCAGACTTCTCAACACAAACCATCATGGCAAGAAGAGCTTGGAGTGACATATTCCAAGCCCTAAAAGAAAACACCCTCCAACCCAGATTGATGTACCCTGCAAAATTATCTTTCAAAATTGATGGAGAAATAAGATACTTTCATGACAAAGAGCACCTTAGGAACTTTGTGAATACCAAACCAGAACTCCAAAGAATTTTACACAATATCCTAGGAACAGACATTGAGGATCATAACCCCAGGAAGCAAAGCAGAATGAACCCATCTGGCATGAAAAGAAATTAAATGTAAAGGGGGAGAACCCAACAAAAAGAAAAAGTCACGGCAATGACAAGTCAGTACATTTCAGTTATAACCATCAATGTTAATGGTCTCAATTCACCAATCAAAAGAAATAGACTGGCAGAATGGGTCAAGAAGCAAAATCCAACAATATGCTGCATACAAGAAACACATTTAATTCAAAAGGAAACTCATAGACTGAAAGTTAAAGGGTGGAAAACAATACTCCATGTGACAGGAACCCAAAAAAAAGCAGGAGTAGCTATCCTCTTGGCAGATCAAGTAGATTTCAAACCAAAACTGATTAAGAGAGATGAAAAAGGACACTACATCCTTGTAAAGGGAAGAATCCAAGAGGAAGAGATGACAATCATAAATATATATGCACCAAACACTAGTGCACCCAACTATATAAAACAAATACTAACGGACATGAAAACTCATATATGCACTAATACAATTGTTGTGGGGGACCTCAACACCCCACTGTCACAAATAGATAGATCAACTAGACAAAAAATAAGTAATGAAATACTAGAACTCAATCGAACTCTTGAACAAATGAACTTAACAGATGTTTACAGAGTCTTCCACCCCACAAAATCAGAATACACATTCTTCTCAGCTGCACATGGGTCATTCTCCAAAATAGACCACATACTCACACATAGAACATGTTTAAGTAAGTGCAAAGGAATTGAAGTTATCCCCTGTATATTATCAGACAATAGTGTGATGAAATTGGAGATCCATAACAAAAGAAACAAAAAAATTTCATACACACGTGGAAATTGAACAACACACTTCTGCATAACCAATGGGTCACAGAGGAAATTAAAGAAGAAATCAGACAGTTCCTTCAATTAAATGACAATGACAATACAACATATCGGAATCTATGGGACACAATGAAAGCAGTCTTATGAGGGAAATTCATAGCAGTGAATAGGCATAGTAGGAAAACAGAACAAGCCCAATTAAACAACTTGATGCTGAACCTCAAGCTTCTAGAAAAAGAAGAGCAGGACAACCCCAAAGCTCATACAAGGGAGGAAATTATAAAGATCAGAGGAGAAATCAATGCAATGGAGACTAAGAGAACGATACAAAAGATCAATGAAGCCAAGAGTTGGTTCTTCGAAAGAATCAACAAAATTGACAAACCTTTAGCCAACCTTGTCAGAAAAAGGAAAGAAAAGGCCCAAATCCATGCAATGAGGAATGAAAAGGGTGAAATGACAACAGACCCAGCAGAAATCCAGAGGATCATCAATACCTACTTCCAGAACCTATATGCCAATAAGATGGGCAACACAGAAGAAATGGACAGATTCCTAGATACATATGAATTACCAAAGTTGAACGAAGAAGACCTAAAAATTCTGAACAACCCAATATCAACCAATGAAATTGAAAATGTAATTAAAAACTTATCAACTAAGAAAAGCCCGGGCCCTGATGGCTTCACTGCTGAATTCTACAAGACATTTAGAGAGGAACTGCTGCCACTGCTGTTTAAACTCTTCAATGAAATTGAAAGGGAAGCAATACTCCCAAATTCATTCCTGGAAGCAAGCATCACCTTGATCCCCAAAGCAGAGGAAGACCCAACCAAAAAAGAGAACTATAGGCCAATCTCACTAATGAACATAGATGCAAAAATCCTTAATAAGATAATGGCAAACAGAATGCAGAAGATCATCAAGAAGATCATACACCCTGATCAAGTGGGATTCATCCCAGGGATGCAGGGATGGTTCAATATACGAAAATCAATCAATGTAATACACTATATCAATAGAACCAAGGACAAAAACCATATGATTATCTCCATAGACACAGAAAAAGCATTTGACAAAATCCAACATGCATTTATGATAAAAACCCCACAAAACATTGGAATAGATGGTTTCTACCTCAAACTGATAGAAGCCATCTATGAAAAACCAACAGCCAATGTCATACTAAATGGTCAAAAACTGAAATCCTTCACACTAAAGTCAGGAACAAGACAAGGATGTCCACTATCACCACTCTTGTTCAATATAGTTCTGGAAACATTAGCCACAGCAATTAGACAAGAGAAAGAAATAAAAGGAATAAAGACAGGTAATGAAGAAGTCAAATCATTATTATTTGCAGATAACATGATACTCTATATAGAAGAGCCCAAGAACTCCACCAAAAGTCTTCTAGACTTAATAACCAAATTCAGTCAAGTAGCTGGTTACAAGGTCAACACACAAAAATCAATAGCTTTCCTCTACACCAATGACAGACTCACTGAGAGAGAAATAGGGCAAATAATTCCTTGCACAATAGCATCCAAAAAACTGAAATACCTAGGAATCATCCTAACGAAAGAAATCCAAGACCTCTTCTCTGAAAACTATGGCACTCTGAAAAGAGAGATTGAAGATGATATCAGAAAATGGACAGACATCCCCTGCTCCTGGGTAGGAAGGATTAATAGAGTGAAAATGGCCATACTTCCAAAACTGCTATATAGATTTAATGCAATTCCAATTGAGATCCCAACAGCATACTTCATAGACCTTGAGAAAAGAATCCAAAAATTCATTTGGAGCAAGAAGAGACCCCGAATAGCAAAAGCAATTCTAGGTAACAGAGACATGGCAGGGGGTATCACATTCCCCAACCTGCAACTCTACTACAAAGCTACTGTGATAAAAAACAGCATGGTACTGGCAAAGAAACAGACTTGAGGACCAGTGGAACAGATTAGAAGATGCAGAAACAATGCCAGACACACTCAGCCATCTCATCTTCGATAAAGGAGCCAAATACCCTCACTGGAGGAAAGATAGCCTCTTTAATAAGTGGTGCTGGAAAAATTGGGCTTCAACTTGCCAAAGATTAAAACAAGACCTGTATCTCTCACCATGCACTAAACTAAAATCAAAATGGATTAAAGATCTAAATATTAAAATAGAAACTCTGAACCAGTTGGAACAGAGGTTAGGTAGAACCCTTGAAGACATCGGTGTGGGAAAAGGTTTTATGAACAAAACCTCAGTTGCCCATGAACTAGCACACACAATTAACAAGTGGGATCTCTTCTTATTAAAAGGCTTCTTTCTGCACAGCAAGAGAAACCACCACCAGTGTGAAGAGACAACCCACAACGTGGGAAAAAAATCTTCACCTGCTCTTCCTCAGACAAAGGTCTACTATCTTGAATCTATAAAGAACTTAAAAAGATCAGACCTCCCAAATTTAAAGACCCAATCCAAAAATGGGCATCTGAAATGAACAGACATTTCTCTGACAAAGCAGTAGAAATGGCAAATAAATACATGAAAAAATGCTCGACATCACTGATCCTTCCAGAGAAACAAATGAAAACAACACTGAGATTCCACTTCACTCCAGAAAGAATGGCTGCTATCATGAAATCAACCAATAAGAAATGCTGGCGGGGCTGTGGGGAAAGAGGAACCCTGATCCATTGCTGGTGGGAGTGTAGACTGGTGCAAGCACTGTGGAAATCAGTATGGAGATACCCCAAAGAACCAGGACTGGAAGTCCCATTTGACTCCGCTATTCCACTGCTAGTGATCTTCCCCAAAGAATTAAAAGAATCATACCACAGTGATATATGTGCACCCATGTTCATAGCAGCACAGTTTGTAATAGCTAAAACTTGGAAACAGCCCAAATGCCCATCAACTGGAGACTGGATCAAGAAAATGTGGGTTTTTTTACAAAATGGAGTACTACTTAGCCATAAAAAATGAGAATTTAGAGACATTTATAGCTAAGTGGATGCACATTGAGGAGATACTCTTAAGTGAAATAAATAGGACATACATGAATAAATACTGAATAGTTTCTTTCCTGTGAGAAACTGAAAGTGTAAATAAGGACTAAATGTATAATAGGTAATGTGAAATAGGAAGAAAAGGGGCAAAGGGGAAGGAAGTGGGAGGGCTAGAGGAAAGGATAGAAGGGAATGGGATTAATATGAGAAAATGGAAAAATAGGAACAAAATCTTTGTAAATAGGGAGGACTGGAGGGGTTGAACGGAGGGCTGGGCAAGGGTGAAAAATAAGAACCAAGAGAGACTATGTAAAGGTGCAAATTTCCAATGATGAATGTCATTATATTGTACACCTAAAATGTACCAATTATTAGAATGAATAATCAAAAATGTAAAATAGGAAGAAAAGGTCCAAAGAGGTAGGGGTAGTGGGAGGGGCAGGGGAAAGGAAAGAAGGGAAAGGAAAAATGATGAGAAATGGAAAAATGGAAATAAAGTCTTTGTAAATAGGGAAGGGTGGAGGGCGTGAAGGGAGGGCTAGGAATGGGGAAAAAATAAGAACCAAGATGCATTATGTAAAAGTACAATTCCCAATGAGAAATGTAATTGTATTGTATATCTACAATGTACCAATAAAAGAATTTAATAAAAGAAAAATAGTTCTTGGTTAGTTTCACTAACCATCTCTTTATAGGTCATAGCTTTTTTTTTCACACCTGGCAGGTTGTTTTTCTTTTTTTTTAAATCACAGACATTGTGGATTTTACCTTGTTGGGTACTGAATAGTTTTGTTTTTCTGTACAAAACAGATACAATTAAGTTTTTTGAAAATAATATGATTCTGGTTTTGGCTGTAAGATTTCTTAGGAATGTAGCTGTGTTCAATCTGGGCTAATTATTCTCCACTCTTAAGACAAGACCCTTCAGAATCTTAACCTTTCCTGGTATGAGGATACTTCTTTGTGATCTTCCAGAGAATTCTGCCTTCCTGGCTTTGAATAGCTCCTTTGCCTGTATCAGCTGATTGATCCACAGTCAAGTGGATTTAAAGGGCCAAATCTCTCTCAAGGTACCTCTCTGCTCTCTCCTGCTTTATTCTATGCACTTTGAATGGCTTGGTCTTCCTGTGCTCTCAGCCCCATCAACTCAATCCAGGCAGCCCTCTGCTTGGGTTCTTCATCTTTTTTAGGCTGTACCCTGGGAATAAGCTGAAACAATTGTAAGATCACCTTGTTTTTCATCTCACAGGAAGCACTGTGCTAACTTGCCAGATGCCCAGGCACTTATTTTGTCCTTTTGTTTGTTTGTTTGTTTGCTTGCTTCCTTGTCTTCAGGGAGGGTGAATTCAGATCCTTTTATGTCATCCTGGCCTTTTGCCCTTCAGTAACTGCCAAATAACTATATGACCCCTTTTCTCTTTTATAACTAATGAAAAACTAGATCATGTAATATACAAGCAGCTTTAGTACCATTTATCTATAGGAGGAAAAAGTCAACAACAGAGAAAATGTACCCCTGAATTTAAATTGACCATTTTTTTTTTTATCTTTCAGACTTTCTTTAATCATATGAGACATTATCCAGGTGAATGATTGGGTTTTTAAGAAAATAGAAATGCTGAAGACACTTAATTAAGGGAATATTGCATATTAGTTAGCTTTTCCAGTGCTGGGACAAGATACCTGGTCTCCACAACTTAAAGGAGGAGAGGTTTATTTTGGCTCATGGTTTCAGAGCTTCCAGTCCATAGTCACCTGACTCCAAGGGAGAAACATCGTCGCAGAAGGATGTGGTTGAGGAAAGGTGTTCAACTCATGGCTACCAGGAAGCAGAAAGAGAAGAAAGAGCCAGAGCAATCAATACACTCCCCAAAGGTACTCTGCCAGTGACCCACCACCTCCAACCAAGCCCTACCTCTTAACAGCACATTGAACTATGAACTCTATGGTGGATTAATTCATTGATGAGTATAGCACCACCATGATCTAATTACCCTCCAAAAGTCCCACTTCTGAATCATTGGTTTTATCCTGATAATTCTTGTTGGTAAAAATAATTAATATTGGAATTAAATGTTAGGATTTAACACAGTAAAACTTTTTCTGCATTTAGTCTGCACAACAGCTCTAAAAAGCAGATAATATATAATAGTAGATAATATAATACATCTTATAGATAATGAAATTAAAGAGAGATGAAGTGGACCATTTGGGATGCATGTTTTCTCCAAATTGTAACTTAATGAAATTAGTATATATTTGCTGAAAGAACTTTTCAATTTTGGGTTACTTAAAAAATAGCCATTTTCAAATAATTAGATTATCCAAATAGGGATGGAGACAGTTCTGAAACCTGGCTGTTGTGATTTCCAGGTCATTTATCTCTTTAGCTCCTTCCTCACCCATTTCTGTCCTCCCACCATACTCTACTCCCTTATCGCTCTGAAGTACATCAGTTTTAGCATGTCTTGACTGCAAACAAATCACTTCTGAACTCTGAACAAATCCCTTGTCAGAAACTCAGATGCCTACACACCCCAAGCACATGATGTAAACACGTGATTACCACTTCATCTCTCTTTGATTTAGTTTCATTATCTATAAGATGTGCTTATAATCTTGTCTACTTCTTAGACCTGCTGTGCAGTCTAAATGAAGAAAAAATTTTACTGTGGTAAATCTTAACATTTAACTCCAATACTAATTATTTTTACCAACAAGAATCATCAGGATAAAACTAATGATTGTTCATGGCATTGTCTAGAAAGTTAACATGGTATATTGTTGCATCTGTTATCTAAAAATCAGAATATATTCCTCCAAACATGAATATACTTTGATTTATATTTGAATTGTTGATACTGCCATTTTTTTCACTTGACTTTCTAAACTGGTAAAAATTAGTGGGGTAATATTATTATATATTAGGAATAAGGCCAAGGATATAAGCAAAGAAATGTGGGCAATAAAAATTCTTTTATTCACAGAACAAACCATCTTACTTTAAAAGGGTTTCTTATTGAAAATATAATTTAAATAATTTTAATCATTCTAGTGGTCTTGTGTTCATACTCATGGAAGGTCAGAATGAATGGGTGGAGGCTTTCATAAGCAGACACAACAATTATAGCAAGAAGACAGTATCTGACAGTGTGGTAGCCAATGAAAGACAAGTTAAAGTCAAGTATAATCCTTCGGTTACCAAAGTTATTAAGGTACATTACAGGTCAGAATAATTTTTTAAAGAATCCAAAAATCATAAAGAAGGGTTATCTCTAATAATTTCTATTTGGGGGTAATATAGTAGAAAATTTTTTTATCTAAAACAGGCTGTGGTTCAACAATTAACTCAACCACCTAGAAAAGGCAGAATCCTGAAGTCCCTGAAAATGTGAATAGTTAAAGTTTTCAAATAGTTTTCATGCATCTATTTGGGCTTACAGCTTGACAGTACTCTCCAGGAGGGCAAAGTGAGCTTCCTGCTTTCTACTGAATCACAGCATCCAGCCCAATGCTTAAGCCTAGTTGGGCATGAAATTTATGGGAGGAATGGATGAATGGATAGATGTGTGAATGGATGGCTAGATGGTTGCCTGCATTTTTAAAAATTTCATTTTAACTACAGTATTATTAAATCTTTTTTAACATTATTTGCTCCAGAATGGAATTTGTGATTCAGATGCCTTTTTCTCAGATATTTTAAAGTTTTGAACAGTCTATAATTTAGAACAGATATATTCTTAAATATTCTTGTCTCCTTGCAAACATTTTTAGTAATATTTAAAAACAAAATTGAAAAATTAGGAACAAATAAAAACAGAAAAAACTGCTTTGGAATCATTGTTACTAACGACTCAAGTAGCAAGGTTTAGAAAAAAAGAAAAAGTAAAATTCAATAAAACTATCTCTGTCACAGCCAGAACTATTGTACAATTTTACCTTCATTCTACTACCTGAAGCAAATAATTTCAATTCCTGTTCGAACTAGTTAGAAGTTAATGGTATTTTTTTGCTCCAGATAAAACCTGGCAGCTCTGTCTAAGATGGTGTGTCACAGAAAAATTTCACCATTTAATCCTTAAAACAAAGTTTCCCTTTTCTTCCACTTATTGGAAAGGACAGTGATGTTGACATAAGGATCAAACTGTTTGCCCTCAAATGCCATTATGAATGTATAACAGAGAGGGGAAAATGTGCAACCTAGATTAGATTACCCGGCTTCCAGCAACTCTCCCTGTGCCAATTATGGCCGACTTTCATTTACATATAAATAGATCCTAAATTCCACCACAAATGTACTTGAAAACACTGCATCAAGTAGTTCAGAAAAACATGGATTAGGTGCATTTCAATTTAATTTTAAGGTGTTTACTACAAGCATGTATTCAAGTAAATAAAAGAAATGGGATCGATTTTTATTACAGAAAGCAACATTTTTTTAATTATTGAAATTATCCTCACACTGCTCTTAAAACCTTCAGTCAAGGTTTCTTTTAGCATGCTGTTAGTGTTTTGCTGAAAGAGAAAAGAAAGGATTAAATTTTCGTATAAAGCTTGGTGTGATGTATGGGATATATAATGCCGTAGTTTTATTTCTCCTTAGGTTTTGTCTGTGTACATCAGAGATATAAATAAAGCCAGGTATACCTATCCAATATAACTTGCTTTTATCTTTCTGGGTAATCTGGCTTACGGTTTCTATCCTCGTCATGTTTCCACCCACTAAAAGATATTTAAAGTCTGCATGACCTTATTAGTAGTTTCTAACTGCTAACTTGCCACAGATTAACCATTCTATCTAGTGTTTCCCTGCTTGTAAGGAGTCACTTCAAATTCTACTGTAATTTTGCAATTGCAGTTAATAGATGGTATAAATGAACAACTTGTATAGTAGCAGACATGTCCCATAAATGCTGGGTTCTGATGTGCTGAATTGAGGAGATATACTCAGAGCAAAGAAAGCCAGTTTTGCTGTTTACACACTGAACTAATATTAGCAGAGTTTTATATTTTATAAAATGTATCACAATTATTTTATTTTATAAGTATCTGAACATATTTAATTCACTGAATTGTGCACATAAAACCTCAAGCTAATTGGCAAATAGTGGTGTAGGGTAGGGGAAAGAAGGAAGGAAGAGAGAGAGAGACAGAGAGATGGAGACAGAGACAGAGAGAGAGAGAGGCTAATTTACTGTGAATGAAGCTGCAGGCCACCTTCTGTATTGCAATGGCTGAAAGTGTTTAGTGGAAAGTCCTTGCTTGGTGGGGGGGCATTCTGCACAATGGACATGGTAGAAACACTGCTGATCTACAGATGCATCTAAAGGACTTGTAAAATTGATTATGCTAAATTTCATCTTCAACTGATAAAACACAGACGTTGTTGATTATCTACCACATGTGGGGAAGTCTAATAATATTCTTCTATGTGTTTAGGAAGTACTCAGACACAAACCAGGATATACCTAAAGGAAGGATAAAAGAATCCTAACTTTGTATTTCATGATCCAAAATCATCTCAGAAGAGGAAAAAAATCTAAATTCACAGATCAGAGCTCTATTTTTTACACACACAAGATTGAGAAGTTGGAAAACAGACAAGGAAACATAATTTCTTAAAAATAAAAAGCAAAAGAAAAAATGGAACATTCATTAAGCTCTGAATACATGAGGTAAACATAAGTTTTGTATTTTGAGGATAAATTTCTTAAAGTTTATAGTTTAAAGGTTGCTATGCTTAGAAATTTAACAAGTTCAAAAACAAATGACAGGGCCAGGGATTTAGCTCAGTGGTTCTGGGGCCTGCCTCGAAAACCCAAGGTCCTGAGTTCGATCCCTGGTACAAAAACAAAACAAAAGAAAAAAACCCCAAAAAACAAAGGACAAACAAATTTTCTCAGGAAATAGGATAACAGTTATTAATTCACTATGTTATTTCTTTCTTTTGACAGACATCTGAACACCTAATTTTTATTAATATTTGCAAATAAGGCATACAGTCCACAATGAAATAAGATTTATGTAGCCCTTACACTCTGTAGAGTGAACTTGCATAGTCAAATATGCTAACCACAAACTTGGTAGCTCTGTCATATTTTACTAGATTATGTACACTTGTACTGAATACAGTATCTATGATGAACTTGAAACACTTGCTTAGCATATGTCGTTTTTCTTGTAATCTACCACTTTCTCTCTCTCCCTGACTTGTTGGTCTATTATATAAATCAGATTTTGCAATTACCAGAGGGAAATCACTGTGCTTGCCATTATGAATGTGTATACTTAATGATCATCTTCTTTCTAAACAGAGATAACAGCAAAAGGCTATGATGAATTTTTTATGCAATGGAAAATCTATGTGATTTATTTGTAACAGAGGTAGCTATGACCGTCTGTGAAACCACTTATTAGATATACCAGCAAAAGGAAGTTCTCTGGAAAAAAGCTATGTTGCATTTCAGCATGAGTCTCATTATTTGAGAAGTCATTTCCCTAACAGGTACTAGACACTGCCAACATAATGAAGCTTCGATTTAGTAGTCCATGTTTTTCTTTTCTCTCTTTCTCTCTCTTCTCTTAATATCACAATATGTTGCTAAGGAAAAGGCTATGTATTAAAAAAGAATAAATGACATACATCTGCAATCTAAAATGATTGGGTTTCAGACAGGAAAAAAAATCTTATGAGTAGGATTGTGAAAACTAGGCTATAAAATAAGATTTTCTTCAAATGTCACTGGAATCAGAAACTTCCTCTTAAAATCTGAAATATGCCTAATGGACTAAGAAATATAGTACATCAGTCAAAATTAGACAGTTTTTACATAAAATACTTATTACTAGACTTATAAAAATTACAATTTAAAAGATATCGGAAAACTACCTTGACAGTTATTTTAAAGGAAGTAAATATGACTTTCTAAAAAGTTATAGTTAACCAGCTGCCATGATAAAACATTCACTTATTACACGAGTTCTCAACAGATTTAAAACTGACAGACATTGATCCAATTTCCATAAACCAGTGGCATAACCTAGGTACTGTAGAGGCTTGAACAACTTCCAAGGGACACAGTTCAAGGAAGGTCAAGCAGAGAATTGCACTCAGGAAAGATCTGGTTTCAGCTCACTGCTTGCTGGGAGCCAACAGAGATGAGAGCAGGCAATGTCTTCACACTGTTCAAAGCGCTCTTCTGATCACTGGAGTCCTCCAGGGACATACTCTCTCCATTTTAGAGGTGAAAAAATTGAAACATAAAAAGGTCAAGTGACATATTAAGATAAAACCAATAGTAAGCAGCTGAAGAGACACAGATAGCTGTTTCTCTGCATCAAGTTGCTGTGGCCAGGCAGGAATAAACTCTTTTCAAATACATGCTTTATCATAAGATCCAAAGATTTAATAGAATTATCCTAGATTCAGCAGAGAACTAAATGACCCTATTAATGCCTGGCCCACTAGGAATGATCAGATGCCTTCTGACTACTGTCATAAATCTAAAAAGAAAACCAAAAAACCAAAAAAACCACGTATGTTGCAAAAAAATATGATTATTATACTTAGAAAATAAGCATTTGGGGCATTTCAATGTATTGCTCATCACTTTCCACATCAGCTATAATTTTAGCTGTTTCAATCCAGCAACATATTTCTGAAACTCCTGAAGGAAAGAAACTGATATTCCCAGTTTCTAAAAAAAAAAAAAAAAAATTGTTAAAATCATCATCTTACAGTGATGGGTGCATAGCCATGTTTATAGAAGTGCAATTCATACTAGCTAAATCATGGAAGTGGACTATGTCTATCAAAAGATGAATGGATAAAAAAAGTGTGGTGTTTACACACAATGAAGCACTACTCTGCCATAAAGAAGGATAAACGAGTTATTTGTAGGAAAATGGATGCACCTTGAGACCATAATGTTAACTGAAATAAATCAGACACGCAAGCTTAAATATCGCATGGTTTCTCTTACACAAGAAATCAATTATAAATAAAAAGCAAAAAAGCAGCTAATAGGAAGTCAAAAGAGATCTTTTCCAAAGAGAAAGGAGATCAACGCAATGGGGATGGAGGAGAAAGGGGATGAAAAAAAGGAATTAAGATGTGTTATGTACCAACTCCACAAAAGGAATGTAAACATTATATTCTATAAATATTTATGAACAATAAAAAAATTTTTAAATCATTGTTAGACAAAGAGAAGGCTTATAAAAACTACTGATAGCATAAGTAGTTTCTGGAAGAATTCTAGGCTATGTTTCACTGGCAGCGTAAGAAGAGAACCAAAAGGCAGTCACTCTCATAGGTCAGTGACAGAATTCCTAGACCCATAATTCCAAACCCAGTCTGCCAGAACTGCTCCCTCCTCCCAGGTTCCTGATTCCTTCCTGAAAGGTGGACGCTAGCTCATTCCAGCTTGTTCTCATAAAAAGAACCTGCATTCCTGCCCCAGATGGGATTTAACCTGGAGAGCCAAATGGCAAGAGAAGTAGGGGTAGAGTTCAGGATTGAAGCTCATCACAAGAAATTGGTTCATGTAGGCAATTACTTATTAAATATCAGTTTCTTTCCATACTTCCCCAACGTTTGAAATAAAGAAAATTAAGTAAAAAAAAAAAAAAATCTGTAAAAGGTGCTCAAAATGGATGGATACTACTTTAATTTTTTTCTTTCATTAAACTGTTTCCTTATTTTTTCATTTACTATGTAAACAAATGATCATATAATGAATGTTAATAGATTTTTTTTTTTTTTGTACTGGGGATTGAACTCAGGACCTTTTGCTTTTGAGGCAGGCAGTGGCACCATTGAGCTAAGTCCCCGGCCTGTCAATAGATTATTGAGTTTTATCATATACTGTGTTTTATTCTTTCCCTTCCTTCATGTGGGATTTCTAAATGATTTCTCAGAGGAAGTGAGAAGTGATGCCAATTTTGACTCTGATTAAAGCCGTGACTGTGTAATTTCTAAAGAAAACTCATTGAGCTGCTATTACTGGAGACTCTAAGCCTGGAATTCCTTGGTAGTGGGGCTGATCTGTTGACGTTATCTACTATAACAGATGCATAAAAATGTACTGCACTGAATTTATTTATATTAATAAAACAGATTAGTTATATAGTTATTCACTGTATTTACTATATTGTCAGGCAAAAATGTATATGGTGAGAAAAATAAAAGAAAACAGAAGAATATACATATTTATATATACATTAATTGAACAATTGGGTAAATGGATAATATAGAGGAAGAGCCAAATGTTTCACTTGTGGAATAGAGGTTAGAGGTAAGCAAGGGAGGATAATCCTAACAATCCACATGTTGATGGAGTACAGTAGGATACTGGGAACCCCTGAAACATTACTGGAAACCTCTGCAGTAGGCTCCAGTCTCCTGCCCAGTGTACAATGCAGGCCTGAGGGAAAAAAAACCCTAAAAGACAGAACTAACAGAGACAGAAAGCGGGGCACCAGGATGACCAATGCCAGTGAACCAACAAAGGTGCTGTTCTGTCCAAGCCACTGATTTTTATTGTTCATCAGTTGGGGTAAAGACAAGCTACATGCAAGGGTGATGTACCTGCAAGGACAAGCAGTCATGTGGTTTCTATGGAAATTAATGTAAGCAAGGCTCATAAAAGATAAGACAAAGCATGAGCTGGGGATTTAGCTCAGTGGTTTCGCTGCCTGCTGCGCAAGCTCAAGGACCCAAGTTCGATCCCCGGTACCAAAACAAACAAACAAACAAAAAAAGATAAGACAAAGCATTCTAGAATTAGGAACAGAATAGAGAAAACATATGGGTGTAATTAGAATATTGTCCTTCTAGTAAGAAGGTTTTAGTTGTGGGAATGGAATTTGGGTGCGAGTTACTCTGACCTCGGCACACAGACTTCAGCCAGACTCACTTCTCAAAACAAGCCAATTGGGAAGTTAACTCTTTACAGTCAGAACTGCTTACAGCCTGCTTTGGGGATAATCAGTATTGGAGTCTCCCGCAGTAGAAAATATAAAACTCAAATTTACGTTAATGTATTGTTATATATAGAAATGTACATAGTTATGGATATACACAAAGGTTAGTAATACATACATCTATTTCTCTGTTCTGTTAGCTAAAAGGACCTAGAAGTAATCACACTTCAGGGGCAGTATGTATATCTACTCCCCAGATGTACATTACTAATAAAAGAATCTGAGATCCTCACAAAAGTGAGTAATTCTAGTGTAAGGGCAGGAAATATAAAGGGGCAGTCTGGGAATGCCACAAAATGTGGCATTGCTAGGGGAGGTGAGGGAGGGGGAGAGGAATCCTCTGCTGATGTGGGTATATCTAAGGGACACTGAATCTAACTAAAAGGGCACTCAGGCCAAAGCTGAAAAGATTCTGAGCAACAAAATAAAAATTGGACTATACTCAGAGTATAAAATTAATATCCATGAATCTACATAGATATAAATAAATCGTATATCAATTACTGAGGTTAGAGAGACAAATCAACCCAAGCAAAATAATTTCAAATAATCTACATTGATACTCTGCCCTCCAAAAGGAAAAGAACAATTCTTTAGTCCTTGAGTGTGAGCTGCTCACAGTGACTAACTTGCAAACAATATAGTACAGAAGGAGAAGAAAAGGGGTGACATTATAATGCAGAGATCTGACAGACGTTATCTCAGCCACATGGTCAAGGTCAACATTAACAGTGATAAATCACATTGGTAATATGTGCCCTTAGTAAGATAGAAAAGGGACTGTACATCCATGACTTCCTCCCCAAAACTCCACCTTAACCGTGAGAAAAATTTCAGTGGGAGTCACTGTACAAAATACATACACATCAAACACACACACACACATGCAAACACACACACAAACACACACAATTTTGTTGGTTCTGTTTGTCTGAGGAAACTGAACAAAGAAACAAGAGGAGAGAGAAGATGGATAGGAGAAGAAAGAAGAGGAAGATACATAAATCCAACAAAATATCAAGCAGCACTATAAAAGAAAAACCCCATTCTTCGGTAAAGAAATCCCCTCCTAAATGCTATCACCTAACATGAACTGGGCTGCTCCATTCCAGCCAGTAATCTCCCCACCCTGACTCCTCATCTATAAAACAGGAACAACAATACTGAGGTTAGTGAGTTCAAGAAGGTAAAGGGCTGAAGACAGAGCCTAACACACAGAAAGTTCTATAACTTTTGTTCATTATTACCTTGTATTATTGTTCACATTATTCCCTCTTTGCTATGATTCTGAGTTTTAAAGTATGGAAAGTTAGAACTGTAAAAAAATCCAGAACTGAGACAAGAAATACAAGTCTCTAGGTCTAATTCACTGCTGTTTATAATGCAATTCCCTTCACACTCAAGATTTAGCTTTTCCCAGAAGTCTTTCTCTTCATAAACCAGGCCATTTAATAATAGCAAGAAACACCAAGAATTAAATTCTAGCCCCAGCTCTGCCCAGGCCAGCTGGTGAGCACCAGATAAGTCACCTTTCTGTGACCTCTAATCATTCTTCCTAAAAGGTTTGCACTTGGGGGTTGCTAAGGTTCCTTTTAGTTTGAACATTCTAATTCATGAAATTCTTTAGTATTACTTACTGTATTTATATGACATTATGAATTTGGTTTTTTTCCACACTTAAAGTATACCTCTAGAATAAACTAGACTATAAGCATCAGGAACTGCTAGGGCTAGGATCATCATTCTTTTTCTTTCTCTCCACTGCACTTCGCTCATCCAGAAGTGAGATGATTAGACAAAAAATGCCCAGTAGGTGAAAAGGAAAGGGTAAATGAAGTAATCAGGTGTTTTCAGAGTCAATCTGAGATTTTTACTGGTGCTACACAATTATTTTTTAGTAGTACTACTTGATTAAAAAGCTGTTCAATTATATCATCCATTCTTGTAAAGGGCATTTTTCCAAACAAGATGACTTTCATAGTTTGTATAGTTTTAGATGGGTCAGAGGCATAATATATTCTAAATTGATGTCATTCATTTTTCTCAATGAATCCATTAAGATGATAAACTTAACCATGATATAAGAAATCACCATGTATGAGTTTTGCAATTAAAAGGAAATATTTTTATTTATTAACATTTTCAAGTGATACAATGTTTTGCAACAAAATAAATATGCACATAACTAAATGTCAAGGACCAATAATGAGCAGTCAGAAGTGCTGAGCCGATCTCTTGCTTTTAGCTAGTAACACTGTTGTATAGGATCACTTAGACTAAAAATAAAATTTTTACAAGGAAAAATTAACATTTTGTGGTCAATACACCGCTCTACTGTAGGCTCATTTTCTTCATCAAGCTGTTAGGTGTTTCAGTATTTTTAAATGGCTGAGATGTTCTTAAACTACCACACACAACATGGAACATTAATCTTAAGATTTATGTTTTCAAATTTGTAGAGGTCTAAAGGTTTTCAAGGCAGCTGTAAACACATACTCTTCTGAAGTAAAGGTTTCCAAAATATCTGGCACAGAACCAATAAGATATATTATGAAGTCAGAGGAGAAATAGAGGAAAAGTAAGCAGTGTGCAAGAGAATCACAAAATATAACTGAGGCCCAAAGAAGTCACTAATTTCACAAGAATGTCTTGGGTTTTGTTTTGGTTTTTTTTGGTACCGGGGATCAAACTCGGGGATCAAACTCGGGTCCTTGCGCATGCATAGCAGGCGGCGAAACCACTGAGCTAAATCCCCAGGCCCCATGTCTTGGATGGTTTTAAAGCCCACTTCAGATGCATTAGTAGAATATCATTTTCTGTTTCAGAAGGAGTAATTTCAATCCAGGTCAGCTTTGTAGTAAATGAACCCTATAGCTATATTTTGTGAAAAGGGGTTATTTTAATTTCAGGGTCTTTTATTGCACAGTGAGGTGACTGACTGCACTGTAAAACAGCATTTACAATATAAATAAACTCAATTGTCTTCTCTTCAAACAAAGTAGTTACTATTTGAGTATCTTCTCTCTACATTCTCCCATGTTTTAAGATTTACATAGTAGAGGGCGTGGGGGTTAGCTCAGTGGTTCCGGCGCCTGACTCACAAGCACAAGGTCCCGAGTTCGATCCCTGGTACCAGAAAAAAAAAAAAAAAAAGATAAAAGATTTACATAGTAGAATCATAGCCCCTTTTAAAGTCAGATAGAAAGCTAGCTTTTCTAAAACAATTTAATATAACTAATTATATTTAAAATTAATAAAGATAGACAATAATCAGATGCAGAAAATGAAACACAAAGGTGGTAAAGTTTATATATTTCCAGATGACAGATTAAAATGCACAGTATTTTATTAAGATATTTTAAAATATTGTGGTGATATCTTAATGTGTTTGCCCTATTTGTGCTGAATAATCTATCCATTATAGAAAAACGATCTCCTACAGGCCAGTATGAGACTTTTAAAATACTAGCAAAATATCAACCACACCTTAGCTTGCAAATATTGCAATGAAGAACCTTAATTTGAAGTTAAAATATTTCCTTATAATCATTGCATGTATTGTACAGACCCTGTGTCCACCTAAAAGTAACTAACTTAAAAAAGAAAGATAGTGAGACTCCAACAATTCTTATTTTTTTATAAAATCTAAATGTAATTATTCACAATCCATAGGAGGCAAAACTGAAAGGACACAGAACAGTGGCTTATAAATTGGAAGGGCAATGGAAAAAGTGTTAACGCACAATGTTGCCTGCTTTAATTATTTGATTCTATCCTTATCAATGTCAAGCAATGAAAAGGAAACAAGGGAGGAAAAAGAGTGAAAACCATCCTCTGTCCCAACCTGCTTAAGCCACCTGCTGGTTCAAGGTGAGCTAGGTAGGCTCAAAGGTGAACTGGCTACGTTCACTGAGATCAACCATGATCTTAAATGATTTTTTCTGCAACATCACAAGGACCCAGGTACCAGCATTTAACCAAAATGTAAAGTAGTGAAGAGGACTTCTGGTTTGTTCAGTAATATGAGCCCTGGAGCATAAAATTACAGTGCTTCTGGCCCTCAAAGGAAATATAACAAATAGTGAAAGAATACACTGGTTCAATGTTAAGTATTGTACGAAGGAAGGTATTGTTTTCAATACTTCTCTGGAACCACCTTTTTATGTGACATGACTTGAAATGGTTACAAATCAGCAGGGATCATCTTCATCAGTCATGCTATTAATAGACAAGAGATTAAGAAATCTGGAAAATGGGATATTGGGAACCTTCTCAAAACAACAGTTCAGATCAAACGTGGGGATGATAGCTCATTAATCAAAATTAAGGTTTCCACTTGTGACTTAATATGTGTAAGATGGTAATAGAAATATATTTCTAAGCTTTGGCATTCAGGGCATTTTTGCTGTTGTTTTTCTTGTTTTACATCTCAGACTTAAAGTATTTGGAGTACAGGGATCATTTCCTTTTGAACATGTTTCTTTTCAAAGTCTTACAACTGCAATAAGCAGGCTAGAATGGTCTGCATTAGAACCATGAAGACAACCTGATTTCCTATCTCTTGTTATTATTTTTTAATATATGAAGTCACTGCTTCTGTGCTAACCATCAAATAAGAACCTACACTTTTTTTACATTTTAGCAAACACAAAATCTCCAACTTGAAACTTAAGTTTCAGAATTTATTTGAGACTCAGTTATTTACGCAGTGACCACTGTGATGAAAATATATAGTGGAGTGGTCCACTTAAGAAGTCACAAACATTTTGAAAACCACTAGTTTATTTTCAATAAAACCAAACTACACTTCTCTAAACATAGACCAAATCTATTAACCTTACAATTGACATAAATGTTACACCTGTGATACTTTGAGGAAGATACTTTCAGATGCTATGTTTGGTAATTCTCATGAGGAAGCAGTGTCACTGGGAAAATATGCATAATTCAGTTCCAAGAAATCACATTAATTCAGGTCAGCTCTCCCTTTTGTATTTCCTATTTATTTGTTGACCCATATAATAAAACATAAAAACGGTAATGATTAAAAATAACAAATTATCATTATTTACCATATTCATCAAAAGTTTATAAAATTTAGACCTTGTGAAGTCATTCCAGCAACTCTATTCCTCCAGTAATAGTGCAAACTTTACCTAAGAATATTTTTCCATCTTTTACATAGGTTATGGTCTGCTATAGCATCCCATCAGCTCACCAGCCCCATTCTGTATGTGCAGACCCAATAAAAGGATAAGATTACTATACTAGATTGTAATCACCATTATTGAGAAAGCAACCCAAATTTCCTAAAATGATTTACTTGAAAAGAACTTGATGTTTCTATTAAATAAGTAAGTTTCTTAAACAATTAAGGAAGCTCCCAAAATGACCAATATGTCATAGGTTATCCTGAGAAACGTCAGGATACATGGAGTGAAAATAATAAATAATGGCATTGAAAACTTAATTCAGAAAACTGGAGTCTTTATTCTTACTGAACCAAACAACTCATTTAGAAAATTTACTCCCCTAAATTTAATGAAATGAATTATACCAAATTATTAGAGCAAAGAGAGTATTCAAATTTATCTAACATTTGATTATATATTCTGAAATACCTTTTAATCTAAAACTTTCTTATCTCATATTTAAACTATCCTTACTTCCCTCGGCATGCCCTTCAAGTCTAATGAACAAGAGGTATAAGACTAAGACAATAGAGCATTATATAATACATAAAATATTAATTACATCAGAAAATATCAGAAGTTAATATTGATGGTATTACTTGGCCCAAATATAGCATTGAAGGAAAAAAATTCAAATCACTCACTTTAGATGCATTCAATTACAAATATACAGTGTCATCATATAATTCTAGCTGTTCTGAATTATGATTCACAGCTAGTATTTTAGTATGATAAATCTTCCGGAAGATAATCCTGCTTAGGGATTAGTGACTAATTCTTATCGCCATGTACCACCTAAGGAAATTTAAATTCTTGTTTTCTTGGAGCTCATAAATTTTTGATACTAACTGAATTCTGTAAGTACCTACAAGTACTTTTTTGTGGTCAAAAAATAAGATTTAGGGGGAAAATATTAAAGATCCTTGAATTTATTTCTCAGAATGAGTAGTAAGTATGTGTAAATATACTTGTGATTCCTTAAAGTGTGTCTTTGTGGCAGCACATTCTATACTGTTACTAAGGACATCCAATTCCAGGAAAAGTAGGGATGATCTCTCAACTGCCAGATACAGTAAATTTTTCTACCTGTGTTCTAGTAACACTGCAGCTACAAGAATGTGCCAAGTTGAACATGACAAAATAAATTCTTGATGAAACTGTCTTTTCTTGGTTTCCAAGATCCATTCTCCTGGATCTCTCCACTCTCATTCTACATTTTTTCTTTCTTTTTTGGTCCCAGGAATTGAACTTGGGTCCTTGCACTTGTGCAGCAGGCGGCAAAACCACTGAGCTAAATCCCCGGCCCATGTTCTGCATTTCTGATTGTGCTTTACTCAACACTCACTAAAGTGTTGCTAAAACCCAGAGCCCTATCCTTCAGAATCCCCTTTCCTTATTCTATTTGTACCCAATATCCTCATGGCTTAGTATCCATATGTACATCAGTTCTGATCTGTTTATAGCACAGGCCCTTCTATTGAGTTTCAAACATATACATCTTAGAAGAGTGTGGTCATCAGCTGTCTCACATGTGATATTCTAGAGAGATGAGACCATGTAGTGCAGTTAGTGTTGAAACACAGAAGCTAGAGTCAAATTCCTGGGTATGAACCCCAAGTCTGCTGGTTGTATAAATCTGAGCAAGCCATTTAACCTCCCTTTGCATCAGTTTCCTTACCTACAGAATAAAAGTAAAAATAATAAATTACTATACTATGGAGTTGCTATAATGGTGAAGTGAGCTTAGATTGGAGCCTGGAATATAAGTGCTAGAGAAAATATTTGTTCAATAGAATAAATAATAATGTAATTTACAATTCTGAAAATTTGTAATTATGTTCCCTATAGACACTTGTATATGTGAAGCCACATGTCCTGGTTTTTAAAATATCCATCATAAATAGCACTTAATGGCTTCCCTTCTATACAGGTTAACCTACTGGCAATACCTGTGCTCCACGCATTTGGGGAAAGATTAAACTGAAGCAGGAAGCTAGATGCTGACAGGGGTCACAAAGTCTCTGGTTAGGCAAGGAGAAAGAGAGGGACCAGACTGAGTTAGAGCTTGATTTTTAATACTCTACCTAAGATCTTAGTGATGACCACTATCCCCACCCAAATAACAGTCTGCTTTACCACAAAACATGGCTAACATCGAAATTAGGATTTCAGGATTTTAAAGAAGCTCGCAAACATCACACTTTCTCTATTTCCTGTAATCCACAATGATCTTGTCTTAACCCATTCTCTGGTATTACAAGGCCAGGAAACATAATAAAGAAGTGAAAGATGTCTCTATATGACATGAAAAGGCAGAGATCACCTCTTACTCTCTGTAACCCAGCACCTAACAGAATGCCTGGCTTATAACTGGAGTTCAATAACTACCTCCTAAATAAAAGAACAAATGTCAAAAGTTAACTGAGCAAAATAACTCAAATTCCCATTTCTATAGCTGATTCTGTTGACTCAATTTGCCTCAGAAACAACCATACATGGTTGGCCTCCTGTATCTGTGAGTTCCATGGATGGAAACTATTCAGGGAAAGGGGGCCCACAATGACCACATATTCACTACACAACACAGTATAACTACTCCTTAGGCACCATTTATATTGTATTAGGTATTAAAATAATATAGAGATGACTTCAAGTATATAAGTGGATGTACATAGGTCATATACAAATACTAGGTCAGCTTATAGATGGGATTTCAGCAACCACAGATTTTAATATTTGCAAGGGTTGGGTAAACCAATACTATAGGAAATATCATGAGATAATTGTACAACACCCCACCCAATGCACGCACACACACACACACAAACACCTGAGATACGTACATACAGCTGCTGATTTCTTAACCTACAGTGCCAAGGGCCATCTCTTATACCTTTCTTTAATTTTCAGAATATAAAAAAGCCAAATATTCATATCAGATCATTTATTAAAAGTCTCTTCTGAATTAAACACATCCTACAATTAGGATGTGCCAAAAACAATAACAAAATGCATTAATATAGTACCGTGATAAGTATTATAATTAACTCAACCAAAAGCCTGTGATTTCATGATTTTTAATGTCACCTTCCCTCCCCACATCGTCTCAACATTACCATCTTAACAATTCATTTATACAGCACCCAAAAATGCCTGTAGGAAAATACATAAACATTATATGAGATGCAAATGTGACATCTGCCAGTTCAGTCTTGTAATTTTATCTTTTCCATCTTGGCCAAATTGGAGATTTTTCTTCAGGTACAAATTCACTTCCTTCTAAGTACTATGGGTTAAAAATTTAAAAATTTTAAAGAGAACAGTAAGAAGCTATGTTTCAGTACTGGAAAATGCCAGGATGGTTGTGCGACCCATGATTTCACAGTGTGGCCTCTTCCTGCCATTACTCCTGCAGTGTAACGGAGAAGTCTTAGTATGTACCAAGCAAGAGCACAGCACAGGAGACAACACTTTCATCACCTGATATGAGACTAAAACCAAGTGTGGACAGGAATATTAAATGGAGATCACCATTCAACCTTCATACATAAGAAAATGACTGATAACTTTGTCAGCTCTTTTTAGTGAGAGGATCTGAAAGATATATAAGAAAGTTCATAATCCAAAAGATATTGATTCTTTAACAAAAATAAAACATTGAAGCATTCACTAAGTTTATTCTTAACATCCCAGTATCAATCAGAAGATATTATGCTGAGAAATTGCCCTCTCTGGACCACCTTCGGTGAAGGAACTCACTGTTCCCTAGATGCCATCCAGTCCACTCAAATGTTTCCTCACTGAAGTTCCCTCTTCATATACTAGGGACCAGGGTTAGATGCTAAATCCAGGGAATTAAACCAGCATCGCCTTGACCTCAGACACTTACAATTAATGTTGTATGCATTCTTTAATTTTGAGTATTATTCTGAACAAATCTGACCAATCTGTGATTGCCTTAGTTCTCATCTATTGAAAATAGGTTGATGAGTGACAGAACTGCAATAAAAAAATGAACTCTGATAGACAAAATTAATACCAAAAAAAGCATGACTGACAAAAACTAAGGAGCAAATGTGATGCTTTTTTATTCTACCACCAAGTTAAGATGTATGTGTCTGTGTGTATGCTCATGTGTTTTAAGTGAAAATATAAATGTCTGGAGCAGGGTTCCTCTTTCCCCACAGCCCCGCCAGAATTTGTTATTGGTTGATTTCATGATAGCAGCCATTCTTTCTGGAGTGAAGTGGAATCTCAGCGTTGTTTTCATTTGCATCTCTCGAATGAAATGTCGTTCTTTTTAAAGGTTATATAACTAGAAGGTAACTGACAACTCAAGATGCTATTTGATTGTAACATTTTTACATTTATTTATAATTTATTTATATAATGCCTTTGTTTAAGATGGTTTATAGAGGCATAAAAATATAATAAAAATAATGTAAAAGAAAGAAAGATAAGGTAGAGAAAATATAAAGACAAGGAAGTAATTAGGAGATAGGAGTGAGATTAACATATAAATTGCAGTCAATTAAACCCTACTAGAAAAAAAGGCTAAAAACAGACCATAAATCTGATTCCAAGATTTCACATACAAAAACTACCATAGCTATAAAGTAAAGCAAAATCTGCTGCCAAGATCTCTCTTATGGCCTTTGTGATCCGGACCTTGATTATCTATCTTACTGAAATCTTTTCCTAGGGTCCTTAAAAAAAAGAAGAGGAAAGGAGAAGTGTCAACAACAGGGTGATACAATGTCAGAAACACTCTGTGGGTCACTGCTAGATTTGAGGGTGGAAAGGGGCCAAGGTCAAGGACTCAGGCATCCTCTAGAGTCAAGAAAGAGCAAGGAAGTGAATCCTCCAGAAGGAGTCAGCCATGACACCTTGACTGTAGCCCCATGAAACGCATGTTGGATTTCTGATCCACAGAACTGTAAGGCTATACATTTGTGCTGTTTTAAGCCACTGAAGTTGAGATAAGTTGGGAATGCAATGGGAAACTGATAGAGATTTGAATAAAAATCTTCCTCATGAGATAAGAATACAAATCAAAATATCAAAACATATTTGAAAAGAATAATAAGAAGAAAGGCCAATGGAATAAATTTAAGAGAAGTATCCACTATTAAAAAACACTTATATAAGTATAAAATTACTTGAAAATAAAGAAAACTTAAAAACTCAATCAGATGAAATGATAAATACATAAAGCATAAGAAGTTTAATACAGGCAGAATTAAATAATACCAAGTGCAGATGAAAAAGAACCAATTAGAAAAATGGAAACAAAATATGAATTGTCATTGAAATAAAAACTAATAGATTGAATAAACTCTAATCTCACCATATTAGCAGAGAGAATTAGTGGATTTCAAATAGTATTAACAAGAGACCAAGAGTGTACCTATGATGGCTAATTTTCAGGATCAACTTGCCTGGACAAAGGGGTGCCCAGACAGCTGGTGAAGCATTGTTTCCAGGTGTGTCTGGGTGTTTGAGAAGAAACTGGCATGTGAGTCAATGGAGCGTGTGTGAGGAAGACCCACCCTCATTTTGGACAGGATCGTCCTCCCGGCAGGGCAGGAAGAACAAACAGGCAGAGGAAGAGCTAGTGTCTCCCTGTCTTCCAGAGTGGGGTGCCCTTCTCTTCCTGCACATGGACATCAGGATTCTAACTCTTTAGCCTTTGGACTCTGACATAGACTCACAGCCTCCTGGGGCTTCAGGCTTTTGGCCTCAGAGTAAAAATTGCTCTATTGCTTGTATCGGTTCTGAGGCTTTCAAATTTGAATTGAGTCATCCTCCCAGAACCCAGGGCCTGCGGCTTGCAGGTGGCCTATCATGGGACTTCTCAGGCTCCATAAATCAAGGGGGCCAATTCCTCTAAGTCCCCTCTCATCTATCTATATCTATTTCTCTATCTATACCTATATCCTATTGGTTCTGTCTCTCTGGAGAACCCTGACCATAAACCATCCCAGAAAATAATGCAATGAAAACATGAAGGAGCAGCTAAAGAACATGGATAGAGACACTCCAAAATGTATCCAAAAGGAGACAGACAAGAGATTTCCAGAACTGAAGGAAGATATGTGGGAAAGTATACATTTGAGGTCCAAAGTTGGGCTTGGTGGCGTATGCCTGTAGTCTCAGCACTTGAGAAGCTGAGGCAGGAGGATCACCACGAGTCTGAGGACAACCTGAATTACAAAGCAAGACCCTGTCTCAAACAAACATTGAGGTCTGAGCAGGAAAACAATAAATCCACCTGTACAAACATCACGGAGAAATCGTGGCATATCAAGATAAATAAAATTGCTAAGAGAAAGAAAAAAATTATCTACAGAGGAAGACAATTATACTGGCAGCAGATTTCTCCTAACAGATTATAGAAATATATTATTAAATATTTTCTTCAGAATGTAAAGGACACAGAACTCTACCGCAGTTAAACTATTAGTTAAAAGTGAGCCAAATAGTAGATTAATATAATGAGAAAGCAGATTTACCATAAACTAATGAACCTTAATCTTCAGGGCTCCACATTGCTCAGACCTTTCTACTGCTGAGAGTGGCTGAAGGTTACAGAGTGCTCCTGACACAGAAAGACAGCACATCTGAGACTGCTCAGAGATTCCCGGTAGATTGTCTAGAGAGATCTCAGAATGAAAGCACCCAAATCTGAAAGGCTCTAATAATTATCAGGTCTCTTTCCTCTATTCTAGAAAAACATAAAATTCCATTCCATTCTATCCTTTCAAAAAACACAGTAACTCTGTATTTTTTTAAACAAGTTTCTTATAGTTTACTATGTAAGCTTCATACCCTGCACGTGCTTGCTTCGGCAAAAGGACAAGTAAATCTAGAAAAAGTAAAGGTTTAGATATAATATTAAACAGAAATTGGCATGTTTTGAGAAGCTTACCCAATAATAGAGTATTGAAGCATAAAGGTATAAGTAAATTTTGTATGAAAAAGATGTCTTAAAAATTCTAGTTCATATTAACATGGGTCGTTTTGGTATATGAAACCCTCCATCTAAAAGAAGACATCAGAAATACAGAAAATGTCTGGCCTGAAAAAGCCTTAGTGGATAATTTTATAGCAAATAATATGACACTTGAGATAGTTATTAACTGAATCTTTTTATAATCTGGGGGGAAGGAAGAACTAAGTGTTCCCTCTACGAATGAGATTTGAAGCTTTGCACCTCACACTGGGCCACATGGGCTTTTCAGCAGAGTCTGTCAGCAAGCCTTGGCATCATGATTAGGAATGGCTCTCAAACCCTCCCAGTGCAACACGCCTTCCCCAGTGCCTCTGGCCTAAGTTGACAATGGCTCTGTGGTATGATAGTGCAACATCAGAATCCACTCAGAGAATAGCCAGGATACCTTCAAAGATGGCATGAAGGAAGTTTTTCAGGAAAAAAGTGATAGACTAGCAACTTCTCAAAATATATGCCATTTAGTATGACTCTAAAGAAACTTAATGTGGGGCCACATTCTTTCACATGTGCTAAAATCCTTCTATGTCTTGCTGTCTTATCTAGACAATGAAATGAAGATACCTAACTCAGAGGAAGTGTTGTAAAATAAATTGAGCCTAGTGCCTCAGAATTTACCGCATTTGAAATTTAAGAGGCATCCAGAAAATATGTACGGACCACAGCAATATACCCTGTGTTGCTTGCTACCTGTGCTGAGATTCTATTTAAGTCTCCTCAGCAGACTGCTGATGAGTTTAAGGAAGAAAAAGGATACAAAAAGGTCATGAATAGCTCTGCCTGAGGACAGGAAAGAAACTCACAGAATCCAATTTCAAAAAAGGAATAAAAAGCGAGCAAGTGCTCACTGCCAGGTAAGTCACACTGCCAAGGAGCCCCATTGAAAAGACAGGTATCTGGCACCTTGCACTAGCACCATCTTAGCCTCTGTCATAATAAACTGGAAGAGCCTGTGAGCTCCTAAAGGCGAGAGACTATGTCTTATTCATAAATTGTATTCCCCAAACCTGCCACAATATATGGCACACAGAAAGTGCCAATAACACTTACGGATCTGATTAATAAAAGTTAGGACTGGATCTCTGAATAGGATAGTGAAGAAGTGCGGTTGCTGCCTATGCTGTCTAGCTATAGATGACTCCTGAGCTAATTCCAGGGAGGGGCTAAAACCTTCATAAGGTCTCTAGCCACAGGTCAGTGGCACTTCAACAGATGACCTGGAATTGAGTAAGAGAGTCTGTGAAAATAACTATGGTTCAAATTATTTACTATCAAATTGACTTTATGAGGAAGTATTAGTAAGCCAACTCATATTCATTTTCTATGGTTTACTTGAAGACAAGATAGATAATATTCATTCAGAATCAATTACATGTTTGGTTAGAATGCTTAGTAAATTAAGTCACAGACCCAACTATTTAGAAATTTCTCAATAATTGAAAACATAGTAAAGAATTAAGTACCTTTATTAAAAGCTTTTATTTTTAAGAACAACACCAATATTATTGTTTCTCTACAGTAAAGTGGCTGGTCATCCTGGCTTTACATTAGCATATCTTTCTAGGGGTCTTCTTAAAAATTCCAAACTCAGGGCCCAGGGATTTAGCTCAGTGGTGCCGCTGCCTGCCTCAAAAGCACAAGGTCCTGAGTTCAATCCCTGGTACCAAAAAAACCCAAAAAGCCTCCAAACCCAGATTTCATCCTACACATTCAACTTGCCCTCCAGGCATCAGCATTTCTGGAAGCTCTGCAAGGGGTGTCACTATGCAGATGAATTTGGGAAGCACTCCTCTAAAAGACTAAATCCCAGCAAACATTTCAGCCATCTAATCACTAAAATAGTAATGCTAAAGCATACAGAGCAGTTAGAGAGAAATAAACTACTGAAGTGTCTCAGGAAAACGTTTTTATGAAGTTTCAATGGAAAATGGGGAAAACAGCTTTTATATGAAGACTTGCTTTAAATGTTTCTGAAAGTTGGTTAAGTTCTGGTAGTACTGACAGGTCCAGCACTTTATTAAATAATATATTATGTAGAAGTAACTGTTCTTCAAGTCTGAAAAGTTGGGGCATGAGATGGATGTGATGAATATTTTACCTGTTCTTATAAGGTAATTCTCTAGCTATTTGGATGTCAATGCGTCTTCAAGGAAAAGTAAAGGAGCAAAAGAGATGATCACCAATATCAAAGATGTTGACAGAAGGAACAAGAAAATGACATCCAAGCATATTTGACTAAAGAAGCTATCTTTTTATTTCACTTAGGACAATAATGAATTAGTTACATTTTAAAACATATGCTATAACGATATCTAAGTGGTTAAGATGTTTTCATCACTGAAACTAAACCTCCAAAGAATATTTTACTTGCATTTCATAAAGAATATGAAAAGACAAAGTTACAGCAGACTATTAGGAAGAATATATTTATTGAAGTAATCTATATTTCCAAAGCACCTATCTTCTGTACAGAAATATTCTAAATACTGTGGGAATACAAAGTTGGTCCTTGTCCACAAAAGAGATTCTGACACATCCAACAAATATATATGGCTGAAATCTAAGAAAAATATCTATCAAGTGGACCCAGACTTGCTGCACTGTCATGTTTTCACCCTGTTAAAGGTATGCTATTATATCTGAAAGCCAACTACCTCCAGGACATCATTTAAAATTACAACCCTAAGAAAACAGCTTGGTTTAAGCCTAGGCCATTGATTATTATGATATTTCTAAAAAATGTTAAAGGATATTAAGACTTCAGCCTATCGTTAAGTGACTTCTTAGTTCTCTTAAGATTTCATATACCTGAGCAATCATTAGAAGTCAGTCATTACCTTGGACCCTCTCTTCCCCTTGATCTACCAATTAAAATTCTGTATTAGTGATTTTTTCTTTATAAAAACTAGATATAACAGGATATTAAATTGGGTTTCTGTCTCAGTTCATCTGAAACCCAAAAAGTTGAGAAAAAAAAATATTCATCAAACACTGCCAAAACAAATTTAAGTCAAAAGCAAGACAGTAGACCTCTTTTGCAGGACTTGCAAATAAAGTAGTCAAGAACCAGTTTTGCATTTCATTACCCACTCTGAGGATGTAAAGAGATAAAAGCAAACATTGGAAAAGCTACTTAGGGAAAATATATTGATATGTTGATATGTTGTGAATCCCAGTCTCCCTCCCTGCCCCATAAGGAAGCATGGGAATTAAAAGAGCCATTGGCATCCTAGTGGGCACAGAGGTCCGATTCACAGTTAAGAAAGCGAAGGAGCAGAAGTAGGCTCCTCCCTTCTCAGTCCACGGTTTGCAAGATAACTCTTCTCTTCTCAATCCATGGTCTAAGTTTCGGTTTCTTCTGGACCAAGGTGTGTGGAAGACTAGGACGGCTGATTTCCTTGTGTGTCAAATTTATCCCATTTTAATAGTGCTACTATTTAGTGAGCCTGTGTTGGATAATCCAAGGCT
Organism: Heterocephalus glaber; assembly: GCF_053883595.1. Taxonomy (NCBI): domain Eukaryota; kingdom Metazoa; phylum Chordata; class Mammalia; order Rodentia; family Bathyergidae; genus Heterocephalus; species Heterocephalus glaber. The sequence goes on along the minus strand of NW_028258156.1, from coordinate 18,326,297 downwards.
GCCCCTTCACAGAAGTCACTTCTCATTCCCCTCCAAAGTGCTAATTCTGTAGAAGTGGATTCTGTGGAGAAAACAAACTTACAGATTCTGAAGCCAAATTCACTAGCTTCAAAATTGTAACTCTTGTCTTTAAGGAACTTTGGAGGAAATAGTGTTAACCTCTGAGTTTAGTTCTTCCATCTGGAAGACAGAGGTAAGAAACCTCCTCAGGGTGCTAGGGCGAATAAAGGAAAGAACCAATGTATCTGCCCAGCACTAAAGGAACAGAACCCACGAGCCCCCCATCCCTCCCCAAACTGATACATTCTTTCGGCACACTCATGTCTTAGGGTCTGGTTTAAAGTGAAAAAACCTCTTTTTCTGCTTTTTTACCTGGCAGACTGCCACTCTTTTAAAAGCATTCCTAACAGACATGTAAATTATCTATTATGTGTAGATTTGCTATCAATTTTAGTAGCCTAAGTCTTCATTTTGTGGGTGACTTAGTGCTGGGCCTAATTACTACTGATGTCAACCTAGAAAATGTATTGTTTGGGGCTTAACTCTACTTTGAGCCTAATATATACCATATCTTTTCAGAAGTATTTTTAAGTCCCACCAACACATCTGTGCTATTCACTGGATATGAACAGAAGAAACCATAACTAGGTCAGTTGAAAAACACAGGATACACTCAAGTTCTTTTAGTCACTTTTGTCCAGAAAGCTTCAGGAAAGCTGAGTGGGCTGATTACAGGAAAAGAAATTAACAGATGAGAAAGCTGACTGAAGAGTAATGGCTAAAAGAAACATTCAGCACCCTACAAATGGGGAGAATAGGGTAGTAGGGTTTTTTTCCAGTGGTCTAAGTATTTTTATGCATTTCACTCTAAAAACAGAGGCTACTATGTGATTGCTTATATCTATATTGTCAGCATTTTTACTAAAACTATAATTTATTTTCCTCTTACATAAAAAGTTATTTTGTTTCTGAGGCTGCTGAATATTTTCCCTGGAGAGCCCAAGAAGGGCTCCCAGGAACTGAGTACATGCATCCAGTGGATAGAGCACAGGACAAAGAAACCTGAGACAGCCTGTCTCGGCTCTAAGCCTTCTGAAAAGTCACATCTACTCTTATCGTCATCAGAAAATACTTCTCAAGTGTTTGGAAACCCTTTAATGAAGCCTTTATAAATACCTGGTTATGTCAGTATAAAAATCCTCAGATGCACTACAGCACAAGCTTTCCTACTTGAAAATCTCCTAGGGAAAAATACTTGAGAAAATATCTACCTTTTGAAACATAAGTTGGCTAAAACAAGAAGAGCAGATTCACTCTAATTGTAGCTAGGCACAGAAGGCACTTTAAAAAGCATTTCAAAGCATTTACATATTGAAATATCTTTATTTCGATGGCAGGTTGTATCATTTCAAGACAAATTGTAATTGATTATATCACAAGCAGCCTGTTTTATTTTGTTTTGGTACCCGGGATCGAACTCGGGTGCGCTTGCGCAGCAGGCGGAGAAACCACTGAGCTAAATCCCCGGGCCTTGTTTTGTTTTTTGATACCAGGGATCCAACTCCAGACCTTGTGCTTGCGAAGCAGAAGGCAGGGTCACTGAACTAAATCCCCGCCCCTGTTTTTGTTTTGTTTTGTTTTTTAATACGGTAGCAAGAATAATGGTAACACTGTCTACTCAGGTTCCCCCTTTCGAACAGGTGCTTCTCCAGCTCTAGGCCCCACTTTAATAACCAGGTTCCATGTATGGTCACTCCCTGGTTCTTTCCTCTTCTAACTGGCATTTGTTTTTTCCTACCAAAATTCAGCGCCACTTAAGCTCAACTGTCTATATCATAGGACAGATGGACAAGAAAGTATAATTGAAAGGAACTTCAAGAAACACACCATGGACACCAACTCCATTCTGAGTCAAAGGTACCACATACCTTCGGATAAATACATGTATCTGTGCTGTCTCCATTCCACAAGACTTACTAAGAAGGAACTATATCAGATTATTACAGAATACTAAAATCCTTAATTCCCAAGCAAATAATTACTTTGTATTTTAAAGCAAATTAATCAAAGCTTTTGTGTTATTGAGGTATGGTAATCCAGAAAAAACAACTCATTTTTATAGAGAAATTAATTTATATGAAACATCACTAAGAGAAGAATCAGTGAAGTAATTAACATAAAGGGGGAAAATGAGTTTAGGGAAAGGAGCAAATCAGTGCACTAAAACCTTTAAAACTACCCTACTCGTGTGAAAGCATATTTTTAAAACTGAACTTAAAAATAATTCTATTTGATATATTTTAATATGCAGGAATTTAAAAATTCATCTATACATCAACTTTAAAAAGAAAACCATGCCTTACAGACAGAGATTTTTGAATCATTCTGTTGTTTTGACTTTTGGAATGTCCTTTTCTCTCTTTCAGCTATTTTTTAACCATGATAAGAGCTTCCCTGTCTTGAAGACATTTAAAAATACTTCATTTTGGAGAAACTATCAAAGGGACATCAACTGGCACATATGCTTGGCATCAGGGCACACCAAATGGCCCAATTAAACCATTTGCAGTCTTTGAAAGACACAAATTAAATGTACCCAAGAAATGTCAACTGGTTCCTCATGCAAAATTATCTTTGCCAATGAGCTATGCCTCAGGAACGGAGCACATTAATCCCTGCAGAAACCCAGGCGGTACCATTTGTCTCCAAGGCACAGGGGCTGACAGTTACCATAGAAGGGTTTTTCTAGCTGAACACAATAGGCACAAACACCTTCAGAGAGACAGAGTAGCTGACACATGAAATTGCCAGCACCGCCCCCTGTTGGAACTGAGTGCCCCACACCGTGTTCTAAAATAAGCCACAGGAGGAAAACTTCCACATTTCCAGTCTCCACAGGCAATTCTGCAACACTTCATAAGAAGCCTTCTCAATGTGATAAATTTGAAGAACATCATAGTGAAGGCTAGGGAAGAATTATTAACAAAATTACATACTCAAGCCACAGCTTCTGCACTGGAAAAGAAAAAGAATAAATTAATAGGAAACAGTTGGGCTAGCTCAAAAGTGACAGCAGGAATAGTAGCACAGATCTTATCTTTGCTCCCTGTCTCTAGCATGGACTTGGCATCTCAGAACTAAGTTCAGGCCTGGCACACATATGAGTGAGAAGACTGCACCTCAGAGCTCAGGAGCACTCAGCCTGTTGCTGCCCCTTCTCTTTGGAAGATTTTTCTTTCGCTAAGATGCTTGTCAGGAAGTCCCTGCTCCATGTGCTTGCCAACATTTGCCTGTCCTCTGTCCTCTGCATGGTCCACCTTTCTGCTCAGGTGCTGGTTCTGGATTGGTTTTGACCACTTCCTGCCTTAGCAAACTGCTCACCTGCTTTCAGAGATTGGCCCCTTGGCAAGGTGGTTTTCTGCCACTCTGCACAAGCTTAATTGGTGTTCATGATTAAGAACATATATAATGGCTCAAAAATGGTTCATTACACTTCAAAGAACACAGTAGGCAAAGAGATGAGGGAATGCAGGAGAAGGAAAATGACTTATAAAGCCCATAAAGACCAACCTAACTAGTAAATAAACATATATTTGAACTTGCTTCCCACGATTGTAGAATATGACAGGGTAAATTCTGGTGGCTAGTGCACTGTAATACCAGACACTCATTATATTGGCACATATGTGACAATAATATACTAAGCCCAGTGCTTTTAGAATGAGCCTATTTAATACAAACTTGTAGCATTTAATTGTCTTGAATATAGTATATAATTAACATTTTATTAAAGCCTAACATGAATAAGCTACATCATTTTAAATTTATCTTTAATCTTATATTCAAAGATGTATTTAAGAGCATGCCGATTATTTAAACAACCAGTGTATCCCTGAGTTATGCTCATGCCTATTTAGCATGGCATAGCATCTACCCAGCTTAATGTTACTTATGAAAATCCTCTAGTAAAAATAAAGGCAGTAACACTAATGGAAGCTTTATCATCTATAACATATTCAATTACATAAAACACTAATGACATTGTGTAAACCATGTAGGACTGGACAATGGCTGTGATGATTGCTCAGTGATAGCTTCCTGTCTCTGAGGCCTGGAGCAAAGATGAAGCATGAGATATAAAGACAGAGGGAGAGGAAGTCTGGAAAGTTACACACTACATTTACTAGGAAAATTGAGGTAAGTTCCTCTGAAGATACTGAAATATCCAAACCAGTGGCTATAAATTTTAAATACTTAAAATTGTTTGATGTGAAGTCCTTCCATCATAACACCAGAACCCCAAATCTACTTAATAGTGTTTCCCATACTAAGGTGGATTTCACTTCACTTCTAGCTATAATTACCTTGAATTCATTTTTGTTCACAGAGATGTCCCAAAACTGTTAGGAGCATTCTTCTTTTGAGTTCATAAAGTTCCCGACACTTTCCAGTGATTACTAATTTAAAAATCCCATCTATCAGACTTCCTTGCTCTACACTTGCAGAGCCTGCTTTCCACATGCGGTTCATTAGCATGATGCTTTCACCCATATGCAGGCTGGTGCCTTCCATGAGGTGGGCACCAGCCACCTGCCTCTTCCATTCCTCTGGAATATGGGAAAGACATATATTGGTGGGAGCTAACCATTCTTGGAGAAGACAAGATGATACCGAGGTACTTTAAAAAATATCTTTTTGAATTTAATTCTTATTCATTTGAGTCTAATACCAAATTTATTTTGCTAGTCTCTCAGAAGAGAAACATAACTCTTAAAATAATATGACAAATATCTCGTGGTTTATGTACTGTGGATACTTCTTTTAAAGAAGATTTAACAGTATTTACCAGTTATAGGAACCTTCATACATATTAAATGCAATTGAATAAATGACAGCCCAGGTCAAGATTGTGAGTGAAATAACACCTTGCAATGGCACTAAACCTAATAAATGTATCTTCTGTGTTGTGGATTAGGCTGAGGATTATCAAAACCCTCATCAACTGGATGCTCATTTGCTATTTTCAGCCTGATGAAATGCCACCTTTATCCAGATACAGAAATAAAATAATTAGACAATCATTGAAAAAACTTCTTTCCTTAATGTAAAAATATGGATCTTCATAAAAATTCTTATCTGTGAGGAATTTCTGCAATTGTGTGTCAAGACATACATCTATACAAGCATGCATGTATAAACACACATACATATGCAGAATATATATATATATGAATTACTATATATATGCATTCTAAGTGAAAGATTATTCAAATTTTTTCCACAGGGTCTTCATTGGATCTCTTATCATCACAATAATAAGGTTCAAAGTAACCAACATTTCCATTTCTGCAAAGGCAAGCCTCAAGAAAGTAAAATTGCAATGCCTTAAATTTCCATAAACTCATGAATTTGTTTTCTTTTGTCTGCTACAAAGCCAAATAAATGTAGATACAGGTATCCTAAGAAAGAATAAAGCCACATCCTTTCTAACTCAGGCTGTCATCCCAGTCAAAAACAATCTTACATTATGAGACAATAAAATATATCTACAGCTAGGCACGGTGGCACACACCTGTATTCCCAGCACTCAGAGAGTCTAAAGCAGGAGGATCAAGAGTTTAAGCCCACTCTGGGCAAATTAGCAACTTAGCAAGACCCTCTCTCAAAATAAAAAATAATAAAAGTCCTTGGGTCTGTAGCTCAGTGCTAATGTCCTGGGCATCCACACCCCCCAAACACACACACACAAATATACCTACAAAAATGTACAGTAAGATTACACTGATGTCACTATAAAATTATGGTGTGTGTTTTGGATTTATTTCTGAAATGCTCTGGCTAGCTTTTCTGAAATAATTCCAACTTCCATTTGAACATAGCAAACAATTCTAAGAAAGAAGCTGAAATACTCTGTAAGACATGGTCTTCTACAGTTAGAAGGTGCCCCCCAAAAGCTTAGTCCCTGGAAACTTGATTCATCAATGTGGTAGCATGGGGAGGTGAGGCTTAGTTGGTGATGTCTACATTATGGGTAGGATGCTCTTGAGTGGATTAATGCCTTTCTCAACAGAAAAACTTACCCTTTCATGAGAGTTCGGTCTGCTTTTCTCGCCCCTTATTTCCCTTTTCACTTTTCTACCATTCTATGAAGCAGCACAAAGCCTCATCAAAAGCAAAGATAGGAACCATGTTGTTAGACTTATCAGCCTTCATAGCTGAAAACCAAAATAAAGCTTTATTCTTTTTAAATCACTCAGTCACAAATATTTTTTATCACAATAGAAAATAGACTAACACACAGCCTGTATCCATTAAACATGAATTCAAGATCGAATTATAAATATTATTACAACGAAAGAGAATATGGTTCTTCGTGTTATACTGTATATATTAAAAAGAGATTCCTATGCTTCATAAAAATGAGACAACTAAACACAAGGGAATAAATAGATGTAATTCAGCTTTCCACATTACCTTCTAACCATTCTCTCTTAAAAATGAACCTTTGAGACTCCACAAAGTGTATCAGTATACAGAAATTCAAGAATAGTTATCCAGATTATTGCCACTTTCTCTGCCCACTGCAGAAATTAGCAGAGGTCTTAGGAAAACATTTATTAAGACAAAAGATCCAGTGTTCACTACCTGGAACTGTACTACCAAATTCCTACTTTAAGAAACAACAACAGCAAAAAAAAAAAAAAAAAAAAAAAAAAAAAAAAAAAATCAACCTAACTAAACTCAGAGCTGGGAGTGTCATTCAGCCATAGAGCACTTCCCTAGCTTATGCAATTCCCAGCACCTCAAAAACAAATAAAACTAAACCTCTGACAACTGAGCTGAATAACCAAAACATTTTTCTCAATTTTTCTTCAATAATTCATTACTTTTCTGCTTGTGAGGCTTTCTCACTATGCTTTCTCATTCCTTATGTCCCCTTTCTCACGTCTTATTAGTGGTGGCTAAGTAGCCAGTAATTCAGTCATATAAAATGAGACCATAAACTGAAAAAAAATTAAGTGCATGGTTTAAAGTATTTGAAATTATTTTTCACATATAAGATTATGAACAACTGAAACTTTCTCTAATTAGTCCAAGGACCACTAAGTACCTTCCCCTCTAGAGCCAATGATAATAGTCTAACAGCCTGCATTTATTTCTAGAAAATGTTTAGTTGTTTCAGACCTATTTCCCCTGCTGGACTAGGCACTTCAGAGGGGAAGACTATCATAGCAGAACCTCTGTTCTCCCAGGGTCAAAGCGGTTGACAGAACATCCAGGACACTCAATAAATGGCCATAGTTTGATTTTCATATATACTGGCATACATATTTGTCATTCACACATTCTGCTGACAAAGAGGATAGGCTTTGAGCCACCACTCAAAAAAAAATTTTTTTTTTTTGTACTGGGGATCGAACTCAGGTCCTTTCACTTGCGCAGCAGGCGGTGAAACCACTGAGCTAAATCCCCAGCCCCCACCACTCAAATTTTAACAGGAGCTCAGAAAGCAAATTCTCCCCTCGGGTAAACTTACTAGCCCTGGTATTTCATGTTGGTGACTTCCAGTGTCTGAAATTATGGCACTTGTACATGTCACAGGAAGCCAGAGCTCTTTCATTCAATGTATGTATATATAAATATAATTTTCCTTCATAGCATATGGTCATAAATTTAAGATTAAATACTTAATTGTGAAAGGAAAAAAAAGAACTGTTCTTGCTAGAATCCAAGTCCTGTGTGAAAGTAGCCAGTGCTGTCTCATTAGTTAGTAAGCTAATGGAAATGGTGCCAGTATTCCTTTCAGTGTCGAGAAAACAGAGCCTGCAATGTGCCAAGTCTTCACTGATTTATTTTTGTAAACAGCGGTGTAATAAACTCAAGGAAGTCAAAAAAGCAAATTTTAAAAAAATAAATATTCATTTGGAATCAAGATGGATATGACCTTTTTACCTAAGCCTGTTACTGACAATTCAGAAAGACTATGTGAACTAGCCAATCATTCATCTTAACTGCATTTGCAGGCATTACCACAACTCAGGTTTTAAAGTGCCCTCAATTTGGCATTCCTGTGGTTTTTATACAAGAAATCACATTATTTCACCCATGTTCCTTATTATTTTCTGACCTTTCAGGAAAACCTGATAATATGAAATAATACAGAAGAATTCCACTTTTCTTCTTCAGCATGCCTGCACATGATCCTCAGTTTGCAATGCACTGTATTTTGTAGGCATTCTATGAAGTTATCATACTGCAATTCAGAACTGCAAAGGTATAAGAGTCCAGCTATTTGAGTCTGGGTTCCAGTGATACTGGAGATGAAATATCACCTCCAAATGATATAATGGAAATATTATACTTTACTAGATGTCTGATACGCTGAGTTTGAGTTTTCTAAAACTGAAGAATGAATTCTAGGAACAACAGAGGTTAAGAATAGGAAGTATTTATTGAGAAGATAGCTCCTGAGAGGCAGGAGGGGTCCCAAATGGGTAGCTGAGGACCCCACTTTACAAGGAAGTTTTATAGAGCAAAAACCCCATGGGTACAACATGGATTAAAGCTATGATCAACCAATAAGGTTACAAGCATAGTTGATTAGGTAATAGTGATCCAATGGGGAAACCAGTCACGTAACAAGTATGCATGGAAAGAACAAAGACTTTTTGTAGGAAGTGATGGGTCCGGAGGTCTTGGTCACTCACCGGAGTGACTGTTATCTGTCTAGACTTCACTAGGCCCATGTTAACAGGTGTCTTGTCCTTTGGGGAAGTATGCAGGCCTGGTCATTTTGTCTTTATTTTGAGACCTGATCTCTAGAAGATGGATCTCCAGCCACGGTTGTAATATGTTTTACCTCTGTCCTGACTCTCTCGAGGGCTGAGGCCTATCTGATTGCCTATCATATTTCTACCTAACTTAGCTGTCTTTAACACTAGCCCTTGCTGGTTATAAAGATCGGAGCACATTATCTCAGCTTTCTAAGCTTCGGTGTTACATTTACAAGATGGCAATAATTTAGAATACATCTCATTGTTTTCTTAAAACAACTAAATGAATGAATTCATGTAAAATGCTCAGGGGAGCTGAGGACTCAATCGAAGTCAATAACAGTTAATTATTATTACGCATCAATATGAATAGTTATTTTAAAATAAGCTGTTATGAAAAATGAATTCTGTGCATATTTTCAGAGCTTACTTTCACTTTGTCTTTTGATTCAGATAATGTCTTAAAAGTTTAGGTATTTTAGATAAATTCACTTCTGCAATCTGTAAGCGACCTATGCTCTCAGGTTTCTGAGATGCACACCAAGCTATTTCAGTGGTGAAATGGCGTCTGGGCTGAGTCAGGTTCACAGACTGGAGGGAAGTGATATGACTGGGAGCACAGTGACTCAACCCTCTGGCCAATGAGCCACGTACACTAGTGAAAAGGCGATCAGTAAAGCAGGAAGGGCCAGGACCAAAGCGCAGAGTGACTGCCTGAGTCTGGACTTTGTAAACCAAGCAAGAGGATGCGCATCTTTGATAGTTTGCAGGAAGCCCAGGTAGCATGGTCTATGCGAGCTGGGAATGACAAGTCTGGGAGTCTATGGAGAGTCTCCTCTGGTTCAGAGACGACTGCCAGCTGCTCTGAAAGGAAAGCTGCAGGGAGGCTCGTTGTCTTGCTCCAGCCCTTCTTCGCCCTCACACTCTTCCTCTGCTCCTCCTATCTACCTGCCTCCAAATAAGTCTCAAGTCCTCAGGCTCTTCCCCACCCATGTGCACCGCCACCTCAATTGCTCTAACTGAGGTTTAAGAGGTCTTTTTCTTCCTACCCTATCCATCCAGGTTGCAAAATACATTGATTCTCCACGGTGCAGGCAAAGTAATATTTAAAAGTGTAAACTGAATGATTTTACTTATTTACATGAATCCCTTTCAGTGATTTTACTGTGACAGATCCATTAAAATCTATTTTCTTCTTCGCTGCCCTTCATTCACAATCATCTTGCTACATGAATATTCTTTGACTTATTCTTTGCATCAAGCTCTTTCCTGACACAGGAAACAGTATTCCCTCTTTATGGAACGCTATCCAGCAGCCATTGTATCATTTTCAAGCTGGCTCCCATCCAGATTTAGCAGCTCAGTGTACGGTTATCCCCTTCTCCATTCAGCCCACTTCCTCTGCTAGTCTCTAACTCAGGACCCTCTCTTTTCCTCCAAGAATTTTCGTCAACTTGGGGCCATTCTGTTTTGTGTTTATGTGTGTGTCTGAGAGGAGGGCTGGTTGGTTTGGTTTCTGTTTGTCTCCATATCAGGCTGTCAATTCTATGAGGGCAGGAAACACATCTGTTCAAGAATGAAGTGAGCATTCAATTAATATTTATTAAGGGAATCAATTAATGAACAAAGAATAAACAAATGTTAGAGGTTTTAAAGTGATAATCATTAACTTAAAAAAGAAAGCATAAGCAAAAAAGTTATTTTTGAAGGAAAATGAGAAAGGGTTAAAGAACTGCTTAAGAATATGACATTTTAAAAGACAGGGACCATGTTCTAGATACCACATCAGTTTGTTTACATTATTTATTTTAACCTCTGAAGTGTTTGCAAAGTCACTGGGCCAAATAGCTAATTATGTCCCCCCAGATCCACTCTCATTCTCTTCTACTGTGTATTGGAGAATTTAACCTCTAATGAAGCCTGGATTTAGCCTTTGGCTTCTTGGAGGTAATCTCTAGGCCCTTAGGAATAGTAGGAGTGTCTCTGATTGCCTGAGGGTCTTAGGTTATGCTTAGAATAGGATAGTCTAAGGATATGATTTAGGGTAGATGCTGGCCATATCAGAAAGACTAATAATGTGAATTAGGTTGTAGTTTTGACCCAGAGACTGAAATCAACCACATAAGCAATCAATCAATCAATCAGTCAATCAATCATGTCTGTGTTTATGGAGCTCCAAAACAAACTCTCAACACTGAGGTTGAGTGGCTCCCCTGGGTGGCAATACTCAGTGCATACTGTCATACATCTAGGCCAAGAAAGGAATGGGTCCTGATTCCAGAGGGACAGAAAAATGAGATGTACTTGTTACAGTTTGTGTCTAGATGACCCCCCAAAGTCTCACGTGATCACAGGCTATTTTAGAGGTGGCTGAATCTAGACTGTCTGATTGATTCATGGTGGGGCTAGGCCCAAGGGCACTAGGATTAAAGGCCTGAGTGCATCCACCCTAAGTAGTTTGAATAAGATAAAGGGGCCAGAGCCATGACAGGCTCTCTTGTTGCTTTTTGCTGCTTCTGCCTCCATGAATGGTTGCCCCTCTGCCACCCTGCCATGGAGCCGGCTGATTATGGACTGAAATCTCTATGAACTGTAAGCCTCATAAACCTTTTCTCCTTTAACTTTGAATGTTAGGTATTTTGTTTCAGCAACAAGAAAAAAGTAACTAACACAGAATTTATACCTATTCATGGGCTTCTTCCATTGTCTGATTTAACTTTGATTAATCTTCCTATAATAAACCACAACTACAAACAAAACAGCTTTCAGTGGGTGTGTGAATCCTCAAGTAAATTAAGGAATCTGAAAGTTGATTTGGGAAACTTCACCAAAAAAAAATATGGGCATTTTTTGGTATGGTTCAATCTAACCTTATAGTTGGCTTAAACTCTTGCATCCACTGTGATCTCTCACCTGGGAAGCCTCGTGGGTTACATAAATAGGCTCAACCTTTGCCTTAAAGCTGAGTGCAGACAATGGAGAGCCCAGATGAAGGCTAGAGAGAGGGAAAAGAGGGAACTTGGTATTTTCCAGGCGGCTTTCTCTTGGTAGGCCTGCCTCCAACTGGCTGTGTCCCTCTCTGAAAGAAAGTCACTGGTCCACCCCTCTTCCCTCTGGACAATCACATTTGTAATTAGATTAGTCCCTGTATAAATGAATCCTTCTTGACTTCTACTAGTTCAAATAGCCCATTTTTCTTCTTGCAGGAAGCCTCTCTGACAGAGGAAAGCACTATTTTATTAGAAAACAGGTTCAAATAGGTCAAAATAACTTGTATAACATCACATAGTGCATGGTAGAAGTAAGATTTGAACTTGGTTTGTCAAGGGGAGAGCATATAATCTTTCCATTATACTAAAAGAAAGGCTGACAAAGGAGATGAAGAAAGAAAAGCAACAAAAATAGTTTGAGAACTAGAAAACCTCATGGTCACGGCCCCTTAATAGTTAAGAGATTTGAGTAACAGACCAGGGATACAGTGTGGGAAGCAATGCAAAAGTACAAAACCCTGCAAAGAAACTCGAGTACTTAGTAACCCTTGGATTCAGTCAGTCTGCCACCAGCATATTTGAAGTTTGAACGATTAAATATATAAAGGAAAAATAAATGAAACCACACGAACATTATGCTCTGAATGTCTATTAACAATGAAAAGACTGTCCGTGTGTACATGTATCAGTGTGAGTAACACACTCACCTATACAAGTACATACTTATATAAAGAGACCACAGAGAATAAAGAGTAAGAGCAGGAAAGTGAGGAGACAGATGGCTAAATTTATTTTATGTATCACAAATAATTTCGTGACAATATTTGTGACTGATGTGCAGCATTTTTCATTGCAGGGAAGGAACATTTCATAATAAACTTTGGCAGAGAAAAATGTATTCTGTATAAAATAATTTCTTACATTTCCAAGATGATCGAAATTAACAAGCAAAAAGCAACAAGAAAAAAGTCACTGATGTTCATATTTTCATGAAGTCAATACACAGTTTGAATTGCCATTTTATGCATATTTTGCAAAACCATACTGCATCTCAGTTCTGGGGCTAAATAATGAAATGTGTAGTGTGGACTTTAAAATTTAGCAAAGGTTCTTTAATAAAACTACAAAATATTTTTGAAGAAAAACATCAACTAACAAAGTAAGATCATTCTAACTTACTATTGTTTTTAATATCTCTAACAACACAAATATAAAATTAAGGCAAGGAAAACCTCTTAGTGCTATTATAAGCCAATTTAACTAAAATATAAATATAGTGAACAACAACATTAAAAGATCCTATCCATTCTCTGAACTTTAAACATCCCAGGACAAACCATGAGGTCATTCTAATTTTAGAAAAGACATTCCAGAAGTCTAACTCAAATCCTTTTTGTTGTTCTGTCTATTGAATCAGTGGGTTAATCAGGGGGTAAAGCCAACTATCTCTTTGCCAACAACAATGAGAGCACAATTCTTTGACAGAATTGCTTTTTATTCAGCACTTGGTCTGGTACTCTGCCATGAAGGAAGTTTCAGCACATGGGCACTGGCAAAAAGAGACCAGATACAGTACTAAGGGTCAAGAGGCCTGCTTTGTAAACGATTCCTGTTGCAAGCTAAGCAAATAACTTCATTATTGGTCTTCTCTAATCCCCTCATCTTTAAATTGAGGAGAGGGCTGGACTAAATCCTGTTAAGCAAACAGAGTCTTTTCTTTTCACCAACTCCTTTTTTACTGGTGATGCCTGCCAGGGATGTGGAAGGATGCTTTGTGCTCAGCGGGAAGAAGCACTACGATCACTCAGCAATGTCTGTGGTGGGGAAGCTGCAGTAAAATGCTGCTTATCTGACATATCTGTACTATATGAGTATTGAGCAGCCTTTAATTGCAAACATTTACAGAATAAGAAATAATAATGAACTACACCAATATGCCATGAAGAGTGATGGACCTGAGTTTTGTATCTATAAATTAAAAGGTTATCATAGAGAATATCTAATGTCTCTTAAAGCCACAACATGGTGTTTCTATGTAGAAAATGTTTTTATATCTTTTCATAGCTATTTAGAGATTAATGATTACGATGAAGACTAATAATTATATTGACCAATGATAAAAGTTCATGCATATATCCAAAGACAGTCTTTTAGATGCTTCTGCCAAGGTACTAGTAACTCCACCCAACTACTATTTACATGGAAGACAGATGGGGAACAGAATCCTTCCTGGAGACACAGCTCAGGTGGAAGGGTAGCTATAGTAATCACAAACAATTGACACTCAAGTTCTCTTTAGAGCTTCCAGAATGTTCATTTGAACCATTCTCTGAGGCAAAAAGACAAGACAACATCTCACTGAAACGTTCTTCTACTATTTACAAATGCAACATGAATGTTTCGGCTTTGGCCACACAGCTCAGGTGGAAGGGTAGCTATAGTAATCACAAACAATTGACACTCAAGTTCTCTTTAGAGCTTCCAGAATGTGCATTTGAACCATTCTCTGAGGCAAAAAGACAAGACAACATCTCACTGAAACATTCTTCTACTATTTACAAATGCAACATGAATGTTTCGGCTTTGGCCACAGCCATCCCCGAAGTTTTACAACCAGATATTTCCTCCAAAGACTGTCCATGGGTAACAGAAGAGAGGAGAAAACTGTTACCATGAACCTCATGACAGAGATTTATAGACTGGAAGGAAAATGGTTTTTAGCTAAAGTAGCTTATATTTTTGTTAGGAAAGTAGGACTAGATATAAAATGGTAGCGAGAAAAACACCTACCAATGTGTAAAGTCCAAAGAAGCTTTGAATAATGAAAAGACAGCTATAAATTCAACAGGAAGAAAACAGTGAGTGCCATAAAGCTGCAAAGGGTTGCAGGCTCACCTCAAAAGAAAGCCTTTGCCTCTGAAAATGCCAGCAATCCAATGTGCTACAAAACATTTTCCCAAAGTTTAAAATAGAACATTGCATGGCTGCACTCCTGAACATTGTCAGGCCAAATTGTAATTAGTGTTCAGTTAATGAATACTAGCATTTAAAAAAGGAAGTATATAGAGGCAAGAGCTAGAAAACTTTGGGGTTTTTTGGGGGGATTGCTGTTAAACAATAATGTTATCTGTATAGAAAAGAACAGATGAGTGGACAATTTTAAGGAAAAAAGAGTGATAAAAGACTTAATCAGGATAAGATGAAAGCATATGTGTCAAATGTCATGCACCAAGGGTACTATATTTGTAGAGTCCCTGTACTCCGTAACTATTCTACAAGTTTGATTTTTTAAATTAAAAGCTAGTTTCAAAAATATTGGATCTTTGAGATGACTTTATTTTCATTTCATCTCATATTCTTGTACAGATGTGAGACTATGTTCTCAGCAATATTTTCTTTTGATGGCCATTTTCCTCTTAGAAGCATGGCAAACAGAAAAGAAACATCCCATTTGCTTATTGTGTCCATCTGCTTGCCAGTGCAATATTATTCCCTGTGGAATTATTTTTACTACTTCTCAAGCCCATATTTAGGAGTCTGAAATGTGTAGGATTTCACCACTTCCCTTGAGAAGTTTCTTCTGTTAATTGTCATCTGCTGAAATACAGGTTGTCCTGAAAGGTTTTGTTAGGTGTATTACCAATCATGTAGCAGAACTCTGCCACTCCAGAAGATAAGACTTATTTCTAATGGTCTGTACACCAACTTCTTAAATTGTTAACCTTTGACTTCTTTATAAGGAAATTTGAGAAATGTATATGTAGGATAAATTGTTATGCAATAAGTGTGTGTATTATGTATACTGACAGTCCTCTGTGCCCTCTTACTCTGTGGCCTGTCACCAGAGCATAGGGCAATATCCAAGCTCTGATATCCAAGTTCTGAATGGAAAATACTTTTGTGTAGAAAATACTTCCTGGATTCTACTTTGTTACCCAGTGATTCTGACTGCTGAATTATAAACACATAAAACATGAGAGCTAGAAGAGACTTGAGAGACAACCAGGTATAATCTCCTTATTTTATAGACAAAGAAATAAAGCCCATAAGGGCTGAAATGCTTACTCAAAGTAATACATTAAGTTGAGGTCAAAGGCAGACTAAAAAACCTGGCTCATTCACTCCTCACCTATAATCTATCTACCATGAAGCCTTATCATATGGTTCAGAGTCTTTTAACTGATCATCACTTTAAATGTTTGAGAGAATTTATAGAATATTAATTTGCTTTTCATAAACACTGCTGGCAATAAACGTTCAAAGCAAGATTTATTTCTAGCATTGCTGAAAAAGCTTGCTTTCCTAAGGTTCAGCATAAAACCCAGTTAATCTTGGTCCCATGTAAAATACATAGGCACATGAGGCATATCTTTAGTCCTTTCACTTTTAGACATATTTCTGCCTAAATGCTTGGCCCTCTGCCAACTAACTAGTATTCTCTAAATAATATTTAGATCACTTCAGAAAATGGAAGTCAGCTCACTGAGATTTCATCCATTCAGACACAGCTGGGAATCAACATTCTAATGTTCTTGCTAATGGGGCTTGAATACAAGAGGAGACGGTGACAGAGTATAGGTTTTTTCTAGAATATGTTTCTTAACTTCCAAAAACATTTGAATATATATTTTCTTCTTTCATGTCTGTTTCTGGCCAAGATTGTAATCACATATGAGATTTCAGGGATAAGGGTAGTTTTGCAGTACATTTGTTTAAAAAAAAAACAAAAAAACAGAAATGCTGAAAATCTGTAAAGAATCTATACAAATAGAATCTTTGAGAAACAAGAAATCTGGAAGAATTTAGCCACATGCAAGTAACTGATAAGTTACCATTCAATGAATGACAGAGATCAGATGTTTCTTAGAATAGACTGAAGATAATATGAATCAAGGGGACAAGTGATATAAGGCAATGAGCTCAAGAAGCTTGATTGAAATGGGAGCTGAAAAATGTGACACATATTTTTAAATAACTTGTTTTCAATTTTCAAATTTATAAATATTAGTTGCCAATTCTCATAGTCAATATTCTGTTTTCACAGTACTCAAACTTGCCCAAACATTAATATACTTCTTTTTTTCTTAAGAAAATTTCCACTCTTAGATTCCATGAAAGAAAGCACTTTCAACTTTTTTTTTCCCTCCATGCTCTTCATTCTCCTATCCTAGCCTTTCCATGCCTGCTTCACGTTAAATGGTGCCCCAAGTCAAATCCTGAGACCTTTGTGTACTCTTTTGCCACGTTGTTCACCTCAAGACATGCTGATAACTTCTATTTACCCCTTAAACACAAATTTCTCCTCTGAGCTCCATCCCTGTATATCTAAAATATAAAGCATCCACTATTTGGCTGAAAGGCACACCAAGCTCAGTATTCTGGAATAAACAGAGAAAAAATGCTCTACTTTTTGTTTACAGCAAATTTAATCTTCTCAGCCTTCTACTTGATAGCTATCAGAAAACCAAATAAACCAAGTATCTCATCTCCCTTAAGTTTGGTCTACTCTACTGGCTTCAGAATTATACATATAATAATTTCTCTCTAAGGGAAATACCTTTCTTCGAGTACACTGGATGGAGTACCTCTCCTCATGGCATTGTAGAGGGGTCCACTGATTTCATGATTCTGCATAAGTACCAGGTCCTTGTTTCTCATCATGGACCAGCAACATTAACATCTTCTGGGAGGATCACCATAAGAAGTATCTCAGGGTAAGCTCTAGGCCTAAGGCATGAGAATCTGCATTTCAACAAGATCTTCAGGTGACTCACAAGTCTGAGAAGCACTACAGAGCTGACGTCTACTCAGCATGCACCTGACTGCTTGTCCTGCTGACACACAGAGCTGCAATCTATGGCTGGTACCACTTTTGTGGGGTTGTTTTCTTTAGCTTTGTTTTGTTTTTGACAGGCTGACTGGTTGGATTTGGAGGTTTTATTGTCTCCATTAGTTTGCTCAGAGACTGGTAGTTGTTTGTACCAAAACCAGCCTCACTTGAGCTCCTACTGGCAACAATCTCCTTAATGAAGGACTTGTCTCCCAATCAGTCTGGCCACAGTCCTCAATGTCTCTCAACCCAGCATCTGTAATTTCAGAAAACTAAATCCTAGGCAATTTTTCTGCTGATTTGGTGGTGTGGTCAAACTTCTGTGGTACATGACAAAAGTAATGGAGGAATGAAAAAGTGATATTTTACCAGAGACCTAGGCATAATTCCCTTACCCATCTCCAATCTAAAGCCATAGAGCACTTTGGAAGATACCTATCCAACCACCTTATTTTCAGTCCGCTTTCCTCTTTTCTCCTTAAAACTCCTTGAGGCAAAATAAAAGTCCACTACATCTTATTTTTCTTCTTTCTGATTCCAACTAGGCCCTCCGCTAACTAGGGAAAATTGTATGAGCTGAGTCATGGCTCAGGTAGATACGGGAAAATCTTACCTCAAGACAAAAGCCTGGCTTCCTGTATTTGGTCCAGAAATTCACATCATAGGCTCTGGGTAGCAGTTGTTTCTTGTGCTTGTTTTTAAACTATATTTCTGAAAAAACAGAGCTGAATAACATACTGACTACTTCTTGGAACTCTGTCTGTTACAAATTTTAATCTCTCTTCAGGGAAATGAATGACCAGAGCTGATGAGGGGAAGGGTTTTTGTTTGTTTATTTTACTCGGTTGAGCAAAACTTTAAAATTTTAAACACGTTCAAACATTATCTTTCCAATATATGGGGGAAACACCATTTGGGGATGAGGACAATTTGCTCACCTCTCATAATCCCACATCTCACTTAATAGCACCGCCTTCCAACTGGGTACCTTCATCACACTGGCTGCCCTACTGTCCACCACAATGTACGAGTCTTGCTTAGGTCATCTTTTCTATATCCCTTATAATCCATGGACACTCTTTTTAGGTTTAAATTTAAAATCTTTGGAATGCCAGCATCTCTCACTGTTTCCTCAGCTACCATGGAGGCCAGCCGAGTCATCAGCATGTGCTTCTCCCCCTAACTCCTTCCCACCTTTAGCCAATTCTCCGCACAGCAGCCCAGGTATTTCAGAAACAGTGAATTTAAAAAGCAATAAATGCAATAATATCTGTAACCTTCCTAAAGCCATCTACCAGTTTCAAGTTACAATTAAAATCTAATTCCTCTCCATGAACTTTCAGGAAAGCAATCTGTAGTGTGTGCAGATGGTGTGGTGGTACACATCTGTAATTGCAGGTACTGAGGAGGCTGGAAAAGGAGGATCACAAATGGGAGCACACCTATTTAATGAGACTCCGTATCAAAAAATGTAAAAATGGCTGAGGATGGAGTTCAGTGCAAAGGCCCAAGTACATGTGTGTGATGGACCACAAATCTTTTGTTCTATAAAGTTGAAAGTCACTTCCAACAATCCTATCCTATGCTGCTTATTCACTGCATTATTTAGTACTTCATATTAGTCTAGACTACTGAAAAATCATTTAGGAAAACAAATGCCCTGACCAATATCTGAGGAATGGATCACCTATAAGTTTTATGGCATAATTTTAAAAACATGTAGTATTTTCTTACATATGAATAAGAATAACAAAACAAAGTATATCAAATTGTGTATCATGCCTTTTTTGACAGGTGAATGTTCTATGCCCTACTTCTTTATCCTCCTTCAGTTTTCTAAATTTTCTTTCATAAACTTATGCTACTAATAAATATTTATAGACACAGCATTTACTTAAATAGTATAAAACAAATAAAAATCAGTGAATATTTCTTTTAGGTAAATATGACTTTTTTCTAAACCTACTTTAAAAAATATAATACTATAGAACAGTCATTTATTTGTATTTGAATTAACTCTACTTTACTCTTCATTACAATTTTATCTGCCCTGACAAGATTTTACTTAGGGCCTTAATTCAATGTTCCAAATCACATGTGAGACACTGACTAATTGAAGACAAAGGTACATCTGAGTATACATATTGAAGAATATAAATTATCAAAAATTACTAAATGAGCTTCTAAATTGGCAATTATAGATTTGTAATAGTAAGAACTAAATACCTTGTTTTCATTCAAACTATAATCTCTTTGGTCCACTCACAAATTCAAGCCTTCTAAACTTACTTCTCCAAATGAAATGACTGTTGGTGTTAATTGAAATGTATGATTGTTACAGCAGACTGAAGATCTTATTGCTCCAGGCAGACCCAGAATTATAATGAATATCTGATATTTCATGGTACCTGGAGACATTCTGAGAGCTCTCCCATTAAGAGAATGAAATACAAATATAACCACTGTAGGGTTGAAACAAAGCAAAGGTGTTTGGCAGACAGATTTGACCTACTTCTTTCATTGTAATTTTATCCTACATATGTATAAATATATACACACAAACTAGGTTTTATAGTTTCAAAAAGGATTTAGCTCAGTGGTGCCGCCACCTGCCTCACAAGCCCACGGTCCCTAGTTCAAGTCCCGGTACCAAAAACAAAAAGATTTATAGGTGATTGAAAGGACACAGAGAGATTAGAATTTGCTATCCAAGTATTAAAATAAGTTAAACATTTGCTGCCTCCATAATTTAACACTCGATTAAGCCAGGCTAAGGGTCATCTATAGATGCTGAGTTTGCTATATTTTTCTCATATCAAATCATTTGGTTTAATTTCCTTACTGAACGCCTACCTAATCTGTGTCAGGCATTATGTTGAATACCAGGAATATAACAATGCAGACGTCCTTGTCTCGGCCAAAGCTTGACAGGATAACCTATAAGGGGTCTAATGCATATTCATTTTGACAACAGAAACCTCACCAAAAGCCCCAGAATTAGAAGAATTTTCTTGTCAGCAACCTACACTGCTAAACATACACTCTAAGTAAATACTCAGTAGACACATCAGATCAGAAACAGCTGGCAGCTTCAAGATGTTCATTTCAAAATGCACTGAAGCCCCATAATCAGAACTAGTGAGGCTATTATTGATACGATAAGTATTTGTGTACTCTCATATGAATAAACTTTCTTTTGTTCATGGTTTCAATCTAAGGGCCTTTAGTGATGTTGGAATTCCCCAATTAATGTCACAAAATGACTTAATTTCTCCCTCAATTCTACTGAGCTTGACTTTCTTAAAATTTTGTCAGGCAGAAAAATCTTCAGATATACCCTTGATGTAATGCATGTGTATTAAAAATGTGTGACTGCCTCACACATAGTTAAAGAGACTAAAGAAAAAAGGAAAGGTTTTTAAACACAAGACTTTCTGACAAAGCTGTTGACTTTTCACATTTATTAATTTTATTCTATTGATCTTTAAGAATCTGTGAAGGAAATAAAGCTGTACTTGCTTATTATGCTTGTATCTAAGTTTTAGAAACTTCAGTGCCTCGTCTTAACACTGGTGTTCCAAAGAGAGACTTTGAGCAGGCCCCATATGTAGAAACCACCCTAAGGCTCTGGGCTATGACTCCAAAGATCTCATTCAATCATGGATTCTCATGGAAGAAGTCATCTAACTACTGTGATTGTCAGTGAAACAGTAAAACAGCAAGTCACCTATGAACATTTATTAATTTCTGCACATGTGGATTAATCAGTGCATTGATATGTCTTGGTTGATGAAAAATTTAAAGTAGCTCAAAATAAAAGTAATGCTGCCTCCCTTCTCTGACTTTCTACTTTGTGCAGAAGTGGCGTCTGCCCTGTTCAGAAAATGCCAGCTAACCACATCACAAAATAGAGAAGGGAATGATAAAAAGTACACTGCTATCAAAGTGTCATAAATCCCACTTTCCAGGGTGAGCAAGAAAGGAAAATCTCTCGATTTTTGGTAGTAGCTCCTCTCTTTGCTGAGGGTTGACAGGAGCGAGGGAGAGGAGAGGAGCCTCCTAGCAGCAGGGTTTTCTCACTCCATGTCTGAACTGGATGCTCATTAACGAACACCCAGCACCAATTTGCAGTAGCCATTCTGAATTTAACAGTGACAGTTTGGAGCCTGCAAACTGAAGTCTGACTCTGAACCTGTGTTTGCTTATTGGAGCACGGGTAGAACTGCATCACTGAGTTATAAAGACACTGGGAAAATTGAGATTAATATGAGGATCCATATTTTGTGCTTCCTCTGCTATACGTCACACTTCTCACCGAGACCCTAACAAGAGCAGGAATTGAGAATAGGTCAGGAGAACATCTGCTTTGCTTATTTGGATTACGTGGGCAGGCAAAGGAATTTGCTTTTATAACACTGAAATAACTTGGAATGCGGCAAAAATAAATGCACCTTCTGTCTCATGGAATGTTATTACAGTACGATGCTTTGTGAATGCTTGGTGGCATTTGCAAGCATTTTTTGTTCCCCTCATTTCTTTCTCGGCTCCATAATGCAATCCTCATGGTTTGAGCACTAGACTTCAAATGAGACATCTATTCAGAGCATGTTCAGACAAAATGAGTGGTTTCCTTAGTAATGGGAACTATGTGAAAGCCTTCAGCACAGCCCTACCAGCCAGCCAGGCTTTCTCTGAGCTTGGGGTTCACACATAGGCTCTCGGTGATCATTACGTAGTGGGAATGCACCCTCAGAGTCCAAAGGGGCCAAAGCACTTAATACTCACTGGATTTCTAATAAAATGTGCCCTTTACAAATCCTTAAGGATGTAAGAAGTACTCTGAATGGTGAGAGGTAATTTACTCATTTTCTACATCATTTCTATGGAATGGAGAGATAAGCAACTATAAAAAAGAGACATACGTTAACTTTCATGATTATGTTTCAAACGTTTCCTTACCTTAAAAAGTTAAGCTTCTCTTATTATTTTTCTGTCTATGCCTCAAGACTACTGCTTCTGATTTTCCAGGTTCATGCCTAGCAATTGTCCCCAAGAAACCTTTGAAATTTTGTTGCTAAAACAGGGTAAGACGGGGTGCAAGTTTTGCCTTTTTATAGACTTAACTACATCAAAAAATAAAACAGCAAAGTAGTGTCATGTACACCAATGCTGAAACTTTGTGTTTGTGGATTTTGCTTCAGGACAAGACAACATCTTACAAAAGAGCAGGTTTTCCTAACTGAGTAAAAGATTTGTCCTTCTTCTTAAGTATATATCTTCTTAAGATAGTCAAAAAGAGACAGCTATCCTGAAATAAAAACCAATGTTTAAATAACAACAAAAGCTGAGTTACTATAATGCTTATCTTTGAAAATAATTCCTTACAAATATCCTCATACTCTACCAATCATCCCATCAGGAGGATAAAAATGCAGTCAAATATTATGATATGAGGTGGGAAAATGAGGTACGGCCAAATTATTTCAGAATTCTATCTACTGTGAATGTGTTGTGTTAATCAGGTTACAAATAAATAAACATAGGAAGAAAAATTGTACTATAGAGCATGCAAAAAAGAGCAAAATAAGAGCTTCATATAATACTTGAAGAGAAAAGGTTTTTTAAAAATTAATTTTATTGGTACATTTTAGGTATACAATATAATGATATTCATCATTGGAAGTTTGTACCTTTACATAATCTCTCTTGGTTCTTATTTTTTCCCCTTTCCCTTGCCCTTCCTTCAACCCCTCCATCCCTCCCTGACTCATCTCCCAGCCCTAGCTCCTCAGTAGTTCAGACTGCAAAAGTTTCCTCAATAACCTCAGTTTCCTCTCTGGTGTAAAAAGGAAAATCCCTGGTTGGTTTCTAGTACTGTATGAATAAAAGAAAATATAGCAGTGCTTACAAAGTGTCAGTGTCTTGCATAAAGTTGAACACAATAAATGCTATTTATCATTATTCTAGGTATTTTCATTATTTCTACATACATGATTTCTACGTTTACATAGTAATACATATTTCAAAGTATGATCTATTTCATTGTGTTTTGTGGGTAGCTCAAGGAAAATGATTTGTATTTCCCTGAATAACAACAGTAACAAATACAACAAAAAGAGCAGCAATACTAAATTTGCTGTCGAAAAGAGTATTGCATCACTGTCCTTGGTAGTTGGAGCATTTTTTTCTCAGAAATTTTGATGGATTTTTCTTCATGGCTCATATTCATCATATCAGTTCTCTATGTAATCAAGAGAAGGTATCTCTGATCCAGTTGGCCATGGATTATGGCTAACTGTCTCACACAAGTATCAAAGCACAACCTTGCTCTCATTTAGACGAGTCTACATATCACAATTATACATTTAAAGACTTGATGCTGTTATGCTTAAATACTTTGCAATATTACTTTCCTCTCCATCAAACCTCTACTTAAAATTCACCCATCCATTTATTCAACAATACATTCAGATCAATTACTCCGTGTTATAGGCCCAGAAGCAAAGCAGTGAACCCAGTCTCTCGAGACAGGGAACAGACTTCCTGGAAGGAATAAGTTAACTCAAGACTAAACAGTGCACACTGGGGCAGCCTTGTTAACCACAAGCATCTGCCTGATCCATGTGCTGCAGGAGGAGAAGAAGCATTTAGAAGGGATGAGACCGGAAGCAAGGAATTTAGGAACAGCTATAGCAACTAAGGTAAGAGATGATGAAGGCCTAGCAGAAAACCAACAGGATCAAGACAATCTAGGAATAAAATGAGCAGATTTCATTAATTGGTTGAATGAAATATATGAGGTAAAAGAAAAAACAAAGATCCTGGACTTCTCTACGTAACTTGGTAGTGATACTACAACAAAAATATAAAAACAAAGGAAGAAAAGCTATTTAGGGAGAGCCTTGTGGTTAGTTATAGACATGTAGAGTACAACAAGACACTTCAGTGCCACACAAGTAGAGATATTTCTGAGAGGTCTGAGGAGTACAGACAGATAAAAGAATTATATATGCAGAGGCAGAGATGTAGGTGTGAGAGTAATGAGCATATAAATACAAGAGATGTTATCAAAAAAGCTCACAGAGCAGTAAGCAAAAGAACAACCCTCAGATTAATACTTTGGAGGTAGATGACACTGCCATGAGAGCGGACAGAATGTGCAGGCCAGAAAGACAATGACTAGGGGGAACTGTTGTGCCGGAACCAAGATGAGAGGGCACTGATGGCATTCTAAGGTGGAATTTCAGTACCAGAGATTAGGTGAGAAGCCAGATAAAAATGACCTATTGACTTAAGTAGAAAGTTAGGCCACGGCTCATAGGAAATGTTGAGAACATCTTTGGGGAACTGAACTGAGGAGGAGAGACATGGAAAGGTAGGATATGGTTAAAGATTTAAGGGAGACTTGTTATTTTGGTATGAATAAAAATGAAGCCTATCTATGGATTTTATGGAAATATGTCACTTACAAGGTAGAGTGGGGAAGAAGACTGCTGGATTAATTCCTGAGTACATGAGAGTAGAAAGAATGCAGAAAGAGAAGAACATAGAGACTGACGATGAGAAAATTTCTCATCCTTTGAGGAGAGAAAGAGAGACAGGATGAGTTTAGATTATAATACATTAGTAGTTGTGAAATAAAGGGAGTTGAAACCTAAAGGCCCAAATCCAGTAAATTTTAAAGCAAGGACATTTTCCTAAAAATAAAGCCATTACAATGGGATGTTAAACAGGGTGCTAAAGTTTAGAATTGTCCTTGAAGATAATGAAGCAAAGGACAATTTAGGACGTACTTAAGGCTGGGAGGGCCCTGCTGCAGACCCAGCAGCAACATGACCCTGCACGTTTAGAGTGGGCACCAGTGGGCAGAACTGTGCCATCTCTCGGAACACTCTGCCTCATGGAAACAGGAACAAAGAACAAAGAGCTCAGCACGGTCCAGAGCTTGTTACTGGACATGGGAAGAGAGCAGGAGAATGAATCAAAGTGACCGATATGGTTTAGACAATGACCTTTAGTGGGTAGGAAAGGAAAAAGTATGAGAATGATCAGGAAGGAAAGAATGGCCACCGGACATCTGAAGTATTTGTGGTGTCAAGAAGCAGATACAGGAGGAGCAGAGTTTAAATGAGCCAGATGGATAGAGGGTTAGGATCAAAGAAGAACATTCAACTCAAGATTTCCAGGTAAAACACATCCACCTACCAAGAAGACATACATGTCCCTGGGAATGGGCCTCTGAAATGAAGGGAAAGTTATCTTCATTTAAGGAGATTTAGTAATTGCTGGCTGATTTTATATCTAAAGGTTGAAATCCCCTAAGATTTTAGTAATAGCTAAGGAGGAAAAGAACACTCACTGCTTACCAGACATCAAGCCTCAAATCTACTGAGATCTAGGAGAGTGGCAGCAAAGGTAAAGGGAAGGTAATGAGTGTTTGTGTTATAGGGAAGATGAAAATAATTAATGGATTATAATTGGTATCTGGAAGCCACAGGAAATGCAGAAGCACGATATCCCATCACACACATGGTCATGCCCATACACACGACACAGCCAGCCCCATGGGGTGAGAAAATGAGAGGCCTCAAAATAGGCAAGATTTATGAAAATACAATCAGGTCCTAGAAGGAGATTAGATTTTACTCAAGGAAGGAAATGGAAAAAGAGACCCAAGAAATAACAGGATGACAAATCTACTTATAACTGAATAACAGGAAAAGTGAAAAGATTTAGGAATATTCATGTAATCCTATTAGAATATGATAGAGTTAAAGATAATTTTAAGATTTAAGGACCAAAATTCATCAGTGGTATCATTGATACAGGAATCTCCCATCTAGTCTACATCCTTACTAGCCATAATGAGTGACTTTTATTTCTGAAAACACCTACCCTACACTAAGGAATAAGTCTATGAATGATCACTAAAAGATTAGACAGAACTTTAGCTCTGGGCTTCCTATACTTTCTATCAATGAAGAAAGAGAATCAGATGAGAATGATAACAGCCACCTTTGTTCTCCAATCTAGTACAAGTGAAGATGACATAAAATATTCATGAAAATTCAAATGATTCTTTAACTTCTGGATGGTACAACTTAACTACATGCCTAAGTGTTTTACTGACAAAGAAGTTTGCTTTCTCCTCGTGAGAAATCACTGCCTCAGTTTTTAACTTGGATTACAAACTAGTAATGTTCATTAGGCCACTTTATAAACAAACCCATATCAAAGCAAAGAAAATACCAACAGAGTTTGCATAAGAATATTGCCTCAGGAGAAAAGTATGATCTGGGGCTTCCCTGGTTCTTAATTTTTGCCTGTAATTTATACGAACATATATGCCATCTCGGTTCTTGGAGTTTAATTTTTGCCAAGAACTTTGATGAACTCAACTGTATTTGATAAGTACTAATCAAAGAACATAAAAAAGCAGAAGAGACAGGCAAAGAAAAAGACCAGGTTAAGAAATATTCTATTATCTCATAAAGAATAGCTTTATTATAAACAACCTTATGTGTAACTGAGGTTGCCAGTCTGACAAAATCTATCCCCTTGAGGGGATTCTCTTGATTTAGGCTTTTTTTAAAAAAAAAAAAATGAATGACTCTGATTGTACTCCAACTTTGAAATAAAATGAGCACACAAAAGGCAGTAGCAGATTACTCCTTTCAAAAATACAAAGTGTACTGCTGGAAATACAAGGCACACAGGATATATTTTCTATCTTCAAGTTGCTTGTCATCTAGGAACAGAAGACCTGCAAATTGAAATACATGTAAAACAAGGCAAACACAATAATAAAAAGTAAATTTTAAATATGACAAAATAAGAAAAATACTTATTTTCATTGAGAAAGGGCAACAGAAGCCTTATAGATCTCATATGCTCAAAAGAGAAAAACAATCTACGGATGCAAAATGAAGGAAATGTTCAGGAAATGTGACATTAGAGGGCACTGACGGACAGGATGTGCTGGAAGTGAGGAACACAGAGAAAAGCACACTGCAGTATGGGAGCGATCTCAGGGGTACTGCGGCACAGTGGTGACGGGTGTCAGTCTTGAAATCAGACTAACTCTGGTGTGATTATGGATTATATCAGTAAGCCACTATGTAACTTGTGGAACACTCAGCCAACCTCCCAGTTTTCTGATCTATACATAAGGCTAATAGTTACCAAGAATTCTAACAGGAAAGGGTGAGTGGCACAAGTTATGAAATACTCTTAAAAGACTACCTTGCACAAAGTGAGCATTGCAAAATGCTGTTCACTATTGTTGTTTTTGCTATTATTGCTACTTTAATTATTACATTGTGGATGGAACTGAACATTGTTAAGGCTAGATATTTTAGTAAGTGAGACATGTAATTAAAAAACAATTAAGCTATCATAGAACTTGGACCTCATTTTTAAAAGAAGAACTATTCTTCGTGATTATAAAAACAATATGTATTGCTACACAAAGTTTGATAAGTTTTTAAAAGAGATAAAGAACTACTCATTATTCCATCAGAGATAAATACTGCCAATAATTTGATATGTTTAGGTTTCTAGTATATTTATTTTCAGTTATTTCTTTGCAACTTATAAACTATGTACCTACCTATCTGGCTAATTACCTATCCACAAGCTGTACTTTGTTTTCGTTACAGGATCCCACTATGTTGTCCAGGCTGACCCCAAACTTCTGGGCTCAACGATGCTCCTGCCTCAGCCTCCTGAGTAGTTGGGACCACAGGTATATACCATTGTGCCCACATAGCTGCTGTACTTTAAAAATTTCTTTTATTTTAAAAATTTGGATTGTGCCATACATATTTCATGTCCTGCACATCAAAGTGATCTTAACAACAGGTTTGGTTTTTTGTTGTTGTTTTCCATACAGCTAAAGAAAGTATTAAAGCGAATCCCCTGAAAGAAAAGAATGAACACAGGCATAGAATAGATGAGAAACATTTTAGAACTAAAAAGAAAGACAAGGAAAAAGAAAAGAAAGAAGACAGGAAACTGAGGAAGACACAGAGCCAAGGATTTGTCCCCTTGATTTTTGACATTTTTCTTGTTCTTGGTTGTGAATTTCCTTGAGTGGTGGAATCAATGTTATTTTTCATATGCAGTCATAATGTTCACTGAAAGTTAGGCTTGTAGTTAAATAAGGATCTCATTTTCCCCCTTCAATTCTACTTTCTAAAACTCCTTTCGAAAGGAAAATGAGCACTGTGGTCCAAGTTGATCTAGTTCAACCTGATAACAACCAATGTTATTCACCTTAAATCATGTTTCTAACTTAATTGGGGGCTAATCTGCTATGAGAATTGGATGATAAAGATTGAAGTCACTGATGATCTTCCCAGCATAATGTCACCCCCCTCTCTATCGGTGGTTCATTCATATGCATTTTACTTTCTGAGCATATCGACTCATCTTTCTAACTAGGTACTGCATTTCTTCCGAGCTCTATTTCTCAAATCGTGACAGCAATAAAAATTCTGCCATCAACACTGAACAACCCTAACTATATGAAAGCGTCCACTGTCTGGTGCATAAAATTCATTCCTTTTAAAGAATAGTATTTTACCTTTGGCAATCCTTGTTGCTGAGTACACTGAATTGGTTGGCACAGCCATCAATCCGTCAAACGTTCACTTGTTACACAAGTGAATATTGAGTGCCTCGTGCAGGGAAAGAGTCTGGCTCTATAAATGCAGGACTGAGTTCAAATTCTAGCCCTGTCATTTAATAGTGTTAAGACGCTAGGTAAGTAACGTAACTTCTTGCAGCTAATGTCAGCTACACTGTCAAATGGGAATAAAGCATCTATCTTATAAAGATGCTATAATGATTAAATAACTTTTAAAACACAGACATATGTTAGTGTTCAATAAATTTGTCTCATCTGTTTTTTTATCCACCGTGGAGCATAAAGACATAATGAGACATACATCTCTCCCCACAAGGAGAACCTTATAAGCTAAAATGGGAAAAGAGGTAAAATTATAGAAACAATTGAGATGACAATAGTGATAAATTAAAAGAGAAATAAAAATTGTTACTCTGGGTCAAATGTAGTGTACATTTTGTTAGAGGAATCAGAGTGGAACAACATATTTTCGAATAGCAGACAAGTAAAAGTCAAGGACTTGGAGTAGAAGGTAGAAAGGACATTCCAAACAAAGGGGGCAGCTGGAACAAAATGATGGTGGTGGTGGTGAAAGGGGAGGGTGAAGGGGAGGAGGAGGAGGAGACGACACCATTGATAATGACCACAGTCATAACTGAAGGGCAAAATTGAGGTCAAACTCTTACTACGTTTCATGCATTTTCTAAGCTCTGTATATGTATTAACTCCTCGAATCCTCATAACAATCGTAAGAGGAAAGTGAGATGTCAAGATGATACTTAAACTGAGATGCAAAGATGATTCTTAACAGAGATGATACTTAATGTGATGCTCAGGGTCACACAGCTAGAAGTAGCGAGGGAAGCATCCAAACCCAGACAATCTGTCACCAGAACCTGCAATCTATCCATTGCCCAGGCTACTTCTATAACAAAAGTACACAGGCAAATAAAGTCCAGGATGAAAAAGGAATAAATCATTCCAAAGTTAATTTCTTTGACTACTAAATCAATGAATAAATATACATTTATATATAATAAGTGAATGTTTTATTTGATGATAAAGGCAAAATCCTTTCAACATAACTTATAGATTAATTCCTCCTTCATGTTGTTAAACTATTCAGTACCTTTAAATTAAGAGTGAATGCTCATTTGAGAACCATTGAAAAAATTTAGTAGAATGTAGCTGACATGTACACCAATGTAATAAGTAGATTTGCAATATGAAATTTCTCTGAAAGTCTATTAGACTCTAAGACAAGAAACTTCAGAATAAAAGAAAAAAAAGGAAGAGAAGAAAGGAGAAAAATCAGAAAGGTAAAACTGGAAATACAGAACTCTATCAAGTATCCAGTGGATGATAAAGTGGTATGGTAGAGAAATGTTGGAGGACCCAAGGGGTTCTATTCCTGGCTTTCGTATCAATTTTGTACACTTCAATAAATCTTTTGATCTTCTAGAACATTAGAGTTCTAAAATTTCACGGTTCTTATTTGATGACCATTCACAACTGTATTAATTCAAAAGCCCTGAAATCCTTACCCCATCATAAGTGAATGTCTTCTTATAGTACTTCATTCTGGATGTAATAGCTAAATAACTCTTTCATACATCTTTTGTAAGAAACTTTCATATTTTCAGTGGAAGACTCACATCATGGATAAGTGAAAAAGGACCTGAAAACACACTGCTTTCACTAGGTTGTTGATATTCTTGTAGCAAGATAGAAACTACAGCCAAAGAATAGAATCCTTATTCTTTTAATCCAAAGCCAGAGTTTTCTCCCCATCATCAAAATCTCACTCCTAATGCTCCACAGTATGGAATTTCTAAAAGGAAATATGAGATCATTTTAATTTAGCGTGTACCTACAATAAAAGAAAAAATTTCATTCCCTATCATCCAAAAGGCAGTAATCATTTTGTTAAAACAACTTCCTATGAAATAATGTCAGGTAGCTTTTAAAATAATACTCAGTTCTACCCAAGCATGGTAACTCATGCCTATGATCCCAGCACTAAGGGAGGCTAAAGCAGAAAAACTGCAAGTTTTTGTACCTTCTGGGCATCTTAGCCAGACCTTGTCTCAAAATAAAAAAATAAAAAGGGCTAGAGATGTTTCAATCTCCAGTACTGCAAATAAATAAATTTCACTAAATAAAAATAAAATAGCATTCAGTCCTAACTAAATTATAACTTAAAAGATTTTTCCTTGATCCCTGAACAAGATTGAAAATGTGAACATTACGAATGATTATTAGTTTCATTTATAAACCAAGAAAGTAGTTTAATCATGTATCTCTTTGACCATCACAACTTATCTTCATTAAGGGAGTGCATTAAAGTAGGCTTGATTACTGGATTTGTCAATTATACAGTCAATACCAATCAACCAAAATGAAATGTTTACAAAATCACAGTATAAAGATAGATTTCATTTTTCAAATAATTGTCACAATTTTAACATACTTCTCTCATACATGGAAATAAATCCTACAAATATTGAAATGATTTGGAATATACAAAAACTTAAAGCTGGAGACTGTAAAATTAGGGGTAAAAAAGGATGCTTATTACCATGATTATAAGTGCATTGAATTATATGTAGACAATCCAATACAGCATTCCCAACACTCAACCTTAGTCCCTGACACATCTAGAGAACCAACTATGTCCTTTTTGAAGAAATACTAGAGTGTCTGGTAAAGAATGAAACTTTAAAATAACATTCTGAAATAAGCGTTATTAGGTTAGGTAAGAAGCCACTTTTGTTTTGAACTTATTTTTATTCAGAAGATTAGGAACCATTTCATGAATATGATCAAAATTCATTACACACATTGAAATCCTCCAAAATGTGAAACTGGGGGTGGGTGGGTACGGAAATTGAGTAATAGGGGGCAATGATTGAAGTATGTTATGTGCATGTACAAATCTGCCTAAATGAAACCCACTAATTTGTATAACCAATATGCACTAATACCAAATGTGGGAAAATAAAACAAAAGAGCATTTTGGGAACTTTTATAGGAAACTACAAAGTGAAAACATCTGGTGGTTAAAGACCAAACTAGTGCTTTTAAAATTCCGTAGTATGATGATTATAAGAACTGCAAATCATTGGTCTATGCCACTTTAATAAATACCTTAAGGAGTAATTAGATGGGAAGCTTTTTTTTGCCCCCCCCCAAGTAAATCTGAGAAATGTCATTTCGTTTTACTCCACTAGAGGGTAGTCTCTCAAAACCAGGGCTGGAGTCATGTATCGAGCTAGCTTTTGACCTGTTGGCACATTAATTCTCATGTTCCAGTCTTCTCAACAAGATGTTGCTTTAGTGTACTAATTAAGATAATGAAATATGCATTTTTAATTGTGAATTTTTCATAAGTATTCTTAGAGACATATACAATTATGATGTTTTTGCATTTTCTTTTCCAAATTTTTGATAAATCCAAAAATTATTTTTCAGATATAGATTATGTAGGATATTTTCCTTGTAAATATCCATAAGGGGTTAATATGCCTAAGAATAAGGAGAATTCATTTTTTGATGATTTAATTTGTTATACTTAAAACAGTCCCCCATAGTAGCAAATCAGACAGCCAAACACCTCTCCCCCTGCGCAGTGAGGTGTGTGCACAAACAGTCCTTACCCATTAACCCATTCACTTGTGTTTTGCAAATTTATTACATTACATAAAAAGGGAGTGAATATTTTAAAAAATGTGTATATTTTTAAAATTACTCCCCTTATATTCAAATGTTTGAATTTTACAGAAGCAAATACATGCTTTATTTTTATGTCCAGATAAGTGTCGCTGCCAAAAAAATTAGGAAAAAGAAAAAGAAACGGTGGGGGGAGAAAGTGGTATTGAACAGCAAGCACACATGCTAAATTAAGCAGTAGCTATAGAGAACCAAATGCCATTCAACGCTAGTTTCAGGATGCTCTTCTTAAAATAATAAAGCGATTGCTGAACTTCACAGAGAGGCAGGCAGAGACTTGAGTTTATACCAGATGTTTTTAATATTCGGGAAATCCTTGTTAGTAGTGAGCCCTGCCTACAGTATTTTCAAAGTGAAAACATAAGTTTCGCTGAATGGCTGATAACCCCCCAAATGAGAGAACTTACCAAAATTCCCTAACATTCTCCTGAAGGAGAAAAAGCAAGCAAATGATTCCTAGGAAAATATGCAAGCCGGTTTCATTTATTTGCACCCTGAGCGGCAGTGTCATAGA
This sequence comes from Heterocephalus glaber, assembly GCF_053883595.1. NCBI lineage: Eukaryota > Metazoa > Chordata > Mammalia > Rodentia > Bathyergidae > Heterocephalus > Heterocephalus glaber. Next base: position 18,292,834 of record NW_028258156.1, on the reverse strand, counting down.
ACAGACAGGTTGTTCCAGCCAACCAGACTGGAGCCGCTGCGAAGGCTACATCTTGGCAGTCGGAAGCGATTGGCTCCTCTCTGGGGAGTGGAGGGTGTTCAGTTATTAATGACCGCTGAGCAGGCAGCACCATGTCAGTGTGACAACTGATCGGGTGAACGATGCACCGCTAACCACCATGGAAACAAGGAGCAATCAAGCCAACTCCCAGCACCTCCCTGCCCGGGATTGAGAGCCTCAGCTGCCTACCGAGAGAAAGAGTTCCAGGGCAAAGAGGGAATCCTAGCTGCAGCCTCCTGCCTTCCTTTCTATTCAGAATACGGAGATAAGACTGCCTGCATGTGTGCATATCCGTAGTGCATATTTGTGCCTACTTTACCGCACACACATATGCACGATTCACACCCGGGGGAGAAGACAAGCGAGTGATTATCTCAACCAAGGGACGGAGGAATTCTGCACGCAGGGACAGCAGAGGTGGTCTAGCTCTGAAACTGCTTTAGCAAGGTAAGTTTACAATACGTACATCTATTCAAATGTGCTCTTTCTCCTTTCACTGAGGCTCTTGTTTTTACACTTCAATTCTCCTTTGAGGTTTTCTCCTTGTCTGAATGTTAAGAGCATTTTTCTTTACGTTTTACTTTTGAGAAGAAATTCACTTGCAGAATCCTCTTGCTCTGTGTGCAGAGCTGTGCCTGTGGGATTTTCCAACATGCATTTTACTAGCTTGAATGCCCATCAGAGGATGTGAGTAGGAGAGAAAGGCAGGGCTGGGGGGAGGAGAAAGCGGAGAGAAAGGGAAGGGGACAGCGGGGGAGAAGAGAGGAGAGAGTGAAGTGGGGGTGGGGAGAGAGGGAGACAGAGAGGGACAGAAGAGAGACGGTTTCAGGGGGAGTTTTCCTTTTGCTTCATATTATTTGTAATGAAAAGGAGATCACACATCATTTTGTGTTTTAAATCACCCTCTTCAATGGGGCATTTTTGCTCCCTTTCACCGTGTGGATGGAGATGAAGGCGAATGCTGTTTTATATCGAGAGCAAAAACCACTAAGTGGAGTAGCGGAAGGAGCATACTGTATCACAAACAGTTATTGAATTTCTGCCAGGCTACATCTTAGAGATTGGGGTAAATGACTTCTCTTTAATAACATCCCCTCACTGGTGTGAAGGGATGGTGAATGTCTGCTTGCTAATGCAACTGGAACTGCCACACACTAGGTAAAAGGATCCCATGAACCAGAAGAGTTCTCATCTTCTTTGGTAATTAACAGGATCACAGCAGGATGGCTTTAAAGTACATTTCCTATTTAAGAAGATTGTTTGTTCAAATCAACTGCAATATTCCCTTTGCTGTTACTGAACTGGATTGCTTAATTCGGCTCTAATTTATTCATTTTTAACAATATGTCCTTGTTTCCATGTCTCTAATTTTAGTGAAAGCAGGCTATGAATATGAGTACAACCTTCCTACTTTAGTGAAAAGGGGACAATGTGAAAAATAAAAAGGGAAGAAGATTCAAATGATCTACCAAGAAAACTGTGCCCTAGTACTATAAATATTACTCATAGCCTATATTTCTTATCTTTAGTTTCAGAAGCAATGCTTTTGAGACAGAATTATTCAGTAAACTCTATGAGCATCCATGCAGTGATGAATCATGGAACATACTGTGGGCTAATTTTTACTTCCAATCTTGTAGAAGGAAGCCAGCTACTTAGAATATGCTTCCAAAGAGACAACATCAATTGAGGATGTTCGTGGAAAGCTTCACTACCCCTGTGCACAGGTCCTGTAAAGACATTGAAACAAACCCTGTATTTACATTTTGTAGGCTGGAGCTCTCTCTTGCCTTTCTTTAGTTCAACTAACCAGTTAATGGAGTCTGCTTCTTTGAAACAGTGTTATTTTTTTTCACATTGTAATTTCAGAGTTATTATTGATTTCTTAGTTTATAATATATGCCAAAACCAAAAGATAATAACCAGCTACTTAGATTCTGCCACTTTCCCATAAATGTGTCAAAAAACGCGTCAGTTTATAATATGTAATGTAAGAAGTCAATTCATTCCAGCGACCTTTGTAAATGATGACAATAAAGCAGCTCTGACAATCTGCCAGTGGCTTCGATTTTCCCTCTGTAAAATGAACAAGTTTCAGAAGAGGGTTCCTGCTCAGAGTGAAAAATGAAAGGTGCTGAAGCATTAGCTTGCAATATTGGCAGCCGTGCTCGCTCTGCCTCAAATGCCACATGCAATCTATAGAAAAAAAAATGATTTATTATGAAGAGGAAAGGTGTTTTATTTGCTTTTCTGCTATTCATTAGAAGTGTTGCTTTTGAAACAGACCAGATCTGTTATTTTGAGGTAGCTCTAAGTTCCTAGCCAAGAGGAAAGGCTTGAAGTAGACGTTCAATCTCCCAGTTTCAAACTCCTATATTATGTAGCATTGCAGTATCGATTTCAGCTTTTCCTAGACCTTTTCCAGGGAAACTTTTGATATTGAACACACACATTCTTAAATCTTACCCAGCCTATTTTAAAATTGCAATCAATGACAGCTAACAGGAGTGGGTTTACTCTTTAACCTTAGTAAAACTCACATACATATTTTGTGGATTTCAGAGGTCAGCAATGTGCCCACTGGAGTCTGAGAAACAGTCACTCCAGGCCCCCTGCATTGCAACTCAGTGTGCCAGTGAGTTTGGTGATTTGATAATCCGTGCCAGATGATGGACATATGAGTATGTCTGGAGGATTTAACCATTCATAGTCACACCCAGGCACGTAGAGACACCCGAAATAATAGCTTTCTAGCAAGACCAGCTTCAAAAGAGGGTCATTTCAGGGTGTTACTTGACACAAGCAACATATTAAGTTAGAATGCTAATGAGTAGGTGATTTTAACGAGATTTTTTTCTTTGGTAGTGACAACATTTATTGTTACTGGTTTAATAAACAGTGTTACCAGCTTTCTAGGCCAGCAGTTTAGGGATCTGTGAAAAGGGTGATTAACTTATGATTCATTGTCTGTTTTTTACTGGGCTTGTTGTTGTTGCTGCTGTTGTTGTTGTTGTTGTTGCTGCTGTTCTTTTTTTGTAAATATCTATTGCTTTAGCCACAAGATGGGTTTGATGTTGTACGTTTTTCCCCTCCTCTGATTTTTTTCTGCTATAAAATTCCCATGTAACATGGCATTATGAAATTTACTGTAAACTCACAAAAGGTTTGGTTGAATTTTTTTTAAACAACACTTTTGTAATTTAAATGTTACTACTTAATTAGCAATCCCCAAAGATGACCATAGATGAGGTTGCTGAATCTGAAGGAGTTCATTAAAAGGAAACCAAGAACATGCTAGAAAATGAGTCCTTACTTCTAGACTCAATAAGAATGCCCCCAAAGAGTAATTTAAAACCATGTGGTTCAAGCCAAAATGGAGAAACACTGGACATATGTGAAGCCCACTAGTCCTCAGTGTTTAGCTCCTTATGTATTGCTCTTAAGTATATGAAACTAAGTAGAGAAGGCAAACACAAAGCAATACATCAGTATATCTTGTCAATGCTGTCAAAGATAAAGATGCTGGTTATGCACCGAGTACTTAGGAAAGCTTCATTGTATAACAAATGAACACAGGTCTTGCATGTAGCTCACAGAATTCCTCCCTCACCTCCTTGCGGTAAAGTGATGTCCAAGAAACTACTGGTAGAACTTGATAGCAATTATTACTTTGGCAATAAGGTCAAGGAAGTCAAATTCTAATGTAAAGAAAGTAGCTAGTGTCAGAGGATGGGGAAAAGTAACAGGGAGAAATCAGAATGTTTTTTTAACTTGATAGAAGAGTAGAAGATCCCAAAAGACATAACTTAGAGGTCAATAAATACAAGATGAGAAAAGATATCAAGGCCTATCTCAAATCTTTGTCAAGTGCAGCACTGATCAAGTCATGTACTACATTTGCATAATTGTCGAGTTTATTCGTACTTCTTGCTGTCATGTTCATTCATCTTTAGACTATGGGGTGGGGGGCTACTTTTTAAAGGCACCAATAATAAAAACCATATTACATAGGTCATCATAGAAAAAGAAAAAGCAAAAAAAGGCTTTCATAGAATAACAGAATTTTTTAACAGAAAGTGTCGTACAGTAGTTAGTCTAATCTGCTCATCTGATAGATGAAGAAACTGAGGTCCAAAGGGTTTAGCATATTTATAATGAAAGATAATATACCTTACATATTAAACTATTTATGGGAGAGGCTTAGGAGAGCTTCCTCCACCATTCCATTAAATTTCAGCCTCCTCTATATTTCAAAACTAATATTAAAAAGAATTAGAAATATGTGCCAAAAATTAAAAGAATGCTTATCTAGATAATGAAGTACTCTAAAAGCAAAAGCTAAGACCCTATAATAAAGGGGGCAATGGTTTGTCAAATATATAACACGCAAATATTTCAAAAATATTCATCTTTTGGATATTGTATATCATATTCTTCTATGGTAAGTCATAATAGTTAGAGGACTGCTTTTAAAACATCTTCATATTAGTGCTATCTTTCACCTGTGGAGATTATCCAACTATGGGTCATCCACTACAAACTAAGTTTTTCTAAGAATTCTGAAGAGATGATCCACCTCCTTTTTAAACTTAGTTTCACTATAAATATTTTAAAGCACTTAACATATGCATACAAAGTCCCTTCTCAAAAACCCATACTTTGCTTGTACACCTCATTGGAAAACAAAGAGTATATTCTTATAATAGTAATTCCTCTTTCCTTCTACCCTCCCTTCTTCCACCCTGCCTCCCTGTCCTGCTTTATTTTTCATTTCCAGAATTAGGAGAGCATTTGTAGCCAATGAAATCTTAATTTCAGACTTACTTTTTTTCCTTTTTGGCAAATTACTATCTGTTCCTAAATGTATTCTCCAAATTCTGCTTAACACAATAGTAATTAATAAACTCAAAACATTTGGGAAATAAAGAAGTATACTAAAAAATTAACACTGATTGTGAATATCTGTGTAGAGCTCTACTGTCTGTCCTCAAAGCACTTTTTCAACACCATTTGTTCCTCACAGCGATCTGGTGAGGTAGGATAGGTGCAACGGTGATCATCTCTTCCATTAAGACTGGAGAATGAGGTTTTGTAAGTTATAGTCTTGCTAACGTGAAGGAGCCAGGGGCTCCAGAGAACAGGCAATAGCATGAGAATACCATTGATCGCTATACTTCACATTTCAAAAGTCATTCATAAATATCCATTCCCTTCTTCCTGAACTCCTATTCTGGATCTGACCCTACTAAGGCCTATGTTTTTTGCACCATACCACACTATATCTGGATGGTTGCTTGCAAACTGAAACCTATATGTCTTAATTTAAATCACAGCTAATGTTATGCTTGAGTAAGATTAGAGAAGTACAACCAACATCAATTCCTAAAGAAAAAGACTGTGTTGTTCTACCTATTGATCCATATGTTTGTCTGACAGTATTAGCACTGTGATAAACAGATACTTGGCAAAAGTCTCAAAAATTGAATATAATGGGATGTTCCAAGTCGCTGAAAAAAAAATACGAACAAAGACTTCGAAGTCATCTGAAGAACCACTCCTGGTTAAAGTCGTTTATCATACAAACATGTACTCTTTCCCTAGTCTATTGGGAGGGCATAGTTAACTATTCAAAAATAGTTGTGGGCCGGGGATTTAGCTCAGTGGTTTCGCCCCCTGCTGTGCAAGTGCAAGAACCTGAGTTCAATCCCCAGTACAAAAAAAAAAAAAAAAAAGTTGTAAATTTGCTAAGTAGTTAATTTGTAAGCTAATAAAGTCAAAATGCCAGTAAATTTATTTACATTATTCTGATAGCCCTGTCTAGGGGACATTTTGAATTTCAAAAGCAATATTATCTTTGAAATGAATGAAAACCCCTAGAAAACATATTCTAGAGTTTGTCCTCTGAAACTTGACTTCCAGAAGTGAAGCATCCCATACATAACCAGCACCTCTACCCAGAGAAGGTTTTACCCATCATGAGTTTTTGCATGACTGCATTGAAAAGGCTCACCAAATGAATTAAAAGCTTTACATCAACATGCAATATTTTCTAATTCCAGATCTAAGTCCCCAAGGAACCAGAGGAGGGTGGAGGGCAGTGTTTCTGTACGCGTACAAAGTAGGGCCAAGAGGAAATGGGTGATGGTGTTCTCCTGGGGCCAAGCTCACTAAGGATACATGGGCCAAGCAGCAGCCTTCAGGAAGCTCAGAACTCACCACACTTATGAACGATATGAATAATAATCAATATTTCAACTATAAAAAGTATATAACAGGCTCATTTTTCCTGTGGTAGAAAGGACTGATATAGACTTATAAACTTTTCTAAAATTATTGCATTAATAAATGATTAAAATAAAGGCAAATATTTCATTATAGCAACTCCCTAAAGTAATATTTGTTCCATAAAATCTTATAGTCTCATAATACCAAAAGATAAAGGAATTTAAATAACATTGTCAAACAATTTGCAGTTTACTTTTGTTAAGGAAAAAGAATGAAAATTCAAAAAGGTATTAAAAACAGATATGTTTTCAGAGATAAAATCATATTGATCTTTATGTCCTCAGAAATATTTTCTTCATCTCTATATTTTATGCCCAGGAAACACGGATCTTATCACTGTTTGTTAACAGTGTTTCAGGCTGAGTCTGTAACTCCACTTTTATCAAAACTCAGTTACTCAGAAACATCGAATGCTGAATATGTTCTACAAAGAGTATTCAACATCTGCATAATACATGGGACCACAAGGACCAGACCGTAACTAAACTTTCAGTAGTAGCAGGGCATAATTTCAATATACATCTAGAAAGATTATATTTGGGTTTGTAAAAAGGCTTCAGGGTTGACGGCCTTATACTGCAAGTGCCTAAGGCAATGAGAATCAAAAAGTAGAGTAGGCAAAAGGGTCCGAGTTATAGTGCTGTATCACTAAAGAAAAAGTACAATTGGATAGAAAGAGCAAAGCACTGTGACCACCACATATGGAAATGAAATACACTTTAAGCATATATAAACCTTGGAAGCTCTATTTATGTAATTCTTACACGAAAAATACATAAAATGTCACTATGAGATATGAGCTTAGACTTTATTCATCAAACTAGTCAATTTGTTGTGTGAATAGCTGAACTGATTCACTTACCAAATGTGTAATTTATAGTGTTCCTCTCACTGTAGTTTATCACCCACACATTCTTTTTACACAAACACTGTTGCTACTCAAAGGGTGTCACAAAGGTGATGTTCAGCTAACTCTTAAAAAATCAGTGAGCCAACTACAATTTCCTTGATCAGTTAATTTATTTTTAAGGACCAAGTAAATTCCATGTACATATCAAAGCCCCACTTTTCATTTCCACTATAAATTGCCTCACAATGTGCTGCTACTGGACAAAATGGTCAAGGAAATGGAGAATTAAAATGAATGTTATCCCATAAATTAATGTGAGCAGAGTACTTCTAGGCTAAAATTTCACCACCTCTCTTAGTCCTTGCCTGTCTCAGGGAATGATACTAGCAATTCTCACATGGTATATTTCTGTCTTCTGTGTCAAACACTGTGCTCAGCTCTTAACTTGCATGTTCCCATTTAACCCTCACAGTAGCTGCATGAAGTACTATTTTTAATCCTTTTTTACCAGTGAGAAAATAAGGCGTAGAGAAGAAAAGTAACCTGTCACAACCAATTAAAGGTGGAACAGGAAAAGAAACCTAAGTCACTTTGGCTCTAAAGAACATAACTGTGTGTGAGGCAACACTGCCTCTCTGTATTGCGGAAATATAGCTGTCTACACCGCCTCCCGGGAGTCAGACTCCCTTTCAAAATACAACTCTGTCTATAATTCCATACCATGTATTATACACATACTGGAACATCTCTGCAGGATCCATTCATACTTTCTCCTTTGCCTCCTTCTTCTGTTTGTTTCTGGGAAAGGGATAATGATGTACTTAACTTGTGTTTGAGTATCCCTATCCTTTAGATTAACTGAAATGATCTTTGTAATTCAGTTCACAGATCCAGCTGTGAACTGGCAGCATATACTCTTCTTCTTTAACCATTTTTCATCAAGTAGAATTCAACATGCTTCTTTACCTGAGGTCATGTAGTGCAATAAAGGCACAAAGGAAAAAATGCAAAACTTAGCTCACAGGGCTCAAATTGCATTATTTATTTATAACAGTCATTCTGTAGACTCAATCTCAATTTGTGGGCTCTTTTCTTCATGCATATTCTTTTAAACAAGGAAGATGAAAACAATCTGAATACTATTTCACTGCTAGTGTGATCATCAATTTTCAATGACATCCATCAGTCCTCCTATTAATTACCTTAGCTCTGCACAAGTTAACTGATGAAAGCTGTAATTCATTTTCTAAACTGAGCACACTAGTCAAACCTAAAACTTCAGCAGAAGTGTTCTACACCAGCTGTTTATAAAACTTCAGTGTTTCTCGCTAAGCAACTTTCTCTAAGGGTATCAGGGGAGTCCTTCAACTTGACTGTCCTACATAGAAAAAGCTGAACGAGAAATGAAGGAAAAATGTTACCAAGGATTCCTCCAATCATTAGGAATAGGTCTAGAGAATTCATGTTCACATATATTATGAAATTGAAGAATTTTTTAAAAATCAAAAGCTCTTAGACAACTGGAAAAAAAAGAAATTAACTTTGAGGTAATAAGATTTTAAAATAATTTTTGTATCACAAATAACCTAACTCAAAACATGCAAGAAATAAAGAAGGAAATGTTTAATTTGAAATTAAACTTTTTACATTTTCTTTGGTATTTTTTTTAAATGCAACTCTCTTTATTTCAGATCATTTCTTTACAATCAAACACATATTCATCTGAAGCCTGAATTTATAGCTAGAAACTCAGATTCCTCTTTCTGATGCTTTCTAGGACCTGAGTCTACAAAAGTCACTTTAACTCTGGATCCGATGATTCCCCAAGTTTGCTGTCTGACCTACCTTTTTCTCATTAACATTGAAACAAAGGTCCTGTGTCCCTGGTGCCCAATGCAAACATAGGATACTTAAATCCAACTAGATAGTGATACAAGTAGGCCACGAAGCAGGGTGCAGTTAATAGACTCTATAGTTACAAGGGAGCACACAATGAGCAACACAAAACCGGACTATCCTGGGATGGTTTAATGGCTGCACCATCCTCCTTAGCCCACCCTGAAACTAGTCCAGTCTCAGCCAGGAGACATTCAGGCGTAAGTTCCTCAGCCTTGCAGTGTGACACAGCAGGCTATCCAGGGTGGCTATGGACATGGAGTTCCTCAAGTAGCTGAATGTAGTGAGCTGGAAGCATCGGCTCAAGGTAGGGCATCTGTGATCACACAGGCCTGTACATCCGGAGCAGGCACTGGCTCACGATGGAGAGAGAGTCTATACAAATCTTCTCCAGATGGTGACGCTTACAAAATTGAGAGGTGCTTTGGGTGAGCAACTGCTCTAACTCCTTTGAGGAAAGGAACTCAGGCACAGAGATGTCAGAGATGATTAGTGTCTGAAGATTTTTCATCTCAACCAGATAAGGGGCCAAAAGAGCCAAGGTGGATAATGTCCAGCAGTCACCCAGTTCTGCCACCTGCACAGAATCAAGGTTCAGGATTTCTATGATCTCTATGATACTTTGAATGTCTGCTCTTTAATGCACAGCTTCGGACAATCCAACTGCACCAGACCTTTCCTCTGCTGGATCCACTTGAGGAGGTAGGATTGGAATAGATACAGACATGTGTGACTGAGCTCCAGGTCTACAATCACCTTGAGGGGCTGCTTTTCTGCCGCCCTTGGCCCACTCTTCTCTGTGTTTCTCTTCTTCATGGCTTCTGAGGAGGAGCAGGCTTCCAACTTGTTTCCAGTCCAGACTCTCCAAAAGTTGTTGTGCTTGTCCAGCAAATCTAGCACTTGCAGTTTTAACCTCCTGGAGCATATTTTCTGGCTTAGCAGCACATCAATCCCATCCAGTACAGCTTGTTCTTTGTTTACTATGAAGTAGAAGAAGAGGAGGGTAAAAGGAAGGAGAGGGAGATATTGGCCAATGCTTATTTAACAGGCACCATAGCCTGAACCCTGGCTAAGCTCTTTATAGAACTCACCACATTCACCTTCACAGTTCTGTGAGGGAACTGAGCCCTAGAAAGTGGCAACATTTGGCCAAATTGACCCAATGGCCAGGTCTTATTTGAACCTTAACTGACTTCAAAATGCATTCTAGAAAAAACAATGCTAGGGCTGGGGATTTAGCTCAGTGGTTCCACTGCCTGCCTTCCAAAGCACAAGGACCTGAGTTTGATCCCCCGTACTAAAAAAAAAAAAAAAAAGACAATGCTACTGTGCCTCCCATATCATATGTTTCTTAGAATAAGCATACGGTATTTCTCTTCAGGAAAGCATTTGACTTTCTCTGCAGAAGCATCCAGCAACAGGCTGGTTCTATAGTTTTACTTTCCTCAGCAAAGACCAAGGGACTTACACAATAATTAATCAAACTTCACAGTTCAACCACACAGTATTACTTCATTAGTATAATCTTATTTCCTGAATAGTCTCATGAACACTTAATATAACTTAACTAATTTAAAATAAAAGTATTACTTGTAGATTTTCTGCTTAAACATTCTCGTTGAACCATGTAATTTCTTAAGTGTAATGTGTATTTTTTAAAAATGATCATGGTTGAATCCTAGAAGGACTCATGAACATTTAAGGGCTTTATTGTATTTTAGGAAATGGAAGTAGTTGTGAAACAAGGAAACTTTTCTTGACCATAAATATCTTACAAACTGAATAGGAGAATAGGGTACAGGTTTCCTTTTAATCCTAAATATTGATTCTTAGATTGGGAAATATCTTATAACTCTTTTATGTTTTTCTATATTTTGAAAACCTAGGAAAGATGAATACTTGTAACTTTAAATCTGCTCCATAAAGAATTTTTCCTATCTTGAATGGCAACTCCTCCTCCCAGACCACCTCCTCCTGTCATGGTACATGGAGTTCTTAACCCCATTTATGCATGGGGTTTTCCTTTTTACAGATTATGTCTAATTTTAAAGCAATGTGCTGCTCTGTGTTTTACTTGATAGAGATCTCTATGACTCTTTGAAAGGAAATTCTGAAATAATATACCATTTATTCATTTAGACATGCCACTTCATGGTCATGTAAGGGATAACCGTGTATACAGATGGTCATGCGACATATTAAGTAGGAATGATGCATCTGTAACACTGTAAATAGAACCAATGTATGTATCTGTGTCGGTCTATATCAAAGTCACTTGGGTGCTCAGACTCAATGCCGTATCTCAGAACCTCTAAGAGAGATGCCTAAGAAGCCCTATATACATTTTGCACAAAGTTTCATAATTAATATGGGGGAAAGATTATCTTTCTATGTCTATTGTCTGCTATTTTTGTTTTCGATTAAATAAAAGGTTTTTTCTGATGATTAATTGCTTGAATTATACAGAATATGCATACAATAGGTACCCTGCATTGTATTTTCCCTCACAGGATAGAGAAGAGGCTAAGAAAGTTAAGGCTTTGATTCTAAGACATCTGACTGAGATATCGAGTGGATAACCTCCGTTAACATTCAATGGCATATGTTTGTGGTGAACAGAGTCAACTGCCCCTAACCTACAGAGGTGCACCATCCATCATCATTTCTCGGCTCACAGATGATGTCTGTATGGAGCAGATGCCTGCTTTAGGAGGAACATCTACCAGAAAACTTTTTAAAAGCCCTTTTGTTTATGTTTATGAGTTCTAAATTTTTTTTTTTTTTTGGTACCTGGGATCGAACTCGGGTCTTTGCACTTGCGGAGCAGGTGGCAAAACCACTGAGCTAAATCCCCGGCCCCAGTGAGTTCTAATTTTTATATATTTGAGACACTTTATCTAGAACTTAATTGAGGATTAACCAGAAAGTGCCACCAGGGCTGGATGAATAGTATACAGTCTGTTGATTTGCTTTCAAATGCCACTGAATAATATGACAAGTCAGAATTAGCACAAGAGAATCCCAAAATGGGGAGAGGTCTCACAGATCCTAAGTCACTTTCTCAAAGACTCCACTGCTTAAAGACATGATTGGAACCCCAAAGCAGGTGATTTAATCCTTCCCCAGTGGGTATTTCACAGAACACTGTGATCATCAAGATTCAAAAATGTAGACCACATGCTCCTATCAAATCAGTCTTTCTTTAAGCACCAAAAGGCACCAAAAGTTCCCAACGTAGTCCCATAGAGTAACTGGGCAGTGCTGTGAAGGATCCATACTCATGCACAGTCTTGACAGCTGGGTATGGAAGAACCCCAATCCACCGTCACCCAGCCACCTTTCAAGATGCCTCTTTAGATTGACATTTTATTGACAGTGATGTGTTGCTGCTGTTCTGCATCAGGAATGTCAATTACTTGGGTCTGGGGTTTTGTGCTGTAATGTCATTTTAGATGAAGAGTTGCTTTGCTTAGTTTTTTAAAATGATCTAATAAAACAAAGGGGAAAAAAGAGAAAGGCACAAGAAAAAGAATGGCAACTACAGAAATTGCCAAACATCATATTTATCCAAAACACAACTAGAATGATCCAGCTTCTTTGTGTTATTCTATTAGAAGCTTCTACTCAAACATTCTGTCCCAAATTTAAAAGGTTCTTGTAGGGAACAGGGGAAGGGGACGTTACCAGAACCTCTGCAGTAAGTCCTAGTCTCCTGCGAGCCACGGCAGCACATGGCGAATTACAGGAAAGGTAGACAAATGAGACTGAGAAGAAGCTGAGCTTTGGGTCTGATCAGTGCTGCTCTGGGCAGCAAAGACAAAGCCCCCTAGCTTGCAGCACTTTTTATTCAGTACATGGGGAAACAGATGTAACAAGTGAAAAATGCAGAGTTCAGTACTTCACATTGGGATAAACAAGGTATAAAAAGACGGGGGGGGGGGGGCAGTGGAAATCTAAGGACAATGAGGAACTATGCAGATGAAGATTTGGTTCCTCCCTGGCATCTCCCACAGGTGTGTGTGGTCTTGTCCTGGAGTATTACAGCCTCATGGGATCACTGAGGTCTCAGTTGTGACCTGAGGCCAAAATGCAATTATGTCTGGAATGCCATAGCTGGCCTGTAGGCAGGAGAACTAGGCCTACTCAAATGATTTTTCCCTAGAATTATGTAGCATTCCTCCCAATAGGTTCTCAGTCATTTAGTCCTGATCCTCCTTGCTAGACCACAGAAGGCCTTATGACATACAAAATAATTACAATCTTTGAACATTATAAATCTCATTGCAGGTATTTTTTAAATCTTATAAAAACCTTGTAACGTTCCTCCCAAAAGACAGCAGAGTAACTTCAGAACAATGAACACTCAAGACCCTGAGTTGCTAAAATGAATTTTTTAAACTACTGTAAGACCAGAAAATGTTCATTTATCACTGTGACTTTACAGGATAGTTTTTGTTTCTCTCATTTGTACTCTGATTAGCAGTTCTTGTGCATACAATTTAATGAAATATAAACCTTAACCATCTTTATAAGATTTTATTTTCCCCAAAATGTAATCACATGTTAAGAAATGACAACTGCTCTATTCCATCAGTTCAGGAAAAAATGTATTAGCATTTTTGCAGATTTATAGTTAATAATTATATTTCTATATCTCTAGTCCAATGTCAGCAAATATGAATACACATGTGCACACTTTCACATGCCCACAAATAACTGATTTCTTTTTTTGGTGTTGTGCCCAGATTGTAAGGTCCCAAAGACCACCAGGAGGCCGTTTCCGATGTAAGCACATGAGGGTCATTTATTCAAGCTTAAGCAGGGACTCTCAATTGTCACCGACACAGCGGATCGAGATTGAGAGCCCCGAGTTCCAAATTAGCGGGGTTTTTATAGAGGTTACAGCAAGGTTTGGAGATTTTCTACTTAGCAGTTACACGATTGGTTAACATTTATCGAGCATGAAGTGTACATTTTTGATTGGCTGAACTCATCAGGGGTAAGGGGGGATTATGTATAGGTTTTACAAAAGAAAAGAAGGACAAAGGTTAGTGGGCAACTGTCATGTATTGATGGTCAGCAGACACGGTGACTAATGGTCACGACCACCCAGCATTGACAGTCAGCACGTTAACAGACTGTTCCTACAGATAGTGGGCCCAGGATGTTCATTTCCTGGGTAAACAGATGGCTGAGTAATTAACTTAGGAACTTTAGTTTGTTACAGATTGTATCTTTTGTTCCAGAGCAAACACATTTTAACCATTAATTTGAGAGGCTAGGGGAATGGTGGATTTTAGCAAAATGGAGTCGCTTTGGTCTCACATTGGTACCGTGGATTGAACTCAGGACCTTGCGCTTGCGAGGCAGGAGCGATGCCACTGAGCTAATTCCCCAGCCCTCAAATAACTGATTTTTAAAGACAGTTTCCAACTGTTAATAGTTTTGCTTGGTTATAAATATTTAAATAAATCTAATCACAGTTGTTTCTGGTTTCCAATGATGTTTTCCTTCTTCAATGTCATACAATTAAGATGACAAATACAGCAGCAGATCTTAAGAGTTACACAGAAATAAGGAAGGAAAAAAACTACTGTGGTAGGCAAGTACAATTCTGTAACGTTTTATGGAAATCAGAGTCAAATGCCATCCAAGTAAACTGTTTTGCTCTGCCACTTCTGTTCCCACATCTTTACATCTAAACTAAATTTGTTACAATAAATTCTAATAATAATATCATTATTGACATTGATTTTGTAGTGATTAACATTTAGTAATTACTTTCTGTGTTTTGGGGATTAGTGCTAAGAACTTTTATTGTATTAATTTATTTAATTTTCACAAGAACTCCATGAGGCAGGTATTATTATCGCCACTGATAAGCAAACAATGACCTGATCGTGGCAGAAGAGCTGGAGTCCATGTTTGATCCCTGAATTATTGGTCTAGTTCTACTGAGCAGCAATCTGAGTGCCAGAGAGCAAAAGAGAAAGATAAAGGATTTGCATGTGCTGTTTAAGAAATTTGGGAGAGAAGTATAGAACAAAGTTGGAACACTGAGAAGTGATACTCATGGAATACATGCTTGGAGAAAAAACTGTATTTTCACTTAATTTCTGCAGCATAACACCGCTCATAACTGTGAGCTAAGACCTATATATATATGCAACTGTTATGATGGTCAAATTTACTAGAGAAATGACTCTTGCTGAAGATTCTACCCTTTCTTCATTCATTCAGGTACCTATACATACCTGTACTTTTCACCTCTTGAGATAGTTTTGCAGAGGTGGACATCAAGAAACCCCAAATAGAAACAAAAGTCACAATTTTCTTTGTCACACTCTCTCTGTGTCCCATTTTCCCATTAATATTACAGTTCTCTCCTCCACAATTTAAAATTGTTTTAGGAGAAGATGATAATTTCTTTTGTCATCTGTATTTGATTTTTACCAAATGTCCCCTTTTCTTCTCCCTTCTGTCACTAGTACTCCAAGTTTATGTATTTATGTTTAGTGCCCTTGTGCTGTCAGTTCAATAACTAATATCATATCAATTTTTAAAAAGGACTGGACTAGGGATTTAGCTCAGCGGCACAGCGCCTGCCTGGCAAGCGCGAAGTCCTGAGTTCGATCCCTGGTACCAAAAATAAATAAATAAAAATAGAAAAGGATTAGAGGATAAGTGAAACTACTTAGTATAGCTGCCAACAATAGTATTCAACAGTGCTAAATAATAGTCTCATCATTAAGCCTCTAACCTAGTCTTTCCAGTTTTGGCTTCTGGAACCAAATGCAAAAAAAAAAAAAAAAATTTAAATCCAGGCAATAGGAAGGTTAGTGGTAGGAATATAAAATACAGGGAAAATTGCCAAGGGAGCACAGAGATGAGATAGCAACAGATTCCCAGTAAGCTGGATATTGCACTTCTAATCAAATTAAAAATATGAACCAAAATATTTAGGTTCTCTTTCCATTGGAAACAGGGATAAAATCTACTCTGCATCTAGGGACCATTCTCAAGACAGGAAAAAAGCAGATAGGGGGATAATTTCATAAATACAAAGGGGGAAATCAAAAGTAAGGGAAGCAGAGTTGCAGATGTTATAGGGGTAGCAATGAGCTTGAGTTCAAATTCGTGCCATCGCCAGAAGACAAAGAGTAAAGACCATGGAATTTCAGAAGCTCCCAGCACAGTGCTATTTCAATTTCCACAGCAAAGGTCTCATTGAGACAAAAATGAATTCTTATCTCTGTACACTGCAAATATGTAATAATAATTTAAAAATTAATTTCATTCTTCTTCATGAAGTAAAGAATGTGTTTATCAAGATGCTGAAAAATTCCCAAACAGGTGCCAAACAGCCTTCATTTTGCAACAGCAACCGTCTATAAATCTGACATCTAGTTATTCCAGGTAACATCACGAATGAAACCCAAAAAATATTCAGCCGAAACACGAAATATTCAATTTGTGACAGCATGGTGAAAGGAGCAGATGAGACCCAAAAAGTACAAAAGTATATAAAATGACCAAATAAGAATGCATATGCCACCATCTTCCATGACAAGAGGAATTTATTGACTGACAATTTACATCTGCTTTGCTTCCTTATTCTGCAAGTCACAAAAATGGGTTGCTGTGGTAACTATGGCACGCAATTTAGCTTGCTGGGGGAAAAATTCTTAGCATACCTTCTAAGACACAAATACAGCATGTATTTTTTTGTTCTGCCCATCCTAGAAAACTAATTCTGACAGTAGGCCTGTTTTCTCATACCTTTAAAAATGGGCTTGCTTTCTGTTCTTTTCACTTATATATGCTACCAATTTATGCAAAACAGGAAAAAGAAAAAAACTCCATAAAAATATGAAGAGATAAATACAGATGTCCTAAATCACATGAATGTGAGAGGGCCACTGTCTTTTATAGCATCCACACTTTTATCATCAACAGCTCTTTTAACCAGTTCAATTCCGTGATCTCTGTATCCAGTCCACACCCGATACTCACTGGAATACACTACAGCTCAATTCTTAATGTACCAGTAAAGGCAGGTTTATTTTTCTAGACCAGAAACGAGAGCAAGTACAAATAAGAAACTGGTCATTTTCTTCAAAACGGTCTCACAATAACATAAGACATAGTCTGCTCACAAGGATACTAAGCAGTTACTCAGAATTTACAATACCAACATCAGTGCACAGTGGAGCAAGCAAATTAACACCTTGGTGCTAAGTGAACTGGGAGGAGTGCTTATCTCAATCTACTCAGCTGTGACTGGGCACCCTCACTCTACTCCCACAAAAGACAAAGTACTTGGAACATTTAAGGCTCTGAGTATGGAAGAAATAAAAACTCAAGTTACTGTTCTCATTCAATGGCAGGTTTGACAACTATTTAAAATTTCCTGATACCGGTCTGATGTGAGAATGTAAATGTGAAGTCTCTTTTCTCCGGAAGCTCACTAATTTTGAGAAAGTTCTCTGAGAAAAACAGTTCACTTAAAAACAAAAAGAAAGTTAGTTGTGTCTTTTACTTTCACCACCACAACCATATGGAACTTTCTTGGGAACTTCCCACAACCCTAGGCTTGAGTGAAAAGCTCATTCTGTTGAGGCATGAATTTAAAGAGGGCAGAGATTGGCGAAATATGTTTTCTAAAAGATAATGGAGATTTATAATTTAAATAGTAATAACAGAAAATAATGTCCATGTGTGAAAATTCTATGCTTCCACAGTGTGGATAAAAACTTCCCTTACAGCTCTGGGAGGGGGGAAAAAAAGTACCTGACTGTATACTGTATTAGTGTTTTGCTGCACTGTTTAATCATAACAAAGAAAGAGAATCAGCCCACAAATAGATTTTTTCCCACTTTTCCTTGGGCAACAATAGAGAACAATCAATTTAAAAATAATTGGAGAAATCTGTGTTTTGTTCAGAAGAGTAAAGGAAAACATTCATTCAGCAGTACCACATGGAATCATTTGGTTAATAGCATTTCTAATATGTTATGCATTTATTCAATCTACTTCTTTCTATATTAAAATGCAAAAACAATTACTCTGGATGTAAATCCTAGAAAACAATCAAAGTTTCTATTAAATCAGAGAAGAGACAGTTAAGCTGCAATGTGATGTGCAGATGCTCATGAATAGACAGTACTTAGAACTTCTCTCACTAGAGTGTAATAAAGGAGGGTGGTAGAGATTCAGAAATTCCCTTCTTTTCTCCCTCCCTCCTTCTCTCCTTCCTTTTCTTCTTCCTTCTGTCCTTCCTCTCTTTTTAAACACGCTATAAAGAAGAGTTTTATTTAAAGAAAGATAATTTAAATTATGCAGGTGCATATAGCCTTTGGTTACAATACCAGCCATGCAGCAGGTAGAAACTTCCCTTTAACATTCTGTTATAAATAGTTTACATTCAATTAATCAATCACAGGGGACTATGAGCATTTTCAACCTCCTAGTTCCTTCATCTCTTAAAAAAGTTTGAGTAGTTCTTTTTATACTTAAAGCCATTTCTGTTCATTAAAAACATAAAATAAGCATGTTCAAGGAAAGGCACTGGAACACAAAGCTAAGAATGAAAAGATTCTGTGCATGTATAACAAGCATTTTGTATTTTACTGTCTGAATGGAATTTCTAAACTCCACAGCTTTAATTGGGGCGCTACTGAAGTAATAATCTCAAATATGAGATTCAATAAATCTGTTTCATGCTCTGATTAAATGTCAAGGCCACAGATTTGCTATTTCAGATCTAGTGAGCAATAATTTTGCCAGATAATAATGAACTCCTAAAGATTTATTTGCAACATTTAGCTGTCCATTTTCAAACTCTTGAATCACAGTACAATACTTTCAACTCTGTCGATACTATTAAAGAATCTAGTATACAAAGCTTCAATATTTAAGTGAATTTTACCATTTCCTATGTGCTACATGATCATTGGGTTCTGCAGAATCTAGCACCAACAATGTTTGTTCAGTCTTGACTCACAGCAGATGTCTGGGTTTGCATCAACTTTTTTTTTTCCTTTAACTGAATGTATATCAATTTCATTACGAAGGTGTTTTTCTGCTCTAACATTCAGTGTTTTCTGTAAGTATCAATCTCTAGCACAGATTCTTTACTCCAGCCATACTACACTAAAGGCACAAAACTCAACGACTGTTGGTAAAATGATTATTTTCCATCTGATCACTATCCACTAACAATAAAAAAGGTTTGGCCTCCAGCCATACCAAACTAGTTTGTTAGGGGCCTTTTCTCAGCATTTACACTCAATTATCTTCATGTTTATTATGACTTTTTTCATTGTTGTTACATAATTTTCTGTTATTTTTTTAAAGCTTTTGGCACCTCCAGACATTAAGAAAATATGATAAGATTATTTCCCTGGTTTCCTGTGTTGTCCAAGTAGAAATGCCACAAACTTTGAGAAAACAGTTTGCATACCTTACACACTCACCTCAGTATGCTAGTACTATGAGTATAACTTAGAAAACTCAATTGAAACTATGTCTTCAGTAAAAAAGATATACACACAACACATAATATCTCCATTAGTTCCCTCACAACCGATTTATTTAAGATATTATAATGGTAATGATTGGATTAGAAGTACTTTTATCATTCTTTTTCAACAATCTGAATTTAATAATAGCTTTTTAAACATGCTAGAGTTTTCAGTGGGTTTCTTACAATTTTGTACTCGCCTGAATTTAAAACACATACACACATGCATGCCACAAGAACCCACTCATACAAACTGAATGAGTGAAATCAGCAAGCCACAAATTAATATCTTGTATAGCAAACTTAAAAAAATATATTATAAGAACTTTCAATAAAAAACAACTGATTTCCATTCACTCATTTATTTAGTAGATATTTATTGACGTACAGTGCCAGGCACTATTCTAGTTAGGCTTTGGAGTTACAGCTGTGAACAAAATAGAAAACTAAGCAAGCTGACATTCTAGTGGAGGGGATGGGAAGTAGGCAATAAACAAAAACAAATTATTTCTGGAAGTCTAGGATGTGATATAAGGATAACAAAATGTTGAGAATGACTTGGCATTACCTTCACAAGGAGGTCCATAAATAAGGTATCACCAAATTGAAGATTTAAAAGACAAAATTTTAAAAATCTATGATGTCTAAAACAATTTCAGTACAATTTCACGTCTATTGTCATCTGTAAGATAATGTTAACTTTTCTTCCTTAAGTTTTTAAAAGAAGTATCATCTAATTTCATTCTGCACAGAAAAATATTGTTTATGCTTATAAAAAAGGGCTAAATATGAAGGTCTCTTAGTAGCAACTAAACTAACAATTCTCTAGTTATCTAATAACAACGAAGGGTGTCAGTCAGCACTTGGGTATCTATAACACAAAGCTTTAGGCAGCACAGAAAAAGAAAATTGATTGATGGTGAAATCAGAGATCTGGAAGAAAGCTCACCTACTATCCCCAGACCTTTCAACTTTGACCAACTCATTAACTCTCTCCAGGCCCATCTTTATCATCTATAAAGTGGGCATTATTGCACAGACTGTCAGAATTACTATGGGAACCAAATAAGACCAGATATGAAAACTGAACCGAATTTTTATCATGTAGCACATTACTGTGGCTACTATAGTTGTTTGTCGTATTTGTTGCCGGTGTTACTGGAAATGACAGGGACCTTAAAGAATCTTTTGGATCATAACTACCCTAAAATATGCAAGGCTTTTTAGCATCAAAGACCTTGTCCATGTCCATGTTGGAACGAAGTCTACATGAGAGAAAATGATATTTTTTTCTAATCTATGTTTCTCCATGCAGTCGATGGGAATGAGTCATTAAAGAAAACCTCAAAACCAGAACTGTTCATTCCATACTTTTTATTACCCTGACAGCTTAATTATTCCTCTCATATATTTAGGGTAGCTTTATTCACTGAAACAATACCGTGGCTTCCAAGAAAACCAAGGTATGACCACAGTGATAGATTACATTCTACTCACCAGTGTCATAAATTATAATGAACAAAAATCAGGGAAGAAGTTTTATACTCTTTTCAATTTGGATACTGAACTCCAAATCCACATTGGATTAAGCAAAATTTTACTGTGCAGCTATTTTGAATAAAATCTATGTAACATAAATATAAATATGAAAATCTAAGCACAATCAACCAACAACTTCTTTAAGTTCCAAAGAAAGTTTCTCCATAATATGAAATTAATATTGAATAATTCTTAACTGAGTAATGTGAAATATTCCTGTAACAGACTTTAACAGTAAGTAAAATAACATAAATTCATACAATAATTTTGTTTGGGCACAACAGAATAGCAAAGTGAAAGTCTCAAATCAAATTGAAAGGATTCCAGATTGTGAATCATGCAACTATGAAGGGAAAACTTCTTCTCATAACTCAGATATAATAATCAGATATTGTTCACTTTATTTATAAAAGTGTATTGAATACTACCCTCTGAAGCTGTTACATAGTGCTCTTTTTAGCATAAACTGATGGGCGGAAATATAATCCTAAATTACCCACAGAGTTTACTAAGAAATTTTTCCCGGGGGCCAGGGATTTAGGTCAGTTGTTCCGCCTCCTGCCTTGCAAGCATAAGGAATCGAGTTCAATCCCCGGTACCAAAAAAAGAAAAGAAAAGAAATTCTTCCCAACAGGTGATTTGTCCCTAGTTTTCATCTAATCGATGGATGAGATGAGTAACAGGCTTCTAAATAAAGTGGGTGCAAATTTACAAGCTTGTTTGAAAGAAGTCTTTTTCTCTTTTAAATGCAGAATTCTCAATGAATGGTTCATCCTTGTGCAATCTTGAAAAAATGTGTAAGTGGGCATATTGCCCTCACTCCTCATGAGGTAGCTGCTGTGAAAGAAGTGATGCTATCATAGGTCTGTATTACCTATTAACACAAAATTAAAATTTGGAAAGCATCACAAACTATATTACTTTCCATTTCAAAGAAATTACAATTCAGTTTTATTTTATTTCTCTCTTAATTTTGGGTGTTTCTAACACTTATAAGGCAATGTATATTTATTTTTTATCCCAGTGTTTTGGGAATCTTATATTCCCCAAATGTGGAGAACCTAGATGTAGGTCCTTATATGGGATAATGGTCAAATATCACTGCGAACTTACTGCAGTAGAATTCACCATAGCCCTTTATTAGCAGGAACAATGTTGAACATGTCACCTTGTATCAGTGATGATCTTTAATTTAAGAGAATTGTAGTCAACCAAATCTCACTAGGTTGTCTACATAACACAATCCTGAATCATTAACGCCAAGTAAATTATGGCTATTGTTAGGCTACTGTACAATTAAGTAGATATAAATTAGGTTACAGGAAAAAGCAAATTCAAAGCTTTTAACCTGCATATAGTGCCTTTGATTTCTAAAAGAAATAAATAATAAAATTTGACTGACCCAGTGTGCATCAGAAATGAACTCAGTCTACTCTTAAAAACTTCTTCAAGGGTTGAGGATGTAGCTTAGTGGTATAGCATTTGCCTAGGATATAGGAAGCCCTGAATTTGATCCCCAGCATCACCCCAACCCCACAAAAAAAGACTTCTTCAAAGTGTCCCCAGGCCATCACACATGAACCGTTAATCAACACAATTGCTAGGGGGAAAGCCCACAGCTTCTACAGTAATGAATTTCTACTCACTACATGCACACAGACATGAAAAGTGCCTCCATGCCTTGTTTTAAAGATTTACTTTCAAAACACAAAGCTGTAATTCAGGAAGCTTTTTTTCAAGCTTCCAATGGAGGTTTTGTTGCTCTATTTTAAATTTTTTCTTGTAGTCTCTGGACACAGATACAGCAATGCTGTTTTAAGCAGATTTTCCAGAGTGTAAAGGGGAAACCAAAGAGCATGAGGAAATATGGTACAATTTTAAAAATGAAAATAGAAAAACAATGCTGTGGTCATCATAAGGAACTAAAAGTACAGACCCCCAAGGACATGGTCACATCCCTTAGGTGCAATAGCAGAAAAGCATCATCCATCACTGAACTCACGGCAGTCAGGGACTGACCCATGGCACCCTTGAAAATGTGGTACTATAATTTTATTCACTCATTTCTTGCATCTAAAGAAGTCCTTTGACCATAGGTGGTCATTTTATTTTACTTCCTTTCAAAATATTTGGTTTTCCCGCTTCTCAGTAAAAACACTGATAATATATGTGAATAGCAATGAGAAGCAATATTTCTGTTTTATGTGGTACAGAAACTGGACTACCCAGAGGCCATCTCCTCTGCGTTCCTGTCAGAGGAAAGTTCTTCCTTGAAATATGATTTCACAGTCTAAGTGGATGTTGTAACTAAACTACATTTCATTCTCTATCTGTAGTTAGTATCACTGGGCTCTGGGCCAGAGCTTTCCTTTCCTTCTCTGCGAACCAATGACTTTCGCACTGCCAAACTGAGCTAAGAGTAGACTACAAATGTGAGGAAAACCTTTTTGGTGTCATTCTTTCATGACATATGTCTCTGCTTCCAAAACCAGCTCTCCTGAGAATGGTATGAAAGCCTTTCCTTATGATCATGAAGACAGAACAGACCACTTTTGATTTCTGTATTTATGTCCTTCTATATATGTATTTATCATGTCCTCCTACATATAAGACCAGGGGAGAACAGTGCTTGCAATTTCAGGAAGCAAAGGCAACTTCAGTATGCCTACCCACAGTCACCTCAATCTGCATTGTTTCTTTCCTTTTTTTTTTTTTTAAGGTAACAGAGAAATGGCCAGTCTTCATGTGACTCAAAGGACAGAGACTTCAAAGACAGCATACTTGACTGTTTTCCAATGCAGGAGAAAATGATTTAAAAATTGCTTGAGTTATCTAGATAATTACCCCAAATGCTTTCATCTGAAATGTAGGATAATTGTCTACATGAGGCATGCATTTCCAAATCAGCATACTGAGATGCACAATATAAGCCTTTTTCCTAATCAAGCAGGGGAGTGTGCCAGAGAAACTATTTTCAAATCAAGCTGGAAATTCTTTTCAGATAAAATGATGTCCACCTTTACAAATTATCTCACTGCACTAATTCCCAAATAAACTGGAACTAGATGGATGATAAGGATGAGGTTTTAGTAAGCAAAAACGTCAAAGAAATAATAAAAGAATATTCAGGAAGACTTTCTCTCTTAATCATTGTGAAAGCTCTAAAACATAAACGGATACAGGTGTGGTAGCACACATTTGTAATCCAATCACTTAGGAGGGTGAGGCGGCCTGGGTTATACAGTGAGACCCTATGTCCAAAAAAAAAAAAAGAAAGAAAGAAAAGGGGGGGGCCCGGGGTGGGGGGAGAGAGATTGCTACCTAAATCAATGATCTAGAATATCTATGCATAATAAAAATTGGAAAAAAGTGGGAAATTTTAGTGTATTAAGTTCACTTATGAACTGTAGTTCATAAATTTATTAAATCACATCAGAATTTTCTGAGCAGAACCTAAGTATCATAATATACATATGCACATGAGCACATGTATGTGCATACACAAATTTGGCCAAGAGAACAATTATTTCCCTTATAAATGTATATGCATGTTCCTGACATACAAGTAAAAATAATCTCTGAATTTTTCCATGAAGTTGTACAAGTCTTAAGAACTTTTTATACACTACTTCTGCTCCTAGCACTCTATCTCTCTGCCATACTTCTACACATATGAAAAACTGTAAATAAGCATAATGAAAACCTAAAAATATCCTGAAATCTGTGTAAATACAGTCAGTATCTACTCAAGTACATTATGACATCTGCACAAAAAATATACTGGAATAAGTTTGACAGTATTTAAGATTGCTACAAAAATATGTAACTACATATTTACATATGTAGGATCTTAAGGACAACATTCATTGTAAAAATGAAGTGACTAATGGCCACGAGGTCTCCTCCTAATTCTTGAATTTGCTTATTTTCATAATACTCTGTGGGCAAAGTGTTGGGAGTTTAACACAGGGTCGTCACCTACATAGAGTCTATAGTTCAATTAAAACCAGAAGCATGTTTTCTATCACTCTGTATCTTAATTTGTAAAACAAGATGACTGTAAGTCAATCTTAGATGAGTCAATGTTAAGCATAATGCCTAAATGAGTGCTTTTCCCCAGAGAGGACTATACTTGGGATTGTCCAAGTGCTAAATAACAAGGGAACCATAAAAGGGAAGTTAAATAAGCAAATGAGGCAATCAAATTCCACTGGCTCCAAAACAATATTAAACAATGTAGTGTTCTGCCATATAGTAAATTAGAGATTCCCAATACATGGTATGATGCTCATAAAAGAAATACAAGCATACAGAGACAAGTTATGGCTTAGAAATGCCATTTGTTTTGCTAATCATGTACAAAAATCAACTTCACATATAATGCTATTAATGAAATGCTCAGCTGTGCAAAAACTACAATTAAAAATAAATATAAATCCAAATTCTTTTCATAATGAAAAATGACATTATTTTGACAAGCTGATAATTTATGAGTATACTGAAATCATGAATAGGAAACACTCCTGGGATTTGGATTTCATTGTCAAGTCTGCCCTTACAAGCAGACTTCCTAATAATGACAACTCCCTAAGAAATCTCTTGGATTTCATACGGCACTAACAATCAATTTGAAAACAACTGTGAAAATCTCAACCCCAGGTGACTTCTAAACTTGGTCCAAGTAAAAGTTTTCTATCTGAGGAAACCTGCACAACAACAACAAAGGCGTATACAACCATGTATTGGGAATCTCTAATTTACTATATGGCAGAACACTACATTGTTTAATATTGTTTTGGAGCCAGTGGAATTTGATTGCCTCATTTGCTTATTTAACTTTCCCAGTTGAAGGGAAACACTTGTGTGAAAAGGTAATATGCTGAGTGGTGCTGTTTTAACAACTATTTGAGAGGAGTAAAGTTCAGCTTTGGAGGCAAAATAAAAGGATTTGAATCAATGCCTGTAGTATTTAGATCAAGGCACCAAATCCAGGCAATTAATCCCCCTTGGGGCTGGTTTACTGTACTTTGATGACTAAAGTAACTCTCCCACTTGATTTTCTACAGTGTAGACATAAACATAAAACAAAATAGGAATAACAGCAGATAATTAATTGATAGCTTTAAAAGCCCCATAATGACTAAAAACCACTAACCCTAATTTGTTAAAAATAGGACTAGAGTACTGAATATAAACTTTTGATCAACTAAAGAATAGCAAGGTTAAAATCAGATAAATGACTTTACACATAGCTAATTGTTAGAATGTGAAAAAATATTTCACATTCACATAATATGTAAATTTAGAATGTAAGAGAATCTTAAAGATCTTGTAACACAATTTCTAAATTTTAAAGATCAAAGACTGGTGGTAAACACTGTAATCCTAGCACTCTGGAAGTTGAGGCAGGGGGATCACCAGGAGTTCAAGGCCAGCCTGGGCTAACCAGTGAGTTCAAGGCCTGCCTGAACTACGTAGCAAGATTGTGCCTCAAAAAAGCACAAAAATACATAAATAAATAGATTTTAACGATCAATAATTTGATGCACAGGAAAGTGAAATGTCCTTTCCCGAACTACAAAACCGCCTAGAAAATCTGGCCAGTTTCTTTACCTAAAGCAAATGTTCCTTA
This sequence comes from Heterocephalus glaber, assembly GCF_053883595.1. Classification (NCBI taxonomy): domain Eukaryota; kingdom Metazoa; phylum Chordata; class Mammalia; order Rodentia; family Bathyergidae; genus Heterocephalus; species Heterocephalus glaber. The sequence continues at coordinate 18,266,050 of NW_028258156.1, read as the reverse complement.
CATGTATTATTTCTTGTTAACCAGTAAATATTATAGGGATAGCTTTCATCAAGCCATTCTAAAAAGCCACTTCTTGAAAGCCAGCACACAAATTCAAATAATTAGGTTAGAAAAAACTATGTCCTGTGAAAAAAAGAACTATCTTTTATATGATGTATTTAGTATAACTCAATAACTTTGGAATATGGAAGCTTCAATTAGAATTGAAGAAAGATTGAATCTTACAACAAGGGAATATCAAGTCAGATAATGGGAGAACAGAATTTAAGTTCTTTGTACAAATGAACTTAGCTAGTAATTTGCAATAGAAGAAAAGGGAAAACCGGGTTTTAATGTAGTCATGGCAACTTTCCATTGCCACCAATTTTTAAACTTGAGTATCGAAATGTTTCTCTTCTTTATTGTGTAGACTTTACAAAAGACATAATGAGGTACAAGGAGGAAGGCATACTTTGTTCTTAAGCTTTGCTATTGTGAAAATTCACCTAAGAAATGGTAGATTTTTAAATCCTCTTACCCACCTGTTTCCCCATTCTATTCCAGTGAACTTTTTTTTTAAAAGTATCACAAAAGACCCAAGAACATTCACTTTGCTCCAGTTGGACAGACAGAGCTAAGCGTTCCCTCCTTTCAGTGTTCAAAGACCACTACACACACCTTTATCATAAATCACATTTACTGTGCAGAATTCTCCTCAGCTATTTACTCCTTCGATAACTGAGAACTTAGTGAGCAAATATTTCATCTTATTTATGGCTGACTTTCCAGTGTCCATAAGAGCGCTTGCCAAAAAGTAGGTGCTCAATGTTTCATAAATAATGAAAAACAGATGAAGAAGCTAAAAAATGAAGATCTCTTTACTATGCAAAAAGTAGCTTTTTCATAAACGGTTCCATGTATAATTACAGTTAGAAAGAATTTTGTTTTTAGATATTGAAACCTAAAAATTACTCTAAAAAGAAACCTCAGGTTATGACGAATGTCCACAGGTATAAAAATATAAGATATGAGAACTTTTAAAATTGCTTTCTTTTAATGGACTAAATCTGGAGGCTTCATGCTGTGAGTGTCCCATATAAAACGTTTTAGGCCTGTGGTGCTTCCTGAGGCAAAATCTGCATGGTAGAGCCAATGAGAGAATTACAAATACTGTGAGAAAAATTCAGACAGCATAAAAGGACATATGTATTAGGAAAATTCCACATTTTCCAGTGCTTTCCAAATTTAAAAAATGACCTTCTGAATCAACCCACAGAAAAGGCTTATATAGGCCGAAGTACATTCAATCAATACAATTTTCTAACTTTTCAACTTTTAAAAATCTTATAACCTGAAGATATTAGAAGTCAAAGAAGAATGACTGGTGCAGGCATCCCTGAGCAAGTATTTACTGGAAGACCAGAAGGATAAATAAATGAAAGGGAGGACAAATGACAAGAGCTAATAAAGTCCAACTCTGCATGAGACATTCACTCAATGTTGCAAAAGTATTATCTTTTAAACAGTAAAAAAGCAAATATATGTATTTTGGTTAAAATTACAGAAGGTTCTCATGTTTTAAGAATAACAGATGATAAGGGGCCGGGGATTTAGCTCAGTGGTGCCGCCGCAGCTGCCTGCCTCGCAAGTGCAAGGTCCTGAGTTCAATCCCAGGTACCAAAAATAAAAAAAGAATAACAGAAGAGAAAAACAACCTTCTGAAATAGTTTTATATGAAAATAACTGAAAAGAACAGTACTTAACTATGAGTTAGTTATTAACACCTAAGAGTGATCACATGGATATTCACTCTTACAAAATGGAATCATTTAATACAAACCCATCTGTTCTTAATAACATTTGCTGCCTGTGGCTTAATTATCATATTTTAATGGACAAAATAAGACATTTCATCTATACACAATCTACTTTATATTCATTCTCTCATCAATAAATACTATGATAGCAAGTCCCTGGGCTCAATATGCCAGGCTCCAAGCATCTTCCTAGCAGATGTAAACCTTTAAGCCTTTAAAACCCAACTTGAAATATTGATTTTCTTTTGAAGTATGATTTTTCACTTATTTTAGAAGAAAACAACCACTGATAATTGATGGAGTGTGGGAATTATGTAAGTATGTCAATAATTACCTAATTCAAATTTTTGTGAGCTTGAAAATGCTTTTCAAAGAGATATCTTTTATTTAATGTGTTCAAAAAGGAGAAATAGAAAGATGAGAGAAAGGGAGGAGGAAATGAGAATGTTTGGGGAATTTAAATTTTGAAAGAATAAAAACAGATCATGCTGGTTATTTTATTTTTAATGACATAATTAGTTTTTTTAAAAAATTACACAGGTATATGTAAAAAAGAAATAGAAATCCTTCTTTTAAAATCAGTACAATCAATATTAATTGTTATCTCACTCAAATCCCAAGTGGCCAAAAGCAGAAATCATTGTCTTGGTGCTGAAGCCAAAAGGTGGCTGTAAAGACCATCTACATTGTTAAATCAGCGTGTTTAAAGTCAATCATTTTGTGTTTTGTCAGTGGACATGGTGCAGTATAACTGACATTTCCACCTTTACCATCACATGAATAAGGGGGAATTGATGTAAAATCTGAAGGTGTATTTTTTTTCTTGATATTTGACTGTGTTGTCTATTGGCAGGTACTTAACTTTTTAAGTTATTTTAATTACTAGTTTGCATGTTATCATTCAACAGAAATGACAGAAAGACACATTTGACAGTTATCAATTAGCAACTCTTTGTTTAATGCCATACTCTACAGGTTCTGAGGTAGATACAAAGGAACCAATTAAATTTATTAATATATTCAAGGTGAGCTGAACACCATCCTTAATAACAATAACCTTAATATACAGCAGAAATAAAAATCTAATAATCAAATATCTACTAAAGGAATAATCTAACAATCTAAAGCCTGTTAATAATCCAATAATCTAATGGATATTAATACTGAATAATCTAATGCAAATGAGGGAATAAAGAAATATCAACAAATAATTCAGAGACAGGTAGAGGTAACCAAAAAAATCAGGAAAAGCTTCTGGGAAGGGGTTTGGTGCCAAAGATCACAGCAAGGACCAAAAGACTCAAGAGCCGCAGTTTCCATGGACGTACTGCTCACTACAGAAGACATGCAGGCTATCATTTCTAATGGCTAGGATAATTCAGAGCTCTAACTTGGCTTCTCAGCCTCAGACCTCCCATTTGTAGGTGAACTGCACATTCATACTTTACCTTTCTAAGTGTAATTTTCTAAATGAAACAAAAAGCACTGGATTGTAAATTCAGAACTTTGTATTCTCTTCTCTCAGTAATGTTTTTCATTCTAATAAACTGGCATTTTGGTTTTGTACATTAGTCCCTTGTTAGTTCAACTTGTGTGAATCACACCCTAGTCATTATTAGTTGATGATAAAGGTAATTTTATAAACTTGAAACTGTGAGGATCTGGGTAATATGAATTATTTCTGAGAAATAAAATCATTGTACTAACTAATGGTTAAAATGACCTCATCTCATTTCTATATATGCATGCGATACAGCTTTCTAGGAACAGGTGAGGGCCTAAGGAGAAAGCCTGGGTTCCAATCTCACTCCATCATTTGTTAGCTGTGTGATCTGTCAGAGGAGACCTCAGGTAGATTAAATTACAGTAATGGAAGGTCTCAACACGCTTACATTGAAAAGGGGTGGGAGCATGAAGGTGTATCTTACTAACCCTTCTCACAAGCTCATTGTTAACATAAACAATGAATAAGAAAGGGCTTTGAAAACTATAAAGCCCTGAGAAGTAAAAACTATTATTAAGGCCTTATTATCTTACAAGAAACCCATGCCAAACCGTCTATTAGTGACAGCACCATGATACTTTCCACAGACAGAAGAAAGTCAATATTGTAATAAAGGTTAAACTTCTATATTCTCTATTGTGCTTCCCATGCTGACAATTTCTTTCTACAGACCAGACCTAAACAAAATTTGAATTTGTTCAGTTCTAAGAAATCTTGTTTTCAAAAGCTTCCAGGATAAATCTAGCTTAAAATATGGTTGTTTCCAGTATACAGCTACATAAATGATGAAATGAGGTCAGAAAAGGGTTTCTAATTAAGCATAATTATAAACTTTAAAAGATATCCAAAGCATAATATCAAAATAAAAGACAACATTATTAGGTTATCACTGCCCCAAGAAAATGCTTCATCTTTAATATTTCCCATCTTCTGGTTAACATAAAGGAGGAGATAGGCTCTTCTCTGTTCAGCTGGAAAAATGGATCCAGCTCATTGATTGGCAAAGGTCATAGTTTTTCATTCTCAGCTAAGTGGTTTATGGGAACATACAGAAGCATATTTTGTACTTTTCACCTAGGCTATTTCTGCTTTAGACAGAAAGAGGAAATAGGTTTCTATATTCATTTTATCCAGTTGCCTGTCCCATATGCCTCCCTATGTGCTCTTATATGGAAGGTGTCCAACTGCTTACTTGTGTTTTTCCCCCCAGACCAAAAGCTTACTAAAGGAAGTGACCATATCTAAGTCATCTTTCTTTCCTCTAGCTATTAACTTCATAAGTGGCACTCAGAAGATGCTCAATCAATGTTGACTGAATAAATTAAAGGATAAGCTACAATTACAATAGATAAGACTTTCTTTAGATCTTACACAAATACAGGTAACACACACGAGACTTATATGAGTTAAAGCACTTAAACTTATCAAAATTAGGAAATTGAACAAATGAATTACTTAAATTGTATGTAAAATGATGCGTATGTAAATTTATTAATTAATCAAATGCACTTAAGAGTTTGTTCAACACATTTCTTAAGCATGTGCCTTTTAAGATCTAAGCATCTTAGGGGCCGGGGATTTAGCTCAGTGGTTCTGCTGCCTGCCTCGCAAGCACAAGGTCCCAAGATCGATCCCTGGTACCAAAAAAAAAAAAAAAGATCTAAGCACCTTAAGCATTTCCTTCTAATTACCAACCCCAGGAGCTGAGGATACAAAGTCAGGCAAGTCCTTGCTCTCAAGAAATTTGGTGCCTGATGAAAGAGTCCAGGAAGCAATCTGACAGAGGTGTGTACTAGGGCCAGGAGGGGACGGGTAGGTCGCTCAGCAGGACTGGAGGGAGGGGTTATGTGGAAGGAAGGCTTCCAAGAGGAGAGATGTTTGAAGTGAGGTTTGAACAGTAAAAGTTCCTTTAAAACAAAGAAAGAGGCATACCAGGAAGAAAGAACAGGAGACAAGATGAATACCTTTACCAATAGAGAGGAGACTGCACACAGGAAAACATCAAAAGATGGGGTAAATGTGGAGAAAAACTAGGACCCCAGGTTGTGGAAGGCTTCATAGGCTGAGGAGGATGCATCAGGTATCTTCATAAAGAAAGCACTGCATTAGTTCTATCCTCAAAGGGCTTAGAATTTACTTAAAGTAGATTAGAAGACTACCTGAAACATTCATTAAAAAAACAAAAGAAACTGTAGTTCAGCAAATAGATATAATAATGAAGAAAGTGGCAAAAATACTTTTAATTCATGGTAACTTAGTAGTTATTTGAATATCCTGATTCAATTTTTAAAATCAGATTTCTGAAAATAAAAGAGGCAAATCAGGTATGACTTTAAATTGTAAACTTTAAATTTAAAATTTTGAGAAACAAGAATTTTCTTTTTACTTAAAAGAATAGTATTTCTGGGTCTCCATAGAGACCACATCTCCAAGGATATTTATGTCTATCACTGAAGCACCAACCTCATTTTATCTGCAGTCAACAATGGTGTTTTAAATGTCAATACTGGGCAGAGATGAAAAGGGAACAGTATTCACAGACTATTATTAGACCATTATTGCTGAGAAGCAACAAGCTGCAGGAGGAAAAACCTACCTGTGTCCCCACTTTCCTGCACAAAGTACAACTGGGCAAAGTACACACCTAAAAGTGGGTTGCTGTTTTAAAACACAGCACATATCAAAATGGCAGTTTGTTTTCAGATTAGTTTTCAGTGATAAAGGCTTTGGTCCATTTAAAAGACAGAATATCTAAGCATCTGATTTACTGGTGTAATAAAGTTGCTTCTTCACTGTAAGTGACTAATGGAACATAAATTATTCGCCAGGATAAATAAAACAGTCAAACATTAATCTGAATTTCAGTTAAGAATGATAATATACTGGTTCATCTACAGTATGTTAATAAGTTAATATCTTTCAAATACTGCAAAATTCAAGTGACTTTAAACAAAGGAGACTATGGACAGAAGTATGGATGAAAGTGGGAAATCCAGCTAATACTACTATTTGTAGTTCATTTAACAATCATTTTATAATTTTGCCCCTAAAAGTTATCTCCTAAGAACACAAGGAACTACACCCTAACTCATTTGATTGTAACAGAATAGTACCATTTATTTATACCCTTGGCATTTTGCCTTCTTAAGAGGAAGAAAAAAGCCATCATCCTTGAAAGGTTGTTTTCCCCTCTAATTATTAGAGAAAACAAAAAATACACTAAAATTTAAAATATTAAGCAAGTAAAAAGTTGCAATAACAGAAAATTCTGGACATATTTATTACATTTAATGAAACTTCAGTCTTCTAAAGATTAACTTTGTCAACCTGTCCAATGTCTGGGCCAAGAGCTCTCAAGAATGGTCACAACAAGCTCAATCATCAGAACATACTGAAGTAACTGTAGATTCTGTGAGAGTATAATTTACATAGGAAATAGAGATAGCACATGGGTATTAGTTATGGTTATTTCCTTTGCACTAATAATTTTTCTCTTCTTTCATTTGTTTTGTATTTTGTTTCACTTAGCATAATGCTGCTGTTCCTGCAATACTGAAGAAGCATGGGATCTGAATAGCACAATCCTAAATAAATGAATTGCTCAATCTCCTGTGATCATCTATACATACACCATCCTCAAAAAGGACATCAGTATTCTACCATTAAAGAAACAGTGACCTTCTATTATCCAATATGCATGACACTTTTGGCCAATGCAATTGTGGCGCTCACACTTATATCCACGAAGAAAAACTCCGCAGTTCTTTGGCATTCATCATTTGACAAATGCAAGTATTTTCTGTATCATTCAGCTCTTACTGAACTTACTAGCAGTGACTGTGGAATCCTTAAGGGCCTGTTAAATTTCTGAAGAAGAAAGCTAAGATGAAGGACATGCCACTCCAAATTCATGTGCTACTTGGCCTAGCTATCACTACACTAGTACAAGCTGTAGATAAAAAGGTGGACTGCCCACAATTATGTACATGTGAAATCAGGCCTTGGTTTACACCCAGATCCGTGTATATGGAAGCATCTACAGTGGATTGTAATGATTTAGGTCTTTTAAATTTCCCAGCCAGATTGCCTGCTGACACACAGATTCTGCTCCTACAGACTAACAATATTGCAAAAATTGAGTATTCCATAGACTTTCCAGTCAACCTTACTGGCCTGGATTTATCTCAAAACAATTTATCTTCTGTCACCAATATTAATGTAAAAAAGATGTCTCAGCTTCTTTCTGTGTACCTGGAGGAAAACAAGCTTACTGAACTACCTGAAAAATGTCTGTCTGGTCTGAGAAGCTTACAAGAACTCTATATTAATCACAACTTGCTGTCTACAATTTCACCTGGAGCCTTTATTGGCCTACACAATCTTCTTCGACTTCATCTCAATTCAAATAGACTACAGATGATCAACAGTAAGTGGTTTGATGCTCTTCCGAATCTAGAGATTCTGATGATTGGGGAAAATCCAATCATTCAAATTAAAGACATGAATTTTAAGCCTCTCATCAATCTTCGAAGTCTGGTTATAGCCGGTATAAACATCACAGAAATTCCAGATAATGCCTTGGTGGGACTTGAAAACTTAGAAAGCATCTCTTTTTATGACAACAGGCTTATTAAAGTGCCCCATGTTGCTCTTCAAAAAGTTGTAAACCTCAAATTTTTAGATCTAAATAAAAATCCTATAAATAGAATACAAAGGGGTGATTTCAGCAATATGCTGCACTTAAAAGAGTTGGGAATAAATAATATGCCCGAGCTGATTTCCATCGACAGTCTTGCTGTGGATAACTTGCCAGACTTAAGAAAAATAGAAGCTACTAACAACCCCAGATTGTCTTACATTCACCCTAATGCATTTTTCAGACTCCCCAAGCTTGAATCACTCATGCTGAATAGCAATGCCCTTAGCGCCCTCTACCACGGTACCATTGAGTCTCTGCCAAACCTCAAGGAAATCAGCATACACAGCAACCCCATCAGGTGTGACTGTGTCATACGTTGGATTAATATGAACAAAACCAACATTCGATTTATGGAGCCAGACTCATTATTTTGCGTGGACCCACCTGAGTTCCAAGGCCAGAATGTCCGGCAAGTGCATTTCAGAGACATGATGGAGATTTGCCTCCCTCTTATAGCTCCCGAGAGTTTTCCTTCTAATTTGGATGTAGAACCTGATAGCTATGTCTCCCTTCACTGTCGAGCCACTGCGGAGCCACAGCCTGAAATCTACTGGATAACGCCTTCTGGTCAGAAGCTCTTGCCTAATACTCTGACAGATAAATTCTATGTACATTCTGAAGGCACACTAGATATAAATGGTATCACCTCAAAAGAAGGGGGCTTATATACTTGCATAGCTACTAACCTAGTTGGAGCTGACTTGAAGTCTGTTATGATAAAAGTAGATGGTTCTTTTGCCCAGGATAACAATGGATCTTTGAATATTAAAATAAGAGATATTCGGGCCAATTCAGTTCTGGTGTCTTGGAAAGCAAGTTCTAAAATTCTCAAATCCAGTGTTAAATGGACTGCCTTTGTCAAGACAGAAAATTTTCATGCTGCCCAAAGTGCTCGAATACCAGCTGATGTCAAGGTGTATAATCTTACTCATCTGAACCCATCCACTGAGTATAAAATTTGTATTGACATTCCCACCATCTATCAGAAAATCAGAACACAATGTGTAAACATCACCACAAAAGCTTCGGACCCTGACCAAAAAGAATCTGAAAAGGGTAATGCCACAATATTTATGGCCTGCCTTGGAGGCCTTCTGGGGATTATTGGTGTGATATGTCTTTTCATCTGCCTCTCTCAAGAAATGAATTGTGATGGTGGACATAACTATATGAGGAATTACTTACACAAACCAACGCTTGCATTCAGTGAGCTTTATCCTCCTCTGATAAACCTCTGGGAAGCAGGCAAAGAAAAAAGAACATCCTTGGAAGTGAAAGCAACTGTTATAGGTGTGCCAACAAATATGTCCTAAAACAAACAAACCAACAAACCTAAAAAACTAAACCTACTGCAAAGAAAAACTCAATATCGAAGTTGTGCTAAAAAAAATAGGAAGGAAATATTACTTTCTATAAAGAAGGCTAAGCTTCACCAATGCTGCTCCTGACCAATGGAAATATGTACAAGTTCAGCATTTTAATTAACTGGCTTCAAAGGGTACTGTGGCAACCAAATAATTCCATTTTCTAGAACTTTCATGTAACTTTTATGTCTGGACTACAGTTAAAGTGGACAAAAACATTTCTGTATTTTTTTTAAGTATATAAGAGTAGTTGAACTGAGCAATACCTCCTCCTGTGTTGTATTACACATATTAGCCACGAGTTTTTGCAGTGACCAGATAAAATTAATTGACACGTGGTGTAATAAAAAGGACAAATTCTGTAGAGTAGACACAGTGAGTATGTGGACCTCTTTTATAAGGAAAAATACATTTTGGATTAAAATCAATTGCTTTTGTCTTGTTTTGTTTATAAATAAAGAATAATTTCTGGGAAATGTCATCTGATCAGATATTCAAATTACAAGTTTTCAAAGCGTTTTCAATAACAAAGTTTGAAATGTTAAGGGTAATACACTTGTATTGGGTTATGTGACTACATTTTAATAATGCAAAAATGGAACTTAGAAAGCATTTGATCAATATTTTAAAAATCATAGTATTGTATTTAATACTTTAATTATTGACTGAGACACATATCCCAGGAAATTATACATTCACTTAAAGATTTTCTTAACAAGCAGCCTTGGAGTGGATTTAATTATTAAGTTCAGATAATGTAAATCCAATACCTGAGAAATTGTAAGTCCTATTTTAATAATTAATAATGGCACATCTTCAGGTTGCTGCTTCTGCAGAGAATATTACCAAATTTCAGTAGGACTTTAAATCTAGGTGTAGTTTTCAAATCTTTTGGTGATTTTTAAACACTTACTGAGCCTCAATAAAATAAGAAAATAATAATCTGCTATGATGCAAACATAGCAAGGGAACAACACATTCCATTTCAAAACTATGATTTTAGAATTTCATCATAAAATATATCGATTAGTAGAAAAAGTTTGTCAAGTTGAAATTTATGAAACTCTACTTTTACTTTGTTCATCCTTGTATAAAAATTATATAATTGGGATCATTCCAGAGTTTGAGGGGACAGCAAGAGGACAGTTTAACTAAGTAAACACTTTTGAAACTAATTTAGAATAAAAGAAAACAATATAGTGCAGTCCTTCAAGACTATATTTAAGGTGCCTAAATAATACAGTTTAAAAATTCCAAATCACTGAAATAAAGTGCCAAGAACTTTACTAGTTGTTTAAAAATATTATATAGAAAATGAAAGAACTTCACTTGGGGAAAAAAAACCTATGATCATCGAGAATTTTATTCATTTTTACAAAAAAACCCCAGAGTGTTAAAAATAAATGTATTTTTGTACAAAGGAAAACATCCTGAAATATTAGAAAACTGTGATAATAAGCCATAATTTTTAAAGGCAAATTGCTTATCTCTACAAAACTACATGGCTTCTATGTTAATTGCTGTTGTGTCTGCTAATAAGTGCTTAACTTTTCTTACAATAGCTTGCTGCATATCATCAACATGTCACTGGCCTGTAAGCATTTCCACTGTAGTCATATCAACTTATTTTTTAATATCAGACATTTCTTTTGTGATGGCATTGACAGTTTCTAATTAAATTCTAGCTGTTTTTGACAATGTGGAAGGTAATTGTTATGAACTCTTTAAAATGAAAGGACAAACTGTGTTAATTTCAACACAACCAAAATGTGGAACTTGCTAATTAATGTTTTTCCCAAACACAAATTTTACAACCTGATGAATCACTATCACACAGAGACTGACATTAGAATTCATCAGCAAGACATGCTCATACATCATGAGGATTTCAGCACCATTGACAGAGCTTTTTGGAGCTCAGCTATTTGTCAAAAATATATGGGCTGAAATACAACCTATTAGGATGCAGGCATTGTTTAGGTCAGCAAGAACTTGAGCAGGTATCTCCTGTGTTTCTTTTAAACTTAAAAACCATCACAAACATATCATACAGCTGAGAATGCATTTCAAGCTACCTATTTCCTATGAAAATTGTTATGAAATAAGCTCTCTGGCTAGACATCTAGTAGTGAGCAATGGAGTGAAGTATTTTTGGTACAGTCAAATAAATACAGAACCTCAAAACAAACCAAGATCCTACTTATTTGCTTAAATTTTAATCTAAAATAGCCAGGAAGAGAAAAAGACATTTGATTGAATGATAATTAGTCTTTCATATTCCCTATGATACCTCTTAAACCTCAATTAAAATTAACTAAGCAATGATCACAGTACCCAAAACAAATAACTTACAGCGTTATCGCACATATGGATGCACCAGTTGTACCAGAGAAGTTTACCTATGACAAACAAAATTCTAAAGTTTATACCTCTACAAATGCCAATTAATCAGATTATCTTGTACAGAGAAAGGTAACTTTCACAAAAATGATTTTTCAAGAATTACATATTTCTAGTTTACTCTTCAAAATAAAATTCCCATTTTCTGAAAAGAAAGAAGTCCAACTGAATATAAAAATACAATCATGCATTGCATAAGTAAGTTTCAATCAACAACAGGTTGCATGTACAAAGCTATTCTCACAAGACTGCAATGCAGCTGAAAAATTCCTCTCACCTAGTGATGTCCTAGCTATCTTCACATCATAGCACAGCACATTATTTACATGGTGACCCTGATGTAAACAAACCTACTGTGTTGTCTGTTGTATAAAGCTATTGCACATACAATTATATTTAGAACATAATACTTGATAAAGGTAACAAATGACTATGTTAATGGTTCATATATGTACTATACTTTTATTATTTTGGAATACAGTCATACTTATAAATAGTTTATTGTAAAACAATATCCATGTTATGCTGGCAGTAGCCTCATATAGCTCACGTTTACCATGTCTCTCTCTTGTTTTGTTTTGTTTTTTATGGAACTGGGAATCAAACTCAGGACCTTGTGCTTGCCAGGCAGGTGCGGCACCACTGAGCTAAATCCCAGGCCCCTATCATGTCTCTTGATTGCATTAGATGCCACATCAAGAGGCCTCTACCACCCAGGTTTGCTTAAGTACATTATATGATGCTCACACAATGCTGAAATCAATTAATGATGCATTTCTCAGAATGAAACATTGTTGAGTTAGGCATGACTACATATAAAAACAGTGTGGAGCAAAATGTGTTACTTGTTAGTAAATCAAAGCAGCGACATACTGTCACTTTCCTAGGGGGGAAAGAGATTTTAGTTTTTATTCTATTTAGATAGGAAGTTTTTAGTCAAAACTGTCAATAGACAGACACAATGTAGAAATGAGTTTTCTTTTTTTGTATTTAAGAAATAAAAATTGTAAGGCTATTAGTCACTGGAAAAGCAGGCTTGAACAGAAAAAATTCCCTTTCCCTACCTAATTACATATTTTACTGAATTTCATTCTGGTTCATTTTCTTTATCAGTGTTTTTAACAAATTATGTATGAACTGTGACACTTTGTAAAGTCTCAGCTTTATTTTATAATTTCATAGAATGATTATACTCAGAAAATCACAAGATTTTTTCTTGGTCTAAAAGTTTTAGTCATAGAAATATGTTGATGTAGAAACTTGTTTCAAATTTATTATTGATTTCTATTCATTATATGTATTTTAAATAGACTAATAATATCCTTAAAATTATTAAATCAAGAGGCCTTTCTATTTACTGTAATTTCTGATATAAAAACACAAATAACTGCTTCATTTCACCTATTTTAAACTTGGACTTTGATCACTCAAGAAAGTGGGAAGTTAAATTCAAGAAAGTCATTGACAGATATCTATGTATTTTCAAGAATGAGAATCACCTTGCTCTAATCACTAACTCTTATAAGATTTTCCACTACCTATGAAAGAAAACTTTGAAATTCTACTAAATGGAATTCTATTTCATTAGACTCTGTTTAACTGATTTAAAATCAAAGTGATATGTCAGACACTTATAAATCAAAAAATTGAAAATAATAATTTAAAAGTGTGTACTTACTAAAAGGAAAATTTCCAATAAATTACTCCTACAGCTATCAAAATATCAAGGAAAACTTTCTGATTATACACATCACCATTAGTGATACCTTGGTCTTCATCCCAATTTTGACTTTCCAGAATATGGGGGATAATGAATGGAAATTAAAGTCTGGCCCATAAATTCTGATATCCAATTTACCTATTCTAATATATATATTTTCAGAGGATTCTGAGTTTATCTTTGAAATAAGCCATATGTATATAACAACTAAAGGATCAAGAACCTCACAAATATATCTATAGAACTTTTTCTTAATAGCAATTTGAGGTCTTCAAATAAGCAACAAATTCAGTCCCAATATCATTTATGACTTTAAATTTATTGTGGGGTCAGCCAGAGTAACAAAAACACAGCAAAAAAAATTGTGGTTGATCTCAGTAAGCCTTTTAGAAGAATGAATTACAATTACATTAGGAGAACTCATAGTACTTTGTGTGATCATAGTTATCTTTTCTAAGTCTACTATATCTGCAGAAAACTAACAGCATTATGTAACCACTGTAAGAAAAATCCAGCTTCTCATTAAAACATATGGCTCAGTGTCTGGGGTTATTGACTCAAAATTCAATCGTGATACTTATTTATTATGTTTACCAACCTCTGGAACAAATAACAGAGTAAGCTTCAGACATAAATTGACCTTCCTAATCCTCACACTGAGAGATTCTGAGAGTAATAAAATAACCTCCCTGTTATTAGCAGTACAAGATTCAAGGCTGGTAAAGAAAGAAACAGTTCTTAAAATATCAGACATGCCATTATTAAAGCAATAGAGTCAAACACACCCAAACAGTTCCGTAAAAGATTACTATATAAAATTGAAATTCATTATCAAGACTGGGATTAAGATCAGATACCTCTGCTAAACATACTGTAACAATGGTTACAGAGAAGATTAGTCCTGTCTCCAAAATAACTTAAAGCCTCTAGCCTTCCCATGCCTGTTTTCTTCTCAGTTAATCAATAAACCAACATTTAATATATAACTTTCACATCGAGGTATCATCTTATCAATGTTTTCAAAACATATTCACATATAAAATTCATGAACTCATAGAACTATATGATGCCAACAAGATAATTTGAACTCTTAAATTTAAAAATAAAAATTCCTTCTACCCAGGGAAATGATATAGAAAAAGTATAAACATAGTAGGAAACAATACATTCACTTTGTACTAAATAACATTTTTCCATACACATCAATGGAAACTGAATGGCTACAGCAAGAAAAAAAAAAAAGAACTACAAAAATAACTGGGAAGAACAAAAAAAAACCCAAAAAACAAACAAACAAAAATAACTGGGAAGCAAAAGGAATTAGGTTTTCTTTCGGTGGACAATATCTGTTTCAGACTAGGTCCAGTCCTGAAGTGACAATGCAAATGTCTGAGTATTTTCCTGACACATAAAATTCATGGCATTTAATAAATATATTGTTAACATATTATATTTGGATAAATATAGAAAAGAAAGGAAATAAAGGAACAAAGGAAACATTGTTAAATGCTAATTTATGCCAGACTAACAATTTCTGATGGTCCTAGAAAATCCACTAAAAAATATGAAAAAATATTTTTAAATGAACATTTAACACCTAACTGTGCGGTAGGAATACTGATAGACTTTATACCTCTCTCATATATATGTCCATATGTATAAACTAACTTACATATGTATATAATTTATACACAAATTCATATATGAATAATTTATACATCAGTACATATTTATATAGAATTATAATTCAATTTATTCAATCCTCATAAAATCTCCGTAAGTTCAGTATTAACATTCCCATTTTATATATTAATCTCAGAGAACTTAAGTGACTTTTTCTTCAACATAGAGCAGAATGACCAAGACATACATCATGAGAAATAAAAAACACTTAAGCACTTTATATAAGCTTGCTATAGCTTACAAAAATAATTCATTGAATTGCCCATTAGTTCTAGGTAATTTAGGGGGAGGGAACAACCATCAATAGTATATGAGATTCATTAATTGTTCCTATTATCTTCTAAAGATTCCCATCCACATGTTGCAATGTTATATATATATATATATATATAATATATATATATATAATATATATAATATAAGTTTTGCATCAGGAATTGGAGATAAAAGGCTTCAGTTACTACCTGAAAAGAAAAGGGCACTGGTTTATCAAAAAAAATTTGTTCAAAAAAGAATATATATGCATACTCTTATAAATAAAAATTTTTAAATAGGCATATTCACCAAGTACCTAGTAGGGGCAAGGCTAGGAACTTTAAATACTTTTTTCTGTATTTATTTCTACACATACATCCATTTCACAGTTCCAATATACAGTGGTACCTTGGTTCACGAACACTTTTGTTTGCAAAAAAATTGGTTCACAGACATAAGTGTGGGATGACAAACGCAACCATGGCCATCTTTCCCATGAAAACACAAAAGTGGCCATCTTTTCTAAAACCATAGAACAAATTAAGTTTGTGAATCAAGGTACCGCTGTACAAAGTTACCTTCGTTTCATTACAGAAAAGCACAGGTTGGTAAATTATCTGCAAAACCTGCTTTCCAACTCTCAGATTTCATTCATCATGCATAATAACCTGACATTAAAAGGTACATCCTGCATAAAGAGTAAAGTTGACAAAACAAGAGCTTCCCTTCAACCCACCGCCACCAAGCCCACTCTGTGAGGACTGGTACAACAGGCACCGGGGCTCAAAAATACTAGGGCACCTTCACACCAGCAGCCCGGAAGTCATTATGCTCTGACCGAGTCTGACTTTCCCGGCTGTCTTGAAATTCACTGCAAATCTTAGGTTCTCAGGAGATCGGTTTTCTGAACATTGTAATGCTAGAGAACAAAATAATTTAATATAGATGATGTGGATTGTTTATCAACAAACAGGAAAACAAATATAAAATTAAAATACCTTCAAATACTATGTGTTTAAAACCTTCAGGTGCCTTCATATGGTAAGTTGGTCATCCATACTTGCCAGGAGAAGAAACAAGGTGGTTCTTTAAAATAAACACACTCACTGCCTGCCTCACAAGCACAAGGTCCTGAGTTTAATTCCCGCTACTCCCAAAATAAATAAATAAATAGATAAATAAACAAACACATAATTGGGGCTGGAGATATAGCTCAGTGGTAAAGCATTTGCCTACCCCATGCAAGGTCCTGGATTCTATCACCCAGTACCACAAAGCAAAACAAACCCCACATTCATAGGTGAAGAACATTTCATGATATTAAATTAGCACGAAGAGATAACTTTATATCTACTAACATTCTTTGTTATTCAAAAGTATTAATTTTTACTTGCAAATATTTCAAAGTTACTATGTTAAGCTTTTGTTGTTTTTTAATGACTCATTTGTGTGGTAGACCTTCTTGAAAGGGATAAGATTTGGAAAATAGTAGCAGCAAAGTTTGAAGCACGGAGACAAAGAGTGGCCCATATTATCCACATATGCATTTTATTCATTCACTATTTATTGAGGATCTGCTACATATGAGACAATAATAGCTACTAAAGATTCAAGATTGACTGTGATAAATATCTTCTGACATCACAAAACTTACAGTGAAAAGTTACATATTAACAAATGAATATGGCAATTTCATACAGGGTAATAAATTACGAAAGGTATACAGACAACTTATACACATTTGGGGTACAGAGTATTTAAAAGGGCCCAATCTTTACACAATCTCCTAACTGCAAAGGAGATAAACATTGGGAGTAGACTAGGGATGGCCTGAAGAATTTTAATAGGATCAGTGTACTAAGTGCCTGGGAAGAAGTGCCAAAGGTGAAAAGAACAGGCATTGCTGGAGAATTTAAAATAGGGAGATGCATAAAAGTCATTTTTTAAAGGCAAGTTTATGTGTTGCTAACCATGGCAGAAACTCCTATCCCATTGGAAAATGACTATGCCAAATTTAAAACACCAGGACTAACTTATAAGAGGACAAAGACTTGTTTTCAATATTTCAATCCTATCTTACAATCCCATAGTTCAGCCATCATCTCTCATCTAATCCACCATAGCTAAGAATAGAAGTAGGAGCAAAAAACAGACATAGGCACATCTGGTGCTCATCTTCTTAGGCTTCTTGTACCCTGAAATCTCACAAAGGCACATACGTATACTCAGCACCTCACAGGTCTACCCTTAGAGAGACACATTCTTCATGTTCAGGGTTACAGCAGTTCAGTATTTGCAAATAAATGAAGAGATCCTAGACATTTTGGGTTGTTTTTCATCTTGCGTTTCAGTTTTGGTTTGTGTTCTTTTTGTGCCAGAGATTGGACCCAGGTCCTGGTGCACAATATGCAAGTGCTCTCCTACTGAGCCACAACCCTGCTGCATATTTTTGCACATAAGAATCCAAATACAATGTTAAATTATGGGGCATGTGTTATGGCTTGTGTCTAGATGTTCCCCCAAAACTTCATGTGGTCATAGGGCTTTTTCAGAGGTGGCTGAAACTAGAGTGTGTGACATTGGGATTAAGGGTGTGTGATTGCTAAATCAGTCCATGATTGGCTTGGCACCGCCCTAATCCCTGTAGTCTGGATACGATAAAAGGGGCAGAAAGACGCTGTTAAGGTTCCCTTGTTGGTTTTGCTATGGTGTAGGGGCCATAAACTGTTTCTCCTCTGTGACGCCTCTCTGCCATGTGCCACCCTGCCTTGGAGTCAGCCGATTATGGACTGAAACCTCTGCACACTGTGAGCTAAATAAACTCTTTCCTCCCTTAAATTTGAGTGTCTAGTATTTTGTCTCAGCAATGAGAGAAAAGTAACTAACACACTATGTCTTTACAGTTAAACTTGCCTAGTTCTACTTCCAATCTCAATTGTATTTATCTTTCCAAAATTTCACAAATATGTTACATAGACTTTTAACAAATATGAAAGTATACAAATAGATACAGGAAAACCAGGGGAAAAAGTGCCACATCTAATTTTTCTGAACTATATATATATATTTGGGGGGCGGGGGGTCGGGATCAAACTCAGGACCTTCAGCTTGTGAGGCAGGCGCTAGAACCACTGAGCTAAATCCCCGGCCCCCTGAACTATATCTTGTGTAACACCAGACAGAGTTCTAACTACCTGGATCTCATAGGTATCATTTTCTTCAAATAGTATTTAAAAATTATCTTCTATTATGTATCAAATGGAGATCTTCTACTCAAAATAACTTAAAATAGGACAGAGTAGGGCCAGGGATCCAGCTCAGTGGTTCTGCTGCCTGCTTCACAAGCACAAGGATCAGAGTTTGATCCCTGGTACCAAAAAAACAAACCAAAAAAATAGGACAGAGTATATGTAGAAGTACTGATCCCCATAAATCAAATACTCATATTGGATTTTCTAGTTTTCTACCATCATGTTCTCTTAAGAATAGTTTATAAGGAGACCTGGGGATGGATCTCTTGGAAATGAGAAGGGACACAAAAGTTCAAGGGTGGGGTGGGGGTAATAAGTAGAATAATGATATGCCATGTACGGGAACTTAATGATATCAATGTAATATAAACATTACATGCCATAAACATGAGGTAAGATTAATAATATCAAAGAAATGAAAATTGGAAAAAGGGATTAGAGGAGGAGGGGGGAAGGGGGCAGAGATGAGGAAGGGGATTGAAAAAAGGAATCAAGTTGTATTATGGACGTGTTACCCAATCCTCAAGATGACTGTATAATGCATGTACTGCAAACATGTACTAATTTAAAAGTTTGGTCAGCTTAATAATTCTTTTACAACGTTCCCCCAAAGCCTCAGGCACTCAGAAGCTGAGCTTGTGGAAGGAGACTGGATAATAGGGATGCCACAGATGACATGATATTAGGAGGTAGGGGCTGATTAGGAAAGGGTCACGTGGGTTGTGACCTGCAAGGGGACATCTCCTTCCCTGGCTCCTCCCTTCTCCCTCTAATTCCCAGCTGCCATGATGTGACAGCCATGCCCCTCCGCTAGGCCCCTGTGCCATGCCACTTCTGCCCTGGAGTGAATCAACTATGGACTGTAACGAAGAGCAAAAACAAACCTCTTCTCTTAAGTTGTAGGTGTTGGGTATTGTGTCTCAGAGACAAGAAAGTGACCAAGACAAATATATTATTTCATATATAAAATAATCTTGATCAATGTATCTTAATATATTATTACCAAAGTAACATGTGAATACACAAAATTAAGTACAGAAAAGAGGGCCTTATGTTCTGTCTTCCATTTATACTCTTAGAAAAGCCTGCCATTCTGCCTTTGCTAAAATTTATAATTTTGTCTTTTCCCCCACTATTTTCACTCCTAATCCAAACTAAACTTGCCCATACCTTAAGAATGACATCAAAGACTTCCAATCTAAGAATCAAAAGAGACTTCAGTTTTCATCCTGTCTTTCTCAGACTCAGCCTCCAAATCTCCCAGTGACATGACCAGCAGATACTACCATCCTTTACTAGCTCAGTCCTTTAGATGTCAGCCTTTTACATTTTTTGAAATCTCCAGGTCTAAACAAAATTTTCCCTTTCATGTTAGTCTGAGATACTTGTTTCTTTCTAATTCTCATTGGTTCTATTTTAAAGAGCAAAATGAATTAATCTATGGTCACAGGCTATAAGTTATGACTATGTCAGCCATTCCTATGTTTGAACCACAGTAAAGGAACCAGTCCCCTTAAAGCAATCCACATCACTCTTCTTGAACATTGTTCAAGTCATTTAAGTCCCTCTTGAAAGGTAATACCGGCTACTGAATGTAATCCTCCAAGTGTGCTCATCTTTCAGCTCTTTATTTGGTTAGAGAGTAATGTGAACCAAATTTCTGCACCATTTTCCAATGGAAGCATCATAGTCAATTCGACAACAAGGGTGATTACACTTGTTGCCACAAGATGTGGTTAATAATGTCATCAGTACCAGCAGCAGCTGTATATGTAGCATTGAGCAATAGCATACATGTAAACTCATTTAACTCCCATGAGATTCCATCAATAGTCATATCTTATATTATAGGTGAATAAATAGAGTATAGAAGTTTTAAATAATTTACCAGGCTAGTGAACACATTAACAATACTGATAGGCAGTAATGAAAGAGGTTTGGTTTCCATGTAAAAAACTGACAGGTTGTTAGCTTTCTAATAAATACTGCAAACCTTGAAATTTTTCATATATACTACATGACCTCTTAGACATAGGTCAGCAGCAGATACCAGAGGCAGATCTTATAATAATTAGTACCAGAAATTATTCTATAAGCACAGAAAGCAGAATGTCTCCAGCCATAACTCGTATTTCATTGATTGTATACTTTCTGGAGTCAAACTTAACACAAACTAAGAACTGGAAAAGAGAAACAGAACAGTGCTACCCTGTTGACACCATTTTCATTAGAGGAATTGGTATGGTTACAAGGCTTTTAGTGGCAACCAAAAAGACAATCACAGGCACTAGAAAAGAGAGCTAGCAAAAGGTATTCCCTGTGACCACACATTCTGATTATTTTATTATTTAACTTACAAGAGTCAAATGCCATCAAGGTACTGTGAAGCAGAGCATAAATTAGAATAATTATTGCTTGTATTTGTTTTGACACTTGTAAACCTGTTAAGCTTTTTTCATGTTAATATAAATATCATATCTTTTAACACATACCCAAGTACTGCACAATGTACACTGACATTTTGTTTTGGTTTTTGCTTACATTTTGTTTGGGTTTTCTATTTTAATGCCAGCATCATGACCTCCTAACCAATTTCATTACCTACTGAAGGAGTCTGGCCGGCAGCTTTAAAACCCTATTAGTACAATCATGGTCAGAAATAAACCACATTCATGAAATGACTGTGGAATTCCTATTCAGCACCTCTTTTTGTAGTGATTAATTCAAAGCTTAATATTGTTTCTATTTAACTCCAGGACAAATAAGGGAAGGACAAATAAGAAGGGAAAAATGGCAATAGTTGTGAAGAAGTAGAGGAGGTGAGCATACATACTGGGTCAACGACTTGCAGAAAAATAAACTGTGTTAATTACAAAAAAGTTCATAATTTTTGACAGGTTAGAAAAAGCTCAACCAGAATCTTGTAAATATGTGTAAAAATGCATCTGTCTAAAATACAGTACCAAAACCCCTCAAAATGTCATTTTGGTTACATTATATGTAACTTTAAAATTATTAAATCAGTAACACTTTGCAGTGGTTCATTTAAAGCGAGAAGTAAGTAGTGTGTAACAGTCCCAGCTTCTTATAGGAATATGTTCCAAGACACCTAGGGATGCATGAAACCGAGGACAGTTCCAAACCTTTTTTATGGGGTTTTAAGTTTTTATTATAAACATACCTATGAAAAGTTTAATTTATAAATCAGGCACAGTAAGAGATTAACCGTAATACCTAATAATGAAATGGAGCAATTATAAACTATATTAAGTTTGGTAAATATGCTTTCTCTGGCCTCTAAAAATATTGTATTATACTCAGCTTTCTTCTTATAATGATGTGAGATGACACAATGTGTACATGATGAGGCAAAGTGAGCTAAATGATGTAAGCCTGTGACTTAGTGTTAGGCTCCTTTGTGAGGGTTCAAGCACTGGGATACTAGGATAGTCAGTATGGCAGGGTAGTGTTTATAGCATTGATACACGATTGGGATGATTCATGTACTTGCCAGAATAAAGCAGGACAGTACAAGATTTCATAACATGACCCAGAAGACTGCACAATTAAAGAGTTTATAAATTGTCTAGTCCTAAAATTTTCAATTTAATAGTTTTGGATTATAGTTGACCAGGAGAAAACAAAGCCATGGAGAGTAAAACCAAAGGTAAGAGGTTTTACCTTACATATCGATGTTAAAGATTAATTTATATATTAGGCACAGTAAGAGATGAACAATAATAACATAATAAGATAGAATACTTATAACAATATACAGTAATAGCAGGTTATTTGAAAAATATGAATTCTTTATTTCTGGAATGTTTCCATTCAGTAGTTTGAACTGCACTTGACTGTGTTGATGGTTCACTTTAAAACCACAAAAAGTGAAATCACAGATAAGGGTAAACTATTGCATATCTCTCTAGAGGACACAATGTAATAAACTGTAAGCAGGCAGACATACATAAATCTAGAATGTCACATGTATATAAATACATAGATATATAATCAAATTGGAATATTACAAAAGTATCGAAGATCAGTTCACTTCCTAGAGGGAAAGGGGTTGGTTCAAAAGTGGTAAATTTGCTCCACTTCAGTTTGTTGATATTACTTATAGTGGTATAACAAAAAACATATAGTAAAATTAATTTTCAAGAAAGATTCATTCTATTTAATTTATACTAATTAGTGTGCTGGAAGAGCCATCTAGATGTCTTTTTTAAGTGGTCTTTTCTGCTTGAAGTATACAATTTTAAAATCAGTGTTTATTTCCTTGCCGATGATTCATTTCACTATTTTAAATAAAAGATGTTAAGCCAGAATCATGATGTTCCATCATGTAAAACAAAACTTACACACCCCACAGGCATACTGCTTCAGATACGTAGTGATCAAGGTTTTTTGGTTTCTTACTTTTAGACCATATTGCTCAAAGTAAGAAAAGGCAAATGTAATTAATCTTGATGAGCCAAAAAGTTGAACAAATGATAGAAAAAATATTTGATTTGAGGGGTAAAGATATTAGATTATAAACATAATGCTCTGAAAAATACTCAGCATCAAAAGCAGTTCAAGTGCTTAAAACTAAAGGTATTCCAACAATTTATCTAAGAGGAACAGAAGTAATGTACTTTGGTGACAATTTTAGCATGAATGAGTTAAGAAAGTATACTTATAAAAACCTCACTCAGTTGGAATACAGATGAATTCCTTATACCTTTGTATAAACCTACTTCAAAATACAGAAAAGGTATTCTGTTCATTCTTTGCAATGTATTTAGCAAGTGTGGATAATGTTATATTGCCTAGAGTAATCTCAAAGCTTTTGTTCTACTGGAAGAAACAAGATACCCTTTAGCTAAAGGTTTTCTGCTGCTTTTGTCTGTTCAGCACTAGCACAAGTAGGGTGACAGTCTCATAAAGAAAATAACCAAAGGCACTCATTTCTCCCAGTGACTTGGCATCCCTCCAGCACTGACATTTCATGCCCTACATTAACTCCTTGGGCCACAGGATCAAAGGAAGAAGGAAATAGTGTGCCTTTTTGTTTAGTTGTGATAGCTACTTTTTTATTACATTGGCAGTATAATTCACTTTCTTATATAACTGCTTAACCCATTTTAAATTTTAATAGCCATCCAGTGACAAACGAATGATATCATTTGTTCTATGTTAGGTGTAACTTACAGATAAAACCTTGCAAATTGACTTAATAAATCAACATAGTCCTGGAAGAACAGTGAAAACATAGCTGAAAAAGATTAGACACTATGTTTTACAAATGTATGCTCCAATTTTTTATTTTAACTCAGCTGAAGTCACCCTTGGTTCTCATGAACCTGAAAGTATAGTTATTTGTTTTCCCAATCGAGAATCCCAGAAATTATCTAGTCACTTGCCTGAAATAGCCTGGCATTTGTGTACCTCCAAGTGATATAACTTACTCGTAGAACTTTTTAAGGCAAAAGAGAATGGCCTGCATCTATTATCCAGAAAGGAAAAATACTGAATATTATGATGTACTCAAAGACTACAAGTATAGCAGAAAGTGCCATACTGGTAAATGTTTTTTATTTGACATGATTCATTAAATCTTCTCTATTGATCTTTTCATTTAAAAATTTGTATGAGAATAAATGAACAAATTTATGTGATGTCCATTTGATCCGCAGTATTTTACCAGTACAAAGGATAAACCTGCAATTTTTATCTTTGCCCTATTTATATTTAATGGTGAAGAAATATTTTGGAACAGAGCTAATAAAAGAACTAAAATAAGACACAATCTTACTGCTCTGGGATACTCAGTAGCACTATTACTTAGAGACAAAAATCTTAAAATGATTCTATGAACAGGTAATGAACTATGAAGATGGCCAGAGACTGAACTATGTTGATATTTCTCTGTTCATTATTTACTAAGAAACTAAAATGTTAGAAGTTCAGGATATGCAAAAACAGATCACACATGCATCTTCTTTATGAGAATTTAGAGAATTAACTATGATGGAGGTAACTATGAGGAAGAAGAGAAATATGATATGCTCTAACAATTTAATAGCAGCTTACCTATCTTGGTAAAATTCAAGACACTAGTAACTAACCTAATCCTGATATGCAAATTAATCATCTTTCCCACCTAGAAAGCTGGCTTTTTTGGTAACAGAAGACACACTAACTAGTGCCTATTAGCTATAAAAATAGCAATAAATCTCCATTTCCTCAAGTTAAAAAATTTCTTCTGAATAAAAATTCTATTTTAAACTAGAAAAAGTGAACACCAATGAAGATATATTTTACCTGCTGGAAATTTGGTTCATCTTATAATTCCCTAGCAAAAAGAAAAACTAGGATCATTCTTTCCCTGACAAGACTGCCTATGTGTTGGCTTCACTAGTTCAAAAACCAAAATTCTAATTTTACTTCTACAGTTACTTGTGAACCTTCCATTGTCTCATCTACTAAACCGCAGTTACAGTTACAATGCAGTTCCTAACTTATGGCATATTCTTGGAGCTTACTGAATAGGAGTGGAAAGAAAGAAAAATAGAAAGAAAGAAGAAGGAAGGGAGAGAGAGAGAGGGAGGGGAAGAGGGGGAACCAATCTAAAAATTGAGATTGAAAGGCAAGGTAGGAAAAAAGTAACAGAAGATATATTTGGGTTGGCAGAAAGAGAGAGAAAGAAATAGACTCAAGGGGATTTGGAAGGACAAATCCTTCTGTCTACTTGAAATCTTAGCTTACTTCCTCCCATTAAATGTTGGCTTGTGTCTATTATCACCTGATCTCTAATCTAATGCCCTATAAAAAAAAATGGTTGGCAAAGACAGAGGTAAGATAAAGTAGCAATGACCTGCCTAATATGAACATTTTGGAGATCATATATTCTGGAGCCCAGATAAGTCAATGCTAGATTTTTTTCTTCCTACATATTCAAATTCCAGTGTACTGAAATTTAAATAAAATTCAAAGTAGTAGTTGTATACTTTTCAATACAATGTACTTCATTTACTATTACATTTGCTATTGAACTTAATAAAAAATTGTAACAAATCATGAGAAAGCTAAGAAATATAATCAGGCATAGTTAAATAAGTTTACAGGGCCAAACCATTTTGGACATATGGCTTTTTGCAATTTTGGAAATATCTGAAGCTCTCATAAGTGCCACAGAGTGAGAATTGGAAACATTTCCATCTGCCTAAACTAAAGGAACAATTGCTCTTCATTCATGTTAATGATAATTCCTTACTGTTCTCCAGGTTATTAAGACTGTTTGGACACTTAAGAAGAAAAATTGTCTTACTCTTCCCCCAAAAAGGGTAATTCTGAAGCCACTTTAGTAAATGACTAAGGGACAAAACAAATTAAAATTAATGCCTTCAAGAGAGATGTCAGAAACAGTCTCTTCCTGACTACTCTGCTTGTAATAGAGGAAAACATCACTGAGATATAGCACAGAACTTGGGCAGTGAAATGAAAAGAACCATATCTTAGTATACACTTTTATATTAAAAAGTGGTTATTGGTGGTAGAATCAGGACTCTCAGATCTTCTAACAGCAATGATCTCCATCTTATGTTATCAATAGCCAAATACTCTGGAAATGGGGTACAGCAAAAAGAAAAAAAACAAAACAGTAACATCACAATTCTTTCTGATGTTACTACCACATTTCATATCTGTATATTTAATTAATTTATTTAAAAAGAATACTAGAAAGAATAAGTTAGTTCCCTTATACCCCTCCACATTTTCTCTTCCAATCATTCCTCAAAATACAATTTCATCAAAACTTTTTGTTAAATCATTATTCATTTATGCATTATTATGAATTTTTAGAGCTGAGCCATATGTCATGCTATAATTCCATGTCATTTTTATACAATTTCATATTTCTTACAGATAATCTCTTCCTTGTTTTTTGTATTTTCAGTTGTTTGATGTCCCATGTACTTACAATACATTCCCAAACTCTCTATGCACTTTAATTCTACAAACATCTCTGGTCTACTATAGGACCCTTCCTGTTCTCTTTATCACTGTGGGCAGATGGAGTTTTATTTATTTCCTTATGGATATTTTAATGACATTTCAAGGAGAGTCATAACCACATGTGTTCAATTCACTATAGTGAACCATGAACTAGAGATCAATTTTTAATACCTGTGGAAAATATTAAAACATTAACTGTGCTAACAAATGTCAAAAGCCATGTAGCACACAGTGACATTACAGTGAGTAGATTCACAAGAATTCATCCATAAGAGATTGGGTTTGATTTTCAAGGAAAATAACAGACCAAAACCAAGCCAGAATTTTCATCTTTAGATTTTCAAATGAAAGATTTGGATTGTTTAATATAAATCTATCTTATTCCCAAATCTTAGAATAAAGTTGCTCATACATTAATATGCACATGGATCACTTGGGAGTTTACTAACATACAGATTATGCTTAAGTCTTCATTTAAAAAAGTCCCTCAGTGATACCAGTGAATTTGGCCTAAAAAGAGCAATGTGAGTAGCAAGACTGTGGAATAAAACACTCAGCCTTGTTATAAGAAGTGGAAAAATGAGGGAGACTTACTCAAGCACAGAAAATAATCTTAAAATATATTTCAGGTTTTACAATTTAGGTTTTGGAGCATTAGTTTCTTATTAGAGAAAGCACTGTCATCCACAAGGGGAAAATAGGCATTTCAAGTTAATGCTCTACAAACAATTCAAAGCCAACTGGACTCACACTTCACCAGTGTCTCTATACCCAAAATGTCACATAGAGTACAATGGAAATGCACTGCATATATATTCAAATGCTTGTATTCTGACGCCAATCCCAATCTAATATATTGCAATACATTTCTAGTCTCCTGCTAACTACCTAGAGTTAATGCAAACTGCACAAGTTACGGGCTCAGTACTTCACAAAAGTGCTCTCACCTCAGAAGACAACCTAAGGACAAACCATTATTAGCAAAATGCCTACAAATCTGGGGGTTCCAGTGACCACCTTCAAGTCTGATAAATCACTAGAATGATACTCAGAATGCAGAAAAGGGCTACACTTGTGATAAACATTTATTTCATAAATACAATCCAAATCATCTAACTAAAGAAAGACGTATAGGATAAGGTCTGGGACAATCTTGAATACAGAGCTTCTATACCTTCACGAGGCAAATCAAGGTACATTCTCCTACCAACATATTATTGTGTGCCCCAACCAGACAGATCCACGGAGCTTCAACATCCAAGATCTACCTGAAGTTTTGGTCACGTGATTGGACTCAGTCTCCAGGTGTTTCTCCTCAGATGATGGGAGGTTGGGCTGGTATCACTTGGTTCCAAGCCCCAACATTCTGTCCACATAGTTTGTCTTTCCATCGTGACCGGCCATCATCAGATGCTAAGAAGGAGTCATCTTACCAGCATAATCTCAGGTCCACACTTGGGCTCAGGAATAACTGAGACACGCCTATCCATGCTAGAAGCTCAGAATAAAGACAAGAGAAAATCTATATTACATAACAATTATTCTTATAATTTTTGGGAAATTATTGATTTAAGAAAAAATCTATAGTCTACTAAGAATAAATAAAAAGAGAAAGAGGTCACCAAGGCAAGAAATAAGAAAACTGAAATCTAAGTAAGTTGGAAAAATGTATATAACAAAGTACTGTATATTGTTGGGGTTTAGTTTCCTTTCCTATATTAGCAGGGATTGAATTGGACAATCTCCTAATGGCTCTAGTACTCTATAATTCTATGAGTTTATAAAATCTATCTTATTCATTTGCCCAGTTATCAGGTGCTAAAATTATCACCTCTTGATCAAGATGAGGACTATAATAAACATCTTTATAGTCACTGCAGTAATGAGAATCCTACAGTCATGTCAACTCTTTCAAAGAATAACTACAACATCAGCTTGTCCTGAGCTGTATTGCTGGCTAACCTCTTTCCCCTAAAGTCTCTTATTCATTAATTTAAAAAACTAAATATTAACTCAATCCATTAATCATACAAATTTCAAAATTTGGAATGTATTTATCATTTTCTAGCACTTTAATATGAATTTAGAGTTAAATTCAACTTTCATATTCATCTGTGTCAAGGAAAGCAAAACTATATGAAAATATCTAATGTACCATAAATTAAGAACATAAAATAGGACAGAGTCCTCTAAACCTAATTATCAGTTATCCTTATCTGTCTTTCTCATTCCAGTTCTACTAATTGTTATTTGAACAGCAAATAGCTTATCTGAAATAAGAAACACATACATTATCACTACCACAAGAAGCATGACAAAGCTGCCTGCCTTCATAATTCTCATAAATGGAATCAATTTATACACATTTTGAAGAACATCAGAAAAGCACAACAGGCTAGGTTCATTTTGATATTTTTCTTTCCTGAACAAGACAGGCAGATCATTACAATTAACATCTATTGTGAATTTACAGGGAATTGGTAAGGAAATAATTCATGTTAAGCAGAGGTTCTCAACATCATTAACAGAAACTGAGAAACTGGGCCAGTGTGCATGAGAGCATAAATCATAGAGGTCATGTGTGTTAATGAGAAAAAGAGCATTTATTAGCTTCCAATTTAAAATATAAAGCCCCTCTCTCTCAATGGCTTAAAATGGAACAATATCCTATACCTGAGTGAGGAGAAGGTAGTGCCCTCAATTAAATGAACAACTCTCCTGGCCCCCAACCTTTTATTGTTGTCATTGAAGTTCATCACTCTCACTTCATTTTTAGATTGTGATGTCTTTGTTCTATGGACAGAAAGCTTGTGAACATAACCTTTCCAGTATTATTACCTACACTGTAGAGTTGCCTACTCTTTTCAAAGTTTTAAAGACATATATATTTAACTCAGTAACCAAAGAGGAATATGTCCTAACTTTTTGGTGAACTCCAATTACTGTTTAGTATTTGTATGTTTGTTTTGAAGTCAAGAGAAAAATGTTCAAATATAATGGGAAAAAAATAAAAACATATTAGAAAACTAAAGATACCAATCATTGGAAATTACCATTTTATTATACAAATGAGAAGTAAACAAAAGGATAGATTTCAAAGGGATGATAGATTATAGATTATCTATAAAATAATAGATTATATAATTATACTATATAACTGTTTTAAGAAGTAATTTACTCTTTTGACACGTTTGAGGAATCTTACCCTAACCCTCTCTCCATAATCAAACTATGGGTTAAAATTTGCAGGAATAAACCCATGATAACATAAGTTAACTTCAAAGTACTGAGACGATACCCCCAATGAAAAGCCAAAAATGTTTGGATTATATTTTCATAAAGAAAACAGAAAAGCCCATCTTTTATATATTTTACAAAAAAAAAATACCACCTAGGGCATTTTACAAATATTTACTTCTTAGCAATTTCATTTTCCTTTGCTTCCAAAATTTATGTTCTACTAATTTTCAAATGAAAGCATTCTTTATGCATACTTTTGATGAAGATGCCTCCCACAATGGAAAGGCACAGAAAGTAAAGTTAAACCACAGCCAGTGAGTGAACCTTTCATCAGGACCAATGTGAAAGTCAGGACTATTCACTGTGGGACATAATTCTCATTTTAAGCCATAACAAATAGTAAGAGAACTCAGATACTATATATTCAAAGCTACTCAAATGTACAAACTGATTTAATCAAAGCTTTAAAAACTTCCCATTCTTTACCTTACTTTGTTTTTTAAACTTTAAAGAAATTGTTATTTCCATTTCAGTGCCACAATGAATATACTGCAACTTTAGGGACAAGTTTTAGTAACTGACCTAACAAAATCTCCCTATTATAAGATGATGTTTACCTACAAAGTAAACAGAATGTGTGATGCTGAAATCTAGTACATTTATTAGAGAAATGAGAGCCAAAACTAGGAGCACAAGTAATAGTTGATGCCTTCCTATTATTTGACATTAGGGATGTAAGGAACCAGAGTCTCCCTGAATCATTATTTATTCCTTTTCCTACATTACTTCTAATTTGATACAGAATGTAGTCACATTGTTTAAATTTCATGTTAGCGAATATCTATTTCATGCCTATTTGTCAGATGCAGTAGAAAATTCTGAGGATACAGTAATGAGCAAGACTGCTCACAATTTCTTTCCTTGTAGACCAAAGAGAGCAAATTCCTATAAGCTGGAATTTCCCTATATTGGGAGAGTCTGTGAAGAGAGAAATCATCTCTCCCATAGAGAAGTTGATCCCCCACAGACTGGCAGAGTAGCTCAAACACACGCCTACCTATAGGAGCTCAAGGATCAGTCTTTCCCTGTACTTCCACACTTTTCACTACTTTTTACTTTTTCTTACCATACTGACGACTTCCTGCTGCTTTTTGAGAATTGCTAAGGAAAACTATAATAAAGCCTCAAAAGGTGGAAGTTATGGAGGAGTGATCATATAAAGAAAACAACTAAATGGATTGATTACATTGAGAGATATATCTCTCAAAGGCAAACCAGGCCTCTTGAGCATTTACTCCATAAATATTCGACACTGTGTGCTAATTCCAGGAGAATAATGTTGAGCAAAATATTGGCCAGAAAGTACTTACAGCCTTGCAAAGGAGAAAGACATCAACCAAACTAATCCTAAACACAGAAACACAAAATGACAAATACTCTGAAGGCAAACCATGAATTCTCTTTCAGAGGGGCCTTATTTGAATTGCAGGTTCAGTAATGATTCCCCTGAGATAGTAGTGTTTACCTTGGGATATTCAAGCTGAGCAGGTAGGATATTGCTAAATGAAGAGAAAAAGAGCTTTCAGGACAAAAATGTGCATAGCATGTGTAAAGAGTTTGGAAAAATCAAGAAATGGTGAAAAATAAAATATTTGGGCACCATGTGGCTGGAAGATAGGGAACTAGAGAACATGTTGAGAAATGCAGAGGTAGACATATACTCAGGCAAGTTTATTAAATCTTGAAAGGCCAGTTTAAGGATTTGATTTGTCATCCAATAAGTAGTTTGCTGACATGTGTACACAGTGTGTCTGAAGGGAATGTGAGCTTCTGCCTGTGCAAGGAAGATTTGAGAGGCTGAAGGGCGCCTTTGACAACCCAGATGTTGTACATTTAAGTTTGCCTTTGTACATTTATGACCCACTTAAAGGAAAACAGTGCTATACACTTTTAAATCACTAGCTCCTGCTTAGAGGAACTGTTCAGCAGAAGAGTGGATTCTAAAAAACCAAACAGAAAGCCACTGGTGTGGTCTGGATATGCCCAGATGGCAAGCAGTAGCGATATAGTAAAAGATTCAGAATGATGTGAATTTATATGGTAAAATCAAGAATGTGTTGTAATAGATTGTGTATAAGAGGTCAGAAAAAGAATGTCAAAGATGAATTGTAGATCTTTGACTGGTACCTGAATGGGTGATTTTATTGTTCACTCTGAGGGAATACTGAGCTGAAAATTAGATTTTCACTGCCTCCATTTGAGACACCTTTATTGCATCTAAAAGGAGATGTCAAATACAGATGTTGGGAGCTCAAAGAAGCTGAGAGGGCAAACAGCATGAGAATATAATTAAGCCATGGGTACAAGTGAAATAATGTAGCAATCTCCTCTTGCAGTTTATTTTAAATTTATTAGCATTAAGTTGAAGATATTTATTTCTTCTTTCAAGTATCTATATTTCAATAGTAAATGTTGATATGAGTGAAGTTCATAAAAGAGAAAGTGATGAGAAAACAGATCGAGCTCACTTCTTGAGTAATCCACAATGGCACACTGATTTGAGTAAACTCAGGGTGGACTTTTGGACTGTAAACAAGTCACAGAGGGCAAATACTCACTGTGTTAATAAAGAATCTCCCAGAATGGATATATGACTCAGTTGTACCATTTATATTAGTGATTACCAAATAAGATACTGAGAAATGGCATGTCCTGTAGATGACTCATCAGGTGAACCCAACGTGCTCTCAGGGTGTCAGCTGAGTATCTGCATGAACCCTGAGTCTGGTGATCACAAACACTAACACAACATTAAAAGGGACTGTTAGGTTCATGAGCCACTTCTTATTAAAGAATAGAAAACCTTATTGGAGAGGTGATAATGTGAATACCCACAAATGAGCACATTACCTGACATATCTTTCAGGTAACTAAACATGTTTACAATCAGCTTATAATTCAAAGTAGGTAGATTTGTGGTGCTCCTGTTACTAGAACATACCTTTTTATGAGAACCAGAAGGAAAGACAGCTATAGGGTGGAATATTTTTTAACAAAAATAAATGAGGTTCTGACACATGCTACAACACTGAGAAACCCTGAAAACATTTTGCTAAGTGAACTTTTGAAGTAAGTCATAGTATGCTAAATCTTGTATGATTCTATTATATTGAATGGCAAACATGGGCACATCCATAGAAACAGAAATCCAAAATTCATTAGTGCATATAAAAGCTAAGGGAAAGGAAAGGAATAGGGAATGATTCCAAAAGAGCATGGAATACTTTTGGGGGTGATAAAAATATTCTGCAATTCCAAAGAGGTAATAACTATACAACTCTATGAATATACTAAAATATACTGAATTATAAATTTCCACACGGCAAAATTTATGGCATAGGAATTATATTTCAATAAACCTGTTTAAAATAATAGTAGATGAAAGTTTCCATCTAAGACTATTGAAGAAGACATATTAACCTGAAAAAATTGCAACAGTTTCTATAATTGAGCTTTATAGAGGTCACTTCAAAAATTCATTTCCTTCCATCTTTATTCTAGAAATTATTTCTGGGAGTATGTGTAATGCATTTATTGCTAAATGCTTATTTTTTTTATTATCAAATACTTACGTTATTTAGCAAATGCTTACATGGTTCTTCTAAGCGATTCACATGGAATAACTCACTGAATTCCCAAAGCTACTCTATGAGGTTGGTACTATTTTTACTCCGCAAGGGAAAACCAGATAACTAGGCCAAGGGCATTGATGGAGTAAGTAGAGGGTTGAAATCTGAATCTAGACAGACTGGCTCCATAACCTATACCATTAACCACATGCTATGCAACTACTGTAATAAAAATATTTAAAGAGCATGCTAACAGAAATACAAAGAGTAGTTATACTGAAGACATCACAAATACATACCGCAGGGAAGAAAAAAAAGTCTCAAAAATAATTTCCTAATGTTTTCTAAATACACTCTTACTGCTTAGGATATAATTTCCAGTTGTAATGTCTTTCCAGAAGTGAGTTTAGATATAAAAGACGTGCTCTGAAACCTCATTAAAGGATGCAAAGAATGGCTCTAGTAATGAAAAATACTGATGTTGAACATCCATGTAAAAAATTGAAATATAAGATTAGAAAAAGCAATATATTTAAGTCAATAAATACATATGTGGTTTTAAGTAATTACTGTAACAAACTAATAAAGTAAAATCTCAAATAAATATCTGAATTATTTCCAATTATATCTATGAAAAAATAGAGGTTACTCTATGCTCAAGGTAACCTTTGTTTGGGGAATGCATAACACATACAACTGGTCGATTTTGTATTAAAAGCATCTAAAAAACAACTATTGATTCTCATATCCATGAAACAATACACTGGCAGCTCATCAGTACATCTGGATTATGTAAGAAAACCAAATGTTAACAGAATTTCATTTTACTTTTTTATCTTTAGTACAAGTTTTATTTTACTTTGACACACTTCTTTTTTTTTTTAACCATGTAGTAACTTTCAAGAAAACTTAGAATCTCATCCATGAATATGAAGACCAAGCAAAATACTATGATTTCATTGCAATTTGATATAGGGGTTGAAACAATCCACCAGATACATGGTCTCTATTTTGAATTTTCAAATAAAACCTCTCATCATATGTTCAGATACTTCCTCATTTTCCAAACAATCTTCAAGACACATAGTACACTCTCATGTCCAGGCAGTCAATCAAGGGGTCTTCCTTCTGCCTTTTTGACAAATTTCCCTTGGGCTGCTCCCTCTCCACCATAGGCAAAAAACCCCTCCTGGCTTTGAAGAGTACATTACCTGCTACTGCCTTCAAAATCATGTAACAAACCACTGATCCTGACAGTACAATCTTGGACCAACCTCCAACAGAGTCCGTGAGACTGAGCTTTGATAGACCTATGCTTTAATTCACTTTGCCACTGAACTGGTTTTGCATTTTAAACATGAAACAAAGCCAACTAAGGAGTACCAAGGTTTGGAAATTTTCTATGCTTTGTTTTTCCAGACAGCACTCAAAATCCCATTGCTATATAATTTTGCATTCTTAAAGTTAATCAATATATGTGTGTGTGTCTGTAGACAGAATATATATATTCTATATATATATAGAATATATATATACATTTTATGACAGAAAACATAAGCCTTACTGCTACTCTTTTTTTCAGGAAAATAAGCATGTTTCTGTAAATCAATCTACGAATCTTCTTACTCACTTTCTCTTTGGTCTCCTAGCAGATTATTTCAGGTCACCTGCTCTTCTGCATGGCTTGCATATGGCCAACTGTGCCATTTCATTAGCCACAGGCTCTTCCTAATGCCTAGAGGGATTATAAACACTGATGGTTTTACTCCTTAGGAAAAGCTGTTTCTCACCAGAGTGCTCCTCTATCTGCCTTTGTCAGGGTCAGGATGTTATGAAGAAAATTGTCCCACAGACTCTTGAGCAATCTGCCCAATATGGCTCCTGCAAAACAGGACGCCATTATAAACACTTGAAAGCATAACCTGAATTTTATCAACTGTATAACACCTAGGCCACCTGCCAGAGTATCTGAGCACACCAAAGGTCCAAAGGGCATTTGTTGGACTTACATAGCAAGTTAGAGAGGAAAGGACACAGTTCTATTAACACAATGTTGGATAATAAAGTTTATTTTCATTCCAGATCTTATAATGTCTAGAAAGATCTAACAAGCAGCTTTCATGAGCTATAGAACATAGAAAAACAGGTCCAATGACAATATACAGATTTAATCAGTAAAATTCAAAATGTGGAACTGTCTTTAGCACAGCTAACTGGGTTTCTTCAATAAATAGGAGAGAGTCAGAGAGAAACAAGAGACAGAGTCAGAGACAGAGATAAAGAAAAAGAAAGACAGACAGGAACAAACCTGTGACTTTTAGATATACTTAAAGGACATAAGCAAAATGTAAAATGAAGACCTGTTTAGTATCTTAATTTGAAAAACCAAAAAATTCCTATAAAAACCAAATAAAACAACTATGAGGCAATAATGAAAATTTGAATATATTTGATATTAAGGAACTATTATCAAAGTTTTAGGTGTAGCAATGGTATGATGGCTATGTTGGAGAAATCTTATCTTTTAGAGATACTGAGACTTGTATTGAGATATAGAGATTTGTAATAGTTATAAGTTAAATACTATCATTCCTGGGATTTCTTTAGAATAATCTTGGAAGAAAATTGGTGATGTCACTGAAACTGGGGGATGCTTACAGAGTGTCTTTAACATACTGTCTCCTATACCCTTTAATATATGTTTAAAGTTTTTCTATAAGTGTAATGAGTTTTCCGGTATTGCTTCTCGGGCCATGGGATAATTATTCAACAAAATAGGAGTTACTTAAGCACAAGCTCTGTGATAGTTTGACAGTCAATCTGATGGATGAGACAGCTTTTGAGTTACTAACAGGCAGGCAGCAAATACAATGTGGATACAGTAGACAAGGCAATGATTTATGTCCCAGGAGTGATGGAATGGGACTGTGTAATATTTAATCATGATATTTAGAAGAGCATGAAACATAAAAGTTATAAATTGTTTATTTCTGGAATTTTCCATTTAATATCATTGGACAACAGTTAACCATGTGAAATTAAAACCACAGGAAGTGGTTTCAGAATTAATTAAAAATTTTGAAATGTTTAAAGACCATATATTTCCCTTGCTTTGATCTTAAATGTTACCACTTCATTGCCTTTATATATTTATTGCCTTTATACCTTGCATTTTAGATATAATTTTTCCTTAGTCTCCTCAATTCAGAAAAAATGTAGTACACATTCTTCCTGCTGTAGCCTCCACACATCTTTATTATTATACACAACACATTTTATTTTTTATTATTATATGCTTGTTATACATATTAGTTACATTTGTCTTGAGGAATATATATATATATGTAAATATATACAATATATATATTGATCTCTGTGCTCTCCCTCCCTGCTACTCCCTCACACATCATGTTTTAGTGCTGTATTTGTTTCTTACCCTGCATTATTCAGTAGAAAATATTTTGGGGAAGTAAATCTTAATTTACTTTGCAAGAAAAAAAAAATCACTATGAATATTGAGTTTAATAAATGAAATTACTCCAGCTCAGCCCACAAGACCCTCTACCAAAACACAGGAGATGTTAGCCAGATACTCGACCTATTCTAAGCACAACTCTCTTCCTCCTCATTAATACACAAAGACCATTATTTTATCTCCAAGGTTTAACTGTAAAAATCATCTATGCCTAGTTTACTTTCCTCTAACTGATGTATCTCATCTCTCATTATCTATTTCTACTAGATGAGAGTGAAGAAGATAGGAACCAATTGTTATTTCTAGTTTTTTAGGACTTAACACATTTCCAGGTGAAATGTGGATTCAAAAAAAGCTAAGAAGAAAAAAATCTTTTGGAAGTGTAGATGTATATCAAACTCCAAAATAAGTTTTGCTGTATATGTTTTTCTAAGCTAAATATAAATTTGAAACCTACAGTTTTACTGTAAAGAAAAGGCTTCTTGGGGCCGGGGATTTAGCTCAGTGGTTTCACCGCCTGCTGCGCAAGCGCAAGGAACCGAGTTCAATCCCAAGTACTAAAAAGAAAAAAGAAAAAAGAAAAGAAAAAGCTTCTAAGTATGCCAAGAAAAAATAATATTATAGCATGAGTTGAAATGAAGCATTATCTCTTTAAAATAGTACTTTATATGTTTGAGAGTATTGCCTTATAGCAAATAATAGTTACTCAGTTTGTAAAAGAAAGCTCTTATCAGAGCAACATATAAAAGTCATCATGACATTTGGAAAATTATAGCATATTAATTTATAGGTACTTAAACATCCCTGTCATTAAAATGTCATTGCAAGACATTACATTCACTGAGGAGAATATTTTTTTACAGATTGTGACATACTGTAACAATAAACACTGTGCTAATGTGGAATTAGTACAGTGCTTTAATTTGATTTATAACACATACTATATTATTGTAGTCCCACTTTCCAATGAATAATCTTAACTTTCTAACTTTTTTGAACTACAAAAGGATATTTTGATTTAAAATAGAAACTAAACTGTGCCCACCGGCAGATGTTCTACTTAAGGATGGAAATCAGTCAGTTTATATATAAACTCAATATTCACTAACAGAAATCAATGGACTCTAGCACCATGTTATTTCTATTTGCCTATACTCTTCTTAAAATATAGTAATAATGTCTAAAATTACAAATCAAAAATGATTATAAAATCACCAAATATATATCAAGTGTAGAAAAAGTGTACTCACCTTTTAATGAGAACTATGTATTTTCTTTATGATATTCACACAATAAGCACACAAACCTGCAATCAATTTTTCACTGAACAACTGCGCATATCCATTCAACATGAATCATTGCCTTATTAAGTGGCAGGAACTTTTTCTCCCTAACTGTTACACTCATTGTACCAAATCTCGTTAGATGAAGCAGAAAGAAATTCATATTTCCTAACACTTATTCAAACTCTTTGGACTAGAAACTGCACTGTAGTCTTCACATTTCATCAAGTCATTCTCCCAGTCAGGTTCACACTAACAAGGCTCTCATGTATCTTTGCTTTTTTCTTTTTCTGAAAAAGAAAGAATCCCCACTAATTCCACAGTACAATGATTCATTCATTACTTAATCTTGTTTCCTCGTCTATTAAAATTAAAGATGCATATGACCTGTTGTACCACACTATTATATTCAATTCTTGGATAAAAATGATTAAAAATGAAATTAAACTACTCTAAAACACCTTTATGGATATTTCTAAAACCATATTTCCATATCTTTTCTGATTTATTCTGCACTGACTGGCTGGAGATCACTTCTTACATCTCTAAAGGTTTATTAGAAGCATAAATAAGAGTAGGTAGATAGCTACTTTCATTATTACCAACTATGCATATATTTTAAAGATTTTTTTTCAAGAGGGAATTATGCACATCACATCAACAAAGATGATTATATTTTTTAAGTACAATAAGAAAAATAATACCAAGGTCCAAACCAGAACACGAAAAAATTCAGTTGTATATGACTGTCAGATTGTTTCAGAAAGGAAAGAAAAGGGATTTTAATTAGAATATAGAACACCTCAGTATTGTGAATGTTAACTGCCGTGACCTAGGAATAATCAATAAAATCCTATGTAGATAGGTGAGTAAGAATCCTAATTCCCTAGAAACAAGATGAATATGCCCTTTCTATTTCTGAGTTTGTTTTAAGAAACAGAAAAACCCAAAGTTTGCAAGATTTCCTTATGTGGAATGCAAAGTAAGTCCCTTACTTTGGAGATCGTGATGTGAGGCCAGAGGCTAAGAGGGCACTGGCAAAGCTGACTCATAACATTGAACTCTGGCTGACTGTGATTATGGGGAAAATGTCACGGGCAACTGTCCACTAGGAAACCAAGGAGCTAAGGAATACCCTTAAATAAATCTCTAAATAAACTGGATTAGACTTGTCTCAGTAGGCATTTTCCTTCTGTTGGCTAAATAAATTAGGACTGGAAAATCGTTTAAAAATAAAATCTGTTTC
Source organism: Heterocephalus glaber (assembly GCF_053883595.1). Classification (NCBI taxonomy): domain Eukaryota; kingdom Metazoa; phylum Chordata; class Mammalia; order Rodentia; family Bathyergidae; genus Heterocephalus; species Heterocephalus glaber. The sequence continues at coordinate 18,226,504 of NW_028258156.1, read as the reverse complement.
CACCCATTCCTAAACCCACTTGAAATGCCAAAGCAATCACTGAGAATTGTTTTACTAGAAAACTTGACATTTAACTTGTAACCTACTGTGTGTATAAATGTATATGTGCAAATATATATGTATACATTCGTATAATATATGTAATTTTCCATGAGCTTCCATGCATGTTTTCAGTTGAATTAAAATAATATGTACTCTTAAAAACTTTTCATTGTTGAATATAAATATTGCAAAACACATCAATTTTTAGCACAGCTTGTATACATTTTTATGCAATGAACACATTCATATACATATACCATTCCCAGGAAGTTGCCTCCCCTCATGCCCCACCCAAGTCATTATGCCTCTCATAAGGTAAAAAAATTTTAACCTCTACCACCTCAGATTAACTTTGCCTGCCTTTGAACTCATAGAAATGGAAATATATGCTATGTTTCCTTTTGTGTCTTATGTCTTTGCTCCAGATTATACCTCTGAACTTTATCCACTGTTGTTTGGGTTGGACTAAACACATTTCTTCTACAATCGACCACAGAATTTAACTTTATATCTCCAAATTATTAGTTAGCTCTATTCTTCACAGATACTTCAGTTGTTTCAAGTTTGGGGTTATTTAAAATAATACTGTCATCAGTGCATTTATACATATTTTTCTGTTGGGCATCCATCTAGGGTGGGATAGCTGGGTCAGGCAGATGTTCAGCAGGATGTTAGAACAGACTACCAGCTTTGCCAAAGTTGTTATACCAACTTTCATTGCAACTGCGACCTTCAAAGCTCTAGTCATTCCATATGCTGCTCCTCTACCCTTGGTATTTTAAATTCCTTTATTTTTTCCTTTTAGCAATTTTGGTGGTATCTTGTGGTTTTAGGTTGCATTTTCATAGATAATGAAGCTGCTGATTTTCTTTTCATATAGTAATTGACCATTTGGATATATTCTCTATAAACTGTATACTTAGGTAACTCTCACACTTTATTATCTTTTCTTTGTGGATTAGTAGGAGTTCCTTATTCTAGACTTGAGTTTTTCCAGAGTCAGATAATTCTGCCCCATTCATTGTCATTATGTTTTTCACACTGCATTATTTTCTCAAACTGTAATACTTCGTCATAAGTTAGGTGAACATAAATGAGTCTATTTCTACATTTTTTATTCCCTTCATCAATCTTTTTTTCATACTTACTACAATACCACACTGTAATAATGCAATGCTATAATACATTTTATCTGGAGTATTAGTCTTTCCATTTCATTCTCCTTTAAGTCTGGATTGGTTATTCTCCTGAATTTGCATTTCCATATGCCTTTTAGAGTCAGTTTATCAAGCTCCCCCAGAAATTCCTGCTGGATTTTTAAGTGGGCATGGAATCTAAAATCAGTTTGTAGGCTGACATTGATACAACCCATAAACACATGACATATCTTCTCATTTATTTAGGTTTCCTTTAGTTTTGAAATGTCTGTACAGATTTTGCAAATTGCTTCCCCTAGGCATTTGCTCATTTACTGTTAATGTAATCTTTTAAAATTTTTGTTTTCTAATTGTTTTTCAAGATACTACACTGAAATACAATTTATTTGTGTGCTGGTCTTGTATTCAATATTCTTATATATGTCAAAGAACATACTGAAATATTCTCGGCCCAAGGGTATTTTTTTTCTCGTAAGGATGATTTCACTTACGGATTTTATTTAACATATATGATGATTTTCTCTTCAACAAATCTAAAAATTTTAAATCTTACTTTCCTTTGTTTGTAGAATCTGTTCTATAGTCCTTTTAACAATTCCTCATATTGGTAATTTATACCCTTTTTTTCTCATTTTATTTGTCCTAAGGATTTATTAAGTTTATTAATCTTTTCAAAGAAATATTTATTTTGCCTTCTTGGTATTTCTTTCCACCTAATTTCTTAAATTTCTTTCCATTTAAATTACTTTTTATTTTAATTTATGTTTCAGTTTTAGAATTTCCATTAGACAATTTTTAAAGATTCCAGCCAACATTTTCATCTATTTCTGATGTTATTTAATCACAGTTATTTTAAAGTATGTGTTTGACATTCCTAATATCTGGTTCATCTTTTGTTTTTGTTTTACCATTATTTGGGCATATTTTCTGTGCATGACTGGTAATTTTTCAACGAATATTTGATAATAATGACAAGAAATTTCAGAGACTTTGAGTGATACTGCAAGATAGGATATTTCTGTGGTAGCTAGAAGACAGACAGATGATTACCTGGCATCCAACTGAGGCCAGCATATTTCTGATTTGCCTTAATCTCAAGATGAAGCCCTTTCAAAAGCTTTTACAAAATGTCTGAACATTACCCAAGACTCTTCTTCTTGGTAGTTCTAAGGTATTAAATATTATAGATAGATGAGCTAGGTAAAAATATTATAGGCAGTCAGATAGGGCTAAGTCCTCAAGAGGGCTAGCACAAAGGTGAAACACACCACAGCTGCACATTGGCTGAAAACCAGGCCTCAAGATGGAGACAAGATGACCAGACCCACATACTTCTTCAAAGAACTGGGCTTAGTGAAGTATAGATGGGCAATGACCACCCTGGGGGTGACCAGAGACCTCTGGACCCACCACCCCCTAGGAGAATCCTTGTTCTTTCCATCCACGCTTGCTACGTGACTTGCTTCCCAATTGGACACCATTGCCTAGGTGACTATACTTGTAACACTATTGGATGTTCATGGCTGTGGCCCATGTTGTACTCATGTGGGCTTCACCCTATAAAACTTCTCTGTAAAGTGGGGTCCTTGGCTACCCACTCAGGACTCCTCCTGCCCCTCAGGAGCTTTCCTATCAATAAATATCTTCCTACTGTTAACCTCCGTCATTCCTAGGACTCATTCTTCGATTTCTAGAAAACAAGAACTTGGCACATCATACAGTTAACAGGATGGGAGATATAATATTTCATATTTCATATATCCTGTGAAATATTAAGCAGCATGAACCCACCTTCCTTTCTGGGAATCTCACTTGCTCTTCCCACACAGGCACTGCAAAGGGAACACATCCTACAAAACGAAATTGTAAGCTAAACATTGGGTTCACTTCCTTGGTGGTTTTTCTCTTTCACTGTTGCTTCTTCTTTAGGATCCCTGAGTTCTAGCTTTCTGAGAATCCTGTACTCTAGTTTTTGCTCCCTAAGGTAAGTGACTCAGCTGCCACAGGCCACTGTTTTCTGTTCATCCACCCAGCTTTATACTGGGAGTGCTCAGATGTCCTGAGGAGAAAAGCTGCTGAGAAGGTAGAGAGCACACAGACACTCTACTCCTGTCCTTTAGCTTGGGTGTCTTGATTTCCTTCCCATGGCTTCAAAGAGCTTCTTTTTTGGTTTCCTACAAGCAAAAAAAGAGACTCTAGTACCAGGTATTCCACCGGAGCTGATAATGAAGGTCCCCACCAAATGTATTCGTTGAGAAGGAATCTAAACCAGATGGACTATTAAAATGTTAAGTCTACATAAACATAATTTGTATAGGCAAAAGTGAAAAATTCAGTGATTCATTACTAAAAGTATAGCAGAGCCACTAGTTCCTGTGTGATCTATTTGCAAAGCAGTGAGTCCTCATACTTCTTCACATATTTCTTGAAATTAAGTGAGGCTTGTCTGGGTCCTCTTCCCTTAAATAATTAACCTTAGAAATACATAGTCATTTCGTATCTGTTATGGTTTATGTCTAGACACTCCCAAAACCTCATGTGCTCATAGAGAGGTGACTGGATAGTGGAGACATGATATACTCAGCAGTGGATCAATCGTGATGACTTTACAGCTGTATGGGATGCTGAGAGGAGGCAGGTCACTGGGAGAGTTGCTTGAAGGGAGTATCTCCCTGCCTCCTCCCTTTATCTCTCTCTGCTCCTGATGCCATGCCATGAGCTACTTCCCCTGTGCCATGCTGCCTTGGAGCCAGCTGAATATGGACTAAAACCTCTACTAACTGTGAGCCAAAACAATGCTTTCCTCCTTTAAGTTGTAGGTTTTGGGTACTGTGTCCTAACAATGAGGAAATAACTAAAACAATATTTAAATGTCTATCTATATGTCTCAATATTTTCTTTTCTATTATCTACCAGTAAAAAGTACAATGAAATAATAACAATTATCTGTGGTAGAGCTATAATTAATTTATAGAAAATAAACACACAGACTGATTAGTCATGCTTTTTTTCATGAAAAAAAGAAAACTGCAGCTTTTTCTTTCTAGGGCGTGGCATAGAGTAAGGAAATCCTAACGCCTAAAAAGACAAAAGATTTTAAATATTTTAGGAAAAATAAAAAAGAAACAAAGACCTAGAATTCAAAATCCTAACTTTTAAGAAATCTACAATGGATAGGAATTTTGCTTTCACCATGAAGGATTAAGGCCACTCAGATGCTTGGTGACTGACCCTGAAATGTAGAGGTACCATACCCTACCAGGGAGTTGGCATTTTAAAATTATATTTACTGCAATTTATTCTGGTTACAGAAGTAATTAATATTTATTCTAAACAAAATTTTGCTGCAGGGAAAGAGAAACCCTTCTACATTGTTGGTAGGAATGTAAACTAGTACAACCATTTATAGAAATAGGCATAAAGACTCTTCGATTAGTTAAAACTAGAAAGTCATTGGACTCAGCTATTTCCTTCCTAGGTGCCTTCCCAAAAGAGCCAAAGTCATCATATTACAGTGATACATGCATATTCATGTTTATAGCTCCATAATTCATAATATCATGGAAGTAGCCTTTATATCCATCAACAGATGTATAAAAATGTGTTTATAGGGGCCGGGGATTTAGCTCAGTGGTTTCACCGCCTGCTGCACAACCGCAAGGACCCGAGTTCGATCCCTGGTACCAAAAAAAAAAAAAAAAATGTGTTTATACACAATGGAGCCCTACTTTGCTATAAAGAGGATAAACGAGTCATTTGTAAAAAAACAGAAGTACATTGAGACCATGTTAAGTAAAATCAGACACACAAGCTTAAGTATTGCATGATTTCTCTTATATGAAAAACCAAAACTATAAATAAAGAGCACAAGAAAAGATAGATAATCACAAAATGGGAGATAGATCTTTTGCAAAAGGGAAGGAAACCAAAAGAGGGAGGGAGAGAGGAGGGAGAGGAGGGGAAAGGAATGAAAAAAGAAATAGGATGCGTTATATACATGTACCAACTCCCCACAAGGAATGTAATCATTATGTACTGTAAACATGTACTAATAAAAAATAAAAATTGAAAAAAATTAGAAAACATTTAAAGTCCAAACATGAAAAATACTAAGTATGCTCCTTTTATCTAAAGATAAGATATCCAACAGAAAGATTGAATAATTACGATGTTTCCGGTACGATTTTTCTCATATAAAATGACACCATGCCGAATTCATTTATGGTTATGATTTTAACTTATATACTTTGCATTAAAGAGTACGTTTTTAAAAGATAACAGGCATTATTCAAAAGCAAAGTTTTAAATAGTTACATAACAATTACATTAGATGTCATACAATTTTTTAAAAAGTCAATCACCACACATTTGGAAGTTTTACTGTTCCCAACATTTTGTCATTAGAAATAAATACAATAGTATCTTTTTATATAGTAATATCTGCATGCATCTTTGGCTATTTGCATAAAACAAATTTCTAAAAGTTAATATTCCTCTTCCTACAGATTACTAAACTCATGTCTAGAAAAATTGCGCCAATTTATTCCCCCTAGCTAGAGAATATTTCATGTTAAAAGAGAAGCATCTTTGAAATTAAACATTATGGTTTTAACTTTAGAAGACAAAAATCACTATCAAATATTTTGCACACTTGGATAGCCTAATTACTAAAATGTATCCTCACGCTTGAAAGGGTTTGATCTCACAGATCCCAGAGAAAATGTGGAACAAAATACCAAACTCTGTTGTGCACTTACTCAGCTCTACAGCACTAAAAAACAAAATTGAAAAGACTCAAATGTGCAAATAATCTATTCCATAATTATTTATATAACAATATATCATAGAAAGATGTAAAACCATTTATTTTTCTTTGTAAGAAATGAAAAAATATTTCCTTTCCCTCATGCATCATGCAATAGAACTCATAAGATAAGAAATTTACCCTTTATCAAATCTACCCTTCCATATCCAAAGTGGTCCTGCAGTAAGCTGAAATGTCTTCCTGCTTTTGGATACTGACACTTACTGATGAGAACTACACAAATACTATTTGTAGAAATAACTAGGAATGGACATAACACCATCTTCCTTATATGTAAAGACCTGGAGGAAGCGCAGGACAGTGGCTACAGAAGAGTGCAGTGATGCTGAACAATTCTGCCTAAGGAATATGAACTTTACTAGAATTACCTCCTGGAGAAAAATGGTTAGCCAAAAACTTTCAAGCACATGTTCATAAAAATTGACTTTTTCTGCATGACAGGGCAGACTTCACAAAGGGGAAAAGGTCAAAGTGCAAAGCAACAGACTGTTATCTTCCCGTATTAGTACAGCATATAAAAAATTATTCACAATAATTACATTATATAATTTAAGCGCTAAACCCGGGCTGGTGGCATGGGCCTATAATCCCAGGACTCCAGGGCCTGGGGCAGGAGGATGGCTAGTTCAAGCCCAGCTTGGGAACCTCAACAACTTAGGGAAACCCTGTCTCAAAATTAAAAGTAGAAATGGGCTGGAGTTGTTGCTCATTGCAAAGGCCCTGGATTCAATCCCCAGAGCCACACAAACACAAAAAGCAGATCTAATAAAGAAAAAAAAATTAAGTAGTGAACATAGTTTATGAATTCAACTGGTTATCACACAATTATATTAACTGATTTCAGTACATGGAAGCACAAGAAAGACAAATTTAGCCTCAATAAAAATGTTATTGGGCGGGGAATTTAGCTCAGTGGTGCCACCACCTGCCTTGCAAGCCCAAGGTCCTGAGTTCGATCCCGAATACCAAATAAATAAATAAATAAATAAATAAATAGAAATTAAAGGTAGCATTATCAGCACTACTTCTTAAAATTTTTATCATAGTATTCTAGCACATAAGTGTTCTTGGATCCTATATTCTATTTATAAAATGAATGTTTTGTTATATCCTTTTCCTATTCAAGAAACAAAAACATTATGGCATAGAAATATTATATACAAGATTGCTCCATTTTCAATATGTCAAAGAAAATGTATTCCTTTAACTCTTCAAAATATTGTGATTATTGGGCCGGGGATTTAGCTGAGTGGATCCACCACCTGCCTCACAAGCGGAAGGTCCCAAGTGCGATCCCCAGTACCAAAGAAAAAAAACCAAAATCAAAATATTGTGATTGTAGATAAATAGATATAGGTAAATACATGTAGCTATATATACAAGTAATCTGGAAACAATGCTACATGAAAAATTAACCCGATAACAATAATAGCACACAATACATAAAGGTGACTTTTTAAATTGTATAATATAATCCATTGTAAGACATGTTACTAAACACACTTTACTTCATGCAGAAAGTAGTAGCAATTAAGCTTGGGAGTAATTATGCACTTTTACAATTTCTAAGAGTAATTTTAGAATGAAAAACTGCTGTAAAATGCAAATTGAACTTCGATCCAAAATGTTACTTTTTCAAATCAGACAGCTTTTCAGTTATTTTAGGACACTGCCATATTCATGGGTGCTATACAATTCTCTATGACATTGTTTCTAAGCAGGTGAGAATTTATACTGTGTATGAATTTTCTCAAAGATCCCTAAATATATATTCTGTTGATTAATGTAGATCATAAATTGGGCTATTTATTCCAATTTTCTTGAACTACCAAATTAAAGAACAAAGAAGTTATCTATAGAGTAAGTTCTAGGCCTCTATTGTAATCTATTCAGTCTATGGATAACAAAAATCAAATTGGAAATCAGAGACTTGGCTTCCTCTAAAAGATGCTTTCTGGATCCACTTAAATTTAGACCATCATTGAAAAAAGTACAACCAAATAAATGGAGATTTTTCTTTTATAAGCATATGCTTAATATTTAGGTACTTCCTCTACTGAATGTCATAATGTAGACATTACATAGATCACATAAAATTAGGAGAGTTTTGGAATTTAAAATGTTATTGGCAGTGTTCCATTAAGAAGGGCTCTTTTCTGTTCAGGCCAATCCTTATGACGTTTATAATTTAAAATTTTTATCTGGTTCGTTTGTTTTCCTAGAAGAAACAATAGCCTTTCCTGTTATTTTTTTAACCCCCAAGTTAAATGAACACTTGGTCAGAAAAATAAACTCACTAAACTAAAAAGTAGAAAATAAATTAAACCAACAAAGTACCTTTGGTAGGCAATCAATAGGCCTATGTTTTGTTTCTAAATTTTTCATCCATGTAATGTACTATGAAAGCATATATGGCTTAACATACCAACCCTACCTAAAACACATTATTCAAATCTGAGTGTGGGCAAAAGTTTCTTAGAACCCACACTTGCGAAATGTGAAAACTGCGCTGGACTGATACATATACATACTCCAAACAAAAACACTGCTTGAATATGTTAGTAGGATTAATCATTTTTCCTATATATGGCAATTCCATTGAACATTCTGACTATACATTTTTTTTTAGAAATTTCAAGCAACTTTATAATACAATAAACATAATTATGACATAATTTTACAAATGCAAGTAAAATTTACCTTTAGTTTACCACTGTAATTTTTGGAATTATTTGACAATTATTTGACCTCATTCCTTATATTTGTGAGACAACAAATAACTTAGCATTATATTATCATTGATTGGGATTAATCAGAATTAAAATTTTAAAATTAGAGCACTGAAATATCTTTGCAAATCATATTGTTCAGTAAGCAAAGAACCAAAGATCTAAAGCTGCATTGGCTCTTTACTCATTACGATATGAATCTTGAGTACTGAAAAGCTTAAAGACTGGTTTATTAAGACAGAAGAAATTCTATTAAGAACTACGTGAGCCACTTAGGAAGTTAGACTGTAAACATAAAGTACAAATTAAGATATTTGAAGAAAGATAATGAAGAACAAAATTAAAGTGATAGTAAAGATTAAACAGAGAATCAGAATATCGAAACTAATTTTTTGAAAAAACTCAGGATTCAGGTGATAAGAATTAAAAAGAAAGCGAAAAGAACAAGAGAATGAGACACCAAGGTCCAAATAAACATTAAGAAAGAAAATGAGCATATAACCAGAGAATATAATAAATTGAAAAGCCTTCATGAAATCAAATATCTTAATAAAATTAGTCTTCAAAAAGGATAAAAATTTAAATAAATCTACAACTTTTTAAAAAGCAGAATTATGAGTTTAAATATTTCCAGGAAGAAACCAGACTAAGACTAAAAGATTTTTGCATAGTAGGTTTGTGAAACTTGCAATAAGCAAAGCATTTCAATCTTATATTTTTCCAGAAAATGGGAGGAAAAGAGTATAGAAGGGAGGAATGATTTATTTCCCAACTCTATGAAGCCAATATAACCTTGATTACGAAATTTTGAAAACAAAAGGAGAACAGAAAATAATATGTGCTCCTGGTCACGTATGCAAATGTAGATGCCCTAAACAAAATATTAAAAATCAAATCTAGTGAAACCTAAAAATATTTGTTTGACTAGGTTCAACATTTAGGAATGCAAGGGAGATTATAATTAAAATATCTATAAATGGCATTCACTGCATTAACAGGCTGAGATAAAATTGTAATTGTTCCCAAAAAAGTATAATTATCTCAACAGATGCAGAAAAATTATTTCATAAAATCCAATACTGATTTACAGTAAAAGCTTCAGTAATGACAATTAATAATATATCATTAGCCATTCTATCACAGTACAGCTGTTCCCCCTTATCTGAGGACACATTCCAAAACCCCAGTGGAAGCCTGAAATGATTCCATAACCTATACAGACTGTCTTTTCCTAAATGTCAGGTCCAGGCCATCCTATTAAAAACCTGGTCGAGCTGTCAGGGGAAGTCCATGTTCAGGACTTTGGGAACAGCTCTGCACATGTGTCCCAGGATTTTGTGATTGACAGTCATGCAACTTCCCTAATCTCCTGTCTCACCACCACTCCAAATGTACACACACTGAGACTTGAACAAAACATGAGTAGCAGTTCAAGGCTGCATCCCTAGAATGACCCATTTACCCTTAATGTGCCTGCCTAAAATCACTCAGTACTACCAGGAAAATTTACTATCTGTTCCAACCCAAAAGCCATGCTAGGTGTCCTAAATCCCTCTGTCTTCCAGTATTTAACTTAGAAAGCCAGGCAATTTAGCAGCTTGGTGACACCAGGTCTCAAAACAAAAAATAAAAAAATGTAGCCGGGGATTTAGCTCAGTGGTTCCAGCGCCTGCCTTGCAAGCAGAAGGTCCCAAGTTCGATCTCCGGTGTCAAAAATGAAAATAAAAATAAAAAAAGTGATGGGCAGGTAGCTCAGTGGAGAGCCTTGGGTTCAATCCCCAGTACCCCAAAAAAGGAAGATGCCAATGATTATAAATGCTTTTCTGATATAAGTCTACCACCCAAACTGTTGCTCAGGGACCTCACAACTGCATGAAATGCAAATCTTCAGGAAAACAATGCTCCTAGTCCCTGCAGGTGGATAAATGCCTAACTTCCTATGGGCACCTTCCCTAGTAGGAGAGGATTGTTTCTTCAAGGGGTAGAGACCAATTAACAACCACAAATGATCCTGTTAATAGCCCTCACTCCCTTTTTCTTAACACACTCTACCTTCAGAAAAGTCCGCAGTCTTTTATTTCAGTTGGGGTTTAGTTCCTGCTGGACTCACCTCCCTGGAGGCATCAGCATGGGGAGGGAGTAAGATGAGGAATCAGTATAGGGAGTCCAGTCATTAAGTGGATGCCCCCACTCATAGGACATGGTGTGAGAAAGCACTGGATCACTAGGGAAGGCACCATGGGCTCAGAGATTGAGAGCAGATGATGGTATAAGAAATGGGCTGAGAGGTGGGTAGAATTCTTCAACAAAGCATGAAGAAACCTAGTTCATGGAGTGGCACAATACAGAGTCTAACAGAAGACTGGGCTCAAATAGCTTAATTTAATGAACTCTACTCTTACATGGGTCTGAAAGGCGAAGGAAGGGCATAATGTAAGAGTCAAGTAGGGGCTCAGGAACACGCACTCTGTTCTAAGTGGATATGATTCAAATAAAGAGCTTGGAGGCATCATTTTTTCTTTGTTTTGCTTGTAAGAAAATTTAAATTTGTTTTATCTTGTTATTTGCAGTTTGTGGCGGAGTCCTTGCTTTCCTATCCATTTTTTATTGTGATAAAACATACGTTGCATAATAATTAACCATAACATAGTTACCACTTACCAAAACATAAACCATTTTGAGTACACAGTTAAGTGTTGTCAAGTACATTTATATTCTTGTGCAACCCACTGCAACCATCCATCTCTAGAAATCTTCATCTTACAAAGCTGAAACTCTGTGCACTTAAACAATAACTCCGTATTTCCCACTCTGCCTAGATTCCCAGCAACTACTCTATATTCTGAATCTATGATTTTGACTCTAGGTTCCTCCTATCACTTCTTGGCCTTTTGGCTAAGACCAAGTGTTGACTCTAGGTTCCTCGAATCGTATTGTGACTTTTGTGATTGGCTTATTTTACCTAGCAGGTTGTATACAAATTTCAACTGTATTGTACCATTTGTCTGAATTCTCCTTCTATTTTTAGATTGAGTGATATTCCATTGTATCCATATACCATGATTTGCTTTTCTGTTCCTCTGTCAATGGGCCTTTGTCTGGCATCACATTTTGCCTGGCCATGTCATGAAACATCGCCCTGAGTGTGAGTGTACAGATCTCTGTTCAAAACCCAGCATCCAATCCTTTCCAATGATACTCAGTGATGGAAGTGCTGTGCAATGTGATCCTTTTTTAGTTTTAATTTTTAGGGGAACTACCATCATATTTTCCACAGAAGCTGTCTCCCTTATCTTTTAATGTAATTGTTATTTTATTATTTTGCTAATTTCATTAATGCTCTTTACTAATTTTTATTTACTCTTTTTAAAAATCAGTTTTTTAAATCTTGATTTCATTGTTTCAATTGCTAACAAAGAAGAATCAGTACAGCACAAAGATAACAGATTTATAATGAGTTCTTGATCAAGGTTGTGGGAACTATACATTTTTCTCCTAGTGAATCCTGCAAATATCTTCACAGCACCAAAACAGATTCCCACTCCCATCCTGAATGGTCTCTTTCAATCTTTGGGAAAAGCCTGACGGAATCCAGATGTCAATGCAGCTTTGCTTCCCACCATTCAAATGCAAAGCCCTGGCAAGTTATCCAGATTGTTGTAAATTCTAAATAAATACAGATTGCCATCATTGTACAAAGCAATTGCTCTCAGTCGTGTAAGCAAAAATAGAGTAAAATTCCCTCTCATAATACAGTAAAACAGTCATTCTCGAAGGAGGCTCAAGAACTCAAGGACAGGACTGTGTTATTTATCATTTCTAAGAATACTTAGTCTCTTGATTGTAATTTACAATGCCAAGAAAAAAATAGTAATTAGTATCTTTATTATCTATTTAAGTTCCATAAGTGAGGTTAATAATAACGAAAGAATTATTTTCTCTACTTTATAGATAAGAAAGTAAAACTTACACAGGGTCTTAGCCCATGGTATGATGCTGTGGTATGCAGAATACCACAGACTGAATAAATTATAGTCAATAGAAGTTGATTTCGCTCATGGACCCAGGGAAGCCCATGGTTAAGGGGCCATTTCTAGTGAGGGCCTTCTCTCCGTATTATAACATTACAGGAGGCATCACAGGGCAAGAATGAACTTAAGGGGAGAAGGAAAGGGCACTAAACTCCCTGCTTATATCTAACTCACTCCTGTGATGCACTCATGAGAGTGGTACCCACAAGAATTCATCATTTTATAAAGGTCTCACCTCTCAACGCGTTACAATAGCAGTCAATTTGAACATGAGTTTTGGAAAGGGAAATCAAACATAGCAGGTAGGCAACTTGCCCAGCCAGATAATGGCAAAGCCTGAGTTCAACCCAGGGAATTCAACAAAAGAAAACAGTATCTTCTTCGGATTTAACGTCTAGAGAATGAAAATCTGGTCTGAAACTACTTATGAAGTTCCTATCCAGAAATATAATTATGTTACTAAGAGACTAGAATCCTCCCACTCTGGCCTGCTTAAAAATAAACTTTATTATACTTCCTATCTCAAGAAATTACATCCTGTTAAATTACAAAACAAAACAACAAACAAAGACAAAGGCAGATATCTTTTAACAGTCAAAGGCTGTCTAAGATTCAGAAGCTCCTTCTCAGAAGCAGTTTCCCGGGCCCCGAAGGCACTGACAACTGTAGAACATCTGAACTGGTTTGATCTAGGTGTATCAGTTTCACAGGGCTGCTGTAATAAACCACAACAAACTGGGATGGCTGACAGTGACAGAAATTTATTCTCTCAATAGATCTGGAGGCCAGAAGCCTGAAATCAAAGTGTGGCAAGGCCATATTTCCTCCAAAGACTAGAGGGGAAATTCTTCCTCTTCTCTTCTAAACTTCTGGTGGTGCCAGGCATTTCTTAGCTTCTGGCTGTATCACTCCAATCCCCACCTCTAACTTCACATCATCTTTGCCTCTTCTCTCTGTGTGTTTCTTTTCAGCATGTCTTTTAGAAAGACATCTATCACTTTATTTAGGACCCAAATGGATAACCCTCTTTGAGAGCTCAATTTTTTCAAAGATGACATTCACAGGTTCAGAGATATGAGTACATTTTTGGACAGCTATTATTTAAACCACTACACTATCACAAGCCCATGTGAAACCATGGTATTGAATACCACTGGATGACATTTTACCACTCAGTCTGATCTCCATTTAACATTTTACTATTTTCCTTGTTCAAGGGCTTGATCTTAATACACCATGAACCACACCTGCCCTTTGCACAGCTTGCCTTTGTTACACAGAATACTATGAAATTTTAATTACTCTTGCCTCCTTCCGGTCTAACTAATTATCAAGTCTGTTTCAGACTTTCCTTACCAGTTACCTTGTTGACTCCACTGACAAACTGCAAATCCCAAACAGTATGGGTTCCTCTACCCACTATGCAGCACTGGTCTACTCTGCCCCAAATGACAATATATCTTATTTTGCCCAGGACCTTGCTGGTTTACCTGAGTTTTCAGCCTACTTATTGATATGTCCCCTTTTAAGGTCAAAATTACATGAACATCCTAACTTTCTGTACCTCAGCTTTGACCCAAAGTATTAAAAGTTCACCAATTGGAATCAGATAATTCCAAACTCCCCACAACAAATGCATGCATTATTGTAGTTTATATCAGCTTTAGTGTATTTGGGAACACATTTCTCAATGACTGTATTACCCCAGGATATGACACAGGGAAAATCAAATCTTAGATTTACTGTCTGATATCCCTCTATGGACACCACATCCCTACAAAAGAATTTTCCCTGAAAAAAGAACAGTCAATGAGCTCTGTATTATCCCACTCATAATCCTTAGAAAAAATTATTGAAAGAAAAATATGTTGAATATAATGGCTTAAGTTAACAACCAAGATCTGCCTTCTGAGCTATTGGATGCATGCAGTAAGAATTCTTTCATAAATTAGAATTATACTTTATCCATCAACCATCCTCACCTCTGATTTTTAAAAATATTTTTTCAGAAATCTGCTTACATTTACAGTGGAAAGATAAATTTCTATATACTCTATTAAAATAGTAACATTTTTGCATACAAATAGTTTCCATTCTTTATTTTACTTACATATATTTTTAAGGTATCAGATATGTATGCCTTTCTGATGGAATGTGAAAACATTTTCTGTTGGATATGTGTAAAATAAACTTGGGGCTGGGGATTTAGCTCAGTGGCGTTATGCCTGCCTGGCAAGTGCAAGGTTTCCCAGTTCAATTTCCGGTACTAAAAAAAAAAAAAAAATTAAACACAATCTAAAATGAACTTGATTCTGAATGTTAAAATTATTTATGAATATATATTTACCCAAAAGTTTGAAAAAATGATTTGTGAAAGTGATACAATTATATGTGATTGGTTTTTACTTGTGGGCGTCCCTATGCTCTTTCTTAAAAACCCTGAACCTTTGCTTTTATTTGAGTATTCTAAACTCATTTAGCTGGAAAACCAAATTCCTTGTGGTCCCATTAAGTACGTTGCTAAGCAAACCATCTAGCACCATCTACAAACAGGAAGCTTGGGTGTGAGCCAGTCTTGTAAGTTGAGAGGAGGTCAGTGCATTTTAAACCAGCAGATCATTGAAGAAAGGTGTCTTGCTGCTGAGCCTGTTTTCATTTCTTTTGGGACAAATATATACATCTATTGACCTATGCTAAATTTATTTTCATGTTTACGCCTGCCTTTGAAGCATCTTCTATATTGCTATATAAATTTTACTTAACAAGGGCTTCCTTAACTTGAAAAAGAAGCCGAAAGATGATCTTAAAAATCTACTTGTATACTTTTCAAGCAAGGTTGTAAATTATATGCTGGCTTTTCTTACATTCTTTCTAAGGGAAAAAACTGTCATGAGTAAATACTCTCTTCTTGAAAACTGACATTAAAAAGTAAAGTTGCTGTGGCTTTTTGAACGGGTATTAGCTCATATACTAAATTAAATTTGTATTATTTGGTTAAGATTATGCTAACAAATGACTAAAAAACAAGTGATACAAACAGAAGTGTCTTTCTCACATCCATGGGCTAAAAGTTTGAAATCTAGGTGCCCGCAGCTTTGCTTTCTTCTATGGTTTGTGCAAAAGAATAGTTTCCACGTCTCTCTTCTGGGGATTGGCTGGTAACGACCACCTTTGGAGTGCCTGGGTTTGAGGTGACACAACTCCAGTCTACACATGGTGTTCTCCCCATATCCCTATTTCAGTTTTAAAATTTCCATTTACACTAGGTAGGGCCCACCTCAATAACCTCATCTTAACTTGATCATCTGCAAAGACCTTCCTTCTAAATAAGGTTATATTCACAGGCACGAAGGGTTAGGTCATCAACATTCTTGGACAACACAAACTTTTTCATGAAGGATTATCACAGACTACTTGGGCACGCTCATATTTCTATATTTTTGTCAGATACACTGGCTCCATTCTACCATTGTCTCCTTTTGTTTGTTTTTTCTGGTAATCTTTTGCTATTTCAACAAAGATTTTTAAATGATGTATAACAACACATATAAACTGTTGATAAAATATATCCATAAACATACATTCAGGGTTTGGTTTAAAAAAGTAGCACAAGGTTTAACAGGCAAAACTGCTGGGAGTGAGTCATTGTACTTTGGCACATTTACAGCATTTGGAAAGAGGGAACCAATTTGAAGAATTCTTTCCTAAAAAAAAAACAACAACAACAGAAAATGAAATCACTTCCTCTGTTTGTTTGTGGAAGCTTTTTCCCCCTCAAGACACCCAACAACTAAACTTAGAAATCAAGGCAACCTTCAAGGAAATCTGGATGTGTAGCCAGGCTGACTGGCAAGGAGAACTCTGCTTCTGCACTTAACCCCTTGATCACGATAAAGACTACACCCCAGAATAATCAGCAGGAACAACAGACCAGAAATAATCACTGGAAGCAAGGCTGAAACCAGAAAAGGAGCCCACAATACAGCACCCCAGTCTAATATGCTTCAGGACTACAGCCTATGGCAGTCTTTCCAGAAAAAACTGAGAGCGCTTAAAGTGGACCTACAGAGGTAGAGAACGTCATCTAAAGCAAAGGATAGTTCTAGAAAAGACGAAGTTACAAATACACAATTCTGAGGCCTGTATAAATAACAATGCTTGAGGTTTCCTATAGCTTTAGTTTCTTATGCTTGGAAATAGTCTTAAAATAGAAAGGTAAAACCAGAAATACATGATTACAGTAGATAAGAACACAGTGGTTTTATAATCCGGTTATGCTAAATACTTCTGATTGCTCAGAAAGCAAGGAAAAAAATTCGATTGTATGAGGATATTTCATTTTAACATTTTTATCTCTAAGAAATCAGTACAAAATTCCAAAATTTTGTGCTTGTTTCCACTGCACATATACTAAAATTGATACAGGGAAGATTAGCCTGGCCCGTGAAAGGAAGACTCGCAAATTTTCCTAAGTATAAAGGAATGGATCGAGCCAGCTTTTCACACAAGCATTTCTCTAGCACTTTCTTAAAAAGAAAAGTAAGCATGTAAGACACACACACACACACACACACACACACACACACACTCTCATACGGATCAGGGGAGGGGAGAGAGAGAAAGTGCACACATATACCATATGGCATACATTTATATTTAAAATTATCATGAATTAAATTGTCCCGTGTGGACTTTTCAACACTGTACCACCTTGGAGTTATTAGAAACTCACTAGGGTAGTATAAAATCAATGTTTTGAATCGCTGATCTCAAGGGAAATAATATTTGAGGCTTCTAACTCTTCTAATTATATGAATATCACAACTACCATTTATATATTTGTCTTTGCAGTCTAGAGGGACAAACAGAACAATTAAGGGACAACCTGTAGAACACAAATCATTTAAAGCTTTCTTACCTCCACTCTCAAGATTCAAGATTCTTTCTCAAAAGAGAAAATGGTCAAACATGAATGAAGAATGTATTTCATGAAGCAAGAAACACTATCGCCATATGTTTAAAGTAAAAGAGTCTGGATAAAAAAAAAAAAGCCTAAAATCCTGAAGGAAATTTATCAATATCCTGATCAAACTAGAATTTGTTTAGGACATGTCTTAAGGTACAAGAAGCAACATGAATGATTTTTCTTTTAAATTATAAGCCGTTATTTCCAACAGCAACAATGATGACAAAGACAATAATCTCCTGCCCCCCCCAAAATCAGGTAGCTTACACTAAAAGCAAATACACATGTAATGAAAACATGTTAAAAGAAGAATTAGAGGTATAAGGCCCAAGTAATAAGATAAGAGGAGGGGTGGGTAAAGAAGGAAGGAATTAGTACTTGAAGGAAAGGTGATAACATTATACAGTTGGTGAAAAATAAGGCACAGACATTTGGTAATATCTGCTTTAACAAAAAACAGCATTCATTTCAATCAAAAAAGTAATATATGCCCATAAGAATTCCTGCAATATTGTGGACATATATAGTACTGAGGCTATATTTTGAGGGTGAAATCATATATGTCACTTGCCAAATGTGTTTGCAAAATGCTTTGAAATGTAAGTGACATGCTGGTTTCTGAGAAGACTCCATTAAACAGCAAATTCTTTGCAGATATAAGAAAGGAAACTTAGCAGCTTTATATATTAAAATATTGGATAGATTCAATATTGAATTTAATCTACAAATTGGAACATGGATCCAATTTCTTATCTCTGTTGATATTTCTTCAATCCAGAATTGTACATGTCATATTATAAAAGCATTTTAAAGGAACATATCATTAAAATAAAATCATCTTGAAATTGACAAACTGGCAAGGAACACATGATAAAATGTTAGGAAAGCCACTGTGCAGATAATCTATGGAGGTAATAGTAGAATTACTGTTTTCTATATGGCAAAGACATAAATGTACACTGTCAAGGGACTGTTATCCCTTCACAGGCTATGGACAAATGAAATACAGATGAAGTCTGTAATGGTTCCATCAAAAGAGATTAGGACAAAAACACTCTGGAAGATTCTGATCTCTGAAGAAAAGGACTTTCTCTTAAAGCATTGACATCTCTGCAAAGTGTTACAGTTGTAGATTTTTTTAAAAAAACTTCCATTTTTTTCATAGCTTAATGTAATAATATGATGGTGTCTAATAATTTAGACTCTAGATAAAACATAAGTCAATTTATCAAATATAGCATTTTACTGATAAAATCATTTTTAAAGCATGATTTTTAAAAACATATTTCTAATAATTTCTGTGGTACTAGGGATTGAACCCAGGGTGCTGTGTCTGCTAGACAGGTACTCTACCACTGAGCTACATTCCCAATCCTAAATACACATTTCTAAAACAACTTTCTACATGAATAAAAATTTAAGTATTAACAATACTCAAAATTAGTAACTAACACAAAAGAAGAAAAATGATTCAATATTTAATTGAGAAATATTAGGGTCACATGAGATTGGAGGATGCTCACTTAAATTTTATTGTATTGTAATTAAACTACTATCATTGCAGATAGGTAAGTTAATTAGAGATCTTATAGGCAGTTAGACAAGGCCAGCCCATGAGGAGCCAACATGGAGGACAGTCAAGGAGCCAACATGGAGGACAGTGAAGACACATTCACCGAAGGCCAGCATTATAAAAGAAGAGAAACTAACACATCCTTGTAGGACGAATAGCAGTGATTGATATTCTAAATAGGTATCAATCACCTGTGTGGGGGGCCAAGGTCTTAACCCAGACTTTCTGGGAAATATCCCTGACCCACCCTTACTGAAAATCCTGTACACTTGCTACATGACT
This sequence comes from Heterocephalus glaber, assembly GCF_053883595.1. NCBI lineage: Eukaryota > Metazoa > Chordata > Mammalia > Rodentia > Bathyergidae > Heterocephalus > Heterocephalus glaber. The sequence goes on along the minus strand of NW_028258156.1, from coordinate 18,206,899 downwards.
TGCTCCCCCACTTGACCCACATTTAAACAATATTACCTGGGTGACTGTACTCGTAATCTTATTGGTTGGTCACGGTTTTGCCCTACCTCATGCCCACCTTATAAATTTTCATTGGGTCTTATAGTTTTGTCCCACTTTATACCCATCTCACCACATGGGTTTGCTGTATAAAACATCTTTGAAAAGTGGGGTAGGTGGGCAACCCACTTTCCAGTCCCCCTTCTGTTTCTCTTAGGCAGAAGCTTTCTTTTTCCCAATAAATTTTTCATACTTCATTGTTCCTAGAATTCATTCTTGGATTTTAGAGAACACAAACTCACATTTCGGATATCTAGTAGGTTTGGGAGTTACATCACTTCCCCCTATATCACTATATTTAACTAGAATTAACAAGTATTGTACATTACAAAATGCAGTAGAAACTAAGTGCTGTCTTTTATAGACCAGGAGTCTTATCTCTACAAAAGAAAGTGACTTGCCAAAGTCTAACCTGCACACTTCAGGGATGTAAAGCACTTAGAGACACTGACATGTATTAAAGCACCATATTTGTCCTGTATTCAGAATAGTGTCCAGTAGCTAATAAACTCAATAACAGTTTAGCCAGAGGGTTTCACTCTTCAAAGCTATTTTAATGACAGAAAGAATGATAAGATTATCATTTCTATCCAGTTATACACAATAATCCAAACCCAGATTTATTGCATTTTATTGCATATGAAAATTTAAGCTAAAAAATTTTCTTTTTCTTTTTTTTTTTTTTTGGTACCGGGGATCAAACTCAGGTCCTTGCACTCTTTCCCATACAATCAGCCATGCTACAGAAAATATATGGTCAGAAGTGTTAACTGGTATGCCCTCATGTATAATTTTCCCATTGCTTTCATGGAGGATTACAAATATTTTCCAGGGGAAGCATCATTTGATTTAATCAAGTTTGATTAAATGATTAAAAGAGTAGCATAGCATTCTAGTTAAGACCTTAAAACTTGCCCTGTTTAATTCATGGCTTTTCTGCATAACACTTTGTGATTAGTTTTTATAACTTCTTATGTTAGTTTGCTTACCTGTAAAATATGGGAAACTGGCAATTGTGCCACATGTCTCTAATCCCAGCACTCTGGGAGGCTGAGACAGGTGGATTGCAAGTTCAACCCTAGTCTGAGCTATGTAGCAAGACTCAATCAATAAGTAAAAAAGGGTTGGGAATATAGCTCACTGCTAAGATCCTTGGTTTAATCCCCAATAATACCCCCCAAAAGATGGTAAATATCTCACATTATGGTTATGAGATAAAATGAACTAATATTTGTAAGGAATACAGGACATGCCCACCATATTGTGAAAGTATTTGTGAATCAAGTGCCTCAATGTATATGCTATCAGTAGCATATAGCATGGCCTTTATTAACATTTATTTCTATGGAAGATTGGGAATAATTTCTTATAATAATTTGTGGAAGGCTGATTACACATGTGCAAAAGGGAGAAAATGTTGCCTTGAAAGAAGTACGTTGAAGCAACCTAAATCATTGAATTAGTTGCCCAAACTTGGCTTCTTATTGGTAAACTTTCCAAAGGTGTTAAGAATGTGAAATCTGTGTCAGCACAGTAGAAGAGGAACACTGTTGAGTATGTGGGATTTTTGCATATTGCTGAAAGCACACATGACAACCACAGTGGTTTGGAGACCTACACACACATTCTTTTGCTCATGTTTGGTAATCAGTGAGCTATAATTTGTGTGTTTATCCTCAGAGAGCAACAGCCAGTAGGTTTCAGGAGTAGCTGTGTAACTTCCAATACTTAGTGACACAGCAGATATAACCTGCTTCCTGGGATGTTCACCATATTATCAGAACAAGCCAGGAATGAAATGCAATCCATCCAGTCAATAGGGAATAAAATTATTTGAAGATTAATCAAATACAGGAAATATTTAAGAAAAACTAGATACAATATGAGCAAAGCTTGTAAGACTGTGCCCACATTTGAGAAGCAAAAGGAATAATCTATTATTTTCTGTTCAGTCATTCCACGATTTTCTTGTCTCCAAAAAAGGGCAACAAATCTAAAGTTTCAAACTACTGTTCTAAAAATATCTACATTACAATGAAGTTAAATATATTAATTATCAATGCTTAAATAGCATTTGGTTATCTCTTAACATGGATTATAAACATTAGCCTTTCTCATAAATAAGAACCTCTCATGAGCATCCATTTGTATGGATTAGCACCCTTCATCATTAACTACATGTTTACATCATAAAGGAAAATGACACACAAACTCCTGTGTTTTTTCTGTCCTTACCCCTCAATCTCAGTTTCATTAGAACAACACTACAATCAACAATGTACTAGGTACAGGCATACAGACTAATATTTCACAAATGAAATTTTCATTCATTTCATATAATCACCCCTCATACTTAAAAATAAGACAGAGCAGGCAGGTATTACAAATTGAAAAGCTGAGGTAGACAAATATTTAAAAACTTCTTATAGCTGGTGAATAGCAGAACCTAGGCATACATATATACACGGGCATATTTCACACCCACTCTTTAGAACCAAAATCTATGTCTTCACAGTATGTTTTATCTTTGTAGCAACTGTCTCACCCAATAAAAAACACACTGATGAATTTCAAAATTCAGAGTACTGACAGGAAATATACAGCCCCCTGTTTGCTTATTTTTAAATTTCACGATTACATTCTCCCTGCTTCAAAAAATTCTATTATCACATGAAAAACTATTAACCAGCCCCCTATTGACTCTAGTAAAACAATTATTGAAAAAAGAACATAGCCTCATAAAACATGTGCATGGAAACAAATATAATCCTTCCCTGGCACAGAGGCAGAAACTCAAATTGCCAGGAGAGAATCTGGAAGATATTTTGAAATCAATACTTGTATATAAATGGTCACAGAGAAATATGAAAGGCAGGGGAGGTATACATATATAAAGCATGGTATTAAAAGAATTGCTTTAAGTGAGCTGGGCATTCCAATAAAGAATAAAAAGTCCACAAATCAAAGATAAGTCCCTGGCAGAATACAAGGCATACAGTAGGCACTTAATAATTTCTTGATGGGCCTGGGGATTTAGTTCAGTGGTTCCGGTGCCTGCCTCACAAGTGCAAGGTTCCAAGTTCGATCCCCAGTACCAAAAAAAAAAAAAATTTTCTTGTTGCCATAAAAATGCAATTATATTATATGAAACCAAATACCAAATTCTATTTCTAACAGTTCAGAAATTAAGTGGAAAATCAGAAAAAAACTATTGCCTTCATTTCAGAATTCTTGTAACACTATGTATTCCAGCTCTATGCAAGAGAATTAGTATTAATTACACAGCACCCTTGTCACTAGCTTGCTTCCACTTCTGACTTTTTCGGCATATAGGCCAAAGGACAGTCAAGGAAAAGGTTTACTATAGCAGCCAATACTTCCTGCACACTGGCTTAGCTACATTCAAGAAAAAAACTTAAAGTGCCTACAAACCCTCAACAATCTTTCCTTACCCACTCCAAGAGAAAACCAGAATAGCTCAGGTAAGGGCTATATGTCAGCTCAGGGGAACTGTGTTAACATTAGTAGGATTAACTTCTAGCACAGTAACTGTTTGAAATCACCACCATATCTAAAATATGGAATATTCTATATTAAGAAACAATAAGAATAGCTTTCCTAATTTTCAATATTAAAAATTAAATTTAAAAATTAAATTTTCTTCTACATAAGACACAATGAGCAAAGTTCAGCTTTAGTGAAAAAGACCTACCTTTTCTAACAATAAGGGTGAGATTTTAAATTTTTTTCTATTAGATTGTTTCTCCTTTTCTAAAGTGAAGAAAGTAAGGTGTTATATCTTAAAGGAGTAGATATGAAGATTAAAGGGGAAAATAGATAATGGGTTTTATTTTACTTTTTTATTAATGAATAAATCACAAAGTAAAATTCTCCTTCAATAAGAACAAAAAGACTCAAAATACAAGAATCAGAAATAGAAGAGGAGGCATTACTAGTAACTCTACAGAAACAAAAGAGATTATAAAGGAAAAGTATGAACAACTCTTTGACAATATATTAGAAAGCGTTCAGTGACGGTGAACCTTTCAAAGATGCATGCCTAAACTGTAACCCAAAACCCACTTATTTATCGCAAAGTGCCAACACTGCAATTAAACCTAAATACTGAGGATTTAGTTTAGGAAAAACAACTCATACATTAACATCTTTTGTCTTAAAACAAAAACAACATATATATCATAGATTTGCCACCACTGACTTAGATGAAGTGGAAAAATTCCTAGAAAACACTAACTACTGAACTCTCTCAAGAAGAAACAGATAATCTGAAAAGTTCTATAACAAAGGAAGTGATTAAAGAACTAATTAAAAAAAACACTAACAAAGATGAGACTAGATTCAGATAGACCACGTATTCACTAAATTTTAACCAAATACACAAAAACTTAATGCCAAGTCTTCACAAACTCTTCTAAAATAGAAGACGTGAAACACAACTTATTCCATGAGGGAATGTAGTTTCAATGCGCCATGCCTGCCTGGCAGGTGCAAGGTCCTGAGTTCAATTCTTGATACCAGAAAAAAACTATTAAGATAAAATTTTAAAAGTCAGTAAAGTTATAGGATACAAGATCAATACACAAAAATAATTATATGTTTATATAGTTGCAATGAACATTCCAAAAATCAAATTAAGCAAAGAATTCTATAAATAGAAACATCAAAAAAATAATATTTAGGTATATATTCAATAAAAGAAATGAAAAACTAGCACTTTGAAAACTACAAAACACTACTAAAAGAAATTAAAGAGTACCTGCATAAATGAGTATCTATCATTTCATTGTCTGAAAAAAATTAACTGTTAATTTGGAAATTATCTCCAAACTGATCTACAGATTCAATGGAATTCTCATGAGAAACCAATATGACTTTATGTAGAAACTGAAAAAATGATTCTAAAATTTATATGGAATATTAAGTGACCCAGAATAGTCAACACCATATTGAAATAAAAACACAAAGTAAAGATTCACACTTCTTGACTTCAAAAATACAACAAAGTAATTACACAATATGGTGCTGTCTATGAAGCATGAAAAGAAGTGAGAGCTCAGAAACAAATCCATACATCTACAGTCAACTGGTTTTCTTTTTTTTTTTTTGGTACCAAGGATCGAACTCGGTATCTTGCACTTGGGAGGCAGACAGCAGAACCACTGAGCTAAATCCCCCACCCTCAACTAGTTTTCAACAGGGTGCCAAAGCCATCCAATGGAGAAATAAGTCTTTCAGAAAATATTTCCAGAAAAACTGAATAGACACTGTAAAATAATGAAGTTGCTGCAGAATACATAAATAACTCTTACAATTCTTTAACCTCAATATGTAAAAAATGCTTACAAATTAATAATAAAACAACAAACCCAATTTAAAAATGTGTTAACCAATAAGCATTTCTCCAAATAAGTCAAAAAGCCAGTAAGCATATGAAAAAATTCTCAACACAATTAGTCATGAGAAAAATGAAAATCCAAACCAAATGAGATGCTACTATACACATACTAGAATTACTATAATTCAGAAGGCAGATAATGCTTCTCACTTCCAGTCACTGCAGTGAAGGTTGAATTGTGCAGTTTTAGTAAGTACAATATCTACCCCAGGCTTGGGAGGTGCTAGGCTGGGACCATTAGGAAGGTTTTCCAATTTCATAATCCAAAACGAGTAAGTGGTCCTTTCCAAGAGGAATCATCAGCAATTAAACCAAATGGTCCTCCAAAGAAGAATGCACAAAAAGGGACAGTTGGAAGAAATTCAAAAGAAAAAATCCATCTTGCAAATCCCAAACCACCATCACTGGCATGTCCCTTTCTAAAATAATGGCCAAGAGGATAAGAAACCTAAAATTAGAAAAGTGCCATGACAGTAAGCTATCATGGCTGCCAAGGAAGCAACACACACTAAGCAGGCTCCTAAAAGACAGCCTGCTGTAGCTGTAGCTCCTGCAAAGGCAGCCTCTAAACAAAAGAATGTGGAGCCTGTGAAAGTTTCTGCTCCCAGTGTTGGAGGAAATGTTAATTTGACAGATCAGATTTTTTAAAAAGAAAGATTTAGCTATTAAAAATGACAGTTAATAACAAGCATTGACTAAGACATTGAGCATACTAGGTCTCTTGAGTGTCCATAAAAAAATTGCACAGATTGTGTGGTTTACTAACTTGTAAGGTTTTTTTATATATTATGGTGTACTCTGCACCAACTTCATTCTTTTCCAAGTTGCTATTAACTTGCTCTGGAACCATTTTCTGGAAGACTTATTTCTCCATTAGATGATTTTGGCACCCTGTTGGAGACCAGTTTGTTTGTCACACTTCTGGAACACAGAAAGTTCGAGATCAAGGTAATGGCCAGTTTGACTTCTTATAAGTCTCTCTGCCCGACTTTCATACAGCCTCTTTCCCATTGTGTGCTAAGATGAGAAGCACACACACTGGAGAACAAGCTATCCAGTGCCTTTTCATACAAGTGTAATGATCTCATCATGAGACTCTCATCCTCATGAGTTTCTCTCACCCTGATCACCTGTCATGGGCTCTATTTCCAAACAGAACCACACTGGGGAGTAAGTCTTCAACAAAGGAACTAGGGGGAGGGGACAAAGATTCAGTCCACAAACAGGAGAAATCAAAACACTCATACACCACTGGTGGAAATGAAAGAGTGATGCTATTTTGGAAAATAGCAATTCCACTCCTAGATAAATACCCATGAGAACTGAAAACGTACATTCATACCAAAACCTATACATTGATCTTCATAGCAGTATTACTCATAATTTTCAAAAGCTGGAAAAAGAAGCTGGGGGTATATAGCTCAGTAGTACACCACTTGTGGAGTATTAAAAGGCCCTGGGCTTGATTCCCAGAAAGCCCATATACATACACACAGGTGGAAACATGCCAAAAGTCAAATAAATAAATAAAATGTACATTACCCATGTAATATAATATTATTCAGTGATATGAAGTACTAATACTTGGCCACACCCATGGCGACAAACCTAGCAAGGCAGGAAGAGAGAGGTCCCTGGCTACCTGGAGCCAAGCCCCATCCAACCCGTGCCATGCCCACCGGTGACCAGCCAGATGGTAAAGACCCCTCACCACTTGCCACGCCCACAGCAACCAGCTTAGCCGCGGACACCTGCCGCCCCCCGTCCCCCCCCACTGCCTCTGGGCTCCTAACTGTGCCACTATCTGGTGCCACATTACAAAGGCACAGGGTGGGCATAAAGGACATGGTCCTGAGCTCCAGAAGATAGACCAGAAGTGAACAACAGATAAAGGGCCTCTCTCAGGCTCCTTGATGAAAACTGAAGCCCACTGGAAAAGTGAAGAGAATCTCTGCAATAAAGGCACACCAAACCACCATATTGGGTAAGTTGGAGGGATCATCACTTCCCATCAGAACGTGGCACCAGGGAAAGGGCAGCTGGAACCTGCAGTAGAACCTTGCAGAGTTCAATCAACCCTGCAGGAGGTCAGGGAGCTCAACTTGGGACTTGCAGCCAGAAATCTGCCTGAATCTCACGGGTCTGTGACTGGCTTACTGAGACTCATTGACTTATATCTGCACACTGCTGCCCACATTGTCTATTGTGACAGCAGAAACATACCATGAAGGGGGCCCTTCATTTTTATTTTTTATTTGTTATTTTCAAAACTATTATTTTTTTGCTCTTATTTTTACTTTTTTCTTTTTCTACTCCTTTCAAATTTTTATTTTTCTCTTCTTTTTCTTTGTTTTCTCTTTTCTTTCTCTCTCACACTTGCTCTCTTGCTGTCCCACAGTGTTCTTCACTTCCCTTTTTGTTCCTGTTCTGGCCCTAATTCGGGTTTCTTCTTTACTTTCCTTTTCTTCTGTTTTTTTTCTCCTCTCACCTGTATCCTCTGGCCTCAGTGTGAACCTTCCCCTATCCTTCTACCTATGAATCCCTCCCTCCCCAACTCCTTCTAACTCCGGATCCTGAAGGATAAAGATGTTATAATGAAGAGTTTACTCACTATAAACATATGTTGGGTTGGTCCTCGATTTTGATTTAATTCATACAGTTAAAGGTGATAGACTAATAACTACCACAAATCGTCATTTTCTAAGATGTACATGATGCTATGGTATTATTGATTCTATCACTAGGGCTAAGGTGTTGTGATTGATCTAGTCAGTGGTCCTTCCTGGTATAATGAAAATGAGAAAACATCAAAGTCTTTAGAGACTCAAAACCTAAAGACCAGCTATATCTGGAAGAAACCTTTGAGAAGCACTCATTCCATAAGAGTTCTAAATACAACCAACAAAGATACTTACAATAAGCAATTTCAAAGTATCAACACAGGAATTAAACCAAGGACAGTACCAAAAACACAAATGGAAACACATTTAAGCAAGGCACAAACTCAGACTTCCACCCCACCAAAGGCAAATTCTAGGGGAAATGAAGTGGAAAAGACTGATAATCAACCACTGGATGCCCTGAACTGATAGCACAGGAAGTAACAAGACAGATGAATGAGGTGTTAGAAAAATTCAAAAACGAAATATTTTACCAGGTAACTACAGAGATGGTAAGCAGAGTGAAAGACATGATTAGAGGCTCTAAAACAGAAACTGATAAAAAAAAAAAATAGATGAGCTCAGAAACATGCTGGAAGCCATGAATGCCCAGAATAAGAAAGAAATGGAAACCATGATTACCCAACATAAGAAAAAAATGGAATCCATGAAACAGATTCAAACAGATTTCCAGGAGATTAAAAGCTCCATTGGAAGTATGTACCGCAGATTAAGAGAATGTGAAGATAGAATATCAGATATAGAAGACAGGATTGCAGTTAATAAACATAAAAATAGAGATTCCTTCAAAATAGTAAGGGACCACAAGAAATCAATCCAGCAGCTGCTAGATGAGGCAAAGAAAAACAACATAAGACTGATAGAAGTCCATGAAAAAGAAGGAGAAAGTACAATTGGCATAAAAAAAATTATTCAGAGAAGTAATAGTAGAAAACTTCCCAGACAGAGGTAGAGAATTGGACATACAGATAAGTGAGGCATATAGAACTCCAACTAGCTATGATCAAAAAAAATCTACACCTAGACATATAATAGTCAAATCACAAAAACCCAACAGAAGAACAAAATCCTACAAGCACTCTGAGAAAATGAACAAATAACCTACAAAAGAAAGCCCATCAGAATCACAGCAGACTTCTCAACATAAACCCTCAAATCAAGGAGAGCCTGGAATGAAGTATTTTAAGCCCTAAAAGAAAGTAACTTCCAACCTAGTCTATTGTATCCTGCAAAATTATCTTTCAGAATCGATGGGAAAATTAGATACTTCCAAAACAAGGAACACTTAAGAAATTTCATGAACACAAAAACAACACTCCAAACAATTCTAAAAAATATCCTAGAGAAAGACGATGAAGGTCAAAACTCCATGAGGCCCAACAGAAGGAAGCCACCAGGCAAAGCAAGAAACTAAAGGGAAAGAAGGAAAAATAAAAAATAAAACAGCCAAAAACAATAAAACATCAAGACAAGGATGAGGCAATTTCTATCAATTATAACCATCAATATTAATGGCCTCAATTCACCAATCAAAAGAAATAGACTAGCAGAATGGACTAAGAAGCACAATCCAACAATATGCTGTATAGAAGAAACACGTCTAATTAAAAAAGACATTCATAGACTGAAAGTAAAAGGATGGAAAATGGTTCTCCATGCTACAGGAACATGGAAAAAAGCAGGGGTAGCAATCTCATTTGCAGACAAAGTAGATTTCAAACCAAAACCAATTAAGAGAGACAAAGATGGTCACTATATCCTTGTGAAGGGGACAATCCAAGAGGAAGAAATGACAATCATAAATATATCTGCACCAAATACAAATGCCCCCAACTATACAAAACAAATACTAATGGACATGAAAATCCAAATAAGCACTACTGCAATTGTAGTTGGGGACCTGAATACCCCACTATCACAAATAGATCATCTACACAAAAAATTAACAACCAAATTCTAGAACTGAACCAAGCTAATGAACAAATGGACTTAATAGATCTTTACAGAGTGTTCCACCCCACAAAATCAGAATATACATTCTTTTCGGCTACACACAGGTCATTCAACAAAATAGACCCCATGCTAGCTCTTAGGACATGTTTAAGTAAATGTAAAAGAACTGAAATTACCCCCTGTATATTATCACACCATAGTGCAATAAAATTGGAGATCAATAGCATAAGAAACCACAAAACTCCCACATGGAAAATTGAGTAACACTCTCCTGAACAACCAATGGGTCACAGAGGAAATTAAAGAAGAAATTAGACAGTTTCTACAAGTAAATGATAATGCCAGTACAACATACAGGAATCTATGGGACATAATGAAAGCAGTTCTGCATGGGAAATTCATAGCAATGAATGCCCATATTAGGAAAACAGAGAGAACTCAAATAAACAACATAATGCAGAATCTCAAGCTCCTAGAGAAGAAGAACATGACAAACCCAAAGCTCATACAAGTGAAGAAATTATAAAGATCAGAGCAGAAATCAATGCAATGGAGACTAAGAGAACAATACAAAAAAAAAATCAATGAATCAAAGAGTTGGTTTTTTGAAAGAATAAATAAAATCGATACAACTTTTAGCCAACCTTATCACAAAAAGGAAAGAAAAGGCTCAAATCCAAGTAATTAAGAACAAAAAAGGTGAAGTCACAACAGATCCAGCAGAAATCTAGAGAATCATCAGTACCTACATCAAGAAACTGTACTCTAATAAAATGGAAAACACAGAACAAATGGACAGATTGCTAGATACATACGAATTGCCAAAGTTCAATGAAGAAGATATGGAAATTCTAAAAACCCCAATTACAATCAGTGAAATTGAAAATGTAATAAAAAATTTACCAACAAGGAAAAGCCCAAGTCCTCATGGCTTCACTGCTGAATTCTACAAGATATTTAAAGAACAACTATCGCCATTACTCTTTAAGCTCATCAAGGAAATTGAAAGGGAAGCAATGCTTCCAGATTCATTCCTGGAAGCAAGTGTTACTTGATCCAAAACCGGGGAAAGACCCACCCAAAAAAGAGAACTACAGGCCAATGTCCCTCATGAACACAGATGCAAAAATCATCAACAAGATACTTGCAAACAGAATACATAGGGTCATCAAGAAGATCATACAACCTGACCAAGTTGGATTTATCCCAGGGATGCAAGGATGTTTCAACACACATAAATCAATAAATGTAATACACTATATTAACAGAGTCAAGGACAAAAACCATACGATCATCTCAATAGATGCAGAAAAAGCATTCAACAAAATCCAAAACCCATCCATGATAAAAACCCTACAGAAAATTGGAATTAAAGGTCTTTATCTCAATTTGATTAAGGCTACCTATGAAAAACCTACAGCCAACATCATACTAAATGGTCAAAAACTAAAAATTTTTCTGCTAAAATCAGGAACAAGACAAGGATGCCCACTATCACCACTCCTGTTCAATATTGTTCTGGAAACATTAGCCAGAGCAATTAGACAAGAGAAAGAAAGAAAGATAGGAAAGGAAGAAGTTAAACTGTCCTTATTTGCTGATGATATGATATTTTACACAGAAGACCCAAAAAACTCAGTCAAAAGATTTCTAGACTTAACTGACAGATTCAGGAGAGTAGATGGATACAAGGTCAATACTCAAAAATCAATAGCCTTCTTATACACAAATAACAGACTCACTGAGAGAGAAATTAGGGAAATAATTCTTTTTACAATAGCATCCAAAAAAAATGAAATATCTAGGAATCAATCTAACAAACGAAGGAAAAGACCTCTATACTGAAAACCACAGCACTCTGAAAAAAGAGATGAAAGTGGATATAAGAAAATGGAAAGACATCCCTTGTTCTGGGGTAGGAAGAACCAATATAGTGAAAATGGCCATACTTCCAAAACTCCTATATAGACTTAATGCAATGCTGATTGAAATTCCAACAATATATTTCACAGAATTAGAGAAAACAATCCAAAAATTCATTTGGAACCAGAAGAGACCTAGAATAGCTAAAGCAATTCTAGGCAACAGAGACATGGCTGGGGGTATCACAAATGCCAACTTGAAATGATACTATAAAGCTACTCTGATAAAACCAGCATTGTACTCACAAAGAAACAGACCTGAGGATCAGTGGAATAGATTAGAAGATGCAGAAACAACTCCAGACATACTCAGTCACCTCATTTTTGACAAAGGAGCCAACCACCCTCATTGGAGGAAAGAGAGCCTATTTAATAAATGGTGTTGGAAAAACTGTATTTCAACCTGCCAAAGATTAAAACTAGACCCATACCTATCACCGTGCACTAAACTAAGATTGAAGTGGATTAAAGATCTAAATATTAAAACAGAAACACTAAACTTGCTGGAAGATAAGTTAGGTAGAACTCTTAAAGACATTGCCATAGGAAAAGACTGTATGAAAAAAACCCTCACTACCACAGGAACTAGCACAAAGAATCAACAACTGGGATCTTTTATTAAAAAGCTTCTGCACTGCACGAGAAGCCACCAATAGAGCTAAGAGACAACCTACAATGTGGGAAAATAATTTTAGCAGCTCTATCTCAAAGGACTACTGTCTAGAATATGTAAAGAACTGAAAAAATCAGACCCCCCAAATTCAAAGACCCAATGTAAAACTGGACATCTGAAATGAACAGACATTTCTCAGACAAAGAATTAAAAGCAGCAAATAAACATATGAAAAAATGTTCATCATCACTGGACATTGGAGAGATGCAAATGAAAACAACACTGAGATTCCACTTCACTCCAGAAAGAATGGCTGCTATCATGAAACCAACCAATTACAAATTCTGGTGAGGCTGTGGGGAAAGAGGAACCCTGCTGCACTGCTGGTGGGAGTGTAGACTGATGCAACCACTATGGAAATCAGTATGGAGATACCTCAAAGAACTAGGACTGGAAGTCCCATTTGGCCCCGCTATTCCACTGCTGTGGATCTTCCCCAAAGAATTAAAAGAATCATACCACAGCGAAATGTGTGTGCCCATGTTCATAGCAGCACAATTTGTAATAGCTAAAACCTGGAAACAGCCCAAATGCCCAACAACTGGAAAGTGGATAAAGAAGATGTGGGGTTTTTTTATAAAATGGAGTACTACACATAATGAATGAGAAATTAAGAGACATTTATAGCTAAATGGATGCATATTGAGGCCATAAACGAGTGAAATAAATAGGACACACATGTGTAAATACTGAATAGTTTCTCTAGTGTGAGAAACTGAAAGTGTAAATAAGGATTAAAATGATTAAAATGAATAATTGATAATTTGAAAAAGGAAGCAAAGGTCCAAAGGGGTAGGGGAATTTGGACTGGAAGGGGAAAGGAGAGAAGGGAAAGGAAAAAAAGGAAACAAAGTCTTTGTAAATAGGAAAGGGTGAAGGGGGTGAAGGGAGCATAGGGAATGGGGAAAAAATAAGAGCCATGATACCTCATGTACAGGTGCAATCACCCAATGATAAATGTATACATATTATATACCTAAAATGTACCAATAAAATAATTTAAGCAAAAAAAAGTTATAACACTTACCACAGTATGAAGAAAGCTTAAACACATTATACCTAAATGCAAGAAGGCAGTCTTGCATTCATTCATACAAAATGTCCAGATGAGGACAGTCTATAGAAAGAAAGACCAACAGTTACTTAAAGGTAGGGTAGGATAGGTGGAGAGATAGTGACAAACCCTAGTGGGTACCAAATTTCTTTCTTCAGGGAATAAAAATGTTCTACAATGAACTATAATAATGGTTGCACAGCCGGACACAGTGGCAACCACCTGTAATCCCAGCACTTGGGAGGTTGCAAAAGAAGGACTGCTTTGAGTTTGAGGCCAGCCTGGGCTACACAGTGAGTTCACTGCTAACCTGAACTACAAAGTGAGATGCTATCTCAAAAAAAAATGGTTGCACATATCTCTGAATACCTATAAACTTATGAAAACCATTAATATGTATAATTTAATAAGTGAATTGTATCTATATGGATCTCAATAAAACAGTTTGGAATTTTTGTTGTTGATTTGGTTGTACTGGGAATTGACACCAGGATGTTTGCATTGAGCTACACCTTTAACGATTTTTAAATTTTTTTTAACTCTATTTGCAGACAGCGTCTTACTAACTTGCGCAGACTGGGCTTGAATTTGTAATCTTCCTACCTCAGTCTCCACATGCAAGAAATCAATTTTTTAAATCATTAGAATAAGAAATGGAAAATTTCATGTTAACAGGTTACTGACCATTACAAGCTTTCTTGAAGACAAGGAAATAAAACTGTAAACAAAGCAAAATTTATATGAGAAACAAACAGAAAGTGCTGATTAATATAAAGGGAAGACAAATAGCAAAATATAGCACTTTTCAGTAACTTTTCCACCACAAAATGATCATGACTGCATTATTCTCAGAATGCATGCAAATCAGTTTTAATTTCTGAAGTACTGAAATGTCTTGTATTAACTTATATTTAATTAAAAATCCTTCCACATGGATTTCATATATTTCAAGCACATGGAAAATGAACTAGACTGCCTATTCTTTTATTTTAATTTCTGTTATATAACATGTACTGTTTTAATGGTAATATAACATGGAAGGTAGGAGAGACATACATGCAGACTTTTCTAGGTTGGTTGTCAAGATGGCTCTATAATGGATGCAAAAATAAATATTCAATTAGAAATGAGTTCACAACATCAGAAATTATTTGAAGAAAGGCAAAATGTGTCAGAGATATAGAATTCTAAAACTTAAATTTCACAGAATAACTTAATGAAGAGGGAGTTTTTTTAAGATTAGAAACAATTTTTTTGATACCACCGCCACCAGCACCAAGGAGCACAGCTGCCCATAGAGCAGAGGAGGTGAACCTTCTGGGCCGCCATTCCATCGCACACAGAACTGAGGTGAGCTGCACCTGGTGCCAGGAGCACCCACCCCCCATTTGAAATGAGAAGACAGGTAAACAAGCCTCAAAACCAGACTTCCAGATCACCTGAAGCAACCCCAAAGGGAAACGAGATGAAACAATCTGATACTCAACCATGTAGCCTCCCTGAACTGGCAACGAAAGAGGATCTGGAAAAAATGAAATCAGAAATAATTTCTCAGATAATGGCAGAGATTGTACCCATAGTGCAAGACATGATTAATAAATCTAGAGAGGACACAGATAAAAAATTGAGGAGCAGAGGAACATGATGGAATCCCAACATAGAAAACAAATGAAATCCATAAAACAGATGCAAACAGATTTCCAGGTGATTAATAACTTCATTGAAAGTTTACACAGCAGAATGAGTCACTGTGAGGACAGAATTTCAGATATAGAAGACAAGATTGCAATTAGTGACCAGGAAAAGAAAAATTTCTTAAAATAGTAAGGGATCACGTGAAATCAATGCAGCAGCCACTAGATAATCCAAAGAAGAATAGCTTAAGACTGATCGGAGTCAATGAAGAAATAGGAGAGAGTGCAGGTGACATAAAAAAAAACTGTTCACAGAAGTGATGGCAGAAAACTTCCCAAGCAGGGGAAAAGAACTTCACATACAGATAAGTGAGGCATATAAGACTCCAACTAGCCTTGATCAAAAAACATCTACACATAAGGCATATAATAGTTATGATTCCAGAAACCCAACACATGAACACAATTCTACAAGCAGTTGGAGAAAAGAAACAAATCACATACAAAGGAAAGCC
Organism: Heterocephalus glaber; assembly: GCF_053883595.1. NCBI lineage: Eukaryota > Metazoa > Chordata > Mammalia > Rodentia > Bathyergidae > Heterocephalus > Heterocephalus glaber. The sequence continues at coordinate 18,190,973 of NW_028258156.1, read as the reverse complement.
CATCAGAATCACAGCAGACTTTTCAATGCAAAACCTCAAGGCAAGAAGAGCTTGGAGTGACATATTTCAAGCCCGAAAGGAAAACAGCCTCCAATCCAGATTGATATACCCTACAAAACTATCTTTCAAAATTGATGGAGAAATAAGATACTTTCATGACAAAGAGCACCTTAGGACCTTCATGAATACCAAACCAGCATTCCAAAAAATTTTACACAAAATCCTAGGAAAAGAAAACAAGGACCACAATCCCAGGAAACACAGCAGAATGAATCCACTTGGCACGAGAAGAACTTAAATGCAAAGGGGGAGAATCCAACAAAAAGAAAAAGTCATGAAAATAATAAGTCAATACTTATCAGTTATAACCATCAATGTTAATGGTCTCAATTCACCAATCAAAGAAATAGACTGGCAGAATGGGTCAAGAAGCGAAATCCAACAATATGCTGCTTATAAGAAACATACTTAATTCAAAAGGAAACTCATAGACTGAAAGTTAAAGGGTGGAAAATAATACTCCATGCGACAGGAGCCCGAAAAAAAAAACAGGAGCAGCTATCCTCTTTGCGGATCCAGTGTATTTCAAACCAACACTGATGAAAAGAGACAAAGAAGGACACTACATCCTTGTAAAGGGAACAATCCAAGTGGAAGAGATGACAATCATAAATGTATATCCACCAAACACTAGTGCACCCACCCATATAAAACAAATATTAACAGACATGAAAAATCAAGTAACCACTAATACAGCAGTAGTGGAGGACCTCAATACCCCACTGTCACAAATAGATAGATCAACTAGACAAAAAATAAGCAATTAAATATTAGAACTCAATCAAACTCTGTAATAAATGAACTTAACAGATGCTTACAGAGTGTTCCACCCCACAAAATCAGAATACACATTCTTTTCAGCTGCACATGGGTCCTTCTCCAAAACAGACTACGTACTCACTCATAGAACGTATTTAAGTAAGTGCAACGGAATTTAAGATATCCCCTGTATATTATCAGACCATAGTGGTATGAAATTGGAGATCATTAGCAAAAGAATTTCATAAACACATGGAAATTGGAAAACACACTCCTGAATAACCAATGGGTCACAGACGAAATTAAAGAAGAACTCAGACAGTTCCTACAGTTAAATGACAATGACAATACAACATATCTAAATCTATTGAACACAATGAAAGCATTCCTATGAGGGAAATTCATAGCAGTGAATACTCATATTAGGAAAACAGAGCGAGCCCAATTAAACAACTTGGTGCTGAACCTCAAGCTTCTAGAAAAAGAAAAGGAAGACAAACCCAAAGCTCATACAAGGGAGGAAATTATAAAGATCAAAGCAGAAATCAATGCAATGGAGACTAAGAGAACAATACAAAAAAAATAATGAAGCCAAGAGTTGGTTCTTTGAAAGAATAAACAAAATTGATAAATCCTTAACCAACCTTATGAGAAAAAGGAAAGAAAGGGCCCAATCCATACAATTAGGAATGAAAAGGATTAAATCACAATGGACCCAGCAGACATCCAGAGGATCATTAATACCTACTTCAAGAACCTGTATGCAAATAAGATGGAAAATACAGAGGAAATGGACAGATTCCTAGATAAGTATGAATTACCAAAGTTGAACAAAGAAGACCTAAAAATTTTAAACAATCCAACAGCAATCAATGAAATTGAGACTGTCATTCAAAACTTACTAAGAAAAGGCCAGGTCCTGATGGCCTCACTGGTGAATTCTATAAGACATTTAGAGAGGAACTACTGCCACTACTGTTTAAACTCTTCAATGAAATTGAAAAGGAAGCAATACTCCCAAATTCATTCCTGGAAGCAAGCATCACCTTGATCCCCAAAGCAGAGAAAGACCCAACCGAAAAAGAGAATTAGAGGCCAATCTCTCTAATGAACAAAGATGCAAAATTCCTTAATAAGATACTGGCAAATACAATGCAGAAGATCATCAAGAAGATCATATACCCTGGTCAAGTTGGATTCATCCCAGGGATGCAGAGATGGTTCCACATACACAAATCAATCAATGTAATACACTGTATCAATAGAGCCAAGGACAAAAAGGATATGATCATCTCACTAGATGCAGAAAAAAACATTCAACAAAAACCAACATGCATTTATGATAAGAACCATACAAAAAAATTGGAATAGATGGGCTCTATCTCAAACTGATAAAAGCCGTCTATGAAAAACCAACACCCAATATCATACCAAATGGTCAAAAACTGAAATCCTTCATACTAAAATCAGGAACACGACAAGGATGTCCACTATCACCACTCCTGTTCAATATAGTTTTGGAAACATTAGCCACAGCAATTAGACCAAAGAAAGAAATAAAAGGAATAAAAATAGGAAATGAAGAAGTCAAATTGTCATTATTTGCAGATGCCATGATACTCTATATAGAAGACCCCAAGAAATCCACCAAAAGTCTTCTAGACTTAATAACCAAATTCAGTAAAGTAGCTGGATACAAGGCCAACACACAAAATAAATAGCTTCCTCGACACAAATGACAGACTCACTGAGAGAGAAATAGGGCAAACAATTCCTTTCACAATAGCATCCAAGAAATTGAAATACCTAGGAATCAACTTAAGAAAAGCAATCAAAGACCTCTTCTCTGAAAACTATAGCACTTTGAAAAGAGAAATTGAAGATGATATCAGAAAATGGAAAGACATCCCTTGCTCCTGACTAGGAAGAACCAACATAGTGAAAATGACCACACTTCCAAAACTGCTATGTAGATTCAATGCAACCCTAATTGAAATTAGAGCAGCATACTTCATGGACCTTGAAAGAACAATCCAAAAATACGTTTGGAACAAGAGATCTAGAATAACAAAAGCAATTGTAGACAACAGAGAAATGGCAGGTGGTATCACTTCCCCCAACTTGAAACTATAATATAAAGCTACTGTGATAAAAACAGCATGGTACTGGTAATAGTAAAGAAACAGACTGGAGGACCACTGGAACAGATTAGAAGATGCAGAAACAACTTCAAACACACTCAGCCACCTCGTCTTTGACAAAGGAGCCAAACACCCTCACTGGAGGAAAGATAGCCTCTTTTAATAAATGGTGCTGGAAAAATTGGCTTTCAACTTGCCAAAGATTAAAACTAGACCTATATCTTTCACCATGCACTAAACTAAAATCTAAATGGATTAAAGATCTAAATATTCAAAAAGGAACGCTGAACCAGCTGGAACAGAGGTTAGGTAGAACTCTTGAAGACATTGGTGCAGGAAAAGATTTTATGAACAAAACCTCAGTTGCCCGTGAACTAGCACAAAAAATCAACAAGTAGGATCTCTTCTTATTAAAAAGCTTCTGCACAGCAAGAGAAACCACCAACAGTGTAACGAGACAACCCACAATGTGGGAAAAAATTTTTACCTGCTGTTCCTCAGACAAAGGTATATTATCTAGAATCTATAAAGAACTTAAACAAGTCAGACCTCCCAAATTTAAAGACCCAATCCAAAAATGGGCATCTGAAATTAACAGACATTTCTCAGATAAAGAAGTAGAACTAGCAAATAAATATATGAAAAAATGTTGAACATCACTGGTCATTCGAGAGATTCAAATGAAAACAATGCTGAGATTCCACCTCACTCCAGAAAGAATGGCTGCTATCATGAAATCAACCAATAACAAATGCTGGTGGGGTTGTGGGGAATGAGGAACCCTGCTCCACTGCTGGTGGGAATGTAGACTGGTGCAACCACTGTGGAAATCAGTATGGAGATACCTCAAAGAACTAGGACTGGAAGTCCCATTTGACCCAGCTATTCCTCTGCTGGGGATCTTCCCCAAAGAATTACAAGAATCATACCACAGTGATATATGTGCACCCATGTTCATAGCAGCACAATTTGTAATAGCTAAAACTTGGAAGCAGCCCAATTGCCCATCAACTGGAGACTGGATAAAGAAAATGTGTTTTTTCAATAAAATTGAGTACTAAGGGGCTGGGGATTTAGCTCACTGGTTTCATCGCCTGCTGCACAAGCCTAAGGATCCAAGTTTGATCCCCGGTACACCCCCTAAATAATCGAGTACTACTCAGCCATAAAAAAGGAGAAATTAGAGACATTTATAGCTAAATGGATGCACATTGAGGTGATACTCTTAAGTGAAATAAATAGGACACACGTGTAAATACAGAATAGTTTCTCTAGTGTGACAAACTGAAAGTAGAAATAAGAACTAAATGGTATAATAGATAATGTGAAATAGGAAGAAAAGGGGCAAAGGGGAAGTGGAAGTGGGAGGGGTAGCGGAAAGGAAAGAAGGGAATGGAATTAATATGAGAAAATGAAAAAATGTAAACAAAGTCTTTGTAAATAGGGAGGGGTGGAGGGGTTGAAGGGAGGGCAGGGGAATGGGGAAAAAATAAGAACCAAGAGAGATTATGTAAAGGTGCAAATTTCCAATGGTGAATGTCATTACATTGTATACCTAAAATGTACCAATAAAATTAATTTTTAAAAAAGAAACAATTTTAATGAAAAGCACGGTATTTGATTTTCTATCAGGAAATATATTTACAAACATGTCAGTAGGAGAAATCTGCCTCATTACAATCAGAAATCATCTTTCATTTTGTAAATATCAGGTATGTCTTAAATTTGAAACAAAGTTTAGAAAATTTAGTTTTCACATAACTGATATTATTTTTAAAATCTACAACTTATACATTTTCTCAGAGATGCAGATCAATGAAAAGGCATCAAACTTCCCCCTTTTGCTAACTTAGGAAGACTAACATATGCTACTTAAAAATAAAGTAAAATCACTTAAACCCATTCAAACTAGGAAGCAAAATAGAGGGTCCATAGTGTGTACTGTCTTATTACCTGTGGCTTTTTAATGATTTTCTTTCAGTTACATCACACTGTATTAAACTAGTGTATTTGCTGCACATAGTGCCAAATACAAAACAGAATCTGTACCCCTTAATATTTTTTCCTTTACTCATACAGAAATTGTTTTCTTTTTGAATATGTACTCCATTGGATGACTACTGATCCTCAAGTTTACTGGTGAATGTGGATGAAGAAATGAAGAGAAGAAACGTAGAATTCTGAAAAGTACCACAGGAAAGATTCATAGGACAATGGTCAGGAAAAATTTATCATCTACACATCAAAAACTTAATCTAATTACTGAGTTTCACACTGGCCTACTTTTTGAAAGTTTGTTTTCTTTTCTTTGCCCATTTATCTGCTATTTGTTATATGCTGTTTTTTATACATCTCCAAATTTAAAAGGTATACATGTAATGTAGAGTAATATAATATAAAATCAAAAGTCGATTTTGCTATGTAATATTTGAAGATTCTTTAGTCCATAAAGTAACCAGAAGCAATGTTATAATGATAGTTTTTACACCATTAGACAATTTACCTAAATTAACCTTTGCCCTAAAATGCTCCTTAGGAATTGGATCCATGTGAAATTTCTCTTATTCACATGTAGGTATATAAAATACGACAAGAAGATGGAGCTGCAATGACCTACACTGTGCCTGTGGTCAGAGGGCAAGGAAGTTAAATCCTAGCTTCTTCATTCTCTGTGCTCATTTTCATAGCCTTTCAGTTTCTTTTAAATAGGATCATACTGGCAATCAGATCAGATAAGAAATCTCCTAATACCTCATGCTTTTGTGTGCAAATTGCTTTTCCTATTACTATTTCAAACTAGCTAGAGTATATCTACATATTCTTCAGAACTTTTAAGCATCTTTCCCATGACTCATACAGGCAAATAAGAAAACTGCTCTAAAGTGAATATATTGTCTAATTATTTTCATTTCACTTATGTGCACAAATTAACATAGCCTATTTTTTTCATTTTCGCTCTAGGTAGGATATATGCTTCATTTTACAAATTCAGAAAAAATCTGACATACTATACATTAGATTTCAATGATGCTTGCAGGATAGAAAAATGTTATTCTGCACAGTAAACCCAACATTTAAAATAACATGTTATGGTTCTTAGCTGATAATAACAAAAATTGCTGATAACTCTTTTCAATAGCATGATAAAAGCTAACACAAGAAAAAAATACTCTAAGGGCTTCTTATCATTGCTTCCACATTTCTGATTGCCTCTTACAGCTAAAACCAATAGCTATGAATATTGTAGCTAGCTAATCTCTCACTTTAGATATGCTCAAAACTTGCTTACATATAGAACAACTTTGAATGAAATTCTGTGGCTTCAAAAGCTTTATGAATAAGCATTTCAATGCACACAGCCATTTCTTACTTCAGTAAAAGCAATCAGCATAAATATTAATAAAAATCATAACAAAGAAATTTTGCAAACTAATTTCCCCTAAGTGTCAGAAAAAGGGAATGTGTGAAATTGGTACATAAAATAAAGAAACTCATTTCTTCCTTTCTAGTTGAATCCTCCGTATAGTCAATTCTGCCCTTCATTTTTGTATTTTCAGAACTCCACTTCTTGGTACGCTCAAAAAAACTCTGGGACAGCACTGCAACCTTCCAGAAAAACAGCACTGATGAAACTAAATCCACTGTTTTCTAGTTTCTACCACTACCTAGTATTTACCACTTCTTTTTTGATCTTAGTAGAGGTAAGAAGTCAGATGCTACCCCAGCATCTCAATTGAATTCTGTATTTCAGAAGAGCCCAGCTGCCTCTAATCCCAGTTCTCCCCAACTTCAGTGATGTGTTCCATTCAAGGGAACCTTCAAATTTTTCTGAAAGCAGTCAGCTTAGAGTCAAGAGAGAATATGTTCATTTGTCAAGTGAAATATGAAAAAGAAAGAGTAATTTTGAAAAAGGGGATTCAGAAAATAGAACACAAGGTAATCCTAGACATGAAAAAGTGGGGTTAAGAAATACAGGAAATCAAACATGCTCTTCCGGGAAAATAGCTCTGGGATGGAGGATGGAGGAAAGAGTGTGGTATGAATCCAGGGCAGTCATGATTTCAAGAACGGATTTAGGTGTAAACAAGAAAAAGGAAAGCAGAATGTACAGATATATATAATGGATTTAGGAGCAGAGACATGCAAAGAAAAAGAGAAAACTCAGGCTAGTTTTCACATAGTTTGGTTCTCTCGAGTACTTGTATAAATGGAAATTTTGAAGTCTGCAATCCATTAATCAAATCGACCTTAATTTGTACTATGTTGAGGATGCTAAATCTTACAAGCACAGATTGGTGGTGTTCATGTAAACTGGTGTTTTGCTACAGTGAATAAACTTTATACTAACAATTATTTTATACAAAAATTTAAGGTGGCATTGATATAAATGCTTAAGACATATTAAGTATTTATAAATACATCTTAAATGTTTATTTTGTATCTGCATCAGAACCAAAAAATAAAGAAAAGCCATCATGTTCTGCTTAACCCCATGCTGCATACAGACAGAAAATATGCCATTCAAATAAGTAATAATGCATAAACACTGAGTCCCTATGAAACGCATGTTAAAATTATGTCAATAAAATATCTCCATCCTGGAAAGGAAGTAAACCATTTTGATGTATGCTAATGTAAGCCTTTATAACAGTTATTAGCCATATACTCAAATTCCTCTCTGATTACAAAACAAAAATATGCTGGAAATTCCATAAAGATCAAACTAATTAAGGTCCTTAATTGCCTCTGACTAATTATGGAAATTGGCAAGCTTAGCAAGGAAACAGGCTTCAAAAAAAGAATTTATTTTTTAGGCCGTAGCTTCCTCAATTTCAATTTACTGGGAGCCCCTTGCATCATTTCAGATCTGACACTGCAAGCTCTGTCCACAGAGAACTATAAAGGGAAATGGATGCATATCCATTTGGAGCTTACCTGGGACAAGCCCAGGCTGTATAGTCAGACTTACAGCGACAAGTTGGGTTGGCACTTCCCTAGACCGCTATGTTGTACATTGTTTCTCTCAGCATGGAATCTCTCCTAACATTTTGTTGTTGTTAAAAGAGCAATTCCCTCCACAGGGCATATTTACAATTTGTCCTGACCCTTTTAATTTAAAGGACAAAAAAGGCGTCATCAAAAAGATAAAGTTTCAGGCATAAAGAAGAGAACATGGATGCTGAAGTTCAAGTGATAATTGTTTTGTTTTATTTTGTTTTAAACCCAGCTTTGCCATTTAAGAAGTATGCCTGTGATAACTTGGGAAGTTACACACTTTCTCTTGATCTTGTTTTGTTTTTTCTCAAAAGATAATAATAGCATAACATTGTATGTTGTCACAATAATAGGGAAAAATGGAAGGTGTCTAGCTCATTTATGGAAATAGAAGGTGCCTATGAGTGAAAGTTATTATACTTTATATTCAGTAAAGGACAATCTTTTTCATACACACACAGTATTATGGTTCACTACTTATTACAGGCATATGAGCAGACATGAAAAATCAAAGCTTTCTCTGGGGTCTCCCTGAAACAAATTATAATTCTGCCTTAGGAATAAAAGAGAAATAAAGGGAAAATTAATCAATAATTAGATGATCTTCTATGCTATTTAATCTTTACCTAAGTATATTTCTGGTCAGTGTCCATGTAAAACAAAATCTTTAAAGGTACTATTATTTATAATAATTAAACTATACAGAATGTAATATATATAGTAATCCAAAATACATATTTATTTTGATATTAGAAGTTAATAACATAATTACAAATATTCAATTTCTCTGCATTCTATTAAGGAAGCATGCAATACATTTGCTCTCTCAAGCATTCAAAAGAAATTCCCTAGCCTTTCCCTTCTCTCAAGCTCTCGGTCTCACTATTGCTTTTCAGACAGCAAGAGCACTTGTAGCAAGCAGTACTGCGAAGGGAGTTCTCTTCATGCTGCCTGAAGTCGGCATAAAAATACCACAGACAGGAAGGTTGCTGTGATAACAGTAGAATTGCAACTACAGACTGAATTCTGCTGTTACCTCCAGCAGACTCCACGCACTGCCTCTTAAAGGCTTTCCAGCCTTTTAGAACGACCCATTGTAGATGGTGTGTCGTGCATGTATGTGTGTGTTTGTGTGCTAGGAAGATATAAGACCTGAATTTAGGTGGATTTTGTCAATAATAGTCCCCACTCCACTCTAATTATCCCATAAAAGTATTTTAATTAATTTTGCACAAGTCAATAGTATAAAACTGTTTGAGTCCAATAAAGACATTGATAATAAAAGTGCCCTATCAGTAAATAGGTATTAAAGCAAAAAGCCTCTTTTGAGATGGTTACAGTATAATTTTGCTTTTTAGGTAGCTTTATTGCTGATTGGTATATGAATCTCCTCGCTGAATGGAAGCAGTCCAAGAGACTCATCACTCCCACTAGAAGGAGAAGCTTCAATAAATCTCAAAAGCTGTGGCGGTGGTCCAGTCCCTGTGCCATATGGCACTCCACCTGTCCCAAGAAGTTTTGTTAACGTCCCTTAAAGCTCCAAACAAAAATACTGAGACAAAAAAGTCAAGCTTGCTTTTCAGTGGCGTTTTTTGAGCTCTGTGTGGTAGCTGCAAAAATTCCCCATGCTGTGCGTGTTAATGAGACCCTCCATGGTCACCATTAATACATAAAAGCGATTACCCATAACTCACAGGCCTTTTCCTCTGACTATGTCTAACTGTGTTCACTGCATTTAGCAACTAGAAATAAAATAAACCAGGAGAAATAAGTGTGGATGTCAGGAGACATGAGGACTGAAAATCTAAATCCAATAGCCAGATAAGAAAAGTTATAGGTTCTACACATATAATCGCCAAGAGTTTACTACCACTGAAAGAGCCAAGCAATTAAACACAAAAATATATTAAGATCAACATATACAGGTAAACAGCCATAACCAAAATTGAAAATTCATTTTAAGTGTATTCTTGTGGATCAAAACAGTAAGAAAAAATTTAAATTTCTGTAACCTAATGAAAAGAATAGCACAGAGATTAGAACAAACCACTGCACTCTTTCACATTATTATCCAACCACTTTGTTCATTCAAATCCTTATTGCAATGGATCTAAGCATTTCAAATTAAAGAACATGAGAAATATAAGCAGAAATGAAATGACTGATTATCTTGTTAAACTTTTTCTTATATAGAAAGAGAAATACTTTATTCTAAATCATATGATACACCACAAATAGAAGTCTGACTTATTTTTATGTTGCATTCTATTATTTTCTATATCTTGAAATAATTTTTACTTTCAATGCTATTTTGAAATTACGATTGTTTCTAGACCCATTTGAAGTACATATATAATACATCACAAATTTACAATATTTTGCTAAGTGTGTATTCAGTGTAACTGGTTTCCTTTTTATTCTCATCTATTTTTATTTCATAAAAATAAAAATGTATCCCTGAGAATAAGTCTATAGGCTATAACAGATTCCTACCAAAGCAGTCCACAATGGAAAGAAATAATCCAATTGCTTTTTCTAAAGAAAACACTATACAGACAGACAAGACAGGCCAGTGTCCATGCCTGTGGCATATAATTAGCATAAGTGCAGTTACAGCCATAGGACTACCCATACCTCATGCCTACTTTGCTCTTCCATATTCCTTTGCTTGGTCCAGTATATACCTCTCACTCCTCTCAAATGTTTTAAGCATCTAGGGTCATGTCCCCTTACTATGAAGGTTTCTGAGGAAGTCAATTTCAATAAGCAACCTAAGATGGGTTCTTATTGCCCAGTTTGTCAAGACTTGTGGAATTCATGTATCAAGAACAAGGTGAAACAAAGCAACACTAACAAGAAGCCATATTTTAAAGAATTCTTCCCCTACAATTTTCTGTAACTTATCCCCTTTTCTTCTTGTTGTATACATTTTTATATCCTTAGTACAGTATAAATTGGTCCACTTAGTTCTGGGAGTCGAATAAGTACTAGGTTCTTTTTCTCCTTCTCAAAATAAACATAGATTTATACATAGAAAAGACAACTTCAAAAGCATGAGCAAAAAACAAGTTTACATTACTGCTGTCCAGGACCTTGCACACCTATGATGTGTGGCCCAAACTGGTATAATGGAAGGGAGTAGATAGTGATGTTCTAACAACCTGTGGGCCAGAAGGAGTTTGAAAAAGAAACTGAGCCTCCATCAGTGATGTCAGGAAGCAGAGCAATGCATGGAAAGGGTTCTGCTGCCTAAGGGCAGGGTCACCAGGCTCTCCTTATTAGCACTAGCTAATGCAATCCTGCCACTTAACAAGAGCACCTAGCTACTTAGGGCAAAATCAATACCAAGGCAAGTGACACAGCTAATTTCCACAATGCATACCTAAAAACCATTCACATTCTATTTCAAAACAGTACTGCAGCAGGAATTGATATATAGTAAAATTTCTACTATATATGCTATATTGTTAAGTTCTTGCCTACTCAGGACATGAATCCTATTGGGAATGAGAAAGAATAAGTATGCTCTCATTATATATTTGTTAAATGAATAAAGGAATGTTATGGTTAGGATTATATTTTAAGTCATCATCATGGCAAACACTTAAAAACAGCACATTGTGTGGCAGATATTATATTAAGTGCTTTATAAATACCAAATCATCTAATTCTCTCCACAAGGCCCACATGGGCTATTCATACACGCTACTCTAGCACAGAGATCTTAAATCACCATCCCCAAATCACTTAGGCACTAACTATGAATTTGAAAAGTATATCCGGGAAATCTGACTTCAGAGCCTGAGGCCTTCACTGCTTCACCACATTGCCAGGTCAAACTAAGGTCCACATCTCTGTTCATGATCGTGCTTCTAAAAGGAAAGTATTTTTAAAGTGGGTTGGAGATGAAGGTGGTCAGGATGATTTGCGACCTGTCAGATAGTAAGCTTAATAGGAGGGTGGGACCTCCCCAGCAAGGTCTTGCTGAATGACAGAAGTAGAACTCAGTGCTCGTACTTAATTCCCAGCTCTCACTCTGCTCCATGCTCCCAGGGGCCTCACAGCAGTGTGGCTTAAGTTCTCCTTTAAATTCTGTTTTAATGAAACCCTAAAGATTGTATCCCACACATTTGAGTTCAATTCACAATATTCCTGTTTTACTTCAGGGTGCTATTTAAAAATCACCACAGGCCGGGGATTTAGCTCAATGGTTCCCCTGGTGCCTCGCAGGCACCGGAACCCGAGTTCGATCCCTGGTACCAATAAATAAATAAATAAATAAATAAATAAATAAATAAAATAAAAATCACCATAGACTGAATGGCTGATAACAGGAATTTATTTTTCTTAGTTCTTGAGGTAGGAAGTCTGAGATAAGAGGGCCAGGGTTGCAGACTGTATCCTGACTGGGCAGAAAGACTGCAGGTGGCCTCACTGGAGCCCCTTTTATAGGGATTCACTCCATCGATAATTGTAACTAAGCCCCACTCTATGATGACTAACCTCCCAAGCACCCTCCTGATATCAACATGTTGCAGTTAGGATAACAACTTATGATGAAGTTGGGCAGTACACAAACATTCTGGTCCACAGTAGCTCAGGAGAATCCTGTGCCCAGCGGGTTCAATCCTGTCATTCAAGCAAAGAACTGTTTTGTCCTGGGAGGAGCCAGGGATCCATCTCTGGGTGGAACTGATTTTCTGGCATCTGCAGACAATGGAAAGGGATGGAGAGATGGACAGTTCGACACACTTGGTGATGGTGACTGACACTCCCCACCAAAGACTTACGTCACTAGCTACATTAGTTTGTTATTTAGCTAATGATCCTGTAGACTAAACTGTCCTTGTCCAACAGGGAGGATTTCTACTTAATAAGAGACATTTAAGCAGAGGTATCTATTTCAACTACTCTTCATGGAAAACCAGACCAGACCTAAAAAACCTGGCTTGTACAAAAGTTGCTCATGTTCAAGCAGCCTTCCAATAGTCTCACCCAGCTCCATGACTCACACTGATTAGAAGCCCTGTTGAGAGAGAACTGCCCTTGGGTAGGAAAGGACAAGCTGTAGATGCACCAAAACCTGAAGTGTTATCAAAAGAAATGAGAAAATCCACGTAGGCCTTTTACTATGGCCTTTCATAAGCAAGAATTCCATGGGTGAAACAGAAGGTTCAAGTAAAATAACAACAACAGGATAAAAGGAGCAGAGAAGCAGAAACTTTACCTCTGTGGTCTCAGAGGCCTCAAAAGCCTCTGCATCAATTATAAGTATGGTAAGGCATCAATGCTTGCATGTCATCCAACTTTTTAATGAAAAAAATGAAATATTACAAGGGCTTGCCAGAAAGGAAATGAGCTTGACATTAATGACCAGAAAAACTGTACTAAGACTTAATAAACATGGCAGAGTTACTCTCTCAAGATCTTTTCTTTAACATCTTTACAATCTACTCATGAATTCTATTTTAACTTTCTCCCTCATTCATAACCCAAGTATAGAAAGTAATCAAAAGAAAAAAGACTTATTAGTCTATGTTCTCCTAATCTCCCACAAACACTGAGGAAATTATGGTATCTCTCTGTAAAGAACTAGGGCAAAATAAAGGTAAGAGAATAGGATGATATCTTTAATACAGAACATTTTCAGAGAAGTGCCATCCTTCATAGCTTTTATGATCTTGAAATGACTTAGTTTAAGGTGATTTCTGTATCTCTGATCCACCCCAGGGATGAGGAATAGCAGGGCTTGGAGGTAGAAGAGAAGGCTTAGTATATCTTTTAAGAAGAAAAGATGCTTCTCCTGGTATAAATGCTTCATAACAAACTGTTTCATTGATTAACCTTAATACCAAATTTCTCTGGGTATTATAACTAAGGTTTCATTCATATGGCAACTTTAAATATGTTTAAGGGGGTGGTGCTAATATGTACGTTGATGAGATGATTTCAGATGTTTCACCAGTGGAAATTAATGTGGCCAGTTGCCATTATATCAAAATGATGATTTAAAAAAGAAACTGCAGATACACATTTCAAAACATTGTCTCACACCATTTTTCACACTAAATTAAATGTCTAGCCAATAGCTAAAATCACTGATCACTGAGCTGGTAGGTGTATGTTTTATCGCTTCCTTTTATTTCCAGGGCAGCATGACAGTTATTATTTTTTATTCCTCTAAGCTTTCTAACTACTTGCTATATTTTTCATGCTCGAGGTAAACAATGACACCTAAGCAAAAACAAGATTTTCTTTGATTCTACTAGTGCTTCAGGCTTTAGTTTTAAATTAAATATAACATTACCAAAGCACCAAATTTGGATTATATAGCTTCTTCATCTATCATCAAGTATACTTTTAGGCTTGCCAAAAGTGAAAATTATTTTGTTCTGAGAGAAAATATATGTGTGTATGTGTGAAATGAGGTAAATATCTTAGTCCTTATTCCTCTGTATGTCAGTAGAACAAAAGAGAAAAACAGGGCAAAAAATAGTGGTTGAAAGTGCTTAAAAAAGAATCATAATAATACGTGACCTCAACAGGGAACATTCTCTAGGACTGTTTTCCTCATTTTTCCTGTCCCTGGGACAAAGTGCCTGACACCCACAACTTAAGGGAGGTGTGGTTTAATTTGCCACGTGGTTTCAGGGGTTTCAGTATGTGATCAGCTGGCTCTAAGGCAAAAACATCATGGCACATGGCCATGGGGAAGCAAAGCTGCTCACCTCATGGTAGCCAGAAAGCAGAGCACAGGAGAAAGTGCCAGTGAGAGACATATCCTCCAAAGACACTGCCACAGTGACCCACCTCCTCCACCCGGCCCCCACCTCCCATCAGCACATTCAGCCGTGAAGATCAGTGGACAATCTACTGCAGAGTACAGCGCCCCTATAATCTAATGTTTCTCCAGGAGTCTCAAAATCCATTCCATTAAATAAACTGACATGAGAATATTGGTTTCCTCAAGTAACCTAGCTTCACAAATCACTCTTATACTGCTTGTCTGTATTACACAGGATTATTGATATTGTTGTGTAAAGGTAGGTGAGTAAATACATATTTCTATGTATCCTAAAATAATATAAATAAATTCTATAGCCATTCTGAGACGTAGTTTGACTTAATGGAGTTTAGAGGTGGGGAAGGGGAGCCAATGGAAGAATTTTGACAGTCATTTAAATGAGAACATCAGTAAAACATCTAACGAAAGCCTGGCATGTAGTGAACATCAATAATGGTACTTATTTTCCTTCAAGCAAACTAAAACAGGAGCAATAGACTGACCCTTGCGAATCTGAAGTGATAGATAAGAAAGTATCACAAAGGCAGCAAGAACGGGAAGCAGCAAGAGCAAACTGCCCTGCTTACAACTTCTCTAAGGGCTAAACAGCCTGAAAACTCCTTAATCTAAAGCAGTTATACTATTTAATACAATTTACAGCACATTGTTTACATTTTGAATGATTTTTTAAATATATTTTTTGCAATACTCCACCCCAAAACTATAGGAAAGAAAACCAAGCAAAAGTAGACTAGTATTTTCCTTAGTCTCACAGAGCTATTTAAATTCCATCAAGGCATGTAAAATGCATTCGTTACATCACAGTCACATTGCTGACAGAATACTTCCTGAAATATAGTTAAAATGTGCAGGAAGGTAAAATGCTGTTCACACACACACACACACACACACACACACACACACACGCACAAGCCAGCAGGGCTGAGACTGACTTCAGTGCACTCTTACAGCAAAACTCCCAAGAGCAAATACCAGTATATTTTTTTCCTCATGACTTACAAGTACTTTAGAGGTCAGTAGCCCAATCCATGTTCTAAGGTTAGACTATTCTGTTATTTCTCAGTCTTAAACATGTCTTGGGATCAGTTAGTGCCTATAGAAAATTTTGTCAGGCCAAACAAAACTTAATCTTCCCTAAGTGAGAAAACATGTTTTAAATGGACAATTCACATTCTTTCTATACAGATCTCTTTGCTCTACCATTCTACCCTAATGGTGCATTACTGCAGAAGAAGGCTGGTTCTATTTCTACAGCCAACCAGAGACCATGTAGCACAGAAATGTAAGGAGGAGTATTAACAAAAGAAGGAGAGAAAAAGAGGCTACATTAAAGTCATGGTCGGCACCTTTACTCATCAGGTATCACCTACAGTTTGGTTGGTCAATTGTGTATCCAAGAAGTGATTTTTCTCTCAGACTTACTCAGAAGTCAACAAAAGTAAGATACACATAAATTTTTATAAATCTCATCAACTACAATCAGATTCCACTATGCTGAGAGATTGTGAAGTCCCATACCCCTTTCCATTATTTAATATTAAGACCAAATGATTTTAAATAAAAAATATTATACATATATATGGAACTGCAATAAGTTCTTTATTTCCTATGATTTTGAAAAAATAAAATACGTAAATTTCCTTAAAAATGTTTTATTTCCTATATACTGGTGCCCTACATTTATACCTAGTTTGCAAAACTGAGCGATCCAGTACTGCTCATGGGGGCACTAAATTCATCAGTGGATTCACCCATTGATGAGTTCAGAGCTGAATATGCTGTTAGCAGGTGGGCCTGGTTGGAGCAGGGTCCCTTGGGAAGTGACCTGGAAGGGTATATTCTTGTCCCCAGCTTCTCCCTTCTCTCTGCTTCCTGGCTTCCATGGATTGAGGACCTTTCCTCAATCAAGGCCCTATGTTATCCAGTTTCTACCCTGACCATGGAGTGAAGCCATGGGCCAAAATAAAGTTTTTCTCTAAATTGTGAGTGTTGGGTATTTTGTCTCAGTGACAAGAAAGTGACTACGACACTATGTGGCATGCATGAGGCCCTGGGTTTGATCCCCAGCACCACAATGGGAGGGCAGCCTTCAAAACAGAATAAAATATTGAACACCTATCCCCAATGATTTCTGTGAAAACATAGCTATCATTTTACATCTCCAAGAGTGATTATTTGGGGTTAAGTAGGGAAATAGTCCTCAATATAATCTTCAAAAGGCAGAGATCCTGACTAGACCATGTTAGGCCACACTAAAACAATCCTCCTCGTTTTAGTGAGAAAAAAAATAATGATCAAAAGACAATCTTCTGGTAACTATTCTGATTGGTACAACTAGTTGATTTAGACAATAGTATCTTTAGACAGCATAATGTTGATCTCCTCTGATATTGCTTGTGTGTATTTATCATCTACATTGCTTACTTTGGCTACACATAGTTCAACTTCCCATTATCTAATCTGTATTCTGCCCACTACTTAACTTTAGTTCTCAAAACTATGCCAGGTATGTTTTTAAAATACTGATTTTTTAAAAATATCTCCTTTCTTCCATGCCAGGCCATTTTAAACTCAGTATTCCACAGGCCAAACTCCTTACAAAATCACAGCAATTATACCATAGCCTGGTAGATGCCACAAAGCCCCAGAATCAGTTTGCCCAACTTCTGCCTTGGGCACAGCACGCCTTGCACACACCTTTGTCTCCCACAGGCCGTTGACCTCTACAAACAAGGACCAGAGCTTCTTAACTCTGTGGTTCCTCCATGGCAAGCATAGGGACATATCCGTTGCAGCTCCTCAGTAAATACTTGATGAAATGAGTTTTGTTCTCCCTCTGCATTTAGTATTCTTTTAATATTAGAGTAAACATTTACCTAGTGTTTTGTCTACTTACCATAACCACTGCTGCCTGACCACAGTAACACTCTTAAAGTGCAGCCTCTAGGAAGGACTCTAGAGATCCCCAACAGAATCAGTCCTTCCTTTGTATCCCACATCTGTTTCGGACATTTGCTACTATGCACCATAACCATTTGCTTTCACTGCTTGCTCCCTTTCAACAACTATGATCTCCATCTATGCAAGAACCTCCTCTTATTTATCAGCATGGCCACTACCTGGCACAACACAAGTACACAGCAAGTATTCAGCAAATACTCAGCAAAATGTTAGTAAATGGATAATACTTAATCTTTTCACAATACAATAAATTCATATATAGCTGGAAAAATATTAACAGCATTTGTTTCTAAATAAAAGAGTAATGCTTAAAACATGGTATTTCCTTTATGATATTTCCTTTATAAATTATTTTCTCCACTCTGGGGGAGGCAGATTTTCCATTATTTGCAACCTTATGTTACAAAGCAAAAATCTCAAAAAACATACCTACCTACCTCTAGCCAGAATCAATTTCTATAATCATATTTTGTACACAGACACTAAATTTCCAGATTTTTCTATACTTAAAATAAGCTTTAAAAACTTTTAGCAAAATAAGTTTTACTTATAATTTTCAGAGTATTTATCATAAATAGAAATGTTATATTTTTGTAACTACAACAAACTTCAAATAATGTATTTCAATGAATTAATAGAAAAAAAGCTAAATTATTTAAAAATAACAATTAAAACTGCCAATGTTTGATATATTGTTAATATAATAGTTCTTAAAGAGTTAATATGAATTACATAAACCTTATATTGTAAAGTGTATGAAAGAGGCACAAGTAATAGATTCTTTACTTCCATTTATACTTACATAGAATTATGAAGATTTTAAATCCATTGGATTAACGCCATAGAAACTTAAAGTTATTTAAATTTAAAGTAATAAGGACAGTAGAAACCTAAATCCCATTAACATCTTTGGAAGATAGATGAAAGACTAGAAATAATTTTTTCCCCAAATTTATCACTTCTGTTTCAACTAATGCCAGTTTCTATGATCTCAGTACAAACTGAACTGATATTATCAGTTGCTTCTGAAGACTAATTTCATAAAAGCATAAGGTTGTAAGGAATAAAAATGAGATGGGCTGGAGAATATAAAATGTAACACTAGTGGGAAAATACATTCAAAGAAAAGGGTCAAAATTTCAGTATAAAATTTCAATCACATCATTTATTAATTGTCACATTAATTTTTACTGTGTAGAAACTTTATCCAAAAACATTATTATTTTCAAAAAGCAACACATACAAATGCTTTCAATGAAGGCTAATTTCAGTGGGCTAAATTCTTTGACATACTCTCATTGATTTTTATCTAAGTACCTATGAGTTTCTTTTCAAAAGTATGGATGCTTCCAAAATCCATATTATTTCCAGAATACTATGATTTAACTTTTCAGAAAATTATGAAACTCATTCAAACCAACACATACACTGTTTATCTGAGATCTTCATAAACTGGTAAATTTACTTTGGTAATATGAATAAAGTCAGGACCATGTAAACAAATTTAACTTTAAACAAAGTTTATTTCTGGCCTTACAAGAATTAAATAATCAAGATAATTAATCTTTTGAATGAAATAAAGCACTGCATTGTTCCCACAAAGGAACAAAATGCTTTGTGGCGCTAACCTTTTACATCGTACCAAGCAAGCGGAAACACAGTTCTGCTCTGCATTTTCAGAATCAAAGTATAAAATCAATCGAAAGGAAAAATAGTTTAATGAAGACTCATTCAGCACAACAAGTTTTAAGCTCAAGCAATGTGCTATTATCTCTAAAACCTTATTACAAATCATTGTAAACAAGATAATGAATTCTCATTCAAAAAAAGTTATAGAAGATGCCTAGTCTCCTACTGTTTTCTAAGTAAATGGAAACTTATTTTAAAACATTTTAGTTATAAAAATAAAATATGGTGTTTGTAAAAGAGAAGAGAAAGAAAGATACAAAAGAAAAATTAAGCACTTCAGAGAAATAGCATTTGAAAATGTAAATCCTCCTCATTTTTCTTAGCTTCTTTCCCCAGAAGAAACCATTTTTAAGGCTTCCTTGGAAAACCTTTTACATTTTTCTTTGCAATACATTAGTTTATATACCTGGAAAGCACAATCATTACATAAATGCTCTCATACTGTTTGTAGTTTCACATTTTACATTTTGACAGGACATTATAGACACTTCTCTTTAATGGTACACACAAAACTCATTCACTGGTTTTCATAGCTCTGTCATACTTCACAAGTTATTTTACTGAGTCCGATGTGAGACATAACCAGTTTTCCCCATTAAGCATCTATTCTAGAAATCTATGGAACTGGAAGATAATATGTTAAAAGAAATAGGCAACTACAGAAAGATATACAACACATGTGCTCATTCACATATGGAAAAAGGTTACTGCAGAGAAATAGAGAATGAAATGTAGGTCACTAGAGGGGATGAAAGATAGAGGGGAAAGGGCATAGAGAGAAGTTGGACAAAAAGATACAGTTAGGAGGAGCAAGTTTTAATTTTCTACAGCATAGTAGGATAAGTATTGTTCACAACAATTTATTATATATCTTATAAGGAACTAGAATAGTTTGAAGTTTCTCTATGAAGAAATTAGTAGAAATGAGACAGAAATGCTAATTATCCAGATCTGACAATTATACATTGTAATATACATATACCAATCTCGCTGTGCTCCCTAAATATAATTTTGTGTTAATTAAAAATAATAATTAAATTTTTTAAAGGCTGCCTTAAAGTCCCATAAATTTTCTGGAATTCATGAAGGCATCTTGAAATAATGATATACAGTACTATTTTACATGACCTATGGCCCAGGAAATATTGAAAATGTTGAGAATATAAGGCAACTCTCCTAAGGAATATTGAGACTAGAAGGTAACACAAAGATCAAGTAAGCTAACCTACTGCCTTGAAAATAAATCAAGGGTTTACAGGAAAACAATTCACAGAGTACTATAATTAATAATCTGATGAAGTCTCCACACATTTTTAAAAGGCAAAGATAAAATATTCATAGAACTGGACTTCAACAAACAAAACTCAAACCTTGGTCACAGACAGAAAATGAAAAGAATTCTTAATTATGAACACTAATTCTTATAGACCATAGAGGTAAAATCAGTTGGAAGAACAGGAAAAATAATCATATTTTTAAATAATCATATTTTATAATCATATTTTAAAATCCAGCATGTCACATACCACACAATAGCCCTCTGTATTGTTTACTCAGTACTGATAATGTTCAATCAAATGATAAATTAGTCTAATTCCAAATACTGAAATTGCAGTTTCAAATGTTTAAAATATCCTCTGAAAATTTCTCTTGATATTAAGAAATTACTTTCAAATTAAAATGTACCTCAGACTTTGGAATTTTCAGACATTAATAGAGGCAAAATCAGACAGTAACTAGAAAGAAGAGAAATCAATAGACAGGTGACATCACATAGAGGAATGAAGATTACATAGATATGCTAAACTCAGGGCTATGTAGCTTTTAATCATCATTTCTGTCCAAGGCTCCACAAATGACATTTTAAAGCCAAGTACTCCTTTCCTGTTCTCCTTGACACAAGAATGCAACTGCTAATGGAAAATGAAGGTTTTTCTTTCACTCATTTTGAAAGAAGAAAATGTTATCTCTAGTGTGGATAAACTAGCTGAAAGACTGGCAGGACATGAGTATTCCTCTAAGTATGGCTTCTAATCTAACCTTAGGATTATACAACATAGTGAATAAACACACTGTCAGGGATGCCTAGATTTGTATCTCTGGCTCAATAACTCATTAGCTGAGTGATTTTAAGCAAGTTCTCTCTGAGTCTTGTTTTTCTAACCTGTACAATAGTTATTATTACCTTGTAGGGCTGATGTGTGGATTAATTGAGATAATGAAAGCAAAGTGCCTAATAGCATGACAGTGCCAGGTCACTCTGGGTAACTGTAGCTCATTAAGAAGCTGTGATTTGTACTCTCTTGCTACTGAAGCTGAAATCCATAATTATTTCCTACACGTGCCCTAAAGATTTCTGCCTTGATCATTCTAGTCCCTTTACAATCAATGTTTTCTACTGAAATCTTACCATTCTTTCAACACTTTTTCAAATGCTAGTACCATTATGAAGTCTTTTTCCAATCCTCAGCTGTTATAAGAAGCCATACACTGTGGGTGGAGCTTTGTGTTTCCATCATACATAAATTGTAGATTAGGAGTCACTGGTCCTTCTCATATCTTGCTTTTCAGTGTCAGCTCCTGAGAGGAATGCTCTTCCTTATCTCGAACCTTTTCATTATTTACATTATCCATAAAATGACCTATTGACTGTTGGAGCAGAGAGCTTACTCATTTTCAGAAGTATATACAATCAAGTAAATGTTTGGGAAGTGTGGTTAAGCTCAGGGTTCTCCCCCAATTTCCCCTGAATCTATCAAATGTATTAGTCACTGTGTTTGGGGATTACAA
The DNA here is from genome assembly GCF_053883595.1 of Heterocephalus glaber. Classification (NCBI taxonomy): domain Eukaryota; kingdom Metazoa; phylum Chordata; class Mammalia; order Rodentia; family Bathyergidae; genus Heterocephalus; species Heterocephalus glaber. The sequence goes on along the minus strand of NW_028258156.1, from coordinate 18,168,773 downwards.
GTGTTTCCCAGGTTTGCTATTGTTATAATTTGTGCCCACTTTTTTCATTATTTTTCATGTCATCTGTGGAGTAGGTTTTAAGAAAGGAATTGGAATCAATACATTTTTAATCTGCTATCATTTACCAGAAACTGCCTTATTTTCAGAATAAATCAATACAGGATATATATAATGTATATTAACTCAAATACTTCAATTCCTTCATTTACACATCAAGCCCTTCTATTTAATCTTGATTTTAAAGTTAAAGTAATGAGACAACCTTTGACATCTCCATAATTTCCTTTTGCTCCTTCAAATACTACCACTAAAACCACCATAAGCAATGAAAATAATATGGAAATATGTATAAGGACATGCAAAATAGTAACAAATACGGAATAGGTGAAAGCTCATAAACATTGAAAAGCAGCCAAAACTAAAAGAAGACAAATCTCTTTAACACATTAAAAATATTCTTGTATCTGAAAGAAAAAAAAGGCTAATGGGAATCACTAGAAAGTTATTCTCATGTAACAATATTAACCTATACAATATGACTTGGTTAAGAAGTTAATAGAATAATAGTAGAATGTTACTCATCAATTAGTAGCAACATAGCTTTATTTTTTACTATTATTCTCTTTTTTGAAGGTGTTTACAGTAGTAAATAATTAGTACAGTCATTAACCTGAGCCGGATATGTTATTATCAAAAGTTGCAAATTCTGCAAAGTAAAGACCCTGATTTTATATGAATGGATATCTATTAGGGATCATGTTCAAATCATCAGCCTCATTTCAATAGACATTTTATCTCACATAAACTATGTTGCTAGACATTAAGTGTCACTGGTTTACCTCTAAAGTATCCAGCCCCTTCAGGAAACTGGGGGTAGTTTTAATAAAATGGGACTCATAAGATTTTATTACATTTATAATGAATGCTTTTCAGTTTTATAGGCTCTTTGAAGGAGCAATTTAGTTTCTCTATTAAAACATGACTTTATATCCTTCACAACTCTCAGGTTTCAATTTTATGTTGCTGCCACTCTAAATATAAATGAAGATATTGAAGTTTTAATAAAGGTATAGAGTTATTTTTACTGACATGTTTGAGGTGTGAGTTTACAAAATTACAGGGGAAAGAACTGAAGATTAAAATCTCTTTTTATTCTGATTCTTCCTATATTTTTCCATCATACAAAACTAATGAATGGTTTTATCAAGATATATAACATATTTGGGTATGAATAAAGCCAGACTCATGACATTACCTTTTTGTAGAATAAAATCTTTTTTAAATGTCTTACGGCACAGTAGAGAATGTAATACTGTTTAATTTAACTTGGTGATCTTTAGTCAGCCTCTATATTATATCAGGTGCAAGCATATCAAATTTTCAGACATGCTGTCTCTGTTTATACCATCAAAAACCTAATTCAAGCTCAACATCAAGAATTATTACAAAGGAAATAAAGGCAACCATGATACATTTTGTTTCTTTATTTTCTGAATTACAGAATCTACTATACATAAAGGCAAAATCACCTTCTATTTGTTCACTCATGATTCCATATTGACTGTTAGGGTGTTTCGAAATAATTTTTATCTATTCTTCTAAGACATACGTAAGAAAGATCTAGTATCACACAGTTGTGCTTGGACAACATAATAAAAAATTCACTAAAAGGATATGAAAAGCATGCCTTCATATGAAAAACCAATGTGTTTTCCCCATCTAATATTTATCATATCCAACCCATGGGCAAATGCTTCAATTTCTGCAAACTTTGTTGTTTTTAGAAAATTAGAACATACCTACGGTCTGAATCCACCCCCCCCCAAATTCCTATGTGGAAATCTAGTTTTCAATGCAAAAGTATTAGGAAGTGGTGCCTTTAGGAGGTGACTGGGTCCTGAGGGCTTCACCTTCATGAATGAGGTCTGTGCCCTTCAAAAAGTGGTCCAGGGAGTTTGCCCCTTCCACCATGTAAGGATCTAGCAATAAGGGACTATCTACATGCAAAGAAACCACGACCATACACCAAGCCTGCCAGTGCCTGGATCTTAACAGACAATGAGAAATAAATTTCCCTTGTTTATAAGCCAAACAGTATGAGGCAGGTTGTAATAACAGCCCAAATTAAGACACTACCGAGACCACATGAAAAACTAAATATAATCTCAAAGCACATCTTTTGAGAAGTAGCTTCCTTATGTGATTAAACATGATTCCAGTGTTGTAGTTAATAACATCATTTCCTAAGCAGAATCATCATTGAGAAATAATCAGAAGCCAGATGAAAGCTTTGTATTTCCTTTGGTGTCAGGTTATTAATTTCCATGATTCTCATTCTTGGCAGGAAAAAGTCAATACAATTAAAATCTATTGATAGACCTTAAATTTGTCTGGAAAAGGGAACTGTTAACTGGAGGGCTGGCCCTATGTCCACCTTACTAACAATTCCCTGATGACAAGTTTCAAGAATCAAAAATAACTACGCTTGTCACACACTCCTAGTTTCTCATCATGTAAAATTCATTGTTATAGAGTGTCTTCATTTCTCCCATGGAGGCCTATCATTTAAGCTGATCTACTCCAAATAAACCCAATGGGGCAAAGATGAGTGTCCTCACAGTTAGTTTCACTCATGAAACCAGCCAGCAATTCAAGTGCCTCTACTTTGTTCTAGGTGGCTGCACTCTAATGATCGACAGTAAAGAGGATATGTAGAATTGACTCTTCACAGAGACAGGCTGAAACAGTGCTACAATATAACATCAAAGGAAAACATTATCTGAGCAAGAAAGGAGTTTGGAGAAAGGGACTACTTCTCTTTAGAAATGGAATAAAGAGATAATAAGTGAGGCCATCCGTCCCGCCGCTCCCGGCCCAGAAGTAGGGGCTTCTGAGCTGCCGTCCCAATGCTCCTGGTCCAGAGGAAGGGGCTTCCCAGCCACCATCCCTCCCGCCGCTCCCAGCCCGAGGAAGGGGCTCCCGGGCCCTGTCCCACCTCTCCCAGCTCAGAGGAGGTGAGCCGCGCGGGCGCCAACAGCACCCCCCCTGCCCCCCCAGTCAAAATGAGAAAACACGTAAATAAGTCTCAAAAACAGACTTCCAGATCACCTACAGCAACCACAAAGGGAAATGAGATGGAACACTCTGATAATCAACCACCTGGACCCACTGAACTGGCAACAAAAGAGGATCTGGAAAAAATGAAATCAGAAATAATTTCTCAGATAACAGGAGAAATTGTGCTCCTAGTGCAAGACATGATTAATAAATCTAGAGAAGAGCTGAGGAACATGATGGAATCCCAACATAGGAAACAAATGGAATCCATAAAACAGATGCAAATAGATTTCCAGAAGATGAGAAACACCACTGAAAGTCTACATAGCAGAATGAGCCAATGTGAGGACAGAATTTCAGATATAGAAGATAGGACTGCAATTAATGACCAGGAAAAGAAAACTTCTTCAAAATTATAAGGGAACACAAGAAATCAATCCAGCAGCTGCTAGACGATGCAAAGAAGAATAACATAAGACTGATTGGAGTCAATGAAGAAACAGGAGAGTGTAGATGACATAAAAAAAAAAAACCTCTTCACAGAAGTAATGGCAGAAAACTTCCCAAGCAGGGGAAAAGAACTTGACATACAGATAAGTGAGGCATATAGGACTCCAAATAGCCTTGATCAAAAAAAAATCTACACATAGGCATATAATTGTTAAGATTCCAGAGATAATAAGTGATTTTACTCTATGAGCTCTAGTTGACCCAAAACTGGTTGATTTGTACAGTAAATATAGAGGTAAGTGTGCATGGGATATTGTGAATCTTTAGAAAACCAGCCTTCTAAATCTATTTTGCAAAAATGGTAGATAAGAACAAACAAAGAAATCCAGAAGTGTCCACTGTTTTGGGAGAACAAGTTTAGCACAGACATCTTCAACATTAATCCCTTGCTCAAAACTAGTAAAACTAATGCTTGTAGGGAAGCAATTCTAGCCCTCACCAAAGAAGACATTTGATTTTGAGAACATCAGAAGTGAAAACTAAAATCTCTTCAACTAGGATAATCTCTTCCAATAGAGACAGCAGAAAAATGAAAAGGGCTAATATTCCCATGAATGGTTTATCATTTGAGATAGATAAATTCTTGAAACAAATAATTCCATTAAAAGGACCAATCATCTTAATAGGCAAGGCATTTTATTTTGTTTTGTTTTGTTTTAACACATTCACTCAATAAATACTTACAGAGGGCAGCCTATGTTCCAAACAAATATTTTTGGCACTGGGAAACAGCAATAAACAAAACAGATACAGACACTGCTCTTATGGAGTGTTTATTCTAATGCAGAAGATCAACAACAAACAAGAAAAATACAAGTATGTAAGATGGTGCTTGGTACTTTAAGGAAAATAAAGAAGGCATAAAAGATAGAGTACTGGGGAAGTTATTTAAAATAAGCTGATCAGAGAACACAAAACAAACGTTTTAAAGACAAAGTAAAGAAGTCATGTCTGAGAAAGAGAATATGAAAATTATTCTACATTAAAATACTATAAATTAAAACTGGAAGAATAAAGCAACCCAAGGAATTAGATTCAGCAGGCTACTTACTCTGCCTCTATCAACCTCAAATATTAGGTAAAATTATTTACTATTAGCTTTCTATTTCTGGTAGGGAGGACACGGGTTTAATACAAAGAACTATAAAAACCAAAAAGATCCTTAGGATATCCTACAATATAATCAGTAGCAGAGCAACACAATTTGAAAGAGATAGCTCTAAAATATTTGGGGAGAAAACACAGAAATATAAACCTACTCTTGAAAATGGTTTCCATGTCTTGGGACCATTCCCATTGGTTACCCTTATAGAATTTTGTTAGGTGCAAGTTCAAAATGGTTACTTTAATAATTCAAAAAATCTCATATTATAGAACTGCTGAGCAGACTAAACTCATAGATCAGCTCTGCTCTCAAAGCCTAACCATCCCGATCTACACTCAGAAAAGAAATAAATCTCATTTTTAAAAAATCATCTATCACATTTTTTAGGATCTGCACTTTAAAATATTATTCTAAAATAATATCATTTCTCTAGTGAAAAATTATCATGTCCTGTCCAAGAATTTTTCAATGACTTGAGACAAATCCTGCTGTGAGTAGCTTTGAAAATACTTTCAAAGCCCACAGTGCTCACTGATGCAAATATCTCTTGAGAGGCATCTAACTTTAAAATGCAATTTATAATTCCCTTCTGTTGAAAATAAATTAAAATATGAACTGCAAGGCATAAAAAACAAAAATCTCATTTTAGTTTATAATAAACCCCAGAGCATGTAGTCACCTCTGCATTATAACACACATGAAAAAATATCTGATTGACATATAATATCCTACACAATTTTTATCCACATTAAGTATTCAATAATGCTGACTTGTTGATATACAGTACTGTATATGTTAGCACATAAGGTACCTATATAATAATATTATAACGAAGGAAATTCTATACTTTAATTCTCTATTATTTCTATACATGAAAATTCCATACAACTCTTATTAGTTGGATTATAAGTAACAAAAAAAAATTCTTGGCAACCATTTATAGGAGTTGAAGTACTTTCACATTTAAATATGATGAGGAGTACTTTCACATAAATCATTTAGACTTCACGACAACCTGTGAGTATATTTCTTACACCCATTTTAAGATGAAGAAATAACATGTAGAAGAGTTAAGTGAGCTGTATAAGATCACAGGATAAAAGCCCACATTAAAACCATAGTATATCAAGAGTCAACTGCTATAACCACTTCAGGGGAAAAATCATTAGATCAGAATTATATATAATTCTGTAGAATTCATGTAGAATTATAATTTTACATGACTGTAATATTTGATTATAATTTTCTCATATTAAAATTATAATGTGGGATTATAATCTTTATTAAAGACCTGAAACAAACAGAATCTGAAGAAATAAAAGATCATGTTTACTTGTCCCATAAACTATAAAAATTAGAGTTCTGAGACATCTATAAATTACATTTATAAAATAACCTAGGAAATAATAATAATATATATGTTTCATGGCTTTGCCATGATAAAAATTAAAAGAAGTAAAAAAGATAAAACAAATAATAATCTAACTCAATTTTATTTAATTTTACCAAGTAACTCCCTAACTACCACTGCCATCCCAATGGACACCAAATTTACAGAAAGAAATAGTAGAAAACTGGTAGAAAACAGAATGAACAAACAAAATACCTCAAAGCCAAAGAATTTTAAAAGGTTCTTCACAGAGATTTTGAGAGTCATATATTTATAAAACAGAAGCATTCTGAGGAGCTCTATGTAGCAGTAACAATACAAGGAAGGAAAAGTAATAAAGATTAAAGCAAGTTTCTTATTTTTAAAGATGTCCAAGATAGCATCGGAAAAAAAAAGGCAATAAAAACAAATAAACATCATATAAAGTTTTAAATGCTACCTATCAAATAGGAATATGTAAGGACACAAGACTTTAGAGCAGACTCTGAGTAAAATCCCTGATGGCTTATTGTGAAAAAAACCCCAATGGTTGGAATTTTAAGAAGTAAGTTTCCTTGGCCAAACATGGCCCAGTGTAAGAGCTGCCATGCCCATAGCATTCCCTCTTGTGGCTTGCATTTGGCTGGCAGGCCATGCCTCAGTGGCACCAAATTTACCTTGTATTGATCTCCATTAGGTTTCCTTCTATTGATAAAAAATGTTTAAATAAAGGTAAATCTCAAAACCACAAACTTGATATGATTATTTTAACTTAGCCTAAAATCCCTTTAATGATACAGTCATTTACATTGTTGGAGGGTAGTCTCTGATATAAGATGTGACTATACAATAATAAGACTGGATTCTTTTTCATAAATATATCAGACTTCATATATTATCTTAGGCTGTTCCTGCCTCTATAACAAAATACCAGAGCCTGAATAATTTATAAAAGCATAAATTTATTTCTCATGGTTCTGAAAGTTAGGAAGTCTGAGATGAAGGCACCAGCATTTGATGTCTGCTAAGGACCTTTTTGGCAGGTCATCACATGGCAGAAGGGACAAAAAGAGCAAAAAGAACACAGTCTCCTCACATGGCAGAAGGTGCCTAGGGCAGTACCCATCATCCTGTGGTACGAGGGCACTGTCACTAATCCTATACATGTGGACTCTAGCCTCATGACTTTATCACCTCCTAAAAGCTCCACGTCTTATTATTTTCACTTGGCAATTAGGTTTCAGTATACAAATTTGGGGAACACATTCAGGACACAGCATACATCACATGAGTGCAGCTGTTCAAAATGTCTTCACTTGATTGGTTATATACTTACTGCAAGGGCATGGTCCTTGCTACAACTGCTTTTAGAACTTCTCTGTATGGATTATTACAGAGCCAATTTACCAGCTCCTATGGGAAAATCAGACCCATTGAATGTTACAGAACAAAGATTTCTCTGCTAGCCAAATACATGCCTTTGCCCTTTCTTCCATCTTTACCTCTGGTTTGATTTACAATAAAATTTACAAACTAGCCAATTCAGGATAAAAAAAATAAATAACAAAAAGGAATTTTACACACATTTAAAAAAATAAATAGCTGGGTGTGGTAGTGCATCCCTGTAATTCCAGAGCTTTGAGAGGCTGAGACAGCAACAAGGAGCCCAGCATGAACAACTCAGCAACTTAGTGAGACTCTGTCTCAAAATTTAAAAGTTAAAAAGGGCTTGGGATGTAGCTCAGGGCAAAGACCCTGAGTTCAGTCCAAAGTCTGGAGAGGGAGAGAGAGACAGAGAGAGGGAGAGGGAGAGGGAGAGGGATAGGGAGAGGGAGAGGGAGAGGGATAAGGAGAGCAAGAGGGAGAGGCAGAGGGAGAGGGAGAGAGAGAGAGAGAAAGAGAGAGAGAGAGGAGACAGACGGAGAGGCAGAGACAGAGAGATAGATAAGAGAGACGGACAGAGACAGACAGACAAAGAGACAGAGGGAAACAGAGAAAGAGAGAGGCGAGGGAGACGGAGGGATGGAGGGGCAAAAGAACTAAGGAACTACAGGCTATAGGCTGTGTACTTCACTCCAGTTCGGTGTCTGCTTGCTGCAGCTGCTCTGGAGCTGAGTCTAGTCCCATACCCAGTTCCACACAGCAGCCCATGGGAACAAGGCGAGATTGTTGACGAGGGAAGTCTTATTTGATTCACATTAGGAATCAGACTACCTGAGTTCAGTTTTGTTTTAGGTGTCATTACATAATAACATAGGCGAAGAGGCTGGGAGCCTTTCTGGCTCAAGGAGAAATCGGCTGCCTGTAGAGCTCCAAACCTGAGCGCTGCTACAATATACACTTAAACCTCCAGTGCCACCAAATCTGATCTCCCAAAGACACACCAGACTGCTTAAAGGCTACTTCAGATGCCACCTCTTTCTTACACAATTGAGGCATTAAAAATCTATAAACTCCTTCAGATCTCACGATTAGTAAAGATGGAAGGTTTTTCATTATATATCTTAGAACCCTAGATCCTGCTTGCTTTAGCCCATTTCCTCTCATCTATCCAGAGGGAACAAAAACATGCTTCTTTTAATATCCCTTTTTGGCAAGTCCCTCTTAGCTTTCCAGCTCGGAGTACAGACTCTTTTCTAGCCTTGCTATTAGTTTCCTCAAATCAGCATCTGAAATTGCACTTTACCTCCTCTTGGTGTACAGTGTGACCCAAAAAGTGGCCCTGATCTTGAGATTTTTTAAAAAGTGAGAATACAGCATTAAAAGCTCATTTTCATCTCCCCAGCAAGAGAATAAAACAGAATAGAATAAAACAAATGGCAAACAATAAGCCTCATTGAGAGAGGTTATTTTTCCTTAGGTGTTGCTCATAGGTTCCAGAAAAGCACAAGGAGTAAACATTTCAAATAAGAACAGTACATAAAAAAGACCAGCAACTACCACTCACCACTCCTCATCTATTGCTGGATTAAAAAAATAATCTTTACAAAAATTACTTTTAAGATTTTTGAAGGAAATCTATTCTCCAATTTAACTGCTAGGATAACTTTCCCAGAGTCCCCACCCCTCCCTTAGCAATAGCCACGTGGAAATCACACTTAAGATGCAACATTAATATATACCTTGCAAGGGAATCTGAGTGCTACGCAAGCACTTGGGCTGTGGAATTGGCTTGCCCCAGTAAACACCTCTGCTCAACCACTAAGAAAGTCATCAGTACGACTCAGTTTCCTCATGGAGGCTGACCTATTTCACCAGGTTGCAAGAAGTGAGATGAAAAACATAAAGCACTTCTCAGTTTCTGGAACAAAATGAGAGCTTAGTTAATGTCAGACATTATTATACTGACTTCTAAGTCATTGCTTACACTTAACATTCCCAGATTTCAAATATATCTTAAAAGATATAAAAACAACCACTTATCTTCCCCATGCTGCTCTCAGCTCAAAAGACCCCTTACCAAACAATGATGAGCCTCCATGCTCAATTCTTGCTGTTTTGTCTGTCTTTAATCAGGAAAAAATGGCCTCAGAGTGCATTATAAAGTTTTATACATTGTGTGTATCCCTCAGGTTTGTTTTGAAAGGCTCTCAGCAAAACATCCACTTTGACCATATCCAATTTGTTTAGAATTTTAACAAGATTCTCTCAGGTCATTAATCATTTGGAAAAAGAATAATAGAGTAAAATTTTCATTGATATTGCTTTGATTTTCTAAAAAGGAACAAGTAATGGGAATGATGAAAGAAAGATTTTGCCTACAATATATCAAGCACATTATTGATTAGAATTCCAAAATCAATGCAAACCCTTAATTAATAACCCCTTTAAATTATTTTATTCTGTAGCTGAATCACCACACTGAAACTTATCTATTTGATGATGGTCTGGCTCAGAACTGACATTTTACTGGCAGGTTATGAAATGTTTGTTAAAGCTATGAAGTCTAATTACAAAAGACTTCTTTCAGAGGCTCACAAAGGGTGGAGAAGAGCTAGAAAATTATCTCTGTCATGCCAAAGGGAGAGGTATCAAACAAATGAAAACAAGCAGAGTGAAAGCAGATCCACGATGCATGTGTAGGTAGTTTACAGTCCACAAGAAAGGAACAACAGGCTTAGAATACAGAGGAGAAAGGAAAGTTGGTCTGGTGCCATTATTTGGGCCATTCTAGAAAATATCATTATCTTTTTCTTCAATGGGGTTGGCTATAACTGTAGTTTCATGGTTGCTAATATGTTATCGTTACTCAAATAATTAGACTTGGGAGCAATAGATTTTTTAAATTAGCTATCTCAAAGCAAGTACCATTATAATCATCTAATTATCCTTTGAGGCAGCGTATGTGCAAATGCTTTAAACGTTCACTACCTTACTTCCACGGGTGCTGGCTCCATGTTTATAGTTTAGTAGCATTTAGTAGAACACAGTGATGAGAACTTAAGAAGCAGAATTTTTTTTCTTAAGGAATTTGAAAATAACTTTCAAAAAGTAAGAATTTATTAATTATATTTAGGTTCAAAATGAATATGTGGTTTTAGCAAATAAAAGTGATAAAACTCATACTCATATTCAATTTATTAGCATACCAATAAAGCCTAAAGTAATTCTTAGCCTAAATGTGAAACATTTAACTATATTCAATCAACAAGTTTGCTTAGCTAGATAAATAATTACCACCTTTATCAGATAAGATGCCTTCCTATAATAGTATGATTCAGTTAGCCTGTAAGAGCAAATGACTTTTTAAAAGACGTAATTGTGTTAAATGAGTCTCTAAAGATCATATCCACCTGATTACTCTAGCAACAATACAGAACAGTTTTCGAACTACAAAGAACTTTTCTTCATTACTTCTTATTGTATGTACGAGTGTAAGAGCCTGCCTGGAAACAGGTGGCTGGGACACTCACAGGTGGATCTGAAGATTTGGATCAGGGGGGCAGAAAAGAGCTCAGGTGTACCTGATCTCTAGACATTACCCTTCCTGCCTGCAGGCTCCCACTCCCTGTCCATGAGCCCAGTTCCAACCTTGGGAGAAGTCTAGTGTCCTCCCTGTTCTCTCAGATTACAAACAAATTGCTCTTTCCCAAGAGTAAGCTATGATCTCTTCTGCTTTCCTTCTCCTTTGCACTGAGACTTTGTTTCAAGTAACTCGGGGAATTACCTTTGGTTTGAGACTTTGCTGTTTATGTTCTGGTCTCCCCACATAAACTTAAGGAAAATTACTCCAGCCATGGAATTTCCTTAAGAGACCCATGAAGTGAAAATTAAAAGAGTTAGTTGGCATATTTGTCTTAAATATTAGAAGGTTCTTTTTTAAAGATGGAGCACATTTCCAACATAATTATGTGCCTATCTCAATCAGTTTGAATTTATGGAACTGGGTTTGTTTCACATGTAAATTGAACACTAGAAAAGTTTGGAATATCCATCTAATCTAATCAACTTTGATGTTTCTAGGTAGAAACCTTTTCAACCACATTCACAGGTGTGTCAATTCTTACAAAATTCTAAGGACTATTTGCACACTTTTTTATAACTCCATTAAGGTGTCTTCTCATTACCACAGGGAGGAAATAGTTTCCTTTTTCTACCTATGACATATTTTTCAGTATTACACATTGAGGTGTATTTTCTTCTGTACTCTTACCAACTCATTAAGATACAGGAAATACTGCAACCACTTACACTTTTCAATCATAAAACTGCCCTTTAAGAGAAGGCGTTAAAAAAAAAAATGCCCTTAGACTATGATAATAGTGTTTTGAATTAAGAAATCTTCAGACATATAAAGAGCAATCTTTTTCTTACAGTGAAATACAGAACCCTAATCAATATGAAAAATAACGCTAAACCTTGAGTATCTTGTGTTACATCTGTCATCAAATAGTGCAGATACATATAGGGCCATTGGCCTTACCTAGACCTAAACCAGGTGGCAAACCCATGGCATCTGTGCCACAGTGGCCTGTTTGTATCATTGAAAGGTTTACCATCACAAATAGACTAACCTTGGATGAAAAAGAAAAGGAAAGAACAATAAGAAACTTAAGCTAATAAGAAATTATGTACTTCTTTCTAAATAAAGAATATATTTAGGTTCAGTTATCTATTAATTCATTTCACAAATATTTATTAGGCTTATTTACAAGGCTTTGTGTGATACCACAAAGTACATAAATACAAGAAAATTTTAAGTACCTCAAGGAAATGTCAGAGAGATTGCTACAAGAGTTCAGAGGGAAAAAACCACATGTGATTGGTCTGCCTAAATATGAAAGCATTTCAGATGGTCCCTAAAGAGGGAACACGGTTTTAATCAAAGGAAATAAGATAGCATAGCATCAAAGATATGAAAAGAAGAAAGCAATGCTTTGCTTGGAAAAAGGAAGAAAACCTGGAGAAAGAAAGGAAAGAGAGAAGGACTGCATTCTGGGCTTGGAGCATGGAGCAATTCAATGACTGAAGTAGGGAACAGGGCTGGAATTGCAGGTTAAGCCAAATCAACAAGATGTTGAATATTAGTCTCAGTCTATTAATTCTATAATTAATGAGGAGTGTAAAGAGGTTTTTGACCAAGGTCGTATGATCAGCAGTGTGGCAGAAAATGTATAGGTTTAAAGCACAATATGGTCAAGGAGAAAAACTTGGGGGGATTGAAATGAACCCAAAACTATATTATAGAAATTTGAAACACACAAATCATCTAAAGCTTGAATAATCTGTATGTTCCAAAGTGGGTTTAGAGAGTATCATTTTGTTATATTCCTCATACACACACACACAGAAACACAATTTTTATTATGTTTCTTATATTATTTTGTGTTTAACATAATATATAATAACATTTAAATTTGAATTTATTTGTAACACATTTCAGAATTGACATAACTGGGAAAACATAAGAATATAAAAGAGAAAAAGGAAAAAAAGAATGATGAATTCAAAATATTGCCTCAATGTTTAGGAGGTTATATCACATAAATTGAAATCACAGTGGACTCTTGACTTACAAATTTGATCAGTTCCTGTGGGCTGGTTGTAACTCAAGTTGGTTGTAAGCCAATACACCTGAGATCTGGATGTTTACCTGGGTACACACTATAGATAACTAGGGGCAGATGAACCTTCCATCAGATGGGTCAAACGTGAGGGTGCACTGTAGAAATGGTTTGGTGAGGAACTGATGAGATACAATAACTTTAAGTAGAAATTTAAGAAGAGGAGTACTAGACAGACAAGTTTTAAAATAGGACAGAAAAATCCTAGCATATGTGCTTATAGGTGGCCTTATAATAAGAAAGCAGTGACTAAGCCCTTTTCATATGGGAAAAGGCAAAAATGTAAATGTTGTTCATATCTTTCTACATCATGAATGAAACTGGACTAATCATTAAATCATCCTTACAGATTTTATCCCCAACCTTCATTTCAATATACTGAAACAGATCTCTCTCCTCCCTTTTTTTGGGAAAATTATAATGATGAATCAGGTCTTAGAATACTGATCTAGAAGGTTATTCTATTTTATAAAACAATACTACATAGAGTATCCTTGAAAAAGCAAGCAAATTTTGTTCAATTCTGTTATTTCTGCCATCACAGAAATATAAATGCACATGAGTGAATAAAAGGGTGTTTAAAAACCCAACTATAAAAATATAACTGTTACACAAAGTGAGGGAAGGTTGAAGAAGGAGAGCAAGACTAAAGGCAAAGGGGAATCCGTGCTAGATTTATGAACATGATGGGACACTGGCTCTTTGTGTCTGCCCAGTGTCCTTCACATCTTCTGCCTTCACACTGGGGCACTATTCCTCTCACTTCATGTGTTCTGGTAAGAATTTCAATCCCTACATTCTATGCCAAAGTGCCATGAACCTCTGTCTGTCTGCAGTGGCTGACCCAAAGGTTGCCCAGAAAATCAAAGAAAAGTCGAGTGAAGTTATCCCCTGGTATTTTATATATGTTCACTGTCTTCATTCTTTAAAACAATGTTTGTCTGGAAGTATCTGCTACTGTGTGCAGTCTGAATCTTGCTGCATGTAGTAGACAGAGGGGGAAAAAACAAGACAAAGAAGCACTGCTGAGAAACAAAGACAGAGCAAAGAGGGAGAAGTGGGAAATGTGACGTGACCATGGGGGCACTGGAGTTCTGAGGCCAATTTCATTCCTGGACTTCATCCCTGGACTTTGGAAGCCAAGAAACTATCCCCCAATCCTCCAATCCATTCCTTTGAGACAGAAAGACAGAGGCCCCAGCACTTCCCTTTACCCTCTCAAGTCCAGAAGGAGGCAGCTGTCAGCACACCTCCCCTCACTTCCCCCTGCCTCCTGCAGGGTAGTCACAAGGTCTTCCCACCACCTCTGGCAGTACCTCAGTCACTTCCCTCCAGGCTGTGCAAACAGGCACCTGGGCTCTGCTCACAGCCAGGTGTCCTCCCCTGCTCACACAGCTCCAGACGCTGCCACTACCTCAGTGAGGAACAGAGAGAAAACTGCATGTGACAGGGTAAAGATCCAGGAGGGACTTAGACCCATGGCTACTAAACCCAAAGTCCCCAAACCCAGTGAGCCATGATCATGACCCATGATCAGAGACTCCTTGAGGGTGGCAGCAGTCGGGACTTCAGCCCCACCATTTTTAACCAAATGATGGAGTTGGCCATCAAACAGCAGCTCTTCCCAAAGATACCCAATCATGACAAATCCTGCTATCGTGATAGCCATGTTGCCCAAAAGGCCACCTGGCTGTCCTAGGAGATATTTGCCATGGCTGCGGCAGGCTTAAAACCCAACACTGTCCCAGGTAACTCCACCCTGCAGCCATTCAGGATGACTCCATCCTGTAACCTCCAAGTGGCACTTTTCCCTCTGCCATTACTCAAATAGGTCCTCAAATAGGTCTGTGAAATGCAGGAAACCAAGTATGCTGGGCCCCTCCTGCTGTAAGTAAGCAGCACTCCCTCCCCCTCAATGCCTCCCTGCTGTGCTGCAGCACAGACCCAGTAAAGCTTCCCCTGGTCCTACTGCTTATTCCTGATTCTGATCTTGGCCGGCCGAGTGAGCTGACAGCACTAGAGGCTCTGAGCATTAAAGAGTTCCAGAGACCAGCAGCAGCTGGCAGAGATCAGCAAATGGTGGAGACCTAGGGAGGCCCACAGAGGCAGAGAAAGTTGCTGGAAGAGCTGCAGACAGCCAACAGAGATACAAACCTCAGCTGCTGAGGAAGTGCCTGGGGTAGCTAAGAGCCACAGTAGCCACAACGCCAAGAGCTGTGACACTAAACTCAAAGCCACTTGCATTCAAAGCCCAGAGTCACTAACATCAAGGGCTACTTTCTGCGGATTCATGATTTCTATCCTATTTGAGCAAAAGGACAATCAGCAGATTGGTGACACCCTGACACATTTATTTATGCTGGTTTGACTTGGATTTCTGTCACTTTCGATCCCCAAATCCCTGACACAAATATTTTACAATGCTTATCCCAGAACAAAGTGTGCTATGCAGCTGTGCAGCCTGAAGTCATCCCAGCTGCTGCCCACCTCAGAGGTAGGGGAAGGAAGAGGAAGAAAACTGATGCCAGTTCTACCAGAGAAGGAAAAAGAAGACAAGAGAACAATGGTATTCACAGTCTCTGCTTTAGGGTGCTCTCACTGTTCCAAATCCAGCAGAAAGCTGGATATAATTAGAGATTTCTCGAATGACATCACCACAGGCATGGCTTTAACATTTAACTCACACAAAGCAGGAATGACCACTGGTTCTGACTAGGCAAACACATTCTACAAAGCACATTTCAAAAGGGTTAAATGGAAATCATGTTTTCAAAATGAATTCTTCATTTTGTTCTCATTTTTGCTTTTGATTTTATTCACTGAGGCAATTATTACAAAACAGCTTGTTATTCCTGAGAAACACAATTATGCAGACAGACTAAACTACCATCTCAAAGGAACTGTCTAGGGTGTGAGGTGCAGTTTAATGATAGCATATGGCGTAGTGTGCACAAGGTCCTAAGTTCAATCCTCAGTGTCTATAATGAAAATAAATTTAAAAACAAAATGCATTATCATTAACAGAGTTTAATGAAAGAAAAAACTGCAAAAGTTTGAAAGGGGAAAAATAAGTACAGATCTTGACTCTAAGGAGCCTGAAAATACAGTATTAAGAAAAACATAGCTATTCTTTTTTTTCCCCTTAAATTCTTTTATTGGTACATTTTAGGTATACAGTACATTTACATTTATCATTGGGTACTTGTACCTGTACATGATGTATCTTGGTTCTTATTTTTTCCCCATTCCCTGTCCTCCCTTCACCCCCTTCACCAAAAAGGAAAAAAATGGAAACAAAGTCTTTATAACATAACTATTCTTATACTGAGGTTTCTTTAATGAAAGAAGCTCTTACAGCCTGAGAGAAAACTAATCACAACTAGCTGAAAATTGTGCTGTGTTTATTGTGTTAATACCAACATCCTAAATGGAGGGAAGATTGTCTTGATTCACCATTCCTCAAGAAAATAATTTATATTGTTGGTGATGAATTTCTTTCTTTTTGCTTTCTATTTGTTTGTTATTATATATGCTGACTTATGGAAAAATCACTTCAATTACTACAACACTCTGATGATCTATAACAAAAACAACATTTAATAAACACCTATGTGCCAGATACCGTCCTACATGTATTCCTGCATTTAATCCAGTCAGTAACATTAAGTAGGCCTTACTTCCTTTTTGCAGAAGAGAAAAGCTAAGACAAAGTGAACTTATATAACATCTTCGAGCACACTGACAAAGTAGAAATGGATTGGAAATCAAGAAGTTTGATTCCAGAACCAGGGCTCTTAGTTGCTGTGCTTTAAAGTAGCAGTGAAGTTGTACTCTATTTTTTCTTTTTTTTATGTGAAGTTATACATGTGATGAAGGGGCCCACATATCATGGCAGAATGGAACAAGTAGCACTCTATAAATAACAGCTAGAAAAAAAAATACGGTGTGGAGGAGAAGTAAATCCAGAAGATAGGAATGGCATAAGCAGGGGCCTGAAAAGAAAGGGCAGAAGCAGCAGGAAGTTTGGGGTGGGGGCTTCACTGAACGGTTACTGCTGAGTAGTGGTCAAGAGAGTTGGGCAGGAGACTGCCACCTCATTTTGGAAGATCTGCAATATTTGGCCTAATTAGTTAATGAAGTAGAAATTTAAAATTTAATGATAATTGTGAATGATGCGATTTTCAATTACACTTTATTAAAAAATCTGCAATTCTGGGTAGGGAGGACTGCAATTAGAATATCACTCAGGAGCTAATCCTATGGTCCAAGAAGGATAATGAGGACTCAACACAGACACAGTTGAAACAGAAAATAAGGAAGAATGGACATGATAAACATATTCAGTATGGTGGAGGAGAAGAGCAACTTAGAGACAGCAAAGTGCAGGGGCTAAAAACAGAGTACTAATCCATTCCAGGAAAGCCTCTGTGCAGGAAGTCAGCAAGGAAATCTATAGTGAGATCTGCTAATGAGTAAGGGCTGCTCTTAAAGGAGATGGAAGAGAGTAGAGGGGTGAGGGACAATGACAAAATTGAAATTCTATGAGAAATACTAGGTATGCAGAGACCTTTGATGGAGAAACCAGGAAAGTCTTGATAGGAGCAGAAGCATGGCTCGAGGAGAGAGTGTGTGTGACTGAGACTGGGGATTTGAACAACAGGTGTTTGTGGGTCTGTGTCCATGCCATTACTACAGTCAGCTATTCTTCACAAGGCTGCTCCTGGGAGTAGTTATTTTATCTTGCCTTGTTCCACATACCCACCTGCACCTTGCACTGTACATATTTCCATCCTATTTCACAATGTCTTCTTCCTCATTTTCTCCATCATAATTTTGGCTTCCCACACCTATCATGTCAGCTGCTAATTTATTTTAGCTTCACCTCAACCACTCAGTAATTAACTCTTTCCCTGACTGAATTAACCCACTCCTATTTTTGAAATACATCATGTCCAGAACCAGTGACCTATAACTTGACTTTCTTTACATTAGGTCCCAATCATAAACCTAACAATTATAAAAGTAATTTTAATCAAGCTTTGGATACTTCCTCTACTTCTAGAGTTTTCCATAAAACCAAAAAACTGACCAAATAGCCACACTTAAATTACTATTAATGTAAAATTCCATAGCCAAACATAGAAGGAAAAAATAGAAACTAAAAACTACAAAAGACGTGAATCATAAAAATTCCATAGCCAAACATAGGAGGAAAAATAGAAACGACAAAACAACAAAAGACTTGAATCATAAAAGTAGTAGGTATAAGTACTCATATTTCAAAAATATATCATCAGTAATTAAAATTGCAAACCATGAGAATACAAAAGCATTGTTTTAAAAATACACAAGAACTTAATTTAAAAAGTAGGTAATTTTATTTTGAAGAAAATTTTTAAATAAAATATCATCATCTCACTGTTGAGTATACATAACCCCTTCCAAGGGTGCTTGTTTTCTTTATTTGTTTGTTTTCTTAGAGTACTTATTTAACTCATTTAGAAAACTATGAAACACTGAAGACAAAGTAAAAACAAAATTTATTGTAATAACTCACTGAAACTAAAGAAATAACATCAATGTTTCTTTGTAGTCTTTCCTGTGGTTAACAACATGGATACTATTAGCAATGTTATTTTGAACCCAATGAATTATAATTTTTTGCAAATTTATATAAAGGTTAAATCTCAATTAAACAAAATTTGGGATGAGAGTAATTTCCCAGCACATTGTTATTTTTTTTAATTATTTTATTGGTACATTTTAGGTGTACAACACCATTACATTTCTCATTGGGAACTTGTACCTTTACATGATGCATCTTCGTTCTTATTTTTTCCCCATTCCTAGCCCTCCCTTCACGCCCTCCACTCTTCCTTATTTAAAAAGACTTTATTTCCATTTTTTCCATTTCTCAGCATTTTTCCTTTCCCTTCTTTACTTTCCCTGCCCCTCCCACTGGCCCTACCCCTTTGGAACTCTTCTTCCTATTTTGCATTATCAATTATTTATTCTAATCATTGGTACATTTTAGGTATACAATATAATGACATTCATCATTGGAAATTTGCACCTTTACATAATCTCTCTTGGTTCTTATTTTTCACCCTTGCCCAGCCCTCACTTCAACCCCTCCATTCCTCCCTATTTACAAAGATTTTGTTCCTATTTTTCCATTTTCTCATATTAATCCCATTCCCTGCTTTCCTTTCCCCTACCCCTACCACTTCCTTCCCCTTTGCCCCTTTTCTTCCTATTTCACATTACCTATTATACATTTTAGTCCTTATTTAGACTTTCAGTTTCTCACACCAGAGAAACTATTGGTATTTACACATGTGTCCTATTTATTTCACTTAAGAGTATTGCCTCAATGTGCATCCATTTAGATATAAATGTCTCTAATTTCTCATTATTTATGGCTCAGTAATACTCCATTTTATTAAAAAAAAAAACCCACATTTTCTTTATCCAGTCTACAGTTGATGGACACTTGGGCTGCTTCGAACCTTTAGCTATTACAAACTGCGCTGCTATAAACATAGGTGCACATATATCACTGTGGTATGATTCTTTTAATTCTTTGGGGAAGATCCCCAGCAGTGGAATAGTGGGGTCAAATGGGATTTCCAGTCCTAGCTCTTTGAGGTATCTCCATACTGATTTCCACAGTGCTTGCACCAGTCTACACTCCCACCAGCAGTGGAGCAGGGTTCCTCTTTCCCCACAGACCTGCCAGCATTTCTTATTGGTTGATTTCATGATAGCAGCCATCCTTTCTGGTGTGAGGTGGAATCTCAGCCTTGTTTTCATTTGCATCTCTCAAATGACCAGTGATGTTGAACATTTTTTCATGTATTTATTTGCTATTTCTACTTCCTTGTCTGAGAAATGTCTGTTCATTTCAGATGCCCATTATCGGACTGGGTCTTTAAATTTGGGAGGTCGGATCTTTTTAAGTTCTTTATAGATTCGAGATAGTAGACTTTTGTCTGAAGAAAAGCAGGTGAAGATTTTTTCCCACATTGTGAGTTGTCTCTTCACACTGCTGGTGGTTTCTCTTGCTGTGCAGAAGCTTTTTAATAAGAAGAGACCCCACTTGTTGATTGTTTGTGCTAGTTCAAGGGCAACTGAGGCTTTGTTCACAAAATCTTTTCTACACTGATGTCTTCAAGAGTTCTACCTAACCACTGTTCCAACTGATTCAGCGTTTCTATTTTAATATTCAGATCTTTAATCCATTTCAACTTTAGTTTAGTGCATGGCTAGAGATGTAGGTCTACCTTTAATCTTTGGCAAGTTGAAACCCAATTTTTCCAGCACCATTTATTAAACAGGCTATCTTTCCTCCAGTGAGGGTGTTTGGCTCCTTTGTTGAAGATGAGATGGCTGAGTGTGTCTGGCATTGTTTCTGCATCTTCTAATCTGCTCCACTGGTCCTCAAGTCTGTTTCTTTGCCAGTACCATGCTGTTTGTATCACAGTAGCTTTGTAGTAGAGTTGCAGGTTGGGGATTGTGATACCCCCTGCCATGTCTCTGTTACCTAGAATTGCTTTTGCTATTCTGGGTCTCTTCTTGCTCCAAATGAATTTGTGGATTGTTTTCTCGAGGTCTATGAAGTATGCTGCTGGGATCTCAATTGGAATTGCATTAAATCTATATAGCAGTTTTGGAAGTATGGCCATTTTCACTATATTAATCCTTCCTACCCAGGAGCAGGGGATGTCTGTCCATTTTCTGATATCATCTTCAATCTCTCTTTTCAGAGTGCTATAGTTTTCAGAGAAGAGGCCTTTGATTTCTTTCATTAGATTGATTCCCAGGTATTTCAGTTTTTTGTATGCTATTGTGAAAAGAATTGTTTGCCCTCTCTCTCAGTAAGTCTGTCATTTGTGTACAGGAAAGCTGTTGAGTTTTCTTTGTTGACCTTGTAACCAGCTACTTGACTGAATTTGGTTATTAAGTCTAGAAGACTGTTGGTGGAGTTCTTGGGGTCTTCTATATAGAGTATCATGTCATCTGCAAATAATGACCATTTGACTTCTTCATTACCTATCTTTATTCCTTTTATTTCTTTTTCTTGTCTAATTGCCATGGCTAATGTTTCCAAAACTATATTGAACAGGAGTGATGATAGTGGACATCTTTGTCTTGTTCCTGATTTTAGTGGGAAGGATTTCAGTTTTTGACCATTTAGTATGATATTTGCTGTTGGTTTTTCATAGATGGCTTTTATCAGTTTGAGCTAGAGACCGTCTATTCCAATTTTTGTAGGGTTTTTATCATAAATGCATGTTGGATTTTGTCAAATGCTTTTTCTGCATCTATGAAGATAATCATATGGTTTTTGTCCTTGGCTCTATTGATAGAGTGTTTTACATTGACTGATTTGCATATGTTGAACCATCCCTGCATCCCTGGGGTGAATCCCACTTGATCAGGGTATATGATCTTCTTGATGATCTTCTGCATTCTATTTGCCAGTATCTTATTAAAGATTTTTGCATCTATGTCCATTAGTGAGATTGGCCTATAGTTCTCCTTTTCCATTGGGTCTTTCTCTGCTTTGGGAATTAAGGTGATGCTTGCTTCCAGGAATGAATTTGGGAGTACAGCTTCCCTTTCAATTTCATTGAAGAGTTTAAACAGTAGTGGCAGTAGTTCCTCTCTAAATGTCTTGTAGAATTCAGCAGTGAGGCCATCAGGACCTGGGCTTTTCTTACTTGTTAAGTCCCCCTCCCCCCATTAACTTCATTGGTACATTTTAGGTATACAATACAGTTACATTCATCATTGGGATCTTGTACCATTACATGAGTCTCTTGGTTCTTATTTTTTTTCCCCTTCCCTTGCCCTCCCTTCACCTCCTCCACCCTTCCCTATTTGCAAAGACCTTGTTTCCATTTTTTTCCTCTTCTCATATTTTTTCCTTTCCCTTTTTTCCCTTCCCCTACCCCTCCCAATTCCCCTGCTCTTTTAGACCTTTTCTTCCTGTTACACAATATCAGTTATACATTTTTTAAATTACAATATTAAGATCTAGGACACATTACCACAGATTTTACAGAATTTAAAAGGATATAGAAACCATATTTCAAAAATCTTTTTTGAAATAAATTTGACAGCTTCTAAGAAGTAACTTAGAAGACGAATTAATGAAACTAACTCTGGAGGAAATATAAAATTTGAATAGCACCTATTAAAGAAAGTATATTCCTAGCTTGAAAACCTACCTATATGACAACAGCAGGCTCATAAACATTTTAACTGATAAATTACATCAAACAATTAAAGCAGAAAAAAGAAGGAACACTTCTCCCCTAATTTTAGGAAATCAACATTGTGCTAATCCTAAAACTGGATAAAGATAATAGAAGAAAAAAGTATGAACATAGATAGAAATTTGTTTAACAAAACAAACTCTTAGAAGTCAGATCTGGCAGTATGTAGAAAGTGGTTTTGTTATAGGGATGGCAGTGTTGGTTCAGCATTGGAAGATCCACCCCTAAAAGTCATCATTTTAACAGAGGAAAGGAGAAAGCCATATGATCCTGTCACTAGTTAGAGAAAGAGTATTGGACTAAATTCTACAGCTGTTCATGGTAAAAGCCATCAGGAGACTAGAAGTAGAACAGAACCTTCTCAATAGATCAAAGACGTACTCCATACTTCCAACAAAAACTCCTTCTATGAAGGAGATGATACAATGCTTTCTCCCTAAAGTGGGGAACAAGGGCATATATGCCTACTCTTCATCTGTCCATTAGACTTTGAAACATAGGTCTAAACCAAAATAGTCTGGCAATAAAATGACACAATTAGGATAGGATTGGCATGGCAGAAGCAAAATCTTTGTATGTAGATGAAATGATCATCTACAGAGAAAACACTAAGAAATCTCTAGGAGCCCCTAGAACTTGTACTTGAATTTAGCAGGATTAGAAAACACAAGGTATATATATAAATTCAGTTCTGTGTATACTAGCTATAAATGAAGAACTGGATATTGAAATTTAAAAGTTATGTAGGAGTACAAAGGACCCAGAAAAGCCAAAAACAAAAACAAAAACAAAAACGAAAACAGTGTTGGAAGACATTTAGCACCCAATTTTAAGACTTCTTCTAAAGCTACAGTAATCAAGGCAGTGTTGGTGTAAGGAAAGACATATAGATCATTGGACTAAAACAGAAAATCTAGAAATAGAACCACACACATATGGTCCACTGAGTTTTGAAAGATTATTTAACATTAGCATTTTATAGAATATAAACTCGATTCAAGAGCTGAGGAAGAGATAGTATCTTCAGCAAACGGCACTAGAACACCTGGTATCTGTATATAAAAAATTAACCTCAACCCTTTATTTCCATACATGAAAATAACTTGAAGGGATCTATGAACCTAAATAAGAAAGCCTAAAAGTATAAAACTTTAAGAAGAAATTAGAAGGGAAAATATTTATGAATTCAGGGTAGGCAAGAACTAACTAGGATACAAAAAACATGTGTAAAAGAAAAAACATTGATGAGATTCCATCAAAATTTAGAACTTTAAATGACATCATTAAAATGAAAAGTAGTCCTTAAACAGACCATATTTACAATGCATATAACTTAAGACCAAAATATATAAAGAATTCTTAGAGCTCATTAATAGACAACCCAATTAAAATGTAGATGTAAGAAGATGATAAATAGCCAGTATAGCACAAGGAATGGTGTGCAATTCTAGAATCAGGAAAATACTAATCAGTACAATAATAAGATTGAATTACACACTCATTAGGGAGATGAAGTTAAAAGTTTTAAAAGCCTTTTCATGACTTTTTCTATTTGTTGATTCTCCCCCTTTGCATTTAACTTGGCACGCCCAGTGGATTCATTCTTCTGGGTTTCCTGGGGTTGTGATCCTCATTGTCTTTTCCTAGGGTATTGTCTAACATTTTTGGGAGTGCCAGTTTGGTATTCATGAAGTTCCTGAGGTGCTCTTTGTCATGAAACCATCTTATTTCTCCATCAGTTTTGAAAGATAGTTTTGCAGGGTACATCAATCTGGGTTGGAGGCTGTTTTCCTTTAGGGCTTGAAATACATCACTCCAAGCTCTTCTTGCCTTGAGGGTTTGCACTGAGAAGTCTGCTGTGATTCTGAGGGGCTTTCCTTTCTATGTGATTTGTTTCTTTTCTCTAACTGCTTGTAGAATTTTATTCTTCTGTTGGATTTCTGGAATCCTAACTATTATATGCCTGTGTGTAGATTTTTTTTGATTAAGGTTAGCTGGAGTCCTATATGCCTCACTTATCTGTATGTCAAGTTCTTTTCCCCTCCTTGGGAATTTTTCTGCCATCACTTCTGTGAACAGTTTTTTTTATGTCATCTGCACTCTCTCCTCTTTCTTCATTGACTCCAATCAGTCTTATGTTATTCTTCTTTGCATCATCTAGCAGCTGCTGGATTGATTTCTCATGTTCCCTTACAATTTTAAAGCAATTTTTCTTTTCCTCCTCACTAATTGCAATCTTTTCTTCTATATCTGAAATTCTATCCTCACATTGGTAAATTCTGCTGTGCAGACTTTCGATGGAGTTTTTAATCTCTTGGAAATCTGTTTGTATCTGTTTTATGGATTCCATTTGTTTCCTATGTTGGGATTCCATCATGTTCCTCAGATCCTCTATTTTTTTACCTCTGTCCTCTCTAGATTTATTAATCATGTCTTGCACCAAGAGCAAAATCTTTGCTGTTATCTGAGTAATTATTTCTGATTTCATTTTTCCCAGATCCTCTTTTGTTGCCAGTTCAGAGAGTCCAGGTGGTTGAGTATCAGAGTGTTCCATCTTGTTTCCCTTTGGGGCTGCTGTAGGTGGTTTGGAAGTCTGGTTTTGAGGCTTGTTTATGTGTCTTCCCATTTCCACGGGTGGGGGGTGCTTCTGGCACCCACACGGCTCACTTTCTTGGCCCTAGGAGCCTGGGATGGCAGCGGGGGAGCTTGCTTCAGGGTGCTGCGACCGGCTGAGCTTCACTGCCCTACGAGCCTGGGATGGAGGCGGGGAGCTTCCTTCCAGGTGCTGGGACCAGCTCACCATCTTGGCCCTAGGAGCCTGGGATGGCAGCGGGGGAGCTTCCTTCCGGGTGCTGACTTCTTAAGTTTTTAATTACGTTTTCAATTTCATTGGTTGATACTGGGTTGTTTAGAATTTTTAGGTCTTCTTCATTCAACTTTGGCAATTCATATGTATCCTAGGAATCTGTCCATTTCTTCTGTGTTTTCCATCTTATTGGTGTATAGGTTCTGGAAGGAGGTATTGATGATCCTCTGGATTTCTGCTGGGTCTGTGTAATTTCACCCTTTTCATTCCTAATTGCATGGATTTGGGCCTTTTCTGTCCTTTTTCTGATAAGGTTGGCTAAAAGTTTTATCGATTTTATTGATTCTTTTGAAGAACCAACTCTTGGCTTCATTGATTTTTTTGTATCATTCTCTTAGTCTCCATTGCATTGATTTCTCCTCTGATCTTTATAATTTCCTCCCTTGTTTGAGCTTTGGGGTTGTCCTGCTCTTCTTTTTCTAGAAGCTTGAGGTTCAGCATCAAGTTGTTTAATTGTGCTCATTCTGTTTTCCTAATATGCATATTCACTGCTATGAATTTCCCTCGTAAGACTGCTTTCATTGTGTCCCATAGATCCCGATATGTTGTATTGTCATTGTCATTTAATTGAAGGAACTGTCTGATTTCTTCTTTAATTTCCTCTATGACCCATTGGTTATTCAGAAGGGTGTTGTTCAATTTCCACGTGTTTATGAAATTTTTTGAGTTTCTTTTGCTATGGATCTCCAATTTCATCACACTATGGTCTTATAATATACAGGGGATAACTTCAATTCCTTTGCACTTACTTAAACATGTTCTATGTGTGAGTATGTGGTCTATTTTGGAGAATGACCCATGTGCAGCTGAGAAGAATGTGTATTCTGATTTTGTGGGGTGGAAGACTCTGTAAACATCTGTTAAGTTCATTTGTTCAAGAGTTCGATTGAGTTCTAGTATTTCATTACTTATTTTTAGTCTAGTTGATCTATCTATTTGTGACAGTGGGGTGTTGAGGTCCCCCACAACAATTGTATTAGTGCATATATGAGTTTTCATGTCCGTTAGTATTTGTTTTATATAGTTGGGTGCACTAGTGTTTGGTGCATAGATATTTGTGATTGTCATCTCTTCCTCTTGGATTCTTCCCTTTACCAGGATGTAGTGTCCTTTTTCATCTCTCTTAATCAGTTTTGGTTTGAAATCTACTTGATCTGCCAAGAGGATAGCTACTCCTGCTTTTTTTCGGGTTCCTGTCACATGGAGTATTGTTTTCCACCCTTTAACTTTCAGTCTATGAGTTTCCTTTTGAATTAAATGTGTTTCTTGTATGCAGCATATTGTTGGATTTTGCTTCTTGACCCATTCTGCCAGTCTATTTCTTTTGATTGGTGAATTGAGACCATTAACATTGATGGTTATAACTGAAATGTACTGACTTGTCATTGCCATGACTTTTTCTTTTTGTTGGGTTCTCCCCCTTTACATTTAATTTCATGCCATGCCAGATGGGTTCATTTTGCTTTGCTTCCTGGGGTTGTGATCCTCAATGTCTGTTCCTAGGATATTGTGTAAAATACTTTGGAGTGCTAATTTGGTATTCACAAAGTTCCTAAGGTGCTCTTTGTCGTGAAAGTATCTTATTTCTCCATCCATTTTGAAAGATAGTTTTGCAGGGTACATCAATCTGGGTTGGAGGCTGTTTTCTTTTAGGGCTTGAAATACATCACTCCAAGCTCTTCTTGCCTTGAGGGTTTGCACTGAGAAGTCTGCTGTGATTCTGATGGGCTTTCCTTTGTATGTGATTTGTTTCTTTTCTCTAACTGCTTGTAGAACTTTGTTCTTCTGTTGAGTTTCTGGAAGCTTAACAATTATATGCCTATGTGTAGATTTTTTTTGATCAAAGCTATTTGGAGTCCTCTATGCCTCTCTTATCTGTATGTCAAGTTCTTTTCCCCTGCTTGGAAAGTTTTCTGCCATTATTTCTGCAAAGAGTTTTTTTATGCCATCTGCACTCTCTGCTGTTTCTTCATTGACTCCAATCAGTCTTATGTTATTCTTCTTTGCATTGTCTAGCAGCTGCTGGATTGATTTCTTGTGTTTCCTTATAATTTTGAAGCAATTTTTCTTTTTCTGGTCATTAATTGCAATCTTATCTTCTATATCTGAAATTTTGTCCTCACATTGGCTCATTCTGCTGTGTAGACTTTCAATGGAGTTTTTCATCTCTTGGAAATCTATTTGCATCTGTTTTATGGATTCCATTTGTTTCCTATGTTGGGATTCCATCATGTTCCTCAGCTCCTCTCTAGATTTATTAATCATGTCTTGCACTAGGAGCACAATTTCTCCTGTTATCTGAGAAATTATTTCTGATTTCATTTTTTCCAGATCCCCTTTTGTTGCCAGTTCAGAGAGTCCAGGTGGTTGAGTATCAGAGTGTTCCATCTCATTTCCCTTTGGGGTTGCTGTAGGTGATCTGGAAGTCATCCCAGCACATTATTTAAGATTTCAATAATTCTAACACAATTTCAGGAAGTTGATCAGGATATATACAATATACACCTAATAAAAAGACAGTAAAGTAGAAAGCCAAACTATAGCCACAAGCCAGATTTTGCTCAAAGACATACTGTATGTGGCCCATGGCAGTACAGCGAAGTTGTTGTTGTTGTTGTTGTTGTTGTTGTTGTTTTATGAATTTGCTTGTACAAAAATTTCATAAAAACATGAATTTTAATCTTTCCTTAAAAACACAAACAAAAACAAATGGAAGCTCTGGCCACATGAGGCTTGCATTCCCACTTGTAAGAACCACCCTGAGTGACTACAAACCACACTCTTTCATCTGGGCATTCACACCCACTTTAAACTAGCTTTGCATTACTTGTTGGTTAAAATCGCCACAGAGACAGACCTTGTAAGTGCAGCAGCAAAAATAAAAAGTACAATTTCCTCCATTCTATTCCTTTCCAAGTCTCCTGTGTATATTTTATGATCATATCCTTCTGTCAGAAGAAGTTAAATGTCTTACTCAAAATAAAAGAGCCACCAAATAACAGAACCAGGCTTGAATCTAAATCTTCAGAACCAAAATCTAGTGCTTGTCTAGCTTTAGTACAGTTAATATGGGTAGCAAATTAGTAACAGTTATTTCCCCAAATAAAAATTTTAAGATATTCTAGTATATTTGAATAGTTGTTTTTAACCTCAAAAGATCAAATTTACTACAAGCAACAGTCAAAATATGGAAGGCACTCATTTCATCTAACTTTAAAAATAGCATGCATTCCCTTGAATTTCATCTTATTTCTTTCAACAGCAAAAGAAAGCTTAGGTACAAGAAATAGCTGACCACTCACAAACAGATATCTAAAGAAAAATATGTCACTCTTCAGAGAAACCTCAGAAGGAAACTGGCAAAACATTACTCTTCCTCAAAAACTTCTCAGCTCTAATTCTACATTCGTTCTTTCTAATTCAAACCTAATGTGGGCTCTTACACAAAATCACACTTATTCTTTGTACATGTCATCCTTTTGTTATTCCTCCATTTCTCATCTATAAATGTGTTCATCAACTTGTCAACCAGACTGCTATAATTTGTACTTAATCTTTACACTCCCTCTCAGATGAAATTTTCTCTTAATCATTTTCTATTTTGATTACAATAATTTCTCTTTTATTATCCTCTTGAAATTCATACTTGATAAATCATATATGGTCAGAATATGTAGCTAAAATAACATTTCCCTACAACTGTCTCTCTTTCTTTCCCAAACACATCTTGACTCTCTCTTGGAATATTCCACTTCACCTTCATAGCACTCTGAATACTCTAATCTAATTATTTTTCTCTGTTACTATAATATGAAGTCACACATGACCAATTTTGTCATCTCACCTTCCTCCCATGAGGATCCAAGCAGCTATCCTTTGAGATATTCTTTCTTTAAGAACATTCTTTTAAAATGTTGCCTATCAAGGTGAAATATCAGGAAAATATGTGAAGGAGTAACTATAGCTATGTTTTCTTGCTTCTCTAGGAAGAAATAATTCAAAATATAAACCACATTTTAAAGTTGCTTTGAATTTTAATCTTTAGAATAGAATTTATAATAGATTAGAATATGTGAGAAAATGGTTTCTCAAATTTTAACATCTTTTGGGCAAAAGATGAGAAGTTCAATTCTATCACATGATGCACTAAAAATGTAAATGTTAGAAAACTAACTATATAATCAAAAGAATATCATTTTAGGCAATAAATCCTTCAACTTCAGAAGGCTTTGTTTTATGACTAAAACATCAAGTCAACCACAATCATTTTGAAGTATTTCATATAAAAAACAAGCATTTTTTTGATGGAGAGAAGAAAAGAAAAAATATATTTTATCAAATGTATGAGGATAATCTGGTTGATATAAATATTTGAAGTAAAACCCCAAATGGCACAGTCTAAATTTCACTTTGCAAATTTTTGGGAAAAAAATGCAGGTTTACATTCTTATCTAAGACATTCTGTTATTGAGCGAGAAAGAAAGAGAGATCACTTAAAGCATTCTTGTTGGAAATGGATTCTCAGCGATCTACCATAAGTCTTTATAGAAAGCTAGTTCTCCTTTGGGTGTTTGGTCAGGAGTCCAGAACACAGGAAAGAGAATCTTCTGGAAATCCTCCCACTGAGAAGAAAGCCAGACCTGTTCAAGAAGGTACCAGCAACACCGTTGCTAACCACAGTCAATTTAAGTGGGTCACCTGACACTTTTCACATGAAACAGGAACAGGAAAAATAACTGGTTGCCTTAAACAAGTCAAGACCACTCAGAGTTTGGGTGAGCTCAGCTTTTCCTGAAGCATTTGGCCCCTAGGAGAGCAGAGAGGCTATATGAGGAGACAAGGTGTCCTGGGAAAAAAGGAGGAAGGAGACAGGAGTGCTGGGTGCAACTCACAACATCCATGGATCAGGATGACAGCTGTTACCAAATTATGAAACCTCCGGGCCGGGGATTTAGCTCAGTGGTTTTGTCACCTGCTGCACAAGCGCAAGGACCCGAGTTCGATACCCGGTACCAAAAAACAAAACAAAACAAATTATGAAACCTCCTTTACTTTCTCGTTTTATAAACAACAAAAATATTGCTGCAAATTAATTATTCATTACCAAAACTTGTAAAGCTGAAGAATAATCACTAGGAATGAAATTCTAATCAAGGAAGAAGAGCTATTAAAGATGAAGTAACTAGCAGCCTTCCTCATATATTTTAGAAATTTTAGTACAAAAAATAAATTTACCAGTTTTAGAAAGTTTAGATCTCTATTACAAATTGAAGGTCATTACCATTACTTTAGGAAAGGACTTAACAATGCTCCATAGCAGCTGTACTTTTCAGATCCACACTTTACAAAATAATGAATTGCAGAAAATGTATCACCTTTTTTCACTCAACAAGCAGTAAAACGCAAAGGATGCTGTAAATGCAGTAATACAAATTTTGTCTTTATTCATCTTCTCCCTGTGTGTAACTTGTGTATCCAAGCATCTATGGGCTTAATAAATAATCACAATATAAACAAATATTACAGGCTGAAAATTAAGTCTTTACTCCTAAAGTTTTCTTGCAAGATACGTCAACCAGGCCAGGTAAACTAATGTTTTACAAGTCTTATCAATTTCTGTGCACACCCTTAGAAGCTTTTCAATCCTTATAAATGTCACATTTCTTATGAGATTAAATGTTTTCCTCTTGAAAGAGCTGCAAATCAAGAATGCATGTACCTGTGCTATTATATGCTACATCTGCTACATTTAATGAAACAAAGATGTAAACCTTCAACATAGTTTCAGAAGTTACATCAGTTGTTTTCATTGAAATGTTAAGGAGAACTGCATCAATAAGCCCCAGGAAACATAAATAAAATGTTGCCCATACAGTCTTAAAAGAAATAATAAAAATATCCAAGGCTAGCCACTCAGGCTAGATCAGAAATATTCTCACTAACCCAACAAAAGCTGTAAAGGTCTCTACTGCTGAAAGATCGTCAATTAACCCAGTTTATAACCTGTGAGGACTGAATTCAATCACTTATTAAAATAATTTTTGTTTCTGACTAATTATTGCAGGCTGATCAGTTGAAGGCCAATGCTATGTGTGTCAAAGTCACTCACTTGGTTAGCAATGACAATGGAAATTACTTTCCTATGAATGATTCTGAAATCTGGGCCCCTGGCTAAAGTCAGTTATTGCAAAAGTGCAATAAATCTTGGAAATAAAGGATCTGTCTTTTCTAATATAGAATACTGAATATTAAAGGGAAAATCCTCGTGTTCTACTTAAAAACTGAAATATATACTTCTACAACTTAGAATATCTATACAAATTAAAGGCATTTATGTTGAGCTAATAAAACTACTGAAAGGCAGAGGGAGGTCATGCAAATACTTAAAGAAATGCAAGTATTGGACTAGAGAGGAAAAGATTGCACCACTGACTCACTAAATCAACTACTTATATATGCTATAATGATTTTAGCAATTTAGCTATTGTCACAATTTTATATGAAAATGTCTAATTTATTGCACTTTGAAATACTAGACTTCTGAAAATTTTAAAAGCCTATTTATGCAGTTTGAAATACTGACCAAATCACATTAAAACTATTCTTTTATTCTTTGTTTGAGGCACTATTTCTGAAAGTGAATTCTCAAGACTGCCTGGAGCAGGCAATATGCTGATTTCTATGCCTAACCTAGACCTAATGAGCTAGAATTTCTGGAAGTAAGGCCTAGGTCCCAAATTAAAAAAAAAAAATTCTAGGTATTTTTTAATCCATTTAAGTTGTTTAGCTACTTCATAAATTTTAAGTAAATAGAGCTAGCTCAACACAAAAATTAGTCCCATTGTTATTATGAATCATTATATGCTATTCAAATTAATTGAGTCTTTATTCTTTCATATTTTTATTAAACTTTCATAGGAGATTTTCTCTTATGAAACAATGAAATCACTTCTAATTTAATTTAGTTTTCTTTTTTGCCTTAGCTATCAATATTCTATTCTATGACCTAAAACCACTTTTCAGTTAAATCACATTAAACAGTATCATTAATTTTTCTGCTTTATATAATGAAGACTTAATCATGTTTTTTTAAATGTTTTTGTACTTTTATCACACTTAATTTGAAAATCTTTAATACTACATAGAATTAAATGAGGTATAAATCTTTAACAAGTGATCTTGTAGGAGTACTAGAATAATCACGTAATGGTAATATTATTTTAACTTATTTTCTCAGAAGTCAATAAATGGTTAGTGGGAAAAGATATTTCATAAAATAAATTTGAATCTAATTTATAGAGTATAATTTCATGCTTATGTTATTTCTGCAAATTCCACTGAAGAACTGTGGCAGAATTATTACATTTTTCCAATAAGTTTTAACATACCATATCTCCATCACACTAAAACAGCATAGGTCCACAAAAGAAATGAATGGTCAAGTTAGATTTGAGCCTCAATTTATAATTTACTTTAAATATATTATAAAGTAAGATAGTTAACATATAAGACATAGGGGCTGGGGATTTAGCTCAGTGGTTCCGCCGCCTGCCCTGCAAGCACAAGGACCTGGGCTCGACTCCCGGTACCAAAAAAAAAAAAAAAAAGAAACATATAAGACATAAAAGATGAATAATAAAATATTTTTATCAGCTAGATAGAAATTCTGGAGTTAGGGTTTTAAAACAAAGTTGATGTGGGCCAGGGATTTAGCAAGCGCAAGGTCCCGAGTTCAATCTCCAGTACCAAAAAAACAAACAAAGTTGATGATATTCTAGATATTTCAGAAAAATTTCAAAATATTTCAAAACATAGAAGATAGAAATAATTCCAGGATAACATAGATGGCTCAAAATCATAAAATGTCTTCACTAGCTTAGTAAATGAAGAAAAACATTTTGTTAATTATTCATTTATTCATTCAAGGTAAAAAAGCTTTCTGTGGTAGAGTTCTCGAGAGAAAGAAAACTAAATAGGAGATGACAGAGAGACAGTACAGACACATGCCTTCATGCACACATATGTTTTCAGGTACTGGCTCATGTAATTATGGAGGCTAACTTCATTCGCAATCTGGCCTCAGTAAAGGCAAGGGTGTAATGTAAAGGCCTGAGAGTGAGAGCCAATGGTGTAGATTTCAGTTTGAGTCTGAAGGCCTGAGAACCAGGGGCATGGAAGGCAGGAAAAGATTCATGTTCCAGCTCAACAGGCAGAGAATGAATTCCATCTCCCTCCAGCTCTCTGTTCTATCAGGACTCCAATAGACTGTATTATGTCCCACCACAGTGGGGAGAGCCATTTGCTTCCTCAGTTTACCATGTCAAATGCTGATCTCACCCAGAAACACTCTCACAGATACACACAGAAATAATGTTTAACCTGGTCAAGTGACACATAAAATAACCCACAGATAAAGAATACACCTCAAGAACCTAAAACTTTAATCGCAATACCATCAAAATAAAGAGAAACAATTATATGTATCTATTATACCAGTTATTTATATTGCACTGAAGATCATAATTAACACTACAAGATGATCAAACAAAATAAAAGTATAGAATTTGAAAGTATTACCCATATCTGTATATGTTATGACTACTCAAATAGAAAATTCTAACAGGATCTATACAAAATTGCTAAGAAAAAAAAAGTAGCTGGCTTAAAGAATAATAAAGAAAAGCTATATATAAGCAACAAGGACTCAGTATTTCCAAAGAAGACAATATACGACAGCAACCTCAAAAAATATGGTACTGAGGGAAATGTATATGATCACATTATGGGGAAAATCATAAAATATTAGCTCTCCATAATGAAAAGCTAGGCCATATTACATATGGGAAGAATGCATATGATAAAAAGAGCAAATCTGCGCCAACTAATATATCAATATACAGTAATTCCAAAAAGAATTTTTCATCAGTATTGATAATCTAATAATGAAATTCACTTAACAGTGCAAATATCCAAAAGTAACACAAACAATATTGTTCATTTTTTTATTAGTATATGTTTGCAATTCGCACAGTTTACAATCATTCTGAGGAGTGGTTACATGTACATGTATTACAGCTTGATTTTTTTTCCAATCTGCTTCTCCCCCTTCCAGTTCCCCCATGAGCTTTTACACTCTTGTAGATCTTATTTGTCTTCGCTCATGTTATAGCATATAATGTTTCCACTGATTGGAGTTATTAGGACCCTGTACATGGCACACCTTTATTCCTCTCTCTTCCCCTTCCCTCCTCCTTAATCCTTGTCCTTGTTCCCTTGGACCACTTCCCTACTGGACAAGATCTGTCCCCTCATCCCTTTCTATCCACCCTAGGTCACTTTGTTTGTACAAAGTGTACTCTGTCTCACTCAAATGAGAGATACCATACAGTATTTCAGCTTGTGTGCCTCATTTATTTAACTATTATATTTTCCAGATGCATCCATTTTCCTACAAATGCCTCAAATTTATCATTCTTTATAGTGGAGTAGTATTCCACATTTTGTTTATCCAATCATCTGTTGATGGGTATACAGGCTACTTCCAGGATTTAGCTATTACGAATTGTGCTGAGATAAACATTGGTATACAAGTATCACTGTAGTGTGATGATTTAAGCTCTTTGGGGAATATACCTAGCAGAGGAATAGCTAGGACTTTTGGCATTCCTAATTTCAATTCTTTGAGAAAGCTCCACACTGATTTCCATAATGGTGGTACTAGTTTGCATTCCTACCAACAATACAGGAGTGTCCCTTTTTCACCACAGCCACATCAGCATTTGATACTGCTTGCTTTCTCAATGACTGCTGTTCTTTCCTGAGTAAGATGGAATCTTCCTGTTGTTTTAATTTGCGTTTCTCTAATGGCCAGAGATGTTGAACATTTTTTTAATGTATTTGTTAACCATTTATATTTCTTCCTCAGTGAAGCATCTGTTCATTTCTCTAGCCCATTTTTTGACTGGGTCTTTCATTTTAGGTGGTTTAATTATTTGTGAGGTCTTTATAATTTTTAGATATTAGTCCTCTGTCTGAGGAATAGCTGGCAAAAATTCTTTCCTATTCTGTAGGTTGACAAAGACAATTTTGAAAAAGAAGTACAGAATACAATGTAGAAAACTTCTCCCACCAGCCATTGAAACTATTATTATTAAATAATATGACATTGGAGCAGAGGTGAACAGGTAGACTAAGAGTCATATCAGATAAACAGATCCATGCCATTGTGACCCAACATGAGACAGAGGTGGCATTTCAGGTGACAGAAAAAGGTGAGAAAGCAACTCACTACCTCACACTAGATACATGGAAATTTAAGTTTTTTCACATCTTCGCTCATTGAACTATAATATCAATCCAAATCTTGGTTGTAATCCCACCTAAACTGTAGATGGAGTTTACCTAAATGTGAAAAGCAAAATACAGAATATAGCTTTAAAACATAGGAGTAAGAAACCCTCTTAAAAATAAGAAAAATCTTATGTCACAAAGTACTGCTACAGATACTACATTGAAATTAAATTACTTTTTTTTTGGTACCAGGAATCAATCTCGGGACTTTGCACTTGCAAGGCAGGTGCTAGAACCACTGAGCTAAATACCCAGATCGAAATTAAACTTTTTACAAGAAAATACAAAGCATAATTAAGCCACAGACTAGGATATTTTTAATACTTGTGACGAATGGATGATTATTATCCAGAATACAAAAGAGCACCTACAAATCAGTTAATTTTTAAAAGTTTAACTAGAAAAAGAAAGATGGAAACAAATATTTCACAGAGAGAAAACAGTCATGAATTATGAATTACGAATTATGGTATATTCATTAATGTACAGTACACATTGCATATGAAGATCAGAATTACATATGGTAATTGGATAAATCCAGAAGTAATGCTGAAGGAAAAACTTTAAAAAACAATATAAAATGATGGCAAATTTTATAAAGTATTAAAAACAAATGTATATATAGCAATACAAATATATGTATCAGAATATAAAAAGGTGCATTATGTAAAACTAAGCAATACATCCAGAGTAACAATTGACAAGTCACTCTGACAGGCACATTGGCAGGCCCAGGCTCAGGAAAGGGTATCCAGGGTATTTAATTATATTTAATTATATTTTATTTATTTAAGAAAAAAAGCAAAATATTAAAATTTGATAAAGCGGATCATAGAAACATGGATATATCTTATTCACTATAATTTTTAGAGTTTTTAAAATATTTTCTAAAATATTAAGGAAATAAGGTTTTAAAAGTCTACTTAAACAAAGTGAACTCTAGGAAGTTCAATTCAAGCCTCCTGACCAAAAGGAAATACCACAAAGAAACAGAATAAATGAATGGTTAATTAATTTTTATAACCTGCAAATATTCTTTGCTATTATAAACTCTTCAAAACCTTTTTAATTAATTCATGCCATGTACTTCAGCCTTTGTATTGTTAATCCCAGCACACGATTATAGATTAGTCAGTCAACTTGACTTTCTAACATGCTTAATTACCCAGCAAATAACTATTTTCTGTATTGTTTCACCTTATATTGGCTGTAGAGTTTAAATTGCTTCCTGCAGTTCTCCTTGCAGCTAATTTCTACCTAACTTGGCTGATATTTATTAAGGTTAAAAAAGTGTTAACCTTCATAGTTACATCAGAATTCTGGTTAGCATCGGGCCTTTACTAAGGCCTCGGCTCCTACAGTAGTTGCTGTTACTTCTATTGCTCAGTATTTTCATCTAAGTCAACAGCCTGTGTAGACATCTTATGATATGAACTGGTAACAGAAACCTGCTGCATAGACTTGGGAGAAAAATATGAAATACCTTTTAAAACATTACTAGAGAAGAAAGGGAGCAGTAACTGTTGGAGGAATCTGTAGATCGAAAATAACAGCATCTCAGTTAACTTCTGCCACTCAGTCCCTGTGTGGCCTTGGGCCACCCCTTCTCTCTCAACCTGGGTTTACACATGTGGAGATATGGAGACTATGCTATCAACCTCACAGGATTGTTATGAGGCCTGACAGAGAGGACAGGTGTGAAAGTGCTTTGAAAACATAAAGCATTTCCAACAAAATGAGCTTGTCATTATTCTGATCTTTTCAGAACTAAAGAATATACTAGTAAAATAAAAACCCTAAAATTCTCAAACAAATTGATTAGGGAAAGGGAATTTGGTGCCTTCAGAAAAGTGCAGTTTGGGCATGAATGAGTGTATCTGTCAAAGGACAATTTCTATGAAAAAAACAATTAATTGCTAATGATATTTTAGGAAGAAACTCTGTTAAAAGTAGGAGTAGGCAAAGAAGTTTAAGAAAAAGTATCGAAGTGCTATCATCCAAAATTACTCAAAGACTAGATTAAATGGTCATTGCAATTTGTGTACAAAAATTAGGATTGACATTAGCTGAAAAGGGGTGGCAAGATAGAAAATATCAAGATACTGTTTTCCTTAAAGTAGTGGTTCTAAAAGTATGCTCAGTGGACTCGCAGGATGCCTGAGAACCTCTCAGGAATCCATGAGGGCAAAGTCATTTTCATAGTAATACTATGATTTTATTTGCCTACTTTGCTGAGTTAATATTTGCACAGATGTTATAAAAGCATCGGTGAAAGAATTTGCTGTGTTTTAGCACAAATCAATGCCACAGCACTGAAAAAGAGTCATTGCACTCTTCGCTGCTCTACACTTTTTATTAAAACAAACAAATAAAATGCCTGTCTCATTCAAGCATGTCCTTACTGTACTAATAAGAAATCTCAGTCCTACTATGCATTAATTCAAATTCAATTCATTTTATTATTTGTGGGATGAAATCCTACAGATACATGAAGCACTTGATGGAACAGCACCGGTGTGATAGTTTCAGATGCAAGTTGAATTAGCCAAATTTCTCATGAAACATCATTTTTGCTTGAAAGAACAATCAACAAACTAAATTATCCAAATGGGTTTGGGGCCAAAATTCACTTCAAGGAAAACAACTGTCAACATTTATTGCCAATGATGACATTAAGGGTTTCAAAAAATATTAGAAGTTTGAGAAATTTATAGCTGTCACTATGACAAGTATAAGAAAAACATATATGACATTGTAACAGCTTCCTAATGCAATGAATTTTCTCATGGATCAGTCATGATATTAACAAATAGGATCTATTTATTCTATATAATAAAATGTGTCAATATTTGGAAAATCCTTATAACTCAGTGAATCAATATTTTCCAAATGACCAATACATGATGGTGTGATATTATGCATAAGTAAAAAAGATTCACACAACATACTAGACAGACTAATGAATTTTAAAACAAGAAAATCCAAGTCTTTCATTAACATCATTTGAGATTCCATATTCCAAGTAATCTTTAGAAAAGTACCACTTGCGTTTTGGTATATCTAAAAGGAATGGTCATAATTATCCAAAACCATAATTAAAATATTGTTTCACTTTCTAATTGAGTAGTGGGCTACAATAATAATAATAATAATGATAAGAAGAGGAGGGAGAGTTGGAGGAGGAAGAGATGGAGGAGGAGGAGGAGGAGGAGAGGGTGTCGAGTGCAGTGGAAAGGAAACTACCCAATTCCATCACATCTAACTCATTGAATGTGAATAGGCATAGAATTTATACTCCAGAGCCTTCATCCAGGTTTAATCCAAAGCTATCCTTAAAGGAGACTTTGCCTAAAATCACACCTTACTCCCCTTCCCAGTTTCTTCCCATTCTGTCACTCCCTAATTGTATCCCACTTTCTTAATAAATTATTTTCAAACAAATCCTCATCTCCTGGTGGGAAATTCAATCCTAACATCTAGCAACCCATCATTCGATGGTTTAATCATTTTGTTCTTTCATTTACAGGTAAATGAGGAACAATTTGACTATCATAATAATGAGAACAATATCAATTTATACTAACATAATTATAGCTAATTGTAAGTGAAACAAGGAAGAAATTTTAACTGTGTCAATAATAACAAAATTTTGGTTATGAACTTTGGCTTGTTTGTTTGTTTGTTTGTTTCAGAAAGGGCATTATCAAGTGGAATATTTTGAGCCCAACAACTGTGACATTCTTCTGGGAAACTAGGTAGGAGAAAATAGAAATAGTACAGCAAGTGTGATGGGATAGACTGAAGAGAACTACACAGGAGAAACGTGCAAGTTAGTGGGGCAATACAATAATCAGAGGGAAAATAAAAATGCCAGGAGAAAGGGGAAGGGTCTGGTGGATTGATACATTTGATGAAACAGAAGTAAACAAGATGTAGAGGGAAGGTAATGGATGAGAGGAGAAGGAGTACAAAATGCTAAGATGGGAAAAGGGCAGGTAGGAAAGAGAAGCTAAGTGAACAGCATTCATTGGTTCCAGACATCATTCTCGACAGTGTTACATAGCAGAATGCATCACCTGCCACACATTTAACAGATGATTTCACCTTGCAAACAGCCACACAGTGCTCCATTTAGACAATACATATTTCTCACTATCCTCCATTATTCCATTACATGCTTCTTTATGCTTTTCCCCTTTTTCTATTTTTCAGTTGTTCCCCAAATCACTACCCTAAGAGACCACAAACTTCTGCCGCCAGTTAGTATATGTTCCAAAAAATCAGTGAGCAAAGAAGGAAGTAGGATATATTTACAGACTATCCTCATTTTCTTTTAGGCCTATAAGGCCAGTTACTTTTATAGAATCCAAGAGGAAACACTAGTCACAGAAACCAGCTCTGTATGAAACCATCTACCTAAAATTGCCTTTGCAGGGCCCAAAGGACAATATTAAAAAGGAATATATGTACCTGGAAAAAAATCAGTCCTTATAAAGACAAAAACTGAGTAGAAATATTTCATAAAACTGCTCTCATATTCTGTGTAAGCCAGGAATCAGCCATCTGTAATACTGCAAGCATGCAACAAAAAACACTAATGCTTAGTAAGTTTGTCAAAGGTACATTTATCAAAAATAATTATCTCTTTTTATGCTTAATGTTTTAGCACTAAAGTATTCTTTAAAACAGAATTCCACCATCTACCGAAAGAAGTTACATCGTAGCCTATTTTATAGGTAACCCAGAGTGATATTCCTTATAGCATTACAAGTTAATCAAGAACTCAGAAGGACACTTTAAATTTTTCTACTATAAATCTGTTGTCCTGCTAGTTATTTGTTAGAGAGCCTAACATGACGTGCTTTGGATTCTACAGCATGTGAAGATTTCTCAACTGCTTCCATTGAAATCTAGCCCCAGGCCACAGAAATCCATGGAAAGAGTGTAAGGATTGGCTTCAGATGGGCTAATCAGAAATCCTCTCATTATGAGATTATCTGCTGTAGAAATATTCATTTTCAGGTTGGGGGAAAAAAGGAAAACTTTCTGGAACACAAAATATTTCAAAGCAAAGTACTATCCTCCACAGCATCAGCATGTAAGTAAAAGCTACAGACCTGAAAGGCTCTCAGCTTGGGAACAGGAGCACTAGGGATGTGTGTTGGGACACGTATCTGCATAAAAGTACGTAACTGGCTACAGGCAAGTTTATTTCTATCCATTTGTATCAAGAGACAAGTAGATTATGAAAAACAAATCATTTGCTGTGCAGAAGCTTTTTAATAAGAAGAGATCCCATTTATTGATTGTTTGTGCTAGCTCACGGGTAACTGAGGTTCTGTTCATAAAATCTTTTCCTACACCGATGTCTTCAAGGGTTCTACCTAACCTCTGTTCCAACTAGTTCAGAGTTTCTATTTTAATATTTAGATATTTAATCCATTTTGATTTTAGTTTAGTGCATGGTGAGAGATATAGGTCTAGTTTTAATCTTTGGCAAATTGAAGCCCAGTTTTTCCATTTATTAAAGAGGCTATCTTTCCTCCAGTGAGGGTGTTTGGCTCCTTTGTTGAAGATGAGATGGCTGAGTGTGTCTGGCGTTGTTTCTGCATCTTCTAATCTGTTGCACTGGTCCTCAAGTCTGTTTCTTTGCCAGTACCATGCTGTTTTTATCATAGTAGCTTTGTAGTAGAGTTGCAGGTTGGGGATTGTGATACCCCCTGCCATGTCTCTGTTACCTAGAATTGCTTTTGCTATTCTGGGCCTCTTCTTGTTCCAAATGAATTTTTGGATTGTTTTCTCGA
The DNA here is from genome assembly GCF_053883595.1 of Heterocephalus glaber. NCBI lineage: Eukaryota > Metazoa > Chordata > Mammalia > Rodentia > Bathyergidae > Heterocephalus > Heterocephalus glaber. The sequence continues at coordinate 18,127,367 of NW_028258156.1, read as the reverse complement.
GGTCTATGAAGTATGCTACTGGGATCTCAATTGGAATTGCATTAAATCTATATAACAGTTTTGGAAGTATGGCCATTTTCACTATATTAATCCTTCCTACCCAGGAGCAGGGGATGTCTGTCCATTTTCTGATATCATCTTCAATCTCTCTTTTCAGAGTGCCATAGTTTTCAGAGAAGAGGTCTTCGATTTCATTCGTTAGGATGATTCCTAGGTATTTCAGTTTTTTGGAAGCTATTGTGAAAGGAATTATTTGCCCTATTTCTCTCTCAGTGAGTCTGTCATTGGTGTAGAGGAAAGCTATTGATTTTTGTGTGTTGACCTTGTAAGCAGCTACTTGACTGAATTTGGTTATTAAGTCTAGAAGACTTTTGGTGGAGTTCTTGGGGTCTTCTATATACAGTATCATGTCATCTGCAAATAATGACAATTTGATTTCTTCATTACCTATCTTTATTCCTTTTATTTCTTTCTCTTGTCTAATTGCCATGGCTAATGTTTCCAGAAGTATATTGAACAAGAGTGGTGATAGTGGACATCCTTGTCTTGTTCCTGATTTGAGTGTGAAGGATTTCAGTTTTTGACCATTTAGTATGATATTGGCTGTTGGTTTTTCATAGATGGCTTCTATCAGTTTGAGGTAGAGACCACCTATTCCAATTTTTTGTAGGGTTTTTATCATAAATGCATGTTGGATTTTGTCAAATGCTTTTTCTGCGTCTATGGAGATAATCATATGGTTTTTGTCCTTGGCTCTATTGATATAGTGTATTACATTAATTAATTTTCATATATTGAACCATTCCTGCATCCCTGGGATGAATCCCACAGCAAGAGAAACCACCAGCAGTGTGAAGAGACAACCCACAATGTGGGAAAAAATCTTCACCAGCTCTTCCTCAGACAAAGGTCTACATCTCAAATCTATAAAGAACTTAAAAAGATCAGACCTCCCAAATTTAAAGACCCAACCCAAAAATGGGCATCTGAAATGAACAGACATTTCTCACACAAAGAAGTAGAAATAGAAAATAAATACATGAAAAAATGTTCAACAGCACTGGTCATTCGAGAGATGCAAATGAAAACAACACCGAGATTCCACTTCACTCCAGAAAGAATGGCTGCTTTCATGAAATCAACCAATAACAAATGCTGGTGGGGCTGTGGGAAAAGAGGAACCCTGCTCCACTGCTGGTGGGAGTGTAGACTGATGCAACCACTGTGGAAATCAGTATGGAGATACCTCAAAGAACTAGGACTGGAAGTCCCATTTGACCCCGCTATTCTACTGCTGGAGATCTTCCCCAAAGAATTAAAAGAATCATACCACAGTGATATATGTGCACCCATGTTCATAGCAGCGCAGTTTGCAATAGCTAAAACTTGGAAACAGCCCAAATGCCCATCAACTGGAGACTGGATAAAGAAAATGTGGTTTTTTTATAAAATGGAGTACTACTCAGCCATAAAAAATGAAAAATTAGAGACGTTTATAGCTAAGTGGATGCACATTGAGGCAATACTCTTAAGTGAAATAAATAGGACACACATGTGTAAATACCAATAGTTTCTCTGGTGTGAGAAACTGAAAGTCTAAATAAGGACTAAAATGTATAATAGGTAATGTGAAATAGGAAGAAAAGGGGCAAAGGGGAAGGAGGTGGGAGGGCTAGGGGAAAGGATAGAAGGGAATGGGATTAATATGAGAAAATGGAAAAATAGGAACAAAATCTTTGTAAATAGGGAGGAATGGAGGGGTTGAAGTGAGGGCTGGGCAAGGGTGAAAAATAAGAACCAAGAGAGACTATGTAAAGGTGCAAATTTCCAATGATGAATGTCATTATATTGTATACCTAAAATGTACCAATGATTAGAATGAATAATCGATAATGTAAAATAGGAAGAAAAGGTCCAAAGGGGTAGGGGTAATGGGAGGGGCAGGGGAAAGGAAAGAAGGGAAAGGAAAAAATGATGAGAAATGGAAAAAATGGAAATGAAGTCTTTGTAAATAGGGAAGGGTGGAGGGCGTGAAGGGAGGGCTAGGAATGGGGAAAAAATAAGAACCAAGATGCATTATATAAAGGTACAATTCCCAATGAGAAATTGTGTTGTATACCTACAATGTACCTATAAAAGAATTTAATACAAAAAAAAAAAAGAAAAACAAATCAGACCCTAATTTTAAAAAACCTTTACATTGCTAAGGATGTAGCTCAGTGGCACTACACCTGCCTGGCAAATGCAAAGTCTTGAGTTCAATTCTCAGTACTGGGGGAAAAAAACCCCTTTTCATTCATTAAAAAAAAAATAGCCCCAAATCAAAAGGTCTCCAATTTGGAATTTTCTGCCCAAATCCATGAAATACTGAAATCCAAGCAGAGAAACCAAGTTAGCTACTTACGGCCATAGGGACCAGAAGTGTAAGACCAGTATAATCCCTCCTGTCAGCTCTCTCAAGTCTGTTATGAAAGTACAAGAGGACTGGGAAACAAGCTGACATTCAGAGAAGTATTGACCCCCCAAAACTGACCATCCACTGCAGGAGCTCAGTGAGTGTGGATTAACATTTCCTCTGCTGTCCAAAAGCAGCAGAAACTTGAAACTTTGTCCAAAATGTGTAAGTATTCTATAGTTATTTGCAGAAGTAAGAACTATAATAAAATATAGACTCCATTCCTATGGATATCAATCTTAAGAAAGATTTAACAAAGACCCTCAGCCCTCTCATGTCAAAGACATTTTAATACTTTGAGGAAATTTATGGATATATATAAAAATAAAGTAAAATAATTTATGCCTTTCAAATTAGGTAAAAATTATGCAAAAAAGGTAAATCAAAAGTGCTACCTATGCCAATGTTCTTTTTTAAAAATACCTACTATTAATGTCATTGTAACTGAATTTTTCATATATCTGACATAGTAACAATTTATCAACACACAGTTGAAAAATCTTCAGTAGTTCTATTAAACCACCTTTATTACAAAGGAACTTCTCTCTACACTAATGATATACTCCAATGCAAATATTAATACTTAATAACCATATTTTAATACTTTTTAAACTACTGATTTAATAATTCTCATTTTCTTCTTGAAAGGAAATACTAATACTATGTTTTAAAACTTCTAAACCATAGGACGGAAACTTAGGATAACAAGTAGTACATATGTATCACTTATCATTTTATTGGCTCTGGTTATGAAAATCACAATCAGATGGATCAAAGTAACTGTTTTTTCTTACAGACAAAACCCCTTTTGGTGTATGGTAGGAAGAGGACTACGAAGTAGGACAGGTATGCCAAATATGGCTGCTCTACCTCACCCCCTGCCTACTCTCCACACTCCATCTTTCTAGGTTAATATATGGGTTAAGTGGTCAACTTATTGGGAGTGACCCTGAAAATGGACAAAACTGGATTTAGTGAAGAATTTCCAGGGTCTGCTAAAAGAGAAAAATAATTATAATATATATTAAAATATTCCCTAACATCGATGCACACCAGGCTTTTCCATTTCAAAGGTTTGGTAAAGTTCAATTAGAACCATTTTTCCATGATTTTAAATGTTCGAAAAACATGGGACATGTTGCATTGAAGAAATGCTCAGAAAAAGCCCAAGTGTAAAAAAGTGAAGATTACATAAGTTTGGTTAAAGTCTCTATGCTACATTTTCTCAGCTCTTAGATGTAATTCCAAAAAGGACTCTGGACAGTGTGGTACGGGCTAACATACAGATTATTTTCAGCTTTATGAAACAACAGGGATTTACAAGCTTTAATAAATTTTCAGCTATACCCAGAGAAGATCTCTTTGAACCTCACCAAATAGAAAATGAACAATAACGAGTTGCTGGGGTGATAGGGTCTTTATTTGTTATGATGGCCTAGAAAAATAAATGTGTACCTAAGGCATTTGTTTTAATCATGAAAATGGGGCAGCTAGTGCTCAGCATTCTTCATTACTGGATCATTTCTACAACTAATCTAATTAACATAAAAGAGAGCTTCTTGTGTAGTAAATTCATACCTTCACTTAACAAGTACCTACTGAAGTCTGGTATCAGCTCAAACATTAGCAGGGTCTTCTGTAGCTATATCACACAAGAATGTGAGAACTAAAGATATTTAAAGGAGAAGAAATGCAGAAAGAAGAACAACAAGATTAAACACCTATTTTACCCTATTTTACTTAGTTTTAAGACTTTTGATAATAGTGATAATATATTCATAAAGGTGTTATATTAAACGAAAAACAATAAATAATTAAACATCATAGTTTATCTTGCATCTTGAAATAAAATGAATGTAAGATATTGGTGATTCTTTTTTATTGGAAACATCAGGCTAAAGTGGTATGCCATTCACTCAATTAAGTTTTTTTTCACCAAATATTTATTCACCCCAATCCCAATGCCAACTCTCTGCCAAGCTCTGAAGGTTTTTTAAAATTATTTTCATTTTTATTTGCAGTACTAGGGATGAAGATTTTATAATGCTATGATACCAGCACTTGTAGAGCTGTCAATGTATTGGGTAGATGAGGGACAGTGAGGAACAGTAATCAAAACCCTAACACTAAGTATGAATGTACAAACTGAAATACAAACAGAAGCATTAACAAAGAAATCTGTTACAGGTTTGAGTTTACAGAGGAAGAGGGATCAAGAGAAACTCTTTTGAAAATGAAATGTTTGGGCTAAGAGCCACAGTATGGGAGTAAGTTAATGGAGCAAGAGTGACATCTGACAACGGCAATGAAATGTACAGACGTCCAGTGGTATGAACAGGATGGTGGTAGAGTGTGGATCTGGAGTGTTGCCAAAGGTCCAGGTGGTAAAAACTTGGTCCTCAGCCTGTGGCACTATTAGGAGGTGGTGGAACCTTTAGGAGCTGGGGCCTAGAGAAGTCAGATCCCGGGGATGCCCTTTAGGGGATACTGAGACATCAACCTTTCCTCTCACGCCTGCTTCCTGGACAGGAGTTGAGTAGCTTTCTTCACCATGTTCCTCCCACCATGATGAACCATACCATCACAAGTCAAAAAAAGCAATGATCCAACCACATAAAAACTAAAAACCTCTGAAACTGTGAGGCAAAATAAACATTTCCTGCTTTTGAGTTATCTCAGTCACAGTGATAGAAAACTAGCACAAATGGATTAGCAAAAGGGGAGGAGGATAAGAAATCATCAATGTACAAAAGTGGAGAGCCAATGACACCAAAATTCAGACAATGAAATGGGCAGTAGTTCCAGATGAATCTGAAAAATGATTTCCCCTGTCTTACATGGCAAAGACACAGGGGAGATCATCAATGTTCATAGAAGTAGAAGCAGTATTAACACACTTTTAGTTATACTGTTGGTAAGGGAAACATACTGAAATGGGGGGGGATAAAGATACAGATGAGAGAGGGTCAGGGAGGAGATGGGGAGGGAGGAAGGGGAGAAAGACAGACAGAGATAGAGATAAGCCATAAGCTAAAGTCAAATTGTGCACACTAAGAAGCACACAGGAACCAAGTGATTCTCCCAAGGACACTTAGGTGCCAGGCCACATGCACAGTCAAGATCCCTTGGAGGCTCCAAATTAAGCCTGGACACTGCTACTCAACCCAGAAGTGGAAAACATCAGTGAAAAGAACAATGCACTGAAGCAAGAAGGAATTTCAAGATGCCCTAAGGAACAAAAGCTTTCTCAAGACAAAAGTCAGGACAAGGCAAATTTTTAGAGTTAGTTTAACCATTGAATGTAACTAGAATCTGCTGTAAAAAGTAGGTTATAGTCTGAGATAATGAAATACAAAAGGAATGACACAAGTCGGAAATACAAAAAATGTGCTTGCCTCTAGCAGCTAATTTAGATAAAAATATTTTAAGTCATATTATAATACTGGGATAATATTGTTCCCATTGTCCTCTGAAACAATAAAGTTGTGCACATGAAAAAAAAATAGGTAAGCATGTCTTTCATTTCACTTTAGCAGACAGTAATCTTGAAGACCAGGTTTCCATTTTGCAAGATGGTAACTCAATACAGGAAAAATGGAAATTAACTCCTCCTCTGCTATTTTTTAACAGAACATAGTAAATAAATATACTTAAGTCAACAACATGGGCAATATTTTTAAAGAACAACAGCTAAATAAATACCTGCAATATTAATAATATTGAAACCAAGAATCATCAAGGATCCTATCAGCAACTAAGCTACTTGCTCTGTCTACCTTAAGAAGTACTTAATAATTGACAACAAAATGTAACACCAACCTGTCTCCATTTTTCCAATGTCTACGGAAAATCACTCTGATTTTTACACTATCATTTATTTCATATTACCATAATTAATGCAGGAGTTCTTACTCAACTACACTTCATACTTTCTGCAACGTGGTATAAAAATCTCATCTTGCTCAACTCTAGCCTTCACTTCTAACTTCTATAGGTCTTCTTTTGAGTCTTCCAAAAAGACTAGGTCTTCCCTCCTCTGAGCATTTATAGAGACATTCGTCCGAATACTCACCAAGCAAACAACTCCTAATCAGCCATCACATCTTGCTGAATGTTACTTTCCTACGAAGACCTACTTGCTCATTCTGAAGCAGGCTACACTGCAGCCCTCCTGGCACAGCACTGCTCTTTGCCCTCGCATCAGCTGTCAACCTCGTGTGTTTGTGTAGTATGTCTTCCCAAATATGGTGTGAGTCCCATGAGGGAAAATACTCATATCTATTTATCTACCAAGAGCAACACATATATTAGAGGCTCAGGAAATATTTATTGGCTGAAAATGAATGAATGAATGAATGGTGACTGAGAATTTGAAGTAAAATTTTAAAAAGAACCATAAATAAATATGTATTATAAATTGCACTTAAAAAGTCTTTTTAAGTGTAGGCACTTAAAAAAAAGTGAAATGCTCTTCTGGGAGTTTCTTGAAGAATATTATATCACTGTTAAATACTACATTCTTTTTATAAGGAATACTGCAAAATTTCAGAGTGCTATCTAGGAAGTCAATCAAATCCTAAGGCAATCAAAATGAACAACGGGGAAAAAACTATCAAAAATGAAAACTGAAATGGACAAAATTATTTTCACACAAACAAAAGCTCAGTATCACAGGTGAGGCAGAAGAAATGCTCGATAAATGTGGAATAGATGAATAAATGCTTAGTATTTCTACAACTCACAGTATTCTACAATTCACAGTATTAAAAGCAGACAAGTAGCATGAATTTACAAATGACAACTAAGTATATAGTATCATTCTTATGAACTTTAGAGAAAAGCAGGATATACAATTTTTGGCAGTACATGTATATCTATGGTCCTAGGAGCAGTTTAGAATGAGTGGAACAAAACTCTCAATTTAAAGAATTCATAAACACCAATAAAAATATCTAACAAATCTGTAAAATGTATATTTTTTCATAACTAATTCACTAAATTGACTCACTTTTGAGGATTTTTGTAAAAGGCAAAATCAGTCATATGTGCACTCAGGAATCATAACCTTTAAGAGCCCAACTCAGCTTAAAACAACTCAGACTCTGGAGACGAACTAGAAAGGCCAATCCTGAAGTCGGCTGGATATAATTCTGAAATTTGCAATTAGCCAAACTAATACGATTCTTTTTCTTCCTTTTCGTTAACCCACCTTGAATTTAATTTTCCAACTCTTGAAATAAAAAGAGAACAGACTGATAGCAAATGCTAAGGGATGCTGTAAACCTTTCTTCCTACTCATAGTCAGCAATGACTCTTCCACTCCATTTTATAGAATGATTTAAGAATGACAGTCCAAGCATGAAAATGTGATTAGTCCACTCACTTCATAGTTACTCTTTGCTTATGGCATGAAATTTAAACTTTGTAACTCATCCCTACTGCCTTTCGCTCCCCACTTGCCAGTTCTAATTCATACACTCTATAAACCAACAATTCTGAACATTTTCATGTTCTCTATGCCCAGAATCCCCTTCCCAAAGAGTCACCTCCTCTGGGAAGGAGTTTCTTCATTCTTCAGTCTGCACTAACAATGCTCTGCTGTTCTTTCAAAACACCTTGCTTATAATACCATCACATAACATTTACAATTTCTGTCTACCCCCACTAAATGGTAAGCTACTTGATGACAAAATCTGTCCCTTCCATTTGTATGTTTCCATTGAAAAAACTGACTCTGACTCATCTTAGATGCCCAATATCTGCTTGGTAAATATAAAGTACATTTTATCTAATAAGTGTACTTTACATCCCATGCATGCAAGCAAGTTAACCACTTTATAAGTGATTCCTTTATAGAATGATTAATAAATATAACCTCTAATATTTAGAGTAATTGCAATAAATTACTAATCACTAATTAATTAATAACTAATAATTACTCAAGTAATTGATTGTTCTGGTATTTTGTGTGATATATATTTTTATATATATTCTTATTATTAAAATACCAAAATGTATTTCATGACGCAAACACCTTAACCTGTCCTTTGAAATAGCTCAAAATAATCTCTAATATTTAAGCAAAATAAGAATTTTGGGAAACAGCTATATGAAGTTAGTGGTATTTGACTAATTTACAATATGATCACTTTGTTGAGATGATTCATTTTCTTTTCAAGAAAGGAAAAAGATAAAAACTACAAACTTGGATCCAAGAGACTACAAGAACCCCAAGGTAAAGAAAGCTATACCAAGCAACATCAAAATCAAATTGCTTAATAACAGTGACAGAAAGAAAATCTTAAAAGCAGACAGATAAGAGACATATAAGGTACAAAAATGGATTTGTATATTATTCTTTGAAGTGCTGTTAGGTTCTGCTTCAAGCATTTTGATGTTCTATTAAGCACATCAGCGTTTCATATTTTATGTCTTCTTGATGAACGAACTCTCCTGTCTCAAAGAGATGACCATCTTTACCCTGGAAATTATAGATGGGGTGAATATGAGATTTGCTACCAGTTTTCTCTTCCTTCCACCTATTATTTGTTTCCCTCTCTAGTTTTCTTTTTTCTGCCTTCTGTTAAATTAATTATACATTTTATATTATTCCCTTTATCACTCTTTTTACTTAGAAGCAGTATGTTTTTACTTTCGTTTTTGTGGCTAATTCAGTTTATGTATGCACCTTATCACAGAGTATATTCATTTAATATACCCTTTTACATACAGTAAAAATATTTTTACAACAATATACTTGTTTCCCCCATGTAGCCTTTGTAGTAGTGTATTACACATTTTACTTCTCCATGTTATAAAGTCCATAACATATTTCTACTTTAAGTAGTCGTGTAGTTTCAAAGAGATTATGTGAGGGAGTGGGATTACCATTTCAAGTGCTCTTTATTCCTTAGTATAGTCCAAGTTTCTAACTGACAACATTTTTCTTTTGCCTTCAGGACTTTAAACATTTCCCCAAGTACCAGCATGCTAGTGGTTAACTTCTTTTAACTTTATTACATATAAACAAGTTTTCATTTCATATTAAATTCTGAAATTTATTTCAATTAGCTATAAACTCCCATATTGATTCTATCACTCTCAATACTTAAATAATGTGATTCCACTATCTCTGTATTGCATGAGTCCCAATGTTACCATCTTTGTTCTTCTCTACCTTCTACTACTCTTATATGAATTCTTTTAAAATAATTCTCTATCACTGCTTTAAGCAATTTTATAATGGGCCTAGAATAGTTTTCACATATTCAGAGTTTTTAGAGCTTCTTGTATATGAGTTTATAGTTCTTTCAATTTTTAAAGAAATTGCTCAGTTTTTTTCAAATATTTGACTTAACTCTTCCTTCTCTTTTCTTCCTCTTCATGGTCTCAAAATATACATATATTGAGCCACTGTAAATTGTCCCACATATCATCGATCTTTTATTTTTCAGTCCTTTTTTCTCTGTGTAGTTCATTTGGGTAAACTCTGTTGTTTTTGTGTCTACTTCTCTGATGTCTTCATTACAATGTCTAAACTGCCATATACCCATTCAATGAATTTTTCACCTTGGACACAGTGATACAACTCTCTGGAAATTAGATTTGAGTCTTACTCACATCTTATATTTGTTTAATTATTGTTTAATATTTGCTGTACTTCCTTAAATAGATGAATTATAACAATAACTGTTTGATGCTTCTGTCATTAACATCATTAATTATGAATTATGTCATTTCTCTGTCTTGTTAGTAGTTATCTCTTCATTTTGAATCATGCTTTCCTACATCTTTCTATAACTAGTAATCTTTAAAAGACTTTAAACATTATCGTCATCTTTTTTGGGAAGTGGCTATTCTTTTTTATTTTGTGTGTGTGGTACTGAGGCTCAAACCTGGGTCCTTGCACTTGCGAGGCAGGTGGCGGAACCACTGAGCTGAATCCCTGGCCCGGGAAGTGGCTATTCTTAAGCAACCTTGAGGATTTTTTGGAACAGTTAGGTTTCTTGGCAACAACTAATCCTGGAGAGGCTTGCTTTCAAACTTTCTGAGGAAGTACAGGAGCAGTCCTTATCACAGAGTTTTCTCCACTGCTCAGGTAGTGTACTTCTGATTATGAATTATGAGGCTTTCCATTTTTTGGTTGACATGAATTGTTCTGTGAATTCTGTGGGCTGTTCCTTGTGTCCTTTCGGGGTAACTCAGTATCTAGGCTTCTGTTAATTTCCTTACATGCTGACTGGCATTCAGCTGAAGGATCTAAAGGGGTCACCTTCAGGTCTCCATAGTCTTGGTTTTGTATCTCTCCCTTCCTCAGTAGTCTGTCCTATAAACTCTAACTGTCTGAACCCCCCCAGACTCCCAAATCTGCAGGGTTATCCCTAGCAGACTGCCAAGTTTCACTTGAGTTCCCCTGTGCCGAAGCCTAGAAAATGTCTCAATGCAACAGCTGGCACAATCACTACCACTGCCCTAAAAGACCTGACATCCAATGCCTGAAAACCATTCTTTCACATGTATATTTGGTCTGCTTCTGACAAATGAAGGCCCTGTAACTCCACCTAGAGGGAATTACTCTAACATAATTAAATGGCCATTCTTTATGTGTGGAAAATAAGAACCCTCAACACTGAAGTTTGTATAGAATTCATGATGACTTAAAAATGAACAAAGGAAAAACATATACTTTACAAAAGAAAAAATATAAATATAATATTTAAAGGAATAAATATTTCTATACTCAAACATAATGACCATCAGAGAAAGCCTAAAATAAGTGCTACATATTGAATGAATACATCTTAGGAGTTCAAAATTTCTTATTTTGATGCTAACTACAATTAGAAAGGATAATTCATTAACAAGAATAAGAGAACAGTGCTATCCTGAGTCTTATAAACTGAATAATTCAATTTGATATCCTACAAGAATATTTGACAAAATTATATTTTGTGTTCCAATTTACTGACTCTTCCTATTTAATTTTATGACTCATTAACACAGTATATTCACTTATTCTATATTTTAACGTCCTCTGAAATAAGATATTACTATATAATTTATTTATTTAAAAGCTTTATTTTGGTAATCATATTTTTTAGATAATGTAATTCACTAACAATATGTTGAGAAGAAAATCATAAAATTAGGAGATCATTCAAAAATAATATACAATAAAAGATTAACATAAGACTATATTTCTCTAGAATCATACAGACTACAACTTATAAACATAGAAAGTTCATAACTTAAAAAAAGTTCGGATAATTTTTAGCTGATTCGGAGGATCTAGTACTCCAATCTGCTATTTACAGGTTTTTTCAGGGAATCTTGACCAGTCATTTTAGTTCATGAATTCTGGAGTAAAACAGCCTGCAACAGAGTCACAGTTCTGCTAATTATTTATCCTCCCTAAACTTCAGTTTCCTAATCTGTAAAATGGTGGTCGCCATACCTACCCAGTGAAATGGTAATAAGATCAAGGAGAATGTGTGCAAAGCACCTAAAAGACTCATTAACACTAAGTTGATTATATCAGTGAAGTTGATGTTATTGCTTAAAAATAAAGCTGATTTGTGAAAAAAGTAAGCGATAAAGCTGAATTATCTAGTTCCCTATTTTCCCACACTAAGGCCAGTCTAGTGGAATATCAACCCTAAATTTCCAGGGTCACCCTAGGATTACTTACAGAATGATATAGCCAAGTGAAAGTGGTTAAAATTCGAAGTACAGTGGACCCTCAAGTTACGACCAGCCTGACATACAAACAACTTGAATTAATTAGGTTAATGGAAGATTCATCTGCCTCTTGTTATTTATAGCATTACCCAGGTAAACATCCAGATCTCAGCTGTATTGACTTACAGCCAACCAGCCCTCAGAAACCGATTGAGTTCATAAGTCAAGGTCCTCTGTAGCAAAAAAAAAAAAAAAAAAATCTTGTATCAGAGAGAAAGGACATACTGGAGGCCTGCAAATAGAAGAGCGAATCACAGCCTAGAAGAGCTGGTTACCCAGGGTTTTAGCCTACAGAGGCTGTGCTGCCTTCAATTCCCTCTCTACCAGTTTCTGTGTGCTTGACTTTAGGCAAGTTATTTCATTCTCACCTTTAAAAGAAGACAATAATAATATTTACCATGCATGCTGTTAAGATTCATTGATTTGATACTATATATCGGAGCCTTATATATAGCAAGCACTTAACTGTCATTATTATAAAAGCCAAAAGACTGAAAGTTAGAAAAGTATCAAATAAAAACTTATAGAGATAGAGAAAACAAGGGACAGGTAGACTTCAGGAAAAGAATTCTGGCAGATGCCTCTCTTTTAAGATGCCCCACCATGGCTCGCCAATGGCATTTAAAAATGTTTTAGAATGATAAAGACCTCAAGAGGGTAAAATGTGTGAAAATGGCTTTTGTGACATAAACTGAACTGAAATTTGATACAGTATAGATATGTTATATAGAACAATTGTTTTAATATTTTTAAATAGTTTGCCATAGTGTGTGGAAGTCAAGGTTCTGCATTCAGACCTACTTTGGATCTAAATTTTGCCACTTAGTGACTGTATGACCTTGACTAAGACCCTTAAATCCTCTAAACCTCAATCTTCACAAATGTAAAAGAGTCACATCAAAACTATCTTTCAGAATTATGCTGAAAATTAAATAAGAATGCATGACATGTACATCCCACAATTGCTATAATAATGTCTTTTATTATTGGGCTGGAGAATTTTTAAAGATCAAGATGCTGCCCAACTAACTAAAGAAGATGAATCAGGGTTACTGTCACCATGCTCCAAAAAACAGTAACATTTCCAATGCTTTCGACACAGTTGATTGGTCCATTATTTTTGTTGTAAAGAAACAACTTCCTCATATGTAAATATGGACTAATTCTAAGTCTTTGCCAACTGGAACACGAATGACTGGATCACATCCACACTATTTATCCTATAGCCAATTCATTACCCAGGGTATCACTATGAGTAAAGACTGAAATCACCTCCTTCATTTATTTTCCTTATACAAGTATCACATATAACAGACAGTACAATCAGACCTCAAAAACTAGCATTCAATCTCCTAAGCACTAATTTTGACAAAACTTAATTTATGCTAATTAAGCAGTATGTCACTTTCTACTGTTAATTTTCACAAACACTCAATACAATTCAAATCTAACGTCCTCACACATAAAGATAAGAGAAACATAAAATGTGAAAGAATTACAAATACCTCTTTGGTTGAATTCACCATATTTACCAAAATCTAAAAGACAAAAGTAATATTCCCTCTTAGGGAAAGGGTTTTTAATTTAGGTGTACTTGACTAAGAGAGAAAACAGATAAATAATGCAGAACATCAATCTGATGTGACCAACTGTACTTATAATCTCTTTATCTCTGGTGATTCTTTGTGAAATCCAAAAAAACCCTTAATCTTCTTCTACATTTTCTCAACTGCTTATGCTGTACTGCCAAGTCTCATCAATTTGGCAAGTAGCTGAGAGCTGCAATGACTAGAGAAAATGGAGGGGAAAGGCGAGCTAAATCAATTGATTGTGTTTCAATAGTCTATTTCATCTGCACAACGAGTAAACCTAAGTGTTCTTACTAAATGTTATTAAGCGATATTTGGTAATTTCTGCTTTAAAAAGGGGGTCTTGTCTATAATAAAACAACTTTTCTCCTTGAAGAATGGCAGACATAGTTGCTAAGGTAATAATTTAGAATTATCATCTTACTTTCACAATAATAAATGTTCTAACATTGACAATAAATAGATTTCCTCATTACCACAATCAAAATTCAATTAAAGTAAAGTTCTGGTAGTGTATTTAAAGGAAACATTGCATCAATAATATAGAATGTTTCCTTAAGGATATAAAATTACTGCTATGCTTTCAATTCTAGTCAAAAATCAATGTCACACTAGGCTACAATGAATGCCTGCTTGCCAGCTACACTTAAACTGACTGAAACTCATCATTCCTTCAAAATCTAGTCTACCAAGAGTAATTTAATAACTTGAGTTACTTAACTTTGTGATTGGATTCAGACATAATCTAACCATGGATTGGAAAGCATTTTACACACAGGGAAAAAGGCTGTCGTTATTAGTGTTACAGATGTTTACAACATAGCTAATTTTTAAAGAAAGGACAGAAATTGAAGTCAATTATTATATACAAATTCACACCTGTTGTCTGTCATGTTTCAATCCCCCTAGGTGTGAGATTTAGTCAAGGCAAATAAAATGAAGAAGGAACAGCTGCAAAAACTGATTCTGTTCTCACATGGTAATTAAAGGAAAAACTGTACCATGTGTTGCATATATGACAATCTCATTATTTCACATCGGGGATAGTTCCATTTTCTTTTTAACAGATTTATGTTACTGTCAAGTCCATTATAAAGGCTAGTATTCATAGGTCTAGGCTATTGACCTAATTTTTATTGGTGGTCTGTCCAATTACCTTTGCTAAATTTCTCCCTGAAGCATAATAGGCTAATGCCAGAAAAGTTAAACAGTATCATTTTCATTCCTACCCAAACACTCGAGTCTCTGCCACCATGTCCTGTTTATGAACATCACGTGAGACATCGGACCAAGTCAGGCCATCTGTCTTAGCATGTTACAAACTCCAAATTCTTTTGAGAAGCAAACCACAGAAATCTAAAATTACATGTGATAATAATTGAGCATTCCAAATACAGATAAACCCCACAGTGTTATAATCATGCTCTTCCTTGAAATATCTTTGTTTGTTTTGTTTTTGTTACCAGGGATCAAACTCGGGTCCTTGTGCTCTCGCAGCAGGCGGCAAAAGCACTGAGCTAAATCCCCGGCCCTTCTTTGAAATATTTTAAGATAACAGCAATCAATGTTTTTATATTGGATTGTACAAATAATTACTTTTGCATTTTATTTTTCAAAGACTACTTAATACGCCTTTGAATGTTACCAAGATTGTATTTGCGCTAACATCTGCAATACACTCCAAATCTGTATGACTCAGTTGAGTAAAATATAATATACAATAATGGAAAGTTGAAAATAGACCTTTGCAAAGTATCACTTTAAAAGCACATTCACCAGTCGTTAATAGTATGTAGCAAGTGTAAAATATGATTTGCTTTATAAAGACCTTATTTCTACAAAAGACAATGAATAACAGACAAAGATAAAAATATATAAGCATTGAATGATATAGAAATGGATACAAATTCTGGCCTCACAACTTGCTAGTTATGTGATATGAGAGCATGTCATTCACTAGTTCAAAGTATTAAGATTTCTCTGCTGTAAAAGTAGAGACAGGGCCAGGGATTTAGCTCAGTGGTTCCTCCGCCTGCCTCACAAGCACAAGGACCCAATTTCGATCTCCAGTACCAAAAAAAAAAATGTAGAGGCAATATTTACTTCACTTACAGTTAAAGAGGATATATAGTCTAGCAAACATTTTTTAAAGTGAAAATATTAAAACCAACATAAATTACTTGGCAAAAAGAAATTAATGCCTCAAGTATTTTTATTGCTACAGTATAACTGACCATACAGAATTGTCTGAATCAAGGAAGTCAAAATATTACTTGTGTATGGCATTTGTGGTTAAGTAGTAAAGGTCAATCCAAATGTAGAAGGGTCAATCCAAATGTACATTGCACTTTAACTTTTATTTTTATACCATATGTACTTTTCCACCAAAGAGGAAAATACCAGCTTTTCTAGGTCTTGAAATGATTTATGAAACTGAGTAACGAAAAACAAAATGAAGTAAGTACACTTTGATGAAAAAAAGTTTATAGTCAATGAAGAAAGGTACTTATAGATACTACTAAGGTAGTTACAACCTCTAGCAAAAAAAATTGTTAAACTTTAAAATGTCCTAACATTACATGTGAAAAATATGATTCACCTGACCCAAGCATGGAAAATGCCATTAACCAATCTATGAAATAGATTTTTCTTTCTAGATTATGAAGAATTATTCACTGAGAGAGCTGTGTATCATGGAGCTGATTTCTTTTAAATGGAGCCTAAAATGAAAAGAATAATTCAGAAAATAAAATATTAGCTTCCCTTAGCATTTCGAAAAAGGGAAACACAGACAGCAACAATAGAGCAGAACAAGCCAGGTGTATGTTGCTTAGTGATCAGTCAGTTCAGCAATAAATCAGTTCCTTTCAGGTGCTGTTTATAACGCACAGCTGAAGTATGTCAGCTAGGACAGAGAATCCACTCTCTTCTGAATTTATTTATCACAAAGTACTCCTAACTGAAGCCCAATTTGTTTGTGGAATTGCAACCATTCTGATTCAACTAAACAAAAAATGGATCTGTCTTTCATAGCTGCAACTCCAGAGAATAAAAGCAAACAAAAGGGAACTGCATCACAACAACGCTTCACAATCCAGGGGTGCAGTTAAAGAATCAGTGGGGAGTCAGTTTCCAGAGAGGTGAAAAATAGCATGGCTACAAAGCACAATTCATTAACCTGAACCACCCCTGTACTTTTTGCATCAGCTGTATTTCACCTAGTGAGCCATTCACATCACACAAATGAACTTGCTGAGATTTTTTAAATCCCTCTTCATTCTGCAGGCCACATGCATCATTGAATGTGGGCATCTTCAAAGACCACGCTGAATGTTTCTCCAACTCAACCTGAGATGGTGGTACTGATTAACAGTGAAAAATTAAAAAGGCTGACAACACAACCATGTTATGATGTCTAGAACAGAAAGAGAAAGACATTTATAAATATCCCTCCACTAATTAAGTTTTTGGACTGTAACATACTATTATTTTTCATAATAACATCACTGTTTAGAAACAATCCTTTGACTAGTATTTTATGACTAGTATTTCTTAATTTGTCAATTTCATTGTTATATCTTACTAGGGAATAAAAAGAGCACTGTAACATATTTTTATGTCATAGGAAATTCCTTTTTGTGCACTATTCTTACAACTCAAATACATGAAGGTGAAAATATTGTTACAAAAAGAACTGTCTCAAGTAAATAGCAGCTGTGTTCAGAAGAAACAACAGTTTTTTGTTTTTGTTTTTAATTTGGCATGTCACTTTGTTCACTGGTCATTCAATCATCCCCAAAACTTTATTATTATGAATATGAGATATTTATTATATGTTGATTTATGAAAGATTTATTATGCTGAAATTGTTCTCCATCCACAGTAATCTTCATATAAAACTCCTGTAAAATTAAAAGCTGGGACATAATTGAAGGGCTCAGGCATCAACGCACACCATACTGGAGAATTCTTAAATTGTTAAAGTTGATATTCTTGCATGGATTAGTAACTTCCACAACACTACCTCTTAAAGGATCAGGCACAACCTTACACGATAAAAAAGTTTTATGCTTTAGAAAAGTAGAATATTCAACTCCCTATTCCTACTCTTATTGCTTTTCACTAAATATTTAGAAACTGTGTCCAAGGAAACAAAACTATCCATTGGGAAAACAGTCATATTTCTATTGAACTTCTTTCTTGTATCTAAAAATGTAATGCTACTCTGACAGCTCTTTCTTTGTGAATTTTATTCCTTACTATCAGAACTAATATGAAGACATACCTAGTGTAATCTCTCCTGACAAACATTCTCATATCTGTAAAAACTATGAAACACACAATAAAGAGAAACAAGATTTGCCTTAACCAAGTGTAAAGAAAACATTTCTCAAAATCTTACCAAATATCTCATCCTAAAATAGGTCATTTGGGAATATGAATAAAGATATATTCCTCTCTATTCAAAGCCCACATGGAAGATTCTTTTCTTTGACTGTGAGTTCAAATAAAGAATACACAATTCAGCTAGTGGGATGTATGACAGGAAGTCATCATCAACCAACAATGGAAACAAAGTCAAAGTGTATGTGTGAGTCTCTGCATGCGTGTAGTCATGTGCACACCCATGTAAATGTTTATGCAGATTTAGACTACTTATTAGAAATATACCAATGCGAAATGTTTTGAGTTGGGCAGTTTCCTCAGACATAAAATTTATGGTAGATAAGAATGCACTTTAAATAGCATCATAAGTACATTTTATAGCCAACATTTGATTTCAGAAGAGAAAGTTAGCTGACATAGCCATTGGAAAAAGGAAAGGGGACTAGTAATAATTTGAGATGGAAAAAAGAGAAGGACAGAATACCAGCTCCTGATAAATATGTGACTCTAATATTACATTAGGCTTGAAGCCAACACTAAATTAAGCTTTTTGAGCATTTGAATTAAAATTCCATTTTTGAGAACCTGTGAAGTGTCTATTTATGATTAGTAACATTTGCACAATGTGCAGATAATTATTCAGAGATATCTTTTCCTATTGTTCTGGATGCACAAATTTATTTTTTTAAGACCCAAGTATTAGAAAATGGTGTTTCTACTGAATTCAAAAACTTCCAAGTTTTACTGGGCATAACATATTAAAAATTACTGGTTCCAACCCTGATAGTGTCAATATTCATGAAAACTAACATTCTGTTAGTGTCCACATGAAATGATTTCTTTAGAAGTAAAAATAATATAATGAGAGTTGCAAAACTTTCATGGATGTTACTCATATTGCCTGGTCTTCCTATTATTTCTATGTATGTTTCCCACTTCATTAGTAGAAAAACATTGGTAGAAAATCATTAGTAAAAAGACAGTAAGACAAAGAATACAGAAAAGAAGAGACGATGTAATCCAATAAATGCCATGAAATAAAGGTGGCACTTAAAGCTTCCTTGGTGGAGGTCTGTCATGCCTCCACTAAAATGAACATGGGTACACAAGTGTGCAGGGACACTCAGGCAACAAGCAAGGCTCAGAGGTGAGAGGACGCAGCCAGAATTCTGTTTGGCTACAGAGACTGCCAGTAAAGAAAGGCTTCCAGAGAAAGGCATGGCCAAGTTCATGAAAAGTTACACCAAGGCCATGAGCAGGAAATCGCCTGGAAGGGGCTTTAAGGTTGTATTTCAGTAAGATCAAATAAACTGGCTGTGGCCAAAGTGCGTTATCAAAAAATCCCAAAATACTTAATGTGTTAAGATCCTCAAAACCCGCTACATACAACTGTATCTAAAGTCAGAGAATTATCTAGGCCTAGGTTTACAAAGGGAAGTGCTTACAACAGCCAGGCAAGTAACAATGCAAATAAGTGAACAGGCCCAGTGGGGCCTCTGGGGAACAAAGTGGGACCATGATAACTCAGCCTCAGAAAGCCCTGCCAGCAGAGGTGAGGGTGCAGTATGTCCTCATTGAATAGTTAAAGAAAACCAAAAATCAAGATTCTTAGGTGAAATATATTGATTTTTTTCAATAACAGCAACTCCATCAATGTTTTCCAAAACATGAAGTGCCAAACAAAATATAGGGAGAAATTAACTCCACCGATTGCAAGGGCAAATAAAATTGATTCACTACAATATATAACATTTGTGCATCAAGTTGCCTCTGATTTGAGCAAAACATCCTCCTAAAAAATGCTCTCATTGAAAGATGTTTCTGAGTGATGAAGGCTTTAAAAACTCTGGTTTCATTAACTAGTACTCATTTAAGCAGAAATCTGTTGTCTTTTGTTTTGCTTATCTCAAAGTGGATGGTTCTGGAATGATCTAAAAGTCTTTGACTAAATGCAAAGGTACAAAGGAGAAAACTTACAAATATGGGATACAACAAATATGAACAATCTCACATGTGGCAAACAGAAATAAACAATATTATTTCATGGAAGAAAAAGTCCTCTAAAACATATTTCACGACCTAATACACAAAGTCCTGTTTTAAACCTTAGAGTGGATTGACAGAATACCTAACACCTAGTTTATTGGACAATTGCTAAGTCTAACATATTGACATTTTATAGAAAAAAGAAAAATAACCAAGTTACATATAAATACTTATTGTGTATATATATCATATAATTTATATATTATATGATATATAATATAGACACAATAATATATCATATATATTATATAAGAAATATATATATCTCTCTCTTTTGGATAAAACCTTTAGCTCTTTATTAATTTCTACAAAGCAAATATACATGTAAGTCTCAAATATAACTCAAGTAACATTATACAAAAAATTAAATTATGCATTATCCGATCCCCAGATATAACACGTAACATTTTAAATCTACATTTCATAATAATACGTCAAATAGTTCTGAACTAATGAAATTGCTGATTCTATAACATTGCCCTACCACAGCCAGTACCACAAAGACATTTTTTAAGCTATTTCTTCCCACAGATTTCATAATTGATACCAAACCTGAGAAACTAACTTTTCTTCTAAAAAGGACTACAAATATCACAATGAAAGAAAACTAGTAAAGGTCAACCATAAATTAAATGCTATCATTTATAAGAACTAGAATACATTCTCAAATATCATCACCACAATATTGACACACAAATCTAAACATCATGAATAAATCCAATCCAAAAATGGGCATCTGAAATGAATAAACATTTCTCAGATAATGAAGTAGAAACAGCAAACAAATATATGAAAAAATATTCAACATCATTGGTCATTCAAGAAATGCAAATTCAATTTCACTACTCCAGAAAGAATGGCCATTATCAAGAAATCAACCAACAACAAATGCTGGCAAGGCTGTGGGGAAAAAGGAACCCTTCTCCGCTGTTGGTAGGAGTGTAGACTGGTGCAACCACTGTGAAAATCAGTGTAGAGATTCCTCAAAAAATTAGGATTAGAGGTCCCATTTGACCCAGCTATTCCCCTGCTGGGTGTCTTCCCAAAAGAATTAAAAGCATCACATCACAATGGTATACAATGGTATACGCATACCCATGTTTATAGCGACACAGTTTGTAATAGCTAAATCTTGGAAACAACCCAAATGCCCATCAACTGATGAAAGGATAAAAAAGATGTGGAGTTTTTTTATACAATGGAGTACTATTCAGCCATAAAAAGATAATCTTGAGACATTTACAGCTAAATGGATGCAACTTGAGACTATACTCTTAAGTGAAATAAATCGGACACATAGGTATAAATATCGCATTGTCTCTCTGGTGTGAGAAACTGAAAGTGTAAATAAGGACAAAAATGTATAATAGATAATATGAAATAGGAAGAAACTGTTCAAAAGGAAAGGGAAACTGAAGGGGGGAAGGCAGAAAAAGGAAGGGAAGAAGGAAAAAATGAGAAAAGAAGGAAAAAATGGAAACAAAGCTTTTGTAAATAAGGGAGAGAGGGGGCTGAAGGGAGAGGAAGGGATTGGGAGAAAAAGAGGAATCAAGATATATCACGTACAGGTACAAACTCCCTTTGATGAATGTGATCGTTATGTATATTTAAAATATACCAATAAAATTAATTTTAAAAAGATTTAAGAAACAAAATAAAAGTAGATAAATTTTTTTAAATCTTCCCCTAATAATAATAATAATTTTAATACTATGTGAACATTTCTGTTAATTCTACACTATAATCATTATATGCAATTACATAATCCTATTATTTAAAATAATGAACAAAAATGTTCATATGTCATTTTACCCTAATGAATTCTAGGAATTATGGATTATGATCACAAGTCTAAAGGTGAGGGTAATGAGGCACACAAAGGTATCTATCCAGAAGCCAAAAAGACAAAGGAGCCAGGGATAGATGAGGTAGGACTTAAACTGAAGTCTACAAATTCCAAATCTCATGCTTTGGCTAACAAAAGCATTTTCAATGCTCAGAGTGCAGTGTGCTTTAATGATTATCACCAACCCAATAATTAAATGTTAGATTTTTTTTGTAAAAAAAGGATTTTTTTTTACAAAGGATGCTGCTTCGAAGTAGATGATAACTCCAACATGCTAGCTTTATCTGTATTCTATTGTTTAAAGCCATAATTATCAATGAATGTTTCTGGAAACTATGCATGCTTTTATTTTTCTTATTATTTCAGAGATATTCAATGAGCAGTCACATTCTAAAGCCTCATAATTTAAAATAATAAACCATGAGAAATTATCTCTCCAAAAATGAGAATGAAGCACAAAGATTTGTATCATACATTCCATCTTGTTGCTTCAGAAAATAAGGTTATTTTTATTTAAAACAAAAGAATTAGTCATTCAGTTTAGATAATATTTGAAAAAGCTCATAAACAATCATCTGTTCCTTTTCCTCACTTTAAAATACTATGCTGATTAAGTGTATGCATACAAAACCATTCATTTACCAAAGTTACACAGTTAGAAAATAGCATGTGAAAATGTGAAACTTCATTTTGCTTTTAAACCAAACAGATTGAAGGCTCCCCATCTGCAACTAATGCACATGTAAACCTTACCAATTTTTCAGTTTGAAAATGTTTAAATCTAATATTCAGTATTTCCTATAAATACCAATTCCACAATGTGCAAAATACAGATGTGGAAAAAAGAAAACCTATAACACTCAAGTAGTTACTAGTGTGACACTAGGGACCATTTTGGCTCATTAGGAAGATGGTATGTGTTATTTTCTTCTAATGTGATTTGGAAACCAACCCCAAATGAGCTGACTATATCAAGAAAACACTTCATTGAACAAGGATAGACAGGAAAGTGTACTCCATACTTACAGGTAAGAGGTCTCGCTTTAAAAAGATACTTGCAGCTTCTCATTCTCACCAAAGATGTTCACTACACGTCCATTGTTCATAGAGGACCATGCTCCCTGGAGTGAAAACTTATTTAAAACTGAGTACTACAGTTTTTCCATATCACAAGAAAATCATAAAACACAGTATCCCTAGAGGAGTTCGAGGTACTCTTCAATAATTCAACTCTGCCCTGAATTGCCACATTAAATTATCATATACTGTGAATTCATACCCTCTAAGAAAGAAGCTTTCAAAATACTTGAACTGTGAAGACGGTGCGCTGACACTAAAAGAAAATACAAAGACAAGCACCAGTTACAGGTACTTCACTAAAAAGTATCTAGGTGGATCATCAATTCAATGGATCATTCTAAGGAGGTGAGTCCCATCGGTTTCAGAGGTAAGCATCTTACAATTTATAGAAATAAGTATTAGATGCACACATTTATATCGCAGACAAATAAAGCACAACTTTTTCTTTAAAGATACTTACTACTTTATCACCTTAATACAAACCAACCACAAGGAAACAAATAGCATTCTCAGACTATAAGGGAAAAATCCAACAAAAACTTACTTTGTTTGGCAGTGTTCGAATATGTAAAATTTGTAATTCCTACTAAAAACTAGCATATCAAAATAGCTGTCTTTCAAAAAAGAATATGAGTCCATATTATATATTGACACATAGTTATTCAGTTACTTTGTTTTAACTGAAAATGAGTCCAAAAGCTCATCATTCCAGAGGGCGGATTGATTCAGGTCATCTGTTACTAAATTAAACATTTTCTGCTTTCACTACATCTCATTAAACATGCTACTAAAAATTTAAATAACTCACTGCCTTCATTTGCAGTCACCCGTTTTGTTATTGTTTACAGCAACCTAATTTGGCACATAATAATTCAGGCAGCGTTGGTTTCACATTACACTGAAGTATTAATTTTTAATATAATTGCATCCTCTCATCCAACAAAAGCTAGTACAATGGGGATTTTACTCAAGTGATTCTTCAATTATTATACAAGGAAAAATTTTCTAATACTTTTCACCTCTCTTTGCCATGCTGATTCATTTCTCCATAAATTAAAAACTCATTATGAGCTTACTTAAACTTGCCTAAACAATACAGAAAATGATGGCACCAGTGCAAAATATATGGTCTACACATCTTTAAAACATTTTTCCAAGAGATACTTGATTTAATAATTTAGCAAGCCATGTTTTTCTTGCACAATGATAATTACTAAACCCCACAACTTATCATGAAGGCTAGTAAACAAATTCTCCAAACATTAATAAAATAAGAAGAGTAAGAGTTGCCTGTTTAAGTTTCCTTTGAGTACAAATCTGAGCAAAACAGATATTTGGAGAAATGCGCTGAAAATCAATTATATGTCCTCTCTCAAATGTGGGTGACTGAGAAAGTACAAAGGAAATACTTGAGGAGAAATCAAGGTAAATCACCTGAAATGAGGAAGGTCAAAGGCAAAATACAAAATATGTCCACAACTCAACAGGAAGGTCTTAAATTAATCACCAATTCCTTTCAATTTTATTCACTCATGTTTGCATATCTTCTATATAATGGGGCATATTTGTAAGAGTCCCATTAAAAATACTGGCTTTAAGAAAAAGAAGCATATTTTTTAAAGGAGTATGATAAAATTCCATTTTTCAATATTTGTGTTAGTGGTCACTAACAGAAAAATTAAAACAAAGCAATTTTCTAAATTTTAATCTGAATTCTACAACAGTGGAATTAAGCTATTTTAACGCCTTGATCAGCTGAATCCACAGCAGAATCTGAGAGAAGGTGATTTATTTTTGGATCTGATCTAGAGATATTATGTTGACTAAAGGACAAAAAAGACTTGAAATTTGGGGAAGGCCTCCATAAGGCAATATGAAAGTGCACATCTGTAAGAATATATTCATAAAACTATTTTTGTATAACTTGGAAGTGTTTCCTAAAACATTTTAATAATAATGGAATGTTACTTAAACAAATGTGTAAGAATTGGTTACTTTCCTGTGGAATATATAAGGAAAAGATTGTTTTCTTTAAAGGAATATAAAACAGAACAGATATTATAAATTAAAGGTATTATAGATAATTAAAGATAAGGTAATTAAAGATATTATAAATAAAACATATATGCAACAAAACAATAACAGTAGATACCCTTTTGATTTTCCATCTTAGGTACCAAATATGTGTTTAACAAAAAACATACTATCTTGAATTAATAAATCAGTAGATAAATGATAATTTTTAAATGGCTGTTCTTATTAATTTTGACTTCAGTATAAACATGCATAAAGATAATAAATTATAATGTTGAAATTGTAAATCACAATATTTGGGAATCAAGAATAAAATTCTAAGGGCTGGGGATTTAGCTCAGTGGCGCTGTGCCCGCTTCATATGCGCAAGGTCCTGAGTTTGATCTCTGGCACCAAAGGAAAAAAAGAATAAAATTCTAGGAAGCCAAGAATTGTAAATATTAGTGAAAAATGTACCTCTTTCTATTTAACACTTAACTTTCAGCATAAGGTAACAAGTTCATTGGTAAAAAATTTTCATTAATTTCTTTCAGTTGATCTGTTTAATAATATGAAATAGATTTAATTATGGTCAATATCTCCAGAGCCAGGAAAAGTGGAATAAAGTTGAACAAGCCCCCTTCTGAAAGCAGAGCACTCAGAGGGAACCACACTTCATAATATTCACTGCATAGTCACCAAATCCCCCTGAGACATTTCCCTCCCAGACTTGATCCCAAGGGAACACTGACTTAATTGCTATTCTTTGTGGATATTATAATACTTGATTAATGGAATATTCTTCTTTGTCTTGTGTAGCCAATTCAGGAGTAAATTTTTAAAATTATTTGTTTTAGGGCTTCATTCATTCAATATATTTTAAGATGAGTCAAATTATCAACTGTCTTGGAGATACAAAATGAACAGAAGAATTCAAAAGCTTGGAGTCTAGTGAATGAGACACACATACTCAAGGATAATGATTATACAATGTGTAACTGCTAAAGCAGAGGTAGCACTGGTTCCTATAGGTGAACACTTAATCCAGTCTAAGGAAAAGAAAGTGAAATATAAGAAAAGGCCTTAGGCCAAATCACTAAGGATCTAACTATGCAGATGATTCAGACAGGTCATTTAAGTCATAAAACTTCAGGAACAAAATACACTAAAGTCTTGAGGAGTCAAGACACATCATTATGAGTTAGAAAGAGACTGCAATGAAATTGGAAAGGTAAGAAAGCCACTGGGCACCATGCATAATATGTAGATTTTTACTCCAAAGTCTATGAGAAGACACTGAATTTTTTTTTTTTTAACCAGGGATCGAACTCTGGACCTTGCTCTTGTGAGGCAGGTGTGGGCACCACTGAGCCAAATTCCCAGCCCAGTGCCACTGAAAAATTTTAAGCAGGAGAAAGTTATGACCACAACTGAGTTTTAGAAACAGTATGCTAGTAGTCTGTTAGTAATCACGTGGAATGATCTAGTGAGAATGGTAGTAGTATAGGGATGAGGACAAAGGAGTTCATTTGACAAATTTAAAGCAGCACCCATCCTAGTAAAGCACCATTCTAGGCACTGGCAATAAAATGGAAAACAAAATCTCTACCCTCGTGGAACTTATATTCTAATGGCACAAATTACTTATCAGCAAGATGAATAAGTATGACAGTAGTACTTCAGGGAGGGCTAAGTACAACAGAGAAAAAGACAGTATCAGAGGAAAAAAGGGGGGAAAATGTATCAGAAAGTAAGGCTGAAATTTTATAAAGGAAAGTGGGGAGAATCTCAGCACAGAGGTGAGTAAGGACCTGAAGGAGGTAAAGGAAGAGGATATGGGAAGAGCTGAGTCCACAGCATTTCCATAAGGGGAAGAGTAAGTGGAGTCTTGTAGCAGGACTGTGCTCACAGGAGTGGGAGAAAAGCATTGGGGGTGGGAGGTTAGAAGAAAAGAAGGTTGACTCTACATAAACTCCTTGTCATCTGGACTTTTAAATACGCACAGTAGTGATATTCACCCAAGAAGGAGCAATCTCCGAAATGCTTATGACAAGACGTCCTTGTCTACGGATTACCTATAATAAAGAGAACCTAAGATTTAGGATATATCTTCCTGGAGAATATCATGCAGATATAAAATTGAGAATTTTCATAATCTAAATGTTCCTACTATGACACATAACCCCAAGACCCTCATATGGAGAAGTATAACCGGCCAGAACACCATGTTCAATGTAAGAAAGAACTCAGGAGTTATCCTTGATAATCTTGGACCTCTCATTTGTCTTTTGATTATCTGTGTCCTTGACATTATTAGAGCTTGATGCTAGGTAAGATCTCTCATTCATATTATACTGATTTTACAGTCTGGTCCTATACGTTTGCTCCAGGATTAAGAGCTCTGTGGCTGGGCCACTGTGACTGGGAGTATTAAAAAAAGATGAGTTCCAGGAAGTAAATGAGTGGCCAGATAATATAGTGCCTTTAAAGCTATTTTAAGACCTCTTACTTTTACTCTGAGAATGAGGGGAAGCCATTGAAGGGACCGCAGTGAATGTGGCAGAGCAGTTGTCATTATTGTCTTGAGGAAGGATGGCAGGAGCAGGGAAAACAGGAGGTTGTTAAAAGTAAGTAGGTGGAAGATGATGGTGTGAAGAAGAGGGAGGGGTACTGAGAAGTACCTGTATTCTGGATATATGTTTAAGGCAGAATCAATAGTATTTGCTGACAGATTGGATATAGAGTATTAAAAAAAAAGGAGTCATAATTAACATCAAGTTCTTTGGACTGGGCATGTAGAAGGAG
Source organism: Heterocephalus glaber (assembly GCF_053883595.1). Lineage (NCBI taxonomy): Eukaryota > Metazoa > Chordata > Mammalia > Rodentia > Bathyergidae > Heterocephalus > Heterocephalus glaber. The sequence goes on along the minus strand of NW_028258156.1, from coordinate 18,099,409 downwards.
AGAATATCAATTTACTGAAATGGGGAGAACCACAGTGGATCAGGTTTGAAAGAAATGTTTAGGAGTTCCACTTTGGATATACTTGGTTTTAAATCTAATTAAACATCTGGAGATGTGAAGTGTACCTTTGGATAAATGAGTCTAAATAGAAAAGAAAGAAGTCTAGCAAAGAGAAGTCTGGGAGTCATCACCATATAAATGATATTTAAAACTATGAGGTCTGGATGAAATCACTGGGAGAGATAGTGTTACTGGGGAAGAGGTTCAAGAACTGAGTACTGGGGTATTCAGTAGTTAAAGATCAAAAACAGGAAGAGAAACAAGCAAATAGGGCTAAGGGGTGACTGGAGAAAGAGTAGAAGCAGCAGGAAGACCTAGTTTTGCTGATAGGCAAGTAAAGAGAGCATATCAAGTTAGAGGGAATGGCCATCTGTGCCACTGTGACTGGCAGTCAGAAAAAATAAGGACTATCATTTGTTCACTGGTGTTAGCTACATAGAGGTCACTGGTGACCTTGATAAGGAGAGATATTTAAACGGCAGAACGTGTAAATTTTAAATACCTAAAATTGATTGCTAAGGTTCTGGCTAGGATGTGTAAGTGGTGATAGCATATTCACAGGTAGACACAGTAAGTACAGTTATGATATTCCATATTTAGCTTCAGAATATAAGAAAAATACATTCTAGCTAGAATAATTACATTCTAACTAATAAAGGTTTAGCAGTCAAAATGAAATAACAATGTATTAACCCAGAAAATCATGTAAAAAATGTCTCACATAGCAATTCATTATTTTCACCTATCTCTTCGCAAAATGAAAACATAACATCACTCACTGAATAAGGGCACTGGCTCTCATCTACCAATAAAATTATCTTGGATTAAAATGCCTTATCTGCCTAAGAGAAGAGATATATAGTTTAGGGTAAAAAGCTTGCCCAACAGAGTCTAATCCTCTGAGTAGGAAAGATGCTTCCACTTGGCTTCTACAAACAGCAGACGGCAATTTTTGTTTGGTTTGTATGTAACCCAATGTGAAGCACGGTGCTGAGAAACTTGCCCAGAAGACATTAATCCCCTGAGCAGGAAGGCTTTTAGCTTTCTGCCCAGTAGGAATTCAACCTATAGACAGGAAATTTAGGCTGGATGCTAGCTGTCTTTGAATTGATTACAAACTAGAAAGTGAGATAGATTGCAATCAGATTAACTGGTAGCAGGGAAGAGTCAATGATTAGATTAGCATCCAAGGAAAATTCAAGTGATCAACTGGAAGGCTGCTCACCATCCAGAGACACTGTATTATGGAAGCAGCCATCCATTTCCAGACTGTTCACTATTAACAAAGCAGTTTCTAGATCTTGGTAACCGCAGATCATGGGTAGAGAAAAGGCTAAACTTCCCAGAGGTCTTTGGCAATACTGCTGTGCAGTATGGTTGGGCAGGAGGAAACTAATACCCAACTGGTGAGGAAGCTAATACCCAACTGACACTACTACTTCCAATCCTCTGTTACCTGAGTCTTTCATTCAAATAAACAAAAGGGTTAATTGTTTAGAGCAAGTTTGTTTACAGATCATTGGAAGCAATTATCAACTTGATGAGCTACAGACAGCTCTGGGATAATTTAGTACTAACCTAAAGAGATAGACAACATTTCTAAAATGTTGCTTATTTTAACAGAAAACAGTTTAAGGCAAATGAATTTCCACACGGCTCGGATGACAGACAACTTCCCACACACATTCACGTGGGTGCATTCTCTCTCTAAGTGTCCTTGAACATAGAATAAGCTCTATCACTGAAAATCTCTTCCTGTATGACATATGCTTTATTAAATACTCTTTCTTCTATGCCTTGGATGCATTTTCCTGAGAAATATACTGAACTCCAATTGAAATATCAACTTTCTGTTGAGAACTCTGATTCTCAAAGGAATAAGATAAATATCTTTCAATTTGATTCGAGGAACTGTTATGGGACAGTTACAGTGTGCCAGTGAAAAGATGATTAAGAGACCAATTCTTATCTTCAAAGAACTAACTGGATTTAGGGGGTGTGGAGGAAGGAATCTTAAGAAACTTCATGAGAGGGACATTGTTTGAGATGGACTATGAAAGATGGCTAGGGTTTCAATGGGTCAAAGAACATTCCTAACAGAAAAAAGAATGAGCAATGTCCCAAGAAGAGGGAAAATATTGGTTGTTTGAGGGCCAGAGAATGGCCTGCTTAGGAATCAGTGAAGATTTCAGAGTAGTGCAAGTCAGGAAACAGGATAACTAATAGTATGGGGTGGGGTGGGATTTTAAGTAACTAAAACAACTATAAAAGAGGAGTATAGTGGGGAGAAACAAATATTTGTTTCTGTTTGAGAAATAGAAGTGGAAATACAGATTTCTGCAGGGATTACAGGAGTAGAGTCTGCATGACCAAGTAAAGGATTGATTACTAAGTCAGCAAGGACTTCCCTTTGACTTCACAGCAATCCACTGCTACACACACACTTATGCTTCTTTTCTATGTTATTTCTCCCTTAGCACTCATCACCATTGAACCTACCTTAAACATAATTAAACACTAACACCGTTATACTCATTTAATTTACTGTCTGTCTTCCTCCACTATAAGGTTCTTGTTCACTGCTATGCCTATCACTGCTAGTACTCATTAAATATTCTTTAATAAACAAACCACTGGACCCAAAAACTACTGAAATACAAAGGTGTCATTATCAGAAACCACAAGGCCAGGGGTTCCTTTGCTAAACCACGAAGAGTCAGAATATTAAAAAAGAGCATTAGGCAGGATTGGGAATTTGAGGTTCTTCTTCCAGGTCTGGTGCTAATGACATCTATCAGTTTGGGCAATCATTTACTTCCATAAATTACATTTCCCTCATCTGTAAAATTAAGACTTAATTGAAGCCACATATGCCCAATGATAGGGAATCTTTCTGCTAGGTTATTGAAATGGCCAAAATCTTGTCAGGACACTGTCCTTTTTTATAGATGTGGTTAAAAGCATTTACACAGGAAGAACTTATGCTACAGTAGACGTGCTTCTATTTCAAGGAATGTTTGCAAACAGCAGCTCTCTTATTTCTTGAATTAAGCAGCATAAGGAAGGTCACAGCCTCATCTACATGGAGAAAGGAGAGTAAGGGTGTAGGTGTCCTCGATCGGTCTCTGCCCCGGCTTTGCAATGACCCAGCGTGCTTGTTTCCATGTAACCTGGATGGTTGTGATGATGATTTTGGTCTAAGGACCACAATAACACATTCATTTCCTCCTAACCTCCAGGATTCCTCTTAGTGCTCACAGGTATATTTCTATAACCTTTCATAGGATCTTACCCAGTTGTGGAGCTGATAACTTTTAATCCTTCTAAATTCAAACTTTCCAACAGAATATGTATGGTTCTACCAGATGGAGATCGTGTTTAAGCATTAAAAAGAAACAGTGATTCTGAATCAAGGGAATTTAGGTAGTTTGAATGGGTTATAAAAAGTAATTGCAACATCCTTTGGACATATAAAATCACTGAGATATAGTCAATGCCATTATTTAAACATATCCTAATTTGTTATTATTTAACATTTATATCCCAGTTGGTCAGCATTAAGGCTTATGAGCTGCAGGGTGATGGAAGAATCATGCCATCTGCTTCATTGCTAGAAGCACTGGTCTCCAGAGGTCACATACCGTGATTATTAACATGGCCTCGGAGGAAACAGTGACATTGTGACCTAAGTGGCCAGAAGCTCAGATGTTCTTCTTCTAATTCTCTCACTGATTTACTGGCCAACTTCTTAACAGGAGACTCTTAACCTTGAGCTATCTCTTTAACCCAATCTTTAACATGTTTGATATGGAAAACATTGTTTCCCTCTCAAGTTTTCAAATTACATTACATCTTTTATATTCTATTCTTCAGGGATAATACTACTTATCATCTGCAGAGGTGTTTGCTAGGTTAATTAAAATATGATGCCAAGATACACCACAAATTGAACTGCTAAAAAATGATCATTCCTACATGTCTATGAGTTCATAAGCCACTGCATTAAAATAGTCTCAATTCATTCTTTAAATCATTATCTTTTTCAAAGAAGAATTAAGTAAATGCTGCGGCATTTATGCCTGCATTATTATCTATTTAAGTGCACCAATTGAAGAGATTTTAATTGACATTAATTATTAATAATAACCTTAGCTTTACAAAGAGAGCACAGGAAGTAGTCACTCAAACATTTCCTTTTGTTTTAGACAAGGTCTCCTCCCCAGTTTTCTCACTCATCAACTCCCCACCACCCATGATATTTAAATTCTAGCCATCAGATATTTCCTTCTATGTGTTACTCCCTCAAGACATTCTCTTTTAAAAAGCGATGTCCCTGAAAGAAGTAGGATATTTGTATGCAGTCAATCACTACCAGTATGTGAAGCCCCCCAGGCAGAAGGAACTCAAAAGCTTTATGTATTTGGGAGCTGGAAGAGTTGGGAAAAGGAGGATAGCAGATGCCTAAGACAAACTTTACCTACTTCAGTTTTGCTAAGGGCAAGCTTCCAGTAATAGGTTTTAGCTTTGTGGTGGCAGCCATGGGAAAACACAATGGTAAAAAAGGTAAACTTGCCAGTTTCAGAAATTCAACCTTGACAAAAAAGGAAATGAAAACTGTACCTCTGGGGTACAGATATCTTTTCTGTATAAATTGTTATCTTTCTGGACCTTGTTAACTTGGAGGCATCTGCAAGTCTTGCCCATCTTTATTACTTCTAAAGCAGGTGGAGCAAGGTCCAGTGACCATGTAGGGAACAAAAGAAGGATCACACAGGGAGAAGAGGACCCCAGGCTCTGACTGTGCTTCTTCAATCTTCAAAATTGTCTGAGATCACACATCCAGCCAAGATTTCACTGCGTGCCTGGGAAGTTTGTGGAAACAATGAAAGTTTCAATGCAAATTTTATATCAAAAGCAGCATATATGTCCACTTAGGAAACACTTTTATCTGATTCACTTCCTGTAACATCAAACATTTTCAAGTTTTTGTATCACTGCATTATCTTGCCATGCTCAAATACTGGATAAAGAAGCATTAAGAAAAGTAATGTGTATAGGGAAAAAAATTAGCTATAGGAGAAGACTGAACAAATGGCAGGATTTTAAGACAAATCAATTAGTTATCATTTAAAAAATCATGCAAGTGTGCAAATAATTTCCAGATTAAATACAAAGTAAAAAAATTGTTTTATATATACTATAGCCTCTCTCTTGAGACAGAATGGCATTTCAACTAACATCTTAAGAATTAAAAAGATGTGTTCACTTAAATGGAGTGTTAAAAATAATTACTGCATTATACTACAAATACAGTATTTTTTCTTATGTGATGTCAAATGCACATTTTCATTAATAGTATTATATAGTACATTCTTTTAAAACCATAACTAATGTTCACATCATGAAAAATAGGTAATTATGAAATTATATTTCTAAAATACAGAATTATGTGTTTAGGTGTAGCTAAATACATTCTCCCATCTGAAAGAAGATTTACAAAATACAAACTCACCACACAAAAATGCTCCCTTAAAATGGAAGATCAAAGTGCACTTAGAAATTCACCTGGAGCTGCACCATCCCCGGCTACCTGTACCTACTCTCGGGGAAGCACATGCCAGGTTTTGAGCCTCGAATACTGGCCCACTAACTCTTCCTGTCCTCCAAGATTCAGACCAGGCACCATTCACTACTTTTTGCATGTCATTAACCTTTGTAACCCCCTATTCCTATTGCACCATCTGTGTGTATACATGTGTGTGTGTGTGTGTGTGTATGTATTTTCTCCATTGATCTGAAAATCATCCATTTGTTTCTCCCAGTGCCTGTGATATAGCTGCCCATTAAATGGTAGCAGGAGGAAGCTAGCTTGTGTTTTAAAAATTTTTCTAAATACTACTTCATTCAAAGAAAATGTGTCAAGTGACTATACTATAGTATAGATTCCATTACTTGAAAGTTATCATTACCTGCCTCCTGTTATGATAAGTTTCAGTGCTGCCTTGAAGAAAGCTCTTCTCCTGATATACTTTTCATTTTTTCATAATATTCAGTATTATTCTTGAGCACAATGACAGAATGCAATCCCGGGACCAGAGTCTAAATGCATTCCATTTGTCATGAGTATTGTATTTAGCAACTTGAATTCCTTTTTATGCAGATGTCGACAATCAATTATCTCATATATTTATCAGAGTTCATTATAAAGAAAAATTTTTTTTAAAAAATGTGAAGCACAATAGGAGAAACTTTTGCTATTATGTGAGCAAATTAGCTGTCAAACCCAACTTTAAAAGCCTTACCAAATAACATCCTACCCTTTGGAAAGTAGCTTCCAAGGTAAGGAGTTTAATCAAACTAACTTCTACATGATACTTCAATAATCTCAATAATTTATGGACAGTAAGTTTTACCGTTAAACACCTACATCTAATGAAAACACAAGTATTCATTTGCTTCTTCTCTTACAGATTTTTTTTTCTCAGTCATGTCAGAAAGATGTAACAACTGGATTTGACTTATGCACAGTAAAATGGCATCTCTAAAGAGAGCACTTACCTGATACAAACAATTTTAGAGATCTGAATGTAAACTACAGTCTCAGGACCACATAACACCTGCTAAGAAAGTCACATTCTCCACTGATATGCCAAGTGACAGAATGGCCAAACATTGAATGACATAAAACTGATGACAAACTGAGACTGCTCTGGAGTAAAATAACACAAATATACTTAGGCTTGAGGCCTTCTTTTGATCCTCACTCTAACTGACTTGGCCAGGAGTCTTCATTTGAAATACATCATCATTACATGGGAAGCTTATTAACACAGATTTGGGGCCCCCTGTGACAGTGCCGCCATGGAGTCTGAGAATCTGATGTCTAAGTTCTCAAATGATGCTGATCTTGCCGGTCCAGGGACACCGTCTGAAAACTACTGGTTCAGGTAATGCATACACACAGATGCTTGCCATGACTCCAGATCCCCATCTCCATCAGGAGGACCTTCTGTCCAATTGCCCATTGGATCTCAGGGAAAGTCACAGACTGCAAAGTGGTCAGTACTACCCAAAACCTTTCTCAGATAAAATACACCACCATCAAGCAAGTTCAAGTACACTGCTTAGAAAACATTCTTAACTATTCTGTCTGGCCATATCTAACTGTTAGCCAAAAAAAAAATCTCTATTTTGTTCCTGTACATTTTCCCAGTAAATTTACTTCACTTCCTCCCTGCTACCTATTCCATCCAGAATACCACAATCATCTCATGCTTGGACCACAGAAATAGCTTCTTGACCAGACAAACACTCTATTTCTAATTTTTGCTCCAATTCAACCTACTTTCCATAGAGTAGAGCAATTATTTTAAAACATAATCACAGCATGTTAAAATCTCCAATAACTTCCTATATCTCTTACAAACAGGTCTAAAATCCTTAGTATGGCATCCCATGGTCTCTAAGACAAAGCCCCCTGCCATAATTTTATTATTCTCTTGTGTAAACTCTCCCACCTAACCATGCTGGACTTTGGCTACATCTTGCTTTGCTCTACCTCAAAGCTTTTGCCTCCATATTCTCTCTTTGCTTTGTCTTTTTCTAGCAAACTCCTCATTCCTTGGGTCTCAGCTTAACTATCATTTCTAATTCAAGTCTTTTCTGATTACTCATAACAAATTAAACCACTACTATAATATTCTTAAAAGGTACTCTGCACTGTCTCTTAAGTATGATTAATAACACTGAGAATTAGGTGGTCATTGGATATCTATTTCACCAGCTAGGCTCCACCTTTGCTGAACCATTGTGTCTTGCTCACCATTTTAATGCCAAGGCCTTATACAATGCTTAAGATAGAGTAAGTACAAACTAATTGACTGATTGGCTTATACATGGACTATTATAAAAATGTTAATAGGGCTGGGGATTTAGCTCAGAGGTTTCGCTGCCTCCTACGCAAGCGCAAGGACCCGAGTTTGATCCCCAGTACCAAAAAAAAATAATAAAAAAAATGAAAATAAAAATGTTAATAGAGACAGGGAGTGAATAAAGATAAATAGAGGGGGGCCAAGCTCACTGGAATGTGTATTCTAGGTTTGCTCCCACAGGACAGCTCTAACCTTTCAAACTGGCTCAATTAGCCCTTTTCTTTGGGCCAACACATGTCAGACTCAAGGACCAATTCTGGCCACTGGCAGTAAGATACTTAGAGCTCAGCTTCTCATTTGGTCAGCAATTCCCTGGCACTCACTGAACTATTCTAACCCAGCTTTGCAGTAGCCAAGGTTCTCTACAATGCACTATGACCATTTCCTTTATACGTCAACTCTACAAACTCTCCAAAGGCTGTATTTCAGCTTGATTCCCAAGTGTTATCCTGCCTCAAGACCCAGTATACCTCTGAATCCTGACTAAAGACAAATCCTAGACTATCCCTTCAAAATCATTCCCCATAAAAACTACATGTCTGAATCTCAGAAGTACCTTTAATCTCCACTCGGCCTCTGTCCTGTCTCACATAGACACGCAGAATCAATACAAGCCTTCAACAAGAGCTGCATTGCGAGGCTTTATCCCACAGACCCATCTCTTCAGCTGAAAGCTATCAAGAGAATCTTTTCCCTAAAACTCATGTCTTTATTTGGATCCAAGATTCTTACTCTGGTCTTCATGTGGCCTATGGGATATTCTTGGTTTCTGTTCTTCTATCTATTCATTCAAATGTTTACTAGGAACCAACTACAGCCACGCACAATCCCAGGTTTTGAGGCCACAATAAGGAATTATTGTTGCCCTATGAAATGATCACTTCAGATTACAGTACTTAAATGCACAGTAAGATACTCTGTGAGCCCAGAGATGGGCTAACTGATCTAGATTTTGGAGGAGGTGATAACAAAGTCTTAACAGACCAGAAATCAACTATGTTTTGAATAAGAATAGAATATTGTAATCAGAATGAACACACTGAGAAAAGTCCAGAATTACAAAATCTCAGAGGATTCATAGTAAAATAAAAATTTGTACCTTGGATTTTACATACACTTGTTTTCCCCAGGAAAGAAAAAAAAAAGTCAGTGTAAGGAAAAATACAATATAGTAACTAGCGCTAAAATGTAAAACCAATGAAAATAATTAATTCCTACAGGAAAAATTTTCAAGTCTCTGATCTAGTAGGATTGCCTTTTAGAAATAAAAAGCCATCATTACATAATAGGAAACATTAAAACTTCCATTAGAAGGAAGGTTAAAATGGGCGTTAAATAAGATGCACTCATATTAAGAATTTTTTTACAGTAACTGAAGAGAATCTTAATTATTTTACTTACTTTACATGAACCTCTCTAAAAACCTATTGCCAGTAATTTCGGCTAATGAATGTAGTCAATAAAGAACAGCCTCGACTTTAACACTCCTCCCTCAAAGCCTGTCCCTCTTGTGGTTTTTCCAATAGGCTATTGTTAGATTCATTTACAGTAAAATAATTACCAACTCCCTAAGCAAGACACATAGCAGGTTATCTATTGTCCCTCAGAGGACCGTTGGACTGTTCTTAACAAGCATTCTAAATTACAATAGCAGCTTTATTGAAATTAGCAAACAGACACGAATCACCAACCCAGTTATATCTCAAAAGACAGCAGGATTCTGAAGTATACTGCAGTAGTTGTTTTCTGAACAACTGTTTTGTACCCCTAAATTCAAAGATGAGTCTTTAAGCAAATAGGCACATGTCCCAGGAGCAGGGAACACATAATAGCTTTCTTTGCTATTCCCAACAGAAAGCACAACACTTTAATGGTTCAGAGATTAACAGAGTGCCTGAGACATGAAAAGATACCAGCATTCCCCTTCAGTATGCAAAACACTCACGCTTGATCATTTACAGCTCTGTCTGCTTGGCATATCCCAGGCTCCAATCCCAAATCTGCTACATCAAGGCACAGCTCTACCTGTCTCTATCCACTGACATCCTTATCCTGAGATGTGTCAAAATTAAAGTGGGCAAATTTCCAGCTTATCTGAATCCTTTTTGTTTATAAACATGCAACTGCAGTGTGCATATCCACAGGTGACCCATAGAGGCTCTCAGAGGAGCTACTCAGAGGGACTGAAGGAGCACAGGTCAGTGCCTGAGAGTCAACAAGGCTACACTGCCCACTAATGGGGAAGAGTATAAGGAGACAGGGACTCAACCTAAATTCTTCTCTACAAATGACAATAAAGCACTCATATAAACAGTTCTGCCAACAAATCCATACATTTCCAAGGGGAATGAGCTTGTTAAGAGGGAAATTTATGTTCTGGGTTGAATTCCTGATGGCTTTGGATTAAAATTATTGTTTCCAATACTAGCATTTTTCATACTTGAACAATTTTCTATAAAGATCCCTTACTCCAAGACGAGTTGGAGGGCGGGTTTGATGAAGTAAAGCAAGTAATTATATTGAAAATGTAATAAAAAATTCCAGTTATAATAAAAAAGAGGTATGATTTAGTCTGGTAGTGCATGCCTGTGTATGTGTGGTATATGTGAGTGTGTGCATATGTCCATGAATTATTCACAGGCAACACAACTGTTTAACATACATGATATGTAGTGTTTCTCATCTTTTCTACCCTGTGGCATACAGAGAAAATTATGATTTTTCACATGAAACATAGGTACACATACAAGCTTGCTAATGCAGCTAGAGGTTCCTAGCTAGGGAGCTCCAGCCACTCTCTCACTCTTATCCCTCCCCAGGCCCAAACCACTGTTTACAAAATAACACACTTTTATAGCAAAAAATCAATCAGAACTGATGATCTTAAAAGACAAAAATTGACCTGAAATCCCACCATTCAGAGAAACGATTGTTAATGCTTCAGTAAACGTCATTCCCATTATCTCTCTAGGCATCTACATATACACATGAGTTATGCACCTCAGGTGTGAAGCTTGCTAACAAGGCGTGATTTATACATATTTGTATTAAACCTCTAACTGGAGTCTTTTTAATCTCTAAGCTGCGAATGTGAAGATGAAAAAGGAAAACTTAATAAAGTATATTCTTTTATTCATAACTTATTTTTCATTTTCTAGCTCATAAGTTCTTGCTCTATCTTTCTCACACACATCAGTGATCTAGTTTTTGTGATAAAAACTTTTGTTTTTGGTATTCTATGCCTAACTTGAAATCAGAAATTAGATTTGGAACTCTACCTCTAGCACAACTTTCAAGACATCGTATTGTTCTTAACAGATTTAGAAATACTATAATCTTTTTTAATGGTTTCCAAGTTATTGAAACAAATTTCTATGAGAATAAAATATTTTCCTAATCCTTAAAATATGAAGCACAGAGAAGAGAACTTGAACTACTTGAATAATCAATAAAAGGCAAGGCCTCTGAGTAGTCTATTGTGAGCAAGTCTCTTGTGCTGTTTTTGTAATCACAGACATTCAAAAATATTGCTGTGTCTGATTTTACTTGTAGAAGATAAACCTTATACAGCAGAGGCTTTTTTATGGAGGTGGTAAGGCTTAAGTCAGAGTTTCCAAACTGAGTAGGATTTTAAAAACATCAGAATGGCAGTAAAGTTGGAACTAAGTATAGTCTTTGGTACCTAAAAAGATAATAACTCACAGTAGTTGGTTGAATAGTGACCCCTCATCCTCCAAATGATATGCCTGTCTCCCAAATACCAGAAACTGTAAACGTGACCTTATTTGTAATTAAGTTAGGACCTTAAGAATATCATGAACTGAAATGGACCATAATTCCAAAAACCAATCCTTAGAAGAGAAAGAGAAATAATCAAAGCACAAAAGAGAATGAATGCCATGGGAAGATGGAAGCAGAGATTGCAGAGCTACTTCTACAAGGCAAAGGATGTAAATGATTTGTAACAGTCACCAGAAACTAGGACAGTGCTATAAAACAAATTCTCTCTGAGTCTCCAGGAAGAGCTAACCCTGCCAATACCTTGATCACAGACTTCTAGCCTCCAACATTGTGAGAGAATAAATTCCTATTATTATAAGACATCCAATTTGCAGTACTCTGTTACAGCAGCAAGTAGAAATCATCATAAATCAGCTATTGGATAGTTACTATGTGCCAGATATTTTCAACTTTTCACTGATTTACTCACTGATTCTTACAGCAACCCTATGAGCTAGAAATATTATCGTCTCCATTGTACAGATGAGGAAATTAAGGCACAAGAAGTACAATATCTCACCTGAAATAACACAAAAAAAGGACAAAGCCAAGATCTGAACTCAAAGTCTGTTGTAACAATGCCTTTATCTTCCATATTATACTCTCTTTCACTTGAAGAACAAACTGTCCAAGTGGTGCCTCAGTCCATGAACTTAATTTTTCCGTGATTCTAATTGCAAACCAAATTGGAGGAGATCCAAGTCAAATTTCCCCAAAAAGTCAATTGAGCCTAAACATTGAATTTAATTTGGTTCTCATCCAATTCAGTTTATGACCAGAATCGTGGAAAGAATTTATTTCAAGAACCGAAGTACTAGAACTAGGTATTAGAATATGAAGGGAGATAAACATACATTTAAATAGGCAAAGATATAAAGACCTTGAGAAGATGGGAAAAGGATTTGTCCATGACACTGCATATAACAGCAAATATTTCAGGCTTTTATAGCATCACCAAGCCCATTGTCTCCACCTCCAAAGTACATCTCGAATCTATTACTTTTATCCATCTTTAGTGCCATGGTCCTAGAATCTACCATGTCACTCACCTAAGACAAGTATCAAGTTCCCTAGTAATCTGCTACATCTACTCTTGCATATACAAAACATTCTCCACACACAGGAGCCAAATTCACCTTTTAAAAACAAGTCATTTTGAAATCATTGGTGAGATCCCAGTGCTTTTAGAATACAAAAAAACTTCTTGTCTAGTCTATCAAGACCCTATATTATCTGGCTTCCTCTTTAATATCATATCATGTCACTGTTCTCATCCTGCATTCCACTCTAGCTGTAAGGGTCTCCTCTGTCTACCAAGCATTCCAAGCACTTCCATCTCTGGACATTGGCACTGAATTTCCCTCTCCATGCAGTCCTCTTTTTCCAGTTTCAGCAAGGTTAGTCCATCCACATCTTTCAAGTCTCAGCTCACAGAACATCTCATAGAGGCTTTTACTCATCACCATTCTAAGGTGCTCTACTGAATTACCCCATCTTTGTGTTTACTACTGCCATAGAATTTTTCATGACATGAGAATCTCCTTTAAGTACTTGTTTACTAATCTATCATGGCACAGAACAGAACACCCAAGAAGGCAGGGACTGTCTAGCCCAATGATGGCAAACCTTTTAGAGACACGTCCCCAAACTGCAACCCAAAACCCATTTGTCTACTGCAAAGTGCCAACACTGCAATTAAACCTAAACACTGAAGTTTAATTTTAGAAAAAATAACTCATACATTAACATCTTTTATCTTAAAAGAAAAACAAATAACACATGTGCCATAGGTTGGCCACTACTAGTCTAGCCTATTTACCAATGAACCATGGCACCTAACACAGTGGCTGGCTGCTATCATAAATTCAGAAAGCATCTGTGACAAGAAATAGGGGAAATGGCATAATGGTTTCTAGGAAACTTGATCTGGGTAGTAACATACAGCATGACTTAAAAAACACACACAGACTCAAGAAAGAGACAGACTATAAGCTGTCACCACAAACTAGTAAGGAGTGTTCTAAAGCTTAGAAGAGAACTGGATGAGTAAGAATATCAATAAAGGAATGAAATCTACAAACCTGTAGATGATAAAGACAATAATACCTCATGAAACATTAACTACATAGGTTATGAGTACTAAAAATCGTTGGAAGTCAAGAAACTGTTACAAGCCTTATAGTTTAGGTTAAATGAAAAACCTCCACAGCATTTGGAGTCTAGATTTCATACACCTCATCATTTAGTTTCTGATATATACAATCATCATCCAACACTGCCTAGGTTCCCAGCAGAGAGAGAAGGCTTACCAAACTCCACAGAGGTATCACCCAGTCTCAGCAAAAAATTAACCAGGTATTTTTTCCAAAGCTAAACAGATATATTATATCCATGTATATCAGAAATAATGTTGGACTGAATGAGTTTACAAACATACAATTTATCAGCCTTATCTAAATGAGGATAGTCTGCTTCAAATTAAGGATAGGAAAAACATCAAGTGGCAACAAAAAATAGACTCAATTTCATAAGTTTGTAAGACAGATCCATCAGGGCAATAAACAGCTCTCCTCTGCAAGTGACAGAGCACTGAAAATAGGCAATGGGAATAGGAGGATACTGTGGTTGTTTTTATGGGCACTATGGGATGCTATTAAACTGTAGCAATATGCTGAAAGATTCTTACTAAGTTACTTAGTGTTGCTTTCATTTTTTCACACCTTCAAGTGTGCTATTAAAAATGTCAATATTCAAAATTGTGCCTAAAATGGAAAATGATTGAAAATTGTTAACCTTCAATATTTCATGCAGTGAAATAGGTACTGGGCAAATAAATGAATGAAAATCAGCTCAAAGCATTTGTAAGGCTCACTGGCTATTAAGGAAAAGGAACACACACACTAAAACATTACAGAAAGAGGCATGACAGATTATCCTCTGGCATGATGGCATGATGGCATGAGGAACAGGAATCTTCCTGCTATGATCTCCAGTGAAACTGGAAAATATTATTTTTTTAAAAAGAAGAAGAAAGAAAGAGTCCTAAGGGCAGATAGTAAATGAAGAAACATCTATTAAAAAAATCAATGGAAATTTTGTAAGAAAGGCAATAGTTTATGGTATTTGAGCCAAGATTGCTCTCTTCTCAGTTCCAGTTCACAGAGGTGAAATGGAGAGATTTTTATAACGATAAAAACTCCAACTCATCAGGAAGATATAACACCAGTAATGACACACTGGGTATATAAAACAAAAACTGACAAATAATTCAAAAATAATAATTGGAGATGTCAATACTACACTTTCAATACTGGGTGGAACAATTAGGCAGAAAACCAACATGGAAATAGGAGATCAGAATAACACTATAAACCAACTTACCTAACAGACATTTATATAACACTCCACCTAACAATAATACATTGTTTTCAGTATATGAGGAATATTCTCCAAGACAGACCAGAGGCCAGAGACATACCTCAATAAGCTTAAAGGGACCAAAAAAACCCCAAACAAACAAACAAACAAAAAACCAGCATATGTCCTCTGATCATATGGAATGAAGTTAGACATCAATACCAAGAAAAAACTGAGAAACTCACAAATAAGTGAAAATAGACATACTCTTAACTAACCAATGGTCAAAGAAGAAATCAAGAAAAAAATTATAGAACATCATGATAACAAGAATGGGCATAAGCAAGGAGCTAAAGGAGCATATATATATATATATATATATATATATATATATACACACACAGTAGACACCAATTCTATCTATGAACATCCAAGAAGTTCTGCAGACCAGAGGAAGTAATGTTTAAGCAATCTTGAAGATGAATATGAGTTTACATAACAAAGATGGGGAGAATGGAAAACATAAAGTTACGGAGTACTATGGTGTTAAAGCGAATGAAAATTTGGGATTAATGTGCAGCACCAAATGCTAGAGTAGAAGAAGGATGGAAGTAGAGAAAGATGACATTGGAAAGACAGATGAGGACCAGAGTGTTAATAAATGAGGACATTTTTCTTAGGGATAAAGACTTTCCTTTGGGCAAGAGGACATCATCAAAGTTGTAAAAAGACACGTGGCATAAGATTTGCATTTTATATCATTCTATCTCACAGTAATAAAATATATTAACATTTTCTCTTCAGTAGAGAACAACGTTTTTCAGAGGAAGTAAAATATTCTCTGCCACTGTTAATGAAACAATGCTGAAGACATTGCAACAATCTCAGAAAACAATTCTTATTTAACTACAAAACAGTACAAAACTTCTAGAGATATTTTGCCCCAAACTGATGAACTGTTCTTTTGTTTTTCCAATTTAGTTACTCTTGCTGGCTATTTAATATAGTTCAACAAATTATGAATGAACTATTTCCTTGCCTTTTCAATGCCATAGGAAAGAAGTCTTAATGTCCTCTTCGGTCTTATATGTAACAATTTTTAAAACACAGAATAGGAAACCAAACAAGGTAACAGAAACCTTGTTAATGATACCCACAAAAAGATAACAACCCATATGCATTTGAGAACCATAATAAAATCTGTACCATAGCAATGTGCCAAACAATAAACTTTATTGTAAATATACTAGAAAATATTGTAATGAAATAAAAACACAATGAAACACAGTAATTTGGAAGACTATAGTAAATTTATCCAGAAAGCATAAAGCCTTTCACTGAATATGGAAAAACTATCTCCTACACCACCTAAGGAACTAAATAGTACACACAGGATAGGGTAGCAGCAAACGCACAGAAGGCTGGAGGGGAAAAAAGACCATCCAATTGAGTTATAAAGGTAAAAATATACTGTTGAAGGATGAATACAGGGAAAGTCAAACCTTAAACTCCTAATAAAGACAGTATTGCACCTCTCAGTGCATTAGCCACTCAGGTTTAGGCAGAATGAAATATGAAATTGGGAAAATATGTTAAAGAAAAAGAAAGTTATAAAAGAAACTCAAGATTCTTGGCCATGGAACAACTTGGTCAAAGTTGGAGTGACTTTGATTAAAGGTGGCAAGAGTGAAGAGGAAAAGCCAATAGAGCTGAGAATGACTATGAACCTGCAGCTTTAAAAATTTCATACATAAGAGAGGCAGCAGCCATTGAGAAAGTGAAGGAGGTACTGCCACTGAAGAATGAGAGATAAAGGCAAGAGGTCAGTAAACAGTAGAGCTGAAGCTGAGAAGAATGAGAATGCAGATGGAGACTTCCTACCATAAGAGAAATTGTTAAATAAATTTGCAGAACAGTGCTCTGGAAATCATAATGGGTAGGGGGGAAATGACAAACCCTTCCTTTGTTTTCATGAGAAAAGCAGGAATAGAATTGGGCTCCAATGAAGAGTCTTGAGAGGAGTAGTAGTGATGGTCAAGCGTTGAAAGGGATAGGACAACCATTAATAAAGTAGAGTAGATGCTCATATATAAAGAGGTCAGCCTTATTCACTAAACTGGCAATATTGTAGCTAACACAACTAAGGAAGTATTTTGGAAACAAAATAATAGCACATACTCTCCTAAAACTATACATAAAGTTCAGCTAGCTTCATCAAGATAATGTATTCCAGATCGATGCTTGTCAGATTTAAAGGCTCATAAAAATTATGCAGAGTTCTTGTTAAAATGTAAATTCTGATTTAATAAATCAGAGATGAGTCCGAAGAGTCTGGATTTTTAACAAGCTCCCAGGTAACACTGATGCTCATAGTATGAAAACCAGCAAGGATTACAAGAACCTAGATTTCAGTACCTCCAAAATATGTAAGGTAAGTGTACACCTTAGAGAAAGGTTTCTCAAACTTTAACGTGCATATAAATCACTCTGGGATTTTGTTAAAATGTAGATTATGGCTCAGCAGGTCTAAAGGAGAACCAAATATTCCACATTTATCAATATTCCAGGTATATGAATACTGCTGGCTCATAGGCTACACTTCCAGTAGCAAGAGACATTACAGTATACAATTAAATTGTGGTTTTACTTAACATAATTCATGTTGATTTATTATATATATCCTGTCATCAAAAATTAATTAGATAAAGCAATACAACTTAAATTTCTCTTGATTTTTTTCAAAAAAATCAAGATATTTCCCCAAACATTTAATTACTAAAATGAAACTATTTCCCAAATTATACACTGCAGGGGGAAGACACAGTAAAATAATTTCACCATTGAGCTCCCAGATATTGCCTATCTTTTGTAAAAATATGAGCAGAGCACTGGGTGTCTACTATCAGCAGAACTTAAAGCCAAGGAATGACCTGTAAAAACCAAATGTAACAATTACTTTAAGAATTTGCAGGTCCCAGGGAACCTGCCCCATCCAGCCCGCACCCCTGGTAGCGATCCACTTAGCCACATGGGCGCCTGCAGGACCAACCCCCCTCCCCCGCTCCTCTGGCCTCTTGGCTGTACTGCCACCTGGTTCCACACTACAAAGATACAGAGGACACTGGGTAAGTTGGAGCGATCATCACCTCCCATCGGAACTGGGACTATCTTCAGGGGAAGGGCAGCTGGAACCTGCAGTACAACTCTGCAGAGTTCAACCCTACAGGAGGACAGAGAGCTGAACTTGAGACTTGCAGCCAGAAACCTGCCTGAATCTCACCGATCTGCGACTGGCTTGCTGAGACTCATTGACTCCTATCTGCACACTGTTTCCACGTTGTCTATTGTGACAGCAAAGACATACCTTGAAGGAGGCCCTTCATTTTCATTTTTAGTTTTTATTTCCAAAATTAGTATTATTGGTTTGTTTTATTTTCTCCTCTTATCTTTAATTTTTTTTACCTACTCATTGCAAACTTTTGTTTTTCTCTTTTTTTCTTCTTTCTTTTCTCTTTCCTTTCTCTCCCTCTTACACTCACTCTCTTGCTGTCCCACATTGTTCATATCCCTTTTTGTTCCTGTTCTTGCCCTCATTTGGATTTCTTCTTTATTTTTCTATTATTCTCTTTTTCCTTCTCTCACCTGTGTCCTCTGGCCTCACTGCTAACCTTCCCCTATCCTTCTACTTATCTATCCCTCCCTCCCCAACTCCTTCTAACTCGCCATCCCGAAGGGTAAAGTTGTTATATTGAAGTTTATTCACTATAAACATATGTTGGGTTGGTCCTCGATTTTAATTTAATTCACACAGTTAAAGGTGATAGATTAATAACTACCACAAAATGTCATTTTCTAAGATATACTTGATTCTAGGGTGTTGCTCATTGTATCACTTGGGCTAAGGTGTTGTTATTGATCTTGTCAGTGGTCCTTCCTGGAATAGTGAAAATGAGACAGCCTCAGAGTCATTAGAGACTCAAAATTTAAAAACCACCTATATCTGGAAGACACCTCTGAGAAGCAATCATTCTATAAGGGTTCTAATTACAAGCAACAAAGATACTTACAATAAGCAATTTTGAAGTATCAACCCAGAAATTAAACAAGGACCGTATCAAAAACAAAAAAGAGAAAACATTTAAGCAAGGCATAAACTCACCCCACCAAGGGTAAACCCTGGGGAAACAAAGTGGAAAAGTCCAATAATCAACTACCTGGACACCCTGAACAGACAGCACAGGAAGTAACAAAACAGATGAATGAGGCTCTAGAAGAATTCAAAACACAAATAATCTCCCAGATATCTACAGAGATGGTGAGCAGAGTGAAAGACAGGATTAGAGGCTCTAGAACAGAAACAGATAAAAAAAATAGATGAGCTCAGAAACAGGCTGGAAGCCAGGAATACCTAGCATAAAAAAGAAATGGAAACCATGATCACACAAGATAAGAAAGAAATGGAATCCATGAAACAGATTCAAACAGATATTCAGGAGATTAAAAACTCCATTGAAAGTATCCACAGGAGATTAAGGGAATCTGAAGATAGAATATCAGATATAGAAGACAGGATCATGGTTAAGGACCATGAAAACAGAGATTTTTTTTAAATAGTAAGGTACCACGAGAAATCAATCCAGCAGCTGCTAGGCAATGCAAAGAAGAATAACATAAGACTGATAGGAGTCCATGAAAAAACAGGAGAAAGTACAATTGACATTTAAAAAAACTGTTCACAGAAGTAATAGTGGAAAACTTCCCAGACATAGGTAGAAAATTGGACATACAGATAAGTGAGGAATATAGAACTCCAACTAGCCATGATCAAAAAAAAAATCTACATCTAGACACATAATAGTCAAGATCCCAGAAACTCAACAGAAAAACAAAATCCTACAAGCAGTTAGAGAAAAGAAACAAATCACCTACAAAGGAAAGCCCATCAGAATTACAGCAGACTTCTCAACACAAACCCTCAACTCAAGGAGAGCCTGGAATGAAGTATTTCAAGCCCTAAAAGAAAATAACTTCCAACCTAGACAGTTGTATTCCACAAAATTATCTTTTAAAATTGATGGAGAAATTAGATACTTCCACTACAAAGAACACCTGAGAAATTTCATGAACACCAAACCAGCACTACAAGCAATTCTAAACAATATCCTAGAAAAAAACAATGAAGGTCACAACTCCATGAGGCTTAAAACAGGGAAGGCACCAGGCAAGGTAAGAAACTAAAGGGAAAGGGGGAAAAATAAAAAATAAAAGAGCCAACAAAAGTAAAACATCATGACAAGGATGAATCAATATCTATCAATTATAACCATCAATTTTAATGGCCTCAATTCACCAATCAAAAGAAATAGACTGGCAGAATGGATTAAGTAGCAAAATCCAGCAATATGCTGTATACAAGAAACACACCTAACTCAAAAAGAAATTCATAGACTGAAAGTAAAAGGATGGAAAACAGTTCTCCATGCCACAGGAACCCATAAAAAAGCAGGGGTAGCAATCATATTTGCAGACAAAGTAGATTTCAAACCAAAACTAATTCAGAGAGACAAAGATGGTCACTACATCCTTGTGAAGGGAACAATCCAAGTGGAAGAGATGGCAATCATAAATATATATGCAGCAAATACAAATGCCCCCAAATATACCGAACAAATATTAATGGACATAAAAAACCAAAGAACCATTAACACAGTTGTACTGGGAGAACTCAATACCCCACTATCACATATAGACAGATCATCTAGACAAAAAATTAACAAGGAAATTCTCAAACTGAACTAAGTTATTGAACAAATGGACTTAATACATGTTTACAGAGTGTTCTACCCCACAAAATCAGAATACACATTCTTTTCAGCTACACACGGGTCATTCTCCACATTAGACCACAATGTTAGTTCATAGCACATGTCTAAGTAAATGTAAAAGAACTGAAGTTACCCCCTGTATATTGTCAGACCACAGTGCAATAAAATTGGAGATCAATAACATAAGAAACCGCAAAACCACCACAAACAAATGGAAACTGAATAACACCCTGCTGAACAACCAATGGGTCACAGAGGAAATTAAAGAAGAAATTAAATAGTTTCTACAAGTAAATGATAATGCCAGTACAACATACAGGAATCTATGGAAAAATGAAAGCAGTTCTACATGGGAAATTCACAGCAGTGAATGCCCATATTAGGAAAACAGAGAGAACTCAGATAAACAACCTAATGCAGAACCTCAAGCTCCTAAAAAAGAAGAGCATAACAAATCCAAAGTTCATACAAGAAAGGAAATTATAAAGAGCAAAGCAGAAATCAATGCAATGGAGACTAAGAGAACAATACAAAAAATCAATGAATCAAAGAGTTGGTTTTTTGAAAGAATAAATAAAAACAATAAACCTTTAGCCAACCTTATCAAAAAAAGGAAAGAAAAGGCACAAATCCATGCAATTAAAAATGAAAAAGGTAAAGTCATAACAGATCTAACAGATTTCTAGAGGATCATCAATACCTATTTCAAGAAACTGTACTCTAATAAAATGGAAAACACAGAAGAAATGGACAGATTCCTAGATACATATGAATTGACAAAGTTAAATGGAGAAGATATAGAAATTGTAAACACCTCAATTACAATGAGTGAAATTGAAAATGTAATAAAAAATTTACGAACAAAGGAAAGCCCAGGTCCTGATGGCTTCACTGCTGAATTCTACAAGACATTTAAAGAAGAACTATTGCCATTACTCTTTAAATTCATCAAGGAAATGGAAAAGGAAGCAAGGCTTCCAAATTCATTCCTGGAAGCAAGTGTTACTTTGATTCCAAAACCAGGGAAAGAACTCAACCCAAAAAGAGAACTACAGACCAATCTCCCTAATGAACATAGATGCAAAAATCCTCAACAAGATACTGGCAAACAGAATACAGAGGGTCATTAAAAAGATCATATATCCTGACCAAGTCAGATTTATCCCAGGGATGCAAGGATGGTTCAACATTCGTAAATCAATAAATGTAATACACTATATTAACAAAATCAAGGACAAAAACCATATGATCATCTCAATAGATGCAAAAAAGGCATTCGACAAAATCCAACACCCATTCATGATAAAAACGCTAAGGAAAATTAGAATAGAAGGTCTTTATCTCAACCTAATTAAGGCTATCTATTAAATACCAACAGCCAGCATCACACTAAATGGTCAAAAACTTAAATCTTTCTTGCTAAAATCAGGAACAAGACAAGGATGCCCACTATTACCACTCCTGTTCAATATTGTTCTGGAAACATTAGCCAGAGCAATTAGACAAGAGAAAGAAAGGAATAAAGATAGGAAAGGAAGAAGTTAAACTGTCATTATTTGCTCATGATATGATACTTTACATAGAAGACCCAAAAAACTCAGTCAAAAGATTTCTAGACTTAATTGACAGATTCAGTAGAGTAGATGGATACAAGGTCAATACTCAAAAAACAATAGCCTTCTTATACACAAATAACAGACTCACAGAGAGAGAAATTAGGGAAATAATTCTTTTTACAATTGCATCCAAAAAATGAAATACCTAGGAATCAATCTAACAAACGAAGGAAAAGGGGGCTGGAGGTTTAGCTCAGTGGTTCCGCTGCCTGCCTCAAAAGTGCAAGGACCTGAGTTCGATCCCCGGTACCAAAATAAAATAAAATAAAATAAAAAAATAAAAACAAAGGACGCAAAAGACCTCTACACTGAAAACTACAGCACTCTGAAAAAAGAGATGAAAGCGGATATAAGAAAATGGATAGACATCCCTTGTTCCTGGGTAGGAAGAACCAATATAGTGAAAATGGCCATACTTCCAAAACTGCTATATAGACTTAATGCAATGCTGATTGAAATTCCAACAATATACTTCACAGAACTAGAGAAAATAATCCAAAAATTCATTTGGAACCAGAAGAGACCTAGAATAGCAAAAGCAATTCTAAGCAACAGAGACATGGCAGGGGGTATCACAATCCCCAACTTGAAACTATGTTACAAAGCTATTGTGATAAAAATAGCATGGTACTGGCAAAAGAACAGACCTGAGGATCCGTGGAATAGATTAGAAGATGCAAAGGCAACTCCAGACATACTCAGCCACCTCATCTTTGACAAAGGAGCCAACCACCATCATTGGAGGAAAGATAGCCTATGTAATAAATGGTGTTGGAAAAACTGGAATTCAACCTGCCAAAGATTAAAAAACTAGACCCATACCTATCAATCACCATGCACTAAACTAAGATCGAAGTAGATTACAGATATATTAAATATTAAATATTTAATATTAAAATAGAAACACCAGGGGCTGGGGATTTACTTCAGTGGTTCTGGTGCCCACTTCACAAGTGCAAGGACCCAAGTTCGATCCCCAGTACCAAAAAAAAAAAACCAGAAACACTAAACTTGCTGGAAGATAAGTTAGGTAGAACTCTTGAAGACATTGGCATAGGAAAATACTTTATGAACAAAACCTCAGTATCATGGGAACTAGCACAAAGAATCAACAACTGGTATTTCATCTTATTAAAAAGCTTCTGCACTGCAAAAGAAACCACCAACAGAGCTAACAGACAACCTACAATGTGGGAAAAAAAATTTTACCGGCTGTACCTCAGACAAAGGACTACTATCTAGAATATTTAAAGAATTGAAAACAATTCAGACCCCCCCCAAATTCAAAGACTCAATTCAAAAATGGGCATCTGAAATGAACAGACATTTCTCAAAGAAGTAAAAGCAGCAAATAAATATATGAAAAAATGTTCAACATCACTCGTCATTTGAGAGATGCAAATGAAAACAACACTGAGATTCCACCTCACCCCAGAAAGAATGCCTGCTATCAAGAAATCAACCAATAACAAATACTGGCAGGGGTGTGGGGCAAAAGGAACACTTCTCTGTTGTTTGTGGGAGGGCAGACTAGTGCAATCACTGTGGAAATCAGTATGGAGATACCTCAAAGAACTAGGACTAGAGGTCCCATTTGACCCAGCTATTCTCCTGCTGGGTATCTTCCCAAAAGAATTAAAAGAATCATACCACAGCTATATATGTCCACCCATGTTTATAGCGGCACAGTTTGTAATAGCTAAAGCTTGGAAACAACCCAAGCGCCCATCCACCAGAAACTGGATAAAGAAGATGTGTTTTTTTTTATAAAATAGAGCACTACTCAGCCATAAAGAACGAGAAACTAGAGACATTTATAGCTAAATGGATGCATATCGAGGCCATACTCTTAAGTGAAATAAATAGAACACACGTGTAAATACCAAATAGTTTCTCTAGTGTGAGAAACTGAAAGTGTAAATAAGGGTTAAAATGATTAAAATGAATAATTGATAATTTGAAATAGGAAAAAAAGTTCAAAGAGGTAAGGGTGAAAGGAGGGGAAGGGGAAAGAAAAGGAGGGAAAGGAAAAACTATGAGAAAAGCAAAAAAATGGAAATGATGTCTATGTAAATAGAGCAGGGTGGAGGGGGTGAAGGGTGCAAGGTAATGGGGAAAAAATAAGAACCAAGATATGTCATGTACAGGTACAAACACCCAATGATAAATGTAAACATATCGTATACCTAAAATGTACCAATAAAAGAACTTAAGAATAAATTTTAAAAAAAGAATTTGCAAACAGTCCCTGCTTTCTTGTTTGCTGTCAACTCCCACAGATACATTGAGAGTTTCTTCTGATGTGCAAAATAATAGGAGGGAATAGGAGGACATTAAGGACATTTGCAACCAGTTTAATGATGAAAAATAGCAAAATATGTTTCTGCTATTAATAAATGTGATTATTATGTTGAGGGGAAGATGTATGGTTTCTGTAGCTATATAGAGATCTGACTAACCCATATGGATCTTCTGAGGGATGTCCAAAGACCAAGAAACATCTATTTGAGTTTCATAGTAAAAAGATGTATTACAAGTTAGTATGAGATTGGAAGCCTTTGAGAACTTAGCAATTAGGCAAGGACTTTAACATCATTTAAGTTAACCAGGATATAGTCTCTGTCACATAAAAACAATATGACAAGACAGTTAACAGTTAAAAGAAAAAAATTCTACAAAAGATAAGAACAACAGTAATTATTTAGTGACAGCATTTGCTTCATTTTATATTGGTCACAAATGACTAATTAATTTGGAGAAGAAAAAAGGCAGTTATAAACAAAAACTTCTGTCATAAAAGGAGTTTAAACAAATGTTCCTCGGAGACCTTTTCTAGTACGGTGCTTATTTAACATGTTTATCAGGAATTCCAGAGTGCAATATCTAGCTCATCCATGACAATGAGTTCTGTGAACAGTGAAAGTTCAAGGGACTTTTAATACAGTACAAGATTGTGCATCTTAATAGCTGGACAAACAACTGCAAACAGAGAGAAACACACTCTTCCGGGCATTGGAGAAGTTGGAATAAAATGCAGCCCTGGACTTTTAGGAGCCTAGTCTAATGGAAAGAGGGAAATGTAAATGAATGCCTGCAATTAATGAAAGTGAGGATTGCCTGGGCTGTGTGTGAAGTGACTCTGCTGAAGGGTCAGGAAGGGCTTCTCAGACAAATGAGAGCATCACGAAGGATGGGAAGGAATCTCCATAGACACCATCATGCAATAAGGGTCTTGCAGGGAGAGGCACTAGCTTACCCTCTGACATGAAACAGCAGGGATTATGAGGGACAAAAGCCTGAAAAGTCCATCAATATGCATATTACAGAGAGCCATTATACAATCCCACAGCCTAATGAATGACCTCAAAGCTGAATGGTCATCTAAATAGGACCTATGACAGGGAAAGTAAAAACAAAAATAATAAAATAATCAGAAACCACCATTTACAAAACCATTAGTAATGTTTCTTTGGGAAAAATCCAAATGGATTTGAGGTGATTCAAAGAAAAGCTTTTAAAATAATAGGAAAATGAAGGGAAGAGGTCAATGCATCAAGACAAACTGTAAAGACTGAGGTTCTACAGCTTGGACTGGAGATGACAAATATCTATCAAATCATGGCATCAATAAAGCCTTACTCTCTGAATTTCAGAACATCAGCTGTAAGGGGAATCGTTGAAGCTCAAGGGAAAAATAAGGTGATTCCGGATGGTTCAATAATTATATAAATGTTGATGTGATTCAATTTCAAATGTGAGAATTGACTTCTGCAAGGCAGCCTTCATCAGTTAAAATCCTATTCATCCTTCCAGACCTGACCCACCTCAAGGTATCTCTAGAACCTTCCCAGTCAGAATTCGTATCTCCCTTCCCAAGATTTCCACAGCATACAATAGCTCTTAATACAGTCTTCATTGTGTCTCTCCATACAGAAAATCAATTTCCTAAGGTATGAGACAATACTTTATTCATATCTGTATGCACAACAGGATCTAGATTCAATAAATGGATATTTATTTAATACAAAAATATTCATGGGGAGACTATTAAATGTAAAACACTGTGCTTAATACTTCTGCACAATAAAGAAATGAGAGACAGACTCTCCACCCTGAAAGACTCTGCATAGGTATTAGATTTAGAAAAGAAAAAAATGTCACTACAATACAAAACAGAGCAGGAAGGTACAATCAAAGCATACACCTGTATGTTGTTGTTCACTCATCCCCTAACGCATTCCAAAAGGGTTCTGACAGCTCACATAAGTAAATACAGCATAATACTAGAAAGAGTATGCTTGAAGAGATAGAGGTAAGGAAAAACTAATAAGCAAATAAGATGGAGTTGAGGTTTAATAGAAGTATAGTTAGAGATGTGCAGTAAAATAAAGGGAAGAATCTCAGCAACAGTTGCTCAGAAGTTCAACTTTTCTAGACATTGGGACTACTGAGAACTTTATTCTACAGGTGCTCAGAAAATAAACACTGTGTAATGTGTGGACCATCCCCTTATCTACCCCGCTGTGATGAACAGAATAATGCCTTACTAGAGGGTGCTGAGTTATAATGACCCTCAATTTGGCCAGTGACATAATTCCACAGTGCTATTCAGTAAAACAATTCTCAAGTCAAAATGCAATTCTTTGATAGCCTAACTTGGAAAAGTTCTAATTTCTATCAGAACAGATGGATTACATATTCTTTAGGAATATTCCAAAAATACTATCTATGAAGATTCAGTTTTGATAAGGACAAAGCCGGTAGAAATTTTGAAACAGCAGTCTCTGAAAAGAACCAGAAGTATAAATATTGTCTGTTGTCCGTTAAGGCCCTATTGAGCATTGACAATCAACTGAGCAAGAGTATATTATGTTTCCATGAAAACCTAAGAGCTGCATATAGTTATTACCCAACTCTTAAGCAGGAGATGGCCATGATTTCTCTCAGAAAATGATCAAGGATCCTATTAAATATACACATCAGGGCAACACTCTGAGCCTGGTAGACATTATTTTAGGACACAAAATATTCAAGGTAGACCCTCCCAATCACCATGCTATAAATGAAAAGACATGATAGGGCAGTGGTGGCAAAGCTATGACGTGTATGCCACAACAGGCACACGGAGCCCTCTCTGTCAGCATGTGAGCCATGTATGAGTTGCTTTTTCTAAACTAAAACCTCAATATTCAGGTTTATTTGGAGTGTTGGCACACTTTGCAATAAATAAATAAGTTCTGGGTTCCAGCTTGAGCACTTGGTCTCTAGAAGGCTCCCTGTCACTGTGATAGGGGATCTTTCAAATAGATCACACTGGGCAATATTTCAAGATATCTTTCAAGATAAACTGGCTGCAAAGTGTTTATTTCCTAAATAAGCAAGAAGACATGCTCCACAGGTTTCTTAGCTACAAACAAATAAAGTTTTAGTAAGTACTGTATAACCATTCTTACTGATAATAAGTATCAAAAACAGTTTTCTTTAAAGCCCAGCTAGTTGGTGGTAATAAATTTATCAACTGGCATAACAAAGAACCTTATCTTTCTCTTAGGAAAGGGCATATATTCTGTTCAAGCCGTTTACATATGAAATGGAAGTCAAAATGTATTCCTCACTTTACCTGCTCAAAAGTATTTACTAAGCTGTCAGGAAAACATTTACAGTATTAGGTACCATAACTGCTTTGTAAAGGCACCAGAAGTAGGTAGAAGAAAGAGACAGGCACATATATCATAGCCACTGATGTGCCTCAAAGTTTTGCTTGACAAAATCAAACCAAAAAATTAATCAACCAAGGAAGCATTGTTATGAAGATTTTTCTGAGAAAGTATTCAGTAAAATAAATAGTAAAAATCTGCTTGATAGTTTGGTTCTCATTTGGTGTAAACTTAAAAGCTGCCATATATTCTGATTAGAGTCTAGAGCCAAGAGGAAAAGGATCCTCCTTTAAACATGTATATGAGTTAAAAAAAAAAAAAAAAAAAAAAGCTCAATCACAAAGAGACAGAAATGTATATTCAACAAGAGTGATGGACAAAAGTCAGCCTTCTGAAAGGCCTTCAAGTAGTTTTGCAGATAGAACTTTACTAGACCTAGTTCGACATGACAGTTGCAAAGAAACAACAGAAAGAAATCATGGTTTCTATAAAGTCTGCAGTACTTGATCTTGCTCTATGAAACTGGGAAAGGTAAACTGTTAGATTCCAATCAAACAGAGTCTAGGTTTCTAAAGTTCAATAATTAAATTAATTCCATAGGTAAATATCAAAAATTACCCACATTATACTTCTCTGAGTTCCATGAAAGTTCCTCTGTAATTTATTATGGGCTTTTTTGTTTGTTGTTACTGCCTCTGAGACACTGATATATGTATTTAAATGAAGTGCTACTAGGTTTCCAAGGATAGGAAAAAATCACAACCAACTGTGGTTAAGCAGCACTAAGTAGAACTATCATTTTAACACAGAAAGAATTCTGCCAAAGGAGGTTTAAAAAGTACTGTGAGACAACTTCTGTTTGGTGAATAAAGTTTTATTGAAACTTTGTTTGCCTGAAAAGACAAGTTGGGTCAAATTCTGTATGGCCTTGGATGATGGAATGAATTTGTAAGGCAATAGAGATATATTAACTGAATGCAGGCCTGAACATCTATCCCATGTTATTTTTTCAGTACTTTCAAAGACAAACAAATTGGAAGACCAACTTTGGAAATTTTAGGGAAAAAAATACAAATTAAATGGTAGCCCCCCCCTCCCCGAAAATTAAGCCACCTCAAATGGCTTCATATAAAAATACAACTATGACTACCTCTCTCACCTTTGCTTATGCTGTCTTTGCATTTAAGTGTTCCATTTCCTTAGGCAATTTTGATATTGACACAGCTCCAAGGTTTATATAATTTAAGAGATCTTTTGAATTGGAATTTGACTAATAATCGAATAATGCCTACAAGCCCAGTTAAATCCCTCTCAGAATCCACCACCTCAAAAACAATGCTTTGAATTAAGCTCCACCCTCTTCAAACCACATGCACCCTTACTATGATCTCTAATGTGTATCTTATCTCTTAGTATCTTCCTTTTCCTCCATCTTCCACTACACAAAGAAAACAAAGACATAGTTCAACTGCTTCCCATGCTCGTAACAATGATTCCCTATGCTCTTAATTCTGTTTTAAAAGGGTTTCTCTTCAAATACAAAGGTCATGCTATTGACCCAAAATCAGAGACCATGACCATTAGGTGGGCTTTCTGGGAGTTAGGCTGTTGATCATTTCATGCTCCACTGTCTGGCGTCCTTTGGAAAAAAATCATTCATTATGCAATGTACAACATAAAGCACTATAAAAAATAATGAAAAACATTCCTCTGAATATATATGGGAGGAGGTAAATAAGCTGTTTTATGTACAGGTTAAATTCTGATCGAATTTGTGTAGTTATTGGTATGTTTTAAATGTCTTCAGAAGTGATTTTAAAATATAATTAGTGTTTACTAAAGCATGATTGACTTATTTTTTTAAAACATGAAGTAAATGATTTAAATCCCTCAGGCTGTACTTATATCAGAGGTCAGCAACCATTTAGAAGTGGTGTGTGCCAAGCTGCCAATCCCTGTTTCTGGCAAGCAAAGGAGAAAGGATGCAAAATCCCAGAACAGACAACTCAAAAATATCTGTGATGCATAGATATGTGCGCCCTTTCTAGCAAACCTATTTCAAAATGAACTGTTGACCCCATCTAATCCCCTCCATTTTTGCTTCTTTTTCCCAGTTGCATTTAACATTATTAAATATTATATATGTGTATATAGAGATACAATTTCTTGTCTATTTACCAACTAGAATTCAAGTTTCAGTGGGGCAGAGATTTTTATCTATTTTGTACTCTTATGGTCTAGAACAGTTCCTGACCTCTATCAGTATTTGAGTAAATATTTGTGGGAGGAATGAAGAAATCTCTCCAAAGTAAGAACCTA
The DNA here is from genome assembly GCF_053883595.1 of Heterocephalus glaber. NCBI lineage: Eukaryota > Metazoa > Chordata > Mammalia > Rodentia > Bathyergidae > Heterocephalus > Heterocephalus glaber. The sequence continues at coordinate 18,068,864 of NW_028258156.1, read as the reverse complement.
TAAAATCTATTTGTTTGCATTTTTATGTTTCTATGTTACTTAGAAATCTCTTAAAACCTCTCTTCAAACCCAAGTAAGGACAGCTACTAAGGGAATAGGCAATGTTTCTAGATAAAAACAGATCATAGAGAGCCACAGATAATACTCAGTAGTTTGGGTAATTCCATCAAAAGAGAGCTTTAACGAACAACACAAAGGAAAGGTCAAGAAAAGAAACCTGGGAGGCCTTCGCAGAAGACAAGTGGTCAAGGGAGCAGCTCACATCCTCAGAACACCTTGCTTCTTTCTCATCCCACCAGCACCCCAGACAGACTTGCAAGTGCTCCCACCACACTGAGCTAGGCTCATAATTATAGTATGAAAATGCCTACTCCACAAGTACTCTCAGCTAAGAGAGAAGCGCTTTAGAAATGTTTACCTTTTCTCGGGAGAAAAAGGCGATGTAACTTCTTTTTACTTTCAATCTAAAATCCACTTTATTTTATGTGCAGTCTGAACCCTGGCTGCCTACACACAAAATAGAGTTGTTATCAAAGGGTGGAGAGGGAAGTGGATGTGGAGAGAGGAAATGTGAATCAAAGGGTCCAAAGTTTCAGAGAAGAAGAAGGAACTTTAGTGTGCACTGAACAAAATGAGGAATCTAATAAATAATAATGCATTGCAAAGAGTAGATTTTAAGGGTTTCACCACAAAAAATGTTAAGTATGGAAGGTGGTGGATTTAGGTAGCTTGAGTTGATCATTCCACATTATAAACATCCATTAAAAAGGCACGTTGAACCCCACAAACACATACAAATATTACAATCAATTAAAATTAAAAGTTAAAAAATATCTATGTCAAAGAAGGCTGACTGAAGGAATCTGTATCGGCTTCCAAAGATATTGGAAAACTTCTCCCTAAATCACTCCTGTCATAATTTAAGCTTTTTTTTTTGGCCTGTCCCCTGTCATGAAGAAAGAACAGCTGCTCATCATTACTCATATAATATCCTTTCACACATAGTGAAATCCAAGAAAACAACCATAGTCTCAAATGCCTGTCAAAGGAAATTCTCTTGAGAACCACTCGTGGCCTCTGTCTATGATTTCACTGAACTTTAAGAAGGTAATTAAGTCCCTATTCGGACTTTACAACTCTAGGCTAAATAAACCCAATCCTTTAGACTTTCATCATAAAGCAGATTTCTCAGCCCTTTAATATTTTCTTTTGGATTCCTCTGGATTCTCTCCAAATTCTACACAATAAAGTCATGAACGGGGCTTCAGGAGGAAAGGGGAATTGCCTGGCTGCCTCTTAATGTTATACTGTTGCATTTGTACAGTTTGATTTTCTTCCCTGTGTGAATTACACTGCACACATCTCTACTGAGCTATACTCTGTGTACAAGTTCTTCCAACTTGCCGTGATGGTTTTGGAATTATAAAGCTTTTTGTGTTTTGCAGAGCACTGGCAGGGCTTGAAGATACTGATATATTATGTGTCCCTCATGAAAATGAAAACAACAAGCTAAGGATTGTTACCTGGAGAGTATTATTCAGAATCCATTGCCACATACTTCCTAAGATGAACCTAAAATAATGTGTCAGAAACTCGTGGTTTTAAATTTCAATTCTACCATCTACTTTTTTCAGGACTTTGGCAAACACTGAATGTTCCTAGGAATAATAATTCCTACTTCACAGGATCATCATGAGAAATGAATTGAGTTAATAATGAAAAGAACATGGCAGCATGATACGTGCTCTGTCATAATTCTTACATGTATTCATTATTTTATCTTCTGCATGAAACAATCTTTCTAACCAATTTTTTTAACTATTTTCACAGCACAGTGGTAAAGGCCAAGAGGGCTCATTCCTCTGCAGAATAAAACTCAATATGAAAGATAAAAGCCTGATCAAATATTATGCCAAAAAGTTTAACTCTCAGCATATACTTCACCATCTGCTGTTTCGTAGGCAGGGCAGCAGCAAAGATGTGCAGAATAGAAGGTAAGAGATGGTGCACACACAGTAAGTGTGGGCAACTCAAAAACAGTAGCCTGAGACAAGCAACATAAACTAAAAAGCCAAAACTCTAAATTTCACTCCTCCCAGTCCTCATTGAGCATTAAACCAAGTGACATTAATAAGGTATAAATTTAGCATTTTGCTTTACAAAATATTACCTTGCTGTTTCAAAGATAATCAAAATATTAAATTTTTTGCTTTCTGTGAAAATAATTTTTATTCTAACATTTCAAAAAAGTATATAATACTCACTATAAAGAGGTTGTCCTATAAATGAAAAGCAACATGGAAAATCTTTCTATTTTTTAAAATACTTAAATGAATTCTGAGTAGACAAGGGCAGATAAATTAATAATGAATTTTCTCTAATGGCATCCCTAACATTTGAACTCTTGCTAAGAAATCAGTTCTGGTAAGGGAAAACAAAAGTTATTTCCTCCAGAGAAGAATGATAAAAACAAGTCTCATTTCAAAAAGTACCTCTGGATATGCTTCAAAATTGCTGGACTGACAACACAATTCTATCCCTGATTTTAAAAGATTTAGCAATAACGTAGTAAAAGCTTTCAATCTACTATATTAGGTGTAATACAGCATGCTTCAGCATGAATAAATAATAAGAATTGCTAACATACACCAGGCTCTATATTTCATGGTTTACATAGCATATTTTATTTAACCTCAGAACACCCTTACCACAGGTAGGAGGGAAAATGAAGATTGGAAGAGCTGTCACTGCTCAAGATGACAAATTAAAATTGACATTCAGAAATATCTGAATCAAGATGTAGATCTCAACCTAACCCAATTCTGGTCAGGAAAGCAAGTTAACAGGTTGTGATTAACATTTTTTTTTTTAGTGGAATGTAATAGAACAGAATAAGATAATAAATAGAATAAAGCTTTTTGAAAGTCACTACTCTAAACCAGTGTTACACTAGCAATGACTAATGACCTAAAAATGGAACTTTATATTTTTAAACAATATTCAGACATGACTTGTCCTTACTATTCTATTTCATTTTATAGATGAATAAACAGAAAGAAAATTTGAGTGACTTTCTTTACCCATATAGCGAGTTGGGAGCAGACTCAGAACAAGAACACAGAATTGCTGAAAGCATTTTGATCTGAGAGATATATTACAAGGCATATTACAGATTTGGAATGAAAGATGATGCTATAGATAATTATAACAGAAATATAAGCATGAACCTGAATTGTTGTGAGCAGACTCCCATAAGAAGTATATGGCTTCAGAAACAAACCATCAATGCCTGTGAACTAAACATAATGGAAAAAATTCTAATTAGGTAGAATATTTTTTCCTTTTAAGAAAATATTTACATAATTTAAACACTAAGTTAGTAAAGAAACAGGAGGGAAAGATTACACATTTTGAACCAACATATCAAAGAAGTCATAAGGACCTTGCCTATAGTTTGTGAAAGTTTCCCAAGTATTTCCAGTGCTGATGCCAAAACTGGCAAGGAGAGATTCTAACTGGATTGCTGATACTGTGAAATAATGTTCACCAGATGCAAGTGATATTTACTGCAAGTTAGTTTCTATAAATATAATCCATAACAAATATTAATATTCAAAGAACTAAAAAAGGGATATTTATTTTCAGAAGTCAGTATTTCAGAGTGATTTATACAAGTATTTCTAACCCCAGCTAAGTATTATGTAGAAATGAATACACTTTTCAACTAGTGAGAAGATAACTAATATTTTAGCCTATAAAGTCATTATGTAAATTTAACTGGTTTATACTGCAGCCCTTATGACTTGAAACATCTGTTCAATACATGCTTTCCTGATAATACATGAAGTTTCAAACTGTGTATTACAGCATTTTATAATATATTTATAATGTGATGGTTTTGTCCTTTACTAGATAGGAAACTTTTAAGGTATGACCTGTAACAAGATACTGAAGTTATTCCTTACCTCACCATCTGCTCAAATATATTTCCCTCTAAAATTATATACCATTCATAACTGTATTAGAAAATCATCTTCACACAATTTTGCACTTAATTGCATGTATTACTATATCACTGACCTAAGGTCATTAATTCAGCATCATGAAAAAAAAAGACTATAAGTAAGAATCAGAAGGTAGATAAAACTAAAAAGTGGTCAAGTTGGAAAAACACTCATTACAAAGTCTAAGCATTGAATTAATGGTTCAGTCCTCAGGTCTCCATGCTCAGGCTATGGACTCACAGTTTAAACAATTCAAACAGGATACTATTAACGGGTTTCCCATTCCACAAAAGATTAGAGTAAGTCTATTGGAAAAGAGTCATAAGAATGTCATAGAGTGTTGGGAGCAATGTTATTTAATTTTAGGGAAAAATCATTTGAGTAGGCCTAGTTTTCTTGTCTATAGCCCAGCTAGGACATTTTAGACATAATTGTATTTTGGCCTCTGGTGACAATTGAGACCTCAGTGATCTCTCTCGGGTGTTGTAATCTCTAGGACAAGACCACACCTGTGGGAGACGCCAGGGAGAAACCAAATCTTTATTTATATAGTTTTTTATTGTTTTTAGATTTTTATTATCCCCCAGTCTTTTGTTATATCTTGTTTATCTCAATGTGAAGTATTGAACTCTATATTTTATTTGTTATATCTGTTTTTTTATGTATTGAATAAAAGGTGTTATAAGCTAGGGGCCTTTTGTCTTTGCTGCCCAGAGCAGCACTGATCAGACCCAAAGCTCAGCTTCTTCTCAGTCTCATTTGTCTACCTTTTCTGTAATTCGCCGTGTACTGCCGTGGCTCACAAGAGACTAAGACTTACTACAGAGGTTCTGGTAATGTCCCCTTCCCCTGTTCTCTACAATAGAGAAGCAAGCTGAGAACAACATAAAATGAAATATGAGTTTGGAGGCAAATAAAGTGAAGGAAAACAATCTTACTATATAATTAGTCATAAGAGGTCAAAATAAAGGAAACAAAACTTTCCTGCCAGTTGGGAGTATAAATGTATGAGAGCAATTTGCATATACTTAGTAAAAATATTTTTATGCATTTCCATTCATCCAAAGGTACTTTCCCACATAACCACATGAAGCCATATATGACGACATTTCATTAGTGTTATTTACGCTAGCAAACCTAATTAACAATCACCAAGGGGTTGAATAATAAAATGTGGCATATGAACAAAAATTAACTCTAAATGGATCTTAGACCTAAATGTGAAACCTACAGCTATAAAACTTCTAGAAGAAACACAGAAGGAAAATTTCAAAACATTTGTGTAGGCCAGGATTTATTAAAAAGTACTAGCAATGAACGGGGAAAATGACCAAATCTAAAGTCATCAAAATTAAAAACTTCTACTCTTCAAAATGCACTTTTAAAAATAAAATAGAACAGCCAGGCAATGGGAAAAATATCTGAAATATATATATATATATATATATATATATATATATATATATACACACACACACACACACACACACACACAAGTAAAGAAGTCTTCCAATTCTTTTTTTTTCCATTTTATTCTTTTAATTATTGTTTTTTGAGTCATAAGGAAACCTTCACTTCTGGAAGAAAGAATAACATAACTACAGTTAGACTTTGGAGCATGTTCTTGGATCATTTATGATGGCAATCATATTTTCCTGTTCACGAGGTTTGTATGGAGAAATTTTAATCTAGTACTTTATTTTTAAGCCCCTAAGCTGTTTTTGCTCTTGGTATTTTTTTTTTCTTAAATTATTGGTACATTGTAGGTATACAACACATTTACATTTCTCATTGGGAACTTGTACCTTTATGTGATACATCTTGGTTCTTATTTTTTCCCCATTCCTAGCCCTCCCTTCACCCCCTCCACCCTTCCCTATTTACAAAGACTTTATTTCCATTTTTTCCATTTCTCATCATTTCTCCTTTCCCTTCTTTCCTTTCCCCTGCCCCTCCCACTACCCCTACCCCTTTGGAACTTTTCTTCCTATTTTGCATTATCAATTATTCATTCTAATCATTGGTACATTTTAGGTATACAATATAATGACATTCCTCATTGGAAATTTGCACCTTTACATAGTCTCTCTTGGTTCTTATTTTTCACCCTTGCCCAGCCCTCCCTTCAACCCCTCTATTCCTCTCTATTTACAAAGATTTTGTTCCTATTTTTCCATTTTCTCATATTAATTCCATTCCCTTCTTTCCTTTCCCCTACCCCTCCCACTTCCTTCCCCTTTGCCCCTTTTCTTCCTATTTCACACTATCTATTATATATATACTGGTATCGACAAGTAAAGAAGTCTTCCAATTCTATAAGAAGATTAATAAACTAATAACAAAAATGGCCACCAAAGGAAAAAATAGACACTTCACAAAAGAAGATAATCAATAAGCACTTGAAAAGATGCTCAGTAAGCCAAAAATGAAAAACACACTGAAGTAGTGATACATGGCAGTAATATGGTTAAGATTGAGAGCTGATAATACTGGCTACAGACGTTTCCTCACAAAGGATACACAAATAACAAATAAGCATATCCAAAGATGTTCAATATCACTGACCATTAAGGAAATGCAAATTAAAATCAAAACCAGATTTTTAAAACAACTATTAGAATTGCAAAAATAAAAACTAATGGCAAATGTTGGTAAGGATATGGAGAAACAGCATAAATTATACATTTGCTGGTAAGGAATATAAAATGTCTCAGCTGCTCTGGGAAACAGTTTGGCAATTTCTTAACAAAATAGAAAATAAAACACTTCGCATACACTTAGTATATGATCCAGTATTCACATTACTGGGCATTTGTCACAGAGAAATGAGAACTTATTTCTATACAAAAGCATACACATAGATGTCCACAACAGACAGTTTTATCTAAAATAACCAAAAATTAGAAATGATCCACAGTTCTTTCAGTGGGTGAATGATTAAACAAACTGTGCTACAGGGGAGGAAGGAGAGAAGAAATGAGAAGGAAGCCTAAACCTGGAGAAGACCAAAATATTGACCCACAGATGAACAGATAAATTATTTATACAATGGAAAACTGTAAGAGTAATAGAAAGCAATGGCATTAATGAATCTCAAAAGAAAGCTGAACAAAAGAAGCCATGGTCCCTGGATAGTAGCGATGCTTGTAATCTCAGCACTCCGACAGGCTGAGAAAGTAGAATTCCAAGTTCAAGCCCAGACGAGGCAACTTAGAAAGACTCTGCCTCAAAATAAAAAATGAACTGGGGTGTAGCTCAGTGCAAATGTTCAATCCACAGTACTGCAAAAAAAAAACAAACAAAACCACACTCAAAATATTTTATACTGCTTGGATACACCTTGAGACCATAATGTTAACTGAAATGAATCAGACACAAAAGCTTGTATATTTCATGGTATCTCTTATATGAGAAACCCAAAATATAAAGAAAAGGCAAAATAAAGTTAGACAGTAGGGAGTATAGAGACGGGAAGGGCATCAAGAGATGAAGGGAGGGAGAGGAAGGGGATCAAAAATTAAGATGTGCTAAAAGTACATTTGAAAAAGTAAAACTGTTGGGAACAACCCACAGTTCACTATTTGCCATGTACAACCAAAAGGCTAAATAACGTTAATATTACAGTGACACTGAGACATAAAAAAGAGGAACAAATCAAAGACATAAGGCATCAGACTAATGTGCTGTTAAATATATACACACATTCACACACACAGACCAAATACATTTTAGAAAGACTATGCATCACATTCCTAAATAGGATATTAAGATAACAAGTCTTGGATAGCTGTTACTATTTATGTATCTCATCACAAAATTGAAAGATACATGAAGATGTACCAGCCAAATAGTGCTAGTACATAGCTCTGTTCATTAAACAGGTGTTAATCTTATTTAATAGCCATCACTGAATGCCTACTTATGTGTGAGGTGTTCTAGTGAGCTGTACACAAAACAATTGCTCTTCAAAAAGCAACACAGAATTAAAATGGCCATTAGAAGATCAAACAAGGGTTTGGCATTTTCAGGAGCAAATACAAACCTACTATGAATGGAGTTTTGCCAGAAAAATCTGTAAAAGTATAGCTGAAGCAGAAGAAAACAAAATGTGAGCTTCTTACTTAAGAAAGAGAGATAGTGGGTCTTTTGAAAAAGCATTAAACTTATTCATGAGTTAACAGTTCACTGAGATTTCTGATCATAACCAACAGGTACTCAAAAGAGGACCCTCATATGTGCAATAAATATTGAGTTTCAAAAGTACAGTCCTGCAGCTACTATGTAAAAAAGACGTGTTCTGTTTCCATACACAGTTTTACTGCCCAGCCAAGTCCCATATTAAAGAGAAAGGGGTATAAAAGGACTAACAGCAATTTGCAAGAATTAAATGAGCTGCATCCTTGCTAACAAAATTATAGGTACAAGTAAGAAAAGTATTTATTTCAAAAGGTATCTGAAATAAAAGATGAGTGGACCTGGCAGTGGACATTAGAGTAAGATTTATTTCTAAGGAGAAACTATGGTATCTATAGACAGATATCTTAAGCATTCTCAGTTGAGTGGTTCTCAGTTAAGCAACACTGCTTCAGGATGAGGCCACAGACTTATGTAGAGTAGGATGCCTGTACCCAGCATCACAATCTAAAAAACTCATGAGTAACAGTCTACACTTTAAACCCAGAGGGACTTGTCTGCAGCTTTGCAGAGATCCTCAATCCTGTCTGCACAGCAGAAGCACCCAAAGGTCTTTCTAAAAGTTCGAGATATAAATCCTACCAGTTAAGTGAGAATTACTAGGGCTGGAGATCATACATTCTCAACTCATCAGCCAAAATTTAAAAAGGGATTTTCTGTAATTAAACTTTAAAATTCTCAATGTATTTGTAGATTCCTATGCAATTGCAAGAAATAGTACAGACAGAATCCTATGTACCACCTACCAAAACTCTCCCGGTAGTGACATCTTGCAAAACTTTAATGTATTGACATTGACATCGACACAGTCAACATACAAAACAATTCTCTCCTGTTCTCATACAACCAAGCTCTGTTATACAAAACTCTCCTGTTGTCCTTCCATAGACACAACCACCTCTCTCTTCTCCCATCCTCAACTTCTGGTCCTAACTCCTATAAATCACTAATGTTCTTTATTTTATAATTCCATCATTTAAGGATGTTATATTATTCAGTATGTGACCTTTAAAGATTGATTCCCTTTGACTCTGAGTAATTTCCTGGAGATCTATACTCATGATTTAATATTTACCACTGATGAACATCTGGGATATTTCCACCTGGGTTTATTACCAGTAAAGATGCTATGAACATTCCTGCACAAGTATTTGTGTGAATGTAAGTTGTCATATCTATGGGACAAATAGTCAAGAGTACAATTTCTGAGTCATATGGTAATTACATGTTTAGTGTTTTATGAAACTATCATACTGTTCTCCTTAGTGGATATACCAATTTACATTTCAGCAGTAACGTATCAGTGATCCAATTTCTTCACATCTTCTCCAACACTGAGTGTTGTTATTTTCTTAGTCATTCTGATATTTGTGTAGTTATAACTTATTATACCTTTAATTCACATTTCTGTAATATGTACCACTGGTGAATAGATTTTCATGGTTCTTGTCATCTGTGTTCCCTCTGTAGCAAATGTTTCTTATTTCTTGTCCATTTTTTAAACTCTGTTGTTTTGGTGTTTATAGTTTTGAGAGTTATTTTCATATTCTAGATATTATGGGTTTATTTTTGGCTTTGTGGTTTGCAAATATTGTTTCCCAGTCTATAGTTCATCTTTCTGTTTTCCTTTCACAGAACAAATTAGGTCAAGTTTATCAATCTTTCTTTCTATGGATCATGCTTTTGGTGTCAAGTCTAAGACTTCCTTGCTGAGCCTTAGATCCTGAAGATTATATCCTACTTTTTTCCCAAAACTGTTATACTTTTATATGTCTTTTATTAAAGTCAGTGATCCCCTTTGATCTACATTTTGCAACTGTGTTGTTTAGGTCAGGTTCATTATTTTACCAGTGAATGTCCAATTGCTCCAGCACCATTTGTTGCAATGGCTATCCTTCCTCCATTGAACTGCTTTTGCACCTTTATCAAAATTTGAGTTGGCCTTAACACTGTAGGTACATTCCTGAGTTCCATGGCCTGTTTCACTGATCTACAAGACTATGCCTTCAACTAGCACGTTGTCTTGCTTACTGCTGCTATAAAGTAGGCCTTAAAGTATTTTTCAAAAATGTAAATTAGGTCATACCAGTCTCCAGCCTGAAAATCTTCCAACAGCTCCCTAAAACTTTAGACATTCTACCTCCTTATTCAGGCTCACAGACATCTATAAGACTAGATCTCCACCAGCTTCTCAGATTGCACCGCCTCACGCTCAAAAGCACTACCAGTCTTCTGTTTTGTTTTCTGAGCACATCTTAGAAACTCTTATTCACTGAAATGATCTTGCTCTAGATGTTCAAAAGTTTGGCTCTTTGATAGAAGAAGATACAAGAAAATGGAAAGAAATGCCTTGTTCCTGGGTAGGAAGAACCAATAGTGAAAATGGCCATACTTCCAAAACTGCTACACAGATTCAATACAATCCCAATTGAGATCCCAACAGTAAGCAATCCAGATTGAGAACCCAACAGTATATTTCACAGATATAGAGAAAACAATCCAAAAATTCATTTGGAACCAGAAGAGACCTAGATTAGCAAAAACAATTCTAAACAACAGAGACATGGCAGAGGGTATCACAATCCCCAACTTGAAACTGTACTACAAAGCCACTGTGATAAAATCAGCATGGTACTGGCAAAGAAACAGAACCGAGGATCAGTGGAAGAGATTAGAAGAAACAGAAACAACTACAGACACACACAGCCACCTCATCTTTGACCAAAGAGCCAACCATCCTCACTGGAGAAAAGATAGCCTCTTTAATAAATGGATTTCAACTTGCCAAAGATTAAAACTAGACCCCTATCTTGCACCACGCACTAAACTAAAATCGAAGTGGATTAAAGATATAAATATTAAAACAGAAACACTAAACTTGCTGGAAGATAAGTTAGGTAAAACTCTTGAAGACATTGGCATGGGAAAAAACTTTATGAAGAAATCCTCACTAGCACGGGAACTTGCACAAAGAATCAACAACTGGGATCTCACCTTATTAAAAAGCCTCTGCACTGCAAGAGAAACCACCAACAGAGCTAACAGACAACCTACAATGTGGGAAAAAAAATTTTACCAGCTGTTCCTCAGACAAAGGTCTACTACCTAGAATATATAAAGAACTAAAAAAAATCAAACCCCCAAATATAAAGACCCAATTCAAAACTGAGCATCTGAAATGAACAGACAGTTCTCAGACAAAGAAGTAAAAGCAGCAATATATGAAAAAATGTCCAACATCACTGGTCATTCAAGAGATGCAGATGAAAACAACACTGAGATTCCATCTCACCCCAGTAAGAATGGCTGCTATCAAGAAATCAACCAACAACAAATGCTGGTGGGGTGTGGAGAGAAAGGAACCCTTCTTCATTGTTGGTGGGAGTGCAAACTGGTGCAACCATTGTGGAAATCAATATGGAGCTACCTCAAAGAACTAGGATTGGAAGTCCCATTTGACCCAGCTATTCCCCTGCTGGGTATCTTCCCAAAAGAATTTAAAAAATCATACCACAGAGATATATGCTCACCCATGTTTATAGTGGCACAGTTTGTAATAGCTAAAACTTGGAAACAGCCCAATTGCCCATCAACTGGAGACTAGATAAAGAAGATGTGGGGGGGGGTTATAAAATGGAGAACTACTCAGCCATAAAGAATGAGAAACTAGAGACATTTGTAGCTAAGTGGATGCACATTGAGGCCATACTCTTAAGTGAAATAAATAGGACACACGTGTAAATACCGAATAGTTTCTCTGATGTGAAAAACTAAAAGTGTAAATAAGAATCAAAATGTATAATTGATATCGTGAAATAGGAAGAAAAGGCCTAAAGTAGTAGGGGAAGTGGGAGGGGAAGGGTAAAGAAAAGAAGGGAAAAGAAAAAATAGGAGAAAAGGAAAAAACCGAAACAAAGTCTTTGTAAATAGGAAAGGGTGGAGGGGTGAAGGGAGGGCAGGGGAAGGGGGAAAAAATAAGAACCAAGATACATCATGTACAGGTACAAGATCCCAATGATGATTGTAACTGTATTTTATGCCTAAAATGTACCAATAAACTTAATGGAAAAAGAAAAAGTTTGGCTCTTTGTCATCAGTTCTCTACTTAAATGATACCTCCTTTTAAAAGACTTTCTTGACTACTCAGTCGCCCTTGTATAACCACTCTGCAGCACTATCTGATATTTTTAGGCACTTATTTACTTGTTGAATTGTCCCCCTGACCTCAGAACCAAAATGTATTTCACATGAACAGAAACCTTCTCTGTCTTATTCATTAATATACACTTAGCATCTAAAATAGTGCTTGTTACAGAGTAGAACTATAATTAGTATTTTCTAAATAAATTTAAAATGCCTATTTATGAAGTCTACCATGAGTAATAACTACAGCAAAAACAAAAACAACTAACACCTACACATGTAATAAAATGCAGTTTTTAAATCTTCTCTCATTTCCATGATGGAGATTACAACTGCCAAAATCTTTATAACCTACCACGTTTTGTTTGATTACTTCAAGCTCTAGCCACAAAGAAAGAAAATGTTAACTATATCAGGAACATGTGGCATATAATAGATTGGAGTTTTCCCAATGTGGCTCATTGCTGAGGTAGTAATTAGGGCTGCCACATACTTAGTTCCACTCTGGACTTCAGCAGACCAAGCCCCAGTAATGTTCAGTAAATTTAGTTCTAAAACATAATTGTATCACACTATTCTCGATTTAGCTCATGACACTAATTCCTTGAAATTCTAAATAGCAAATGATGGCCTTATACAGATATCATCTGGAATTCTGAAACTGCACACAACTCCAGGACAAAAATGAGTAAAAGCCAAAAAGAATTTCTAAGTGTATGTTTTACTCCCTTGACGCCTTGTTCTGCTCTAGGTGTCCTCAATACTTCAGTTGTTTTTTCCTTTAAGGAGACTAAAGAAATCTGAAAGATTAAAAAAGTATTTACTGTTTATAAATCGTTTCATGATTATATCTACTAACAAAAATTAGCAATTTGTGAAATATGAAGTGTTCCCCTTCCTGGAAAAAAAACACATAAAAACCAAAGTAATGAATTCTTGGCTTTTGCCTTTGATAGATATACACAGACTGTTCTTCAAATGTACTGTTTTTAAATTTTAAAAACTCAATCTCATAAATCAAATTATTATTTACTTACATACATTCAACAATTTGGAAACAACCAAACTTAACTAATTATTTATGAATGGTTTTATTTATCTTTATAAAGTGTTTTGAGATTTCATTCCTATGGTTATGGCTATGCAAAGACAAGACATTCTGGTTTTTATTCCATGAAACTACCTTCATATTTGTGAGGGAATAATATAAGGATGATTGTTCTTTTCTTTTAAGAGTACACCAGATCCATTTATCACAAAAATTAGTGGCATAACAAGGAAATTGTTCAAAACTGAGTAGACAGGTTTTGAATATTAAACATCACAAAGATGCGGGTTTCTTAAATTTCTTTGTGAATTCGTAAAAAAGGAGACACAAAAATGAATTGCAGCATCTTTACTGGGTTCTCCAGGGATTTCACAAATGTTTTTGGAGAGATCTCCCCCAGTTCTGTGCAGCAAAAGAAACATGATGTAAAAAACAGTTAGGGGAAAAACTATTTAAAGCCACACCCACCTCCCAAAGAGCTTCAGTATTAACAGAATAAAATATACTAATGGATACAATCAATTCTACAGGAATATAAAAATAAACATGAAAGTTTACTTCATACATTAATGGAAAGGTTATTATTGCATAGCAAAGAAAATGAATTCTCATATACTATTAAGTTTATACACTAAAATGAACCAAAGAAACTAATTACTTAAAACAAAGAATGGCCTTTGGGAAACACTGCTGTCTAAAAGGATTTAATGGTCAAAGCTTGCCTGGATTAATTTCATGAATTAAGCTAATGAGAGGATGAAGATACTGTTAACAGAAGAGAAAGCTCTCTTGAAATGCTAACCTTGCCATTTCTGTCATATGATGAAAGAAATCAATATCCAAATACAGCATGCAGCTAAAGCTTTTACAGAAAATAATGCCACAGTATTTATAGAGATAGCTTTTTACAAAGCAAACATAAACTAATATGATAGAGAAGAGAAAAGAACAATAGTAAACATTGTGCCCCCAATGAAAATTAAATTAATACCAGACAATGAATCAGGAAGAGTCAAAATATGATCTCCAACCATTTGTAAAGGTATTATGAGCCAATATGTATGTATATATGAGTATGTGTTCAATTCACATTATACATACATACAAAGCCTACAAAGAAAAGATTGTGTGAACATCAATGTCCAAAGTTAAGATGACCTATATGCTAATTTAAAAAGTATAACCAGAGGGAAACATAAGTAGAAAGTTTAAATATGACCTTCTCTGGGGTTTTTTCTCAAAAAAGAAAAAAAAAACATGCCCTTGAAGAATGATCTACATGACACCTACCGAAAGAGAGCCCCAGAAATAAGAATTTGAAAGTAAGACTATACAAAAGAGGGTTTTCTATTGGGGAAGATGGTTCCTGACTTCACATTTTGGTTAACAACAGAAAGAAGACTAAGAGGATTCTTTGACAAATACAATAATATATAAAACTTTTTGGGTTATTTTTAGGAGGGAGAGATTTCATTTTCTTAAATTTACTATGAAATGTGGTTTCCAGAAGGTTACAAGGGTTAGGGACAGGAGGAAGCCACAGAAGGAAAAGCAATAAGAGAACAGTATGAAGAGATACTCAGGGTAAAAGCTCATATTATTGGAAAAGGATTAGTATTTTGGCAGGAACTTAAAAATTTACAATGCAAATCAATAAACTAGTATTTTGATTATATATCAGTATTGCAATATATTTTTCTGATTTGTTTCATAAGTCTATACCAGAAAAATTGATAAATTTGAAGATATTGAAGAATTAGTTTTCAGGACCTGCAAAATTAAGAACCAGATCACAGTACTTGGCCTGAGACTATCATTATCTCAAATGAGATCTCAATATTGTCCTATCTCCAGTGTTTTACAAAACAAGTGGGTGAGAATCAGGTGAAGCAGGTTCTGAAGAAAAATGGTAGAAGAAAGAAAAGAATAGGGAAGAGAATCGTAGATACCTTCTAGGAACTAACACAAATTTCAAGCATATACATCATAGATCTCTACCATGAAATGTAAAGTAAGATTCTCCAAATTCACAGGGATAAAAATGATATCATTATTTAAAGACGAATAACATATATCAAAATGTGTAGTTACGGACAGAGGTGCACGCCTGTGATCCAAGCTACTTGGGAAACGGAGCCAAGAGGATGGCAAATTAAAGGCTGGCATGCCTTTAATTTAGCTAGACTCTGGCTCAAAAAAATTGTGTGTGTAATTTTATTCTACATTCTATTCTATATTTCCACATTTCCCATAGTGCACATATGTAATTTTGGCAATGAGAAGGAAATTTAAATTCACAAATAATTAAAACAACAGAACTGTCCTATATGATATAATGGTGAATACAGGTCTGTCTTAGTCACTCTCTGGTCACTTGGACAAATTACTGGATAGATCCACTTTAAAGGAGAACAGGTTTATTTTGGCTCTCAGTTTCATAAGTTTCAGTCCATGGTACTATGCTTAAATGCAGAAACAGCAGGGTGGAAGGGCGTGTGCAGAGGAAAGCTGCTCACTGCATGGTGGCCAAGAGGAAGATGGGGAAGTAAGGACAGGGAAAGGAGATACACCCTTCCAGGTCATGCCCCTAGTGACCCACCTCTTCCCACAAGACCCTACCTCCCAATAGTCAGTCAGCTTTATTCCCCCACGATGCAATCACCTTCCACATCCCTGCCCATGAGCGTACAGGAACTTTGGAAGACATTCTTGATCAAAACTATGCCACTATAAAAGTGTCCAAAGCCATAGAATGTACAACACCAAGAGTGAACCCTAATATAAACTATGGACTTTGAACGACAATGATGCATGAATGTTGGTGAATCATCAGTGGTAACAAATGAATCTCTGATAAGGAATGTTGATAATGGTGGAGCTCTGCATGTGCAAAAATGGGGATATGTGGGGAAAATCTTCACTTAGTTTTACTGTGAACCTAACATCACTCTTAAAAATAAAGCCTATTTAAAAATCTAGCACAGATCTGACATTATTTATCATGTAACTATATCAATACATTCTCAGAAATATTTAAATGTCTTTTCTCTTTATACATTAGGTCATATTGATGATGACTGGAATATATATGTATGTGGGGGGGGTGTTCTAAATCTAGAATGGAAGTACTAAAGAGGACACTGCAATGAGCTCTCCTAATAAAATAATGTGGCTTATCCAACCTCTAGGGACCATTCCAATTTGGTGATTCTTCTAATTTTTTAGCCCTTGGGCTAAACCAAGGTAACAAAATAAGATTCACAGTTTGCTACCCAGAGCAAAATATGGAGGATAAAAATCTATACTGTCAGTATACAGTAGCCTTACTTTTTATATTTACAGTTATAGAATTAATGTCATTATTATTTTTTTAATGTCATTATTATTAAAAGTATCTGGTATTTAAAGAACTGGTTAATTATAACAAATATTTGCTAAATATATTGTTAGTTACTAGTTCACTATTTCAGTTCATTTCCACATGAAGATAAAAAACAAAAAGGAAAGAGTACTGTATGTACCCATCATCTTAAATTATGTTACAAAAATTGATACCTTATTTTTAATCCTCATAACTCCTTTATTGATCAACCTCATAATTTAAAATTTTTAATTTTTAAACCTTTGTTTTATAGTGTACTTCAAATAAGAATTTTAAAAATGATAACTATTTGGCCATAAGTACCACTACTTATTTTCTTATCTTCATTTTATACCATTTACCATGACTGTCAAGTCAGTGAGTTTTCATTTTTGGTTCCATTTCTCTCTTGTTTCACTTAGAGATTTTAGTCCTGCACTTTGCTACAAGTATGTTTACTTGTCCTACATTATAAAATACAAACAGGTAACAACTATGACTATGTACCCATAGTAGGTAAAAATATAGAAAGTTCCAGAATAATTTCACTTCTCAATATTATGCATACCATATTCAATATGTATAGTCTAACTTTGGGGTTGGAGATGTAGCTCAGTGATAGAGCTTGCTTAGCATCCTTAGGGGCTAGATTTGGTCCTCAGTACCAACAAAAATAAAATTCAATTAAAAATAATAAAATTTAACTTTGTATTAAAACAATGTATCTTATAAAATACTGTACAATCAAGCACATGATATTATGCAGTCATTCAATAAAAGTTTTCTAGTCACTAACGTCCTTGTAATTTTTATCATATTCATAACTTATAAATTTTGTTTTTATTCTTTGGTTTTTGTTTTTTTTTTTTAACTAGGAACTGTTTCCCGTATGCTGCCTTTCTATTTCTAACTTCCTTGGAGATGGTCATCATAGTACAAATTTTTCTGATTCATGAGACATAGCTTCACGTTATTATGTTTAAGTCCAGTAATAAGAAAAACACTACAAAAATTAAATAAAAAACAATACAAATCAACCTAAATCAGCCCTGATACTAAGAGAATCAGAATAAATACATATAATATGCTTGAACATTTTAAGAAACCTTACATGTTTTCAAAAGAGATGTTGACTGAATTATTTCATAGAAGAAACTATTACATTGGTATTTCAACTAAGCCTCTTGAATTATAACTACATTCCTGTGTTTCTGCACTTTGTCTTTCCAATCTCAGTTGTATTTGTTGCCTACAAGATTATTCTTTAAAACAGCCAATAGAGAGGAAACAGCCCCACACCAAAATCCAGACATAATATATAGCCAAGGTACTGTTCTGCTTTGCAGATATATTATGACCAAATGTTACTATCAGAAAACATTACCATACACTTCGTGAACATGTGAAAGTTAAATAAATGTATAAAGGCAAATAAATGAAAAAAACTGAAGATAATGTTTTATCTGACATAAAAACAAAAACAATGAAAACTGTTGATTTAAGCATCTAGCTAGATAAGCAGGAGGGGATGCAACAGGAATTCTGAAAAAATAGGTACTAAAGATTATTTAAACTTTCCATCTTAATGTTACATAGTTTGAAGAACTCTTTACATCTGTATAAGGAGAACAAAGAATTTTGAGGTTAAAAGTATTATAAAATTGATAATATAAGAGTGAACTAGTACAATTTTTAAATATCTGACTTTTCCCGACCAATCTTACTTTAACAGTATCCTCATACAAAGGCAAGAAAATTATATGGAATAAATGAAAAGAGGACCTTTGTCATAAACTTTGAAATATAAAATTCTAATGAAACATCTACAGGAGAATATTGGGGAGGAAAAGATACATTCTTCAATAATAATTGAACTTAGCCTGAATTCATAAGAATATCCTTCAGTTTTGCAAATTGCTTCCCATTTTCTGGGAACCATTCTTTTATGCTAGCTTAAAATAAGCAAAGATTACACAAGTACCATGTGCCATCCTAAATAAGGAAAGGGGAAAAAAAACCAAGTACAATATGGTATTTAAACAGCTGTGTGAAGATACTGGTTAAAACAAGAATCGTTTTTCAGCTGAGCTTGTTATGCTTCATTTTGCTAAATATAAACTAGTGCATCATTAAATTAACCACTGATTTGTAGACTAAGCACAGAGCCCCACCTGCAAATAATCCAATAAACATAATAATTTTTCAAATGCTTGTGAAATTGCCATAATTTGGAGTTGAGATTGTAGAGAATTAGTAAAAATGCAGAAATTATTTTGTAGCTATAGTGGGCAAAATACAATTGTTTTCATTATTTGCAGATTTATTAGAGTGAGCTGACAAATGTACAATAAACAATACATTTACAAATACCCTAGTAAGAATTTTACACCCAGCAATTAATGAAGATTACTGCAGAAAGTCAATCTTTTGGAAATAAACAAAAATGTTAAGTGTTATGTGACCATTACAAATAAATGAAGTTGAACCAGTTGACAAAATGGAAGAAGACAAGTGTGTGCTCAAAGTATTGTACCAAAAAAAATAAAGGCTCCACAAGGTTCCACTGAGTACATTAAAACAGTTAATTTTCTATGTGGTATCTCCTTAATCAAAGAATTAATGCTTATTCATATATATGCTCTAAGTTGTTTCTTATTATGTCAGAGGTTTTTATTTTCCCAGAAAGTAAATAAAAGACTATGGTAAAATATATAATTAACAAAATATGTCCAAAGAAAAATAAATATGCATTTTAAAAAGCTATTGTGTTTTGTAAATTTACTTAGACCATTAGTTCTGTAAATGGACTTCATTAAATCCTCTTATACCAGACAGCTCAACAGTCAGAATTCACCACAGGCCCAGAAACAATGAAGGCAAATGACAACGCACTAAAACCTCTGAAACTGTGAACAAAAAAATAAACCTTTTCTCCTTTTAAATTGTATCTCTCAGGTATTTAGTCACAATGTCAGAAAACTGACAAACATAATGTGGGAAAAGAATTTGTAAGCTCAGTAACCATATAATAAGTATTTCATGAGAGCACTCATTTTTAAAATTCCTGTGATTCAATTATTATCTTTTGTTTAATCTCTTGAATGGAAGAAAAATTCCAGAGCTTTCCACTTAGCCACTCCTATCATAATATCCCTCATTCCGTGGCTCAGAAAACCACTCTACAAGTTCTACAAGCTACATAAGATGTTTGTCAAAGTAACCATTCAAGAACTAGGAAAAGAACCATAAGGTGGATGCAAAAACTCTATAACTAAGTGAAACTGACTCAAGATAAAAAGAAAGAAGGAAGACAGGGAAGAGGGAAGCAAGGGAGAAAAGGAAGAAAGGAAGGAGGGGACTAGGGGAAAGAAAGGAAAGGAAAGAAACTGAAATGGAATGGAATGGAAAGGAAAGGGAAAAGAAAGGAAGTGCAAGGAAAGGAATCCATCATTTGGCCACCATAAGGTCCTATTCTGACCAAAAATGACAGCAGTGTTTTGGGTCCTTCTGAGAATTAGTATCACCCAAGGGGAACATCTCATAATCCTTGAAGAAACTGAGAATTCCCTTTTCCACAGTGTAAAAGTGCCCTGGTCAATGACTTGAATCAAGGAAAATTTTCAGTATATATTAGTAGCAACAGCAATGGTTTATCATCAAAGGGATCCAGCTCCCCCCATTTCAGGGAAGGGCTCTGGATCTGTAAATGGGTGCAAGGCTAGGAATTGAGTGAGAGGTCATCGTGCTCTAGAATGCCAAAGGATATCAGGTTTCTGTTCACCAGAGAGGCTGTTTTTCAGTGACAACTTAGTCGCCACCAATAATTACATGTGGATGTTCCAACATTACAACTGTAAATCTCTGCCTCTTCTGCCTATTTCAGTAATTGTACCCACCCTGCCTCCAACAGTTTCAATGGGACACTCCGCCACTCCAGGATTCCATCATGCCATTGAGATAGAAGTGACCATTTCAACACTGCCACATAGACCACATCCAAGACACTCAGAATGAGCCATCTCAGAATATTTTAAGGACCTTATTGCTCCCTTTACTAATTTATTTCTCATTGCCTGAACTTAATGAGAGAAATAATTTTGGGTTATACATGACACTTTCACTTCAAAGTTCTCTCTTCTTAAGCCTTCATATTTTTTTTTCCTTGTAAGGTTAAAATCATTGTAGTCTGTAATAGTATTCTCAAGAAATTAGAAATTAATCTCACAGAAAAGAAAGGGGGGTCATTCCACAATAAGCATTGAGAAAAATCCAAATGAGCCACAGAAGTTGGGGTTCAAATATAACAGGTAGTCAGGTGAGTCTACATAAATATATTTGTTTCAATTCTATGTCTTCCATTCAATTCTTATGTTTCATATAAGAAAGCCAGAGAGGCTGGAAATTCAACTTGTACTTTGACTCTATAACTCTAATGCTTGAACACTGTTTCTTATTTTCAGCTGCACCAGCATTACAAAACTAAATGGTAAGATAATCTTGGGGTGGAGAGGTCATTATGAATCTGTTTCACTGACTATCCTTGAACTGAGCTTAAAGTCCTGCCCTCATACTTTGTTTTCTGTAAACTCTCCATTGCAATCAAAAGCAACCATCACAGCTCACAGTGCTGTCATTATTCCCATCAGAGCAGCTCATTACAACTTCTATTTTCTATCCCAAAGCTTTTACTTTAGGAATCTCTTCATTTCCAGTAAGAAATTTGATCATTTAAATCACTAAGCCATTTCTGCATGCCATGGCAACTTTCCACTAGCAATGAGAGGAGATCCTACTATATTCAATTCCAACTGGTTCAGATATCCAATCCCAAATTTTCACCTTTCAAGTCATATTTTCAAAGACCATTCTTGGTTAATGTCTATGCAGAAAAGCAGAAACTACTCTAGATATTTCCATCATAGGGAATTTAACACAATTATCAGGCAGCTGTTGAAGGGATTAGACGTGGATATACCTGAAAGTGCAAAAGAAAACCAGAGTAGCAAACTAGAGACAGCTGCCATGCTAGGCTGAGGCAATCACTGTTGAACTTCTGAAAAGATTTCTGAACCTATGGCACATGTGCCACAGCAGGCATGCAAAGCCCTGTCAGCACGTGAGCCAAGCTGCCCCAGCCAAGGTTTGACAAATAATCAGCATGCATACAACAGCAAAGATCACGTGAAATATACAAAAGCATGCCAAACACAAACTTTTACCTTTCAATAAAGCTACTTGTATCATTGAAAGCTTTGTTACTGTATTTTTAAGACAAAAGATGTTAATGCATGAGTTGTTTTTCTAAACAAACCCTCAGTATTCAGGTTTAATTGCAGCATTGGCACTTTGTGATAAAGAAGTGGGTTTTGGGTTGCAGTTTGGGCAATGATCTCTAAAAGGTTCACCATTACTGGTGTAGGGTGTTTACTTTGCTGTTGAATTGCTTAAGAAAAATTTAAGGTGCTTAAAGAAAATTCTTTAAACACATTAATAATCTGATACTTAAAGTTTGTAATTTTAACATTTTATAATTTTCCTGAATCAGTCTGAATTAAATCAAACTGAAAATGAAAGGAAAGGTTGTATAAAGCTTGTTGTAAGTTCTACATGGCCCCATTTTTTCTTTTAAGAAAAACACGTATGCAGCTACATTTTAAAAATCTATATTTTTCTGACCTTGCTTTTAATTAGTATGAATTATGTTAAATAAATATTAACAATATTAACATTTACTTCTAATGCCATTCTTACAGTATATTCATCCAAGCTATGGAAAATTATGGAAACAGAAAGCATATTGGATTATGATTTAGCAATTGTATTTTTCTACATAGGCAAGAATCCAAAAAGCTGAAGAGTAAAAGAGGGCCACTGGTGTCAGCAGAGAGCCCTAAAGGGCACCAAATATCAGTATACTAGAAAGGTGGACCGATTCTGCCCACAATGCAGGTAGCATCCTTTCCCCAAAGTGCCTGGTTAATACAGATAGAAGCTGAGGGAGGACTCAGGCTCCTGGCAAACACTAGCATAGCTCGAGCTCACAGGCAATTCCTGGTTAGTTTAAGGGTGGATGGTCCAGTCCAGTGATTACAGACTGCATGAACACATAGATATTTACATGAAACAGAAAGGGGGAGATAACAGAGTTTCATCCTTCATCCGTATCAGTCAGAATCCTCACATGATAGCCAGTGTGGTGGCACACCCCATAACCCCGGCTGCCCAGGAGGACACCCAGGGCCAGGTTTTCATGACCAGCCCACAGACACAGCAAGGCATCATTTGACCAAAAAAAAAAAAAGAACCTTCAGATGGACGAGACTTTAAGCAAGTCTGAACACGACTAAACCCCTGATCCAAAAATTAATTGCAAAATACATATATGGCTCAGATCAAACCAGAAATGGGTTTTCTGGTTCTGAGGTGCACGACAAACTTTTAAGTCAAAAGATAATGTAGAAGAAATCACTTTTTAAACACGATGCTTTGCCAAGCCTATGGACGACTAAGTCATAGTTATGAAAGTGTTCACTTACCTATTTTAGTTACTAAATGGAGATATATTAAATAGCTGCTGTTATTTACATTTTGAGTGTGGAAATAATAATACTTTCAAATCAATTAATGAGCAAATATATTGTCTATTCGTCACAAAATTCAGCATTTGCTAGAATTCATTGAATAATTTTTAATTAGCTTGCTCATTAGCCAGAAGTTAGCCATCAACATAAATTGTTCCTTTGTAGTAATCACCTTAAATTTGTCCACACATCAAAATAACCAAAGAAGAAAATATCCCTCTCATACCATTCTGGTAATCAGAAAGTTACCATATGGCTTGAGTAAGACTATTTTAGAGTTTGATAGTCTAATTAAATGCTATCAAATAATGTCTGTAAAGAGGGCAAGGCTGAAGACATGCTTACACTTTCAGGACTTGGTGACAAATCATTTGTAATCGTGTCACACTCAACAAAGTGCTGAGAGCATTCTTTTTTCATCCTCACAGAATTCCGGGGGACTGTCAAGCAATATCAAATCGTGACCCTGATGTTTTATAGCTTAAATACCACAGTTAAAGTCCTCATAAGCACTGAAACCCATCTCTGCACAAGAAGTAAAATACCCTTCTACACTAATGTGCTACACATTATAGACTTCTAGAATATGTTCCAAATGTGATACAATGTTATTTCCAGAACACTAAAAAAAAAAAACAAAAAAAAAACATAGTACTGTATAGCAAATCCAAGCAAGACTCCTTCTGGTGAGAAGGCCCAGATTGGGGTAGGAGGTGGAAGAAGCTGAGTAAGAAGAAAACAGCAGTAGTGAAATACCAAAAGTCTAACCATTCCTCAATTTTATATATTTGATTGTCCCAAACACCAACCCTCAAAATAATTCTATAATCTGTTTCAAAAGGGAAGACCATATTCTGCAGGGAAAGGTATTATAATTTTAGGAAATAGTTTCATTTCCAATGTTGGAAATTGAAAATCCGTATTTTCCTAGAATGCTAAGACAGAATATAGTATTAGAAAGAAATCAGATAAAAGCCCAGAGCATTGGCTGCAAAATACCTTTAGGATGCTTTTCCATGCAACGCTCAAGATCTATTTGAGAATAACGAATGATTAACATTTGGGGTGTCACATTCTCCCGGAAGGGATAACAATAACTTTCTGTTTAAAAGAAAAAGAAAAACTTCTATTTTTTCCTTGATTTTTAAATTTAGTAATATTAATTGAAACTCTTTCTTCCCTTATTAACTCTTCATCACTATGTACTTCTGAGCATTAAGACATCTTTTAAAAAATATCCTTGACCTCACAACAACTTCCATCCTGGGAAGACTTCTGTTCATAAAAAGAAGACAAGTCATGGACTGCCAGCCACATATACGAGGCGTCATCAGGAGATCACTCCTAGGTTGCATCCCGCTGGATGATGGCAAGCATCAGATCACCCTGTCGTTCAGGACAGAGCTACTTCTATAAAATGGATATGAATAACTTCAAAAACCAAACTGTGCATTCTGATGTTTCTCCATTTACCTTGGTCAGTGGAATCACCTGAGTCAGAAGCTGGGTAGTCAGTCACACCTCTTTCCATTCCCGCAGTCAGTCCACATTCTTATTAGCTCTACATTTATTCAGTCCTTTCCAACCAACTATCTGAGTATTTGCATGAGCCCACATCATTCCTCACTCCAATTATTTAATCAATTTCCTAACTAGTTTCTCTTTTTCTTGTCCAGGACTCATAAATTCATACTCCAAACAAAGAGTAATCTTCCTAACATCTTTGAGGGGCTCCATACCAGTAGATCCCTACTCTCCTTAACATAGCTCACAAGCCCTTTACAATCTGACTCTGTTTACATGCTCAATCTCTTACTTTATAACCAACAACATGAAACTATCTGAAATTATTTAATTGGCAGTATTTTCTCAGCACCATTCCCTGAACAGTCTTCAAGGAAATATTGTTAGAGATTTCCAGTTTGGACAGGTGATCTACCTCTGTTCTCCAAAACATACTCCTCTAGTCTCCTTCCTCATAGTTATACTATATTGACTTGTTTGTGTTTTTCTCTCATCCCATCCCTAACTATAAGATCTTTAAAATTGGAAGCAGCCTTATTCATATTTATATCATAGTGATAATCATAACATTTGAAGCAAGTGAGACTCTCAATAAATGTTTACTGAATAAATTAACCCTTCAAAATTGGATATAATAGTACACAACTCTGTGCTTTCTTTAAGAAAAGGAGTGGCCACCAAAATATAGAAGAACTAAGAACTAAGTACCTACAAGGTCCGCCCAAAAAAAGAACAGCTGAAAGTTTGTCAGAAATTCCAGGACATGCTTATATAAATCCAGGAAAGTTTACTGACAGAGAAGCTACAGAATCACGCTGGCCTTGACATCTGATTCACCCTTGTTTGCTTCTCCATAACACCAATAGCACCTGTCCATGCTGTGAGTATGTAAAGCAGCACCCAATTGGCTCAGTGTCAGCAGATTACAACCACTATTGAAAGAAAAGGACTTTAATCAAAACCCTGCTTCCTTATGATTTAATCATTGCATGCTGATTAAATAAATAACAGTAATTACAAAGAATGTTTTCCATCCACTCTGAGTGCTCCTAAGAAGCTTGCAACTGCTCAGCCACATCTCTGATTTGAGAGAATCCATTTAATGTCCTCAGTTAAATGAAAATATTCTCAATGGCTAAAAAAAAAAAAATCATTTTCTAAATTATTTATCTTTGAGATTGAAATTCTCAGATGTTTGCAATTGCATCACAGGATTTTTTTAAGGGTCCTTTAAAAAACCTGCAAAACAAAACATTAGGCTGTATCTAAAGTTTGGAGTAATTGTGTAGCTATTACCTTGAATTTCTAAATTCAGAAATTCTTCAATCTAGACATCTAAAAATTAGACTTTCAAAGTCTAAAATAATGGTGAAAACTATATCATTGTCACTTTATTTAAAATACGTAGAATTGCAAAGTGATTATTATAGAAACGTTCAGCATGCTTTCTAAAGATCTATAAAATGCTAAGATTTTTATTTTATCCTTGCCTTTGTGACTAAGTAATATACATTAAAGTATCTTGAATTATAATACAAATCCTTAAACCTAAATGACTTTAGGTTAAAAGGCAAAGTATTTTAAATCCTTAAGTATAATGTGTTCTAGCTCATTCACAGCAATGAATGTACAATACTTTCTTTCCTTTCTGAACTTTTATGATTTCTGCAAGACAAAACAATCCAAAGAGATTTCTCTATAAGAATTAGTATAATAATAGCTTCTAATATGTAGCCATGAGTGCATAATTAGTCTTGAACATGGCCACTAAGACTTTAGGACTTGGTGTTTCCTGAATAATTAACATTAAATAAGAGGCTGTCCCAAATATTCCTTTATCCCTAACTAGTGGGAATAGTATATAGCAGAAAGCTTATTCACAGTAAGTACATTTTGAGGTTGCATTGGCCCTATGATTGGTTAGATATTTAGTTTTTTAGTTCTCATGTTAAAGATACCCTGAAACTGAATTGAACACAAGTGCAAATTCAGCACATTATTATAATGGATTGTGCAGAGAGAACTATTAGTCATTTTCTGCTGCAAAGAAATGAAATGCAGAAGCAGAAGGAAATAACTTAAAAATTTTGGCTTATACAGCCAAATTTGGAAGAAATAGCAAGGAATATCCAGTTAACAAAAATCAAAAGGAACTCAAAATCTGGAAGATGGCAGAAACTGAGACAAAACAATTACAAATGCACTAATATTAGCATATTAATACCAATATACAAATACAACTATGTATTCTCTTTTCACAATGTACACAATGCACCAACCAAAAAAAAGCCAAGCCAAAAACTCTTAAGTAATAACAATGTGAATGACAAAAGGATCTAGTCACTTACAATTAAACAGCAAGCTACTAAACATCTAATATTTATGGATCATGGCAAAAGCACTTCTCCAAAAAATCTGTAACATTAAATATTTACATAATTTTTAGAAAGAAAAATGAAATAATTTAAACATTCAAGTCAAATAGCTAGAAAAAATTGAAGAAAACAAAAGGAAGAGACTGCTAAAGAGATTTTAAAAAAGTAAAATAAATAAATAAATAAAGCTGGTTCCTTGAAACTCTCAACAAACAGATGCAGTACTAGCTGAACTAATTTTTTAAAAGGAGAAAGTAGGATGAACACCCCAAATCACAAACTGAAAAATAAAAGAGAAATAATCACCAAGAGATAAAAGAGAGATAAGAAAAAGGGATATGAAATGAAGTACAGGAGAGAAGTCTATTTTATTTGTAAATAAATGCAAAATATAGATGAAATAAAATTTCATTTGGCAAAATGGACCTTAGTGGAGAGAGAATGTTATGGAGGAAATATCTAAAAGATAGGTTTAAAAATTCATCAATTACAAATAATTCATAAGTGTTTCCTTAATTAAGGCAAGTGATCTTGAAACTTGAAGGTACATTTGAGAAAGCCACCGTTTTATTTTATTTTTTTTGGTACCGGGGATTGAACTCGGGTCCTTGCGCTTGCTCAGCAGGCGGCAAAACCACTGAGCTAAATCCCCGGCCCCTGCCACTGTTTTATTTTTAACACATCAGGATCAAAATAATAAAATTCATTCAAGGTCATGTGTGATACAATTTTTATTTACATGTAATTTCCTTAAATGAGAAATTTCAATTCTATGAGCTCCACAGAAAGGAACCATTTTTGAATAGCTGAAAAATATTCAGTATGTACAACAATCTTTCCATTTATTGACAAAATGTATTTGGATTTTTAAATAAGCAATAAAAGATAAGTAAACTAAAATCCACATGCCAAACAGTAACATCAAAAGTATGTTTTGGAATATTGGAAATCTACTGGAACAACTGCTCACTTGGCTGCTTCACAACCTGTTATTTCTTTTATTAAATATGACTAGGATAAGTCTGTCACATCCATAAAAACATTATCTGAAATTAATATGCAAATTATGGTGCCTGCGTGGCATGCCATTTCATTAATTTCAATTCACTGACATAATTGTGCTCTTTAAAGTTATGAGTTTCTCAAATGCCATACCACAGAGAATGCAATAGTTAGTGAATATTATTTTGCTAACATAAATCCAACAACGGCTTAGTCCAGAGGAAAAAAGTATCTAAGATTTTAGTCACAAAAAATTCACATTTCATGAGTGAATTGTCAGTTGTTTTAAACAACTTTTTAAACTTTTAAAAGAACATCTGTTAATAAAAATCTTGGAAAGTTAAAATGCATAAAAAGAAGAAACATTAAAAATCTGATATCTTTAAACTATGATTAATAATTCTAATATTTTGATATATTTGTATTAATCTTCTTGTATGTACATACATACATTTTTTTCATACATACATTTTTTAAAACATAGAAATCTGAAAGCATGCAAAATATAACTGCTTATTCTATCTTTTTAAATACACTTGTTATACTATTGATATTTTATCATGTCAATAAATAAATTACAAAATGGAATCTTAAATGAATATATAGTATGATAATCATAGGAACCAACCAAAATATTTTTAATTGTTTCAGTATGCTTTAGAGTTCAGGTTTTTAAAAATGTCTCAGCATTTTAAGTCCTTCTGTAATAAAACCAGTCACGTGATTATTAATATTATAATAACCAGCTCTCTGATTATTTCCTCAAAAAGTCTTGAAGTAGAATTACTGAATCAGAGGATATCAATCTTAATATATACAATCTAAATATCTTCCAAAAGGATTAAAGCATTTTATTTTCCCACTATGGGTATGACTTCCATTCCCTTGAGGCTTGCCCCTACTACATATTATTTTTTAGCACTGTCAATGTGGTAGATCAAAATAGCATCTCACTGTTGGTTCATTTGCATTTCTTTATTAGAGAGGTTGAACCCTTGTGAAACTTTACTGTCATAATGATCTGCTGGAATTTTAACTTAAATTATTATGTAGTTTTGCCTATAACTGAGTAGTGAGCAACAGTGCTATTTATAATTTATTATTGCTTGAAGTCACATATGGTAAAACATTCATTCTGTGCTTAAATTATGTACAGTACTTTTTTCTAAGTTACATTTCATAAAATCTAAACCCAATCAGAGTAAATTTCTTCCCTCCTCACTTGCTGCTATTTTTGAGGTCTATAAAGACATAAGGAAAATTATACTTAATAGAGTTGTATCTATTTTAAGTCTTTTGAAGCCAATCAGTTCATTATAATACCTCAATTAAAAATATAAATTATCCAAATGTAAGAGACTATAACCAAAAAAAAAAAAAAGATACTTAGCAAATGAAAGATTTGATAAACGGTTTTTAAAAACGTTTTCAAAACTTCAGAAAAATATTCTGATGAAGACCAAGGATTAAAATTAAAATATCTCTTCATGTCACACAATACTGTTATAATTATTTAAAACTGTGGACATATGCTGAATGTCCTTCCATAAGTCAAAGTTTCAAGGTAGCTCAATTCTCAATTGTCTCATAATATGCATTTCATAAACCATCTTCAACTGCTGATAATATATTCTCCATTGAAATTTTTAATTTTCATACACATTTTTCCAAAGAAGACAAACAGTCAACCGGTATATAAAGAGACATTCAACATCACTAATGATCAAGAAAATATAATCAAAACTACAATGAGCTATCATCACACACTTGTTAGGATGGCTATTGTAACAAAGAAAAAAAAACTGCTATCAAGATTGAGGAAAGTAGAACCCTGGGCAATGCTGGAGAGAATGTAAAATGAGGTAGTAGCTTCAAAGACAGTATGGAGGTTCCTCCAAAAAATATTTCTTTTTCCGGTACCAGGGATCAAACTCAGGACCTCGTCCTTCTGAGGCAGGCGTGGCGCCACTGAGCTAAATCCCCGGCCCCAAAAAATATTTTTTTAAAGAATTATCATTTCTTGTGGGAATTCCATTTCTAGACAGTTATCAAAAATAAATAAAATCACAATTGCAAAGAAGGATTTGTACTCCCACAATCACGGCAAGATTTTTTACAATACTCAAGACAAGGAATCCACCGAGTATCCATCAATGAATAAATAAAGAAAAAATGTCATATACATACACAGAAACTTTATTCAGCCTCTAAAAACAAAATAGATTCTTCCATATGCAAAAACACACATGAAGCTGGAGGATTACACTAAGTGAAGTAAGTCAGGCAGAGAAATAAAATGCCGCATGACTCCACTTCTATGTTGTATCTGAAAGAGTCAAACTCCTAGAAGCACGAAAAGTATGAAAAGTGCTGGGTGCCATGGAGCTGGGGAAGAGACAAGGGGTGTAGCTATCCATCTGATATAAAATTTTAGATAACCAAGATGAAAAGTTTTAAAAGATTTTGTGTACAGTACAACATTATGTTTTGAGTTAACAATACAAAAAACTAGCTATACACTTAAAAGTTTTCTGAGGGCTTAAAAAAGGATATTGAAGAAGGCTGGGCATGGGGGTGAGTACTTCCAGCTACCCCAGAGGCTGAAGGAAAAGAACTACTGGCCTGGGAGTTGCAGATGAGCCTGCATAACACAGTAAGACCTCATTTAAAAAAAAAAAAAAAGAGCTATTGAATAAAAAATACTTTGTCATGAACTAAAGTGATCTTTTATGAATATGGCATAGTAGAAGTCACAGGGTAAAGGACAAATTAAAAGGAAAGCAAAAGGTAGAAAAGGGAGAAAAAGAAAGGAGCTGGGCCTTGCTGGTCCCTCCAGTTTTGATCCCATTTGGGTCAACAAGGGAGGCAAAGCAAGCACATCAACAGGTTTGTCACTGTGCTTTTGTGGCTAACTCCCTCTCAACTTTCTGGGATTTTTCTTTTTCCAGAGAAAGAATATTCACTGGGAAAGAGCTACTTCTCTTTTTCACAATCACAGCCAGTAAACAAAGCACAAGATTTTATTGAAAAATACACACCCATGACAAAAATAACCAAATAGTTTCTCTGGTGTGAAAAACTAAAAGTGTAAATAAGAATCAAAAAATATAAGTGATGTATGAAATAGGAAGAAAATGTTTCAGGAGGGGTAGGGGAAAGGAAAGAAGGGAAAAGAAAAAAATATGTGAAATGGAAACAACGTCTTTGTTAATAGGGAAGGGTGGAGGGGGTGAAAGGAGGGGAGGGGAATGGGGAAAAATTAAGAACCAAGATACGTCATGTAAAGGTTCAAGATCCCAATGATGAATGTAACTGTATTGTACACCTAAAATGTACCAATAAACTGAATGGGGAAAAAAACAACCTTTTGAACTTTGGTCTTGACACTAAAGGGATAGAAAACAACAAAAGACATTTTGGAATGCAGTTGCTGACTGTTTATTGATGATATGTTAGAATTTCTATTAATTTTACTAAGTGTGAATAGGTGGTCAGAGATATATAGGAAAATGTTTATGTCTTTTTCTCTAAGTATGCGCATTTTAAGTATTTATCTTTAAATGTTGAATCCCAAACTGCTGTCTTAAACACCAAAATGTAGCAAGGTACACTGATAATATTTGGAGTGTTTAAAATGAGGAAAACTGCTATTTTCTTGACATTGTGGGGAGAAGGGGGCATAAATATTTGTTAATATTAACATGAAATACAGTGGAGTAGATACTATTAAATTATATTTAGACAACTACTAACAGTCTTACTGAGTGCAGTGGTCTATAAAGGTGATCCCTTACACTAAACCATTAAAACTTACAGTTTTTTAATCATTCCAATTAACTGTCTAGTAGTAAATATTAGTGAGATTGCAGTAACATTAGAGTTTCAACTTTACCTTTTTATATTTGATGTATTTCTTATACTGTTTTTAAAATGTTCTGGTATTTATCATGGACATGATTTAAAAAGTCTCTTTCAAATCCAATATCCCTCTTGCCATTCTTATCAGAAGGTAGCTATTCTTTGTTGAGTAAGCAAAATACTTTCTGTAAGAGTCACTGGCTCACAGACTCACAGGCAGCCCTAAGTAAGACTCTAACAAGAGCCATATGATTTGTGACTGCCCCAAGTACTGTCTCTTTTTATTAATTTATTATGTACATTACAGAATTTCTCCACTGTTTTCAAATATCATTTTTCCATCCATGTGATTGATATATAACACAATAAAAATGATACTAACATTATATTGGCTACACATCAATCCTATTCACTTACTGTTTTCAGACACATATTTCACTTTGTATAATTTATAAATACATTTTTTCTATACCAAACTTGAAAATATAGATCATTTTATTTTCTTCATACATATACCCCTCTCCTTACTGAGGATCTAACTCAGGACTTTGCCTATACAAGGCAAGCGCTCTGCCTCTGAGCTACATCCCCAGACCACAAAATGGTGGTGTGTGCGCGCGCGTGTGTGTGTGTGTGTGTGCGTGTGTGTGTGTGTGTGCATACTAATAAAGACTTCATTGAATGTAGTGAGTGGTGACAAAGAACTAACATTTAATTCATATAAAAGTTATTTTAATTAAATATTGGAAAATAAAACAAATTATGTTAATATTCAATACACACACACACACACACACACATATATATATACATAGTCCACCAAAACATGTATACATCAGGAAAAGAAAAACTTGTATAAATATTTTAATACTAAATTTATTGAGATATCATGAGATTAAGACAAGTTACCTTTGGCCACTGCAATTCTAAGAGGTGCTCAAAGTGGTGGCCATTACCTTCTAGACATTTACAAGTACAGTGAACTTCTGAAGTATGCATATTTTTAGTGGACTCTGTGTATATATATATACATGTATGTGTAGATAAATAATATGTAACACACATGAAACTTATGCAAAGCATACAATAACAATTAGGAAAAATTATTTGACATTGTGATATTTAGGAATTAAGAAATCCCAAGACTGGGTTTCAAAAGAGAATTTTGCCTACAACCTGTTATTTTTCAACAGCCTAAAATTATATAGAATATGATTTCATTGTTTACCAAAAACTAGAAAGATATCGCCCAGGTATTTTAATTTAAATAATTATCATATAAATAATTGTTTACAGGGCAAATGACTTCCTCCACAATGAGGTCCCTAATAACAAACTTTGGGGCTTATAGATTATATTATTTTGACTATCATGGCTTTTAAAGAGTAGGCTCTCCTAAACCCAAGTCAGAAAACATAACTAAGTACAAAGGAAGATGTAATTCCAATTCTATATAATTTATGGAAAAGAAAATACCAAAGGTGTACACATCTGTTATCTCAACACTCTGGGAGGCTGAGTCAGGATTGACAGTCTCAGCCTGGGCAACTTAATGACTACTGAGACCCTGTCTCTAAAAAAACAAAAATAAAAAAGGGTTGAGAATAAAGTGCAAAGGGCCTGGGTTCAATCCTCAGAGCCAGAAAAAAAACAAAACTGAAATACAATGCCTCATTTAACTTACTTTGTAAGAGTTCACTGAAATCAGATGCAGGTTATATGTATACATGTACTACTGTAATAAAATAATTTCTATGCTTTTATTAGCTTGTGTTCCACTCCCCTTGCTGCATGTCACTGTTACAACTATTCTGAAAGGTACTGAGACTAGTAATTCATCTATTCATCTACTTTATTACCCATGAACACTGAACTATATCTTTCATAAAACTTGGAACAGAGCAAATGTGCAACATGAATAAATGAAAGCAATATAAATATAGAAACATTTAACCCACAAACACAGTATTTCTGAAAAAAGACAAAATATTTTAAACTATTTACAGAAGTAAATTAGAAGCAAGGATGTAAACTTATTATACCTTAATAATTTAAATGTTATCATCAAATCTCCTGCCGTAGCCAAAATAAGTGCAGAGGTAGAAAAAAATGAGCAGTCATTTTTTTTGAGGTCAGAAATGGAAGCTAAGTACCTGAAGCATGCAAGAAATTCTGAACTTTCTAGATTTCACATTAAAAAGCTCAAAATTTCAAATTGAAACTGAAAATTTAACTACGTACCTGATCAATCACCTGTTTAGTAGGGAAGGAAATATAGAAAATATATGGGAATAAATCATTATGAAACACAGGAACCACTCACATTTCTCCATTATATCATCATTTAGGGAGAAAATATAAACCAATTTAGTAACCAATTCATGACCTCTTGGTCATAATAAAACTAATGAAAGTACAATAATCCAATTTTACTAAGGGAATTTGTATGATTTTTTTAAAAGAACGTCATTGGGACCAATCTCTCAGAGTACAAGCTCTTAAAAGTTGTTCTGAAATTTGTCAATACAGCTGGGGTACTTCGCAACTCAGTTGCAGGTTCCAATGGAACATTACAGATATTAAAAATTTGACAGAATTCAGGAAACAAAATTCAAACAGCATTACTGCAATTATGACATGTTACAATGAAATCCATGGTACCCAGAAATGAATAGGAACTTACAAAATGATCATTAGAAATGCATTTACGTGATTATGCAGTTTTCCCCAGCAGGAAAGTAACTGTTTCTTCTTGTTCTTTACTGGCACAAAAAGTATTTCAGAGGCCACAGATTTTAAAACCATTACAAAGTCTGAAGAATATAAAATAAATGCCCACAGATAAAGGAAGGACTTATATCTTATAAGCCCCACTGAAGCATGACTCAGATTTAGTTATATAAAGGAGAGGTGTGCTGTATCTTCAGGAAGGTAACACCTGGATACAGTGCTGAATAAGTGTGTGTGCCCATGGGTGGGATGTTCATAGAGCTGAAGGGAAAGAGATGTATGTCTTGGGAAGTGATGTGGATAATTACTTGTCATTAAACAGTAGAGTGATTGCTGCAGCAAATTTCCATGTAACTATTCCACACAAAACCTCATCATGCCCTTGGACTTACTAAACATACACAGATAATCTTAACAAAAAGTCAGCAGTCAATGATGCATCCCACTTAAAAGGAAGATCAATGTTTTATTATTTAGTCACACAAAAGGCAATAAGACTCTGCATATTAATAACAGAGACAAAACACCATTGATTTTTACATTAGGAAGACTTTGGTAAGAACTCAAAATCTGCATTTTCTATTGGCTGAGATGATGTATCTGATAAAATCTACAATGATTTACAATATCTTCCTATCTTTTGTAAAGTCTTTATATCCACTCATATATATTCGGATTTGAATTTCATAATAAGCAAAAAAAAATTTTTAACCATTTTTGTTGCTACAGGATGTTGGGTGATGTCAATGGTCCATTGACAGTTTTCTGAGTAGCAAAAGCAATGGCAGAGAGATTGATCTGAAAGTTCCCAAATACCTTGGAAAGATGAGGAAGAAAATAAATAGAAGGGTAAAGATGAGGAGAGGAGAGAGAAAAAGAAAAGAGAAATAAGAAGAAATAAAACTATAAAACTCATGATCTCAACAGGACTAGAAGAAAGAGAACTTTGAAATTTCTAATTAAGTGTAGGTAAAACAAAAATAAGCCTACCTGCTGCTGTTGCACACTTTTACTACAGTCTTCATAGACACCAAGAACAGTTCAGGAGAAATAGTACAGAAAGAGAAGATAATTTGAAACGACAGCTAGAAAGAGAAGGTCGGCCCTGTATGTGAAAATACTGAGGTAAACAATGAAAGTGTATAACAGGGACAATAGAGAAGGGACTTGGAAAGTCACATGAGACGTGGCAAGGTAACCTTGGAAAGCTTTCACTCCCGAGAGAAAAAAGAACTAGAACAAGAAGAGAGGTTTATTTGGGAACAATACATTAGAGAGGTAAAGAAGAAAGGAGGACATCCAGAATATGTAAAACAAAATAAAATGAAAACTTTATGATCATACAACAATTCAAAAGTTATGCCATCCAGTAGAAAAACAATACTGTGCTGATGCTGACAAAATGATCTTGAACAAGGAATGTCACTGCCATCCTCACCCACTGAAAGGGAAAATAATATTCAAAGAAAATTGAAAATGAGAACCAAAAAATCCAGCTGATGAAAATTCCACACTTTCACCAAAATATGGGTGAAACTTAACAATATTATAGCCCTTAAAACAGAATTAAATATCTACAAACCTGGTGTTTAGATGAAAAACTACTGCGAAATAAATTAAAAAGTAGGAAGAAAAATAGATAAAAGCTTTAAAGAGGAAGAAATAAAACAAGAGTTGGTTGAACTCAAAAATAAAAGAAAATACCAAATCATGTTACAAGTGTAAACTGAATTCCATGCTGTTCAAAGGAAAATTGATTCAAAAGAAAATACACTTAAGGGATACCAGAAAAGTAAAAGAAAATCAACCTAGTGAATAAAATGAAATGGAGAAACAAAGTAAAACGTCCAGGGATAAAGTAGTTGAAATGGAAAACAAGTAAAAGAAGGTCTACTTATATACAAATTGAATTCCTGAAGAAAAGAATTTTCAAATTGAATAGCATTAATATTTGTGACTTTAATTAAGTATTCCAAAAAAAAAAAAAGGTCAAAAACCACGCTCTGAAAGGGTCCAATATGGACAAGAGAAAAGGATTTACAAAATTTAACTCAAGAGCCATAGTCTAATAAAACTAGAGACATTACAGACAAAAAAAAATCCTCAGAAATGATAGTCAAAAGATCAAAGAGTGGGGAGGGGATTTAGCTCAGTGGTTCCACCACCTGCCCCACAAGCCCAAGGACCGGAGTTCAATTTCTGGTACCAAAAAAAAAAAAAAATCAAAGAATATTTACAAACAAGATTCAAAGCAAAATATCAATAGAGCAACATTTTTAAAACTCCATGAAATAAAGTACAATTATTTATATTCAGCCAAGCTGCCTATGAATATCAAAGCTATAGAAAAAATTTCAAATAAGCAAGAATTCAAAAATCCTTTATCCTCAAGCTGTTGAATAATCTATTAAAAGTTGAAGTTAATCTACCTGAGAAAAAATTAGGAAAGTAAAGTTTAAAAATCTCTATATCTATATCTTTATAAGCAATGAAAGAAAGGTTAAGGATGAGAAAACAGGTTAGATGACATGATATATATTAAGTGCTGAATGTTCTCAAAAAGTAGAGATAATCCAGATAAAACAATGAGATAAAAAAATACAGGAAAACAATCGAGTAAGCTTTCCATATAGGCAAGAAGTAAATAATACATTAGAAGCTGAAAAACCAAATATTAAAGTGCAAATTTTTCAAATGGAGAATAAAGATATAAGTAACTACATAAATACAAACATGACCACTGGACCAAAAATAAAACCTCTCTATAAAAAAAACTTCAGAGAAAATAAAAAGAATTAGTATAAAGAAATCCAGCTCACATAATAATTATAACATTAAACTATATGACAGAATTAAGGCCAGAGACATTAGTCTTTTTAATAAATGTACAAGCTCATAACCTACTAACTTAAGAAAAATTTAACTACAAAAAGAAAAAGATTTTATCTGACTCACAAAGCACAATGTATCTATATAATCCATACAAAGAAACAGATTTTTAAAAATGAATAAGAAAGCCACTATGGAAATCAGTATGGAGATTCCTCCAAAAACTAAAAATAGAAATTCCATTTGACCCAGTTAGTCCCCTTCTAGCTATCTTGGATACACGCATGCCCGTGTTTATAGCAACACAATTCATAATAGCTAAGTCTTGGAAGCAGATGAATGGATAAAGAAAATGTAGTGTCGATACACAATGCAGTACTTCTCTGCCATAAAGATGGATAAAATAGTCAGTTGTAGAAAAATGGATACCCCTGAGACTGTAATATTAAGTGAAATAAATCAGACACATATGCTTAAATATCACATGGTTTCTCTTATATGAGAACCTCAAAATACAAATAAAGTGCAAAATAAAGACTAGACGACAGGAATGAGGCGGATCTTGGACACACGGGAAGGGATCCTAGAGATGGAGGCAGGTAGGAGGAAGGGGAGGAAAATGAGATTTAAAGAAAGAATCGAGAAATGTCACGTTCATGTACCAACTCTCCACAATGATGGTAATCGTGTACTATAAACATGAAAATAATAGGAATTTTAAAAATTAAAATGCCCATCTACTTACAAATCTTTCAAACCTTTTTTTTTTTTTGGTACCAGGGATCGAACTCAGGTCCTTGTGCTTGCAAGGCAAGCAATGGAACCACTGAGCTAAATCCCTGGCCCAAATTTTTTTTTTTTGGTACCGGGGATCAAACTCGGGTCCTTGTGCTTGCGCAGCAGGCAGCATGAAACCACTGAGCTAAATCCCCAGCCCTCTTTCAAACCTTTTTAAGCAGCTCTTAGGTAGAAGGGTAAATACATGCCCAAACTTAAAAAAAAAAAAAAATAGCTTTCCAAAAAAATGAAAATTGAGTCTAAGGCAGTATAGGGTCACAAGTGTGAGCCCAGCCTGGGCAACTGAGGGACTTGGTGACACCCTGTCTCAAACATATTTTTTTTAGAAAGGGCTGGCCACATAGCAGTGTAAAGTCTGTGGGTTCAATACCCAATACCACCAACAAAAATAAAGATACTATATATAAGATTTTTAAAGCACTGGTCAGAAGAAAACTCACAGCACTAAGCATTACTATCAATAAAACCTGAAGAATAAAAATAAATGAATTCTATTTCCAGGTCAGGAAGGCATTCAGAGTAATAAATACTAATCAGTATTATACAGTGTTTGATATGTGTCCCCAAGGAAGTAGACTAACCCAGGGCCCAGGAACACTATAGGTTTTCCTACTTGACTCAGACAGTTCCAGAGTTCGTGGGAATTTAGCTTCCTGGAGATCTGTGGCCTAACTGACCCAGTGTATGAGATACCAGACTACTACATTTATCATGCTTTTAGTCTTTCATGTCAATTTCTTTCATTTCCCTCACTTTTCAATCTTATCTCAGTACACAGAAAAAAAGGATGAGAAAGGTCAATTTCAGGCAAGATCAGTCACACAATAATGGAAACCAAGTTTCAGACACAGCTCTTCCTCTGCAGACATGACGCTCTTCCCTGCTGATCACCCCACCCGAAGCTCCGACAAAAAGCTTTCACTGGCCTTGGAGTCTGAGTCAGGAACAGGTTGTAGGCCAGATCCCATGAGTTGAACAGAGGTGCACACTTACTGACGCTCTTCTGTAATTCATAATTTTAACACTCACACAAGAAGCGGCTGAGATAGGATCGGCCTTCTTACAGGAAAGATATAAATTAGAGCTAGGTTTTAGCTTCCCTCACCTTCACTTTTAAGATATCCTAAATGTTCAAAACCATATTGCACTAAATGGATGCACCCTTATGTAAAAGCAAGAAAGAGGGTGAATACAGAGTACAGTACCTCTATTATTACCAGTGGAGAGTCTTAAAAGGCAACTGGATAACATGAAACATCTATGAAGTGTGAATAAAACAAAGCTAAATGGCAAGTGGATAGGAAGAAATATTTATATTACAAACAACCTAAAGATACTATACATAGAACTCAAAATAAGAATGAGCAAAATTTATCAACAGTTTACAGATTAAATAAAAATAAATATAATATGTACCAACACCCCATGATGAAAGCAATCTTTATATAATGCAAACATGCTAATAAAAATTTTTAAATGTTTATAAAGACCTTGAAGAAAATATCAGGCATCACTAACAATTTTTAAAATATGAATTAAATCAACAAATTCATCCTATGAAATAATAAACTTTAAATAGCTTCATAATTTCCAGGATTACTGAGATTGTGGGGAAACTGTCATTCTAATAAACACTTGATAGGAATGTAAAACAGTATAACTTTATTGGAGGGCAATATTACCAGTAATGATAAAAATTTAAATTTGCCTATAATTTTATCTCCACTTCTAATCATTTATTCTAAAGACATACATTACAAAGAAACACATCCATGGATATTTATGGAAATATTGTTTATAGCAGCAATAATTGAAAATATCTTAAATGTCCATCAATAAGAAAAATCATTAAAAAGACTAGGCAATACACACAGCAAAGAACACTTCACAGTAATCTGAAAGAATAAATTTGAGCTGCACAGCACAGAAAGTTCTCATATACATTGTAAGATAGTAACATTTATTATGAATTTTTACATGGTGTGCAATAATATGAACAATTTGATCCCTCATCAAAGCCATAAAATTATATATCTCTACATGTACACACATACTTTCATATAAATACACAGAAATAAAGGTCTGGAATGTCACATACCAGATTGATAATGGTTATCTATGGAATATAAACTGTGGATGGCTTAAAAGGATAAAAAGATAATTGTACTTTTAAACCAATATGTATTTATTTCACATTTGAATTTTTGTCAGAAATAATTTCATACATATTTCCATAATTTCATCTCAAGTTATTTTAAGTGAATAGTAGATAAAGAAATAAAGACATTATATGTTTAAAATGTTTTGTATACTTTTTAATTATGATGGCACAACCTATTTTTCATTTTCAATTATATTTTTTGGTTGTTTACTTATCTTTGATTTGGGGCAATTCTTCAATACTGTCTTTTATTTCAAAAGCTGTCTAACAGTAAATCTGCTGAACTTTATTTTGTCTATAGTGATGATTTGATTTCATGTAAATGGCAACATTTTTCAATTTCAAATTTTTAGTCTTTTTTATACCCATGTATTCAAGTTTGTTCCTGTTTTGTTGCATAATTTCTTCTTTTCCAATAAAAGTTATTTCCCAACTTATCTCCATGAAAATTAAGAATACTTGTTTCAATCATCAGACCTTTCATTTATTTTACCAAAAAATGAATTCATTTTCAAATTAATGATTGATCAAGTTGTCTTTCCCTAAAATAGATTTCTTCATTTTTTTTTTTAAGAATGTTGGTATCCATCTTCTTTTTTTACTAGCCAAAATGAAGTAACCCAAGGAAAACTAGCCTTGCCTGGTAGACTAAATAAGCAAAACTAATGGAAAATACAGAATAGTAAGCATTATACATTTTTAATGTTGGTTCTCTCATTGTTTCAGTTTGAATATTTGGCCTTCAGAAATTCTTCAGTACTTTCTGATTCAGTAAGATTTTTTTAATACAAGAAAATCCCATCTAATGCAATGAAGATCAGCAGTTGTTATAATAAGGAAATATCAGAGTGTTTTTAAGGCTGAGAATCATAAAAAATAATACATCATATTTAGCAGCTTGTTTCAATTTAAACACCTAAATATTGATTTGCTAGTCTTTTGAAGCTATTCAAAGAAAACAATTATTTAGGAATAGCCAATAACTGTAATTACAGTATCATTCTCTGATGATATTTTTCCTGTCTCCCATGGCTCCTAGAAAATGCTGTGTACTATCTAAATGACAACATTAAATAAATAATTTGTCTGAATGCATGAACAGACAGGGGAACAAATGGATGAATGAAAATGAATCAATCATTCATCAGAAAGAACTAAGTCTGGCCTCAAAGTGGTCAAACATGGAGTGTCTTAGTTACCCAAGGTGATCTGAGAAAAGATACAACCTTACATCTAGGAGCAGATTTTAATTCTTTTCATTAACATTAGCAAGAGCAGAAACAATAATGACACCAACAAGCATTCAGTAAAATTCTGCCGTGTGAGGAACTATGAGGTTAACCAAAGACACACAAACAGAAAAATGACTTGCTAGATGCAAATCCACTTGGAGAGCTGAGATGCAGAAAAGGATATATGACAATACAGGGCTGCTTGTACTAAGTGGCAAGTAGGCGAGACAGAGAACAAGGTGAGACAAAGAAAGAAGGCCAGGCCAGAAGCATAGGAAAAGCATTTTATGCGGATGGCAGGACCTCAGCTCTGGGAAAGAAAATGTTCTGCAATCAGCTATATAGTTGCAAAGATGACAGCTGCTAGCAATGGCAAGATCAGTTT
Organism: Heterocephalus glaber; assembly: GCF_053883595.1. Taxonomy (NCBI): domain Eukaryota; kingdom Metazoa; phylum Chordata; class Mammalia; order Rodentia; family Bathyergidae; genus Heterocephalus; species Heterocephalus glaber. The sequence continues at coordinate 18,026,639 of NW_028258156.1, read as the reverse complement.
AGAAGACCAAAGCGTTTATAGGAACAATGTGTGGAAGTCACACATTTTGATTAAGGAAAACAAGCAAACTAAAATGCTATTTTTTCTTCTTAACACATTCTCTTTTTTTGCTATGACTATCAATATTTTAGATGAACATGTAACATTAAAGTTCAACTATCCATCCCTACTCTTGTCATTCTAGGTATAATAAATTGTTACCACACATAAATGGGGACTAAGTTTTCTGAGTGATCAATTACATTGGTAGAAAGAATCAATGGATATGTCATGAATCAAAATCAGATATAACCAATAAACATAATGGTAAAAGTTGGTAAGAAATAATTTAAATTAATTTTAATGACTCAAAAGTCATTTTAGGATCTTGTACCATAAATGTGAAGGAAAGAAAAATAGCCAATCTCTTATTGAGTACCATTTACTCAGGCATTAGAGTTTGTGGTTCTGGTTATTTTACTCGTATTATATACTTTGTGAAATATTATTATTCTTGTTTTATGAATAAAGAAATCCTGGTTTGAAATGTTCTTTATCTATTGAGAGACAACCAGCAATAGGTCTGATTTTACATTCTTGTCCCTTTGTCACAAAGTAGCATATTTGTGCATACATGGACTTGCTTAAGAAAGATTTTCCAAAAATAAATTCAGTCAATATGAGCATTTATTTTGAGTCTCAAGAATATTGTCCCAGAAGTCAATAACTACCTTTTTTCTTGATCCTGGTACACTCCAGGTGAGTTCCTCTGGATTTTATTTGTATAAACGATTCTTCCCTCAAACTAAATTACTGTAAAAACACTTACCACAAAGGAAATTGCTAACAAAATCATTATCTACCTCAGTACAAACTAATGTTATTACTTTCAGGAAACAGAAGCAACTAAATTACATAATAGAAATATTAGTTTAAAAGGTCACTGGATGTCAGAATGTATCATTTTATAGAAGTCTCCTGAGACATTATTCATCAGAAATTATAATGCTTCCAACACGAGGATCAATGCCATGATTCAGCAGATCTCCCTCTTGCCTGGCTCATGCAGCACCAGTCATGCAGCTGTGGCACAGGAGGACAGTTATACTTTCTCTGAAATACTTCTCTCAACTTGCAAAGAAGAAAAAAATCAGAGAGGCCTCTTTATTAAGTCTCTTTTTAACATAAATAAGCCTCCCTTTATTAAATATATCTGATTCCCTATATTAACATAAAGGAATACACACACACACTTGCTCTAGAAGGGACCATGTGACAGATAAAGAAACTAAGACCCAGTCAAGTAAAGGGTCTACGCAACTGAGGTTGCAGAAATAGTAAAGGAAAAAACTACAAGTGATTAAATCATAATATTGCCTTCAGTTATTCAGTACAACTGAACGTAAAAGGGAGATATGAAAAATGGTGATATTTTCATTGCTCTATCCCATTGAAATACATCCTTCAACTCAACTGCACCTCTCCTTTTAGACCCAGACTTACACAGTGAAGGTATTTTGGTGAAAACTGAACTGTTAGCCTTCTACACTACAAAATACTTTCCAAACACTATAGTAAGTAGGACTGGGAATCAAACAGCACTCAAAAACCATATCAAACCATGGTGCCTATGTTAAAAAAAATAGGAAGAACTAAATGTACCCCACAAACCTAATTTAGGATGTTTATCTGGCAATTTTAATTGGCAAAGAGATATAAATCTTATGTAGATCACTAATACTACCATTTTGTGTACAGAATACTGAAAGCACAGTTCATTGTAACATGCTAAATATAATCAAGAAACTCTAGTAAATGGGAAAAAATACTTACAAGTATTAAATGAACTGAAACGTGAGAATTTTCTTTTCCTGACTTTAAGTACAAGAGTAACATTTCTATAGTACACAGAGGGCAAAAAGAATCATTACTTTTGGGAAACAAATACAGCTATAGTAATTTAATATATTTTCTGAACATTTGAATTTTTTTGTTCTATTATAGAAGTCTTTGTACTTCAAGATGAGAGCTGTAAGACGTTAATCTATTCAATTCTTTCCTATATGAAAAGAAAAGGCTGGGATAAAAAGAAAAGTATAAAGGACATTATTCTAATTTTTTTATAAAATGAAATAATTATGTCACTTTCGATTTCTTAGGATTTAAAACTATGTTTAAGCCAATATGACCCTTATTTCTTTAAAGCATATCCCTAATGTTCACCGTATTTTAAAATATTCAATATTAATACAGCTCTTTAGAAAACTCTTTAGCTGTTTCTCCTACAGCTGAATAGACATACTCTGTGTGCCATAATTAATTCTACTCCTAGAAACAATTCAAGAAAAATTCACATACACCTGAAAGTTCAAGCATCATTTGCAGTAGCCAATAGCTGGAGATGACCCAAAAGTCTATCACTCACAGAATGGACACATAAATTAAGGAATAGCTTACAAAGGAACACAACATAACAATTATATTAAACATCCGCTACACACAGCAGGAATAAACCTCACCTACATAATGGTGAGGGAAAAAAGCCAGACACAAAAAGTGTACTTACAATATAATTCAATTTATGCACATTTCAAAAACAGGCAAAACAATCTATGGAGAGAAAAGTCATCTGGTTGATGTAGTGGCAGGAAGAGAACATGAAAGAGGTAATGTTCATCTTAGTCAGTGTGGTAGTTATGGGATCATCATTTTGGAAAAGTTCATCAAGCTATGCTCTTAAGATGTGTACATGTTTCTATTTCCATATTATACTTCAATTCAAAATTGTCAGCTAAAATTAGACTTTTTCTTAAGTTTAGATCTTCAACTACAACATGAAATATTAGAATTTTTCTCAAGATGAGACCCTCAAGTAATGCATAGCAGTATTCAGAATAAGGGAATTCTAGTGATGACGCTCCTGCTGACTAGTTTTGTAATCATTAATATAATTCAACCTCTCTGTGATAATTCTAGCAGAATAAATAATAAATATCACAGAAAAAGTTCTGAAGAATTTTTAAAATGACATTATTTCTCAAGGCCCTGGATTTGATTCCAGCACCACAAAAAATAAGATATTAAATCATAGTTATTCATATAACAAATGTGCATTGTGATCCTGCTATGTACAGACATTCCTCTAAGCACATGTTTCCATAACATTCAATCAGCCGGGTGTGATGGCACACGCCTGTCATCCCAGCACTCAGGAGACTGAGGCAGGAAGATGGAGGCCAGCCTGGGCTACATAGTGAGTTCAAGACTAGTCTGAATTGACCTGGGTAGTGAGACCCTGTCTAAAAGAAAAAAAAAATCAGCAAACATTATGAATTAATTGGAGGATGAGGTAAACAGTGGTTGAAAAAACATATTTACATACACACCTATAAACCAACTGAGACTTGCAGTCCTGTCTGAACACACTTTGAGCACACGAATACAGAAGAGAAACAAGTTTGAAATAACTGTTTCATTATGCTCAGAAGTAAAACTGTTCCCAGGGTTAACATCCCTGCATAAATCTTCATGACTAAGTTTTGATAAAATATGAAATATTTAAACATATCCTGAAAACACAGAGGATAGAGTTGGAACCAAAAAGGCATATTTTTCAAAGAAAAAATATTAATATGGTACTTAAGATAGAACTTTAAGTAACCAAAATATATTTTTTAAATGTTAAGAGAGACTTAATAATGTTATATAGGAGAAGTAAATTTTGTGTTTGGGAGGGAGGTCAGGTTTGACTTATAAGACACATCTGGAACTTAATTTTATGAACTACAATTAGTAATTGGAAATTTTGAAAATATATTAAAATAATTTTTAGAATTTATTGATTTCACATGTGTAACAATAAAAACAAAATAAAGGTCTTAGATAACGTACACTGACAATAAACTGATATTTGAAATTTTATACTATCTTGAAGATCTTAAAATGCTATTATAACTAATTACCCATAAACATAACAGATAAAATTTAAGATTCCTTTTCAATGAGCACTGTATATATAAGTATTTTTTTTTTTTTTTTTTTTTTTTGGTACCAGGGATCGAACTCAGGTCTTTGCACTTGCATAGCAGGTGGCGAAACCACTGAGCTAAATCCCCGGCCCTATATAAGTATTTTAAATGTGTTATTTTTTCAGAAATTCTAGCTATTTGAATTTTTGTATCAGCAATACTCACTTTTTTGAACAGAAAATGATACACAAATCTCTAAAAATTTATCTAATTTGGTTTCAATTTAACATCCCTTGAGCATTAAACACCCAGCAACTACAAAAACTACAGAAACCCAGCAACTACACTTTAAAAACTAACTCAAGTTTCCTAAAATTTTAAATAACAGAACAGAATAGCAATGAGGCTCACTGAGGACCTGTTTATATCTCTCTCCAATGATTTCAAATTGTGTCTCATCATTTAAGTCCAACCAAGCTGAAAACTTCTAACTACCTATTACAAATACTACATATTTATAAAATATTATCAACAAATACCTATTTGGTGATTGCACCCATTTCTAATTCATTTTCCACACTGTAATTACAATAATCTTTCAAAAGGTTATTTATATCAATCCACGTTGTTTGTAAAAGTTATACATGGCTCCTCTTCTACTACAACATTCAGGCCAATTTCCTTAAAATGACCTTGACATAACGTTACTCTTTATGTGACATAACCATCCACTTAACTGATCAAACCAGAAAACTGGCCATGTTCCTTACGTCCTCTCTGTCATTCCACTGCTACTTTCCATTCAACCAAAAAGTCTACATGTGTACCTCCGAAGAGATTTCAATAAATCTACTTCTCTCTTTTTATTCTGTCCCCACGGTATTTACTTTCTCTCCTAGACTTCTGTTAAGTCTTGTTTCTAGATGTTCCCCCAAACCCTCGCGCATTCGTAGGTGGGGCTTTCCAGAACCGGCTGGATCTAGGGCAGTGGTGGTGAACCTATGGCATGCTTGCCGAAGCAGACTGTTTGTATCGCTGAGAGCTCTAAAGATTCTCCATCACTGATCTGGGATATGTGATACTTGGATTAAAGGTGTGTGGTAGTAAAATAGTCCACTGATTGGAATTAGCATAGGTATGGGTGTGGATAATAGAAGCCTCACCTGGGCTGTGGTGGCACCAATCAATAGCCTGGATGGACTATAAACAAAGAAGGGAAGGCAGGCTTACTGCTGGTTGTTGCCTGGGGCTGCTGCCTTCTGCAGGAACTGTTTATTCTCTGCCATGGTCCCAGCCATCCAACTCTGCCTTAGACCCAGCCAACTATAGACTGAAACCTCTACAAACTGTAAGCCAAAATATCCCTCTCCTCCTTTAACTTGTGGCTCAGGTATTTTGTCTCTGCAATGAGAAACATAACTAAGACAACCTCTAAGTGTATGGCTTCACTTCTTGCTTCCATCTAATTTATTTTGCCATAGAGGAATCATACTATAAATAGAACTATCACTCTATTTAAAATTTCCCTCAATGACTTCCTACTGTGCCATGAATGACCTAGCTCTACCAGGCCAGGCTCACCTCCTTCAGCTTTGCCTCAGTAAAGGTCCAGTCCCAGGGACCTCCCTCCAAGTCTAGCAACATGCCAAGTATTTCACTGCCTCAGAAATTCTACTCATACTGTACACTCTGCCTGGCATACTCTTCCTGTGCTTTGTGTAAGGCTGCCTCCTTCAGCTTCAATGTAGTAACTTTTGTTTTTCTTTTGCCATTACTGAACTCAGGGCTTTGCTCGTGGGGCAAGTGCTCTGCCACTGAGCTACATGCCTGACCTTTTTATTTTGAGACAATATCTCATTAAGTTGCTCAGAGTGGTCTCAAACTTGCAATTCTCCTGCCTCAGCTTCCCACATGGCTGGGACTACAGGTACTATATGTGCCACTGCACACAGCTGTAATAGCTTTTGATAAAGACTTTTCCCAAAGGCCAGAACGAAACTAAACCCTCAATCTGCTTTCCTGTTGTTCTCTACTGCCATACTCTGATCTTTTTCCCCTTTGCTCTTTCACATATCCTAAATGTGTAAAACCATTCCTGGCACACACCAAGCAAATTAATAATCTTTCTGGAAGGAAGCGAGAAGAGAAGGTATATGTAGGTACAACATATGCACACTATTTTGATATGAACACAGTTCCCTTATTTTTCTAAATTTCACCTTCAACAGCTGACACTCATAGTAGAGTTAGAAAAATTCCTTCTGTTTTGAAGCCTATTGTTGATATGTTATCATAAAGTAAATCATGGATTGATATAATTAAAAGTTTAGAAAAAAATGGAAACAAAGTCTTTGTAAATAGGGAGGGATGAAGGGGTTGAAAGGAGGGCAGGGGAAGGGGGGAAAATAGGAACCAAGAGAGATTATGTAAAGCTGCAAATTTCCAGTGATGAATGTCATTATATTGTACACCTAAAATGTACCAATAAAATTAATTTTTAAAAAGTTTAAAAAAGTAGCTAGTTATTATTTTAAGGAAAACAAACAGGAGCATAGAGGAAGAGAAAATACTTAACAATTTTAATAACAAAAATAAGTCCACAAAGGTCTGGAAATGAACCACCACCTAAAGCCACCAGAAAGGCATCACAAAGATAAGGCTTTTCATTTGAGTTTTTAAAAAAACAGACTCAACTTAGGCCTGGAGTAGGAATATACTGAACTAGGTCCAGAGGTAGTAGCAAAAACAAACCTTGATTTTTTTCACATATGCTATTTCCTAGTACTTTCCTGAACAGGAATATTAAGCATGAAAACTGGAAATTATACATAGGCTCACAAAGCATGTGATACACATACTAAGATCCATTCAATTCCTTTACAATTCCTAGAAAAGGCTAATATTGCTAAATGTGTAATATTACTAATTTGAGGCCAGGTAAAAATGTTGAGTAGTTGGGCATTTATAGCAAGCTGTTTCAGCTGTGCTTCATTAGAAAGCTCAGTGCATCCAGGTCCCTTTTATGTTGGTCACCTGAGGCACAATTTGCTACCCACCACTCTGCAATAAGCAACTGTTCGCAATAAGCCCCATGCTGCAGATAGCATTAGGCTGTCTCCTAGGGCTTACAGAATGTTGATTCCTAAAGGCCAGATTTAACACTTGGGGAAAATATAAAAGACAGCAAGAGGGAGGAATAATGCACAGCATTTGATTATTTAAGGACTGCTACCTATTATAAGAATCAGTTACCACAGAAACTATGATCTGTAAATGGCCCAGGTGGAATATGCTGGAAAATAACATGTTGTGCAAAAATCGAGTTGACTCATCGAACATCAGAGGGGGTTGGCACCATGAAGATTCCTGGTGAAGCTCTGGCTAATAATTAACAGATCTAACTATTCAAAGCACTAATGTCCCAATTGACAACCCTGACTCTAGACCTAAGATCTTCACTGGAATACATACTATACTGGAGAGGTCATTTTAAAGCAGCTATGTTGTAGAATTTGTTTATTCAGTGAAAATCTACTGCAACTCTTTAATTTATACCCATTATGATCTCTAGAACCAATAGAATAAATCAAATTCATCTTCTACATCCCCACAAATATGTGGAAGCATCTATTACATAACCTCATGCCTTTGTTTTCTTGTAGTCAGATTGAACAGATATAGCTCATTTGATTATAGCTTTTATTGTACCAGTGTGACATCATTTCAATTAACTAGCCACTCTGTTGCTGCTGTAGATATTGGTATAGAATATTTCAATAGTCAATGCCAAGTGCAGTAATCTAACAAAAAGAACCAAAATCTCCATCTTATAATGAAGATACTGAGAATCACAAACAAGGAAATACTCTCTAGTGGCTATATTGTTAGTGAAAAGGTTAGTAACTGAACTCATGTCAACTCCAAAGTGTATGCCCTAACCTCTGTTCTGGACTACTTCAGGGGAGACCTAACCAGAGCCCAGGAGCAGGTAAGAGAGACTGCTGAACATCTGTTATATCTAAATTCTATTATTTAATATATATACGGACCCATAGAGCTGAACTATCTATGTAATCAGCATGCAAGGTACATTTTCTCCAAGCAACTGAAAAAAGGTTAAATAAACCAAAGTTGAGACTGAACCATTCCAAATAGTACAGAAGAAAAGATTAACTTACTCTAGATTTGTGTGGCCAAGTTATAAAATTCTACTTAAGCTATGGTAATTTTCGAAAAGATTGGTCTAAACATAGACATACACAGGCAGAAAGCCACATTGGAGACAAAAGTAATGTAGCTCTGATAACAGTGAAGTAGACCGCAACAAGAATCTGGCTAGATTGGTGGTGGGGAATAAAACAAAGTGTATGGATGCAAAAGATACTTAAGAAGCATAATTGATGGTACTTGGTGATGTAATCTATATAATAAGGTGGTGGTTTAGAATGTGGCTCTGGTAATAATCTTGGATCTGAATTCTAGCTCCACCTCTGTAACATGCATGAATGAAGCTATAATTTAGTCTCCATGGCTGTAAAATAAGCACATTAGCATGTAACTCATGGAGATGCTAGTAAAATTAGCTGTGATAATAGAGGTAGAAAGTTAAGAAAGTCCTGGTCACATAGGAATGTTCACTAATATTAGTGATGAACGAAGTAGGGGAAGAAGAGAGGAAAAAGACTTAAAATAACTGTCAGGTCTCTGTTTATATGGCTGAATAAAATCAAAGTAGGAACTCGAGCAGAGAGGCAGGCTAGAGGGGGAAGATATGAGCACAGTTCTGAATGTGATAAGCTGGAGATAGTGGAGCTGGAATTTAGGCAGTAATGGACTGAAGAGTCTAGGCTGCCATTTGGGCGTATCTCCCAAAGTCCATGTGTTGGAAACTCAATCTCCAGCTTTTCACAGGTTGGGAGGAGGACCTTTCAGAGGTGTTTCTATGAGGAGTGCCCGGCTCTCGTGAATGTTTTAATGCCTTATTGTGGGAGGGGGTTCATTATCTCAGGAATGAGTTCCTCAGAAGAGAAGGAAGAGAGAGTTCGGCTCCCTCTTGTACACCATCTCACGTGTGCTCATGCTCCCTCTCGGTCCCTCTTCCTCTTTTTGCTCTTGCAGGATGGGATGGTGCACCACGAAGATGGCAGTCTTATGATCTTGAACCTCATATACACACATTGGAACCTCTGTAACAGTAATAAGTAAATTCCTGTTCATAAGTTATCCAGTCTCAGGTATTCTCTTATAGCAGCATAAAAGAGCCTGAGAGTATGGAAGTATGAGCAGTATATTTTCGCCTTTTATAGGAGATTGAGTATGAAGCAAAGTAGAAAGGACATAAGGGATGGGGCAGGGAAGAGAATTGTTTTGAAAGGTGCAGAAGCATATTAGAGTCTGATGGAGAAAATCCTGAAGATGGGGAGAGAAAAAAAGTAAAAATGATTAGAGTTAGGCGAGTCCAAATGGCAAGGTTAGGAATTGAAGCTGTGTAGGACTACAAAGCCTGGCCTAATTCTCGTCCTAGAGTATTTCAGAGGACATCCAACCAAACCGAATGGGGAGGAGAGGGGTCCTCAAGCCTAGGACAACCAGAGAACTGGGTCCAGATGGGAAAACAGCCCTCAAGCGAGAACAAAGGAAGGGAACTGTTTCCTCATAAGGAAGTAGGAAAGAGGTAAGGGTGGATGTAGTAGTAGACAGGTTTGCAGTAAGGAACCAAGGAAGCTTCTCTCCAATGTTTCTATTTCCCAATAGAAATGTGATCAACTCCAAGAGGAAACGTTAAGCCGTAAGGAGTAGGACTTGAGTGTGACAACAAAAAGGATAACACTCAAAAAAAGGGGAGAGTGACAAAGAAAAGATATTTCTGCAATGAGCTTCTACTCATTTTTCAGGGCCTGATTTGATTGTGCATCACCTGTAATACATTCCTCAACTTTCTTCTCTGTCTTAAATAAAAATTTTATCTCTTCTGCATCACTCAGTGTAAAAAATTCTATTAAAGTATTTATTACACAATGTGTATGTTCATTTTTCCCACTAGACCACATTTTATTCGACACTAAATTCTCAGCCTTTCCCTAAACCGAGTAGATGCTCGTTTAAGAAAGGAGCCAGTTATCAATTTATCTAAGTGTACCCTAATATCCTTCTTTCTCTACTTTGGTATGGTAAAAGCAAAATGATGTGTTATTATGGATTAGATCAAAATGACCCCCCCAAAAAATCTTGTGTATTCTAAGATGGGACTTTGGGAAGGTGATTAGATCACAAAACACTAACCTAATCAATGGACTGATCCATAGCTAAGTGTGCTATTAGATGGTGGGGCTGGTTAGAGGGAGTAGGTCCCTGCAGACATTCCTTGAGGGTATATCCTGTGGCCAGCTCTCTCTCTCTCTCTCTCTCTCTCTCTCTCTCTCGGTCTTTCCCTGTCTTTCTGCTTCCTGGTTGCCATGTTCTGAGCAGCTTTGTTCTACCAGGATGTTTTTGCCTTGGACCTGGCCTACCATGTACTGAAACCTGTGAAACTATGAACCCAAATGAACCCTTTCTCTTTTAAATATGTTGTATATGTATATGGAAGCCATCTCAGAAACTGGATGCTGGCCAATACATTGCAGTTTCTGAGTATATGAAATGAAATAGAAAACACTTGCACATTGTTTCTAATGTCAAACAGTTAATATAAATCTGACCTAAGAATTAAGGCTGTTGCCTCCATAGGTTTTTAAAATATGCCCCAGTAGCATTATTAGTATCATTAGCTACAACTAGACTTATGACATGGTCTTTAGAAACTACAGACCTATAATTTAAACTACATCTCAGAAGTCCCTACCTGTTTTCCTTTTAGAAAAAGACTCCTATAATGTATATCTAATTGACTCTGACATTCAAACATTTCAATATCTAAAAACAAAGAATATTTTGTCTTCTGTCCCTTTTCTGTGTGCATGTCATAAACTCCTAAGGACTTCCCTAGAATGAATTTAACCTAGTAGTGAAATATTTTCTTCATCCAAAGTCCTTTCAAGTATTTATTTCCTTCCCGAGTAGAATGACCTCTGTGTGTAGTGGTTAAAACTTTATAAGCTTGGGCTTGCATGCCAAACACTTCAGAGGCTGTTTTACTCCAAGATACATTTTTCCTGCAATTTCAGTTGTTTGCCATAAGGAAAAAAATGATACCTGAGCTAAAAGCTTATCAAAACAGAGGAGCTTCCCAGAGCCTTAATTATCAGAATGAAAACATAGGATTATTACTTCAATTCTTTTTTTCTCTAACATTTTATCCAAACAACAAATAAAGTGAATTGCTACTATCAATAACAGTAAGCTATGTGACAAATATGAATGAGTGCCGATACTGAGCATTTGCTGGGTGAGATGTTGGGATGGTAACCAAATCACATGAAACATTTCCAACCTCCAGGATTATTCCAAGCAAGTCAGATAAGATAGAACACACATTAAAGAAAAAAGTAGTTTAAAGAGTTTTGAGCAAGAATTCAACAAATGTAGCTAATAGGTACTTTTTAAATTTCAAATGTAAGCTTTTCTCACTAAACTCCAGGAGAGCAAACATTTCTTGATTTTCATTTATTCCTTACAACCTTGACTGTGTGGGTGTTAAATCACCAACAGATTTTCCTCTGCAACAGAAGAATGTCTGTGGAGGAGGCAGGGTCATGTGCGGGAAGGAGAATGGATTCACTGGTTGAAGAACTAAGGGAGAATTGAAATAGCCAGTGAAAGAAGGCCAGGGAGTACAGGGCCTTCTTCTAGGCCAAGGCACCCTCCGCCTCCATCTAGTCTCTCTCATTCCTCTCAGCAGCCCTCTCCGTATTCCACTCTAGATGAATGCCTCTTGTCCAGTGCAGGAGAGTAGGAATCCTTGTGCCCCACTTCTCTAAATCCTGGCTCACATCTACTCCATGCGAGCCCATTAAGTGATTTATCAGAAAATGCTTGAGAGGAACCCTAATGCAGCTGTTAAAATGAGAAAATATATTACATATTAAATTTGCATATATAGTTATATTATTCAACTAACCTCTGTTTTCTAATTATAAATGTATTGCATTATTACAGATTACTAGGCTATAAACTCCTTGAGGACAGGGTCATCTTAGTGTCCCCAGAAACTAGAGCGGCACACTCGGGATTCAATACATTAAAATTAGATAATATTACTTTCTCAAATATATGGGTCTCTTGTCTGAATCTTACACAATTATTCAACATAAACAATCGTGACTAGAGTATCAGATTTTATCTGAAGCAGCTCGCTGATTAGAAAGAGGCTTCAAGTTGACCTCACCCTATAACACTTAGTCTCTCAGTATCTTTCTAACAGTGTATTTTATAGTATATGAAAACATGCTCTATGGGCTGGGGATGTCGCTCAGTTTATAGACCACTTGCCTAGCATGTGCAAGGCCTTGGGTTCAATCCCATGCACCAAGGGAGGAAAAGAAAACTGATAATTTTTCCAAAAATAATCCAAACCATTAATTCATAGCCACCAGAAAGACTTTCAATCCTCATTCTTTTGATCTATTTTGTTTGAGTTCACACCACACTATTTCTTCAGAATTTCCATCTCATTAGACAAGAACAATGAGTTCCATAATTGTAAGGAGTGATACAAAAAGGGAAAATGTAAAAAAAACAGACTATGTAGTTTCACTCATAACATTTAATATTATTAGGTTACCATTACATTGTAAGAAGTGGAAATACAACCAAAATTGATGAGGAAATCATAATCTTAACATTTTCAACAACTGCCTGGTATTGATTTTTGATGTAAAACTAAAAAGTTTACATAAAATATATATGTTTTGTTCCATTCACTACTGTATAGACCCTGGAGAAATGGTATTTTATATTTTTGACCAGTCCATTAAATCAACCAATAACAAAGGCTGGTGGGGGTGTGGAGAGAAAGGAACCCTTCTCCATTGTAGGTGGGAGTGTAGACTGGTGCAACCACTGTGGAAATCCGTATGGAGATACCTCAAAGAACTAGGACTGGAAGTCCCACTTGATCCAGCTATTCCCCTGCTGGGGATCTTCCCCAAAGAATTAAAAGAATCGTAACCACAGTGATATATGTGCACCTATGTTTATAGCGGCACAGTTTGTAATAGCTAAGGTTTGGAAACAGCCCAAGTGCCCATCAACTGGAAACTGGATAAAGAAGATGTGGTTTTTTTTATAAAATGGAGCACTACTCCGCCATAAAGAATGAGAAACTAGAGTCATTTATAGCTAAATGGATGCATATTGAGGCCATACTCTAAAGTGAAATAAATAGGACACACATGTGTAAATACTGAATAGTTTCTCTAGTGTGAGAAACTGAAAGTGTAAATAAGGATAAAAATGATTAAAATGAATAACTGATAATTTGAAATAGGAAAAGGTCCAAAGGTGGAGGGGTGGTGGGAGAGGAAGAGAAAAGGGAAGAAAGGAAAGGAAAAATTATGAGAAAGAAAAAAAAGTGGAAACAAAGTGTATGTAAATAGGGAAGGGTGGTGGGGGTGAAGGGCACACAGGTAATGGGGAAAAAAATAAGAACCAAGATATATCATGTACAGGTACAAACACCCAATGATAAATGTAAATGTATTGTATACCTAAAATATACCAATTAATACATAAATTTTTAAAAAATGAATGGGGGTGGCATCTTTTTTTCTCATACCACACTGTAGATAACTCCCAATTCAAGAAGATAACCAAAACAGGAGCAATTCATCACCAACATGGTTTTATCATCAAGTTCTACTTTCATTCCTGATAAAATCTATTCCTTTTTGACACATGTAAATCTCAAATGAATGCTACAGATAAAACTTGTTAAATGAGTGACCATAGTAATGTGGGGTTGCAAAAAGAAAGGGCATCCACTCACTGCTCTTTACTGTTATCTAATTACCTAATTATTGCGTTAAACTACAAGCTATGCATTTAAAATAAGTAAAATGTAGACATATTGTCCATCTCAATTTCATACATGTCACACCATATATTTAATGTATATCACTTTTGATTTTTTTGGACATGTATATTTCAAGATAGCTGCTACACAGGGCCTCAATATTTCCTGTTTGATTTATTAATATAAAACTGAGTTTGATTAGACTACAAGTTCTCAGAGAAATGATGTTCATCTACTGAAACATCAGTTTTATTTCAATAAAATCGTAGTTGACAAGGAATGTTTCAGTTCTGTCCTATTTTTTACACTAGCATTTTATACCAGCCTGTTTGACATTAAGGCAACAAATATATCCATAATAGCAGGACATATGAGGAAAAGTTATAAAAGCAGTCAGTCCGAGTCAAATGTTCAGAATCATGGGCACAAACATCAGACGCATGATAAAGCCTCCCAGAATGGTAAGGCTTTACAAGATGCAGGAAAAATGTTTTTAAAATCCTAATACCTAAACATTTAAAAAAATATTTTTAAAACATTTGTCACCTAAATAGTATAAAGGTGACAAAGACATAAACATGCGTGTTAGCCAAGAAAGTACAGAAAAATATAAAATATAACCATTCAAATGAAAGTCAGATTCCAGTCTCTACATTTAATCTCCATTCTCCAATCCAACTAAAGTCAATGATTCTCAAACTGTTTAGATATAGAGACTCCTGACATTTTAAAAAAATTATTGAATATATCTAACATTTTATAATGCAATATAAACTAAAACAGACAAGCTAAACTAGTATTTCTAAATAATAACCCATTATATATTAACATAAAAATGTGGGGTCTCTCATTGGCCAAATTTAGAAAATTAGGTATATACGCATTCCATGTATATAACATATAAAACTATATAATGAATAAAATATAATCAGCTATAAAGTGATTTAGTACACTCAGATTTCTTTTTAGAGGAGTAAATGGATTCAATATGTTCAAATAATACCTTATTCACATCGAATTGAAATTTTTTAGAGTCTTCATATAAGCAATGTGCATTATTTATGAGAAAATTAGCTAAATTTCTATATTAGCTGGAATAAAAGTCCTGGTTTAAAAAAAAAGAGGAGAAAAAGAACAGTCATTTCCATAGATGCTTTGCTTTATTTGAAAGATTTTTTAAAGCATATACCTCTATATCAAAAGAGTACCACCCACTGGTACTATAAACTCATCTCTGCCTTGGGATTAACCACTAGTTACTTCAAGAAAATGATGTGGACATACATTGGCCCATTGTGGTATTTAACATTTTTTGACTAAATATGCACATCTGGATCTTTCAGTTGAACCATCAAGATATAAAACACATTTAAAATCTTTTTGTAAATACCAAGCAGCAATGATCCCTTAAAGGCAACAACTTCAGATGGTGCTCAAACAATGAATTTTTTTCCAACAATAACAATTTTCTTTAAATTCATTTACAAAACCTCACCACACAGCATGAGGCCTAATTTCCTGGTAAGTAACTATAAAGTAGAATTAACTATCCTCAAATGACTATGAAATTAAGTCAGCCATATCAGATTAAAATGACCATAAATGCAGTTGAAAACATGCTAATTTACATAGCCCCCTAACCATGTTTAATGGTGACATTAAAAATCCTAAATGCATTCCTTTTATATGCTGGCCTGCCCTTTACAACTCAGAACAGTGTCAACTGAATTAACTTGTTTTGTCTAAATGTTGCACTTGGCTTTTTCATTTATATTACTAGAGCATTCATGAGTTCTAGCTATTATGTCTAAATATTTTTATTAAACAAATTAATGTAATTAAACTCATCAAACTGATTTCACAAGGTGGTAATGCATAAAATAGCCTTAAGCAACTTAGCCTTAAGCAATGAGTCATCTTGAAGAATTTATTGCATGTATAGGAGGTGTGATTACAAAATACAGTGAATGTTTTAAATTTTAAAATATTACAGGAAGAGACACATTGCCATTAATCCCCCTCAAAATACTTCCCCTTATTTCGAACACACTTGTCATTCTTGCTTCTTTCAGAAGTAGTTCTAGAAGCCCTCTTTCACAATCATTAGTTATGCTATCAAGGCTGCCTCAATTTTCAGAATCAATTCAGAATGGTCATTTTGACTTTAAGGATGAGCTAGATCTAGAGAATAAGGTAGATGAGGACATAACACAGTGTTTTTATGAGACTGTCTTTCCACTGGGTGGCACCCAGCAGCAGCATTCACCATATATTTAAACACATATGATCACACATCATAAATAACATTTTTTATCATCCTTTGGATTTCATCTTTGTCCTTTTATTTTCCCCATATGTACAGATCGATTCCCTTAACATCATGTCAGTTACAATAGTTAATGCATGGTAGCCTAGAAGGCTAAGCCAAAAGTTTACTTCCTTGATTCCCTGATAGCTAGACTGGTGCAAGACTTCGCTCTTGGCAAGCAGATTCACCAGCATGACTTTGGAAAGCAGGGTAACCACACTGAGGCAGAAGCTGGCTGCTGTTCCCTCTACTACTTTTTACTTGCAAAATCATAAAGAAATTTGATTTTTCTGCACTGTAGATCCTAATGTCCAATCCTTTCTTTCATGAGCGTCAAAAGCCCGGGTTCATTTTACATGAACCACGGCAGAGATGTGAACCCACAGTCCGCAGTTCTGAGGTGGCTCCTTACCCTCCAGGTTCTTAAACAGCAGGAACTGTAGAATAGTGGCAGGTCCCCTCTGCCGCAGCCCCTTTCTTAGATAGTAACATGCTCATTGGATATAGCAAGAAAGAAATTTTAACTGCATTTAAACCATTATATATATAGTTGGAATTTCTCCATAAGATAAACTACTGCTCATCCAAACTGATAGTCTAAAATATGTATTGTGTGAATGTGGAAGAAGAGGGAGTAAATGTAAAAGAGAAGAGGGAGGGAAAGTAGGAATTAAGGAGAAAAATGAGCAGATGACTGGGGATGTTGATTTTTCTTACATAAAGTATAAAAATCTGATACTGTTATAACCACTAAAGTAAAAAATATTTTTTAATTTATTTTCTATTGATTTTTATATGAGCAAAACTTTTTTTCCACAATCGCTATCTTGTTGAAATTTATAAACTAATATACTCTGTAATTTTTAATGTTTACAAATTCTGATTATAACTCTGCCATAAATGTAATTACATATCAAAAAGTTAAGAAAATGTTTCCCATAATATACCCTAATCAAATGCAGATAATATCAACATGCCACATAGCCAAAAGCTGTAGTCCCATTTTATAACACTGCCTACAGCCTATGAAAGTGCCATCTAACACTACTTTAATATTTTAAAGCATCAGTTCTCCCCGTGTGGTAGAAAGACTTCTGATGGCCTCTAAGGACATTGCAGGGATTCTGTAAGGTCTCCCTTTTCAAAGTGCCTATCTGTGTAAGAGCAGATTTTCTTCATACACTTTAACCAAAACAGTGGATCACAATGGATTGAATGCATAAGCAGACATGAGAATCCAGCTGCTTCTACCAAGCCAGACATTAAGGATATTTACAAAAATCTCTTCTTACTATTTTGTTTGAAAATACATTTTTCATTAAATCTTATTTGTATTCATATAAAATGGGCTTTTTATTCTCACCTTTAAGTTATTTGATACAGATATTTTTATATTTTTTTCTATCTCAATTTTTAATATCCTAACTTGATAACCTGTGTAAACCAGAGATCTTTAGGGTCTTCAAATTTTTGATAGTTTTTATTTTGTTTGTTTGGCTGTTTTTTGAGACCAGATCTCGCTATGTAGTTAATGCTGGCCTTGAATTTGCTACTAGCTCATGCCAGCTCAGACTCACAGCAATCCTCCCGCCTCAGCCTTCCCAGTCCTGGGATTACAGGCATGTGCTACAAAACCCAGCCTCTCAATTTTTAAGGGTTTTTAAAACCATAAGCAAATCAGCAAAATCTATAATATAGTACTGCCAGTATTTCTTTTAGTAAACAATAAACTACATTTTAATAGAACCAGCTTTCTTTCTATACATATAAAATACTAGGCAGCTTTTCTAATTGCTATAGTAGAATGAACACGGTGTTCAAAAAATGGGTTTAAATACCAGTTTCACAACTTATTAGCTGTCTGGGCATCTGGTCCCTATTATTCTCACTACTACCAATACATAAACTCAACAGTATGCATATTAAAACTAAAATTGTTGCATTTTGCAAGCATTCAGCAACATTTAATTACCCAAGACTATATAGAGTGATTTCTGTATAATTATATACACTTACTAATTCAATTATTGGGATTATATTTTACAGCTCACTTGTTACTCAGAGTTCCACATTCTGCAGTAGCAGTTGCAGCATAACTGAGCATGAAAAATCAAGCAACTGAAATCCATCACAAAAGTCCTCCTCACCCAAATCGCATCTGTCTGGCTCTTACGGAAACCCAATAAAATACTTCCTGGTTCAAATGCCTGTGTTGATCTCAAAATTTCTCCCTTAGGAAAATTATGAGGTTGTCCAAGGATACTCTTTTCACTAATGAAAAAGTCTCCATCCAAGAGAGCTGTCTGCACCACTCACCTTTGATAACAGAAGATAAGCTCCATCCCAACCCTTATGTCAGACTCCAAACCTAGGAATGGCTCCTTCATTATTAACAAAACAATAAGCTTACAATGAGCACAACCCAATTCTGTTTCTTAGCTAAATTTTACAAAAGATATGTTAAGGGAAGGCTTTTTAAACAAAAGATCTGAAGTATAGCTTTCAGGGTTTTATCCCTCATACTCTTAAAAAACAATGTTGTAAAACACTGCAATGTAAAATGTATTTATATAAAATGTTGCGTCACAAATTTAAAAAAATTAAAAAGATGTAATTACAAGAAATGTGGCTGTAAATGTTGCTATTTTAAAATAAAACTATTGTATTACTCTTTTACGAGTACTAAAGGAATCTATAATCCACAGTAACTTAATAAATACCAGCATTATTTTAAAAAATAATCAAGTAAGAACGTTCACATGTTCATGTTTTTGCTTGAACTCATTTCCAGTAATTTTCCCATAAAATTTTATCCTAATGCAACAGTTTTTATTTCTGAAAGGCTTTAATTGACCACCCCATCACATTTCTCTACAATAAATATATTTGTCTAAAATTCTTAAGCCTAAATTTTAAAATTTTGTCTCGTTTCCTAAAACTGCAATGCTCAAACCAGAAAGTATGTTAGAAATGCAATTCTTAATCAAATGGATAGGGCTATTTTTTCTTTTTTAAAATAGCTCAAAAATAAATAAATAAATTAAATAGTTCATAAGCTTCTGAATATTCTTTATTGCTAGTATGAGACAAGATTTCACATCAATGTTCTTTTTATTTTTTATTTTTTGATGAAAGTACTAAAAAACCTTGTTCACTGAAGTAAGTAGGAGTTTCATTATAGCAACACTACCCAATTCTTCAAAATCACTTGGTTTTCAAAAATCAAATGTTTTCAGAATCTGTCCACTGATAATTACATTTTCCTTCAGATTTGTTGAAACCAAAGAATGGGAAACCATCTGAGTTGCAAAAAGATTTGTTACTGAGTGTTTAGGTTATTCACATTTTCAATAACAGTACCAATATTCCTAATTTATCTACTACTTCATACAAGGGGAGTTTTCCACCCTGGGGAAATGCACCATACATAATAAGCTAAAAGTTGGTTGGAAAGTTTGCCTTTCTATTTGTAACATGAGAAAAGAGCAATTGTGAAAGGGGCGACACAATAGAAAAACAAACTTTTGGGTTTTTTTGGAAATGGTATTGGGGGTTGAACACAGGGCTTCACACATATTAGCCAAGTGCTCCAACACTGAGTACATCC
Organism: Heterocephalus glaber; assembly: GCF_053883595.1. NCBI lineage: Eukaryota > Metazoa > Chordata > Mammalia > Rodentia > Bathyergidae > Heterocephalus > Heterocephalus glaber. The sequence goes on along the minus strand of NW_028258156.1, from coordinate 18,006,828 downwards.
CCAGCCTTTTTAATTGCTTTATTTTGACACAGGGTCTCTTTAAGTTGATCAAGCTGCCTCAGCCTTTCAAGTAGCTGAAATTACAAGCATGCACCTTGGGACTCAGCTCGGTGGACAAATGTTAGGAAACATTATGAAAATTGAAGACTGAAATTATTGAAGACTGAGAAACTGAGTTCTTCAAAATCAGTTGTGTGTCCCTTAGAAAGTAATTATGTATCATTTTGAAGACCCTTTAGAACATACTATCCTTTCCTCAGTTCCTCTCTCTTTCTCTCTCTCTCTCTCTCTCACTCTCTCCACACAAAACCCCAAGCCCCGTTCACAGAAAGCAAACATAAGAAGACCACCTCTGTATTTATAAAACTCTTGTTGGTGTTGCAATCATCACAATATCACAATACTTAAAAAGCTCTGTCTTTGCTACTTATATTAGGTGGAGTTCTCTAGAGAAACAGGATCAATAGAAAATATCTGTATAGTTATGCAGGGGATTTACTAGGTAAGCATTTACGATCAGAGGCAAGAGAGTCCACAATGGCCACTGCATGCTGATGAGCTGGAGGATCCAGTAGCTGCTCAGCCCAAGAAGATGGAAGCTGCAGAACAGGAGGGATCAAGGACACAGTGGCAGTCCAAGGTCAAAGGCCTGGAAATTCACTGGAGAGCCCCTGGTATCTATCTGCCCTGGAAAGCATAAGAAACCACAGATCTGGAGACTGATGTTTGAAGGCAATGGCAGCAAAAGCCAAATCCATTCAGGAATTCTGGTGCTCTTCAAAACAGGGACACTTCCTTCTTTTTTCCCTTTTCAGTCTACCTGGGCTACAAGCCTATTGGTTGGTGCCATGGACTACCTAAGTGTGTCCCCACTTCAGTTTGTTGCCCTACATGTCTGTCGTTCACATATACAGCACAGTTGTGCTTTACCTACTAGGCATTTCTTAATCCATTCAAATTCACATTTAACAGTCACACAAAGTATGATCATCAGGACAACAGAAGAAAGTATCCATCTGTAACTTTGTCAGAAATGCAAAACTTAAGGACCCAGCCCAAACCCAATGAATCAGAATCTGAATTTAACAAAAATCCCCAGGTGATTCTTATGCAGGTGAATGTAATGAGAATCACTGATCTAAGAAGGGGAGAAATAATTTTTTAAATCTAACATATAAAAAAACTTCAGTTTCATGAAGAAATAGTATTTCCTCCTTTTCTTATCATTAAAATTGGGCAACGCTCTGCTCCCACTTTTGTCCATCTTACTAGCACTGGCCAGTTTATTTCCTAAGACCATAAGGCTTGAACTACACCCCATGTGTCTCCTCCTCACTATCCTGCACTTTGAGAGTGTTATTCTAGCTGTCCTACCCACCTACAGTCTTTGCTCCCACCAGTCCTTCCTCTCTCAATCACTGCAAGAGTAGAATTTATATAATAAATCCGATCATGACACTCCTGTTTAAGGCCTTCCAGGTGGCTCTAACTTCAAAATAATGTCCAGAAATGTTTACCAGTTCCCTATTTACCTTTCTAGTCTCATCTAACAACCACCTCCTGTTTCCTCCTATAATTGTTTTCTCCAAGTTTCCTGCACACACCATGCGGTTTTATGTCTCTACTAACTGTCCATCATGCTATCCCTTGGAGGATACCCTTCCCCTATTTATCACCTAGCTAATTCATCCCTATCCTTCAAGACTCAACTCAATCATCTTTTCTTCCAGGAACTTTTCATTCATCATTCCCCACCCATCTCCCTCCATCCATCCACAGGTACAATGAGCAAAGTTTGTTGTCATTAGCACTTATCATTTTATATTCAAATAGTTTTTTTTCTATTTCTGTCTTCCTATGTAGACAGTAATCTCCCGAGACTAACAAAATGAACAGCCCACGTCAGATGAACAATACTGAGTCAACTTGCCAGGTGTGATGGTGCATGACAGCAACCCAGCACTCTGGAGGCTGAGGCAAGAGGAGTAGAAGCTCACGCCCAGCCAGTGCAATTGAGTGACTTAGCGAGACCCTGCCTCAAATCTTAAAATTCTTTTTTTTTAGTTTTATTGGTACACTTCAGGTATTCACAATGATCACATTCATCATCAGGAATTTGTACCTGTACATAATATATTTTATTCTTTTTCCCCCAACCCCCTCGCCTTCCTTCAACCCATCTTCCCCTCCTTATTTACAAAAGCTTTGTTTCCATTGTTTTCTTTCATTCTTTTTTTTTTCTTTTTCTTTTTCTTTCCTTTCTTTCCCCCTCCCCCCTCCATTGTTCCCCTTCCCATTTGAACATTTTCTCCCTTTTTCTAAATCTACATTTTGGTCTTTATCTACCCTTTCCATTTCTCACATCACAAATTTTAAAATTCTTAAAAGGGACAGACATGTAGTCAGTGCAAAGGCATTGGGATCAACCTGCAGGAGCAAGGAAAAAGTCAAATTGAATAAAATGAAATTTAATTCCTAATCAGAAGAATTGTAATAGCACTTATAATTAGCATATTTGTTTCTTCACTGTTATATGCTTTGGGTGATCTTACGTTATCCGATAGCTTTTATGTTTCATATTGTTTCTGATTTTGAAATAATCTACCCCAATTCCTTTTTATGAAACTAGACAAGGTATAATAGAGCACAGCTCTGTGGCTTTGATAAATTATATAATCTGTCACATTTTCCATATTAATAAAATAGTAACTTCAGGATCATATTAGATATGTGGGATCAAATCAGGGATGTAGTGAAATACGACTTATAAATTATAAATATATATGTGGTAATTATTCATTTTTATTAAAATTACATCCATTATAGCAAAAACTTCAGTGGTCAAAGCTGAAACAACAGAAAATATCTTAAGAAATACGACAAACTTTAAATGAGAAGGTCCTAACCTTTCTGCTGCTGAACTTTTAAAATTTTATTCAGTATAACATTAATATCCTGGAATGGCCTTTGCACAATCCTATATTTCCTTAGTTTCCTGTACTTTGTGAAAGATGTAGAAGATATGTGATTACTTCAAACTGTATAGGTTCCGAAACACAATCTGCCAACATGAATATTTCTTGAAAAATATTTTCACGCTTATCCTTTTCAACAATGCCACATCATAATGCTTTATTTCATCTGCCTGTGACAGACATCATTACTAATCTCATACAGCTGCTCGTTTCATGCCACACTAGAGCAGTTATTGGATTTCCTACAACAAGCCAGCCGATCCTGACATCCATGTGAGGAACACCAGGATAAATATGCAAAGGACTACATGTAAGGGAAAGAGAACTAAAACATCATAGATTCTAAAGTAGGCATTTTAACTTAGAGAGAAACTCAGTAAGTAATGAAAACTTCCTTAAGGATGAAAGAAACATTCACCAACTGTTTAAAAAACACAGCTTAGTGAACCCTCAGGGGTAATGAACATAGCACCCAGATCTTAGTTTTTAATGCCACTCTCTCTAAAAACAGCTGTGGCTTCTGGAGAAATAGCTGACTTTAGGACTGGGTAGAGCAGGTACATGACTGGCCTGCAGCAGCTTGTTATGCCAGAAGGTAAGGAAATGCGTAGAGTGATAATGTGTCTCTCATGCACTCAGAATTATAAATAACTGGGGAAAACCAGAAAACAAAAAGGAGAGGAAGAGAAGGGAAGTTCTTGAGCATAAAATATTGAGAACTTACTGGCAAATATGGAGAAGATGCTGCCATTGGTACTTCATCATTTGAACCTGGTTCAAAACTCTCATCATTTTGGACAAAGACACCTGGTCCAGATAAGAATTATTAATAGACACTAAGGAGGAGAAACTTCTCTGAGGAGCAGGACATATGCTTTGTTTCAAAATGTCTCTGCACAGATTTCTCATCAATACTGAGGGGTAAATAGCATCTATAAAATGGAAAAACGGAACAGCACTTCAACCAGATGTGTACATTCAGTACATTCAGCTTACAGATACAATAGCTGGAAAACATCTCTTATGTACATAGTATCCTGGCTGGAAATTTAAAATCTTAATCTAAATCATGAGGAATCAGACACCAAAAGAAGGATAATCTATTAAAAAAAGGAGAAAGCTGTTTCTTCAAATATACTGATGTTATAAAAGATGAAAAAGCAGCCTGAAGAACTGTTACAGATTAGAGATTAAAAGAGATTAAAGAGCCATGACAATATATAATACTACACAGCATCTTGTACTGGAAAGAACAAAACAAATTTTATAAAATACATATTAGATGCACTCATAAAATTCAAATATGATGGTAAGTTAGATAATATCATTAAACATTACTAAAATTACTGATGTTAGAAACTATACTTTGGTTATATAAAATGCTTTACTCAAAGAAAATCACACTGAAATATTCAGCAGTTTAAAAAAAGCAATAATAACTGCAACATACTCTATAAAGAGTGAATAAAATATCTGTATTCATATTTTGTTTGTATATATTTATTTTCTATATTCACACTATATATTTATCCATAAATATATCCATTCTCTCAGCATATATGTATGCATACACATAAATATGTGGGGAAAGAGTGGAAGCAAATGGAGCAAAATATCAACACTAGATGAGCCCTGCTTTAAAAATTATACAGATATTCTATGAATTATCCTTGCAACTTCTATGTGATAATTTTATAAAATTATTTCCAAATAGAATGCTTAAGGAAAAAGAGTGGAGAGAGAGATGAATGATAAACACAAAATTCAGGGGAGGAACGCATAGACCACTCAAGGTGCTGACACACTCGGCGACAGACTCCTGGCCGTCTCTCTGACTATGCTGCATAACTGTCTGTGTGTTGTACAGATCCTTATGTGCATTAATGTTACATTACAAAAGAGAATAAAGGAAAAACAATGCCCTGAAAATTATTGTAATAACAACTTCAGAACTACTATAAGAATATGAAAACCACTCACAGTGCAAGCACAACAGGTCACACAGACTAATTAAATATTTCTGGAGTAATAAGCATCAATTTGTTTTTATTCCACTGGGTTTAGACCATAACATTGCTTTTAGGTCCAGTTATTTAGTATTTAGTTATCTTCCTATTTCCTCAATTTGGTAGTACTTTTCCCCTCAACACAAATGCTCTTAAAACAAAAAGGAGCAGAAGTGCAGTTAACAACAGTTAATACAAATAATTATAGATAATATTTTTTGCTTACTAAGTCCTAGGCATCATGTTAAAAAGCACTTGCTATTTATTATGTCTCTTAATTTTCCTGGTCACTCTTATGAAACAGATCTTATTATTTCCATTCTTTTTGGATGAGGAAAACTCAGAAACAGATAGGTTAAGTAACTTGCCCAAAGTCACAGAGTTAGTGAGTGCCAGACTCAGAATCTGCACCCAGGGAATCTCGCTCTACACCCAACACTACTGGTAAACACCATGTTCCACTACACCTTTATTACCCCCCTGAACCTAACATTCTGACCTCAGATATTCCATGCCTATATATTTCTTTAAATCCAATACTTGAAACCAGTAGGTAAGCAACAAATCATAGCTATTATTTCCATTCACTGTTGGAAGCAAATGCTGTACATAAAATGTAAAAAGAAACATTATCTTATGTTTGAACTCTCCTGCTCCTTTTTCCTCTGACCATTCATGGGCAGAGACAGGTACTACTGACCACTCATGGGAAGTGAGTAATGAAAATGCTACTGGAGACAAAGCATTAACATTGAACAGAAAAATTTAAAATATTCTTAATCTATACATACCAGATAATACACAGGTGTAAAATATTGAGTATATTATATAGAAAGGGTGATTATATTGGATGCAGAATAAAGGGAGTTTTCTAGCATAATACAAACTTTGTCGTTATCAGATGCATTAAGCAGATATATGGCAACCCAAATACATCTTCTCTGGCTGTGGAAACCAACGAGGTCCCCTAAGATTACTTGCAGAAAACTTAGTGTTCCTGCTGCTGATACACAGAGGTGAGCATTTAACCCAAGTGTAATCAAATCAATCAAACTCATTTTCTCAGGAGATAGTATAATAGGCAGAGTCTAAGCACATATCAATGACATGCTTAAACTTGATTCATGCCAGTAAAAGAGCCTGGGCTTTAAAAAAATTGTTTCTGCTACCAAGTCCTTCCAGATCTGCCTAGTTCTCATCTATTATAAGCATAACTCTACAATCTTCAATCCTGTGGGCTCTTTTCATCCCACTTCTAAGTAATTCCTTTTCTGCTTTAAAAAAAAATCTGTTTATTTTGCTGGGCACAACATTAACAACAACAAAAAATGTATAGAATAAAATATAAAGACATTTTATTTAGCATTTCTTTTCATGACTTTTAGTTTCTTCACAGGTTTGGTGTATTAGAAAATACTTGGTACAGGCCAAAGTATTTAAAGATCTAGAATATAGCACAGGCTTTCCACCAGCCACTTTCAACGTCTGAAGTCTAAATTTATTCTGGTTCTGTTTTTGTTTTTGTTTTTTTTTTATCTGTAAAAGAAGATGATTTGAACTACAAGGTTTTTATATTAACAAAATATTGTATTTTATAGAAGGGACAAAAGTTTCTTAAATAACAGTACCAATAATAATAATAATAATAGTTCAAGAAATTACCAAATTAACGACTGTTTAATGTATTATTATCTCTTTTTAAAAATATTAGTTTATATACAAATAAAATGTTATAGCAGTTTCTCTGAATAAACAGAAATCAAATACTTTCAGACTATTTTCCTAAAGAAATACTGTATATCTCAGAAGATTTAGCCACAAGAAATAAATCGGTTTGAAATATTATTACTCTATAAATATATAATTATAAAATCCAGAGGCAAAACAATGAATCTCCTATAGGCTTTTACATTTTGTAATGCCACAACATGCTCCTGAAATGTGCTTTCCTGCATGTTTTCAAATGTTGCATAAATACCAGCCTTATATAAAATTTTAATGTCCAAAAGAATAAATTCTTTTAAAATATTATTGATGATTTGACAGACATGTTTTGGGCCATGTGTTTAAAATTGATTAGTATATTTATTAAGAAATATATTCATGGGCCAGGGATTTAGCTTAGTGGTACTGCGCCTGCCTCGCAAGTTGCAAGGTCCTGAGTTCGAGCACCAGTACCACACACACAAAAAAAGAAAATTCATAAGAATACTGGAGTTTCAATTTTCCTGAGCGGCCAAAAATTACTAGTATCAAAGTCAACCAAGAATTTTTTAACCAATCCATAGCATTAACTATGGATTGGTGAGAGTATGAAAAAACAGTGAGAGGTCAACACACAGGTCCAAAAGAGTTTTAATATTGAAACCACAATATCTGTAGGGAAATGCTACTATTAATTCTTTAAAAATTAAAAAGTAGAGCCGAGGATTTAGCTCGGTGGTTCCGTCACCTGCCTTGCAAGCAAAAGGACCCAAGTTCGATCCCCGGTACCAAAAAAAAAAAAAAAAAATTAAAAAGTAAAGTAATCCTCAAATTCATTTAAATCAAAAGACTAACATCATTAAATCACATCTGCAAGAATGATGATGATTTAATATTAACATTTATCAAGCATTAACTGTATTTGAAAGGCTGTGAGATTTCACTCCTCATGAAAGTTTTATCTCCCTAGATGTAAGATTGGATATACACTTTGTTACTACCTCTCAAAGCAATTCAGAATCACAGGAAAATCCATCTATCATGAAAGTCATTATGTTAAATTCTGGGATGGCAAAAAGGAATATGAAAAGGTGTCTGGCCTTAAGGAGCTCCTAGCCATAAAAACTAACTCACTATAATGTGATACATGCAAGAAAAGAATGGTGTCCAGTCCTATCTGTTAAGGATAGAACAAATTTCATGTGAAAGCAGAGGAAAAATCAGAGAAAAGATGACACATTAAACCTTTATGAAACTATCAGAAATATGAAGACTAAAACACTTATCAGATAATGAACTTCACAGACAACCAGATCTGAGTTTTACTCCAGCTGTATCCCCTGTTGGCTATATGACATTCAACATGTTTGGGAACCCAGATCTAGCCCTGCTTCTACCACTTCCTAGCCACAACCTTTGGCAACCTTTAGTCTCTCTTGGCTTGCATTTTCCCAATCTGTGAACGGAGCCATGGAGTCGTACTGGATGACCTTTAATTTCCTCTCTGGTTATAACAGGTCTATATTTTATACCAAATTATAGAAATTCTTGCCTCTGTCAGAAATTTTCATTTAGAAAATATTTATAAAGCACCTTCTATGTGTCAGGCACTATTTTCTAGGCATGAAGGCATCAATGAAAAACATCAGGAAAATATCTGTCTGCATGGAGATTACACAGAAAATTCCTATTGAGAAACTTTTTTAAATGCTCTGTTGTCCCCATTTTAAACATCAGTTCCCTGTGAGATTTACATATGTATTAAAAAGAGTTAACACTGGCACATTTCCAACTAACTACAAACATTAATGTACAGAGAAATCCTGATGATGAAGTGCACCTGGTAATGCCATTCTCACAATTATATTTCTCTAAATTCACACTGAATCAGTGAACCTGAGAAGCTTGAAAAAAAAAGATAGTAGGTTAATGAGATCCACCCAAACCAATTTAGTAGATATCCATCTAGGCTTCCTCCTTTAAACTATTACATATTTTCTCAAGAACTATGGCATAACCAGGTTAAGTTTTGTTTAAAGATGAATAAAATCTACACATGGTAAGAAAATATATACAAAAACCTATAATTTCACTTCTTTTCAGATATTCCCTAACTGGTATTTTTTTAAGGCCATTTTATTGTACAAGGTCTTTGAGAATTACTTATTATCACTGTTTGAAACCCATTTTTTTATTCAATAGATCATTGTACCACCTCAGATCTTTTGGGCACCTCCAAAATAGAAACACATTCAAAGTACATCAGGTGATGAAATAGGGTAGGGGGATGGAGGGGTTGCTGAAAGGAGACTAACGAGCCAAGGAAGAAGAGAATCTACCTGCCCTCAGAATACAGCCATTTGAGGAGACACACAGCCAGTGTGAAGGCCTTCCATAGTTGCACTCCACTTCTTTACCAACTCACTGATTTCTCTGATGCCCTTTCCCACTGTTGCATAGCAATGTCTTCTTCCTGGTTGATTCAGTCTTCGGGATTGGCAGCCTGCCTTTCCTCAGAACGTTTGCAACCTTCTACATCATTCCAGTACTTGCATCCTTCTCTGTAAGAGGGAAGATCTTAGCAGGGTTGTACAACTCTCTTCTATGGAGCAGCATTCTCACACGAAACCCCACCAATGAGTGTGTGATTTTGACTGCCTCCCTTCATTGAGTGGCTGGATAATGGGGTCACAAGGTTTAAAAGAACAAAAATCTTAGTAACAGATACATGACACATCCTTAAAAGAGGACTATGGTGAAACATGTACCACGAAGCTTCTAAGAAAGACCCGCTGTAACTGACAGGCAATTTCTGTGGACTCTCAGAGATTGTATTTACAGAAAATGAGCTCACAAATCACAAGCAAGGCAATTTCTCTACAAAGAAGTCAAGCAAAGACTGGTAAAAATACATGGCATATACTAGAATTTAAAATTATAAAAGGTGTATTTATCTATTTTAGAATAAACCAAGTTCAACTCGATAACTCTTATTTAAAGCAAAACAAACTAACCAAACTGTAAAAACACTATGTTCAAAAAAACTGAGCCTGTCAGCATCAAGAACATACTGAAAAGTAGCATATCTTATATTTCAGCCAGTCAGCCATAATTAGCACACTCCAAGCTGTGAAAATCAGAGTATATTGAGAAATGGTCATATTTCTGGGGGAGAGAGTAATCGCTCTAGCAAATATTTCCCAAAGCTTCAGCATTCCAGTTTTGCCAGGGAGATGTATCTAGCATCACATAATTGCCAGTCTGAAGTTCTGTTCAGGCCTCACACTGAATGAGAGCTAGGGATTTAGCTCAGTGGTGCCACCACCTGCCTTGCAAGAGCAAGGTCCTGAGTTTGATCCCCAGTACCAAAAAAAAAAAAAAAACCAGGCCTCATACATATAAATCACAAGCAACTACCAAACAAGAAACGAAACAACACAACACTGTGGAATAAATTTGCTTTATTTGAAATACTTCAATAAAAAATGGGAGCCACATGAAAGGAAAGGAGACCCATCTCTGTTCTCTTTCTATCTGATGGTGGGCAGGAGATGATACATATTTCCCCTCACCCTCCACCCTACAGATGTGGTTGGCTGTCATCACATACTCACAAAATGAGTCACCTCAGAAGTGACACGGTCAAGACATCACTCAACCCTCACCCTCACCCTGCCCTGGCTCTGGTCTCTTCATATATATCTGACCCCAAAAAGTGCCTTGTTCTTTTCATAATTTAGATAACACATCATCTCCCTTCAGCTTTTGGGCTCCTATCTGCACAAATCAAGGTAGAGCCCAGGAGCTCAACTGGAGAGAATCAAATCTCCCCAGCATCAACACAGCCATTTCCAAGAATAAAACCCAAGAGTATATCCTCCCCTCTCCCACTGCAGCACTCACAATCTTATCATGTTCATCTTCCTTGAGATCATTAGAACTAATATTATGCCCTTTATTTCTCCTTTTCATGAGCCCCTGAGAGAAGCCCAGGACCTCGGGCACCCTCTAGTGTCCATACTGTTCTGTGGGCAGTGGGGTAACCCCAAATGCACCCAGTGACTCCCCAGCCCTCATATCTGTTTATCTGTTTTAGTCTTTCCATCACTGCTTGTAAATCCCTAATGCACTATGAATTCTACTTCTTGTTTTTTCTTCATTAAATATAAGCTCTAGGAGGGGAGAGGTTTTTTGTTTTACTAACTGCTATAACCCAGTTCAGAAGAACATTCATTCATCATTTATTCAGTGAAAAAATATCCTAAAGAGTTGTAAAAGGGGTGATGTATCTTATTTTCCTTTTCCTAGACTTGGTTTCAAAAACTAATTGCTTACTAATTACTACTTAAATGGCTTCCATGGTTCATAAAGCATTTTTCAGAATCAAACATCACACTTATTTCAAAGACTATGATTTTTCTCTAAAATAGTTTTTTTTTTTTTTGGTACTGGGGATCAAACTCGGGACCTTGTGCTTACAAGGTAGGCACCAGAACCACTGAGCTAAATCCCCGGCCCTTCTAAAATAGTTTTAAAGCTCTAAAACATTCATAAGCATTCAAATTTTCTAAAATGTTAAAAAAAGTAGAACACTCCTTCTAGTAAGCCAAATGAGTTGAAGGCATATGTCCATAAAAAATCTGCACACAAGTGTTTATATCAGTTTTATTCATGATTGCCAAAACTTAGAAGCAACAAAGATATTTCTCAGTAAGTAAACAAACAAACTGTGGTAATATCATAGACAGCTAAGTTAGGTAGAAATATTATAGGCAGTCAGACATTATAGGCTAAGCCCTCAAGGGGGTCAGTGTAGAGGATGAGAACACATTACAACTGTGGCTGGAGGCCATGCCTCAAGATAAGGATGGAATGACCAGGCCTACATGCCTCCCAAGGTCTAAGCAATAAATTGAAGATTATACTATAATTGGTATCACCTAATCCGATAAAGTACAGATAGACATCAGTCACTCAGGTGGGTGACCAAGACCTCCTGATCCATTTTTTCCTAAAAAGATGCTTGTTCTTTCCACACACACTTGCTATGTGACCTTGCTTCTCCACTGTATCAATATTACCTAAATAATTATACTTGTAATCTTATTGGTTGATCATTGTTTTGACCCACGTTGTACCACCTCATGATTTTGCACTATAAAACTTCCACTGTGAAGTGGGGTCCACGGCAACCCACTTCTGGTTCCCCTCCTATCTCTCAGGAGCTATCTCTCATTAAATTTTTCTACTTTTAACCTCTGTTGTTTTTTAGAATTAATTCTTCAATTTTGGGAAACAGGAACTTGGCATATCTGATATCCACCAGGTTGAGAGTTACATTTATTCCCCCTATGTCAGTACCACTATACAATGAAATATTACCCAGTAGTTTAAAAAAATGAACTATCAAACTACAAAATGATACACAAGAGTTTCAAGGGCATATTGCTAAGAGTAAAAAGCAAGTCTAAAATACTACATATTGTGTAATCCCAATTATATGATATTCTGGAAAACGCAACCCTATAAATACAGTAAAAAGATTAGTGGTTAATAAAGGACTCAGGGAGACAGACAAGAGAGGTGAACAGATGAACAGATGGAGCACAGGGGACCTTTAGGGCAGTGAAACTATTCTGCATGATACTGTGATGGAGGAGGGTGTCAAAACCTTTAGAATTTACAACATAGAATGAAGTCAAAGGCATAGGGTACAGGAATTCTATGTACTTTCTGCTCAAATATTTCTGTAAAACAAAAACTTCTCATAAATAATGAAGTCTGTAGGGGAAGTGGGAGGGGTGGGGGAAAGGAAAGAAAGAAAAGGAAAAAACAAGAGAAAAGAAAAAAACGGAAACAAAGTCTTTGTAAATAGGGCAGGGTGGAGGGGTGGAAGGAGGCAGGGGAATGGGGAAAAAATAAGAACCAAGATACATCATGTAAATGTACAAGATCCCAATGAGAAATGTAAATGTATTGTATACCTAAAATGTACCAATAAAGGAATTTAAGGTAAAAACATAAATAAATAATGAACCCTATCAATTACAAATAAAGGTACAAACAGACTGCCTCTCAGTTCTTCAATGATCACTGACACTGTCATCTCTTCTGTGAGCACTGGTGGTTGTTGTTGTTGTTGTTGTATGAGCAAGTTCTGTTTCATAGTAAATGGTAAAAGTGGGACAGAGTGGCCCCTAAAGAAATTTAAACTATAAAGATTACCTCCTTTCTATCAAAGGGGCCACAAACACAATAAATGAAAAAGGGTGGTCAAAAACACTAGTTTTAATGGTACCACAACAAAACAAATAGAATAGCATGGCTACTCAGAATTCCTTATCAGTTTCACTTTCCTGTTTCAAATGCTGTAGGTTACAGATCATAATTTTGCAAATACTTATACAAGGACAGATTCAAGGTGAACAATCAGCCTGGATAAAAATGAATATAACAGAATAAAAACTTAATCTGCTGTGTTACTTACCAAGGAAGGGACTACAAAGTTACCCAGTTTACTCACTATGGAGAATTAAACAACTTGCCCCCAAATATTTAAAAGTGGCATAAATGATGAAAAATACTATATAGTGGGAAAAAGAGATCACATGTGTCCCACAGAGTAGTTGTTAAAAGAATATTTCTTAAATTCATCTGAAAGTGTTTTAAAGGACAGGAAAATTAAATTTTCAATGAAAAGAAATATTAGAGAAGGTCAAAGAAGTTAAGATACTGGAAGATGGGCAGAGTAGCACACCAGAATGAGTGTGCTACTAGGAGAAGTTATTTTAAAAATTGTATGAGATAAAGTTTATAAATATATCAGCAAGTATCACACAGTGAAAGTATTGAAATGGAGAAAAACCAACCAATGAAGAAGAGAAAATTGCCTTCAATGCTACCAAGGAAAGTGAAGCAGAAAAGAGATAATGCAGTAAAGCTCCTGTTTTTGATGCCTTGAAGCTCCAGGAGTTACCACTTGGAAAGCTTCTTGGGTGGAAATTTTAATTTGTCTGTTTTTCTTAACAACTTTGGTCATAATCTTTGCTAAATGCTTGTAAGTACCTATAAGAGACAAATTGGTCAGTGAAGATTAGACATTAAAGGAAAATGCCTCCAAGGGTGGGGTGCTGAGCTAATACTACACACACACACACACACACACACACACACAAACACAAACACACACATAAAGATTTTATTCTACATATTGTATGCTACATACACTTCTTCTCTCTTGAGTACAGAAATTATAAATCCTGCTCACTCTGATCCCCCAGTTATGAATGGAAAATACATGGAAATAGATCAAAGGTTTAAATGACTGCATTTTTAAGGAACTCATATAGGACAAGAATAGCTTAGAAAACACTGTTTTGAATCTAATCAAAGGTACAAAGTGCTTTTTGTAATAATGGAAGGAAAAAATGCCAAACTCCAATTTCTGATGCTAGATTTGCTCTGACCTTTAATATTTTATCTTCAGTAAAGAGTCCATTCAGTTTGTGAAAAAAACCAAGCATAATCATAATGATTTCAAATTATTTAACAGGAGTTGCTTTGAACTATCCAGGCACAAAGCAGGTCTTTAAAAATGCTCACATGCTAGAGTTTGACAGTGTCATAAGCGTCTATAAATGAATACTGAACAATGCAAATTGGTAACCTGTTGACAGTACATTTGCATAAATCAAATGAATACTCCTGTAATAAATTCACCTCTGACCCTTTTACCTTGCCTAGTATTGATCATTTCATGGCTGGCAAGGTCCTGGACTAAGTTGATGACAGTAAATAAATAAAAAGGAGAGAATGGCACCCTAGAAGAATGATTTTTTAAAACTCTACAGAATAATGGTGATTAAAAAAAACACGTTTTCAGGCAAAAATACACAATCCAAAACTGGAAGAAATAACAGGACTTAACAATTCCACAAAGTGAGCTTTACCAAGTCCAGCCTATTCTTACATTATTATTATCCTCATATCTAACTACCACGCTACTGAAGGACTTATTATAGGGCTCCTTGCATATTTCACAAGCATTAAGGCAAGAAAGCCATCCACACAGTTCTTATCAAGTTAGAACCAAAGGATAGGCTGGGGATTTAGCTCAGTGGTTTCGCTCCCTGCTGTGCAAGCACAAGGACCCAAGTTCGATCTCCAGTACCAAAAAAAAAAAAAGAAAAGAACCACAGGATAGTCAGATCCTGAGAGTCAAACAAGTAAAAACATAAGTAAAATAGTTTTGGTCATAAATCAAAAGCTGATAGGCCCTGACCACACATGTTTGACCCTTTAATAATATTCTCTCCTAGTGTGGCAACTCAAGTGAGAAAACAAAATGCAGGGTTATCACCCATGCAAAGATACTAGACGCTCCAACAGATATTAGCTGTAGCTATCATGTTGTTTTTTAAAAAAAGGTCTTAAATGAAATCAGGTAAAACTATTATCACCAAGATCAGACTTGTATTGTCAAAATAAAGGATATAGAAAACATTCACAGCCTATACATCCAGAGATGTTATCATGACCTATCAAGAAGGCTTTAATATTTTTGGTAAATGCTCATAATTTCTATATTTTGGAACTTTTACAGCAGAGATCACACCCTTTAAGTGTGCTGTCTCCTATCCACTTGGGAGGTTCTCAGTAAGAGTCTTAACAATTAGGTCAGCAGAATGCCCAGGATGGAAACTGAGACTAAAGTTCTTTCTGCCTGCACAGTGGCATCATATTTGCCAAGCATAAAAAGTGATAGGCTTGTTGATTGTTGTCACAGATCAAAGAGCAATAGAGGCAAATCAAATAATAAAAGGTACTGGGAAACTGATGGGAAAAACATCACAAGAAAATAGTAATAATGGTCTTGTGAGATAGATGTCTGACAGCAAGAAGTGCTTCCCACCCTACTTCCTTAAATTTTTATTTCTGGGCAGTACTAAAATGGCTCTTTCATTAAATCTGGGTTAGGAATCCTGGAAATATGCATTTTAAACAATCCAGTTAATCTTGATGCAAACAAAATACAATCTTTAGCAAAGTTGTGAACAGACTTCCTATATTTTGGAAAAGTAATACTGGATGAATTATAAGGTCCCTTGAATATGAGATTATGCACTCAGATAAAATGAAATAGTAACCACAACAAGAAAAAAGTAAGAAGAAATTTAAAAATATGTATGACTTGAGATGCATTCTAGTGTCATCTTTAAGAACTCAGATTAAGAATTTAAGATTCTTGGTTTATGGTCTGGGTTCACATCATATACCATCTACAAGCTCTGTACCCAAATTCCTAATCTTCTCTAAGGCTCAATTTTGTAATGGGTATAATACTTAGCTCTCAAATTATAAAGAATGTGTATGAAAAAACACACTCAAAACCTTAAAGAATGAAGAGTAACGGTAAGAACATATAGGCAAATCTGACGTTA
Organism: Heterocephalus glaber; assembly: GCF_053883595.1. Lineage (NCBI taxonomy): Eukaryota > Metazoa > Chordata > Mammalia > Rodentia > Bathyergidae > Heterocephalus > Heterocephalus glaber. Next base: position 17,990,703 of record NW_028258156.1, on the reverse strand, counting down.
CTTTACTTTAAAAACATAACTCATGAAAGTAAAAATGCCTCATACTCATCCATTTAAAATATATATGAGCCCAATAAAGAGATAAAACAATGTTCAATATCACTAGCCATGAAATAAAAAACCATTCCAAAACACAATGAGATACCATTTCATATCTACTGGGATGACTACAATCAAAGAGACAGATAACAAGCATGTTGATGAGACTATGAGGAAATTGGAACTCCATACACAGCTGGTTAAGAATGTGAAATGGTATAGTTGCTTTGAAAACAGGTTGGCAGTTCCTAAATGCTTACAGTGAGTTGGATGATCTAGCAATTCTAGCCTGCCTATATTTTTTTTTCTTTTTTTTTTTTTTTTTTTTTTTTTGGTACCGGGGATGGAACTCGGGTCCTTGAGCTTGCGCAGCAGGCGGCAAAACCACTGAGCTAAATCCCCGGCCCAAGCCTGCCTATATTATCAACAGAAGTGAAAGCAAGAATCAAAAAAAAAACTTGTACATGAATGTACAATAATGCAGCATTATTCATAATAGTCAAAAGGTGGTAAAAACTCAAATGTCTATCAATTGATGATATGGTGGTATGTCGTTTATCTATACAATGTTATATTATTAAGCCATAAATATGAATAAAATTCCCAGCACAACAGGATGAATCTTGAAAATACTATGCTAAATGAAAGAAGCCAGTTACAGAGGTGACATACTACATCACTCCATTTATATGAAATGTGCAGAATAGGGAAATCTACAGAAAGCTGTTTAAGACTGCAGGGGATGCATGTTGTTTGGTGCTGACAGCAAAAGAACAGGGTGTTTTCTTTGGAGCTAACAAAACAATATTCTAAAATAGTTCTAACAAATGTATAACTGTGGGGCCAGGGATTTAGCTCAGGGGCACCCTGCCTGCCTCACAAGTGTAAGGTCCTGAGTTCAATCCCCAGTACCAAAGGGGAAAAAAAAAATCTGTAACTGTGTATTGACAAATAGGAATTGAGCTGCACTTTGAACTAGTGAATCATATGCTATATGAATTAAATCTCAATAAATCTGTTTTTAATACAGATAGACAGATGTGTATATGTACAGAAAATATCCCTCCATGTAAAGATCTGTGGAGTATTTCATGCCTCCCACCTTTATCAGTCAACTGCCACTTCCTCCACTCTGTCAATCCACTGTGGCTGTCAATTACAGGAAGTCTCAAAACCCCACTCCTGCCATGGAAGCTGCTCAGAAATTGTTACCACTAAACTGTCTCGGCTGTTGATATTTCCATGTTTCCTAAAACCTACTTATTCTGCTGTGCTTTTGATTCTGATATATCCACATATTATCCAATACATCCTCTTCCCCCTCCATTTATTTTTACTTTTTGCTTAATCTCTTAGTTTAGGTTACTTACAATTATGAAGAATTATTTCATATACATTCTACAGTTCCAGCCCCTTCCCCAGAACCAATCCTGTGAACAACATGTTAAGAATCCTACCAGTTATTTCTATGCATATACTGTTACATGCTCACATACATAAATATGTCTTATCATAAAGCCTATCTATAGTATTAATACACTATAATAGATTCTATCATTCCTCCATTACTAGTTGTGATATTTACCTAAGTTTTATTGCTTTTCTTTTAAAACCAAGGAAATAGGGAGTATCCACTAAAAAGATATCAGGTTCAAAATGTATAACAGATAATGTGAAATAGGAAGAAAAGGTCCAAAGGGGAAGGGGAGGTGGGATGGGTAGAGGAAAGGAAAGAAGGGAAAGGAAAAAATATGAGAAAAAGAAAATAAGGAAACAAAGTCTATGTAAACAGGGAAGAGTGGAGGGGTTGAAAGAAGGGCAGGGGAATGGGGAAAAAAATAAGAACCAAGATATATCATGTAAAAGTACAAATTCCCAATGATTGTCATCATATTGTATACCTAAAATGTACCAATAAACTTAAGGAATAAAAAAAGATATCAGGTTAAAATCTAACATATTTACTGAATACACTTGATGGTTACATTTATCAACATCTTCAGAGAAGACAAGAGGAAGCTGAAAACTAATCTCTACTCAAGCTTTCTTTACAATTTAGGATGACAGAAAATATCAAGAGATAAACAAAATTCCATAACAACCATACCAGTTGAAGTCATGCAGATTAAATTTTATTAACTGTCAACTGTGTAATATTTTTCAGTAAGCTGATTATACTGGCATTCAAGTCACCACAAAATTTACATCTCACTATACTTATGGTATAATCTACTTGGTCAACATTTTATAACTGTCATAAATATAAAAATCGTTACACATGATTCCAAGAAAAATTAAACATATTTAAGATACTATTTCATGACATTTATCATAATAATACTTAATAATTTTAGTGTTTACTAAGTCTAATTAACTCAAGTATTTTCAAAGTAATCCTATAAGGCAGGTATTATAAGTATAATGACCAAAGGGTACTGTGGTAGTCATGACTGGCAAATCTCAGAGGTGAAGTCAGTTCTTTCTACCTCTAAGGCACCTTCCTTAACCAATCCTCCTGCAATATGCTAACAATTATTTTAATAATTTGCTCAAAAACTGAACTGGGAAGCTTTTATAATATTCAATTATATTATGGGATCAATATTTATAAAAATCCTGTTAGAAATAAATCTATTTTCTGAATCAGCACAAAGAGTCATTAAATTGAATTCTTGATTCTTGGTATATGAGAACTTACAACATTACCTTTAGCACTTTGATAAAGGTGAAATCAAATTAATTTAAGCCACCTTGCTGATAGATTGGTGATCCTTACAAACACATAAAAAAGTTGGTATACCCTCTTAACTATATAATTATTCTGCATGAGAAATAGATATATAATTCCATAAAATGCAAACTAATATAAAATAAATCACAATTATTACTATATTGCTACACAGCAGATATTTTTAATCACTAAAGTATTTTTAATTAAAATGATATTTATCAAAAGGCTAATGAGATCATTTTGAAACACATTCACTGTAAGGCTAAAGAGACAGTAGAATACAATCTGTTTATTAACTAGGAACAAGACATATGACATCTGTACACAATAAGAGAAGATCAAAATTACCAATAAAATACCACTGAAAGCTTCTCATAACCCTTACAATAAAAATTCTTATTAGCATCAAGAAAGACTATGTACAACATATGGACAATATGAGTTCCTCACTTCTACAGCAGAATTCAACCCTAAACTGACAGTAAATGAAACTTTGTATTCTGCTCAAACAAATTACCTAATGAGAGTACACAAATTACACACTCATGCTTCCAGGCCGCCATACCACTGCCCCAGCACCGAGGAGCAGAGCTGTCCCCAGCACAAAGGAGGAAAACATTCAGGACCACCGTACCACCACCCCCAGCTCCCAGGATTAGAACTGTGCCCAACCGAAAGGAGGTGAAGCTTCTGGGCCACCATACCACCACCCACAGTGCCCAGGAGCAGACCTACCCCAGGCACAGAGGTGGTGAACTTTCTGGGCCGCCATACCACAGCCACCAGTGCTGAGGAGGTGAGCCGTGCGGGCTCCAGTAGCACACATCCCTCTCCTCCACCCCCCGTTGAAATGAGAAGACACTTAAACAAGTCTCAAAAACAGACTCCCACATCAACTGAAGCAGCCCCAAAGGGAAACAAGATGGAAAAATCTGATACTCCATAACATGGACTCCCTGAACTGGAAATGAAAGAGGATCTGGAAAAAATGAAATCAGAAATAATTTCTCAGATAACAGCAGAGCTTATGCCCATAGTGCAAGACATGATTAATAAATCTAGAGAGCACACAGACTAAAAAAATAGAGGAGTAGAAGAACATCATGGAATTGCAACATAGGAAACAAATGGAATCCATAAAACAGATGCAACCAGATGTCCAGGAGATTCATAACTCCACTGAAAGTTTACGTGGCAGAATGAGCCAATGTGGGAACTGAATTTCAGATATAGAAAATAAGATTGCAATTATTGACCAGAAAAAGAAAAATTTCTTCAAAATAGTAAGGGACCACAAGAAATCAATCCAGCAGCTGCTAGACAATGCAAAGAAGAATAATGTAAGATTGATCAGAATCAATTATGAAATAGGAGAGAGTGCAGATGACATAAGAAACAACTGTTCACAGAAGTGATGGCAGAAAACTTCCCAAGCAGGGAAAAAGAACTTGACATACAGATAAGTGAGGCATATAGGACTCCAAATACCCTTGATCAAAAAAAATCTACAGAGTCGCGAGGAATACGCCAAATCAGCCCGCTGCACACAGGAAGGTCTGTGCACGCCCTACCGAGGTCCTGAGTCACGCAGAAGACACCCATTGACCCCGCTGCAGACAGGCAGTCGCCTGGTTCCACACTACAAAGACGCAGAGGACACCAGACCACCAGACGAAGGTACTGAGTCCCACTGTTCCTGGCCCAGAGGTAGGGGCTTCCAGGACACCATCCCTCCAACCGCTCCTGGCCCAGAGGGAGGGGCTTCTGAGCCACCATCCCACTGCTCCTGGTCCAGAGAAAGGGGCATCGCAGCCACCATCCCTCCCGCTGCTCCCAGCCCACAGGAAAGGGCTTTTGGGTCACCATCCCTACCACTGCTCCCGGCCCCTGTCCCACCTCACCCAGCTCAGAGGAGGTAATCCCTGCAGGCACTAACAGCCCCCCGCCCCAGTCGAAATGAGAAAACACATAAATAAGTCTCAAAACCAGACTTCCAGATCACCTACAGCAACCACAAAGGGAAAGGAGATGGACCATTCTGATACTCAACCACCTGGACCCACTGAACTGGTAACAAAAGGGGATCTGGAAAAAATGAAATCAGAAATAATTTCTCAGATAACAGGAGAAATGGTGGCCCTAGTGCAAGACATGATTTGTAAATCTAGAGAGGAGCTCAGGAACATGATGGAATCCTAACATAAGAAACAAATGGAATTCATAAAACAGATGCAAACAGATTTCCAGGACATGAAAAACTCCATTGAAAGTCTACACAGCAGAATGAGCCAATGTGAGGACAGAATTTCAGATATAGGAGATAAGATTGCAATTAGTGACCAGGAATAGAAAAATCGCTTCAAAATTATAAGGGAACATGAGAAATCAATCCAGCAGCTGCTAGATGATGCAAAGAAGAATAACATAAGACTGATTGGGCTCAATGAAGAAACAGGAGAGAGTGGAGATGACATAAAAAATCTCTTCACAGAAATAATGGCAGAAAACTTCCCAAGCAGGGGAAAAGAGCTTGACATACAGATAAGTGAGGCATATAGGACTCCAAATAGCCTTGATCAAAAAAAATCTACACATAGGCATATAATTGTTAAGATTCCAGAAACACAACAGAAGAACAAAGTTCTGCAAGCAGTCAGAGAAAAGAAACAAATCACATACAAAGGAAAGCCCATCAGAATCACAGCAGACTTCTCAACACAAACCATCAGGCAAGAAGAGCCCGGAGTGACATATTTCAAGCCCTAAAGGTAAACAACCTCCAATCCAGATTGACGTACCCTACAAAACTAACTTTCAAAATGGATGGAGAAATAAGATACTTTCATGACAAAGAGCACTTTAGGAACTTCATGAATACCAAACCAGCACTCCAGAAAATTTTAGACAATATGCTAGGAAAGAACAACAAGGATCACAACCCCAGGAAACCCAGCAGAATGAATCCATCCATCGGACACAAAAAGAAATTAAATCGAAATGGAGAGAATACGACAAAAAGAAAAAGTCATGACAATGATAAGTCAATGCGTATCAGTTATAACCATCAATGTTAATGGTCTCAATTCACCAAACAAAAGAAATAGCCTGGCAGAATGGGTCAAGAAGCAAGATCCAACAATTTTCTGCATACAACAAACACACTTAATTCAAAAAGAAACTCCTAGACTGAAAATTAAAGGGTGGAAAACAATACTCCATGAGACAGGAACCCGAAAAAAAACAGGAGTAGCTATCCTCTTTGAAGATCAAGTGGATATCAAAGCAACACTGATTAAGAGAGACAAAGAAGGACACTATATCCTTGTAAAGGGAACAATCCAAAAGAAAGGGATGACAATCATAAATATATATGCACCAAACACTAGTGCACCCAACTATATAAAACAAATACTAACAGATATGAAAAATCAAATAAGGACTAATACAATAGTATTGGGGGACCTAAATACCCCACTATCACAAATAGTTAGATCAACTAGACAAAAAATAAGAATGAAATACTAAAACTCAAGCTCTTCAACAAAGGAACTTAACAGATGTTTACAGAGTATTCCACCCCACAAAACCAGAATACACATTCTTTTCAGCTGCACACGGGTCGTTCTCCAAACTACATCTCATACTTGCTCACAGAACATGTTTAAGTAAGTGCAAAGCAATTGAAGTTATCCTCTGTATATTATCAGACCACAGTGCATTGAAATTAGAGATCAATAACAAAGAAACTGCAAGAATTTTATAAACACATGGAATTTGAACAACACACTTCTGAATAACCAATGGGTCACAGAGGAAATTAAAGAAAAAATCAGACAGTTCCTACAGTTAAATGACAATGACAATACAACATATCAGAATATATGGGACACAATGAGAGCAGTCTTATGAGGGAAATTCATCACAGTGAATACTCGTATAAGGAAAACAGAGCAAGCCCAATTAAACAACCTGATGCTGAACCTCAAGCTTCTAGAAAGAAAAGAGCAAGTCAAACCCAAAGCTCATACAAGGGAGGAAATTATAAAGATCAGACCAGAAACCAATGCAATGGAGACCAAGAGAACGATACAAAAAAAATCAATGAAGCCAAGAGGTGGTTCTTCAAAAGAATAAACAAAATTGACAAACCTTTAGCCAACCTTATCAGAAAAAGGAAAGAAAAGGCCCAAATCCATGCCATTAGGAATGAAAAGGGTGAAATTACAACAGACCCAGCAGAAATCCAGAGGATCATCAATACCTACTTCCAGAACCTATACTCCAATAAGATGGACAACACAGAAGAAATGGACAGATTCCTAGATACATATGAATTACCAAAGTTCAGCGAGCAAGACCTAAAAATTCTAAACAACCCAATATCAATCAATAAAATTGAAAACATAATTAAAAACTTAGCAACTAGGAAAAGCCCAGGTCCTGATGGCTTCACTGCTGAATTCTACAAGACAATTAGAGTAGAACTACTGCCACTACTGTTTAAACTCTTCAATGAAATTGAAAGGGAAGCAATACTCCCAAATTTATTCCTGGAAGCAAGCATCACCTTGATCCTCAAAGCAGAGAAAGACCCAACTGAAAAAGAGAACTATAGGCCAATCTCACTAATCAACATAGATGCAAAATTCCTTAATAAGATACTGGCAAACAGAATGCAGAAGATCATCAAGAAGATCATACACCCTGACCAAGTGGGATTCATCTGAGGGATGCAGGGATGTTTCCACATACACAATTAAAAACATGTAATACACTATATCAATAGAGCCAAGGATAAAAATATGATCATCTCAATAGATGCAGAAAAAACATTTGACAAAATCCAGCACACATTTATGATAAAAACACTACAAAAATAGGAATAGATGGTCTCTACCTCAATCTGATAAAAGCCACCTATGAAAAACCAACAGCAAATATCATACTAAATGGTCAAAAACTGAAATCCTTCATAGTAAAATCAGGAACAAGACACGGATGTCCACTATCACCACTCCTGTTCAATATAGTTTTGGAAACATTAGCTACAGCAATTAGACAAGAGAAAGGAATAAAGAAAGGAAATGAAGAAGTCAAATTCTCATTATTTGCAGATGACATGATTCTGTATATAGAAGACCCCAAGAACTCCACCAAAATTCTTCTAGACTTAATAACCAAATTCAGTAAAGTAGCTGGATGCAAGGTCAACACACAAAAATCAATAGCTTTCCTCTACACTAACACCAGACTCACTGAGAGAGAAATAGGGCAAACAATTCCTTTCACAATAGCATGCAAAAAAATGAAATACCTAGGAAACTACCTAACAAAAGAAATCAAAGACCTCTTCTCTGAAAACTATAGCACTTTGAAAAGAGAAATTGAAGATGATATCAGAAAATGCAAAGACATCCCTCGCTCCTGGGTAGGAAGAACCAACATAGTGTGTCAGGAGCAATGCTATAATTTTAGGGTAAAATCATTTGGTTAGCCTAGTTCTCCTGCCTACAGCCCAGCTATGGAATTCCGAGACATAACTCCATTTTGGCCTCCGGTCACAAGTAAGACCTCAATGATCCAGTGATGCTGTGATTCTCCAGGACAAGAAACATCCTGGGAGCTGAGAACATCCTGGGAGGAATAAACATCTACTCAGTTCCTCCTTGATCTTGGATTGTTACATCTTATTTAGGCAGGATGTAGTCATTTATTACATTTGTTTCTCCCGATGTACTGAGTACTGAATAAAAGGTGCAGTAAGCTGGGGGCTTTGTCTTTGCTGCCCAGAGCAGCACTGATCAGACCCAAAGCTCAGCTTCTTCTCAGTCTCATTTTTCTGCCTTTCCTGTAATTGGCCATGCGCTGCCATGGCTCGTAGGAGACTAGGACCTACTGCAAAGGTTCTGGTAACATTTCCTTCCCCTGTTCCCTAAAATAGTGAAAATGGCCATACTTCCAAAACTGCTATATAGATTCAATGCAATCCCAATTGAAATTCTAGCAGCATACTTCATGGATCTTGAGAAAATAATCCAATAATGCATTTGGAACAAGAAGAGACCTAGAATAGCAAAAGCAATTCTAGACAACAGAGATATGGCAGGGGGTATCACAACTGCCAACTTGGAACTATACTACAAAGCTGCTATGATAAAAACAGCATGGTACTGGCAAAGAAACAGGCTTGAGGACCAGTGGAACAGATTAGAAGATGCAGAAGCAACTCCAGACATACTCAGCCATGTCATCTTTGACAAAGGAGCCAAACACCCTCACTGGAGGAAACATAGCCTCTTTAATAAATGGTGCTGGAAAAATTGGGCTTCAACTTGGCAAAGAGTAAAGCTAGACCTGTATCTCTCACCATGCACTAAACTAAAATCAAAATGGATTAAAGATCTAAATATTAAAATAGAAACTCTGAACCAGTTGGAACAGAGGTTAGGTAGAACCCTTGAAGACATCGGTGTAGGAAAAGATTTTATGAACAAAACCTCAGTTGCCCGTGAACTAGCACAAACAATCAACAAATGGGATCTCTTCTTTTTAAAAAGCTTATGCACAGCAAGAGAAACCACCAGCAGTGTGAAGAGACAATCCACAATGTGGGAAAAAATCTTCACCAGCTCTTCCTCAGACAAAGGTCTATTATCTCAAACCTATAAAGAACTTAAAAAGATCAGACCTCCCAAATTTAAAGACCCAATCAGAAAATGGGCATCTGAAATGAACAGACATTTCTCACACAAAGAAGTAGAAATAGCAAATAAATACATGAAAAAATGTTCAACGTCACTGGTCATTCGAGAGATGCGAATGAAAACAACGCTGAGATTCCACTTCACTCCAGAAGCAATGGCTGCTATCATGAAATCAACCAATAACAAATGCTAGCAGGGCTGTGGGGAGAGAGGAACCCTGGTCCACTGCTGGTAGGAGTGTAGACTGGGGCAACCACTGTGGAAATCAGTATGGAGATACCTCAAAGAGCTAGGACTGGAAGTCCCATTTGACGCAGCTATTCCCCTGCTGAGTATCTACCCCAAAGAATTAAAAGAATCATACCACAGTGATACATGTGCACGCACGTTTATAGCGGCACAGTTTGTATTAGCTAAAACTTGGAAAGAGCCCAAATGCCCATCTACTGAAGACTGGATAAAGAAAATGTGGTTTTGGTCCGGGGATTTAACTCAGTGGTTTCGCCGCCTGCTGCACAAGCGCAAGGACCCGAGTTCGATCCCCAGTACCAAAAAAAAAAACAAAATAGGCAAAAGAAAATGTGGTTTTTAATGAAATAGAGTGCTACTCATTCATAAAAAATGAGAAATTACAGACACTTATAGCTAAATGGATGCACATTGAGGCAATATTCTTAAGTGAAAGAAATAGGACACACATGTATAAATACCAAATAGTTTCTCTAGTGTGAGAAACTGAAAGTGTAAATGAGGACTAAAAGGTATAATAGATAATGTGAAATAGGAAGAAAAGGGGCAAAGGGGAAGGGGAAGTGGGAGGAGTAGGGGAAAGGAAAGAAGGGGACGGAATTAATAAGAGAAAATGAAAAATGCAAACAAAGTCTTTGTAAATAGGGAGGGATGGAGGGGTTGAAGGGAGGGCAGGGGAAGAGGGAAAAAATAAGAACCAAGAGAGATTATGTAAAGGTGTAAATTTCCAATGATGAATATCACTATACTGTATACCTAAAATGCACCAATAAAATTCATTAAGAAAAACAAATCACACACTAATTACATAGGCTTATAGTGGTTATAGGTACTTAATGGAAACCATTTTTAAATTACAAAATAAGTCAAGATGTTTACATGGTGGAATAATATTTCATAACATTGTACCTGAAAAAAAACTCACATTAGAGTACTGTAACTCAGAAAAACATGGTTGATAATTCACTAAGCCTAAAACAATTCCTTTATCAAGTGAGAACTGTGGAAAGGAAGCATGCTGAAAACCATTTGGAAATGCTAGTCATGGTCTCAAATCACAATGATAACTTTAATAATAACAATATATCTTAAGGCTTTTATCTTAAAGATCAGAAAATTCCAGATATATCAAGATGGTTCATAATGTTAAAGTCTAGATAACAAAATTGGTCCACGTGTAATTGCCAATTATTTTTCAGCAAATATACAGGGACTCATTTTCAAAGTAAGAAAATTAGCAAGTAGTTCAAGTCTGAAATTTTCATATGAAATAGCATTTATGAACTTTCTTTTTTTTTTGTATTAAATTCTTTTATTGGTACATTGTAGGTATACAACACAATTAACATTTCTCATTGGGAATTGTACCTTTACATAATGCATCTTGGTTCTTATTTTTTCCCCATTCCTAGCCCTCCCTTCACTCCCTCCACCCTTCCCTATTTACAAAGACTTTACTTCCATTTTTTCCATTTCTCAGCATTTTTCCTTTCCCTTCTTTCCTTTCCCCTGCCCCTCCCATTACCCCTATCCCTTTGGACCTTTTCTTCCTATTTTACATTATCAATTATTCATTCTAATCATTGGTACATTTTAGGTATACAATATAATGACACTCATCATTGGAAATTTGCACCTTTACATAGTCTCTCTTGGTTCTTATTTTTTCACCCTTGCCCAACCCTCCCTTCAACCCCTCCAGTCCTCCCTATTTACAAAGATTTTGTTCCTATTTTTCCATTTTCTCATATTAATCCCATTCCCTTCTATCCTTTCCCCTAGCCCTCCCACTTCCTTCCCCTTTGCCCCTTTTCTTCCTATTTCACATTATCTATTATACATTTAGTCCTTATTTACACTTTCAGTTTCTCACACAAGAGAAACTATTTGGTATTTACACATGTGTGTCCTATTTATTTCACTTAAGAGTATTGCCTCAATGTGCATCCACTTAGCTATAAATGTCTCTAATTTCTCATTTTTTATGACTGAGTAGTACTCCATTTTATTAAAAAACCACATTTTCTTTATCCAGTCTCCAGTTGATGGGCATTTGGGCTGTTTCCAAGTTTTAGCTATTACAAACTGTGCTGCTATGAACATGGGTGCACAGATATCACTGTGGTATGATTCTTGTAATTCTTTGGGGAAGATCTCCAGCAGTGGAATAGCGGGGTCAAATGGGACTTCCAGTCCTAGTTCTTTGAGGTATCTCCATACTGATTTCCACAGTGCCTGCACCAGTCTACACTCCCACCAGCAGTGGAGCAGGGTTCCTCTTTCCCCACAGCCCCACCAGCATTTGTTATTGGTTGATTTCATGATAGCAGCCATTCTTTCTGGAGTGAAGCGGAATCTCAGCGTTGTTTTCATTTGCATCTCTTGAATGACCAGGGACGTTGAACATTTTTTCATGTATTTATTTGCTATTTCTACTTCTTTGTGTGAGAAATGTCTGTTCATTTCAGATGCCCATTTTCGGATTGGGTCTTTAAATTTGGGAGGTCTGATCTTTTTAAGTTCTTTATAGATTCGAGATAATAGACCTTTGTCTGAGGAAGAGCTGGTGAAGATTTTTTCCCACATTGCGGGTTGTCTCTTCACACTGCTGGTGGCTTCTCTTGCTGTGCATAAGCTTTTTAAAAAGAAGAGATCCCATTTGTTGATTGTTTGTGCTAGTTCATGGACAACTGAGGTTTTGTTCATAAAATCTTTTCCTACACCAATGTCTTCAAGGGTTCTACCTAACTTCTGTTCCAACTGGTTCAGAGTTTCTATTTTAGTATTTAGATCTTTAATCCATTTTGATTTTAGTTTAGTGCATTCAGTCAAGTAGCTGGTTACAAGGTTAGCATTTATGAACTTTCTCAACCAGAATCATGGTTAAATGTTTACTAACAGAATTCATACATGCATATAAATTTAGATAAAAGTTCAAATAAAGTTTAGGCATGACATATACATTACAAGTGGCAACTCCTCCCTACAGCCAATTTAGTATTATGAATTATCTGAATAAAAATCAAAAGAGAATTACCAGAAAACAGTAAAAATAGCTCCATCAATTCCTCAACAAATTAATATGGAGTCATTAAATCATACTTATAAGCATAAGTATGATACCTTATTATTATAGCTAAATAAGTTGATGACACTTCACATTATTACAGTATATCTTTTTTAACACTTATCAAATGATGTATTTATTACTTGTCATGTTAAGGCACTGCCATGAGAGGCTTTAAACATTTATTAAGGAACATTTTCTACATTCAAAATGAGATTGAATTGAATATTTAAAGAATCTGCAGTAGATTATATATTTATTGATTCCTACTACATGCTCCAGCCAGTAATGATCTTTTGTCAAAATATGAGAGATCTAATCATGTGATCCTCTTCATGCAGACTGACAGCAACACTCAAAATGTAATAAAGCCGAACGATTCACCTAGGTGAAAATGAAAGAACTAGTTCTACTGCTCAGATTTTTATTTTTCTTTCAAAATTTTAGTCCCTTGAAATTTAACTTCTTGAGTTAATACACAGCTATTTAAAAGCAGCAGACTTATAATCAATACTTTTACTAACAGCTATTTCCCAGGCTCTCTTAAATATAAGCACCAGAGTTATGCAAGATAGAAAATACACAATTAGATTTTCCTGGACCAATTTAGCTTGTCCAGCTATTGAATATTTTGACAATAAATATATTCATGCTCTTGAGTTTGAGAGAGAAAAATCAGCCCTTTAATTAGCAGTAAAACTAGCCTAGAAATTAGCCATCTGGCTTGTGTCTGACATACTCTGAGATTGTATCATGTTATCAAAAATAAAATATCAGGAGTAAATTGCTAATATCAGAGTATAAACTTAATTCAGCTACCTTCACAAAAAGTAACAGAACCTGTCCTCTAAAGTACTTCAGTTGATTCGAAATGAAAAATATCAAGTTGTTCTCACTGCTATCCAGTTTCCATGTTTCCAGAATGAAAGAACAAATCTAAGTTTCAGGTGTAAGTAGATCTGGGAATAAAGAAAACCATGTTATCACCAAGGCGCTTGTACTGGCATCAACCAGTGCTCAGATAACACTGTACAAATTGTCTATAGCTGATTAACTTGGATGGTTAAAATACTGCCTTGAACTCATATGATTAGGGCTTCTGAACTTGAGTCATTCAACAGATACATATTGAGCATCCATGCTGTGCCAGGCACTGTACTCAGTGCTAGAAACATAAAGGTTAAAAAAAAGTTTAGAGTCTACTGGAGAGAGACACCTGATAAACACAATAACACACTTGTACATAATGTTGCTGCCAGTAGAAATGTGTATTTCTCAAACTGTGGATGCTAATTTTTGAGCCATAGAATCAGTGTTGCATCACAACCATCACTTTAAAATGTAAATCGGTATACCTCATAAAATAAAACATTGTTTTGTGAACTTTTGTTGCAGTCTGGCATAAGTATAAATTTTAGATAGATAGATTTCAGTACATCTATAGACATTAATGTAGCATATGTATGTGTGTCTGTGTCTGTGTACGTGTACTAAGCAACATTACAAAACATACTTCTGACCAAGTGTGGTCAAACCACTTTGAGAGCCAGAGGCAGGACAAACTTGCCTGAATAAATCCAAGTTGTATTCGTGAAGGAAACAGCACTTAGGCTAAGACTACATGAAAAGTTTTGTTTTGTAAAAGGATAGGTGGCTTCCAGACAAAGGGATCAGAGTATTCACAGGTTAAGTAAGCACCTAGCATATCTGTAAGAACTAGATTAGTTTAGTATTAGAAATGGAGTGCAAAATGTGGAGTACAAAATAAGGGCCGTGGAGGGAAGTAGAGAAGGACCAGGTTATGTCAGATTCTACAACAGATAATACCAAGTTGAGATGTTCGTTCTATAAGACATGGGAAGTTATTTAAAAAGTTGAGGTAGAGGAGGGATATCTGAAGAGGATGAATGATACCTTTACTATCAAAGCAATGTAAAGCTACTTTAGGCCATATGTTATCCCTTAACCATATATGTTCTCATTGAACATTTAAATGTGGCTTAACTCAGTGTTGAGACAATATTTTGGGCCAAATAAAATATATTACAGTCAACACCTTTTTTAATATGACTACTAGAAAAAAAAAATATATATATATCTTCCATAATAATTTTAAATTGGACATCAGTAGCAGAGATGATGAATTTGAGTGAGGAAATAATGAGGCCAAGTTAGGCTTTTGAAATATCCCAGGTTAGAGAAGATGAAAGCTTGGTCTAGAACAGATAGAATGAAGAGAAAAAATACAAGAGCAGAAATTAGAATCGACAAGAATTGACTACTGGCTGGATCTAAAAGATGAGGGAGATGTCATGGTTTGTTCTCTCATTCATTTTTTTCACTCAAATAAATAATTATTGCACTCATAGGATATGCTAGCTTCTCTGCTAGCTATGCTACAGCGAGCAAAAATGGAAATTAAAAAATGCTTATAAATTATCTGGTTTAAGAAAACAAGGGAGAAGCACTTTTGTAAACATCAGATGTATCGTGTATGAAATGTCTGTTGTTTACTTAAAGAAATGTCTGCAAAGCAATTAGATATCAGGGTCTGAAATGCAAGAAGAAGTTCTCAAGAACAACTAGAGATTTGGAATCGCAGTATAAAATTGGCAACAGACCTTAAGGAAGGGTTGGTTGTGATTGTAGATCAGGGCCTGTAGTCCATGAAAGAATACATTTAAGGCCAGGAGAAAGGGGAGAGAGCATGTCCACTAACAATGAGCAGCCAGCTGTAAATGAGAAAAACTCCATGAAAGGTAGATCACAGAAACCAAAAGAGCAAAGCATTTTAAGGAAATAACATTCCAAAGGATCAGACACAGAAGAAAACTACCCAGCAGCACTAAAAAGCATACAAAATATAAACATAAACAAGTATTTAGCAAGTTCACATCAATGTTCAAAAAGGTGATGCCAAAGAGCAAAGGAGAGCCAAGGAAATGGAGGCCAACTATGGACACTTGTTTCTAAAGCTTTATTTATGAATACAACAAAAATAAAATAATGAACACAAAATCAAGGGTTTAGGGGTGCTTTCATTTTTGTTTTTGATGCAGAGACTTGAGCATGTTCGGAAGCTCAGAAAAGCAGAGCAGCTGGTTAAAGAAACAAGAAATGAAATAACTAATATCTCCTTTTCTAGAGAGAGAAGCAAGGGTGGCTATCTGCAAGTTCTTGGGTTTAAAAGAAAATAAGAGGGGAAGGTGGCTAAAGAACCAATAATAAATACAGATGCACAAAAAAATTCTAGTCTTTATATTAAAATATTACTCAAGTTATACAATAATGGTAGCTTTGGTTAATGGTAATTCTAAATGTGGTTCCACAGTTCCAAGGATTTGACTAACTTTTACAGCACATGTTCTAAAAAGCCATGGGCACAGATCCATCAAGGGCAAGTCATCTTTAGCCTACTCCACGGCAAGGAACTTCCTATACTCTAATACAAAAACCAAAACAAAACAAAACCTGTTGGAAATGATTGTCAATAGTTACAAAGAATAGTCAAGAGAGAAAATGCAGGCCAGAGTATCTCAAAACAGGGAACATTTATGTCCCTACAGAGATTCCTACCTATGCATATATGGAATGGAGATTATGGGAAAGATTTCTGTTCCTCACTGTATAACCCCTAACTCCTTCCCAAGGCAAGAGTCCTATGGAACCATCATTTGGAGCTAGAGTTTAAACCTTCTGGATAGTGTTATGGATTATATCTAGATCTTCCTGCAAAGAGCCTCATGGGCTCATAGGCGGGCCTTTGGAAAAGGACGGGACCACAGGGGCGCTACAGCTGCCTTGCTGTTAGGAAGTGGGGCCCGCTGGAAGGGGCAGGGCACTGGGCTTGACCTGGGGGTATCTTTCCACCCCCACATCTCCCTTCTCTCTCTGCTTCCTGGCTGCCACAACATGAGTAGCTTTTTCTCTGTTATGTCCTTCTGCCATGCCATCCTGCCTTAGAACCAGCAGACCATGGACTAAAAACATGAGCCAAAATAAACCCCTCTTTAAGTTGTGGGTGTAGGTATGGCATCCTGGCAATGAATGAAGTTATTGTAGATTCCTTTTCCTGGTAGCCTTCCTGTTTCTGGTACTGGAGTGCTAAGCATGCTTAGGCAAGATCTGGTCCTCTAAGCAGAATGATTATAATCATGTTGTGTGATTTATAAAAATCAGAGAAGTTGAGATATAGTTCAGTGACAGAGTGCTGGCCTACCATGTGCAAAGCCCTGGGTTCAATCCCTACCACTCGGGGTGGGGGGGAGTAACAAAGCCCCAGCCAACCTTATCCTCTCTCTGCTCCAATCTCTCCATCTATAACTAGGTTGGTGAGTGGCACAGTCTGGACTAGGAAACCCAGCTAAGCCTCCACAGGCAAGCCTCATGGCTCAATGGCCCTCACTGGAAAGGCCTCGGATTGACAGCTCTCAGGCATTTGTGCAGATATTAAGCAGCATTTTATTTCCCTATTGGCTTTCATATCTTTTTATAAAAATTCTTCAGTCCAGAACCCCATGAGGCAAAAAGGATAAGTGAAGGATTCAAACATCAAAACCCCGCCTTGAAATTCTCTTATCCAAAAAGCCCTTAGCAACTGACTTTGCACCGGGTTTTTCTGCCTCTTTATTTTTGATTTTCCCTCTTCTCAGTCTAGCTTTCCTGAAGCCTTCCCTCCTTCCACTTCCATGTACTCGAGAATGTCAGAATCCAGTTTATATGGCTCCTTCTCAAGCACATCTTCCCTGTCCAGTTCCATTTCACTATCACTGTTTCATCTGTGCTCTCACATGCCTTATTTATATCTCTATTAAGCTTTGTCAGAATGATATATTTAATTGTGTCTCCCTAGTTCAGCTTTGTGTCTCCAGCCTAAAGCACACTGCCAAGGTCGGTGCCTGCTCCAAGGCACAATTCCCTTCTCCTCCCAAACTCCCATAGCACTTTCTAGGGCAGCCATGCAGCCAAGTAGCACTGGATTAGCAGACCTGCATCATGAACAGATAATCCAAACTAATCTGACTGCCCAGGGTAAAAGAAACAAGGAGCAATCTTCTGACTCTTCAGTCAATGACTGTTTCATTTGGCCAGGAAATAAGGAATCTCTTAAACATCTGGCAAAAAAGAGGATCCAGAGATGGGTTAAAAACAAGTCATGAGGAAGTAGGTGGGACTGAGGCCAAAAAAGAACTCACAGTTGGAGTTTTCCCTCTTCATTCAAGAAAGAATATTTACACACATAGTTTTGAACTGAATAAAGTTAAGAAATATATAAATTAATGAATACAGAATTTCTAACTTTATTAATAATGGCAAAGGAGCTTATAAAGTACACTGCATCACACAAAGTACTTCCAAGACAGGTGTGTAGTGGTGCATACCTATAATCCTGGCATTCTGAGAGGCAGAGGCAGGAGGACGGCAGGTTTCAGCCCAGCCATGGCAACTTAGTGACTTAAAACATAAATTAAAAATAAATTTTAAAAAGGGCTAGAGAGATAGCTCAGTGCAAAAGCACTGGGTTCAACCCCAGTTTACGCTCCCCCCTCCCACGAAAGCACTTCAAAGTAAGTGCTACTATTTTCCACCTGTAGAAACAGTCATAGTCATAGAAAAATTAGGTGAGTTCTATGAGACCTCATTCATCAATAAATATTGAAAAAATGCCTGCTGTGTGCAATGCAGTAAGTCCTCCCCTCCTGAACCTTTTTTTCTGGTGAGACTGATAACAAATATATAAAATACATATGTCAAATAGTGCTACTGAGAAAATAAGGTAGGTTGAGAGGAAAGGATACAGCTATGATTAAGATGGCCAAAGAAGGCTTCATTGACAAGGTGACATTTGGGCAAAGATCGAACGAGGAGGAAGCATGTCAAGTGGCTGGTATCACCATATCATCTACAACCCAAATCTTAGATTTCCACTGCTTATGCTCTTTTCAGTGTGGCAATTTGCCTACAGAAGAAGAACTTTCTGACATCCAGAAAACAAGGAGTACCCCATTCCTAGCATTTCATTTAGGAAAGCAGTTCAAAAAAATTTTAACTAAGTGCTACACCAGGCCCAAGTGAGTCCCCAGCCACAAATTTAGACAATGCAAAGAGATGCCAAGTAGTAATTTTCATTGACAGGACTAGCAGCACCACTCCACATGGTAAAATGTTAAAGCTGTATCCAAAGATTATTTGATCTTTCTACTGCTGATTTTCAAGGCAAATGTTTTAAGTGTTTTGTTATAGTTTCTATCATACAAAAGCCATTTCATTCTACTTAACTACTTGGTTATCATAAGACCAAGTATTGAGCAGTAAAACTTATTAAGAATCAATTATCTAGGCTCAGATCCAGGTCACCATCTTTATCCAAGGCACGACTAATATTTTCCAGTGAAGCATGGGTTCATCTCAATTAATTATCAACTTGCCTTACTAATCAGAAGATTGATAAGATCTGATTCAGAAACATGGGGTAAAAAAGACAGATATGTTGAACCAGCTGTTCCATATAATCAGTAAATAATCTAAGTAACCATCTAGAAAAGAAGTACATTTTTGCTGAATAAATGACCTCTCCAGGAATAATCCTCCCCATATCAAGTGTGCCCAGTTTTTAATAGCATTTCTCTTTTTAGACTTACACAATCATTCACTCACTTAACAACCATTAAATGACTGCCCAATAAGGCAAGTACTTTGTGTGATTTCCTCTTTGAAAAGGGGGTGCACATAAATATACACATAAACACACACTGATAATACATCCCATTTGGGAATATTTATAAGTACATCATCTATTTAATTTCACATGAGTATATATGTGTAAGTGAATGTATACATGAGAAAGAAGCAGAGGGAACTGCATAAGGAGCAATTACATTAAACAGAACTGAAAAAAATCACAAATGAGTCATGAGTAAATGTAAACATTTAAACAAAAAGAATAGCATCGGCCTTCCCATACTTGTGTTCACTGCATAATCACATTCACGCTTCATCAACTGCTTCGTCCACATCCCATGTGCTTCCTGCATCCCTTATGGGTGGTATGTAACCAAGCTCTGCTTTTAAAGCTATTGGTAAAAATATCTGTTCCAGAAGCTTTTAGCTAACGAGTAATTATAATTTACCCTGCCAAAGAAAATTAGGCAAAAAGCAACCCCACAAAAAATTGATAACCCTGTTTCATAAAATAGACAAAAGAGATTTAAGGAAGATAACACCATTTCTGTGTCACCATCCATTAAATTTAAATTTGATCTTGCTTTTTATACCACGTAGCATATACTCAAAAATAGATGAATAATCCCTGCATTTATACATTGTCCTGCAAAAAAAAAAAGAAGAAAATACTATTATTTGTATTTTTTCCTCAAACATTCTAAGAATAAAAGAATTGTTTTCAGAAATGATGAGGTTCCTGCAGCTAACATTTACCCACAGGACTTGAGGCGTTCTTGTGACACAAAGTGCAGAGTACTTTGAGGGTGGTTACAGATGCAATGGCACAGAAAAGTCTTTTAACTTTGGCTCATTTCCTCTGACCACCAGGCCTCCATGCTAAATTATAACCTCTCAAAGCTACAGATCCTTTAAAACTAGGTTTTAAACTGGCTTTCAATGGTATCATCTCAAAATAAGAACACTGTGTTACTTGAAAATAAAAGCACAAAATCACTGGATTCAATCACTGTTCTCATTATTGCAAACCAATAAACAAGCCTCAACAAAAACTGTTTTATCCTAATGGCTCTTGCTTATCAAGCTGCCAAGAAACAAATCCAAAAGAAACTAAAAGAAAAAAAAAATGGTCTTAACAATATAGATGGATTCTTATTCAGAAAGTAAATATCAAAAATGGCTAGCACATAGCCTAGTGTTTTATTATTTTCCATAAAAGAATCTTAAGCTAAATACTGAAATTCTGTCATTCACATCTACAATCATCATAATTTTTTTAAAAACTAAAATACTAAAGAAATCTCATTTTTTAATTTTTTAGGGGGTGGACAGTATCAGGGATTGAACTCAGGACCTTGTGCTTGCAAGGCGGGTGCGGTACCACAGAGCTAAATCTCTCGCCCAAGAAATCTCATTTTTTAACCTAGGTATGTCTTTTATAATATATCCCATACCAAATGCTACGGGCTCAGCCAAATCACTTTTCAGGTGGGTAAAGGACTTTATATCCAAAGGAAAATAATAATAGGCCTAGGAAACATAAGAAATATTTGGCCCTTTCTCCTCAGTTGAGGCAAAGGAATTAAGCAAGGTTAGGACTAAATACTCAGCCAGTTGCTTGGGGAAGCACCAGGAAATAACCAAACTGGTGTGAGATTGGTTATGTACATGGGAATTGAACAAACAAGTGAATACACTGAAGATAATAGGAGCCAAGTTTTTTCACTGTTGGAGATAAAATACAAGTATATAAGAATGATAGAAGAAGAAAGCCTTCAGTCCCTGTTATTTGGGACTGGAATTGGAAATATGAGTGGGAGTGTATTATTGACAGATGAATGGAGATGGATGTTTACACAGGTATGTACATACAAACCTGTATTTCTTAGTTTCACTGAAAAAATCTAGAGAAAAAGACAGCCAATAGAAATGAGTTCCCTAGAACGCAAATCTTGGTTTCTCAATGTCATCCATTAAAGGGAAGCAGAAGTCCCAAAACTGGAGCAAGAAAATTGGAAGAAGCAAAACATAAGATATCACAACCAATGAACAAGCCACAAGAAAAACTGTTCTTTAATTTTAGTAGCTCTTGTTTATCAACCTCCAAGTGAACAGATAAACTGAGAAAAGGGTATCACTTCTTTGGTAATCTTGATTAAAATATGTAATCACAATTTATTCATGAGGAAACATCAGATAAACTCAAAGACAGAAACATAATTTGACTGTACTCTTCACAAGTATCAAAGTCACAAAAGACAGGGCAAGACTAAGGAACAGTTCCAGATTGAATGAAGCCAAAGAGCTGAAGGAATGAAATGTTAGGTGTGGATTCTGGACTAATTAAGAACATCAATGAGAAAACTTGGGAATAATGAATTGGATCTGAGAATAGATGATAATATTGCATCCCCATTAATTTCCTATTCTGTGGTTATATTGATGTGATATGATAAAATATTATTTCTAGAATATAGTCACTGAAGTACTAAGGAAGTACTAAGCCATTATGTCTGCAACTTCTCTGAAGCAAAGAAAAAATGTTCAAAACAAAAATGTGTGGTAGTAGTGGGAGAAAAGTGGGAGAAAATAAGGCAATTGTAATAAAAGTTAATAGGAATATTAGTGGAAAACATTTGTGAGCTCACTGTCTTATCCTTGTAATATTTCTATAAGCTTAAAACTGTTGTAGAACAAAATGTTTAAAACAGAAATATTTGGCCTTAAATGCTCATATACTATTAAGAAAAAGCTTAACTTTCTATCAAGGGCCATAATCTTCTACAAATTTTATAAAACAAAAAAAAAATAACAAAAAAACAACACTTGCAACTAGAAGTGAAATATAGCCATGTAATTTTAAAAGCATGCAAATAAGGGTGTTAGAAGGGTTTATGTCTAAAAAATGTAACACTTGGTTGATTAAAGGTGCTGTATACTGGGGAATGATAAACATTATAAGGATAAAATTGCAGAAACCTCTTGTAGTCATGAAATAAAATCCATGTGGACGAAGAGATGCGTTCTGAAGCCCCTTCAGGGAATTCACAGCTCACATGTGTGCAGTGTACTCAGTAGTCAGCCTGCAGGGCGCGAGACATCAGCATCTGCCTTGTCTTCCCACTTCCCCTCCCCAGACATGATCCCTGGTACACATCTTGTAGTCCAAACTTCAGTCCAGCATCTACTTCTTTGTGTTTTAATGAAACATAGCTTAATATAGGCACATTTTCTAAATTTGCCTTGTACAAGGTAACTTTATTTCCAACTTACAAGACAGTTATAAATTTTTTTCAGGTGAATTCTATCTCTAACTCAGATTCATTTGCCTTCTCCCGCTGTGTGACAGAGGAATTGTATTTTCCCCTTTTCATGTTAGCCAAATATAAAAGATAATCATTGTTTAAACAACAAATTTCCTTCTTATGGTCCATTAGCTCCTGCTGCTTGTTCCTGAAGTGAAATTGAAATATAACAAAACGATTTCCATGGCAATAGATAATAATCTAGTATATGTGAATTTCTGACTTAGCAGCAGAATAAAACAAGAGGAAATTATGGGACTGGAGTGGGGCTAAATTTCAGTTTCTGTGTATATTTTTTATATCACATTCCAAAACAAAGAAAGCACCAACAAATGCAGACACACATAACAGTCAACTATGAGGAGAACTCTAATTACATGATAAGTTTAAAAGAAAGAGAGTTCAATAATCCTGCCTACTTTACTACCAAAATATATTCAACTAATACAAACCATATGTAATAAACTTGAGAATTCTTACAATTTTTAACTGGAAGTGTATTATTGATAGGGAAAAGTTTTAGATAACTTAATAGATTGAATATTAAGGTAATTGTAGAAGCAAAATAAGTAATGTGTTCCTTTAAGATTTGCTTTTCCCATAACTCCTTGTTTAAGGTGATGGTTATCTGACTCTTTAACCAGTAACTTCATTAACCTAACAAAGTTGCAATGCCTGCATGAATTTACAATGTATATGTGCCTATCTCGTGTCTGTGACTTGTAAATAGGAACTGGAATTATATTTCATATCAAAGACCACTAGGGATGAGATAATGGCTAAAAAGGATATAAAAAGGGAACCACTGAACAAAGGGGGCATGGATACTAACCAGACCTGTTTCTGGCATTCCTGCCCACTCTCCAGAAGAAATTTCATTATTTTATCTGAATTCTGTGTGTGTATTTCTCTCCAAGATTTCTGCAACATTATCTACTATGATATTTGTCCTAATAATTAATATAACCCATTATTTTCCTTTTTTGTAATAATACGCCTTATAACCAATACACAGGTGAAAGATTATTGAAGGACTAAAGAATCTCTAGAAACTATATGAAAAGAGGACCTGGAGGGTTTGTGACCCAGGCAACAGATACCAATGTCAATAACACTCTGCTTCTAACCACCCCTGAAACGTTTAGACTGGTGTCCTTGTGCAGCACTCTGTGTGAGCCTTTCTCTGTTATCCAGGGGGTCTTCATCACCCTCTAAGCCAGGGGTGGCAAAACTTTGGCACACATGCCACAGCCAGGTGTTTGTTATCGCTGATAGCTCTAACCCCATCACTGCTAAGCTCTACACCAAGAGTTGTTTTGTGCCCACACTTATTTCCAGTTTTTCTGATTACTATAATTGCATAATTTAACTAAGTTGTCTAGAAACTGATGGAATATGAGTGCAAAAGGGAAAAATGGCTACATCTAAGAAAAATAAATACAATGCTTTGCACAGATTTGAAAAAGATGAATCACTGAAAGTATAAACAATTGGTTGTGAGCAGTACTAAACTGTGGGCAGTTAAGGAAAAAAATTCAAATCTAGAAGGATTCTACACTGAGACTGCTTTGTAAATGTCTTAAAACTTTGATCATTTTGATAAGTCAAATATCGTGGGTACTTTATACAAAAATGACAATGCAAAATTTTAAGCTTTTATAAATAAAAAGCCTTTACCCTTACCAGAAATAATGGCAAACAGACAAGCAAGAAGAAAAAAATTATCAGCTCAAGGAGGCCTGGATAGGATTACTTAATATATGGTAATACAACCATGCCTCTCTTTTATATCCCTCTGCTCTCTAGGTGTAATCCCTGCCCTCTGTTCTTAAGACGATGTTGATCAGCCATTGCTTCTCTGTCCTTGACCCAAGATAAGCACTTCTGCAATCTCAGCAGGCTAATTCTGCTTGGAGAGCAGTAATGGCTCAGAAATTGTTCTGTGTGAGTTAAAGACATCATACTACAGTGATGCATGCACACTCATGTTTGCAGCAGCACAAGTCACAATGGCCAAATCTTGGAAGTAGACATATATCCATCAACAGATGAATAAATAAAGAAAACGTGGTATTTCTACACAATGGGGCAATGCTATAGCATAAAGAAGAACGAGTCATTTTAGGAAAATGGATGCACCATGAGATCATATTACTCAGTGAAATAAATCAGACATGCAAGGTTATATTGCATAACTTCTCTTATATGAGAAACCAAAGAATTTAAAGAGCAAAATAAAAGACAATAGAAAACAGACAGAGAGAGACCTTTTGCAAATTGGAAAAGAAAGGGTATATGGAGATACAAGTCGGAGGGCAAAGAAAATAAAAAGAATTAAGATGTGTTATATATATGTACCCATGATCAATTTATTGATTATGTACTGCAAAGAAGTACAAATAAATAGAAAATTTTTTTAAATTTTTAAAATAAAATGATTTTTCCTTCTTTGTTATACAGTCTTCTTACTCTTCATACACAGATTCTTCATAACCAACATAAGTACACTTCTATGTAGAATACAACATTTACAAGTTATATTTGCTGGTTACTCATCTAGTACCCAACATAAGCCTAAGATAAGAACTTTTTCTTGGGAACAAAGTCACATGCACAATTATTTAATTGACCATTTTTCCAATACTTTAAGCATTTTTCGCAAAGAATACCAGAAACAGTCAAGTTTCTTCTTCATACTCTAGCCACATTTTAATGGCTTGGTCCAGTGAAAATAAATAGGATCAGCCATAAAAAGAATTTCCTGCTCAACATTCATAATTCACCAATTACAAAAAATAGACTGCCAGAATAGGTCAAGAAGCAAGATCTAACAATATGCTGCATACAACAAACACAATTAATTCAAAAACAAACTCATAGACTGAAAGTTAAAGGGTGGAAAACAATACTCCATGCGACAGGAACCCAAAAAAAAGCAGGAGTAGCTATCCTCTTTGCAGATCCAGTGGATGTCAAACCAACGCTGATTAAGAGAGACAAAGAAGGGGGCTGGGGATATAGCTCAGTGGTTTCGCCATCTGCTGTGCAAGCTCAAGGACCTGAGTACCATCCCCCGTACCAAAAAAATAAAAAATGTATAAGAGAGACAAAGAAGGACACTACATCCTTGTAAAGGGAACAATCCAAGAGGAAGAGATGACAATCATAAATATATACGCACCAAACACTAGTGCGCCCAACTTTATAAAACAAATGCTAACAGACATAAAAAATCAAATAAGGACTAATACAATAGTAGTGGGGGACCTCAATACCCCACTGTCACAAATAGATAGATAAACTAGACTAAAAATAAGCAATGAAATACTAGAATTTAATCAAACTCTTGAACAAAGGAACTTAACAGATGTCTACAGAGTGTTCCACTGCACAAAATCAGCATACACATTCTTTTCAGCTGCACATGGGTCTTTCTCCAAAATAGACCACATATTCGCTCATAGAATATGTTTAAAGTAAGTGCAAAGGAATTGAAGCTATCCGCTGTATACTACCAGACCATAGTGCGATGAAATTGGAGATCAATAGCAAAAGAAACTGAAAGAATTTCATAGACATGGAAATTGAACAACACACTTCTGAATAACCAATAGGTCACAGAGGAAATTAAAGAAGAAATCAGACAGTTCCTACAGTTAAATGACAATAAAACAGATCAGAATCTATGGGACACAATGAAAGCAGTCTTACGAGGGAAATTCATAGCAGTGAATATGCATATTAGGAAAACAGAACGAGCCCAATTAAACAACCTGATCTGGAAACTCAAGCTTCTAGAAAAAGAAGAGTAGGACAAACACAAAGCTCATATAAGGGAGGAAATTATAAAGATCACAGCAGAAATCAATGCAATGGAGACTAAGAGAATGACAGAAAAAAATCAATGAAGCCAAGAGGTGGTTCTTCAAAAGAATAAACAAAATTGACAAACCCTTAGCCAACTTTATGAGAAAAAGGAAAGAAAAGGCCCAAATCCATGCAACTACAAGTAAAAAGGATGAAATTACAACAGACCCTGCAGGAATTCAGAGGATCATCAATACCTACTTTGAGAACCTACACGTCAATAAGATGGAAAATACAGAAGAAATGGACAGATTCCTAGATATGTATGAATTAACAAAGTTGAACGAAGAAGACCTAAAAATTCTAAGCAACACAGTATCAATCAATGAAACTGAAAGCATAGTTCAAAGCTTCCCAACTAAGAAAAGCCCAGGTCCTAATGGCTTCACCACTGAATTCTGTAAGACATTTAGAGAGAAACTACTCCCACTACTGTTTAAAATCTTCAACGAAATTGAAAGGGAAGCAATACTCCCAAATTCATTCCTGGAGGCAAGCATCACCTTGATCCCCAAAGCAGAGAAAGACCCAACCGAAAAAGAGAACTATAGGCCAATCTCACTAATGAACATAGATGCAAAATTTCTTTTTTTTCCCCCCATTAACTTTATTGGTACATTTTAGGTATAAAATACAGTTACATTCATCATTGGGATCTTGTACCATTACATGAGTCTCTTGGTTCTTATTTTTTTTCCCCTTCCCTTGCCCTCCCTTCACCTCCTCCACCCTTCCCTATTTGCAAAGACCTTGTTTCCATTTTTTTCCTCTTCTCATATTTTTTCCTTTCCCTTTTTTCCCTTCCCCTACCCCTCCCAATTCCCCTGCTCTTTTAGACCTTTTCTTCCTGTTACACAATATCAGTTATACATTTTTTAAATTACAATATTAAGATCTAGGACACATTACCACAGATTTTACAGAATTTAAAAGGATATAGAAAGCATATTACAAAAATCTTTTTTGAAATAAATTTGACAACTTCTAAGAAGTACCTTGGAAGACGAATTAATGAAACTAACTCTGGAGGAAATATAAAATTTGAATAGCACCTATTAAAGAAAGTATATTCCTAGCTTGAAAACCTGCCTATATGACAACAGCAGGCTCATAAACATTTTAACTGACAAATTATATCAAATGTTTAAAGCAGAAAAAAGAAGGAACACTTCTCCCCTCATTTTAGAAAATCAACACTGTCTAATCCTAAAACTGGATAAAGATAATAGAAGAAAAAGGTATGAACATAGATAGAAATTTGTTTAACAAAACAAACTCTTAGAAGTCAGATCTGGCAGTATGTAGAAAGTGGTTTTATTATAGGGATGGCAGTGTTGGTTCAGCATTGGAAGATCCACCCCCAAAAGTCATCATTTTAACAGAGGAAAGGAGAAAGCCATATGATCCTGTCACTAGTTAGAGAAAGAGTACTGGACTAAATTCTACAGCTGTTCATGGTAAAAGCTATCAGGAGACTAGAAGTAGAACAGAACCTTCTCAACAGATCAAAGACATGTACTCCATACTTCCAACAAAAACTCCTTCTATGAATGGAGATGATACAATGCTTTCTCCCTAAAGTGGGGAACAAGGGCATATATGCCTACTCTTCATCTGTCCATTAGACTTTGAAACATAGGTCTAAACCAAAATAGTCTGGCAATAAAGTGACACAACTAGGATAGGATTGGCACAGGAGAAGCAAAATCTTTATATGTAAATGAAATGATCATCTACAGAGAAAATACTAAGAAATCTCTAGGAGCCCCTAGAACTTGTATTTGAATTTAGCAGGATTAGAAAACACAAGGTATATATAAAAATTCAGGTCTGTGTATACTTTCTATAAATGAAGAATTGGATATTGAAATTTAAAAGTTATGTAGGAGTACAAAGGACCCAGAAAAGCCAAAAACAAAAACAAAAACAGTGTTGGAAGACATTTAGCACCCAATTTTAAGACTTCTTCTAAAGCTACAGTAATCAAGGCAGTGTTGGTGTGAGGAAAGACATATAGATCATTGGAATAAAACAGAGAATCTAGAAATAGAACCACACATATATGGTCCACTGAGTTTTGAAAGATTATTTAACATTAGCATTTTATAGAATATAAACTTGATTCAAGAGCCAAGGAAGAGATAGTGTCTTCAGCAAACAGCACTAGAACACCTGGTATCTGTATATAAAAAATTAACCTCAACCCATTTTTTTCATACTATGAAAATAACTTGAAGGGATCTATGAACCTAAATAAGAAAGCCTAAAAGTATAAAACTGTATAAAGAAATTATAAGGGAAAATATTTATGAATTCAGGGTAGGCAAGAGCTACCTAGGATACAAAAAGCATGATGTATAAAAGAAAAAAATTGATACATGAAATTCCATCAAAATTTAGAACTTTAAATGACATCATTAAAATGAAAAGTAGTCCTTAAACAGAACATATTTACAATGCATATAACCTATGAGCAGAATATATAAAGAATTCTTAGAATTCCTTAATAGACAACCCAATTAAAATGTAGACATAAGATGATAAATAGCCAGTATAGCAAAAGGAATGGTGTGCAGCTCTAGAATCAGAAAGGTACTAATCAGTACAATAACAAGATTGAATTATACACTCATTAGGGAGATGAAGTCAAAAGTTTTAAAAGCCTTGTCATGACTTTTTCTTTTTGTTAGATTCTCCCCCTTTGCATTTAATTTGTCACACCCATGGATTCATTCTGCTGGGTTTCCTGGGGTTGTGATCCTCATTGTCTTTTCCTAGGGTATTGTCTAAAATTTTTTGGAGTGCTGGTTTGGTATTCATGAAGTTCCTGAGGTGCTATTTATCATGAAAGTATCTTATTTCTCCATCAATTTTGAAAGATAGTTTTGCAGGGTACATCAGTCTGGGTTGGAGGCTGTTTTCCTTTAGGGCTTGAAATACATCATTCCAAGCTCTTCTTGCCTTGAGGGTTTGCATTGAGAAGTCTGCTGTGATTCTGATGGGCTTTCCTTTGTATGGTATTGGTTTCTTTTCTCTCATTGCTTGTAGAATTTTA
This sequence comes from Heterocephalus glaber, assembly GCF_053883595.1. Taxonomy (NCBI): domain Eukaryota; kingdom Metazoa; phylum Chordata; class Mammalia; order Rodentia; family Bathyergidae; genus Heterocephalus; species Heterocephalus glaber. The sequence goes on along the minus strand of NW_028258156.1, from coordinate 17,961,005 downwards.
TTCTTCTGTTGGATTTCTGGAATCCTAACTATTACATGCCTATGTGTAGATTTTTTTTGATCAAGCCTAGCTGGAGTCCTATATGCCTCACTTATCTGTATGTCAAGTTCTTTTCTCTTGCTTGGGAAGTTTTCTGCCATCACTTCTGTGAACAGTTTTTTTATGTCATCTGCACTCTCTCCTCTTTCTTCATTGACTCCAGTCAGTCTTATGTTATTCTTTTTTGCATCGTCTAGCAGCTGCTGGATTGATTTCTTGTGTTCCTTTACAATTTTAAAGTAATTATTCTTTTCCTCCTCACTAATTGCAATCTTTTCTTCTATATCTGAAATTCTATCCTCACATTGGTTCATTCTGCTGTGCAGACTTTAGATGGAGTTTTGAATCTCCTGCAAATCTGTTCGCATCTGTTTTTTGGATTCCATTTGTTTCCTGTGCTAGGATTCCATCATGTTCCTCAGATCCTCTATTTTTTTATCTGTGTCCTATCTAGATTTTTTAATCATGTCTTGCACCATGAGCAAAATCTTTGCTGTTATCTGAGTAATTATTTCTGATTTCATTTTTCCCAGATCCTCTTTTGTTGCCAGTTCAGAGAGTCCAGGTGGTTGAGTATCAGAGTGTTCTATCTCGTTTCCCTTTGGGGTTGCTGGAGGTGATCTGGAAGTCTGTTTTTGTGGCTTGTTTATGTGTCCTCTCATTTCCATGGGGGGGGGGTGCTTCTGGTGCCCACGCAGCTCACCTGCTGTGGCCTAGGAGCTTGGAATGGCAGCAGGGGAGCTTCCTTCCAGGTGCTGGGAATGGCTCAGCTTCTCTGCCCTAGAAGCTTGGGATGGCGATGGGGGAGCTTCCTTCTGGGTTCTGGGACCAGCTGTGATTCACTGCCCTAGAAGCCTGGGATGGAGGCAGGGAAGCTTCCTTCTGGGTGCTGGGACTGGCTAAGCTTCGCTGCCCTAGGAGCCTGGGATGGAGGCGGGGAGCTTCCTTCCAGGTGCTCGAAAATTTCTTAATAAGATACTGGCAAATATGATCCAGACAATCATCAAGATCATACACTTTGGCCAAGTGGGATTCCTCCCCGGGATGCAGGGATGGTTCCACATACACAAATCAATAAATGTAATACACTATATCAATAGAGCCAAGGACAAAAAACATATGATCATCTCAATAGATGCAGAAAAAGCATTTGACAAAAACCAACATGCATTTATGATAAAAACTCTATAAAAAATTGGAATCAACTGTATCTACTTTAATCTAATAAAAGCCATATATGAAAAACCAACAGCCAATATCATACTAAATGGTCAAAAACAGAAATCCTTCACCCTAAAATCAGGAACATGAAAAGGATATCCACTATCACCACTCCTGTTCAATAAGATTTTGGAAATATTAGCCATAGCACTTAGACAAGAGAAAGTAATAAAAGGAATACAGATAGGAAATGAAGAAGTCAAATTGTCATTATTTGCAGATGACATGATACTCTACATACAAGATCCCAAGAACTCCACCAAAAATCTTCTAGACATAATAACCAAATTCAGTAAAGTAGCTGAATAAAAGATCAATACACAAAATCAATAGCTTTCCTCTACACCAATGACAGACTCACTGAGAGAGAAATAGGGCAAACAATTCCTTTCACAATTGTATCCAAAACAATGAAATACCTAGGAATCAACCTAAAAAAAGAAATCAAAAACCTCTTCTCTGAAAACTATAGCTCACTGAAAAGAGAGATTGAAGACAATATCAGAATATGTAAAGACATCCCTTGCTCCTGGGTAGGAAGAATCAACATTGTGAAAATGGCCATACTTCCAAAGCTGCTATATAGATTCAATGCAATTCCAATTGAATTCCCAGCAGCATACTTCATGGATCTTGAGAAAACAATCAAAAAATGCATTTGGAACAAGAAGAGACCTAGAATAGCAAAAGCAATTCTAGGCAACAGGGACATGACAGGTGGTATCACAACCCCAAACTTGAAACTATACTAAAAAGTTACTGTGATAAAAACAGCATGGTACTGGCAAAGAAACAGATCGGAGGACCAGTGGAACAGATTAGAAGATGCAGAAACAACTCCAGACACACTCATCCACGTCATCTTTGGCAAAGGAGCCAAACACCCTCACTGGAGGAAACATAGCCTCTTTAATAAATGATGCTGGAAAAATTGGGTTTCAACTTGCCAAAGATTAAAACTAGATCTATATCTGTCCCCACGCACTAAACTAAAATCAAAATGGATTAAAGATCTAAATATTAAAACAAAAACGCTGAACCAGCTGGAACAGGGGTGAGGTAGAACTCTTGAAGACATCTGTGTAGGAAAAGATTTTATGAAGAAAACCTTAGTTGCACATGAACTAGCACAAATAATCAACAAGTGGGATCTCTTCTTATTAAAAAGCTTCTGCACAGCAAGAGAAACCACCAACAGTGTGAAGAGACAACCCACAATGAAGTTCCTCAGACAAAGGTCTACTATGTAGAATCTATAAAGAACTTAAACAAATCAGACCTCCCAAATTTAAAGACCCAATTCAAAAATGGGCATCTGAAATTAACAGACATTTCTCAGACAAAGAAGTAGAAATGGCAAGTAAACATAGGAAAAAATGTTCAACATCACTGGGCATTCGAAAGATTCAAATAAAAACAATGCTGAGATTCCACCTCACTGCAGAAAGAATGGCTGCTATCATGAAATCAACCAATAACAAATGCTGGCAGGGCTGTGGGGAGAGAGGAACACTGCTCCGCTGATGGTAGGAGTGTAGACTGGGGCAACCACTGTGGAAATCAGTATGGAAATACTTCAAAGAGCTAAGACTGGAAGTCCCATTTGACCCAGCTATTCCCCTGCTGAGTATCTACCCCAAAGAATTAAAAGAATCATACCACAGTGATACATGAGCACCCATGTTTATAGCGGCACAGTCTGTAATATCTAAAACTTGGAAAGAGCCCAATTGCCCATCAACTGGAGACTGGATAAGGAAAAGTGTGGTTTTTTAATGAAATGGAATACTACTCAGCCATAAAAAATGAGAAATTAGAGACATTTATAGCTAAATGGATGCACATTGACATGATACTCTTAAGTGAAATAAATAGGACCCACGTGTAAATTCCGAATAGTTTCTCTAGTGTGAGAAACTGAAAGTGTAAATGAAGACAAAAAGGTATAATCAATAATGTGAAATAGGAAAAAAAGGGGCAAATGGGAAGGAGAAGTGGGTGGAAAGGAAAGAAAGGAATGGAATTAACATGAGAAAATGAAAAATGCAAACAAAGTCTTTGTAAGTAGGGAGGGCAGAGGAAGGAGGAATAAGTAAGAACCAAGAGAGATTATGTAAAGGTGCAAATTTCCAATGATGAATGTCATCATATTGTATACCTAAAATGTACCAATAAAATTAATTTTTTAAAAATTAAAAATAAATTTCAGTGATTTAATTTTTTAAAAAAAGAATTTTCTGCTGAAGGCCCAGCATTTGTAGACTTATATCCTAAAGTGTCTGATTTGAGTGCTTTTTACACTATTGTCTTAACTTTCTTAGCTACAACTTCACTTTCCAACACCCTATTATGTCCTTTCCTCCTTCCTCCAATTTTCTTGGCCTTACCTCAGTGCTTCTCCTATTATACTTGAGCTGTTTTTATTCATACGACTGACTTCTGACATCAAATGAGAGGTGTTTTCTTTCTGACACAAATTGATTCTGACACCAACTGGGTGTCCCAGGACTCAATTCAATTCTAACACTAACAAAGTTAGCATCAGACTCCTCAGGCCTAAGGGCTCAGTCCTACTTAACTCCATCCACAAGTTCCAGGTCCCAAGTTTATCCACACTTCTGTTTGACCTGACTACAAAGTATAAAGTTTATCTCAACAACCCATGCCCCTCAGTTCAATAATCTGCAGAAAGACCACAAAACTCAGGAGACTATTTTCTCTTGCTGGCTTATTATAAAGGTTAAAAATGAATAGCCAGATTAAAAAGCATATAGGGTGAGATCCAGAGGGTCTCATACATGAGTGCTTTTCTCCCTCTGGATTTGGGGGATATCATGCTTCCAAAACATATATGTGTTCACCAACTGTGAAGCTCTCCAAACTCTAAAGTTTAATCTTATAGAGGTATCATAACATAGGCACAACTGATTAAATCATTGGCAGTTTGGGGATTAATTCAATCTCCAGCTCCAGCCCCCACACCCCAGAAATTGGGGGAGGGAGCTGAAAGTTCCAAGATTCTAATCAATAACCAGTCCTCTGGCAACCAGCCCTTGTCCATAAGCTTTGCAAAGGCCCCCCAAGAATGGGCTCAGAACAAAAGACACTCACTCTTAAAACTCAGAAAATCCCAATGCTTTTTATAAATTCAGTGCCAGGAACACAAATAACATTATAGAAGACAAAAAGTAAATTTATTTCTATGATACCAAATGCTTTATTCTTTTCCCTTTTTTCTTTGTTTCCACAGATATCCATATATGTATAATACTGTTACTTGTGACCTATCCTCTACCACCACTGTCCTCTTCCCATTACCTCTTGTGAAAAATTCCTCCCATTTCTTCTGCATGCTAGAAAAAATTTCTCAAACTCATTATCCCTATTAAAAAAACCTTTCCTAAGGAACAATGTATCCACTTCTCAAGTTCATTGTCTGTTTTACTGTTTAAATCCTCCTTACCACTATCAGTACTGCAAAGAGTGTAACTTTGCAGTCCATTGCCTAAAACTAGCAAAAATTAAGTCTTCACCACATGAAAAGTGACCCCTGTATGCATTAATCAAAAATAACAATAAATCAGATGAGATTGGGTGTGTTCAGGCTGGTATGGCTGTAGACAAAAAAAAAATGTATAGATAAATCAAGTAAGGATTCTGATGCATTCTCCATATTATACTTTTTCTCTGAGTGTCTCTTTTCTTTCTTGTCCTAATTTGCTGAACTTCTCATTTGCCTCCATGTGAGAAAACTAAAAACTGATGAAATTGCTGCAGGTTGTGCTAAATGACTTAGTTCTGAGTGTTCAAGCCCAAATAGGTAAGGATCTTATCATCTCAAAGACTTTAAATATCAGAGCCTATCAAAATCTACCAAATCCACAAGGAATCTCATTGGGTAATAGACTGTGAGATAATTTCCATGGTTAAGGTATTTGGAAATGGCTCTACTGGATCTTTTTGTCTTAGCCAAAGTATCAAGTCATATTTTCAAATGATGCAAGCTGTTTTCTTCCATATCACTTCTACATTGTCACTTTTTTCTTCAACAACATGATTTTTGAATGGCTGCACAACCATTCCATCATTTCACTGTACCATAATTTATTTGGCTGATCCAGGAACGTTGGTCATTTACTATCATAGTAATGCAACAATTAATGTTTATCTTTGATCTGATCTCCAAATTATTTCTTATGAAAAATTTTCAAAGATTGAAAATACCAATAAAAGGTATGCAAACATTTTTGATGCTCATTACCAAACTCCAACAATATGTAAGAGGACAGTTACATCAGATATTTCACCACCATAGGCGTTAACAGTATAATGGATGAAAGAGCTGCCTCCTTTAATTTCATACTATTTTAATTACAAAGTTAATTATTTTACTACATTCATTTTCCATGTGCTTTTTTTGTTTTGTGAACTGTTTGTTCATTATCTTTTCCTATTTTCCTTCAAAGGCACTGCTTTTCATTACTGTTTTTTGGCTTTTCTTTATATATGAGTGATATGTTAAGATAACTGCAAATATTTTCCTACATTCGCATTTGCTTTTAAATATAAAGATTTTGACATATGAAGATTTCATTTTGTATAATCAAATTCACCAAACTGTTCCTTCATTATATCTTCCTTCTGTTTTAAATAGAGGAAGCCTTTCCTCAACCTAATATCAAATGATTCATCTATACCTTTAAATATTTTAAGGTTTCCACATGTAGTGTTTATTTTTAACAAATCTGAAGTGTGTTTCACATATAAGATTTGTAGGGAGTTAATCATGCTTTTTTAGAATACTCTAACCCATCAAGTTCAAACACTGAACTCTTTCAGATTAAATGTATTATTAATGTCCTTTTATATCTAATAACACATTTCTTTAAAAAAAATCTGGAATATAAACATACATTAGCATGTCCTATCACTTGGCTGCTTTCTGCAGTACAGAATCAATATCTTCTTTCATTCTTGCTTCTCATGCTACCCGAACTATAAAATAAGGTTGTCATATACAGTACTATGAAGAATAGTTTGATCAGTTTAGTGTGGAACACACACAATACATCCATAATGAAATACTTTTAAAAGTGAGCTCAATTCCTCTACCTATTGAACACAACTTAAAATTTAAAGTATAGGATGAAGTTACATGAGTTCCATTTTATACCATCATTAAAATGTCTGTGCCATCTCTCACTTACCAGTGCAGTATACTCTGGGCTTTACTTAAATGTCAAAGTGCCCCCATCCTTTCCTAAGCCCCTGGGTTCCAATCTCCAGCTGGATAGGTACATCTCCTGTGCTTTTCAAGCCATCCACATCTAACTTGTTCACAGCCCTTATCAACTTGTATTTCACTTTGACTTAAATGAGTCTCCCCAATAACCACAGAGATTTCAGAAATTTAAAAATGTATTTCAGATATCATTTTATCCTTTTCACCTAGTTCATAGCAAGCAGCTGGTAAATATCTGTTGACTGAATGAATGAGTGCAAGATAACAAGAAAAGACATCTAATCTCTTTCAGGTCTTCTAATTACTGGTGATTACAATAGTGAACAAGTCATTTAATCTTTTTTAGGCCATGGTGTCCAATTTAGCAATGAATATTTTCAGTAAAATGATCTGTTAAGTCGGCTGGAGCTCAAAGTTCTATGATGATATGATCTTTATTCTCAGAACTTAATCTTACATACCTGTCACTTCCTATACCTTCTATTGGTGATATTCCCCTGCTTCTACCATTTTGGGCCTTCCAAACTTTGCTGGCATTTCTATCATAAACCACTATCCATTTAAAAATATACCTACCTTGTTCTCCTTGAGGCTTTTCTCTAAGATCAATCACGGACATCTGCAGTCTGAATGACAGGATCATTTAAAGCTCCTTGCTTGTGCTAAATTTGCATGCAGGTACTTCGCTTAAGGGGAAGACAACAGTGATGTGTGATCTGCTTACCCAACAGACTCATCTTCAGAAAAGCACAGAGCATGAGCTATGACTGCATTTCTACCCTAAAATAAAACATCTCTAGTAAAGATTTTTAGTATCATTTTTCAATTTTACAACTTTCATTGTTTCTATAATGACCAACAGAAATAACACAGTTTTTGTAGTCACACTGAAGGGTTGATAAAGAAGGAAGAATATACTGGTAAGCCTTTCTCAAATAAATTCTGATAAAGAAAGGTTTATTTTGTTTTATTTTTTCCCATTTTCTTCCTCTAACCTAGATTCTTTCAAATTATTTCTGAAATTTTCTGTAATAACTTTATTTTGAATTGACATTTGTTTCTATTCTTTCAGAGCTTGATACCATGTGGTGAGATTGTTTGAGAAACCTCAAACATTTAGCCTATTGTTCTAAATATAATCTGCAAAGTTATAAAACAAGTTTAAAAGAAGTCTGTAAAATAAAACACAATTCCAATTTGCTAGTGAACATTTATACATAAACACTAAGGACAGTTTTTTAACTCAACAATTATTTTCTGACTGCCAACCTGTAAGAAGTATTCTAGGGGAACAACAGCAATTAAAATCAATTTTCTCTCATTAAAGAGTGTAAATTTTGGTAAGATAGAAACCTATGCTCAATTAAAAACACAAGGCAGAATAAAAGGTTTCTTTAAAAAATAAATTCTGTAGTGTCATAAAAGAATTATAGCATTAAAATATAATATAGATCATAAATATGATTGAAACTGTAACCTAATAGTCCTTCAAACTTCAATATAAATATTTGAGCAATTAATTTTTTTAAAATCACCTAAACATGTTCTAAGCACAGATGACAATTCCTGTACCAATTTTTGGAAATATGGGCTCTGCCAGGTGATGGACCAGTGTTTACTATTTGTGAGGTTCCTCCAATACCAAAACTAATAAAAATGTTAGGCAAGTCATGGTCATGCCAAACAATTCTCATGGTTTATCAAGGATTAGATCACTACATGAAAGGTCAGGTGGAAGAAATAATTATGAGATGGAAGAAATAACAGATTTAGGAAGGACACAGGTTCATTAAACCTACATGAGATCTTTGAATATTGTATAGCTCAACATTAGATTAGTGAATAAAATGCAGGAAAAATGTTCTCTGGCATAGTTTCACCTTGGTTATACATTCATGATTTTAAAAGATACTAATAATAAATCCAGAAACCTTAATTCACTCCTTAATTCACTTACCCTGTACATGTCCTGTGTATTTAAAATAAGACTAACGAAAAGCCTTCTGTTTTGAAAGTGTTTATGACACCTCAGCTGGCATTTCTGGCCCCCAACATTAAGTTCCCTTATTCACATCCATAAGTTACCCATATAATGAAATGAATCTTTTTTTCCCCCTTAAAAACCATATAAGCTTTGATTTACAACAAATTCAAATTGAAACACAAGATGGCAATCAAGATGCTCCATATCTACATATCCAGCTGGTTTCTTATTACATGCTCAAGAAGAAATTCCTCTTCAAGCCTTACCACACCCATAGTTCCACACATGTTACATTTACTTATGTCTACTTATATGTGTTGTTTCTATGGTCATCCCCACATGGTAAATCATCTCCCTCCCATCCAAACTTTTTCCAGCTTACATGAAGCAATATTCCCCCAGAAAATCCTGCCAGATCATCCAAATTCACACTATTTCCTTTCTTATCATATACAATGTTTATGCTGTTGATTTTATGCTATTTTAAATTACTCTCAGCTGTTTTAATATCAACTAGGTAGCAAAGTTAGATGATCTGCTTATTTACTTTGTATGCTCTACAATATTTAGTGTATCAGATGGTGAATAGCATTCAAATTATATAAGCTGTTTAGAAATGACAATAATGTCATCCAGCTTTGTTTACACATGAAACGCGAGCCAAAAGTATATCAGCTACTCCAAAATTACATATGGTTTGCACCCAATCTAAAAACTCAAACTCTATATTTCTCATGTTGTAAAGAATCCTGTAGATGGTTGCAAAGGGGTAGGAGAGAGGACCCCTTCTTGTGTAATATTATTAGTAATATTAAAGTTGGGCTCCTTTGATTTAAAAGGTATCATGAATACTGAATACAGAATTGCCATCACAATTAAATGTAAAATATTTTAGCAAAATTAGAGGATGACACTCTGAAATCTTTTGAAAGATTTGAATTTATGTTTTAACCTATATGCTATTGGTACAACTCCAAAGACATATACTAATTAATTAATATCAGTGGCAACAAAACACACGAGAAGTTTTATGACCTGAATATCCACCATTTTTTTTTAATGCAGAAAAGACTTTCATGGGAGCAGTGACTGCACAGGGCCGACACTCAGGTTGTGGGTGCAGATGCAGGCCACAAACAACATTCCACTCCCCTCCAGCCGAGCCCCGGCTGACGCTGCCACCCTCCCTGCAGCCAGCTCTCCATGATGCTGATGCTGGCCCAGTCCAGCCCGCAGCTCTTTGCACTCATCGGCGCCCAGGCCAACATCACCAAGGAGCTGGAGCGCATGGAGCAGCGCCTGACCTCGGAGGAGCTACAGAGCAGCAATAGCACCCACTGGGCTGCCTGGCTGCCAGACTACAAGTGAGCTGTTCTGGGCCAGGGGAACCAACCCCAGGGCCATGGCCACTGGGCCTGATGGGGGATCTGGGATGATGCCAAAGCCTGGCTTGTCCACCATATTTAACATTGCCCTAGCTCATAGTACTTTATCTGCTTGGCTAGAAAATACAGTAAATCACCAGATAAACTTCTACTAGCCAAGCTATTTGCTAAAATATTGTGAAGCACAAAGGACATAAATTCATCTGAGAAGGTAACTACCATCCAAAGGAATCAAGTCTAATGCAATACAATTAAAAGTGGTCAACATCAAGAGCTCAAATATTGGGAGAATTCAGTAGACTTACTGAGAGTTTTGTCCAACTGCTACTGTGATGACAATGAAAAATGTATTTCCTAATGATCTCATCTAAAACACATTATATTTGTCAGAATATAAATGCATTCAAATATAATAGGCACATAAGGAATACTAATTATGACTGGCTTCTCTTACAAATAACAAATGACTTTGGAACACAACTCTGAAGAGTTCTGAATGCTTTTTGGAACATTCTCTTTCCATTTAGGAACATGCAACTGAATGCAACAGTAAATGGAAAACAGAAGCAATAAATTATTCTTGTAAGGCAGAAAGAAAGTCTATCAACTCCACTTTTCATCTATTTCAAAAAAATCTTAAATTTGAGGAAGACATTCATTCTTCAGGTTCCTATTCACTAAAAGTAAAACTTATTCTAAATGTTAGCATCTGACAAAGATAATAATATCAAACAGCAGTCCACAATTTCCTAATGGAATGATGGCCATTGGTATTTCTTAAATTAATGCAGTGACCTACAGTAATGTGAATTCTTGATACATAACGTTTGTCAATAGGCAATACAAAAACTTCAGAACAACTTCTGGTGCATGAACTCCAAAATGCAGCCAAAATTTATATATCTAGAGGAGTTCCTTAATTTGTACTTGCATCTTTTACTTACAGTAAAATCAGAAAAATAAAAATAATATCAGGTGTAGATTAGTCAAATTATAGTTTCACAAACTAAGTACAAGTTAAGTCAAGATTTCTAATAATATCTAAGCAGTCATCTTTCTGAATGAAGATATTAGAAGCCTATGCAATTCTTGTATCCAAAAATGGTTTAGTGAGATTCATATGTGCATAAGTAGCTCATTTTCAGTTACTTAATAGAAAATGTGAAATGATATTTCAAAAGCCTCAGCAAACAGAAATGCTCAAATTGAAAGGACATGTCTTTTATCTACAAACTTCTTCTGCTTTCACCATTCCCAAGTATTATAGGTAGCCTCCAATGTAGAGACCAGCTACATATTGAGGAAAACAAAGCTCCAACTGTATCATTTTTAACAAATAACCCCACACATTGGAGTACTCATCAAAACATATTTGAAACAATGCACTAAAAAGTGTTCTAGTAATTGGAACAGTGACTAAAACAGGTGCAAGTAAAAACTGCAATTAGAACTTCACACTCAAATGTCTAGAGTTAGGAGTATTTTACATGATATTATAAACTCTAGAAGATAATTACTGAAGTATATTAACAGAGAACCAGTATGTCTAAGATGACGGGTAATTCGAATATTATCTTTTCAAATTTTTACATGAATTATTTGTCCACTTAAAAACATAGGTAAAATAAGGATACATATAAATGGTAACCTCTTCATAATCTCTGAGTTTCTGTCCTGTCTTCCTTCTTATATCCTTGGCTGGATTCTCCCATGATTATTCTTGACCTGTAAGTTTTAGATTACCTTGTAACCTATTTGGGGTTTAGGTGGGTTTTTTTTCTCCACTCACTATCAAGGTCAGAGGTCAGTAAACTACGGGCTGCAGGCCAAATCCAACTCACCACTCTAAATTTATGTAAGTAAAATTTAATTGGAACATAGCCACATCCATTGTTTAATTATTGTCCATAGCTCCTTTCACACCAGAAGATCAGAGAAGAATAGTTAGGACAATAATTAATAATTAGGACAATAACAAAAACTTTTTATAGTATTTCTCACTCTTTAAAGGAAAGGTTTATCAATTCCTGTCTAAGAGATCTCACTCAGAGCCAAAACATTTAATGTAATTTTATCCTGTCAACTCCCAAAACTCTATCATCACTTCTGACCTAGATTTGCTTCCCAACTTCTCAAGCCACATCTATTCTTGAATGTCTAATAGGCATACAAATTTCATACTTCTAAACCAGAAAATTCATTTTCCACCACCCCGACCCACTCCTATTCTTCTCGTATCTCAACACAAATATTTCCATCCATCCAACTGCGTAAGTCGAACACAACATAATCTCTCTCAACTCCTCTTTCTCTCACAGTCTATACTCCAACCATCAAACAATGATACCTTCAAAGTGGACCCAGAATCTGGCCACTTTTCACCTACTACCACCCTAACTAAAGCCAAGGCTACTTGGCTTTCACATAGGCTACTTGCAGCCTCCCTGCTACAGGTCCCGTACAATCTCCTTTTCCAGAGCATCTAGAGTGATCATGGAATTCTACTGCTGAAAAATACATCAAAGGCTGGGCAAACTGTGGCCCTTTGTTGTGCCCACCTATCTCCCTCTTACTGTCTCTTCTCTCACCAACACGAGCCCTCTTATCATCAAGCATGGCCCTGCCTTCATCTTTTTACTTGCTTTTCTGTCTACAAGTCTTCCAGAAGAGATCAAGTTAGTTTCCTCCTTCATTGTATTCAGATCTCTGATCAAACATTATTTCAAACTAGAGGTCTTCCTTAGTCACCCTAAATTAGTACTTCCTATCAATTCTATAACACTTCTATAGTTAGATTCCCTAGGAAAAAGAGGGTAGGACTCTGAAATTTACATGCATTATAAGGAGTAATTTCAGGAGCAACTAGCAAGGAAAAAGGAACAAAATAGTAGAGAGAAAAGGTGAAACTCAGTGCAGTTGTAACAAAAGCTTTGGTCATTGGGACCTCTGTAGTAGGAAAGAAATTTCATAATTTTCCTAACTGAGGCAAGGGGGCTAGATTTTTGAGCCCATATGCTAATGCATTATAAAATTCAGGGTACCACCAGAGAAAGGGATAGAAAGTTGGTTAAGACACATGAACAACATGCTTAAGGAAATGCAAATTCAAACCAAAATGAGATGCTATTTCACAAACACTATAAAGACTAGAAAAAAAGACAGAAATACTAGAGAATATATTAAAAATATTAGAGAATATATAAAGTAGAAAGCCCATATATTGCTGGTAGGAATGTAAAAGTCCCATACACAGCTATCTTGGAAAACAGTTGCCAGTTCCAAAGAAATTAAACAACATGCCCGAGATCATAGAGCTAAATATACTACAAATATATTAACCTACATTCATAAAAGTAAATCATATACATTTATATGCTAAACAAAAGTATTTATCCATGCCACCAGCAAATCCAAAAGATTACATCAAATATGTATAAATCTGGCAAGTTCACCATAACATAGTACAGACTATTTAATAAACAAGCAACTTGCAATACTTCCGATTATCTGTTAGTCACTGAAACAAGAAATAAATATAACATTCACAAGAGTTTATATTTATAGAGATTTAATTATAATAAAAAATATAAAGAATGTTCATGGCCTAATCTACCAAATAACTATGTTCACACAGATAAAGAAACATCACCGTGGTATATGTAAATAAAATTTTATTCTGTAACAGTCATGCTTAAAGTATATAAAAACACTGAATCACATACTCTTATAATAAAGATTTTCATAGTATGTCATGTCACAAAATTTCAGGCATATCATTGCTCCTATAACTGAAGAGCACAATGAGACAAGATGAGATGACAATGTATTTTATCTTTTTCATATGAAAGTTTAGTAATAAATTTCACATGGCAGTAAACCAATATGAATGGTGAACATGGTGAGATTAACTTCCTGTGTATCTCCCAGGAAAACACTCTCAAATTTAGAGATAATGCTACAAAACACAGCTGATAAATGAACCATCTAGCATGTACTTAATATTTTTAAATGGCATATGAATGATCAGCAAGCTTATAATATTTGACAATAATGTATTTTAAATAGTCTAATAAAACAATGCACAGACAATAGAGGAAAGAGGATATGTAACTAAAACTGCATTCGCCTTCAATACCTTTGCAGTATAGGACTGAAAAACTTACATCAGCACTTTCTGTCTAAATGATATATTGACGCAAAGCTAGAATAAAAACACTGTTAAAAATATTTCATTTATAACTGAGAATAAATGTTTCTAAGTGATGACAAGCTTGTGTCAGTTAAATTCCTTTTAGGAAGAAATATTTTTCCCTAAACATTTCTTCTAGTGTTTTATTGGAAAAGTTTGTAATTAATTTATGTGCCAAGCTAATAATTAAACAATTATTTTGTGTATTCACTATAGATGTTAGTAATATATATTTAAGGTATTCATCTATAGTTGAGGAAAACATTCCGCAATAGAAAAATAATTCCTAACCTTGATTCTCATAGAATATAACATATCTACCTAGAAAGCAATGCATCAATAATAAATTCAGGATTCAGTATGAATATCAGCCTACAGCCAAAAATCTGCAGATCTTTATAACCAAGCACAATAAATGGTCCCCGTGGGTAACATATAACCACGAGCAACTCTCATAACTGAACATCTACTATGGTAACACCATGTGTTTATTTTTCAATCCCAATATATTTGAAAAGAAGGTGTACATGTTTTCAATGTAACAAATGATGTGCAAGTACACAGACGGCCCCCCCCCAAAAAAATTAATGACCTTATGGGTCACCTCTGTGAAAAAAAATGACTGTTTTTCTTTTTTAAAGGTTTTGGTATAATATTATTAAACAATCTTATTGTCTCTATATAAAGAATTCTTTGAAATCCCTAAAGCAAATAAAAACAATATGTAAAGTATGCTTCTAAAAGAACTAAATTGAATATTCAGGTTTAGAGCAACTACACTAATCAAAATGAATTTAAGGAGAAAAATAACTATGTTGAACTGTAACAGGATTGACTTTCAAATCCTATTCTGAACTAGAAAAGTAAAAAAATATATATAAAAAGCTTTTTCAGATTACTGGACAAAAGGCAAGACAGACCTGTGACTATTCAAAGGGAAACATGATGATGACCTCATGACCACCTATATTTCATTTTAGAAACAAACTTCACACTAGAACAGCAATGAGGAACCTAGAGACAGCCTCATGAACCAAATAAATTGAAAAATAGATCAGTCAGAGGAAGCTGGGAAGGCTGAAATTTATGGGGCAGAGTACAGGTGAAGAAGGAACTATGCAAAGGAGAAGCTAACCCTAAGATCCAGTCTAATAATAGTGTCTGAAATGAACAGACACTTCTCAGAGGAAGAAGTAAAAATGGCCAATATGTACATGAAAAGATGCTCAACATCACTGCCCATGTGAGAAATACAAATTGAAACCACACTGAATTCCACTGCAATCCAGTAAGAATGGCTGTCATCAAGAAATCAACCAATAAATACTGGCAAGGTTGCAGGGGTGGGGGGAAAGGTACACTTATTTGTTGTTGGTGGGAGTGTGAATTGGTAAAACCACTATGGAAATCAGTTTGGAGATTCCTCAAAAAAACTAAAACCAGAGGCTTCATTTGACCCAGTTATTTCTGTTCTAGGTCTCTCCCCAAAAAAGTTAAAGTCATAATACTACAGTGGCACATATTTATAGCAGCACAATTTATAATGGCTAAATATGGAAACAGCCCTTATATCCATCAACAGATGGATGGATAAAGACAATGTAGTATTTATCTACAACGGAGTACTACTCTGCCAAAAAGGATAAACTTGAGGCATTTGGGGGTAAATGAATGCACTTTGAGACCATAGTCTTAAATGAAATAAATCAGGCAAATGGGTTTAAATATTGCATGCTTTCTTTTGTGAAAGAAACCCAAAGTATAAATAAGGAGCAGAAGAGGATAAATATTAGGATGTAGGAAGAACTTTTTCAAATGGGAAGGGGAACAAGAGATGGGGGAGGTTAAGGAAAAAGTATTTTAAAAAGAAATTAAAGGGGAAAAACAGAGCCTTTGCAAAAGGAGATGAGGAACATGTACTAATGAAAAATGTGTACTAATGAAAAATAAATAAATAAACACAGAATAAAGGCAGAAATGTTATTGTGAGCACATATGCCCTGTAAGAAATGTCAAAGGAAGTTCTGGAAGTAGAAGCAAAATAATACCAATATGGAAACATCTATGTACACTTAAAAATGAAGAACTCTAGAAAGAATGTATATGTAGCAAACAAGACTTTTGTCTCATTTTTAATCTCTTTACAACTGACTATGGATAATAAGAATAATGTACTACGGAGTTTATAAATATGTAAAAGTAAAATATCTGACCATAAGAGCACAGAGAAGGGCGGGAATAGAGAGTAATGAGTTCCTGACATACATTCCAAACCCTACAACAACCACTAAAAAATAAAATAAACAGGTTGTTATGGTTTGGGTCTGGATATCCCCCCACAGTCTCAAATATTTGGTCAGAGGTGGCTGAATCTGGAACATGTGATGCTGGGATTAAGGGTGTGTGATTACTAAACCACTACATGTGAGTGATTAGTTTGGCACCGCCTTAACCCCAGTAGTCCGGTTGGGATGAAAGAGCCAGTGAAGGTCTCTTGTTGCCTTTGCTACCTTGTGTGCACCATGTTGTTTCTCCCCTGGGAGGCCTGTCTGTCATCCCTGTTTTGGAGCTGGCTTACTGTGGACTGAAACCTCTACGAACTGTGAGCCAAATAAACCCCTTCCCCTCCAACTTTGGGTGTCGGGTATTTTGTCTCACCAATGAGAGAAAAGTACCTAACACAGAGGTAGAGCCAGTAGTGGAGATAAAATGGAATTCAAAATATCAATTACAGTTGGCTTTTCCTATCCACAGATTTGCATCCATAAATTCAAACAACCACAGATTAAAAATATTTTTTAGAAACTGTATCTGAACTAAACACACACAGATTTTTTCCTTGTTGTTATTCTCTGAATAATCTAATCATTATCTAACATAACATTTAGATGGTATTAAATACTGTAGGCAGTCTAGAGAGGATCAAAAGCATACGAGAGGAGGTCCACAGGTTACATACAAACACCATGCCATTTTATGTAAGGGATTTGAGCATCTGTGAATTTTGGTATGAGAGGGGTTCCCGAAGCTAATCAATCCCCTATAGATATCAAAAGATAACTATATTCCAAAATAAGGCAAGAAAAAAAGAGAAAACAACATATCAAATTTGACCCAACCAAATAGATAAATGCAATATATGTAAATAAAGTAAACCAACCTCTCTACAGGGAGAATTCCCAGAAAGAACTAAGCCCTAATACCTTTAGACATTTACTGTATATGATAAATTACTTTCTCCTTATGAATTCTATGATTTGTTCCATTCTTAGGAAAACTGAGAAAATATCTTCACCCATTTTCTATTACTGTACCTGATTACTACAGAAAGAGGTTTATTTGGCTCATGATTCTGGAGGCTGGGAAGTCCAAGAGCATGGGCCTACCATCTGCTTGGCATCTGCTAAGGGCAGCACATAGACAGCAAGCATGCTGGCTCACATCTTTCTTCTTCTTCTTATAAAAGCACTAATACCAGGCTAGGAAAGTAGCTCAGCAGTAAAGCACTTGCCTAACATAAGCAAGGCCCTGGGTTCAATCCCCAGAGCTGCCAAAACAAAACAAAACAAAACAAAACCAAAATCACTAATATCAGCATAGGAGGTCTACCTTTCTGACCTCATCTAATTTTCTGATTATCTCCCAAGGACCCCATCTCCAAACACCTTTAACATATGAATTGAGGAATTAAGTTACAACGGAAAAATTTTAAAAATACATCAAAACCATAGCAATATTCATTCAAATCATTTTCTACAGTACCAGGCCAGCTGAAAGAGGCCAGTACACATCTAAAAGGCACAGACACAAAGTGTACACTGCTTAAGTGAAACCCAAATTAAATGTCCAAACATAGAGATTTTAAAAGTGAAATGATTTTTTTGAAATAGATATATCATACAAACACTAATAAGAAAGCTGGAATGACTGTATTAATGTCAAAGTTGATTTCATAACAAGAAATATTACCAAGGATAAAAGAAAGCATGTTATCTTATGATAAAGAAGTCAATTTAACAAGAATACATAACAATCCTAAATATTTATGCACTTAGTAACAAAGTTTCAAAACACACAAAGCAAAAATTTAAAAAAGCTTACAGGAGAAAGAAGCAAACCAATAAATACAGTGGGAGTTTTTAATCCTACTCTCTTAATAATTGCCAGAAAAACAGGACACCATCACAAAGCAGGAGATTAGGGTGTGGCAAGCTGGCCAAGCAAGGGGCCATGACCTGTCCATCATGAACATTTGGGGCACGCCCGGAAAGCCAGTTCCAAGCCCTGAGCCTGGGAACAATCAGAAATGCTATCTTCAATTCTTCTTGTGAGAAATTAAGCAGGTTTATGATAGAAGGGCCTAGATCTGATGTCAGCCTGAGGAGTGGAGATGCAGAAGGCGCCAGCCAGGAAGCTTGTGGTCACTGTGAGCCTTTTCCCTGGCCCACTCTCAGCCTGCAGAGTGTACATCTTTTCCTACCTTTCGCTGGCCAGTACTCACTCTGCAAAGAATATTTCTTTTCCTATCTTTAATAAAGGTAAAACCTCGCTACTTTTTTTTACTTGTCTCGGCCAATTCTTTGTTCAGAACAAGAACCAACAAAGAACCCCTATAAGGAGCCCCCAGTACCCCAGAACCCAGTAACAGTAAGAATATAGAATATTTGAATATAACACCAACAAAATTGACCTAAGTGACATTTACAGAACACTACAGTCAACAATAACAGAATATACATACATTTTCTGCATTCATAAAACAGTAACCAAAATAGAAAATAAGCAGGGCTTCAAACAAAAAAGAAGATTGAAATCAGTAAGACAATTCTTTAATTATAATAGAATTAAAATATAAATCAATAAATGAAAAGAAAAAGGAAAAAGCTCTAAGATGCTTGGAAACTGAACAATGTACTTCTAAATAAGCAAAGAAGAAAAGAATTCACAAGGGAATATTTTACAACCTCTTGAAGAAAATTAAAACATAACATATCAAAATTTGTAGGAGAAAATTAAAGTACTGCTCAAACTAGTGTGTCCCAAAATGTGCTACACATTGGAATCACAGAGAGGTGTTTTTTTTTACCCTGTATCAATTTAACCAATTAAATCAAAATTTCAGTGTTTGGTAGACAGGCATTAGTATTTTTTAAGAATCCCCAGACAATTTCAGTTTGCAAGAAAATTTAGAAACAATTTTAGAGAAAATTTAGTAGCCTTAAAAAACATAAACTTCTAATTTAAGGAGGTAAAAAAAATTAAAAGTATACAATATGGAGGAAATAAAAGTAATTAAAGAAACAAAAGACAAACCCAAAGCTTCTTTTGGAAAAAAAAAAAAAAAGGAGTGATAAATAGCTAGAATAACCAAGGTAATGAAATAAAAAGACACAAATTATAAATAATAAAAATAAAACAAGAAACAGTCTACCAATCCCTCAGATGTTAAAACTGTAGTAAGGAAATATTATGAAGAGTTTCATACCAATATATTTGACAATTTAGATTTAGAAAATAAATTCCTTACAAATACACAAATTACAAAACTGACCCAAGGGCCGGGGAGTTAGCTCAGTGGTTCTGCCACCTGCCTTGAAAGCACAAGGTCCTGAGTTCAATCCCCGGTACCAAAAAAATATATGGGCCGGGGATTTAGCTCAGTGGCTCCGCTGCCTGCCTTGCAAGCGCAAGGACCCAAGTTCGATCCCTGGTACCAAAAAAAAAAAAAAAAAAACTGACCCAAAAGGAAGTCCATAATCACTCTCAAAAGTTTAATTCATAATAAAGTCTTCTCAAAAATAAACTTAAAACTAAAATTCTAGAACTACATGGTTTCACAGAGAAGTTCTACCAAATATTTAATGAGGTAAATCCTAAAGAAACTCATTTATAATACAAAGGAAGAAAAAACACTTCCCAGCTTATTATGCCAATAAAACACCAAAACTAAATAGAAATTAGAGAAAAAGAAAATGGCAGAACAATAACTTCACGAATATAGACATAAAGATTTTAACAAAATAGTACTAGATCAAATCTAGCAACATAGAAAATGATATAGCTAAGAATATAATTTTGAGCTTATATTTAAATATCCAATTAATGTAATTTATCATATTAATATATTAATAAGCTCTATGGTCACCTCAATCACTACAGAAAGGCATGTGACAATAGTGAATACTTACTCTTGATTAAAAACAAAAACCTTTAGCACTAAAAACAGAAAATATCAACTTCCTGCCTGTCACTTTGTGATATGGAACTGGACCCTGGACCCTGTATCTTTTCTTCTGTGTCGGAAGCTATGACATTAAGTTCTGTCAGTAGAGGTGCTAGAAGAATGCTGCAGGAGGAAGGAGCTTCTCTAACTCATCTTGCTCCTGTGGCACTAAGTAGCACGGAGAATGGGACCCAGAGGGCAGCTTCCTGGATGAACAAACTGTAATACACCATGCAATCAAATATTAGTGATTAAAAGGAGGTAGCAAGCCGTGAAAAGATATAGAAGAGGTTTAAATGCATATTGCTGAGGGAAAGGAGCCAATCTGAATGAAGACAAATTGTAGAATTCCAACTGTCCTGTCCAGTGGTCTGGGGTCTAGGGGTCACCAGACTCACCCTAGCCGAGCTCACTCGCTTGCTCGCTCTCTCTCTCTCTCCTCTCTCTCTTCTCTCTCTCTCTCTCTCTCTCTCTCTCTCTCTCTCTCTCTCTCTCTCTCTCTCTCTCTCTCTCAGTACAAAGCAAATACTTTATGGCAGGTATTGCCAGAAGCAGCAGTACAAAGTCACTCTGAAGGAGTGGGGCTGCCCAGGGCTGGGTAACCTATGAATCTGGGGCTGTAGTCCTATTTTAGGGGGTAGGGGCCCCATCTCCACCCCTTCTGAGGGGCATTACTTGATTGGTTTTGGACTTGTTGCTAGGGGGCTGGGTTTGGTGGGCTAATGGGGTATTTTGAGGAGAGAAGTAACCTACTTATAGAGCGGTGTAAGTGGGACAGTAGCTACACAGAAGAGGGTACCAGCACCACAGACTGTCAGCTCAGTGTAACTACACGGAAGCACATCTTGAAAAAGGAACCCTTCTCCACTGTTGGTAGAAGTGTAGACTGCTGCAATCACTATTGAAATCAGTGTGAAGATCCCTCAAAAAAATAGCACTAGAGGTTCCATTTGATCCAGCTATCCTCCTCCTCAGTGTCTTCCGGAAAGAATTAAAAGCATCACACCATACCAATATACGCACACCCGTGTTCAAAGCAGCACAGTTTGTAATAGCTAAATCTTGGAAATAGCCCAAATTCC
Source organism: Heterocephalus glaber (assembly GCF_053883595.1). Classification (NCBI taxonomy): domain Eukaryota; kingdom Metazoa; phylum Chordata; class Mammalia; order Rodentia; family Bathyergidae; genus Heterocephalus; species Heterocephalus glaber. The sequence continues at coordinate 17,939,640 of NW_028258156.1, read as the reverse complement.
CATCAACCAATGAATGGATAAAGAAGATGTGTTTTTTTCTAGGATGGAATACTACTCAGCCATAAAGAAGGATAAACGAGATATTTATAGCCAAATGGATGCATCTAGAGACCATACTCTTATGTAAAATAAACCAGACACACGTGTGTAAATATCACATTGTTTCTCTGATGTGAGAAGCTGAAAGAGTAAATGATGACCAAAATGCATAATAAATATTGTGAAATAGGAAGAAAGTGTTCAAATGGGAAGGGGCACAAGGGAGGGGGAGAAAGGAGGGCAGGGAAAAGAAAAAAAAACAAGAAAATAAAGATAAAATGGAAACAAAGGTCTGGTAAATAAAAAGAGGAAAGGGGGTAGAAGGAAGGGGAGGGGAATGGGAAAAAATATGAATCAAGATATATCACGTACAGGTACAAATTCCATATGATGAATGTGATCATTATGTACATTTAAATTGTACCAATAAATTTAATTAATAAATTTTAAAAACCCATAGGCTATCAGCTGGGCTGCTTGCTGAGATGCAGATGTCCCTCCCTTCCACCTGTTAAAGGAAACAAGTTCCCTAATCTTAACCCTATTTAAGGAACCCAGCTGTCTTTACACAACTATATGACATTCTGGAAAAGACAAACTGCAGAGAAATAAAAAAAATCAGTGGTTTCGCAGGGCTTGAGGAGAAGTAGAAAGAAGGAAGAGATAAATAAGTGCAATGGAGGGGATTTCAGGACAGGGAAGCTATTGTGTGTGATATTTTAATGGAGAATTTGTGGCACTATGGATTTCTCAAAACCCACAAAATTACAACACACAGAGTGAATCCTAATATAAAGATGGACATTTTATCAATATTGCCTCATTAGTTTTAACAACTGTACTACGATACTCAATAGGGAGAAACTGAAGAGAGAGAGAGAGAGGATGTAAGTGCGCTCTCTATACCTTTTACTTGATTTTTTGATGAATCTAAAACTATAGTGTACTAGTTTTTTAAAAAATTATAATTTGGACGTCTTGAGGTGTAGCTCAGTGATATAGCAATATGCTGAGCATGTGCAAGACCCTGGGTTCAAACCTAAGCACCCAAAACAGAAAACCTAAACAACCAAAATAAAAAGCACCACAATTTCAATTTTCACATCCATGCAGTACGCAGAATTCCAAGATGGCCTCCCAGATTACCGCCCGTTAGTATATACTCCACATAATCCCTTCCCCTGAAGTGTAGAAAAGACTCTAAATGTAGATTTCACTCCTGCTATCAGTTTCCATTATATGACAATGATGAAAAGATTTTATAGCTGTAATTAATGTCTTCAAATAGTTGATTGTGAGTTTGTGAAAACAAAGTATTCTGGACTAATCGGGCAAGCCCTTAGACGGAACTAGGCCCTTCTGAAAAGAAGACCTCAAGGCTTGGAAGAGATCTTTCCTGCTAATCTTAAAGAAGAGGGCCTAGAATAGGGCTATGTAGCAAGGACCTAAGAGACAAGGTCTCTAGAGACTGAAAATAGTCTCTGGACAAAAGCTAAGAAGAAAAGGGGGGCTCTGATCATACAACTGCAAAGAACTGAAGCATGTCAACAGCCACATGGATCCAAAGATCCAGATGCGACAGCAGCCCAGCCAGGACCTTGATTTTAGCCTGTGAGACCAGAAGCATATAATGTGTGTACAGCCAAGCCCTTTGACCCATAAAAACTATGAGATAATTGATTTATATTACTTAAGCATCTAACTTTGGGTTAATTTGTTATGCTGCAGTAGAAAATTAATAGTCTGTTATCCTCAAGCAGACATGCCACCAAAGTCAACAAATTAGACTAAACTATGGCACGTGAAGATTTTTCTGTATTTTGAAAATTGAACTGAATTTCAAAATCATAAAATGTAAATTAGTTTATTTTACAAGTAGGTGGCATTGGACATTTTAAAAAGCCAAATTACAACTAGAATGTATGATACAACCACAGCTTGTAAAAAAATCATACAACAGAAAATAAAATGCAAGAACAAATCTATTAGAAAGTAACATTTTAAATACTACTTAAGATTTTCCAAATTATTACTAAGTGATAATTAAAACTGAAAATTAATTTTAATATGTACTGGTCTCAAAAAAGTACAGAAAAAACAAAATTTTTTAAATCTGCAAAGATAACAACTTATAACCCCTGAATTTCTGATTAAAAATTTACATAATTCTCAAAAGCAGAGTCAGTGCTCATACTTTTCTATATACTAGTCTTCAGAAAAAAGTGAGGACTAGACTAGTGAACCAAGGGATTAAAATAAAAATCCTTTACACTCTGATATGATACATCTTATGTTACAAAATTAAATGTCTGACAAGTAAAGGTCAGCGTTAAAAATAATGTATAATCATTGAAATGGAAGAGAATACAGTATTAAAACTTTAAGATCCAAAGATTTTTCTTTGTATGACTAAAAAGGTAAAGAGAGTGATTTTTGTTTCTTTTTTCTTTTCTCATCAAATTACAGTTTTAAAAAATGATAGTATTCTTATGATACCATGTTTTATTATTCTTTCTTCTAATTCATCAAACTTAATTTAGAGCATCTGGATGGACTACATTATTAACATTTAAAAATCCTATAATAGGAAGATAATATATAATATTTAGCACACAGGAGAACATAAAAAATTAATGAATGGTAGTAAATGAGGGGATAATAATATATATGTGATATTTAAGTAGACTAAACCTGAGAAGTATTGCATAGCTATGGACAAAAATGTTGATAGTCAACCAAGGCTTAGAACTGGTTAACAATAACTACTGAGGAAAGGACAAATTTTCAGTTGTATTTAAAAGTTAATCCAATGGATGAATAGATAAACAAAGTATAATATATTCATACAATAGAATACTATTCAGCTTCAAAAAGGCATGAAATATTGATACTCAGTACAATGTGCATGAACCTCAAAAACATTATGCTAATTGAAAGAAGCCAGCCACAAAGGGTCACATTTTATACTATTTCACTTATATGAAATGTCTAGAACAGGTAAATCCAAACAGACAGAAAATACATTAGTAATCGCCATGGTTTCAAGGTGTAGAAACAGGTGGAGGCTGCTTAATGGGTGTGGAAGATCCTTTGGGGATGGTGAAAACATTTTGGAACTAGATAGAGATGACACAGCATTGTGAATGTACTAAGTGCCACCGAATCATGCACTTTAAAATAGTCAATTATATTACATGAATTTCACCTTAAATAAATATAGTCAGTCCAAATATTAATTATAATTATTACATGTAGATGTACAGAGAACATCTATCCCCAGCTTCTCTCAACACTGAACTATGCAAATAAAAATCAATAGCACATGAACAGAAAATCATTAACTGGCCCATTAAAAGTACACATTGAAATGTTTTCCAGAGTGCTTCAAAGGTGACCTATTCACTGCTTTTAACAACAGTGAAAATTTTCTACCCTTTGCTATGCATATAATGAATAAAATGTGAAGTGTTTCAGAAAATTGTATGTAATAATATGCCATGGTAGCAGCTCACATAACTGTATTAAACTATTCATACTTTCTCTTTTTTCTGCTCATTAAATATTCATGAGTCACTGTCAAAACCCATGTCATAGCAAGACAGACATCTAGCCCAATATTTGAAATGTGTTTGTTCCACCAGGATTAACAAACTAGGTAATCAAATTAAATACTGAAGGTATCAACCAAATAATCTACTATCTTTTTGGTATTAAATTTACTAAGAAAAAAATAAAAGGCAGTACTTCCTGCAAAAGATTTTAACTCTTGCTTTAAAAATACATTTTTAACATTTAAGATTTTTCAGTATAACTGGTTCTAGATAGTTTTCTATTAAGACAGTCAACTATTTCAACACTTTAAAGGTTATGTTCTCAGTTCAGTATATAAGGATGTGTCAGCATACTACTGTCCATAATTATGAGAATCACTTGCTTTGCTCATAGGCAATAATTGAATCACATAATACAGAATTTAGACTGCAATTAAGAGTTTAATATTTCAATGATATCAAATGTTAGGCAAAATATAATATATATCTTTAGTAGGATAAAATAAGAATCTGGTTTACATAAATGTATTAAAATGTTAAACTTGCATTGTCCAATACAGGAGCCATTAATCTTCTTAAATTGAAATTAAATGTCACAAAACTCAAGATTTAGCTCCTCAGTTGCAGCAACCACATTTCAAGTGTTCACCAGCTGGATGAGGCTGGTCTCGGACAGCACAGACCTAGGAGCTCCCTACCTGCAGAAAAGCACTGCTTGATGGGTCCAGACTTATCATCAAACTCCTATGAGGCTCAAGCTGTAGTCAGTGCCTACTCAAACCAGAAGTTCTTTGATAGGAATGTAGTTCGTTACACATATATAACTTCTACAAATGTACCAGTATTTCTTTTTTCATTTTTTGTTCAGACTCCTATGAAACAGAACTCAGAAACCCTATGTTTGTAGACCACAAACCTGTAGTAATTTTACAAACACTAAATATGTCTGTGTCAAGTTGCATGATTTATATACTTCAACTATCAATAATAAAATCTAAATTGTACTAACCATGCTACAGAAAAACTAATTCACCTTTATAATCTCTCAGTAGAAAATTATAAAATTATTATATAGAAAGGTGATCAACCACCATACATCCTAGAGATGGAGAAAGAAGTAGTTCAAAGGTGTGATGAATTTTAAAATACTATTTTCTAAATATAGTAATGAGAAATAAACGACAAAATGCAGAGAAAACCTACAAAATGAGGAAAACATTCTGTCAGCTACTTCTAGGACAGAGGACTAATATCTACAATATATAAAGAATTCAAAAAAATTAAACCCTCCAAAATGAAAGACCCAATAAAAAAACAGGCAACTGAAATAAACAGACATTTCTGAGAAGAAATACAAATGGTCCATAAACACATGAAAAACGTTCAACATTCCTGGCCATTACAGAAGTGCAAATTAAAACAACACTGAAATTCCTTCTTACTCCAGAAAGAATGGCTGCTTTCAAGAAATCAAAAATAACAAATGCTGGTGAGTCTGCAAGGGAAAAAAGAACCTTTCTACATATTTGGGGGGAATGTTAACTAGTACAACCACTATGAAAGTCAGAATGGTGATTCCTCAAAAGTTTAAAAATAAAAATTCCATTCAGCCTAGCTATTTCCCTTCTAGGTATCTTCCCTGAAGAGTTAAAAACATCATAGTACAGTGACATATCTATACCCATGTTTATAGCAACACAATTTGTAATAGCTAAATCTTGGAAGCAGCTTATATGTCTATCAGCAGATGAATAGATAAAGAAAATGTGGCATTATACTCAATAAGGTACTATTCTGCCATAAAGAAGGATAAATTTGGGCCAGGGATTTAGCTCAGTGGTTTTGCCCCCTGCTGCACAAGCGCAAGGACCCGAGTTCAATCCCTGGTACCAAAAAAAAAAAAAAAGAAAAAAGAAAAGACAAAAAAAGAAGGATAAATTTGAGTCATCTGTAGGAAAATGGATGCACCTCGAAACCATAATGTTAAGTGAAATAAATCAGACACACAAGCTTAAATATCGCATGGTATCTGTTATATGAAAAACCTGAAGTATAAATAATTTAAAGAGCAAAATCAAAGGTAGAAAATAGGAAATAGGACGATATTTTGCAAAAGGGAAGGAGATAAAAAATAGGAAGGGAGGGGAGGAGAAGTAAAAAGGATTAAGATGTGTTACGTGCATGTACCAAGTCCCCACAATGAGCATAATCATTATCTATTGCAAATATGTACTAAATTTTAAAATATGTTGTATGGTAATGCCACTGATCATCCTTACTGAAATGTGTGACCAGTCAGCTGTGATTTCTTTTTCATTCTAAATACATACTGACAGTTATAAAGAAATTTGTTTGTAATTTTGAATTTTTTTCTTAAACAGGACTCTCTATATATGTAAATATACCAATCCTCAAAGACAAATTATTATGTGTCACAAACATATACTAATAAAAATTTTTTTATAAAGAAGATTCTCTAAATGGTCTAAGTTTCAGGTTGTCAACAGACTCTTAACTATATCTCTGATGCCAGGAGATTTTATCTTGCTGAAAAGATATATTTGTTAATGAGTAATCTCTGCATTTTAATTTCTTCATTTTACAACTTGGAAAATGCAATCACATCATTGTCATTGAATCCTGGTACTTAAAAGGAATTAATTTGAGTGCTGTGGTTTGGCTCAGTGGTAAAGCACTTGCCTAGAAGGCACAAGGCCCTCATTCAATCCCCAAAACTGCAAAAAATGGAGGGTAGGTGATAACTTGATAATTTGATAATTAGGTCCTTTTGCTCACTCTGGACCTAATCTGATAATCACATTAATCTTCAGTGCAAAAATATTGTATCTCATAGCACTGACACAAATGTCCTTTCTGGTAATTAGGTTACACTGAGTAATGTTCAGCCTCATACTGCTAATGCCAGGGAAGTCTTTAATACATTTACTGTTATGGTTATTCAGAATACCAAGGCTTTTGCTTGAGTAAACAATATATTGAACAAATGCTGGCATGACAATATCAATTCATTAGAGATAATAGAAATAAAAAATGCAGTTATCTAATTACATTTAAGAGAATGTTCTGAATAATGCCAACATTTGTAAACCAACCTTTGTGTATTATAAAAATGCACATACGATATAAGTATAAAGATACCCAATAACTAAATGCCACTTATGCAAATATTCCCTAAGATACCCTTTACTTACATTTAATTTTATACCCTTTACACTTCATTAAGCAATACTTCAATAACATAATTTCTCATTATTATATTGCAAACTATTCTCAGTCTGGAATTTCATCAAATAAATTATGTATCAAATTTCTAAAAGCTACAGCTATAGGTAGAAATCAAATGAAATTCCTAATTTCACACAAGTGGCTAAAGCTTTAAATATATTATATTTATATAACTGCCTATGCACACTTATTCTGAAGTGTTTTCCCTTTGTGCCTCCTATATCTATACAATAATCTTATGCTAATTTATGGGCAATATATTGGCAGCCAAGAAAAAAAAATGCAATTAATATAAAATGAAGCCTGTTAAATAAAGAACTAAAATTTAGAATTGGAATATTTATATTCTAATAGTTTTGTTTCTCTGATAGAGCCCCAATTGATACATTTATAAAAGACAAACAGAAGACCGAGGTCCTGAGTCACTAGGAAGATGCCAAATCACCCCACTGCAGACAGGCAGGTCTGCCCACACCCTGCCGAGGTCCCCAGTAGCGCGGAACACATGCCGAATCAGCCCGTTGCAGACAGGCAGGTCTGTGCACGCCCTACCAAGGTCCTGAGTCACGCAGAAGACACCAAATCACCCCACTGCAGACAGGCAGCCACCTGATTCCAGATTACCAAGGCGCAGAGGACACCAGACCACCAGACGAAGGTACTGAGTCCCACTGTTCCCGGCCCAGAGGTAAGGGCTTCTGAGCCGTTGTCCCACTGCTCCTGGTCCAGAGGAAGGGGCTTCCCGGTCACCATCCCTCCCGCTGCTCCCAGCCCAGAGGAAAGGGCTTTTGGGCCACCTTCTGTCCCACTGCTCCTAGCCCACAGGAAGGGGCTTCCGGGCCACCATCCCTCCCACTGCTCCCGGCTCAGAGGGAGGGGCTTCTGAGCCACCATCCCACTGCTCCTGGTCCAGAGAAAGGGGTTTCCTGGCCACCATCCCTCTGGCTGCTCCCAGCCCACAGGAAAGGGCTTTTGGGTCACCATCCCTACGGCTGCTCCCGGCCCCTGTCCCACCTCACCCAGCTCAGAGGAGGTAATCCCTGCAGGCACTAACAGCCCCCCGCCCCAGTCGAAATGAGAAAACATGTAAATAAGTCTCAAAACCAGACTTCCAGATCACCTACAGCAACCACAAAGGGAAAGGAGATGGACCATTCTGATACTCAACCACCTGGACCCACTGAACTGGCAACAAAAGGGGATCTGGAAAAAATGAAATCAGAAATAATTTCTCAGATAACAGGAGAAATTGTGCCCCTAGTGCAAGACATGATTAATAAATCTAGAGAGGACCTGAGGAACATGATGGAATCCTAACATAAGAAACAAATGGAATCCATAAAACAGATGCAAATAGATTTCCAGGACATGAAAAACTCCATCAAAAGTCTACACAGCAGAATGAGCCAATGTGAGGACAGAATTTCAGATATAGAAGATAAGATTGCAATTAGTGACCAGGAAAAGAAAAATTGCTTCAAAATTATAAGGGAACATGACAAATCAATCCAGCAGCTGCTAGGTGATGCAAAGAAGAATAACATAAGACTGACTGGGCTCAATGAAGACATAGGAGAGAGTGCAGATGACATAAAAAAATCTCTTCGCAGAAAACTTCCCAAGCAGGGGGAAAGAGCTAGACATACAGATAAGTAAGGCATATAGGACTCCAAATAGCCTTGATCAAAAAAAATCTACACATAGGCATATAATTGTTAAGATTCCAGAAACACAACAGAAGAACAAAGTTCTCCAAGCAATCAGAGAAAAGAAACAAATCACATACAAAGGAAAGTCCATCAGAATCACAACAGACTTCTCAACACAAACCATCAAGGCAAGAAGAGCTTGGAGTGACATATTCCAAGCCCTAAAAGAAAACAGCCTCCAACCCAGATTGATGTACCCTGCAAAACTATCTTTCAAAATTGATGGAGAAATAAAATACTTTCATGACAAAGAGTACCTTAGGAACTTCGTGAATACCAAACCAGCACTCCAAAGAATTTTACACAAGAGCCTAGGAACAAACATTGAGGATCACAACCCCTGGAAGCAAAGCAGAATGAACCCATCTGGCATGACAAGAAATTAAATGTAAAGGGGGAGAACCCAACAAAAAGAAAAAGTCATGGCAATGACAAGTCAATACATTTCAGTTATAACCATCAATGTTAATGGTCTCAATTCACCAATCAAAAGAAATAGACTGGCAGAATGGGTCAAGAAGCAAAATCCAACAATATGCTGCATACAAGAAACACACTTCATTCAAAAGGAAACTCATAGACTGAAAGTTAAAGGGTGGAAAACAATACTGCATACGACAGGAACCCGAAAAAAAGCAGGAGTAGCTATTCTCTTGGCAGATCAAGTAGATTTCAAACCAACACTAATTAAGAGAGATGAAGAAGGACACTACATCCTTGTAAAGGGAACAATCCAAGAGGAAGAGATGACAATCATAAATATATATGCACCAAACACTAGTGCACCCAACTATATAAAACAAATACTAACGGACATGAAAAGCCATATATTCACTAATACAATTGTACTGGGGGACCTCAACACCCCACTGTCACAAATAGATAGATCAACTAGACTAAAAATAAGTAATGAAATACTAGAACTCAATCTAACTCTTGAACAAATGAACTTAACAGATGTTTACAGAATCTTCCACCCCACAAAATCAGAATACACATTCTGCTCAGCTGCATGTGGGTCATTCTCCAAAATAGACCACATACTCACACATACAACATGTTTAAGTAAGTGCAAAGGAATTGAAGTTATCCCCTGTATATTATCAGACCATAGTGTGATGAAATTGGAGATCCATAGCAAAAGAAACAAAAAATTTCATAAACACGTGGAAATTGAACAACACACTTCTGAATAACCAATGGGTCACAGAGGAAATTAAAGAAGAAATCAGACAGTTCCTTCAATTAAATGACAATGACAATACAACATATCGGAATCTATGGGACACAATGAAACCAGTCTTACGAGGGAAATTCATAGCAGTGAATACGCATATTAGGAAAACAGAACGAGCCCAATTAAACAACCTGATGCTGAACCTCGAGCTTCTAGAAAAAGAAGAACAGGACAACCCCAAATCTCATACAAAGGAAGAAATTATAAAGATCAGAGGAGAAATCAATGCAATGGAGACTAAGAGAATGATACAAAAAATCAATGAAGCCAAGAGTTGGTTCTTTGAAAGAATCAACAAAATTGATAAACCTTTAGTCAACCTTGTCAGAAAAAGGAAAGAAAAGGCCCAAATCCATGCAATTAGGAATGAAAAGGGTGAAACTACAACAGACCCAGCAGAAATCCAGATGATCATCAATACCTACTTCCAGAACCTATACGCCAATAAGATGGACAACACAGAAGAAATGGACAGATTCCTAGATACATATGAATTACCAAAGTTGAATGAAGAAGACCTAAAAATTCTGAACAACCCAATATCCACCAATGAAATTGAAAATGTAATTAAAAACTTATCAACTAAGAAAAGCCCGGGCCCTGATGGCTTCACTGCTGAATTCTATAAGACATCTGCTGCCATTGCTGTTTAAACTCTTCAATGAAATTGAAAGGGAAGCAATACTCCCAAATTCATTCCTGGAAGCAAGCATCACCTTGATCCCCAAAGCAGAGAAAGACCCAACTGAAAAAGAGAACTATAGGCCAATCTCACTAATCAACATAGATGCAAAAATCCTTAATAAGATACTGGCAAACAGAATGCAGAAGATCATCAAGAAGACCATACACCCTGATCAAGTGGGATTCATCCCAGGGATGCAGGGATGGGTCAATATACACAAATCAATCAATGTAATACACTATATCAATAGAGCCAAGGACAAAAACCATATGATTATCTCCATAGACACAGAAAAAGCATTTGACAAAATCCAACATGCATTTATGATAAAAACCCTACAAAAAATTGGAATAGATGGTCTCTACCTCAAACTGATAGAAGCCATCTATGAAAAACCAACAGCCAATATCATACTAAATGGTCAAAAACTGAAATCCTTCACACTAAAATCACGAACAAGACAAGGATGTCCACTATCACCACTCTTGTTCAATATAGTTCTGGAAACATTAGCCAAGGCAATTAGACAAGATACAGAAATAAAAGGAATAAAGATAGGAAATGAAGAAGTCAAATTGTCATTATTTGCAGATGACATGATACTCTATATAGAAGACCCCAAGAACTCCACCAAGAGTCTTCTAGACTTAATAACCAAATTCAGTCAAGTAGCTGCTTACAAGGTCAACACACAAAAATCAATAGCTTTCCTCTACACCAATGACAGACTCACTGAGAGAGAAATAGGGCAAATAATTCCTTTCACAATAGCATCCAAAAAACTGAAATACCTAGGAATCATCCTAACAAAAGAAATCAAAGACCTCTTCTCTGAAAACTATGGCACTCTGAAAAGAGAGATTGAAGATGATATCAGAAAATGGACAGACATCTCCTGCTCCTGGGTAGGAAGGATTAATATAGTGAAAATGGCCATACTTCCAAAACTGCTATATAGATTTAATGCAATTCCAATTGAGATCCCAGCAGCATACTTCATAGACCTCGAGAAAACAATCCAAAAATTCATTTGGAACAAGAAGAGACCCAGAATAGCAAAAGCAATTCTAGGTAACAGAGACATGGCAGGGGCTATCACAATCCACAACCTGCAACTATACTACAAAGCTACTGTGATAAAAACAGCATGTTACTGGCAAAGAAACAGGCTTGAGGACCAGTGGAACAGATTAGAAGATGCAGAAACAACACCAGACACACTCGGCCATCTCATCTTTGACAAAGGAGCCAAACACCCTCACTGGAGGAAAGATAGCCTCTTTAATAAATGGTGCTGGAAAAATTGGGCTTCAACTTGCCAAAGATTAAAACGAGACCTGTATCTCTCACCATGCACTAAACTAAAATCAAAATGGATTAAAGATCTAAATACTAAAATAGAAACTCTGAACCAGTTGGAACAGAGGTTAGGTAGAACCCTTGAAGACATCGGTGTAGGAAAAGATTTTATGAACAAAACCTCAGTTGCCCGTGAACTAGCACAAACAATCAACAAATGGGATCTCTTCTTATTAAAAAGCTTCTGCACAGCAAGAGAAACCACCAGCAGTGTGAAGAGACAACTCACAATGTGGGAAAAAATCTTCACCTGCTCTTCCTCAGACAAAGGTCTACTATCTCGAATCTATAAAGAACTTAAAAAGATCAGACCTCCCAAATTTAAAGACCCAATCCGAAAATGGGCATCTGAAATGAACAGACATTTCTCACACAAAGAAGTAGAAATAGCAAATAAATACATGAAAAAATGTTCAACGTCACTGGTCATTCGAAAGATGCAAATGAAAACAACGCTGAGATTCCACTTCACTCCAGAAAGAATGGCTGCTATCATGAAATCAACCAATAACCAATGCTGGTGGGGCTGTGGGGAAAGAGGAACCCTGCTCCACTGCTGGTGGGAGTGTAGACTGGTGCAAGCACTGTGGAAATCAGTATGGAGATACCTCAAAGAACTAGGACTGGAAATCCCATTTGACCCCGCTATTCCACTGCTGGGGATCTTCCCCAAAGAATTAAAAGAATCATACCACAGTGATATATGTGCACTCATGTTCATAGCAGCACAGTTTGCAATAGCTAAAACTTGGAAACAGCCCAAATGCCCATCAACTGGAGACTGGATAAAGAAAATGTGGTTTTTTTATAAAATGGAGTACTACTCAGCCATAAAAAATGAGAAATTAGAGACATTTATAGCTAAGTGGATGCACATTGAGGTGATACTCTTAAGTGAAATAAATAAGACACAGATGTGTAAATACCGAATAGTTTCTCTTGTGTGAGAAACTGAAAGTGTAAATAAGGACTAAATGTATAATAGGTCATGTGAATTAGGAAGAAAAGGGCCAAAAGGGAAGGAAGTGGGAGGGCTAAGGGAAAGGATAGAAGGGAATGGGATTAATATGAGAAAATGGAAAAATAGGAACAAAATTTTTGTAAATAGGGAGGGCTGGAGGGGTTGAAGGGAGGGCTGGACTAGGGTGAAAAATAAGAACCAAGAGAGACTATGTAAAGGTGCAAATTTCCACTGATGAATGTCATTATATTGTATACCTAAAATGTACCAATGATTAGAATGAATAATTGATAATGTAAAATAGGAATAAAAGGTCCAAAGGGTTAGGGGTAGTGGGAGGCACAGGGGAAAGGAAAGAAGGGAAAGGAAAAAATGATGAGAAATGGAAATAAAGTCTTTGTAAATAGGGAAGGGTGGAGGGCGTGAAGGGAGGGCTAGGAATGGGGAAAAAATAAGAACCAAGATAGATCATGTAAAGGTACAATTCCCAATGAGATGTGTAATTGTGTTGTATACCTACAATGTACCAATAAAAGAATTTAATACAAAATAAAAAGACAAACAGAAAGGAAAACATTTCTGACCTAAGAAGATTGGGTGCAAGCAAGAATTTACCAAGATCATTCACAAAATACTATAGTATTTATAGAGACAGAAAATGGAACTGGTAACCAGCAGTCAGGAACAGAGAAGGGGTAGGCATGGGTTCTGATTTACTCTTTAGTAGGGACAAAGTTTCACTTTGAGAAAATGAAAAACTCTGGAAATGGATGGTAGTTGTGACTGCATAACAATAAGAACATATTTAAAAGCCAGGTGTGGTGGTTTAGGCAGGAGGACTGCCAGAGTTCCAAGCCAGCCTGGTTACCTAATGAGTTCAAGGTCAGCCAGAACTACTACATAGTGAGACCTTGTCTCAAAAAAAGAAAACAAAAAGAATGTATTTAAAGCCACTGAACATAAAAATGGTTCTAATGATACAATGAATATTAAAAACATATTACCACAATAAAAGGGTTTTAATTGTTCTATAGTATTTATATTTATATATTTGGTTATTTCTCTAAACATACACCTGAATTGAAGAAAAGTTCATTATAAACAATGGAAATTAAATACTTAAAGCAGTCATTCATAGTCACAGATAATAAAATGCATAACAGAAATCTTATTTTGTGACTCCTGGCTCTGTGAACTTTTTTCTCTATGAATATGAAAACTAAGAGAGCATATAAAAGAATTAAGATGTGTTATGTACATGTACCAATTCTCCATGATGAATGTAATCAGTAAGTACTGCAAACATGTACTGTACTAATAAAAATAAAGTTAAAACTAAAAAAATAAATTCCAAAACTCTCTGACCAAGAATAGTTATTATGAAATAAGCAAAAAAAAAAAAAAAATGGAATTCGAGGTACTAGTGAGCATTTATTTATTTATTTATTTATTTATTTATTTACTGGTACATGGGAGTTGAACTCAGGACCTTGTGCTTGCCAGACAGGCAGTGCAGTATCACTGAGCTACAACCCTGGCCCAAAAGTTTTTTTAGAGAGAGGACAGTTAACACTCCTTATGTTAACACTACTTATGGCCACATTGAGCAGTAGGTCAGTAAAAAAACAAGCCCACTTGTCTCAGTTGTGGATATAGCAGAATTAAATCAACAGTACAAACGTTAATCAACTTCAAATAATCTATCTTATCACATATGCCAATAGGCCCTGTTCTTCCCAAAACCCACTCTTAATTCTAAGATGTGTGATCTTAAAAGTGAGTTCTGATTCACTGGAAATTAATCTTTACAAACCAAAAGAGAATCTGTAGAGACTGATTTATATTTAGGTACTTTCTACTTAACATGGTATCTTCAATCTAAGATAGTGTTACAAAGTAGATGCACAACAAATATCTATTTAATTAGCAAGGAAAAAAGGAGAAGAGAAAAGAAGAGAATGAGAGGGAGGAGCAAGGTGGTTGGGAGAGTTGTGTAGATTCTCACAACTCATCAGCTAACATTTAGTGTTTGGCTGCAGTATTGTGCACAGAGAGAGAGACAGACTAGAGACTACAAGTCATTAATAAATAGCAAGGGCTAATATCCAGGCTAAGCCATGCTCCATTTTAGATTTTATAGGTAATTTATCTCTCTATTGACTAATGCTCAGAATTTAAATGTTTTACATGATGTTACATATCACAAAGTACCTGAATAACACATAGGATTCTTTTTTTTTTTTTTTTTTGTACCAGAAATCAAACTCGAGTCCTTGCACTTGCGCAGCAGGCTACAAAACCACTGAGCTAAATCCCCAGCCCTAATTCTTTACATCTATATAACCATGCATTCATAATGCATAACTGAACTATTAAAAACTCTTAATATAGTTATTTTATATATTCCACAATATATTTCTTCATTTACATTAATTGAAACTCTTTGTACATTTTAAACATTTCATACTAAATCATTCTATGAACTACTTATTAAGCAATTCTATCACCAAAGCAGAAATTTAAAATAATCCCCATATTTTGACTTGATGACCTTTGTAAAATACGTGCTTATTTGGGTCACAGAACTGTGTCGCTTTTTCTAACCACCAGCCAAAAATGTTTTTCAAGGGACTTGTAGGTTTAAATATTCCAGTGACATTACAGGCAATTACAAGGCTTAATGAGATGCTGGCCATGTGTACTTCTGACATTCCTCTAAATCCATGTCATTAGTCATTTCATGTAGTCATTCTAACTTTTGTTCGTCAATTGCCCTCTCAGTTACCCACTTGTCATTTCAGTGATTCATATCACACAGAAATCCTTCACCTTTCTATGTTTTTCATTTAAATATTCATATACTTTGATTTCTTAAGGATTCATGTTTTGGCAAAACAAAGTTATAGTGAGAGAAAAAGAATCACAAGAGGGCTTGCCTAGGGGTGTGAGGCAAAGGTTGATTAGGAAGGGACAGGAGAGGACTTTCTGGAGTGATGCTAATGTTCTATATCTTGGTAGAGGTCTAAGTTGCTCAGTTTATGCATATATCAAAACTCAGCATATATTCACTTAATATATATGCAGCCCACTGTATTTAAATGCTACCTCAAAAGAAAAACTGTAAGCTACCATTGAACTCTAGCTAATAATATACACAGTGAATTTGCTCAGAGGGAAGTGCCTGCAATTTACTTTGTAAAGCATCAAAATAAGATGGACTGGTAGATGAACAGAGGGATAAATAGCTAATTACTTAATAAAAATTTTTGATATAAAATGAGCAGTATTCACTGTAAAGTTCTGTCAGTTTCTCTCTATGCTTTAAAATTTTCAAACCAAAAAAACTGTTTTGAAATTCTAAGTCATTTCCTCATAATCCATTTAACTCTAAAATTTACTCAATAAAGTAAAAGGAATTAGCAAGTGTTCCCTAAGATTCTGAACCATGATTGTAGTCCTTCTTGCTTGAGTATTTCAGGTATTTGGAAAAACTTGATCCAGATAGTTAAGACTGCTCAAAATTCTTTCTAAATTAATTAAGCATATAATTTTCTCAACTATTCCTTCATTCATTCCACAAATACTTGTCAATCATCTTCTCTATAGCAGAAGTCTCTAAGTGCTACTGAAGACAACTTAATTGTAATACAATGTGATATATATTCAGCATGACAGGAATCTGATAGGCAAAGCATTTTCTGTATCATAAAGGGTAACATTTTGTCAAACAGGATAAAGGGAGCAGAAAGTTCATTCTATACTGTGGGAAATAATATAAGTAAGCCTGTGATACACAAGCTTTATTTTACAGCTTAAAAAGTAACATTTATATTGTAGTTATTTCATGAATATATTGAAATATCTAAAACAAATATGTATACATTCAATCCCTTTTACTATTTTATATGCTACTGTAAGAATTTGCAGTCTTTTTAATTACCAATACAGTTTAAGTGTCTCCTGATCATCACTGAAACACACATTTATGTATTTTATTTTAAATAATGAAAGATATGCTCATAGTTGAATTTATTATTTCTTAGGGTACTTTGTTTTATTTTGTTGTAATAACAAGTTTTACCTCCACTTAAGTTTGGAAAACAATGTTCTAAAGTCCTGAAATCTGAAGAAAGAAGATTTAGGCCTTAGAAAGACTTCCTAGACCAAGCAGTAAATAAAAATGCAAATCTCAAATACAATTCTGCTCAATATAAAATGCACAAAGTACTACCTAAACTGTCTACAATCTACTTAGCTATTTTAAATATTTTACATCTTCTCTTTTCAGGCATGTTGATGGTTCTATTTCCTTTATATTTCTAAATAACTTAACCAAAAGTCCAGTATACTGGGTTTACTGGGATATATCCTTTTTACTGTCTGCAAACTTTATCACTATATGTCTCATTATTTAATGTGAAAATTAAATCATGCTTTTTTAAAAGGTGAAAGTGCTTAATGTTTAAGCAATTAATGATAAAAAACATTTACCCATATACATATCCATGCAGTTTCACAAACAGATTTTTTACTCTGGGCCAGGAGCTGAGGTGAGCCAGAATATCTTGTCTTTGAGTGTAGCTGCAAAGTCTTTAACTCTCAGTCTCATTGCATTACTGACCACTTCAATGTCATGACAGTTTTTCATTTGTTCCATTTCAGATCCAAACTCCTTACTTCACTGCTCACCCAAGACTGGTACTCTTTACAGAGTTCACTAGCAAAGACCTGAGAATTCTTTTATCATTTCTCTGTTAGTGGCCGAGAATAGAAATATCACTGGAACTTCACCTCAAATAATCCTCTAAAAGAATTCCAGCAACTGAGTTGGGCCAGAGGTTCAGACTCAAGATGCTTTGTAATTCGTTTCAAACCATTTTCTATCAGTACTTTCAAATGATGCCTAGGTTGAATGAGATGTTTTGTTCCAAGGGACTTGGACAAAAATCACTTAGGAAAGGTAATATTAGGGCACTTCTTAAGACTGAACATGCATTATAAAAGAAAATCAACATTCAGAAATTTGAAAGAAAAGATTTCCAGAAAAATCAGCAATCACAAAAATTAAATAGAAAACAATTTGTTAAAACATATAATAATGGGTAATATTTAACAGAAAACTGCATTATCACATTGAGATAGAAAGAAGCAAGACATTGAAGTTATAATTTTGAGATGCAATTAAGTGATCCAATTCAATAAATCTGAAAGAGAAGGTAACACTTCTACACAGAATGCCAGAACAGCCTATAAATTTTGCAAGGTTGGGAACAACCTTGTAGAATGATCTTGACTATTGATCAGCTTATGAATCTCCATGCTAAGTCTCACTATGCAAAAAAAAATAAGTATTCCTGATATTTACTGTGAAATTATAAATCTAGCCCCACATCTCAAAATGATTTAAAAACAGTTAAATCTTAAATATTGTCAGACCAAATACAAAGTCAAGGTCTCTGTCCCATTAGGGAAGTTCATACTACTGACATTTTTTCCCACAAAACATTTTTTTAAGACATAGGCATGCATCTTATTTTGCTAGAATGCTAATTATACTCATCTAAAAACCTGACTTTCACTTTTTGTTCTTTCAAGACCTGCTCTTGACACCAATGTATTCTGCATAGCGACTACACTCACACTGTGCTCTTCATTGGCCAAGCCCCCACCAACAGATTGTGTGCATCTGAATCTTTATGATGTTTTTCATTTGTGATATTCTAAGACAGTGATTTTCTATATTGCTCCTTTATCTTGTATTTCAATCTCAGAGAAAATGATAGGGCAATTAGAACCTTATTTCACAAGTAAGTTACTCTGCCTTACTTATCTAAAACAAAATAGATTTTCTAATATCTAATGAGAAAGACAGACAGTAGAAAAACGAATTCTGAAAATGTCAAATGAAATACATGTTTCAATAGTTATCTTTCAAAGTACTAAAGGAGCAGGAAAAAACAATTTGATATGAAAAGTTTGAATGACTAAAAATGCCTACATGAATCTTTACAGTCCTAAAACACCTTTACAAGATGGTTTATATGTGAAATAAACAAATTTGTGAATTCAAAATTCTTTTGGTAAAAGGAATAAAATACACATTAAAAACTTAAACAATTTGATACAGTACCATTCTAAAGAAATATCCAGGTGTCTAACAATTTTATTTTCACCCAAGGAAATCCTATTTTACTGACAATGTAATTTACTTTAAAGCTAAAGCAGTATGAAAAGTTCAAAGGAAGATTTTTCCAAAATATAAAATGAACCTAAGATAAGCCAAAACACAGTGGAAATGACCATACCACTTTCCAAAATCTGTAATTGCTTTAAAGTACATTATTATTCAACCATAAACAAGTATGTACATATTCTGTAGTTGAACCAACTTCAGTTTCTATGAAGCATTCTCTCATTTTCCACAAGTTCTTACAAAGCATTATAGTTCAAGTTTTTAAAAGGGAAAAAATGAAAAAGTATAAAATGTAAAGGTCAAACGTGAAGTATTTTACAAACAGGAAATATCTGACAGAACATGGATGGATGGACAGATGGATGGATGGATGTGTGCATATATATCAGATTAAGAGAAGCTCAGAATGACAGGTAAATAGATAAATATGCTGCATTCTATCAAAAGCCACTAAGAATCCTTTCACTAAGTATCACCTGCATAAGCACATAATCTGCAAGTTGCCCATGAACTTCAAGAGAGGACAGTTCGTGAATTACCAGAAATTGTAAGAGATGTATGTTGATACGGGTAAACACATAGATATATATGTGAGAGAGAGAGCGGTGGGGGAGAAAAGAAAAAAAAAGCGAGGTAAGGAAAGAGGGAGGGAGGGAGGGAAGGAGATGGGGGAGGGAGAGAAAGAGGGAGGAAATGTGTATATATGTAGATATACCCTTATTTCTGAAGTAGTGTTCTGCAGATTTATTTTATATAGCCTCAGAAAAGATTACAGTCCACTAGTGTAAAATATTTTACATGTTTCACTTACATAGTGGGGTAGTGCTAAGTAGCCTTCTCAAAAAGAGGGATCCATGGTAAGAATTTCAAGAAAACATACAATATACTACTCAAATTCAGTGTAATCAACCAAAACACTTTTAACTACCCTAAAGAAGTTCAAAATTACATTGTTTAAAGACTTATTCATGTTTTAAATGAAATGTAAAACCTAAATAGGCACTGATAGTTCTCAAAGCTTACTTTTAATAAGATTGCAGTTAGGGACACACACACAAAAAAGTCTCAGTTATCAATATTCATTATTTTGTGAAGGGAAAGTTCTTCATAGCATGGCCTGAGTCCCTACAAGTTACCTTAAAATCACAGGCAGAGGCATAAGATCATGTCTCTCTTAATTAGAAAGCACACACACAAAAAGGACCACTTCTGGTCTCCTGAGACAATTAATCTCCTTTTAAAATTCTCCTTCACCAGTCTTCCACCTGTAATCAAAAGAACAAGGCCTCAGTAAGAAATGCAAAGCCTGCTCTGGCTTGGCAGCCTGGACCAGTGAGCTTTCCACACCGACTGCGAAGCATCAGCACTCAGAGACACAGCTGGTGCTAGGCATGTTTTCTGAATGGAGCAGCAGGGTAATGCACTGCCCCCCCAAGAAATAAAAGCCCTGAAAGTTAGCTTTAAAAAAATCAACACTGTAACCCGTATTTCTTATTTATTAAACGTTGTCCTTTGACAACTGCACAGAAGAATTAAGCAAAGGATTTAAAGGTTCACATCTAATTGAACTCCAACCCAGATAAAACAGTCAGTGTTTCTTAAATTGAGACTCCAGCAGGTAAATGTTGCTTTTCAAAGGCAACGGGATTTTGGAGAAATGATACCTTCCCAGGGATGCCTTTGAGCTTTTCACAAACATTTATCATGGTGGCAAAAAAATTTCTTAAGTTTCTTTATTGGACATATCAGCTTGCACTTTAAGAAATGCAGACGCAAGAATTAAATTCACAGAGTGGCATATTTTAGGAAACATGCTGGACCACAATCTAATCAGAAGACTCTGGGATTTAGTACTAAAGCTAGATGGATGGGAAGTGAGTTCTTGGGCAAAAGTGACCCTATTATACTGCCTTTCAGTGGCTATCGCCACATGTATGCAAAGCAAACACAGGAAATATCTGATTTTACTCTTACTTCTCTAATTTTCTCTCATATATCACAAACCCCTATTTAAAAATCAGATTATAACTGGAAAAAAAAGCAAAACTGGGGAATACATAGGTAAAGATATTGGAAGCTATTAATAAGATGAGGAGATATATTTAGAATTTTCACAATTTCTGTAATATGCCCCCCTGGAGAGGCTAAATGACTTATACCCTAAAACATGGGATGGAATCTCAAAATAATAAAGACAAAAATATTATTTTTCTTTCCTTTCTGTTAGGAAAAGTAAAAGCAAAAATAATTTACAAATTTTCAAAGAAATTTAAACATATCAAATATACCCCCTAGCTGTCTCCAAACTTTTACCAAAATCTGAGTTTATAAAATTCTGTAGTTTTAAACAAAAGTGCTTCTTCTCAGTAATAGATATTTCATAGGCAGCACCTCCACGCTATATGGCCAGGTTTTATAGCTGTTTTGTGAGATAACAAGATCCAGATAAACCTGAAGAGTAAATATAACCCATAGCATAATACTTATCGTTAGTACATTATGGATTTCCTCAAGGATTCACTGGACAATGAAAAGGAAACTGCTATGTACTCACAAGCAAGTCATTTTGCTCACAGATCTGTTTTCTCATGTATAACAAAGTACTTTACTTATTTTTATTAACCTATAAATTCTACAAGCAGGACAATGTCCCCTAATGCCCAAGTAAAATTAGTAGTAGAGAAATTACATGCAAAATGCAAGATTGTAGGCTACTTCACCAGCAGTTATACACTCATCTGTCCATATTCGTAAGAGGTTGGTTTCCAGACACCCCTCCTCTCCACAGAAACCAACTCTGAAGTTGCTCCAGTCCCTAATATAAAATGATACAGTATTTGCTTAGAACTTATGCCCTCCTGTGTACTTAAAATTGTCCCTGGATGACTTACAGTGCCTAGTACAATGTAAATGCTATATAAATAGTTACTATACACATTATTTAAGGAATGACAAGAAAAATCTAGATATGTATAATATGGATTTTTTTCTGAATATTTTTCACTTGCTGTTGTTCAATCCAGATACAGACCTCACAGATATGGAGTTTTTAAACCTAATGTTTGGGTGCTATGTCCATAAAATACAGTAGAATAAGAGGATAAACAGGCTCATAAAAATGTGGAAGGAGAAATTGAAGACCACAAGAAGAATGATTGGCCATCACTAAGCCTCAAAATTCTTTTTCATAAACACAGGTAGATTCAAATTTTGATTCCTGCCTAAGTGAAGAATGGTCTTTATATGACTTTTTAAACTTTTACAAAGCCAAGCCAAATGATACACAGCCATAAACCCATTCAATCCCATCATGGGCTACATAGTGAGTTCAAGGCAAGCCTGAACTACATGGTACACTTGGTCTTACAAAAAAAAAAGCTTTAAACTGTAAGTGTAAGCTTTATAAAGTCTTCCTAGTTTCTCTTTTTAGAATAATGACTTTTTCTTCTTTTTGATTTGTTTATTCAAGTAAAAATATTTTTTAAATGTATACATTAATTTGAAATAAGAATAAAATAAAATCTTCACTAATTTTTGTTTTTAAATGTGTATATTCTTTATAAAAAAAGGAATTAGACCCAGGTGGTGGTGAAACACACCTGTAATTCCAGCACTTGGGAGGAAAATCACCATGAGTTAGAAGGTAGCCAGAACTACATAGTGAGACTCTTGTCCCCTGCTGGGTATCTTCCAAAAACAATCTTAAGAATCATATCACAGTGATATATGTGCACCCATGTTCCTAGTGGCACAGTTTTTAATAGCTAAGACTTGGAAAGAGCTCAATTGCTTATCAACTGGAGAATGGATAATGAAAATGTGGGGTTTTTTTAATAAAATGGAGCACTACTCAGCCATAAAGAATGAGAAACTAGAGACATGTATAGCTAAATGGATGCACATTGTGGCCATACTCTTAAGTGAAATAAATAGAACACACATGTGTAAATACTGAAGTTTCTCTTGTGTGAGAAACTGAAAGTGTAAATAAGGATCAAAATGTATAATAGATAATGTGAAATAGGAAGAAAAGGTCCAAAGGGGAAGGGGAAATGGGAGGGGTAGAGGAAAGGAAAGAAAGGAAAGGAATAAATATGAGAAAAGGAAAAAAAGGAAACAAAGTCTTTGTCAATAGGGAGGGATGGAGGGGTTGAAGGCAGGCCAGGGGAATGGGAAAAAAAAATAAGAGCCAAGATATATTATGAAAAGGTGCAAATTCCGAATAATGAATGTAAGCATACTGTATACCTAAAATGTACCAATGAAATTAATGAATTTTTTAAAAAAGGAATTAGTACTTAGTCACATTTGGACAACCTACCTTAAAATAATATACACTAAAATGTAGAAAAGGTGGAAAATCACAAAGAATATGCTGCAGAATTACATATAACAACAAAAATGAAAAAGCAAAATTGTTAGAGTAAGTGAATTATCACATAAACTGCAGCATAACCACCTGACCGTGCACTTCAAAGCAATTAACATGATGGACATAAAAACCAAATGGCAATGAAGAAATGTGTTGCTAAGAAATAGACAGGATCAAGGAAAAGATGATTTTATCTCTAAAAGGAATATTTCTAACCTAACACTATAAGAACACAAAACAAAATTATTCATCATATTTCATAAATAAAGTAGAAAAGTTCAATAAAGATGCATTTTAAAGATATTTCTGAGCTCATGTTTTCTTAGACTTTGCTTACGTTTACATACACAGTATAAATTATGAAATGCTTTCAACAGAACCATCTGGGCTACCTTACCACCACCCCCAGCACTGATGAGGTGAGCCACGCAGGGATCAGTAGCACGCATCCCACCCCCCAAACATACCTCCCCAATGAAATGAGAAGACAGGTAAACAAGTCTCAAAACCAGACTTCCAGATCACCTCCAGCAACCCCAAAGGGAAACGAGATGAAACAATCTGAAACTCAACCACATAGACTCCCTGAAATGGCAACGAAAGAGGATCTGGAAAAAATGAAATCAGAAATAATTTCTCAAATAACACCAGAGATTGTGCCCATAGTGCAAGGCATGATTAATAAATCTAAAGAGGACACAGATAAAAAAATAAAGGAGATGAGGAACATCATGGAATCCCAACATAGGAAACAAATGGAATCCATAAAACAGATGCAAACAGATTTCCAGGAGATTAAAAACTCCATTGAAAATTTAAGCAGCAGAATGGGCCAATTTAAGGATAGAATTTCAGATATAGAAGATAAGATTTCAATTAGTGTCCACGAAAAGAAAAATTTTGTTAAAATAGGAAGGGACCACAAAAAACCAATCCAGCAGCTGCTAGACAATGCAAAGAAGAATAACATAAGACTGATCAGAGTCAATGAAGAAAGAAGAGAGAGTGCAGACATTAAAAAAAAAAAAACCTGTTCACAGAAGTAATGGCAGAAAAATTCCCAAGCAGGGGAAAAGAACTTGACATACAGATAAATGAGGCATATAGGACTCCAACTAGCCGTAATCAAAAAAAAATCTACACATAGGCATATAATTGTTAAAATTCCACAAATCTAATTGAAGAAAAAAATTCTACAAGCAGTTAGAGAAAAGAAACAAATCCCATAGAAAGGAAAGCCCATCAGAATCACAGCAGACTTCTCAATGCAAACCCTCAGTCAAGAAGAGTTTGGGGTGATGTATTCCAAGCCCTAAAGGAAAACAGCCTCCAACCCAGATTGATATACTCCGTAAAACTATCAAAATTGATGGAGAAATAAGATACTTTCATGACAAAGAGCACCTTAGGAACTTCATGAATACCAAACCAGCACTCCAAAAAATTTTACACAATATCCTAGGAAAAAAACAACAAGGATCACAACCCCAGGAACCCAAGCAGAATAAATGCACTGGGCACAATAAGAAACTAAATGCAAATGGGGAGAATCCAACAAAAAGAAAGTCATAACAATGATAAGTCAATACGTATCGGTTATAACCATCAATGTTAATGGTCTCAATTCACCAATCAAAAGAACAGCTTGGCAGAATGGGTCAAGAAGCAAGATCCAACAATATGCATACAAGAAGCACACCTCATTAAAAAAAAAAAAACTCAGACTGAAAGTTAAAGGGTGGAAAACAATACTCCATGAGACAGGAACCCAAAAAACAGCAGGAGTACCTATCCTCTTTGCAGATCAAGTGGATATCAAACCAACACTGATTAAGAGAGACAAAGAAGGACACTATATCCTTGTAAAGGGAACAATCCAAGAGGAAGAGATGAAAATCATAAATATATATGCACCAAACACTAGTGCACCCAACTATATAAAACAAATACTAACAGACATAAAAAATCAAATAAGGACTAATACAATAGTAGTGGGGGACCTCAACACCCCACTGTCACAAATAGATCAACTAGACAAAAAATAAGCAATGAAATACTAGAACTCAATCAAACTCTTGAACAAAGGAATTTAACAGATGTCTACAGAGTGTTCCACCCCACAAAATCAGAATATACATTCTTTTCAGCTGCACATGGGTCATTCTCCAAAATAGACCACACACTCGCTCACAGAACATGTTTAAGTAAGTGCAAAGGAAATGAACTTATCCCCTGTATATTATCAGACTATAGTGCGAAGAAATTGGAGATCCATAGCAAAAGAAACTAGAAAAATTTCATAAAACATGGAAACGGAACAACACACTTCTGAATAACCAATGGGTCACAGAGGAAATTAAAGAAGAAATCAGACATTGTAATTTATGGGACACAATGAAAGGAGTCTTACGAGGGAAATTCATAGAAGTGAATACTAATATTAAGAAAACAGAGAGAGCCCAATTAAACAACCTGATCTGGAAACTCAAGCTTCTAGAAAAAGAAGAGCAGGACAAACACAAAGCTCATATAAGGGAGGAAATTATAAAGATCACAGCAGAAATCAATGCAATGGAGACTAAGAGAATGACAGAAAAAAATCAATGAAGCCAAGAGGTGGTTCTTCAAAAGAATAAACAAAATTGACAAACCCTTAGCCAACTTTATGAGAAAAAGGAAAGAAAAGGCCCAAATCCATGCAACTACAAATAAAAAGGATGAAATTACAACAGACCCTGCAGGAATTCAGAGGATCATCAATACCTACTTTGAGAACCTACACATCAATAAGATGGAAAATACAGAAGAAATGGACAGATTCCTAGATATGTATGAATTAACAAAGTTGAACGAAGAAGACCTAAAAATTCTAAGCAACACAGTATCAATCAATGAAATTGAAAGCATAGTTCAAAGCTTCCCAACTAAGAAAAGCCCAGGTCCTAATGGCTTCACCACTGAATTCTGTAAGACATTTAGAGAGAAACTACTCCCACTACTGTTTAAAATCTTCAATGAAATTGAAAGGGAAGCAATACTCCCAAATTCATTCCTGGAGGCAAGCATCACCTTGATCCCCAAAGCAGAGAAAGATCCAACCGAAAAAGAGAACTATACGCCAGTCTCACTAATGAACATAGATGCAAAATTCCTTAATAAGATACTGGCAAATACGATGCAGACAATCATCAAGAAGATCATACACCCTGGCCAACTGGGATTCATCCCAGGGATGCAGGGATGGTTCCACATACATAAATCAATAAATGTAATACACTGTATCAATAGAGCCAAGGACAAAAAAACATGATCATCTCAATAGATGCAGAAAAGGCATTCAACAAAAATCAACAGGCATTTATGATAAAAACCCTACAAAAAATTGGGATAGATGTTCTCTACCTCAATCTGATAAAAGTCATCTATGAAAAATCAACAGCCAATATCATACTATATGATCAAAAATTGAAATCCTTCACACTAAACTCAGGAACAAGACAAGGATGTCCACTATCACCACTCTTGTTCAATATAGTTTTGGAAACATTAGCCATAACAATTAGACAAGAGAAAGAAATAAAAGGAATACAGATAGGAAATGAAGAAGTCAAATTGTCATTATTTGCAGATGACATGATACTCTATATAGAAGACCCCAAGAACTCCACCAAAAGTCATCTAGATTTAATAACCAAATTCAGTAAAGTAGCTGGATATGAGATCAACACACAAAAATCCATACCTTTCCTCTACACAAACAACAGACTCAGTGACAGAGAAACAGGGCAAACAATTCATTTCACAATTGCATCCAAAAAACTGAAATACCTAGGAATCAACCCAACAAAAGAAATCAAAGACCTATTCTCTGAAAACTATAGCACTCTGAAAAGAGAGATTGAAGATGGTATCAGAAAATGCAAAGACATCCCTTGCTCCTGGGTAGGAAGAATCAACATTGTGAAAATGGCTATACTTTCTAAATTGCTATCTAGATACAATGCAATCCCAATTGAAATCCTAGCAGCATACTTCATGGATCTTGAGAAAACAATCCAATAATGCATTTGGAACAAGAAGAGACCCAGAATAGCAAAAGCAATTATAGGCAACAGAGATATGGCAGGGAGTATCACAACCCCCAACTTGAAACTATACTACAAAGCTACTGTGATAAAAACAGCATAGTATTGGCAAAGAAACAGACCTGAGGACCAGTGGAACAGATTAAAAGATGCAGAAACAACTCCAGACATACTCAGCCACATCATCTTCAACAAAGGAGCCAAACACCTTCACTGGAGGAAAGATAGCCTCTAATAAATGGTGCTGGAAATATTGGGTTTCAACTTGCCAATGATTAAAACTAGACCTATATCTCTCGCCATGCACTAAACTAAAATCAAAATGGATTAAAGATCTAAATATTAAAACAAAAATGCTGAACCAGCTGGAACAGAGGTTAAGTAGAACTCTTGAAGACATTGGTATAGGAAAAGATTTTATGAAGAAAACCTCAGTTGCCCGTGAATTAGCACAAACAATTAAGTGGGATCTCTTCTTACTAAAAAACTTCTGCACAGCAAGAGAAACCAACAGTGTGAAGAGACAACCTGCAATGTGCAAAAAAATTTTCAACTGCTGTTCCTCAAAGGTCTATTATCTAGCATCTATAAAGAACTTAAACAAATCAGACCTCCCAAATTTAAAGACCCAATACAAAAATGGGCATCTGAAATGAACAGACATTTCTCAGATAAAGAAGTAGAAATAGCAAAAAAAAGAAAAAAAAAATACGAAAACATGTTCAACATCACTGATCATTCGAGATGTGCAAATGAAAACAATACTGAGATTCCACCTCACCCCAGAAAGAATAGCTGCTATCATGAAATCAACCAATAAGAAACGCTAGCAGGGCTGTGGGGAAAGAGGAACACTGCTCCACTGCTGGTGGGAGTGTAGACTGGTGCAAGCACTGTGGAAATCAGTATGGAGATACCTCAAAGAACTAGGACTGGAAGTCCCATTTGATCCAGCTATTCCTCTGCTGGGGATCTTCCCCAAAGAATTAAAAGAATCATACCACAGTGATATATGTGCACCCATGTTCATAGCAGCACAATTTGTAATAGCTAAAACTTGGAAGTAGCCCAATTGCCCATCAACTGGAGACTGGATAAAGAAAATGGGGGGGGGGTTATTAAAATGGAGTACTACTCAGCGATAAAAAATGAGAAATTAAAGACATTTATAGCTAAATGGATGCACATTGTGGCCATACTCTTAAGTGAAATAAATAGGACACACATGTGTAAATACTGAATAGTTTCTCTAGTGTGAGAAACTGAAAGTGTAAATAAGGACTAAAAGGTATAATAGGTAATGTGAAATAGGTAGAAAAGGGGCAAAGGAGAAGGGGAAGTGGGAGGGGTAGGGGAAAGGAAAGAAGGGAATGGAATTAATATGAGAAAATGAAAAATGCAAACAAATTCTTTGTCAATAGGGAGGTCAGGGGAATGGGGAAAAAATAAGAACCAAGAGCGATTATGTAAAGGTACAAATTTCCAATGATGAATATTATTATATTGTATACCTGAAATGTACCAATAAAATTAATAAAAAAAGATAAAACATGTGAAAGCAAGACTAAATACCATAAATAATACCTGGTTATATTCAAAAGGTTCTAATATATAAGGTGATGGTATGCAAAAAAAGAAATGCTTTAAACAGAATTATTCTCATTGTGTAAAAATACAAGTAAAATAACTCAAAAAATTTTAAATCCTAAACGTATGATTGTACTTTGAATAATCACTGCATTAACATTTATATCACTACACAAAACTGTACTTACTCATTTTTATGAAAATTTGCCAAATCAGATCTTTAAAAAACCAAATCCCACTGCTTTAACACACATATACATAAAAAAAAAAATCCAAAGAGAAAACAAAGATCTGTGTCGGACTGTGCATCTTTAGCAATAAAATATAAAAATAAGAAATTGTAGAAAGACATATAAAAATAATTTAAATTCTAACAGGTATAAGAATTTAGTGTTTTAAATTATTATTTCATTATTTCTTTCCATTTAGCTAATATAAACTAGCTATCTGGCAATTACCACATAAAATTGTTTTAACTATCTATATGGCACTTATTTGTATTAGATATATTCTTATTTTTTTGTTTGATTACCTATCTGACCTACTAAAATGTAAACTCTGAAATAAAGGAGTATTTTCCATCTTGTTCACTCCCATAGTTTACATAAAATTTTATATATGTGAATAAAACATCAAAGTAGTTGTGGGGTACACAACCTACACAACTATGTTAGGCTCTACACAATTACTATACATGTAACAAAAAACAGAGACCTTACCAATACTATACCCCCAGTGGTGATGCAATCCTACTGTAAGCATGCATGCCAGAGAAAGTTCTTCAAAGTTTCTAATTCCTAAATTTTCCTTAACATTATTTCACATGAGCATATATAAATTATTTGTTTTTTAATTGCACAAAATTTATAAAACCAAAGTATACTTAAACAGAAATTAATCCAATAGTTACCTATTAAACATCAATAAAATCAGTTATAAGAGCAAAATTTTAAAAGTATTTTTCATCTAGAAATACTAAGTTATTTACTACTGATTACATATGACTTATTTTTAAAATAATGTTCTAATGCTCAAAGGATAATATAATTTATATATACATACAGTATCTATAACATAATCCATTCAATATTTAAGCATACTAAAGTTCCTATACATTAAGATTTATAGAATTACATTTTTAAACTGTCATCTCTTTTTCATAAAAAATAAGAGGTTTTGAGTTTAAATTACTATTATAAGCAGGAGTCTCAAATTCACTTTTTCCAAACATGCCTCTTATTTATAGTAACTTCTGACAATGCCCTAGAGAACAAAAATTCCAGTTGTAATGAAAGTTAAAGGCGAGAACTATTTCCTTGGAAATCTAATTCAAGGCAAACAGTCTCCTTTACTTGAGACTGTCCTAGTCACACAAAGCTAGATTGTTACAAGAAATGATAATGGAATATAAAACCTTTCTCTTCTGCGCTGTTGTGTACAACCTGGACAAAGCTGACAGCCAAAGAAAGGTTTCAATACAGAGCTCGATGTAACAAGAATGAGCCGGATTAATCACTGCTTCCTAGGAGAAGATGCTGATACGATCGTCTACTAAACAACCCTCTCATTCCCTCACCTCCACGTACAAAAGTAAAATGGAAATTGCAATCTCCATTCCTCAATTGACAGGTGTCTTGAGTTTAATTACATAGGTCTTCACAAATATCAACTGCATTCATCAAGGTTTCAGTTTTCTGCAATAGGCTGGACAATAGAATATCCTATTAATATAGGATAAAATATGGCTAGAAAACACTACTTTTCCTGGGAAAGCTGTCCTAGGAGAAGTGTGGACACAACATCAAATCAAAGTAGGGCCCAGCAGTTGAAATCAGCCTCCCTGTGCCGAGACCCAAAGTCGACTAACTGAAAACCACAGGGCGGTACACCTCAGGACCAACTCATCTGTTGTTGGAAATTCCTCCCCTCGACACCTTATTCCTTCCTTAACTATTCCACTCACCAATCTGCCAGTAACCACCTCCTCTTCACCTTTCCAAATGGCTCTTCCCAATCTCCCCTTCCATTGCCCACCCCAAGACTCTAAAGCCCCATCTCGGCACTCTCTCTTCACCTAAGGGTTCTCACATCTCAAGACTGCACACCAGTCCTCATCAGCTGGGAGAAGAAACCTATGGACGTCAAGGAAAGATGAAAATCCAACTACCAGAAAACAAAACAATGAGAAACCTGGCAAGGGCCCTGAAGGTCACGTGGTCTGAGCTACCACCGTCAAAGCAATACATTTAAGTGCCACTGCAGTGGGACTCCTTCTTTGGGAGCCACCTAACCATGTTCCACAAATTGGCCCCACAACACCCTCAGTGTACTTCTCTCCAGGAAGCTATAGCCAAAAGCCATTTCAGGTGTTTGCCTTTTCAAAACCAGTTTCAGTCACTGGAAGTATCTATAAAGATAAGTATTTGGGAGCCTCATCATTTGCAGCTGACTGATTTTCTAGACCTTCCATACTAGATTTTAGCCTTTGCATGACCCTCTGCTCCCAATACAAACTTTCATTGGTGCTAGGCTACTGTAAAAAATAGCCTAAAACCAGCCATCAGATCAAGGATGGCTATGAGGTATATCTCTAACCTCAGTAATGGCCTGTGCTGATAAAAAGCACTGGGTGTTCCTGGAAATATCTCTGTGCAGCTACCTCAAATGATCACCAAGTACGGGACAAAAATCAATCTGCTAAAAACTAGGATGGGGTACGGGTAACAAAGCACATGGCACTAAAATGCTTACCATATATACCCACAGAATTCAGTGCTGAGCCCCTTTTGAATCATAGCAGGATAAGTGTTTTTAACATTAAATTTTCTATATAATTAACTGCTGCAACACAAGCCAACCTGTGAATTGAAAAGACAAACTAGAGCTCCTGAGATAATCAGTTGTAAACTTAGATATTGAGGATTATTGTGACTCTAATAATAAATCTGAAATAAAAATTTTAAATAGGCATTTGAAAAAAAAGGTCAAACTACTTGCCCAGAACTTAATTAAAGTGGCATTTTAAATATAACACAATAAAACCCTCTATGTTGACACGGACAGCACGCAAGTAGTGAAAGGCAGGCCTCACACAACCTTCTAGAATCTCTCGATTTCACATTGGTCTCATAAATACTGAGAATTTTTACTTCTTTTTCTTTCCAGAATTTTCAACAAAAACTTTTAAAATAAGTTAGTAAAAATATATACACATAATAGCCTAGCTTTAAAGGGTATCTTATTCAATATCCCTCATGTTAAAGATATGAAAATATAGCCCACAAAGGGTGAGTAACACAAAATCACACCATGTGTGAGAGACAGGAATTTCTGTTAATTATGAATACCTCTGCCCCATAAAATTGATCAGATACTTCCAAAATGATAGAACAAGCTGTTTGACAAGTCTATCAGAGTAATTTGCTACAAGATAATCAGTATTAAACCCATTATCAGCAGAGGAGCAAACCTGGGAGGGATGGGAAAGGACATAGAGAAGAAAGAAATCATGGTCTCTCTTTGATTCAAAATGAATTTAATCCCCAGAAAACCTAGTGCAGCTAGGCAGACAAAGCTCAAACATTTATCAAGTCTCCTCTGTCTGGTTCTTAACACAGAACATATCAGTGTGCTGTTTTATATTCCTTCTCAGGCTGCACAGAACAGAGCTCTGCTCAAAATATCCCAGAGGGACTTCAGAATTCATTTTTTCAAATGTTCTGACACAACACTGGAAAGGTTGAAATTACTAAAATCTCTGAAATGATATTTAATCCAAATATATTTAGAAGCTACCCATTCTTCCCTTTATTTATAAATACCGTATGATATCATCATGTATATTTTATAACTTAAAAGAGTATTTTCAATTCTTTCTATACAGCCATAATGGGAAAGAGTGAGCAGTTAGAAGAGGAAGAATTTGATTTTCTATCCATTTTAAAGAGATGAAAAGAGAATCTGTACTCTAATAAAATGGAAAACACAGAAGAAATGGACAGATCTCTAGACACATATGAATTACCAAAGCTGTACAAAGAAGATTTAAAAATTCTAAACAACCCGATTACAATCAGTGAAACTGGAAATATAATTAAAAATTTACCAACAAAGAAAACCCCAGGGCTTGATGGCTTCACTGCTGAATTCTACAAGAAATTTAGAGAAGAGCTACTGCCACTACTCTTTAAGCTTTTCAATGAAATTGAAAGGCAAGCAATACTTCCAAATTCATTCCTGGAAGCAAGTGTTATTTGGATTCCAAAACCAGGGAAAGACCCAACCTAAAAAGAGAACTACAGACCAGTCTCCCTAATGAACATAGATGCAAAAATCCTCAACAAGATGCTGGCAAACAGAATACAGAGGGTCATCAAGAAGATTATACACCCTGACCAAGTCAAATTTATCTCAGGGATGCAAGGATGGTTCAACATACATAAATCAATAAATGTAATACACTATATTAACAGAGCCAAGGACAAAAAACATATGATCATCTCAACAGATGCAGAAAAAGCATTTGACAAAATGCAACACCAATCATGATAAAAAAAAAAAAACCTGCAGAAAATTGGAATAGATGGTCTTTATCTCAGCTTGATAAAGGTTATTTATGAAAAACCAACAGCCAACATCATACTAAGTGGTCAAAAACTGAAAACCTTCATGCTAAAATCAGGAACAAGACAAGGATGTCCACTATCACCACTCCTATTCAATATAGTTTTGGAAACATTAGCCACAGCAATTAGACAAGAGAAAGAAATAAAAGGAATAAAGATAGGAAAGGAAGAAGTGAAACTGTCATTATTTGGTGACAATATGATACTCTACATAGAATACCCTAAAAACTCCACCAAAAGATGTCTACACTTAATTGGCAGATTCAGTAGAGTAGCTGGATACAAGGTCAACCCTCAAAAATCAATAGCCTTCTTGTACACAAATAACAGAATCACTGAAAGAGAAATTTGGGAAACAATCCATTTCACAATAGCACCCAAAAAATGAAATATCTAGGAATCAATATAACAAAGGAAACAAAAGACCTCTACATTAAGAACTGTAGCACACTGAAAAAAGAGATCAAAGAAGATATAAGAAAATGGAGAGACATCCCCTGTTCCTGGGTAGGAGGAACCAATATAGTGAAAATGGCCATACTTCCAAAACTGCTATACAGATTCAATGCAATACCAATTGAAATCCCAGCTGCATATTTCATGGACCTTGAGAAAACAATCCAAAAGTTCATCTGGAACCAGAAGAGACGTAGACTAGCAAAAGCAATTCTAGGCAACAGGGTCATGGCAGCGGGTATCACAATTCCCAACTTGAAACTGTACTACAAAGCCACTGTGATAAAAACATCATGGTGCTGGCAAAGAAACAAACCCAAGGATTAGTAGAATAGATTAGAAGATGCAGAAACAACTCCAGACATATTCAGCTACCTCTTCTTTGACAAAGGAGACAACCATCCTCACTGGTGGTGTTGGAAAAACTGAATTTCAACTTGCCAAAGATTAAAGCTAGACCCCTATCTTTCACCATGTACTAAACTAGTCGAAGTGGATTAAAAATCTAAACATTAAAACAGAAACACTAAACTTGCTGGGAGATACATTAGGTAGAACCCTCAAAGACACTGGCATAAGAAAGGACTTTGTGAACAAATCCTTGATAGCACGCGAAATAGCACAAAGAATGAACAACTGGGATCTCATCTTATTAAAAAGCTTCTGCACTGCAAGAGAAACCACCAACAGAGCTAAGAGACAACCTACAATGTGGGAAAAAAAATTTACCAGCTGTTCCTCAGACAAAGGTCTACTATTGAGAATATATAAAGAATTTTTTTAAAAATCAGACCCCCCTAAATATAAAGACCCAATCCAAAAATGGGCATCTAAAATGAACAGACATTTCTCAGGCAAAGAAGTAAAAGCAGTAAATAAACATATGAAACAATGTTCAACATCACTGGTCATTCGAGAGATGCAGAAGAAAACAAGGCTGAGATTCCACCTCATCCCAGAAAGAATGGCTGCTATCAAGAAATCAACCAATGACAAATGCTGGCGGGGATGTGGGGAGAAAGGAACCCTTTTTCATTGTAGTTGGGAGTGCAGACTGGTGCAACCACTGTGGAAATCAATATGGAGATACTTCAAACAACTAGGATTGGAAGTCCCATTTGACCCAGTACTCCTCTACTGTGTATTTTCCCCAAAGAATTAAAAGAATCATACCACAGTGATATATGTGCACCCATGTTCACAGCAGCACAGTTTAAAATAGCTAAAACTTGGAAACAGCCCAATTGCCCATCAACTGGAGACTAGATAAACAAGATGTGGTTTTTTTATAAAATGGAGTACTACTCAGCCATCAAGAATGAGAAACTGGAGATATTTGTAGCTAAGTGGATGCACGTTGAGAGGCTATACTCTTAAGTGAAATAAATAGGACACACATGTAAATATTGAATAGTTTCTCTGGTGTGAAAAACTAAAAGTGTAAATAAGCATCAAAATGTATAATTGATATTGTGAAATAGGAAGAAAAGGTCTAAAGGAGCAGGGGAAGTGGGAGGGGTGAGGGAAAGGAAAGAAAGGAAAAGAAAAAATATGAGAAAAGGAAAAAAATGGAAACAAAGTCTTTGTAAGTAGGAAAGGGTGGAGGGGGTGAAGGGAGGGCAGCTAAATGGGGGAAAAAATAAGAACCAAGATACATCATGTAAAGGTAGAAGATCCCAATGATGAATGTAACTGTATTGTATACCTGAAATGTACCAATAAACTAAATGGAAAAAAATAAAGAGATGAAAAGTTTAAATCGCATTATCAATGTTAAAATTAAACTACAGAATATAGTATGTGCCTCTTGACAATATCTAACCTCAAAATATAAAAAATGTTTAAATAGGTCTTTAAATTTTTTCTCTGTGAATATCACAAAACATAAAATACATAGAGTTAATTGTCATGAAAATAGCTTTTATATGCTGTGGCTTTTTATTTTTATAATGACTTTACTTTTTTTATTAGCACATATTGGCAACACAGAATCATTTCATTCGTTCGGGGGAATTTGCACACACACGGACTTCATCTTGGTCATTCCTACACCCTTTCCTCTCCTTGCCCTTTCCTCTGCCTCCTTCCCATCTCCAAAAATGCCTGTCGCCCTGTGTCCTACCACCTCTCCCTATTTTGCTCTTTAAATTATTTATTTTGGAATTTCTCATTTAAGAAAAATAATCCAATAGTTAAACTTCTGGATCTGACTTATTTCATTTAGCATTATGGTCTCAAGATCCATCCATGTTCCTGCACATGAGAGAAAAGACAGCCCGTTTAACAAATGATGCTGGGTAAACTGGTTATCTACAAGCAGAAGAATGAATCTTGATCCATCGCTCTTACCCTGCACTAAAATGAAATCAAAATGGATCAAAGATCTAGATACAAAAGCAGAAACATTGAAACTGCCAGAAGGTAAAAATAGGTAAAACTCTTGAAGACAGGCATAGGCAAGAACTTTCTGAACAGAACTCCAGTTGCACAAGAAATAATACCAAGAACCAATGCATTTTTATTTTTAAAAGTCATGTCTTTTGTCCCCCAGAGAAGTTTAGTTGGAACTATTTTTCTAATTTTCCCCTATTATCAATATCTTAAATTTATGTTTCTGCATTAGTTCCAATGTCTCTCCTTCTTACCCTAGCCCCCCCCCCCACACACACCTATCCTTTTAAGTGCTAGCAATTAAACCCAGGGACCTATGCATTCTAGGCATGCGCTCTACCACTGAGCTATCCTCCCAGTCTGAGCTTACTTGATGTAATGGCAAGCACACACATACACATGAACATATGTAGGTATACACACATGCATGCATGTGACGGGAAAGACAATACAGTGGTTACGTCTCTCTCTAATAAGATTGCTGGATTCAACTTCTGGTTTAAACCACTCACAATTTTGAACAAGTTACTTAGTCTCTGTTCATAGCATACATATCTAAAAAACAAGGATAATGTTGGTAACTACCTCTCAGGATCTAAATATAACTAAAGAAAGATTTAACATTTATAAAATGATGAGAAGTGGGCCGGGGATTTAGCTCAGCGGTTTCACCGCCTGCTGCTCAAGCGCAAGGACCCGACCTCGATCCCCGGTACAAAAAAAAAAAAAAAAATGATGTGAAGACAGTAAAAACAATAATCAAAAACAGAAACTATAGGCTGTAATGCAGTGGTCTTCAAATTTAGGTACATATACCTCTGTAATTATATGAAGATTTTTCTGAAAACTAGTTGGCCATGTACATATATTTAAAGGAATGAACTTCCATCTAAAATCTTTCCTCTAAAGTGATCTGTGAGAGGGAATGCCTCTCCAGAAGGATATCCATACAATATGAAGGATATTGTTCTTGTGCAAAACCTTAAAGCAACAAAAATGGACATCTCCTTCCATATCTAGCCCTGTACAGGTACTCTCAGGTTGGCGCTCTCCCAGGAAGAAAACTTCTTAGCCTCTCTTCTCCTTCTTACAAGTTTATTCCTCCTCTTACTGGAGCAAGTGCAGAAAAATATG
Organism: Heterocephalus glaber; assembly: GCF_053883595.1. NCBI lineage: Eukaryota > Metazoa > Chordata > Mammalia > Rodentia > Bathyergidae > Heterocephalus > Heterocephalus glaber. The sequence goes on along the minus strand of NW_028258156.1, from coordinate 17,902,010 downwards.
ACAGACAGACAGATACATGCATACATACATAAACACATATCTACATACAGTTAAGTGCCTTGGCCTCAAAGAAATTAAGCAATGCAAGGTCCTGGTGAATAATAAACAAGCACATATTCGAAGATTAAGAATAGTGAAAGCATTAATAAAGAATTTAAGTTCAAGCATGTTCTCTAAGATATGAGCATTTTTCAAATGTATTTTAAAGCTCAGATTTTGTCAAACACTGAAAAGGTACAGATTGGGAAATAAGATTAATTGAAGGAAAGGAAATAATAAAAGAACAAAGAAAAGAAAGGAGACAAGAAGGTAAACTGATTTAGTAATAAAAGAAAAAGTCCTTTCAAACATACTATTCTATAAAGACGACAAAGCAATAGAGCATAATCAGTAATTGAACTGTCATATTATATTTTAAAAGTCCAAATACTATTTAGTCAATTTAAAAATTCTACATTTTTCCTGGATATATCACTAGTATTATAAGCAATAAACCATTATGTTGTATTTTTTAAAGGCAGATGAGCAGAATATAAAAGATATACACGTCATAGAGAGTATAAAACTAATGGTGTCTTTTCATACAGATTTAAATCAGCTCTAGCCATTAAAGAGCTGTAGGTCTGGAGAGGAATATATCTCTAGGCGATACTACATTACTCGTGATACATGGAATAGTTCAGACTTATCTGTTTCTAGTAACATTTATATATTTATCAAGATGCTGGTTTAGAGTCTAATTTTGAGCCTTACAGTTCTTATGAACAACAATCTTCTATCATCTACCATGACTATACATATGTATTAGGTTTAGTAAGGCAATTTATGATACAGTCTGTATATTTGAAATAGAAAACCAGAAGCTAAGTATTATTTTAACAAGCTGTCAAGATATGCTCAGTTTTGCCAAAGAAACATTGTTTCTAACTAGTTTTCTGAAAGAAGATGAAACTTAGAATTCCCTAAGCAAACCAGTGTTACATAAAATAGTCATAAAATTCTATGAAGAATTATGGCTCAAATGCTACCAAAATCCTTCATAAGTAAGATTTATTTCCAATGTAATATCTTCGTTTTGGAACACTGATAATTTGCTGCCCATTTTCCTGTTACATAGTTTATTGTTTTGTATTCCTGAATAGAAAGAAAATAAAGAACAAAAAAAAAAGAACACTACAGGTAATCTATCTGAATTTGACTTCAATCTTGAAAAATACATATGTGCCCACCACTTTTATTCTGCCACTGATCCCTCTAGGCAGGTGCTGCTTCTAATTTTCAGAGCTATAAGGGAAGGAAAAGAAATCCAAACACGAGGTTGCTATGACACTAATTCAAAGCCAACGTGTCACTCCAATTTACATAGCAATCTGCCAGGTCTCCTCCTGCAACACTGCTGATCCTTTTACACACTTCTGTGTAGCACTTCCATCCTTAATATATTATATAATTTATACATACATTTATTATCTGTCTATAGTTGGAAAGTAAGCTTCAAAGGGCCAGGGCCATTTGGCTCACTGGCCTATTTTTCACTTTCCAAGGTTTTATTTACCATTAGTCAACCAAGGTCCAAAACCACTGAGTGGAAAATTCCAGCAATAAATAATCCATAAATTTTACTTATTTTTTTTTTCTGGTACCAGGGATCAAACTCAGGACCTTGTGCTTGCAAGGCAGGCATGGCGACACTAAGCTAAATCTCCAGCTCCAACCCATAAATTTTAAATGTATGTCATTATGAGTAGCATGATAAAATGTCATGAATCATTATTTTGTCCAAGATTTCCACACTCTATATGCTACCTGCCTGGTAGACACTTCCTAGCAATCTGGGCTGTCAGATCAACTGTCACAGCAACACAATGCTTTGTATTCAAGTAACCCTTATTTTACTAAATATAGGCCTCAAACCACAAGAGTAGTCCTGTTGGTGGCAATTTGTATATGCCATAAAGAAGCCACAGAGTGCTTCCTTTACCTAAAAGTTCTTGGCTGAATAAGGAAACACAAAAAGTTGCATGATGAAATTACTAAAAACTACAATAAGAAGGAAGCATATTCATAAAATTATAAAAAGGGGAAAAATGTGTGCTAGTTTTGCTGTTGCACATCAAACTGGAGAAGTTACAGCTTCCTAGGGTTTGAAAAATCCACTGGTAGTCTTGAAACATTGCCAAAGGATAAGGGGTGGGCTACTCTCAGTACAGTTCAGCCTTTATTAACATCTTACCAATGCTTCTATTCCTGGCTAACCTCATTTTCATGGCCACAAAATAAAGCATCCCATTGTTCAGCTCCTTTTCTCTCCCACTTTCAGCAATGTCTTCTACCCCGAATACCTCTCCTATGAATTTACTACCTGTGTACATTATCATTGATGCTTTTTCCCTATGTCTACAGATTTACTCTTCTGATGTCCAGGTATCAAAAGCAGTTGCTAAATAATTCCCACAAAAGCATATTAGATTCATACACATATTTGTGAACCTATTAAACATGTTTCATCAAAAAGTATTCATTTTAAATTGTTGCATTATTTGATATCAACATCTAACCATAAACCAAAGCAGTACACATGGAGGTAGATGCTACCAATAGGACAGGATCAATAGGATCAATACCAATAGGACAGAGAAGTCACTGTCAGCATTAATGGGAAACAGCTCAAGGGCTCAACTATCTGCTCTAGAATCGGTGAAGGGAAAGAAAAAACTGAAGGGGGATGCCAATAATGCACATTGTGATTTTGAACACTCTAAATATTACCCAAATGGCTATCCCCCATTAATGTCTCAAGCTAACCCCAAAATCCAGTTGTTTCTATTCTTCCAGTTGTTCCAAGAGGAGGTCCTCTAAAATAATGCAGATTCATAAAATGTTACAAAATAGACACTAAATAAATATTTGCTAAATAAATTAATAAATCAGTGAGTAGGGTTTAGGAATGATCAGCCCAAAGTTAAATGCCTGACTCAAATGTAAAAGGTTATGTCTCAAAAATTGTAATTTGCAAGCTGATAAATGACAGTTAAATAAATGTATCTGAATGTTCAGAAAGAAATTTACGCATTCAAATATTCAACAGATCATAAAACCTTGTGGAAAAATTTTATAACAGTGAATTGAAGCCATATAAACACCTTTCATTTGAATCAGATAATTCTCAAGTGGCATTTCATTCTCAGGTACTGAAAAAGAGAGTAAATACCTCTTTCTAATGGGTAGAAAAATAGGACATTAATTTTAACTTACTCTCAATTTTGAAGTAAAAAATATTTTGTTCTAATAGCTTTGATTCAGGTATCCATCAAATACATTTCTCTATTTTTAATAAAAACAGCTTAATTGAGATATAATTTGCAGATACAATTCATCCACATAAAGTGTGCATTTCAATGGATAATCACGGTTGTGCAACCATGACCACAATCAATTTTAGGATATTATCATCACATAAAAAGAAAATTCCTGTACATGTTTGTGTTCATTCCCCATTTCTCCCCACACTTGCCTATCTATTCCACACATCCCCACCTCTAATCCCTGACACGCACACATACACAGGCAATCACTTATCTACTTTCTCTCCATACATAACTTACCTATTCTCTGTACTTTTAAAATATATTTTTTTCTATTTAATTCTAATTATATGTTCTAAAACCAACATCACCTTCCCTACTAACCACCTACTCCTCTGGTGACCATCATTCGACTTTCCACTTCTATGTTACCAACTTTTTTAATTTCCACAAATGATGGAGATCATGTGGTATCTGTCTCTCTGTGCCTGATTTATTTCATTTTACATAATGTTCTCCAGGTTCAGCCACATCACAAATAATCGAATTTTTGTTCTTTTTTAAAGGAAGAATAGTATTCTAGATACTGAATAGCGCATACCATATTCTTAATCCATTCATCTGTTGATGGATATTTAGGCTGATTGCACATTTTGATATTTCTGAATAGTGCTAAAATAAACATGAGAGTACAAACATTCTTTCAAGTACTGATTTTATTTCTTTTGGATATAGACCGAGGTGTGGGATGGTTGGGTCATATTATAGTTCTATTTTTATTATTTTTAACTGTCTTCTATAATGGCTGTAATAATTTATACTCTTACCAACCTAAAATTCACATGAAACTACAAGACACCAAATAGCCAAAGCAAAATTGAGCGAAGAGAATAAACCTGGAGGCATCACATTATCAGACTTCAAAATATATTACAAACAGCACCATACTGACATAAAAACAGACATACATACTAATAGAACAGAATAGCGGGCCCAGAAATAAACCCATGCATTTACAGCCAATTCATTTTAAGCAAAGGTGCCAACTCCTTACTGGGGAAAAAATAGTCCTTTCCATAAACGGTGATAGGAAAACTGGACATCCACATAAAGAGGAATGAAATCAGGCCTTTAGCTCTCAACATATACAAAAACAATCAACTCAAAATAGTTTAAAGAATTAAATGTAAGACCCAAAAACTATGAAACTGTAAGATAAAACACAGGGAAAATACGTGAAATACATTTTATTTTTCATATTCCCATATTTAAGCAAATAAACGCATTTTTTAAAAGTGGGAAATGTTTCATTCTTACTAAGGGAAATAAAAAATGTAATAAATTCAGACATTCTTCTTCAAATATAGCTAATTTTATTAAGAATATCTACTACTAGGGCCAGGGATTTAGCCCAGTGGTTCCACCGCTTGCCTCACAAACCAAGGTCCCAAGTTCCATCCCCAGTATAAAAAAAAAAAAAGAATATCTATTACTTATGTAATTTCAAAATAATATTGCTTTAAAATGTTGAACAATTCTTTTTTGATTTGTAATTACATTTTTAAGAATTCTTATAAGGTATGAGATCAGTATGTGTTTACAGAGTCCTGATTTTTAAAGTGTTTTTCCTCTACCATAAACATAGTCTGGTTTTCATTCTATTAGTGGCCCAAAGAATATAAATGAGATTCAAAACCAGTAACACTGTAAGACAGGTAGGTAGAATGATGAGAAGTGGAAGGAGAGGTCATAAGGAAAGATAAGGTGATGAACTCTCTAGGACAGTTTGAATGTAATCCTTTTTGTGTTATTAAAGTCTGATGCAAGTCTGTTGGGAAACCTAAACCCTAATATTGTCAATGAAATATGTGAAACACTGAAATATTAAGAAAAAATTAATAGATGCTGTTTCTAATAAGTACAATCTTCCAAAATATCTGATTGAATAAGGGATTAAGCCTTTCATTATCTTCCAGCTACTTTACTATTCTTAAGTTGTAAGACACTATGCAAATGATACTTTTCTAACAGAAATGCAAATAAACTTTATCCAGTGGAATAGAACTGATAATTGCCCTGTGAATATGGACCAGTTCTGCATCCTGTTATACATTTATTGCAGCATCCCTTACTGCCTATATAAGTATGCTTGTACAATTCTCCTTTGAATAACTTGAAATATCTTACTGGTTCCCTCATTAACAAGGAGCTAAATAAAGTCATTTATTCTGATCAATTTTATATTTGAATAAAATTCACTACTTAACCTTTCTTTAAAAGTATCCCTTAACAGAATCTATAATTAAAAATGACTTTTGAGATTATATCCACCTTTTCATGAACACATGATCTTAAAATTTCCACTTGGTCTTCAATCATCCAATTTAAATTAAGCCAAAAATGTATAGCATGCTTCAAAGAATCCAAAGTACTATCATACAGTGAGGTGTTTGTGTCATGTATCTACCACTATTAAGGAAAACAACTGCCAAATAAACTATAACATCATGCTTTTTCATTCCTTAGATTTCTCCTATTTTTTTGTCTTTATCATATATTCCACAGTTCTGCTCCCATGCATTTGTATATATACAACTTACTGTTATGAGGTCAAGTTGACCTCATAACTATATTCACACATGTACAGACAATAACAAACTACATCAAAACCACCAGCTGAAGGGCCATGAGTATATATTAGTGGTAGAGCACTTGCTTAGCATGCAAGAACCCTACGTTCAAATCCCTAGAACACACACTAACCACCAGCTACTCAACAAGGATTTTAAGAGACCATCAATTTCAAGATGCATTCTACTTCTAATTTCAGATATATTAGAATGTGGGGGAAAATGTGCCTCTCAGGATCTAGAAAATGCCAATATTATAAATGTAAAAATATATAGCAGGTTTGTACATGGCAATTAGTTTATAACCAGAAATCTCATCATGAGAGGGTCATCATTTACTTAAAAAGTGGAGCTAGAATAATCCATATAGACTGCTAGAAATTCATGAATCTTAAAATTAAAAGCCAAAATCTCAGTAAAACTAAATAATCTTTTAGGATAACAAAAAGTGGGTCCTTGCCTGAACCGAAGTCATTCAATTTCTTGTTGAATAAAAGAGCAGTACACTGATGGTACAGTGTCTTGGAGGGTAAGAAAGATGGAACAGCATGAGAGGGCTGGCTTAAAGCAAAGTAATGCACAGGAAGAAACAATCACCCCCACTTCTAAGAAAATTATCTCCATCCTTTGTCACCACAAATGCTGACATTCCTTTCCTCTTCACACCTAGACTAGTTAACAGCTTGTAAAACTGCTGTTATTAGAACAACAGTCTCAATGAATAAATCACAAGGCATTAGCCTAAAGGATTGGCTCTCTAACCAGTTGTAATGTCCTTAAAAACAAAGAAAACAAAAGTTTCTCCTGAAGACTAAGGTCTTTTCCAAATTAAAATAAAGCCCTAATATTCTAAATACTTATCAGTGATATCAACAAATTCCCTGCTAAATATTACTACTAAAGTTTTGGCTCTTGGGGGTGTTATAAAAGTTTTGACTGTTTTATCACCGGAGTTTACAATATTGACAAGCACGTAGTAAACTAGAACATGACTTTTTCTCCTAATACAGTATTCTTGGTTCTCACAATTAAGAAGTCAGACAACAATCATTATTCTCATTTTACACCATGAAGAAACTGAAACTTGAAGAATTTAGGACTTTTGCCCAACAGTCACACAGCTAATAAGTGGCACTGTCAGAACTGAATCCGAGGCCTTCTGATTCTAAATCCTGAACCCTCCTGACAGGGAAAGACTAGACATCAAATGACTAAACTTTCATTCCTGCTCTCTTCCCTCACCTACCAAATAGTACTTGCCCCAGGGATCTGGTTTGCTGAGTTCTAAAATCACTTCATCAATAAGTTAATCGTTAATGAGGCAGTTCTCTGCATGGTTACATTTGGAATTTAGCACCAATATGGTGGTTAGGTACAGTGGAGATTACTGAAAATAATTTTTTTTTTTTGGTACCAGGGATCGAACTCAGGTCCTTATGCTTCCACAGCAGGCGGCGAAACCACTGAGCTAAATCCCCAGCCCTGAAAATATACAATATTAACAGTCAGGTAGGCAGGTTTTAGTGAGACAAGAACATTTAATTTTCCCATGCCTCAAATTCTTCATCTCCAAAAGCAAGCTGAAATGTAGATGATCTCTACAGTCTTTACCTAATTATAAACATCATATTCTAATGGATCAAGAATACAGAATGCATGAACAGAAATTTAAATATATTTCAACCATTCAGCCTGACTAAAAACACTGTCTCGACCAATTTAGAACTAGAAGGTTCTGAGAATAAAGGAGATCTATATAGACACAACTGCCACAGCAGCCCTTCCAGGTATACAAGACACTTACATTTTACCGGGCTGTAACATACTTCTTTTGTACCTGGCAAAACTATACTTTTCTCATTATAAATGCCCTAGTTCTTCCCACGAAATTATTGTAAAGTCTCCAAACATCACTAATTTGTCCCTTAAAGCAATCATATAAAATACTCTGTGACATATGAGAAATGTTCACTAGGTTCTTTACTTGCTTCAAGATATAGCATATAAATCATTGACATTCTAAACACCAGCACACAACCTATTTTTGTCTAAAAGATTTAAAACTTCAAATTGCTTCTTTTTTTCTACTTTGCAGCTTTTAGGACATTTAACCTGTTTCAATCTTCAAGACATAAATTATTTTTTCAATAAATGAGTAAATAAAATTGATTTTTTGACTACTTTGTTAGTATAAATCTTTTTTATATGTGCAATCTTACTTTATATGTACACATTTTCTTTGTATGAGTCAATTTCTATTAAATGTGTAAATTATTTCCATTTGCTCTATCAACTGAGCCTCTGACTAAAAGTAGTTTTAAATAGTCCAAACTTTGATCAATTTTTAGAGTGTTATTGCTCCATCAATAATATCCATGATAAACTTTCCATTTTAACACATGAACAATCCAACACTGAAGTTCCCTAACTTATTGGGAAAACTATGACAAATTACAAATAAAATTATTCCTCTAATCTTTTTTTTTTTTTGCTTGTCTGCTCTATGTTGCTTGAAAACATTCTTTCTTCCACAATTTCCCAAAATAGCTCATTTTCCTGAGTCTCTTATTCCTCTAATATTTCCATCATTTTCTTCAAGATCCTTTTCCTCCTTCCTCCCACCACCACATCCCTCTAATTGTCTATATTTACCTTCATCTTGATTCACTCCTATAGTTCCAGTTGTCATCAGGATATATCTACTTGAATGACTTAATAGTCTTTTAGATCTTAAGTCTTCCAATTTCTCTAATTCTTCCTAATCTCCATGTATGCAACTTTATATTTGTGAACATCTAATTCCTCTACATAATCCTAATAACCTAAAATCTTCACCATCTTACCAGGCTCCAGGCCCAAAATGAACTATGTATGTTACTACAAGATGCTAAAACATTGCTGAAAAAAAAATCATCAAAAATTATGGTAACTTTTTCAATACAAACTGATGAGTTATAATATTCTTTGAGTAAATTCAGTTCATTTTATTTCTCTACTGGATATTTTTTATTCATTTCTCAATATTACAAAGAAAACTGCAATCTTTATCATTATACATAATTTTTTCATATTCAATCACATCCTTAGTGTAGTTGTCCACAAACGGAATCAGTGGACCAAAGGCATAAGCATTGTTAAGATTGTTGATTAGTACTCACAAGGTGATTACCAAAAACAATGCAGAGCACTGGAAACTTGTCTATTTTGTTCCTATTGTGGGCACTGGTAATATAAAAATCAAAGTAAATGGTGAGAGCTCAATAAATTTTAGTTTTATAAAAAATGAATTAATCAACCAACCAGACCTATGAAACACTTCTTTCTCTCTGATACCTTTGTGCTACACTTCCCTTCTCACCTTTAAGAGTAGCATGTCATTTGCTCTGACCAGTAATATATACACCAAAGTGACTAGGCAAAAGCTTTAGAGTCTTTTATCATAGTCTTTTTCCTCTGTTCACAGCAACAAATTAAGGCAAACATTTCTGGTGTTGTTATTTATCATCATTAATATCTTCTGGTAAAATGGAGATTTTCCCTAAAATATATCTTTTTCATTATAGAAAATGACATGGATCTCCCTTACAAAGAACCTAGTGCAAAGGAGTCCTTTGGTAGGAGAATTACAAGCACAAGTACCATTTCTAAGAAAGAATATAGACCAATAATAGAAAGTGTCCTTGATGCTCAACTTTGAGATCAAGATAACTTTGAAAATCAGACAATCCTGTAATTCAGAGAACTGTAATAAAGACTTGTTAGATTTCAGTGAAATAAAATGCTTCATGGGATGGCTCTAAGATAGTTTTATAAAAACATTAGAGGCCCAAAAGGACAACTAGAAACCAGGCAACACGTTTTATTTTGAAACTTAGCAATGTGGTTGAACTGTTGCCCTAGCATTAGGGGGTTACAAGCAGAGAAGGTAACCAGAACCTAAAACCATGATGCTAAGTGAAATAAATCAGACACATAAACATGATTTCTCTTATGTGAAAAACTCAATATATAAATGAAGTACAAAGTAAAAGACAGATAAGAGTAAAAAGAGCGAGAGAGAAAAGTTATTATAATCCACCACGGACCATGTATCTAAAAGTGTGCCCTGATATAGTATAATTGTCCTATGTGCTTTACATATTTTTGGTCTATTACACTGGTTGTTATTTTGTATATATGATAATTTTAGGTATACAATATAATGTCATTCATCACTGGAAATTTGCACCTTTACATAATCTCTCTTGGTTCTTATTTTTCCCCCTTCCCCTGCCCTCCCTTCAACCCCTAAATCTCTCCCTATGATAATTAACTTTATAAGGACTTAAAAGATAAATAAATAAATTTGATACTCGAAAAATAAAATGGAGGGAAGGGGAAAAAAGAATTGAGATGTGTTACAGATATGTACAAATTCTCTACAATGAATGTAATCATTACATACTGCAAACATGCACTAATGAAAATTTTTAAAATAGTAAAAAAGAAAATATATAACTCAAATCAAACTCAACATATTTAAAATGCAATAAACAAACCAAACAGAATGAATATACAAAGGCGTGGGGGTATACAAATCGAGTTTAAGAAAATTTAACTATAACCTAATTCCTATTAGAAAAGCAATCTTTCTTCCCCAAATACAGGTAAACACATTCGTGTTTAAGAGTTTTAGTGCAAATTTCAAGAACGAAAATTAAACAGGGCCGAGGATGTAACTCTGCCTAACAAGCTCAAGCTCCTCAGTTTGATCCCTGGTACGGAAACAAAAAAAAAAGAAAACAGAGAAAGCCACATTAAAAATGAATGACATATTTAATGCCAATAAGAAACATTTCAAAAAGAAAGGCCTAGTGTATTATTATGACCATACTGTTATTATTACTATTTGTATTTCATAAAATTTGTGGGAGATTTTTAAATAAATGTTATCCTCTCTGAGGCAACTAACAAAAGAAAATTAACTAAGAGAAAAGAGGACTGCAGTCGTTTGCAAATTCACAATGAGAAAAATCCTGTTAAATCTTTCTTTGATATTATTTGCTCTTATACCTAATCCCCACCTTTACCACAAATGCAGGTGGCATGACTGTCTAATGCCAAGCATTGTCCTATGCTTTTTCACAACTCAAGTTGATTGTATTTTTCTCATCACAAAAGTAATTAATGGTCAATATAGATGGACTGTATTGAACAGCAGATAAAAAATACAATACTGTGACCCACGTGAATCGATCCCTTTTCCTCTCTCTTATACACACCCACACACACACATACACGCACACACACACACGACACATATATACCAAGCCTGGAAGTGTATCTTCTCAGGTATGTTGATAATAAAAGAGACTTTTTTTCTTCCTAAAGAATGTTTTATTGTAAAATCATAAATACCACCCTAACATAAACTTATTTAAGCAACCGATTCTCTCTGTTAAAAGGATATCTATAACAAGTGATTTTATAAGTACCTTTATACTGATTTATACACTATTTTTAAATACGTATTCTAAATGTATAATTTTTAAATTAACAAAGTAAATATCAAAGTGTTACCCCATCATTATTTGAGCTAAAATATTGGATAATCTAAATGATTTATCTAAACTCTAAGCAGAAGTTTAGCTCTAGTGAAGAAGGGGAGTAGAAAAGATCAAAATGTGATTGTACATGTATAGGGAAAAAAAGAAGCTTGGGCACAGCTCCCTAAATTGAGGCTAGAAATCACTGGTAGTAAAGACATCAGTCTTTGTCATGTGTATGTTCATTAATATAGTAGAAAGTGGATCTGGAGGCAAAATGTTCCACCTTGAGTCTTGTCTCCACCACTTGGTAGACTGTACAAACTTATCAAGTTGCTTTACTTCTCTATACAGCAATAAAATGGGCATAAATATAAATGTAAGCAAGTCAGAGGATTGCTATGTGAGGCATGTGTCAAATTATATTAATTTATGATAATTAAATCAGTTATTACATATTAAAGTGCTTCTGATAACTGGCTTACAGTAAGTCATGAATATTAGCTGCTGTTATTAATTTTTCCTCTGACATTTTTTCCCTATCTCAGTCACTCTACATGGAGCCCACCTGCACAATCAAATGTTCATTTGAATATACAAGAACACAGAACACAGCCAACTCTTTCACTGTTAGTATCCAAACCACGTGTGGTTCAAACTATCAGTAAGATCCATCACTTCTGCTATCCCAGACTCTCTGACCCCATTTGGAAGTACATTTTAAATTCTCAGGAGTTCTATTTGTTTACAACCCATTTTTGATGGTTGCGCTGTCAGACAAGATTCCAATATTCATCAATCCCCTACCTGAGGTATTCTTGGCTATAAGTGAGACGCTGCACTCCCAACCACATCCCCAGGGTCTCCTTGAGCTTTTCATGGACAGTTCATAGTCCCTCCTTCAAGCCAAAGAAATAGCCTTTCACTAGTGATTCCTCCCAAAATGTGTATGCTTGGTTTCATTTAAATGTCAGGAGGAAAAAGATGGTTTTTGAGTACAGCCATAATTCAAAAAGCCATTAAAACCCACCAGATTTAGTAGATTTTTTTAGGGTGAAGAGTTGAGGAGAGAATCAGAAAGAAAATTCCCACTGGAACAAGAAACTAGAGACATTTATAGCTAAATGGATGCATATTGAGGCCATACTCTAAAGTGAAATAAATAGGACACACGTGTGTAAATGCTGAACAATTTCTCTCGTGTGAGAAACTGAAAGTGTGAATAAGAATTAAAATGATTTAAACAAATAATTGATAACTTGAAATAGGAAGAAAAGGTCCAAAGGGGTAGGGGTGGTGGGAGGGGAAGGGGAAAGGAAAGGAGGGAAAGGAAAAATTATGAGAAAAGAAAAAAAATGGAAATGAAATCTATGTAAATAGGGAAGGCTGGAGGGGGTGAAGGGTGCACAGGTAATGGGGAAAAAAATAAGAACCAAGATATATCATGTACAGGTACAAGCACCCAATGATAAATGTAAACGTGTTGTATACCTAAAATGTACCAATAAAAGAATTTAAGAAAAAAAAAAGAAAATTCCCTCTGATCTTTGCAAAATATGTCTTCTTTTTAAATTAAAAATAAAACAAAAAATTGTTTTTTAAAAATCTCTTGTGTGACTTAGAAATATGGCTCAGTAAGCAAGAAGTGATTATTGTTAGGTATAAAACACCTTTGTGATACAGTTATATTTACTATATCTATATGTTTATATGAGCACATATTTATTGATACATCCAAAATATCCAAACCTCACAAGAGGTTTGCCTTAGAAATGAGTCTAGTTAATAGCTGTGAGTTCATAGAAGAAGCTTCTAGAATTCATTAGTATAAAGCCAGACTGACTGTTGGGCAGACTAAATCATTGATGCAAAGGACCAAAGAGGTCCAGTGGCCTCAGAGGTGAGACTCTCTTGATCTGAAGCCTCACTGTGGCAGTTAGGAGCTGATCTGGGGCACGTTACACAAATAGCTAGGTGCCTCAGTTTCGTCAGTGGGTCACAGTTCTGACCTTCAAAGGTTAGTGGGATAATGAAACACAATAACATCTTTATAAAGTGTTTGGAACAATTCCTGACACATAGTAACCCATCAAAAACTCTCCATGCTAAAATTTCCAATTGTATATACACAACCCAGGAAAATACACAGTTCTAAAAAGATGGCATTCGTTGTAAAAGGAATATTTCCCTGAAGTTGCAGTTTTGACCTTTTTCACCTACTTTAATAAATCACACTACTCATACTTAAAACAGTACAAACGAATTTACATAATAAATGTTCAAAGATGGCTGATGTTTACATTGAAAATAATGTGTCAGATCTTGAGTTCATGTCTAGACTTCCTTGGAATTACATAGATGGTAAGGTTAATTATAATTTTAAACATGATGATCAGTTATTATCTTGTTTTCTTTTTGATAAAAGGGCAAAACATTCTTACTATATGCAAACATATGTCTGTTCACAATTTATTCATTGCTATTTATGACCACTAGTTTCCTTTCAAATTAAACAATTAGATTTTAAACAAATGCTCAGGAAGTAGAAGCAAAAATAATTTCCTCAGCATATTTAGTACTTCTTAAAGGTCTCCAAGAAGTAACATACTCCAGTTAATATTTATCCTCTTCCGTAGAGCACTGATGACTATGCTGCCTAAGGGAAGCCTGTTGCCAGCTAAGGCATACGAGGTTAATAGTAATAGGATGTGCCTGGGAGAAAAAATACATAGCACTACAAAGAACTAACTTCTCATCCAACTGAAATATGCTAGAATAAAGACAGTAGGAGGCAACCAAATGTAAAAATATTAAGAAACAGGTAACAAAGTCATTCTTTCTCACTCTAACTAGATCTACTGTGATAATTACTTTCTACATACACTAGTGTTACCTGAGAGAATCTATTGTTTTCCTATGAAACTCAGCTGAGCTGCAGAGTTTAATCAAGGCAGTTCTCTATATTAGCTTCCGAGTACAGAAAGTGTATCTGTAAATAAAGTGTACATCATTTGTTATCACTAGGATGTTACTAACTTCTGCTTCTTAGAAACTGGAACATCTATACAGGGGTTCATTTACAGAGAAACAAAAGAACTTTGCTTGCTAACTTCATTATGGGTATCTCATAAGCGTAGCACTTAGTACTGACACAGGAGTTCTCTATTATTCACACTTGATGGCCAGTTTCCTCCAGCAGCCATCAGGAAGCCTAATATTTCACATCTGAAAAATTTTTATGTCTTCAAGGCTTTGAGAAGAGAGAGAAATTTATATAAAAGAGTATCTGTAGTTAAAACAGTGGTCTAGGAATTCATACGCAATGTAAAGAGAAAATAGAATCACAGAAGTTTTAAGCAAGAAAGTGATATTATTCAAATTATGCTGGATATAATGCTGGTAGAAATTCGGAAACCTGTGTTAGAGGAAACAATCAATAAAAGATAGGTCAGTGTGGTATCTGAACTACAACACTGCAAAAGTAAAAAAATATTCAATAGATACTTTGTAGGTAGAACCACAAGGACTGACTACTTGAATGCAGATGGTAAGAAAATATAAGAAGTTAAAGTGTCTAACGTTGACTTCTGACTAAATATGATGATGCTGAGAGTTATAATAATAACCAGAAGAAGAAAACAACTTCTTCATGAGAGAGAACTCTAGGGTGAGTCTGAGTGGTCTACAGAATATCACTGTACAGATCAATCCATCAGGCAGCTAAAAAATGCAGGCACGCTGCTTCTCAAAGTAGTCAAGAGCAGTAAGCAAAGGGGAAAAACAAAAAATTAGGGGCAAGAAAGAACTAGCAAAACAAAGAGCTGAAAGAACCAAGAAGAAGGGTGTAAAATATAATAAGGAACAAAGAAGTGTCAATTCACAATGCTCATTTCTGAGGGACCAAAAAACGTTTATATTGTGGGCATTGGATTTAGCAATGAGAAAGTTTAGAAGTTTTTCCAAGTAATTTCTGTAGAATATTACAGGCAGAAGTCTGATTTCAGTGGGATAAAGAAATAAACAACTTAAGAAAGTAAAGAGAATGTACTGGCTACTCTTTCCAGATGTTTGAAAGTAAAGAAATGAGCAATGTACTAATTTAGCTATAAAATCTGACAGACTCGAAAGAGTACTCTAAAGTCTGTAAGCTTGATTCATAGTAGAGCTATGAAGATGCACTGACTTCAGTTGCCAGGTACAGTGTAGCAGCCAAAATCATGTATGGCTACTGAACACCTGAAAAAAGATCTGTCCAAATCAAGATGTGCAGTATAAAACCCATACCACATTTTCAAGCCTATGTATTTCAAAAAAATGTATTAATATTTTATTAATGTTAATATGAATTGCTTATGAAAATAGTATTTTGGGTATCTTGGGGTAAATAAAATATATTATTAAAATTAATTTTACTTCTTTTTTACTTTTTAATGTGATACTCAACAATTTAAAATCACATTAGATGACTCACAGTATATTTCTATTGGCCATCCCTGAGCTAGGAAATAAATACTGGACTAGAAGAACAGGATTCAGGAAGGTTTCATCAGAGGCTGCCTTTATGCCTCACAGTAGGGTAGACAGTTATGAAGAGCTCATCCAGGAACATTTTAGGATTTCACAGCTTGAGACAATAAGGTCCTGACTGATTCCGTGGCTTATTCAAGTTACCTATGTAGTCATCTGCCATGAGGAGCAGGTGTGCTCCTCCGCACCTGTGACATGTGGTCCTGCCTTGGGGCCAGCTGGTCACTTAAGGACTAACACTACTGAAATGTGAGCCAAAATAAACCTTTTCTCCTGCAAGTTGTGGGTGTTGGGTTTTGTGTCTCAGTGACAAGAAAAGTGATTAAAAAGATAACATTCAATTCATGGCCAGTGGACTGAAGGCTTTGTCTAAGATGACAAAGGTCAGGTCCAGGGATATGGGGGAGGGCACTTGTATTTTCCCCACTGCTGAGGTTTTGAACTCTGGGTAAAGAGGCCATTTATCTTTATAAACTAAAAACATTTTTGCTTTTTCCAGTTTTCTGTTAAGGACAAAAGAGTGGAAGCAAATAAAGTTTTACTGATTTTTGAGGTACTAAAAAAATTAACAAAAAATCTAACCTCCAAACACCTTAAAATTATGACCTTGATAACACAGTGTCTCTTCTTATATAACTCAATAAGGTATATCAACCTATAATTTATTTTCCTTTACTCTGGGCATATGTACACTCTGAATTTATTTCAAACCAATTTCACACTAATCTTAAAGAAAGTAATTATCTATTAACTACATACTTCTTAAAAAATAGCTGTGAAAAAATATAAATGGAAAAGTTCAAAGAATGTATTTCTCAACTTTTCTGTTATTATTTGCCACTTGAGAGTGACAACTAAGACCTCATGGTGCTCATTAGTTTAATACTCAAGGAAAGTTAAAAGTTCATGTCTACAGTATATGAAAATATACCTTATCTCAAACTGTGCCAAGATTTAAAGTCCTACTTTGCCTAGTGAAAGTATCATCCAACCACAGTTTCAGGGCCACCCACAGTCATAACTTGGCTATTTTTTTTAATACCCTAAGCTACGGTAAATCTATTCTTCCTATGTAAAAAAAAAAAATCTTAAAAATTTAAAAATTAAATTATTTTATGCACATTTTCCATGTAAAATTGAAAAACATTGCTTAGTTTTTTATCTGAGATTCCTGTTTTTTTCTTTTTTCTGAGTAGCACAATGAACTGTTTTTATTACTAGTGCCTATTAATTCTACAAAAGTTTGGGTTT
Organism: Heterocephalus glaber; assembly: GCF_053883595.1. Lineage (NCBI taxonomy): Eukaryota > Metazoa > Chordata > Mammalia > Rodentia > Bathyergidae > Heterocephalus > Heterocephalus glaber. Next base: position 17,884,772 of record NW_028258156.1, on the reverse strand, counting down.
CACAGCTTCTGTTTTGATCTTCTCCATCTCCCATCGCCATCTTTTATACCACATCTCCCCTCATTCCCTTTCTGTCTCAGTTACTTATCAGTTACGTATCACTCCACTGTGCATACACCACATTTTCTTTATCTGTTCAGTTCCATATCTTTGCTATTGTGAATTTTGCCTCAATAAACATGGGCGTGCAGGTATCCCTACAGTATGCTGCCTACATAATCCCTTGGGTATATTCCAAGGAGTGGTGCAGCTGGATCAAATGGCATCTCTACTTTTAGTTTTTCAAGGAACCTCCATACTTATTTCCATAGTAGCTGTACGAATTTATATTCCCACCAGCAGAGGAGGTTTCCTTTTTCCCAGCATTCTCACCAAAACATCATTTTAAATTGTTCCAGGTATTTAATTTTGCAAGGTACATTAATAAGCTAATAACTGCCAAAAACATGATAGTTATTTTCTTTGTAGAGCTATTGCTTCAAAATACAGCACTGATAAGAAATAAAGATTATTTGATTAGGCAGCATTCAATTTTAGATACATACCCTATATTTACTTTAACAAATAAAACTGTTACTGGTATTCCAAAATGACATTATTGAGAGCAAAAAAAAATTGGCTTCCACTTCTTGAATATCTGTTGCTATATCAATGTATCACATGGATAAAAAGTGTGTGCAAGGCTAGCTAATAGAGTTAGATGCACAGGTGAGTGTGTTAACCAAAGAGGTATTTCTGGGGTTTGGGGTTTGGTTTGGTTCACTTCTATTTTATTTGTAGCACTGGGGATTGAACCCAGGACCCTGTGCAAGCTAAGGGAGAGTCTACCACTGTGCTACATCCTCAGTCACAGTTTTCAGTTTCGATTTCCATGTTTTCCTTTGTCTGCTATTTGTGGTCCCTCTTGAAATAACTGGAGCTCATATATTCATCTATTCCATATTGGACTCCACTACAGCAACCTGGCTGCTGTCACTGCCCGAAACAACTGAGCCAGATATCCTTTAAAGTTGAGCCTCAGCACAGCCTTGAAGAGTTTTTTCAGTTTTCCCTGCTTGTATTTGTCACTTCTGTGCTTACCATGCGATGTGTCATGATGCCCTCTCTTCTTGGGAAAGAATAATCCAGAATGGAGCTACAAAGAATCACTGCTCCTTCTATGCTGGCTGAATCATATCACTGATGTCTGCATCAGACTACTTCATTTTAAGATAATGAAATTGCATATTCATGTATACTAGATTCAGTATCAATATTCTAGCAAATATTTACCATGAGCAACATTTAACGGGCCTTTAACATGATATAAAGCCGATCATTTTGTATGAAGAATTTTTTTATTTTGCTTAACTCTCAAAGCATTACTAAGAGGAAAAAGTTACAAAATTCAGTGACAGTCTTCAATTTTGTACTACCTGCAAAAATCTAGCAATGTTTAGGATTTCTCTGTTACCAGCTAATGTATGATTTAGACATTGTGAAGCTTAGTTCAGACACTGTGTTCAAGTCCAACAAAACTATTTACCACTTCTTTCATACAAGTTTTCACTCTTCCCTTAGAGATTTCACATATGCCATTCTCTAAAACTTCCCACTTCTTCTCTGGTCAAGTGTGTACCACCTGACTTTGAAATCTAGTTTCAATTCACACTTATTTTTCTTCCAGCCCTTCTGCCTTCATTAACTCATTCATTTCAGTATCACAGCACTAACTTCTCAAGTAGCTCTATAAATTCACTGTGCATGATGCATCTGCCTCACGTCTCTGTGGATCATGATACACCTGGGTAAAAGAAACCGTCTCCACTATTTATGTTGGACCACCTGACAACATCTGCCATGGTATGCTAATACCTGGTAAGCTAATTCATAGGGGTTCTGGGAGTCCAATTCAAAACAAAATGCTTGCCTAACATGGGCAAGGCCCTGAGTTCAAGCCCCAGAACTAAAAGGAAAGGGAAAAAAAAGACCTTGTGTATTGACCGCCAATTTTCATAATATAGATACCCATACCACGGCTGATTTCAAGTTTGCAAGATAAAGTTACTGAATGTGGAGTTGGAAAGAGGTTTTCTACTTACTGTCGGGAAAAAGTACTAACTACTAAGCCATGCTTGACACAACTGCTGACCTACTGAATATCACACTTCTCTACCAAAATGCCCACATACCTCACTTTTGACAAGCTTCAAAAATACCTATTTTCAATTTTGTCTTACTCAACATACATCTATCCAGTAGAATAAAAAGTTCCATGAGGAGAGGTACTTTGCCTCCCTATGTTCTGTATCGTTGTATCATCAGTGGTCAATTCTGTGCACAAAGATGGTACTTAGGAAACACTTGCCAAAAGAATAAATTGTCAATATTTTAAATATGATATTACAAGGAGAAGTTGTGATATGCCTCACATCATAAAGTAAATTTGACCTATGCATGGGGAGAATAAAATAATCACAGAGATAAGAACTTTCAAATTAAAGGATATTTTAGAAGGTATCAGATACAATCTTTTCATTTTATTAAAAAAAAGAGAGAGATGAAAGAAGTGATCCACAAATGTTAACTGACAAGTAACTGCATAAACCTGTAGTCCTTTAGTGCCACAATGAGCCTAAAACCCAGACCTCTTGCTATTTGCCCCAAATCTTTTTTGACTGCATAGTCATGACTGCTCCATGAGTTATTGACTATTTGAGTTAACCTGTGGTGACACTGCTAACGTTGTGAAGAATAGATTGTCTCACTGGCTTTCAGCATTAATATACAATGCAGAACTACATTTGATATAATATCTAATGAAAGACAAGACAAGCTAATTATAAAAATATCAGTGACAAATGAAAGGCCATAATTATAAAGAATATTTCTGTATATATCAGATGACCTTTTCCTCAACATAGCGTAATAAGGGGGAAGCCCAAACTCTTATTTATGCCATCTTTAAATTGGGAATCATCTTTGAATGTAATTATCTTGGTTACCATTCTGTCTATCTGATCATTAGTACAGAGGTTACATAAAATTAGATCTTATATTGATTCTAGAAACAATTACCAAAATCTTTCCATAATTCAAGGTTCACAGGGATATAAGTACAAATTGTCAAAATGGGCAAGAGTCTATTAACATAACTATAATATTTTAACAACTACATATATAAAAAGTATTTAAATAACCAGAGAGAAAAAAATGTTTCTGTAGAAAATATTTTGGATTTTTACCTATATGTTTTTAATAAGGATAAACTGAGATACGGTAAAAAAATCATAGTTTCCTATATTGAATCTTTTATTGGTTTAATTCAGCTGACTCCCTCTAAAGGTGTTTATTCAGAAACAGTTGAGTGAAATAAACTCAAAGTAAAAGAACTGAACAACTCTAAAAATTGTAGCTAATTTTATAGCAATATACCTTTCTCACAAGAAATTTTTTACTAATTATTTGTTATAATTTAAAGATTAGTAATATGATAAATTGTGCCAAATAATCATACTTTCTTAAAAATAAGACATCACTTATTCTAGTTTTAAAACAAAAGCAAATATTCTGAGATAATTATAGGAAGTTAAGTTCATTAGCCAATATTCCCCTAACACCTAAGGCAGTTTTCTGATTTTTTTTAATGACTTTATTACTGCCTAATTATCCATATTGCTTTTCCTCCTTTTTGTTAAACTGAAATTCACCCAAGCAGTTTAACCTTTCATTTAGAACCATTAAATACACCCCCTTCCTTCACTGATAATTGGCCTCTTTCTTTATTAACTGATTTACCCCCTTGATTTATTACAAATCTTTTTTGCCAAATTTGGATCCATTCTATTAATACACTCTTTACCTTCTTTCAACTCAATTAACACACTGTCACTGTTACCAAAGCTTTCCTATTATTTCTTCAGGTTCTTATTGCTCTTTAAAGATCCTCTAGTAGAAGTAATGAATTTTTAATAAACCCGAATATTTTAATGATTCTTATTTAATCATAGGATGAAATTTATGTGAGACACTCTAGTCACACTGAAAGGCTCCCTACCACCTTGTCATAGTACTCTATGGTAACTTTTCCAGCAATACAAATACACAAATCTTTGCTACATAACTGTGCCCTCTAAAAACACAAAGACATATTGCAATTATCATAGCCACAGCCAAATCAAACTGAGCCAGCTCCTCAGTCAGCAATTTCAACATCCATACAATTTTTAATAAAGTGAAACCTACACTTGTGCGATCAGTAAATATTAATGCCACCTCTGAGTGTGAGTAAATCTGTTACCAGGTTATGCAAAAAGAGTAACCTTTCATAATATGGGTCATCAAGATTTCTTATTAAGGGAAATATGCGTTAGCTGTGTTTGTGTGTGTGTGGTAAAATTTGTTGGTTGTTGCCTTTAGCTTGTCACTTTTCTGATCAGCCACAGTCACATTTTTCAGCAACTGCCACTTTCACTTACCAAACACAGTGCCTTTTTTCCCTATAAGAAAGAGGAAACTGGGAGGGAAACTACAGACCTTGCATCAAATAAGATTACGTATGAGTTTAGGTTTGAGATTTCATTCACACTTCTAGGACCTAAACCATGAAACAGAATATAGAATTCACCATCTCTTTTATGTAAGAATAAGTGGGCAGTCTATTTACTGGTGGGGAATGTATCTAAGGTGGCAAGGGATGCAGAAATAACTAGAACATAATTAACCATTAGAATCTATAAAACTAGAATAAACTACAAGCAATCAGAAATGTTAAAATTTCTACAACCTCTTATTTTAAATAATTTTAAACAAATGGGAAAGAATTTTCTCTTCATCCTTCTTGTAAAACATCGAGTGGCCAACTTCTAAGTTTGCAATTTTCAATAACTTTAACCAAAGATATGATCCTAACAAACATATATTCATTATATGACTTTGACCAATAAAAGACCTGGTGTTCAAAGCCTTCTTATCTGGTCCAGAATTTGTTTAATATGCCAATGTAGCTCGTCTTTCTCAAAAAACTTCAAATCAGTTTTTACTCCAGCTTCAAAAGCATGCATCATTTTTCTAACACTCTGAGGGACTGATTCTTATGGCCAGCTTGTTAATAATTCCATCTTTGTTCCTAAAACTATTTTCATTCAACTTTTTAAATGCACAGAACTTAGAAATCAAACTGCAAGTTACTTTACCCCTAATACTTATCTACCCCTCCCTGAAGAGCTGGCATTGGCATCGGGTTCCTGTGCCCACGGCTACACCAGTCACCTGCACAGCGGCCTGGGAATATGACAAGCAAGGTTAGGTTAGGTGGGGGCTCAGAAGGGCCTTTCCACTGTCGGTTTAATACCCTAAGTTACCATCTTGAAATTCGAGAACCTGAACTTGTTATGTAAATGAAATCTAAAGGGACAATGGAGTATTGCCAGGGTTTGTGTGTACAAAAAAAAAAAAAATGTATTTATCTTTCATTTTTCAAGAATATTTGCAATAAGCACAAAATCCTGGTTTGAGGGATTTGTGTTTTCTTTTGCCATTTTAAAGATGTCACTCAGTTATTTCCTGTCTTCCATTAAAGTAAAAGCTATCATTTTGCTTTTATGAAGGTAGCATGTCTCCTTTTTCCTTTGGACACTTTCCTGCTTAACTCTTCTCTTTTCGGTGGTTTGGCTTTGTGCCCTGAATCATGTTTATCCTGATAGGTTATCCCAATAGTGCTCCTTTCATCTATGGTTGATGTCTTTCATTTGTTTTGGGAAATTTTCCACCTTAATCTATTCAAATATTGTTGCACCTTCATTCTTTCTCTCCTCTTCCAGGACTTCATCAGATGAAAGTGAGCCCTTTATACCCTTATGTTTCTTGGATGTTCTATTCTTTTATTTCTCCATACTTTGGTCTAGATGTATTCTAAATGAACTATTATCCATTCACCAGTGCTCTTGTCAGTATGTGTAATAACTACTAAATTTTCTTTTAAGTACTTCATTTGAGTTATAGTTTTCATTTCTAGAATTCTAAATTTTTTTTTTTTTTTTTTTTTTTTGGTACTGGGGATCAAACTCAGGACGTTATGCTTTTGAGGCAGGCGGTGGAACCACTGAGCTAAATCCCCGGCCCTATACTGAATATTCTTGACAACTTTTAGCCATTGGTCCTTTCTTTTTGATTTCTAGAATTCTAGATTCTAATTCCCTGGTAAAATCATATATTCTTTCATCAATCAATTTTTTCTTCTGTGCTGGGGAGGCAAGTGCTCTACTTCCACAGCCCTGATCAACTTTTTGTATTTATTGATTTATAGTTATTTTATAGCCCATATCTGATCATTCCACTTTTTGGATCCCTATGCAATTTTTTTTTTACTTACAAACTCAGAAAAATATTTGGTTGTATATCAAAATAATCACAATAAGTAGATAGAACAGATAAATACACACAATTATATATTGTGAGCTCTACTGAATTTTAAAACAATTATAGTCATTACTCAGTATTATCATTGCTCCGGGCATTTGTTTCAAAACATGAATTTCCTTTTTTGGCAGGCTTCCATTAATTTCCTTTGGTAGGTCAAACATTTACAAGTACTCAAGCACAAAGGAACTAGCACTTTCCCATTTCCCTCACTCCCCAACCACCCCACCAAAGGCTCTGTGCTATTTTATCTATTGCCCTGGCTCAAATCTCCATAACATTCTATTCTTATTTAGGTCTAGATATGTAGCCACCACACTGGCCATCTGCCAGAATGTGGTAATGAGTTTAGCATGTCACAAACAAGATGCTGAAATTGTTTGCACACACTACGTTCATGATAATGTCCTACTGCTACTAATGAAGAAACTACATTTAGGAACCACTGTATCAAGAACTTGGCTGCAGAAATAGGAACAAAATGAGAGGCACAGCATCTCAGGGCCTGCATGATGTCTTTGCCAAAAATGGGCAAGCTGCTCACCCATCACGCAACAGGTAGAGAGGCAGTACAGGATGATGATTAACAACACTGCTTCAATGTGAAACCCTTTAAATCCTTCTTCTGCAGATGCAGAAACAACGCCCGACACACTCAGCCGTCTCATCTTCGATAAGGGAGCCAAACACCCTCACTGGAGGAAAGATAGCCTCTTTAATAAATGGTGCTGGAAAAATTGGGCTTCAACTTGCCAAAGATTAAAACCAGACCTATATCTCTCACCATGCACTAAACTAAAATCAAAATGGATTAAAGATCTAAATACTAAAATAGAAACTCTGAACCAGTTGGAACAGAGGTTAGGTAGAACCCTTGAAGACATCGGTGTAGGAAAAGATTTTATGAACAAAACCTCAGTTGCCTGTGAACTAGCACAAACAATCAACAAGTGGGATCTCTTCTTATTAAAAGGCTTCTGCACAGCAAGAGAAACCACCAGCAGTGTGAAGAGACAACTCACAATGTGGGAAAAAATCTTCACCTGCTCTTCCTCAGACAAAGGTCTACTATCTCGAATCTATAAAGAACTTAAAAAGATCAGACCTCCCAAATTTAAAGACCCAATCAAAAAATGGGCATCTGAAATGAACAGACATTTCTCACACAAAGAAGTAGAAATAGCAAATAAATACATGAAAAAATGTTCAACGTCACTGGTCATTCGAGAGATGCAAATGAAAACAACACTGAGATTCCACTTCACTCCAGAAAGAATGGCTCCTATCATGAAATCAACCAATAACAAATGCTGACAGGGCTGTGGGGAAAGAGGAACCCTGCTCCACTGCTGATGGGAGTGTAGACTGGTGGAAGCACTGTGGAAATCAGTATGGAGATACTTCAAAGAACTAGGACTGGATCTTCCCCAAAGAATTAAAAGAATCATACCACAGTGATATATGTGCGCTCATGTTCATAGCACAGTTTGTAATAGCTAAAACTTGGAAACAGCCCAAATGCCCATCAACTGGAGACTGGATCAAGAAAATGTGTTTTTTTAATAAAATGGAGTACTACTCAGCCATAAAAAATGAGAAATTAGAGACATTTATAGCTAAGTGGATGCACATTGAGGTGATACTCTTAAGTGAAATAAATAGGACACACATGAATAAATTCCAAATAGTTTCTCTGGTGTGAGAAACTGAAAGTGTAAATAAGGACTAAATGTATAATAGGTAATGTGAAGTAGGAAGAAAAGGGCCAAAGGGGAAGGAAGTGGGAGGGCTAGGGGAAAGGATAGAAGGGAATGGGATTAGTATGAGAAAATGGAAAAATAGGAACAAAATCTTTTTAAATAGGGAGAACTGGAGGGGTTGAAGGGAGGGCTGGGCAAGGGTGAAAAATAAGAACCAAGAGAGACTATGTAAAGGTGCAAATTTCCACTGATGAATGTCGTTGTAGTGTATACCTAAAATGTACCAATGATTAGCATGAATAATTAATGATGCAAAATAGGAAGAAAAGGTCCAAAGGGGTAGGGGTAGTGGGAGGGGCAGGGGAAAGGAAAAATGCTGAGAAATGGAAATAAAGTCTTTGTAAATAGGAAAGGATGGAGGGAGTGAAGGGAGGGCTAGGAATGGGGACAAAAAAAAAGCAAGATGCATTATGTAAAGGTACAATTCCCAATGAGAAATGTAATTGTATTGCATACCTACAATGTACCAATAAAAGAATGGTTTTTAAAAAAATCCTTCTTCTGCTATTTATTTACCCTGTCCTTCAGTAAATTACTTAACTTCTCTAGGCCTCAGTGTCCTCATCTAAAAAATGGAGATAACAACGGTGTCTACATTTGAGGGGGTTAAATAAAGATTCAAGTGACTATAAAACTCTTAGCCCAATGACTCAAAAATAATAAGCAGTTAATAAAAAAAAGAGATGCATGTGGCTATCTTTTTTCTGCCTGTCTTTCCCCCTTTGTCTTTGAACCTGATCGCCCCAACACTCTCACCAACACCCAGTGTTTGCCTGTATTACTTATCTTTGCCTATCTGATGTCTACGTACAGGGAGCCTTCCTTTGCTACATAGCAATCACCTTAGTGTTTTCCATCTCAGACTTTAAGATTGCACCTTAATTCACTGAGACACAGTCCATGGAAACAACAATGTATAATGGGAAAAGGTTTAGACATAGCATTGCCCAGCAAAATATAACGGCACACATGATTTTTAACAGATGTCAGTAGTCAAATTAAGTGCTCAGCAACCACATGCACCCCCTACAGCAGACAGCAGAGGTTAGGGCCAAATAAACTAGATTCAAATTCTAGCTGCTATTTATTTGCCACTCACTTGCTTTAAATTTCATGTTGTTGAAAATAACTATCTCCAAGGCAGGCATGATGGCACATGCCTGTAACCCCGTCACTTTGGAAGGCTGAGACAGGAGAATACCAAGTTCATATCCCATCTGGACAATTTAATGAGACCCTGTCTCAAAATAAAAAACTTTAAAAGGAGGCTAAAGGTATACAGCAGCTGAGCAACAATGGGTTTGATATCCAATACCATAAAAAAACTATCTCTAAATATTATTATGACAAGTAAATAAAATGGCATATTCAAATCACTTAGCACAATCTCTATATTTAGGGATACTCACTCAATGAGAATTCCCTCATCTTAATCTTCCACTCCAGAACTTGATCTAGTCCTTCTACTTTCTCTTCTAGTGCTAGTATAAACGTTAGCCTTTTCCCTGCTTACATGATGGCTCTCCCCCTTGTGTCCTAGCAGCTACAGATTTTACAGGATGGCCTTATTTCTAGAAGCCATGGACACTTTCAGTCATGATCTAAGGATGTGGTCCCAAGAAACCAAAAACACCTGTGCTGGAGAAGTGACCCTACAGTCTCTTCTCTTCCCAGCTCTCCCTGCTGCCTACTCAGCCTATATCTCTCAGCTGCTACCAGGGCTGTGGCTGCCTCAGCATCATTGTTGATGTCAACGCTTCTCAACTTAAAGAGGGATTGGCCTCAACTACTTAAAAGGTTGAACATTAGTCTGAAAAAGAATTGTCCAACATCCTTCAAAAGTGGCAAGGTTATACAAAAGAAAGACAAGAACAGTCACAGAATCAGAATCACAGAATCAACTAGAGAGACATGAAAACTAAAAATTAACTATAAGAGCTTGAGTAGGCCTTTGGCCCAGAAAAAAGACATTAGTCAAAAAAACTACAGTGAATGAGATCTATAGATTGGTTAATAATGTATCAATGTCAATTTTGTGGTCTTGATACTATGCTGTACATATACTGTTAATATGAATGGCTGGGTAGATGGGAACTCTCCAACCCTCTATGCTATTTTTGTAATTTTTCTTTATGTTCAATACTATTTCAAAAAAAAAGGTAAAATGCTTATACTGTGATTATTTGGAACTGCATTATAAAAGAGCTTCTGTCCCAATAGACTTCTTAAGTGATATATTATTGTGAAAGAGTGCTACTTACGTTAAGCCTATTGCAGTAAGGCCATCACACAGGTTAACGAAAAGTCAATTCCAAGGTATAGAAAAATCCACCTTAATCACTACTATTAGTTTGCAAATCCACTAAGACAGTATGAGGCCACCTACATACACTCAGGAATACTGAGGACTTAATTACAGCAAATCATATTTTGTATGAGCTGTAATTTTATTAAATAAACATAGCTTTTGAATTAACAATACTGCGTAACATGCTTAAACAATAGCTCCCTTGGAACCCACATTTTACAGAAAGAAAGATTTAGGAAAAGACCAAGAGATGCCAAGAACCCTTTTCCAATAGGTACCTGCTTCCCTCCCTCAAGCTGCGATGCCCTAAGTAACAGCATTAGGCAAGCAGCTCCAAACAAAACCCCAGCAATAAAAGGGATAATCTGTGCAGCCACATCACGTGTTTCGTAATGAATTCAGTCATAGATAATTGGTAAATCGAGAAAGGATTTCAACATAATATGGAAGGTGCATTGTTCATATGTTATTTTTCCTCTACATCATTATTATTATTATTATTATTATTATTATTATTATTCCTAACAGCAACTAAAGGCCAAGTACACAAGGAACAGCAAGCCAGGAAGGAATTGGCACTGTGCATTCAATCCTTCTTTCAGAAGTAACTATTACAAGGTTAACACTGATTTTTGTGTAAAAAGGTCGTACATATTATTAAATATAAGTAAATAGCATAAAACAATAATAAGAACATATACCTCTACTATCAGTATATTTCATACAAAGCCTACAACCTTTTCTCTACTTGCAACTTACTGCTCATATCCATCCCTCTGCCCTTGTGTCCATAGATAGCCTAACCCATCCTGTGTCACCTCCCATTAGGCTATCTTTACCCCTTTTAAGTATCTTTGTTTGAAATACTTAACACAAAAATGGTGAAGGTAGTTCATCTACTGTAATTTATTCATTAGAAATTTTGTCTTCTAAACTATATATTTTTATCGTGATTATTAGTGATCTAGTTACAAAGTTGCATCAACTCTACTAAGTTAAATATGAATTTGCAAACTGAAAGTTTTCCAGAAATGCATATATAATATTACAGTAGAAGTGCTATATTTCTGCCCATCTTGAATACATAAAATGCTGTCCTGCAATGTTTTTAAACATAAAAATATCATACTACTTTGCTTCCAAAGATTACTTATATACCAATAAAATGTATTAATATCAATATATAAACAAAAATATTTTATATTATCTGTAAATTGAACATTCAGATATGTATTTCTATATTTAGTCCACATTTCTTAAATAGGTAGGATATTTGAATTTAGTAATGGAAATTAGCATGTATATTAAGACCAGATTTATGTTTTTTGTAAGAAAAAAAAACATTCAGTGTTGTTTGACACAGAGCAAATGTGTCCATGAGCATTTATCAAACAAACATCAATCTTTTAAAATGATGTAGTCTAAGGGCCGGGGATGTAGCTCAGTGGCGCCATGCCTTCCTTGCAAGCACGAGGTCCTGAGTTCAATCCCCAGTGCTGGAAAAAAAAAATCTCTAGAAGAGTATATAAAGCAAAAATGGTAATAATGCTTGTTTATGGACATAAAATAATGTAGTTTATAGTTCGTATAAACTATAAGTATGTCCAGAAAGCATTTTCACCCTAAAATCACATATATACTCTCCATGCTATATATATGGACTTTATAGCATTACCTTAGGCTAAAGAAGAATTTCACATCAGATCTTCTGTTTCAACAATATTGTTTAACGATTACGTGTTAAATGCTGTACCAACCCTAAAGCATTCTTTTATGCAAAGAAATCCTGCTAGCAACAGCATTATGAAAGAAAGTATATACTCTTTGTCCATGACAATGATATAGCATATAATTGACTTATAAAAAATATGGTTCACCTGGAGTAGTTACCAATTGTTATAACAACTCTAATTTGAGTGTTTTAAAAATTAATTTCTGTAATAAATATAAATTGTTTTATTATCTACCCATAAGAATAGTGTTCTCTTTTCATCATAGTCCATGATATGCTAGGATATTTTTATAGACCTGTGCAACACTGAGTTTCAAAGGGACTTTTCATACTTTTCAATTACCTATTCAAATGCACTTGCTTAGAGATAGTCATTGTGTTTCCCGTGGGAAAAAATACTGCACAATTGTCTGCTTGTAGTGTGACCTCTTTCACTTGGGTGGGTATCTGCTCCATCACCCACTAAGTGAAGATGTAACCTTGTCAAACCAAAGGCAAAAGAATAATGAGCACACAACAGGCTTAACTGGCATGGAAAAGGGTTTTGAGGAGGTTGCAGAAATAGTACTCTGAACGACAGAATAAAAGAACACTCCAAAGAGTAGGTTAATACTGAGGAAAGCACTCAAAACCTGAGAAGCATTTAATCCCCATCCCTGGAAGTCTGCCACACAAAACTCCACTCAAATGTATTTAATTCATTAGCTACTAACCAGATTCGGTTAATAGGTTTTCAAATGATTCCTGGTAGAACAGTCTTAAAGGAGATACACTTATAGAGTATGTATGAAGGAGATACATTTACAGAGTATCTAGTTCTTCAAAACGTTAGCCAAAGGTAAACAAAAAGTAGATACTGCCTTGCTTCCACCAATTATAAATCAGCATCCAACAAGAAAAATCACTGCAATTCAACAATAAGAAATACAAACTGAAAAGGTCTTCAATTAATGGTAGGCTTTCCTACCACTAAAACAAACAACAGTAATACTGCTACATTAGCTGCTACCTCAGTCCACTGACTGCCATAACAAGGAATCACATTAAAACGTTTTTATAAATAGCTGAAACCAGAAAAAAAATTAAGCAAGTTCTGTTTCAGTCTTCTCAATGTGAACTTACTTTTAAAACAAACAAAATCTCAAATCTAAACTATTCAAGCATGTACCGGGCCTGTGCATTTTATCATTGTGTCAATTATGCACACTTTGACACTCCGTTTTTACAACTAAGACAAGAATTAAATTTTTGTTCCTGACAGTAACAATATTTTAACAGAGAAACAGCGCCACCTTTTGGTCCCAAACAAAAGCCTCCACTCCCAGTCTTCTTCGCAGTTAAACTTCAGATATACATAAATGTTACTGAATTTAATATTATAATTATCTAAAATTTTTGGCTTCAGAAACTAAGAAAACATTAAGGTGAAATGAAACTTGCTTACCAAGATGCAAAACTTCAAAATATTACAAAGTAATACCAAACACACAGTTTGGATCATAAGTATAATGATTACCAATCAATATTTTATTAAGCATATTGTACCAGAATCAAGTATGTCAATCAACTGTTATATCTTTACTGCAAAAGAAAGTCTTTTTTATAGGTTGTCGCAGCTCAAAATTGATTTTTTAAAACACATTACATTGAAATTGTACTCATTAATTTTTATAATTTGCCATACAGTATTAACAGTAGGTTACCAGTTAAATCACCAAAGATACAGTCCAAATATGGTATGATTTTTACAGAACCAATTACTTACACCAATGACACAATGTCACCACGTTGAACTTGAAAATTCCTCACTTTCCAGTGGTTCAAAAGTACCACATCTGATGTCTGGCTTCCCCCAGGATTCAAAGAAGGCTAGAAAATGAGGAGAATAGACACATCTATCATTTGTATTTTTCAATCTTCATGGTTCCTTGCACTTCATAGCTTGAGTGGAGTGCAATAAAACATTTCTAATATAGTACCTTTCAATAAATTGCTGCTCTAAAATAACTGCAAATGATGAGTTTTCAAAAAGGCTCACTGGGATTCCTCATACATGAACCAGAAAAAAATAAATTACCAATACTTATTTGAAAGGAAAGTGTGCAAGATATTAAGTCTTTACAAAACTTTAGTAAAGAAGTATGGAAATCTTTCCAAAGGATTAAAAATATGGGGCAAAAATGACTCAATCCTCCCAATAGAATATTCAGAAAGGATTTATTTCCACAGTATGATGCACCATTGTTTCATCTGGGGAAAAGAGGCAATCATTTCTAATCAGCCAGTAAAACACTCAAAAAAAAAAAATACTGAGGGAACAGATACAGAGGAAAGGATAATCATTAAAAATGCAGCGATCCCCCCACCTTTTTTCCCAGTGTCAGCCTATAAGTAGCATTCATCCTGGGAATCATAAGAGTTCAGTTGAGCCTAACGATGGATGGAACAAGAATTGAGAAGCATTTGGCATAAGAATTCATCCAAAAGAAATGAGAGACCTTTACAATGCAAAGTACAGTACCCTAAAAAAGGAGATGAAAGAAGACATCAGAAAATGGAAAGATAGTCCCCGTTTTTGGCTAGACAGAACCAATGTAATCAAAATGACCATACTCCAAAAACCAATACATTGATTTCACATAATTCTAATCAAAATAACAAAGGCATTCTTCACAAATTTAGAGAAAATAATCCTCAAATTCATACGGAACCAGAAGAGACCAAGAATAGCAAAAGTAATCCTGGGTAACAAGACCAAAGCAGGAAGCATCACAATGTCAGATTTGAAGTTATATGACAAAGCTACAGTGATAAAAACAGCACAGTACTAGAGTAGCACAAAAACAGACATGTGGATCAAGGGAACAGAATAAAGGAACCAGAAAGAAAAAAAAAAAACAGTAACAGTTATCAATTTGATCTTTGACAAAGGGAAAAAAATACACTGGAGGAAACAAAGTCTCTTTAATAAATGATTCAGAGAAAATTGTATATCCACTTGCAGAAGATTGAGTCTAGACCCATTTTTCTTACTGTGTACCAAACTAATATCAAAATAGATCAAAGATCTAAATGTCAAAACAGAAAAACTTAATCTGCTGGAAGATAAAATAGGTAAAATTCTTAAAGACACAGGTATAGCTAGTCAAGGACTTTCTAAACCAAACCCTAATGGCACAAGATATGGTACCAAGAATCAACAAATGAGACTAACAAATGGGACTAAATTAAAACCCTTCTGCATAGTAAAAGAAATAAACAAGAGTGAAGAGACAACCTACAGAGTTAGGAAAAAATTTTGCCATCTACTCCTTAGAGGACTAAGATCTAGAATATATAAAGAACTCAAAAAAAATTAGCCTCCTCAAAATAAAAGAACCAATCAAAAACTGAGCAAGTGAAATTAATAGACACTTCACAGGAGAAGTACAAACAGCCAATAAATAGAAGAAAATGCGTTCGACATTGCTGGCCATTGAAAACAAAATTCAAAAAATATTGACATTCCGTCTTACTCGAGAAAGAACGTCTATCAACAAGAAATCAAATGATAACAGAAGCAGATGAAGTTGAAAGGAAAAAGGAAACTTTCTGCGATGCTGGGGGGGGGGAGGGGGATGTAAACTAGTATACCCACTATGGAAATCAGTATTCCTCAAAAAAACTATTACTAGAAATTGCATTTTATCTAGCCAATCCCTTTCTAGGTATCTTCCCAAAAGACCTAAAGACATCGTATTATAGAAATACATGCATACCCATGTTTATAGGAGCATAATTCATAATAGCTAAATTTTGTTACCTGAAAGGTTTTTGGGGTTTTTTTGGTACCGGGGATGGAACTCGGGTCCTTGCGCTTGAGCAGCAGGTGGCGTAACCACTGAGCTAAATCCCCGCCCCAATAGCTAAATTTTGGAAACAGCCTAAATTCCCATCAAAAGACAAATGGATAAGGAAAGTGTGGTATTTAAACTCAATGAGAGTACTACTGTGCCATAAAGAAGGATAAACTTGAGTCATTCGTAAGTAAATGGATGCACCTTGAGACTATAATGTTAAATGAAAGAAATCAGATACACGAGTTTAAAAATCACATAGCTTCTCTTATATGAGAAATCCAAAATATAAATAAAGAGAAAAATTAAAAGATAGATAATAGGAAGTAGGATAGATAATGGGAAAGGGATCCAGAGATGGAGGGAAAGGGAAGGAGGGAAAGGAGATAAAAAAAATAAGTGAAAAGAAAGAAAAAGAAACAGATCTTTTGCAAGTGGAAAGGAGAGCAAGAGACGAAAGGAGTAGGGAGGGAAGGAAAGGGAGGGAATGTAAAAAGAACTAAGATACAATACTTTATTTTTTGATATGTTTTCCTGTTAAGTACTCATTGTTTAATATAATAAAGCTCATAAAATTAAAATTAGTAATTCATCAATAGAAAATTCTAAAGAATAATCATGGGTATTATACACCCACCACAATGCACCTTCAACACAAAATTGCCTTTATGCCCTGGGGGCTGCAGATTGTCTTCAACATAACAATCAAGACACACACAATTACAGGATCCTCTTAATCCCCACTGACAGTTTCCACTAGTTGAACTCAACCACAAGTCGTACCACACACTCACAGTGTGTTTTCTCAGGTCCAAGAAGTCATATAAGCAAATATTTCTGCCTGCAATGTTTCCCCCTCTTTCTGCCTTCCTTTCAAGTGGTTAGCTCACTTTAAACAAAAATTGAACTCCATGCAGCAACCTCATATGAATTCTTTCCTAATAGTCAATCTTCTCTCTTCCTATGCCTATCTTCAGTCACAGATGATCAAAAATCCCAAGTTCCCCATTTACTCTGAGATTAGTTCTATCATAATATATTCAAAGGTGCATTATAATTACCCCTGGTCTTTTTTACCCAGTGTCTATAAGCATCTGGGAAGATTCTTTCTTATGTCTGTATTTTTTTTTTATGTCTGTATTTTTGAGACCTGATCACTTTGAAGGTGATTAATAGATTTTAGTAGAAAGAATCAGAAACTATCAATGCATGATGGTTTCTCCAAAGTATAAATAATTTAAAGATCAAAATTAAAGATGATAGGAAACAGGGAGGTAGACTTTTTGCAGGAAGGGTATCTAGGACTAGAAGGAGCAGAGAGAGGAGGGAGGCAAAGGGAGATTAAAAAGGATTAATGTGATATGAATATATAACTACTCCCCACGACAAATGTATTCACTACCTACTGCAAACATGTACTAATACAAAAATCTAAAAAAGAATGTGTGAAACTCCCAAAGACTCCCCAAACTCACCTGCCTAAAACAGATCTTACTCCATCCGCCCCAGCCCCCAATGCTTCTGTTTTCCCATCCTTGGCTAACAGTAACTGGTATCCTGTACACTGCAAGAGTCTGGATCCAGCTTCATTTTCTAACTCTGTTTTTGTGTCTCTCACATCAGATTCTCTGTCTGCCCAGGATGCCTTTTCCCCACTTGGAAAACTACTTATCTCTCAGACCCCAGCTCAGATGGTCACTCCTCTATGAGGGCTTTCAAAAAAGACATGATGATGACGACGACGACGATGACGACGACCACGACGACGACAACAATAACAAAAAATGTAAAACTACCCACAGTTCCCTTGTGAAAATTAGGAAATTACATCCTAGTGCTCCAGGACTGGGGAGTGAAGAAATTCCACAGACCCAAATCTTGCCACTTAGACCTACCTTTCCCTTATCTAATCACTCTTCTTTTCTATTTTTCCAAACCTAATTGTTAAAAACAAAAGGTAAGGCAATGTAAACAACAGATTTATACAGGGAGATCCCAGAAGAAAGCATGTCTAAATCTCAAATAGTAAAGTACTAAAATCATCAGTTAACAACCAGAAGACCTTTTTGATTTTACAAGGGAAGCAACAGTTTTCTTTTACCTTTCTTCTCCTCCACAAGGTAATATTAATTATACTCCATCTGTACTCCCATAGCAATTTTCCTCAACTTCAATGATAGCACACAATAGGTGTCTGCCTACTGATATGACTGTTTCACTCAAGTGTAAGCTTCCCATGTCTTACCCATTTTTGCGTGCTTAATTCAAAAAGAGTTACTATAGAATATTATTTCTGGATTTGAAAATTTAAAAGATTAAAGGACCGGGCCGGGGATTTAGCTCAGTGGTTCTGCAACCTGCCTCGCAAGCGCAAGGTCCCGAGTTTGATCCCCAGTACCAAAAAAAAGATGAAAGGACCTTAGAAGAATATCTAAGAAATACACTTTCTAAGCATTGTTCATTATCTAAACAATGAATATATTTAAGGACCTTAGAAGAATAGCTAAGAAATATACTTTCTGAGCATTGTTCATTATCTAAACAATGAATATATTTCTTTCACTGAAAGCATATCCTAGATAACTAAATATGGTAAGAAACTTTTTGCATCTCATCAAGTTAAATAAGGTAAGCATTAGGAAGTTTAACAGTGCTTCCATATTACCCATCATAAAATAATGGTAATCACAACAAGATAACTATATCATAATTATATTATTCATTTATGAATATGAGCAACACTTATGAAGATGAAAAACACATCATAAATAAAAAACTTGAATTGGGAAACTTTCTATGGCATAATAAAAATCAGAGTTCTTTATGTTTCAATAAAAAGTTTTATTAAAAGAAAACAAATATTTTCTTTCTGATTTTAGTAAAACCACTTTTGAGAAGAAAATAATTCACAGACTTCAAAATGACTTTAGGCAGGAAATTAAGAACATCTAAATTGGATGATGTTGTTTTAGAAAAATTAGTTAATCATGTTGGTGCTTCAAAATTTTACATCTTGCTTTTCCATGTGGGAATGACAGTGCATGCTTCAGACAGAGCAAGCAATCATTTCAAATCAAAGAATTAATAAACTGCAAATCTATATTAAAAGTAATAACTTTGATAATCTAATATGACCAAGCTACATTTCCTTGTACAGTATTATTGTAAATATTTTAAACCCCACATTCCCCCAAACTATAGCAAAATTATAAATTACTTAAAATAATATTTTTAAAGTGAAAAATCTCACAGAATCTCTGAGTTTCTACCTGTATCTCAAGGTGTTATGACTGTATGTTCCTGCCAGCAGTCCAGGAGATTTCCAGCAGTAAGGGCAAAAATGTCTGTAATCATTGGAATTAGTAACAGAACAAAAGAAAGTCAATGGCCCCCTGCATATCTTTTCTTCCAAAACCTGTATTCTCACACTCAATCATTCTGCTTCTACCAGGAACTAACTAAGGTTAGAATCAAACTCGAAAGGGCTGGGGTGTTAGCTCAGTGGTACAGCATATACAAGGTCTCCTAGGCATGTACAAACCCTTGTGTTCAATCTCCAGCACTGTGAAAAAAATAAGCAAAACTTGAGGAAGTCTTTCCGAACAGGTATTGCTCTTAAGACAAAAAGTTGTTTATGTCTTGGCTCCATTTCCTTTCTATCCATACTACCTTAGGCAAATTATAACCACTTTAAATCTCCTTTCTTCATTTATAAAATGGCAACTGTAAAATGTCATAAGGTTGCTTTGACAGTTAAATGACACAATCCACAAAACCTTAATACACTTCATGATACAAAGTAGCAGTCAACAGATATGATGATAGTGATAACAATAGAATAAAAGGAAACAAAATCAACAAGATCTACAAGATTTATGAAAAAGTTTAAGCATTTACATATTATTCTACATATTTCTAATTTTAAATACTAAGGTAGAAGTCTCCAGGCAGAAATTCTACCCCTTTTTTCTAAATTATGAGTGAATTAATTTTTCAATTCTTTTAAGCAGATAAAATCAGCATGTTTGGGGGGGGCCTTAATTAAAATAACTTTAATGTGTACAAATATTGTTACAATTACATATAGAAGTGTTTTATTCACTATGTTTTAAGCTTTAATTTTTAAAATATGCATACAGGCTGGGGATTTAGCTCAGTGGCACCGTGCCTGCCTCGCAAGTGCAAGGTCCTGAGTTCGATCCCTGGTACCGCAAAAAAAAATTGTAATTTTAATTTTTAAAAATGCATATACATATAAAAAGACATACATTAAAAATCTAAGAGTCAGCTCTTGCTGATGAGATTATGATCTTTCCCTTTATTTGGTGCTTGCATTTCATACTTTTTTCAACATTATAATAATAAGTACATGTTTTGGAAAAAAAATTTTTTTTGGTACTGGGGATCAAACTCAGGACCTTAAACTTTCGAGGCAGGCGGCAGCACCACTGAACTAAAACCCTAGCCCTGGAAAATTTTTAAGTTACATCAGAAAGAGCTTATTGGGCCAGGCATTTAGCTCAGTGGTGCCGCTGCCTGCCTCAAAAGCACAAGGTCCCGAGTTCGATCCCTGGTACTCAAAAAAAGAGCGTATTATGTGCTTTGCTCTGACCAAGGCCCTCTACAGTGCACTCTAAGAAAGACTATGTAAGTCAGCAAAATCCAACAGATGTTAATAAACTATGCTAAAACTGGAAGGAGCAGGAAGAGAAGGGAGAGGAAAGGGATGGAAAAAAAGAAGACAAGAGAATTAAGTTGTGTTATGTACATGTACCAACTCCCCACAACAATTATAATCATTATGTACTGTGAACACGCACTAATAAAAAAAATTAAAAACTAGAAATAGCCAATTGGAAACTGCTTCTCAAACCAGTACAGCATAAAAATTGGGCTTTGATGTTCATCTCTGATCAAGGACTATGTTGAAGGATTTTTATTTCTCTTACAAACAAATACTAGTATCAAGATATCCTAAATCCTCAGCTTGTGTCCAAATTGAAATGGCATGACAGTTCTGAGGAAATTTATGCTTTGGTTTAGGACAATAAAACTCCCCTAAGGAATTAAATAAAACCAGGACAGACCTTTTGCCTTGTAAGATTTAACTAAGCTATCAATCAATAAATGATAGAATTCAGGTTTTTGTTTTTTCTTACTTTCTTATTTCAAAAAATTCACAGCCTAGGATTCATTGCCAGCAATCTACCAACAAAGCCTGGTTTTAAATTCCTTGGGAGCAATTCATTTAACTGTTTCAGGTCTATAAAAAGAATCCCCCACACTATACATATGCAATCTACAAATTTTAAATATTAAATGTTTCACATTTAAATGAGATGACTCCCAGTAGAGAACATGAAAAACCAATAACAACCCTCTGACTTTTTTCCACCTTTCTGGCTTCTTTTTTGTACAGGGATCGAACTCAGGACCTTGCTCTTGCGAGGCAGGTGCAGCACCACTGAGCTAAATCCCTGGCCCCTTTCTGGCTTCTATTAACAGCTGTCTGCTGTTCACTCAGTCAACAATCCTCCCACCACTTCTCTAGTCCCTAGCTGCCACCTACTCCCCAAACCAATGCCACATTTTAGGTTTTTGTTATGGCAGAACCTCACTAACAATACCAATTTTTGTTTTAGTTATCTATTGCTTTATTAAAAAATAAATACTGTAAGCTATGTCTTAGAAGAATAACTACAGTTTATCTGCTCATGATCCTGAGTTTGGGTTCCAGTCAGCAGGGTAGATTGTGCTGGTATCTCTTGAGGTTTCTCATGTAGCTGTGATCATCTAGGGTCAAATAGGGCTGAGTAGTCCAAGCCGGCCTAACTGACGGGTCACACACTTAAGTGGGGCTGGCTGGCCAGAATGCCTCAATTATCCTCCAACATCTCCTCCAGCAGGATAGCCTTTATCACACTTCTGCCTGAGCAATGTTTGCTGATGTCCCCTGGGTCACAGCCAGTCACACAGCCAGAGGCAGTGTGGGAGGAAGCTGCAAATCAGTGGAGGAGCCCTGATTGTTGAGGAGCCAATACTATAAAACTCTACAGACTCCTTCTGCTAAGTGAATGGACCATTCACTCAAGTAACTCTTGTGATTCCTGCTTCCTGTTGGTCATTTTTTAAGTTACAAAAAGAAAAGTTTAAATTTTTTGAAGGAAAAGAAACATTTGTTGGCAACAATAACAGGTCATATTAAGCTAGAAAGTACAAAATATTCATTTTTAAAATATAAATAAAGTTGGGCTGGGGATTTAGCTCAGTGGTTCCACTGCCTGCCTCGCAAGTGCAAGGACCCGAGTTCGATCCCTGGTACCACACACACAAAAAAAAAAAAAACAAATAAAGTGGAATGATAATAAAAAATGAAAATTAGGAAGTAAGAAGAAAATCAAAGTTCATGAAATAATAAAAATTTTAAATGACATGTATTATAAATTGGCATAATCATTGGTAGGAAAGTTGAGATATAATCTAAACTGACACAAACATGATGAACAACAGACAAAAAATAAGGAAGAAAACATACCTTTTTTGAAAGGTATAAGAGTAAGAATTCAAAAGTTTAACAACAAAGGCAATTGGGATTCTTCATCTAAAAGCAACTACCAAGCTTAGCAAACCCCACAATTATTTGTTCTCATCCAAAACTTGGGGCTCTTTGTAAGGAAATGATTCTCAAACTTCTCAGCATTTTCATAGGACTTGTTACACTGCAGATTCCAAGGCCCTTAGAAAATTATCCTAATTGCATATTTTTGAAATACGACTCTGAACCTTAATTAATAAGCACTCTGCATGGTGTTAATAAAAATGTCCAAAGACCAAATTGACTACAAAACGGATTTTTCAGACAAGAAACAGACCACAGTCCTGCTTACTCTTCACATTATCCTTATTTCTTGAAGTTCTTATGACAAGCCCACATTTAAAATTTCATAATCAAAAGCTAACATGCTCCATTCCCCTAGTTAAAGCTCAATTTGAGCTGCTTCATCTTTTCAAGCCTCCCTCCAGCAATAAAGCAGAATTTTTTCAAACTACAGGTCACTACTAATGAGTGTGTCACAGAATCAATTTAATGGGTTTCAACCAGAAGTGAAAATATCAGAGGGCATTGCACATAATGATGGTAATTATGGTTTAAGTACTGTTACATGAAACTTTTGTTTCAGTTGCACGTATGTGTGAATAATGCAAAACTTAATATGACTCATGAGGAAAAGAGGACTGAAAATCTCTGCCAAAAAGAATATGAAGGGTTCATCAAGGAGCAAAAATGTTTTCAGGAGAATAGTGCAGCAACACCCTCAAAGTCTAAGAAAAAAATTAATGATGATAATTTTATCTCATCTCTGTAGAGTTTAATTATTCAGGCACTTCAATGCTTCAAAGCACAAATTTAATATGCATTTATTCGGCATCCTCTGAACAGGTAGGTGAGAGGAATATGGTCCCTTTCTTTTAGAAGCTTACAAGTTAGGGTAGTATTAACCTATGAAATAACTACAGGATAACAGAAAAGAATTTTTCATCATGACTTAAACTTACAATGCTGTAGGCTTTCAAATAAGTGAACAGCAGAATTTAGGAAAGTTGTAAGAAGACAGAACTTGAGGTTAGTAAAGGCACATAACATAAAACAAAAGCAGAGAAGTATAGAAATAAGCCTCATGATACAGTCAAAGTAGGCTAAGTGCCAGCAAAAGGAAAGGCAAAAGCCAATGCCTAATACAACAGCGAGCGGATTTACTCCATAGAGTCATCCAGAAACACAGGTCCACTTGGTCTTATGCATCTACCATCACCTGTGGCCTGAGCATCCTCACTGGGGTCCAGTGAGAAACTGTGCTGCTTCTATACAGAGGCAGGGGTCCCCACTTACAACAGCTCAACTTCCAATTCTCAACTTCAGGACAGTGTAAAACCTATAAGCACAGGGTAGAAATCATACTTCAAATACTAAACTGTTATTTTTCCCTGGCTAGTGATATGCAGAATGATGTCCTCTTGGGATGCTGAGCAGTGAGCCTTAGCTCTCAGGCAGCCATGTGATCATGATCTCGAGGGTGAAAAAAGCCATCCCTACATGTAGTGTGCTGCTGAGCTATGATGGTGCAGGGAGGTGTGGTAAACGCATTTTCAAATTCTATGTTCAGAGGAGTTAGTAAGACATATTGATAAGGTGAGATCTGTATGTATGTGTGTGTGTATATGCATGTATGTATAGGTGTATATTTTTCTGTATACTGTATTTCTACATCTTAAAGAAAAATCTTTAGACCAGTCAGAAACACATCTTCAATACGCAAACCAACTGATCCAGAGTCTCCCTCCTTTGACTCTGGATCAGGAGACAGTGGTCCTCTGCCTTAACCATTCCAGAGACTGCTCCTCCCAAGACTAACAAATTTGGTGTTAGCTTGGCAATTTCTTAAGAAGGAAACACAAATGTACCGTGCCACTACTAGGTATGTCCCTAGAAAGAGTGTGAAGATGCGTGGTGTATGCAACGTGCTCTTGGACAGTTCTATAACAAAACCAGTAAGAATGTTTGTGAATAAATACATACGTACACACATGTGTATGTACACATACAGAACAGACCCAGTCTCACACTAAGTTGCCCAGGCTGGGATCAAACTTGAGATCCTCCTGCCTCTGCCTCGAATTACAGGCATGTGCCACTATACTCAGCTTCACAAAAATTTTTAAAAGATGTAATAAAATCAGCATTTAAATCACAGAACTCTAGCTATATAGAACAAAAGCATACAGGCATTATCTCATGGAAGGTGAAAAAAATCCATAAAGGAACATTATGAAGTTCTTCCTCCTCACCAACTGTTTCGGGGTCTCATATGTTTCTTGCTATAAATACAAACTATGTGAATTCTCTGCTTAATGATAGGCTACAGAACTGTATAAAAATTCATAACATTCTAAGGAGTAAAAATCTCAGGTGAGATTTCTGTGCCGAGAGTAGTTTGGGATGCAAGCCCATAAAGTGTTCCGACATGAAATCCCGGCCTCCTCTACATCAGCCCCAGCAGACCAAGGGAAGGCAGAGCAGAGAGGAGTCAGAGCTGGAGGAGACTTGTGCCAGGCACTTACAGCACCTTGGAAGCACAAATTCAGCAGTGACATAAAACCCCCTAACTCAAAAACACCAGGCCATAAATCACTACCTGTCTCTTCCCCTGAGAGTCTATACCAGCTTCCCAGAATGTCACAATAACAGTCACAGCCGAGGATGACTAAAGGATATTATGAAGCCTAGTAGTGTAAGTTAAAAAAAAATTTTTTTAATAAAATAAAAATAGAGATTGAGAGAAAGAGGCTCTTTGCTTGCTTTTTGGACAGGACTTTTAATTTTAAACTCAGTAGTAAATGAGATAATGACTATAAAGAGCTAGGTAGGAGTCTGAGAGACTTATTACAAAACAGTTTCTTGAGGCTCACACACAGGTAGCTGAAAATCAAGACAATTTCAAACCAATGAATGTGTGTTGCTGGCCAATAAAGATCTCAATGCTGAATAAATTCTATTTTCTCTCAAATTCTCTGATTTTCCAAATACATTTTGCATAACTATATCTCTGAAGCCTGAGCTAGAGAGATAGTACAGTATAGTGGTGCTTTCAAATATCCATCTCTCTTGCCATGCACTGTGGACAAAGGAAAGCAGTACACTACATAAAAATTACGTAGCAATTGCAACAAAAATAAGATAATGACACTTAAAACTGTTGCCCTCACTTTTTAGCCTTTGATCTTAATTTTAAATATGGGAAGCATGCACCTCCTATCAGAACCAGGGACGATGCTGCAGGCATTCTCAATCAAATGAAATCTAAAACTTTGGTGTAAGGTCATTAAACTTCCTAGGGCCCCCTCTTACCCTAAAATGTCTGTGAGCCACTAAAGTTCTAATTTGAATAATTGCATTCCACCCACATAAATTCCCTCTGTAGTTTCAACTGTATGTAATATCAGTCATTTCCTGAGTTAAATTAATGTCATGTAATATGGTGCTTCTTCACTAAAAAAAAGTCATCTTCTTTCATAGGTAACCTTTCAACAACCAGTAGAAATGATTCATGTGCACCAGAAGGGAAGAGGCCAGTATGAGTAATCATTAACTAGCAATTTGTACCATTATTCATTGTGTGCCAAGCATTGCAAAAGGGACATCTCATCCCATAAAATAGATGCACCTACACAACTTTATGAAAAACCAAATGTTTCTTAAACTGAGTCCCATTTTCCATTGAAATACATCAACATACCATTAAAAACTTTAGTTTCATGTATGACTTACTTTCCACAAGCTGAGACTCCCCATATTTGATTACCTCTATCCTTCTAGTCAGATACTTAGTGAATTGTAAATTAATATTGGAAACCGTAACCTAAGAAAAGAACCACTGAGTAGTGTTTAAAAAGTCTTATTTCTCATCAGATGAAATCCTGAAACAAGCCTCCCCCAGTAAATTGCAAGCCAGTAGAATTTTTTGAAGACTTAGGGTTCTTTAAGCAAAAGTTGTTACTCACAGTGAATTGCCAGTGTTGCCATAACAATATTTATTTAATAGCCCAAATGACTGGGATTACATGTCCCTTTAATAAGACTGGATCATTTAACTCTTTGGATTTTCTTCAATGACATGTCTGAAAGTTACAGAGTGATCTTTAAGAAAGCCATTCTAAGTCAGGAATAGTGGCGCACACTTATAAACTCAGCACTCAGGGAAGCTGAGGCAGGAAGATCAAGTTTGAGCCCAACCTGGGAAACTCAGCAAGACCCTGTCTCAGAAGCAGGCTAGAGCACAGTAGCTCAATGCAAAGGCCCTGAATTCAATCCCCAGTACAAAGAAGGAAGGAAGGGAGGGAGGGAGGGAGGAGGGGGGAGGGGAGGGGAGGGGAGGGGAGGGGAGGGGAGGGGAGGAAAGGAAAGGAGAGAAGCAAGCCAAGCCTTGCTAGTGACAGTCCAATTGGCCCTGGCCTATCTATCTCAAACCTAAACACATCTAAAACAGATCAATCCATTCCAGATTTCAGTGACTCACAGTATTAGTTGATCCCAATTTTGTCAGTCTTGGACTATAAAAATAAGGATTTTTCTTGGTAGATGCAAAGGTAAATACAACTTTTTAGATGACTTCTAAAATCAACTATATTCTCTGTGGGGTCACACAGGCTGTGGCAGATGAACTCAGAACCCTCTCTTCGCTCTCCACCTTTGCCAGACTTTCCCGAGGGTGGAAATACACTTCCAGTCAGTGACATTGGGTTTGACACTGACTTACTTTGAACAGTGGAATGCAAACAGGATTAAAGTTCTGAGCCAAGACATTAAAAAGCACTGAGTGTTTCTTCTAACCCTCTTGTGTCTTCTATCACTCATGGGAAGAGCATACCCCAAGGCAGCCACCACTCTGTGGAGCAGACTGAATCAACCAACAGCCTAGAGTGATGACAGCCAATGCAAAAGACCCATGAGTAAGAAAGATAGATCTGAAATCCTGGGGTTGTTTGTTCCCATAGGAAAAGTTAATATACGAGCCAACAAAAAAGAAATTCAGATGTGATTTTCTGATACCATTCTGTCTTAATTCAAATTTCCAGGTTAATTCACCAAAATAGTGTGCTAAACCAATCAAATCTTCATTTCTGAACATACCAGGAGTTGACAAAACATTTATCTGAGAGCTTGACAGCTTCCATGTTAATTTCATCTGAAGATTTATCCATTACCCAGGATTAATAATTCTTGAACTTCCTCTATTAAAGTAAAAGCACCTTGAAAGCAGAATCTCTGATCCATCACCCTCAGAGCACCTAACATAATGTTTTGTATGTAACAGCCATTTGGTAAATGACTCTGTGTTCTAACATACTTAGCAGTGCTTTTCAGTGTTACCTGTGCCCCAAAATGATATTCTGAGACACAAAATTAATCACAGACCTGAAATCACAGAGACGCTCAGATACGACCTTTCTACCTGAGTACACAGGAGAATCAGTACTAGGCGATGACTGGTGCTCAAGACTGATAAGCTACACCAACAAGAGCCTCTTCAAAATGCCAGATCCCTGCCATGGGTGAATGGGTGGCTGGATGACACTTCCCACAACTGCCACACACAAACACGCAGCAGAGCCACATGAGCAGTAAGGGTGCAGTCCCAAAGGAAGTGCCCCAAGGGTCCTAGCAGTCCCTGAGTTCAGACTCTCGCACTTTTGTGTCTTGGATCTCTTTAGCACCCGCTCTCTGTGCCACTGCACTGTTCGCTGCCCAGTCGTCTGATTACCTTCATCATCCTCCATCACCCAACCAATCTAGGTATCTATGTGATTTACTTTCTTGCACTTCGTTCTTTCTTGCCTCTTCTTTTTCTGCCTCCCTTTCATACTTCTAAACTTTGGTAAAAGAAAAACCCTCCGTGTACCCAAAATGCCCCTCTTCATGACAAACCAACCAAGTGCCTCAGCCCAGATGTAATGTTCAGGCCTCAGAGTCGACAGAAGCAGATGTGTTTCTTGCAGGAAGCTCTAGAACTTAGCTCCACAATTAGAGAAATTTCAAGATAAGAATTTATTCCAGTAGTCAAAAATTTTTGCTAAAACTCATGGTGTAAACATGTTCAGTTCATCAAAGCTATATATTAAAATTATTATCTGCAAATATGTTGAAGTTTCTTGATTCCTAATTTTCATTACTGGAATTTCTCCTCTTAAATAACTTTAAGCATGATACAGTGATGTCTAATGAAACTATACATGAAGTTATCTGTTATACCTAAAGTTGGGCTCAAATTCAGAAAATACAGACCTAACTATAATAAACATGTATTTTTCCATTTTTTCCAGAAGAACATCCTTTCCACTTGTATTTTGAAAACTGCATCACCTTTGCTGCGAAACACCTGTACTCCATGCCCAGTTCCCACAGAACAAGGCAGTTTAAACAGATGCTCTAGTTTTCTGACAGAGCCTGCTGTCCAGCCACAGCTGGACCGATCATGATACCCCATCCTGCTGGTCAACACTGATTTGTGTGATCCAGGCTGAATGGATCACAGCCCTTTCCCCAGGTTTTTCAAACTGAAATGAAGGCAAGAAGAGTGATCTCTCTCAGATGGTGAGGAAACTGGGCATCTTAAGGCACAAGAGCTGCCAGCAGCCATGTGTCCTGCCATATAGAGAAAGCTGGTCTGAGAGAACTAAGCCAAAATGAGCACAGACAGAACTCAGAGAGAAGATGGAACACTCTGACAGCACTCACGTCCTGCTCCAATGAACCCTAACAACTGCCACTCCTCTCCTTCTCTAGAGGACATAATAAGCACTCCAATAAGTTCCCCTTTATACCTATGGAAGTCCAAGTTACTTCCCTACAACCAGAGGCCAAGTGTTCAGGCTTGTGTTTAGATGTCCCCCCCAAACCTCATGTAGATGAGGTGGGCTTTTCCTTTTCAGAGGTGCCTGAATCTAGAGTGTGTCATGCTGGGATTAAGGACACATGATTACTAAACCACTACATGTGAGTGACTGGTTTAGCAACCCCCTAATCCCAGTAGTCTGAATAAGATAAAAGGGCAGAATAACACTGGCAAACTCTCTCTTGTTGCTTTTGCTACCTCTGGCCACCACGAACTGTTTCTCCTCTGCAAGGCTTGTCTGCCATGTCACCCCACCTTAGAGCCAGCCAATTATGGACTGAAACCTCTACAAACTGTGAGCTAAATAAACCTCACCAAGGAAATTCTACATGATATAATGGAAAAATATATATTATATAATATACAATTCATTTGAACTAAACAAATTTCCAAGGTAATAAGTTTCACTTCTTGTGGAGGTGGGACCCAAAAATACTACAGGCAATGTTAATGCACCTACAGATACCAACGCACCTAATGCAAGGCTGACATCATTAGCCCATGGACTTGCACTTGGGAATGACGTGGTTTAACACTATCTTCACTGATAATAAGACTCATCCTTTCATAAGACAATCACTTCCTTGTTAATGAAAATCATATATATTTTTAATGAATCTTCTTGGCACTTCTCACAGCCATAAACATAGGTGCTTAATAGGAATATACTGGGTTAAAAATATGAAGACTGAAATACTTGATTGCCACATGATCCTCTGGATTATTATGAGATCCAAAGTAAGGAGGTTTTGTATTCTGGAAAATTTTTTCTCATGGTTTCTACATGGTTAGGTAACAAGACAGAAGTAAAGAAACTGGAGAAATTAATGAATCTGATTCTTCATCACTAAAAGATACAAACCCATGGATGGATTCAAAGGAACCCTGGGGACCAAAATGTGGTTTGGGCTGCTATGGAGAAGGCAGTTTTAATCTGAAATGAAAAATCTGATTCAAAAGCTCTACCAAAAAATGGGTTACATTTCTCTAAAGATTAGGTATAAGACAAGGCTTTCAGGAATTCAGAAATAAAGAGGCAGGAAGTACAAAATCCAATCTGTCTTAAATGTGTTAAATTGTATTTAGAAATATGGGGCGGGGATTTAGCACAGTGGCCACATGCCTGCCTCGCAAGTGCAAAGTCCTGAGTTTGATCCCCAGTACAAAATAAATAAATAAAGTCATATATCAGTAAATCACTCTGCCTAAGTTTACTGTACTCCAGCATTTAAACATTTTTGCACTCTAAACAAGTGGTCAGTTTGCTCTGGGCTGGTGATCTGCTATGGAAGGGACCTGCAAGACAAGGTTCAGGTCAGAATACCCTGGCCAGCAGGCCCAACCATGCTCAAAGGATGCAGTCAGAACCAAATACAAAGGCAGCCCTGCCCTCAACCTTTAGCTGCATCCAAAGAGCAATCACTCTAGTAGTGTGCTGACCTTCTTTATCCCACTGACTACCAGAACTCAGTAAGGAGTCTGATTTTCAATACCATAACTACAATAAATAAGATAAATCCATCACAACTCCTTATAGCTGATGTCTATGCCCTTAATGAAGTCTAACCAAAACAAAAAGAAAACAATTAAGCTGGTCATTTTCTATATGATTTTAATTTCTCAGAAGTATATATTTCCTTATTGTTTTACAAAGCCGTTTGTCACAATGCAGGAACTTAATACATACTAATAATGAGACAAACTAAATCATATTACAAAATGCAAAGATGGCTTAACTACATGAGCTTACACAGTGAAGTTCAAAATAGCAACTGCAGATCAGTAAAATTTCCTCTAGTTCTTCCAGAAGGCTATAAAGTATTCACATATAACTTTTGGAAATCTCCACTCCAAAGTACTTCCACAGCCCTTAACTTTTTGTTTTTCTTTTCAGTACTTGCTATTGAACCCAGCGCCTTCACACTGAGCTATATCTCCAGCCTTTCTTACTTTTTTAAAATTTTTGTGGCAGGGTCCCACTAAGTCAATAAGTTGCCCAGGCTGGGTTTCAACTTGTCATCCTCCTGCCTCTCAGAGTGCTGAGATTACTGATTTATGGCACCATGCCCAGCTTACTGCACTGAATATTTTCAATCAGTAACTTCCTTAAAGAGCACAGAAGGATATCTGGGATCAGTGATCTAGACTTTTCTACAAAGTGAAAGTAGGTATTAGTAGAACAACTGACTTTGACCCCAACCCATCCTACAATTGTATTAATAAACTGACCTTGCAAGGGTACTCAAATGTAGCCATATTCACAGAAAATGGTGTCAATAAAATTTCTCAGAATCCTCATTTACAGTTCTCAGAAAGAAGCCCAAATTCAGCCTGAGAAGTATTTGATAATTATTTTTATTCACCTCTCCTCTGATTATAACAGTAGTGCATTACAATGATTTTATAAAGGAATTTAGTAAAGTGAAATTTCATTTCAATGCCTTTTTAAAACCTTTCAGTTCCCAGCATAGAAATAAGAACTACAACTCTCATTTTTGGTTCTTGAGAAACAATAAAGCCTATGCTTTAAAAACTGAAGTTGGATTCATTCTCACCTGCATGGATGCTCCTTCCACTCTTGCCACGCAGGCAACCTGGTCCAAGAAAGTCACCGCCACAGGCACTGTCACAAAGAAGCCCTTACAGAAGGACTTGAAGTATTTTTTCATCCAGCCTTGTGACTGTGCCATGCCTAGGAACACAAAAAAAGCAGGTATGAATTTATCCTCAAGAAAGGAGAAAAAAAGAAAAATAAGAATTAGAGAAAAGTAACCTTGTTTCTTAACATAGTTCACACTCATTTTTGTAACTATTAGAATAAATTTGATTTACAATCCCAAAGAAGGATACATTAATATTCAGCTTACCTCTTTTCAGTAGTTCAAGTCCACTTAAAAACACCACTGGAAAATCTCTCCCCATAAAACAATGATGTGTTATAAAAAAATAAGTAAACCTTTTTTGTTGTTGATTATTATGGTGGAGATCCTCCTTATACCTCACAGATGTTTTCTGGGGCAAGGGGAACAAGATGAAGAGTATCTCCCAGCCTCCTTTGCAGGCAAACATGACCATGTGACTAGGTCTACTTAACGACACAGCAGCAGCAGGTACACACTTTCTGGTTGTGTCTTCAAAGGGAGCTGTCCCTCCCTCTTCCTTCCGTATTTCATAAATGGATTACTAACAGTTGGTGGTAGGAACAAGAGTGGTCATCTCATGCTATAACATGAAAGCTTTACATTAAATGTGGCAAAGCAACAAAATAGAAGAACCTAGGGCCCCAACACCATGGAGGTACCATAACTGTCCTGCACTGCTTACACTCAGAAGGTTTAATGAGACATAAACCACTGTTTACCATGTTTAAACTCCTGCTTTATTGGCCTTTGCTATAGTAGTAGAACTGATCTTAGCAGGACAAAGAAATCTATGACAGAGCAGGGAAAAAAATCACTGCGTGTGAATTCAATACATATACTGATGTATATGTATTACTGATCCTCATTTAGCGCTGTAAATATTTGATTAATTTTCAGATTTTCTTGGTATCAGGAGATCCCTTAACTGTCTCATGAAATAAAAGACAAAATAGTGAGAGTTCAAATTATCCTCCTCAGGCGGGTGTGGTGGCACATGACTATAATCCAGGTGCCTGCCATGGGAGGCTGAGGCAGGAAGATTGCCACAGGTTCAAGGTCAGCCTGGGCTACATAGTGAGATTCTCTCTCTCTCTCTCTCTCTCTCTCTCTCTCTCTCTCTCTCTCTCTCTCTCTCTATATATATATATATATATATATATATATATATATATAATATATATTTTGTTTTGTTTTGTTTTTCCTCTCTATTGGAGCCAAACCTAGTACAACAGGTAAAGAACTCTCCTGGCAGAGAAAGGCAAATGGCCAGCTCGTTCACTGTCTCACTTCGACAAGCTCCATGTGCTACCCAATAATGCAAAAAGCAGGCTAAGTGAGAAGATGGCAGAGGCAGTCCACAGAAGACTCCTAATTTCTCCTTTCTTACTTGGAGTGCAAGACTAGATCAGAGCAACTGGACCATTCCTTAACACAACCAAGAGGCTCCTCCATCCTAAAGCCACATGGCGGCTTGCTCAAAAGGAAATCCAAGATTTCTTGCCCTCTTGGGAGCACATCCAGAAGGGTTGAAAAATGTAATTTAGTCTAAGCATTTGCCATAAAAGACAGCATTTCGACCTTTATTCCTAAAAGTTACACTAGGAATACAAGCAATGTTGTGATAATATTCATATTACAGAAATGAAACAAAAATAGATAAGAATAGGAGAAGGAAATAAAAAAGACTGAGAATATATGCATGAAGACAAAGGAAGAAGAGGAAGAGAGAAAATAATATGAAAAACAACTAAGTATATAGTTAAATTTTGCCCAGATGCTCACCTCTGAAGATTTTACCCAGTAAAGCATAGAATTCACACTTGACATACCAGACAGCAGGAGCATATGAGGAACGAGTATCACTACTTTATATGGCACACAAACTGCTGCAGTTATTTAGCTGCAAAACAGTTTCTTTCAAAAGCCTCTTCTCGTTTCATTTTGAGGCCTCTTTCCCTCAGAAGATATATACAATGAAGGTGACATGACAAGAGGGAACTCACAGTCTTCTGTCTCTGACAGAGCTTAAAATTCTCCAGTTATAAACTAGGACAATGGCTTTCAATGTTTTTTGACCATATCTCCATGTTTTGTAGCAACCCCGTACTCATTCACACATACACATTTACACATATCACACCAAATAAGAAATAACTAAAAGTTCTACCAAAAAGTATTTATCATCACTGTTGATGGTCTATCATTTTTAGTCTGTTTTTCATTTTTTTAAAACATTGCTAGTTGCTAGAGCTGGGATCATAAGCTCAGTGGTAGAGCATTTGCCTAGCATGTGCAAAGCCATGGGTTAAATCCCTAGAACTAAAAATAATGTAAAAACCCACCAGTTGCCAATCACTAAATTAATTTTTAAGACCCACTAAAGGTTCTCAACCTAGTTTTAACAAAACTAGTCTGTGAATATTCCAATCACTAAAATTTCCTCTAAAATTTTTACTGTATCATAAGAAAATGTAATAATCAGATATGGTTAGTTCTTAATATCCTGCTGTGGCTGCCATCAACAGGGGTTATACGCACTTATAATGAAGAATAAAATTATTTTTCTTACAGCTTTATGAACATATATTGCACATATCATTACATTCACTCAAACTAGTAATCTTTTATATATAACTGAAATAAATGTAACTGCAGACTAACTTTAGAAAACAAGCAATTTTAAAACATATTTTCATTCCAACTCATCTAACAACTATAATCTTAAGTAAAGTTGCTTATGAGTTCCTACATCTGGTATCCAAGAAAAGTGTTTGGCCCAAGGTGCTAAATGCTTCTGTGAGCAGCCTCAACCACTGCACTCCTGAAACAGTAAACTTGTTTGATATGTTTCCTTCATACACACCCAGCTTGAATATAAGTCCCTTAATAAAACTAGAGTAAATTTCTCTTCAATACCATCGTTCACCTACAATCGAAACACCCTTACTTGTCCATTTTATACATTTCGGCAAGAGATTTGATATACTTTTTCAATGGACTGTTTTACAAAGATTCCATTTATCATCTTCTACATAACTTGGCAACAGAAGAATGACTGTGGTATATTCATTAAATCAGTGTCTTCGGGACGCAAAAGAGGCATTTTCTCTTATGTTTCATTTCATTAGTTGAGTCTCTCTGAAAATGCTTCTAACTGAAGTTAGAAGTCAAACATCACTTTTATTAAATTTAAAAGTTCACTGACCTCCATATCTTTCCTTTTTAATGTTTTCCAAAGCACAAATAAACCTAAGGATTCATGACTGTAAAATATGTGAGTCCACCAATAATTTAAGTGTTCTGATGTCACAGAGAAAAAAAGTAGTTCCTGTGCTGAAGAGAAAGGAAACAATTCTAAAGTAAATATCAACTCCTCATTTACCATTTCAGTAGGTTCAAGTAGGGTAGTGTTTTCCAAGCTCGCCTTGACCAATATGCTGAAAACAGATTCCCCCCACCCCCAACACAGACCTCCAAAAAGAACACCACAGGTAATTCCCTTAATCAAGCAAGTTTAGAAAATACTGATATGTGGGTGTATAAGAAGTCTGTCGAACGTTTGCTACTTTTACACTAAGATCCACAGAATGTAAGTATAGTAAGTACTCTCTTTTCAGTTGGGATATCTGCAAGATAGAAACGAGGAATACTTTCAAATATGAAGATGCCACAGTTATGCCCAGTTACAAGGTACAGTGCAGGAATAAATAAGTAACGGGGGTGGGGGCAGCATTGGCATAAGTTGCATCAAATACACATTCCCTGAATTCTAATTCACCCTTTATTTCCAATCTATATTCTCCACACACTCCTATTCCACTCAGTCACCATGGTCCCTAGAAAGGAGAATAATAAGAGAGTCAGGAGCCCTGTAGTGGATTCCTCTCTCAGCCCATACCTAGCCATATGACCTGAACAAATCATTTCTAGGCCTCAGTTTTATCAGGTAAAAAAAAATTGAGGGGCAGGGTAGGGGGTTAGATTCTTTTTCTAATGTTCTTTCAAGGCCTAGCATTATTTCTATAATTTTTCATCATTTCTTCATCATTTTTTCCAGGACTTTGGCAGATACTAAGGCAAACACTCAAGTTATTATTGACTACAAAAAGACAATGAAGTTACCTCTTGGGTTTGAGTCTTTTTTAAATGTTGAAAAGAAAAAATACAGTGCTAGCTTTTATAAAATGACTAGTTAAAAAAGGCAGCAGAGAAGAAGAATCAGGGCAAATCATGAAACACACACACACTTTAAATACAGGTAAAGACCTGAAAGCAGCCACTCTTTCACTTCTCTTTCCCACAACTGCTCTGCTCACAGCATTGCCAGCCACCATTCCCTGGACAGCAAAGTCAGGCCCAGTGTTTTGCTACTGAGAGATCACAGAGGAGCAGTGGGAGGCGAGCCAGTCTGACAGCGTGCAGGTCCTCCTCCAAGCCAAGGGAGGAGAAGAAAAATGAAAGTTACCCTGAAAACAAACTGCAAGCAGTCACTACTTGCAAAGGCTCAAAAGAGAAGGCTTAGTACAGTCCTATCCTCTCTACACTGTGAAGGATGCCTATGTCTCGAGATAATAAAACACTGCTAAAAGATTCTAGCCACCACTTACATACTAAAGAAGTCCTAATAATTGAAGAAATGAACACTATATCTCAATGTCAAGTTGTACCAAATCAAAATTTCAAAGTACCATGGCATTTGTATTTTGATAAAGGTAAGTATGGCACTTCCTGGTCTAAAAAGCTGTCAAAGAATCACTCAGGTGATCTGGTCTTTTATGAATACTTCAAAACTACCAAACTAACAACATCTGCTGCCAGATTCCTTAAAGAAAACTTCTTTAAGCAACAACAATGTGATACTAAACTTATCTCTGGCAAAAATAGAATAATTTGTATCAGTTACTCCTTTCTTCTTGTAATGTGTGCAAGTCATGTAGGTTCAAAACTGCTCCTGAAAAAAGTATTGCTTAAGTAGTAAGCACACCTGGTTTATTGATGAAGTACTTAGACTGAGGATATTTTTAAATAAGTGCTCAGATTCACTTGAAATCATCTTTCCCACCTGGCATACAGCAGATGAAAGCCTCTTGGTGATGCTGACCTCAACTGCATAACAACCCACATTATCAGCTCCTCTCTCTCCCCTAACAATTTATTATGGCTGGATCGTGCATGAATTCATCTAAAATCATTGTGAATCTGCTTATATTTCAGCTTGTACAGTCACCAATCACTTATCCATAGCAACTAA
Source organism: Heterocephalus glaber (assembly GCF_053883595.1). NCBI lineage: Eukaryota > Metazoa > Chordata > Mammalia > Rodentia > Bathyergidae > Heterocephalus > Heterocephalus glaber. Next base: position 17,847,393 of record NW_028258156.1, on the reverse strand, counting down.
GTCATCCCAATTATAAAAAGTATTTAAAAGTTATGTGGGAGATTTGAAGATAAGAAGAAAACAATAAGTTGCAAAGCATTATCTTATATAAAATGTAACTTTTCGATCACAATAATAAGTCAAAGGGGAAACTATCAAATCATGAGTTTCAGAGAATATAAACGCAGGAATCCAAGTAGACTTGGCATGCAATTCTTGAATCATTCTATATTTATGTATTTATTGGTCACCTACTATGTGTCCAGGAATTATGCTAAGGAATGAATAACACAGAATAGGCCACCATGCCTGCTGCCCATGCGAATGCATTTGCATTCTCTCAGTCTTAAGTACCTCCTTTGTGCTAGACACTGTGTTAAGACCCCATATATAACAAGCTATAGCACTTTCCCATTGGGACTTAAGACAAGATCATTAGAAACAAGTAAATAGCAACACATGATCAAGGAGCCACCATCTTCCATGGATCTTTTCAGCTGACCCCATTACCAATAAATTCACTCACCAAACAAAGCTTAAGTATGTGATAAACCAGAAGACACTTAGATACGTTTGACTAACACAAGGGAAAAAGTAACAACTGATGAACTACAGTCTGGGTTCCACTGGAAGATCTAGAAAAGCCAAACAATTTTTCAACGTGACACACCATTTCTGGGCCATCTTGTTTCTTTCACTTTGTAATGAGAAATATTAGAGAATATATTATGTTCTAGTACATTTTTCATTAGTATAACAAAATCCTTAAGGCAGACCACTGTATAAAAAAATGAATTTATTTTGCCTCATGATTCTGGAGGCACCAGACCCGGGTCCTCATCTAGTGATGCCCTCTCACTGACAAAGTCCTGAGGTGATACAGAGCATCTGATGGCAAAAGACAGAAACATGTATGTATGTCTCTTTCAGTCTTTCTCCTTCTTAAAGTCATCAGGAACTGAGAATGATGTGACGGTGCATGCCGTAATCCTAGCACAGGGGAGACTGAAGTAGAAGGGTCACCAAGAGTTCAAGGCCAGCCTGGGCTGCACAGTGAGTTCAAGGCCAGCTTTAACTACATAGTGGGACCCTCTCTCAAAAAAAAAAAAAAAAAAGTCACCAGGATTTATGGGGGCTAATGACCTTATCTACTCCTAGTCATCTCCGAAAGCCCACATCCTTGAGAGTTTTTTAAAGGAGAATAAAAGAAATATATGACAGTGCAGAATTATACCACAGGAATAAATTATATCATGGTCATAGGGATGGGGGTAGGTGAGGATTAAGTAAGGTGAGAATTTTTTTAAATGATGAGAAAGTTGAAAAAATGTAGATGGGTTTAAGAATAATCATTATGTTTACAACTTTTTTGGTATGTTTAAGATTTTTAATTAAAATTTTGTTAATAAAAGATAAATATATTACATTTGGCAAATCTCTTGGACAAGAAGGAAATATAATTATGGGAATAAGGGTATGCATGGCCTATTTAAGATAGGGAAAACAGTAGCTCACTAGTTTTTGGAAACCATGGGAAACAAAAATCCACAATACTTCACTAGGCCCCTCTAAAAGCTGGCTCAGACCATCCTAATCCTGAAGATTAGCCTTATCGTGTAACTCCACATAGACAGCATTTGACAGTGTTTACAAGTACGGCTCGATCTCACATTTCAGCTATAAAACTGCCACAAATTCTACAAAAACGGTTTACCATAAAAATGAACAGGACAGTGAATAGCTTTTTAAAGAATGAAAAAAAAAAATCCTATTAAATGATAACCAGTTGGGCCGAGGATTTAGCTCAGTGGCGCCTCACCTGCCTCGCAAGCACGAGGTCTTGAGTTCGATCCCGTTACCACAAAAAAAAAAAAAAAAAAAAAAAAAAAGATAACCAGTAGCAAAGGAATGCTCAGTCAGGTTTAAACTTTAACAACCCCAAAATTTGGATTCAACACTGCACTCTACATTTTTTTTCTAATTTAATCTTAAAAAGCATAAATGCTGTCATTAAACAAAAGCTAAGCACAACGTGTATTTTAAGCCAACAATGTGGCAATTTAAAGGTAGGTAACAATGAGAATATCCACAAACCAACAAAGCAATTAGAGGATTTCTGGGCTATTTCACCATAAACTTATTTCCAAAGTAATAATATTTTGAATTAGTGTAAGGAATTATTTCTAGTAACAAAAATACAGAATAACTCAGAAGACACTGCATTATTTAGTATTTGAATCATGGGTGTAATTGGCTTTTAAAAATTAAGAGAGCTTATAAATAGAAAAATCACCGTTTTATACTATAGTAGTTTACCTTAGTTTATTGAAAAGAAAGGTTTGTGTTATTATGTTTCTTTTTTGTAAGAATTTTTAAATTTTATGTCTTGTACTCTGAGTAACTACTTTGAAGATAATGATGCAAAGTATAAAAAAAAAAAAATCTCCAAAACCAAGAATTAAGACAGACAAAGGAAATAGAGAAAAGATGGTAAAATTCAAAATCTCGAAAAAGAAAAGTCAGACACAAAGTAAATATGAAAAAGATTAGAAGGTAGGCATCAGGCAATAAGCAATAGGAAAAAGTCACTAGATACACCATTTCTGAAGTAGACATCTAAGTCCAGGCTTTGCTTTCCTTACCTACTTTGCTAACTCAGATTCTGGTCTACTATTTAACATTAATTCTTACTCATTTATCTTCAACACTTTTCACAGTGACTCTATTGTTGCTTTATTTTAGAATGGTACAAGGGTCTCATTATAACTCAAAAGTAAATAGCATAAGGAATTGGGGGGTCTTTTTAATAACTTATTTTTTATTTGTACCTGTTTTCAGTACATATCATTCCTTGTGGGGACCTGGTACTTGTACATAACACATCTCAGTTATCATCTTCATCCTGTTCCCTTCTCCTCCCTCCCCTGCACCCTCAATCTCTTGAACCCCTGCCCTTTTGCAAAAGATCTCCTTGTTTCCTATTATCTATCTTTTATCTTGTTCTTTATTTACACTCTGGGTTTCTCATATAAGAAAATTCATGCAATATTTAAACTTGTGTATCTGATTTATTTCACTTAACATTATGGTCTCGAGGTGCATCCATTTTCCTAAAATGACTCAAATTTATCCTTCTTTATGGCACAGTAGTACTCCATTGTGAGCAAATACCACATTTTCTTTATCCATTTATCTGTTGGTAGACATATAAGTTGCTTCCAAGATTCAGATATTATGAATTGTACAGCTATAAAAACAGGTATGAACATATCACTGTGATATGAGGTCTTTAACTCTGTTGGGAAGATACCTAAAAGGGGACTAGCTGGGTGAAATTTCTAGTTTTAGGTTTTTTTGTAGAATCGCCACCAAAGATTCTCACATTCTCACCAAAGATGCACAAGGGTTCCTTTCCCCCCACAGTCTCACCAGCATTTGTTATCAATTTGATATCTTGATGATATCGATTCAAGTAAGATAAAATCTGTGTTGTTTTTTAAAGTTTTTATTTATTAGTACATGTTTGTAGTACACGATGTTTACATTCCTTGTGGGGAGTTGGTGCATGTGCACATACATCTTAATTCCTTTTCTCATGCACTTCCCTTCCCTCCCTTCCCCTTCCTTCCATCTCTTGGTTCCCTCCCCCTGTGACAATCATCTATCTCCCTATTATCTATTTCTTATTTTGGTCTTTATTCTTTGGGTTCTCATATAAGAGAAACCCCCAGGGCCAGGGATTTAGCTCAGTGGTTCTGCCACCTGCCCTGCAAGCACAAGGACCCAAGTTTGATCCCCAGCACCAAAAAAAAAGAGAGAGAAACCCCCAGTGTTGTGTTTAGTTTGCATTTCTCTAATGGCCAGCAATGTTGAACATTTCTTCAGGTGTTTGTTGGCCATTTGTACTTCTTCTGAGAAGCATCTATTCATTTTACTTGCCCATTTTTTTATTGGATCTTTAAAAAAAAGGATCCAGAGTATCATCAAAATTCTCTTACCCCTACTTTTCTGCTTTAAATATGTTGCTTTCTTTGCACAACTGCAAACCAATGTAAATGAATAATCCAAATTCAAACTCAAATTCACATCAAGAGATAAGGGCCAATACCATGACTTTGCCCTTGAGTAGGGTTGGGATTAGGGAGTTGGAAGGTTTCTCAAAACAACCAAGGCCATTAGACCCCAAAGGGACAAAGATAGCATGGGAAGATCACAAAAAAGTGGGATTGAGAATTATGATATAACTAGCAAACATTTGGCCAACTCAGGGACTGCTACTATTTTTTATAGAATGAAAAATATAAAAATTAAAAACACAGGCTCTAGCAGCAGGGAAGCACATTAGGGCTCTGATTACTCTGTCAAAAATAAACGCTGTCCAAAGTATAGTTGGAAGATTTGGAAGGCTGCCCAGCCCATCTACAGCAGCTGCAAGTCCACAGGGAGCTCAACCAGCAGTGGTGCAGGCTCAGTGCTAGGTAAATATGCTAGCCATGTGAAGAGATGTACGCAATTTAGGTGAAAGCAATGATAAAACCTCCTCTGGAATGAGTGGCTGGGGTCCTTTAAACTTAAAAGTACATGTATATATGCATGCATACACTTGTTCAAATGGCAATAAAGGCCAAGGTGGAAGGAAGGAATAAATGCCAGCCAAGAGGCCATAGTACAAAGAAGCTCATACTGTGCAGCCTAGAGACAAAGGCAGATGGAGCACAGCACTACCCAGACTCAAGTGTCTGCTGCACAGAAAGTCCAGGGATTATATCGAGCCTCTGGTGAGCATCAAGCATATGGGGCTGGGATGTTATTTAGATTGTTCCCCACACATAAATGTCTTTTTCTGATTTCCACATACTTACCCATATATTAGAAGATACTGGTTCAACTACCTGTAAATTTTTTTATATCTGTGAATCTTCATCAACATGCAATGTTCTTAAGTTACTATGCATCTGTCAATCAAAACATTCAAAACTGCTCACTGAAGCAAAAAATGTTGTGAAGCAATTTTTAAGAATGCTGTAAGCAGGCATGTGCAATGAAATACAACAATCCCAACTATCTAATTCCAATGAAACATAGGAAACTACAGAAATAAAACAACTTAAAATGTCACCTGATTTATTATCAATATTACTTTATATAAGTATTTTAGATACTTGACCACTAAACTAGACAGTGGCTTTTCAAATACAGTAGAGCACAGCATTATGTGACATTCTATCAGAATAGGACTCTTCAATGTAACAAAAATTATGATACCAGCACAGAAATAAATAAATATGTATATAACAAAAAGAAATCTTGGTAGTTTTACAATGGCTATACATTCTTTATTTTTTCATGTAAAAATGCATTTTTTTATTTTATGAAAAAATAAAACAAATTTTCATAACCAAATAAGAGAATGACAGTAGTTATTACATTGTGTCTCATTATCTTCAAAGCAGTACTCAATACAAGACATAAACCAAAAAGATTCTTACAAAAAAGAAATAGATAACACAAACTTTCAACAAATTAAGATAAACTTCTAGTATAAATAAAACAAATTAGCACATATATTAAAATATTTTTTAAAGCAATGGAGTATGTAATTTGGAGAAGTATGTAACTTCTCCCTACTTCCTATTTACCTGTCTTTTATTTTGCCATTTTATATACATATGTTCTCACAAAAGAGAAGCCACACAATATTTGAGCTTGTGTGTCTGACTTATATCACACATTTTACAGGTATATTCTTCAAAACAAGGAGACTAATTGCACGCCCATTTACAATGGACTGTACTTACTTTTTTCTAGCCATTACATAGAAAGGGATATTATGCAACTTCTGAGGCCAGTTTCTCTCTAGCCTTTTTCTCCTTTCTCAGATCACTACCTCTGTGGAAGCCAATACACCCTGTTACAAGGTCACCCAGCAGAAGTCTATGTGAAGGAGGCCAGCACCCACCAGCCATGTGAGTAAGCTGGTTCCAAGACAGATTCTGCACGCTGAGGTAAGCCTTTTCATAACTATAGCTTGGCTTGAAACCTTAAGTTTAACCTTAAGTAAAGACCCTGAACCAAAACAGTGCAACTGAGCTACTCCTATATTTCTGATGCATGGAAACTGTGAGAGGATAAATATTTTAATTCACTAAGTTTTGGTATAATTTGTTTAGAAGAATCAACATAATATTGAACTCAGAAAAAAGACCCAGTGACATAAAGAAGCATGGTATGGTACATGCCAAAGACAACATTCACATTATGAGGAAAGGGAGTTAAATTAGCAAATGATGTTGAAACAGCTAATCACAATATGAAGGGGAAAGGCAGTCTTTTAAGGGTAGAAAGAGAATATTTTACAAAACCTAGAAAGCAAACTAAGAAAATTACAAACAGAAATACAAGACCTGTGGAAAACAATTAAGAGAGCAAACTTACAATCAATTAGATGATGGTGGAGCCAAGCTATAGAGTAAAAGCACAGAAAATCTATTAATTGAAGTAAAATAAAATTTCCCCCATTTTGGAAATGATAGAGCTATCCAAGTGGAGGAGACAGTCAGTACCTCAACTAGACATGATGTTACAGTTTAGATCAAGAATGACCATCCGCACAGAGGGGGGGTTCTCTCCTGTGCTCTGAAGCAGCATTTTTGGAAGGTACCTGAATTTCAGAGTTACTATACATGACTTGCTGTTAGGAGTTGGGGCCTGGGTAGATGCAGATCCCAGGGGACATGACTGGAAGTGTATATTCTTCTCCTGGCTTCTCCCTTCGCTCTCTGCTTCCTGACCACCATGACATGGTGAGCATCTTTCCTCTGTGGCAGGCCCTTTCCCACCATGCTGTTTCTGCATTTGCACCTGCAACTGAACTGAAACTTCTGAAATTGTGAGCCAAAATAAACCTCTTCTCTGTTAAGTTGCAGGCAGTGCATACTGTGTCCAAATTATGAAGAAAATAACTAAGACAGATTTTGGTACCAGGAGGAGTGGGCTTATTGCCAAGACTATACCTGATCATGTGGCTTAAAAGCCTTCAGAACTTATTCATGAGAGGAGTTCAGAATGGTCTGGAGATGCCCTAAAATGCTATAATCTCCGCTTGATGGGAAATTCCGATCAGAGCTCAAAAGACCAGAATGCTCATAGAAATGCAGACAGTAAAGTCCAGGCTCAGGAGCTGGGAACAAAGACTCCATGGGCAGCTGGACTCAAGACCACGTGTGTTAGGCTCTGGCAGAAAATTTGTGTACATATTTTTCATGCCTGGAGTCTTTGCAGGAGACTGAGATTAAGGATAGCGGACTGATGAATCTGGCAGAAGAAATTTCAAGACAAAGCAACACTGAGGTTGTGGTATGGGTACTGCTGAGGGCTTTTAGCAAGGTCTGTACTAAAATCAGAAGCAAAAGAGCCCATTTGAAAAGTTTTCAGTTTCACCAGAAAGGAAATACCTGCAAAACTGAAGCAGAGGCAAGCATCCTTGCTAAAAAGATTTGCATTAAAAAGGACAATAAGAAAGATGCCTCAAGGGTGCTCAGAAATCAGCAAGACATTGCCCTGCCCAAACTCAAGGGTGCAAAAGTGAAAGACTTTGTGAAGAAATCCCCTGGTCTCCTTGCTCTAGAGGGGCCACTTCGGGACCTGGTTCCCAGAGTTCATCCATCCAGGCATTCCAAGGCTATTACAGCCATGATCCAAGGACTTAACACTACTGCTCTAGCTGGTGGCAAACCTTGGCAGCATCTGTATGGTTCTGGTTTTATAGGCATGCAGAACACAAGAGTTGTGAGGCCAGAGTTTTCCACTCAGATTTTAGAGGAAGCCTGGGAAACTAGGCAATGTGTTGCTAAGAGGGTAGTACATGAAATTGCAAGAATAAAGCTAAAAGTACAGTAGAGACTCCAGGAAGTTAGAGATGCTGGAATGTGGAATATCTGGTGTTAATTTTTTGGTGACTCTTAGAGATAGACTAAATACATTTACATAAAAAGATCCACCTGAGTCTTTTGGGGTCCAAGGGAAGCATGTCATGGTTTTGATGAAAAATGACCCTTCAAAACTCTCATGTGATAGGGGAGGTACTTTAGGAAGGTGATAGGATCATAGGGGACTATACCTGACTTGGATCTGTTTACAAGCTTCCACTGGTTTCCAATAATCTATTTCTTGTCTTATTTTCCTTATGGGACCTTAATTTTTATGGGATGATATTGCAGAATTAAAGACTTTCAGAATGCACAAATGGCATTAATAGTAGAAATATTTTATTCATTATCATTAGTAATAGTATATAATGATTGGACCCTTGTAGATTTTTTAATACTACAAAAGTGAAGGGAAGGAGAAAAAGGAAAAGAGGAAGTGGGGAAGGAAGAAACGGAATGAGAAGAAAAACTTTACACTTCATTTTTGCTTAAGTGATAATTTCTAGTGAAAAAAATTAAATGCAAAGCAAAATAGCCTCATTTTCTTAATTTATACCACATATTTTGATATCTATAATGTATAAAAAATGGTCTTTGTTCCACTAGACACTAAAAATCTAAAACAGAGAACTAAAATTATCAATTAAAAAAGGGGACTGATCCAATTAAATTTAGAACAAAGTATCTATACAGATAATGAATATTACACATTGTTCTTTGAATTATTACAGCCTTGTGTTTTGATTAAAGGGGCCATAACAATGAAGAAAGATTTTATAAAGGTGAGAGGCAATCAGGGGTGTTATAGAGAGACATTCTGCAGTATTCTATATTCTCTGATCCTTCTACACTCAAAGAATGACTGTCATCCAAACAGCTGCCCCACAATCAACATGGTAGTTGGCCAAAGTGCTCTCTCCTGAAAAATAACAAATCATTCTAACTTCCTCTCACTTGAATTCTTCCAATTATTCCCCATTTCCCAGAGCATAACACAAGGCTGCTTAGATTTCCAAAATTAAATATGATTAGATACCTGCTCTTCCATTTCTATTCTTTTATTAGTATATCATACACCAACTGATAGCTGTTGTGTCAACTTGAATAAGAAATGCCCAACTGGGCTGGGGATTTAGCTTAATGGTGCTGCTGCCTGCCTCACAAGTGGAAGGTCCTCAGTTCGATCCCTGACACCAAAAAAAAAAAAAAAATGCCCAACTAATTGGATCAGCATAGTTCTGGGAGTTGCTGAATGGATTTACTGAAGACAGAAGACTCACCCTGGGTGTGAGTGGCATCAACCAAATAGACTTGTAGCCTAAACGGAATAAAAAGGGGAACGAAGAAGAAAGACTTGCTTCTGTTTTGTTGGAGGAGCTCCAGTCTTCACTTTCACCTTGGAAGTCATTTCCTGGCTTCCAGTGCAGACCCTTTAGTCTCCTGATACAGACTCACACGGGACACTCCAGTGAGCTCCAGCCCTTTCCCTTTTGACTGGATTCTTCAGAGCCAGCACGCAGAGAGCCCTTTTGCACTTTTCCACACCTGACTATGTGGGCGGCCACTGTAAGCTTAGCTTGTAAATACTAATATATTTATATATTTTTTATTAAATCTGTTTCTCTAGTGAGCACTGACTGATAAACCAACCAAACCCAGCCACATGTAATTTCTGGAATATGCCATGCTTATACTTGTCTGTGGGCCTTTATACATGCCCTCTCTTACATCTTCATCACTCCTCACAAATTGTTTTGGACAACTATTACTCATCCCTCAGGTTAGCTTAGATGTCACTCTACCAAGAAGTCTGTATTAGATGTCCTTGCCATGTATTCCCATGATACCCCATGCTTTTTCTCATTCATACTCCCAATTGGCTGCAGATTTTGAGAGCAGACACTCTCGTTCCCCATCATATTTCATTTTTATTGAAGAAAATAATAAATCACTTCCAATAATTTGTTACTAAAAATAATTTTTAAACATTAAATATTTTGGCTCCTGGGTGCAGTGACACAAATCTATAATCCCAGCTATTCAGAGGCTGAGACAGGATCATCACAAAGTCAAGGCCAGGCAGGGCAACTTAGTAAGATCCTGTCTTAAAATGAAATAATAAGGATGTGGGATGCAGCCCAGTGCTAAAGTGCTTGCCTAGAATGCACAAGGCCCTAGGTTCAATTCTCAGTACTTTGGTAAGGTAACTTCATAACTTCCTGTCCATATAGTGTACCTACATCATAGTCAGAAGCTGATGATGTAAAGACATAAATTCAGAGAAAGGCGCTGCCTAACCATATGCAAAAAATTTTGTGTCTGTAGTAAGTATGTGTGATAACTATCCTTCTCTCTCAAAGTTTTCATAGTTGAAGATATTTATAGAGAAAGTGTTTTTAATTATCATATAATCTGTGTGTACTGAAACATATATACATATATTGGACTTTAAGAAGTTGATTTTTTCCAGTAAATCATAGCACAGCACTCTTGTTTAAAGATAATAAAGATTACAAGGATCAAGTAATTTTCATAACACATTCAACTGCAAGGCATTGAGAACTTTAATTAAGTTTTTACCAAGTATTTAACTTGTTTTTCCTTAAAAGTGATTTCTTTCAACCTGTGCTCAGTGGTATCTGAAATTCCCCAAATGCTCAAGAGCTATAGGGGGCAGGCACTCAGCAGAGCTGAGCCCCAACCCCTGCCTCTCTCACAGCCACTCTGCTTCTCTCTCTCTCTGTCATTTTCTTTGTTAAAAATGAGATTCTTTGAAGAGGGGTTCACCACCTTAAAATAAGAGTAAGAAAAGCAAAAAGGTTAAAAACCAATGCCTTTAAGAATTAATGGTAGACTGAGGTTTGTCATGTAATTCATGCCCTAATTTCTTTCTTATTTCTTGATTAGATTAAATTCATCTCTGTCAGGCTCATAGGCCCTTATTTGTGACAAAATGAAAAATACCATTTGAATCCAAAACATAGGTTTTGAAGAATATATTTATTCTCAGATGCAGCTATTTCTAAATTTATTTATCTTATGTTTAATGGCATTATTTATGTGCCAATCTTCAAGTTAATGATTTATAACAAAGAACACCACAATAATTTAACTGAACAACAGAAAAGCCCACTGTAAATCCCACCTGCTGCTGTTTATATATTGTAGACAAATATCCTATTTCACTTTAATAACTGCTTAGTAAAAAGGTCACCTTAAAAGGAAAGATCCACCAAACTCACATTGCATTAGCAGTTTTAGCTACTTTGCAATCAAGAAGCTGAATCCAGGGTGCTTCAGTGTGCAGTGTTTAGAGGACCAGTGGGGAGAGCTCAGCCTGCCAGTGAGCACACTGAGGAGCGAGGAGCCCGAATGGGATTCCTCCAACAGAAACCTGTCACCATCCTGTGCACCACAGCACGGAAACTGTGGAAAGGCACTCACTCACTGAAGTCAGGGGAACAAATGCAATCAAGGCCCAGGTCTGTAACTTAAGTTGGGTGAATCCCAAACCTTTAAGGCTGCATCATATACTGATGACACCTACTGAGCTGAGAAGCCGGCATTTTCATCTCTTTGGGGAAACCTTACACAAGCCTTCTGACCCATGGTCCTCTCTTCTACCTCCAAACTCCTCTTGATACACTGGCCACACCCAAATTAAACACTCACTATGTTGGTTTTACACATACTGTACGCCCGTTCTTTCCATATCGTCACATCTCATTCTTTTCTCTAGAGAAATTTCTTAGAATTTTGCTAAGCATTTGCAGGTGCTAAATAAATGTACCTGGATGCTTAACTGTACATATGATTTATATTACTATTCATTTATAATATTTATAGAAAAAAGTTTGGTGTGATTGTGTAAGACACTCCATTTGCTTAAATGTCAGCCAGATTATAAGGGAGAAAATTAGTGCCCAGGTCCAACTGAGAGCCAGCCAGTTGTACTGAGAGCCAGCAATCCATTTGATACCAGTACCTCCATGTACCAAGTACCCATTCCCTTTTAGGGCTACACCATTTTTTTCTGCTACACATATTCAGAACCAAATTAGAAATCAGAGACTTGATTCAAGTCCAAGCTATGACTCAGAGTACACAATTAACTTCACCTATCTAAACAGACTAACTCCAAGGTTCTTTGCTCCAACTATGGATGATTCTATGAGTCTAACTCCATTTCTTGCATGTGACAATGTGCCTATCATCCTCATTCTCACTGGGCTCACACTCCAAGAGTATTTTATTTCTGACTTCTGCTACAAGGTCAACATATTAGTAAAATCATGTCCATATCTTCTAATAATTACTGTTAAATTTCATGTCTCATCTTTGCTTAATACCTGCAATCATTTATTAAAAACCCATGTTAAGTGGCTGGCTGGGTAGCAAGGGAGAAGATATATTCGGGAAAGCTTCTAGCACAGTATATTCATGCTTTTAGCAACACAGATAAGTATGACTCCATTTGCAAATAAACACCAATAGTAATAAATAAATTTAAGTTATTTTTATACTAGCAACCAAACAATGTTCTTTTCATTTTAATCAACAGCCTAGTGGCCCTAAGAATAATCCTGGTATCTCCCATTTTGTAAGAAACATTTTTATTATTATCTCATCAACATCAAATGATATTAGTGTCACAATGACTATTACAGCAAATGGCTTAGAAAGAAAATCTAGAAACAATTTTGATAGGTTTTAGTGTACATATGTGCTAGATAAAAATATATGAGCCACACAGAAATTTGAAGCAATTTAAATTAGTATCTATCAGTTTTGAATAATTAAGCTTTTCAGAACCTAATGTAGCTTTATTCTGCAAAAAACTCAGTCTGTCACCCAAAGACCTTTCCCTAGCCAAGTAATTTGTTATTCAACTAATTAAAAAGAGGCAATTTTACTTCTTCATATCAAGCAAAAACAGCCATAATCAAATCACACAAGGAAAGTCAGTTTTTAAAGAGAAATGTAGGTATCAGAATCTTTCAGGAAATATTTAAAATTTTATTTTTCCTGGACCAAAAATATATCAACATTTTGCTACATTTTGGATGCTAACATCAGTATAATTATTAAACAGTCATATAAAAACTTCTGACTAATAAGACAGTGAGATTTTGTTTCTTTTTTCATAAAGATAGTGATCGGCCATTAACAAAACCTGTCAAAATTATTATTCACAGTTATGATCAAATCTACAAACTCAAAAGAAAACATTAATTGGAAAAAGAAAAAAATTATAAATTAACAATTTTACTGTAAAACCAAGGAAATAAAATTTCAGGGTAGTAAAAGATTATTCATTTTGTGTTATCTAAAATATTACCTCACAATGTTAAAGAGAGTAAAATAAAATATTTTGTATCTGGGCATGGTGGCACAGGCCTGTAATCCCAGGAATATGCTCAGGAGGCTGACCAAGAAGGATTGCAATGAGTTCAAGGCCATCCTGGGCTACAGAGGGAGTTCAAGGCCAGCTTGAATTACAGAGCAAAACCCTGTCTTTAAAAATTTGTTTTGTTAATCTCATTACTTCATTTAACTCCTGCACTTATCCTGTTTTTGTCCCCATCTTTAAAGATATAAACTGATGCTCAGGGTGCTTAAATGATATTCCTAGGGTCACACAGATAGTAAATACTAGAGTTGAACCCAGATTACCTGACCCTGTAGCCCACGTATTTAGAGACTATTGTAGCTGCCTCCCAGTTATTCATCACTCCCAGTAAATTTCACTACTCTCAATAAACACAGGGCAGAATGAGTTATTGATTTCATAACTGCTACTGCAGTATTCATGTGCAACTTAATTGAAAAAGTGTACTGGATGGACAATTCAATCTACCATGTAAAATGTAAACATTCAAGTCTTCTTCAAATGAGAAGTAGAAAAGTACTAAATCTATATGCAATATCAATTAATGGAAAAATATAATTAGTGTTGTCTTTGGATTTAACAAGTACTGAAGACCCTTATTATCAAGCTGTCCCTTCAGCCATCTCAATTGCCTTTTAGAAATAAAAATTTCAGGGCTGAAACAAAAGTTGAAAGCTATGTGTATCCCAAAACATTGTGTCCTTTTCCAATTTCCCTGCTACACTTATTACCTGAATCTTTAAACACTCAAATAGGAGTTAAAACAATTCAATTATATGTATAAAATGTAAAACAAGAAACGCCAGAAAATCAATGTGACCTTTGAAGTGGAAGGTTTCTCACAACTATGTAGTTAATACTAGAAAAACATCTTACATGTTTAAAGCATCTTAGGTTTCAAGCTTAATTTTCATGTGTAATAGTCTCAGCAAATATGAAAGCAAATATAGCATAAAGCACTTAAAAGTCAAACACATTTTAAAAGTCAAAGTTTAATTAAGCTTAAGCTATGACGTTTCCTGTAGTAGTTACCTTACCTCCTAAACGTCCTATGTTAATGTGCTCTTTTCCAATACAAACTGATAGAACCATCACTACCCTACACAGTCACTTCCTGCAATTAGTAGTACCCATTAGTATAACACACTAATCCTCAATTTGCCCATCTTAATTTGAGAACAAAAATATGTATTGTTCACCTGGGGATACAGCAGTGCCAGCAGCAGTGCAGCACTTGCCTAGGAGTGCAAGACCCTGAGTTTGATCCCTGGGACTGCAAAAAAAAACACAACAAAGTGTGTATGCTCTGTGTGTGTGTGTGTGTGTGTGTGTGTGTGTGTGTCACAAAGCTAAGCCTCTCTCAGGGCCAAGGCCATTAATTAATCCCATGGCACTTGCCTCAACATGTTTTCTAACCAGCCAGACTCAGTGAAAAACACTTTGTATATGCATGTGGTACTAGGGTGAACCTAGGGCCTTTGCACTGAGTTATGTGCCAGCCTTTTTTTTTCCTTATTTTGAGTTAATAAATTGGCCAAGCTGGGTGTGAACTTGTGATCCTTTTGCCTTAGTCTCCCAGAGTGCTGGGATTACAGGCATGCCCCACCATGCTCTGCTCAAAAACACTTGTAACAAACATAAAAGTTGAATAGCTGGTACCATAAAATTAAATTTCATATAAGAACAAATGTTGCCTTTAGATCTAATCATAATTTGATAAAAGTGAAAGATATGCAAATCAATACTAACAGATGTCAAACTTCCCCAAACCAAATCCTACTTCAAATAAATCACCACTTTTACATTTTTTAAATTCCAAAATCAAATACCAATACCTGAGAATATATCCTTCTTTCTCCCTTTGATTATATTAAGAATTTCAAACAAAAGTTAAAAAGAAAATACTTTTCTTAGACTTTTTTCTGCACCTTTCCTAATAAGAGAGAAAAATTCTCAAGACAAATGAACTCTGAATCCCACCCTACCCACCTTTATTAAATAGTAGGGGTCCATGCCTCCTATTGAAATAGTACAGAACTCAAAGAGACCAAGGAAACAAACTGAGCAGTCTAATACCTAGCTAAAGGGCAAATTTCACCCTTAAAATTGAGTATAGTTCCAATCACCTCTGTGAATTCAGCTGGAAGGTTACAGCATAAAGAGACAAAACAGTAAAATATCAACGAAGAAACTAAATTAGCTCACCTGTCACAGAGAAAATCAATAAGGTCCAATGAATTTATATGTGCAGATATATTTAGGGAAAACTTTGGAACAAAATGTCTTTAGCTTTTTGTGTACTCAATATATTCTGCCCCACTGGCTGCAGAAATCAAAGAAAAGATGGCAGAGAGCAAATAGGACCCAGAGCAGCAACACAAGATGAGAGCTCTTGGGAAGATTACATTAAACATACATAAACCTGATATATGTGGGCTTTTTATTCGGAAAGGACTGTAACTAAGTATAAAATGGCCAGAATTAGTATGGTAAGAAAAAACACAGAGAATTAAGGATGACTGAAAGTGGTTCACATCCCAAAGAAAACAAAAATGAGACAAACTCAAGGCGGAAAAGGACAAAAAATTCCAAATAAGACAAAAACCTCAATGCTCTTTCCCATTCTGAGAGAAGCAAAATAAAGTACTGAGATAGGGTACAAGAAATAAAGACAGCTGGAAAGAAGACAAGAAAACTCAAAACTGAAAATTGTACTTTTAAGAAGACTACAATTTCTGGGGTCCAGTCAAAGTTGCCCACAGAGATCCACAAAGGCATTCCCTTGGTTAAATTTGCAATAAGTCCATAAACTGGCAGAAAAAAAAAAAAAAAAAGTAAAGACCAGGAGCCTGATCCTAAAATAAAGGAACAGGTTAAGAGAATTCAAATAATGCTTAAATTATTCACCTTAAAAAAAATAACCTGGGCTCATGCCTGTGAGATAGGCCAGTATCCTTCTCAGGGGTGGCCACCTTCTCTGGGGTTTCCAACCCCTGGGGCTGGAGAGGAAGATAAATGTTCCCAGTTCCAGGACACAGTGAGGGGGTTCTCTCTCTTCTCTTCTCCCCCCTCCCCCGAGTGTATACTTTCAAATTTCTGCCTAATAAGTCCCTTACATCTCATACTGAAACATCCTGAAAATTCATTTTCCATGATGGAAGCCAGCAAACCTGCAAACTTACTCCACAACATGGGTGGGTTAGAGTTCTTCTCTCCACTTCTTGGACCCTGTCTGCCGAAAGTGCAACACCAAGAACAAAAATATCTAAGGAAGGATGGAAGAAACAAGATAAGTAGAAAGGAGACAAGGAAAATCATATCCTGAAATTAT
The DNA here is from genome assembly GCF_053883595.1 of Heterocephalus glaber. Classification (NCBI taxonomy): domain Eukaryota; kingdom Metazoa; phylum Chordata; class Mammalia; order Rodentia; family Bathyergidae; genus Heterocephalus; species Heterocephalus glaber. The sequence continues at coordinate 17,830,766 of NW_028258156.1, read as the reverse complement.
ACTTTCAAGAAGACTGCAGCTTCAGGACGCAAAGTTACTCGAGGTCATCCAATACATGCACTGCATAGGCTGTTTATGCTTCTTAGGCTTTGGGGTTCTGTATGTTTGATTTTGGCTTGGGGGTTTTTATTTATTCTTCCAGGCCCATCACATGCAAAGTCCATTAAAGATACTATAAGTCTATGAAGTAGCTCAGTAGACAAACTAAAGGACAGAAACCTGACCTTAAGATAGAGAAACAGAGTCAAAGGTTTTTAGGAACCTTTGGAATGTTTTTAGGCATAACATCTTCAACAACCCATCTTTAGAACAAAACAAAGAAGGAGCAAGTCACAGCCCATGATGAAATGACACAGCAAGCCGCCATCTGGCCACAGCCATCCGCCAACTTGAAGCCAGCTGTACATGCTGCTTCCCCTTGGCACAGGGCAGCAGAGGTAGGACTAACCGACCAACCTGATCCTGGACAAGGCCAATGGCCAGGGAGAGGGGGTAAGCCCAGAGAGCCAGTACAGAGAAAGTACAGACCTCGCCAGCAGCTTCAAGGACTCCAGTGTTACCCTCCCAAAGTGACTGAGCAAAAGACAACCACAAGAGACTGCTGCAGGGAAGGTGCAGGCTAGACACAGATCCCTAAGAAGTTTAAACTCTGGCCAGGAAGGACATGGGCCCTGGCCTTGGTAGTGAGAAACCAGACACAGTGAGTGTTGATATTAAGTCCAGTCTGCTTGACCCCTCATCCCATGGCCTACATCTATCACAGGGCAGAGGGCTGATTGCTTTCTCCATCTACCAACACGGGCAAGGACGAGCCCCAGCTTGGCCAGTTCCCACAGTCTGGGGTGAACAAACAGAGCAACCTCTCATACAGGGAGAGATCTTCACAAACCCAAATGCCCTAAAGCTAGGAGGGAAAACTTGTGACTTGTAGGATTCAAGACTACAAGTTATGGAAAGAAATGACTCATTCAAAAACACAGAGGAATATTTTTACTCAATCTTTTAAAAAAATCTTTATATATTTTTTATATATAAAATATAAATTTTATACATTATACAAATAGATATAAATTATATATTTAAATATAAATTTTATATAATATATATAGGTATGGGTACGTTATTTACAAATATTTAGATTAAAGCAGTTACATCAAATGAAGAGTACAACAGTCTGAATAAATCCTTCCATCACAAAACAATATTTTTATATTTTTCTTTATGTTTTATTATTTCTCTTTCCTTTATTGGTTCTTGGGGGAGAATTTTTTTCTCCTTTTTTATTTTTTTCACTTTTTTCTTTTCTCCTTTTAACTTCTTTTCCTTTTTATCTTTATTTCCCATAATGTATTTTTCACTGTTTTTCTTTTTTCCTCTTTTTCTATTCTTTTCTGCAACTATGTCTTATTCTCTAAAATATTCTCTAAAATAATAGTTAATTCCTATTATCCTACACCTTTCATTTTTTACTTAGTAATATCTCGAAGCTATTCCATTTCAACATATGTAACCTGCCTTATTCTTTTTAACAATTCCTAAGTATTCCACCATATGTATCATTAATTTAATGATCCAGTTCCCTAAGAATGAGCATTTGTTTCCAATTGTTGCCAAAAATATCCTCAAATACATATTATTTCACATAAGTATAAAATGCTTTGGATGAATTCTTGTAGAGGAGTCAAATAATAATGTGTATTTTAAGTTTTGGTAACTACTTTTACATTGAAAAGTACACAGACCTCTACTCATTATTAGCAATGATTATACTGCCTAGTTCCTGATACCTTCAGTGATATAATGTTTTCAAAATTTGTTTCCTTGCCAATTAGGTTTTAAGAGTTATTAAAGTTTTACCTTATAGTTCTCTTGTTAGGAACTACTCATATTTTTCATATCTTTGTCCACATTTCCATTCAATTGTTGGTCTTTTCCCCTTCAAAGCTATTTTTGTTTGTGTTTTGTTTTGGTTTGTTTTGCTTCATTTTGTTTTGTTTTTTCAGGTACTGGGGATCAAATCCAGGGCACTCTACCTCTGAGCTACATCCACAGGCCTTTATCTTTTGAGAGAGTTTTTCAAAGTTTCCCAGGCTGGACTCTAACTAGCACTCCTTCTGCCACAGTCTCCTGAGTAGCTGGGATTACAGGTATGCACCACTGTAACCAGAGGTGTTTCTTATGCATTTATCCAATTTGCCTTTTTCAGATTTTATATGAATTACAAATATTTCTTCTAAAATCTGCTTTTTTTTTTTTTTTTTTTTTTGGTACTGGGGATTGAACTCAGGACCTTGCTCTTGTGAGGCAGGCGGCAGAACCACTCAGCTAAATCCCCGGCCCAAGATTTCCTTTTTGATAGAATATTTTGTGGTGTTTTTTGGCAATGCAGAATCTTTATAAAGTTTCATAAAGTTTATTCCTTTCTTTAATGGTTTCTCTTCATCTCTTACTTTTTACCCCACAATCACCATAGTGAAAATGCTACCTTAGAAGATATTAGTTTCCCAAGTGGTGTACTTTTCATCATTCCCTCCACTTTCCAATTGATCCTACACACTTATCAGATTAATCTTCCTAAAACACTGTTTACCATGGTTCTGTAGTCAAAAATTCTTCAATTATTAATTCCCTAATGATTACAGATTACTAGCTGTACAATGTTCATAAACACCTGGATTAGTATTTAGGTTATCTACTATCTAACCTCAATTTGTATTTCCCATAATCCCCTACTATACCCAAGTACTTTATTCACTGACTCTAAAATTTAAAGAGAAAGACATTCCACTATGAGTCTGTTCAAACCAAATAACTTACTTTGCATATTCCTTCCTTCTAATGTTACTTCAAAGTGCTCTCTTTTCTCTTCCAAATCAGTCCAAATCACCCTGACTGAACAACTGTCTAGTGAGTAAGGACCTATCACACAAAGGTAGAAAATTAAGTAAATCCAATGAATTTTGTGCTACAGGAATATATAACAAGATGAATAGAGGCCTCTAAACTTTCAAGCTACATCTGAAAAATTAGTTTTGAACCAAATTTAAAAATTAAAGGCCAAGTAAACAACAATTTATTGCCCACAAATTAGTCTGACTAGAGTATAAAGTGCTGATGCTGAAGTAAAAGATAAAGAACAAAAGAGGCAAGAAGGCCCAGGTAGGAGAAGGTCTTTAGACCTATTTAAGCAAATGTTTACCTTAACCTGAAGACAAGTTGAAGCCACAGAACCAGTTTAAGCAGAATGAGTTCTTCACAGAGGAATTTTATAAAGATCACTGACTGCAATCTTGAGCACAAGCAGCACTTAAATGTCCAGACTTGAAATTGATTCAAATATCAAATATATCTTACTTATCCAAAAAATCAATTTAACCTTTGTGGAATAGAAAGCTGCAGAAAGGTAGAGGAAGGTAATATGCTGCTCTACTTCTTTGCTAAGGTCATGAAACAATTATTTTCTCTATTCAACTTTAAACAAACAAACCATGTTTGAGAGTACTGATGATACAAAATCATAGTTGATGCTCTGCATTTTTTCATAAAATCCTTTTATGCCATTCACTCAACAATTCCATACTTCCCCACTTCACGTAAAACAAACTGTTATATCCTTCATTTATCTTGTTTTTAAGACCTAGTAATAAATGCCTATGAATAGTTCATGAAGTATTAGGGTCCCACTAAATTTCCCCACATTTAGTTTGAGTAGTTTGAGCCCAGGTGCAGGGATGGAACATTATGTATCCTTCATCCATTTTGATTCTCTAAATTGTCATTATCTATGGCTGCTACAAAGAAATTTTGTACCAAAGAAGCACATCCAAAAAGTGAAAAGTTGTTCAACTACATAGTTCTCTAGAATGCGTGTTAAATTTTTTTCCCCTCATTCTCAATAAATCAGGTAAGACCTAATTGGTCATGTCCTGTCTTATTTGCTAGTGACAATTCTTTTTTGATTCCCCATGTCTACCTTGGGGGTTAGTGGCTGAAGAGTCATGAGAGCTTTAGAATCCAGGCTTTTCTTTCCATAAAGAGAAAATAATGTATCTCTGACTCTGTACAGAATGCAGCAATATAATTCCTGCTTTTCAATGAAATGCTGACAGCTAGGTAATAAATATGATTAGAAGCAAGCATACAAGCAGAACATCCCAAAGTATACATACCTTTCATACGAAGACACAAGCAGATTTAATCAATGAGACATAGCCAGTAAAAAAGTCATTTTTTTCCTCAGATACAGCTAAAAAACCATTTTTCTTTAGTAGTCTTGTTAGTCCAAAATCATTATTTCCCTTTATTACTTGGATGTAAAACTAAAAAAGTAATTATAACAGTGAAGACAGTAAACAAATATGATTCGCTAATCAAATCTTTCCTCCTTTTTTTAAAGATCTTGCTATGTTGCCCAGGCTAGCCTTGAGCTTGTGATCGTCCTGCCTAAGCCTCCCAAGCATCTGGAATGACAGGCACGTGGTACTGGCCTTTCTTCCTGTGTACTAGGGATTGAACTCAGGGCCTCGGTCTGTTCATGCTCATTGTTATGGTTTAGATCTAAAACGTTCCCCCCAAAAGTCCCATGTTCTTAGACGGTGACTGGTTCTTAGGGACATCACTCATCAGTGGATTCATTCATGGATGCATCCAGTAGCTGCATGTGCTGCTAGGAGTTGGCGCCTGGTTGGAAGTAGGTCACTGTGGGTGTGACCTGGAAGGGTGCACTCTTATATTCTTGTCTCTGGCTCTTGACTTCTCTCTCTGCTCCCCAGCTACCAAGAGGGGAGCAGCTGTTCTCCATCACACCCAGCTGACCTGGAGCCAGCCAACCATGGACTGAATCCTCTGAAAACCATAAGCCAAAAATAAACCTCTCCTTTACGTTGAGGGTTTCAGGTATTTTGTCCAAGCAACAGGAAAGTGAATAACATACTAGTCAAGCATTCCAACACTGAGCTATATCCCTATCCCTCACATTTCTTTATAATAAGTTAAAATTCACATAGCTTTATCATTGTTGTTATCATGGTTGTTGAGACAGGGTCCTCACGAAGTTTCCAAGCCAGTCCTAACCTCACAAGTCTCCAGCCTCAACCTCAGAGAAGCCCAGCTCGCACACAGGCCTCGTACTGTCTGCAGAGATAAGCTCGGCTCATGTTCACATACAGCAAAGCTGGCACCTGAATAGAGGTTTCTGTAGCACAGTTCCACTTCCTTTTCATTATGGAACTCCACTTTAATATGTGGAAATTTAAGAAGGATTTAGCTGAATATTCAGAGACTATTAACATCATGCAATAATATACACCAGATAGACTGCAAATAATTAATTCTCTAATACACTGTTCAGACCACAGATCTTCTCTTACATGTGAGAAACAGACGAAAAAAAAACACAAGCTTATTCCTTCATAATGTGCTTCAAACTACCTATACAGTTACATAATAATAGTTACACTCCATTGCATAATAACAATGCTAGTTTTTTAACCAACTAAATAATAACTATTTGTTACTTGACTCTGACACTAATAAAACTATTAAAGCAACTATTAAACAAATAAGCTTCCAACTATGACATTATGGAAAAGGCAAAACTAGAGATAGTAAAAAGATCAGAAATTTCTAGGAGTTAGAGAAAAGGGAGGAATGAAGAGGCAGAATGCAGGACCTTTTAGGGCAGTGAAAATACTGTGATTTTATGATTATTGGTACATATCATTATACGTTTGTCCAAAACCACAGGATGCACATCAAGCGTGAACCTTAATGTAAACCATGTTCTCTGCGTGATAATGCTATGCCAATCTAGATGCATTAATTGCAACACACGTACTACTGTGATGGAGTGAGTTGATAGCATGCATGTGTGGGGGCAGGAAGTACACAGGAAGACTGTACCTCCTACTCAGTTTTGCTGTGGCACCTCTAATCTTTTCCTAACAACTGTTACTTCACAGGTTCTCTATTACCATTCAGCAAAGAACACCCTTGGCCATCAACCTTACCCTTCAGTGCAGCTCTTCTCTTACACACCCATTACTCCTTGTGATGTCTAATCCACACTATTTTAGCCTGCTCACCCTCTAACTACCATAGGCAGACTAAGTCCAAAGACAGGGAGCGAGTCAGAGTCAGAGAAAAGATGGAGAAGGTAGGTAGTGGCTAAGGAAGCAAGGAATTCCTAAAGGAGGAAATGAATAGGAAAACCTGCAGGGGAGAGTAAAAAGATGAAAAGAATCTCAGATTGCTCTGAATTTGATTATTGGTGCACATAATTGGAAAACATATGAAATAAATTAATCCTAAAATACAAAATGTGATGACATTACAAACATTTGCCTTCTTTAAAAACTGTCGTTACTATACACAATTCCATAACTAGAAATGGACATTATGTTTACAATGTATCCTCAAGCTACAAAGCAAGATGATTTTTCAAAAAGTGACTGTAACTGCTACATTTTTCAAAGGAAAGACATAAGAGTGTATATGCCAAAGAGCTATTACAAAGAACTATCTCAGAATAGATTTTTGGAGAAAATTGCAAAGATTAAACTTTTATGATTTATTATATGGATTAAAGTTGTACACTTTCATCTTCTGGGTATTTTAAATCTAAGAAGTCAAAATCACACTATGAGTTACCAAATGGACAGAAGAAATTCAACAAATCTTGAAGCCACATAAGAATGACTAATGGGGGTATGTGATTCTGTTTGCTTGCTTACTTTGGTCCTCAGTGAGGAAGCCAGGCTAAGCACCAGCTATCCAAAATTACGGGCACCAGTGGCAAATTAGAGACCTCTGAAAGACAAGCCTGAAGATAGATGGGCAAGAGACACCACTATCACTGTTGTGGCCACCGGAGCAAAATACAGCCTGCTTTATCTGAAGTTTCAGGGGAGGCACAGGGGTCAAGGTTCTGTCAGAAATCCAATTCAGATAAGCAAATAACTGTGAAACACCAATGAAGACCAAGGCATTTGGTAAAAGGTACTGGAAGTCACTGAAAAAAGACATAGCCCCCACCTCTGAAAGTTTCCAGTCTAACACAAAGGAAGACAAGTCTACAGATAACTATAAGCCAGGCAAAACAGACCAAATGCCAAAAGAGAGGTACAAAGAACAAGACATTGAGAGATTTCATCGAAGATATGGCCTCTCTAGGATGAAACCTGATGCTACTACTCAGATGACCAAAGGTTCTTGCTACCATAACTGTATTTCATATTTTTCCCCATTCAATGTACTACTTTTACACCAGCAGATGAGGAAAACTTGAAAAACACTTCCTTGCTCTAGTTTATTATTAAATGGGAAGATTTCTTAAACATAAAACAAGATAGAAGATAAAGACAAAAGATAAAATTATTTTTAAAAAACAAGAAGATAAAAGCTTTGGACAGGCAAAGGGTGTTGTAGTACTAACATGACACAAAGCATCGTAATTCAATTGCTTTTTTTTTTGGAACCAGGGATCAAACTCAGGACCTTGTGCTTGCTGAGCTAAATCCCCAGCTCTAGTAACTCAATTTCCATTCAGCCTCAATTTTAATAGTCAAGTGGAACACTATCATTTCTATATCACATTTATATGTTGTTTTAATGATTAACCAAGGACTCTCACATAAATTCGTAAATGAACCTCAAAGCAATCCTATTCAAGGTGAAGATGGCATCACTCATGCAACCAGTCTCCACAAGATGATCCTCAGGGATCCTTGCCTCGTACCCTCCTATAGCTCCTCCACATATTGAATCAGAGCTAGTCCAGGAGACCAATAGAATACATTAAAAATAATGAATGCATCATGAAAGGGAGTGGACACATTGGTCTACTGGATCTTGATCTGGAGGAAGCCATCTCCCATAAGCACAGCTCCATGGAAAGCCTTCGTGGAAAGGAACCAGCCTGCCAACACCAACTTGCCAGCCACAAGAGCAGGCCACTGTGGAACTTAATCTTTTAGCTTCAGCCATGCTCCATTAACTGCAGCCCTTGCTGATGTCTGACAGTAACTTCACGAGTCTTTGAACAAGAACTCCCTAAATTACTGACCCACAGCAACTAAGACATAACAAATGATTGCTGTTTTCAGCCACTGTTATGGTTATATCTAGATGTCTGCCCAAAGCCTTGTGTACTCAAAGGTGGGGCTTTTTGAAAGATGATTGGATTATGGGGCTCATAGCTGGCTAGCTGTTAGGGGGTGGGGCCCGGTCTGAAGAGACTGGTCACTTGGGGCAAGCCCTGGAAGGGTTTATCTCCCTCCTTGGCTTCTCCCTTAACACTCTCTACTTCCCTGCCACCATGCCATGAGCAGCTTCTTCTCTGCTATGCCCTCTGCCATGCAGTCCTGCCTTGGAGCCAGTGGAGTATGGGTTAAAACCTCTACAAACTGTCAGCCAAAATAAATCTCTCCTTTCTTTAAATTGTGGGTGTTGGGTATTATATGTCAGCAATGAGGAAAGTGATTAAGAAAGCCACTAAGTTCATAATGTTACAAAACAATAGAGAACTAACGCATCCCAATTTTACATATAAGGCTCAGAAAGACTAACTCATCTACTATCACAGAGAAAAGCAAACAGAAAAATCAGATCAAGAACCCTGTCCTTAGGCTTTAAGTTCCTTTTTGTTATTTTAAACAATACCACTCCCCAGTTAAAAGAAGCTACAATACCAAAAGGTATTATAAGGTATTATGTAATGTAAAACAACAAAAACTAAAAAAAAAAACCAAAAAAAAACTATAATACCAAAATTCTTCCATGATTATATGACTGACACTAATATAAAAGGCTTCCCACAGGCTGAGACACAGCATATGTCCCTGAATATTTAATGGACATAATGGGACCTACAATATTATTGAATTTGTGTGGCTCCACAATACTCTGTGGAGGTTTTACTATCTCTTGGAATTCTGCCATTTTTTAATGCCTTAAAAATAACTTATTTATAGCAATTTAGTACTAAACAATTATATTGACATTGAACATATATGTGAAGAAGTGCTGGAGATTGAACCCAGGATCTGGCACATGCTAGGGCTTGTACTCTACCACTGAGTTACAAATCCAGCACCTGAGATATTTATACACATTATAATCTTAATCATAGAAAACATTTGTGTAATTGTAAATAATTAGAATTAATACATCAGACTTGAAATGCTCAACTGCAGATTATTTCCTTAAGTATTTGCTGTTTTGCTTCAGGTCTTCAGCTTTTTACCATTCACAAATATAGTAAAATACGTCCTCAAAACTCTCATTATGGCCAAATATTAACTCCAAATCCATAAAATAATTACTATCTTGTACGATAACATAGCCAGCTTAGCCTTTCCACTCCTAGAGGTCAGCAAAATATTCCATTCTTATAACAATATCTCTAAATAATGTTCCTTAAAACAACTCACCTCTTGTGACTGGTATAACTGCAAAACAGGCAGGACAGGTATACTACCACCACATTTTCCAATCAATGATAGGCTTAGAGAAATATAAGTAACTTGACTAAGGACACACAGCTATTAGAAGAAAATCCAAAAACTTAACCTACAGTTGTGTTTTGTTTTAGTTTTCTCAAAAATCCCACCTGAACAAACCTTGCAGTCATTCCCTACCTGACTACCATTAGAACTCCCGGGATGCTTTAAAAAATATCAGTACCTGAACCTCACCCCCCAGATACTGTGATTAATTACTCTCATCTGTTTTAACTGTCTACCATACAACAAACCAGTGGTGATAAATGCACAGAAAGCTTATGTCACAAGAGAAAAAAATTCTGATAAGTCTGTAAGTAAGCCAAAATATCTTTATTCCCTAAGAACTCCCTCAAAGACAAGCACATCTTGCAATGAGCCAAGCAGAATAAGAAAAAAATTTAAAATAATTTTTTTAAAAAACTTTTTGCTGTTACATGAGGCCACCAAGAATATTTCATTCCTTTCATCTTACTCTCTGAACTTCAACACACCATACTTTAAGCTGTAGTTCAAACATCACCTCTATGAAACCTTCAAGAATACAACAAAATGAAGTCCATTTCTACATCCATCTTTCCTTGAACTCTGCCTCTATAACAGTACATATCAAGGCCTTTATTTACATTCCCATGTCTCTCAGTGACCTGAGGGCCCCTTAAGGGCAAGATACCTATCTTAGGCATCCTTCCCTTCTTACGTATCTTTGTATCCAGAATTTCGAACACATCAGATATTAATAAATGTTAGCTACACTGAATGATTTTTTTGTTTGGTATAGTTACTTCCCCCTTAGTCTCTTAGTAGATACTACTACGAAATTTTTCATCTTTTAATAAAGAAATGTAGACTTTTTCCACCTACAATTAGATTACAGAATAACATATCCAAAAAGGCCAGATGTGGTGGGACAGACAACAGTGGAACTCTGGGCCAAGAAAGTTGTGTGAAGACATTTAAGGGCAGGATCAGATATGAATTAAAAAGCAGGGCAGGATGAGGCAAACAGGAAGTATGTTAACAAGAAATGTGATAATCAAGAACTGGCCAAATGTATTAACAGTATCTTCCTTTCTCTAGAGACCCTTCCTCTCAGAATAAACACATCATCTCTCCCTCTCAAAAAAATAAAGTCTACAAAAGTGATCATTCTTTCTCATTCTTGGGCACATTTTAGAATCCAAATATTAGAACTGCCTGGGCAACTTTTAGATTTTGCAACCAGAATCCATACAAAGTGGTGATTCCATTTCCTTTGATTATATACCCAAAAGAGGGACTGCTGGGTCACATGATAACCCTATTTTTAATTTAAGAACTTTACACTTATCCATAATGGCTATACTCATCTTCATTACCACCAGCAGTGCTCTAGGGTTCCTTTTTCTCCCTCACAACACTGATTGTCTATTGCCTCTTTGCTAGTATCCATCCTAAAGGATGTGAAGACATGGAAACCACATAAGTATCCATGGACAGAGGAATGGATAAAGAAACTATGGCATAAATATATAATGAGACATTTTCAGTCTTTTAAAAAAAGAAAGACAAAGAGATCCTGCCATTTGCCACAACACAGATGAATCTGGGAGAGATTATGCTAATAGTATAAACACAAAAAGAAATACTTGTTTATATGTGGAATGACCTCATTTATATGTGAATCTTAAAAAACAGAATACAACAATTGTAATGGGGGAGAGAGGAAGAAATGGTGAGATGCAAGTCAAAGAATACAAAATAGCAGATATGTAAGATCAATTAGAGATCCAATATCCAACATGAGTACTACAATTAATACTGCAGTTGGGATTTTTGCTAAATGAGTATCTTTAGGTGGGGGCTGTAACTGCGTGAAATGATGAATGTTAATATTTTTCACTATAGTAACCGTTTTATTATCTATGTGTATTCCGTAACATAATGTTAAATACTTTATATGTACACAATAAGTTATTGACCAAATATCCTGAGAGACCCAAGCATGTCCACTGCCTATCCCACCTATTCTCCTAACACCCCTTTAACCATGAGTTTCTGCCCCCCACCATTCCCATGAAGCCAAAGACTCCTAACAGATACTTTATATTCTTCACCATACTGGATGATTTACAGTATTAAATTTTAACTGGATTCTACTTCTTAAACTTCTCTAGGCTATAGGCCTGAAAAGCTCCACTTTTCTTTTTCTCTTAGGCTCTTTGGCTAATTCTCTTTAGCATCTTTGCAGCTTTCTCTTTCTTGCTTGTCTTTTATATTTCAATACTTCTCTAAGACTTACTTTTAGCCCTTTTCTCTTCTTTTTTTATATAGTTCCTCTAACACTTTCATCCTTACCCACCCCTTCAACTACTCAGAAAACTATCTCTAACCTCTGCAATCTCTTGCCATGTTCCAGGATGCATATCCAGATGTCTCCCAGACACCTCCAACTCCCCAGTGATATGCCACAAGCACATGTCCAAAGCTCAACTCATCTTCTCCCTCATACTTGTCTCCTCCTTCCCTTCCCTCCTCACTATCCAGAAACCTAAGAAGTATTCAGCATCCTCATTCTTCCCACAAGCTTTAATTTTAGAAAGTTACAAAACCAATTCTCCCTCCCAGTAAATATTTTCCCGACATTCTGACTACTCTCTCCTCACTACATCCATCCTTGTCTGACCTCTTAATCTCTTTTCCATACTAACACACTGTCCTCAACGGCCTCCTTCATGGCCACAGTGATCTTTCACTATTCTTCTGCGATTCACTAGTACACAGGAGATGGGAAATACACACTGAATTGACTATCTAGCTTCATTTGCTTCCACTCTTGACCTGGCCCCTCACACGCTATTATGACTGACCTACATACAGAACATGCTATGTTCTCACAGAGCCACACAACTGCTTGTGCTCTTAGCTCCCCTTGGAAATGCTTTCTGCTGTTTGTCCAGCTGCCCACTCCTACTCAGCTTTCAAGTCTCAGCTCCAACACAACCACCACTAAAACCCTTCCCTGGCATTTCTATCAGGGATCAAGACCTCTTGCTAAGTTTCCATTGAACTTAAACCTACCTCAATCACAGCAAATAACAGACTATATTTAAACTGTATATAGACATCCATCGTACTACTACACTACAAGCTCCTTGGTTAAGCACAGTGACTTTTCATCTTTATATCCTCAGCACTACTTCAATGCATATTATAGGTTTTTTTAAGTGGGGGTGAGTTCATAACTGAACTGTAAACCAACAAAAGGGCAAGAAAATCAACTGAACTTAGCATATGGGGAAAACCAAACTTAACAGTGGACCCTCAAGTTACAACCAGCCTGACACTACAAACAACTTGAGTTACAAGTGGAATTTTAGTTTTAACTTATGATCACAGTCTTAAGTTATAACTTGAATGCCAGCTTCCAGATGGTCTCAGATAGATTTAACCCTAACATTACAACATCCTTTCCTGTATGGGGTTAATTGAGAAATCCTGGGCCAGTGTCTTTCTAACGACACTGAGATCTGCCTGGAAGAAAGTGTGGCCTACAATTGTACAGGAGAGACTTTGAAGGCAAATGAGCAACTTGAGTTACAACCAGCCCTCAGGAATGAATTGAATTCGTAAGCCAAGGGTCCACTGAACATTTATTGTTATGTCTTACTCATAAAAATGTAGAATGTACGGTTATTCAGGTATTAGGAAAGTGACGAAGAAAAAAAAAGTTGTATTAAACTAAGCAGGAAATAAGGAGCTAAGAGTTCTCAGTGGAACAGCTGATGAAAGATCAATAGCCAGAGAAAAAGATGGTTCTGAAGATGGTTCTTTCTGTGAGCTGAGCAGTTCATTGAGCTAAGTCCATGGGCTGTGCAAAAGTCCACGGACTTCTCTCAGCTCACCAGTACTCCCCTTTGTCATTATTCTGCATGTCCCTTTCCCAGGCCCCACTACCAAATCCCAGATCCCCTGAGCAACTCCCCTCCATTGGAGCCATAAGTCCTGGTTAGTGGGTTAGTCTGGATGTCAAATGAGAGGGTCTTTTCCTGTAGCCACGAAGGACCTAGAAGGAAAAAATGAAATGGCTGTGTACTAAAGACCTGTTTTGTGCCAGATACTTTGCTACTTTACAATCACTGAGTCTCACGTAACTATAATGATCCTATTTTACAGCTGAGAAATCTGTGACCACAGTCACAACAACCAAGCGGTGACAGAGCCCATCCCAAAACTCAAGACTGACAACCTCCAGGGCTTTTCTCTTCCCAGTCACTACCTCGAAATAGAGGGAGATGTGATCTAGCCATTCTAGGCTGGACCCAAGAGTACAATTTTCTCCAAAAATTATTATTATACAGATTAGAGTAACCATTACCGCTAACAACATAATGGGTACACAAAGAGTTTTAAAAACTTTGGTGTTCTGACTTGGAAATCTAAATGCTTATTAAATGCTTTATTACTGTAGGTTGTTAAAATTACAAACAACAATGGACTTTAAAATGAACTTTTGGTATAAACAGGTCTTTTAATGAGGCTTTTAAGAATATTTTTACTTCTATTAAACCTCAATGTAAAAATCACCATAGATAGAAACTATTTTGTCTTATAACTTGGGAGAACAATGACAGTAGAAGACACCTGTGGGAAATGTGCTTATCTGACCAGGTGCTCATTTTCGGTGTGCTTTCCTTTGAATAAAACATCATGCTAAACCCTATAGACCAGAGCTTGTAATGGAAATGCCATAGACTATAGCAGTACAGCTGATACGCCTATAATCTACTGACAGAATGTACTCCTTGGCAGAGTGAAACCAGATGTCTGGTGTGACATCAGATGTCTGTGGATTTGTCTTTCTCAGCTTCCAGAGCAGTTTTAGATACATTAAATACACAGCTTAGCTGTATATTAAATCCACAACTAGGCAAAATCATGACAGTTTGGACATGAAGCCTCAGCATTTTTATTGTAATTCTTATAAACCAAAGACATTACTAAAATAGAACTCCCAACTTTAAGCACTCAGCTAAACGCAGTATTATGTCTTTCTCACTTTGGTAACAGTGTCAGAGCTTTTTAAACACATTATAGAAACCCTTTCCCTTCATTTTCCAAGCTGACATTCTTTAAGCAGGGCTGCAGAATGATCTGACAGGAGGAAACTGAGCTGCATCTGGTGTCAGTCCTTGTCCCAGAAATTCCAGATCAGATGCAGCAGGTGATCTACCATGAAAATACATATACCCAGGAGGCTTAGCACCTATAGGAAAGTATTTAATTGCTTTCTACTACCAAAGGGAAGATCATAAGAAAGTAATGGGTGATCAGATAGAGAAACAAGGAGGGAAATTAACTATCTACATGCCAGGAACCATTTTTTTACACACTATTTTTTATATGTATTCATTGTTCTGTTTGACAGATGAAAAATAGGAGCAGATAAGTTTTAAGTGGACCGAAGTGGCACACCAAATAAAATAAAAGCCAGGATTCAACCCGTATCTAAAAGACTATAGGGGCTGAGGGTGTAGTTCAAAAGTAAAGCTTTTCCTTGCCTAGCATGCATCAGGTTGGGCACTTGGTCTCCAGTAAAAGAAAAAATAAATAGAAGACTATGAAAGGCAATCAACTTCTATGGGAGGATTTGAGGTAGAATAAGTGTTGGTAAATGGCTAAAATGTTGGAGGAAAAGGAAGAAACCTACAATTTTACAAAAAAACTGAAACATGTATATCTTATGTTGTATAGATGTTATATAACAGGTTTTTTTTCTCTCTCTCTCTCTCTCTATATATATATGCGAACCAGACATATTAATAGATAACTAAGCTGTATGTATGGTTAACATATGCTAAGCTGTATGTATGGTTAACATTTATATATGTAATATAAATTGTGTATTTAATGTGTATATAGGAAATAAAAAACTGAAGTAAACACCACATTGTTAACAATGATCATCTCAAAGTGAACTCATTTATTTTTTTTAATTTTTCAATCTTTCTCCTTTCTCTCTTTTCCTTATCCTCTCTTTTTCTATTTTCCTATCATTCCTTCTTACTATTTCTTTACAAACCCTTGCGTCGAGGGCTGACTTTCAATAGATCGCAGCGAGGGAGCTGCTCTGCTACGTACGAAACCCCGACCCAGAAGCAGGTCGTCAAGACTCATTTAATATTCCTGCAATATTTAATTCTAAACTTTGTTTTTTTACCTTATAACCAGAAAATGACAAAAGGATTTTTCTCAGTCGGATAAAGAAACAAAGCTAAATGCACAGAAACTCGTGAAAGTTAATAGTCTCCTTCAGTATTTATTTTCCTAAGTGCATCATCCCCTCTCAATGTTTTATATTAGGCCTTCATATGGAACAGTTCAAAAACTTATCCTCATATAATTATTGTACTTGTATAATATATTTATTACCCTGGAAAATGACTATAACACTATTCATTATAAGACACAAATCGCCATAGTCAGTCATGCTTGAACGTTTATTACTGGCTGTATTAGAAAGGCAGAATAATGATACTGTTCTTCTGCAACACTCTATAGAGACTCCAAACCATTAAGACCAGCAGTATAAGGATGTGCTCGTCCATTTACACATAATTATGCAGGAAATCTACAGAAAACTGATGAAAGGCCTGTCCCAAAATGGCCATCTTCACACAGTCTCATCTTTTCACCATTTTCCTTTTACAAATGTGTTCACCACATGGTAGAAAAGAGAATAAATATTTTCTCATTCAATATAGGAAGCTATCACCAGTAAACAACTATTTCCTGATTTCTCACAAATTATGTGGTCACTTTAGTGCACAAGGCAGGTTCACAAGCAGCCAATGCCAAGATGGTCACAGAGGGCAATTCTGGTTTTCAGGTGTTAGCATCCAGGAATGTGGTTTACTATATATATTCTTGCTTGTGGTTAACCTCAATTTAAATTTAGAATGTTTATTTAAACGTGACACACCCAAAGGGAGACCCAAAGGAGAAGAGCTGCGTTTCATTTCACCATACAGGGAATAGGGAAGCAGTGTGTTGGAGAAGTGATGGCAAAGTCCCAGGGAAAAACCAACTGAAGCGATCACACTGAAAACCCCAGGAAACGTCCTAGGACTTCAATGTGCTGTTTAACAAAAACTTTTCACAAGTGAACAGAATGCTTGTGAGGGGACAGCAAAGTGAAAGTCGTGAGAAAAATGTCCAGCCTGGTAACTTCTCTCCTCACCCAATTTCCTTTTTCTAGAATCCTGAGAGAAGATCCCAAAAGAACTTCAACACCTGTTAACACTGCTGCGGTATTAACATTATGCTTTTAGGTCCTAAAGGTTTATTTTTTTTTCTAAAGGATTATTTTTTTTAGTAGTCCTCTTTTTCAAATGTGAAAGTCCCTGGAGGAACTCCTGTTAATTATCAAGCAGGACCCTGATTCCTTAACACCTACCGTCTCAGGGATTAATCAAAGCTAGCTAATAAGCTATGGGAGGGAGACAGGCAACTCCAGGACCACGGATCCAAGTTCAAGAGGTGACAGGAAATCAGTTTCCCCTGGGGTCAAGGGACCAACACTGACTTATGCTCAAACTGTCAAACTTCCAGCCAACCCCACAGACTGTAAACCTGGAGTCTTGGGACCTGTGACCTTTGAATGTGGGCCCCAATGCTGATGAAAAGCAACCCTCCGAGGAGAAAGTCCTAGCTCCTTCCACCCGAGCCATCCTTACTTACCCTTTCTCCCGCTCTTCCTCGGTGAGAAGGGGTAAGTGGTTATTTTGTGCCCTCGCCCAATTTGGCCAAAACCCTAAAAGTGGAAAAAAAAAAAAAAAATGACAGAGGCAGACAGGTCCCTTAAAAATCCTGCGGTTGACCCCGTGGCGCTCCCACCCGCCCCGCCTTCCGGGAAGGGCCCACGGCGCCCCCACACGCCCAGGCCGCGGACTCCTCCGTGGGGACCGGACCCCGCGGGGAGCTGCGACGCCAGGCCCCGGGCCCGGGGAGCCGGGGAGGAGCAGCGACCGGGCCGGGGCCGCGCCGGCCTTGAGAAACGCGCGCGCACATGTCGCGGTCACCGCCGGACTCAGCCCGCCGCCCCCCTCAGGCAACGCCCACCCCGCGGGCCCCCCGCAAGGGTCCCGAGCCCCGACCCCAGCGGAGCGCGGCGTCGCGCCCGCCACCTCAGCCAGCCCAAGCCCCCCGACCGCCGCGGGCGCCCGCCGTCCGCACCAGCTGCGTAGCTCGGCCCAAGGGAAGTCCCCGAGCAGCCCGGCCCCGCCCCGCCGGCGCCAGGCCCCGCCTTCTCCCCGCCCACAGCGCGAGGCGGCCACGCGAAGCTCCGCCCCTGAAGTGTGGACTGGGTTGGACGAAAAACGGGGCGTGCATTCGCACCGTATCAGAAGACAAGCTCATGCAGCAAGCAGTTATGTATATGAGAAACGCTTGCTCTAAACTCAGCGCCGCCGCACTGACGGCGCCTGGAGCACAGAGAGCTGCAAATCTAGGGAACTATATGCCAAATAGCGTTTTGCATTTCATGTGTTTGAATGTCATGCATTTCCACACAGGGGTGGGCTTACACCTGAAATTACAACCCTTCGCTTAGTCAAAACTAAAACTCAAATTTGACACCTCGTATCAAACAATCACATTTCTAAAAGTTTTTCAACTTTTTTTTCAAAGTTCTCAGCGTTTTTACTATAGCAACTCTGAGAAAATTGATATACTTATTTGAATTAATTTGAAAGCATTTGAGATTGCATTTATATCTCCCGTTTTGAAAATTTGGGGAAATTTTGAATATGGATTGTGCCATTTGGAAAAATAAAACATTAATGTATAGTTATTAACCCAATTCCAGGTATACTTAAAATGAATGATGCACATCATCTTTTATTTAAATAATGTTAAAGCGAACTGAAAGTAAAAATAAAACAAGCAATTATGGTTTTAGTACCTCAATAAATACTAGGTTCTAAAATTACTGCATTGGAAAAGAATTTTAGGTTAATAAGCTCTTACTTTATTACAAATAAAATAATGCAAGTCATCTTGTTTGGGGTTTTAAAATACTAGCTTCAATCTAATAGAAATCAGGGCTTGTCAGAGAGATGTGTAATTTCAGGTCTGGGGTAAGATATATACATGATGAGCCTGGAATATCTTGTGCCACAAAACGAAGAATCCATTCACAACAAATAAAGACAGTCTCCTTTGACAAAAGGGGGGATAAATTGAGCATTTTTTAAAACGCATGCTGTTGTTTGAAAATGAACAGTAAAAATGTATGACTTCTGTTTTTTTGTTTTTTTGGGTTTTTTGGTACCAGGGATCGAACTCGGAACCTTGTGCTTGCAAGGCAGGCAGCGGAACCACTGAGCTAAATCCCCGGCCCTCATTTTTTTTTTTTTAAGAGCAAAAAAATTTATTGGAGAATAGGAATGGGGAATAGGAATAGCTCCTGAGAGGCAAGAGGGCACCGGAAAGTAGGTTGCCCAAAAATACATGACTTCTTAATGATGTGCTACACAGGACAGGCAGACAGAAGAGAGAGAAAAGGAAGGAAAGAAGAGAGGGAAGAGAGAAGGTGTGCAGTGTGGGAAGCAGAGACACAAGTTTGAGCCAAGTTTGGGAAATTTAGCAAGTTAGTGAGATCCTGTCTCAAAATATAAAATAAGGAGGTGGGCTAGAGACCTAGTTCACTATGAAGGCTCTAGGTTCAATCCTCAGTCCTGGAGAAGAAAAGGGAGAAAAGCAGAAAGAAGGGAGGGAGGGAGGAAGTGGGGAGGGAGGGATAGAGGGAGGGAGGGAGGAAAGAAAGAAGAAGTTCATTGCACAGTATGTCAGTTAATCTTAAATGTCAATTTGACTGGATTAAGAGATTCCTGGAGCACTGATTGGATCCCAAAGGTGTTGCATCATGGGTGGATTAGTCTACTGATGTGCATAGCTGAATGTGCTGTAAGGAGGAGGAGCCAGTTGGAGAAGGTGGACTTGGGGCCATGACTTGGGAAGGCATATCTCTTGCAGGCACTCTTGCCCTATAATCTGCTTCCTTCTTGCCATGAAGCAAACAGCTTTGCTCCACAGCATCTTTCTGCCATGATGATCTGCCTCATCTCAGAACCACAGCAATGGAACTAGCCAACCATGGACAGAAATCTCCGAAACCAGGAGCCAATAAACTTTTTCCTTCTTTAAATTGTGTAGGTCAGGCACTTTGTCCCAGCAATGAGAAAGTTGACCAATACAGACATTATTGCAAGTACCTGGCACAAACTCCTTCTTCTAAAATTGTCAGTTAAAAGAATTAGAACTTATAATGTCTTCTGTAATGAACTGTATTTCTGGAAACCAAATAGTTGTCATGGGGAAGTTTTTTTTTAATGATATGAAAGAAATCATAGAATTAGAAAACCACAATCTCTTATTTAGCAATCTCTTATGTAAAAAAAAATGATTAGGAAACAATCTTAATGGATTCAGGTGATGAAAGAGTCTTTGTGCTTTTGTTTCTATGTTTGTATATGCTTGAAATTTTTCCATAATGAGCTTTTAAAAATAAATTACTGGTTTAGCCCACATTTCCTAGAAAACAATGCCTGAGGCAGATACACATGCTAATATTTTGTTGGGGATGGGGAGTTGGCAGTAAGAAGTCCTAGAATAGCAATAATGAGGGGAAGGGAGTGAGGCAGGGACAGACAAAAGAGACAGGCAGTGGTGAGTTTATAGGCTGGTCATAGCTTTACAGTCTATACAGGTGGCTGTGTAGTGCCTCAGGATCACTCAGAAGGCTATTAGAATCCACTGGGTAACAAAACCCCTTCAGGAGGGGAAAGGGCAAGCAATATTTTTGCTGACTACAAATATTTGTCAATGTTTGTTCATAAATGAGGGCAAGCATGTGGAGAATAAGACTGGGGTGCTGGAGAGCAGAAATACAGAGGCCAATAACGGCCTCATGAAGTGTTTGATTTATTTATTTACTCTCACAAATTAGGATTTAAACTAGTCAGTGACTTTCCGGTTTACTGAACCATCTATTAATTTAACATCTTTTGACTGAATAATCATTCTGCTTGATCTTTTTGGTCTGAAGGATAACTTATTCATGATCATTACACATTGTGTAATATCAAAATAGCATACTGTATACTATAAATACCCATGATTAATATGTCTCAAATAAAATTGCAAACTAAAAATAAATAATTTCTTGAGGCCACCAGTCTTTTTTTTTTGGTACAGGGGATTGAACTAGGACCAGCTATATCTGGAAGACACCTCTGAGAAGCAATAATTCCATAAGGCTTCTAAATACGAGCAACAAAGATTCCTACAATAAGCAACTTCAAAATACCAACCCAGGAATAAAACCAAGGACAGTACCAAAAACAAAAATAAGAAGATATTTAAGCAAGGCACAAACTCGGACTTCCACCCCATAAAAGGAAAATTTGGGGAAAACAAGGGGAAAATGTGGGGAAACAAGGTGGAAAAATCAGAAAATCAACCACAAGGACACCCTGAACTGATAGCACAGAAAGTACCAAACAGATGAATGAGGCTCTAAAAAAATTCAAAACACAAATAAATTCACAGATAACTACAGAGATGGTGAGCAGAGTGAAAGACATGATTAGAGGCTCTAGAACAGAAACAGATAAAAAAAAAAAAAAATAGAGGAGTTCAGAACCATGCTGGAAGCCATGAATGCCCAGCATAAGAAAGAAATGGAAACCATGATCGCCCAACATAGGAAAGGAATGGAATCCATGAAACAGATTCAAGCAGATATCCAGGAGATTAAAAACTCCACTGAAAGTATTCACAGCGAATGAGCGATTGTGAAGATAGAACATCAGATATAGAAGACAGGATTGTGGTTAGTGACCATGAAAACAGAGATTTCTTAAAAATAGTAAGGGACCATGAGAAAACAATCCACCAGCTGCTAGAAGATGCAAAGAAGAATAACATAAGACTGATATGAGTCCAAGAAAAAGCAAGAGAAAGTAAAAATAACATTAAAAAAGCTGTTCACAGAAGTAATAGTAGAAAACTTCCCAGACAGAGGTAGAGAATTGGACATACAGATAAGTGAGGCATATAAGACTCCAACTAGCCTTGATCAAAAAAAAAGATCTACTCATAGGCATATAATAGTTAAGATTTCAGAAACCCAACAGAAGAACAAAATTCTACAAGCAACTAGAGAAAAGAAACAAATCACATGCAAAGAAAAGCCCATCAGAATCACAACAGACTTCTCAATGTAAACCATCAAGGCAAGAAAAGCTTGGAGTGATGTATTTCAAGCCCTAAAAGAAAACAACCTCCAACCCAGACTGATGTACCCTGCAAAACTATCTTTCAAAATTGATGGAGAAATAAGATACTTTCATGACAAAGAGCACCTTAGGAACTTCATAAATACCAAACCAGCACTCCAAAAAATTTTAGACAATATCCTAGGAAAAAACAACAAGGATCACAACCCCAGGAAGCCAAGCAGAATGAATCCGTTGGGCACAATAAGAAACTAAATGCAAAGGGGAAGAATCCAACAAAAAGAAAGTCATGACAACGATAAGTCAATATGTATCAGTTATAACCATCAATGTTAATGATCTCAATTCACCAATCAAAAGAAATAGACTGGCAGAATGGGTCAAAAAGCAAGATCCAACAATATGCATACAAGAAACACACTTAATTTTTTTAAAAAACAACTCATAGACTGAAAGTTGAAGGATGGAAAATAATACTCCATGCAACAGGAACAGGAAAAAAAGCAGGAGTAGCTATCCTCTTTGCAGATCAAGTGGATTTCAAATCAACACTAATTAAGAGAGTCAAAGAAGGACACTACATCCTTGTAAAGGGAACAATCCAAGAGGAAGAGATGACAATCATAAACATATGCACCAAACACTAGTGCACCCAGCTATATAATACAAATACTAATGGACATGAAAGATCAAATAAGCACTAGTACAATAGTAATGGGGGACCTGAATACCCCATTGTCACACATAGATAGATAAACCAGACAAAAAACAAGCAACAAACAATTAGAACTCAATAAAACTCTTGAACAAATGAACTTAACAGATGTTTACAGAGTGTTCCACCCCACAAAATCAGAATACACATTCTTTTCAGCTGCACATGGGTCACTCTCCAAAATAGACCACATACTCACTCACAGAACATGTTTAAGTAAGTGCAAAGAAATTGAAGTTATCCCCTGTATATTATCAGACCATAGTGCAATGAAATTGAATATCAATAGCAAAAGAAACCAAAAAGAATTTCATACACACATGGAAATTGAACACCACACTTTGGAATAACCAATGGGTTACAGAGGAAATGAAAGAAGAAATCAGATAGTTCCTATAATTAAATGACAATGACAATGACAATACAACATATTGGAATCTGTGGGACACAATGAAAGGAGTCTTATGTGGGAAATTCATAGCAGTGAATACTCATATTATGAAAACAAAGTGAGCCCAATTAAACAACCTGATGCTGAACTTCAAGCTTCTAGAAAAAGAAGAGCAGGACAAACCCAAAGCTCATACAAGGGAGGAAATTATAAAGATCAGAGCAGAAATCAATGCAATGGAGACTAACAGAATGATGCAAAAAAAACCAATGAAGCCAAGAGTTGACTCTTCGAAAGAATCAACAAAATTGACAAACCCTTAGCCAATGTTATCAGAAAAAGGAAAGAAAAGGCCCAAATCCACGCAATTAGGAATGAAAAGAATGAAATTACAACAGACCCAGCAGAAATCCAGAGCATCATCAATACCTACTTCAAGAACCTATACACCAATAAGATGGAAAACACAGAAGAAATGGACAGATTCCTAGATAAGTATGAATTACCAATGTTGAATGAAGATGACTTAAAAATTCTAAACAACCCAATATCAATCAATGAAATTGAAAATGTAATTAAAAACTTACCAACTAAGAAAAGCCCTGGTCCTGATGGGTTCACTTCTGAACTCTACAAGACAGTTAGAGAGGAAATACTTCACTACTGTTTAAACTCTTCAGTGAAATTTAAAGCAAAGCAATACTCCTGAATTCATTCCTGGAAGCAAGCATCACCTTGATCGCCAAAGCAGAGAAAGACTCAACCGAAAAAGAGAACTAAAGGCCAATTTCACTAATCAACATAGATGTAAAAATCATTAATAAGATACAGGCAAATAGAATGCAGAAGACCACCAAGAAGATCATATACCCTGACCAAGTGGGATTCATCCCAGGAATGCAGGGATGGTTCAACATATGCAAATCAATCAATGTAATACACTATATCAGTAGAGCCAAGGACAAAAACCATATAATCATCTCAATAGATGCAGAAAAAACATTCGACAGACACCAGCGGCCCACGCCCTGCCAGACCATACCATGTGGCATCTGAATCCACACAGCAGAGGCACCAGGGGGAACATAAAGGCCATGTTTATGAGCCCCAGAAGATAGAGCAGAAGTGAACAACAGAGAGGGCCTTTCTGATGCTCCTCAATGAAAACTGAAGCCCATTGGGAAAGTGAAGAAAAACTCTTCAATAAAAGCACACTGGACCATCATGGTTGGTAAGTTGGTGGGATCAGCCCCTCCCATAGTCCCTCCCGGACTCACATAGGGTGGAGGACAGCTGAAACCTGCAGTAGAACTTTGCAGAGTTTAATCCTGCAGGAGGTCAGGGACAACAACTTGGTCCTTGCAGCCAGAAATCAGCCTGAATCTCAATAGACTACAGCTGGCTTGCTGAGACTAACCAACTTAGACCTGCATATTGCTGCCCACATTGTCTACCAGGACAGCAGAGACATATCCTGAGGGAGACCTTTTTTGTTTGTTTTGCTATATATATATATATATGTGTGTGTGTGTGTGTGTGTGTGTGTGTGTGTGTATGTGTGTTGTATATATATATGTGTGTGTGTGTGTTTTCTTTTTTCTTTTCTTTTTTGCTCTCTCTATCCCTTCTGGCTCTATATTTCTCTCCCTGTTTGTTCCTGTTCCTGTCCCATTCCAAATTTTTTCTCTCTCTCTGTCCTCTCAACAGTCCCTTTTTTTTTTTGGTACTGGGGATTGAACTCAGGACCTTGTGCTTGTGAGGCAGGTGGCAGAACCACTGAGCTAAATCCCTGGCCATGACTGTCACTTTTATAGGAAGGTGAATACAATTTCTAGTTTCCCTATTGTTGTCAGTTTGTTCTGTACTTGTCTCTGTTCTTTTGCGCTGTCTTTTCTTCCGGTCTTCAAGAGATCCCCACAATTTATGTGATCTTCCCATGTCCTTTAGCCTCACCTCTAACCTTTACCTCTCCCTCTATCTCTCTACCCCTCCCTCCCCAACCTCTGCTAAATCCCTATCCCACAGGGTAAATTTGCCATATTGAAGGGTTTACTTACTACAAACATATTTTGGGCTGGCCCTAGATTTTGATCTAGCTCAGATGATTAAAGGTGACAGATTAACTGCCACCACATATTGTCATTTTCTAAGCTGTGTTTGATGCTGATTGTGTCAATTGGGCTAAGGTGTTGTGATTGATCTAATCAGTTGTCCTCCCTGGTATACTGAACACAGGATTTCCTAAGAGTCATTAGAGACTCAAAGCCTAAAAAGGCCAGCTAAGCTGGAAGATATCTCTGAGAAACAATCACTCTATAGGGGCTCTAAAAACCAGTAATAAAGATACTCAAAATAAGAAATATTGGAGTATCGATCCAGGAATTAAAGCAAAAAACAACACCAACAACAAAGTTAAAAATGAGAAGGCATCTTGGCAGAACACAAACACGGATTTCCAGCTCACCAAAGGCAATTTCTGGGGCAAAGAGATGGAAAAATATGATAATCAACCACTTGGACACCCTGAACTGATAGCACAGGAAGTAACAAAACAGATGAATGAGGCTCTAGAAAAATTCAAAACACAAATAACTTCCCAGATAACTACAGAGATGGTGAGCAGAGTGAAAGACATGATTAGAGGCTCTAGAACAGAAACAGATTAAAAAAAAAATAGATGAGCTCAGAATCATGCTGGAAGCCATGAATGCCCAGCATAAGACAGAAATGGAAACCATGATCACCCAACATAGGAAAGAAATGGAATCCATGAAACAGATTCAAACAGATATCCAGGAAATTAAAAACTCCACTGAAAGTGTTCACAGCAGATTGAGCAATTGTGAAGATAGAATATCAGATGTAGAAGACAGGATTGTGATTAGTGACCATGAAAACAGATTTCTTAAACATAGTAAGGGACCACAAGAAATCAATCCAGCAGCAGCTAGATGATGCAAAGAATAATAACATAAGACTGATAGGAGTCCATGAAAAATCAGGAGAAAGTACAATTGACATTAAAAAAAACTGTTCACAGAAGTAATAGTAGAAAACTTCCCAGACAGAGGTAGAGAATTGGACATACAGATAAGTGAGGCATATAGTATTTAAACTAGCCACAATCAAAAAATAGCTACACCTAGACATATAATAGTCAAGATCCCAGAAACCCAATAGAAGAACAAAATCCTACAGGCAGTTAGAGAAAAGAAACAAATCACATACAAAGGAAAGTCCATCAGAATCACAGCAAATTTCTCAACACAAACACTCAAGTTAAGGACAGCCTGGATTGAAGTATTTCAAACCTTAAAAAAAAATAACTTCCAACCTAGACTGTTGTATCCTACAAAATTATCTTTCAAAATGAATGGGGAAATTAGATACTTCCAAAAAAAACAAAACCTGAGAAATTTCATGAACACTAAACCAACACTCCTAACAATTCTAAACAATATCCTTGAAAAGGACAATGACGGTCACAACTCCATGAGGCCCAACAGAGCAAAGCCACCAGGCAAGGCAATACACTAAAGGGAAAGGGGAAAAAATAAAAAACAAAAGAGCCAACAAAAGCTAAACATCATGACAAGGATGAGTCAATATTTATCAATTATAACCATCACATGTTAATGGCCTTAATTCACAAATTAAAAGAAATAGACTGGCAGAATGGATTAAGAAGCAAATTCCAACAATATGCTGTATACAAGAAACACGTTTAATTCAAACAGAAATTCATAGGCTGAAAGTGAAAGTATGCAAAACAGTTCTCCATGTGACAGGAACCCAGAAAAAAGCAAGGGTAGCAATCTTATTTCCAGACAAAATAGATTTCAAACCAAAACTAATTAAGAGAGACAAAGATGATCACTATATCCTTGTGAAAGGAACAATCCAAGAGGAAGAGATGACAAACCTAAATATATATGCACCAAATACAAATGCCCCCAACTATACAAAACAAATATTAATGGACATGAAAAACCAAAGAAGCACTAATACAATTGTAGTGGGGGACCTCAATAACTCACTGTCACAAATAGACAGATCATCTAGACAAAAAATCAACAAGAAAATTCTAGAACTGAACAAAGCTTTTGAACAAATGGACTTAATAGATGTCTACAGAGTGTTCCACCCCAACAAAATCAGAATATACATTCTTTTCAGCTCCACACAGGTCATTCTACAAAATAGACCACGTTGCAGGCCGGGGATTTAGCTCAGTGGTTTTGCTGCCTGCTGCACAAGTGCAAGGACCCAAGTTCAATCCCCAGTACCAAAAACAACAACAACAACAACAAAAACACCACAAAGGTATCAAAATAGACCACATACTAGCTCATAGGGCATGTTTAAGTAAATGCAAAAGAATTGAAGTTACCCCCTGTATATTATCAGACCATAGTGCATTAAAATAGGAGATCAATAACGTAAGAAGCCACAAAACCCTCACAAACACACGGAAATTGAATAACACTCTCCTAAACAACCAATGAGTCACAGAGGAAATTAAAGAAGAAATTAGACAATTTCTACAAGAAAATGATAATGCCAGTACAACATACAGGAATCTATGGGGCACAATGAAAGCAGTTCTATGCAGGAAATTCATATCAGTGAATGCCTATATTAGGAAAACAGAGAGAACTCAAGTAAATAATCTAACACTGAACTTCAAGCTCCTAGAAAAAGAAGAGCATAAAAAACCCAAAGCTCATACAAGAGAGGAAATTATAAAGATCAAGCAGAAATCAATGCAATGGAGACTAAGAGAATGATACAAAAAATCAACAAATTGAAGAGTTGCTTTTTTGAAAGAATAAATAAAACTCCTAAACTCCTAGCCAACCTTATCAAAAAAAGGAAAGAAAAGGCTCAAATCCACACAATTAAGAATGAAAAAGGTGAAGTCACAACAGACCCAGCAGAAATCCAGAGGATCATCAAAACCTACTTCAAGAACCAGTACTCTAATAAAATGGATGACACAGAAGAAATGGACAGATTCCTAGATACAAACAAATTGCCAAAGTTAAATGAAGAAGATATAAAAATTCTAAGCACTCCATTTACAATCAGTGAAGTTGAAAATGTAATTAAAGGGCCAGGGATTTAGCTCAGCGGTTCTACCGCTTGCCTCACAAGCACAAGGACCCGAGTTTGATCCCAAGTACCAAAAAAAAAAAAAAAAAAATGTAATTAAAAATTTACCAACAAAGAAAAGCCCAGGTCCTGATGACTTCACTGTTGAATTCTACAAGACATTTAGAAAAGAACTATTGCCATTACTCTTTAAGCTCTTCAATGAAATTGAAAGAAAAACAATACTTCTAAATTCATTCCTGGAAGCAAGTGTTACTTTGATTCCAAAACCAGGGAAAAACCCAACCAAAAAAGAGAACTACAGGCCAATCTCCCTAATAAACATAGATGCAAAAATCTTTAACAAGATACTGGCAAACAGAATACAGATCAAGAAGATCATACACCTTGACCAAGTCGGATTTATCCCAGGGATGCAAGAATGGTTCAACATACATATATCAATAAATGGAATACACTATATTAACTGAATCAAGGATGGAAAACATATGATCATCTCAACAGATGCAGAAAAAGCATTCGACAAAATCCAACACCCATTTGTGAAAAAAAACCCTACAGAAAATTGGAATAGAAGGTCTTTATCTCAACCTGATTAAGGATATTTATGAAAAACCAACAGCCATCATCATACTAAATGGTCAAAAACTGAAAACCTTCACACTAAAATCAGGAACAAGACAAGGATTTCCACTATCAGCACTCCTATTCAATATAGTTCTGGAAAGATTAGCCACAGCAATCAGAAAAGAGAAAGGAATAAAAGGAATAAAGATAGGAAAGGAAGAAGTTAAACTGTCATTATTTGCTGATGATATGATACTCTACATAGAAGACCCAAAAAACTCTGCCAAAAGACTTCTAGACTTAATTGACAGATTCAGTAGAGTAGCTGGATACAATAAAAGACTCAGAAAACAGTAGCCTTCTTGTACACAAATAACAGACTCACTGAAAGAGAAATTAGGGAAACAATTCCTTTCACAAGAGCATTAAAAAGAAAAGAAATATCTAGGAATCAACATAACAAAGGAAGCAAAAGACCTCTACACTGAAAACTACAGCACTCTGAAAAAAGAAATCAAAGAGGATATAAGAAAATGGAAAGACATCCCTTGTTCTTGGGTAGGAAGAACCAATATAGTAAAAATAACCACACTTTCAAAACTGCTATATAGATTTAATGCAATGCCAACTGAAACTCCAACAATATATTTCACAGAACTAGAGAAAACAATCCAAAAATTCATTTGCAACCTGAAGAGACCTAGAATAGCTAAAGCAATTCTAGGCAACAGAGACATGGCAGGGGTATCACAATCCCCAACTTGAAACTATATTACAAAGCTACTGTGATAAAAACAGCATAGTACTGGCAAAGAAACAGACCTGAGGATCAGTGAAACACATTAGAAGATGCAGAAACAACTCCAGACATACTCAGCCACCTCATCTTTGACAAAGGAGCCAACCATCCTCACTGGAGGAAAGAGAGCCTCTTTAATAAATGGTGTTGGAAAAACTGTATTTCAACCTGCCAAAGATTAAAACTAGACCCATACCTATCAATATACACTAAACTAAGATCGAAGGGGATTAAGGATCTAAATATTAAAACAGAAACACTAAACTTGCTGTAAGATAATTTAGGTAGAACTCTTGAAGCCCTTGGCATAGGAAAAACATGAACAAAACCTCAGTAGCATGGGAACTAGCAGAAAGAATCAACAACTGGGATCTCATCTTATTATAAAGCTTCTCCACTGCAAGAGAAACCACCAACAGAGTTAAGAGACAACCTGCAATGTGGGAAAAAATTTTTAGCGCTGTACCTCAGACAAATGACTACTATCTAGAATATCTAAAGAACTTTAAAAAATCAGACCCCACAAATTTAAAGATCCAATTCAAAAACGGGCATCTGAAATGAACAGACATTTCTCAGATAAAGAAGTAAAGCAGCAAATAAACATATAAAACATTGTTCAACATCACTGGTCATTCAAGAGATGCAAATGAAAACAACACTGAGATTCCACCTCACCTCAGAAAGAATGGGGGCTATCATGAAATCAACCAATAAAAAATGCTGGCAGGGGTTTGGGGAAAGAGGAACCCTGCTCCACTACTGGTGGGAATGTAGACTGGTACAACCACTGTGGAAATCATTATGGAGATGCCTCAAAGAACTAGGACTGGAGGTCTCATTTGACCCAGCTATTCCCCTGTTGGGTATCTTCCCCAAAGAATTAAAAGAATCATACCACAGTGATATATGTGCACCCATGTTCATAGCAGCAGAATTTGTAATAGCTAAAACTTTGAAGCAGCCCAGTTGCCCATCAACTGGAAACTGGATAAAGAAGATGTGGTTTTTTTAAAATAAAATGGAGTACTACTCAGCCATAAAAAATGAGAAATTAGAGACATTTATAGCTAAATGGATGCACATTGAGGCAA
The DNA here is from genome assembly GCF_053883595.1 of Heterocephalus glaber. Lineage (NCBI taxonomy): Eukaryota > Metazoa > Chordata > Mammalia > Rodentia > Bathyergidae > Heterocephalus > Heterocephalus glaber. The sequence continues at coordinate 17,800,313 of NW_028258156.1, read as the reverse complement.
TACTCTTAAGTGAAATAAATAAGGCATACATGTGTAAATACTGAACAGTTTCTCTAGTGTCAGAAAGTGAAAGTGTAAATAAGGATTTAAAGGTATAATAGATAATGTGAAATAGGAAGAAAAAGGGCAAAGGGGAATTGGGAGGGTAGGGGAAAGTAAAGAAGGGAATGGAATTAATAAAGAAAATGAAAAAATGGAAACAGAATCTTTGTAAATAGGGAGGGGTGGAGGGTGTGAAGGAAGGCCAGGGGAATGGGAAAAAAATAAGAACCGAGAGATTATGTAAAGGTGCAAATTTCCAATGATGAATGTCATTATACTGTATACCTAAAATGTGCCAAGGAAATTAATTTTTTAAAAAGAAAAGAAAAAAAAAGATACTATAGGTACTTAATTATACTGTGGAGAATCATCTTTTCTACAGAGAAGAAATCAATTACATATCTATAGCAACATTCATTTGCATTCCTACAGAGAAGAATAATTTGCATTTTACTATAGGTAGGTTTTCTGTAACTCTCTGAGCTATAAAATAGCTCAGTCAAGGACAGTCGAAAGTATAATTCCAGCAGAATCCAATAACTGAGAAAGATAAGTCAGACAATGTCAGACATTCCTTTGAAAAGATGCCCAGTAATCATCCCCATTTCAAAATCTTTCTCAGTTCTTTCTGACACACTTTATAGGAGGACCTCAAGGAGAAAACTGGGAAAATCTTGCTGATTAAATGAACATTTACACTGCAGTATTTAGATTTAATGGGAATAATCAAGGAAAATCAGAAAATTATTTTCTTAGCCTCATCTTTGTCACATTCTTCAGATAAACCTGTTAATCATTAAGCAAAAGATCAGATAGGAAGGAAGTAAAAGGAAATTAATGTATTCTCTTGATAGACTTTTTCATTCATGTGTCAAAAATTTTATTTAAGTAGTATTATGTAATTAATGCTATTTTATATATCTAGATGATTGTTAACTAGCTGAAGAAAAAAACATATTCCCTGATCAGATTTGCATTAAAAGATCATTGATTGATATTCAAACTTGGCAAAGAAAATATAATGAGAGCTAACAAGCACATGAAAAGATGCTCATCATTACTAGTTACAAGGGAAATATAAATCAAAACCACAGTATAATATCACCTCACATCCATTAGGAAGGTTATGACTTTAAAAACTAGACAACGTGTTGATGAAGAACCTAGAATTGGAATGATGGTACATTGCTGTAATGATACAGGAGAAATATAACTCCCGACATGTTAGATGTCAAATGTGCCAAGTTCGTGATCCCACACCATGGAGGAATGATGTCAAGAACCAAAGGAAGAAGTTAGGAGAATTTTATTGGAAATAAGGAGAGAATAATAGCTCCTAGATTTCAGGAGGGGTCTTGAATGGAGTTTCCACCGAGGCTCTCCATCAGGGGTAATTTATATAGCAAAGTCACCATGCGGGTAGCATGGGTCAAACTATAATCAGTCCACAGGATTACAAGTACAGCAGCTTAGCTAATATTGATCCAATAGGGAAGCAGATCATGTAGCAAGCATACATAGAAAGAACAGAGACATTTTGAGAAGGGGATGGGTCCAGATGATGGGTCACCCCCCTGGACAACTGATGCCTATCTGGACTTCCTGGATCAGGTGGTGCTAATTACAGTGTAATCTTAAATTAGTTTATCCCTTAGGGAGGCATCCAGGCCTGGCCAGGACCTTTATCTTTACTGCATCTTTATCTTGAGGTGTGGTCTTCAGATGCACCTCCAGTCACAATTCTGTCTTCATTTTCCCCTGACTTCAGAGAGCCCAGTCTCTTTCTGATTATATCTTAATTTCTGTCTAACTTAGCTGCCTGTAAGAGTGGGACTATAAAATAGTGCAGCCACTGTGGGAAACAATATAACAGCTGTCCAAAAAGCTAAATATAGAATTACCATATGATCCAGTAATTCCATTTCTAAATTTCTAAATGTATACCATAAAGAATTGAAAACAAGTGCTCAAACAGATACCTGAAAGTGGACACCAATGTTCATAGCAGCATTGTTCACTGATGGGGTTTGGGGCACATTACCTAAAAATACTTTAAATGAAAAAATATTTGAGAACACAGCAGAAGCAGGAAGGTCACTATTACCTTCCTCCAACTCTCTTCTGGACCAGTTAATGGAAACTAGGAATGGGCCGGGGATTTAGCTCAGTGGTTCCGCCACCTGCCTCACTCACAAGTGCAAGGTCCTGAGTTCGATCCCCGGTACCAAAAAAAGAAAAAAGAAAAAAAAAAAAAGAAGTTGAAAATTAGGAAGGATTTTCAGACATGTGCTCTTTTTTCTTTTTCCAATTTAGATTTAACTGTATGCTACAGATGTTTTTTTCTTACCTTTTCTTTTCTCCTTTTTCTCTTTTTTTTTTTTGTTAGTACATGCTTGCAATGCAAAATGTTTATATTCATCATAGGGAGTTGGTACATATACATAACTTATTTTAATCCTTTTTACTTCTCCTTTTCCTCCCCCCTTTCCCTCTCCCCCATCCCTAGATCTCCTTCCTATGTCCACAAAGTCTACCTCCCTGTTTCCTATCACCTTTTAGTTTGCCCTTTAAATTCTCTAATGTAAGAGGAACTGTGTGACTAACCCATTTCACTTAGCATTATTCATTAGCATGCTTCTAGTGAAGCAGGTCATAGGACTGTCATGTAAGAGGTGCTCACACATACCTAGAGAAAAGGAGCCAAAGACACAGAGATGCCAAAAAAATTTTTAAAAAACAGGCATTGGTAAAGTTTCCCTCAATTTATTGCCATTAGTTCATAACCTGTTGTCCAATCCTATTTCTCCATACCTATCTGCTTCCTCAACAAATCTACCATAAAAACATGCAAATTTAACCTGTTTGGAAACTTCATTTTCTTCTGAAAGCTTTCATATCATGTTATCATGTTTGAAGTTTAGAAATATGTTCCCCAATTGATATTGTAAAACATAGTTTATTTGGTTAGCTTATGAATAAGGCAGCTAGCTGGGGAAAGGGTCTGAGATAGAGTTGGATGATCAGCCATATTGATAAGAATTAAAATAAGAACAGACAGTGAGCTCGGACATTGGCCAAAGATTGAACTTCCTCGGGCAACATGGAATGTAGCTCCCTCCAAGCTAAAGGGAGTCACAGCCCCACCCTATTAAGATCCTGAGATTCCACAAATTTAAAATACAAAATAATCAGTTCTTCTTTAAACTCCCAGTTTCCTTTAAACCCTACCTGCTGAATGAGAGCCTGAGTTCTGGTTGGTCATTTTAAATTCACAGAGCCAGCTGTGATAAGTTAACACTTGAGAAATTCCCGTGCTCCACTTATCTATAAAAAGCTCTGAACTGTGGGGCCACACGGAAATTCCACTTTCTGGATTTCCCTCCTGGAGAAACCAGGAGCCTTTCTTTCCCTCTTCTTATTTCCAATAAAAATTCTCCTAACCGTCTCCTTTGGGTTCACAACATTATTCTGTGATGTTGTGAGACCATGAACTCAGCTTGTACAGAATTAACTGTCTCAATGTTATTGTTTCTTTGAAAATGGAAGTATTTGGAATTTATGGATTTATAGTATCAGAAGAAAAACACTGGCCAACTTCATGACTTATAGTATCTTTAACTGATTTTGTCTTGAAGGTGTATTTTTCTTAAAGTTACAGCTTCCTCACAATTATAGTTTCCTGCTCTCTTTTTTGACCTATCTTTATTTTTTCTACATCAATTCCTCTAATATGGAATATACAGAATAGTCAGATTCATACAGAAGAAGGTAGAATAGAGGTTTCTGAAGACTGCAGGGATAAGGGGAAGGGAATTATTTAATGGGCACAGTTTCTATTTTAGTGATGAAAATGTTCTGAAAATTGATAGTTTAAACAGTTGCACAACACTGAATGTACTACCACTGAATTGTACACCTACAAAAGTTAAAATGATAAATTCTATGTCATATATACTTAACCACAACATTTAAAAAAACAATTAGATAGAAGTCAGGTAAGTTATCAAAGTTATTTCAGAGTATAAACACTCAAAACTGGCCTCCATTTTAAATCTCTTATTGCATTAATTAATAAGCATTTGTTGAGAATTTTTCTACTGACTACTATTCTAGGCATAGCGAAAAAATTAAAAATAAGTGATTTTTCTCATAAATCTATCATTTAGTTCTTTCTAAACTAAGATTAAGAGAAAATTGTTTAGTTTTTATATGACTTCATTTTCTTTTGTTGGGAAGGGGTTGTTAATAGCTGTGCAGAAGAAACAATTCCTCCTCATTACAAATAAATGTGTTTTATCATTGAACAAAGTTAAATGGATTTTTTTTTAAATTGTGGACTTCTCACATCCTTTAATATGCTAATGTGTATTTTGAATCTCCACAACAGGATTTAGTAAGCGGTTCCTGAGCTTATTTGATCACAAATTCTTTGTTCTCTTGGAGCTGAATTAATTAACATCTTCCTTTGTACCGTGACTATAGAAGCTGAGCTTCAGACTTACAAGCTGTGTGAGGGATTCTCTTTATATAAGGCTAAAGCTATGCAACCTGTAATTATGGGATAAATGTGTGGTTTATTTTTATCACAAAGTGTTTTTGAATGTGTACATAGCCGTTTTAAATATTTTATAAATTTTAAAATACAGCTTAAGCATTAGAGATAAAAAGTAATTTTCTAAAGTGATGTCTTACCTCAATTTATAGTTCTCTATCTCTTTTAAATAGTATTTAGTATTTTGAGACAAAAGATTTCTGTTAATAGAGATAATGCAGAAAAATGTGACTCTGTAAGATGTAACTTCTAAACATTTTTAGCTGCCTTTTTTTTTTTTTGGTACCGGGGATTGAACTCGAGACCTTGTGCTTGCGAGGCAGGCACCGGAAACACTGAGCTAAATCCCCGGCCCCCTAAACATTTTTAATAATAGAAATAATAAAACACCAATCCTCATGCTTTACTCGATAAAAGTATTCCTACCCAAGTTGTATTCAACCAAGTACCTTTAAGAGCTTGTCAGTTTTCCTTTTGCTTTTAGATTATTGCAAATCTCTCTCTCTCTCTCTCTCTCTCTCTCTCTCTCTCTCTCTCTCTCTCTCTCTCTAACAAAGGTTCTCACTATGTTGCCAAACTGGCTTGGAAATCCTGGGCTCAAGCAACCCTCTTGCCTCAGCCTAGGCAGAGTAGCTGAGACTACACAGGTGCATGCCACCACACCCAACTTTTGAGATTGATTCTTAATCCATGTTTTTAAAGAGGTCTCCATTTTTTCTATTATCGGGCTTAGCTTTAAGTCACAACCTTCAATAATATATTCCTGCATTTTCTACAGAATACCTAATTTTGTACCATTTCTTCAACTTAACCACTTACCAGTCCAATTATTTAAATCCAATTATTTAAATACAGGATGACCCAAACTTTCATATTTTTCATTAATTTTTATAGATAACCTAACAGGAAATTAAAAAATGACAATTTCATTCAATACAAGAATTTACTGGCTGAAAATACACCTGCCAGAGTGACACTTGGGATAGTCAGTATATAAACAAATGCTGCCTGTACAATGAACATCTCATTAAGGCTAAAAAATACAGCAATTTTGAGCCCCGTTTAAATCATGTGATATGATAACTAAAGGGTTAGTTCCTCCTGGATGACTGTGGAGGCCCTTGTGGTGAAGGATGCATTGGGGCTGGGTTGTGGGAGACAAAGAGGATTCCTACAGATTTTTCAAGACTTTGTGGAGAGGCTGAAAATATATATCTAGGAATGCAATTTTGTAGTGCAAAGCATAGCGTGCATGAGGGACACAGAAGTGACTGAGACTGGAAAAAATAGACTGGGGCCAGATCATTAGTACTAACAAGTTTAGACTTTATTCTCTGAGTAACTGGGAGCTAAGGAAAGCTTTCGAGCAGAGGGCCTGACCCATGTTTCAGAACAATTACTCTGGGGGGCCCATCGGGAAGAGATGACACTGAAATGTGGCAGGGAGGCTAATTAGGATATTATAATTGTCTAGTGAGAAATGATGAATTCTTGATTGAATGCAAAGGAAGCGATAAATAGGAGAGACATTTCAAAAGTATTTCCTGAGCTTGGTGAGTAATCAGTTAGAAATGCATTTGGATGCAAGAAATAGAATTTCTGTTGAACAGGGCTTAACATAGGGGCTTATTCTGCTCAAGTAGATGTGGGTTTATTGGTTGCTGGTGTTGGTGCAGAAGCTTAGCTGTATCTCCAATGTTATTTCTCAGTTGTCTTGGTTTTCCTCTCCTGCCCTTGAACAGCCTACATTAGATGTGATTGGTCAGAGCTGGGTCACGTGCCAGAGCAGTGGGGAGGGGCGTAAAATGAGGAACAGTAGTGTTTTAAGTACTCAAACAGACTATGCTGCATAACTAGGGGATAATCACTTCATTTTGAAAAACAATTATTAGCAAAGAGCAGACGGTTGAAAAGTATTCCCCCCAAATTTTGGCCACCTACAATCTTAGGATATGACCTTAGGTAGAAATAGAATTGGCCAAAGTCTTGAGATCAACATCAAATTTGAAATATTTAAAGTGGCTACAAAACTATTTCCACCATGCAGACAATTAGGTGCATCATTGTGGGCACTGGTGCTGTTAGTAAAATATGTTTCCTAATATCCTACACACTCATAACAAAAACAAATTTCCATCCAAATATTTATCAACTATTTTTGACAAGTTTGCAATCACGGTTGTGACTGGTAAAGAGCATATACTCTTGGATTTTTTGATACTGCAGAGCAAAAGGATTATTACAGATTACAACCACTGAATTATCCACAAACATATATTTCTAATCTGCTTTTCAGTGATCTGTCTTCCGTACTTCAAAATGTGAAAGAAAAGGGCCGGGGATTTAGCTCAGTGGTTTTCCCTCCTGCCTCGAAAGCACAAGGTCCTGAGTTCGATCCGCAGTACCAAAAGAAAAAAAAAAATGAAAGAAAAGTGCATGCCTGAGAACTTACCATTGTCCAAGGATTCCTTTTGTGCTTTTGGGGACCCAAATTGATCTTAGTGATGACCCCTCTGAGAAATATGCCAAGAACAAACAGAACCCTGCCATCTCAGGCACTGCTGAAAAGCTGCCCTGTGATTTGAAGACTGCCAAGTAGGTGGAGTGTTTTGCACTCCTACACAAAGGCTAAAGAATGTTTTATGAAGTCATATTGGCTGCTCCGGAATCTCCACATGGGCAGAACAGCCACAGGTGTGTGCTGCTATGAACATCTCTCTAGACTCCTTTCTGCACAGCTGGTGTGGGTATCACACTAACAGTGATGTTTAAGTCAAACTAAAGATTAAAATTTAAAATTCATTTTTCCAATAATGATAAATGCCTTGTACCAACACATGCACTCAGGTGACACAAACCCCATGAGTATAGCCCTGCTTCCCTCTCCAAGTGCTGCTTTTGAGTAACTATGTATTGTCAAAGACATGATTCTAGTTTTTTCTGTTTCAAAAAATTTTTATTTTTGTTTGTTTGTTTAAAGGTAAGCCAGGCTCCCCTTGTTCTACTCTGCAGAGTAATCTTGGACTTCTTAGTGTTGCTGGATTTTGTTATTTGGTGGAGGGGACGGGGATAGAGTATGTATGAGGGTTTTCAGTCTTTTTTTTTTTTTTTTTAAGTTTATCAACCAGTCCACAGGCCTTACAGGAAGGAGGATGGACTTCTTCCTACATTCCACTTCCTAGGTCAAGTTTAGAAACCACGTTTCCCATGGGGAGTTCTTAGGAAGGAATATGGTATTCTATACCTTTGAGTAGACCCAGTATTTGATGAAACTCACAAAAGTGTGTGGAATCTGTTTTCCCCCTCCTCTTTTCTAGGATGCATTATACACGACTATGACTTCCACAGAAGTCTATTTGTCTTTTGCTGGCTTATGGGAGAGGCATAATTTCTAACATCTTTCACTGATAAAATGAAGAAAAATATTTCATTGTTTGAAATACCCCCCCCAATAAAAAGCTTTCTGCAGAGATAAATAAGGTAAGAATTGTGATGAGATCATATTGGATTACAATGGACTCTAAATCCAATGGAGTGTCCTTATAAGTATCAAAGATGAACAAAGCTAGATACTAGTTAATGTAGTAAGTATGGATTTTATTCAATAATGAACTATTGTAATCGGGAAGATGATCCAAAAAGAACTAAGTTCAAGTTAATTCATTTTAAAGAAAGAATGCGGGAGAAGAAAGAGTGGGGGAACAGAGTCAAGAAATGGAAATTGGGTTGGGAGTACAGCTAGTGGTAGTGTGCTTGCCTAGCATGCAGAAGGACCTGGGTTTGATCCCCAGAACTACAAAAGAAAAAACAGCAAAAGAGGGAGAGTAGGAGGTAAGAAGGAAGGGAGGGAGGGAGGGGGATGGGGAGAAGGAGAGAGAGAGAGGGAAAGTTTACAAGAAATTTCAAAAAATAAAAGAGAAAGCTTACAAGAAAATTTTTAAATGGAGGCCTGTAATCTCAGCTACTAGAGAGGCTGAAACAGGCAGATCACAAGTTTGAGGCCAGCCTGGGCAGTTCAGAGAGACCCTGTCTCAAAAGAAAAAACACAAAGAGCTGGTGATGTAGCTCAGTGGTGGAGTATCCCTGGGTTTGATCCCCATTCTGGGCGGAGCAGCGGAGGTTCCATGGGATTGGTGTGAAACCCATCTGAGTTTGCTACCTAACTGGTGCTAGTCACAGCTAGGCTTGTACCCACCCCAGAGATTAGGTGATAAGAGCCTTATCTGCAAGTGTCAGCTACAACAAACAGTAAATACTGTAGGCAGCTTTATGCTTTCTAGACAGAAACCCAAGGAGACTGGAGTGGTGATTCCAGGGATGAGCTCTTTGACTGTTAGAAAGGCTGCCCAAGTTTGTTCAGTCTTTTAGTGGGGAGGGGAACAGACAAGATTCATTTGTGCTGAGTCTGAAGAAAACTCAGAGAACCCTGCCTGGGTTTGCTCGCAGAAAGAACCTTTGTAATTAGAGACAGGCACAGAGTTAAGAAGTCAATGTGAGGACAGAGGTGAGACTGGAGAGGAGTTACCACAACCAGGAGGGCCAGGAGCCACTGGGGGCCACAGGCAAGGAAGGACCCTCCCCTAGAGCCTTTGAAGGAGTGCGGCTCTGTTGACACCTTGATTTCCTTCTTTCTCTTTCACTCTTTCCTGCTTTTCTTCTTTTCATTGTTGGTGCTCAGACCCAGGAACTTACATACATGCTAGGCAAGTGCTCTACCACTGAGCTAGATCTCCAGCCCAACAATTCATTTCTAAATTCTGACCTCCTGAACCACAAGAGAATACATTTCTGTTCTCCTCGTTTGTTCATGTGGTACTGGGGATTCAGCCTAGGGCCTTGTACATGCTCAGCACATGCTCCACTGAGCCACACACCGCAGGCCCCCAAATTTCTGCTGTTTTACGCCACTCAATTCACAGTAATTAGAATTTTGGGTTTTTAAATCAAAAGAGAATTCAAACTATATTTTAGAATTTATCAAATCATTTCCTAAAGATTTGAATTCCTAACTAATCTATCTCTCAGCCAGTATTAAAATCGGTGCATAACCCATAAGCCAAATCACGCATTATTAAAATCAGTGCACACCCAGAATTTGCTTCAAAAAGGAAAAGTTTTTTTAAAAAGAGAAATTAAAATAAGTGTTTTCCTTTTTAGTTATAAAAGGAAGGTCAGGCAGGGATGCAAGGAAGCACAGTTTGTTGCAAAAGGAGATTCCAGCATCAGGTCGCTGCGCCCTGAAGAACGTCCAGTTCCCGTCATCCAAGAAGTTGTTGATTTCGAGACAGATGTGTGGAGCGGCTCAACATCAGTCCCCAGTCATTCTGGGTGGTAGTGAGGATGAAGAGCTTGAGAATGTCTCCAGTCCCACCTACCGTGATTTTGGAGGAGGGGCAGGACGGAAAACAGGGAAGAACAAGAAACCAGTGGCAAGGGAAGTGAAGAGAAGGGCAAAGCTCTGCTCAAACTCAGAGCCTGCCTGCTGACACAAAGCTTCACAGTTGCTGGGGCAGTTGCTATCCCATCTGTGGTAGTTTGTTACAGCATCATCTGTAGGACCCTACTACATGGGGTGAAGGAGAGCGAGAAGAGCTCGCAATAGGGCCTGGGAGGGGACGCTGTCAGGCTCAGAGCACAGTCCTAGAGCATGGCACCTCAACATGCTGAGTACTTGGAACTGAAGCACAATAGAGGGGCCTATGAAGCAAGATATACATCTCTGACCTTCTTCTTCCCTCCTGTCTCCCACCAATTTTTCTCCCCAAAAGTGAGTCCTAGAAACCAGAATTCCCCTTCCTCAAGGTGAGTCATAGAACTCCTCTTCATGAAAGCAATCCATAAAACCAAGAAAGATCACTCTCTTTCTCTCTTACAGACCCCCATTCTAGGGGGTCCAGCCCCATAACCACCAGGAAGGAATGTTACACCGAGTCCAAGAGGAATCTGAACAGTCTTTGCTGGGTTATCTGACTCAGTCTATTTCCACCAACTCACACTCTTTTTTTCCAATTGTATTTCAACATGGCTGTCCATTTTTCAAGACATCTAAGCATAAATATATTTTCTCCAGGTCCTTGGTTTTTCATTTCTGAAGGCTTCCCTGTCACACGAAGCTTTCATTAAATAAATCTATTATGATTTTCTTTTTTTTTTAACCTGTTTTTCAATACAGGAATGTCAGCTGTGACCCTCATAATGGGTAAGAAAAATTATCACACCTTTCTGTCCCCACAGTGTTAATACCATGAGTTGACATGTTGACTATGACGCTTGGAAAATATTCAGATGGGGATATAAGATAAGAAGTAGGATTGTGGATTAAGAATTGAGGAAAGCAGTAAGAGACTCCAGGGAAAGGAAAGGAAATTTCCTGGGAAATTAATGATGTAATAGATAAAGAGGCCGGGGGTGTGGCCCAGTCGTAGAGCATTTGCCTTGCAAGTGTAGGGTCCTGGGTTTAATCCCCAACATCACATAAAAAAATAAAATAAAATAAAATAGTGTATAATTATAATGCTTAATGTACCATTGTAACACAATTGTTTCCTTCCCATATCCAAATTCTGTTCCTATGTGCCAAGAATAGAAGGCAAAACTAGCACCACTGAGGGGCAATGAACTTGGCCTATAAGGACCAATGAGTATTCACAACTAAGTTTGGAAAGAGCCAGTAACACTTTGGTTTCTCATTTGCCCTAGGAGCAAAATTAGCAGTGCTTTTTAAGCTGCACTGTGGATTACTGTCTCTATTAGTATTTTTAATACACAAGCAATAAACACTAAGCATGGTGTTGCCATATCCTCAGTGCTTCTAACATAATATGTTCATATTTTTACTATCACATTTATCCCACTGCACTGTAATTATCATTCTGTCTCGTTTTCTAAATTGTAAGTTCCTTGAAGGTAATACACCACTTTTATTCATTTTTGTATTTCCATTGCCTGGCATAATATTCACAGTTAAGTAATTTACACAATAACTATTAGAAAAATTGCAACAGCAATACTGGTGGACTCTAGAACTAGGCTACAGAGGAGAAATCCTGATTTGACTGTTTCTTTGCTTTTGACAATGAGCAAATTCCAAAACCTCTCTGTGCCTGTTTCCTCATCATAACATAGAATAATAATAAGACCTTTGTCACATCAGGATACTATAATAAAAACACCACAGACTGGATGACTTACACAACAACCATTTATTCCTCATACTTCTGGTGAAGTCCAAAATCAAGGTAGCAGCAGACTCACTGTCTGGTAAAAGCTCTTCTTGTGGTTTGTTGATTCCCTTCTTTTTACTATATCTCTACCTGGCACAGAGAGAGAGAGAGAGAGAGAGAGAGAGAGAGAGAGAGAGAGGTTGCTAGTGTCTGTTCTTATAAGGGTACTAACTGCTTTCACAAGGGCTCCACCTTCTTGTCCTGTCTCCCAAAGATGCCACCTCCAAATACCATCATACTGGGGAGCAGGGTTTTGACATATGAATTTGGGGAGGGCTACAAACTTTTAGTCCACAACAATCCTTCTCATGAAATCATGGAGATTAAATAAATTAATACATTTAAAACACTCACAAGACCACAAGAATGCTAAGCATATACTATTAAGTGTTCAAAACATGATCAATATGTCCATTCCATGCTGCTGTCTATGGCCTCCTTATTTTATAGTTTGCTGTTTATTTTTCTCACAGTAATTTCATAATCTATAAATTATTTGTCTACAGGCAAATAAGCCCCATGAAGGCAAGAACCTGTCTATTAAGTTCTCTACTCATTCCATCCTTAACACAACATCTCCACACAGTAGAGACTAGTCACTGTTTCTTCAAGGAATAAATTGATGAATGATTCTACTTTATCTTCTGCAAAGTCCAGTTGAAATCTTTCTCATCTAGCTAACACTGAAATTCTAAGTTCAAAGTTAAAAGTAGGTTAAGGAATATTAACAACAGACGTTTAGGCAGATCTGGAAAAGATGGACTTTGTGGTATTTCTAGGACTACTTGAAAGTAAGAGAATATCTTGCAACATTCCAATAACACATTCATTTCTTTAGTTCCCTATTTACAAAGGAAATGATTCCAATCTCACACCTTCTGTTCTGACTTTGCCTTCTTATATTTCCAGCTGCTCTTCTACACAGTTTGGACACTAGAATAACTAATAATACCATATCCTTAGAGAAAGACTGATCTACTCACTGGAATAAGGTTAAAGGTTATTTCCTATGAATTTTATTGTGTTAGTATGATTTATATAGAAGGAGAGTCAGTGTTGAAGATTGGCTGTTTTGGGGCTATAAAAGGATTTGTGAAATGAACACTAACATACTCTTCATAGCATTAAATGTTTCAAAACCAAAATACCTTTCATCAAGCCTTCTACATGGTTCTGTTCTGCCGTCCCTCTATATGTTTGCCCACAGAAGACACCAACAAAAGAGGAATATATAAACATTTTAATCATTTCTAACTTACCATCTGTGACACAATTCACCGCGCTGAAATCAAAAAGGATGGGATCACTTTTCCATTTCCATAAGGTCACCAAGGACAGACAAGCTCAGGACAGACAGTATTTGTCAGAAACAAAAGAGATGACTGGTGAGGTGGCAGTGACAAATCTGTTCTAGGCTCAGCTCATTTTACTGAAGAATGTGTGTCCCCTTCTGACATTTATCAAAAGAAATTCAATTTTATAAAAAGAAGGATGTCAAATAACAGTACACTGCTAACACTCATTCTGCTGCTGTCAGAAGGGTTGATGGGGGCAGAAAGGAAAAGGCAAATGGAAGAGAAAGTTGTCCTGCTGAGAAACAAACAAAGTGTAAGGTCAGGCTAATACTTACAGGATTGAATGTATTTCTAATTAAATTGCTGATTTTTGAGATTCATGTTAGGGTCTGGCTCTTCTTTCTCTCTTCCCTTTTCTTTTCTGTGTATTTAATTTTTTTAAAATGTGTTGTCATTTGGCTGTACTTGTAGTGCATCAGGGACAAAAGCTAATGAAACCTGGTAAAACCCCATAACAGCAGTACAGTGGCATGCACCCTTTGGGCAAGCACTCAATATTTCTTATGGTGATGATGAACATTTTTCTCTGACAGAAAAGGACATTGTGGGTCAAAATAAATAAATAAATAAAATGAAGTGGTGTGGCACAGATACTAGAAAAACAGAAGTCAGATTAAGATCAAGGAAAGAATTCTATCGGAAGAATGATGATGAAGCTGACAAAATACGGTAACAAGTATGTACAGTACTAATAGTATTGGACCACACCACATAAAAATATTGGATTAAGGAACAAATTAAATGCCTTTCTCAGTAGATGATTCTGCAAGACATAAGCAATTAGGCTGCCTCCTAGAAAAGACAGGAAACTTGATTAACCGATCCAAAAAGACAGCTTAGGGAAGATAGGTTTAACATGAGGAGGTGAAACACCAACTGTTATGCAAATTGACTTTTCCCAAATGGTGGATAATTTCAATCAAGGACTGAAATACACTTTTTTTTTCTAATGTCAGTATTCTCTGGCCTTAAAATAGTCACTGAGTTTTGCAATAAGAGCCAAAGGAGGTTCTTATTAAGTAAATGCTACCAAAGCATATGTTCCACTCACAGTCTGCTGAGGCAAATACGGAGATGCTACAGAAAACTTAACCATAAAGTGGGGTTTTGCTTCTTTGCTACAAATTTTCAAATATTTGGAGATATCCTGAGTAAGGGTGGCTGAGCAGGCAGCTGTCAATACCTGAGGAAGGGTACAGGAGCTTGTGGAAATTGATGAAAGGCACAGGAGACACCAGCACTCAAGTGTGGTGTTTGGCCTATTCTGAGTTCTGGCATCTGTGTAAGATGCCTATTGATGCAATCAAAGGCAGTCTAATCTAGTAGGGACTCAAAGGAGCTACTAAAATTAATCAAAGAAAAATGAAAATATTTTTTCCCAGAAGTAAGACATTGTGCTAAGACCAAAGGCACTAAACCAGGAATCCAGTAAAAAGTTTACTTGTTAGACAGGTGTGATGGTGCATGCCTATAGTTCCAAAACACTAGGAGGCTGAGGCAAGATGACTGAAAGTTGCAAGTTCAAGCCCAGCCTGGGCAATTTAGCAGTTTAGGGTGACCCTTTCTCAAAATTAAAAAAACAAAAATGGGGGCTGGGTATGTAGCTCAGTGTGAAGGCTCTGGATTCAATCCCCAATACAAAAAAATTAAAATAAAATAAAATTCAAAACAAACAACAAACAACAAAACAATAATCTGTACTATTATGCTCAAACACCAAACTTATGCCTACTCTGTAATTTTCAAATTCAAGGTCCTAAAAGTTATGCAGAATATTTAAAAATTGATCTGTTATCAAGCATTTCTCATTGAACAAATATAAGCTCAAAAACATGTAAACCAGATCTTTTTCTTGTTCTTAGAAGATTTTGAGAATTCCTGCCATGTCTGTGATCTTCAACATGGCACTATACAACCATCATCACAAGCATTATTACCAGCACAGCTTCCAAACTTTGAAGATTTGCCTTGGGTTAGCCATAAACATTTATGTAAATTACTTTGAATACAATACAGTATAGGGAATAAGTAATAAAAGAAACAAAATAGGTTGGCATAAAAATTTTGAACCCTTTAAATTAAGGGTTAAACTTCTTCTAAGAGCCAGAGTAAATAAGTTCTGTTTTGTATTCTACACACTCTCTCACAGATACTAAACTGTTATTGTCAGCAGCTAGCATGCATGGGTCTTTGCTTTAGTAGAAATGGAAATTTAAACTAAAGGACACATTTATAGAAAAAAAGCTTTAATTAAAAATCAGAGGGAAGATAAGGAAGGCCTCCAGCATAGGTGGCTAGAGGGGGCACACAGGGGTTCAGACTGGCCCATCCGCAAAGGCAAGAGACCAGCTTGCAAGGGTTAGATGGTAGGCTGGGGTCCTGTTGATCATTATTTCAGACCTGGTGTCATAGTTCTAGAATCCCTTTTTTTTGGTACCAGGGATCAAACTTAGGACCTTGTGCTTATGAGGCAGGGTATGGAACCACTGAGTTAAATCCCTGGCCCTAGCTCTAGAATATTTATGGCTGTGGGATGGTTTTGTTCCAGGAAATGATTATCTTTGCCTGTGGTTGTCTCAACCACACAGGGCCCTGCTTTTCCTGGAATCCAGGTGATCATAGGCTTAGGACAATGGCTGGAGGCTTCTAGGCATAGCTGAATATCCCTGTAAACTCATATTCTTAATGGGTTCTGGGGTTCTATAGGTTCTCTTCAGGGATTTTTTTCTAGGTTCTTGGTGCCCTGAACAATGAATTAGATGAGACATGCAAAGAAAATATAGTGAGGTTGTACATTTATTAAAGGTAGGAAAAGAAATATGCTTTGTAGAGTGAGAGCAGTCCACTGAGAGAGTTCACGGTGGTCACAAGGTTAATGGCAGACATCTTTTGTATCCCTCCTTCTTCAGGCTGATGTCAGGTGTAGGCCATCTATCAAAAACCTGCTTGGTTTTCTGCCTGAAAAATTGGAGATAGCACTTTCTGATTGGTACCAGGTACAGGGCTTGGGAACTGTTTTACGCACATGTCCTGGATCTCTGTGATTGACAGGTCATGCCCACTTGCCCAGCCAGTTGGCCACACCCTAATCTCCTGCCTCAATAATATTGGCAACCTGTAAAGGATGAGATCCTGTAAATTAGAGGCCAATCAATCCCGTCTAGCCAGCTCCTAGAGAAATACTCCCTAAATGATCAACATACCCCTATGCAGAGCTAAGAAGAGATTTGACCCAAAATTTAGAGTAATCAAGACTACAAAATGAAGATCAAGCTTTGCTCTGGCTTTAGTTACCTATTGTGCATCTGTAAGTCCAAGTGAAGAGTCATGGTTCATAGCAAAAATGGCTTTTAAGTCTCTAACTGTCCCGGAAGAAAACACACTTTATGCTTTTAATGAGTATTATGTAAGGGCCTAGGATTCTGCCTGTTCCTCATCCTATAGTGGTCCCTCACTCTCAACACTGCATCATTACAGCTCAAAAGCAGCTGTGGACAATATGGAAACAAGTGGGTATGGCTGTGTGGCAATAAAATTTTACTTACAATAATAGGTGCCAGACATTGGCATTTATGTCATAGCTTACTAACCCCTGGGTTCCTGCTTCATTTCATCATTTTCCCCTTCATTTCTTTTCATTCATCCCTTATCACACAGTCACAGAGTTGCACTCAAGATGCAGCAACACTGTGGCTACAGAACTAATTCTGTAAAGAAAGATTGCAGGGGTAACTTGAGAATCAGAACTCTGGGCTGAATCATTAATGAAATATACACTAGAAAGCCTTGGGGTTAACAATCCTTTCCCCACCCTGCTGCCTGAGTGATTTTTCTAAAAAGCAAATTTGATCTTGGAACTCCCTTGCTTAAAATGCTTCACGGGAACCGAACCCTGGCTCTGCAGCTTGTCACAGTAGATCCATTTATGGCTGCTCCTTCTTTCTTCCTCTCCTTCCCCTTTGCCATCACTTCCTTCCATTATATGGTGTAGCCACACAGAGGACTTACAATTTCCAGAACAACATCTGTTCTCTTGCCTTTCACCCTATGTGCTTGTTACTTTGCATGAAACACTCTTTTCTAAACATCCTTGGTCTTGCTAACTCCTTGAGGGCTGAACTTAGATGCCTTAGGTGACTTTGACACCCTCTGCATAGCTTTATTATACTACTCTCGCTACCATCTGTGAGTGATTGCTACAGATGAAATTAAAATTCCTGAAGGTGGAAACTGCATTTTCTTAAAGCATTGTGCCGGGTACCGAGAACAATGTACAAGTGATTATAAATGAATCAATCAAGTATTTATTTAATATATTAAAATGAGCTCTTGTTCTTGCACTGCAGCCTGTAATCTCAGTTGTGCCTTAGTTATGGGCAGTTTTCTTTTACATGTTACCTAAAAATCATACCCAGACAACTAATAGAAAACAAATCTAAATCAGTTATGCCCATAACTAAAATCAAGCTATATAAGAAAGGAGAAATAATTCTAGCTCTTAGCTGGCACTGCATGTAACAAAAGACAGATTAACAGGAAAAAAACAAAAGTTTAATAAAGCATGTATCTTTTGTCTCAGTCTAGTTTTTGCTACCATAATGGAATACCACAAACAGTAATTTATAACGAACATAAATTTATTGTCTAATGGTTCTGGAGGCTGAGAGAGCCAAGATCAAAGGGCCACCATCTGGTGAGGCTGTTCCTGCTGTGTCTTGCTATGGCAGAAAAAGCAAAGAGAGGAAAAGGGAGAGGAAAGAGAACGGGGGCTAAATTTGCCCTTTTGTAACATACCTGCAATAGAGGCTCCCTCAGAATTGTCCTTTACCACCCACCCCCGGCCTTCTTTTTTCCCCTTCCAAATTCTTTAACATCTCCCCTCTACTGCCTGGCATTCTAAATTTTAGAGAGACCTCACCTAAATAGTTGAGATGTTAACTGCTAAAGGATCTTTCTTTAGAAACTAGAACATCTGGAGACCTCTGTAAAGCACCCCTCTTTCTTTAGTTCTGTGGTAAATAGCATTGTTGTGTCATCAGCTAACACAAAGAATATGAATTAATTGGCAGAAAAGTAATGTGTCTGAAGAGAAAATGTAGGAGCTGAGCCCAGGAGGTAGAGGTCTATTGTGATGTTCTGGGGAAGACAGCAGAGGAAGACCTTAGCTGGCCTGTAGCCTCAATGTACTCCATTTTCTCTCCATACAAGAATTTCACAATCCTGAGCCCCTAAAGATGGAGTTCTGAGGGGTAAGCCCCTCCATCAGTTTCAGAGTTGGCTTTGAGCAAACCTGATTCCTACCAATCGTCCTAATTGTTGGCCTTCTAGTGGGGCAGCCAAATATTTGATTCTGGTAACATATCCACTCCTCCTATAAAGAACATGCAACAAGGCAGAGCCCTTGTGACCTAACTACATCTCATTATACCACACTTCTCAACACTTCTGCATTGGGCATTAAGTTTCCAACAATGGTTTTTAGGGAATGCATTCAAACCATAGCACTTCCTGTACACATGGAAGATACTGAGGAAAATCTCAAAGAAGAAAATCATCAGGGATAAATCCCAAAAGTACATCTCAAAAAGACAGTTTAAACTTCAGATTTAAATATGATTCTTTGTTAAAGCTACAAGAGAAGCATGTGGGGAAAGGCTGGTTATGGGAGATGGTTAGAAAAAGTATAGCAAACTGGGTGTGTTGGTGCATGCCTATAATCCAAGCTGCTCTGGAAATTGAGGCAAGAAGATTACAAATTTAAGTCCAACCTGGGCAACTTAACACTTTTCAATCATTGAAACAAAATATCTGACACCTACAATTTAAAGGAAAAAAAGATTTATTTTGGCTTATGGTTTCATAGGGTTTAGTCCATGGTTGACTGGTTCCAAGGCAGAAATGGCATGGTAGAAGGGCCTGGCAGAGGAAAGTTGTTCAACCTATGGCAGCCAAGAACAGAAGAAGAGAATGAAGGAGCTGTGGGCAAAAAAATATACCTTTCCCATAAGAGATGGAGGGAGGGCAGAGGGTGAGAGGAAAAGGGAATGCAAAACGTTGAACATGTGTGATGTACACACACCAAGCCCCCACAATGAATGTAATCATTTTGTACTGCAAACATGTACTGATTTCTTTTAAAAGAGGCCTTAGGCCAGCAAAGCCACTGTGATATATATGATTGTATACCTTAAACATATGCAATTTTTATTAATTATATCTCAAGAAAGCCAGGAGAATTTTTAAAAATATACCTTTCTAGGTCACTCCCCCAGTGGCACACATCCTCCAACCAGACCACATCTCATATTAGAACATTTAACTATGAACTCATCAATGGATCAGTTCATCAATGGTTATAGTGCTTCCATGATCCAATCACCTCCCAAAGCCCTATCTCTGAATACATAAGACTTTTGAGGGAAATTTTAGATCTAAACCATAAAGACACCCTGTCTCAAAATTAAAAAAAAAACAAACAAAAAAGCGGCAGCAGAGTTTTGCAGATTTAAATCCATGCCTTCTCCATTGTTTAAAAGCCTCTGAGAAGAACCCTTGTGAGTGGAGATTTCCATTGTAGTCATACTTTTCTCTTATTAAAGGGTAAGGACTATTATTTTCAGAGTATCTTCTGTGTTTGCTGGTTTCCAAAACAATCAGCTCAAAATAATCATTCTGCCAAAAAGATATATTTGGGGATGGCATTTCCGAATTTCCTAGCTCATATTTTGGAGTAGTATGTCCCATATCCCATCAATGTAAAGAAAATATCTTTTTAACCTATTTTTTTTCAGATTGAAGTTAGCATAGAACTTTATAATGTGATAAATTTTTGTTTCTTTGGAAACAACTCAGAACCACTTGCTGTATTAATCAGTATTAATAAAGCCATCTCGCATTTGTCCCTTATAGTAGGAGTCTTCTCTCAAGTAGTCATATAACCGTCACGTTTCATTTGAAAAGTGATTAAACTTCGATACTGTCTATAGGAGTCATGCAGAGATGCTGTAAAAAGATGTCAACAGGAAGAGATTGTAGAAAAAATAAATTTGTGCTTCAATGGAAAACTAGTATCTACATACAATGTATCCTTCTGGGTTATGAGATTCTAGGCTATCATAATCTCTGTTGTTTAAATTGGTAGTGACAAGGATTCTCCCCTGAGTTAGGCTTTTTTCAATCCTCTTTTTTTTTTGGTACTGGGGATTGAACTTGGGACCTTGCACTTGCAAGGCAGGTGCCGGAACCACTGAGCTAAATCCCCAGCCCTCCATCCTCTTTTTTTTGGTACTGGGGATCCAACTCTGGTCCTTGCGCTTGCAAGGCAAGCAGTGGAACCACTGAGCTAAATTCCCGGCCCTCAATCTTCTTTTTGACCAGGTCTCATCAGCCATAGGCTCTGTCCTTTTCCCACTTAGTCTAGTTTTTTAAGCCTCTTGCAGAGTCAATTTAGGGGGAAAAAACCCTTTGTATTTGGTCACCCTTAATAGCTGGTCAAATTCTTCTTCCCTCACCCTATGTAGTCTTATCACCCAGGCCTGCCCTCAGTAAGAATCCTGTTAAGTCAGCCTAAAAAGTATCCTCCTAGCCTTGATATTTCCTGGAGGCAATTTTCCATTCAGTGAACCCCACTCTGATCCTTGGCTACAATGCCATATCTTTCTCTGTATTGGGAATGAAATTCATTTCTATACTGCAATCGCTTTTCTCTTCTTGTAATAGTTCCACACAAAAACTTGCCTTTACTGCTCTAACTACTGTCTGGCTGTGGTTTCCTTTGACAATAAACATGTTCATGCTGTCTTGTCTAGTAGTGGTGACCTAAATTTCCATTCCTTGTGGAAAAGATAGTTTTGCTCCATTTGCAATTCTATTCCTTTACTCTATAGAAATTTGGTATGTTGATAATTGTGGCTGCTCTTTTGTAAGTTGTCCTCAGCAGAGATACTTTCACTTCCTCTCTTTTTGCCCTTCCACAGAGTTGTTTCCCTTCCCTATTCCTTTTGACATCCCTCCTCTTTTCAAGTATTCTAAATTCTAAAGAGAAATCCCACCAGAATGGTTAAGACATTAACTGCTAAATAATATTGCTTTAGTTTTACAGAACCCAGAACCTCTGGTAACCTTGAGACAACATCAGAATGTATAGCATCCTTCTTTATTCTTTTAATCTTGTATATCAACTAATACAAAGAATATAAACTGCTGTGAAGTTTAACTTGCAGGATATCTGCCTAAAAAGAACTACAGGAACTAGCCTCAAAAGGTTAACGTCCATTGTGATGTCCTGGAAAAGAAGGAAAAAAGAAATTAATACCATGGATAATGACGACCCTATTTAGCATATGGCCTCCTGGCCCTCCTCCTTTTCCTCCCAATAAAAGCCTTTGAGTGCCCCAAGATGGGCCTTTTTGTAGATGATAACCCCTTGGTCTTCCAAGGTACTTACTCTTGAGTAAACCTGGTCCTCCTTCCTACCAACTCTCAGCTCCCAAATATTGGCTCTCAAGTGGTGAATATCCCAGACCTTACTGCAGTAACATTTTGACTTTCTGTTAAACCGATTATAATTTCTATCCAGTTCCCTCAATAAATACATAAAATTAAAAGTTTAGTACATGCTCATTTTTATATCCACATAGGAGTCATGATTTTACCTTTTCCAGAAAATACACATTTAACAGTTTTGGAGGCTTACCTATCAGGCAGGTAATATTTATACCACACAAATACATTTTTGGGGCAATTTGAGTTCAAGTGGGTCTTCTCTTGGCTCACAAACCCAAATCCAAACTGGCAGTAGAAGCTTCCACCACTCTATTTTCCAAATGTAAAATACCCTTACTAATTTTATGTTTGGTATTTTAGTGTGTTTGTGGCCAATAAGTCCCCATTTCTGGGGGTAATGGTTGGGAATTTAGTTTTATGACCTGATTATTTGATGACTTCTACAAAAAAATTAATAGAGTTTTCTGGTAGGTGAAAGATAGCAGAGAATCTAGTGTGATAGTCTTTTTCATTTGTCTATTTTCAAAAATTTTGATCACTTTCAGAAACTTAAAATGATTTAGGAATCAGGTTCACATAATTTATCCTCATCTTTTACAAATGAAAAAAGCTTAATTCTCTTGATTTAATAAAATAACCATAGTATAAGTGTAGATTTTTATTTTACTTGGATGTGTTATTACTAATCTTAAATGGATCTACTGATTGAATAAACCTACCATACCTCTATTTAATGTTTAAGATTATGAAAAAAATATATAAATTTGTCTTTACCCAGATTGAATCATTATTCTGATAAACTTTATTTCAGCAAAAATTATGTTTTGTCATATGTTAGTTTGAAGACAATTTCTAAGATCTATAGGTAACTTAAAGCCTTGGACTGATACTAAGTTGATTTAAGCAGTGGACTAAGTTGATTTAATTAGTGATTTAATTAGAGACAGTAAGATAGTACCCCAAGAGAGTAAGATAGAATGCTGAAATACTGATTGTTAATCATAACTTCAAAGCCTATACCTTTTGCTTCTCATTTCTATGAGGCTATGTCTTTGAATCTGTAATAAATATGCTCATTTCTGCTACTTTGAAAAGTGTATATGAATGATGGGTGTAGCTGAGGAAAGCTGTGTTATGTGTATTTACAAGCTCTGCTAGTCTGCTGCAAAATGCTGATGTGTGACAGTGAACAATTATATACTCTCCAGTTTTCTCTGTGAAACAGAAGTGAGTTACTTTGACTAAAAGTTCTAGTGAATATGAAGTTTATGCTGTATTTAGGAGCCATAGCTTCCAAGGCATACAGCTGGGTATTTCTATTTCTGAGGAAATTTTGAAATAATTTTATCTTCAAACCCCTTTGTGTCTTTCAAGGTTACTGAGGATCCCAAAGAACTAAAATTGCCTTTGAAATTTCCTAGAAGGCCCTGGCAAATCACAAAAATTGACTCTTTTGTATTTTAAAAAGAGAGGTGCTAGAAATAATTGAGCTTACTGGATAATTTGTTATTGAAGAGTTGCAGAGAAAGTGTTGTCAAATCAGAAGAGATGCTTAGTCTTTCTTAATTTAAATGTGTTTGAGTAAAATCTTGCTAATGCAAAACTTTGAGAAATGTAAGTGTAAATGTGAGGTTCCCTGAGATGTGTGTCAGTGCTCTCAGTGCTAGTGGACTGTTTCTATTTATCAAAGTCCTGGAGCTGTTTTGCCTGATGTTAGACAATAGTACAATGTTGTTAGTTACAATCTCAGTTATTATTTTATGTCAGCTTTACTGAGATATAATTCACATACCACACAATTTAACCATTTAAAGTATAAAATTAATGGTGTTTACTATATTCACAGAGTTATACAATCATCACTATAATCAATTTTAGAACATACTCATTACCTCAAAAAGAAATTCTATAACCATTAGCAATCATTATGCATTTCCCACTAACCATCCAGCCAGACTTGCCTATTCTGGACATTTCATATAAATGGACCCATACCATATGCGATCTTTCATTACTGACTTCTTTCCTTTAGCATAGCATTTCAAGATTCTATGTTGTAACATGTGTCAGTAGTTCATTCCATGTTATTGCCAAATGTTATTCCATTGTATGGATATAACACATGGCTAAATGCCATTCATTTGGCATTTGGATTGTTTCCACTTTTTGACTGTTATAAAGATTGCTGCTGTAGAAATTCATTTACATATTTTTGTGTGTACATATGTTTTTCCCTTGGGAATATACCAAGAATTAGATTTTCTAAGTCATATGGTAAATCTTTGTTTAACTACTTTCATGGCAACTCTGCATTCAACTGTGACTGTTTTCCAATGTGGCTGTACCAATTTTCATTCCTACCAGCAATTATGATGATTCAAATTTCTCTACACTTTTGCCAATACTTGTTATTTATCCTTTAGATTACAGGCATCCTAATGAGTATGAAATAGTATCATCTTATATCAAATACCTTTTAATGTAAGTATTGGCCATTTGTATATCTTGTTTTGGAGAAATGTTTATTCAAATCCTATGCCACATTGTAATTGGGTTATCTTTTTATTATTGTGTTGTAAGACTATATATAGATACACATCTCTTACTAGATATATGAGTTGCAAAATATTTTCCCCTTGATGGTATTCTTTGAAGTACAATTGTAGCAAAGTCTAAAATTATTTAATTTTTCTTTTGTTCCTTATGTTATTCACATCATATCTAAGAAATCTTGGTCTAACTCAAGGTCACAAAAATTTACTTCATATATATATATATATATATTTTTTTTTTTTTTTTTTTTTTTTTTTTTTTTGAGACAGGGTCTTGCCATGTAGTTCAGGCTGGCCTTGAACTCACTATGTAGCCCAGGCTGGCCTCAAACTTGCTACAATCCTCCTGCCTTGGCCTCCCACATGCTGGGACTACAAGTGTGTGCCACCATGCCTGGCCTATTTCCTATATTTTGTTCTAAGAGTTGTTTTGGTTTTTATGTTTAGGACTCTGATCAATTTTAAATTAATTTTGTGATTATAGTGTGAGGAAGGCATCCACCTTTATTCTTTTGCATGTGGATATCCAGCTGTCATATTTAAGAATAATGCTCATTTTATCAAATATGACCATATACTTTTAACAAACTAAGGTTTTAGATTTCATGAAACCAATGCTTACAGTCCTTTGGGGTCAACTTGCCTGGTACCTCCTTACAGGGTTCCCATCCTTCTAGATCAGGGTAGAAGGTAATTTTTTTCCTAGGCTCAAGAATCTTAGACTATTTGGGGAACCTTAAAAAGAAAAGTGGTCACTCAAATTGCTGGGAATTAAAGGTGAAATCTGATAATGATGTCATATTTTACTTTGCTGGCCTCATGATAGCAAATAACATACTTTTAAAAATGGATTCTGAGGGACCAGGGATTTAGCTCAGTGGTTCCACCGCCTGCCTCTCAGGCGCGAGGTCCCGAGCTCAATCCTCGGTCCCCCCCAAAAAATGTATTCTGAAATACTGCATATTATAAAAGGTTTCAACAGCTGGGTGTGGTGGCGCATGCCTGTAATCCCAGCACTTGGGAGACTGGGGCAGGAGGACTGCTGTGAGTTCAGCTACATAGTGAGTTCAGCTACATAGTGAGTTCAAGGCCAGCCTGTACTCTGTATTGACAGCCTGTCTCAAAAACAAATAAACAAACAAAAAGTTTCAACAATGTAAAACTAACTCTATATACTGAAGTAATATTCTTGATGCAACTATGTAATTAATCATGCCACATCTATGACAATCAATCTGACTTGGTGACTGAGAATAATCTTTTGAGCTTTTTAATCCAAAAAAAAGAGACCACAGAAAATAAAATGTATGTACTTCACTGGTAAACTATACATTATCTGCACACAGCAAATTCTTCTAAGTTATTAGATTCTAGCCTTTCAATAATCATGGGGCTATTTTACAAGTCTTTGTAAACTGATAGACATGATAGACAACTGTCTTGTCTGATTTTCAATTGATTTCCCAACCAGTCCAGGGAATAATCATTTTGCCTCCATTTACAATGCCATTTCTTTACTTCATATAAATTTGAACCATTTGACTCCGAGCCAGAATAGCATATGTCTGATTCCCTAATCGAATAAGAAAAGTAAAATCTTTAACATGTATTTGTCTAAAAGTCATGCTTTTACTTTTTTTTCAAAAATCATCTTTTAATAGCACATTCCAAAGTGAAATAAAAATGAAATCAGATAAAGGGGCAAGGGATGCAAACATTCAAAGCCTTTGGATATACCTCATTTGAACTATTTACAGATGATTAGACAATGTGCCGGAGAGGTTGGCTTGTCCAAAGGAACCAGAAGACAAATCAGGAATGAAATGAGGGTTAGGGTAAACAATAATTAATAGAAAAAGAAGTTAAAATGGTCAAAAGCAGGTGAATAAATGGCTAATTCACAATGGCCACAAGTCTATTTTTTAAAAAAGAATTCTCTAGCCGGAGATGTACCTCAGTGAGGCTGTGCCTGCCTCACAAGCACAAGGTCCTGAGTTCAATCCCTGGTGCCAAACAACAACAACAACAAAAAAAAACTATTTCTTCTCATCTACGAGAGAAACAAAGACATGAACGTGTGATACTATCCAGTATATCCTGTATCTGGTATATACCAGGAATGAGGTAACAGCTAGGCACATTCCTCTTTTGATTTCATTATAAGTACCTTTTCATCTAGCATTTATTTATTCTTTTAGATAGTTAATCAGTTAAATACTCAAGTACAATATACTATATAGGTGTGAAAACATTTGTTTTCAGTACTGTTATAACAGAAAGTCTGGGAACGCCTTAAATTTCCCACACTAAGGAGTTGCTACAGAAAAGAATATGTAGAAAAGTTTAATTTTTGTTTGAAAAACAAATACACATGTATACACACACATGTGTGTGCAGTGATTATCTTAGAAGGATTGACTATGGAAGTTATTTACTCCAGATTTTTTGTCTTTTGTATTTATATTACTTTTGCAACATGGAAAATATGTAGTGAAAGTATACGTGTAAGAGAATCCAACATTTTGAACTTGATTCAGAATCGTTTTAGCTATTCCACTATTTCAGTATCTATATCATAGAAATTCACTCATCTTTTGAATGTAGCAGTGGCAGATCATCAGTAGAAGTGGGACGGTTGTGGAGCAGCATTCTGGATTTCACCTGCGTGGCATAGAGAGTCCTCATTACTTAATAGTCATTAAAAAATTTTCTATGGGATGTGCATAATATCCTGACAAAGATTTAATAAAGATCCACACACTTCGGCCCAGGGATGTAGCTCAGTGGTACAGCACCTTCTTGGCAAGTGTGAGGCCCTGTGTTCAATTCCCGGGACCCAAAAAGAAAAAAGAAAACTACAACTCTGCCTAAACCAATGATATCATTTACCAAATCAACTAACTAATGAAGGTCATTGGGTAAATAATCATGAGTGAACAATGTATGGGCTACAGGGGGTGTGTGTGTGTACATATAAATTTACGGCTGAATGTGCTGTTGGGAGGTCGGGCCTGACTGGAGAAAGTAGGTCACTGGGGACACCACCTAGAAGGTTGTATTCCTTCCCCTGACATGTTCCTCTCTGCCTGGCTGTCCCTTTCTCTCCACTTCCTGGCCGCTATGAACTGAGCAGCTTTCCTTCCCTATCTCCTCCTGCCATAATGTTTCTGCTTTGGAGCCAGCTGACTGATGATGGCCTGGGGCCAAATAAACTTTTTCTCCTGTACGTTAGATATTATGTATGTTAGATATTGGGTCCCGGCAATAAAATCTGACTAATATAGATAGGGCCTTGCTAAGTTGTTCAGACTAGTCTCAAACTTCTGGACTCAAGTGATCTCCCACCTCAGCTTCCAAAGTATAGGGGACTATGAGCATCTGCCCCCTTATTTCCCACCCAGCTCTGTGTGTGTGTGTGTGTGTGTGTGTGCGCGCACGCATGTGTGTGATTTTGGTTGGAAAGGACTAGATGTCTTTTGACTTTAGAGTGCTCACTGAAGAATTACTAAATAATGAATTAATGCTAAACAATCTGAATGTATATCATACAAATAATCACATATGAGTGAATACAACTCAAATGGAATTAGAAATTCCAATGGAATTTGTATGGTTTATAAATTAAAATGTTTTTTGGAGTTAGTTTCAAACTGTTTATACCTCCGTTTTCAACAAAAGGATAATTTGAAGTAGAGTCTTTGGTAGGTCTACAACATACTGTCATTTTAAGAATTTAGATCTTAAATTACTCTAACATGCTATAGGAAATAGATTTGATCAGGCAAACAAGTGTCATGGTTCACTATCCATAAATGCCATAGCAAATAATGATTAACATTTACGACAGGCAGAGTGAATTGAAATTTCTTCAGTGAGTTTTATCTCCAACCAACCAGTGAGGTAGGTAATGATTATCGTAGTTTAACAGAATGTAATTGGGTAAGAAAATTATTGATTCCAGATTACCCAGGGAGTCAAGGCCAGTGTGCAAGCACATAAAAATCCTAGAGGACAGTTCCATAACATTTTCAGTATTCAAAAAGCCATATATTTTTTGAGAAACAAAACATATGTCCATATACAAATCTGTCTTAATCTGTCCATGCTAGTGAACAGAAATACCATAGAGTGAGTGACAACCAACAAACACATTTTCTCCACAGTTCTGGAGGACAGGAAGTCCAAGATCAAGATAGTAGTAGATTATCCAGTAAGTCTAGTGAGGTCCTGCTTCTCAGTTCAGAGATGGTGCCCCCTACAGTATACTCACCTGGTAGAAGAGGAAAGGGGACTCTGCTAGAAGGATACTGATCCTATTCATGAGGGCCCCACCCTAATGGCTTAGTCACACCCCTAAGGCTCCACCTTCTACTAACATCACATTTGATGTGAGGATTTTAACATACAAAGTTTGGGGAGCACAGACACATTATTCCATAACAAAGTCCCTCATTGAAGATGTAGTATAAACTAGGTAACATAATAGTCCTCAACACTTTCCACTCCAAATTTATTTGCTATTCCATATACAAAGTTTCTAACAGCATTCCATTTATCTTAAAGCTAAAATATAAGGAAATAAGTTTTTCGCAGAACAAAAAGCACTAAGGAGGTTGTTCACAATTCCTGAGAGTGTGGTGGTGCTCAACTTCATATTCTGTGGTCTAATTTCCCTCACATTGCTTAGCATTAGACTCTACATAAAACAACCAGTAGTTGACAGTGAAAGACCAAGGAGATTGGAATAGGTCACAAAGAGATACTGGAGATTCTACTTCCTAAGAGGCCCTCAACAAATATTTACCTGCTTGGAGTGAACTATCATTAGGGATGCCCTTGAGACCAGAATACTAATAGGTGGTACTTTCAGCCCTAATAATTCTTGAGAAAATATTTTTCTCCCTTCATGGTTGGTTATAACATTTAAATAGTTAAATGCTACCTCTTCCATTATGGCACTTGTCTGCCACCCTCCCTTTTAGAGAAACGGATTTCTGAATCATTTCTCTTGTACATGCATTTTAAAGGTGTGTAATTAACTGGTAACAGGTTGTTAGGTAGCTGATGAGGTGTGAACCAGCCTCTAATTTGTTTTCTTTATTTACAACTTTTCTTGCACTTGAAGATGACAGCATGGTGTTATTCATTCCCTGCTTACTTCACCAGATTAAAAAGTGATTTGTGAAGCCATTTTTAATTCCTCAATTTCCATTAAAAAGGAATATCCAGGAGAGTCTTAATCAAGACATAATAGGCACTAAAATGTGATCACACAACAGCACTTCTAATGTGGCCCTATTTCAGTTGTAATGTTTAGGGTTTGCTTCCTGTCATTAACTGAATTCAGTCCTAACACTGACCTACCACTTCTGAGCTAACCTCTATGTAGTTGGTACTAAGTTTATTGTCAATGTTTCCAGCTAATATACTTTACTGCTTTAAAATTTATCATACAACCCAAAGGGATAATTTCTTGCAAAATTTTTATTATTGTATTGTCACTAAAATCGTTTGCTTTACCCTTCAAATTGCCTTGCCTTCTAGTCAATAATAAATTTTTAAAAAATCAGATTGAGAAGAAATTAAAATAGAAACATAATGAAATGAGAATTGCTAAAAACACAAGACTAGAATACTGAAGATGCCGCTGAAATAGAAGTGGCTGAATGTAGAATCCATATATAACTCAAAGGGGTAATTTGGAACCAGGGAGCATATTGAGTTATTGGATGAGTCTGAAATGACAAATAAAAATAGAAACTCTGTCCTTGCATTTAAAAAAAAATACATAGGCGAAAGCCAACCTACAGAATATGTTAAAAAAAGGTCATGTTCAGAACTTCCTAGAACCCTTAGAAAGACAGCTAACTGCCATTCACCCAGGCACAGATGTTAGGTAAGAGGCAAGATTTTCTTTTCAGTCTATCAAAGTTTCTATCACTACCGTCACCTAAAACACTATGGCCTCTAAGATACTATTTTGGAATGTAGATATGCCTCTGAGCATCAACTCTAGAAGAGAAGATGCCACAGGGATCATTTTTGTATGATAATAATGCCAACACTTACTGAGGTCTTGATTTATGGCAGGCACTGTTTTAAGTGCTTTATGATATTGCTTCGTAAAATCTTCACAACAATCCTATGACTACTAGGCTTCTTATTTATAGACAAGGGAACTAAGGCCTAGTTTTACAGTTAAAAGTAGCTTGCCTAAGGTTACCTGCTGCTGGGAAAATTGAAAACAAAGTCTCCTGCCAACCCCCAAGCCTCTCCACAAAGATAGGAGAGAAAGAAAATAGTTTTATTATTGAATAAGTACTAAACCAGAATGTGATGCTCATTCATCCCAAGGCAATCTGCTAAAAGATTACAGACAAAGAAATTTCACCCTTGTATACATCCAAGCAAATACAATGCATTACATACATGTTTTCAAGATAAACAATTACAGTCTTCAATTAAGAGGACTTGACAGCAGCATCTGTCACCCACATAGCTCCCCCTAGCTTCACATGGTATTGTCGTGTTAGCTAACTGTCTTTATTCAGAAGAGGACGAAGCTTCCCATATCCCTATGACAGGAGGTAATTTAGAAACTTGGAGCGAGATGTACACCAAAGAGCTTCCTCCTTTCTCACAGAAACTGAAAGATAGGACTACTATTTCAAGGAGAGGGCTCCCATGGCCCTGAGAAAGGCATTCCTGGGTTGGTTGGTATTGCTTGGTAAGTAGTGCCCATCTTCTGAAAAACATCTGGATTTAAGACAAAGCTGTTACAAAATATTTTAACATTTTGGATCACAGTGACATCTGGAATGGTGTGGACAATAGAAAGTTATCACTGCCTTAGTCCCTTTGGGCCACTTTTATAAGGGCATTGAGTGTCCTATAAACAACAGAAATTTATTTCTTATAGTTCTGGAGGCTGGGAATGCAAGATTGATGTACCAGCAGATTCGGTGTCTGGTGAGGGCCTGCCTGCTTTCTGGTTCACAGAAACTATTATTTTCTTTCTGTGTCCTCACTTGCTAGAGGGGAAGAGGTTTCTCTTGGGCTTCCACTATGAGGGCACTAATTATATTCCTGAAGGTTTTGTCCTCACGACCTAATCACCTTCCAGAGCCCCCAACTCCTAATTCCTTCATCCTGGGGTGAAGATTTCAACTTGCAATTTGGGGGAGGAGTGGGAGGAGCACAAATATTAGACAAATATTAAAAATTAAATAGCAACTATGAAATGCTTATAATAAATAAGAAATGAAATATTAAAGAAGTAACATGGAAAAATATGGAGTAAGAATTTAAAATGTATTAATCAGCAGTGCTCAACTTTATCAGTTAGAATTTTCACTTCAGTAGTTAATATTGGAATCTTAAGTATCTTATTATTTAAGTGGTTTTCTCTAAAATTTGAATTCAGTATCATCTTTGAATTTAAAATTCATCACGTAGCTTCCCATCTTATTTTAGGCAACTAATAAATATTTTAAAATTTAAAAGTTAGTCTATTTTTCAAGCTTCATCATGTACGCACTGCCCTTACACTTTGAAGAATAGAAAGATAGGGAGGAGGAAAGCAAAGACACATCAAATATAGCTACAGCCCCTTACCGGCCCATCCCCTGTCCCTTCCCAGGATAGTACTGAAATTAGCTAATCACTGGACACACCCAGACACAAATTTCTTCAGTAACAATTTGCTTATGTTGTTTTTTTAGGAAAAGCCTCTAGAATCTATTCAAGGTTGGTTCACAGAAGAAGCCAGCTGGTCCTTCCACTGACGTTTTGATGTCACAAGTTCAAAATCTCCTGCTCAATTTGATGATCACTTCCCCACAAAGAACAGCACATGGCTTATGAAGAGTCATGAGGACCAACCCATGCCCATGCAAAACAACCCTAAAATTCCCCTTTTTGCCATCCAATCAACAAGCAGATTCTCCTCTCTCCCTTCAGATTCCCCTGATGCCGGCTGATCCTGGAGACAGATCTGAACTTTGTTCTCTCCTGTTTTCATGATGATCAGCCTTCAGTAAAATATGTTTTCTTTTTGTAAAAAGCCAGAGCCACAGCAATGGCTTCTATGTGCACTGTGTAGTGATCGACACATCAGTACATGTAACAGGTAAATCGGTGCTGAGGGTGTGCTCAGTGGTAAAGTGTTTGCCTAGAATGTACAAGGCCCTCAGTTCGATCCTCAGTACTGCAAAAAAAAAAAAAAAAAGTAAATAAGTAAAACAAGTAAACATCAATATATTGTCTGGAACACTTTAAATCTATCTCTATGTCTTTAGGTTAGAGACATCCTCTATCATTCTATCAGCCTTTTATTCTGGAGTTTGTGTGGGGGTTGTACCAGGGTGTTTTTTCTCTTTAAGAAAGTTTAGACAATTGTGTGAGTCTGTCCTTAATGAGTGAATTCACATAGCCAGGTTTATGTGAGGAAATAGGCATTTGCACACACTCATTGTTTGTGCTATGGATTGTTAAACACGTGCTTTCTCATTGATATATACCTCTTGCTTGCCTCCTGATAGTATAGAAAGAGGGCCTCTCTATGTTTCCCCTGGTATCCTAATTCCTAGCTTTGAAATCAATTCTATTTTTAAAAGGTAATACTGCTATAAGTAAAATATTCTGGACACACTTCAGTATAAATTCATTGGTTAATGATCAAACTCCAGTTAATTTTTTTAGGCCAAAAGGCTTTGTTCCTGCTTCTACATACTGCCCACATGTAAGCCAATCATCACAACATTCACTCTGCTCACTAATTTCCAGTAGGAACTAGGAGTAGAAGCCAAGGGTACCACTTCTGCTGTTCTCCCAATCTGATACTGGGCTAGTAAATGAGTCCCATTTCTAAGAATTTCTAATAATGAGAATAAAAACCTGAGAGGGATTTTGGATTGGAGAAAAGAATTAGAAAAGACTATAAGCTATGGTGTTGCTCAGACACATGAAGCCTAGACATGACATCAAAACACAGGGGCTTCAGAATACAAAATCAACACACACAAATCAATAGCATTCCTGTATGCCAGTAATGAACTCAACAAGAATGAAATCAGAAAAGCAATTCCACTCACAATAGTTTTTAAAAATTAAATAACTACAGGGCCGGGGATTTAGCTCAGTGGTTTCTCCACCTGCTGCGCAAGCTCAAGGACCCAAGTTCGATCCCCAGTACAAAAAAAAAAAAAAAATTAAATAACTACAAAGTAACCTAAAGAAAGGAGTCAAAGATCTCTATAATGAAAGTTACAGAACTCTGAAGAAAGAAATTAAAAAGGGCATTAGAAAATGGAAAGATTTCCCTTGTTCTAGCATCAGTAGAATCATTATTGTTAAAATGGCCACATTACCAAAAGCAATTTTCTGATTTAATCCAATCTATTAAATCTATAAAATACCAGCAAATTTCTTCACAGAACTAAAAAAAAAACCCTAAAATTCATGTGGAACCAGAATAGCCAAAACAATACTGAGCAAAAAGAGAAAAGTGGGCGGTATCACAATTGCAGATAGGAAGTTGTGCTGCAAAGAAAGCTGTAGTAAAACACCAACATCAACATGGTACTAGCATAAAAACAGACATCCCAATCAGTGTCACAGAACAGATGACACAGGAATGATTCCTTGCACCCACAGCCATCTGATTTTTGACAAAGGGGCAAAAACATACACTGGAGAAAAAGATACTGCCTTTAACAAACGGTGCGGAGAGAATAGAAGTTTTGAAACTGCTAGAAGATAACAAAGGAGAAACTCTTGAAGCCATGGGCACAGGCAAAGACTTCCGAACACAGCTCTAACTGCCCAGAAAATAAAAATTACACCCCAACAAACATGACTCATGTAAAATGGGCAACTGAACTGAATAGGCATTTCTTGACACATGGCCAGTAAGACATGAAGAAATGTTCATCTTTAGCCATGAGGGAAATGCAAATCAAAACAGCTCTAAGACTGCATCATACCTTTATCAGAACGGCTGTCATCAAGAACACAAAGAACAGCAAATGCTGGAGAGGATGTGGAGGATAAAGGAACCCTTCTACATAGTTGGTGGGAATGTAAAGTACTATTGCCACTATGGAAATCAACATGGATATTCCTCAGAAAACTAAAACTAAAAATTCACTTTTACTCAGCTGATGTCTCTCTGGGGTTTCTTCCCAAGAGAGTTAAAGACATCATACTACAGTGATACATCCATACACATGTTTATAGCAGAACAATTCATAATAGCTGAGCTCTGGAAATAGCCTCCATGGCTGTCAACAGATAAATGGATAAATGCAATGTGGCATATATACACATCAGCGTACTATTCAGCCAAAAGAATGAAATTGTGTTATTTGCAGGAAAATGGATGGAACTTGAGTCATAATGCTAAGTGAACAAGTTAGACACACAAAGTTAAATATTGCTTAGTTTCTCTTAGTGAGAAACCTAAAATGTAAATAAATGGATGAAATAAAGAAGAGATGGTAGGAAAGAAGAAGGTTGACTTTTATCTAGGTGTGGTTGCATACACGTGCAATCCCAGTATGAGGGAAGCTAGGGCAGGAGGATTGCTGTGAATTCAAGGCCAGCCTGAATTGCATAGTGAAGACCTGCCCCTCATTAAAAAAAAACAAAAAAACGCAGACTTTTGGAGACAGGAAAAGAGATAGGGGGAGGGAGATGATAAAGGAAGAAGTGAAGGGATCGGAAATGATCAAGTTATGTTATATGCAGTACCAATTTCCCAAGCATCATTATTTTGTATTGTAAACATATGTTAATAAAAGAAAAAACAAACAACCAAAGCAAAGGACCTTGATGGGCACTGACCCTGGGAAAGAAGACATAGTTAGAGAGGGAGGCCATGGAGAAAAAGTGGGCATCTGAACATCCAAGACACACTTAACCCACTTCTCTCTTAATGGAAGCCAAAGGCGTTCTGAGCCCAGGTGAGAGGCACTGTGAACACCATGGGGGGAATCTGTATTTTTGTGCATTGGAAAGTATTCTGTGTTCTGTGGTTTTACCAGACTGGTTAAAAAATAGTTTAAGAACTTATAAGTCTTATGCATTTTCTTGGTATTATGTACTTTCAATACCACTTTTTTCTTATCAACAATCTTTCTAAAATCTTTTTCAATTTACTCTTGACAAAATTTTTATGATCTCATGGCTCTCTGAAACTGTCCTCAAATGGACTTGAGACAAAGTCTATGCTGATTTGGAGGACTGGGAATGAATGGGATGGAGAAAAGTACCTGCAGACTAAAGCACAGCTAAAGACAAGAGACCTCTTTCAGCCTAGAACATTGTGGGGACCATGTACAGTACATTTAACATCTGCAAAGGGTTTTACCAACACACACTGGCTCCTTCCCAAGTGCCGAAAAAGAAAGCAACAGAAAAGATGAAGACCTTACAAACACGGTGGTGTTCAGTGCTACTGCTGTTTATCTCAGGCTGCTCAACACTAACTCCACTTCATCCACTCCCAGGAAGGAGTGGTTGTAAACTGCATCAAAATGACTCCGGACTACCAGGACGGCTGGTCTGGACTCTGGGAAGCAGCTAGAGAAGCTCTCATTTGTGATGTCATGTTGGTTTCTTATTATTTAATATACCAGACAGGGGGCAAATGACCAGATATTTGGGCTCACAGCAGTAGGAAGGATTATGAAGTGGAGATGATTGCCTTGAAGAGCCCGAGTGGGAGAAAGAAGTGTGTAGCTGTCATGGAGAGCTCTTAACTGTGTGATCGGTTAACTCTCTGCTGCAGGTATGTTTAAGCTTTCTACTCCTATTATTTCAGCTCTGTTCAAAATGTTCAAGTGCTTGCTTTGGCAGCAAACATAATAAACTTAGAATGATGCAGGGAAGATTAGCACGGCCCTTGCACAAGGATGTTATGCAAGTTGGTAAAGCATTTTATGTTTTTAAAAATATTCAGAATACCTTAGCAATTACAAAGCAAATTTAAATTCTGTTTACCTCTGCATTTTGGAAGTGCTAAAAAAAATCAGTTATTCTGTGAAAGACTGACTCACACTCTGTCAAGAATATTCAAGAAGAAAGGATACAGTTTCCATTTGTTTCTAAATAATCAAATGATGACCATTCATTTTGTTGTCCAATATAAAAAATATATATGCCAGGCTAAAAAATGTCAGTGCAAGTGCTGTTAGATCTATCTATCATTTTCTACATTTTCCTAAACCTTTTCATTTTTCATACAGTATATAGCCTAAGATAAATCTTATTTGAGATTTTAACAAGTCTTCTCCATTATTCAGGTTCTCTAGCCTATTGA
This sequence comes from Heterocephalus glaber, assembly GCF_053883595.1. NCBI lineage: Eukaryota > Metazoa > Chordata > Mammalia > Rodentia > Bathyergidae > Heterocephalus > Heterocephalus glaber. The sequence continues at coordinate 17,763,765 of NW_028258156.1, read as the reverse complement.
TTTTTTTGCCATATTTATTAGCAAGTGGCTAAAATATGAAGAAGGTTTAAAAATGTAAAACACCTATAGATGAGGAGCAATTAAATTTTTCCTCTTTAGTATTGCATTAACTCCTTCAGGCTAACAATCCTATTACCAGTTTACCTTCTCTAATAGCCTCCCCCAGGGGCTGGAACAGAGATTAGCAACATTTCAGGGAATAAACAGGAACATTGAGGATGATTGTTAAAACAGTAAAAATCAATCAAGAAATCACTCATTTTTGAATGGTCAGGTTCAAATGACATAGAGTTCAGCCAGAGTCTGCTAATAAGCCAATAGATTGCTCTCTTTTGAAAGGGTCTGATCCCCCCCGCCCCAGGAAAGTTTGACATAGTGTATCAAATTACTTTATTAAAAAAATAGAACACTTGAGCTGAAGTTCCTTTGAGTAACACTTTAAAAATGAAAGAAGATTTGTGACAGACAGCATTCTTATTTTAAAAAGATTAGTATAAACATTACATTTCAAACTTTTAAGGTTACTCGGATTAGGAGGGAACAGCATAGCCCAGGATGTGGAGGGGGTTGTCATGTACAAATAGCCAGGCATGAATTTAGAGGCAAAGTTGAGGAACTTTGTTTTATGCATGTTCAGGACCAGAAATTAAAATTTTAGGAAAGAGCTGGGGATATAGCAGTAGTAAAGTGTGCATTTTAAGACACCAAGTTCAATCCCCAACATCACATTTAAAAAAATTAGGTAGAGGAGGAGAAAGAAAAGACAAGAGAAGGTCAGTAAGCCACCTAGTTCAATAAACTAGCTAGGGTAGTCTGACTTAGCTAGCTTGTCCTCAATCCTCTCTTTGAAGAGCATTAAAGTTGCCCCTCTTCCTACCTCCAAGAAAATGCTTTGGGAAGCATCCACCTCCCTCAGTGAAAATCTCCCAGATGAAAAAGACAAAATACTTTTTTATAAAACCCTTTCCAGGAGACCCAGCCGGAGACCGAGACGGTGAGGACCCCCAGGCTCGCACAGGAGCCTCCAGCTTGGCCACGCGGGTGCCTGCAACAACAGCCCCGTCCCGCCCACCTCTTGGCTGTTCAGCTACTTGGATCCACGCTATAGAGGCACAGGGGAGCATAAAGGCCATTGTCCTGAGCTGCAGAAGTGAACAACAGAGAGAGGGCCACTCTCAGGCTCCCTGATGAAAACTGAAGCCCACTGGAAAAGTGAAGAGAATCTCTGCAATAAAGGCACACCAGACCACCGTGCTTGGTAAGTTGGAGGGATCATCACCTCCCATCAGAACCTGGACCATCTACAGGGGAAAGGCAGCTGGAACCTGCAGCAGAACCTTGCACAGTTCAACTCTGCAGGAGGACAGGGAGCTCAACTTGGGACTTGCAGCCAGAAATATGCCTGAATCTCACAAGTCTGTTACTGGCTTACTCCGACTCATTGACTTATAACTGCACACTGCTGCCCACATTGTCTCTTGTGACAGCAGAGACATACCCTGAAGGAGGCCCTCCATTTTTATCTTTTATTTATTTTCAAAATTACCATTATTTTTTTGCTCTTATTTTTAATTTTTTTTCTTCTTTGCTACTCTTTTAAAATTTTTATATTTCTCTTTTTTCTTTCTTTTCTTTTTTCTTTCTCTCTCTGCCTTGCTCCCTTGCTGTCCCACATTGTTCTTCATCTCCCTTTGTGTTCCTGTTCTGCCTCTAATATGTATTTCTTCTTTATCTTTCTTTTCTTCTCTTGCCTGGGCCTTCTGGCCTCACTGCTAACCTTCCCCTATCCTTCTACCTACCTATTCCTCCCTCCCCAACTCCTTCTAACTCCCCATTCTGAAGGGTAAAGTTGCTATATTGAAGAGTTTATTCACTATAAACTTACGTTGGGTTGGTCCTTGATTTTGATTTAATTCACACAGTTAAACGTGATAAATTAATAACTACCACAAATTGTCATTTTGTAAGAGGTACTTGATGCTATTGTGTTGCTGATTGTATCACTTGGGCTAAGGTGCTGTGATTGATCTAATCAGTTGGCCTTCCTGGTATAATGAAAATGAGACAACCTCAGAGCCATTAGAGACACAAAACCTAAAGACCAGCTATATGTGGAAGACACCAATGAGAAGCAATCATTCCATATATAGGAACATATATATATATATATATATATATATATATATATGATATATACTCTAAATATATCAACAAAGATATTTACAATAAGCAACTTCAAAGTATCAACCCAGGAATTAAACCAAGGACAGTACCAAAAACGAAAATGAGAACACATTTAAGCAAAAGTCTGATAATCAACCACCTGGACACCCTGAACTGATAGCACAGGAAGTAACAAAACAGATGAATGAGGCTCTAGAAAAATTTAAAACAGAAATAGTTTCCCAGATAACTACAGAGATGGTGAGCAGAGTGAAAGACATGATTAGAGGCTCTAGAACAGAAACAGATTGAAAAAAAAATAGATGAGCTTAGAATCATGCTGGAAGCCATGAATGCCCAGCATAAGAAAGAAATGGAAACCATGATCACTCAACATAAGAAAGAAATGGAATCCATGAAACAGATTCAAATAGATATTCAGATTAAAAACTCCATTGAAAGTATGCAGAGCAGATTAAGGGAATCTGAAGATAGAATATCAGATATAGAAGACAGGATTGCAGTTAAGGACCATGAAAACAGAGATCTCTTCAAAATAGTAAGGGACCATGAGAAATCAATCCTGCAGCAGCTGCTAGATGATGTAAAGAAGAATAACATAATACTGATAGGAGTCCATGAAAAAACAGGAGAAAGTACAATTGACATAAAAAAAAAACAGAAGTAATAGTAGAAAACTTCCCAGACAGAGGTGGAGAATTGGACACACAGATAAGTGAGGCATATAGAACTCCAACTAGCCATGATCAAAAAAAATCTACACCTAGACATATAATAGTCAAGATCCCAGAAACCCAACAGAAGAACAAAATCCTACAGGCAGTTAGAGAAAAGGAACAAATCACCTATAAAGGAAAGCCCATCAGAATCACGGCAGACTTTGCAACACAAACCCTCAAATCAAGGAGAGCCTGGAGTGAAGTATTTTAAGCCCTAAAAGAAAATAACTTCCAACTTAGACTGTTGTATCCTGCAAAATTATCTTTCAAAATCGATGGGAAAATTAGATACTTCCATGACAAAGAACACCTGAGAAATTTCATGAACACCAAACCAGGGCTCCAAACAATTTTAAGCAATATCCTAGAAAAAGACAGTGAAGCTCACAACTCCATGAGACCCAGCAGAGAGAAGGCACCACACAAGGTAAGACACTAAAGTGAAAGGGGGGAAAATAAGACATAAAAGAGCCAACAACAATAAAACATCATGACAAGGATGAGTCAATATCTATCAATTATAACTATCAATGTTAATGGCCTCAATTCACCAATCAAAAGAAATAGACTGACAGAATGGATTAAGAAGCAAAACCCAGCAATATGCTGTATAAAAAAACCACACCTAACTCAAAAGGAAATCCATAGACTGAAAGTAAAAGGATGGAAAACAGTTCTCCATGCGATAGGAACCCAGAAAAAAGCAGGCGTGGCAATCTTATTTGTAGACAAAGTAGATTTCAAACCAAAACTAATTAAGAGAGACAAAGATAGTCACTACATCCTTGTGAAGGGAACAATCCAAGAGGAAGAGATGACAATCCTAAATATATATGCACCAAATACAAATGCCCCCAACTATACAAAGCAAATATTAATGGACATGAAAAACCAAATAACCACTAACACAATTGTAGTGGGGAAACTCAACATCCCTCTATCACAAATAGATCAACTAGAAAAAAATTAACAATGAAATTCTAGAACTGAACCAAGCTATTGAACAAATGGACCTAATAGATGTTTACAGAGTGTTCCACCCCACAAAATCAGAATACACATCCTTTTCAGCTGCACACCCATCATTCTCCAAAATAGATCACATGCTAGCTCATAGGACATGTCTAAGTAAATGTAAAAGAATTGAAGTTACCCCCTGTATATTATCAGACCATAGTGAGATGAAATTGGAGATCAATAACATAAGAAACCACAAAACTCCCAGAAACACATGGGAATTGAATAACATTCTCCTGAACAACCACTGGGTCAGAGAGGCAATTAAAGAAGAAATTAGAAAGTTTCTACAAGTAAATGATAATGCCATGACAACATACAAGAATCTATGGGACACAATGAAAGGAGTTCTATGCAGGAAATTCATAGCAGTGAATGCCCGTATTAGGAAAACAGAGAGAACTCAGATAAAAAACCTAATGCAGAACCTCAAGCTCCTAGATAAAAAAGAGCATAACAGACCCAAAGCTCATACAAGAAAGGAAATTATAAAGATCAAGTGGAAATCAATGCAATGGAGACTAAGAGAACAATACAAAAAAATCAATGAATCAGAGTGGATTTTTTGAAATAATAAATAAAATCGATAAACCCTTAGCCAACCTTACCAAAAAAAGGAAAGAAAAGGCTCAAATCCACACAATTAAGAATAAAAAAGGTGAAGTCACAACAGACCCAGCAGAAATCCAGAGGATCATCAATACTTACTTTGAGAACCTGTACTCTAATAAAATGGAAAACAGAAGAAATAGATTCCTAGATACATATGAATTGCCAAAGTTAAATGAAGAACATATAGAAATTCTAAACACCCCAATTACAATGAGTGAAATTGAAAATGTAATAAAAAATTTACCAACAAAGAAAAGCCCAGGTCCTGATGGCTGCACTGCTGAATTCTATAAGCCATTTAAAGAACTATCATCATTACTCTTTAAACTCATCAAGGAAATTGAAAGGAGAGCAATACTTCCAATCTCTTTCCTGGAAGCAAGTGTTATTGTGATGCCTAAACCAGGGAAAGACCCAACCTAAAATGAGAACTACAGACCAATCTCCCTAATGAACATAGATGCAAAAATCCTTAAGAAGATACTGGCAGACAGAATCCAGAGGGTCCTCAAGAAGATCATACACCCTGACCAAGTTGGATTTATCCCAGGGATGCAAGGATGTTTCAACATTCATAAATCAATAAATACAATGCACTATATTAACAGAGTCAAGGACAAAAACCATATGATCATCTCAATAGATGCAGAAAAGGCATTCGACAAAATCCAACACCCATTCATGATAAAAACGCTACAGAAAATTGGAATAGAAGGTCTTTATCTCAACCTGATTAAAGCTATTTATGAAAAACCAACAGCCAACATCATACTAAATGGTCAAAAACTGAAAAATTTCACGCTAAAATCAGGAACAAGACAAGGATGCCCACTATCACCACTCCTGTTTAATATACCTCTGGAAACATTAGCCACAGCAATTAGAAAAGAGAAAGAAACGAAAGGAATAAAGATAGGAAAAGAAGAAGTTAAACTGTCACTATTTGCTGATGATATGATACTTCACATAGAAGACCCAAAAAACTCAGCCAAAAGACTTCTAGACCTAATTGACAGATTCAGTAGAGTAGCTGGATACAAGGTCAGCACTCAAAAAACAATAGCCTTCTCATACACAAATAGCAGACTCACTGAGAGAGAAATTCGGGAAACAATTCCTTTTACAATAGCATCCAAAAAAATGAAATATCTAGGAATCAACATAACAAAGGAAGCAAAAGACTTCTGCACTGAAAACTACAGCACTCTAAAAAAGGAGATCAAGGAGGATATAAGAAAATGGAAAGACATCCCTTGCTCCTGGGTAGGAAAAACCAATACAGTGAAAATGGCCATACTTCCAAAACTACTATATAGATTTAATACAATGCCAATTAAAATTCCAACAATATACTTCACAGAACTAGAGAAAACAATCCAAAAATTCATTTGGAACCAGAAGAGTCCTAGAATAGCAAAAGCAATTCTAGGCAACAGAGACATGGCTGGGGGTATCATAATCCCCAACTTGAAACTATGTTACAAAGCTACTGTGATAAAAACAGCATGGTACTGGCAAAGAAACAGACCCAAGGATCAGCGGAACAGATTAGAAGATGCAGAAACAACTCCAGACCTACTCAGCTACCTCCTCTTTGACAAAGGAGCAAACCATTCTCACTGGAGGAAAGATAGCCTATTTAATAAATGGTGTTGGAAAAACTGTATTTCAACCTGCCAAAGATTAAAACTAGACCCATTCCTATCACCATGCACTTAACTAAGATCAAAGGGGATTAAAGATTTAAATATTAAAACAGAAACACTAAACTTGCTGGAAGATAAGTTAGGTAGAACTCTTGAAGTCCTTGGCATAGGAAAAGACTTTATGAACAAAACCTCAGTAGCAGGGGAACTAGTACAAAGAATCAACAACTGGGATTTCTTATTAAAAAGCTTCTGCACTGCAAGACAAACCACCAACAGAGCTAAGAGACAACCTACAATGTGGGAAAAAAATTTTAGCAGCTGTACCTCACGCAAAAGACTACTATCTAGAATATATAAAGAATTGAAAAAAATCAGATCCCCCAAATTCAAAGACCCAATTCAAAAATGGGCATCTGAAATGAACAGACACTTCTCAGACAAAGAAGTAAAAGCAGTAAATAAATATATGAAAAAATGTTCAACATCACTGGTCATTTGAGAGATGTAGATGAAAACAACACTGAGATTCCTTCTCACCCCAGAAAGAGTGGCTGCTATCAAGAAGTCAACCAATAACAAATGCTGGCAGGTTTGTGGGGAGAAAGGAACCCTTCTCCATTGTTGGTGGGAGCGCAGACTGGTGTAACCACTGTGGAAATCAGTATGGAGATACCTCAAGAAACTAGGGCTAGAGGTCCCATTTGACCCAGCTATTCCCCTGCTGGGGCTCTTTCCCAAAGAATTAGAAGAATCCTACCACAGCGATATATGAGCACTCATGTTTATAGTGGCACAGTTTGTAATAGCTAAAGCTTGGAAATAGCCCAAATGCCCATCAACTGGAGACTGGATCAAGAAGATGTGGGGGTTTTTTTTATATAAAATGGAGTACTACTCAGCAATAAAGAATGAGAAACTAAAGACATTTATAGCTAAATGAATGCACATTGAGGCCATACTCTTGAGTGAAATAAATAGGACACACATGTGTAAATACCAAATAGTTTCTCTGGTGTTAAAAACTGAAAGTGTAAATAAGTATTAAAATGATTAAAATGAATAATTGATAATTTGAAATAGGAAAAGGTCCAAAGGGGTAGGGGTAGTTGGAGGGGAAGGGGAAAGAAGGGGAAGGAAAAATTATGAGAAAAGAAAAAAAATGGAAATGAAATCTATGTAAATAGGGAAGGGTGGAGGAGGTGAAGGGTGCACAGATAATGGGGAAAAAAATAAGAATCAAGATACATCATGTACAGGTACAAGCACCCAATGATAAATGTAAATGTATTGTATACCCAAAATGTACCAATAAAAGAATTAAAAAAATAAAAATTAATAAAAGCTAAAATCCCTTTCTAGGCAAGAGGAATTTATTGGGCTTTATTTTCTACCGTTGACATTTTTTAAATCTTACATTATTTTTTTGCTTTCAAAATATAAAATAATGTTGAATATAAAATTTACCTTTTTCAAAATCCTCTCTCCACTACCACATAAAACAAGACAAAAGACAAGCATTTTGAGTGCTGGGGCTATAGCTCAGGTTTAGAACATTTCTCTAGCATATGAAATGCCCTGGCTTCAATCCCTAGGAGTGCGCGCGCGCACACACACACACACACACACACACACACACACACAGGCATTTTTCTATCAACTGACTTTAGAGGCTGAAGCTCCATATTAGTTCAAATTTGGGGTTAAGGCAATAAAGGGATACTGTTGCACTATAATTCAGCTGCTGGCACCTTTAGAGATATGTTTTATCAGATTGGTCCAGGTCCCTAGAAACATTAGCATCAAGGTGGGAAGGAAAACACAACCCAGCTGCCACTGCTACAAGAGGCAGCCTCAGATGAGGTCCCACTTAAGCGGGCCCCAGGCCGCTGTGGAAAGAAAACTGGGGACCCCAAAATGGGATGGCTTGTGCCTCTTTTTCTTTTTTCTTTTTTCTGAAACCATGTATTTCTTTTATAAAATTTTAATCAAAAAGAAAAAATAACATGGTTAACTAGTAGGTGGTAACTACACAGATAATACTAGGTATTATTTAGGTTGGAAAAATGAAAGGTAAAAAAATAGAAGAAAATCTGGAAAAATATTTGGATGAAAGAGACAATTCAGGAATAAAACCAGAGAAGTAGCATATAGTAAAAAAGATATTTAAAACAGAAGTGAGCAAACTACAGCCTACAGGCCAAATGTAGCCAGCTGCTTGTCATGAAAGATTTATTGGACTAGAGGTGTAGCCATTGCTTTGAGATCAGGATTTCTCAACTTTAGAACTGGACCAGATAATTTTGTTGGGCGGAGCTCTATAGCACTGTAGGATACGGAACAGATCAGGATCTCCGGCCAGCTGCAACCCCTCAACGTCTTTGGTCATTGCCAAATGTCTATTGGGGGTGTAGGCCAAGGAAGCAAAACTGTGGTTGAAAAGTACTGCTTTACATATTGTATGCTTCTGCACTAACAGGCAGTGTAGACACTGTATGGTCACAAAGCCTGAAATAAGTAATCTGGTCATTCACAGAAAATGTTTGTTAACTCCTTTTGCTATAAACATAGGCATGATGGTGCATCCCTGTAATCCCAGAACTTTGGAGATGAAGTGCCTCCTTTTCTTTTACAGCTGTGGTGTGTGTACAGAGCTCTGAAGGATTAACTGGGCTAACTGAGACAGACTTTCCTGTTTTTCCCTGGGGAATCAGAACAAGTACAACTAACTGATCTGTTTTTACAAATCACTAGGGATATGGCAGGCTCTGATTTGTGAGGCTGGATGTTTCTTCCCAAGTCAGTTTTCTGGCAGATGTGTAGCATAACAGGCTGACCACCATTTTTGCCAGCATATTTATTGTCTTCCTTTTGACCACAAGACTTACAAATACTCTCTAAGTCAGAGAAGTGTCAAACATAGTATGTGTCAAAATGCAGAAAATCAGCTATAGACCCTCCCTGTAATTCTTGTGTATCCTACTGTACTTAAAAACACATTTCGAAAAGTCTAATGAAAACCAAAGTATTTTAAATAAAATGACATCCTGTCACTGACTTTTAGTTTTTTAAAAGGATATATTCCCAAACAACATGAATCTTGACTTCAAAATATCGAAAAATCCATATATTAACACAAAATAAAACTTTATAATAAAATAACAGCATCAAAAGGTTAAATACGTTTTTGAAATATAATTGCTGTATCAAATGAAAAATTAGCCATTGTCAGTGAAAAAAAAGAAAAGAACACTGAACATGTTTTAAAGGGTCTCAAAGTGATATAGGAGAAATATTAACTCTCAATCTGCTAGATGTCACATATGCCATGTTCGTGTCCCCTGAAATCGAAGAATGAATTCCAAAAGACAATGGAGATTAAGAGTAGGAAAGGTTTACTGAGAGCTAGATCCTGAGAGGCAGGAGGGCTCCTGAGTTGGTGGCCACTGAGGCCCTTTGTCAGGGGTAATTTACACAGCAAAGTCACAGTGTGGGTACAGTGTAGATCAAACTATAATCAATTTATAGGATTACAAGTACAGCTGCTTAGCTAATATTTATTCAGTAGGGAAACAGATCATGTAGAAGGGTGCATGGAAAGAACCAAGGCATTTTTGGGAAGGGATGAGTCCAGATGCTCTGGTCACCCATGTGGGTGACTAATCCTATCTAGACTTCCTGGATCAGGTGGTGCTAATTACAGTATAATTCCAAGTTACTGCTTATCCCTTAGGAGGCATCCAGGCCTGGCTGCTGCATATTTATCTTGAGGCCAGGTCTTCTTCACATGCACCTCCAGCCACAATCCTGATATCTTTACTCTTCACTGACTTCCTTGAGAGCCCAGTCCCTTTCTGATTATATATTAATTTCTTTTTTTTTTGGTACCGGGGATCAAACTCAGGACCTTGTGCTTGTGAGGCAGGTGGCAGAACCACTGAGCTAAATCCCTGGCCCTATATATTAATGTCTATCTAATTTAGCTGCCCATAATGAAAGAATGATTTTTTTCTTAGTGTACAATTTCTTATCCACATTCATTTAAATGATTAGTTTCTTTCCAGGAATCTTTAAATTAAAAGTCATCATACCCAACAATAGCAATAGAAAAACCCAAAACAACAAAAAATAGATGGCAACCACCCCGCATTTTATGCAAAGCACAATGAGATCCAACACAGATTCTCTAACTTTATCCTTATGACAGTTACTCATAACCATCATTATCATCGCTGGTGAAGATGTACTACACATATAGCGTTATAAATCCAAAGCACTAATTACTTGTTTTAGAAAATTTCTCAAATATTACAATCATCTGAGTCCCTTGTTAAAAGTTTATCTTCATAGTTTCGAAGTTTGAATAGAAATCTGTAATTTCCTTTTTAAGAAATACTTCAGGTGATTCTGGTACAAAATAAAGTTTGAAAATCACTTGTGAATTCATTTTCAACATAAATTTTATACGTATTTTTAATTCAGAGAAGTATAAGTGCCCTATAATTTCACTCTTGGAATAAAGATGGAAATGTGTATTAGACAATTCAGGTAAAACAGAGATTAAACCTCCCTCCTAGCCAAAATTCATCATCTAAAAGCTTCTTTGCCCCCCATATAGATACTACCTTGCTCCTAAAAAACTGTCATTGTTTCCTATAATTTCCCAGAAATGTTAGCGTTTATATGTATATACTTTGTATTAGCCATAGGAAGCTATAGTTCTTTTTAAAACTTAATATAACTCAAAATTTCTCTACAAAGAACATATTTGGCTTGACCTCATTCTTTTAATCTACTGCATCAAAACACATTACATATAAATGCTACAGTTTTATGTCTTACCTTTGATTATTTTTAGTATTATAAACAGTATTTCCAGGAATATCTTGGCTTTGCTGTCTCATTAAAAGTGCAAATATGCTATTAAAATTACTCAGAGATGTCTACATTTTTTAAAAGCCTAAGATTCCAAATGTAAACTTATTTCTACTTGAAAGAAAAATTCTTAGCAAGGGTGGTTCATAGAGAGTGTTCTCTTTGAGTTGATTTAATTGTAAAAATAGAGTGTTTCATTTATGAGTTTAACAAGACCACAAATGCAAAAGAAATAACATTAATTGGAATAAGTCACAATGGAATAAAATAGCAAATATAGCAAAACTAAGAAAGCTTAATTAGAAAAGAACTAAAAATAAAAATTTAACTAACAGAGTTACTAGAAAGAGACTTTAAAATCAATACAGTGATTGCAGTGATTATTTCAAAGATACCAAAGTTATTTCAGCATGGATATTTGTTCATTAATTTATTCAATAAGCACATTAAGTTTGGTGTTAACTTTGAGGATAGAAGGAAAGACATATTTCCTACCTTTGATTCAGATTGCTGCCTATGGAAATACAGACACACACTTGACAAAAAAAAAAAAATGAACTGCTTTACAAAAAAAGGAAACTGAAAAACTATTATTGAGAAAGTCTGGGATGTTTTTAGAGAATAATATCCAAGTGGTATGCAAAATAGAGGAAATACCAGGGATCTAAATCACCAAGGAGAGTAAGAGAGGATAGATTGGAAACTAATGTGTGGTTACGTTGCTGCAGTAGAAAGCGCAAGGTGACAAATGTGGGAGCAAGAGGGGATGTGGTTAAGCAAGAGAGGACGTAGATATGCCGCACAGGGCCAGATCATGGAGAGTGTTTGTCATACCAGGAAATTGATATTTTATCCATGAGCAATGCACAGCAGTCAAGAATTTGAGTGGGAATATAACATTCTCAGATTCGTGTAAAATCCTCAGAGGGTTGGTACTCCATTTCACAGTAGCAGGAATATAGCTACTATACGCCAGGAATGCCCTAAGACCAGCCCACCTCCCAACATTTGTCCTAAGGCCTACTTACCTAGAGGTAGAGAGAAGAGGCATGTGTACCAGATCATCCTACAAGACCTGCAGTAACTGGTTTTCATGAAGTTCATGAACATGAAGTTTCATGCATATGGACTGCATCTCATACATCTAATTATAACAGAGAGAATTATGAAAAAGGATATGTGTGATACAGCTATGACTCAGCACCTCATCAATCTTGTTGTCAAACATGCTCTGGAAGACCCCATGAGAAACACCCTAGACCTAGTACAATATTTTAAATTCTTAACTCCAGTATCTTCAAGCACTCCTGCCATTTTTCTTTCCTCCAGCAGGAGCCCATTTAGAGTGCACCACTGCCTCCCTAGGGGCATTATGGGTTGGAAATATGAAAATACGTACTTTAGCAAAAGGGTAGCCAGCTGTGTATCTCAGTACCTGTGATGGGGGAATACAGAAAGCAATCTTTGTGTTTATCCACTTGATACAATGAATGGCAAGGTGTATGCACATATGTCAAAGTGTCAACAGGTGAGTTTTACCCACATTATGTATATGTTACATTTTTGTGTATTTATAATTTGTTTTATTAAACGCTTTCTGTTGATTTTTCTTGTAGAATTACCCAATTCAGTAAAATGTCACATGAAAATCCACTTGTACAACTTTGGGAGGAGGTTGAAAGTGAGTCATCAGGTAATTCAGCTACTGATAATGACTTGGATCGAATCGCATAAGCCAAAGAAGTTGTGACAGTGAGACAGAGCAAGATATGACAGATAGAAGACCTTGATCAATGAGAAGAAAATGTAATGTAAATACAGTGGACCCTCAAGTTATGACCAGCCTGACATACAAACAATTTGTTTTAATTAGGTTACTGGAAGATTCATCTTGTCATCTATAGCATATACCCAGGTAAACATCAAGATCTCAGGTGTATTGACTTAGTTACAACCAGCCCTCAGGAATTGAATGAGTTCATAAGTCAATGGTCCACTGTAAATATTTCATATACCTGAACAATCCAACATTAGAGCTAGGTGAAAAAATGTTATTAGCTGCTTGCCAGGGTGAAACCTATTGGACGGAAGGCCAACACTGTGATTCAATGTTGGAAATTGTTTGTAACAGATGATATGCTACAAGATGTTTTGAAATACACTAATAATAAAATACAAGTAAAACATTCTATATGTATCAATAGTAATACTCAAAAATATATTTATCACGACATCTCACTATCTGAACAAAAAGCTGTCATAGCATGACTTTATTATTCTAATCTTCAGAATCTAAAGGATTTATGGAGAAGTAACAGATGTGGTGTTGAGATGTTTAGAACAATAACGACATGCAAGAGATTTGATTTCCTTCAAAATTGCCTACATTTTGACAACAAAAGGCCTACCAAGAATGAAAAAAATCTGACAATTTGGCTGCTATTTGCTCATTTTTTGAAAGCTTTGTTTTGAACTGTCAAGCAATTTATATACCTTCCAAATACATGACAATTGACAAACAACTTGCATCCTTTTGTGGTTGTTGAAGCTTTTGGCAATATATGTCAAATAAACATTCCAAATACGGTATAAAAATATGTGCCCTGGTAGATGCAAAGACATTTTACACCTTGAATTTGAAAGTTTATCCTTGAACTCAGCCATCGGGTCTTTATTTGTGTAGTAATAAACGGTATGATGTTGTGAACAGACTTGTTGCATCTATTTCAAAAAGTAACTCAAATGTCACATTCAATAATTGGTTCACTAGTTACCCATTGATGTTACATTTGCTATAAGAAGCTAAAGTTCCGCTGCTTTATCTTTACCATTGTGTGCCATGTCCAATTCTTTGTTCATCACACACAAGATCCTAGAAACTAATCACCCACAGCAACATGACCATATAATATAATGAAGCAGACAGATTTTAGGGCCTGTATGTGATACCACTGTCATTGAAAAGCATTTCAGGACACATCAGTGAGAGGCATACACAGATGTATTAAGCAGAATCAAAGAAGTGCACACTCAGAAAAGAGTGTGGGCCAGTCAAGAGGGAGTGCATTATGATTGGAGACAGGGTATTTATGAGGTCTCCAGAGTATCCTCAAGACCCATGATCTCTGGTGGCAAACCTATGGCATGCATCCAGCAATGGCTGTTCATTATCATTGAAAGCTCTAAAAAGTTCCCCATCACTGATCCAGGATGTGTATTTATAGGGTCTGCAAGGTTACCCTTAGTGAGCTAGGTTAGAATGCAAACCATTTAAATGTGTTTGAAGCTTAGAGATATGGTACCCAGTTAATGGTGCTGTTTCCCTGAGTGGGGAAATCTGTGGCATTTGTGAATCTATGGTATCAGAAGAAAAGATGGCCCAATTTACAAGAAAAAGGCATAGGCCCAATTCACGGGATTTTGTATATTTTAATACATAGGAATTTAGCTAGTGAGTAGCTTGGAAGGGAATAAACAGGAAGAGGTGTAGGGGGTTGGGGGGATCATTTTAACCTTGGTTAACTTTGTGTCCTGAAGGTACAGTATCTTAAGAGAACAAGTTTTTGTTTTGTCTTGTTTTTCTGAGACAGGGTCTCACTAGCTCAAGTTGGCCTCAAACCCACTATATAGATAGATAGATAGATAGATAGATATCTCCTAGGCTGGTCTTGAACTCCCAGCAATCCTCCTGCCTCAGCCTCTTGAATACTGGGATTATAGGCATGCACCACCATACCTAACTAGAACAATTTTTAAATTATAATTTTCCTTGTCTCCTTTCTACCTATCTTTATTTCTTCTGTCTTACTCAGTGCAGGCTGAGAGAAGAGAATGAATTCACAGAAGTTTCCTTTTTAAAGTATAAACCTGCGTTATAAAGAAAAGTATTACATAATAATATTTGATAATCCTAAAAGATCTGTTAATGTTCCTTGCTGAAGGATAAGAGATCTGTTTCACTTAAGCAATATTCTTAAAGGAAAGTCTCAATCTCTCTCTCTCTCATTTCAGTTTAGCTGCAAGTGCCCATTGTGTTTTCAAAGCCTTACCTACCTTCTCTTCAATTATCCATTTGGCCCCAAGGGGCCAAGAACAAGACACCTTAAACTACTTCCACACATTTAAATCTCATCAATAACTGAGGTACAGCTACTGGTTGCTAGGATGCAGTCAAATTCCATTTCCTCTTATTCCATTGCACTGTAATTTAGATTTGTTTGGTTGTTGTTTTTTGTTTCCTTTTAATCCTGTAGGAAAAAGCTTTCGATGATTGAACTGCTATATTCAATAGTGCCCATTCTAAGGCAATGACTTTGAGGTATTTCATGTCATTTCCTTTCAGATCTTCAAATAAAAGAATGTATAGAATTCCCATGCTAGCCCCACCACTGTCAAAGGTAGAAAGAATGAAACTGAGTAGGAAACAAAAATTGCTCTCTCTGGTCTTCAACTTCAAGACACCCTGAGGAGAGGACACTAAGCTAAGTTAAATCAGTTCCTTCAGTGGAAACCTACAACAGGTGAATGAAAAGTCAGTGCTGCTGGGCTTCAGGAGCAGGCCTGAAATCCCAGTACTCTGGGAAGTGGAGAAAAGAAGATCACAAGTTCAAGCCCAAGGAAGGCAACATAGCTTCAAAAGAAAAATAAAAAAGGGCTAGAAATATACATTAGTGCAAAGGCCCTGGGTTCAATCCCAAATATTGAAGAAGAAAAAAAAAAGTCAATGCTGAAACACTGCAGAAATTTGTGCCAGGAATAGCTGGAAGATTCCATCTTCAGAATTCAAGTATGATTGTTGTTAGGCATTTAGAACAAGGATCTGCAATCTACAGAAAGCAAACAATAGACAACAGCCCCTGGACTAAATCCACCCAACCATCTGATTTTGTAAATAAAGTTATATTGAAACTTTATTTCATATTATCTGTGGCTATCTTCACTGTACAACAGAGTTGGGACAAAATAGTAAATAGTTTACTAAAATAATGTGTTGGGAAGCCTCAGCTAATCTCAGAAAGAAAGGATGTGTCCTTCTATAATGACTGATTTTTATGCTTGCTATGTTCATGGGGGAGGAAATCTACACATTTATCAGCCCTGCTTGTTCCTCTTTTTGGAAGTAAGATCAGCATGATGGGAAATGGAAGATGTAGGAGAGAAGATTCAGTATCAAAACCAAAGCCTAATATCTCCACCAACAATGGGAGGGCATTGAATAGTATTTTTAAAGAGTTGGTGGCATGGGTGCAGGAAATGTGTCAGAGAAGAAAAGATAAATTTTTACAGGGAATGATCGAAAAGTTGTAAATACAAGTCTATCATTACAAATACAAATCATTAAGTTTGGTTTTCCATTCTATGAATTGAATCATACACATTAGGAATATAGAAAAATTTGAAGGAAAATTCTCTATGAATTTATTAAGGAAATAAGGCATAGTGGTAGGAAAGAATTCACCCTCCCTTGAAAAACGTGTTTCTCTTTTTTCCATCCTTCACATGCATATACACACTCAATCCTCCCCAGCACACAAAGCTGCCTATCCCCTGGGAACAAAGACACTTCTTTGAACTAAGATCTTGGAGTCAGAGCTGGTATATAAAGACAATCTTTATGGGGTGGTTGGTTGTTGAAGTGGGATACAGCACATGTGAATAGACAAAGGGAATTTTTCACTATTTTCTGGATCCTACAGGCATATTCCTATATTTCACAGTGTCAGAATGGAACCTAAGAAAAGTGTCTGAAGATTCTGAGCATGTGGCCTTAGGGATGCTTGTGTAGGTGAAATACAAAAATTTCAATTTGTGAGAAGGTACAAATGATCCACTGATGAGCAAATTAACAAGTGAGAGTGAGGTGTTGGGTAGTTACCAATGTGCCTCAAGGAAGAAACCAGCCATAAAGGTTTAATTCCTTTCTTCAGCACACTGACAAAGGAGAAGCATTAGATAGAATATATCCAGACTTCAGCAAGGCTTTTGATACCATTTTACATGACATTTCTTTTCAACAAGCCAGTAATACATAGCTTGGATCACAGTGCTGTCAAGTGGCTGAAGAGTTGCAATCAAAGAGCAGCTATCAGTGACTTCTTGTCATCCTGAGGATATTTATCAAGTGGTGGCCATCCATGAGGGCTGGTTGTGAGCCAGTGTTATCCACAGAGTGACAGAAGTGAGAGCAAGTTCAATAAATTTGCTGATAACACCAATCTGGAGAAGCTGCTTACACCTAGCTAGATGGGAAAAGCTTTCAGTGACCTTGATTGAGCTGGGCTGGTAGAGTGAGCCAGTCTCAGAGCCAGGATGCCAGGCCAAGATACAGCAGGCAGATTTTCTACGCAGGAAGACTATGGCATGTTGCAGTAAAATTCGGTAGTGTTTTATCTCCAAAATTTTCTGAAGCACTATAATTAATTAACAACTCTCCATGATGACAAGTGATTTAGAGCTGCTTTTATTATACTAGTTTCCTAATTTACAAAATGGAGACTCAAAGACCTGTGTCACAATATTCTTTTAAAATTTAAATAACCTCTGGAAAATGCCTGGCAGATATCGAGTGCTGAATGTTCCCTTCCTCCTCTCCTCTTCAGGCAAAGTCTTTGTAATGATACAGAAATTCAGAAGGAAAAGAAAATCTACCAGAAACAAAAATACTGGTATTAAACCATAAGCCACCATCTGGCATACTACAAAATACTACTCTTTAACTGATAATATTTTATCTGTCAAGTAGAATGCCTTGAAATGATGTCTCAAGATATTACTGGTGTAAGAATTTTAAGAAATTCACAAATTCGACAATTATTATTTCCTTCACAACATGGATCATACCAAAGATCAGTGCCACACATGTGGTCGGTCCTCAATTGCAGTCTGTTCTATTTGCTTCATGGGTTGTCAGAAAGAATGTGCTGTAAAAGTCAGTACTGGTTAAGAACTCGAGCTCTGGGATTAGACTTCTCCCCCACCGGGATGAGATATTCCTTTGAGAACAAGGAAAGAGTAAGGAGAGCCAGCATGACATCTAGAACACAGATTTACTCTCAAGAGCTCTTCTGGTCAGGATAGGTCCTTGGTCATCTGGCCCCAAATAAGCCCCACCTGTGCTCAGAGCAGTGGGCTGCAGGCTGAGAAAAGAAATCTGGTTGGAGTTTTTGGTCAGTCCCTTTCAAAAACAAACCAAAAAAGCCATCCTTACTGACAAATGTTCTGCTTGAAGATGCAGTGAAAAGTTTCCTGTTATAAATTCAACTGATGAAAAGCGAGAACTACAGTCAGAAAATAAAGTTTTTGGCATTTAACCTTCATCCTCACTCCCAGCTCATTGGTTTTATTTCATTAAAATAAATGGATGAATCAACAGCTGCACCTTTCCACTACTAAATCAACCAATTTCCATGCATCTATCCCCACAATCCATTTGCCCTCTCTTCTCCCTTATTAGTTGCTCCTGCTCTGTTGGGTTGTTCCCACTAGGATCCATGTATGTACCTGAATCTTTAACCTAAAAGAAAAAAATGTAAACCCTCGCCATGTTCTCTAGCTAATCGTGCTCTGCATGCTATTCTTTACTGTTTTTTATCTCAAAGCTCGAAAAGCTCCCTGTATTTTTGTCTACACTTCTTCTTGTCTTTTGAGTGGATTCTAATTAGGCTTCTGTTTATTGCGTTCAAGTTCCTATCATCAAGATCCTAAGATCCTCCACATCAATAAAACTAATGACTAGTTCTCTGTCTTTGTTTTACTTCACCCATCTGTAGCTCACTCTTCCCATTAGTGTAATTTCCCAGACTTCTGTCCTTTACATGTCCTTTAAGACCCCACTTGGGTTCTCTTGGGTTTTCTTCTAGCTCAGTGGATGCTCCGCTGTAGTGTGCTTTGCTTGAGACCCTTCTTGATCTCATCTCTAGACACTGCAGTGTCCCAAAACTCTCACCTGAGTTGAGTTTCTATATTTACCTTCTGGAGGATTTTACACAGTCTTATGCCTTTTTTTAAAGGTTTACTTTTGGTGGTGCTGAGGATTGAGCCTACTTATGCATAATAGGCAAAAGCTCTACCATGAGCTACATTCCACTCCCATCCTTATGATTTTTATTATAAACCATGTGTTTGCTGATAAAGCTCAAATATATATGTCAGCTGAGACCTCACCCCAAATTCCATACTGATATGTCTTCTTGAAATTTCTACTTAGATGCCTAAGTGACATCTCAGAAGCAACATTTCCAAGGCCAAATCCTTGATCCCTACCCCTAACACATATACACACAATTGGTCCTTCCCCTGGCTTTTCTATCTCTCCATAGTAGAGATGAGAGAGCCTACTAAGTCTGATGCTAAATTATGTGAAGTTTCTCAACATTTCATTTGCTTTCCATCTCATCCAGGACAAAATCTTATCCTTTCCCTGATTTTCATGGCCCTACCTGGTCCCAGCCTGTGAATTTTTCTAGCTTCACCTTCCACCATTCTTCCTCCCTTAGATCTCTCCAGACACAACACAATGCCCTGCTTGCCTTCCTCTAACTCCCAACACTTCCGCCCCACAGCCCTTGCTGCTCTTGGTGCCTGGCACCCCTCCCATTCATAAATGTGAATGATTTTTCTCACTTGAGTTAAATTTTTACTCAATTATCACTTCCTTCAGACACTCTACATAAAATCACACAAGCCTACCTGAATTCATCACTGTCCATCCTAAAATGGCAGGATAACTGTTTTAGTTTTATTCTTGGCACTACCACCATCTGACTATTATAAATGTATTTGTTATCTATCTTCTTCAACTAGGATATACACTCCATGAAAGCAGGGAGTTCTGTCTCTTTTACTTACCACTTTATCCTCAGCACTAACAGCAGTGCTTTGCATAGAACAGATACTCAAAAAATACTTGTTGCTTAAGTGTTATCAATTTCAACCATGTAAAGCTGCAACCTCTGCTTGAGATTGAGCTGACACTAGTTAAAAATCAGTTTATAGACATGCAAATATTTCTCTCAAGTAATTCAGAATATGCATAATATGTGTGAAATATTGACCAAGAGGGTTTTTTCTTTTTTTCCACTGGTGCTAAGGATCAAACCCAGAGCCTCACACATGCTAAGCAAGTACTACCACTAAGCTACTTCCCCAGCTCCTTGGCCAAGAATTTTTGTTGTGGCTCTTACATCTAAAATAGAAAATAGCTTCAGCAGCACACTGCTCCACAGGAACAAAAGCAACAGGATCTGTCTGTCTATCTGTCTATCTATTGAGCATTTTTCAAAAGTACAACTCAAAGCAACTTCTAAGACTCAAGGCAAATGCTTAGCTGTGAATTCTGTAAAAATCAAAATCAAGTGACATAATTCCAAGGTACAGTGGCATAGTGTAAACATTTCTGTTCCAAAGGGAGGAATAAAGGGGTAGAAAAGAATTGCAGCAAAGGAAGACCAAAACCTAGCAGCATAAACATTAAGTCCTATAGCTCAATATCCAGCTTCTGGTGCACATGGTGGTGAGATCTGAGTTCCAGAGGCCTTGAACAGCCTACCCCACCCCTATGGTCTTACCAGTTGCAGTCCTCACAGCCTCTCTCTTGGGCTACCTCCACTCACTGTCTGCAGCTCTCCTCAGTAGAAGCTCCATGGTCCTGTCACCTTTGACTTTCTAGGGTCTCCACTACACCTTTGTTTTCATTCCCACAGCTACCTGAACGGCCCTATTAGGCGCTCTGTTATTGTTTATATCTGGATGCCTCTGAAAAGCCTCACTGATCAAAGGTGGGGTTTTGGAAGATGATTGGATTATGTGGGAATATAGCTGACTTGTGTTAGGAGGTGGAGCCAGGTCAGAAGAGGCTGGCCAGGTGAGGGTGTGACCTGGGAAGGTGCATCTCCCTCCCAAGATCCTCCCTTCATTCTCTGCTTCCTGGAGGCCATAATATGAGCAGCTCTCCTCCACCTAGGCCTTTGAATCATGCCACCAACCATGCAAGGACTGAAATATCTAAAAAATGAGTCAAAATAAACCTCTCCTCCTTTAAGTTGTGGGTGTTGAGTATTTTGTCCCAGCAACAGGAAAGTGACTGTCAGGCTCCATACCTGGCTTCCCTGGCCTTCCTCTGAAATCTAGGTGGAAGAATTCAGATCCTATTATTACCAAATTGGTGGTCTTTTCCAGGTCTTGATGTTCTAAACAAAGAATTAAGCAGGATGCCCCAAAGTAGCAGCAAGACCAAGGATCTATTTTAAAGAAAAAAAGATAAAGGTACATTCCACAGGGTGCAAATGAGCCAGTGAAAAGACATCTTGGTCCTGGGCCACACCTATAATTCCAGCACTCAAGAGGCTGAGCCAGGAGGAATGCCACAAGTTTAAGGCTAGCCTGGGCTACATAGTAAGTTCAAGGCCAACCTGAACTACATAGTGAGATCTTGTCTCTAAAACAAAGAAAACACATCATGATCCCAAGGAGGGCTGGGTGCTCAGGATTGTTTTTGTTTTTGTTTCTTGGCACCAGGGATCAAACTCTGGAGACTTTATGCTTTCGAGGTCAGGGTTTTAAGCCTTAGGGTTTGGGGTGTAATTGAGGAGTTGATCTGAGGTTTGACTTCTGCTGATGAGTGGATTGGCTTGGCCCTCCTATCAGATGGTGGAATTTTTGACCTTTTATGGCTTTGAGGAATTGTCATGGTCCAAAGCCCACAGGGACCAGGGGATTAAATCAGGATAGTCAATGACATGATAATTAGGGCTGGGGTTGGTCAAGGGTTGCAGAAGACCACTAGGCAAATGCCTAGAGATCTGCTGTGTATAAGCTAAGTTACCTGTTACTTTTTCTCATTGTATCTAGATCTGGGCATCCTGGTCCTAGGCTAATATTTAACTCAGAAGGTGGATCTAGTCCCAGGAAGTGGGCTCCAAGTTGTGCCTTCCCTTGTTTCCACAGCCATTACTTGATTACCTTTTGCCTCAGATCTAGCTCAGAAAAAGGGCTCCAAGGCCATTTGTCCAGCCATTTCCTAAGCTATCTCCTGCCTCACTGTAAGTTTTTCAAACACTTTTCTTACACTCTGCATTCCTGTAAAACTAGCATCATGTAGATGACATGAAGATCTGCTACCAGCTCAAGCAGTAGCCAGCCCCCTTTGGACTATGGCTCCTGCAGCTTCTGAGTGCCTGGATAGCTGAGAACAGTGAAGTGACCCTGAAACCAATTCCCCAGGCAGCCCTTCTCAAGCAGGGGCCCTAGGGGGTCTCTTCTCAAATGAAAGGTTTCTTTTGCACCCTTGAGCCTGTGATAAGTGTGATAGATTGCTGGTTCCTGAGATGTCCTCAAGGCATTTTTCTTCTTATTCCTATTTAAAGTATTCAGTTTCTTTTAATGGTACTACTAATCTCTTTAGCAGCCACAGCTGCTTTGGTCTCAACTTTACACATGGATCCTCCTTGGGCAAAATTTAAGTTTTTCAAACACTTCTGCTGTACTTTTTATTTCACATTTTCATAAATTTGGCTAAAAGCAGCCAGCAGTACTGATGCCACAGCCTGAACACTGGGCTGCCTTGTAATTTCCTTTGCCAAATCAATTAGTCCAACATCTTCAATCTCAGTCACCTGCAAAGTCACAGGACATGGACAAAATGTAAATAATTTTTTTTTTTTTTGCCAGAGTGTAACGCACATGCCCTCTAGTCTAATTACAAATGGAATTTTTGTTCCCAACTGAAACCTCCTGATTCTGTCTTCTACTGTCCACATTACCAGCATTTTACTCTTCTGAGCTCCAATTAGAATCACCCATCAGGCACTGCTTACAGCATTTTAAGGCATCTCTAACTCACATTTTCAAATCTTTCCAAACTGAAAACCCCACAAAGTCAGGTACAATCACAGAATCAACTCCAATTCTCTTTACCAATTTTCTGTATTAGTCAGCTTTTTGTTGCTGGGATACAATACCTGAAACCCACAATTTAAACAAGGAAAGGTTTCATTTGGCTCATGGTTTCAGGGTATTCGGTCTATGGTCACTGGCTCCAAGGTAGGACCAGCACGTGGAGGAACTCAGAAGAGAAAAGCTGCTCATCTCATGTCTGGGAAACAGAATGGTGGAAGAATGCCAGAGAGGAAGGGGCCAGGGATGGTATATAGTAACCAAGGTCAGTCTTCCATGACTCACCCAGAGGTGCTTTACTAACCCCCTAGGTAGCTTCCAAGCCAATAAAGTTGACGATTAAGCTAAATCATCACATGTACCTTTGCTCACCTTCTCGGTTTTTACCTCTCCACACATTTCCATTATTTCTCAATCAGAGCAGTTCAGTCTTTTTACAGATAATGCCCTCAGGGCTTCATTTTTTTTTCTGAAAAGGATCTTTCAAAGTATAGTCAAACCAAGACATCAATTCTGCCAGCCGTGAAAATAGTTTTCTCATCTGTTATATGAAAAGGTGACAATGGAAGTTCAGATTCCATATTTCTCTTTCTGTATGTGTATGTCCTTATTTCCCTCTTTCTGTCTGGTCTGTATGTCTCTCTCTCTCTCTCTCTCTCACTCACACACACACACACACACACACACACACACACACATGCATACACACACCTGGATCTTCTTGTATTGAAATACTATAGATTTTTCTGTATTCTTTTTGGAATTCTGTCTTTTTTCCTGATTCCATAAGAAGCATCCTCTTTAAAAGAATGAGTGTCTTCTTAAAATTTCTATCATAAAATTCTTGTATCTTTGCAAAGAGAAGCAATTAGAATGTCTGAATAGATTTATAGAGAATAGCATTTCCAAAAATATTACCTATTTTACAGGCAAAAGTTCTCTACTTAAATTATTTATTCTATATCCAGAAATCTAGAAAGCAGAGTCTTGGTGTCATATTGGAAAATTACAGAGACATCAAAGTATAAGTGAATGGTGCTTCAATTTGAACCTCTCTCAGTAGATGAGGACTGCATCATTTACAATTATTATTGTTACATTCAAAAGCCTTAGTTTAATAGTTGTCCAAAATAACTTTTTTGTTGAAGCAAAAAGTACATTTTAGGAAATAACTTTGTGGAACATTTGTATTCAGATGGAGCTGTTGGTTCTTAGAAAATTCATTTCCGTTATTTTGTCAAAAATTCTTTGAAGTGTTTACCATGAGACAAACACTGTTAGGCTGTACATTATTTAAATAATTTATTCTGTGCCACCACATCTTTATTTCCATTTCACATATGAGAATACTGAAGTTGAAAAAGTCAACTCATCTAAGATCACAAGACGTTAGCATACCCTAGTGTGTTATATAGGACCCTGGCAAGGAACAGTTGGCACACTTAAACAAGGTATTGAGGAGTGTAATGAAGGAAGTATTCATCAGGATGTGGGCAGGCATGAATAGCATTGTAAGGGCTAGCAATAGTAAAACATACAAGGGCTAACAATAGTGGGAGCTCATGCTGCATAGCCCCAAGAGACACGGGGGTAACATTTATTAGTTTATAATCTATGCCAGGTACTTTACATCTTTCCCAGCAATATCTCCCACAGCCCTCCAGGAGCAAGGGTCTGAGCACCTGCTGGATGAGTGAGAGAGACCTGTAGCTGTGAGAATGGAGACAGCCTATAGACACTTAGGTAGAGAAAAGCAAGATCTATCAAACTATCACCCCAAGGGAGAGGACTGACAGAATAAATTGCTTGAGCTATTTCTCCTCACATCTTTTGATCTTCTAATAGTACTTTCTAATTGATCAAACTCAACCTGAATGCAAAGGGCAAAGAGCCTTGTTGATACAATCTATAAAAATGAGATTCCCAGGGAAAGAGCAAGACAGAAAAGGTAGAGAGCAGGTCTGCAGGAAAAACAGAGACCATTCAGTACCTGCTGTTTCTGAACCCAGAGCTTGAGACCTTGATTGCCAGCCACACTGTCCTATTGCCATATAGATGTGTGATAATTTCCACAAGGTGAGTTATTCCTGGTAAATATGATATTGTGGAAGGAGTACTAGAGTAGAAGTTAGGAAACGCAGATGCTTGAAGTAGATAAAGTGTCTGCCACAAATTATAAGGCTAATAAACGTAAAGCCGTTTTCCCTTCAGATTATAAATCACACATTTCCAAACACATGATATAAAAATCCCCTGTTGTAATATTGGGAGAAAGGTCATAACCTTGTCACTGAAGCAAACAGTTTTCATCAGACTGGGCAATTTGGAATGTAAAACTCTTAATGATGACAGCTGGTGAGAATGGAGATAAGTAATACATAAACTCTCAATTACCTGTGTTTTTAAAACAGGAGCACCAGGAGATCAGAGTATGATTTTTTACATGAGTCTGCCATCATGAGGTATCTCCTAGAGTAGGGGCTTATAGCAGGCAGAATTATGGCCCCTGGAGATGCTCATGTCCTAATCCCTGGAACCTGTAAATATGTAACCCTACATGGCCAAGGGGATTTTGCTGATGTGATAAAGGTTAAGGATTTTGAGATGGGGAGAGTAGTCTGGATTATACAGGTCAATCCAATATACTCACAAGTCCTTAAAAGTGGAGAACCATTCTTGGCTACAGAAAACCAGAGATATGGCAATGTGGAAGGGACTCAAACCCCTGGTGCTGGATTTGAAGATAAACAAAGGGGCCATCAGCCAGGAAATCTGGACAGCCTCTCATTTAGCAGGTGGAAAAGGCAAGGGAATGAGCTCTGCCCTAGAGCCTCCAGAAGGAGTGCAGATTTTCTGATATCTTGATTTTAGCCCAGTGACACCAGTGTTGGATTTGTGACCTGCAAAACTGTCAAATAATAAATTTTTCAGTTGCTTGAAGCTGCTGAAGGTGTGGTAGTTTGCTGTGGCAGTGATAGAAAACTAGTGCAAAGTTCTTCATCTTTTTTGTCTCAGGATAAAAGAGTATCTTAGTATATAAATTTCTGGCTATGTGATGACTGACATTAAAGTGCTCAGCAGGCTCTAAGCATCAATCTAAGTATTGGCTGTATTCAAGTTCTAGGGTAGAAGCGGTCTTCAGTTGCACACCAGTGTAACTTGAGAGTAGATTGATACCTCTCACTGTTGTTTTTAAAATATCTTTGCCTTGCCACTAGAAGGTTTTGTTTTGGGCAGTAGCAAAACAGTCAGGAATGAGTAGCCTTAAAAAATACTCCCAGAGGGCTGGGGATTTAACTCAGTGGTTCTGCTGCCTGCCTTGTAAGCACAAGGACCCGAGTTTGATCCCCGGTACCAAAAAGAAAAAAAAAAAAAACTCCCAGAACAAGTAGCCTTGCTCCTGGCCATGTGTAGATAGAAGAACCACAAGTTTTTTAAAAAAATATCAAGTCAATCAGAGCCTTCAGTATTCAGTACATTGCTTCTGCACCCAAATGTTTATTCTGACTGCACACCTAATTTCTGGGATTCCTGAGCAACCAGTATTCACCATGGACCTTGCAACATGCTGTTGTTCCTCAAATACCACATGACTCGAAGTACTGCTTTATGTATCCACACATGTATCCTCAAGCTACATGGGTTAATCCCAAGATATCTGTGTCCAAGAGGCACACATAATTAGGATGAGAGAGGTGTAGGAAAGACCCAAGCTATCCAGGTATTTACACAATTCTCTTTGTTGTGTACATGTGAGGTATCTCTGAGAACCTCAAGTGTACTGAGAGGTACTGGGCACTGGGCACAGGAAGGATATTTGATGCTTTGGTAATGGCAGAATCTTCAAAGAATAAGTCAACCCACAGAAGAAAGCTCATTCCAGATCCTTCCTTCTGTTTTGCAAGTGGCACCACCTAAGGAGGGTGAGGCTCTACCTTTGTATTAAGCTTCTTTTGTTATTTTTGCTTCAGACATGATTTCTGAGTTTGAAGTCCTTGGATTCTTAGATGAAAAGGATTTCAGAGTTAGTTAAGGCGGTCACTATGTGAGAACGTCTGTTTCCAATCTCACAGAGTGCCCACATGCAGAGTGGTTGATTAGAAAAAGGCCACAGAAAGAGAACAAGGCAATCAGCTGCATCAGAATGGGGGACTGGACTCTCACTGGGGCTGACACCTATTTATTTTTTACTTATCAGTTTCCCAAGGGAGAAAGGGGAAGTGTGTCACCCTTACCAGAATATTGCAGCACCTCTATTAGGGGAGATTGCAGGGGCATCCTGCAGAGGAACAGAGGAGTAAAACTTACGGATGGCTGCTGATTTTCTCTGCAAAGGATGTGATATTTATATTTCATTTCTTAACTTTTTCAAAAAATTTTAGTTGTAAGTATCTGTTTTGCAACTCTGACAGGTAAACCAAAAGCTACCTTCTATAAACTAATGATTGTACCAAATATTTTAGTTATATCTCCTAAGGATGCCTTTGTTATGATCTCCACAAAAATTTACTTACACAAGTCAATGCCTGTTCATTTTCTCACACTTGTCAAGTATACTTTTTGACTCAAATCTTTGTCTAATGTCACAAAATCCTGGCGTTGAAAAAAAAACCTTCAGGTTCTACTAAATGTAGAATTATTAAAAGAAACAAAAAATAAAAAATTCTGCCTGGCATCCTACCAGTATATCCAAATAGCCAAAGTTAGTTAAAGAATTGGGGCAGTGGTTGCCTCTCCAAACAGGAAACCTGGTGACTTCAGAGTGGGTGAAAGTTTGGCTCAGGGTTCCGGGATCCTCTACCTTTCTGCTCTGCCATCCTCTATACATTTACTTCCAAAAGCTGTAGTTTCACTTCCTACACAACCAAATCCATGCTCAGCAAGTCTTCCTTTTCTTCTGAGGAAGGGAAACTTTCCCAGATGGTCCCAGAAGAATTGTCTCCTTTTAAATCTTTTGCCAAAAATGAGTCCCTAAACCAACCCCAGGGAAGGAAACTGACAGTGACCTTGTTTGGTTTTGGAGATACTGATCCATCTGCTGGGCCTGGGCACAATTTTCTAGAACATCTCACCCTCAATGCAAAAGTAACAAAATCAGTTTTCTATTAATAAAACACCAAAGAGAAGGGCTCTTGCCCATCATAGTGCCTTCTGCACCACAAGAAGAGCTTCCATGGTGTGCTTTAGAAAAACCAATAGTGATAGTACTGCTCCTAGCACAGTGGAGGTGAGTCAATCCCAGAGCCCAGGAGGAGGCTCCCAGGCCATGATAGCACTGCTCCCAGAGCAGAGGTGAGCAGCACAGGTGCCAGCAGCACCTCCCCACCGTCGAAATGAGAAGACACGTAAACAAGCCTCAAAAACAGACTTCCAGATTACCTATACCAACCTCAAAGGGAAATGAGATGGAACAATCTGATACTCAACCACCTGGACTCTGGGAACTGGCAACAAAAGAGGATCTGGAAAAAATGAAATCAGAAATAATTTCTCAGATAACAGCATAGATTCTGCCCATAGTCCAAGACATGATTAATAAATCTAGAGAGGATACAGAAAAAAAAAATAGAGGAGCTGAGGAACATGATGGAATTCCAACATAGGAAACAAATGGAATCCATAAAAAAGATACAAACAGATTTCTAGGAGATTAAAAATTCCCTTGAAAGCTTATGCAGCAGAATGAACCAATGTGAGGACAGAATTTCAGATATAGAAGATAAGATTGCAATTAGTGACCAGGAAAAGAAAAATTTCTTTAAAATAGCAAGGGACCACAAGAAATCAATCCAGTAGCTGTTAGATGATTCAAAGAATAACATAAGACTGATTGGAGTCAATGAAGAAACAGGAAAGAGTGCAGATGACATAAAAAAACTTTTCACAGAAGTGATGGCAGAAAATTTCCCAAGCAAGGGAAAAGAATTGACATACAAATAAGTGAAACATATAGGACTCCAACTAGTCTTGATCAAAAAAAAAATTTACACATAGCCATATAATAGTTATGATTCCAGAAACCCAACAGAAGAACAAAATTCTACAAGCACTGAGAGAAAAGAAACAAATCACATACAAAGGAAAGCCCATCAGAATCACAACAGACTTCTCAATGCAAACCCTCAAGTCAAGAAGAGCTTGGAGTGATATATTTCAAGCCCTAAAGGAAAACAGCCTCCAACCCAGATTGATGGACCCTGCAAAACTATCTTTT
This sequence comes from Heterocephalus glaber, assembly GCF_053883595.1. Taxonomy (NCBI): domain Eukaryota; kingdom Metazoa; phylum Chordata; class Mammalia; order Rodentia; family Bathyergidae; genus Heterocephalus; species Heterocephalus glaber. The sequence goes on along the minus strand of NW_028258156.1, from coordinate 17,734,606 downwards.
AAAATTGATGGAGAAACAAGATACTTTCATGACAAAGAGCACCTTAGGAACTTCATGAATACCAAACCAGCACTCCAAAAAGTTTTAGACAATATTCTAGGAAAAGACAATGAGGATCACAACTCCAGGAAGCCCAGCAGAATGTATCCATTGGGCATGACAAGAAATTAAATGCAAAGGGGAAGAATCTAACAAAAAGGAAAAGTCATGACAATGATAAGTCAATATGTATCAGTTATAACCATCAATGTTAATGGTCTCAATTCACCAATCAAAAGAAATAGACTGGCAGAATGGGTCAAGAAGCAAGATCCAACAATATGCTGCATACAAGAAACACACTTAATTCAAAAAGAAACTCATAGACTGAAAGTTAAAGGGTGGAAAACAATACTCCATGCAACAGGAACCCCCCAAAAAGCAGGAGTAGCTATCCTCTTTGCAGATCAAGTGGATTTCAAACCAAAATCTGAAACACTTCTGGTGCCAAGAATTTCAGATAAGGGATACTCAACTTGCATGTACAAATCCATTGTGAACATGTGTTTTCATTCCTTCTAAGTAAAAACTTAAGAACAGAACTGTTTGTTCTTAACAGTAATAAAAGTAATTTCTATGTTGTTTTCCAAAACGGTTTTATCATTTTACATTCACACTAACAGTATTCAAAAGTTCTAACTGGTTCACACCTAAGCTGACATCTGTTCTTTTAAAACTTTTAACTTCATCTCACTAATGAGTATATAATACGATCTTGTTATTGTACTGATTAGTATTTTTCTGATTCTAGTGTTGCACACCTTTCCTTGTGCTGTACTGGCTATTTATCATCTTCTTGTGCCTACTTTTTAATTGGTTTGTCCATTAATGAGCTGTAATAGTTCTTTATATATTCTGGCCATAGGTTGTATGTATTATAAATATGGTCTGTTTAAGGACTACTTTTCATTTTCTGAACAATGTCATTTAAAGTTCTAAATTTTGATGGAATCTCATTTATCAATTTTTTTCTTTTATACATCATGTTTTTTGTACCCTAGGAAATTCTTGCCTACCCTAAATTCATGAACATTTTTTGCTTATAATTTCTTCTTAAAGTTTTATAGTTTAGTCTTTCATATTTAGGTTCATAGATCCTTTCAAGTTATCTTCATGTATGGAAATAAAGGGTGAGGTTAATTTTTTACATACAGATAACAGGTGTTCTAGCACCATTTGCTAAACACACTATCTTTTTCTCTGCTCTTGAGTTTATGTTCTATAAAATGTTAATGTTAAATAATCTTTCAAAACTCAGTGGACCATATATGTGTGGTTCTTTTTCTAGATTTTCTGTTTTATTCCATTGATCTATGTCTTTCCTCATGCCAACACTGCCTTGATTTACTGTAGCTTTATAGGAAGTCTTAAAATTAGGTAATAAGGGCCAGGGATTTAGCTCTGTGGTTCTACCGCCTACCTTGCAAGCACAAGGACCCAAGTTCGATCCCCTGTACAAAAAAAAAAATTAGGTAATAAATCTTCCAACACTGTTTTCTTTTTTCTTTTTACTTTTCTAGGTCCTTTATACTCCTACATAACTTGTAAGTTTCAATATCCAATTCTTATAGCAAGTATACATAGACATGAATTTTTAAATATACCTTGTGTTTTCTAATCCTGCTAAATTCAAATACAAGTTCTAGGGGCTCCTAGACATTTCTTAGTATTTGCTCTGTAGATGATCATTTCATCTACATATGAAGATTTTACTTCTACCTTGCCAATCCTATCCTAATTGTGTCATTTTATTGCCAGACTATTTTGGTGGGGCCTAGGTTTCAAAGTTTAATGGACAGATGAAGAGTAAGCATATCTGCCCTTGTTCCCCACCTTAGGGAGAAAGCATTGTATCTTTTGCATTCATATAAGGCATTTTTGCTGGAAGTATGGAGTACATGGCTTATCTGTTGAGAAGGTTCTGTTCTACTTCTAGTCTCCTGATAGCTTTTACCATGGGCAGCTATTAGTCTAATACTTTTTCTGCAACTACTGACAGGATCACATGGCTCTTTCCTTTCCTCTGTTAAAATGATGACTTTTGGGGCGGATCTCCAATGCTGAACCAACACTGCCATCCCTATAATAAAACCACTTTCTGCATACTGCTAGATCTGACTTCTAATAGTTTATTTTGTTAAACAAATTTTTATCTCTGTTCATACTTTTTTGTTCTATTATTTTTATCCAGTTTTAGTATTAGCACAATGTTGATTTCCTAAAATGAGGGAAGAAGTGTTCCTTTTTTTTTTCTGCTTTAAATGTTTGATATAATTTATCAGTTAAAATGTTTATGAGCCTGCTGTTGTCATATAGGTAGGTTTTCAAGCTAGGAATATACTTTCTTTAATAGTTGCTATTCAAATTTTATATTTCCTCCAGAGTTAGTTTCATTAATTTGTCTTCCAAGGTACTTCTTAGAAGTTGTCAAATTTATTTCAAAAAGGATTTTTGTAATATGCTTTCTATATTCTTTTAAATTCTGTAAAATCTATGACAATGTCCTCTAAATTTTGATATTGTAATTTTTTTTTAATTTTTTTTCTCATTGGGAATTGTACCTTTATATAATGCATCTTGGTTCTTATTTTTTCCCCATTCCTAGCCCTCCCTTCATGCCCTCCACCCTTCCCTATTTACAAAGACTTTATTTCCATTTTTTCCATTTCTCATCATTTTTTCCTTTCCCTTCTTTCCTTTCCCCTGTGCCTCCCACTACCCCTACCCCTTTGGACCTTTTATTCCTATTTTACATTACTGATTATTCATTCTAATAATTGGTACATTTTTGATATTGTAATTTAAAAAATGTATAATTGATATTGTGAAATAGGAAGAAAAGGTCTAAAGGAGTAGGGGAAGTGGGAGGGGTAGGGGAAAGGAAAGAAGGGAAAAGAAAAAATATGAGAAAAGGAAAAAAATGGAAACAAAGTCTTTGCAAATAGGGAAGGGTGGAGGACATGAAGGGAGGGCAGGGGAAAAGGAAAAAAATAAGAACCAAGATACATCATGTAAAGGTACAAGATCCCAATGATGAATGTAACTGTATTGTATACCTAAACTGTACCAATAAACTTAATGGAAAAAGAAAAAAAGAAAAACCAATGGTGGTGGATATAAGAGCAGATCTTAGACAGCAGATTCTGATTCCAGATGAGGTCCAGGAGACTCTATTTCAACAAGCTCCTAGATGACTGGGATATATGACGTCTACCAACCATAATTGCCCAAAGGAAATGATCACAGGCATTCCTGAGAACAAAAGCAAAGATCAAAACTCAAAATCAAAATAAAATACAAAAAAAAAAAAAACTTCTGTTAAACTGTCAATAAATATTCACTCTTCTAGATGTTACTGATTGTCTTAGCTACTTTTCTGGTTGCTGAGACAAAATACCCAACACCACAAAGTTAAAGGAGGAAAGGTTTATTTCAGCGCAGTTTTTAGAGGTTTCAGTCCATAGCTGGCTGGCTCCAAAGTAGGGTGGCATGGCAAAGGAGCATCAGAGAGGAGAAACAGTCTACAGCATGGCCGGGCAGGCAGAGGGCAGCAAAGCCATGAAGCAGCTTCTTTCTAGCCCTTTATATTCCGTCAAGACTATCTACCTTTTGGTGGTGCCACCCACACCCGGGGTAAGGCACCCTTTACCCCAGCATCACACCCTTAATCACACATCATATCCTTAATTACAGCATCACATACCCTAATCCAGACACCTTCAAAACTCCCCACGTATAACCACATGAGGCTTTGGGGGGACATCTAGATACAAGCCACAACACTGTTCCACACATGTAAATCTACTATTAGGAAATAAGCATTTTTAAGCCAACAAAGGAAGTTTGCCTAAATGAGCTCATTCGAATAATGTCCAAATGTATAAGGAAATGCAAAACTTCCTAGAAAGGCAAGACAATATCCTAGTGTTCTGGAGCTCCAACTCTGGGTACAGGCTTTCCAAGTTCAAATCCAGTTTCCTTCATTAATTAGCCATGTGAACCTAGGCAAGTCATTTAATTTTCCTAAGTTCCAGATTCATCTGTTGAAACATAATAATAATAATAATAATAATAATAATAATACCCATAATGTGGAGGGTAGGAGATAAAGAGATGATACATCTAAAATGCTTAGACTAACTACTTAATATGCATATCCATGAAACATGCAGATGGAGCCCTCCTCTGAAACATTTTTGTTGAACTAGATCTGAGCATGACTATTTCCTGCTCAATATTTAGTTTAAGTCTCTGTTCAAAGTGGCAGTTTCACTGAGATTGTCACATAATGAAATTACATATACAGTTCACTTGTTTCTTATCTGTCTTCTTCACTGACTGCATTGGTTGGCTTTCATGTTGCTGGGAGAAAATGCTTGACACCAGCAATTTAAAGGAGAGGTTTAATTTGGCTCATGATTTCAGAGGTCTCAGTACATGGTAAGCTGGCTCCAAGGTAGGAACACCATGGCAGAGGGGCCTTGTGAAACAAAGCTATTCACTTTGGGGTGGCTGGGAAGAAGAGCACAAGGTAAAAGCATCAGCTAGAGCTATACCTTCCAAGAACATGCCCCCAGGGACCCACCTCCCCCAGCTGGGCCCCACCTCTTAATAGCACATTCAGATGTGAACATCAGTGTGTGAATCCACTGATGAGTATGGCACCCCCATGATCTAGTCTCCTCTCCAGGAGTATTTTAATACAGTCATCCTGACAATTAAGATTAACAGGCACACTGTCCATCAGCTCTACAAGGCAAAGATACATCTTCTTTATCTTTATGTCCATGTATCCCAGTACTAAAATACTTGTTTATTTGAAGGTCTATGTTTTTGGAGAGCTTTTGTTTCCTTTGTGCTGCTGGGCATTGAACCCAGGGCTTCATGCATGCTAAGTCTACCACTGGGCTACACCCTCAGCCAGAATCATAAATTGAAAATGCATTTTATGTATGTGTGATCCTGGGGATTGAACTCAGAGTCTCAAATAAGCGTCCTATGAAAGTTCTGTACCCCTGAGCTGTACCCCCAGACATTAACACTTATTTAAGTGACCATGTTTTCAAAATTTTCTAAATAAGACATTTGTCTATATAGATATTATCTCTAATATATACAACTAAATTATAAGAAAAATATGCAAAATGTAATTGCTTATATCAAAATAGTTTGATATAAGAAGTTAGAGTTAATTTGAACAGTCTAACTTTTTGAATAATGACTTTAGGAAAAACTAAGAGCTAGTATTTAACCAAGTAAATCTTCCCACTGACAACTTTTTAAGTCTAAAAATTCTGTATGATTTTAAAATTTCAATAACATTCCCCAAATTTCCTGGAACTGTTGGCCATACTCTGTGGTTGCAACTTGATTTCCTAATACAAATCTATTATCATAGAATAATGAGTAGGATTAGACTTTAGCATTTTTATGTTATTCCTTTTAAAAGGAGCTCAGCACCATGTTGAAATGTTTATGTTCTAAACCAATGCTATGCAATAACTTTCTGCAATAATGTGAATATTCTACACTCACCTTTTACTACATTGACTTCTGCACTCAAACTTTTTAATATACTTAATATGTGGCAAGCATGACTGAGAAATTACATTTTAAAATTTCATTTAATTTTAGTAGCCACATGTGCCTAGTGGCTACCATGCTGGAAGGTGACAGTTTTTAGCATACAGTGGACTCTCCACTTATGAACTCAGTTCATTCTCAAGGGCTGGTTGTAAAACAAGTTGGTCAATTGAAGACTCAGGCTCCTCTACACAGCCTTCAAATTCTCTCTCCTGTACACAGGCAGAGCTCAATGTCCTCAGGGAGACATTGGCCCATGATTTCTCAATTCACCCCACACAGGAAAGGATGTTATAATGTTCCTTCCAGAACTCTTTAGGGGTTAAATCTGTATCTGAGACCATCTGGAAGGCACAAGCAGCCAGCATTCGAGTCATAACTCAAGACTTTGGTCATAAGTCAAAACTAAAATTCCAGTCATAACCCAGGTTGTTCATATGTCAGGCCAGTCGTGACTTGAGGGTCTAGTGTAGTATTAAAATGTATGGCAGCAAGTTCACAAAGCTTTAAATTTTAAAAATGAATTTCCCATCTCTTATATCCTATAATTCCAATTGCTCCATTGCACTTGTATCTCATAAGTCAGTGAACTATGTTTCCTAAGCCTCACTGCCCCAAGTGTGATGCAGAGAAGTACCATAGTAGAGCTAAATAAGAATGTTACGTATATTAGATAAAAACAGTCCCTGCCCTGAAAGTGAATTCTGTCTGCAAGAGAAGGAAAAAGGGAACACTAAAAAGTAAAAGATTTCCTTGATGTATTCCCCTGTGATTTAAGATCTGTTTTTATTTTCAAGTCAGTAAAACTATCAAGGCCTCCAAGTGCTAGGCACAAAAGGATGCAACTGGATAGAGAGGGTTAAGAGAACTGTCATGACATTGAATGGTAGACTGGGTAAGGACAGGGCCCTCTAACTGCATGGGCAGATAACTGTCTTAGTCTTTTGGGACAGTGGATGGTACCATGAAGGAGACATCTCAGTCAAAATCTCAAAGTCTGATGTCAGTCAGCTTGGGTGCAAGAGATTATAGAAAAAAAAGAAGAGGATTAGGGACAGAGGAAAGTTTGTGCTTAGGAGACTTGAATATGCCACCCCCCCCAAAAAATGCCTCCTTGGCATAAGGATTATTTTGAGTTGAAAGTAATTGAGAAGAAGTAGATACAAGAAAAGTTACTTGCTCCTCTCCTCCCCTGCCCCCATTTACCCAAAACAGGACATAACTTTATAAAAGCAAAGGTGTCCCTCTCTCCTTTCTACCAAGAAAGACAAACTTCATCACTGAAGACCAGTTTAGATCCTTACAGCTTGGAGATAGCATCAGAGGAACCCACACAACAAAATACCACCTATTTTCCTTGCCAGGGTTTTCCATCCCTCCAGACTCAAAGTCCTTTTCATTTGTCTTTCACTTCTTTAGAAATTTGTTGTTCTTTGTTGAAAATGCAATAGAAGGCTGAATTCAAAGCCAGCTCTTTGAGAGTTACTCATGTATTGTGTACCTCCCATGTTTACATGAGGTAACATGTTAATATGTTTGTTTGTTTTTCTTGTGTTAGTCTCTCTCTTGTTATGGGATCTGTCCCATCTGCAAACTGTCAAGGATAGAGGGGAAATTATTTCTTCTCTCCTGCAGCGCCAAAGGCCCAGAGGCAAGAAAGAACTTGTCTTCAGTGAACAGTGGGTGGTGTATGCTGAGGATAAGGGGAGAGGAGAAGCTGTAGGGAGAGGGAGAGTGATGCAGCCCAGAGGTGAGCACTGGAACTCAATAGAAGCCCAGCAATATATATAAAGCAGTTTAGACTTCTTCTGAGGGCAGAGGGTCAGAGTATAGGACACATTAACGTATAAATACCCAGACTTTGTGAAGTCAAAGGTAGATATTAGGGGGAAATTCCAGGGAAGAAAATTTTACTCTTTACTGAAAAATACAACAAAAACAAGTTAACTAGCCACCTCCACCAATGTGGTGTCGTTCAAAGGATTATTAAATGAACAGGAAAATGTACATCATGATCAGTCCTAAAGCTCATGAGGTCATCATGAAATCGGCTCACTCAAGTGTAGCTGGTGAGAATTTCAACTAGAACAGCCTCTTTGGAAAGCAACTTACTAATTTAGAACATATACTGTAGTTATAAATATTCTCATATTCATTGATCCATTTCTGGGTGTTACATTTTTAAGAAAATAATCCAAAACATGGAAAAGTCTGCCTGAAGTTGTCCATTACAATATTAACATATCTATACTATATTATGAAATGATTAAACTGAAAGCTAGGACTGCAAACAACAGGAAGAAATATTTATTATGTTGTAATATTTACAGCTATGTGATAAATAAGCAATTAATCATGGGGGAACATTAGAAAACTTGAACTGAGAGATACTTTACAACATAACTGCCTTAAATCTTCAAAAATATCAATGTTATAAAAGGTAATGAAAGGTAAAGAACTGTTTTCATTGAAGGAGGCTAAAGAGATGTCACTGATTCTGGATTGGATCTTGGACTGGAAAATAAAAATGTTAGAAAGGACATGACTGCAATAACTGGCAGAGTAGGATTATACGGAGATAACAGGTTTGCAACAATGTTAAATTTCTTGGATTTGATCACTGTGCTGTGGTTACTCTTTTTATTAAGAAACAAATGACGAAGTATTTAGTGATAAGGGAACATGAAAAGTGAAACCTTACTTTCAGAAAAAAATCGTTTAGTGAGATGGAGAAATAATGAGAACGACAAAGCAAATGAATGGCAAAATATTAACAATGGGTAAATTAGGCGAGAAATACACCAGAATTCTCAACTTGTAACTTCTCCAGAAGTTAGAAGTTAAATTTAAAAGTTACACACCTGGAGTGATGGAATGAAATACTGTATATCCAAGTCATGGAAGTGATGGTGTTAAATTGGTGGGGTTATTGGCAATTTCTTCTCTTTTCATCAAATTTCTGAAGGTATTTATTATATCTGTTTCATTGTTTTATAAATATTTCATTGTTTCTGATATTTTAATTTATTTTGGTAGGCACATGTTTGCATACATATCCATCATCCAGTCTCACTTTCTCTGGGATACAACCAAGTAAGAAGGTCAGCCAAGAATTTACTACCTAAAGGTATAATGCAGATAACTTAGAACATCTTGATAAGCTGAGAACAAAATGACTCAAAGTATAAACCAGTCATATCCAGGTGAAGCAAATAAAGATCTCCTAACTTATTTACCTGGAGAAAACTTATTTAAAGATTTAAAAAAACAAAAACAAAAAACCTCCTAGTTCCAGCATGAGTACTAAAAGCAAGTGGAAGTTATTCTAGATAACAACCCAAATTGTTAAATTTGACATTCTTGAGGGCGTCCACTTCAAAATCAAAATTAAGGATAGGCAGGCATAATAAACCAAAGCAGATTGGTGCCATGGCACATGCCTATAGTCCCAGGTGCTTGGAAGGCTGATACAGGAGGATAGCTTGAACCCAGGAGTTGAAGGCTAACCAGGGCAATATGAAGACCTCTTTGTCTCAAAAATAAATACGAAATAATTTTTGTTTCTAGTACTGGGGATCGAACTCAGGACTTTGTGCTTGCCAGGCAGGTGTAGCGCCACTGAGCTAAAGCCCCAGCCCTAGAAATAAAATACTGATTACTTAACGATTTAAAAAATCTGGCACAATCCTTCTGGTATTTGCCCTAAGATCAAGTTGGTAATGAGGTCAGTTTTAAAACTTGAGCACCTATAATAATAGTGAATAACTTTGTGCTAAAGTAGTATTTATATTCCCTTCAGAATGTTTGTTAGGTATTTGCACTACCTATTTTAAATCAACTTACATTCTCATAAACAAATGTAATTTATAAAGAAGCTTTAAATCACTACTGCAATTTAAGGGGCAGTATTGCCTGTTGTGAATAAAAGACACCACATAAGTAAATACAAATGGAAACAAAGTTGTTGTATTCTTCAATTCTAGTTACCATTGTTCCCTAAGTTCTTTGTTGTAGAGATATTGTCAAGTCGCACAAAGGTGTTTAAGTCTTACACCAAACAGATTTTTATCTTGCTAAACACAGAAAGATTAAAAAAAAAAAAAACAGGAAAGAAAATGGCTTTCTCACTGTGATTCCACACATATTGAATATGGTTTCTGTGGTACCACCTAAAGCCATAAGGAGTGTCAAACTCGGCGGAAGCATAAGTTCACCTCTTTCCCACACAATTAATATTGCATGCCTTCTTCCCTTAGATCCATGTAGAAAATCTGTGCTAGGGAATAAAGATCAAACTGAAATGTCTTTTGCTGCTAAATGCTAACCCAGGTAGTCTTTGGGATAGTTCCAGCTGACCTGCTTGGTAATGTTTCTCCAAGCTATATTCAGAGTGAGTATTCCTTGACCCACTGGGCTAAATATTTGCACAGCATCTGCCTTCTAATCTTCAAAGCTAATCCCCCCTCCCCCACAATACCTCTTTGACTCAACGTTGGCTCCAGGTACCTAAGCCTGGAATTTCATAGTGGAAATGGCCAGCAAAGTGAAAGATGGCACTAGTGTCAAGGACAGTGCCCCAAGGGAACACACACTGACCCGGAGGTGAGAACAGATTCAGCCCAGCCAGTCCCTCCCCACCTCCCTATGTCTAGTTGTTTTAAGACATCAGCTAGGTACTTCCAACAGGACAAAAATAAGAATCATAAAAAGCAATGCGGCAAGTGCAAATACCTCACTGGGCTTTTACAGAGAAGCTTTCTTAGAATTGGAGGTCAGGCAGCCATTCTTCTACAGGGGAAGCTGGGCTGCTTCACGTGACTCCTGGGGGCTTCACAGCTGCTCCTGCCAGGCATTAAACAGGTCTGCATGTAGCAATCGCTGCCCAGCTGGCCTCATTTAGGGAGCCTGCATTTTAATTTTGAGGGGAAGAGCCCTGCTGCAAATGCTGTTTGCTTGTTTTTGAAACAGAGCCTCACTTTGTTGGCCAGGCTTATCTCTCAAACTCTTGAACTCCTGGGCTCACAGAATCCTTCCACCTTAGCCTGCAGAGTAGCTGGGACTGCTTTGGAACAATGGCACTCCATGGAACCCAGCAGCAAAGGTATTTTTAAACAGCTCCCTAAGTGGTTCTGAGGAGCAGTCAGAGCTGAGAACAAAAAGGCATCAGACTCAGCAGTTTCCAACCCTGGAGTTCAAGGGCAGGGGTGGGGATGGTGGCACAGGGTCAGTAACTGGCATTGTCAGAAGAGTGCTGGTGGCTCAAGTCCGCCAGCTTTGCTGCCAGTATGTCAGGTTTCAGTCAACCTATACTACGGGGCCATAAGGGCTCACTGTAGTCATCTGTAGGGTAATGTTTTTAAAAAAATGCTTTTTAAATTCCATGTGCTTACTTTAATAGACCAGTTATCTATTTGTTAAATGTTAAACATCTTGAGGCTGGGGATTTAGCTCAGTGGTTTCACCGCCTGCTGCGCAAGCGCAAGGACCTGAGTTCGATCTCTGGTACCAAAAAAAAAAAAAAAGGTAGGAGAGGTGTGTCTAGAAATGAACATCTCACCAACTCTGTTCTATGTGACCATTTTTCACTTGCAACTGTTTAATTATATAAAAGTTAAAGCTGTTACTAAAACAATGTTTATGAATATAATAGAACATTGAATTTAAGTTGATTTCAAAACATTAATGTAATAAAACTCAGATCAGTTTTTCAGAGTCAAAGATAAAAATATCTTTGCACACACGGGGAGAGAGCAATTACTTGATAGGAAAAGTCACCCCATCTTCCTCAAAGCAAGCAAAGGCATTGTGGTGTCATTTGTAATTCTGGCAGAATCAGCACATCCTCTCCTCCCACAGGTTAAAGCTCTCCGTGCTGATTCTGAGTGACAGGAACAAATGTCATTCCAACCACCATCTCAGCATGAGCAGGACTCCTGGGTATAAAGCTGGTCTTCTTCCTTGCTGGGGTATTGCAAAGCTTAATTAATGTTTGCAAAACACTTGGAGGACCTTATATGGAAATTACTGTGTAATTGCAAAAGATGATTGTGAAGGAAAATTCTACTAAAATTTACTGGGCAAGAAGGATAATTTAATTGGTAAATCTTATGTTTTACTTTGAAAATTATGTCAGAGAGAAGTAAATTGACTTTGTAAGTGCCAAAGAAAAACGAGTTATCTAAAGAACAGTGGTCTATAAATTCAAGGTATTATTAAGTTTCATGGCTCAGGGCCGGGGATGTAGCTCAGTGGTTACCGCGCCTGCCTCACAAGCAAGAGGTCCCGAGTTCAATCCCAGGTACCAAAAAAACCCCCCAAAACAAGACCTATATATAGTTTCATGGCTCAGTTTAATTTTATTTAAATTCATAATAATGGTACAAACTTAACCACTTACATTAAAGCCATTTGTTACAGAGACTAAAATCTGCTGTTTATTTGATATGTCTCCCCGCAAAAGCCCACGCACATAAGCACCCTTAGTTTCCTATGAAATTCAACCAGACAAAAACACACCAGCCACCACAATGGTAACTGGATTTACTTTGAAGTCCTTCTTTTTCCATGTTCTTGGATGTCTTGTCAAAGCTGTATACTATATTTGTGCATTATGTCTTAAGAAACTTCAACAATATCAGTAATGGTTTGCATTTGATTAGTTTTCGTGTTTTTCTGAAGCAGACTATCTGAGCTGAGCTTGTTTATTTGATAGCATAACTTCATAACCATGTGATCTGTAGTGGTTTTCCCCCCTGGTACATCTTTTAGTACAATGTTACATTTACCCATCTCATTTCAGGGCTAATGGATTAAGTAGAATTGTTATTTTAACTAATTCACAGCATCGAGTGTTTGCAAACCCCAATTACAGTTGATCAAATGATTAGCGTGAGGCTCAGGGCTTGGATGTCCAGGAGCTGAGCAGCCCAAATCAGGGCAGAGCTTACTCACAGGGCCAAAGCAGCTTTTCTCACACCCAAGCTGCAGGAGCTAAAGTCTGGAGCACAGGGCCCGGCACCTGCCCAGGTGGTGGGACAACTGGTAAGAGGTCAGCTGTGTTGCTGCAGCAAACCAGGGTTTGTCAAAGACTTTCCCTACCCAGGAAAGGCTGTTTGGTCAAGACTTGCCTAACATGGCAGGTTGATGGCAACTGCAATTTCAGATATGTTCAAGCCTTAGGATAAATGGTAGGAATGAGAGACCCCTTGTCATCAAACTAAGGCAGGATGCTTAGGTTGGGATCCAGAGAACTTATGACGGGAAGCAGTGACAATAATAAGGACAAGGCTATGTGAAAGGCCAGAGACAAGTTCTTTTTTTATGTTTTTAGCCGCCGGTGCCTCACTATGTTGCCCAGGCTGGTCTTAAATTCCTAGGCTCAAGGAATCCTCCTGCCTTAGCCTTCCAAGTAGCTGGGACTACAGGCACACACCACTGCGCCTGGGTAGAAACTAGTCCTTCCCATGGGTGCAAGTGGTAGCAGCCAGTTTTCATGCACCAGTGCTCTACAGTGCTCATCTGAGCAGGTCTTGGCCCTGCTTACAGATCTTGAGTCCCTTGAATGTGCTCTTTGGTAGGTAAGAGGAAGACTGAGAATGTTGAACTTGGAGCTCCATGCCAAGGGAAGTACTAATGGTAGAGGAACTGTCTCCACCTTTGTGATCCTTCTGTTCTAAAAGAAGGTTTTGGTTTTTTCTTGTTTTTTTTTTTTGGTACCAGGGATCAAACTCAGGTCCTTACACTTGCAAGGTAGGCGGGAGAACCACTGAGCTAAATCCCCAGTGCCAAGAAGGTTTTGTTTTGCAAAGGACCAGCCTGTCCTTGCATTTTGCCAGATAAGACCCACTTCCACCCTTCCTCAATGACCTACTTTTTTTTTCTCCCTGTCTTTGAGACAATCTTCATTAGTAAATGTTCTCCCTCTTGTATTAGCCTGAATAAAATCATTTCCCCAATTGCCTGGTGCCTTTTGTCTTTCACAACTGCAAACTCCTTAACCTCTCACAGAAGCCCTTTGTGGTCTCTTACATCTTCAGACTACCCTCTTGCCCTCCAGCAAACTATACTCCAGCTTTACATTCTACTTCCCTTCCCCTCCCCTGCCCTGCCCTTCCCTCCCCTTCCTTCCTTCCTTTCTGTACTGGGGATTGAACCCAGACCCTTCATACTAAGCTACATCTCTAACCCCTTTTTTATTTTGTCAGGGTTTCACTAAGTTGCTAAGTTACCCTGGCTGGACTTGAACTGGCCATCCTCTTGTCTCGGCCTCCCAGAGTACTGGGATTACAGGCATGCACTGCCATGCCCAGTAGTCTACTTGCATTTTACCATTAGTGTTGTAGGGGCAGAAAGATGTGATACCTTTTTTTATGGCTCATAACTGACAAATATAGTTGACAATCCCATAACCAAAGACAGGTTAACAAGGAAAAAGCACAACAAATTGATTAAAGTTTTATGTAACATGACAGCCTTCAGAAATAACACAAAGACCCAAGGCAAACTGGCTATTTTTATGCTTTGGTTTGTGGAAAATGGACAGCCATGTAGAAACGTGCGTGGACAAAAGCGTGTGATCTGGTGGAAGTAGACTGAGGCAGACATCCCAGCAAGACCTGTCTGTTCAGATTCCTTCTGGCATCTGTGTAGCATTCCTTCCTCAGGAGTATGGGGAAGACACCTCTGGAGTGGAGGTTTTCAAGGAGGAAGGGAGATACTGACTTTTCTTGGTTTTATGGCTTGACTTGGTGGGGAGGAATTCTAGACTCTATGGTCTGCTTGGAGGAGAGAAATTCTGGTTTCTGTGATGGAGTTTAGGGAACTGCAGTATAGTAAGTACATAAACCAGCAACATAGTTGTTCATTATCTTTATCAAGTATGTATGAGTATCATTATCTGTGCTATCCTATCTGGTGTGTGGTCAGTCCATTTACACCAGCATTACCGCCAATGGGTAAGTAACCCTGCACTGCTACACGATGATGTTGGTGACTGACATCACTAGGTGATAGGACTTTTTCAGATCTCTTGTGATCTAATGGGACCATTGTCAGTTGTGTGGTCCATCATTGACCAAAATGTGGTCATGAGGCACAAGATGGTATAGTTTTCCTGGGGCCTTTGGGTCTTCACGTCATAAGGCTCCCATGTCACATCAAACTTTGATTAAATAAATGTTTATGCTTTTCTCAAATTAATCTATCTTTTGTCACAAGAGTGTTTAGCCATTGCCCTTGTAATGGTGAGGGAAAAAAATGACCTTTCTGCCCCTGTGATAGTTAACTGAGTGTGTCAACTTGAGTAAGAAATTCTCACCTAATTGGACTAGCATAGTTCTGAATGTGGCTGAAGGGATTTATTGCAGACAGAAGACCACCCTGAGTGTGAGTGCACCAACTAATAGGCTTGTAGCCTGAATAGAATAGAGGGGGAATGAAGAAGGAAGTCTCATTTCAGTTTCTTTGAAGGAGCTCCAGTCTTTACCTTCACTTTGGAATCATCTCCTGGCTTCCATCACAGACCCTTGGACTAGAGTGAGCTCCAGGACTTTGACCTTTGACTGGATCCTTCAGATCTCCAGTGCATAGATAGTCCTTTTTCACTCTTCTACACCTGACTCTGCAGGCCGCCATTGTAAGACATTAAATTGTGTTTCTCTAGTGAGCACTGACTGATACAGATTCTGGTGCCAAGAGTTAAATGTCTTAATTACTTTTATCATTTCATTGCTGGGACAAAATACCTGACACTCACAATTTTAAAGAAGAAAGGTTTATTTCAGCCTACAGTCTGTAGAGGTTTCAGGCCTGGTTCCAAGACAGGGTTGCATGGCAGAGGAGAAACAGTCCATGGCAGGGTAACCAGAAAGCAGTGCAATAGCAACAGCGAGCCTGCCTTCTTTCTGTCTCTTTGTATTCCATCCAGGCCTCAAATGTGTTGATTGGTGCCACCCATACCCAGGGTGGGGCTTCTCTCTTCAGTAAATCCATTCAGCTACACCCAGAACTGTGCTAATCCAATTAAGAGACTAATACAGTATCACACACACTAGATCCAGCCACCTCCAAAAAGCCCCACCTATGAGTGCATGAGGGTTTGAGAGGACATCTAGATATGAGCCATAGCACCCCACACAGTTATAATCACTCCCCTCACCCATTAGGTAAAATCCTAATGGACTCTGAGCTCCATACTGCCTGCTGAACAGGTTCTTAATAAGTGAAAAAACCCTGCTTGATTAATGATCCTAGAGTGAGAGCGGACTGGCTGTGACAATGCTACCTCCATGCTATTTGCGTGGGAATGAGCATTGCTGTTGCTCTCACTTGATTGATAGCATTCACCCTTCACAGATTGGAAGCACTAATTAAATGTCACAGGGACTAAATTGTAAAGAGTGACTCATCTCCTAATTAAAGGGAGAGAGCAACTGAATTAAGTGATTTTGTAATTGTTTAAAGTGACCATGCTGAAAGCTTCGAGTCACCCACATCCTTACTGGGTTCTGGATTATAGCTGAGTAGTAAGTGTCACAATGTCATGTGGGACCCAGAGAAGGAAACCTGGTGCTCCTTAAAAAGAGGTCCCTCTGTCTTCTCTTGCCCCTTGTTATCCTTGAATCTAGATGTCCCCCCAAAGCCTCATACATAGGTGGAGCTTTTCAGAGGTGGCTGGATCTGGAGTGTATCATGCTGGGATCAAGGGTGTGATTACTAAATAAGTCCACTGATTGGTTTGGTATAGTTCTGGGTAGAATTAAGGTTGCCCTACGCTGGGTGTGAGTACTACCTTCTCTAAGGGTAGGTAGCCTGGATAAGATATAAGGGATGGAAAGAGGCTCCCTGTTTGTCGCTCGTGCCTTGCTGCCCTCTGCTTTCTGCCTGCTATGAACAGTTTCTTTTCTGCAATGTTTCTCTGCCATGCCATCCTGCCTTGGAGCCAGCCAACTATGAACCGAAACCTCTACAAACTGTGAGTTAAATAAACCTTTCTGAAATCCTTTAACTTCGTGTATCGGGTATTTCATCTCAGCAATGAGAAAAGTAACTAAGACACCCCTCACTGCCCACACTTCTTTCTCCTTTTTTTTGTTCAAAGTTTAGTTTGCTCTTTCCTGACTTTCAATCATTACCACACATTTTTATAATTCTTCCCATATCTATGTGCCATTAATATTTTATGTGGTTCATGTTTTATTAATGAACACAAAAAAGCAAACTTTATATGACTGCCTTAAACAATAACCAGTATTATTTATCATGAATCAAAGCTCACCTTAAAAACAATGACAAGAAATCCTTGGCCTCTGGGACAACAGCCTCATCCTTAGAAAATAGAAGAATTCAAAAAGCCTCCTCCTTGGACACTGGCTGCCTCTACAGGGTCTCACTCTCACTTATCAATTATGGGTCAAAAGGCTGTGTTCGAAGTTATAATCCAGGTCCTATGAGAATGGAGGCAGCTAACAAGGTCCGGTACCTGTCCTGTACTGAGTGATGGTGTTCTAGTTTCCAATCTCAAAACAAATGAAAATGCCTTCTTACTGTGTGTCTGATCAACAGGACTTCCTCATTTTTCACTTATGTGCCATAAATAATTCTGATTAACATCTTTCTTATTTTGTTTTCCAAACCTTTTCACCACTTCAGAAGTTCTACTCTAAGACTCTATTTCTCTGCCATGCCACGTAGCTACCGTTTGGAACTGACTCGTGGCAAGTACCTATTTTAGGGTAATTTACATGGTCCATTCTATTCATCTTCTCCACAAACCTTGAGAGATAGGTATCATGACCCTATTTGACAGATGTGGAAAGTTTGCTAAATGTTGTAGGGCAAGAGATTCAATTGTACAGCCCTTCCTCCCCATCCTGGGCCACCTCTGTGAACCTGCTCACTTTTTCAGTCGTCACATCGTGGCTGAGTGTCATGGCCACATTGCCTCAGATTCCTATTTGCTATATTTCTTGTGATGAAAATCAAATCAGTTATGCCTAGGACTCATTTTCAGTTTGGGTTCACTATGACCATTTTATCCAGAGATGGTAAATAGGTTTTATCTAAATGCCAGCACCAAGAATAAGCAGAAGCTGCGTGGAGCTCTGCATCAGAGACTTGTAGGGCTAGCAGGAAAAGATGATTAATTAGAAATCTCTCCCACCGGCTCCAGAGCAGGGAGCAACAGCACAAGTACACGCATTTGCCATGCTTGGTGCAATCTTTTCTGGAATTACTTATGTGTTCAGTCATTTCCCAGTTAGCTTTCACACGTTCCACATTTTCCCTCAGCCATAAATAAAATGGCTTAGTGGTGCTGTGGATTTCATGTTACTTCTTTGGCTACCTAAGTTTTAAAATTTGAAACCAACTGTGTGAACATGCTGGAAAAACTTTATTTTCCTTCTTTGCATAACCCAACGTTATCTATATGCCTAAGGTGATATTAAATAAACGAATACAGGGACTTCCCAGAAATTGCCAGTAAGACTGTATGTCTGCTTTGGATTTTATACTGTGTTAAAAATAAATTTCACAAAATACATAATTAGGTTTTGCCTATTTTTGGTGCTCATGCTTTTAATTCCAAAATTGTTTGCCTCTTACTGAACAAGTCCAATATTAAATGTACTACATAATCCATTTTCAATTTCACAGATAAAATTTTCCTAAGTTTGAACATTAGCTTAAGGGTGCAAAAATAATTTAGGTTGTTTGTCTTAAGAATTTCACTGTTTAGCTCACTGGCTAGAATTCAATAAAAGTGATTTAAAATTTGTATCAATGGTTTTTAAAGCATCCTCACATAATTTTTCTTCCTTTTCAAAATAAAGTGGCCCTTGGATATGAGTTTACAAGGACTTTCAACCAGTGTCTAAGGAGGTCATGTTTTCTAATATCCACAAATTTTTTCCCCAGAATGACTTTTTAAAATACAAGTATAGGATATATTTGGCAGGAAAGGAGTGAAAGCATACAAATATTAAGGTTACAATTAAAATGCTTGATTTGTTGTGTTTTACAATGGGAAAATACAATAACTTCTCCTACCCCAAACCACAAATAATTTGAGAATAAAGTTCTAAAAACTGTTCCATTTATGTAAACCATTTATACATAGAATATTCTGTGGTTAGTATTTGCATACCGATTCTTGGTTAAAGAAAGAGGAAGAGGAGGAGGAGGAGGAAATGGTAGCTCTGGATACCAAATTTACCTGCTTAAAATCGTAGTATTTTCTTTGAGAATTTTGCTTGTCTCAAGTGCAGTGGAGTCTAAGTGTAACTAAGGCATATGAAATAAGAGACAGCACAAGTCAGATGGCAACCTCAAGAGAATATTCATTTTAATTGCATTGATCTTTCTAAATAAGGTTAAATACAATTGTTCCCCAAGTAATATATCATTTTTATTGAGGTTAATGTTGAGTCAAGATCTAATTTCAGTAGCTTCTTCAAGTTATTTGAACTGTTTTTGCCAGCTGCATGATGATATTGTTCATTTGAATCTCCAATTCACAATGTCTTACTTATTTATAGTTGCATATACTTTTAATAAATACTATGACTCAAAATAGGAGTATATGCTAGTTAAGTGTAGAAACTTCAGAAGACTTCCATTTATGAATATGGCAAACCTGATGACATTTTAAAAAATGTGGTTGTTTGGAAAGTTTTAAAAGCAGGACTTCACATTCTTTGCCATCCCTCTCATCGGGAGACAAAGTCTTTACCCTTCCCCTTGCCTTTGGGCAGGTTTTCAGGGCATCACTCAGCAGAAGTGACAATGAATGATCTATAATGCTAGGATACAAAAGACCATGCAGCGTGTTTGCTTGAACACTTGCTCTTGGAACCTGGATTCACCATGTAAGAAGCTCGGTGACCTGGAGGTTGGCATGCTGGAAAGACCTCGCTGAGTTTTCCCACAGGCCTGGTCAAGGCCAGCCTTCCCAGCATCCCCACAAATACCCACGATGACAGCCTCCAGACAGATGATTCTGTCCAAGTGAGTCACACCCCAACATTCAAGGCTTTTCAGCCAAGACTCCAACATTCTAAAACAGAGACAAGCCATCCTCACTGTTCACTGCCTCATCTGAATTCATCACCCACAGATTCCAGGATCAGTGTACAATGGTGGTGATTTTATGCCTCTACACTTTGGGATTGTAATACACCAATGGATAACGATGGACAACTGGAGCATTACTTGGCACCTATGAAAGCACCCTTTGGTGCTTTCATAATAAACCCTCAAGCCCATGGTACTGATTTTAGAACCGGGCTGCTGGCAAAAGCCTGATGGGCTGTGAGGGACATGGGATGAAGTACTGAAGGAGGCTGAGAGCGCTATCACGGGAAGTTGGAGGAAAGTGGCCCCTTGCTAATGTTAGCGGAAGGTTTGCTAACTTTGTCACTTGTGATAACACATATAAAAGCTAGGAGATGTACCTAATAAAAATGATCTAGAAAAATAGATTGGGGGGGTTGTTTGGTGCTGACACACTAAGCATGTGCTGTACCACTAAGCAATACCCTCAGGCCCTCGGAAAAGAAATTTCTCAGCAGATTGCTGAAGATATCTCCTGGCTTCATCACTCTGCCTCAATAGAAAGTGAGAGAGTAATGCAGTGAGGAGTAGAGGCACAAAAAATTAAACAGACATGAGTGAGTTTTTCCAGTTAGTAAAGGGTTCTCAAAGTAAGAAAAGACTGAGGTAAAAATCAAGTCCTAGAGCCAGGTGTGGAGACACATGCCTCTAATCTCAGCACTTGGAAGGCTGAAGCAGTAGGACTGAAAATTTGACCCCAACTTGGGCTACACAGTGAGGCCCCATCAAGAGAGAGAGAGAGAGGCCTAGAAGCTATCAGAAAAATGGCATCTCAAGGGAAAGATAAAGCCCAAGGTATGACTTACATACCTGTGTTTTGACATCACAAAACTGTAGGTGGGGCCTCAGACAGGCTTTTCAAACAAACATCAATTTTCTAAGGTTCTTAAGAGGTTCACTTGAAGACATGCACCATTAAACACAGGCTAAGAGGAAGAGATGAACAAATCTGAAAGCTCTTAGTCTTGTTTCACAGCAGCCTCAGAGTGGGCCCACCAGGAAGATTTCCTAGCAGAGATCTCCTTCCTAGCAGTGTGTCTAATGAAATGTATTACACATGGATACTCAAGAAACTCATATAAATCTTAAAGACGCTATATCAGTTTGAGATCAAAGGGAGAGAAACTATAACATGAAAAGAGGTTTTGAACCCCTGAACTCCTATGGGTAGGAAGCAAACTAAGAGTATTCATCAGATGAATGTTTGTGACCTATAAGACAACTGTGGCAGTTTTTTTTTAAACCCAGTCACAAATTCTTGGACACTTTTCTCATTTAAGTGTGAAGTGCTATAGACTGAATGTTTGTGCCACTCAACACCAACATTGGTATGTTGAAACCTAACCCCTGATATGGTATTTGGAGGCGATGCCTTAGGAGGTGATTGGTCATTTATAAGAAGAGATTAAAGAGGCCACTCCCATCCCCCTGCCCACACACAAAAAGAAAAGGTCACGTGAGCATGCTGTACTGTGAGAAGACAGAATCTACGAGCCAAGAAAAGGGGTCTCAGAACAAAACCTGCCTTGTTTGCACCTGGATCTTGGGCAGGTTCAGGTTGAGAATAGTGAGAAGTAAAACTATTGTTAGGGCCATCCAGTCTATGGTTGTGCTATAGTAGCCCAAGACTACATCACAGTATTGGGGTTGGGGGGTGTGTGAAGGTTTGCTTGCATGGGGAATGGGTCTGTGTGCTTTGAGCCTCCTACCAACACCAAACAAGAGAGCACCCAAGCTTTCTTAAGACCTTGCCCAAATGTAGCACAGAAATGGAAGGGGAAGGGTTGAACAGGAAAACCATCACTGGTGCTCAAACATCAAAAGTGGGCCAGACTCTTTACAATGGAATATACACTCGTTCTAGGGTGTCCTGTGCCTTGAATGCCTCAACTGAATCTATGTAATATTCAACTAAAAGTCCTGGAAAGGCCAGTGAGACACTGCTTCGCTGTCCCCCTTCCCCTCCAGAAAGTATAAAGGCTGAGATGAAAGGAAAAAACACCTAAAATGTGTAAGCAAGCAATTTTGAAGATGAAACTGTCTACCCAATTGTCATAATGCTAGGATAATTAATATGTAAAGAATTAGTACAGGAAAAGACAAAGGACTCAATAGAAAAGGACAAATGATTTGAACATAGGATTAATGGAAGTAGAAGGAAAATAAAAATATGAAAAGATATTAAAACTAAATGAATGAAAACCACAATGAGATACCATTTCATATCTCTAAATTAGGTAAACATTAATAATATAAAGGGTAGTTAAAATATTAATAAGAACATCTAAACCCTACTTAGGAAACTAAAATTAATGCTTTGCCTTGCAGAGAAACGTTATAATCTCTAACAGATCTGAAGATGTATGTATTAAGGTTTGGAAATTTTATTCTTAGGTAAATATTCTAGATAAAATATCTCAACTGTGCACAAGGAGACACAAAGAAGAATGCTCACTGCACCATTATGAATGAAAAATTGCAAATAATTCAAATGTCTATCACAAAGTAAGGAGATAAATTGGGTACCTTCTTGCAGCAGAATTCTATTGTTGCTGAAAATAAGCAAACAGGCTATAGGTGTCACAATACCATGTATCAGATAAATGTCAAAAGCACAGTATTGACCAAAGCAAGCAAGTTGTAGGACATCTACGACATATCACTTATGCACTTGAAATTTTAAAATATGGAACTGAATACTATATATTGCTTCTATATGCAGACATATTGTCCTAAAAAGCATAAAACATGCATGGAAGGGATAAATACCAAATTCAAGATGGTAGTGACCATTGGGAAAGAGGTAGAGGAGAGTTGGTTGGGGAGGGAAATACAGGCAGCTTCCATTATATATGTTTGTTTCATTTCTTAAAACAACATCTGAGGCTATGGTCTGACAAAGCTTGGTAGTCAGTATGTGATGTTTGTGGTTTCTATCTTGTATGCTTTCTGTGGGTTTAAAGTATTTATTAAAAAAGCATAGAACAGCATTCTGACTTGGTTATAAAATATCACTTCTTTAAAGCCTCTAATATTACCTATTATACATTTTAGTCCTTATTTACACTTTCAATTTCTCACACCAGAGAAACTATTCGGTATTTATACATGTGTGTCCTGTTTATTTCACTTAAGAGTATGGCCTCAATGTGAAATAGGAAGAAAAGGGGCAAAGGGGAAGGGGAAGTGGGAGGGGTAGGGGAAAGGAAAGAAGGGAATGGAATTAATATGAGAAAATGGAAAAATAGGAACAAAATCTTTGTAAATAGGGAGGGACAGAGGGGTTGAAGGGAGGGCTGGGCAAGGGTGAAAAATAAGAACCAAGAGAGACTATGTAAAGGTGCAAATTTCCAATGATGAATATCATTATATTGTATACCTAAAATGTACCAATGATTAGAATGAATAATCGATAATGCAAAATAGGAAGAAAAGGTCCAAAGGGTTAGGGGTAGTGGGAGGGTCAGGGGAAAGGAAAGAAGGGAAAGGAAAAATGATGAGAAATGGAAAAAATGGAAATAAAGTCTTTGTAAATAGGGAAGGGTGGAGGGGGTGAAGGGAGGGCTAGAAATGGGGAAAAAATAAGAACCAAGATAGATCATGTAAAGGTACAATTCCCAATGAGAAGTGTAATTGTGTTGTATACCTACAATGTACCAATAAAAGAATTTAAGGGAAAAAAAGCCTCTAATAATATTTATAAGAATTTCACCCTCTTCCACTGCAAGATTCCACACAGTCCAAAATGTCAAAAGATATTTTATGAAATACTAACAATGGAGCACCAGTATCCTATCCACACACTCTTTTTCTGCTTGCTAAACTGAAGGCACAAATGGGTTTTACTCATCCACCAAACATATGGAGTCTTCTAAGCCAGTCACTGTGATAGATTCCGGGAACAAAATTATAAATGAAGCATGGCCTTATCTTTGGACATCTGGTGTCACACTTGTGTGGACAACTACTGTCTATCCATGATAAATGTTGATGGTTTTCACAAGGGGCTCCAGAAGAGAGTCAAGGAAACCAGCCTCAGGGAGAGGAAAGAACAGGTGGAAAGACTTCTGGAAGAAGGGGCAAGTGAATTGTGCCCTGAGAAATAAGAAGAAATAGGCAGAATAGAAGAACATTCATGGCTTCCAAGGGGTCTGGGAGGCCAGGCCTCCAGCAGATGGAACTGAAGATTCAGGGCTGAGGTCACAAATGACTGGGCTCTATCCAGGTCCATGGAAGATCCACTGAGGATTTTCAGCAGAGGAGGAATAGTTACCAGTGCTGAACACTTACTAAGAGATCTTCATGTGTTAGTGGTCTGTTGTATGAGCTGGATTCAACAAATGCAAACAGAAGAGGTCTTTGTAGTCTTCCAGCCCTCCTCAGTCACCCTGCACTGTTGAAAAATTCCTTCTTCTTCCCTGGATGAAAATGGAAGTAGGTTTCCTAGTTTGCTTGGTCACTCTGAAATAATAATAGAACCTGCAGTTAGTCTGATGACCCTGTAGATCCCAGTCTAATGCTGCTCAGTTTCCCAGCAAACACACTTACATCTTGAACAGCTACAAGGAGAAATGAGGTGTGGTTTTTTGCCTTGGGCCATTTCTTTCTTGATCCCCATCTACCACTTTGGACTCTTCCAAGGGGAGGCAGCTGAAGTAAGGTCTTACTTGACTGATGCAGTTAAGGTTTGAAGCTGATGTCCTATGGGCATGGCAGGAGACCAAAGCTGGCTTTATGTCACTGCATGTTCCTCAGTGATCCTGTACCAGGGTCCTGAGATCACAGGTCACTTGTCTTGTGCCTTTCCTCTCACCCATCAGGGAAAGGAATAGCTTCAGGTTGTTATTGAGGTCATACAGCTTGGCCCATCTACCAGTCCTCCTGTGAGGGGCCCTTTAGGATGAGCCCTGGAAAGGTCTCCTCAGTGCTACCTTTTGTCTGCTGGAAACCAACACCCATCACTGAGGAGAAGGATGGAGAGCAATCTCCTAGGCAGCCCTACATCTCTCTTCTGCCTCCCAGTGCAGATCTAGACACAGCCTCTCATCTTTCAAGTCTCTAGACACGAGTCAGTCATGAGTCATTCTGTCAACCTCTCAGATTCCCTTGATCTCTTACTCTGAGGAGAGACGCAGCTACACACTGCCATGTGGTGACAGACTTAACACATTGGCACATCCTCCGTCCACACAGAGCCCTCTCCAGATGCTTTCCATTTCAACTCTCCACTTTTTCAATCCTCCAGGGAGGTGATGAGTTAACACGTAATGGGTTAACCATCTTTCCAGTGTGACTTTCTTGCATAGATGGTCTGAAACAAGGTTTGTCAAACTACGGCCCACAGGTCAAATCATGCCCACCACCTGTTTAAGCAAATAAACTTATGTGGAACATGGAAGTGCTCATTCAATTACATTTTATCTGTGCTACTTTTACACTACAATGGCAAGGTTGAGTAGTTGTAACAGATACCACATGCCCTTGAGCCTAAAATATTCGCAGGGAGAGTTTGCTGACTCCTGGTTTAGAAATGTACTCTTCAGTGTGATAGCCACTAACAAGGTGGCTATTTAAATTAAAAATGTAGTTCCTTAATTCCACTAGCCACATTTTAAATGCTCCATAGCCAAATGTGCTTAGTGTAACTGTAATTAATATATATATTTTTTCCATCCCTATTGGATAGGGATAATTTAGAGGATTCGTTCAATATATAAAACATCTGATACGAGTGGTACTTTGTTGGCCTTTTGACTTTAAGCAGAACTAAGAAAAAAACTCACGTTTTTAATATAACTATACTGTTATACATGGAATGTTCACTTAAACCTCTCAATGCCTTTATGAAGTAAGGCAGCTATTTACAGTTGATAAAATGGAGGCACCAGGTATTTAAAAATGGAAAATACCACAGGATAACATTTTCCTTTTAGAAAGAGCACTTTGGAAACATGGTGGAAAATAAATATTGGATGTGAGACAGAAGGCTAGCATGTGAATAGAATAATCTAAGTGATAGGTAATCAGTGTGTAATAATTTCCTAGGGCTACCATAAAGTACATCAAGCTTGGCGGTTAAAACAAACTCATTCTCTCTTAATCCAGGCAAAGCTGTCCTCTCGCTGAAGACTAGGGAAGAACCCTTCTTGCTTCTTCGAGCTTTGGGACAGGGACAAATTTAAGATGAGACAGATCAACAAAGTTGTAAGGAGGCAGAGAAGGCACAAACTGGGGTACACAAATGTTCAGTGTATGGGAGAGAAAGAGCTGCCCATGAAAGGAACTGAGAAAGAAACCAAAACAGTAAAAAAAGAAAACCTAGGTAGATGTAAGCATGTCATAAAGTTAAAGAACAGAAGCATTTCTAGACAAAAGGAGTCGTGAACAATGCCACATGCTTATACTACTCCACTTAATAGGATGGAAAAGTCAACTGGATTTGGAAATGCTCGTGACATTGAGGAACAGATGAGAGTGGGCTGAGGGGCTAATAGTAGGGGACCAAGAGACAAAGTGAATTTGACCAACTCCTTCAAGAAGACCAGGGAAGAAAGCAGTATAATAACAGTTATAGGTTGATGTCAGAGAAAGGATATTTTGTTTACTTTGTTTAGTGTTGCTTGCTTCAGATGAGAGGTATTTGAGCTGATTTAGATATGGAGAGGATGGAGTCAAGTAGGTGGGAAAGATAGAGGATTCTGGAACAAATGAGGATTCAGGAGGCAGCAAGCTTTCTGAGAAGGAAGGAGGAACTGAGAGGACAGATTTTTGACAAGAGGAGAAATGTATTTTCCCAGTGAGATAGTAAAAGAACCAGACTGTGACAAGTGTCTGGTAAATTTAGGTGGATGGGGCAGAAGAATGAAGAAGTTTTTACCTGATGGCCTCTATTTTCTTGTCATCTATAAGGCGAATTCATCAATAACAATTTAAAGAGTTCCAAGAAATACTTTTATTTCTTTATGTCAGTGATAGATTCTTTAATATTTTATCCTGAGATTAAAATTATTTTTATCACTCATAAAAACATGACAGACTCTATAAATCATTTTGATATGATCCTAAAATTTATCACCCATTATTTTCACCAAGAGATTAGCCCCCGTCTTCCTTGTTTGAATTACTGTTATCACTACTGCTCATTTTAGATCCAAGAAGCTAAAGTTTAGGGAGGTTCAGCCCATGATGGTCATCCACAGGCTCCCGAAAGGTTTAGACCTTCACCAGGAGTCATATTATTTTATTATTGTTTCTCACAAATGATGGTTTTGTTTCTAATCGAATGACTTGATGATTATGTCCTCTCTACAGACTCCTAGAAAAATGGGGTATGTGTTGCTCTAAATTTTACCAACAAACGAGATGAATACATTAAAAGTTATGAGGACTGGATGACATAAAAGATGACAAAATTATGATATCAAATAGACTTATTGTGCTAAGACAATAGTCCCAATAAGCAAAGCAAACTTTGAAAGAGCTGAAGCTAAAGATCTGCACTGAGTTTTCAAAATAATTAATTGCCAGAATCTATGCCTGATTTGCTCAGAGAAAAGCCAGGAGGGGTTACTGGTAGTAGTGGATACAAAGACTCATTATGAAAGTATACTAAGAAGAGCAGTAAGATGTTAGTGCAGGCAATGATAAATAAAGTCTAATGGAAGAGATGGGAACCCAGAAACACACCCACCCACCTGTGGAACTGTGATCTAGTAGTTCTCTCTCCTCCATGCAGAATGCGTCCTAAGATGCCCAAGGGTCTCTGGACCTATGGATGGCACAGAGCCTTATGTGCACTGTTTTTTCCTAGACATTCGTACCCACGGTAACATCCAATATCCTGTGATAAAGTTTATGCGAATGAGATCCGTTTCTGACAGCACCTGACCGCACTGTGCTCCCTGTCCTCCTTGTGGTGATGAGATGGTACAGCGCCAGTGTGAGGAGAGAAAGTGGAGCAAGCAATGTGATGCAGCATTAGACTATGTGTGAGGGTTTCCTGGATGCCACCACCTCACCTTCACTCTGATGGCCCAGTGGCCCGAGGCGTAGGCGTAGCATAAACAGGGTGGAGTTGCTGGACAGAGGGATGGTTCACTTCTTAGGCAGGAGAAAGCAGGATGTGAGATTTCATTCCATTCCTCAGATTAGGCACAATTTAGTTATGAATTATTTATTTATAGAATTTTTCCACTTAATATTTTAAATTACAGTTGACTATGGGTAACTAAAACCTCAGAAAGCAAAGCCATGGACAAGAGGAACTACTAACTGTAACTGAACTGGCACTGTCAATCAACAAGTAGAACAAAACAAAACAAAAAATTCTTCAATACATGGGACGATTATCTGGATTTCAAAAAATGGAAATACAGCCTTACTTACACCATATATAAACTTCAACTCCAGATGAGTCAAATATTTCAATGTGAAGGAGAAGTATATATTATGAACACTACAAAAGAATAGCACTATACCTGAGATATGGAAAGATTTCTTAAATAAAACAAACAACCCTCATGAACTCTTAGAAAAAATACTATAAATTGAACTACACTGAAATTAAAAAATGTATGATTATCAAAAGTACCCTAGTTTGATCCCTGGTACCAAAACCAAAACTAAAACAAAACACCCTAAAGAAAATAAAAAATACAAGGTACAAATCAGAAGATATATGTAATACATTAACGTGACAGGTTAATATGCGGAATATGTAAATGTAGCCAAAAATCAACAAGAAAAAGAGATTTCAATGCAATAGAATAAAACACAGAGGTATCTCACAGAGAGGATACAAGAGCAAGCAATAGACAAACAAAATGATGTTTAGCCTCATTAGTAATCAAGAAAAAACAAATTAATATCACAGTGAGGCACCATTTTATCCCCATTAGATTGAAAAAGCCAATTAGTTTTACAGTGTTAAGCATAGCAAGAATGTGGAACCACAGACGTCTTAAACATTGTTGATTGGAATGCATATTGGTAAAATAAGATCAGAGAAGAAATGTATTCTGGTAAAGACAAACATGTGTACTCGGACTCTTTAGGCATATTCCTTAGAGAAAGTCTTGGACATGTGCTTAAGGAGGCAAGTGCAAGAATTTTCACAACAAACTTTAAAGGTATAAAACTAGAAACAATTCAAAATATCTACCATTGGGGAAATAGATCCACGAAGCAGTTAAAATTAACAAAACTACACAAATACGAAGGATTGTGGATAATTATTTAAAACAATATGGAATGAAAAAGACAAATCAGAAAACATGATACATAGCATGATTCCCTTTATGTAGTTTCAAATGAGATAATATATACAATGTATGATTTAAAGATATGCATTTTATGTAAAAAATGATAAGCAAAAACAAGGCCATGATAGATACAAAATGGAGAACAGTGGCTCCCTCTGGTGGGAGAGAGTGGGTCCATCAGCAAGTGGCTGACAGTTGGCTTCAAAAGCATTAGAAACGTTGCTTCTCAAGTTGGCTAATGAGGACTCTGGTGTGCCGATATTTATATTTTGATTATTCCATAACTGTATAAGTACATGCCACCGACTCTTTTACAATTTACAAAATAGTAAATAAAAAGTACAACTGTATATGTAGGATAGACCTCACAATTTAAAGAATCAGGGCATGCAGTGTTTATGCTTCAGTGACTGGTTTATTTCTTACACAATATCTTTAGGGTTCATTTAGGTTATTGTATGACAGGATTTCCTTTTTTGTACCTAATATTTTGTCACATTTATATGAACCACATGATCAACTTCTTGGAGCAAAAGTAGAATGGGAGTTTTCAGGGGTGATAGAGAGAGGGGCATGAGAAGCTGCTCATCAAAGGGTACAGAGTTTCAGTTATGCAAGGAGGAAAATTCTAGAGCTCTGCTCTAGAATATTGTGTTTATAGTTAACAATATTGTACTGTACACTAAACATCTGTAAAGAGAGATTTCATGTTACGTGATTTTTAACATAATAAACATACATAAGTAAACAAGATCAATACATTAAAAAGGGTATTCCAAACAGCGTATGTCTGGAGTTCTGAACATTGTTAAGTAATAGTCTTTCCTCAAAATGTGGCCAGCTGTACCTGATACCTCAGATCTCCCCAGAGCACAGTGAAGCCTCTCTTTGGGTGTGAGCACAGGGAGATGGAGAATGACTGATAGAGCCTGCCTCGGGTGGTAGGTGACACTTAATCCATGAGATACAGGACGCTCGAAGGAAAGTTCAGGATGCAATACAGACTGAGCTCTCTTCAAACATATGCAGAGATGTCCTAGGGAAGTGGGAGGCTTATGTTTCAAAGAACCAGGATGTGAGAGCTAATGTATCCAGAGAGCCATTTGGCTCTACCAAAGTGCTCACAGCTCCTTAGTTACAGAATACGATGTCTCATGAGGAGGCGAGTTGAGTCACACAGTTGCTGCTGACCATCTGCTAGAAAAATTGTAGCACAGCCTCTTTCATTTCTGAGACTCATCAATTCAGTGACAAGGCTTATCAATTAAATTAACAAATTATTCTATGTTAAGCACTGAAGTCTCGACAAGGACTCCCTCTATTCATTCTCTGCTCTTTGATAAATATTAGTGTGACTCGGACTTGGGTGAAAGGTCTCAATCCTTTACAGAGACCTCTGTGTGAAAAGTGATGTGGTGCCCTGACATTCTGGCCTTGTGGCCTCTGCGGTTGGAGCCACGTAACCTCCTGTTCGGGAAACCAGGTTCCTGTGTCTGTGAGTCATAGAAATCTACTCCAAACCAGCATAAGCAAAGAGGTGGAATTTATAGCTAAGTCTTAACAGAGCTATTGCACGAACTTCACAGGCAGGGAGCATCATCAAGTGTGATGGAACCCAGACTGGAGAAGTGATCGGACTCTTAATTTCTCTCTACCCTCTTATGGCTGAGTCTTGCTATCTCTGTGGCCACATGGTCTTCCTACACTCTTCATGAGCCCACCAGCTTCATTCTTTTCTCTGCAGATGAGCATTCTTGACTTTTCTGATGGTGTATCACAGGTCAATGGGCAACTCAGAGCCATCTCCAGGTGTCTTGGTGGTTCCTGGTGGAGTCTAAATGGGCTAAGGTTAGATCGGGTGTCATCGCCCACTCTGCATGGTCAGTGGCTAATGGCATGTGGTAGAAATGTGGTCTCACAGTCTGACTACAGAAGAGGAAGAATCATCTCAGAAGAATGGAGCAGCTAATGAAATGAGAAGAGACCTCAAGTGTTTTCAAACAAATCTTGAACTCACTGGTTTGTTTTGAGAGTTAAATATTGTACACACCATATGGCCTATGGGCACTCAGTTAATGTTTCATCTCTTGTTTTTCTCCCTCAACTCTAAGCCTCAGTTCTTTTTATGAGACTTAGAACACAAAACCTTTACTCTTTTGATGTGTGAACTGTATTCAGATAATATATGGGAGAGGATTTTGTAAACTTAAAGCAAAATATGATACCTCTATACCTGACCCCTGTCAAAAAACACCAGGCATCTAGAGCTGGTGTTCCCTGAAGCAGACGGCATTGGTCTCCTACTATAATTACTTTGGTCTCCTGCAGTTACCTGCCTTACCTTTGTAGGGCTGTCCAGTTTCCATGTAATGGAGGTTCACTCTGCTCGGGCCACTGACCAAGACCTAGTTAGAGCCAATTACTCATTTTCAGGTCTGCATCAGTCCAATTTCTATTTCTTTTTTCTCCAATTTTCTTTGCTCTTACCTAGAGAGTAAAATCAGTGGGCAAAATGAAAGCCCAGCTGTCTCTTACATATGGCCAAATAGGTCCGCTGTGTCGATTTTGGTTTCTTTATTCACATCAGCCACCAACTGACAAGCAATTGATTGCACTGAACAATTGTTTTGCTTTTTCAGCTACCTTAATGACTAAATTGGAACAGCAGTGTACTTATAAGTCATTTCTTAGTCATTATTTTACAGATAAACAATGATGAAGTT
This sequence comes from Heterocephalus glaber, assembly GCF_053883595.1. Lineage (NCBI taxonomy): Eukaryota > Metazoa > Chordata > Mammalia > Rodentia > Bathyergidae > Heterocephalus > Heterocephalus glaber. The sequence continues at coordinate 17,702,892 of NW_028258156.1, read as the reverse complement.
GGAAACTGTTAATTCAGCTGTGTGTTAGACATTGTCCCTACTCAGCTCCTTAGGTAGTGTGGATGCTTGGTTAACTTACATTAATCTAACCCAATAAAAATACTGAAAATAAAATAGAGAAGCATAGATGTATCTGCCATTAATTTTTGCTATTCATAATCAGTAGGCACATATTTAGGGGTGTTTTTATATTGTCATTGTCATGGTTTATATCTAGAGGATTCCCCAAAGCCTCATGTGCTTACAGACAGGGCTTTGAGGAGGGTGATTGGATTATGGGGTTTATAGCTGACTTGCAGTTAGGAGATGGGGTCTGGTTGGAGGTGGTGAGTCACTAGGGCATGGCCTAGAAGGGTTTATCTCTCCTCCTGGTTTCTCTCTGCTTCATATCCACCATGCTATGCCTCTGCCATGGGCCCTTGCCATGCAGTCTTAACTTGAAGCCCCTGAACTATGGACTGAAACTTCTATAAACTATAAGTCAAAACAAAACTGTCTTCCTTTAATTTATGGGTGTAGGGCATTGTGTAGGGTATTGTGTCTCAATGACAGAAAGTAACTATTAAGGTAGGCATTATTGGAAATGAGGTAATGTATATAAATGAATTTCCCTGCTAGTTTCTGTTTTCTCTTTAAGTGCTATAACAATAACAACAACAACACCACATTAACCTTGTTTTTCTTGAGACAAGGTCTCACTTCATAGTCCAGGCTGGCCTCAAATTCATGATCCTTTTGCCTCACCCTCCCAAATTCTGTGATTACAGATGTGCACCACCATGGGTGGCTCAAATTAACAACTTTTGAACAGCACCCTTTAAAAAAATCTTATAAATCTAAAGCAATTAAAAAAATAAGCCAAATGTGGCACCCGGAAGGAAGCTCCCCCGCTGCCATCCCACACTCCTAGGGCAGAGAAGCTGAGCAGGTCCCAACACCTGGAAGGAAGCTCCCCCACTGCCATCCCAAGCTCCTAGAGCGGAGAAGGTAAGCCACGTGGGCACCAGAAGCACCCCCCCCAACCCCGTGGAAATGAGAAAACATGTAAACAAGCCTCAAAAACAGACTTCCGGATCACCTACAGCAACCCCAAAGGGAAACAAGATGGAACAATCTGATACTCAACCACCTGGACTCTCTGAACTGGCAACAAAAGAGGATCTGGGAAAAATGAAATCAGAAATAATTACTCAGATAACAGGAAAGATTTTGCTCATGGTGCAAGACATGATTAATAAATTTAGAGAGGACACAGATTAAAAAAATAGAGGATCTGAGGAACATGATGGAATCCCAACATAGGAAACAAATGGAATCCATAAAACAGATATAAACAGATTTCCAAGAGATCAAAAACACCATCGAAAGTCTGCACAGCAGAATGAACCAATGTGAGGATAGAATTTCAGATATAGAAGAAAAGATTGCAATTAGTGAGGAGGAAAAGAAAAATTGCTTTAAAATTGTAAAGGAATACGAGAAATCAATCCACCAGCTGCTAGACGATGCAAAGAAGAATAACATAAGACTGATTGGAGTCAATGAAGAAAGAGGACAGAGTGCAGATGACATAAAAAAACTGTTCACAGAAGTGATGGCAGAAAACTTCCCAAGCAAGGGAAAAGAACTTGACATACAGATAAGTGAGGCATATAGGACTCCAGCTAGCCTTGATCAAAAAAAATCTACACATAGGCATATAATAGTTAGGATTCCAGAAATCCAACAGAAGAACAAAATTCTACAAGCAGTGAGAGAAAAGAAACAAATCACATACAAAGGAAATCCCATCAGAATCACAGCAGACTTCTCAATGCAAACCCCAAGAAGAGCTTGGAGTGATATATTTCAAGCCCTAAAGGAAAACAGCCTCCAACCCAGATTGATTTACCCTGCAAAACTATCTTTCAAAATGGATGGAGAAATAAGATACTTTCATGATAAAGAGCACCTCAGGAATTTCATAAATATCAAACTGGCACTCCAAAAATTTTTAGACAATACTCTAGGAAAAGACAATGAGGATCACAACCCCAGGAAACCCAGCAGAATGAATCCATTGGGCGTGACAAATTAAACGCAAAGGGGGAGAATCCAACAACAAAAAAAAGTCATGACAAGGCTTTTAAAACTTTTAACTTCATCTCCCTAATGAGTGTATAATTCAATCTTGTTATTGTACTGATTAGTATTTTTCTGATTCTACAGTTGCACACCTTTCCTTGTGCTATACTGGATATTTATCATCTTCTTATGTCTACTTTTTAATTGGGTTGTCTATTAATGAGCTCTAAGAATTCTTTATATATCCTGGTCATAGGTTATATGCATTGTGAATATGATTTGTTTAAGGACTACTTTTCATTTTAAGGATGCCATTTAAAGTTCTAAATTTTGATGGAATCTCATTTATCAGTTTTTTTCTTTTATACATCATGTCTTTTGTATCCTAGGTAGTTCTTGCCTACCCTGAATTCATAAATATTTTTCCTTATAATTCTTCTTAAAGTTTTATACTTTTAGGCTTTCATATTTAGGTTCATAGATCCCTTCAAGTTATTTTTATGTATGGAAATAAAGGGTTGAGGTTAATTTTTTATATATGGATACCAGGTGTTCTAGTGCTGTTTGCTGAAAACATTATCTCTTCCTCGGCTCTTGAATTGAGTTTATATTCTATAAAATGCTAATGTTAAATAATCTTTCAAAACTCAGTGGACCATATATGTGTGGTTCTATTTCTAGATTCTCTGTTTTATTCCAATGATCTGTATGTTTCCTTACAACAACACTGCCTTGATTACTGCAGCTTTAGAAGAAGTCTTAAAATTAGGTACTAAACTTCTTCTGTGTCTTCCAACATGGTTTTTTTTTTTTTTTTTTAACTTTGCTAGGTTCTTTGTGCTCCTACATAACTTTTAAATTTCAATATCCAATTCTTCATTTATAGCAAGTATACACAGATCTGAAGTTTTATATATACCTTGTGTTTTCTAATCCTGCTAAATTCAAGTACAAGTTCTAGGGGCTCCTAGAGATTTCTTAGTATTTTCTCTGTAGATGATCATTTCATCTACATATAAAGATTTTGCTTCTACCTTCCCAATCCTATCCTAATTGTGTCATTTTATTGCCAGACTATTTTGGTGGGGCCTAGGTTTCAAAGTTTAATGGACAGATAAAGAGTAGGCATATCTGCCCTTGTTCCCCACCTGAAGGAGAAAGCGTTGTATCTTCTCCATTCATATAAGGTGTGCTCGCTGGAAGTATGGAGTACATGTCTTTAATCTGCTGAGAAGTTTCTGTTCTACTTCTAGTCTCCTGATAGCTTTCACCATGAACAGCTGTAGAATTTAGTCCAATACTTTTTCTCCAACTAGTGACAGGATCATATGGCTTTTTCCTTTCCTCTGTTAAAATGATGACTTTGGGGGTGGATCTTCCAATGCTAAACCAACACTGCCAACCCTATAACAAAACCACTTTCTACATCCTGCCAGATCTGACTTCCATTAGTTTTGTTAAACAATTTTCTATCTATGTTCATACTTTTTTCTTCCATTATCTTTATCCAGTTTTAGGATTAGCACAATGTTGAGTTCCTAAAATGGGGGGTGAAATGTTCCTTCTTTTTTATGCTTTGTTTGATATAATTTATCAGTTAAAATGCATATGAGCCTGCTGTTGTCACATAGGTAGGTTTTCAAGCTAGGAATATACTTTCTTTAATAGGTGCTATTCAAATTTTATATTTCCTCCAGAGTTAGTTTCATTAATATGTCTTCCAAGGTACTTCTTAGAAGTTGCCAAATTTATTTCAAAAAAGATTTTTGTAATATGCTTTCTATATCCTTTTAAATTCTGTAAAATCTGTGGTGTCTCCTAGATCTTAATATTGTAATTTAAAAAATGTATAACCAATATTGTGTAACAGGAAGAAAAGGTCTAAAGGAGCAGGGGAAGTGGGAGGGGTAGGGGAAAGGAAAGAAAGGAAAAGAAAAAATATGAGAAAAGGAAAAAAATGGAAACAAGGTCTTTGCAAATAGGGAAGGGTGGAGGGAGTGGAAGGAGGGCAGGGGAAGGGGAAAAAAATAAGAACCAAGATTCTCATGTAATGGTACAAGATCCCAATGATGAATGTAACTGTATTGTATTCCTAAAATGTACCAATAAACTTAATGGGAAAAAATAAATAAATTTAAAGAAATAAGCCAAACGCAACTCACCACACCCTTGGCATTTGTAAAGACTTGCTGAAGTCTTGCCTGCCATCAAAGTTGAAGCCATGGGAATGTTTGTAAGATGCCCAACTTTCTGAAGGATCCAGTTTATCACAAATTTTAACTTCCACTGAAGTTTTATTCTTATTTAGTGGTCATGGTTGACAGAGAAGCATACTGAGTCGTGTTGCAAGTGATTCTAATGCAGTAGTGCTGCAATGAGGTAAAAATCAGAGAGGCCCAGGAGCCAGGATGCTAGCTTCGAATCCTGACTTTTTTTTTTGGTACTGGGGATCAAACTTGGGACCTGGCACTTGTGAGGCAGGCAGCGGAACCATTGAGCTAAATCCCTGGCCCCAAATCCTGACTTTTTAATAGCTGGATGACCTTGGGCAAGTTACTTGACTTTCTTGAACCCTAGTTTCCCTCATTTGCCAACTGGCGATCACTATTGTTTGAATACAGTGTTAAAAGCTTGGTCCCCAGGGTGGGCATATTGGGAGGTCCTGTGGCCCTCTGAGGGCTGTGTGTGGATGGTTTGGGTGTTGGGGATGTGCCCATGGAGGGGGATGTGCCCATGGAGGGGTCTGTAGGACCCCAGGCTCATGATAGAAGTGGTCGGCTCTCCCACGTGCTCCTACCACAATGTGCTGCCCTTGCCAGAGGCCCAAAGCCATGAAGTTGCCTGATTTGAGAATGCAAAATCTAGAACTGTGAACTAAAATAAACACTTTGTCCTTGTAAGTTACTTGCCTGGCATATTTCATGATAGAAAGCGAAGACAGGGATCATAACCCATCTTTTCTCAAGGCATTACTGAGAGGACTGAGTAATAGATTTTAGCATAGTACTTGGCACAGAGCAATTGCCAAGTAAATATTAGATTTATTAATGAATCACAAAGCCGACTTGAGATAAAGATTTCCCATGAAGGTATACTATAGGCTCAAATAATAGTAAAATCATTTGAAAGTCAATGAATTTAAATTTGCGTCTTAGCAAAGTTCCATTTTATGTCACAGGTTTCTAATGTCACTACTACTAAGTAAAACTGTGGGGGGTTTTTGTTTTTATTTGGTAATGGGGATCGAACTCAGGACCCCTTGCTTGCCAGGCAGGCACTATGCTATTGAGCTAAATCCCCAGCCCTCAAAATTGTGATTTTTAAAAACTCAGTGATGTCTGAGATCTATTATAATTACAACATTTCTCTCAAAACCCCACTTGTAATAACAATGATGACAACAAAGTAAAATGGCCAAAGATTTCATATGCAGTTCCTAAGAGGTAACACTGATTTATGGGCAAATAATATAATGCTAAGCAGTATACTTAAACATTTCAAATTTGCTATTTTACTGACAAAAAAACCACAACTTTGCGAGCAACAGGGATAACTGTTTAACATGTTATATCTCTGAAGTCTTTTTAGCAGATGTTAGGTAAACTTTGATATTTTACTTAAGTGTCTGTCACTTGCCAGTAAACCTTTCACTGGAAATATCAAAACCATCCCAATGAGGTTAAAACTGGCCCAGAGGCTGAGAAATTTGCTCCATGAGAAAATATAATCTAAAGAGCTGTGAGGTCTGAGTTGGTGTGATTTTATATGACAAAGTCAATTATAGGCATAGGCACTCTCTACTTACTGAGCACTAATTTAAACTAACATCATTTCATATAATCTTCCTTGGAAACTAAACCCTTTGTTTCTTAGGTAAGTCGAATTCTTTTTTGACTTCAAAGGGAATTTTGCCTGTCATAGAAACTAGCTCATGTTTTTAAGCATATTACCCTTATACGATCTGCCCTTTCTCTATACTTTGTTTTTGGCTCTTTCATGTCTGAAAATTCTGATGAACTGCATATTAATGGATAGGTGCAACTCCCATGCTAGTTTGCATTAATGTCTGTTCCTTTTTGCCTCAACTGTTTAAGTAGATTTTAAGAAAAGTTTGGTTGGCATGCTCCTGAGAATCTGCATATTGCAATAGGTATAGTTACCCTAACAATATACTGATACATGCTTAAAGTACCCAGGGATGTGTTACATAAGAAAGTATATAGTCCATAGCACTGGCATGATGAACATATACCTTCTGGTCTGTGCTGTTATACTGGTAAAGTGCTTTTGAAATATATGTGTGGGTTGTGAAAGAATAGGTAAAGAGGCTGTACCAAAACACTTTAGCAATTCTTTGACTTTTAAAAGACTGATGAAGTATAGCCCAATGGTGCTTCCCACTCCTTTGAAATGAAAATGCTTACTCGGTCTGCCTTACCTCTCCAGAGAGACCAGGAATCAGGCTTGTCTCTGTGAGTCAAAACTAATTTCACTCAATGGATTTATGCAAATTGCTATTTCACGTGAAGATGTCTCAATAAAGGTCAAGAGAATGCCCCAAACTGAATTTGGTTTCAAAGGCCAAATGGGAACTCCAGACACATTTGTTTTCATTAAGATTGTGCTGCACCCACAATACACAGATCTTAGTAAAATTCAGCCTGTGTGGGAAGGCTGGGTCCCAGCTCCCTGTTTCTGGTGGTGCCTGAATCTAGAGACACAGTAAATTCACATAACAAACACGCTTTGTCCTGTCTTCGCTGCCACTCACCACTGTGTTCCAGTTTGGGAAAATGCCAAGCTCAGTTATCTGAGTTGTGTTTTTAATTAATTGAGATTATGTGATCATAACTAAGATTTTGGCAGCAGGGGTTAGAACAGACTTATTAATGATGATCAATTATGGCCAGGTGGACTTTCTGACAGCTGATTTTTACCTGACAATATATGTAAGAGCTTCAATTAGATAAATAGAGATAACAAGCTGACCTCACCATCTGCTGTCATTTTTCTTGCTGGGCAGAGCATTTCCTTCCTTGCATATGAAATTTCAGCCCTCCTCAGCGCCGGCCCCTGCATCCAGCCCCATGTGGAGCTTGGGGTTCATCTGTCAGGAAAGCCAGTCATTGAGCACCCACCTATAGGCTGTTAGAGCTCCATGATCAGAAAACAATTTTTCAAAATCAGTTGCTGAGGATGGAAACAATTCCATTCTTGTTCTAAACCAAAAGGAGTGAATGTTCTCTTTTATGCAGTCAACAATAGCTTTGAATCAAGAATCCTGAGGTCTGGAATGCTTGCTTTACTGCGATGGTCAGTGAGCTATAGTGACATGGTATGACAAGGACAGCGACATATGTAAACTCAGGCGCAGCAGTGGAGTTGCTGTGGCTGACTTGGGCCCCTTGCAGCATTGAGGCATTAGTTGCCGTGAGTGTGGGTACAAATGGCTCACAGTGGGTCCCTGCCTCTCTGCTCCCCTCAGAAACTGTCCTTAGCCAAAGGGAGCTGCCTTGCCCTGGGTGACATCACTGCTGCCTCACTTTCCCCTGAGCCCTCGCAGCTGCCATCCAGTGAGCAAAGAAGTAAGAAAGTCTATCCCCTCATCTCAGACTGGGACGCTGTGGGATCGGTTGAGGCTTCAACAAGAGCGTCTCAGTCCAGCTCCCCCTCTGCCTAACTTTGCCTTCCTCATTCCTGACAACCTGTTCCAGGTCCCCAGTAAAAAGCCCACATGACAATCTCTCCTCAGCTCCTGCTTTCTGAACACCCAAACCCCTCCAGCACATAGCCGTCTTACAAGAGCTTGCTTGCAAACAAATATGAGACCTAAGACTGAGTGCACATTTCTTTGTCTCTCAGTGGGTAAGACAGACATCATGGTTTTATTTTCCACTGGATCATGGATGCAGTGTGGTGATCGCTACAGTTTTTCTGGGTATTCACTCTCGGCAGGCACACACAGGCAGTGAAGGATTCCGGGCACTGTTTGACCTGGGAATGCTTCCTGCCCTTTCTACGGAGCACCTTTCTATTTCCTCTTCTTTCTGTGGCCATCTGCTCTCATTCCTCATTGCTACCCTCAGCTCCCAAGGTTACTCTGACAGTTTGGTTTTGGAAAAGCAAAAATTGAAATGCTTAAAAGACATTTAGGTATACATTATGATCACATTCATCACGGGGAATTTGTACCTGAGCACGATATATCTCAGTTCTTGTTTTTTCCCATTCCCCTTCCCTCCCTTCACCCCCTCCACCCTTCCCTATTTACAAAAGCTTTGTTTCCATTTTTTCCTTCTTTTCTCCTACTTTTTCTTCCCCTTCTTTCCTCTCCTCCACCCCGTTACTTCCCCTTTGAACCTTTGTTAAAAAAAAAAAAAAAAAAAAGACACTGTACTAAAAAAAATTTAAAAAGGGCATTTAGTCAGAATTACCAATTAGGTTACTAGTCAGAGAAATTTTGAACTCAGAAGAAGTGTGAGTGTCAGCATAAAAGGGGCCACAGTAACGTGGGAATGGGATGAAGTCATTTAGGGTGGAAGAAGACAGAAGAACGGGGTTAGCAAAGAGCCTGGGCACCGCATGCCAGAGTTCTGGGAGAGGAAGCAGAGCCTGCAGAGGAGATGGACACGGAGCAAGCAAAGAAAGAAAACTAGAAAAGTGCGACATCTGGGCATGCAGAGTGCTGCAGGAAGGGCAAGGGGACCGACCGTGGGATTTAAAAAGTGTAACAGCTTTGGTGACATATAATTCACTTACCATAAATTTCACCTTCTAACGTGTACAGTTCAGACTTGTGCACCCAGTACCACTGTCTAACTGCCCCGCCTCTCCCGGGATAGAAAGCACACTTCTGGTACCTCCAGCCCCGCCCTCTCCTCCCCCAGCGCCTGGTCACTCTAATATACTTTAGTTCTCCGTGAGTCAGTCTGTCTGCTCTGCACATCCTATGTGAGCGGGAGCATGTGACATGCGGTCCTTTACCACTGGCTTCTTTTGTGTATGTTTTCAAGGTTCCTCATGCTGTGGCATTACCCATGGTGTTTCATTTCTTCTTATCGCCAAATAATATTCAATCACATAGCCAGACCACATTTGCTTATTATTCATCAGCTTGTTAACCTGTGGGTTGTTTCCACTTTTTGGCTACTATAAATAAGGCTGCTACGAACATTTTCAGCATGTTTTTTTATGGATGTATATTTTCAGTTCTGAGTACCTATGCAGGAGTGGAACTGCGAGGTCATAGAATAACTTTACGTTTATTCATTTGAGGAACTTACAAACCGTCTTCCAAAATGCCTTCACTGTTTTACATTCCCACCACCAAAGAGGTAGGAGGGTTCCAATTTCTCATAACCTCGTCAACACCTGACATTGTCATTTGGATGATAGCGATCCTACTTGGCGTGAAGTGGTATCTCATGGCAGTTTTGGTTTCCATTTCCCTGAGGACTACTGATTCTGGGCTTTTCATTATTTACTGACCATTTGTCGATCTGTTTTGGAGTACTATCTGAATCATTTGCTGATTTTTAACTAGGTTATTTATCTCCTATTATTTAGTTGTAAGAGTTCTTTATTCTGGATTATATTTGGTTTTGCAAATATTTTGTTTTTCCTTTTTTTTGGTACCAGGGATCAAGCTCAGGTCCTTGTGTTTGTGAGGCAGGTGGTGGAACCACTGAGCTAAATCCCTGGCCCTTGTAAATATTTTTTTCTTATTCTGTGGGTTGTCTTTTCCATTTTTTGGTGCCTTTTGAGGCACACAGTTTTCAATTTTTGTGAAATCCACCTTATCTACTTTTAATTTTGTTGCTTAGTGAGACAGGGTTTCCTTAAGTTGCTAAGTTGCCTTGGCTGGGCTTGAACTTGTGATCCTCCTGCCTCAGCTTCCCGGAGGGCTGGGATTACAAGCATGTGCCACCACTAGGCTTTGGATGCTGCTTAGAAACTGCATAAAGTCTGGACAGTGAAATAACGACAGGTTTGCCGACAAGGAAGTCATTTTTGGCCTTGGATGGAGGTTTACAAAGTGTTGGGGCTGGACTCTTGCTAGAGTAAATTGTGGCCCCGAGGCCCCTGATGTGTAAGAGGGAATCCACTTCTACTGGAGGGGGCTGTTACCTGCAAGGGAGGTGTTCATAGAGGATACAGCTTTGAGGCAAGACAAGGAAGCCAAGGAATATTCAGAAAAGAACTCAGATTCAGAAAGGTTTATTGATCAATATTTGGGAGTCAGAGAAGGCACAGGGAAGGACTGGGGACTAGTATAGGATGGGCAGACTTGCTCTTCTGGGGGAACCTGATGTGAGTTCTCATTGATTCTTTTTCTCCACCATCAGTGGATCATGAGTTGAAATCCTGAGGTGACACAGCCAGCGAGTAGGGCCCACCACTCATGGTTTGTCTACCAGGACATGGACACCCACTATAGAATACTCCACTGGCCACAGTGGAGCTCCCCCAGGTGCCCATGGGGATGGGTTCTTGGTAATAAATAGCCTTCCCTAAAACACAGAAGTCTGTTATGTATACTGCCTCCTAAATTTTTGTGTGTATCTTAAAAGAATGTTTCAGAAAAAATCCTTTGGACTAGTGGACTGATTCAATATCAAGTCAATCCTCAATTCTGATTTGTTATCACTTTGAAGTGTATATATTGGGTCTGAATGGCTTTGGATATGAATTAGATCAGCCTAGATTTTTGGGAAGAGAGGATAATCTTAAAAAGCATTTTACGGCATTATGTTTTTAAGTAATTTTAATACACACATACACATGTCTCATTGAAATGGACTTTCACGCACATGTAAACATACGCCAACTGTCTATTGTTTTGCTTTATCCCAGTCTATCCAGGAATGCTTACTGTGGCACAGAAATCCAACAGGAAGCCCTGAAAAGATTTAGTTTTACTGACAAAGTTGTATCAATTTTCTAATTGACATTGCACATGTTAGGTTAGGGTTCATTCTAAACTGTTTAGCACTAAGGACTAAATCTGAGAGAAAACTACCTGCTCACAACATGTAGTAATCCAAAGGTTCTAGGATGGTAAGTGGCTCTGCTCTCTCACTAGCTACTTCTGCCTTCAAGGCGTGGCTTCCTGATTTGTCCTTCTGATTTATAAGGACCACTGAATCTGTGAGGATTAGTGAGTTCTCCTTTAAAATTTAAAAAAATGAACTCTGGAAGGGTACTTATGATCATGTAATAGGCTCATAATAATTCCTGAATGTATGGGTAATAGGTCACTGAGGCTGGGGAAACCAGCAGGTCAGAATAACAACAGTGTTTCTTTTCATATTTCTGTCTTCAGAATAGCTTCAGGGAGTTTGGCCTGGTTGTAATTGGTAAGAAAAACAGGAATCTTCAATTCTTTCTGGTGTTGCTTTGTTTCACTTGTATCACCGACAGCTAGTAGTTACACGCAAAAAAAGTTTTCTTAGCATTCTACCTAGTAATTCCAGATGCGACACCAGTGATCTGGATGCTACTCAGGGTGGACGATATGAAAGCAGCTCTTCGTAAAAGCCAACCTTTGAAGCCCTCTGTGACCAGCTCTGCCACTCAGCATCTGCTGATGCCTGACAGGCCCTATTCCCTGGTCTAAATCCCCAGGTTAGTTTCACCAGTTGCTTTTTGGCTCATTATGTTTGCTGGGGCTTCCAAGGTTGGAAGACAAAACCTCCTTGGTACGTTTGTGTGTGTGTGTGTTTTAACATGAGAGAGAAAAGGGGTATTTCAGCTTCTTATTGTAGTTTTTAATGAAACATCAACTTTTTTTTTTTCATTATGTTCTGGAAATCTTGGGAAGGAATACACAGAGACACAGAATTCGGGTTAAAATAATAAAAGTTCTACTTCAAGTGGGTGGGACTGCCAGAAACCCGGCTGGTTAATATCCTCCAGCCCCTTTATTCAGCATTTCCTTTTTATATCCTTTTTAGCCATCATCTCATCTCTAGTGGTCTTTGATGTGTAAATACAATTCCAGTTCCTATTTACAAGTCACAGACACAAGACAGGCACACATACATTGTAAATTCACCCAGCCATTGCAACTTTGTTAGGTTAATGAAGTTACTGGTTAAAGAGTCAGATAACCATCACCTTAAAGTCACTTTAAACAACAGTTAGGGAAAAAGCAAATCTTAAAGGAACATTACTTACTTTGCTTCTACAAGTACCTTAATATTTAATCTACTAAGTTATCTAGAACTTTTCCCTATCAATTATATGTGAAGGGATGACTAGTCACTGAAAAAGTGCTACAGCATGAAGAAAGGTCTGAAAAATATGGAAGGAAGAATGGTAAATACTACCTAGAGCCTAAAAAAATAAACGAAAGAACTCGCTCAGGACCAATTAACCAGGAAAGATACCTCAGAGGTTGTCCCTCTGTGTTTTTCAGTCAATAAATGTTTATAGGATTCATTGGCTGTTCTTTGGAGATAGAAATGTTTGAGAAATTGGCTCCTCTCTGTTGAGAAAGAGTTTCTGAGTGATATCAAACCAGTGTTTTAGAATCTAAAGATTCCTGTGATGAAATCCACCAAGGCATTATAATGAGGCATCCCTAATAAGGGGTCAGGGCTGAAGAGGTCTACTTCATACTGAATAAGCCAGAAGACTGCACTTAACTTCCTTTTCAAAAAGATTCTGACTTCATAAAATTAAAGGAAATAATGCAAGTACCAATACTTGGTTTTGGCATATATTTTAGTATATATTTCTAAATATGTACATATGAACATAATATATGCTTCTTTGATAATGGGCTTATACATACTGTTTTATGTCATAATTTTTTTAGTTAAGTGTTATCTCTCTATATATGTATATAATTTTTAATAGCTGTTGAGCATTACATTATATAGATATTTTATTGGAGCCATTCCCCACTGTTAACCATTTGAATAATTTTAATTATTATAATCAATGTTACAATAATTATGCATAAATATTTGTGCACATTTCTCATAAGGATATTTACTTAGAATAAATTCTTAGATGCAGAATTTCTGGGTCAAATAAATTTTATTGAGTGTTGGTAGTTATTTTGTCCGAAGCTTCATTCTGTTGTTTTCAGCCTCCAATAGGGGGCTAAAAAAGAGAATTAACCACTTTCCATGGAAAGTATACAGCACATTTTTAACATTCAGCTGAAGGTGTTTCTCTGCTTAGCATCATTCACAGTCAAAGCCAGTGGACAGTCACAGCTGAGGCAGCCAGTGGGCATTGTTAGGACTCATGTAGAAACATCAAAGACCACTTCAGCACCTCTTGTAAACACGTTTGATGTTGCCACAAAGGCCTTCCCTTCAAACCATCCATTCCTTCTAGCAGTATGTTCCTACTATTTGATGCATCTGACTTGAACACACTTTCTGAATGGCACATAGCTCCTCACAAACTTTAAAGAATATTAGGATTTTCTTTAAAAGCTAGTAAGAGGAATTTGGGACAAAAAGAAATTAGTGTCTGGGAGCCATTACCAGGCCCCAGGGCTGCTCAAGTGCTTTTGACTTGAATTCTGCAGCAATCAAGCGCTCAAGGCTTGAAGTTCAAGATGAACCCCAGGCTCAGCCTAAAACGTCTGAAATCACAGCTGAGCATGATGAGGTGGAGAGGAAGGAATAAAAGAGGTTCAAATTTACTAAATGTAAAATTACAGTGCCAGTACTAAGAAATTATACCTACTTGAGGCCAAGGCTCTAACTAATCAGCTCATTTCTGTAAAATGTTTCGAACAGCTTCTGGACATGTCCCGTGGTACTTCATCAAGAGTACCAAACACCTGTGGGACCTGGCCCTCACCCACACTAGGCACCAAAGAGTCAGGCTTTTACCTCCATGGCTCCTGCCCCTGCTTCTCAGCCTTTGAGATTTCATGATGCTGCCTAATGAAAAATGGGGAACAGCCATGGATTGTTTTAATTGTGTGAATAAAGTTATTGCAGGGGAAAAAAATCCTCATCTATTTCACTAATACTTCAAAAACAGAGGACATTGTAACATCCTAAAATAGACTAATGTTTAAATTTCAATGAAACTTTATTACAGTAAAAGATACATTGTCATTAGTTCTTCTCAAAATACTCTCCTTTGCTTTGAACACACTATCCCATCATTCTTTCCACTTTCTGAAGCAGTTCTGGAAGTCCTCTTTTGAGAATGTCTTTACGTATGATCAAAAATACAGTGAATGCTACTGCTGAGTGCCATCCAAAGGAAAGGCAAACTTGTAAAAAAAATTAGGCTGGGGATTTAGCTCGGTGGTTCCACCACCTGCCTCATAAGCGCAAGATCCCAAGTTCAATCCCTGGTACCAAAAATAAATAAATAAATAAATAAATAAATAAATAAAATTAAGGTATACCCTCATCTACCTTATTCACTGGACCAGGTACCATGAGACTTCTAACTCATACCCAAAGTAAAAACGACCATGAAAAGTAAATGTTTTGATTCAGTTCAGGACACTGAGGGAGCCAGGGCAGTGCAACTAAAGACACTCATGAAAGAAGATTTCCAGAAATGCTTCAGAAAGTGGCAAGACTGATGGGCTAAGTGTGTTCCAAGCGAGAGGCAGTATTTTGAGGGAGATTAATGGCTGTGTGTCTTTTACTGCAATAATTTTTTTCAGCATTTATTTCCTATTACCTTTTATTTTGCTCTTTATATTTTGGCTTTCTCATACAGGAAAAGCCACACAATATTTAAGCTTATGAGTCTGATTTATTTCACTTAACATTATTGTCTCAAGGTGTTCTGAGACTTTTACTATGAAAGTATCTTAGAAGTGTAAACATTGCTGTATTTTGTTTTTCATATTGCATATATCCATGTCATGTTTTTATTTTTCTCATTTTAAAATGTGTGAAAATTTCATATGGAGCCAACACCGGCGCTTGGGAAATACTCCTGCCTGCTGGCATAGCATGTTTTCCATTTTTCCCAAACACACAGCCCAAAGCACTGCCTTTCTGTTTCAGTCTCTTGTTCTGAGACTCAGCTCTGCTGGTCCCCTGCCCAGACACTCAGCCTCCCTGCTTCTTTGGGGCTCTTCCTTCTCCAGTTCTTTGTCCTGCTGTCCTCTCCTTGGATTCATGGAGCTCTGATTCCATTCAGGGCCAGCACTTTTTTCCTCCCTCTTCCCTTTCCTTCTCCTTTCAATTGCGTCCTGATTACACCCTGTTCTCAGGGAGTCTCAGCATTCCTGAGTGGGAGGGAGGGAAGAGGAAAGAGCAGCCCACCCTGTCCACTTACTGAGCACCTAGGAGACCGTGCTGGTGTCCCCAGTGCTGGCTGCTGCCACGGCGCCCCTGCTCCGCGCACGAACTGCTCCCGCTTCTCCTTGCCTAGGATTTTCCCACTTCTAGAAATGCTCTGACTCAGCTACTCCTTGGCCTTCTTGTCTTTCCATTTCTACTATAACATTTTGAAAAAAAATTAGGAAAGGAATACAGCTTTTTGCTCAAAATTTAGAAAATTCAAAATACAGACAAGTTATCACCATTATTTCCCTTACAACTATTATCAGTTTGCTGAAAATACAACAAAAATTTAAAGTGTACAATTTTTTAAAATGTAGATGAAGGGCCAGGGATTTAGCTGAGTGGTTCTGGTGCCTGCCTCGCAAGCTCAAGGTCCCGAGTTCGATCCTCGGTACCAAAAAAAAAAGTAGATGCAGCACAATGTATGTATATTTTAAATCATGCCTTTTTTTTCATTTCATACAATTAGTTTTTCCTTGTTATCAATCTTTAAAAATATTCTCAAACAGGGCCGGGGCTTTAGCTCAGTGGTTTTGCTGCCTGCTGCTCAAGCGCAAGGACCAGAGTTCGATCCCTGGTACCAAAAAAAAAAAAAATTCTCAAACACATTCCATTCCATTGGTTGGATGAATAATACCTTACGCAACCATCTCTATACTACTAACATTTGTATTAGTTGAAAATTTTGTCTGACTCTCCATACATTTATGTCCCCTTTCGGAATATTTTCTTAGCATAAATGTATAATGATGGAATTATATAGCTCAAAGGATATAACCATTTTTTAGATTCTTGATCCACATTGCCAAACTGATTTTCTGAAAGGTTATCATAACTGAGTGCTACTAACTATATCAGTACATACAATGTTTTACCACATTCTTCCTATAGTTGAGTGCTCTCATTTTACACATTTAGCTAACATAATAAACAACAAATGTTACTTCGCTGTTGTATTTTTCTGTGATTAGCAGAATGGTTATTTTGCCACATGTTTATTTATAGTTCATCTTTTGTAAATTATCCATTTATCTATTAACATATTTTCTCCTTTCCTAATATTATGCATCTTCATAGTGTCTTATTACTTTTAAATGAATTTGGATGCATTTGTCAAAAGCAAAGATACTAACATTGTCCTATTTGCCAGATGACCTTTCAATCTTGTTTGCTCTTTTAATTCAGCTTCTTCTTTGCAGAAGTTTTGAAATTAAATCCTATTAATTCTGCCAATTTCTTGTAAATTTTTCAGCTTAGAAAATTGCCTAACCAAAAGGGGGTAAAAGGAAAGACAGAAAAACAAAGTTGTCTTAGGGTTGCTGAATGGGGTCAACAGTCACAGACAGCTCCCCTGACTTCCTCACTCGTGAGCAAGGACCAAGAGGAGGCCACACAAGATGGGGCCAGTGCCCGGCTGCACACTCAGTGCTCAAGGGAACAGTGGGTCTTCCTTTGGTTTGGAGCAGGGACTTGGGGGAGTGGTGTGTGATAGGTCACAAGCCTGAGCTAGTGCCACGTACAGAGACCGACGGGGGGAGAGCTGCTCTGCCGGGATGACTTGGCCAATTTCTTTACTGCAGACCTGAGTCCTCTCAATACTCACCATATAGTCATTATTTTTCCTGCTTAGAGGGAAATAGCCTGGCATGGTTAAGAGCTATTCTGCAGTAAGTCACATCAAGACCTATGAATGCCTACATCACAATGATGGAATTCACAGTACTCACACAAAAGGAACTTGTAAACCCACGAAAACCAGGAGCAAGCCTGCGAAACCCGTCACAAAGGGCAAAATGCAATTAAAACTGGCTGGCCTCACAGTCAATCGCTTTGCTCCCCAGTTTCCACACAGGCCTAGAAACACTTCTACTTCCCTCCGTCCACCTGCCATGTACATTCTGCCCAGTGGACACTGGCTACAAGATTTCTAGGTACTTTACCGAGGGATCCAGATCCAGATTTTTCTCTGACATATAAAAGAGGAAGAAAAAGTATCAGAGAAGTAAAAGCACTTTCTGGACACTGGGACAAAATATCTGATGCCCACCACTTGAAAGAAGTGAGGTTTATTTTGGCTCACAGTTTTTAGAGGATTCAGTCCGTAGTCTGCAGGTTCCCGGGCAGAAGGAGCACGGTGGAAGAGCCTGGATGGAGGACAGCTGCTCATCAGAGGGCAAGCAAGACGCAGGGTGGGAGGAGCTGGGGGTGAGAATCCGTACACCCTGCCAAGCCAGTAAGGCCCCATCTCTGAATGGGAGACTTTTGGGGGATATTTTAGATTTAGAAAACAACCAGTAAGATGGTATCTGTATGTTATATAATTAAAATTTTTCAATCTTTTAAAATATACTACAGTCATACATGCTTATAGTTCTACGAAGCCATTACAAAAAGCCAGAGTCCTCTGCAATATTGTCACTCCAGCCTTTTGTACACCCTAGAGGCAGAGATTTTTAATTTATAAAGTTTTTCTTTGTTTGCTTTTTATGTGCTGGGGATCAAACCTAGGGCCCTGCCCTGCACATGCTAAGCAAGGGCCCTATGACTGAGCCACATCCTAAGTCCAATTTTTAAAGTTATTTCCTAATGTTTACCCTTATATCTGTTAATAAAAAGTATCTTACATTGCTACTTTTTTATTGTTACTGGGTTTTAGGCCACATCTATTGGCATCCTCTTATGAAAGATAATTTATGTTATTTTCCACACACATAAATTCCTTCCTTACTCTTATCCTTCTGTAAGACAGTTTAGTTAGCTTACAAAGAGGTAGCTAGCTAGGGACAGGGCCTGAGGTAGAGTTGGAGGGTCAGCCCACTGATAAAAATTAAAATAGGGATAGGCAGTGAAACCAGGACTTTGACCAGAAGAGGAGTTTCTTGGCCAACATGGAATGCAACTCTTCCCTACATTCAGGGCTGAGTTGCAGCCCTTCTCAACATTTTGGGCTGAGTTTCTAGGAACTTAAAAATGCAAAAATGGTTTTATTTTAAAATCAGTTTCTTTTAAACTCTGGAAGCTGAATACCTGGTGTAGAGATCCTGAGTTCCAACTGGTCATTTTAAACCCATGGAGCCACTTGTGATAGATGGCCATTAAACAACTGAGGAAATTACCGTGTTCCACTTACCCATGAGAAGCTGTGAACTGAGATCACATGGCACTCCACTTTCTGGGACCCCTTCTGTCTAACAGGAGTCTTTTTTATTCTTATATTTCCAACAAACACCTCCACTTTAACTTCCTGTCTGTCCACGATTTCATTCTTTGACTTAGTGAAACAATGGGCTCCATTTGTACAATGATAGCTGCTTCACTTCCAGTATAATTATGTAATATTAATTCGGGACCAGATCAATGTTTTACATTTCCATGACAATGTAACTGTAGCTCACATAGTATAATAGTTATTTACTTTCTCAAAAAAATTCTTTCATTCCCCGTGGAATAAATCTTTTTCATTTGTATAGATTTCTAGGTACCTATCATAGCCTTCTCAACATTCTTACAGAAGTGCAAGTTTCTCTGCAGTAAAGTTCAAACATATCAGCCAATGCATCAGCTTTACCTTCTTGGAGATAGTTCACTCAGTGAGTAGGCTGCTGTATTAACTGTGGCTGCTGGTCTCATTTAGATGGCTGCCTCTTTCTCTGGTTGTGAATGACAGAGGTAAATTCTGAATCAGAGAGGTAGTACATGTGTTCAGGATACTGTGGACTGCCTGAAATTCTATACAAACAGAGACTCTCAAATATCTTCCTAGCAATCTTTTTCTTCTCTAGGATAAGGCATTTTCAAGAGGTGCCATCCTATATTTTAATGCCTATTACAATTCATCTCACCTTTTCATTCTTTATCAGGGTATCAATTTATTTAGCAGAGATTTTGTAAAACACTTAGTTGATTTATTAATATTTTCTCAAGCCTTAGGTAAGGCAGCAATATTTCCTTCCACATATTAAGCAAAATTAAAGAAAGAAATAAAACATTGCATCAATTTCTAACCTTAAAAAGAACTGTCACAAAAATATAGTCAGTACAATGCTTTTGGGAAATAATTTGCTAGTATTCAAGTACAGGAGATCAGAATACGCCAAACAGGACCCCAAACTATGACTGTAGGAGATCAGAAAGAACCACTCCACAATATGCCTCTCTGGCAAAGTATTACTTGGAGCTGATTATTTTGATGATAAGCAGATACTGGAGAAGCTCTAAAAACACAGTAGAAGTTACTCTTTTGTAAGAGAAATAAAACCTCCATTCATAGGGGTTTTCCCCTGCCAGAAAGGAAAAGGAGACCAAATCAAAAGAAACTCTTAACACTGGAGGAGGCAGAGACCTAAATCTGCACAATAAACTTCACTTTTGTTTACTTTTTCCTGGTCAGGTTATCACAACTGGCCTCCCTTCTATCCCTGCCTTCTTTGTAGGCCATTTCTTTGAGTTACTCATTCTTTCCTGGTATCTCCTACATGTACATGACATACACATGTTAGCAGACTTCTGTTTTTCTCCAGTTAATCTAACTTATTTATGGAGGCCCCTGCTAAGAACTAGGAAGGGTACAGGGGAAATTAGTTTTCCTCATCTTACATAGGAGAACTTTAAAAATAATCATCTCTTTGCCCTTGCAATTTCAGTCAAATCTCTTTTAAGGAAATCATGTACAACATGGAAATAGCTCCATGCAATGAGAAGGTCTCAGTGGTTCTATTTGTAGTTCTAAAAATCACATATAAAATAATGTCCATTAATGGGCAAATGGCTATATAAATTGTGGAATATATCTTTTACTTTTTATGTGCATGTAATAAAATTAACACATACATTAAAGATTCAGCAAAAAATAAGGGTAGTATCTCTAGGTTCTCTGTGATTACAGCAATATGAAACATGTATGTAGAGAACTGACACTGAAGCCCATGAATGGGTCACCTCACTCTCGGCAGGTCTGTTTCCCTGTTTCTGCCTGCCTCACTCCCACATGCTTCACTTCCCAAATAACCAATAACCAAATAACCAATCTCAGCCTTGCCTGAGAACCATAAGCAAAATATCAAAGAACAATACCAGTCATAGACCTCCTAATCAGTAATCTTTCTTTAGGTTTACAGGAACCAGGAATGTCTGGAACAGCTGTGACCTGTGGACAACATGGAAAATCACATCAAGAACATCGATTACTGTAAGAACTAATGACTACTCCCAAACAAGTACATCACAACCTGTACCTAAAACTAATGGACACTACTCAAAGACCCACCTTAAATGAAACTCCAAGATATAATAATATGATCTGGCCCTTTCGATACATTAACAGAGCTCTGTCAAGATGGGGCTCAGTATGGCAGAGAGCAATAAACCTAGCTCTGTATAGCTTATACTGGTGATATTTGGGAAACCAGCAATCAACAATGTAGAAAAACTACATAATACATGAATGCAGAAAAAGAAAAAAGGAATATGTAAAAAATATTAAGTTAGAGGCTGTTATGAGTTTTTAAAAACTTTTATATGGTTTTTCTCATATATTGAGAGGAAGACATACTTCAACCACTAACAAAGTTCATTTTTGCATAAGCCACTTTTTTTTTCTTTTTTGGTACTGGGGATTGAACTTGGGAACTCTGCGCTTGCGAGGCAGGCACCGGAACCACTGAGCTAAATCCCCGGCCCTGCACAAGCCACTTTTTAATGTGTAAAGAGCAAATAAAGGCAAAGTTGTGTAACTTATGCTCTTTTTTGTCTTTTGTAGAACAATTATTAATAATCCACAGGGCAGCTCATATAAGTAGGAAACTGAGCTGTTATGCTTGGAGATTTAAAATAATTACGGCCTCAGTTGTAATAAAAATGCTCTAAAGTCACTTCATGCTGAGAAATAATCAGGAGGACATTGACGATGACTTTTAAATGGGCTTTAGTATTTAACAGGTCTGGAGTTTTAGACAGTGGTTTACTTAGCATTTAGTTATACAGAAGTGGTAAACCTAACACAGCACAGACACAATCTCACAAAATTAAAAGCCAAGCTGTATTAATACAAAGCTTGTAGTCAGGGTTTTGCTATGATTGTCTTCTGTACTTCCCATCAGGGAGAAAAGCTGGCATACAGATGAGCCTGTTGCATCTGGCAAAGGCACCATTCAACCATTCCTTTATCTGCCTGGCAGTTACCTGTTTTGTGTCAAGTTTTCTAATGCAAACAAACTCTGACGGTTTGACTTGTTAGATTGGCTCCGGTTAGGCCAATTAATGTTTTCCCACTCAAGAAAACGTTACCTTTTCCACAGGACAGGAACCCAAACTTTTACCTTTTTAACAATGTTCTCTGTAGTGTAACCGAGCTGGAGGGAGAGGAAAGCGCACCAATCCAGGTACAGCGACAACAAATAGGATCTATCAACAAAGAAGTCTAAAAGTTTCACTGACAGGAGCAACAGATTTATGCAGCTGCTATTCTAGGTAAAAAAACAGAATTAAAGACAGACAGTAAGATTAATCTGGTAACTTTATTTAATATTTACCATTCAGCAGCAACCAAAACGAACATCTGAGCTAACAAAATCTCCTGAAATGTTCTGCTATGTAGCTGCTTTAGAAATACACACACGATAAATTCAACTGTTCACTGCCAAATTTTTTTTTTAAATGGCTTCAAGAGCAAATAACACTGATTTATTTTGTGCCCAAGCACTAGTCAAGAAATCTATTAAATTACACAGGAAAAGGAAATCAAAGGCATGTTATTTTATGCATGTTCTCTTATTTAAAAGGGGAAGTTTTACTTCTTTAAAGCAACAGAAATATGGAGCTTCATACATATACATATATATTTTTTAGGATGTGATTACAAACACAAAGTGTTATCATCAAAAGCAAAAGCTAGTTCAATAAATTTTGAACTGCAAAACTTGCAAGATACAAAGCTAAAATTTGTATGTTCTTTTCCTCAATTATGAATACTTTCACTAAACATAAATATTTTAACATATATTAATTTTTCTGACATTCAAAATTGTAAAGTCAATATGGCAGAATTATTGTTAAAAGCACATATGTACAAATATTCTTTTTCCATACATAAAGTATTTGGCATAATTATAACAATCATACTGCATCCACAACTGTTTGCTTTTCTTTTTCCTTTTTTTTTACACATAATGGTATATCTTATTAAAATTAACCAGTTATGTACAAAAATACTTGAACATTTATTATAGAAAACCTCTATAACCAGCCTCAACAGCATACACCTGCTGAATAGTTCATTAAGAGAATATAAAAAAGTGGTCACTGCCTTCCAGGTAAGCTATCAACAAAAACAAACACAGTTAAACTAAAATGAGCTTCCCAACAAAAGAGGGAAAACATTTAAGAGTTCATATTGTTGTCAATTCAGTGTTATAAACAGTCAGTAAAAGATAAAACGGAGATACAAAATACATTACTACATACAAGGTGCTTTAATCCCCACACTCCTACAACTGGGGCATCAGCGTGCCTACCTAGATCTAAGATGCTATGTTGCAAAACTCAGCTACAACCATCTAGTCACCTTCCTGCCATGAAAGGACCACAGGATCAGCAGAGAAGACAGGCTCCCCTGGTAAGAATGGAGAGTCGTGAGGAATTCTTTATTTTGTGCAGGATTGAAAGTTAGTGCCCTTGCCTTTTGGATGTCCTTTTGCCATTTAATCATGCTAATATATTGTCACTAAGGTTTTTTGTTCTTCATTTATGCTATTGATTTAATACTGTCCTATATTGATTCCTGAATTCTTGTTAATGGGACACAGTAATTTGTGCCTATTTAATACTTGAACATCTGCTCTTCTTCAATGACACATTTTATATAAGAAACTATCAAGTATGGAAGCACAAAATTCAAGTAAACATTTCTTCTGGGTCTCTTACTTAATCTAGTGATTGGAACTCAGAAAGCAAATTGCACCTTGAAAAGAAATACAGTAGATAACATGGTGTCAGGTTACTAAAGCATTTCACAACCAATGCACAGAGTGGAGTTTTAAGAATGTAGGCAGCTGTCAAATGCCAAAAGCAACCTTAAGGATCTTATTTCAAGAACAAAACAATTTCCAGTCCCAATCCTATACTAAGTGGCCTGCTTTAACCTTTAACTTCAAGGATCTGCAGCGATCTTTTTGCTCCCAGTAAGAGCCAGAATCTTCGCCTTAACTACCGAAGTCTTCTAAAGTAAGGACCCGTGTTAGGGTGTGCACTGACAAATAAGCTTTCTTGGAGTATCAAGTAAAAAGTATACAACATTATCACACATCGCACTGTTTGACAATATTGTACTGGGTTTAGGGTTAAACTGTGTAAAAAAAGTGAACATAAAAAGATGCAAAAGGAGTCTTCATCACTGTTTACCACTTTCAATCGAGAAACGTTTTAATGAGATTCAGCCGAACTTCATGTAACATCTGGCAATTTAGATCAGTTAAGTTTTAATATTGTGCAACATTATATTAATAAGCAAGTTTTAATTCCGTTCATTGAAAGAAAGATCTGAGTACGTTATTAAAGTGCCTACGCTAAATGTCTTCTCATCATACCTCTATTTTGTAAAGGGCAAAGAAACCATCGCAGGAACAGAGCAGCGACTTACAACTGCGAGACCTTGCGGGGCAGGGGCCTGGGCCGCGGGCCGGGCTCAGTCCTGCGCGTGCCGTTCTCCAGGTGGCCGGCGCGGGCGGCCAGCGGCTTGGGGGGCAGCGCGGGCGGCTCGGGAGTGACGGGGATGGACAGGCTGTGCGGCAGCGGCACGGGCCGCCGCAGAGTCCGCTCATACACGCTGTACGGGGGCGGCGTCTTGCTCTCCTTGCGCGCCGGCTCCTCTGGCCCGCTGTAGCCAGGCACCGTGGCGGGCGCGGGCTGATCATTCACCTGATTTTCGAAGCCCGAGGTTTCCGACATGCTACACCGGCTGAGAGACGAGATGCCGCTGCTGTAGCTGCCCGACAGGACGGGGGAGTTGGAGGTCAGTCCTGGGGAATGGTACTCCACGGGCGAGGGGGTGAAGGACTGCACGGAGCCCTGCTCCCGGACCGGAGGGGAGACAGGAGGAGAAGGCAGTCAGAGCCTGCGGTCACGCCACCCCCACCAAGCCCCAGCCCCCAGCGGTGCCTGAACTTTGGACAGAGCTCTAAAGCATGGGACCAGGTCGGCCTTGATCCGTCTGCGGGGCTTCCTTAGGAAAGGGGAATCGGACCCCGGGGTGGGGGGACCGGACTGCTGCCCCCAGGAGAGGACAGGAAGCGGCTGCCACTGCAGGCCACAGACAGGGGCCTCAGGGGAAATCACCTTCATCGTGGACTTGCAGCCTTCAGAACCGGGAGACATTTCTACTGTGCGTGTGGAATTCTGTAAGGCCGTCACAGCCGACTACTACAAATGCCTCGGGTGGTCACAACAGAGCACTGAGTGCATCCAGACACCTCCCCGCCAGGCTCCTTCCAGAGTTCACTCCCTGCTCCACGCCTTTCTTACCATTTTCAGATAAAAAGAGGATGAAAGTCATCCGCAAGAGAATCTGGAAGCGTATGATTAGCGCTCTGCCTGGTCTCAGAGAGGAACTGGTGACGAGCTTTGGGGGCGCCACTCGGGTGTGTGCTCAGGAGCGCAAGACAGGGTGCAGGGTGGTCGCGTCCCACCGGAGAGGAGCCCTGACCCTGGGTTCTGCTGCCCTTGCTCCTGACTCCAGAGCCCAGCCTGCAAACTGGTGGCCCTAGGGCTGTAGCCCAAGATGTGAGCTATTTCATCTGTTGCGCTTAAAGAAAAATACTGATTCAGTTGCTAATTTTTTTAAATAGGAAAACTTCATTATAAAACTCCAGATTTCTGGCATTTCATAAAGAACTGGCTGTTCTGTAATAATGGCATAAGTTCTCTGAATAAGGATGGTTTTTTGATGCAGAGCAGGGTCTGTCCCCTCTAAATGGGACCCAAATGCTTCACATTGTCACCCAGCCTCCGGCACTCATGTACTGTGACAGCTGTCTGGCGCCACCTGGCGTCCGAATGTGCTGCTCCCCCAACTGGCTGGACTAAGGTCAAGCCCTAAGAGGTGTTGGGGAAGACAGGGTCCCACTCGAAAATGCTAAATGCTAAAATATTAGTGCTAAAGTTTTACAATAAAGAAACCGGAATAACTTTGCTAAGCTCAGCGTTTTCTAAACTTATCCGACCACAGACCAATTTTTCACTTGCCACTTAACTGTCCTAAAAAACTAATGTTCTGCGGAATACACTTTGAGAAACGCTAACTCCTCTAGGCAAATTTCACCTTGGTCTCTCATTTGAAAAGACAATGCTGGTAGACACAAATCCTTTCATTTAATAGGAATGGTTAATTAAGAGATTCACACTCAGTGGCATCTTTGTCAAAAATCAGACTTCATATTCAAAATAATGCAGGTTAAGTTCAGTCTTCTCTAAAGGATTAACCTTATCATTCAATTGTTGAAAAAAAAAAAATCAAACTGTCAGTAAACTGCATCCTAATCACGGCAAAGGCAGCAACATGGTAGCAGTGTGCCCTCTATTGTAACCCAGGAGTTACAACACAAATGTTCAGTCTAGTTTCCCAACCTTCAAATGGCTAAGAGACTGCCAGTGGCCAGCAAAAATAAATGCAGGTCTGCAGAGACGGCACACACTAGCTTGCTAGCAAGAGCGATGTGATAGCTCCTTGAGCAATTTCAGCCCTTGGGTTCTTTTTATTTTTAAGAATTAATCCCTTAGACTACTTATTGTCTTATTACTACTCTACAAAATCAAATTGAAAAGCACAGATGATAACTCCGTGACAGCACACACAAGCTCTTTGCGAGTATGGAAAAGCCATCTTGCTTTCTTTCCCCCACACGGGGATGGCAGGCAATGGCTTCCAAAGAAATGGTGCTGCATGTACTTGATGATGACAGCTGCAATGCAGAATGACAACAAAACTAGCAAATAAGTTGCACTCACCAGCAAATTTCTACATCAGAGATTTGGGCAATGCAAGTGAAATCATACTTCTTTACAATTTTCTTCTGTTGTTTTGGTCTTGCTTCCCAGATTCTCAATTTCTACCAGCAACTATTCCTTAACAGCACAGGTGTAATCACAACTTGGCCCTGTGTGTTGCTAGAGGCTAATTTGTCTTTTTCACATTAACTATAACTATCTCTTCAACAAGAAGGACATGAGGTGTGTAAATCCTAAATCACTCAGGTATAAAATCATTCTTTCAACACTTACTTCAACCTCTTATTTGCTTCTGGTGCTGCAGCTCTGAACACCAACCTCTCATAGCTTCTGACAAGCCTTGCAGCCAGTCTGATTCAACTGGATGAAGACTAAATATTATTCTTTATCTCCAAGAGGGATTTGTATGTTTAGAGATGCTAAATAGCCTGTATCTACATGCCAACCAAATGTCTGACCTTTAAAGCTTTCTAGTTCTGTTCTCCAGAAATTTTTTAGCCATTTTATCATCTTGTTTTTCATAATCAAGTATGTATTTATAATATAAATTATATCCTTGGTATAAAATATTAAGAGAAAAAAATTGAATTTGGCTTTGTCAAAATAGATGAGACTACATAAAGGCAAAAAAAAAATTCCTGCAGAAGAATATTTAGGTCTTGATTACTGATTTTTTCAGTCCAAGTGTATGTGTGTTTGATGTACTTTAATCTGAAAGACTAGACTGAAAATGTCTGAGGAATGACATTGGGAGTCCATTTTTTCCTAACTCAGTATATATACTGATTGTAGTTTGCAGGGTCTCACCGCTACAGTTTGGAGACTGAGACTAACAATCCAAAGAATGGCTGCATCTACAGAGGAGGGTCCTCAAGGGAGAAATCCAGAGTTGCTTTCTTCCTGTCTGTCTCCTACCTCTTTTTTTCTTGTCTATGCAACAGGAAGTACCTCCCATGTACCTGGGATGAATCTAAGACAAAAAGGAATCTGGGCCAGTCTCTAGCTTCAGCCTCAGAAGGGCCTGTACCTTCAATGGAGACCGCCCAGCAGGTGACGGGGAGACTGCAGTTGTGTGTCTTGCTGGCGAAGCTGTGGATGGAGAGAGATGAAACATTTCAGTGAAGGAAAATCACTCTCTTGGCCATCTGTAAATGCCAATGCAGAGAGATGATCCAGTGTATAAAGACCTCCCAAACAAGGCAGTGGGGCAGGGCTGGGCAGATGGACAGGGGAGAAACTAAATGATGTCCATGTGAACAGATTCCTCACGGAGGGTGGCATTACCAGGACCGGGCCAGTTGGTGAAAACCAGTTTCTCACATGATGCTTTTACTAAAGTGACAGGGCCCCAAACTGGCCCGATGTCCTTTCTTTTTCCCCCAAATCTAAATGTTTCTCTACTGCTTGATCTCTCTGTCATACGAGGTACTTTTAGGTGAGAGAGGCCCGGGAGGACCACGGCAACAGCTGCTGGCTTTGGCCTGAGCAGCATGGGGAAGAGCAAGCGGGCAGCTTGGAAAAGGCCCATGGGAACAGATGTACCAGGCTCCCCTTTCACCCCACCCCATACTCTTGAAACAGGAAGCTAGAAAGCTTTGGCCATGTCAGTACAAGAGATGAGTGGTTTTCCATCTCTCCCCAAAGGCCCACACTCAATCTCCCCTTTGTCCCTAGTGGTGGTACATCACCATGCCAAGAAAAAGTGATTTCCTTGCTTCTGCCACTAGATTTTCAAGGCTTCCCCTTAGGACAAGCACAGGTGAAGGCAATGCCTAGGTATCAAATCTAGCTCTCTAATGTGCAGCTGTGTAGGGTCAAAGCCACCCAGGACACAGCTAGTGGGCGAGGGAGGGTAAAGCCACACTTCCTAATTCCACAGAGAGGTTTCAGGAAATGCAGGGTATGTCGAGCTGTGATTAGCTGCCACTCATCCCGCTGTTGCAGGGAGGTTTATAACTCATAAGAAAACTACAGAAAGGCTGGAAGGAGGAAAGACAGATGGTTACAGAGCCCCACAACAATGACCACAGATGACGACATCAGGACAGACCATGAGAGCAATCACTGCAGAAGGGATGGCAGCCCTGCCAAGTTAACTGCATTCTACGGGCCAGGGAGAGGGGTCTATTATCAGGCTGCGTGTCTTTACAGTCTTCACTGGACATGCGGGGACCAGCTGTCGGGCATGTCACCTTCTAACACCAGTGTGAGCACTCCTGCTCTAGCAATGGGGAGCTCCGATTATGGAAGGAAATCTGGAGAAGCCAGTCCTGACTGGGAGCTGTATTTCTGCCATCACGGTGGCAGAGAATCAAAGTTTCCTGTTCCCCTTGGGGCAGGCAGCTCTGATAGCGTCTCAGCCACCCAGGCACACAGCATTATGATCGCAGAGAAATTTCGCTGGGAAAATGTTTTCCTATAGCCCTAAAATAGTTCCATCAGTACTCTTGTTTTCAGGTTGGACCTAGCTTAGGAATCTGACTCCCATCAATATTATTCCTTAGCAGTAATTGTCAAATTGTTTCCTTAAAAATGCCTTTCAAGTTCCTAATTGTAGAGACACAGCCAGGTTTCAATTGGAGATGGCTGAATATATATGAGTCATGAGTGAAATATAAATAATTTGGCAGGTGAGTCAGTCTCCTGCGATCACACTGATACAGTAATGCAGATGGTCAATAAGCTTAAAGGTAGTTCCTGTTCTGTTTAAAGACCTCAGAGGCCTTTCCAAACTATCGGTGACTTCACTTTTAACTTTGATGAATTTAGAACAAACTGGATAGCACGTAGTTTTGGTTTTTTTGTTGTTGTTGTTGTTGTTTTTTTGGTACCGGGGATCGAAAGTAGTTTACTTTTTAAAAGGTAAAGTCAGCTTTCTTAGTAAAAAAAGAAAACAGAAGGATGAGATGTTAGAGTAAAGCAAATGAAATATGAATGCTCAAGCCCGAAAAATCCATGAAGGGAATGGCATCATATTTTCTATTATTTTTAAGCCAGTTGTATTTGTAAAGCTTCAAGCTTCCCTAGACAGAGCAGAGTTGGTGAAAAACTGTCTCACACACAGGCCATGGAGTGAATGGCTTGTTCAGGAGGAAAGTAAGTATAGTGCTATAAACTCACAAAGAGTTTCTTTTTCTTTTCTTTGGGTGCTAAGGATTGGACCCAGGGGCTCACACATGCTAACCATCTGCTCTCCCATGAGCTGTATCCTTGGAAGACTCATTTGCAGGGGTTCAGAGAATCTAGCAAGTAGAAGAATCAATTCGAAGATTTGTTAAAAACAGATGCTAGCCTAGTTTCAGAAATACTAAAGCTCTGATTCAGTAGGCCTGGGGTTAGGCTGAGAATTTGCCATGACCCTAGGGGATGCAGTGCCTGTGCCAGTCCTTTGAGAAACACCACCCTCAACTACAGACCTCTCAAGGCAGCAGATAACCGTGGATGCCAGAGCCCATCACAGTCACTGTTAGTTAATCTCTATTTAGAGGCGATTCAAGCCTTGGCGTCAGTCCTAAATAGGACTGAGGAAAGCAGCTGAGTTAGCAGAGCCTGGTAAGAATCAGGTGGCACTAGCAGAGGACAGAGGAAGTGTGAGGGACCCAGCAGGAAGAGGACCAAGGATGGTGCTTGGGGACAGCACCATACATCTGCCTGAGGGGTTTCTTAGGAACAAACCATTGTGTGAATCTGTGTGACAGGGGTCTGGGGAAGGGGGAGAACACTGTAAGCAATTTATGCAGCTACCAGAGTTTTTACCTCAGAAACCAAACGCCTACCTTTGTCTGAGGAATTCAGGACAAGCTGGAGCAGTCAATAAAAGTTATTTTTATAAAAGTAATTATTCAAATGCTTCAAATACCCACCAGTCTGTGTGGGTCTTGGAGGGACAGGGGGAGAGATAAGTTTCCCACTATCCGACATGTTCTTGGCTTCCTTCCCACTGTCCAGGCTCCAGCTGCTAGGGGTGGGATTCACAGCTGGAAGGGAATAACACAGCTAAAAACACATGGTCCAGCTATGCCCTTCAAATGCTTGAGATCTTAGAAGAAAGTCAGAATTATCCAGAATGAAAAGATCAGCTGGATTAAAAAACAAAAACCCAACAGGATATCTCCTCAACCTAAACCTTGATTACACTGGCTACCTGGCAGAGTTGACATTTAATTGGGTGACAGCATGACTCTTTTATTTTCCTCAAGCTGTCAAACACAACTACAAATCTCCACACCAGAGCATAGAATCTTGTTGGGAATCACAAATGTGTTTAGATAGTAGAAAATAGATGGAAGATAGTCATTGGGCTACTTTGAAATTTGGTTTGTAGTGGAAATTTCAGGATAAGTGACGCCTAAAAATGGAGAAGGCAATGACAGGCTGACATTTCAACTGTCTGGCAGAACCACTGGAAAAGAATGGCCCACCACACCATCTCACTGGTCAACTCCTCAAAAGAAGGGACTCTCGCTCCTGAAATCGATGGATCCCACTGATGCAGGTCCTAAGAAAATAATGTAGAGCACTGATAGTGTCCTTCCTACTTTGGAATCTGTCTGTTCCATGCTTCATGACGATGCAGCCTCACTAGGAGCCAGGGCAGCGCACACAGGCTAGGGACAGTCACTGTAATGAAGGGTCAACATCCAGTCTTGGGAGTTCAGGAGCTGGCCCCCTGTAGACACTGCCATCTGATGGACAAGTGGAGGAGTCCCACATTTTACCACAAAAGCTACCACCTTGAATGAATGAGGTGGAATTACTCTTGAAATATTCTTTCTCTATTCCTTTTTAATTTGCTTTGTGGTTTTCCTACGTAGAAAGGGTGAGAAAAATAGTACACTCCTGTGTTCTACTGGCAGAGATCAATGCTTATAACATGAAGGCTAAATTGGTGCTTTCAAATAATTTTGGCTAAGTTCTCACTAATTTCCATCTCCCTTTGGAAAGTGTTAATGTTAATGTATCAGGGTAGCCAAATGACAAGACAGTCTAGTTCTTAATGACAGCAATTAAAGTGCACTTTCCTGGGACATTTCATCAGGGACTCCTGATTCATTGGCCCAAGGGGCCACTTCTATTTTTGAGGCTTGACCCTGAGAGAGGTGAATGGGTGACTTGCTGTGAGCCCTACCCGCACAGTGGAGGAAACAACATTTAATCTGCTCTGCATCTTCTGCTGTGTTGCAAAGACTGACGCTAATTGTCTACTTATTGCTGTGTGTGGATCTGGTTCTCATTTATGTGTATGTGACCTTGAGGCAGGGCACATTCCATTATGCACTGGATTGTGATTCTTAAACAGCATTTCATTGTACAAGAGCCATGTCTGAGTCACCATAAACAACAGATGAGCTGGCTGAATAAGCTTGGTAAGGGAGGCAAAGATGGGGACCACCGGATCAGTCTGGGAAGTCCCAGTTTTCACTGTGCTGAACAAATGGCCTCACTGGCATCTTTGTTTCAGGAAGAGCAGGCATTGCCTGGGTGACTCTCTGAATGACAACAAAAAGTCATTAAATAGAGGTATTCCTGATGTGCTCACACTCTTCCAGATAAATCTCCCAAGCAAACAGGTAATGGATGGATCATGAATAACAGTCTTTCACTAATTCCTTAAAGAGCAAACTACTCCTGATTACTAAGGAGCCCTGCCTTCCACATGACACACAGAGGACTGGAGAAAATGAGGACAAAACACTCTTGACATCCTAGGACCAACAAGGGGCTGGTTTGTACCTACCTTTCTCAGGTGCAGAAAGATTTGGGTCGCTGCGTGGTGAAGCCCCGCCGTCTCCAATATGATTAAACAGCATCCTCTGGAAAGGGACAAGAGTCTTTTTATGATGACAATATGGTGACACTTGAGGCCTTTTAGAAAATGACATGATTATCTCCTTACTGAAACACTTTGTTCAACATATTGTTTACATGGTATGATGAGCCTGGGAACAAAGAATTCAATTATATTTAAAGAGAAAAGGGGGGAAGAGCCTTAGGTTTTGAAAAAGAGAATGCAGCATTTAAAAAGTTGGTGTCTCATTTTAAATATAAATGTTCATAATAAAATGCGGGGGAAAAATAAATAGTAAAGCTATTTACTATTGAACTATGGTATTCTTTATAAATAAAAATGCCAGGCAGTATGAAATGCAAGTAAGAATTAAAGGAGAAACAATAGCTGAAACAACAGTCTGTAGCAAGTGGGCTTTAACACTTTCATATTTCAAATCCTACATCACGTAAAGAAAACATATGAAATGGTTAACATTGTAGAATTTATAATCTGCAAAGTGCCAATTTGGTATGGCTCTACCTAATCTGCTAAAAGAAAAAGTGCCAAATCCTCAAATGTAGATGCACTACAGCACTGCATATTATCATGATTTTGGCAACATACACACCACTTCAAATTTTACCCAACGCAGAAAACTCCAGAGACTAATCAGGGAAGGCTTTCAGAGGCCCCCTTGCTGGCCACACGTTTCTCCCGAGCAGATGGAACAAACTGTGAAATCCCCTTGCAATATCAAGTGACAAAGGGAAATAAAACTGGTTAGCTGCTTTAGCCGCACGCACTCAGATATCATTTCTGCAAGGCATCAGTGTTGCGCAGAGGAGGTTTCCGGGGACTTTCGGGAGATCACACAATCAGCAAAGATAAACCAATCAAGCCAAATCCCACTCGCTCTCATCCACTTCCAGATGCAGCTACAGACTTCTGCCAGGATGGTGTAGAAAAACAGACAAATTAGATGGAGTAGAAATAACTATTTTTCTCCACTCCTAAATTAGTCCCAAACAGTCTATTAAACTGAAGGCTACACATAAATCTTCAACTTTGAAACCACCCTTCAGAGTTCTCAAAGTGTCCAAGGGGCCAGGCCCTTTCACTCAGCCTGAGAAGAGTCATTTCGAAGCCCAGTTTGGGGTGAAGTGAGGGCCACGTTCCCTCACTCCTGACCAGAGACAGCTTGGGCACACAGCTCCTCTGCTTCGATGTATGAGAGAAGAAAGGCAAAGGCAACCAGCTGCTCTTGCCCTCTTGGGGACCTCGGCAAGGAACTGAAAGCTTTCTCAATAGGTATGGCGACAGAGTTCCGGGCAGTAAGTAGTACGCTTCTCCTCCAGAGTCTTTCGCTAACACAAGGAATCCCCCAGATTTCTGCTACATACACATGCAAACACACACAGGCAATTCATTCGCCAGCTCCCCCTTGCAGTGTTTATACGGCAGCAAAGACACAGAGTCCGAGTAAAGACTGTAGAGACACTTCCCATTTCCCCCTCAGCTTTACTGCTCAGGTAACCCATATACCCCTTACCAGATATACGGCTCACCAAGCAATCCCTAACAATAGGCAGAAAACAGACCAGGCTCTTGGCCCAGCTGGCCTTCGGTCCCACACTGCCATCTGGGTGCTTTTGGCAGCTGCAGTGTGCGTGTGCGGAGCTGGGAAGGCAATTCCAGACTTCCCCCTGTTTTCTACTTTCTTCACCCACAAGGTGTACCTGAGAAGGCTCCCCAGGTGTTGGGTAAATGGCACTGCATGGTCTCTCTCTTGGGGACAGGCAGGAATTTTCTCTGGAATGTTTGTGTTTGTCAGACAACAAAGGAGAAGCTGAGAAGAGAAAGAAAGGAACACTCATCAGCCAGGTGCCAGCACTGGGCTTGTTTGGAGGAGGAAGCCTGAGTGCTGTGGCAGTTGGCATAGTTCCGGAAATGGAAGCCACAGTTCCTGGGGGCTGGAAGGTTCTCTGGGTACCCTTAGTCTCCCCCACAGCCTGGCACTGACCTCTGGCACTTGATGGAGCAGAACTTGTCACATTAGGCGAAGCAGAGTGAGTAGAACTCAAGCTTGAGGTAGATGGACTTGGCTGGAAACACAGGGAGCCGTTATATCCAGTTTAGAAGTTTCGCACGATGCTGACATATTTACAACAAAATCGTCACAATACTTTTTCTTTCAAATTAGCCAAAAAGGAAAAACAGAAACTGAAAAGGTCATTTAGAAATACAGCAAAGCCTTACTAATACAGACTGTGAGGAGGCCTGCCTGAATTAACGGAGAACCTGGGATTTTTACTGTTGCCAAAGGAACAAATTAGCGTAGTCCCAGCTACTGCCTGTAGTTCTGCAATAGCAGCCTGCTCTCTGACTGAAGCGTCATCAGACACTTCACATGCCTAGGGCGTGTAAACAGGTGAGCGCTTCTGAAAGGCATCGGGCCTGCCTTCTCATTATTTTAAAATGTGTTCAAAGTATAGATTTGGAAACAAGTATTTTACCCCCTTTCCAAAGATAGGGGTGGGAAAAATTCAGCTTAGTCCTACCAAACTATCCTAAATCCCATGTTAGCAGTGTCTAAAGAAAATGTTTTACCCCAAGACTTATATTCACCCTAAAATGTCTAAAAATTATTTTTTTAAAAAATTTCCTTATTATGGAAGTTTTCTGATACCTATATAAGTAGGGAAAATGTTATGAAAGACCCTCTCCAACCATGTCTTCTTCAAGAGGCAATGCCGGATATGCTAAGAGGCAGCTAGTGTACAACACACCCCAAGATCCAGGACTGAGGAAGCAAACCGAGGTGGCTCTCAAAGCTAAGCCTGTATAGCTTGCCTGCTTTTCCATTGCTTGCTCATGTGTTCATAAAGGCATGGGAAGTTTGGAGAGAAACATCTTTGCAGAC
Source organism: Heterocephalus glaber (assembly GCF_053883595.1). NCBI lineage: Eukaryota > Metazoa > Chordata > Mammalia > Rodentia > Bathyergidae > Heterocephalus > Heterocephalus glaber. The sequence continues at coordinate 17,667,857 of NW_028258156.1, read as the reverse complement.
TCCAAAAACCAGTAAAGCAATAAGAGTGTTTAAAGGTTTGTCCTTCAGTCAAGTTCTTGCTTGAAGGTCTGTTCATGAGCACAACAGAATGAACAGACTCTCTCGTGATTGAGACAGAAAGGGAAGAAACACGAGCAGACAAAAAGCTAATAAAGTACCTGCATGTTAAAGACTTCATCAGAGCTTTCTGATTGCCCTGTAATATTGCTTACTTCAGCAGAAGCTTGTGAGGACAGTGAGGAGGAAGAATATCGGTTGACAGCTGGGTAACTTAATGGGCTGTTTCGGAGGGAAAAAAATGGTTGTTAACTCAGGCTCTGAATCATCCTTTATCCCCTGCTGGCAGAGTATAAAACTGACAGCAAAAAACCAAAACCAAAACCAAAAACAAAATACACATCCCATTTTGTTGTCTCCTGTTTGCCTCATAGAGTCAAATGTTTGAGCTGATTTATTTCTCATGCTGTTGCTGTTTTAACAGTCGCAGATGTCTGCAGCTGCCTCGAGGGCTAATTATTTCATTAAGAAATAGCGTATTTGACAAATTGTGCCATAAAGAATGAGGGAATTATTCCAGATCATCTTGTGGGGATGCCAAATTGTAAAGTAATTCAGAATATGACTTACCTGCGTCTAGGAATTACCCTGGTACCATCTGGGCTCATGGAAGCAGGTGCTGAGTTTCTACACACTTGGGGGCTTCCATTAGGAAAATGAACAGGACTGGCTTGAATACAAGCAGAGAACTCCTAATGCCATGGCAAAGAAAACATTTTATTACAGTAATGGTATGGGCAGATTAACTTATGAGATATTTAATATACTAGATACACATCATGAATGTCACAAAACCACTACATAGGGATCTGTTACCATAAGTTCTAGTATTAGTGAGCCTTCCCCACACGTTTGTTTTCATAAAAGGTAACCATGGAAAATAGCACACAATGCCGTTTTAGTACTTGGTACATGCTGTAGTTTGGCAGAAAACCCAAAAGATGTCACTGTTGATCCTCTAAGAAAAAGCAAATGGCAGTGGCCAGACTGCCCCACTGTGGACACTGAGAGTACATACCTGTATTCCTAAACTTGACTTCATCACAAAGAACTGGTCGACCAGCTTTTTGTGAAGGGGCCTCATATCTTGAGGTACAAACTTCTCATGCACGGCCAAACCAAATTCCAGAATCTGTGCCTTAATAACATAAGGAAAAAACTCACATCAATGATTATCTCTCACCAGGGCTTGCTTCAGCCCAAGCACTGTACTATGCATTTTTCATGCATTATTGCTAATCTGCAGGATCCAACAAGATAGGAACAATTAGCACTTTACAGGTGAGAATACTAAGAATCCGAAAAGTCCTGCATATATAGCAATAAAGGGGATTTGAACATTTGGGTCTGTCTGATTCCAAAGCCTTGATTTTCCTATTTCATTTCCTCCAAGCTTCCTTTCCAGGTATTCCAGGTATTTCAGATCTTTAGTTATACTCTTTCTTCATCCTTTGCCTCCTTGCTGCCCATCCCAGGAGGCAGCCAGGGATGGAGGCAGGAGCTGCCTCCTTGTTAGGGGGGTCAATCACGCAGGGTTCCGGGGGTTCTCCTCTCTAGATGGCAGCCTCTATCTCGTTATCTTCCTCTCCTCCATCAGCTTCTTCTGTGGCCCCACCCCTCCCACAGATTTTCAAAACCTGTCCGTGATGAAGGGAGAATGGACAGGTATTCTGCAAAGTTGTTATGGTTCTTATTTTTGTTTAAAGATATTATATTTGTTCACTTATTATAATGCAAAGGATTATATTAAGCTGGCCGTATTTAAGTAGAAGTTTTCTCGCTGTGAGGACCCAAAAGGAAATGAACATAAACATGCAAATTTCCTTTGTGTAAATATCAACAGTGTGTGATTCCTCTGATTTTAATGGCAGCTATGTTTTACATTTTAAAAATGCTCCCATACTATCATGGTCCAGAAAAACCCAACCATGTATTCTGGGAGGAAAACAACACAATAGCACAAGGTCTTATATCTTTGTAGCTTGTGAAAATTCTAGGTTGAAAACTCAAGGTCAAACAGGACTGACCTTTGTGGATTACAGAATCCAGGGCCTTCCTTAAGAGACAAGACCCTGGTGACTTCCCTTCTGGATGCTCATCCATGCCAAGACATTTGCATAAAGAGGAAATATCCCCAAATAAATACACCTTTGAAAGGCAGAGATGGAGTGCAGCGTACATCTGAGGGCTAAAGGGAAAGGCTGAGCCCTGAGTGAGGGAATGGGAGGGTTGCGGGTTGAGTCTAAGTTTAGGAGGCCCCAGTCTTCTACAACTGAAACACTATTGTCAGACAACCACCCTTTCATTTAGGTAATGTTCCAAGTTGGATCATCCAAGAAGTACACCCTGGCCTGGACACTGGGATTCTCTTTGCAGGTAACTAGGAGCCCAGTGGGGTGGGGTGGGGTGGAGGAGAAGAAAGACTTGGCAGAAAAGAAGCTGAGTTCCAGGGCAAGAGAGCCAGCTTCTACAAAGTCTGGGACTCTCTGGAGCTTTACTGAGCTCTCATAGTTGTCTCATGTTGGGCCCAAATGGCCAAGCTTTATACTGCTTCCTCCATCTTGGAAGGGGGTCACTGAGAAGACAGTGACTATGGGCCAGCTGGCTCTCTGTAGCTGAGGCAGTCCCTCACGGACCTGGTGGCTGGATGTGGCTGCTGAGGGCCACGCCTGCAGCAGCTGAGACACAAGTGCTTGCTGGAAGAAGAGTCGGAGAGGAGCACCTCCGTGTCCACCGGACAGTATGTCTGGGCTACTCTGCAGAAGCCTAGGAAGGATGTAACCTCTCCAGCCCAGGCCCTGCTTGATCGTCCCACGAAGATGCTGTGTGTTGCCCAAGGTCAATGACCCTCATCTGTGCTGCTTTTCCTATAGGAGGGATCTCGTTTCCTAGGCCATGATCTTTCCATAAGGTCCCAGGAACAAAATCAGGCAGGACATGGAGGAAATAAAGGCTTCCTGATTTGATTTTTCCTGAGAAGCCTCTAGGCCCTCAGCTAGCATTTTTACTCTGGGGAAAGAATTTGGGCAGGTTAAATATAGTAGATACAATCTGAAGCAAGCCACTCATAAGAGATGATGCTCAGGTAAAATACATGTTTTAAAAAAATCATTAAAGGTTAAAGGTCATTCCACAATCCTAAGTATGAGATGACTTAACCTGCTCAATTCTAGCAACTACATCTCTGTTCTCATGCTGGGTGATATCAAGTAACTCCTCCTTCCTTCTAGAAGCTACAACTGCCTTCACCTATGGCCACTTCTTTCCCACTGGTGTCAGTTTTGTGGACTAAGCCCATTGAGCACAGAATATGGGCTGAAATCAGATACAACCCCATCAGTCTCTAATCCAAAAGAACATGATTTATTTGGTATTATCAAGTGGGAAGATATGGTTTTGCTTCATTTTATCATACAAAGTCCACTTTTCATGGGAACAGTATGTCTTTATTTCCTATTTAACCTAGTCTTTCAACCATGTCTTCTACCTCAGAGGTTTTCGAATAATTTCAGGCCAGCACCTATCAATAGGGGGACAGCAGGCAACAGATTACTCACTCTAGGTCTTTCTACTCGATGGCACCAAATAAACAAAAATTAGCTAGGCTTCTTTGGAGTAGAAAAATGATGAATTATAGCTAGCTTTGTCCAGATTATATAAATCTATAATCTTAGTTTGCAAAATATAATATTGTTCTAAAACAAATTCCATTGATTTCCCACTTCTTTATTCTAATGCTTAAGTAATAATCTCACTCATTCATATACTCACTGGTTTACCCTGAGCTGCTCTGAACATTTTTGAGCACAGCATTTTGAGTGAAAGCATCAAGCCTATAGCAAGCTTTAAGTAGATAAGAGTCAAAGAGACTACATGAAGTGTATGTTACAGTGGGCTCATTGTTAAATTTATTTGGGCCTTCAAATGGGAAAGGAAAGCAGAAATTACCAAGTTGGGATATAGTTCAGGTGAATCAGTCACTCCCACCAGATCACTGATGCATAGAATCACCCAGGCGGGTGTGTTGTAAGTGGCCAGGCATGATAGACCGAGAAGGCACCTGGGTTCTGCCTTCCTTACCTGCTCAAGCATCAGCTCTCGTAACCGTGCAATTTTCTCCCCATCTTCAGGATGACTTAGAATATACTCTTTGACAAAGAATGCCTAGGAAGAAAAGGGACAGTCTACTGAGTTACCAAGGAAGTGAAAGGAACAGTTGTTGTTTTTAAGGACCTGGCATTCTTTAGAGAGATGACATGATTATAAACCACATTTGGGGACAGATGGAGTGAGTCCTATGTGGGTGGGTGGTCAGAAAGGAACATAAGGAAAGGACTGGTAAAGGAAGACCAGAACTTGTACAATAAGTACCTCTGGTAAAATAAACAAAGAGCAAACCCAAGTCAATGAGCTATATGGCGTTCTATCCTTTAAAAAAGTTCCCATAGGAGTCAGTGACAATGGCCTCAACTTTCAGGCTATTACATCTTTCTGTTTAAAACTAAAGAGGGTAGAAGCAAAGTACACTTAAAGCATCTTTTAAACAAGGTTAGATTTTTCTTTGCCCATGAACATCTTTGCTCAAGGAAATTATTTTAGACAGACATTTATTAAACAATCCTGGCCTCCCTCCTCACTACTTTTATTCATATACACACGTGTGCACACACACACATACATACTTATACACACTCACACACTTATGTACATACACAGGAACTTATCTGGAAAATATCTCATACTGGCAAAATGGAACCAGCAGACATCACAATGACTACACCTTTGCCACATTTGCAGTATTTCATAAAGCACCTTGTTTGTGTCAGTTATGGCCATTTATATGATACGGGTACATATTTTGGGAAAAGACTCACAAAACCTTAAGAAATAACAACTGAGAACTTCATCTCACACAACTGCTCATGCTCACCTCTTGGTACCTGGAAACCCCACCATTAACCGCAGCATCGATGACCCCGTTCAGGCACATGGTCAGAGGGTTAATATTCTGCATCTGTCTGGTCTGACACTGACTAATCAGAGTCTTCAGCTGCTGGTTCTTATTTTCCAACACTTCAATTGCATTTTCCAGAGGACTCATTTCTACCTGAGAAGTAAATGAGCATAAATATATTTTCACATTTGTGATAGTCAAGAAGGTAAAATTTTTAAAAATGAAGGAGAAGGAGGAGAAGGAGAAAATTGACTATCCACACTTGAATTATCTGTGGTCTCCCCTTGGCCTCCATCAGTATTTTTACCAGAAGCCATTTGGTGTAGCAGACAAGGATATGTGGGCTACACCGGCTGCTGATCAGTAAGGTCTGAAAAGGGCGGTAATTATATCTACTGGTTGAAATGTGGTTTGGATAATCATCAGTTATCTTTTCTATATTAGCACTGCAACAAGTTTCTGCCTAAAGTAATATCCAAGCAGCTCAGGTTTTTCTATACTTTCGAAGGGGCTAAATATCCAGGGCCCTCGAATATTGTTATCACCTTTGTCAATGCTTATCTGACACAAGGCACCACGGGAGATGCATTCCAGACACCCTGTGTCAAGGGGCTTCCCGCCCAGTGGGGAAGAGGTCAGTGCCATGTGGACTCCATATGCACGCATCTTAGCACCATAAGGGCATACAGGATGGCGCACAGTTGGGAGTGATAGAAAACAAGGTAATCATATACACTCAGGATGCATTTGTTGAAAGAGAGACAAATAGAACCATAATGACTCACTGTCACTATACAGGGGACCTAACTGTAAAAATGACAGAAGTGCTCTTCAGATGTATGGTGTGGAGACGGTGACTGTCATTGACATTCTCTTTGAAGAGAAGGTCTGCCAAGTAATTCAGGCTCACAATAAGCACAGTTAAGGACTGGTTCTTTCAGTTAAAAGAACAAATTACTAAGTTTTAAAAGGTCACTTAGATCATCCTAGACTTTATCAAAATTAAGAATCAATATTTGTTAAAGATATTATAAAGAGAAAGGAAGATAAGCCAGAACAAATGAGAAGACATTCTAACATCTATAACCATCAAAGAGCCCATCTGCAGAGTATACGATTCTTAACAAAACTGTATAAAAAGGTAAACAAGCTAATAAAAAAACAGTCAAAAGAGTCAAACACCCACATCATAAAGGAAGAAATTCAAATGGCCAGTAAACTTATGAAAAGATGTTGCGTCTCATCTGTGATCAAAGATGTGGAAAACAATACCACAGTAATATACTACTAAACATCCACTGTAATGGTAAAAATAAATAAGCTACTGACAAATGAAGGTGAGAATGTGAGTAATAGAATCTCAATTCCAGCTGTTGGAAGTTCAAATTAGTTCATTCACTTTGGAAAATAGGTGAGGACATCTAGATATATGTAATATATACACAGCCATATCCACATTTATATCCATCTTATGTTCCAGAAATTCTACTCCTAGCATATATTTGAAGAAAACCTGGAGATGTATACAAAGAAACATGTACTTGTTTCTAAAATCTGTACGTCCATCAATAAGTGAATGCATAAACATGCTGAGTATGTTCATACAATGGAACGGCATACAACAATGAAGAAATGCTTCAGCTGTAAGTAACAACAAGGAACAATACTACAAATGATATACTAAGAAATAAATCTTAATAGGACATACCCAGTTTGACACTGTTCCATAAAGTTCAAAACCAAGCAATAGTAAGTTGACTTGTCTAGGGAGGCGGAAATAGGTGACACACTAAACACAGGAATGGACTACACCTAGGGTGAAGAGCTGGAGTTGTAATTGGGAAAGGATGCAGGGGAGGCCATTAGGATGCTACTAGCAATATTTTCTTTCTTGATCTGCATGTTGGTGAATGGGTATTTACTTTTTAATTATTTGTTGTTTTTATGTCCACAAAAGCTAAACTATAAAGGAAAAGTCTGAGAAGTCTGGTTAACAACATCAGAAAGTAGGTAAAATGTCTCAGAAGGTAGAATGGTGGCTGCCAGGGGCTGGGGAGGGTGCTGTTTAAAGGATACAGTGTTTCCATTTCACAAGAGGAAACAACAACTGCCAATAGTTAACACTACTACTCTTCACTTGAAAATGTAGGTATGACAGAAGATTGTGTTACATGTTTTCTACTATAACAAAATTAAAAATATCCACCTTCATCTTTATAAACTCAAATACTATTAATGGGACCATTTTTCTAAAATGTAAACAAAGTAAGACATAGTAACACAGGCAAAGGATAACAACTTGGAAAAATATTTCCAACATGTATTCCAGACAAAATATTAATATTTCTCAAATACAGAAGAAAACTAGGCAAACTGTATGATTGGTAGAGTCACAAAAGAAACAGAGTAAACAAATATATCCTTTTCACTAGCATTCAATAAATTCCAAAAAAAAATCAATCTTAGTAAGATTATTTTTGGTCTATCTTTGGAATGATTAAAATAATATGGAACAGCTAGTGTTGGGGACAATTCTTCTTTTGGGATAAGAATAGTTATCCCTTCCAGATAGAGCATAAATGGACACATCCCATCACTGATCCATGAATCAAAGGTGAAACTGGGGATGTTCTTTGACATATTAGTTCACTTTTAAGAAAGCAATTCTAAGGAGATTGTCAAAGAAGTGTGTAAAGATGAGTGTATGAGGAATGTTCGTCAAAGAATGACTCTTCTCTAGCTTGAGGACTGTGGCTGTGATCTTCTTGTTCGCTTTAGGTTTCTCTGCCCTTTTAGTGGGGAATGTTCTTAGAGGACAGAAAAGAAAACGGGTGGCCATGTCTTATCTCCTTGTCAACAGAAGCTTCAAGTAACAGGCTAAGAACATTGCTAGCAGAAAGACATGTATCTGCGGAATACTTTTACCAGGAACTTATTAGCCAAAGGATTTCTTAAAATAAAATAATTAAATCCAGAATGCAGGAAGCATGATTAGGAAATGTCCTCGAGGAGTTTACAACAAACTATCTGGGGTATAAAATGGGATGTTTCATAATTTCCATTTTGTAATTTAAATGTGCCCCTTACATGAGGAAACTCATTTAGACAGCTCATCTATGATTCTAAATTATTATATTCATATGGATAGAAGGATCCAGCAGATGACAGGTGATGTCTTGGAAGTCTTTCTGCTTTACCTGAGCGTGTAGATTGTCTTCAAATTATTAGTAAAGTTTGATGATGAGAAAGAGTGCTGATTCACATGTCTGATTTGACAATCAGATCTTGTGTATTAGCTCAGTGATGGCCTCAGGCCAATGTGAAGAGTCTCCCATAGGGCAAAAATGAAGAAAATTTAATAAGAATAATAAATTTAACAAGAATAATTTAATAATAGTAACTGCCATGGATTAAGATCATAACAAACATACTTTTAAAACCATGGCCCACTGATAACTTTAAAAATAGAACCAATCAAACAAAAATGATCTGAAAGTTATTGGTTGTTTCACATTACCATTTTGAAAACTTTAAATTAGGGAAACAATAAAGCATTATACTTTTTTTCCTACAGCTCAGGGTAGTCAAATAGTTGATAAGAGGACATTTCTTTTTATAGAAGTATTCCAATGAAAAAAAAGAAAGATGGAATTATAATCCTATCATCATTTTTCAGGCTTAAAAGATGAATAGATTTGGACCGTGATGATCAACAGCTGCCAATATGGTCTTACTGCAAAAACAAAAGCAAAACAAAATTTTATCAAACCTCTAGCTCTAATTAACAATTTATAAGCAATGTAGGCAATAAAGAAACACGTTGAACAATCCCACGGGGATGCTGTCTGCAAAATCCAGATTTGAAACACTGCAGGATCAACCACCTTGTTTATTCAACAACAGTAACAACAAAAAAATTCAAGGAAAAAACAAGTGATTCAGGGAGAAGTTACAGAAGGTAAGACTTGGTAGACACTTCAAATGGTAGTCCCTATGATCCCAGCAGTCTGGGAAGCTGACACAGGAGAACTTCAAGATTGAGCCCAGCCTGGGCAATTTAAGAAAACTCTGGCTCAAAATTATAAAATAAAAATTTTTTTACAAGGGCTGGGCACATAGCTCAGTGGAAAGGCCCTGGGCCCTGGGCATTGCAAAAAGAACAAAAGATGCAGTGTGTAGCCTTTATTTAGATCTAGAGTCAAACAACAGAGTTAAAAAAACAATAAAACAGACTTGGTGAAGTATGAATGAAGAGTGAATATCTTAGGATCAATGAATTTATGTTACTTTTTGAGATGTGGTAATGAGATTCTGGTTATGTTATTTTATAAATAAACATACTGAAATATTTATAGATGGAATGGTTCAAAATGATATCATGTCTGAGATTTCCTTCAAAATAGGTGAGGAGTGGTGAAGTGCAGATAAAACAAAACTGGCTTTTTGGATAGAGATTGACACGAAGTGAGAAGTAAATCAGGTTCATTGTATATGCTCTCTATTTTTATAGGACTTAACTTCAGCTTAAAGGCACACAGGAGGCCTCTCAGGAGGTCTGTCCTGCAGTCAAGTTCAGGATTGAGGCACTAGATGGCGCTGTCGGAGGGGCTGCTGAGGAGGGGCTGGACCAGGTGCGTTCTGGAAGTACAGCTACAAGACTGATGGATATGCAGTGTGATGATATTCTGTGAATGGACTTAAAAAGTCACTCCTTATAGATTCGAAATTTACATGTTTATTTTGTATAAAAATTTTAAAATGAGTTTACTTATTAATCAAAGAAAAATATAGAATAAATTTTTTTTAAATGCTGAGGAACTATAGGTTCAAAGGTTTAATGTCTTAGAAAAATCTTATTACCTATTCTAGGCCCCTGATTTAGAAAATAAAGGTCCACAAAGGACCCGAGGTCGATCCCCGATACCAAAAAAAAAAGAAATCTTCTATAGGCCAGGGATTTAGCTCAGTGGTTTCATCGCCTGCTGTGCAAGCGCAAGGACCCGAGTTCTATCTCTGGTACCAAAAAACAGAACAAAACAAAACAAAAAAGAACCACAATTTCATGGGAAACCTTACATGCTAAATGTTTCAGCATTTAGAATTTTTCTATTTTAAAAAGATAATATAGAACGTACATGGTATACTATGTAACCTGCATCAGGGCTTGGATGGTTTCCTTTAACAAAATACATTAATATTTCTTCAGCAATACGCATGATCATTCATGCTAAATGAAAGAAAGTCAGTGAATGGCCTTATACTAAAAGAGCTTAGGTGTATAAGCAAATGAGTTTTATAGTCAAACTTATAAAGATGTCTGTTGGTTTTCAGATTTTTCAGATAAGGAATTTCAATTCATTCTAATAAATATTTATTGAGTAGCTAGCACATATCCCTGTTCTTAAAGACTTCATACAACAGGAATTAAACCAGTGAGTTCAGTAGACGGAGGGACATTCCAGGCAGCAGGAACCAGGGAACAATAGGACGGCTGCAAAGAGTAGGCTGCGCTCAGGGAACAAAACAGCCAAGTTTGATTTGTTCTGACAGAACATACGATTACATATTCGAATAAAGTAGGCAGCTGATGTTTGAACGGTTGTGTTTAGTAATGCTCCTCTTATCATTACCAACATGCTGCTTTTAATCAGCACAGTGTGCGTGTGTGTGTGTGTGTGTATGTGTGTGTGTGTCTGTGTAATGTGTCAAGGGCTAGGATCATGGAGGAGTCTTCACAGAATTAACATCCTGGGTCCTGAGGATCTGAAAAGGTTCTGAATCATAAATGCAACATGGCTGACTAAGAATCCCTCTGTGGGTTGGGCCCAGGCCACTCAGTAGGAAGTACAACCGTAAGACTTCTGAGCACTGTGTCTGCCAGCCTCCTCTCTTCCAGGGAAGGCACCAGGGTACATCATATAGACAACCAGCTTCAGGGGACACTGCATTCAATTTGTTTAGGGAGCTGTATTGCTTGGCACTGCTGAGTGAAAAATCCTATTAAATCCTTAGCTTCATCAAACATGACAAGCTGGGTTTGAAAGTTGAGATATTTTGAGTAGGACAAGCCATCCTAGAAAGACAATTTGGGCAGAAACTGCCCTTATTCATTGAAAAAGTGGGCCTGTTACCTAAACAAGGTAATGCTTACACTATATTCTCACAATCAGCACATTTTCTTTGAGACAGAGGACTGGTCTCAGCCATAATGGGTGTGCCCAGGGAGGGAGAAGGGGTGCGTAGCTGGTTACGGCTGCCTGAACCTCTTGCCTCCCGGTTCTCTACAGCTGGGATGGAAGCTGGGGGTACATCCGTGAGCACTGTGGACACCAGGCTCTGTCATGGTATCCACTGATCTCCAACTGGGGCTCCATCCATAACTGCTCAGTGACTGCTACGTCAGCATCACACCACCCCACCCCACCCCACCCCCACCGACTGCAACAGCATAGACTTCCTGTGTGTCCCATACAGTGCTGCAGCTCACATTAGCTTCATTTTGACTATGAGGGAATCAAGGCCGAAAGACATTAATATAACGGGCTCTGAAATCAGAAAACTCTGGGTTGGAGTCTATTGTTTTTAAACACCTTGTTGTGTGGCCTCTGGCAAAGGCCTTTAGCCTCTTGTTAAAATTTATGAATACTGGGAATGAATAGACATCCCGTATCTCCAATATGATGACTAAATGAGACAAGGCAGGTAGCTTTCTAGGTGCTCTCTGGCCACTCTGGCCACAGTGAAGGTCACCTAGCAACCTAAGCAATCAGGAGAGCTGGAATTCCAGTTCTTCTTACCCAAGGGCCTGAGTAGTTTTTTTACACGCAGCAATCATAGTTTTCAAGGAATTCCTCTGGCTGAATGGACTAGGATGATATTGCTGTTCACCATCACAGCCTTGGTAATAGCAATCACATCATAAATAATCACTAACTTACTATGAGGGAATCTGCGGACTTTGAGGCAACAGCAGAAGCAATTAATATCTGACACGACCCCAGGTGAACAGCTGTGATGAGAAAGTATCTGAAAATGAGCCCTGATTCTTACCACTTCACGCTTTTCCACTTCAAACCAGCGGGAAATGCCAGGTAAGCTCTGTACCAAGTACAATGATGTTCTCTCCACCCAGAGACTCTACAACGTAAACACAAAACAAATTAAGTCCCCAAGCTGCTCTGCTTCCTTGGCAGCAAGTTATGATGAATGTGATCAGGTTTGCTTATTTCTGTTAGCTTTTCTTTAATCTTTAATCTTCTATTTTTTTAACACTCATGAAGCCATCACAGTAAAATACTGCTGGAGCTTGTGGCAATAATTCCACTGCATGCTGTCTGAAACCTGTTTCTATGTCGAGCAAACAGGCTCTGACTTCAGAGAGCAAGCTGCAACCTAGATGGGCCATCATATTATTTTCTTCACTGTTTCTCTAAAATTCTGATTTAAACTCTCTTTCCTCCCCCGGGTTTAGACATTGATCTGGAAGAGGTCAAGAGTATGAGAGAGTCAACAAAAGAACACAGTAATGGCATCCTGACTCCTTCCCCACCGCCATATGCACTGTGCCACATTTCTCGTTCTGGTGAAGCCCCAGCTTCTTTGGTCTGAGATGCGGCTGACTGCAGGCTTCTCTTTTGCCAACCTGCCTTCGGTATCTATGCCTCATCTTTCTTATTTTAACCAACTGTATTCCCAAGAGGAGAAGAAACTATAAAATTCCTGAAATTGTGCCATTTTTTTGAAACAACACCACCAACAAAAAAATGGATGAGGGCTTTCTTTGCACCAGCCAAGAGCTACTGGCAGAGACCCTGTGACAAGAGCTTGCAGTATTCTGGTGGTGACAGGATGGTAGAGCTCAGAGGCCAGGGAAGGGGAGGTCCAAGGTACGGAGAGGATGCAGCTGGTGCCGTGCTGCAGGAGGAGGACAGCAGCTCCTGGTGGAGGTGACATGTGAGCTGAATTCTGAAGAGTGAGTAGGAGTTTGCCAGGAGGAGAGTGGGGGAACTGCGCAGGCAGGAGGAAGCCGCGGCACAGACTCGGTGACAGAGGAAGAGAAGCTGGGTGTTGCTGGAGCTGAGAGGGAGGCTGAGTGGGTTGTGATGGAAACAGGCGGGGGCGGGGGGGCGTTTGGAGCCAGATTCCGTGGGCTGGGAGCACAGGAGTGAAGAGCCAGATTCACTCTGTTTTGCCTCAGGGAGGCTACTGTATCACTGATAAATTAATGGCCACCAAAAAATGTGGTGTGGTATGAAAAGGAACACAGAGGGCATCAGAAGATGTGGGTGCCAATGCTGGCCTGCTGGGGATGTGCACGTGACTGAGCAACTCAGCGTCCAGGCTCCAGTGCATCTCTGACTTGCTGTCACTACGAGTAACTGCAAGGAGAACTGCCTCATCACAAAAGTAAAGAAGAAGTATCCAGAACGGACTGAAGTGATGACAATCTTTCCAGTAATGGCCCAGTCGTGTTTCCAGGTGTTCTCCTTTCCTTGCTACTTAACCCAGCAAATCTCCTGGCACACACGACTGCTCGTTCCTTGGCCCCCTCAGAACCCTGTAAACCATCGCAGCCTCCCCTTCCAATCTCTTGGCTGTGAGTAACACCTGGTGCTTCTGGGAGCCCTGGAAACCAGCACTGAGGCAGGACTGACACACAAGTCAAGATGCGGATCATGACAGTGTCGGGAGAACACTCCCGGTTTAAGTCTAGAACATCTGCGATGAAAGTCGCTCAGCCAGTGAATCCCTAATAACAAGCTGATTTTGCATTTTCTCACTGGGATGCAAATATTGACTACTCATCTCACCGTGCCTCTGTGTTCAAGGAAAGGGAAGGTTATAACTTATGTGCTGAACAGTCTGGCTCCTGGGCCCCAGTGGGGCTGTGGGAACTCTTACCTTTTTTGGCAGGGAGCACATAGAGCTAGCATGGCATATTGGAACTACAGTATGGACAGCAAACAACACACACAGAGGCCAACACTAGCTCTCACTCTGGGTTTTCACAGAAAACCCAATTACACATTGTTCTAATGAGAAAAACCAGCAAAAGATAGCACGGATCTCACCCAACACACCCACAGTCCACCCACCCGTTCTCTGCTCAGAGCCCTCTTATCGATCCCTGGCATTAAAACTGTCACAAAAAGGTGACTTCAGGTCCCGTTCCCAGGCTCAGTGGGTCACAATTCCTGGGCTGGGGGCCAAAAATGTGCTTGGCTACAAAGCACTTCCTGTCACTCTGGTACAGAGCAGAGGCGGAGAACCACTAGACAAGATTTCTAGAGTCCCTTCTGGTCCTGTCTCCTGACATTATCCTGAGTACTTATTTACCCAGGGTCTTGCCCAAGGAACTCAGTCTAGGCAGATATAAGAAAGATGTCAAGGTACCTTGAATTCATTCTCCTTATCTTTCGTGCCTTTGTGAAATGGTCTGTCATAGCGGAATTTCCAAATGTGATTCACTTTATAGAAACTTTTGATATTGTCCGGAACGCCCTCTCGCTGCAGGACCTCTTGGCTCTCTGGCATGGGAGTCACAGCATAGATCTGCAAATCTGGGATTAAAGAGTCAAGGAGGGAACCCAACTTGGCAAACTTCAAGAAGTCTGGCTCGAGCCGAGCTGTGCAGAGAGAAGAGGATGGGTAACAATCTGGTGTTTCCATTTTGGTGGAAGTCATTTAAACAATTGCCAAAAAGATGCTAAGAACACACTTTAAATCATGTTTCAAATGACAGGCCTCCCTTAAACCAGTTCTAGGGAAGCGATTCTTGACAAGGTGTCAGTTTGAGATATCTACAAGGCCTGTGAAGTTATGTATCACTGATTTGGGGGGAGCAGGCAGGGAAAGTCTTACTCTTGGGTACTCAGAATTAGAATATTCCTAATCTTTGTACATGAGCCATTCTTACATTCAGTCTGTGCATGGCCCTCTTAAATTTATTGCTGGTTTATAACAATACACATGTTCTCATGCAGCCCTGACCAAAGACAGCACTCAGAGCCCTGCCTCACACTCACTTCAGCCTTCCCTTAGGTAGTACCCATTCTCTCAGACTGGGGACTGACAAGCAGAGTGTTTGACTGCAGTTGATGTTTTACAATCTTACTACAGGAGCACTGTATTTACTTTTATATTTAGCCCTTCTTTTCTAATCAAAATACTTGTTTTCATATAATTTTTGGTTTCTCTTGCATTTTATTCCTGTTCCAAAATGGTCTCCAGCATTGTCACCGAGCCCATCAGGTTCAGATACTGGCAGGGATTCCGGAAGAGTGCCCAGGGTCAACCACTTCTCTCCCTAACATCTATGCAATTTCAGTTGTTTTTGTTCAGAAATGGGAGTGTGAATTACATGATAATTATTAACGTCTTCCAGGATGTCACAGCTAAAGGCCCCCTAAAGATGTGGAGGTAGTCTCTTCCCCCTCCCTCCCTCCCTCTCTTCCTCCCTCCCTCCCTCTCTCCCTCCCTCCCTCCCTCTCTCCCTCCCTCATTTCAGAATAAAGGTATCACAGGAAAAAGGAGTGGTTGATGTGCACCAGCAAACACAATGCTAGCATCTCCTCGAAACAAAGTACTTTCCACAGGGTGTGCTGGATGAAAGCTGTTCTAAGGGAGATTACCAAAAAGGAGCTTTAAAATCAGGGTTCAGATATAGAGGAGTTTTAATTAAAAAGGGAAAATTTCTTTAACAGAATCTTTAATCTTTTCAACTGACATTGCGATAAGAAATAGAATAATGACAGGAGATAGAATAAGTTCAGGAGGAACTAAGTGAAAAATCAGGATGATGAGAATGAGGGAAAGCAAGAATGTGGCTGAGGAAAAGGGCCCAGGGGCGGAAGTGCCTTGTGGAAAATGCTGCGCAGCTGACAGCCGCCCGGGGAGGATACACTGAGCTTCCGCCTGGAAGATGGTCTCGTCAGGCTGGTTTGCATGCTGCATGGCGATGGCGTGAGGGAACTCGTTCAGCATTCTCTGCTGGAAGGCTTCCAGCCTCTCGTAGTCATGCCCTCGACACACAAACTCCTTATTCTGGGGGTGAAACAACAATAACAACAGAAATTAGAACTACATAACTGAGTGGATTCATTATAGAGAGAAGGCAAAAACGATGAGAAACTGACCGTGGGCCCACATTAGCACACGATAAGAGCAGCAAAAACACTGGGGACCGTTTGAAAAAGCAGCCCAGATATCACAACTGCAGGGCAAAGACTGTGAACTTCATTTTCTATTACTCCTTGTAAGACTAGTGAGGTCCTCTAGCCAATACTCTTGCATGTGGCACCGAGGTGTTTGAATCCCTGAGCACCAAAGGACTTTAAAAACAAAGCACTCGTGTTCCCTCCAAATGTCAATGAGCACATGTACTTAAGATGATTTTTATAAGCTGGATATTAAACTCATGCAAATAAATTCACTATTTAGAAGAAAAGGAAGTAGACATAACAACTAAAACTGCATTTCCATGGAAATGTGTTCCTCCTGAAAGCCTCTGAGATCAGCCTTAACTGGTCCACAGCCTTCAGGGAAAAAAGGCAGGCCGAGCCTGGCTGTATTCCAGCTTTCAGAAGCCTCCGAGCCCTAGACAGCTCAGCTTCCCGGAGGCAGGAATCCTCCTAGCTGGCCTAAGCTAAGATTCAGGAGTTTAGGGCCTTGGTAATGTTGGATGCATTCTTGTTTATGTTTTGTTTTACAGTACAGTAAGTGCGTGTGGGTCAGGAGTCTCTCATGCAGGTAAGATGCTGAAGGGTATCCTTGAGGCAGGCCAGAGACCTGGAAAGACAGGCAGGTTTTCAAAAAGTACCTTACTAAGCTGGTGAGATATGAGTGAAGTCTATTTGACAGCTTAATGCTCATGAAATTACAGTGTTGAGCACAGACAATGAGTAGGCAGTCTGCATTTATTTTATTTAACCCGTACAAGCTTGAGAGGGAATCATGCACCCCGATTCCATTGCCTATGTGGGGAACTGAGGCTCAAACACTTGAACCACTTTGTCCAGATGTACTAGGCAAAAATCAGGACTAAGTCCCAGGCCTGAGTGCTGGCTGCTCTCAACACAGCCTGGTAAGTTCAGGGAAAACTGCCGGGAGCCACTAAGATCAAAAACAGTTGTCAGACAAGGAGTGAACAGTCTGTGTTTTGGGGAGCTAAGGCCCAAGGGGTTTTCCAGCTTTTTGAGGTTCCAATTATTACCCAAAATGCCCAAAGGAGGAACTCCAGGCCCCAGTGAGAGAGTTAGAAACAACTCGCTGCAGACAACTGGAAAAAGCAGGGCTCTGAGACCACATCTCACCTTCCCACAAGACCCTAAGTGAATCTCAATCCTCCGAAAAAATGCATGTTAAGGCAGACGCTAAGAAATCAGGACCGCAACCAACTCTATACTTCAAAGTTTCTAGAAAAAAGTTTATCTTCTGACACAGAAAAATTGGGTCCCATCTGCTGCATTTAAAAATTTCAATTCAAAAGACAGTAAATTTCCTTCCTAAAATAAAGTAAAAGACAGTACATTCGCTTCTCTATACCATAACAGTCCTAAAGTAAATATCTGAATATCTTAACAATGAACTATTTTTAAAATAATGATTACATATACAACAATTTATAAAATCAGAGGAGTTTCTCAAAGCACATTCAATGGTATCAGGAAGGTATTCGGAAATAAATTATAGGGTTGGCTCTGATATTTGATTTTCCATCAAAAAAGAGGAATGAAGTATTTGCCTCCATCAAAATTCTGTTTTAAAAATCACAACTTTATTGAGATAAAAGTCACCCTTTAAAAAAGTGCGTTCAAGGTGGGTGTGGTGGCACATACCTGTCCCCGAACCTACTTGGGAGGCGGAGGCAGGAGGATCACAAGTATTAGCCTAGCCTGGGCAACTTAGCACCTTAGTGAGACCCTATTTCAAAATTAAAAAGGGGCTGAGGATATAGCTGGGTGCAAAAGCCCTGGATTCAGCCCCCAGTATCAAAAAAAAAACCCTCCAAAAATCCCCCCCAAAAAAAAAAAATGCAATTCAGTGGTTTTTAGAATATTCAGAGTTGTGCAACCATTAGCACAATCTAGTTTCAGACTATTCAGCACAGTCTCATAAAGAAACCTTGTGCCCATTAGCAAGTACTTCCTATTACCCTTTATTTCCTTCAGGTCCTGGCAAACTACTTTCTGTTTCTATGGATTTAGCTGCTATGGAATTACACAATGTAGCCTTTTGTAACTGCCTTCTTTCACTTATCATAATATTTTCAAGGTCCATTCATCTTGTGGCATGGGCCTGTACTTCATTCCTTTTTATTGCTGAGTAATAGTCCATGATATAAATACGCTACATTTTTATCCATTCATCAGTTAACAGACATTCTCCTTTTTTGGCTGATATGAATGCTACCATGAACACTTAGGTACAGGTCTTCATTTGGACGCATGTTTTCAGTTTCCTTTTGTAAATACCTAGGAGCAGATCTGCTAGGTCATATCGATCATTACTCTTTAAAGAACCCACATTCTATGACGGGAGAAGATACTTAGATCATATAATTGTATACATGTATTAACTTGAGTTTTAAAAATTATCTTTACATTGATCAAACAACAGAAGGAAGTTTTAAATGTTGATTTCTTTATTTAAAAAAAACAGGATAGAATCTGATTTTCTAGAAAAAAGTTGGGCAAAGGGATTCCTGGCATGCCGTGCCCTTTAGAAACAACAGAGGGTGACCCTTCCCTTCCACTTTGAAGGCAGTGCCAAATACATCCAGAAAAGCTGCTTTCTAAAGGCTGATGATACAGAGAACGATGTATTCAAAATGACTCTTAACAAAATTTACTCTATTAGCCAATGGAGTTTTCCAGTTTGCTTCTCAGCTACTTCTGATATTTTAAACCTATACTTTAATTCACAGTAATACATGGAATAGATGGCTAGGGTTCCTTACTGTATCCCTGCTGCCCAAACTCAGAGTCTGATTGGGCTACGTCATGGCTTTAACAGGCTGGAGGCACTTTTGCTTTCAAAGGCCCCTTCCTCCACAAAAAGATACTAAAAATTATACTGTATGACTGGCTTGGTATGGATGGAAACCTCAGCATTAGTATTACTTAATACATACCACCAAATACAAATATAAAGTATTATTTGGTGGAGCATGAGAAACGGAAAGAATGGGGTTGAATGCTTTATTATTAGCAGAAAGGTCTGGAAATTTTCTCCTTTCGAAATAGTTAATGCTAGCAATACACTGGATGACTTTGCTGGATGACAAAGTCAATAAAAAGGCCAAACAACACTCTTCACACAGGTCTGAAAGTAAGGTTTCCTTATGATGTGAAGCTGATGACTTTCCACAGTCTTTGCATAGCCGTCTGCAAGGACCCCCCCGACCCCTATTTTTTTGTCTAATCTAATTCTATGGAAATTACAGACTGGATAGAAGAGTGAGTATCATACTAGGGAAACTATAGTTACCCAAAGATGGCTCATAAAATAAACTGAGAAGCAGATAGCGTGAGATTTGGGGAAATTTTTCAAAAGCCAGCACAGCAAGGTTGAATGTGATCTCAGCACTCCAGGAGGCTGAGGCAAAGGATGGTGAGTTCAAGTCTAGCCTGGGGAACTTAGTGACTTAGTGGGGCGCTGTCTCAAAATAAAAGGTAAAATATAGCTGGAGACGGCTCTCAGTGTGAAGACTCTGGGTTCCATACCCAGGATTGGGGGGAAAAAGGTGTTCACTAAGTAAAAAGTTAAAAAAAAGATCTTATCATGATGTTATTACCTATGTCATTATCGATCATAAATATACCATTAATATCTTGATTGGAATGCTTGTATTAGAAGGTTCAAAGTAAATTACATGTATACTACTTACTCTTAAGAAAAATGGAAATTTTTTCCCATAAAATCCAACTCTGAAGAACTCTGGCTCCAGACGCTGTTGGTCCATAATTTTGTCATACAAGGAAGCTTCCATCATCTAGGAAAGCATCGGACATGTTCTAAATAGTCCATCCTATTTTCAGCCCCCAAAATTGACAGAGCAAGATATTTCTTCTATGTAAGAAAGAATGCCATTTTAATTCAGTTTGCAGATAAGGTCTGACTCCCGCTTTTTATGCTTTCAGGCAAGAAACAGTGAACTTATTCCATAAACATCCAGACAGTAAATATTTCAGTCTTCACCGGCCACATGGTGTCTGTCACCACTGCCCAACTCTGCACTCCACAGACTGCATCTGGCTTACCCGTCCAAGGATTGAATGCATTATTACATGTTATCACCAGAACATGTAACTATGAAGGAAAAATTTTAAAATACTTATAGAAAGTAACATTCAGTAGAAGCAAAGCCTGTTGAAGAATTCTCACTGTGGATGTGCTCACCTGTGGAGGTGCGTCTCTCTCACACATGGTCATTCAGGACTTTAGCAGGTGTGGCCTTGCTTGGCTTGGACAGGGATAAACCAAAGCACCAAACCAAGGGAGACCCATACTGCAAAGTGCTATCTGAGCTGAAAGCTCTTAAATGTGCCTTTGACAACGTTCAGTACGGAGCATATAAAGCTTATGGTTTCCCTTTTATGGTATTACCATCCCCGGGGTTTCCAGAGAAAGACTAATATTACACTAGAAGACGCTCCCCACCCCCAGTAAGAGCACCCCAAAGAGCAGTTGCTATGAAGTGTTATGCTTTGGGTTTATAAAAATCTAAGTGACTATGGCACCCAAGGGCTCTCACGGGTAAACACTGTAACCTCACTGCTGTTATAGGGACAGGATGCCAAGAGAAAAAAGGCAATGTATTTATATATAAAACTGCAGTGCCTGCCAGAGTCAGTATGATGAACTGAAGGTAAAACAAGATTCTTCTCTTTGGTTATCTGGCTAGACGAAATATCAATGAACTGCTGACACAAAATACTATGCCAAAGGACAGAGCCAGTTCCTGCTAGGTGAACACATTACTTGTTATGGTGTAAGGGGTTTTGCAAGCTGTTAAAGGTTTATGCTCTCATTTCTTAAATGGCTATCTCAAATTTAAAGGAGACATGTTGATGATCCTATTTTAGAAACTCCGAGGAACTTTGAATTCATCAGGACCTCACGTATTACAATGAGACATCAAATGTTCATGATGCCAAAGAAAAAGGACTTGGAGGACATGGACTTGTTTGAATCTTACAGCAAAGAAGACACAAAACAGTTGGCTCAGGAAAATAGAATATTAAACTTCTTGAGCTTTTGGGGACTAAAGCTTTGGTTTAGGTTTAGCAAAAGCATATTTCTGAAGCCAAAATTTGGCCTTAATTTATGCTACAAAGAATGGGCCAGCTAGTCGGCTTTGCAGATTATGGTACTAAAAATGGTATTTGTTACAGGGATTTGTGTGTAATTGAGAAGCTCTTCAAACACCGTGGAGATTTTCCACAATGAACTTAAAATATTAATCCTGGATTAGTTTGTGTACTTCTCATATAGCGCTTTAGAAATAGATGAAGGGTCCACTCTTTGTGTATTAATCAAAAGCATTACACAGATCAATTTGCTATTTCTCTGTATAAATAGCTGAGTATGCTTCAGAGAAAACTTATCTTTAAAAAGGTTTCTGCAAGGCATATCAAGATGATCACAACATTGATTTCTTAGAACCATACCGGAATGTTAATCAAAAAAGAATGCCATGGTCTGATTAGGATGCACGCAGATACCTTACCCTCATCTTGCTCAGGTTTCTGTAGTCATAATAACTCTCATACTGCTCTGCAATCTTCCGGCACAAGATGATCCCATTTTCCCAACACTGTGGACAAATGAATGATGCAAATGTAATCATCCACAACATTTACTCACTTCCACCCAAAGGTCAGAGCATGAGAACGTGACTGCTTTCAGATCATCAGGTCTTTTTTTTGGGGTAGAACTCAGAATTGAATCCAGGGCTTTATCTATGCCACCCCCCGCCCTGCCCCGCCACCATTTTTTACATTATTTTGAGACAGGGTCTCTCTCAGTAGCTAAGTTTCCAGGCTGTGCTAAACTTGAGATTCTTCCTGCCTCAGCTTGCCAGAATGTTGGATTACAGGTGTGTGCCACCGCCCACCCCAGCTTATTCTTTAGTCTTTATGACATATCCTGAATGTCATTGCAATTTTAAGCATGAAAGCATCATGTGACTCACATGTAAATTATTAAAAATCTTTAGAAAGTTGAAAATGACAATCCACCACAAGAGTCAGTAACATCTTGTGCAGAGACAATATTTGCTGGTGTTGTTTCAGAATCATCACCTTGAAATAACTGGAGTTCCACACTGGCTAAGCAGTGGATCCACACAGGTCCTTAGTGCTGAGGAGGGAGTTATTATTGACCCCAAGGCCCAATTATCCATGGATGGTACCCTTACCTCCCTGCTTGGCTGACTTGCACTTGCAAATTGCAGTGGCCTAAAACCTAGCCATTTACTCCCAGAATGAATGCAAAATTCTTTGATATTGCATAGGTATCAACAAATTTTTTACGCAAGGGGCCAGGCAGTCAGCAGTTTTGGCTTTGAGGGCCATACAGTCTTTTTTATAACTACTCATCTGTTATAGCCTGAAAGCAGCCATAGACACCAATGAGTATGACTGTGTTCCAATGAGACTTTATGGGCACAAATGTAAATTTCATGTAACTTTCACATGCCATGAAATACTACTAATCTTTTCATTTCTTTCAACCAGTTAAAAGCAAAAGCTATCTGTAGCTTCTAGGCTACATGGAAAGAGTCATTGGACCTGTTGGTCAGTTTACAATCCCTGATTTAACACAAATCCCTGGGAACTGGCCAATATGCTGTAGGAAGGCAGAGATGTTATAGCTGCTTATTGTATGGGTGGAAATTTTATAGCAGGAAGGCACAAAGACATTTTCCTTTCCTATTAACATAATGCTATGTCAGCGTAGGTAGCTGAATAATGAAGGAGGATATGAAAGAAGCAATGTCCTTGTATCAAATTTTTAAGCACACCAAATTGTTTTGAAAAAAATGACGGCCGCTGGTTGTATTTTAATCTTCTATTTAACCTTTACAATTTAGAAGAGCTATGTAAATCTAAGATGTACCAACAAAGCATATAAGGGTTCACATAAAATAAACAATGGGTCAGATTCAGAACTGCTTTAAAAAGAGAACTGCAGGCACTGTAGCAGGAGGGGAAGTAACATGGATGAAGCACTAAATTGCTTTATTAGGTAGGTGAGGCTTTTACAAGGCCGCTCTAGATGAACGCACCAGTGAGGGCTAGACCTCACCTATTTAAATGAGACACCAAATGTTCATGATGCCAAAGAATAAGGACTTGAAGAATATAGACTTGTTTGAATCTTACAGCAAAGAAGACACAAAACAGCTGGCTCAGGAAAATAGAATATTAAACTTCTTGAGCTTTTGGGGACTAAAAGAAGGGTTGCCCCAACCACTGTGGAAATCAGTATGGAGATACCTCAAAGAACTAGGACTGGAAGTCCCATTTGACCCCGCTATTCCACTGCTGGAGATCTTCCCCAAAGAATTAAAAGAATCATACCACAGGGATATATGTGCGCCCATGTTCATAGCAGCACAGTTTGTAATAGCTAAAACTTGGAAAGAGCCCAAATGCCCAGCAACTGGAGACTGAATCAAGAAAACGTGGTTTTTTAATAAAATGGAGTACTACTCAGCCATAAAAAATGAGAAATTAGAGACATTTATAGCTAAGTGGATGCACATTGAGGTGATACTTTTAAGTGAAATAAATAGGATACACATGTATAAATACCAAATAGTTTCTCTGGTGTGAGAAACTGAAAGTGTAAATAAGGATTAAATGTATAATAGGTAATGTGAAACAGGAAGAAAAGGGCCAAAGGGGAAGGAAGTGGGAGGGCTAGGGGAAAGGATAGAAGGGAATGGGATTAATATGAGAAAATGGAAAAATAGGAACAAAATCTTTGTCAATAGGGAGGACTGGAGGGGTTGAAGGGAG
Source organism: Heterocephalus glaber (assembly GCF_053883595.1). NCBI lineage: Eukaryota > Metazoa > Chordata > Mammalia > Rodentia > Bathyergidae > Heterocephalus > Heterocephalus glaber. The sequence continues at coordinate 17,643,821 of NW_028258156.1, read as the reverse complement.
GGCTGGGCAAGGGTGAAAGATAAGAACCAAGAGAGACTATGTAAAGGTGCAAATTTCCAATGATGAATGTCATTATATTGTATACCTAAAATGTACCAATGATTAGAATGAATAATTGATAATGTAAAATGTATACCTAAAATGGGGGGGTAGGGGAAAGGGAAGGGATGCTGGAAATGGAAATGGAAATAAAGTCTTTGTAAATAGGGAAGGGTGGAGGGGGTGAAGGGAGGGCTAGGGATGGGGAAAAAATAAGAACCAAGATGCATTATGTAAAGGTACAATTCCCAATGAGAAATGTAATTGTGCTGTATACCTACAATGTACCAATAAAAGAATTTAATAAAAAAAAAAAAAAAAAGAAAGGTTGCCCCAAACTTCTTTAACAAATCCTATTTCCTTTATTTTTATCTTTTAAAAAGTGGGATGGGGCGGAATGCATGCCAATATGGGGGACAGAGGAAGAGTGATCATGGCTTTTTAGAGAATAAAACAGCTGAGTGCTATGGTCTGAAGGTTTGTGTTTCCCCTAAATTCCCACGTTGAAATCCTAACTCCCAAGGCGATATTAGGTGATAAGGTCACAAAGGTGGCGCCTCATGAATGGCATTAATACCCTCGTAGGAGAGGGTCCAGAGAGCTAGACGGCTCTTTCCACCAGGTACGGACTCGGTGGTGACAGGGTACGGCCTACGAGGATGCAGGCCCTCACTAGACACCAGATCTGCCGGGGTCCTGCCTTTGGACTTCTCAGCCTCCAGAACTGTAATACATTTCTTTCTGTTTACAAGTTACTCAGACAGTGTATTTGGATACAGCAGCCAGAGTGGACGAAGCCTGGCTGTAAAGCCCTCAAGATCAGTGTTTATCACAGTGTAATGCAAAGTCACACATGGGAAGCTCCCGAGTCCTTCAAAATCAGATTCCGCAGCCCCATGTCACACCTCCTTCATCAGAATGGCTAGGAGCAGGGCCTGGGGAATCTGCATTTTGACAGCTGCTTAGCTATTTCTAATGCATGTTGCAGTGAGCGGGACCTTGCTTGGGGAGTCTGCAGCAGCACACAAGAAATAGAGGGAAAAGGGACACCAAGGCTGTCACCTCGGGCGAGACCACGGGTCAGGCAAGGCCACTTACTTTGCCTCTGTCGAAGTTCTGGATAATGGTGAGGTGCAGGTGCTCCTTGCGCTGCCATTCTGTTTGCATGGGGTAGGTCAGGAACTCCCTGAGCGGCCGATCAGACCACTCGAGCAGCTCATCGTACAGTAGGAGAGTGTAGGCAGCTTCTGCAAGCCAAGGGGGAGACAGGGGTGAAGACCCCAAGCCACTCCCCTTTTAGCCAGAATGGAGAAACCACTGTTTTCTGAGTTTCATCACACAGCAGGAAAATGCCCAGAACGTATGCAACAGCAGGTTAATGAATGGAGACTTCTCCTAGGCAATGGTATTATCAGAGACTAGAGTATAGCACATTCTTGTCAGCTTCAACCACCACTGGCGGTACGTGCATGATTGTCCCATCGAGTGCCTTTTTATTAATTTTATTAGTACATGTATGAGACAGACAGAGATGGGGGGGAGAGAGAGACAGAGAGAGAGAGAAGACAGCCACAGGGGAGCACTGTGGTGGGTTGTATGCTATGCCACCCCTAGTTGTCCCCACAAATATACAAAGGGGCGATTTTCTATATTCACATAAGCAGAAATAATGATGGTCTGTGGACTTTAAGCACAGTTAACAGATAGTAGACTTAACAGGATAATTGCTATTCTGCAGGTCTCTTCCACAAAAACATGACCAAATAGATCAGGAGTAGGGACTGAAATTCACTGTCATTGATGAAGGACTATAATAATTTTTTCCTCAACACTGTAATAGTCAACTCATTTTCTAAATTGAATAAAATCAATAGACCTTTATGTTACTAATCCACTACCCCATCCTTGTCTCAAAGGACACAACCGTAGCTTTTAACTAAACATCAATACAAATCTTTTTCTTCATTTATTTGCTGTAAGTATAACTATAAATAAAGTTCTGACATAACCTGTTTAAAGTTTCACCATGATTTGGCCACCTCCAGGTATAAATGGAGCATAATAAGAAAGGCCATAATCCTTACAGCTTTGCTAATTGTCTCTAAAGTAGAGAAATCCCATGAGATATAGGATCTGGCCTTTGTTTTTCAATTATGTTTAGTGAGTTCAAACAATTTCCTGGTTTCCATTTTTCATTTGTTTGTTTGTTTTGTTCACTTGCACCAGTCTCTTATCACACCCCTTTACTGTGCACACTGTTACCACTATGATCTTCTTCAAGGTAAATGATCAGGTTCTCCCCTGATTAACACCAGCTGATGACTCTCAGGAGCTGCAACAATCAATTTAGGCTTCCCAAGAGAGAAGGTTGCCTGTGACCCGGTCACTAACAATCTCTCCTCTCTGCTGTCCCTCCACATGGTTCAGGTAGGAAGGAGCCAGCCACTGTTGGCTTCAAGCAGCCTCAATGGCTGCTGGGGCTCTGGCTCTCACAGCTGGGGTCCCGGGACCTCATTATCAGCTTCTGAAGAATGAAGTCAGATCCCTCCTGATCCAGAGGCAGCTGGGCACAGAGAAGCTGCCTACAGGGACAAGGACAACTTCTCTTCCATGGGTACTTGCCAATCTCCTCCTTGTGACATGAGATGGATGGAGAGAGTAGCCCACTAAAGCACATCAGTTAACTGTTGGATGCAGACACACTGAAGCACCATCATGCTGGCTGTCATGGAAGACCGCTCTCACTGTATAGAATAATAACCAAATCATGACAGCTGTGCTGTATTTTGCATCTTTGAGATCCCCTGAGTTCCTGATGTTTAATTCCTTATATACCACTTCTGGCTTTGTTCCTTCATCTACACCCTTTGCTCCTGACATCTGAACAAACTGGTTTCCCTCACAGACCACGTCAAGCACATATTTATTATTCCTTCAAGCCTTTCTCCTTAGCTACTGAATGACTCCCACTTTCTCATAATGGCCTAGGTCAGGAGTTATCTCCTTTGTGTCTCAATTTTTTTTTTATGTCTCTCCCAACACTTGAGCACTCAGAAAACACCCTAGAGAGTAAATGATTGTTTCACAGGATTAAGAGGACTGAGGAATGCCCTTTGCACAGCAGCCCAGAGGAAGTGACTTACAGGGCCATAAAGGTCAAATTCGCAGAGACAGAGTGGAATGGTGGTGCCAGGGGCAGGATGAGCGGGGATTCAGTGTTGAGTGGGCACAGTTTCAGCTCAGGAATGTAAAATGTTCTCTAGGTGGATGTCGGTTAATGCTGTACAACATGAATACACTGCATTGTATACTTGAACATGGTTAAGGTGGTAAATAGTGTCAGGCATGTTTTATCACATTTTAAATAAAATAAGGGTCTCTAGCCCCATACTGCTTTCACAGTCCTGCTTGTCCTTGGAATTTTCAGGGATGGTTGGAATGTGAGGTAGGTGTGAATTGCTTCTGAGATAGTCTGGGAAAATAAGGACGCATTGGGGCAGCTTGCCAGAGTCAGCTGACAAATGGCTGAATAGTGACACGGGACAAGTGTGAAGGCAAATTACAACAGCTTCAGAATCTGATTTGGGAAAATGATGACACATATCTGAGAAAAATGGTGAGTGTGGAGGACGCTGCAGAAAATGTCTATTAAATGAAAGCATATGTACTGCACCTCCGAGGGGTGAATAACTCAACATACCAATGAGGTGGATTTTGATCAAAATTAATACATTTTAAATGTTTTAGTGCAACTCCATCACATTTATTCTTCTCTCCCTTTTTTCTTTTTCTTTTTCTTTTTGGAGGTGATGGGGATCAAAGCTAGGCCCTTGCACATGTTAGGCAAGTGCTCTACCATTGAGCTATATCCCCAGCCCCTTCTTTAGAAGATAGTAAGTATGTACTAAAGAGGGAAGAATTTTCAACATATACTCTTTTAAAAAGTGTTTATAATTTCGAACAAAAGGCATCACCACACAATTAAATGTGGACCATTCCATCATTTTGAGAAGTGTATAGTAAGAACACCAATATGCAAAAAGAAGTAACACAGAAGAGTGGAGATGAATTAGGGGTGGAAGGGAGGATCACAAGCCAGAAAAGAGCAGAGTCATTGAAACAAAGTTTTTCCATCAATTTAACTTTCTCCAAGGAGACACAAAAATAAGGACATAAGAGAGAAGAATAAAACGTTATATGGGGAAAGTACTTATTACTTATGACTTTGGGGAACATAAAACTGCAAGTTCAGTAAATAAATTTTAAAAAGCCCATTTCTGAAATGTCAGACAAATTTGGGCTTTCGGAGAACCAAAATATATGTGTTACATGTCTGAAATAGCTTGTCCTTAGTTCCCTCTATCATTCCTTAATGGTCTTTAAAATAAAACAGGTCTACCAGGTTGGTTCCTTAGTGATTCAGGACTTACCAATACTGAAAGAAAATCTGCCTACCAGGTGCTAAAATTTAATTAATGAGTGCATTCATTAGTGATGCATTTATTTAAATCTCATACTGCTAGACACTATTTTAAGAACTGAGATGACTAAGGACAAGAAAGGATCATCTGTCCTCAAAGAACTCGCTCTAACTGGAGATCATCTGTCTGTCTGTCTACATATATGCCTTACATAATATATAACTAATAATAAATATAATGTGCTAAGTACTTTAATGGAAATTTGAAAACAAAACACAATAGAAAAAAAGAAATGGAAAGACCAACTCAGCCCCTATGTGAAGGGTGGTGGGCATGGACTTGGTGAAGGAGAGAGAAGAAAGAGAAATCCAGGAAGGGGAGACTTCAAGGAAAAGAGGATAAATGAGCTGGTCCTACAGGATAAAGAGAAAGCGTGTGGTAACAAGGGGCAAGGTGAGACAGGTGCTGGTTGAATTTTCATAGAACTTGAATAAAGAATCTGAACATCACAACAGAGTTATAGTGAGAGAAGGGATTAAGAACTTTTTCTTAAAAGGGCTGGACAGTAATTAGGCTTGTGGGCCATGTGGTCTTCATCTAAACCACTCGATTCTGCCACTGTAGCACAAAAGCAACCACAGATGATATACAGCTTATTGGGCATTACTGAATTCTTTATATGCTTGTGTTTGCAGTGCTGGGAATTGAACTCAGGACCTTGTACATGCTAGGCAAGTGCTCTACCACCAGAGTGGCTCCACATCCCTAGGCTGATATGGCTGAGTTGGAACAAAACTTTACAAAATCGGGTGGCTGGCCTGTGGGGTTGCAGGTTGCTGACCCGTGGCCTACAGAAACTCCAGAGACAGTTAAGAAGGAGTCTAGGCAAGAGATAATGATGGCCTGAAACAGGGAGAATGGAAACAATGAAGAAGAAACAGCTGTGAGACATTTTTAGCAAACAGAACAAATAGAAACTCATGAACGAAGACTCGAAGGAGATGAAGTCAAGATAATATCAAGGACTTCAGCCTGAGTAAACAGTGATGCCTTTAACTGAGGTAGTCAAACCAAAGCTAGAGGCATGTTTAAATTCTGGGAATCACTGAAGAAGGAATTCCTTTACTCATTTAAAGCCGAAGGAGGGGTCTTGATTCAAGTGGTCCGTGGAAAAAGTGTGGCAAAAACCAAGGTTTATAGCTCCTAAATTCACCTAACAGGCCTAGTTAAGGCGGAGTAAGCACATTCATTGTCTTCCCCAGTGATTACAATTAAATATCCTCCAGTGCAACTACTGGAGGATTCTGAAAAGTAAGAGCAGCTAGTCTGAGGAGGGAAACCAACACTCAAAGAATGATCACAATGTCTTGAGTTCTGTTTTTATTTTTTGCCTCCTGTATCTCCAGGTTAAGACCTCTCATCTCTTGGAACTACAAATGGGAACAGTCAGCAAAGGCTTGAAGATGAGCTTTCCTCGTCAGACAACTGCACAGAAGCCTCGCTGTGGGATGGAGATCATTAGACTCTAGTGGTCCCTCCTTGAGTTAAGTCCTAGGAACAAAGCTGCAAACTGCAGTGGTGGCAGGGGGAGCAATGGATTGGCAGCAGTGCTGTAATTGTCGGGAGTACTTCAAAGCATTTGGAGGATCTAGCCTTGATTTTACAGCCAGGGTACTAGGAAACAGAGTCCCTGGGAGATAGGAAGAGTAGGGAGGATCCCAGAGAAGAGAGAGCTTGAGAGAAGGATATTTTAATTTTATATGTGAACTCTTGAGTAAATCTCCCAGGTGCACATTTGTAGAGTGGATCATGCTGGGCACAACCAAGACCTTGAGGCATGAACAATGGTATACACCATTGTCAGGTTCCAGAACAAATCCAGAAGAGTGGATCAATGGCTTTAAAGTCAAGTTGACACTAGAATCACAAGCTGTAGAAGGTGGTTCACACCTTGAGATTTTTATCCTAACTGGATTGACAGCTAAACTATAAAACATCAACATTCTCTGGAAGATTTTAACAAGATACAGAGTCTCATAATGTTTAAAAGGTCCAGGAAATAACCCAAAATTACTTGACCTTCAAGAAACCAGGAAACTAAACAGCTCTCAGAGGGAAAAGGTAATTAATAGATGCCAACCTCAAAATGACTCACATATGTTAGAATTATAAGCAAAGGACTATGAGTCAGCTATTATAACCACATTCCATGTGGTATATGTAAACACTCTTGAATGACTGAGAAGAGAGAAATTCACTGCAAAGAAACTGAAGCTATAAAAAGAAAATAACCAAGTGGGAATTTTAGGATAGAATAATACAATAACAAAGCAAAAAGTTTACTAGAAAGGCCCAACAGCTGGATGAAGATGACAGAAGATAATCAGTGGACCTGAACATGAATCAATAAAATTATCCAGTCTGAACAACAGAAAGAAGAAAACTTTGGTGAGCAGAGCACCTGGAATCTAGAAACAACAGCAAAAAGCTTAATAATTATATCTTTATAGTCTCAACAGAGAGGAGAAGAATTAGTGTAAAAAATATATTTGAGAAAATAATGCCTGAAAACTTCCTCAGATTGATGAAAGAAATAAATGCAAGGATTTAGGAAGCTCAGCAAACCCAAACTGGTTAAACATAAAGGAAATCAGGTCCACACATATAATCAAACCACTGAAAAACAAAGGTAAATTCTTTTTTTTTTTTTTTTTTTGGTACTGGGGATTGAACTCAGGACCTTGTGCTTGCAAGGCAGGCAGTGGAACCACTGAGCTAAATCCCCGGCCGCCCAAAGATAAATTCTTGAAAGCAACCAGAAAGCAGACACATATTACAGTAGATACTTTAAATGACTACATATTTCTCAACAGAAACCATACAGGCAAGTAGACAATGGAACAACATTTTTAAAGTATTGAAATGAAAATATTCACCCAGACTTCTGTACCCAGCAGACATATCCTGCAGGGATAAAGGCGTGGATCTGGAATGTCCCCAAGGCCCAGGTGTTAAATGGTTGGTTCCCAGCTTGGTGCTATTGGGGGGGGATGGAAACTTTAAGAAGAGGAGCTAAGTGGAAGATTTTAGGTCACTCGGAGTGTGCTCTTGAAGGGAATTATAGGATGTCTTCCTTTTTCTGTCTCATGTCCTGGTCCTGAGGTGAATGACTTTGCTTCGGTTTGCTACTTGCTCCCAGCTATCAAGTGCCATCTCACCACTGCAGGCCCCAAAGCAAGAGGGCCAACCACCCAGGGAGTGAAACCATCAAAACTGAGAGCCAAAATAAACTTTCTGCTTTTTAAGTTATCAAAGGTATTTTGTGACAGTAATGGAAAACTGAGTAACACAAAGTACATTAAAGACATTCTTAGATGAAGGAAAACTAAGAGAATTCTTTATCATTAGATCTCCTTTAAAAGAAATACTAAAACCAGTTCTTCAGGTTGAATGAAAATAACAGAGGAAAACTGAGGACTTCATGAAAGGAAAAAGAGTAACAGAAATGGCCAATAAGTTAAATAGACCATTTTTAAATTCTTTAAAATAGGTCTTAACTGTTGAAATCAAAATCTATGACATTATTAGATATTTAAAATAGGTTTGAGTGTTGAAAATAAATGAAAAAATATGACACCTGATAAAGTTTTTAATGTAGGTAGATGTCATACACATAATATATACAACAAGGTGGGAGGACATTGGGGTCTACATAGTTGTATAACTCTCATCTTTAAGTGGAAACACACCAATTCTAAGTAGATTATAAAAGTTATATATATATTTCCTAAGAGCAACCTTTAAAAAGTGATGCAAAAAGATATAGTAAAAAAAAAATAGAGGACTAAGAACAGTGGTAGCAAACCTATGGCACGTGTGCCACAGCTGGCTCTTTGCTATCATTGAAAGCTCTAAAAGGTTCGCCATCACTGACTTTGAAACATTCATCCAATTTCCAATTAAAAATACAATGCAACTCTAGGGCCGGGGATTTAGCTCCATGGTTCCGCTGCCTAACCCTGAAAGCGCAAGGACCTGCGTTCGATCCCCAGTAAAACAAAACAAAACAAAACAACACTACAACTTTAAAGCAGAAATCCAAGAGTCCTCAGCTGTAATTACAAAAAGGTGAGGAGTTATCATGTCTAATGTATCAATATATAGCCTACTTCCCCCAGTCTGAGCCAAACACAGAATTACCTGTAAAGTTCTGAGCTTTGAGATGCAGATCATAGAGTTTGTGGATGTAGCGTATATACATCTCTTCCTTGTTCAGTTCAGTCTTATAAAAGTTCTGGAAGAATACAGAAAAAGTCTTATAAAAGTTCGGGAAGAAAGAGTTCTGTGATCCCCAGCAGTCAAACCTCCAAATATTTTCCTTTTACTTTGTTGATGCCAAGACAGCTTGTCTTGAGCCAAGAGAACTGATGCATTTTTCCATGCAGGTATCATTTTAAAAATGAAATAAAGGGCTGGGGATTTAGCTCAGTGGTTTCCCTGCCTGCTGCACAAGCGCAAGGACCCAAGTTCGATCCCCGGTACCAAAAAAAAAAGAAAGAAATAAGGAGGGCCAGTGACAGATTTCCAATTAAACACTGCCTGTGCTAAATATTACTTAGTAATTACAGGATAAGCTGGTAACTCTAGGGTTATAATGAATGATTTATATTTTTTTACTTTCTACTTTTTTTAGTCTATCAACTGTACAATCAGCTTATTCAAATAAAAATATTAAAAGTATGAAATCGATTAACCTTTTCATTTAGTTTACTGATTGATACTCAAAGAAGAGTTGTTTTAAACTTTGAATTTCAAATATATTTTCCTCTAAAGAAAAAAGTCTAACACATATAGATAAGGATGAGCAAAAACAATGTAAAAGCACCCACAGTCCTGGAGAATTCTGTAAAAAAGAGTAAGTAACAATTCTCTTTATTGTTAAAGTGGTTATTTTTCATTTTATACTTGTGTTAGAGGTAAACATTTCCAACTTATGTCTAAAAACATAAAGGGACAATAGCTTTTTATTTCCAATTATTATGGGGCATGCTTATTAAAATACTTTATTTTTTTAAAATCTGGGTCTTAACAAAATTTCTCTAAAACATTTTAACAACTGTTACCAACCATTCAATTTTCACTTATCTGGACATATATGCTAACATTTTTTAGGCACCCACATCTACTCCTTCCCCACACTAGAAAGTACATCAGTCCTCACTGAACTTAGTAAACACAGGAGCAAACATATATGAAGTTGACTCTAGCAAAAGCAGGCTTCAGGGAATCTCTAAGTGAGACTCTTGGAGTGAGCAGATCTTTGTACGTTAGGAATTCCCTGCTCACAACACTTAACTGTTATCATTACTTATTGTTGTGGTTTTGACTGATGTTGCCTGGTGTACAAATGAAGGAAATGAGTAGCAGAGGATGACAAGGTTTTCAACGTGAAAAGGCCAGCAGTACTAAATGTTTCTGAAACTGATTAGCCAAACAGAACTTTGGTAAGGGTCCAAACTAGCCAAAATGGCTGCTGAGATTGTGATTTGGGCTTGAAACCAGTTAACCTCTATCAAATGTACTTTCTGCCCATTCTTCAGTCTGGGGGCTCTTCCAACCCGAAGACACTGACATTAAGTTGAATGCATCATAAAAAAAGTATATAGATAGATAGATCGATAGATAGACCTAGTTCATACCATTATCCTCAGCGTCTCCTTTTGTTTCTTACAGATGTTGGCATTCTTTAAAAACCTAAGTAAATAATGCTATTCAAATTTCTCTCATTATAACTGAAATCATTTTAATTAGCAAGAATTGTTGTACCCTAAACACAGTCTAACAACCCCACAGCAGGTTTTTACGTTATTAAAGGGCGATTTGCTCTAATAGCTTTCTGGTAAGAAGCTGCTTTCTTCAGAAGAAAAATAAGCGATCGCTCTGTAAGTGAGTTTTTCTTCTTAAAAAACATCTTTCCAGTCAGCAGATGAGAATCTTTGACATATGTCTAGCAAAACTTGTGACACAGAACAAAATAATAATTACATTTCCTAGTATTACTCATGTCAAATATTATGCATTTTTGCCAATTAACACTAGAGTTTAATTCATCTCATAGGGAAAGCCAAAGCTCTCCTGAAGAGGGTCTGGAACTGATCCTTCCAAAGAATTAAGAAAAATCTCTCACAGGAAGTGAGTAGTCGAAGAGAACCATATTGCTGCTAGTAAACATCAAGAACTTTCCATATGGAGTAGAAGCTTAAAAGATTAGCTTCAAAGTGATATATTTGGTCCTTTAATAAGTATTCTTGTGCTGGTTTGAAACTGGAACGTCTTTTGAAATGTTAACATTTTCTATAAAGACTTTTTTTTTTCTTTTGCTATGTTATCCGGGCTAGCCTTGAACTCATAATCCCCTGCTTCAGCCTCCCAAGTGCTAGAATTACAGGCGGGTACTATCAAGCTTGACTGTGAAGACTATTCTTCACTGAAAAGCAGCAGTATGAACTTTTGTCTTAAGGGATCACTGATGGGGCCACTGATTTTATTATGACTCTGGCTTATTCCTGCTGGGAGACCACAGCAAACACATTTAGGGCAAAGTATTAATGCTTTCACCCATGGAAATGATCTCTCCTTTTATACAAGTTGAGGAAATGAATCCAGGGACTGCGTTAATTTGTTCACCTCCAAATGGAAGGCACGTGGGAAAGAAAATGAAGGCAACAGAAGAGGATTCGTCTGGGAAAAAGCCAAGGCTTTTGCCTTGAGGTTATTTACGAGACTTTGTGCCTGGAGCTGGACTACAGCCAGGGTGAAAGAGTCCATCTAAAGCACACAGAGCGTGTGGCTACTGGCCCCAAACAGGGACATACAAGCAGAGACATGGAAAAAGCTGAGGCTGAGGTTCTCGGCCATGCTGAGAGACTGACAAAGCAGGCAAAAAGTGGGGCGCTGCGGGAAACTTGACATAGGGGATGATGATGTTCAAGGCCAACCATGACTCTGGGGAGAGGTAAGGGGCAGGCACGCTGAGTCTGGGCTCATGGCCTGGATACCGCCGTTGAGTCTAAGGAAAGGATTATGGAAGGAAGTGCATAGTACACAAGCAAGATGTAGCCTGACAGAGGATGCTCAGGTCTCACTATCTTTAGGGACTACTATTGGAGGTGGAGATGCAACAATTAAATTACAAATGAGGAGGAAGAGGTGGGTGTGGTAAAGAAGCATACGAGTCATATTCAGAGATGTAAAGTTGTGTAGCAGAAGATTAGGAAAATGAATCACAAGAAAATGAAAGTTGTGAGCTTTGCAGAGGGACTGTAAGAGGAATAAACAAAATCAAAAGACAAAACCAATGAACTATGACAAGACTGAATCAAAGTGGGGGCAAAACAAAATTTCAAGGTGCAAGCAGGGAGAACAACGCAGCCTGATCAGACTGAGAATAAGAACTGTGCGGGACTTAGAATAGATGGTGTGGTTTTAAGTATTCTGTAAAGTGTAAGAAAAAGAAACTATGATATTCACAAATTTAGAGTGGAAGCACTCACTCATCTTGCATTTCAAACTTGAGCAGAGGAAATTATCAAAGCATTAATTTACCCTATATTAAAATGTGAAAAATATGTATCATCATTCCTTTCATCTGTGGTGAGAATACTATTTAATAACAGGGTGGACGACACTTGGTATAAATTTTGATTTGCTCAGGATAATTCTGTTTTAGACTGCTATCCTTACATAATATTTAATTTTACTCTCAAAAATGCCCTACCTGGATGATAAATTATATGGTCAACCTGGTCATAATGCAAATCTTAACAATAGTGCTATTATGAATTCAATTTGCAAAGAAGCCAGTGAGTGAAAATTAGTGTGTTGAGCAGAAAACTGCCATTAGTGCACAAAAGAGGAGATCAGCAATGTTTACCAAAATGTAGCATGAATGTAACTGGGACGAAGGAGAAGGACAGAAACTGTTGACACAGAAATAGAAGGACGTCAATCTGGGCAATTTGTGTTTTCATCTCAGGAGAGCAACAGAAGACGGTCAGAGGTGAGCAGGGTGACGGGAGGCGTCCAAGTCCCTCTGCCACCCACCCAAGCCTACAGACAGTCTGGGGACACAGCCCACGTGTGGTAAGGTGCCCAGCGGAGGACCCTCTGGGCTTTCATTCAACCTGAAGCTCACTATGTTTCTTTTAAAAACGTTTCTGAACTCTTCTAAGAAACATTTGGGGAGAAAAGGCATATTCTCTATTAAAAAATCAAAGCCCAGTGTTTCTGTGAAAAAAGAAATGTTTCAATAAAAGGGGGAAAAGGGGAAGAGGGTACTGACCAGAAGGCTAACTGTGCAGCCAATCTTTTTGCCATCTACCTCTCCCATTTTCATGCAGTCCCTAAAAAAAAAAAAGCAATGGTCAGAATTCAAAACTTCCTAGAGGAAAAGCACAGTTTGTTCTTTTGGACGGACATACACACACACACACCCACACACACATGCAAGTCAGACACCAAAGGCAATTTAAAAGTGTTAATTCAGAGAAAGGCTCCAGGGACTGAGGGTCTCTGGTGAAGAGGGGGAACCAGAGATTCCTGAGGATGTCCTTGTGCTGAGCAGTTCACTTCAAGTCAAGCCGTGATCCGTCTCTGGGGCCAGGGGCTCAGGAAGCCACAGGAGCAAGGGCGAATGTCTACACAGCTCCCAAGCTGGGGGAGAAGCAGCAGCTGGCAAGGCTGTCCATGGGTGAGCATGGGGGTTTCGCTCTTCAACTAAAAACCCAACCACCATGTATGTAAGTGGAACGAACTCCTTTCAAAGTCAAGATAACATAAACATCAAAAACTTAAGTCTAGGAAAGGTAATAGTGTGAGCTTCATGCCCTGGCCCTGCCCCTTTTTAAAGAGAATAGCACAGTGAGCACAGTGGTGCAATCCTATGATGCTGTTACGCTGCCCTCACCCTGTCTACCATCTTCACTCTAAAGTCCATGAATCCCAGGGACTTTCTAGGGAGGGGAGGTGACTCTACAAACCCGAAAAGATTACTTTACTTTTCTTAAGGATTGCCAGGAACACTAGGAACTCTCCCAGCTCAGCAAGACTTTGAAAGAGCTGTCCAAAAAACATCATGGAACGAAACAAAAAAGTCCAAATCAAAAGCTGACCTAGCTGGTTAGAAGTCCAGGGTCATATTATCAATTCTCTGAGTGGTTAACTCAAGTGAAATGTTGATGACATTCTAGTAGTAACTGGATCACAGCATATCTGGAAAATGTGAACCTGCCTTACCTGTAATCTAGCAGCCTCTCCATCAGACGAGTTACAGTGGCAATTAATGAAACGCCACTTTCCCTCCATGTTTCCCGCTCAATTTTCTTTAGTAGACTGGAAAAGAAAGAACCCAGGGCATTTTCAACATTTATTTTTATCAGTAACCATGACAACCATTTTACTTTCATCAGTACCTTAAATGCCTTAGCAACCACTGCAACATCTCACAAGTAGCACAATTTGCAAATAATGTCTTACCTAGGATAGGGACCAAATAGTGGAATTCTAATCCAGGAAGCATTGACAAAGCAAATTGATTTTCAGATTATCCAAGTCATAAAATATGAACACATGCATACAATCAGATTTTCAAAATATAAAAGTAACCCGCAGCTCAAAGACATTTTTTCCTAGCTTCTCTCTTACACTGAGGCTTGTGCCTTACAACATGATATAATACTGCAAAAAGCAAAAACAGGAGTACCTCCAAGTTTACTTGTAAGTAAGATCTTGCTTTATTCACATAAAAATGTTTTCCTACCTCTCAGTAGAATGCATCTTCATCCAAGGAATTTTACTGCAATGCAACTGCTACAGGAAAATTCTTGTACAGGCGGTATGACGTTTTGCGTTTTTTCCTTTCACTTAACATTTGCCCACTCAATACATATTGTACTATCTGTGCACTCACTCAACAGTTTCATTCATTTTGTCATTAATCACATAGGATTTGCTAAGTGGTTGTTACAGCAGATTGATGACAAGTACCCGAATCACATCTCTCCTCCTACATTTCCCCTACTCTGGTGCACCTCAGAGCACAGACACTATGTAAACACAAAATAATAACAATCATAATAATGAGGATCTGTTTTACTTTCACTTCCCCTCTTGGCAAATTAACGTTGTACTTGGCAAGGGCTTCATGATTGAACTTTCCCCAAAGATAAAAGAACACAAGCATGGTAATATGAGGATATTTCCTACTCCTCCGAATTTAATGAACATCATTTCTGTCTAAAACCTTGTTTTCCTTTCAGAAATAAGACTGAGAGAAAACATTTCTTACAAATACAAACTAAGCATATGATATATGCACTTAGTGGAAAAAGTAAACATTAAAGAAAAAAGCTATTTTGTCAAAGCTTTCGTTTGTGGCTGTGTTCTCTCCTAATTTTCCTTTCCACCCTACCTCTTTCCTTTCTATTGCCATCCCAGTGCCCAGTCTCCTGTCTTGTCTCCTCATCTGTTGCCTCCATGCTCCCAATCATTTGCTCTTCTGGTTTATTCGAATCTGTTTCCTAGATTAAGGGTGGGCGGATGGGTATAGAGATTGCATATGCAAGGGCCAGAGCATGCCTCCACTAATGTTCCAAGGGAAGACCCCCTCATTTATTTAAATGTTTTCTTTTAAAAACCTCTGAACACCACGTTAAGCTTAAATGGCAAAATGGTACTGAACAAATCCTCAAGTGAAAATCTGCCTGCCTGCCAAAGCAATGCAGGATGATGTAGAAATCTCTGCAAGTGACAGCCCACATCTATTACTTTAGAGGCTAAAAAAACAAGGAACTCAAGGTAAGTAATAATTCTAAAAATACATGGAGACTTCCTTTTATGAGTTTCATTAATTTGCACAGCCGCCTGCTGCAGTAAGGAATCATAGCTACAAAATTCTCTTATAAGAAGAAGCAAAGCTTTGCACAGGCTGTTTTCCTAACTGACTCCAGGACCAAATGTTAGGGCCAAGCCTAGAACCTATTCATCTGTGTTCTCAGCTGGGCTTGTTCCTTCTCTTGGGAACCTTGCCATTCCCCACTTTACCTAATCACACTGAGAAGGACAGGTTATCAGCAAAAAGAGAAAAATATTTCTAGATAACTTGGGTAAGGCCAAACATCTTCATCTTGGCTACAACCATGCCTTTGTGCCTGTATTCAGCATTTCAGGGACCCCATGTGACAACATTAAGAGATGTTTTCTCATTGCTAATTGATAAGGCTGCTCTGGCACATGCAATGGGACCCCACATACCGGGAAGGGAATGAACCATGGTACTGCAGGATGACATTACCCTCCCCACCTTACTGGGAACTGAACTAGGCCTTTGCATTGAGCTACATCCCAGCCTTTAATTTAATTTAATTTTATTATTTTTGAGACAGGGTTTTGCTAAACTGCCCAGGCTGAGCTTAAGTTTTCAATCCTCCTGCCTCAACCTCCCAGAGTGCTGGGATTATAGGCCTGCATCACATAACTGGCTGCTCTCTAGGTGCTTACTCCATAAAAGAATTGGAGATGGAGAGTGAGGTAGGGTTTAATTCTCCATAACAGGATTATCCTGAGAACATCACTCTGAAGTAGGCACCAGTGCCTGTGCATACTCTTCTTAAGCAGTCCAAAGAAAAGAGTTAGATACCTGAGGCATGCTGTTAGGTAGCTAATCCTTATCCCCAACTAGTCATAAAATATATGACCATTAGATAAAGATCTCTGAAATAATTTGGAGTCACTGAATTAGAGCAAAGAACTGAAACAGATGTCACCTCTTCTGGAAGCCCTTGAAAATCCCCTAAGATTGTAGGCAGCCCTACTATGTGCTCCTGCAGCACAACCATTGGTGCATCCCAGCCCTGCACAAGTGCCTGGCATAGAGGACTCAGCAAGTAAAAGTGAATGTGTGAATCAGGTGGCACCAGGACAAGCAGAATCTACTTCTAACACTCTATTTTGAATATTTCACATTGTGGCCTGTGATCCACAATTTCAGTGCTTTCAAAAAATATAAATTCTACTGATTTAGAAAAGATACAGTATGAGTAAATGAAGATAATGATAAGAGGGAAAGATGAGTTCTCAGGAAGGAAGGTACTATACATTAAAATCTTACTGTAAGGGGGCTATTTTGGCAAGAACTACACTTTGGAAAGTGGTGAACTACTGCCAGCCTTTTTAGCTTCTGAACAAATTTTAAAGAAGTTTTAGACATGAATTACAGACAACAATGCGAATCAGTACCATAAGGCATGTATTCCTAATTCATAATGTGTGCAGTGACTCACTGTGATTACCCTAATTCATTGTGATTTCTATAGCCAAAAATGCATGTTATTGTTTCTTGAAATATAGTTATTCACTCTCTTCTCTTAGCCCAGATAGTAATAATTATCACTTTAGAGTTGACTTATTCTCAATATGCTGATCATAAAAGCATGAAATAAAAATATTTATAGTAGTGTTTCTAGTAATGTGCTAAAAGTCAACAAAAGAATAAAATTTTCCATTGAATGAATCAAGTCCCTTAAAATAGTCCTAATTATAGAGGCTTAATATTTTAATTATTGGTTTGATTCTAATGTCAAGGTACATCTTCTATTTCAAAGTCACATTTATACACAAGCAATCCAAATTGCATGCTATCAGGCCTTTATTAAAGTAGACAAGAGCCATTACAGAACTATGCATGTATTTATTAATCTTGTGAATTTATTATAAATAATTAAACACAAATCTCAAGAGATTCATTTCATTGAGTGCTTTTTCATTTTAATTCTTTGTTCAAACCAAGGACTAGTAACAGAAATGAGAGCAGTTTTCAAAAGCAATTTATTATATCGGATGAGGTTTTAATCAGAATTCTTGCTAAACTCCAGCTGTCATGAAAGACAGATGCTTTGTACACAAGAATGAACAAGGGCTTGGTGAATAATCATTAAAAGTTCTGGTTTAATTATAGTATCGGAAGAAATTGGTGTTGTTCAGGGCTCAGTACAAAGAATGCATTTTATCACCCACCGCCACCACATGAAATCTCTATACCCATTCTTGATTTTGTCTTTCAATGTAATTTTCCTGAAAGCCTCAAGAACGACTCTGCAGCAGGCAAGGTGAAATCTACCCAACCTATCAGTCATAATATTTTTTAAGCCTATATATTAATATACCCACCATTGCAAATTAATGATGCTAAAGTGAGTTACAGAATTATGTGTTTGATCGTCTACACTAAAGCATTAATCTTTAGTTCTAGGTGATGACTGAGCATAAAAATAAAAGCATATTTTTGTAACAGAAAAGCATATTGCTGAATTCTGGAAGAATTGCAAACAATTTCCAGGATCAATGTGCCAATTCTTCCTTCAAAAAGAAATACTTTGTAAGTATACCAGGTTTGAGAATGACTAAGATCTATAGGAAGTCACAGAGAAAACAAGTGCCAAAGGGAAATTCCAAAGCACTGAACTGTTCCCACATGTCCTGTCTGGCCATTTATACACTGGGCATGAACGCTTGGTACAAGTGTACACCTGTGACCACATTATACTGGTAGGAACCACTTCAAAGTCCCCTTGTACCACTCCAATATTTCTTTCTCCTCCAAAACAAAGAATTCACTAAAAAATTACTCGCCTCTCTGATAGTATAATAACAAATATTTAGGAAGCAATTAATAACCCTGAGCAAACAATCAGTATTGATGGATTAAGTCAGGTGCTGAAGAACAGATGCAAATGAGGTTAACTTTCCAACAGCTAATCGGCCAAGGGGATCTTGCTTTGGAAAGCACTGAAGACATTACAATCACACCCCTATTCTCCTCTCCCACTCATAACCCTACTTAAAATCTTTATCTTGCAGTAATTTTTTTTTACATTATTAACCATGAAAAGAGTGAGATTTGTTATGTAACACTCTCGACCTGTCCTAATCAGAGATTAAAATAAGGAGACACGTCTAATCATCAACATAATAAAGTCCATTCACCAGAGTTAGGCAATTATCCTTTATTTCACACTCCACAAAGACAAAGCACTCCTGTGAGACTCAAGCTGTCCTTGCAGCAATCAGCTACAGTGGTGCAGAGCAGCTCAGGACTAACACCAAATTCCCTCAAGAGCAGCAACTTGAGATAGACATGTTACTCACATACTGTTGAAGAGCTCACGGTACGTTTCATCACCTTTGCCTTCTGACATCAGGCTGTCCAGTTTGTCAATTAACTTGGCTTCCACCTGAAACATACCCCAATATTATTCTCCTTTTCCTCCCTTCCATGAGTAGGATTTCTCGTCAAATTAAAAGATATGTCTGCATGTCAGGGAAAAAGCTGTAGTATATTTTGTGAAAGTGACATCCGCCATGGTTAATAGCAGCCATTGCTTTGGAATTCTAGGGGGCTAATTTAGAAGGCGTTAACATGACTTCAACTCCTGGCTGGGTAGCTTTTCCGGCTGCCAAAGACATTTATCTATCTGTGATTTAAACACAAATGCTTACAATCCTATTTAAACATTTGAATTTCTTTTTAAGGACTATAAAAACTGGCAAGTCCTATTTCTTTTTTCCTTACATCACTACATATAAGAGCGTCAGCAAATTAGGATGCCCACATACATTAATTTAAATCTCTGATGTGTTTTATATCTGTTTTCCTTCCTAAAACAGTTCGAGGTTCCACTAAATCTTTGCTGAAGTTGAGAACTTGTCCTATCCATGTACAAATGGTAGGCAGATAGAAATGTTCTAAGTCAGCAATAAGCAATAGAAGAGAGAAAGGACATATTTCCTGAAAACTGTAGTCAAAACATTTATGTTTTCAAGGATGTAAATTCCTTGGAACTTGAATATCAGAAAAGGAAAAATATCCCTTCATCTATCTGAGGCAGGAGAAGGAAGAGAAACTCCCCTATGGCCTGAAAGTTCAAACAATTAGGGATTGGAGGGAGATGTGACTTTGACAAAGGACTGAGCTCAGTTCTTCTTTTAAACTAAATTGCAACCAAGAGATAAAGACAAAGAAGGAAAGGGGGACCCTTCACCAAGCACAATTTTAAAAAGCCTTTTAATCACTTATTAGCTCTCTTGAAAATAAATGTATACACTGATTATGAGTGAGATGCCCATGCTTAAGGGTCTATGCATGCAAACAAATCACTTGTATGGTTGGTTGACGGGGATTCCTAAAGTGTGAGGAAGGCTTCATTTGGAGAAGCTCAAAGGATGGCCGTTAACCTGTGGGCAGACAGGCTGGTGCAGTGAATCTGTGAACAGACAGTAGACCTACTATCTCTAAGTGCAGGGGCTTCAATGGCAAAAGCAGCTGATTCCTTATGAGACCTGGTTTTGTAACAAGACTGTCTCCTCAAAACTGGAGCAGCACTATTAGAAACTAAGTCAATGAGAAATGGTAGGTTCATCCCTGGGGAATTTCCTTTGTGAGCATTTCAACACTACTTTATCCTTTAAATTAATTTTCCGTGCTTCAAGCTAAGAGCAATAAAACATACTGTGAATAAAATGCTCAAAGCTAAGTCATTTACCAAACACAATGTGCAGACCACTGAGAGTTCAATGATTTTAAGAATCATTAACCCTCGGATTCCTCTGTGCCGTGTCCAACCGGGAGCAAATAGTGTCTGTAAGCTCTTAAATACAGACCTGGGCAATCAAAGATCTTTTCAATGAAAGGAATTAAATGGTTTTTCAGAGCTTCCCTGGAGGCTCAGGGGAATACAGGATTGGGAGAAGCATACAAGGCCACGTGGTGTGGGAGGGGACAGGAGGCCTAGAACCCGGGCCTGCTGGCCAGGGTCCATTTCCCATCTCCAGCTGAATCGAGAGGTTCTGGGACCCTTGAGGAGAAGCGAAGCTCTCCCAACTGTTCCCGGGAGCACCGTTCCTACCTGTTTAAAGTTGCCACTCCGCCTCTGCTCCCAGTCCATCATATCATGGAAAATAGGAATCATGACGTTGCGGAGATCTGGCTGTGGTATCAGGGTCACTTCCAGGAAGGGGCCGATCAGAGCTGGGATGAAATGAAGTTTGTGTTCTCCTAAGTTGAATAAAAAATTTGTTTCAGTAGAAGTAGTCTTAAATAAAACTGCATAAAATTAATTTTATAAAATTTGTTTAAAACGGTTGCCACAAGAATTTGTAGACAGTTTAGAGATAGAATATATAGAGATAGTAAGAAAATACAAGATAGTAACCCATTAAGATGTAACTGAAAATTATATCTAAATAATCAAGAATTGGTTAGGTACATTATTGTACATTCCTAAATTAGAAATGAGGGGGAGGGCCAAAAAAAATTAGAAATGAAGCTAAAGAGAGATACATGTGAAGGTTTTCAGCATAATTATACCCCCAAATGTTACAAACAGTCATTATCTGTGAGTGGTGTGACTACAAGTGATTTTTTTTTTTTGAGACAGGGTCTCACATTGTAGCTCAGGCTGGTCTTGAACTCACCATGTAGTCCAGGCTGGCCTCAAACTCTCAGCAATCCTCCTGCCTCGGCCTCCCCAGGGCTGAGATTACAGGCATGTGCCACCATGCCTGGCTACAAGTGATTTTTTTTATGTGAAAAAAGGTGATTCTTATCTGTATTATATAATTTCCTATTTTAAAAACATAATACACAACCTAAATGAAAAGTTCAGTGGCAGCCACAATGAGTATTAACTATTTTCTAAAAAGACTAAAACATAACAATAGTGAACTCAAAATGCTGCATCACCAAGTGCTAAAAGGTATGGTACTGAAAGCTCACAGGAAAGGAATATAAAGAGCAGAATGGACATAGATAATTTCATGTAGGGGTGGGCGTGAAGCTCATCACCCTAACCTTCTATGTTAAATCTCACGGAAGTCTGTATTTTTATAATAAGAATAGGGAAGCTGGATGTGGTGATATAGGCCTGTGATCCCAGCACTTCGGGAGGTTGAGGGAGGAGGATCTTAAGTTTGACTTCAGCATGAGCAATGAGTGACTTAGCAAGACCCTGACTCAAAATAAACAATAAAAGGGCTGGGGAATGTAGCTCAGTGCAAAAGCTCTAGGTTCAATCTTCAGCACATCCCACCCACGCACACACAGAATGCTTGCCATGAAAAATACATTTCTTAAGAGCTAACCTTCAGCATCGTGGCTACACCATACGACACTGAAGTATCCGATAAAAGCCCAAGAACAAGCTGGGAGGCTGAGTAGAAGACAAACTAGTTTTACAAAAGAGGGCATTTTCCTCCTTCAGGGAAATCAAGAGGTGACGGGGGCTGATCGAGGCTTTTGGAAAGTTGGAAGGGACCACAGTATCAAATGATGTGACTCACTAGTGATAACAGTGGACAGTTGTCACTCTGTGGCAGGCATTGTTCTGGCTGCTTTATACATATAATTTCACTTCTCCCCCACAAAAAATTCAGGCAGCAGGAACTACCACCTCCCACCTAGATAGAAGGGAACTAAAATCCTGGGAAGTGAAACAACTTGTCCCAAGCCCCTCAGCCAGTAGCTAGGGTGGTCAGCATTTGAACCCAAGTTAAGTTTGAACTCTTTATCACTATTCCATGGATGGGACTCAACACAGGCCTTTAGACTTGGCAGAAGAGTAAGATGAAAGGAAACCCGATTAGGAATTAAAGAGTAGCCAGGGATTTGGCTCAGTGGTTTCTCTGCCTGCTGCGCAAGCACAAGGACCCAAGTTCGATCCCCGGTACCAAAAAAAAAAAAAAAATAGAATTAAAGAGTAAAGAAAGAAAAAGCACTGGCAAGGATTGCCAGTTTTTCATCTCACAGCTGTGAGAGGGCAAAGGCAAGAAAGCAAATGAGAACTTGGGTGGGAGGGAAGAGGGGCTTTCTTCTTTCTGAATGTAGGATGTAGTCCCATATGCTGCCTGGCCAGCAAGCTGTCCTTTGGTGAAGTATTTATCTGTCCTTCCTTGTGGTTGGAATGGGGATGGACTTTTCCACCTGGCCTCCAGAGTAGACCTCTAACCTGAGCCTTGTGCAAACATCAGCTTTATTTCTGGCCCCAGGGACTGGTTTCTGATGGGCACAACACGCCATGGGCCAAAGTGTGGCCCTTAGGAAGGGGGAGACAGGCTTGAAGCCAACAGGAGCTCCTCCCACAGACCAGGGAGAGCCCCCTGAGCCTAGGTCAGCACACAGAATGAAGGCAGTTAGGAAATGGTAAGCCCTGTGTTCTCTAAAAACTGTCATGCCCCAAGCCAGGTCTACCTGCAGGCTTCCCAGCTACATAAGTCATGTATTTCTCTAACATGAGTTTAATTTAGGAATTTGGGGCTTTGATTTTAGCAAAGGCAACTAGCAGAGGTCTGATATACCAGCTAGGATAGAAGCACCAGTCCCCTCTGTCAGAGATCTGCTGAGTGGCCTCTTGCCCACGCCTGGAGACCAATATAGCAATGTGGAGATGGAGGCTCTGCACTTCTGGGAGTTTGAATTCCCTTTGCATGTTCGTGCACTTTGACAGAAGCCACTGCTCGGAACGATCTTCTATTAGAGATACAGTATCAACTTCGTATCAACTTCCTGACCACAGTTAGTGATGCTGTCCCAGGGTCCTGGGGTGCGTATCTGCTTTAACAAGGAACTAGATCTCTTTGCCTTTGTCCTGTTCCTGAGTGCTCTACAGGATTGAAATCCTCATGGTCTCTACTGGCAATATGCCCACACTTTTGCTGGTACAGACAGAGAGAGCAATCTGTCAAACCCTCATTCTCAGGACAGGGTGTCCCACTGAAACCGCATATTGACAGGGAGTGCCCCTCTATCAAAATTGGGAGCCACTTTGATTTTTACCTTGGGCTTAGTTTCAGTGTGAATTAAAGTGCTCAGACAAAGGGCTCTAAGCGTCCAGACAGGGATACAGCCCTGGACCCAACCTGCAGGCCCCTGCCCATCTGAAAGTCCCTTTAATTTCCATCACTGAAGTCACACAGTCCTTTCCTGTCTCACTGAGGTTTCACCAATGGTAACAATTGTTTTTTTCAGTCTCTAAATTACTTATCCGTACCCATTATGCATGAAGAAGAAATTTGGCTTATAATTCCTGTGAGTTCCTACCTTTACTTTTGACCTAGGTAATCCTTTGTCTTCCCCAAAAGACTGCTTTGTTATCCACATCAGAGCAAGAACACCTCAAAAGAAACTTCCTTGTTAAATGTTTTTTTCCTAAAAAAAAAAATCCTTTCAAGACCCACATACTCACTGAAATAGCAATTCATTGTTCTCTTTGCTTCCTCCCCACTTCTTCCCAACATATAGGTTTCAAGCAGGTAACCAGCAGCTAGCATTTGCAATTCCTTCCCTCAGTTATTTTTGTCAGGGCAGAAAGCAGAGCATGCTGAACTCAATCACTCTTACTGTCACTTGTAAAAGCTGAAACCCACTATTTATTCAAGTAAGAGAAACAAAGGCAAAGAGGGAGACATTCCTGTTTGGGTAAAGGCTGGCAAGCCCTAAAATGAGCAAGTTTTACATCTGTCCTGTGACCCTGACCGGCAGACAGCTCCTGCAGCTCACACTGGCCATGGAGGGGCCTTGGAAGGGACCATGAAACGAAGGGACCATAGAGGGGCAAAGGCCAGCTTAGCATTTGACTAGGAGCCTCAGCAGAGCCTCTCTGCTCCCTGCACACCACGAAGGACACCAACCTTTACACAGCTTTTGGGTGTATGGGAAGAAAGAGAGTGAAAGGAGGAATATACAATAAATTAAATTTACTGCCAGCCCAGATAGTTCTTCCATGCCTCAGTTGGTAGAATGAGATTTAGAGCTACAATGTTACTGTCTTAGTTTTTAATCATTCTTGAACATCCTTTGGCTTGTCCATTGAAGATCATCATTAGTATGTATTTTATTTACCAACATTTGCTTCAGAATTTTGAATCTCCTTTTGGAAAAAATCTCTTGTTTATAGACATTTTAAAATCCAATTTTCTTCTTTTCATAATTTTCAATGTATACAAAATAACAGAATAATAAAACAAATACACCATCTAGCCTCATAATTATGAAGATTTTTGCTATTTCTGTTTTATCTAACACTCCAACTATTTTTCTTTAGACGATTTTAAAGCAAGTCTAGGACATATCATTTTACTTGTACAGGACATCAGTAAGTATCTTCAATATACAAGACATTTATGATTATAAGAATCATAGTGCCTTTATCTTAAACGTTAACTCCTTAATTAAAAATGCAATCGATATTAAAATTTCTCTGATGACTCATTTATAATTGTTTATTTTAATCACAATCTAAACAAGATCCATACACTATTCTGTAGCCTTAAAGAAAAGTCAGAGAGCAGCCACACCTCCATTTAAATTATTGTGCAAGGAT
This sequence comes from Heterocephalus glaber, assembly GCF_053883595.1. NCBI lineage: Eukaryota > Metazoa > Chordata > Mammalia > Rodentia > Bathyergidae > Heterocephalus > Heterocephalus glaber. The sequence goes on along the minus strand of NW_028258156.1, from coordinate 17,618,932 downwards.
GCATGGAAATGGCCTTACTTGCTGAGAACACATTTTGGGAACACAGAATCTGTGCAAACCCAAACAGGCTTCCTCCTGACCACTGAAAATTTAATTCCTATTGAACCAGCAAGGCAAAATTTTGAGCTATGTATGGCAACAACAAACTAAACTTCATTTAAATGATTTCTTATTAAACCATAGACTTAGTATACTTTCCCCATCTCTAACTGCCAGCCACATGGTCTTGTTTTGAAGTATTTAGGGCACCTGCTACTTGGGCTGTTGGAATTTTATATTTATGCACACAGAACAGCCTGCTAGGGAAGTATTGATTTTTCTACAGCAGTTACAAGACTCTGTGTTTGCAAATGTAGCACAGAAAGCTCACTTTATATTTAGTAAGAATTTGAGTTTACCCAAAAATAGAAAGAAAAAAATTTACCCTTGCTACAAGATGAGGTCCTAAAGGGGGTACACAGTAGTAACAAACCTCTGTCTTTACAGACTAGTCTGTAGGTATTAGTACAAATTGGAGAAATTTGGTAGGGAAAATATGTACCTTTTCCTCTTAACAGAGTATTTTTAGTCCTTCAACTTAGATAATGAAAATCTGAGGAATGACTCATTTCAGAAAGGGTGTTCACTTATTACTTTACTTTAGCTGGTCTTTACTTGTCAAAATTAATTATTTTATCAAAACCTCAATGTGATGTCATCCCATTAGGCTGGCGACTATAAAAAAGTCAGGAAGTAACAAGTGTTGGCCAGGATGTAGAGGAAACTAGAACCCTTATGTTCTGTTGATAGGAATGTAAAATGGTACAGCAATTATGGAAAACAGTACGGTAGTTTCCCAAAAAAATTTAAATAGCATTACCATATGATCCACCAATCCTACTTCTGGACATATACCTAAAGGAACTGAAAGCAGGTTCTCAAACAGACATCTGTGCACCCATCTTCAGAGCAGGCTTACTCACAAAACCCAGAAGGTGGAAGCCACCTAAGTGTCCACTGATGGATGAATGGACAAAAGAAAATAACACAGTCCTATGATGGAATAGTATTCAACTTTAAAAAGGAAGGAAATTTTGACACATTTTAAACATGGATGGATCTTGATGCCATCATGCTAAGCACAATAAATCAGTCACAAAAAGAGAAATATTGTATTATTCCACTTCTGTGAGGTACTCAGAGTAGCCAAGATCAGAGATAGAAAGGAGGATGGTGATTCCAAGTCTAGAGAATGAGAGGAATGGAGAATTATTGTTTGGTGGGTACAGAATTTCAGCTTTGCAAGATAAAAAGTTTTCTAGATGAATGATGGTAGTGCTTGCATGCCAATGCAAGTGCTTCCTATGACTGAACTGTATGTGGAGGAATGGTTAGGACAGAAAAATTTTAGGTGTATTTTACCAAAATTAAAAACACTTAAAAACGAATTATTTTAATCATATGAAAAGAATAGTGCGGCCAGTGCTCCACATACCCTGGGGACAAGCAGCATAACCCAAAGTTCCAACGAAGAGCCCAAAGACTCTGTCCCCAGGATTCCCTGTGGTCTCACAGAAGAGAAAAATCCTGCTTTGTTTACTGCAGGGTTTTGTTTCTAAGCAGGTGCATTTTCCTGGAGCTGAAGCACAAACTAGCAAAGTCACTGATTCATCCCCGTGAAGAGGAAAATGAGCTCTTATGACTCTGCCCAAAAGATTCAAGATGGAGAAGTCAGACCTCACTTGGCCAAGTTCTCTGCTTAATACACACTAAATGATCCAAATATGTACTTATTCAGGAAAAAGTTCAACTGCTCTGTATCTCAAAAGTTATTATAAAAGCACATTTAATACTACTGTAAATTGTTTCACAACTTTAGAATTATATCTCTAGCACACAAAATTCAATGTCTGCTAGTGGATGACATGAGTTAAAAAATAACACAGGAAACCTAAGCAGTTCTAGGTCTCAGTGGGCTGGCAAGTTGATCACATGTAAGTTTAGGGGATATAATGACCAGATTTCAAAATCCTTCAGCTTTGTGTTTAAATGCGGTTTAGTCACTAAAGTACACATGCCTTTCCCTCACTGTCTTGAGAAGAACAAAAAAAATCAACTCATTGCTCACTTGCAGAAATCAAACCCTGCCCAAAGTTGTAGTTGGATAGGACAAGAGTGAAGACACTTTCATGTCATCATGCACTTGACTCAAATAGGTCAACTACTTTAATAAATCACAAGGAAGAATTAAAATGCAGTAACGATGAATTCCAAAAACTTGTATAGTTAACACACCAAATGAAATGTTACAGATCACTGGAAAGAGATCCTATGCCAATGAATTTTAAAACAATTTATTTTTCAAGTATTTTTCCTTTCTGTGCAACCAGATCTGTGCCATCCATTTGCTGGAATATGCTCTACATGCTGCGGCACATTAACAAAACTGGATCTAACAGTCTCTTGGCAACTGCAGATGCTTTTAAAGTCCTTTGGCTATACTCTTTATGATGACACAGGTCAATGGCTGGAAGTTTTTTTTTTCGGGGGTGGTGGTGATGCTTCAGTTAATGTCTCATGAACCTTAATCTAAATTGATGATGATTCATAACCTCAATCAGAATTCTAGAAATTTTAAGTTGTTACAGTCCCAAATTCTGAAAGGTTAGGTCATTGCTAGAAATGATGTATATAATGCTGGAGTAATGCTAGATTCTAAAACTCATCACTAATAATGAAACATATAAAGGTAAGATGATTTTATAGACAGACATCAATTTAAAGAATTATTTGTAGCCTTATTCAATGCCATAATGTCAATGACTTTCTACAGACACCTGTATTGATTTCAACATTCAGTTCAAATGTTGTCATTGGTAAATTGGCCCTCATTTCTAAACTTAAATGTAGAATGATGAGCTAGCTGTACAATGGAGGTGGCTTCTCTTTTCATCACTTACCTAGGTTTTGCCACATGCTGAAAATTTCACAGCCCATTGTTACCCGCATGTCACCATACCTGTAACAGAACAGAAGTAAAGCCTGAACAAAGAAATATTTGTGTTTTTTTAGAATGCAATCTGACATTCAGGATTAAATACAAGATGTTTTTAATTAAAGATGTTTAATGTGTTTATCTCGGTGTCTTTAAATCAAGTCTTCAAATAAACATTTTAGGAAAATGGATGTTTCATAATTTTTTTGCTGCTATACTAATTTTGAATCCTAAAAGATTCTGGACAAAAGATTTCCATAAAAATTACTTGCTGTCCTTTTGGTCATTGCTTTTCTACTTGTGATTTCCAGTAATGGCCATTCTGATCTGTGAATCATTTGGATAAACACCCTTTAAAAGGCAACATTTCCCACCTGATTATACACTGGTACTTACTTTTCTAACACCTTTTTCTTTTTGGAAGGTGTGAACATTTCCAGCTGCAGACACAACTGGTTTATAAAAATGACTGCAAGGTAAAAGTAGGAGTCCCAGATCTAAAATGAGAACAAGATATTTCAACACTATTGTGTTATAGAAATATTTACATGTAAAGTGGCATGGTATCTTGGCTGTGCTTCCAAAATGCTAAGTGGATAGAGGTTAAGTTGAAATAAGTTTGCCCATGACTTGGTAACCGTCAAAGCTGGACACAAATACATGGGTGATCATTATACTAGTCTCTACTTTGTAGAATACATGCTTTCAATTTTCTATAACAAAGAAGCAGACTAACTAAATGAGTATTAGCAATTTAAATATTCTTTCAAAGTGGAATCCTAGGCTCCATGAGCTCTCTGGTATATGTTAAATGGTAGATGTTTTGTTTTTTTATAACTAGTCTGAATATCTGCAGAGAGGCTGAAGTATAAGATGGATTACTTTATTCCTATGAAAATTCAGTTTTGGAGCTTCTTTTAATACAGAAGTTTAAAAAATGTATATTCTTCTTTGGCTACACTAATTGCCTTAAGACAATATTCAAAAGTTCTCTGTCCTGACAAATTTTCTGAGTCTAAATTTTCTTTACCAGATATATCAGAAAGAGATCAGAATGAAATTTCCTCATACAAAGTTATTAAAAACCATGTAGGCCATAATGGGAGGAAATTGTGTCTATACTGATACCATGCAAAATTAAAGACAAATAAGTTAGAATATATCAAAGAATGTTTGTAACATGTAAAGTGCTTTTACAAGTAAAAAAGAATATAAGACTGCAAGCAAAATAATGAACAAAGATGGAAAATTTGTAAGATATGAACTTTAGTCAATAACTAGTTAACAACTAATAATTAGTAAGAAATGCAAATTAAAGGGAAAAATAGTTTTCCCTTTCTGTAACTGTGAAAAACAAAAATGAAAACATCAAAAAAATCTTGCTTTTGCTTGTGTTTGTGTAGATACAGGGAAACAGGTAGTTAAATATAATTTGTACAACCTTTAAGTCAACAATTCCACTAGTAAATATTTATCCAAAGAAATAATTAGGGACATATGCCAAGTTCAATTTTGTAAAGATGCACAATTTATATGAATTAAAGAGAAGAAAACACAAGTATCAAAAACTAGACCTCTGGCCGGGGATTTAGCTCAGTGGTTCCGCCACCTGCCTCTCACAGAAGGACCAAAGTTCGATCCCAGGTACCAAAAAAACCCCAAAAAAGTAGAGCTCTGTTTGATATAGCACTATAAATTATAATTTAAAGAAATACATGGGCCAGGGATTTAGCTCAGTGGTTCCGGTGCCTGCCTCGAAAGCGCAAGGTCCCAAGTTCGATCCCCGGTACCAAAAAAAAAGAAATACATAACCATTAAAATTCCATTTTTATTGAATTTCTGCCTTTTTGTAATTTCTACTTAACCAAATGGCAAAAATGTTAAAAAAATAAACAAAATGCTGAAATAGAATCCTTGTCCATCTTTGTTTTCCATTTATCATTTCCCACTTAAAAAGGCAGTAATCAAGAATCTGTAGGCTCCCAGGTGTAACACTGTCTATTATATACAGAGTTCTGTCTGAATCATACTAACACTGCATATTTTTTCATTAACTCATTCTAAAAAATGGGAAGCGAAGAGAGTAAGGAAGGAAAGTGTTTATTTTGTAAACTTTTTCTTCATATAAACTCTGTTTTCAAAATATCTTGAAAATACTGTGTTCTAAATTGTCTTTGTCACGCATTGGAACCATACAGAAAAGAACAAGAATTAATTTTATAGTAACAATAAAGACCTATCTTCTTTTAGCCCTACCTTGTTCCTCTAAATAATGAGGAGTGTTCTAGTATTATTCATAGTTAAAACTAATACATTCCAGGAATAAAAATGTTTAGTAATTTCCTAAAATACAATGCGAGACTTTTAGCCTAATGGAGACAGAATGGATACTTACCTTATAATCAAAGTTTTCATTTAAGAAGTTTTTACGAAGTGCATCCGAGAGGTACAGAACTGTTGTAATAATAACACTAGAGATAAAAAGAATATATTTTAAATTGAAAATTTCACCTTAGTGGAAATCATTTAATAGATAAGAAACAAAAGCAACTGAGATAAAAGAAAACTTCCTTCAGTATGCATTTGGAATGTTAGATAATTCAAAAGAGAGACGCCAAGTAAAAAGAAAAAAGAAAATTACTGAGGTCAGTTTCTTGGTAAAATGATAAACAGAAAGAGCTACATAAACTCACAAGACTCAGAAACACGTTAATATCTTGATGTCTTGTATGTTTTTATTAATTTCTGAACAAAGCAAAATGATTTAATACCAATCTAAAACTCCATATTTGACTATCGTGAGGAAATAGAGCCTCAAGATGGAACTGGACAAAGTGAAAGACCGTATCATGTGTTTAGTAGATGCCTTCTTACTGTTCTCCCCCATTTAAACACCAATATGTAATGCTTAGTATTTAAACTTCTTTGGCCCTTTTTGAGATGCCTGCATAAAGTAGTGCTGTGAGGTAATGAGCCCTAGTTTCTATCAGAGGATTTAGGACTGAAGGCTGCAGTTGTATAGGCCTAGCTAGATAAAAGAAAACGAAACAAAACACCCCACCAACTTGGCTCCTTGGTTACAGTACTAGTAAAATACACAGTAGATGATTATTTACTAATTAGAAGAATATTTATAGTCCTTGAAGGACATATAAATGTTCATTATTGCTATCATGTGCTGGGAAATTCACCACTCCATCTTTCTTGTGAGGTAGGGAAACACTAAGAAGGCTAAGGGATTGGGTGGTTGAAGGCAGAAGTTTAGGCAAGGTAAGGGAAAGAGAAAGAAACCCCATTTCATAGGCATCTGCTCCACTGTGATCAGGAACTATGTTATACGCATGTGTATTTCATATATATTGTTTACATCTTCCAAAGAATCTTACTGTGAAAGTTATGGATAACAAAAATCCATGACATTGAGGATTCCTGTGGATTTTTTTCAGTCCCCAAAATAGCAGATATCATCTGAATTTCATATTAGAGATAAATCACTGCAAATGATTCTACAAAGTGGCTATTTTCCAGAATCTAGCAAAATCAATGATAACTGAAAAAGTCATTGAAGTTCCCGAAATATTTTACTCAAATTTTACTATGTGAAACTAAATCTTAATTATTAGAAAATGATATGCTATCAAGCAAGGAAATGGTTCTTTGCCTAGCATCTAGTAAAAGATCACTGAACTAGGTTTAAAGAAGAAAATTTTTGAAGGAGTTGGGCATGTTGCTCAGTGGCAGAGCATGTGCTTAACATGTGCAAGGCACATGTTCAATCCTGAGCACCGGGGGGGGGGGGGGGAAGAAAATTAAAGAAAAAATTTATCCTTTAAATGTGGTTTTATGCACAAACTTTCTACTTTGATGTTCAACGGAGAGATAGATACGGTCCCAGTACACCTGGGATTTGCACAGAACTCTGGCCCACAACTCTAGTTGGGCGGTTGCTCAGAAACAATAACTTCTACTATTAGTAAAACAAGGCACAGCTGGGATTTAAACATTTCAGCCTCAGGTGCTGCAAGGGAGCTGACAAACTCAATCTTCCAACTGAGAGAGGTTATTCTGCTCAAGGATTACCAAGCTGGTATTTATATGCTGGTCCCAAACACAGACACACACAGTATTCATGGCTTTGGAACTACACTTGCTGGTAAGCAATGAACCTCTGAGGCCTTGCTCTGAAAGAGCAAGTCTTAAATGGGCCATGAACTGGAATCACCCGGGTTTTACAATACCGGTCACACTCATAGACATCCCAGTGTTGGTCTGGGGTACAAACTGGACCTCAGGCTTCTTGAAGCTCCTAGGTGATTCTCATGTGTACCCAGAGCTGAGAAGCCCTCTTTCTCAAACTTTAATGGATACCTGTGACCTGGTTATGATCTTGAGACTTGAGATTCTTCATCAAGCTTAAGACTTGAGATTCTGAAGCTCTAAACAAGCTTTAGGTGATGCTAATGCTGTTGGTTCCCAGCCCACTGCTGGAAGAGGAAGGCTCTGGGGAGGCCTCCGTCAGAAAACCACCTTCCGGCATATTCTACCTCATGGTTCTTCTGACTTTTAGTGGTTTTGCAGATTCTTATCGTCCTTTTTAATTTGACATGCAGACCTTCCTTCTAGATTGAACACCTCACCCTCTTACTGATTTCTCACAGGACACAAAGAGGCCCATGGTGAAGACCTATGAACTTTTCAGGGACTTTGGAAAATACTGAAAACTGAAGAAATGTTATGAAATCGAATTACAACTGTGAAATAAAAACTAAAAAACATTCCACAGAATGTAATAATGAATTTTATGAACAGTCCAAGTTGATATTTACACACTTTTTTCCTGTTACATAATTACAGCTTACCTTTGGTTACTTGATAAGAATTCTTAATTATGCATAAATGCTGAGAAATCACAACCAATCAAAATTAAGTAATTTCTCTATGGGCCAATAATTTAACAGATAAATGTGGAAAATGCTTTTACTTTTTTCTTCAGCAAAAGTATCTAATATGGTAGATAAGTATTTAATATATTTGACATTATGGTCATCCAGAAATAAGACTTCACAGGGCTGCAAAGATCTTGAATTACTCTCTTTCAAATGCTTTTCATTTCTGCTTATAACTTTCATGCCTAGTCCCAGAGGCAGCTCCAGACCTGTCCCAAGTAACTCAGCTATGGAAACGGACCTCTCACAGGTCCCCAAGCCAACTAAAAGCATTTATATATTACTGCCTCTCTGTGGTGCTGGGTAATTGTGAAGTTGAGGGACTTTATTTGCTCCAATTTATCTAAAACCATGTGGCTCCTCTGGCTTCATTCTTTTTCTCCTGCTTCAGTTTCTGAATACCAGACTATCTCAGATCTCAGGGTTCCAACTTAGCCAAGCAAAGTTTGCAATCTGCTACCACGAATGGCCATATCACTTATTTCTGCCGCAGAAATGTAGACACAGGATCACTTGTGACAACCAAAATCTATGGGTACAGAAGAAAACAAGAAAGAGGGACCAATGCACAGGGAATAAGTTGCTATTCACAGCTTTCCAGTTGCTACCTCATTCTGTGATTTAGGAATTATCTTCAGTCAACCCCATTTCTCCTTTTCAACCCTAACTCCCTACAGAAAACTCATCTCGTATAACTTGTTTTTTTGAAAGCTCCCCCAACCTAAACATCTGATTAAGCATAAATTCATCTCCCAAAATGCACACATGGACCATGAGAAACACCTTGTGGATAAATGGAGTATCAACAGTGTTGACATTCACACATTGAAGGACTAAGAAAATCTAAACCTGGAGTGCAGCTTCACTAAACCTGGTGGATTAACTGGGGACAACAAAAATCAGTGCAAAGACACTTAGTGAAGACAAAACCTCAGCCATCAAGGGAGTTCATCCAAACTAGTGCTTCTCAAAATTCAGCATGCGTGAGAATTACCTGAAAAATGCAAAATGCCAGGGCCTCACCAGCGTATCCGGAGTGGTAGATTTGTGAGAGGGCCTGACTGGGTGATCTGATGCTTGAATTGTCCTTTTGCATTTTGAGGATTCATGTTACAGACAGAACGGAAGGCACTATTATGGTTTAGATCTAAAATGGCCCCCAAGGCCTCCTATGCTTGGAAAGTGACTGGATTATGCTGTCAGGGGGTGAGGCCTGGTCAGAGAGGCAGGTCACGGGGTTGGTAACCAGAAAGGGTACACCTTGCTCCCCAGCTACTTCCTTCTCCCTCTGCTTCCTGGCCACCATGATGTGAGCAGCTTTCCTCCACCAGACCCTTCCACCATGCCGTTTCTGCTTCGGAGCCAACCGATTAAGGACTGAAAACAGGAGCCCTCTTTAAGTTGTGGGTGTCGGGTACTGTGTCTCCATGTGAGAAAGTTAACTATGGTAAGACACATAAGGGCCAGGAGGTAGAGAACAATGGTATCTGGAGAACAGCTTGGCCTTGTATATTATTGTTATCGCCTATGAAAGGTCTAGTTTTACTAAGTGTTTGCTGAATGACTGTAGCTTCATCAGTACATTTGAATCTGTGCTTTGTTATATTTTACCAGATTAGATGATTCTTAATATGAAGCTTGTTTGAAGAGCAAACTGTAATTAGACAGGCAAAGCTGATCCATATGGATGGAACTAGAAGAGGTGACTGCTTTTCATCAGTGAAGCAACACAGTGTGGGTGAGACAACGAGAATGATGAAAGACTGAGATGCAGTGATGCAGAAACTCTCCTGATCAGCACTCCACAGGAAATACTGGGAGGACATGGGTCTGGTGGCAACAATCTCTATTTTGATGCAATAGGCCCAACCCTAAGAAAGTCCTCCCTCCAGGTGACTATTCTCATGAACTCCTCACAACTCACCTGGAGATGCAATGTGCAAGCAATTCTTGCATAAGCATTTGCAGTTAACTATTTGACACGCTCATCACAGTTACAAGTAGTTTTGATAAAAATAGTATCTTACTCCTCCCACCCTCACTTGTTAGGGTTATTATACTTCAAGGGTAACCGTCCTTAAGAACAAACAAAGAGCAAACGGGCCAGTGGATGCTCCACAGATATCTACTGTGTTGCTAAATTTTCCAGAGTCCATCTTCCTTCCTGTCACTATGGACATGCTGTCACTACTGTCACTGCTCCCGACTGAGGCACAGCTTTCTTGCGTTGTGCTAGGTCAGTGCTACTGTAAGTGCAGTAAGCTTCCTTCATGGAGAAACTCTTACACAAAAAATACTGCCACGCTGGCACAGTGGGTTTATTTTCAGGTGCAGAGTCACTGTGTGCAGGAAATGGAGAATTCTTGGACCAGCACATGTACCAACAGTGAATCCAGTACCATCTCCTCTTGCTGACCAAGGACAGTGTTCCTTTCATTAGCCCTGTTTTCTTTAGCATCACTAATATTTCCATATTTACAGAGCTATCCCTGCTAGTAAATCACAATGCTACAATAACCCATATTTAGAAAAAAACTCTAGTCCTCATGTCTCCTTCCAAACACAGCCCTATTTCTCTGTTCTCTTTTATAGCAAAACTTCTAAAGAGCTGCCGACCACTACTGCTTCCTATCTGCTCTGGAATTCCCTCTCATCAGGCTTTCATCTCTACCCCTCCACGGAAACCGCCCTTGTCAAGGTCTCCAGTATTACCACACTGCCAGGTCCCGGGGCTGGGGCGATCCACATCCCCCAACCTCCCAGCTCTCCACGTTCCTTCTTGGAATGCTTTCTTCACAGGATATTCTACTCCGCTGGTCTCATCTTCTATCACAGGCTTCTCTTCTTCCTTGTGCACTGTTCATTCCACTGACCTTTAAACTGTTGTCACGCCCAGGGCCCAGTTCTGAGTCATTTTCTCTTTTCACTCTATACTTTCTACCTGAGTGTTCTCAGTCAGTTCCATGGCCTCAAATCCTATATACTTACGGCCCTAGCAAAATGTCTGCAACTCTAACCTTTGCGCTGCCTCTCGCTGAATGTGTCTAGGTTTTTCTTTTCTTTTTTTTTTTTGTACCGAGGATCGAACTCGGATCCTTCCGCTTGCAAGGCAGGCAGCGGAACCACTGAGCTAAATCCCTGGCCCCAAGGTTTCTTTTCTATATCTCTACTTGGATATAGAAGAAAATCTTGAATTCATGTTTGACACAGAATTTTTCAATTCTTCCACCCCCTAACCCCCCAATACCATCTTTACATTTTCCACCTACGTGAATGGCACCACACTTTATATTTTTATTCAGAGAAAAAAAAGGCCATCTTCAATTACTTTGTTCACTGCCATTCACAGCCCAGTCATCTCCATGTTTTGTCATCCTTATCTTCAAAACTGATCTTCTCACTACCATCGCTATTATCCACCTGTCCAGGCAGGAGCATCCCTTACGTGGATGGATGCACTGAGCTCCTGTTCTCCCTGGTTTCTCTATTGTCTCTCTACTCAGCAATACCTGGGCCATGTCTTTCCCTTTCATCTGGTTCCTTTCTTTCCCACACAAATAAACTCTCAGTTCCTTGAGGGGGCCATGTTCCCTCTGACCATGGGGCCTTTGGATATGCTTTTCCTACAGATGGGAATGTTCTTTTTTCGCTGCTTGCATGTTTGACTAAATTTCAGCCCTTCAGGAAAGACCCTTCCTATTCTAGTGGAGGACAAAGTTCCTTTCATAAACACCCTCACAGACCCATGCTCTTTATCTTTATTGTGATTCTTTTACACATTAGGCACTGGGAAAAAAATCTGATTACATGAGTTAGTGAATGATTGAAAGACCCCCCCTAAGAATCTTCAACAAATCACTCATTGACTATCCAGTTTTCACTTGAAACTTAAATTGGCTAATGTATATTTGAGGCCAACATGCATACAAGGATTTAGGTCTGTTGAATAATCAAAATGGGACAAACAAAATGGGAAGCTGAAATTTCAAGTGAAGGGATAGGAAGTTTTTGCTTACCTAAGTAGACAAGTGTGCTATAAGATTTATCTCCTTGGAAATATGTAAAGCTGTAATTTTATTTTTGTACTTTTTTTTTTTAACAATGTGTATGGGAAGGGGGTGGAGAGAAGCTTCTCTCAAATTGTCCTGTATTTTTGGTACTTAATTTTCATCTTCCTTCTGTTCCTTCTTTCTCAGATTCAGCTCTTCCCCCCTCAGAAGCATCTACCGGGAGCCTGCAATAGGTCTAAGCAGCTTTGAAGCAAGCAAGCAAGAGAGGAAATGTCTTGGGAATTTAAACTGGCTACGTTTGCTGTGTTACAAAACATCAACACTCAGGTAGAAATACACAAAACCCACAGAAATCACTAGGAATCTGGTCACAGCTTTTAGTAGGACTTCATGTAAAGTAGGAAAGCGTCAAGATTTGAGATAGGACCATCATGGATGAAAGCTAAAAGCATTTCATCTACTTGAAAACAGAAGAACAAAGGACCAAGACATAAAAGAACATCTTTTGAGGGATGGCTAACCACCTGCATTCTAGGGTAGAGCTATAGTGACCTCTCAGCTAGCTGCTATCAACGGGACACATTGGAAATACACAGATGGGTTAATAACACAGGAGTTTGGCTTAAAATGCCTCTTTGAAGAGACCCCGCTACATGTTTATCCAAGAATATTAATGTTATGAAAGAAAAGGTGCTCAACTTCAGAGACAGACCTAAATCCTGCAACTTCTACACAGACTGGCAATGTGGGAATGCTTTCTTTTCAGTGTATGCTCTTTAACATACTTAAAATTTTTTTAAAAAAAAATCTTTCAGAAATCTACTTTTCTATCAATATGAGACAGGTTAATAATTTTTGCAGGTAAAGACAAAATACCAAATGCTCATTTCTGGACTATTCCATAGCATTTATAAAGCATGACACGTCTCCTATGCTTCCAAAAATTGAATGGAAAATTGGCCAGGCATTAACAGGAGAGGAGAGAGGAGGGAAGGGAAGGAAAGGAGAGGCAAGTACATAGCAGGAAGTCTGTTCCAACTTGGCCAAGTGTCCCATCTGGGGAGTCCTGTCCACGAATGAGGCTGGACTTGCAGCTACCAGTCACTGCCAGTGGACGAGCAGAGACAGACTGCTATCAGCGCTCAGTTGGGTGGCAATGGAATGACATGACTGCACAGAGCAAAGGCTAGTAGCCCATTTATTGGCTTTGCTGTGGGAGAAATTTTCTGTTTAAATATATTACAGAGCTCATCTCTAACAAAATCATGTTTCTATTTGGTTAACACTATAGATGAAATCTCAAACACTATACATTTATTCAAAAGCAGGATCTATACTTCTTTGCCTGTTCTCTGCTCATGTGACCATCAAAGTGTTCATAAATGGAGTAGGGATTTGCAGGCGGGCAGACAAAGACAGTATTTAATATTGAAAGGCCACACTGTTGTCATGGTTTTCACCAAGCTCAAGCAGAGCCTTTGTGCCTAAGGAAGAAAATGTTAAATTTACTTTCAGTATGAATCTCTGCCACTGAAAATTCTAATTGAAGCCAACATGTCCTGTGCATGGAGGACAGGCAGAATGACCAAAGGCTGATGTTACGTGACAAAGACCTCAGCAGCCTGGGCCCCTTCCCACTGGGATGCCTGGGTCACCTCACAGCCCTCTCTAGGCACCCAGAGTATTTGATCACTGGTAAAAAGGGCAGGTACATGAGTAAAAGCTCCAACTTCAATCTGGAGCATGCAGACATTCAGAGGAATATATATTTGATTCTCCTCACAGATATCAAATAATATATGCTAAATTCTAAACAAAACTATTTTTCTAGTCTCAATTAGGCTTCAAAATGGAAAAGCTGCTTCTGTACTTATGTAAAATACAATATGCCATATTATACTATTTGTTACTTCACAAAGTTTTTAACACATCACTTTCACACCTCTAAGTCTATAAATGAATGCTGCAGCAGAAGCCATATTAAAATGTCTCATCAAAACTGAATCCTGCATTCCTGGGACTCTCGCCACCTTCACACCTGGGCATCTGGGGAAGGCATATGGTGACCTTGGTCTATGGAGAGATGAGAATCTAACCTTCACCCTGCCCGTGAGGATGGCGGCATTTGGAGAGGCGGTGGGGAAGAGAAGCGAGCGTGGGCTTGGAAAGTGAAGATGTTAATGACATGGGGTAAATAATGAGTTTGGGAGAGAGGAGCAGCTGGGTTTTCTAAAATATTCCATCTTCATTTCATATCCCAAGAAGAGGGGCAGAGAAGGCTGAGGAAACAGACAAGTCTATGACACTGTCCCTGCGGGAACGCTGCCTGCCATTCTGACTGCACCCCCATCTCCCTTCCTGGCTCCCTTCCTTCAAATACTGTCCTCATAGCATTCCAATTCTTTTGCTGGACAGGCTTATAGAAGCTAATTTTATCAACTCCCAGAGATTCAAATATGAACTTTCTATCAATAAGTTTTAAAATATCTGTATCTAGTTTTGCACTTTCCACAGAGCACTATTTTCAGCCCCTTCTTGACCATATTATTTGGATGAATAAAATGAACTCCAGTTTTCAAGTGTTGAACTCAAGGCTCATATTGTAGTCCCAGGGCTCAGCACATAATAGATGCTTAATAAACTGTGTTGAGTTAAAAAGATTTAAAAAGATGAGAAATGATTTGACTGTCCAGCAACAGGGGACTCGTTAAATAAACCATGGTGCACCCATCCATGGGAATATTATTCAGGTGAAGAAGAAACACAAAAGCATAAGGGAATGAGGGGCTTTCTGTCTCCAGGATTTTTAAGTGAAAGCGGAATGGCCTGCTGAAGTCTGCATGAAGAGGTAGTGGAAGATTATGTGGCAAACAACAAAAATGATTACTACTGCTATAGGCTAGAGCAGGAGGTGGAGAGAGTAGGTAGGAATGGCATTTCTCAATGCATACCTGGTTATATTGTTCGAGTTTTGAACAATGTCAATACATTCAAAACAAATAATAATTTGAGACAAAAGAAATTTTTCAAAAAAGACAGAAAAAAAAAAGACAGAAAAGTTAATTCAGAGGCAAAAGAAAGGACCTCTATGACTTGAGGTTTCAAACTTGAGATGAAACTAAAAAATTCATTCTGTACTTCCCCTATACATTGAGCTGCAACTATCATCAACTAAAATGTCTTACTTGTTAGCAACCAAGCGCATCACAGTCCAGTCCTTTGGAAACATCTCTGGGCGTATCAATATTCGGAACACAGTAAATATCTGCAGCAGGAAATCCTTGGACAAGGAGGAAACAGATCATTTTACTGACTTAATATAACTATCAATATACACACACAGAGACAGACAGACAGTAACAGTAATCTTGTTACCATTTCCAAAGCAATTACAGAGATGGCAGGAACCTTACTTTAATAATCTACCCAGGAAAAGGAATTGTCACCTTTTCCATTTCCAGCACCCAAAGGCACAGGCTTGCAACCCACCCAAGTATTCCCTTTTTCTTTACTTCCTCAGGCACAGTGGAAATAACTTTACTTCTCTTTATAAGTTCTAAAAATTTAGAATGTGGAAACAAAATGGAAACTTGGATGATTAGCAGGCAGATACATTCCTTTTCTTTTTATCACGGTGTCCTAAATATCAGAACTTTTCAACCCAAGGGAACAATAAATTGTCCTGATTCAGTTAAGTGGGTGTCAAAATTCAGTGAGGCATGTTCATCCAAAAACATCTTATACAAAAATCTGTTTCTTAGATGTTCTTGCAACACAATATTAAGAAGATGTGTGTAGACTTACAGAATCTGAGTGAGTCTCCCCATGTATGGTATGCAGAATAAATTGCAATCAGGCTATGTGCTAAACTCAGCCCAGGGATGAGTGCTTACTAGCTATGACTGCCAAGTTCTCCTCAGGGACACAACATTAGAGGGAAGCAGTATTTACTGAGGTCAGATTTTTAAATTGATTGATTGGAAACAGTACTCCCTTCCCTTTCTTTTCTTTGTCTGTCTGTCTCTTTCTTTCTGCATTTATTGGTTTTAACTTGACAGATAACATTGTATGTTTTCATCCTGTGCCATTTAATATTTTCAAGTGTATACATTGTGAAATAGGTGAATCTAACTAACAAATGGTATTTCTGTTAACATTTTTGAGGAGAGAGCATAAAACACTCTTGACAAGAAGCTATTGCCACATATAGAACTATCACTTCTTTAAACACTGTAAGAGATAAGGCCCCAAATCCTGAGGGACACAATACTTAAAGTGAAAACAAGGAGACAACAGACCACAGGTAGTAAGTGAAATGGAAGTTTCCCTACTCTAAAAGGGAGTGGCTCATCTGGCTTTTTCTTTAGATTCAGTAATTAAAAACCTAAAGATTTCTTCATAGCCTTAAATGACTCTAGGGAAATACATTTTTCGAACAATCTGATGGAAGGTAACAGTATATTGTTGCTTACCAAATTAAAAAAACTCAAAACAGAAGATTTTCATTTATCAAACTCAACAACACATTATGTTAAATGTGTAAACTGCCTGAATATAAGATTATGATTGTCACTCATGTAAACAGAAGATACAAAGAATCTAAAAATTGAGAACCATGTGGTAGTTTTTTGTTTTTTCTTTTTTTTAAACATTCCAACAGCTTCGATCAAGCTCATAAATATTTTGACAAGACTTTATTTCAGCTTCTTTGGCGTCAACATCATACATGGATATGTAGTAGGTGCCATATGGAAACATTCCCACTAGGTCATCTGCCTTTAAATGGCCATGTCTCCAAAATCACCAGAAGTAGTTTCCCAAATATACTCCACTGCCAGTCAGATCATCTGGGGGCTGGGGATGCTAGAGCAAGTGCTTAGCATGCATGAGGTCCTGGGTTCAAGACTCACATCCCTGCCCCACTGAGAAAACGCTTTACATTCTAGCCATCCCTTGAGATAGTAGATCATTAGCATAACTAAAATTGCTACATGCCCTGTGTTTCTAAAAGTTATTCTAATGGCTTTTCAGTTGATCCATTTGGAATTTCTCAGAAATAAATACATATAAGCTCTGCAAAAACTGAGTTTGCATTTACCTCGAAAGGTTTCCTAACTTGTAGTATTTGCTTAAATAGATATTAAAAGAAAAATCATGAAAGCAGAAGGTGGTTTGTTTTTTCAGTCTACAATTAGCATTTTAAGTAAATTCTAAAATACTGAAGTTTCATCTTCCTGCCTCACAACTTTTACCAGCACCAGACACTAGAGGTAGCATGCTTAGTGGTGCTGTATGTTTTTATAGGATGGGCTGGGGTGGGAATGTGATGTCAGGTACAAATTGGCTGAAAAAATTGGCTATAGGAGGCCACATCGACTGAACGGGCCAGCAACTTTGGCTGTTCTTTTCCAGTGCTGGGGACAAAGAAAATGTTATTCCAGATGTAGAAGCCAGGGACAGATAAATTGTTTCTGTGCCATCTCCTTTTCCTATTCCCATTTATCTCACAAAATACAAGGCCATGCCAGCATGTGACATTGTACACATGCCTATATTGACATAAATTTTTATTTCACCCAAGAAAACTTTTCAGTCCAGTCTTCTAAGTTATCTATTTATGTTTATTGGCATTTATGGAGCCAAACAAACAAAAAATACAACAACAACGTTATACTGAGAGTCAGAAAAATCTAGATTTTAATTCTGGCTCTGCAATTCAATAGCTCAGTGACCTCTGCAACTTATTTAACTTATTTGGAACTGAATTCATACTTGGAAAAGATGAGGGCTTTAAGGTCTCTTGCAGTCAGAGGAAATTAAAAAAAAAATCAATAGATCATTTACCTATTTATATTGTACTTTCCCATTTTTCTTATTTCTAAACTAGAAGATAATGTTTTCCTGGATCACACTGGAATAAAACAAATACTTTCCAATGTGATACTTACATACAATTTAGTTCAGCAAGTATTTGTCAACTATCTATTATGCTTCAATTCCCACTCTGTTCCAATATTAAGAAGTAACTAGTAAGACCTGAATGCTACATTCATAATATCACCTTCCTCCCCCAAACACTGTGTTATTTCCTTGTCTGTCCTTTATGTACTTTTCAACTCTGATTATTTCACTAAGTATGTGCTTTTGCTTAGATAGATACAATTATTTGCACATCTAATTCACAGATTCTTCCTATAGTACAAAAAGAACACATCCATGGCTATAACAGTCCCTTTGGACAGCACAACTGAACAAAGTGTTTCCATGCCACTATTTTAAGATTGACAGTTTGGGGCCAGTTTTCTGTTGTTTATGTACTTCAATATGGTGACTTATTCTTCAAATCAGGATTCAAAATAAAAAAGAGAAAAGGAGGTGGTACTTTGGAGAATTAGCTTCTCTGTAACACAAGAGGTTCAAGCAAGAAAATTCTTGTGAAATCATCCAAAACAACAAAAAGCCCTATAATAAAACAAACAAAAAAGCAGGAGTGGTTGCTATGATTTTTGAAATTATCAAAGACATTTATTCATTTACAAATACTGAGTGCTTTACTATGTGCCAGGCACTGTGCTGGATGCTGGGGATACCAGGTAAGGCAGAAAACATTTCTTTATTTATTTGTACAGCAAATACGTGTGGAGTGCCCGTGACAAGACACACCACAGCAGGCAAGTGCAGTGCTTTGTTGTTTTCATGGAGCTCATGGCTTGGGGGGAAGGGATGAGTGTGAATCCACTAGCCGCATGGGTGTATGCACACTTTAGGATCACAGATCAGTCTGGGGTTCAGGCAGAGGGACAACACTGCCAGAGGGAGCAAAGGGAGGCCTGCACTGCAAGGGGGTGGGGAAGACATGGGATGAAAGATGATTAGGGAAAAATAAAAGACTAATGAGGACAAAGACAAAGAAAGCTCAAAGAAATAAATGATAAGTGAAAAGGGATGAATCAAAGCTAATAAAAACCCCTTATACTATTCCATGGTAAGGAGTTTGGAAATTTACCATATGGGCAATATGGAGACATGGAGGGGTTTTATGCAGATGTATAGAGGGTCAAACTGGTGTTTTATGTGAGGATCACATAAAAAAGGGTTTTGCATGTTCACATGACACCATGATATGAAATTGGCACAAGAGAGAAATCAGGTTTATGAAACCGAGTTGGTAAAACACAGAAAGAGGAACTGTTAGACAATGAAAGATGAGTCCAGAAAATAAAGCATTATGATGCAGGCAGGCAGATCAAGAGCAATCAACAGAAGAGAGCCTTCTGGAAACATTTCTTTCACTTACGATTTAGAGTACACTCAGCTGTTATTTTTTAAATGTGCCATAAAATTCAAACATCTAATACCCTTGATATGGGGTTTGAAGTCAAGTAAAGAGAATTAGTAATTATTATCATATTAAAAATCTCTAGTTTTAAAATTGAATCTTTAGGGCTGGGGATTTAGCTCAGTGGTGCTGCCGCCTGCCTCGCAAGCACAAGGTTCTGAGTTTGATCCCCAGTACCCAAAAAAATTAAAAATAAAAAATAAATTGAATCCTTAAGTATATTTTGGGAAATAATTTCAAAATGGTCTTCAATCTTGACTGATATAATTATTTTTATTCAATCATGTATTAAAGACAGTAGGTCAAAATATTATATAGTAAAATATGGCTTTGTGGAAACAGGCGAAATTTTATTAAAAGGGCTCATTCATGCAACAAAGATTTTGATTTCTAGGTTCTGTGCTTACCAAAGACATGCTCCCTACTCGTAAGGAGCCCACAGTTGTAGAAAATACAAGAAATAGCAAATAACCAAAGTGTATTGTTGTGTGATATCAGAGAAGGTGGACTGTAACCTGTGAAGGCTTCATCAAGAAAGGGATATCCTACCTGGATTTTGTAGCACAAGCAGAAATTAGCTAAGAGATTAATAGCATTACACATCTGAAAATGAAGTTATGGTAGAATAGGCATTTCTGATGGAAAACATTATTCCCAAGAACTAAAAATCATATATATGGTTTGTTAGGAATACACAAGTGGTTTTAAGAGGCTGGAGTGAAGGATGTCGGGAAGGGGCTGGAGGATAACATGGCTGAATGGACTGAGGATAGCAACAAGGTGACAAAGACTGGGCTTTTCCCTGAAGACAATGGCAAGTGGTCAGAGTTTGAAAGGTGAATTAACCCTTAATCAGATATGATTTTCTGAAGGTTCATGAAAAAGCTGTACTTCCCAGAATTTGTATAATCTCATGCTTATGGCAAGATTCCCCAGGGTTCTATATGAAAAGTCATAATCAACAAAGAACAGGAGTCTCATGCTGAATATATATAAAATACCAAGGATATGGACAAATTTTAGCCCCCAGAATAAGGTGGGTGTATAATAAAACATTACTGACGACGGAAGGAGAAAAAATACTTAATCGCTACCTAGCGTTGCCTTTTGTTCATTTTAAAATAATGTAATGTTCTACGGAAGGAAAAATTAAACAGAGTGCCGGCCCTCAGGTCTTCACTCCTACACACTTGTGTTCTGATACCGTGACTCACGCCACTCACACACCAGTACCCAAGGGCCAAGGAGAAGAAAGAGCTCACTGTTCAAAAAGCCAGCAGCCACTTCACAGTGACCCTACAGGCATCCGGCTTCTTCAAGCACGAATGGAGTTAAAATACCATTCATCTTAGTAGGTATGTGGGAACTTTACACTTTTAAAATTTATTTTGATTTAGTGAACCACTGGAAAATGCTGACAGATCTTTCTTTGAACTGCAAAGAATAAAGGAAAAAGCAGTGATGTTGAGGATAAAAAGCAACAAAAAATATAAATCTTTAAGCACAATTTGTCAGGATCAATTAAAACTTAAAATGCATATATCCTCTAACCCAATAATTCTAGTTCCAAGCATTTATTCTACAACAATAAGGTGAGTCCATAGAGATCTTCACATACATAGGTTTACTGCAAAAATCTTTTTAGGGGCAAAAATCAGAAGTATCCTGAATGCTCATCACACGGAGAATGGTTAAACCATGGACCATCCTTTTAATAAGATTCAGAAAAAATGAGATACCAGAATATGTAATATCCAAGAGACACTGCCACGTGGAAAAAAGTGCAGAACAATATGAACTGTATAATCACACTGTTTTAAAAAGTGTGGCTGTAGACAGCACAGAGGGTAGTTGAGAAGGAAACAACCCCAGGCATTAACAATAGCTACCTCTGGGGACTGGGACGTGAGTGGGGTGGGAAACCTAAGTTAGGGCTTGAGTAACTTCCACCAAAATCCGTGTGTTAGAACCGTAATTCTTCAAAGCGGCCTTAATAAGAAGGAAGCTTCATGAAAGGTAGTTGGGTCACAGAGGCAGAGCATTCAAAAACGGCTTAATATCCTTCTCTCAGAAGTGAAACCCGGCTTGTTTTCTAGTGGACTGTTATAAAGCAAGGCGACCACTTGAGTGCGCTCTCTTTTGCGCATGCCCACTTGCACTTCCGCCTTCCCCTATGAACTGCAGCAGCGTGAGGCCCTTGGCTAGAGGACAAGCAGATTCTGGCCCCGTGCTTTTGGACTTCCCAAAGTATACTTCTTTTCCTTACAAATCTTTATAAAGTACCCAGTCTCAAGTATCCCATTATAGCACTGGTAAAACAGACTACAAACAGGATGTATACTTTTGACTTATTTTTTTAAAAACATGATAGTTATGTGAGGTTTTTGGTGTCTGATCCTAATATCAACTGTATTTTCCCATTAAATATCACTATATTAATTTGTACCTTATTGATAATTCCCTTATTTATTTAATTTCTAACCTAAATGTAGGTATCAAAAAATCCTCAAAACTCTCCCTCTACTAATTTGGCCTTTCTTGGATGTCTCTACAACTAGCTCTGAGTGAAGAGCTCAGGATGTTAACAGAATTCCTAACTTTCTCAATTACTTGGGATAATAATAGCATCAATCAGTCTTCATGGCAGGGGATGAACTGTGAATGATACCACAGAAGTGTTCAGCAGCACATCTACCTTATGGTTGTTGGGGAAGTGTTGACCATTATCATTGTTGTTTGTATCTTGCACATACACTTGTAACCTCATTATTTAGATGTGGTTAATAAAAGATTGTTTAGCCTTGATATCCCCAATATCTAGTCAACATGCTTAATAAATGATGAATCACATAACTGACATCTATAATACAATAATGGAGCCTTGCTTCATGGGGTCCTTTTGAGAGGTAAAGGAGCTAATATTAATCAGTTGTTCAGAAGAGTCCCTGGTACATATTAAATTCTATATAAAATGTTTAGCGTTAGGGTCCTCAGTTTCATTACTGAACCACCAAAATCCAAAATGGCTCTATAATTTTTTTTGTCTTATTATCCATTTGGCAGCAAACTTTGACCTGAACTATTTGTAGTCTCTCTTCTTCCTAGAGTGAGTATTCTGTTTCACTGTAGATACTATGGCAAGTATTTTACTATAATATACAGTGTATGAACCATATTATCTTTCTGGAGTTGGAAAAATTCTGATTTCCAAAATACATTCAGTACTAAGGATTATGGGCCAATATTATTATCTTTGAAAAATACTGTAATATATCTGTGAGGAACATAACCAAAACTAAAAAACTGGGCCCAGGAAAAACTTATTAAAAGGTAACATCTGAACTTTTAATACACAGATTAAAATCAGATGACCCTATTTATGGCACTTACTTCCACTCTAGTCTTACACTCAGAATGGTGAGCTTCCTCCCAGTCAAGACTGATTCTTTCTTCTCCTTTTCTTTCTGAGAAACCTGACCTTGTGGGTTAACATCTGTCTCGTGTATCTTTAGCTTCTCTTCTCCACCCGCTCTAATCATTAATATTTAAACATGCTTAAGTCTCCTTCATCATAAATATCCCTCTGACATCTAAAGTTATCTTCAGTAGCCACTTTATCCTGTTCTTCTTGAAATGTTATACATTCTTACATCTATTTTGTTATGGGTTAGATCTAAAATGTCCCCCAAGAGTCTCATGTGTTTGGAAGGTGATTGGATCATGGGGGCACTGTACTCATCATTGGATTCATCCACTGATGAGTTCAGTAGTTGAATGTGTTGTTAGGAGGTGGGGCTTGGTTGGAGTTGAATCACTATGGTTGTGAGCTGGAATGGTGTATTCTTGTCCCTAGCTCCTCCCTTCTCTTGCTGTGATTTCTGCCTACTATGATGTGAGCAGCTTTCCTTGGACAGGGCCTTCCACCATGTTGTTTCTACCTTGGTCCCTGCCAGCGATGGACTGAACCTCCTGAAACTGTGAGCCAAAATAAAACTCCTTTATGTTGTGTCAGTTGTTTTATCCCAGCAATGGGAAAACTGACATACATATCCTATTTTATCTATTTGTTTTTGTATTCCTTAATGCATGACTATATGCCTTCCATACTCACCACTGTACTAATGTTACTCATCAGGTTCCCTAATGATATTAATGGGTCTCTTCATGAGGTCACATCAAGACCTTACCTTAAAGCAGCAGGTACTGTTCCCTCCTTTCTCCTTAGGAATCTATGTAGTAGGCCTCTTTCACTCTACACTTTCCTTCCATGTTCACATTCACTCCTATCATGTTGACCGTTATTCCTGGTCTAACAGTTTCCAAACCTACACTTGCAGACCAGGTCTGTCTCCTGAACTTCAGACACTGTTTACTAAACATTTTCATTTGGATATCCTTGAAGTGATCAATCTCAGGCTAAAACTTAATTTACCTTTTCTCTCAAACCTGCACATCTATTCCTTTTATGTACTATTCAATGAATAGCATCAACATTCACCTAGCTGTTAAAGACCCCAGGAGTGGTTTTCAATTCTTCCCTCTCCTTTATATTTTCTAATATAATCAATCACTGAGTCCTGCTAATTCAACTTCCTACATGTCTCCAGAATCTACCACTATGATCATCTCTATTTCAGTCCACAGTTACTTATAGCTTACATTACCACATAAAATTCTTCATAGAGTTCTGCCTGGTTTTTGACCTCATGTAATCTATTTTCAATAGTATGACCATCAAATATGAACATTATCTTTCCTTCTTTAAAGCTCCCAACAGCTTCCAAATATCCTCAAAATAAAGTCTGTGTCCATTCACAGAGTCTTATGTTCTACAATTCTTTTCTTTTAAACTCTGTATTCTCTCAAATAAGCAATAAATATTTCTTGAGAGCCTATGGTATGCTAGGCGTACTCCAAGGCGTGACAATAGAGCAATGAACTAGTCAAAGCCTCAGACATCAAGGAATTTATAACTTAGTGGTTGAGGGTTACGGGAAACACATAAATAAGTAAAACAAACCCCCAACTCTAGTGTTATAAAGATGGGGTAGAGGATGTGCTACGTCAGTGAAAGCACTGAAATGACATTTTATTTTATTTATTTTTTGTAGTGCTGGAATCAAACTCAGGGTCCCATGCTTGGTAGACAAGCACTAACCACTGGGCTACACCCCCAGGCCAAGAGACATTTTAATAGGAGCAATTCTCAGCTCTCTCAATTCTCAGCTGAAACCTTCCTTGGGGAGTCTTCCTGTTTCTCATCCTGGTCGCATCCATGGCCTGCTCAGTGCTGGCCATGCTGAAGGTACTCAATTTGTATTTCCTGACAGATCCAAGTATTTAGCATCAAACAATTCTCATCTGGAAGCCCAGCTAATTCTGAAGAGAGAAATAAATGTTCTATGAAAAAGGCGTGTTGCAAGACTGAAATAAAGTCTATGTAAAACACTTCACTCATCATTTCCACTGGCTTTATTGACAATGTGAATATTAAAACATAAAATTCAATACCTAAATTAGTTCAAGTCTCTTAATTTATGCTTCTCTGCTACTTTTTAATTCTCAGGCTCTATAAAAATATGTAATCTTTTAATAGGAAGTTTTGAAATATGAAGTCATAGACTTCTTAAGCAAATTCTAATTACTCTTTAACTGTGTTAGTCAATTTCTGATGAAAGCAACCTGCAAAATTATCTTCTTTTTTATGCACAGATTTTCATATTCAGAGTGAGTAAGTTCTAAGGCCTTTTATGTATTTTTAATCCTAAACTCAAGACTGAACATCAGAAAGAAAAACATGATACCATATGCCAATAGTTAATGATAGAAAGATTGTATTTGCCCCAAATCATTTTTTGTTTTATATACCTCAGATTATCAACTGCTCCAAGGTAACAAAACAATTCTTCTGAGATCATACAGTATCTTTCAGGCGCTTAAAAGACAGTAAATGACCCTATGCACTATCTACACAAAATATCTACAGATCTTCCCCTAAAGCAAAACAGTATAACTATACTTGTCCTATAATTCTCCACTATGCAGCATTTAAACAATTCTCCCCATATGATGGTTTACATATGCAAGGTGTTTGGAAAGCTGAAGAGATGAAAGAGAAATAAAAGTAATTAAGAACAGATGACAGGTCATTCCTCTGACTGAGGATAATCAACTTCTAAGCTTTTAGTGATACCATAAAGGAGCCATTACAATTCTCCAAATTTCAGCAAATATTGAATTTTTATAAACCTGGCATTCTTATTTTCTACTTAATATCAGCCTGCCAGACTAGCACAGCATATCGCTTAAGATGATAGCTGATAACAAATGTCAAATACAACTCTGCTTTTCTAGCCAGAAAGTTGCAGTCAAAGCTACAAAAGTTTTAAAAGGATGAAATCAGCCAATGTGGTTATATATCTGCCCTTATATTAAGCCAATAGCTCTAGGTACACTTAGCCAGAGTTAGCCTATTTGCTTTTTTACTCCTTCACCCTGTCATTGTTTCTAGTTTGTTGAGCTTTTATGATAGATGTTTCAAATCCTATGTCCTTCTCCAAAAGAAGGGTTAATTGCTTTGCTCAAGTACAGAAATCTTACAGAACAAATACAGATCTGTGGACAAAGCTGAGAAAATAGGTTAGAATTTAATTCAAAGAGATACAACAATTGATAAGGAACTATCTGAAAAGTAACAAGTAAGATCAAGAGAAACAAAAACAACATACATTAAAGGAAGCAATTTAAAATGTCACTTACCCTTAGTTCTTCCTTTGTATTAAAACTATCAAGAAGTTGTTGATAATGTCTATCTGTCATTTGTCGTAACAGGGACAGGAGACAGGCCACAAATTCCCCCTAATTAAAAAAAATCATATTTTTTTTGAGGAAGGACATAAAAGAGCATCACCTTCAAAGAAAATACTTTCAGGGCTGGGGATTTAGCTCAGTGGTTCCGGTGCCTGCCTCGCAAGCCCAAGGTCTGGAGTTCAATCCTGGGTAACAACAACAACAACAAAAAATACTTTCAAAAACCACCGTGATCCATATTCATCCTGTGAAGTCTTAATCTAAATTACCCACAACACTATAGCCAAAATTTCTCCCTGTGGTGATAACTATTTACTGGAGATATATGTATTTTCATGTTTAAGATAGATGTTTTTATTTGGACATAAGTTTTTTCACTTGGGAACTAACTCTACGCACTTAGTTTACGACCACTTACTGAGCAGTTAAAATACCTCCATTCATTCTGTAATTTAAGCCTCATATCAATGCTTTCTGACAGGGGTATAATACTTAATTAAAAAGGTAAAATGTAGGTTCAAATGGGCTGCAACACTTGCTTTAAATCACATAACTAGAAAGCAAACGGCCTGGCGTTATCAATGCCCAAGTCTTTTTCACTTCAAAGTTCTTCTTGTAACTCCATGCTCTGTTTTTTAATTCCCATGACCTCCTACCATTCATCAGAGTACATAATGTTGGCTTCAATTTTCTTTAGAAAACAGTTTTAAGTTAAACTATTCTTTGTGCCTGAGCTGTATGTGATTTGCTCCTAATAAAGTCCCATTCTTAAAAACTAAAAATGAAAAAATATGCACAAAATTCCCTTATATTTGAAGGTTTAAATAAAATTTCTATCACATTTCCCAATCCACAAGTAATTTTTAAAAATTCTTTTTTTGTGCGATATTAGAGATTGAACTCAGGGACTTCACAATGAACTAAAGGTCCAGCCCTATTTGTTTGTTTATTTAAATTTTGGGACAGGATCTTGTTGAGTCATTAAGTTGTCCGGGCTGGGCTCAAACTTTCAATCCTTCTGCATCAGCCTCCCAGAGTGCTGGCATTACAGGCATGCATGACTGCCCCTGGCTAAAATTCTTTTGTTTACAGTGTAACCATTTTTATTCAGCAAAGAATTTATCTACTTTTAAACAGAGTAATAACCTTTAAAACAATATGAACACAATAAGAGAAGCAATCAGTGGTAACTAACTGTATATTTACAGAAGTGCAGTTTAATTGGCAATTGGTTTCTTTGAGTTTACATGGGAAGAGACAATAAGATCACATGTGAAATTGGAGACTAAAAATTCTGAGAAGTAAGATTTTTACAGTAGAGACAGCTGGGCCAGCACAGTCACATGTATGTCTACCAGATGCCATAGGTAGCCAGGAGACATAACTTCATGGCCTCATCAGGCAACGAGAGATTCAAGTTGTTTCTCTACATGTGGACAGTAATTTGCAAAACACAGGTACGATGTATACTTATTCTAGTACGTTAGTTGGTTAATACTAAATAGTAGGGGCTAGTAGAAATACCCCCGAAGCTCAATACATTACCTTGCTAATGAACAAAGGCTGATATTTCAGACATGCAATAGAAAATTTGAAGAAAAAATTGTTAATAATTTAGTGCATTTGTGTGAGGAAACAACCCAAGGCTGGGAAAATAACTGTCTGAAAGGACTGCAAGAACGTTATCAAGTGTTCACAAAGGACTGCCAACAGAGCTAAACAGATACAAGGTGTGAGATTAGGCTTCAATGAATGGGACACTGCAGAGAAAAGATTACTACACTTGAAATTCTCTAAAATAAATCACACAGAAAATTGAGGGAAAAAAAGAGAGAAAAAGGTCAGTGACTTGTAGGGCAACTTTAAGACGCAGAATATATATGCCATTTGTGGCTGTGAAGAGGAGAGCAGAAAAGTAATTGAAGACATAAGGAGGAGGCCCTTCAAATTATTTGAAAACAATACACATAAATATCGAAAAAGCTCTATAAACTCAAGCACAAGAAAATCACACCAAAGTACATAATTTAATTCCTCATAACCAGTGATAAGGAGAAAAATCAACACCATTCAGAGAAAAAGCCACTTTACATACAGTAATAAAAATAAGGGTGAGGGAAGATTTCTCTTGAGAGTAATAAAATCTGAAAGACAGCAGAACATCTTTACAGTCATGAAAGGGAGGAAAGACTATGACAACTATCAACTAAGAATTTATTATCCAGTGAAACTGTCTTTTAAGAAACAAGGTAAATCAGAGGGAGGGGCTTCTGAGCCACCATCCCACTGCTCCCGGTCCAGAGGAAGGGGCTTCTGAGCCACCATCCCACCGGCTGCTCCCAGCCCACAGGAAAGGGCTTTTGGGTCACCATCCCTACCGCTGCTCCCGGCCCCTGTCTCACCTCACCCAGCTCAGAGGAGGTAATCCATGCAGGTGCTAACAGCCCCCTGCCCCAGTCGAAATGAGAAAACATGCAAATAAATCTCAAAACCAGACTTTCAGATCACCTACAGCAACCACAAAGGGAAATGAGATGGAACACTCTGATACTCAACCACCTGGATCCACTGAACTGGCAACAAAAGGGGATCTGGAAAAAAATGAAATCAGAAATAATTTCTCAGATAACAGGAGAAATTGTGCCCCTAGTGCAAGACATGATTAATAAATCTAGAGAGGAGCTCAGGAACATGATGGAATCCCAAAATAAGAAACAAATGGAATCCATAAAACAGATGCAAATGGACTTCCAGGACATGAAAAACTCCACTGAAAGTCTACACAGCAGAATGAGCCAATGTGAAGACAGAATTTCAGATATAGAAGATAAGATTGCAATTAGTGACCAGGAAAAGAAAAATTGCTTCAAAATTATAAGGGAACATGAGAAATCAATCCAGCAGCTGCTAGATGATGCAAAGAAGAATAACATAAGACTGATTGGGCTCAATGAAGAAACAGGAGAGAGTGCAGATGACATAAAAAAAAAATCTCTTCACAGAAATAATAGCAGAAAACTTCCCAAGCAGGGGAAAAGAGCTTGACATACTGAAAAGTGAGGCATATAGGACTCCAAATAGCCTTGATCAAAAAAAATCTACACATAGGCATATAATTGTTAAGATTCCAGAAACACAACAGAAGAACAAAGTTCTCCAAGCAGCCAGAGAAAAGAAACAAATCACATACAAAGGAAAGCCCATCAGAATCACAGCAGACTTCTCAACACAAACCATCAAGGCAAGAAGAGCTTGGAGTGACATATTCCAAGCCCTAAAAGAAAACAGCCTCCAACTCAGATTGATTTACCCTGCAAAACTATCTTTCAAAATGGATGGAGAAATAAGATACTTTCGTGACAAAGAGCACCTTAGGAACTTTGTGAATACCAAACCAGCACTCCAAAGAATTTTACAAAATATCCTAGGAACAGACATTGAGGATCACAACCCCAGGAAGCAAAGCAGAATGAACCCATCTGGCATGAAAAGAAATTAAATGTAAAGGGGGAGAACCCAGCAAAAAGAAAAAGTCATGGCAATGACAAGTCAATACGTTTCAGTTATAACCATCAATGTTAATGGTCTCAATTCACCAATCAAAAGAAATAGACTGGCAGAATGGGTCAAGAAGCAAAATCCAACAATATGCTGCATACAAGAAATACACTTCATTCAAAAGGAAACTCATAGACTGAAAGTTAAAGAGTGGAAAACAATTCTGCATGTGACAGGAACCTGAAAAAAAGCAGGAGTAGCTATCCTCTTGGCAGATCAAGTAGATTTCAAACCAACACTGATTAAGAGAGACAAAGAAGGACACTACATCCTTGTAAAAGGAAGACTCCAAGAAGAAGAGATGACAATCATAAATATCTATGCACCAAACACTAGTGTGCCCAACTATATAAAACAAATACTAACGGACAGGAAAAGTCATATATGCACTAATACAATTGTAGTGGGGGACCTCAACACCCCACTGTCACAAATAGATAGATCAACTAGACAAAATATAAGTAATGAAATACTAGAACTCAATCGAACTCTTGAACAAATGAACTTAACAGATGTTTACAGAC
This sequence comes from Heterocephalus glaber, assembly GCF_053883595.1. NCBI lineage: Eukaryota > Metazoa > Chordata > Mammalia > Rodentia > Bathyergidae > Heterocephalus > Heterocephalus glaber. The sequence continues at coordinate 17,588,771 of NW_028258156.1, read as the reverse complement.
TCTTCCACCCCACAAAATCAGAATACACATTCTTCTCAGCTGCACATGGGTCATTCTCAAAAATAGACCACATACTCACACATAGAACATATTTAAGTAAGTGCAAAGGAAGTGAAGTTATCCCATCTATTATCAGACCATAGTGCGATGAAATTGGAGATCCATAGCAAAAGAAACTCAAAAAATTTCATACACACGTGGAAATTGAACAACACACTTCTGAATAACCAATGGGTCACAGAGGAAATTAAAGAAGAAATCAGACAGTTCCTTCAATTAAATGACAATGACAATACAACATATTGGAATCTATGGGACACAATGAAAGCGGTCTTACGAGGGAAATTCATAGCAGTGAATACGCATATTAGGAAAACAGAACGAGCCCAATTAAACAACCTGATGCTGAACCTCAAGCTTCTAGAAAAAAGAAGAGCAGGACAACACCAAAGCTCATACAAGGGATTAAATTATAAAGATCAGAGGAGAAATCAATGCAATGCAGACTAAGAGAACGATACAAAAAATCAATGAAGACAAGAGTTGGTTCTTCGAAAGAATCAACAAAATTGACAAACTTTTAGCCAACCTTGTCAGAAAAAGGAAAGAAAAGGCCCAAATCCATGTAATTAGGAATGAAAAGGGTGAAACTACAACAGACCCAGCAGAAATCCAGAGGATCATCAATACCTACTTCCAGAACCTATACGCCAATAAGATGGACAACACAGAAGAAATGAACAGATTCCTAGATACATATGAATTGCCAAAGTTGAACAAAGAAGACCTAAAAATTCTAAACAACCCAATATCAACCAATGAAATTGAAAATGTAATTAAAAACTTATCAACTAAGAAAAGCCCGGGCCCTGATGGCTTCACTGCTGAATTCCACACGACATTTAGAGAGGAACTGCTGCCACTACTGTTTAAACTCTTCAATGAAATTGAAAGGGATGCAATACTCCCAAATTCATTCCTGGAAGCAAGCATCACCTTGATCTCCAAAGCAGAGAAAGACCCAACTGAAAAAGAGAACTATAGGCCAATCTCACTAATGAACATAGATGCAAAAATCCTTAATAAGATCCTGGCAAAGAGAATGCAGAAGATCATCAAGAAGATCATACACCCTGATCAAGTGGAATTCATCCCAGGGATGCAGGGATGGTTCAATATACAAAAATCAATCAATGTAATACACTATATCAATAGAGCCAAGGACAAAAACCATATGATTATCTCCATAGACACAGAAAAAGCATTTGACAAAATCCAACATGCATTTATGATAAAAACCCTACAAAAAATTGGAATAGATGCTCTCTACCTCAAACTGATAGAAGCCATCTATGAAAGACCAACAGCCAATATCATACTAAATGGTCAAAAACTGAAATCCTTCACACTAAAATCAGGAACAAGACAAGGATGTCCACTATCACCACTCTTGTCCAATATAGTTCTGGAAACATTAGCCACGGCAATTAGACAAGAGAAAGAAATAAAAGGAATAAAGATAAGTAATGAAGAAGTCAAATTGTCATTATTTGCAGATGACATGATACTCTATATAGAAGACCCCAAGAACTCCACCAAAAGTCTTCTAGACTTAATAACCAAATTCAGTCAAGTAGCTGGTTACAAGGTCAACACACAAAAATCAATAGCTTTCCTCTACACCAATGACAGACTCACTGAGAGAGAAGTAGGGCAAACAATTCCTTTCACAATAGCAACCAAAAAATTGAAATACCTAGGAATCATCCTAATGAAAGAAATCAAAGACCTCTTCTCTGAAAACTATGACACTCTGAAAAGAGAGATTGAAGAGGATATCAGAAAATGGACAGACATCCCCTGCTCCTGGATAGGAAGGATTAATATAGTGAAAATGGCCATACTTCCAAAACTGCTATATAGATTCAATGCAATTCCAATTGAGATCCCAGCAGCATACTTCATAGACCTCGAGAAAACAATCCAAAAATTCATCTGGAACAAGAAGAGACCCAGAATAGCAAAAGCAATTCTAGTTAACAGAGATATGGCAGGGGGTATCACAATCCCCAACCTGCAACTATACTACAAAGCTACTGTGATAAAAACAGCATGGTACTGGCAAAGAAACAGGCTTGAGGACCAGTGGAACAGATTAGAAGATGCAGAAACAACGCCAGACACACTCAGCCATCTCATCTTCAACAAAGGAGCCAAACACCCTCACTGGAGGAAAGATAGCCTCTTTAATAAATGGTGCTGGACAAATTGGGCTTCAACTTGCCAAAGATTAAAACTAGACCTATATCTCTCACCACGCACTAAACTAAAATCAAAATGGATTAAAGATCTAAATAGTAAAATAGAAACTCTGAACCAGTTGGAACAGAGGTTAGGCAGAACCCTTGAAGACATCGGTGTAGGAAAAGATTTTATGAACAAAACCTCAGCTGCCCGTGAACTAGCACAAACAGTCAACAAATGGGATCTCTTCTTATTAAAAGGCTTCTGCACAGCAAGAGAAACTACCAGCAATGTGAAGAAACAACCCACAATGTGGGAAAAAATCTTCACCTGCTCTTCCTCAGACAAAGGTCTACTATCTCAAATCTATAAAGAACTTAAAAAGATCAGACTTCCCAAATTTAAAGACCCAATCCGAAAATGGGCATCTGAAATGAACAGACATTTCTCACACAAAGAAGTAGAAATAGCAAATAAATACATGAAAAAATGTTCAACATCACTGGTCATTCGAGAGATGCAAATGAAAACAATGCTGAGATTTCACCTCACTCCAGAAGCAATGGCTGCTATCGTGAAATCAACCAATAAGAAATGCTGGCAGGGCTGTGGGGAAAGAGGAACCCTGCTCCACTGCTGGTGGGAGTGTAGACTGGTGCAACCACTGTGGAAATCAGTATGGAGATACCTCAAAGAACTAGGACTGGAAGTCCCATTTGACCCTGCTATTCCACTGCTGGGGATCTTCCCCAAAGAATTAAAAGAATCATACCACAGTGATATATGTGCGCCCATGTTCATAGCAGCACAGTTTGTAATAGCTAAAACTTGGAAACAGCCCAAATGCCCATCAACTGGGGCCTGGATAAAGAAAATGTGGTATTTTTATAAAATGGGGTACTACTCAGCCATAAAAAATGAGAAATTAGAGACATTTATAGCTAAGTGGATGCACATTGAGGCAATACTCTTAAGTGAAATAAATAGGACACACATGTGTAAATACCAAATAGTTTCTCTCATGTGAGAAACTGAAAGTGTAAATAAGGACTAAATGTATAATAGGTAATGTGAAATAGGAAGAAAAGGGACAAAGGGGAAGGAAGTGGGAGGGCTAGGGGAAAGGACAGTAGGGAATGGGATTAATATGAGAAAATGGAAAAATAGGAACAAAATCTTTGCAAATAGGGAGGACTGGAGGGGTTGAAGGAAGGGCTGGGCAAAGGTGAAAAATAAGAACCAAGAGAGACTATGTAAAGGCGCAAATTGCCACTGATGAATGTCATTATATTGTATACCTAAAATGTACCAATGATTAGAATGAATAATCGATAATGTAAAATAGGAAGAAAAGGTCCAAAAGGGTAGGGGTAGTGGGAGGGGCAGGGGAAGGGAAAGGAGGAAAAGGAAAAATGATGAGAAATGGAAAAAATGGAAATAAAGTCTTTGTAAATAGGGAAGGGTGGAGGGCGTGAAGGGAGGGCTAGGAATGGGGAAAAAATAAGAACCAAGATGCATTATGTAAAGGTACAATTCCCAATGAGAAATGTAATTGTGTTGTATACCTACAATGTACCAATAAAAGAATTTAAAAAGAAAAAAAAGAAACAAGGTAAAAGTGCTGGGGATGTAGCTCAATGGAAGAGCACTTTGCCTAATATGAATTAGACTCCTCAATACCAGGGGAGGTGGGATAAAAAGTATAAAATAAAGGACACCCATGCTAAGGTTTACTCACTTCTTTTCAAACTGTACAAAAGGTTCTAATGCAAAAGGCAAAAGGAAAGAGAAGGAAATCAAAGGGATACAAATTTGAAAGGAGTTTTTAAAAAGCTGTCGTTCACAAACAGATTTGTGCACATGAAAAATACTACAGAACTTACAAAGAAATCACTAGAATTCAGAGAATTTATCAATGTCCCAGAATATAAGGTCAATGTCCAAAAGTCAATTTTACTTCTACATACTAGAAATGAACAATCAGAAATTAACATTTAAAATACTATTCACAATACCATTAAAATATGAACTAGTGATACGTATGACAGAAAATGTGTCAAATCTGCACACTGAAGGCCAAAGAACACTGATGCAAGAAATTAAAGCACACATAAATAAATGGAGAGGTATACTATACTCATAGATTGAGATTCAGTATTGTTAGGACGTCAGTTCTCAAATTACATATAGATTCAGTGCAAATCCAATCAATATTTCAGAAAACTTTCCTGACTGTAGAAACTGACAAGGTGATTTTAAAATTTATATGGAAATGCAAAGGACTTAGAATAGTCAAAATCATTTTAAAAAAGAAGAGCAAAGTTGAAGTGCTTATCCTGAGTTTAAGACTTATTGCAAAACATGGTAATTCACCGAGTATATTAATAGTGTTAAAAACAGAAAAATAGATAAGTGGAACAAAATAGTCAAACCAAGGAATTTTCTGGATGTCTACCAACAAGTAAATGAATAAAGACACTGTAGTACTATATATCTATACAATGGAACACTACTCAGATAAAAAGGAATGATCTATTGACAAGGATGAAACTCAAATAAATACGTTGTATGAAATAAGCCAGAACACCCCTGGCTTCTGTCAAGGAAAAACAAAAGCCAAAAAACTCCAACAATAATAGTGTACTATATGGTATCATTCATTATGGAAAATGAAAATTCAGTTACAGTAACAGATAATACAAAAAAGCAGGTCAGTAGTTGCTTAGGGATGCAGTACTAGGAAGGAGCAAGACAAAGTGAGTAAAAAGGGACATAAGAAAACTTTTGTGAGTGATGGACATGTTCATTATCTTGATTATTCTGATGGCTCATGGGTATGTACCTATATCAAAACATATCAAACTGTACATGTTAAACATACACAATTTATTGTTAAAATTATACATCATACAAATTTTAAAAAGATATGGGACAACACTGATGGATAGAATGACACTATTTGTTAGTTACTATGCTTTGATTCCACTGTGGAGTTTATTCTTTATTACAGGTATGTAGGGCAGACATTATCCATTTCACATTAGAGATAATTATCTGTTAAGGTTCAGAAATTTACCCCAAGTTTCACAGCTAGAAAATGGCAAAGTTGAGATATGAATTGAGTTGTCTCTGGCTTTACAACCCTGTAATTCAGTAGCTCTCATTCCTACTTTCCAGACTATTTTGACTTTAGAGGAGAAGTGTACTTTGGGGTTATAATTTAAATACACATTAAGTATATTAGAATATACTGATAAGCAAGGTCCATATTTATCAATCTCTTAATTGTGTCCCAATTTAAAAATGCAAATCTAGTTGGTAGAAACCAATCTAGTCTTCATTTCTTAGTTTTTCCATATCCTACTCATACAATTTTAATACATCTACTGGATTAATATTCTTAAACATTTAACCTCAGCATCCTATGAATAGTGAGATATTCTAAAGTCTGAAACATTACATGTTATTTTAGTAGTTTTAGTAAGAAAAAATTCAATAGTGAACGGACTTTCATAGTCTTTATAGTCACTATACACACATGAATACTTCTTTGAATCCCAATTATTAACTAGGTATTTGTTGTATCTGGCTTAGGACCACCGCAAATAACTTATCATTCTGATATATAATCGTTCACAACATGGTCAATCCCAACATCTTCCTCTATAATTCACTGTTATTTATTCATCTAGTCTATTTAGAAACTCCAAGAACATTCAACCCTGTTAAGTAGGATAGATGTCCAATATTTTACTGATGCATTTTTCAACCACAATGTAATTTTATTTATTTTTAAGTTATTTTGTGAATGTGTCTATGTGAAAATCTTAAACCCACAATTTCTTAAAAAGAATGAGTGTAAAAAGGCACTGAATAAAACTCACTTAGTTTGAGTGTGGCAATTTCTTAACAAATTGCCTTTAAAATTGCATAGTCTTCAGGGTTTTGCATCATTCTAAGTACAGACTGAGTATAATGGGCATTTCTATCAATAACTGACAGAGTATTAGATGACTACATCGACAGTCTCCAAGAAACCTTCCATTATATACATGCAGGACTTTTTCCAGATATTTCTTACAGAATCCTCTTGCACACCTTCCTTTCCTCTAACTACAAGCCTATAGTGTGTGAAGACTTTAGGAAACACACTTGAGTGCCTGTTTGAGACAGGGCCTGTGCTGGGCTGACTCACCCGCACTGTGTTACTCAGGAGAATTATTTACAAAGAGGTATTTATTAAGTGTAAGGAACTCTAGCATCCAATTAGTTGAGGGTGTGAAGCAAATGGCTCTTCATGCTGCTTTATAAAATCTGCTTCTATGTACCATTAGATTTTTTGAAAGGAACAGATTACAGTGTCTTTCCCCCCCAGCTGGAGAGAGTGTTTTTAAAGTTTAAAGAACACTTGGTAGAAGAATAAAAAGTATAATCCTTTTAAATAGTAAAAATAAGGCACTGTTATCTGGAATTATGATACAGCAGAAACCAGTCCTTACAGAGGTTGTAGGGAGAGCACTGGAAAAATTCATCGTGCCAGGCTCGTGGGAAGTGCTTTTATTCACAGTGTGTCCACTTAGCATGGATATATACATGCCTGTAAAGGTTGGACCTGCTCCCTGTAGGACTGCCAGGTAAAGAGTCCTTGTTCAGTGAGCCTGTTCTCCGGGAGAAAATGAGGAAGAAATTAGATAGCTCTTCAATGCTCAGAGAGAACTGACTTTGTAAATGACCAGCGCCTATTTCTCACCACTGAATTAGTTATGATCACAACAGTGCAACTATCACTTCTGCCACAATGATAATATTCATGTGACTCTAATGTTACTACAATAACTAATGACTAAAATGTATTCATCAGACCAGATAGTGTTGAAAGATTTTCACAAATTCGATGAAATCTTCACATTAACTTTGGTATATGGACAATTATTTTCTCTGTTTTAAAGACAAAGAGACAGAAGTAGAGACATTAGTAACTTGAGCAACATCCTACAGTCAATGACATGGCAAAGTAGGACTCGAACCAGGACTGTTTGAGTACTCTAAGAAAATAAAGTTTTAAAGCATAAAACCAAAGGTGCCAAATAATTTGGATGCATTTCCTAAAAAATTCCATCTCACAAACCTTTAAGAGCGTCTCACATGTACAGGGTACCACGGACCTGTGTGGGGAAGGATTTGACGTGATTTTTCTAAAATTTAGTCCACAGTATGGTCACCCTGTCTGCCCAAACTCCACACCACCACAGAGCCGACTCACAGCTCCTGAGGGTCTCTTATCCTGCACTGGTTATGAATTACACTTGCAATGGTGTAAAGACCATGCACACCTCACAGACAGGTGCAAGGCAGCCCTGCACACCTCCACGTGGACACCAGCAGTTTGAAAAAGTACTGTCAATCATGACCTCTGAAAGCCTTTAACCCTGTCTAGCATTTTCTACAATTCTGTTTCCTGCACCATTATAATTTCAGAATTTTCTAAGCACTTTAAGCCATTAAAATGTTATTATGAAAACCATAACGAAGGGGACTTTCTTCCTCTTCTGGGATGAAAGGGAAAATGGACTTCTCCCTACTCTTCCTGCACAATTAACAAAATGGGCATTATATAACACAAACAGAAGCCTGAAAAGTGAACAGACAAGGCAGACTGGCCTGGAAACTTGGAACCAAGGAACAACATGGTGCCGAGATCTCCAGGTTCTTGTTTTGTCTTGTAATTCCAAACTTGGAGCTAAAGAAGGAGGCAACCCTGAAATGCCAACATTCTATTTTCGACTAGAAAATCCCTTATGGAAGCCTACTCTGTAGCTAAAGGACCAGGAAAGGAGGAGGCTAGAAAGGCAACAGTTTTAGTAATAACTGTTCTACTCTAGCGAAACACTACAAAAATATACTGGCTTCCCTGACACTCACACTTTCAAAGTGAAGTGTGAGCCTAGACTTCCACCCCCACGAGGCTGTAACTGGATGCCCAACTCTCCCAGAGATAGGCCAGAGGCAGCCTGACGGGGAGCGGGTGCCTTCATTCAATGTGGAGGGCCTGGACTGCTAATCAACCTGCCAGTAACAAGTCACACTTCTCCTTCTTCACTGGGTGGCATCAGAGGAGGCCTCGTGGGGAGTCAGGAGTTCATTACTGCTCAACAGTAAAGACTCTTCCCACAATGGTGTCAGCAGAGCTCATGCACAGGCCCAGAGCTTTCCCGCCCTAGCCAGCATCACAGAGAGCCCTTTTCCCTCACGGGTCAATGGAAGATGAGTGGGAACCTGGGCTTCCGCCTCCATCTGGCCATAATAAGCTGACATCCTCTACTTCCACAGGCAAGTGATATCACAGACAGCCAGCTAAAACAGATGGCTTAAATAAGATACAGAATCTTATAATACAGAAATGTTCAAGTTTCAAGTGAAAATTACCCATTACACCAACAATCAAGAAGATCTCAAACTGAATGTAAAAAGACCATCCTCAGATGTCAACAATGAGCTGACAGAAGTGTTAAAATGATCGGATACATCTTTTATAGAAATTAACTTAAAGGGGTTCATAGGCTTAAATGTCAATTATAAAATTATAATGCTTTAAAGAAAAATCTAGGTGGTAATCTTCAGGATACAGGACTGGACTAAAAGAGTTCTTAGGCATGATACCAAAAGCATGATCCATAAAAGGAAAAATTAATAAACTGAACTTCTAGATGGTTAAACTTGACTGTCAACTTGATTAACTTAAGAGATTAGCAGAGCACACTTTTGGGTGTATCTGGTGGGTCACTGGGTTGTGACCTCAAGACCGTATCTGGTCCCAAGTCCCTTCTCCTCGAGTTCTCTTCCCCTGTGCTCTACTTTCCAGCCACCAAAAAATAAGCAACTTTGCTTCACCATGATGTTTCTGCCTTGGAGCTAGCTGACCATGCACTGAAGTCCCTGAAATCGAGAGGCAAATAAACCTCTCCTCCTGTAACTTGTGGGTGTCTGGCATTTTGCCCCAGCACTGGGAAAGCTGACCAATACAACTTCATTAAAATAAGAAAAAATTGATTTTGCAAACACTTTCAAAAAGATGAAAAACAAGCTGCAGAATGAGAGAAAATATTTGTATACCATATCGAGTAATGAACCATACAATACCAAGAATATATAAAGTACTCTCAAAATTCAACAGTAAAAAAGTAATTTGGTTAGAAAATGGGTAAAAGGGCCAGGGATTTAGCTCAGTGGTTCTGCTGCCTGCCTCGCAAGTGCAAGGTGCCTAGTTTGACTCCCGGTACCAAAAAAAAAAAAGAAAAGAAAAGAAAATGGGTAAAAGGCATGAAGACACATTTCAGTGAAGAGGATATATAGGTGGTAAATAATTCTGTGCAAAGATACACAGGAGGTCACTAAGTCACTGGGGAAAGGAAAATTAAAACCACAGTAAGATATTGATATATACCTATCAAAATGGACCCCTTCCAAAAAAAAAAAAACAGTGGCAACACCAAATGCTGATGAAGGTGTTGAGAAATCAAAATATTTATATTGTGTATATATTCTACTAGGGAAAAAAGTTTGGCAGTTTCTTAAAAAAAAAAAACTAAACATGCGACTACCATTTGATTTATCTGCCATGTAGGAATTTACAAAAGAGAAATGAAGATTTATGTCCCATAACACACTACATACAAACGTTTCTAATAGTTTCAATAATGACAGCTCACATCTGGAAAGAATCACAGTGACTTTGGCTGAATGGTTAAACCTACTGTAGTACATCTGTGCCACTGAGTAATACTTGGCAATAAAGAAGCACTACTGATACGTATTGCAACCCAGATGACTCTCTAGAGAATTATATAGGTTTTTAAAAAGCCAACCACAAAAAGTCATATACCGTATGAACATTTATCTATATCTATGTATCTCACATTCTTGAAACAACAAAACTACAGAGGTGGAGAAGAGTTGTGGTTGCCAGGGATGAAGGAGACAGAGGTAGAAGGGAAGTGTGTTTGGCTACAAAGGGGCAACATGAAGAATCCGTCGTGTGATGGAGATATTCCACACCCTGGCGCTATCAATGTCAGTGTCCGGATTGTCATACTGTTCTATCTATAACTCTGCAAGAGGTTACCACCGAGGAAACGGGGGGGAAAAGCACACGGGACATCTTCATATATTTCTTCTAACTGATATGATTCTAAAGTTATCACAAAATAAAAAGTACAAAGCAAAACAAAACGTTGAAAAGAGGAAACCCCAAATCTTTAAACCCACAAATTCCGGGGACATTAAGAAACAGTAACAATATGTTGTGAGCATTCACTGTGGATCAGGTAAGGCACTAAATACATGAAGCAAACCCTTAGAGGTGGGTATCATTTTACAGACGAAATCCCAACAGACCAACGAGAAGTAGTAATTTACTGTTCTTTAAATGAGACTGTGTAGCTGTTATACAGGAAGCTTTTTTTGCACTTTTTAAGGAGTTTATTAAAGAGTTTAACTTTACTTCTCCAAACCAACATTCTGTTCCTTCAGGTAAATCTCAGCACTACAAACAGATTAAATGCATTACCAGGTAGAAATCATGGAACAGCCAACCTCTGCAGGAAATTCACCACAAACTTATTTTTTACATAAAAATAGAAATTATTTTCATCAGGGCCTAGAAAAACATCCTTAAAATAGCAGTCCCATGGAACACTTTTGGTAAAACTGATGGCAAAAAGTTAACACTTTTGTAAATTATTTATACAAGAAAACTTCAGCATCTACTGTCATTTCTGCAAAGGATATTGCTTACTTGAAAGAATATTCTTTTTTATTTTGGTACCGGGGATCGAACTCCGGTCCTTGCGCTTGCACAGCAGGTGACGAAACCACGGAGCTAAATCCCCGGCCCTTGGAAGAATATTCTTAATAAAGGCATAAAAGTGTTTTTGGGTCAACTGAATATGAGTTTTAAACAGAAATGTGTGTGTAAGAGCCTGGGGATGTAGCTTAGTGGTAGAAGGCTTTCCTAGCATGCACAAGGTCCTGGGATTGATTTCTCGCAGTACAAAAATAAGTAAAATGCAGGTGTATACAAATATGTAAATATATAGGTGCATATATAAAACTATCAGCAATATTATTTCTTAATATTTTACATGAATCATGTTATTCTGAACTTCTAAGGTAGTGGGGCTTGAAGGTCCCTTAGAATTTACCAACTGAAAACTTCTCATTTCATAGCTGAGGACACGGAAGCCCAGAAGAGTGAAGATCCTGACTAGAATTAGAACTCAGGGCTCCTATCAGAACTTTATTTCACTATTCTTGGTTCTTCGGGCAACCTGACAGGTAAAAAGAGAATGGAATGTTACCAAGTTGACTAGAGACAGAAAGTCACTGATCAAATTGGACAAAGTAAGAACTAATGTCAAACTCGGCTTTCTGAAATTAAAAGCTACCGATTCCAAGGTCTCTGAACAAACAGGCTTCCTCTCCTAGTTTTCTCTGCAATCGAAGATTACCTCACTTCTATTTGAAGTGCCCGCAGATCATGTCCCAAGGCCTGATTTTCCAGATTCTCACAGCAGCTGGCCCCAAAAGCCCCTGAAGCTTTAAGAAACGAGAGCGTGCTTTAGGATCTTACAGTGACGTCCTGGAACTGCAGCCGCATGGCAGAGCTGGAGGGCTGAGGTCGGCTGGTGATCTCCAGGATGGTCCTCAGTAGGATGTCCAGCAGGCTGGCCACTATCACATCTATTTCCTCCAACACAGATTTTTCCTTAAGAGAAGAAAAATAATGTATGCAAGAAATTCTGATTACAGGTACAAATTCCCTATGATGAGTGTCTAAAATGGACCAATAAAGGTTGTGCTATAAAAAAAAAATCTGGTTTAATATGTACTTTAATCTCTCTTTAATGGCAAAGGGGGAAAAGTCCATTTCCAAATACAGATCTGAAGACTCTGAGACCCTGGATGTCACCTAAGTGGCTGACTACTATGGAGAACAAAGGTTCAGGGGAGTTGCCAGCTTGCCCCAGAGCACTCTGCCTGGCTCTGCCAAGGACGCCTGAGATAAAGAAAGGTAGGGGGATGCCATGGAAAGCAAGGCCGACTAATTCAGAACGCCAGCTGTGCCCCTCACGGGGCATGTGACCTTGGGTCAGTGTGTTCACCTCTCGGCCTGACTCCTTCCTGAAGCTTTCTCCTGGTCCTTAAACTCTGTAATTCCTTGTTTCTCAATTGTGCTTCCATTTACTTTTGTCAGCACCGGAGTCACACACGTCACTTCCAAAAACTGGTTTATGTGTGAAAGACTATTCCTATAAAATGATTTTTTTAATAATCCTGCATATAAATATTAGGAAACAGCCACCGGTCTAGACTACAACCTTAGCTCCTGCTAGGGTCTGTGGCTGTGGGGGGACTGCTTTCTTGGAGCACGGTTAATACCATCCAAGGAACGTGACAAGGAAACTCAAATTGCTCTGCACCGACTGTACCAACAGAATCTGGGTTATTACTTCTGCAGCACATAAAACTCTGTAGAAATACTCCCTACCAAGAAGATCGCTCTTTGCAAACAATACTTTTAGAAATTGTGAGTTCAAAAGAACCTTCTGACTATAATTTTATGATAAACTTTTCTTACACTTACAAGAAAACCACAAAAGTTCTCCCTGCAGTGAAATGATTTTTGCTCTGAATCCCTAATCTGCTAAATCCAAAAATCTGACTACAGCTTCAAAATTGAAATAGACATGGAGAAATACAAGGAACTCACCTCCCTTACCTCTGATACTTGGTTTTGGTTTTATGTAGTGAACGGTCTAGCTCACTTTTTTTTTGCCCTTACCTTTCTTTTTATTACTTCATGTTTGCAGTATGTAATGGTTACATTCATCCATGGGAAACTGGTACATGTATACTGTAACACATCTTAATTCTTTTTATTTCCCCTTCCTCTAGCTTACTTTTTACCTGCAGCAATTATAATTTGGAAACACATTCCAAACAGGCTGGCTCAAGTATCTGTTGTTGTAATAGAGGGAGGGAATTTTACTTTTTAAATTTTATTTTATTGGTACATTTTAGGTATACAATAGGCTTCTTCCTGTCAACACTGCTATACCCAGTTCCAGATTATCTCTGAGGCCTGGTCACAGGGTGGGTCAAACTGAACTGTCCTTTTTGCAGAGGTCTCTCTTATGACAATTAGATGCAGGGCTTCCAGCCTTTTTCTCCCAAATGGCAACTCGATTTGCACTGCCCTGGGCTCTCACTCCACCACCTGGGGTCCCATTCCAGCTCTTCAGAAGCCAGTCAGAATAGGGGCAAAAACAGGGAAACCATAACACAGAGGTACCAGAGAAGCATAGAAACGGGAATCTCAGCTCTTGCTGCCAAACTCTGCTCCCAATGAGCAGAACGTTTAATTAACAGCTACAGACTGACAAGAATTGGAACATGACATCCTGCCTGCGTGGATTTCACATGAGACCCCTGAGCCATGAACATGGGTATGTACTGTGAGTTGTCCCATTTACTAGCAAGTGCGTCGTTTTCCTCATGCACTGTACCAAGAGTCATGCACACTGAAGGGACTCCCCAAAGCCACAACAATTTAGACATTGCAGATGGGACTGAGCAACCCGTTATACTATAAGATTCCCTTCATTTCCGGGGGCTGTCCTGCACTTCCACAATCTCCATGGGACGAGGCCCAGGGGACATGGCCAAGTTCAGGCATAATTGTGCAGCCCGTCCCAGAAAGGGCCCCAGCAACTTCACTTTACAAGCAGTGATTTATTCCTGCCACAGAGCCTCTATATCAAGATTGAACACACATGTGGGAGGCTTTGAGGTTTCTCATTTTCCTCACTTGGTATTCAGTTCTTTCTTGAAATATAACTTTAGGAAACCCAGGTTATTCAGGGTTACAGCAGTCCCATGAGGTTAAAAGATGCCTTCCGAGAAAAAGCAGAAAGTCCAGCCTAGCTGCAAACAACAGTGTCTCAGATGATTCCTCGAGGGTGGTTTCTCTGAAGATGTTTAAAATTGTATTTCCAGAAGCCATTTGATGAGAACTACATACTATGACCCGTATTTACTTACTGAGCTGTTTTTCTTGATGAGACAAAATACGTTGCTAAGGATACGCGCACACATGATCAAGTCCTTCTGTTCTTGCAAGTGAATGTGGAGGTGATGTAACACGACAGGCAGGAGAATGTACCGGGAATCTGGAGAGAGAAGAATCATTAGTGTCACAGCTGTTGGAGTCCCACGCAAACCCTCGTGAATTCTTATCTACTTTTTAACTTCGTTTTAATTGTTAATTTGTTAACAATGTAGTTATAAGAGCACTAGTTCTACATGGTTTATAATTTAAAAGACAGTAGGTCCTTTCCTGAAGTCATATTCCTGCATTCCAGAAGCCTCTGGCTTTTTTTTTTTTTTTTTTTTTGAAATAGATTTTATGGTTGCTGTTGTTTCCAAGTGTTTGTTTTATCTCCAAATTTCTAAATCAAATGTTTCTCTTGATATTTCCTGGTTCACACTAAGACAGACCATCTACTACCTTCTTACTGTTATAGATGAGGACTCCTCCCTTCTCTCCTGCCTCTCAAAACAGTTACATCACAATTTCTGGTTAAGTGAACACTGTGGTTTTGCTCTCATTCAGATTTCCAACCCTCTGTATGTGACCAGATTCTTGCTTTGTTTTTCTGTCTCTGAAGCTGTTGAGAAATTATCTTTATTTATAGCAACATTTCATACTAAATGCTGTGTGTGGTCCTTCCAATCTATAAGCTCATGTCCTTCAGTCTGGGAACTTGTCTTTAATTACTGATATTTCCTTCCCTCTATTTTTCAGTCCTCTGTTTGAGACGGCAAATACACTTACATGTGAATCTCTTAAATTACTTTTTATTTTTCTTGAATATTTTCCTGTCCTTTTGTACAATTTTCTGGATGACTTACTTTATCTTCCAACTCTTCTATTTAATTTTCCTATTTTTGCTACCATATACAGTGGACCCTTGACTTACAAACTCAGTTTCTGAGAGCTGTTTGTAACTCAAGTTGGTTGTAAGTCAATACAGCTGAGATCCAGATGTTTACTTGGCTACATGCTATAGATAACAAGAGGCAGAATTAGGTCCATTAACCAAATTAACCCAAGTTGTTCGTATGTCAAGCCAGTCATAACGTGAGGTTCCACTGTATTTCATTTCCAAGAGCTTTCTTACTCTCAGGCCCAGCGTGCTGGGTGTGTAACCTGTGTAGTCACACCCATCTCTGGACTCAGAAAGGTATCATATTTCGGTAAATGCTCTACTGCCATCTTTAAATTCTCAATAAGTTAATAAGCATAGGCTTTGCATTTCCATTATGCAGACATTCCTGTTTATTTCTCATACTGTTATCTTTTCATAGCTTCCCATTCTTGTTTCATGGATGCATTATCTTCTCTCTCTGGGGACATCAGAGATAACTTGGGAGTATTTTGGGTAATTATCTTTTTCTTTCACCTTATTATTTTCTGTTTCTTCACTCTGCCTTTCACGTTTGAGTCACTAGTATTTGGTGGTCTTCCATCGTCTGTTCATCTTTACAAGTGAAAACTAAAAGACTAGCTAGAAACACACCCACACATATCTCACATATATTACAATCTTAGGTCTTAAAAACAACAAATCTAGGTAGGTTCCAGTTTATTTGAGAAGACAAATGAGGTTCAGATTTTCAGTAACTTGAGTGAAGCTGCCTACTAATAGATGCTTCAGTTGAATTCAAACTGCCAAGATAACTTTACACTTGCTGAAAAAAGTACAGTGGGGCCCTCAAGTTACGACCGGCCTAAAATACGAACAACTTGGACTAATTAGGTTAATAGACCTAATTCTGTCTCTTATTATCTATAGTGTGAACCCAGGTAAACATCCAGATCTCAGCTGTACTCACAACCAACTTGAGTTACAACTAGACCTCAGGAACCAATCGAGTCACTGTAAACCAAGGGTCACTGTAAATCTAGTTAAAAAGCCTTCCCATATGGAAGATTCCAAGCCCAGGTGGTTTTACAGGTGAATCCTATCAAGCATTTTTAGAAGAAAATTTCCCAGAAAACAGAAAAGAAAGTACAACGCATTAGAAGGCCAGTATCAGTTTGATGCCAAAATCAGCTAAAGATATTACAAGACAAGAAAACTACAGACGATATTCTTCATGAAAGATGTAAAGAATCTTATAAATGTAAAGAGTCTCATAAAATTTTACCAAAACAAATCTAATAAGATATATTCTGGGAATGGAAAGTTGGTTGGAAGTCAACCAATCAATGACAATTTACCATATAAGCACCAGATATAGAAAAAAAAAGTGACAAAATTCAGCAACCAATCATGACAAAAATTATCAAGGAGCTAGGATTAAAAGTTTTTTCACACTGATAAAAGGAATTAATGAAATGCCTACCTTTAGCCACCACATTTAAAGACTGAATGATTTCTCCCTAAGATTAAAAACAAGGCAACGATACCCAAATTTACCAGTTTGTTTCAACAATGTATGTATGATTCCGATCATTATAAGAAAGTATTTAAAAAAAAAAGAAGGTATTTTTTAAGAAGTAGAAAATACAGGGGCTGGGGTGCCAGGCCTGACTGGCAAGCACAAGGTCCTGAGTTCAACCCCCGATAGCAAAAAAAAAAAAGGAAAGAAAATACAAGAAAAAAATAAAATGCTTATAGATAAAAAGTAAGTAGTAAAATTGTCTTTAATCAAAGACATGGTTATCAACAAAGAAAATTCTATGGAGTCTAAAGAGTTACTAGAACTAGTAAGTTAGTTTAGCAGTGTCTCAAAATAAAAAGTCAATATACAAATATCAATTACATTTCTATATTATCACAACAGTCAAACTAAAATTGAGAGTAATGTAGTTTATAACAGCATATATGAACTACATAGGAAGAAAGTCAACAAAATATATGACAGTGTCATTGAATAACTTTTTCCTTTAAGAAACGCCAGGCAAGTCAATGGCGAAATGATGTTTTTCAACAAATGGTGCTGGAACAACTGGATACCCATTTTTTAAAAATGTACTTCCAAAAAAAAAAAAATGTACTTCTACCTTTACCTCATACCAGTACAAAAATTAACTTGGGATGGATCACACACCTAACTGCAAAAGCTAAAAGCATAAAACTCCTACAGAAAAACAGCAGAAAATCCTAGTAATTTTGGAGTTTCTTAAATAGGCACAAAAAGTGAAGACTATCAAGAAAGGTGAGCAATAACTAGAAATCCATCCAAATATAAAATTAGAATTGAAGTATAAGACTGACTCCATTCAAGATCCCTACGATGCCTTCTATTTATGGAACCTAGAATCAGAATGCTCAGATTTGGATTCCAGCACTCTCAAATCCTACTTCTGTGATCTTGGGCAACTCACTTGGCTTCCGTGTGCTTCAATCTTGCCATCTGTAGAATGGGGAGAACAACAGTATCCCCTAGGATTGTCTGAATATCACATGAACTGACCCTGCTTAGAACATAATGATTGCTATATAAATGGTGATTATTCTTTCTTCCTTTACAGCTTTTCTCTACATTTATGATTTAAAAAACACGTGATTCTGTATCCAAATAAAAATCATAAGGAATCCAAAGTAGCCACAACTGGGTACATGTCTTAACCAGTATCTGTTAAATTTCTCTTAATATCTTTTTTGAATTCTTTTTTGGAGTTAGGTCTAGAGTCTGATGTCTGCCACTGGGCTACCAACACAAGATCTGGCCTCAGATTTACTTGAAAAATGTAGAGGTGTAAGGCATAGGCATTTTGTAGTTTAAGAAAACGAATACCAGTAAAATCCAAACTTGTAAAATAATTCATCACAGGCCTCCCGTTTAAAAGTAAGCCTCACTGGGAACGTTACTGTTACTTATTTACAAAGCAATTACTTGACAAAAAGAACCAGGGAAAGAAACTGAAAGCTGAAGAGCCAGGAATCACTGTCTGGTGCTGTTTAATTAGAATGGAAGATAAAGCTTATCTGATATGTTCCTGCAGCTAGTGGGATTTGATTTTTTAAAATTCAATTTAGAACCAACTGTTAATAAAATATCTACTGCAAAACAGTAAGGTAGACAAATCATATGTAATTTGTCATATATATATATTAAAAAGAAATGTGACTATCTAAACTACAGATTTGCTTTTTCTCCATTAGTAGGGCAATGTCAGCAAGGGTAAATGACAGAATCAGTGGGTAAATGCCAAACAAGCTGACCGGTGGAAATGCTAATTTGTACCTTTAAAAGATAACATGTGGACCAACCAAATAGGATCCTTCCAAAAACTAAAAGACAAAGCAAAAGCAAATTCTCCCACAATTGAATATACACTAACTTTGGGTACATTCAACAATAGAAGCTGTCATGCAGATTCTGCCTTTGAAAGGGTCACTACACCCTCACACTGCATCTCAGCTGAAGGCACGGTACTGCACGTCACCTCGTATAAAGGAGCAGGTCTCGTTTCCTTTTGGTTTTGCCTGTAACACTGCAGTGGATTAAGTCAGCTCCTCATAGTAATTCCCCCTGGACCTGGGCCCAGGAAGGAAGAGGGGAGGCTAAGAAATGATGGGGGTTTCCTCCTTTAGCTTAAGTTCAGGATGAGTATATCTTTGCCTTCTCTATCCAGAGCTTTAGAGAAGGATCCTTGAGGTCAGCACCTGTTCTTAGGGGAATGAGTTCTCTTTGTCCCACAGTGGCATAAAGAACTGCCAGTCACCTTCTGTACAAGGCGAGCCCAGGCCTGGGCTGGGCACCTGCAGGACACCAGCCAGTGGCTGCACACAGTGACAGAGGGGAGACTGCAGAGACAGGAGCACTCACTATCACAGCTCTGCATGGAGCAGAGTTGTGCCAGAGCTGAGCACGCCTGAGATCAGATCAATGCCACCAGGAATGAACCCACCAAGTCACAGACAGCCACAAAACCTGGGGCTACCGACAGCACCTCTCAGAGTGGAGAGTGCTGAGGAAGACAGTGCCGCCTCACAAAGGGCAACAGTGCAGGGCTGAGGACGATCCCTGTGTGTGGTTTATACATCATCTTCCCTGGGCTTGAGTCCCACTGTGAATGCAAAATGGGTGCTGCCTGCGCGGCTTCCTTTTGTCACTTACGCCCTCTACTGGCCCGGGACACCTAGCCCTACCCTACTGCTGTTTTCATACTCAAGCTAATCCTTAGCTCAGAAGTTACTTTTCCAGTAAGATTTTCTTTCTTTGCTACATGGAATTTCTTGTAGCTTCTGCTGCTATATACTGACCCCTAGTATACAGTATCAATCCAGAAGATATGTGTCAGGCACCCACTGTGTACCAGGCATTGTTGCAGAAGTGAGACATACTGGGAGCAAGGTGAACAAAGCCCTGAATTCTGGAGTCTGGGAAGGAGGACAGTAATTATTTATTTAGAGTTGTGTTGGGTGATCTAAGAAACAAAACAAGGTTGGCCGTACCCCTGTCATCCCAGCACTCAAGAGATTGAGGCAGGGTGACTGATTGCAAGTTCCAGGGAAGCCTGAGCTACAGAATGAGACCTTGCCTCACCAAAACAAAACAAAACAAACCAACAACAAAAAACCCCCAACAAAACACTGAAACATATTAAGTTATGAAAATGGTAATGGGGTAGGTGGGTGGGGGGTAGGAGATTTCTTAAGAAAAAGGAGAGCTAAACTGAGCCCTGAAGGGCACACGGAGATCAACCAGGGTCTGGAGGAGCTGGAGAACATGGATTTCAGACAAGAGGAAAGCAGTGAAGGGACAGGACAGGTGGGCAGGGCCACGTTCAGTTCTGAAACATAAGCCCCAAACAGGACAGAACAGGTGGGATGTGAGTGAAGAGAGAGGAGCAGCACTGTCTCCTGTTTCTAAAGGTCAAGTCGGCAGCACATGGACAGGAGAGAGGAGCAATGGGACAGGAGCACAGAAAGGAGTGAGACAGTTCGGCCTGGCACTGTGGCTGGAGACGTGGCAGTGGGTGGGGAAGGGGCCAGGTGTGGGAGGTGTCATGAGGCACACAGGAGCCCACGTGATGGGTGGAGAGGAAATGCAAAAGGGAGAAGGATACTTTAAGAATGACTCTGAGGAACCCCAGGCTCCTAGGGCAGAGAAGCTCAGCTGGTCCCAGCACCCGGAAGGAAGCTCCTCGCCTCCATCCCAGGATCCTAGGGCAGTGAAGCTCAGCCGGTCCCAGCACCCAGAAGGAAGCTCCCCACCTCCATCCCAGGCTCCTAGGGCAGAGAAGCTCAGCTGGTCCCAGCACCTGGAAGGAAGCTCCCCGCCTCCATCCCAAGCTCCTAGGGCAGAGAAGCTGAGCCAGTCCCAGCACCCGGAAGGAAGCTCCCCCACTGCCATCCCAAGCTCCTAGGGAAAAGAAAGTGAGCTGTGTGGGCACCAGAAGCACCCCCCCACACCGTGGAAATGAGAAGACACATAAACAAGCCTCAAAAACAGACTTCCAGATCACCTACAGCAAACCCAAAAGGAAACAAGATGGAACACTCTGATACTCAACTACCTGGACTCTCTGAACTGGCAACAAAAGAGGATCTGGGAAAAATGAAATCAGAAATAATTACTCAGATAACAGCAAAGATTTTGCTCATGGTGCAAGACATGATTAATAAATCTAGAGAGGACACAGATAAAAAAATAGAGGATCTGAGGAATATGATGGAATCCCAACATAGGAAACAAATGGAATCCATAAAACAGATACAAACAGAGTTCCAAGAGATTAAAAACTCCATCGAAAGTCTGCACAGCAGAATGAACCAATGTGAGGATAGAATTTCAGATATAGAAAATAAGATCACAATTAGTGACCAGGAAAAGAAAAATTGCTTTAAAATTATAAGGGAACATGAGAAATCAATCCAGCAGCTGCTAGACGATACAAAGAAGAATAACATTAGACTGATTGGAGTCAGTGAAGAAAGAGGAGAGAGTGCAGATGACATAAAAAAACTTCACAGAAGTGATGGGAGAAAACTTCCCAAGGAGGGGAAAAGAACTTGACATAAAGATAAGTGAGGCATATAGGACTCCAGCTAACCTTATCAAAAAAAATCTACACATAGGCATATAATAGTTAGGATTCCAGAAATCCAACAGAAGAATAAAATTCTACAAGCAGTGAGAGAAAAGAAACAAATCACATACAAAGAAAAGCCCATCAGAATCACAGCAGACTTCTCAATGCAAACCCTCAAGCCAAGAAGAGCTTGGAGTGATGTATTTCAAGCCCTAAAGGAAAACAGCTTCCAACTCAGATTGATGTACCCTGCAAAACTATCTTTCAAAATTGATGGAGAAATAAGATACTCTCATGACAAAGAGCACCTTAGGAACTTCATGAGTACCAAACTGGCACTCCAAAAAATTTTAGACAATACCCTAGGAAAAGACAATGAGGATCACAACCCCAGGAAACCCAGCAGAATGAATCCATTGGGCGTGACAAATTAAACACAAAGGGGGAGAATCCAACAAAAAGAAAAAGTCATGACAAGGCTTTTAAAACTTTTGACTTCATCTCCCTAATGAGTGTATAATTCAATCTTGTTATTGTACTGATTAGTATTTTTCTGATTCTGGAATTGCACACGATTCCTTGTGCTATACTGGCTATTTATCATCTTCTTATGTCTACATTTTAATTGGGTTGTCTATTAATGAGCTCTAAGAATTCTTTATATATTCTGCTCATAAGTTATATGCATTGTAAATATGGTCTGTTTAAGGACTACTTTTCATTTTAATGATGTCATTTAAAGTTCTAAATTTTGATGGAATCTCATTTATCATTTTTTTTTATACATCATGTTTTTTGTATCCTAGGTTGTTCTTGCCTACCCTGAATTCATAAATATTTTCCCTTATAATTTCTTCTTAAAGTTTTATACTTTTAGGCTTTCTTATTTAGGTTTATAGATCCCTTCAAGTTATTTTCATGTATGGAAAAAAAGGGTTGAGGTTAATTTTTTATATATGGATACCAGGTGTTCTAGTGCCATTTGCTGAAGATACTGTCTCTTCCTCGGCTCTTGAATCGAGTTTATATTCTATAAAATGCTAATGTTAAATAATCTTTCAAAACTCAGTGGACCATATACGTGTGGTTCTATTTCTAGATTCTCTGTTTTATTCCAGTGATCTATATGTCTTTCCTTACACCAACACTGCCTTGATTACTGTAGCTTTAGAAGTCCTAAAATTAGGTACTAAACATCTTCCAACACTGTTTTTCTTTTTGTTTTTGGCTTTTCTCAGTCCTTTGTACTCCTCTACATAACTGTTAAATTTCAATATCTAGTTCTTCATTTATAGCAAGTATACACAGACCTGAAGTTTTATATATACCTTGTGTTTTCTAATCCTGCTAAATTCAAGTACAAGTTCTAGGGGCTCCTAGAGCTTTCTTAGTATTTTCTCTGTAGATGATCATTTCATCTACATATAAAGATTTTGCTTCTGCCATGCCAATCCTATCCTAGTTGTGTCATTTTATTGCCAGACTATTTTGGTTTAGACCTATGTTTCAAAGTCTAATGGACAAATGAAAAACAGGCATATATGCCCTTGTTCCCCACTTTAGGGAGAAAGCATTGTATCCTCTCCATTCATAGAAGGAGTTTTTGTTGGAAGGATGGAGTACATGTCTTTGATCTGTTGAGAAGGTTCTGTTCTACTTCTAGTCTCCTGATAGCTTTTACCATGAAAAGCTGTAGAATTTAGTCCAGTACTCTTTCTCCAACTAGTGACAGGATCATATGGCTTTCTCCTTTCCTCTTTTAAAATGATGACTTTTGGGGGTGGATCTTCCAATGCTGAACCAACACTGCCATCCCTATAAGAAAACCACTTTCTACATACTGCCAGATCTGACTTCTAAGAGTTTGTTTTGTTAAACAAATTTCTATCTATGTTCATACTTTTTTCTTCTATTATCTTTATCCAGTTTTAGGATTAGCACAATGTTGAGTTCCTAAAACGAGGAGAGAAGTATTCTTTTTTCTGCTTTAAACATTTGATATAATTTATCAGTTAAAATGTTTATGAGCCTGCTGTTGTCATATAGGTAGGTTTTCAAGCTAGGAATGTACTTTCTTTAATAGGTGCTATTCAAATTTTATATTTCCTCCAGAGTTAGTTTCATTAATTTGTCTTCTAAGTTACTTCTTAGAAGTTGTCAAATTTATTTCAAAAAAGATTTTTGTAATATGCTTTCTATATCCTTTTAAATTCTGTAAAATCTGTGGTAATGTCTCCTAGATCTTAATATTGTAATTTGAAAAATGTATAACTGATATTGTGTAACAGGAGAAAAGGTCTAAAAGAGTAGGGGAATTGGGAGGGTAGGGGAAGGGAAAAAAGGGAAAGGAAAAAATATGAGAAGAGAAAAAAAATGGAAACAAGGTCTTTGCAAATAGGGAAGGGTGGAGGGGGTGAAGGGAGGGGAAGGGGAAAAAAAATAAGAACCATGATTCTCATGTAATGGTACAAGATTCCAATGATGAATGTAACTGTATTTTATACCTAAAATGTACCAATAAAGTTAATGGGAAAAAAAAAAAAAAGAATGACTCTGAGGTTTCTAGAGGATAGTGCTACCACCCACAAAGCCAGAGAGAAGCAAACTTACAAGAATGCTGAGCCTTCCATCTCAGATATGCTGAGGGAGCTCAAGGAGCCTGTGAGAGGTCCTCGTGGAGATGTTGAGAGGGCAGCTGGGTATTTAAGTTTAGAGCTCAGGGACAAGACCAGCTTAGAAATACAAGTTTGAGAGCTGTGCCAGCAAATGGACCACTAATCTTGCTGCTCGAGACTCCCGGAGATCTGCTGTACTGTACCCCCATAAACTTTCCCACCACAACTGCTGTCATACCTCATCCTCCCTGTATTGGTCAGCTTTTTGTTACTGGGACACAGTGCTCAACATCTACAATTTAAAGGAGAAAAGGTCCAGTTTGGCTCACAGTTTCAGGGATATCTGTCCATGGCAGGCTGGCTCTGACATGGCAGAAGGGTCATACTCTATGATCCCTTCATGGCAGCTGGGAACAGTGCTACAGAGGAAGGGGCCAAGGACAAGGTATAGTACACAAAGTCATGCCTGACCCACCCAGACTCATCCAGAACTGGGCTCGACTAGTTTGCTGGGCATGTCTTCATTCAGTGAAGTTGACAATCACGATTAACGGTTACAATTCCACAATTACTTGTTCTTGTGATAAATATAAGCAGACAGACAGGGACTGTATCTATTTAATTTGCTTTACCATTTCCCATGAAATATATTTCTCACATAACATTGTGGAGAGGGTATGTTAGTCACTTTCCTTGCTGTTGAGACCAAATACCTAACACCCCAAACTTAAGGGAGAAGAGGTTTATTTTAGCTCACATTTCAGTCCGTAGTTAGCTGGCTCCAAGGCAGGATGGCATGGCTCAGGGCCATGGAGGAAGAAAGCTGTTCATGTCATGGTGATGGGGAAGGAAAAAGTGAAGGGAGGAGCTGGGGCGGGAGATGAACCCTTCCAAACCACACCCTCAGTGACCTGCCTCTCCTGCCCAGGACCCAGCTCCTAACAGCACATTTAGCTATAAGCCCCATAATCCAATCACCTTCCAAAAGCCCTGCCTTGAGCGCAGGAGGCTTTTAGGGGGCACACAGATAGAAGCCTTAACAGAAGGGGTGTGCCCACAGTAATCAGCTGCTGAGTGAATCCATGAGCTTCACATGAGTTCTACTTGATAGGAGAGTAACCGAGACCAAGCCTAGCATCTCTGCTCATTTACACAGCTTCGCTGGAGGGAAAGCCTGAGGCGCATGGTGGCAGCCCAGTGTCCAACGCCTCCAT
This sequence comes from Heterocephalus glaber, assembly GCF_053883595.1. Taxonomy (NCBI): domain Eukaryota; kingdom Metazoa; phylum Chordata; class Mammalia; order Rodentia; family Bathyergidae; genus Heterocephalus; species Heterocephalus glaber. The sequence goes on along the minus strand of NW_028258156.1, from coordinate 17,563,590 downwards.
CTGCTGTGCTCGCCCCATCGAGAGAACACAGCTATGGTCCTCATCGTGGCACACATCCTGCCCCTGCTACCCACCCCCTTGAAACCTGTGCAAATGTGGACGAGCGACATGCAAGAAGTGAAAAGATCCAGTTTCACCCTCCCTGCTGCAAGGCACTGGCTACTGCCCATAAGGAGCGAAAAGGTCAGATGCATGGTCAGAGAACAAAGAGGAAACTGAATCTTAGTAGCCCAACAAATGTGACCTTACATTTATTTTCAAAACCACAATTAAAACCTAGGGCTAGGGGCCAGGGATCTAGCTCAGTGGTGCCACCGCCTGCCTTGCAAGCTCCAGGTCCCGAGTTCGATCTCCAATACCAAAACAACAAGAACAAAAAACCTAGGGGCAGTTATGATTTTGGTGACACATATTTTTCAACTTATGGTCTACGTTCACAGAGAGGTGCTACCTAAAACTCTTAATTTTATCTCTAGCCTATCTAGGCAAAGATGTGGAAACTATTTTTCAAAGAAACTCCTTTTCAAGTGGCTCATTTAAACCTGCACTTAAACACAGTTTAGCTAATATATATCTTTAAAAAAACACACACAAACTGGGTATACCAGCATTTGCCTGTAACCCAGCATCCTGGGAGCCTGAGGCAGGAGGACCCCAAGTCTGAGCCCAGCCCGGACAACTCAGTGACTTGGTGAGACCCTGTGTCAAAATAAAAAGGCTGGGGATGTAACTCACTGTGAAGGCCCTGGGTTTAGTAACTACTAGTGGAGAAAAAATTCCAGAATTATTATGTGGGTGAATCTTTAACAAAACCCAAGAATGAAGCCTGAAAGACTACAAAAACTTTTAACCTTCCAGCAGGAGGCCTCAGAGTTCGGTGACATGGAAGACGCCGGGAAAGGTCTTCATCCCGGTGAAGCCTGGAGAAGGAACCAAAGGGAGCACAGGCGAACGGGCTGGGGGACTGGGGAAACAGACCAAACACTGATGGAGGCAGACAGGGATGCTCTGGAACTAAGTGTTTTCTTTCTGGCTCTGGATCTCTCTTTTTTGGGGGGGCGGGGCATTGGGGACTGAATCCAGGGCCTTCACTCTGAGGTATATACTCAGAGCTTTTAAAAAATTTTTATGTAGAGACAAGGTCTTGCTAAGTTGCTAAATGGCCTAGGCTGAGCTCAAATTTGTGGTCTGGTGCCCCAGCTCCCCAGAAGGCTGATGCCTTTTGGGTCATTACAGGCTAATGGCACCATGCTAGGTCAAAGGGTTTCTAGAGGTTCCAGGTAATGTTTCAGAATATTATTTTAATAGTAGGTAACCAATAAGGAGTCTCCATTTAAAAAAACAACTAAAGTCTCCACATTTTTTCCAATGGTCTTACGTTACTGGTTCTGCTTCTAACAAAAGAGAACTCTTTATTTGTATGACTCTACTCGCCTTTATAAGGCTCATCCTCTACTCTGCAAGCTGTGGCTAGGAGAGTTTTAAATAAATGGCATTTTCAAGGGTGTAGAAAATTTCATCACTGGCACTGTGATAAAAGTCAACACTAAACTACACTTAAACTAGAGTTCTAAGAAACAGAAAATACTAGGCACTCATCAACAGTATCAAAGTTCTATTCTTTAGGTTGTCAAATTAACAGATAAACCTAATCAAACATCCTTTCTTATACTGTGGCCTAAAGAAAGGGGTAGTAGTTCCTACAATATGCTTTAAAAACTGTCTAATATTCTACCTTCCTCTCTCTCCTTTTTATTGTTTTCTATTGCACATTTCTTATCAGATGCACAAAACTGCAAATGGCGACTGGGGAGTTTCTGCCCCCCGCCCCCCCAAAATTGCATTCGATTACTTTTGGATAAAATTCCTACCTTCAAATATTTGGTTTTTTTAGTTTCTGGCAAAAGTAAGTAGCCTCAGCATGCTTCCCATTATTGGTACAAGGTAAGTGCATTTAGGACTCTATGCTTACTTCTATTATCTGCACTCGGTTTTGTGTGACAAACTGCTCAGTAATGCTCAAATAGAAATATATATACATCTTTTTCTTCACAAGAAAATAGTTCAGTGATGGTTCCAAAGCTCCGCTAAACAAATCATCAGGTGTCAAGCAATGAAGACAAACAAAATGAATGTTAAACCCTCAGCTCTAGCAGAATGTCACCTTACAGAGTCTAGGAGACTCTGTCCCTGATGCCTCTCTACCTCTCTCTGTTCCCAGCCTCCTTCCTCCCCAACCTCTATGCATCAGATCTGCTCTTTTGGTCATTGCCAAGGCTGTCCTCTCCAAAATTATTTAGACCCTTCTATTCTTGGTCTTTGAGAAACAAGAATGAAGTTGAGGGGAGAAAAGGAAATAGGAGCTGCCAATTTTTAATGTCTTAAATAAGTTTGCCTGGATGTCAAACGATTTAGACACTGAATACAAACTCCTTAGGTCCCATATTTTAGCTATGTCTTTCAGACTGGGTCAGATGCCCTAGACTCGGGGTGGGGGGTGGACAGGATGCATCAGTTGTCCCGCTTGTTCTGCTCAGTGACCCTCAGCTCATCCTGGCCTACACTGCTGTGACCTTATTTCACTCGCTTCTCTGCTGCTAACATTAGCATAGGTCCTTTTTTCTGTCTTCTCTTTGTGTTCGTTTCTACTCTAAACTCAACTGGGAGTATTTTGCAGCCCGCTGGTTCCTTTGCATACCTCTTCTGCTCTTCTTCCTCGGGAACTGTGATGGTTAATTTAGTGTGCCAACATGAATGAGGCATGAGAGGCCCAGATATTTGGTTATACACATTTCTGGGCATGAATGGGAGGGTGTTTCTGGATGGGAGTAACACTGGAAGTGATAAAGCAGAGTGTTCGCCTCATTGTGGGTGAGTCTCATCTCATCTGTTGAAAGCCGGAAGGGAACAAAAGGCTGAGGAAGGGGGAATTCAATCTGTCTAACTGTCTTGAAGACACTGGGGTCCTGCCCTTGGGCCTAGACCCGGGCCAGGATCTACACCTTAGGGTCTTCTGCTTCTCAGACGTTTGATCTTGCACTGGAACCATATTATTACCTCTTACGGGTCTCCAGCTTATTGACCCCAGACTTTGGGGTCTCTCAGTTTCTGGAATCATGTGAGCCAACTGCTTATAATAAATCACTCTACATAGGCACACATTCTCTGAGTTGTTTCTCTGGAAGGCCATGCTTACTACAGGATTCTAGGACAAAGTTAACTTTTAGAATTTCCTAGATCCTTGGGGGCTTGTACTTCTGAGTCCATTTTTTTCCAAAATGTACTGAAATTTATTTTGTTAAAATGTGACCCAACTGTACTCTTTAATCCTCTCTCTGGCCAATATGAACCTCCTGGAAAAAAGGTCACTTTTTCAGATCCTTCTTTCTTCTATATCATTAACCAGTCTTCTTTGTTGATCAGAAAGAAGCTGAGAAGTAAATTAAGAATAGCAATTGTATTTCCCATTCCCTGTCTGGAGAGATCCAACCAGTATTAAGGGAAGGTCAAGTGGCACCTTGGTTCACAAACTCAATTCTCTTCACGATTCTGGTTGTGAACTGCATCAAATTTCCCCATAAGGTCAGCACTGAATCTATCCACTGAATTTGATACGGCTGTCAGCCAACTTGGTTTGTGAACAGAGACATGGAAAGAATCAAGTTCGTGAAACAAGGTACTCCTGCATTGTCTTTTCTTCCTTTCAAAATACTAGAGATTAGAGCCAACTGAGGATTGAGCTACAGTCTCATGCCATTTATTATTTTATTAATCTTTAAAAATTTTGAGACAGGGTCTTGCTACATTGACCAGGCTGGCCTTAAACATGTAGTCCCCCTGAGTCAGTCTTCAGAGTAGCTGGGATTACAGGCTACACCACCAGGTGTGGCTAAGTGCTTTGTCTTTAGCTGAATATATATCCATTGGCTTACTCCTGCCTTACCTTAGCCCATTTCAGATTTATCATTTTTTTTCATTAAGTTTATTGGTACATTTTAGGTATACAATATGATGACATTCCTCAACGGGAATTTGCAGCTTTCCATGATGTATCTTGGTTCTTATTTTTTCAGCATTCCACCCCTCCACCCCTCTCTATTTACAAAGACTTTGTTTCCATTTTTTCCTTTTCTCATATTTTTTCCTTTCCCTTCTTTTCTTTCCCCTACTCCCACTTCCTCTTCCCCTTCAGACCTTTTGAGAATCTGAAAGTGTAAATAAGAATCAAAATGTATAATAGATATTGTAAATCAGATTTATCATTTTTATCAGGAAAGTTTCCTGTGTCCTCTAAGTGGTCAGGATGTGTACACTCACATAATTGTAGTACTTTAGTGTACGTGTGTTTAGTTTTAGATTTCTGAGTGATTTTCACCTTCTTATATGGAGCTCCATGCTGTTTTTGAATCTGTTTCTTCTACTCAAGCATGGTAGGAAATACTGGTACCCCAATAGGTCCACATTCTAATTTTCCAGAACCTATAACTTCTGTTATGGCAAAAGAGACTTTGCTATGCTGCTGATTTAAGAGTCTTGAGATGGGGAGAATCAGAATTTGAAAACCACTACAAGAAATATCTTTTCTCTAGGGTCAAAAAATTTTTTTAAATAGGGAGAAATCAGAAGGTTGAGCATTCTTTTATATTGATTGAAACATTATTGATTTCAGCACAAAAGATACTGAAAACATGCCAAAAGTCCATCAACGGGAGAAAAATTAAATTAACCATGATGCATCAATTCAGTAGAATGTTAATCAATAACAAAAAAGAATGAACTAGTACTATATCTAGTGGCATGGAAAAATGTAGAAGTATAATTATTAATTAAAAAAGTGATCCAAAGAATATAATACAAAAAAAGGGGAAAGAACTTAGAATAATGAAAAATCATAAAAACTATTTTTATAATTATGTATTAAAGGCATAGAGTATAGGAACTGGAATCTCTGATATTCTGGAAATTTCCATGAAGGAAGTGAGAGTATACATGAATTTCTTAATAATGGGTCAAATAAATGATAATGTTAAAATGTGTTAATGATTTATTCATGCTCTATTTCTGTGTAGTTTAAAATGTTTTATGATACAATAATGTTTTAAAACATTTGTTAGTAGGTTTGAAATCCTACATAAGTGTGAATATAAATCCAAAATATTATACACACACACACACATATATATATATACTTCCACATAGGAAAGTAATTCTTAGCAGAATCTATGTAAAAATGTTTTCATTTGGTGAGGCTGATGAACTTTTTTTTTTTGGTACCAGGGATCAAACTCAGGACCTTGAGCTTGTGAGGCAGATGGCAGAACCACTGAGCTAAATCCCTGGCCCATGATGGAACTTTTTAAGTAAATGTTAACATAAGCTGGGTACTTTATGATTTTTCCTGGAAAAAAATAGAAGAAATCAAGAAGCACTGGATAACAGATAGAATGACAAAACCAATTTACTAATTAATTACTTGATCTTGGGATAAAATAAAAAATGAGCATATAAATCTTTCATATACTTTTAGAACACAAATCAATCAAAAACTGAAAATCAAGAAACAAACAAGTATCTTATCAGGTATCTAAAAATATCTGAAGGAAAATGCTAAATTTTTATTGAATATTTAAAAAAAAGAAATCTAGATAAGAAAAAAAAGGCATGTCCCACACTACTACTAGCTATGATTAGAATAAATAATTTAATCATTAGCTTTCATTCCTCTCCCTCCATTCTTCTTTTTTTTTGTTGTTATGACAGGGCCTCAGGCTGGTCTCAAATCCCTGGACTCCATGGATCCTTCAGCTGCAACTTTCCAAGCAGCTGGGACTACAGATGAGCATCACTGTACCTGGCTCACTCTTTCTAGAAATTACATTTTAATAGCTATCCTTTTATATTTGACTATAAGTATATTTTCCATCAATGCTCTTCAGAAAGTCCTTTTCAGCTTTTTGTTTTCCATTGCTTTGCTGACCACTGGCTACCAGATGTAAGTAATACCTTTCTGGAGACACCAGTATTTTATTGAAAGTACTTGTCACCCTACCTGGGTTGGTATAGAGCTGGCTTTCCACAGTTTTGCCGATGCACTGAAGCTTAATGGCCTGTAGGGAATCGTCCACATGCATGATGGTCGGCAGGCTGCCCAGAGTGTCCTGTACCAAGTTGGCCACTTCCCGGACATCAAAGAGTTTTAACAGTTCTGAGTACACGGCTGGGAAGGAGCTCAAAAACACAGCCTGAGAAAGAAGAAATTTAAATCAACTCCCAGTTAGGCCACGAGAAATAAGCTGTAAAATGTCAGTGAGCTTAAGGATTGTGACAAGTATTTTTAAATGTAAGGAAAATGAATATAAATGTTTCTGTTCCATGAAGTTAAAAAGGCAAAAATTTTAAAACAAAAAGTGTGTGGCAGAACAGGAAAGTTTTAGGAAATGTGTGAAGGAACAATGTAAAGATAACTGGAAATAATGGAAAAATCACTGACATTAGCAAAATGCTTGACAAAACCCCCCACAGAATCAACTAAACGAAGCCTGAAAGAATAGAAAGAACAATCAGCTAAGACTGGATTGTGGTCACTTAGATTTCATTCCTTTTTGAGGAAAGTTTGTGAATTGCTCACTTAAACCTCATTCATCTTTAAGAAACCAAGCACATTAATTCCTTACAGCACTCAATTTATGACTGAAGAGAAAACATAGCACAGGGCAACAGGAACATAGGTTATATGTGGTGCAGCTTTGTTTCCAATTAATGCTGTGACTTTGGAAAGTCATTTTGGGCCCCTAGGCTTTTGTTTCCGCACTTGTAAAGTAAAAGCATGACTGGAACAGCTCCTTACATTGCTTCAAGACTTGTTGTAAACCAAGAAATGTATGTTAAAACTCAAAAAAAAATTTATATAAACAAACCTGTTGGGCCAGGGATTTAGCTCAGTGGTTCCGCCACCTGCTTCACAAGCGCAAGGTCCCGAGTAAGAAACCTGTTAATCTTCTCTCTCTCTCTCTCTCTGACTTTTTTATTTCCACTACAGGACCTTTTGCATTGAGCTACATTCCCAGCCCATAATCATTTTTCATGGAAAGTAAACAGATGCTAAATCAAATTCCCAGGGACATACTTTAAATATCATGGTAGGATTGTACATCAAAACAAAAAGAAGTCAGCCTTTAAAAATTCCATGGAGGAGAAGAAAAAGAAAGGAGGCGTCACCGGCCTCACAGCTATTGAGGGAGGGAAGGGGGTGCGTGATTCCAAGACGCTCAGGCTGGAGTGTTTGCTGCTTACCAGAGTGACCTGACACCGTCAAAAAGTAGGTTGAGTCTATGTGCTGATGATTCAAACATGGAATCAAATTCAAATTCAAGGATTTTAGTATTATCTAGACAGGTGCAGCAAAAATATCCAGAAGACCCAAGGTCTATTCTTGGTGCAAGAGCTACAAAGTGCTTAAGGTGCTTCTTGTCAACAGTTAATGCTGTTTGACTCTTCAAAATTACAGATTCACTTGAATATATTTAAAATTACTAACTTGGTATTCCGTTACAGACTATATTTTATAACATTCACTGTATTCTGCAAAGAGCTGAGTCACAGAAATAAAACAAAATAAAACAAAATGTATTTTTCTACTGAGAAGTCAAATATGTTGATTTCCTTCAGGTATCCCTTAATTTATCCCTTAGTTTTTTACTTTATATCTCTTTACTTCAAAAAAAGTATCTGAATGTGCCTCCAGTATAAGATACATATATAAATAAGACTATTTAAAAGGATAAAGAAACAAGGACATTTATGACAAGGACAGAAAAATATTTGCAACTAGGGCAGGTCAAGGGTTTTTTATTGCAAATAAAAATAAACATGCAATTTAGTTTTGACTTTCCTATTGCTTCTTGGCCTTTGGCTAAGATCAAGTATAGTTTTGATTTTCCTGGTAACCAAGATAAACAGGGAAAAATAATTATTAGGAGTTTAGAGCAAGGTCTTGGGCCTTTATTCCTCTGTCATTAGTCTTATTTTCCAGGGGGCCCTGGCACAATGGTCTGTCCGTGGACTGGACACTAAAAACCATTGCAATACCAGCTGAGTCCTTCTTCAGTCCTGTCCAGGACTGGGCTACCCAGGACAGTGTCACTGCCAAGCTGGGGTTGAGGCCAGGAGGACTAAATGAACGCCCCTACTGGGACCAGGATGGACAGATCCATACAGTAGCCATCCATTAAGCCGACCTCATGGATTTCTGGGATGGTTCCTCTGCCTCTAAGAAGCAGGATTCTCCCTGAGTTGTAGCCCATGTTGGGGTAGGGTGGGGGAAATGGAGCAAAGAAACTGGGCTTCCGCCTGTGACGTAGCCTAACAGGAAAACTTGGGCTAGCGGATACCCTTGGCTCTAGATGTGGTAGGCACAATTCTAAGAGAACCCGATGACTGCGTCCCTGGTATTCATGTGATTACATTATGCTGTATGACAAAAGGGATGACACAGGTTTAATGAAGATTACTAATGAGTTGACGTTAAAATATGGAGATTATAGTGATAGGTCTAAACTACGCATAAATTCTTAGAATGGAGTTTTCTCTGGCTGGCAGCAGAAGTAGTCAGACAGATTCAAAGTCAGAGAAGGATTCGATATACTATTGCTGGCTTTGAAGATGGAGGGGCCACATGCCAAGAAATGCAGGTGGTTACCACAGGCCAACAGCATCTCCCTTTGACCCAGCCCTAGCTGACAGTCATCCCAACAGTGGGAACCTCGGTCTTACTAGCAAACAGGTTTCTGCCAACAGCTTGAAGGCATATTCGTCTCCAGAGCCTCTAGATGAGACATCAAAGCCAACACTCTGATTTTGGCTTTGAGAAATCCTCACCAAAGAATACAAGGAAACCTGTCCAGACCTGTGACCTTCAGAACTGTGACTTAATGCATGAGCACTGTTCAAACCCATTGAGTTATGGTCACTTGTTATGCAGCAATGTAGACCTAATACACTGGATCAATGAGATTAGTGTCACCTGGCTTTTCTGAAGAGAGATGTGAGGTCAAAAGGGAACCTGGTACTGGGATGCCAGACAGGGCAATCCCTTTCCTCCCAAAACAAAAAGGGGCTATGCTCTCATTGCTTAATTTAAAATAACTAGCCACTCTATCTATACAAACTTTCTTAGCAACAAACTGAAACTATCATATCAAAATTTATAGGTAAAGATATTTCACAAAATGATAAAGAATGAGTTCAGTAGAATTTATGATGATATTCAGAAACTATATATCTCGGCTGAAATCTAAGGGCAAAAAATCAAATATGATTCTTTGAAGATACTAAAGGTGGTCTTATACTTGATGGTGGAATACAACTTTTAGAACCAAGAGCAGCAGAAATCAGTATGTTGAGAAATAAGAGCAGAACTGCTCTATCCTGTAGTACCACAATGGCCTAAGTCACTTTTGGGGGGCCACTAGGATTCAGTGGAAATATAAGTAAGGTTAAAACAAAAGTCTGTAGCTTTAAAGGAGAAAAGACTCTCTTGAGCACCTAGGAAGTGAGAAAATACTTTTCAGGTACAAATTCAGCAAATTTTGTCCCAGGAACTAGTAAAGATTAAAAGCAGAAATTTCAGGATGAAAACCCAAATTATGAGTCGCTTTTATAGAAGTAATAAACTTCTGAGAACTCTAACGGAATGAATGGTTAGCCTGCTGGACAATTCTTCTCAAATATCAACTGCTGCAAGTAGGGCTTAGCTAGTAGAGAATTTGATATTAAGGTCTCTGGCATGTTCCTCAAATGCAGCGACTGTAATGCTGTTGACAAGGTCAAAAGCACATTTAAAAGAGGCTGGGTTGTATCCTTGTCCAGATGCAAAATAAGTCCACATCTGTAAAGAAGAATGTGACAAGACCAGCCCCCTACACAGCTGGAAAAAGTACAGCGCCGTTTTCAGGGGCTGGCACATTTCTGGTGTTTTGCCATTATACATTGTGCACTCCAAATTCCACAGAGCACCAAATCCTATCAACAGTATTGTTTGGCCTAATCTCCCATTGTTTTGTTGTTGTTGTTGTTCTAGTTCTCAATGATTACAAATCTCAAGTCTCCAGGGGATGGTAAAAGGCTGCTTCTCCATTTGACAAGTTTTTAACTTGCTGGAATTAAAAGTGTCCAAGAAGAATTAAGATATATAGAGAAAGATATGCAGAATTATCTCTCAGAACACATCCAAAGCTATGCTATTTGGAAAGCGGACGGATCTTGTTCTTTAAAAACAAAACAAACAAACAAAACAACAGTTGCGTCACTCTTGGTAATAGAATTTGACAGCACCAGCCCAGCACTGGTCTTATAAGATCAGTCCCAGGATGATTACAGTCAAGTTAAATAAAACAAAACAATATGCAGTTTAGTGGAGTCCAACCTCATGATTCTCAGAGGTGATGGATTAAAATGCACTACGAAGGGGCCGGGGATTTAGCTCAGTGGTTTCGCCGCCTGCTGCGCAAGCGGGACCCAAGTTTGATCCCCGGTACCAAAAAAAAAACTGGAACTTCTCATTTAGGAGGGTGCCATATAACAAAATGCACTACAAAGCCTGGGGGAAAGCATTGCAGCAGACTGGCTCCAGCGGAAGTGGTCCTCAAGGCCAACGGGGCAGTGTCGGGTCATCTGAATGCATTCTGATAACTGGACACATGGTGGATGCAAGCAGCAGCCTCCACACCGAGACAGCTCTGTGGAAAGGCAACCAAACCACTTCTGCTCATAGCTGGGGGATTTTACAAAAGTCTTTTCTTAATGATGGTTAAGCTACAAATGTAAACTGGAGCTACGGGTTCGTGCTCAAGAAAGCATTTACTTCTGCTGTGTGAAAATAAACTGTATTCTTATTTTTCCTCTATGGGGCAGAGATGAAGAAACATTACCTGTGACTGAGATAATGCTCCAGACCCCTTGCTCTCTTGCGAAAGAAAAAACCGGACTGACATGAGGAGCTCCTGGATGCAGCAGCGGAATTCCTCTTCATTTTGCCCACCAGTGGCAAGAGAAAACAGCCTTCGGGACTGAACTATATATTTAAAAATGTACTCCTGTGCCTTAAAACAAAAAAGTTAAAAAGTTAGCTTCAAAGGAGGCCAAGGGTATTTATGTAACAATGACAGCACAAAAACTATGCACAGTATTAGACTTTTAAATTACTGACTACACTAGAGTCCTGTGAGATTTTTCAATGGTATTTACTTGTAGGGAGGAGAGTTGTTTTTCTCCGATGCCTTATGAAAAATGTATGAAACATTTAAAAATTCTTTATAATTCTGAAGAGTCATAACACTGAATATTTTTGATCCTTAACTGGCTTTTTGAATTTAGTCAACAAAGAGATCACTGTTTTTCAGAAAGTGCTTTTGCTCTGGTAGGTAGTCTTGACAAAGCATTTTACCCTCAAGGAGACAAAATGTATACATTATTTTTATTTCTGGACAGCATAAAGAATGGTGCTCAGTGGGAATTTGAAGACTACCCTGGCTGGGACTGGATAGTCCCTTTAAGAATTCGTATTCTTCTTCAGCAGGTCTGCAAGTCAGGCATTACCATCTCCGCATACATCTCAGCACATGCGGCCCAGAGACATGGGCAGCGTTGAACCATGAAAATGTCAGGTACCCTCTTTGGGATCCTTGCTAAGCTACCATATTCTCTCTTAAAATTTAAGTTAAATGGTTCTCAAAGGTGGGTGAGCAGAAGCAAGAGCTAGAAACTTCTAAGCTTAACTGCCTGTCTGCTGTCTTCTCATGGACTCTCTTTGTCTTGCCAATCCTGGATATCACTTCAAGTGTCCTCATGCCCAGAGGAGCAAGGATTCAATCCTGAGTAAGGTCCAACAAAGCTGCCAGAGACCCTTTCAAATTGTGTCAGCTGGGGAGCAACCACAAACTGATTAAGATCCCTGAATTAGATGTCAGTTATATATCATTAGCAATTACTGTCTGTGTAGAAGAAACCAATTAGTTTAAGCAGCACCATGCGACAGCTTTGTTAGATAATGTTACCCATTTTTAGCAGCATGTTATTACCTTCAGCACCTCCTGGATATGCTCCTGCCGCTCTGCTTCTGTGATCCTGTCCACATACCACTTGAGCACTTTGATGAGATCTCTAAAATATAGGGAAAATGTGCAGAATGAAGAACTGGCCTAGTTCTCAAACGCCAACAAATCCAATGCATATATATAGATCATGAAGAAGCTTCTTCTTTCCCCATAAATTCTCATATTTTCCTGTCAATTTGTTACACAATAATTTTACTAAACCTGCAGATCAAAGTCACTACCTTCTTTAAAGCTTAAGAGAGAAACAACACTGCCTCCCATCGAGATTTCCCTCAATCTGGACATACTCCATTGAGCCTCCTGTTCCTGGCAATGCTTCCAAACGAGTGCTCCCAAACACAAATATTGGAGAAAAGGACTCTGAACAAGCGAGTACCTGGAAGTAGGACTGTCACGGTGAACCCTGGACAAGTGCTAATTGGAATTTCTTCCCCACTGACTGTACAAACAGCTGGATGAATTAGCTTTCAGCAGCAGGCACAGGGTGGGTTGGGGGAGTGTTTGGGAAACTCCCCACTCTAGGTCACAACTCTGTGGATTTATCAAGCCAATTCTCTGACCCATGGGACAAACAAGGTTTATGTCCAAAATATACCTTTGAAGGAGCATTCTATGAGTAGAGTTGTTTTAAGAAACAGAAATTTAAAAATAACCTATAACTCTTAAAGATTATATTCTCGCCACGCTGAATCAGTTCTTAGTTTCTAGGAAAAAGTTCATATATTGATTTTTTTTCTCTTTTTTTGCGGTGAAAAACAAAACATGCGTTGAAAGTTGTCAGGAAGAGAGAAGACCCCAATTTTGTGGGAACATGGCAAACGTGATTATCAGCACTCAGTGAAAGGTGTCTTCTTCTCTCCATCAGGCCTGACCGGGTCATTGAGCTTCAACATATCTGTGTCACCAAGCTACCGCACAGCCTGTTTGATCTGGTGCTTGCTGGCCTTGACCTCTCCACAGTGATTACAAGCATGTCATCTTCTGTCTTCCTTAAGAGCAGATTCAAGAGTCAGGAAGAAATCAACAGCACTGTGACCAACCATGTTGCCCTGGGCCACTTTTCAGGAGTATCTGGGCTGCCTCTAGAGCCATAGTGTTCTTGTGCAGGAGGGTGGGTGAGGTATGGATCTTCTTTTTCTTGTGGCAGTGGACACTTTTCAGCACTGCCTTCTTGGCTTTTGAAGCTTTTGCTTTGGCTTTGGCTTCTTCACTGCCAGTGCCATATTGGTGAAAAGGTCACATAGCAATTTTTGTTTCGGTCAAGAAAGAATGCCTAGGGCCAGGGCTTTAGTTCAGTGGCATCGCACCTGCCTCACAAGTGCAAGATCCTGAGTTCAATCCCCAGTACCAAAAACAAAGAATACCTGGATGTTCCAGGAGGTAGATGCTGCTGGGAATGGATTTTTTGGGGGGGGTACTGGAGATTGAACTCAGGACCTCGCGCTTTCAAGGCAGGTGGCGGAACCACTCAGCTAAATCCCTGGCCCTGGGAATGGCATTTTTAAGATAATATGTCAGGGAGTTTTTGACTACCTACAGCTTGAGAAGATTCCACAGACTTTATATATGTCTTGTTAGGGTGGATTATCCTGCTTTCCTAGCCAACCTGAAACATGAGAAATTATACTCATGCCCTCTAGCTTCCAATGACAATTTCAGTTGGAAGCAATGATATCCTCACACTAGGATTCAAATTGTTAGATTGAGCAGGACAGCACTTCAAACTATTCCTGCTGTGACACTCCACCTTCAGCAAAAACTCAGGCTGATGGAGGGTCAAGTCTTATAAAAATACCTTCATTAATTTAAATGTTGCAGACATAAACCTTAACGTGCCATGGTGAGGAATACTGAGTTGATCTAATGCTGGATAACTACCATCCTTTATATGTCACGCACATGGTTGGGGAGGAGAGGGAGAAATCTGATTTCAAGCTCTTTGAACTCACCTTTGAGAACAGATGACTGTGTATGTATATGCCCCTAGGTGCTGCTTACACTATGAAGCAGAAATGTGGGCAGAAAAGCAATGACAGCATTGGATGGGGAGACAGGACATTGGAAGGCAGGACTGGATTTAAGCAGAGCAAAGGACTGGAAGGATGTTATTCATAGGACTAAAAGAGAGAAGCTGCTGCCTTCTGAGAAACATCAACTAGACTCCCTGGCCGCAGGCATTAGCTGAAGCTCCACATTATTTCCTCACTTTCAGCCTGATTTGCACAGTCCAAGGGGGAGGAAGGAAGAGCAGTTGACAGGGCAGCTACTATCCAAGGCAAGAGTCCTATGACTGACTTGCTTGAGGGTGGGGATCAAGTCTTCACATTCACAGCACAATGTGAACAGCCTTGCACGCAGTCTGGCAGTCTGGCACTCAGTAAATGTTAACTAAACGAATGAATGATTTTGATAAGTAGGAGAGCAAAGGTTGTTTTCCACTTATATTTCTTTTTTCAAGCCATACACAGTGATCAAGGAATACAGGGATTAAGCTGGACCCTAGACAACAAAGGAAGATGAAATGACCGGACATTTCAGGCCAAAGAACACCAAGTGAAATGAGAGAAAGAAAAAACTTTAATATTTTAGGCTTCAAGAACAGAATACAGAAGTTCTTTATTTCTGCTTTTAATCAAAATAAGTTGTAGCCACTAAACAAAGGAGTGTGAGAGGGAAGATACTGTCTTGAGAGACATTTCAGTTTCTGAGCTTCATTTTCTTCCTACACTCCTTTCAAATTTTCTTCTTTAACTGCTCTTCCTTAGAAAAGCTCAGAAGGAACTGCTTTAAACCAACTGCAAGCTAAAGGGCCTTACCTGTATGCAAGTGCCCCAGCAAAATGACTCTCAATGTAAGTGTCCATTACAGGTTTAAAATGATGAAATTTGCTATCTTGCAGCAAATTTATTATGTGAACCTAAAAAAAAAAAATTGAGCTTTATAAAACCACATACAATTGAGATTTTTTTTAAAGAAATAAACTCTCATATTATCAAGTGCATATTTCCAAAAGAGTCCCATGAATAATCAAGACTGAGATAAAATTGTTTTTAATTAAGTGAGTTTGAACTTACCAAAGAATCAAAAACTTTAGATCCATATTTTTGGGAATTTTCGTCTAAAATTCCAAATAAAGTATCCAGTGTATCTTGCAGAAACTGTTAAATAAAGAAGTAGCAGGTGAATAAATAAAATATTATTTGTCCTTCCCTCCCAAGTATTCTTCATTCTGGGTTTCCAAGAGGGACAATAAAATAGTATATATATATATATATATACCTTTACTATCTCGGAGCCATCGATTTCTTTTAATTTAGAAAGACAGCCTGTAATCTTATCTGGGTGGGTTCTCCATTTCAAAAGATCAAGCATGTCACCTTTTCAAAGAGAAGAGGAAGATTAACTGCTGTTACAGACAACACTTCCTGAGGTGCGAGTGTCCTACTGGCAAAAGCGGACAATTTGCCCCCTTCTCCTGGCCATTCACTGTGTAAAAGGCAGGTTAGCTATTTAGAGTTTAAACTGGCAACCAGTAAGGGGGACAGGGCCCAATATTAGAGTCGGCTGGTTACAAAGCAAATAATATATATATCAAGTTAAGAGCGAATTCAGATTATACAGCTAGTCAAGCTTACAAATGTGAAAGCAAGCATAGGAAAAAGGTTAAAGAGTTAAGATAAGAGCCCTAACTCTCAGGAAAGAAACTTCTTAGGTAGAGTATCTTAAATTAGTTAACAACACTCCCATCTCAGGCTTCCAGGAATTTAGAAGTGCAGAGTAATTGGTTTTCTATAAACTAGGTTTCCTTTGAAATCTGCCAGCTGAGAAACTGATTTTCCTTAAACTCCACATTACAAAGTCTAAACCCCAATTGGTTATTTTAGACCCACAGAGCCACCTATGATACGAGACCCCTGGATGACTTAACAAGTGATTTGGCAGATCATCTAGTGAGTCCTCCGACCACAGTGCTGGTTCTAGACTTTACAATCCAGCTTCCTTCCCAGAGTCTGGGCAGGTAAAGTCCCCAGCTCTTCAATTTTTTCTCTGAAACTGACCCGTAGGCCCAAGTTCCACAGGCCCTCTAGGAACCTCTCTACCTGGGGAGGAAGGAATCTTCATCTTTCTAGGGCAGGTTCAAAACTCCTTGGGGAGACGGGGTCTCAGCTGCAGTGCTCCTGAAGGGCACAGGGCACTGGCAGCACATGGAAGCCTGCAAAGACAGGAAGAGCTAACGAGGGCCACTGAGAGGGTACAGGAAACAGGCAGGGCTGCTCTAGGTCTGAGAGGTCTGGAGGGATTTTCCAGGCTGAATTGTGAGACATTCACATCAAAGAGCTGGTCTCAGAGGAAAACCAAATGGGTCTTGCTGAGAGACAGAAAGATCAAGAAGGAAATTTAAAAATTCCCAAACTCCACAACATCAAGGAAGTAGTTAAGATGAGGAGGAAAAGATGGAGTGAACAGAAATGAATCTGTTAAGAATCTCAGTCGTATTGAGAATCTCAAGAGGAAAGAGAAGGAATCTGCACAAAAGCCAGATTCAAGAGGAAAAATTCATGCAGGTCTTAATAGTAAGAAATTTAGTCTAAGTTAAGCATTCCTAATCTGAAAATCTAATGTTCCAAAATCCAGTACTCTTTGAGCACGGATGTGATCTCTAAAGGGGAAAATTCATCCCTGACCTCATGTAGCAGATTGTACTCAAACAGCAGGCACAGTCAAAATATATTTAAAAATTATTTTCAGGTGATAGATACAAAGTGTAGAATGAAACATAAATGAATTCTGGTTTAAACTCGGGTCTCATCCGCAAGATATCTCTCGTAACACGTAAATGTTCTAAACTCCTAAAAACCCCAACATCTGAAACACTTCTGGTTCCAAGCATTTCAGGTAAGAGGTATTCAGCTTGGACTAAACAGGAATGTTCATCTACTACAGAGACAAGAGGAGAAGAGGGCTTTAGAATGGGAAAATGAAGAAAATTCTAAAATACTGATTTTTAAATGGAGACTTATGTTTCACAACAAAAAAAAAATTACACAAAACAAAAGCATAAACAAAAGCCTGAAAATGTTTAATGATGACATCTAGTCCAGATATTCTGGGTGAATGACTGAAACCTTCTTGAAACTGATCAGTTCCGTTAGGAATATCAGGTTTTCCAGAGCGAGACCACGGTGACAGAGGCAGAGCTCTATTATTCTCCTAGTCAGCTTTCTCTTTTCCTCCTCCTCCTTTCTTTCTGCACCTACCCTCAGGATCTTCCCCTCCCCAGGCTCTTCTCTTTGAACACCCCCCCCCCCCCGCGTTTCTCCTCACTTTCCCTCCAGTGGCATGCCTGCCCTCACTCCTGCCCTTGGCGCTCTCTCCTCCCTTCAGAGGGAGGCAGCTGTGGGGATGACCCAGGTCCTGCCCAATGGGAGGAGCCTGGGGAGCAAGGAGGTGGCTCTCCTGGCCACAGAGTGACACCATCAGAGGCAACAGCAGGGAGCCAGGAATAGGGAGCTCACTAGCAGAGCTGGGAAATGGATATGGTGGTCCAGATGATTCCATTAGGATGGCCTGCTCATATTGCCCACAAAACGGCTTAAAAATATCTCAGGCCTGCCCAGAATGGAGCAAATGGCAGAGCACAAAAGTTATGTCTATCTAGATGTAAATAATCGTATGTGCAAAGTACTCAGCATTAAGGCAAAACTGCCTTCTCTTAAGTCTGGTTTAGTCAACCAAAGATAAGTTAACTGCAAATTAGGAGCTATGACCTACCACTGAAAATATGAATCTTTCAAATTCTGTTCAAGAAGCATTTATTAAGTATGTACTATGTCCCTGACCTACTGAAAGTTATGAAATATGTGGATGACATGGTGCTGACTCCAGAATGTTAAACTCTGTATTTGATCTGACAATTACAGATGTCCGACACAGTACTCTACTCTGGGCACACTATCTGTTAAAATGCCAGGTAACAGAGAGAGAGAGAGAGAGAGAGAGAGAGAGAGAGAGAGAGAGAGCGCCAACAGACACACTTTAGGAATCTCGAAATGCAAATCTGCTCCAGGAAACTGGTACTAGAGACCACAACACTTGGTAAATGTCCAATTGTAGTGGAAACTAAATCATTTGTGGATTTTCCAATTCAAGTGAAATGTACACATACCAATTTAATTTCAGTCTGAAACTGGATTATTTCTACACAGAGATGTGTGTCTAGCAGGGAAATTTCAGAAAAATCAACTGGATTCTATCCTCTTTTTCATCTCTTGAAAGACACTATTCATTTCCTGGATCATTTTGAGTTGTCTTACATTGACAAGGTTAATCAAAATCAAAATTATAATGAAACATGAATCAGTCTCCAAAAATGAGCCAGATATTGCGTGGAATTCTGATCCTGCCTTATGTATAGTGAGATGTTTAACACAATGATTTCATGACTAGTTTATTTTCCAAATTTACCTGAAAATATTCTCTGCTTTTATAAAGTAGGAACATCTAAGTTCAGGATTTGGGTTTCCTTGTCTTATGCACATAATTCTGTTTAATATCCTAACCCTAGAATTATAATAAATTTGGGATGCAGGGCCATATTGTGGTAGCAATGAATTTATTGTTGGGTTTACCTGTGTGGAGGGAAAAGTAATGGTGCACAGGATGTCCCCTCCCTAATTCTTAGAAGCTGTATATATGAGTGTACTTATCTTACATGGCAAAAGAGATTTTATAGATGTGACTAAAGATCTTATAGTAGGGAGATTCTATTAGATTTTTCTGGCCAAATATAACCATATCATTCCTTAAAACATAAAGGGAATCAGAGTTACAGAGATCTGAAATTGCTGGGCTTTTGAAGATGGAGGAAGGAGCCACAAGCGAAGATACACAGACAGCCTCAGAACCTCTACGAGATAAATAAAAGGATTCTCCCCTGGAGCCTCCGGCAGGAATGCAGCCCTGCTCACACCCTGATTTCAGTCTAGTGAAATTCATTTTAGACCTTTAACCTCCAGAGCTACATCTGTGTTTTTGAAGCCAATAACTTTGTTTTGATTGTTATATCAGCAATAGGTAACTAATACAACCCTGAAATATTCTACTGGGGGCATTCAGTTAAATGTGAGCATAAGCTCTGGAACAGACACATAACTAATCCACATAGGATGAATGTCCATTCTATCTAAGTTATCAGGAATAGGTTGATTTTATTCTCTTCACAACCTCTACAGGAGTAGACTGGCCCTGTAACAAAAACCTAACGTTTAGTAAATGCCTTATAATCATTGAGTTATATCAATGGAAGTTTTATTTAAATAAAATAACTACGCACTGAATACTGATGAAGCCTAGGATAAGTTAACGTAACTTGGTGTCCTATGTAAATTTATTAGTACTGCATGCTGTAATTGAGAGGACTTTTAAAAATGGTCAGTGTTGTGATGCTATATTTTGCTTCTTTTTGATACTTTGTTCTAAGAGAAGATATATGTTTCTACCAATGTTATTTCATGACACAAAAGAAAGAATTAATAAATACATACATTTAGGCACAGGAGTTTCCTATGAAACACAATATTATGTAGTGATTCTCAACATAATGAATCTGACTTATTAACATAAGAGTCCCGATGCTAGCCAAAAGCCTTATATGGCAACCCTGAAAAACTCAAAATTGTTTAATTTACTTCTTTCATTACAGAGAGTGTTTTCACAACAATTTGCCAAGGAGAAGAGCTTGCTTTATTAATCATAACTTGCTAAACAATCACTGACATAAAAAGTAATGCCAGAACAGAAAAGCAATATCCATCTAATTAAACAAAAAACAGGCTTTTACTCTAAAGCCTGCAATTAGCACTGTTTATGGAGCTATAAAACAAGAGATTAAAGTGGTGGTATTTTTTGTCTTTATTTTTTTTTTTAAAGAAGCAGCTGAGTTTTAATGGTTTATTTGAGGAGTGGTGTACTTGCTTTTCAATGCTGAAATAATCTTGAAGTCCTCCTTAAATGTCATGCATTCAACAGCACATTAGGTCACCATTGTTTCCATTTTACTGAACATCTTGAACAAGAGGGTTAACAATTTTTCTACAGGAAAACTCATAAATATAACTTTAGTATTCACTAAGTATGTTTACCAAAATTCACATATGCCCTCAGGTATAAAAGCTTTCAAGTAAAACAGTATTGTATGTTACCGTTTTGTGTGAGTTTTGTGGAACAGAGAAAAGATGTTATCCAGAAAGACTCTTTTGTGGCCTTCATGGCTTGATTATTATTCCCAAGGAAAATGCCCTTGGAGAAGGGAAGTTTGAGGTAGCGGGTAGTATCCTGAAGGTTTGTGTTTTCTTCACACTGTTAAAAATATTAAAAAAAAACAAAGAGAAGAAAAAGAGACCTCATTAAGAACTATTAAGCATAATTTCCACTTCTAGTGTTTATGAACTGGGAGACATTCTAAATATCAATATAAACAGAATTTTAAGTAAAATGCAACAAAAATGTGAATGAAGAATTAAGCCTGGATTTGGGGCTTAGATTGATGCGAATTTAAATCCTAGCTCTGTCACTTTCAATGTGAGTGACTGTATCAGCTATTTAATCCCTCAGGGCTCTGTCTATCTCTAAAACCTCATTGTCTTGTCAGAAGTACCAGATTACATAAAGCCTTTAACATAGTCCCAGGTACACTGGAAATGCTGCAGAAATTATATTTGCAATGACCATAGAGTTTTTTTAAAATGCTTAGAATTTTCCAATATCTTTTCTGAGGCAGCTGTTAAACTGTTCTCTCTTTGAAAGCTGGCAATTAAGAAAATGGTATTTCAGGTAACCTAATAGACCGACTGTGTGAGGGAAATCACTATTTCACAGAAAATGTTAGCTAACAAATGTAAAAGGAATTACATATTTAGAAAATAAAATTTCAAATCTCTACTGTAATTATTTTGAGGATGGCCATTTACTGCTAAAATCAGCAGAGTTGTTGATGAGGGTTTGTATGTTTATATGATGCCAATGTGGTGACACACTGATTACTTCCTGCTGTCAAGAGGACAAATGTAACTACACCTGGGGGATCAGGCTGTCATTACACCAATGCAGGCAACACAAAGACACACAACTGCACTTCAGGAAACACACGGATAGAGTAACGTGCCACCTGACCCTGCAAGAAGGTAATGAGATGAATCCAGAACATGGCACCTTTTGCAGGATTAGTGGTCTTGTCCATTCAAGTCAGTGTTGTCGAAAAAGAGATCGTTCTCAATTAATCAACACTTCAGAGACAGACGGCCCAATGCAACACACAGTCTTGATTTTGGACAAGCCTGATGATCTGTCCAAATATTTCTGTTTGTAAGCTGAAAACTGACTAAGCTCTGGCTAACAAGTTAGTAATTGGTTAGCCATCAAAACATTAGTCAAAGCAATCAGGCAAGAGAAAGAAATAAAAGGGACATGTGTAGAAAAGGAAAAGTCAAATTACATTTTTTGCAGATGACAGGATCCTCTACATAGAAGACCCGAAAAAATTCCAACAAAAAACTTGCAGAATTAGTAACTAAATTTAATGATGCAGCAGCATAGAAAATCAACACACAAAAATCAACAGTATTTCTGTACACCAATAATGAACTCATTGAGAAAGAAATTAGGAAAACAATATCATTCGTGATAGCATCAAGAAAAATTAAATACTTAAGAATTAACCTAACTAAGCAAGTGAAAAATCTACAATGAAAACTATAGTACTCTAAAAAAGGAGATCAAAGAGGACATCAGAAAATGGAAAGACATCCCCTGTTCCTGGCTTGGCGGAACCAATACAGTGAAAATGGCCATATTTCCAGAACTGATATACAGATTTAATTCAATCTCAATCAAAATACCAACAGCATTCCCACAGAATTATAGAAAACAATCGTAAAATTCATACGGAATCAAAAGAGACCCTTTCTAGCAAATGCAACTTTGGGCAACAAGAATAAAGTAGGAAACATCACAATCCCAGCTTTGAAGTTATATTACAAAGCTACAGTGACAAAAACCACATGGTATTCATACAAAAAAAGATGTGTGGATTAATGGAGCACAACAGAGTGTGCAGAAACAACCCCAGGCACATTCAGCTATTTGATCTTTGACAAAGGGGCCAAAAACACACACTGGAAGTAAGATAACCTCTTTAATAAATGGTGCTGGGAAAACTAGATATCCACATTCAGAAGACTGAGTCTAGACCCATACATTTTACCAGATACTTAACTAAAATCTATGGATCAAAGATATAAATGTGGACCAGAGATTTAGCTCAGTGGTTCTGCCGCCTCCCTCACAAGCACAAGGTCCTGAGTTCGATCCCCAGTACCAAAAAAACCCCAAAAAACAAAAAAGTTTTTTCCTATTTTCTGTATTAACATTTATATCTTTTTTTTTTTTCCCTGCCAGGATCAAACTCAGGACCTTGCGCTTGCGAGGCAGGTGGCAGAACCACTGAGCTAAATCCCTGGCCCAGGAAAAGACTTTTGCCACCTTTTCTTCAGAGGACTAATATCTACAATATATAAAAAAACTAAAAATAATTAACCCCCCCCCCAATATAAAAGACCCAGTCAAAAAAAGGACAAGTGAAATGAATGGGCACTTCCTCAGAAGTTGCACAAATAGTCGATAAATACATGAGAAAAGGTCCAATATTGCTAGCTACTAGAGAAATGCAAACTAAAATAACATTGAGATTCTATCTTACTCCAGAAAAAATGGCTATCATCAAAAAACCAAATAATAGTGAATGTTGCCAAAGCTGTGGGGAAAAAGGAACCCTTCCGCATTGCTGATGGGAGTGTAAACTAGTACAACTAAGGAAATCAGTAGGGAGAGTCCTTAGGAAACTAAAACTAGAAATTCCATTCCACCCAGCTATTCCCCTTGTAGATATCTTCCTAAAAGAGTTAAAGACATCATATTACAGTGATACATGTATAACCATGTTTATAGCAGCACAATTCACAATAGCTAAATCTTGGAGTGGCCTATATTTCCAATAACAGAGGACTAGATAAAGAAAATGTGGTATTTATACACAATGGAGTACTACCCTGCCCTAAAGAAGTATAAATTTCAGTCATTTGTAAGAAAATAGATGCACCTTGAGACCATAATGTTAAGGGAAGTAAATCAGACACACAACCTTAAATATTGCATGGTTTTTACTAATGAGACACTCAATATATAAATATAGTAAAGTGCAAAATAAAATACAATAGAGAAAAGTTATTGTAATACAGCATGGACAATGTATCAAAAAGTATACCTTGACTTAGTAGAATTGTCTTATGTGTTTTTATTTTTTTTGGCCTGTTAGTCTGGCTGTTAATCTGTATGCACGGTAATTAATTTCATAACAACTTGTAAAATAAATAAATGAGTCCAATGCTGGCAAAAAAGGGGAAGTGGAGGGGGAAGAGGAAGAAAAAAAAGAACTGAGATGACTTATATACATGCACCAGTTCCTCACAATGACTGTAATCATGTACTGCAAACACAGACTAATAAAAATAAGAAATTGGAGAAAATAGCCAAGTCTTGGAAGTGGCCTATATGTCCATCAACACATTATTGGATAAAGAAAGTGTGATATTTATACACAATACACTACTATTCTACTACAAAGGGTAAACTTGAGACATTTGTAGGAAAATGGATGCACTTTGAGACCATAATGTAATGAAACTGTCAGACACATAAGCTTTAATAATGCAAAGCTTCTCTTATATGAGAAACCCAACATACAAATAAAGAGTAATATAAAAGATAGATAATAGGAAGTAGAGCGATAGGTCTTTTGCAAATGGGAAAAAGATAGGTCTGTTTTCAAATGAGAGCAAGAGATGAAAGAGGGGAGTGTCGACAGGGGAAAGAGAATGAAAAAATAATTGAGATGTTGGGCCGGGGATTTAGCCCCATGGTTCCGTCACCTGCCTTGCAAGCGCAAGGACCCGAGTTCGATCCCCAGTACCAAAAAAAAAAATAATAATAATAATTGAGATGTGTTATGAGGATGTCCCAAGTCCCTAAAAGGAATGTTTGTACATGTAGTACAAACATGTATCAATAAAAACTAAAAACTGAAAACAGATAAAATGACTGTAACTCATAAAAAACGAATTTAGTAACTGAAAAAGCCACTAACTGCAAAAACAGTAGATTAAAAAATAAATACATGTTATCCACTATCATTTATTTTAAAAATATATACAGAATGGGCTGGGGATTTAGCTCAGTGGCACTGTGCCTGCCTTGCAAGCACAAGGTCCTGAGTTCAATCCCCAGTACTGGGAAAAAAAAATTTATATATATATATCTATATATATAGATATATAGATAGATAGATAGATAGATAGATAGATAGATAGATATATGAACAACTAGCAGGATATACTCTAAGAGACTAACAGTTAATATCCTCTGGATACTGAGAGTAGTGGTTTTATTTTATTTGGGTTTATTTGTATACTGGTTTTATAATGATAATAATGATCTTAACATTTTGAGAAAAAACATAGCAGATACAGAACTAGCATTACTTAGCTTATTAGGGGTATAAATATCAACATTCACATGAACTGTATTTCTTCAATTTGTTAAAATATTTTCAATGCTAGCGACCTGGTAAAAGGAGTTTAATCATAGAATCTTTTGGTATTGAATACTATTTTGCTTGATTCACAAGATTTATTTTTATTTTGCCTATGTCTTTAGGAAAGACCCTTCTGGTGAGCAGAGAAACAGAATCAGAATATTACAATCTGTTCTTGCTAGCAGACCTGTCCCACAGCAGGAATACCAATAGAAACAAATAAACAGCTTCCACATTTCTCTTCCAGCGTTAAAACTCTAAACGCTTTCCTTTAGTGCTTTGAGATTTCATATAGATAGAAGATGGCATAAAATGTACATGTATGGTTTAAAGAATAATTACAGGGGCTGGGGATTTAGCTCAGTGGTTTTGCCGCCTGCTGCGCAAGCCCAAGGACCCGAGTTCTATCCCCGGTACCTAAAAAAAAATTTTAAAAATTTTTTTAAAAGAATAATTACAAAGCAAACACTTCAAATGGTTTCTGTAGAAAATATGCTGAGGCAAAGTAATGTTCTAGCGTCCTGGATCATCGTCCCCTCCCCTTAGTCTTATTCCTGGTATCAGGGCCTGAGTCAGTCACAGCAAGTCGTAGCATCCTAAATTCATCCTGTTTCCTGGTCTATGGGGTTAGGAACATGCTCTGGTCTCCCGTCCACAGCCTGACTTGTTCTTCATACATCCAACCTGATCGTGACTGAAGTCTCATGCCAAACCCAGCCCAAACACTCTGCCCAGCTATTTCCAGGCCTCCTTCCCACAAGCTGGAGCCTGCCCTAGTCTGATATGCTCCATCTGTTCACAGAAATTCTGGTCCTATAGATATATCTCTTATGCTCCCCATTCTCTCAACTAATTGGCTCTTGAGTTTGTCTCCAAAACTCTTGGAATTCCTGCTCCATACACTCATCTGGCTCAATTGGTTGTCCTGGCACTGATCACCTGTGACCACAGATGTGATGGCGGTATGGTGCCTTTAGAGGGCGCTGTGAATAGTACACTCAGCTGCTTCTCCTGGGCCAGCCATTGTGTCCAGGTCAGTGCCACCAACCCTGGTCCTTTCACTTCTCCTCCTTCCCAGGAAAGCTAAAACATCAGCATCTGCAACTGGAACATAACTTGATAGCTTCTTGCAGCTACAGTCTATCACTGTCACTTAAGTACAAAAGAATAATTAATATGAACAACAGTACATACTGAAGTTGCTTCAAGATTTTCCACCAAGAAAACTGGTGTGTGTGTGTGTGTGTGTGTGTGTGTGTGTGTGTGTGGTGGGTGGGGAGAAAGAGAATTTCTGTACATTAACTTAGTACATACAAGTGTATAACCACTCCTTGAAGCAATTTTAATCCATTTTTGAAATATTGAAGAAACTACACAGAAATACAGCATCTTTTACTGTTCTTTGAGGTTTCAGCCACATAAAATAAATACTGGAAATTTTAAAGCAATCCTAGCAGGCCCCATTCAAGAGAGCACCTTGCATGTCAGCGCTGCTGAACATGTTGCACGTATTCTCTCCTCACAGCGGCCCTCTGAGGCAGGATGCTGGACCAGAGGTGCCTGTGTGATCTACCTAATGTTACTATATGAGTGCCAGGATTTGAACCAAAGTCTGTATTCACAACTACTGTGGAACAGAGCCTCTTCTCCACTGTTTTAACAAAGTTTTGAGTTTTGTTCTAATGAATTTAAAATTAAATGATTCACAGATAAAATACGCAATATTAGGCATGGCTAGGAAAGAACAAAAAATGCTCAGTTTCCAAAAAAAGGGTGTATGTAAGGGAGACACCCTGGAAGAGGGCTCTAGGTGGTGCGGGGGATGGAAATAATGTAAAAAAAACTAGGCCTAAGTCTTGTACAGTGACATGTAGTCTATGGTCTGAAACCAAGGGACCACATGACCCAGATGGAGCGTCTGCGTCCTGAGAAACATCTGAACATCAACTGTTTTGGTTTTGGCAAAGGGAAATTTTTTTCCCATCAAGGCCAGCATAGGCATGGGACAGGCAATATGGATATGAGAGGAGAAGACACCGTTCCTGTTAGAGAACATGTTCTCTGGTGGTAAACACAACAAGGCCAACCTTATACCGGTATTGTGGTATATACCGGTATTGATGGATGATGGTAGGTGGGGGAACGAAGAATTAATTGAACTGCTCTTCCAAGGAGAAACAAGACCTCTTGAGCTGCTACTAGACTGGGGGAACAAATCTGCCCCGTCATAGTAAGGGATAGCTAGTGTTTGCTTTGGTAGGTCAGAATTTGTGCAAGTCATCTTAAAATGAAACGGAGTTAATTTATTATAAATTTGAGAGCAGGAGATGAGAATCAACTTTTTAGTTTACAATACTTGGGTTTTAAATCATATCTGACCATAAATACAGGCTCCTTCAGACTCCTATGGAGTATTAAAAAAGTAGACTTTTTGGTAGTAGAGAAGTCTCCATCTATAAGATTACACAGCTCAGAGTCTATTTTCCTTAGAACTAAAATCTATCAGTAGAGGCCAAACATAGTGGTGTATGCCTGTCATTCCAGTACTCAGAAGGCTGAGGCAGAAGGACTGCCATGAGTTTGAGGACAGCGTGGGCTACACAGTGAGTTCAAGGCCAGCTTGGACTACATACCGAGACCCTGTCTGAAAAAACAAACAAAAATCTGTCGGTACAGCAATGAGTGGTGCATTATGAGGCACCCTACTAGTTGGCCACTATCTTAGATATGTGAGATAGAACTACAGTGGCCAGTAACAAAGAGCAGTCCAGAAATGTGGTATCTGTGATTACGCACGAAATGTGATTGAGAGTCCACGGCTATAATTTATTCAGAGAAAAACAAGCACAGAATTCATGGCATATTAATCAAGTAAGAGGCCTGTAATTTGTGGGAAGTAGAGAATTGAATTTTAAAAATATAGTACATTAGAAAATCCAGGTGGAATTCTACAATATCAGTTAATGAAAACCAGATTTAAACAGATTTTGGTGGCAAAATGTCTTCCTTTATAGACTTTTCTGCTAACAGTAGTCATTCTGAAAAATATTATATGTACTAAATTCCTGCTATTTTCCAGTCCTTCCATTCAGTACTAAGAATGTGACAAGAAGGGCAGGGGATTTAGCTCAGTGGTAACGGTGCCTGGCTCCCAAGTGCAAGGTCCTGAGTTTGATCCCCGGTGCCAAAAAAAAAAAGTGACAAGGAAATGACATGGTTGCTATTCTTGAGGGCATTCTGTGTCTGATCTGACCACCACACTCTTCCGCTGATACTGAAGACAAAGCTGTGAAAAAGATCATTGGAGAGGCTGGCGTGGTGGTACACACCTGTAATTTCAGCACTCGGGAGGCTGAGGCAGAAAGATCACTGTGAGTTTGAGGCCAGCCTGGGCTACATAGTGAGTGCAAGGTCAGCCTGGGCCACAAATCAAGACCCTGTCTCAAAAAAAAAAAGAAAGACCATTGGCTACCAGGCCTGCTGGGAAGGGAGGCTTTGTGTGAAAAGGGCTATTTGACCTCGACCATTGAGAAAAAGGGGGCATCAAACAGTCAACGGAGGAAATGTCAAGAGAGGGAAGGGACGATGTGTGTAACGGTGTTGAGGGAACATGTAATTGGCACATGACAATTAAATGTAATGTGGGGACCTGGAAGAGAAAAATGACATTAGTGCAAAACTTACTGTGAAATCCAGATAAATTCTGTGCTAACAGGATTTTACCATGATTAATTTGGTGTTGAGAAATGTGCTACAGTTTTATCTAAGAGGGTAGCTTAAGGAGACTTGGGTAAAGGGTACATGGGAAAACTATCAACTTGGCTGTAAGTCTAAAATGTCTAAAAAATAACTTCTTGAAAAGTACAGGCATATTCAGACAACCTCATGTTTAATAAGGTGGGGGCCTGGGATTTTCCAACATGATAGATAAACCCTCGTGACAACTCTAGATCTCTTTTTTTTGATCTGTTCAATAAGGAGCCTCCAGTTAACTCTGACACTCAGCTCTGGTTTCACCACTGGTTTCAACTCTTTGGATTATCAGGGAGGTGGAACTGACCAGTCTGTTTGTGGCAGGAGTGGATGGAGATGAGATTAAAAAGCTCAGTTTTAGACCTGCTGAGTTTGAAGTATCTCTGGGAGAAGCAACTGACGATGTTCAGTGGGCTGGCACAAGTTTTAGACTAGAAAAACCAGTACAGAGATGTGGTGAGGTAACCCACAGAGGTAGATGAGAGGGTCTAGGGGTGTGAAATACAAGCGGTGGCTCAGAGTTAAATCCACGGAAACACCAAAACATGAAAGTGCACAGAAAGGGATACAAGTCCTCAAAGAGGAAGAGTGGTGCAACTCAGGAGAAAGTTGTCAGAATGACAGAAGGTAGGGTTTTCAGGAAGTGGAAGTAACAGTGTGTGTGACAGGGAAGTCCAGTATAGCAAGATTCTTCTGTCCAGTGGCTTGTTCCCCGGCTGGGCATGGTGCCCTGGAAGGGAGAAAATGTACTTGAATGATGGCAGCAGAAGCAGTCTGCAGAAGGAATGAGAAACAGGCTACAGAGTCAGTGAGGGAGACTGGGTTTTCGGGGAGACTGGCTGTCATGGGAGGAGAAGAGGGAGGATGGTGGCTATTTAAAAAAATGTTGTTAAGAAAAATGTGGAAGCATGTTATACTCTTGGAGTGCAGGGCGCCCCAGTAGAGGAAGCAGTGACAGATGCTGAGGAAAAATGGTTCACTGCAGGTGGGGGCGGGGTGGAGGAGTGGAGTCAGGAGGGAGGAAGGTCTTGAGGGCAGTAGGTGGGAGAATCAGCCTTGGAGAGAAGAAGTCTTGACTCCTCCCCGAGGCAGGAAGCAGGAAGAAAGGGAAGGATGCAGATATATTTGCAGGTGGCAAGGGAGAGAGCACAGGAAGCTAAAGAAGTTCCTGTCTGATAGCTTCTGTTTTCTCTGTTAAATAGACAGGAAGAGGGGAGGGAGAGGTAGGGTAGGGAGAACATCAGATCTTCTTGCTAGTTCTTGTGGGGACTAGAGAGGGAGCCAATTAGTCCGTAGTCCGCCAGCAGTGTTGGTATTCTATACCTATCAGGCTGGTGCTAACCTATAACAACTATAGTTTCCTCTAGCAATGTCCAACTGACTGGGGCTGGGTATAGGAGGAGGCAGTGTTGACAGACTGCTGCAGGACCATTTTTTATTTCCCATGCAGGCACAGCAGAACTAAGTATCAAGGGATACTTTGAATAAGGAAGAGAAGAAAGGGAAGTCAGGAGGGGTCCACTGAAGGAGAATAAGACCAAAAATAGGTATAGTTAGAAAATCGGAAGGCTGAAAGGCTAGTGAGGATGCTGAGAGTTTAGGGATTTTGACATGAAGCCCACCCCTCCATCTACCCAGTTAACCCATCCACCCATCTGTGTATCCACTGACCAGCTATTTATTTGGCATCCACATGGGAGAGCCGATTGGTGGGGATGAACCAAGGTCCAAAGAGTAGCCCCAGCAAAGTAAAATGCAAATGAAGGTGACTGGAATGGAAATGGCCAAGAAGATGAGATCTCAAGGAACTGGATGGGTCAGCCAGAAGGGTAAGACATTGAACCAGAAGTTAGGCTGACTGTGTGAAAGTAGACCTCCACCGGCCACCCCTCTGCCTCACTGGCTCTCAGAATACAGGCTGTGAAGTCAGTAAACAGGACATGAGAACGCTGCAGTGCTGCATGGAATGAGCCCTGTGGAAAGCAGGTGAGAGCTTGCCAACAGGGTGGGGAACTGGTATGCATTTCTGAAAGGCGCAGGGGCATCTGGAGACTGATCTGGAGCTGATCTCTGCACACTGGACAGGAGGCGTCAGAAGACAAGCTCACTCCACAGGAAGCCCTCTCAGCAGAGGGCAGCAGGTTTCCCTTAAGGCAGAGCACTTGGGGAGGATGAAGCAGTGTGAATTAGCAAGTACTGAACAGGCTTGCAGGACGTCACATAAGCATAGCCCTAAGTTGTTAGGATATCAGGGTTATCCTGGCTTTTTTTGTAGTTAGCTTCTGTGACCAGCTGGTTATACTTTTATGCTAAACTTCCTAGGTTATTCCTTTTTTAAAAAAGTTTTCCAAGTGTTTGTTTTTTAATTTCTCTCACAGTGTGTAATAAAGTAAGAGTTCAGTGATCAATTCTCCTACTCTCAATCCTGGGGTGAATGGGCATATTTCTGGCTTGTCTAAGATTTACTGAGAGTGTTTACAGGGTATCCTCAGAATTCTAGGAGTAGCATGTGCAGTGTTATGGCTTGTCTAGATGTCTCCTCAAAGCTATGGGTCACAGGTGGGGCTTTTCACAGGTGGCTGGATCTAGGGTGTGTGGTGCTGGAATTAAGGGTGTATAATTACTAAATTAGTCCACTGATTAGTTTGACACAGTTCTGGGTATAGATAAGGGGAAGGCTCACCCTGGGTGTGACTGCTAAGGCCCTAAGGGTGGGAAGCCTGAAGAGAATATAAAGAACAGAAAGAGGGCTGCTGTCCTTGGTTGCTGCTTCTTCACTACTTCACTGCTTTGGTGCCTTCTGCCTGCCATGAACCGTTTCTTCTCTTTGATGCCCCTCTCCTATGCCACCCTGCCTTGGAGCCAGCTAACTATGAACTGAAACCTTCAAACTGTGATCTACAATAAATTTTTCCTCCTTTAACGTTGTGTGTCCAGTATTTTGTCTCAGCAATGAAAAAAGTAACCAACACAGTAAGCTTGGTAGCAAATACATTAGTCTATTTCAAGTTTCAGACTCCCTTTGTCTTTTGACTTATGAATACAAACATATGGTAGGAAAAGGCCACTCTGAACTTCAGGGTAAGTAGAAAGCAATAGCTTCCAAGGAGTCTGAGAGGTCAGTATCCAGTGCCAGTTGCCAGTGAAAAGAGGCAGTGCTAGACTATGATGGACCAGCTGGGAACTAGATATGGCACAAGAAACTGAAAACCTGCAGGGACAAAAAACATGGGCCACAAAGCTTTATGGACAAACTTTTAGGTAGCAAAGGTAACAGAAATTAATCTGCAACAGACTTTTCCAATTCAGGCCATCACATTAAATTGACTCTCTACACCCAGGAAACAGTATCATCCTCTATTTGGCTGACTTCTTTCCTGTTCCTGTCCAGATGCAGTAGATTAGGAAGCCAATAAATCCCTACACTAAGCCAAACCCTAGCTTAGTTGAGTTGGGGTGGTCTTAGACAATCAACAAAACCCTAATTTCTTAAAGACAGATTGCATTATTTTGACTGGACCTGAGAATGTTTTAGAATATACTTCCAGTGACTAAAAATCCTCCAGGAGAATCAGTCAGAATGGAGAGTTCAGTGCATAGTTCAGTGTCCTATCCACCCACCTTTGGGATTCTCACATTATTCCCTTTAAAGAGACCTGGCTTTTGGAAAGTGAATTCCTTTACCCTCCTTGCCCCAGTTTCTTTTCTTGTCTTCCAGCAGGTAGTTGAAGCTGGGGTAGGGGTGGGGTAATGCAAAAAGATCTCTATAACGTGAAGGAAGACAATAATCCTAACACAATGAAGTGAGATAACAAAACTTTCTAAGATTAAATGCTGTAATTAGCAACTCCAAAGGCAAGCTCTGGACTGTTCTTCAGCAATTTGGGGACTTTATCTATGATGTGAGAGCTTCGAAGGGGGCTTTGGAGAGACAAAATCTGGAAAGAGGACCGATCCAGTTACAGTATTTCACTCATCCTTCCAGAACTACAGCATTCAGATCTTTGTAGTTTCACTGGAAATTATTCCAAACATGTAATCATTGAAGCAGAGCTGACAAGGAGGAAGGCTGCAGTCCAGTTCTCTCTCAGCACATCAAGATCATCTCAATACTACTTATTAAATGTGCTCAATTTTTGGCCACGGATCTCAAACCCACTTCTCTATCTATGTTTCTTTTGAATAATAAATTCAAGACTCCAATTATCAGCAGACTATGTGCCTTTCTTAAGGATAAGAATTATGCTGGTAATACGGTTTTATAATCATAAAATGGTAAGTGGCCTTAAGCAAAAGTGAACTTGTTGGCTCAGTACTACAACAGAGGAAACCAGAGCAGCAACCAGGCTAAAAACAAGTTTTTCCCCTTGGCAAGTATTTCCCACTCTTTAAATAAGCACCACTAAATAACTCCATTCTTAAGAAAAATAGCTACTCGGGGGTTTTGCTGTGGAGCTAATGCTTCCTGATGGGTCTACAGTGTAGAACTTGCTCAAAACAGACAGCATCTTGAGCCTTGCCTGTGTTGGAGGATGATCGCAGGGAACTCCTGCCCTTTAAACTGTTCAAGCTCAAATAACCCTTCCTTCATGGATCAGAATTCTGAATATTCAGTGCAGGGGCTTGAGCTCACACACAGCTCTGCTTTGAAGGAAAGTTCTGGCCTGGCTGTCTGGTGTCTGATAAGGGAGTAGACGGACCACTGTCAGGGAACTGATACCAAACAGACTCCTAACTGCTCACACGGAGAAGCGAGTTCTGCCACCTGTCTTCTGGCACGGAAGCACATGGGTCTCTCTAATCAGTAACTGACAATCTTGGTTATCATTCATATTCATTTAGAGAAGTCAACCAGGACTTGTCTTGAGAATATAGATGTGCCAAAGAAGCATCCTCTGGCCCACAGTGACAGTCCTCATATGTGACATGTGACAAAGGAATGATTCGCTCTTCTATTAGCCCAGTTTTAATTATCTTAGCCTGACTATTCTAAGGCAAGACTTAATGTCAGAGTATCTATACCATTTATGTCTTTCACAAAACAGTGGCTGGAGATATTGCTGTTACATTACATTTCTCATATAAAGGATTCTCAGACACAAAGGAGATCAACAGAGCATTCCAGGTGTCTGTGCCACACCATTCTCCTGTCTGCCTTGCTGGTTACTCTCCGGCACAGTATTTGTGTTCTTTGTACTTTTAACACTGTTAGATCACTTCATGGAGAAGAGGCACTGTAAGTGCCAGCAATGGAGGAATTTGGCTGAGAACAGAGTTTGGCTACAGTTTGTGTTCGATCAATGTGTTAACAACTAACAAGAAAATGAATGGTTAGGGAGACACATACATATACATACACATAAGAACAGAAATGACCAGATGCACTGCTTATCACCACTACTATTAGCAGTTATCCAAAACTAAAGAAAAAGTTTATTTATAATAACATTATTCATTCAATAAATCTTTACTCCACACTTACTGCATGGCAGAACTCATCTAGCACAGATGGTGGTCTAGAGTGGCTCAATAATCTGCTGGGTAAGCTGTGTGCTGTGAATCATGCCTGTAATCCCACCACTATGGCAGGCTGAGTCAGGAGTACTGCAAGTTCAAGCCAGTAGTAGTTTAGATCTAGAATGTTCCCTAAACATCTTATGGATTCAGGGGTGAGGCTTTAGGAAGATGACTGAATCATGGAGGCACTATACTCACCAGTGGATTAACCCACTGATGAGTTCATGGATGAATATGCTGCTAGGAAGTGGAGCCTAGCAGGAATCCAGCTCACTGGGGGTGTGGCTTGGAAAGGTTTTTCTTGGGCCCAGCCTCCACCCTTCCCTGCTTCCTGGCTGTCATGAGGTGAGCACTTTCTTTCTCCATGCCTTTCTGCCATGATGTTCCTGCCTTGGAGCCAGCCAACCATGTACTGAAGCCCCTAAACCATGAGCTAAATTAAAACTGTCCTGTTTTAAGGTGTGGATTTCAGATACTGTGCCTCAGCAACAGGAAAGCTGACTAACGCAGAGTCCAATCTGAGCAACTCAGTGACTTAGGAAGGCTGTCTCAAAAAAAAAAAAAATTAAAAATTTACTGGGCTCATTGCAAAGGCCCTGGATTTAATTCCCAGAACCATGGTTTTAAAAAAAAAGAACCTACTGGGCTAAGCTGAGGGGTCATCAAGTGAATCTGGGACTTACCACTGAGTACAATGGTAAGAAATACATGCAGAAGCTTAGGGAGATCAAGGCAGAACAGTACTGGCATCAAGGTGAGGATCAGAGGAAGAGCAGGAAAGAATAAGCAGGAGCAGCAGGGGAAGGCATCAACCGGGAGTCCAAGGCCAGAGCATACCAGACAGAATCAGTAGAGAGAAGGGAAGGAAGCAGAAAGGGCTGGGTGTGGCTGCCACATGAAGAGGGAAGACATGGGAAGAGGGAAGACATGGCAAGAGTGAAGCGTGGGTGGGGGTGGCACATCCCAAGAAACCTAGGATGGATTCTTGCAGCAAAGAGGAGCCTCTGAAGAGCTCTCCACCTTGGAAATGACCTGGCTGGACTGGCACTCCAGACAGGTCACCCTGATGTCAGGGTAGAGTTTAACCCAAGGGAGCTAAGACCCAAGTCAGCAGACCCGTGAGCACAGGCAAGGACTCCTTAGAGCCTGGTCACACGACTGAAGAAATGGAGAGATGCAAAGGAGAAATGCTGCCTGTGTTTTAAAAATATTTTTTTATTTTACACTTCATTATTGCCAGTATTCTCAGATGATTTCTATGAGGTTCTCATTTTGTGATTTTTTTTTTTTTGCGTTGATGCCTACAACACCACACTGTTTCAAATATTTTTATGACAATTCTTGACTTAAAAGAAAAACTGTGAAAGTTGCCACAACAAAGTGCATACCAAAAAAACAAAACAAAACAAAAAATAAAACCAAGCTGACCTTGCTAAAATGACCTCAGAGGTCACAGATACATAAGAAAGGAGCACTGCCAGGACTTAAAGTGATCTGTAAGATTTATTTAATCCTATCACAGCAATGGAAAGGACTTTAACGTGAATATCTAGATTTATCCAATACCCAATCCTAACTTAAAATGAAAAAAGGCTGAGTGTGGTGGCACACACCTGAAACCCAGCACTCTGGGAGGATGAGGCAGGTGCCTTGCAAATCTGAGCTCAACCTGGGCAACCTGGCATCTTAGCACATCCTTTTCTTCAAAAAATTTAATAACAGGGAGTAGGAGGGCTAGGGATATAGGTCACTGCAGAGGCCCTAGGCTCACACTCCGGTAACACACACACACACACCACGAAGAGTACGTATATACAAATAGTACCATCAAAAAAGAAACTCCCTGCCAGCAGCCTTATGAAAGAGTACTCTTTGCAGTCTTTCTGTCTGGTTGCCCAACAGTGTGAGCTGATCACTGTGCCCTGTTTCCCGAAGCCCGAGACCAACACTCGACTGCAGGTACCTTGTGCACGATGAGCTCATGAGTGCCATCTGGAAGAGTCCGACCATCTTCCTGCATCAGAGGCACAAAAGAGAAACCAAACAACTTCTTCTCTCCTTTCTCTTTCGCTGCAATGAAAGGAAGAGGGAGAAAATAATTTGCTCATGTAGGCTCAAGACTACGCATCTGAGTCAGAGAGGCACAAACTTCAAGAAACATGCCCCCGAGCTCCTCCACATGCTGTCCAGCCACTGTCCTGAGAGCACATCCATCTAGTTGGGCCCCTTGAGCTCCACAGTCCTGCTCCCCAATCTTAAGCTACATTCCCTAACTACTTTGCTCTATGGGATTCATTATTTGAAATTATGTTTTTAAAAAAACCTGTCTCTCTTCATATCTCATCCCCCTATCTCAAGCACTATTACTGGAAGGATTATTATTATTATTATTATTTTTGATACCGGGGATCGAACTCAAGACCTTGCGCTTTCGAGGCAGGCACCGGAACCACTGGGCTAAATCCCTGGCCGGATTTTTACCTGCTTGATTTTCTCAAAGAGTGGCAATACCATAGCAAGTTCTCAATAAATATATGTTTAATAAAAGAATGAATGAATGTGTGAAAGTGAAGTAAGTGTATGTTCTGCTTATCAAATATGGAAGGGGAATCTCTAAGCTCTCCCTGGGTCCATGCCAGAACTTCTTTCCCTATATCCAGACATTTAAAGACAGGGGGCCATGTCAAAGCTACTTGCTTGAAATAAGTTAGGTCTGCTAAAAGATATTATGATTTTCCAGCTATAGTATAACGTGGGATTGTTGCAGTAGTGCTCTGCAAGGTGGAAATGAGGAAATGAGGTTTTCAGATACCTAATTAAGAAGCACAATGGCTAGAAATGCAGATGATCCTTAGCTATTATTTGTACACAGGAAATGGAGATTCCAGATGTTAGGTAACTTGCTCTACAGCTTTTAAGTACCATTCCAGTTCTTCCACCAAACTTCTTTCCTCCAAAAACAGAGAAAGCATTAACACCATCATGTTTGTTCAATTTGACATTCCCCTGGCACTTGGATGTGTGGGGAGTATCTCTCCAGGGCTGGAGGGTTATTCTTTCCCACACAAGTATGGCAGTGGAGGCAGTTTTGGGATACAGTGAGACCTGAGCCGGAGGAGTCAGATATGGTGAGCTTGAAGATCAGGTAATTGGTTAGCAACACATCTGCAGTTATGATTGCTTCCGGCCTCTAACCCAGGAAGTGGAGCCTCAGGCAGACAACGGTGATTCTGGCTGGCTGGAGCTGGTCCCTGAAGGACAGACCTGAAGGTGTGATGTCTTTTAAATGTGTCCTTCAAAAACAAAAGGGCTTTCTTCTAAAAACACTGATTTCAACTCCAGAGAGAAACTGGGTGGGGTGGGGGGACTGGTGTTTCTTATAGTTAAGCAAAAATTACAGCAAAGATCTTTGGGAAGAGATTTCTACGTCAATGATAGTGTCAGAACATATGATTTAGAAGAGAAGACTTATTTAGAAACAATTTCTGAATTTTATTTGACTCTGGTGTGGTTTGTGGCAGTCAATTCAGAAAAATGAATAAAAAAAATTCTGTAACAAAATTAGCAAAGATAAGATAAAATGAGCAGATAAGATTCTGCTATAAAATAAAAATTGACATAAAACAAAGTTTAATGTACACGACCATTTGTCCTGAGCTATTAGATCAGGATTAAAAAACAGAATGGTCTATTATATATAATCCACACAGTATGATTCCCTTTTACTTAATAAAATACCCTGTATTTATTGGTAGATTCTACTTCCTGAATATCCAAGTCATTCTTTCAGTACCTGCCTTCTGGAGCCCCCATTCATTAA
The DNA here is from genome assembly GCF_053883595.1 of Heterocephalus glaber. Classification (NCBI taxonomy): domain Eukaryota; kingdom Metazoa; phylum Chordata; class Mammalia; order Rodentia; family Bathyergidae; genus Heterocephalus; species Heterocephalus glaber. The sequence goes on along the minus strand of NW_028258156.1, from coordinate 17,525,741 downwards.
GGCTTCTCCTAAAGGAAGGCTGTAAAGGAGTGCTTCTGCTCCCTCTCTTCCTTTCCTCTTTTATGGTCCATCATTCCAGTCACCTCTTCCAAACATCCTTGGCCTCCTCAGGCCTTCACAGGGCACTGCAACACTCAACTGGTTGTTCAGTTTATTCCATGCCAGACTAGACTAATTTCACGTCAATTACTACAGCCCAACCCTAAAAGGGTCCTTAGCTGAGCAGACCTTCTTTACCTATTCAACTTTCTTTCTACTATTCTGGACAACTGTTTGCTCTGTTCATCTCCTTGCTCAAGCCTCCAACACCTTGGCAGCCTCTTCATTTTCAGATGACGTGAAAAAAGCTCTCACCTGCTGCAGTGCCCAGCCTATATTGGTGGATTCCACTTCCTGACTTTCTAAGCTGTTATGGCTTGTATCTAGATGGCCCCCTAAAGCCTCATGCAGTCATAGGTGGGGCTTTTCAGAGGTGGCTGGATCTAGGGTGTGTGATGCTGGAATTAATGGTGTGATCCTGGGGTTAAGGGTGCCCCACCCTGGGCGTGAGGGCTACCCACCTGTCGGGATGGAATACAAGGGACAGAAAGACAGCTGCTGCTGTGGCTTGGTGCTGCTGCTTCTGTTGCTCAAGCTGCTTGTCTCCTGCTCCTCCTGCCTGCTATGTGATGCCCCTGTGCCATGCTGCTCTGCCTTGGAGCCAGCTGATTATGCACTGAAACTTCTAAAACTGTGAGCCCAAATAAACTTTTCCTCCTTTAACTTTGGGTGTTGGGTATTTTATCTCAGCAACAAGAAAAATAGCTAAGACACAACTCACTCTTTTTAGTACCAGGCTCCACCAATTGTGCCACTTAGTATCCCAAACTATCCATACTCTGGCCAATTCCTCTCCTTTTGTACTGGATTTTGTGCTCCTTATTCCAAAAGACATTGTTTCCATGATGGTTCCTTTTTTCTTCTACATTTTTCTTTCTACCAAACCATTTCTGCCAAATAAACATGCACTAAAAGCTCCATCTTCAAAAGAAAAGTCTCATGTCATATGTCATTACGCTATGATTGTATTTCTGTTTTCGTATTGTTTTCCCATTCTCCTTCCCATTTCTTTTCCTTTTCTTTCATAGCCTTTATTTTCTTAAAACAGTTTTAGGTTAACAGTAAAACTGAGAGGAAGGTACAGGGATTTCCCATATACCTCTCCTCCACATGCATAGACTTTCCCTGCTATCAACGACCCTGTCAGAATGGCACATTTGTTGCTATTGATGAATTGATATTGACACATGATTATCACCCAAAAGTCCATAGTTATATTAGGGTTCACTCTTGGGGTTGTATATGCTATGGGTTTCAACCTGCACCCCTGTTTTATTTCCATCTGAAATAGTTTCACTACATTCTGCCTATTCATCCCTCCCCCAACCAACCCCTGAGCTTTTTACTGTTTACATAGTTTTGCTCTTTCTAGAAAGTCATATAATTGGAATCCTACAGCTTGCAGCCTTTTCGGAATGGTTTCTTTCACTTTGTATGCTTTAAAGTTCACCCATGTTCTTTTCATAGCTTGATAGCCCATTTCATTTTAAGTGCTGAATAATATTCCATTGTTTGGATGAAACAGTTTAATTATCTATTCACTTACTGAAGGACATCTTAGTTACTTCTCAGTTTTGGTAATTATGATAACGCTGCTATAAAAACATCCATGTGTAAGTTGTTGTATGGATGTGAAGTTTTGAACTCCTTTACACAAATACCAAAGGCGCATGGCTGCTGAATGGTATGGAGAAATATGTTTAGTTTTATGACAAACTGTCTTACAAAGTGACTGTACTATGTTGCATTCCTATCAGCAGTGACTGAGTTTGTACTGTTCCGTACCCTCACTGGCATTTGACATTGCCAGTGTTCTGATGTTAACCATTCTGAAAGATGTGTGGCAGTATCGCACTGTTGTTCACAATTGGATTTATCATCATGTCCACATGATGATGTATGGTAGGTGATGGGAAGCATTTTTTCATATACTTATTTGCTATTTGTATATCTTCTTTGGTGAGGTGTCTATTAAGGTTTTTAGTGCCTATATGTTAATCAGTTGTTTGTCTTATTAGATTTTAAAAGCTCCTTGCATATTTTGAATAGTCCTTTGTGAAATATGCATTTTTATAATTATTTTCTCCTAATCTGTAGCTTATCTTCACTCTTGACAGTGTCATTTCACAGACCAGAAAAATTTTAATTTTAATGAAGTCCGGCTTATAAATTCTTTTATGGCTTGTGACTTTGGTTCATATATGAAAAAGTCATTACAAAACTTAAGTCATCTAGATTTTCTTCCTATGCTGCCTTCTAAGAGTTTCGTGGTTTTCATTTATGTCTAGATCTAATGTGGGTTAAGTTCTGTGAAGGATGTTAGGTCTATGTATAGTTTTCTTTTTCGCATGTGCATATCCAGTTGTCCAAGTGCCATTTGTTGATAAAACTACCTTACTCCATTCCTTTGCCTTTACTTCTTTGTCAAAGATCAGGGGACTATACTTTCATAGGTCTATCTCTGGGCTCTCTCTCTCTTTTTTTTTTTTTTCAGTGCCTGGGATCGAACTCAGGACCTTGTGCTTGCGAGGCAGGCGTGATGCCACTGAGCTAAATCCCCAGCCCCTGGGCTCTCTTTTCTATTGCACTGATTTATCTGTTTATTTCTTCACATTTTGCTATTATCTCAATCACTTGTTGCTTTCCACTAAGTCTTGAAGTCAGGTGATATTGTTCCTCCAACTTTATTTTTCTTTAATATTGTGTTCACTATTTTAAGTCTTTTGCTTTTCATTGTAACCTTTAGGATTAGATTTTGACTGGGATTTCACGGAATCTGTAGGCTCCAAAAGAGTTGACATCTTGACAATACTCTTTCTCTCCATGAATAAGACTTTCATATTTTTATGGTAAACCCTCAAAAGATTTGTCTATATTCACTGTTTCTCCTTTCTTTCCTCTACCTCTCTCCTGAGCTCACAGTCATCAACACAAATCCACTAAAATTACTTCTCAGGTTCAATGACTTCTATGACATCAAATCAAATTGTAATTCTCTCCTCATTTATTTATCACTGGCACCTGACATATCTGATCAATTCTCTCTTGAAAACACTGCCTTCACGTAGCCGCCTGGATTCTTTTCTTCCCTGATTGTCCTTCAACTTACTGGCTAATCCTTCTTTACGTCACTTAATGGCTCCTTTTCACTTTCCTACCTCCAAATGTGGTGAGTGCTGTAGAGAGTCCTCCTTGGACCTCCCCGTGCTATCTCAACTTATGGCTTTAAAAAACATTAAAAATGATGGTGTGAGGGCCGGGGATTTAGCTCAGTGGTTTCGCCGCCTGCTGCGCAAGCGCAAGGACCCGAGTTCAATCCCCAATACCAAAAAAAAAAAGTGATGGTGTGCTGGAGCTGGATCACAAAAGCTGAAAATGTGGATCTTTTTCCAACGGTACATTCAGTGAAGTCATGTAAGCAGCTTAAATTTGGCCATGGTTGGAGTATTTACAACATGGGAGTCAGCGATTGCTACAGATCAGAGGTAACCCTACCTTGCCCCTGAGGACTGGTTACTAGATATTTATAGCAGACAAATGAACTGTATGCTCTCATTCACCAGTTTAAGTTTCCAACCTGGATCTCATTCAATTGCCCATCTAACATTTTGAAAGTCTAACAGACACAAAATGTCTAAAATAGAAAGTTTGATTTCTGTTCCCAAAACACATTCTTCCTGTTGCTCCACCACTTTACACTAATGAATACTTCATTCTCAGGCCAATCACCTGATGTCATCCCTGACTCCTCTCTTATCACACCTAATCTGTCAATAATCTGTCAAAAACACTTAAACCACTTCCATCCTAAGACAGACCACTTCCATGTCTTAGTTGAAGAACTACAAAAGCCTCCTTCTTATTCCCAACTGGGCCTCTACAATCCATACAGCAGCCAGACTCTTCACCCCAGACCCCTAATGGTGCTCCTTGATACTCCAAATAAAATCCACAGTCCTCACCGTGACATAAATAACAATGTGAGATCTGACTTCTCTATTACCTCTGTTCTCTTGCTATTCCTTGAAAATGCTGGACATGATGCAACCCCATGTCTTTAGTATCTACTCTTCTCTCTGCCAAGATTATTGTTCCAGATACCCCAACGGCGCGGGCCTTCACTTCTTTTGGTTTGCTGCTGATATGTCTCCTCATCAGAGACCTCTGTCCTGCCTACCCCATGTAAGACGGTAACATAACAAGCACTATCACTTCCTAGCCCCTGACCTCAGCGGAGTCCTCTTTACTGTGCTCACCACTCCCTTCCTGATGTTGGTGCCCCCAACCCTGTCCATGGAGGATATGTGCTGAGACCCCAGCAAGTGTCTCAACTGCAGGTATCCAATCTACATATTTTAGGATTTTTTGTACATACATACCTATGATAAAGTTTAATTTCTAAATTAGGCACAGTGAGAGATTAACAACAATAACTTTTGTACATCTACAGAGTCTCAGCTTACGATTTTTTTCCTTATTAAGTCAAGAACTTGTACCTTTTCTCTAAAAAGAGTCAGCTTAAGGCTTCTTTCTGGCGTATCACTACTCTCACATTCTGAGGCCATTAGTAACTAAAATAAGAGTTAACTGAACATAAGTACTGTGATACCACAAGGCCTACAAAGTGACAGGTGGATGGGGTCCCCCCCAGTATGGGTATGGTGCAACAGAGTGGGGTTGTCGGAGACTTTCCCACTACCACAGTGACGTGCAATTTAGAACTTCTGAATTGTTCCCTCCTAGAATTTTCCCTTTAGTATTTTGAATTGCAGTTGACTGTTGGTAACTGAAAACACAGAAAGCAACACAGTGGATGAGGGAAGGTGCAGGCAAGGGGAATTACGTATTTACTTGCTCATTTGTCTGTCTCCCCTCCCAGGATTGAAAGCTCTGGGAGAGATGGTATCTTGTGTTTGCTGATGGATCTCCAGCACCCAGGAAAGTGACTGGCACATGGTAGATAATTCAGAAAATATTCATTTCATGAATAAATGATATTTTTGAACAAATACATATGTACACTGAAGTATTTGGAAGCCTATGTGATACAATTATTCTGTTGGGTATTTGGAGTTTGTGGGATTTATGGGGAATTTTCCTACTTTACGTTTTGCTATTTCTTTTGAATTTTAACAATGAACATTCAAAAGAAACAAAGTGAATGTGTGAACACTGTGTGAAGTAGGACGAGAAAGCAGAGATTTAACTGATTTTACTGAATATAGGCCTTTGTTCTGCTTTCCAAGTTATGAATAATAGTAAGTTTTGCCAAGTGCTCTTTCTCCTTTTTCCTGCTGTTTCACCTTTATTTTCCTTTACTTTTTTCTTACTTTAAATCTCAAAGCTCATATTGGGTCCAAATGAGAATTCATAGCAAAGACCAGTGGAAAGAATAGAATTGTACCAAGTCCTTTTATGCTTTTCCACTTTAGTCTTTTACATGAAATTCTGGGGATCTGGAAGAACAGGAAGACCCTGCTAGCCATCTTCCAGCATCCTGCAACACCCACAAAAGTACCATTTATGGAGCTCTGTGGGGCAATTCTGAAAGATGCCATAGTCTGGGGTGAACTATAACATCACTCAGAGGAAGTCATCATGTATCTTCTGGCTGTGCCTCCATTTCTTCCAAATGGGAGGAGAGCCTGCTGCTCTCCAATAATGTGATTTTCCTATACTTGTGGCTTTTTATACTGCCCCCAAACCAAGATTCACCAGAGCCTTCTCTGGTCACAATGGACTCTGTGGTACATGGTCTAGGACATACTGCGGGGACAAAGGCACTATCAGGAGATCTCCAGGCTGGGACTGGTAGGGCAGGGATGAGGGGCTTGAGAGAGCGCTAAGGAGTGCAAGAGAATTAAAATAGGGACACTGACAAATGGTACCTTTATAGATAGTGACGTACACACAAACAAATCCTCTAAAATTTCTATGTTTTGAGCTGTTTAAATCTGTAAAATGAGGCAATTACTTCATGTTCTAAGACATTTTACAGATGACATTGTCTGATGCATTTCAACATAATCTAAGATTGTACAGTGATGGAGATATATGCAAAAGAGACATAAAACTTAGCCTATCAGAGTTACCTAGTGATTTCCCATGTTGAGGAAACTGAGTGGGTGTCCTCATTCTATCTGAGAGCTCGCTCAGCCCCTAATGATACCAGACTAGTGGTCAAGGCTGCCCAACACCATCAGAGCCGGTCCAGGTTTTTAACTCTATGCCTTATCTTTCTGTCTAGACTCTTAAGTGCTGAGCTGATTTTTTAGGACAGCAATCAACTTAAGGAGACTCTGTCCTCTTCCTATAGAAGTCCTCCCCACCATCATGTTTCCAAAACGGTTGTTGGCTTTTAGAGAAGTGAACCCACTTCCTTCCTGGACTTGCCCCTCACCTTCATCCTCCCTCCTGAAGTCTCGCATTTGTCACCTCTTCGGCAGATTACCCCACATCCTCAGCACAGCTCAGCAAGCAACTACCCCAACACAAAGCCACACCCCACCAAACACTTACTGGAACAATGGCGAAATTCAAAGCGGATATGTGCGCCCCTGAATTTATCCACAGGAATAGGAAGTTTCAGTAGTTCAGACCACCTGGGACTGTTGTTATGATAAAGCACAAAGGAGTGGTACTCACTAGCTGGTGGCTCACCAGAGCCAAAAGAGATAAAATCCTATCAAAGAAAACATGTAGGTTAAAGACAGCTCCAACCAAAAAAATTTTTTGAAAAGTGTAGAGCAACCACTACTGTGTCTATCTGTTCCCCAAAGAGCACCTCTGTGAAATCACTTTCCCGCCCTTTGTTACACCATGTCTGTACTCGCTCCTGCAACGTAGGGTGTTTCAATTCTGATGCCAACTCCCAGACCACGCTGTGCCGAGGGTGGGCTGTGGTGACCTGTGGGAGATGGACAGTTGCCTGACCAACTGGGGGTTCGACTGTGCAGCAAAGTTCCCAACCTGCTGAAGTCAAAAGGCTATTCTGGGCCTCAGTGGGTGACTCACTAAGCCATGGGAACAGCCCTGTGATGAAACGGGCAGGCGTGTTTCTCCACCAAGAAGCTCAGGGAAAATACTTTTCCATAAAGGATCCCTCTATTATCACACCAACTGGGAAGTAGGAGCCCAGTCTCCATGCCCTCTTGTGGTTAAAAATAATTCATTCAATTTAAGATGACCTTTTAAAAAAAAGACAATCACCAAAAGAAAGATTCATCTGTAAAACTATGATAAATGAAAGGAAAAAACAATGACATAAAAATACGGCATTTAAGGAATAATTGCTATTGGGAAATTATTGACAGTTAATTAAACAAAATATAAAAAGCCTTCTTGCTTTGCTATTTTCTGAGAAGCTTTTTAATGAGTTTTTAAAAAAGAAAACCACATGGAAATAACTGCAAATAAGAAATTAACGAATCATATTAAAGATAAAGCCATAGCAATTATGTAGAATTATTTTACCAAAAAATATACAATATTAACATACCTTTAAGGTCTGGCCACTACTATCTACAATGAACATTGTAACTTCCACATTTCTGGCCACACTCTTCCCTCCTTTCTCGAATTCTCCCCTTTCTATGGTGATATATAAATCGTTCCTCATTTCACCTATTAGGAAAAGAAAATTGAAACGTGGTATTAAAATTAGAAAATGTAACAAATTACTCTATCAAGAAAAACTTTAGTTTATAAAGTATAAATATATTTACACTTTTATAAAAGAGTAACCAACCTCACTGCCAATATCCAAGAATAAAGCCAGCTTCTGCTAGTCTGAATTCCTAACACTGCAAATGTGCATTCAGTAGGTGAATACTGGGGCTGAGTAGAAAAGTGTTGTTAAGTCTCACCATTTTCAATATTTCCCTCATTTCATTTATGAAGTGTGATTATAAAATGACAGACTAGCAGAGGTGGCTCACAGAAACCAGTATTACTACTTTATAGTCACAGCACTGTAGAGCAGAAGAAATACCTAAATGGAATAAAATGATAGGACTACAGAGTCCAATTGCAATTTAAGTCCTTTCCAAAATTCATGGACAAAGTGATCTCACTGCTGGAGGAATCCAGATTAGTGCTTTATGAACACAGATGTAGAATAAGTCAGCCATACAGACAAACTCAACTTAATATTTCATACCATCAAACTATAAAACAAGTGAGAAAGGCTCTATATTCAAACTGACATTTTCTAGGCACACATAAACCATCTATATTTTTCTCTGTTGGTGATTTATACTTGAATGCCTTTTAATTGTACCCCTTTTTATTATTGCCAAGAAAAAGAAAAATTTGGTGCCAACTAGCAAACTTGGGCTAACAGCGTGCATTTATTTCTCCTAAGAATTAAGTGGCAAATGGACAGAATAGAAAAAAGTAAGTAAGCAAAGTGCTAAGACTTGAAAGTTTCTGAAGGTAAATGTTGGTGAGATGGCCTGGCTGAATTCACTTTTACTTAACAGTTCTCAGACATCTGAAAAATCAAAAGTAACAGTTTTTGTTTGCTAATTTTATAAAACCTCCCATAAGGAAGCAAGTCCCCAGAAGGAAAAATGACCATATATGTATGCCCACCAAGAAGAGATTTATAACACTTCCTGATCAAAGTGCGCACAAGAAAGGATGCAGCTATCCATGACCAACCAGACACACACAGCAGGGCGCCTAGTCACCTTTACAAAGCCAACTCTTCTGTTTGTTTTTGGGGGGTTTTTTTGGTACCGGGGATCGAACTCTGGACCTTGTGCTTGCGAGGCAGGCACCGGAACCACTGAGCTAAATCCCCGGCCCTAAAGCCAACTCTTCTAATGGCCTTGTTCCAAGATGACCTGGGCTGTCTAGAAAATAGATGGGCATAAAACAGACAGATTGAGTAAGTTCTAAAAGGGATTAAATCTTAACCAACCTTTACCCAGAGTATATAAAACACACATTAGTGGGAACAATTGATTCAGAAGTCTCTGGCTTCTGAATTTCAGTATTTTCATAAGCTCATAAAAACCAACTTAGAAAAGCAATAAATTTAGAAACCTAAGAGAAAAGCAACCTATTTAAACACTTTTAAGATTATATTTATGTGCCTTGGAAGTTTTTCACTTTAACTCTTTTCAAACTTTAAAAATTTTTAGTAAATAACCTCAGAAATACTATAAATTTGGCAGGTTTTGGGGTTCTTTTTTAGTACCGGGGATTGAACTTGGGAACTTGCGCTTGACAGGCAGGTGGTGGAACCTCTGAGCTAAATCCCTGGCCCAATTTACCAGGTATTTAAAATAAATAACTCTTTTCATCATTTTATTACTATACGGATGTCTCTCAGTCTTGTGGATACCAAAATCCAGGGATGCTGAAGTCCCTTATATAAAATGCCACAGTGTTTCATGTAACCTACATATGTCTTCCTGTACACTGTAAATGATCTTTGTATTATTTATAAATTGAATATAATGCAAATGTTATATAAATTGTTTACTGAGTAATAACAAGAGTATATGTTGAAGGCTGGCATAATCTATCTATCTATTTCAATACACACAAAAGCACACACTTAATATTAGTTATTTTAAAATTCCCATTATATGATGAACAGCAAACTCACAAATTTTGTCCTCTGAATCCAGCAACTTTGACAAACCGATAGGTCTCCACACAGGCTAATCCAACTAGAGGTTTTGGGGGAGACTTGACAACAGTTTTCTCACAGACAGACTTGGCAGATAAAAACATGACATTCAGATCAAGATTCTTTACAGCAGAAGATGTCAGCCAAGTTCTTTCGCTTCTTGGAGAAGGGGACCCATCTTACAAATGAACTATACACCACACGCTGATTAATGACAAGTTTAGCTACAGTTTTCACCTTGGGGATTTCTCATCCTGAGAAACCACCTAGGGGTGAGCTCTGAGTGCTTCGTGGGTGAGTGCTTTGCACTCTCACTGTCTGGAGGTCACCGCCACTTCAGCTTTAACAAAGGCAGGAGGCATGAGGGAGGTTGGCAAGGTAACCTGCTTCCCTGCATCCACAGGACAGGCCCCCAGGAGGGAAAGCAGGGACAAGTACCGCCAGTGTCACAACACTCTTCTTCCTTGTATTCATTAGCAACTATTTCCTGAGCACCTCTTCGTAAATTTTATTCTAGGCCTAGTAGATTCAAAAGTGAACAAAGCAAAACATAAGAGATTCTTATAGAGGTAGGTCATCAATAAACAAGCAAAATATATAACATACTGAATGATGACTAATACTGTGGATAAAAGGACATAGAAGGATAGGGAATAGTGAATGAGGAGAGAGGAGTCATAATTTTGAACAGGCTAAAGGGAGGTCTCATTGTCAGAGACTTGAATAAGCTGTGGTATGTTGTTTTGTTTTTGTTTTTGCTTTGTTTTTTGGTACTGAGGATTGAACTTGGGACCTTGCGCTTGCGAGGCAGGCAGCGGCACCACTGAGCTAATCCCCAGCCCCTAACTGTGGTATGTTTTGACAAAAGGAGCAAGGTCATCAAGGACAGGAGATTCTCAATGCCATCCACAATGCCTTATAGCTCAGCTGCATTCTTCTAGCTCTTACACAAGAGATTCCACATTTAAATATGCCTGAAAGCCAGAGTCACAGGACAATCAGAAGAGGGAGATCTTGGTTCTAGTCTCTCTGCTCCTGCTCCTGTGGGACATTAGCCTGAATAGGACAATACAAACCTAATACAAATTTTTTGTTATTAAGACAGGAGTAGGGTACAGGTAGAAGACAGGGCAGGATGACTTTGCTATGTTATGCTGTTTCTATGACTTGCAGATCCTCTGGAATAAAGCACATTCAGAAATGAGAACTCTTATCTAGAAGCTTTAACAATCTCTTCCTCAACCGTCCCCATTCCTGTAACCCCCTTTACCTTCTGCAAATCGTTTAGACTAAAGCAAGGTTCCTCTGAATAGAGACACATGACAAGAAGAACATATCTCAAGGATGACATCTTACATATGCCTCTCCCCAGGAATACTGCAGCTTGCTATGCTCCACTACTGCAAGGTGCCACGATTTGCCAAAATATGCAGAAGGAGAAAGCTGAAACAAGTGCTAATTAAAATCAACACATTTGATGGGCTCTGGAGAAAACTAATAAGCTCAAATGGTATTAGGAAAGCATCTTGGGTAATTAAGAGGGAAGCCATAAAGTGAATATCAAATGGAGTCACAGCACCAGTGTGAAAAGCTATTTTCTTGGCAATGTTTATTAATGTCTCACACCTCTCAAATTCATTACTTCGTGAATCTGATATGTATGACACTCTCTTCTAACGGGCTCACTAGCTCAAAAGCCTGTATACACTGAAGGCTCCTCAAAATATTGTAGACAAGACAGAGTGAAGGCCACATCTGTGAGAACAAAGTCAAATGAGTTCAGTGACTGCAGTAAATGGGCTGATTAATGGTTTGACCTATGCAAGCAAGAGGTTCCCATCAGGAAATGGAAGTCTCGATCCCTAATTCTGTCCTTTGAATGTTTTGAATGTGTGATCACCACATCATGTAAACCACTGCACACAGCCAAAAGGTTAGCCCAGTATCTGACCTGAGCACTTGTTAAGGTTTAGGGAAGTGGGGGGAAAAAGTACTGTCCTTTAATTAAAATGCAAAAGAAACTGTGTAAATGATTTAGAATTTTTCTGTGATTTTAAGATTATTGAAGATGGTGATAATGACTGCAAAGCTGACTACAGTATTACAGGTTGAACATCCTTAAGGTGAAAATCTAAAACTTTTTATGTGCTGACGTGACACTTAAAAAATGTCAAGTTTTGGTGCATTTCAAATTTTTAGATCAAAGATGCTCAATTGGTAAAGTCTGTGCAAATATTTTGAAATTAAAAAAAAAAAAACACCTCTGAAATCAGAAACATTCCTGTTCCCAATGATTTCAGACAAGGGCTACTCAACCAGAAGTAGTAGTCCTAGTACTGAGAGCAGCAGCAACGCACTTTACCGAGTACCTGCTACATTTTTGTATAGCGCTGTAAGTAGAGCCTCTCATTAAATCCTCACCTCCACTTTACAGGAAAGCACTACCATTTATCTTTTATAGACTAAGAAACTACAGAGACTAAGAAATGTGTTCAAGGTATTATTAGTAACCCCACTTTACCTACGAAAAAATATATCTCAAGAGAATGAGTACAGCTATCAACTATGCTAGTGCAAGCCAGCCTTTGTCGCTATCACAAGTGACTTGAGCAAGGAAGGTGTTAGCCCGGTGCTACTGTGCACTGGTCAGGCCAGTCCTGGAACTAGGCACCATCTTTATAGGACAGAGACAGGGTGAGGTGATGACGTGCTCTGGGTTGTTACAAATATTCAAGTATGAGCCAGAAAACTACCATCAAGGACCAAGAGGAAGAAACCCATGCACTGCACATGGTGGGGCTGGATGGTCCTTCATGTGTGGGGCAGATAGAGTATGACACCTCCTCCCCAAAGATGACCAGGTCCTAATCCTTGGAACCTATGGATATGTGACCTTACATGGCTGAAGGGACTTTGAGGATGTGATTAAATTAAGGATCTTAAAATAGAGAGGTTTTCTTGGATCACTGGGGTGAGTCTGGTACAATCACAAAGGTCTTTAAAAGAGAGAGGCAGGGTTGTCAGAGTTAGAGAAGCACATCTGATGGAGGAACTGAGATTAGAATGATGTGGAACCACAAGCTAAGAAGTGCAGGAACCTCCAGGAGATGGAAAAGGCAAGGAAGTCAACCCTCCCCTGAGCCATCAGAAGAAAATGCAGCCTTGCCAATCTATCAATTGTAGCCCTGTAAGACTTAAGCAAACTCTGACCTCCAGGCTGTAATGTAAAGCATTTGCGCTGTTCTTGGTGATTTGTTACAGTACCCACAGGAAACTAAGACAATGTGCCTTTCACACCCCGAGTTTCTATCATTTCATGACACCTTCAAGAAGGAGGAAGGAATCTGAGCCCGGAGGTGCAGGCCTATAATCCTTCCACTCTGGGAGGCTGAAGCAGACGATTACAAGTCTGAGCCTAGACCAGGCAAAATAAAAAATAAAAGAGGCAAGGGAGAAAGGGAGAGGGATAAGACTCACAGGTAACTGAAGACTGAAGCAGACCACAGACAGGAAAAATGTCTGGATGGCTTGAAAAAGAGCTAATGTTATCCTTTACATTTTTCATGGAGTATACTCCAGTAAAACATCAATTTTTAATTTTTTTGTCTGTTCTACTTGTTTTGCTTTGTTTTTAGGAGAGCATACAAAGATACTGAAGATCTGGGGGAGTAACTTTTAAACCTCTGCTCAAGACACTCGAGCATACAAGAGTAACTAACAGAGCAGCACCTGTGCCGGGCTTTGCAGCACCATTCTGCACAGGGGCAGATGCAGGGGTGGGCTGTGCTCCCCATGGCCTTCATACTCGGGGCAATGCATGAGATCTAGAAGGGAGTGGGGAGAACCCTGCATCCTTGGGTGACGGAGGCTTCAAAATCTGGGAGGCACCATTCCCTCCCCTACTCTATCTGGGGCTGGGACATAACCTCAGGGTGATGTGTAGGAACCTTGGCTGCCATCTCTCTTCAGTCCCTGTGGTGTTCACTGGCTGAAAGACCACCACCTCTTTCCGTGATCAGGGGCTCAGGTCTAAGACCAATTGTTGCCACTGTATCTGGTGGAGGCTCAGTGACTTAGACGGGAGGGTAGAGAATGTTAGATTAAATATATATATTTATGGACCTTTACATCATATCATACTCTTTCCAATCTACTTATTCCAAAATGGATGGCCTCTGCATTAATTTTGTCTGTTAATGTGCATTTCTCTATCATTAAGTACTAAGGAACAATACTTGTATTTAAAAGAATGAAAATGCTTGCTTCCTTAGACATGAGGCAGACATATCTATAATTTCCTAATCCCAGAACTCATCATCCAGAAAAACTACTTGCAAAACAAATTTCAATACATCACAAGGTCATTATCAAAACAAGCTCTCAGATCTCAGCTCCCTCCTTACCCCTATTACTCTGGTGTTTTTTACTTAATCTTTTTAGGGTTACAAGCTTTGAAGACCTACTAAAAATACCAGAAGGCATTAATGACAAATTCCCTAACAAACAGTGACAGTGTAACCAACTGCTATGTGGGAGCAAGTCTCCAGGGGGACAAGGTACAGGCAGGGAGATCCTGATGGAGACAAAGTTCTGCCTAGAAGGAATCCTAATTTTAAGAGTAAGGCTGGACGTTCAGGTTGAGGGGTAGGCAGCCAGACCTTCCGTGACCTCCCAGATCCATCAGTCAGCTTTGCTCCAGGATGCTTTATAGATGGAAACGAGACCTGTCTGGTACTCAGCAATGGCCCAAGACTGCTTTGCACAGTCGGTTAGAGTCTGTTAGACCATTTAGGCCAGGCCATCCAATAAGTAACTGCTGCCACATGTGGCAACTGAGCACTTGGCTGCAGAGAGCTCTGCTGTAAACGTACAATGCTCACCAGCTCTCAAAGACTGAGGCTGAAAACAGAGTGAAAAATAACTCATTAGAAATTTTTTATATGGATTATCTATCAGGATGATAATATTTTGTATGTATTAGGATAAATAACATGCACTGTTAAAATTAACTTCACCTCTCTTTTCCACTTTAAACAAAGCAGCTTCTAGTAAATTTAAAATTGCTTTTCTGGCTCACTTATATTTTCTATATAAGGGAGACCAGTGATTTAAATATTTTTGCTGCTGACCCTCCCACAGACTCACAGACCAGACCAGAGAAGTCCCTTCGGATTTATATGGCTTGTAGGTCACACAATAGAGCTTCTCAGAAAACAATTTTTCTTAGTTGGAAATGGATATCCTAAGACATAAAATGCTGATTTACTCTCAGTCCAGAGAAGGACTGAAGAGACTTCCTGACAGCTCAGAAGCAAGACACATCCTTTCTTCACACCAGATGATAACCTAGAGATCTGCCTGCACAACAGCAAGACGAAGAGAAGAATCTGTTTGCATGGTTTCCCATTTCAAAAAGAGTTAAGCACTGTTACATCCTGGAATCATAAGACAGTCTTACACGTTCCTTTCCATGTCCAGAGCACAGATAATTCCCTCTGCAAACTAAGTTGAGGAACTCGGTCCTCTCAGAATAAAGCCTTTGCCTCACCTGTCCTGACCCCTATCAGAACACTACAGAAGGACAAAACCGGAAAATGAAAAAAAAAAAATGCCTACAGGCTGTCCATGTAACACGCGATCAGAAATCAAATTTTCACTTAACTCGTGAGAAGTAACTGACAAATCTGAAAACAAGAAAAGAAAACAGAACAATGACTGTTTCCCAATGTAAAAAATTCCAGTGAGTTTTAAACTTGCTTTCAGTTATTTAAGTAACCACATCTCTCCTTTCTGCATCTAACTGGGAAGACTAAGAAGAAAAGAAGAGAAGAAAAGGAATGAAGTGTTATTTAAAAATTCCCTTGCGGTGCCCAGCAAAGCAGGTCTGCCCCCGTCAGGAAGGGTTGTTTTCCTGGGCAGGAGGAACCTGGCATCACAAAGTGGTGCTAGACAAGGACCTAAGCAAGTCTCACTCCCTGGAAAGTTCATTTCCATCATCAAAGCCAGACAAAAGCTGCCTGAGCATGGCACCTCCCAGACAATTACTCAGCCAGTGAAGTGTCATCTTGCTCTAAGAGTTTTCCATTTCTCAGCAACACTGTCCAGAGACCGAGATGAGGAATTCTTCTAGTGGCTGGCTGCATTCTGCTCTAAAATATGTTTTTTATATTAGATTTGCCCATCAATTTGCTTCCCAGTGGGATGAAATTTTTTCTTTTTTGTTGAAGAGGAAATACCAGTTATTTATAGCAACTGAAGGAAATAACGGTTGCAAGAGCCACTGAATAGCACACCACCAAGTAAACAGATCTATAAATAGTCATTTTCAACAACAGTAGCACGAGCTGCTCAAGCAGACTGGGTCACCAAGCTAGGTCAGGTCACCTCAGGGAACCTTCCAGGATGTTTTCTCAGCCTTCCTTGCATGAACAAATCCCAGTCAAGAGGTCACCACATGGTGCAGTCATATGAGACCCCCATTCATGGGAGTCCTACCACTGGGCCTCATGGCTGTGCCAGGGGCTTTGCTTGCTTTTACAGGACTGTAGAGCATCTTATCACAGACAGCTGAGTTAGATAGAAATTAATATGTAGTTAGAGAGGGTCTGGGCCCTTGAGGAAGTCGACACAAAAAGATAAAGACATCAGAATTGTGGCTGGAGGTGAATCTGAAGAGAGCCAGGCCTCAATAGCCAGGCCTGCATGCTTCCCTAGAAATGAACAGCAATTTGAGATTATATGATGACTAGCACCACCCGTTCCAATGGCCCAGCTAGGCATCAGACACAGAGGTGGTGACCAGTACATATAGACTCCACCCTTCCCCAAAATGCCTTTGTTCTTTCCATATTCCCTCATTATGTGAGTTGCTTCCTATGGGATCATTATGAGATAAGCGGCTGTACAGTACTTGTAATCCTGTAAGTTGATTGTAGTTTGACATACGTTGTAACCATATTGTGACTTTGCTGTACACATTACCCTTGATAAAGGGTCTCGGTGGCCATCCACCTAGAAATTCAGGAGCCATTCTTCTCTCCTTGTTTCCAATAAAACTCTCTTAACTTCTTCCTTTGGTTTGTGACTTCACTGATGCTGAGGGACCACAAACTCGGCAGATTTGACATCTAACAGGTTGGGAGTTATATTTCTCCATATCAATCTCACTTCTAAAAAATACTGTCAACAACTTCAGACTCCTTTATTTGGTCTACTTTTCCTGCCACTCCTTGGTCGTGGAAGGTGGGAGAGCCACTACTATATAAGATCCAATTTGTCATCGTCTAATACACAGACAAAAGGGCAGAAGCTGCATTCCCGCGGAAGACCAAACTCAAGGTGAGGCCCTTGTAAAATAAATTTTGGTGACTGATAAAAATTAATTCCTTGGTTTGGTGAAAGAAAAGCAGACTATGTCAAACAAATGTTATACAGTGTAAGCCACCATAACTCATGTCGCTTAGTCCTCTGAGGTAAGATTAGGAAGTCAAGTTGGTTTTCCTGGAGTTCTTCACACATGCCAACCATTCTCCTGCCTCAGGTCCTCTGCACTTATCTCCTGCCTGGAATGCTTTTTGTTCTGTGCCTTCCTGACATCCTTCCTGCTCGTTTCTTATCTCATGACAATTTTAATCCCTCAAATATTACAACTTTGGCCATTACTTAGTTCTTCACCAATCCTTTTCTTAGCTCAGCATTTGAACACAAGTATTTTACTTAGACGTTTATTATAATCTGACTCAATGGAAAGCCAGCTCCAGAGGAAAAGGCTTTTTTTGTTGTTGTGTTCACTACTGTATTCTCAATACCTGGAAAGCATGCCTTGGCCCATAGAAAGTACTAAAAAATATTTGCAGAATCAATAAGTTAATCCTTTAATTTTTAGTCCCTTGCAGAACACTGACGCTCAACTAATGCTCGCTGCCTGAACTAAATCAAGTTCTGCCAAGTACTCATCCTTGCTCCCCAGCAGGTCACTGCTCTGGCCCAGCTTCTTGGACTGTGCATGCAAACCCTGTAAAACCTATACTGCCCCAAGATTCTACAGGGGAAGACTCTGAAAACTGTGTTTTGATTGAGAGATGAGATCCGACTCACCGCAAAATTCATCAGTTTCAATAAATTTGGCACTGATTGATTCTACAGTGTGACTCTTTCATCCCCACTTTTTCCTGCTTAGAAAACAAACACTTTTAGGGAGTCTTTTTTAGGTGCGAATACAGATCTGAATCATATACTGTACATAAATAGGTCTCAAAAAGGTACAGAAAGACATATGGTATTTTCATATGGCTGCTTATTTACATGTATAGATAGATATTCACAATGAAAAATCCTCCGAGCCAGGCCAGTTGTGGCTCAGTGAGCAAGCATTCTTAACAAAACACTCAAGCAACTTCACTGACATTTTCCAACAAAGGGTAAAGTATTTTCTGAATGCTATTTCAGTTTTTGTTGTTACCGTGGTCATTATGCAATGAAGCCATGGCTGCCACAAGTCACCCTACAT
Organism: Heterocephalus glaber; assembly: GCF_053883595.1. NCBI lineage: Eukaryota > Metazoa > Chordata > Mammalia > Rodentia > Bathyergidae > Heterocephalus > Heterocephalus glaber. The sequence continues at coordinate 17,507,493 of NW_028258156.1, read as the reverse complement.
TGAGGTAATCAGAATGTAAAGATCTTTGGCATATTATCACGTACCTCATTTCATTCTTCAGCTTGGCCCACGTGGAACTCTTCAAAGGTGAAAATTTGAAAAGCCTCTCAAATGTCAAAAATAGACAATATACTCATATTTCATCACTTTGTTCCATCCCAAAGTCACCTACCAGGCATGATAATATTAGAAAAACCCAACTTCCTTGTTATGGACACTCCATGAGAAAATACCGATGAGTATTCTCTTCTGATCTGCTCAATGTCCCCGTGCAAGAGCTGGAGAGAAACTGCTAACCCTAAAACAGACAAGAGACATCCACATTAGAACTGGATGAATGGAAATAGCATGAACAGGAACTCAACTGGTTCAACAAGCCCAAATTTTGGGTACCAGTTTTAAATCAAGGGTTAGCATCCTCACAAAATTAACAGAAACTGTTAATTTTCTAATATCTAGACACTGCTTTTCCATCGTCAACATCACAGTTTCCCCATTTCTAAGGAAGCTCATAGCAACTGGAGAAACGAGCAGAACACTAAGAGGAGGAAGCCTAGCGTGAGCCCCACGCCCTCTCTAGCCCCTGCCAGTTGGACCACAGCCCTATGCCAACTCCTCCCCAGCAACACACAATGTGTTCTTGATCCCAGAAGACAGTGACATCAAAACTGGAATTTTAACTTTTATCCTACTCTTTAAGACCTATGAATAATGACATCGAATATCAGAAGCATGAACATAAATCTTAAGACATAATAATTCAAGAATTTTAAGGATAGTGATGGAAATTTTTCTTAAAATTTAAGCCACAGGGCCGGGGATTTAGCTCGGTGGTTCCGCTGCCTGCCTTGCAAGCGCAAGGACCCGCGTTTGATCCCCGGTACCAAAAAAAAAAAAAAAAAAATTTAAGCAACAAATGTGATTACAATAAAACCAGGATTACATTCTTACTATTATATACAGAAATTCATGAAGCATTTTCTATAGAGGAGTTTGACAAAGGGAATATAATCACCAAAGCAGTAAAATAATGTTTCCCTTTTTCATCCCAGTTATAGTGACATTATCACAGTGGGATATACCAAAGATCAATGAAACTTTTTTATATATCATTTCCTCAATTTTCAGACAAGAACTACAAAAGGAAATTACTGTCAAATGTTTATGAATGTTTGTATGTATATTGCAAAGATACTACTTCTTGTTCCGCTTTTAATTTCCTTCTTCCTTTTTTCTCTTGTTTTAAAACAAGACAAAGAAGTCCCTTACACATTAGTAACAGAAAATGAAACTAGTCAAAAGAAATTTACTTTTAAAAATGTTAGCATCCTTTACTTGAACTCAATTTAAGAATGAATCTGGAGGGTGAAGTCAAGATGAAAAATCTGTCCCCTAAAAGATGTTCAATCCAACCAATATTCATCACTTTTGTATTTGTTATACCTAAGTTCTCATTCCCACCAATACTTTATAGTACTACAGCACTCTCTAAAAGCAAAGGCATAAGAAACATCGCAATCACATAGTGATGAAAAACTTTCCCACACATTTAGAGCAAAATCATCCTTTTACTCTTTTAATAATACCACCAAATAAATAATAACAATAAAAGCAGTGTTTCATTTGTTTGATTACTTGCTTTTCAAGAGGGGCAATAAAAACAGCAAAGGACAGGGGCACCACTACAGGACTGTGTTCCCACACTGTGTACATCTAACAGAATATTTGTCTCAGACTTGCAGTGAGAATTAAGTAAGTCTGGCATGTATTCAGAACTTTAAATCTGCATCCATTATTCTCTGACTGTCCCTTATCTACCTCCCACCATTGCCTCTTTCATTCTGTTGGGTGACTGAAGGCAACAGAATGAAGGATGAGAATGTCTGTCCTTCCATAACCTGGTTGGAGGAAGTAGTGGAGAAGCCATCAGGATGATTTGATGGAGCCAACTATTGGTGTAGTTTTTGGGCCACTTTGTATGGCACTACTGGTTCCTTTTAAAACTCAGAGGCAGAAAAATGAAGACACATTAATGTGTTATCATCCATCTATCCCAGCAGCTACTTCTTCCTATTCATGCTCTCCCCCTACCTCTACCTCATCACTGGTGACTCTGTTCTACTCCCACTTCTGTCCTTTTTGCCTTCAAATTCTCACCCACACCATCACCATCATCATTAGCAGAACAGCAGTTCCTTCTGCTGGGGAGAATGCTGTTCAATAATCCTAGTGTAATATAGAAGCAATGCTTTCAAACAAAGAAAATGATGGATTTCACATAGTTCTTCAGATGCTGTGACTTTTGCAAGTGAAGATTATTTTGCTGGGACTACTCATGAAAGAATAGGATTAGAAACATTTGCAACATTACATCGTATATATAAAGGAAGAAGAGGAAAAAGCCAACAGTAGTGAACAAACAAAGATTATGCTATTCAAGATAGGGGCTGGAGCAAGGAAAGCTGACCAGTATTCTTGTTTTGCTCTATGGAAGCCAACATTCATTTAACCAGCAGAGATTTATTTTACATAAGGCAAATTCTTTCCAGAAGTTAAATCAGCAAGAAAAACAATTTAGCCAGAGACAACAGCAATCTTGAAATAAATTTAAAAAGACATGAAAAGGAGAAAAAATATTATTTAGGGAAATTTATGGGTAGAAAGAGAGTAATAATGAGCAGAAAAAAAATCATGAATGTTCCCTAAACAGCAAAAGCCAAAGAAGAAAGTGTGAAAGACAGAGAGATAACATTTAGGAGACAGTAGAGGGGAAATAGCTAGCAGATAAGGGAAGGAACACTGAAGTGATGAGAAATACACGCAAAACAGTGTAGAGGAAAGCAAAGTCAGGCATCCTATAATTTTGGGTGTCCTAAATTTTAGGTTACATTCTGAAATTTTGATAGATTTCAAGTTCGATTTTTAGAAAAGTACAGATTACAGCCGCAGATGTTTTAATTTTATTTAGGCAGCCCAGTGGTAATACTTGGCGTAGGGAGGTACTGCCATTCAGAGTTGACCCAGTTACTTCAGAACAGTCAACTGAGCCAAAAACTGGAAAGGTCACTGCATGCAGGGACTGACCACAATATACTTGCTCTGCCCAATCGTCTCCTCTCACCACGAAGGACTGCGACACTTAACTGTTTTTAAGCACAGAGGGTGTACTTAGAGTAAGACAAACACCACAAGCAGAAAATGTGCTGGTGGTGAGTCTACAGGTGTCCAGCCCTCAAAGATTCATGTGTTCTATTTATTTTTTAACTGACTAAATTCTGATCCTATTTTTACACTGATCCTTCATTATCATGACTATAATCAGGAGGTTGGATAAATGAGTCACCAGAACAATAAGAAATAACATATTAAGACTAAGAAGCCACTTATCACTACAAAGGACAATCTAAGCAAATATTTACATTTTCCTTCTAAAAAGTTGCACTCGTAGACTGAAGCAGAGACTACAGTGATAGTTGCCGGGGGGTGGCTAGGGGTGAAGAGGGAATAGGGGGGATGGGAAGATTTCCTCAAAGGATACAAAATTTCAGTTAGGATGACAAGTTCTGGAGATCCTATAGTGACTACAATGATAATGTATTAAAAATGTATTAGTAATACAATAACATTATATTTCAGTTGTACCTACTTGAAAATTGCTAAGAGATCTTAAATGTTCTCGCCCCCAAAAATAAATGTGTGGTGGTTCATATGTTAATTAGTTTCATTTAATCATTTCACGTGTATAAACAAGTCATCACATTGTACACCATAAGCATGTACAATTTTCCTTTGTCAATTATATGTTAATAAAGTCAGTAGGAAAAAGAGACAGATATTTATGTATTCTAATTAAATGAAATTAGCCCCATCCTTTTAGGCCTTGTCATTTATGATAGTGAGTATTATTTTTTTTTCTACTCTCCCTGGTCATCCTTCTTCATTGTCTGGGCCATCCTGTTAACTCTGGGGTGGGACAAGTTTCAACATTTCGTCTGCACTCTTTACCTCATTCCTCCCATACTTCAAACTGCTCACTATAGACAGCAGCGACTTATGGCTTGAGGAAGGTCTACTGGGATGTTAACAATAGGGTTCCTCATCCTAAGGGACTGATAATCTAATAATGAAGGACCCAAATGAATAGAATAAAAAGTAGAATGGGTCAGTGTATGATAGGCATGTTAAAATAAGGAAAAATTATTACTGAAATAAGTTGAAAGTCGATGGGAAATGTTTTGTAGGAATTTAATAATAGCCAATAAAATAAGCTGAAAATGAGGTTAAATTTTTAATTTTATCAATATAAATAATATTTTATAATCACTTTTTCTAGCTCTTGATATAGGTACTATGATAGCTGACTGTGTTAACTTGAGTAAGAAATGGCCAGGTCAACTGGATAAGTACAGCTGAGGTGCGGCTGAAGGGATTTACTGAAGACAGAAGACCCACCCTGGGTATGAGTGGCACCAACCAAAAGGCTTGTACCCTGAATGGGATAAAAGGGAAACAATGAAGGAAGGCTCGCTTCTGTTTCTTCAGAGGAGCTCCAGTCTTCCCCTTCCCCTTGGATGTTGACTCCTGGCTCCCAGCGCAGATCCTTCTGCCTCCTGATAGACTCAGATGAACACTGCAATGAGCTCCAGGCCTGTGACCTTTGACTGGATCCTTCGGATCTCCAGCATGCAGACAGCCCTTTTGCATCCTTCCACACCTGATTACGCAGGTGGCCATTGTAAGCCTACCCTGTAAATCCTAATATCCCTGTATGTCTTGCATTAAATCTGTTTCCCTAGTAAGAGTAACAAACATGAACTTACTGTGAGAGAAATGTTCCCCTTTTTAGAAGAAATATCGTCATTAAACTGAACTTTCCTATCAGCCTAGATGGTTAAGCCTACTTATATAAACTTGGTATCTAATTTTTTTTTTTTTTTTTGGTAACAGGGATCGAACTCAGGTCCTTGCGCTTGCACAGCAGGCGGCATAACCACTGAGCTAAATCCCTGGTCCGGTATCTAATTTTAAACAAAAGCATAGTCATCATTCTGGAGTCTGGCACAAAACAACATACTAGTTATGATTAAGTTCAATGTATGGAGCATTAGCGTACAAATGAAAGGTTTGGTATCTGTTAAGGCAAATGTGATTGATTATTTGGTAGCTCTAATTGTAAAGAAATTAAAACCAACTCACTCTATAAGATGATTCCTTTTAAATTTATGAAATTCTGCACTTTTATATTAAAAATGACAAGCACAGCATGATTTATAAGTAGCAGCGAAAATTAATTTTAGATTACATCAGCCTTTTTGCCACTAATAAACCAAATAACATGGAGCTGTGAATGTATAGCAATGCAAAAATGGAAAATATATGTGCTAAATACAAGTTGTTGGGCCCTGATGGCTTCACTGCTGAATTCTACAAGACATTTAGAGAGGAACTACTGCCACTGCTGTTTAAACTCTTCAATGAAATTGAAAGAGAAGCAATACTCCTGAATTCATTCCTGGAAGCAAGCATCACCTTGATCTCCAAAGCAGAGAAAGACCCAACTGAAAAAGAAAACTATACACCAATCTCACTAATGAACACAGAAGCAAAAATCCTTAATAAGATACTGGCAAACAGAATGCAGAAGATCATCAAAAAGATTATACACCCTGACGAAGTGGGATTCACCCCAGGGATGCAGGGATGGTTCAACATATGCAAATCAATCAATGTAATACACTATTCAATAGAGTCAAGGACAAAAACCATATGATCATCTCAATAGATGCAGAAAAAGCATTTGACAAAATCCAACATGCATTTATGATAAAAATCCTACAAAAAATTGGAATAGATGGTCTCTACTTCAATCTCATAAAACCCATCTATGAAAAACCAACAGCCAATATCATACTAAATGGTCAAAAACTGAAATCTTTCACACTAAAATCAGGAACAAGACAAGGATGTCCACTATCACCACTCCTGTTCAATATAATTTTGGAAACATTGGCCACAGCAATTAGACAAGAGAAAGAAATAAAAGGAATAAAGGTAGGAAATGAAGAAGTCAAACTGTCATTATTTGCAGATTACATGATGCTCTATATAGAAGACACCAAGAACTCTACCAAAAGTCTTCTAGACTTAAGAGCCAAATTCAGTAAAGTAGCTGGATACAAGGTCAACACACAAAAATCAATAGCTTTCCTCTACAGGAACAGCAGACTCACTGAGAAATAGGGCAAACAATTTCTTTCACAATAGCATCCAAAAGACTGAAATACCTAGGAATCAACCTAACAAAAGAAATCAAAGACCTCTTCTCTGAAAATTACAGCTCTGAAAAGAGACTGAAGATGATATCAGAAAATGGAAAGACATCCCTTGCTCCTGGGTAGGAAGAAACAACATAGTGAAAATGGCCATACTTCCAAAACTGCTATATAGATTCAATGCAATCCCAATTGAAATCCCAGCAGCATACCTCATGGACCTTGAGCAAACAATCCAAAATTTCATTTGGAACAAGAAGAGACCCAGAATAGCAAAAGCAATTCTAGTTAACAGAGATATGGCAAGGGGTATCACAATCCCCAACCTGCAACTATACTACAAAGCTACTGTGATAAAAACAGCATAGTACTGGCAAAGAAACAGGCTTGAGGACCAGTGGAACAGATTAGAAGATGCAGAAACAATGCCAGACACACTCAGCCATCTCATCTTCAACAAAGGAGCCAAACACCCTCACTGGAGGAAAGATAGCCTCTTTAATAAATGGTGCTGGACAAATTGGGCTTCAACTTGCCAAAGATTAAAACTAGACCTATATCTCTCGCCACGCACTAAACTAAAATCAAAATGGATTAAAGATCTAAATAGTAAAATAGAAACTCTGAACCAGTTGGAACAGAGGTTAGGCAGAACCCTTGAAGACATCGGTGTAGGAAAAGATTTTATGAACAAAACCTCAGTTGCCTGTGAACTAGCACAATCAACAAATGGGACCTGTTCTTACTAAAAAGCTTCACACAGCAAGAGAAACCACCAACAGTGTGAAGAGACAACTCACAATGTGGGAAAAAATTTTCATCAGCTGTTCCTTAGACAAAGGTCTACTATCTAGAATCTATAAAGAACTTAAAAAATCAGGACCTCACAAATTTAAAGACCCAATTCAAAAATGGGCATCTGAAATGGACAGACATTTCTCAGACAAAGAAGTAGAAATAGCAAATAAATACATGAAAAAATGTTCAGCATCACTGGTCATTGTAGAGATGAAAATGAAAACAACACTGAGATTCCACCTCATCCCAGAAAGAGTGGCTATTATCATGAAATGAACCAATAACAAATGCTGGTGGGGCTGTCAGGAAAGAGGAACCCTGCTCTACTGCTGGTGGGAGTGTAGACCGGTGCAACCATTGTGGAAATCAGTATGGAGATACCTCAAAGAGCTAGGACTGGAAGTCCCATTTGACCCAGCTATTCCCATGCTGAGTATCTTCCCCAAAGAATTAAAAGAATCATACCACAGCGATATATGTGCACCCATGTTCATAGCAGCACAGTTTGTAATAGCTAAAACTTGGAAACAGCCCAAATGCCCAGCAACTGGAGACTGGATCAAGAAAATGTGGTTTTTTTATAAAATGGAGAACTACTCAGCCATAAAAAATGAGAAATTAAGAGACCTTTATAGTGATACTCTTAAGTGAAATAAATAGGACACACGTGTATATACTGAATAGTTTCTCTGGTGTGAGAAATTGAAAGCGTAAATAAGGACTAAAAGGTATAATAGTGTGAAAAAGGAAGAAAAGGGGTAAATGGGAAGGGGAATTGGGAGGGGTAGGGGAAAGGAAAGAAGGGAATGGAATTAATATGAGAAAATGAAAAAATGGATACAAAGTCTTTGTAAATAGGGAGGATGGAGGGGTTGAATGGAGGCCAGGGGATGGGGGGAAAAATAAGAACCAAGAGAGATTATGTAAAGGTGCAAATTTCCAATGATGAATGTCATTATATTGTATATCTAAAATGTACCAATAAAAGAAAGTTTTTTAAAAAATACAAGTTGTTATTAAGTGTGCAGTTTAGCATATTATGCAGCTATAAGATCCTGTCTCAATATTAACTTCTCTTTGCTTTGGCTCCCATATGTATAAAATAAAAGTAATAATGATACAATACATTTTGGACAGTGCTTGTCATAAAGAAAGCATTCAGGACTATTAGCTTTACTGCTGCAACTACTGCTGCCACTACTCCAATATCATGCCATTGTTTCTCTTCTTGTACATCCCAACCATAAAATCAACAAATTAGCTTCTGTCAAAAAAATGGCCAGAGTTTCCTAAGTGTCATCCACAAAGGACACACTTCCTTTAATAGCCTTGCTCTCAACTTTTAGATAAAGCCAAGTATTACAATTAAGTTCTGAGAAGGTTTCAAAGGGAAATCTATCAGGATCAGTGTTCTAAACTAAGCATGGTGGCACATGCCTGTAATCCTAGACAGGGGAAGCTGAGGCAAGAGGATCCTGAGTTTGAGGCCAGGCTGGGCTACAGAGTGCCACCCTGTCTCTCAATCAATCAATCAAGCAAGCAAGCAATAAGCAAGCAAACAAGCAAGCAATGTTCTAACATGGAAAATCTGACAACGTCAGAAGTGAGAAATACAGGCCGGCAATGTAGCCAAGTAGATGAAAGATGGTTAAATTTTTAATGATCTAGGGGATTCCTCCATTAATAAACCAATACTCTAAACAAGTGGCAAATTCTGAACCCTTAAAGTATGTTTTGTTGAGAAGAAGTCTTACTACTATCTTACTCCTTTTTTCACTTGTCCTGAGTTTTCTTTGTTTCATTTTTTCCTTCTTCATTTCCAGCCTCTAAGTAGATTAGATTTTCTTATTTACTTTATTTTTCATTCTACTACTCTGGAAATTATATATGCTATTTTTTCAATGTTTACCATAAAGAGTTGACTTGAGGACTCTATTTAATCAACATTTCTGGGGAAGGTAGAATTTTGCAACCCTGATGATGATGACACATTTTTTAAATGTTGTTTACAGTCAGTGCTTATGTAGATTTATTGTCACATTTATGATTCTCTCTATACACTCTTGGCTCTGCATTTCTTTCCTTCAGGATTCATTTTTTCCTCACGATCATTTCTGACTAGTTATTTCCATGTATATAGGTGGTAAACTCTCACACTTCATTTTAAATTTTATTTACTTCAGTCTCACTTTGAAATAATAGTTTGACAAGTACCAAATTCAAAGTTGGCATTTTCCCCTAGTAAGTTATTATTCCGTGACATTCTGACCTCTGCAACTGCTCCTAAGATGACTGTCATTTAAGATAATCAGCATTTTCTGTCTGGTTCTAGTTTGGGCTTTGGTGGTTTGTAGTTTTACCATTATTCCACATATGACTTTAGACGTATTTATCCTGTTCACGACTTCTGTTATCTGAGAACTTTAATCTTCTGCAAAAGTTCTGCAAAGTCTCAACCTTCTCAAACATTGCAGCTTTCGCATGTGCCCAGTTGGCTCCTTCTGGAATTCCTATTAGATGCATGCTGGCCTTTTAAATTTAATCATCTGTGCCTCTTAAATGTTTATTCAGGTTTTTCCACTGCATTTTCATAGCATCCTGGATGATATATTAAGTTATATTTTCAGTTTATTGATTTATTTTTCAACTGAGTTCATTTCCTATTTAAGTAGACCTCTTTTATTTCAATAGCATTAAAAAAAGAATTTTAATTTGATTTAGTTCTCTCTTGGACTGCTAGAATATAAGCACTCAAGGAAAAGGATTTTCATTTGCTTTGTTAAATGCTACACACCAGGCCCTTGAGTAACTCCAGAAAAAGAGATGCTCACTTAGTGTTTTTTGATGCATAAATTTTTTAATCTCCTTATTTTTTCCATTACAAATCTCCTTTGCTCCCTCTTAGTTTTTTCTTGATAGTTTACTGCCTAAAACTATAGGATATGATTCCCAGTTGTTTCATCTGCTTATTCTGCCTCACTGCTGATGATGTGAGGATTGATTATTGTTGTTATCATTTTGTTATCTTTAGTGAGTACTGTTTTGTTCACAAGAATCCCGTGCACCATCGGTGTGGAAGTGATGATATGAGATGGTTATAGTTCTTTTTTTTTTTTTTTTGGTACCGGGGATCGAAGGGATGGTTATACTTTTAGTCTTATCAGGCTATTCAACTAGGATTAGAACACTGAGTTTCAGTTACAAATTTTGGATAGTTATAAATTCAGATGAATGGCATACGCATGGAGTTCTAATGTCTTAGGGAGAATCACTCATCCCATCCCCCTTTAAAAACAGAACAGCTCGTCAAGGCCCAGTATTAGAGGACTCACTTCTAGGTGTCACTTGAACAGACACAGGCCATATTGTGTCTTCCAGGGATAATTCAAAATGGAAGGCTCTGATTCTCAGCACTGATTTCAATGTCTGCCCTCCTTTACCAGAGCATCTACTTGAGTGGCATTCTTCTAGTTTGGACCTTCATCTTTACATCTGACAGTGTGGTTTCCCTCATTTGACACTTTAATTCTTTTTCTTCCAGTATCTTGGTTGTAATTTAAACAGCATTTTCATGTAGCAGAAGGATGGTCAAAATAGTTGAACCCACTATATTTTGGAAAGCCAACTTAATCTAAAATCCTTGAAATTCCTATTGTTTTCCAATTAACACAGTGGCATTGCTGCTTCAATGTACAACTTCAATGTTCAATGTAATCATAAATAGGTACTAACCAACCAAAAAATTTTTCCAATTACAGAGTATTTAAGGACAAACTTACCAACATTTAATTGAAAAACTATGCTCTCTGAATTTTATAAATGTATCAAATTAAAGTACAAAATGAAATCCCAATACTGATGAAAATATTGATTTAGGGAATGTAAGACAATGAAAACTTAATGGCATATATATACATAATATATATAGTTTTCATTGTCCTGAGTTTCTATATAAGTATAGAAGACAAATTATAGGATATTGATACATATCTTCTAAAAATACATATGCTAAAAACATCTAAACTAAGGATAGATTTGCTAATATTGTAAAAAGATTTCCCAAAAAAGGGATCTAAAGACTATATTATAAACTATAAGAAATCATAAATTCCTAAATTGAATTTTGGGGGTAAGGGGCCGATATGATTGTTCCCTAGGGCATTTTAAATACTAGGCATTTTAAAATTTAACTACATCAGAAAGAAATTCAGTTAGAACATGCAAATGTTAAATAGTTTAAATTGTACAAAACATCTATTAGAGAAGGAAATGTACTCCCCTATCCCACTTCGAGTTCTGTTTTCTAGAATTAATCAATGTTTTTAATTTCTTGTATATGCTACCAGATTTTCTTCCTTTTAATTATGACAACTCTTATAAAGAAAATAAACCACAGAGTGAGGTAAAAATACAAAAGATAACTGGCTATAAAAAGCATTGCTCGGAAGGTAACATTCAAGTTTTGGAAAAGACGGCAATGTGGAAAAGGGAGAGTTGGTGCTCTATGCAGACACACAGTGTGCAAAAGCCCTGCCTCAGGCAACTTTGGAGGATGGAGAAATGAGAAGCAAGCAGAGCCAGCTGTGGCCAGAGTAGGGCTGGAAAGGAAAGAGGGGCAGCACTTACAGAGGCCAGGGTAAAGGACCCTTATTCTACGTGCCAGGAGAAGCCACAGGAGAATTTCAGGTAAAGGGAATTGATGTTTTAAGAAAGTATTCCTTGAATAATGGTACTAGGAAAATGGTACTAGGAAGGGAGAGAGTAGAATTGATGAGCCCAGTTAGTGGTTATTCAGCTATAGAGGCAAGAGATAACACAGGCTCATGCTAACATGGTGGCAACAGAGATGGATGAAAGTGGTAAACAAAGCTGTATCTTGGAATACACAAGTCATATGTCTTGATGCTATATTAGATGTGGGGAGACAGGAGAAAATGGGGACAGAAGGCTTCTGATCATCTGAGCTGAGAAATGATATAAAAGATGGAGCTCTGTACTGAGATAGGGATATTACTTAAGAGAAGAGGAAAAAATAGTCATTGGCATTGTCTTTTCTAAACAAATACCTTTTAGTGGAGTTTTTTAATCTTTCCAGAGGATTTGGGTTAGTTTCAGGGGCTACTTGCTTTTAGTGTAAAAATATCATTCAGGGTTTTATTTGGTTTTGTTTTGTTTTGTTTTGTTTTGGTAACGGGACCTTGTGCTTGGGAAGCACACAGAGGCACCAATAAGCTAAATCCCTGGCCTCCTTCAGTATTTCTTAAAAGGCAGGTGTATTAGGAATAAATTCCTTCAGTTTTTGTTTCTCTGAAAATGTACTTTGTCTTGAAATTAGAAAGACAGTTTTGCTGGACACAAGATTCTTGGCTAACAGTTTTTTCATTCAGCACTTTGAATACCTCATTCCACTGCCTTCTCACCTCCATTGTTTGCTATCTGAAGTCAGAAGATAATCTTATTTGGATGACTTGGTATGTAATAACTAGTTCTTCTCTTATTGCCTTCAATTTTGTTTTGTCTTTCAGCATTTTTATTAAGATGTGTTTGGGTATAGATTTTTTTCTGTTTCTCATATAGTCACTGAGCTTCTTGGCTGGATAGATTGTTTTTCAACAAATCTGAGAACTTTATCAGTATTTCTTCAAACATTTTTTCAGCTCCTTTTCATCTCCATTCTTCTTCTGATCCTTCAGTTTCATGTATCTTTGTGTGCTTGATGGTGTCCTGAGGTCATTTTAAAAAAATTCTTTATTGTAAAATCTCCATAGCTTCTAAGAGTGCCTGTTAGGTTGAATTTCCACAAGTTAGGTCAGTTCTTTTCAGGAGAAATCCTCAGTTTTATCTACCAATCCCTCTGGAACAATTCTCTGAGCCACTGTTCCAGAACTGGAGTGGGAAGAAAGGTCCACTTCTGCAGAGTAAAACTATTACTACTGTATGAGCAATGTGCCAGGTGGAGGCAGCGTTAGTTTGAGCTGCTATAACAAAATACTATAGATTGGGTGGCTTATGTAAACAAAGAGTATTTATTTCTCACAGTCCCGGAGATCAGAGAATCATTGTAGTTGAATTCTGGTGAGGATGCTTTTTAGGCCATAGTCTACTATCTTCTCATTATAACTTCACATGATGGAGAAAGAGCGAGCTTAACAGGATCTCTTTCATAAGGGCACTAATCCTACTCATGAGAGCTTCCCCCTCACAATCTAGTTATATATCAAAGGTGCCCACCTCCTAATACTGTGATATTTAGAGATAGGATTTCTAAGCCTGTCCTGCAAAAATATTATGAGGTATCAGCAAAACTTCCTAAACATGGTAACTAGATTATTTTAGAAAATCACCTGCAATAGACTCTGTTCACTTATAAAATATCTTGGCCTCAATATTACTAGTCTCTTGTTTTGTTTTTGTTTGGGTGGTATGAGGGATTGAACCCAGAGACTGTACTGAGCTACATTCCCAGCCCTTTTAAAAATTTTTTATTGTGAGACAGGATCAGGCTAAGTTGAAGTTATCCAGACTAGGCTCCAACTTGAGCCCTTCCTGTCTCAGCCTCCCAAAGTGCTGGAATTACTTTTCTTCTATTTCTTCTTCTCCATATTTGATTTTTGTGGGTTTTTTTCTTTTTTTTGGTACTGGGGATCGAACTCAGGTCCTTGTGCTTGCGAGGCAGGCGGAGGAACCACTGGGCTAAATCCCCAGCCCTCCACATTTGATTTTAAAAATAATTTAAGTTTTACATCCCTCACTAAAATGTTGTATGTTCTATCTATAAGATAAAATATTTGATTTTTAAAATAAATACACAAGAAGCTATGCATCCTATTTGGGTCCAATTCAGAGCCAGGGAAAACATTCAGAGTTACCTCCTGACTATCATATAGCAAAACCCTGGCTGGATCCATCGTGGTGTTAGCACAGGGAGGTCAGAGACAGGGTCTCAGGGTCTCTGGAGCAAAGCAAAGAAAGGAAGCCATGCATCTAGAAGGTACGGTGTCAAGTAAGACAAAGCTGTTGGAAAATGAATCAATGAGGTAAGTAAGATTGTTAAGAGATCAGAGCATAGAAATGAGTCAGGTGAGGACAATAATATCAGGATAATAAGCTGAGAGCCATGAAGGATTACGTGCTAATTACACAGTGGAGGGGCCCACTTGCTTAAAGCCTTTATATACCTGGACTAGACCACCAAAAAGAGAGCTGTCCCTCAGTATGTTTCTTCTGCTTCATGTGGTTATGATTTTTTTTCATAAGTACTTTCAAAGTCGACTTAAAATAAAAACAAAGACTGAAAGGAAGACAATGAGAAAAGAAAGAAAAAGAAAGGGGAGAAGGGAAGTAGGGAGAGGAAAAAAACATTATTCTCCTCCCTCAATAGTCACACCTTGATTTCTGACTTTCAGGTTGTATTATTCAATTTGTGGATATGCCTATTGATATTTCCACAAACTAAACTCTTAAATAATGCGATTTTGGTACCAGTGAGGATAATTCACAGGGTCTGATAATAGGATCACTTCATGAGGATCACATCCTTGAAATCTTTAAAGTGTGTACCCCTATCCATTGGGATGCAGACCTTACAATATGTAAAGGACATGATGAGGATGAACAAACCATCTTGTGATTATAATTGCTGGTTCATGATCTGCTTTCAAAGTTTTAGGAAGGCTTTCACATTTTCTATGAAAAAATGGTTATCTGTGGTGGATTATCTAATAGTCAACTTGTAAGGCCCAGCTCAAATGAATCAACATGGTCTGGGTGTGGAAGATTCATGTGAGGATTGTTATCAATAGCCATAAAAAGAGAACTGGAGGGGAAGATCAGGGGCTGTTGATTTTCTAGGAGAAGCTTGCTGAGGCTGGTTATTCTGATGCAAACTAGGCTGTTCTCATTAGAGAAGGAGCTTGGGCCTCACTGTAACTGGGAATGGCTGGTGTTCTCAGGGGAGCTCTGATCTTCACCGTGAGCATCACTTCCTGGTTCCAGTATAGATCCCTCAGCCTGGTAGCACAAATCCTTTATCCCACCAGTGTAGGTTTTCTGTCTTCCACCACTGGCCTTTGGGCCTTCCAGATGCAGATCCTCAATAAACACAAGCATTTGAGACATTGCCGAGTGTTCTAGGCCACTGGCTGGACTCTGGAGGACACTGCCTTGTACTCTAGGCCTTAGCTGCACTTGTGTGGGACATTGCTGTGGGATCCAGGTCCTTGGCTGTATTCTTTGGGCCTCTAGTGTGTGGTTAATCTCTTGCACTCCTCTGTATTTGACTTTTTGGGTAAATATCAAAATAATCCTATAAATTATGTGTCCTATATTAAATATATTCCCTTGCCAAAACTCTGACTACAACATTATCCCATGGCTAAGAGTTATAGAGAAAGTAATACCGGAATAATACATAAGTCACTGAATATCAAAAGAAGGGACATAGAAGATATCTGGAATTATTTACTTTTGTTGAATCTTTTTTTTTTTTGGTACCAGGGATCAAACTCATGACCTTGCACATGCAAGGCAGGTGCAGTCCCACTGACCTAATCCACACCCTTTTGTTGAATCTTTTTCGGAGAAGAAATTCACTGATTAGGGATGAGGGCTGGAGAGGAGTCCATCCAGATTTGGTAAAAAGGTATAATTATAAGAGTGGATGCAACCAGACTGAGAGAATTTAACATTTTTTTTGATTAACGGGATCTTTCAAAGTTTTGTTCTTATTCTGATTTAGGATATCAACATTTCAATGGTACACACTGAGGATTATATCAAGGTTGAAAAGGTTTTGTGCATTTGTTCATTTTTACTGTAATTATGATTCCTTATTTGTATCCTTTATGACACCAAGTTACATGTGAATCCACTGGCAGAAGCCACTGCATAAAAATGCCCATATAGCACAGTGATGGTGATCGGAGCCAGCTACCCTAAAATAGGGCACCTTGGCACAGGGGATACCTTAAGAGGCATCATGTGCAGAAAGGGCTCTTTTCCCTAAAGTAGATTAGACCCTTGTGAAAGAGGTGCCTTCCCTATATCCAGAGGAAAAGAACATTCTTATCCAAAAATGAAGGGGTTTGCAGAGCAGAACCTGAAAAGCAGGCCCTGCTCCATTACCCCATTCCCTCTCAGTCATACATTTCGCCCCTAATATCTCACTATGGCTCTGCATTCATCATCAAATCTACCATAAAATATGAAAGGTTAACTGTCTCTTCGGATCTTTATTTCCTAATGAAGGGTTCCTTGTCACTTAAATAAATCTGTATGGTTTTCCTTTGTTAATCTTTCTTTTGTTATAAGAGGATCAGTCATGAAATGAGTGAGGAGGTATTTTTCCTGTACTATAATAGCATGTACAATTGTAATTCGCTAATATTTAATTGAAATATTTGCATAGTTTTATACCTAGCAAATCTTCTAAACAGTATTCCTAAGATTACATCAAAATTAGATAAAGATAATTCAGAAAATAACTTTAATCTTCAATCAATACATTCTTTAACTTATAATTTGGGGTTAGGATTTTTATTTTTAATACTGAATGTGGCTTTAAAAAATATCTTGAGTATAATTTAGTATTATATTTTCAGCCACATTTTTTTCTTCACTGTCATCAGAAGAGAATGGGTTAGGAAAAAAGGAAATTAAAAAGATAAGACAACCGCAAACAATACATCCTGGCTTTTCTTTTATTATAGGAGACAGAAAATTTTAATAACGTCTGTAAATTAGATAATAGTATTATATCAGTGTTAACTTCCTGATTTTGATAATTATATTGCGGTTATATTGCCATGTCTTAAAATAAATGTAGAGAGGCATTATGTCTGCAATTTGCTTTCAAGCAGTTCAGGAAATGAAATTCACGTATGTCTGCATGCGATTAATATATACACATATATATGCATGTATGTGTATATATACATACATGCAAGAATCAGAAGCACTGATATAATCCTTACGGATTATACAATTCGGCCATAGTGAATTAAATGTGTATATGTTGGGCAGGGCCCAAAAATAAAGCAAATATAAAATGTTAATCTTTTGGAAATAGTAATCTTTCACACTATTACTACAACTTTTCTGTAAGTAAAATGAGTTAAATATAAAAAATTTTAGAAGAATTAAAAAAACATGGTTTAATAATTAGAAAATTCTAAAAATAAGCAAAACAGTAACATGCTATATTTCTAGCCAATAGGTGGTGCCAATAAGTATTTCTTTTATTTTAACGCTACAAGAAAGCAAAGTTTCAAATGTAGTGTTCAAAAATCAGAGGCACTTATTAAAATCCTTTAATGTTATAGCATTTTTGTAATACTGAATTAAGTGAGGACATTAGTATGTGTGGATAAGACTATCCATCACAAAATACAGCCTAACTCTTCCAAAAGTCTCCTTCCACCTCAGCTAAATAAAAAACAGGATACTTTTTGTACTGAGCTAAACTGTTTTCCCTATATGCTACGTAGGCCCTTATTTTAACCTTCAGTGGAGGTTAAAAAGTACAGGACAGGAACATAACCACATACACTCATCTTACTAAGGCAGAAAGAAGAGCTTCCAGAAATTTACATGGTTAGCAAATATGATTTCTTCCAGTTGTAAGCTGCACGTCCAGACTATAGGAAATATGTCACAAATATGCAGATGATATGAAAAGATGCTGAAGTTTCCCTTGGGACATACTGAACTACTCTAGTATGGTTTTTACATACTTTATCTCAATCTTTAGAACTGAATTCACCTAATTTAACATTCCTAGAATTCAACTGCTATCTACCAGAGGTGAGGTTTATAATAACCATATGCTCAACAAACCTAATCGATGCTCATTTTAATGAATATTTTGAGAATTGAAAATTCTCCAAATACTGCTTTTGAATTTTAAAATTCCCAAACAGCACAACTTTGAAGATTTCAAATTACTCAACCTAATTAAATCTTTCTGTAGAGGTATATTAATTCAATTATTTTTACCTTTAAAAGTTAAATGGATCACTTGCAATTTTCTCTCAGTATCTAAACTCAACAAAGATAGTGGTTAATGTACCTTTGCAGTGTAAGTCTTTGGTCAGAGGAAAAATACCCAGTTAACTAGATGAATGCTTTTATGTAATAAAGAGACAAGATTACAACTCCAAGAGATAGGATGACATCAATGAAGCATAAAAGGCCTGGAAATTAGCTGGTAGAACTTGTTTCAAAGTAATTTCAAAGTTATTCTTTTCTTCTTTTTTTAGTATCAATGACTAAGGAATCTCAGGAGGAAAGCAGGAAAATACTTTTTAAGAGTGAACTCAATTCTCTTGAAAATATTTGACTGCACTGCTTCCATTTAATCAACAATTCTGTGTTCCAAGGAGAAAACAGTGGAAGTCAACATGTCAACCACTGAGCACTGAACATTAGGCAGCCCAATTTCTCACTTCAGTTTCTTACACCTGGGCTTCCTCTTCTACTTCTAAGTAAGTCCCTGGAGCTTCTCTCTTCAATAATAAAGCCTGGAAACAGAATACAGATCCTGCCTACTGGGCAGACAGCGCCGGCTCCTTGAGAAGGCGAACAGATCAATGTCCTAGCAAGACTGAAGGGTAAAAACTCTGATGGGAAGAATAAGTCCTGGTTTAAAAGCTGTGTTCTGAGTTTTCTCCCTCGGGAGCAGTATTACAGAGTGATGAGGTTTAGGGCTGGGTAGGTCTTGACTTGGAAGGGCTAGAAAGGATCAGGTAGAGATCAGAGGACTGAAAGGTATAGAGCTGCAGGCTGCATAAGACTGGGTGGGACTCAGGCTTGAAGAAGGATGGAGAAAGGCTAAGGGCAGGAGAGCAGCAGGAACAGGTAAAATGAGCCATACCTTTCGCTGCCTAGGAGTCACAGTAGTACCAAGGTAGGCAGCAAATGGGGATGGATCTCACCGAAGGGAGAAGAAAGCCTTCACAGGAAGCTCTATAGGACAATGGTGTCTTTCACTTTTTATAAAGGCAGTAGCAAGCAGTTTTCATAATGGTAACAATGGCTATGAACAGAAAAAGGAAGGCTTAAGGAATAAGGTGATTTGAGTCTCGTTTCTTGGTAGGGTCTCACACAGGATTCCAGGAAGGGCACAGTGAACTTGTTTGGGAGGCACGAGATGGGTCTGCAGGATAATGCACCCTTGCTGCCTATGTCCGGAGGCATGCGACACACTTTCCAGCATGCTGTCCTCCATAGGAACATCACGTGAATTACCAAGGGAATCAAAACTTTCTATTGGCTACACGAAAAAAGTAAAGAAAACCAAAATTACTTCTATGTACTCTATTTATCCCAATATAGGCATAATGTTATTATTTTAACAAGTAATCAAGTATTAATGGGTTATTTTACATTCTTTTTATGAGACAAAGTCTTTAAAACCTGGTGTCCATGTTACAGTAACAGTATCCTTCAACCTCCACGCTGTACTAGCATCCAACAGCCACATGTGGCGGGTGCCTACCAACCCGGCAGCACAAGTCTGGAGCATGTTTAATGACCGAATAAACGCCCGTGGGATCAAGAAACACCAAAGGGTTCAGAACAGAACTACTAGATTTGTTTTTGTTGTTGTTGTTTTTCGGTACTGGGGATTGAACTCGGGTCCTTGCACTTGCGAGGCAGGAGGCGGAACCACTGAGCTAAATCCCCAGCCCAGAACTACTAGATTTGGCTGGAAGCCAATGCATTTAGTCAAGTTCTACCAGCTAATTTCCATTTTACTGAGGATGCACTGAAGTGAAACCATTTGGTCTACACAATCGAAACTATTATAATTCTTTCATAAGAAAAGAGAAGACAGGCACACATTGCAGTTTCCATGAAGTCTACTTATCTCTTCATGTATTCCTCTCCCATTATCTCGTAGGGACTCTGCCCTCAATAGTGAGTGTTCCAATCTCTTATTTATTTAGTGGTAAATGTAGGATTCTGTCCAAAGCAAATAAAATCCATCTGCATCAAATAAATCCAAGTTACTTCCCCAACTCTTGGGAGAGGGAGGAGAGAAATGAGCTCACCACTCACTTCTGCTGGAAGGGATGCCACATGTAAGCTGTGGGACTTTCGGCTGTCACTGAACTGAACCACAGAGCTGCTGTCTGCAGCTACTTTCTGTGGGCTTTTTGGTCTAGCAAGATGTGCATGAAGCTGAAAAAAAAAGTGACCTGAGCTTAAATCTGGTTCTTGTAATTGCCAGGCAAGCTGGACTTAACACAAATATATATTCAAGGTGTTTTTTTAAAAAAATAACTCCTAAAAGACAATGTCCTCAGTTCAAGGAACGGTTCATTTAATTTAAAGTATCATTAAAGCACACAACTTTGCTTTACTTAGCTTCAATGTCAGTTTGAAGGATGCAGAGGACACAAATAATATTTACCAAGTTTTTCCTGTTAATCAAATTTAAAGCACCTCTTTATACTAGATAACCTATATAGGCTATATATGTGATATATTCTATGATATGTTACTACTGTAATATAACATATACTGTATGTTACATATAATTTACAGTGGTATATTTCAGTTCCTTTCTGAACAAGCGTGCGCACATTTTCTCTGTGTAACGTCCAATCAGCATCACTCTCCTCAGTTGACTTCAATATACGAACATGTATATTTGTTACCCAGTAAAATAATGTCCCTACTTGCAGAGAACTGTAGAGGATGCAGCAAGCTTTTAGTGGTCTCTACTGACAGATTTCCATTTATCAAACCTATTTCAACTTAAAAGTCACAAAACCCAAACATATTTGCCATTTAATTTTTAGCTTTTGGTAAGGGTACTGCTGAACAAATTCTGGTTCTCTGCTTCGTTTCAAACCAGAACGGAATACATTTTTCACAATTTTATGACACTCTATCAGTGCATCCAGAGACATATCACAACGTTTACTGACCATTTTTAAAGATCGGCAGCGATGAGAGATAGAGAGAAAAAACAAAGGGCACACCGTTTTCTTCTCTCAAACAAATTTCTTCAGTCTGAAATAAAAGTGTAGAGAAATTTAGCCAGCCCCATATCCTCACCTGCATTGGAGCCAGTCAAATTATAGCGTGCATTCAGCTTCTTGATGATGTTCTCATGGATTTGGTACCACTCACTCTCTGTGTTGCACCTATGAAAACATCACTGTTAAGCTTCAATGATGTGTGACAGCAAGCATTGACCTTAACAGCACATCTGCTCTTTTTGTTATAACCTCTATAATGTTCTTCCCTAAATCTCCTTAGAATCCTCCAGAACCTACTGCATATGACTGTCAGTTTTAGCAAAGTTGCCCTAAAATGAGCAGAAAGGCCCAGCCTGATGTCTGCTCACCTACCTTATAACAGAGCAGCTGAGAAGAACAACTCATAGATTAAAAGTGGACCCAAACAGAAAAAGAAAAATCTCACAGAACAATGCATAAAGTGAAGACTGTGCAACTAAGAATTCTATAACTAGATTTGAAATCTCATGATTAAATGAGCTATGTCCTTCAGGCTATTTACTTTCTCTGTGAGTCAATTTCTTCACGTGTAATACAGAGATAATATATGTACTAGAACAGTGATGGCGAACCTTTTAGAGCTTTCAATGGTAACAAACCTCCGGCTACAGCACACAGGCTATAGGTTCACCACCACTGTACTAGAACATTAAACATGAACCTAGGATAATCTCTTTCATGTAATAAGTGCTCAATAAATATTATTTCTCATTAATGAGTAGCTAGTCTCTATCTTCTGCAAGATTACCAGCTTTGGCCAGCATGAAAATGTCACAAATCAAACAAAATAAATTGATATTAACACAGCTTACACTAGCAAAATACTGGCAGCATCTACCAAGGACACTAACGTACTCTAAGATTTTCCATGTGTTGGAGAAATGGTATCTCCCTCTTCTTATGCTCATAGCTATCTGTACCTCTTCTAGCTCTTCTCACTTACTAGCTCATGTTATCTCTGTTGATACGGTGACGTTCACCTAGCAGATTATGAAGGTTCTTGAGGACTGGATCTAAGGCTGGCTGCTATCTGAGTCCTCCTCAGGACAATGACTAGTGACTCAACATTAGCGCATGGATAGATGGATAGATGGATGGATGGACGGACGGATGGACGGACAGATGCCACAAATGTTCTTTCCTAAGAGTCCTAAGTATCAAGATTTTATATCCAATAGAGCCAAACATTCCATAGTACAAACTTCATTTCCTGATGATCATGTTTGAGGCAAATAATGCACGATTACTAGGAGATATATATATATATATATATATATATATATATATCCTCAAGCTTTTCCAGGATGAACACAATAGAGGTTATTTTCAAATCAGTTAACAGTGGCATAATCAAACTGAACATAAAATCTTGAAAGTGTGGAAAATTAAGATGGAAGAAACCATCCCACTTCTCTTATTGTGAGACACCAAACTGCTATTTATAACATTTGGACTCCACAGTCTTATTTCAGCCCAGTAGGGAAGGAAGAAAAATAGTCTGCTTTCTATTAGTTAAATGACTTCAGAGATTATGCCTTTAATTTAAAAATTCCAAATAAAATCAGAGCTCCTGAAGTAGGCCACTGAAATATCTTCCAGTCTCAGACAAGATATTTGTCACTATTCTGTGAGTCCCAGACGGGCTAGGGATTTGGTCATCTTAACAAATAGAAATTTCTTCCAATTGTTTCTAACAAGCACTTTTCTGCAGTATTTTACTATATTCAGTTTCTTCCTATTGCACAGTGACTATTTTGACTGGCCAGCATTTTGAAATGAGTTCATAGTTTGCTGAATTGGCATTTTTATGGAATTTCTCTTCTAGGGAGAATTATTAAAAACTATATTTGATCCTTAAGAAAAAAGACAATAAAATACCAAAAAGAGCAACATGATTATTTTTATGAGAGCGAGTGTCTTCCAGAGTCAGAGCTGGAATTCATGGGTCTTCTTCAGCTGGCTGCATAATCAAGGGTGACACCTGTAACGGTCAGTCCTTCAGTTTTCCCAGTGGCAAGATAAATATGGCACTCACTATCCACACCTGGAAAGACTATCCTAAGCCACGACTGTGTTTGCAGAGAATTTTAGTTTTCTTAATAAGCAGTGCCACAAAACATCATCATCACATTACTCGGCAGTGGTGTGAAATAACATCTGTGAAGATACATCCTGATAATCAGAGGACTCAGGTTCTGGAGTTGGATAATCCTAACTGCAAATCTGATTTCCTTTCTCATTAGCATCTGCTCCTTAGGTCTGTTGTGTAGTAAGCACACACTGAATAAACGATGTTTTATGAGTACTAGAAAGAAGGTCACTAGGGATGGAAGTCCAGTCCCTACAAATGAGGTGCTGCTGTGTAATAAAAGAGTAACAAGTTGTATTACTCATTAGTTTCAAGAAGTTTTCAAGTCTGAAATCAAGGTCAGGTTTTTATCCCTCTTGATAGGGATAACGTGAGTTCCCAGTCCTCTTTCAGTCTATAAATAAATTTTTGTTAATTACTAAATGTGTTGCAGAGGTCCCATTGGGTGGAAAGTAGATAAATCTATGAACCTTGGAACAGCGGTCAAAAAGCACTTTGAAGTGTATGTCCCACAGTCAGCGGGTCAGTAGTGTTACTAAATATGAGAAAAATATTGGCATGTGTGGGAGCTCTCAGCACATAAAATAAAAGACGAAAGCAATTTGCTCATGGAGGTGGCCAGTAACGTGGTCCTTAGGCCAGGAACTGGCTTGCTATGGTGGTCCCCACCTTGGGAAGGTGCTCAGGATGGGTTGATACAAAACCTGTACACATTTAAAAAATCATTTAACTTAGAATTTGGGCCATGGGTTAAACTGTGCCCCCAAAAGATAAAGCTGAAGTCCTAATACTCGATATCCTAGAATATGACCTTATTTGGAAAAGGGTTCTTGCAGAGATACATGTTATAAAAAGGTCACTGAGGAGAGCCTCAATCTGATGTGACTGTGTCCTTACAAAAGTAGAAATCTGGACACAGAGATGGGCATGCACACAGGGAGAACGCCATGTAAACATGGAAGCAGATGTCACCATGATGCATCCATGAGCCTCAGAACATCAAAGACTGTCAGTAAACCACTGGAACCCAGGGAAGAAACACAAAGCAGATTCTCCCTCACAGCCTACACAAAGTACCAACCCTGCCACACTCTGACCTCAGACTACCAGCCTGCAGAACTCTGGGGCAATGAACTGTCGTTTAAGTCATGCTGTTTGTGGTACTCTGTTATGGTAGGTCCACCAAACCAATACACAGGGTAAGAACCTAATCACTAGAGATTCCCTTTCCTGATTCTAATAAATTTATATTAAAAATACAGTATTTCCTCCTTCCAAGAACAAATTGTCTGAAGGCAAATAAATGCTAGGTTTATAAATTCATTAGAGGTACTCTAGATGGTAGATCATCTACCTAATTAATAAATTGTATGTATTCACTGGCTCTTGATTTCATAATTCCTTTGACTGGCAAACAGTGACTTGTGGGCTCATTTGTAGCAAGTCAACAGATTACTGGGCTAAAAAAGGTAGCATAAACCGGTTGCATAAACCTAAGTCATCCACTGTTCAATTATCTGCCCAGGTGGGATCCACACACGCTCCATGCCCAGCCAGTCCCTCCCTGTGCACGTGTCTTACATGTACACCTTCAGGACGAGGTCATCTTTTGTCTCTCCCGTCAGCAGGTCGGCGATGCTGAGAACCGCACAGCCAAAGGGCCGCCGATACTGCACACTGCAGGCGTTCTTTTTTTCTCCTGCTCCCATTCGACCTGTCCAGTGAAACAGCAAACATGACCCATGGAGACATCTGATTAGATGTATCTTAAATACAGCCACACAGAGCAACAAGACGGGTCACACAAAATGTATCAGAGTCATAGGAAGGACACAGGTTCAGGGCAGCAGAAGACACTGTTTCAGTCCAGGACTCTGATCTCTAACCACAGAGCTGTGTGACCCTGGACAGCAGCTTACACCCTGGGCATCAGCGCCATCTGTAGAACACAAAGATTGGAGCTGATTACATGTTTGGGAACCACTTTCCTGCTCCAAGGATTCATGGAGGCAAACCAAGAGGTTCACATCATCAAAGGTAGTGATGGTGCCTATTGGATTTTCTATTTAAAAATAAGCTCCATATTCAAAAGTTATGTCAAAATCTCACCTTCAAAAGGAAGCAATTGGAGATTTTCTGAATATACCAGTAAGCACAGGTGATGAAATGAGCAGGCTTCTGCCTTACAGGACAGGCATTTCATAACTCAGTGGATTACTCATCTCTCCCGGGATCATTTTGACTGCTAGAAAGTTTAAACTTGTTTCAAGTTGTCATATACTTTAAACCATGCTATGAATATACGATTTTAATTTGCTGTTGGCAAATTAGTTATCAGTGTATTATTTTGAAAACCAAAAGCAGTAAGTATGCTGAAGTTGAAATATATCATGTTAATATAGGGAAAATATCTGCAAATTTGTCTCCAGATGCTTGTCAACAGATTCATAAATTGTTTCTATCTGAGTACATCAAGATGTCTCCAGCACTGCCAAAATCCAATGTTGAATGGAATTAATTAAAAAAATAAAAGGATGGTAATATCCAATTTGGTTTTTCCATTTACCACCAATAAAGGAAAACCACTTCTGCAAAATGTCACTTTTAGGAAAATATTTACAAATAGCAACCTTAAAAGTAGTTAATTTACAGATAGAAGTGAAACTAAAGAAATGGACAAAATAAGTCAGTTGCTTTTTAGATGTTAGAAATGTAAGAACTTTAAACATCACCCTTCTATGACCTGGTGCTGCATTCTGTGGCTAAATTTCAATCTACGTAATTTTAATATAATTTCTGCAAAGCAGACATCTTGAAATGTCATATTTAAATTTAACTATCAAGGCCGGGGATTTAGCTCAGTGGTTCCGCTGCCTGTCTCGAAAGTGCAAGGTTCCAAGTATGATCCCCGGTACCAAAAAAAAAAAACACAAACAAATAAATTTAACCATCAACCAACCTAACTTTTACTTACAGAACTGATTTAAACAAATTTAAAACAATGGCCATTCATTAATTTTTTTTAAATGTTCTATTTATCTCAATTTGGAATGACTACGGATTGCATTAGGGTAAAATACATGCTACAATCTTGACCAATGTCATGATTTAAAGAACAATTTTTAACTCATCCCTTTGTACATTAAGATGATGACAAAGTGATTAGGAGGAGTGCTGCCGTAAGAATCATTTCAGGAGACTCTCTAGCTAGCATGATCATTCCAAGCCCTGTGAGACTTAACTCCACGTGTAGCCATAAGTTTTCCTTCCCGGCTCTGTGGGCACCACAACTTTGAACACCAAGGCTTTGGTCTACTTACTACACCAAAATCAGGATCTGATGCCAGCCTTGATGTTCCCAATCTAGGATTAATAAGAATTCATAGTACTGGTCCGATTTCTAGGAAAATTCTCTAAGCAGGATGGAACGTGGGAGGAGTGGGGAGAAATAAACCATTGAGCAATCAGCCAAAAGCCAAAAGGGAAGGCATATACATTGAAAGAATTTAATAACTCAGGATGTACAGAGGAATATAAAAGCATTTTTCTTTTTCTCTCTCCTTTTTTCCAAATTTGGGCATAAATTCCCAGAACTGACGTATTTTTGTTTCTGCTTTTGGCAGCCAGTCACGGTCACTGTGCCCTTTTCCCAGTAAGGCAGGTACAAGGGACATTGTATAAAAAAATAAGAAGTACCTGTCCCTGACAAATAACAGTCTTCCACTCCTTAATTTCACTGCTTCAAAGGAACTGGCAAACTAAGTCTTAACCCTTTTTTTTGAGTGTTTTACCTTAATCTCATTTCTCTTCAGTCTCAAAATATCAAGCCAGTAAATATGTCTTGCAAGTTTCCTGCAACAGTCCTAGGAAAGCATTCACTTGACCAAATCTAGGGATGATAGGTAATTTCTGGTTCAATATTCTTTCTGATAACTTAATGACCATAAAAACCTTAGTAAAAAAATATCACTAATGAAGTGCCATATATTTGAAAGGCAGCCCTGGGAAAGGTCACAGTACTGAGGTGACTTCCTGGGGCACACTGCCGTGCCTGAAGGTCGGGGGCTGGAAGGGCCCATACTCTTTTGCATATTTTGTTATTGCCCAAACCTGTAGCTACAGTCTAGAAAGTTCTGGAAGCAAAAGTGGTTTACATTTCCCCCAATGCTGTAGGAGATTATATTCATATTTTAGCAATGTTTCCATGAAGATATACAAAACCACATTTTATATTACCAATTGGCATCACAAATTTGAATTAAAAAACAAAATCACATATTATCATGTACCCCGTCATCCTTAAAACAGGCAGATGTTTTAGCTCAAAGTACATGAAAGGCTAGGCTGAAACTTTTCCAATATTTTAAAATTTTTTTCATTTTTTCTCACATATTCATTTATGAAAATTAAAAATAAAGTTTATTTTTTTAAAATTTATTTCTCCGTCCTTTAAGTGTAAGAATAACATTAAATGTAAACAGGTTTTCAGAACAATATCTATGTTGGAATGACAACATATTTCATATTCTCTATGTGCAAGTGGTTACTGTATGTATAAAAAGGCTATAAAACAAAGATTATCTTGCAGGACTGTGTAGAACATTATTAACTCCCTTGCAGAAATATTCCCATGCAAGTAATGCAGCCCAGTTAGTGAAAAAGTGGGAACAAATTCCCAAGATCAACTGGTTAGGCATAATAGAAAAATCGTGTTGGTTACACTATTTCTCATTTCACCTCGTTGCTCTGCTATAAAACGCCTGCTTTTAGAGGTATTTTGTGTGGAAAATGAGGGAACATATTCTGTTTCCACTGAATATGAAGAACACCAAAGAGTTTTCAGCAAAATGCTAATGAATGCTACATTATATAAATGTTTTCGTAGTAAAATCAAATTTGGGGAAAGCCAGGATCAACCAAGTTAGATATGCATATTTATTTTTCCCTGTACAACTTCCAGACCCTTTAATAAGCTGATGACATTATACAACATACAACATATGGTACTCAGTGCCTCATACCTCTTTTCTTACAGCATCTTCAGCAGCAATGCTCTGGAGCATTGTGCACTTAGAAAAGGCTGGTTGGTGTAAAACTTTCATAAACTTGTAGGAAACTCAGTGCCTAAAAGTTTATTTTATGCAACCAGAAATTGGAACTTAAAAAGACAAATACAAAATGTTTGAATCAAATACATTTCAGAGGTCCAATAGAACAAAATGAAACACAACGAACTCCTTAATAACTCTTTCAATGTAACAGACAAAATCTGTTTATGGTGGGTGAAGAAGTTGTATGCAAGGCTGTGAAGGTCAGAGAACAATTAAGGACCTCTGTGCATCTATGATTCAAATTTAGCTGCAGACAGCCAAAAACAAAATTCAAAACAAAAAAACCCAAACAAAAAGCACCCATACAGAGACTTCTCAGCTGCTCATTCCTAATGCAGTGACCAGTGTTGTACCTACCAATTCGGATAATGTGCACAGTAATGTAGATGTCCTTTCTTAACTCGCTGCTACCCAGATCCTACCAAAAAAACAAAGCCTGGTTATTTTAGGAGTCATAATCTATCTATACAGCAGTGCAGAGCATACTACATTATTTCACAAATAATAGAAGACAAAGATGAACACGGACATTCTTAATGCAATGTCTGTAGCAGAAGCACATGATTCAAATCACATTTTTAAAATACCAATTTTAAGTCAATTATTGTCAAGAAATACTTCAAAGGAAAGACCGTGGTTGAGTCAATCTCTCAGCTCCTCACTCCGTAAACACTTCTGAACACATACTAAATATAAGGCACCATGCTAAGCCCCGTCACTACTGTACTTTGGTAACAGTAAAACAGGGTCAATATTATTAATAGAAGTATTAACCAGAGTATTAAAACCATATGCTAAAGCAAATAAAGTAACTATGAATGGTGGTATTCAGAATTCTGGCTGTAGATGTAATTTGGGTGATATTTACAAAGGTTAACCAAAATCACTACTTTCTCTCACAATAATTGATTTCTCTTAAGTAATATAAAGTACATATAGTTCTCATTTAATGACCAAGTTCTGTTCCTGGAACTAGGTGATTAACTTAATTGGTCGCTAACTAAGGCACTCTGTAGTATGTACACTGCAATATTCAGAACAAAGAAATGGTCAAAGGGAACTCCAACTGGATGACTTTGCTCTTAATTACATAACTCTTACATGCAGGACTATAATGTATAATAAAACATAGAACTACAGTGCTGTACTACACAGTACAATCAGCAAAAATTATATAGTACTGTACTGTAGAAGAAGCCACCACAAGGCCATAGCGCACCTCACACTCCTGCGATCTAAGTCGAATGTGGGTCATAAGTCTGAGTGGCAGGTGCTAAGTCCCAACAGCACGCCTTGGTCCTAAGTCCAAACAGCTGTTGACCAGGTGGGTCATTAAACAAGGAATATCTCCTAAGTGGAAGGATGTGCTGCATGGACGAAACAAGATCCACTCACCATGAAGAGAGAGCAGTGTCGCTCTGGTTTATCCGGGGCTTTGGGAAGCCCATTTCTATTCAGTCTCAAGAAAAATCTCTCACTATAAAAGAAAAAAAAAGTTTAACACTTTAAAAGATTATTTAATAGTCATCCTTTTTCAATTGCTCCTCATCCTCAGAGTTAGCCTCAACACTTACTAGGCCATTCACACAACTTCAAAATTCTCATATAAGTTAGGAAAGTATTGATGATAATAAACATTTGCTTCACTTCTGATAAAACTGCCAGAGAAGCAAAACATAAATATATCTGCAAAATAATTAAATTTTAAAGCAAAAGGATGGGTTTCCAAGCCAGTGATATTACTGTTATTATTTCAAAAGTGGAAACCAATACACAAAAACGAGAAAATATAGCCTAATGTTTTGTGTCTGTATCTGAATTTTTTTTTCATGTTTTGCATTATTTAATTAAAATTAAGGACAAATGGCTTTTTATTATATGGACTTCTATAATCCAAAATGCAAATACAAGTTCCAAGAAGTAAAACTTGAATTTTCTTTGGTCTATAAATGAATAGATATCAAACTCTCCACTGAACCTGCATTTTAAAGTATAGCACTACCTACATTTAAAGCAAACACAAATGATGCTGTTGATAAGCCACTAATTCAAGTCAATAAATACTTATGAACCCTATTTAGAGCCAAAGTAATGTATGACATTTTAAAATATGAAGTAGTTATAAATCCAAGAAAAATTAATCTACCAGCTATCATGAGCTTTGAATCCTAACAAAATTTCAATATCCTAGTGTCTATGATAGAATGAAATAACTGCCTGCCGCAGGCAAAGAACACAGAAACAATATCCATGAATGTGAAGTTGTCACGTCGTGTGGCCTTGGTCAGTGTTGCTTCAGCCTAGCAGACAAGGAGGGAAATAGAATGCAGGACCTTAGTAAAAGGCCTGGAGCCTACCAAGTCTCTATGTTATTCATCACTAGATCTTTGCTTTAAACAATGGCTCTTTATGTAAATACATACAAGGAGAAAAGTGAGAACCCTAAACAGACCTCTAAGGACACATGTGGATTTGAATTTATGGCTGTTTTAGAACACTTTCATTCTCTTTTGTGATCTAAATCTAGACAAATATATTTAACAGATTCAACTGGCTAACTTCATCTTTTTCTCATATTAGGCCTATTCCTGACTTCTCCTATGAGAAAGGGTAACCAATACACATTTCTATGGAGTCATTTTCATCCCTATTACCCAAGTTTTTTCTATAAAGCAGGTGGCTGATAAGGCCTGAATGATGTGAATATAAATTGCTGCAAGAATCCTCAACTGAAGCTCAATTCCCACACAATCTTATTCTGAAATGGGGGTTGGCAATGATGGATACAACCAAGAATGCAGAGCTAAATATGTCTCATCCAATTGTTATTTACTATAATTAAACAAAAAGGGCAGCAGGCTGTCATTATAGTGGAAGAAAATTCACCATTATTTCTAATTTAAGGTATGATGAAAACATATTCAAAAATTAATCGTGAGGGCCAGGGATTTGGCTCAGTGGTTCCATTGCCTGCCTTACAAGCACAAAGACCCAAGTTCGATCCTCAGGAATAAAAAAAAAAAAAAAAATTAATCATGGGATAAAACAATTACATTTTAAATAGTCATACCAACAGGAAATACTTTTGAGAACCCATCATTTGACAAGCACTCTGCTAAGGACTTCATATGGATTAGCTCTTTTATACTCACTGTGCTCTTAGGAAGTAGGTATTATTATGATCCATACCCATTTTATAGATGGGCAAACTAAGATAAAAATAGTTTTGCCCAAGATCACAGAGTTGGTATATTACTAAGTAAGGGTTCTATCCCAAATGTCAACTGAAAACCCTCATACTTCACTTGAAATTTATAGGGAAATTATTTCTCTGCTGTATACAAGTATTGAGCAAACATTTCCAGAATGTTGAGATAAAGACATAGTCATTCAACACTGAGATTCCACCTCACCCCAGAAAGAATGGCTGCTATCAAGAAATCAACCAATACCAAATGCTGGCGGGGCTGTGGGGAGAAAGGAACCCTTCTCCATTGTTGGTGGGAGTGCAGCCTGGTGCAACCACTGTGGAAATCAGTATGGAGATACCTCAAAGAACTAGGACTGGAAGTTCCATTTGACCCAGCTATTCCCCTGCTGGGTATCTTCCTCAAAGAATAAAAAGAATCATACCACAGCAATATATGTGCACCCATGTTTATAGCAGCACAGTTTGTAATAGCTAAAGCTTGGAAACAGCTCAAGTGCCCATCAACTGGAAACTGGATAAAGAAGATGTGGTTGTTTTTTTTTTTTAATAAAATGGAGTAGTACTCAGCCATAAAGAATGAGAAATTAGAGACATTTACAGCTAAATGGATGCATACTGAGGCCATCCTCTTAAGTGAAAAAAATAGGACACACATGTAAATACCGAAGTTTCTCCAGTGTGAGAAACTGAAAGTGTAATGATTAAAATGAATAACTGATAATTTGAAATAGGAAGAAAAGGTCCAAAGGGGTAGGGGTAGCGGGAGGGGAAGGGGAAAGGAAAGAAGGGAAAGGAAAACTTGTGAGAAAAGAGAGAAAATGGAAACAAAGTCTATGTAAATAGGGAAGGGTGGAGGGGGTGAAGGGCACACAGGTAATGGGGAAAAAATAAGAACCAAGATACATCATGTACAGGTACAAGCATCCAATGATAAATGTAAACGTACTGTATACCTAAAATGTACCCATAAAAGAATTTAAGGAAAAAAATAAAAAAAGACATAGTCATTCATGTACTTGGGACACCCACATGACCTTATCAAGTCAGGTCCCAAGATTTCAGGGTAAATATTGCCCTTCTTAGGCTAACAGGAATGAAAGAAATGGGAATTCTGACTTAAAATGCTTCAGGGTAGCCCCTGATTGAAACTGTCCTTTGGTAGTTTTTTCAATTAAAAAATTAGTTGAGAAAGATTATTCTACTAAGCAAAGGCAAACTCCAAAAAGATTTAAGAACTTGATTCTACTTAGTCAAAACCACTAAGGTTTAAGACTGTTACTTGTTTTACTTCTCAGTCTCCAGTCACAAGCTAACATGTTTATTAACTACATTTTAGCACAAAACAAGTGACAGAAGCAATTTCCATCCCCTGTATCACTGACAGTAGAATCCACTGTATTTCTCGAGATTTGAGTGTATGTGAGGTTCCTCTTTCTGCATATTTAAACACTTGAGACAAATTCCACACTATCTTCTGACAGATCAGTTTAAAATGATGAATACCAATATGATTAATATATAAAAGTCATCAACATTTTAGATATTTAAACATCAACTTCAATGCTGTCACATCAATGTTCTGCAAAAAAACCCGTTTTCTAAAATACTCCATTTCAGAGAAAGATCCTTTTTGCTCTGTCACTATTTTAATTTCACTAGTCCATACAGAATCCTGATTATACAAGTATTATGGTATATCATATCCCATTTGAGAAAGAATATCAATATGTATCAACTCCGTGACGTATCACTTAGTTTAAGGATGCCTTAAGAGAGAGATGAAAATAGACTGAAAATGATACTCTGGAGAAATAAGTCAGGCGCAATTTATTAAAAGCCAGACAGATTTTAAAAGGAAAAAACAAAGAAAAATCTTTGTGACCAATTACAAAAAACATTTTTATTCATTTGGTAACATATTGTTGTTATACAAACACAATCAGTATCTCTTCAGCTTTACTGATATAGCAACTACTTAATCAGCAAATGGTTCTGGAGGAAACAAAGGCCCACGGTAATGTATTTCAGCATCTTGGGATTAGAACTACCTGCCCACACTCACAGGTCTGGAGAACAGCAGAATGTATGCCTAACCAAGTTAATGCTATTTTATTTCACACATCCTCTAAATTATCTGAACTATCTCACGTCAAGTTTTGTGGCCACACAAAAACATATTTTTGATGCTCTATCTTAAGTTTGTTTCTACTGCAACCCTATTATAAGTGATCAGGAAACAAAATTTTTATACACTTAAAAGATGTCCTATTACAAGATGCATATACCTCCAATACATCATTTATACTTTTTTCCTAAGCATAAAAGGTTTGCCTGTTTCTTTCCTATTACACTGTGACCAACTAGAGAAGAGGCTCATAATTAGTAACCTGTGCATCTTTGGCTTCTAGCCAGTGATTTCTTAATAAGACTAAATAAATTCAATCTTTTAGGGGGACAACATTCAAATAACTGCAAAGCTTCAAATCCTTCCGAAGGTTCACTCACTTCTCCATAATGTCCTTTACTTATGGTAGGGAAATGTACAAAATTCTCTAAAAAGATGTTTCAACCACCTAATTAGCTTCATTCTACTTCTATGTCCTAAATCATGCCATGTAATTTTTTTTGGTACTGGGGATAGAACTCGGGACCTTCCACTTGTGAGGCAGGCAGTGGCACAACTGAGCTAAATCCCCGGCCCTGTCTTTTGTCTATTTGTATCTTTATAATATAAAACATATAGTAGTGGAAAATCTACAGAAAAAATATTTTCTAATGCTTTCTTCTTCTTCTTAAAGATTAAGTAAACAGAGTACAACTAAGAACATGAGAAATGAGAGTATTATTATCAGCAGAGAAAAACCATTATTTGCCTTCCTCATATACTGCCATGTTCTTTCAGAGAAAAATCTCACTGTAGAAGAAACTTAGCATTCAACTGAACTCTGTGTGAGTAGTGACTAATTCTATTTTTGGAAATAAGAAAATAACAAATCATAATTATTTATTATTTATAATCTAGGTTCTTCCAGCAAGAATTTGAATAAAACCAAGATAATAAAATACAATATAAATAAGTATCACTAGCATGGACTTTGAGGAAAAATAATAAAGGCAAATATGTACTCCATTCCAGACCCTGTACATATGCTTTACAGGATCTATTCATTTAATTACCACAACCACCCTCTGAGGCAGAAACTACTATAGTCCCATTTGACACATAAAGAAGCTGGCACTCGAGATATTAGCTAAGTTAGTCAGAGTGTATGGTTGGTGAAGGAAGAAGGCATCTGAAATCCAACTGTGGCTCTGAATTACAAAGCAACCTGTCCTGACAGAAAGAATTGAGCACTTCAGCAAGGGACCAGGAAAAGCAAGATTAACCATGACAGAAGAATCAAAGGTTATTCATATATTTTCAGTAAAATTCAGAAGTAATAATAAATGCATGAAGCCAAAAAAATAAATAAAGGGACAACATGTTTGAGTTTATGAAACTTATACTTGTGATCACTTGCTCAACTACATAACTGAAATTCTGAGGTATGAAAAAGACATCTCATAACGAATGCTTTTCAAGAGCATAGTTTGGTAAACACGTTCTTAGGGTTGATGCAAGTACTGTGAGAAGCACAGCAGGGGTTTCAAGACCCTCTGCAGGTTTCTCTTCTGTTTCTCAACCTCTCAGGAGCAGGCAGTTTTCAGCTGCAAAGGCCCTGCCCAGAATCTGGGAGGTCCAGAGTCTGGGAGGCCCAGGACAGGTCCAGAAGGGTCTGGCAGCCATGTGAGAAACCAGTCTTCCTACTACAATCTCTTGCCTTCAAAGAGCAATGCAACTAAAGATACTAATGGCCAATGCCAGAGATGTTGACATTTTATGTGAAATAAACAGACTCTAAAGATTTTCATGTATTTCATCTAGATGTTTTTTATATTTCCTGTATGGATTCAAACTTATCTCTCTAAAACCCAGCTCTCATAAGAAGCAAAACTGTCCAGTGATTTAATGCCTGTGAAGCCAGGTGTGGTGGTGCAACCTGTAATCCCAGCACTCAGGTGGCTGAGGCAGAAGGACCACAAGTTCAAGGGCAGCATTACATAACGAGATCTTGTCTAAAAAAGGGCAAGTTTTGTTACGTAAAACAAAACTTTTGTGTAGCATCTTTGGAAAAGCACAGCCAAGTCACTTGTCTTAAATTTCACTACGTTGTGTGTGAGAACAGTAAGTCTGTTTTACTCTGAGCAGGTATGCTGGGAGGCACACCAGAAGCCCAGGAGGAGCAGTAGGTGCAATTACATGGACAAGATGAGAAGGGAAAGAGGACAGCTCAACAGTCTCAACTCTGGAGCCTCTCTCTGGAAGGCAAGGAAGACATATGTAAGGATCTCAACCACTTCTGCATTCTGTTTCTCCTACATTTTCTCAAATGCTTCCTGACTGACAAACAGTATAGGATGTTTCCAAAAATCTGTTGTAGGAGACGAGGAAGTTCCGCCCCCAAATATGCCTATTTGGCATACGCCTTGTTGAGCTAAAGGTAATTAAGCTGCAGCTGCAGGAAGTCTCTCTGCCCTCTTTCTATCTGCCTAAAGACAGGACACAGATTTACAAGGACCAAGGGTTTCCAGTCTCCTTCCACTCTCCTTCTACGTGGGAGAACAAAGCTAACCAACGAAGACAACTTCAGATTCTTGTGAGCATGGACATGGCACTGGAGGTACCTATATTAACAACCTTTATTAGCTACCTTCTGCCATTTATTTGCCTCCCCCACCCCGAACTGCTGCCTCGAGAGACTCATAATTCCATCCTTCTATCTTGCCATTTCACTAAAAATGTCCTGTTGTTTACTGACGATGCAGTGTAAGCTGGAATTCAAAGCCACCTCTTTAAGAACTGCTCATTCCCTGTGTATCTCCACGTATACATGAAATACACATTAGTGAGAAACTGAGAGTATAAATAAGGACTAAAAGGATTAATAACTAATAATTGATACTTTGAAATAGGAAAAGGTCCAAAGGGGTAGGGGTGGTGGGGGGAGATGGGTAAAGGAAAGAATGGAAAGGAAAAATTATGAGAAAAGAAAAAAAATAATGGAAACAAAGTAATGTAAATAGGGAAGGGTGGAGGGGTGAAGGGCACACAGGTAATGGGGAAAAAATAAGAACCAAGATACATCACGTACAGGTACAAGCACCCAATGATAAATGTAAACGTATTGTATACCTAAAATGTACCAATAAAAGAATTTAAGCAAAAAAAAAAAAAAGAAGAAGAAATACACATGTTAATAAACTTAGGTCTTTCTCTTGTTAACCTGCCTTTTGTTACTGAGGAATATTCCAACGGAGAACCTATGGGGGTTGAGGAAAAACACACCCCACCCCCAACACTGAGAAGAGGGCTGTAACTGTGTTCTTCCTAGGATGAGCAGCAAAGGCCAACTCAAGCAGGAAAGGTTGGGCAGCACAATAAGTCACTGAGTTAATCTCCCAACACTGCTGCTGCCTCAGGCCAGGCAACACACCACACCGGAAGTGGTACTAGGTGTGCTCTGGAGTAGCCACTCTACCACAGACTTTTGTGCTCCCTGAGATTCCTACATGCAAAGGGAACACTAGGTGTTAACAGAAGGGACCTACTGTCTTCATCCGGGGTGCCTACCTTCTCCTGAGGCACTGTATGAAGCCCAGCTCTCACACGGAGATCCTGATTTACTAGGTCAGGACAGACTGAAGACTCCTCTATGTTTAAAGGCCTACAGATGTTAAAGGACCCCTGTTTAATCACAAAGCTCAGGCCCTAAAAGTGTCTTTGTGACTGCCATATGTACCAGAAAACAGGCAGCAAACACTCAGTATCTTAGGGTCAAAGACTTATCCCCTCTCTTTTCAAACCACATTACCAACACAAATGACAAAGTTTTTCCTTGGCAGTAAATGAAAAGGGCTCCTCGAGCAATTCTTCCTACATATAACTATTAATGTGCTTTCTAATTTTAAAACTAAAGCCACATTAGGGGCATAAGCTCTTTTGATTAAAGGGAAATGGAAAGAGGAAGACCCTGGACACCAGTGTTTCCATAGCAGTTTACCTAAGGAGGAAACAGGCTGTGTTTCCTTTTAATACTAACATCCACGCCCAGATTTGTTTCACAAGTATTTCTGTGTTGCTGCAGGACTAAGCCACAAATAATTCCAGGACTCCTGTTAGGATGGTAAAGGATGGGCTCAGCCAAATGACATAGAAGAAGAGAAACTTTTAAGCTATCGCCATATCTGCTGCAAATTTTGAATATCAAGTCAATTCTTTCTTCCTACCCACAATGATTTTAAACCATTTCATACTATTACTATTATTTATTTTGCAGAGAATAAAGATATCTGAAACAAAATACTTTTTAGGAAGATAAAACTCAATGGAAAAAGGAATGCAACATTCTCTCAAAATTATAAATAAATGGGGGCCAGGGATTCAGTTCAGTGGTGCCGCCGACTGCCTCCAAAGCGAAAGGTCCCGAGTTCGATCCCCGGTACCAAAAAAAAAATATATATATATATATATATATACTTGTTGCCAGAGCTAATCACCAAACTAAATAACTAATGAATTAAATTATTTTGATTATTGATTTAAGAAAGAGCGCAATGCCTCTTAAGTTCAGAACTCTTGGGATTCTAGAAACCTCAAAGGTCACTTCCAGTAAAATCCTTAGAAGGAAGAATCCTGTGTCACTGCATGACAGGAAAATTACTTGCTGGAGTTCCTCGCCAGAGAAGTAGTAGTTAAAAATTTAACTGGAAAAAGAAGTTTGTCAGGGAAGTTGTGAGAAGTAGGCATCAATAGGATCTAGGTCAACAGAAACAGGGACCATGAAATAAAAAGCCCTGCATGTAGGCAGGGTGTCTGTCTTATTCTTCTAGGCCCATGAATTTACATAATTTGATCATCATAAATACTGTATCACTGACATTTAACAAGAAAAGAATCACTCTGATCTACATATGATAATTATTCTGACTTTTGTAACAATGTTTTTGTGAGGAAAGCATGTTTAATAAGAAATGTTGATAATAAAGTAAACCTAAGCCCTGTCAAGTACTCTGAATTGAAGTATGCTTTTTTTTAAAAAAAGGCAAAGAAACTTTAAATAAAAAACAGAATATATAATAAAAATCGACATAATCTAAACCCTGCAAAAACAATGGATATAATAAATCTTTCATACATTTTATTATCTCAAAGATGTTCTATCTTTAATGGAAATAAATCAAAACCAAATTTCCTTTTCAACAGCTTGCTGAAACATAATAGCCTGCTGATATTCTTTATATTCACTACAATTTAAAAGCTGAAATCTATCTAAATTTCCATTAAACAATATTTATTAATTATATGACATATGTAGCTACATATTTGGAAGGTCAGGTGCTTTTTTAACCGGGACTTACAAAGGCTCTGTACTGACAGGAAATGCTCACGTGTATGAGAACAACAGTACACCATTTTCTGTTGAGGTCTACAATTTAGGCAAGGTGAAAAAGGGAACTTACACTGGACTTAGCCACAGGAAAGGCTAGGAACCGTTATTTTATACACAAAATACTTTTGCAAAATAAAAATTACATATTGAATAACAGACAAAGGGATGGTATAGAAACTCTCGCTTCAAAAACGTTCCTCTATATTTTAAATGTAAGCAGAATATATGATAGGTTTGGGAATATTTTTCCTCTTTTACTCAATGATGTCTCCCCCAGAGGTCTGTGTGGCTGCAGGAGGATGAGGGCAACAATTGTTTGCTTAATGAAAGAATGACTGAAAGAATCATAGTAATTCCATAGGAATGGTGTGAAATTTATGACGCTTAACTGGAATGAAAAGAAAGTGCAGTCTCTGTTTAACTTGTAGTTCAAAATCTCCAAATGGAAATACTTAGTAGAGGATGTATACATTTATCTGGCAAGTTTAATGTATCTTTTTTTTTTCTTAGCATGGCAGTGTTTGCAAATGGTGGTTCCCAAGAGACAGGTATGAAAGCACAGTTCTGATTCACAACGTGGAACATGAAATAACTCTATAAATGCTTCTGACACACTCAACACCTTGAGTTCCCTCCCGTATTAAGAAGCACATCCCCCCTGGAGTGGTAGGATGATAGCAAAGATTAAGACACTAATGGTGTGATCTCCTAATGCTTCCCCTCGACAGCCTGAAAGCTTCCTTTCACTGCATCATCCTCCACCCTGTGTCAAGCACTCTGCAAGGTGCTGAGAACATAAAGATGATGAGAGGGTACAGCCACATCATTAATAATTTCCTTGTCAATGTTGAATCATCCTACAACACAAATGGCACTGAATACCAAAGAAGTCCTTGTGAGGCGGCTGCTATGTGTGATGATAACTTTTCCTTCAGGGAACTTACAAAAGTAAATTATTCTGAATTCCCTACAGGCAGCAATCACCGGGTAGAGAAAGAAAGACAGAGCTGACCAGAATACTAGTAGAAAAAAAAAAAAGAAAGAAAGAAAGAATAGAAAGCCACCAATCTGGTTATCTTTTAAAACACAGGAATGGGGTGAAAGGGCGTCCTGATCTCCTTCTAAAATACTCCACTATTTAAGAACAAGGTGACCAGTCACCCAAATAAGCATTTAGAGCTAAAAGGAACTAGAAAGTCAAGGCTGAGGCTACTTACTCTGCGGGCTTTTAATATTCTGCAACTTTGAATTTCTAGCCACTTATTATTATAATGCTGCAATTTGTAATTTCAAAAATATTTGGAATTGTATGGCGTTTAAAATGCTTCAGACCAAAAGAGTGGATCTGTGCTACCTAGGGTGTCCTCCATATGAATAAAGTACTTCTTTGCTTATTTGGTTTTCATTTAGATCTTCCTCCTGGCTGATTTCTGTAACATCTCACCCAATAAAGGCATCATCATATCTCTAAAGCAATTACATACTGTTTTTGTTAATGTGACACAGAAGTGTGACCAAAGGAGGAGTAAACCAAAAATCTGATTAATGCTGAAGTGACAATGATTCCAATTTTCATGCACCTGCTGGAACAATCAAATGATGGAGAGGAGGGAGGCTGGGAGGCAGCAGTGCCTTTCAACAAGAGGCCCAAGGGAAGGTCACTGTCGGTTACGGACAGGCAGACACCCACAGTGAAGTCTGTGCCAGCCGTCTAGACACAGCAGGAAGCACTCTGGGCTGCCTGTGGTGGCCAATACTACCGCAGTGCCAGGAGGGTCTCCAAAGGCCTTCTCCGTCTATTTTTGTTCTCAGGGTTGTGCTCCTGACATGTCTGTTCAGAAGAACTTTTTCTAACATTGCTGCTACCTTGCTCTGAAGAGTTTACAATTTTTAGTTAGCTGTATAATATGGCTAGAAAATGAGATCTATGCCCACAATCTTTCAACATTCATATAACAATAACTGCTCCTAATTTTATGTAAAAATATAGATGCTGATCTGTGTGACCATGCTGTGGTAAGCTGTAAATGATGTATGAAATGAGAAACGCTAGCACAGTGCACAGAGAATTAAAAACCCTTTCTGCTCTCTCATCTGTGTTATGTACTACAATGTACACACAAAAATATTAGCATTTATTTTTAGTCTGGGCCAAATAATTATTCTGACAGCTCTCTTCCATAAATTCTTGAAAAATTTTCCCCAAAATCGAGTCTTTTCAAAAGAAGTTCAAGTTCATTTTCTTTAGAAATGAAAAAGCTCTTACATCCTGTCAGCCTCTGAAGAAAACTACTGGAAGCTATGAATGTGATTTCTGAGTGTCTCCTCACCATGACCTAGGACCTCCACTTTTCTCATTCTTTTGCAACCCTATCCCTGCCCCCCCCCCCATTTCCATCCTTATTTCCTGAGCACTCCTGGCAAAAGCTAACCTGGGAACCAGGATTCACCACCAATTTCAGATGTCACTTGTTGGTGGGTCCCTCGTGTGTGCAGCTCTTCTATTTTCATCAATAACTTGCTTTGTGTAATGCTTTTTAAAAAGCACTACCTTTTAACTGTTTATTCTGAATTGAAAAATAAGATTATATATACTTATATAATATGATGCTTGAGAAATATATACTGCACATTGTGGAATGGCTAAATCAAGTAACATTCTTATCTTTGTGTGTGTGCGTCTAGTGACAATATTTACAATACCCTCT
Organism: Heterocephalus glaber; assembly: GCF_053883595.1. Classification (NCBI taxonomy): domain Eukaryota; kingdom Metazoa; phylum Chordata; class Mammalia; order Rodentia; family Bathyergidae; genus Heterocephalus; species Heterocephalus glaber. The sequence continues at coordinate 17,465,790 of NW_028258156.1, read as the reverse complement.
TAGCAATTTTCAAGAATATTACACTTTGTTATTCATTATAGTCATCTTGTTGTACAACAGGTCTCTTGAGCTTACTCGTATCTAACAAGTCCTGTGTCCTTCGACCAACATCTCCCTACTCCTCCCTTCCTAACCCCATGGTAACTGTCATTCTAGTCTCTACTTTTTTGAGTTCAACATTTTTACATTCCATTTAAGTGAGATCACGTGATGTCAGTCTTTCTGTCTTATCTCATTTATGATGTCCTCCATCTTCATCCATGTTGTTGTAAGTGCCAGGGTTTCCTTCTTTATGAAGGCTGAATAGCATTCCATTGTACATACAACCACATTTTCTTTATCCATCCACATGCTGATGGACACTGTAGCTGTTTCCATTTCTCGGCTTTTGTGAACAGTGCTGCAATGAACACTGGAGTGCAAATGGCTCCTTATCAGGCTGATCTCATTTTCTTTGCATACATACCCAGTTCTACTTCAACACTGTATACCCATCTCACTTCCCCTAGCTCCCACATTAACAAAATAAATGCTCTTCCACTTCTCAAAGTAGATGCTTTCACTTGGGTCCTAGATTCCTTTGCCATTCGCTCAGGATTCAACTATGAATCTCCTGTTGGGCCTTTCTACTGTTGGGACACAACAGTTACGCCTATGCATTTGGGTAATGAATGAAGGAATAAGTAAATGGTCAGAGCAAATGCACATTCTTACAACTGGACTTTCCTCATTTGAGGAAGGATGAAGGTTTAGAGTTCCTAAGAGGGTTCTTCCATGGACACGGGATTTTGCATAACAATATAAGGAATTTTCTCTCACAGTACCTTTATTGATCTTCTAAATCCTATCTATTTTGCTTTATATGTGAGTCAAAGCTTATGCTTTAAAGGCATTATTATGTTTGTATTTTACTGTATAGTACTGGACATTCTAGATCATCAGGAAAACATTTCTCCCACATTATGTCAAATATATTATCAAAGATATTACTTTCAGCTTATGTGAACCTAGGTATGTTGTTCTAGGCAGAAGGAATCCAGGCTATCTCTAGGGCTAGTGAGTAGACCAAACTAATAACCTAGAAAGAAACAACAACAAAAAGCCTGTCTTCAAGGTGGGGCAGGGCGGGCGTGGTTCCAGGCTGCCAGGGAGCGTAGGTGGGCTGGGTGACTAGCTGGTTTTGCCCCAGGTGGTCCCACGGCAGCTGCCCTCCCGGGGGCCTCACCAAGGAGCAGCTGGAGGAGCAGCTGCGCCCGCTGCCCACTCACGATTACTTCGAGGTGGCCGGCATGGACCGCAGCCTTTATCCTCATCTCTCCTCAAGAGCATACATTAATTTTAGGAATCCTGATGACATCCTTCTGTTCAGAGATCGTTTTGATGGATATGTCTTCATGAGCAGTAAAGGCCTGGAGTATCCTTCCATGGTAGAGTTTGCCCCATTCCAGAGATAGTCAGGAGGAAGCCGAAAAAGAGAGACACCAAGACGGGGAGCACTGAAGACGATCCAGAGTATAAACAGTTTTTAGAAACTTATAGCATGGAAGAAGAGAGAACCAGTGCCAATCCTGAAACTCTTCTGGGAGAGATAGAGGCAAAGATGAGAGAACTTGTTGCTAGAAGAATCACACCTCCTTTGGACCATATTAAAAACAGAAAATTAGAAAAGCAGAGAATTCAAGAAGAGAAGTGAGAGGAACGATGGAGGAGTTAGAAAAGAAACACTTGCAGGAGGAAGAAAAAAAGAAAAAGACGAGAAGAAAGATACAGGAGGAAAGAGGCAGATAAACAAAAGACAACTATTGAGACAGAAGTGTGGACAAAGCTTCTTAAGAAACCAGAAAAGGAAGAGGAACCAGACACAGGAAAACAAAAAGAAAGAGGTGAGGAAGTCAGCACTGGAGATAGAAAACAGCAAACCTGTGCTCCCTGCACCTTTGTGAGAGCCAGACCTTCAGAGAGCCCAATAGGGGTGCAGAGGGAGAAGTCCCAGGATGACAATGACAAAGAGCAGAAGGACATGGAGAGAAGAATCCAAGGACCTGAAACACCAGAATGCCACTCAGATGATGTTAGAAAGCACAGTGGTCACTCTGAGTTTGACAGGTTTCCTAGAAGGAATGAAGATGAGCTGAGATGGAGGAGAGGGATTCACCCAAGACAGAGGGAAGAAGGAGAGCCAGGACAGGGCATCCCTGTGGGAACAGCAGAGAGCCCTGCCAGGGAGCAGGAAGGGGCCTGCAGCCTGGCACTCGGAAGGGAGTGCCCAGGAAGTAGGGCCCTGTAATCCACTTGTCTGCACCCTGAGTGGGCACTGTGCTTCTGTAGGCTCACAACCACTGTTTCTAAACAAATTCTCTTATTAAATCAGGTAGGAATCTAAAAAAAAAAAAAAAAAACCTGTCTTCTTTATTTTATTGCTCACCTGTAGAAAACATTAATTCATGCTAAACAAGTTATTTGCTAACTATAAACACTACATGATAAAAGTTAAACCAAAAACTAAGAACCAAGAACTTGTCACAGGGAATCAACCATTAAATCTGCCACACTTTCTCTCTATATATTGCTACTGATGAAGTAACTTACAGCAAATCATATCTGTAATTCCATTTTACATGTTAACTAATGGTTTCTCTAAATTTTATAAAACTGTAATGTCAGGTATCAAAAAAAAATCCATAGTTTTCATAAGCACTCAAGAGCAACTACCACATGTTCCTAGTTATGTCAAAATATACTTCCTCTTCTGGTCTTTTAAAATCCTCATCGCTATAGCTAAGATTTACTGACCAAATACCTGATATCAAGCATTACACTAAGAAGCTAATGCTCAAGTAATTCCAAGGGGAAAGGACTATTATTATCCCTCTTAGCAGATGAGTGAACAGCCATAAGAGATATGAATTATCTTGCCAAACTGACAATGCTACTAAATGGTATGGCCAGGATTTCAACCCAGGTCATCTATCTTCAGAGTCTGGCCACTTAAGATATTATAAAATGTGCAAAACCACAGGAAGATATTTGTTTCTTGGATGGAGAGAAATTCACATATATGGTTCAATATGAGTCTGTATTTTGAAAAAGTCTGCCTCACAAAATATTTTCACCACTTACCTTTTCCTTAAATGTAGACTTGGAATGATATACTGCATAAAAGGTACTTGTAGACACTATAAAGTTTATATGGAAATGAAGCATTTCAAGGAAAATGAAGGTTTAACTGCATGATGTCAGGAAGAAAAAAAACCCCCTAATTTCAGAAAAGTATATGAATAAGCTACCAACAGAAAGTAAACTTTATCTGGATTTAATTACCAGGATGAGACTTTTTCCAGAAGTGCTATCCTGCTGTTCATTTCTCCAATACAAGCCCCTGCCAGCAGCTGGCACACCTGAACAGCCTTATGGTAAGCTGAGTACCAAACAGCGGCACTCAGGTCCTGTTAAATATGTTCTTGATGAGAATGAAATAAAGTAATGAATTAGTCCCAAGACAAATTTACAACTTTAATTAATGAAGCCTAAGAATAAACCAATAAACAATGTAATGAAACTTATAATGGAGGAAGCCAACCACCGAACTATGTCATTTTCACTGGCTTATATAATTTACAATCTGGTAAGATTAATTGACACCTATCAAGGAGTGATAAGCATTAACATACACATTTAGAACCACGCAGCCTACAGAAAGCACAAGCACCATGACCGTTTCCATTGCCATGTAGTCCAAGAGACAGTTTTAAACGCAAGCTAAAGGAGAACTGTAGCATATAATGCTAAGTATTTTGATTTCTCAATATAATGAAAATTCCTATTCCCAATCCTCTTGCTTGGCTAGTGCATATCCACACCCTTTCCTTTCTTCCTGCCTACTGCCCATGGCTAATCTCCCCATCTACAAGCTCAAGTCTGGTTCCTGTCATCCCTCTCCTAAGGGGCCTTCAACCATGGATGATTTCCTTCTCTCTGGGTGTGGCCTCCCCCTCAATACTGGATCCTTCCTGTGATTCTTAATGAATTCAAATCTCTCCTACTCAAGTTTCTTAAGAGAATAACCCTAGATAGTTCCCTTACTGGTGAGCAAAAATTGGTTGGGAAAGAATATAGCATATTACCACAATTAGAGATATTAAGAATGGGTATAGGGTAGTGACTGAGAATACTGATTGCTCTATAGATTGCCTCATTAAACTACCAACTCCCCAACACATACTAGCTGTATTACATGGGGCTAAGTATTTATCTGTGTGCCTTGGTTTCCCCATCTATAAAACTGGGAATGTTTGTAGTATCTACTTCATAGGGCTAATAAGCTAAGAGCTAACGAAGTTAATATTTTTAGACGAGCTTAAAACAGAGCTTGGCAAATGGCAACCATTATATAAGTGTTTGTTAAATGAATAAATGAAATTACAAGTGATACTGAGATCTGATTCTCTGTCTCACCCAGCTGGATTGGGCCAATCAAAATTTCTGCCACATGAATACTCTTCAAATACATTCTACTCATGTGAAATTTAATTCAGTAAACTCATCTTTTAAACTAATATTTGTCTTTTATAGAGAGAAACCAAATCAAGATTGTAGAAACCTCAAATAAATAAAAAGGGTTATTTCTGATGATGCTTGGGTCCAATGCAGTGGCACCTTCAAAGCACTCTGGGCTGGTGCTGTTATACAAACAGCTGAGGAAGGTAAACTAAATATGGCCGAGCTTCAATGATCTTAAGTTTTGTTCTTTTCTTTTAATGTTGTTTGTTTTCTGGAAAATGTCTCCTTCTGATACTGAGGAGAAAATATGTGCTTCCTAGTTTTACTGAGTGAGCTAGAAGGTGGGTATTTTCACATAATGGCTCCATTTGCAGTTGACACCTGCAAGTACTAAATCTAAGACTTGCGATCACTGGCATATAGTAAGGGCTGATGCAACTGGGCTTACAGTATTTTGAGTAGGACTTAATTTCAAACACTAATTTCTATAGCATGGACTACAGTATTTCTGAGGCCTTTTACTAGTTTCAGTGCTGCCATTATGAGTAATCTGTGATCATTTCTTATTAAGGCCAGCAGCCTTTAAAGTTCTCATTCTGGCCAATAAAATTGTGTTCAGGTATGGAAACTTTCAGACAAATACCTAAGCATTTAGAGAGTAATTGTGACAAGGGCTTCAGAGTCAGGGTTAAGAGAGTGGGCTCTGGGGCCAGGCTGCAGGGCTTGTAGCTTTGCTTTGCCTTTTGTGCTTATGTAAGATTAGGCACATGACCTAACCTGGCTGCACCTTGGCTTCTCACCTACTAAGTATTTAAAGCCCTTAAAATTCAGAAGGCTAATTAGCTGTCTGTCTGGTGAGATGAATAAACATCTTCCTTTCCCCTACATTCCTCCACAGGCCCTCCATGTTGGTCGCTCCACCTCCATGTGGACAAGGTAACTTCCTGTCATTAATGGTCATGGCACTGCCATAAAGATCGTATTTTGTTTCATGTAAATTATGGTTATAACAACAGAAGCCTTCTCTTAGCTATGCCATCTCTTGCCCACTAACTTTTATTGCTTAGCATTTGTCTTTGAGCTGGAGTGGCGGTGAAGGCCTGTAATCCCAGCACTCAGGAGGCTGAGGCAGGAGGACTAAAGTGAGATCGAGGCCAGCCTGGACTACACAGTGAGTTCATGGCCAACATGAACTACATAGCAAGAACCTATATCCAAAAAAAAGAGAGAGAAACTACTAAGTCCGGGATTTGATTTGCCACAATCTGTAGGCAAAGAGGAGGACTAGAAAGGACTAGACAAGGTCAGCCCTGCACCTAGATTATTTCCTTACTTTCACCAAGTAAATGGGAATAAAACAAGAGAACTCTGGAGATCAACACCTAAAAAGGAATTTTTAGAAAATTTGAAAATGTTTACAATAAGATAAAATTCAGGAAGAAACTAAATTAATTGTAAATTAGTACAATTTTATGTTAATATGATTAAAGCATTATGGCCAAGGAAAATTCACATTTCTCTAAGATTTTAACAGTAATGTGCAAAAGTGTACCACCATTTCTCCCCTTTATATTCCATACAGTTGGTTAAATATACTAAAGAGACTGTATATTACATACAAAATGTTAGAAAGATTTTGTTAAAACTACAGTAAACCAGAAACACTTCAATAGATAAGCAGGTATTATCTCTAAATAATCTTTCACATTTCTGAAATAAGTGCTGAGCTATATCTTGGATCAGTTTTCAAGCCTTTAATTTCCCTTTTAAACGGTGCTGATTTGTGAAGGGGGAAAGTCATTTAACACACAGATTCATTTCCTCCAATGGTGGAGCGTGTAACACAGATTTGAAACTGGATTACCATTTGTTATTTCCACACCTCATAAATTCTGTATTTATGGCACAAAAAATACTACCTCCTAAATTCTGACACGCTGTCAAGAAATTAAAGAGTACATTTACTGCAGGGACTAACACATAAATTAATTCACCAAATATTTTATGTTATAAATGCATTCATTGAAAAGAAAATTTATATATTTCTTAGAAGAAACAATGCTACCAGAAAAACAATACTCTGAGATTATTTCGTTTATGAAACATCATATATGGTTTAGAATTTTAAAAAGTTCTTAGTATTTATGTTCTTAAATACATATCTTCAAGAAATCATGGTACAGTTGGGTCATTAAGTGTGATTTCAGTGATTCAATTTTAGTTCTCAATTGAAATGTAAAATTTTTAATTTAAAATATGGCATGCTTTGTGCTTCACTTTAAGATAAATATGATTTTTTAAATTTAAAAATTTTACTATTAATTTAGATAATAACTAAAAACATCCACTGTTAAACCTTTTCCTAAAAATTAAAGAGGGGGCTGGGGATGTAACTCAATGGTAGAGCACTTTCCTAGCATATAAGAGGGCTCGGGTTTGATCTGTAGCACAGGAAAAAAGAAAACACAAATTAAAATTCAAAGCTTGCCAAGAGAAAACTGTAACAGGTAGAACTCACAGAATTGAAAAAGAAAAAAGAATATGTGAAAACTTCTCATCATCCTCTGAAAGTTTAATGGGAAGGTTTTCAAGTATTTAGCTATCCCTTGCTAGCAGCTGATCCTGACTGGTTACAAATAATGGAATTATTTACTGAAAAACTCCAAGATACAATGTGCTGATCTTAAAGGGCAAACAAACTTCAGAGTGTAGAGAATCTATGTCTTCTTTGCATTATCAATACAAATAACATGAACAACAGACTTGCTACCAAGGCCATACTTCCTTTTAATGGTGATTATTACAATTCTATAGCTTTGCATGCATTAGCCTATCTAACCTTCATGGAAACATCTAGAGGGCAGGCAGCTTAGAAACTCTTAAGACTGCCACAAATGAAGAGATTGAGGCTAATGGAGTAAACGTGCACAAGATCGTGTATCTTAAAGTGGACCGATCACAAATGTCCACCTTTCTAACATTAAGAAATTTAATTCCTATCTCCGGGTGCAGCTGCTTACCTGATTGGCCGATTCTCTTTACTGTCAAAGAGTGAGAAGATGACCTCTAGCTCCTCTCCCAGGTTGGAACACATGAGGCTCTTCATCTGGACGAAGAGATGGTGACTGCTGGCCTGCACCGGGGTGTCTTTCTTCCGATGTCGATGCTCCATCTGCATAACATCCCCACCCCAAGCAAAAACACAATCAGTATGGACTGAAGAAAACAATGGCATGCAACAAAACCAGGTAGTTATGGTGTGATGATGATGTTCTTCACTAAAATTTTTTTCACTATAGATTCGGTATCCAAATTTCAATGTTTCTTCTAACTCCTAAAATAAGAAACTATGAAATTTGTAGATCATCAAGAAATACTGCTTTAAGACCTTTTAAAATTATTAATGCTAAGATGCTACCAACTCATGGAGTAGATTTAGGAAGTAGGAAGTTTAAATGATTCTGTTGCTTCCTATCAACTCCCAGGATGACAATAAATCAGTCATCTTTTTAAAAAGACTATATTTTACTGATTATTCCACTGATGGTAGCTGAACAATGTAGCTACAATTTCTCATTTCTCATAATTAAAAGTTCTTTTGAAAATTACACTAGATTGCAAAATTGTCATAGTTTTCTGAGACAGGCTGTAATAAATGATACTCTGTCTCTAAAGCAAGAAAATGCATGTAATTTGCTGTGGAGGTATAGGCAGGCAGCCCCAGGAAAGCCAGGACGGCCTCTAAAGGTAGAAATATGTATATCCGTGTCCACCTCGCTCATCAGGTCCTCAATGCAGCGAGCTGAGGCTAAACTTGGTAGGGAAAGCAGGCATGAGAACTCCCTCAGGTTGAAGGACAAGAGGAATCACCTACGGACCCAAGGGTTAGGAGAACATAGAGAAAGTTGCTCATTCAGTTCATTCAACATCTGTTAAGCATCTACTGCATGCCAAGCACTGGGAATGCACTGGTGAGAAAATATGGAGACAACACATGGAATCTATTAGGGGGAGCAGACATCAGCAAAATTCTCATTCTCTCTCTCTCACACTCACACGCGCACACATACACCCCATGTAGGGAAGGCCTATACTCTCTGGAGTCTGGAAAGGAGGTTTTGACTTCAGTCTGGCTGTCAGAGAAGGCCTCCTAGAAAAGTGTCACTGCAGCCTAGGAGAGGGAGCGGGAATTATGACTTCCCCAAACTGCTGGCAGTGACCAGGTTGTTTCTCCCTTAATCCTCCAGAGACTGATACTCTGAAACGTTCATAAAATTGAGTAAAAATAGCATGAAAATGTCAAAATATTAGAAAGGTTTCTCACTTTTTACTTGTCATTCTTACCTTTAGCCCAGTTACCAACAGTTTGCAGTCCAGCCAGCTGAGACCACACTCTTGAGTGGCAATGATTCAGAATAAGAAGATAGGAAAAACAATGGAAGGGCCTGTGTGTTAACAGAGCAGGTGCTCGGGAAGCCTCGGATTACCACTTTCATATGACAGACTACTAATGAAGTCATCTGTTTTGAATCACTTGACAATTAAAATAATTCAGGGATTTTAACTTCATGGTAATAGAGCCATAGCCTTTGCTGAGGGTTAACATACATAACCCTGGTTCTTTATCAGCCATCTTTTTAAGCTTCTAAGTAGAGCTTAACAATTACTGAATGACCAATGTTTTATGGCAAAATGCCATCTTTACAATTTACAGTTATAAGTGCAACAGCATAAAATCGCCAGAATATTTTCATGCTTTTAGTTTTTATTTTGAACTACATGAAAAGCAAAAGTTTAACAAAATGTAATCAACTAAATGCATCTGTGATCACTGTACTTAACAGGTACACTGGGAATCTCTGTAAATCTGAAGAGTAAGTATATTTTTTAAAAAGGAGAACTTGGCATTGTGGTATGTTTTTGCCACATTATTAGAGAAGGGTTTCTGAAAAAAATATTCTAACTAGAAAAAAATCATAATTTGCCTCATTTCCTATGAAGGTTGATCTACTTTGTGTTTTAAAAATTCTTTTTACTATGGTAAAGAAAAGCATCATATATTCATAAAACTACATTTCTTTTTTCTTTTCTTTTTTTGGTACCGGGAATTGAACTCAGGGACTCTCGCTTGCCAGGCAGATGCTGCACCACTGAGCTACATTCCCAATCCAGAAAATTACATTTCATTACTTCACAAAGAAGACTTTTTATCCCCCCCCAATAGAACTGCTACCTTACTTTCTGAGTTCCTTAAGATGCTCAACATGTGTATATGAAAAACGGTAACACAACACAAATACTTAAGTAGTAAATGCCCACTGGAGGCCAGGGCTGGAGAAACAGATATAAAAACCTCATGAAAGGGACAGTCCTCAAGGAGCTTGTCTGCTCTTACTTCAAAGAGTGCAGGGTTTCCAGCATCGATCATGACATTCACTTAAGAACCGACAGAAAAAATTAGCTCCCTTACTCATGCAAAGAATCCAATACATCGAGATCAGTGGTTCCCAACCTTGGCTGCACTTTACAGTCACCAAGAGAGCTTTTAAAAAATACTTATGGCCAGGTCCTATCCCAAAACAATTAAATGAGAATTTCTAGGGGATGGGGGCACAGAGAGTGGTAGTTTTAAAAGCTCCCTAGGTGACCCTAACGGGCAATGAGGGTTGAGAATCCCTAATCAAGATCATATGAAGAGAGCTGCAAATCACAGCAGACTGAAAAATGTATTGTTGCATCTTTTGAATAACTGCCTTGGGATTGATGGTCTTTGCATGGAGGCTAGTAATAAGCCTGTCTGATTCTGCCCTTAGCACTTGTAACATGGGCCCTGGTGTCTGGCATGCCCTGGCATTGAAATCTCCCCTCTCCCTCTGCTCACTCACCATTCTTCCGGGTCTGGGGTGGATTTGGGTTATGTAGGTTATGACTGTTTGCTTATCTCTTGGTGATTCATTACTTTGGGGAGCTGCTAAAAATATCTCTGTGAAAATATTATTGCAATAACAATTAAAAAGGCATGTTCACACTTCAAGAGCTATAATTTGGTAGTTATAACACAGAGGCAAAAATCCATCTGGAAATAATTTATGGTTACAAATGTACCTACTAGCTACTCCGCATGTGCTAACAGTTTAACTAGACCTTTGGTCAGGAAACAGATGCATCCCAAAGATTTATTTTACTGACTTAAATTTTCAATCCTCAGAAAATGCATTCATTGGTAGCTGAACTGTTAGTACTGGGATTCCTTAACCTCAGCACTACTAACAATTTGGGGTGAATGTATCTTTATTATGGGGCTGCCTTGGGTTTTGGAAAATGTCTAGCAGCTTTCTCTGGCCTCTCCCCACCCTCTGTTGTGACAACTCAAAAATGTCTTCAGACAGTCAAATGTACCCTGGGAGGAGGGGTGACATGCCTTCCCAGAAGTATTTTCTATTTGAGAATCATTAGTCTAACCCTTTAAAAACTAAAATCAAGGAGAAAACATGATATTATGAAACCATAAAAGGTTCCTGAAAAGATACTCTGTAGGCCCAAGCCCAGATGATTAGCATCATTTATTTATTACAGGATTGAGATCTGGCCTTCAGCACTGCACCAGACTCTCTCAGTGGACATATGTTAACACTACAGGGCTTAGCGCTTTTATTGCTTAGCTGAGCATAATTAGGTGAGAAAGATCTGCTAACAAGGCTAGCAAATATCTAAATGAAGACATTTTTCCTCTTTATGAAATATGAATTTAGAAAGATGCAAACGCTTGTGTTTCAAATATGAGTCTGATAAGGAAGAAGTAAAACATCCTCTGTTGTCGTAGTCCCTGGTCCAAGTGACAATAAACTGCCAAACAACAAGGGACTAGTGATGACTCCCACCTCCAGCTGGTGAAATCAATACAGTCATCACTTTCATGTTACACAAAAGAAAGACCAGGAGACCAGGACTACTGAGAATCTGACTATCGTGAGGCCAGGACACAAACAGGAACTTCAAAAAAGAAGCTGCCTTAAAAGAGAAAACACGTTCTTCTGAAGTTTAGAAGCCCTGAGTTTTCCTTGGGTCTTCACTTTAGAAACAGCAGAATGTAATTGATAATGAGGAGAAATTAACTTTTCATGTAAAATCAAAATATTTTATTTTCCTCATCTGAAAAATGATGACTTTGGACTACAGTCTGAGCTACAAAACACAAAAATAGCCCCTCTACCCTTTCCCACCAATGGCAGACATGGCAAATCAGAGTCTAGACGAGATCCTAAGGTCTTATTGCCTTCTGCACTCCAGGCAGCTGCTCCCAATAAACTACAGTATTGTAAGAGGCGAAATCAATTTGCCACTTCATATGTAATGTTAACTGAAAAGAACAGAGGCAAAACTGCAAACACAGAAAATCGACCTGGAGAAAATAAAATGTATTTGTTTCAGACATTACTAGTTGCTTATCAAATATTTGACATCCTCAGCTGAACGTGGGAGTGTGACCTATGTTCTGCCAGTGAGATGTACAGTGGACCCACAAGTTCCAGCTGGCCCGACATACGAACAACTCGGGTTAGTGAGGTTAATGGAAGATTCATCTGCCTCTTGTTACCTATACCATGTACCCAAGTAAACATCCAGATCTCAGCTGTACTGACTTACAACTAACTCTCCCTCAGGAACCATAAGTCATGGGTCCACTGTAATCGTGAGTGTGCAGAATTTCCAGGAAGGCTCACTGAAGTAGGTGAATCAACAGACAGGAAACTGACTGAAGCACAGATGTAATGGCTACCACTCTCGTAACTATGTTGTACTCTGATGTGTCCTCGATGGTGGAAGCTGTGTGTCACAGAACGGAAAGGTAAGAGCCTCTATCCCTGTTCACATCATGAAACCACAAATCAACTCCCAACTTCCTGCTTATAGACTTTCATATTTTAAGAATTTAATTTCTCTCATATCTAAGTTTTTATTATTTACTTCACTAAAAACACCCAAATCTAAATCTAAGACTTAATATATATGATAACAATTATTCTTGTTATATTGCCTCTCTCATACAGACAAAACAAAGATGAGAAAGGATGAAAACTGATGGAATTTTGCCAATATCTGTCAACAAAAGACATTTTACATGTGTTTCTTATTTAATCATAAAAACGTGAAAAAGATTATTTCCCCATTTCATAGATGAAGAAACTGAGGCTCAGAAAAATTAAATAAGTCCAAGATCACAGAGCTGGTAAAGCTTGCTGTCATTGTTTGGAGTCAATCCTCAGTCTATTTCTAATATCATCAACAAACTCAGAAAGACTGTTTATCAAGTCCAAATCAATGGACAAGATCATCACACACATAATAAAGCAGAAGACTGAATGTGCAAACTAAAGAAGCTTAACAAAGAGAAGGATTTGGAAATTAAAAAAAAAAACACTGAAGAAGCTTAAAATTAAGAAATTTTTTTAAAAGTCAGAAAATACAATGTTCAACAGGTTAAATAGGCTATAGAGATGTCATATTAGAAGATGGGACTGACAAATGAGCTATACAAATTATATTTGTTATACAAGCAAAGAAGTAGTGGTGACTTTAACTTAGAACTATTATTTTGTTCCTTCCCGCCTGCCATTCACTTTTAACTGTCTTCTTGCCATGTGCCAGATACTCCACTTACTGCTCAGCAGGTAGCAGCCTCTCAGGAAGTTCAATGTGCACTAAAGGGATCCTTTACAAAAGCAGAATGTACTCCACTAACAGTATAAAGTATGACCAGACAATCTGGGTTAATTTTTTTAAAACTCTGAAAAATATTAACTGTCTGGCTTCTCAAAATCCAACACAGCCCTGCTAGACTTACTGATGATTTTTACCCACATTCTTCAGATATGGATAATACTTTGGCTTAAAATGTTCCACTATTCTCAGTATACTGGGAGTTTGGGATGCCACTCTAAAAGAGGCAGGATCTTCTAAACAGCAGTCTGTATTTCCAATAGGCATTCTTCCTAGGAACATTAGAGTAAGATGCGGTAGTAAGGAGATCACAATAAAGTTACATCTAGGGTAAAATCCTTCCAAATCATCTTCTTCTCTGATTTAGGGTGAAGAGAGCTTAGTTAATGCTAAGAAGTTATATAAATTATACACAAGTATCTAAGAATACAAGGCTGGATTCAAGATAGGCTAAGACCAGACCCCAGAATCTAGATGCCACATACAAAATACTGGACTTTAACCCACCAGATAATCAAAAATCAAACAAAACAAAAATCTCAAGTCACAGGTGATACTGTGGTGGTTAGTATGATCAAATATCTTTGGGTTATTAATGGAATTCAGCACTTAGGAACAGATTGGGGCCTAGGGATGCATGTAAGAGCAGGAGGTAAAAAGTGAGGAGGAGACACTTTCAGCAGCTGGAGTTTCTACAACAATGGGGCAGCAAGGAGGGCTAACATGTTGGTGAACAATGGCTAGAGACCATTAGTTAGAAAATTATCCTGAAACACAACAGGTACATGTGACTTGTAGGCATTTCACTAGACTAGGGAGAAAGTAAGAAGATTTGCAAAAGAGTTTAAAATTCTGAATTTTCTTCCTAGTGCCCAAGACTTGACAGCCCAGTGGAGAACATCACATCACTCAGAGACAGTGAAAATGTCTCGGTCTATACTTGGGGCATGGTAACCTCAGCTCCCAATTCTCTTTACTCTTTTCAAATTTAACCTGGAACATCCTGTTCTTACAAAACCAAGCAGGTATGAAGAGTGCCATGGAAACTGGAAAAGTAGCAGTGAGGCTGTGAATCAATGTTTCTTTTACCTACCAATCGGTAAAGCTCAGTGATGCTGATGTCCTCTGGATCCACCATTGCATACTCTTTCCTAGGCACCAGGTCCAGTCCCAATTGTCTAGAAAACAAATTGCAAAAGTTTGGGAGAAAAGTCACCTCAGTGTATTACACTGAAAATAATTACTTTTACAACATCACCTTGATTGTAGATATATCACCCACTTCTCTCACCCACAGTTCTACCTTGAATAACTTGTTACTACAGTTAAGGTAGAAAACAGTGGAGTAGGGTAGGAACTAGATGTAGAAATAATTTAGTTCTGTAAACTGGAGTTGAGAGCGGGAAGGCTGAACTTTGGGATCTGACGGGGCACTAAGATAGCCTATCCAATGTGAGTCTCAAGCGACTTAGGCTAGAGGTCTGCATCCACGGGCAGTTCAAGGGAGAGACATTAAGAGAAACCCAGTAAAAGGAGAAAACAGAAATTAGAGCAGGACAGTTCTAGGCCTGAGGTGGAAAAGTGGCTTAATCTCTCATGTGAAGTATTGTTGGCTGCCATGCAGCTTACTGTGCCAAGAAGTATCGCAAGGTTATATACAAGTTCATAGGGACCAAGCATAGTAACTGACTTAGGATGTCTTGCTGAGGACAGAGGAATGCAACTGTAAGCCTGTTCTGGCTGGTTTCCCTTTGGTGACCTTAGTAATACTCTTCTTTAAGACACTCTCACTATTCAACACTGATACCAATGCCATATAACTGTTCCATCACCTTTACTATCCATTGTCATCCCAATGGCTTCACTATGTCCTTCTAATGCCCTGTAGACCAAAGCCAAAATGCCCTTGATCTACCAGACTACCCTCAATTTCCACACCCCAGGTCGCATGCTTAATTCCCTGAGAGTAATTTATTCCACATCCCTTCCGATCATCACTGCAATACAGAAGCCTTCTGGCATTACACTTCCAATTATAGACCCACACGTTCTTTGGTATTTAAAAAAAAAAAAAAAGAATCCTGAAACTCTTGCTCTTTTCAAAATCTCACTGAAGTTTCATAAATAAAATTTATTAATTCAGCACCTATTTTAAGCCAAGCCACACTGAGATATATTTGTTTTTAAAATTAGAAGACTATCATTTCCTTGAGAGTAGGAGCTTATCTTTCAGTACCAAAACACTTTCTTCATTTTCCGAAATGATGTTACTATTTGAGAAATTCAAAGTCACACATCCATTCCTCTAGTTCAACTCTCAAATCATAACAAGCACAGTGATCTGTCTGCAAAATATCCATGGCCTCCCCTGTTCTGCTTCCCCAGGGATGCTGGTAGATCTGTTCTCATTCTCGTCCCTTCCCCAGAGAAAACCACTGCACTGAAGGATAAGACATCATTGAATGGCAGGTCTACATTGCTGATAAAAGATTATCTAGCAAAGGAAAGAAAACAGATAACCACAAAGGAATCAAGGAGTTTGTCTTCCCAAAGCTCTTTCTATTTGCATCTTCCCTACCCACATTCTATCCTAGAAAGGCAGGGCAGAGGGAACAAATCATCTGATCATCTTCCCTTCCTTTTTTTTTTTTAATTAAGTTTATTGGTACATTTTATATACATAATGATCACATTCACCACAGGTAATTTGTACCTGGACAGGATATATCCTGATTGTAATTTTTTCCCATTCCTGTACCCTCCCTCCAACCCCTCTTCTCCTCCTTATTTACAAAAGCTTTGTTTCCATTTTTTCCTTCTTTTCCCCTAATGCTCATCTGACTTGCCTGCAGGCAGGCACCTGACCTCAGTACAATTCATCTATGGGCTGACCAGCAACTTATGAGAGGCTCGCATAAAATGTGCATTCCAAACAGGAGGAATAGCTATTGGCTGCCAATGAGATTCTTCCTTTGTAAATTTGATCTTGAAAATTCCAACAGCATTGGTCGTGTGGCATGAAAAATAAGCTATGTGAGAAGCAGCTGATGGACATCATTGCAGAATGAGTACGGATAAACTCTAGCACCAGAGCGTCTGGGGCAAGGGTGGGATCCAGTACCTTCCTGGACTTTCAGGCCTGGGCACAGATATTATGAAGCCTGACTTACCAACTTCTACTGGCTTCCTACAGTCCCAGCTATGTGGAAAGACTCTCATTTGTTTCCTTTTGGCTTTGTCAATTCCTAGGTATAATCATAGGATTAACCACACACTGTTAGAGGTTTCTTAGCTCACAGAATATAATCAGAGCAATGCTGTACAAAGAATATGGAGAGATGAGAAAAGACAGGGAGAGACAAGACAGAGGAAGACCACATGGGATATGGGAAGCCAGGAGTTAGTCAAGGAGAAAGGGTCAGATTTCATCAACTCAGTCACTAAACTACATCAGGAACAAAGGATGAATGGATTCTCCCTCTCATATAATCTCAGCAGGAACTCAAAGGACATCACAGTCCTCTATGGGAGACAGAAACATGTACCATCCATCACTTTATGCCTGAGGATACCAGTGAGAACATAGTTTTTGCTGATCCCATCAGGGAACAAGATGGATCGTCTCCTCCTCCACCAAGCTTCCTCCATCCAGAGCACTTCTCTTCACCAGTGCGACACACACCTCAAGATTGAATACATTCCTGATTTATGTTCACCCAGAGACTAATATGTAGAGAAATAATTTTGCAGGACAACCTGATCTAGTTGAATAGGCAAGGGAATTATCTTAATTGGTTTTCCACTTAGCATTCTTCTATAAGAAAACAAACTGAGATGAGGATTTAGCTCAGTGGCACCGTGCCTGCCTCGAAAGCACAAGGTCCTGAGTTTGATTCCTGATACCCAAAAACAAACAAAAAAAAAAAAAAAAAGAAAAAGAAAAATTGAAGAACAAGATAAATGTACAATCTTTATGCTGTAAATTATTTTAAGATAAGCAGTCAACGAAATTCAAAGAAAACAGAAAAGGGGTTCAGAAAAGTTCACAAATTTGAGGATGATTTAAATAAATTATACTGTTCATATTCATGCATCAATGTTTTGCCAACTTACCATAAATTAGCCATAGAACTACCAAAGTACTACAAGCTAGAACTCATGTAAATCAAAATGTGAGTCATGATTCAGTCATAATTAATGATTTTCCTCCTTCCCTTCAGCCATCACCTTCCTTCCTTAAACTAAAGAGCATCATTTTCTTGCCTGCTCTGTATTTCCACATTACTTTTGATAAGCTAACTTCACCCAACTTCATTACTGTTTACAAACTTGTTTATTTTTTCATGAGGACAATAATGATCAAGAGACAATTATAGTTAAAAGTTTTGCAAAATAATACAGCAATACATGGAATTCGGGCAGCACAGGGCCAATTCCCATAGCCTCTAGAGCCTCCCTTTCCAGCAGCACTTGGATGCCCACAGTAAGAGCAAGCTCAGATCCAGTTCTGGCAAACCTAGTTCTCCAGCTGGCACTGTGTGTGGAGTCACTTCTTCCTGGAGCTGAAGTCATTCTGGGATCCTCTCGTGCAGCTCACTCCTTTGCCGGATGAAGTATTAAAGTTAAGAACATTTCAGGAATGCTTCCGGTCTTTAAAAAAGTAGAGCTCTTAGTACAGTGTTCTTGCACCATGTTACGCTTCACTGGCAGCATTTCTCACAAGGGGTGAATCTTCCAGAGATAGATAAATAGTGCTATGCTATGCATTGTTTGTCAAAGCATGAATAGCACACCATAACCAACAAGATACCAGAAGTACTGGGGGTGAGATGGAGGTTAAAGTATCTGTAGTATCTGACATTCTGGCAGGAATGAAACTGGCTTCTGATAAAGAGACTTCCTATGGTCAGGGGAAGGAACGTTCTTCTTTCAAAGGGGTTTTTTCCAGATTCAGTAAGACGCAGATTTATGCTTGGTTCCCTTCCTGATATTTTCTCCTTTGCTGTCTGCTTTTCTTTTTTTCTGTTGCCCTAATATCCCTAGTATCCCAAATAGCAAACAGCAGCTTGGGAAGAAGAAAGACAGGGATACGGCCTTGTAAGTTGTTAAGCAATCGTTTCAGTGCCTTCAATTTATACTTTATGCAACCCTAGGATCATAGGCAAAGTTAGCTGATTCTAATTTTTCACTCTTTAATTAATACTTATGGGTAATATCAGTCTTGGTCAGAGTTTTCAGTGGTTAGATTTACTACTTCAGTGCTTGGTTGTTATTTTAAATAAGTCCCCACACTTTTATTTCAAAGTAAATCTTGGTCAAAAACAGCAGTTCTCCCAAGCAGCCTCTCAAGGTGGCTCAGACGCATGCCCAGGATGAATCGCAGCAATGCCAAGAGGCCCAGAGGTCCACTTGCCCTAAGACTTCCAGCACAAACTGCTAGTATCACTCTCTGTCTCTCTGCTCACACTGGTGACCTACACCCTGACATGGAAGAGGTATACATAAAAGTAAATAAATATGCCAAACCTAGACTACTGGAAAGCGAGACCCATTTTAGCCAGGAGCTGTAGCTAACAAGTCCCTGAGAACACTTCCCTTTCTGTGAGCACACCGTCGAACCAGACAGCAAAGAGCATCTCAGTGCTGCACCAGACCTAGGGGAAGTGGCTCTTGGTTCCATCAGTGACAGTGTACACAAGCCTCTGCCAGGGAAACATGGGAAACCTTGTGTGATTTCTTCCATGGACCTTACTGTGTCCTGGCTCACACCTGTATCCCGCTGCTCTGTTCGCCCCCAGAGAGCACTGGTAATGGTCAATACTCACTCATTGCCCCAGTCCAGGCGAGCAGTAATGTGGCGCTTGATGTCTTTCATCCGGTCGTGGGTGAGATGGCCAACCAGCACCTGCCGCCGCAGATCCAAGATTTCATTCATGATGTGCCACAGCCGATGGAAGAGATCACCTTCATTTCTCTGAAAAACACACAAATGTGGAGATTTGGCAGCAGTCCCCATGCTGGGCTGTAGGATAACCGGAGAGAAGGGAGAAGGTGGCAATTCCAGGATACCTCTACCCGGTTGAGGTGCTGTGATCAGATTCTCTATCAGGGGACTAAGTCTTCCCTCACTGTCCTCAAGTGCAATCACTGCTCTACCTACTTTCACCCAAGCTTCACAATGCTGCTCTCCTGTCCAAGAAGCTAACATCACTTCTCAGACTCTCCAACACAGACAATGTATTCTTGTTTCTCACTACACCTCCACACTTGGGCTTAGCCTGTTTTCTGCACTTTGTGAATGCTGCCTCATTTCCCACCTCATGTGCTTCTTTCTTTAGCTCAACCCACATTCTACTCTCTTTCAGGGCTCAGCCTGGCTTCCACTTCCATCAGGCAGTCTTCCCTGAGAAATCTTCCGCTCATCCTTTCCTCACTTCACTAAGCCATGGCTGCATGGAACTGGAGCCAATGAAATGGAAAACCCTGTTGTGCAATCACTTCTTGCATACTGGTCTTCATGCTTTCCCAGCAGAGGTTGGTCACACAGAGACGCAGATGGATTTTCACTGCCATTGTGTGCTCAGTTTAGATCTTTGAAAAGATGGTGCTTTCTTTTTTTACTTTTTAAACAATTGGGTAGATTCACGATAATCTCCCATGAAATTCATTAAGCTCCATGGCCTAGGAAAGAAGATAAGTTGAACTCCTGGCTTTAAATTCTAATCTTGCCACTTCCACTACAGTTTCACGGACTTTGAGTATGAGTTTTGGCATCTGTGCAACAGAGCAGTGTATCTTCCTATGAGGCTGCAGTGATGGTTGAGACTAACTGCCAACTTGACTGGCTTGGGAGCCACTCCTGGGTGTGTCCAAGTGGACCTCGGCACTATATATGGTCCCTTGGCCCCTTCTTCTCTGGCACTGCTGCCCTGCTCTGCTTTCCAGCTGCGATGAACAACAAGCTTTGTTCTATCACGCTTTTCTGCCATAATATTTCTGCCTTGGAGCCCACCAGTAATAGACTGAAATCTCTGAAGCCCTGAGCTGAATTAAACCACTCTTCCTTCAAGCTGGGGGTGGCAGGTACTGTATCTCAGTAACAGGGAAGCTGACCAATAGAGTTGTTTAATAGATTGCTGATAACATATGAGATGATACCACCATAGCACAGTGGTAAAGAGCACCTCTTAGAGCCAAATGACTTTGACCTGAATTCCAATTTTGCCATTTACTGGCTATAAACCTTTAGTGATATGTTCAATGTCTTTGGGCTTATTTCCTTGTCCGTAAAACAGTTATCACAGTATCTAATTCATTGGGTTCTGAGGATTAATGAATTAGTATATGAAAACTCTGATAACAAGTAAATATCATGTAAATATTAGCTGTTAATAGTACTATCACTGTTTGGGCTTAGCGCATAGTAAGACCTTCATGAAGAATTTTCTTCACCAAAATCAAAAACACACATCTCTTACCCTGAAGACATTAAGGTACACCTTATATAATTATTTACCCCTCATCTTTTTTAACCAGATACTATGCTTTTACTTTTTACAAAAATTATTAGTAGACTTACAGACACAGTGCTATGAAAATGTTGAGGTTATGATCCATCTAAAGTCCTCTATAGCTATAAGCTACAGGTTCTTTGTGATGGGTAAAGAAATTTAGTTGTAATATAGTTTCTTATTTTATAAAGCAGTGACTTGTTTTCTGCTTTATCAATACTTAGTGTCTTGAGGAGTTTTCATATGCTGTCCAGGACAGACAAATCTGCCAGAGGAACAAGAAGCATTCTCCAGAATGCCATCCCTGAACCCTTGAGATATAGATACTCTTGCTCACCTCTCAACACCTAAAGCACTTTATTGAGCCTGTCTATTACTTCTTCCTCCTTTCTCATGTTGTGCACTCCCTTAACAAGCCATTACAGGGGCACTGCACCATAACACTCTCGTAATTAACCACTAGGTGTCTGTGTCTTCCATGTGGCTCCAACCTCACAACCACAGTGGCTGCGCCTGCCTTTTGTGGCCCCTTCAGGTGCAGAATGAATGAATGAAAACCGTTGTTTATTTGTGTTACTTTCTGTAAACCTCAAGAAGCAGGCACCGCTTAGGTCATACGGAAGAATAAGCAGGGAAGATCAAAGACCATGTGAGAAAATCAGCGATAGGAAGAGAAAGTCAAACTATTAGATAAGAAAAATCACAAAGAGAAGTCAAATCTCATGCAGCGAAGGAGGAGCCAGCACCCACTTGAATGGACTGTGACAGTGAGAGGGTCGTGCACCTCTCTCAGGGAAGCATTCTACGCTTGGCCAGCAGGGTGGACTTGATTTTTTTGTGTCTCCTCTAGGATTTCAACGTAAGAGAATGCTGGGAAGGAAGCAGGATCCTTTATAAAAATAAAAAGCAAGTGGGTCAGCTTCCTCTTTAGGGAAGAAAACTCAGAAGAGATGGATCACCGCCGTATTATAGCCCTGCCCATCAAACTTGCCCTGCTATTCTAAGAAAAAAGTACACATCTGACTGGACATCTGGTCATAAAATTATAGTTCACAAAAACTGGATTTGAAAAACTGTTAGCTTTGAAAGCTATGAAATATTTATAGCTATTCAGAAATACAGAAATTTTTTGACTTAGTGTTGAATGAAAAGGTATGGTACAATTGTAAAACACTTAGAATAAGATAATATCTAGAAATTCCTGTAATATATCAGAAACGTAGCAAAAAGTTAATTGTATTTTCATATTTTAGAGAATGAGTAAGTTTTTATTTGCCTTAAAATGCAAACAGCACTGGTTTCAGCAGCAGACCTAGATTTAGATTCAGGCTTTACCACTTAGCATGGGACTCTGGATAAATCACCTGTCATAAGATTCAAGAATGAAAACTACCTGGCAGAGCCCCAGGGAATAGAGATGTAAAACAGCTCAGAGCCTTCACCAGAGTACTTGGTAAAAGATGAATGCTGTATTTCTCCTAAACCTGTTGTGGTAATATTACTGATATTTTATTAAGTGCCTTTTTTTCTTGGTACTGGGGATCGAACTCGGGTCCTTGCGCTTGGGGGGCAGGCGGTGGAAAGACTGAGCTAAATCCCCCGCCCCTTACTAAGTGCTTTTTTAAAGGGCATGATTTAGGCCCTTACCAAAGTTATTTAAAAGAGCAACTAGCATTTCTCAAGCATTTACCATACACTTTCATACAAAGTGGCTGACATATAAAATTTCACATACATTGTCTTCATCAAACATCTTTCAGTGAAGAGGGTAAGTGCTTTACAACTATTGGAAGAGAACATGTACAATACTCTAAATACATTCAAGCATGATGAACTTGAACTACACACTTGGCACAAAACATTTACAACAAGAAAAGAGACAGTAAAAGGTCCAACATAGCCAAGTTACTTCATTCCCAGTATCCAAACTCTAATTTAATCTTTGAGTTAGACTTGTGTTTGCCCCTCATATAACTGCATTCCAGTAGGCAGGGAATCTGTGATTATGCTTGTTCTTCCCCATTACTCCAAACACTGGGAGGAGAAGAGATTACTTTTATTAGGAGCTCACAGCACATAGATTTTCAAGCCAAACAAGTCTGAGCCCAAAATAGATGCTTGCAACCTCAAAAGCAGGTAAAAATAGTTAGATAAGATAGAGTAAAAAAGGAATTCAACTGTATTCCCCACTCGTCACTACATGAAAGGAAAGTTTCAGGTGCTTTAGCTCAACTGACAGACAACACTTCTTACACTATCATTATTTTTATAACTCTCATATGTTGGGTATTTCGGATGCAGTGGTTCAAATAGTTCACACAGTTTCTCTGTTCATGTTAGTGTCATGCACAATGTTACTTTAAATCAACTAATACTCAGATTTTATATTCTTTACAACATAATTTTAAAAAAAAATCTAAAAGGGAGATCTGCATTTCTATAGCACTGCCCCAGAACAGTCTTTGGGTAAATAACCTGATTTTGTGTTTACAAAGACTACATTCAGGCAATTCATTCAAGATCTAAGATTGTCTAGTGGATTTGTCTCATGAGTTCTACAACCATCAACTCCAGGAAGGTATGGCCAGGGAACCAAAGGGTTTCCACAGCCAACATTTTAAGATTATCTTCTCCCAATGAAATATCCTACTGCATGTTAGAAATAACAGAATATAAACCATCATGCTGTGCTAATGACCCTCACTAATTTGGATTTTCTCTTTGATGGACTGTTTCAAATCAGTCTGTCAGGATAAATACTCCTTTACATTCTGAAGAGATCCTTCCCAGTGATTAAGCTGCTCTAGAAATTTCTTTGACAAGAAAAGAAATAAACCACATTTATCTTCCTCAAAATATCATCACTCACAGACTTCCGCATACACAATGGTTCTGAATAAGAGCACCAGATTCGCCTCTGAACTCCAGCCCAGTGACTTTCTAATGACAGAGACCCCCTGTCTGAGGTTTTGCTTTCCTAAGTTTCAGTTTCCCACAGTCAACTGAAGTTTGAAGATATGAAATGGAAAATTAGAAAAATAAACAACTTGTAAGTTTTAAATAATTTTCATTATACCATATTATAATAAAGTTCACCTTTTTACATTAATTAGTGTTTCTCTCTTAATGTGGCTAATTTATAAGTTAACCTTTATCATTGGTATATCTATTCAGGGTTCTATACTATCCACCAAGGGTTCACAGAGGTGTGAATATGTATTCCTTACAGTAAGGTGAGACCCCTGTACTTGGTCTATTTCAAGAACTTCACTTTCTCACTTTTCTCATGTGTAAGCTGGAGATGACCACAGTTAGTATTATCTTGAGGGGCTATAAGGATTAAATGAGATTCTGTATGTAGAGTACTTCCTATGGGATTTGCCTGATTTTAAATGCATGTGCCATTTAATCTTTTGTTTTGGGGGGGGTTTTGGTTTTTTGAGGCATGGTCTCCCTTTGTAGTTCAGGCTGGCCCTGAACTCACTATGTAGCCCAGGTTGGCCTTGAACTCTGGGCACTCCTCCTGCCTCAGCCTCCCAAGTGCTGGTATTAGAAGCATGTGCCAGCACGCCCGGCTCTCCCTTTAATCTTAATTGTTAACTTGTGTGGGGCCACTAAATTCACTAGTTAGCTAAACCTCTTTATGTTCACAGCTGAATGTACTGTTAAGAGGTGGGGTCCAGCTGGAAGTGGTCACTGCAGACATGGATCTGGGAGAACACATCTCTTGCTGGCTCTCTTGACCTGTGCTCTGCTTCTCAGCTGCCGTGAACTGAGCAGCCTTGCTCCACCACACCCCTCTGCCATGATTATTTCTATCTTAGAGCCAGCTGACCATGGACTGAAACCACTGAAACTGTGAGCCAAATTAAACCATCCTTTAAATCTGGGGTGTGAGGTTTACTCCAAGCAATATAAAACTTGACCAATAAAGTTCTTAATAATGTAATTAGTCATACTAAATATATATATATATATATATATATATCTAAAAAACACTGATATTTTTCAAGAAACATAATTTCTTCAATAGATTTAGAATATTCTCATTGATTCTTATTAAACAGTTATCATTTACAGTGTATCTGAATTATACAGTTAAAAATGATAAAATACTAAGTTGTATTGAATATAAGTTCATGTACTTGAAAATTAAAAATTTTCATCAAGTCCAAAACTAGGCTTAAACAACCCTATTTGGCTAAATGTCAGGAAAATTACCTTTACATTCATTCATGTGGTGCTGAAATATAATGTATAAAATGTATGCTCAGTGGACACCGAGATTATAACAAGACCACAGCTCACTAAGATTTATATCCCTGATTCCCCAAGGATTATTAGTAAATTCCAGCAGGTGCTCAAGTTCTCATCAGTGCTTTTATTCATATTTAGATATTTCTTAAGCTAATTCTCTACACAGAAAATCATACCATTAAAAAGTTACCTACCACATAGAGCTGCTTCCACATGGTTCCCCAGTCCCTTAATGTGGATGTCATTTCTGTGATAACAGAGTCTTCAGTAGGAATAACCATTTCAAATTGTCTGTGAAATTAAAAGAGAAAAAGCATACTTGAGAATACAACAGAAAATAATTTTGGTTTGTTTTTTTCACCCTCTAAAAGATAAACTAGGAAAGAGAGCTGTTCAGCTATTTAGGTTCTGCCGACAATAACCAGGATTTGATTTGGAGCTTGCAGGAGGAATGCTATGTGTGTGATGATGGTACAATGTCCAAGGGACCAGCCACTT
Source organism: Heterocephalus glaber (assembly GCF_053883595.1). Lineage (NCBI taxonomy): Eukaryota > Metazoa > Chordata > Mammalia > Rodentia > Bathyergidae > Heterocephalus > Heterocephalus glaber. The sequence continues at coordinate 17,440,303 of NW_028258156.1, read as the reverse complement.
CACCGAGATCAAGTCTGCACGGTGCTCTGGAGAAGGAATGACACAAGAGTTCTGCTCTAATGACAGTCTGACCACTAAATAACAACTCTTTTAACCTTTCCAAGCCCAAAGGCCTTCATCTGTAAAATGAAGTCACCAGGCAACATGAACTCTGAGGTGACTTGTGCTTTCAAGTGCTATGACCAAAGGACTCAAAGGAGGTAAAAGAAAAACTGTTCAGGCATCAGCATGCAATGGATGTGAACACTCAAACTAACCCAGTGTCACAAACAACGAGACACTGAGATACTTAACATTCACTTGGGCTCATTAATCCTTCATTTAGCTCATTTGTGAAAAGGGTCATGAAAAATCATTAGTATTAGTAGTAATGATTAGGGTAATACAGTCTTTCTGTCTCTACTCTAAAAGTTGGAAATTATACTTGGAAATTGTTTCTGCCAATGTTTTGTAGGGTATGTATGGCTACCCCAAAGTTGAGAAGAAACACAAGGAGATAAGGAAAAAAGAGGAAAATTTTATTTGCCTTTTATATCCTGCCTGCTTTTGACATATAATGATCTTTTCTTCATCTCTAGTTTTTTAAAATCCTTTTTCATTTTTGTATAGATTAAAGTAGTTAAGTAGCCGTCATTATCATTCCATCTCAAAAGAATAATACCAGCTATATCTATAGGGACTTCTTCATTTTAGTAAATTTTTCTCAAGGACAACATCTAATATGTAAAAGGTAATAGCCTATTAGATACTGAGCCAGGTTGTCTCAATGATCAAGGGAAAATTATTTAACATGAGGCTAATAACTGCTTCCTAGTTGATGTTATATCCAAAGTAAGTATAAATGTCTTTTGTAAAATCTTCTTACAGAAGTATGGGAACTAAAATCTTTCCTTGGTTCCAGCACCAGTACAGCTCCATCTCATTTATATCTCTACTAAGATACCTGCCCCAAGGATATTTCTCTTCTTTCTACCGCTAAAAATGTAAAATAAGGATTTATAACTAGAAGAATAAATAGTAATATTTGAACTGTAACAAATATAGAACCTTGTACTGAGTCTACATATGACATTTCCCAGTGGTAGTGCACTTACTTTGCTTTAGAAGCAGCTGTTACCCTTTAAATGATGAATGCTTGAAGATGGAGATTATAAAATGATCCTATACCACCTCAAGGAGGGAACAGTGAATTTCCAGGAAAACCTGACATCCTACTCAACACTTTAAAAGTGCCATTATCTCAGCAAGAATTGAACAACACAGGAGAGGCCTCATTGGTCACAAAATGTAATTTAATTTAAGGACCCCTATCAGTCTTGTATTGCTCTGAAGACCCAGGCAAAAACATAAAAATAATTTGTTCTGTGGGAAGGTGATTTGGGGATTGTCCAAACAAAAAGTAAATTTTTAAGCCAAAATTGTCCTTTTTAGGCAAGGCAGCTATTTCCTATTAATCATACAAAAACTAAAACCAGTACTCTAATAGTCTGTCATAAGTAGTTGCCCTGTTCAATTATTCCGGGACATACTTTGCAGCATCTTTAAAGTGGACAGTCATCAGGTTACAAATCCACTTAAATAAGAGAGGCAATATTAAAATCCAAAGAGGTTCCTCTCTGGGAAAACAAGTATCTGGCAATACATGGCCTCGAATGCTTTCAGGCCCACATTTTTCTTTCAGTAATAGTCCCAGACACTTGGGTCTAGACCAATTCTAGAAATTATTCTTTAGAAAATGAAGTCTGACCTAGAGCTCTTCTGCTGTAAAATGCTCATCATGCCTGGCGTCAGGCAAAGAACCCATAAGCAAATCTGGAATTTGCACAACCAGATTTGGAGACACCTTTATTACAATTAAACTTTGTTGGAGCTCATAGAAGGGATCCAGATCTATACACGAGTTTAAAAAAAGAAAAGAAAAAGATGACAGTACTTATTTTAAACTATATCCCATTCCAACTGAGTTTGAAGGGCGAAGTAAACCAAATAATATCATTTTTGCAAGCACAGCCTTCTTTCTCTTCCTTAGAGTGTTGAGTCAAGACTCAACAGACTTGAGGGGGGTTAAGGATGGTCATGGGTAAAGGTAACAAAAAGGATGGGGCTGCAAGGGCTTGCTCACACTTTAAGGGACAAGGTACAACCTGGAGTATTCACACTGCCAAGCCTGGGGCGGAAAAAAAGAGCCAGCATTGACTAAAGTCATTTCTGAGTCTCCCTCTAGTTCACTTGAGGGTGGCTGGACAGAGTCAAAACTAGTGGGGACAACTTCAAAAAGACCAATTCTCTCCTTGACACTTCTAGTGACTTACAGCTTTTACAGTATAAAGAGGTTACTAGTAGCAGTGGTATATATTAGTACAAAATTTATACTTTTAAACTATTATTTCAAAAATTATACTACTAACAATAAATAATATTGTTTAAATTAGCTGACATATACAAAGTGGGATCAAAAGCTATGGTGAATGTTTACATTTTTTTTCTTTTAATTACAGTAAAAGACACATTGCCATTAATTCTCAAAATACTCCAATTGGGTTTCAAACAGGGTTTTTTTGACACTTTCTGAAGCAGTTCTAGAGGTCCTCTTTTGTGTGTCTTTTAGTTGCACTGTCCTGGCTGCCTTGATGTACTGAATTGATTCAAAATGTTTACCTTTCATGGTGGTTTTGACTTTAAGGAAGAGTGAAAATGGAAAAGCCAGGAATAAGGTGGATGAGGACACATTGTAATGTTTTTATAAGCCTGCCTTTCCATTGCATCACACCTTGTGTCATGGCTTGTGTTTAGATGTCCCCCCAAAGCCTCATGCAGATGAGGTGGGACTTTCTCTTTCAGAGGTGGCTGAATCTGGAATGTGCGATGCTGGGATTAAGGGTTTGTGATTACTAAACCACTGGTTTGGCACCACCCTAATCCCAGGAAAAAAGGAGCAGAAAGACTCTGTTAAGGACCCCTCCATCCTTTTGCTATCATGTGGGTGCCATGAACTGTTTCTCCTCTGTGATGCCCCTAGGCCACACGTCACTCTGCCTTGGAGCCAGCCGATTATAGACTGAAACCTCTACAGACTACGAGCTAAATAAACCCTTCACCCTTTAACTTTGAGTGTCAGGTATTTTGTCTTAGCAACGAGAGAAAAGTAACTAAGACACCTTGTAAAGACACTCATCCAAGGAGAATGAAGTCTATACAATAAACCAGAAAAGAATATCTATCTTAGAATGAATGATCTGCTCATGTAAACTACTTAAATAGGCAAGCTGTCTTCTTTTATCCAGCAGTATCTTATTTGAATGGTGTTATCCTGAGAGCTGCTTCCAATCATTTTAGAAATAGATGGGGAAAAAATTTAAGCATATATGTAATCCTAAGTGATCAACGCACTCACTCTAACAAGGTGTTTCTCTAAAGCAGAATAATGGCTTTATGAAGTGGTCACCCAAGGATATGGTTATGATGGTTACGATGGTTATGAGGGTTATGTGGAAAACATCAGGTGTGGCTTCTATTTTTTGGTACCAGGGATCGAACTCGGGTCCTTGCGCTTGTGCAGCAGGCGGTGAAACCACTGAGCTAAATCCCAGGCCCCAAGTGTGGCTTCTTATAATCAGTGGGAAGTCAAGGAAATTCCTGGGTTTTGAGGCAATATGACTCAGCATTTTATGGGCCTCACCACTGTGCTTCTCTAAACAGCAGGAAACTAAAATGAACCAAGTCTTCCTGCTTAAATTCAGTTCCTTCCATGATTTGTGGGCAGGGAGACACCTCAGTGCCCTGGGTCATGCCATTGTCCAGCACACACATGGGTTAATTCTCTCTCCCAACTGCTTTAGTCAGTGTATTTTCAGCAAATAACACAGACAATGGTATAATCTTGTACAGTTCATTTTTAAGACAGTTATTAAGCCTCTCAAATTCCAAAATAGCTAATGGTTTTGTGAAAATCCTCTAATATTAATAAAACCCATTTCTTACCCTTTATTCTTTACACAGGCATTTTTCAAATGAACATAGCTGGAAGGAAATATACCCTGGAAGAGAAAAGATGAAGGTTATGGAGCTGTGTTTTAAGGCAAGGTAGGTTTCGCAGTCCTATGTACAGAGCACAATCACACAGCAGGACAGGACAGGGACAACATCCCCATCACATTCGCTAGGCCTCTGTGCCTTGTATCATCTTTCATTTTCTACTACCAACTCCTTTACACATTTAAATTCTCTGAAAAAAACAAAAATCAATGAAAAAATTCAATCTCATTCCACAAATACACTTTGTAAAAGAAAATTTAAAAATTCAGAAATTCTACATAAAAACCATATAGATGAGAATTGTTAAATACTGCATAGTTTTAAAAGACATTTTTGGTTTTTTTGTTTGTTTTAATTATTCTTTTTCTTCTTCCTCAAATATTCATGATTCTATTTTAAAAATATATACATTTTTAAAACCCACTGAATTTGGAGACAGTTTCTGTATTTTATGTATCACAGAAGATCTCTGATGACAACACACAGCAATTAATCACTATGCTGCCATTCTGATGGAACAAAAACTAAACAAAAGAAGCCATGCTAGCTTAAAGCTTTGTACTGAGGGAAAATAACAGGGCAAGAAAATTGCTCCTTTGTTCTAAATGGGACATCGAAAGAAACAGCAACAACAAAATGAGCATCAATTTTATTGTCTATTAAGTGACAATATCCTCTGATGAATTTCTGATGTATAATCAAATGACAGACTCAATTAAATATTTACGAAAACAAATGTCATTCGAACATGTTATTGCTATTGTGTATCCAAGTCAAAAGTAAAATTTAATGAGAAAAATTCTACATATTCAATAGTAGTAAACATGGATATAGATTTTCCTTAAAAAATCTTTTTTTGGTAAAATTTTAAATTTACCTCAATGTGTTAAAAGTAACAGTTATAATTAATTATAATAATAATTAAAGAACTTGAGGCTTATTATATGTCAGTGTAGTCACAGAGAAATTACAATAAATTTTTCCTCAAACATGCTCTAGATGAATAAACACTGAAGCTATATGCCCTGCAGCTGTCCCAGAAAAAGTTTAAACGAGGGCTAACATTAAAATTTGTGGACCTGACTTTGATCCCCCCTACCGAAAAAAGAAAATTTGTGTACACTTTTGTCCCTTACATTGTCCTTTAGGCTGATCTAAAATAATGAAATGAAGTAATTAAACACGGTTGAATGTTGCAGCAAAACTGTACTTAAGCAAAAAAACAAGTAAAAAGTTGGTATCTTACACTGTATTTTAAGAATTGCAAAAGACAGTTCCTTATCTACAATGCTAATGAACCTAGAATTAAGCACAACATGAATATAACATATAAGAAAATATTAGAGTCTGGGAAGTATGGATGGAAAATGGGGCGATTAGAGTAAGGTAGAAAAGAGATATTAGTAAGAATTAGTGTCAAAATCACAAACTACTCAACTCAAAGATAAACAAAAATCCTATTACTTCCTGCTATAAATCCTGAGGGTTTGTATGACTATATAGTCATATAATGAATCTTAGTGTCTATCTAGAATAGTACTAGAGATGGGCATTTTTCTAATATGGATTTTCCAGTTTCAGCTCCCCAAACACAAAAGAACCCTTAACATGTCACTAAAATAAACTTGTTTCTCCACACCAGCATTTTATAAATGATACTACAGAAAACTTAAAGATTAAATATCTCTATTCAATATTTCTTCTGGGTTATATGTATATTTCCCCTGCCTGAATTTTATCTCTCAGAGAAACTAATACTTCAAAAAGATTCTGTTTATATATAATGAGCTTATTAAGGTCTTCTCAGTACAATTTTTAAGAGCTATACAGGATTATCATTTGAGCAGCATATTTTCACTGTAATCCAAGTTCAAAGGAATTTCCAAAATTATGAAAATCTGTACTACCACTTTGCATTTCAATTAAAAGTACCAACTTTAATTTCAATTGTACAATAAAATAATTTAAATACTTATCTTTTTATAAAAATAAGTTTTTACCTTGATATTTGGGTTTTTTAAGGCAAATCCTCTGTACCAACCTGTGGAGAAATAATTAGTTATATTTTTATAAACCATAATATTTTCAAGATAACAAAAAATTGATCTGTTCTTTGCCAATGCAATCCTATCATACATGTAAATATTCTATGTATACAAATAGTAGTTGTCAGCTAATACTAGATAACAGCTCAAGTAACTATTAGTGTATTTTAGTATTATCCTGTCTGTAAAAGTTTATCAGAAATTTACATAACTATAGACATAATAGAAATCAAGGTTTTAGAATGGAGCACTGGGACTTAAATTTTGGCTCTGGTATTTAATCTACGGCAAGTTGTCATTTCTCCCCATTTTATAAAGGTCACATTATTTCTAAGAGAAATTCAAGAATCTGCACAAGATTGAATATATTTACAAATTCTGCTTGCCTAACTAAAAAGCACAGAATCTACCACCAAAAAATAGTGCTAGACCAGCTGTTATGCAATGAGTCTGTACATCATCACACCCACCGTTAACTTAGGTTAGGATCAGTACCGTAAGCATAGGAAAGCCAGGTCTCCCCTCACCAGAATTAACTGGCACACCTTCCCCAGCCTCATCAGCACAGTTTCTCAGCAACCCGAGCTCCTTATCATGTATTCTGTATAATCTCTATTACTTCAGCTCAGTTTTACAATACTACTGTTAAGAAGAAACAAGTCTTTTTATAATTTAAAGCAAATATATGGTGTGTATATATACATAGATGATTAATATATAGCCCAATGTAACTGTAATATTCTCAGATTGTATTTTTTTTTTAAGTTTAGAAACCACTTTGCTTATGGGCAAGAACTTATTTTGTTATGTAATAAATGTTCTATCTATCTAACTGAATTTTTGACTAAACTTTTGAAAACAAATATTTGAGTTTTGTATTTAAACATTTTTGTTCCTCATAAAACATTTTCTTAAAAGAATATTCAGTACAGTACTATAAAATATCACCCCTAATATTTTCAAAATAAGTGTGATGAAAGGAGAATTAATGGAAAATCAGAATCTTTGTATCTCAGGGTTTATTACTGCCTGACAAGGACAGATTCAAGAAATATATTCATTTGTAAATCATTATTCTAGTAGAAACCACAACTTTTTGAGAAGTACAGAAATGTCACAAAGAGTTTCTATCCAATTACACTGTACAGAAAAGTTTTTAGATTATGCATCACTTCCATTACATTTGGGGCACATTTACATGCACCAATTCAAAATCAATTTTATATCCACCTGAATACATAGAAGAAATAAACAAAATGCATCCAATAATAACACAGGAAACCTTATTATATTTTTAGAGGTCTCAGCTGCAGTGGGCAGAATAACCATCCATATCCATGTATCACCATTTAGTGCCAGGCTCTAGCTAAATGTAGTAATTCTGCTTGGGGGAACACAATTTAATCTATGATGAAACTTGGTAAGATAGAATGTTATCATATTATAAATTCCTGGTAAGAAAAGCCTTCCAGCAGGAAAATGGATATTTTTGGATATATGAATAGCACTCTATAATATAGTCGTTCTGTTAACAAGAATTTTTAAAAAACAATCATTTTATATCTTTTTTAAGAAGTAGGACTTAAAGATGTTTAAGGAGAAAAGTTTGAGAATATATTAAGTACCTTTAGTGAATTACCTGCTACATAAATTAACAATGATCATTCAAAGTCATATAACATATTCAACTAACATTTCAAAAGCATTGAATAATTTTATTCCAAATTGAGGAAGAAAAAAGACTAGATTGAGTAGATAGCAAGACCTCAGTTTCTTCCCATCTGTGGGGAGGAGGCAGGCGGAGTCTAGCAGACTTTTGAGATTCTGAGAAAAGCCTTCTAGTGTGGTATTGAGTCCTGAACTCCTACAAATAGGGCAGCTTCAACTGCTTTCTATGTTGCCATGTGATAACTGTAAGAACACGGTATTAGAAAAAAATATGACCAACTCAAAAACACCAAATATTGCTTTTCCATTAGCGAAATGCAAAACCACAAGGACACATTTCATAAATATGTTTTGCTATGATTACTGGAAAAGGTCTACAATTCAATAGAGGTAAGAAGAGAATATGTAAACTTGTTGAAGAGTCCTATTTCCAGGAGGTGATTCACACAAGCACAAGCAATCAGCATGAGGCCACTCACCATCACACTTCTCCAGGATCTGAACCGTATCTCCAATTTCCAGGGACAGGCCGTGTGGGATGGTTCCTCGAAAACTGGCAATAACTGTAAGAAATGATACAGACTATGTGAAGGCAATCGTGGCAGTTACAGCCACTTATACTGCTTACAATTAAATGTCACTGACTACAAAAAAAATGAATGTGAATAGGAAATACACTTTTATAGCTAGAATCTGCTGTCACTTTACATATATATATAGTTGTTTAAATTATTTAAATTATTTGTTTGTACATATTTGTAGTACATTATGGTTACATTCCTTGTGGGGAGTTAGTACATGTACATAACGCTTCTTTTTTTTTTGGTACTGGGGATCGAACTCGGGTCCTTCTGCTTGCACAGCAGGAGGCAAAACCACTGAGCTAAATCCCCGGCCCTCTTCTTAATTCTTTTTCTCATCCCCTTTCCCTTTTCTCTCTCCCTACTCCATCCATCTCCTGATTCCCTTCTTTTATTTTTTTGTACATGTTTGCAATGCATAATGTTTACATTCCTTGTGTGGGGTTAGTACATGTACATAACACATTTTGTATTTTTTTAAAAATCATTACATTTATATGCTTTGCCAACTTCAACTTCTTGGTGAAATAAACATTATAAATATGCATTTCAAAAATGTGAAATTTACTATAACCAATATAGAAAGTAGCAAGAATATGGCGGTTACAAGAATATTGTGCGATTACATATGTAAACAAAGGTTATTGCTTGAAGAGATAGTCTAAGAAGGACCATGTCCCTCAAACACTGCTACATTTATCCCACCATCCAAGTGTCTGGTCTAAGGTAGTTAATCAATATATGTTCTATAATAAAGCAAAAATACACTTCCTACTTGTTATTAAGCTCGCTACTGCTTGCATCTAGTGTCCCCCCAAAGCCTCACGCCCTCATAGGTGGGGCTTTTTGCAGCTGGCTGGATCTAGGGCATGTGATACTGGGATTAAGGGTGTGTGATACTAAATTAGTCCACTGATTGGAATTAGCATAGTTCTGGGTGGCACCACGCCAAAGGCAGGTAGCCTGGATGGGATAAATGGGAAAAGCAGGCTGCTGCTTGCTGTCTTCTGCCTGCCAAGCTATGAACTGTTTTTCCTCTGTGATGCCTCTCTGCCATGCCACTCTGCCTCAGAACCAGACCACTATGGACTGAAACCTCTACCAACTGTGAGCCAAAATAAACTTTTTCTCCTTTAACTCTGAGTGTCAAGTTATTCTGTCTCAGCAACAAGAAAAGTAACTAAGACACTTAGTTTATCTTTCTGGTACAGTGTTTGAAGTGGATTTTTTCCCCCCTAGACTGTGAGCTTCTCAAGAGAAGGGACTGCAGTTTTTGGCCTTTATGTCTCCAAGACCTTGCCAAGTTTGTGGCATAAAAGCAGTCTTCTTGTGGTATTATCAATGGGGATATTTTATTTAGTAATGAATGTACCCTCCCCTAGGAATAAACACACGTCTTAGCTCTCTTATTATCAGGATGACTGGGGGTCACTGTTAATTACAGATTATTGATTTACATTAATTGGCTTCACAAACATTTTACAAGGTGCGTCAGAGCTAGCATGTTGTACAGACAGGCTAGATTAGTCATCCTTGGGCAACTCCAAGAACTATAGAGGAATGAAGCTTTTCCCTGGACATTAAAGCTCGAGCCACAGAGGAGGCAAGAATAGAAGAATAAAGAAAAAGAATCAGAATACACGAATAGAAAAAAGATACTTCCTATGAAATGCTATGTATACTGATATTAACTTAAAATTCACAGGAGACAAAAAGGATTTTTAAAGGTTTGGTTTTTTCTCAATACTGAATGAACCTAGGGCCTTCATACTGAGCCACATCCCTCACTGCTCCTTGCTCTTTTTAAAACTTTTTAAAATTTTGAGGCAGGGTCTCACAAAGTCACTACATTGTCCAGGCTGGGTTCAATCTTGTGATCCTCCTGCCTCAGGCTCCCAGTGTGCTGAGTAAGGGCAAAAATTTTTAAAGTGACTTATAAATTTGTTTCAGATGTTTCTGCTACTATTGGGAATGTATTTTAAAAGTCTGAAGGAACACAAGTCTGTCAAAAAACAAAACACACCAATAAGTAATCAGCTTTTAGAGGTGTCCTGTGCCCTTTTATGATCTAAAACAAAATTAACAGTAGAGACCAAAACATAGGACAGAAAAAACAGCCCAAACTACCATAAGAGGGGTGAAAATAACTACATAGGAACCAATTTAGAACATTTTAGACAAGTACTAATTCATGATGTCATAACCATAAATGCCATACAGTCTCATATTAATGTCCAAGAAGATGTCTGCTTGAAAAATAATCAACAGTCCATATACCTTGACAGATTACTTCACATAACTTTCATGGACCTCTTCTTAAAAGACATTGGCAACTGAACAGACAGACAGTAGACAGGCTGTAGTTTGAGACTTCAAAACGAGCTTGCACCCAGAACTGCCTTTCCACACTCGTGAGGTTGCTTTAGCTTCTCGCCCCGAGCTGGTCCAACCATGGGGACTGGAGGTGCTGCTCTCAGAGGTGGGGCATGGACCTCACAGCACACTTTCACACCCAACTCTCGCCTCTCGAAGGTGCCCTGCTCCACCCAGGGCTGCTGTGAGCACCTTCCCCCTGGTGGCTGTCCTCATCCTTCCCCTCATCACCTGAACCCAGCAGTGCCACTCATGAGTTTCATTTTCTCACCTGGCCTTCACACCTCAGCCTAGCCAGTACAGCCTTCACTGTGTTCTCAAACTGCTCTCCAAGGTCTCCAGACCCCTCCCGGTGGCCACAGCCACCTCGATTTTCAGGACTCTGTCCTCCTTGGAATCTTCCAATGTTTCTCTCACATCCTCCAGCTTTCTTCTCTAGACCTTTCTTACACGGGCCCTGACCCTTTCAGTGGTGTTGGCGATCGAACCTGGGGATTGCATCTGCTAGACAAAAGCTCTATCACTGAGCCACATCACCATCCAGAGTTCTGGCTCAAGGTGCTGATGTATAGAGTCTGGGTCCAGGAAAGCAGCGTTAAGTCCAGCATCATGAGATGTGGGTATGAACCCTGCTCTTAGCTACATGATATTGGCCATGATACCAGCCTCTCAGAATCTCCATAGCCTCACTGGGCAAATGGAGGTAATAAAGGTACTCTAAGTGGTAGTGGGGGAAATAAAATAAAACATTTATTTAAAATAATTTACTAGATTATCTTCAACATTTCAGTCATTTAATAAACACCTCAGCTATTGGTACTTTTCTCCCCAGATGGACAGAGTTCTGAAACTTGCAAAATCTCTGGTTGATACATGACTTGTCAACTTTCTGTCCAGTCCTGATCTATGCCCTGAGCTCCTGATACAAATTTCCAACTTGTGCTTCTCTATTCAGGTGTCTAAACATCTCAAACTAAAATCTAGCTTGCTGCCAAATGAATGGATCACCTCCTGTCATCCTCTAACCAAGCCACCCACTCTAAAATGTTAGTCTTTCACTGGTATTCTTAGGTGGATTTCTCTGCATCTCTCAACGGGGCTACTACAAAACCTCCCAGGAGGTCTGTCTACCTGGCTCCAATTGTCTTTCCTCAACACAATACTACCAGAGTTACGTTTGATTTTATCACATTTGTGCTTTTTTTTTTTTCTTTTGCAGGAAACTTCTAAAAAAGAAAAAGGTAATAAAATATGTAATATTGGATAGCAACTTAACAAGGTTAATCATTTTCCTCATATCTCATGTTGCCACATAGCTCATATAATCCCTAGGTGTCTCCAAACCTGACTCACTTCCACTGTCTTCTGAACCCAGCGTCACCAACACACCCCATGACACATAGTCAATTCATTACCACATCAAAATGATCTCATTTCTTAAATATGCACCAAACTGTCCTTTCATCAGCATCTCTACTCCCTCCACGACCGAAGCCTTGCACTCACCTACTGAATGGCTCTTCTGCAGCAGAACCCTAATGTGTCTACAAACAAGTTCCCCTCCAACCCATTTCACATACAATAACTGAGAGGCTTTAAAATGCAGTGGGCTGATGTCACTTGTGTTGAATATATCAGAGCTCTGGGAACAACAGAAAAATCACTGCTTCAGCCTTCTCCCAGCACATCTCAACTCCAACTGTACTTTAGTCACTGTGACCTTCTGTCAACAGCCTCAAAGTACTTCATGCATGACTGGCCTCTTGCAAGGAATACTCTTCCTTTCCCTCCTTATCAAATTAACCCAAATTCGACCTTCCAGTGTAAGCTCAGTTGTCCTGTCCTCAGAGAAGTCTTCCTTGATGCACACACCCTGCACCCTCAATTTACATATACTCATAGCACCTCATACCACTTAATTACACCTTTATTACACCTTAATTACACCTTTATTTTGGGAAGTCTTAAAATGCTGGCTCCTGCAATAGACTATAAACTCCAAGTATAAGCACTCTGTTGGTTTTAGCTCCTAATTTTACACTCAGTTCAGCAAAGTCTGGTACATAGTCTGAGCTCAGTAAGTAATCATTGAATGAATAAATGAGGGCAGGGCCTTTCTTGTTAAATGTTCTAATCAGAAGCCACAGGCTCCTTTATGACTGGGAATACTACTTAAGAGAGTGCTCAAAATTCTAAGAATGAAACTGTACTACCTGTGAAAATTCATTCTCTCACAGGAGAAAGTGAAGGCTGGAGTAATAGTTTTTCTGAGCTATAATCATGTATTATTTCATTTTTTATCCAATAATTCTACAGGAGTAAATTTAGGTGTTACTCTTCGGTTGTGTACTATTCAAATAACTACTGAAGGTAAACTAATGATGTCTTCCTACCTCATGACTTTCAGATGCCTCCTCTATAAAACAAAGGCACAGACAAAAACTGAGAGGCCTCTGCCCACTCAAAATTCTGAATCTGGAAGAGGTTTGGAGCTCAGCATTGACATGGCAAAAGACTTACTGGAAAACTCTGTCCCCAAACCAGCCTGGCTTGTCAAAAGATGCCTCTTCCTACTTGAACCAGTGCGTGGCTAGAGCTGCAGGACCAGTCACCCACTCTGGGTATCTCATGTAAGCCTCTAACATCTGTTCTCCTTCCCCCTTTCCAGGCTCATTCCTTACCTCTCCACACACTGCCCTTTGTTCTCCCCAACCCCAAATTCCCCTCAAGCTATTGCTTGCAACATCAATGCATTTACACTTATTACTGACGCATGGTCTCCCCCAATTCTTCTACAATAAGAACTATAAAGCAGCCTTAATTTAAGGCTTAGCTCCAAGGTTAAAGTCTTCTCAAAGACTTCTTGATGCTATTACCTTCTTTGTCTAATTACTAATTACTCCTTCAACTGCACTCCTAGAGTACTTGACTAGACCTCAAAGAGAGACCCAGCATGAATCAGAGTATGAATGGAGTATGAACAAATACATGGCAGGGAGGGAGGGGTCAATGGATGGATGGCACCACTGAGAAATGGGCCCGAGTTTTAACAGATTCAGATAATCTCAGGGACACCTATCATAACATTTAAGGGGTAAATATTAAACTGTAGATCCTACTAGAGAAAAATACTTTCAGGATGTAGTTAAAGAGACAACTCTGATCTTTACCCTCTGAAATGGCAAGCTGCTCTCAATCTTTGATTTAGAAAAATAACTCCATCTAGCTGTGTACTAATGAATGTTAGCCTTGGAAAGATATGTAGGCTTCAGATTACAAGAAAAAACTTAAAGAAAAATGTAGTTGTAGGCGAAAGAATAAAGGACTTTGACTTATGTTTGTTACTGGTAACATGTAATACATAACAAACTAAAGATAACTAGTTTAGCAAAAAGAAAAGACCTAAAGACAAAGACATGCATCAATGAAGCCTCAATTTGCATTTCTATCAAATGCACTTAAAGTATAGGACAACTCTAGATTCCATTTTGGAAACAACTTTCCAACTAAATCTTTTTAAGTGTCCTGGAGTGTTTTTGCATGAAACACAACTATAGTTGAAATTCACTTTTGTCACTAGATATTGTGAAGTAGCTATCTCCTTCTACAGAAGTCTATTCCTGTAATACCTCCTGGGGGTAGTTTTCCCCCAACAATATTGGCCTTTACTAAATGAATGTGACCATAAACTCATACTGTGATTTCTCTTTATTTTCTCATAAATTAAACAGTTTCTTATTGAACTTTAGTAGCTACAAGAAAATATCAGAAAATGAACCTTGGTAGAGTTGGAAATACAAAGGCCCACTACCACTGTTTTAGTCAGAGGTCCCTGAGAGCACAATTTTAAACAGCACATAAAAACTATCGTACGGCATTGTATTCATCTCTCCCATCTACTACTATGTACAATGTATTTGGATTAATAAATGTATATATAAAATTTTATATTCAAGTCATTAAAAAGTATATGCAAAGTAAAAGCACTAAATTTACAGCATAACCATCCTGACAAGGATGTCCTAACCTGCTTCCTGTTAGCACTTATAATTTCATTCTTCCATATAATTTTATGAGTTCAGTACCTGCTGACAATTGATTAAAACTTAAATAGCTGTGAGAAACACTCGAATATAGCTACTATATATTTTCTAAGAGTAAAGTAAAAAGAAAGTAAAATGGTGCCCTGAAATAGCAACTCATTTCTTAGTTTCAACAATGCCATTTATTTATGTAAAGAACAAATGCATATTTTAAAGTTTTAAAACTTCCTACAGAGAAATTCAGAGTTCCAGAACTTTAAAAAATTGAAAAGCAAAACAAATTACTAAAGTCATTTACAAGTCAACCATGTAGCTCTAAATTGCAGACAATAACACTGTTTACCATCATTGTCAAAAATAACATTTATAATGATTCCACTTGCCACAAGTCAATTCGAGCCCAGCAAATGCTGCCCTTACCCTTTACAGGCTGACAATCTAAGATGAATGAACATAGAGTAGAAAAAAATAATGAAAATGCTTTGTCCCTGGTGACACAAAGGAAAGAAAGTCATCTCTCGGAGGCAGAATTTTGGCTTCATCTTTCTGGTAAAAGGACCTCCAACTCATGAACAAGTTGTGGTCGAAAAGGTCACTTAAGCGCTGACTTCTCACAACACAGAACATGACACTACTGAGGTCACCCCACAGAATTCAATTTAACACCAAAACAAAACAAAAACAAGCCATTACTGCACCAGAAATTAAATATGAAATTGTACATAATTATAAGATCTTTAATGCTGGTGTTTGAGGTGAGGCAAAGCCAATTGGAAGGCAGTAATGAAGCTGGCACTGACATTATGGACATTCTACAGGAATTCTAATGCACCTCCGAGGACCCGAGAGCGTGTCTTTCCCATGGCTACATTCATTTCACTGTAAACATTTAATTTTGGCTTGTCACTAATATATCTACCTTTAGGTTTACTGTATAAGGGTTTATGGGGGTCACTAAGGAGAGTGGCTCACAAGGGAAAGGGGAGAAAGAGAATTCCCAAAGGACCTCAAAAGACCTGGAGGACACAGAGAAAAGAGAGAGGAAATTAGACACTAAGTCCTTTACAGGTATTTTATTTCATGAAATGGTAAACTATAATGAGGAGGGAAGGGGGTCACTTCTGCACATACACAAAAGCCCTTATAGGGAAAAACAAAACATGGTGGGAAGCCAAGTTGAGGGTCTCATCAAAGGCATTCCTTTTTTTATAGCTCTGGTAGGGCTGGAGAGAAACCAGGATGGAAGTCATTTGGAGATTCCTACTGCTACCATCAATTTGTAAGGGCAAGGTAGAATTGTCTACCTCCCTTACTTTTTCTTGTTTGTTTTTTGGCGGGTTTTTTTGGGTTTTCTTCTTCCCCTCTCCACAGGATGAAGTTAGCAAGGTGTTCATTCCTAACTAACTTCAAGGCACTCTCGACTGGCTATCCATGTCACAGCCCCGCAGTGTGGGCAGGTGGTCTAGGAAGACTGGAAAAAAATAGTCAAAGGAAATGGGAGAGAGGAGATGGAGTGGTAACAGCTGGACACCGATGATGCTTAAACTGAATGCAGAAACAACAGAAGTGCTGTGCCCCACCTTCCACTCCTCAGACCTGCCACATGCTTGGATCTGTCTTCCTCCTGGCAGTGCACTGTGCCCATGCAGGCCTCACACTCCCTGCAGGCATGTCCGAGAGGCACAGATGCACATGCCAACATGAAAAGGTTGCATTCCATGCCACAGTTACCATGGTGAGCCTTTGGGACATCTCACAAAACGCTCTTTGGACCTAAGTGACTTTGAAAAATCAGAAGCACACCAAATAAAACTTGGTTCTGAATTTTACAAGTATCACCTGAAGGTATATTGCTGCCCTTGACTGTTACAGAGGATAGTTCTACCAAATATTATGGTACTTTACACTTTGCCCTGCTTGAAACAAGGCCATACGGACTCAAGGCAAAAGGGAAGAAAGGTGCTGGGCACTGTGATGCATCACCCAGGTTGCCCTCCAGGTATGCACGACTTGCCTTTCCCACTGCAGGGAGTGCTGGCAGAGACCATGCTCAGCCACGGCCTTCTTCTAGGATGCCCTCAGCTCAAGAAAGCCGCCTGCCCAGGGCCCGGCCCTCTTCCCAGGATAGCGTACATCCTAGGAAGGCAGGCCCTCCCACCACATTTGGGGCAACTTCCAAAGGCCATTCCAGCCCAGGTGACCAAGGCTGTCACTGGGCCTGCACTGAGGATCAGCATCTCCTTCTGCCTACCTGTTTCTTTCATCTTCCTTCCATGGGGTGAACTCCAAGTACACTCCAATCTGCCAAAAGCTTTAAAACTTTTTCCACTCAGAATTTGCTTCTTGCTCAATTTATTTTCAAGCCCTAATTTTAGAGGGATTGTTGCCTTATTTTGTCTCACCATTTTACTAAGTTCTTCATGTGTTAGTTCTACTCTTCTGTGATTAGGCATTTTGATTTCCATTTTGGAGAGAGAAAAACAAGAGAGGGAAATAAGGAAATGAATTAGCAATATCATGAGAGAGTTCTTCCACATTAAGATTTATCTGATGACACTGTCACTGTGGCAGTAAATGAACTAGTTTTATTCCCCACAGAGTGATAAGCATATGCTTTACCTTGGTTTTCACGATCCAAACACAAAGTCACTTTCCTAAGAGGCTGTAAGAACTGAAGGTCAAAAAAATAAAACTTTAATTATTGTATCTACCTATCATTACTTTTAAAAACAACTTAAAATGACAGGAAAGGTTATGGTTTTGCCCAACTGCCAGCTAAGAGGAACATCTTGGAAGACAGGGTTTAAACAATTATCTCGAAAGCATCCTCTCACTCAGGAAAGGGGCACAGTGTTAAACAGAGAGATGGAGGCCTGGGACCCATCTCCACCACTTAGGCACTCTATAATCCCTGGCTCTGCCATTTGCTATTCCAGGGTGCCACCACCTGCCTGGCCTAGCGTACCACGATGTCATGAGAATCGAACAAATGTATAACAGCTTGATTTGCATGTCTGTAAATGTAAATAATACAAGATATTATTTTTTATCATTGCTAACTGGAAATCTGGAGGTTGGCTATGAATCTGGCATGCATTTAAAAGCTAAAATAAGGCTTCCATGTATACAGGACAGTCCAAACCCTTTTTCTGTTATGATGTCCTGAAAATAATCAATAAGTTAAATTTAGACTAAGGCTTAAACCATGGGGGTGGGTGATATCACTGCTTTTTCTGATAAAAACAGCAAAAAAAAAATTAGATAATAAGTCAGATAAGGAAAGGTAATGAGCTAAGAGAATTTCCCCAAAATGCTAAGATAGAGTAAGGAAGGGAAGGCTTTTCACATTCACTCTGCTACAATGGTGTTATTATTTGCCCAAAGGACAATAAACAGCATGGGGAGGGAAAAAAATCACAATACAGTCTTCATGTCACAAAGCAGAATGAAGTTACAGAATACAACAATTTCTTTCACCATAACCCAAGTTAAAATTATTCATTAATAAGTAAAATACAATTTTCTGATCAATTGTATTAACTCTGCCACCAAGTGTTCGGTGAAGCAAGCACATACAAAAACAAAAACTGCCTATTCCCAGTATGAGATGATTAATATTCAAATAATAACATAAGGAAATTGTCTGAAACATAGGATTAAGTCTGCTAACTTTTTTGTTTTAGCTGTTTGGTTTTTGTTTTTGTTTTTCTATGAGGGAAGGGAAAAAATAACCTGTTCTACCCTTCAGTGTTCTTTGTCCTGATTCTCTCTATATGTACTAAATATTCAAAATCACAACACATACAGCGCAGCAGAGAGGAAGTGGGCCATCTGAGCAAACCATTTCCGCATCTCCATGTGGCGCCTCAGGGACTCAGCCCCTGGCCCATACAGAGAGCACCCAGTTCTCCCTGCCTCTTCCAAAGTTCTCCCCAGCCCAATTCTCAGTCCTGTCTCTTTTCTCGTCATTCTCCTCCATATGAAGTAGCGCTCATTTTTCTGATTATGCCTGCCAATGCAGACTCCTCAAGAGGTCTGTTCTGGTATTACCTGCAGATTACATAACATCCCATCTGAGGGGAATCAGACTCTTAAATTTCTAGTATTACTCCCCTCTGTTCTGATGACTAAGCCAACTTCCAATGTGGAGCAAACACAAACCTAATTTTGACTGATGTGGCCACTGACAACCAGTCAAAAAAACAATTTCTCAAGGCAATGAGAAGCCAGTAAACAGTTCAGTGGAGAATTACAAGAACAAAGTTGAAAGTTCTTTGAAAATCCAGCTCCTGTGCACTCCTCCAATTTCATCGCACAAACCCCTGCAACAGTTGCACTCATCCTCTTAGCTGTACCTCTGCAAGTTCTATTGATGCTTTTAGTTCAACTTGAGAGTCAGGCCTCCTGCTGCTCTTCAAAACAATTCAAAACCATGCTTGGTGTTGCTTGCCTGGAATCCCAGCACTGAGGGAGGCTGAGGCCAGGGTATCACAAGTTTGAGTCCTGCCTGGGCAACTTAGTGAGATTGTCTCAAAATAAAAAATAAGGCTTGGGGGTGTACCTCAGTGCTAGTGTGCCACTGGGTTTGATCTCAAGTACAGCAAAACAAAACAAAACTCCAACATCCTCCTAAAGTGCTGGTGTGCCACTGGGTTTGATCTCAAGTACAGCAAAACAAAACAAAACTCCAACATCCTCCTAAAGGAAGGCTGACTCTCCTACTCCACTACATGTCTCACTGCACTTACCACCTCTGGGTTTTGGGGTCCTTTACGCTCCTAATACCTGGCACAATGCATGATACCTAGTGAGTGCTCAACAAATGTCAGCTGAAGATTTGGAGGAATAAAACATCATGCTAGGCAGTTTACTCATGTATTCACTAACCATACAGAGGTCACCTTCTATGTGGCAACATGTTGTTGGGCACTAGAAATGCAATTGTGATGGGAAAACTTTATACTCAGTTTGTGGAATTCATAAAAAAAAATCTGGGTTCTGGAGAACACATTTCAGAATGTCTTAACAGGCTACACTTTAGCTTGGATTTTGTTAATCATTTAATTTAGCTCTTCTTTTGTGCATTTTATCCATTTTATTAATTTTCACCAATTTTATCATTTCTACTATTTGTAGAAATCCTGTTACAACAAGACAACAAGCCTTCCGGACTTGGCCCTAGTACTCTAGATAGCAGAGCACTTAAAAAAGAGGAGCTACAACAGTTTTCGGCAAACATCACTGAAGAGAACTGGAAGACGGGCCCAGCCCACACAAACACTGTGTTGAAGTGTGCTGATGTTCTCTCCTATCAAAAAGCATTTCCAAACAATGATCCCCACACAGGCTGAGAGCTACTTCTAGATTTCATCACTGGATGGATTTCATCACTAGATTTCATCATGATCGTTTGGTTCAGATGATATTTGCTAAAATTCTCCACTGTTCAGTCACTAGTTTTTCCTTTCTCATTAACAGGTATGGTATAGAGAGGTACTCTGAAGCTATGCAAATACACTCCCTTTCATCATATTTCATAGCATTCAATGACGACTGTTGCTCCCCACCTTAGCCATTTCTAACTGTGATGTTTTTTCACAGGGTTATTCAGACTCAGCTGGAGTATTTTAATTGCAATTGAAACTACCACTGGATCCTTTTTTGATGTGGACAAAATATATTGAATTTTGTCTTGACTTCTTAAATATAAAGCATAAAATTAACACTACTACCATAAGTATCTTTGAGATGACTCATTCAAAATGTAAAATTTCATGTTTCAGAAAATGAAAAAACTGTTCACTTGTATCAGAAGATTTGCACATTAATATTTTTGCCCAATTTTTAGTACACTGCATGAACTCTTTAGATATTACCTCTTTAAATAATCTGAACATGTACGTTTGGTAAAAGAGTTTTTGAACTGTTTCAATCAACATTTTCAAGGAAAACTGGACAGGTCTCTTCATTAACTATAACCATCTGTAGGTTTGAATTAAACCCTTTGTTTTCATTGCAATTAGTAATTTATAAGAGAATCTTGGTAAATATATATTTCTTTTAGGTCATGGTAGGAATCTAGACTTGCTAATAATTTTTCACAATAACACTTATTTTTAACTAGGGTATGGGCCCTTACTGATATTCAAAGCAGCTATCAAGAGTTATTAATACTGGGCTAGGGATTTAGCTCAGTGGTTCTGCCGCCTGCCTTGTGAGCGCAACATCCCGAGTTCCATCCCTGGTACCAAAAAAATTTTAAAAAGTTATTAATACTGTGCATACTGTATTTGATAAAGTCTTACAGTAAGACACTGACTATAAACTACAGTGACTATCTTATAAAAAAAGATTTACACTTTGGAGATTTTATAAAGTTGATTATTAAGAATCAATTTAACTAGAACTTCAAGCTATCTCACAATAGCTTAATTAATTAGGCAGCTGAAACAATAAATTCACATATAATGCAAATTACAGGATGGGTGGGTTTAATAACAAGGGAGGGGAGGCATAGCATGGGAGAGGTTTTAGCAAATGTGCACAAGAAATGGGCATGAGCTAACTTCATCCTGATAGCATGCTTCTCATGCTGGTCTGATCCTAGTAAAGTAAACCCTAGGTTTGCCACAACATGGGGATCCTCCATACTGCTCAGAACCCACAATACAGGCTGTACAATTATAAATACAACTTGTTCCTCCATAATTTTCCTTTCCTGAGAGAACACAATTGCACGAGGAATACCAATCTCATTCAACGCCATTTGTTCTCGAGTTCCAGGGTACACACAGTAGCCCCCTGATCAGTGTGAACCAAGGGGCTCAACACCCAAGTCTTTGGGGATGTGGGGTGAGTCTGGGCCATTCTTTAGACTTGTATAGTGCTGGTACTAGAAAGCTCTTATCAGGATAATCACATTATTGTACATATGGTACATGTAGACCTGGTATTTATGTGGCTTAGACTGTCGAGGAAATTAATAAACTCTGTTATTTGCACTTTATAAATTCTCTATGAAACCTTTCTGTTTCCCTTCAATGGCTATTTTAAAACGAAAACATTGAGAAAACAAATGCAGCTAGTTTGGCTTAGAGATTTTAATGACAAAGTGAAGGCAAAACTCACTAAAACTGTAATAGCCAAATTAGGGAACCCAAGATAAAAATGAACACTACCAAGTCAGCATCTATCAGCTGTAAATGAACTTCTGA
Organism: Heterocephalus glaber; assembly: GCF_053883595.1. Classification (NCBI taxonomy): domain Eukaryota; kingdom Metazoa; phylum Chordata; class Mammalia; order Rodentia; family Bathyergidae; genus Heterocephalus; species Heterocephalus glaber. The sequence continues at coordinate 17,418,344 of NW_028258156.1, read as the reverse complement.
ATTCTTCCTCAGGATTTTTAGAGGGCATCAAGTTCCCCTGGGGATCATGCCCTCAGTTCTTCTCTTCTAATTTCATAAACTAATGAAGCAGTTGTTTTGCCTGCCTTTCTTCTCACCGTAAATTCAGCTAACTATTGATCCCAGATGTTGTCTACAATCATTGAAATCTGGATTGTCTTTGTTTGCAAAGAGCTGGATTTTTTTAAAAGAAACACACACATACAAACACACACACACAGTCTTTTTCATGAAAGTTAAAATTTTTGTGCTTAGCTAGGGTTAAAATCTTTATAAATAAATGTTTATCTTTTTCCCTCTATTAAGAAATTCACCAAACAAATTAGGTAAGTTTTCCAAAATATCTTCAAAAACAGACAAAAAGTCTGGTGTCAGGGCCTAAAACAGTCACTCATTTCATAATATGCTAATTAGAAACAATTCATCTATGGCAGAACTGCAGTTCTTTGGTTCAGATGCTGATTTGCATTTGTTTTTATTTTTCTGACCATCAGTGGAGGTGACTCCCATCTGTCCAATGAATTAAATCTGACAGTCTATGCCCTTGTACCTAATGTACAAAGTGAGCAGCTTTAGTATTCTAGCCTAGGCAGAGAGAAATAAAAAGTGCATACATATAATAAGATTTTTTAAAAAAAATTTAAACACAGAAAATTTTATCTTTTGGAAGATTAATGTCAAAATTCCAACAATATTTTCAACGTACAGAAACTAAATCGAGGGTAGCATGTAGTCTTCCACAAGTGTATGGGGATTGACAGATAATTCTTAGTAATAAAAGCCAGGAACTCAAATTCCTAGGCATGGCTAAAAGAAGATATACTTGCATGAAAAGCACATAGAAGATATGACTTTTTCTCCTTTTACTAGTGACTATAATTAAAGTACCTTGTTGTATAGCCTCAGATAACAGCCATATGTTAGTTCTGCCTTATAAAAAGTATTGACAACTTACTTAAAGCTTCACTATTCATAAACAGAGATTAATGTAGAATTCTTAAAATTAAGTGATTTATACAAAAATATTTTAGCTATTTCTAAACAACTAAATTAATCAAAACTAAAAATCATATACTTCAAACCTGAATTTATCATCTTCTTATAAAATATAAATACACAAATATTACTACCATCTTCACTAACTCTAGCCCTTACAGTTAAGTAACACATTAGTAAAAGATTAAGGTACTTCTAGAACAGTTTTTAATCACTGAGTTTCAAAATAGTATTTTAGTATACCAAATATCTGTTCATTTTTTAAAAATTTTAATGTACCCAGAATAGCCTATCTGCCAACACAGAGAATGCAGAGTTTTTAAATTCTGCTTTTTCTCTGTGAGTTCCTCCTAAAAGCATGGGCAGCAAGAATGTCAGTTTGTCTGTATATTTAACTAAGAGACAAATGTAGAACTATGTCACATTATACAAGAAATTAAAATTTAGAGCTGGTGCTGCAGAGGCAAAATTACTAAACACGTAAGGAGCACCTTTCCTGCATTGTGTGTGGTGGGATATAACAGATACATGAAAGTATTAAGCATTCTCAATCATCTCCTGCTCCAAACCAACCCTAGTTCTGACAAATACAGCAAGCAAATAGGAAAGATTAACCAAGATCCCATCAAAAGAGATGTGGTAAACAGCTAGTATTTTCCTTCTTTGCTATAAAATTGAACTTTGCCTTAGTTCCTGATGTATGTGTAGAAATAATACATCACTCTGTCAGCTTCCCAAAGAGGAGCTTGGTCCTGCTAGAAGTAACACATGTCAAGCTACCCAACATGTATCAATCTTGAACCCTCAAGGTGAACACAATCAGCTTCACACTATTCCTTAGCTGTGGCAGGTCCATTTGTTTGTTAAAACACACAACACAACCATCTCAGTCTGAGTCCCTGGTGCCCTTCATTTAGTCTGCAGCTTATACCACCTGGCGTTGTGAAAAATAAATTTCTGAATTTACATTTGTTTTCAGAAAATGGATAAACATCAATCTCTTCTTGAAGACTAGTCTTTGGTGTAAATGAACCTGAGTGTTATAAGGATCACATGGGACAGAACACAGGCTGGAACTGACTTGGCTTTGCTTTCCATGCCAAGGAGTCACTTGTACCCTACAAGTAGAAGATTTTTTTAAAGGATATTTAATAAGTGAACAAAAGCTAGACCATGAAGTCAGGGAGCTGAAACATAATGAGAAGGTTGAGTTACTGCTAATCACTATGGCCTGGCTTCAGATGACCCTTCTGCATCCTGTCACCATTTGAACCCTGGTATAAGACATGATCTAATCCTAAATATCACTTGAGATTTCTCAAAAGAACTCCTTAAATTTCCTCTATAATTAACCAAGCATTTGTACTTTGTTCCCCTACCCATTTCTCCTCAGATAAATGGAAAAGTTGTAGGAACAACACCATCTCCAGAGACCGGGTCTTTAAGACTTAGGAAAAAGTTTAGTTTTTAAAAGCTAGAATTGGCTCATATAATAAAAAAGAACATCCCGCCCTCTAAATTCCTACTCTCCTCTCCATCCCACACTTCCAGAATTCAGCAGGATACTGTCATTAGTAAAGATCAACAACAGGAAATGACCAGGAGGAGAGGGGAGTTAGATTTTCCCACCCACACTTGATTCTGTAGCTGGACAATATGTTTACGTAGTATCGTTTACATTTTTCATTCACGGTAATTTCTCATGATTTTCACTGAGGCAATAACAGTGTTTCAGGGGCATCAGGAAAAAGGAGAAGGTACTCAGTCCTGTACTTCCCAAACAGGTTTTGCTCCTTTCCCAGTCAGCAGTTGTGAAAGTGAAGGTGCCCATTTGCCCAGGCTTTCACTAGCAAGAGCATGGTTGTGCAGAGATGCATTTTCTCAATTCCTAAACTGCCCTTCAAATAGCAAGAATTAGAAGCTGGAGAACAGTTTTGCTGTAAGCTACTGGGCACAAAAGACACACAATGGTTTCCCCAAGGGAAGGAGAAAAGCTCTTCCACTCTAGAAAGGGAGAGAAGAGAAGAGAAGGAGAAGAAGAAAGAAAGGAGCCAAGAAGTTGTATAGACATAGGGCCTGCTTGCTATTCTACGGGGAGGAAGACCCAGGAAAAGGCACAGAGGTTGAGCAGAGATTTCCAGGTGGGTTTGGCAACTTCAAAGCTCTGCCAAGCTATAGGAGGGCTTGCAAGGGCAACAGCAGCCAAATGGGGGTGGAAAGAGCAGTGTGATACAGCCAGTAAGTTGGGTCTGTTAGCCAACCTCCCTCCCTCCCTTCCCACACGACAACCTCTTCCTCTTGATATGGACTGGCTGAGAATATAGAATCATACTCCTGCGAGCTCTGCAGATGCTCTGGAGTCCACAGCCCAGAGCCTGGGCTGGATGGAGACTGAAATGAGTTTGCAAAGGCCAAAAATCCCAAATAGAGCTAAGCAGGAGAGCCGGTAAGGAGGGGAGATGGCCTGTTATCACGTTCCACCCATGTGAGACACCAAATACCAGAGGGCTCACAGAGGGCAAACGCCAATGGCCAAAGCCACTGCACAATTCTTCTCTTTTAAATTATTATGATCTGGAAATCAACTCTTTAGATTTAAGCATTAAAAAAAAAAAAAAGGTTTCATAAACTGCTACCAGTGAGTACCATAAGCTTGGACACACAGACTTCAGCCAATCTATTTTGTTTGTTCGGGCATGTGCTGCTTAGTTCTCAGTCATGTTCTACATAGGTAAGGGCAATCCAGAGATAGTACATTATGTGTATCTGTGTTTGTGTATGATAGTAGGTAACTGACCTCAAAAAGGCCCTTCCTAAGTGAAGAAAAAAGGGCACGTACAAATAAAAATAAGTAAAATCAATACATGATTAACCTTTGAGTAGTCTAAGACAGAAAGAAGTCCAACATCTTCCCCCCAAAAGAGGCTAATCCACCCCTTGAGTCTAAGTGTAAACTTAAGCATCCACAAAGCAGCCCATCATTCCCATCAATTCTCCCATGTCTACTCTGTCAGCTAATTTCTCCAATCTCCAACAGCTTCTTTAGAGTCTACATCTTTTTATTTACTTACTACATGGACAATTCTAATGTTCTGTTTCCTTAGAAGACTGCCATGACATTCTCATTTGTCAAATACAACTATGAACTATAAAGACCGAGGCTCTGTCTATGGGTGTCATCTGGAGCCCTCTTTCTGCTTCCCCAATTTAATAACCCATGGATCCCTACTACCTACAGTGTCAGGGAAGCCCTGATACAAGCCTGAGAAAGCCACTATCATTTTAAAGGGACATAAAATGTCTTTTTAAACAATTTTTTTATTAGTACACGTTTGTAATACATAATATGTACATTCATTTTAGGGAGTGAGACGTCTTCTTAACATATCTTAATTCTTTTTATTCCCATGCTCCTCTCCTCCCTGCCTCCCTCTATCTCTAGATTCCCTTCCCATTTGCAAAAGATATATCTCCCTGTTTCCTACTGCCTGTTTTTTACTTTGTTTTTTAAAATTATTTATACTTTAGGTTTCTCATATAAGAGAAGGTTTCATTCCCTTCCTCACATCCATCTACTCTGTCTCCACCCAGGGTTCCCCCAGGAGATGCGATGGTCTGAGCTTAGCGCATTCTAATCACTCAATCAATACATGTTTATGAAACTTCTACCTCAGACCGAGGCCCACTCTGTCTGCTAAGCCAGGAGTACCTACCAATGCCTTCCAAATATCCCCCCATGACTCTCTGTGGTAGGTATTATCTGTATTTTATAGAAGAGGAAAGCTGGGCTCAGACAAGTAATGTACCTGAGGTCACAAAACTGGAACGTGGCCCACAGATGGTGGATGGCCTACCTGTCCTGACTGCTCTGGATCATTGTAAAGTTCAAATCCCATTCCTGCTACTCACTGAACATGTGATCCAAAGCAAGCTGTATTTTCCTAGCTGCGCCTCAGTTTTCTCCAACTGTAAACCTGGGGTTATAGCAGTATGTGCCTCAAGGGTTCTGTGAAAAAAGGATGAGATCCACAGAGGACACGGCAGGTGTTCAACACAGTGACTGGCACACGTGGGCAGCAAATACATGTGAGCTCTTATCACAGTATCACAGGAACTAGAAGAGAGGGGTCTGAAGGCTCCCAACACAAAGAAATACTGATTACCCTTACTTGACCATTACAATCCATAAATATGCACAATTATTACGTGCCCATTAAAAAGTGTAAAAGAAATGTTTCCCTGATGAAATGCTTATTTCCTCCATTTCTATCCTTTGTGATTTTTTGACTGTAATTTCCAAAGCCCTCAAAGCCAGAGGACTGCAAATTGCCCCAGAAATTCAAATAGTTCTTATCACTGAGATGCCTTTTCTCAGCAGGCTCCTGACAGGATTTGTGGAGTTGCTCCACACAGCTGAGGCAAGCACAGGGAAGCTATGGCACTGAGGCTGAGGACCATACCTGGGGCGAAGCCCATGCAGAGAGCCTACTCCCCCAGTAAGAGCTGATGTTTATGCCCACTCCAGTTGCAGAAGGTGCCCAAAGAAGCCAGGATGGGCAAGGGCAAAGCTGGGCCCTCCCTCGGAGACAGCACCCACTTCTTACTGAGAACACAGGCTCCACGGCATCCTGCCCAGAGGATCAGAGACCAGGGTTTTAGGATGTTATTATGGCTTCTCCTATTCTTAAATCAGTAGCCATACAGGGCTGTTTGTTTGAACTCTGTCCTTGGAATCCAACCACAACAATACTAACAAAAGAGAGGCAGGCATTTTGTGGTCCATGTCCTGAGTTCTAGCAATGTGTAAATTCTGTGCTATTATTTCCAAATCTTCAAAGACTGCAAAGAAAATCATCAATTTGGAGATTCATGGTATTTCTTAGAGGGATTAACAAAAATAATTCTCAAAGACAGCCTTACTTTCTAATCCGCATCCTAGCTCTTTTCATTCATTAAAAAAATTAAATAAAACTTTGATAATTAAGGTTGTAAACTGCCAGCCAAGAGACTAATGATGCCAGGACAGAAAAAGTATCTCTTTCTCATGATTTATCAATCAGAAATGCTGGTTGATAGGTGTCCTTTCTAAACTTCTGGGTTTATGGCTTTCAGAGGAAAAACAGTCATGCACATGAGTCCTATTTTCCATCCTGACTTTTTTTTAAAAAGGGTATTTATATTTCCATCTTCTAAAAGATGTGATTAAAGATACAATAGTTCCAATTTTCTAATAAATGACTTCATAATTCACGAAAGACTTTCCTCAGCCTCCTGCCTTTAAACCTAAATGCTAAGTAACAAATTGATAATCACACTTGAGACTTTTTCCTCATATTTCAGATTGCTATAGTATTTAGTACACTTAGCTTTTTACTTAAAACTTCCATTAAAAGGGAATTCCAAAACTCCCTTTTCCATCATAATCCAAACCAAAATGTGTTCCACATCTACCATTTCATCTCAGTAAGTGGGTACTGTACCCTTTCACCTGCTCAGTCAACAAACCTAGGACTCATCCTTGCTTCCTTTCTCTTACATTATTTGACCCACCCATCAGCAATCCCTGTCTTCTACTTATAACATATATCTATGTAGTCCAATTCCTTTTTACTTCTCCATTAATGCCAACCTGGAAAACCACCACCATTGCTAACACAGATTATTCCATCTCCTGAAGCTCTTCCTATTTCAAAAACACTGACTTTCAATTCTCTATGTAGCCTCAAGGCTAATTCTAAAACTCAAGATAGATGTCATACTTTGGCTCAAAACATCACAATTTTGTCCATTGTACTCTGAGAAACACTAGTTATTCTCATATTTGGAACTCTCATAAATAATGTTGCAACCAAGTACTTAGCCTTGTATAATTAGTACAGTGATACAAAAACTTTCTAAATGCCTTACCTTTTTATTAAAAGCTATAAAATTTCTCAGGAAAGGACAATTCGTTCTCCTTACTATGCTACTGAACACACTCACAGAAACCAAATTTCCGAGTTGAGAAACTTGGTTTGCATAACACAGCTGGTCACTGAGAAAGCACTAATCAACGGCAATGTTGAAGACCAACCTAAAATATTTAGTGATGCTGATGATGGTACAGATGTCTTCCAAATGCTGACATAAGGCGAATCTTCAACATTTACTCAGCACCTACCAAATGATGGCACCGTGCTGGGCGCTAGGATCCCATAATGGATGATGGAATTTTTAAAGCTGCCATTTCTATCTTATCATCACTGAGTTCTCTAAGACTTCACAGAGCTTCCAAATAAGCTTCATGCATGTAAAGTCACTGCAGGCTGAGAGACACCTTAGAAAAGGACAGGGAATAAAACAGACCCAGATTCTGATCTACTTGTGGATAGCAGCTCAATACTATCACCTGAGCAAGCAAGACCTCCAAGATTTCTTGAGTTTTCAGTCTTAGTTCAAAGTGCTTAGTTACCAGATCGAGCAAGGAGAGAACAGGCTACCCCATCAGTACAATAAACTCCTCTTATAGCTCCCCTAATGATGGCTCCTCCTCAGCCCTTCTGATTCCTCCTTCATTCAGGTCCCAGCACACTCTGCCGCAAACCAAGTCGAGCACGTGTCCCCAGACAACCCCTCAATAATTCCTGGTTTCTGGTAAGATGAAGTCCTCCATGGCCTGGCCCAGCTGACCACATCATGTTAGGAACCTCTTTTCTCACCATGTCTATTTTTCATCAGCAATACCAGCACCCTGTAGCACTTCTCACTCACGATGTTGTTTGTCAACACGTAGTTGCTCACACGGATCCCTCTGCTAGAACAGCCTTCGGTCCCTTCCACTATCTGCTTTACCCCAGATCAACAAGAAGGTGTCACCTCCTCCAGGAATCCTTTCTTGCCTGCTCTTATACTGGTACACAGTTAATCCTCCAACCACAAGGCTCAATTAAGTATTCTATTTTTGTACTCCCATAATATTCCATGCAAACCCCTCTCATTGCACTCACCTCTGTATCTGTACAAACATCAGAGAGCCCCCTAAATTTTAAGTTCCCAAAACTTTGTCTAACACAAGATACAGTATCTAAAACGTAAGAGTGATGAGGGCCCACATAACAAGGGTCTCATTTCTGCCTGTACACCTGCTCCGCAGAATGGGGTCGGTAAACTGTGGCCGACCAGCTATGTCCAACCTCCCACCACCTCTTTTTGTAAAAGCCACAGGCCCCAAATTTTTCTCTATATTTGTAATTACTAAGACAAAAAAAATAATATTGTGTGACATGTGGAAATTACATGAAATTCAAATTTTAGCATCCATAAATAAAGTTATATTAAAAGATAACTATGTTCATTCACTCAAATTCTGACTATGCTTGCTTTTGTACTATAATGGCTGAACTGAGAAATCTGAAGAAAGACTACATGACCCCCAAGCGAAAGATATTTACTATTCAGGCATTTACGCAAAAGTTTCTCATTTTGTTCTACAACTTCATTTGCCTGCTGCTCTCCTAGTCATCTCAACTCAAGAGCACTTTGAGCTCATATGGGAGAGGTAACAAAAGTTCAAACTAAAGGAGCCAACAATGACTGAGACTGACTGGGAATGAGAAGTCAGTCTTGAGCTAGAAACAGATATGTTGAGGATAAAGTTGTACCCTAGAAGAGGCACGACTAGGCCAACAGAGGACATCGTCAGCTTAGATGGATTCATTCACTACTTACTGGAACTTAAAAATGCCAAATAATAAGATTACTCAGGAGTCAGGGATTTAGCTCAGTGGTTCTGGCACCTGCCTCACAAGTGCAAAGTCCCAAGTTCAATCCCTAGTACCAAAAAACAAAATTACTCAATCTCTGAAACATAATGGAGAAATTTGATTCTATAGAATTCTATAGTCTCAAACCTCAAAACACAGAAAAAGGAACTTTTGTAGTTCTTTCTTCTCCTGTTGCTATAGTCTGATCTAAATTAGCCAAATAAAAAGTTTGCACCAAATAGGGAACTGATAAAAACTGAGACAGCTCATGTGAATCTTGTTATTTTGGTTAAAGAAGATTCAATGTGCTTAAATAAGTAGAACATTCATGTGCTAAGAACCTGGGCTGGACCAAAGAACTTTGATTATAAGAAGCCATAAACACATAAGACCTAGGAAAGGAGACAAAATAAATTTGCCCCAATTTTCTTCAATATTCATTTCTTAAGCAGGAATCTGAGTACCAGGCAGAGATGCTGAGACAAGCTGAGAAAATCATAATCCTTTCTCTGAACTCAGTCTAGTGAAAGAGAAAGAAGTGAAACCCAACAGTTACAATTCAGTCTGAGAAAGACAAGACTCGAGGTGACTACAGAGCAGTACAGAAAAGGGGATAAATGACAGATCTAGGAGAGGGAAAATAGAGGCTTCATGGTAAAGACAATACCAGACTTGAGTTTTAAATACAAAATGGATCATAAGAGAGAAAGGGAAAGAAACAGGAAACCATTTAGGGAGTGACAAGTAGCTAAGTATCCCTAGAATATGAAGTACACATTCCAGAAAGCAGTGCAGGTGGTGAATTGACTTTTTCAAAAGATACAACTGAAGTGTTTCCAACAAAGGAATAAGTTCAATGTCCAAGCCCTCTATGAGAGCTGAGAACCTAACAGGTAAGGGTAATGATAAGAAACGGATTCTAATATTTTCCTAAAACTTAACGAAAACATAAGCCCTTTGCAAAGAGTGAAAGCGTTTTCTTGGCAGAGTAGAGGCCAGAGTGTGTGCATCCAAAGGATCAACCAACATTTCTTTGAAAACCACTACTCCACTGTTCCCAACACAGAAGTGCATGTCTCCTTGGCATGAGCTCAGCCCTGAAAGCTATCACAAGCAACTGGCTGAATTGTAATTGTCTGATAATCCCTTAAAAAATCTAGCTAATCTCTTCTCTTTAAGAATCATTACAGGGCTGAAATCTAGTGGAGAAATTTCAACCCAGAAAGAAGGCATTCCAAAAGAACCTGGATCGAGTGAAATGAAAACTAAGAGAAAAATGAATACCTCCCAGCGTTATCTACACAGCTGGACAGTAGCATCTGTTCTCTGGCACAGGGAGCTGCACAGGTTGCTGGAGTCTCAGATGAGCTACAGAATGACTAAGAATCACTGGGTTCCTTTCATCCATTTCTCCACCAGCACTAGATGCATTTTACCCTGAATCTTAAAACAGCTCAATTCTGCTCATATGGTTGTGATTTATTTTAAGAGCTTTCTCTGTTTAAACATAATAGTACTTTCCAACTGACTACCTGAAATGGAAATCAGATAAGGAGCAGGCCTGGCCCTGCAATACTACGTCAGAAGCACATTCTGTGTTTTCCTCTTTTGTCTCTCAGCCCTGGACTCCTCCAGCTGCCCTTGAAGAACCTGCCACTGATTTGGCAGCAGACAGCTCCAAAATATGCTTGACCCTTTGTCAGTTCTGTGCCCCACCACCAGGGTCACTGGATCCAAAGCATACCTGGTAAGTCAATCACTGTGAAAGTTCAATACAGAAACACGCGTGATTTCTGTGGGCAGAGCCACCCACCCTCGCCCAGCCCATCTGATTTCCCTGGTCCCATCAGGAGAGGCCTTCTGCATATTTGAGACTATGGGAGCAGATTACTCCCATATTTTCAGCTCAGGACCAACAATTTATGTTTGCAAAACCTTGTGCAAAGTCAAACTGATGTTGGATGAGAACAGTTATTAACCATTGAGCTTCCACCCTAATTTGAATGACAGAACTTGTCACTCCTGTTAGATAATCTGATATGTCAGCCAGCAGTCACTCTTGAACTTACATGAAAATTCATTAGTTCCAACAGACAGCTGTGTTAATGGAGATGGTAATTGCACTCACTGGGTGGTTTGCTTGTGTTGACAGGAGACACCAATATGAACCAATCTGATCACACTTTATCCTTGATGGTATAAGGGTAAACTACTGCTGCATCACAGAAAGAAATCATTTATAAGAAGATGGCTTGAATGAAATAGTATCATGATTCACTATTTTTCTAAACATTCAGGGCAATCACATAGCTGTCATAGAAAAGATCTGAATATCTAAAAAATGCCAAATATAACTTTCTGGTTCAGAAGGATCTGAATAATTCATTTTCCTATTAGAAGAAAAGCAGTAAGTAAGTGAGCCATTACAACTGCAGGTAAAATTTTACTAAATGTCAAGAACTGTGCTCCCAATATGTTATATCTCTGATTCAAATGTTGGCTTCAGACTTATACTGACCAATACAGAGGACCAGGATTTTGATTTTGCAGAAAGCAAAAGTTTTGTTTTGTTTTGTTTTTTTGTACCAGGGATCGAACTCGGATTCTTGTGCTTGCAAGGCAGGCAGCAGAACCACTGAGCTAAAACCCCGGCAGAAAGCAAAAGTTTGAAGCCTAAGCTACCATTTGAGCATTTAACTGAGAGCCTTACAGAAAAATATATTCTAAAGATAACACAAGAGTGGGAAGAGGGCTGGGATTGGAGTTCAAGTTGGGTTTGAATGACCATTACTCAGCCTGAGACACACATCAACTGTACAAATGAATACCCTAAGACAACTACCAAGGACCCACCTGGCTGTTATTGCTGCCTCAATTAATGCAGCTAAATAATGGACTGATGTTCTTTAAGTGTTTCTAAATAACAAAGAATCTACAAAAAATCATGAAACAGGAATAAGGTGGCTGTAGCCAACATGTACTGTCAATGCAGTTTGCCTTTCATCTTTTCTAGTCATTACATTCACTGACTGTAGTTTGGAAGGAACACACCTCACACATTCTATACCCCCTCCTGCTGGGTAAATGAGCAAAGTCTTAACAGATTATTCCCTCCAACTTTAGCCACAGATGATAAGAAAAAGATCTTCAATCTTCTGGGACTTGGAGCTCTCAAACATGTAAAAGACGAAAGCTTTCAGGACCGAGCTGGGTAAAGATGAATACAGTACAGTACAGCAAATTCCTGGGTCCCACACAGCTACACCAACACTCAATTCCTGGGAGTTCCTAATTAGTGAAGTTCTTTTTAGCCTGATTGAATTTTGTGGAGCTGCCATTTGTAACATAAAATACTTGGCTATATTCTGTGGCAAATATTCAGGAAGGGACACAGTGGAGGACAGGTGATGGAGCCTTCACAGACAGAAGTCATTGAACCCTATTATCCTGTGACTTGTATTCATGGTGGTAACCCCATCCCCACCTATCCTCTTCCTTTATTGCCATGGAACCAGCATACAGCAGAGGAGGAAATGGCAGAATTTTATAGACAAAAGGAGCAATACAAAACCATGGCTATTACTTGCCAACAACTAGGTGAAAAGATCAGAGACACTAGCAACCACAAAGAAGTAAGGGGTGACCCTGGACCCCAGGATGCTGAAAGAGGGGAGGTTCAGAATCCCAGCAAATAAAGTTGTCCTTTACCCCATTTCAATGCTGGCCCAAGTGAGACCACCTTCATGGAGCTGTGTGACCCTTTTCTTGTCTTTGGGTTTCAGTGGGTTGAGCCTCGCTCTCTCATCTACCTCAGATTTAACACCACATGGCTTTTTTCTTTGGGAAATTCAATTCCACACTGTCACTCTTTACAGTTCTTTCTATGGCAAGCCTGCCTGCCAACCTGCCAACCTGCCTTCCTGCCTTCCTGCCTGCCTGCCTTCCTTCCTTCCTTCTTTCCTCCCTCCCTCCCCTTCTCTTCTTCTCTTTCTGTTCTTCCTCATGAAAGCTTTATAATGCTAAAGATAATCACATCCTCCTACAAACTTAGAGGAAAACAAGGCCCAGTTTTGCATGGCCTTCCATTATGTACATGGCTTCTTAAACTTTAATTGAGTTGGAACTTCTTCCCTCACTCCCTATCAAACTCCTCCTCTTCTCTCTCGATATGTAATTTATGAACTGACTTCTTTTCAAAGAGAATTTTCTACGTGTATTGCATCACTTCAATCCTCTTCAAATTAATCTCATTGCTACAGGATGATTCCACTTCAGAATGTTATTACAATTATTACATTAACCCCTGAAAAATACAAACTCATAAGGGAAATGCTGACAAACCAGAATTTAAGCAAGGTGAACTGTCATTAAAATGTCTCCTGACAAAATACCCGAAGATACACACAAGGTACATTACAAAGTCAAATCAGCCAAATCAAAAGATATTTCTTCCTGAGTCAAACTAAAAAGCATGTCTACCAAAAAAAGAAGCCAGTAGGCTTGCATGACAAGACTGGCCATTATCTCCATAGGAACAAGGCTGCAAAACACAAGTACAAATGCTGAATCCACTGCAGTCTGCGACACAAAATTCACCAGAATTTTTAATCTTGTCTTTAAGACCCTTAAGTAGGTCATAGCAAGCTCAGAAAATTTTGACAGCAAGAAGTGTGACTGGTGACAATGTGTACATCACTTTGGAGGAAGAGTCAGTATTTTGTTATTCTGACCAAACCTCAGCTGCATTAACATTATGAAATATTTAGAAAGAGAATGTACAAAAATACCTACTCAATCACAGAAATTACAAGAAGTTCTGTACCATCCTCAACTAAAATGTTGATAACTAATTAGGCTCAAGGTGCTGCTGACTTTTAAGTTGCCCATCCTAAGAAAATAGCTACAAACTCTAAATTTAATTAAGAAGTTATGTGAATGAGCTGATTAAATTATTAAGTCTTTCACATATACTACAGGGATGTCTCACAAGAATACTATCTTTGGCTTCCATTTCTAGAGCCACTTGCTTTATTTTTCAAAATGGCTTTTTTTGGTATTTTGGTATTCAATGGAAGGCACCAAAGAAGTTCTGTCTTATTCTGAATTCCTCTCTTTACTGCATTTGACTGCAATCAGATTCTGATGTATTATGTGCAGACTATATAAAAGAGCAAGAAAGGAAGTTGCGGAAAGGTAGACTAGATACTGTTTCTAGCCATACCACTGTGACCCTACATTTCTTATTTTATTTTCTCATTTTCCCCAATTCCCCACACTGGCCTAAAAAGGGGGAAGGAGAAGGGAAAAGGTGAAAATAAATGCCCTGCCTTTTCATTCACAGTATCAAAATAACATTTTAGTTATCAACTGAATAATTTTCTCTAATATTTTTTACTTTCCATGAGAAAAAAAGTTCCAGCCTTTAAGGGGGGGGGGGGTCCCCTCTTTTTTTTTTTTTTTTTTCAACTGCAATAGTCTTTATTGTCCTGGCTGACATTTCCAACGACGCCAAGTAGATGGCACCCACAGCCGGTAAGGTAAACAGGCTTCCACCGCCCAAATGGGCATCCCCCCATCCCGGCCCACCAAGGTGCCCCGTCCCACATCTCCGAGGTCCATCTGTGCTGCGTGTCCGTGTGTCCAAGGGAGCTCACGCTCTGGGCAGGGAACAACGCCACCTCTTAACACAACCAGATATTCCCAAAGAGAAGGAGTGCATATGGATGTAAAAGCCCTCCTTTACCTTGCTCACAAATATACATAAAACTTTTTGTAATCATTTCTAACCACAGTTTATTTTAGCAATCATAAATCTAAGCAAGCCAAACAATCCAATGAGATAGTCGCTTAATTTTTAACCAATTTTTGCCTTGTATATACTACTAGAAAGCTCAAAGGAAAGCAAATAATTCCAAATAAAATGCAATACGCAGCCAGATAGATAAAACATAATTCAAAAACAGGCCAAACCCTTTTATCACTCTAGACGAGAAAAAATAGGCATAGAAAAGCAAATATAAAAATGATCGTTTCTCTTGTTATCTACTTGTTGGGCCCTTGAAGAAGAAAAAGATAATAATATATAAAACTTCCAATTTATAACTGGATTTTTGAATATTCCCACCCCTGAAAACAAAATAAAACAGAATAAATACCTCTTCAGAGACGGTAGCAGTTAACTGCCTTTTATTCTCATCACACATGGTACATACATTCTAAGGAATTCAGCAATACTTCTTAACATGTGCTTTATAGTTCTTTCTAAAGTTGATTTGTAATGATATCTCACTATTCAAATCTCAAACCTTCTCTTTTTTTGGGGGGGGGCATATCAACTGTTTTGTTGACCCTATTTGCAAGGATATGTACTTTCTTGGTAAGTCAAGTGATGACTGCTTGATGAAGCTTTCAAAATCCCCAAATTGCCAAAACAAACATGCTGAAGACCAGAAGGAAGACAGCCAAACCTAGTCTTCCCACATTCATACTTGTTGCCTCAAGTAAGATAGTCCCTGGAAATCTGAGCCACCACTTCCTTGTTGAGGGATCATTGTCTTTATTCTTCAAAAAAAGGGGTACATCTTAAGAGAACTAGAAAGCTCAATGTAAAAACCACATCAGCATCAGTGTTTCAGTGTTAAATACAGAGCTCCTCTGAAGCAATCCCTAGAAATACAAGTCTCACGTAGCAGTATCTTAACTTACAAATGCGTTGAGAAGGAGTGCATTTTCAATTCCTGAGCTTATCTAGTGTGCTTTGTATTGGATTCCAGCTCTCAGCTCCCTCCCATACTTCCATTTTAATTTAAAGGGCCCAATATTTTCATTTGCAAACACATATGGGAAAGACAGAGATGCCCCAGTGCATATTTTGGGGGCAGGATGGGAGAAAAAGAAAGAAAGGATACAGAAGAATGAATCATTTGACCAACCTAGGCAAACAAAGTTTTATAATGAACTGGATCACTATAGTAGAATCAAATAAGACATTAAATCTGCTTCCTCCAATGGATAATAAAAATGTAAAGGAACTAAACAAGAAAAAAACCTACAGTATATATACCATCTTTGGAAAAGTGGCAAGAGAAAGAACAGAATAACACATACTATGGTTCTGAATCCTGCCCATGAACTCTGCCCAACATGTAGTAATGAAGAAAAAAGGTGACCTGACTAAACCCTGAACACTCCTAATTAAATTCATAAATTGGACAGAAGCTGAATTGGAATTGGAAGTTAGGAGGCGGTGAGCAAATTTTTGAGACTAGCATCCCGTATTTACCAAGATGCCCTGGCTATATTATGTAAGATGCCAGACAAAGTTGGGACAAGCTGACCACCTATGGGATGAGCAGGGTCCTGGCATATTTTAAAAGGTTTAGGGCCGGGGATTTAGCTCAGTGGTGCCACAGCCTGCCTCGCAAGTGCAAGGTCCCAAGTTCAATCCCCGGTACCAAAAAAGTAATAATAATAAAATAAAATAAAAAATAAAAGGTTTAGAAGAGAAAGCAGACAGGTGGGATAACAGCCACCCAGGAAACCCTGAACTAAGGCCCTTCATACGATGTGGCACTTTCAGTGCTACACCTGGGCAAGTCCCAGACACAAAGATGACCAATCACCTCAAACCAGATCCCCCACGGAGACTGCAAGACCCCAGCTAATTTCCCCTCATTCCATGACCTTGCATTAAGAATACTGCACGGAAGCTGAAAGCCAGCCCTCAAATTGTGGGAGACAAACTAGTCACAAATAAAGCAGAAACAGGATCAAAGTAATTCGTCTCCACTTGATCAGAGCAAATGTCAATATGCGTGAGTGAGATGAAATAAGGACAACTATAATAAATGTTACTGGAGTTTAGGGTCAAAAGCCCAGGCTCCAGGGGTCACAACAAACCAGCCTGAGCCACCAGTCTCACAAAGTCAATTACACAGCTGTGAAGGGCAGAAAAGGAGCTTGAAATGGCATCCCCATGCTGAGAAACACAGACAGACAGGTTCAAGATCTGTCTCTGGGGGGCTGCCAGAAACCTTTGGATTTTATAGAAAAGGGGAACAAAGGTAGGTTTGAGAGTTTGCATAGCACAGGTGACCCTAATCAAATGTTGGTCAGGTTGATCAGTATCTCAGGACTGGTTCCTTTTATAAAACAATATCTTTTTAATTTTTAATAGTACATGTTTGCAGCATACAAGGGGACAATTCAATTCCTATCATGAGATGACAGCTCCTGCTTAGGGGGCAACCTTGGTTCCTGTCATGAGTAATGGCTTGTGATGACCAACGTCATCACGGGGTGGTCTGCAAGGTTCTGGTTTCATGGAATGCAAGGGGACTGCTGGTTTCGGACTGGAGTCTTGTAGGCATTGGTCCACCGGATCTGGAACTAATCACTGTAAAAGCTAGCAATTAGGTATCCATGCAAATCCTGAAGATTAGTTATACTTGATGTCCTCAGGCTTGAAGGGGGAATGAGATAGGCTAGGTATATTTAGGTCTAATCAACCTTATTATTACAGACACTCCTTAAGTGATTAATATACCTACATGCAGGGCTGAGCAGGGATCTGACCCAAAGTTTTAAGGGAATAAAGGAAGAAGACATAAAATGAAAGCACAGATTCCTGGTTTTAGTTGCCTTTGGACATCTGCAGGCCCAGCTCCCAGGTCCCTCTTACAAAAATATACTAAAATTTAAAAAAGAAAAATCTCGTATGCAAAAGACAAATGTGTAACTACAACTGGAAAGAACATTACCCTAGAAACAGAAGATGATTTTCAGTGGGTATCACATTCTTATCAAACTTCTTAAGACTATTAATTCTGTAAAACAAAGGCCCCCAAAAATGAAGAATAGAGCAAAAGACCAAAATGAAAAGATTACAGAAAGGAGGAAATACACAAAAAATATAACAACAATAGTATATAGTACAAGGGGTAGAGGAGATGAAAATCTAATACCATGAAGGCAAGACCAGAGATAATCATACTAAGTGCAGCGTGAAAAGAGAAATTAAATGAAGTAGATACATGAGAAATGAGGATAATGGGATGTTAAAATGCTTGGTCTTGAACCAAAGCATATGGAGACACAGAGACAGAGACAAAGAGATAGAGACAGAGACAGAGAGAGGAAAAAATATCCATGTTTAAAATATTATATACAATTAACAAGAAATAAAGCTATAGCTTGATTAAGTTATTGGACATAGGAACAAAAAGGTCTTAAGGCATTAAGCTTAAAAAACAAGTCATCTACTGGAGGGAGAAAGACACACTCAAAAAGTAGGCTGACTAGACAGACATCTTTACAGTAATACTCAATGCCAGAAGGTAATGTGGTCATATGCTTTAAAAAGGATACAAGTGTGGCCTAAATATATTAAATCCAGCTAAATTATGGTTCAAGTATGAAAGTTAAAGGCAAGCATTTATAGACACTTAAAAACTCAGGAAAAAGAATCCATGAGTCTCCCCTTAGAATAAACAAACCAAAAAAAAGGACTTGACAATAAAATTGGGATAAACAAGACATGAATCAAAATAAACAACTCAGACATGGACAAATTGTTGCAAAAGGCTCCATGGTAAGCACAGAATATATTTAAATATAGAACTAAGACTAAACAACTGGGGGATTATGGTTGCAGATCAGAGAATAAATGTTGTGAAACCTGAAAAAAGAACAAATAATAAAAGCAACAAACGCGGGTTGTAGAAGAAAGCACAAGTATGTTAATCTCCTCTTGCTTCATGACAGGAAACTATTATCTAAATGTTTAAATTTAGTTTGTTTTTAAACTTTTACGTGGAAATACATGTAATAAAATGCACAGATCTAAAATGTATACAGTTTAATGGTTTTCAAAAGATGCATGTAAACTCTTTTAAGCAATACGCCACTTAGGATCGAGAACATCACTGCCATCATCCCAGAAAGTTCCTCTTTGCCCCTTCCCAGTCAATTTTCCTCACACTCATCTCACAGGAAATCACTACTCTGACTTCTATTATTGCCTATCCTTGAATATCAAATAAGTGGCCACATACAACATACATAATCATCCTTCACTCTCCATGGTGGATTCATTTCAGGACCCCTTCAGACACTAAAATCCGAGGGTACTCAAGGTCATTATACAAAATGCTGTAGTTTTGCATATAACATATTCATATCCTCCCCTACAATGTAAGCACTACGTTATACTGTTTAAGGGACATGGCAAGGAAGATGTCTGAGCATATTCACTGCAGGTGCAAATTTTTCTTTTTTATATTTTCTAGTCACTGTTGGTTGAATCTGCAGATACAAAAGGCCAGTTCTTTTATGCCTTCCTTCTTTTGCTCAGTATATTGATGTGAAAGTCTTCCGTGTTGATATATATATGTCCCTCTTTATTGGCAGATGCTATTCCATTGTGTGAATGTACCACTTTAAATGTTATGGTCTATATTTGAATGCCCCCCCCCAAAGCCTCATGTGCTCAGAAGTAGGGAGTTATGGAAGGTGAAGGGAGGGAGTATGGAGGTGCTACAGTTGGCCTGACATTGGGAGATGAGGTCCAGTCAGAAGAGGCGAGTTACTGGAAGGGCATATTTCCCTTCCTGGTTCCTTGTTTCACTTTCTACTTCCTGTTCACCATGAGGTGAGCAACTTTTCTCTAAACCAGGCCCATCTACCATGCAACCATATAACTGGAATTTCTAAAACGGGAGGCAAAATAAATCTCTCCTCCTTTAAGTTGCAGGTATCAAGTATTTGTCCCACCAGTGAGGAAAGTGACTAAGACATTAAGTAAATCACTTCTAAGTATTAGCATTCTTATACAAACTTTTGACCATAGGTTTTCATTTCTTTTGGGTAAACACCAGAGGAATCAGAGGCTCATGAAATAAGAGTGCACTTAAGACACATTTTCCCCTTGGGTTCGTATTATTATAATACATTCCCAACAGGAATGTAGAAGAGAGTTCCAGCTATTCCACATCCTCATATAAACTGTATTTTTAGTATTTTTAATTTCAGCTATTCTAATGTGTGTGTAGTAGAAATGCCATAATGGTTCAAACGTCCTAATAGTTCTTTTCCTTTACATTTGAGACATTATTTTAGCAATTAATGGTTTTATGTTGAAACTTTATAAGAAGTTTAAAGGTCCCTTCAATTTCCTTTTACTAAATGTAATGCAATAAATACAACATGTATACTGTGTTCCCCTTCAACATTTATTCACATCTTTCTATCCATTCATCAATCCTTCTATCTATATAGATGAAAATAATGCTATTCCCTAAATAATAACATTTTATTTTTGGCAGGTAAGATTTGGAGGTGATTTGCAACTGTGTGCTTTGTACTTTTCTGTATTCCTTGGATTTTATAAAGAAGCATGTCTCATACTTTTAAAAAATTATAGTTATTTGTTGGTTAGTGGGATGTGGAGTCCTGAAGCCATATAAAGACACAGCAAAACTACAGAGAGATGAGATCAAAGCGCTTTTTGTAAACTTAACTAGTAGAAATACTGATAACAGGGCATCTCTATTTGGGGGAATTTGACCCCAAAAAAACTGTAGAGAAGAGCAATGGAAGAGGCTGAGAGGTGACAACCCTGACTCATAACTGGATCAGCACCAGAAAAAAATATGCCAAGCAAGATCAAGAACAGATAGTTCACAGTTTACAATATTGCCATTCCAGTGTCACTTTTGGCTACGGAGCTTCAACTGCAATCAGGACAGGCTCCATCCTACATTGAATGCCATTGAATGTCCTCAAAACCATCACCAGTGGATCATGTTTCTCTCCAAGGGACAAATGCAATAAAAATGTAAAATCCTAATTAGAAGCTACATAATCCTCAATCAGAGATGTCAAACTCTGTTTGGTTCTAAGCAAAAGATACAACCTTTAGAACCAACTAAAGCTGATTTAAATCCCTGATATTTAGCTACCAACTCTAATGTTTCATGGCTACTCACAGGATGGTGTCTACTCACAGTGTAAACTTTTTTAAAGAGCAGCATATTAGAGCAGTATCTCTACCTTTAGGGGCTAGTAATGGTGTCCTAGCAAGCTCACCCACATGGAGGAGGCCATGTTCCACGTAGGCTGCCCTTTGCTTCAAAGAGGTGCTCTAGTCTCTTCATAGTACAAAATGAATTGCAGAAAAGGGATTTAGATGAGTAAAGCAGAACAGAGTGGTAACAATGAGTGATAACATTCCTATGCTATGATATAGACTCAGGCTCTTTGAATTTCCAAGATTCCTCAGAATCATCATCCATATTAAATATATACATTTGAAATTCATTCCAAGCTTAAGTATAAGTAATACTGAAATTATCTCCAACTCTCACATTATTTTTTCAATAAAGAGATGTTTACTGATTACCTATCGTGGAAGGAACTCTGCCACCATTCTGCTGCTAAGGTTGAATTGCCAAGCACTTAATGTGCTATGTAGAAAATTGAAGGTTTTAAAGAAGATTTCATTTGGGGCCTTAGAAATACATAAATCTAGTTGAAAACTGTTATTCTTCCTCTTTATCCCCTACTTGAATAATTGCCTACTTGAACTCTTCTGGTTTTTGATAAATTATATCTATCTTTAAAGTAAGATTTTAAAGATGGATATAGGAAAAGGCTTCTCTTTCTAAAGGATTTTCTGACTCTCAAATTGCTGACCATTTGCGCCAGAGCTATCTTCACTTCAGCCTGTGGGTAGGATTAGATTCACAGACATCTCTTTGCTCACAATGTATTTTAAAACAATTATAACTGTTGTCAGCATTTAAGAATAAGGAGTTGAGGGTTTTGTAAATCAATAAATATAATTTCAAGCTTTCCAAAAAAAAAAAAAAAGCAGAACTAGGTCCTTATTTCCTATGTGAATGACTTAGTTTGAGTTAAATATTTAACAGATGATTCCTTTAGATAAAGAATCTTGTCTCCAGGCCTAGGGGAGCAGCTCAGTGGTAGACCAACTGACTAGCATACCAAGGTCCTAAAATTGATCTCCAGTACAGGAAGGGAAAATTAAAAAGAAAACAAACTCTAATTATTCCTTTTTACTTATACCCAGTCATCTCTATTCCTGCTTGGCTCCAGCTAGCATATGAACTCTCACCCCTATCATATACCACGTATATTCTATTATAATTATCTTACTATACTTCTGCTTTTACTAATAAAATGTGAGTGATCTGGGGCACAGACTTCTGATTTTTCTCGCATATAGCCCACTACTTGGGAATATAAAAATCTAACTATGAATGTACATTAAGCCAATTTTAAATGAGGTCATAATGTTTTACCAAGAAAATTAAATAAATGCAATTTTAAGTCATAAAAAGTGATTAAACGGAAACAGGAATGTTGCAGAATGCCCAATTATTATCATTCTTTTCAGGAGAGGTAAGACCCTGAGGTGTAGCTATCATAATGAATAAGAATATACAATTAAAGAAGCTAAGAATTGTATTCCCTCTCACCTCAAGGAAATGGAGAGAAGAAAATGAGGTCACAGGATATTTCCATATTAGTCAATACTGTTCCTCAAATTACAGTCTTGAGCAGATTTTTAAGTACTAAATATGCTATACTTCAATGTATATAAACACGTAACATATTTCAGATAAAGGCAAGGCAGGTGACAAGTTCACCACTCCATGATGTATTAGTCACTTTATCTATTGCTGAGACAAAACACCCAATACCTGCAACTTAAAGGAGCAGAAGTTTAATTTGGCTTTATGGTTCAGGGGAGTCAGCCCTGGCTGGCTAGCTCTAAAGTAGAAACATTACGGTAGAAGGGCATAGTGGAGACAAGCTGCTCACCTCAGGGCAGCCAGACAGTAGAGAGAGGGAGAAGCCAGGGAAGGAGCTATACCCTCCAAAGGCATGCTTCCAATAACAACACCTATTCCAATCAGCCCCAGCTCCTAACAGCACATTTAGCTATGAATTTCTCAATGGATCAGAGCACTGGTAAGTATAGCTTTTAAGAGCCCCACCTCTAAAATACATGAGACTTATGGGGGATATTCCAGACCTAAAGGTATAACATGTGACTAAAAACAAATTCAAAAAATGAGAATTATTCCAAATCATACAATTACTATAGAACAATAAATCTGAGCATAAAATCCACATCATCAGATTCTAAATCCAGTACTATTTCTATCCTATCACTCAGTTTCTTGTTCTACTTCGCCATGAGAGTAACACAGTATTAAAAAGACTTTTTAGTTATTGTTTTGCTATTAGCTTTCAGTTTACCAAAGATACTTCCCATCTATGAGTATCCTTACCAATAAAATGAAGGACCAGACTTACATAAATTCCATGACCACCTCAGTCCTAAAAGGCTAAGACTCTAAGGCAAACAGAAGACACTGGATTGTGTCCCAGGCTGCCCTTTTGTGTACCACACCGCCTGAGGTGAACTGAGCTGTGGTTACACCTCACTGAATTAAGAGTGCCGGTCTACAGGCTCAATGGTGCACAGCTGCCAATGTAACGATCCTCCAGTGGCAATGAAAATAACTGCCGGGTACAAAGTGATAAAGAGTTACAATCTCTGACAATGTTTATCCATCCTTCTAGTAAACCCTACTGAACTTACTAGGTCAGGCACCACTGTGGTCCAGAGAAATCAGCAACCAGGAAATGAAGACATCATTTTCCAATCACATATCTTATTTGCCTTGGGACAGGAAGACCATGTCAAAAATGTGAAAGAGGACACTGAGCCACAGATAGTACAACAAGGTCAAGAAGTTACCAAATGATACCGGCTAAAACTCACATCAAAGACATTAAAGGGAAATAATGTGTAACCATGTAAGAAAAAACTGGAAAACCGATACGTGCTAAGAGGAAATTCCTAATATCACGTGACTGAAATTAGAGCAAATACACCAGGGGAAATGCTGTTTAGATGACCATGCACCATCTACCCAAAAGTAAATCTTCAATGTCCAACTTTTTACTGTATGCATAACCAATATCTTTGGATCATAATGCACTTTACTTACCTGAGGGTGAACACTTAACCTACAACCCTTAACAATGAAATAAAGACAGATTTCACATGTGTTGACTGAAACTATGCCATTAAATGTTGCTTATATTTAAAAAGAAACTAATCAGTAATTTCATTATCTCTTCTGGAAATTTTACCAACTTCACTTATAAATCATACTATTCAGTACTACAATCAGGAAACTCCCACAAATCAACTCTTGCCCAGAAAGGATGTGGCCTTAAAAAGAAGACCTTACTGGTTTTAAGCAGTACACAAAGATGCACTGATAACATAAAATGATGTTATAGTGCAGCTAACCATCACACTGCCTAAAATGTTACAGGCAAGATTCACATCTCTATTAAAAAGGCAAGCATGAAGCCATCAGTGAAGAGAATGAGGTATTGCAGAATCATGAATATCTCATTAAAAAGGAGATAAGCCACTCTAACAAAACCCAGTAATTTAAAAAACAATAATCAAAAGAGCAGAACCTGCTACCAACCAATTATAAACATCAGTAAATGCACTTGTCAGAGGTAAATAAGGCAACTCTGGATAAAGAGGATCTGAGAGTATCTGGCTTCACTTTGGCTTATCCACAGTGATTGAATAGCCTCAGACATCAAGCTAATTAATTATGGGGCATCAGAAGTTATAATCAGGGAACACGAAACAGGCTACACTATTTTGCCTTTATTTTTTTGTATTTTTAGTCAGTATCAGGGATTGAACCCAGAGCCTTTGTACTGTGCTACATCCCTAGCCATTCATTCATTCATAAAAGACAGGGTCTCACTAAGTGGCTAAATATCCTAGGCCAGACTCAAAGTTGTGATTCTCCTGCCTCAGCTCCCAAAGTGCTGTGATTACAGGTGACCGCCATCATAACCTGCTATTATTTTTCGGTGTAATCATGGATATTCAGGTTTAGAAACAACTCTGAAGATTTTACAGCAAGTTAATAATTAGAATACATATGTATAAATAAAAGATATGATAATAGCAGGAAAGCCTGGTGGGGAGAAATGGAAGTATATGTACTACTTAAAGTTGCTATAGCATGATAGATAGATAGATAGATAGATAGATAAATAGATAGATAGATTAAAAATTGTATTGGGAGCAGAGCATGCCCATTTCTTCACACACTGCCTGGGCTACTTCTTCACTACAATGGCAGAACTAAGTAGCTGGTACAGAACTGTGGCTCACTGGGCAAAATACTGTTGAAGGTAGACTGTAATGTTAAAAATGTATGCCGGGAGGCCAGAGATTTAGCACAGTGGCGCAGTGCCTGCCTGGATAATGCAAGGTCCTGAGTTCAATCCCCAGTTCAGCAAATTAATTAATTAATTAATTAAAATGTATGCTAAAACCATAAAATGACCATTAAATAACAAAAATAGTTATAAACACACGCTAACAGAGAACATACAGTACAATCATTAAAAAATCCGCACTCCTAAAGAACACAGAAAAACAGGAAAAAGAACAAAAATGGAACAAATAAAATATAAACATCAAGAAGACAGATTAAAATTCAACTATATCAATGATTGCATTAAATGCAAATGGTTTAAGCTACACAATTAAAAACTGTTATATTGGATTAAAAAACCAAGACCCAACTATATGTTATCTGTAAGAAAAGCGTTTTTCACATAAAGGCATAAATTACTATTAACATGCTAACACTAACCAAAATAAAGCTGAAATAGCTATATTAACAAAAGACAAAGTAGAGAGAATAGATAATTACCACAAAGAAAATCATTACAGAATGAAAGCAGTCAATTAATCAAGAGGACCTAACAATCCTAAATACTTATGTACATAATAAAAGAGTTGCAAAATACATCTAATTACAGCTCTAAGAAGTCAGATGTATTGGGAAGGGAGTGATGTTTGAAGATTCAGTTTAAATCAAAAGATTACTGGGTTGGAGATAATAGCTCAGTGGTACAATGTATGCTTACTGAGCAAGAGTGGGCTGGTAGGTTTGCTCTCCAGCAACCCCCCGCCAAGTTAGCTTCACCATTATTAATTTTGTGAGCAAGTAAGTGATACACTACTCATTGCTGCATTTCTTCACCCATTTGGTAGATGTGCTCAAACTAGGCAGCTATTTTAAGGACTTGAAAGCATCTGTCTCAACACCTAGCATGATGTCTGATAAAAAGCACACTAGAAATTGGTTATTTCCCTCTCCTTTTACATGTCATGCTGTCTGTTTTAGTTTTCTTTCTGAAACAAGGGATTCAGCATCACAAATAAAATCCAGTTCTTCCCCCAGGATTTAAAAAGGCTTCTTCTAAAAGAATTTAAAACACAAGTCATTTTATAGCAGCCTTTTTTAAATATTAAGAGAGGCTTCTGAAATAAGAAAAATATTCCCATGGGCTGTGGTGAAAGCTATTCTGCTACCCAATGTTAAGGTCACTGGGCTCATTCTCTGATTTTAAATGAACTGTACCTAAAATAAAATAATCCTAAACACAGTATTTATTTGTTCAACAACGTTTTTAGTATTCTATCTAAACCACAGAGGTTATATAACACTACACTGGTCCAGAAAAAATTCCAGGTACTGGATTTCAATTGGTCCTCCAGGTTGTCAAACATTTATGTAGAAAGATAAAAGGGAGTCATAGATATGAATGATTTATATCACTTGTCCTAATAATTTTTAAAACAAAAGCCAGATGTTAAAACTCACTGAGTAGTCATTTAAAAAGGAGGGCCTCTGGCTTCCAATGCATATTTACTCTTTCACCATTAACTTTCACATTAAGGAAATTGCTATTTTCAATTCTGGTGGTTTCCTAACTGATCTAAAAGTATTTAGATATTTAATTTTTATGTTGTGAAGACAAATTTAAATTGCTAAGCATTATTTAATACAAATCCTGAAGCTAGAACATTTTATGGGCTGTCTTTGTTTAGTTTAATATTTCAAAGACAGTAATTTGTGATTATCACATTTACAGATAAATCAATGAATTCTGAAGCCCTTATGACTTGGCAATAATATGGGCCATCAGGTACACAGTTCTGAGAGCAAAATATGCTCATAAAAAATAAACAGAGTATGAGGCATACATTTCTATTAATGCTCTATAATATTACTGTACTATACAGTACTATCCTTACACACAGAACAATGAGTGGAACACTAAAAATAAGGTGTTATTTTCAAGGTTTAATAAGTAAGGGCAAAGAGAATAGCAAGATCAGAGTGGATGGTAATTGCAAAGGTTTATGAATGAGTTACGGCTCATCAATGCTTTGGGGTTGGACAGTCAAAACTTCTCAGTGAAAGAGGTAGCACATTTCAACAGCACATTTATTACTATGATGGGGGCAGGTTAAATGGTACCAGATTATAGAAGGCCTTAAAGTTCCTACATGCATATGAGTTATCCTTTTCAGACAAAGAATTATCAAATTACAGATTCTTTTTTAATGACTTCTTTTACTGAACAAAAGCAAAGCAAGGAAGATCAAAAGAGTAAGGAGAAAAATATGTAGGCTTAACACCTTTTGATGATAAATTCTGAAATATGTTATCTAAAAATGATTGCAATCACTTTTAGAGAAGCCATTAATAGGTCAGAAAGAGATCAGAGAAAAGAATGACATTTTCTAATAATAAAAAATTTAATTAGCTCTTGGCTGCAAATATTTTTTCAATGAAAATCTAGGAACATGGAGGAAAGAATCTTTGGAGCTATTCAGTTGGTACTATGTTATATGAGATGATTTTTATACTGTCATGAAAAATACTCTGGCATTTTAAAAAGGAGAAAAAGATTTTAAATTTTCCAAGACAATTCCAATATATTTTTCAGAAGACTTACTTTAACCCTAAAAAAGTCTAGCTAAATGGATATCTATTTTATAGATCTATATTTATATATAAATATATATATGGCCAGACATACATATTTGATATATATTTTTTAAACTATATTTTAATATCCAAATCCCCATACTCTTTTTACAGAAAGCTCTATATATATAAGGAACACTGATTTGATAGAATGTTTTACTGTATTTTCAACATTCTTTCCTATTTTCTCTTCTTTCCTCTCTTTTCCACATACAATCTATTACAGATTCCTGGTGCTGGATTTGAAATTCATTATAAAGGTATGTTATTTCAGAGAAGGATCCCTGGGCCTTCGTTGGGTCAGAGTATTTCTGACAAAATCATTTGCCATCTTTATCTATACATACTATTGGAAAAACATAGACCCTGCCCTGAACTATAATGCAAAAAGCTCAGCTGCTTCTTCCTCATGAACCTGTAATAACACTAGAACCAGCTCGGTATACACATAAAGCCCTCCACTCCCTTTGATATGGCCTCGCATTATTTTATACTCCTGCTCAGTATTACTAAGCTTTTAATTCTTCCTCTCATTTTACAATTGTACAATTTGTACAACTTTACAAACTAAGGTCCAAGGAAATTTGCATAATTTATAAGAAAAAAAGTCTATCTGTCTTAAAATCAATTGACAGAACACATATGATTCAATAATTCACCAAACTCACAGGAGTTATTTCAAAAAGTGGAAAGCCAATTCAATGCTACATTTCCCCTACCTTATGTGTATTCATTTGAAATATTACTTCAAAAGGTTTATATATAATGAGAGTCAATTCTGTTAACCATTCAAAGCCTGTAGCTAATAAAAGCACTAATTCTTACTGCCCAGGCATCATTCAGGAAAGGTTATGACAGGCCATAAACCTTACTAATTATAGCACAATATTTGGCCACATGCAAGACCCACTGGTGCTGTTTATATCCAACTCCTCATATCAGGTTCAAGGGTTTGAAGTTCAAGGAGAGGACAAGCATAGTGCCACAATCAGACCTTACTGGGGCAGACCAGGGCACAGGACCAAACATGAGACACATGAAAAACACCCTTGCCTGTCTCATTTTTATGACTTAGCGCATACGCATGTCTTTAAAAGGATTTATACAAAGGATTAAAAAGAAAATAGTATTCCCATTTATTTCCCCTCCACTCCGATCTCTTATTTCTCCAAAGTTCAAGAAGTAATTCTGACCCCTTCAGAAAGAAAATTGCCACTAATTCCTATAACCGCAGCAAGGCACCATCCAATTTAATCACCAAGTGTTACAAAACATCACATTAATAAAGACAGGGCTCTTTCCGGACACCTGACAATATTCAACTTATAAAACATGAAGCACTATTTTGTTGGCTAAAATTGTGCTTGCTTTCCCGAGGCCAGGTATGGGGATTACGAGGTCTTCGCAAAGCAGTCTATCTATCAGAACCTCTGAGGTTCAAAGGCAAAGTATTGTCAGCAATGTCACCATCGTTACACTGCAAGCCAATCATTAGGGCTGAGACTTGACCCAAGCCCCATGGATACGGAACAGAAAAGAGAAAATCACCAAATGAAGATACCAACTACTCTTGGAAGACAAGGCAACAGCTGCTGGAGAGGCAAAACATATGTTCAAGAGGTGACGCTCACACAAGCTCCAGAGGTACAGCTCTGAGCTTCTCTGAGCTCCTGCTGTGGGAGGTGTCAGAGTGCTGCCTATGAAGCACTCCTCTCAGGAAAGCAGGGACTAAATAACACGGCAATGTGTTTTACACAGGGAGGCACAGAAAATGAGTACCTCTGTTTCACAACTGAGTTACAAAATAATGATTTACTCAGCTCTGGACTTGAGACTACAACACCATATACACCATTCCTTGGAGAAATATTATTAATGCTGGTTTCCAATTTCAAAATGACAAGACCTATCATTATATACCTTTGCAAATCACCATGTGTCCCTACCACAACTGACCCCAATTTCCAGAGAAAAGAACCTCCTTCTCCATGTAATTCCAGTATTAAAATCCTGACTGTGCTGCCAAAACCAATACAACAATCATGGCTATATCAACTGACTTCCACTTAGAATCTGAGAGCCCTGACCTTTTCTAAATAGGCTTTGAACTAGGAATTACTGACGAAAGATTTTCTACAAATCAATGAAATACAACTGTGAAGTTTCCAGTTCTTCAGGGGAGAAAAATATAGTTTTCATGTAATGTTGAATTTATTTACCCCTCAAGTCCTTTTAATTAAGTATGTTATTTACTAGCATTAATTTATTCTGAACTTTTTAATTTTTTTAGAACTATTTTATTCAGAACTTTTCTTCCAAAAATTTAAAGGTTAATTTATGATCGATGATATTGGGACCTATTTTCAAAGGCTTCATATTTATTCCAAAAGGGATTAACTTAAAATACATTTAATACAGGAAGTGGAAATAAATTTAACTAGTTTAAGAAGAAAATACAAATTAAATATAAAGTAAACAGATAAAAGTATGAGAGTAACATGAAGCCAGGAATAGGCCTGGCATCCTAAATATTTTCCATGAATTTCTACATACTGTAAAAGATAAGACACCGAATTTTCAAGTAAGAACTGGGCCACTCCCATTGACCCTCCATTTCAGGAAAGTGACACCGTTCTGAAGAATTCAAACCTAACTCAGGGAAGTGAAACCTCATTGAGGCCCACTCTGGCCAGCCTCCTGCACAACCCCCAAGGACCAATCCCTGACCCACATGTTGTTGCTTCACCCCATAAGTCCATTTCATTGAGGCCACTTAACTCTTCCCTAACCCAGTGCAGCAGACAAATCCCTTCCAAGGTCTCTGTCACAGAGTCAAGGACACATCCTTTCTGTTTCCCTCTTCTGCCTCCCGGAGGAATATCCCTCGACATATTCTTTTTAGTGCTTCCCCAGTGTCCCATCCACCTTTTAGGTTGAGATCTTTTGTCCAAATACAGGACCTCTATAGCCTTACAGGGTCTGTTACTACTGCCACTGGCCATTCCCCTCCTCTTCTTACTCCATGACCCAGCTCTAAAACTGCCCACAAAAATCCCTCATAAGATTCTCCCCAGCTTTTGGGACACAGAACCTCCATCTGTGATTTCCCATAACCCACTTCTACAAGTCAAACTTAAAAACCCCTCCTCTTATTCTAATGTTCGCCAATACCCTATCTCTCCTATACACCTTCATGGCCTCCAATACCTAATCACTAAGCTCCTTGCCAAGATTGTTGTCCACCCTACCTGCTCCCCCTGCAATACCTCTATCTGCTTTGTCAAAAAGACCAATGGGACTTACAGGTTGGTTCAGGACCCCTGGGTAGTCAATGCAGCTGTCATCCCCTTACATCTAGTGGTCCCAAACCCTTGCATCCTTCTTTTTACTAATCGCTAGAACATGATATACTTCTTAGCAGTCAACCTCAAAGCCACTTTCTTTACCATTTCTTTCCATCGTGACTCCCAAGATTTGTTTGCTTTCATTTGGACATACCTGACACCCATAGAGCCACAGCTAACTTAGACTGTCCTCCCCATCTGGTTGGACAGGAATTAGCCCAATACCTTGATAGTGCAGTGCCACTCCATTAGCTGGCAAGGTTCTCCAATACGTAGATGACCTCCCCATTTGCAGCCCCTCACTAAAACCTGTCAGACAGACACTGACCATCTTTTTAACTTTCCTCTACCAGTACAGGTATTGAGTGTCAGCCACCAAAGTCCAACTGGTGACCACACCAGTAACTTGCCTGAACTTAGTGATTAGGGGTTGGAGGCCACAAAAGGCCAAAAAGCTGACTCTGGGCCAGTCCATCATGATCTATGGTAATCACTCCCTTTAGAACCTTACTTCAACTAATATTACCAAACTTCTTTCTCCCTCTCACATCCAGGAAATCCACCTTTCCCTCATCCTAGACCATCAGATCATCTTAGGCAAACCAATCTCCTTTAACCTCACTACCCTTTTACCAGACCTGTTCATTTTCTACCATCAAGATGATCCTTTCCACAACTGCTGAGAAACTATCTATCTTCTCTAAACTACTTTCCTAACATACAAGCTACCCCTCTCCAAGACCCTGTCAAAGGCCAGGGATTTAGCTCAGTAGTTCCACCACCTGCCTCGAAAGTGCAAGATGCCAAGTTCAATCTCCAGTACCAAAAAAAAAAAGACCCTGTCAACACTTAGTTCACAGGCAGGACCTCATATAATACCCCTAAGGGCTATAGAGCCTCTTATGCTATAGTGGCACTCCCTGATCAAATCACTGATGCCTGTCCTTTCCTTCTGGAAACTACTTAAAAACTGGCTCAGTTAAAGGCCCACATGAGAGTCCTAGCCCTAACAGGATCAGCACCAACCAACAGCTACGTACTCTAAATACAATTATCACATACTCCATCATCATGCCTCCATCTAGAAAGACTGGACTTCTTACCACCCAAGGGACACCTATAACAAATGGCCTCTTGATATCCATAACTTCTCCCCAGCCCTCCAAGGTGAGAGTGATTCATTACAGGGGCCTCCAGGCCAGCTCAGATCCTATAACAAAAGGAAATGCTTTGACCAATTCTACTGCAAAGGGCACAGCCCTCACACAGACTCCTCAAAGCCCTCCTCCACTTTGTTCTTACTCCCTGTTTTCTGATTTCAAACTGACTTAGTCAACCGAAGAAATAATAACACACTCTTCGGAGGGAGACCCCAATCCCTAGCTGTCCAAGGGTCCCAAATTACTAATACCCCAACAACAAGCCCAACTGCTGCTTACTAAAATTTATGATCTGTTTCATGCAGGGTCATATTCTCTACACCCTTTCCTTTCTCCACTTTTTCACTATCCAAGGTTATATTAATACTCTCGGACAAATCACTAAACAATGTTCTGCATTCTAGTAGACACCTTCACAGGCTAGGTCGAGGTCTTTCCAGTAAGGCCCCAAAATACCCTAAAGACCTTCAAAATCTTAGAGATTATCCCCCAAAACAGGCTTACCTCTTCTATCCAGTCTGACAGTGGACAGCCTTCATCTCAACTATCTCAACAAATTGCTAAGCTCTGGGATTCAAATGGCACCTTGATATTCCTTACCAGCTCCTATCCTCCAGAAAGGCTGAGAGGGCTAATGGGCTTTTTAAGACCTATCTCATATGACTGTCCATAGAACTCCACCAATCCTGGACTAAACTTCTCCTGGCTCATAGGAGACAGCCATTCCCGGACACCTTCAAAACCCTTTGAGCTGATGTAAGAGAGGGCCTTCCTCTTAGGAACATTTTTCCCAACCCACCTTCTAAAAGAATACATCCAGCCTCTTGAATCCATGAGGGCCTTCCTTAGAGCACATGCTGATCTTATTCTTCCCCAATCCTCTGACAGTGCCTTTCCAACCCCTCTGCAAACAAGAGATCAGGTCCTCCTAAAAACACATAAGCACTCTCCCCTCCAACCCACCTGGGAAGGATCTTACAGTTTCCTCCACCACTATCACAACAGTCCATCTGTCTGCACACCTGTCTTGGCATCTCATCTTCAGAATAAAGCTCCCTCCTAGAAAACCTCCTGTCTTCGATTCCCATCTTGCCTCTCCTCATTCTAAGTATTCTTCCTGTGCTCACTTTGGCAGCACATATTCTAAGTATTCTTCTACCTCCTCTCTTCTACTAAGATGAGGCTGCCACCATATTCCAGAAGATCCCAATGAATCCAACACAAGGAAATACCTTATCCCAGACTCCTGGTTGAACCAAACCTCCAAGACCAGATCCTTCAGGTGCTGAGCACTTTAACTCACCCTGTCAAACAGATTCTCCCGACTTGCCTCTTTGACTCTTTCCTTCAGGGAAACTTCTACCCTTGGGACCCACGGGGTCACTTCAGATCACCATGATTAAGACACAAGCCTCCCTAACACCTTTTTTCTAATCTTTCTTCCTGTACAGTTTTCACTCCCTGAGTCAATAATGACTCCTGATTCACCACAGCTTAAGTGAACACTAGGATACCTGCTGTTAACTGGAAGTATAATAAGGATGATATTCCTGGGATTATAGCTCTCAAGCACTTGGTGGTTAATCTAATACTCCCAGAGCACTGCATCATGATTGAAATACTCCTTTTCCTAACGTTTCTATCATGTCTCCTTCCTCGAAAGGACTCACTCAACCTATGACTTTGTTAGAAAAGTACTCCATTTTTTAACCATGCATCCCACCACCTATTGCCTCCTTATGCTGCTTGCCTCCTACCTTCTCCTACCTGGATCTCTAGCCAATACAACACTGCCTGACAGCTAGCTCCTTCTCATCAATTTCACACACTGCCTATTGCAACAAGCTAACTTCTCTCTCTCCACCTGCTGGATTTGTGTTTCCTCCCAAACTCAATGACACACAGATACTAGGGATTAGGAATTTTGACCACCCCTGGGACAGGGGTGGTAGGGGTAACAACTTCCTCTCTATAATTCACCAGTTCTCTAAAGAACTAACTATCAGATACCCTAGAAGAAGTAGCCTCTTACAGCTACCACCCTACAAAACTAACATGATTCTTCTAGCAGGGGTTGTTCTACAAAACAAGAGGGCACTTCACCTCCTCAATGCTGAAAAATGGGGGCCATGTTTATTTCTATAAGAAGAATGCTGCTTTTATGTTAATCAGTTGGGGATGGTCTGAGAAACCTCGCTGATTGGGCTGCAAGGGTCCACCAAGAGGCTGGAAAAGGCGATTTCTCCTGGCTTTCCACATTCTGGGAAGGTAACTATTCCCAGTCTGGGGCCCGCTCCTTATCCTCCTCTGTACTCTATCTTAATGGTGGCCCTGTGCCACATATATCTCCTCTCTCAATTTATCCAAAATTATAACCATGCAGTAACCTACTCTCAGGCCTCACAAATGGTCCTGACCCAATATCCCTATTGACTTCTCAGTGAAGATTCTGACTCCTAGACCAAGCCTCTTCCATAACACCCTTTGTCAGCAGGAAGCAGTCTCCTAAGACATCAATGCCCCTGATCCCTATTACTAGGAGTCTGAATGTAGTAAGAAAGTGGCCCCTGTCACTGAACAGCCACTTCAGGCCTTAACTCAGGAAAGTGAAATATAACTGAGCCCCACCCTGGCCCAACTCGTGCACAACCCAAGTGACCAATCCTGACCCACATGTTGCCTACCTCCCCTTGCACAGTATAAAAGCTTGCCTCATCCTAAGCCTGCCCCTTACTGCTAGAATGGGCCACTCTGGTGTATGGCTGCCAGAGGCAATAAACTTGTACTTTAAAAGGTTTTAATGCAGCTGGCTTTACTGGTTAGTTTTGCCACAGGTCCCTCTCCACCCTAATAAAACTGGCTTTAACTTTTTCCTAAAGAGAAATATGAGCACTGACAAGAATCTCACTGTCTATAAGATAAAAAACAAAGTACTAGCAAAGGAGAAGCACAGTTGATACCAGATATGAAGATCAGAGAGCAGTTTTCCCTCCTCTATTCAATGGACTGTGCTCTGTAAGCCTGGCTGGAAAGATGAGAGGGTGGCAAGTGGGAGAGGGATGGGCCAAGGGAGATCAGGTGAGACTTCAGGCTTCTTTGTAATGTATTATTTGAATGAGAGAATGCCACAGCTTTCATTCATTCATTTTTGCAGTGCTGGGGATCAAGCTCAGGGCATCTCCCTCGCACAGCAGTTCACCCATGGACCTACCCCCAACTCTCTATGGCTGTATTTTAGAACTAATTTGACAACTTTCCATACAGTTACGTCCATAAGATCAGCCACTGAGCACAGTGATATTAGAATTTCTCTGTATAAAGAAGTATGCATTTAAGTATGTTAAATATATATCACATATATACAAAATAAAAATATTTAACATATTAAAATAAACATATTAAAAAGAAGTTCTCTTCATGTTTGCCACATGAATTTTCACCTGGGCAATTCTTACCTCACATGGTAAGGGAAATAAGAGGCATTCAGAGATAAAGGAGTAGGGGAAGTGGGAGGGGAAGGGGAAAGGAAAGAAGGGAAAAGAAAAACACATGAGAAAAGAAAAAAATGGAAACAAAGTCTTTGTAAATAGGGAAGGGAGGAGGGGTGAAGGGAGGGCAGGGGAATGGGGAAAAAATAAGAACCAAGATACATCATGTAAAGGTACAAGGTCCCAATGATGAATGTAACTGTATTGTATACCTAAAATGTCCCAATAAACTTAATGAAAAAAAAAAAGGCATTCAGAGAGAAAGGGTGTATTCCACTCCAGGGGACAGTTCACACAGTTTCTCATTTTCAGCATAAAGTCAAAGACTGCAGTGCACCTGGGCTTGGCTAAGTGGATTTCCAAACAAGATTACTGTATCTCAGTTTAATTGAACACTTCTACAAAATGAGTAAATGGCTTCAACAGACCCCTGCAAAGAAAACACGGATTAAAGATAGCACCAATAAAATAAGCACAAACAAACAAAAAATGATAAAATTGACACTTCCATGGTTTTACATTAATCAGCCATGTTACTGGTAAACACTGAAAATCTAAACAGCTCTGAAAATGAGGTAAGAAAAACCATACAGGCAAGGTTGAAATAATTCAGAAAACTATTTGAAATATTCATTATCACTGACAAAGAACTAACTCCTACTTAACTGTATCTTGTGTATTAAAATAAAATATTAAACTACTTAGGTTAAAACCCATTCAACTGCACACTTTAGGTTGGTTGCAATGTAATGTACATTTTTTAAAAAAAAAAAGCAAAAAATAAACTACTTGAAAACAACTTTCAAATCCTTGTATTTCAAAGACTTAAACTAAGAATAAAAAGATTTAATCACATTGCTCTCACTAAAAAAAATTATGATTAAAAATTTTACACTATTAATAAAAAGTTAAGTAATTTACTTTAGCTTTATTCTCATATTAAATGATTGCTTTTGTACTGCTTTTTATTATGCTTGATGAGAGTACACAGTATACAGATATTAATAGCAGATAAAAATACACATTTCAGGATGCAGACAAATTTTTTACCAATGGAGTTTTAATAATGGAAGTTATTGTATGATCTATATAAAAGTAAAAATGTTTGAAAAATATTTTGATAGGTACTGAAAAGAGAGCATTGTAGCAGTGACATGCACTTTATTTTTGCTTTTCTTCCTTTCCTTTTAAAAATTTCTCTACATTTATGCCAGCATAGCAAATACATTTTTAAACATATGTGGAGGTAATTATACATTTTAATATCATCAAAACACCTCTGTTAAAAGGAATAGCAAACACAGCTTTCACCACTCCAAGCAGGCTCCAAAGAGATGATAAAATGGAATGTGCCTAAATTATTTTCTTAATATTAATTACCTTAGCATAATTCACATTAAATTTAATTTCTGACCTTTCATCTAAACCATCCTGCTTGAGGAAAGTATTTCTTTTCAGCCCTTTCAAATGCTTACTCTCCCAGATGGGGCTTCCATAGACCAAATTTGCCACCTGCTCCTGGTTTTATTAACCCCATCATGAACACATTAAATATAGAGTCCCTTGAGCAAAGGCCTCCTCTAGCCAATTCTCAAAGCCTCAATCAGGCAAGAACTTTGATTACTGATCTGTTGGCTGTCAAACAGGGATATGGGTCAATGGAGCAAGCAGGAAAGGCAGAGAAAGGAAGGAAGAGGGAAAGAGGGTGTGGGAGTGGGCTTTATGGGCCTCACTGCAAAGATCAAAGCCTACCTTCTCTTCCTCTTCCCTCACCTCCAAGGATGCCACAGTCCTAGAAACTGATCTTTTGGGAACCTGGACAGAAAGGCAGGGAGCCACAGTTGAGAGGAGAGCAAAGCTTTAGCCAAATCAAAGCTTTGGAGGAGAAACTGATTTGAGTGATTAAACTCCACTTTGAGGACATCCCGGGCTGGCCTAAATTTTAGAAAATTTCAGGAGGACAACCTTATTTCAACCACTCAAGATACCCAGAGGCAAATGAAACCACAGAAATGCTTTTAAAACACACATACCAATTTCATATTCATAAAATTACACTGCAACATTTCAGAATTTTTTTAATGCAATGAATATAGAGTCATCAAGGTATAATTTAAAAGCCTGCTCTTTTTTGCCTGTCAAAGGTGTGATGATTATAATCATCCTATATTTTCCTTCATTTTCATTTAACAGTGAAAGTGATACATAATTATTTCACCAGCCCATGTTATAATATAATAAAAAAATTCCAGATAAACAACCCATACTACCCAACCTTATCTCCTCAAAAACAGTCCAGTAAATTTAACAGGGACAGTTGACTAATGCAATAATTTCTAGATTAATATAAACATCAATTTAAGATCTTAGGTAAATAATGTCAAAAGAAAAAAAAGACGAAAGCCTTGTAATTGGAAGATTGATAGGCAATTACAGAGACACTTCCAAAAGCTTTGTCTAAAACTTTGAGAACCCTTCCTTTTCAGAACGCATGGATTAACCATTTTCACTATACAAATGTAGCTAGCTACTCACTACCTTTCTCAAAGTTTTTATCAATTCACAGCAAGAAGAAAGTGCAGCTGGGTGTGGTGGCACACACTTATACTCCCAGCATTTAGGAGTTCAAGGCCAGACTGGGCTATCCAGAGCCATTCTACATAATTTTTGGAGGAAAATCATTTCATAATTAAAGTATGACTATAGCTGTCTAAAGCCCAAGGTCACCCTGCCCAGGAGCAGGCTATGGCATGTGGAAACCTATTTCAGTTTTGCCTCTGGTCACAAGTTGAGGCCTCAAAGATCCCCTGGACTGTTACACTCAAGGGCAAGTGTACATCAGCTGAAGACATCCTGGTTCTTTGAGAACCAAGTAATAATAAAAAAAAGAGAAAGGTTTCACCTGGGGAAAGGACAACTTTTTTTTTTTTTTGGTATCAGGGATCAAACTCGGATCCTGGTGCTTGCAGGGCAGGCGGCGGTGGAACCACTGAGCTAAATCCCTGGCTCTTTTTTTTTTTTTGGTACCGGGGATTGAACTCGGGTCCTTGCACTTGCGAGGCAGGTGGCGGAACCACTGAGCTAAATTCTCGGCCCGACAACTTCTTTATTAGCCTGCTATCTTGTTCCACCTAGCATTGTAACAATGCTCTCCTTACCACCCTCATCAACATAAGATTCTCATAACCTAAGATCCTCATCAGCATAGGATTACTGCTGCCTCTAAATCACCTGATATTTCCTCCAATTATTCTGCGTACTCAATACATAATGGCCAGCGTAAAGTGTGTTTGTCTTTGCTGACTCTGAGGCACTGACCTCCTGGTCCCCCGTGTACTTTGAAATTATGGCAAGTCTCTGTCTTTCTTTCTTTAGGCCTTGCTATCCCCCTTTCTAGGAAGTCATAAGATTGACCACCCTCTGATATTGGGCTACAGGGCAAGAGCTTGTCTGGGGAAGAAAAGAGGGGGAGGAGGCGGAGAGAGGGGAGGAGGAAGACGATCCGATTAAAAGCCAATACAGTGGGCCCTTGACTTATGAACTCAATGGGTTCCTGAGGGCTGGCTGTAACCAAGTCCATACACCTGAGATCTGGATGTTTACCTAGGTACACGCTACAGAGAACAAGAGGCAGATGAATCTTCCATTAACCTAACTAACCCAAGTTGTTCGTATGTCAGGCCAGCCGTAACTTAAGGGGTCCACTATATTTTAAGTAATAGTTCAGAGAAAAATTTAGAAAACTTTAGTATAATGTAAAAAATTAAGATAATATCTAATTTGGTGGGCAGAGGGATCACCACATTCAAGAAATGCACAAACTTGACACAAGTCTATGTGACACACTTAAATGGTTAGGCAGGGAAAAGTCACACTCTACAAAGGGCTATCAACCCCTATGAAGAGCTAGTTTCATGCCCATCACCTTGAAGAGAAAAAATGGATGTGTTTCCTTCTCTTCAAAATTTTTATTAGTACTGTATATGTCTGTGGCATATAATGATTACATTTATTGTGGGGAGTTGGTAGACATAAATAACACATCTTAATTTTTTTTATCCCTTTCCTCTAACCCCTTCCCCTTTTATCTCTTGGTCCTTGATTTTTTAAAGCCTTGTAAAGGTCAAAAGCAAAATCTAACAAGAATGGTTGAATTCATCAGTTTAAGGAAACACAAATCAAAACTACAAGGAGTCACTGCTATAGATTGTATCTAGATGTCCTCAAAAGCCTTGAGTGCTCATAAGTGGGGCTTTTGGGAGTGGCTGGATGATGGGTGCATAGTACTGGATTAAGGGCATGTTAACAAAATTTGCTCCATAATTGGATTACCTCGGTTCTGAGTGTAGCTGAGGGGATTTACAGAAGACAGAAGACCCACTCTGGGTGTGAGTGGCACCAACTAATGGGTTTGTAGCCTTGAGGACATAAAAGGGAAAGGGAAGCTAGCTGCTTGCTGCTTCCTGCCTGTCCCACCATGGACTGTTTCTCCTCTGCCAGGCACCTCTGCTATGCCACCCTGCCCTGCAGCTAGCTGACTATGACTTAAACCTCTACAAACTGTGCACAGAAATAAACCTTTTGTGATGGATTGACTAATGGTCAACTTGTAACGCTCAGCTTAACTGAATCAGCGTGGTCTGGGTGTGAAAGAGCCACCTGAAAAATGTTACCAATAGCCATAAAAAAGAGAACTGGAGGGGAAGATCTTGGCCTGTTGATTTGCTAGGAGAAGCTTGCTGTGGATGGTTTTCCTGATGCAAACTAGGCTGTTCTCATCGGAGAAGAAGCTCAGGGCCTCGCTGTCACTGGGAATGGCTGCTGTTCTCATCAGGGGAGCTCTGATCTTCACCGTGATCGTCACTTCCTGGCTCCAATGTGGATCCCTCAGCTTGGCAGCAGAAATCCTTCATCTCACCAACGTAGATTTTCTAGCTTCCACCACTGGCCTTTGGTCCTTCGGGGTGCAGATCCTCAATAAGGACAAGCATGACACATTCCCGTGGGCTCTAGGCCACTGGCTGGACTCAAGGAGGACACTGCCTTGGACTCTAGGCAGGTGGACTTGTGTGGGAAACTGCTGGGATCTAGGCCTTCAGTTGAGTCCTTTGGGCTTCTAGTGTGTGGTTAATTTCTTGTACTCCTTTGCATTTGACTCTTTGGGTAATTATCATAAAATAACCTTGTAAGTTATGTGTCCTGTATTTAATGTATTCCCTCACTGAATCCTTCTGAATACAACACCTTTCCTCCTTTAATTTGTGGGTATTGGGTATTTTGTCTCAGCAACGAGAAAAGTAACTAAGCCAGTCACCATCAGACACCACCTCATACCCACCCGAATGGTCACCCCCACA
This sequence comes from Heterocephalus glaber, assembly GCF_053883595.1. NCBI lineage: Eukaryota > Metazoa > Chordata > Mammalia > Rodentia > Bathyergidae > Heterocephalus > Heterocephalus glaber. The sequence goes on along the minus strand of NW_028258156.1, from coordinate 17,377,316 downwards.
CACACACACACACACATACACAAAGCAAAATAACAAATGTTATTTTGGTAGCAAGGATACAGAAAAACTGGAATCCTGCTGCTCTGTGGACAGGAATGTATAATGGTACAAGGCTATCGTTGCTCATCAAAAATTAAAAATAAAATGTAGGGCCGGGCACGTAGCTCAGTGGTTCCACTGCCTGCCTTGCAAGCGCAAGGTCCCGAGTTCAATCCCTGGTACTTAAAAAGATAAACAAATAAACAAATAAATAAATAAAATGTATGTGATCCACCAATTCCACTTCTGGGTATGGGCCCAAAGAACTTAAAGCAAGTTCTTAAACAGGTATCTATACGTCCATGTTGATAACAGCAGTATTAACAATAACTAAAATATGGAAGCAATCCAGGTGTCCATCAACAAACAAATGGATAAACAAAATGTGCTATATACATAAAATGGGATATTATTTAGCCTGAAAAAGAAAATTCTGACATATGCTACAACAGGGATGAGCCTGAGGACTTTCTCATAAGTGAAATAAGTCAGGCACAAAATGTCAAATATTGCACGATATCATTTGATGATACATTTAGAGTAGTCAAAGATCTTAGAGAAAGGAAGTTGACTGGTAGTTGCCAAGGGCTGAGGGTGGGGGGAGCATAGAGTTGTTGCAGAATTTCAGTTTTACAAAATGAAAAGAGTTATAGGGTGGATGATGGAGATGTCTGCATTTAATACCACTGAACTGGGCACATAAAAATGCCTCAAATGTGGGCCGGGGATTTAGCTCAGTGGTTCCGCTGCCTGCCTCGAAAGCGCAAGGTCCAGAATTCAATCCCCGCTACCAAAAAAACAATAGCTCAAACACTAAATTGTATTTTGCCACAACAAAAAAGAAGGAAAAAGTGAGATGTATTTAATGGTTATTTGAGATAACTATCAATCCCTAATGTCCTACTTTACCCCATTTTCACTTTCTACATTCCTCTAATTCACACAAATGAACATTTCCCAATTTAAAAGAAAAAAGAGGGAGTTAAAAACTGCTCTCCACTCTTCTCCATCTGTGAGTCTCTTTCCCACAAAGTGACGATCACACTTCTATAAATCAGCATTTCCAGTAATTACCACTTTGGATGAGTTTGAGGCTACAGCCCAACACACAGAAGCAACCTTGCACAACTTCGCCACATAGTTGCATTCTGTCCCGGCTGCCCCACCCAGTACTGCAGGTGAGCATCTGACCAGGCAGGCCCTCTGATCTCAAGCACACAGACACACACAGGCAGAAAGAGAGTGAAGCCACACTAGAAAAGCTTGTCCCAAGGTGCCAGATTTTGGTTCACAAGGCAGGTGGCCCCAGACAGGTGCCCAGGGACAGGAAGGAAAGAAGGGCTTGCTCCTTCAAGGGGACTGCCTGAGGTTCTGTTACCTGCTTTCTACAATCTCATTCATCCACCTAATGAGGAACAAATACCCGTAAGCACACTCAGCAAATGCTTTGTAAGCTATCTCTGATCACTTTAAAAAAAAAAAAAAAAAAGTCTTCAAAAAAGTCACTGAATGTTTCCTTTAAAAAAGAATTATAGGGCCAGGATTAGCTCAGTGGTGCCTGCCTCAAAACTGCAAGGTCCCGAGTTCGATCCCTGGTACAAAAAAAAAAGAATTATACTTGTAACTGATTCATAGCAGCCTTTCTTGAATTCTATTTTGTGGAACAATATTCTGGGAAGATGTTAATAATGTTCCACACTAAAAAGGTACACTTTTTTTTTTTAATGTCAACAGGTTCTAAGTTCCCGATGTCTTTGTTGTGTTAACCTTCATTACAAAACTCCCAGAGGGGGAATAGTGATGATGATGGTGGTGATGGAAATGTTTACTGAGTCCTTCAACTGAAGCCAGAGCAGCAGCATCTCATTTTTTAACAGGTATTTAATCTTTAAAACAGACCTGCGCAGTAGGTATAATTATACAATACACAGATGAGGAAACTGAGGGAGATAGTGATAACACAGCTAGGTAGTAGCAGAACAGGAACTTGAACCCAAGTCTGACTCCCAGGTATGTTTTTCATTCACTCATTTGTACATTCATTCACTCATCCATTTAGTGAGTTGGAAAATTATAACTGATTCATAATGTAGGACACTCCTAATATGTAACAACACTGGTGATTATGACCACCATCTTCTCCTTCCATCTCTATATTTTTAAAAGTTTGAGACCTACATGAATTGAAAGAAAAGCAAAATGAACATCCACCATTACCTATGAAATTCACTTTGTGTTAAGTAAAGCAGGTTTCAAAAGAGAAGAACATAAGGCAAGTCATGGAAATGGGGAAAATATAAAACAGTTTAAAGGGACAATTTTATCTCAAGTAAAAACAATGCTAATTTATTAACTTATACTCCAAAGTGAAGGCAGTTGCCAATGTTAATGTATTTAGTTATCACTTTATATTGCTTTATATCTCTTTTATATCCATTTATATCTCTTAATGAATACACTGTAATGACTATATTAATGTATTTTATCTTTGTTGTTATTTCCAGCACTAAAATAGTGATGAGTGGTAGTGGAGGGTGTACTGTCAACAATCTGGCTTGCAAATGCATGCATAAATAGAAGTACAAAGTCTCTGATTTTTGCTGTGTCCTTCCTGATAATACAGTAGTTTTCATTGCCTTTCTATCATGTGAATTCTCAGCCATGGCTCTACATCTACACATATTCCCCCCCAAAAAAGAGAAGTTATAAACAAAAAACTAACGTAGACTCCTTCTAAAAGACACAAAGCAGCTGGAAATAGTGGCACACACCTACAATCCCAGCACTCCCAGGGGATGAGACAGGAGAATCACAAGTTCAAAACCAGCCTGGGCAACTTGGAGATTTAGTGAAACCCTGTCTCAAAATAAAAGATTTTTTAAAAGGGCTGGCAATGTAGTTCAGTGAAAAGACCCTGGGTTCAAACTCTAGTACAAGGAGAAAAAGAAAAAAAAAACAAACCTACAAAGCACAGAGAATACTATCGATTAAAATAAACCACATTGGGCAAATATCTACAATACCTTCCATTCTGACGGACCAAACCAGAAAAGACTATTCAGATATTAATGCCTTGGGTAAGAAGAGCCTCAAGACAGAAGCTCTCAACACAAAGCCCAAGCCCAAGAAGGCAGACATACAAGCCTTTCCTACATGGCCTTCTTGCAATCCTCTGTCTTATATAATGCCATAAAAAAAGGACAATCACTGATGGGATGCCTAAGATATCCCATACTTCATCTTCTGCTTTACGTGCTTTCCATCTTATCTGTATCCTCTCAAAGATATAATGCGCAGTGACTGCAGGCCCTGCTCATGGTTTATAATTTTGCCAGGCCAGGTTTAGGAGCTGTTAAATGGGAGCATATCTTGAAAAGGGGGGTGGCAGGGGACATCAGTCATATGACATTTGTGGACTCCTCAAACCTTTTTCTTCCTTTTCTGAAGAAGCAATGGCTGTCTTGACAGCTCCTCTTCTGTGACTCCTTTCTTCCCAGGTTCCCATTGCAGCTAGAGTGCTGCCTTGTGAGCCCAGGGTCCATCCGTCAGATGTGAATTTGGGTTTAGAAAAAAACAGGAAATCTGCCTGGCCCTGGGCAGCCACTTTGCTGACACAGGCGATGGCACTGATGTGGGGTTTGCAGGCAGATATGCGCCAGCTTCGTGGCTCGCAGCAGATGCAATGTGGCTCTGGGGTTGGCGGTGGCAGCAGCTCCCTTGTCAGGCTAATCCTGTGGGGGTGGTTCTAGGAAATGTTCATAGAAATTTAGCTTCGAGCATGTTTTTGCATCCTTTCAAAGAGCCTATAAAGCAGCTAATATCCCATAATAAATCCCACTTAAGCCAGATGTATCGTCTGCAACAAAGAACCCTGGCAGATAGCTGAATTCTCTAGAAAAGAAAGGCTTTGAAACTGCCAAGGATTCCAGCCAGTGGAGCAAAAGATTCATAAGCCAGTTCCTCACTGCTCACCACTTCCCCATCTGTACTAGAGTCTGCAGGGACACTAAAATGGTCTCTGTTTTCTTTGGGGTTCTCTCAAGCCAAAAAAGTAATTCAGATTTTCCTCTTGTTCCCAACAGCAAAGGAAAATATGGGCCTTATCTTGTTCAACTAACTCCTCTGATATATGGGAGATTCTGCTAACTACAAGAAAGACACATTTTATGGACAAAATTGTGCCCCTTTAAAATTCACATGTTGAAGTCTTAATCCCTGGAAGCTCAAAATGCTACTTCTTTTGAAGGTAAGGCCTTTATTCAAGTGATTAAGTTAAAATGAGGCCATTACAGCAGACTCTAATCCAACGTGATTGGTGTCCTGGTAACTAGAATAAATCTGGACACACAACACACAAGAAGTACATGTGCACAGAGGCAGGTCCATGTAAAGGACACAAAGAAACACCCATCTGAGGCATCAGAGCCAACCTAAACTCCTGACACCTTAATATTGAACTTTCTGCCTCTAGAAGTGTGACAAAATCAATTTCTGAACTTCAGACCCTCCAGTCTGAGGCACTGTGGTATGATGGCCTGGGGACACTGACGTAGCGCCACAGAGCATTCCGTGGATGTATAATTAACAAAGTGGGCTCCAGACTTCATTCCACCAGCTACCAGCTGAGGTTCTTAGGTACCTAATTATATGAACTTTGAATTTATCAGGGCACTCTCCCCTCTTTGAACACACTACAGATACACTGCGACCTCAACTGCTCACACCAGGGGTCTGTGGGTGCCATTCCTCAGCCAAAACTTTCTCCAATATTCTTCAGATTAATTGGCTCTTTCTCAAACTACAAGTCTTGGGATTTTGTGTTTCTCTCTGAAACGCTTAAATTATTCTCTCTCAATGCTTCTTCTTTAAACTCCCTATGAGCAAAACATAAACCCCATGAGAGAAGGTACCATGTCTACCTCGGTCATCACTGTATACCAAAGCATAGTACATGGCTACCAATAAGTTCTCAGCAAATAATTGCTAAGGAAATCTGTGAACTGGCTCTCAAGTTTTAGTCCACTGAACAGACCACAGAAATGCCCTAGGCTGTTTATTATTCTAAAGCTCCAGTCCGACTCCATACCTGGCCTAACATGATAGCAATTTTAATGTTACCAGATATTCCCATGGACAGCTCCATTGTACCAGATGACTTTCAAGGTCCATGTCAACACTAGTTCATCTACATGATCCTACCTGGAGATAATATCTGGATACATCTATCATAATAGTTTTTTCCTAAGTTATCTTATAAGCTATTGTAAGATAAAATACTATCAGTGAAGAGAAAATTACTGACATCAGTCGCTACATGATGTACCAGGTGTCCAAAAGGAGACTTCTGTCCAAGAACCAAAAACAGTAAGGGAGAAGAACCATTACATTACCACATGATAGAATATCAGGTGTCCAGAACGGAACTTCTGTCCAAGGATGTAACAAACACACACACTGACTCTCACAACTGACACTAAAAGCAAATGCCCCAATATGTCGAGTCCAGTTGTGATGATGAATTTTAGGTGTCAACTTCATTTAGTGAATTAAGGGATATTCCTACATGCAGAGGACCGTAATATTGATTATGCCAAAAACAGGCTGTGAAGAGTTAACCCCACAATTGGCTTGTTTATAGAAGTGACCCTGGCTAAAGCCTACATGCCAAAGTCAGAGTAACTTGCGCCCAAACTCCATTCCCACAACTAAAACCTTCAGACTGGAAGGACAATGTTCTAACTACAATCATATATTTTGTCTATTCTGCTCCTAATTTGAGAAAGCTTTGCCTTGTCCTTTAGGAGCCTTGTTTACATTAATTTCCATAGAAACCACATGTTGCCTTTACCCCGATTGATTGCCATTAAGTCAGTGCCCCGGACTGGCCAGCACCTTTGTCGGTTGCACTGGCTTTGGTCGTCCTGGCACTCCGCTTTCTCTCTCTTAGTTCCGTCTCTTAGTGTATTCTTTTTCTCAGGCCTGTGTTGCACACTGGGCAGGTGGGTACTGGAACCTGACTACGGGGATCTCCAGCACATACAGCTAGTAAAGCATTACTCAGGGTATGCCTGAGAGACTAGCATTTGAATCAATGCACTCTGTAGGGAAGAGTCGCCCTCATCCTGTGTGAGTGGGCACTGACCAATGGGTGGGCAGAGGGCTCAGAACAATAACAGAGAGGAAAGTTGATTTCATTTATGTTCACACGTGCAAATTCTCCCCCTACCCTTTGGAGATGGGACATCCTACCCCTTCTCCTGGTCTTAGACATCATAACATGGGATTCTCTGGCCTGTGGATTCCCTGCCCCAGTGGACACCCCCTCCCCGCCACCATGCTCTTGGACCTTTAGTCTTTTTTTTTTTTTTTTGGTACGGGGGATTGAACTCGAGTCCTTGCGCTTTGGACCTTTAGTCTTAAACAAAAAGCTGCACCATCAGCTTCCCTGGTTCTGAGGCCTCCAGACCCAGACTGAGCCACACTGCTTCTCTAGCTTGCAGATGATCTGTTATGGGGTTTTTCGGCCTCTGTATTCACATGAGCAATTCCTTAATAAATCCCCCCTCCCCTCTCCCTCCCCCTCGCCCTCTTCCTGTCTCAAATACATATATATATATATATATGAAGCCAATAGGTTCTGTCTCTCCAGAGAATGCTAATAAACTGATTATCTCCAGGCAGCGAATTCATAATTTCATATTCCTCTTCTTTATCTCTTTTAAAATTGTTATACAATGAACATTATTATATTTATAATTAGGAAGAATAATCATGTTCACTTAGAGGAAAAAAGATTTCTTTTCCTAGATTTAAAATGGATAGCGACACAATACCAAACAACCCCCAGCCCAAGATCCTACGGGTCAGAAGGGTTTCTGGGTGGTGCTTCTTCCTGAATGCTTAGTCACAGCAATTAAAGGCGTACTGGGACAGTCAAAAGACAGGAGCGAGGATCTGAGTTAGTCAATGAGGTGTTCTAGGAAGATTTGACTTCAGCCAGGTCTTGAAAGTTTTGGAAAATATACTGAGACAGAAAATAAGTGTCTTACATTCTCATTGGGTGATAACCACAGGGCTAAAAAGAAAAAAAAAAAGATGTAAATGACAGCGAAGTACTGGGACTGCTGCCTGTTTTGAAACATTACTTGTAGGAAACAGGCAGGAACGAGTTTCCTGCCAGTTCTTCTGGAATTGATAGCTTTTACTTGCTTCCAGTACCTATAGGGAACAGGAAAACTCCCCAGCTCGGGATGGATGTACAAAATATGCCTTCAAAGGCTACCACTTAAATCCCTGGGGAACTCTTAAATGCTCACTGTGTTACTGCCCAGGAAAACTACACCAGACACCCATCAGTGTGAATTCTGGCTGTTTGTTGCCACTAGCACTTTAATCATTAGCATTCTGGTGAAAGAATGAAAGACTCAGGCTGCAGTGCAACTACCTCCAATCCCAGCCCGTTAATCACTGCATTTAGACTCATCTCAAAGCAGATATGTAATTATACACAGAGCCAAAAACATTATGCATGTCCCACTCAAGAAGGGAAAGGAAAAATGGATTGAAGAGAAATATAACAAATTCCAAATGTCTTTGCTCCTGCTTAATTCGACTGTTCAGGTTTGTTTTTACTTGCTACTAGGGAGTTATGCAAAGAACGGACTGCTAGGTTCACAGTTCTTCCTCTCCAGCTAACAATTACAGAGAGACACTGGTCCAGGCACAATCCTGGGTCGGTTTCTTCAACTGTAAATTGAGAACAGTGCCGGAATCTCTAGTTGGTTCCTTGAAAAGATCAAACAATGTTAGAGCACCTTGTAAGGACCTTGACAGAGACATTCGCCTAGATTGCTTTGGGTCAGATAGGAAGGTGGTGTACCATAATAATGAAGAGCACAATGGTTTGGGGGGTGAATCACTTCCAGATATGTGAATGTGGACCAGCCTCAGTTTCTTCTTCTGTAGGACAAAGATGATAATATCTACCTCCTCAGTCTTTTGTCAAAATTAAAAGAATCCACATCAAGTGCTGGGCAGGGTTTCTGACACACTGCAAATGCATATGATTATTACTCCTGCCTTAAGCATCAAGCAGCCTATAAGGCCACCAAAAGAACAGCATGCCCCTTCTGATCTCCCCCCACTGGCTGGAAGGAGACTTGCTTTTCTAGAGACAGGGAAGGTGTCTCCTGTATCCCTGCATCCTCAAGCATCTCTCGAAGTGCCCTACACTCCATAGGTGCCCACACTGTGACTGAATTAATGGTCCAAGGAGCATTTTCATAGATTCAGAGCCCTTGCATGGAAGCAGGACCTGTGCCTCCTTTGATGGTCCCCATGTGATTCACCCAGTACCACTTCTTCAATGAGTTAACATGAAAGTACCCAGCTGAAACATTTAAAAACAACGAAAAGGGGAAGTTTCAATGAATGATATCATTAGGATGGCTTCCCAACTTCTATCTCATTCTTCACTCCTCCACAAAATGTGCCTCCCCCAGAGCAGTGAATGTGCCTGACATTTAAAATGTACCTTGAGTACCTTCAGAAACACTGACTGGCTATTCTGAGCACCCACACGATGATCTGCTGCCTGACATTGGCACTGCCAGATAATGAATACAGCAAACAAACTTTTGTCATTGGGTGGATGGTGGCTCAATACTTTTATTCCGACAATGAGTTATCTCTGGTGATGTAAGCTAAATATATTCCTAACATTCATACCTTTGCTCAGCTTTGCATCCAAGCACTGACTCAACCAGCTATTAATTAAAGACAATCCTTGCCTTCAGGGGGCTCTCAGCCTAATGAGGGAAGAACATTGTGTCATCATTAAATGACAGCGCTGTACAGTTTGAATGATTTAACTGAATCTCAACTCTGTGTCTTGGAAAATTGGCTTAACACTTCAAATTCTGAAGTGAGAGCACAGATAAAGAGTAGCTAATTCAGCAGTAGATAACAGAAAACAATTCCTGGGAAAAGAGATACTTACCTAGAAAGTGTTCAACAGACCAGGAATAGGAAGCACAGAAGGGTGAAAATAAAACACTGCAAGGCACATTTAGGGAAGGGAAATAGTTGAATGGTATGCAAACTCAGGAAAGGGAGCACAAAAGGGTAGGAAAGAAAGGTAGACATTCTTTAGACCGGAGGTTGGATCTCAGCTGAAAAGTGATGGTGACTCATTGAAGGATTTGAAGCAGCTGAGGATGAGAATCACAATTGAACAAGTTCATTTAATGGGAGTGTGGAAAATGGGTTAAATAAAGCAAGATAGTAAGATTAGAGAGGAAGCTGCTATAGTAGCAGGCAGGAAATCTGCCAAGTCAGATTGATGTAATGACCCATGATTTAAAAGAAAAGCAGCATGCCAGATGTGGTGGCATATGCCTATAATCCCAGCACTTTGGGAGGCTGAGCCAGGAGGATCACAAGTTCAAGCCCAGCCTGGGCAATTTAGTAACTCTCTCTCAAAATAAAAAATGGGCTAGAGATGTAGCTGGGGGCAAAGGCCCTAAGTTCAATTCCCAGTACCATCACGGCGGGGGGGGGGGGGGGGGTGTCACACAGAGGAGAGGATTAAAAAGTAATTTTGGAAGGAGACTAACAAGTAGACGGGAATCCCTTAGATACAAGGGGGCAAGATGAGAAAGAAAGAGATAAGGTGATCTCACCATTCCAGGCATAAACAAGCACATAAATGAACAAGTCATTAACTGATAGGAATTATGAGAAATTATATACTTCTGGGAGAACAGGTAAGGAGTTAAATTTTAGTCATGCTGAATTTTAGAACAAATAGAATAAACTGACAATATTCAAGGAAGAGTTGAATATACAGGCTCACAAGATGAGGATTTGAAAACTGTATTGGAAGTCATGGTTTGTTTTATTAGCAGAGCTTTACTAGAATTGAACTAAAAATAGTAATAAAATTAAAATACATCAAGGTCATGAGACAGGGTTCACGGGAGGATGTAAACATAAAAATAAATCTCCTAAATGTTGGAGAAAGGGGGGTGTCTTAGGCACATAAGTCTAAGCCATACACTTCATGATTCCCTAGAGCTTTAGGGATTTGTTCAGTTGACAATTTAAGCAGCACCTGGTGTCATACAGATGGCCGGGTTGAAGGGGAATGAGGTAGCTACCTGAGAAGTCCCAAAGTGTGGGTCATCCAGAGGCAATGTCTTCCGACCTTAAAGCAAAAAACACCTACAGGTGAATGCTTAAAGTAAAGCAGCTGGCAGAAGACAGATCACTCCAGAGAATTTCTCGAGACCACGATCAACACTGCTTTGGGTTCCATGACACAAAGAGAAAACAATTTGTTCTACAAAGCCATTTTGTCTTTAAAATAATAGCACTGGTTCATAATCTGATTTTACCTTCATCACAGCCCATAATAGAACTCTCTTCCCAAGACTCCTGGCACTTCTGCTGATAAGTGATGCTGCCAATGAATGTAACAACCACTAAACCACTTGTGATGGTTGATTAACTGATGGTCAACTTGCGTGGGAACGCCCAGCTGGCTTGAGTTAGGCTGGTTTAGGGGAACGGTATAGACGGAGGACCGGAGGGGAAATGGTATGCTTATTTTCCTTGGAGAAGCTTTGGCTCTTCTCTGGTCCTCGCCCTTCCCTTGAGCATCATCTCCCGGCCTGTGGCACAGACCAATCCACTGGGAATGCTGGGAGCGTGCTCCTTGCCTTTGCCCTGGGGCGTCCTCTCCTGGTTCTCAGCAGGGATTCTTTGGCTACCAGCATGGGCCTTTCATTCTGCGCGCTCTGCCCTTGGGACTTTGCAGCACAGATCCTCCAGTGTTCCATCACGGGCCCCTGGGCCTCCTGGTGTGGGCTTGCCTGGGACGTTGCCATGGGATCCGGGCTTCCTGCTGGGCTTGTGCAGGACATTGCTGTGGAATCCACGCCCTCCGCTGGACTCCTCTGGTCTCAAGTGAGCAGACAGAGTCCAAGAGTGCACTCTTCTACATCTGACTCTAGTAAGCCCTGACAAATACACTGCTTTTTATCTTAACGATTATTATTTAGTTCTTCATTTTTATTTTCCTCCCAACTAGCCCTTTTAAATACTTTCAGATCTGGACTTCTTCCTTTGGTAGGTGCCACAGCACCTGGAGAGTGTACTAAGCAACATTATTAAGGTTAACAAATCGAAATTTAACTGACCCTAACTTAAATTATAAATCTTTATCATTTCACCCCTTGAATGCAAAAAAAAACCCCAAAAGCTAAAAAAAATTTTCTGTAACTAATTCTATTTCAATAGAAACATCACACAAATGATTAGAAGCATTACATACTCAATCTTCAATCTACTCAAAGGAATGTAAGTGTAATCCTCTTAAATATTTTCTAGCTTTTGAATTTATTTTTATCCACAATTACCTGCCAAATTCTTATCTTCTTCCTTGCATGTCATTGCCTTTAGCAGAGAGAAACTAAAAATGTACCAAGAATAATACTATGTAATGCTGACAGATATAAAGCTATTAGGAAGTTGCCTATCTATCTTATGCTTGTCAAAGAAAGGCAGAGCCTTCGTCTATATCTCTAGTTAAAATGAGACTGATGAAAGTCTAGATTACTAGTCTCTCCAAATGTATATAACTTTAGAGAAATTTCTTCATTTTCATAGGTTGAAATGAAATACACTCCTCTTCATCTTGTAAACCAATGTGAAAATTATTTCCTGAATCATAACCTGCTCCAATACCATGGCTTCTGGGATTTCAAAACATCTTCTGTTCTTCCTCAGAGGTTCAATTAAAAGAATTCCACTTTCTTATTCAAAGCTCTAATAAAACGTATTTCCATGAACTCAGTAACTACAATGAGATTATAAATTATCACCTCTAGTAATTCTCGCGTGTCACAGAACTTGTCCATGACCAGAATATCATCTTGTAAAATAGCATGGCAATAACAAGCTAGGAAACAATCTGTGTTTTTACTCCACGGTATCTTCTCTAAACAGGCTAAGCACCTGGATTCCAGGATCCCCTATCTGACGCATCTGGGTCAGAATTCCAGGTTTTCAAAAGCTGTTTGAGTCACATATCATATCTTCCTAAGCTCCTCAGGGAGTAGTGGGTCAGTATCCAGTCAGGGTTAATCTTTTTGCAGCAACATGTGATTTTAGATATTTGAGATTTGGGGGTGCCAAATCAATAAGATAAAACTCCATTATCAAGGAGCTCACAGCCAAACAAGAAGATATTTATCCCCGTGTCAGTCATTAAGCCATTGTCCATCAGCTCTGCCAAGTGCTGCCCTGGGTCTGGGGTAGGGAGTGATAGTGGGAGAAAATACAGCCAAGGAGGGAATAGGCACACTCCTGACCATGGCTGTTCCCACCCTGCATCCTTTCTGCCCACTGCTCCTCTGTTACTCAAGCAATGCTGCTTCATCTGGGCACAGCAGATCTCTAGCACCATTTGAATCTAGTTGGCCAGTTCTCCCACACACTGTGCTGCCAAATCTCAGCACTAGGGGGCTGGGCCACCCCTCTTTAAAGAGCGGGTCCCCTGCCCAAGGTAAGTTTTAATGACCCCACCTCCTACTTGCAGATACAACAGCTTTGATCCCTTAGGGTTTTCTTCTTGCCTTGTCCATTTCCTAGGTATAACCTTTCTACCTAATCACCCTTTACACTAATGTATCTCTATTCAAATAACTGGTATCCACCTAATATCCACCCAACTGGTATCCTTTCAACTGGACCCCACCTAATAAACTATGCACAATATGCTATAATAAATATTAGAACACAAAATATGGAATGAAATATTTTAACAGTGGAGCCAAGGAAAGACACTGAAGAGCTAATAATTGACCAGAACCTTTCAAGACAAGAAGAAATTAACCTGGTATGAAAATGGGAGAAAAGGACATTCCTGTAGAAAATTGCAGTAACAAAGAAAATGCAGGGCTTGCTTGTAAGAGGAAGGAAGGGGAGGCAAAGCTGGAAGGACATTTTGCTGGCCATAAGAAATGCTTTCTACTGATAACAGAGAGCTGTTAGACTTATACATCCCTGCTTCCAATGGCACAATTTGTAGGCAAAGGGCAGGGCAGAAAGAACTTGGAGATCAGACATAAAACATAATACTAAGGCAGTCTTTCCTCTAAAAATGTATGTAACTCAGTAGGAAATTCAGATACAAGTCATTAAATACTGTATAATTAAATGTAAACAAGTTCCCAAATTTTTAGGTCATGTATGCTGGCAGGAAGCAACGTTATTAGCTTAAAATACCACTGAAATTGATATGTTAACTTTGATTTCTCAATGATAAGAAAATTTCCACCTAGATGCAATCACTCTCCCCTTACTCCCACACATCAATAATAAAGTAATGAAGCTTGTGACAGTGAAAACAGAAGTGGGGAGGGGAGGGGAGAGGGAGGGGGAGGGGAGTGCAGTTCCCTGAAGAAATAAACAGTAGACAAGAATAAAGTCTTCCAGCTTAAGTGCCAAAATAATGTAACCTGTACTGATTCCTCATCTCCTTTTGCTGTGAAGTTTATAGCACCTAAAATTTCAGTACAATTATCATTACTCTTGTCCTTACACTGTTAAGTTATCTTCTCTTAAGCTAGATCATAAAAAATTACTTTGATAGGTGAAGTACTACATTTGACACTTTTCTATCATTCTCCTGGAATTTGTTACAATGAATAAAAACTTCTTAAATGTTTGTTGACTACTATGGTAAAAATGAGGTATTTTCAGCTATCCACTCAAAGCAGTCTATAATAAATACTACATGCATGGAACTACAGTATTTTGTTAGAACTATTCTTGGTAATTTGAGAATAAACACTATGATTTTATTTTTATGGTCCCCAAAAAGGAATATAAGACCTTGTTTACAGTAGACACACAATATTTGTTGACTTAAATAGTCAAAGAGAATTGAGGGTCTTTAAAATATTTTGAAACTGTATCATTCATTAATTTTGGGTCTGGACGACCAAAGTTAATGAAGGCAAACTGGATTTGGCAAAAATGCTTAAAATTTTTTAGAATCCATTTTCATACTAAATGGAATATTTAAAAAACAGCTGAGGAAAGCTTAAGACACCTTGGCATACTTCCACAGATTAGCTGATGATCAAAGACATCTGGCTTTTTTGATTATTTATGGAATTCCACCCTAAGGCCCACTTGATATTTTCAAAATATGTTTTGCAATATTTGGACATTCTCCAGGTAGCTTGTTTAACTCACATTTCCTTAAATACTCATCTTATTGGGAAGTCTGATCATTACTCTTTTATGGCTACAGGAGAGTACTAAATTCTGTGTAAAGGGTTTTATGATACAAAATGAGAATTTTAAAAATCATTTTTCATTTAAAATTGAAATTAAGTTTTGAACCAATTTGTCATACGTCTCATTTTTCTGAATATAATATAGATAAGAACTACACATTGTACAGGGATTTATTTTTCAGGAGGAATACATTTGATCAAGGGATAACTGAATAGACTATTTGTTAGAGACAAGTATTAAACAACAATAGCATAGTTTGCAGATTCTTTTCTCCAGGAAATGTGTTGTGCACAAACGGCAAGGTGTGTGTGGTAATTAGGCGAGACATGTTTGGTTTTATTCAGTGAAAAAGCAGGAAAGAGGAAGAGAAAATTGATAGGATGGGGACAGAACAACTGAATGCCAACTGATCCCAAACAAATGTCTCCCTGTAGTCAGATGTTCAAATCCCTATAGCAATGTACTTTTCTGCTGAACACAAATGTGGGGGTAAATCTTTTCTCCACTCTTTTATATAGATGATCACATGATAAATTATTTAAAAAAAACAAAGAAAAGAGGGCCAGGGATTTAGCTCAGTGGCACTGCACCTGCCTCGCAAGCACAAGATCCCGATTTCTATCCCCGGTACCTAAAAAAAAAAAAGAAAAGAACAATAATATAAAAGTTAACCAAATATCATACTAGCAAAAATTACAACATATTTGGATTCCTTCTCAATATTAAGGGGGAAAAAACTGAATAGGATTTACATCTACATCATACCAAAGACAAATTAAATCAGATTTTTCATTTTATACTTCTTATACCATACCACTAAGTATTTACAAAAATATCCTATATTTTTAAATGCCTTGTTTATAAACAAAAAGTTATGAATCAGCTCTACTATAGTCTTAAAATGAAATTACTAAGAAAAAGTATTTCACTAATAGTCATTCATAAGCATTTTATGAGTTGTGTAGTACTATGCCATCTTTTAAGCCTTGACATGTAACAGATTACCTTCAAAGAGCACTTTTATTTATGTATGTGTGTTTATTTTTCAACATGCCAATTATTTGTCTGCAATATCATGCAATAACATTCTAGGCTGAAAGTTGATACTGGAAAGTATTGACTAATACTTGTAATTTTCTGCATAATGCTCTCTAGTTTTTGTAAAATGTTATTCATTTCAATACCTTTGGGAAATAAAAATTATAATGAGCAAACTTAATGTTTAGGTACCTAAGGAATGTCAAAGCAACCTCAGAAAGAGAACAACAGTACACACCAATCATTTTGTGGTAGATATTTATTAAAAGTTTAAATCTGAGTAAAATTCTATTGTATTTATTGAACACTTCTGCATGAAGGTTAGTTATACTTTGGTGATGAATACAGAAAACTTTTCTACTATATATGTTATATTGTAGAAATCAAGCTATCAAGTCTTTCTTGAAATTTTATGACTACAATCCATATGAAATAGGTTTTATCTCTCATTTCTTAGAATATGTTAGAAGATAATTAATTGATACCTATATCTAGCATTCCTTAAAAACAAATAAGTTCCATTTGTTTTACTACATTCTGTCCTTTTTCTCCCAATATATGTGGCCCTGTCTACATTCAATACTACTAGAGCTATTAGATTTTCTTTCATGAAAAACAAATCATCTATACTTCCCCAGGTTAATACTTTCTCCTATTATTAAGTCTCTCCCACTTTAGTTAATAAGAGTGAAGTATGAGAAGTAACAATACATCTACAGGCAGAGTACATCAAAAGATACTGTACATTATCAAAGGAAAGGTGGTTTAAGAGTTTGTTAGGTTGAGGGAGAAAAACGCTGTCCCACAGATGCAAGGTTCTTCCTGAAGACAAGGTGCTCAATCAGTACATACACGGATGCAACCCCACCTGACATTAACCTTCAGCCATCTAGGAAGAAGGTAGCATTGTCCAGAAGGTCCAGGGAAAAGGGTTCGGGGGAGCTCATATTCATGCACCTGTCTGCTGAGGCTGGGTCTCTGTTCTAAACACAAATGGTTCTACCGTAATGTCACAAAGCATTATGTAATATGGTGGCAGGAAGAGCACGGGAAACAAAACAACTTCTAAAAATTACACAAGTATCATCAGGGAAGTCTTGAACTTCCTTTTAGGAAACAAAGTGCATGTGGAAAAACCAAAAGAGACTTGATTTAACTTACATTTTGTGTAGATAAAAAGCTAGGAACCATTTCACCTGGCTAAAAGTTCAACTTCTAAAATCACAGCAAAACAAAAACCAAAGGAACCCAAATTACCCAATTTAAAAATGAGTGAAGGGCCTGAATAGGGCTTTCTCAAAAGAGGATATACAAATATCCATCTAGTACTTGAAAAAAATGCCCAACCTTTCTAATGATCTGAGAAATGCAAATTAAAACCACAAAGAGATATTGTCTCATTCCAGCTAGAATGGCTACAAGCAAAAAGACATAAAATAACAAACATTGGCAAGGATGCAGAGAAAGGAGAATGCGCATACACAATTGGTAGGAATGTAAATTAGTATGGCCACTATGGAAAACAGTATACAGACTCCTCAAAAAACTAGAAATAGACTGGATGATTCCACAATCCCACTACTGAGTATATATGCAAAGAAATGAAATGAGCATGTCAGAGAGACATCTGTATTCCCTTGTCTCTTGCACAACAGCCAGGATATGGAGTGAACCTAATTGTTCCATCAGTGGAAACAGAAAAAGAATATGCATTACATATACACAATGGCTTGTCAGTTAGCCATGACAAAGAAGGTAATCCTATCATTTGCAGCAATATGGATGGCAATGCAGGACATTAAGTGAAGTGAGTCAGGCACAGAAACACAAATATCACATGTTCTCATTTGCAGGTGGAAAGCTGATCTCAAAGAAGGAGAGAATAGAATGGTGGTCAGCAGAGCCTGGGAAGGGTGTGGAGGAGGTGGGATGAAGAGAGCACGGTTAATAGCTACAGGGGTGTAACCTGGATAGGAGGAATAACTTCTAAAGTCCTACAGCACAGCAGGATAATGAAAGCTGACAACAATTAACTGGATATTCCAAAATACTTAACAGAGAGGATATTGTATTTTTTAACACAAAGAAATAACATATATTGGAGTTGATACATATGTCAATTACCCTGACACAATAATTACATAATGTGTGTTTGTGCTAAAATGCCACATTGTGCCCCATAAATATAAACAATTACTGTGTCAATTTCAAAAAAAATTTAACAAAAGTTCAATCCTAATATTGCTAGCAGAAAGTATTTCTCACCTGAGACTAAAATAACAAAAACCCTCATGTAAGCCTGGGGCCACTCTTAGAAACCTAATATCTAGTGCAGAAGCCATTAAAGCCCTACTGTGCCCTGCTTATATTACATGTGAAGTATACTTGTAAACTGCGGCCTAAATGTATGCCAGGGCACTGACACAAGCAAGGCAAGCCAAGAGGAAGAGGAAAGAAGGATCTGGAGACACTGGCCTGTAAGAAACAGAAGGCCCTTTGGGGGCCTGAGGTGAGGGGCAGAACCAGGGACTGAACTCAGGGGCTGCATTTAGCTACTAACATCTCCAGCCCTTTTTGTTTTTTTCTTTTGAGACAGGGTCTTGCTAAGTCAGTCACTAAGTTGCCCAGGATAGGCTCAAATTCGCAATCCTACCGCAGCCTCCTAGAGTGCTGGGATCACACTTACGTGCCACCGTGGCTGGTAGAAGGCTATTACTTATAACAGTATCTTTACTTTCGACAGCCTCCAGAGGGCAGACTTAGGATGCCCAGCTAAATACAAATTTCAAAGAAACAACCAGTATTTAGTATAAGTATATTCCCCATATTGCATGGAACATACTTATACGAAAAATTTATTACTTACCTAAAACATTAATTAAGTGTCCTGTATTTGCTAACTCTATGTAACAGGATAAATATTAACAAAGTTCAACATTATGAAAAATGTTTTTATATAAACAAATTTTTCGAGGTTATCTTTTCATTTCAGAATGTTTTTTCCTATTAATAGAAAAATGTTACAGATCTGCCAGTTTTTGTTTAAGCAACAGTTCAGAAACTTTTTCCCCCTGACACATCATTTACTCATGTCTCTGATTTCCTGTGCTAGCTTAAATTGCTCAAGAAGAGGTTATGATCAGCTATGAACTCATGGCAACATGCAGGAACACATTTCCTACTTGGCTGGAGGCAGGCGGACCTTATGGTCGACTTTCGTTTTCACCTCTGTTAAGAACCCGTGACACAGTTCCTCTGTACCAGACAATGCTTGCACAACTAATGTATCCAACTATGTAAGGTGATCACTGTCAAGCAATACTGCTGGGGTCATTTTGCACAGGCTCTACAAACGCAGAAACCATCACCTGAACACTATAGCAACTGGTTGGAGACAGCACAATATTTTAATGTTTCCATAATGTTGATAGTTATGTCATTCTATACTTGTTCTGGTGATTTGTGAGGGTGTGAGGAATGAGAAGGATTTAAGTAGCTGTTCCATCTACTCAATAATATAAAAGAAATTTTATCTATCTACCTACCTACTCATCTATCTAGCATGGTACTGATGACTGAATCCAGGGTCTTCGCACTAAGCTAACCCCTCAGCTTTTTTTTATTTTATTTTTTTGAGACAGGTTCTTGCTAAGTTGCTCAAGGTGGGCTCAAACTTGTGATCCTCCGCCCTCAGCCTCCCAGAGTACTGGGATTACAGCCAAGCACCACCACAACTGGCAGGAGATTTTAAAATGACCTGAATATTGAGGTGCATTTCTAGAGGATCAACCAAGTAGCACATGGACCATGGATAGGAGGATCACATCTGAGGAGACAAGAAAGGAAATGCTAGTTAAAAAAAACAACAACACAGGGAGACAGACATGGAGGTGGGTGATGGGGCTAAAGGCTCATGAAAGAAGAACTGAAACAGGAAGAAAGTGCCTCAAGTCTGAGAAGAGTGTGAGTTCTATGGACAATTCAGGGAAGGAAGTGAGTGAGGTCTGGAGGAGCCACAAAGACTGTGGGCAAGCTGCATTAGATCACTCAGTTGCCACATGAAGACAACTTCTCAGGATTATACAGTACTTCACCAGAAATGTGACAATTCTTTTAGAAATCTTCTGGGCACTACAAAATCTATAGGAGCTGCTCTACAACAGGGTCATGAATCAGGGCGGCCTGAATCCAGGGCACAGGGTGAAAACAGAGTCCTCCCAGAAGTCGGAAATGGAACGTGAGGATGAGCATATTTTGGCCCCCTGGAACAGACCAGGCAGACAAATTAAGGACACTGAAGAACCACCCTCAAGTGGACTCCTAGAAAGCTCTCTTAAGGGAAGTCACTAAGTCTTAGGGGTCTTACAACTTATTTTTACCCCTTTCTTATTTTATTATTTTATCAGCTGTCTTCAGGGTTTTACAGGTGGTAATAAAAAATAAGCAACTATTTGCAGCCCCAGTCCCTAGTACAATACTTCACATACAGCTGACGTTTAATAGATGTCGATTAGATTACATAACTTACAGCTGTTCTCTGAAGGGAACCAAAAAGAAAGATGATAATTAAACTTGGGGCTCAGGAATGAAAAGAGAAAACTGTTAAGGTATCATAATCCACAATATCAAGATCAGAAGAGGCTCCCAGAGTCCTGGGGTGACGCACCATGGTGCTGGTGAGTCCGGCTCTACCAAGAGATGACTCGGGGTGGAGCCCTGCCCTGCCTCTTTCCAGCTATGCAACCCATTGGGCAAATGGCTGATCCTCTCCAGGCCTCAGAATCATTGTGTGACACACAGATGTCCCGAACGCATTTAGTGCAAAGAATCCTGGGAATCACACGAGATTACACACAGTGTTCTCAGCACAATGCCTGGCAAGGACTATGCACTCAGTAAAGGATAGGAGAGTGGTAACGAGGAAAGAGTAAAGGTAAATTGAATTGTGAAACACATCTTTTAAAAATAACACTACCTCGTAAGTGGGGTGAGAGATCTATGTTAATGGAAACATGCTTAGTGAGATTTTAAATGCATATGTAACATTTTATCCTGAACTACTCATAAACTGCAGTAGTGTCAGTGGCAAAACTAAGAGCCACTACCATGCAGCCAGGGAATAGGTAATTTCACAGGAAAGCCAAAGGAACAGCAACAAAGGCTACCAGGAGGGTGGTGGTTATTGCGATACAGATCTCCTTTTATTTTCACTCTAATGGGAGGTGACAGGATTGGAAACCCCTAGGAGGCTGGCTTTTCCCATCAAATCACAACATAATTGCTGTTACAAAATTCATTTTTTTCTTCCTGTAAGGAACTATTGAGAATATATTACTAAATTAAACCTTTGATTAATGGAGATGGCGAGACATCTATGGACAGTGGCCACCTCGCTTTCTCTTGTTCTCATGGTACCTCTCATTTACTACAATGAAGGCTTGCAGTTTACTGCACAAGGAAAGAGAAGGGAGAGGAAAAATACTGACACCCAGCACTTGCTGACACATTTCATATCAAAAGTAACTATGTTATGTTAGTACTGTTTTCCACACATCTAAAGATGTATGATTATAGAAGCATGGTAAAATTCAATCCACATGTTAGAAATACATTTTGAATTAATAAAATATCATTTACTATGGAATATACTAAAACAAAATTACTTTTTTGTGTAATACTGGAGACAGAACCTAGGGCTTTCACACTGAACTACACTCCCAGCCCTTCTTCTGTTTTTTATTTTGAGACAGGACGAGGCTGGGCTGTAACTCGTGATCCTCCTGCC
Source organism: Heterocephalus glaber (assembly GCF_053883595.1). NCBI lineage: Eukaryota > Metazoa > Chordata > Mammalia > Rodentia > Bathyergidae > Heterocephalus > Heterocephalus glaber. The sequence continues at coordinate 17,356,147 of NW_028258156.1, read as the reverse complement.
TCAACCTTCCACAGTGCTGGGATTACAGACATGCCCCACTACACCTGGCTAAAAACCACTTTATCACCTTTAATTTATTATAGAGTTGATCAAGTTGAAGTCCACTGGGTCTGTGTCGCAAATAGATTAAGCACACTTGAAATTAGCACTAATTATACTTAGCACTAATTTTATCCCCAAATAAATGTCCTCATTTTTACTAGGTCCTTTTTAAAGTGGATTCACGGCACTAATTTTAATAATAAGCCCTACTCCATCAACTGCACTAAGGTGAATTTCAATGCAGCTTAAGCAGAATGATTACAAATTAAGAGTTAATAGAACTTCATATTAATATAATTTTAATATAATTGAAAAGAACATTACTCTGTCTGTGAATACCAGCACAGTTGCCTCAAGTTCCCACACCTATCATCTCCATTTGTTTTATTTACAAGGGCCCAGAGATGAGGCAATTCCCCGCTGGCTGTTCTGGGACTTACTTAGAGATGGAAAGGTAGGATCTCAGATGTGGAGTTACTAGTATATTGCAAGACCCTATTACTATAAGAAAATGGGAGGGATGGAGGGGTGGAAGGGAGGGCAGGGGAATGGGGAAAAAATAAGAACCAAGAGTGATTATGGAAAGGTGCAAATTTCCAATGATGAATGTCATTCTATTCATTATATTGTACACCTAAAATGTACCAATAAAATAAAAATTTTTTTAAAAGAAAATGAATTAACTTCTTTTTTTTAGAAGTTTCCCTGTATTAAGTTAACCCCTTACTCCCAGAAGTCAAATTTATGGCAACATCTGATTCTTTCTGGTGCAAACTGTATAGAGAAAAGTAAAGGAAATGGCTACCATGCATCAAAAATAGCTATGGAAAGAAAAAATGCTTCATTCCCCATGAGAAAGGCTCAAGTTCTACATAGAACTTATTTATCCTTACTTAAACATAATTCTTAGAAGACTTGGTCATCTGTAACATAAAATGAGCAAGGTGAAAGGTGAGACTTATGGCAGGGACACTGAAGGAATGAATAATAAATACATACAGCTTAAAACTTTGTTAGATTGCTATACCAATGACCCTGGATATTATGGCAAATTAAATTAATAATTAGCAGATATTCCCCTCCCCCCCCTCCCCATTTTAAAGGAAGGAGTATATTTTAAAGCTACGCTGATATTGGGCATAGTAGCTGACTTACTTTGATGAAAGGAATAGTCAGATATGATTCATGCTAAAACCTAAACTACACATTACCATAAGAAAAGTTTCCCGGATTTATTTCCCTCCAGAGTTGGCCCAGCATAAACATCTGTGGAATAAACCAACGCCAAATCCACAGTGAAGACCCAAACCCAAATAAGCTTGTAACATAAAGCATAGTTATGCAGCCAATGCCATTCTAGAACACTCCCAAGAAATCTGTAGTTTAGAAAATGACAGTGAATCAAAACTGTTTTAGATCACTGAGTTATGGGATTGTCTGCTACACAGCAATCACTGACTTATACAGGCATAAGGAAAAAGTAAAGAGGTATTTAAATAGCCTCTGCTTAAAACAGTTACATTTTTAGTAAAGATTTATATCATAAGCTATTAAAACAATTTGAAGTTTAGCATTTGAAGAGGGTAAATTTCAAATGACTGGAAATTTTATTCATATGCAAAGCATCCCAAAGCCACTGGGGTAGCTTTTCTTTTGTACCAGGGATTGAACTAAGGACCTTGAGCTTGCAAGGCAGGTGAGACTGAGCTAAATCCCCAGCCCCACAACTTAACTCTTTAACATGGCTCTTCTAGGTTGTGTATCCAGAAAAAGAGAACACATGTTTTCTTTAAATAAAGTCTCCTCAGCTTTGCTGAACAGTTGTACGGGCACTGAGTTAATATACTTAGTGCTGACCAACAATGAGAAACAGTCACATGGTGCCGTGGGCTGAGAAAATCCCACAAATAAACCAATGCAGCAAATTTCAAGATCTCCATCATGCAAATGAAAGAAAATCCTTATTTTCTTTGAAAATCCCCTTCCACATTTGCAATGAATGAAGTAGCAGGGACTAAGATCTAATGCCAAATCGCAAAGATATTATTTGCTTCCTTCTGCTACTGTTTACAAACATTTCTCCTGTGGTAGATTTTGTACTCAGTATTTTACCATCATCACTTTATGCTAAATCACACAATCACTTTAAAAGGTAAGTATTTCCACCATCTGCACTTCAGAGAACTTTTTTTAAAACTAGTATAAAGAGTATAAGTAATTTGAGAAGGGGGTCAAGCAGGGATTTGGAGCCAGGGCTGGCTGTCTAACTTCAGTCTCAGTGCTCTTACCCACGTCCTATACTAGGACATTCATTTAAACGGCAGAAACTGTCACACAGACCTTACCACACTCAAAATGAGGGCAAGCTCTAACATGGTAACATCTCAAGAAAAACTTCATACCCTCCCCTCCACCCTCAAATGCTTCCTTGAATCAAACATCCTTCATAAATCAATGGACAAGATTACAGGGATTTAAAATTCATAGCTGATCAAAAGCTGATGGAACTGTGTCAGAAAGACACAGGTCAAAGTAGCCTAGGACGGGCAGCCAGAACAAAAAGAATACTGACTGCAATGGACTGAAAGGCTGTACAATATATAAAAACTCATGTGTTCATAATCATACTGATGGGAAATTTTTAATTACTCCTTACTGAAGGCTGCCAGAGCAGATTTATTACTCCCAAAAATTATAAATAAGGAAAAAGAACAAAGCATTTATCTTGCCTTGCCTGCACAAACCATATTTCAAGGTAATCAAACAGTAAATGAGCAGTTCTTTATAGAATAAAGCCAATAAATGTAAGAGAAATCACAACTTTTAATTCCTCAAAAAGGTAATAGATTTTTTTCCCAGATCACCAATGGCTGCCAAATCCACCAGGAACAAAGATGATGGGGAATTTTATAATGAGATCAAACTGACAGCATCAGGACCTTCTGGTGTAGGTTATCTGCAGTGGTGTCACTGAAAGAGGGACACCCAGCAAGCCTGTCCTCACTGAAGGGAGATTAAAGTCCACAAGGCCACCTACTTCAAAAGAAACAAACGAAAAAGCAAGCTGGAGTCTAGTCAAATCTCCAGACCTAATATCTGATCTACAAGAAAGCTAGGTATAAAGAGCAAGTGCAAGTGTAATATATGCCATGAGAAAATGATCAGCGAAACCCAAGAGATGGCCCATTTGATTCTACACAGGAGCCATTTCATCAGCATAATCAATGACACTTGGAGGAAAAAACCCAGAGAAGCAAGGGAGGAGAGCACAACAATAGAATAAAAGATTTAAGAGACCCAATAACCAAAGCAAAGTGTGTATTTTGATTCGATTCTGAATTGAGAGAGAGAGAACAATTGCAAAAGCACATCCTAGAAACCACCAGAAATATTTTAGTATGGAGTAGCAATTGTAAAATATTAATTCTTAACATTGTTCATTATGTTAGGTGTCATGACAGGATGGTAACTGTCTAAAAAGTAATTTTTCTCAGAAATGCATACTGAAGTAGTCTCAGCTAAAATGGCACAATATCTAGGATTGACTTAAAAATACCACCACCACCCCGCACACACACACAAAGGCGAGACATGGATGAAATTGCATACATAAAAGATATGCAAAATTTGAATAATTCTTTTTTCTTCAGTTTTAAATTTAGTATGTTTGTAGTACATAATGTTTACATTATTTGTGGGGAATTGGTATGTACATAATACGTATATCCTAATTCCTTTTCTTTATCTCCTTTCCCTTCCCTCCCACCCTCCTTCACTTTTCTCTTGATCCTTTCTTTTTTGTTGTTATATATTTATAGTACATAATGTCTACATTCCTGATATGGAGTTGGTAGGTGTACATAACTTTTAATTGTGTACATAATTTTAATTCCGTCTTTCATCCTCTTTCCCTTCTCTCCTTTCCCCTTTCTCCATCTCTTTCCTCTTTCCTTTGAAGAAAGATCTACCTCTCTGCTTTCAACTCTCTTTTATTTTGCTCTCTACTTCATTAAAAGCACAACCAACAAGAGTGGAAAGACAACCAACAGAATGGGAAAAAAACTTTTTGCTAGCAATTCCCCAGAGGACTCATATCTAGAATGTGTAAGAACTCAAAAAGATTAGACCTCTCAAAATAAAAGACTCAATAAAAAATGGACAACTGCAATGAACAGACACTTCACAGAAGAAGTACAAATGGCTTATAAATATTTAAAGAAATGATCAACATCACTAGCTACTACAGAAATGAAATTAAAACAACACTGAGTTTCCATTTTATCCAAGAAAAAATGGCCATCATCAAGAAACTAAATAATAATAAATGCTGGCAAGACTTCAGGGAAAAAGGAACATTTCTATACTTTTGGTGGGAATGTAAAATAGTACAAGCACTTTGAAATCAGTAGGGAGATTCCTCAAAAAACTGAAACTAGAAATTTCATTTGACCTAGCTATTTCTCTAGGTATCTTCCTGAAAGATTTAAAGACATCATATTACAGTAACACATGTATACCCCCTGTTTATAGCAGCATAATTCATAATAACTAAATCTGGTAAGCAGACTATATGTCTATCAATAGATGAATGGATAAAGAAAATGTGGTATTTACACATAACAGAGTACTATTCTGCCATAAACAAGGATAAACTTAAGTCATTTGTAGGAAATGGATGGACCTTGAAACTACAATGTTGACTGAAATAATTACACATGAAAGCTTAAATATTGCATGGTTTCTTTTTTATGAGAAATCTAAAGTAAAAAATGTGAGTAATTCTTTAATTTCAGAAAATATATGGGGATACATTATACTACTTTTATGTATATATATGCACAAATTTGTACAATGTCAGGCAAAAGAGGAAATTCAGAAAAACTAACCCATGATAGGTCTTCTAGACCATTAGTAATGCCTCAATCCGTGACTGTCTGCCTCTTTGTTCTTTTTTTCTTTACTTTCCAGAATTATAACTTTGTTATAAACAAAATCTGGGAGAAGTTTTGTTTTCTATAACATGAGAGTCAATGAAGGCAACACTCACAAAAAAATGTCAGAACTGAGAGAACCAAAATTCATTGAACTCAAAGTATTTACTGTGCACCTAACTTCTCTGTAGCATCAAAACCCAAGGCTCTGGGGATAGATAAATCAGAGTCTGTGACACATATCTCTCGTTAAAATAGTGGTTGCTAAAAATCTGGTAAATTTCAGCCTTCCCTTACGGTTAGAAATAAGGAAGTGGTAACAGATGCAATTTTCCAAATCAACTTTGGCATGCAAAACGTCAATAAAACCCAACTCTGAAGTCACATGGAATTGATCCTGACAAAGTTCATTCTGAGCCAAGGCCATTGCGCCCAAGCTCACTGAATGTTAACTGCAAAGCACTTGCTGGTGAAATAAAAGAGTGCAGATGAGATGGAGATTTCCCACGGTCAGTAGTACCAGGGATAGGAAAGCAGAAGCACCCAGGAGGACTGGAATACTCCACCATCACCACCATCTCTCATCACCACCAACTCTCAACCATCTGGGGGTGGAGGAGACAGACAAAACAACAGCAAAAGAAAACAGGGCTTTAATTAATAACACGGCATACTGATCCTGGGCAAAGAGGAAGAGAAACATCAGATAAATAAACAAATAAAAACCTCAGGATTCTGGAATCTACCTTTTTACCACAGGCAGGACAATTCACCACATCCGTGCTATGGTCAACTATTTCATTTTTTTAATGGTCCAAGATGTCAGTTTAGATGACATTCATACTGTTGGCCAAGAAGTCAGTTGTAGACTGAAACTTTAAAACATGATATTCTTCAGGTTTCAACATTCAGAAAAAGTTACCCAACATGCACAGCTCAGAGCTGGAATAAACTACCAGACACTTTCAAATATAATTTTTAGTTAGTAAACTACCACTTTATCAGTCTTTGCAAGGTCAGATGTTTATACACTGGAAAACATACCTCCTAAATATTTAATAGATTTTTCTCACTTATGTCTTTTGAAAACTATAGGATAGTGGTGGCAAAAATATGCCATACGTGCCCCAGTGGGCACATAAGCAGAGCCCTCTCTGTCAGTATGCAAGCCAAGTTGCCCCAGCATCGCCCCAGCAGCCGGGAATTCGTGTTTAATTGCATGCAGTGTTGGCACTTTGCAATAAATGTGGGTTTTAGGTTGCAGTTTGGGCACTCAGTCTCTAAAAGGTTCACCCTCACTGATATAGGACAATGTTTATTTGTACACCTATACCCATACAAGTAGAAATACCCATATTCCTAACTTAAAATTCCTATACATAGAAAGCAAAATGAAAGTTCTGTCTTGGCAAAATTAAAATAATGCCAAACAGGATATTTTCAGGTGAAATCAATAAAGCAGTTCAAATTATCAAAACATTCCTGTATATATACTGTATTGGTTTGTTTTCTGTTACTACAGTAAAGTGTCTGAAGTTAGATACTTCATAGAGAGAGAAGTTCATTTAGCTCACAGTTTAGGAGGTTTAAGGGCACTGTGGTGGCACTGGCTCAGCTCTGGTGAAGGCATCATGGCAGATGGCATTACAATGGTGGGAATGTGTTTAAGTGGGAAAAATTACATGTCATGATGGAAGCCAGATAGAGTAGGCACTAGATCTATGTCAATCCCTTTCAAGAACCCAACCTCAATGACCTAACAACCTCATGCCCCTGGCACATTAACCCCTGGGGGAAACACCCAAACCTTCGCATATATTACATACAGTCTTTATATTCAATAATGACAATATCATGATTAAAGACATAAGTATTTACTCTTAATTTTTCTATTTATGCCTTGTAAAATAGGAAGAAATGTAAGTGCTCAGTCATTAAGTTTTGAGTCCTCAGACAGGTTTACACTTATTGATTCCTTTGTCCAGGATTGTGTAAACTGAGACTGAATAGTCTGCTGGGAAAACATCAAACATTCAGGAAATTGGACTGTCTGAGACTATATCCTGGCACTGCCACTGAGCTGCTCCGTGACCTTAGGAAGGTTCCTTAACCCCTGAGTGTCAGTTTCCCTGACTATAAAGTGGGGATAATAGCGGTATCTACCACATAGAGGGACTGAAAGGATTAAATATGTAATGCATTTAAGGGGTTTACAATGATGTCTTGCAAGCTGTTAGTGCTCAATCTTCTTATATACTGTATACAGTTGATGTCAAAGACACACTAGATTTCAAAGTCTTGATTATAAAAGAGTGTAAAATACTTTGTAATTTTTATGAGGATTACTGTTGAAATGACAATATTTTGGATACGCTGGGTTAAATAAAATCAAAATTAGTTTTACCTGCTTACTTTTCATGTTAGAAAAAAAAATTTTTAATTCTAGGGTGACTCATAGTTTATTTCTATTGGACAGGGCAGCTCTAGAAAGTTAACAGTTAAAATTAGAGATTCAAAACCTTTCCTCTTTCCTAGGGCTATAAATTAGGTTTTCTTGAACTTAAGAATGCCTGTACCAAATCTAATCAATATAGCAAACTTAACCCGTTTTTGTGCCTTGACTTAACAACACCAACCTTCCACTCCACACCACAGAAAACAAACCATATTCCCAACAAATATCCATAAATTTTTCAATTTCTATAAATATTTTAGTTACAGTTTTTCACTAAATGACCTTTCAAGAGTATGAAGCTTAAAACCAATGACTTTCAGAATCAAAGCCTAAGTTATGGTTTAATGTTAAAATACACTACACTCATCCAAGTCTTTGTAAACTAGCATTAGTTTTTCCTACTTGAAATTTCCAGATCAGGGTCTATGGAGTCCACTGAAAGACCAAAACAGTGCTTAAGACTCTCCCTCCTGGAGGTTCTGATACAGTCTTTTGAGGATGGGACCCCAGGACCTACATTTCAGCTTCTAGTCTCAACATGGAGAAAGCATGGATTGAGCATACAAATAAATACATAATTATCAGAGATGAAAAGTCCTATAAGGAACTACATTGTAATATTAGAGGTTCTAACAAGACGAAAATAAAGTAAAATTTTAAAAAACTGAATTCTGCCTGCTTCATTGATCCTAATTATAAGATATTTTGGGGCCAGTGGTAGAGTACTCCCTAGTATGTGCAAGGCTCTGGATTTGATCCCAGGTACCACACATATAAAAAAAGGATATTCTGTATAATGTGAAATTGTGGATTATTCTTGTCATAATAATTTTGTTATATAAACATATCTTCATAAAGTAAAAGATATATGCAAACTAAGTTTTAAAAATTCAATTCCTCTCTAAAACGCCAAAATATCTCTTTTGATTCTGGTCTATTTCTGAAATAATACAGCCATCTGAATATGTAAACAACCATATTTTATAATCTGGAAAAGTAAGACATGCTGATCTCTTTGAAGTTGAGAACAGTCATCTAAATCGCATGAAAGGCAAAACGGGAAGATTTTGAAAGGATAGCTAAATATACAAGCTCATTTTGAAAGATTAGATTATTTTTCATGGAAAAAAGTAACATAAACTATCCATGAAGATCCCAGTCCCCCTTTAAAAAGAGGAAAAATGGGAATTGAAGGACATGCATACATGATATTTGGGCATGAAACCTAAGAAGGATTTGGGTTGGAGTCAGGTCAGGCAGAAAATAGAAGAAGAGCTGACCGGGTATATCGAGACCTGCCTGCATGCCTCGGACCTATCTGAATTCTAGAAACAGGTACAACACATATACATTCCTGAACTAAAAACAGGCTTCTGTAACACACAGCTCCCTCCTAAAATAGATGCTCTTGCTGTCTTGGGCACTGCCAAGAGACTGAATCATAGTGATGAATGGTTACAACTTCCCACACACCCAGCACAATACCTCCATGCTGAAACAATATGCAAGGTCCAATCTAAGAAAAATTCAAGACACCCAGCAATTCTACAATCCTCAAAAGGGCAGAGGAGCTTCTCAGGATATTGCCCAGTTCTTTCTTCACCTTCACTTCTACCCATCAAAACCCTAGTTAACAATACATACGTTCCCAAGGTCTGAAGTCAATGGCTGGCCATAACTTTTACCCAGAATCCTTCCTGCACTTTCAGAAGGCATCAAGAACTGAACAGCATCTGATGCGTAAAGCCTAGTCCATAAGCTGGGTATCTGTTTCTGAGTATCAGAAGCCAATCTAAACTGAGCCTTATCTTTACACTCTTTGAAAACTGTTAGCAAGCCACACTGCTTTTTTTCTAGCTGTGATGCTCTCACTACCTGACAAGATACCCAGTTATGTTCAGGTGAGTGTGCTGCCAGCAAACTACCAGAGGCTTTTGTGTGTCAGAGCCAGAGTCACTTTCAGCCCTGTTCTCAGCATCCCACACCCCCACCAAGGCTGGCTGTCTTCACTGTGTTTACTGCATGAAGACCCAAGGGACTGTCATGAATGATTCTTAGCCTAAAGTCACACTGTTTGGCACACTGTTTTGTCATTTGCAAGGATAATAAATGAACATTTGTGGAGTTCCAACCAGGTACTAAGCACTATTTTAGGGGTGTTCACATTTAATTTTTTAACAAGCCTGTGAGGTATTTTTACCAATATTTTCTAATGCATGAAGATTACATACCCACAAAAGAGCTTTCTGCAGAGCTGACATGTACACACTTTCAATGTCAACCATTAGAGAACTCTGGTTAACAAAGCGACAGGCTTCTCTACCTGAATGGGAAGAACTCGGGTTCCTGCTTGTCCTTGGGCCTGCATGAGGACTTTGGGTTTAAAACATCAAGTCTCTTTAAAGCACTGTCTAAAAGAACTCAAGTGAAAAACAGTTTCTTCAAAGGCTAGTGCAGTTTGAAACAGCCAAAGATGACCCTGCCTCAAAGAGGCTTGGATTTGCATTCAGATTCTCTGCCTTCACGTTTTTAACATGCCCAACAGGCAGCAGTAGATCAGAAAACCATAATCACTATCCCAGTTTTGAAATTGCACTGTCCTCTTCCCTGGGAGGACAGAATGAAAAGCACAGGCAGCAGGCTCTGGACACCAGTAAATTACACCCCACACACCTCAGGATGTCAGGGAGGTTTCATTTTGCTCTCAGTAGGCATTTGGGAAAAGTGGGACCAGAATACTGAAATCTCTACACCTAGCAACTGAGTGTCACGAGGAAATCAAACTGCAGTTTATCAACAGAGGATTTGCCCTTTTTTCTCTTTCATACATGGGCATCATTATGGAAGATTTGGGGGCATGTGGAGATAATTAAACCAGAAGGCAGAAAGCAAAGTAAGCCAAACATGGTTGAGGTGGGCTGCTGCATTCTTAAACAGGCACAGAGTCTTGGTTGAAAGGATACAAGTCGTCACAATATTTCCCAGGAGCTGCTCCAAGGTCACCTGATCACAAATAGCTATGCCCATGGCAATTCCCCCACCACCTCCCATTCCCCACGAATCACTGTTTCTGTTAACACTAATTAATTTTCCCTGGGCAATTAACTTTTTTAAAGTATCATTTAAGAAGGACAAATCATCATTAATATACTCTGCATGAGAATAATCCATTCCCTAATATTGCAGATTAAATTTAAAGTCATCACCTGTTTAAAAGGGAAAAAACATTTATATTGACATAACCACACTGGTGTCCAGTGGTTGCTTTGTGTGGTCCAACTATTCTAAGAAGCATAATTTAAACAGAAATGTTTCAAAACATTCTTGCAGTAGAGCTGGGACTCAGCAAAGATGCTGTTTCTTTTAAATGAGAAATGCTGTATAAGCAAAACTACCTTTCTGTAAGGAAACTCTTATTACTGTAATACATCAACCCAGTGACTAGTGAAAAAAATCCAGCAATTTTCATCCTAATTCTTCAGGAACAGAATGTCCTATGCCCCACTAATATAAACAGCTTTAGAAAGCTTGCCTTTAAAATTCTACTAAAATTTTGATACAAAAACTGATCCACCAGGACTTTAGATCTTTAAGAAATTAATGGCTCTCTGACAACTGAGGATAAACAGAAATCATCTAAAACGGTTATATTAAAATTTAAAAACAGAAATTTATTCTTAGAAAAACACACTGATGGCCACTGCCTAGTTCGTAAGCACAAGGTCCCGAGTTCGATCCCCAGTACCAAAAAAAAAAGAAAAGAAAAGAAAAGAAAAACACACTGAACTTAAATATCCTAAGACCATTTGACTTATCTATAAAAAGTATAAAAATGTACTGAAATAACAGTAACTTATTGGCAAATATTCATATTAAAATAAATGTGAACAGGTTCTTTCAAAAGCATATTCTTTATGCTATCTTTCTCTCAAAAACAAATTTATCATTTATTTAATTCACTTAATATAAAATATTCCTCACTTCAATAACATTGGTATGTCATGGGATAAATTAACAGTCATCACAAGGTTAAAAACAGTGGCAATCAGATCAAAGCTCAGGGAGGAGCTACAGTGGATTTTCATGAGTCATGAGCTGCACAGTATAGATGAAAAATAGAGCTGAAATTCAGCAAGCCCATTCCTTCTCAAATAATAGTTTTAACAAATGGAGATCAAAACATCTTCCAAAGATTTAGAGTTTATATCTGAGGAATCTTATCAATACAGTAAGTTGGAAAAGGTCATTTTTCAAATTACACCAGCCTAGTCATACATTGTGGGAAAGACAGAAACATGACAACTGTCCATTAAAATAGAATGCATAATGATAAAAATTTTGCATATGTGATAGAAAATGATGGACCCAGCATCAAAGAACATTCTGAAACTGAAAAGTGACCAAAGCTTAACAGTGTATTTCAATTATGAAAGTGAACTTCTGTAGAGCAAAATAATAATTTGCAATCCTGAAAATGATTCTCTTACTTGACGTTATCATTACCCAGACTTTCAATGGTAAAAGGGTGACATGAGGCCTCTTATCTTACATGGAATATGGATAGCTGGAGTCAATGAAAGGCAATAGAACTGAGTTGAGAACCTAATGCAGAATCATTAACAAAGATTTTCAGTTACCTAAAAAAAGAAAAAAAAGAGGCTTACAAGGGTAGAAATGGAGGAAGGTAAAGAATTTCAGTTGCTATAACAAATATTTAGTTTCAATTTATTTTAAAATTAAAAAATGTTGAACAGGACACAAAAAGGAGTCAAACTGGAAAATTTTAATATATTAAAAGACAGAATATGACACTAAGTGACTGATGACATTTCTTGAAGCTACTTGGCTCTGTGAATCCTACATATAGAGAATTCAGTAAATATTTCATGGGAATTCTCTTAACTGTTACAGGAATAACTCCATCAATAAATGGCTTCATTTTTGTCTAATCCATACATTCTAATTTCAATTACTTTTATTGAGTTCACTGATGTAGAGCGAGACAAAATGAAAACAAGAAATGGTTGAAGAAATAAACCATGAAATGAAGCATTTCGCCAAATTCCTTTAAAAAAACTGAACAAGCAAGTTGCTTAATTTAGGTATACCCAGAAAATTGGAGGGGAGGAGAGAATTTTTTTTTCAATTATATAAAGGTAGGGGTAGGGCTGGGGATTTAGCTCAGTGGTTCTGGCACCTGCCTCGAAAGCCCAAGGTCCCAAGTTCAATCCCTGGTACCAAAAAATAAAGTGTGTGTGTGTGTGTGTGTGTGTGTGTGTGTGTGTGTATTTTTAGGCCATTCTTCAATCTATCATGCATTTTAGTGTGTTTCCTTAACAAACAATGTGGCACCTAGAAGTAGAGATAAAGTTTTACAGTTTCATTCATCTTTTCACCACAGTATAAAACATTTCCTCATATATAGTCAGTGCTCAATAAATGTCTACTTAGCAAAAAAAAAAAAAAAATATCTAATGCCTTTGGATTCTACCCAGAAGCCAGGGCAGTGTTAAATGTCAATGAAGGGACTCTAAAATAAATGAGATTTGGCACTGGCCAGAACCCAACAAAAAGATGTAGCTGATTGGTATAGGTCGCAAAGAGAAAATGAGGTAAATCACAAGCCAAGACAAAATGGAGAGGGGCAAATGCACATCTGGCAATGGACCACAGGGTCCATCACTGGGAAACACAGGAACAAAAGTCACCTGCTCGCCAAGAGGTAGGCACTCTGCAGAAGGGGCTGAGTTGAGAGCCAGGGCTCATAGAACTTCATTCAGACTGTGGATATCAGTGAGCTGACTAGAGAAAGCAGGACCCTAAAAAAACAGATGGAGCACCCCAAGAGTCAGCACTGGATATAACACAAGACCTGCTCAACCCCAGAAGGCCAACTCCTGCTCCAAAGGAAAAGAGAGGCTGAGTCACAGAACTAAGTAACGAATTAAAAGAGGAAAAAGGACAAAAGAGTCCTAAGCCTGAAGCCATCAAATTAAAGATTCTTAAACTTCCTTAGCTGGTAAATGGATTGCTTCCAAGTCCCAGGGAAGATGTGACTATAAAGAGAAGCTTAAAAATCTCCAGGTACAAAGATGACAAGAATTCTGATTATTCCAGTGGTCTCTCACATTGGCTTTCTGTAGGCTAAACATATGATTTGAATAATATTTTTATGCAACCTGCTTGGTTATGCATACTTTGCTATTCTGACCTGTACTGTTTGTAATGACCACACAGGTGTATGTATGGACAAAACTCTCCAAAAGTCATTCCTGAGCTTGTGAGAACAGTTTATCAACAACTTCCCTGTCCTTAGCACAAGATGCAGGAGGTAATGTTAAATGTCAGAAAGTCAGAATGACTCTCAATCCTGATAAGAGTCCAGGATATCAGAGGGTTTCGTGAAATCCTTTGGTGGAATACAAGGGATTCTGCTGTGTATTTCAGCATCAAAAACTGTTATACAACCATGACTCTAAAACATTACATATAAACAGCATGTTCTCTCGGGATACATTTTCCTTCTATGCCTGCTACCGCAAACATTCCCATATTGCACAATTATTACAGACTGCATAAGTATGAGTAAGCACCAAAACAAAAAGTCAGAAGCACTTAAAAAACAGAAAGATACGGGCTGGGGATACAGCTCAGTGGTGCCACCCAATAAACTGAGGCCGAGTTTGATCCCTGATACCAAAAAAAAAATTACAAAACAGAAAGATAATCCACAATTCTGTTCAAATTCCACAAAAATAAACTATTCACTGCTAAAGAAATTATATATTTTTATGTTTTATAACATAAAACTAAATTATACATAAAATTTCCTAGTGAATATTTCTATATAATATATAAAATAGAACACAACTTGAGATAAAATATTAAGATTTGAATTAACATATACTGAATTTTAAATAAACCAAGAAATACTTTTACAACATTGATAAAGTGAGAAGAAACTTTAATTATTAAAATATATCACCATGCAATATGTACAGGGACCAACTCCACATGATGAAGGCATTCATTATGTATTGCAAACATGTACTAATAAAATATTTTTACAGTAACAAAAAAATATAAAATAAAATGTATTACCTCCATGTACAGCCCAGAAGGGCAATCAATAAGCGTCCTCAGAAATATTAGGAGGCCAGCCCTGATAATGATATCTGTAGTCAGAAGCAAACCACACGTGCTCTTTTTAATAGCAGCCCTTTATGCTTTTTAATGGGATAAAAATAGTTTATTGTATTCCTTATCACAATTTATAATTATATACTTATTTATCTGTTTACTATTCAATGTCCGTCCCCAGTAATTCACTGTAAGTTCCATGAGGTCAGGGGAGGTGACAGTTCTCTTCACCACTCAGCAACTTCCACAGCACATGGTGCCCATTCATTACAACTGAGAGGATGATTGACCCCATGCATGAATAAACAATGTTTTCTTTTTGGTTCACAGACACGCATCATTAAAAAAAAAGTTGCCTTTCAATAAACCAAATATATACCTTCCCAAAAAAAGAAAAAGAAGAAAATAGGAAAAAAATAAAACCAAAAAAGACAAAAGAAAAATCAATCAGGTATGAAGTTGGCCCAGAAATCCCACAACATGTCCACATAAGAAAAATAATAGATGTAATTAAATAACTAGCTAGATAGACATAACAGAAGATAAAGCTACCTCCTCTCTCATATTTATAATTACTTTTGTTGGCATTTGGACCCATTAACACACTATTAATGACATAATTGTAGGTAGCCTAGAATAAATTAAAATTCAATGGAAAAATAATGAACAGGCTTTGTTTTTGTGGATTAACTGCACAGATTAAACACACATATTTGCAAAACAAAGATTCATAAATAGTATTTTACTTCCTTACTGTTGAAGGTTACTATAATTTTACAACCCTATCTTTACTTTTAGATTCCAAAATAACAAAAATAAATTCTGGCAATAAAAATGGGCTATACTTCAAACCTACATATGCTAGCTATCATATCTCCTTCCAACTCCACACAAAGAATATTATATATTATTCATGAGGAATTTCAAATAGGTTTTTTTTTTGGTACCGGGGATCAAACTCGGGTCCTTGTGATTGTGCAGCAGGCGGCAAAACCACTGAGCTAAATCCCCAGCCTCAAATAGTTTTGCTACAGTTACAATTCAGATATTAAAAACTATGTACGTCAGTTGTTGAAATCAGAGAACTCTAAAGGTACATAAGTCTACCCCAAGATACGTTAGTTGGGAGACTCCTCTTTTGAGATCCCTGGCATTCCCTTAAGATGAAGTGGAGAACTGACAGGCTGTGTTCAAAGGGTTTACCAGACTGTCCCTTCACCAGCTGAGGGAAGTGGAACCCGAACCTTGCCGCCAATCCTATCTGAAAAACTGCTCCTTTTCTTAAGATTCAGCCCAAGGGCCTCACCCTAATCGCCATCCCTAGGGGAAAGCCTTTGCCAACTTTCCACATAACAGAGATGGCTATACACTTCTTGCTCTCACTCAACATTCAAGATTGTATAAATCCATTATACTTGCCCCATTAGCCTCAGAGATTCCTGACCATACCATATTTATTCCTGTATTCCAGATCCCACACAGAGTGCACATTAGATGACTACCAAAGGCAAAGGTAAGATCAGAAATTGTGACCAATAAAATCTGTATCTCTTTCTATATACTGTAAAGCTACATATCCAGATACAGAAATAGAGATGGGTGGAAATATTCACAGATACCATCTAAAAGTCAGGTGCATTGAGGGAAGCATTTAAAATAAATTTCTCCTTTAAAGAATACATTATATGGGCCAGGGATTTAGCTTAGTGGTTTCGCTGCCTGCTGCGCAAGGACCCGAGTTTGATCCCCGGTACCAAAAAAAAAAAAAAAAATACATTATATGCCAAACTCTGAGCTTTGAATTCAGATTTAAACCACTAAGTTAGCAGCCAACATTGAGAAGTTTCTGGTAAATAGGCAATGATCTATTTTAAGAGCCTCCTAGGAACTGAATTTGGACTGTTCCATGAAAGGAAGGCGGAGAGGCACACATATAGTGAAATTTCCACTGTTGGCACCACTTCTGAAGATGAGAATTATTATGGTCAACAATCCACCCAAGAAAAGTCACCTACCCAGAATTAACAAGCAACTTTATCACAGGCAGACAGACTGTCAGTGTAAATTCTGCCCCATTATCTCAGTGTAAGGTCATGATGATTTACTATGTATTTCACATGCTAGTTAAGAAACTCATCCATGATATATCATTCAAAACATCTTTTGAATCAAGAGACAGTGACCCTGCCTATGCCATAGCTCTGGTCCCCAGAGGGGTGAAATAATGTGCTATAAGAAAGAAACACATGATTTTTATAGTGGTTGCTTAGCATCGAGTATTTGTATGGAAAAAAAGACAAATGGGACCAATAAAAGAGCCGCTTACAAATCAGACCTAGAAAAGTCATGACCCAGTACCAACTTCAGAAAGCAATTTTCTTAGTTTAATTTGATATTTATTGTTGTTATGATTTTTCACACAATGAAATTCCTCAGAACTCTCCCCATTGGTATTTTTAAACAGCAATACCTCATCTTGCAGCCTTAATTGTTTTACCTTTTTTAATCTGACCAAATGTACTCATTTTTCCTTTGCCCTAAAACAGATTTGTATATTATTGTTGAACCTTCTATTTTCTATATAGGCTGACCGACCGACTTTTCTTATGATGTGTTTTGGCTCAGCCCTCATCCTCTACCCATCCTTTTAATGCTAATGCCTGAGGTCTTTCCCGAGACTCACTAGCCCTTTCCCCCGGCAGGCAGAATCTCCCTCTTCTCCAACCAACCACCCCAAGAGTTCTGGCTACACCCTCCTCTGTAGCAAGCTTCTCATTCTAGGGTTACTTATGTGTCTGTCTCCTACTTCCAGGGTGACGTTTTGGGAGACAGGAAACATACTAGATCACGACCCCTAATTAACAGCACTCTCAATCAACGTTAGGATTGATGATCCAGTAACTCAGAAACTGTTAACTGAGTGAAGAAAGAAGACAGACACATTAAGAGGTAAGACTCCAGAGAAAACTGCCAGAGTTCAAACTGTGGTACTGCCATTTTCTAGTTGTGTGGGCTTGGGAAAGGTACTGAGATGGAAAGAACATCTGCATCCTCTCAAAATTCATATGTTAAAACCCTCCATCCTGATGTGATATTATTACTATGAGGTGAGGCCTTTGGGAGGTGGTTAGGCCAAGAGAATAGAATCATCACAATTGAGATACCTGCATTTAAAAAGGGACTCTCACAGGACTGGGGATTTAGCTCAGTGGTGCCACTGCCTGCCTCAAAAGCACAAGGTCCTGAGTTTGATCCCCAGTACCAAAAAAAAAAAGGAAGAGAGAGAGAAAAGAAAAGAAAAGAAAAGAAAAGAAGAGGGGGAGAGGAGGGGAGGAGAGGAAAGGAAAGGGAAAAGAAGGAAAGAAGGGAAAGAAAGGAAGGAAGAGGAAAAGGGAAAGGAAAGGAAAGAAAAAAGAGAAAAGGGACCCTCACAGGAAGAAGGCCCCATCTGAATTTTTGAATAAAAATTCTTTCTGAATTATTAATAAAATAAGTTTCTGCCACCTGCCTCATAAGCGCACAGTCCCAAGTTTGATCCCTGGTACCAAAAAGATGAAAAACAAAGAGTTTTCTTATTAAATGGAAGCAAACCCACAGATAGCTAGGCCCCCCTCTTTGGTTAAGTTGAGTACACATGTCTGAGTTTATCTGCTACTACACAGAATTCACATTACAGCATGCTAAGTTCAGTCCCCAGCACCGAAAAACTAGACACAGTAGCTCATGACTGTAACTCCAGCTATCAAGGAGGCTCAAGCAGGAGAGTGGCAAACTGGAGGCCAGCCTGGGCAATTCATGGAGACTCGATCTCAAAATTTAGAAAGGGTTGGAGATGCAGGTCAGTGGTAGAGAGTTTGCCTACTCTGTGTGAGGCTGGGGTTCAATCTCCAGTACCACAAAAACAAAGAAAAGAAACAAAACTAAGCTTGTCAAACAGTTCCATAGAATTATATTTATTTTACCTCAAGTTATACTTAAACAGCATATTAGGTTTGTTTGTTTTGTTTGAATTCTCATATCCAAAATTAATGGAGAACAAATGAAAAGTCAGAACAAGGTAGAATTTTCTCTTTTTTTTTGGTACCGGGGATTGAACTCGGGTCCTTGCGCTTGCGCAGCAGGTGGCGAAACCACTGAGCTAAATCCCCAGCCCTATGGTAGAATTTTTAAAACAAGATTCAGAGGTCCTGCAATATGAATCAGAAGTTGAGCCTAGAAGAGAAGTCACAACCACCAAGGCCAGAGAACTGGCCTCTTCCCTGTCCAACCGCAGTCCGGGTTCCTGAGGGTCTGTGGGAAATCACAAAGTCTCGTTTCCTGGGCAAGAGGCCTTATCTACTCAGGGGAATCAGAGCTGTAATACATTTGATCCTGGCCCCCAAAAATCAAAGATCTGATCTTGAGATAGAGTACATTGATGAAAGATGAACTATTGTCAGACCTTTTTTTAAATTATAAATTACAAGTGCTCTGGGAGAGCAATCTGAACAAACTTCCTTTTCTCTGAGGTCCAATCCCACCTATTTTTTTCAGGACAGAACACAGAGCCAACTTGCTGGGGACTGATTTGGGAGCAGAACTTCACCATCAAAGGAAGGATAAATCCAGGGTCCCCCATCATATCCTTGACTCTATTCCCCTTGCTGAGGACCAGGGTTTGCCCAGCTACACAAGCTCTGAAGAAAAATTCTGATTTTTTCCTCTAAAATAGCAGTCATTAGGGAACACTGGTTAGGTAGGTTAAAGCTTTCTCATTCTTATAATGGTACCTTCAAAAGATATGTTATTGCTACAGTGTGTTCTAGAATATGAATCATAAAAGGTGGCAATTGTTATTGAATTACTTCTAAGTACAGCACTGAAACTGAATGTCTCATTAACTACCCATAATTTCTTCATTAGCAAATTAATCATTACATAGGCTCCTCCAAAGGGAAGGTAGGGGTTGGAAGTCCCAACCAGGAACCTTCACAGACTCTTTGAACATAATCATAGGCCATGGCTCAAAACTTGGCTCTCTGGTTGCAAAGGAAGCACCAAAATTCAAAATTAACCGTTGACTGCTACCAAGTTCTAAAACTCGGTTGTCAGAAGGAACTCACCTCTCCCCGCTGCTGTTCTTCTGTAGTGGACATATTATATATTTACATAAATATAAACTATCACTTTTGAGGGCCGGGGATTTAGCTCAGTGGTTTCGCCGCCTGCTGCGCAAGAGCAAGGACCCGAGTTCGATCCCCGGTACCAAAAAACAAAACCCAAAATATCACTTTTGGGAAAAAAACCCAAATGATCTGTCACATTTTATACCTGTGCTAAGGAATACAGTACAGACAATATAATAAGTATAAGGGGAAGCTGCAAAATGTTTATAATCAGAATAGGGAGAACAGACTTAACAACAGGTAGGAAAATATGAAGTAGTATGTAATTAACCCAATGCTAGATGATGAGATATCTATCATAAGCAGTAAACGGGCGCAAATGAAGGTGAGAGCAGTAATGCTACAGGGATGACAGGTTCAAAAATAACTACTCAGATGTAAGAAAGGGATTAAAACATCGTTTTAGATTATCCTCTAAAGACTAATAGCTTAACATGCTGTGGGGATCATAAAAAACAGGAAACTATCAGCCACTATCGGAAACATGTTAAAAACTATAAAGAACATTACGTATCCTGCTCTTTTATCCCAGAACCAAAACGCCTCGTCTCCATCACCTCGGAAGGTGATCTGAAACATGTCTGGGCAGACTCACAGGTGACAGGATGCTATTTTATCTTCCCTTATTAATCAGCTTTTACAGTATTTACTTTCAACCTTTCTCTAAATAAGCTATGAGAAATTACAATACAGAACATAGGAAGACATGTAGGAAAACAAATCTAAAAAGCAAATTTAAAGATTCTTACATCTGAAATTCTTGTATATTAATACTTTTTTTTTAAAGTAGACACCATGAGAAGAAGCTCAATAATGGGTAATAGGACCTCTATCTACTATTTTTACAACTTAATAGTATTGTTTTTACAATAAAGTAAAACTTAATCATGAGAGTAAAAAGAAATGCAAACAATGTTAACTATATAAGTTAAACTGAATAACTGTGACTAAGTTTCAAATTTGATTCTAAGCTTCCTTGATGTCAGAGCACAAAGCTACACAATTCTAAAAAAGTTTCTTATAGGAAGCTTTATTTTTACACGAAGGGCTGGGAAGGCGTATAATATACAATGAACTCCACAGCAGATTCCACTTGGCAGCTCCTCACGCGGCTGCTTCCAGTAAGAGAAGAGAAGCTAATATTCAACTCCTGCTCCGGAGAGGCAGCGGTGGAGTCTTAAGGAACCTGGCACCTAGAGGTGCAAATGAATGCAACTCCTTCCAGCACATTAAACTAAATGCCTCTTTCTCTTGCACAGGCTTCTGATACAAGCTGTTTGTCAGAAAGTCTGAACATACAGCCCATCTTCCTTTAAACACAGCCCACCTGACAGCAGAGCAGCACTGTGCTAGAAAGGTGAGACTTTAGTCAGACCTTTCTGAACAAAGCACTCACATAGAGGCAGAAACAGAGGATGGCTACATAGTGCATTCTTTTTAACACACAGTGGAGACTTGGCTCTGACATTCACATGTGTATTAGACACAGCATCCAGGAATCTGCCCCATGGCCTTTGGCAGAGATACTTTGGGCCTCACAAGTTTTCAGAGCAGGAGTTCTACTTTCCAAACCTAGCCAATGTTCGCTTCACAAATGCTCCCCAGGAACATCCAAATTCTGATCGTGTGGCTTCCTGACAAGGTCTCCAATGTCACTGCCTCAGTGAGCTAAATGAATTGGCTTATTACACCCAGGCATAAATGAACATTTGCCAAGAGAACACAGAGAATGACAGCCAAAGGCAATGATGATTCCTATGCAGATTCTGAAGGCAGACACATCAAGTCCTGCCCTGACTTTTTCTTCACCTTGAGTTTATAATGAGAGGAGACCTATATGCACAAGCACAATGAGTATTACTGAAGTCTGAAGGAAAAAGAGCAACTTTTGTTCTGGCAGCGGTGTTTAATAAATTACTTGGCAGCATTTGGCCAAATCTATAAAGCAATTTTAAGTGCCATGTCTGGCAATAGATCAATTCCATAAAAGTCTAATAACCACTAAATGTTTAAGGGATGGATTTAATTAAAATTAGATTCAACAGATATTTAGTGACTATTCATTAGGAATGAAACATTATACGAAGAACTAATAAGCCTGTTTGTATAAGATTCTGCTTTCAAATGCCCAATACAATGAAAGAAAGGAGAGACAATGTGTACAAAGAGCCAGTGTTATGGACTGAATTGTGTTTCCTCCAAAATTCTTACACTGAGTTCACTCCTAAGCAGGTTAAAATGTGAGTCTTTGGAGAAGTGACTACAGTTAAATGAGGTCATGTGGTGGGCCCGCACCCAGGCTAGGGATGCCCTTTAAAAGGAGGAAGAAGGACCAGGGAGGCCACGTGAGGACAGATGGCAGCTGTCTGCAAATCACAGCAAGAGGTCTCAGCAGAAACGAAACCTGCAGGCACCTTGGTCTTGGATTTCCAGATTCCAGAACTGTGAGATAATAAATTTCTGTTAAGTCACCTAGTCTGTAGAAGTTTATTATGGCAGCCCCAGCAGACTTAATGCAACCACTCTGGAAGAACTCATGATCCATTCCAAAAGTGAAAAGTGACTAGGAGTAATGGATTTGGAAAGTAGCCAGCCAGATGCCCAGTTTGGTGATGCTGTGATCTCCTGTGAGCAAGAAAGGGAGAGTCTATAAAAGCCACACAGCCAAGGGATGAACGTCAACATAAGGAATCAATATTGAATGTGGTAGTCACAGAGTGTGTGCATAAAAAACAAATTAGCAACTATGCAGCCTACGGGCTTGACAAGAATAACTATTTTAGAGTACAGAGAACTGCCTTGTACAGGCCAATGAAACTAAAGTTTCTTAGCTTTTAACAAAAAAGAAACAGACACAGAAAAGTTCTAAATGTAAATGCATTATAATATATTAAAATTAGTGTAACATAAACATTTCTGAGATTGCATACTCAGAGATAAATTGAAAGACATTTCACTGCAAACTAGCCCAAATTCTGAAGAGCTCGCAAAAATAAATGCCAGTGTCTAAAAAAGGATATCAACCCAAATTCTACATTCATATTCATTACACAGAAGTGTGACAGAGTGGATGTCACACTCAACTCTGGAGTGGTACAATCCTTCTACGAACTGAAGAAAATGTGACTGATCCATAGGTGGGCGTGGTGGCACATTCCATAATCCCAGCTAATAATGAGCCAGAGTTTGAACCCAGCCTGGACAACGTCGTGAGCCCCTAGAGTTGCAAAGTAGCTCAGTGGTGGTGCGCGCGCCTAGTGTGCAAAAGGCACTGGGTTCAATCCCCAGTACTGGAAAAAGAAAGTGACCAATCTAAACAAAGCCCTCAATTTACCGTTATGTCTTTAAACTTGATAGTACAAACAAAAGAGACACTCTGCCTCTGAATTAAAGCTTCTGCAACAATTAATAAACAAGACGGTGTAATATTTTACACCATTAATTACACCATTTATTAACAGACCACTGAGGATACTGTGCTTATCACCCACCTACCAACCAGACATTTATTTATACTACCTTAACTTGCAGACCTCAGTGAAACTTAGATAATTAAAAAGGTATTTAAAACTTGGATCATTAAAAGAATATTGGCCAAACATAGTAAGTTTCCACAGACATCAAAATAAACTTAAAAACCCATTTCAGGATCTGACCTTTAATTACATCCTTTCTGTTTATCGAAGACAAATGTCAAAATACCCACAGGACTGCATTTCAATGCCAGTGGAAACCCAACAATTGCTAACAAAACCATGAAAGTGGATGTTGTAATCCTGCTCCTTGGGGATGTAATCTAGCAGAATGGAGGACATTTTAATTTGCAGTAAATAAAACCAGAGTCCTTTTATCTGAACACTGCTAGGGACCAGGGATGTAAAGATGACCAATCACTTCCAGTGTTCGTACCAGTTTTATTTGTTGGAGAGGACAGGAGCAGCCATGGAAAAAAGAAGAAAATAAATGCCCCTGTCCTAACCCAATTTCAAAGAATTGATGTAAGAGACAAGTGCCTTTGCCTCGCTTAAAGGATTGCTCCCAATTAGAGAAGATTCCTTCTCTGAGCAGAAAGGGACTAACTCGATGGCTACATGTGACATCCAAGGAGCAAGGCCTGGAGAGCAGGGTCTCCCTACTGTAGCAGTATGGTGGGCTACAGGTGAGCAGCAGTGTCTCCCACCAGCCCTCTCCCAAGGGCACTGCCCCAGGCATGGAACAAACAAAGGGAGCAGAGTAGAGAAGACCCTTTCCCAAGGGTCTTTTCCAGCAGGGTGAAGGCCCTTGCTGAGCCCCTCCAGTAAGGACTCAGGAGAAGGAGGCAGCACTTTGAAGCCGGCAGAAAGATGGCCAACTGAAGTCTTCTGCAGCCCCCAATGAGACACAGAGAAAGGAAAAACATAAAGTATAAAAAGCAAGACTATTCTTTTGAAGAAAATGCTATATAAAGCCAGGCAATCCACCTTTCACATAAATGCAGCTGGCTTTCATGATAGAAAGTCTTGGGCCAGCTGCTCTCAAGGTAAAACCACGGAGCTAAAAATAAAAAAGTATTGATTTTCTGAGAGTATTGTACTTCAGCAGAAAAGTGAGGGCCTTGGATTTTAAGAAAGTCTGGATAGTGAGTGCTCACTGGACAAATGCTAGACTTGTGAGTAACCAGGCTGCATTTCTCTACACAGTGCTACCTCGCCTTGTTTTTAAGTTGCAGTGAAATCATATTTGAGCACAAAAGCAGAGGCATTTGTGGATGCCCTCCCAGAGAAGCCAGAGGACTGCCAACTATCTACAGGGGCCTCCAAGTCCCCAACAGTATTTTTTAAATTAAAATATATTACATTGACAGATAACTTTCCAATAAAGACCTTAAAAATTCTATACTAGAAAATCTGCCCTTAAAACATTTTGTTAATACTTGCAGAATTCAATTATGATTAAAATAAAAATCCAAAGAAATACACACTTCATATAGACAGGTGCAGTGGCATGACTGACC
Source organism: Heterocephalus glaber (assembly GCF_053883595.1). NCBI lineage: Eukaryota > Metazoa > Chordata > Mammalia > Rodentia > Bathyergidae > Heterocephalus > Heterocephalus glaber. The sequence goes on along the minus strand of NW_028258156.1, from coordinate 17,331,421 downwards.
TTCATCACAAGGTGGACAGGGATGAGCAAAATATATTTATAGTTCCACTACCCGTTGATCCATCTTAGAGCCTTATTCTTCAAAGATATGACTACCTACACCAAGAAATTAAACAGGAGAGAGCACACTCTTGCATCGGTGCCCCAATACTGGGCCTGTCTAGCTGGAGCCCCAGCAGGATTTTCAGGCCACAATAATCAGTGGGCTGTGGTGGGGTCAAGGCCAACTCTGCCAAACATCACCCACAGTGGGGGTCATCTAGGAATCTCTGCGCTGAAAAGATGGCTCTGTTTTCATGGAAGACCTTGTCGCCGCTTGGAGAACTAACCTTTCAGACCAGGGATTCCCCACCCCCGACAAGGTCTTCCCTGAGGATCCCCTTGCAAACATTCCTATAGATACCCGGTGTCCACTGCTCAGACTGGTGGTCAGCTGGAGGGGTGGCCCATCTCCTCCCACAGGGGCAGCACAAGTCACCTCCTCACTGAGACAAGGGCTGGCATTCCCCACCTGCATCTTCCCCATGCAGAATGCACCTATACCTCACCTCAGCAGAATTCTCAGATCTTTCTTTAGTTTCTAGCAACTAGTTTACCTCCTTTGCCTTGCCATGACAGACTTCTAAATCTCCACGGCTTTTATCTCCTAAGAGAACCTCTCAGGGGCCTCTCAATCTCTCTTCTTCCTATGCAGAAAAGTTATATTCTGTCCCAGTTTCTACTTCAAATCTCATGCTCATCACCTGGCACTTAACATTCTCTTCAAGGATGCAATGGGTTATCATTTTAAGAAAGCTGACTAAGTACTCAGTAAACCACAGATTTTTCCCAACAAGGATCCTTAGAAGGCACGGTGGATTCTTCACGGAAAAAAAATTATACTACTGCATATTCAATAAAAAGGAACACAAATAAACAACAACAACAACAACAACAAATTAGGTCAGAGGCTATGGTGAAAGGAACCATTATTAGGGAAATCCCCAGGGAAAGTGGGGCGTTGGCCAATTTTAGCAGTTTTAAACCCAAAAAGATGGATCTGGCTCCTGGGTTCTCAAATACAGTGACCAGAATCAGAAAGCCAGTCTCTAGGGTGTAAGAACATCAGAATAACTACAGCCCAATAAAACCACTGGAATACGAAGGAGACAACAGCACACAAGTCCTGCGTTTCTGACAAAAGGCTAGTAGCCCAGAACTGGCTAATTTGAGCACCATAAAAGATAAAAAGGAAATTACGATTGTTAAAGCCAGGAAAGGAAGAAAAAAATCATCTTGGAAAATTGGTTTCTCGATATTATTCTGTAACAGACAAATTCAATAAGATTATATTTTTTCAGAAGATTTTATGGTTTTTTAAAATTAATATCAAAACCTACCCAAAGACAAACTTACCATTTTCCTTTACACCTACCCTCCCAACCAGCTCCTCCATTTGAGTTTCTTCTTTCTTTAAAAGTACAACTGCTAAACCGGATGTGGTGCCACATGCCTGTAATCCCAGCACTTGGAAGGCTGAGGCAGGAGGATCGCTGTAGGTTCGGGGCCTGCCTGTCTCCAAAAATGAATGAATGAATGAATGAATGTAGTACTGCTTTCTAAAACCACCAACATTAAAAAAAAAAAAAAAAAAAAACGCCAGGGATTTAGCTCAGTGGCAACGCGCCTGCCTCTCAAGGTCCTAAGTTTGATCCCCAGTACCAGAGGAAAAACAAAATTGTGTGCTTCTCTGTCAAGGTGACACAGACCTGTAATCCCAGCCACTCATTTGGGAGGGGCTGAGGCAAGAGGATGGCAAGTTCGAGCCCAGCCTGGACAACTGAGCATGATCCTGTCTCAAAATAAAATTTAAAAGTAAAAAGGGCTGGAGATACTGCGCAGTGCAAGAGTATTTGCCTAGCGTGTGTGAGGCCTGGGTTCAAACCCCAGCAAGAAAAAAAATTGGGTTCTTTAGCTTTTCATCCAACCATCTGCCTCACAGGAGCCAAATCCTGACAGTGTGACCTGCCTTGCTGTGCTTTCTGAATGAAAATGTAAAGACAGAACCACCTCACCTGTCTGAACCGTCCACATCCAGGTCCAGCGCTAATGGCACAGCCACTGCCATTAACTAGTACTGGAAAACCTTGGTTCACTTACCAGTGCAGATCTCCCAAATGTTGATGCATCGCATTGAACAACATCAAAATCTCACAAAACATCATCAGAAAAGTTTGTAAAGTAGTCGTATAGTGTTATGTTTGAAGTGGCAGACAGAAATTTTCCAAAATTCGTATTTTTGCCAGAATGTTCAAATTTTATCATTAAAAATAAATGTTGTCACTTATATATGTTGAAGCGTCCAGGTCACATTGTCTAGTTCTAAGAAGATGCCTGCCAAATCCCCAAGCCTGAATAACTACAGTATGGTAGTCCTTCTTCCAAGTAAGATATGCGCCATGAGAAAGGTGGCTCGTTCACTTTTTTCACCAAACACTTGTGGAAGTATTTTGCCTGGGGACAACCAACACTGCTTAGTACACAGCAGGAGTGCTTTATGTGTCCTCATTTTGCCACAAGGAATATTCAAAAGATGTGACCCCAAGGGTTGAGAATTTCACTGTTTCATCAAGGACATTCTTTTATTTATTTATTTACTTTTACACGAAGATGAATTACTTTATTGCATTTTTTTTCTTAAATTCTTTTATTGGTACATTGTAGGTATACAACACAATTACATTTCTCACTGGGAACTTGTACCTTTACATGATACATCTTGGTTCTTATTTTTTCCCCATTCCTAGCCCTCCCTTCCCTATTTACAAAGACTATTTCCATTTTTTCCATTTCTCATCATTTTTCCTTTCCCTTCTTTACTTTCCCCTGCCCCTCCCACTACCCCTACCCCTTTGGACCTTTTCTTCCTATTTTGCATTATCGATTATTCATTCTAATCACTGGTATATTTTAGGTATACAATATAATGACATTTATCATTGGAAATTTGCACCTTTACATAATCTCTCTTGGTTCCCATCTTTCACCCTTGCCCAGCCCTCCCTTCAACCCCTCCATTCCTCCCTATTTACAAAGATTTTGTTCCTATTTTTCCATTTTCTCATATTAATTCCATTCCCTTCTTTCCTCTCCTCTATGCCTCCCACCTCCTTCCTCTTTGCCCCTTTCCTTCCTATTTCACATTACCTATTATACATTTTAGTCCCCATTTACACTTTCAGTTTCTCACACCAGAGAAACTATTTGGTATTTATACATGTGTGTCCTATTTATTTCACTTAAGAGTATCGCTTCAATGTGCATCCATTTAGCTATAAATGTCTCCAATTTCTCATTTTTTTTGGCTGAGTAGTACATCAAGGACATTCTTAAGAGAAACTCTAAGTTGTTGCTTTTGCTGTGTTTTCCCCCAGCAAGCACAGAGATGAAAAACAGAATGAGTACAGTTTGAAGCACTGACTCTGATTCATGCTAAGACTGTAGAAGTTGCATCTGCGCCATCAACACAAATGTCAAACCCCGAGAAGAACGCAACATCTGAAAATGATCATGAAGACAGCTTTGTCCTTACACACCCTCCAGAAGGGTCTGGGGGACCTCCAGACTCCATGCTGAGCACCTGCTCAAGATTAAACCCACTCCTAGCAGGCCTCTCTGGCTCCAGTCTATCCACATTGCAGACAGTCTTTATCTCAAAATGCTGCCAGACTCACCTATCTACAGAGCAAATTCAGATTTCTGACCTTCACACCCCCAGCAAAATCCTTTGGGTCTTCCCTGCTGACAAGGTCAACTTCGCATTCCCACAAGGACACTCAGGTCTCTACTGTGACTGCCTTTTGCCCCTGGCTCTTCCTCTCCCTCACTCAGATCCCACTGTCTCAGCCAACAGAATCTGTCTTCTCCCAGACGTGCTGATCCTCTGTCCAGAACGCCGTACAGCACTGGCTTGTTGTTTAGACCTGTGAGTCTCAACCCTGGCTTCGTCAAGAACCACCTGGGGATCAAATATTTCTAAAAAATACTTCTAAGCCCCTCCTAGAGATTTTCACTGAATTTGAAAGTGGCCCTTCCCAGGAATGTGTATGTGATACTAAGCTGAGACCCAATGCTACTGCCTGAAGGGAAGTGTTCTGGATTCCTCCAGGACAGGTGGACACCTGCAGCCTACTGTTCTCACCTCCTCCCTGCTCATTTCCTTTCTGCCTTCCCCACCCACTATTGTTCTGTGTATCTCTTGTACAGACTCAAGGGCAAACTCCTTGGAGACAGCAAGTTGACTTCACTCTTCTCCCTGCAGTGCCAAGCACAGAGCCCTGCCCAAAACACAGATGCAACATGTGCTTTTGACCTTATAACGGTGGCAATATAAGCATCAAACAAAATTTACCATCAGAACTATTTTAAAGTGTACAATTCAGTTGCACCAGGTACCTTCTCAACGTTGTGTAACCATCACCACTATCTAGTTCTAGAACTTTTCATCATCCCAAATGGCACACAATGAATCCACTTTCTGTCTCTGAGTTTTCCTACTGTGAATATTTCATTTCTACAGAATCACATGTGACCTTTTGTGTCTGGCTTATCTCACTGCTGATAATCTGAATCAGTCTCTCACTTCCTTTAATGTCTAAATGATATTCTAGTATATGGAAACAATTTGCTTTGCAATCCAACTCTTGATGTACATTAAAATACATATTTTATTCAAAGCATTTACCTTACAATCAACCATCAAAGAAATGTACCTGTCTGCCCCACCTCCTCCCACAAAGGAAATGTGTTGCAAGTTGGAAATGACCAATGAATAGCAGATGACTGCAGACCTCACTTTGTACCTGGCAGCAAGCTCGGGCCCTGGCCAGAATTTTGTCTGTAAGTTCTACATGGCACCATGGAAGGAAGGGCAGGTTCTTTAGGCCCATTAATGATTTCCATTTATATTTTAAAACATCGATGAGAGCAAACAAAATCAAAAGGATGTTTTGTACAGTCAGTTTTATATAATGCTCATTTTGAAAATGGAACTGGTGGCAATGAAATTGATATAAAAGAGTGATTTGAGCAAACATAAACTTCACGGTTGTTTGTCATGGTTTCCTGAGAGAAACGTGAGGCAAACACACATGGCTGAACCATGTTTGCATAAGCACACTCACAAGACACACGCATGCATATGCTTTAAAACACTGACCAAGCTGGGAATAGCAGCACACTCCCCTAACCCTAGTACTTTGCGGGGCTGAGACAGGAGAGTATCAAGTAACAGCCCAACATGGGCAACTTAGAGACCTCGGGAGACCCTGCCACAAATTTTAAAAGGTCTGGAGTTGTCGCTCAGCACAAGGCCTTGGGTTCAATTCCCAGTTCTGCAAAAATTAAATAAGTAATGTAATAGTAACCAACTACGTCAGGTCACTCACTGCCTGTGTAGTGACCACTGGCACAGCTACTGATGGTGTCATCAGCGGTCCTCAGAGTCTGGGAAGGTCTTTGTCGGATGCTTCGCCGTAACACACAAGCCGCAGCCCTCTGACATCCACCTTCCCAAGAAAAATTAATGTCTTGTTAAGTTACAGTGCCACATTTATTATAGTCATATATTTTTAATCTATTTAACATGTATAAAACCATGCCATCATTTTTACTGGCTTCCTACTTTTTTTTTTTTTAATATGTTGCCAATTAAGTTTTTGAAGGTTAGGTCCTTACCTCCATTTTCCTCATAAATACTGTGGTTTCCATTGTGCAATTTTCTGCAGCATGGTAATTTTGAGGAATGTAGAAGTGATGTTTCTGCAGAACTGACTTAACAGCCTTTATTTCAAAATAGAAACTGAGATCCAAGACCGATGCCCCATGATGCGCCTCTTCCTCTACATTGAATCAGCCCTGGGCCTCCAAGCAAAGACATCCTGCCCTTTCAAAAAGGCCTTTCAAATAATGAAGTACTACTCTGCAATAAACAGGGATAAATTTGAGTCAGCTGTAGGAAAATGGATGCACCTTTGAACCACAATATTAAGTGAAATAAATCAGAAACATGAGCTTAAAGACTGCATAACTTCTCTTATATGAGAATCTCGATGTACAAATGTTTAAAAACATAATAAAAGACAATAGGAAACAGTGAGATGGATCTTTTGCAAATGAGAAGGTAATCTAGAGACAGAGGAAGAGAAAGAAGAGGAAGAAGAATAAAAGAATTAAGATATATTAAATATCTTAAGATGAATGTGAACATTTGTATTGCAAACATGTACTAATAAGAAAAGTTTATTTTTTAAAAAAGCACTTCTCTTATCATTGTAAGAAAGGACTCCTCCTCCTGACTCAGACAAATCCGCAAAACACACAAATCCACAAAATACAAAACTATTGTGTAAGGAAACTCCAGGTTTGATGGCTTATAAAACCACCACTTTCCCCCAAAATCTCTGATCTCCCTGTAGATCTCTTATTTATAAAACAATGACAACAGGACCACAGAAAAAAAGATAGAAGGAATCCTTTCCTACAAATCCCAGGAGCTTACTTAAGCTATATTCGATTTTCTTCCTTTTTATGTTTGAGAGCATTTACAGGAATGTACATCGCACTTAACAAGATTTAATTGGACTGCGTCAAATGAAAATCATTCCGAGACACAAGATGATGATGAGCATGTGGAAGAGAGGTTCCAGATTAATTTTGAAATAAATGTGGGTGTGTGGCACATGCCTGTAATCTGAGCTACTCAGGAGGCTGGGGCCAGAAGATCTGGAGTTCAAGACCAGGCACTTAAGAGGCCTCATTGAAAAAAAAAATTGGGGAGGAAGAAGACAAAGATTTTGGCCAAATAAGCCACCAAACAAAACTCACAATTCATATAAAAATATTCACAAGTATTCAATCTACTATATAGAAATAATCACCGCAACAGCCTTCCTTCTGTACCTTGATGTTCCTCTCTGTAATGTAGACCAAAATGCTAAGCTTCCCTTCTACGTCTTAACACCAGTCCAGGGCCTAGTCCTCAACCCAAGCAGGCCTGATTCTCATAACAGGTTGTGGCAAGGGAGAAGAAAGCACAAGACACTGCTGGCTCTCCTGCCTACTCTGCTAATGCTTCCCAACTCTCTATCTGGGGTACACACAGTCCCAGCCCAGGTACTCCAATGACCCAAAGACACAAAATTTTCATTTTCCCCTAATAGTCTGACTATTCAATGACCTACAAATAGCTGTTCCATCTCCTCATCTTTCCCTAATGAAACAACATCTGTGTGAAGACAGACAGAGATGGACCAGAGCTGGTGACTTTGGCTCTGCTCCCAACCACTACAGGCAGGAAAACACCGTTAGACGGCAGTACAGTCGTTATGTCATTCCATCAAGGACTGACCCAGGCAGAAGAGACAGGATATTCTTAGAAGAAACTCAGCAATCATACTGCAAAACCAGAAGTAGAAATCAGAGAAAGAAGAGGGAGAGAGGGAAAAGAGATGAAGTGTAGACTCCTGAGGCTTTGCCAGAAAACTCACCTCACCTCACCCAAGCCCAGAGCTTGGAGCCTCTGTTCTCACCCTTTTCTGGCAACAGAGGCAGCAGGTAGAGGTGTGCAGGAGAAGATAGAAATGCCTGAGGATAGAAGAACACAGAAGGGAGAAAAGGTGGGGTCCAGGTCCCCTGGCCTTCCAAACTTGAAAAACCTAACACTTTCTCAGGATCTCACAATATTTTCAGGATTCACAATGCTGCTGGCACTGAGGCCTCAGACACTCCAAGCCTGGCCCAAGAGCCTAACACTTACTGCCTACAGGTTCCATGGCAACCAAATCCAAGCACCTGCATCTTTAATGAGCTCTGTAAACAAAGCCCTTTCAAACAGAAGCAGAAAGGGGCTATGATGAAGTCTGAGGTCTGAAGTCAAACAATCTGCATTCGAATCCCAGATCTGCCCCTGTGGCCTTGAGGAAGTTATTGATCCTGCTTAGGCTCAGCGACCTTACCTATAAAATGGGTAATAAGGGTACCTATCTCGTGGGACTGCTCTGGTGATTATATGAAGTTACAACCAGCCCAACATACAAACAACTTGGGTTAATTAGGTTAAAGGAAGATTCATCTGCCTCTTTTTATCTATAGTGTGTCCCCAGGTAAACATCCACATCTCATCTGCGTTGATTTGCAACCAACTTGAGTAACAACCAGCCCTTAGGAACAGATCGAGTTCGCAAGTCAAGGGCCCACTGTACTTAGCACGGTACCTGATATATAAGTGCTTGATAACTGGTTAAACTATTCTTTTCATTAGCCTTAACTAGGTGATTATAGTGAATTCCTAATTGACCTCTTTACCAAAAGCCTCTGCCTAAAAACTGTCATTACTAAAAAATTAGCATCTAAAGTTTACAGTAAATGAAAGTTCAAACAGAGGAGGCTTCCAGGTCGATGTGCCACAGCTCCCAGCCCAGAGGAGGAAGCTTCCGGGTCAACGTGCCACAGCTTCCAGTGTGGAGGAGGAGGCTTCCAGGTCCATGTGCCATGCCTCCAAGTTTAGAGTAGGAGGCTTCCGGGCCAATACACAACTACTCCCAGCACAGAGGAGGCTTCTGGGTCAATGTACCACAGCGCCCAGTGCAGAGTAGGAGGCTTCCAGGCGAACTTACCACCCCTCCCAGCACAGAGGAGGTGAGTCGGGCGGGCACTAGCTGCACCCTACACACCCACTGAAGTGAGAACACATGTAAACAAGCCTCAGAACCAGACTTCCAGATCACATACAGCAACCCCAAAGGGAAACGAGATGGAACACCCTGATACGCAACCACCTGAACTCCCTGAAATAGCAAAAAAAAGAGGATCTGGAAAAAATGAATTCAGAAATAACTTCTCACATAACAGGAGAGATTGTGCTCACAGTCCAAGACATGACTAATAAATCTAGAGAGGACACAGATAAAAAAATAAACGAGCTGAGGAACATGATGGAATCCCAACATAAGAAACAAATGGAATCCATAAAACAGGTGCAAACAGATTTCCAGGAGATTAAAAACTCCACTGAAAGTCTACACAGCAGAATGAGTCAATGTGAGGACAGAATTTCAGATGTGGAAGACGAGACTTCAATTAATGACTAGCAAAAGTAAAATTTCTTTAAAATTGTAAGAGAACATGAGAAATCAATCCAGCAGTGCTAGACGATGAAAAGAAGAATAACATAAGACTAATCAGAGTCAATGAAGAAATAAGACAAGAGTGCAGATGAAATAAAAAAAGGGTTCACAGAAGTGATGGTAGAAAACTTCCCAAGCAGGGGAAAAGAACTTCACATACAGATAAATGAGGAATATAGGACTCGAATTAGCCTTGATCAAAAAAAAAAAAAATCTACACCTGGGCATATAATTGTTAAGATTCCAGAAACCCAACAGGAAAACAAAATTCTACAAGCAGTTAGAGGAAAGAAACAAATCACATACAAAGGAACGCAAACCCTCAAGGCAAGAAGAGCTTGGAGTGACATATTCCAAGCCCTAAAGGAAAACAGCCTCCAACCCAGATTGATGTACCCTGCAAAACTATCTTTCAAAATTGATGTGAAATAAGATACTTTCATGACAAAGAGGATCTTAGGAACTTCACGAATACCAAACCAGCACTGCAAAAAATTTTAGACAAAATCCTAGGAAAAGACAACGAGGATCACACCCCAGGAAGCCCAGCAGAATGAATCCATCGGGCCCGACAAGGAATTAAATGCAAAGGGGGAGAACCCAACAAAAAGAAAAAGTCATGACAAGGATAAGTCAATATATATCAGTTATAACAATCAATATTAATGGTCTCAACTCACCAATCAAAAGAAATAATCTGGCAGAATGGGTCAAGAAGCAAGATCCAACAATATGCTACATACAACAAACACATTTAATTCAAAAAGAAACTCACAGACTGAAAGTTAAAGGGTGGAAAACAATACTCCATGAGATAGGAACACGAAGAAAAGCAGGAGTAGCTATCCTCTTTGCAGATCAAGTGGACTTCAAGCCCACACTGATTAAGAGAGACAAAGAAGGACACTAAATCCTTGTAAAGGGAACAATCCATCAGAAAGAGATGACAATCATAAGTATCTATGCACGAAAAACTAGTGTGCCCAACTACATAAAACAAATACTAACAGACTTGAAAAATCATATAAGCACCAATACAACAGAAGTGGGGGACCTCAATACCCCACTATAAAAAATAGATCAACTAGACAAAAAGCAAGCAATGAAATATTAGAACTCAATCAAAGTCTTGAACAAATGAACTTAACAGATGTATACAGAGTGTTTCACCCTACAAAATCAGAATGTACATTCTTTTCAGCTGCACACGGGTCGTTTTCCAAAATAATAATTTTTTTTTTTTTTTTTTTTAATGGTACCTGGGATTGAACTCGGGTCCTTGCGCTTGTGCAGCAAGCGGCAAAACCGCTGAACTAAATCCCCAGCCCTGCTTTAAATTTTTGATATAAGTTATCAGTTAAAATGTATATGAGCCTGTTGTTGTCATATAGGTAGGTTTTCAAGCTAGGAATATACTTTCTTTCATTTTTTTTTTTCCGTACCGAGGATTGAACTCAGGACCTTGAGCTTTCGAGGGAGGCACCAGAACCACTGAGCTAAATCCCTGGCCCAGAATATACTTTCTTTAATAGGTGCTATTCAAATTTTATATTTTCTCCGGAGTTAGTTTCATTAATTTTTCTTCCAAGGTACTTCGTAGAAGTTGTCAAATTTATTTCAAAACAGATTTTTGTAATATGCTTTCTATATCCTTTTAAATTCTGTGAAATCTGTGGTAATGTCTCCTAGATCTTGATATTGTAATTTTAAAAATGTATAATTGATATTGTGTAATAGGAAGTAAAGGTCTAAAGAAGCAGAGGAAGTAGGAGGGGTAGGGGAACGGAAAGAAGGGAAAAGAAAAAATATGAGAAAAGGAAAAAAATGGAAACAAAGTCTTTGCAAATAGGAAAGGGTGGAGGGGGTGAAGGGAGGGCAGGGGAAGAGGAAAAAAGTAAGAACCAAGATTCTCATGTAATGGTACAAGATCCCAATGATATATGTAACTGTGTTTTATACCTAAAATGTACCAATAAACTTAATGGAAAAAAAAAAAAAAGAACTAGTCTGGCATCTAGGGAATCCACTCCATGATTTAAAAGATTAGCATCAAGGGAATCCACTCCATGATCTAAAACAGTCATCTCAGCATGAAAGAGACATTTATTAACTAGTACCTCTCACTTCTAGAGTATCTACTGTATGCCAGACCCAGAGATAGATATTTTTATATGTCATATTCTCATAATAAAACTGCAGCATTAAACAACTTCCTAACACCACATATGAAAAAAATAGCAGAGCCGGGGTTCAACCTAAGTCAGCCTGACCCCAAATCTCATCCACTTTTCACCTCAAATAGCATTTCTCCGATATATACAATACCTTCCGTATCCTTCGAGTCTTGACTCTCTAAGCCAGTGGTTGTGAACCTATGGCATGCATGCTGCAGCAGGCATTGAAAGCTCTAAAAGGTTCGCTATCACTGCTCTAAGCAATCTTCCTGCTTCTGGGAAAAATAGTAGGATTCCATCCTGCTACTAGATCCATAAATCCCCGCATGTGTTCTGTTGAGCTTAGGTCCCTAGTGCTTCTTTTTTATGGGGTGAGGTGGGGAGGTTACTGGGGACTGAACCCAGGGCCTTCACACTGAGCTACATCCCCAGGCTGGGGTCAAACTTGCTGTCCACCTGCCTCAGCCTTCCAGAGTACTGGGATTACTGGTGTGCACCGCCATGCACAGCCCTGCTACTTCTCAAGAAGATCCTCATCTGCTCTCCATAAACAAAATGTTTGCCGTGGCTTCAGACAAATCCAGGGACAAAGTGCTTTCTCTTTCGTGTCCACTTTGTTTTCACCATCACTGGCCTCTTGGCAGTAAGTTCAATTCCCTCGACATTGCAGAACCTTTCTTTCCCAGCTTTTCTCCTCTATTTCATCACCTTTGTCCAGGAAGCCTTCAGTCAACTCCAACATGAGAGCAGCAGAAACACACTGAATGCTGTTACCTTTTAAAATTAGGGTGCCACTTGTACACATCGGCGGAGAAGATGTTTCTAGGCCAGTCGACTCATAGCCGTACAGACATTTTAGAGTCTCGGCCCTCTTCAGCTTACCTTTGTTCCTCTGTGCCAGAGGTGGTTCTGAGCCCACTCGAGCACTAACATGGTCCTCACCAAAGCCACTGAAGAGCTTCCTGGGGCAAAATTACACTTGATCTGCACTTATCATAGATGGTGTTCCCTTCTTTTTAAATATAGAGTATAAAAGTTATATGGCACCCCTACTATCTGTCCTGGCATTAAGTGTAACCCAAACTTTGTTATGATAACAAAGTACTGTTCTCCTGATTACAGAGAGAACATTTTAAGTGACATCATAAACCAACATTCACTCTCATTTATTCTTACACATAATGAACATATGGGAAAAATGGCTAACATCGGCCCATCTTTGTTACTTACATGTGAGTAGGAAATGAACTGATTAGAGTACTCAAGCCATGACCTCAGAGTCACACTAAAGGGCGCTGTGCCCTGACAAGGATCAAATCCAAACTCTATTTCCTCTCCGCCAGTATAGCAGAGGGGAAAATGGTGACTTAGAAACAGAAGAGCAGTAAGTGAAGACAGGCCTAGCCACTCACTGGCCATTTGACTTGGACTCTCATTTCTTCACTTACAACATGGGGATATCATCAACTGCTTCACACGGCCATTTTAAAGATAAAATAAATAGTAGGTGGTCATTCAATAGTGTTTTTAAAAATATACTCAGACAAATGCCTGTCCTTAATTCTAAGAACAAATCCATGTTCATTGAAGTAATCCATTTACTGATGTTTGATGTATCACTTGGTTTCTTTTCTCTACATTTTCCTACCTATGACCTGCTTCAGCTTTTAAACATAGTCTACATTTGAATCTATTAATGTGTTGAGAAGTGATAATAAATAGATTTAGATACCCAAAAAGTGCATTTGCTTTCCAAGTATTAAAAAGATCTTTTTCTAGGGAAGACTCACATGGTAGAGTTTCAAGCATGGTCCTAAATCCCTGAGCTAACTGAGGCCTCTCAGGAAAAACAAAAGCCCTAAAATTCCATAGCTTTACCAAATTTGAAATTATAAGCAATACCAAATTATATATTTTAAAAGTTCCTCATGAAGGGATGGGCCAGTTCACTCTCAGGTAATTGTAATATCTACTACTTCGTATGATAAAATTACAGTGTGTATGGAAAATTATATGTTTTAGAGACAGTGTTACCCCCCCAATCAGGATGATCCAAAACCTTCTCTATCATGTCATTTAAAGTAATTATCCTGCCTCTCAAAAATCCCAATAGCTATTTTAAAAAATACCATTAGTCAGAGTCTTGCTGTTTGAAACCAAGGTCATTTTCTTTGTGTGGTTGCTTCCACTGACCTCTAGACAAAGCTCAATTGTACTTCTTGGTAGGCTGACTCCTGGTGAATGCGGCAAGTATATCTGCTGGTGCTTAGTTAGTACAGACACACTGCAATTATAATTTATACCATACAGAGAATTGCATTCAAAAGAACAGTCCATCAAAAGGAAGGCACAGGTTCATAAGTAAAATAGGACCACCAGAGACAGACTGTGTAGGTCAGAATTCCAGCTTCTCCAGATACATGACCTTCACCAAGTTAACTCTCTGAGCCTCAATTTCCCTTAACTGAAAAATAGGTATAAAAGCTATAGATCTCCTGTGACTCTTAAAAGAGGTAGGTATTTATTTATTTGTATCAAACATGGCACTGCACTCAATATATTCATCATCATAACTCTTAGTTATTACAAAATTATCAACAGACTCTTCTTGCTTCTGAAAACTAATGAAGTATCAGCTAATTCTACCCAATTTAAAAATTAATCAAAAAAGCATAACATTGAGATCTTCAAGGTCAGAGGATTAATGAGTACCTACCATAATCGAGGTCTATGCTATTTATACTACTTACAACAGGCCAGAGAATTTGGTATTATCATCTCCATATTTGCAGAACAGGCTAAAATCTAGAAAAAATACTCACAGCTGCAATGAGTAAGAGTTGAGAGTTCCACATTTTTCCTTACTTCCAATTCCCCATAATAGATCATGTTGTCCCTTTAGTGTCTGATACTAGCAGTCTCTCATTAAATGTGTGCAACAACAAAATAAGCCAATATTACCTCATCAGTAAGTATGTGTGCATGTGTCTCTGCACAGAAAGCTTAAGCTTATGACTGATTTATTTAAAGCAATATTTATTTAAAGCACCATGAACATATAATTTAGATAGCTCCTTAATATCTCTTGGCAAAAGGAGATTCTAGTACTGCCCTTCTTCAACCCTAGGAGATCTAAATGCTGTACTCAGTGTTAAATTACTATCACCTTAAAAACTGATCTCTCTCATACATTACTGGTGAAAATGTAAAACAGTTACTGTAGAAAGTAGTCTGGCAGTTTCTTGTAAAACAAAACATGTACTTATCTTACTTAAGACCTACTAGCTATATTCTTGGACATTTACCCTAGAGAAATGAAAAGCTATGTGCAAACAAAAATCTATATGCAAAAGTTTATACTTATTTTATTTGTAATACCCCCAAACTGTAAACAACACAACTGTCCTTCAATAGGTGAAAAGTGAAACAAACTGATACAATCATACTATGGGATACCACTCAGCAATACAAATGAACGAATTATTTATAACAACTTAAATGGATCACAAGGCTTTATACTTAGTGAAAAAAAGTCAATATCAAAAGGTTATATATAGCATGATTCTACTTATATAACACTCTTAAAATGACAAAATTACAAACACAGATCGGGCAAGTGTTTTTCAGAAGGCAGGGGTCAGTAGAGGGCCAGGTGCTCCTAGCAAACAAGAGGTCCTTTGCAGTAGTGGAACAGTTCTGTTTCCTGATTATTGTGGGGGTTACATAAATTCACACATGGGATTAAAGTGCTGAAATCATACACACACAGATGCAAACGGAAGTCATATAGTCCAATTTAATAGTAATACACTATTTCCATTTTCCTCTTTTGATATTGCACTACAGCTATGTAAGATGTCATCAGTGGAAGAGTTAGGAAAAGGGTGCTTGGGAATCTTCATGTCAAAGTAATCTCCCGTGAGTCTGTAATAATTATTCCAAAAATAAAGGTCAAAAACAAAACATCCCAAACAACTGTTTAGCTCATCCACATGTAGAAACCTATAAACAGCCTAGACACTAGTCTTCCTTTTATGAGGCTATGATGTCTACCAGGTTACTCAAACTAGCAGCATACTGGACACCAGGACCCATGGCACCCAACTCACAAAAAAGCAAACACATTCACATATTAACAGCCTTGGGCTTGCAGTAAAGCCACTCTCTCAGTGTCAACTCCTTGGGAATCTTGATCCAAAGGAACAAGGCCTTCAGTACAAGTACAACTAGACATGGAAGCACTCTGGCTGGAAAGGTCAGGGAAGGCTACTCAGAGAAATTCGAGCTGAGTGGAGACTGAGTGGGAGGTCACCTGGCAGACCTGAAAGGAAAGAGCAAACCAGGAAGCCATAGGCCTGGGACAGCATCCCAGGTTTAGAAAGCTGCAAGGACAGGGCCAGGGAGTGTGAAGACAGTGCAAGGCACTGTGGGAGCAAAGGGGGATGAGGCTGGGGAGGAAGCCAGCCCCAGGTCTTAAAGGTCTGTAGTGCCATGCCATGAAGAGCAAGTCTTAAAGCTGGAGCACATACACCACCCGTGCTCTCCCAGTGACAGAAGGTCTCTAGAAACTTCTTTTTGTATTTTAAGAACATACATTCTATTCCTCTTCCTTACATGAGTGTGTTTTGTAGTTTATACAGGATACCATGGTTCTAACAATTTTCTCAGTCAGTACAGTAAGATGATGCTTTGTCAATTCATTTTCTGCCTAACCAAAGCAAGGAGATTCTTGTGGGGAAATAAAATTAAGCTAATGATGAATGCTATCACTAGCCTAAATATTATATAAATGCTAAAGAAGCCACATACAGGCCGAAGATTTAGCTCTGGTTCCACTGCCTGCCTCACAAGTGCAAGGTCCTGCGTTCAATCCCCGGTACCAAAAAAAAAAAAGTCACATACAACCCACACTCCAGAACAGCACATTTTTGCAATTCATGCAGTTTACAGTCATCTTGGGGGTGGTTCCATGTACATATTACAGCTTCTTTTTATTTTTCTCATTCCCCTTCCCTGCCCCACCCCAACCCCCACCTCACCAGTTGCCCTATCCTCTTTTTCATACTAGTTGATATTATTTGTCTTGGTTCATGTTATGACATAGTGTTTACATTAATGAGGTTGTTGGGTTCATGCCAAAACATATATTTTGATTCAATCTGCCCTTCTCAAAGTTGGCCTATACACACAAAATAAATTTAAGACATGTTTTAGGTGGGTAAATGTGGAAAAAATTTAAATATTCGGGGGGGGGGAGTAAAAATACTGAAACATCCTACTGAAAGGAACCAATAATTCTTGATTTAAATTTAACATCCTTGTTCAAAGCGGCAGTAAAATATTAATGGCATCGCATGGTTGAATTTACATAGGCAGTAATTCACAATCTCTGGAATATGGTCTTTGTTCTTTGTCGAGTCATTACATCAGTAAAAGTTACCCAAAATAAATCCATTTGACTTCCAGCATTTTTGAAAAATAAATAGAGCCATTTCTCCCAATATTAAGTTAGCTTTGAAATATGCAGGCTTTTATAATAGTGAAAATCTATACAATATCAAGGAAATAGCAGGCTACATGCCATAAATATGTCTGAAAACTAACAAATGTGATTCTGCTTCTTGTAAGTGTCTGAGATGTCTTCTTCTCTTTGAAATAATCTAAAACTCTCAGCATGAGACTTATGCTCTATGCCGGTCAAGATCAATTCTCCTTTCAGCATTTGAGATTATTTTAAAATGTGCTGTGGCTCATGGCAGACCAGTCACTCCGCAATGACTTGAGCACCTCAAGTACGTGGAGCCACAAGATCTTCTATCCACTTGAGAAGGCAGAAAGAGGCAAGCAATTCTAGCAGGAAACTGGGGTATCAATTCAACACACAAGCATTGGTGGGGTCATCTACCCACATGAGGTACTTATTGTTCATGGGTTTCTAAGACATGGAAGAAAACAACTACCTGTATATGTAATAGGTCATGGGCTTCTTGAGGGTGGTAACTATGTCTCATTCTTCTTTGTAACCACAGTCCCTAATATAATCTCAATGTTTCTTGACTAAATGATAGAATGAATACACATAAGATACAGAAAAATAAGACATGACACATTATTTTATTGACTTATTTTTTGTTGCAACATTTATTAAGAGCCTACAATGAGCCAAACATGGTACCAGCTAATGAGGAGGAGGTCAAAAGAAAAAAGTCATATGGCATAGTTTCCGCCCTGAAAAATGTATTAACAGGAGATAGATGGGAACCCTAAGGAGACAAGAAAAGAGAGAGGGAAAAGACCAAAGGAGAGTTATAACAAACTTCACGGTTTCAGCTGATCATGGGGATGAGGAGGAGATGCTTTTAAACTCCATCCCTGGGAAGGGGCCAGTGTCCTTATGGGGAAAAAATGTGGGGTCTGGAGGCAAAAGACCAAGTCAGACAAAAGGGGCCTTTCACATGATCATTATCACCCTGAGCCTGAAAAGCTTTCAAAATCTCATTTCCATTTTGGGCAGATTTATTAATATCTATGTGGAGGGCTAAGATAAAAGGGGTGCGGGGGGGGGGCAGTTCTCTGACCATCAAGAAAGCAGTGGACTGCCACACCGGTTAGTTCTCACTTTAACAGGCTCTCCTAAGTCCCTGTCAACTAGTCCCCTACTTCGGAGCTCGAGGTCACTTCCTCTGCGGTCCCTTAGTCTCAACTGCAGAGATTCCTGAGACAGCTTATGCCACACAGTTTCAAAGACAGAGCTTTGCATGAATTCAGGTTCAACACAGTGGCGGAAGCCCAGACTGCCATCCCAAAAGCATTTCTAGGGATCAAAACAAAAGAATGGAACATAACCAGGAAAAACATGGGAGAAAAACAGGACATTTGGTCATCCCAGCCTTGTGGCAGCTTGCACAAAGGATGTGATGTTAAAAATAGAATCAACAAACATTCACACAGAGATGGTATCTGGAAACAGCACAAAGATTGATGGCATCCCTGCCCCAGAAGGACCTTACCAGAGGAAACTGTACAGAAAAGGCACGCATCCACACAGCAAGGCAGTTAGTCAAGGGCTTCGATGGGGGCAAAGGCCTTCTGTCTTGCTATTTCACCTGTGTGCAAATCTCTGGTTACAAGTTAAGTGTGAGCACAGGACCCATGGAAAAAGATTATTTAGGAAACAATATTCTCTGGCCTTAGGGAAATTTATTCCTGATTTTTGCTTCCCCTTGGGTACCCAGTCCACAGTTGATCAACCCACTTTCCCTGCAGGGCCCATTAAGCAAGGAGGCCCTCATACGACAATACTTACTTTTCACCAGGAGTTCCAAGTTTCACTCCAGAACTTCACTTGACAATGTATGGAAGTGAAATATTAGAGATTTTGTGTTCAGCTTCCTTAGAATTTAGAATCTCAAGTTGCAAGACTACCACACACCTATAAATTTCATTAGAATTACCCTCTTCTCTAACATTTTTGACCACCTGCCACTTTTAGGTCTTTGTTGCAACCTAAATGCCAGAATGGGACACAGGCCACACAGCTTCACTTAGGTGTTTTGTGGGGCAGGTTACAGACTACAATGATGGTAGTCATGAATGTACCTGGCGGAGTCACCAGGCTCCTCAAATGCAGAAGCATTCTCAGGTGTATTTCTTTCTAAGCAGACAAAGACTAAAATACAGTCCAGATTGACAGAAAAAACTGATCTTCCCACTCTAGGTGTTTTTGTCAGGAACCTTCTTATATTTCTTCCAATAAATATCCTACACTTTCCTGTTTCGTCTTGTATTATACACCCAAATTTTACACCTCCTTATGGGAATGAAAAAGAATACAGTCTAAAAAGCCTGCATGAATGTCCACTTAAAAGAGAGGTAGCTTTGGGGGTGTTTTGTTCTACTGGGGAAGTGGTTGTTGTTTCTCTATGCTGGATGTACAACCTAGGGCCTCAGATATCTATGTTAGGCAGGATAAAGAAGAAAGTTTTCTAAGGAAAGCCCCCATCTCCCTCCTTCTACCACTGGTCCTCTGCATCCTTGGACTTGCTCCAACAACCTGCTAAAACTTGGTGGGTTACTGTAAAGTTCTAGATGTGCAGAGACATGCCTCACCCGAGATCAAAAAGGCATAGGAAACTGGTGCTGAAAGCGACAGCGAGATAAAAATCCTGAGAAGAAAACAGAAGCAGAGAGAAAATTCAAGCAAGTAGGGTGAGGCATATGAGGTGTCATGAGATGCAAAAAAAAATAGGACATCTATGACAAATCTGACAAAGATGGATTAAACAATGGAGGAGGAGGATGTGGAAGTCACTCTGACAGTCCACCGGAGTTTGGCTCCACATTCTGGAACACAGATGATGTTGCCAAGGAAATTTTTGGTGGGAGGGCCACTCAGCTTCTTTGAAGTCCCATTTAAAAGCCTTTCTGGGTTGTGAAGGGATCCCCAAGGAAGCAGAAGCCATTATATGGGCTCCTTTTCCTCTGCATTCATTGGATTTCCATTCTTTAGAGGTAGATTTTCTTCCTTTGATGTAGGATTTATTTCATTCAGATCTCCAGGCCAAGGAGGCCTGCCTTCACTTTCTTCCATGTCATTTGGCACTACTGAGATGGACAGCTTCAAATCTATATCAACTTCTACTAAAACAGAGAATTGTCAAAACTGGTCAAGAAAGAGAGAAGTTGAAGAAGATGGACAGTTAAAGTCCTTAACGAGCAGCTACTACAATTGGATAACAAGTAATCCAAGCCATTCATTTAACAGAAATGTCAAACTATGTAACAAGCACCATTTGCAGATTAATAGAACTTTTTTTTGAAGATTTCATCTGAACTCAACTTTCAGTGTAACTGTACCCTAATCTAAAGTACTTATAAGCAGCTCATCGGAGCCCCCATTTGTTAGACACTTTTTAACTTATTGTAGGGACCACACAGTACGATGATTTTTCTGTCTTTAAAACTGTAATCTCTGTATGCACTTTGCTTTTTTATTAAAGATAATCCAAGATGAGCCTTGATTCTTGACTAGCACTAGGACAAGACTTACCAGTATCAACCTGCTTTCCAGTGTGTTTGAAACCATGAGCCAAGGGGGCTCAACCTACTGTAAAGCTAATACTGCCATCATGAGTCTTCCACAGAAATAAATTCCATTTTTTTAATATAAAGTGATGAAAGATATTACAGTATTAATGGTTAACACATTCCTCACTTAAAATAAATTTAAGGATGTTTTCTAGTTGTGTATGGACACTGTAAACTTCTGGCAATTGTTTAAATATTAAGCTTAGGGTTACAAAAGCCAATAAACTGGGTCTTTGTCATTTGCTTTAAAAAAAGAGAAAAAATAAATGTGAATGCATTTGGGGCAATCTTTCTTGAATGGAAAAAAGAAAACAAGAATAATAAGATTATTGTATACATAGTAAGGTGGTTATGAAGTGGATCGGGTTTCTGAAACTATGAGTCATCTCTCACTAATGGTTTCTGAAATGGGTCATGAAATCTTTTTCATTTTACACAGGATGGAATGCAGTGGAGTAGAATCAAATGGAATAGAAAGGAGAAGAAAATACTGGAGCACATCTCACACGGTTAGAGTAACTACTGTTCAGTGAAATGTATGCCAGGGTGGGAGGACACCATGAAGTCAACTTGACATTTTGAAAAATGTAAAAGCACTGCGCGTATTACTATGAATTCTTCAGTCCATTCCATTGCTTCAAAATCATTTTAACTGTAATTAGACTAAGTCCCAGAGTCTTTATAATTTAGATTAAGATAAAGATGATTAATAAACTGGATTGTACCTTTCCTACAATAACAATATCACTCCTCTGTGAGGCACAGAAATCCAGCAGTAACAGCAGCAATTTGAAGGAGAGTAAATCTTCCATCCAAAATCACCCAAGACCCCACATCTCTTATTCTGCTCCACAGACATAAAACTAAAATGTAGTGAGATGACCCAATGAACTGCAGAAGATATATGGAGATTTTACTAATATCTTGAAATAACATTTAAAAGTCATAGTAGATAAAATACCTAAGACCACAAAAATAGCTTTTAGAATGATGCATACATCAAGGTGAGTTTCAAAAGCTCTCATGTGTTATCCTGTTTAATAAGAAAATGCTACACCTCTGTGGGGTACACTCCATTGCTCAGAGGAAAGTAATGGCATGATATTTTGAAAATACATTTATTTCAGTAAATTTCCTACTCAGTATTCACCTTTGATTCCTGTATAACTTATCTCAACCTTAAAACACATCTACACAAACAATAAAAATAATCTTTGTTTAATCAATGCAGTCCTTTTCTATAGTTTGCTTTTTCTAAATCCTTGGCTAGTTCAGTTTTGCCTCAATTAAGACATAATTTGCTTTAGCTAAGACATAATTATTCCAATTGAGGCTCTTTAAATTAATTATTTTACATTAGTAAATTTAAAGTCGGTGTATTTTTTCAAGTAAATATAACTCAAGCTCACTGACAATGATGGATTGAATTTTAAGTCATTTAAAAATAGCTAAGACCATGGAAGCAAATACCTTATTAATAATTTAATCTTTGTCTTATTTTGCTTTTTGTCAAAATTATCATATCTACCTGTTAAGAGGTAAAGATATCTATAAAATATCTTTTTATACTTTCTTGACACCATACCATACATATGTTAGGTATTGGTGGGAAAAAATTTATTCTCAATAGAATGATTTCATGAGATGTTAAATTTATTCCAATATCCAATGATTGTCTAATTTATTTATTAAATTTCATTCCCTACAGCAAGTTAGTTATATAATCCACCTCCTATAATCAACAGAAAGCTATCAATCTAAGCATATACTATTATATCCACTCAATTGACATCCTCTTGTCTTGACTGAGCTGCCTACAGATGATTATGCAAGAAATTAAAGAGCATCCAGGATAGAAATTCAACTATCAGCAACTTAAAAAGCAAAACAAAACAAAAACATGCCCAATAGCTTTTTCTATCTCTTTTCCATGGGTTACATAATATTCTAGTCATTATCTCCACCAAAAAGTTAAGGCATTACAAATTATTCCCAAAACTTAATGATGAATATCTGAGAATGCTTGCTTTCCCCATGGAAAATCTGAAAGGCCCATAGGCACAGAAAATAACAAGAAAACACAGCCATCCTTGCTGATTCCCTTCCACATTCTTTCTAATTCCAGGACACAAATTAATAA
This sequence comes from Heterocephalus glaber, assembly GCF_053883595.1. Lineage (NCBI taxonomy): Eukaryota > Metazoa > Chordata > Mammalia > Rodentia > Bathyergidae > Heterocephalus > Heterocephalus glaber. The sequence goes on along the minus strand of NW_028258156.1, from coordinate 17,308,857 downwards.
TCTAAATCTTTAGCCTTTTTCCTAATTCCTGCCACTTTAATGATCTAAATCTTTAGTCAAAAGGCGGTGGCCAAGTGTTAGGCAACCATGAAGAACTAATCAGTTTTTTTCTTGTGACACGTAGCACACCACAGGTTGAAAGGGGAATTCTTTGGGCAAAGACATCAGTGTAAATATATTCTTGGAAGTTTTTAGTGTAGACTCCAAATCAACAGCTTGCAACACTTCAAATCTCTGAAAAAAATATCATAACAAAAAGAAGGAAACTTGTTTCATTTTGTGTTTAATAAGTATTTTAACATAAAATAAATTTAGAAACTATGAAAGTCTTAGCAATAAATAAAAAGCCATTATCTGCTTGTCCATTTTTCTCTCTGTGGTTCATTCCTCAGGCTGGATTGTAAATCAGTCAGCTTAAAGTCATGCCACAATTCCCAATCCCACAGACAAGTACAACACACCTAGGAAACACAAAATGATCTTTATCATCTTAATCCAGACATTTATAGAGAGAGAAATCTACTGCAAAATCCCATCATTCATTTAGCCACTCACATGTATGGAATTCATCCTACATGTCAGGCTCTTTACCAGAGCACAAAGTGATGAATAAAGATTGTTGCTGCCTCCAGATTTTGTAATCTGGTGAAAGACAAAAGACCTGGCTACAAATAACTAGAGTTCAAGGTCAAACTTGTAAATACCATCAAAAGGATATAAACAAAACAGCCGTCAAGAAGAGGCAGAAATTAACACTGGCTTCTGGGATCAGGCAGTGTGTTTTGAAGAAAACCAAATTTACACTGGGTCTTGAAGGACAGACAGGATTTTGAAAAGCAGAGACGGATGGATAATTCGAAAAATGAGAAGAGTGCAAGAGCTGACATTTCCCAAGAGGCTAGAGTGTATGCGGCACTGTGTTAGGAGCTTTGATTTAGGGCATCATGTCATTTCTTTTCAACAGGGAAGCACAGAAGGATTCAGCTATAGGATTTTCCAGAACACCAGAAAGGAAGAGAAGATAGGTTGGGCTAAAATGTGGAGATCCTCCAATATGTAGCCAGCATTATCTGGACTTTACTGAAAGGAAAAATAAAGGACTGCCAACCAGGATTCTGAATGCCAAAAAAAAGAAGAAAAGGCAAAATGGAAGGAAGGAAGGAAGGAGGAAAGAAAGGTTATTAGGGTCATAAATACTGCTATAGATAATTGGTACAGATAACTGCTAAGTTCATTTTTAAATTTTTGTGATTTCTTAGGTAATGTCATGTGCTATTTTTCATTTAAAATATTAAGAGTCCTGAAGATCATTTCTTTCACATTCTACTCAATTGAATAAATCCTTTACATTACCCCAGGAAGCTCCTGTGGCCAGAAGTAATACTTACACACTAGGCAATACACACCAAGCTCCTGCTGTGTCAAGGCCTCTGTCAGAGCAGGTCATGTTTCTCAGCAGCTTTAGAAGCTGGGAAGCATTTCTTTGAGCTAAAATCTCCCTTACAGCTTGGTCCATTGATCCCAGATCTGGAGGAATACCAAACAACATTTTTCATCTATTCTAAGACATCCCTTCTTCTCATTTTAACAACTAGAAAATCAGAGGGTTTCTTACAGTTGACTGTGTTATAATTTTAATTGGCAGCAATTTTTCTTAGAAGCAAATAAAATAATGATGGATTTTATAACTAGTGGTATCACAGATACAATAAAACACAGTAAGATAATATTTTACACAAGCTTGTCCTAATCCTCCTCTAAAGCTAATGTCTCTCTCAATTTGGCAAATGTCCTCAAAAGCAGAGGTGCCAAACCTAAGTCATGAAGGCCAATTTTCCCTGGTCCAGCAACAGTCTCCTAATTAGTTGGGTGACCCAGACCAGGCTCAGATTTCTTTGTATTTCAGTTTCCTTATCTGTAAAATGGGGCTAACAATACCTGCCTCATCGTTCTCTGTGTGTATATTACATGTCAAAATATACATAAAATTCTTTGCATGGTAATTGGCTCACAATCAGCATTCAGTAGAATGCTAGCCATCATCACCACCACCATCTCCTTTAGCCTCCAGATTAAATAACTCCTTCTCTACAATCATCCTGCATATGACATAGTTTCTAAAGCTTTTGCCCACTTCTGGCTCCATTCCAATTTGTCAATATTTTCCTAAAAAATATTCTGTCCATAAATGAATGCAATACCCTCTCAGTGGTCTGGCATCTATATGGTTCAGGAGAACAATCACTGCCCTTACTCTTGATACTGAATATAGAGCTCGGGTTAAGTAGTGGTGAAGTAAAACGACCATCAAGAGTATTTGTAGAAAAAGTTTAACATGGTATCTATCAGGTAACACATGCAGAGATAAAGTATGAATATTGTAATGGCAGAATACTATGAGAAGAAGACAAGAGTGATTTCTGATTCCAAAAAGGTCAGAAAAATTCATTATCTGTCCAGAATGATTTTGGGAGGAGGCAATCACAAATTTTCCTGCTCATACCCAAGTAGACCACAGCTGCCTGTTCCTATGTTATATGGTAGATGTTTTGTTCCTCAAGCATCACAGGTTGAAGCCTTAACCCTCAATGTGATGGTATGTGAAAGTGAGGCTACTTTATTAGGTATTTAGGTCTTAATCAAATCATGAGAATGAGACTACCACGATGTGAGATTAGACCCCTTTTAAGAAAAGGAAGAAAGATCATCCATTCTCCAGTACAAGCATCAAGAAAGACATGAGAACACATGTGGTTAAAAAAAAAAAAAAAAGTGGAATAAGCCAGGAATCAGGCTCTCACCAGGAACCAAATCTGCAGGCACTTGATCTTGGAACTCCAGCTTCCAGAACTGTGACAAATAAATGTCTGTTGTTGAAGCCATTTATTCTATATTTTGTTACAGCAGTCTGAGCAGTCTATAACAATAATTGGTACAAAAAATCAGGCAGCAAGCAAGAAACTGGTAGCATCAACAGCAGCAGAAGTTCTTACAACCCACTTCTACATTAAAGAAGCACAACTTCTGAAATCAAGCTAGCAATTGTTAATGGTAGAGTCTGACTGTTTCAAAACTAACCAGAAAGCTACCTTCTATCTGTTAAGCATTGAGCACAAAAATATATCCTCAAGAAGGGTTAATTTCTTTGATCACAAACAATGCCCAGGGCCAGGGATTTAGCTCAGTGGTGCTGCCACCTGCCTCTCAAGAGCAAGGTCCTGAGTTCAATCCCTGGTACCAAAAAAAAAAAATCCCCAACATGCAACAGCAATGGAGAACAAAAAAGAGTTCTAGATCCAGGAACCCCTAACCCTAACAACAGGCTCTCCCACTCATCTATTATGCAGTAATTTCCTCAAGACTATAATGTTTTAAATATGAAAGATAACTTGTGGACTAGGGACAAATTAGGAAAGAGGCAATATCTAAGTCTAACCTCAAAAAATGTGAAAACAGAATTTCATTTTATCTAACCTAAAATAAGAAAGAGAAAGGTAAATGTATGAAATTAACAAATTTGTTGGCAGCCTGATACTTCTGTAGCCCAATGTGACAAAACAGTGTCTTACAGACAGACAGTGATAAGGAAGTTTTCCTGAGGGGGGAAAAAGTCAAGGAAACACAACTAAAATGACCAATCCAGATGTACTGAAAAGATGGTAAAGTCATTTAGAGTAAAAGGAAGCTGGCAGAGCAGGAAATTGGGATAGAGCAAAAGAACTGAGGTATAAGCAAGACAACACTTGATGTCATGGGCTACAGGTTAACACCGAAGAAAGAATGACATTAAATAATCAGTAGAGGAATCAAGGCTCTCTCCAAGTTATAAGTTTTTACTAAGCTACAATTTATAAAAACATTAAAACACCATGTCTAGAACTATAGTTACCATCCATGTCAACCCCCTTGCGGTTAACATGAGGAAAAAGGCCCAGTAAGCAGCAAAGATAAGGTAACAACTGAGCCAACACTGGATACCACAGCTCCGAAGTCCAGATTATCTGCTCTTCTCTCCCAAAACTCTGTAAGTAGTCCAAGAACAAAAAACAACACAGCTGGAATTCTCCCAAGAAAAATTGAGAGCTAATTTGCATAGTACTAAAGAAGGACAGAAGTAAAAGATCAGTTAAAATAACAAACAACGCGGGCTCTCTGCTCTCTTTTAGAAAAAGAAACTGAAATGCAGAAGTGTTGATGCCCAAAACCTCTAACCTATAGAACATCATTTTCATTCTATGGCAGCAATGTCTACACCATACCTGGAGCCAATGAACCTGCCATGTTTGATCTTCAGTAGTTAGTTCAGTGTGATCCATTCAAGAACATAATATATTTTTAACTGGTAAATACAAGTTGTACTAATATGGAGGACCATATGACATTTCAATATATATATATGTATATATGTGTGCATATAGGTATATACATATATAGTACACATATATACATATGTACATACATATATGTGTGTATATATACACATATATACATGTGTGTATGAAGATAACCTCTTGTGGCATTGTGCAATGGAAGCTTGCAAAGGAGGCTTAAAAAGGCTTAAAAGACAGATCGATAGATAGATAGAGTGTAATATTCCAATCAGAGCAAACCTATCTCCTAAAACTTTAATTCTTTATGTTGAAAGCATTCAAAATCCTTTATTCTAACTTTAAAAAAATTGTACATTATCATTATCACTACTCCCCTACTGTACAACAGAACGACCAAACTTTGCTGAGAGTGTAGCTCAGTGCCAGCTTAGCATGAGTAAGGACCTGGGCCTGATCCCTAGCACTACAGAAAATTAAAAATGAAGCTACACAGAACATAAGACTTTCTCCTATTACTTGTAACTTAGCTTCTGTTAATCAACTTTTTCCTAACTGTCCATGGCCCTTAGACTTCCCAACTTCCAGTAACATTCTACTCTCAATTTTATAACAGTAACTTTTTTAGATTTTACATGTGTGAGATCATGTGGTACTTATCTTTGTTTGCTGGCTTATTTCATTTAAAGTGTTGCAAATGACAGGAGTCCATCTTTGTATGGCTGAACTCCATGTACACATCACACATTTTCTTTATTCATTCATCAGTTGAGACTTATCATAGATTACCTGTTTCCATTTCTTGGCTACTGTGAATAGTGCTACAATAAATATGGCTCGCAGATGCGTCTTCAATAGAGTGAAGATACACATTGTGGGCTTGCTGCATCATGTGGTAATCCTATTCTTAATTCTGAGGAACCGCCATTCTGTTTTGTGTCACGGCTACTCGAATTTACATTCCCACTAACAGTGAACAAGGGTTCCCTTTCTGCCCCATACTGCACCAGCACCTGTTATCTTCGGTCTTTTTGATAACAGCCATTCTTAAGTAAAGTAATATCTCATTGAAGTTCTAATTTGCAGTTCCCTGATTAGTGATAATGAACATTTTTATGTTCCTGTTGACCATCTGCATATATTTTCTTTGAAAGGTATCTATTTAGATCTATTACTCATTTCTTTCTCTCATTCTGTAGGTTGTCTCCTCACTTTTTCCTTTGCTATACAAACACTATTCAGTATGATGAAATCCCTGTTGATTACTTTTATTTCCTGTGCTTTTGGCACCTTGTCAAAAAAATGTCTTGCCCATTCCAATATTTTTAAGTATTTTCCCTATGAAGAACATACTTTTTGAAAATAACACTTTGAGGCTGAACTGCTAGGTTGTTGGTGTCAGTTCTCAGTACTCTTAGACCTTCTGGTCTGACTACTGTTTAATGGAAATAAGACAGCATTCAGTATTTTAAATTGCAGCGAATGCTCAAGACACATAGAAGTGGAGTGTTCAGGCTTTATTCAAACCTTTATTTCTCTCAAAAAAACCCAAAAACTCTAATAATAAGTACTAAGAAATCATCTTATCTGATGCATTAAAAATAATAACAGATAAACACATGTGGAAGGATTTCTTTCCTTTTTTTTTTTTTTTTTTTGGCCTTGCCGTTCAGCAGCTCTTATAGCATCTCTCTACAAATCTCTGAGAAACAAAGGGGGCTTTGGGAGAATTTCTTTTAAGCCTTTTAAAGCCTCCTTTGCAAGCTTCCAATGCACAGTGCCACAAGAGGCTAACGGTGGAGATACATTTTCAGAACCTGCATTAATATCTCACCTTGAGCAGGCATAGGCCTCATCTGTACAACTGGTTAGCACCAGGCACTACAACTGGTGAATAAATCTATCCTTCCTAAATTCTGTCTTCCTCCCAAGCTCTGATAGTCTACATATGACTACTCCCCACCTAAATGCACAGTCCAGCATCTCTGTTAGCCTCTACTCCGAGGAAGTATCCTATATCATCACCAGCATCCTGCCTTTTAGATCCTAGACCAGACACAGACACAACAGCTTTACGTGCAAAGCTCCATGGTTCTTAGAGCTTTTTATATTCAACTCTTGAAAAAATCCTCAATCCTACCAACATCCTCTACCACAAAGAACAAAAAAATTCCATAGGTGTCATAAAACTATTAGAAAAGTTGTAGTCAGTGATGACTGGTTTCATGTGTCAACTTGGCTAGGCTATGGTACCGCACTGTTTGATCAAACCCTAATCTAAGTGTTGCTGTGAAGGCACTCTGTAAATGTTGTTAACACCTACAATTAGCTGACTCTAAGGAAAAGCAATCATGTTTGATAATGTGAGAGAGCTCCATCCAATCAGCTGCAAGGCATTAAAAGCAAACATTGAGGTTTCCCGGAAAAAAATCTGCCAAGATTGCAGCATCAAATCTGTCCAAGGGTTTCCCAATGTATATGATATATACAATATAATATATATATATACATATATAAAATTTCCTGCCAGTTGTGTTTTTCTGGAGAACCTTGACTACTGATACATATCCAATTCCCTCTTTGCATTGCTACAGACCTCTTTAACATGCAGTTGGAAGCTCAAATGGCAATCGGAACTAGGCAGGTAACATCAGGGAGCAAGTGCCTGCTGAACAATAAACAGCAATAAACAGGCTGCTCTGGTGTCCAGGATCCGTGAAGGAATGCTGGGAACTACACTGAACTGTGGGCACTTTCATCTATGGGGATGTAGGTGTTGCCAGTCTACAGTGGGGAATGGGCCACAAGTTGCTCCCAAACATTTGTTCAGGAGAAGAGGAAAGCCATTCTTTTCATATGCACCCCCTATCCTTCATCCTTTAAAATTCAAATTTAAAGCATCCAGTACTCCAACTGGATGAGCCAGATGGGACAGGAGGGACAGGGTCGGTGTCTTCCACGTGCTCTAACATCACACATCTCTATGAACCAGGCATGGTAATTATGCCCCTTTTGCAGATGAAGAAACTGTGGCATAGGTCACAGAGCTAGAACATGAGGAAGGAGCCCACACACATCAACCATAGACCACACTGCATACTTACATCTAACATTCTCTTGTTGAAGAGTTTGAAGCTCTTAATTTCCCTTTTTGTATAACAAACTTATCAAGGCATTCATGAAAACTTTACAGGTGGAAACTAAAGGCATGTTGAAGGCCTCATTCATGTAGAAGAGGCAATCACTAAAGTGAAGTCTCTGCCCTTTGCTTTTCAGCTCTGAAGGCATGCCCCTCTCTGAGGCGAGTTCATCTCTACTGCATTTCAGATGAATGGCCTTTCTGGGTTTTGTATTCCTATTATCTACTATTTTTAAAATAAAATATTTTAATCATTGAAAAAGTTTTGAAAATAATATAACAAATCTTAAGGAGCCTACTATTCAGTTTTGAAAATTAAATACTGCAAGTATAATAGACAGCCCACCCATACTATATTCTACAGAAGTAACCAGGATCCAGAATTTTGAGTGTATCTTCCCACTTAAATGCAAGTGTTTACATGGTTACTTCACCTGTACATATAGCACCCAGTACTGCTCTGCATGCTCTTAAAGCTGAAGTAAGTAGCATATAAATTAAATACCTTCTGCAACTTGCTCCTGTTTCTTCAACATTATGCACTGGATAAGAGTTGTAATATACTGGATAGTTCTCCACTGTATGAAAATGATGTGGGGAATCTATCCATTTAGGCTGCATTATGCACAAAGCAGCAAAGTACATTCTTGCATGCATTTTCTTATGGATACATGTGAAGCCTCCGCTACAGTAGAAAAGAAGGGGTGACTAAAATAATTTTACTGTTGTTAAAATGGTAACATTTGGGGCCGGGGATTTAGCTCAGTGGTCCCCGCGCCTGCCTCGTAAGCGCAAGGTCCTGAGTTCGATCTCCCGTACCAAAAAAAAAAAAAGGCGTACATATGCACAGTATGGCTAAGTAAACTCCAAGCAATTCTTTCAATATTTATAAGCCATAACAGGAAAAAGTAATTTGAACTGAAAAGACAACAAAGATCCATTAGAGTCAAGAAGTCATTCAAGCTTTGCATTTTTCCATCCAAAATATGAAATGGCCTTTTCATACACTGAAATTGAATCTGATCCACTTCTTTATTTCTATACATTTGGGAGCACATTTAAAAGTTTGAGAGCTCCTAGGCTATGGGGGAAATCCTCTTTTAATTCAAACATCTCTTCTTTGTCCTCCTGGCCCTTTCCACTATGCAGGCACTCAGTGCTAGGAGAAAACCTTGTCTACGTAAAGTCCCCAGAGAGTAGGACTGAGAAGAGCTACAGAGGCCAAACCCCACGCAGCCATCTCCTTGAAGAAGCCTGCCAGGGCTAACCTCATCTGAACCACACACTCTTCTCCTCCTCCCTCCCTTCAGACTTACGCATTCCCTTTGGCCTCAGTCACTTAGCACTTGTGGATGTTTTGATTGGGATCATCTGTTTTCTCTTCAAACACAGATTGTAAACTTTTCAAGGCATTATGTCAATCCATCAATAAAAGCAAATGCAGGAATATAATAGAAGCTGAAATGAAAAGGAGAAAAAGTCTTCGTTTGTGGCAATATCTCTGTAACTACAAGCTAAGGATATTACTCTCTTTTGCAGGGACTCATCTTTCTTTAATGCCTTTTTTTTTCTTCTTTTTTTAGTACCTGGGATCGAACTCAGGACCTTGGCATGTACAAGGCAGGTACTACGCCACTGAGCTAAATCTCGGGTCCACTTTATTTAATTTCTAAGAGTTTCTTCCCATTAAATTCTATTTGTAAACTGCCCACTCATTTTACCTTCTACTGACAGTTTATTACATACAAGATACACGGCCCCAGAGAGATGTAATCTCAAGAAGAAACATTCAATTCTTTTCCTTTTTTTTTTTTTTTTTTTTTGGTACCTCTCATACTATATATAAGTAGACCACTGTCAAGTAAGCACTGCTCAATAAACAATGGTTAAAGTGACAAGGCGACAAGCCACTGGCTAGGGAAAAACAGCCCGAGCAGATCAGTTATCTGAAGCGTGTTTTCTCTATCTAGCTCCTCAATCATGGTCCATAGTCGGGAACAGTTTGACATTTTAACACCATATGGCTCAGCAAAGATCCAAAGGCCACACTGAAAACTGCCAGGCCATTTGGCATTTCCTGCATTTGCCTAGGAGGATGGCACTGGGCACCCAGTTCACAGCTACAGCCTGAGTCAGGAGAACCAGGGTTTCTCCAGGATGCCAGGTCAGCAAGGACTCAGCGCAGAGGCAACAGAGCTCTGTGGTGCAGCATTTTTGTTGCCAAAGCTAATACTCCAATACTCACACAGATTTCTGGCACTGCTAACAAAATACACTGGTGGTTTTGGAACCGTTTTTCCACCACAGGCATTCCATCGTTGGAGACTATACCAAAATGCCATATTCCTGAAGTACATTGTAGCAGGGTCACTGCTTATAATTCTTGGGAACATCAAGAAAACTACCAGAACCACTAACAAGAAGTGAGCAGAGAGGCAAGATAAGAGGGATCTCACGCCAAGAATGTTCCTGGCTTTTATCATTAGATATTTTTTCCTACTCAATTATAAAAACCTACTTGCTTGTTAACATGTTTGAAATGGTAGTACACTTAAGAATTAAAAACTCGGACATTTTCTTGCATTTTTAATTAATTTTTTATTAGTACAAGCTTGCAGTCTATAATGTCTACATTCATCTTGGAGAGTAGGTACATGTAATCAACATATCTTAACTCTTTCATTCCCTTTCTCCTTCTTCCTCCCTAACTCCACCTCTAGATCCCATTCCTCCATTTTCATGGGTGTTTTTAGTTCATGTTTGTGACACACAATGATTACAATCATTGTGCACAGTTGCTACATGTACACAATCCATCTCTATTTTTCCCACATCCCCCCCTCCCCTCTTCCTTTTCCCTACTCTCCATTTCTTGGACTCCTTCCCATGTGCAAAAGATTTTATCTCCCTGTTCCCTTTTATCTGCCTTTTATTTTGCTCTTTATTTAAACTTTGGATTTTTCATATGATAGAAACCATATGTATTTAAGTTTATGTGTTTCATTTATTTCACTTAACATTATGCCTCCACTAAGAGAAGCTCCCTATGTGATGGAGCAATGCCATGTTGTGAAAAGGACAGTTGAAGGTGGTTCCAAGGCAGGGGAGAGATTTAAAAAAAAAAAGTACTAGGTGCCAGAGAAAGCAGTTAGCAAGTACCAGATGAGCCCCACAGAAAGGAAAGGGCCAGTGTGAATCAAGGACAATTTGTCTTGAGATCTGGAATGATGATATTTTATAAGCATCAGTGTTCAGACTTAGGTTATCACTGAACCACAACCCTAAGCAATGCTTGGCTTTTAACTGGTCATGTCTCATTACCCCAGACTCTAAAATCTCTCTTAACATATGAACATACACACAGTAATAAAATCCCATACTAGACTTAAGATTGGTTTAGCTCACATAAAAGCAAGCCTATGTTGCTCAGGAAAAGGGCCTCAGGGCTTGCAATAGAGCAATGTTATATTCAGAGTTTCATCAAATTTCTTGATTAATTTAAAGTTAAGAATTTGTGAAAATTTAGATGTTTCATAATACCCAAAATTTATTCCTATTCTCTCTCTTAAAAAATGGGGATATGGTTGGAAAAAGTGATGTAAACAAAACTAATTTTTTAATTATTTAAGATAGGAAACTCTTAAAAGCCTCAAAGTACTTTATAAACATATCTACCTACACACAGAAACATAACTTGGATATATCTACTTAGTAAAGCAGGACTCTTAGAACTGGAGTAGGCAACACTTTGTTATATTACAGTCAGTTATTAGAAGCATTTGAAGGCAATATAGTTCCTATTTAATAAAGTTCATATATATTACGTTTCTTGTTCCTAATATAGATTATCCTCAATCTAAATTCAGTGTTGTCATTAGAAACACATACTGGCAGTAATTCTTGTATTCTAGAGGCTGTAACTCACATAAATCCAACAGTTTATTCGTTAAAACTATCTTTTCCAAATGGTAAATAAAATACATTTTGGAAATTTTTGAGGAGATCCAAACCTATATTCTACTAGTACCAGAATAAACCATTTTTTATTCCTCTAGAATTACACTGTAACCATAGTCACAGGTACAGCAATACACTCTTTCTATCTTGAATTCTGTCCTGGATCCACTTTTCCTACAACATTTCCCTCCTGCCTCAACAAGCAGTTAATATTCTTACAGCAATGAGATATTTTGCCTAAAAGCATTTTCTTTTGAAATATTTTCCCTTTGCCCAAAACTTCCAAATATACCCTCGAAAGTATTTCTTAGAAGCAAACAGTTTGCCCACTTTCCTCTGTACAATGTAAAATCTAGTCTGACCACATCAGAAGATTCTGGCATCAACCTTAACAAAATTAAGGAACTTATCTGGGAGGCCAGCCCTGAGTCCCAAAACCTCTCCACTGAATTCAAGCAATTGAAGACAGGGTGAAAAATCCATCCTTAACTGCACAGGAACAGTTCCCAGGAGCAAAAGTAGATTCTGATAAAGAGAAGCCTCCATCAGCAGTAGGCTTGAAAGCCTCAATTTAATTACTTCTCCATCTCCTTATTATTCCACCTGACTCACTCTTTCCCATCTCATTTCACAGCCTCCACCAGCTCTCCCCTCGAGCACCTGCACAAACTCTCTTAACCTCTCCCTCAAACTCCCATGACTGCTTTCTGTTCTCTGTTTTCTGCATCTTGCTTTCACACTGTCTAGCTTTCTAGTAAACTGTGGCTGAATCAAAATCTTTCACTGGAAGTCTGGGTAGACAGTATTGTATTGGAGAGATAGAAAAGCTAAAGAAAGCTGCCTCCTTTGAGACTTGTAAGTCATCAGACAAAAATGACCCAACAATTTTCATTGCTGGAATCAAGAACACAGTTCAGATCTAGGGATGGATGCTGGACCTTTCAAAACCCACATCTCAGCTCTCCATGGTACAGACGGAGGGGCTTGGCAGGGAAGCTAACAGAATAGCTAAGAGCCAGGACTAATACAGAGAACCAAATAACATGTTAGACAGGGTTCTTAACTTTTAACTCCAGATGCCCTTTAGCTTCTACTGAGGTCTGAAAATAACGTTTTTTAAAAAATAAAAATCATAGGGGATCATAAGAAAAAAGAATTAAATTGAAACATAGCTATCAAAATATTAAGAAAAATTTGGAGGCAGTTGAGATTCTTTTTTTTTTTTTTTTTTTTTTTTGGTACCAGGGATCAAACTTGGGACCTTGTGCTTGCGTGGCATGCACCGGAACCACTGAGCTAAATCCCCCACCCTGAGATTCTTCATTAACATGATGAATAACAGGACTAGTGACATATTTTTAAAATACCATAATTTCAAGTGCTAAATACTACCATGATTTGCTATCACCATTCATAATTAAAGAATACTATATTTCACTTAGGAGTTAGTGAATATAAAGATTTTTTTTTTCTCAGCCAAGTTTAAAAACCCTGGAAATCTACGCATGCATGGGCTTCTTGGTTAAGAGCTCCTACCACAGCATTATTCTTCCCAGGTCCTAAAATGATTCTGGTTTCTTAAAGGAATTACTTCTAAGTTCTCCATCAATATTAATCCAGTGACAAATCCAATTCAGTGATGATGGAGCATACAAACCACTGGACCAGAGAGTTTGGGGATACAATGAAGCTCTGGTAGCCCTACAGTCTGACTCTGGAACTCTGGGGATGCCTGGCTGCTGAAACACGGCTCCTTCCTTCAGCAGGCAGGCATGGCATCCCTCAGGCCCAGACACTGAAGCTTCTTAAACTGCAGTCCTATTATCTGCTCTGTATGGACCTGTGAATGACTATGCTTCCTGTTCAAAGACAACACTGATTTAATAAACTGCATTCTGTTTAAGTAAAAGATTTAAGGTGGAGAGAGTAACCATCACATTAAGCATATCCATTAAGTACTGAACATTTCAAAAAGCTAGAAGAAAGGATTTTGTAAGTTTTCACAAATAAAGAAATATGTTTGAGGAAATAAATATATTTAACCTCATTTAAACATTACACAATATATACATGTCTCAAACTTTACATGGAGGCTGGGGATTTAGCTCAGTGGTTTCACTGCCTGCTGTGCAAGCGCAAGGACCCAAGTTCGATCCCCAGTACCAAAAAACAACAACAAAAAAACATTACATGGTACCCCATTAATGTCTACATTTATGTTTTCTTGTGCCAGTTTAAAATCAATTTTTTTCTTTCTTTGGGGGGGGCAGTACCAGCAATCGAACTCAGGACCTTGCACTTACCAGGCAGGCTAGGCGACACTGAGCTACATCCCTGGCCCTTAAAATCAATTTTTTTAAAAAAGAATAAAATATCCACTGATTTTAAAACATACTTTCCAGATTTTTCAGATTTTTAAAAATGTGTGAAGACAGAATGCTTCATACTTAGAACTGAATTTAAAATACGACTTTGTGTTATTACCAGTATTATACTATGTGAATTCATGTTATGACCAGTATTACAGTATGTGAATACTGTACAATGGTTGGAAGATATCTGAAAGTGAAATGTTAGATTTTATGCATTCATGGAATCCATCAGGTAGTTTATTTAACCAATGCTTAATGTTATTTTAGTCTTATACAGAAATATGCCAGTCAGCCAGCTCAGCAAATTCCCCATTATTAGCAATTTTCAGTATTTTACTATCTAAAAACACTTACATAGTGCCAGGCATCATTTCAAACATTTTATAAATATGATCTGAGTTCATGTTGAAGATCTATAAGATAGTAGCTAATGTCACATTTTATAGATGAGAAAATTGAGGCATGCAGGAGTTGAATGGCTAGGCCAAGCAAGGTCATCCAACTACCACACTAATTCAGAACTCAGTGGAACATACATAGTTTAGTTACAGAGTCTCTTCGTGGCTTTGCTTTGTTCCACACCACTTTTTGGCATGTGGGTTTTTGGAAAATATTCATGCTAGCCCATAGAGACTTAAGATTTATTAATGTGTATGGAGTAAAAAACAGTACAGCTGCAAGACCATTCCAGCCTCTGGAAGAGGGTGCCGCTGCCTTCTTTGTCATTATTTTTCTTCAGCTTCCCACTTGAATATACAACTATTTCTATGTTCAAGCAAAGAACCTATAGGTTGATATAAGCCACCACTAATGAGAAAAAAGTGTAAGACAATCATGTTTTCAGCAACTGGGCCTTTCAGAGTACAGATTCAACACACAGGGTAACTTTTTTGTTACCATGGTAAGACAGGTCTGATAACCCTTCTGAATACAAGATCTTCATGAGGTCTCAGTAGGAAAAAAAGAAATTTAAAAGAAAAGGAGAACAAGATTATAAAAAGCCCACAACATATTCCTATTTTGCAGAAAATAAAAGACTAACAAAGAAGATATCATGAACCATCCTATCATGAACAAGAGAACACAAATTTGCATAAACTATGAAAAGAACATTCATCCCTCATCAGAAGACGTTATATTTAATGTGCCTAACTCCTGGCCTGAGTACAACTGGAAATGTAGGCTTAGAGAAGTTAAATAACTTGGCTAAAACAACAAAACTAAAAGTGCCTAGGCTAAAATTTGCGCCTACGTCTGACTCCAAAGCTCAGGCTTCGAAATGCTTTTCTGCCTAAGAAACTTCTCCAAAGACCCTAATACCATCTTTCCAAACAAATCATCTTCCCAAATGTCCAATGCAACAATGTCAATGAATACTGTATTATAGATGGCAAAAATATCAAGGCCAATTTATCTAATGGTTAAGTAATTTATGGATACTCTGAATTTCCTCCCTTCAAAAATGAGTCCTTCTCCATCCACACCCCATTCCAGACTTTCAGTCAGTTGCTCATGGTCTCTTTCCACTCATTAAAACATTGTCCATCTCTAATTTAACCCTACATATATACTCCTCCAACACATTCTTTCCTTCAAGGCCAGAAACAAAGCTCACCAACTCAATACAAAGTCAGCCAGCCTCCCTCCCACAACTCTGCTAAAGTCAGACTGTCCAGCACCCTAGCTCCCATTCCTGGATTTCCCTCCAGGACTCTGCTCATCTCCCCCACTGCCATCTCTCTCTCCCACTCTGTCATATCATTCCTGAACTCCTCCCAGCCCCAAGCACCGTGGTGATTCCACAAACACCATCTTTAGCTTCCCCAGGACTTTCAAAGTCCCAGCATGGGTGACTAGGGCCTTTTCTCAGAACTTCCATACTCTTGGGTGACATTTCCTATCCACTGTCTTAGAAATAAAGCAATAATCCCAGCATAATCCCCACAAGTTAATCATAAGGCACTATGTGGTTTCAGCCAGATTAGGGATACTGAAAGACTTTAGAAGTTTTGTTTGTTGGATTTTCCAGCTATGAAGTGGAGGGTGGGAACAGTATTTCATTATGTCCACCAACCACAACAAATGTAAAACAAGCGATTTTCAATGATGGGGAAATAATTTACTTCTGTATACTTTATTATTCCCTGGAGCCACTTCCTAGGAGATATGATGTAATGAGCATGTCTGAAGCACTTTTATAACAGAGTAGATTTGTATCTGTAGTTAGGACAGTTTAGTTACCTAAACTAAAAGTCTGTGGCTATGACATTTGAACCCAAGCTGGTGGCCCATACTTGTAGCAATAATAGCCTCTTTTAGCCTCGGTTTCCTCACATGAATACTAGCAATAATAACAGCACTGCATAGGGAGGGAATAAGATAATTAATGTATGTTAGGTACTTCACATGCACCTCACAAAAGTGTGAATGCCCAAATACAGCAGCTATTATTTAGTTGTATTAAAAAGGACAGATGACTCAAAGGTCCATACTGCACACTGTCACACAGCTAGGGTAACTGAGACAGTTGCACAGCAATCTGTTCAACATGAAGGTGGGAATAGTGGAAAATCAGAGAGACACCACCGGGCCTGGAACTCCTCATCTATGATGCCTCTGACTCACACATTGTAGTGTAGCATCCTTTCCCAAATTCTATTTTGATGCTGTGAAAAGATCTGGTCAACAAAGTTCTGTTATCATGGGTCTCTGACTGCTTTTCCAACAGAGAACTTTGTTTTCATTCTAAGAAAAGTCTTTTTGCAATAATGAGGAAAGTTCAGCAAGAAGTAGACAGATGAGGAGAGTGTGTTTTAACTTAAGAGATTTCTGATTTAATCAGTTACAGAAATTAACAAAAACAGAACCTGAGTCTAGCTTATGATTCAGTGTGGTAGACAGGAATAGCACAGATACACAACTGCAGCTATACAATCATGTATCTCTTAGTGGAGCACCAAACCACAGCTCATTAAAAATAAAAAATAAAACAGGGATATAATTTGCTGCCTAACTGTACTTGAGATGAAGGTTAAAAAAAAAACTGAATTCCATTAAAGGATACAAATGAATAATGAATGCTGTTTTCTCCAATGTTCTACTTATAAAAGAATGTTTACACAAAGGCACATGCTCAACTTCAATTTTAGAAAAACTAAAGAAAAATAATTCATTCATTTACTATGTAACAAGCTCAGAAAATAGACAATAAGACCCAGGACAGAAAGTATCAGTATTTAACCCTTCTGTAAATACAAATGACAGTTTCAGAGCAGCTGGCTGCTAAGAACTTCAGTACTAACAGACTTAATATTCTTGATTTACTACAGATTTTTCCACCAAAGGAAACGGTCACGGTGCTGATAATAGGGCCCATGTTCTACACAGCACGCCTCCTAATGATACAAGTGTGATGGGGTGTAAGCTGCAGAGCCCAAGAAAGAGACAAAGTAGACAATTCTTAGCTAGTAGGTTTGGACAAGGTTCTACTTCCTCAAACGGAAAATGAACACACAGGGCATGTGCAATGCAAATGTCCCAGTTAACAGATTTTAAATCACAAAATTAAAACTCATCTACCATTCAAAATATATTGAAGTGTGGTTCTTAAAAGTATGTTTATAGTTTATATACACCAAACTACAGTAGTGAAATTACATCTACATTCCTTTCACCTAAGATGCTGTAAGCACATCACTTCTCGGCCTTTTGGCTAAGATTAAGGGTAAGATGCAGTAAGGACAAATATATAGTGTACTATAAAATAAGAATTTCAATATATTTTTATGTTTAATTATTTCAAAAACATGTAACAAATAGTATCAGTAATCATACAAGCTGCCAATGTCACTTTCAGTGGAAACTGAAAGACTAGAGTTTGGAATGGCAGATGGAAAACAAAATTGTAGCCTTCATAATTCCATATTATTTTATAATAAATTGTATGTACCTCTGCAGGATGTAGCACAAAGAATTTTAGACTTATGCCTTTGTTACCACCATGTATTGACTTGTTCAGTTTTTAATTAATTCTCCTAGCAAACAAAAAACGGTATAAATTAATCAAAAAAGACCATTTTAAAATTATTTAATTAAAGAAAAAAAAGCCTAAAAAGCACAGTGCTAATTTTTAAAAGTCAGCACAGCTTTTGCAACTAAGCAAGCAAAATTAAATTTAGTCTAACTTCTATCAGTTGCTAAATTTTATTAGCTTCAGCTTTAAAGTTAAAGTTCCTATGAAGGGGAAAAGTTTGTATACTGAGAAGTCAGAAATCACTTTAACAAATATGATAGCTATTTAAGACTTATACTATTAAATAGGTCATCCCCATTTTAACAACTTACTGGTATAAAATTTGGCTCTGAGTCTTTATTTTATTTTGTGGTTTTTTTTTTTGGTACCAGGGATTGAACTCGGGACCTTGCACTTGCAAGGCAGGCACAGTGCCACTAAGCTAAATCCCCAGCCCTCTGAGTCATTTTTTGATAGCACTTTCAGATTCTAGCATGCACATTTTTCCATCCACTAAACCTTATTATGGGTTAATTGGTGGACCACTCTGGGAACCAGCTCATTATTTATAACATTATTCCAAATAGAAAATTAACTGCCAGTTCCAATACAGAATGTGGAATGTGTGGGAAGGACATATTGTCCCAGTAAAACAAAAGGATCATCCTCCAATTTCTACCAATCCTAGTTATTGAATAAGCAAGGAATATGTGCAACGTTGGCATAAGAAAAGCAACATTTCAGTAACATCAGGCTGCAGGTTAAAAGCTAGCACTAATAAAAATGGACGACTACGATAGAGGTGGTAAACTTGCTGAAGAAATAATGCAATGATGTATCAAATTTTTAATACTTCAGGCAAAAAAAACTTTAAATGACACCATATCTAAAAATATTGCAGGACTAAGAATGGCAATAATCACTAGTTAAGAGACTGCTGCTCTCACAGTGAAAAGTAACATCTTCATACTTCTTAGATTTTCTTTGAATGACTTTTCTTTTGTACTTGATTTCTGAAATATTGATTAATGTGAAATTCTACTATGCACAATGTTCTTCTAGGCCTAACTAGTAAAACTATTAGACAACTTGCTCTTGCATGAATAAAGACGGCAGCTGATACATAAAGTACTGTATACAATATATCCAGACAACTGTTCTCTGCTGTAGACATACTAAGACACTGATATTTATTCCTCCATGAGATAAAGACTACCCAGGAACACCAACTTAGTGTGAACAAGGTCGCAAAGGGTAAACACCTCACGCAACCCATAGCATCAGAACTCCTCTAGCTCAAAGTATTTTCTGTAATGTCAATATCAGCACTACTGAATTTACTAAGAACAAGATCCAAAACTGCAACTTGATGCCAGACCAGAGGTGTACAATAGCAGGGAGCACACTTAAGGACAACTGGGCAAGACCTAGTTAGTACCTTGTACAGAAAAGAGAGGGTCAATGAAGCAACACTATGACATTTCCACAGCACTGGTAGTCTCCCCAAACATTTAAATACACAGATGTACTGTCCTGTACCTGAAATGCCTGGGACCAGATTTTCAGATTTCAGAGGTTTTTGGTTATCAGAATAGCGGCACAGATTTTAATGGCTGAGCATCCAGTATTTAAAAAATACTTTGAAATATGAAATATTTTGAGCATCTCCAATGATTCTGATAAGCAAGGCAAATCTTACTGCTCAAACTTATCAATGAAGTGATAAAGAAATTGATAAAGCTCACATATCTCTTTTAACAACTTCTCTTAAATTCTATAACAAAATATATACATGGTAAATTAAAACTCCTTTTATGTATCCCAAAAAAAAGTCCTTTGAAAAAGTCTATTTCTGGTATCATAAAAGTTTCATGAGAATATTAAAGACTAATTTAATATGTCCCAAATTCACCAGAGTATATCTTCAATCTGGATTCTTACAATTTCCTTCTCATTTTGGTCATCCTTTCCCCAAGATGAATTAAGACACTCTACTGAGTAAATATTAAACAAATATAAAAGAACAGTTTAATACTGGAGACACGGTTTAGCATTTATCATGTAAAGAAACAGCATTTCTCTTTGTCTATCCTAATTCAAAAAAACTGTCCTTCAGATAACAGACCGTATAAACTAGTATGATGGTCATGCTACGATTTCCAGGCTTTGAAAGCCCTTTCCCCTCTTTCAATCAAGAGTCCTCAGAATGCAGATAATATAATTCCAGAGCTCAAAACAATGTGAGAATGCATGAGTAGTGGAGAATGAATACAAATCAGAGTTCCACAGAAGCACTTCCGGAAGTGACTGATTGTATTAATGAAAATAATGAACTTTCTGCGATAATGGAAATGCCCTGTATTTGTACAATCCAGTGTGCCAGCCAACAGCCACATGTGACTACTGAGCACTTATAGTATGTATAGTGCAAGGGAGAAACTAATTTTTAATCTACTAAAATTTAATTAACTGAAATTTAAATGTAAAGCATGGCTAAGGATTAACTCAGTGGCACCCACACCTGACTTGAAAGAGCGAGGTCCTGAGTTCGATCCCCAGTAACAAAAAATAAAAATTAAATTTAAATGTAAAGAACCACATGTGGATAGCAAAGCATTAAATCAGGACATCAGTCCACACAGGAATTAAAGCTCAGCTTGTTTTCACAGGGCCCACAGACCCTGAAGATCCCACATACAAAAAAAAGACACGGATCTCTTTCTTCAGCAGCCCAATCTTGAAATTTTATTTTATTGAGCCTTATCTTTGTCATCTCTACAATGGAAATCTCACTGTCAACATCTGAGGGTGGGTGAGAGGGCCTCGTCTGTTTCTAGCATAAGAAACACTCTGTAAAAAAAAGTTCTTTCTACACTCCCCAAAAGAATGGTACACTTGGAACTTACCAAACAATTACAAAATACAATGTCATGAACATCTGTAAAAATGTTTCGAGTTTCCTAAAAGTAATAATGAAAAATATATATACTTGGGCTTTGTTGTAGTCAGGGTTTGGTAAGATAATACATTTACTACAGGACACATAGTTTATAAGATTATTTTATGCTAATTAACCAAAAAGGCAAATGCAAAGGAGTGCAAGAGATTACCTGTGCACTAGGGGCCCAAAGAATCCAGCTGAGGGCCTAGATCCCAGCACTCACCCACACTCGTCCAGTTAAAGGCTTAGGCTCCAAGTCAGTGTCCTCCACGAGTCCAGCCAGTGGCCTAGAGCCCACAGCAGTATCTCAAATGCTTGTCCATACTGAGGATCTGCACCTGGAAGGCACAAAGGCCAGTAGTGGAAGCCAGAAAACCGGTACTGATGAGATGAAGGATTTCAGCCACCAAGCTGAGGGATCCATATTGGAGCCCAGAAATGATGCTCACAGTGAAGATCAGAAGAACAGCAGCCATTCCCAGCAACAGTGAGGCCCGGAGCTCCTCCTCTGACAAGAACAGCCTAGTTCACATCAGGAAAATCATCCATTGCAAGCTTCTTTTACAAAATCAACAGCCCCTGATCTTCCCCTCCAGTTCTTTTTTTTTTTGGTACCGGGGATCGAACTTGGGACCTTGAGCTTGCAAGGCAGGTGCTGGAACCACTGAGGTAAATCTCCGGCCCCTCCGGGTCTCTTTTTATGGCTATTGGTATCAATCCTCAGGTGGATCCTCCATGCCAAGATGATGCTGATTCAGTTAAGCTGGGCATTACAAGTTGACTACTAGTCAATCCACCACAGGCTTACATTTCATTTCAGTAAAAACATTTATGGAATAAAAAAATTATTAAACTGTGTCCATTTTTTAATATTTGGATAATTACAACTATATTAATGAGCCAGAAAGCTAAAGCATGCTCTTCTGTGATCTCACAAGGCATGATATTCTAAAATAGAGATGATAAAAGCCACATATGGTGTGCCCCACTACCACCGCTCTCAACACAGAGGAAGGGCCTTCCGGGCTGCTATACCACAGCTCCCAGGGCAGAGGAAGGGGATTCGAGGCCGCCATACCACTGTTCCCCACCCCACCCCCTGTCAAAATGAGAAGATACATAAACAAGTCTTCAAACCAGACTTTCAGATCACCTAAAGCAACCCCAAATGGAAATGAGATGGAATACTCTGATACTCAACCACCTGGATTCGCTGAACTGGCAACAAAAGAGGATCTGGGGGCTGGGGATTTAGCTCAGTGATTCCACCACCTGCCTTGCAATCCCAAGGTCCTGAGCTTGATCCCCAATACCAAAAAAAAAAAAAAGCCATATTTTAAAAAATAAATAAATAAAAATTAAAAATAAATAAATTTTGAAAAAAAATAAAAATAAATAAAAGTAACAATACTAACCTGTGGGGATTTAGCTCAGTGGTTTTGCTGTCTGCTACGCAAGCACAAGGACCTGAGTTCAATCCCTGGTACCAAGAAAAATAAAAATAAAAAAAATAAAAAAATTAAAAATAAACGTAACAAAAGAGGATCCGGAAAAAATGAAATCAGAAATAATTTTTCAGATAACAGCAGAGATTGTGCTCATAGTGCAAGACATGACTAATAAATCTGGAGAGGACACAGACAAAAAAGTACAGGAGCTGAGGAACATGATGGAATCCCAACATAGGAAACAAATGGAATCCACAAAACTGATGCAAACACATTTCCAGGATATTAAAAACTCCACTGAAAGTCTACACAGCAGAATGAGCCAATGTGAGGACAGAATTTCAGACATAGAACATAAAACTGCAATTAGTAACAAGGAAAAGAAAAATTGCTTCAAAACTGTAAGGGACAATGAGAAATCTATCCAGCAGCTGCTAGACAATGCAAAGAAGAATAACATAAAGACTGATTGGAGTCAACAAAGAAACAAGAGTGTGCAGATGACATAAAAAAAAACTGTTTACAGAAGTAATGTCAGAAAACTTCCAAAGCAGGGGAAAAGAACCTGACATACAGATAAGTGAGGCATATAGGACTCCAAATAGCCTTGATCAAAAAACAATCTACACATAGGCATATAATTGTTAAGATTCCAGAAAACCACCAGAAGAACGAAGTTCTACAAGCAGTTAGAGAAAAGAAACAAATCACATGCAAAGTAAAGCCCATGAGAATCACAACAGACTTCTCATTGCAAATCCTCAAGGCAAGAAGAGCTTGGAGTGATGTATTCCAAGCTCTAAAGGAAAACAGCCTCCAACCCAAACTGATGTACCCTGCAAAACTATCTTTCAAAATTGATGGAGAAATAAGATACATTCATGACAAAGAGCACTTTAGGAACTTCTGGAATATCAAACCAGCACTGCAAAAAATTTTAGACAATATTCTAGGAAAACACAATGAGGATCATAACCCCAGGAAGCAAAGCAGAATGAATCCATCGGGTGTGACAAGAAATTAAATTTAAAGGGGGAGAATTCAACAAAAAGAAAACATCATGACAATGATAAGTCAATACGTATCAGTTATAACTATCAATATTAATGGTCAACTCACCAATCAAAAGAAACAACCTGGAAGAATGGGTCAAGAAGCAAGATCCAACAGTATGCTACATACAACAAACACACTTAATTCAAAAAGAAACTCACAGACTGAAAGTTAAAGGGTGGAAAACAATACTCCATGCAATGGGAACACAAAAAAAAGCAGGAGTAGCTATCCTCTTGGCAGATCAAGTAGATTTCAAACCAACACTGATTAAGAGAGATGAAGAAGGACACTACATCCTTGTAAAGGGAAGAATCCAAGAGGAAGAGATGACAATCATAAATAAATATGCACCAAATACTAGTGCACCAAACTATATAAAACAAATACTAAGGGACATGAAAAGTCATACATGCACTAATACAATTGTAGTGGGGGACCTCAACACCCCACTGTCACAAATAGATAGATCAACTAGACTAAAAATAAGTAATGAAATACTAGAACTCAATTGAACTCTTGAACAAATGAACTTAACAGATGTTTACAGAGTCTTCCACCCCACAAAATCAGAATACACATTCTTCTCAGCTGCACATGGGTCATTCTCAAAAATAGACCACATACTCACACACAGAACATGTTTAAGTAAGTGCAAAGGAATTGAAGTTATCCCCTGTCTATTAACAGACCATAGTGCGATGAAATTGGAGATCCATAGCAAAAGAAACTCAAAAAATTTCATACACACGTGGAAATTGAACAACACACTTCTGAATAACCAATGGGTCACAGAGGAAATTAAAAAAGAAATCAGACAGTTCCTTCAATTAAATGACAATGAAAATACAACATATCGGAATCTATGGGACACAATGAAAGCAGTCTTACGAGGGAAATTCATAGCAGTGAATACTCATATTAGGAAAACAGAACGAGCACAATTAAACAACCTGATGCTAAAACTCAAGCTTCCAGAAAAAGAAGAGCAGGACAAACACAAAGCTCATACAAGGGAGGAAATTATAAAGATCAGAGGAGAAATCAATGCAATGGAGACTAATAGAATGATACAAAAAAACTGATTAAGCCAAGAGTTGGTTCTTCTTAAGAATGAACAAAATTGACAACCCTAAGCCAATCTTATCAGAAAAAGGAAAGAAAAGGCCCAAATCCATGAAATCAGGAATAAAAAGGATGAAATTACAACAGACCCAGCAGAAATCCAGAGGATCATCAATACCTACTTCAAGAACCTATATGCCAATAAGATGGAAAACGCAGAAGAAATGGACAGATTCCTAGGTATGTATGAATCACCAAAGTTGAACGAAGAAGACCTAAAAATTCTAAACAACCCAATATCAACCAATGAAATTGAAAACGTAATTAAAAACTTACCAAATAAGAAAAGCCCGGGTCCTCATGGCTTCACTGCTGAATTCTACAAGACATTTAGAGAGGAACTGCTGCCACTACTCGGCTGCCATTACTCTCTATGAAATCAAAAGGGAAGCAATACTCCTGAATTCATTCCTGGAACCAAGCATCACCTTGATCATCAAAGCAGAGAAAGACCCAACCGAAAAAGAAAGGATAGGCCAATCTCACTAATGAACACATATGCAAAAATCCTTACTAAGATACTGGCAAATAGAATGCAGAAGATCATTAAGATGATCATACGTCCTGACCAAGTGGGATTCATCCCAGGGATGCAGGGATGGTTCAACATATGCGAATCACTCAATGTAATACATTATATCAATAGAGCCAAGGACAAAAACCATAGGATCATCTCAATAGATGCAGAAAAAGCACTTGACAAAATCCAACATGCATTTATGATAAAAACCCTACAAAAAATTGGAATAGACGGTCTCTACCTCAATTTGATAAAAGCCATCTATGAAAAACCAACAACCAATATCATACTAAATGGTCAAAAACTGAAATCTTTCACACTAAAATCAGGAACAAGACAAGGATGTCCACTATCACCACTCCTGTTCAATATAGTTTTGGAAACATTAGCCACAACAATAAGACAAGAGAAAGAAATAAAAGGAATAAAGATAGGAAATGAAGAAGTCAAACTGTCACTATTTGCAGATGACATGATACCCTACATAGAAGACCCCAAGAATGCCACCAAAAGTCTTCTAGACTTAATAACCAAATTCAGTAGAGTAGCTGGATATAAGGTCAACACACAAAAATCAATAGCTTTCCTCTACACAAAGAAGAGACTCACTGAACAAGAAATAGGGCAAACAATTCCTTTCACAATAGCATCCAAAAGACTAAAATACCTAGGAATCAACCTAACAAAAGAAGGCAAAAACCTCTTCTCTGAAAACTACACCTCTCTGAAAAGAGAGATTGAAGTCCATATCAGAAAATGGAAAGACATCCTTTGCTCCTGAGTAGGAAAGATCAACACAGTGAAAATGGCCATACTTCCAAAACTGCTATATAGATTCAATGCAATCCCAATTGAAATCCCAGCAGCATACTTCATAGACATCAAGAAAACAATCCAAAAATTCATTTGGAACAAGAGGAGGCATAGAGTAGCAAAAGCAATTCTAGGTAAGAAAGACATGGCAGGGGGTATCACAACCCCCATCTTGAAACTATACTACAAAGCTACTGTGAGAAAAACAGCATGGTACTGGAAAAGAAACAGACCTGAGGACCAGGGGAACAGATTAGAAGATGCAGAAACAACTCCACACACACTCAGCCATCTCATCTTCGACAAAGGAGCCAAACACCCTCACTGGAGGAAAGATAGCCTCTTTAATAAATGGTGCTGGAAAAATTGGCTTTCAACTTGTCAAAGACTACAACTAGACCTATATCTCTCACCATGTACTAAACTAAAATCAAAATTGATTAAAGATCTAAATATTAAAATAAAAACGCTGAATCGGCTGGAACAGAGTTTAGATAGAACACTTGAACACATTGGTGTAGGAAAAGATTTTATGAACAAAACCTCAGTTGCCCGTGAACTAGCACAAACAATCAACAAGTGGGATCTCTTCTTATTAAAAAGCTTCTGCACAGCAAGAGAAACCACCAGCAGTGTGAAGAGACAACTCACAATGTGGGAAAAAATCTTCACCTGCTCTTCCTCAGACAAAGGTCTACTATCTCAAATCTATAAAGAACTTAAAAAGATCAGACTTCCCAAATTTAAAGACCCAATCCGAAAATGGGCATCTGAAATGAACAGACATTTCTCACACAAAGAAGTAGAAATAGCAAATAAACATATGAAAAAATGTTCAACATCACTGGTCATTCAAGAGATGCAAATGAAAACAACGCTGAGATTCCACCTCACTCCAGAAAGAATGGCTGCTATCATGAAATTAACCAATAACAAATGCTGGCGGGGCTGTGGGGAAAGTGGAACCCTGCTCTACTGCTGGTGGGAGTGTAGACTGGTGCAAGCACTGTGGAAATTAGTATGGAGATACCTCAAAGAACTAAGACTGGAAGTCCCATTTGACCCCACTATTCCACTGCTGGGGATCTTCCCCAAAGAATTAAAGAATCATACCACAGTGATATATGTGCACCCATGTTCATAGCAGCACAATTTGTAATAGCTAAAACTTGGAAGCAGCCCAATTGCCTATTAACTGGAGACTGGATAAAGAAAATGTGTTTTTTTAATAAAATTGAGTACTAATCAGCCATAAAAAATGAGAAATTAAAGACATTTATAGCTAAATGGATGCACATTGAGGCCATACTCTTAAGTGAAGTAAATAGAACATACAGGTGTAAATACTGAGTAGTTTCTCTAGTGTGAGAAACTGAAAGTGTAAATAAGGACTAAAAGGTAGAATAGATAATGTGAAATAGGAAGAAAAGGGGCAATGGGGAAGGGGAAGTGGGAGGGGTAGGGGAAAGGAAAGAAGGGAATGGAATTGGTATGAGAAAATGAACAAATGGAAATAGTCTTTGTAAATAGGGAGGGATGGAGGGATTGAAGGGAGGGCAGTGGAAGGGGGAAAATTAAGAACCAAGAGACATTATGTAAAGGTGGAAATTTCCAATGATGAATGTCATTATATTGCATACCTAAAATGTAACTATAAAATAAAAATTTTTTTAAAAACACACATAAGGGCTGGGGATTTAGCTCAATGGTGTTGCCACCTGCCTTGCAAGCGCAAGGTCCCAAGTTCAATCCCTGGTACCAAAAATAAACACCTTATAAGATTGTTTAAATACTATTTTATGGGGCCGGGGATTTAGTTCTGTGGTTCTGCCACCTGCTTCACAAGCTCAAGGTCCTGAGTTTGATCCCCGGTAGCAAAAATAAATAAATAAATAAATAAATAAATACTATTTTATATGATTTCTTCCCAAGCAGAAGATTTGCACTCCTACATTCTTGTATAAGGGACAAGGTATCCACCATTTTTGTAGTTCTAAATAAATATTGTCTTAATTATTATATGAAATTCAAGAGCAATTACTAACATCTTTAATTTTATACTTGGTTACAGACTATCAGAAGACTATACTCACAAATTTTTCAATACATTCAGTGTAGTTTTATCTATGAAGATAGCAAATAGAAAACCACTTTAACATTCTACTATACTAGAATTATATATAAATATGACACTAATGGAGTATCATTTGAGATGTGCAAAGTTCATAGAATAAAGAAGATATTTGAGTTATATACAGCTTGACTTCCTCTTTAAAAATTAAAAATGTGAGTGGAAAGGTTTTTCAAAAAGTTATTTTTATTAGCAGATAGAGCAACATGTAACTTTTTTCCTTCACATCTTTTCCTATCTTCTATCCTGCATTTCCAGGCATATTTGTGACTTATATTAGGAGGTGAGGTTCAAACAATTTAAGGTCATTTACTCTGCTTATGACCCAGGCATCACTAGAAGAGCTCGAACTGCAATCACCTCAAATGTGTTACAGGCCCCAGCAGCCTGGAGACCAAGGAGTGAGAGAATTACCCAGGGCTCACCTGACATCTGAGGTGGTGCCAGAGCCATCATGTTCTCCTTTCTTCCCCAAATAACAGTATATTGTCTGCCAGGTTCTGCACTAGCTGTTGGCTTGCAACCACAGAGGTAAGAACATTTATAAATTAAGGGGAAAGAACAAACTTCCTGTAGCAACTACACATTGAAGTAATCCTTTCAAAAGGTCATTTTGTACCAAAGATTTTTAAAATGTGAAATTGATGGTCATATCATTTTGGAACAATTATGTGGAGGTGACATATGCAAGAGAAACTCTTAACAGTTCAGAAAATGGAGCCCCTAAGTCTGCCTGGGCTGCTCAGGAGCAGGTGGTTAGAGATGATAATCAGGAACAGAAGGTCCCAGGCAAGGGAGATGGGATAGTTCAGATGGAGGGAGCAGCCACTGCGCAGGCTTCGATGTTGGGGTGCAGTCAAGGAAGTGGAGAACAACTTCTGCCAGGACAGGAGAGGACAGGGCATGTGTGAAAAGCATAACAGTGTTCTTAGAAAAGCAGACGAGGTCCAATCACAAGAATGCCTTGCCAGCCATGCTTTGATCCCAGATGACCAATGATTTAGTAATTTTAAGGCATTCAGTGATTAGTACCTAAGGATACAGCTGCAGTGGAAAAGATTAGTCCAATGAGACCTCAAATCCTTCTCAAAGTGTTTTTAAGTGGATAAAATAAAATTCAAAGGAAGTTAACACAACTGAGAAACAATTCTGCCCAGAGAAGCCCAGGGTCAGAGTCTGTGACAAGTCAAAACCTGGATTGCTGGGTCCTACCACCTCAGGTCCTAAGGCTCCTGATGCTGCTGGTCAGGGGAATTAGGAATCACTTTCCGGCTAGAAACAGGGTGGACTTGGTACTGACAGTCTTATTTATCTCTGCAACCTCAGTACCTACTGCTTGTGCAGAAGATGAACAACACAAAGACTTCTGAACAAATGAAGTGGAATACAGATTGAATAGTACATTTAGTACATAATATGTTGGGGTAAGTTACACCTTTGCTTGTTTTATATTGTGATTTTTGTTCTTCTATACTTCTTGGGATTCCTAAAGACAATGGATTATACTATTTTGACCTAATCTACAAGTCTTGGTAAGAATCAGAAAATTATCAAGTAACCAGTTATATTTCCTTCTATTAACAAATAGAGCCTGCATTTACTTTTTAAAATATAGTTGGATAATCAGTTAAAATGTCTGGATCCCCTTTATTCATGTATAAGAAATCTCTCTTTTATTAATACTAAAGGTATCAAGTACTGAAATGTCAAAGAAACTATCACTCTTAATATGCTAAAAAAAATTCAAAGGGTTGTTCAGTAAATCTTTAGAAAACCTTTTGTAATAAATGAAGGAAAACTATTTTTAATTAGCTTCTCAATTGTTTAGTTACAAATGAGTGTTTCTCAATCTCCTGGCAACACTGAAAAATCATTCATTTCCATAAGTATTTAAACTATTTCTTGGGCCAGGGATTTAGCTCAGTGGTTCCCCCGGCTGCCTCTCAAGCACAAGGACCCAAGTTCGATCCCCGGTACCATAAATAAATAAATAAATAAATAAATAAATAATTTCTTGTCTATTCTCATTTATTATCACTATAGTGTAAGCCTTACATTTAAAGTGAAATTCAGTCCAGCTTCATCTAAGTAACTACAAGCCAACTGAAAGAATCCCATTATTGCAGTCAGTGTTTGTAAAGCGGCCTGCTCTGCACTGGTTGCTATGGAGGATGTAACAGAAGCCAAAGACAAAGTCGGCCACAATTTATCCCTGTGACTGTAAGCAAACTCCTCTAGTACTCTACCTAGCAGTGTATTGGCACAAACACTTCTCTCAGAATGACACTCCAGCAGCTTTTCAAATCTATACCATTCTACAATTTACACATACCACTAGCCCACTGCTTGACTGGGGCTGTCTTTCCTCTTCCAGGGTCTCTCTCCCATCTGCATTTCTTCCCCTCACCATCCATATCTCTGCTCAAGTATCTAGCACCTAACCCTCCGCACCAGTCCCTGGCCCCTGCCCTCCTCTCCAACTGTGCGTCTCAGTGTAGTGCAGACAGAGAAATCCTCCATACCTATCTGACTCTGTGACTCAGCTCATCAGCAAATGTAAGATCCGGCTGTACCTCTCTCAAAGGGCTTTTGCGAACAGTAAATAAGATAATAAAATTTTTCTTTGCAAAACACTCTACAAATTAAATTGGTCAGATAATGTAATTGGGGAAGCAAATGCTGGTTCACACAGGACTAAGAACTAACAAATGATATCAAGTCCTAAGAGTATTAGAACACCACAGGAATTCAACGGCAGGGAAGGCCACTGCAGGTTTTCTGAGATTTTAGGTGCAGTTTTTCCTAGAAAAGACGATTCGAGGCAAGCTCCCAGGCCGGAGCAGCTGGGGCAAAGAAAGCCCACTAAGCCTTCGCAGGTCTCTGAAGAGCATCGTAATCTCTTTAGTAAATCATCAAGAATTTGCTCGTGGCAGTCAGAGTTTAAACAGAAATCTGAACAGCTCTGGGTGGCCTCCTTAAACAGACATCACCATGACCATTTCCCAGACAAAGGTCGGGAAGAAAACAGAATGTTCCTTCAGCAGGGAAAAACAATTACTTTGCTAAACTCTAACCTGCTATACATTCATCTTTCTAAAGGATTTACTTACGCTTGGCTATGGCCTCTATTAAAGATCCTATCATGGAACTCATGGTTCACATCTCACCACTTCTTTCTGATGCTGCTAGCTTAGCAAACAATGTCACCAGCTAATATGGATTCTGGGCTCTTGGAGGCAAGCCCCCAGGCCCACCATCAGCGTCACCCCTGTGACCCTTCACCTCTTGTACCCTGGCATTGGCATTTACTTCATATACACCGGGAACAAAAAGAATTAACTCCAGTGAGTCTTAATATTTTAATAATTAAGTTACCCTGAAAACAGTCATGTACAGAAAGGTTTATAAGCAGCAAATAGCCTACTGTTTCCTCCTATTAGATGTCTACCCTGTGACAAGTAGTCCTTAAACATACCCTGTATAGAAATATTTCTAGAACACTGAACGTATTTATTATGACTTACAGAAGTCCAATATAAATGAAGAAGTTAAAAAAAAAAACTTGCAGGGACTAGTAAACTTCTAAGGACTAGTGTGCTTGGTTTAAAAATTGAATGACACAGATTCCCATTACAGGATTTAAGCAAGAAAATGTCATACATTCTCCTAGACTCATATACTGTAATCTAGGTAGACCCACAAGAATAGGGCTGAAAGGTGAATACCGTACATCACTCACATCTGCCATGGAAAATCTAATAGAAGGCTACATTTCCTACAAATTCTAATTAGACTAGAAAGGATAATCAGAGGATTTTCCTTTGATCCTAGGATCTGCCTTTATCACAGTATCAACCTATGAAACACAAAAGCAGCTTACTAGTTCAGCATTCTAATTTCAAGCAGCAAAGTATGTTTTTTGTTTTGTTTTGTTTTGTTTTGTTTGACTTGCTGTTTTTACCTAACCCTAACCTTCGAGTCAGCAAAGTCTTTTAGTATGGAAAATAAATACAGCCCGTTATGACTGGTTGGGCTAATATATATGGCATGAAGGATGCTTTATTTACGGAAAGAAGGTAGGTTAACCCTACCTGGGGACAACCTGAGCTCTCCAACAGTGTCTCTTCCCACCGAAGCAACACCAGTAGATATTTCAAAACTTGGCTAATGTGCCATAACAAAACTAGAGGACCATTAAATTAAAATAATTTTTCCACTGTGACTGTAAAAGATGATTTAAAAAAAAAAAGCATCTAAAGAGTATTCCAAATTCAGTCTTCTAGCCCCCATCTAGATTAGCTTGTAGATATGGAGTTATATTACTATTGTGGTTGTTAAAATGCTAGTTTAAAAAAAAAGTTCCTTTCCTTATAAATTATGTTAAAAAACTGGTTTAAAATACTATTGTGAAATTTTTAAAGCACATCACAATTTTTATTTTGCATGTCTCCAAAGAATAAGTAATTCCAAAGAGTGTGAAACCTCATTTATCTGGCATCAAGAGAGCAGAGCTCTAGAAGAAGCAGCTTCCTGAATAACAAACACACTGCCATTCATTGGCCTGGAGTGGAAGTTTTGCCCCGGTCTGCCAGCACTCCTCCCCCACATGCTGCCCCTCCTCCCATCTGCATAGGGCTGGCAGGGCTGTCACTGGTGGGATTCTGGTCCCCTTGGCTCAGAGGAAACACGTGACCCACACCAGACCAATCTCAGTCACGGTCCCTGTACAGAGTGGTACATCTGGAAGTAGGCATGTGACCCAGGCGGGTCGTGGATTCTTTCACTTATTTTTTTTTGTCTGTGGATGCTGGGAAGGAGGAAGATGGTGTGTCTGTTTGTCCCTGTCTGTCTGTCTTTCTCTTTCTCTCTCCAAACTCTCTAACTAAGTAGACTTGAAGGAAAAGCAACAGAGCCCTAAGAGATTCCATTTCACCTCCTAGGTTCTGCTTTGCCCAAAGCCACCTCAGCCCCATCACTACTGGTTACACGAGCCAACATTTTCAAGGTGGGTTTTATTACTTGCAACTAAAAAGAATACCAATTCATACAATCTTCAAAATTCATCTGATTAAACTAGCATGTCTACCATAGTTCAAAAACACAGAGTAAACACAATTTAACCTTTTCTTATTGATCTAGTCACATATTAAAACATGACATGTTCTGGAGCATTAATGAATTATCCAAGGATACCTGACTCCATTACAGAGGCAAACCCAGTGGCTTTGTAACATTTCTTTGTTTCATTTTATTGTCAGCAATACAACACTGCCAGAGCATAGAGGGCCACATGTCAATTTGTCCTCTCTTATTGCTGCTGTTGTAGCTGCTGCTGCCTCTACTGCCACATCCTCCAACAGGTGGGTTTTTTCCTAAACAAAAATAACCATTTACCAAAAAGGAATAAATTAAAACATGCCAAGCTAGTTGTTGTGAATGACTAATCACAACATGTCCTTTGTCTCACAAAGAACAGAGCTTCACTCAAGTTACAAGACGAATACACAAAAAGAACAGAATGGGAGGGGTGCCCACCCTGGCATGGCCCAGCCCAACAACCCCCCCCAGTTCTGCCCTCCCCTCCCCCTCTCCATTTTCTCCCTTTTTCACACAACAAACTCCACTCTCTCATTACCCTGGCCAACGGCATCCCTGTTGCATGCATCCTTTCATGGCCACCCTCTTCACTGGACTGTGAATCCCCTTTCTCACAGCTAAATGATTTAATTTCTCACTTCCCAAGTGTAACTTCCTGGAAGAGGAATGTGGCCTAGGCTTCTTTTTGAGCTAGAGCAAAATCACACCACTGTCAGTTGATGGATGGCTGTCTCTGGGTTGTGTGCCCACTCCTGGCACAATTAGTAACAGCCAAAGAGAGGTCCCATTTATTTACTTGTTCATTATTATTTAATCATTTATTTAGCAAACATTTACACAGAGCTTAGTATAGGCAAGGCAGATACTTCTCTAACTGCTTATATTCATCAATTTAATACTCATGTAACCCAGTGAAATAGTTTTATAAAATTATTACCCCATTCTAATCAGACTAAGATTATCCTGCACATCTTTACTGGTAATACAGCACACTTAGTGTCCTTTAAATATATACAATAAAACCTTGGTTTGAGAGCATCATTTATTCCAGAAACATGCTTGTAATCCAAAGCACTTGTATGTCAAAGTGAATTTCCCCATAAGAAATAATGGAAACTCAGATGATTCATTCCACAACCCAGAAATATTCATAGAAAAGGATTATAATACTGTAATGTAATACAAAATTATCAAGAAAATACAAATTTAAAAGAATAAATTAACCTGCACTTACCTTTGAAAACCTTCATGGCTTCACAGGAGATGAGAGAGAAAAGTTATTGTATAGGACCATTTTCACCATCACTAATGGAATCACTGCTATGTATAGGCTCAATAGTATTTCTCTTTTCGTGTAACTAACAAGGAACTTAACCAATGACGATGACACTTGCTTTGGCCTCCTTTTGAGGATTTCGTGGAAATGTGACATTGCATTGTCACTGAACAAATTCATCACTCACACTGCTATGGCCTTGTTTGGGTGGAGCTTTTCTACGAAATTTTGCACTGTTTCCCACATTTTACACATCTCCCCAATCTCATTTGAAGTTAGGGATCCCTCTGCTTTTTTCTCCTCCTCCTCTTCCATAGCCTCTTGCTGTCAGGAAATGATCGCCCACCATCCCAAATCAAAAGAAAAGAGAGAAGAACTTTTGATTCAGTTATGATCATGTGACCTTCAGCATCACATAGTATTCCTATTGCAAGACATTGCTCATTTATCAAGTTAAAATTTACTAGAAATGTTTGCTCATCTTGCAGAACACTCGCAGAACAAGTTATTTGCAATCTAACATTTTACTGTATTTCAAATCAAATTCTTTAAGAATGGATTTGTCCTTAAATCTAAATTTTAGTTCTCTCCAGAAAATGGGTTATAGCAATCCAGCAGAATCTTTTAAAGTATAACAAAAGTGACCTTGTTGGGCTGTAAGGCTTTCCTAACATCTTTTCAATAATGGCAGTATCACTGACATGGGTTAAATGCTTGGTAATAGTAGTTAACTTAGCAGAATTCTAATATTATATCTGTTTCAAATTCTCATTACTTTAATGAAATGCACTGCATGTTTGTTGGAGAAGGGTAGAAAAACAGCAGGTAAAATTGTGTATAATTTCCAAAGTTCCCATCAGACATATCTCCAATAATACTCAACTATAAAATAATTCATCAGTAGACAAAATTCCACTGGGACAATGGCATATCGCTGAACCAAAGACCAAGGATCTCAATTAAGAGATACTATTCTTCAGGAAACAAAACTATAACCCTTGGTTCAAACTGGCCTCTTTTTTCCAAGTGCTCCCAAGGGATTATTTTTAAACTGATCTTGATGCCAGAAGAAGAGCAAACATCTTCCATTTGAAAGTGGAACAGAAAGACAAAAGCAGGTGGTCAAGAAGCTAAGCTGGCAATGCTTTGGGCCAGCAGCTGGATCCCCTGAATTCAGTCTTGGGTGAAGCCAACAGTGTGTCCCCAGTGCACAGCTATACTGTAGCCAGTCCCACCTTGACAAAAAAATGCTTGTGAAACACAACAAAAGCCAGTGCGTAGAAACGCTTCATTTATTATAGAATCCATGAATGTGGCAATGATCATTAGGAAATCAGCCCATTAACTTAAAATGCTCAGGGCACACACAGGAGTCAAGAAAAATGCACAGAAACCATTTCGTGAAGAAGAGGTCACATATATTCAAGGATTTTATTATAAGTTATCAATCATAAAAACTGCCCATCCCACCATCTCAGTGATTATGCAATGCTTCTGCACCTTTGCACCATTTGCTCAATCACTAGTTCAAGCCCAACCTGAATAAATCTAAGTAATTCAATTCACCATTCTGTGCCTGAACTTTTCCTCGGGGGCAAAAAACAAATGAAGTACTTACTAAATATTCTCTTAAAATCTCTTTGAACCTTTTAATTTTGTCATTTAAAATTACATCTGCTTGACTTTTTCCTCTGCTAGCAGATGTCCCACCAGCCTCTTCTCACTCTCCATAACTCTAAGTAACAACTGATTAAGGTGTCTAAACAGAATAACAACAATTAAATCTAAATTATAATTTGAAAACATTACTTTTTTGAATCACTGAGCCCACAACATGTCACATTTTCTGGTGTAAAAATAGGGCCCATGAGTATTTAAAATATTCTCTCAATTTGGACTATTAGCTGCCAGGTACCTGACTAGTAAAAACTGAGTTATCAATCAAGTTTTAAACTGCCTTTAAATCAATAAACTTGTTGTAAAACAACCTAAAATGAGTTCTGGAAACTGTTTACAACTTCAGTAATTGAAAGTGTGTCTCATTTGGACTATACTGAATGAGAGCTAAATGTTTTCAATCTTAAATCCACCACATCTATTCTTGTATTGGTGCTTTCACCTGGCTAGATTGTTTGGATTTATGTAAGTCAAGGTCTCAAAGTGACTCCCTTTCAATAACCTGAAATCCCACGTACAGAAAAAAAAATTCTTTTAAAAATATGAGGAAGCAGAGCCAGGGATTTAGCTCAGTGGTTCCGCTGCCTACCTGCAGGCGCAAGGTCCCAAGTTTGATCCCCGGTTCCAAAAACAAAATATGAGTAAGCATAAGGGAACTAGGCACAGTAAACACTGACCATGGCTGATGAAGAGAGTGATTCTGAATTCTATTTACAATTATATTTGTAAATCAGTGAAGTGGGAAATCAGGTGCATCTGCTGTCCCAGTTTGGGTCAGAAATCCATGAAAAATTACAATTTAAGTATTGCTGACCTTTAAAAAAAGAAAAAGCACCCTGTGTGGTCCTATGTATGAAAAAACACACACATACATTTGTATTCTCGCTATCTCTCCCAAAGCTATAATCTTTCAACTAGTAGCAACACAGCTTGAAGGATGCAATTTTAAACACAAAAATTAAAGTGCTACTTAGAACAGGATGATCTAAATCTCAGAAAGACTACATTGAGAATTTTACAATCCAAATATTTGATTTTTTTTAAAGAAAGCATTTTCTATGGAGCAAGAAATTATAAATATTTTATTTTTAAATATTTATAAATATTTTGTGGTTGACTCATGAAATTTCTGAAAATATCATCCAATACCCTAGGAATGTAGAAGTAGGATATGAATGCCAATTATGCATCTGTGGACCATCCCAGGCCTTGTGCTTTCCTCCCCTTCCCTGCTGTAGCCTTTGATGACACTTCTGGCCTCCATTCCAAAGTGCAAATCTGTCCTGAGAGATGTGGATACCTGTACTTCTCAAATGCAAAAACAAGATGGCCATAGCAGATAAGGGGATGGGGGCAAACTAACTGTTTCTGCTCACTCACCAGCCTGCATGCCTGCATCAGGGAGCTGACCAGCACTGGGCAGGACTCACCTACAATGGACACTTAATAGAAGCTACATTAATTTGCACAGGTGAGTGACTCAAATAGATACCATAAATTCCATCAACAGTTTCTTCCTGAAAGAATTTCTTAGGCCTCTAAGGCCTCTGGTTTATACACAACCACTATATGTTTGTTATCACTTCCATTCCCATAGGCAAAATAGAGGCAGCAAATTACAAGGAGGGAAGGGACTACAAAAAGCACCAAAGAAAATCATAACTGATGGTGTGAAAACAAAAAAGGAAAGAAAAGGAAAATATTTTTTAAAGCATATATATTCAGGGTTATTTAGTATAGGAATAAAGCATACAGACCTCAGTAGCTCCAAAGATGTTACTAGATTGCAGGACAAGCAGTGCCTTCATAATGATGACCTCAATTACTGACACAAAAGATCAGGCTACATTCACAATGCTCTTGGAGGGAAAGGATATTTAACATTTTTTACAACATTCTTAAAAACATATTTAATTGGAGTACTAAAAGGAGACTCGGGTATCCAGAAAACCTGATGAAGTAATTAAGCAAGTAATCTAGGCTATTTTACAGCCAAACTGTTGCTCCACAAATAAGTATTAAAATACTGAGATAAACATAAATACTCTACTGTCAGCTACAGGCTTGGTATACTCAGAAGCTGCACCATTTGGGCTTAAATAAAAAATCTGCTTTTCTGCCACAATGATCCAGTCATACCTTCTACCTTACAACCACTGCCATGCACTGAAAAAGTGTGTCAGCGACATGAAAAACCTCTATAGACACAGTGACCAAAACAAAACTTAAGCTGCCATGAATGTGGATCAGAACTACTTCCTCTAAATACCCCAACTTATTTTCAAAGACATGATAAGTACATTCAACTTTAAATGTTAGAAAAACTTTCACAAACCATCCTGACTATCCTTCAAAGCACAGATATTCCCAAATCACGCCTCAATGGCTTAAGCCTCTGCATTCTCCTATCACATTGGCAAGGCTGAATGGCTCACTTCTGATATTAATTTTCCTCTTAAATGGAAAAATGATTAACCTATTTCCCATAAAGAAATAACTAATGAACACAATTACTGTCTACTTCACAGAATAGACTAGCTACTGAAAAGAAAAACTATGAAAATGAATAGTAGTAAAAATTTTGAACATGGCATATATTATTTCACTAAACAAAATTCATGTAAACAAGTATTTTTGTTATATTCATATTTTTCCTTCATCTTTACTACATTTGATCTACAGAGGAAAAAAAGCCACACATTACATAGATGTAAGTTATAAAGTCTAACAACATAATGGCACATTGAACTGACCCTGAGCTAGAACTTTACCAAAACCCTGCATCCAACTAGGTACCCTCCATACCTATTCCACCCTTGTTCTCTACGGCATTTTACTTTATTTATATAAAATAAAATATTTATTTTATTTATATAAAATATTTATTTTATTTTATATAAATAAATATTGGAAAATATTTCCATATTATTATAATTGGAAAAAAAAAATTTCCAAACATTTCAAATGATTCCTCTAGCTGCTTTCTAGTTTGCTAAGGCTGCCATCATGAACTACCACATACTGGGCACCTTATGTAACAAAAATTCATTCTCTCACAGACTATAAGTCCAAGATCAATGTACCAGCAAAACTAGTTTCCCCTGAGGCCTCCCCACTTGATGTGTAGATGGTCATACACTTGGCTGTGTCCTCACGTGGTCCTCACTTTGTACACACACAACTATGGTGTGTGTGTGTGTGTGTGTGTGTGTGTGTGTGTGTGCATACCATTTCCTCTTCTGGTGTGGACACCAGTCAAACTAGACTACAAACCAGGTTAAAGCCCACCCTAAATGCCTCATTTTAACTCAGCCACCTGTTTAAGGATCTCTCTCCAAATACAGTCATATTCTAAGGAACTTGGTTTAAGACTCCAAAACACAAATTTGGAGGGGTGTGGACACAATGTAGCCAATAACACTGCCCAAATGTAATTTAAAACAAATATTCCAGGAAATTTTTTATGCTGTGCATTTGGGGATTTTTCAGAACAATTTAAGGAAATATCCTCCACCTAGAAGGCTAACGTCCATTTGGCCAAACTAAGGAAATAACTGCAAAAACAAGAATAGTCCTAGAATAAGAAAAGCTATATGTTTTCTCTTTACTGCATAGGCTTGCTTTAATGGCAGCCTCTCTCTTAGGGTCCTACACAGTATTTCCCCTAAAAAGGACTTTTGATCAGATCTCGTAGAGGCCCAGTCCTCTCTAATGGGAAGTGAACATGCATTGGAAGCACCTAACCCTAGTACAAGCCAGGAAATCTCCATTTCCATGTAGAAAGAGAATCAGTGAATTAGATAGAGTATTTAACTGCCAGTGTTAGAAACAAAGGTCAAATCAGGGCAACTGTTCCCTCCAAAACTAGACACTATTACTTAAAATTACAGCAATTCTTTTTTTTTTTTTTTTTGGAGATCGAACTCGGGTCCTTGCACTTGTGAGGCAGAGGCTGGAACCACTGAGCTAAATACCCGGCCCTAGCAATTCTTATTCTTTAGTATTTATATTCTATAATACATAAGTGTATGAGCAATCTGCCATTAAGTAAAAAAAAACCCATAATACTAAATGGTAAATATGATATGACCTTGTTACTGTAAGAATATATCAAATACATAAAAATAAAGATAGGAAGGAAACACCTTAAAGAATAATAAGTTATTACATTCTGATAGTGAGATTATAAATAGATATTGATACTTTTTCTTTATGCTTTTTGATATTTCCAAATTTTCAACCTTAAAGTGTTAAATATTATTTTCTCCTATAAAACACACAGGTGAAAATGAAAACCTGTTGTAAAAAAAAAGATCCTCATAGGTAGATAAGAACCCAGAGGACACAGTCTCAGATCTGAACAAACTAGGCAGCAAGTTTAATCAGCTCATATGAGCCTTTATGACAACCAGTCTGATCCCACGGACATTTACTATTTCAATGATACCAAAGACATCTGGCATGTCATCAGCTCAAAGGCCAACCAATGATTACATAGAATCCAGTGTAATCTCTCTGACATTCTATATATTTGCCTGTTACTATAGTGTCAGATTTTACATTCTGTCCAAAATCCAGGAAGGAAAAAAAAAAACCTGCTAAATAGCATAATCTCCCTCATGCACTGTGTGAAGAAGAAACAGCAAAAGAGATGTCTCCCCACCCCCTCTCCAATTTATAATTACTTTTCCATGTTTCAACACAACTCTAGGGAAGGAGGGAAATGTCACTTATGACAATAGCCTTGTTGTAGTAGATTATTTTCCATTGTCTCTTTCCAAAGACTTAGTGGCGAGGCAGCTGTTTTGTGGGCAGAAGCCCCTCTTATCCTGGTTCCCTAAGGAATCATTTCCTAAAGAGATTAATAACAGAGCCAAACAAAAGTGGCTTTGAGGCCTGTGCTGCTCTTTTAAAGGCAGTCAGCAGCTAGTTCAAAAGGGTTCCACTGGGATCTAGTCTGGTTTCCCAAATAGTTGTTAGTTGAACAATATTTAGGAATCACACCTGCTCCCAAAGACTGGTACATACTCTGAACACACTAAAAAGCACTGCAGGAGACCCTGGTCATAGCTATGCCAGCTGAAGGAAAGCCTGGAATTGCCCAAGGGCAGGTGCTGACCCAGCAAAACCCTAGAGCCAGACATTTTATTGGCTATTCCAAGTGGAGAATGGTGTCTGAGAAAGCCTAAGCAGTATTATGTGCAACAATGTAGTGACCAAATACCTTAGTCAGGAGAGCAAGCAAGGTATCAGGGAGGTGCTGATAGGACTAGGGCCTGGGGGAAGGGAAGAGAGTCCCAAGCAGGTGACGCACCCCCGGATGCTTTAGTGAGGACCCTGCGGCCTCCCTATGTAGGCTATCCTTCCTCCTTGCCTTTCTCCACCTCCTCTCTGTACCAACTCCCTCTAGATTCTCCACCAGCGCCCTTCTCTGCCTTGGCCCCTCAGGCATGATTTGGACTATGCCATTTTGGACAGTGCCATCTCCTGAGTCCCTCCCTTCCCTGGCTTGAGACTGGTATCCAGTCAGGTAAAAGTATACAAACTGAGATGGCTTTTATCACTAAAATAAAATTGTTGACACACGCCCAATCTGGAAAAGACTGCCACAATCCTCAAAACACACTTGGGCTTTCCTGATTCAGAAGCTCTTCCAACTCACTAGTCAGTTTAAGGCTCGGCAGCCGACACTTTATCATGGAAAGGTATGTAGATGCCATCTCCTACAAAATGACAAGCTTCACGCATACTCTTAAGTGAAATAAATCGAACACACATGTGTAAATATCGCATTGTCTCTCTGGTGTGAGAAACTGAAAGTGTAAATAAGGACCAAAAAGAATAATAAATATTGTGAAATATGAAGAAATTGTTCAAAACTATACAAAGTGTGAGATATGCTGCTAATAATTAAAATGTTTTATGCAAACAAAGGTATAGTATTACTAGGAAATGAGCTGATAAATTATAATTGAAAGTATATTCTTTTAAAATCATGATACACAGTGTATTTACCATTGTTCTCTAATAATTTGTTATGAAAATTTTTTCAATGAACAGCCTTTATATATCTTTATTAATATCTACTTGTATTACAATAAAATAAAAAATGTTTTAGAAAAAGAAAAAAAATGACAAGCTCACTGAATTTTACCTTTATCTAGCAAATGGACCAAAACCTTGTCTTTACCATCACACTAGAACAATCAAATACACACATACACACAGACACGGGTGCACATGAAAACACATATAGATGCAAAGAAGGGGGATAAAAGCAGATTTTTAAAAAACAATTATAATTACTATTTTTAATTACAAATTTTTACCATCATCTTCGGATAATGGACAGGGCTTTTTCCAATACTCTCCTTCACGGTGACCCCCAATGGCTCCAGAAACTCATAGCTGTACCCAATTTTAAGGCTACTTCTCATTTCTAGATTGTTATTTCCAGGTGACTAGCTTGTCATCGTCACTAAATGATACTTTATTTCAATGCTCTCTAAAATGTTTTTGTCTGCAAGTCTATTAAAAGAATTACAACAACTATGCTTCCCCTTGTATATTTTTAAAGTTGACATCTTAATAATATTTTTCATTTCATGTTTAAATAGTGGAAAAGGATCTATATTCCCAAGGTATCAAATTATAACACTTGAAAATTAAACTGCAACATGATTATCTAACATGTATCAACTGAATCAAAACACCAAACTATCTGATCTTTGCCATTATAAATGGAAAAAAAGAACACACCTGGAAAACCTTTGTGTTACAGAAATATCTTCCTTATTTCTTATAATTCTTGCATTTTTTCCATTCCACTATCTGCTCCCCAGAGAATGTTATTTTAATGTAAAATATTCTTATCCTTGAAAGTTTTATTAATCATTCTATCATACATCTCTGTAAATTAACCGTAAATAAAATATGTATGGAAGTTACTAAAAATTACTACATGGATGTAATATCATATGATATCAGTAAACAAAATAAAACTACATATAAATATTTTATGGTTACAGGAACTTTTTAAATTCATGTACATAAAAATGTAAATTTTTTAAGTTTCTTGTGACTGTAAAACTTATTTCTTTACTTGTGTTGATCTATATATGGTATTAGTTATATACACTTGACAAAAACAAGTATTACACATTTTATAAATGATTATTAAAAATTAAAATAAATTGTTAGCAGTGCAACTCTTCATGAGACAAATGAAGTACTTTTTGCAATTAAATTATGCTTTTGTAGAGTAATAGTTCTAAAACATGCATCAATTTTATTCCTATCTGACCCCTCCTCTTTTGTAATCTAAAAGATGAGAAAGCTTGTTCAAATAAATAACTACATGGAAATTTAAGTCTGTTATATTAATGTGCCTCAATAGTTTGAATTTCGTCTGGGATATACGCCAAAAAAAATGTCAGGGTGATCTATCACCAAAATTATTTTTAATGATCAAATGACAACTCAATTAAGTCCTCTTTCAACTTTGTGGGAAATAAAGAAGTGGATGCCACCTGAATTCCAAAAGTGTTTGTTATCCTGTCATAAGAGTCATTAATTTTCATCAACACCATGGCTTCTATTTCAATCTTCCCTTTGTTTGAAGCCCTGGTGTTTTTCTACTGGAGGACTAAAGAATATCCCAGAAAGATTAAGGATGTAGGATATACTCATCTCTCGTCAAGGGACAGAAGCTCTACCAGGAAAGGAGGGTAATGTGAGTATGAAAGTTGAAGTCTGGAAATAAAATGCTTTAAATCCACCCATTCCTTTACCACCATTCCCAGCGCAAACCCATCAGAAAGTGTCCGGGTCCATGAATCCCTATCTGCAGGTCTCTATTTGGAGCTTTGTTCTTCTCTCCTACAGCAATCCAATGCTGTCTGCCTTGCCTCTCATTGTATCTTCCCATTATAAATAATAACACCAAAATTTTAATGGCCCCATTTCCTGGTGTGGAAAAAATGTATTGGAAAATAATCTCATACATATAATGTCCCTGTTTGGCTTCTTCAGAATCAAAACAGAAAAACCTGTATTTTGTACAAATCTGCCAATTACTTTATCTTAATTACAGC
Source organism: Heterocephalus glaber (assembly GCF_053883595.1). NCBI lineage: Eukaryota > Metazoa > Chordata > Mammalia > Rodentia > Bathyergidae > Heterocephalus > Heterocephalus glaber. The sequence continues at coordinate 17,264,875 of NW_028258156.1, read as the reverse complement.
AATTTTTACCCCTGAGAGTCTTCGAACCACAAAGTCCTGCTCAGTTACAATATGGAAACTGACTCATTATCATAAGCTGTCTCCTGAGTACCTACTTCTCTTTCAACCAAGTGCATATTCAGTGTTGAGACTGCACACGAGACAAAAACAAGTTTGGAGGTGGTGGCTGGTTGTGTTGTTTTTTAATTAAATCACTGCACAGACATTGGTCATCTAAAAGTGAGCAGCCTTACATACCATGTTCAAGAACTTGGCTGAGCTGAGCATACCCATAAAGCCAGCTACACTGGAGGCTGAGGCAGGAGAATTTCAAGTTCAAGGCCAAACTGGACAACACTTTAAAAAGGGGGGGAGGGCTGTAGGTAAAGCTCAAACATAGAGCACTCGCCTAGTATGTGCAAGTCCATGGCTTCAATCCCCAATACTGAAAATAAATAAATAAATAAATGAAGTTCGGCCATGGTTGCCCTTTGCTGCCCTAAACTGCCCTAGATTACAGAAATAGGGAGGTGGGGTGAGGATGGGAAGGAAAATAATTCTCCTGCCAATCAATTTCTAATCTAGACGTGACTTTCCAGCAACCAACCTCCAGGAACACAATCAAGTCCAGAACAAGCAGTTGGGAAGAGACTGCGAATCAATATGATCCCTGCACAGTGGTGCTTGTCCCACCATTACAGATGTCAGATAGGGGCCAGGGATGTAGCTCAGTCGCGCCAACTGCGCCTGCCTGGCAAGCACAACGTCCTGAGTTCAATCCCCAGTAACAAAAAAAAAAAGTCAGGTAAGACTGAGGAATGCAATACTTGGAACACACACCTAGAGGCTGGGCCTGGAGATGTCCAATGGTAACTAAAAGCAGGACAAAGCTCGCCATCTCTGTCTCATTTTATATCTGCCTCCTTTATTCCCTTAAAACTTGGGGTCAGATCACTGCTCAGCTCTGCACATGGGCACGTTAATCACTTAGGAGTGTCTGTTATACAAGGCTGTTTACCCCGAAATCTATTGAACCTATCACATCCCCCTTCAAGACTGAGGGCATCAAGATAACAGGAACTAAAGTCATTTGCATGATTTGCAGGGACATCCAATGGCCAGCCTTTACAAGGTCCAGTTCTAGGCTCCATGAAGTGATGCCTACAAGTCTCCAGTCATTGTGTCCTCAACCTGCAGTCACCTCACAGCCCAGGAAAGCAGAGCCTTGCAGACCCCCATGGGGACCCCCCATGATGAGCTTGGTCCCCAAGCAGGAGCTGTCATCTCTTGATGGAACCAAATTGCCCCTCAAGGGATGATGGCTCTCCCAGAATCTCCCAGAACCAGTCCTGAAATGCTGATCAACCAGACCAGGACTTGACCGAGATTACCCACACTAAGAGCTATGCACACTCCCCAGCTATGTAAATCCCCAACCCTTATCTTTTTTGCCACTTTCTATAAAATCCCAAAGCTTCTGTCAGCCTCTCAAAGACAGTTCTTGAACCACTTCATCTCTGCTTCCCAGCATGGCTGTACAGATTAAAGCTCCTTTCTTGCCCACCAGCACTGCTCCTCTCCTTGATGAGCATTATGGAATGGGTGGCCACGCCTGGTGTGTGACACCTCTGAAGCCAGGCCGTTTCCCTAAAACTCTGGCAACTGAGTGAACTCTGAGGAGTCAGACAATCCCAGGCTCAACAACCAGCATCACCTCATACCTATGTGTACCTTTCTGAATTGAAGAGAGCTCTTCAGAAACTCAGGATTGATAATAATAGCTCCTACCTTAGGAGATGACTGGGAGGAGCAGAGCAGCTAATAATGCATTAGAAAGCACTTAGCCTAGTGCCTGGCAAACAGAACTATTCACTGAATAGTAAGCAGCTACTGTAAACTATCCACACATATTTGCAAACTTATTTCCTTGAAAACTGAGTCATAGACAAGTCAATTGCAATAAGAAATGCTGATTTTTCCCCAGAAATTTTAAATAAGCCCTTTCACAAGGTTAAACACGACTGTCACTCATTAGAAGAAATCGAGATCTTTATTAACACAGCATTAGGTTCCCTTGAAGGAAAGGACACCGCTTTGCAGAAATGATGCTCTTCACACTATACGGTAGTCTCTTGGGCACCAGCCCTTTTTTGATTAGCCTAAGCTGCACAGTTGCGCGTGCATGCATGAGTATACATATACACAACACACCCTGAGACATTTATCTTCTGGGACTTTCATGACAAAAGTACCATGGCTTGGGGCCTTGATCAAGCTAATAAAGAAATGTATTAAGTGCTCAGCACCAGAATACGGAAGAATCTCTACTGCTTGACCCCAGTAGCACTCTCTCACTCCCCAGGACCTTCCTGAAGCCTGCCTCTAGCCTCATTTTCATCCACCACGATGATAGATGAAATGCAATTTTGTGTTACAGAGTCCAATGTAAAAGATTTATAGTGTTCCTACTCCCAGATGTCAGGAGTTTGGATGCACTGCTGATTGTACTTCTGAAGTGAGGCTTATGATGCACCTTTCTTCTTAATTTTTAATAGTCTTAGGTCATTCTGTGATTTGAATGAATGGCTTTATCAGAAGAGAGTCAAGAAGGAAGAAAAGAGGAGACTAGAAAAGGGTTATAAGACTGTGAGAAAGAACAAAATAATCAGGATTGAGAGTGTGGCTACGGATACAGAATGTGCCTAGCTTGTATGAGGCCCTGAGTGAGAGAGACCTCCAGCACCACAAAGTGGGGGGTGGGGGCAGACAGAAAAAAGAAAACAAACCAGCAACTTTATGTCCCAGGCAGATCTGAGCAGAAGACGCACTCTGGAAAACTCTGCCCCTCTTCCCTGCTTCCTCCCCCACCACTCAGCCAGACAGTGGCAGAGGAACAGGAAAGCAGCTCCACTAAAAACTATTTCCTCTCACTCCTAAGTACAAGACACACACTAATACACACCGAGTTCTGACAAAGAAGCTTCCTAAACTACCTGGGCAGGACATTATTGGGTTTCTGGTAGCAGCCTGTCACATGGAAATGACTGATTCTGCACATTTTTTAAAAAGTGATAAAAAAATAAAAATGTATTTCCTAATCATCAGCCATCACGCTCCCCTTTATTCCTCTCTTCATCCTCCATTCTAAACCACAGAAGAAGCTGGGAATGGTGGCGCATGCTTACAATCACAGCACTCAGGAGGCTGAGGCATGAGGCCAGCCTGGCTCCACAATGGGTTCAAGGCCAGCCTGAACTGCATAGTGAGACCCTGTCTCAAAAACAAAAAACAAAACCACAGAAGAACTCAATGAGATGCAGAATAAGTATGCACATGGAGCCAGGCGCCAAATCAGAAACTTTTTTTTTTTTGGTACCAGGGATTGAACTCAGGGACCTTGCACTTTATGAAGCAGGAGACAGCACCACATCCCTGGCCCAGAAACATCTTTTTTGACACAAGGTCTCACTATATAGTTCAGGCTGGCTTGAACTCATGGCAATCCTCCTGCCTCAGCCTCCCAAGTGCTGGGATCCCAGGTATGCACCACCAGGCTCGGCCCAGAAACTTCTGTATAGTTCTCGTATGTTAAATAATCCACAGGAAATAAGGATAGCAAAAGGTATCTGAAGATGAAGCAATTTCAGACGTAAAATTAAACTACGATGATTAAAAAGAAGAATTATTTGTTTGTCGTGTTGGGGATTTAACCCTAGGCTTTGTTCATGCTAGGTGAGCTCTCTACCACTAAGTTAATCCCCAGCCCCAAGAAGGCAAATTTTTAAAAACTGTGTTTTGGTTTAGCAAACTCTTCAAAAGTTATCACACAGGCCAGGGATTTAGCTCAGTGGTGCTGTCACCTGCCTCGCAAGCACAAGGTCCTGAGTTCAATCCCTGGTACCAAAAAAAAAGGTTATCATACACAGCACTCAAAATGATTACTTAAGATGCTTACTTAATAGAAATAGAGATAGAAATGCCCACAGAAGAAAACCTAAGTCAACTCTCTGGAAGCACTCCCTTACAGATATCAAGTAATACAGTGTTAAAAAATCACTGTTTGTTAGGGAATTTCAGTAAAATATCCAGCATAAAAAGTTTTGCTTTGTTTTTTTGAACACAAAAGCTCAGAAGCAAATTAAACACATTTGGTGCTCAAAGAATTCTCTCAAGGAGAATACAGCCACTTCAGACAAAGTTTTTCTTGAATTGCTCATGATTTTTGACACATAAGGTCAACTCAAAACTTTTTCTTCCAACCCCTACAAAAAAAACCCCAGCTTGATTAGAAATATGGAAATCAAAATGGCAGTTCTACTATCTAGATTTAGGAGATTATGAGAGCTTTATTTAAAACCCCTCAAAATCAGAAGCATAACCAGTGGAACAGGCATGTCAAAGGTGTGATGAATATTAAACATAGGCTCATGTCGATTTAGCACAAACACTTTCAAATTAGTCTTGGTATTATACGAACTTCTGACATGTTGCTAGTGAGCTGACAAGTTGTCAATCCAGGTTCTAAAGAGACCGGCCTGGGGAAGGAGATGGACACAACAAAGTCTAAAACAGCACACGACCGCCAAACAAATTCCAAAGTAAAAACTAAAATGTGACAGCTTCAAAATCAACCACAGAGCAGTTGTTAGTACCAAGTACCAATAATGCATTATTCAGAAAGCTGATCTCAAAGCACACTAAGCACAAAGTTGGACAGTGGCGGCAGAACATGCACCAGAAAGAAGCCAGCAACACACCTCCACTCAGAAGCACCAGTACCGAAGGCTGCAAAAATGACCCTAGAGACTCCTCCCCTCCCAAACAGCAGAGGGCCAAAGACTTGAGGAAAACAGGAGCACTGTACCCGCTTATACCCTCTTCCTTCAGCCAGCAATCTTTTTCCCCTCAGTGCTGAAGATGGAACCAAGGGCACAGGGCCATGTCCTCAGCCCTTTTTCTTAAATTCTGAGACAGAGTCTCTCTAAAACTGCCCACGCTGAGCTCAAATTTGTGGTTCTCCTATCTCAGCCTCCCAGCGTGCTGGGATCACAGACTGAAATGCTGCTTTTCCCAGCTTTAAAGGAAGTGTGAGTGGATCCTGTGGTTTCAAAGCACACCCAAACCAACTCTATACCCATGTAGTTAAAAGACACTGGCTTTCCCTTGGAAAATCATCTCACAGAAGGACAGGGCCAGTGATAAAAGCACAAGCCCTACAGTCACTTAGGGAGCTTTGTCAATTTCATGATGATAGCATAAGTTTCTGACAGCTTGCATGAGGCACTGTCCCCATGACAGCTTCCTAAGGTCCCCAAAGTGATACCCAGAATTTCTGGGTATGTATTGCTCCCCCACCTTAGTGGGAGAGCTGGTAAAGTGGACTGCTTTATGTATTAAAGCACAGAAAATAGCCTCCCAATTCATAACTTCTTATCCCTTTAGGAAACATCCTTATGATGGTGACATGGCAGTTATTTTTCTGAAATTGATAAAAAATGTCTTACAATAGCCATGTTTTTAAGGCAAAAATATTGTCATGGTTGAGCTGGACTGTCAACTTGATTGGCCAAGAGCCATCCAAAGCATTAGTAAAGTACACTTTTGGGTGTGTCTGGGTGGGTCATGGAAGCATGACCTTGGGACAATGTTGGGACATGACCTTGGAAAATATCTGGTCCCTGGCCCATTCCTCTGGCACTGTTCCCTGGCTCTGCCTCCCAGCCACTATGAACTAACCAACTCTGTGCTGCCATGCCCTCCTTTCATGATGTTTCTGCCTTGTAGGCAGCTGACCATGGACTAACTTCTGAAACCATGAGAAAAATAAAATCTCCTCCTATAGTCATGCATCAGGTATTTTGTCCAGGAATGGTAAAGCTAATTAATACAAGGATGAGACCATTTCTTATGTAAAAGGGGGGGGGGTGAGCATGAAAGTTTGCAAATAACTTTTCTTCTTGAGCAATATTCATTAGTAAGACTGGAAAAACTAAAATATTAACTTCAAATATTGTAGATTTTTGTTCATGTGGTACACTGACATCACTTCATTGGCAACAGTATCTAGGTGGGAGCATAAAATGGTATAGCCTTTTAGGAAGATAATGTGCACAATCTACACAAATTTTAAATGTTAACCCTATCTGACCCAGCAATGCTACATTAAAGACTATTTCCTACAGAGTACTCATCCACATGTAATTGTTATATCAAAAATATTTGAAGAAGCACTGTTTAGAATAACATGATACTGGAAATCAGATGGTGAACTGTTGAAATTATAATACATTCCTACCATGGATAAGTATTCAACTAAAAAGAAAGTATTCAACTAAAAAGAAAGGGTAGTAAGAACCAGGACCATGAGGCTGAAGTAGACAGACTAGTAGATGCACTCAGAAAATTGTTTTTACAAAGTTGTTACTGTGCATATATAACCCTCTGAGAATTCTGTGTTGAAGGACTATAGGACCACCCAAAGGGCCTGTGATAAAGTGATGCCTGTGCCTCTGGGACAAGAATTCAAGGCACTAGAGCACAGAGCACGAACTGCAGCTGTCACTTCATCACTAACCTCTGACACAATGGTTTCGCCACCTGCTGCGCAAGCACAAGGACCCAAGTTCAATCCCTGGTACCAAAAAAAAACCAAAACACTAACCTCTGGCACCTCTGCAACTGAATACGGCATGCTGTCGAGGATAACACTTAAGAGCGTGGATTCTGAACACATGCCACCTGCCTTCAAGTACCAATTTTACATACTTGCCCAAGATGATCCCAGACAAGTTATCTGACCTCCATACCACAGTTTCTTGAGCTGAAATATGGTATTAACACTGCCTATTTCAGAGAGCTGTTGTGATGTGTGTAAAGAACTTAAGCCTGGAACACAGTAGTCCTCACATTTAAGTACTGCAGTTATTAATTTATATATACTTTTTCATGTAAGTTAATTTTAAAATAAATTAATTTTCAAAGACAACTAGATTTATAAGTACTTACATGGAAAGGTGTCTCCATGGTAAAAATTTTTTTAAAGTTATAGAACATAAACAATGTAATAACATTTTTAAAAGTACACCAATATAAAAGGATCTAAGCAGGTCTACCCTAAAAGCATTAGCAATGATAATTTATGAGAGCACCAGAAAGAGGTAAAGAAGACACCAGTTTAATATCCTACATTCCTCTCTACTGTTTGAACGTCTAATCATAAGCATGTACAAACTCATGTGTATGGGAGACATAAAACAGAGTCCACAGACCACCAAAGCCTCCCTCCACTGAGGAAACCAGTCTAGCAATACATAACACTCTTTTCACCCCCTGGAGAGGCAGAGGAAGCAGGTCCAACTGAAATGCCAGCATTCTGACCCGTAATTCCACTTGTAAGGTCAGAGCTGTGCAGACATTTGCCTCGAGAGCAAGACAGAGCACACAAGATCTAGAACATGAAACACAGAATACAATGAGAACACAACAGTGTCCTCTGGAGTTGTGCAACAGGATAGCCATGGGATTACACAAGTCCCTTCTTCAAATGAGCAAAAGAACTGTCAGAGCCCTAGCACAGCTGGCCCAGTGGAGCTCTGGCTGGCTTCCAGCTGCCACTTGCTCCCTTCATGCAGGACACAAATCACATCACTGTACACAGGCCCTGGTTAACAATCCCTCATACTAAGCTTAGGTCACTAACAGGCCTCTGGCACTGCCACTAACCTTACTAATCAGAAGGCACCTCCTCTGCTGAGTGGATCTCCATGGGAAGGAGAAGGCCAAGCCAACCCAGTCCAATCTTTGAAACTCACTAGCCAATTGCCAATGAAGTGCAGAAGGGAGGGAGAAAAAGGGAAGAAAACAGGCCACAAGTGTTTCTTTAAGGGAAGGTCCTCCCCGTGAGAAAAGGAAGAGGGGGAACCAAGTGTTAGCTCTTAACAAAGACATTATCAATAGAAGGTACTACCTAGACTATCAATAAAAGATTGTCGATAAAAACATTATCAATAAAACATGCAAACCAGAAAGGGCAGAAGAAATTTTAAGCAAAGGTATGGGTGGAAATGCATTACAGCATCTGCTAACAACGAAAAAGCCACATGGCCTTGGCTTTGTCGCCTTAGTTAAAAGCAACAGGCATACTCATTGCCTTGTCCCCCAGTGGGATTATGTCTCCCAGGACTTAAACTTGGGCTTCCCAAAGCCAGGGTTATGAGCACGCAGCACGGGGCATTCCTCCTTTTGAAGGTCATGTAACATTCCTGTCCAATAAATGCCAGTAGGACTTTCCAATGACTCTCTTTTCATCAAACAAAACACACCGCCAAACATGCCTGGGAGAAGGGGCGAAAGGTGGGTGGGCCAATCTGAGAACCACTGATTTATACAGGAGCAAGCTAATGTGTCAGCTGTACTTAGTCTCACAAGGAAGACAAGGTTTAAGAAAATGAGCCACAGGCTCCCCAGACATTCCATCCATACCTTTGGGCTTCCAGATTCCCTTAGGCTCTGTCTTTATCTAGGAATACCCTCTCCCATTTCTTCTGCCTACTTAACTGTCACAATCCCTTCTCAGTTATGTTCAGATATCAGTCACCTTCTCCAGGGCACAGGTGCATCAAGGGTGGATGCCCATATCTGCCTCTCCTAGGGCTATAATCAGTGACCCCATCCGAGGTCTTCCGAGTTCCCAGTTCACGCTGGCACCCACAGCACACTGCACATGCCTAATGCACAAACCCTGAACATATTTAACATGTGAGTGAGTTCTGAAGCTCTGTGAGGGCTGAGAACCCTGTATTCCCCAATGGAGACCCCATAGCTGGCACCATGGCTGGCACACAGGAGAAACTCCCACATCTGTAAATACTGCACAGGCATAGCTACAAGGGCAACCACCACTTGTTAATACGTCTGGGCAGGGCCAGTTTTCCCCAAACACTCCTCTCCCCCTCATCCAAGGGCACCTCCCATGGGTGCGGCTTTGGCAACTGTTTCTCAGAGCAACACTGTGGTCTCCACCCAGCCCTCATACAGAAGCGCTGCACAGGACATGCTAGTGTAGTCCTTTGGCTACTCCAAAGTAATGTGAGGTTTAATAACACATACTCTCCAATTTGTCTTTCATTTTTATTCTCTTTTCCTTTTTGAACCAAAGGTACAAGCTACTCTCTTTCGGCTAGTTTCTTCTGGCTAGCTAGTGACTCCTTGACAATGGGTTTCTGTCAACAGACATACACTTGTACACTCCTTTCCAGAAGTGTGAGCAGGTTCTACACTCTGTGAGGACTTTCTGAGGGGCTTGAGAAGGCCTCTGCTCCTTCACAATCTCCAGCAACAACATCTGTGTGACCCATACAATTCCCTAAAGATATTACAAAGCATCTTTAGAGATGAGGTTATGGGTGATATCATGACCAATGTTTCTAACTTCCATCTTGAACTCAAAGTCCTCCATAATAATTTCTTATGCTTATAAACCACTTGATCATTTATATGGCTTCACAAAAATGATCTCACTTGCTGATAATTACATTGTGAATAAACACTGTGAATTGATAATTACATTGTGAATAAAAACAAGTAGTATTATCCCTGTTTATTTAGCAGGAAATTAAAGCTTAGAACTCTTCTTATACAAAAATGATAAAGACTCCAAAGAAAGACCAGCAGTACTAACTTAGTATCCAGTACACCTTGTAGTTGGTCTTGGGAATGCAGCACCCAAGTATGGGCCACACAGTGTCCTTCTCACCTGAAGATGGACAGCATGCAGCAGGATCTGGTTGGATTCACTACTAGACATGGACAAGGACCTGAACAAATCAGGAGGTAGATTGCCAAAGTTCTGCAGATAAGGACATTAGGTACACAGAACAAACTAGACAGTCCTTCAAACAAATACCAAAGCAGGACCGTCACGACCTGTCACATTTTATTTGAGCTCCAGCAGTCAGTTCATTTTCTGAGCCTTAACTGTCATCATTTAAAAAGTAACAACCTGGGCCAAGGATTTAGCTCAGTGGTTCCACCACCTGCCCTGCAAATGCAAGGACCTGAGTTCGATCCCTTGTGCCAAAAAAAAACAACAAAAAAAGGTAACAACCTATTCCACCTACCTTATAAAAGGCTAAAAGGTTCAAACAGGACAAGTAAGAAAGCATTCCAAATAGTAAAAAGATCCTGTATAAAGGGAACAGGGTATTATCATTCTACATACAAGAAAGTGATAACTTAAGCATTCAAGTCATACTTTGTCTATCTTCCTTCACAGGGAGGTCAGAATTGTGTCACCATCAATAACTCATCTAAAACAAAGATCACCTGAAACAAAAGACATACTCAGTCTGACCACGAAACGGAAACTGCACAATGGTATTATTGTCAGCTGTCCATTGTACTGCCACCGATCCATCCCTAAAGGACGGGCAGGTCTCTCCTTTTATGTTCTACTTTCACAACCTGCTCCTTCCCATAATATGAATGCACAGTTCTAAACTACCTTTCCTAAGTGGAATTCAGATCACCTGACAACCATTACCGCAAGACAGCAAGGACCACTTCAGCTATACACTTAAGGCAGGTGGCTGGAGTCCCAGCTTCCTGGAAACACCTTGCTTTGCTGAGTCCCACCTCACAATCCCTTCCAATATGCCCTGCTACAGGGAGGGGCTGGAACACCACTCAGGTTCTCCACAGGAAACATGGTCAAAGGCCCAAGCCAGCACACTGGTTTAAAAGCATCCACTACCCAACTAGTATCACTGCATCCACATCCAATGGAGGTGCCTGGTCTTAAAAAGAGGTAACATGTGCTGGCCATACTTACTATGAATTCTGTCAACTGCTTGGCTTTATGATAATAAACACTCCGGACACACCCTAGCCCCACAGCACCACCAACAACCCAAAACAAAACAAATGAACAACAAAAGCACTGCTGGGAAAATGCTGTAATACAGTGGTTAAGGTTATCTGGCTGGAAATCTGACAGCAAATCACAGCTCTACAACTCGTTATACTTGTGACCTGGACAAGTATAACATTTCTGTGCCTCGATTTCTCATTTAGAAAATGGGAATGAGAACAGTACCATATCATGCAGTTGTCAGGAGCGCTGAATGAAATGATACATGCGCAACCTTGGCCCACTGCCTGACACATAGTAAATTAGAGTTCAAAAAATGTTTACTAATATCATAAAATCAAAGTACTAACTATAATGGTTTATATTATCACAAAATATGGTGGCATGAATCATTTGAAATCAAATTAACATCAGTATTGTGGTTAAAGTGTAAGTGCAAGAATCTTCCCATTGTGTTTAGTGAGACACACACAGAGAAAGGGCAGCACTTGAATCTAATGTTCATCAAATATGCCACAACAGTTCTCCTTGCAAATATAAAAATTATACAAAAATGTACTTCAAGAACTCCACTTGGAGAGTGACAAAATTTCAGGGACAGACAAGAGAAGTTATTTATTACACAAAGCCATTCAGCAAATATCCCATGGTTATCAGAAATGGATGATATGGAAAAGAGGGGCTCTCAAAACACTTTTGTACACATACTGGTTTTTGTTTCTCATTTTAGAAAGGGGTTAATGCTGATGCTTAGAAAAAGATATTTTTAAAAAATTAAACATGAGAAAAACTACCATTTATCAGGTACCTTTTCTTTCAAATCCTGCTTAAAACATGCAATTGTCCAAACAAATTTTAAGTATTCCAAAATAATAAGAAATCACAAAACTCAATACCAAAATAATTCATGTGTTGCAACCATAATTACTTATAGCTTTAAAAACAATTATTCTTATAGAAAATCCTGGTAAATTGCTTAAAACATTTTCCTTCTCAGTTAATCTAGAAGGGAAAAAAAATGAAAATTCTGATCCATTTGATGTCCCCATGCCTAAAAAAGACGTTCCCTCCATCAATTACCTACATGCAAATAATCTGAAATGCTTTTATACAATGGCTACATTTCCTTAGCTTAGGAGCTCTTTCTTCTACCTTCACCTCATTTTCATTTTCACAGCTATTTCTGTGGAATAAAACTATGGAATGCTTTTTTCTCTGTTTCTACCCCACCCTACCCGACCCTTTCTTTGCAGGTCTTTGTCTGATCTACTCTAGAGAATCACAGCCAGAAGGAAAATGGCAAGGGATAGCAGGGAAAGGAGAGTCTGATTTTACCCTCAGAAGCCATTTCTCAGGTGGAAAATAAGAATGTCATGCCATGATGACATTCTGCCTTGTGTCAAAATGATTAATACTCCTAATTTTTTCCAATTAGAGAAGTAAATGCAACCAGTCAGTGAAATCTGACCAATCTTACACAGTATGGTCAGTGAGTACTATAATTGGGATGTGGAATGAGATCTAAATTGATTCTTTTCCTTTTGACAGCTCAATGTAATACAGTTTCATCCCTGAGCTTTTTTCCACAACAAAAAGAAATCTTTCAAAAATAACTAAGTTATTTCCAAATCTGACCCTATTAACCAATATTTTATTTGAATTCATACAATGTAACTCAAAATTAGAGAAGAGTTTAGTTAGTTCATTTGAAAAAGCTAATGACTCTGGAAAAGCCTTATTAGGGACAGGAGGAGTTAAGAGTATTTATCAAATACAAAAAATCACAGAACCAATCTCTATAGGAAGTTGCTCAAAAGCTTCAAGATATAGTAACACATAAAGCTGCAAATGTAAAACTATCCAGCAGAAGAAACCAACACAAACACAAAATATCTTGCACATTTCACCTCGGTTACCTAAACACAGACCAAAACTTTCAAGTACATAATATCCTAGATGAGTGAAGAACCTTTTAGAGCTTTCAATGATACGAACAGCCTGCTGTGTGCAGCACACATACCACAGGTTCGCCACCATTGTCCTAGACATTCCACTGACATCTAGTCACAGTACTCAAGGAAATCTTCAACTTACATTTTAGAATTTGAAGAGAACTTGGAACTCAACCAACTCTTACATTTTATAGCTTAGGCTCTAAATATAAATATAAATGTGTTGCCTGAGTTCACAGTTATTATTTAAGAACCAAAATTCAAACCCTAGCTCTTACTTTCATAAGATAAAACTCCTTTAACCATTGCAGGTATTTTATAGGTATTTTATAGAATGATGGCATCAAACATGTTTTTCACACACAAACAGCTTCGTTACACCAATGGTAATGCATTCTGGAAAATGCAATAATTCTCTAACAGGAACCTAGAGGCTGGGCCTGGAGGTGTCCAGTGGTAACTAAAAGCAGGACAAAGCTCGCCATCTCTGCCTCATTTTATATCTGCCTCCTTTATTCCCTTAAAACTTGGGGTCAGATCACTGCTCAGCTCTGCACATGGGCACGTTAATCACTTAGGAGTGTCTGTTATACAAGGCTGTTTACCCCGAAATCTACAGACCCTATCTCATCCCCCTTCAAGACTGAGGACATCAAGATAACAGGAACTAAAGTCATTTGCATGATTTGCAGGGACATCCAATGGCCAGCCTTTACAAGGTCCAGTTCTAGGCTCCATGAAGTGATGCCTACAAGTCTCCAGTCATTGTGTCCTCAACCTGCAGTCACCTCACAGCCCAGGAAAGCAGAGCCTTGCAGACCCCCATGGGGACCCCCCATGATGAACTTGGTCCCCAAGCAGGAGCCATTACCCATGACAGAATCCAAGGCTGCCGCCCAAGCAGGAGCTGTCATCTCTTGATGGAACCAAATTGCCCCTCAAAGGATGATGGCTCTCCCAGAATCTCCCAGAACCAGTCCTGAGATGCTGATCAACCAGACCAGGACTTGACCAAGATTACCTACACTGAGAGCTATGCACACTCCCCAGCTGTGAAAACCCTGATCTTTGTTTCCCTTTTCTATTAAAACCCCAAAGCCACTGTCAGCCCCTTGAAAATAAATCTTGAATCTCTTTATCTGTCCTTGCCTGGCCATGCTGACTGTCTCAGTTACTTTTTCATTGCTGAAACAAAATATCTGACACTCAAAATTAAAGGAGGAAAAGTTTATTTCAGCTCACAGTTTGTACAGGTTTCGGTCCATAGTCAGCTGGCTCCAAGGCAGGGTGGCATAGCACAGGACACGGCAGAGAAGTAGTCTACTGCAAAGAAGGCAAGCAGCAGCAAGCAGCCAGCAGCCTGCCTGTCTTCTCTCTCTCTCTCTTTATACCCCATGCAGGCTATAACCCTATATTGATTGGTGCCACCCACACCCAGGGTGAGAGTTCCATTATCCATACCCAGAACTATGCTCATTCCAATCAGTTAACTAATTTAGCACCACACACCCTAATCCCAGTAACCCATGCCCTAGATCCAGCCAGCTACACAAAGCCCACCTATGAGCACATAAGGCCTTGGGGCAACATCTAGATACAAGCCATAACCCTAAATACAGCCCCTCTCCTACCCTTCACCACCTCTTGTCTCCTTGGTGTTATGGGATGGGTGGCTAAGCCTAGTCTGCCAGGACCCCTGGAACCAGGATTCCCAAAAACTCTATGACAATTCATATCCCCCAAAATAGGAAGATTTATTCACCAATACTTAAAGCAGAAAGATGTTAGCTCACTGGAACAATGCAGGCATCAATTTTAAATCTCAGTGTAACAGAACTGTAGATTTTACTTGCAGAACTCCATTCTCATCTCAATGCAGTCTACCAACTGAGTAGTTTTCAAACTGTGGGTTCCACAGTAAACTTTTTTGTTTCTTGTTATATAGAACCTCAAAATAGCCCATAAATGCAGCATTTTATCCTAATAAGCTCATTTTATAATTTCAATTTTACATTTGTTCATTACTGAGTCACTGAGAACAGTGATCAGAGTTCCTATAAATCCGTGTCACACCACTATGTAAATGACAAAGGTATCGCTTCTTCCCAGCTAAGACATCCCTCAGCCAGTCATCATGGCACAGCAAAACCTGTAATACCACACATGTGGCGTAACAGACCACTTCTAATAAGATGTCCTAATGAATAAGGCCCTTCTAAGAAAAAAATTAAAAATGGAAACTAACTATTGTAGACTGTTCTTTAGGATGGCATATATTTTTATATTTTGTGTGTTAAACAGTAAAATGGAAATACTGTTTCTCGCCAATGGCCACCTGCATATTTGGTAGGAGCTTTGTTAAGTGAGATTTTGTTTTGTCTTGGTGGTACTGAGAATCGAAACGGTGGCATTTTCACTGAGATACACTCTGAGCCTTTTTATTATTTATTTTGAGAAGGATCTCACTAAGTCACCAACTTGCCCAGGCTGGGCTCAAACTTGTTATCTTCCTGCCTCAGTCTCCCAGAGCTGGGATTACAGGCATGCCCACCATGCCCAGCTGTCTCTGACTTGTAATCCCAGGACATTCTGAAAAAAAAAAAAGTGATAGGAAGTTTTTGCTGCACAGTTGGAAAAACACCGAAAACATACAGGAAGCACTAAAAATGCCTAAGATTTAGTATTAGTCAGGAGATTTTTCTACAATTGACAATTACATGGTGGCCACAGCATATGACAAACAGATGTGCCGGTGCATCATTTGACATTTAAATAGAGTCCAGCAAAAATATGCTGTTGTAGAGTTCACTTGTAAATATTCCACTAAAACTTTAGACATGTACATACTGACACAAATTAAAATTTTTATATTTTTATCATAAATGCATTATTGGGCTGGGGATTTAGCTCAGTGGTTTTGCCGCCTGCTGCGCGAGCACAAGGACCCAAGTTCGATCCCTGGTACCAAAAAAAATTTAAAAATAAAAAAAAAAACCATTATAAATTACAATCTAAGTAGTAAATATGCTAGAAGCAAAAGATATAATAGTTTTTTAAACTTCCACTGAACTTCATGAAGTTCAGTGGCCAGCAGCTTTCTGCACGAAATAACACTCATAGCCTTTTAGTTTTTATTTTCTACCTGGATTTTTTTATGGCAATTTCACATGGTCATAGAACGAACAAAACCATGATATGCTTCAGATTTTATGTAACTAATTTCACATAATTTTGACAAATTCCATCACTTCTTTGACAAACATCTGTCTTTGGGTAGGTACTTTGGGAGATGGGTCATGCCCTGCCCTGGCCAGTTCGTCCTCATCAACGCAGAATAGCCTGATTTACACGTTCTGGACTAGCTGGTATATAATGTTAACAGTAACTACAACATGCTGAGCTTAAGAGTTTTCTCCCTCATCCAAGGAACCCATTTACTCACTGATTCAATAATTACTGAGCCTAGACATTATCTCTGCGTTACCCTCTAAGGAGAGCAAAGCAGAACAAGACACAACAACTGGTCTCAAAGTCTTCATAGCCTCTGGCAAAGGTAGACAGTTCAAAAACAGCAAAGCCACAGATGAGGAAAGGAGGGCAGTAGTTTTCACTTACAGTGAGAGGAGTGAAATGGAATCCTGGAGGAGAGACACTGCAGTTAGGTGTTCCAGGTGATTAAGGAAAGGATGGTCAGCCCAGGCACGATTCCAGCAAATGCAGAGACCTATAGTCCTGAAGCACCATGGCCCCTCTAAAGAGTGGCAGGTGGATTCCTGGGATGGAGAACTGCTTGGTAGCAGACTGACTGCAGACAGGTATCAGTTCAGGAAGGGCTCTCTGCCCCATCAAATGACTCTGGACTCTAGATTTCACTGCAAAGAAAACACTGAACATTTTGTTTTGCTTTTACCTGGTTGAACCACTTCAACAAATCTGTCTTTTGTAAAAGATCACTTGTGGCTTCCATGCAAAGCACATACTACACAAGTGACTGGAGGAAGGAGATAAATTAGAAAGCTACAGCAAGAATTCAGACAAAAGAGGTATCTCTCCAGCATACCAAGGAGCACAACAGCTTCTTTGCTATGCAGAATGAGGCTTCCCTGAGCATGTGGGAGCAGAGTGAGAAGCTCCAGGTCTCCCTGGACCAAGGGTTTCCAACATGGGAACCACAGCCTCAGAGCTCACAGTTTCCATGGTTCCTGGGTTAATGTTGATCCTCCCTCCCTCTAGCTCACCTCTTTCTAATCACTCCTATCACGGTGGACTTGCTTCTTATGCCAGGGCTCCTCTCTGTCCCTGGTCAGATTTGGCTAAGTCCATCCTCATGAATGAACAATTCTATTTCTTTTTTTTTTGGTACCGGGAATCGAACTCAGGACCTTGCGCTTGTGAGGCAGGCGCCAGAACCACTGAGCTAAATTCCCGGCCCACGATTCTATTTCTTTCAGGTCACCAGACACTGTTCGGTCCTTGGGTCTTGTTTCCCTGTGCTTCCTACTCCCTGCATCCATCTCCACCCCGAGGCCCCTGGTAGCCCCTGTAGCATCTCTGTGTTCACCGACTCTCAGCAGTGCTGGAGTAAAATGATGGATAGGGACTTGTTTCAAACAACACTGGCATTAATACCAGCATCTGGCATAAAAGGAAAGCATCATTACCAATTTTTTTTTTCAGCACTGTTCATAGAACTCCAAATCCTGGGGCTACCATTCCTGATTTTGGTCCTAAGTTTTGTGTGTATATAGAAGTGTGCTACCATGAGAGAGGCCGTAGCTTCTAACTCAGTGACAGACTTGAGTCTAAATTTTAGCCCTTCCAGATGGATCTCCTTAAATAAATGACCCGTTATCGGGCTAGAGAGTAGAGTATGCATGGTGCCAAGCATCAGGCCTAGTGCCTGCTAAGTATTCACCTTAAGGTAGTTTTGCCTTTGCTTGTCCACTCTTCACTTTCTGTCATTTAAATATGTACTATAATTTTTATTTATAGCTCAGAAAATCTCTTTAATCAATATGAATCCCTCTTTCTTCCTCTGCCCCATCTTAAAAGAAAACCACCAAAAAAGACAAACCATTGTCCAGAACATTTAGCATAGGTCAAGTGACAGGAATGAATGGGGGCAGAGAGGGGAAAGAGGAGGAGGAAATTACCCAGAAGGAAGAGGAAGAAGAGTTTCCTGCTATTTAAAGTACAGTTCTACTCAGGTGCTTATATTGGACAACTGAAGCAGCTGGTGACTCATGCCTATGGGAAGATCTTAAAATGAAACTTTATTCTTTTGTACAAGTTCTGAATTTTCCAGGATACGAGACACACTCTCCTCACCGCTGTTTCCTCAGGCACACAAGTGAATAACAGTATCACGATCCCAAGACTTATCTTCATTTTAAAGCTTGAGAGGGAAATATTTACCTTAATCTTTACACTGATTTCTCTGTGGTATGTGTATACACTGCTTTGCTAAGAGAATATTGAAAAACAAATTGGTTGTCTCACAACTCCAAAGTTGGAGTCCTAGTCAAGGTCCAGCAAGGTTGGTTCCTAGTGAGGGCTCCCTTCCTGCCTTGCACTATTTGACCTTCTCACAGTGTGCTCACGTGACCTCCTCAGTACTGCAGGTGGACAGCAAGCAAGCTCTCTACTGTCTGTTCTCAAGAGGACACTAATCCTATCAGACCACCGCCCAGCCCTGTGACTTCACTTAATCTTAATTACTTCCTTTCTCCAAACAGAAGCCACACCCGGCATTAGGTCTTCTATATGGGAATTTGAGGGAAATACACTCAGTCCACTCCCAAAAATAAGCAATTATCCCCCAGAAGTGTTAAACTTCTTCAGGTTGTTGACTGCCCACATTGGAAGGTTTCTCTTGCATAAATTATCCCAGGGCCCACAGTCTCAAAGGACAGAGTTTCCAGAACAATCCGAAATGAGCAGGGACACCAACATCAGTCTTCCGAGCAAGCATTTTATGGAAAGAACACCTCTTAGGCGGATTCAACTGAAGCTATTTTTCAAACAAGGATTAGGACTCGTCTTCAAAGACATGCCCCAAGGCCATGTGCAAGAACAGCTTCACAGTGACTGCTGGGAAATGAAGAGGGCAGGAACATCACAAGTAATCAACCTGGCATAGCAAGGAAGGCCACTTTGAAACTCTGGAACACTTGACGTCCTAGACACAAAAGACAAGCTAAATGCAAGCTATCCAGACTCAGCTTCCTCTAATCCTAAGAGAAAACCCCATGCAAAACTAGTGATTGGCTTGTAAAAGGGCTTATATAATTTTTTCTAATTAGAATAGAAATTCGTGCTAATTTTAAAAATTATTAAAACATAAAAAGTGAAAAAGCTCATCAATTTTAACTACTGTTTGTAATAACAATGTAATATGTAATCTACATTCCAATTCTTTCTTTATTTTCCCATTTTTAAACTCATGATCATAATTTTTATATAATGTATATCTCTATTTCCTCTAACTTGAGCCCAAGAACATAGACACTTGGTCTTTGGAATCAATGTCTATAAATTATTGGCAGGAATAGTAAAAGAAATTTTGAATACAATTAATACAAACTTAGTTCTCTTAAACTGGGGAAGGGGCAAACATTTATTATATGTGCAATTCTGCACAATTCTATCATACATTTAGTGTTGTTCGTGAAGACTCCTAGGAAATGATTCAGAGATTTCTCATTATTCCTCACAAAACTGCTACTCCAGGTTCCGGGTTTCCCTGATTCTTCAAGAGGAGATGGCTAAACCCTGACCTGTAACTCCTCACTCAACTTTGGCTGCCTCTGGAGAATAGAAAGCAGGCTCTCTCCTGGCCCCAGGATAAAGGATAATGTTTTATTCAGGACCTGGGGTGGGGCTATTTTTAGTTGTCCCTCATCCTTGCATGCCCACTGTCCCAAACCTATCTACCTCTGGTAGCCAATGACAGACAAGATCTTCCATTGTGGAGGGGGAAAAAAAGGCACATGGAAGCAAATCTCTAGATTTCTGCATAAAAAATTCAGGGAGATATTTTTAGCTTAATGTCCACTAATATTCTAATAAAATTGGAAAATAAACTGCTTGGTTTACAAAAATGTTTCACAACTTTGAGAAACAGTTATCAAATTCACCTGGGAAGGCTTTCAAATTTTGTATCCACAAGGGTTCTCACCAACAGGCCTCCCAACCAGCCTCTAGCCTTCTCTCTCTGGCATATTCACAGAGAACCTAAATGGGGATGGAGAACAAATGTACATGTGCTGGTAGTTTCCAAATGCTGCTCAGGGAAATGTCACACTCCCCTCTCTTCCTTACCAGCTGAGAAAACGCCATGTTTCTAGATTTAGTTGTTTTCCCTCTTCCATAGGAATGCAAACATGATCACTAGTGCAATTGGAGTCTTGGACCTCTCTGCATTGCTAAGTACAGGGCTGTGGGTTCAATTCCACATTCAGGTCTTCCTTCAAAGTCTGGTTGATGTGCGCAGCACCAAGCCAAAGTTTCTGGTTATAAATCGTCACACACTGTGGAGCAAGGTTGGAGGGCAATTCAAAGGAGATCATGCCATATCCCACACTGTTTCTTTTTCTGTCACCAACAGACTGCCAGAAAAAGTACTATACCCAGGAAGCTTTGTAACAGCATTTTCAAGGCACCCACAAAACCACTTTCCTTAGGAAGACCCCTGCACGCTTCTCAAAGATAAGGCAGCCAGACTCCTTTCCATTTACTCTCCCACAAACCTTCCTGTGCCAATTGTTTCTCAGTGGAAACTGACGGAAAGAGAAAAGAGCAGAGATGCATCAAGTTGAATGTCCTGACCCAACTCCTAAACCGGCAGGTGAGGGGCAACATCTTCCTGCAATGCATCCCGTCACTGAGGTCACTGAGGCCACTGCTGAACAAGGGAAAGCAGAAAAGAGCTACCAACTGCTTTTGTTTCCTTCCCCCCACCAGCTTTATTGAGGTATACTTGCCAAAAAGGAATTATATATGTTCAAGGTATACAATATGTTTTGATAGACATATGCATTTTGAAACGATTACCATAGGTAACTAATTCTGATTTCCATCATCTCACAAAGTCATCGTAGTCCCGCTGTAGTGAGAACAATTAAGATCTATTCTCAGCAAATTTCAACCATGACACATTATAAACTTCAGTCACCATGCTGTATCAATTCATTTTCTTAATCCAGTTCTACCTGCTGTGGGGAAATATCTCTCAAATTCTGGCAACAGACTTTCTGTCAAACTTCATTTATAACAGAGTTAGTGTTTGCCTTTCTGTACATTTATTGGTATTTTAATTGTTAGTTATGAGAAGCTATAAAGTATTAGAGGATGGGAACCAAGTGCTATTTCAGGTTAGGATTCGTTATTTCAAATCACCTTTTTCAGGATTGCAACAGTGTAACTTTAATAATTCGAAAATTGATCTTGTGATCCTAAGTGGTATACATGTTTACTACACACACACACACACACACACACACAGATGTCTATCTGCACAAATCCATTGCTTTGGTTCTTTAAGCATTTCCCATTTTTGGATGTGTATATGTACTTGCATGCTATTAAGGGATGTATAAATCTTGTTCATTAAAGTATTATTTGTGCATTTTTTTCACCATCCTTTTGAGGAAATCACACAATATCTGACATGAAACATTTATTTGGGCGAAAACTGTCACAGAAGTAGAAATAACTATTGCCTCAGCCAGGCAATGCACTAGTGGGAAACAAGACCATAAAATTTTGTTTAGTGCCAACTCTACATGGACAGCTAATATTTATCACTTTGGAGTCCTCTGTACCCATATTAACAAAATACTCTGAGACGCTTGCTCTTTAGATCTTTAGAGTCTGTCACTTTAAAAGGACAGGCAGACTATAAATCAAATTACACCAGGCTCATCGAGGTCCACTGTTTCACTCATCACACAAACCCTGAGACTCTTACTCACTCTTTGGCCCAGAACTTATCTCCCTTGCTCTAGGTCCACTTTCTCCTCCATGTTGACATTTGGATGTTTTAAATTCGAGGTGACCAAACAAAACCCTTACTCTTACACCACGTATCTGTGCTTCCTGGAAAACAAACTCTCAGTTCTTGAAGGAATGGCATCTGTGTTCACTCATGTGCCCAAGCCAGAAACCAGGACTATCTGCTATCAAATATGTTTGTGACCCCCAAAATCAACATATTGAAACTCTAATCCTCAAAGTGATGGCATTTAGAGATGGGCCCTTGAGAAGTAGAGGCCATGAGGGTGGGGCCTCTGTGACAGAATTAAAGACAAGTAGGACAGCTTGCTTTCTCTCCTGCCCACCCCCACCCAACCCGGAGGATCAGGAAGCTAATCAGTCAGCATCTTGATCCCGGACTTGGTCTCCAGCCCTGTGAGACATGTTTCTGGTGTTTCTGTCGTTTAAATTATCCAGCCTATGACACTGTGGTTATAGGAGCATGAGCCAACTAGGACAACATTCTAAAGTTCTTTTCTTCAACTTCTCATATTCATACTTATCAAGCTTTGCTGTTTTCATTTCCTAAATCTCACTCCGATTCATTCACATTTCATAAGGCTGAGGATTGCTAACCTGGTTCAGGAATTTCTTTCTCATCTCTTACTGTAATAACTTTTCACCCATTTTTATGCTATTCCTTCTTCATAAGCAACAATGTATATTTAAGGTTTAATGCTGTTCATAAAAAAGAATTTACTGACAATATTCAAAAAAAAGTTATTCTCATTTTTTTAGTAACCACATCTTCTCTATACACTACACATTTTATGTAGTTTCAATAATAGTTTTTATTTACTTTGATTTCTCTTATCAATTACCCCTGGATACCTGGAATATATTTTAGAAAGTGTTATTTAGCCCATTTCATGATTATACAATAGTTTGATGTCCTCATACCCAAAACTGATTAAACTACTGCACACTCATTTATGCTGTTTTACAGACAGCAGGGCAAGTGACAACACTGTCCATAAAGTGTTTTGCTTCTATGGTTTTTTTTTCCCAATGTAAACTTAGAGGATTGGGTTATCAATTTAAATCTCCACCCATGACTACCCTTATCAGGCCAGGCAGTGTAATGGCTAAGACAACAGTCTGCATAAGACCTCTTGGGTTCAATTCTCTTCTGTGTGACCTTTGACAAGTTATTTGCTCCTGGCCCTATGGGTCAGTTTCCTTCGAAATATGAATGGTAATTCAATCTTCCCTCATGGAGTGTCATGAGACCTAAATCACAATACTGTAAGACAAGCTCTTAGAACTATGCTTGGAATGTTACAGGTGCTTGACAAAATTTATTTTATAGAATATATAAAATATATACTCTAATATATCTGTATATATCATCTTATACACACATATGTATATATCCTTTCCAGAAGGATCATGTTAATTTTCAATAAAATGAGAGGGTACTGGCTCTCAGTTTTATTGCAACTAAGTCACCAAAAGCCATTAACACTGTTTTGGTGATTTTTATTTAATCTAAGAGGTATCTTAGCACACTTTTTTTCTTTTAATGCCAGAGAATACATTTGATCCTTAAGTCTGAATTGTTTAAATGGAGATAGGCTTGGGGAACTGTACTTTTTTTTTTGCCTTATATACTCTGGCCAATTCAGCTTACCAGTTCAGACATTTTTTCTTAAGAAAACAAGTAACACAAGCCACCTTATTATTTTAAAAATAACCAGCAACACGGGGCCGGGGATTTAGCACAGCTCCACCACTCCTGCCTTGCAAGCGCAAGATCCTGAGTTCAATCCCTGGTACAAAAACAAACCCCAGCAACATTAAAAAGTACACAGGATGGTAGGTGATGATCCCACAACTGGCACTATAACTAACTCACTGTTACACTGATCAGAGAGCACTGCCAAAGGAAATGATAAGAGTGCAAAATTTACCATCCTCCAGTTGATCCCAATCCTTGCAAAAAGATCCTAATAGAAAGACACACACACAAACACAGACAACTTACACAATGTATGTGATGGCTTTCAATATTTGTTGAATGTTTAATGAGAAATATATATAAAAGACTTTCATTTACATTGAAAGAATGATAATTAAGCTCTAAGTCAAACACACACAAATACGTGACTATTTAAAAAAAAAATCAGCTACATCCCAATATCATGAAAGGAACTTAACACAAACCTAACAAGGTCTCACTTCTAATCCTTCAAATATCACACATGGGACAGAGGTCTTTTTGTTGTTGTTGTTTGTTTTGGTGGTATTGGGGACTGAACTTAGGGCCTTTGCAGTGGACTACAACCTCAGCCCTTGTAATTTTGAGACAGGGTCTTGCTGGCTTGCTAAATTGCCCAGGCTGGGCTCAAACTTGCCATTTTTCTGCCTCACCCTCCCAGAGCACACGATTACAGGTGTGTGCCGCCATGCCCAACTAGAGCAGCGCTCCAAAAACTACCGATGTGGGGCAGGATCAATTAAGTCACAGGGTCAGTTTCTTGACCCTTTTTTTTTTAAAAGAAGAAAGAACATCACACACAGAATATGGACAAATACAGGTTCAATCATATGTGTGGGGTGTTGTGTATATACCAGGTCAGGAAATTAAAGGGACTTCCTTCGGGAATGAGAGTCCAACAGGATTAAAAGCTACTGATCTAGAATAAGTCACTCAACTCTATGAAATTGTTTCCTCATCTCTTAACTGGAAATTACAATTCCACTTCAGAGGGCAGACTCAAAATAAATTCACATTTCTTCAACTATGAAACACTGATAATATACATACCAGTATTTCAGTTTATTTCCTTGGAGTTAAATATTTCTCATACCCAGGCTCATGGTTATGAGTCATTGGTAATGAGTGCAGCTAGAGATGGGAAAAGTTAAATTTCTTGAAATCTTATAATCTCCTTTGTGGTACCTAACATAAACAGCCTGGGAGGTGGAGGAATGGCAGCATCTCTATGTTACCATGGGGACCTTATAAAAGAATCACTAGTTAGGGAAAAAAGGGAAATACTTTTATAGGCTATTCCCACAGGAGGTCCCACCCTAACATCTGCACAACTTTTCAATGGTACTTGACTTGGAAATATAAACCAGTCCTCTTAAAGTTCAGAATTCTGTGTGTCAGGCTTTCAATGTCACAAACAATCCCAACCAGGACATCATTATTTAGGCTTACTTGTTATCTAGGTATAACATGGTACCACAAATAAGAAATACTTTAAATAAACAGTTAGCTAAGAAACTGAAAAAAGCTAAGAGTAAAAGTACTTACTCTCCAAACTCTTCCACATGAGCCACTGTTAAAGCAGCCTTCTGAAAAGAGACTCTAAATAGCCTAAAAAGAGGAGGCACTTCTGTCCCTAGAGCAGTTTTAGAAATGAATGTGGATCCCACTTGCATGAGTTAAAAAATCCACTTCCAGAGAAATACAAGATAGGAATATTTATGAGGACTCAGTGATATTGGGACGTTAATACCTTATTTTTTAAATGACATTCTTGTCCCTCACATCAGCTTGATCTCAGTTCTGCTTCTCATGAGGTTGATGAACTTTTTTCCTGGATTTCCTAGGACCTTTGAGAAGCTGCAGCTGCAGGTCAGGAAGACTCAGAGGCTCACCTGAGAATGCTGTGCATTAATGAATCCCTGCTGGACAAGGGAACACAAACAGCTGCAGTGGCTTTAACTTCCTCTGTGCATAATTCCCAGCACTTTAAGAAGGGGAGTACATGGTAGATGATGACACGCAAGAGGCACATGGTGACTATGAGGAAATCTGTGAGCAGATCAAGAACACTTTAGTCACTGCCCATGGAGCTCCTATTGGAGTGAGAATCAAACAGACTGAAAAAAGTGAGCAACCAGTACCCCAGTTCTGGCAGCTCGCCAGGTGGTTTCTGCTTACCTCTGATCTTTGAAACTATGTGCAATGTGTTAAGACAAAAGTGTCTCTCTCATATCAATCTCTACACAGTGGGATGCTGTCTGACCAAAGGACACATCAGGTTGGAAGAACTTTACAGAATTAGTACTGTGGAGAACCTTAGCACATGACCTAAAGGCTAGGACTCAGAAAGGTTTATGTGACCTACCTAAGGTCTCACAGATGGCAGCAGTGTCTAGACCAGGAGCAGGAACCAATCAGAATTGCTTGAGATAAATATTCCTAGTGTTGTGCTTACCAGTATGTTTTGTTGTGATTTTATTTTGGTGGTAGGGGGATGGAATGCAGGACCTCACATATTAGGCAAGTGCTCTATCCACCAGCTCTCCCTCATCCCTATTAGGATGTTTTTAATATGAGAAGGTTCCCTACCCTCAGGACTATGGCTTTATCACTACACCTTTCCTTGAAATCAGGACCACTCAGGAATGTGACTGAGTATACACTGTTTGAAGATCATTTACCAATTGCCCATGTATCAGGATTGAAAATGAATCTCTCTCCATAAGTATGAATTCTGTTTTTCTTTTTCATTTTTCCTGTACCAGGGATCTAACTCAGGATTTTGCACTCGCCTGGCAGGTGCAGTGCCACTGAGCTATATCCCCGGCCCTGTAAGTACAAATTTTAAGCAACATGTATATTGCTTGAAATGTAATAAACATTAAAAATGGTAAATAAGGAATGCACTGCATGGAGTGGTGACCTAGCCTGAGCAACTCAACAACTTGGAGACCTTTTCTCAAAATTTTAAAAATTTTAAGGGAGGTGGGGGGGGGGGGAGGCTGGAGATGTAGCTCAGTGTAAAAGTCCCCAGTACTGCAATTAAAAAAAAAAAGGAAAGGAAAGAAAGAAAGACAGACAACTGCAAAAACATAAAATTTACACAGAAACTTCAAGGATTCTTTTTTCTCTTTTTTATTAGTATATATTTACAATACATAATAAACACATTGACCATGGGGAATTGGTACATATACATATTGCATCTTCAGGTATTCTAAGTTACAAAGAATAATTTATGTCAAAGAATGAAAAAACTGAATTACTTCTATGTATACGTGATATTAGCCAAACATCTGTGCCCCAAAAATATTTCTTTGATATTTATAAGAACTAAATGAGAGAAACATACACACCAAGGTTTTTTCAAAAAAATAACTTGCAGTCTAAGCAGCTACAAATAGTACTCTCTAAAGTGAGAAAAAGTCCACATGTAAGTATCCTAGCAAAATTTTCACCACACACACACACACACACACACACACACGCCTAACAGATGGATTCTAAAAAACAGCTAAGCATTCCACAAACCAAATGCTCAAACCTTAATAATAAAAGATCATTAACATTCCTGTATATGTTATATTGCATAAGTGAGCGCAGCAGCAGTAATCTGGTGTAGGAGACCCCTCCAAGCTCTCACACTATCTCACTCAACTGCACACCCTTCTGCCTCCCTTACTCTGCAACCAAATCACAACCACTCCAAACCGAGGTGTTTGCTGCAGCCCCAAACATTTGACTGATAATATCCGGTTTGCCATTCCAGGAAATTCCAGAGTGGTTTTTTTAAGTCTCTGCCCACAGCTTGTCAAGAAATGCAGAAGCACTAACCTATACCAGCACCCCGGCTGTGATCTAGCACAAAAAGAAATCAAGAAAATAAATCCCACTCATAACCTGTATAATGTAACACTTGGAAGGAGGGAAACTTGACTCCAGCGGGACAGCGGTGTCGCCCTGGGTGGGCACTGCACTGAGTTTGAGGCCAGTTAGGAAGCGATGCTCTCTTCCTCGCTAGCTGAGTGGAGGCAAAGTCTTTCCCTCGCAAGGGTTAACACAGGCCTCCAAAATAGAAGAATAAGAAGCACTCTTTCCCAGTGGAGCGCCGGGCAAGGGCTCCCCTTGCAGTATGAAAAGATGGAAAGGTGGAAACCTTTCTCAAAGGTGGCTCCCGACAAACTATTGTCTTGCTAACCAGCAGTCACAGTCCAGAATGGAAGCTAATGTAAAACAAGGGGATGACTCTGTTTAATCATGCAGTCCTTTCAGTGGACTCCAAAGTCCCATTCCCAGGAGAAGTTGGGGGAAAATAAAATCCCTGTGACTCTGACCACCTGGAAAGGCTTTCCAGATTTTTTTAAATTGCAAGAAAATGAACTGGGAATATAAGCAGCTCTCTTCACATCATCTAAATCACTAGCTCTGTCCCCAGTAAAAACAAGTGCGCCAGTCGGTAGGACAGGGCATTACTGGAAATAAAGATTGTTAGTAAAATCCATAATGCTTTCTCCCTGTTAGACCTTCTGGGAGGTCGTAATTGCATTTGGCGCTTCAGGCTTGTCAGAGAGCCTGGCTTCTTAATAATCTCAACCCTAAAAGGAGTAACTGTCAAGGGGCGACCCAGCTGAAATCAAACAACAAAAACGGGAACTGTAATCCGCCTGAAAAGGGAGGAGGGAAAGAAAGGAGACTCCTGTATTCATCACTCAACATTAATGTCCTTTGTTGTTCACCTTTGCACAGAACAGCTAGCGCTAGCCTGTTCCTTTTTCTCCAAACACCAGTGGAAGGGTAGTGGGTTCCTGCAAGCTGTCCCTCGGCTGAAGACCCAAGCCTTCCACCCTCCTGCCACCGCCGCTCGCACTGCCGTCCTGCACTCCGCCCCCGCCGCGCTCACCCCTGCTCGCGGGGATGGCCACAAGTAAAAACATCCCTGAAATATCGGTTCCCCTCCAAAGACCAAAGAGCGGCGCAGCGCAGATGTTGAAACGCCTGCGCCCCTGCCCCCCGCACACCCCCCGGAGCCCCGGGAAGCGAGGGAGGGAGGCGGCTGGAGCCCAGCTCGCCCGTCCAAGGGGCTCGGCCCCATTCCGCACTCTGGAAAGGACGACCCCAGCCGGCCAGCGGGATTCTGCGCCCCTCAAAGGTGTGGGGGTGTCGGGGACAGCGGATTGCGGTCTCTCGCCACACCGCGAAATCACCGCAGCTCACAGGGTCTCCCCGCCGCTCTGGGCAGGCAGCGGATGCGGGGAGAGGAGCCCGCTCGGCTCCCCTTCCAACTTGACACCGCACTCCCGCCGCCGCCGCCGCTCCAAACTCCGCCGGCCGAGCCCGAGCGGGCCGGTGCCCCGAGCCGTCCCCGCGCTCCAGGCGCCGGTTCTGGGCGCGCCGAGGGGCAAGAGGGGGACACAGCCCCGCAGGGGCCGCCGCGCATTTGCAGCCGCGCAGCGAGCGAGAGGGGCGCGGGGCCGGGACGCGGAACGCGCACCCGCTCGGCCAGCGCGGAATAAAGTTCGCCCCGCCGAGACTCACCCACGCCGTATTTCTCGAGCTCCGTAGGTATCCACATGGCTGACGGAGCGCCGGGGTGTCCAGGCTCGGCGATCCCCGCGCCCCTCGGTGTGGCTCACAACAATGCGCGGCTCCCGAGGAGCGGAGCGGCGCCCGAACCCGGCGGCCGCGCGCGGGTGGCGGGCGCTGCACCAGGTCCGCGCTGGACGCTCGCGAGCCTGGCGGTGACACCGTGCCACCGAGGCTGCGCCGTCCGCCGCCGCTGCTCACAGTCCTCCGCCGCGCACCCGGGGACCCGGCGGCGCAGTCATTGTTCTGATTCACTGAACTAAGCGAACACGCCGGGGCACCCTCGGGCGCACCCCCGCCCGTCAGCGCTTCTTTCAGCGCTCCCTTCCCACAGCGCCCGCGGCACGCTGGGAATCGTAGTTCTCCGCCTCTCCGTCCCGGAAGGGGGCGTGGAAGGAGCGGCAAGAGGCGGGGTCGGCCTGCGCTCGCCGCGTCCTATTGGCCCAGATCGTGACGGCACGGTGCAGGCGAGGAAGAAACTCCCTTTCGGGGAGGAGCTCCCGCCCAGTCACGTTTCTAATGGTCCGCACTCGCCCCTGCCCCGCCCCACCCCGCGACCTCCCTTTTCCGCTCGGAGGAGTCGTGGCTGCTCCCAAGACCCAGGGGCCTCTTGCCGCAATGGAGGAAGAGGGTGACCGAAGGCGTAGCGGGGTCTTGGGTGTTGCTTATGAATGTGAGTACGGGGCGGCGAAGGTGTGGGTCATTTGTCTTCTTTTCTCCATGCCCCGAGTGCAGCTCGCCGCCGGTCTGACCCTGGGAGCCCTGGGCTCTGGGGCCACATGGGCGCCCGGGGATGGCGGGCGGGACGCGGCGCGGCAGGCGGGGCAGGGGCGGCTGCCTGGCCGGCGGGCCGGGAAGCGAAGGGGGACGGAGCAGCCTCCCAGCGGCCCGGCAGCTCCTTGGGCGTTTGTCTTTCCCTTTGGAGCGCCCCGCTTTGCATGTTGTGTGGTAATAACTGGGGTCGGCGGGTCTTTTGATTTTTCTTTCCCCCTCCCATACCATGACCCCGTCTCGGTTTGCTGAGTTTGGTCTCAGACTTGTGTTTTGTGTGGTTTGGGGCGGATTGGCATTAGCAGATTGGTCACTACGCTCCACCATGTAAATGCCCTTTGCTGGACGGAGAGGTCTCCAGTGGGAAAGTGTGTGCGTCCCACAGCCACCGCGTGGCCGGTTGACTGCCCTGTGCCTTCTCCAGAATTGAATGTGGAGTCTGGGAGATCTTAGGCCCTGGGTTGGGGGGGGGCGGGGGGAGTGATAATGTAGACGCGTGAGTTCAGAGAACATTTAAAGGGAGTTAGGAAAATCAGCTGCTTTGCCCTTTCCTGACTTTCATGTTGTCCTCCAATCCGTAGTAGGGATCAAAAATCAACCTTTGAAAGCCGCAGGCAGATTTCCTGGGGGACTCTTAGTTTGAGTCTTTCCCAGGCCCACCCCTCTTTCGCCTTGATGTGTAATTTAGCACAGTTGGTTCTCTTTCTCTGATGGTTATGATTTGTGGCTTAAATTGGGTTCTCAGTCTTGTTGAGTCGTTTTGCCCTGTTTGCTCCGGCCTTCACAGGTAAGTTGACTTTTGGTCCAAAGTTTGTATCATAGCAGCTCAAGACATCAAGTGCAGTTTCTTCCGAAGTCCTATCAGTGGAACACCCTACTCTGGAATTATTTTCAATACCCCTACCAGAGAAAGCTTTCATAGGTTTCCGAGTTAAATACTGAGTTATACCCGTTTTCAGCAGCATTTATCATTGGTTTGTCCATATACACAGCTTTTATCTAATGCTAACAGGCTATTAAGGTTTTCCAGCTTCTCGAGTTCCAAAGGACTATCTTTTTAAGATCTAAAGATGAGCTCTGTTGAATTTTTCTCACAGATTAACTAACTCAAACACACTTGCATATGCCTTTCAAAACATAGACCATTCCTTCTCTTCATCTCTATTCTGATTCTATTTCTAACCCTCACTATCACTGCTGAATTACCTGTGTCCTCAACGCCCCAGTCTGAGCTGTTAAAAACCAAAACCTTTACCTCTAGCTTTTATAACCTGGAACCTACAAATGGATCGTGAACCATGACATCTGTCTTCCATCATCTCTGTGGCTGTTACTCAGTTTTCCCCAAGCTCTTATCCTTTTTCCATAAAACTGCATTAATATTTGTTTTAGTCAGCCTGATCGGGGACCTGGCATATTGTTATTGTTTAATAATGGCTTGACCAGGACAGTATTCTACCTTTGGTAGTTGAAAACTCTTTCTAGTGATCTGATCCCTAATTTTCACTCCTGTAATCCATCTCTAAGACAGATATATTCATGTATCTCTCATTGTAACTCTGCTGCATGTGTAATTCTGTGTGACATGTAAGTAACTTTTCCAGCCTCAACTGTCATCCTGCTTCCTTTCTCTTAGCTCCATTGTCTGCTTACTCTATCAAACTGTCCTTAATCTGTTGGCAATTTTGTCTATCCCATTGGATTGTGAACTTCTTGAAGGCAAGAATTCTCTCATTTTGCTTTTATATATCTAGTGTTTATTGGTGCTTCATGCGGTAAACATTCTGTAACAGTTTAATGGTCAGAATCTATTTGAAATTTCTTCAAAGTATTTAGAATGACAGCTGTCTTAAGCAGGGGAATTGAAATAGAGAAAAAACTGAGATGTTTTAAATAAAAGGTATGATACCAACTAGAAATGCAAAGTATCAGGAAGATGATATTCTCTCAGCTAACCATAGTTAGCTTTTGGACATAGTTTTTCAGTCTTGGGAAAATGAAATTTTAATGTTTATAAGAATTAAATTTTTAAAGAGTGCTTTACCTCTAGCTTTTATAACCTGGAACCTACAAATGGATCGTGAACCATGACATCTGTCTTCCATCATCTCTGTGGCTGTTACTCAGTTTTCCCCAAGCTCTTATCCTTTTTCCATAAAACTGCATTAAGTCCAGTTGTCTTAGCCACATTTCTATCCCTGGAGCAAAATATCCAACACCTAGAACTTAATGGCAGAGAGATTTATTTTACTCATGGTTTCAGTCCAAGATTGCCTGACTTCACTGAAGAAATGGCATGGTATGGTAGAAGAACATGGTGGAGGAAGGCTGTTGAACTTTATTGCAGCCAGAAAGAAGAGAGAGAAGGAAAAAAAACAGGAATAAGAATACACCCTCCCAGGTCATGCCACCCAGCTCCACCTCCTAATAGTGCTTTCAGCTTCAGAAGTCACAATACTGAGTCCAGTGATGAGTATAGTGCCTTCTGATTCAATCATTGTACACAGACATGAGAATTTGGGGGGACGTTTTAAATATAAACTATAGCACCTGTCATGTTTGGCACAACGGGGGGACTAGATCCTATTTGGGAAAATCTATATTCAACTTTCAAACATTTAGGGCTGGGGATTTAGCACAGTGGCACTGCACCTGCCTTGCAAGCACAAGGTCGATTTCGATCCCCATTACAAAAAAATGAAAGTCCTGCATATTTCTTTTTTTCATATTTCTTATAAAGTTGGAGCTCAATAACTTTTAGTTCCTATTATAGATATGCCTAATTGAACTGGAAAACTGCCTGCTTTTTCTGATACTCTGTTCACTTAAGAAGCAACCTAAATTGCAGTACAGCACAGGGGAAGCTTAGGAAGGCATTGGTGATAGCTTCATATGCTGCCATTGCTCTCCTGGAATTTGGGGGCTGTGTAGATATCTGTGAGTGCCAGTATTGCAGCTATGTGCTAGTTCTGTATCCTTTATCACCCTAACCCAGCTCTACCCTTCATACACAGCTTCCCACCCACACACATTCACTGACACTCAGAATCCTCCAGAAGCTCAGGTAACCCGGTATACTGGGATGGCCTGAAAGAGTATAGGCCAGAGGATATCCTGTGAGAAAAAGAATTCTAGAAACCTAGTCTTGTAGGTCTTGTTTTGTGTAACATTTGGAAAGAAAGGCCCTTCTACAGAACATTCTCATTTTCCTAGTATAAAAGAAGATATAATAATGATGATGATTTGAGTATAGTTAAAATTGGTTAAATACTAACTGCCAGGTACTGTCTCCAATGCTTTTACAGGTCTTGTCTCATTTAATCCTCATACTACCCCTGGGTTATTAACCTTTTTTTATTTACAAATAAGGAAACTAGAGTGACTTGCACAAGGTCACACAGTAACTGAAAGAGGATTTTTATCCTGTGCACTATTATAATGATTTGTCATACAACTTAATTTCCAGTAGATGAGATTTAAAACAGACTTTATTAAACATAAATATGGTCTTAGATGAGATTTGAGACAGACTTTCTTAAACATAAAGATGGTCTGAAACTAATGTTGCCATAGCAAGGCTATATGATACATTGAGGGGAAAAAAATTTCCATTAGGTCTGCGTAGCGTGAAATCCTGGTTACTTACCAGCCCAGGCCAGCTAACCTCTGAACCTCAGTATCTTTTCTATTGTAAGAGTAATTTCATGTCTGTCTTGCTGAGACGCTGACCTGATTTGGTAAGAGGATAGGTATAATGGTCTGGTCTTCAATAAATGATGACTATTATTTCAGTGATAAGTATAGACACATTTTTGGCATGTATTTCTGAGATGTTACAGGTGATGATTTTGATTTAGCTTTTCCACTTGAAAATCAGGTTTCTGTTGAGGGATTTGGTAGGTACTTGCAGTGTCAGACCCTGAATTTACATGCGCTACTCATTGTGTAGATGTAGACTTATTGCACCCTTCATGACACACATTCATGTGCTTGCATCTCAGAAAACTAAAGGTGTTCATCAGATTTATATAGTAGATATCATATTTTCTTCTAAGTGTAAATCAGGGGTATGTTGAAACAGGTAGTGTACATTAACTGCTGTCTGCAACAACTGAATCTTTAAGCATTTCTTTTATCATTTCTGTTCTTGGGGAACTTCGTCCCAGAGTTAGGGTTTAGTGTTGCTGTGATGTATTTAATAAACACTGAATGAGTTGACATTTCACTGACAGTACCTTAAAGACTTGCCATCTCTTGTTCAAATGTGATTTTTACTGACCTATGTGGCCCAAAGGTGATTAGGGCAGCTTTTTCAAAAGTGGTGATGGATTCCATCTTTGTCCCTCTGTTTACATCTTAGCCAGTCTTCTCAGCGACCAGTAGCATGTATTTATAAATAGCCAAGGAAAGTTGGATGCTATCTTTAGCATTAGAAATTAAATTTTCTAAAGCCAAATTGAACGTTTCTTTCATTAGTAGGGGTAGGAGAAATCAATAACTGACAAATGTTGAATATTTTAATACAGTGTGGAATACTGTTAGGCTTTCTCCCATGTAGCATGTTGTAAATAATAAATATATTGAATAAATAAAATATATGAAAGGAAAAAGTGAAATACGAGTCACAAGACCTGGATTCTAATCCCACATTATCTGCTTTGTAGCAGTGTGAACTTGGGAAAAATCATTGAACCTCTCTGAGCTTTAATTTCATCAGAAAAATTATGTTCCTATTATTGGGCAGTTGAATGAGGTAGTAATAGGAAAGTACTCTGTAAACTTTGAGACAGTGAAAATGCAGGGATGACTAATGCTGCAGATGAAAACCTGTCACAAGAGGCAATATTGGATACAAGCACAAGCTCTGGAATTGGACAGATGAATCAAAAGGAGCTGTCAGTTGAAAGGTGAGTGACCTTGTGCAAATCATACTGTATTACTTAATTTTTACGACACCTGCTTCTACTGTTGCTTCAACAATACTGTAGTCCACTTATAACTTTAAAGTGATTACAGACTAATCAAAGAACAAGAGCTGGAATCAAGACAAGTACCTGATTATACATGATTATATATGGCCTAAAGCTAGAACTCTCGCATAATGCCATGCTGTGATAGCATTTGGTATAGTTCAAGTAGTGACTGTGTACCAGATCACTGGATGATCTGGGTGGCCAGTGGCGTATGGGACACAAATGAAGAATGCCCAGCCCTGTCCATGGAGGCTTTTCAGTGTAGTTTGTGGGGTACAGCATTCCTGTTTACCAGACCTAAACAAGAATTGTGGTTATTTAACATAGGGGAGTATTGCACTTGAAAGAAGTGGATGTGTTTAAGTCTGAGAGATGTATTATTGACTGAGAAGATGGGCATACTACTATTCTTCGTTATGTTTACTTTTTTAACATGTTTATTTTTGAGAGAAAACTCATATTCCATCTCCTACTTCCCTAATACTGTCTGCATTTCCTGTTACTTCTTAACTGAAAGATAAAATTTATCCTCCCCCCAAATAATTACAGAACCCTGCCTTAAAAAAAAAAGTTTAAAGTTTTTATCAAATACATACAGGTTTTTTCTTTTACCAAAAAAGACTTCAGAATGGTAATTGTAGCTATTTAACACAATTTTCTGTTGTGTAACAGGCTGCTATTCACCAGTAATAGCCAATTAGAAAAGAAAATATCTTGTACAGAGCTAATCGTAATTACCATTATAAAGCAATTAATAGCAGGAACTGTTGTTGAACTGTAACACAACATCAATCAAGCTATCTTTGCTAAACCACAATACAAACTAATTTCTTCAAGTGAAAGAGGGAAGGGGAAAGAAAGTGGGAAACCTCATTAGAATTTCTTACAAACCAGTTTTTTAATTTTTTAAAATTTTTTAGGTATATGCACCCACTCAATAAAGTATTTTCTAGCAGCAGTGGTCATAGCAAATGTGGTTTAGTGAGAAGCTCATTGGACAAGGCATTGGAAAACATGGATTTTAATCCCATTTCTGCTTCTGACCACACTTTTAGAGAAGTCTATATAATCCTAGTCAAGATTTCCTGGTTTGTAAATGAGAGTTACAGTACATCTTTCAAATATCAATTTAAAAAGAGAGGGGTCTTTTACCACTAGAGAGCACATATTATACATACCCTAGGACAGTGGTGGGGAACCTACAGCATGCCCCAGCAGGCTGTTCGCTAGCATTGAAAGCTCTAAAAGGTTCTCCATCACTGCCATAGGGTCTGCGAAAAGGGGAAAAAAGGGTAATACTTTAAGAATTAGTTCAGAGGTGATGGTCATTAATCAGGTGTAAGGAGTTAGAAACAGCAGAAAACCACTGCCAATAGGTGACTTGTAGGATTCCTCACTACCGGACAGTATAGATGGATCATTAGTGTGCATCCCATCCTCTCCCATCCCCTCTCCTTTCCCATTGTGACACACAATACAAATCTAACAGAGCTTTTGCTAGAACAAGCTTCATTCATTCATACCTTTTCATTAAGCATCTGCTTTGTTTAAACTTACTCAGATATGTCCAACATTTTGGTTCATCTGGGCCACAGTGAGTGAAGGAGAATTGTCTTGGGTCACATGTAAAATATGTATTTAATGTATGTAAGTAACAAAACTTACTTTATTTTTTAGTATTTGTTGTTGTAACATTAAAAAGAGAAAGCAAGCAGCTTGTGGGCCTCAGGTTGGATACCCCTGCAAAATAGCTTTGAGCTTGCCTTCAAAGATCTTGTGGCCTACTAGGGAAGATATAAGAAGCCCATAAATAACTGTATTATAAGTTAAAATGCAAAGGAACATCAGAGTGATATAAGGTTGAGCAAAAAAATGAGATCATTACCAACAAGTGGTGCTAGGCCTTGCAGAATAAGAAGGAACATGTGTGTCTTAGTGACTTTTCTCATTACTGGTACAAAATACCCAAAACCCACATATTAAAGGAGAAAAGGTTTATTACAGCTCACAGTTTGTACAGGTTTCAGTTCATAGTTGGGTGGCTCTGAACAAGATGGCAGGGCAGGGGCATCACAGAGGAGAAGCAGTTCATGGTATGGCAGGCAGGAAGCAGCAAGCCCCAGCAGCATGCCTGCCTTCCCTCTCTTCCTTTATATTTCATCCAGGATACAAGCCTGTTGATTGGTACCACCCATACTCAGGGTGGGACTTCCATTATTCACATCCTTAATCCACATTAACACAACCTAATCCAGCCACTTTTGAAACTCCCTACATATGACCACATGAGGCTTTGGGGGCACATCTACATACAAGCCTTAGTAATGCACAAATGAGGAAGAGGCATTATAGGCCTAGGCAAATGGAGGTAGCAATAGGAAAACTAAAGCCATATACTGTACGGGCCGGGGATTTAGCTCAGTGGTTCCGCCGCCTGCCTTGCAAGCGCAAGGACCTGAGTTCGATCCCTGGTACCAAAGAAAAAAACAAAAAAAAAAGCCATATACTGTATATCAAGTCAATTTATTCTGCCTAGAGAAAATGATAGGTAAATGGGAACAATGGAAATGAAGTTTAGAAATATAAATTGAAGTTAGGTCATGCAGTCTCAGGTATTGGAACTTGATTCTGTGGTCTGTGGGTCTTGTAGGTTTGAAAGAAGGGAATGACAAGATCAAAGTTTAATGAGGTAACAGAAACTGGAGAGGGGAAGTTGAGTCAGGTGTCCTAAATACTGGCTAAAGCAAGAGGCAATAAAGACCACTAGACATTAATATTGTGCCTTTGTTCTACTTTTTTTTTTTTTTTAATTTTTTGGCAAAATTTGCATACATTTATCATGTATAACGTGTACATTGTGGGATAACTAAATCTCCATCACCTCGTATGCTTTTTTTAAATAGTAAAAACAGGGCCAGGGATTTAGCTCAGTGGTTTCGATGCCTGCTGCACAAGCGTAAGGACCCGAGTTCGATCCCTGTTACCAAAAAAAAAAATAGTAAAAACATTTAAAATCTGCCCTCTTGAGCGGGGCATGGTGGCACATCCCAATAAGCCCAGCACTCAAGAGGCTGAAGCAGGAGGATCACAGCAAGTTTGAGGCTAACCTAGGCTACATGATGAGTTCAGGGGCAGCCTGAATTACATAGTACAACCCTACAATCTCAAAAAATCATAAATAAATTTTAAAAATCTATCCTCTTAGCAATTTTCAGGTACAGTTGCATATATTGTTATTAATTACAATCACTGTGTCCTATAGTACATCTGAGGTTATTCCTCCTTTTTGACTGAAATTTTTAATTTTGACCAATATCTTCCCAGTCCTTACCCCCAGATCCCACCCACACACACACACACACACACACACACACACACACACACAAACACACACTTGATAACCACCATTCTACTCTCTGGTTCAGTGAGTTTGGGTTTTTCAGATCTCACATACAAATGTCACCATCATGCAGTATATGCACCTTTCCATGCCTGCCTATAACACTTAGCATAACGTCCTCCAGGTATATCCATGTTGCTACAAATGAGAGGACTTCTTCTTTTGTATTTTAAAGCTGAATAGTGTTCCACTGTATATGTATAACACATTTGCTGTGTCAGTTCATCCACTGATGGACATTTAGGTAAATTCCGTATCTTGACTATTGTAAATAATGCAGCAGTGAACATTGGCGTCCAGGCGTGATTCTATTTCCTCTGTGTCTATACCCAGAAGTAGAACTGTTGAGTCATTTGGTAGTGTTTTGTTTTAGAGGGTTATTTTGTTTTTATTTTTGTTTTGCAGTACTGAGAATTGAACCCAGGACCTTCATACTGATCTACAGTTCCCAGCTCTTTTCATTATTTTTATTTTGAGACAAAGTCTTACTAGGTTGCCCAATTTTTGAGGTTCCTCCATCTCTTTTCTGTAATGGTTGTACTAATTTACACACCACTGTCAACCATACAAGGTTTCTGTCTTCTCCACATTCTTTCTTTTTTTTTTTTTTTTTTTTTTGGTACCAGGGATCAAACTTGGGTCCTTGCACTTGCCCAGCAGGCAGTGAAACCAGTGAGTTAAATCCCTGGTCCTCCACGTTCTTTCTAATAGGTGTTATCTTTTATCTTTTTGATAGTAGCTATGTTAACAGAAAATATTGCGGCTTTAATTTGCATTTCCCTGATTAGTGATCATGAGCATCTTCCCATAGACTTTTTGGCTTTTCACATTTGCTGCCTATCACCTTTTGCCAGACCAGTGCCAGGAAGTTTTTATCATTTTCCCTCTAGGAATTATATTTTCAGACCTTATGTTTAAGTCATTGATCCATTTTGTACTGAATTTTGTATTTGGGGTATAGGTCCAATTTCATCCTTCTGTTTATGGATATTCTGTTTTTTTCAACACCATTTATTGAAGAGATTCTGTTTCCTATAGTGTGTGGGGATTTTTTACATTTGTTCAATACTTTGAGCATTTTTATCATGAAAGGATGTAAAATTTTGTCTAAATGCTTTCTCTGCATCTATTAAGACGATCATATAGGTTTAACCCTTCATTCTATTAATGGGTGTATCACATTTATAAACTTGGTTTGTTAAATTGTTCTTGTATCTGGGATAAATCTTAGTTGATCCTACTAAATAGTCCTTTTAATGTATTGTGGAATTTGGTTTGCTAATTTAATTTTGGGGGAGGATTTTTCTAAGTTCCTCAGATATTGGAGTATAATTTTCTTTTCTTTTTTTTTGTAGCTTCCTTTTCCAGTTTTAGTATCAACCCTCAAAAAAATGACTTTGGAAGTAGTCCCTTTTCAGTATTTTGGAAGAATTTGAAGGATTGGTAATAATTTTTTAAATATTGGGCAGAATTCAGCAATGAAGCCATCAAGTACTGTGTGTTTTCCTTTGATAGGAATTTGTATTGTTACTGATTCAGTTTCCTTACTCTATATTGGTCTACTCTGAGTTTCTGTAGCTTCATAATTCAATCTTGGTGGTTGTATGTGTCTAGAAATTTTTATGTTTCTCTGCTATCAATTCTACTATCTCTTTCCTTTTTGATTTTATTTGAGCCGTCTCCCTTTTTTTTTTTCTTATGTACCCTTACTTAGCCCAGCTAAGGATTTGTCAATTTTTTCTTTTTAGTTTTTGGGTTTTGTTTTTTTTTTTTCCTTATGGTGGCACTGAGCTTCTATGAACTGAGCTTTTTTCACAACCCAGCCCTTGTTTCATAACTTTTTATTTTGAGACAGAGTCTCACTAATTTACTAAGTTTCTTTGAATTCTCCTACCTCAGCCTCCCAGGGTACTGGGGTTCCAGGCTTGCACCACTACCACTGGCTTTGGCGGGGGAGTATTTTTTAGCAGCCTTATTTAAGGGTGTGTGTGGTGTGTGTTTTGAGAGAAAGTCTCACTCTGAAGTTCTGTAGTTCAGGCTGACCTTGGACTAAGGACGTAGCCCAGGCTGACATCAAACTTGCAAGCCTCCTGCTCAGCCTTCTGAGTGCTGGGATTATAGACATGTGGCACAGCACTCACCCATTGAGGTATAATTGACGCACAGTAAGCTATGGTGGTTTTTTTGGTACCGGAGATCAAACTCAGGTCCTTGCACTTGCACAGCAGGCGGAAGAACCGCTGAGCCAAATCCCCAGCCCAGTAAGCGTTGTTTTTAAAGAGTACACTTTCATCAATTGTACTTATATCCCTATAACTATTGCAAATCAGATAATAAACATATCCATTACCTTTGCAAGTTTCCATGCACTACTTCTTACCTTTCCTCTTACCCCTCACTGATTTTCACCCACATACTCAGTCAGTCGGGGATAAGTAGGACCATACAGTAAGATTGGTCAATTTTGTGTATGTATTCCCAAGAAAACAGTTTTTTGTTGATCATTTGTATTGTTTTTCTAGCTGTTGCTGTGGAACTGACTTCACCAAGTCTAACCTGAGACCATGGACAGCCACAACTCCCAGCTGGTCCTTGGCTGGCTAGCACTGCCCGCAGTCCCCAGCTAAGTAGGGTGAGGGCCCAGATTCAAAACTGTTTCAAAATCTGTTGTCATTGAGGTTGGCAATCCTGCCAAGAGTACTCAAATAATGCATCTCCCTCTGCATCCTTGTTCAAGTGAGGCTGATCTAGGACCACAACAGAGAGGGATGCAGCCAAGTAAGAGGGTCGTTTGTTTCAGGGTCCACAGCCAAGACCAGCGTGGGCAGCCCTGTCCCCTGAGGAAGGCATTGGCATGGATGAATCCCTTGGTGGGTGATTTTGATAGAGACACAAAGCTGAATGGATGAGGCCATTTCTATGTCTGAGACAAGACCACGGACTATGAGTGTGCCACCTAGTTGTGCATCTCCCTCAAATGATCCTCCTAGGTCTTGGGCTCCATGTCAGTTTCACAGACTGCTACCTGAATCCCAATACTTCACAAAGGCACTTTTTTTTTTTCCGTTAAGTTTATTGGTACATTTTAGGTATACAGTACAATAACATTCATCATTGGAATCTTGGTCCTTATTTTTTTTCCCCATTCCCCTGCTCTCCCTTTACCCCCTCCATGCTTCCCTATTTACAAAGACTTTCTTTCCATTTTTTTCCTTTTCTCATATTTGTCTTTTCCCTTCTTTACTTTCCCTACCCCTCCCACTTCCCCTACACCTTTAGACCTTTTCTTCCTATTACACAATATCAATTATGCATTTTTTAATTACAATATCAAGATTTAGAACACATTACCGCAGATTTTACAGAATTTAAAAGGATATAGAAAGCATATTACAAAAATCTTTTTTGAAATAAATTTGACAACTTCCATGAAGTACCCTGGAAGACAATGAAACTGACTCTGGAAGAAATACAAAATTTGAATAGCGCCTATTAAAGAAAGTAGATTCCTAGCTTGAAAACCTACCTATGTGACAACAACAGGCTCATATACATTTTAACTGATGAATTATATCAAACATTTAAAGCAGGAAAAAGAAGGACTACGTCTCCCCTCATTTTAGAAAATCAGCATTGTGCTAATACTAAAACTGGATAAAGATAATAGAAAAGTATGAACAGAGATAAAAATTTGTTTAACAAAAGAAACTATTAGTCAGATCTGGCAGTATGTAGTAAGTGGTTTTATTATAGGGATGGCAGTGTTGGTTCAGCATTGGAAGATCCACCCCCTAAAGTCATTTTAACAAAGGAAAGGAAAAAGCCATATGATCCTATCAGTAGTTGCAGAAAAAGTATTGGACTAAATTCTACAGCTGTTCATGGTAAAAGCTATCACGAGACTAGAAGTAGAACAGAACCTTCTCAATGGATAAGACATGTATTCCATACTTCAGCAAAAATGCCTTATATGAATGGAAAAGATACAATGCTTTCTCCCTAAGGTGGGGAACCAGGGCAGATATGCCTACTCTTCATCTGTCCGTTAAACTTTGAAACATAGGCCCAAACCAAAATAGTCTGGCAATAAAAATAAACAAATAACATAGGATTGGCAAGGTAGAAGTAAAATCTTTATATGCAGATGAAATGATCATCTACAGAGAAAATACTAAAAAATGTCTAGGAGCCCCTAGAACTTGTATTTGAATTTGGCAGGATTAGAAAACACAAGATATATATGTAAAAATTCAGATCTATGTATACTTGCTATAAATGAAGAATTGGATATTGAAATTTAAAAGTTATATAGGAGTAGAAAGGACCTGGAAAAGTAAAAAGAAAAAAAAATAACAGTGTTGGAAGACATTTATTACCTAATTTTAAGACTTCTTCTAAAGCTACAGTAATCAAGGCAATGTTGGCATAAGGAAAGACATGTAGGTTGATGGAATAAAACAGAGAATCTAGAAATACAACCACACATATATGGTGCACTGATTTTTGAAAGATTATTTAACATTAACATTTTATAGAACATAAACTCAAGAGCAGATGAAAAGATAATATTTTCAACAAATGGTAGTAGAACATCTGGTATCTGTATGTAAAAAATTAATCTCAACTGTTTATTTCCATACATAAAAATAACTTGAAAGGATCTATGAACCTAAATATGAAAGACTAAAACTATAAAACATTAACAAGAAATTATAAGGGAAAATGTTCATGAATTTAGGGTAGGCAAGAATTTCCTAGGATACAAAAAACATGATGTGTAAAAGAAAAAAATGGATAAATGAGATTCCATCAAAATTCAGAACTTTAAATTACATCATTAAGAAAATGAAAAGTAGTCCTTAAACAGACCATATTTATAATACATATAACCCATGACCAGAATGTATAAAGAACTCTTACAGCTCGTTAATAGACAACCCAATTAAAAAGAAGACACAAGATGATAAATAGCCAGTACAGCACAAGGAATGGTGTGCAACACTGGAATAAAAAAAAATACCAATCAGTACAATAACATCATATTGTACACTCATTAGGGAGATGAAGTTAAAGGTTTTAAAAGAACAAATGTCAGCTTAGGTGTGAACCAGTTAGAACTTTCTAATACTGCTAATGTGAATGTAAAATGATAAAACCATTTTGGAAAACAATGTAGAAATTTCTTGTATTACTGTTAAGAACCAACAGTTCTGTTCTAAGTTTTAAGAGAAATAAAAACATACGTTCACAATAGATTTGTATATATAGATTGACTGTCCCTTATCTGAAATTCTTGGGACCAAAAGTGTTTCGGATTTTGGCTTGAAATCCACTTGATCTGCAAAGAGGATAGCTACTCCTGCTTTTTTTCAGGTTCCTGCCCCATGGAGTATTGTTTTCCACCCTTTAACTTTCAGTCTGTGAGTTTCTTTTTGAATGACGTGTGTTTCTTGTATGCAGCATGTTGTTGAATCTTGCTTCTTGACCCATTCTGCCAGTCTATTTCTTTTGATTGGTGAATTGAGACCATTAACATTGATAGTTATAACTGATACATACTGACTTATCATTGTCATGACTTTCTTTTTGTTGGATTCTCCCCCTTTACACTTAATTTCTTGTCGTGCCCAACAGATTCATTCTGCTGGCCTTCCTGGGATTGTGATCCTCATTGTCTTTTCCTAGGATATTGTCTAAAATTTTTTGGAGTGCTGTTTTGGTATTCATGACGTTCCTAAGGTGCTCTTTGTCATGAAAGCATCTTATTTCTCCATCAATTTTAAAAGATAGTTTTGCAGGGTACATCAATCTGGGTTGGAGGCTGTTTTCCTTTAGGGCCTGGAATACATCACTCTTCTTGCCTTGAGGGTTTACAATGAGAAGTCTGCTGTGATTCTGATGGGCTTTCCTTTGTATGTGATTTTTTTCTTTTCTCTAACTGCTTGTAGAATTTTGTTCTTCTGTTCAGTTTCTGGAATCCTAACTATTATATGCTTATGTGTAGGTTTTTTTTTTAATCAAGGCTATTTGGAGTCCTATATGCCTCACTTATCTGTATGTCAAGTTCTTTTCCCCTCCTTGGGAAGTTTTCTGCCATCACTTCTGTGAACAGTTTTTTTATGTCATCTGCACTCTCTCCTGTTTCTTCATTGACTCTGATCAGTCTTATGTTATTCTTTGCATCGTCTAGAAGCTGCTGGATTGATTTCTTGTGGCTCCTTACAATTTTAAAGAAATTTTTCTTTTCCTTGTCACTAATTGCAATTTTATCTTCTGTATCTGAAATTCTGTCCTCACATTGGCTCATTCTGCTGTATAAGCTTTCAGTGGAGTTTTTAATCTCCTGGAAATCTGTTTGCATCTGTTTTATGGAT
Organism: Heterocephalus glaber; assembly: GCF_053883595.1. NCBI lineage: Eukaryota > Metazoa > Chordata > Mammalia > Rodentia > Bathyergidae > Heterocephalus > Heterocephalus glaber. The sequence goes on along the minus strand of NW_028258156.1, from coordinate 17,220,226 downwards.
TCCATTTGTTTCCTATGTTGAGAATCCATCATGTTCCTCAGCTCCTCTATTTTTTTATCTATGTCCTCTAGATTTATTAATCATGTCTTGCACTATGGGCACAATCTTTGCTGTTATCTGAGAAATCATTTGTGATTTCATTTTTTCCAGATCCTCTTTTGTTGCCAGCTCAGCAAGTCCAGCTGGTTGAGTATCAGATTGTTCCATCTCATTTCCCTTTGGTGTTGCCTTAGGTGATCTGGAAGTGTGGTTTTGAGGCTTGTTTATGTGTCTTCTCATTTCATCAGATGCAGCCTGCTGTGCCTTTGTTGAGGCAACTTTTTGCTCACCCAGTGGTCTTCACTTCTCAGCAAGCCACAGAGCTGTCTTTTCCCTGCAGCTCACCAGTACACAATTCCTGGATTCAGAAAGGAGGCCTTCTGGATCCCTGAGCTGACCTGTTGTCTGAGTGAGCTTCTGGCTGGGGCCTGTGCACACTTGGGATGGTATCTAGGTGTGCCACTGGCTAGGGCCCCTATGTAGCTGTTGTCTTGGAGGGTCTTTGGCTGGGGGCTGTGCACCCCAGTTCTGTTGTGTGAGCAAACTTCTAGCTAGGGTCTCGCACACTTACTGATGGTATCGGGGCGAACCTCTGGCTGTTGCTTGTGTGCCTGTGCAGCTCTTTTCCAGGCAGGCCCTTGGCTTGGGCTGGTGTGCCCCAGACTCTGGGGTCAGGGCGGTCAGGTCAGGTCCTGGCTGGGATCTGCTTTCAGCCGCACTGCTCTGGTCCACGGTGCTGCTTCCCCAACTAAGGTGGTCTGGTGTGCCTTTACTGTAGAGATTTTCTTTACTTTTCCTGTAGGCTTTAGTTTTCATCAAGGGGCCTCAGAGAGCCCCTCTTTCTGTTGTTCATGTCTACTCTGTCTTCTCAAGCTCAGAACAATGTCCATTATGACCCCTGCAACTCTGCAATGTGGAGCCAGGTAATGGCTTGGCACAGAGGGGCAGGGGGTTGCTGGCACCCGCACGGCTCACCTCCTTGGCCCTCTGGGGCGGTAGTACAGTGGCCAGAGAGGCTCACCTCCTTGGCGCTGTGGAGCAGTGGTCCAGAAAGGCACTTTTATTCTTGGGTAGCTGGAAAATAATTTTAGCTGGGAGCTGAGGTGTATATGAGCTGGGCATCTTCTGTTCTGCCACCTTCTTGACCCAGTTCTAAACTTTATGTTTTCTAAACTAGGAGTCAAGATAACCTTAGTCACCGGAAAGCTTTCAAAAATAATTGGGGTTGGAATGTTCCCTGCCACATCCAAAAGGAAAAAAAACAATGACCTTATTGATGAAGTCAGGTGATAGCTCAGTCCTGTATTGGATTCTTAAGATGAGAAAAATATCTTGCCACAGAATTGATTGTAGATAGTGATTCTCTTTTTGATAGGTTGTGGTCTTTTCGCACTCTGTTATCAGGAATGCCCTGTCAAAGACCATGATAAAGATAAGACAGCTATCAGTTAGAATACAGCCAGGTGGTGGAGAGATAGGGAACAAGTAGTATGAAAGAAAACCAGAGCAGACATCACTTCTTGCCTGTTGGCTAAGATCAGGTGTAGAAAACTAGAGCAGAGAAGTTGTTATATACACACACACACACACACACATCCATCCCTGTTGCAGTGAGGGAGTTCAGTGTATAACTGGGCTTGGTTCCAAATACAACAAGGGAAAGTGAGGATTTATAACCAAAAAGTAGACTGAAGGAGGAGAGCGCATAGAAAATTACTAAGAGAAAACTTCAAGGGTAAGAGGACATTCTTGCTGAGGGCAACCAGAGTGATCAGATATCAAGCAGGGACTGGTGATGAATGAAGGATTTCATCAGATATTAAGGATGGTAAGATACCAAGTGGGGATTCTCTCTAACCTGACTTAATGGGATTCTTACTAAAACAGATATGCAGATCTGTCAGGAAAAGGGCTCAAGAGAATGTTAACTAAAATTTAGTTAAGGAAAAAGTTGTCAGTACGAAGGACATAATAACAGGATAGAACTCAGATCATGAAAAGGCCATAGAGAAGCAAATTTGTAGGAACATGGCTTCTGGGTGAGGTATCATGTCAAACAATTGTAGAATCAAGTCAACAGATTGAGGGTTCAGTTGCTAGGAAAAGAGTACAAATTAAGGTTTTCTGTCAAGAAATTGGTCACATGCCCAGCTCTAGCGTCCCAGACCCAGTTGGAGATGGGGCACCAAGAAGAGTGAGTTGATCCAGAGGATGCTTGAGGTGGCCTCTGCTGGTACAGAGCCAAACCTTTGGCGAGTGTGGGGCCCCTCCCACGTTGCTCAGCGGTATTGGTAGGGGCTGTTGGCCAGACAACTCAATTGCAGTTGCCCATATGGCCAGTGAACTCTTAACCCTGAGCTCATTAATTCTGAATAATCAGCCAGTTGTAATATGATTCTCAAGTATAAGGTAATAGCACCCTTTCTTTTTCATGACTCCTAAAGTACACGGAATTTGATGCTGCACAGAAAGATTCTTTTTCTTGATTTTTTTTCCCTTGTGAAATGCCTTAGATTTTATTGACTGAACAGATTATTAATAATTTCCATCGTTCATATGATATTTTTAGGTTATGGGTAGTTGTTTCTATAAATATAGTCCTATTTTCCTTTTTGTACAGTAAACCTAGAGTTCATCCAGCCATGCATTTATGTGTTCTAGGAACCTAAGTGAATTAAAAATGAACTAAAACCGGGGCCAGGGATTTAGCTCAGTGGTCCCACCTCCTGCCTCAAAAGCAGAAGGACCTGAGTTCGATCCCTGGTACCAAAAAAATAGAACTAAAACCTTTAGGTAATGGACTGAAAAGAAATTCATTTCTTTGTTATTATTAGATATTTTCATAGAAATGAAAATTGTTTATTCAATATGTGATTGAAGTAGGCACGGCCAACATAAATTTAGTATGTCATTTATGTTTTTGTTTTTTTTTTTGGTACCAGAGATCGAACTCGGGTCCTTGCGCTTGTGCAGCAGGCAGCTAAACCACTAAGCTAAATCCCCGGCCCAATGTCATTTATGTTTTTAAGGACAGTATTGCAGGACTCTACAATTAACAGGCCACCCCAAAAAAAGTATTATGCATTTATACATGAAGAGAATTTCACAATCAATTTGCAGTACCAACTTGGAAGTTTACATAGCTTTCTCACTTCAGGAATTCTAGTTTTTGTGACTGTCTAATACAGAAATACTTTATGCAGTTTCCCAAATACTTGATCATAACTACTTTTTTCTCACATAATACCTACTCACGTTTTATGGGATGATAATGTTCCGTAGAATTTAATTTGGGACATCTTCCTCTTACTTATTAAGAATTTAGACATCCCAAGCTGAGTGTAGCATTGCACACCTATAATCCCAGCACTCTAGGAAGCTGAGGCTGGAGGCTCTCAAATTCAAGTGTATCCTGGGCAGTGTAGTGAGTTAGCAAGGACCTGTCTCAAAATTTTTTAAATTTTAAAAACATTTCCAAGGGGTGTTCCTTACTCAGAGGCCCTGGATTCAATCCCCAGTATTGGGGGTGGGAAATAAATGTAGACATCCCAAATGATTCCATCTGTAAGTATCTCCAAGAGGAGATCATTCACCTGTCTATAGTAATAACAATTGTTACTCACCTTTTTAGCTTTCCTATTTTACCTTCTGGGGAAGAAAATAAGTGCAGGGTGCTAAGCACAGAATAAACCCAAAAAACATTAAGTACCTTTTTTTTCTTACTTATGTGAGATTTGGCATCCTTTAAGGAGTGTTTTTCCCCATTATATTCAGAAAGACAAAGATTTTTTTAATTGTCCAGAGTATCATCAAATTACTGATATAAATAATGCCATTTATGAGGATATTTGCTCAAGTCATTGTCTTCTTTCTTTCTTTCTTTCTCTCTTTTCTTTCTCTTTATTTTTAGTAGTGTGGATTGAACCTAGGTGGTTGGACTTACTAAGCATATACTCTACCATTGAGCTACACTCTCAGCCCTGTTTATTTTAATGTCATTTCCTTAACACATTGGAATTTAAGATTTAAATATTGAATGATAAAAAGGGAAAGTTTTCTAAGTAACCAGTTTCTGACCTACCATTCCAGAATATGCAAGCCTGTGCTTCTTATTAAGTCAGGTAACCATAGCTATTTAATATATTATTTAAGGTTATAAATTTTTAATTCACATTCTTCTATCCACTTTCATTGACTTCAAGAATGTAGGTTACAATTTTTTTTAATTGTCTCTGCATGGTATCAGTGCCAGGAATGTCAGTTTCTTTATTACTGTTTATTAATTAAATGACGGGTCCAAGCATCCCTTTGATGTAAAATCCACAGCTAGGGTGATGCAGAGGAATTTTTTGGTGAAAGTTTGTTTAAAACAGCTTCAGCATGATTCATGGTCCCATTGTTATTCACTTCTATTGCAGTATTCCAAGCCAACTGGCAAATCTCCATTTCTTCAAGATTCTCACTTACTTGAAATGTGGTCTCATAGTAGACTGCTTTAGAATAAGGATTATAAATGAGACAACTAGATTGCTTTTTTTTGTTCTATCTTTTCCTAAAATTACATTTTATATAGTTTGTGGCAATTCATTAATGAATCACATTTAAATATATCTTATTTTCAAGAATAATTATAATTTTATCAACATTAGCTGATCCTTGGATCCTACCATGAAACTCTCTCATACTTGTGAAAATTCAAACACATGTTTGTATGTTTATGGGCTACATGTTGTTTCTTTAAAGTTACATCCTTCAAAAGTTGTACTTTATAACTATCATAATGCTTATTGTAAGTAACTGCTTATTGTAAATAACTATCATAATGCTTATTGTAACTACATGTAGTTTCTTTAAAGCTACATCCTTCAAAAGTTGTATTTTATAACTATTATAATGCTTATTATATAACCAGCATAATGCTTATCTTTCCCTTTCTAGTAAAGTCATTCACATTGCAGTTCATATTTAACATACATGTCCCCTTTTGTGTGAAACCATTCCAGAACCCTAGGTTGAAGGAGCTCTACACTTTTTTATAGAATTAATCATGTACTGCATAGTTACCTAGAAGAATCCCATTAATCTTCTTGTAGAGAAATAAATCTGAATTTTAGCAGTTCAGCTTGTTGCATACTGTATTTATTTCCTGGGGTTGTCTATAACAAAGCACCACGAACCTTGTGTCTTAAAATAACAACAACAACAGAAATTATTTTCTCACAGTTCTGAAGGCCAGAAGTCCAAAATCAATGTGCCAACAGGGCCATAGCCTCTGCAGGGTCTGGAGGAGAATCTGTCCTTAACTCTTTCGGCACCTCATGTACCAAGTGCTCTTGGCTAGTGGCAGTGTAACTCTGGTCTCCTACCTCCATCTTCACATGATAGCCGTACTTGTGTATCTTTTCTTCTCTGTTGTTGTCTCTTTAAGGACGTCTGTCAGTAGATAGAAGATTCATCATAATCCACAATGATCTCAACTCAGAATCTTTAATTACATCTGCAAGACCCTGTTCCCAAGGAAGATCCAATTTTGAGGTTCTAGGGTTATATCTTGTGTATGTCACCATTCAGCCAACTATACCTATTGAATATATGCCCTTATTTCCAGATACTGTAGTCGTCTTTCTGATCTGGCCAACGAGTATATCCAGGTGAGCGCATGTTCTCATGCATGTATGTGTTTGGGAGGTGGTATCTATTTTTTCTTCTTGCCAGTCAGCCCTCTGTAGCAGATGGTGCCTGCAGCTTGACTTATGACATTAGGAATTAAGCACTGACCTTATTAAACTCCTGAGGAGGTCACCCCTGGCGATTTGAATAGGGTTTATTACATGTATAGTTTTTTTAATGATGTGGCTTTTTCATCACCATTTTTTACCATGCTTATCTTTTATTGTCTTTTGTACTTAGATTGCATACACCAATTGCTCGTTGAAAGAGAACTATAAATTTGTCCTTTGTGCATGCAGCCCCTGGAGTTTGGTGCCACCCTGAGAGTGAGGGCATAGTGTGGTTCAAAGAACACTGAATCGTTAACAAAAGAACCAAGTGCACTTAATAGCTGTGGAACTTTAAATAAATCGTATTACCTGAACTGGTTTCTCAGGACTAAAACAAAAATAATAATTTTACCTCAGTTTTATGCTGTGAGGGTGAAGTTTTTAGGAGATGATTTTTAAAATGTGAACATTTATATAAATTAACCTTTAGTATTGTATCAATGTCTGCATAAAAGGACCATCATTATATTTACTGATTTGTGGTTTTCTGTCTTGACCATATAGTTTGACTAGCTTCTTCTGCTTTTAAACTGTCACTTATCATTTAAAATAAATATTCATAGAATGATTGTCTAATTGGTGACATGGAAAGAAGTCACTTTGGGAAATGTCTTTAATGGATAAGACATAAAGCTGCAGTCTCTAGAGAGAAGTAATGGGAAATAAAACATTTGGTAACCAACTTACATGAACTGTCTGATGTTCTAAACTCTTATTTATGTAGTTGTGGATATTTCACAGATTTAGGTTTTTGTATTCTTTCAGGCCAAGTGGTTTCCAAAACACTTATTAGAATCTCCTCATTAAAAATAATGGAGCACACAGATAATTCTCCCTAGGAGAAAAAAGACATCCTTTAATCATCTGGGGTTTGAGTTTCACCAAGCATTTATTAAGCACTAATTACGTGTGAGGCCCTGGAGGAACCAAAAAGATAAAATTCCTGTCTTGAAGGTGCCACTTTTCAAGTATAGGAAAATAACGTAGAAGTGTAATGGAAGAGTCACATGGTGGTGGGGCGGGGGGGGGGGGGGTAGCTCAGTGATAGAGTGCTTTCCTAGCATGCACAAGGCCCTGGCTTCCATCCCCAGAATCACCAAAATAAAAATAAAAAATAAATGTTACACTGAAGCAGCAGTGTATCTCAGTCTTCTGTGTTACTAAGCTGTCTGGGGTTAGAATAGCTTTCGTGAAGAGGTGATGCCTAGGATAAAGTCAAACAGGTAGGCCCTCCTGATAGAGGAAGCTACGTGAAGAACAGCTTGGGGATGCATTTTACAAAGAATGCAGTAGAGTACAAGAGACAAAGCGAGAGAATCGGGTAAGGACTACTTTATGGGCCATGCAAAAGAACTTGATTTTCTCTGTGTGACGGAGTGTTGTAGGTGGGTGATATGAATCGGATTTGCTGGGCAGAAGCAACCTTTTGTCATCATGATATAGAAATGCATATAGAGGCAAGGTGGGTCACTAGGAGACGCTTAATAAAACATGCTCCTTATTCGGTTCAAACTGGATACCAAGCCAAATAAGTTTTCTAAAATGTTTAAAACATCATGTAACCTTCAGGTCAAAAGGCAGCAGTGATTTCTCTGTGCTTTGGGAAAACATGCAAAATGAAAGCATATCTCATCCAGGAGCCCTGAACTGGCCCCACTAATTTAAGCTCCTGCTGCTTCTCAACCAGAGAACTGAGGCCTTTTCTTTTTCTCCCTTGTGTATAATACTGCTGATGTGTGAGTCCATTAGAAAGTTAATCTAAGAGGCACAGATAGAACAGTTAAGTCTGTTTATTGAGTGTACATTTTACTTTGTTATGTGGAAATCTGCATTTTTAATTCCCTTTATTTTATTAAGTTAAAAAAAATTTTTAAAGTTATGCTTTTTTATGTTAAGGAATTTCACATCTGATATCTCTTCCATGATTAAAAGTGGCCATAGTACTTGTGCAGTTCTGTACTTTTGTTTTGACCAATAAATTTTTCCAGGTTTTGCACAAATGTGAGAATTTTCAAGCAAGACTTCATGTCTCTTGGGATTTGAGGTAGGGAAATGAGTGTATGCATTGAAAATTTTGTGTGTGTATAAAATTTTTAAAACTGTTTAAAAATGTTCTTGTTGGTGATGGAGTAAAGTTTACTGTGATAATCCAGAACAGATAAATGCTTGTCACTTAAATTTTCTGTTACTGAAAATTGGTATACACAGAAACAGGATCCTCTGTTCTGGTTTAGCATCAGTGATAAGTCAAAAGTCACTTATGCAAATCTAGCAGTTATTTGATCTTGAGCTGTAATACTTTTTAATGATAAAAAGCATGTTTTGTGTGGAGCTCAGTTATCCCTAAAGTCTCTGATGAATGCCATCTGGTCCTAAAGTTAGATTGTGATTTTTCAGATTTTTTTTTTTTTTTGGCTTCTTCTATCGCCTACCTTCCCCCCATCTTAATATTACAGTAGCTGACCCTATTAATCTGTGAATGTTCTTAATCTCTTCTGTAAGTATGCCTCACATAATGATGTCTCCTTTCATTTCTGAAAGTGAGGAAGTATACCGTCATGGTACTATTTTAAATTAAGTACTGCTATCAAGACACCGATAGGCCTTTTCTAATTCAAAGAGTTCTTCAATTTATCAGTTTACAATTTAGGTGTTCTTTCCTATTAGCAAGTGTATTTACTTCAAATAGGTCATTTTTGAGAGAAAAAAATCTAGCCTATTATTTCAAAAAAAAGGTAAAAATAGTACTTTCCACTTCATTAGGAAAGAAAATTGGTATCAATTTAAAGTATACTGCTTTTTCCACTCATCTCCCTTTGTGAAAACAACAGCCACCAGGGACTGCCAGAAAGAAAGAAACTCAACTAAAAGTGAATTCAAAACCCATGTCCTGTAAGTGTGATATTTTAAAGATTGGACAGAAGATTTCAGAGGTAAATAATGAGACCTTTAGAATTAAGGTAGGAAGTGGCCATCAGTGTAATTGGGGTTAAAATCTCAGAGGAAGGCAAAGCAGAAGGTAAATTGCAAGAAAAGGAACAAGGTATCAACCAGACAATAGAGGAAACATTTGTGAAAGGAAATAACATCTGTCTTGGAGCATTGTAACAAAGCAGCCTGTCAGCGGTAATTTGAACATTAACACGTTCGTGTAAGATAATGCTCTGAATTTTCAAGTGTTCCTCTTCAGTAACCTAATCTGATTTGATTTGCCCACTTTGAATTAATTTGAAATTCATATTACAAATGAGTAATAAGAACCAAGACGCTTCCCTCAGGTTACTCAAGTGTACATGTTTGTACACAAACAACACCCTAAATTAGCAGCTGGTGATAACATAGGCATTAAGAGATGAGCAAGTGTTGGAACTGCTGCTCTCTGGAATGCCCTTTCCTCCAGAGCCCCTTGAGTATTGGATAGACTTCATAGCAGTTTCATTGTTAAAGCAGTTGTATATCAAAAGTTATAGTGTCTGAGTAAAGCATCCAGTGATGCTGTTCTTATCTTGTTAGCCTTCCTGCACCGCAGTTTTGTCTTGGGAGTAGAGTATCCTGTACTCCTTAGAGTATGAGAGGAAGATTGCAAAAGCAGGTTACCCAAATGATCCACTACCATTATCTCTGTATTTTGAAAAAACTGTGTCAGCTTTTGACCAATCTAAGATTAGTTCATATTATCTTTCTGCCTAGAATATCTTTTCCTTGCCTGTCTACCCCACGAACTTGTACTCCTCAAGATTTAGTTAGTGGGGCATAGGGCTATATGTCTGTAAGCCCAGCACTTGAAAGTTGAGGCAGGAAGATGGCTGGTTTGAGGCCAGCCTGACTGTATAACGAAAACTTGTCTTTAAAAAAAAAAAGAAAAGAAAAGGACTTAGTTTAGTCATCATCTTCACCTCTTCTCTGAAACGTTCCTTGCTGACTCCTTACCTCTACCTAAAAAGTATCCATCTACCTAACAAGCATTTCCTTGCTATTTCTTTTGTTTTTACAAAACTGAGAATTGAGCCTAGGCAAACACTGCCTCTGAGCTCCTTTGCCAGCCCCCTTTTTAAAAAGGTTTCTGTTATAATTGTTCTGTTTGTTGTTGTTAATCTCTAGCTGGGGCTGATTTATAAAGAGGAGTTTATCACAGGTACCTGTATATAGGAAGAAACATGTTATAAATAGATTTGATACTATCTGTGATTCTAGGCATCCACTGGGATCTTGGAAGGTTTCCCTTCTTGGAGGGGTCAGATAGTTACACTTGAAAGCCACAAAACTGAAAATATTTATTGTCTGGCCTTCTACAGAAAAAGTCTGCCAGCCCTTCCTCTAGTCATCTCTCAGGTCCCTTCAAATTATGAACATTTTCTAGAGTTTGGGGAGTTTTCAGTGATATAAAAAGTATTGCAGTTACTGTGCGTTCTTGCTGGGTACTCAGCGCTTCTTGTGTGTATTACTTAGCTCTGTCATGGACAGCACTGGTGTCTCCATTTCATGGATGAGAAAACTGAGGCTCTCAGAGCTGAGTTTCTGTCCCAGGGATCGGGCCAGTGAGCAGGTGAAGCAGATTAGAGTCAGGTCATTTTATATCTAATAGGGGCACCTGGTGCCTGGAGTGGTTTCAGAGCCCAATTTGTTCTTCATTCAGCCATTGTACCGTAAGTACACAAGTCTTTCCCTGTCTCTGTCACTCCATCTGGCTCTCTCTGTCTCTACCTCTGCTGTCTCCTAGTTCTGCCTCTACTTTGTCTGTCTTCCCATTTCTGTCTCCTCATGCTCTCTCTCTCTTTCTCCTGATCTCCCTGTCTTTCCCTATCTCTATTTCTGCTGACCGCGTCTCTGTTTCTCCCTTGTTTCTGTCTCCCTGTCTTTCCCATCTATCTCCCTGGCTGGCTGCCTCTCTCCATCTGCCTTCTACCCCACCTATACCCCTCCACTCCTGTGCACACTCTCAGAGGTAATCATGACCACCACCACCAGCAGCAGCAGCAGCTCTACCACCATCATCATCATCATCACCACCACATCCCGTGTCTCCTTAGAAACTCCAGCTCGCTTTCTTTGGCTCCTTAGTGACATCCTGTCATGGAGCCGCCCAAACCAGTGGGCTGCTGAGGTACAGCCAGATACCTGGTGGTGTCTTACTAAATTACCCAGGCTGACCTTGAATTTATGATCTTCCTGCCTCAGCCTTGGGAGTTCCTAGGACTGTAGGCCTGTGCCAGAGTACCCAGCTTGTTTTCAGTTCTTAATGTTTTATTTCTATCATCGGTTTCTGACTTCAGTTCCCATATTGGGACTGTGACCGTAATACTCTGTGCTCATATATTTTATGTTTGGATGCCTGGTAAATGATGGCATTATTACTCTTGACAACTGTCCCTTGAGTGGGATTAGACTTCTGTCTGCTGTATGTCCACTGCTGAGGCTAAGCCACTCCTCTTCCCATCTTCTTCGCTCTTAGCCACTGAAGGCTACTGTTCTCAAAGAGCCCATGCTGTGTTTGCTTCTCTCCACAGTCCTCTCCATGTTGTTAGCAATTCATATTTTCTGGAGCATTGTTCTTGCCTACTCATTTTTTCACATCAGCAGCATTTAGGAGATGAGCAAATTAAGCAGAAAACAGCGCCAACTAGTTTTTAGCAATACACTGTCAGTGGAACCCCTAGATCTATTTACTCTTAGTGTTGTCATTATACAACACCACAAATCCACTCTTACCAGCAGTGCTGGCAGTGTTAATTCAAAGCAGGGACACTTAAAACAGTTGTGTAGTTTGGTTTGGGTTTTGAAATTGACTAAATGGTTATTATATTTTGATGATTTTTATGCAAATATTCAGAGGCTTTAAGTTCTTGCTACTGTCTTGCTTTGTGTTTCTTTTTTTCTTTTTCTTTTCTTTTTTTTTTTGGTAACAGGGATTGAATATATTTCAGTTATTTAGGTAATTTTCATTTCTTTGAACACAAACTTTTAAAGTTTGAAAAAATGCTAATATAATTATCCCTATGTTTCTTACAAGTGGAATTTTTGTATTAAATGATGCATGCTTTATTTATTTACTCATTTCTCTACTGGGCCTTCACCCTTCCCTATATCCCTAGTCCTTTTTCTAAATTTCATTTTGAGACAAGGTCTCACTAAGTCATTAGGTTATCCAGGCTGGGCTCAAATTTGCAATCAGTGCTCCTGCCTCAGCCTCCCAGAATGTTGGTATTACAGCCATGTGCCACCAAGCCTCACTCATTTTAAATTTCGATAAATATTTTATTAATCCATGCAGGCTACCATAGCAAAATACCATATGCTGGATAGCTTATAAGCAACACAAATGTATTTCTCACAGTTCTGGAGGCTGGAGAGTCCAGTTCAAAGCCTTAGCAGATTTGTGTGTTAAAGACACTTTGTAGTTCACAGATGGCTCCTTCTAGCTGTGTCCTCACATGGTACAAGGAGCAAGGCAGCTCTCTGGGGCCTCCTTTAAAAGGGCACAGTCTCATTTATCATGAGGCCTCTGTCCATGGGAACTAAATAGCTCCCAAAGGCCCTGCTTCCTAATATTAGCATACTGGAGTTTAAGTTTCAACGTAAGAATTTTCGGAAAGCACATTCAGACCATAGCACTTGCCAAAATTTCCATTGTTGCTGTTGCTTCTGTTGCTCCTGCTGCTCTTGCTGTTGCTTTTATTGTTATTTTCTTGCCTGGTGCTGGGGATTAAACCCAGGACCCTCACTCTGAGCTATATCCTCAGCCCTTTTTTTTTTTTATTTTGTGACAGGATCACACTAAATCACTTAAGTTGCCCAGTCTGGGATCAAACTCAATCTTCTGCCTCTCCTTCCCGAAGTTTGGGGATTGCAGGCATGCGCCACCATGCCTGGCTTCCATCTCTTATAAATGTTCCAGCACTCCTAGCAATGTGGAGATGCTTATGTTTGAGAATAAAGTGTAACATCAAACTTTGTGATGTGTGTGCAGTGGTGGAAAAGTGACATCATTAATTTGAATTTTAATATAAATTATACTTATATGAATTTGTTCATATTAAATACTATTTATATTTGGCTTTATTTTTATTCACATACTTCATATATGTGTATATATATATATAGTATGCTTGTTTTTTATATGTAATTATATCAGATCCTTTTTTTATTATCATGGTAGCCTCTAAAATGTAGGCCCAATAAATTTCCTTCTTTTCTGTTGTAGTTGAGCATGTGAGTAAAGTATAAGTGGAAAAAAAGGAAATGTCCTAGTAAGTATTAATGGACGCATCAAAGCATTCAGAACTGAGACATTCACCTTCTTTTTTGATAAGCATGTTCTCACACCTGAAGGAAGAGGAAGTGTTCTCTCATCCCCCTTTCTTCCCTGTGCTCCTACTGCATAACCTCCTGGTGGTTCTCAAACATTTGTTGGTCCGTGACCTTTGTGGGTACTATAAGGTAGAGATATGGCAAAGTCTGACTTCAAAGAGATTAATAGGAAATTTTGTTTTTAAAATTGAGTATTAAGGAGAGCAAGTCACAGGTTAGAGGATGAGAAGAAAGACCTTTAAGGACCAGCTCTGGAGGAGGAGCCAGCTCTGGAGGAGGAGCCAGCTCTGGAGAAGGTTGAAGTTGGTCCTCATGGGAAATTAGATGGTACACAGGAAGGGAAAGGCATACAAATGAGGGGAGCTGCATATGAAAGCAGAGTGGTGTCTGCATGGCACATTAGTTTGTATGGAAGATAGAGGCAGTGAAGACACCGGCCAGAGTGGATTCACCTGACAGCGGTGACTTGTCTGTCTTTTCCCCAAAGCACCCTCATGCCTCAATCTCCCTTCTTCAGCTCTGCTGTCATCACATCAGTTCCAAAGATTAAAATCCTAGTGCTTCCCTATTTTCTTTTTCAACAAATCTCCATTTTTGAGGTAGCTTTCACTTCTGCCCACTTTTCTCACTTTTCCTTAGATTGCCAATGAACTTTTTCTTTGTATTTTTTGTTTCTCCTGTCTTCATCCATATAAGTCCTCCAGACTTCAAAAACCAACTAGAAGAAAAATCTCTTCTTGGAATTTCTTCTGTGTATAAGACTCATTGTGGATTTTTCCTTCTGTTAATTTACCCCATCTTTATGAGCTAAATTTAATGATTTTTTTAACTACAATTTTAGAAGCCTCATCCCAAGGAGCCCCACTGGGGATGAAGGATGGTCAGAACAGATTGCTCCCTTAGCCTCTCCCCACTATATTTAAAGCGTGTCTGCTCTTGTCAGATTTATATGTTAGAATTTTGTGTAAGATAATTTGGAAAAGAGTTCCACTGCTTAAAGAAAAACCTTTGAGACGTGTTGCTGTCTTAATATACCAAATCATGTCAGTGAAAGTGTTACCTGCACTTTGTTTCATGTGTATATGTTTTGTCTCATAAAATGCCCTTGGATGTGCCTTGAAATTAGTTTTATCTATCTTTTCCCCACTGTGTCTACCTCAGTGTTGAGCAAAAGGAGTGCATTCTATTCATTGTTTTATTTTTTAAATTCATTTTACAGATGATGTGGTAAAAGTCATATTGAGATTTTAAGTGGTAGTGCCTCTATCAGTAATGTCTCTCTTTTTTTTTTTTTTTTTTTTTTTTGGTACTGGGGATCGAACTTGGGACCTTGGGCTTGTGAGGCAGACACCTGAACCACTGAGTTAAATCCCCAGCCCAATGTCTCTCATTTTTAAAGACGACTAGTAACAGAGGACAGTGCACAACACAAAGCATACATTGATGAAGATAGGATTTTGTATGTCAGCATACAACCTAGGTTTTTGAGGAATGGAGGCCTTTCTGATGCCCTTCAAATCAGGCACTTAAATTTGCAATTAATTTGTGAAATTGATCCAGTTTTGGGTCATATAGCTAATTTCTCAGTCCTAGTCATGCTTTGGACTTGTACATTGGTGCATAAATGTATTAACTGGTACATTTTTTTAACTGCATGCATAGCAAAGATGCATTATTTATGGTTTCCTGATCTTGTTATTTAAGAAATGGATAGCTAATGAGAGACTCTTGATATATTATTGTCATTGCATTACAGCTACAATTAAAAAGTAGAAAGACAAGGCAATGACTGGAATACTGAACTGAGAATAAAGTGCCTTTGTCACCATAGATCCCTGCTGTTCTTTAAGCATTTTCATAAAAGACTGAATGAATAGATAAAAATAACATAGTAATATTGTTCCTGTGTCCTGTACAAGAGTAGAGCTGTGGTTCTTTTTGAGTCACTGAGAAAGAAAGAAGAAAAACTTCTAAGTTCTTACTCTGGTGAAAAGGCACATACATATATTGCCACAGTGTCCTTAGGATAAAAACAGCCTTGTCCAGTTTGGACATCTGGCAGAGTAGAACCAACAAACTTGGAATCTGGAAACCTGGAAACCTACAGTGTTCTTTACAAGTATCCTTACATCCAAAACAAAACATCCAATAGTTCCCTGCTTCTGTTTCTTATCTGAGGACTAATAATTATCAAGTGAACTCCTCAAATGAGAGCGATTAGGCCTTTGTATTGAAGTTCAGGGACATAATATGGCTTAAGTCCTCATTATGAGATCCAATAAAAGATACCAAAGATATCAGCAACTCAGGCTTTATAAATTTTCTGAGTGGAGTGAACAAAGCAACAAGTGCACCAGAGAGCTCCCTAAATGCCTGGCAAGAGCGTCTGAGGAATCGGGCTGCCTGCTAGGTAGAACAGTGAGGCAAACATGATTTTTGTCCTTGAGGAAATCACAGAGGAGAAACAGGCCTGTAAACAGAAAATCACGATATTGTTTAGTAAATGGTGTCTTGTGAATGAAAAGGTTATGATTTTAAAGTCTTCAAAGAGGAGGCTGTAATAAAGAAGGTTTCAAAAAGGGATTATTTTCAAGGCTATATTACAAGGCATTCAGCAAGGAATTTCAGTTATGATAAATCTTGGTTGTCATATAAATATATTAATTTAAGAATTTTGCATTTAGATTTTCTTCTAAAATCAAATAACTGAAATTTGAAATGAAAAATGTGAAGAAACTTCCATGGAGACTATCACCTTTGCTAAAATTGGTTCTAAAATTCTAATAGAAGCCTTGTTCCAAACCTTAAACTGTGATCAGTCATGCCACTAAAATCAATTTGTAATAATATTTGCTCCCCCAACCCTTTTAAATCTACTTCTGTAGTTATTTCTTCTTCCCTGGTTCTTCCTAGTTTCATTATTTGGGAAACTGAGAGCAAGCCAGACACCTGTACTTCTTTCCTTACTCCCCAGAGCTGTTTCATACCTATTTGAACCCCTTATCCCAGAAATACTAAGCAAAATTGAAAGCAGGTGAGCAGATAAGCTAGCCCTTTTCATGTAGCCCACAGTTGAGGGTCATCAGCTTGACTATAATTAATAAAGTCTCAAAATGTGATTTCTGCTACTCTTCCTTCTCATCCTAAAAGGATTTTGTTTTTGGTTTCCTCTATGATATTCAAAGAAATTACACCTCATCTAAAGATGGAGAGCTCTATATGTGACTGTATCTCATTGTTAAAGGAGAATTTAAACCTTTCTGTGAATACCAGAAAACGTTCAGTATGATTGTGCTTTATTTTCTCAGAAATGTTAAAAGTTCTTTTATTGTTATTATTATTCATCAGTTCTCTTCTTTCATTCCCTTGTATATGATGATGCCTTTCCAGTTGGTCCCCATAGCAACACTGGATAATGCTAATGAAACTGCAACATCTTAAGCTCTCCCACAGAGCATTTCTTATTTTCTCTCCTTGAAAGAGATTGGTATTTGGATTTTTTCCCATAATTAAGTCTTAACTTCCTAAACTGTCTGACTAGAATCGGAATATCTAATTTAGAGAAGCTTTTTAGATGGCAGTAAACCACAAATCGAACACCATCTCCTCTCCCCTACTCGCACCCCAGGTTGGTGTACATCTGTGGTTCTCAAAATATGGTTCCCCAGCATCAGCAGCACACCTGGGAAGTTGTTAGAGTTGCTAATTCACATGCACACCCCAAACCAAGTGCATCAGCAACTCAAGCCTTCCAGGTAATCCAGATACACTAAAGTTGGAGAACCATGGGTATATAAGGTAGACAGTGTTGTAGCAGGTAACATCACCTATAGTTTTTATGTGTCCTTGGGTTGTACTAACATAATTAGAAATTACTTTACTGTTTTTGATATCTCTTAAACTTAATTATACTATGAAATATTAGCTGAATATCAATTTGCATTAAGATAAAATATGGCATGGGAGTGTGATTGATTTCAGCTACTGAAAAGAAATAAGTTCTAATCCTTACTTATTTGTCATTAAGAACAGTAAGAAAAAGCCAAATTATTACCATTAAGTGTGTAGTGTTAGGTAATGACTCAGACTATAAAAACGTGGGTTTTTTCCCTTCATTTCGTAGTTGGAAAGCTAATATATTTTTATTTGTAGATGTTGACAAACATCCACCTTTTTGAAAGAAGTCTTTTAATTAGTTTTTTTTTTTTTTTGCTGTAGTTAGTAATTTATCCTTTCAGTCCTTAAATACATTATAAGCATGCGGTAAAAACAAGGTTCTTTTGGAGGCCATGACTTTAGAGCAAAAATTGGAAGCAGGTATAATAGAAAATTGCAAAAAGGACAAATTAACCTATGTCATGTAAAGTTTTAAGAGGCAGCTAGACCTCAGAACTTGGAAATACACGCAGAAATTTCAGCTGGAAAGAGTCTATGAAGTATTTTAAATTGTTGATCATTCCCAAAACAAACTGTTTATATACCAAGAAGCTGAAATAAAGCCTATAGAAGTTGTGTTGTTGGTGATCCTGTTGTTGGGTGTCGGCATTGTAGTTGTGATTCATCTGGTCAGGAAGCCAGAACTCAGTCCAAGGGAATAGTAGCAACAGAATGAATCTGATCACTCTCTTAAGCCTGATGTAATGTGCACCTGCCATTTGTTCCTTTCTCATGGTCATCACTGCTCCAATTCAGATCTTCAGTATATGTCACCTATCCTTCAGTAATTGCTTCCTTATGGGGGTCAGATCCCGGAGGACTTGTAATATTCATAGTTCCCTGCACATGTTGTCATGTGTCTTCCTGCCATGTTGTTCCTTATAGTGCACATGGCTGCTTTGCTTTCCCCATCTAAGTTTGCTCTTTCCATGCACTACTTGTGTTTGCCCTGAAGGTCTTGTTTCAGACAGTTAACTTCTTATACTTTGATTGGCAGGCTTAGATGCTCTTCTAATTCTGGATTTTCTGTAGACCCTGCACATACCTTCATTCATAAGCAGTACTGTGTATTACCATTGCTAGTGTCTCCCTTTGTTCTGAGATCAGGATCTATGTGCTCATCGCTGTACTCCTTGCCCCTACCTTGGTTTTCAGTAAATATATAGTATTTTGAGTGAATGGATAAGAGACTTTATATATTATTGGCATGGCAAACATCATGGATTTTCTGAAGTAATTCTGATTTGAAATATTTTGTCCTTTTCTCTCAACTATCAGCAATTTTGAAATTCAGTTTTCACTCTTCGCCATATTTATCTCCTAAACATCTTATGAAACAACCAAAATCCTTTTGATCAGAGACCTGGAAAGATGATGGCTCTATCTCTATCTACACTTAAGGAAAAATATCTCCAAGGACATTGGTTGTGAAGTTAAAAGCTGGGGTTGGAATAGAGTATTTCTGTGCTGATTTGAAAATTTTAAGTCCATAATTTTTGGACTGAATTGTTCATACAGGAGATCTGTGCTTTTATTTCTTCTGTTTTATATTTCTATATCCCTCCCAAACTCAAACTACTGAGGAAATTTGGTTAGAATTGGGAAATACAAAAACATTCTAGGTTTGTTCCATAGTGTAATGCATTCTAATAACCTTTGACACATCTGAAAACATATCAGAAAACACCATATTTTATGAGTCTTACCAGATTTTGAAGATTATTATACTGAGTACCTACTTTTCCAAAATTACATACCTCAGTGACTGCAAACAACATGTTTTGATGACTGTCAACACAATCAACACACTTTGCCTTACTGACTCCATCCCAAATATTCCTAAACTTTTTTTAATTTTTGTTTTCACAATTCTTCCTCCTTCTTTGGTGACCATTCATTAATCAAGCCAGTATTCAACCAGCATCTCCAATGCACTAGGCACTGTCCTAAGTGCTAGGAACAAGAGAATAAACAAAATGGACGAACTCCCTGCCTTTATCAAGCTGAAAAACTGATTTTATTTTATTTTTTTTCCCATTAAGTTTATTGGTACATTTTAGGTATAAAATACAGTTAAATTCATCATTGGGATCGTGTACCTTTGCATGAGAATCTTGGTTCTTATTTTTTTCCCCTTCCCCTGTCCTCCCTTCACCCCCTCCACCCTTCCCTATTTGCAAGGACTTTGTTTCCATTTTTTCCTTTTCTCATATTTTTTCTTTTCCCTCTTTTCCTTTCCCCTACCCCTCCCACTTCCCCTGCTCCTTTAGACCTTTTCTTCCTATTACACAATATCAATGATACATTTTCTAAATTGCACTATCAAGACCTAGGAGACATTACCACAGATTTTACAGAATTTAAAAGGATATAGAAAGCATATTACAAAAATCTTTTTTGAAATAAATTTGACAACTTCTAAGAAGTACCTGGGAAGACAAATTAATGAAACTAACTCCGGAGGAAATATAAAATTTGAATAGCACCTATTAAAGAAAGTATATTCCTAGCTTGAAAACCTACCTATATGACAACAGCAGGCTCATATACATTTTAACTGATAAATTATATCACACATTTAAAGCAGAAAAAAGAAGGAACACTTCTCCCCTCATTTTAGGAACTCAACATTGTGCTAATCCTAAAACTGGATAAAGATAATAGAAGAAAAAAGTATGAACATAGATAGAAATTTGTTTAACAACACAAACTCTTAGAAGTCAGATCTGGCAGTATGTAGAAAGTGGTTTTCATATAGGGATGGCAGTGTTGGTTCAGCATTGGAAGATCCACCCCCAAAAGCCATCATTTAAACAGAGGAAAGAAGAAAGCCATATGATCCTGTCACTAGTTGGAGAAAAGGTATTGGACTAAATTCTACAGCTGTTCATGGTAAAAGCTATCTGGAGACCAGAAGTAGAACAGAACCTTCTTAACAGATTAAAGACATGTACTCCATACTTCCAGCAAGAACGCCTTATATGAATGGAGAAGATACAATGCTTTCTCCTTAAGGTGGGGAACAAGGGAAGCAGATATGCTTACTCTTTATCTGTCCATTAAACTTTGAAACCTAGGCCCCACCAAAATAGTCTGGCAATAAAATCACACAATTAGGATAGGATTGGCAAGGTAGAAGCAAAATCTTTATATGTAGTTGAAATGATCATCTACAGAGAAAATACTAAGAAATCTCTGGGAGCCCCTACAACTTGTATTTGAATTTAGCAGGATTAGAAAACACAAGGTATATATAAAAATTCAGGTCTATGTATACTTGCTATAAATGAAGAATTGGATATTGAAATTTAAAAGTTATGTAGGAGTACAAAGGACCTAGAAAAGTTAAAAAATAAATAAATTTTTAAAAACAGTGTTGGAAGACATTTAGTACCTAATTTTAAGACTGCTTCTAAAGCTACAGTAATCAAAGCAGTGATGGTGTAAGGAGAAAGATATATAGATCATTTGAATAAAACAGAATCTAGAAATAGAACCACACATACATGGTCCACTGAGTTTTGAAAGATTATTTAACATTAGCATTTTATAGAATATAAACTCAATTCAAGAGCCGAAGAAGAGATAGTGTTTTCAGCAAACAGCACTAGAACACCTGGTATCCGTACATAAAAATTTAACCTCAACCCTTTATTTCCATACATGAAAATAACTTGAATGAATCTATGAACCTAAATATGAAAGCCTAAAAGTATAAAACTTTAAGAAGAAATTATAAGGGAAAATATTTATGAATTGAGGGTAGGCAAGAACTACCAAGGATACAAAAGACATGATGTGTAAAAGAAAAAAATTGATAAATGAGATTCCATCAAAATTTAGAACTTTAAATGACATCATGAAAAGGAAAAGTCCTTAAACAGACCATATTTACAATGCATATAACCTGTGATCAGAATATATAAAGAATTCTTAGAGCTCATTAATAGACAACCCAATTAAAAAGTAGACATAAGAAGATAGTAAGTAGCCAGTATAGCACAAGAAAAGGTATGCAACTCTAGAATCAGAAAAATACTAATCAGTACAATAACAAGATTGAATTATATACTCATTAGGGAGATGAAGTTAAAGGTTTTGTTTTGTTTTGTTTTTTTGGTACTGCAGGCGGCAGAACCACTAAGCTAAATCCCCAGCCCTGAAGTTAAAAGTTTTAAAGCCTTGTCATGACTTTTTCTTTTTGTTGGATTCTCTCCCTTTGCATTTAATTTGTCACGCCCAATGGATTCATTCTGCTGGGTTTCCTGGGGTTGTGATCCTCATTGTCTCTTCCTAGGGTATTGTCTAAAATTTTTTGGAGTGCCGGTTTGATATTCATGAAGTTCCTGAGGTGCTCTTTATCATGAAAGAATCTTATTTCTCCATCAATTTTGAAAGATAGTTTTGCAGGGCACATCAGTCTGGATTGGAGGCTGTTTTCCCTTAGGGCTGGAAATACATCACTCCAAGCTCTTCTTGCCTTGAGGGTTTGCATTGAGAAGTCTGCTGTGATTCTGATGGGCTTTCCTTTGTATGTGATTTGTTTCTTTTCTCTCACTGCTTGTAGAATTTTATTCTTCTGTTGGATTTCTGGAATCCTAACTCTTATATACCTATGTGTAGATTTTTTTTGATCAAGGCTAGCTGGAATCCTATATGCCTCACTTATCTGTATGTCAAGTTCTTTTCCCCTCCTTGGGAAGTTTTCTGCCATCACTTCTGTGAACAGTTTTTTTATGTCATCTGCACTCTCTCCTCTTTCTTCATTGACTCCAATCAGTCTTATGTTATTCTTCTTTGCATCGTCTAGCAGCTGCTGGATTGATTTCTTGTGTTCCTTTACAATTTTAAAGCAATTTTTCTTTTCTTGGTCACTAATTGCAATCTTTTGTTCTATATCTGAAATTCTATCCTCACATTGGTTTATTCTGCTGTGCAGACTTTGGATGGAGTTTTTAATCTCCTGGAAATTTGTTTGCATCTGTTTTATGGATTCCATTTGTTTCCTATGTTGGGATTCCATCATGTTCCTCAGCTCCTCTATTTTTTTTATCTGTGTCCTCTCTAGATTTATTAATCATGTCTTGCACCATGAGCAAAATCTTTCCTGTTATCTGAGTAATTATTTCTGATTTCATTTTTCCCAGATCCTCTTTCGTTGCCAGTTCAGAGAGTCCAGGTGGTTGAGTATCAGATTGTTGCATCTCTTTTCCCTTTGGGGTTGCTGTAGGTGATCCAGAAGTCTGTTTTTGCGACTTGTTTATGTGTCTCCTCATTTCCATGGGTTGAGGAGGGGCGGTGCTTCTGGCACCCACGCGGCTCAGCTTCTCTGCCCTAGGAGCTTGGGATGGCGGCGAGGGAGCTTCCTTCCAGGTGCTCTGAAAAACTGATTTTTAAAAATAGATTGTAGGGGCTGGGGATTTAGCTGAGTTCAATCCCTGGCACCAAAAAAAAAAAAAAAAATAGACTCTAGGAGCATTTCTGCTCCTCTCCATATACTAATTTGAGATGGAGAGAAATACATATGAAAAGTATGTATGTAACAGAATGCATGTCATGAACTCAGAGCCTGTAAGGGACTTGCCAGGTAAAAGAAATGAAGTGAATGGATACAAAATGAGTTTAGGTGAAATTTAATGACAACAGGTTTTACACTTCATCTAGTAATACTGTAGTCACATTAAATTAATACTGTTTTCAGCTTGATATTAGGATAACAGTATTGTAAGGATTACTGTAAACAGGAACATGCCTACCTTGTCTAAGGAAGCAACCATCCAGATCCTGTTGTTAATAGTTAGCAATGTGTTCCCAGTATAATCAGAATCTCCAATATTAAAAAAAAGAAAAAAAGACCAGAACCTGGAATTATGTTTTTAATATCTGTTAATTCCATTTTAATACTGATAACTAATTGAAAATAAATAATGTGCATAGCAAATAAAATATATAGGCAAGGTAGATGTGGCATGAGGATTACCAGTGTGCGGGCCCTGAGAGTCCGAGCTCGCTATGAGGTACGCGCATTCGTTGTAGCATCCACTTTGAATACACAAAGACTTGCTTTTTTCCTAGCTAGGATCCCCAAGGGAGTCTGTTAGTGAAGTTTAAAGCTGGGATCTGGAGTAGTGTATTTCTCTTTCAGTATTTAGCAAATGAAAGTAAAGGATGAAGCCCACTTTTATTTGAATTTCAGATAAACAGTAATTTTGTTTGTTTCTTTTAGTAGGTCTCAAATACTACACCGGATATGTTTGTACTATGTAGTACTATGCACTATGTGGGGCGTACTTATACTTTTAAAAGTATTCTTTTTTAAAATTTATTTGGGAATATTATGTTTTATCTGACAGCCCTATTCCTAGTACTATACAATTATTTTGAAGTTTGTCATACAAGTGGCTATGGGCAAATGAAGTGTTTAATCATTTTTATTATTAATAATTAATTTTAAACAATTAATTTACTTTTTATTGAGTGATTGCTGTATACCAAATTGGGCAGATCTTCAATTCAAAAGTTAAGAAACCAGGATTTCTATGCCATCTTCAGCTTTTGTGTATAAACTTCTAAAATGTTTTTACATTCTTTGATTCTAGTAAGAAAATATTGTGTGGTTCAAATAAACATTTATCTTTATATTTATCCCCACTGTACCAACATACCTTTGTGGCTTTTAAAAATATGTTTTGTCAGTGTCCTCCTTTTATTGTTAGTAAGTTGAGTTTGCTTTTAATCTTTGGGAAACTTAAGTTCTAAGTACTTTGAAATACTCTGCAGTTGTTTTTGTACTTGCTGAGGTTCTCTTGTCCTTCCTTTCCTGATACTAGCCATCTGTATTAATGAGGTAGTAGACTGGCTTATTGCTAATGAATTGATTCATTAAGTGTTGGATTTAATTAGCAAGACAGTTAACATGCCAGCACATGCTCTGATTTTGTTTCGTTATCCCCAGATATAATAAAATAAAATGCATTTTATAGTTTTGCATAAATGAAACTAAGTCAAGATATTTTGCTGTCATATATTATGAAAGGCTAGTTGATAGTTTTTTGTAAAATAGATTCCAAATATTAAAAGGAAAACCACTTTCCTCTTTTAATTGTAATTGACATAAAAATAAAGTCTGGGTACCGAGTGTCATAGGAGCAAAGGTGGCACAACCCTTAGATCTATAGAAGCAAAGCCAAGCCACAAGTGTACACCAGAGATTTTTTTCCCAGTACTTTGATGGTCTTATTTTCTAAATAAGAACTATTCAGAGATACTACCTAGTGTCTTTTGTTAACACTTTGCTTTTTGTGGTTTTGTTTACAGTCTTCAAAGGGATTTTTGTTGGGGAGGAACAAGGTTTTGGGAGCAACTTTTAATGTTCAAGGCCTTATTGAAGAAATTGGAAAGTTAGAAGTATGTTAATGTATACAGAAAAGTAACAGCTCATACAAACTGAACCGTCTTCATTTTGTACTTTCAGGCTCTAGTATGCGCTTTTTAGCAGTGAAATAAGAGAATTCTGTGCAGAAGACTCTCAGGTACCAAACTAATGGTTAATGTGAATTAAGCAATCTCTGAAATAAAAATACATTAGGGTAAAAAAGAATGTTCAAAAAATTTACAAATGGGTAAGTTCATTTGTTAAGCAGGTTTCCTGAAATATGTGCATAAAAGCTTCTAGAGCTCCAAGAAGACAAAAGCAATTCCTTAATCCCCTCTGGCTTAACTTTTTTTGGAGATATATATATCTTTCTAAAAATGAGACCATACTGTAAATATAGCTGTATATATTTTTTTCATTTAACAGTATTCCTGACTTGCATGATTTCTGTAATTCATTTAATCCTTTTATTATTAGATTATTTTCTTTTATTATTTTTATTAATACCCATGGATATTCTTGAATAAAACCCTCAGTCTTGCTTTTATGGGAGAGTTTTTTCTAGGAAAGATTCAGCCTTATTTACCTATTAAACCTTAATTTTCAAACTACATTTCAGGGTGTAAGGAATTTATCAGTTTCCTAAAAGTATGACAAGAGGTGAATGATGAGGAGGGAAAGGAGGAGAGGCAGAGAGTGTAGTGCGGAAAGAATGGTCCCTATGCTAGCATCTGTGCCATCTCTTCTGACTTTTGAAAATAAACAGTTCAGCTTAGAGTGATTTCATTTTTCATCTGAGGTTCACTTCTTACAAATTTGAAATATTTTTCTCTTGGTCTTACCAGTTCTTTCAGTATTGAATGGAATTGATATTATAATGCCAACTAATCTGAGAGTTGTGCATGAGAAAGAGGTTGGAACTTGTAATGACCAGTCACATATCCTCTAGTTAGTTTCTAGTAACTCTGGCCTCAGTTGTTTCTCCTGTTTATGGATTTGCTCAAGGAATGTAGGAAGATCTCAGCACCATAGAACTTCACCCATTGGTAACTCCATAAATGTTAAAGGTGCCATTCCAGCACTGCACGACAGTCTGAATTCCCTACGTGGCTTCCTTTACACTGTAACTTCCACCAGGTGCTTGGGTGAGGGAATAAAGTTTGAGCTTTGATGTCTTCCTTCAAAAGGAGTAACACAGTACTTGGAGACCAACTGTGCTTCTTTTCACCATTTGTAAAGTCTGTTTTACCTAGCAGTTTTGATTTTCTGTGTATAAAAAAATGGAAAAATCCAATATAAATTTGCTGTGTTCCATAAAGAATGGTATTTCATATGTCCAACCATATCTGCTTTTTGGTTGTGTTTTTATTAGATTAAAATAATTACTGGGTCTTTGGGTCCTTATTGATAACCATTTCTTGCTGTTTCTTGCAATTTTCCTATTGATGATGGGGAGGGCCTCAACTTTTAGTGTTAACCTTTCACCTCATTTACTTGCATGCATCATATCATCACATGTAACAGATTACCCCAAATCCTTGAATTCTTTAACTTTCATGTCCCCTTAGAATTGTCTGTTTTTATGGGTTTATTCAGAATTCTCTCTGTGTGAAATTGACACCAGTGCTCATTGGTTTAATTCTGTAGACTATCAAAGCCTCTAGTCAAAAGTTCTAGTACCCTTCTGCATGCTTTCACTTGAATCTTCTGTAATAGAAAACTTGAAAGCAAGGTGCCCTGAAACTACCATTTGTTCCAGATCAAGTCCCATATTTGGTTTCTGATATTCTTTAACTTATGTGAAACCAATACAAATTTTAGAATTCTATTTAGTTTTTAAAGCACTATGCTAAAGGTTGGAAGGACCATCCCTTGCTAAACGTGTATTCTTGTCTGGTGTCTTGTAGCATATGAGCACCAAGGGTATGCTCATTTTCGGTAGAAATTCCCCAGTGCATTACATCTATTTCTCTGCAATGAGCTCTTTACACTGCTCTTAGTCTCATCCTTCCTACAATCTTCTCTTCTAGTTTTGCAGCCTCACTAGACTCCATCTCTTTTCATATTATTTTCCAAATTACTGAGACATTTTAAAATGCAATTAAAAATTTTAAAAAAATATTAAGCCATATATACAGGACGCTTGCCCACAGTTTAAAATGGTCAAGCTACTAACCAGAAATTTTCAGCTTTATATTAAATATTGGAATGAAAGCCAGGGAAAACATTGTAGAGAATATTGTCCTTACAAAAAGAACTTCAGACTTTTAAGTTCCCATGAAAATGGTATTTTTCCTTTCAGTTTGGGGAGATATTGTTTGCCTTATTTTCTTTTATTTATGACAAATACTGTGCAGGATTTATTTTCCTTATTGGTATATTCAAAGGCTAGTAAGTTCATTATATCAATGAAGGTGATTTAATGACAGAAAAATGTGTTCTGTAGGATTGTTTCTTATAGTGTTCTGTAAATAATATAAACGGTTATATAAATATATTTTTAATTATTTTGTCTTAGTAATATAAAAATATACTGTTATTTATTTTGGAAACTATTAGTTAGCATTTAAGAAGTTATATTGTAAATTTGTTTCAATTAAAAATATGGAAGCCAGGTGTGGTGGTGCATACCTGTAATCGCAGCACTCAGGAGGCCGAGGCAGGAGGGTCACCGTGAGTTTGAGGCCAACCTGGGCTACATAGTGAGATCAAGGTCAGCCTGAACTACTTAGTGAGACCCTGGCTCCAAAAAAAAAAAGGAAACCCTTTGGTTATAAAAGTTGATGACTAATACTGCATAACTTCAGAGACATAACCATTCATAAAAAAAATAAAAATAGAATGGAGTAGCAATAAATTGTCGTATATTGTATTAAAACAACATTCCTACTGCCAACAAAAGAGAGGGAAGCCATCTCCGCCATAGTCATAATCCCAATGCCCAGCTGTTCGCTCTGGGGAAATAAAATGACTTGAACCCTGGCTTCTGGAGTCCAGACGTCATGAGCCCCAATCTTCCAGACTACTTATTGGCTGTGGAACCTTATTGTCAAGGAAGAAGCCAGTACTTAATATCTGACACAGAAAGTTGAATTTGTTGTTGGTAGACAGGGGAGACCAACTTGTAAGTAGATCTACCTTTTCTGAATAAAGTAGATTGCTGATTTTGGGGGGTTTGGGGAACTACAGAGGTCAGAGACCAACAGATGCTCAAAAGCCAGAGTGTATAGGGATTGATGGACTTTTCAGTAATTACTGAATGAGACCATTGCAAACTGACTTTCAGAAATGTAGTAATGGAATTGAGTTGTCACTAACCCTTTGGGATAAGTTTAAAACTGTGGTTTTGACAGCTTAACAGGAACTAAACTGCCTTCTTTGAGGGCCATTTCTGATAACTAAATCAGAGAGTGTCTGTAAACTTTCTAGAATACTGCCTAATGGAAATAAGACATCCTCTTCATAAGTCTGTCCTTGATTAGAGTCAAGCTCTTCACTGTGAAAGCCCCAGCTTTTAGAGCCCTAGAACATCACACTAGGAAGTGCAGCCCCCGCCCCCACATTTATCTTGCTCCCCAATGTTGACACAGCACATGCTGTCATTTGCACTTGTGGATGTACCTAATACACAGCTATACAATTCAACATTTATGCAATATTTATTTTACCTTGGAATAGGTATCATTGGCTTTCTAGTCAATGGGTTTGGTTTTATTTCTAAGCTTTTATAATCATCAGAAATCTCTTTGAGAACCTGGTGAAAGCTGTGAACACTTTTCCAGAGAAATGTATTTGTGCATATATACTTTTTTTTTGATATACAATGTCTTGGGCTCTCAGGCCACTTAGGTTCAGACCTTGCTGTTCCAGCTACCTCTGGTCAAAAAGACAAATTCTCTATCAGAATCTTCACCTCTGGTTACATAGGTTTTGTGCAGGTTGGGCAACACCAATAAAAATAGCCATTTATGACAGGAAGCATAAATATATCTTGGAGTTTGAGGGCAAAGAGAAATGGATAGGAAGTTGCTTGGTCCTAGAAATCACAGTGACCCTTTCTATAAAGTCCAGCATTGATAGAATCCAGCAGGTTCTCCCTGACCAGAACCTGCTTTCCTCTCCTTGTACCTCATAAATCCTGTGAAGCAGCCTAAGAAATTCTCAAGATCTTCTGGTGTCTGGTCTGGTAGTTCTTACACTGCATCAGACTCATGCCTATATCACACCTGGGGTTACAGACTCACACCTGCAATCCCAGCATTCCAGAGGCTGAAGCAGGAGGATTACCATGAGTTCAAGACCAGCCTGGGATACCTAGTGAGTTCTAGGCCAGCCTGAACGACCAAGCAATAACCTGTCTAAAAAGTCCAAAAAAAATAAAATGCAGATTTCTGGTTTACCCTCCATTTCTGAAGCAATAGTCCTAAGAGGGAGGACCAAATAATTTGCAATTTTTAAGAGCTGCCCAGTGGTGACTGTCTGTGGGCCACACTTTGAGAGCTACCATTAGAGGTGATATGGTTGTCCTTACAGGCCCACTTATCAGTGACAAACCCTCAGCTGTTGGTTGATGCCAGCTGGTCAACTCAGTAATTTAACTTGTGTTATTTATAATCACTCTAGGTCAGTTGAAAGGGAGAATTGCTCTTGGTAAGTGTCTAAGAATATATGGAAGTATTGCAGAAATGTTGTCTTTAGCTTACAAGAATAGGCAAAGACCAAAAGAAAGCTTTAAACAAATTATTCAATAAATATTTTTAACCCAGCAGTCCTTACTGAAATGACAGATTGTTTCATCATCTTTACCCTCCTCCCTAAAAGAACTTCTGAGAAGAGGCTGCTTCCCTACCAGAATTAGTGGGTAAATTACAGACCCTTGTATTAGAATGAAAGAAAGAAACCGGGTTCACGTTCAGAGTCAACCATTGTGACATCTGGTTCCCCCATTAGCCTCACCTCCTACTTGCTAGTGCCTAGACTTTCTTTCTTGTTCTTTCTTTCTGTCTTCCCCCACCCACCCACGGCACCACTAAGCTAAATCCCCACCCCGCTTATGGCCAGACTTTCTTTTACCAGTCCTATAACCAAAGATAAAAGATACCCAAATTAAAATATCCATACCCTCTGACCTAGAAATTCTTCTGATAATTATCCCCAAGAAAAATATCCTTTAAAAAGGACAAAGATTTAGCTACAGTTTGCATTGTAATTTTGTTTATAATAATAAAAAGTGTATGCAACCTAAATAACATGGGAAATTGGTGAAATTGTGTTATGTTCCAGTATCACTATACGGTAGTGTAAGCAGTTCATAGAAAGATATATAATGATGTGAAAAGTAACTTGTGGCATATTAAGTAGAGGGAAAAATACAACAAAAATGTATTTGGGGAGATTTTTAACTTAAAAATACGTGTTGAGATACATACGAAGAAAAATATTAGTGGTTATTTCTGAATGGTGGAATTATCGATAGTTTTCCCCCTTGTTTTCCTTGAATAAGGTTTTGTAATGAACTATGCACTGATTTTTTTAATGTTCAGAAATTTTATTTTAAAAAGCTACGAGACTTAGTCAAAATAGTTTAGTTTTAATCAGAGTATTACATTGATCACCAGAAAGAATGAAAGGCCTTTGGGAGCTGTTACTTTTATTTTGAAGAGCAGAAGGCAGAAGTCCCAGAATAGCACTATATGGATGCCTCTCGATAAAAAAACAGGCTAGTCTTTGGAGAGTATTTTGGTTTTCAGTTCATATATTCTTGGCTCTCAACTCCTTGTCCAAGACAGTTCATAAGAACTAGAATTTCTCTTCCCAGTGCACATAATAGAAACTCGAAGCTTCCCCCCCCACCTTTATTATCTTCATGCAGGCTATCAAAAAATTCTTTGACCTACCTTTGTCTATAATAGGTCATAAAACCCCCATTCCAGAGGAGTCCTGACCTGGAGGGAAGAATGCTCCACAGAGTCGCCAAAAACAATGCAGCCCTTGCTGGGTTTCCACACACAGTCTGTTATCTCTCGGTTATACCATTTTGTCCAATCACATTTCCACATGGTTGTCCATGCTTCACTATGGCCTGTGCAGGGAAGTCTTCATAAAAACCCAAAAGGTCAGGGCTCGGGGATCTTCTGGGTCGAGGAACTCTGGCATGCCCTGGGGGTGTAGAAGCTCCACCCCGGCCCACACACTGCCCCCTGTGCACCTCTCTCTTCTCTCCTTTCAGTGTACTTTAAAATAAACTGATAACCATATTTCCCTGAGTTCTGTAAGCTGCCCATCCAAACTAATAGAACATAAGGAGGGGGTTGCAAGACACATGATTTATAGCCAAAATGAAAGTAAAGCAACCTGGGGTGTAGAGTTCACATCTGAAGTGGGGAGGAGGGACAGTCCTGGAGACTGAGGTCTCAAGAGTGTGGGATCTGACCCTGTCTTCCAGTAGCAAGTGTTACATCCAAATTGGATTGGAGGACTCCCACCTGGTGTCCCCTGCAGAACTGCTGGCTTACTTGCTGGCGCCCAGTGTGGATTATTGTGTGAGAGTAGAGAGCAGAGCAAACCACTTGTTTTTTCTGACACACAAAGAGGGGAGGGTGCAGAAAGAAGCTCCTGGGGCCGGAGGTTTAGCTCAGTGGTTCTGCCGCAAAGCTCCTGGATGGAGGTAGCTATTTTGCCAGCACTACTTTGTTAACACTCAAGTAATAAGAACAAACAGAAGCTGACCTTTTACTGCAGAGAGGCAGCTCTGCTTCCTATGATTTGTATGTTTACACTTTTTTTTTTTTTAATATTCATACTAGGGATTGAACGCTGGTTAGAACCCAGGATTGAACCCGTGGCCAGACACGCTAGGCAAGCCCTCTCCCATGGAGCTATATCCCCAGCTTTTTATTTCAAGGGAGGATCTCGCCAAGTTACCTAAGCTGGCCTTGTGATCCTCCTGCCTGAGCCTCCAGAGTACCTGGAATTCCAGGTATATACCACGACACCTACCTATATGTTTATTTTTTAATGCTTAAGATTGTTCTACAGTTAATGTCTCTGGCTGGTGGGTCACTGACATTGATTCAGGGTTATCACAGAATATAAAATCACAAACCAAAAAATGAAAAATATTTTTTGACGGTGTAAGAACAGCAACTGCTACTGAAATATCTGATATTTTAAGATCTCACCAGTATGTATCATAGTGACAAACTGATTCTTGAAACCAGATATAAAATTTAACTGTGTAGAGCATGACAGCACTATTGAAAGCTCCAGAGTTTTATTAAACTCTCAAAACAGTTGCTTCACCAAAAACTATCAGTGTTTGTCCTGTTTTCAAAATGTCTCTTGGCTATTTATAGCTCTGGGTTTTTCTCTTAGGGAGTTATTAATGTCACACAGGTGTTAAATTTTAAAGAAATTCCCATTCTTGAAGTTTTTAAATAATCTCTGAATGCACCAAAAGAAAATATATATGTATTTCCTAATAAATGTAGGGATTGTCTTGTTGATATTCATAAACTTTTTGCTTTTCATTCTTCTTTGAGTTAAGAGTTTATCCATCTCAGTGGCTGGGGTGGGGTGGGGGGGTACCCAAGTCATTATAACAATATCCTCTCTCTGGTTGTGGTTTAGAACATAGCAGAAATGACAGTAGGCAATAAAGGCAGTAAGGTTCAGAGAAACGCACCTCTTTGCTCTGATTCTTTGACCACCACTATAACCTCTTAATCTTTAATCATATTGGATGTGTTCAATAGAATGATTGATTCTTTACCAAGTCATTTCACACTTTTCTGTTTTATTTAGTGGTTATCATACGTGATCAGTGGTGTGGTAGGGTTAACTGGGTGGCTCCTTCTAGAAATGAACTCACCAAATAAATGTTACTGGGTTTTGTGGTGCTCCTGTCTCCTGGAATTGGTTTCCAGGATTTTCTTGTCTCAAAAAATTGGACAAAATGGCAAAGTTAATTTGAAAAAGTGAAAATGAAGAGTGAGGGAGAAACTGGCTCTGCAGAGTGAGCTTAGGATGAGTAAAAGAGGAAAAAGCAAGATAAAGTGCACCCTGGAGGATTGGGGCGGGGGTGCCCTGATAGCCAGCTCTTCCTGCTGCCTTTGTCCTTTTATGCCGTCCAAATCTCCAGGAAACCCCTGAGAACTTCTGTATATGAGTCCTGAAAGCCAGTGCTAGGATTCCATTCCTCAGGCTGATGTTAGGTTCAAGCCATCCTATTGCAACCCTGCTCCAGTTCTCCAGAGAGGTCCACATGCAAGGCTTTGGGAACTGTGCTGTGTCTCGGGATCTTGTAATTAACAGGTCACACCTACTTCCCCAGTCACTTTGGCCACACCCTAATCTATCATGATTCGGGAAACCTGATAATTCCTGAAGCTAATCACGTCTTCATGAGTTTTAGCAATCACACATTTCCCTAATATGTTTTCACTCTAGGAACTTATTGAAAATAACACTGTTTGAAAGATTTTATTTTTTAAAATGCATTAAACTTTGTAGGCTCAAAATTGGGCTTGACAAAGACCCTATGTTGCTCCAGTTCTTCAAGTCATAAAGTTATAGGAATGGCCCATGTTATCCTGTTTTCTTTTTGTTTTGTTTTTCAAGAGCTCTGTAACAAAATGAACTTTAACAAAAATTTTTTCTCACTGCCAGAACTTAAGTTCTCAGATCAGATACTATACATAACACAAGGCATGGCTACAGCTGACGGTATTTACAAAAAAACTGAAGGACTCAATTTCTACTTTATCCTTGGTCTACATTTGTAAGATACCTTGGTATATAATTTGTTGATAGAACATTCTTAAGCAGTGTGTGAAAGCTAAAAGCCAAATGTGATTTTTTTAGAAATAAAACCATTTTAATATTAACAAGCTAGACTGAGCACAATTACTCAGGATGCCATGTTATTCTCTTAGACAATTATGAAGGTACTTTCAGAGATCTACAATTCTTTTAAGCCTAGACAACCTAAGAAACTTTACTATCAGCAGCTTCAGATGAAAATCACAGACTTTGAGAACAGGTGAATCCTTAAGTGTATATGGTTAAACAGCCAATTTAGTAAAGAAGAAATAATGCTATATCCAGACAAGCACAGCTGTATCTGGACCCATTGGAAGAATGTAAAGAGGCTGTGGAGTTCAGTGAAAAAGTATCAGGACTTAGGCTGCTAGAAATTGTAAGCTACAAATTTATTGTATGTATCAATAAGATGAACCATTAAAATGTTTATCACCTGTAAGAAGTTTAACATTTAGAATAGAGGAAATACCTTTGGACCAGGTAGACTTAGATGTGGAAAATGAGATACTGATCATAGTGACACATTTCCTCAAAAAGGTATTTGGAACATTTGGAATTCCATTTTTTCTGGAGATAACACCAGGCAGAGCATTTCAAAGAAGTGATGAGGTGCCTCCAGAGCCTCCTGGACATCCAGTAAAAGGAGTTTGAAAATTTTAATCCACAACTGTAATGATGAGCCAGCCCCAGTATATTACTGAAGATGAATATGAAGTAAATTTGAAAGACTTTGAGCTGTAGCTTGATAACATGTCCCATCCTTGTCCTTGGTGAGGGCTTGACCACTCCAACCAAGTCCCAAAGAGGAGTTGCTACACATTCCTTGAAAAGTCTACTAAGATCCATAGCTAACTTCCTTCCCAGTGTGGGTTCAAGGTGAGGGGCGGTGTGGGGGGGTGTGCCCCATTGTAAAGCCCATAGCAATTTGGTACACATGCACATTAGCCAAAGTCCAACCAGAGCATATTCTGCTGATGTTAATTTTGTTTTCTTGAGGCTCTTCAGTCTGGCTTCTCTGTATCTATTGGCTGCCCTTTGTGAGCACAATAAAGGCTTTTTGTAAAAAAGCAGTGAGACTTATGTTATGGTAACCACAATGCAAGGCAGGTATCAGTCCACAGGAAGAAGTTCCCAGAAAATGGGTCCCCATGGGTCTCCGGCGGTGTGTGGGTGGTGTGGGGCCACTGCCTGTCTGGGGTGCTGGCTGCCCACCTGCCGCTAGCCTACCCACGTGCAGGCTCCTCTGACTGACTTCCTTCAGTTATCCTACAGATGACCTCTTGTGCTCTGTAAAGTCAAAACAGAGAAACTCACGAACTAATAAAATAGCACTTTTTTCTTCAAAAAAAGTTGAACTTGAGAAGAGTCTGGGGAGTAAAAAGGAAGAGAGAACAATAAACAATCTTCAGTTTTTTGTGATAATGGGGATTGAACCCCTTGCCTTGCTCATGCTATTCAGGCATTCTACCACTGGACTAAGTCTCCTGCCCTTTTTGGTGTTTTTGTTTTTTGAGTGGTTTTGTTTTTGTTTTTTGAGTGGTTTGTTTTGTTTGAGATAAAGCCTCACTAAATTGACCAGACTGGCCTGGAACTTGTGATCCTCCTGTCTCAGCCTCCTGATTAAATCAATATTTCCCTCTCCCCCCCTTAAAGCCCCTTCCATTTTTTCCCCTTTCCAATTTTTCAGTTCTTTTTCAATGACTGTCATTGCTAGGAAATGAGAAGACAAGAGAGGACTACAGGCATAGAGGGAAATAACTTTTTCTCTGTTATTGACATTTCCTCATTCCACAAAAGAAATTGGAATCTGCTGCATGTTCAAAGTAGCAGCCGCAGCAGAGAACATCCCCCAGATTTCCCAGGTGCTCCCGGGGATATTTGAAATTCTCACAACAGGAACTCCACCTTTCCTTCCATCATTGGGATGGCTAAGCTAAGCAGTTTTTGTTAACTGTGGCCCAGTGCCCAGTGTATGATTCATTCAGAGGGACCTAAAGATTTTGAGTGCTTTTTCTGGAAATTCAAAAGGTACCTCATGATCATTTGCTGTGAAGGCAAATTTATTTTTCCTGTAAGTCAAGATACTACTCAAGGCACAGCCCTTTTACCAAGTGACCATATAAAAGCATTAAAATAGAAAGGGAAGAAAATTGACCTTCAAGGAAGAAAGCTCATTTTAGATTTGGGGAGATATTCACACGCCTGTGCATGCACATGCACACACATAGCTTCCTGGCTTAGTATTTTGGAATTTGTTTCTAACTTTGAAACCTATTGGCTTCTTTTTTAAATAATTTGAATAAGACTTAGCATCAGGTAAACAGTCTACCTCCGAAGCCTAGAGTACCTAATCTGTGTTGTATATATATCTGTGCTTCTTAAGGGTTTACACTGTGTTGCCCTTTTATTTTTGCTCACTTCCTCAGACTGGCCTTCAGACTGGCCTTCAACTACCAAACTCAAGCAGTCCTCCTGATTCAGCTTCAGGAGTAACTGGGGCTACAGGCACAAGCCACTGTACCTGGCTCCAGTGTATTCCTTACTGCTCCTTACTGCACCATATTGCACATGGGATCATTTGGTAAACACTAAAAATTTGAAATGATTTTATAGCATAAGAGTTACAAAGAATTGTTCATACAGCAGTGAGGCCCCGAATTTTTTTAGCGTGTCCAAAGTTAAAAGTCCAAAGTAGAAAGGTTTTTTAGAAACATGATAACTACCTTTAGAGCCACATTAAACATACCAAAACTATGAACAAGTACCAGTACTCTTTCCTTGGCTTGCTTATTTTTACTCAGTTTTTTCAGATAATTATGTGAATCTGTTCTATGTGATTTGTATAAACATCTGATTGAATTTCATGATTGCTACTTAATAACTTCAAATAAGCATTGAGCATTCAAATAAGCATCACTGAGCATTTTGTTTTAATCCAGATTTCCAAAAGAATTTCTTCATTTTTAAGACTTCATGGTTTTGATGTCAGTTGTATTTTTCACACAGTGAGCTATTAATGAATCAATACCCCAAATCTTACAGACTAGGAATCTTGAATGAAACTGTTATCCTTCTCCATTTAGTATTTTTGTCTCACTGCATGGCAAATATTTATCTAGATTTTTATTTTGAGTGGGAGGATAACTTAGTTATAAAGTATGTAAGTTTAGGTAAACCAAATGCTGTCCTTTCACTGTTTGGCAGAAAAGAACTCTAACTGCATCAGGGAGGGACAAAGCCCCCTTATTGGCTTGGTTGTAGTGTGATGCAGCAGCAGTTAAGGTGCCAGTCAGTTGGCAGAGTGGACATCGGCCTATGCAAGAAGGCTTGCAAGTTTTGCTAAGGAGAATGTCTCAATACAACAAAGCCTTTGGGTCATAGTTTTTTTCTCTAACGTGGATTTTATTGTAAACTATGATGCACTATTCCAGAAGCCCTTCTGTAATAATAAATGGAATGCCCTCATTCCCTAATCCTGCTTTCTCTTAAACTCACAGGCTTATCAAAGTCTAGACATTGAGGGTTGGGGATTTAGCTCAGTGGCACCTCGCCTGCCTTGCAAGTACAAGGTCCTGAGTTTGATCACCGGTACTGCCAAAAAAAAAAAGTTTAGACCTTGAAGCTGAGCTATATTTTCAGAAGTGTCTGGGAGATGCCCTGGCCTATCCCAGTGTATTATAGTCTAAAAATACTTTGTTAAATACAGATACTTCTGCTCTAATACCATATATGCATTCCTGAAAAACTTTGCATTCTACAAAACCACATAATAAAAATAACATCTTATGAGAGGAAATAGGGTTAGGAACTGCCACTTTTTCCACTGTTAAGCTCCACCAGAAGATTTTTGTAACCAGAGCAATCCTTGTTTAAAAAGAAAAAAAGTGTAGCATGGTTAAATCTGTATTGCATTTAAATATAGAATCATAGTCCAGTTGATTTTTTGCATTATTGATTTTTTGATTTTTGTTTCCTTCTTTGAAACATGGATCTTTGGGGGGGGTTTACTTTTAATGAAAAGAAGTTAAATCAAAATTAAATTCTTAAGCCATGCACGGTGGTACAGGCCTATAATCCCAGCACTCTGAGAGGGTAAGGCAGGAGGACTGCAAATTCAAACCCTCCTTGCGCAATTTAGCATGACCTTGTCTCAAAAAATAAAAAAGGACTGAGGACGTAGTTTAGTGTGAAGGTACTAGGTTCAGTCCCCCAATAATGAAAACAAAATTAATTCTGACCTATGCTATATAGATGTCTCCAACAGATAAGTGTTTTTTAAACATAGGAAAACATATGTGGCTTCCACATCTGTTCCTGGATTCTCGGCTTCTTTATATATAGTTTTACAGTAGAAAGAGTAGCAAGCAGTTCTTGAAGTCTTTCTTTAAGAAAGGTCTTCCCTAGAATATCCCTAGGATTCAGAGTTTTATGTGTTTCTCAGGCTTTCATTGAATAATGAGAAAATTTGCCTTTAATTCCAACTATGGTTGTGCTAGAAAAGAAATATATAAACCAATAAAACTTGTACACTGACATTTTTTTCTATTTATCAAATGTCCTGAGCCAAGGCACATTAAAAAAACATACCTTGTATCAGTAAAGACTGTAATTTCATTACATTTTATAAAGCCTTTTCTCTTTTGTTAGTTTACTAGCTACAAAATACGATTTTATCTATAACAAACTATCCCTTGTGAAGCCTTTAGGAAAGGTGATATTTTTCTCAAAAGCAGAAACTAGTGTTTTTACTCATCTTCCACAGCATATTTATTTTTCTGTACTTCTACTGATAAAAGTCATAAAATTAATCATAACAGGTTTTCATTTCAACAGTGGTTTGTGGCTTCACATAAAACATGTCCCAGCTACCATAGAGAAGTTACATTACAGTATCTGTGTAAAAAAACGACAGCATGTTTTGAAAGCTCCTGAGTTGATTCATGGTCACCATTAGGGTTGAGAACCACTGCCTGAAAATAGTGATAGCTAAAGGTATTCATCAGAGTGTCATTTTTAATAAAGTTGTGTTTAGACATTCCAGTGAAGCCAGTGTCAGTCAGATGAAGTGCTGGCCAACTCATGCTTGTTGTTACATGAGTAACCTGCAACATGTGCCTTTTGGGCTGACTAGACCACCTGCTCTTTTACAAATGAGATTCATATCACTTTTTGATTCACCTTTGTAATTGTGATATAAAACAGTTGTCTGTTTCCTGGTACTGGGAACTCAGGACCTTCACACTAAGTTCTTTCCCCAGCCCTCCCCCTTTTTTAAATTTTATATTTTGAGATGAGTTCTCATTAAGTTGCTAAATTCCCCCATTGGACTCAAACTTGTAGCCCTCTTTCCTCAGCCTCCCAGAGTGCTAGGATTGCAAGTATAAACCACCACACCCAGCTAAGCATAGGAAATAGAAGGCCATGTCTGAAACAGTGGGACTAAAATCTATTGTGTCTTGTGTATTGTCCCAGCACTATTTTACTCCCTTTCGTCTTAGATGTAATTTTTCTGATACTGGTCAGGTATTTTCAGAAGATTATGTTATCATGGAGATAAGATTTATGATACTAAATTTGTAGATTATGTATCGTGAAGCAAGAATTTATATTAGACTTCGCTAAAGACAGTCATTTTCGATAGATGAATAAATTGAAGAATTGTAGTTGTAAACTGTTCTGAACATGACTGAATCTCAGGTGTTTGACAGACACTTTAAAAGACTGCTCACAGCCCAAATGGTAGCAGGAACAAGTAACTTGGAGAAAAAAGTTTGTTAAATGCCTTAAAAAAGGCCAAACCATCTGCTCTAGCAGGCCAGCCTATGAGTAGGATTGAAGAAAGCAATTCTGTGGGTTGATATTTTACTATCCTGGATCTGAACTGTCTTAAAATTGTACTTTGTGGGCCGGGGATTTAGCTCAGTGGTTCTGCCGCCTGCCTCACAAGCGCAAGGTCCCGAGTTTGATCCCTGGTACCAAAAACAAAAAAAATTTTACTTTGTTCTTACTTTCTTTTGGTGCTTCTGACATCCTAGATTGTGTTAGATTGTGTTAGATGAAAAAGATTTGAATTCTCAGTCCACATTAATTAATTCCTTCCGGAATCGAGCTCTACTTTTTTTCATTTCCTCCATAGTATCTACCACTGCTTTAGCCTGAAAATGGGCAAGGAGAATTTCTTCCTAGGGATAGAGAAACAGATTCATAAACATGTTGTTATACAATAGAAATCAGCTAACATTTTGCCTAATTTTAGTAAAGCTTCTCTTTAATACCAAGACTTGAGACAATTTATTAACTTTTTATCCTCAAGCTCTGTGTGGCCCTAGACATGGCCCCATAAAATCATAAATATTTACCATTATTAGTGATTTTTAGTGATATTTTTCATGACTCAGTTGTACAGTGCTGGAGCGCTAGGCAACAATGGAATACTGTGTAGGGGAGGGCTCGGTGTAGTGCCAGCTCCACATCCTGTGCCCATCACACAGTCAGACACAAGCCGCTTGAATCAGATGTTACATGTGCTTGTGCAACTTGCTGAGTGAAACACGGCAGTTATTGATAATTGTGTTTTGCCCTCCTTTGTGCGTTTATATGCTGGTGAAGACATGCTTCTTTGTAAGCAGACATGTAAGATTTCTTTTTATGTGATTGTTAAACTCGGGCAACCACTTCCATGGAAGGGGACATTGATAGATTTGTTTCATC
The DNA here is from genome assembly GCF_053883595.1 of Heterocephalus glaber. NCBI lineage: Eukaryota > Metazoa > Chordata > Mammalia > Rodentia > Bathyergidae > Heterocephalus > Heterocephalus glaber. The sequence goes on along the minus strand of NW_028258156.1, from coordinate 17,180,257 downwards.
AAAACAAGGTCAAATAAATATCCCACTTGTTTTATGTTTATGTTGCCTTCCTTTTTAATGTTATAATAAAATATATATTTAAAATAAAGTTTTGTTACTTACACATTAACTATATTTTATATGCAGCCTAAAACTATCCTTTGTGGTCCGTGTGGCCCAAGCAAACAAAAGGGTTGGACACTCACAGCAGAAGCATCACTTTTACTAACCTGCTGTGAGAAAGCACTTAGGAAGAATAAATACTATTTTAACGGTTCAGCTCCTTAGGATGGAGTCTCAGCCAGCTCACCCAATGTTGCATAGTCTGGTAAATACTAACATCACCACACTCCAAGGTATTAATGAAAAACTATCTTCTAAAAATGTTAGACTAGATCACTAATTGCTAACTTTAATAGCTCACCAATTGATCAAAAAGAAATTGGCTCAAACTTTTTTAAATTTTAGAATTTTCTATTTCAGATGGCTAAAATTATTTGCCAGAAGAGCAGAGAATATATTCTGTGACTTTTTTTAAAGTGAAAAATCCATTTGGCATAGATGATGACTTGAAAGCACTACTTGGCAGTATTCTAAATTATGGATATGTTTAGGATATAAACCAAAGTGAAAAATACATTTGTAGTGTCGTCCACAAAAACAAAATATCTTCCACTAAATACACAAAACCTAATTTTTTCAAGGAACTAATTAATATTTCACATATATATAATATAGTAATATTTCACATATATATGTATGAGTTTGAAAAACTCAAATATTCTAAAACAAGAAGTGAAATCAGTAGTTATCTGTTTGGGAGGGGAGCTACAAACCGAACCCAGGGCCTTCTCGCTGAGCTGCATGAGCAGCTCACTTTTTTATTTTGGGATAGGTGTCTTAGTCACTTCTCCAGCCTCCAAGACACAATATCCAACATGCACAACTTAAAGAGGAGAGGTTTATTTTGGCTTTCAGCTTGTAGAGATTTCAGTCCATAGTTGGCTGGCTCTACGGCAGAGGGGGCATGGCATAGTGGAGAAAAAGCTGCTTACCTCATAGCCACTAGGAAGAGAGAGCAGCAGGGGAGGAGCCAGGAAGGAGCCAGCCAGGAGCCAGATAAACCCATCCAGGTCCAGGCACAGTGACCCCCCTCGTCGACCTAATAGCGACTCAGCTCTAATGTTCCCATTATCCAGTCACCTTCCAAAAGCCCCGCCTATGATACATGGCATGAGGCTTTGGGAGGACTTCTAGATAGAAACCATAACCCTAGGTCTCACTTAAGTTTCTGAGTTGCCCAGCCTAGGCCTGAACTTGCAGTCCTCCTGCCTCAGCCTCCCAGGGTGCTAGAATTACAGGCCTGCACCATCAAGCCCAGGTATATGTGGTACTTTTGAAAGTATTATTTAGTACCATGGGTTTTTTTGTGTGCCCTCCCCCAAAATCATTCTTTACCTGTTCCATAAAAACTTCTTTATTTTACTGAAAAATTCATATGAATTGAAATATCAGCACTAAAATTAAAATGACATAACTATCTGATTTTGTCAATAGAGACTATTAGTCCCACAATTGAGAAATTGATGATTTCAAAAAATGCTAATTCTACTTACTAGGGAACATCAGATAGGTAATTTATAATTTTACTAGCTGCCAACCCATTTTATTAAAATACTGACTAGACTACTAATTCTAAAGTAATTCCCTGTCAAATCAAATAATATTAAGTTAGGTTAAACTTAACCTCTGTGGATGTAGTATAAAATTTCCACTGGGCTCCACTCATTAGAAAGCATAAACCAGGCCTAGTGGCGCATGCTTGTAATCCTAGCACTGTGATGAGGCAGACAGATCACAGTTTCAAGCCCAGCCTGGGCAACATAGTCCCTTAATGAGACTCTGTCTCAAAATAAAAAATTTTAAAAGGTCTGGGGATGTAGCTCACTTCAGAGACCTTGGGTTCAATTGCCAGTATTGCAGAAAAAGAAAAGAGAGAAGAGGCGAGGAGAGAATGAAAGTCTAAAGCAGGCCAATAACCAATCATATTTCTGAATCAGAGTTTACCCCCTCTTCCTTTGTGTCTTTTCTCCTGTAGAATTGAGTAGATAAGAGCAGTCACTTTGTTTTCCCATTCTTGCCTGAAATTCTTGGTTTGTTGGTATCTTTTGTTACTGTCCCGTTTTGTTATCCCACTGTTGAGATCCTCAGCATTAGTGGCAATTAAGTTATTCTGATTAATTAAATTCACCATTAACTGGGGTTAAGATTTTAATGCCTTTTTAAATTTATTTCCAGCCCAACTATTGGAAAATAATTCTGCATTCTACTGATAAAAGGGAGGTAAAGTTGAGGACTTAGTTCCCAATAGTATCCATTACTTCTCAGAATGAAATACATATCCAGCCTTGCATTCCACTTAGAGCCCCAGAATCTCTAGTTCTAGCCCCATCAAAATAATAATTCATCATAGTCTTATTTGAAATGCTCTGAGGTATCTTTTATTTGTTTTTTGAGACAAGGTCTTGCTATTTATTCTAAGCTGGCCTTGAACTCACTATGTAACCTAGGCTGGCCTCAAATTTATGATGATCCTCTTTCCCTCAGCCTCCCAAGTGCTGAGATTACAGGCATGTGCCACCTTGCCTGGTGTGAGGTATGTTTTTTTCCATTAAGTTTATTGGTACATTTTAGGTATACAATACAGTTACACTCGTCAGTGGGAACTTGTACCTTTCCATGAGTATCTTGGTTCTTATTTTTTCCCCATTCCCTGCCCTCACTTCACCCCCTCCACTCCTCCCTATTTACAAAGACTTTGTTTCCATTTTTTCCCCTTCTCATATTTTTTCCTTTCCCTTCTTTCCTTTCCCCTACCCCTCCCACTTCCCCTACCCCATTTAGGCCTTTTCTTCCTATTTCACATTATCAATTATACATTTTCATCCTCATTTACACTTTGAGTTTCTCTGGTGTGAGGTATTTTTAAAAGTGTAGAGTAGAAGCAGTAGAGGAAATTTCTTTGATATGAGAGAATATTTAATCATATAGAATATGGTCCTTCATCGCCTCAGAGTCTAAATCTCCCATTGACAGTAAGCATTAGAGAAAATATTTCTAGGGAACTGAATGTGCTTACTGTGTATGTCTTAGACATATTTTAACAGTAGAAATCTTGTCTAGTTTAAATCTATAAATAAATCAATTATTTATCCTTTTACTAAGGAAGGATTTGTTTTTGTTCATTTATTGTCTTTCTAGGTTTTATTTCCTTCTAAAATGTCATAGGTTTATAACATTTCAAACAGCTGCTGCTTCTACGTAATTGTTACTTTTGCATTATTATAGTAGACAGGACTGATTCCTCTGTATAAAGTGAATGAAAGTAAGAAGGCATCATATAAACCAGAAAGGTAGGTAATCTGTAGTCAAAAAATGAAACCGATGACATGGATGGGAAAATCAAACTATTTCTACAAAGAAGTTCACTTCTAGTCTACTGAAATGATTTGCTTCTAAGTGCATATTTTTAAGTATCACTTAAGCTCAAGGAGAATTTTCCAGACAAGATGATCTACAGATATCTAACTTCACAGCCATCCTGCCACATTTGATGGATGGAAAGCGTTTGGTGGGATGTGTAAGAAAGAAATGTGTTGGCATATCTGGAAAGGTTAGACACGTTAATAGCTTTACTGTTACACTAATATAATTTTCACATGTCACCCAACTTTTCCCTGACCCATCTTTGTTATTCCTAACGCTTCCTTGCATATAAACCAAACAAGTCTGCTTCACTAGAAATGACTAGGTACTAAAAGATGGTTCAGAGCTTCACACCTAAAACAGAATGAGAACATAAACAGGCAAATCTTTAGGGAGTAAAAGCATTGTATTTACCTATTCTACATGGAAAAGCATATTGACTTTTTAAAGTAAATCTTTATTGTAGACAGATGCAATAATCTGGCCCTTTTAGAGGCTGTCCAGAATACCCCCATTGGGTAAGGAATTCTTCCTGTTAAGGTAAATTATAGAAAACTAATTATAGTGATTTATGTTCATGAATTGCTGTATTTATACAGTTTAATAAGCTAACATTTTACATCCAGAAACAGTGCAGAGGGTTAACTTTAATGGTGATAATTTCAGGGATTGTGATACCAGATTAAAAATATAGTTTTACCAGAGTCATGTCTGTAGGTTCATATATAATTATTGCATATCTATCTGTCTCCTTCCCTGGCTATAAGGTGAAACCATTTGAAGTCTACTTCAGAATAGTGGTTATTTTACTAACGTGTGGTTGCTTGGAATCCCAGGATGACACTAGTCACACATCATAAATAAAAATAGTAGCGCAAATGGTAGGAAAATATGTATAGGTAACAAGATTCATGATTTTTTTTTTTTATTGGTACCGGGGATCGAACTCAGGTCCTTGCGCTTGCGCAGCAGGCGGCGAAATCACTGAGCTAAATCCCCAGCCCAAACAATGGTATTTCTATAAGAAACAAATTTTAATACAAGTGAAGACAAATTGAAAATATGGCACTATACTTGAATAAACAGGGACATTGCATAATTTTTAAAAAGACAATATAATTTTTTTTTTGGTACCAGGGATCAAACTCGGCTCCTTGCACTTGTGCAGCAGGTGGCAAAACCACTGAGCTAAATCCCTGGCCCTGATTCGTGATTTTTTTAAGCTTTTTGGGATTCCCTAAACTGTTTAAGAATTTGTGAAGCCAAAAGACCTTCCTAGAAAATTCCACATACACTTAATGTTGAGTACAGTTTCACAGCGAGCTGCACATACCCCAGAGTTTGTGAATCACCTAAGTGCCTGTACACCCCTGGATAAGAACATCTGTACCAATTAGATCTTTCCTCTCTGATCTGATAATTAGCCACTTGTGGGTATTTAAATTAAATAATGTTGAAATTTTGTTCCCCACTTTCACGGTCCACATTTTAAGTGCTTTGTAGCTACCTGTGGCTAATAGCTACCATTATTGGACAGAGCAGTTGTAGAACATTTTCTTCATCACAGAAGGTTCTTTTGGATGGTCAGATGGTTCTAAAATATTCTATTCCGAAATCTTCTCATTCTGTGTATTTATGTCTATGTGTTTGCTCCATAATTTGAAAACCCAGAACATATAACATATGTTGTACGGAAGTCAGTCCCTTTTAGGCACGTAATATAAGTATGTTGTTAAAATATAAATATAGAAGTAAGACAGCCAGCTAACGTGAGCTAGGCTTTCAGGACTTTTATAATCATTTGGGTTGTATCTTGTATACCAACTGCATTGCCATTCTCCATAGTGGCAGTTCTAAATCTTTTCCGCATGTATTCCAGCCCTTTCCTGTAGTGTGAGTGGAGCCCATCTCTTATGGTCAGAAAACTGAGGTTATCAATGTAAATTCGATTTTCCTTATCTCTAGATCAAATGTATTGTGTTTTCTCTTTCATCTGTTACTGTTACACAAATAACAATCAAGAGAATGCAAAAGCTTTTGAAATTCAGTAGTATAATCAGGACTTAAAAGTAAATAAATACCCAGTTGGCAAATGGGCTTAGTCTTTTTTAGAAGTCTAGGCTCATGGCTTCTCGGCCTTTTGGCTAAGATCAAGTGTAGAAGTCTAGGCTCTACTCTCATGTGATTTAATTCTTTAAATCTGTTAGGCCTTTGAAATGTGTACTTCTCATTAATTCACAGGAGTTTCTAGTCCACATCAGTGCAGAAGATACCATCTCTGTTCACCCTCAAACATCAGCCATCCTCGTTATGGGCCCTAGTAGTAGGAGCCAGGCTTTTATTGAGCTTCTGTGTTTGGGTCTCATTTGCTTTAAATTCATTTCTTCATTTCAACCTTATGACAACTCTTTCAGGAGGAATTCTGATTAATTCATTTTATGTTGTGAAAACAGGCTAAGAGATGGAAAGTAACTTGTTCCTGATTGGTCAGCAGGCGTTAACGGGATCAGGATTCCTCCAGCCTTGACTTCAGTCACCCAGCTCTTTCCTCTCCCTTTTCCTAAAATTGTGATTTGAAAACACATTAAATGAAGTGTCCTCCCTAACAAATGTCTGAATGTCCAGCCGTCTTAACTGTGTGTACATTGCTGTACAGCAGTTCTCCAGTGCGTGTCCTCCTTGCCTAGCTGAAGCTCCACCTACCGCACAGTGGCCCCTCCTTCACTTTCTCCTCAGGCCTGGCACCCACCATTCTGCCTTCTGCTCCAGCTCATCTGACTGCTGTAGATCCCACATACAAGTCGTCATTTGGTATTTAGTCTCCTGTCACTGACTTATTTCACAAATTTAAAGACCCCTAAGGTTCATCTACATCATAGCCTTATGACATGGTTTTCTTCTTTTTTAAGGCTGAATAGTATTTATTGTGCTTACAGATCATATTTCCTTTATCCATTCTTTTGTTGTTAATACTTTATGGTTATTGTAATGCTTCTGTGAACATAAGAGTGCAGATACCTCTGTGAGGTCCTTTGTTTTCTTCTTTTGGATAAATAACTAGAGGTAAGATGGTTGGATCTATGATAGTTCCAGTTTAAAGCTGGATGTGGTGAACATTTGTTATCTCAGCTCTGTGGGAGGCTGGGGCAGGAGGAGTACCAGTTCAAACTCAGCCTAGGCAGTTTACCAATTTAGCGAGACCTTGTCTCAAAATTTGAAAAGGGTTGAGGGCTGGAGATGTAGCTCAGTAAAAGACCTTGGGTTCAGTCTCAAACACTGCAAAAAATAGTTTTGTTTTTATATTTTGAGGACCCTCTGTACTGTTTTTGGAAGAATAAATACCAGAAAGCACAGGGTTCCAGTCTCCACATCCTCATCAACATTTCTTTTTTTTTTTTTACTTGGTCGTCTTAGCAAGTATAAGATGATATGTCATTGTGATTTTGATTTCCATTTGCCTAATGATGTTGAGTACTTCCTTATATACCTGTTGGCCATTCCTGTATCTTCTTTGAAGAAATGCTATTCAAATCCTTTTGGCTAATTTTTAAACTGGTTATTTCTTATTTTGTTATTACTTGTCTGAGTATCTTATGTATGTTGAATGTTAATCCCTTGTCACTGATGCAGCAGCCTGTTGGAGGCTCTAGTGCAGATGGGATTTCAGAGCACTGCACCTTAGTCGCTCTTGTCTGTTATGCTCATAGCAGCAGGAGATGGGAATGTCTCGTTTCCACAACCACCACACCTGCTGAATCAGAATCTGTGTTTTCACAAAATTGCCACGTGACTCATGTGCACCTTAAACTTTGAGAAACACTCTCCTGCAATAATCCTAGAGTCAATAAAATTGTTAATAATCAGCATAGGATCTCCTCAAAAACTCTGCTTCCTTGGGATGTTATTTTTTTATAGTTCGTTTGAGCAAGTTGCTATTCAAAGTGAGAACTAAAGCAGATGATTTGTTGTTGTTAATTTGTAACACATATGTGCAGTGGATTTTGGGCCAAAGCAGAATTTCCAAGATGCCTTTTTGCTGAAAGAATTTAGATGTGATTTATTTCCTTTTGCCTTTTAGAGTTCAAAGTCTTGGAAGTAAAGCATTATATATTTCTCTGTCCATTGTCTTTTTCTTTTTTTTTTTTTTTTTTTGGTGCTGGTGATCAAACTCCAGACCTTGTGCTTGCGAGGCAGGCAGCAGAACCACTGAGCTAAATCCCCGGCCCTATCTATTTTCTTTTAACTATATAGACATAGTGACAGCTGGAAATGAGCAATGTGTTAGACAGATATGAATGAGTTATATCTGCTGATCCAACATGTAGCATTTTGGGAACATGCTGTAGGGCAGAATAGACTGTCAAGTAAGCTTTGCCACAGGCCTTGTCAGCTAATTTCATGGCCTTTTCCATGAGTTTAAGTGACCATACTAACCTCCTTGATCGTGATGTTCACAGTCAGCATGTGATTGATTGTTCTCCAAACAGTTGATTCCCAAGTAGCCATGTAGGAATGCCATTATTAAGTCTGATCTTTACACTGCCGCCACTTGATAAAAATTGCATTTCCCACCATCTAAAGTAAGGTCCTAAAATATCAGCATTTTTAGAAAGATCTCCATTCCACAAGACCCTGAGTTCAATCTGCAGCACACATGCATGTACACAGACACACACACACACACACACACACACACACACACATCCAGATGATGAAACTCAGATTTGGAAACCATGGCTATGTACTAAACTATCTAGAGAGTATTCCTCTGGTGGAATCATATAACTTACTCTGCATTGCAGATGCCACTTGTTCTTTGTTCACAGAACACTATTCTTAGAAATGGAATTTTAAAATTCCTAACAAAATATAACATACCTGTGTTACACTCAATGATACTGTCATCTGATAATTCAGTACAATTTTATATCAGTATTAATTACCAGTGGGCCTGCTATATCAAGGCCTACATTACTAAAGATCTAGCACTACCCTAAATTCCAAAAAGAAGTAATTTCCTAAAGTCAAGTACAGGTGCTGCCTGAAACAGGACTCTCCTAGAAACTATAATCTTAGAACTCTTGTTGAAAGTACCTCTGGTTCATTCTTTTTTTTTTTTTCCATATCTTTGTTTCATAACAAACATTTATTAATTAGCAGCTTTGTTCTAGCCAGTGTGCATGAGACATATGAAGATAAAGAACGTCTTGACCATGTGTTCATAGAGTAGCCTAGTGGTAGAGATCTGTATATAATTAGTTAATTACAGCAGAGATTCTTGCTCATGTTGGGCCTGGAGAGATGAGTGGGTCAAGCCACAAGAGAACCTGGAAGAGAAGAACCTGCCAAAGAACATAGTACAAAATAGCACAAATGTTTCTCATGAGACCCCAGGCTCTACTACCTTTATCTGCCAGCAGTAAGAGGAATATGTAACTTCTGGGCAGATCAGTTGAACACATCTAAAACATGCTCAGTGGGTTCTTCCCATTCATAAAGCCAAACCGCTCTCTGTGTAATCCCAGGTCAACTTGGCACGCCTATTTCTGTAGCCCTCCCAGCCAGAAGCACTCCCTGTTCTTCTCCCCTTTCTTCACTCCCAGTGGCCAGTCAGTAATTATGAATTGTCAGTTTAATTTCTGTGTTTTCTTATCTGTCTCTTCCCCACCCCTCCAACCACTACTAATTTCTACCTGGAATGAGCCCTCTGATGTGGACATCTGCAGTAGTCTCCCAGATATTCTCTCCATCTTGAAACTTGCCTCTTTCTAGCCCATTCTCCTTGTAGCAGTTTAAAACAGGAATGACTACTTCCAATAGGAAAAAAATCTAAGCTCTTTAATATTATTTATATGTTAAAAGTTTAATGCTTAAGCCAGACTGCTTGGATTCAAATTCTTTCTCCACCACTCAGTACTCCACCACTAGCACAGGTCACTTAGCTTCTCACCTCTCAGTTCCCTGATTTATAAAATAGGGATCAAAATGGAATCTCCTTTGTTAGGGTTATTGTGAGGGTTAAGTTAATACTGTATATGTAAAGTGCTCAACAATGATTGGTGCAGGGCCGAGGATTTAGCTCAGTGGTTTTGCCGCCTGATGCGCAAGTACAAAGACCCGAGTTCGATCCCCGGTACCAAAAAAAACAAAAAACAAAAAAAAACAATGCCTGGTGCAAAATAACCACACAGTGATGGTGTTAGTCATGGTAGGCGTAAAAAGGTCTTTCAGCGTAGATACCAAATACATCTTCTCTGTATATGACAAATCAAAACTAGGAAAGCATTTGCAGGTATAACAGAAAGCAGCTTAAAAGACTGACCTCTCATCTTTTTATTATGACTGCCACAGCTGGAGCTTAGAACCCTAACCCAACATGTTGCTGGCTTTTCTCAAGCAAGTTCCCCCCAAAAAACTGCTGCCATTGGCTAATATCCACAAAAAAGGTTTGAACAGATGCCCAGACAAATGGGCTTCCCCCATTCAAATAAGCTTATGGGGAGTTTGAGCTACTTAGCGATATCCCCTCCCCCTGGGTTGCAGAAGCATTTAAAATTGTAATAAAGTATTCCTGGGGACTATGTATTTTTCGTTCGGTGGATATATAAATATCTTCAGTATCCTTCTGATACAAGAGGTAAGAAATCATCCATCTAAAGATCGAAAGAGTTGGTTTCAGCTTTTTTCTCTCTCTCCCAGACAGTAAGGATTGTATCCTAGAGCCGCTCTCCCTGCCAGAAAGTCCAGGTGGCTCCACCACTTCAGTAGGTTCTCCATCTGTGCCTTGTATTTTCTGTGAAGAACATTTTCCTGTGGCTGAACGAGACAAACTTCTGAAGCACATGATTATTGAGCATAAGATTGTCATTGCTGATGTTAAGTTGGTTGCTGATTTCCAGAGGTAAATTTTAATTTTGTTAACAAAGAACATCTTTCATTATTCATTAGAAGAATGGCATAAGCAATATATAAAGTAATTTCTGTACAAATATGAAAATTTGTATTTTTCATGTTTCTTCTTAGACTTTTTAATTTTAATTTCATTTTTTCTTGAGTATGTAAACTGTATTGAGGATATGAGATACTAGTGAATGTCCTACAAATGCTGTAAACTCATCACTTTCCAAAGAGCAGATAATATTTCCTTTAGCATAGTCCCTGAGACTGTTGGCACTGTCTCTCAGATTTATGTTCCTTTCATGTTTTAGGCTACAGGCATTCTCTAACTGAGTGGGTCCTTCCAGAGCGCCCAGTAATGATTTGGTAGTGTTTGCAAGCAGGGATCCTTGGAGCCTTTTGCATGCACCAAGAGGATCTTATCCAAAGAAATCTCAGTTTCAGTTCTGTGATAAGGATGAAAAACCAGGGTTGAGGGGATGACACAACAAACCAAAGAGGTACAGGAGTAGACAGCTATTGAAGGACATTGGTGACTGGGGTACTGAGAGGAAGAGAGTGAGGAAGATGAAAAAGCAGAGAGAAGATGAATGTATGGAGAGCAAGTATGAAATGTTCTGTTTGTATGGAACCTGACCCTAGCATAAGCCATGCCACCAGGTAAGTAATATAGGGAATTTTTCCCTTTTCCTTATTTGATAATTTCTGGAAGTAACTGTCCAAGAAAAATACCTTCTTATAGCAGCTGTAGTAAAGTAGTTATGTTCACATCACCATTACTTAAAACTTTCCCATAGAGGTAACATCATGGCAGTTACTGAAAGCATACAACTTGGCATATCTGGTAAAGTCCCATTTTGAGTTATTTTATCCTTATTTCACACACACACACAAATATTAGAGGAGCCCAGACTTGTTATATCCCTGCATCTAACTCTATATCTTAGATCACATATATCATTCCAAGCAAGCATCTTCTTTCTTTCTTGTTTTTTTTTTAATCTTCTTTCTTATGTTGGGTATTACAAAGCATCAGACTGTATTATGAATAATGAGCTATGAAACCAAGCAGGCTTATAGTTTAAGTCAGGCTTCAGAACTTTCCAACCTTATGACTTCTACTAAGCTGTGTAATCTAAGCATCATTCCTTTATTTATAAAATGAGAAACAGGAGCCTTCATAATGTTGTTGAATAGTGTATATAAAACAGTAAATGAAACTTCTGCTAGTGTCTGTGACATGGTGTATACATGATAAATGAAAGTACAAATTTGTTTTATATTTGTACTACTAAAGATATATTTGAATTTTAGTTTTCTACAGCTGTAGCATGAGTTTTCAATGGGCATTTATGCCGGTCGCTGTCCTTCATGCTCTCCCCAGCTGTCTAGCACCAATAATGAGTATCTGTGCTCTGCCTTCTGTACACGTATGGCCCCTTTTATCCACTTAGCATTGCTATTTTTGAGTAAATTGTGGTGCTGCATGGCCAGGAAGCAAAGGTAGAACAGAGCAAGAGAGGAGAGTTATATGAATGGTATACATCACCAATTGATAAATTAATTCCTTGCATACTTTGAAAGGAGGCACACTGTGTGCCTTATACATTATGTTTTTACTTAAAGTGTGTGCGCATGAGCACACATGTATGTTCTTAAAAAGTATTTTAGGAGGCCCGGAGATATAGCTCAGTGGTTTTGCCGCCGCCTGCGCAAGCGCAAGGACCCAAGTTCGATCCCCGGTACCAAAAAAAGGAAGGAAAAAAAAGTATTTTAGGAGCTTTCTCATGTATGATACCTCGGTACAATAAGTAGTCAAATCTTTTAATTTTGTCTTAGACACTTCTTAGGCTAAACATCTTCCAATTCTAACCAAATAACCATTGATAGGACAATTAAATGAGTAAGTCTTATATACCCAATTTTTCCTTGTTGTAAAACTATTCTTTTACTCTCTCATCATGTAAATGTGAAAAGCACATGAAAAGATCCTCAACAGCATTACCATTAGAGCATTAAAATCAAAACTTCAAGAAGATTCCACTTTCTACTTCTTGGAATGAATATAACATGAAGATAAGTAACAAGTATTTCCTAGTGATAATTGAAAAGTATTAAGACTTCTTTCTCTTCTGCCCTTAAAATCTAAAGAACTCCTGAATCAGAATTTCTATTTTTTCTTTGTGTTGTGATACTTAAGTAGGTGTATCTGTGCTGATCAATCTCTCTATATTTATCATTAATATTAATCTAACTTCCATATGTGGGCAGGACAGTCAAATTACTTACTAGGCCTCAGGGCTTAGGAATCAATTAAATGTGGGGATCAATCACTCCCAAAATACAGTTACACAATAAAATGGATGCTTTTTAATTAAAAAGATACATATCTGATGTAAGTGCTTTCAAAGTGTGTAGTTAACATGCATTTTAAATCTGACCTAGATCGTACTTGTCAGCTGTCATCCTAATTATATAAAATTTTCCCTGTCAAGGAGTAAAATGGAAATGAATGCAAATTGACCAGAACTGTATCTGCGTGAACTCTGTTGCTTTAAAATGTTTTATTCTATCATATCTCCTTAAAATAATTACCTCTCACTATGTAATAAAACTAAAAATTCCTCTCCAAAACAAGTATTAATTGTGATCTGAGTTAAATTAGGACCTGTCAGTGTTATGTGACTTATTCCTCACTTCAGGAAAGAAGTGTTAGTGAGAAGTTAGTTGGCTTGAATAAGTTACTTGAGTGTGTTTTTCTTTCAGAGTATAAGTAATAAAGATAAATAGATAAGAGATAGACCTACTTTGTGCTTTAAGAAGTAAGCTGTAAATTTTCATATTAAATATAGTTAACATTTATTGAAGCAAAGTAACAATTAACTTCCTGGGGAAGAGGAAATAAAATCTCAACTAAAAACTTTTCCCTTTAAGCCCATTTAAAATAGTTACTCAACCGGCCTCCATCCCAGGCTCCTAGGGCAGAGAAGCTCAGCCGGTCCCAGCACCCACAAGGAAGCTCCCCCGCTGCCATCCCAAGCTCCTAGGGCAGAGAAGCTGAGCCAGTCCCAGAACCCAGAAGGAAGCTCCCCTGCTGCCATCCCAAGCTCCTAGGGCAGAGACGGTGAGCCGCGTGGGCGCCAGAAGCACCCCCTGCCCCGTGGAAATGAGAAAACACATAAACAAGCCTCAAAACCAGGGTTCCAGATCACCTACAGCAACCCCAAAGGGAAACAAGATGGAACAATCTGATACTCAACCACCTGGACTCTCTGAACTGGCAACAAAAGAGGATCTGGGAAAAATGAAATCAGAAATAATTACTCAGATAACAGCAAAGGTTTTGCTCATGGTGCAAGACATGATTAATAAATTTAGAGAGGACACAGATAAAAAAATAGAGGATCTGAGGAACATGATGGAATCCCAACATAGGAAACAAATGGAATCCATAAAACAGATACAAACAGAGTTCCAAGAGATTAAAAACTCCATCAAAAGTCTGCACAGCAGAATGAACCGATGTGAGGATAGAATTTCGCATACAGAAGATAAGATTGCAATTAGTGAGGAGGAAAAGAAAAATTGCTTTAAAATTGTAAGGGAACACAAGAAATCAATCCAGCAGCTGCTAGACAATGCAAAGAAGAATAACCTAAGACTGACTGGAGTCAATGAAGAAAGAGGAGAGAGTGCAGATGACATTAAAAAAACTGTTCACAGAAGTGATGGCAGAAAACTTCCCAAGGAGGGGAAAAGAACTTGACATACAGATAAGTGAGGCATATAGGATTCCAGCTAGCCTTGATCAAAGAAAATCTACACATAGGCATATAATAGTTAGGATTCCAGAAATCCAACAGAAGAACAAAGTTCTACAAGCAGTTAGAGAAAAGAAACCAATCCCATACAAAGGAAAGCCCATCAGAATCACAGCAGACTTCTCAATGCAAACCCTCAAGGCAGGAAGAGCTTGGAGTGATGTATTTCCAGCCCTAAGGGAAAACAGCCTCCAACCCAGACTGATGTGCCCTGCAAAACTATCTTTCAAAATTGATGGAGAAATAAGATTCTTTCATGATAAAGAGCACCTCAGGAACTTCATGAATATCAAACCGGCACTCCAAAAAATTTTAGACAGTACCCTAGGAAAAGACAATGAGGATCACAACCCCAGGAAACCCAGCAGAATGAATCCATTGGGCGTGACAAATTAAATGCAAAGGGGGAGAATCCAACAAAAAGAAAGTCATGACAAGGCTTTTAAAACTTTTAACCTCATCTCCCTAATGAATGTATAATTCAATCTTGTTATCGTACTGATTAGTATTTTTCTGATTCTAGAGTTGCACACCGTTCCTTGTGCTATACTAGCTATTTATCATCTTCTTATGTCTACATTTTAATTGGGTTGTCTATTAATGAGCTCTAAGAATTCTTTATATATTCTGGTCATAGGTTATATGCATTGTAAATATGATCTGTTTAAGGACTACTTTTCATTTTAATGATGTCATTTAAAGTTCTAAATTTTGATGGAATCTCATTTATCAGTTTTTTTCTTTTATGCATCATGTTTTTTGTATCCTAGGTAGTTCTTGCCTACCCTGAATTCATAAATATTTTCCCTTATAATTTCTTCTTAAAGTTTTATACTTTTAGGCTTTCTTATTTAGGTTCATAGATCCCTTCAAGTTATTTTCATGTATGGAAATAAAAGGTTGAAGTTAATTTTTTATATTCAGATACCAGGTATTCTAGTGCCATTTGCTGAAGACTCTATCTCTTCCTCGGCTCTTGAATCGAGTTTATATTCTATAAAATGCTAATGTTAAATAATCTTTCAAAATTCAGTGGACCATATATGTGTGGTTCTAGTTCTAGATTCTCTGTTTTATTCCAGTGATCTATATGTCTTTCCTTACACCAACACTGCCTTGATTACTGTAGCTTTAGAAGAAGTCTTAAAATTAGGTACTAAACGTCTTCCAACACTGTTTTTGTTTTTCTTTTTGTTTTTGTTTTTGGCTTTTCTGGGTCCTTTGTACTCCTACATAACTTTTAAATTTCAATATCCAATTCTTCATTTATAGCAAGTATACATATATCTGAATTTTTATATATACCTTGTGTATTCTAATCCTGCTAAATTCAAGTGTACAAGTTCTAGGGGCTCCTAGAGATTTCTTAGTATTTTCTCTGTAGATGATCATTTCATCTACATATAAAGATTTTGCTTCTGCTGTGCCAATCCTATCCTAGTTATGTCATTTTATTGCCAGACTATTTTGGTGGGGCCTAGGTTTCAAAGTTTGATGGACAGATAAAGAGTAAGCATATCTGCCCTTGTTCCCCACCTGAAGGAGAAAGCATTGTATCTTCTCCATTCATATAAGGCATTCTCGCTGGAAGTATGGAGTACATGTCTTTAATCTGTTAAGAAGGTTCTGTTCTACTTCTAGTCTCGTGATAGCTTTTACCATGAACAGCTGTAGAATTTAGTCCAATACCTTTTCTCCAACTAGTGACAGGATCATATGCCTTTTTCCTTTCCTCTGTTAAAATGATGGCTTTTGGGGGTGGATCTTCCAATGCTGAACCAACACTGCCATCCCTATAACAAAAACACTTTCCACATCCTGCCAGATCTGACTTCCAATAGTTTGTTTTGTTAAACAAATTTCTATCTATGTTCATATTTTTTCTTCTATTATCTTTATCCAGTTTTAGGATTAGCACAATGTTGAGTTCCTAAAATGAGGGGAGAAGTGTTCCTTCTTTTTTCTGCTTTAAATGTGTGATATAATTTATCAGTTAAAATGTTTATGAGCCTGCTGTTGTCATATAGGTAGGTTTTCAAGCTAGGAATATACTTTCTTTAATAGGTGCTATTCAAATTTTATATTTCCTCCAGAGTTAGTTTCATTTATTTGTCTTCCAAGATACATCTTAGAAGTTGTCAAATTTATTTCAAAAAAGATTTTTGTAATATGCTTTCTGTATCCTTTTAAATTCTGTAAAATCTGTGGTAATGTCTCCTAGATCTTAATATTGTAATTTAAAAAATGTATAACTGATACTGTGTAACAGGAAGAAAAAGTCTAAAAGAGCAGGGTAATTGGGAGGGGTAGGGGAAGGTAAAAAAGGGAAAGGAAAAAATATGAGAAGAGGGAAAAAAATGGAAACAAGGTCTTTGCAAATAGGGAAGGGTGGAGGGGGTGAAGGGAGGGCAAGGGAAGGGGGAAAAAAAAAAAATAAGAACCAAGAGACTCATGTAATGATACACGATCCCAATGATGAATGTAACTGTATTTTATACCGAAAATGTACCAATAAACTTAATGGGGAAAAAATAAAATAAAATAAAATAGTTACTCAGTAGATAAAATTGCTCCAGAAAAATAAACATTAACTCTTTAATTCTTGCCCCCTTGTATATTGTGTTCCATTCATTCAGTTAAACAACTGTATCTCAAACCTTTATATACTTGTCAGCACATATACCAATTATGGAAGGCTGAGCAGCAAAAATATTGCCACAAGGATTTTTTTATACAATTCTGTGAGACATGATTTTAAGTTCTTTTGAAAGGAAAAAAGCATTTGCTGATGACTTACTAATTCGTATGAATTTTGAATAAGTTAGGAAATGCTTTGATAACTCATCCCGTAAAGAGTTCACACCACGTAGGCATTACAGTATTTCATAGCATAGCACCTTTTGTGTGTGTGTGTGTGTGTGTGTGTATGTATCTATATTTATTTTTTTTTAGCTTTGTATATTAAGTAGCTACAATTGTAGCTTTAAATAACTAGAGACAAAGAAAAAAATGAAGATGAAAGTACTAAACGATCCCTTTGAAACATGTTCTGGTGAGTGGGAAAAATGTCACAAGAAGCATGTATTGGAGATCTGCTGTCATTGCACTATCATTTGAATACAATTTATCTGAGTGCTTCTGCTAACCACAAGGAAATGTGTATATTGACCCCCTATAATTCTGACTGTAAACTGAAGAAGTGTACTACTAAGTGTTTACAATGTTTTTTAATTGAAATTTATGTAGGTCAAATGTATGTTACAACTGCATCCTATTTGTATATTATGCCACAATATGGTATGGTGCATAATTTTTTGTATTTAAGTTAAATGATAAATTATGGCTGGTGACTGTAACAGATGATTTTTTTCTTCAGTGCTGTTGTCACCCAGACTTTGGTCAGGAGGAAAATATTTGAAGACAACTTAGTTCCTATTGGACAAATATATTACATGCTTTATTTCTCTGCCCTCAAAAGCACCTGAAAACAAACATCTCAGATGTATTCCTAAAGATGATATCTGAAAAACACCATTTGTAAAATTTGTGACTACTTGTTAATGAAGTAGTAAAATAAGTTTTAACCAATGTAAAAATTGCCAGACTACAAGCATACAGCAGTAGCTTCTCTTCCTTCGTCCCTTGGGAAGTCTTCCCTGACTATTTGAAGAAGACAGCTGAGGTTCTTTTAGACAAAATTTCCCCTTAATACTAAATTAGTTGATGTCAGTAGTTGTTTGCCTGTGCCTATCGCCTTGAAGTAAACTCTGGTACAGATTAAGTATATGATGTGATCCTTCTGTTCAAAGATCAAGAAGAGTACCCAAACATGAAAGTCCTTGGAGACTCAGACTCGTTGACTGTTGGAGTCAGGTCATTCTGAGTAGAACTTTGCATCTCTTGCCTAGCAAGTAATTCCAAATCAGCCACATTCAGTCCTAAGGAGGAAGTTCGGAGCCGTTCACACTGAGGGCAACCATTGCACAGGACTGTATACTTTGAGGAAAGAGAACCTTCACCTTCCTTCTCTCTTCAGACTTCATGTCTGTATTTCTGTTTCTGCCTTATGAAAAGAACCTTCTGATCTCTGAAGGGAAAAAAAAGTCTTCACATACCCATTCCAACTATAATTCTAGGATTGTTTTGTTTTGTTTTATTTCCATCCTGTCCATGCCTTCCCTTTTCTGCACTTCTTGTACAGATTAAAACCAAGTTTGGCTTTAGAGCCAGAGATACCAAGTTCAGGTGCCATTTCTTTTTTTTTTTTTTTGTATGAAATTCTTTTATTGGTACATTGTAGGTATACAACACAATTACATTTCTCATTGGGAATTGTACCTTTATATAATGCATCTTGGTTCTTATTTTTTCCCCATTCCTAGCCCTCCCTTCATGCCCTCCACCATTTCTGACATGTAACTGTGTGGCCTTAGGCAAGGAAGGGCTCAGTCACGGGTAGCTCTTGCTGCCTGTGAGCACCTGTCACCACCTTAGCCATCTGTGTGTGCTCTCTGACACTTAGTATAACTGGTTTTGGTGAAATCTTACCTTCTGTTTTTTGGGTTTGGTTTTTTGTTGTTGTTTTTGTTCAGGGGCTTTTTTGTTTTTGATCACCTCTCACTGTTGTCCAGGCTGGTCTCAAATTCATGGTCTCAATAAAGAGCCCTCCCACCTCAGTACATGCCCACTCTTTTTTAAAGGGTGAAATGTTTTGCTCTTTTAGGCACCCATGATTCCCCTGGATAAACATAAATTCTTTACACTTTGGTTTTATCTAAATATTTTATTTTTTCCTTATAATAATTACCAGTTATTAAGTACCCAGAATTTTGGACACTCATTTTGCAAGTGAATAAACTGAGTTTCAGGAAGATTGAGTAGCTTTAAATTCACATTCATGTCCCTGCTCCTCTATTAAAACATCAGCCATAAGGGTTTACCCAGTCTTCATTTAAAAAAGCAAAAGTGCTTTTAATATAAGATCTGTGCAGACAAAAGTGGTATTGACTCATTTTAAAACTGAATCAGTGATAATTCTGAGAGCAGTCTGGTCACTAGGATCCACACTCTTACCTGGTCATCTGCTTCATACTGTTTCACACAGGTTCTTTCCTAACTCTGAAATTTTTCAGATGTTAGCAGCCTGTGTATTCAAGGAGTTACTGTTGCCTTTTGACAGGCAGAGGAACATAGAACTATTGCTATGTAGGATTGATTGCTGTTGTCACCTTTGTTCAGAGGATGTCACCTCGGTAGTCCTTAGAATGTCAGCCAGAACTGGTGACCTCTCCCTGGTATATCCTAATTGTAAGCATGAGAAACGTCCAGAGACGACTTGGCCCTCATGGCTTTGGAAGTCAGCTATCTTGGCGCCTGGTTCTGCTATATATGATTTTGATTAGTCATGAAAATAGATATCTGTGTATTTAAATTTGGGAGAACAATCTGTCTTCTAATCCTGACATCTGTAATACACATCCTACTGTTTCTTCATTATTTGCATCACTATGTAATAGAAAAGATGCTGAATGTAGAATAAGAAAAGGTCAGGAAATGACATTTTTATTCTCCTAAGCCTTTCCTTTTCTTTCTCCCCTTTTCCTTTCTTCCCCCTGGGGAGAAAAAGCAACTAGTGGGGAGAAAGAGAGGTGCTGTGTAGAATACTGAGACATGGAAGGTGCTGAAGCTGGCCAAGGCAATCGTGTTTGACCTTTTGTAGACACCTATTTCCATTTTGTCTGCTTTGATAGATACAGTATGCCTTCTCCTTCTGAGATGGCCTATATGGAAGCCATCTCAGTGAGTTAGCCATAGAGTAATGATGCATCATCTGTAGTATTTGAGGGTAAGCTGGAGCCTAAGATTGCCATTCTCTGGTTCTCTTCTTGCCCAGCAAGGTCGATGGTAGAATAAAGAACTAAAACATGTGATTCTGTTTTTATACATTATTCATTGACATTTTTACTTCTATATTCTGTACTTAACTCAGTGATGTCATCCATTCACAGTTATATTTTATATTAGCTCATGTCATGATTCTGTCTCTGACTCTCTCCCTCCTTACCTCCCTTTCCTTCTCCCTCTTAGAGTTCTCAATTTCTCAGATCTCTCACCAGCATAGATGTTTTTCTGATACATCAATCCACTGTCTATACAGCAACATCAAATTGGGAAGTTAATGTTAAGAAAAAGGAAAATAAGAATAAAGAGGAGGGCCGGGGATTTAGCTCAGTGGTTCTGCCGCCTGCCTCACAAGCACAAGGTCCCAAGTTCAATCCCCAGTACCAAAAAAAAAAAAGAATAAAGACGAGACCAAACATTTGGCATTGGAAGCTACTTTAGAGAAATTTACAGGAATCTTCAAATACTCTTCTACATCTTTAAAGCATTTATTATGTACCTACTATACACAGAGCACTGCTAGGTGCTATGTCAAGCCACTTTAAAAGTCTAAATTCCTACATTTTCCATGCACTTCATCTATCTTCTTTTTTTAAATTTTTTTTTTTTTTTTTGGTACCAGGGATTGAATTCAGGACCTTGTGCTTGTGAGGCAGGCGCGGTGCCTCTGAACTAAATCCCCAGCAGGATTTTCACCTATCTTCTTGAGTCTCAGCTCATTCATAGAACTTTGGTTCCATGGTGTACGTTTATGTCTTTATCCATCAGTTACATAGCACAATAGTCAATGTAGAGTCAGCCTTTCTGTTTCCTCTTTCCACATGAAGAAAACATTCTTCTTTATGCCATTTGATAAATGAGACTGTAATTGCCAATTACAATCTTGTTAGAGAACTGAAAAGAACAACTTGTTGAAGATGACAGTTCATCTTCCTTTTTCATCAGATATACAGGTCTGTGGGGGTTATGATTTGCTTTTAAATGTACCCTTCTAACTCTTCTCATTAGATTAGAATTGTAAGCGCAGCTGTTTTTCCAAAGGCTAAATTTGACTTAGTCCAGGCCCAATGTGAACATTAAAAATGTTGTCTTAGATATTGAAAATGTTGTATAGATATTGAATGTATAGACTCATTTCTCACTGCATTATTCTAGTGATCCCTGTTCTTTTGATAAATAAGATAACCTCTCAGCTTTCTCTTTACTGCAGGATTGTAATAAGCCTATTTAATTGTTACATTTTAAATAATACAAACTTAGATGTTATTTCAGAAAGCTTTATTATCACATTAAAATAATTCATTTTAACTTTCCTGTATATGTTTATTGAATTTGGGGATAATAAAGTTTAAGCATTTTCATGCCTTTAAGAACAATTTCATTTCATTAAATATTTATTTCTTATCTCTGTAATACTCCACTGCCTTTGTATTCACAAATTTTCTAGCAGTTTTCAGTCAACATTTGATTTTTTGCTTTGGGATAATTAAATGTTCTTAATTAATCGTTATAGAGTTTGTAGTATGGTCTTCTCATGATCTTTTTTAAAATTGTTATTCTAAGGTACATTTTATATTGGAGGAAAAGGTTCACAGAACAGCCTGTCACAGATTTTTGCAGTGTGATAAGAATTAATTCCACAGCTCCATTTGGTAAGTTACATGTCTCGGCTAACATCTTTTCCCTGTTTCAAAGGAATAATCTTGCTATCTCAAATTGCAATTGTTCTCCCTTTCATGATAGCTAAACTTACATTATTGTGCTTATGTTGCCTAACTTGAATAAAACTAAAAAAGAATATATCATAATAGACCTAGGCACAGATATATATGCACAAACACACACATTTTAGAAAATAAATCCTTCTGGAAAATGATAAATATTCATTTTCTCATTTATCTTCCTAATCTCTCAACAGAAGAACAAGAAAATTATTTATTATTATGTGATGTTTTACCAGAAGATAGAATTCTTAGGGAAGAGCTTCAGAAACAGAGACTGGTAAGTGTTGTTTTAAAGGGTGATTGGTGTTTTTTGTTATTGTTACTTTTTTATACTTTTTATTATGGACTCTCAAACATACACAAGAGAGGAGACAAGCCATAAAGGTCTTAAAACCAAAAAGTATGTACTTGATTGAAAACTAAAGCATTTTATGTTAAAAATGCAGAGTGAATTTTTGGCTTTATTTGCTTCCTGGATTATCTCTAAAATAACAACAGAGCTCGCACGTTTTAGTGTAATTTTAGCTGCCTGACACATGCTAGGGTTCAGTAGTCGTGGAAAAATGCTTTCAGCTAAAATTGAGTTGAATTGATTAACCTTTTTTTCTCCTTTTCACTGCAATGTGCTACACACTAGCATTTCTTTTATACTCCTTTACGAATTAAGCATATGGTCTAATCAGCATGGTAGCCATTCTCATTTTCAGCCTTCACCATAAGCAAACTAATTTGAAAATGTCAGATCGTTGGTTTTTTGAAGAGATAGCACACAAAAGATATGAAAATTTTAATTTCCATAAGTTAATCATAAATTGATTTTAAGTTATTAATTTTGTTTAAAAGTATTTAGCTTCCCATTATATTAAGTATTCAACTTAATTTGTGTAATTTGAGATCGACTTCCTCTTCGTTTAGCAGTTTCTTGTAAGTCTTCCTTGTATCATTAGACTTGACTGCAAACATTATGAAAAGAGGTGTGATTTAAATGTTTATACTATATCCTCCAAAAACCTAAATCCTGTAACACCATCATCACCTAATTTGATAAACTCCCCTAAATATTTTATTTTATTTTATTAACATCCAAAAGCTTATTTCTCCCAATAAGGAGAAGATGATATTGTTAGGTTACATGTAAGAAAAATTGTTTTTCCAGAACAGTAATTCCAGTGAAGTAACAGGACTTCCTGGGTTTTTCTTATCTCCCTGTAACGGTGTCCTTTGCAAAGCAGTGGCGAATATTTTATGAGTTTTGTTTGTTTGCACTAATTGTTTTAATCTAGTACTAAGAATCAAACCCAGTGCCTTTCACATGCTAGGAAAGCACTGTGCCCCTAAGCTACATTCCTAGGCCTTTTTTTTTGGTGTCGCGGATCGAACTCAGGACCTTGCACTCATGAGGCAGGTGGCTGAACCACTGAGCTGAATCCCCAGCCCTAGCCCTACAATTTTTGATATCCATGAGTTTTCTCACTTTTGACCATCAGGAATAATTAAGCTGTCATAATCCTAGTATCTCCAAGGATTTCTTTGTAAGAACTGAAACCTTACTACTTTAGCTGTTGCTGCTGCTCAGTATGCAGAATATTAACTGTGTGTCTCCAGAAAGACTCAGGTTCCTCAAGGTATCTACAAAATTTAGATGACTTTACTTTACAATTTGACAGTGATAGATTCGTGGAAAGCAAGTATTATGGCAGATATATCTATATGAAAATATAAGTACAAGGCATAATTTATATCATAACAGTGTACAGTCTAGTTAGAAAAAAAGAGCCAAATATATATTCTTTGTAATAGAGATAATAAAAGAATATCTTATAGGGCTGGGGATTTATCTCAGTGGTGCCACCACCTGCCTTGCAAGCGCAAGGTCCAGAGTTCGATCCCCCATACTATAAAAAAAAACAAATAAACATAGGTCTGCATTTATCTCTGTGGTAGGACACTTTAAAAAAAAAAAAGAATATCTTATAGTGCTTATGAAGATTAAGTGAAACAATGCATGTAATACACTTAGAATAATACCTGGCACATAAAAAGCACTGAGTAAATGTTAACTGATAATAAAATAATAAAAGATTTGAGTTGTTAGTTGGAGAGTGATCGAGAATGGAGGGCAAATTCATATGGATTAAATAGAGTGTATTTGGGCAAGTTGAATAAGGCTAGTCAGGCTGAATCCTTTGGTGTGTCCTTATTGCCAGAATGACATGAAGACAAGACAATTAATATAGCAGAGTAGAAATCCATATAAAACTATCAAATGGTAGGAAAGAGTGGACCAACCTGGAGATGTAAAAAGAAGCTAACAATTGCTCAGCTATATGCCATGCTTTGTTTTAGGTCTTTGTTTCATAGCTACCCTGGGAGATAGCTATTAAATGACATTCTATTGATAAAGAAACTATGGCATAGAAGGATTAAGTTGCCCCAGATCAGATAGTGAATGAGAAGCAGAACTATTGTTTTAAACCAAATGTGCTTGTTACTGCCTTTTTATGCCGTGCCAGTCTACTAGTTATCTCTTTAGCCTCACACATGCCTCATACCTTTACTCTAGGCTCTGAGAATCACTGTGTCCTGGATGCTCAGGGTCTGAGGAGATGCAGTTTTGGATTGGAGTGTGGGAAAGCAAAAGGGGT
The DNA here is from genome assembly GCF_053883595.1 of Heterocephalus glaber. Lineage (NCBI taxonomy): Eukaryota > Metazoa > Chordata > Mammalia > Rodentia > Bathyergidae > Heterocephalus > Heterocephalus glaber. Next base: position 17,155,804 of record NW_028258156.1, on the reverse strand, counting down.
TAACGATGGCCAGCCAGTGGGAATGATGGTTAGAGTATCAACAAAAAGTAAAGAAAGAACTTGCCAAGCAACAGGTGAATTTGCAGTCAGCCAGTGTTATACTGTATAGTATGGAAGAATGAGGTTGGTATGGGTGATCCTCCTTTGGGAGCCAGAATGATTACAAGAGCTATCTTTTTCTTTCTTTTTTTTTTTTTTTTGTACCAGGGATTGAACTCGGGTCCTTCCACTTGCAAGGCAGGAGGTGAAACCACTGAGCTAAATCCCTGGCCCTGTTGAGCATTTTATAAAAAAGATAGCTCTTAGGGCTGGGGATTTATTTAGCTCAGTGGTTTCGCCACCTGCTGTGCAAGCGCAAGGACCCGAGCTCTATCCCTGGTACAAAAAAAATTTTTTAATTTAAAAAATAAAATAAAATGCTCTACATATCACTAATAGGCATTGCCAGAAAAAGGTCTAAATAGTCAAATGAGACAATATTCAACAAAGTTGAATGTTTTTTTCTCCTACCAAGTTAACAGGATTTGAAAATAATACTAAATGGTTGCAAGAATGTTAAGAAATAAACAGTTTTCCAACTGCTTTTAAGAATGCCTTGTCATCTCTTAAGAGGTACATTTTTGTCATGTATTGGAACTTTTGAAGATGTTTATTCCAGTGGTCTATATTCTCCCTCTAAGAACTTATCCTAGGAGAATGACACACCCAGAGAGTTAACAAAATCATTCAGTATACCATGGGGTGGTTGTTTTTCCTGTATGTTGCTATCAGTTAAACTTTACCAAACAAGTCTTCTTTAATAATCAGAATTTCAGTCCAGCTTCTGGAAAATGTCATTTGAAACAATCAAATTGCTTTTTGGTAATGAACATATAATCTTATCTATGTTTGAGTGAACTCAGCTCAGTATCAGTAGAATCTCAAGTCCATGAGGTCGTACTCTGAGTATTACTGTGATACTTGCTCTCCTAAACTGTATTAATGTTTAGCTCTATCCATATAACTCTTTAATATTCATTCTCTTATTTGAAACTGTAATTAAAGAATTTAGTTTAAGTACCATTGTTTGGTTTGCTCTTAGTTCAAAATGACTTGATAACTTGTTCGAAGAAAGAAACTAAAACATCCTTTCGAGCCAGGGATTTAGCTCAGTGGTTTCGCCGCCTACTGTACAAGCACAAGGACCCGAGTTCGATCTCCGGTACCAAAAAAAAATAGTAATAATAAAGCTAAAACATCCTTTCATGGCCCTCACTATACTCCTAAATTCATGTGGGTATTTTTCCCCAAACTTTGTGTTTAAAAGAAAAGAAAAGAAAATTGATTGACTTCCTGTTTCAGTGTGAGTGGCTAGAAGCATAAAGTCTAAATGATTCACTTAAAGTCACAGTAGTAGATTTCTTATACCACTTTCTCAGAGACCTCACTGATTCCTTGGCATTTATGAGATTTGTATGTGTTCCCAGTTTCTTTTTGAAGAAACTGATACCTAGTTGACATGTCTTTGAAATTTTTCATCTGTATTCTGAAGAGAACTGCAGAATTAGCAAAGATTCTTAAGGGTTTGAACAGCTTATATACCTTCTTTTTTTAGCTTCCTTCTTTAAAAATGTTCCCTTGATCTTTGTGCATTACTGTATTTCCTTATTTCTCATCTAGCTTTATCTCCAGTGGTTCTTTTTCCTCCTCTTAAATATTTAAGTATTTCCCATGGTCTTGTGCCCCATTCTGTGTATGCACCTCATAACCCCAGTGCTTGTGTTAATGGCTTAAATTCTGGTGCTGGTGAATGCCAGCTCTACCTCTGCCTGTGTGAACACATATCCCTTAAGTCATTGTTAAAATGCTACAGTTTGCATAAAAGTCTCCCTGATGCCACCTGTCAGAATTAATAACTACTGACTGCATTCACATACAATGGTACCTCAGTTCACAAACTTAATTCGTGGGATGAATTCTGCGACCAGACTCATGGAATTAAGTTCTTGAAGTGAGGTACCACTATACAGCTTTCATCTTGGTCCATTTCTGAACCCCAAATCTAAATTTCCTCATGTCGAATTATTCCATATGGATTTCCAGTCAGCACCTTAAGTTTAATAGTGCCTAAACTTCAGGCATATTAAACTTACTTTTTTTCCCATACCAAAACTTGCTGTTTACCTGTTCTTTTTTGTACATAGTTTATTTACCACCATTCTCCTAATCACTCAGTTTGGAAATTTCTAGAATCATCTTTAACTCATTCCTTTTCCTTGAGTCTATACTTAAGTCATTTGTCAAGTCCTATCAGTCCCACCTAAGTCCCGTGTCCATATCCTTCTTTGCAGCCTGGCACCTCTTACCTTTGCTATTGCCTCCCTTCCTTAGTCAATTGAGATTGCTTCCACAATTTTAATATTAAGAAATAAATAGCAAATCACTTTATTTTCTTCAAAAATTCTACATATTCTTAAGCTCTTCTAGGTTTAAACTGAATTTCTAGTGCCCTCCTCCCTCTTTCTTTCAATTGCCTATAAATAAAAATCTCCCTGATGCCACCTGGCAGAATGAATAACCTCTTCTAAGCTCTAATAACTTCAGTTTTATTTGCCTTTTCAATTATAGTTAGTTGTTTAAAAATCTGCCTTCTTTACTAGATTAAATGCTTCCTGAGGATTAGGACTGTCGTATTCACTTTTGTATCTTCTCTGAGCCTAAAAATTTAATCCTGAAATCTCGACTTGGTATTTCTTTTTTTTTCTTTTTTTTGGTACCGGGCATCAAACTCGGGTCCTTGCGCTTTTGAGGCAGGTAGCAGAACCACTGAGCTAAAGCCCCGGCCCTCGGCTTGGTATTTCTATAAAGCCCATATCTCACTGATTTAAAAGAGAGATGTAAAATATCCAAACAGACACCTTTAATCACAGGGTTACACTTTTCATTGAAGCATTTAAAAAAACAAAAACTCATTTTTCCATTTGCCTACACCAGAAAATATATAGGCACTTGCAAGATGTAGCTGCTAAACTGGAGGAAATGGAAAAGTCCATACAAGTGTATAGAAGTGGTTTTATTTTCATCACTACTATAAATGTCAGCTTGACAAAACATTCGTGACATCTATAAATATTTTACCAAAATTGTGACACATGAAGCGATTTGATCATCTGAAGAGAAAGTATTTTTGTTTTTAATCCAATTTCATATATCTTATTTCATCTATAATAAAGCAACAACAAAATAAAATGACATGTCTCCTCCTGAGATTTTTCTTTCTCATATGGGTTTTTTTATTTATTTTAGACTTAGTAAAAATTATTGTATACCAATCACTTCAAAGTAAATATCAATTTACAGTCATACCTTTCTTATGAAATTTCTAGCTTGTAACATAACACAATTTCTAGCACTACATCTAGAATAAATGTTCCCATATATAAGATGATTCCCTCCATTGAATATCATATTGTTATTAACAGTTCAACAGAGATTAAATTATTGAGTTACTGGGTGATTTTAACCTTCAGATTACTAATGTTTTTATTGGGAAACAAATGTAAACACAGCCTGACAATTACTAACCTGAATTCCAAAGATTACCTCTTTGAACTTCTCCACAAGAATTAAAATTTATGTGACATGTTTTTATATACATTGGTTATGTAAGATAAGGCAGTATTATTATCAAGCAAGGGCAGAGATACTAAGGAGACAAACCTGCAGACACAGTTATATACTGTATTCAATAGGAAGGGAGAGGGGCCAGGGATTTAGCTCAGTGGTTTCACCACTTGCCTCACAAGCGCAAGGACCCAAGTTCAATCCCTGGTACCTAAAAAATAAAATAGGAAGGGAGCAAGTCAGACTCCTGTTTTCCAGTGCAAAGCACCATCCGGTTTCCAGTTGTCCCAGGATCCTTTATAAAATTTGGTCTTCCTTCCTAAGCAAATGTGACACTTTTCTTTCTTTTTTTTTTTGTGGAACTCGTGACCTTGCGCTTGACATTTTTTAGAATTAATTTTAAAAACTGAACAATAAGGGCCAGGGATTTAGCTCAGTGGTTCTGTTGCCTGCCTCACAAGCACAAGGTCCCGAGTTCAATCTCCGGTATCAAAAAAAAAAAAATTTGAACAACATGTAAATAAGTATTTAATAATTAATAATGTTTTAAGAAAATCTACTTATTATCCTAGGTAAGTAGTAGGTAGCAATTTTTGTTTTCAATTTCCTATGTCTTTAGAAAAATCCTGCCTTTAGGGCCACACCTGACCCCCAGTTTATCCAGAAGAGACTCTTCAGGAAAGTAGTAAACAAAGACATGCCATGCTGATTGATAGCTTTCTTTCATCTTTAGTCCAAAATGTAAGATTTTTACAGTTTCTCATAGCCACCTATTCAGTTTTCTAAATTTCTTCTCTGCTTGCACAAGCTAAATGATCTTCTATCTTTAATAAAAATAGAAAATTGACTTTTCGAGTGTCTTATGTGTTTAACTCTTGCATTTTCTTGTTTTGTACTTCTAACTTTTTATGATGATCTAGTCCACGTAAATGGCTAAGTTCACATCTTTTTTTTTTTCTGTCTCTACTTCATTTTTTAGATATTCTGTTCTTTATCTTCCTTGCTCTTCAAAATCTACCCCAGGGAGAGTAGAAGTAGAAGAAAATACTGTCTTTCTATACTTCATAGCAAGCAGATGGTGGTTGCCTTTATCATTGCAGTTTCAGAAAGGGTGGGAGGTACTGATGTTTCTCAAGGAGGTGAGATATTAGTCAGATCAAATCTCATGGACTTGGGGGAGTATAACATCGTTCTGGTAAGACATTTCTAAGAGGTGGGGGTCATAGACCCCTTGGCTAGCACATGCTAGGCCATGAGTGCAGTCCTCAGCAATGCAAAAAAGAGAGAAAAAACAGAAATTTCTCTCTAGATTGTTTTACATTGTTTAGCCACAGACATGAATGGTCTTGCATGCATGTATGTGTGTGTGTATGCACACACATGTGCACGTTGAGGTGTAGTATCACTGTGTTGCCAGGCTGCTCTTGAACACCTATGCTCAAGTGATCCTCCTGATTCAGCTTCCTGAGGACTGAGATTTTAATCACATGCCACTGAGCTTGGTTTCTCATTTATTTAAGATTTTCTTTTTTTTTTTTTTTGGTACAGGGGATCGAACTCGGGTCCTTGCGCTTGTGCAGCAGGCGGCGAAACCACTGAGCTAAATCCCCGGCCAGTTGTTAAGATTCTTGATATTATGACAAAGTTAACTTCCCACTGTCTCATAAAATACTGGGGAAAGTGGGTTTTACTAATTGTTTTTAAGAAAGTATAATCATGCCATTATTAATCCTTATTTTGGTAAAGTTTTCCTACCTCTACATGCATGTTAAGTACATTATGTATAGTTTAAGCATATGGTGCTCACATCATCAAATTCTGGCCAACAGTTCAGTCTTTCCCAATGCTATTCATCACCTTTGGACGCTTAAAAGGGAATTCTTTTGGGAAGTGGAAAGGAGAGAGTAACTTTTTACTGGACCTTGGACAGAGGGCTTCTACATTGCATAAGTTGCAAGATTCTGTTCTGAAAGTTGCAGAAGCTATACATTAACATATGAAAACAATTTCCTCATGTTTCTATTTTACTTTTTTAACCAGATTTGTTCCATAATCATTAAGTTAGTCGGAATTTACTGAACTTTTTAAAATGTGATTTCCTTATATCGACTGTTACATGAGATAGAATAAAGGGTATGATTTTTTAAAATTAGCTTTACCATAATATTGAATGTAATTAAAATGAATATACAATCTTACTATCAAAAGGAGAAATACCAGAAAGTATAAGAAGAGATGGTATTATTAAACCTGCCTCATTTTGAAACAATTTGAAGACTTTCAGTAATTTGTACAACATCCTCTTACTCAAATCATATAATTCTCAATAATTAAAATTCTCCAGTGCTTTCAGATTTATTCGCAGTAAAAATGCACACTCCTTACCTGCTCTGGTACCTCCCCTCGCCCGCTCCCTTCCCCTTCTCCCCTCTTGCAGTGCTGCAGCCATGCTGGCCAAGTCTCAGTTCCTCAGGCAAGGCAGGCTCTTTTACTCCAAGGCCTTTGCACTGCTTCAGATCCTGTTGTCCACGATTTTCATGATCCTTCTGAAGGGGAAGGAAGAGATTTTGGGGAAGGTGGTGTATGAGGTGAGTCTGGAGAATGGTACTGTAGAGAAGTGCTTTGGAAGTTCTTTAAGAAGATTAAGACTTTTAGAGTAATTTCAGATGTTTGACTGAAATGATAAAATGGGAAAAATGTCTTTGTGTAGAATTAATATTAGTATTATCTACAGTGTTTTGGACAGTAGACATGTAAAAATAAATTATATTGATTGGTCAATTTATTAGCAACTCCCTTCTCAGTAGATGAGAAAGATTGAAACCTGTTGTGAATTTAAGAGTATGGAGTATGACCAAATAGAAGTCATAGGTTGCAAAGCCAAGTACTAAGCTTTTAAATTTCTTCAGAGGTGTGGAAATGGGGAAGAAATAGCAGGCAGACCCCACTGGTCTCTCTTGAACCAGTTCTCTCTCTCTCTCCCTCTCTCCCTCTCTCCCTCTCTCCCTCTCTCCCTCTCTCCCTCTCTCCCTCCCTCCCTCCTTGTGCTAGCAAGCGGCTAGGGTGCATTCTCTTAAACAGAGAAGGCCAATAGCATTCTATATGTGTCTGGGGCTTTGCCATGTGGTCTTGCAGTCTGGTTCTGGCTTTATAAATAAGTCATTTCAAAAGAAAGCTAGTACTTTGTGACTCATTTGTTTCAATAGTACTGACCTTTCTCTGCATCTGACTAATCAGATTTTTAATTTTTATTACTCTCAAGTTCCCATTTTATTGAACATCTGCTTTTTGGTTTTTGGTTTTCTTGGTACCGGGGATCAAACTCGGGACCTTGCATTTGAAAGGCAGGTGGCGGCACCACTGAGCTAAATCCCTGACCCTGCTATTAGATTTTTTTTAATCATGAACTTTTATTAGTGGCTGAAAAGTTAAGAAAATCCTAAATTTAGTGCTCTGAGTATACCCATTCTCATCTAAATTCTAAACTGTTCCAGAATTGATCCCCCTTCGGGGGGGTTTTCTCTTCTGAGATCCTGCATGCTCATGTTTTTGTCCCTTTTGTTGAGAAGCTCCTTTATGGATGTATCTTGTAAGCAGAGAGTAAATGCACTCTAGACCTTGACTAGTGCCTAGACATGTTTGGGAGCAAGATGACCAAGGGGCAGTGCTGTAGGTCTCCTCTTCTGCCCTCTTTTCTAGCCATATAGCCATAGGATGGTGGCCAGACCTGCCCCATCTTTTAAAAAAATAGGCTTTCATTTTCATAGATTTTTTTAACTTTTAATATTTGAATTATTTAAACCAAATAACTTCCTGTAACTTTCTTGAATGTTCTAAAAAAAGTACACTACAGACCTTGCTTAATAGAATCCTAGTTAGGATCTCTCTGGCCTGTGTACTTCCAGCTCTATTCACAGAGCCCTGCTGCACATTCAGGTACCTTGGAAAGGAAGAACTCAAGAGTAATTCGGTGTTTCTCTATGCTCTCGCCCCCTCCCCCAGCAGTAGCAGACCTCTGCATTGTCTCAGGGCAGCTTGTCGGTCCTTCTCCCAATAGCATGTAGCAGTTCTATATATTTCTAACCAGGATTCTGGTCTTCTGAGCTCTGACCAGAATCTCCATCAAGCTCAGCTTCCAGCAGTCTAGGGCTTCTCTAGCCAGGATCTCCAAACCTTTCCAAACTCCTCCTGCAAACCAATTCCAAACCAATTCCTAAACCACATCGTACATTCCTGTGATTGTAGCACTAAGGAACCTGAGGATTGCACATCTGAGGCCAGTCCGGACTACATAAGAAGTTCACGTCCTACCAGTACTATAGAGTAAGACCCTACCTCAAAAAGAGGAGAAAAAAAGAGAGAAAAGCATATAAATTCATGTAACATGTCACTACTTGACATGAGAGCCTTTCTCAGGAAATGGAGAACCAAAGAAACAGAAACCTGTGCGTTTTTACGTCAAATCTGATGAAACGGGATAGTTGTGGAGAAGCATTAGACAGAGAAGGTATTCATGATCTAGTGATGATAAACTGGGGATCATTTAGCAAGACCTGTTCATTCAGATCCTTCTCTGTCCTTTGTCTTCGGAGATAAAAATTCTTCCACCCCTTCTCTAAAGGGAAGGTACCTCTCAAATGAAGTTTTTATGATCTGCTTCAGGGGAGGAGGAAGAGAGGAAACTGAGTGAAATTTCTTCATCTGCTGTTTTCTCAGATGCGAAGGGCCATATTTTGGTGTAGCATGTCCTGTGTCAGGAACCAGCAATTTTTATAAGAGAATATCCACCCAAATGTTCTTTGGTTATCTTCTCAGGCCTGTGATTCTGTATCCATGGGAGAGCTTAGAAATGCAGCATTTCACATATTTAACTAGAGAAAGGACAAAGTCAAGGTTATAAATGTAAGTGCAAAGGTAAATGTTTCCTCTGCCCTCAGAAGATTAACTGGATTAAACTATTAGTGAAGTAGGAAAAAGCATAAATTTACTAATATGCAAAAAGGGGCAAATCACAGCACAAGGAGAAAATCACAGAAGTATAATTGCTCATTACCTGAACTTGATTCAGAAACTTACACCTTTTTTGTTTGGAATCTGGAGAATGAGGAATAAAGACAACTTTTAGGCAAATATGAAATAATTTTTAGGGGAACCCAGTGAACTTGAGGATATAGAGCCGAGGACAAAATCTGTTTGGACTGCAGAACAGATGGTGGATTGTAAATTATTCTTTATGGGACTGAAAAAGAGGACCATGCTGTGTGACAAAAATCTCTGCAGGTGTGTTGCCAGACTTCAGTCTTTCTTCCTGTGATAGTTTAGTTACTGAAACCTCAGGGGAGGAAATTCTCTTCTTTGACAGTTCTGGGGTTTAAACAGATATGGGGACTTTGTAGAAAGGCTCTCCCTGTGCTTAAATGGGCAAAGTAAGATGAGTATAAAGAGACCTGGATTCTGAGCTGCTTTGCAGGCCTTTTAATTTTCTTCAGGGCACATTGCTAAGCATGCCAACAAAGGCCGTATTCAAGGGGGCATTGTTCTCTGAGCCTTAACATAGCCAACCAATACTTACAAAAACCATCTTCAGAAAAGAAAGTTTGAGAAGTTCATATGTTTTCTAGATAATATTAAACTGTTAACATCCACTCAATAAAGAGCAAGAATATGTAGTTCACCTTGGCAACTCTTACCTCACATCTCTGAACTGTTTTCACCAAGTTTTAGATATGCATTGGCATGAGAGTTAACTTACATGAGAAACAACCCTCTGCTCTAAGCCTACTGGCCACTGTATCACCTAGCATAGTCATATGCCTACAGTTCCCACAGGAACCAGCTGCCCATAGTTGTGTTACTAGAAAGCGCAGTGAGGAACCAGCCCCTCGCTTTCCCTGGTCCTCTGTCCTTTGTGCCCATAATTAAAGAATTCATTCAAGACACATAGGCCATGCAGAAGTACAGGTAAAATTTATTGTAAAGTAGATACAGAGTTACACCTTCAAGCAAGAAGGCAGGTAATGCCCCGAAGACCTGCGCTGAGTGCAGTTTGGATACATTTTTAATATGCCCAAGAGTTACTTTGGGGGCCCAGGCAACTGGAGTAACTGTGATGCTTATTAACATTTTACTTAGAAGTTACTTAGGAATTGGAAGTTACTTAGGACCTGTCCTTTTTAGAAGTCCCTGTCTCCTCAGGAGCCTTAATCATGTAAGAAACTTACAAACAATAAGTTCTTAATTTAAACCAGGTCCCCATCCAAGGCAGGATGGTCTTTAAGAAACTTCTTCTCCTATTTAACGACTGTTTGGAGCTGCTGATCTTACAACTAATCTTTTCTTTTTTTTTTCTTTCCTTTTTTTTTTTGTGTACAGTTTGGTACATCTTGTCTATAAAGCCTTGGTGTCTTTTTTTTTTTGTACAATATGCCTTGTTTATATGGTACTATACTTTTTGCTGATTGTACCGTACAGTTCTATAGTTTTGTGGTTTTATGCATTACAATACTGCACGTAAAGTTATACAAATAAAAGCAAAGTCATCAAGTTAAAGTTTCCTTCGTTCTGAATATTGTAATTACATACTATGTGCAATTCCTCAATTAGTGACCAATTCATTTATCGACCTAGTCACATGAACATAAGTCAGTACTTAAACGGGGAATGTACATATGCTCTTCAGAGTGTGAGCCAATTAAAGGTAGAAAAAGAAGTACGCTCTATAGAGTGAGAATGGGACACTGAGAAAGCTCACAGTGACTGGGAGGTTAATGGCTGATGTCTTTTGTAACACTCACCACTGCCCCGCCCCCCATCCTCAGGCTGACTTCAGATCTAGGATGTCCTATCAACAACCTGCTCAAGGCTGGGGATTTAGCTCAGTGGTTCAGGCAGCTGCCTTGCAAGTGCAAGGTCCTGAGTTCAATCCCCATACCAAAAAAAAAAAAAACCTGCTCTATCTCATAGGAGAAGAATTGAAGACAGCACTTTCTGATTGGTCCTAGGTGCAGGGCTTAGGAACTCTTTATGCACATGTGTCCTGGATCTCTGTGAATTACAGGTCACGTCCACTTTCCCAGCCAGCTGGCTGTGCCCTAATCTCCTGCCTCATGCCTCCACATGACTGTTCTCACCTCAGACACCAGCTGAAGGTTAGGGTGTGTCTAGACCACCTTCACTTCTGATCAGATGACTCTCAATTAACAGGTTCCCACTGCTCCCTCAAATTCAATAATTAGCTATCATTCCCAGAACTCGGAAAAACACTATATTTAAGACAAGCATGTTATCAATAGGATAGGCTACAGATCATAGCAACCCAAACAGAAAACATATAGGACAAGATCTGGGAATCCCCTAATTCAGAGTTTTTATTGTCCCTAGGAATGTATTTTCTTCCTGGCATTTTTAGTGTGACAATACTCAGAGTATTGCCAACCAGGAAACCTTACTGGAGCTTTGGTGTCCAGAGTTTTTACTGAGACCTCACTGAGTGGGCATATAAATCACTGGCCACACCAGCAGTCAGGCTGATGTCATGGGCTGGCTCGGGCTTGAAGGCCCAACCCACTAATCACTTGGTTGTTTTCTGGTTTGACCACTCATCATCCTGACTCATCTCATTAGCATAAATTGTCAGCTGTAATCCAAGGGCCCAGCATGAATAACAAAAGTACCTAGTGACCCCGGATATTCCAATGATTTATGAAGTACATAGAACAATAGCCAGTCAAATTCTCTAGTACATGTATACCCTCTACCTGTTCCTTCCCTTTTCTAGGAAGGCATTGACAGCCAACTATGAAAGCTGAAAAGCCAAGCTTAGGATCCACCTTTGGGTTTGAATGTGGGACAGGAGGCAGTCTCAGTTTATGTGCCTATCCTAACCTCTTTCTCTTTCTTATCTTTCGTTTCTGTGCTACTTTGTTTATGTCAGCCTGAAACACGTAAGAACAGGGGAAGATATACCTGAAATAATCCAAAACCTCAGAGATAATCCATGGTTCTAGAGTCGAAAGGGGGAGAAATAGGAGATTCTTTTGCCTTCTTGTGGAACTTTTGGGCCACTGCCATAACTCTGGTGGGGAGATCTGTTGTGGTCTATGTTGGCGAAGTGGTCCCTGACTAAGAATTCCTAGCAGGTTCTGTTGTGCTGCTGCCTTTGAGCTAGACTGAGAAGGAACCTTAGGAAGATGCTGTTTTCTGTCATAGTCACTTATGTATCCATTCAGCCAGGAAACTTGCAAATCTGTTACTTGCCTATATCCATAAAATGCTTTTGTGCACACCTGTAATCTCAGCTGCAGGGGAGGCTGAAGCAGGAGAATCACAAATTCAAGGCCAATCTGGGCAATTTAGCAAGAACCTATCTCAAAAAGAAAAAGAAAAAAAGGGCTAGGGATGTAGCTCAGTGGTAGAGTGCTTGCCTAACATACACAAGGCCCTATGTTCAATCCCCAGTATCACCAAAAATCAAACAAAACTATTGATATCTGTGGTTCATAACATCAGCCTTAGTTTTATTTCCTTGTGTTAATACAAACTGTTTTCATTGGATTTGTCAGTTTAAACAATAGTTTTTTTCTTTTCTGTACACAATTCATAATACAATATTTTCCAGATTATTCTGTCCTAAATAGGCTGATTTTTATTTTTATAATGTTCAGTGTAATTCACATTTTCCTTTCCTACCTGCATGTTAATCCCTTGTGACTGTGTTGAGTGCCATCTGGTGTATCTGCTGTTTCACTAATGTTTCCTCCATTTTCAGCTTATGAATAAAGATGAAAGACTATGCACTGACCCTTTTGCTACCATACTTGACATTTTATACCGATTAAAAAAACATAAAGCTTGTTATTATAGCTCATTGCCTAGTATATAGGTTGATCTTGGATAAAAACCACAGTTGTAAGAATACAAGCCTATTTTGTAATGAAATTTTTATCTGATTTCATCAGCTGCTTTGATAAGCTCAAACACATAACATCTGTGACATTTACTTCATCCTCGCATTCTGTAAATCCTTGAATAAAACCCAGCATATAGTCTAGCGTGAATTTCTTTAGAAAAATAAAACCATAAAGCTGAAATCAGGCTTCAATATGCATATCTTTATGGTACTTTCTATGGATTGACTCCTACTTTTGTATTTTTTTTCATAAGGGACTTCAAACATATGCTAATTCTGTCAGATGTCAAGCTTTATAAAGGAAGGAAAAAGAAAAGGGGGAGGGAAGAAGGAGAGAAGAAATAAAGAGAAAAAAAATATATTTTTCTTGATTGCCCAAGTAGTTTATATTCAGTTTCTTCTTCAGTAATACCAGATCAGCAGCTGTCAACATATTTGCTCCAGAAGACAGAAGCACAAAAATTAAAGCTCAGCTTTGTCTTCTCAAATCATAGCAAGTAAACAGCAATTGGGATAAAGGTGTTAGGGCATTGTTAAGACGAGGCCATCTTCTACCTAGATTCCTCTAACCACTCGAAGGATTTGAGGAGATCTAGGCATAGGAAATATAGCAATTCCACCTGTCCTGTGTATCCCTCTCTAGGGAGCGCAGTGAGGGCCATGAGGGGAATTAAACACTCTGCCCTCCGTGAGCTTATGGAGGAGTACATTTTTAGTTGATTACATAGAGATAATAGTAATAACAAGGTTTTCCTACCTTTATCCATATACTTTGGAAGCTTTACCCTTGACTTTGAAAAAAAAGTTGCTCTTTTCCACATCAGGAACTGAGTCCTAGACTGGTGAGTTGTTTTTGGTTTTATTTTTGGTTTTGGTTTGGGGGGGGGGTTGTTTTTTGCAGAACTAAGGAATTGAACCCAGGGCCATCACAGTAAACTACATCTCTAGCCCTTTTTTCATTTTTTGAAACAAGGTCTCACTAAGTCTTGGAGTTGCCCTGGCTAGGCTTGAATTTATGATCCTCCTGTCTCAGCCTCCCAGAGTGCTGGGATTACAGACATGTGCCACTATGCCCAATTTATTTCAATTGCTAAATATTTATAAATAAATCATTATGTTTTATAACAATAAATTTGGTTTCCTTAATTACTAGATTCAGTAATTATCAATATTAATTCATTTCCTTTTCTTATACCTCCTAGGAGTTTTGCTCAAAAAAATCATCTTAGAAACATTTTTATGCTTTTATATATATATATATAGTAATAAAAGTAAAAACAGTTACTCTTTTTTCAGTGGAAAAATGTCCTCCAAGTCCCTACCTCTTAGCAATGTAAAAATCTTTTTGAATCTATACATTTCTAAAACTTGTCAGTATGATTTTTTTTAAAAAACTTAAAGACTGTTAAAATAATAACCAACAATAAATCTTAAAGGAATTTACATGTACAGCAAGCTGTTATCTCTTACTTAAATAAATATTATCAACTTGCTATGGGAAGCTTCCCAGTTTACATTACATATGAAATACAAACTACATAAGTGCTAATTCTACAGCAGAAAGTTATAATCAGGTGTCCCATAAATCTTTCAGAGGTCCATTGTGATAATCAGGATATGAAATATGTGTACAAATATATAGTTGTTGTGTTTGTATGGAGAATCTCCTCTAATGTATCATGTGCATAAGGCATGAAGGAGCTCATCTTCTATCTGTATCGAATGTTAGGACACAGTTTTCCTGAAGACCAAGCATTGTAGATGCCACTTGAATGCTATCAACTGTTAAAAGAGGTAGTTTCACAGACAATTTAGAGGTCACCAGAAAGGGACCTAGGGAAGAGTTATGCCCAAGACCACATTTAGCACCGTTTGCTCAGAAAAGGGCCTGATTGTTTTTTCCACTCATTACAGAATACTGCATTTGAAGTGCGCTTTGAAGGATGAGGGTAGAGAACACTAATGAGCAAAGCTGGGCACATGATGAAACAATTGCTTCCAACCACTTAAGTGGCCTAAGAAATCATAATAGGTAGTTGATGACTGCTATTAAGAATAATACACAAATTATAGTATGTGTGCTTGCTTTTGCCTATAGCATAGAGTTACATGGGGAAGCAGTGTAAAAGAAGGATTTTTAAAACCTAGGTTAGGATAGGTACTGAGCATTATGAACGCTGTGCTAAAATAAAGATTGTGGGTTTTAGTCCCTTGAAAATAACCATTAGTGTGTTACTTCAGGTTTTGTTGAGTACCAATTCTAATGTTTCTCTTCAGGCACCATGTATCATTAGCTAATTATAGACAACCTCTTTGAAAGTCCATGTACAACCAAATTGTGTCTTCTGTCCCTCTAGGCATTCACCAGATAAGCATATTTCTTTACGTACAGGGAAAGTCTTTCCTATAAATTCATCTATCTCATATCTGGCAACCTCAAGAGATTCAAATTGCAGAGAATCCGGAAGTAAGAGAAAAAGCATCCCTACCAGATGACAGTAATTGCCATCAAATCCATCCAAGGAAGGAACTAGGAGCTCCTCTTTCTCAAATACCAGATATTTTCTACTGTTTTTTTTCTTTTGGTAGTGAGGATTGAATTATACCTTTCACAGTGAGTTACATCCCCAGCTCTTTTTTAATCTTTCATTTCATTTTTAGACTTAGTTCTCACTAACTCACTGAATAGCCCCGCTGGACTAAAAGTTGTGATCCTCCTGCCTCAGACTGTCAGACTGGTGGGATTACAGGCATGCACCACCAAGCCCAGCTTTGACTTGTTTTGATTTATTTTCACTCTCAAAATTGAATTTTCTGTTTCTCTTTAGCAGCGTTTGGAAGGCCCTATAGTAGTTTTATTCTGGGTTCAGAGGAAGAACAGGAGGTCTGTTCAGATGATAGCAAATTGGAATGAGGTGTAGATGGGGGAAGGCAGTTGTTAAATAAGTGAACCCACTAAAGTGATAAGAAGCTTCAGTGAATAAAAGGAGATAAATGTAGATGACTGTAAATAAAAAAATAAAATAAAATGAGGAGAGCATAGTTTAGACAAAACAAACAGATCCTGAAAGTAAAATGTATTTGCATTGCAATGCAATATGGCAGTAATTGTTCCTAGCAAGGACCACATATCATATAGAACAAGTTAAATTGATCTTGAATTTGGAATGCAGAGAAACGTGGAGGGACCTCGGAAACCATGCTATGCAAAAGTTAACCTTGTAAATGCCAAGTAAAAATTTCTATGATCTAAAACGCTTATGTAGAATACTTTAAAAATCAGGGATAAGGCAGAATTATATTTGCATATATTATAATTGTTATGTTGATGTTCTAAAGTACCAAATTCTGTAGTCTTCATTCATATTTGATGCATTGTGATAAAGCTTTTGTATGATTGTTTTATAGAAAAATTTAAGTACTACTCTACCTCTCTAGATCTCTATCCCCTGGATTCTGAACTTGTTTGTTCACTCTGTAAAAAGATCATTGTTACAAACTGTGTCTCTATATGTGCTACAGTGGTTACCTTATAAGGAAAAGGAAGGCATAGTATGATGCAACCAACACCAGCTTTAGCACCAAATACCGGTGTGGCTTTACACAAGCCACTGCAACATCTCTTAACGGATTTAGTAGGTAATGTTCCTGAGGTCCCTTGGAGTTCACATGTTCTGATCAGCTGGTACTCCACAGTACTGGTTACAAAGGAAACCATACTGGAGTAGATGTAGACAGGTTAGATGTGGTTAGTAGAAACAGAATATGTTAATGGAGAGACACTGGGGAAAATAGCCAAGAGGGACTAAGCAGAGTATTTACATTATTGTGACCATAAGAACCAGGTATGACAGGACATGTTGAAGCTCAAAACATGGAACAGAAAAAGTTATGATGAGCTACTGTGTCTTCGTATCCTAATAATTGGGCCCTTGCTTGCATTGATCATAGTAAATTGAGCATAGAGCAACAAATGGTTTAAGTATCTTCTGTTGTAGAAAGGTCCGGGAGGTCCTAGGCATAGTAGTGTGCACCTGTAGTCTCAGCTATTCTGGAGGCTGAGGCAGGAGGATTGTTTGAGGCCAAGGGTTCAAGGCAAGCCTGAATAATAGTGAGACCCCCATTTCTTAAAAAAGAGTGGGGAGGGGTGAAGATTGGGCAGAGTATAGTCTTGAGAAAATTAACTTGATAAAAATTACACTTGTGCCAAACATGCAAGGTCAAGGAGAACTTGTATATTCTCAGAACTATTATCTGTCATTGTGGCTGCAGCTAATGTAGATGGCCCAGCTGAGAATCCTCAGTATCTTGTCAACACTGTGAGTTGCTACAGAACCAAAGCATGGAGGAAAAGCATGGCTTTAGCACATGCAAACGCAGAGTCTTCCTACTCTATTGCCCTGACTGTCCCATACTGCCTCTACTTTACCATAGTGTGTGCTAGGCTTGCCTAAGAATAATCAGTGTACCTATTTAGATTGTGCAGTTCAGGTTCAACTGATAAAACTTAATTTTGACAACCCCACGGTGAATGTAACCATTATGTGCTGCAAACATGTACTAATAACAAATGTTTTGAAACCTTAGATGGCTTAGTATCACTCTGGTTTTAAGTCATAAAATCATTTATTATTTGTGCTGAATCAAAATCAAGAAAATGTTAAGATTTCTCTTTTGATAAAATTAGAGTTATATCAGCTGGGAATAGTGGCGTATGCCTGTAATCCTAGCATTCAGGAGGCTGAGGCAGGAGGATCGCCACAAGTTCAAGACCAGCCTGAACTACAAAGAAGACCCTGTCTCAAAAAAAAAAAAAAATTAGAATTGTATCATCATGAGCTTGAGAAATATAAGCCAGAATGGTTTTGTTTGTTTGTTGTTTTGTTTGGGGTTTTTTTTTGGGGGGGGGGGTAGTGGGAATTGTACCCAGGGCCTTCAAAATGACCTACATCCCCAGCCCTTTTGCTTTTATCTGTCTTTTTGCTACCATCATAAAACCCTAACCTTTGGGAACTAAAGAGTGTTTTTTATATTTGCTGTGTTCCTAAAGTATTGAACCTGGCCTTTCTATTCTGTTTGTCAGAACTCCAATATATTCCAGTGTTACAACTTCTAGAGTCTCCATTAAGCTTCATAGGCCCCAGAAACTCCTCTGTCCAGCCTAATAGGCTCCTGCCCTGTATATGTATAGCTTATTTAGTATTGGGCCAGATAGGAAAAGAATCCCAATACATGTTTCTTGAGTTCCTTCTTTGTATCTCTCTGATCTATAGCTCTTGGTACTACAGTTCTACTCACTTTACCATCTTGAATTCATTTTTTTTTCTTTGCCTAGTGAAGTAGCTGCTCTTCTTTTGGGTCCAACTTATTTTTATTGCAATTTTGAAAATATTCTCCAGCAGAAAACTTTGTTCTCTCCAGGATCACAACCCTGTGCTCTTATCCAATATCTGAAAACATAAAATATACAAAGCAATTGGTTCTATAAGTAGTTTACAGTGAAAAGATAAATCTCATATCGAATTTTCCATCATGGCAGATAATAAATTTTTCTGAATTGACTTTCATTATGTAGCTTAATTTTTTTCTTGAATAGATTAATATTACTAGATGTTTTGTGATACATCCCAAGAAATTCCACATAGAATATATGTTAACATTCTAGACACTAGCTCATTTTTATGCTTTTCTAAAGATATTTATAAAATCAGCAGTACATTTTTATAAAGTTTATATTTTGAACTCCATGTTATAAGAGAAACTAGAATAATATGAAGATTCAATATAAGGACAGCATAAGTACTTTTTTTTTTAACTTAAAAGACTTTATTTCCTTTGAGAAGGCAAAATAGGCAACACTTAACCAGAGTTAGTTGGTAATAGGCAACAAGAATTTATGTGTACTGGAGAACAGCAATAGCCAACATTTAATGATACATACATTTTTGAATTCTACACACATTAATAATATAGACAGTGCTATGAGTTAGCATTCTTTTATAAATGAGACAACTGGGGATTAAAGATGCTAAATAATATGTCAATAACAAGTGAGATCTGGATTTCAAGTCCAGGTCTGCTCAGTATTTTACTGAGTTCTTCATACTGTATCGGGAATGAAAATCAAGTTGGATCTTGATAAATAAGTAAAGCTCTGTAAGAGTGAAAAAGCAAAGAGAAATAAAATTACCTCAAAGAAAGTAATGTGTAGAACCACTCTGATTAGCACAGCACATAATCAGCATATTTTAAATTACTTGAGTAGAATCATAACAAGGTAATTGTGCAAGAAAAGTTTTTCTAGCAGCAAAAAAGATGGATATGATAGAAGGATTGTAAGCAGAGCAATCCTCTAAAAATTACAGTAATCCTATAATTGAATAAAAACTGGATTCAAGGTGATGGCGTGGAAAGGGTGGGGAAAAGTAATATGATAGATAGTTTGAGTGAAAAGTTATCAAACCTTGATTACAAACTAAGCTGAGATTTAGAGAAAGAACCAAGTTAAAAATCACATTTTTTTATTTAGAGGAAGTTGTGGATAAGAGACAGAAGGAAGATGGTAAGACCTATTGACTTGGAATTTCCTGAGTAACTATGTAATGAGTATTTTACAGATATTTAGTGGTGTAGACTTAGAGTCAAGAATGGAGATATAAGAAATATTAGCAGTTCTCATATACTATTTCCTTTGTGCTTCCATCCCAGCTTCCTCTCTCTCAGGCTATATTTGTTATTCATTAACTGCGTATTTATGAAAGATAATGTCAAATCTATTTCTACTATACAGAAAGAAATTCTGGAACAACAGCAGCAAGAGCGGAATGATACCACTTTTCATGGCGTTTGTATGTTTTGCAGTGAGGAATTCCTTGGAAACAGGTTAGCCATTGTGCACCTTTAAATGTTACTATTTTTAATCTGAAAACTCATCACAACGTCCATAACTGTTTATTATGTTAAATTCTGTGGTGGTTTGATTTGCTCCAGATGTCCCCCCAAAGCCTCATGTGGTTATAGGTGGGGCTTTTTCAGAGGTGGCTGGATCTGGAGTGTGTGATCCTAGCATTAAGGGTGTGTGATTGCTGAATCAGTCCAGTGATTGGTTTGGCACCCCCGTAATCCCAGTAGCCTGGATATGATATAAGAGACAGGAAGAGGCTTGTCTTCTCCCTTGCTCGCTTGCTTTTGCTGTCTTCCGCTTGCCGTGAACTGATTCTCCTCTGTGACACGCCTCTGCCAAGCCACCCTTCCTTGGAGCTGGCTGACTGTGGACTGAAACCTATACAAATTGTGAACTAAATAAACCTCTCTCCCTTTAACTTTAGGTGTTGGGTATTTTGTCTCAGCAGTGAGAGAAAAATAACTAAGACATACAGGTTGGCCCAGCACCTTTTCCTATATCATTAGTACTTTTTAAAAAATATGCCTAACATCAAAGATGAACTGTGGTTGCTCTAAGCAGAGCAAGAGAATAAATTCTTAAAATGCCACGAAAAGATTTGTTTACTGTAAGGCTTTTTAAATTGGCTGACAGGCAAGACCATGTGCAACAAACTATTGCAGATGAACTTCTTCATCCTAACTGATTAACTAAATCTTTGGAAGTTTTTGGTTTTTCATTTTTGAGTATTAAAAATGATAGATCCCTAGACAGAGTTAGACAGAGTTAGAGTTATTAATTCTGTCACCAACCCCAATCAGGCCAAATCTAGCTATTGCACTGCAGTTCAGTTCTGGCACTGATCACCAAGAGTAGTATCAGACTCTACGGGCATAAGGTCTCAGCCCCTAACATTACTACCTCATTCAGACAACAAACCATAAGTTTAAGGAGTTCCCAAGCTACCTGCTTGAACTTTTGACCAACTGGCTACAAAGTCAGAGGTTTTCACTAATAACTTTTGTCAGTTTGATAATTCACTGTAATGACTCATAGAACTCAGAAATGTACTGTGTGTAAAATACAGTTTTATTATAAAGGACACAGACCTGGAACAGCCAAAAGAAGAGACAGATAAGTCAAGCTAAGGGAAGCTCCTGAACGCAGAGTTTCTTTGCCCTCTCCCCAAGGAATCAGGACCTGTCACCCTCCTGGCACCATCCAGCAATTACACTGAGCTTTGTTGTCAAGTTTGTGTTGGGACTGCATTATAGTTGCTGAAATCATTGAACTCAGGCTGAGCCCTCTTTCCCCACTGGAGATCAGGCTGGCTCAAGTCCCAGCTTTCAATCATACCTACTGGACTGTACTTCTATCACCATTTTAGAGTATATTCCTACTTACTTGAGAAGGGCTTACCATGAAACTACAGGCTGAGTTAACACCAGCAACAGCCTCAATCCATCTCATGTTCATGTTTCTTGATTGTTCTAAGTAGCTGTGTTGAGCATTGACCAACCATCTAGGTTTATGTTGGCACAGTGACAAAATTGCCTAACAACCCACCTCTCAAAATGTATCGCTGTCACTACCGTGTAAGCAGTATCATAGGCCTACATTTATGTCCTCCCAGCATAGGGGCATAAAAGGAATAGACAAAAGAGCTAGGTAATAACACAGATAGGGAGAGGAATAAGTACTTTCCTGCATGGACTCTTTTCCCTTCCTGCACACCCTTGAGTATGACATATAAAAGCTGTTTTTCTCAACCCATTTGTTTCTTTGAATGTAAAGTATATCTCATAGACGACATGTAGTTGGACCATGTTAGAGTCAATTCTACCTTTTGATTGGAAGTATCTTATTTATGTTTAATGTAATCCACTAATAAGATTGGATTTGCTTCTATCATTTTCTTGTTCTTGTTTGTTTTCTATGGTTTACATCTTTTTTTCCCCTCTCTTCCATTACTGCCATCTTTTGTGTTGAATAGGTATTTTCTAGAATATGATTTTAATACCATCTTTCTTTTATCATGTTTTTGAGCTGTTTTCTTAGTGATTGCCGTGTGGATTCCAGTTAACATTTAACCTAAAACAATCTAGTCCAGGTTAATACCAACTTAATTTCAGTAATTGACAAAAACTTTGTTCCAATGTCAGTTTGTTTCCTACCCCTACCTTTGTTATCACACAGATCACATCTTTATACATGACAAGTTCACAAACATGTTTTATAATCAATCACTGCTTTATGCAGTTGTCTTCTATATCAGATATGAGAAGAAAAGGGTTGTAAATGAAAAAAGTTTATATTTGATATTTACCTTTGTAATTACCTTTGCCAGTGGTCTTGGTTTCTTTATTTAGATTTGAGATATTATCAAGTATCTCTTCTGTTTAGCCTAAAGGACTCCTTTAGTTTGTTGTGTAGCAGACTTGCTGGCAAAGAGTTATTTCAGTTTCTATTTGTTGATTTTCCCCCCATATTTTGAGGAATAGTTTTACTGGACAATGAATTCTTAGTTGACAGTCTTTCTTTCAGCACTTTGCATGTGTCACCCACTGCCTTCTTTCTGTAATTTCTCATGAGAGGTCAGATGCCTTGTTAAGAATCCCTTGTGTATGAATCAATTTTCCCACTGTCGAGACTCTGTCTTTCTCTTTACCACTCTCTCCCCATCTTTTGGAAAGCTGGTATGTATGTTGGTAGACTTGATGGTTTCTCAGACTCTGGCATGCTTTGGTTTGGTTTGGTTTACTTTCTTCAGTACTGGGTATTGAACCCAGAGCCTTTGTGCTGAGCTACATCCCCAGCCCTTTTGTTGTTTTTCATTTTTGAGTCAGATTCTCACTAATTTGCCCAGGCCGGGCTCAGATCCTGCTGCCTCAGCCTTTCCAGAGTGTTGTCCAGCTCAAATCTTTTGAATCTCTCTAGTGAAATTTTCATTTCAGTTTTAACTCCATAATGTCTTGTATTTATAATTATATACATATATATGTTCTATCTTTTATTGATATTCTGTTTGATAAGATATACTCATACTTTGATTTTTTTAGACATGGTTTCCTTTAGTTCTTCGAACATATTCATATTAACTGACTTAAATTCTTTGTCAAATAACTCCTACATCTAGACTTCCTCAGGAATAATTTCTGTTGGCTGTTTTTGTTGTCCATGTGTGTGAGCCATAGTTTTCTGTTTCTTTGAATGTCTTACAATTTTTTGTTGAAAACTCAACTTTTACAATGCACCAAGTCTAAAAATCAGATACCTTTTTTGCCTCACCAGGATTTTTGTTGCTATTTGTATGTTTAGTGGCTTTTGTAGGCTAATTCTTTAAACGGTTCATCTGTGGCCACTGAAGTCTACTCAATTAGCTTAGTGTTAAGCTAATGATCAGATAAATATTTTCTTTTCTTTTCTTTTTTTTTGATAAAGATTTTCTTTAATGCCTTGAGCCAATGTATCTTCTGCTCTTTGTCAAGGGCTTTGTATGTGACTTGGGACACTTCTTCAACCCTACGTCGGTTAACACCTCTGCCCTAGCCTGCACTTCATAGTTGGATAGTCTCACAGTTAGCCAGAAGTGAGAGATTAGGAGGATCTCCTCATGTCTTTCTAGGCATCCACACAGCCTTGCACACGTGTTTGACCTTCTGTATCACCAAGAATCTGTCAGAACTTTTCAGACGTCCTCTATAGGTATCTCATTTGCCCAATCTTCTTGTAAGTATTTTGGCCAGCCTGGTTTTTTCCCCAGTTGGCATTGCCTCAGGTAGCTGTGATACTAAAAAATTGTCACTGAGTGTTTTTTGTCAGATGCCCTAGGGGTGAAAATTTTCTCAAAGTGAACTGTGGCATATCAAATAAAAGCAAACCATGAAATATACAGGGGATAACTTCAGTTCCTTTGAATGTACTTAAACATGTTCTATGAGAAAAGCAAACCATGAAATGGAAAGTTTCTCAATGCCTCAGACGGGTTAAATAGGATGAACCCCTTAGGAGAGCCCGCCCCCTTCTGCCCACCACCCCTCCCCCAGCAGCTGTGACACTGCTGGTTGTTAAGGCTGCTGTGCAGCTCACAGTGAGGAAGAGGGTAGGGGAAATTAAAACACAGCCAAGCTCACCATTCTTAGCACAATTGAATCATTTTTCTTAAATAAATGTTGTTTGGATTGTTGGGACGCCTCTGGTAAATTTCCAGAGTTCTTCAAAATTAGAATTATTTTGACATTTTTTGCCAGTGTCTGTATTGCTTTTACGGAAGAACATATTTTCAGAGGTCCCTACTTCATCATTCCAAAAGTGCTTCTCCCAAAGCTTCCCAAAGCTATTCCTGTAGCTTAATCTCATCTCTCCAAATCACATTTGTAGGTTCAAAGGAGACTCTGCAAAATCAGTTTAGAGAAAACTATGTAGGGAAATCTTTACTTCTAAAGTACAGAGGGAAAAAATACTTGAAAGTACATGAAATAATATTTTCTTTAAAACTTCATTTGAACCCAGAATTTATTAATTATATTCATAATTATTACATGCCTTTAAGGACCATTGTGAATGTGAAAAAAGATAATAATTTAAAACTGTTTCCGTGAAACTTATAATTTAAAAAAATTGTGATTAATGATAAAATTAAGTTTATAATAAAGGGCCGGGTATGATGGTACACAGCTGTAATCCTAGCACTTGGACCTGAGGCAGGAGGATCACAAGTTGCAGTCCAGCCTGGGCTACAGAGTGAGTTCAAGGCCAGCCTGTACTACAAAGCGAGACCCTCTCTCAAAAACACAACAAAAAGCTTATAAAGAAGGTAAGAAGTTGAAATACTGGTTAAAACTGACAAGCATTTAATTGCTCAGAAATGAAAACTGAATTGACTAGAAACCAACCCCACCTGTCTGGGCTGCCCTGGAGAGGCCTGGTAGGCCCAAAAGGCACTGCAGACTACCCCAACAAGTACTTTTAGTCCAAGTTATTAGTAATAGCTAAGCAGATAGACACATGAGCATGTTAACCAGAGATTAATAAATGGATCTCCTTCATCGTTAAAAAAAAAAGAAATCACCATTTTTAGAGATGGTTGCTACTAAAAACAACTGGGTGGGGGGCTAGGGATTTAGCTCAGCAGCACAGCGCCTACCTGGCAAGCATGAGGTCCTGAGTTCAATACCCGGTACCAAAAAAAAAAAAATTGGGGAAGCAAATTAAATATCTAAATACGCTAGATAAAATAAACTGTATAATGTGTCACTATCTCATCTTATCAGTGGCATCTGTACTTTTCTGTTCCCCAAAACCAACACCTTTATTCTATGAAGTAAAACTGTGATAAAATCTGACATAAGATACATTATTATATACATACGCGGTTTTGCTATGTGAAAGTTACCTGAATTAAAACTTTTACATGGCACATATACACCATGGAATACTATTCAACCATATAGAAAAATGAAATCCTGTCATTTGCTTCATTGTGAATGGAGCTGGAGGACATTGTGTCAAG
This sequence comes from Heterocephalus glaber, assembly GCF_053883595.1. Classification (NCBI taxonomy): domain Eukaryota; kingdom Metazoa; phylum Chordata; class Mammalia; order Rodentia; family Bathyergidae; genus Heterocephalus; species Heterocephalus glaber. The sequence continues at coordinate 17,130,898 of NW_028258156.1, read as the reverse complement.
TAAAATAAGACAGTCACAGAAAGACAAGAGCCACATTGACTTATTACGCATGGAATCTAAAGAAGTCAGTGTCCTGGAGATTGAGATAGAATGGTGGTTACCAGAGCCTGGGAAGAGAGGATGTGGGGAAAGCTATTCTAGTGAGGAATGAGAAGTTCTGGTGTGCTCTTGCACAGGAAGGTGACAGAGAATGGCACTGCCCTGTACACTGCAGAAAGCTAAAAAAGGAGTTTGGACACTTGCAACCATAAAGAAATGATACATGTTTGAGAGAGAGATTTGAAGTCATTAACCTGAACTAAACATTACACATATGCATGTATCAAAACATCACACAGTAGCCCATAGTTTTATATACCAGTTGAAAATCAATTTGAGTTGAGAAAAAAAATCAAAATTTTCCATTTTTCCATAAAATAATAAACGGGCTGTCAGTGAGTTTCCAGGCTATCATAACCATGCATATAATCAGACCCCATTAAATGTGGGTTCCAGGTCTCTTCCAGTGATAAGCTGAATGTCTGCGATTCCAGGTCACAGCGTCATCTTTCTGGTAGGCAGTTCCCTCTTCTCTTCCCCCTTGAACTGGTCAGGGTTCTCCCAAAGGACAGAACCAGTGAAATATACTGTGTATATGGGGGAAGGGAGGAGCAAGAGGAGATTCGTTAGAGGAACTGACCCATGCAGTTATAGAGGCTGAAAAGATCCACAACAAGCTGAAAGCTAGAGATGCTAGGATGCCAGAAGCATGGTGCAGTCCATGTCCAACAGGCTCAGAACCAGAGAAGCTGAAGAGTATAACTCAGCTCAGAGCCTGAGATCCCTGGGGCCACTGGTGTAAGTCCTAGAGTTCTGGTAACCAAGAGCAGGAAGAGGACAGTGTCCCAGCCACAGGAGAGAGAGAATGAGAGGCCAAGTCACCTTTCTACTATTTTTGTTGTGTCCAGGTTAATTAGATGGTGCCCTCCCACATTCAGGGTAGGTCTTCCCCTTTGCCCACTCAGGTTCACATCCTATCTCCTCTGGAAACAACCTCACAGACATACCCAGAAATAATGCTTTACAAGTTCTGAAGTGTTTCTTCGTCAAGCAAAGTTGGCACATAAAATTAACCATTATACTCATGATGAACTGGAAAAGCAGAAGAAGACACTTTATGTAATAGTTTAAAACACCTGATAATCTTTTGGCTTTTTTTTTCCCAGTATCGAGGATCGAACTCAGGACCTTGCGCTTGCGAGGCAGGCGTGGTGCCACTGAGCTACATCCCCAGCCCCAGCACCTGATAATCCTACAGGGTATAACCCTCCAGTGTCTGATAATGTACATTAATGTACTGTATTAATGTATCAGTGTCTGATAATGTACAGTACAGTAATGTCATCAAATCTTGGCCTCTGTAAAGCACCAATGTGGTTATACTTTCTTACTGTATAAAATGTCACTCTTCCATAGCTCATGTCTGTGCTTAATACTTGCTCATGCTTCCAATTAGTGTTGTTGTCATATAAATGCAATTCCTAGCTGGATTTGTTCCTAGATGATTTATAAATAATACAAATTACTCAAATTTCCTCATAGATCTGTTCTTTTGAACCACATGGCCAGAGAACATGCTTTCAACATTGGATTGCCAGACAACATTGTAAACTGCAATGAATTTCTCTGTACATTACAGAAGAAACTTGACAAGTACGTACTATTCTGTGAAACACAACCTAACCCTGTTTTAATCTTGGACTTTGTTGCAAATTGTTTTTAAATTAATACTCAGGAGCAATTAAATAAGTGAAAATTTCTTGTTTTTTGTGCTATAGGAGTTTGCATTTTCTATGACAGTCCTCATTTTATCTAGATTATATTGCCTTTTACTGTTGCTTATATGTTTTAATTAAAATGTCGTTTATACCAAACTATACATACCATATAACATATATCAGGTAGGGTGTGAAGAATGTACTCACCTTCTCACCCAAGCAAAGGAACATTTTTAATTCCTTTGACTGCCCGGTGCGCCTTTCTCTGTTAATTTCCCCAGAAGTCCCTGTTCTTAATTTTGGAGTTGTAATTCCTTGCTTTTCTCTATAACTCTTCTACATATTTAGTAAGGTTAATATGTCGTCAAGTTACTGTATGTTGCTCAGCTTTATGTGAGACGTGGCATTCTATATGCATTCTTCCACCTTTTACTTTCTATTCAAATTTATATGTAATACTTCCCTGTCCCAAAGTCATATTCTGACTACCTTGGTTTCTAGAGCTTAGCCTATTGAGTCAAGGAAGAAAATTTTCTTGAGTCACCAAAATGGCTTTCAAAACTATGTGCTCTGTTCTTCCTAGGAAAGGGGTTAAGAGTTTCTTAAGAGTTCGTTTAGAACCTAGTTTTCTTCATTTAAATATAATACTGACCAGTCTGTATTTCTGCCCAAAACATTAAGAGCAGTAACATTAAAATATATGTGGTATCAAGTGATACTAATGAGTAATTTAAAAAGCTAACTGAAGGGCTGGGGATTTACCTCAGTGGTGCTGCCACCTGCCTCGAAAGCGCAAGGTCCTGAGTTCGATCCCTGGTACCAAAAAAAAAAAGTTAACTGAAATTTTTGTATGTAGGGTTTATTTTGGTGGGGGGGGAGGTTCAGTTGTGAGACAGGGTCTTGCTATGTAGTCCAAGCTGGCCTTGAACTCACTATGAAGGCTGGCCTGAAACTCACAGCGGTCCTCCTGCCTCAGCCTCCCGATTTCTGGGATTACAATCATGTGCCACCACTTTTTGTATCTTTTTTTTTTTTTTTTTTTTTTTGGTACCAGGAATTAAACTCAGGATCTTGTGCTTGTAAGGCAGGCATGGCGCCACTGAGCTAAATCCCAGGCCCTTTTGTATCAATATTACATCAAAGTGAATTACTTTACTTTTTGTTAAATGACCCTTCATTTATAAAATAAAACTAGATGTGCTTTCTAACAAGACTAGCAATAATGAACATCAATAATCAACTTACTGATACTTGTTTACTATAAAAGTATATACTTATTTCTATCATAGGAAATAAAAGAAAGGATGCATAATAGAGATTTTTTTAAAGAATTCAAGCCTGAAATAGTAGCCATTTGATTGCAGTCATTTGAGAGTTGTCAGATAGAAGAGATTAGACCTAACTATGTATGCCTCTAAATTACAGCCTCGCTTAGACTTACTCTGTGTGACTCTGACTTAAGCAGTAAGTTATAGGCAATAAATACCATGTGTCAGGTCAAGGTAAGGAAAGACATTTTGTCAGTAATCGGTTCAATACTGGTAGTTACTACTTTACTAAGAAGTAAATTCCCCATCAGTACAAATATTTCATCACTAGGCATATGAAAATAATGTCATAATAGCAGCTAGCATTTATTTTAATCATATAGTCATATATTCATCTATATGAATAAAATATCTAGCATACTTTGTAGTACATAATAAATGCTCAATAAATATATATGAAATCATCATGAAAATTCTCAAAAATGTGTTATCTTTACTTTAAAAATCAGGAAGTGACAACAGAGAGGGCAAGTAACTTCAACAAGTTTCACAGCTCAGCTTACGGGCTACACCGTGTACTAATTATTCTGTCCAGTCAGGGCACTCACTGCTAGTCGTCATTGTAGTTATTTAAAGAATATGTCTGCATTTTCACTTCAGAATACGTAATTCTATTAGTAAAGCACCAATTCTATTAGTAAAGCACCAAATATAATGTTTTTATATTCGCTATCCTTGTCACAGTTTTAACTAATTCACCAGGTTGGCCAATTTAGCCAACTACAAAGTAAACTACATCATGCCTCCTGCAGGACCACATGAATGAAGCAAGGGGGATTCAGACAAGGATGGTGCATCCAACTGAGGAGTTTGTTGTGACCTAAAATGAATAATTGCAAAACTCAGTAAAGGGTTCTTGCAGCAGTTGTCCAAGAGACTTGTTCAATGTTGTGTGTGTATTTCTTTTAGTTTGCAGTGCCTGTACTGTGAGAAGACCTTCAGGGACAAAAACACACTTAAAGATCACATGAGAAAAAAGCAGCATCGTAGAATCAATCCAAAGAATAAAGAATATGACCGATTTTATGTCATTAATTATTTGGTAAGCTTTCTTCTCATTATTTAAATTTGATTGCAATACCGCAGGGTCCCAAAAGGACAACTGGTGTTTGAATAAGAAATTAGTAAAAAAGTTAAAATGTAACTGAGGGACACTTTCAAGCAGCAGTTAGTGGTAGTTTACAAAGCATTTGATTTACAAAATGATTTGGTTTGTCTTTGACTTGGCAAGTGTTCAAGTGATATGTCACTAGAACTCAGAGATTGTGACTGGAAAAAATGCAACATTTGGATATCCAGACTCTCCCTTCATGGTATTTATTATCTAGTAACCTGAAGCTGGAGACTTCTTTATTCTGTTCAAAAAATGTTTATGAGCACTGGATATGCTAGGTGCTATGCAGGACAATTCTTTAAAAGTAGTTTTCTCACTCTCCCCTGTTTTCCCCACTACAAAATACATGCTCACACACAAAGTGCATCTTCGTTCTCTGGGCCAATTTATTTTGAAGGGAAGTTTCAGGGAAACCAAGCGACATTACTATGCAAGGGACTTTGATTTGTTTGGCCAGTAGGGTGGACTGACCACGTTACTGTGCCAAGGAGTTCACATCGAAAGCTGTCCTTGCCCAGAAACGCTCAACACCATTTGTTGGCCTGTGTAGGGTACAGTCTCTTTGTGGTGAAAAATGGTACTCAGTTGGAGACAGATGTCACTTTGGGGGTATTTGGAAATATGGGAGGAGATTTTGGATTGACACAACAACTGCGAAGTGCTACAGGCCCTGCCCTCCATCCACTGATGGGGACTGAACTCAGGACCTTGCACTTGCAAGGCAGGCACAGCGCCACTGAGCTACATCCCTGGCCCCATCCACTGACTTTTTAATTGTGTGTAACAAAGGAAGAAAACTACTCAGAGAAAGGGATTGAATAATTCTTGGAAGGAGAAGAATGGGAAAAAAGCTGAGGAGTTTTGTTTTTGACTGGTGGTTCCTTAACCAATAGAAACTGTTTATTTTCCCCCTTGATATGAATGAATTAAGAAGGCTAATTTAATATAATCAGCCATTTTATCTATTGGGTAGCAACAAGCATATCCTGAATTATGTTGGAAATTTCCATTCTGGGGTGGAATTTTTGTCTAATCCATACAGTATTAAACTGAAACTCCCCTTGAGAATCGAATCGAGCATGTGTGTGAAGATTGACTCGGGGAGGTTACCATGGTTTTGCTACAAATGCTTTACAACCAGCTAAAGGCAATGCCACACTGTGAATCGCTCAGTCTTCACTTGAAATCACTGCCATTCCTTGCCACAACAAATACTGCTTTAGGGCTCAGTCTAACCCCCAGGGAGCGGACTTCAGAGTTAGCACTAAGGAATATTCAGCTACTACAGCAAGCTGTGCGGGCAGCTTCATGGTTCTTCCTCCCAGGGCTCTTTTATGCTAATATTCAGGAGTTTGGGCTCAGCAGAGCACTGTATAGCTGGAGGAGCTTACCTTTTAGAGGAAACTTCAAAGAGTCTGCACAGCCATCTTCTGCTGGCACTTTTAGAGAAGTGTGACACTTCATTCCCAGAGAGCAGTGTGACTGTCCAAACCACAATCATTTTCAAGCGCCATCTGTCCTTAGGATGCTGGATTATACTGGCCATGCTGTCAAGTTTGGCTGTGGTAACCACAGCTAAAGAGAATGGAAAGGTTTTAATAAATAGTAGATAAAAATTAAATCACACACTGGTGAAACACCCTTGCAGCCAGGGGAAGAGAACTCCACCCAAACTCCGATCTCGTGTAGATTTAAAAAGAAAAGCACATCCTCTCACCCTAAAAACAATCAGTCTCCTGAGGGGAAGGCCTTCGGGCCCCAGACCAACAACTTCGGTGGGCACAGAGTAAAGCTTTCCAGAAAGGAAATGGGAAGTTGAGGATGCTCTACCATAGGAGGGAAGGGAAGAGGCAACCGTGAAGGCCACACCCTCACGGCACAGGCCAACTGTGTATGGATCTGAAGATTAGAGAATGTCCCGGCCCTCACCCTGTCTTCGTGCTAACAAGCCTCCAGCAGTCAACTCAGGTTACCAGAGCAATCTGAAGTCTTTGGAGGCCATAGCAACAACCAACATCAAACAGCCTGACTCTCAGCCAGATTAAGAAGACCTACCACTGTAAAGGCCAGTTCACCTCAATATGTCCTACTCCATACAAGGTGCCCGATCTGACTTACACCACCCTCCATAAAATTTAAAATGCACCTAAAGACAATAAACTCAAAGTAAAAAGAAAAAATATCAAAAATTAAATCACAACTTCAGGATAACTTTGACACACGAATTTTTTTAAATAAGTTATTAGAGCACTTACTGTGGCCCAGGTACTACCTTAAGTATTCACATTAAATCATTTATTCTTACTCATACTCCTGTGACACAGCTATTCTTATTGAGTTTTGGGCTTTTTGGGTTTTGGTTTTCTGTTTTGTTTTTTGTTTGTTTGTTTGGGTTTGAGACAGTCTTGCTATATAGTTCAGGCTGTCTCAGCCTCCCAAATGCCAGGTTTATTGACATGCACCACCACGTCCAGCTGACACAGATATTATTAGGCCTTTTTTTTTTTTTTCTTTTGGTACCAGCAGTTGTACTCAGGGACTTGTGCTTGCCAGGCAGACACTGTTAAGCCTATTTAATAGAACAGAAGTCTGAGGCACTGAGAAATTAAGAATTTTCCCAGGTTCACACACAGCAAGTTATTTATCAATTTCTTTTCATTTTTACAATTAAATACTTCATTTTTACTAGATAAATACCAGTACCTACATTTCATGCTTTGGGTTGAGTTTTTAGTCAAGTAGTGGTGATGATTTCATTATCTATTCATTCTCCCTTGCTTCTTTTTTGTAACTAGAAAGTGAGCCAACATCAAATTGAAGCAAACTTTAATCTGTACTTTAAGATTCTCACCCACAACCTTAGCCTTCTTAGTCCTGTGTGCTGCCTGTCAAGGAAAACAAGCAATAAGTTTAAGAATGATTGGAGGGGGCCTAAAGTGCATTAGGATGCCTTAGCATTATGAAAGTGATACAGTGCTTTTGAAAAGGATTGAAGAAGAAAGTAGTCTCTAAAATGTTTACTATCCTGAACTAGAGGAGTACACACCAGAGGTATCAACCTTCATAACATTGAAGGAACATTTTAAAGAATATTGTTGTAAGCCCATAATCCCAGCACTCCAGGAGGCTGAGGCAGGAGGATCCCAGCCTGGGCAGCTTAGTGACTTAGCAAGACCCTGTCTCAAAACTAAAAAAATTTTAAAAGGGCTAGGAATGTAGCTCAGTGTGTTACAATCCCCACTACCACACACACAAGAATATTATGCTAAGTGAAAAGCGTGATGATACATAGAATGTATGTATGAAAGACTTCCAAGTAGTAGTAATGTATAAAGAAAAATGAGGGCCAGCAATTTATAGCATCATTTTGGTTTCACTTCAGACTCCATTAACAAAGAATATTCTAGGGCCAGGGATTTAGCTCAGTGGTGCCAGCACCTGCCCCACAAGCGCAAGGACCCGAGTTCGATCCCCGGTACAAAAAAAAAAAAAAAAAAAAACAATATTCAATATGAAGAATGAAGCCATTGCTATGAAGATAAATGCCTCTAAAATTTTACTTAAGCGATGAATAATGATAAAGGAGGCTTGTTATTTAAAATTAAAAAAGAGAATGAGAGATGCTCAGGTTGCTAAGGGGAAAAGCTGGCGCACATGCATGAGTGTGGGGGGAAGACAGAGTTGTGCTAGTAGTTAGTCAGTGTTTCTGCATCTACTTCATGGGCTTCGTACATTCAGCACACATGTGAGTGCCTTCCGGGGCCAGATGCAAAGCAGAAAGGAGAATGTTGCAGATCCTGTACCTGATTGGATTACCTGTCTCGGTGTGCAGAAGTTAGTGTGGGAGAGACATGGGAGCCTGTTCCGTGGGCCCTGGGAATGGTGTGTGCACAGTGTTCGACCTCTTGGGCCGCATGTATAGATGGTATAGACACCCACAGGATTCCTCACCTCATTTCAGACACTGGACTCCAGTGCAGCAGTGATGGGCGCATCCCGGACGTGCTGGTGAGGTGCACTCCACAGTCGCCCAGCTCGGGGAGTCAGGCCCAAAGGCTGCTGCCTGCTCCCTCTGACTCAGCAAATTGACAGGTTCCTCTTTTCTTCTTAGGTTAGATAATTCCCCTGTGTTTAATAATTCCTGTCAGTGTCTCAGCAACGGACTTGCCCTTTTGTTTTCCACAAACTCGAAAGGGTTCAGTGGCCAGTGGGTTGGTCAGGGGCAAGGTGCCAGTCAGATGCCCCTGCCTACTGCTTAACATCACAGGGGCTTCTGATGCATATTCCAAAGATGCTTATGTTTCCAGCCCTGAGTTTTTTCTATATGGAATTATTTTTGCCACAGCTTTATCATTTGACTTAAACTTTTTTGTTTGTTTTTTACCGGGGATTGAACTCAGAACCTTGCACTTGCGAGGCAGGTGCCAGAGCCACTGACTTAAATTTTTTTGCTTTTAACGTATATAAAATGACTTAACAACAGATGTAGGCCCCTGACCTATTTATCATAGTTTTTAAATAATTCCCTCAAATTTGTTTGCATTTAAGATGCTTCTCTGTCTCTTTCTAATGGGTTTACTGTGTATGAACATGTGAATGTTTATTAGAGGAGAGGAGTTCTGGGTGAAGGGGATCTTTTGTTTTCCCCTATGTTTTTCTCCACTCTCTCATTGCTCATAAACCATCTGATGCAGGGGTTGGAGGGGGTGTTCGGAACATATTTACTGACGTGCCTTCCAAACTTTGTTTTTCTTGCATTCTTTGCCTTCCTGACGTGATTCATTAGTAGCAAAGCATCTTAATTAGAAAGTTGTATGCTTTGGTTTTGAGTTTTTGGGGCTTTTTCCTCTTTGAGTCATGTTCCTGTAATAAATCATATATTTTCACTATACCAAGGCAGAGCACTTCAGAAAAGTGTAGCCCACTGTCACATGGAAATTGCTTATTTCCTAATGTATTAATGAATCTATGTATTGATAGAATTCCATATTCCTCGCCGGGGATTTAGCTCAGTGGCACCACAGCCTGCCTTGCAAGTGCAAGGTCCTGAGTTCAATCTCCAGTACTGCAAAAAAAAAATTCCATAATCATTAATTATATATTACCTAAATGCATTTATATATGGTATACTGAACACTGGGGAAGTTGCAACATTATGATTTCAGTTTTAGAGTTTGATAATGAAATTTTTTGTTGTTGTTCCTTTTGGCTCAAAACATTTATTGGTAAGCATCATTTGCCCCCATCATTCAGAATGGTAATATCATACATGATCCATCCTTGAATCATATATTGTAGCAATAAAAGCATGACCATGAGTCTTAGTCCAGAGAGACCAAATAAGGTGTGAAACATTTAAGTCATTGCCAAAACTTCTAACAAAGACACTGTCAACAGTGTCGAAGCCATTCTTGATGTCCTGTAATGAGGTTCAGACACTTCATGACGACTCTGGGAAGTACATTATAGAGTTCAAGTTAACTATCTCTAATCACATTATGGTACATGTCTGTGTGGCTGAGTTTATGCATCACTTAGCTGATAGATAATGACAGCTTCAAAACCTCACATTAAGTTCATGAATGATAGATTTTCTTTTCCCCTCTAAATCATAATGACACTCATAGTTCTTTGTTTTTAGCTAAATTAATACCTGAGAAAAATGTCCACAGTGGACCAACTTTGGGCTGTGTTTTCCTAAAAGAAGGATATTGAATACTAAGGGTGGCTATGCTCATACTCTTAAGTGAAATAAATAGGACACACATGTGTAAAAACTGAATAGTTTCTCTGGTGAGAGAAACTGAAAGTGTAAATAAGGATTAAAATGAATAATTGATAATTTGAAATAGGAAGAAAAGGTCCAAAGGGGTAGGGGAAGTTGGAGGGGACGGGGAAAGGAAAAAAGGGAAAGGAAAAAGTTTGAGAAAAGGAAAAACTGGAAATAAAGTGTTTGTAAATAGGGAAGGGTGGAGGGGGTGAAGGGAGAGCAGGGAATGGGGAAAAAGAAAGAACCAAGATATGTCATGTAAAGATACAAGTACCCAATGATAAATGTAAACATTCTCTATACCTAAAATGTACCAATAAAAGAATTTAAGCAAAAATAAATAAATAAGGATGGTTGTGCTTATAGCAGGTCGGGCTCACTTGACCCTGTCTGTGAGCTACTTGAAAAGATAACCATTAATGTTCCTGCATCTGTCTTTCGTACACTGTCTGCTTATGCATGGCATCTTTGGAAGATTGGGTAGAGAGAAAGGATAGGACAAAAAGAGATGAAGAAACAGCTTAGAAGAGAAAAGAGAAATGGTTTGGCCAGAAATCTTTCTTCTTCATCACTCCATAATTTTTGCTGAAATTTTGACAACTTGCCAATCATACTCCCAAAAACTTAGAACTTTTCCACTAACTGTAAGGGATAAAAGAGATTTGGAAAGATATTTGAGTACCTGCTCATTTAATTGCCTTATAAACTCCTATTGAGATACACTGACCTTAAATTTTTAGATTTTTTGGGGGGGGGGTTATCATTTAACTCAAAGGCTGTATGTTCTAGTACCTACTGTGTGCCAGACTCTGAAAATATAAACATGAGCAAAGGCCATACCCTGATGGACATCCTAGAAGGGGGGATGAATAGCAAAGAAGAAAATAAATGCATGCAATGATCCATGATTTGAAGAACAGTGAAACAAGTTAGAGGAATAGAAACTAAGTTGGAAGAGGAGTGTCGTTTTAGACAGGGTATTGGTTTATTGTTGTTGTTGTTGTTGTTTGTTTTCTGGTTGGGTTTTTTGGGGGGGATTGGGTTTTTTGTTTTTTTGGTACCAGGGATCAAACCCACAACCTGGCGCTTGTGAGGCAGGCCTGGTGCCATTGAGCTAAATCCCCAGCCCTAGACAGGGAATTGGGAGGGAGGCTAAAGCCGTAAACGTAAGCAGAGACCAGAATGAGTGAGCAGGCAGTGGGCACAGCACATGGGAGAGCCAGTGCAGGCAGAGGATGCGCAGACGTGAAAGTGGCTGGGTGGAAGTGAGCGTGACGTGCTCAAGGTACAGCAAAAAGAACCATCTGGGTGGAACAAAGTGAGGAAGAGAAAAACAGTGGAAAATACCAGGGAGAGAGAGCCAGGAAAGGGCCTGGAGGTCCTGCCTTGGAACGGACTCGGTTTTGTGGAAAGTGTGAAGGAAGCTTGAGGGTTGTGCATACAGGGAGGTGTCTTTTGACAGCTCCCTGTGACTGCTGAGGAGGGGACAGGCTGCAGGAGGGCAAGGGTCGAAGCAGCGCATTGGGGCAGCTGTTTCGGAGACACTAGGAGGATTCTTGGAAAGACTCAGAGATTCTAACAATGTATCCACTATTGAGGAGCACTGAATTTAAGAGAAAAGAACTTTGGAAAAGAAAAGCATACTAAAAGCATCTTCGGATATGTCCACCCTTCTCACCGAAGTGCAGTTTTCAGTATGTCCTGCTTGCATTGTTTCAAAGCCATTTGAGTGGGGTTGTGGTTGGTTTGGTTTGGTTTTAAATTTTGTGTGTGTTTTCTCTCTTGCATCCCCTCTTCTCAAGCTCTCTAATCCTGCTGTTCTTCCTTTAAAGGAACTTGGAAAATCATGGGAAGAAGTTCAGTTGGAAGATGATCAGGAGTTGCTTGACCATCAGGAGGAGTAAGTTTTGTTATTGCTGTTAATTACAGCGTTTCAATAGTAAGAAGAAAATCAGTTTGATCTACAGTCATTGGAAAGAGGAAATAAAATCTCTTTGAGCCGCACATCCTTTTCAAGTCAGATGGCAGGAATTTGAGTTCAAAATAATTTTCACTTAAAAATCATTAATGATACTGTTACTCCAATTAAAGTAAAGCTATTAAATGAACACAGCAATAACACCTAATTCAGAAGAAATACACTCTGAATGCTTTGCTTACTCAGGGGTCCCTGGGCCTTGAAATGATGTGATCTTTGCACTCTCATAGGAGTAGAGAATATAACAGAAATGAAGTTAGTCTTGATCTCTCTTTAGCTCACTGATGACTAATTTAAAATATTCACAGCTTCTTTGCTTAAAATTATAAATGAGAAATATTCTTTTCAACCTGAGAGGATTCCCTATTATTCATTCTCTTTTTTATTCATAGCTGTTCAGCTTTTTTCTCTTCTAGGATTTTGGATTTATATTACTTTAATAGTGAAGTAAAGTCCAAAGTTGAAGTTTCCATTTGCTAAATTTCCCTCGTGCAGAAAGATTCAGAGGGAGTCCTCTAGACTAAAATTTAAAGCATTATTTCCCATTAGGAAGTACTAGTCATAACAAAACAGGTTATACATAGTGATGGTCGTGACCTGGAACACATGGACTGGTGACTCCGTCATGAAGGAAAGGCCGAGGAAAAGTACTCAGTGTTTCCTGATGTGGAAACCCTGGTGTAGAATGAGTTAGGTTGATCTTCACAGGCACAGCAGTGGTGATGTCTGAACTTGCCCTGAGAAATGTGCCCCCTTTTGGATTTGAATGGGCAGTTCCTTTTCTCTACAACTCTTCCCTACTGGCGTTGTTCCTGGTTTGGGAAGTTGGAAACATTTTTGAAAATAAATGCATGAAATTGGAGGAAAATGCTAAAGGGGATCCTATATGCTTGTTTCCTCTGTTTACCACCAGACTTAACACTTGCCCCGTTCAGTACTTCCCTCATGAAGGAGACACAGTTTTCCTTTTAACATACACTAGTCATCGTGCAGAAACACACTCCCAGCCTTGTCCACAGGAGGTGCACTTACTGGCTGTGGTTAATGAGAAGGTGTCACATCTCTTGATATGTCTCCTTTACAAATTGAACCTGCTTGTCTCAAGAAAACACAGCGCTGATTTCATAATGAAGTAACAGCTCAGAAGGATGACAAATATGAGAAAATGCAGCAGCACCTGTTTGCTATTTATATTAATTTCATTGTGCAACTTTGAATTTCAAAAGCTATACCAGAAAGTCATAATAAGATGTGACAGTCTTTACCAGAATGTCACGGTTGAAAGAGATCAGCAGTGTCTCCTAGGGAAGAAGGAATACCAAGTCATGTAGTACACTCTGTTAATGAAAAGAATCTGGTTTGGTTTGGTTTTTTTCTTAAATTCTTTTATTGGTACATTTTAGGTATACAATACAGTTACACTCGTCATTGGGAATTGTACCTTTACATGATGCATCTTGGTTCTTATTTTTTCCCCATTCCCTGCCCTCCCTTCACCCGCTCCACCCTTCCCTATTTACAAAGACTTTGTTTCCATTTTTTCCATTTCTCATTATTTTTCCTTTCCCTTCTTTCCTTTCCCCTACCCCTCCCACTTCCTTGCCCTTTGCCCCTTTTCTTCCTATTTCACATCACCTATTATACGTTTTAGTCCTTATTTACACTTTCACACATGTATAAATATCGAATAGTTTCTCTGGTGTGAGAAACTAAAAGAATCTGTTTTTAACCAGTGACTGGTCTGATTGGGAAGAACACCCTGCCTCTGCTGTCTGTCTCTTCTGTGAAAAGCAAGCAGAAACAATTGAGAAACTCTATGTTCACATGGAGGTGAGATAATTCTGTTCATTTTCATTTTGTTTTATTCTAACGGGAAAGCTGATAATCTTGGCACCCTCATTTGCTTATACTTTCTTTTGTCAATCATGATCCCATTCCTAAGAGTGCGTTAGGCAAAACAGAAGAGACAGGCCATGTCCATCAAGGAGGATCGGGGCTAAGCACAGTTCGCACAGCACGATTGACTGGGTGAACTGTTAGAGAGGGCTTACACAGACCCCTGATGCTTTCCACCTGTAAGATGCTTATACGATCATTCTAGTTCAGAAGTACAGATCTGTAGCCACGATGTGACAGGGCTGAGTCTTTTCCAGTGCTCCTTGTACTGGTGACTGGAAGAGCAGGAAGGGCGGGTATTGCCATTCACAAAGTCCCTGGGGAATGAGGAGGAGGGTGGAGGATAGACAGTGTCTAAGGTGTGTTTCTATAGCCTCTTCAGTACCAGCATTTGGGCAAAAGAAACTTAAGAACATTCCCAGTTCACTTTCCCTTGTGGTGCCCTTTTTATGTTACAGTGAAGCTTAAAGCTAGTAGTTCTACACCTTCATTCGCCCCGGTGTACTGGAGAGATGCACACTCCCTATATCTCTGATCCTCAGCTATATGCTGGGGTTGGGGAAGGGCAGCACCTAATAATCCATGACAGTGTCACAGCTTGGGAGCCGAGGGGTGAGGGCAATAGAAAATATTTCTGGATAATTTTGATCTTCTCCCCCTCCTTTTCTCAGCGCCCTCTGTTAGTAGTGAATTGAGCTGCACTCTTTCACCTACCTTCACTCCTCTTCATTCAGACACTGTTCTTAGTTCAATAAAACAAGAACCTGGGAGGTGTTGGAAAGGCCATGGGCATTTACTCTTATGAAAGCAGAGAATCTGTTTCTCTGAAACAAGTTACCACTGATATGTGTATAGTTTTAGCGTTCTCTGTTCAAATTAAATTCATAATATCCTAATGCCTCTGAATTGAAAAGAAACTTAGTACCTGAATGCTGTGTAGGAATTGCCCTTCCAGCATGTTTGATAGGTGTCTTTAACCTCTCATCAGTCACTTTCAGTGACTGTATAAGACCATCACGAATTCCTACACAGGGTGGTGCTACAGTAAAAGCCACCACAGTGAATCGGATGGTCTTTATCCTCTGTGAGCTTGTAAGTTAAAACATTTACACAGACAGTTGAAGGAAAGAAACAGAGTAAAGTAAGTCTCTGCATTATGAAAATTGAAAGCAAGTTTATGGAAAGATGGGAGTGAAGAGAAACTTTTAAGTTTAAGCACTATATTTGACAGCATAAAGTGAAAACCAGAATGTGTAAAATTACCTGTCTGCTTGTGGAGCAAAGAGCCTATATCCATAATTCCACTACAGATGGTCCAGCACAGTAGAGCTACATCTTCCCTACACACTTTATCAGACTGCATATTTCAGACACAGTATTTATAAAAACTGTGGCTATAAGCTGTGAATAATTAAAATGTTTTAAGTGATTGGCATGACTTGTTTGGACTGTGCGTTAAAAAGCAATTGAATGTGGAAGGAAGTAGTTAGAAGACTTCAAAAGCAGAAGATGATGAACTCAGACTGGGTTTCTGAAGTACTCAAATTCCTCTGAATAAGCTGTTTATAACTTCAGCCTGAAAGATTAAATAATTCATATGCTTACAGATATATTCATTCCTTTTTTTTTTAGGATGCACATGAATTTGATCTCCTAAAAATAAAATCAGAACTTGGTACGTTTGATTCAGAAGTTGTTTCCATGATGCTGCATTTTTTATCAGCTGTTCTGTAAATGATGCCTGTGTTCGATAGCTGTGATTAGAGAAGATATAGCCAAAATGTGTCTCTGTACAGATGGTCTTAACAGAACTCTCTGAAGCAATGATTCTCAACCATTTGAACTGATATATTCAAATATGGCTTTTTTTTTACATAGTCCTCTCTTCCACTTCTGTATGAACATGAATACTTTAAAATACAAGCTCTGTTAGTGCCTGTCTGGAGGAGATAAACATTAAGAATAGGTTCTTTTTTAAGTCAGGCTTGAGTTCATATTTCAGCCCCAGCACCTCTAGGCTATATGACATTGGGCCTCAGGTCAGAAAAATACATAGGGAGTGAATAAAGTTTATAAAACACCTACAACACTGCTTGACAGTGTAACTGGCATTATTTATTATAGGTGTCCCCACCCGAATCATTCTCAGCATCACCACCATGGAAGACTCAGGGACCTTGAGAGATAAAGTACTGATTTCCTAAAAAATCTAAGATAATAATTTTTTAAAAGCTTACTTCTCATATTTAAGGTCAGTCACTAGTTTCTTGGATGTATTATTTTGCTTTGCTGCTGTTACGGACATGTGTATGTATACACTGTATGTGTAATTAGCTTAGTAGTCAAGAATATGGGCTCTAAAGCTAATAGCCTGATGTCAGATCCTAGCCCTCCCACCTACTAAGTGTGAAACCTTGAACAGTTTCCAGATATCTAATGTGGACATGATAATGCTAACTCTCTGATAGGGTTTTTGAACATTATATTAATATGTGTGTATTTATCAGCTTTTCCATTATTGGACACAGTACCACAACTTAAAGGAGGAGAGGTTTAATTTGGCTCAGTTCTAAGGGGATTCAGTCCATGGTCAATTGCTTCCAAGGCAGATAGCATGGCAGAAGTATGTGATGGAGCGAAGATGCTTAGTTCATGGCAGCCAAGAACTAGAGCAGGGATAGTACCAGAGAGGAAGAGGTGAGGGACCAGAAGATATAGCAACGAAGGTCATACCTTTATGACACATGTGGACAGCATCAGAAACCTGCTCGACCAATTCCCTCGAAGATCTGAAGCCAATCAAGTTGACACCGTCACACTTAACTACCCAGTTGATACTGTTTCAGCTTTACTGAAACACATCTTAAACCATGTTTATCTGAAGAATACTCTACCATTGAGCTACATCCCCAGGATTTTTGGTTGGTATTGCAGATTGAACCCAAGGCCTTTGCAATGAGCTAGATTTTTAGACGCTCTTTTTGTTTTTTAATTTATTATTTTGAGACAGTCTCCCTAAGTTGTTAAATTGCCCAGACTAGGCTCAGATTTGCAATCCTCTCATCTCACCCTGCAAGAGTGCTGGGATTATAGTTGTACACACCAGGCCAGGTTTCCAGCCCTTTTTTTTATTTTGAGAAAAGTTCTAAGTTGCCCAGCCTGGCTTCAAACTCACAGTTCACACTCAGTCTCCCTAGTAGCTGAGATTATAGGCATGTGCTGTTACAATTTCTTAATGGTGATATTTATCTTAAACACTTGTCTAATGAATCTGTATACTCTTATTTTCAGGATTAAATTTCTATGAACAAGTAAAACTGGTCAATTTCATTCGAAGGCAAATTCACCAATGTAGATGTTATGGCTGCTGTGTGAAGTTCAGTTCCAAAGCAGATTTAAGGATTCATATGGAAGAAACTAAACATACTTCATTACTTCCTGAAAGAAAGACATGGGATCAACTGGAGTAAGTACTGCTGAACTAGATGTAAACTTCTGGGTTGTCTCCTTTTATATCCCTTTTTCAAGAATCTCTTTAACAACAAAACACTTTTAAAATCTTATTTTTAAAGTAATCCCCTCTTTTCTCATTGCTGAAACACAGTACCCAAAACCCACAAGTTAAAAAAGGAAAAGTTCATTTTAGGTCACACTTTGTAGAGGTTTCATTCCATAGCTGGCTCAAAGGTAGGATAGCATGGCAGAAGAGAAACAGTCCATAGCAGGGCAGGCAGAAAGCACCAATCAGCAAGCCTCCCTTTCCCTTTTATGCCATCTGGGCTACAAGCCTGTCTGATACCCATATGTCACATCTTTTGGGGGGTGGGGAAAAAACCCAAAGCCTTGCATATGCTCAATAAATGCTCTACCACTGAACTACATCCCCAGCCCTTTATTTACTTATTTATTTGTCTTTGTTTTGAGCCAAAGTCTTGCTGAGTTGCACAGGCTGGCCTCAAATTCTCCTGCCTCACCCTCCTGAATAGCTGGGATTATAGGTGTGCACCCAGTTGTTGCATTTTTTTTTGGTACTGGGGATTGAACTCAAGACCTTGTACTTGGAGGCAGGCATGGCGACACTGAGCTAAATCCCCAGCCCTGTTACATCATTTTTAATGGTTACCAAATATCCCATTATATGGATATAACCTAATTTGTTGATATTTAGGTTTACTTTTTTCTATTATAAATAGTTATACAATAAATATCTGTGTGCCTACATCTTTTGCATATCGCTAGGGCTTTTGATATATATTTTACATATTAGTACTTCAAAAACATTTAAGCAGTTGGTCACCTTGTATGTACCTATTAAGGTGTTGTCAGACTTTCAACTGTCTTTTGCCAGTCTTACCCTTTTGGGTTGGTTCTCTTGTCATTTTTTTTTTTTCCTGCTATACTGTGTATGGAACTCAGGACCTTCACATTAAGCTATATCTCTGGTCCTTTTTCATTTATTATTCTGAATCGGGGTCTTACTGAGTCACTGGGCTCAAATATATGATCCTTCTGCCTCAGCCTCCCAGCGTGCTTGGATTACCAGTGTGCACCATCACACCCACCTTCATATCATTCTTGATAACCTCAGCTGAAGGAACCCCTGAGAGTCTATGGAGTTCTAGCTGCCCAGATGCTCCTCTGTTCTCAAGAATATTAAATCAGGACACCCAGAATTCTAGCCAGAAAGCTCTAGTTCTCCTTCAGAAAATCTCAGACTTGTGAGATCCAGGATACCTGGGCTGATCTGGTACCCTCTTTCTATAATTGTTGTTTTAGATGTAACAGGTAAAGAAACTGGTAATGGTTAATGGGTTATGAAATGAAACACAAGGAGAAAACTCTTTGTTTTCATCAGGTATTAGAAGAATTTGTGTTTGAAAAATAACCATCTGGAACTTTGTTAACTTAGAGGGAAGAACTAGGACTTTTGGGTAGAAATGGAAGGAATGCCATATTTAGCTTCATATGAAGGAGATGTTATCTAACTAGAGCTGCCCAGAATTGCTGTAGGCGGCCTTTGAAGATAAGTATGTTTCTTATAGTGGAAGATATTAAGCAGAGGCTGAATGACCTTCTAGCAAAACTAGATCCCATAAGGCTGGTATCAGATAGTAAAGGACACAGTGAAAATAACTCAGAAAGCTGTCTCCAATACAATGTTTATAAAACTCTCCAAAGGGCCAGGGATTTAGCTCAGTGGTTTCGCCGCCTGCTACGCAAGCACAAGGACCCAAGTTCGATCCCCGGTACCAAAAAAACTCTCCAAAATAGTTAGTAAGGAAATCTAGCATAATTATAGTAATGTGTGCATTCAGCTACTTAGAAATGTTCTGGACAGTTCCTTATTTTGGTTAATCAATATATCTGTGCTTTATTTTCAGATATTATTTTCCAACCTATGAAAATGACACTCTCCTGTGTACACTCTCTGACAGTGAAAGTGACCTGACAGCTCAGGACCATAACAAACACGTTCCCGTCATCAGTGAAGACACATCTAAACTGCACGCTTTGAAACAAAGCAGTATTTTGAACCAATTTGTACTACGAGAGTCCTTGAAAAACTAGAAGAAACTGTAGAAGTGACTTCATGGTTTTCTGAAACAGACACAGAACAGTTTAAATTTGAACATCAGCAAAGGATTAGTCCTTAGTGAAATAGATTTGTGTAAATAAATGGGTTTTTAAGGAAGACTTTTAATATTTTGGCTATCAGGTTTTTATTATATGATCATCATGAATGATCTCATTTCATTAAATTCATAATTATTTATAAGGAGGTCATGCAAATCACAAAGAAATGTTTCAGCTCTTCATAAACTTGATTGTAACCAGTTGTTTCAGCCTTCTCACAGGCCTCCTTGATCCAGTGAGTCCCAAATTTAACAGTGTGATTTCTGCAGCATATTTGTAAATTGTAAATGAAGTAGGAAAAAAAGCCATAAAAGAAAAGGAATATGATCAAAGATCTGGATAAAGCACAAATTGAACACTATTTTCAAATAATCACGAACCAGCCACTGGGCATGGTGGTTCACGCCTGTAATCCCAGTACTCAAGGCTGAAGCAGAAAGATTGCTGGAGTTCAACCTGGGCTACATAATGAGTTTGAGGCCAGCCTGAACTGCTGCATAGTGAGACCCTGCCTCAAAAAAACAAATCTAAAAAGATAAAAGAAACTGGTTATATTTTCATTATTGCCTTCTGTGTAGAGTTACCAAATGTCCTAAAAATGGACATAAAGGTAATACCATTTTTTCTTGCATCTGTATATCCTTAACAATTACCATTTCTTTAAAACATAGCCACAGTACACAGTGACACCTAACAAAATTAATAGTAACCTCCTAGTATCGTGTGCTTTTAGTCTTCCCCAGTTGTCTCAAAAATGTCTTTCTATAATTATCCACTATGGGATAAATATTTTGTGTTAAGACAATTCATTTCTTTTGTAGATTTCTACCAAAAATGTATGACCTGGATATAATGAAGAAATATCAGTCAAACCCAAGTTGAGGGACAGTATACAAAATAATTTGCCTTTACTGTTCAAAAATGTTAAGGTCATAAAAAATAAAGATTGAAATCTATTTCAAATTAAAGAGAGCTAAACAAAGCACAATGGATAGATTGGATGTGAGACCGTGAAATAAATATTTTCTTTCTGCTAGAACAGGCATTAGCGGATGGGGCTGGGGTTCTGACTCCATGGTACAGCATTTTCCTGGCACTGCCTAGGCTTTGGGTTTGACCATCAACCCTGAAGAAAAAGTAGAGCTGACAAAATTTAAATAAGGTCTGTAGTAAATATTACGGTATTGGTATCATATTATGATTATGTATAAGAATGTCCATGTTTTTAGGAAATAAATACATGTTCAGGCTAAAGGAACACAGTGTTCACCACTTAAAAAACTAATGTGGATGTTTAGAGAGTGATAGAAGTAAACATGGTAAAATACTAATGAGTGAAGGGTTTGCAGCAATCCTGTAAGTGGGAAATGGCTTTTTACAGCGGGTTGAATTGGGTTCCAGGAGAGATCTGTAGATTGCCTTTGGTTGTTGTGGCCCTTAAAGATCTCATGTAAGCTATAGCAGTTCATGTGCCCCTGTATTTTAACTGCCACTTAATTTGTTAATGAAATAATCATTTGTCACACTTTCTCAATTTTGATGATTGAATCTTCCTTGTATCATGTAACATATTCCTGTTTTACCCATTTTTCCTTCAAAAACTGGTAGATTTAAAAGCTTCATTAAATTTGGATGTATTTTTTTGCAGCCAGACTTGGTGGTACACACCTGTAATCCTAGCACTCAGGAACCTGAGGAAGGAGGATCGTGAGTTCAGGGTCAGCCTGTACTACATAGTGAAACCTGTCTCGAAATTTGGCAGCGCACCTGCCTCCCAAGCACAAGGTCCCAAGTTCAATCCCCAGTACAAAAAAATATATGTATTTTGCAAGAATACTTCTGTGTGGTTCCCATTGTGTTATATCAGGGGCATATCATCTGATATACCACTTTTTGAGGTGACAAAATTGTTCAGTACATTCAAGTGTAGTGACATGCACGTGTAGCTAGATATGTACAAGGCTTGAGCATGTGGACTGAGGCCAGCCTGGGCAACATAGCAAGACCCCACCCCAAAACAAAAGAAAAATAAAGAACTGGTCACTGAGTCAGATGTTGTCATTCTGCTCCATCATTGTAAAAACTGTTAATTATTGCCTGATCTGTTACTTTTTAAAAGATGTAACAAGATGATTTTTGTAATTCTTTCCTTACAAGTTCTTTATACAGCATATTGCTGCACAGCACTGAAATCCGAAGTTCTGATTTTCAGTTTTTATTGCCAGCCTGTGTAGTCGGTACGCTGGAACTAACTTGAAATCACATGGCCCCTCCACAGATTCAGAAGTCATTTTATCCCTCTATGTGTTCCTAGATTGACCAGACTTAAAAATCATATCAGCCCTGATCATGGCTTTACATTTTCAGGTCTCCAGCTCTGCAGACACCCATGGAAAGCTTTTCTTAAAACCAACCAGAGGAATGAGTCCCTTTATTATAATGAATGCCTAACTAAAAGACAAGATAAACTGTTTTGAAGCTAATTTTTTTTTTAAGGCAATTAGTGGGCTGGGGATTTAGCTCAGTGGTTTTGGCGCCTGCCTTGCAAATGCAAGGTCCTGAGTTCAATCCCTGGTACCAAAAATAGAAAAAAAAGAAAAAAGGTAATGAGTCCTGCACCTAGAACAGTCTCTAACAATCAGGTTTGTTCAGGAAATCAAGTACTATCTGGAGTGTTTTCTCCACTGTTCCTTCCTCGGTCTTAGAACAGGAGCAATGGGAGAATGTAACAAAGTAAACCAAGAATAACAGGGTTGAGAAAGAGTTTTTTGGAGAGAAAGTTGATAACATCGAGACATAAAAGAAAAAGTGAAGTTGAAGGACAGACCAGTCAAAGGGAAAAGATGATGTGCTTATGGCTTAATTCATGTAAGAGATTATTTTGAGTGGGTAGATGTTCATGGGTGTCTTTTAGGACAGAAAAGGCAATGTGGACTAAATGGAATCTAATAAGAATAGAAGCAAATTCTCAGAAAACCTTTACTTCCTCTCCCAGAAAGATTAAGACTGTGGGCCAGACGGGCAAAGTATTCCACAACCCCTTGGTGAGAGCCACAGTTAACATCTTTCAGGCTGGGACAGGGATACCAAGTGTTCTTTGAAAGTCTGGATAATCAAAGAGGGAACCATTAGTCAAAAGAAAGTAAACTGCTCCAGGAATTCAGTGAGTTTCCAGATGTCACTCAAGTTATAGATAGCAACACAAGTGCTACTTGTACCCCAAGAAACATGCCTGAGAAATTTTTAGAATTGACTCAAAATGAAGATAATAAGGAAGGTAAAATATAACAGTCGGGACAGTGATAAATGGGATCTAAGCCTGGATTACCTGTTAGGTCCAATCAGAAAATGCATCCCAGTTAGGATTATCTAACTCAGAAAGTTGGAGGTGGACATAAATTCTTTGAACAATGCTTATTTTTGTTCAACCAAAACCTAGTGACTTAGCTTTGATCATAGAAGACGTCATTAGACAAAATCTAGAACAAAATGTTAGATAATCATCTGGGCCTGAAAAAAAAAAAGCTTTTTAAAAAATGAATAAATCCTACAAATAGCACTGGGCCTGTTCACGTTAAGGAAGGAAAGGGATTAACTTTGAAAGTCAGTTATACTGTGACAAACTCAGCTGTTCCTCCGTAGAGGTTGTGAAGGGAAGTCAAGCACAG
Organism: Heterocephalus glaber; assembly: GCF_053883595.1. NCBI lineage: Eukaryota > Metazoa > Chordata > Mammalia > Rodentia > Bathyergidae > Heterocephalus > Heterocephalus glaber. The sequence continues at coordinate 17,107,753 of NW_028258156.1, read as the reverse complement.
GGACACATCAACTGTTGCTTTAAAAAGGCAGAAAAGAGGACACATAGACCTATCAAAGCAAGAGAAAGTGGCATGCTGAGGAGGGTTTGGTAGAGGTATCTGCCCTCACCATGTCCCAGTGCAAACAGTTTGTAGCCCATTTGCCATGAATGCTATTCATTCTTCTCCAGTAATGATAAAAAGATTAGGTAGTATATAACTGCCTAGAATGAAGGCTACATTTCGCAGCCTCTCTCATAGTTCAGAATACTCACATCTAAATTATGGTAAATGAGATGTCAGCAGAAAGTCTCATGTGACTGCTTTAAAGAGTCTTCCCTAGGATACTGGACACAGTGCTCACTTCAGCACATATACTAAAATAGGATACTGGACACAAGCACCCTGTACCTTTCTCCATCCCTTCCTACCTCCTGTTTCCCAGGGCGGAGGATTTAGCTCAGTGGTTCTGCTGCTTGCCTCAAAAGAATAAGTTCCCAAGTTTGATCCCCGATACAAAAAAAAAGTCCCTACTTCCTGTTTCCTAGGATGGATATTTTCTTAGAGGGGACAATGGGATGAAAGCCATGCATGGTAGAGCAACAAGCTGCTGGAAGACTGCTCTGGCCCTGGCATGCTGACCTAGACATTTGTAAGAAAGAAACTTTATCTTCCCCCTGTTATTTTGAGTTTTCTGTTACTCATAGTTTAGCCTCATCCTACAGATTAACACTTCAGAAGTATCAGTTCAGGAATCTGCTATGGATGTTTTCTAGCTGAAAAATGAAATGAAAGGGAAATTACCCTTAGAAGACAGACTTCCCAAGCTGAAGTGTCCATCCATTTTGTGTTGCTGTAACAATACCAATCTGGGTAATTTATAATAAATTTATTTGCCTTATGTTCTGGAGTCCAAGATGGAGAAGCCACATCTGGGCAGTACTTTTTTGCTACATTATAACATGGGAAAGGCTTCCCACGATGAGAAGGACAATGCCAAGCTCATCTTTCTGTCAGGAACTCCCAGGATACCCTACTTCTATAACCCCCTTCCCTAGTAACAGCTTTAATGCACTCATGAGGATGTGAAGGTCTTATCACTCAACTTGCATTGTGGATTGTTTTGAATACATGAATTTTGGGGAACACATTCAAATCATAGCACTAAGCAATTCCATAATGGAAAGCAATAGCCTTTCAGAAGTAAATTACCCAAGGAATTATTCAGTGAGTTTCCAGATGTCACTCAAATTACAGAAAGCAATTCAAGTGCCACTTGTACCTGGAAGAAGCACCGCTAAGTTTTTAGAGTTAAGATTCAAAATGAAGACAGCAAGAAAAGTAAAACATAATAGAAGAGTCAGGACTCCAGCAAGCTTCAAGGCCTTTGACTGAGATGGAGCTGCATCCTTGATCCCTATTCTGCAGTTTCTATCTTGGCCGAGAAGTTGCTAGATTGTCCTGCTTCTGATCCCACAGACACCCATTGTGGACTCCTATCTCTGATCCTGTACACCCTGTAATCCCCTTGTATAATTACACTCACATTTCTGTGGATTCTGTTCCTCCAGAGAACTGCAACTAATACAAAGATGGACTAATGAAGGCGGGAACAGCGCTGTACTCAGATTGCTGATATGCAAAGGAGATGGTGGGCTTTGATTTTTTTTTTTTTTTTTGGTACCAGGGATCAAACTTGGGTCCTAGCTCTTGCGCAGCAGGCGGCGAAACCACTGAGCTGAATCCCTGGCCATCTTTGATTTTAATAGGTAAGCACAATGAGCAAAGAGAACAAAAATAATCAGGATTGGAAAGGACAAACCTCCTTTCCCAATATCTTATTTCCATGAGAAAGGGAAATACATTATCTAATACTTCTGGTTTCTCTTTCCTATAAGGGAGATGGATACATTTTCTGACTGAAAATTGAGAGACCAGGAACTGGGCGTCTGTGCCTCAGCTTCTTCCTCATTCTCTCTGTGGTCTGCCTGTCTGCAGAGTGAACATAGCCTCTTCTGCCCCTCCATTCTGCGAACTTTAAAGCTACTGGCTCTGTCCATGCAGTTGAAGGCCACAAATTGTCCAACACTATCTGCCCATGCAGTAGTCTGCTTGATTTTGAGGCTTACTAGCAAGTTCATTTGCCCGCTACTGTGAGCCGTTTTCTCCAATATCATCTTCATTAGTAATAAAGATAATATTTCATCTCCCTCTGCTTGACTATTTGTCAACAAGCCCTTCTAGAAGGTGTCCAGCCTATCAAGAAAGAGATGTATGGCCAAGATTACTAGGAAATCACTGCTTGGGTGTAACCACTAAAGTCCAGTCAGTCAAAAGTAAAATAGATTTCATTCCCTGTGACACTAAGATTAGGCAATTAAGGCAGGAAATCGATGGCCAGGATATCGTTGGTGACCTAGTGGACGTAGAACTACAGTCTTATCTTGAGTTCCACCAGAAGCAGAACTTGTAACAAAAATTAGAGCATAGTTCATTTACTTAGGAGGTAAGCTAGGAAATACTAGTTCACTGAAGAAGTAAAAGATACAAGGAACACAAAATAATGTGCACTAATGAAGAGGTTTTCTGTTATGGGAATTGGGGACTCAACCTCACTGAGGTCCTCCAGGAAACTGCACAGAACACTTTCTAGAGTTGTCCTCCCTCCTCCCTTCCTCTACCAAAAAGCTAGCATACGTATTTATCCACAAATCTCGTTGGTCATGGGTTGAGGGCAACTCTCATGAGTATTCCCGGTGCTTCCAGCCTGCCCTGCACATTGGTCTAGCAGTGTCTGGAGGCTCAGTAAAGTCCTCCTACAAATACTGATGAAGCTGCAATGCAAAAAAAGATAAATACAAGCAGGGATAACACTACTACACCTCTAGATATTCTGTGGCCACAAAGAGTTTAGTGTCTCACATCTTTTTCATATATCACCTCACTTGAAATCAAAATACAATATTGTAAGGTATCCAGGCAGGAATTTTTCTCATCAGCAATAAAAACAAAATGAGAAAACCAAGAATTGGAGAGACTGGGACTTAGGAAAAGGGGAGTATGTCGGGGGTGGGAAGTACAACAAAGAAATAACCTACAAATACTATATGGGAATTTAAAATGAGACAAAGCCAAGCCTTGGACTTTTTAAATGAATGGACAAAAAGTGATTTTTGAATGGATGAAGAAGAATCTGAAATCAGATTAAGACTGAATTTTTTGGGCCAGGGATTTAGCTCAGTGGTGCCACCACCTGCCTCACAAGCACAAGGTCCTGAGTTCCATTCCCAGTACCAAAAGAATAAATTTTTAACGTAAGTGCTTTGCAGAATTTATATGCAGAATTAGCACATCCACTGCACTTCTTTTTTTTAATTAATTTTCCAGTCCACTTCTATCCAAGGCATCAAATTGCAGCTATTGTTTGCTTAGCCTGCAAAAATAACCACCCAATATCCGGGAAGCTTAATATCAACTCTTTCAACAGTTTTAAATGATGGATAATTAGAAGATTAAAGCATGGGCAGCAGTTGATCTCTTATGTCTGTAACTGATATTTTGAAAAGGTAAAACGTTCAATTCCTGATCATGGCAATTTGCAAGATTGAATGACATAGCAAGCCTGTTAATTCAAACTGAAAACATTCCACAAAATTAATAATTTCACAATGTTCTAAGATTCGAGGCTGTTTCCTTTTGGCTAATAAAATTAGACTACAAAGAAAATTTTGAGGATATTCTCAATTAAGTTGGATACCAGGTGTACAATAAATCAAACTAAAAACTACAGTTGTGATTTTGATGTTTTCTTTCCTTGGAAAGTATTAGAAGAACAAAATAATAAATTTTAAAAATAATTCTGTGATTTGAAGGAAGAGGAGGAGAAAGGAAGGTAAAAGACAAAAATATTAATCTCTTGCTGTCACAAAACACATCCCACCCCACTACCTTTATCATTGGTACAAAGAAAGTCCAAAGGTTGGCATTTGAGACCTCCTCATGGTCTGGGCAAATCAGCCTCTTCCAGGGCAGGGGATTTGGCTCAGTGCAAGGTCCTGAGTTCAATCCCCAGTTTTGGAAAAAAAAAAAAAGGCCTCTTCCATAACTCAAATACATCACCAAGTCCCATCAATTATATCAACAAATATACCTGAGTCTCTATCACCTGTATGGCCTGAGCTACTCTAATAGTTTCCTAACAGGCCTCCTTTCTTCTCTGGCCTCTCCAACCAATCCTCATAGGAGCTACAGTGATTTTTTTTATGCATCCTTTCAATGGTATAAATGCCTTGCTTGGTCACTTACCCAATGTCCACTCTCCTTTTCTTCCTTTCCTTATAATTTCCAAATTCTTTAGAGAAACACCATGCCCCAAGTAAGTAGTAACTATGTCATTTGGTTAGATGTCTGGAAACTAAGGTTAAGGCAGTGCCTTAACTGTATGTGCGTTGTCAGGCCCGAGGGCCTCTTCCACCCTTGGCAAGGGCAGTGCAAACCTTCTCCTTTCATACAACACAACCCGTGCCATTTGAGATTTACCCCAACCCTAGCTCCAAGGAGGGGAGAGTCCTAATTGGAGTTATAACTTCCCATTCACTGCAGAAATTGATGTAAGGATAGACCATTAGTAAACCTCAGCTAAAAATCCATAGCAATCCCCTAGTCACTGGTTGGCCCATATTGATCCAATCAAGAGGGAAGTTTGTTTTTAAAAATTACCTAGAGAAGCCAGAATTGCCTTTCCTTGTGAAAACAAACAAAAAAACCAAAAAACCTGTATCTTGAATGCTAACAAAACCATCTTGCAACATTGAGAGAAAATAGGCACAGGCTTTCAGAGAGAATTTCTGAGAAAGAAGCCAGAATTCTCCACCTAAAGGCAGTCCTCTCTGGACTTTTTGGTTACTCAGGCCAATAAATCCCCTTTGTTGTTTTTAAAAAGCCTTTAAATAGGGTTTCTAATACATGCAGTAAAAACTTCCTAGCAAACACAGGTGGCTTCTCAGTGAACATGGAATCAACTAAACTTCTTACAGGACCAACTTTGTCCTAAAACATTTTCCTGAGTGCCTACTATTGTCCAGGCACCCAACCTCTTTCTGTTTCTTAAATATGAAATCTCACTTTTCCCCACCTCAATATTTTTTGCAAGTTTGGCTCTGCGTATATTTTTGCCCCTGCTATTTATGTCGTTAATGCCTCTTTACATCCTAGGCCTCAGCTGAATTATCTCCTTGTACTGACCCAGGCCACTGTGTATTGTATCAATTTGTCTGTGGCCAGAGCAGTTTCCAATTCAGCAACTGAATGAGAATATAAGTGGAGCCAGGTCAGGATGTCAGCTGAAAATGGGCTTGGGTGCCACACGCAATACTGTATTTGGTCTCTTCCTACTCTCCTCTTTGGGAGAACATTGTATAATGGATAGGGAGGAAGGTAAATTGAGAGTTTCATTCCTAATGATCCCAGGAGGCTGCTCTCCATGAGACTAAAGCCAGACCGGGCTAGAAGGCCCCGGGCTGGAAGCTGGTGTGGAGTGGCAGTGACTAGAAAGTAGAGAGACCCACAAGGCGGTAAAGAGCCTGGTCAGGGATTCAGGGGTCAGAGGGGACACTGGTCAGCACAGGTGAAGAGGACTTAGAGGATGTATTGTACCACACACAATATACAAGGTGTCTCCCTGTTATGGTTTAAATCAAATTCCTCCAAGAGCCTCATGTGTGCCTAGGTGGGGCTTTTGGAGGGTGATTGAATTGTGGGATATTATAGCTGGCTTGCTATTAGGAGGGGGCCTGGTTGGAAATGGTGAGTCACTGAGGATGTGTCCCAGATGGGGACATCTCCCTCCCCAGCTCCTCCTCTCTCTCTGCTTCCTGGCTGCTGTGACAAAAGCAGTGTTCTTCCTCTCAAGACCCTGCCGCCGCCATGCCTTCCTGCTGTGGAGCCAGCCAACTGTGGACCAGAAACGTGAACCAAAAGAAACACAAACCAAAAATTTCCTGGGTGTGTGTGTGTGTGTGTGTGTGTCTTTGTGTGTGTATGTGTATATATATATATATATATTTCTAGTTCAACTCTATCGAGACAATTTGATCTTCGTTTTTAAATCTCCAAGCAACTGTTCAATGTGAAATTTTCATTATCATCACTTTTAGTAGATTTTAGTAGAGATGCTAATCTCCTAAAATTTATTGAGACTAGGAAAAAACTCCTCACAGAGATCCATTGACGAGGAGTGAAGTCTGTTCCACTTGGATGTGCCATGAAATGGCGGCCACAGGACAGCTGGGTGGTAGTTTGGTGACGAATGGATAAAAACAAACTTCAAGATAAAGCTTAGTGTCTCCTTTTCCCACTGAAGTTCTGAGGCAAAAGTGAAATATTTTTTTTTGTCTCTCCAAATTCCTACCTCACCATCAATGAGTGACTTAAGCTCTGGAAAGAGCTTAATTTATAGGATATCTTTCATCTTTACGCACTTTTTTCCTCAGAAAGTGACACAACACTAATTTTAATATCCCTTGAAACCAAGGGCAATGTCAACCATGCTTTTTAAAGGCCTTGGCTAATGAAATCCCTTTTCTCACTGGCAAGTCCCAGACACTACAATAACCTGGGGCATCGTGCACACAATAATCCTGGATTTATGATGCGGCGGACCACTATAAATTCCTTTCTTCTGAATATTTGGGGTCTACAAAACTGGCCAGTTTATATGGGTCAAGTATGATTACTTTAAAAGCTACAGAGGTAAACGTGAGCTGGCAGCACATATCAAGCCATGATGAAGACTGTCTTGGTGTCAGCTGGCATTAGATGCCCTCGAATGGAGGTGGCAGAGCTGACGTCAGAGCTCACTGTGCCCACCAGCTGGGTAGTGCATGTGACAGAGTGAGGTGGGCGAGGCAGGGACTGCAGTGACTGGAGGGTGCTCTGTCAGCTGGAGCTTTTCCCTGAGCAGCCTGGCCAGCACATAAGACACCCAGGCCCAGATGGCCAAGTGCACTTTTCAGAAAAAGTCAGAAAACTGGATTTTTATGTGAAATTTCCTGATTTTTAATTCCTCAGGGCTAATTCCAGCTTGATATTTGTTATATAATAGAATAAAAATTCAAATAGTCAATAATAAATTTAATAAATTCATATTGTCCATAACAGAAGAAATCATTCTACTGACTATAGGCCAAAATTTTATTTATGTGTGGTTCTAGGGGAGGAACCTAAGGCCTTCACACCGAGCTGTATACCCAACCCTTTATATAATTTTTATTTTTTATTCTCAGACAAAGTTTCACTAAACAGTTAAGTTGTCCAGGCTGGACTCGAAATTGTGATTCTTCTGCTTCAGTCTCCCAGAGTACTAGGATCGCAGGTGTGTGCCACCATGCCCAGCTTAGAGCAGTATTCTAAAAAGTGCATATACCAAGAGGAGTCTTCTAAAGATTCTATTTGTGACATTTGTAAAATACATAGTACACTAGACTAATCGTATCTGCATATTAAATTGTGATATATAAAGAGCAAGTATACAATTGCCTTTCAGTATCTGTGACAGATTTGTTCCAGGACCCCTTAAGTTTACCAAAATCTATGGACCTTATATAAAACAGTATAGTGTTTGCCTATTACCTACACATGTCCTCCCATGTGCTTTAAATCATCTCTAGATTATTTATAGTAATACAAAGTTGACGTTATATAAATAGTTATGATGCTGAATTGTTTAGAGTATAATGACAAGCAAAAATGTCATCAGTGAGCACTGACGTCAGCTCTGCCACCTCCACTCGAGGAAGTCTAATGCCAGCTGACACCAAGACAGTCTTCACCATGGCTTGATAGGTGCTGCCAGCTCACGTTTACCTCTGTAGCTTTTAAAGTCATCATATTTGACCCATATAAACTGGCCATTTTTGTAGACTTCAAATATTCAAAAGAAAGGAATTTTATAGAGGTCCGCTGCGTCATAAGTCCAGGATTATTGTATGCATGATGTTTGAATGGCCCAGGTTATTGTAGTGTCTGGGACATGCTAGTGAGAAAAAGAATTTCACACACATCTGGAAGGCCTTGTGTAATTTGGAGAGAGAATGAGAAAGCATTGAGAAAACCTACTTTTATATACTTTACAGACAAAAGTATAGAATCCAAAAAGCTCAAACAACTTTGGTTAGAATTTACAACTCCACAATATATCACAGAACAATGGTTCTCAAACTTTGACGGACTTAAAACATTCTTTCAATGTTCCCAGACTTCACACCTTGGTGTTCTGAGATATGGAGTCAAGTGTATGTGTGTTGGGGAGGGTCTGTCTTTTTAATTAGGGCCTCAACTGATTTTGAGTCCAAATGCCCGTAGACTAGACTTAATACATGCAGGTATTTTGTTACGAGAACAGGCTCTTGAGTCAACAGGATTTTGTTCAAATCTTGGCTCTGATACCTGTCATCAGCCATGTTACTTGGAGAAAGTTAGCTGAAACTTCTCAAAGCCTCAATTTTCTAATCTACAGAATGGGATAGTAATAATGGTTAGTTCATACACTTGTAAAATAGTGCTTAGCACATGCAAAAGATTCGATAAGTGTTAATTTTTACTATGATTAATTTATTCTTAAGTCCCTCAGGAGGTACCTGTAATATTCCCAGGGTAATGTAACCTGTGGTCATGTTGGCCGTATTCTAAAGAGCCTTTGAGTGGGGCCCTCCCTTTTATCATACTCCTCTTTGTTCTTTTAAAAATTCTTTTCCTCTTCAAAGCTGCCCTTGATATTCTTTTTAATTTGATTTCATCTCCATAAAAACATTGTGGTTATGAATGCTCATCATACTAATCTCTCTACTTATGAATATGTTTGAAGATTCCCTTAATAAAAAGTTCTAAAAAGTCAGTGTTCACAAAGAGAGTTCCAAATATTTCCTTTTTATGGATAGCTCTGGTATCACATGAAATTTACACGTGGGTAATGAATTTCAGGCATCACATCTTGAACCCCTACCCTGTGATGCCCGAGTGTCTGGAAGAGTCATTGGCAACAGCAATATGAATAAGGTTCGAGCCTTATACATGGCCCTAGTGTGAAGCACATCAGCATGTCATCAACATCCAATACATACAACACTGTTTTACCAGAGCTGTCAGAGCTGGTGTATCCAGGTTGACCACAATCTTACTGGTAGGATGACTCAATGGGTCAGGCCCTGTCCTGGTTCTGGGGTCAAATTCCCAACTTCAATCAGTCATCTTCATAAACAAAAGCAGATGATCATAGGAACCAGTAAAAAGAAGGTAGAAAGATGAGCATTCATTTGTACTGAAAGCACATGCCTAACTTCCACAGCTCAGTGCCAAACTCTTTATGAAAAGGTACTGAGTTGGGAAGCACAATTTGAAAGTCAGCAAGAAAATGAACAGATATCAACAATTATTGAAACATATATACATGCAGTGATATTCTAGTCTCGGATATATATTTAAGAATCTCTTTATGTTGGACTCTCAATACAAAAATTCTAAGTATTTACTCACTAAAGTTTAGGCTATGTGACTATAAGGAAAAGACCCAAGGACACATGGCTTAAATGAGAGTCTGTGGGCCTTTTCTGTTGCAGTCTTGGTGCTCCAGGGTAGCAGGGCCACATGGGCATCACTGCATAGGACTTATAACCCAGGAGGTCAAGGGAAAAGTGCGCAAAAGCACATGAGTGAACAAATCGCTTCCACTCACGCCTCATTGGACAGAAATAAGTCAGATAATCACACCTAACCAGAAGGTATACTGGGACATGCGGCCCCCAGCTGGGCAGCCATATAGCCAACCCAAACTCAGAAGTCCTATCATAAAGAAAAAATGGATATTAGTGAACATAAAGAATGCAATCATTATGAACTCCAAACACGAACTTATAAAGCTTTTTTAAATTAAGAAGAAACAAAATGTGTAGAAAAGAGAATTTTGAAACAACTGTACCTAGGAAATTTCCTCTTATTGTAGCAATATGATATTCTGTTAACATAAATATCATTAACATCACTTAGGCATAATATAATAATGTTGATGGTAAGCCCACACTAAGGTGATGTAAGAGATAGATGTTATTCTCGTTTGACACATGAGAAAAGGGAAGCTCAGAAAAGTTAAGTAACTTGTCAAAGTTAAGACAGTGGAATTCAATCTCTGCTCTACTCTTTCTACATGCAGCAAGTCCTTGAAAATAATCATAATAAAGTAATGATAGCAGAGAAAGAAAGAAAGAGAGACTGACTTTAAAATTCAAAAGGAATCTCCAGGGACTCAAAGAGCCAGAACAATCTTGAAAAAGAACAAAGTTGGAAATCTCATACTTACTGAATTCAAACTACAGTAATGAAAGCACTGTACTTTAGACATAAAGACAGACCTCTGGACCAGTGGAATAGAACAAAGACCCCAGAAATAAAAGTTTGCAGCATGTAGGAGGTACTTAATTCTCACCACCATCTTCACCATCTTTATATTCAGCAGCTTTTCTCCTAGCCTACTGTTCTGTATATTGCACACTGATGTCAATCATTTCATTTAGGTTCATTTCTTTCTTTCTTTAAAGGCTTTAAATTTTGCAAGAATGTTGACTAGGCAGGTAAACAGAGAAGTGCAAAATAGGCAGGTATGAAGTGAAGGTGAATTGGTTTCAAATTGATTAGGTCTCAAGGGCTCAGAACGTGTTCTACATTCAGGGTTTTGAATGGAAATGAGGATGCACCTATAACTGTCTGGTTTTTGACAAAGAGATAAAAAACATACATTGGAGAAAAGATAGCTTCTTTAGCAAATGCTGGCGAGGATATGGAGGAAATAAACCCTTGTACTCTTGGTGGGAATGTAAACTAGTAACCAGTATGGACATTTCTAAAAAACTATAAAATTAGAAATTCCATTGGACCCAACTATACCTCTTTCTCCTGGGTATACTCCAGAAAGAGTTAAACACATCATGCTATAGTGATACATGCACACCCATGTTTATAGTAGGACAATTCACAATAGTTAAACTCTTTTTTTTTTTTTTTGGTACCAGGGATTGAACTCAGGACCTTGTGCTTGCCAGGCAGGCATGGTGCCACTGAGCTAAATCCCTGTCCCAATAGTTAAACTCTTGAAACAGCCAAGTTGCCTGAAAACAGGTGAATAGCTAAAGAAAATGGAATATATATTATATATATAATATATATATATAATATATATAATATATATATATAAATGTTTTCAGCCATAAAGAAGAATGAAATGTCATTTGCAGGAAAATGGATGGAACTTGAGACCACAATCCCCAGTGGAATAAGTTGGACACAGAAATATCCACGTGGTTTGTCTTATATGAGAAACCAAATATTTGTTTAAATATCACGTGATTTGTCTTATATGAGAAACCAAAAATATAAATAAATGAATGAATAGGAAACAAGAAGACAGAGTCTTGGAGTTGGGGAAGGGAATCTGTGGGTAAGGGAGAGGGGAGAAAAGGTTTGAAAATTATCAAGGTAAGTTATATGCATGTGCTAATTCCCCAAAACAAACATTACTATTCTATATAGCAAACACACTAATAAAAAACATTTGTAAAGAAAAGAAATAAGAGGGCTTATCCATGTCCCTTGGTGACGAGTTGGTGGGCAGACAGTAGAAGTGAGCAGGTCTACAGGTAAAGCCATGGCTCGTGTAGAGCCAGCTTTGGACTCCTCCATGCTCTTGTTGGTGATTTATACAGTCTCAGAGCTTGGTAGTCTCAGTGGAGTTTGTACTCTGAAAAGCCACACTGGGAGATAAAATTTCAATGTCTGCATAGAGAATGGGACAGTCAAATAAACACTGTGAAGGGTTCCAGAGCAGACCTGAGGTGAAGGAATTAAAAGTTGAGAGCTGACAACACAGAGGTGGCATTGGCATGCACTTTCCTCCAGGGACAACCACTTCTGGAGACTCGAAGCCACTTAGCAAGAGCCACAAAGAATTTGAGCGTTTACTGGCAACTGCTCCAGGATGCTGTGTTGATGTTCTCCCAGTGCAACATTACTTGGTGTCCAAGGTGAAAGCTGTTTACTTCTTTCTTCCATGAAATAATGGCTGTGATTTAAATATAGTAAGTGGCAATGACCAAATCTGAATTTTATTTCATTTTGCAAAAGTTTATGCCACTCATGTCATTGTCAAAGTCTGCTGTTTGTTTTTATTTAAAAGTCCATGTCTAAAATATGGTCTGTTTTCAGACCTACTTTCCACCAAGAGATGATTATTAATCAATCAACCTACTTGAGTGTGGTGGTGCACACCTGTAATCCCAACTCTGGCAGGCTGAGGTGGGAAGATTGCAAGTTCAAGCCCATCATGGGCAACATAGCAACTTAGGAAGACCCTATCTTAAACAAACAAACAAAAAAATGGGCCGGGATTTAGCTCAGTGGTGCTGCCGCCCACCTCCCAAGCACAAGGTACCAAGTTCAATCCCCTGTACCAAAAACAAAACAAACGAACAAATAACACCCTCCCCCCAAGAAAACTAGAAAGGGCTAGGATGAAGCTCAGTGTGAAGGCCCTGGGTTCAATCTCCAGCAGCACACACACACACACACACACACACACACACACACACACTTTCACACATGCATGCACTAATTAATCAGCCTCTGAAAATGTATAACTCTTACTAGCATAGTCAGGAAGTGGGTAGCAGCCATTATTCTCCAAGACATGCCACTGACGCCATGGCTGATGGATCCCATCACAGTCAGCTCTGCCTGTCCAAGGGGGTTGATGACTGCTCCCAGACTTGCACTTTGCCACAAGGAACTGTCACTTAACTGAGGGCCTGGTTCCTTGCTGTCTGTTGTTCCAGTCTGTGGACCCAAGGGCAACCTGTATTTCCTAGGGAACATACACAATCAGAAGAGTTTCCCGTTTCCCCAAGAACTTGTTCATGATTCTGGCCACGATGAAAACCAGAAGAGTACTTATGTGGGCTCCCTCACCACACTCCAAGGGAGTCCTTGGATGATATGCATTTCAGTCCACCAACAGGCATTAGTTGCTGGTATGATTTCAACGCTAGACTTCAGGAAAGGCCACCCCTGGAGGTCTTGGAGAAGAACACGGCAACACACAGGGCTGGCCTGTGCTCCAGTCTCAGTTAGGACGTCTGCATCTGGGCCTCTGAACACTCCTTGAAGGAGCCCACGGTGGACTCCAAGGGATCTGAGGTTGTGAATGGGAAGAAAATGCATCTTTATTTGCACAAACTAAAATTTAGCATTTCCTTCCATTGCAACAAATCCTGACAGAATTACCACTGGGTTTGATGAAAGGAATCACAGAAATATTCCTATCACATTCAGCTATTGCAGATTTCTCAAAATATCATTTACACTCATTGCTACTCCAGAATTCATTGAACACCACTGGATCTTGTTGATAAATGCATGAATAGAGATATGCATGTATTACTGAATCTTAAAATTTTAAAGTATTTTTATAATTTGACATCGTTTTTTTCTTTTGGTTTTTAAATCTTATTCTTTCTTTCTTTTTTTTTTGCAAGGTTGAAGATCAAGCCTAATGCCTCAAGCATGCTCTGAAAGTGCTCTACCACTTAGGCACACCTCCAGCCCCTCCGTTCCATTTAACTTAATTGTATTTATTTTTATTTTATGAAAAATAAAACAAATTTTCATAACCAAATAATAAGAGAATAATAATAGTTATTATACTGTGTATCATTATCTTCAAATAGTTGCTCGGTATAAGACATAAATCAAAAATTCTTACATAAACAAACAGATAATAACACAAACCTACTTTTTTTTTTACAAACTTTTCAACAAGCTAAGATAAACTATTAGTATAAATGAAACAAATTAGCATATATTGAAATATTTTATGGAATATGTATGTATGTAAATATGTATATAAATACATATGGAATATGTAACTTGGGGAAGAATTTAAACTTCTCCTTACTTCCTATTTATAGTGTTTTTTCATATAAGAGAAACCATAGAATAGTTGAGCTTGTGTGTCTGACTTATTTCACTTAACATTATATTCTTGAGTTGCATCCATTTACTTATGAATGCCTCAGGTTTATCTTTCTGGCAGCATACTACTCCACTGTATAAAAAGACCACATTTTCCTTATCCATCTGTTGATGGGCATATAGGCTGTTTCTAAGATCAAGCTATTATAAATTGTGCTGCTATAAGCATGGGTTGCATGTATCCCTGCAATATGCTGATTTTAACTTTTTTGGGAAGATACCTAGAAGGAGCTAACCAGGTCAAATGGAATTTCTACTTTTAGTTTTTGAGGACTCTCCACACTGATTTCCACAGTGGCTGTACTGGTTACATTTCCACCAACAATGTCGCAGTTCCTTGTTCCCCACATCCTCACCAGCATTAGCTATTATTAGATTTTTTTTTATGATAGCCGTTCTTTCCAGGGTAAGATGGTATCTCAGTGTCGTTTCATTGGCATTCCAGAACTGTGAGCTCAAATAAACCTCTCTTCGTAAGTAGTCCGTGTCGAGTATTTTATTATACTGCAGTTATATAAAACTGATATGGAGGCAGAGATCAGTGATGTGGCCACAAAGCAAGGATCAGGTATAGCCAGGAGCCAGAAGAGGTAAGGAGCAGGCTCCACTCCAGAGTCCCCGGAGAGCAGGTGGCCCTGCTGACAGCTTGATTCCAGAATTTTGGCAGCTGGAGTTGGAAGAGAATACATTTCCATTGTTTGAAATCACCAAGTGTGTGGCAGTTTGTTCCAACAACCACAGAACATTAATATATTATTAAACTTACAAGTAGAAATGCAAATCAATTGCAAACAGAAATGAAATGACAAATATTAATGGTGGGAGACTGCTGTGGTTCCCGCTGCTCAGAGGCAGTTGGAAGAGCGACAGAGGACAGGACAGAGCTCCGTGATGGCACTGGCTGGGCTGCGTGGGTGCCGCAGCCTGGCCAAGCAGAGAAGCACCGCCCCCTCCCAGCGACAGCCGCGCCTCGTTTTTCCCAGAGTCACTTGCACAGCAACAAAACGATGAATCTAGAAGTATGTTCAATTCAGTGTTGTTTCTGAGACTAACAGATTGGAAATAATCCAAATGCTCTTCCCAACATGGGACTAAATAATAACTTGTAATACATCCACAAATTGGAATGCTATACAGCCATTTAATTAAGGCTCCATTCACTAATGTGAGAAAATTGCCAACCTACCATACCACACATTCACACAGAAATATATGTATGTATATATGTATATGTATCTTTCTGTATGTGTAGTATCATATATATATACATTATTTATGTATATGATTTAATAAATGCAATTCTCTAAGCCAGACATAGTAATGCATGCCTGTAATCCCAGGGCTCTGGGAGGGTAAGGCAGAAGGATTGCAATTTTAAACCCAGCCTCGGCAATTTAGTGACTTAGCAAGAGTCTGTCTCAAAATACTGAAATTAAGGCTAGGGATTTAGCTCAGTGGTTCCGCCACGTGCCTTGCAAGTGCAAGGTCCCAAGTTCAACCCCCGGTACCCCCCAAAAAATTATGAAATAAAAATAAAAAAGACTAAGAAGATAGCTCCATGTGAAGGCTCTGGGTTCAATCTCCAGCACCACTAAATACATACATACATACATACATGTGATCATCTGGGAATGGTTTGCAGCAAAGGATGAGAATGTAATTAGGCAGAGTTAGAGTAGCAATTAGGGTTTTGACTATTTGACTTTTTGCGAATATTTTTTAAATTTTAGTGAATGTGGTACCAAGAAAAGCCCTATGGCATGTAGGTAGGTTTTCCTCCCGTGCTGTGGAGCCTGGGGGCAATAAACACACAACGTACAAAAGGAGAGAAACATTCTATAAATTTAAACATTTAAAATTTATAAATAAGGCTAACAGACTTTAAATAAGATGTGTTCTCTTCTTTTCATAAAATTTCTTCAGAAAAGATAAGTATAAGATGTGAAAGTTGGCAAAACATCGAACATTTTAGAATTAAATTATTACTGTGCATGTTAGGTGGTCTGTTCATAGTCCAGAGATGTTGAGAAGCGCAATAACATAAAGACAGATAATTTATAATCTATTTTATACTTGTTCTATATACTCCCCTTTCTTGTCTTCAATTCAGCAGAATCACTAATTATGTAGTTATAATCAAGATTTTCACATAATTTGATCCTATCAACAATAAAAGCAAATTAGACAATATTTCTTGGGTAATTCAAGTTTTTAGGTTTTTTAAACCTAGTTTCAACTTGAGGAAACTGCTCTGCTGAGACAGAAGCTACTGGAATTGTCAATAACTTTTAAAAGCAATATTGAAATTGGAAAAAAACCATAAAAATTTACATACCATATTCAAACATTATAATGGGATCATTATTGCAGTAATTATAAAGTATCTTCATTCCATCCAATGAATCACCAGCATTCAATACCCCTTATCCTCATGTCCCAAAGCAATATTTTGATCTAAACAGTGTTTGTTAAATTTTTCTCATTTCAAAAACAACAGTGCTGAGCTATTATGAAGAAAACTAGAATGAGAATCCTCCCTTCAGTCCTGTGTCAAAGGACTAAAATTCTCAGAACTTTCTCAGGTCTTCCTGAAGTATGAACGCCGTTTATTTTTTAAATTGAAAAATGACATGAATCAAAATAAAATAAATTATGCACAAGCATCTGTAACACTTAAAGAATTCATCATTATTATAGAGATTGATAATGCGGAAGTAAACTGACATAGATGATGGAGTGGGCAACATAATGCGATCAAGTAACAAAACCTCCTTCCTTCAAAATATCTGAAATTGTAACAGAACTGAAGAAGCAATAAACGACTTCACAGAACTTCTCAGAGCTCACGGAAAAATCTGAACCAGCTATCTAAATCAGATGCACAATAGTAGGCAATAAAATGTTCTCTAACAAGAATTACTAGGGGCAGAGAAATCCCAAGTCTCCAAAGAGAATGTAATTGATGCAATTATTTCAATGCACTTGAGTTTCTCCTCCCTACAATGTTTCTGGATCCTTCATGCAGCTATGACTTTGACAGTGTGGTTGGTCATCTATTTACAATACAGCAGCAAGAGTCTGATGCAAAATTATAATATCCCAGAGGACTTTATTAGAATACTATACATAGACTAAGAATTTAATATTCTGATTTTTCACTAAAGGGATATATATTAAAGTTAACTAGATAAGAGAAAGTCATTATTAGGGAGCAAGAGAAAGAAAGAAAACTGAAGGAGGTCAATTATGCAGAAAGTGTCCTGGATGAGGTGAGCACTGAGAGAACTATCAAAGTAGATTCTTATATTCATGTTTAACCCCTATGCTCATTTCACATGAAAGTCACATTGTCATGCAGTGACCTTTTAATTTTGACTGCCCCACCACTACATTACATTATTAAGGATAATAATTGTTATTCTCAGATTCTCCATGGGGTCCATTGTGTCTCCATTGTGCCTTCAGGGTCTAACACAGTAACAACAAGAGGTCAACTGAACGGATGGATGGATGGATGGATGGATGGATGGATGGATGGATGATTGGATGGGTTGATGAGTGAGTGGAAGGAAGGAAAGATGGATGGATGGATAAGCTCATGCCTCAGTGTTGTCAGAGAGCTGCACATTCTTTAGCTTATAGCATGTAAGTAGGGAAGTTTCCTGACATTGTGGGAAGCTTGACTGCCAATGCCACATCTATAGCCACAGATATCTCTCAGACACCACCCTCTTTGCAATAGCTTTTGTACTTTGCTGGTATTCATCTCAAGCAATTTTCCAAATATTGGAAGAGAGGGCAGGGGATTTAGCTCAGTGGCACCACACTTGCCTCACAAGTTCAAGGTTCTGAGTTCGATCCCTGGTACCAAAAAAAAAAAAGACCCTGTCTCAAATATTGGAAGAGAAATCTTAGAAGTTTAATTCTAAAAAGTGACAGAAATTGCACCACATTCTCATAGCGGATAACACCTTTCACAGATAGTCTTGCTTGAGGTCTATGCAAAGCAATCTTTGCCTTTTTGTTTTTGTTTTCCTTTTGTCTTGTTTTTGGTTGAGATATTTTTGCTATTTTAATTATGTTACTGAGAAATAATTTATACATCAAATGAGTTAGCCATGAAAGTATATAATTCAGTGGTATATTCACACAGTTGTGCAACTATCATGACAGTGGGTTTTAGAACATTTTCATCACCCAAAAAAGAAATCCAGTGCCCACTAGAATTCACTTCTTGTTTCTCCTTTCCCAAGATCATGGAAACCACTTGTCTGGTTTTTTTCCCCTTAGATTCTCCATGCTGGACACTCCATATAAATGAAATCATATATATTCTTTTTTGACTGGCTTCTTTCAATTATCATTATATTTTCAAAGTTCACCCACATTGTAGTATATACCAGTGTTCTATTTTTGTATTGTCAAATAATATTTCACTGTATGAATCTATCACATTTCGCTTATCCACTCATGAATTAAAGGGCATTTGAATTGTTTCTGTCAGGAGCAATTCTACATAATTTTTGGGAAAAATCATTTCACAATTAAATTATGATTAGGCCTAGCTCTCCTGCCTACAGGCCAGCTATGGCATGTCGAGACATAACTCCATTTTTGCCTCAGGTCACAGATAAAATCTCAGTGGTTGGGTGATGCTGTGATCTCTAGGGCAAGATTCCACCAATTGAAGACATCCTGGGGAGGAACAAAATCTTCATCTGCATAAGTGCCCCATTGTTCTGGATTTTCGCAGCCACTGCCCTCTGAGTCACCTGTTAACATTTGCTACTCCTGATATGCCAAATAAAGGTGTGGCAAGCTCAGGGTCTTTCATCTTTGCCACCCAGAGCAGCACTGATCAGGCCCAAAGCTCAGCTTCTTCTCTAAGTCTCATTTTCCTATCTTTTCTTTCTAATTAATTAATTTGCCTTGTGCTGTTATGGCTCACAGGAGACTAGGACTTACTTACTGCAGAGATTCTAGTAACATCCCCTTTCCCTGTTCCCTATGGTTTCCACTTTTTAGCCCTTATGAATGATGTTACTATGCACATTCATATACAAGTTTTTGTATGGAAAGATGTCTTCATTTCTCTTAGGTGTATATGTAGGAACAGAACTGCAAGGTCATGTGGTACACCCATATTTAACCTTTTGAAGAACCGCCAGATTGTTTTCCAAAGTGACTTCACCATTTTACATTGCATTCAGAAATAGATGACATCCCCATCAGCAATGTGTGTGAGTTCCAATGGGTCTTTATTCTTATACTTCTCTCCATTCACTGTTTTTATGTTTGCTTGTTATAAACACAGGCAACTGAGTACCATAGGCTGTCTGAATCCTGAATCCTTCTACTTCCCTTAGCTTTCCTCCGTTCCAGCTAGGTCTTCCTCCAAGAATGCAGTGCCCTCTCCAAGCAATGTCTCTCCCCACTCCAATACTCTTCTGTGACCCAAACTCCAGAGCACTGATCCCTCCTTAATTCTTCAGCCACTAGGCATTTTTGGGAGGGTGGTGTTGGCCCTCAAACCCAGGGCCTCCCACATACTAAGCAAGCACAGAGTTCCAACTACTATCCAAGGCTCCGAGGGGGTGTCATGGTCAAGAAGCACAAGTTAACAAGCCAAACAATTTCAAAATGACCCAAATTCTTTCCCTGATTTCCCAATAGTAGAAGAGGGTTGTGGTTAAGTACAAGATGCATTGCCAAAACCCCTTTCAAGGAAGGACTTGGTCCCCTGGTTGGGGGTGTAAGGGAGGCCTTCAGGAAAGCTGCTTTGGAGGATTCTTCCCTTCCAGAGCAGCCCATGCTCTGCAACTGACCAAACTGGACACATTCATTCTGGCTTGGCACCAAACACTCACTCCGGAGTTCCCTGCCAAGTTGGCTAAGTCAGTGTGGAGCCTGCGTGGCAGTTCAACTTCTTCTCTTCCTCTGCCCCATCCTACTTTTTTCCTCTTACCTTCACGGGTGTGAATTCTTAATAAATACCTTGCCCTCCAGACTCCATCTCAGCATTTGTTTCCAGAGAACTCCAGCTATGAGCATTGGTGCCAGGAGTGGTCCAGGAAAGCAGGCAGTCAGACGGGTTGTGGAGCAGTTATCAGTCAGGCTGGCAGTGAGGATAAGAAGCCCATCACTGGTAGCAGGAAGGAAAAGTGGCAAGGTGGAAGCCAAAGCTGCAGCTAAGTGGCACCCAGGTGTTAAAGCCATCACCTGTGGTGAATTAGGAGGGTACACTGGTGGAAAAGAAGCAACAAGCCAGAAGGATGTCAGGCATTTGCAGTGCATGGGGAAAAGCACAGCTGTAAGGATAAGGGAATTGGATGGCGCCTCCTAAGTGCCAGTGATGCTCAGCAAAAAGATCATGAACATTCAAAAGGTGAGTAACAGACCACTGAAAGCCAGGCATGAAAACCAGAAAGCCTCTATAGATGCATATGAGGAAGCTGTCTCCTCTTTTAGGAGGGTGGAGAAAGCCGAAGGCCAGCTTCAGAACAGTTAAATACTCAACCAAGACCCCTGGAGATTTTGCTTCTCTAGACTTCTCTGAACTTACTGAGCCAACAGACTACACCTACACTATTATAAGAAAGTCATTTCTATTAGCTCCATCTCAGAAGTCAGCATCTCTCCCTCTTCATGGGGCCATGTGACATTGACTTGGATAACTGCGCAATGGAGAAAGAAGAAGACAAGAACTCTTGGAAACAAGATCTGAGTAAATATTGACATCCAGAGCCAGAAGCATCACCAGAGCCTGCCTGTTACAGCGAAAGTATTTGGAGACTAGGTCATCACTGAACTCCTGCCCAAACTCTGGCCAAGTGGTTTATTGTGACCAGGGACCCATCAAATGCATCGCCACCAAGATGTACAGCTGAAGTTGACATAATGGGCAGCTGATACAACTCCTACATTGCTTCCTGTGGGCTGCGAGCTGTCGCAGCAGGAAAGGCCAAGTGGAAGCCTCTAACTCTCTCTTGCCTCTCATCTCAAGACAAGGGTGTGATATCCTGAGATAAGAATCAGAGATTGGTGCTACTCTAGGGTTGAAAAGGACGCAGAGGAGTTAGACCCCAGAATATCTCTCTTTCATTTGGTAATCCAGCAACAATTTTTTCCATAAAAAGCCAGATAGTAAATATTTTAGATTTTTCAGGCTGTAGAGTTTCCTGTCGCAACTATTCAACTCTGCTGTTGTAGCAGGAGAGCAGTCATAGAAAAATGTGGCTGTGTTGCAGTAAAACATTGCTTACAAAGAGAAGCAGACTTGGTTCTCAGGCTGACCCCCGGCTAGACTACAACAAACGCAACTGAGTAATAGACCCAATTACAGCCATCAGACAAGATACAGTGTCTTGGCTAAGGAAATTACATGGATGCAGTTTTATGGTGTGTGGATAATGATTTAGTGAATACATTTCTTTATATCACTGTCAAGAAAGGGGATCAGAAATGGATTCCATTCACATCAAGTGAACAACAGTATAGATTTTCAGTTTTGCCCCAGAGCAGTGTAACCTTCTGTCCTCTGACGTGATATGTCATGAAAAGCTCTGGGTATCTTGCATTCCGGAGAACATGATATTGATCTATTACATAAGGAGCATTCTGTTGATAGGACCAGGGGAGTAAGATGTAACTAGTACGACAGAGGCTTTGGTAAGACACATGCTCCAGAAGGTGAGAGGTAAACTCTTTGAATGTAGAAGGGCCTACTACATCCATTAAAATGATATAATCTAGTGGTCAGGGCCATGCTAGGCAGCGCCTCCTAAGGAAAAGACAAATAATTGCATTGTTTACCATGAAGAAGGATCTCTAATGGGGCTCTTTGGTTTCCCTAGGCATCAAATTTTACAGCTAGAGATATTTGTCTGCAGCGATATATGCACACTCATGTTTATAACAGCACAGTTTGTAATAGCTAAATCTTGGAAACAGCCCAAGTGCCCATCAACAGATGAGTGGATAAAGAAGATGTGGGTTTTTTTTTTATTCAATGGAGTACTACTCTGCCGTAAAGAAGGATGAGCTTCAGACATTTATAGCTAAATGGATGGACCTTGAGACCATACTCTTAAGTGAAATAAATCGGGCACACATATTTAAATACTGCATTGTTTCTCTGGTGTGAGGATCTGTACGTGGAAATAAGGATTGAGTTGTATAATGGATGTTGGGAAATGGAAAGAAAGAGTTCAAATGGGAAGGGAAACAAGGGAGGACGGAGGGAGAAAGGAAGGGAGGGAGAAGAAAAAAGTGCAAATAGAAGGAAAAAATGGAAAGAAACAAAGCTTTTATACATAGGGAAGGGAGGGGGCTTGAGCGGGTATGGAAATAAAATTTATTAAGAAAAAAAAGAAATACTTGTCTGATCTACGTGCTCAGTAAGGTGAAGGGCTAGGGTGAGAACAGCCTTCCTCAGGGGTCGCAGGATCCCATGGTGTGGCAGCCTCCAAGGCAGGAAAAGATGCTTCATGGAGCCTGTGGCAGTCACAACATGGGCCCTTGAGGTTCAGCAGCAAGGCCATGCCTTTCCATCAACAACTGCTGGCATGCCCCTGGCTTCTGGTAGAGACAGATTTCCTAACCCTAGGTGACCAAACTTATGCAGCTGACCATCTAAGCTGGATGAACTCACCAAGTCATAATATCAGATCAGATCAGTAACAATCCTTCACAAAATAAAAAAGGTGGCTCCTAGACTGAACTGAAATAGGATCTGAGTACATAAGAAGTCGTTTGAAAAGGTGGATTGGCCCCCAGTGGTCCCTTTCTTTCTGGCACCAGCACCTGTCCTGTCCAGACCCTACCCACACTGTGACTATGTGGCTGACCCGGGACAACTCCCGGAATGAGGCAGAGAGAGCTCAAATTTATTCATGCGTGGGTTAGCTCAGTAGGAGAGCACAGCAGCCTCTTCAGCCTCGCTCCAGGTGGCCTTGAAAGACAGTGGCAAAGGAACAGTCTCCTCATGGGCAGAACTTTGGGTACATCTGCTTATCCACTTTGTCTGATAAAAGAAATGGCTCAAGATTAGAATATTGAAGGATTCGCAGGTGGCGTCCAATTAGCCAGCCCGCTGGCCAGGGTCCTGGAATATTAGGGAGAGAAATCTCTAGGGGAGAGCATGTGGTTAGAAAAATGGACACGAAGTGTGAAGATCCTCAAACAATGTCCATCACAGAAGAGGCAACAAACAACCAAGCAGGCAAAATACCCAGGCTAGTAGATGTCAGCCAGCCTCTGCCATCAGCTATCCCAATGCTGACACATGAACAAAGTGACCACAGTGAAAGATGGAGTGGCAGCGTGGTATCTCACCAAACCTGCCCTGGCTACTGCTCATCTACTTCAAGGGGAAAAAGAAATGGCTTAAGGGAATGACCATTGTTGAATGTCCAGCCACAGAGACCAGCAGGAAACTCATGCCATGGTACCATCCTTCAAAAAAAACAACTGACCAGCTTGGCAACAAATGGATTCCTTCAATCCTGGGAAAGGCAGCACTTCATGAACATCCTCACAGTTTGGATACAGACTCACCTTTCCAACCTGCACCCTCAGCTGATATTCTTGTCCAAGGCCATGCAGGGTATTGGATCCACTGGTGTGAGAGCCCACATACCATTGCACCAGACCCCCTTCACAGCAAAGGAAGCTCAGGAGTGGCCCACAACCAGGGGGCCCAGTGGTTGTAGCACATACTGCACCCTCCAGAGATTGCCATGGGGGGAGTGTGAGACCTGGGCACATCTGAGTCAAAGGCTGCTATTCTTGAGGATGCAGTCTGAGCATTGATGAGAGACCTTTGTGCACTCTGCCTCCCAGAAAAACACAGAAACAGAAACAAAAACAAACAAACAGGTAGGACCGGGAGATGAGGATAGAAGCAGAATGGAGCCATTCAGTAACCCAGATACTGAGAGATGTTGTGTTTGTTCGGTTCTAGGCTCTGCAGGGTTAGAAGACCTGGCACTCAAAGGACAAATATGTTTGCCAAGGAACAAAGCAAGAGTCCCTTGAATTATAAGCCATGCTTCTATTCAGGCAAGGATGGGTTCCTTGTGTCCGGGGACCAGCAGG
Source organism: Heterocephalus glaber (assembly GCF_053883595.1). NCBI lineage: Eukaryota > Metazoa > Chordata > Mammalia > Rodentia > Bathyergidae > Heterocephalus > Heterocephalus glaber. The sequence continues at coordinate 17,083,609 of NW_028258156.1, read as the reverse complement.
AAGAAGAGAACTGAACACCTTAGCAGGAGTAATGGCTTCTGATCATCAGGAGGAGGCAGCCTGTTGCTACAGTGGAGACAGGGAAGAAGTGGGGTGGAGTACAGGTGCTAGCTCAACTGTGGCCGCTAACAGGCAAGTAAAGAAGCCCAAGGGGGAAGGCCTCGGGTCTTTGGGGGGTATAGGTTTGTCTGGCTCATGGCTCCAAGTAGGCTAATGAGGCCAGCAGAGGACGAAGGGAATTTAGAAAGGCCAGTGAAAGAGGGAGAGAATGACTACTCCCCAAAACCAACCACAGCAGATGTGGGTGCAGTTTGCTCCCTCGGACAAATATTGCCTTAAGAAGTGAAGCCCGTGGAGTAATGAATTGCACCCCAGCTGGGTTTGAGAATGTGGGTGCCACCCCAGGCCGTCTCAGGGTGCGCAGTCTGCAGGTGATCCCAGCTGTCAGCTCCTCAGCATCAGCCTCAGCTCTACAGAGACAGCTCCACCGAGGTGACCTGCTCCCCTTCCTGCTGGGCCCCCTTGAGAGACAGATACTGTGCCAGAACACACACAGATTTCGTGAGGTGTTGTCAGCCCTGCGTGGCTCTGCTTTCCTCTCCGCCCACTTCTGGTCCTAGGTGTAGCTCACTAACCCAGGTCTTGCAATCCAAGCTCTGTTTTAGCATTTGCTATTGGAGAATCTAACCTAAAACAGGGAGTACATGGATCACAGCGCAACCCTCTAGGGTCTCTTTCACCCCACTTTCTCAAGCTTTTCCTAAATAACTGCTCCAGGCTTTCAGTGCTGCTCCAAAGTGCCCATTTCCCCCCAACAAGCCACACCGTTCAAAGTGAATCCCCAGACTTGCCACCCACCTGGCTAAGAATCACCATGCTCCTGGACAGAGTCCTGTCACAGTGTCCAATCGCTTCTTGTCGGTCTGTCTGTCTGTCTGACCACCTCTTTCTTTCTCACTCTATGTTCATTGCCAATCCCAGGAGGAGGGGAAGTTCAGACATTCACTGCTACATTTTAGTCCCAATTACATGTATCCTATCAGTGGGAATTAGTGCTAATGGATGAATGAAGTACACCCCTAGAGGTATTTCCATTTTTTAAAAAGTTATTAAAGAATGCCTCTCTAAACAGAATTCATGCACAATTCAATAATTAAAAAGCTGAACCTTCCCTATACCATTCCAAGCACACACCCAGAACCCCATCATTTTGCTTAGATACAGCCCCTTGACGAGTCAAATACCAAAGAGCATTAAAAAAAAACCCATCAAGAATAATAAAGGACCAGGGTCCTTGTTAAATGTTAGTCATGAGGCTGAGCCTCTTACCTTCCTATTAAACTCACACCAACTGTGTTTCAGATAAATACCTGAGGACTGGAGATCCCAAGTGGCTCCCCGGGGTGCATAGCTCAAAAGTGGTAGAGTGAGAAAATCCGCTCAGCTATTTTCACACCAAGGGCCCAGCCGACTGCAAGAGGAGGAAAGCTCCACCAGCTGGCCGTCCAACCAGGCTGCCATTAGCAACAGCCCAGCAGCCACCACAAAAACCATCATACATTTCATTGTTGAGTGATGTTCAAAGGCATTGTTCGACATTTAGGGTTGGAAGTAACATGCCAGCCTGTGAAGATGGCAGAAAATGTTTGGGTAGGACTCCTTGTATTAATGGGGAAATGTCCAAACTTTTACCTGATTTTCTCACAAGGCTGTCTACCTCTTAAGTGCTTTCAAACTGAAACAAGGCGCCCCACTTGGGGATAGGATGTCGTACATGGTGTTTACCAGATCTCAGTGACTGCCGGTTGTTTTAGATGTGCACTCGGAGGGAATGAGCAAGGGTGCCATGTCCTCAGCCTCTGAGGCCCACAGTGTTTGAGCCCCTGCAGGGAGTTGGTTCAGGGAGGCAAAGCATCTAGGAGCTGCCTCTCCCATAATGCACTGTCACCTGCCCTTATCAATTCCAGTTCATCGGCTGGTAATAGAAGAAGTGTTATTATTACCAATTTTGGACCCCAAACTGCATCTTTTTTCCCTCTCAGTAAGACTGAGTCCTGAAAATTTTACTCTTGACCAAGAATAGAAGGCAGAGTTAAACTCACAAAGGAGATTCTTGAACTATTCTCAGTCTGGAGGTTACAGATATGGTATAAAAGAAATGAGGGGGATAGGCTAATCAAGAGGAGGAGTATTTGTGTCTTTTCTGAGTATGGGTGAAGATTTTCCAGGAATTTGGGTACCACTACTTTTCGCTGGTTTTGTGGTTCATTCTGGTTCTGCCATGGCAATTGTCAACACTCATGGCATTGTGGGTGCATTTAGCTTGCGGATGGGACCCTAATGAAGTTAGAGGTTGTTTGGTGCTCACTGGCAAACATCTTAGATCCAACCAGTTTTGGCTAACCCACATAAAGAGGAAACTCTGACCTATGGGTTTCCGGTCTTTAAAGATAAGTAAGATTCTAATGGGTTGGAAATTCACCTATGTCAAACAGACAGTACAAGGCGGTAGGGTAACAATATTTCAGTCGCTCACAGGAGCATCTCAGCAAGAATAACCCCTGGTATATTCTCTGTGAAAATGGCAGAGATTTAAGGGCAGGGTAAGATAGTTGTGACCTTGGAGACATTAAAAATATTGGAACTGAATGATCCATTGTGGATTCCACAGTTCTCCAAAGGGATAGGTAGCAGGGTGAGGCAGTGTGGGGTAACCAGGTGGGTACTGGGTATGTTTTCCTATAGGATGGCAATCCTAGGAATCCTGGTGTCTAAAATTGCTCTAGAAGCAATGAGGGTAGGAGGTGGAGGGAGGAAGAATCACACAAGGGCATAGGATGCGCAGAAGACTTGGCCGTTTCCAAGGCTATTCCACTTTGGGAACTGGGGCTCCCTAAGACAAGGGTATATGGAGGTGGAGTGGGTATTCAAGCAGCTACAACAAGTGGGTATTTACAAACGGCCAAGGAACATTTAATATTTCAATAACGTACATGGCTGTACTAGTAGTAACCCTGCATATGACACATTGTCACATGGTGGCTTCTTAAAAAACACTGTAAGATCTTTGCACAATGCTGTAACTAGAAAAATCCATGAGCTTCTAATCATTTCTTCCAGGAATCAGACTTCTTCTGGAGCTTCCTGGATTTGCAGCACTTGCTGGAACCAGCAAAAGTTCAGAAGTCTTCCCCATGGCCAAAAGCATCCCAGGCCAGATATAATCCAGGGCTATGTCTTAACCTCCAAGTGAACCTAAACCTTGTGGGCATAAGAAGATGCCCTGTTATTATGTCATTCCTTTGAAGTGGCCAGAGATACTAAGTAGGTGCCATCCTGGAGGCCGCCTCCAGCAGGTGGCTGCCTAATGCACTCTGTTGATTCCGAAGGTATCTCCAGTAGGAGAGAAGGAATCCCAGGAATAGAGCAATTTGGCATCTTCCTTTTAGTCCAGGGTTTTGTTCCTTTTTCTTTGACCATTTTATGTGTCATAAGCCTCTTTACCATTGGATATAGAGTATGGACACACATGTAAGTCAAATTTTTCTTGCTGTGGCAAAATATCTGAAATAAATCAACTTAAAAGGAGGAAAGGCTTATTTTCATTCATTCACATATTGATGTATTCATTCCATCTGATTTTTTGGCATTGCTAGTTTCCTTGTCTCTGTATAGGATATTCTTGAATATTTTAGGAGTGCTGATTTGGTGCTCATGTATCTCTGAAGATGTTGTTTGTTATGAAATGTTCTTGTTTCTTGATTGATTTTGAAAGAAACTTTTGAGAATATATTAGTCTGGGCTGGAAGTTGTTTTCTTTTAGGGCTTGAAACACTTAATTCCAAGCTCTCCCAGTTTTTGAAGTTTGTGTTAAGTCTGCTGTAGTCCTAATGGGTTAACCTTTATAGATGATTTTTTGCTTTTCTATGATAGCTTTTAAGATTCTGTTTTTTGTTTGCTTGTTTTCCTTTTTCTTTGGTACTGGAGATTGAACTCAGGACCTTGTAGATGCAGGCATGGTGCCACTGAGCTAAATCCCCAGCCAGATTCTATTTCTTTGTTGGGCACCTAGGACTTTATCTATGATGTATCATGGGAAGTTTCTTCTTTCAATTGTGGTTTTTTTACATTCTATAAGCCTCGCTTACCGTATGTTGAGTTGTTTCCTCATACTTGGGAAGTTTTCTGCTGTGACTTCTGTAAACAGACATTTTATTCCATGTCTTCTAATTTATCTCTAACTCCAGTTAGCCTCGATTAGTCTTCTTAGCATCATCTATAGCTGTTGGATGAATTTTTCTTGCTCTTTTATTGCTTTTAAGGCTTCTCTGGATAAATTGTCACATATTTCCATTTTGTCTTTGATTTCTGAAACTCTGTTATCACACAGATCATTTCTGCTATTCATGAATTCTTTGTCTTCTAGATTTCTGTTTGGCACCTTTTTGTGGAGTCTACATCTTTGGTAAATTTGTCATTTGTGTTTTGAGCCATTTTAATCAGCTCTCCTAATATTTTATTTGTTTCTCCCATAACCACATTTGTCATTTTGAAGGACAGTTTCACTACCTTTTGGGTTATGTGCTGAGTTTCTTTACTTCCTCTTTAATTATTTTATACCACGTGGCTGTCTAGTTTCTGCTTTCCTCTCCTCTGGTTCCCCGTGGGTCTGGTTCAGAAGAGTTGATAGTTTTCTGGGGGGATTTTGTTGCCTTGTTTATTCATGTTCCTTTTTTGTGTGTGTTTGTTGAGGGTTGAGGTTAAATAGAGTGAAAAGAGTTTGTTGTTGATGTAGGGCTCTCTTTAGGTAGGTTCTGTTTTCCAGCAATGTCTTTTGGCTTTATTTGTCCAGAGATATTGCTTATCCCTTCAACCTGTTTAATTTAATTGGCTTGGGCTCTGTTGTGCTTCCCGCAAGTGATGCATGAATTTGAGGATCTGGTAAGAAATTTCTATCAGACACTGTGTTTGGCCTGGGAGAGAGTAGAAAAGGAGTATTACTATGCTAACCAGTATGTGATTCTAGGAATTTTTTAATTTTTCTACATGATTTCTTCAATGACCAACTCAACTATTGATTCAAAAGTGAAATATTTATCCAGGTATAGTGGCACAAGCTTGTAATACCAGCACTCAGTAAGCTGAGGCAAGAGGAGCACTACAAGTTTGAGGTTAGCCTGGGCTACATAGTGAGACTGTTAGTTACTTTTCTCTCATTGCTGAAGTAAAATACCTGACACCCAATGTTAAAGGAGGAAAGGTTTACTTAGCTCACAGTGTGTAGAGGTTTCAGTCCAACCTTGGAGGCTGGCTCCAAGGCAGAGTGGCCCATGGCAGAGGGGCGTCACAGAGGAGAAACTGTTCTTGGCACCTACACGGCAGCAAAAGCAACAAGAGAATCTTAACAGAGAATCTTAACCAATCAGTGGACTGATTTAGGAATCACACACCCTTGATACCAGCATCACACACTGTAGATTCAGCCACCTCAGAAAAAGCCCTATGACTGCATGAAACTCTGGGGGGACATCTAGACACAAACCATAACAGAGACCCTGTCTCAAAAGAAAAAAAAAGTGAACTGTTCAATCTCCATATTTTTGTATAATTTTTGTGATTTCTCTTGCTGTTGATATCTAGTTTCATTCCATTATGGCCTGATAAGATGCAAAATATTATTTCAATTTTTTTATTTATTAAGTATTGGTTTATGGCCTAAAATATGGTCTATTTTGGAAAATATTCCAAGGGCTGCAGAGAAGAATGTGCAGTCTATAGTTGTTAGATAGAATGTTCTGTAGTCATCTGATGTTGACTGTGGGCGGGGGGGGGGGCCGGATCTGGATGACCGACGTATGATGAGAGTAGAATATTGAAGTCACCAGTTATTATAGTATTGTGTCCTATGTTTCCAGCAGTGTTTTATGAAATTGAGTGGACTAGTGTTCTGTGTATATATATTTAAAATTGTTATGACTCTTGGTGGATTGCTTCCTTTACCAATATATAATGTCCTTTGTTTCATCTGACTAATTTTACCTTGAAATCTGCTTTTTCAGATATGAATAAAACTACTCCTCCTTGCTTTCTCATTCTATTTTCATGGAATATTGTTTCCATTGTTTGAGTTTTAGTTTGTGTAAGTACATCTTTGTTAGTGAGATGCGTTTCTTGTGAGCAGAAAAAAGTTGGGTCATTTTTTTTTTTTTGGTACCAGGGATCAAACTCGGGTGTTGGGTCTTTTTTTAACTCAACACACCAAAATGTGTCTTTTAATTGGAGAATTAAGATTCTTTAAGTGTTTTTATAGAAAGGTATGTACTAATTCCTGACATTTTCTTGTTTTTCTATTATTTTGTTATTTCCTAATTCTCAATAGTTTATCAACTCTTTCTCTTCTTTTGAAATGCTGGCAACTGATTATGAATTTCTCCAGTTTATGTTTGTCTTGGAAGGTCTTTATTTTCCCTTTAATTTTGAAGAATAGTTTTGCTAGATATTGTAATCTAGGTTAGCACTTATTTTCTTTCAGAACATGAAATACCTCATTCCATGACTTCCTGGCATTTAGAGTCTCTGTAGAGAAGTGTGAAGTTTTCTGATGGGTTTGCCTCAAATCTACAAAAGACTAGGCTTTTCTCTCTTGTGGCTTTCAATATTCTTTCCCTGTTCTGTACTCTTGCCATTTTAACTATAGAATAGGAAACGTTATTTTCAGGTCCTGTCTGTTTGGGGTTTAAAATGCCTTCTATATTTATTTATTTTTATATATATATATTTATTGGTACATTTTAGGTATAACATACATGTACATTTATCATTGGGTGTTTGTACCAGAACATGATGTATCTTAGTTTTTATTTTTTCTCCCATTACCTGTGCACCCTTTACCCCTCCACCCTTCCCTATTTACACAGAGTTTGATTCCATTTTTTTTCTTTCTCATAATTTTTCCTTTCCCTTCTTCCCTTTCCCCTTCCCCTCCCACCATCCCCTAACCCTTGGACCTTTTCTTATTTCAAATTATCAATTATTCATTTTAATCATTTTCATCCTTATTTACACTTTCAATTTCTCACACTAGAGAAATCATTCGGTATTTACACATGTGGGTCCTGTTTATTTCACTTAAGAGGATGGCCTCAATATGCATCCATTTAGCTATGAATGTCTCTATTTTCTCATCCTTTATCGCTGAGTAGTACTTCATTTTATAGAAAAACCACATCTTCTTTATCCAGTTCCCAGTCGATGGGCACTTGGACTGTTTCCAAGATTTAGCTATTACAAACTGTGCTGCTATAAACATAGGTGCACATATATCACTGTGGTATGATTCTTTTTTTTTAATTAAATTTTTTTATTGTTACATTGTAGGTATACAACACAATTACATTTCTCATTAGGAATTGTACCTTTACATAATGCATCTTGGTTCTTATTTTTTCCCCATTCCTAGCCCTCCCTTCACCCCCTCCACCCTTCCCTATTTACAAAGACTTTATTTCCATTTCTCATCATTTTTCCTTTCCCTTCTTTCCTTTCCCCTACCCCTCCCACTACCCCTACCCCTTTGGACCTTTTCTTCCTATTTTACATTATCAATTATTCATTCTAATCATTGGTACATTTTAGGTATACAATATAATGACATTCATCAGTGGAAATTTGCACCTTTATATAGTCTCTCTTGTTTCTTATTTTTCACCCTTGCCCAGCCCTCCCTTCAACCCCTCCAGTTCTCCCTATTTAAAAAGATTTTGTTCCTATTTTTCCATTTTCTCATATTAATCCCATTCCCTTCTATCCTTTCCTCTAGCCCTCCCACTTCCTTCCCCTTTGCCCATTTTCTTCCTATTTTACATTACCTATTATACATTTAGTCCTTATTTACACTTTCAGTTTTTCACACCAGAGAAACTGTTCAGAATTTATTCATGTGTGTCCTATTTATTTCACTTAAAAGTATCGCCTCAATGTGCATCCACTTAGCTATAAATGTCTCTAATTTCTCATTTTCTATGGCTGAGTAGTACTCCATTTTATAAAAAAACCACATTTTCTTTATCCAGTCTCCAGTTGATGGACATTTGGGCTGTTTCCAAGTTTTAGCTATTACAAACTGTGCTGCTATGAACTTGGGTGCACATATATCACTGTGGTATGATTCTTTTAATTCTTTGGGGAAGATCCCCAGCAGTGGAATAGCTGGGTCAAATGGGACTTCCAGTCCTAGTTCTTTGAGGTATCTCCATACTGATTTCCACAGTGGTTGCCCCAGTCTACACTCTCACCAGCAGTGGAGCAGGGTTCCTCTTTCCCCACAGCCCCAGTAACATTTGTTATTGGTTGATTTCATGATAGCAGCCATTCTTTCTGGGGTAAGGTGGAATCTCAGCCTTGTTTTCATTTGCATCTCTCAAATGACCAGTGATGTTGAACATTTTTTCATGTATTTATTTAAATTGAGTCTCTCCCAGCTATCAGGGAAGTGATGAAGAAGAGTGGCAAAGGAGACAGGTTGGATTGGGAAGACACATGAGAATGTACACAGTAGCAGGAGAAATTTAATAAGTGCTGGAATTGTTTGGATTTATGAGGTACTCTCAAATATGCACCTCTATTATAATATGTATCTGATGTGTATTTCCAGATAACTTAAATAGTAATGCTATGATGTAATATTTACTAATTTCCATGATAGAAGTATGGTTCTAAGCCTAATCCTCTCTGGTCCTGCCATATCCTTGGGGTTGGGAAGATTCAGAAGTACAGTATCCCTAGACATATCAAAGGATTTCCTTTGTTTAATCAATATCATCTATTACACTTTGGGTATGAAAGTTCAAGTCAGTGACAGATGAACGTAGGCAATAGGTTAAGCAATCCTGCAGTGCTGTGAATACGGGTGGGGTCCTGGAACACCATGGATGTCATCAATAAGTCATAGAACCCTGCTGAGGCCTTAGTGACAACTGGTATCATACCGACCAGGGTATCACACTGAGTGTTGTGAAGGACAGTGATCTGGTGAACAGATAGTGTCTTATTTGCTTTATTTTGGGTGTATACATTTAATTTCTTATCATTACTAATAATTCTCTGAGAACAGTCTCAGACTCTTACTTGATATGAGCAATTCTGCAAAGAGTTGAACCACGAAACGTAAAGAGAAGAAAAAACACCAGAAGAAACTCTTAAAATGACCTGTGAAGAAGTCAAAGGGTACGAGAGGAAAGTTGGATTTACAAGATGTTCTGCAGGGTAGAGCCAAGGTACTGGCCCATACTCAAGGCCGCAAAGTGGTGGACAGTTCTTCCTCAATCTCAGGGGACTTCTCCTATGAAGACACATTCTTGGATGCAGAACTGCACGACTCTCCAGAGGATACCGCTGAGACACATGAGATGGTCCCAAGTTCAAATCTGATGCAAGAGAGAATTTCTCCAGCTCAGAACGTTTGCCGTGCATCTCTTTTTCAAGCAAGTGCACTCCTGTGGACCAGGATGGTCCTGGATCATCCAAGAGGCTTTTAAATCAAGATTTGATGGAGAGGGAGAATTTCTCCTTCATGGAACATTCCCGTTTACCTTCCTCCTTGGCCAATAACCCCTCAGAGTCTGCAACATCTACTGACAAGAAAGGAGTCCTGAATGTTTACTATAAGCCTGTCCCAACGAAAAGGGGCATGGCTTCCTTGGGAGATACAGAAGAAGATTTGGAGCCCCCCACAAAGAGGACAAGAAGAGCAAGAATTACCTTTCCTGAGAAGATCCCTTCAAAAGCCAGCCTCTCTTCTGTGTGCCTAAGAGACGTCCTAACTGACAGTGAAAATGGCTTGCACGGGGAAGGCCAAGAGGAAAGGGAAGGGGCTGAGAAGCCACCTGAGAATCTGGCCCGGGATTCGGGGCTGGAGGACCTGTACAGTGGCTTCGGGTGCATGGGCTGCTAACAGGTCTTCCCCAATATGCGGATGCTTAAGAAACACCTGGAGGACGGGGTTGAGGGTGGTGCTTCATGCCTTAGTCTTCCATTTGCCAAACTAAGGAACAAAATAAAGCAAAGCAAGAGAATCACAGAGGGGGAGAATGGGAATATGACAACACCTGGAGGTAATATGGGGATACTGTTGAGGCTCTTGTTCCTTTTGGCTTTTTGGAGCTTTTTGTTTTACTATTATAATAAATAGAAATTAAATTAAAAAAAAAGAAAATGGAAAAATAGGAACAAAATCTTTGTAAATAGGGAGGAATGGAGGGGTTGAAGGGAGGGCTGGGCAAGGGTGAAAAATAAGAAACAAGAGAGATTATGTAAAGGTGCAAATTTCCACTGATGAATGTCATTATATTGTATACCTAAAATGTACCAATGATTAGAATAAATAATTGATAATGTAAAATAGGAAGAAAAGGTCCAAAGGGGTAGGGGTAGTGGGAGGGGCAGGGGAAAGGAAAGAAGGGAAAGGAAAAATGATGAGAAATGGAAATAAAGTCTTTGTAAATAGGGAAGGGTGGAGGGGGTGAAGGGAGGGCTAGGAATGGGGAAAAAATAAGAACCAAGATGCATTATGTAAAGGTACAATTCCCAATGAGAAATGTAATTGTGTTGTATACCTACAATGTAACAATAAAAGAATTTAATACAAAAAAAATGTCTTCTATATCTGGATGTTTATATCTTTCAAAAGAGTTGGGAAGTTTTCTATTATTATTTCATTTAATAGACTTTCCATGCCATTAGTCTGAGTTGATCTTTTAACCACGTCTCAGAATTCTTGAATTTTTTTTCGTAATTTCTTGGAGGTTTTTTTGGTATTGAAGACTGAACTTGGGACCTTGCGCTTGAGAGGCAGGTGATCTTGTTTTTTCTTTATTAGTATATGTATGTTATAACTCCTTGATCTTACTGTAAAGCCCTGAATTTGGGTCATCTTCCTGATCCTGTCTACTGATGAGACTTACCAGTGAGTTTTAAATTTGACTTACTGCACTTTTCATTTCCAAAACTTTTGTTTCCTTCTTCTTCAAAATCTCTCTTTGCCTATCGCTCCTTCATACCCACACTGTCTTTCTTAATTTGTTCAGCTGCTTATCTGTATCCTCTTTGAAGTCATTGATCATTCTATAAATTGGTTTTTTGAATTCTTTGGCATTCATCCATTTCAGTGTCTTTGCATTTAGTGATTGATGAATTGTAGACATTTGGGGAAGTCTTGTTGCCATGTTTTTCTTATTTTTTGTTGTTGTTTCTATGTTGAGATTTGTATATCTGTTGAGATGGATATCTTTTCCACTTTTGTTTAAGGGTCTCGTTAGTGTTCAGCTTTATTTTGAGGCTTGATCCTCATCACCACACGGAAAGTAGAAAACAAACCACAATAATGAGGAAGACACAAAGACAAATCACATATTGGCATATGGTAAAAACCAACTAAAAACAATAATTATACCACCATAAACAATAGAAAAGAAACCAGCAATTGTAATATAGAGTAAACTAAAAGGCTAAATTTAAAAAGATAAATGTCCTAGTAATCAAAATGGAGGGGTAGGGAAAGAAAATAGAAGAAGCAAAATTGTAAAAAGAAAAGAAAATTAAGATAAGAGGAGAAGAAAAGTGAAATAAAAATTCAATTAAAGAATAAAAAATAAAAAGAATTAGCAAAAATAACAGAAAAGATCATAAGAAAAGAAAAAGACAAGGAAGCAGAACCGAAAAAAAAAAAGAAGAGAAAGAAAGAGAGAGAGAGATTCAAAATATTCCTTCATGCCAAGGCCTTTGGATGGTTCTTTCTAAGACCTAAGGCAGTAGAATCCCTGAGATGGGGGTGGGGTGGTAAGTTGCAACTGAAACCTGTTGTGTTTTCTTTCTCACTTAACAAGCTTTTCCTGCCTAAATGCTGAGTCCTGCCTTGCTTTTCCTGCTGAGTGGGGTCAATAATCCGTTATCTGTCTCAGGGCTGTATTTGCTCCACAGGCTTTTAGAGTTTATTTATATCTTTCTCTACACCCTAAGCCACAGCTGCCCCAAGTAACTTTGCAGCCTAGGGGCTCATGAAGTTCCCTACTTTCTCCAGGAGTCCCTCTGTCTGAACCTAGGGATGTGACAAACATCCAAGCAGAGGTGTATCCCTGACCGCATTGGCAGTTGGGGAAAACAAACAGACTTTCATGCCAGAAGGAGGCAGTGAGGGTAGCCAAGCAGTCTACTGGTCTCAGTCTCATCACTCTAAGATTCAAGTCCGCAGAGAACCCCACAGGGCCAGCTGGCTTCTCAGCACAGAGGGTGGGATCACCATGTCCTCCACAACCTCAGCTTGCTTCTTGGACTTCTCAGGGCATCTGTGACAAGCCCACCCTCTCCCCACAACTGTCTTGTGGGCTCCTCCCACCCAGCCACTGTGCTAGGGTGACCCCAGAGACCCTGAAGTGTGGTTGTTCTGTGGCTTCCAATTCTCAGAGTAGCCCATTCTTAAAAAACCCTTTCCCAAAGTGGCTTCTGATTATGTCACTCCTAAATATGGCAGGTGCTGCAATGGATTTCTTCTCCCAAGCTAGCCTGCTAGAGGAAGGAGTCACTTTCAGTGTAAAACCCTAGGCTGTATTTGCAGTTTACAATAGCCATGGGGTTTTCTTGGGGCTAGAGCTGCCGGTCCATTGTTTCTCTTTGGAGCTGCTGACCCTCTCTAGGCCAATTTGTGGAGAGAGATCCCCCTACCTGGGAGCCAGCATTAGCCTTTCGGATGGTTTCATTTTCTCTATGCTATCTTCTGTTTATATGTGATTTTAGCTTTCCTGTTAGCTCTTTCTTGATTCCTGGACCTCTCCTTCTCTATCTCCTTGCTGAGTAGTTGTTTCCAAGGTGTCTCAGTTCCAGGTCCTAGAAAGGCTGTGATCGGCTTCTGGCCTATACTTTGCAATTTGATCTTCCCATACTATTTTTAATCCCCTTCTTTCTTCTTCTGCCCTACCTGACAGGGAATCTCCCTTCTTTCCCTCTCTCCTCCCTGCTTTCCTGCCTCTCCCAGGTCTTGCTATATAGCCCAGGGTGGGTTCAAATTTTTAATCCTCTGCCTAAGCCTCCTGAGTACTGAAATTACAGGTGTGCACCACCATGCCTTCATCTCTTTTGTGCACTGCTGTATCCATAGCATCTTGATCAGTGTTGGGCAAATAATAGTGGACATTAACTAGTTCAAAAATAAATTTATTGAATCTTTTAGAATCATGGGGTCTCCTGATCATCTAAGCTGTTCCCAACATGGCTTGATCTCTGAGGTCTTTTTATTACCTCTATGCTGCAATTACAGATGGTTGAGACATCTGTATTCCTTGGCCTGGAAGCCAAAGATACCAAAATGCAGATGTCTCTATTGTGAAAGACCAGGAAGGTCAGTCATACTGGGTCAAGGGAAGGTGGAAGGAATGCAAGAGGCCACTTCTCAAGCAACTTTGATCAGTCTGCATGAGAATGTAAAGAAATCTCTGTCCCACCTGCCCAAACTCTAGCCTGAGATGAGGCATCAAGTCCCACATATAGGTATCTCTAATAGAAAAGTCTTACAGCTTTATGGCCAGGAAGCTTAACTTATGCCTCTCATAAGAGGCCTTAGTTTAAGCAGTCATCAGGATGGAGCCCTCGTAATACCTTTGTCTAAGAGAAGCTTGTGTTTTAGGGGGCAGTGATAGGACTGGAAGACCTAGGCTAGCCCTGGACTTCCTTCCTTATGCCAGACATGAGGTTAGAGTGCAGGTACAATGTGCTATGTTGGACATTGTTATTTTGATATCCCATTTCTTGACTTCAGGAAAGAACCTTGTTCTGAGATTGGTTAAACTTTAGGCCTTGATGACTGTAAGAAACTAAACTGGATAACCTGTTTTCCTGTTTATTTTCTTTAAAACTTGGACCTTGAAACAACTTTGTTCTGTGTTCAGCATATCCCCAGTCCTTCCCTATCTTTATGCATGGATGTAGTAGCTTGTATCTAGATGTCCCCCCAAAGCCTCATGTGGTCATAGGTGGGGAGTTTGAAGGTGGCTGGATTAGGGTATGTGAATGTGGGTTAAGAGTGTGTTATTGAGATTAAGAGTACGATGCTGAGGTTAAGGGTGTGGATAAACTGAGTGGAACCCATCAATAGGCTTACAGCCTGGATGGAATGTAAAGGGAGAGAGGAAAGCCAGACCTGCTGCTGCTGCTGAAGCTGCTTGCTGCCTTCTGCCTTCTGTCTGCCCTGCCATGGACTCTTTCTCCTCTGCGATGCCCCTCTGCCATGCCACCCTGCCTTGGAACTAGCTGACTATGGACTGAAACCTCTATAAACTATGAGCTGAAATAAACCTTTCCTCCTTTAACTTGTAGGTGTTGGGTATTTTGTCTCAGCAATGAGAAAAGTAACTAAGACAATGGAAGTGCTCCTGGTACATAACACACAAGATTAATTTTGTTGATTGAGGGCCAAGGTTTTAGCTCAGTGGTTCTGCTGCCTGCCTCAAAAGCACAAGGTCCTAAGTTCAATCCCCGGTATCAAAAAAGCAAAAACAACAACAACAAAATATTGTCAATTGAGGAAGACCTTGGGAACATTTTTGTCCTTTCTAAACATAGTCACCCGACTCCAGCTCCGTGGACATGATTGCCAAGAACAGGTCAATTCTCAGACATAACATCCCATGGCAGGATTTGCTAACATTTCCCCAGTACCACTCAATATAATAAGAAGAGGAAGGTTTAATACCAATTACTAATGAAAATGAATAAAAAGATAACAACAAGGCAAGTGTAATGACACATGGCTGTAATCCCAGCTACTGAAGAGGCTGAGGGAGGAGGACTGTTGAGTCCCACCTAGGCAACTTAGTGAGACCTGTCTCAAAAAACAACAGCAAAAATTTATTTTATTCAGTACCAGGGATCAAACTCACCACCTTGCGCTTGCCAAGCAGGTGCAGGTCCAGTGAGCTAAATCCCCAGCCCTAAAAAAAAAAAATTTTTTAAGAATGGCTGGGGATGTAGCTCAGTGCAAAGGGCCCTGGGTTCAATCCCCGGTACTGCTGGAAAGGAAACAGTGCTAACAAAAGTTAATAACAATATGAGCTGGGAGGCATATCCGGGTAGGAGAACATTTTTAAGATCATTTCATTTCAGAATCAGATTCCTGGAATTTTGTCCTTCTGATTTTCCCCTTTTCTCTTTCTCTTGCTGACTTTCTCTCCAAGTATGTTTTTCTCATAAGGGTTTTTGTAATGATTTTGCTAATTGACATTATATTGTTGTTTTTATCAGCTAGAGAACTATTTGGATTGTTTGGTAGTATTTGCCTATTATTATGAATCCGTTCAAATATGTGCTTATGTCATATTTTCTCAAATATTCTCAGACTACGGTATGCATTAACTTTCTAAATGATTTTACACTCAAAGTTTCATTGCTTCTTAACATTATTATGCCTGTTGGTTTAATCCAGTGGTACATGTAAAATTTTTCTTTTATTATTGTAGAAAACATAATCCAAATTGTAATTAAAGGGCTGGGGATTTAGCTTAGTGGTTCCACCACCTGCCTTGCAAGCCCAAGTTTCTGAGTTCAATCCCTTGTACCAAAAAAAAAATATATATATATATATATATAAATATATATATTACATATATATACATGTATATATATACATATACATATATATGTGTGTGTAATTAAAGCAGCTGATTGAACAACACATGAAATATAGACTATAACAACCTCATACTCAGATACTACTAATTATAATTCAATGTAATTAACTCTTTTAAAGTCATGTATTGTTGTTATTTATTTGGATTGAAAGCAAGTATGCTGTGAGGCACTGGCCTGTCTTCCTAAGCATTTCGGTGCAGATGACAAAATGATACCCAGTTCTACAGTGCTATGCATGTATAAATGTTCATACACATTCGATTTCTTTTGACAGATTTCCTCCCTGTAAGAGGCAAAAGTTCTACCTTATCAATAGCATTTGTTAGTGAAACTGTTCATTTGGGTAGGGAAATCATGGAGTAGCTGTAATCCCCTGAGCTTTAATAAGCAGTTTCTGGGAAGTTGTTTGACTGCGGTAGAGTAACTATTACTGCAAGTTGTTATTATTTGATTAGCTCTCTACAGAAGAGGCTTCTTCTGAGATTTTCCATGGGTCACAGTCTGCATGTAGCCATTTATCTCCTCAGTTACAGGAGTAAACCGGAAGTAAACCCTGAAGTCTCTACCTGGGAACATTGTTATCTTAGGTCCTTAGGAAGCACCTTAGGTACAGTAAACCCCTTTCCAGGCTAGTTAGAAGTAAATTTCCCAGCTTAATTTGGGAAAAGAAAATATTTCTTCCTATGTGTCCGTCACCTCAGGAACAGCTCTTAAATATACAGAAGGTAATAGCTTCTAGAATGTTTAAAACCTAGTTAAAAAGTTACTTTTGAAATATGGCATGTTTTCTCTCATTCATGGAAAAATAAAAGAGATACATGACATGAAAGTAGAAAGAGACTACTAGAGAAGACAAGAGTATCAAGAGGTGAAAAGAGCAACAGAGCAAAGGAGGAAATGATTGAAGCATGTTAAATGCATGTACAAACATGTCCAAATGAAACCCATTATTTGGAATAACCCATGTGCACTAATAATAGTAGTGACTTACTCTTGCTCATAAATCTCTGCCATGACAAACAAGCCCTCTCAGAGCCCCTCTTTCCCCCCTGACCCAGCCGTACATGTACCTGAAGTACCAAGGGAGGAGAAACCACGAGAGGATTAAAGACAGCCAATAAAGACCTAGCCTTGGATCAGACCTTCAAGACTGAATAGCATTTTTAAAGAAAGAACATCTATTTTGAGTTAGTTTAGTTATACAAAGGAACCATAAAATATTTGGTAAGTATAGGCAAGAATGAAGATTTAAGGACTCAGTGTTTAGTAACTGTCTTTATAAACACTACAGTGATGAACATCCTTGTGAATAAATTTTGACTATATCTCTGATTCTTAGATAAAAATTTTTTTCTTTTTTTGGTACCGGGGATCAAACTCGGGACCTTGCGCTTGCGAGGCAGGCAGCAGAACCACTGAGCTAAATCCCCAGCCCTTAGAATAAATTCTAAGAGCTGAAATTATTAGGGCTAAGGTTTCTGAAACTAACCAGCTAAGTTGTACTCCAAAGGGGTCGTGCCATTTTGTCTTCATATGTGCTGTATATAATCCCCAAAGCTCTCTGGATAATCCCATAAGTGGGAGATATTAGGGTTGTACTTCCAAGTCATATTGAAAGCCACATTCGTAATGCGACTGTTTTCTTCAGAGTCTATGGAGCAATTATTTGGGAATGTTTTTTACAGTCAAATATGTACCACATGAGAATTCTTTCTTTACTTTGCTATCATCCTGGGCATTCCTTTTTTTTTTCTCTTGTTGGAAGTATTGGTTTCACTTAATTTTACCAAAACCTCAATCAAAATCGTATTCAACATGTATTAGGATAGCCGCTAAGTAAAACTACCACTAATAAAAGTGTTGGTGGGCTGTGGGTGTGTTCAGTAGCAGAGCTCATGCCTAGCAGGTATGAGGCCAGGTTCAATCTCCAGTAGTAGTAGGAAAAAAGAAGGAACTTCAGGCAGGTGCAGAGGCACACAAATGTCCTCCCACCTATTCAGGAGCCTAAGGCAAGAGGATCCCAAGTTAGAGCCCAGAGAGAGTAACTTATTGAGACCCTGTCCCCTCCAAAAGGAAAGAAAGAATGCATAAATAAAAAAGGCTAGTGGTGTAACTCAACGGTAGAGCACTTTGTAGCATATGCAGGGCCATGGATTCAATCCCCATTACCAGAGGAGAAGGAAGAAAAGGGGGGTGGGTATTACTGAGAATATGGAAAAATTAGAACCCTCATATATTGCCAGTGGGAGTGTAAAATGGTGCAGTTACTGAAAAAGTTCAGCAGTTCAGCAGTTTCTCAAAAAGTAAAACATAGAGGGCCAGGGATTTAGCTCAGTGGTGCTGCCACCTGCCTCGCAAGTGCAAGGTCCAGAGTTCGATCCTTGGTACCAAAAAAAGTAAAACATAGAGCTGGGCATGGTGGCCCACGCCTGTAGTCCCAGAGCTCCAGAGGCAGAGGCTAGAGAATCACCAGGAGTTCAAGGCCTGCCTGAACTACATAGTGAAACCCTGTCTCAAAAAGCAACAACAACTAAAGAGTGAAGTAAAACACAGAGTTTGTATATGATCTGGCAAGTCCTCTCCTAGATATGTATATACCAAGTAGAGTGTAAATTGAAGACACATGTCCAGACAAAAACAAGAGCACAGATGTTCATAACAGCATTATTCATAATAGGCAAAAAGTAGAAACAACCCAATGTACATCAACTGATGAGTCAATACAGTTTGTACATACATTAAAGGGAAGACTATTTGGCACTAAAAGGTATTGTAACATGCTTCGACATGGATGGAGCTTGAAAATGCTAAACACTGTGCTTACTGAAATAAGTTAGCCACAAAAGCGCACATACAGCAGGGTTTCTTTGATCCGAAATGTCCAAAATAGATAAATCCATAGAAATAGAAAATAGATTAGTGGTTTCCAGGGGATGAAAGGAAGGGAAAATAGGGAGTGGTTGTTAATGGGTATGGGATTTCTGTTTGGAATGATGAAAATGTTCTGGATTTAGCTAGTCGTGATGGTTGCACAGTTCTGTCACTACACTAAAGCCACTGGATTAATGGTACATTTAAAATCTCTATTGGACAAAAATGAAAACCTCGCCATGCAGCGACATGCGGGGGAATGTTTATAGCAACAATGCTCACAGTAGCCAAAAAGTAGAAGCGACTCAAATGTCCATCAAGGAGCGAATGGATAAGAAAATCTACACCCACTGAAATACCCTCCAACAAGGGAGTGAAACAAAATACTGACGCGTGCCACACCAAGGATGAACCTCAGAAACAGGCCAAGGGGAAGAAGCCACACCCACCTCAGAACTATTCCTAGGAAATGTCCAGAAAAGGCAGCTTTACAGATGGAAATAAGATCAGCAGTTGCCTAGGATAGAGGGTGGGAATGGGGCTTTGCTGGAAATGGACTTCGGGGAGATTTCTGGTGTGACAAAAACCCTGAAACTGGGTTTTGTCACTGATTATACAGCTCTATAAATTTATCAGAAACCATTGACCTGCACATTGCAATGGTGAATTTTATGGTATATAAAATAGACCTCAACAAGGCAGTTAAAAATAAAACTTTATCAACAGGCTTGGCTATGAAAGTCCCTTAGACATTCTCAAAATTCCTCGCTGAAAGGGTAAACATTTTCTACATGCCGGCGTGTCTGAGTGGAAGAGGGGTCACAGGACTGTCGGAGCCGTGTCCTGCAGGGCCTGGCCGGAGAGCCCATGGCCTAGATCTCAGGCCCAGAGAGTCCCTGGGGCCCTCAGGCCGCCGCCACATTGTGTCTGCTCTGTGTGCACTGCACAGGTGCGGGAAAGCTTGTGGGAGGAAAAGAACAACGCCATGAAAGGGATTTAATACCCTTCCCAGGTCACAGAAACGAAGACATCCCTCTTTCTCATAATGGACATTTCTCCTCATTAAGTGGAGATGCACACCTATCACCCCTGCACTCTGGGAGGCTGAGATGGAAGGATCACAAGTTCGAGCCTAGCCTGGGCAACTCAGTGACTTAGCAAGACCTCATCTTACAATTAAAAATTAAAAATGGGCAGAGGTTGTGTCTCAGTGTGGAAGCTCTGTTATTGTAGACAGCTAAATGAGGTAGAAATACTCTAGGCAGTCATACAGGGCTAGACCCCGAGAGAGTCAGTGCAGAAGATGAGGACACAACAAAAACTGGCTGTAGGTGCATCTGAAGATTAAAGCCACAATGACCAGATTTACATACTTCTCTACAAAGACTGAGGTTATTGCTACCACCCTTTTGAGACTTCCTATTTAAACAAGCCATCATTAGGGGTAGGCCACCTTCTCCCGCCCACTGAGACTACTAAGACTAAAGACCAAGACTATAGCTTACCGACCAAGGTTACTGATGTCATCCATACGCCCTTGCTACTACTGGATCAGTGTTAGCTAATGGCTGTACTTGTAATTGCATTGGTTGATTATGATTTGACCCATGTTGTACCCAGCCCTCAGTACTTTGCTCTATAAAACTTCCTCAGAAAAGTGGGCTCCTCAGCAACCTACTCGGGACCCCTCCTTTTTCTCAGGAGCTGTCCCCTATCCCCCATTCTTACTCCCTATTCTTCAATAAAATTTCCTCCTCTTAACCTCCATTTCTCCTTAGAATTCAGTCTTTGACTTCAGGGAACAGAAACTCGGAGTATCTGACATCTAGCAAGTTGGGAGTTACATGTATTTGCCCTATATCACTGGGTTCAATCTTCAGTCTCAAAAAAAAAAAAAAGTCACACAGAAAAAACTCATTCCCAGAGCCCATTTCTTTTTTAAAAATTTTATTTATTTATTTTATTGGTACATTTTAGGTATACAATATAATGACATTCATCATTGAAAATTTGTACCTTTACATAATCTCTCTTGGTTCTTATTTTTTTCCCCATTTCCCTGACCTCCTTATTTACAAAGACTTTGTTTCCGTTTTTCCTTTTCTCATATTAATTTCATTCCCTTCTTTCTTTTCTCCAACCCCCGCCCCTTCCCCTTCCCCTTTGTCCCTTTTCTTCCTATTTCACATTATCTATTTTACCTTTTAGTCCTCATTTACACTTTCAGTTTCTCACACTAGAAAAACTATTCGGTATTTACACATGTGTGTCCTATTTATTTCACTTAAGAGTATTGCTTCAGTGTGCATTCATTTAGCTATAAATGACTATAATTTCTCATTCTTTATGGCTAGGTAGTACTCCATTTTATAACCAACTCTTTGCTTCACTGATTTTTTGTATTGTTTTCTTAGTCTCCATTGCATTGATTTCTGCTCTGATCTTTATAATTTCTTCCCTTGTATGAGGTGTGGGTTCATCCTGATCTTCTTTTTCTAGAAGCTTGAGGTTCAGCATCAGGTTATTTGAGCTCACTCTGTTTTCCTAATGTGAATATTCACTGGTATGAATTTCCCTTGTAAGACTGCTATGGTGGGATTCAGTAAGATTGGGGGGGCGGTACCTGGGATCAAACTCAGAACCTTGCGCTTTCGAGGCAGGCGGTGGCACCACTGAGCTAAATTCCCGGCCCATGGGATTCAGGATTATTAGGAAAAAAACACTTTTCCCACCTCATTCCACACTCCTAACATATCCCCTCCAACAAATGTACCCACCTCTCCTCAGCTCCGTAATGACTGAAATTCACCACACGGTGAGCAGTCATTTGCAACAGAGGCTTGGACTGCATGCATTTGTGTTAGACAACCTGAGTGTGAATGCTGGCGCCACCACTTTCTAGCTGTGTGACCTTGGACAAGGTTTAACCTCTCTGGCTCGATCTTCTCATCTGTTAAATGAGGATGACTCTAGGTTTTTGTCAGGATTTAACTATGTTAGTATGCATAAAGTGTTTTAAATGCTTTCAGGAACATAGAAAGTGAACCATATGTATTTTTGTGGAGAAGGTCTCATAAAATCATGAGCAGATAGTGCCTTGGAAGCAGCTCCTCCTACATAAATGTCTACCTTTGTTTTCTTTTTGTTTTTCCGGTACCAGGGATCAATCTCAAGACCTTGCACTTGCCAGGCAGGTGTGGCGCCACTGAGCTACATCCCCAGCCCTACCATGATGTTTGTATGAGCCTGCCTTTCCCCTAGATGGCACAGAGCAGCAACATTCACTGCACTTTCAATCAATCTCATAAAGACACTCATGAAAGAGGATTTCCAGAACTGTTTCGGAAGGTGGCACGAATGATGGGATAAGTGTGTATGAAGTGAAGTGGAGTATTTTGAGGGGATTCATGGCAAGCTGTCTTACTGTAATAAACATTTTTAAAATTTAAACACTCACCATTGGTTTTCATTGCTCCTTGTATATATCATACACACAAACATACATGAATACTTGAGCCCATGGTGAGAAACCTGAATTGATGAATAAAAATGAATGGTTAGTTAGGAGTTTTCGGTTAGTTTCAAAATGTCAATGACCAAACATTTTTGTATACTTTTCTACCATTCTTATTCCTCTTTTTCTACTGAAAGCATGGCTCTACTTAAAGACATCGCTGTTCTTCCTACCTCACCAACATTTTCCTTTCTTTTGGATCATTCCTATTGGTATATATAGGTAGGCCGTAATGTCCCTATTCTTGAAACAGTGGAAACTTAGACTTTAGAAACGCTTTTGACCTCACAACTACCTCCAGCATCTCTCTCATTTCTGCCTCTATTATAGCAAAACCTTCAAAATAGCTGTGTTTGTCCCCAGTTCCAGTATTCCTCTCCTGCTTTCCTGAACTGTTACGTAAGGAGGCTTTGCTCCCCACCAAACTCTTCTTGTTGAAGTCAATAAGCACTTGTTTGCTACCGTACCCAGTGGCCAAGTCTAAGTCCTCCTTTCTTTCTTTTTAAAAAAAATTTATATATATATTTATTGGTACATTTTAGGTATAAAATACATTTACATTTATCATTGGGTGTTTGTACCAGAACATGATGTATCTTAGTTTTTATTTTTTCTCCCATTACCTGTGCACTCTTCACCCCCTCCACCCTTCCCTATTTACATAGAGTTTGATTCCATTTCCTTTTTCTTTCTCATAATTTTTCCTTTCCCTTCTTCCCTTTCCCCTTCCCCTCCCACCATCCCCTAACCCTTGGACCTTTTATTTCAAATTATCAATTATTCATTTTAATCATTTTCATCCTTATTTACACTTTCAGTTTCTCACACTAGAGAAACTATTCCGTATTTACACATGTGTGTCTTGTTTATTTCACTTAAGAGTATGGCCTCAATATGCATCCATTTAGCTATAAATGTCTCTAGTTTCTCGTTCTTCATTGCTGAGTAGTACTCCATTTTATAGAAAAACCACATCTTCTTTATCCCGTTTCCAGTCGATGGGCACTTGGGCTGTTTCCAAGCTTTACCTATTACAAACTGTGCTGCTATAAACATAGGTGCACATATATCGCTGTGGTATGACTCTTTTAATTCTTTGGGGAAGATACCCAGCAGAGGAATAGCTGGGTCAAATGGGACCTGTAGTCCTAGTTGTTTGAGGTATCTCCATACTGATTTCCACAGTGGTTGCACCAGTCTACATTCCCACTAACAATGGAGAAGGGTTCCTTTCTCTCCACACCCCCGTCAGCATTTGTTATTGGTTGATTTCTTGATAGCAGCCATTCTTTGTGGGGTGAGGTGGAATCTCAGTGTTGTTTTCATCTGCATCTCTTGAATGACCAGTGATGTTGAACATTTTTCCATGTATTTAATTGCTGTTTTTACTTCTTTGTCTGAGAAATATCTGTTCATTTCAGATGCCCATTTTTGAATTGGGCCTTTGAATTTGGGGGTCTGATTTTTTTTAGTTCTTTGTATATTCTCGATAGTAGACCTTTGTCTGAGATACAGCTGCTAAATTATCTCTTCCCACATTGTAGATTGTCTCTTAGCTCTGTTGGTAGTTTCTCTTGCAGTGCAGAAGCTTTTTAATATGATGAGATCCCAGTTGTGGATTCTTTGTGTTAGCTCCCGTGCTACTGAAGATTTGTTCATAAAGTCTTTTCCTATGCCAATGTCATCAAGAGTTCTACCTAACCTATCTTCCAGCAAGTTTAGTGTTTCTGGTTTAATATTTAGATCTTTAATCCACTTGATCTTAGTTTAGTGTATATTGATAGGTATGGATCTAGTTTTAATCTTTGGCAGGTTGAAATCCAGTTTTTCCAACACCATTTATTAAATAGGCTCTCTTTCCTCCAATGAGGGTGGTTGGCTCCTTTGTCAAAGATCAGGTGGCTGAGTATGTCTGGAGTTGTTTCTGCATCTTCTAATCTATTCCACTGATCCTCGGTTCTATTTCTTTGCCAGTACCATGGTGTTTTTATCACAGTAGCTTTGTAGTATAGTTTCAAATTGGGGCTTGTGATATCCCCAGCCATGTCTCTGTTGCCTAAAATTACTTTTGCTATTCTAGGTTTCTTCTGCTTCCAAATGAATTTTTGGATTGTTCCCTAGTTCTGTGAAGTATATTGTTGGAATTTCAATTGGCATTGCATTGAATGTATATAGTAGTTTTGGAAGTATGGCCATTTTCACTATATTGGTTCTTCCTACCCAGGAACAAGGGATATCTTTCCATTTCCTTATATCCTCTTTGACCTCCTTTTTCAGAGAGCTGTACTTTTCAGTGTAGAGGTCTTTTGCTTCCTTTGTTAGGTTGATTCCTAGATATTTCAATTTTTAGTTGCTATTGTAAAAGGAATTATTTCCCGAATTTCTCTCTCAATGGGTCTGCTATTTGTGTATAAGAAGGCTATTGTTTTCTGAGTGTTGACCTTGTATCCAGCTACTCTACTGAATCTGTCAATTAGGTCTAGAAGACTTTTGACTGAGTTTTTTGGATCTTCTATGTAAAGTATCATATCATCAGCAAATAATGACAGTTTAACTTCTTCCTTTCCTGTCTTTATTCCTTTTATTTCTTTCTCTTTTCTAATTGCTACAGCTAATGTTTCCAGAACAATATTGAACAGGAGAGGTGATAATGGGCATTGTTGTCTTGTTCCTGATTTTAGCGTGAAAGTTTTCAGTTTTTGACCATTTAGTATGATATTGGCTATTGGTTTTTCATAAATAGCCTTAATCAGGTTGAGATAAAGACCTTCTATTCCAATTTTCTGTAGCGTTTTTATCATGAATGGGTGCTGGATTTTGTCAAATGCCTTTTCTGCATCTATTGAGATGATCATATGGTTTTTGTCCTTGACTCTGTTAATATAGTATTGTATTATTATGTATTAATGTACAATTGTAATACCAATAATGTATTACATTTATTGATTTATGGATGTTAAACCATCCTTGCATCCCTGGGATAAATCCAACTTGGTCAGGGTGTATGATCTTCTAGTTGACACTGTATTCTGTTTGCCAGTATCTTGTTGAGGATTTTTGCATCGATTTTCATTAGGGAGATTGGTCTGTAGTTCTCTTTTTGGGTTGGGTCTTTCCCTGGTTTTGGAATCAAAGTAACACTTCTTCCAGAAAAGAGTTTGGAGGCCTTGCTTCCCTTTCAATTCCCTTGATGAGTTTAAAGAGTAACAGTGATAGTTCTTCTTTAAATGTCTTGTAGAATTCAGCAGTGAAGCCATCAGGACCTGGACTTTTCTTTGTTGGTAAATTTTTTATTACATTTTCAATTTCACTCATTGTTACTGGAGTGCTTAGAATTTCTATATCTTCATTTAAGTTTGTCAATTCGTATGTATCTAGGAATCTGTCCATTTCTTCTGTGTTTTCCATTTTATTAGAGTACAGGTTCTCAAAGTAGGTATTGATGATCCTCTGAATTTCTGCTGGATCTGTTGTGGCTTCACCTTTTTCATTCTTAATTGCATGGATTTGAGCATTTTCTTTCCTTTTTTTGATAAGGTTGGCTAAAGTTTTATTGATTTTATTTATTCTTTCAAAAAACCAGCTCTTCGATTCATTGATTTTTTGTATTGTTCTCTTAATCTCCATTGCATTGATTTCTGCTTGGATCTTTATAGTTTCCTTTCTTGTATGAGCTTTGGGTTTGTTATGCTCTTCTTTTTCTAGGAGCTTGAGGTTCTGCATTAGGTTATTTAACTGAGTTCTCTCTGTTGTCCTAATATGGGCATTCACTGCTATGAATTTCCTGCATAGAACTGCTTTCATTGTGTCCCACAGATTCCTGTATGTTGTACTGGCATTATCATTTACTTGTAGAAACT
Organism: Heterocephalus glaber; assembly: GCF_053883595.1. NCBI lineage: Eukaryota > Metazoa > Chordata > Mammalia > Rodentia > Bathyergidae > Heterocephalus > Heterocephalus glaber. The sequence continues at coordinate 17,057,689 of NW_028258156.1, read as the reverse complement.
GTCTAATTTCTTCTTTTATTTCCTCTGTGACCCAGTGGTTGTTCAGGAGGAAGTTATTCAATTTCCATGTCTTTGTGGGTGTTTTGCCGTTTCTTATGCTATTGATCTCCAATTTTATTGCAGTATGGTCTGATAATATACAGGTGGTAACTTCAATTCTTTTACATTTACTTAGATATACCCTATGAGCTAGCATGTGATCTATTTTGGAGAATGACCCGTGTGCAACCAAAAAGAATATGTATTCTGATTTTGTGGGGTGGAACACTCTGTAAACATCTATTAAGTCCATTTGTTCAATAGCTTGGTTCAGTTCTAGAATTTCATTGTTAATTTTTTTCCTAGATGATCTGTCTCTTTGTGATAGAGGGGTGTTGAGGTCCCCCACTACAATTATGTTATTGTTTATTTGGTTTTTCGTGTCCATTAATATTTGTTTTGTATAGTTGGGGGCATTCGTATTTGGTGCATAAATATTTAGGATTGTCATCTCTTCCTCTTGGATTGCTCCCTTCACAAGGATGTAGTGACCATCTTTGTCTCTCTTAATTAGTTTTGGTTTGAAATCTACTTTGTCTGCAAATAAGATTGCTACCGTCACTTTTTTCTGGGTTCCTGTCATGTGGAGAACTGTTTTCCATCCTTTTACTTTCAGTCTATGAATTGCCTTTTGAGTTAGATGTATTTCTTGTATACAGCATATTGCTGGGTTTTGCTTCTTAATCCATTCTGTAAGTTTATTTCTTTTGATTGGTGAATTGAGACCATTAGCACTGATAGTTATAATTGAGAGAAAACATCATCCTTGCCATGATGTTTTATTGTTGTTGGCTCTTTTATTTCTTATTTTTCCCTTTCCCTTCAGTGTCTTACCTTGCATGATGTCTTCTCTCTGTTGGCCCTCATGGAGTTGTGACCTTCATTGTCTTTTTCTAGGATATTGCATAAAATTCCTTGGAGTGCTGGTTTGGTGTTCATGAAATTTCTCAGGTGTTCTTTGTTGTGAAAGTATCTAATTTCCCCATCGATTTTGAAAGATAATTTTGCTGGCTGCAACAGTCTAGGTTGGAAGTTATTTTCTTTTAGGGCTTGAAATACTTCACCCCAGCCTCTCCTTGATTTGAGGGTTTGTGTTGAGAAATCTGCTGTGATTCTGATGGGTTTTCCTTTGTAGGTGATTTGTTTTTTTTCTCTAACTGCCTGTAGAATTTTGTTCTTCTGTTGGGTTTCTGGGATCTTGACTATTATATGTCTAGGTGTAGATTTTTTTGGTCATGGCTAGTTGGAGTTCTATATGCCTCATTTATCTGTATGTCCAGTTCTCTACTTCTGTCTGGGAAGTTTTCTACTATTACTTCTGTGAACAGTTTTTTTATGTCTATTGTACTTTCTCCTGGTTTTTTGTGGACTCCTATGAGTCTTATGTTATTCTTCTCTGCATCATCTAGCAGCTGTTGGATTGATTTCTCATGGTCCCTCACTATCTTTAAGAAATCTTTGTTTTCATGGTCCTTAACCACAATCCTGTCTTCTATGTCTGATATTCTGTCTTCAGATTCTCTTAATCTGCTCTCCATGCTTTCAATGGAGTTTTTAATTTCCTAAATATCTGTTTGAATCTGTTTCATGGATTCCATTTCTTTCTAATGTTGGGTGATCATGGTTTCCATTTCTTACTTATGCTGGGCATTCATGGTTTCCAGTATGTTTCTGAGCTCATCTATTTTTTTTATCTGTTTCTGCTCTAGAGCCTCTGATCATGTATTTCACTCTACTCACCATCTCTGTATTTATCTGGGAGATTATTTCTGCTTTGAGTTTTTCTAGAGCCTCATGCATCTGCTTTGTTACTTCCTTTGCTATCAGTTCAAGGTGTCCAGGTGGTTGATTATCAGACTTTTCCACCTCATTTCCCGCAGAATTTCCTTTTTGTGGCATGAAAGCCTGCATTTGTGCCTTGCTTAAATGTCTTCTCATTTTTGTTTTTGGTACTGTCCTTGGTTTAACTCCTGGGTTGATATTTCAAAATTGCTTAATGCAGGTATCTTTGTTGCTTGTGTTTAAAACCCTTGTGGGACGATTGCTTTTCAGAGGTGTCTTCCAGATATGGCTTGTGTTTAGGTTTTGAGGCTCTAATGACTCTGAGGCTATTTTATTTTCCTTATACCAGGAAGGAAAACTGATTAGATCAATCACAACATGTTAGACTAAATGATACAATCAGCAATACCATAGCATCAAGCGCAGCGTGGCATGGACAGGAACCAGGACATAGCCGAGGAGCTTCACACTGCTTGGCTGACCCATGGAGCGGAGCTCCAGATGCGAGTGGGGCTCCAAGCCAGGCCTGGGATCTCACGGTGGTGTGGGCAGGAACCAGGATGCAGCTGAGGAGCTTCACACTGCTTGGCTGACCCACAGAGCAGTTGTGTTGCTTCTTTTTGGACAAGATATTTTTAAAACAGAATAGTTTCAAGAGTCCTTCAGGTTCTGAAAACAATGATATATTAAGGAGCAAAGTACCTTTTAGTTAGACTTCTATTTAAAATTTTTTTTTTATTCACCAACGCTCTGTTCAAACAGCAGAATCAACTCTCACTAAGCTAAGCAAAAAGGGGCTTTACTGCGAGAGTGGGGGGATTGAGGACAAGCTGAAGATCAAGGCAGCTGAAGAATCACTCCACACCCTGCCCACCTGCCTTGCTTGCCCTCTCTTTTTGAAAATCAAAGTACCAGGGGGAGAGGAGCTTTTCTTTTCTTTCTTTTCTTTTTTCTTTCACATTACTGGGGATTGATCCAGGGCATTCTCACTGAGCCACATCCCCAGCTCTGAGCTGAAACTTGCCATCCTCCTGTGTCAGCCTTCCAGAGTGCTGGGGTTACAGGGCCACATCACCACGCCCGGCTGAGATAGGAGGTTGTGTTTTGTGATGCTGAATTTAGATTTTATAAAATTAGCTGAAACCAATTGGTGGTGGACCACGGGTGGAAAGGGAAAGACAGAGACCAGGAATAATTTCATGTTTATTTCCGATTTGCATAAATAAATCAGGAGGGTACCATTTCCTAAGTCTGGGAAGGAGGCCAGAGGACTAAGCTTGCTGCATTGGGGGAGGGTGGGACAACCGGGATTTGGCACCTGCCAATGGATAGTGAGGTGCTGGGAATTCTCCCAAGATGCTCAGTAGGCAGCCGGATGCAGGATGCACCTCCTTTGCCCTGCCCCAGCCCCAGAGCCTGCCTGCACTGTGAGCTCTTTGCCGTCTGGCTTCAGCTTAGGGTTGCGTAGCAGGGGAGCCCCAGCCCAAGCTCAGAAAATGTGAGGCACGAGGTGGCTGATTCCGGCCTCCTCCTGCAGGGCCGTCTGGGCTGTCACCTCTCCTGGCTTCTGTCCTGAGCCCTGCTCCCCCTTCCAGGCGCCCCGCTCCCGAGTGTGTCACTCAGTCCAGCCGCAGACACAGAACCGAGGGCAGTGGCTGTGGTGGTTTCATGCCTCATCCATGTCTAGCTGCAGCAGAAACCTGCATGAGCAGCGCCTTCTTTGTGAGGGGCACAAAGGTGAAGAAGTAGAGAGACTTCGGACTGAGCTCTAAGAAACCCTAAGTTATCTTCCACTGGAACAGGACCGAGGAGGACCAGGTGGGAGGAGCCTCTTCCTGCCCCCTTGTGCCCACCAGAGAGAGCGCGGGCTTGCATTGACATCACCGTGACATCACCGTGACCTCACAGTGACGTCACAGCAGCAGAGGGAGGGACAGTGCTCTAGGAGGAAGCCAAAATAATGTTATAATGAGAGAATAGAGGCTGCGTGACAGGATCCAACACCCACATATGCCTACAAATTCTACCTCATGGGTTAGGATGGCTGCATGTGCTCCAGTCATCTCATCTGTATTCCAGTCAGCAGGACACTTCCCAAATGTTGCACATAACACTTTTGCTGCCATTTCATTGATCACAACTTAGACACATCTCCCGCCAAGCTACTGAGAAATAGTTTTGTTTCTGATGGCTGTGTGCCCAGCTTAAAATCAGGAGTTCCAATATAAAAGAAGTAAAAGAGGATGGAAATTGGGACACCACTCGTAATCTATGCCAAAACTTACTGTTTTAGGACATTGTCTCCTAACCCAAAACACTCCTGAAAAATGCCTGGTGACATCAAGGACCCAATACCAAGTTAATACAGCTGGGGGCATTTCTAAAACCAGATCTGCTTGGTCCACAACCTTACACCATCAGACCTAGGAGAACTTGCAGCAAATCCCTGGAGCAGGGAAGGAAGAGAGACCAACCAAGGCACCTATGTCAGCGAGGTGCAGTGCAGCTCCCAAAGCTGTCCTCTCAGGGCTGCTCCTGACTTTGTGATGTAAAAACGCGAGACCATCTTGATTCATTGGCACGTTTTACACCCGGCTTTGGGCAGATGCGAGTGCGCACATGCTACCCCTGGCTGCACATCAATTTCCAGACAGAAATAAACTACCTGCTGATTCTTTCTCTACGTGGCTTATGGCAGTGCGGTGAATGGGGCCATAAATTTCGGTGGGAGATGAAAATTCCACAGTAGGCGCTCATCACCGCACCGCTAGATCATCCCCTCCTATAATAAAGAGGGCCAATTTTGTTTATGGGGCTGGCGGGGAAAGGTAGTGTTGGCCCAGAGAATTTGGCTCTTCAACCAGAATAAAGCAACAACAACAACAACAAAGTCTTAAGCCACATGGTATAGAAATAATCTCAAAGTCAGCAAGGGTAGAGTCCTGAGACAGGGCACTAGGAGTTTTCTCATTATGACAGAGCAATTTACTTGCTATGCAGGCATTTCATGGCTTGGGAGATCAACAGCTACTGTGTTTCTGGCAAATTGTCCTTGAATTCTAAAGTTATCAGAACCCTGACTTAGACACATGATGAAGAAGACAGCATGGTGAACGGAGCTAATAATAAGAATAACAGCAATCATGCAAGAAGCAAACATTTCTGTGAATGACAGATAACATCAAAAACTTTAAGCTGTCTTGCCCATGTTATTTTAATCATTATCTTCTTTGTCTTGCGTGTGTCCGGTGTGGTTCTTTAGCCAGCAGGAGTCATGTGTATTAGTCTGCTGTCATTATTAGGTCTCAGGGAAGCCTAGGTTATTAGTGTTCCCTTAGCCAGATGGCCAAAAAGGGTTGTGCACAGTTCTGCTCAGTGGGAGAATTAGTGAGTCATCGTGTGATTCTACCCATTTGTGTGGGCAGAAAGTAGTTTAATTGGAACTCGATATAAGTGATCAAAGATACTGCCCTGGAACACTTTTAATAGAACACGACAGTTCTCTAAGTTTATACAGTGGTAACCAGAGTTGGATAGTGGAGCTCTCCCTTTGGTTTCTGGTAAACTCTGTCCCAGTATTACACTGCTCATTGGTGACAACAGTTGAATGATTCACAGTGCCAAGTTTTGAATCTGGACGTAATAGTTTGGCATTTGTTGGCTGATTCACAAAAATACCATGGTGCCCAACGGTTTTCCTCTACATTATGTAGAAAGGGTCTTTAGAATTTCTTTTTTTGGGGGGTGGTGGGTACCAGGGATCGAACTCGGGTCCTTATGCTTGCAAGACAGGCTAAATGAGCTAAATCCCCAGCTAGAATTTCTTCATGAATAAGATATTTAAACTGGTTGTGGTAGCTGTATTAGTTATCTGTTGCTGTGTAACAAATTCTCCCACTACCTAGAGGCTTAAAATCATCCTGGGTCAAGAACCTGAATATAGCTGAGTTGGGTGTCTCTCGCTCAAGCTGTCCCTTAAGGTTACAATCAAGCTGTTGATGGAGGATGTCTCATCCAGTGGCTCGGCTGATGGAACACAGTCAGCTCAGGAGCTCATTCATGTGGCTTCTCATAGGGTTTTCTGAAGAGCTGACTCTTATCATGGCAGCTTCCAGAGGGCTGGTGATGAGAGAGCAAGAATGAGAAGACAGCAAAACAGAAGCCAATCTTTGTTATAACCTGATCTTGAAAATGACACATTATTATTTTGCTATATTGATTATGAGCTGCGAACCAGTAAGCCCAGAGTAAACTCACAGAAAGGGATCATGCAGGGCACGGGTCTCATCCAGGGGCATTGTTCAGGTTATCACAGAGCTTCCTGTAATTATGGCTTGGAGTTTTTTTTTGTTTTTTGTTTTTGTTTGTTTTGTTTTAGGGCCGGGGAGCAAACTCAGGACCTTGCACTTGCAAGGCAGGTGCAGTGCCTCTGAGCTAAATCCCCAGCCTGGAATTTTATAGTTTTGAAGTAATTCTTTGGCAGATGGTCTTAATTTTAAGAACTTATTGTACCTAACAGTGGATATGTGCTAATAAGTGAGGCTGTGAATTTAAGAATCTGCTGATAATCTACAAAGTATTTAATATTATTTAGGTTTCATGACCTATTTGCAGGCAGTGAGCTTCTGAAGTCTATACACTATTGTTTAGAGCTTCAATACATTTCGTTAGCAAATTCTCTTTCAGTGAATTGATAAGTAAACCAATTCCCACTTCTCTGATTTTTTTCTTGTTTTACTAATAAACAAAAATTAAATTTTATATGGTGAGAACTTGACTTGCTGCATATTTGATAAAATCAAGCTAAATGTTATACATATTTTCTAAAATGTAGGAAGTGTGTGTGCATGTGTGTGTGTGTATGTGTAAGTGTGCATGGCTTTAATCTCTAGGAGTTTATATTAATTAACAGGAGATGGGCTATGATCAAACCAACCAGTGTCATTTTCTTTTTGCCTAAGGAACTTCATTTCATATTGCTTGGAGTGTGAGTGTACCAGCAATGAATGCTCCCAGCCCTTACTTACGTGCTGTTTCCTTTGGATAAATCACCTAGCTTCACAGTATTTCATTTTAGTCTTTTAAGGACTGCCTCAGCCTTTCCTGCCCTGTGAGTTTTCTGGTGAGAAGTTTCTGTCATTCTCGTCTTCCTTTTCTATGCATAATGTTTCCTGATTTGTCTCAGTGCCAGTTTTCTTTATGTATATTGTTCGGAGCTGAGATTCTTTGTTCCTGGGGTTTGTAGTGTTCATCAAATTCGGAACAACTTTGATCATAACATCTTCAAATATCTTTCCCTCTTTCTTCTGGGATTCGGAATACACATAGCTTAGAATCCTCAATATTGGTCACAGTCAATGAGGTACTGTGTGGTTTTTGGTCTTTCTTCTCTTTGTGCTTCATGGATATTGTATTATACTGTATCAACTGTTTTTCAGTTGTGGTTCTAAGATATTAAAACTTTTTGTGGTGCATGGAGTTTCTCAGGCTGGACTTGAACTTGTGATCTTCTGGCCTCAGATTCCAGGCAGGTGCTGAAAATATTTTTTTTCTCTTGATTCTAGTAACATTTCCCTGATTCTTTGCATGCCTAGTAATTTATGATTGGATGATGGATATTGTGAATTTTACATTTTTGAATGTTTGATTTTGTTGTAGTCCTTTAAATAGTGTTGCAGTCTGTTCTGGCACAGAATTTCTTGAAATCAGTTGAACCCTTCACACGTTTCCTTCCTCATTTGTTAGGGCAGGTCTAGAGCTGTCTTAAGTGCAGGGATAATTTACTCCCTCTACTAACGTGGCACAACTTCAGAGATCTTACCCAATGGCCATGTATCACAAAACCTTGCTACTTAGGCTTCTGTCACACAGTTTTCAGTGCTGGAATGGCAAGAGATTTATTTGGGAGATGCCTGTGACAGGTAAAAGGAAGACAGAGCAGGAGGGTGCAGAAGAAGCTTTCCGATCACAGTGCAGGACTGACCCTCGGGAACAGAAAGGGAGACAGACCGGGGTGTGGGTGGGAGGAGCCTCGACAGTAGTCAAGTGCGGAAGTGGCTCAGGCCCACAGGCCCTGTCCTGAGCCTCAGACCAGAGCTCGCTGGGAGGGTCGCACCTCAGCTTGGACAGGAGACAAATCCTAAAGTTCCCGTGGCTGGAGGCCGCAGTAGCGGCACACGTCATGGCCCCTTTTCTCTTTGAAGAAGAATCTGAGGACCTCACTTCCATGGTCAGTGAAATCCATATGTATGTATGCTTTTTGGGGTCTGCTAGGGATTGGACCCAGGGCCACACACATGCTAAGCATAGCTGTACCACTCAGCTACTCCCAGTCCCTACTTTTATAACAACACCTAATGTTTTTACTTAAGATTAAGTAATAATGAGTAGTAATACTACAAAATAATATTTTTAAAAATTAAGTTAAAATAGCAATTATATTTACACAATTTGATTTAAAATTTTGGTAATCGTGTTACAACATGAGGACATGCTTACAACCCTGAGGACATTATGCCAAATGAAATAAGACGTCACAAAATGCCAAGTGCTGCACGATTCCACTTATATAAAGCATCTGAAACAGTCCCGTTCTTAGCAAGGAAAGAACACTGGTTGCCAGGAGCTGGTGGTAAGGGAAATAGGAGTAGCTGTTCAGTGGACATAGAGTTTAAATTTTATAAGATGAAAAAGTTCTAGAGATCTATTTATAAGATGCACATAGTGCCTGTAATCCCAGGACTTGGGAGGCTGAGGCAGGAGGATTGTCACGAGTTTGAGGCCAGCCTGGGCTACGTAGTGAGTTCAAGACCAGCTGGAACTTCATAGCGAGATCCTGTCTCAATCCACCCCCACCCCATGCATATAGTGAACACTGTGCTCTGTAACCTCAAAGTTACAATGGCAGATTTTGCGTTATGTCTTTGCTCACAATAAATTTTTTATAACCATTCATTATAAGTAGCATTTTTCCTTTTAATTTTAATAGAAGATTTTGAAACAAAAATAAAAGATCATTTCATTTTATTCTGGCCATCCACCCCACAAATATTAAGGCTGTCAGAGCTTGTTTCTCCCAGATGCTGACCTCCTTGCCCATAAGGCAACCTTGTTGGAGAAATCTGACCTTAATAGGCGGATTCTTCGCTCTACCTTGTGTCCCACATGATCTCAAACAGTGCCAGTGCCCCCTGCCCTGGCTCAAATGTGGTGACAGGGACTGAGGGAGGAACAAAGCCTTGCATGGCGGAGCAAGGGGGCCCGGGGCACCGGCATGAACATGGTCACGCCTGAAGCAGTGATGAAGGGAGATTTCCTGGAAGGCAGGAAAGGGGATTCAGCGGAGAGCCTAGGGCAGCCAGGCCAGACCTCTGGAGTTGTCATTTGTCATAAGGAAAAGCACACAGCTGACCCTGTCTTAAAACAGCTGTGGTTGTCACTGGAAGGCAACATCAAGCCCACCGTACAAGTTCAGAATGGGGCCCGGACCCTCTCAAGATCGTCATTGAGAAATCAGACCCACTTGGCTCTTTGTGCTGTTTCTCAAAGGTTAATGCTTGTCAGGAGGATTAGGTATTTGGGGAAGGTTCAGAGTCACACATCTCAGAGCAAATTAGTTGTGTGTAGAAAGTCCTGTTACTAGGGACACAGTGGTACTTAGCACAACTTTATAGCCTGCTTGAAAGCATCCAGATGGTATCGCTTATAAGCTGTTTGGCTTTGGTGTAGGCACCTAACCTCTCTGAGCTTTGGGTCCCTCATTCTTGACAAGGAGGGATATGGTAGTTCTTTATTTTTTGGTTTTCTTGAAACAGGGTCTCCCTTGCAGTTTAGGCTGGCCTTGAACTCATTATGTAGCCCAGGCTGGCCTCAAACTTTCAGAGATCCTCCTGCTTCAGCCTCCTGAATGCTGGGATTACAGGCATGTGCCACCACACCCGGCAGTGGTTCTTATCTCATTAAACATCAGTGATAATTAAATGCAATTGTGCATATGAATACAGCAGTAGAACAGGGTTGGCTCATCCCAAGCATTCAATAAATATTATTTATAATTATTGTTTCTTTATGCATGTAGTTTTGTTTTCTTCTTAGCTGGCTGCCTTGTAAAATGTGCTCATAATCAGTGTTTAGTGGGTGAGCTTAAAGGTATTGCTACTACCAGGGGGAAAAAAATGAACTCGGAGGTCTTCCAGTAATGGTGGAGGGTCACCTTCGTATTGGCAGGCAGAATACTAGGTAGGATGGATAGTCCACTTTACACTTCAGCTGTAAATCTCCCATGCAGGTTTTGAAATGATTCTTCTAAAGGCCATGAAAAGAGTTTATTTTTCATGCCAACTCTTGAAGTATGCTACAGAGGCTATGAAAAATATAAGAAGTGGGAGGCAAACTTCTTAGACGAATGTGACTTAGGATATCACTTCACAGAGCTATCACCAATGGGTTATGGTCTTATGTGCCTATATTTTAAAATCATTGGTTGTCGGTCTCAAAAGTGACACCCTGAAGGTGGCTGAGGGGTAATGAGAAGCGAAAGGTTCCACCTAACACTCCAAGGGAGCAGATTTGTTATTGTTGACCATTTGCCCCCAGAGACTAAGAAGGCCTGGGCCCAGAAGCCCCCGTGTCCCTTTGCAGTTCCAAGATGGTTATATCAACAGCTTCCCATTGTGGTAACGAATACTGGAAATAAATCAACCCACACAGAGGAAAGGCAGAAAAATGGGTGGAACTAGAAATCATCATGTTAAGCAAAATAAGCCAGACTCAGAAAGACAGGTATCACATGTTTTCCCCAATATGTGAAATCTATTAGGGAACTTTTTTTTTGGTACCAGGAATTGAACTCAGAACCTTGTGCTTGCCAGGCAGGTGTGATGCCACTGAGCTTAAATCCCCGGCCCAATATGTGAAATCTAAAAACCAAACCAAGCCAAGCAAAACAAAGCTGAGGTGAAATTAGAAGGGAATCTATTATTAGACAAGAGGAAGGGAGGAAGAGGGGTACAAGGAAGAGTAATGGGGGATGGATACAATCACAAATGTTATACGGATGCATGGAAATGCCACAGTGAAATCTAATATTTTATAAAATTAATATACACATATAGATGGAAAAGAGAGGAAAGGTTTGTTTTGGCTCATGGTTTCCGAGGTTTCAGTCCATGGTTGCTTGCACCTCATGCTGTGAGTATGGCAGAGGAAGTTATCCACTTCATGTCAGCCGGGAAGCAAAGAGAGAAGCCAGGATCCCAGAATCCACTTCAGGACACACCCATAGCCTACCTTTCTTCCTTCCAGGCCCCATTTACTAAAGGCTCCCGGTAGTGGCACGGACAAGGGACTACACCTTCAATACATGGGACTTTGTGGGGATTCAAGGAGCTTGAAAAACATTTGAAAAGATGAAATCAAATTCTGTTTGGCCTGCTTAGATTTGCTCAGCTGTATCCCTTCCTTTCTGGCCAACTTCACCAGGCACTGGAAGCCACAATCCCTCCCACTCACACTCATTTCCATGTGCCAATTCTGAACGTTCCCTTCCTCAGGATGCTGAACTAGCAGAGCAAGGTCCTAAGCCATGCAATTCCTTTCTTTACCTTCTTCTCAGCCCACCTTGGACTTCTAGCTTCAAGTCTGAGTAGTCACTCACTCATTGGCACTGGACATTTCAAAGCAGAGTGTGCTCCCTAGAGAAATGACCTAGCCCATGAAGCCTACGGGTAATTTCTCTCCTAGAAGACAGCCGGGGATCTGGGTGTGCTGTGTCATGGCACACACCAGGACCGCTGTCAGGACTCAGGAAACAGCTCTCAAAATAGACCTCCTAGGTCTTTTTCAGACTCAACATCCCAAGCTCCTTCCACTTGCTCATTTCTCAGGGCTATGAATCTCTTTCTCTTTACAGTTCTTATATTACTTTTGGGCCATGATGCCTCAGAACAGGATCACTTTAGGACGATGAAATTGTCCAAGCTAGCTGGGCATGGTGGTGCATGCCTATAACCTTCGAACTCAGGAGAATGAGGCAAGAGGATCGGCTCAACAGGCAACACCACAAAACAACAACAACAGAAAAGATGTCTGAGGTGTCATTTTAATTTTTCTTGCTTTGAAGTTCCAGAAGGAACTTGATGTCCCCTGTTCTTAAGAGCTTCTTCATCACACACAAAATCCTGCCTAAGAATCAAAGCATCCCAAATTTTGGGATAGTCAGCAGATTGATCTCCATGTCTATGAATGGTCAAGCTTACAGGACAGTTTATGGAATGAACTAATGAACTGACTTCAAACACACTGTGCAAGATTTTCTTGTACCGGGGATTGAACTCGGGACCTTGGGCTTTCGACGCAGGCAGCAGAACCACTAAGCTAAATCCCCGGCCCAAGATTTTCTTTTCTTGCCCTGTGGACATCTTGAACATCTCTTTCTAGTCTCTTTCAGCTATTCCAATAGTCTTGTTTTCAGGTATTGGAAACTCCAGTCTAGATGCAAACTTCCTTCATATTCCCATCTTCACACCCTGTGCCCAGCCCGGACGTGCCCTGCAGCCCCCCGGGCCAGCAGTAGGCAGGATGTAAGGCTGTCTTTCTAGGAGTTGGTTGTGGAGGAGGACAGCAGGTAAAGAGCATCCTGGCTTTGAACCCTGCTGGTGCTCTTTGTAGTCCTCTCAGATATCAAATGGGTTGGTGCTGAGGACGTCCAGTCGATAGCTTTCTCTCTGCAGCACTCCCGCCTTTGATGCACTGTTTTCTGGCCCAGGTATTGTACTTCCTGTCTGATTTCTCATGCACACACCCTCCAGTCCTGTTCCAGAGGCCTCACCTGGGATCTCCCCATGCTGCGCACTTCCTCTTGGGCACGACCCTAGGAAGATGGCTACAGTCCAATGACCCACTGTGGTGTCAGCTTGGCCTGGGGAAAACTATCACTTTTGTCCCCCATTTGTAGAAGAGCTGCTTGCTTCCCTGAGAGTCTCCTGTTCCTGTTCTGGCAGCTCTCCCTGTCCCCTACCTCATGTGTCCAGGTGAGAACAGACATCGATTTCTGTGTTCTGCAGTGGAAATTTGTAGGAGGTCATTGGTGTGGACTGAGCTGCCCTAGGCCCAACAGAACAAACGACAATAAAGTTCCTCACACTGAAGTCCCGTGCAGCTAAACTAAGCTGTTTATCTGAACTTCTGAGAAATCAGGAGCGAGATCATAGTCAGATCTTCAAACAAGCCATTTTTAGCTGGTATATAAGTCCCCTCTGCTTTTCTAAGGACAGTTTTTTGTTTGTCTTCAGCCCTTTTCTGCCAATAAAGCAAAACTCATCTGCTCAGCTCATCAGAGCACTCTTTCTATTTTAAGAAATAGGTGTTGCCTGATTCTAGAATCACATATAAAAGCCAAGTAAGACCTCTAGAGCTTGGTGTGATCATGTGCACATATGGTCTCAGCTACTTGGGAATCTGAGGCAGAAGGATTGCTCAAGCTCAGGCAGGCAACATAATCAGATGTGGTGGTGCACACTTGTAATTCCAGCATTCTGGGAGGCTGAAGCAAGAGGATTACATGATCAAGCCCAGGCCAAGGAATGTACCAAATTAGCAAGGCCTTGTCTCAAAATGAAAAATAAAAAGGGCTGGGGATGTAGCTCAGTGCAAAGGTCCTGGGTTCAAACTCAGCCATGTGACTTTGCAGTTAGCACTGACCAAGGGAAGGAGGCAGCTTCTGTGTACCCCGGGGAGTCTGGCAGGGAGGGGGAGGTTTTCTCTGGCTCCAGGCTGCACTGAGGGAATCCAGGGGATAGGTGATGAGCAGTCAGGTGCTGTGAAACTCTGGACTCGTTGAAGGGGAGACATCTATGAACTCATCCTGAAATCAAGTCAGAGTGAACCAAGTGACTGAAGAGTGCTTGATTCCCTCAAAAGAAAAAAATATATTGCCAGGGCTGGGGATTTAGCTCAGTGGTTCCGTTGCCTGCCCCGCAAGTGCAAGGACCCAAGTTCGATCCCTGGTACCCAAAAAAATGTATTGCCTTATTTCTTAAATACATGACATATGCCTTTGGCTTTTTGTATCTTACCTTTCACCAATCATTCCTTCAGAGAATGTGTCTTACCTTGCTTTTCAAAGGTGATTACTTCTAGACATCCCGCTATGTCTTAGCAATTATTCTAGAAATCCCATGCCCCCCCTTCTGGGTGCCAGTGGGGACTCCATGTCTTGGTTAAAACCCTTGCCTTCACCTGGCGTGGCTCTCTTTTATTGCATTGGGTAGCTTTGGAAGTCAAGCTGATATAGGGAAATAGATGTAACTCTCAACCTGCTCAATACCTGAAACAGGAGTTCATGTTCTCTAAAATCGAAGAATGAATTCTAGGAACAATGGAGGTTAAGAGTAGGAAAAATTTATTGAGAGAGATAGCTTCTATCTGAGAGGGACAGAAGGGGGATTGGAAAGTGGGTTGCCCACCCAGCCTGCTTCTCAAAGGTGTTTATGGAACAAAGCCGTGAGGTGAGGCGGGTTCAAGGTGGACAAAACTATGATCAACCAATAAGATTATGACAAGTATAGTTGCTGAGGTAATATTGATTAAATGAGGATCCAGTGGGGAAGCAAGTCATTGTACTTGTACAAGGCACAAAGAATTTCCAGAAAGGAAATGGGCTAGAGAGATTGATGTCTATTTAGAATATTAATCACTGCTCTTCATCTCTAGGGGAAGTAATACCTCTTCTTTTTATAATGCTAACCAGTGAATGTGCCTCAATTGTTTTTCTCTGCTGAGGGCCCAGCTTTGTCTAACTGCCTTATAAGAATTTCTAACTATCTTAGCTACCTGCAAGAAAGCTCCATCCCAGTGTCTTTTTCTGGGTTTCTTTTGAAATGGAAAAGACTGTGAGAGAAGGTGACCTTCGGATGTAGCTCTTCAGGGTTTAAGGGGAAGCTTAACAGCTGTGAAATAAGTGCCTTTCCCAAGTGATGACCCTTATTCATCATTAAGATTTCCTCAAGAAGTTAAAAATCACCACAGTTTAAAAAGGGTTAACCAAATATACAGACCACTCATTTTAGCATATTGTATTATAATGAAGTCCAAAAGTTAGAAAGACACGGTCTAATGGTTCATAGAGATTATAAAAATTTGCTCATAGGTGGAAGATTTTCTGATGAGTTACAAAATGGATTTCACTTACAGGGACAAATCTGTCTCTTAATCCTGGATGTATTGTTTTTTTTTTTTTTTAAAAAGCAGTTACTTTTTGCATAATAATTTTGACATTTTATCAGCATACAATTAAAATCCCTTTCTCTAGAGTTCTGGCTCTAAATTCTTGAGGAGATAGAAGCCCAGAATGAACCGTGTTAAGCATTTCAGAAAGTTAATTTGACAACTCGTGAGCGCTACCCCGGGAGGGCGCGAGCGGTGCGCTGCTGCCCTCTATTGGGATACCTCGGAAATGCATTCGCTTTGTTGGCCAGGTCTTCCCGGGGAAACCCCAGCTCCCATCACCGTCTCTGGGAATAACACGGCTTTCTCTACAACGCGGAGACTTCGTTCTTTCGACAGAAAAGCAGAAGAAACACAATACGCTGAGCAATGGGGGGGGGGGGGTGCCAATTAAATTTGTTGGAACTCACTTGCTGGGTAGACTGAGTGGGTTAGCCCCAAATGTATATATTAGAGCTTTAACTCTCATTTCAGTGTGCTGGTTTTTGGAGGTGGAGTCCTTGCGGGGGAGGTAGGTCTTGGAGGTGGAGTCTCACGAGCAGGATTAGTACTTTCATAAAAAAAGGAAGAAGCCAGATGCAGTGATGTGTACCTGTGATCCCGGCACTCTGGGAGGCTGAGCCAGGAGGACCTCAAGTTTAAGCCTCCTCCTGGGCAACTTAGCAACTTTGCAAGACTCTGAAAGTAAAAATATAAGAAAGGCTAGGGATGGAGCTCAGTGCAAAGGCCCTGGGTTCAATTCACCGGTACTGCCAAAAATTAAAAAATAAAAAAGGAAGAGATTGGGGTTCTTTCTTCTCCATGTGAGGATGCAGGATGCACATAAAGGTGCCGTCTGCAAACCCAGGGGCCAGCACCTTGACCTTGGACCTCCCAGCCGCCAGAACTGTGAAAAATAAATGTTTATTATTTAAACCACCAGCCTGTGACATTTTATTATAGCAGCCCTTATTTTTTTTATAGCAGCCCTAATTGACTAATGATGGGGTTAAAGAAGAAATGAAGAGAGAAAAGGGGAAAAAATAGGAAAAGCAAGTTTGGTGTTGCTCATACAGTCAACCAATCTGGATTGTTCGGGAGGAGCAAGCCAGGCAGCCATGGACGAGGGCTCTGAACTTCAGTCTGAGCACCTGTGACTCTGCAGCTGCGAGGGTGGAAGAAGGAAAAGACAGTGGAAAAGACATTTCCCCCATTGCCTCTCTGGTTTCCCACAGATGGAAACGAGTTTTACAAGCCACTGTCTCCTCCTCATTAGAGCACATTTAAAAGGAAGCAGACAATGGTTTGCTTGGTATTAGGCCGGGTGCTTGGATGTCAGGCCTCCTTTGAGGACCCCGTGATAAGGTGAGCATGAAATGTGCGAAATGGGGAGGAAAACACGCTTTGAAACAACGTTGATTCATTTATTTATCTCAATGTAATCGGGCAATGTGACCTTTGGAGATTATCACTGGTGTATGTATTGGAGTTGGATTTTTCCCCTCCAGTGGGGATGTTTTGCTGATACAGTCTTCATCTTCTCCCCAGATTCTGTGCCGTCACGGGAACACCACTGCTGGGTGGATGAGACAGTGACAGATGCCAGCTTTGGTGCAGAGTGAGAAAATTTGGTCTCAATGTGGCTTGTGTCCTGGACCTGGGCCTTATAACCACTCTTCTTTACTCGGGTCATTATAAGTTACTTTTGAAAGTTAAATTTCTCTCAGGTGGAAAGATTCCTAGGAATACAGAGTGGTGCCAAAGAGTCTTCGAAATATGTTTGTTGATTTTCTGATTTTAGTCGTGGGGCATATGGGTGTGGTGGCACACATCTGTGATCTCAGCACTCTGGGAGGCTGAGGCAGGAAGACTTCATGTTTCATGTCCAGCGCAGACAACTTAAAAACTCAGTAGCTTTTTCTCAAAATAAAAAATAAAAGAGGCTGGGTTTGTAGCTTAGTATTAAGGCCCTGGGTTCAATCCTTAGTATAATAAAAAAAGAAAAAGAAGAAAGAAAGAAAGAAAGAAAGAAAGAAAGAAAGAAAGAAAGAAAGAAAGAAAGAAAGAAAGAGAAAAATTATGTGTCCTGGATCAAAATGTGTGGCTCCCTGAAAGTCCAGCTGTTTTCACACTAAGTCTTATTCTATGGCTCCTATTCACCAAAACTCTTTCCTCCTTCACTAATATCAGTGAGGTGGTAGGGAATCAATTATCAGTCCACAAACTTCTACCACATAAACAAAATCAGAAAAAGTACCAGTGAAATCTGGGAAACCTGGTGTGCAAAGAACTCAGGCTGCTTCGTGTTAGTTGACTTCAAGTCAATGAGACTAAAAGGAGTATTGATCATCTACTCTACCAACAACTGTTTCTTATTTTCTGACTCACAGTGCTACTGTTGGGTTTGTATCTGACCACTATTTTGATCGAACAAGAGAAACACCAACCCCAGTCTTCCGTGAGGTCACTGGGAAACAGGATTGACTGGCCATTGTGCTCAGAGTGACATGCCCACTGGCACTGGTGGCAGTAGTCAGCACACGTGTGCAGCCACAGGGTCCAAACCAGTCCTGCTCTAAGCCAGGAGGAGTCTCAGAAAAGGCCTCTACCCCACAAAATATAAACGCAACTGTACTGGGGAAAGACTCCTCCCTGATAAGAGCAGGACCTGCAAGACAAAAAGGTTGTATTTGCCCGTTCTCATTCCTTCCTATTTATGGTGCTTTATGCGAGGCTGGCTGCCTACTCCTGGCTGCCATCTTGTAACAGTTTGCTGTTAATTCTGCATATGATACAGCTGAGAGTGGACCATAGCAGATGAGCCCAATTCTAAATGTCTCCTTCCTAGAGGCTGAAGCCTCTGTGGTGGAATATTCTGTGCAAGCCAATGGCATTTCAGCTGCTACAAATGGTCAGCAATCTTCACACTGCTGTCAGGAGACATATTAGAGTGTGGCTGTCCTACCTTCTACTAAGCCCCTTAGTTGTTACTTTGATCTCATAGCATCCTGGGAAGCCCAAGGAATAGAGTTTATTAAAACCTAAAGTCGTGGAAAAGCAGCCTGTATTTCCAACCTGAAGCAGGCCTTGAAAGGTGTGGGCTGAGGGGCATCAAAATCCTTCATCTAACATAAAAGGAATTTCCTTATTACCTGTTTTTCAGATCTGAAAGAGATTAATTTCTTGGAGTCATCTTCAAGTGTCCTTTTTTTTTTTGGGTAGCAGGGATCAAACTTGGGTCCTTGTGTCTTCGATGCAGGCAGCAGAACCACTGAGCTAAATTCCCGGCCCTAAGAGTCCTTTCTTAAATCACATGTTTTCTTGAGCAAGACCAGCATCCTGTGCTCGTGCACTCACATGTTAACTGAGACAAAGAGCAGAATAGAATCTTAGGATCTGTGAGAGGTCAGGATCTTCTAGATCACCTAGCCTCAAATCTTTATAGTTGAAAAGCCGTGGGCTGTTACTTTTTTTGTTAATGGAAGGCGGCAGCTGCTAAGTGGGACCCAGATAACCGCTGTCTGAACGGGTAAAGTCTCCCCTATCTCCAGCTTTCTGCTCGCTTCCAGGGCCAGAGCTCGCCAGCATGTCTGTGGTACTGCCCAATCGCTCGCAGACGGGCTGGCCTCGGGGAGTCAACCAGTTCGGCAACAAGTACATCCAGCAGACTAAGCCCCTCACCCTGGAGCGCACCATCAACCTGTACCCTCTTACCAATTACACTTTTGGTACAAAAGAGCCCCTCTATGAAAAGGACAGCTCTGTTGCTGCCAGATTTCAGCGCATGAGGGAGGAATTTGATAAAATTGGAATGAGGAGGACTGTTGAAGGGGTTCTGATTGTACATGAGCACCGGCTTCCCCATGTGTTACTCCTACAGCTGGGAACAACTTTCTTCAAATTACCTGGTGGTGAACTTAACCCAGGAGAAGATGAAGTTGAAGGACTAAAACGCTTAATGACAGAGACACTGGGTCGCCAGGGTGGAGTCCTGCAAGACTGGGTCATTGATGACTGCATTGGTAACTAGTGGAGGCCAAATTTTGAGCCTCCGCAGTATCCATATATTCCTGCACATATTACAAAGCCTAAGGAACATAAGAAGTTGTTTCTGGTTCAGCTTCAAGAGAAAGCCTTGTTTGCAGTCCCTAAAAATTATAAGCTGGTAGCTGCACCATTGTTTGAATTGTATGACAATGCACCAGGATATGGACCCATAATTTCCAGTCTTCCTAAGCTGTTGAGCAGGTTCAATTTTATATACAACTGAATTCCTGCACGGAGGAGAAGTAAAAGAAGCCATCTCTGTGAGCACAGCTATAAACAGTGTAGAAGAATAAACATGGTAGAAAAGTTTTTTTGGTGTTTATCCTTTTCCCAAGCCCTAAATTTCCCCCTTTCTATTGTTTGAATAGTAAAGTTAATATGAAGAACTAGATAGTGATGCAAATAATGTAATGTTTACTTTTGGTTCTACTCATGCTTTTTTGTACAACATTAAAGAAAGTGAACTTCTATTTATATTTTTTTAATTTCTCATTAAACTTTGAAAACTAAAAAAAAAAAAAGAAAGGAAAAGAAAAGCCGTGGGCCAGTAGTTGACACAGATAATGTACACACTAGAGCCAGAATCCTTGTTTCCAGATCTCCAGCCTAGCTGATTCTCAAGTGTGTTTTTTCCCCAGTGCTGGGGGTTAAACCCAAGACTTTGTGCATGCCAGGCAAGTGCTCTACCACTGAGCTATGCCCCAGTGCAAATAGCATAGTTTAAATGCCTGGAGGAAACTTGCTGCGATTTCTCTAGCTGGATCTGGAGTCGGGCTTGAGGCTTCATTTGAGTAGTAAGTTTACATTCAGCAGGGGGCAGAAGGGAGGTGGCGCCAAAGGAGGAGCTGAAGGACATTGGAGAAAGCAGACACCTGGCTGCTGGCCCGGGACTCTCTCTCACCTTTTGACTACTGGAAAGGGTGATTCCTTTTCTTTCTTTCCACCTCCATGTTTCCTTCTTGATAGACTGATCACATGCTTGTTTTGACCATTGGTCTAATGAATGTCATCACATGCTAAATTTACAGTTGCTTCACATTCTTTAAAGAAGCCTATTACTGAAATTTTGAAAATAAATCACTGCTGTGTTATTGACGTTTTGTGTATGTTACTTTTGAGGGATCTTCAAAAAATTTCTTAAAATGTTAGGTTAAATATTCTAACATATTCCCATATTTTTGTCAAGTATTTAGCAGTCTATAAAGAAATACATGCACCATTTAAAGAAATTCTGAGTTTTTTTTTTTTTTACAAGGGAAGAATTCGTTGCAACGCTAGTGGGAATCAGTCACTGCTTTAGACATGTGATTTTAAAATATGCTCTTCCAAAAGAGCACCTTCATAATTGTTTTTATGGCTTGTTATTGCAAAGACTCCTACACAGTCCTATTCCAAACATTTCTAAAACTATAAATCTTGAAATGGTTTCTGTGTTCTCTTGCCCTCTGGTGGCCAAATTGAGACCTTCTTTGAAAACATGTCACTCAGAGGCTGGTGGGGGGTCACAGAGGTACAGTTTCCCTCCGGCTTAGGTTTCAGTCTCTTCGTCAAACATCTCCTTAACAGCTGTCACGCCAGTGGTAAAAAGTCTAGCTTTAGGGCCCCCTACCCCTCCATCGCCTCCTATCGAGCTATCCATTATCTGATGGCTCCAATTCATGAGATCTGCCTGATCTCCAACATCTTTTGAATTTTCTCCCTGTGTCCTGTGATTAGTAACTTGTTATCGACTACACTATTCCTGAATTAGCTCTACTGTATAATTAACTAAGTTATCATATCAGTAAGTAAGCCAAAGGTGTATCATACTGTCCTGGTTATTAATTGCTCGGTGTTTATCCAGTGTTCCAGTACAACTGTCACCTCTCCGAGCTCACTGACATTGATCCTGTCAACTGGATGCAAAAGAGGCCTCAGCTGTGGAAATGGAGCCCACATTTCCCTCAGGCCTCCCCGGGTGAGGGCCCCTTGGCTTTCTGTGTCCTTGGCATTCTGGGGAGTCCTCAGCCCTGCACCGCAGTCAGGACAGGGCGCATGAGCCTGCTCTTGGCTTCTACTCATTTACATCTAAACCGAAGCCTGTACAGCTGGCGCTCCTTATGCATGGGTTCCGTGGCCTCAGATTCAACCAACGGTGGATGCAAAATCTTCTGAAAAAAAAAGATTGCATCTGTACCATCAGGAACAGATTCTTGTCTTGTCATTATTCCTTAAGCAACACCGAATAACAACTATTATATAGTGTTTGCATTGCACTAGGTATTATAAGTAATTTAGAGATGGTTTACAGTATATCGGGAGATTGGGTCAGGTGTGGTGGCGCATGCCTATAATTTCAGTACTTGGGAGGCTGACCCAGGAGGATCACCGCAAGTTCGAGGCCAGCTTGGACTATATAGTTAGACCCTGTCTCAGAAAACCAAAACCAAAATCAATCAGTCAATCAGTCATATAGGGAGATTTTTGTAGGCAATATGCAAATAACAAACTACTTTCTATAAGGGACTTGGCTGTCTGAAGATTTCAGTATCTGTGGTACCCCTGCAAGCAATTGTGGACAGAATCCAGTGGATGCTTTTATCATTCTATCCCCCTAGTTATGCTACAGATATATGCTTTTTTCTTTCTTTCAAGTTGTTCCATACTTTTTTCAGAGTGGGTGTGTGATGAGATTCCAGTTTGGGTGGCTGGCATTATTACCTGATGGGAAAGTGGCAGAAGTTTTGATTTCTTGTTTTGTTTCTTCCCTCAGTGAGATAGAAAACAAGACAACCAGCTGAATAGTGAAGGGAGAAGAGGATGTAGTCATCCCCAGGAGCAGGAGACAAAGGACCAGACAGTGTGCCTGCCTAGCGGCCCCTAGACAGGGCTCAAGATTTGCGGTGATAAATTTAGAGTCAGACCAGCATGATCATGGGCTTTTCTCTGGCTGTGTTCAGCTGCATCCTGTTGTGGTTTTGCTAAAGGAGTACAAAAAAATGTGCGAACCAGATGTGAGGAAAGTTTTAAAGCATTCCCATGAGGCACAAAACCAGGGAGACTTCCCTGTTCCTGGATTAGATGACACAGCATCACAGCGATGCCAGTTCTTACCAAGTTAATATCCACAAAGTAGCCATTAACTTTTTCTAGACTGAGAAACATTTCTTTTAAAGCACCTAAGAGAAAGCAACGGGTAGAACATTCAGGACTCCCCCTACCCCAAAAAGCGTAATGAACACAAAACGTAAGAATTGGCCTTTCAGAGAAGAAAGCATTCTAAGAGAGTGGTTCTTAAATACCTGGAAAGTTATTCACTCCTGCTTACACTAAGAGAAAAGCAAACTAAAAGTATTGAAAAATATTCCTGCTTATCCCTGTGATTAGCAAAACTCAAAAGCTTGCTGGTCTGCCCTGTTGGTGAGGCCAGCCAGACGGGGCTCACACTTGAATAAGGAACCACACTGGCTTTTGCCTATTGATTTAGTACTTCCGCTCTCAAAATTCTCTGTAATTGGCCGGGGATTTAGCTCAGTGGTTTCGCTGCCTGCCGCGCAAGCGCAAGGACCCGAGTTCCATCCCTGGTACCAAAAAAAAAAAAGTCTCTGTAGTTTAAAACAATATGAGCAGGAAGCCATTCGTTGTGAGATTATTTGTAGCAGCATAAGATTATAAAAAATCTAAAAATTCAGAAATAGGGGCAGTAATAGGGGGTCCCCAGTACCCCCCAAAAAAGGGAAGAAATAAAGAAAAGAAAAAAGTTCACTAAAGACCAAGATTCAAAATGCAAGATTAGATGAATAAATGAAAGACATGTATAGAAAGCAATCTGGGGTACGAAAGGAGGGGAAATAAGACTATTTCTTTATTTTTGTCAAAAGTAAAAGCCCTGGAAGTGTAAATTAAAAACCAATAGGGCTAAGGGCCGGGGATTTAGCTCCGTGGTGCTGCCGCTTGCCTTGCAAGTGTAAGGTCCCAAGTTCAATCCCCAGTACCAAAACAACAACAACAACAAAAACTGACAAAAACCAATAGGGCTGGGAATTTAGCTCAGTGGCACCGTGCCTGCCTCACAAGATCCTGAGTTCGATCCCTGG
The DNA here is from genome assembly GCF_053883595.1 of Heterocephalus glaber. Lineage (NCBI taxonomy): Eukaryota > Metazoa > Chordata > Mammalia > Rodentia > Bathyergidae > Heterocephalus > Heterocephalus glaber. The sequence goes on along the minus strand of NW_028258156.1, from coordinate 17,034,542 downwards.
TACAAAGCAAAAACAAAAAGAAAAAAACACCCCCCCCCAAATAAAATAAAACCAATAGGAATGGTTTCAGAGTGGGGGCTGGCAGGGGTCGAGGGGAGATGGAAGAGACATTTCTTTAAATATATTGATTAGTGTAAATCTTGTACTAATTTAAAAACTAATAATAATTAAATTAAATGGAAATGGGGGAAAGTGAACTGACGTGGGAAGTGAATGAATTGAAAACGAGGGCAGAGAGGGAGCACATGCCTGCTCTAGGTGACCTCCATATGTCAATTCCCAGGCTAGGCTTTCTCTTTCCACACCAACTATGGAGGCCATGGGATTTCCACAGCCTTCTTCAACCATGTTTGTTATCCATTCTCTATCTTTTCCCAGCAACAGTCTGCTCCACACCGCAGGGATTTTGTCTGTTCTGTTCTCTGATAGATCCACACACCCTAGACAATGTCTGGCACATAGTAGGTGCTCAATAAACATACGTTGAATGAAGAAACTCGTATAGGCAAGAAAGTTGTTCTTTTGGATGCCTGCATTTGAATCCTCAAAGCTCTGGCACTGGACTAGGACAGAAACTGCATGATACACATTCATATCTGAGACTGGATGTTTTTAGCCAAAGTACAAGTACGTTTCCATCCTCACTATTCAAGTATGACTAATAGTCCTGGCCTCTGCTACTGTGACTTGATCTCTGGCTGGCAATCCCCAGCAGCTAACACATTGTCAAGGCTTCTGCTGTGTTTAAAGTGGCTGACAGATTTACTCTCCTTTCTCGTTAGTATGTCCCCAGCCTCGAAGCTTTGTGGTCCTGTCAGAGTATCTCTCCATTCCTTTCTAGTCAGCTCACAAGATCAGGCAGCGACACTTTGGAAGCCCAGAGAAAGAAATCTCTCTTTACAAATGGCTGAATACAGAGAAGAAAATTTCTCTTTTAGCAAGTCTGGTTTCATGATAAACTGAGGAGATCTGCCTATCACTGAGAATAGTACCCACCTCCCGCATCCCTCTCTCAACATTTCATTTTCCCCATAAAATATAATAAAGTCTTTGGTTTACCATCTACTTCTTTAACAGTTTTGCTCTGAGAGTGGAACAAATGTAGATCTGGAGTCCTGCTTGGATAAATTACTACTTACCATCCTGGGGCTCAGTTTCTATAATTTTAGCATCTCTTATTCTTCTCTGTTGTTTTAAATATTAGCCAATATGTATGTCACATTCCCAACACAATGCCAGTTCTTCACTCAAGGGAGTTCTTAGCAAAAAATAGGCTATTTCTACTGAAATTTCCAGAGAAGAATGGTCAGAAGGAAATACATCCAACTGTGGACAGTCATTGCCCTGGGGTGGTAAAATGACTATTTTTTTTTTTTTATCTTGGTGAGTAAACTTTCCAGACTTTTTATAACTTGTAAAATGGCTGTATGGTAGCTTTATTAGTAAAATAATAATTTATGTAATCTCTAACAGTGAAACATTATGAATTCTCCTTCTACAGCTTTGTCTTGTTTCTCAGTAATAGCTAACAGCAAAAATCAAACTGAAATTGTGTCAGTTCATTTCATTGACAGCCAGGAGAATTCACATGAGCACATAGACTCAGAGCTTAAAAAATTAGTCTCCAAAGAGATGTGAATGAGAATTTTAACTAAGGACCTGATCTTTAGTACAAATGTTGAAGTCAGAACTTTCAGGACCTCATGAGCAGATAGATGGCAAGCCTTTTAAAGTGTTGGCCAAGAAAATAGATGCATCTTGAGACCATATGGTTAAGGGAAATAATCAGACACAGAAGCTTAAATATCACATGGTTTCTCTTATATGAGAAACCTAAAATACAAATAAAGAACAAAACGAAATCTAGATAGTAGGAAGAAATGGGATAGATCTTTAGCATATAGGAAGGGGACGGGGCAGGGGGGAGAGAAGAGAGGGAAAAGGTATAAAAAAATAATTTAGATGCGTTATGTCTGTGCATCAGTTCCCCACGAGGAGTATGACCATTATGTACTAAAGACATGCACTAATAAAAAAACCAGATAAACAAAAATAAAGAAGTGTGGCACAAGAAAAACTATCTTGAGATCATGGGATGGGGCAACAGGGAGGTCCTCTGCTGGGAAAGTCCCCTCTTCAAAGTGTCCCAGGTGGTGTGGGTCCTTGCCTCAGTGATAATGGAAATGAAAGCTGAGGTGACAACATGAATTTACAGACAGAAACTTTAACTGGAAAGTAGCAGAAAATGGGGAAGGAACTTCAGCTTCAGGAGAAAAACAGCTAATGTGGGGGGACACAGCTCTGTTGGAGAAGGTAAGATTGGTTCACAAAGAAAGGGAAGAGGCCACTGTTGTGAGGTTGCTGAGGTGAGCTAGGGTCTGATTGGTCTTTATTCAGCTCTAGTTGCACAGCTCCAGAGGAGTCCTTATGGGTTGAGGGGTCATCTGATCCATTTCCCATGAGATGATTGCTCCTGCTTAAGGCTGGGGGTGGGGGAACCTCAGTTCTGCAGAAGCTCAGCTAGAATCCAAGGCAACCGTAGGTTTAGGGCAATGACTGGAGACCTCTCGACACCTATCCCAGAGGGTGCAAATGGTGACTATCTCTGCAAATCTTTTATCTTGGTGTTCTTAGTGTTGAAGGGGAAATAGTATAGAGAAATTTAGTACTAAGAAACCGTAAGTGTCTTACAATAGATATTCCTTAAATTATTCACACATCTGTATGGTGAGCAGAGCAGGGATCTGACTCAAAGTTTTTCGTTTTTGTTTTTGTTTTGGTACTGGGGATTGAACACGAAACCTTGCGCTTGTGAGGCAGGCGCCAGAACCACTGAGCTAAATCCCTGGCCCCACTGACTCAAAGTTTTAAGGGAACAAAGGAGAAATAAAATGAAGCAGAGATGCAAAGCTTCATCGTATTTTTAGTTGCCCATTGGGCATCTGGAGACCCAAGGGCAGAGTCATTGTTTTTTAGCAGAAGCAGCTTTTAAGTCCTTGACTTCTCTAAAATGACACATAAATCACGCTAGTAAGAAGTTAAGAGCCCAGGAGTTTGTTCTGCAACTCCAACAGTTTTATTTACTCATGTAGTTTACTCTTGGAGACCTCATGCCGGAGACATCCTTGCTTTAATGGTATACCTGGCTTTTGAGGTCAATAAGATTGTTCAGGAGAGTGAGGGATAGGAATACATGGAATACATGCCATACTTTTTTCTTTGTACTGGGGATTGAACTCCGGAACTTGCACTTGAGTATGCCATACTTTAAATGGTTAACAGGTCCTGAGTGAAAGCCCAGAAGTGTACCCACCCTTTGATCTCATGGTGGTCTCTGATTGTCTCAAAAGGAGCTGGAGGGTCACGCATGGAGCAGGGAGGGGTGAAATGCTCAGCCAGACCACAGCTACTCTCCATGAGCAGCATGGAGAAAGGTGTCACAGCCAAGCGGTGTGAAGCTTCCCAGTGGGGTGGCTCTTGTTTGCATCACCTGAGAGCAGGAAATACTGGTTGGCTGAGAAAGTGCTGTCTCAGGGATTGGTCACCAGAAGGAGAAGGAAGTGGTCAAGATAGTGGCTGCTCTTCTCCGAAGCACCCAACCCTGCCCAGGTCCTGTCTCTTGCAGGGGCTGAGGTCAGAGTTGCGAGAGGAACAGTGGGGCCGGAGTAGGCATTTGTGACCACTCAGTCCTCACTCCTGAGACTGCCAACGGCGCTACATTTCTTTTTTTTTTTTAATGTTTTTTTAAATTAAATTCTTTTATTGGTACATTGTAGGTATACAACACAATTACATTTCTCACTGGGAATTGTACCTTTACATGATGCATCTTGGTTCTTATTTTTTCCCCATTCCTAGCCCTCCCTTCACGCCCTCCATCCTTCCCTATTTACAAAGACTTTATTTCCATTTTTTCCATTTCTCAGCATTTTTCCTTTCCCTTCTTTCCTTTCCCCTGCCCCTCCCACTACCCCTACCCCTTTGGACCTTTTCTTCCTATTTTACATTATCAATTATTCATGCTAATCATTGGTACATTTTAGGTATACAATATAATGACATTCATCATTGGAAATTTGCACCTTTACATAGTCTCTCTTGGTTCTTATTTTTCACCCTTGCCCAGCCCTCCCTTCAACCCCTCCACTCCTCCCTATTTACAAAGATTTTGTTCCTATTTTTCCATTTTCTCATATTAATCCCATTCCCTTCTATCCTTTCCCCTAGCCCTCCCACTTCCTTCCCCTTTGCCCCTTTTCTTCCTATTTCACATGACCTATTATACATTTAATCCTTATTTACACTTTCAGTTTCTCACACCAGAGAAACTATTCGGAATTTATTCATGTGTGTCCTATTTATTTCACTTAAGAGTATAACAGGGCTACATTTCACAAGTGAGGAAACTGGACAGAAACATGGGGCTGGAAGTGGTACATTCAAGACCTCAGAAGCTAAGTCTTTCAGCTGATCCAGGTTCCCCAGTTAGTAAAGATGCTGAAAGGCACCTCCTTCATTGCTCCTTTTGTGACAGTGCTAACCAGGTCTGTAACTCACCATGTCTGCTGCTTACCGCAGAGCTGTACACCCCAAAGTTAGATTCATCTCACATTTCCACAGTGTAGAGCAAGAGTCTGTTGGCTACCAAAATTGTTTATTATAGGGAGAATCTACAGCAAAGGAGACACAGCAAGTCATCTTTAGAACTCTGGCGGCACCGTTGGATAGCACAGGTGAGATCAAGAAATGAACTAAGGGGCCAGGGATTTAGCTCAGTGGTTCTGTCGCCTGCCTTGCAAGCACAAGGTCCCAAGTTCGATCCCTGGTACCAAAAAAAAAAAAAAAAAGAAAAGAAAAGAAAAAAGAAATGACCTAAGATGTGTGCTCCATTTAGCTTCTAGATTACACATCTAATTTTCCCTGTTACCTTTATTTCATCAGTTCCAATATATCATTATTTCCACTTTCTGCAGGTCTTCTGTTTGCTTCCTTCTTCCTGCCATTTGAGTCTTTTAAAAGAATCTGAGCAATGTTCTCAGGAAAATTAGACACCTTTTTCTGCCCAGGGCATCCCCTGCTTCAAAAGTGGAAATTCCCAGTTGTCTGTGAGAGTACCTACCCTTCTAGCTCTGCCTCAAGAACTGAGATCAGGAGGCTCCTGCCCAGAGAGGGAAAATAACCAGCTGGATCAGTGAGTGAGAGAGGAGAGCAGAAAGAGGATTGAGACAAAGAGAAAGTCAGCTCTAAGTGGGTCAGGAGACCAGAGGGAGGCAGCAGGCCCTGGAATGGTCTCTGGGAGATGGCAGCAAGGAGGGTTTCAGTCCCGCCTCACTCCACCCTACCCTGGACAGAGTGACTCAGCACTTCCTATTATTATGAAGGCCAACCCCAAGAGGCCCTACCAAGGCTGACTGAGGCGCCAGCAACTGTTCTCCTCCTGGCTCCTGGTTCATTCTAGGTCTGTAAAGCAAAAGGTTGTCTCAGAAGGGGTGTGTGGAACTCATTCTAGTGTTTGAGGTGCCTTTACTACTTTTGATTTTTTTTTTTACTTGAGCCAACATCTGGAACTGGTCAGGCTTTGGGTTGATGCCAGATGCTCTATCTGATAGGATTGTCTCATGATAATTAACGTTTATTGGTGATCGTTGGGCGCCTGACATTGTGTGAAGAACTTTATGAGGACATCTTATGTAACTCTCAGAAGCTGACCGCAAGGTAAGGATTACTGTCTCCATTTGCAGAAGAGAATATGGAAGCTTAGAGGTGAAAATTGCTCAAGGGGGAGACTCAATCTTTTTGACCTAAGAGTCCGTGCTCCTATCCTATGCTCACTAGTGATCATAAACAAGAGTATGTGGAGAGAATTGAAAGCAAACAGTGGGCCAAAAAGGTGATGAAGAGGAGAGATTAGAGAGAGGGCAGCGTAAGTTGTTCATAGAAAATCAAGGCAGCTAAGATCACTGGCCCTGCGCAAGTAGGTGAGGTGCTTCTTAGAGGATTACTGACCTTCCTAACATCTCTTCAAGTGGGACATTTTGTTATCTCCATTTTCCATGTATGTGATCCATGGGTTTATGGGTTGAATCTGGATTCTTCTGGCCCCCAGGGGACGGGAGTATATCTAGTGTGAGTGGAGCGGTGGCCTTCACCCTGTGTACCCCATCACCCATTCTCCCTGAAATTCTCAGTCTCAAGCGCCGGGGTAAGGCAGCAGAAGCTGGGCATTATCTTCTGAAGGCTCTTGCTGAAGTATACACACTGTGTACATTTTAAATCAGACTCTCTGAAGGCAAGGGCTTTGTCTTGTTTGCTTGTAGAATCTTAGCTGTGAGAACATAGAAGGTGATCTCTATTTATGTACTGAATGAAGAATATGTAAATACGCTTTTATTTTGTTGATTTCTTTTTTTTTTTTTTGGTACTGGAGATCGAGCTTGGGTCCTTGTGCTTTTGAGGCAGGTGGCGGAACCACTGAGCTAAATCCCCGGCCCAAGAATATGTAAATAAATGAAAGAGATGGGAGGGGACAGGGTGTCTCTCTTCCTTGTGTACTTTTTTGGACACTTTTTCTTGTCTAGCTGATTCACTGACTTTGATGATTAGAGATAGGGAGAAATGGTTCACAGGTAATTTGGGGGGATGATTCATAGGTAAATTTTGTGACTTTTATTTTTTCCTGTGGTAGGCTTAGGAATGGGAAAGTTTGGAGCTTGGGGCTCCATAGTGGGCAAACCTGCAGAGCTGGTGGGTATGATAAACTTCCCGGTCTCACTTCCTCTGCCTTCTGTCAGTGTCTCCATACTGTACTATGCTCCTTCCTTCCAACTGCACAAGAAAAGCACCTTCTTGACTTAGCAAGGGAAAAATCTCCAGGTTTAGGCCTCTGACATTTTTAATCTTGCTTTCCTCTGACATCTTCAAATAAGCTCAGGTATTTCCCCTTCAGGAAAAACAAAACAGGGCCGGGAATTTAGCTCAGTGGTTCCGGCCCCTGCCTTGCAAGTGCAAGGTCCCGAGTTTGATCCTTAGTACCAAAAAAAAAAAAAAAAATCATGACAGAAGGAAAAACATAACAAAAAACTTCTGTAACTGTCGTTCTTTTAAGTTGCCATCATATTTCTAGTCTTCTATTTTACTGTTAAACTTGAATAAATGGGCTGTAGTTTTAATCTCTATTTGTTTGTTGCCCAATAACTTTTAATTCCCTTGAAATCTGGCTTCTTCTGCTACTATTTTACTAAAATGTTCTGTCTCTCTATTGTAGAAATGAAACACTTTACATCAGACCACTAGTTGTCCCTGGTAGTCCTCTCTCTTCTTCCTTTCATGGATAAAACTCTTCCACGCAGGCTGGGGATTTAGCTCAGTGGTTCTGGCGCCTGCCTCGAAAGCACAAGGTCCCGAGTTTAATCCCCGGTACCAAAAAAAACAAAACAAAACTCTTCCACATGTTCGCTGGGCATATGGATGCTCAACTAGAGACTGCCTCCCTCACGGCTAGGTATGGGCATCTGGCCAGGAACAACTTCAGAGTTCCCTAATGCTGACAACTTGTTCTGTTCTTCCTCTTTGGTTCTCACTGCTGCTTGGAAGTGTCACCAGCTGGTGTGGATTCTTAGCTTCATGTAAGATAGAAATCAGACATGGGCTGGTTCTTGAGCCTGCTGACAACCCTCATGCTGTCTACCCTCTTCTTTGGGCAGATTTGGTGTGTGTGTGGGGGTCCCTGCATAGGCTTCTGAGATGTTTTTAGAAGGATTCTTGCACAACTTGTAGTGTTAACAGCTCTGGGCTTTGAGCACCAGTAACTACCAGCTCTTTTAGTGTTAACAACGCTGAGCTTTGAATGCCAGTGGCTATCAGATTGTTTCGTGTTAGTGGCTGTCCTTGCCACTTGGAGTAGCAGCTACTGGCAGGCCTCTGGAACTCATCTGGCCACTGGAGATGACAGCTGCTGGGAATTCCCCGTCACTTTCCATTGTTCTCTGGTGCTGATCATCATTTGGCACCTGCAACTTTTGGGGTTACCAGCTCTTAGGATACCAGCTCAACATGCTCTATTCAAGACAGAAATAATGAATAGGCAAAAATGTACCATCTGGAAGAAACTTTAAGGAGAAACAGTACACAGCTTGAGTGTACTCAGGTTGTAAGGGGTTTTTTTATATAGGAAAAAAGGTAGCTCATATGAGTGCAGTGTCAGACTTTCTGCTCCTTCATGGACGGAGAAGGGGCCCCTTGTGGTTGTAATTGAGGAGGGCTACAGAGGGGTGGAGTCATCTGGAGAGGCTGCAGGGTAGAGTGTTCTGGGATAGGCCCATGTCCAAAGCCAGCTGCAGCTGAAGCAAATGTCTCTGTGGGGCACTGATGGACTCAAACTGGCTACGAGGCATTTGGGGCATCTACAGAAGAAAAACGAAAAGTGTCTCTTAGGGAAGGTTGGGCCTTTCTCTCCTGTCCGAAGCTGTGTTGCAAATGGGTGTCAGATGGCACAGCCAGCTTGTTGAGGCCTGCAGTGCTGTCCCTGGAGCCCTGGACTGGTCACCTTTGAGTCTTTACACGAGAAAGAAAGAAACATATACTGTATTTCCATCATTCTATGTTGGGGTCTTATTTAGAAAGTAATAGGAATTTGTACAGAAACTTACTTGCTGATAACTAGAAAGATGACAACAAAAAAATCCTGTCAACCTTCCTACTTTTCTTATTATTCTTAATGCCTTTTCTTATTATCCTCTTATTGCCTTTTTTAACCTACTGTAAGCCTGGGCATTTCTCAGATCGAAATTCTCTGCTCTTTTGCCTCTCTATACTCTGTCACTAATTCATACATTCATTCAAAAATACCTGGTGAGGACCTATGTTCGGCTAAGTGCTGGGGATACAAGAATGAATCAGGGTGGCTCCTGTCTCCAAAGGGCTCACAGTTGGAGAGGAGAGGGAAGGTAAATACAGGCCAGGACTTTTAATATAGTGTTCTGAGTGTCTCCATAGAGCTCTGCACGTGAGGCTACAGAGGGAGACACCTGACTGCCTGGTCAGTGTGAAGGGCTGGGTGTTACAAAGATTTCCAGGAGAAGGCGAGCCTTTAAGGGAAGGCATAAAGGAGAAGGGGTGAGGGAAAAGGAAAGTTGATTCTAAACCAAGAGATCATCCAGGAACCAAAAACCTAGACTTGAGAACTTTCGAGGTATTTGCAAAGAACTGCAAGCAGTGTGGCACTGATGCGTGGAAAGGGCTAAGCCTGGTGCTGAGAGGTCTTGTGCCATCTACAGAGTACTCTGGGTGCTTGGGTGAAGGACAGCTTTCTGAGGGGTCAGCAGGGTGGAAACAGGGAGCCACTTGGGAGACTACTTGTGGGAGTGATAACCTATTTGAGGTGGCTGCTCTTAGATAGTGGCTCTAATAATAAAGACGGAAATGAGTTTGAGAAATGTTTAGGAAATGAAGTGGGTGTGACACAGTGACTGAAGAGGAAGCAAGAGGAAGGTGATTGCTGGGGTTCTAGCATGGGAGGCTGGACAGCCAGGGCCACTGTGTTAGTGGCTTCTGCCACAACACTCCTTTTGGGAGGCCATTGCCTGTGAAGGTGAAGAGCTGTAACCTGCAGGCAGCTTCCTTGAAGGGCCCAGGGCAGGGCTCTGTGAGGGGCCCTAACAGCATTGCCTTCTAACGTCTGTATTTTTTCCTAACAAGGGTGCACACCCACTTTAAGCTGGTGTGAGCTGCAGACACAGCACCTGCATCTGCTCTTGCCCATTCCCGTTCTGTGTCAGGTAAAAGGGCTGAAGACCAAGACCAGACCAGGCCACAACAAGCCTTTATTAGGGGAACAGATCTGCCGGGCTGTCTCTCAACAAAGGAGAGACAAAAGCAATATGGCCGGGGCAGGGAGAGTCTTTTATAGAGACTGGGGTGGGGTTTGTAGGGGCTGAGGCGGGGTTGAGTGAGGTAGTGACTAGGGAATGGAGGAGCTGGTGATGTCACTAGGTGGTAGGAGGTGAGCGAGTATTAGGTTACTCTCTAGGCGGGAACAGGGGCATGCTGGGAAGAAGGGCTTGTTCTTTGGTGGGAGCAACCATCTTGGCATGATGTCACACAGGGGAGGGGGCAAGGCACGATAGGAAGAGGGCAGCTACTATACATAATAGCTGCTGAGGTAGTGGAAGACCTATCATTCTGTTCCTCCTTGCCATTACGAGGTCAGTCTTTCTAAAGAACAGTTGGCCTCAAGTCTGTCCTCTCCTTAAATCTACTGTCATCGTGTCCATCCACACCTTTATCTACTTGACAGGTTCACCTGGAGGTTGCTCTTTACCTCTTCTCTTTAAAGTCAATCTCCTAACAATTGTTTACAGTTCTTTTAACCTGTCTATCAAAGAGCCGTTTACAAGGGTTTAAAGTCTGTGATCCCTATTAAAGATCTGTATAGTAATGGAGCTGCTTTAGTTAAGATTATTTGGCTGAATTTTATGGTTTGCCACACGCTTTCTTGGTTTGCCTTCATAGCAATGTGGCTTTTCTAGCTTTAAAGACCTGTCTTATTTGAAAGGTAGAATCCAGTGGTGACGGCTGTTTGTGATGTCTCACACCTACAGAAACCACCCGGCTTTCAGCAACCCTCCCTCCTGATTGTGACCACGGGGCACGTTTAGCGAGTGATCACAATTTAAAAGTCTGTTTTTCCCAATGTTGAGTCAGAGACAATTTGCATTTCAGGATATAAATCTTTGAACGTTTGTTATTCGATAGCTGCCATATCTGGAATATTACATGTTTCATCTGCAGCCGCCGGGCTGGCCCAGCCATGCTGTTCTGTCATCTGAAAGCTGTCTCACTGTCCTCATTGTTGTTCACTGTATTGTTACCTGATTAATGACTCCTGAGAATTTTTCTGTTATCTGAGCAGCTGCTACTCCATGTATGAAAAAATGTAATTTCACTTTCCAGCTTTTTCCCCCATAATGTCCCATCTCTTTCAACAGATTCTCACCACACACACTAACATGGGACTTATAACATCGATTTATTACCTCAGCGATTTCAATAAAGGAGGCAGTCCCACCACATTCTTCTTGCTTTAGAGATAAGGCAGGGCCAGCATCTTTCTAAAAAAGAACACGCTGTGCACCTCATGTTACAAAAATTGCAGCTGACTCTAATTTTCCACTGGTAGAACTTCAGTTTTTCTACTAAGAGGTTTACCTATTATGAGAAAGCGGTTATAGAAATAAAATGAAGTTAGATGGTTACTCTTAGAATGCACTTCTGAGCCTCAGTACACAGTGCTGCTTGCTGTTCCACACCAGATCTTTCTCAGGCCCCTTCCCTGTATTGCCTCAGTTTTCCCACATCTGTAACATGTTGGCAGATAGAAGTCAAATGTGCAGTGTGGCTGACAGCACCTGCCCAGACCCAGCGGCTCCTTTCCGATAAAAGCACTTGGGGCTGCCCATCGTTATTACATACTAAAGGACAACATTCCACAAGGACAGCAAAAAGCAAAAACAAAAACAAAAGACCAAAGCAACGGCAAACAGGTGCAGCCAGGGACAGGTGAGGAAACTGGGAATCCAAGTCATTTTTGGGACAGTACTGTTTTCCCTGTCTACATTCTCATTCTCATCGGTTACCTCAAGCCTTTGGATGTTTGTAGTGCTCCCGGCAATGCAGGGATGGGTGTGTGTTGGGGGTTGGAGTAAAGCAGAAAGGGAGGCCGGCAGTCACTTGGGGCAGGGGACTATGGGACAACAAGGGTGAAGACGTGGACAGCAGTCAGGTTCCATGCTGTTACCTCAGGGGACAGCAGTGGCGGCTTCTGCATTCCCTGAGGCTTTTCAGAAGTGCACAGGATGGAGAACTTGGTAAAATGCTAAGCTTCCTTTCATTCACACGTGGTGATTGATCTTTGTTGGCCTTGGGAAACTAGAGAATGGAGAAGTGTGAATATCTGGTCTACCCACAGTACACACGGACGAACCCCATCCGGGACTGGGGCTGATTCCCTATCTTTCCCATTCACTTCACTCCTAGCCACCTTCCATTCACTTTCTGTCTCTGTTCCATTTGGGTGGGCGAAGTGAGAGGGGGCAGATTAGAAGGTATTTGACATAAAGGGAGCCAGGAGGAGATCAAAGATACACATCACCTGCTTGCAGTTCAATTCCTCCTCTTGCCCCCAGCAGCCCTGGTCGCTCATGTAGCACAGTGCCTGAAGTAGAGGATTCTCCCAGCATGCTCCTTCATGTAGGTGAGCATCATGTTCCCGTCTAATCGACACAGATGCTGCCCAGAGTGAGGAGGGACCACTCCTGAGCGCCTTCAGCCCAGTGTGGGACAGAATTAATCCTTGAGGTGGATAGAACTTGCTAGCTTGTTATTTCTTTCCTTTCTTCCTTTTTCTTCTCTCACCCTTCTTTTCCCCTCCCTCCCACCTTCTTCTTGTCTTGTGTCCTTGATCTCAGGACATTTTCTGCTCATTGTTTTCAAGCTGTGTTGCTGTTCCTACCAGTGTCCTGCATTCCCTGTGGTGGCCAGAAATCTGCTTCCATTAAGAGGACATGAAGGGAGCCGAGCGAGCCCAGGGCTATGCCAGGAGGTTCCTGCTTAGAGCTTTTCACCTAAAGATTGTTAAATGAAGACATAACATTGTTTAACCATATGTCATATTATGTATTTTGTATTAAGATTTATTGATCTCAGAATATAAATGTATGTCAATAAAATTCAAATGGAGGCTTTAGCCTAACAGTCCTGTGCTCCCTCCATTCGATGAAGCAGACTCCAGCAGCACCTCTGGTGTCTGCCCTCCTGTCTGTGTTGACGAACTAGGACACACATTAGTTTGGAATGTTTTAGGTTCAATCACCTAGAATCCAGGCTATGAACAGGGCACAATCATTTATGTTCGTTATGTTCTGGCTTATGTCTTGATGTTCCCCCAAAGCCTCATGCAGTCATAGGTGTGGCTTTTTCTGGGATTGATTCTTGGTGCAATGCTAGGCTCAAGGGCACTAGGATTGAGGGTGTGAGTGCTACTCTTCCTAAGTAATCTGCTTAAGATAAAAGGAGCAGAAAGACACTGTTGAGGGTCCCTCCCCATTTCCTTGTTGCTTCTGCTGTTTTCCACTTCCATGAACTGTTGCCCCTCTGCCACCCTGCCTTGGAGCCAGCCGGTTGTGGACTGAAACCTCTACAAACTGTGAGCCAAATAAACCTTTGCCCCTTTAATTTTAGGTGTTGGGTACTTTGTCTCAGCAATGAGAGAAAAGCAACTAAGACAATTTATATATGTATGTATTTATTTTTTGCAATACTGGTTATTGAACCCATGGCTTTCACACTAAGCTATATCCCCAGCCTCTTATTTTTAAATTTTTATTTTGAGACAGGATCTCACTAATTTGTAAGTTACCCAGGCTGGGTTTGAATTTATGACCATCCTGCCTCAGCCTGGCAGAGTGCTGGCATTACAGGCACATGCCCAGCTGCATTCATTTAGTTTTAGACGCCTAGCTGTTATTAACTCTCCCACCACCCATTCCCCGCTCTGCATAGTCCTCCTTATTGTCATGATGTAATACTGGTGAGGAAATATCAAAGACAGTAGGAAACTCCCTTTTCCTGACTTTCATAACCTATTTCTTTTTATTAATTAAAATTTATTATTTAGAACAGATGCATAAAAACATGAAGTTTAACACATGCTTCTTGTGTGCTGTTCTGATACGTGAATACCTTGTATAATATTCAAATCAGGGTAACATAACTATCACTTCACAGTATCTGCTTCTATACTACTGGCATTTATAACCAGAGATCACAGGGAAGAGTCCCTTTGGCTCCACGGGAGGAAGCAGGAAGGTCATAGTTAGGAAAGTACTTGAAATAAAGTAAGGAAAAGGACTCCCATGTGTCCTTTACACTCATTACGATCTTTTTGGAATCTCCTTTATGTTCTGTTCCTAACATAGATGTCCTTGGTGACATATATTTATCCATTTTTGTGTCCTTCCCATCCTAAATGCTTATAAATATTTACTAAATGAACAAGTGATCTTGCTGCCTCTAATCGCATTGTATTGTACTTATGAGTGCATTTAATACTAGAAGGAATGAGTCATCTGGCCAGCCACAGAGCCAGGCCCTCTGCTTGTCCACTGCTATAATTACAGCAGAAATAGGGAGTGCTCGTGACCCAGTTTGCATCCATTTGCTTAGGCCTTCAAAACTCAGTTACTGTAGCTGGCGTGGCAGGGCTCGCCTGTAAACCCAGTTACTTGGAAAGCTGAGGCTAGAGGATTGCAAGTTCAAGACCAGCCTGGAGAAGATGGCAAGACCCTATCTCAAAAGATTAAAAGGGCTGGGGGTGCAGCTCCACAGTAGAGCACGCCAGATACAATCCCCAGTACTGCCATAAAACAAACAAACAAACAAAGTTATTGTGTGCTAAGCATTGTCACTGTGAGTAGTAGTCAGAGCATTTTTTTTTTTTTTTTTGTACCGGAGATCGAACTCGGGTCCTTGCGCTTGCACAGAAGGCAGTGAAACCACTGAGCTAAATCCCCGGCCCCAATTGGAGCATATTTTTATAACTCTTACAATAGTGTGGTGAGGAGCTGTTTTTGTTTTAGTCATTCGTTGGTTCTTTCAACCACAGTGTTGGGCTCTGTGTTGATGTTAAGGATACAACAGCAGACAAGACAGGTCAGATCCCAAACTTCCTGGCACCTAGAACCCAAGACACAGAGAAGTAACCTGTAGTTAGGGGACACAGTAAGTGACCAGGCCAAGATCTGAATCTACCTGATTCTAGAACTCATGCTGCCTCCAAAAATAGTGACAGTCAGTTATAAGGATACTGCTCAGTGTCAGTCCTTTACAACTCTGGCCCTGTTTAACCTTCACACCAATCTCACAAATTAAGTATTATTCCCATTCACAGATATGGGAATTGGTACCAAGAGGGGTAAAGTGAATTCCCGAAGATCACAGAGCTGGGAGACATCAGGGCCAGGGTCTCGGTGCCCACCTGTTCAGTTCCAGAGCCCAGCCTGCTTCCACTTGATCACTTTGCTGCCCAGGGTGTAGGGGAGAAAGACCCACAGTGTCTGTGCTGTGGGAGATCTTAGGTCAGCAGGTGAGAAAAATGAAGCACAAGACTATAATCCCAGCGCTCTGGGAGGCTGAGGCGGGGGGCTCTCAAGTTTGGGCCCAGCCCAGGGAATTTAATGACTTAGTGACACACTATCTAAAATTTAAAATTTAAAAAGGGGCTGAGGAAGTAGCTCAGTGCAAAGGCTCTGGGTTCAATCCTGAAAACCAGGGGATTACAATTCAGTACAAAGTAGGATATCATCAACCCACAAAAAGTATAAAGAAGCTGCTTTGGGGCCTGGGAGGACTGTTTCCATCTAAGGAGTCCTTGAAATCAGAGGACAAGGGAAAGAGCTCTATTTAACAGATCTACAGAGTAATCATATTTTTTTTAAATAGAAAAAGACATTATTCTGGAAATAATACATAGAAGGTAGGGTTATTTCACTTTCTCAGTATTCTTTGTTGTGGCTTTGTTCCCTGAGTACTTTCAGTATATGAAATTTACTGGGTAGCAGAATAGGTATGGTACTGTAAGATACTTAAATTTCAGAACTGTTGTGTTAGAACTTGGATCTTAGAATCAGCTAAATGTAGTTCTTATTTTTATAGCATAAGAGTGTGTCTTGCTCTCTCTTCCAGGCATTTTAATTAGCGAAGGTTTTGCAGAGTCACTATATAGAGTTGTACATCTTGTGAACTATAAAAACGGACCCAGCTGAGCTGGGACGGAGTTGAAAGCTACCCTGCATTCCGCATGCTAAAACCTGCATGCCTGTAACCCCAGCACTCTGGGAGGCTGAGGCAGGATGATTGCACTTTCCAGCCCAGCCTGAATAATTTAACAACTTAGGGCAAAATAAAAAATAAAAAAGGACCCAGGATGTAGCTCAGTGCAAGCGCTCTGGGTTCAATCCTCAGTACCACTCAAAAAAGAGAATCGCTCCCCTTTGTATGACTGCCGCATTCTCATTAAAAGCAAAAGCATCAAGGATCCTTTTAAAATTTCTGTGAGTTAGAAAGAGACCGTCTTGGACCAGGAGCGGCCCTGGGTCCACAGCAAGATGGATGGGAATGTCGCAGGGTGACCGGGCTTGTCATATACTATAACATAGTTTTGTATGCCTACTGTAGAGTTGTAAAACTGTAGCTTATTCAATTCTACACTACATTTAAGGTGAATCCAATAAGTAAGTAACTATAATGGTATTGTAAACTCTGTAAGTGAAAATTTTTATTGATTGTCCATTCCATAAAGATAGGTTTTAATATAGGATAAAATTAAATAACTTCAACCTTCCACTAAACAGTATTTTTGCATATAACTTGAGGGATTTCACATACCACCTAAATTTCATTTTGGAAGATCATTGGACCCAAAATGACATAGCCATACTTTTGTGCAGATTGATTTTAAAAGAATTGAATACTTAAAATACATAAATGTGTGGTCAAAACCTAACACTTTTCATGCATGTTGAAAAGACTACTCATAGTTTGGCTCATATGTGATTGCGCATTGCCTGGTTTCTGAGTACACCTTGAGCATCTCTAACCCCCAAATCCCAAATCCTTGGATTTTGAAGCACTTCATATTTCAGATTTTCAGATGAGAGATGCTTAACTGGTAAAACTTGTGCCAACATCCTAAAATCTGAAAGCTCTAAAATTGGAAACACTTCTGGTCCCAAGCATTTTGGATAAGGGCTATTGAATCTCTAATACATTTTGGAAGTGTTCAGCTTTTAAAAAAATCAGCGTGTATCATCTAACAACTTCTGAGAGGCTTCAAATACCAATTCACTGCTCCTAGTTTTGGGTGATAATGTGCTATGAATAAGTATTTATTATGGCTCCTATTGCAAGATGCTTTTTATAGGTTGGGTTAATGCACAGAGTAATACTTTACTGGATGGCAATCATTTACTTTAGATTTCAACGAGTGATAGTGCCATTACCTCTCCACCACAACCCTCTCTCAAAATCAGGTCCAACATATAACGTCCAGCAGAAGGGGAGCTTCTCTGAAAGCTTCAGCGTTGCCATAGTGACCATCAAATTATGAGCTACTCCAAGGTTTATTCTTATTGAAAGTAAAGTTTCTCAGGACAGTGAGTCATTATTAAAGCAGAGAGAGCCTTGAAATGGTTCTCTCATTAAGCCCGCCAGTCTTCTACTGTGAGACATATTCTGACAATGTAGTTATCATCACTAGCCAGAGGCTGTCTTCAATTTTACAGACTGTGCCATGAAGCCGTCATGTTAAGCGTTTATTTTTCTGGCTAAATGTCATCTTTAAGGAATGTGGTTTCATTGAAGAGTTTGTTGAGAGGAGACTGAGTTGGAATTTACCAATCCAAAGCTAATCTTGTGGAAATTTACTGCAGGTGTGTGTATGTGTGTGTGTGTGCATGCGTTTTGTGTGTGTGTGTGTGCACACGTGTGTGTACAAGTTCACTTGTAAAATATGGTGCATGTTCTGACTATGACCACATCCATCAGTCCCATCAGCCAGGAGACACTAATGGTGACCTTAACAGCAATATATTTAATCTAGTCAGTTTAGATAATACCTTTCTACTAAGCTTTAATTGGCTATTACTAATATGAGCATTTGTATTTCAGTGTACCAATACTGAAATATGTTATGCATCTTGCTCTCTATCGATGTGTTTCTTCTTGAAGGTATCAAATAATGTGAGCTGACTAAAGCAGATCATTTTCCTTAAACTTTTCCTTTTTAAAAATGGGAGTATTTGTTCAAAGAAGACACGTTTTAGCCATGAATGAAAACTGAATGGAATAAATGCGGTATGTGATCACCAAAGCACATGCTCAAGTGTCCTGGTTCTTCCCACCCCTCCAGCCCCAGAGCACCTGGGACGAGAGTGCTAAGTGGGAAGGGGGAGGGGTTACGTTAAGGATATTCACTATGGATGGCTAAATGGATGCAGTTTTAAAAATTTTATACAATGATGTTCAAAAGTATTTGTTGACTATATCAGTCAGTGCTTACTAAAGAAACAGATTTAGTACAAGATGTACAAATATATAAGAATTTACAAGATTAGCTTATAATGGCCACCCACAGAGTCAGGTGTGGAAGAGTGCAGAGGGTCTGTTTGTGCACTGGGCATCTGAAGGATGCAGTCAAAGGCCTGGAGCTCACTGCAGAGTCCCATGAGAGTCCATATCAGGAGGCTGAAGAGTCTGTGTTGGAAGCCAGGAGATGACTTTCAAGGTGAAGGTGAAGACTGGCTCTCCCCCGAAGAAACAGGAGTGAGCTTTCCTACTTTGTACCATTCTGGCGATAATCCTCCCAGGGTGGGCCTTCTACACACAGAGCTATGCTGAGCCAATTCAGTTGGGCGTTTCTCACTCAAGTTGACACAGTCAACCACCACACTGACATGTTATTTACTCTGTGTTGGTCACAGGTTTGGGTGGTTGGGACATGAAGATGAGCAAGGCATTGGGTATGCTATGTTCTATCCCAGGTAATCAGTATCCCATAAAAGAGGCAAAAGGCAGGAAGGAAGGGGGGATCAGATCTAGCTCCAGAGCAGCCATGAAGCCTGGCAATCCAGACACATTTTTTCATCCTGAATTATTATTATTACCTACAAATCATTTATTATGCTGTTGTCTGTGTATCTAGACTTGGTGGCTACCTATAAAAGGGATAGGAAAGATTGTCAAGGAATAGATACTGGATTTGGGTCTTTAATAGCAAAAGGTGTTCACCAGGTCTGAGGAAGAAGCCTGGAAAGACATTCCTGCTCGGAGGAGGAGTCCTTGAGGGGATTGTGAGTGATCTTGATTGGCTGTAGTGGAGGAGAGGCTGACTTTGAATAGTTGATTCAATAGTTGATTTCAGAGATTTCATAAATTGTGGTAAAGTGTGTACATTTTCTTCTACAGGCAAGAGGCCAATGAAGGGTTATGAGTAGAGCAGCAAAGTGATCATTTCATTTAAAAGATGGGTATGGAGTGTCCACTGCTTTCCAGGCAGTGCCAGGAACTGGGTTACAAAGATGGATTAGACGCAAAGAACTTGAAGTCTAATGAAGAAAAATATAAACAAGTTAATGAAAGTCATAGATGTTCTGTAATAATCACTTACACATATTGACTACTTACCTTGTGCTAGGCACGTGCTGAATGCTAACACATATTATCTTGTTTAATTCATTTTATCATCTGCAGTAAACTGAAGCACAGAAGTTTGGTAACTTGCCTCTCGTGATTGGTGGAGGCAGGGTTGAAATACTGATTGTCTGAGTCCAGAAAATGGACCTTTTTACCACTAAAGACTTTGCTCTTTGTCTGAGACAGAAAAGTCTCCAAGGCACTACAGGCCCCACCAGAAAGGACAGTTCCTTTGGTAGAATCACAGCTGGAGACTAAAGTCTCCAGGGGATGCTGATGAGATTTGCCTTACGGGACATCTCTGACAATTTAGAGCTGGGCCAGAAGGGGGAAGAGAGCTTGGAGTCTAAGTAAGTAATGCTTGATAATTATCAGTGGGGAATGAAAGGAGGAGATGAAGTCTAGGCGTATTTCAGATGTGAAACGTTTTCGAGTGTGGATGCGGTTAGGTTTCTGGCTCAATACTGAGGTGAATGGTAGAGCCATTAACCGTGATCCTCAACACCAAAGGCAAACCAGGTAGGAGTGGGATGAGGTAGAGAAGATAAAGTATTCATTTGTTGAATTTGTGGAGTCTGTGGGATGGTGAAGGAAAAGTCAGTGATTGAATAGGGGGTCTGGAGCTTAGGATGAAATTCAAAGTTGTGGATTGCATTATATGTTATTTTCAAACAGCCTCGAACTAGTACATTAGTTAATTAGTCATATCTCTCCAACGTGTCAGGTAATAACTATCAATTCCACTTTTAAACAGTGGCAACAAGGGCTTGGGATGTGGCTCAGTGGCAGAGCACTTTCCTAGCATGGGCAAAGCCTGGGTTCAATCTCCAGCATGGCAAAAACCAGCTAACTAACTAAAATAAAATGAAGGGACAAATATAAAAAAATGAGTAATATCACAAGCAAAAAAAATAGTCAAGGTGGAAAAATGTACTATCTTATTTAAAAGCAAACATGTAGGCAGGTATTGTAGTTTGTATGGTATGAAAATGACGGAAAGTTACGTATACCTTTAGAGAGAAAAACACTGGGCTGTGGGGAGAAGGTAGAACTTGGGAGAATAAGAACATTCAGGGAAAGAGCATCCTTGAATGTTGCCTTAAGCGTATAAAGAAAGCATAAAAGTTGTTGGTTCACTTCCTATTTTTAGAGTCCCTCTCTCTGCCTAGGGCTTCTTAAAATGCATTGTAAGAAAAAGGAAGAGGAGACAGAGAAATCTGTTTGAACAGATACATGAATGGAAACAATTTGGGATTAGTAGATATCTCCATCACCCGTGCCAAAAAGCTAAGACTCTGAAAATCAAGCCAACAAATAACCTTGAAGGAAGTAACAGCCATATCCTATATTGAATTAACTCTGTTATCATGTGGGTGTAGTATATTTTATCCCATCAGTATTGGGAATATAGAGCCAGTACCATGACTCACCTTTCATAACAGCTCTTGTTTAAAAGGAAACTAACCATTCATGAATCATCAACCTTAGCATAATGAAAGTTAGCTACCTGGAATACCACTCACAGAAAAGGGATTCATTCCATTGAAAAATCTTTTCGTTAAAAAAAATTCAATTAACAAAAACAATTATCCAGTTAACAAAAACAAAACAACAACAATAACAATAGCCCTGTTAAACATCACTAAGGGAATGGAAAATTCTTCATTAGGTATGCCAAAGATGGAGAAAGAGAGTGAAAAAAGCCCTTTAAACTGTCATATATGATAATAGTGAGTGTGAAGCAAAGAAAATTCTGCAACTAGGAGCTTTTTTTTTTTTTTTAACAGGGTGTCCTTGGACAGAATTCTGTGGAGGAGGCATAAAGTGGGCAGTGGCTCTATGTTGGTACATTCTATGTACAAAATAGCAGATGACAGGAGCAAGGATTTCAAAGACATTTTCTTTCTTGGAACATATGGGACTTTTAAAGGTGGTAGGGGAATAGTTGGGTGATGATTTCTACTGAACTCATTCTGTAGACGTACTGAGAATGTTAGAAATTGCCAAATGATACCCTCATTTAAAGAGATTGTTAGATGTAACAGTATTCATTGGTGTTATGGCTTATATCTAGATGTTCCCTTAGAGCCGTGTGCACTCGTAAGTGTGGCTTTTAGGAGGTGGCTGGATCATAGGTATGTGATACTTGGATTAAGGATGTGTGATACTGGGTTAATCCACCAATTGGCTTAGTGTAGTTCTGCGTATGGCTGAATGGATTTACTGAAGACAGAAGCCCCACTCTGGATGTGGGTGGCCCCAACCAATAGGCGTGTAGCCTGAATGGAATAAAAGGGAAAAGGAGGCTCACTGCTTTCTGCTGTCTACTACCCTGCCATGGGCTGTTTCTCCTCTGTGACACTCCTCTGCCTTGCCACCCTTCCTTGGAGCCAGCTGATTATGGACTGATACCTCTAGAAATTGTGAGCTAAAAATGAATCTTTCCTCCTTTAACTTGTGGGTGTTGGGTATTTTGTTCCAGCAATGAAGAAAGTAACTAAGACAGTGGGGATGCATTCAGCCCCAAGTCACAGAAACCTCCAGTTAAAGTTGACTTAAATATTAAAGACATTTACCTTTTCACATAAGTGCACTAGAGGTGGTGGGTGGTACTACTTGGTTAATTCAGTGACTCTAAGACCTCATCTGGGTTTTTTGTTTTTTTTTTAACCCTTTTGCCATTCCTGGTGTGTTACCTTTGCTTCCCTCTACGGTCAACATCCAAAGAAAGAGAAGAACATCTCTCCATTTGCATTTCTCTTGGGAAGGAGAAATATTTCTCCTATGCCATTTAACTCTCAACTCTCACCTCCTTGGCTAAAAATCATGTCGAGCACCTGTCTAGCCAACCATTTACAGGAAGGATCTATCATGGCCCAACTCCTGCCGCTGAGGTGGCAGCTAGCCTTCCCTGAAACACATGGCCCCTCAAAGGTGTTGGCAAGATGAAGAAAATTGGGGTTCTGAGAATGAGGAAGGGAGTAAAGTGGATCTAGGGTGGGCAGTCGCTGGAATCTGCAACAAATTAATTACAAGAGCCTTTCTTGAGTGGAACGAAAAATATTTACCAAATGTTTCTTATTAATAAAGATATCAGTCTTTTCGCATTTTGTTTAAATGTTTATATCTCTCTCTCTTCTACCCGTTACCCTTCCTTCTACTGGGGATGGAACCCAGGAGCGGTCTACTTTTTTTTTTTTTGTACTGGGGATCAGGACCTTGTACTTGCCAGGCAGGCGTGGTGCCACTGAGCTACATCCTGGGCCCTCTACTTCTGAACTATATCACCAGCTCTTTTTATTTTTATTTTGAGACATGCTCTTGCTAAGTTTCTCAGGCTGGACTTGAACTTTTAATCTTCTTGCTTCAGCCTGCAATTAGCATGAGCCACCACACCTGGCTTTCTCTTAAAATAATTATAATTTTAGACTAATCTAATGAAAATAATTCAAAATGATAAGTTTGTTATGGCCAGTTTGGTTTGGCTTAGATTTTTAAGTGTCTTTTCAGAATTCTTTTGGCTGGATTTGTTCACAATATATAGTTCCCACGATGAGTGAAATTTGGCAGTGCGTACCTTCTCCATAATTTAAAAAATGCTAACATGCCTGCAAAATATTGGAGAATCTGCTCCTACTTTTACTGCCTTTCATCTGAGAGTAAAAGATAAGCTTTTTAAGTCCTGCTTGCAAGTGTCTGGACAGAATTCTAGCACACCAAGACATACTAGATCCAGAAATCAGGGGAAGAAACTATCACCTACTCTGGCTTGCAAGAAATAGAAACTGACTTGATTTAACATAAGCATAAAGAAAGAGTTCAGTTTAAAGTTCAAAGGTGTCCCTGGAGCCTTAGAGCACGATTTCATTTGAGTCTCTACTAGTTCTGCCACATGGAAGTAAAAGCCCATGAGGAGTTGGATAGTTTATCTTGTGTGTCTGCTGCTCAACACAGTCCTGTTTCATTGATTCCTCTGCAAACTGGCTTTCTTGTTATTTCATGTCCTTAGTAGGCAGATAATAGCTGCTTTTTATTCTTTGGTCAAAAGACTAGTTCAGCCTCTCTACCTCTAGTTCTAACTCTGAATTCCCAGCAAGAGGGAGTCTGCTTTAGGAACAAAGAAGCAGTAGCTTAGATTAAGGAATTTGCATAAAGTCACCAAACTAGTAAGTGGTCAGTAAGGCATTTTGAGTCGAGATCTCTCTGGATCTAAAACCTGGATGTGGTCACCAGTGAGATTGTCGTGGACTCAGTCTGGTTTTGCTGTTGTCTGATCTGGGTGCTGGGTAAATTTACTCTTTCTCCCCTTACATCAACTCCCTGCCAAAAGATCTTCCTTTTCTTACTGATGTCTAAAATTCTGTAATTAGGAGTCATTTCTTTTCCTTAAAAAAAGGAATATCTCATCATTATGGGGTAGCTGGTAGGTTACAAAGACCTTCATAATGATCTCATTTTATTTTTATGATAATCTAGTGACATCAATAGGGCAAGGATTTACTCTCATTTTTCAGGTAAGGAAATGGAGATTCACAGGGGCAAGATGACCTGGTCCCAGAGAGGACTGAGCTCCCTTGAGAGCCTATGGACCAGTCGCTTAGGTGTCGATGAAGGGCCTCCTTTGTTACATCCTAGAAAGTGAGTGGTGGAAGCTGATTAACTAGGAGAGAAGTAAGAGTATCACCTCCAATTAGGTGAGAGGGAAGGAAAGCCATGGGCCACCTGGTGTTAAGCTCTCTTGTTAAAGTGGTGTCTTCATGAAGCCAGATGCCCTGATCTCATTTATCATTTTTCCTCAGGTTCTAGCACAGACCTTGGTACATAGCAGGCACAGGACGAATGTCTCTTGAAGGAATATGAGGCTTTGCTAAAAATGATTGCTACACAATGTTGGAATGAGGTAACTTAAAGAGTTAATGGTTCCCAGCCCTGTCAGAGTTTGAGAAAGGATGGATATAAATAACTGTTTGCCTATATTAATGGCTAGCATTTGGTGCTTACTCTGTGCTGAGGAGTAGGCTAAATACTTTCCATGTATTGTTTATTCTTTGATCCAACCACATGGATCATTATTCTTATTGACCCCAATACACAGAGTGGTCAAGGGATTTGCTCAGGACCCCAGTGTAAATTGTATGTCCAGATTTGAACCTGGAAAAGTGAGTTAGAGACCTGCATTGATCTCAGTCATGTTGTCAGAAGATTTCCTAGATGATACAGGAGTTTACATAGATCGTTTCTCAAGTCTTTTTCAAATTTAAGATTCTCTAGTTGTTTGGCCAGAAGACTAGTGTTAGTGCATAGAAAGGCTGAGAAGAGAGCTGGTTGTAGGGAGTAAGATAGAGAGGTCAGTACAAAACACGGTGATTTCGATTGTTTGGTGTGAAGTGTCAAAGGATATCCAAATGAAAAGGGCCAGTGGCCTTCTTTATTGTCAAAGGTAATTCCACGTGTGTACTGTTACCATTAAAAGCTTTTCCAGCACAATATCATAAACAATACTGTCTTCTCCCTGTACCTATTGTGGAACTTATGGTTCACAGTACTATTCTAACACAGCCTCAGCTTATATTATTGATATTGCCACAACTCTGTGAAATAAACCACTTTCTTGTTTCAGAAGACAATTGAATGTTATTCACGCTAGAAATTTTGCTAGAGAAAGTACATGCAGTTTTAAAACTGAAAACCACACACCCACAAGTCTCCTGAACGACAGAAAGAAAAAAGGCAAACAAAATTTATTTCAAGACTTAATCAGTTCTAACAAAATCTGCCATGATATCCTTTCTTAACCTAACAGGACTTTCGAATTTAGCATGTTGCATTAACACCATTCTTGGTTGTTTCTGCTGATAGCTTCACTGGTTGTCAGGTTGATAGCCTGACCAGCCACCGGGGGATGTCCAGTCGCCAGATGAGAGGACAGCAGGGGATGAGAGAATAATATACAAAGAACAAGGAATAAAGAATAATGAATAATAGTTTATGAGTCGGGGGGGCGGGGAGGCAGGAATTGATTGTTAGCTCTCTCCTGGCTAAAGACCACCTAATCTTGGTTTGTCCTGGCTAAAACCATGAGCTCTGGATTCGTCAGTATTTGCGATTATACAACAGAGCAAGGGGGCATGACGGTAGATGTCAGGAATAGCAGGATTAATGTACTAATGAGCCACGTTTGGAAAAGGGAGTGACTGTATACTTGTGAAGGAACAGGTGACAGTTAACAAGGCACCTGTGCTATCTTGCAGGTCATAGCTAACAAGCCACCTGCATTATCTTAGCTAACGTTTGATCTTAGAGAATGGTTGCAGAGACTCGTAATTCCTCAGCTGCAGTGTTTCCTTGCTATAGGGAGGTCACAATCTCATGGATCATTGAGACTCAATTGTGACCTTTGGCATGGGGAAGTCTATCTCCAAACACCAGCCAAAAGGTCAATTAACAATTTACACTTAGGCCCTAGAGTGACTCATCATAATCTTAACAGCCAAATTATAAGCCAAATCAATATCTAAAGTCTGCTCTTGGTAATAAAACAAAAATGGCAAACATGATAAGAAAACAATGAAACCTGAAACTTAACAGGTGATGATTATTTTTAAAAAAATTGTTTGGATAACATTACTATTTGATATATTCTTCTATAAGCTTAGAGATATCCAAAAAATCAAAATCTGTCCAATAATCATGAGGCAGTCAACAATTGAACAACCCACACATTTTTTTTTTGGTACCGGGGATCGAACTCCTTGCGCTTGTGCAGCAGGCGGCGAAACCACTGAGCTAAATCCCCGGCTACAACCCATGCATTTTGGCAGTAGTGGTCCAGGTACACTAAAAGAAAGGAAAACAGGACAAGATTTTGCCCACACAGGGCTTTTCTAGCAGGACTGCATATGAACCCATGACTCCTGGGAACAAGCGTCAGGTCGCCTTGTGATAAAGGCGGGCCAAGGACAACCTTGGTATCAGATGGCCTGGGTTTTAATCACAGATTCACTGTTTACCAATGATGGTGCAACCTCGGGGAAGTTGCAAAACCTCTCTGAACCCATTTCTTCATCCATAAAATGGTAAGACTAATCTTTCCTGCTTAGGGTTGGTGTGAGTTACATGAAAATGTGTAAAAAGACACTATAAGAATGACAGTGTGAAGTGCTGATACATGTTAGTCTCATTAATATGCTTTCCCCACCATAGTTTCTTTGCTTTCAAGAAAGCTGCTCAGATAGGAAGAAATTTATTTCTTCGCTCATTTAAACACACAGAGACACTCTATGTGGCTCTTTGGCAAAGGGAGAGCAGGGGCTGAATTCCAGCCTAGAGGCTGGGTGTCCTCTTTTTCTAATCACACAAAGGTGCTACATGTGATGGTAAAGACCCATTATGTGTTTCAGAAGTGGCCAACTTGGACTTTGTATTTGATGGGGAAACAGATAAGTAATCAAAAATTGCAATACATACAATTAATGCCATCCTAGAGAAGACATTATGAGACAGGGACAAGGGATGTTTAAATCAGATAATTTAGATGACTTAAAGGACGAGGGAGAGATTTTGGGGAGGGATGTTCTAGGAAGAGGAGTGACATTTAATTACTTACCTACTTCTTTAGTCATATTAATTGAATGTCTACTAAGTGCTATCTTCTGTTCCAGTACTGAAGATAAAGTAGTGAAAAAAGTAGACAGGCTCTCTTCTCTCATAATTCTAATATTCTCATAGAGGAGAGAGACGTAATTGAACTAGAGAAGTCTGAGGTAGTGAGGTTGCTGTGGGAGAAGAGCAGAGGCAAGGTGGTGGTGGGGTGTGAGGCTGCTACTTTCGGATGGAGAGTGGGAGGTGTCATTTAAGCTGAGCTCTGAGTGGCAACTGGGAAGCTCATGCTAATCAGATCAGGCAGAGAGAGGAGCTGCTGCAAAGGTCTTAAGCAGGGACTGAACTCTGTGTTTTTGAGTTGGCAAAGAAGACTGGTGTGGCTGAGGTACAGTGGGGGAGAAGAGGGATGGAAGACAAGAAGGGAGCTGGGCAAATGGCACGGCTGGCCGTGTGAGGCCCAGAAACTTGGGCCCGGGAGTTCGGAAACCTGTTGGGAGTCAGACTGTGTTAAGTGATGGGAAGTGATTTGGGAGCCATAAGCCAGAGCCAGATTCTGATAAATCCTATACAGAGGACTGTGGAGATATTTAAATCTGCTTAATGCTGTGTAGGGAAACTCAAGGGGGTCATGACTGAAGACATTCAAAGAAAAGCTCTTATGTTTATCCCTTTAAGCAACGTTTGAATGTGTATGTGCTACTTGGAATGACAGATCTCAGGACAGCTTAAGTGGGCCCCCAAATTCTGATTAACGTCACATTTATTCTTGCAACATTCGCGTGTACTTATCACAATGGTGAGATCTGTTAGATGGATTTATTTATTTATTTGTTTGTTTGTTTGTTTGTTTGGGGAATCAAACTCAGGGCCTAGGCAGGTGCTGCACCACTAAGCTATTTCCCTGGCCCCTGTTTTATTTTTCTGGTCTTGAACTCATTACGTAGCCCAGGCTGACCTTGAACTTGCAGTGATGCTCCTGCCTCAGCCTCCAGAGTGCTGAGACTACAGGCATGTGCCACTATGCCTGATCTAAATTGTGTTTTATAGGAGGAGAATACATCTTAAAGAATACTAAGTGGTTCGAGGTAGCACATGATGTCAAGTTGGTAACAAATATGTCATATTTTTTTATTAGTGCACAGAACTTTCCCTCCCAGTTTCAGAGCAGACATTGCTGGTTGTCTCCCTTATATCCATGATTTCCCCTTCATTCTTAGAGACAGAACCTCAGATTTGATTGCCAATGAGCCCAACTACATATAGCTGCCTTCTAGCCCACCCTCAGCCAGGGGTCGCCACAGGACTTGATCTTGGCTAAGGAGATGGGGCAGAAGCACCCCTTTCTTCCTGCATTTGTCATTATTTGTTGACTCAATGTTTGGAGTCTTGTAATTCCTTTAAACATGGTGCAAAACAGTATGTTTAGTGGAAAACCGCCTTTGCATGAGGCATATGGCTATCTCTGTATTGATCCGGAGGTAAACTATATATATAAAACTATGATAGGGCAATTGTATCAAAAG
Organism: Heterocephalus glaber; assembly: GCF_053883595.1. Classification (NCBI taxonomy): domain Eukaryota; kingdom Metazoa; phylum Chordata; class Mammalia; order Rodentia; family Bathyergidae; genus Heterocephalus; species Heterocephalus glaber. The sequence goes on along the minus strand of NW_028258156.1, from coordinate 17,006,172 downwards.
TATGTCTCAGAATTCATTATGCTGAAATTTATACTCCAGATGTGTGTGTGTGTGTGTGTGTGTGTGTGTTTCGGTATCAGGGATCAAACTCAGGACCTTGAGCTTGCGAGGCAATCCGGCGGCACCACTGAGCTAAAATCCCCAGCTACTCCACATATGCAATGATATATAGTTTTTCTTTTACTTTGGCTCAAAAAAATAAATTGTTTTATAAAATAATTATTTTGTAAACTGTTCTTTAACAGATACTATAATTAAAAATATAACAGCTCTTTATGTTCCATGAGGAATACAGAGGTAGTGAAAGCAAGATTTTTGTTTTGAGAAAGCTAATAATTTCATGAGATATCAGATGTGTTCACAAATAAATGTAAAACCACTACATACATGATGAGGTAGGCTCTGAATAGTCCCGCCCAAGAACAGCCTCCAAGTGGGCATGTAAGGATGCAGAAATACAGCACCTTTGCCAAATTTGGGCAAAGGACAAATCTTAAGGATTAGCAGCCAGACATTAGGCTCTGGTGATGGGACTTAGAAAGTAGCAAAATTATTGCCTTGTGGATATAACAGGCTGATTCCGCACGATGACGATAATGAGGTTCTAAAAGGTACAGCGTTTACAGCTCTATGCTCCTCCAAAACCTGTGCCAACACCACTGAGTTTCAGATGGGCCTGTATCAGATCCAAGGGAATCTGTGGGAGCCCCGCCCACCAACCTGCATCCTTGCCTGTCTTACGTGTTCTGTGCAGTTTATTTGCTGCTTCAGGATTAAACAAAGTAAAAGCAATCAAGAAATGTGGCCCTTTGAATGGTAGGCCTGTGGGGTGTTTAAGTGCTATCTTACGAAAAACACTGGAAGAGTTGAGGAAGAAAGGATTCTGGCTGGAGGCTTCAAGAAGGTGCAGCATTTGAGCTAGATCCGGAAAGATGGATCCAGTCTCCAGGTGAAGATGGGAGGACAGGCATGACAGGAACATGAAACTGTGCTCGATGAAATGGAAGCGGGAGACTGGAGCTGTGTAGTGGAAACGAAGAGCAACCCTATTTAGCTGAAGAAAAAGACGTAATGGGAAACGGTGAAAGAAGAGACCAGAAAGTGGTCAGGGTCAAGCCAGTGGGGTTGGTATTTAGTATATCACTACCTGGGAACCACAGAATTTTTGTAACAAATATTAAAGCAGAGGATAATAAAAAAGGATACAAGAGTGAATCTCAAAGTATCTATCACTGGGCATGAAACATGGGCAGAAAGACTGAGGCTATGTGTCACTGGTGAACAGGCTGTGAATTTCAGCTTTGGGGGAAGAGGAACCACGTGTGAACGTGAGTGTTGAAATGTGAACATATAGGAGGACAATAGCACAAGGAGCACAAGGGGAAGAGGGAAGTACTGTACCTACTTGTTTACAGATGTTAGATTGAGGTGCAAGTGCCATAGGTGGAAATGGAAGAATGAGAGACTGGAGCTCAGGTGAGAGGTGTAGTAGAGAATGAGTCACCTACATTGAGGTGAGTCAGTGAGTTTGGTCTGTCATGAGCATAGAATGCGAACCTAATTACAGGCCCAAAATATAGCATAGATGGAACAAGGAAGACAAGAGATCTAGAAGCACCTTGTGAAACAAAACAAAACCTGCTGCGATTAGTGATATTTATAGCTCATGTTTGTTTAACCAGCTGTCAAGTTCTCAGAAATTCTTATCCCAGGTAGGGTTAAGGAGGTGTCCTTGGGTAAAAATCTATGACACTGAATTTCGGATGTGCCAGTTGTCTTCTGGTCTAGAATGAGCGCTACACGAAGGACACAAGCAGATAAAAGCACACTTTCTGGGGGGAACTGTGGACAACACAGTCCCGAACCAGATTTGGATTATAGGTACTGATGACCGATACACTTAATTCAACAACTGCGGCCATGGAAAAGTTCCCAAGGAGTTGTACGCTTCGGGCAGAGGCGGGGGAAAGGGCAAAGCAGATTGCCCCGGGAAGAGGAGCACGGGCCGACTGTGCAGCTCCGGGCTGGAGGGGGGCGCCGGTCATCCGCCTTCCCGCCGCGTGGCTCAGAGGCGGACCTGCCCGCTCCATTCCAAGGCGGACGCGGCGCCGGGCAGGGCCTCGGGAGACTCCCGCCCCCAGCCTACATTTCCCAAAGTCCAGTGCGCCCCCGAGGAGTGCGGCCCGGGCCTGGAGTGCAGACTTGCGGCATGGGATTGGGAGTCACGGTCCAGGTGCCGGCACAGTGGACGCGGGTGGGGAGATCTTCAGCGATTGGCTGTTGAACATTCTACCCCCGCCTTACACTGGTGACGTCAGAAGGCCGTCTGGCTACTTAAGGCGTCGCGGTCTCCCCCACCCCCGCCTTAGCTCCCGCGCTAGAGAGAAACATGTATCGTTTCCGATCACAGCTCTTCACGGGGATTTCTGCTGTCGCCGCTGCCCACTTGTGCCCCCGCCGCTTCTCGCCTCTGTTGTTAGCCGAAGACTCGCCTCTCAGCCGCCCGCCGCACAGACGCACGAGTAGAAAGTGCAGCTCAATCGGCTGATCCTCGCTGAGCTCCCACCTTAGGCGGCACCGGGCGTCCCACGATGCCGAAGAATAAGAAGCGGAACGCTCCCCACCGCGGTGGCAGTGGTGGCGGCTGCGGCTCAGGGGCAGCCGCGGCGACGGCAACGGCGGCGACGGCAGGTGAGGGTATACCCGCCGCCGGCGCCGGTTTGCCGGCCGGGCTCCTGCGGGGGGCGCCACGGGAGTTGTAGTTCGCTTCCCTTCGGGCGCGTGTGCCTCTCGAGGCGCGCAGAGCGGCTGCGGACTACATTTCCCGTCGTGCCCGGGGCCGTCGCGCTAGTCGGGTCTGGCTTGCGGGCCGAGCTGGGGCGCCGGCCGCGGGGCGGGGAGCGAGTGGGTGTTGGGTTGGGATGTCCGGATCCGGGAGCCCGGGAGCTGGGCGGGAAAGGAGTTGTCCCCGGAAGCGGCCGCCAGCTGTCCAGGCTCTGTCCCTGGTGCAGGGTGGGGCCGAGCTGGGGTTGCGTCCTCGCTGTCACCCGTCCCGTCGCCTGTGAACCCCGGCTCCATTACGGAGTTCGCGGAGTGCAGGACATCCGGCCGGTTCGGGCTGGCTCTGGCGTCACGCGGCCCGGGCTTTGCACCAAGGGACCCGGGTGGCGCAGAGACGCGCGAGTGGCTTTCGTCCCGCCGCCTGCTTGCGAGCCCCGCGAGTCCACCTGGTCCGGCGTCCGGGCGGTGGCGTCGCGGGGGGGGGGGGCGTCGCATCACCCTGTGCTCCGTCCTATCCCCAGCTGGCACCCGCGGAAGCCACGAATCCCTAGCCCCACTGTTCCCTCCTCCAGCAGACCCGCTGCTCGGGGCAGAGAGCTCGGTGTCCTTTGTGCTGCCTTTTGTAGGTCTGTGGCGGCCCTGGGTAGACAGGGGTGATGGAGCCCAGATTGGAATTGTCTGAAAGTTTAGGGGGTTTGTTGTATTCACACAGCAAATTAGGAGCTTCCTGAATACGGATTTGTACTTAGTAATCATAAAGCTAAGAAGAAAACGATTCTCGACTAGAAAGTCCCTTCTATGAGACGCCACACTAAACTCACATCGAGTAGTATTAAACTGGATACAGTCATCTCATTTAGTAATTGTTTATAGAGATTGTGGAGTTGAGTGTTAGACCACCCGCAAACATTATCACATCAGGTGAACATTAGTGATTAGGTGTTTGTCCACCCGGTTGCTACTCAGTTCCTCGGAATGATATTCCATTGTTCATTAGAAAAGTAAATATACCAGTTACTGTATCTTGTTAAAGATGATTAAGAATAGCCATTTTAAAAACTTTCCTACAGGGGCCGGGGATTTAGCTCAGTGGTTCCGCCGCCTGCCTCTCAAGCGCAAGGTCCCGAGTTGAATCCCCGGTACCAAAAAACAAAAACAACTTTCCTGCAGGATTTATGGCATCCCAAAACTTGTGCTAGTGTATTAAACGTTTCATAATTGACAATGGGAGCAGACGATTATAAATGACATCCTTTTTTTAAAAAATGGTTTTTTAAAATTGTTATTATTTTTGGTACTGGGGAACGAACTTGAACTCGGGACTTTTCGCTTATGAGGCAGGTGGCAGAATCACTGAGCTAAATCCCTGGCCCAGATGGTTATTTTGATTGAACGTTCTCCCTGTTAATGAAATTCATTCTTTTCAAGATGTGAAATCTAGTTATGACATCTGCTTGCTGTGGGCCAATGGAGGATACCTCTTAGCTCCGTTTCAGCATTTCCTTATCAGAAATAAACATTTGGATTCTGTCTAGCAAAGCCATATTAACTTTATTCTTGAGTTTACTTTTTGTGGATGAAATGGAAGTAATGGAGACGTAGCAAGGTAGTCGTTTTGAAAATGGAAACGTGAATAGTGATCTAAATCCCCCTTTCCGCTTGAAGCTTCCTGGTGAGCCTCCTTCCTTCCATGTACAGTTCTTACTGTTCAGGCCTCGTGGTGAGGGAACTGACTTTGAAATTTTGTATCAAAACGTGTTTATGACCTATCAGCCTTATTATTGCTGCCTTCTGAATTAATTTTAATGGAAAAGATACATTTAAACACCGCATTTCAGCATAAGCAGTGCAAGCATTTAAGCACTCATTTTTAATATATAAGCAAATGGAAAGTAATTAGTATTTGATTAGTTTACACAACTGTATCTGCTTTGAATATTTTTGGAAGCTTACATTATAGAACTTGTGAACTGTAGTTACCTCTTGCAAATGGAACTGAAGGAAAAAGTTAGGGGGATGAGATTGCACTTTCTGTAACTGTATCTTGGCCTTATGTGAATGTTTTGCTTATTCAATAAATGTAAGTGAGTAGAAGAGATGAAAATCTATCACATTTTCTTAAAAAACTACATACCTTACTGATATTTTTAAATGGCATCCAGAAGAAATGGGTTTTAAATGAGATCTGAGCTATATAACCAAAGAAATAACCAACTTTATCACTTCAGTGAATTTCCTATTTAGATTCTTTTTAAGTTAGAGAGTTCTAGGAAGCTAAGACAATTGCCCTTTTATACAAGTATGCATTCCTCTGTCATAGCACCTACTGTAATTTGAAGAGAGCAATTTGATGAAAAAAATCTGGATAGTAAGCCCTCTAGAAAAAAGGACTTTATGTGTCTATAGTGACACCTCATTAATGTTACATAGGATCACAAGTTGAGTTTGACCTAGATAGCAGGCATTCATACAAGGTTTTGGCTTTTTTTTTTTTTTTTAAACTATTTCTCTTGAGTCTTGGAAAGAAATCATTGAAACTAATTAGAGAAGGGAGCTGAGTAAGAGCTGCATAGGAATACTCTTAGTAATAGGCTTAGTAATATGAAAAAAATGTAAATGACTTGTGAATAAACGTGGTAATTAATCACATGATGCTCAACTTGCCATGACTTCTAGTCATGAAACAGATTAAAAAATAAATATGATGTCATGGGTCTTTGTTTATTTCTACCCTAAGCATTGTGATTAAGAATTTTAGGATCTTGGCCTCAATGTATAGTCTTTATACTAATTTTACTGCTTTGGCAGGAAGCAAGCAAATTTGAAGGCTACTTCCTGTGTTAATTTTGAAAATCTGCTAAATTGTTTTGATTAAAAAAAGACACTCCCCTGTTTTAAAGAAAAATAACCCAACTGTAACAGTCTTAAATTTGGAGGATTTAAGCAATAGGTAGTAAACAGTGTAACTTTTGAACATGAGACCTAGTGATAGTTGGAGAAATCTTTGTTTACTGACGCAGGAAGTTTGGCTCCGGTAAATCAGTTGATTCAAGGTCACTTTGAGGGCAGAGTTTGGGACTCACTTTAACTCATTATTCATTTTAACTCATAACTGGGTAATCTTTTTTGGGGGGGAGTACCAGGAATTTAACTCAGGGCCTTGCGCTTGCCAGGCAGGCTCTGTACCACTGAGCTATATCCCCGGCCCTGACTGGGTATTTATTCCTTAAGTTAATGAGGTTGACAAGAGATATTCCAGTTTCAAAAAAGGGTTGTTTTTTTTTGTAACACCATTGATATTTTTAAACTCTTGGATATGCTGGAACCTTTCTTTTAAAGGTCATTTAACAGGCTTTTATAACATGTGAAATAACCAAAACTTTAAGACTTTTTTCTTAATCTTTAAAACTACCCTGCCTTAACATAGATATGTATATGCCTTTAGTTTTCTTTACCATAAGACATGTGTACCTGAAAACATAGGTACCAGTTAATGTTTCCTAAACCCAGTCATTGTTGTTAGAAAATGTATTTATGTGTCTTATTCTTACCATGATTATGGCATAATACTGTTTCTCAATGTATTTTATTGTGCTTTATGATTTGAAATTATGGTTTGAAAGTAATTTTTTTCTCCTATCAGGTTTTGTTTCATCAGTGTTGTTATAATTAATATATTTGTAAAGTTGATTTATATTGTAATTAGTGCTCTGATATATAGATTAGATTGGGTGAACTGACTTTAGGAATATTTAAGTATATACTTTTGGGATATCACCTTTTAAAAAAAATATATTTGGGTTTAAACTTAAAAATTTTTGAGTTAAATATTTGTATAGATAGCAACAAAATCATCTGCTTCTTTCCCTTTTAACCTAATAGGTGGCCAGCATCGAAGTATTCAACCTTTTAGTGATGAAGATGCATCGATTGAAACCATGAGCCATTGCAGCGGTTACAGTGACCCTTCCAGTTTTGCTGAAGATGGTATGTTTTAAATTTGCACGTGCAGCTTTACATAAAACATGTTTTAGGTGGAGGAAGTCTTACATCTCAGGCGGTGGTGGCGAACCTTTTCTTTTTTCTTTCTTTATTTTTGGTACTGAGGATCGAACTCGGGTCCTTATGCTTGTGAGGCAGGCAGCAGAACCACTGAGCTAAATCCCTGACCCGATGGCGAACCTTTTAGAGATGGAGTGCCCAAACTGCATTCTAAAACCCACTTATTTATCGCAAAGTGCCAACACTGCAGTTAAACCTGAATATTTAGGGTGAGTCGGCTTGAGTGCTGACAGAAAGGCCTTGGCATGCCCACTGTGGCACACATGCATAGGTGTGCCACCACTGATCTAAGGTACACTATAACTTGGTCACTGTCTTTTTTTCCTACTTTACGATGTTTGTTTACAGGACCAGAAGTCCTTGATGAAGAAGGAACCCAAGAAGACTTAGAGTACAAGTTGAGGGGATTAATTGACCTAGCCTTGGACAAGAGGTAGGAAATACTTCTAAAATCTCTGCATTCTGAGTTGGTTGTGGTGGCACACACTGAGAAGGAGAATCACAAGTTCAAGCCCAGCCTGGATGACTCATTGAGACTGTGTCTCAGAATGAAAAATGAAGAAAAGGCCTGGGTTCAGCCCCCAGTACCACAAAAAACAAATGTCATCACTTAGTCATGGCTGTTAAACTGCTAAACAGTAAAATGGTATAATCTAAAGCAGCTTAAAAAGCTTTTGTGTATTAGGTAAATTGTAGATTACAGTTATATTATTGAAAAATATCTAGAGCTTGATGACAATTGGATTAGAAGATGTGTAGATAGAAAGAAGTAAGCTGTTTGTAAGTCATTGACTGTGACGTACTCCCACCTAGATCTTTCTCTTACCATTTATCTTAAATAGTGCGAAGACAAGGCAGGCAGCTCTTGAAGGCATTAAAAATGCACTGGCTTCGAAAATGCTCTATGAATTTATTCTGGAAAGAAGAATGACGTTAACTGATACCATTGAACGCTGTCTGAAAAAAGGTAACACCATGATTTTTGAGTCACGGGCACAGAACTAATATGGACTTTGCAATGGCATTTGTTAATGACACTAGAATACTACTCTTACGACAGTGAAAAGGTGTGTGATGATCAGTGGAACTCAGGATGCAGTTTGTTAGGAACTTTGTTCTTGTGCAGTAACATTTAAATTAGAAAGGATTGGAATTGGATTGTCATCATTTTTGTATCAGAACAGGTGATTGCCATCCTCTTGTTATACAAGAAAGGTTTGAAAGTCTCAGTTGTCAACATAAAGTATAATTTCAAAACCCATCTTACTTCATTTCTAAACTTGAATCATGTAGTTCCTTTTCTTTGAAATACACTTAAAACATCTAGAGTACATGTAAATGACATCATTTTTGAATTCTGAGATTTTGTGGTAGAGATTGTGGAATTCATATTGTTATGATGATAGAACTTTATAGAATAAAGAGACACCTTAAAGATTAAGTCTAGTGTTACTTAGACCTCAGTTTTAGGAACCACCATGTAAATAAAATGATTTACATGTATCAGTTTACTTATTTTCCCGAGTAAGAACATTATAAACAAAATTGCTTTCTGTCATTACCACTTTATTAACAAAATCTAGCACCAAAAAATCCAGGGAGCTCAAGTTTCTTCAGATTGAATGAACTTTGCTTTGTCTGTATTTTTCTCATCGCGCCTCAGGGTGAGAGCTGTGTGGTGAATGAAACCCTTGATAAGATCCACCCTCTCATTTTACAGAGTAAGGAAGAGTCTAGGAAAAGTGAGTTGGCTCCACACCTACATAACTTAGTGGTACAGTTGATAGCAGAACCAACTTTTTGAGACAATACAATGGCATTCTACAAGGTATTTCATATTGAAACTGTCTCCCATAATGACAGTTGGATTAAATGACTTAAAAAATTCCATTCCAATTTGCTTATATATTTTTAATTTATCAAGATAATCTAGGTTCAGTATTTTTGCCCAAACTCCTTGTCAAAAGAATTAATTTACGTTTACCTTTATGTGAATGTATTTTCTGTGGTTTTAAAGAATCTCTTATTTTTACTGACTTACTTTGTTAAAGTTTTAGAAGAAAACCTGGAAAAATTACTTTATAGGCTGTGTCCATATGAAATGCTTAGGAGATTTATTCAGGGGCTGCTTGAACACCCATAGTGAGTGCCTTAAGGAATTGGAAAGCAGAAAGCAACATATGAAACACATTTTGTTGAACCAATACAGGGCTCCTTTAAGAGGAGAACTAATCTCCGTTTTATAGAAGAATAAATTGCTTAGAAAATAAGAGTAGGTGATGGTCGCTTGGCTAGTTCATGACAAATCTAGGATTTGATTGCTTGTAAAATTGGAGCACTGTAGCTTCACTGAGTTTCTTTATGTCCAAGCCTAGAACACAGTGAAGGTTTCACAAAGGGTAGGCGCTGTTTTGTAATTGAAAGAGTTGGGGGTTACTGTCTAAGCAAGTGGTGTGTTGGCGGACTTGCATGATGGCATCTTGGCTTCTTCCCCAGGAAAGAGCGACGAGCAGCGCGCAGCCGCAGTGTTGGCCTCTGTGCTGTGTGTTCAGCTGGGCCCTGGAATTGAGAGTGAAGAGATTTTAAAGACTCTTGGGCCAATCCTAAAGAAAATAATTTGTGATGGAACAGCTGGTATCCAGGCTAGGCAAACAGTAAGTGTGAGATTTTCAAGTTTGTAGCATCTATCTAGGCATGTTACACGCAGGCGTAAATAGGGTTTTATTAATACTTTATTTACATTTGTCTTTTAGTTTAGCAAATAAATGTAATATGGCAGTTGCTTTCTTAAATTTTCTTACTCCAAAGAGCATCCTGTACAGAGTAAATTTCTACATCTTTGAAATTGAAGATCGTTATGCTTTTTTGGGGGGGGGTACCAGGGATTGAACTCAGGACCTTGTGCTTATGAGGCAGGCGGCAGAACCACTGAGCTAAATCCCCAGCCCTGAAGGCCATTGTTCAGGATGATTGTAGAATTTTTTTGGGGGGGTACCGGGGATTGAACTCAGGACCTTGTTCGTGTGAGGCAGATGTGCTACTGAGCTAAATCCCCAGCCTATAGAATAATTTTGATTAGAATTTAAAGCAAGGGTCGTCTAGACACTTTTTTTTTTTTCCCTTGGCCGCTGTGCCCTACATAAATTTGGGTCAACCTATACATCTCTGAAACTCTGGCCTCTGACACCTTCATCTCTTTTGGGATTTGAAACGCACTCATTGTCTAATTGCTACTTTGTAGTTGGGTGGTTACTTAATTTTTATGAACTTTCCACTTCTATGTGCTTATTTCTTGGAAGGTCTTTTGAGTTTTCATAGTAAAGTCTTCATAAAAACCAACAAATGTTTTGTTTTGTATTGTTTGTTCTGCTTTTGGGAGACGGGGGGATCAGACCCACGTCCTTTGCCCTGAGCTACATCCTCAGTGCCCTCCTTCCCCCTGTTTTGGAGATAGATTTGCAGAATTGCCAGGTTTTCTAGGATAGGCTCAAACTTGCAGCCCTCCTGTCTCAGCTTCCCATAGTGCTGGAAATTATAGGTGTGAGCCACCACTCCCAGCTAATATAAGTATTTTTAAACCTTGAAAACTAGTAGCCATCTTAATGTAGTTTAAAGTGTTTAACAGGGAAAGTGGGCTTCTTTATTGCAAATGTCAAAGCTTATATCTCCATTTTTGAATTAGAGTTGAAGTTTAAAGTGATCCTAGGCATTGGTGCTGCACGTAGAAGGAAACAATGAAATGATATTCAAAATGCTTTACTAAATGGAGACTGAGAAAAATAATAATTTAAATAATAGACTATGGAGCTGTAATGCTAGAAATTAGGACATTCATTTGCATACACTGTCCCCTCCAATTTTATGAATTAATAAAAAGCCCCAAGAGGAGCAGAGTCATTTTCCTAAAGTAGTATTGTGGGTTTGGTAGTAGAGCACGGGCTGAAAACCCACTTCCCTTACTTAACTCCTGGTCCAATAATTCTTTCTTTTCTCCTTTCCATATAGTGTACTTAGAACCTAATAGGGTCAAGTAGTGAAGAAAATTTTTATTTAGAATTATAAGAACAGGTGTAGAATTTTTTTAAAACTATCATTAATATCTTTTAATTTAATTTTATTTTTTTAGTGTGCAACTTGCTTTGGTGTCTGCTCTTTTATTGCCACAGATGACATTACTGTAAGTAGAAACCTTTGATCCAGATACATGCAATTATTTCTAATTAAAGGTGGGCATCTTACTGCATATTCTTTTCTGTTAGGAGCTGTATTCGACTCTAGATTGTTTGGAAAATATCTTCACCAAGTCCTGTCTCAAAGAGAAAGACACTAATGGTGTTTGTAGCACCCCTTACACAGCACTCCACATCAGCTCGCTTCTCTCGTGGACATTATTGCTGACCATATGCCCAATCAGCGAAGGGAAGAAAAGGCTGGAGATGTATGTGTTTTCAGCATCATATTTTATAAAAACATTTGGTTGACATAATTGGTTACATTCATATAGTAATGACTCATTGTTTTCTAGGCATTTCCATAAACTTCCAAGCCTCCTTTCTTGTGATGATGTAAACATGAGAATAGCTGCTGGTGAATCTTTGGCACTTCTGTTTGAATTGGCCAGAGAGATGGAGAGTGTAAGTATCTGATGGGCACAGGATAATGCTTGTGCCACAAGGACCACGATTCCATCAGACTGTCACAGTTAAGAATTGGATAGTAAGTTTGGAGGATGGCCAGCTGAGGACCTGGTGACAGATCACTGTCTTGCTTCTGGGCACTGGCAGTACACTACTTAGAGGGCATAAACTGATAGGAATTGGTAGAACAATATTTGAGCATATTTAACACTGAATTTTTGCTATCGAACTGAAGTTTAGGGGTGATCTGTTCTTTATGGAGAGTTACACGTGGTATAATCCGTTCAGAACTGCTTAGATTTCTCAGGTACCCCACTATATTAAGGCAATTCAGACATGTGATGGTTTGTAATAAATACCAGACAGATGGCTGGAATACTAAGCATAGGTTTGGGATGAGCTAAATTGAATCTTCCTTTCATGCAGCCTTTCTGTGTGCTGATGTGCTTTGCATTTCCTCTGTCCACTCACAGATGGTACCATGGTATTTGAGTTTGTGAAGTTACTGAGTTCTTGAAGGTATTTGAGTTTATGATGGTTTGACTTGCTGGCCCAGTTTGCCTGCTACTATTTCAGCTTTAGCACCAAAGGTCTTGTGTCCAAGAAACTTGTCTCAGGCACTGAATCCTTAGGTACTTACTGTCCAGATGACAAGTGGAAGGATCCAGTCAGAAACTCCAAATACATGGGCAGCTAAGAGCTGTTTACCTAACCTTGAGTTAGTGGATTTTTTTTTAATCTAAGGAGAAAGTATTTCCAGAATGGAATGCAAATAAAGTTAGGTAACTGAATATTTTGAAATAGGATTACCTACTGTATGTAGTCCTTTGCATTCTATTTTAGACCTCTTAAAATTTGTATGTGTGAAGTATCTGTGTATAGCTCCCCTGCCCTCCTTTTTGGAAGGGTACCAGGTAGGAATGGAAAGTAAGTTAATGCAGTAGCTAATGATTCTTCTTATGTGAAAATTAAACTCAAATTTAGCAATTAACTTAATTTTACTGAGCTAGTTAATGGCTCCTTTACCTGAAGGCACAGAAACCAGATGTCCCAATTTTTAATTTTGCGTTTCTCTACTGGGTAGAAACAGTAATTTTTTTTCTTTGAAATGCATCTTAAAAGTAATAATGCAGTTTGAATTGTGCATGTTGAATTTGTTGAAATGTGTGTAAGCATAACGTATTACCACTACGCACCTTTGTCTTCTGACTTAATAAATCATACAGGATAGCCAGGAGAACTCATCCAAACATGTTTAATATGACTTAAATCCTTGTCCGTGGGCAGAAATGAAGTAGCTTACAAACAGAACCTTGTCTGCTATTTTTTTTTTTAAAATAAACTGATTTGTGAGTAGTGGGGATACTTACAGTGTATGTGGGCAATTAAAAGTGTTTAACAGTTAATTAGACCAGGGAGGCCTGGGAGTGGAGCTCAGTTGTAGAGTGCTTGCCTAATGTACAGAGGCCCTGGGTTGACCTTCAGTGTCACAAAAAAGAAAAATAAATTAAATCAGGAGGTTGATGAAATGCATAGGAAGATTTAAAATAGAGTTCTTGTAACAAATGAGTAGTATTCAGTTTGTTCAGAGCCTTTTGCTAACATAACTTTGAGATGTTATTAACCTGTAAATCTGGCATTGTGATGAATTCTGCCTGGAAACTTGGGAAAACATTCTGAAGAGCTGACTCTTTCTAGGGTCCTTCTGAGAGTGACTGGTAGATATTAATAACTGCATGTTGAAAGTTGAAGTCAGGAGTTGTTACTCCCTTGTGAGAGCTCTCCTAGCTTACAGTGTGTATTCGCCATATGCCAAGTTGGTGAGGTTGGAGTCCTCACCCCCACTGTCTAGTTTCTCATTTCTCTTGTACCCCTACCGGTTGGATGGTGTTCGGCAACTTCTGTATGCCTCACTGTCTTTAAAATGGAGAAAACAGCTGCAGGGAGTTGTTGAGAATCCAGGGGTACAGTGTAAGTGGTAACTGTCACATTACAGCGTTACTGTAACGCTTCATGGAATTGCCTTGCCTTCCTCCCCTCCAGCAGGAGTCTACTAATGGCCTTAATAGGAAGTGTAGGGAAGTTTAAGAGAGGCTGGTAGGCGGGCACAGTTACAGGTCAGGAGGCGTGTGAGGTGCTGGTGTAAGCCTGACTCAGAAATACACAGGCCGTGCATTTAGCTCAGTGGTGCCATCACCTGCCATGCAAGCACAGAGTTTGATCCCCGGTACCAAAAAAAAAACCAAACCCAAAACAAAAAAAGTACAATGCTGCTCTATTTTAAGGGGCCAGGGTTTTAGCTCAATGGTGCCGCCGACTGCCTCAAAAATATACAAATGGAAAGTATTCCCCAGTTCTCCTATCCTGTGCCCCCTCTGGCCTGATGGGAAATCCCACGGTGTGGAAAGAGAGGGAAAAAATCACCCAAAGATTAACAACATACTCCTCATACTAAATCTGATATGATTAGATATCATACTTAGATATCATACTTCAGAAGGAGCAATTCTAGCATTCTTACTTTTTACCTTTGTTTATAGGATAACTGACCTGTGTAAAAATAAAAATGTCTCCATACCTTGATGAAGGTATTCTGCCACGATTAATTAACAAGAACTGAAAGAAATGTCTTTGTGCTTGTAGAGTCAGACAAAACCATTCTAGAGATGTTTAGCACTTTGCGGTGAATTGGGGAGGGATCAAATTCTATTTTAATGCTAGACATCCATCAGATTTTTGTTTCTGTTTTTTTTACAGTGCTGGGGATCATGATACTCAGGGCCTTGCAATTGCTAGGTGGGCATTCTCCCACCCAGCTGTACTCCAGCCCACGATTTTTTTTTTTTTTTTTTTGGTACTGGAGATCGAACTCTGGTCCTTCCGCTTGCTAGGCAAGCAGCGGAACCACTGAGCTAAATCCCTGGCCCCAGCCCACGGTTTTTATTTCATAACCCTTAGAATAGCCATCCAAGACCAGCTTACTTCATTTTATTTAGTTAATGCTCCAGTGAGTTCTGTATAGCGATGCTAATTTTGGAAATGACTTTTTCGGACCTTAACAATTTCAGCCTAATCTTCTAAAATTTATCGTTTTGTTTTGTTTTTGAGACAGGGTCTCACCATGTAGCCCGCACCTCCTGAGTAGCTGAGGTTACAGGCGTGCCCCACTGTGCCAGCCCCTTCCAAAAGCTTGCTGTGCTTTCATTTCATCCTAATTCCACTGAACTTTTGGAAACATTTAGTTTATTATAGTTGTTACTTTGGTATGAAACAATTGTCTTTAGCCGACCAGTTTGTCAAATGTATATTGTGTTAGTTTGAACAGACTGTATAGAACAGTAAGAGCCGTCATACATTAATGGATGTTGATATACTGTTTTATATGCTTTTAATATTTCACTTAATTTGTGTGATAAACCTGTGAGATGCTGCTGTTATCAACTGTTTCCATTTTATGAGATGCATCTGAGGCCCAGATGGCTAGTGTGATTACACCCAGGCTTGTGCATATCTAAGTGGTTGGGTGCTTGTGATTCAAACTTAGATGTTCTTACTGCAAAACTCATGTTTTATATGACATTAAACTGCTTCATCTAGGTGTAATTTGCTACTCAGATTTTTTTTAAAAAGTTCTAGAGGGCCAGGGATTTAGCTCAATGGTTCTGGCGCCTGCCTCGCAAGCACAAGGTCCCGAGTTCGATCCCCAGTACCAAAAAAAAAAAGTTCTAGAGCCAGGGAATTTAGCTCAGTAGCACTGTACCTGCCTTGCAAGCTCAAGGTCCTGAGTCAATCCTTGGTACCAAAAACAAAGGAAAAAAAGTTTTGTATAAAATCCTCTAAATCTGAAATATTGATGTGAATAGTTCATGTTTCTTGGGCAGTTTGTATTTATCATTTTTTGTTTTAATTTTTTTTTGGAGGCAGAGTTTGTAGTTTTTTGTCTTTGTAGTTCAGGCTGGCCCTAAACTCACTATGATCCTCCTGCCTGAGCCTCCGAAGTGCTGGGATAATAGGCGTGTACCACCACACCTGGCTCAGTATCATCTTATTTAATACCTCAGCCTTTGTGCAAGAAAGTAGATACTCTCTTTTTAAGATAAAACAGTTTTGCAATTATCGAAATGTAGTGTGAAGTACATTTGAAATTCTAATCCAACACTGATCCTGTTGTATAATAATGACTGTGCTATTTTCTTTTCATGCTTAGTGAGAGTTAAGATGTTTGTTTGTACTCTGAAGCCCATTCTTTATCTCAGAGCATACAGTTTTATTATATAGTTACCCTAAACTCCAATCAAAAGGCTTTTGAATGCTTTTTTGGCTATGTTTTACATTTTCTTCCGTCCTTCCTTTTTTATATATATATTATATATTATTTGCCCCAAGTGCTTTATGGATTCTTTTCCCTAAAAAGTTAGACATTTCTTTTTCTAAGTTTTAGTACTTTACTACTATAAACTGGATTGAGTTTTCCATGGCTGACATCATATTGGAGTTTCTCAACCTTAACACCCTGATTTTGGGCTGGATAAGTTTTTGTGTTTGAGCAGAGTGGGGCTGTCTTACACATTGGAGAACGTTCAGCAGCATCCTGACTCGATCCTCTGGGTGCCAGTAGCACCCTCTCCCCCTTACGATACCAAAGCTACCTCCAAATGTCCCTTGGGCGGTAAGATCATCTCCAGTTGGAATCACTGGCAGTGGTCCTCAGTTCTTAAAACCAGTTAAGATAACATTAGATTTTTGGTTTATTTATCCGTATAATGGATTTTTAAATTAGTGTTGTCTCTAACGTAGACATAGATTAAATTGGCACACTTGAGGAAAACATTTGTTGGAACGGTTCAGAATATGGGGTCTGAAATACTAACAGTAAGGCAGTTTATATATTTCGAAGCAAGACTGTCTCACTAATTTCAAGCTTAATTTTCCAACTGTACAGCAATCTTAATTTACAGGTTATGTAATTATGTGTACAATTCTAAGAAAATCGGGGGAGAGCTACTTATTTTAATAGAGTAAGTTAAATGATTATTACATCTACTGCAAACAAATGTCAGATACAAACAACTAAAACTAGAGATTGCTAACCTGTGGTTTGTAGTGGAAATATCAGCTCTAGTTTTAGATAGCTAAATAAGCGAATCTTCTTGGGGTTTTTTTCCTTCTCTTCTTTTTTGGTGGTGGTGGTCCTGGGCTACTGGTGATAGAACCCAGGTCTTCGCTCTGAGCTGCATCTGAAGCAGCCTGTGACTTCTTTGAGGAGACAGGATCTTGCTCAGTTGCTCCGGGCTGGGCCTGGCTCGAGGTTTCCATCCTCTTGCCTCAGCCTCCCAGAGCGCTGGGAGAAACCTGGGCTGTTGTTTGTGGACTCAAGAGGTTGTAAAAGAAGAAACCAGTAAAGCAAACTTGCTTCTCTTTTCCTGCCCAGGACTTCTTTTATGAAGACATAGAATCTTTGACCCAGATGCTGAGGGCTTTGGCTACAGATGGAAATAAACACCGGGCCAAAGTGGACAAGAGAAAGCAGCGGTCCGTGTTCAGAGATGTCCTGCGGGCGGTCGAGGTAGGCCTCCTGACTGCTGTAATAGCTACTAATTTTGAGTAATTGTTTTAGGCTGAACTTGACAGTTGGATCATTTTGTTGATTGAATTTCATCAAGACCAAGTGGTGCTGGGGACTGCATCCAGGGCCTTTGCACTGAGCTACCTCCCCAACCCTGTTTTCTTTCTTTTTTTTGGTACCGGGGATTGAACGTGGGTCCTTGCGCTTGCGCAGCAGGCGGCGAATCCACTGAGTTAAATGTCCGGCTCTCCCCAACCCTTTTTAGTTTTTATTTTGTGACACATTCTTGCCAGGTTGCTCAGGTTGGTCCTGAACTTGCAGTCCTCTTGCCTCAACCTCCTGAAGTTCTGGACTGACAGGCATGTGCCAGTACACTTGGCTCCCAGCAAATTTTTTTTTTTTTTTTTTTTTTTTTTTTTTGTGGTACTGGGGATTGAACTCAGGCCCTTGTGCTTGTGAGGCAGGTGGCAGAACCACTGAGCTAAATCCCCGGCCCACCCAGCAGATTCTTAATAACATAAGTGAAGAATTTTTTTTTCAATTTAAGAATTAGGGCAGTACTTTTGTGAATGTGTTAAATTATTGTGTGTCCCTCAGTCTCCATTGTAACCTTACCTTTAAGCAAAGATCTTTGTGATCTCTCTAGGAAGGCTAGGTAGTAAGAATTGAAAAACAAAATACAGCAACTGCCAAGCCACTTAAAATCAGGTGATGCTTGAATTCCTTCTGTATGGCAAAGACATTGAGTGAGAAACCTTCTGGGACCAGAATGCCTGTTTAAAATAGAGCTGTAGAATAGGGCAGGCTTGTTGTAGAACTAGGATACCTCAATCTGACAACTGTTTCGGTTGGCCAGGTAAGAAATATTTCTTAGGTATAAAGGGTAATTTCTCAGATTATTAACAACTTTGAAGGCAGTTCTTTTGAGTGTAAGTGTATCATCAAAGAGTATAGAATAGGGGCCAGGGATTTAACTCAGTGGTTCCGCCACCTGCCTCACAAGGGCAAGGTCCTGAATTCGATCCCCAGTACCAAAAAAATTTTAAAAAGTGTAGAGTATATGAAAATTCAAAATGGGCCCATTAAGTGCCCACCCCAAGGCCCACTCCAGAGCCAACTTTGATGTATGTCTGCGATTCTCTTTTAATTACCTTTATAAAAACAAAACCTAGGGTATAAATTAGATCTCTAGGATCTAAATAGTTTGGTTGATGGTGACTGTAATCAGATTCTAGTAATATTTTATATTCTGTGGATTTTTAACGTAAAAATTAAACCTAACTTGAGCAGACAGCAATATTAATTAAAATTGCTTTATGATTAGTGTGGCAGTACTCCTAAGTTATGCAAGCCATTCTCTTTGCATAACTGTACACTATTTCCTTTTTATTTATCTTTTTCAGATAGGTCTTAGTTGCCCCGACTAGGCTCAAACTTGCATTCCTCCTGCCTCAGCCTCAGCTTCCCAGAGTACTGGGATGCACCATGCCCAGCTCCTATAAACTTTTTTTTTTTTTTCCACATTAAGTATATTGGTACATTTTAGGTATATAATATAGTTACATTCATCATTGGGATCTTGTACCATTACATGAGTCTCTTGGTTCTTATTTTTTTCCCCTTCCCTTGCCCTCCCTTCACCCCCTCCACCCTTCCCTATTTGCAAAGACCTTGTTTCCATTTTTTTCCTCTTCTCATATTTTTTCCTTTCCCTTTTTTCCCTTTCCCTACCCCTCCCAATTCCCTTGCTCTTTTAGACCTTTTCTTCCTGTTACACAATATCAGTTTACATTTTTTAAATTACAATATTAAGATCTAGGAGACATTACCACAGATTTTACAGAATTTAAAAGGATATAGAAAGCATATTACAAAAATCTTTTTTGAAATAAATTTGACAACTTCTAAGAAGTAATTTAGAAGACAAATTAATGAAACTAACTGGAGGAAATATAAAGTTTGAATAGCACCTGTTAAAGTATATTCCTAGCTTGAAAACCTACCTATATGACAACAGCAGGCTCATAAACATTTTAACTGATAAATTATATCAAACAATTAAAGCAGAAAAAAGAAGGAACACTTCTCCCCTCATTTTAGGAACTCAACATTGTGGTAATCCTAAAACTGGATAAAGATAATAGAAGAAAAAAGTATGACCATAGATAGAAATTTGTTTAACAAAACAAACTATTAGAAGTCAGATCTGGCAGTATGTAGAAAGTGGTTTTGTTATAGGGATGGCAGTGTTGGTTCAGCATTGGAAGATCCACCCCCAAAAGTCATCATTTTAACAGAGAAAAGGAAAAAACCATATGATCCTGTCAATAGTTGGAGAAAGAGCATTGGACTAAATTCTACAGCTGTTCATGGTAAAAGCTATCAGGAGACTAGAAGTAGAACAGAACCTTCTCAACAGATCAAAGACATGTACTCCATACTTCAACAAAAAGTCCTACTTTGAATGGAGATGATACAATGCTTTCTCCCTAAAGTGGGGAACAAGGGCATATATGCCTACTCTTCATCTGTCCATTAGACTTTGAAACATAGGTCTAAACCAAAATAGTCTGGCAATAAAATGACACAACTAGGATAGGGATTGGCACGGCAGAAGCACAATCTTTATATGTAGATGAAATGATCATCTACAGAGAAAATACTAAGAAAGCTCTAGGAGCCCCTAGAACTTGTACTTAAATTTAGCAGGATTAGAAAACACAAGGTATATATAAAAATTCAGGTCTGTGTATACTTGCTATAAATGAAGAATCAGACATTGAAATTTAAAGGTTATATAGGAGCACAAAAGACCTAGAAAAGTAAAAAAAAAAAAAAGCAGTGTTGGAAGACATTTATTACCTAATTTTAAGACTTCCTCTAAAGCTACAGTAATCAAGGCAGTGTTGGTGTAAGGAAAGACATATAGATCATTGGAATAAAACAGAGAATCTAGAAATAGAACCACACATATATGGTCCACTGAGTTTTGAAAGATTATTTAACATTAGCATTTTATAGAATATAAACTTGATTCAAGAGCCGAGGAAGAGATAGTGTCTTCAGCACATGGCACTAGAACACCTGGTATCCATATATAAAAAATTAACCTCAACCCTTTTTTTCCATACATGAAAATAACTTGAAGGGATCTATGAACCTAAATAAGAAAGCCTAAAAGTATAAAACTTTAAGAAGAAATTATAAAGGAAAATGTTTATGAATTCAGAGTAGGCAAGAACTACCTAGTATACCAAGACATGATGTATAAAAGAAAAAAATTGATAAATGAGATTCCATCAAAATTTAGAACTTTAAATGACATTAAAATGAAAAGTCCTTAAACAGACCATATTTACAATGCATATAACCTATGAGCAGAATACATAAAGAATTTTTAGAGCTCATTAATAGACAACCCAATTAAAATGTAGACATAAGAAGATGATAAATAGCCAGTATAGCACAAGGAATGGTGTGCAATTCTAGAATCAGAAAAATACTAATCAGTAGAATAATAAGATTGAATTATACACTCATTAGGGAGATGAAGTCAAAAGTTTTAAAAGCCTTGTCATGACTTTTTCTTTTTGTTGGATTCTCCCCCTTTGCGTTTAATTTGTCACGCCCAATGGATTCATTCTGCTGGGTTTCCTGGGGTTGTGATCCTCATTGTCTTTTCCTAGGGTATTGCCTAAAATTTTTTGGAGTGCCGGTTTGGTATTCATGAAGCTCCTGAGGTGCTCTTTATCATGAAAGTACCTTATTTCTCCATCAATTTTGAAAGATAGTTTTGCAGGGTACATCAATCTGGGTTGGAGGCTGTTTTCCTTTAGGGCTTGAAATACATCACTCCAAGCTCTTCTTGCCTTGAGGGTTTGCATTGAGAAGTCTGCTGTGATTCTGATGGGCTTTCCTTTGTATGTGATTTGTTTCTTTTCTCTCACTGCTTGTAGAATTTTATTCTTCTGTTGGATTTCTGGAATCCTAACTATTATATGCCTATGTGTAGATTTTTTTTGGTAAGGTTAGCTGGAGTCCTATATGCCTCACTTATCTGTATGTCAAGTTCTTTTCCCCTCCTTGGGAAGTTTTCTGCCATCACTTCTGTGAACAGTTTTTTTATGTCATCTGCACTCTCTCCTCTTTCTTCATTGACTCCAATCAGTCTTATGTTATTCTTCTTTGCGTCATCTAGCAGCTGCTGGATTGATTTCTCATGTTCCCTTACAATTTTAAAGCAATTTTTCTTTTCCTCCTCACTAATTGCAATCTTATCTTCTATATGTGAAATTCTATCCTCACATTGGTTCATTCTGCTGCGCAGACTTTCGATGGAGTTTTTAATCTCTTGGAAATCTGTTTTGTATCTGTTTTATGGATTCCATTTGTTTCCTATGTTTGGATTCCATCATGTTCCTCAAATCCTCTATTTTTTTTATCTGTGCCCTCTCTTAGATTTATTAATCATGTCTTGCACCATGAGCAAAATCTTTGCTGTTATCTAATTATTTCTGATTTCATTTTTCCCAGATCCTCTTTTGTTGCCAGTTCAGAGAGTCCAGGTGGTTGAGTATCAGATTGTTCCATCTCGTTTCCCTTTGGGGTTGCTGTAGGTGATCCGGAAGTCTGTTTTTGAGGCTTGTTTATGTGTCTTCTCGTTTCCACGGTGGCGGGGGGGGGGCTTCTTGTGCCCACGTGGCTCACCTTCTGTGCCTTAGGAGCCTGGGATGGCAGTAGGGGAGCTTCCTTCTGGGTGCTGGGACCCGCTGAGCTTCACTGCCCCTTTTTTTTTCTGTTGTTTTTGGACAGTGTAGCCTCCAAAGATAAGGTGATGGCATGTCCTAGGTTTTCTGGAGTAGACCTGATTTCAGATTCTGCGTCTTGCTGGGTAGTAGATTGTAAGGGGTCAGCATGACCTGACAGTCTGTTCCTAAGCCCCTCCACCGCGTCAGCCCTAGTGCTGCTCAGCACTGGTAATCCTGAGGAAGATAAGGGGGTCTTGGCGTACACAGCTTTACCAGGCCCTGTCCCTGGGAAGCCACTCTTACCCTGCAGCAATCTGCCTGCCCTCTCCTCCTCAGCTCGGGAAAAGCACCTTCCCTACTCTCTGTTGGGCTCCCCAGTGTCCGGCCTCTGCCTCAGTGCGCCTGGCAAAGAAGGAGCCCCTCAGCCACACTCTGACTGGAGCCCAGCTCTCTTGGGAGGTCCCTGCTTCCTTGACGAGTCTTCTAAATGAAGGCTGCTCAGCTGCCAGAGAGAATTACACATCTGAGGTGTCATAGGGGCTGCCACATCATTTCTGTTTATCCAGAGCCTTTCTTGGAGCTCGTGTAGTCCATACACCCACAGACATTTAATATATTAGATGCTTTGCCATACAATTTTCTTTTTTAGTTCCATTATAACTTTTAGGTATAGAATTACTCCTTTTTAAGGAAAAATGAATACCAAAGGCATCTGTAATCCGAGCTCTCTGGGAAGTTTAAGCAGGAAGATCGCAAGTTTGAGCCCAGTCTGTGCAGCTTAGTGATTTTAGCAAGACTTTCAAAAAATTTAAAAAGGGTTGGAGATGTAGTTTAAAGTGAATGTCCTGGTACAATCCCCAGTACTACAAAAACAAACAAGCAACAAGCAGTAACCAAAACAGTAAACAGCAAAGCTGAAACTCAGTCCCTCAGTACTGTGTGTTTTCAGTAGGGCCCAGTGCTGCAGATAAGCAAAGTGAGAGGAAGCAGACCATTTCGTAAGATCTGTAGTCAGGTCATTGGTGACCTTTCTAAGAGCAGTGTCAGTGGGGCGGTTCGAGAGGAGCCAGACTGAAGTGTATTGGAAAGTGGATGGAAAGTGGAGTGAGGAAGTGGAAAAGAAGTATCTTCAGTTCTGTTAAAGTGCTTTGGCTGTATTGGGAAGGGGAAGAGAATCCGTAGCTAGAATGTAGTGCTACATTGTAGAAGGGTTTGTTTTGTTTTGTTTTAGATGCTAGAGACAGTTTATGGGAAAGGGAACCAGTGGAAGAGGAACATTTAAAATACAAGTGAAAGATTGGGTTTCGCCTGGATTAGGGAATATGAGGGCCTGTTCCATTCCGGAGGGAGGAGGAACTGGGTACGGGTGCAGATGGGTTTGTCGATGGTGGGTGGGAAGTGGAGTTCTTCCCAGGAGTGTCCGTGTTTTCTGAAGTCCAGGTTGAGACCCTAGAATGCTCCTATACTAGTGTTTTTGCGCTGTTAGACACTAGGTGGTCACTGTATGTGCCTCACAGAGTGCTTTCTCTTCTACCTCTAAGTCAGAGCCTCCTAGTTACTGGCTCTCTCCTTGGGCTCGCTCTGTTAGCCCTGTTTGGCTCCTTCCCGAGGTCCCTGCCTTTTCTCACTGACAGTTCCCATCTCCTATCCCAGATCTACAAACATTGGCCTGCTCTTGAAATTTTAAAATATTCATAGCAGCGTGGTTTTGTCATTCATATTTATTCAAATTCAGTTGTGTCTTCAGGTTTATACAGTTAGACAAATTCTACACCCTCACACACAGAACAGCAGTTATGAGCCTTTCCACATCTCAACTGTGGAAGTGCCACTCCAAAATATTGTTCATTTACCTCATTTATCTGTTTAGAAGTTGTATTTATGCAAAATCTTTCTGGGCCATTTCCATACCTATGATAATTTTGTCTCTTGCATTGTCTAGGAACAGGATTTTCCAACAGAAACTGTTAAATTTGGTCCTGAACGCATGTATATTGATACTTGGGTCAAAAAACACACCTATGACACCTTTAAAGAGATTCTCGGATCAGGGATGCAGTACCACTTGCAGGTGAGTGACATTTCTATATCTGCTTAAGAAATGGTCTGAAATGTAGCTCACTGAAAACAATAAATTTGTTTTTGAATGTGAAGCTGAATAAATAAAACTTTCTTTTTGTATGGTATGTCTGCTTGAATGTTATTGGTACTTTTGATGAAAGCAGATAGTGTCACATGGCTTTCTGGAATTCAAGGTATTAGAAAACAATTTGCTCTCATACTGAGAAATAGGAAATAAGTGTTGTAGGTTCATACTTATTGGTTGCACATAACTTCTGTTAATAAGATTCATTCTGTGTAGTGAAAAACAGCTTTGCTATTTAACATTAAGCCTTATTTTTTTCTTTCACATAAGTCAAATGAATTCCTTCGCAATGTATTTGAACTTGGACCCCCAGTGATGCTGGATGCTGCAATGCTTAAAACGATGAAGATTTCTCGTTTTGAAAGGGTAGGTTTTTGTTCTTGTTCTTAATAGAATTAAATGCTCTAAAGAAAAATGGAGGTAAAACTTTGATTGTCCCTGGTGATGGGAACCTAGCCATGTCTCCCAATAACGTGGGATTTTACTTTTTCATGGTGTCTCACACAGACACAGTGGCTGTACTAAAGGTGTAGAAGCTTTATTGCACTTAGAAGGTGGGGGACTTAATTAAAATTTTCACCCATAGCCCTGCTACTTTAATATAGAAGTTATTATTATTATTATTATTTTTGGTACCGGGGATTGAACTCAGGACTGTGCGCTTGCGAGGAAGGCGGTGGAACCACTGAGCTAAATTCCTGGCCCTATAGAAATTATTTTTGAGTGTTACAATATTACTTTTATATGAAATATTATGCTTAGTGAAGTTACACACTCTGAGTTTCACTTAAACATTTCACATATCCTTAATTTTATAATATTTTTTATTGAGGTAAGAGTTACATAAGAGACTGTTTGGAAGTGTGCTGTTCAGTTGCATTTGTTACATTCATGGTATTTACAACCAGTCCCCTCTATCTACTTCCAAAACATTTTCCTCACCTCAAAAGAAAACCTTTTACCGAAAAGCAGTGCCCCCCTATCCCCGCAGTCTGTTCTTCTAGCCACTGGCGAACACTAATCTGTACTCTGTCTCTGGATTTACCAATTTGGGATATTTTATATAAATGAAATTATGCAACATGTTCCCTTTTGTGTTTGTCTTTTTCCACTTCAATCAGAGCAGCATTCCTTTTTGTTGCTGAGTAATAATTCCATTACATGGGTATTTCATGATTTCTTGATCATCTAAATTGATTTGGGCGTTATCCATCTTTTGGTCATTGTGAATAGTTCTACTGTGAACGCTGGCATACAGATTTTTATTTGAAAGATTTCAGTGTTGGAGGGGTATATTCCTATGAGTGCAATTCCTTGGTCTTTTGGTAATTTTATTTTGAACTTTTTGAGGAGCCGTCAAAGTTATCCATAGCTGCCGAGGCATTTTGCATCAGTATCAGCAGTGCTTAAGAGATCCACTCTTGGGCTGGGGATTTATTTAGCTCAGTGGTTCTGGTGCCTGCCTTGCAAGCGCAAGGTCCCGAGTTCGATCCCTGGTACCAAAAAATAAAAAAAGGGTTCTACTCTCCAGTCCTCATCAACATTTGTTACTCATTTTCATAACTTCTAATTATAGACATCTTAATGTATGTGACCTGCTTAATTATACTTTCATTGAACTTTTGTATTTAATTACCAGTGTGGTCACATAATTGAGAGGTATTTAAGATTTGCTGGTAAAATTAAGTATTTTTACTATTTCTTTTTAATTATTTCTTCTGGATGAAACTACAGTGTCAAATAAAAGCACGTGATAGGTTTTGCCAAATTACTTTCCGAAGTTATTTTATCATTTTTAATTGGCTGCAGCATTGAATGAAGGCATGTTGTTGTTATACACAGATTTGACAGCAATAGGTTTAATAATTATAAGAGACTTAATTCCTGGGCATGGTTACACATGCCCATAATCCTAGCACTTGGCAGGCTGGGGCACGAGGATCATGAATTCAAGGTCAGTCTGGGCTACACAGCAAGTTCAAAAACTGACCTTTGGATTACATAGAGAAATCTCATCTCAAAAAAAAAAATTAAAAGAGGGCCGGGGATTTAGCCCTGCTTTGTGCTCTGGCAAGCACAAGGTCCTGAGTTTGATCCCCAGTACCAAAAAAAAAAAAAAAGAAAAGTTAATTTAATTGGTATTAAAACAGCTCCCCACCACTATTTTTTTTATTTTAATTGACAGCTAAGTAGGACTTTTTCATGTTAGTCATGATTTGTGATCAGATTAACTGATGCTCATTTTTACCTTCCTTGGTTGGAATTTACTTACTCCTTACATATTTAGTTGATAAATTTCTTAATATAGAGTAGCCATTAATTGTGTTGTTAATTTGCTGCTGCATTCTTTGTGTACATTTTATAAATATTTAAAATATTGATAGTCAAATTAGTCCATTTCTTGTATGATTTTCTTTTTTTATTTTCTAAGAACACCTTAAGTTGTACTGATTCACAAGCATTTTCCCCTTCTTGATTTCAGCATTTATATAATTCTGCGGCTTTCAAAGCACGGACAAAAGCTCGAAGCAAATGTCGGGATAAGAGAGCAGATGTTGGAGAATTCTTCTAGATTTTTTTGTACTTGATGACAGTTTTCTAATTTCTTTTCCTATTTTTAATGTATATAAGCCTTAGAAACCATTTTTATCTTGGGTCAAGTTATATCATTTTTGTAGTAGGGCTGGATTATATATTCTAACTTAATGTACAGTATTGTAAATGACATGACATTCTGATTGTTGAATATTCTCTAAATACAATCAGTAATCATGAATAAAGTATAATATTTGGTCATGTTCTATTTAAGAAGAGAGCAAAGAAGATGGTATTTGACTAGATTTCATGTTGAAAAGGGTTTGATTTCTTATACTGTGCTTGTCAAAATATCAGCAATTTTAATGATATACATACAAGATAATTAAGTTAATATCTTAAATTTGAATTCTGGATACAATTTTTAGAAGTTAGTTCCTGGGAAAAAGCTGCTGTATTTTACATTTTAAATGGAATGTAGCTATTTGAATTTTGTCACTAGGATGCACAAAGGAACTATACACTAGAGTTTGCAAGAGCTACACTTAACGGCCATTTGTTCATTGCCACTGCTGGGGGTTCACAGTGAGTTACCCGGAAAGGCTGCGGATCTGAACCTCCCAGGGCAGGGACACTCACTCTATCTGCTGTGTGAGACCTTGTTCTTATCACTTGGAAATAAAGATCTTTTCACACTGAAAGTGCTTGTTTTCTGATAGAAACAGTTTTATAAGTTAGGGGTACAGAGTTCAAACTACACAAGCCAGGTAGGAATGTTGTTTGAAAATTTTAAAATGAAATAAATTAGCAATATAAAATTGGCATCTAGCTACTGACTTTTAAAAATATTTCTGTTTGGGTGTCTTCTTGAGGCTTTTTTTTAATGAAAGTTGCAAGCTTTTTGGTAATGTATTAAAATTTAATAAGCCCATTTAAATTATAGTTTAAATAATATGTGCAGTTTAGAACCCATAGACTTGTTTCTTTGATTTTCTTGCTGTAGAGAATGGTTGAGAGATGTGAGGCATGTACCAAAAGTACCAAAATCACTTCTGGTATTCTTACTGCACTAGGTTTCTTCCTCTCGCTCCCACATCCCCAGCAACCAACTGAGCGGCTGCTAGGTGCAGACCACTGGCTGGCTATGGCATCATAGTTGGAGTCCCATCTCTTGGATCCAGGACAGTGGAGATGAATTGGGATCTAGGCCTTGAATTTATGTCCTAACTAGGTTTGGTCCACGGAGAAGAGATTGCGGAAGAGTGGGCTTTTTTCTAAATTTCCTGTGAGAATGAATTTTTTTTTTTTTTTGGTACCGGGGATCGAAATCAGGACCTTGTGGCGCCAGAACCACTGAGCTAAATCCCTGGCCCAAGAATGAATTTTTACTAAAGCCACAGTTGAATAATAGTACTTCTAGGCTTATAAGGAAAAGAGCCTCCTGCTCAATCCTTCCCCATCCCAGGAGAGGTATTCAGCCTTCTATTTTCTGGCACCCCAGTTTCGTGTTTCTAAGTAATACACAACTATTTCTTAGTTTATTAGTTTTAGATATTTGTCTATGTCCTATTATGACAAGATTTGTCTTTTTTTATTTCCCCTTTCTTACAGTACATTTTTTGGTTAATCAACACTTACCATTTGCATAATTTTAACCATATTTCTGTTTTCACTCCTGAGCTATTTTATTGTACTTACATATATACTCTCAGAACGTTTTGTCCTGGAGTTAATAATTGTCTTATTTTTTTGACTTATATGTACATCACTTCTTCCCAAGCAGTACTAAATAAATTTGTAGAACTATTTGTTTCAGCGTACACTAGTTCTCTCTTTCAAGTGTCCACCTCTTTCCTGAAATATCACTATTATGCTGGGGTGTTTTCCTCTCCAGTTGGGCCCCACATTTTCTGGACCCCATGTCTTTATTAGCCCATTTTTACTTGTTAGAATGCTTCCTTCCGTAGTTTCTTGGGAATGAATATATGGGTTTTGCATTATCTTCAGGCTTCATATTTCAAAAGGTAGAATGCTCGGTATATGAAATTCTAGGTAGAAAGTCAAATTCAGGATTTAAGATAAGTGGCCAAGAATTTTGAAAGCATTGCTATATTGTCTTCTCATTGGCACAGTGGTAAGATTTGGTACAATTTTTGTTTTGTCTTGGCTTTCTTTTGCTCTTAAAAATCTCTGTGGCTGGTATTCTAAAAATTGCATGATACTGTGCTTTGGTGGGCTTGACAATCCAAAAAGTATTTTCAAGTTCTCTTTTCACCCTTCCTCACCCCACCAGCTTTTTCTTTGATGTGGCACTGCGTGAAGTACTAGAGCTTGGAATTGAGCCTCCGGCCTTGTTTTTTTTCTGGGACATTTTCTTAACACAATTTTCCATTCTTTTTATTGCACCTTATTTTCAGGTAATGTTAAATTACCTGCCTGTGTTGTCGCTGTGTCCTTTTGCCTGTAGTTCCTGAACCTGACTAAATACGGCAGGGTCATTCAGCTTCCCCGTGAGGGAGAGTCCTACTAAGGCAGAGGCACCACTCTTCCCCTCATGAATATATGTATTGAATTCTTCAGTAAATTTGCTTCCTATTTTCATTTTTATGGTTTTATAAATTTTTATTCCTATTGTGCCTTTTTTGGGGGAGGGTGTGAGATAAAGTTATATAAAGTGAGATTTCCTGTTGGGACAAAGTACCTGACACCCACATCCTGAAGTAAGAGAGGTTTAACTTGGCTCAAGGTTTAGGGAATTCAGTTCATGGTTGGCTGGCTTCAAAGCAGAAGTGACATGGAGGAAGGGCTTGGCAGAGGAAAGCTGCTTTTCTCTTGGCAGCCAGGAAGCAGAGAAGGGAGGAGGTAGGTGACACCTGCAGGGACACTCCTCTTCCAACCAGGACCCACCTGCACACAGCATAGTCAGCTGTGAGTTCAGCACCCCAAGATCCAGTTGCCTGCCTGCCTCCTCTGAACATGAGACTTCAGGGAGACATTTTAGATCCAAACCATGAGTTTGCATTCAGGAGACTATAATGAAATTGAGCAATTGCTAGACAATGATTGCTGGGAAGTCTGTAAGAATGCTTGAGTTTTCTTAAAAGTAGTAAGATGCTGTGATAAGACTGGAATTTGATACGGTCCCTGCCTTTGAGACTCAAGGATTAATTTTGAGGCAATCAACATCTTTGATGGCAATTACTGAGTTTCCTAGGAATTAAACCTAGAGGATACCTAGAAATAATATTTAAAAGAAAAAGCAAGAAATATTCAAAGATACCAAGATTAAACAATTTTTGGTGAGAATATTATCAGGTAAACAGATAAGATGAAATAGGCTATTTTGCTTTGCTCTTTGATGGTTTTCTAGAAACTGTCTAGTTGAAAGCCAGTCTCATCTTCATTGATGTTTGGTTGAATTCACTTTGCATTCAGATTTCCATCTCTGCCCCTTAACTACTTGAGTCTCCTTTGCCAACTAAATTTTTTAGTCTCCCTATTTCTCATCTCTGAGAGGACATTAGTACTTCAGAGGGGATATAAAGTTACCAGAGGAAAAGTGAAAGCTCAGAAAAGGCAGTAACTTGTATTTCTTGTAAGTACAGAAAGGATGTGCAAAAACTCATGGAAGAAGCCCTTCAAAAAGCAGAGGTTGATGAGATATGCTTTCACCAGGAGGGGCTCAGTAGCCATGGGAAGATTTTTCTACTCACAGGTGCATTTTGTGTTGATTTGGTCGAGGCCCAAGGAATCTCTTGACCTGCCATAGTTTGAATCTTGAATGACCCCCAAAGCCTCGTGTCAAAGCAGCGGTTTCCAGTCCTCCAATCTTTGGGAACCAGACCAGATCACAGGAGGTAAGTGACAGGATGAGCAAGTGAAGCTTCATCGGTATTTACAACTCCCTGTACCTGGCATTGCCACCTGGGCCCTGGCTCCTGTGAGATCATGGAACATTAGATTCTCATAGGAGCACGAATCCTACTGTGAACTTCGCATGCAAGGGATCTAGGTTGTGCTCCTTATGAGAGTCTAACCCCAAAATCATCCTTTTCCTCTGGAAAAACTGTCTTCTGTGAAACCATTCCCAGGTGCCACAGAGAGAGAACCCCTGTGTTAAAGGCTTGGCCACCGGCCTGTGCCACCACTTGGAGGTGGTAAATCCTTTGCGAGCTGGGACCTGGTGGGAGGGAGATCACTCTTGGGATGCCCTTGAAAGGAATGTGGGGACCCCAGCCCCTTCCTCTCTCGCTGTTTGCTTCCCTGCTGCCACCAGGCACACCGCTTCCTCTGCCACATGCTTGGTGTGCCCCTTCACCACAGGCCTGCAGGCAGCAAAACCAAGTGACCGTGGACTGAGACCTCAAACTATGCCAAAATAAACTTATTTTCCTCTTTGAAAGTTGGTTTAGTTGAGGTATTTTGTACTATTTTATAGTACATTACTATTTTATAATAATGAAAAACTGACACACCTGCCATCCTCCTGGTCATGATGTCACAACCGTGCTCTGTATTGCAGTTCTGAGGTTGGGTCAGAGTCCTTGCCAGTCAGAGGTCGTAGTGGCAGTTCCTGCCTGCTACAGGGTATTTATATTCTGACGCATACTG
Organism: Heterocephalus glaber; assembly: GCF_053883595.1. NCBI lineage: Eukaryota > Metazoa > Chordata > Mammalia > Rodentia > Bathyergidae > Heterocephalus > Heterocephalus glaber. The sequence goes on along the minus strand of NW_028258156.1, from coordinate 16,975,086 downwards.
TGGCACAAGTGCTGGAAATATGGTGTCGGTTTACAGTCTCTTCAGCTAAATAAGAGCCTTCTTCAGTCTAATAAGAATCTCATCAGTTACCAGTTGCATCAGGGCTTGGTTTTTTGTTTTAAGGCATAGTTTCAGTAATGTATTCACTAAAAATCTTAAACATTATGGGAAAAGCCAGTATTTCAAGTCTTACCTTGCTTGGCTAAATTAACACTAAATATAGATCACTATTTTGTGCTAGTGTTTATGGGGCTAGTGGGAGCACTTGTGTGCTGAAGGAAGGCAAAGAAAGAGGTACGGAATTTGTAGAAAGCAAGTTTCATTGTTGCTCCTGATTAACTAGTTGCTTTTTCCTGGCAATCAAGTAGTCAAAGCTCATATTTTTGTAAGTAATTTGCATGCTATTGCTCTACTGAGACTAAGTCATGATTCTTGAATCTGAAAAGTCTTTGTTGCATGTGCTCTGTGCTTTTAACTTTTGATAGAAGTAATTTAAGCTTTATTTTAAAAACTACTTCCTGAATGTAGAGAGACATAGACTCTGAACTGGAATTATAGAGCAAATTACCATGACTCACTCAATAAACCTTATTAGCTTTGAATTAAGCCCAGTGTAATAATTCTGATTTGTGGCAAACATTGTTTCTGTGACTTATTTTTGTGTTTTGATACCAGGCACCTAGGGTGGGTGATATAAAATACAAAGTACTTTTTGTAGATAACTGCATTTGTCAGTATTTATTTGTAGGTAGTCAATTCTTAAATGACTGACAAAAAGCATCAGCTGTTAGTGGTGACTTCAGCCAGAGGAAAATGAAATTACTTACATGTTTCTGCTGAAGGCATTAGAAAGGGTTCTGTTAAGATGCTGCTGCTTTGGCCAATCTTGGTGAATAAACAGATTCGCATGGTCAAGTTAGGAGAGAGGATACAGAATTGCTAGTAACACTCTGGTTTCTCCTGCTTTGTTGATTGTTCCCAGATGCCCTCATTTAGAGATGCCAAAGATAGCAACCCCTGGGTGTCAGACAGCTGTGAATCCTGGCTTTCCAGCCATGTGACCTCGTATGCATTTTCTAGCAGAGTCATTGCAAGGCATTTACAGCCTCCTTGTAGCCACGAGCTGCACTCAACTCAGTTTTCTCTGCTAGTTCTTCTGTTTGCTTGTTGAAGGTCATTTTACAAAATCTATCAAAGTAGCATCTACTTACATTGTGACTTTACCCTAAAAAAGAAATTTTCTTTGAGAGCACTTAAGAGCCTACTCTACATGGTTGTCTTAGTTTGGAATCACTTTTTGACTAAGTGGGAAGGCTGGTAATTTGAAGATTTTTTTTTTTAGCTGTACCATAAAGTCTGTTTTTCAGCTATGATTTATATAGCTCGTCAGCCTCACTAATTAAGTCTCAGTATGAGATGCAAGCAATAGCAGTTACATTCCTGACAGGGAAGCTAAAGCTCAAGGATACTAAGTCAGAGATCAGTCACCAAGCCTAATATAGAAGCCTTGTTGAGAATGAGAATCCTGTAATGTGATACATACAGCCTCTTTTCCTGGTCAAATATTAGTGGTTGGGATAATAATGCACAAGGAAATGATAAACTATAAAACCCTTCTAGAAGAATGGTTCAGGAATCTGACCATGCATCAGTAAACACTTTAGGGCCTTGTTTTTTTCTGCAAAGGAATAAAATTTTATCTCTATGGCTCTTTTACCCTGTGGCTGCTTCTGCTGTTTTTGCTTTTTAATTTTATTATGTCACGTTGTTTGTTCTCTTAGGAATGCTCTATGAAGTATATTTTGGAATTCAGTAATGTCACTATTTAAGGTGCTCCAATATACTCAGGGAATTGTGTTCTTGTTAATTAAAGTTTCAGGGTAGCCAAAACACACTTTTTGGTTTTAACTGAGTACCAGTAGGTGCTAGGTATTACTGGGAAATTGTTAGGCTTGATATTTATAGGAGAGTTTCAGATGGTTTCAAAATGGTTGATGCTTTTTTTTTCAGATCTTTCAGTTTCACCTAACTCTAATTATAGCCCTCTTCATTCTGTGGCTGGGTAGCTTTTTAAAAAATGCTAACAGGAAGTAAATAGTGTGTTGCCATGTCCAGGCAGGCACAGTATTTATTGCATTGATTTTCCTGGAGTCCAAATAGGCATCACATGGGGATTTTTTTTTTACCCTGACTCTTGCTTCTGTTAATGTATCGATTCTTTTTTTTTTTTTTTTTGGTACCGGGGATTGAACTCAGGTCCTTGCGCTTGCGCAGCAGGCGGCGAAACCACTGAGCTAAATCCCCGGCCCAGTGTATCTATTCTTAACTGCCTCAAATTCTTGTAAAAAATAGGTTTTGATCCTAAAGAAATATTTCAGAGGTTCTGCCTTAATAACACAAGTCTGTGAGTTCTAAACCTGGTGCTGGGCACTGAATAGAATTGGTCCCTACCCTAAAAGTTTTCACTCTATTGAGGAAGTCAAAGATGTAAGCAACCGAATGCAATAAAATGCTCTAGATGTTCTGATAGAATAAAAACATAGAGTATCCAGCAATGACACAAAGGAAAGAAGTTGGTTCTCAAGAAAGTTATGTTTGCATTGAGTCTTGAGAGAGGATGAGGAAGGGGTTTTGGGAAGAAAGGTAGCACAAGGGAAGACTTGATGAACAAGAGCTGAACAAGAGCCCAATTCCAGCTTTGCTACTGGCTAAATGCATGATCTTGGGCATTGGCCTTCGACGTCCTTCTTCATTTGTGGCAAGGGTGGCACTGACTGGCTGTCTTAATCACTTTCTCCTTTCTGGGACAAAATACCTGACACCTACAATTTAAAGGAGGAGAGGTTTATTTTGGGTTCATGATCAGCTGTTTCCAAGGCAGAAACAGGATGGGAGAGGGGCATGGTGGAGGAAAGGTGCTCAACCCATGGCAGCCTGGAAGCAGAAGGGAGGAGCTGGGGATAAGAATACACCCTTCGGGTCACGCCCACCTCCAACCAGACCCTGCCTCATAACAGCACATTCAGCTCTGAACTCATCAGTGGATTCATCAGTGGATCCCTTGATGAGCACAGCATTCCTGGGATTCAATCACTTTCCGCACACATGAGAATCTGGGGGAACATTTTAGCTCTAAACCATAGCAATAGCTAAAATCCTTTACAGAACAACAACAACAACAAACCCAATATTGTCATTAGTCTCTTTTTATGAAAAGAAATGACCTTGAAAAAAAGAGCTTTTTTAGTCATTGAAATTTTTCTTTCTAGAACCTTTTTACATAATTAAATGACTACAAGATCTCTGATGTGCTACAGAGACATCTTGCTGTGAGCCTTCTTTTAATATATGCAGGCTTTTCAGTGTTGATGTTTCACTATCATGAGAGAATATTACCTTAAATGTAAACCTCAATGTAAAATGTTTATTACATAAATGACTTCAATCTAAGGGAACCAGGTAGAAGAGACCCCAAAAGTCCTGGTGTTGAGCAGGACTCCTCTCTACAACATTAAAATTTGCTTCAATACTAGCCAACATCTCATGGCTAAAGAATCCATTTGAGGTTAAGGGCACATGCCATATAAAAGGAGAATATAAAATAATAATGTTGTGTTAAAGCCTCATGCAATTATAATGGTTCACAATAATACTTTCTTCTTTTTGAATCTTTATGGCCATGGGCTGACTAGCTTAATTTTGTCCTTATATTTATACCTAATCTTCTTGCACAAAGGATTTGAGGCATCTCACCACTATGTGAAAAGTGTGATAAAAAGTGGGAAAAAATTAATTACACAATAAAGAATAGACTCAGAGAAAATAAGGTAGAATTAAGAAGCCTGAGGAGGAGAAAAGAGCATATGTAAATAAGCAGGTTGTAAACAGCTATACAATTCTTAAAATTGGGCTACACATTTGATTCTGAGCTTCCTCGATAGCAAAGCAAAAAGACTAATTACAAAGCTGTCCACCAAAGGAAGTATTTTCTTTGGGGTACGCAAAGCTTTCCTAGACCTAACCTCTGTGGAAACAGCCTTGGTGGGTGGTTCCTTATCTGCCTGTCTAGCTTCCTGCTGGCTCTGGCTCTGGTTGAGCTCCACAGCCAGCCTCTTACTTAATGTCAGTATTTTCTTCCAGGGACAATGAATCATTCTTTCCAGGACACTGGCTCTTGTGGCATACATGAAGATGGAAAGCTGTATGTCGTGGATTCCATAAATGACCTAAACAAACTGAACCTCTGTCCTGTGGGATCACAGCATCCGTTCCGTACGTGTGCCCCCATTGACTTGTCCCCCCTTCCTGGCTTGTAGGCTGCCTAAAAATACCAAAGGCCTCCTTGGATGTGTGAGTATGGTGGGGCAGGGCTAGCATTAGCAACAGCTTGGCCATGGAAATGACGTTTATCATTAGGCAATTACTTTTGTTCCCTGAATACTTCAGAGGATTATGGGCTTTCTTAGCTCCTAAGCAAGTTTTGAACTCTTGTCTTCAAACATTCTGAGGAAGTCCTGTGGAGGCTCTGTCCCTGGGAAGGGGTGGAGCCTGCACAGCTGGACTTTGAGTCTGGCTCAGCCCTCTTCGCTGTTGCTGTGCCTGCTGGGACCACATCTAGGTCCCTGCCAGTCCCCGCTCTCCTGCAGGGCCTTGTTGCATAGTGGATTGATGAGAAAATGCTCAACACATCTCCCAGTGTTTTTAACATTAAAGTTCTGTTGGGCAAAAACCCCTTCATTTTCTACTTACAAATTTCCCAATTTTTAAAGTGTAGAAAAAGCTGCATGTGTGGGGGAGCGCAACACAAACCTGTTGAGTACTAAATATGTATCCTGCTCCCTAAATATTAAGTAACTTCTGTCAGATCCTTTCGACCTCATCTTTCCTAGCATGAGCCCTAGCATTCAAACACAGGTTGCCCATTTGCCATTCATTTATTTCATATGCCTTCAAACTCATTGTCCCTGTCATCCCCCTTCTAAAGACTTTCTGATGCATGTTTTTCTCGTCATTCTAATAGGTTCAGTTGTTCACCTGCTTTTATTGCAGTCACACTCGATAAAAGTGTTTAGATGTCAGCCTATGCTATTGCTTTTGCTACCGGGGATCGAACTCCGGTCCTTGTGCTTGTGAGGCAGGTGGCGAAACCACTGAGCTAAATCCCTGGCCCCTGCTAGTGCTTTGATTAAGAAGCAAAAGCTGTTGAGGGAGGTGCCATAGGATGTAATTATTTGGCATGGGACATAAGCCACCCGTGAATCCATAATCAAGCAGCACAATGCGTGGGACAAATTCAAAGTTGTTTATACAAAAAAGTAACTCAGTGACTTCACTGCCCCAGTCTGACTATAATTAGGCATGTAGGCCTTACAAAATGGTGATTAAATGCAGACAATTCAAAGTTAGGTGAACAAGGCTACTACAAAACATCGAAAAGAACCTTGCTTCCAGGGTGTATCCATCCTGAAAATAAAATACAAAGCACAGCAGGACCTCTTTTGCTTATATGGATATAGGCATATTTGAGCATTTCTGTAATAAAAAGAGATTCCTAGGTGATACCTCCAAGTATTCACCCAGCTCTGTTTTGCTCCTGGGTTTCTTGAGGAAAAGAGCAGCAGATTCTGTCACTCTTAATTCCTTATTCCCTACCCAAGAACAAGACATGTCTTGCTCCTTCAGTAATAGCAGCCTTCAAAAAATTTTTCCAAAGAGGTCGAAGGAGCTGGCTTAACCCTGCTTATTCTTTGAATACCAATATGGAGGAAGATAAACAATTCCAAACGTTTTTCCAGTCCAAAGACATTCCTAATGCATAAGCCACTTTCCAAGTTGTCAGAGAGAAAAATGTGTGTGTTCATGACTCACATCTCTTAACAACGAGATTCTGCCCATTCCTGCTGCAAGTTAATGCTGTCCTTCTTGCTGTTGTTTGTCTCCTATTAGCCCTAGACGAGAAAGCCCCAGGTCTTGGCACCAACTCCGGAAATGGAAGCCGGAGTCTGTTTTTTGTGGGGCTGCTAATTGTGCTGCTTGTCAGCCTGACACTGGTTTTCTTCGTGATATTTCTAATAAGTAAGTACTCACCTACTTGTATGTAGTTACTTCCCACCTGGTTTTCGTAGTGAGTTTAACTTTGCTTTTGGAGTCAGTGCTTTAGAGGCATCCAAGTTTCCCCTAGAAAAGGGAAGAATGAAGGCCTTGAGTGAACCCCTTTGCTAGGGGATGGGGTCCCCGGGGCCCAAGCTGACCACATAAGGCTATAGTGCCAGAAGGCCACAAACGTGAGTGTTAAATATTTACACAACACTTTCATTTCTCACTGGGAGCGCTAGCTGCCACATGGTAGGCAACTTACTCTAGTGAACTCTAGGTTTCTTTATCCAGTATGTAGATTTTTCTATCACATTCATATAGTCACAGTGAGGTTCCAGACTCCCTCTTGGTTTTCCTTACTTGCATATCATCCCAGAAATCAACTGAAGCTCCTGAAGGCTTATGAAAAACACCAGAAGTGACACTGGGGATGTGACAATGGTGGTACTTTCCTGTGTGACATCGTCTAGGCTGGTGTCCTCCTTCTGATATAACCTGCCCTGTCACTCTTGGCCTGGGCCATGGCTGTCTTACCCATGCGTGGTGACACGGGCTTTCCCACATCAGCTCCCCAGCCTGAGGATCCCCTGAGCTGTCAGCACCATCCCTTCTCTGCCTTGGATAAGGGGAGGGGTGCTGTCACCTGTGATGCTGTCCCCTCCTGCATGTGGCCATTCCTATGGAGCCATCAGTTCTCTCTCTCAGCTCCCCTATGTACTATAATTACAATTATTTTCATTCTCTCCCAGACCACTTAGGAATACAAGGAGCCTTAGGTGTGGGGTCATCTTTGATATCTGTATTAATCAGCTTTCTGTGGCTTGGATAAAATACCTGACACCTGTTGACTCACACATTCAATCCATGTTTGACCTCTTTCTTGGTGGCTGGAAGCAGACAAACAAGGAAGGGGTGCCGCTGGGGACAGAATATATCCTTCCCAGTAATCTACTTCCTCCAGTCAGCCTCCTCCTCCTAACAGCACATCCAGCTATGAGCTCATCAATAGACATTGGTGAAGTTAGTACCCCATGACCTAATCAGTTTCTCAAAGCCCCAATTTGCACATAGGAGCCCTTTGTGGGCCGTCATGGATCCAGACCATAACAACATGCTTTTGCCATCCTGTGGATCTCCCACCCTATCATTTCTTCTACCCTTTCATGCTTGTCATCTTCCATCATTCTAAGTGAGCTTTGGAATATGTCTAATTTAGGTCCATTCAGGAGTGGAGGAGGTGCAGGTGCTGATGGGCCCCCGAGGAGAGGTGTGCACAGGGTTCCAACCCAAGCTCATCCTGCCGTGCCTGCCCGAGAGTGATGACCCAGCTAGCTAGTAGGAAATTCTAGATCGGTTAATAGACATGTAAGCAGCTCAAAGGAAATTCTGCCTCCTGGGGGATAGGTGGCAAGATGAAGTGAAATGATAGTAACAAACGGTGTATAGTGGGCGCTTACTCAGTCCCAACCACTGTGCTAAGCACTTATGCTCATTTGTTTAAAACCTAACAACAATATAGTGTAGGATCTGATAGGTCTGACCCCCATCTGCCTCCCACCACAGCTGCCCGAGTTCCTGGAGTGACTGTTCCCGGCCACCTGAGCCTGGGTAACGGTGCCTACTCAGCTAGGACATGGCAACCCGCTCCACCTGCTAGGTCACAGTGCACCCACAAAGGAACATTAGCCGTTGCTATAGCCACGTACTCAGCCATCCTTACTCCCTCAATCTCATGCCCCTTACCTCACCCCACCTAATCCCGTCCCACCAACCCCCCCATCCATAAAAGATCACCTCATACACTTGACTTGGACTGTCCTCTGGAGTTACTCCAGGGGGTCCTGCCTGGGACCCTAAGTTCAGGCTGGCTGTGTTATTTACTAGATCATCACTCTTTATCTAACAGGATCTATTATTATTATCATCATCCTGGGTTTACCAGGGCTGAAGTGGAAGCTCAGTTTGCTCAAGATTACAAAGCCAAATCAGGCCTCATCGGTACCAGCTGACCTCAAACACCATGCACTTTATCAACGTCATTCTGTTCCTCTTGTTTAAATAGGATTGTATTTGCCTTGAGTGAAAAGAAACAGAAAGATGATATACATAAAGAATCCTTGTTCCAGACACATTAAACTCATTAAGTCCTAATTCCACCCTTCAAGGTGGTGCCTAATATCTCTATTATACTCCTGAAAGACTAGGCCTTAAGAGTTTTCTTCTCCATGTTCCCTGGCTTATTTATCAGAGGCAGTCCTGGGACTCTGACCATGGCCAGCCCAGCTGCAGAGCTCCTGTGTGCTCCCCTGAGGTGTTGAACTAAGAATAAAATCTACTTGTGGATAATCCAGCCTAGGACCCAAGTTGGCACAGACATTTGGAGGTGAACTTGACTTTGCTCATCTTTAACAGAGAAATCATTTTGTTCTCAGTGAGCTTCAGTGCAAACGTTTGTTCTTTTACCTGAAGTCCAAAGACCTATGTTCTTTACAACTCTGGCATTTTTATCAAAGAGAAACAAGAATGTTTATACAGGTCACATTCTGACGAAACTGCTGGGCCTTATGTTTTTGTCATGATCTCTGTGCTAAAGAGCAATAATGGACAGGAAGTAAGAGGAGATCCCTGTGGCTGCCCGTCTGCCTGAGTAGCAGCTTGCAGTGGGCAGACAGTATTCCACAGGACACCAAGTGCTGCTTCAGGGCCCTGGTCCATTGGGTTTGGGAACTGTTGACCTACGTAATCTCAGTGTGTTTCTTTACTTCATGTGACTCTCCAGGGGGGGCAGGTAGGTATGTAATTTTGCTCTCACTTTTTTGTGCATTAAACATTTCTTTTTTCGGAGAATTTGTTTTGGGATTAGTGTACAGTGGAACAGACTTTAGTAAACATGGTCGCTACTTCCTTCTGGGCTTGATCAACGTAGGCGAGTCCCAAGAGGGGAAATGATTTCATACGTCATGGGTTTACTTCAGTTGCGCACTTCTTCAGAGAAACCAGTGGTATCTCTGCCTGGCCAAGCAAGAAAGTTCAACTAAGACCTCTCTCCCGTATCCTGGACCGTGTCTCACCCAACAGAATTTTTCACACACCAGGGGAGGGAGAAGTAACTGCTGGGCCTATTTGTCCCCAGGTTGGGAGGTGAACCTCTAACATATAGTTTACTTTCCCGTGTTAGTTTATCAGTAAGCCCAGTAGCATGTTGTCTGCACCATTAGCTCCTGAAAGATACTTTTTGTAGAAAACCTGCCTGCAAGGGAAATGATAAGGAGCTCAAATATAAAGTGCTGATTTGGGGCTGCATTTCTTAGAAATTTTAACTCTGAGAAACAGACGTGAAAACTTCCATCTGCTGGCTTACTATACTGCCAAGGGCTCTGTTTATTTGAAAAAAATATTGGTTCTAGTCTCAGGAGTGGTGTAGGGGAAATATTACACATTCATAACAGGCTGGTAATTCAGAATGTCAAAGGGCTGGAACCCAAAGAATGTCATTTTCAAATGATGAGCTAAGGCCCTTTTCTGACACTGGGACTGAAAATGAGAAGATATGACAATCACTTCTGGGGAAGTAATCAGAAACCTTGGCAGTTTCCTTTGGCTCCTCACAGCCATGTCTTTCTCAGCCAAAATCTGAGTGGAGCTGCCAAAGGTGGTCCAGGCTGGCACCAAGGGGTTGTAAAAATAATTCAGTCTTCACCAGTTTCTCTCATGGGCCTCTGGGATACGTGATGTAAGAACAGGGGATTTTCTGAGAGTGCCTCCTAGCACCCAGCTAGAGCCAACGCAGGCGTGGCAAGCCCAGTGTAACACAGTCTGTTTTCCATTTTGAAGTTCAGACTGCAAACAAGATGGAGGATGTGTCGAGACGATTAGCAGCCGAAGGAAAGGACATAGATGATCTTAAGAAAATCAACAATATGATCATAAAGCGACTCAACCAACTGGATTCTGAACAGAACTAAAGAAATGGTTTTTCAAGAGCAGCTGCTAATAGCTGGACCTTCCTACTTTCCCAGGAGAGTACAAAGTTAAGAACTGAGGAAGTGCATTTCATCAGGTGGGCGATTTGATCAGCAAAACCAGGTCTGGGTCAGGGATGTGAGCAGCTCCAAGGCAAGCAGGCAGGGTTGGAGCCAGCAGCTGGAAAGGAATGAACTTAGTCTCATTTTCTGGTAGGGTACTTCAGCTTTAAAGGGGTTAGGGTGGGTGCCTAGCATGGGGGAGAACCAGCAGAAAGCAAGAGGATCCTGTTGCATACTTACCCCTTCTCTTTCGAAAGAGCTTGGTCCCAAGTTCACTGTGCCGGTGAGGTTCATGGTACCTCACACACCTTTGCAGATTCCTGTGAAAGCCTTTATAGCAAGTTGGGTGGGCTTTGTAGCAAGTTGCTGCCTGGTGATTGCTGGTGAAAACATGGATGCTATGTGGTAGGGCCGGGGATCAACAGAAAAAGTCTAATTAATTCAACATATTTATTGAGTGTCTGCTTGTGCAGATCACCCTACTCTAAGGGAGCTCACCTGCAAGTGTGGGGAAAGGGAGATGCATATGGCATTAGATGAACCTTATTTACTTTCTCATGAAGAAAACATTCCCTTAGTACCCTTTTCATTGATTTGGAATAAACACAAAATATTGTACTTAGCCATTTTTGCACTCGAATGTTTGTACTGCATACTTGTTTTTCTTAGGCTAGCTATGCAGAACCTTTTTAAAATCTGAAATCTGTGTTTACTGCATAATTCTTGTTGATCTATTGATAAGGTATTTGTTATCAGGATTTGTTGTAAAATTGTAAAATTGTACTACTGGGGATTTGATGTAACAACTCTAAAAATTTCCACTTCTTTCTGTTTGCTCTTCTGTCATTTTTCCCTTTCTATTTATACAGTGAATATATTTTATGCTCAATAATAAATGATTTTATTATGAGAAGTTTATGACTTTAACAGCATGAAGCACAGTCTTTTTATCCATTGTCTCTGTGACTCCATCTGTTCAGATTGCACCATACTGCCTGGATTGCTCAGACTGCAGGACAGTGACCTCTCTGACTGGGAAGCTCCTGGTTTTTGGATTCACCAGTTAACAATTTCCACTCAACATATTTAAAAGTATTAGCTGACTACAGGTAGTTTTATAAAGGTCAACAGCAGTGGCTAAGAGCATGAGTGGGGATCCAACTTCTGGGTTGAAATCCTGGTGTGATCACTTACTGTGACTTTGGGTAAAATTGGATGATTATAAAATCCATTCCATAGTATTACTGTTAGGTTTAAAAGAAATAACAAGGTTAGAAACAATAATGCTAGTGTTATTGTAATTTTTATTGCTAAAAGTAGTAAATGTGGCACAACGGAAAGAAACTGTGGCAGTTCCACCTCACCCGGTGAGGACTCGGGGCCAGCACTGTTTCTGTTGTGTTAGGATCGTGCAGCTCCCAAGCCAACTGACCGAGGCTGGAGGTGAGAGTATTTCAGCCGAGTAATCGTGCTGTAAGGAGTGATCAGTGTAACCAGGAGGGTTTGCTGATTTCCTAATCATGTACTCTAAGGAGCATAAGGATGCACACTTGTCTGCCTGAGGTAGGATCAGAGCAAGGATCCTCCCTGCCCCGACTAAGAAAAGATTTGACCTCCGGGGCCAATGGGAGGAGGCAGTGAGACATGAAAGGCAAAAAAATAAAACAAACAGAAGGGAGCACACTGAACTGACCTAACTTGTCCTGATAGGAAAAGAAAGTTTTAAACATTTTTGGACTTTGTATGTATTCCCAGGAGGCCAAGAAAGGTATCTTTTTCTGACAGTGGACCTTACCGGCATGCCCGTCTTGATGCTGCCGGCCAAGAGGGGGAAGGTTACGGAAATCTGCCCCCAAGTCCAAAGGCCTCTCAAAAACTGTTCTCCCTAGGCCACGCCCTGTACTGAGTCTGGCCTGGTCCCTCCCACTGCACTCTGCTGTGATGCCCGAGGCTACCGGGGTGACCAGGAGGCCCCAGCTTCCCAGACAGCCTGAGCTGCCCCTGCAGGAGTGCAGGGAACTTGTCCCTCGGTAGGAGGCCAGGGTCATCTATCCAGGTCTCTGTCTGCGACCCCAGTCTCCAGTCTCTTGGGCAGGTACAAAGCAAACCAGGAGGTTTAAAAAGAACACAAAACACTTGCTTTGTTTTGGCTACCAAAGCTTGTGGAAAGGGGAAGAATGTTGGTGAGCCTGTCATTTGGACTGGGGTGTCTTGGAATATACAGCACAGACTATCATGCTATTACCACATTTTATTTGTTTGTTTGTTTGTTTGTTTTGGTACCCGGGATTGAACTCAGGACCTTGAGCTTTCAAGGCAGGCGCTGGAACCACTGAGCTAAATCCCCGGCCCTACCACATTTTATTGCTTAGAAGGAAAAATTTTATGGAAACAAACTCTCCTTGAGTCAGGGTGTATAAAATAATTTTACCCAGCTTAAAATAATGACTATTTATATTCAGTAGAGAAGGATGAGCAAAAGAAATATATCATCAGAAAAGGCTGGTAATCTATCCTCTCTGGAAAGGGGTTTGCCCAAAAGAAGCTGAGAAAGCTAGAAAGCACCTTTGGACTGTAAGCTGTTTCCACAGTCAGGAAGTGTATTTATACCTACAAAACAAAAGAAAACAAAACACAAACAGAAAATAAACAAAACCAAAAAGACAACAAAAAAGGGAATATTGGGCCGAGGAGCTGGCAGGGAGAGGTAGGGTAGGAAGTCGTCATTAGTCTCCAGGGGCTGGGGCAGATTTTAAGGTGAATTGTGGGAAGAAGGAGGCCAAGTTTTGGTGGGAAGAGGGGTATGCTGGGAAGAAGGCCAGATTTAGGCGGGAAGAATCTATCATTCCAGCCTTTTGTTTTATGGTTGCTGGGATGAAGGTCTCTTCTTCTGTAGTTGGTTCAAGCTGACAAGGGGTATAGTTTGGGTGTCTTGGGTGGGCCTTTAAGGGGCTGAGGTGCTGTCCTTGTTAAGAGGTTGATATCCAGCCATTAGGAACTCTGTGACAGTCTGATTGGTGAAGGCCCTCATTCTCTCCTGAAGAAAATTTAGAAAACAATGAAACAAGCAGGCCCCACCAGGGCCAGGAGGCACAAACAGGCCAGTGGACCTAGAAAGGGGAGTAGCCAAGGCATGATCTGTTGGAGGACCAAGAGATTTGTGGCCTCTAATTGTCTTTGGTGGTTTTTAATGCGTTCTTTTAATTCTTTAACTTTGGCTTTTACTATGCCCGATTGGTTGACAAAATAGCAACATTCCCACCTAGAAGTTGGCATGTTCCTCCTTGTGCCGCCATGACTATATCTAGGGCCCACCTGTTTTGGAGGACTACTGCTACAAGGGAGTTAATTTGGTCCTGGAGGGTATTTAGAGACTTGCCTACTCTCTCCATATCCTCACCCAGCTCTCTAGAGAGTGTGAGGTAAAAGTGTGTGGAGGTGGAGATACCTGCAATGCCTGTTGCTACCCTGTCAGTACTCCAGCCCCCATCAGAAGGGGGCAAGGAAGGGGGCTGCCCTTTTATGGCGAATGCCAGGTTGTGGTGTGGCCATGTATAAAATCTGTGCCTCAGTGTAAATGGTCATAAGGGGGCTAAGGAAGGCAACATAGCAGAAGATATCAGTCTGATTGATACATTTAAAGGCCTCCTGATTGCAGATGAACAGGCTGGATGAGAGACAGACTGGGTGTTCAGATGAAATGAAAGAGGAGCACAGTGGCTCTGTGAGGTTTTCAGGGATCTGGCCAGTGCAAGTCAAATTGTTATTTTGTAGGAGGGAAAGGGAGATTAATTGCATAAGTTCCAAGAGTTTCAGTTTTGTTGTGCGTGTTGGAAGAACTAAAGTTGAAGCCTGAGGGAATAGGAATCAGAGTGAAGGGACGGGGGCATGCAGATAAGCACATCCAGCAGTTAGAGATGTTTCAGGGAGGTTATGGATTGTGCATTAAAGAGGTGTAATAATCTCTTGTGTGACTATGTTATCTCACTTACCACTGAGAGGTCCAGTCCTTTGTATAGAGGGGGGTTGTGGGCTTGAAGAGGTTAATAATGGACTTTTCTACCTTTTTGACTTCCTCTTTTAATGCCCTATTTTGGGCTCCTCTGCCATCCCACACACCTAATAAGGGAAGATAAGACCAACAGGCAATGGTCCCTGTTTGTGCTGGACAACTGGAGACCATGGCCGAGTGTATTATCTTGCCCTTCCAGTATTTGCAGCCATCTTGCATGCAGATGGAGGTTGAGCCATAGCATGAGATATCCATGTGAGTAAAGTATCGGAAGCCAGGAGGCCGCTCCAATCCATGCACCAAACTTTGCCTCCTGTCATCCAGCAGTCTAGCTGGAGTGATGCAATAGGTTGAGGGCACATTCATTTCCCTGAAAGTAGAAGGAGGAGTAGCCCAAGCATGGTAGCCTTGAAGATAAGGTTGGGGTTGGGGGTGAAGAGGAAGTGAGAGCAGGACCATGTTTAGATGTAGCAAATGAGGATACAGAAAAGGAAAATAATGACCCAATATATGAGGGTGATTGAGCACCTCTGGCAAAAAGACTAGCTCCTGGGGGCCATGGCTGCCAATCCCACCCCAAGGACAAATCCAAGCAACACTACTATGAGGAGGCAGGGGATGTCAGGGATTGTTTTTAAAGATAGAGCCTCACAGTATCCCATGAGGGGTGTTTGATGTGGGTGGCAGGGGGCAGTGATAGCCAACAGAGTAGGAGAAGGGTGTAGAAGGATATCCCCTTGAGGTAAAAGTCAGACAGAGAGAGAGAGAGAGAGAGAGAGAGAGAGAGGGCCCTGGAGGTGAAAATCAGTTACCCATTCAAGAATTGATCTGGCTGGATCTGCCTGAGGAGTCAACCACACAAGTTCAGGCTGAAGAGCTTTTATGAAAAGCCTGAGACAAGGTGTGATCTTGGTCAGTTTGGGTTCTTCTGGAATCCAGAGCAGTTTGACCTTTAGGGGACCTGTCAAGAGAGATGAGTGTCTAGGAAGTTTCAGTGGTTGATCTGGGTTTTGTTGTTGTTGTTGTTGTTGTTGTTTTTTGGTACCGGGGATCAAACTCGGGTCCTTGCGCTTGCACAGCAGGCGGCGAAACCACTGAGCTAAATCCCTGGCCCAATCTGGCTTTTTTTTTTTTGTGAACGGTGAGGCTACCTTTTTGATTCTGGACAGATGAAACCAGGGAGTCTTTCCTTTAGCTTTACTGCAGTAAGGGTGGTTAGGGAGACTGTATACAGTCCCTTCCATCTCGGTTGAAGGGGTTTGGGGAACAGAGTTTTCAAGTAGACTTGGTCCCCAGGGGAGACAGAGAGGGGTATGGTACCTGGTGCAGCAGGAGATGGAAGGCTTTAACTAGCGAAAGTGCGGAGGAGGTGGCAGGCATAATTTAGTGTCGGGATATAGTCTGCTAGGGGTGGCTTGGAGTCAGGTAGATTGTAGAGAAGAAAGGGTTTCCCATACATTAATTTGTAGGGGCTCAGGTTGAGGGGCTTCCGAGGGATGGCATGGAGCTGGATATGTGCTAGGGGGAGGAGGGTAGGCCATGTAGTCTTTAGTTCTAAGGACAACTTGGTTAGTTGAGATTTTATGAGCCCATTTGCCCACTTGATTTTTCCTGAGGACTGTGGGCATTAGGTAATATGGAGTTTCCATTGGATGTTTAGTGTCTTGGCCACCTATTGGGTGACTTGAGAGACAAAAGTGGGTCCATTGTCTGACTATAGGGAGTGAGGGAAGCCAAAGTAGGGAATGATTTCAGTGAGAAGTATCTGAGCTACAGTGGCTGCTCCTTCGGAAGTGCAAGGGAAAGCCTCTATCCATCCCATGAAGGTGTCAACAAGGGTTAGCATGTATTTGACCCTCTTGACTGGTGGCATGTGAGTGAAATTTATTTGCCAGTCCTTGCCAGGAAGCTGTTCTCTGAACTGATGGGCCTTTTGGGGTGTTTTGAGTCCCCCCCTAGGGGGAAGTAGTGGAGCAGACAGAGCAGGATTGTGTTATTTTCTGTATGTGTGTTACGAGGGATGGATGATAGGTGTAAAAGGGGTTGAGTTTCCAGGTGAAGAGAGCTGTGAACATCAGTTAGGAAAGTGGTTATCTGGGCCTCAGGAGTAACATGGCATCCTTTGAAGAGTAGTCATTCACCCTTTGTTATAGCTTTTTTTTGGTACTGGGGATCAAACTCGGGTCCCTGCACTTGTGTTATGGCTTCTTTTGTCAGGTATGTGTCTGTTTCTTGGGGAGTGTATTGAGGCCTGAAGAGAGGGATGGCAACCATTAGGGTCTGGGATGAAGAGTTTCATGGTATCTCCTGGGCAGTTTGATCCGCCTTGTTGCTTCCTGAGCTATGGGATTGGAAGGGGACTGGTGTCCTTTACAGTGGATGACTCCTACTCTAGTGGGGAGTGTGGCTGCCTGTAGGAGAGTGTTATGACGTGGCCATTTATAATGGGAGTTCCTTTGAATGTCATAAAGCCTCTTTCCTCCCAGGTGCCTCTGTGTGAGTGCAGGATATGGTAAGCATATTTGAAATCAATGTAGATATTAGCTTGCTTACCCTGAGACAAAGTTAGGGCTCGGGTGAGTGCGATGAGTTTTGCCTTTTGGGAGGTGGTGCCTGTAGGCAATGACTGTGCCTCAGTAACCTGGGTGAGAGAAACTATGGCATATCCTGCTTGTTTTTGACCAGGGAATGGGGAGGGAATGGAGCTGCCATCTATGAACCAAGTGAAATCAGGATCTGAGATGGGTCCAGCCAACACACTGGGGAGTGAAGGGAGTAAGCTTTCAAGAGTCTCGATGCAAGAGTGGGTAAGGATTTGGGAGATCTTGGGTAAAAGAGACACTAGATTTAAGGGAGGGCAGGACTGGAGAGTGAAGGTAAAATTTTCAATAAATGTAGCTGTAAGAGGGAAGAGCTGAAAAAGCTGTAAGTGGAAAGGAGACAAGTTTGAAAGACTGTGATGGGTAAGTAGGTCCTCTAAGTAGTGGGGTGATTTGACCATGGCAGACTGGCTAAAGGTAAGTTTAGTGCTTTCTTGAGCTAAAATGGAGACAGTAGCTAAAGCTCAGAGGCAAGTGGGCCATCCTCTAATTGTAAGATCAAGTTGTTTACAGAGGCAGGCCACAGGTGAAAATGGGGAGTTAGTCTTTTGTCCAAGGACTCTCAGTGCAAGATCCACCTGCTTGGTGACATAGAGCATGAATGGTTTTTGGAGGTTCGGGAGTGAGAGTGCTGGGGCTGCCAAGATGGAAGACTGAAGCTTGGAAAAAGGTCCCCTGACTGACATGAGGTCACTGGGCTCTGACAGGTCACCCTTGGAGGCCTGATACAGGGGTTTTGTGAGAAGACTAAAGTTGGGAATCCATAGGTGGAGGTATCCCTCGAGTCCTAGAAATGATAGGATCTCGCTCTTTGAAGAGGGGACAGGGAGATCACGAATGATCTGTTTTTGATCAACAGTGACCTCTCTTTGGTGTTGGGATGGATATCTTAACTACTAGGTATTGGACTGAGGGGAAAGAGAGTTGGGCTTTGCTGTGGGAGACCCAATATCCACATCCTGCCAGGAAGTTTAGGAGAGAGACTGTCTGAGCCTGAGAGGACTCCAGAGAGGGGCTGCACAGAAGATCATCAACATACTGGAGGAGAATCGAGGGGAGAGGTCCAGAATCTTTGAGGTCAGAGGATAGGGCCTGTCTGAAGAGATGGAGGCTGTCTCTGAATCCCTGGGGGAGAACTGTCTATGTAAACTGTTGGGAATGGTGAGTGTCAGGGTCTGTGCCTGTGAATGCAAAGAGGTCTTGAGAGTCTGGCTTAGGGGGATGGTAAAGAAGGCATCTTTGAGGTCTAAGACAGTGCAGTAAAGGGAGGAGGAGGGGGTGAGAGATAGCAGAGTGTAAGTGTTAGGGACCACTAGGTGTATGGGGAGGACCGCCGCATTTACTGCCTTGAAATCTTGTGCCAGCCGATAAGAGTCATTGGGTTTGGGGACTGGGAGGATAGGGGTATTGAAGGGGGAGTGTGTGGGCCTGATAAGGCCCTTTCTAGCAAGATCTGCTATGACGGGCTTTGGACCCCTGAGATGTTTTAGAGCAATGGGGTATTGGGGAACATTGGGGAATTGAGATGGGTCTTTGAGAGTGATTTTTGATGGGGGTGTGGTGGGCTGCTATGGATGGTGAGGATGTGTCCCAGACAGAGGGATTGACAGCTGTCAGAGGAACCATGTTGGGAAAGGAGGAAGAGGGTCTGGGAGCTACCTGGAGCAGCAGAGTATTGGTTGGGGTGTCTACAATTGGGTGAAGAATAAGAGAAGCTTTAAACTTAGTAAGAATATCTCTGCCCAAGATAGGGGTGGGGCAGCTAGGGATAACTAGAAAACTATGTGAGAATGTGCTATCCAGAAGAGAGCATGTGAGGGGCTGACTGGAGGATTGGTGGGAACGCCCTGAACACCAACTATGGTAATTGGAGAAGGGTGGGTAGGTCCTGAATATGCAGGTAATGCTGAATGTAGCCCCCGTGTTGAGCAAAAATGAAATAGGCTTACCTGAGATGCTGACAGTTACCGCTGGTGATACCCATGGGGGCTGAAGATGATCCTGGGCACCATCAATCCTCCATAGCTAGGCCAAGGAGCTCTGACAGAGCAATCCCTGTGTCTACAGTCTGAGTCTGGGGAGGGGATGGCCTCTTAACCCTTTTGATGGAGAGGACAGTTGACCTTCCCATGACCCAGCTGTTTACAGTCAGAGCACAGGCCAGGAGGTGGCTTGGGATTGGGGCAGTTGCATGCCCAATGTCTGTGCTGATTACACTTGAAGCAGACACCTGGCAGGCTGCTATGGGTGATGGGCCTTTTTTGAGATGGCAGTTTGCTACTGCCAGCATCTGGTAATTAGCCGCTTTCTGCTGCTGAGCTTGCTCTTCAAGGTTGCTGTAGACATTAAAGGCCACGTTTAGAAGTTCTGTCTGGGTAGCCTGAGGTCCCTCTTCGACCTTTTTCAGTTTTTTTCTAATGTCAGGGGCTGACTGGGAAATGAAATGAGTATTAACAACAATCATTCCTGCCTGTGAGGTGGGAGAGAAACTGCACTGGGTTTTCCCGGGGACTCTGAGTAACCTCTCGGATCTTATCTAAGTTGACGGTCTTTAGGGAGATCCATTTTAGCCCCTCTATTATGCAAGTAATCATGTAATTGCAGAGATCTCTGCTGGGATCTCCATCCTGATAGTTCCAATAAGGTTGGGTATCAGGTACTGCCTGTATACCAACTAACTTGGTGGGGTCTGTGGCATAGAAGTCATCTGCTGTTGCCTGGGCTGCTCACCAGACTCTCTGCCTCTCCTCAGGGAAGAGAGTAGTAGAAAGGACAGTATAAATGTCTTGCCATGTCATGTCATAAGACTTTGTGAGTAGTGAAATTCCTTTATGTAGGTGTCAGGCTCAGAAAAAAAGGGACCTAGCTGCTTTTCGATTTGGGAGAGGTCCGAGAAAGAAAAGGGAACATGCACATGCACAATTCCCTTGGTTCCAGTGACCTCATATAGGAGGAGCTGGGTTGCCGGGGGAGGGGGAAGTATTGGGTACCTGGATCAGGTGTGAGGAGGGAGCCTGAGGGACTAGGGGGTCTGGAGGCTGTGGAGGGAGCACGAATGAGGCGAGCAGGGGAGGGAGAGCATGAGGAGGCACTGGAAGATGCAGGAGGGGAGACCAGATTGTAGGGAGGAGGGGTGCAAGTGGGGGATGGTCCACAGGGTTCAATAGGCTAGGGTGGTGTTCGAGCTAAGAGAACCTGAGAGGTGGAGCATGTCTGACACAGAGAGGGGTGAGAGCAGAGGTAGGAAAAGGCTTGTATATAGGGGATTTCTGACCATTTGCCAGTGTTGACAAAAGTTATGGAGATTGTGTGGAATATTAGGATCGAAGGTGCCATTTTCAGGCCGTTGGGACCCATTATCTAGTTTATACTGAGGCCAGACTTTGTTGCAATAAAAGAGAAACCTCTTTGGGTTTATGTCCCGGGTCAGTCCGAGAGGTCTGAGTTGAGCCAGTAGGCAGCCGAGAGGCACAGAGTAGTGGGATTTGGACTGTTGGGTCCCCATGTTAATATGGAGGAGAGAGATGAGCACAAAGAGACTCCGAGAGAGGGTGCGGAGGAAAAGGAGCATCCTCGTTTTATTCGACAACCCTCGCTGCAGAGAGAGGGGGGTTTGGGCCAGTGAGGCGTCCCCCAAAGGCCGCGTCTCTGTGGGTTTAGAAAGATCAGCTCGACCCAGCACTGGGATTTTGGGAATGGGAGAGAGAGACGATTGGATGATAAAAGCGGAGGGCTTCTCAAGCACTCACCTTGAAATGTGACTGATGTGGATGTGAAGGCAGCAATGGCAAAGGGAGAAAGCCCTGAGAGGATCCTGGTTCGGCAGTGGGGGTCCAGAAAGGGCTGTTGAGAGGGCAATTGACTCCGACAAGCAGGGGATCGTCGCTGAACTCAGCCACTACCTTCCTGGGTTTCGGCACTAGAATGTTAGAGAATTGAGGCTGAAACCAGGGCAGGAACCAAAACAAGCCTTTATTGCGGGGGGGGGGGGGGGGGGGGGGGAGAGCGCGCTGCAGGGCTGCCTCAGAACAAAGAGTGCAGGGCTGGGGATTTAGCTCAGTGGTTCCGGTGCCTGCTGCGCAAGTGCAAGGTCCAGAGTTCAATCCCCGGTACCCAAAACCCCCCCAAAACCAAAAAAAGCAGAACAAAGAGTGCAGCAGCATGGCTGGGGCTGGGTGCATTTTTAAGGGGTGGGTTGGGGCATGGTGGATTGGGACTGGTGGTGAGCTGGCAGGGGAAGGTAGGGTAGGAAGTCGTCATCAGTCTCCGGGGGCCAGGGCAGATTTCAAGGTGAATTGTGGGAAGAAGGTGGCCAAGTTTTGGCGGGAAGAGGGTTATGCTGGGAAGAAGAAGGCTAGGTTTAGGTGGGAAGAAGGGCATGCTGGGAAGAGAAGGCCAGATTTAGGTGAGAAGAATCTATCACTTAGTACAAATTTTTTTTTCCCCACGGGGAGAACATTACTGAAATGTAATTCTACTTTTTATAGGAATGATAAAAAAATTTAAAAGCAATGATAAACAATTCAGAGCAAACTGAATTCCATTTAATGGAAGTGTTAAGCATGTATGCTGTGCTAGACAGTGGAGGCTGCACAGCAGCCTTGTTCTGGATGCTATACAGGATGCAGAGATGGTGGCCCACTTTCCAGAGGGGCTCCTGGCCTTCAGGTGAAGCCAGAGTAAGAAACCAGAGATGAGCTGTAACCAAGATCAGGAGAGAAGTTTCTCAAACATCCACCCCAGCATTGCATGGCGGGCTTCACAAATCCCTAATATTTGGACTCAGGGCTCTGGATTAGCAGGCATGGGGTGGGACTGGGAATACATTCTTCAGAAAGCTGCTGTGAGTCAGACATGGCAGCACACACCTGTCATCCCAGCTACTTGGGAGGCTGAAGCAGGAGAATTAGACGTCTGAGGCCAGCCTGGCGAAGTTAGTGAGATCTTGTCTCAAAATAAATGAAAAGGGCTAGGGATGTAACTTAGTGGTAGTGTCCTGGGTTTGGTTTCTAGCACACACACACACACACACACACACACACACACGCACAGAGGCAGCTGTAAGGGTTCTGGTGCTGTTGGTTTGCATGGCTGGACAGAAAATGGATTTGCAGTAGATTTGGATTCAGATTGTGGTTCTAGGCATTTAGCCTTGAGCACATTCCTCAGGTTCTGCCTTTCAGGATGTTCCTCTGTCCTAAAGGAGGGTGAGAATAGGGAAACTGATAGGAAGCCCTTCACTCTCTGTTGTTCACAAGTCATTAAAAAAGTAAATGAATTTAAACTGTACTTTAACAATGGGGGCAACATAATAACATTAATGCTCTCTCGTCAAAGCCCTCACAGTTGTCTTCAGAAGAGCACACGACTTCCTCTTGCACTCATCCCCATCTTGCTTTCGGTTTCCGTCCCCATCCCATCCTTTCTCCGTGTCCTGAGCTCCTGTGTGGGGCCTGGTGGAAGCTCTAGCTCTCCGCCTGGTAATCTTTTCTGAAGGTGGTGACGCTCTTATGACAGCGGAGTTGTCGGCCAGCATCTGGGTCTGTGATGGCTGAGGGGGTTGAAGAGGATCCAGATGCAGAAGCTCGGTCTACCTCCTGCCAGAGGGAAACCTGGGAATGTTGAGGGGAGAGGAGCAGTGGTATTCAGGGCCCTGGCCGAGTGGTTGGGTGCTCATTGGAGTCATGTTGCCTGAGCGTCACACCATTAAAGTCTTGGTTCTGAGTGAACCTCCCACTGCGAATGTCTTCATCAGAAGACATTTTGTAGGCTCTTTGCTAGGAGAAGTTGCTCCCTGGAGACTGAGAATAATAAGCAATGGTCAATGGTCAGATGTCCCTCCTTTTATATGATGGATTAGACTTACAAACAACTCTACTCTTTAAAGTTAGTGGGATAAAAAGTGTAATCAATTCATCAGTGCAACAACTGAAGCCAATAACAGTCATATACTACAAAATGAAGCAAGTTCAAATCTCAGCACTGGAGGACAGAAAGCATTGACGTAGGGGAAGCTCTACCTTTATGCAACCTAGGGCAACCTTTAAAATGCCGGAGAGAACAGGCTGGGCCTGTCTTACATTTAGTTCGGCTTTCTCATTTCAAAAGACTCAATTTGGACAAAACTTGAGTTACCCCTAAATTTCCTTCATCCTATGAGTGGAAGAAAAGAACTGGACCTATAAGAAATCACACCATTGGTCAGAGTGAAACTTTCATTTTTGGTTTCTTTCTCCCCAAAGGTTAGCATTGCCAATACAATATAGTGGACCCTTGACTTACAAATTCGATCAGTTCCGGAGGGCTGGTTGTAACTTAAGTAGGTTGTAAGTCAATACAGCTGAGGTCTGGCTGTTTACCTGGGTACATGTAATAGATAACAAGAGGCAGATGAATCTTCCATTGACCTAATTAACCCAAGTTGTTCATATGTCAGGCCAGTCATAACTTGAGGGTTCACGGTACCTAGGGTTTTCCTGCAGATATTTGCTTTTGGGCCAATGATGCAGGGTATGTGTGAAGGTGAACAGGAGCAGAGAAAGCAGCTGTGGTGTGAAATACAGAGCTCACCTGTGAGGTTGTGGTGTTTGATGTCTTCCCAGATGGAGGAAGACATGAAATAGTTCATGGTAGATGAAGAATGAGTAGGCAGTGAGATACACAGAACTGAATTTAGGAGGAGGAAGGCATGATCCTAATTTTTCTTTATTTCTTGAGCTCTTGTGACTCTCAAGTCCCCTTTTAAATTTTGAAAGGTGATTCATTATTCATGCATGAATCCTCGAGGAGGTGGATCATGGCAAGCTTATTCCATCAGGAATATTCTTCCTGGGAGTGGAGCGCTGCTGCCACAGAGCATTTATGATGAGTAAATGGAGCAGACTGAACAATTAAAAAAACAGTTACTAGTTCGTATGCTTCTCAAATGCTAAACATATATGATTTTTCATGCCCTAAAGTGATTTTAAAATATCATTGCCTCTGACTTGCCCTTGGAGCAAATGGCAGCTAGTAATAGGGTAGGAGGGACACCTGGTGGCAGCTGGCTATTTCACAGGAAAGAGGTCAATGTGAAAGAAAAATGAGAGTCAAGCCTGGTGCGTCTGGGCTAGTGGATGGCGAGTGACCGGATGCGGCAGACATGATGGCTGGGAGCTGTGTCTGGAGTAATGGTCACCAGGCCAGAAGGTCGCACAGACAGGGAGAAAGACTGTGGAACTGAAGGACTCGAGTTTGAGTCTGGCTCTCCTGCTCATGGCAAGATACCTACCTACCTTTCATGCCTTGATGGCCTCATCTGTGAAATGGGAATAACACCTGCCTCATGGGTTGCTGGGAAGACTGAGCAAGACGATGCCTCAGTACCCAGATCAATGAGAGTGGCTATTCCTTTTATTATTTGTGGAAAGAAAGGAAGAGCAGGGTTTGAGGCCAAGGAAAACGTTTCTTTTGGTGCTTCTGAGGACTGACAGTTTTCTGGTTTGGGGTGTTTCCCTGGAAGAGAGCTCACTGATCCCACTTTTAGGAAGGTCTGCATGAGCTAACCCTACTTTCAGGCCTTCATGGGAAGAGGTTCCCATGAAGCAACAGGGATTTATTAAGCTCCAGCACCTCCCCCGCGGAGAAGTACTTTCTTCCTGGAGCCTGCTACCAAGTGGGGACACAGACTGCCACACGATGGCAAAAACATGAAACAAGTAAGGCTCAGGAGCCCAGTTTTGTAGGCCAGAGAATAAGTGTTGGAAAGGGCCAGAAGAGGGAGGGGAGGACAGATAACAGACTGAACCCTGTCCCAGGAAAGCCTTTATTCCCAGGCAACCTGGGGCAGGCGTTCACTCATCCTGCAGGGAGACTGCGATGCCGGCAGGACGATTCTCTGCGTCCCCCCTTTTCTCTCTACAGACCTACCCACCTTCTCACGCCGGCTTTTCCTTAAAACGCAGACAAGGTGCATCGGCTGCTCAAGCCCAGCCCTTTACCCTGGCCTCCAGCCTCCCATTCAACTGGGATGGTGTTCTGTTCGCTTGGGACCGTTTGTCTCTTCCCACTGGCTCATTTTTCTGTCGATACCAATTTAAGATTCTCCCATCTATTAAAACGTTCTTCCGTTACCCTCTCTAGCCACTAACTTTTTTTTTGAGGTACAGTCTCATTGTGTAACCCAGGCTGGCCTTGAACTCACTATGGAGTCCAGGTTGGCCTCCAATAGGCCCCCGAAATCCTCCTGCCTCAGCCCCGAAGTGCTGGAATTGCAGGCATGTGCCACCACACCCAGTGCCACTATCTTTTTTCTTGCTCTTCTTCCTCTCTGGACCTCTCAGAATGGTAGGCAGCACTCACTGCCTCTCATTGCTTGCTCCCACCTGTGCCTCAGTCCCTGCTGCAGCCTGGCGTTCACCCCACCTGCACCTGGACCTGTCCTCGCTGAGTGTTTTATCTCCGTTTTTGTTAACACATGTGACTTTGTACACGGTGTTTCCATACCTGCTTTACAGCATCACAGCATCACGTCCGGCCGCCCTCTTCCCTCCCCTGTCAGCACTCTTCCCATCCCTAGTAGACACTGTTCTACTTTCCAGTTGACCTTTTGAAAATTAGCATGTATTAATTATGCAGAATAATTAACCCCTGTGCTGTTTCTACACTTGCACACATTGTGCGTGGATCAAGTCCTCTCTCCCCTGTGCCCTCTCAGCTCTCTCCCTGGGCCCTTCCCCGTCCCTGATAGTTCCCCTTCTGTGCTCAAGCTGTCTTTTCATTTTGGTTTCCTCCTAGGAGAGAAAACATGCCTGACCCGCCTTTCTGTGTCTGACTTGTTTTGCGAAGCATCACATCCTTAATATTTCATTTTCTTACTGTGTATTTGTTCCAAATTTCCTTGCATGACTGATTTCTAATTTTATTCCATTACAGATAAAGAAGATACTTTGTATGAAGTCAGCTTTTAAAAATTATCGAGTCATGTCAAATAGCCTAACATATGATCTATCTTGCAGAATGGTTTGTGTGCATTGAGAAGCACATGTATTCTGTTATTACTGGTGAAGTTTTGTCTACTAGGTTTAGTCCCTTATAGAGCTGTTCAGTCTTCTATTTCTTCGCTGACCTTCTGTCCCTCTATTCTGTCTGTGTTTGAAAATAAAGTGACACCAATTTGTGGAACTGTTTATACATCTTCCCTGAATTCTTTCAGTTTTTGACTTATGTATTTGGGGGCCTATTTTAGGTACATGTGTACGTATTACATACTCTTGAGGAACTGGCCTTCTTATATTGTGCTCTTTTCTGCCTCTCATGCCAATCTCTGTCTTAAATTCATTTGTGTCTCTACTTTTATGGAACAATAAAAGTCAGATTCAGAATGGATGACAGAATTCAGAGCAGTAAGACCCTGATTATTGTTTCTGATGGGGTTTTATTGGCCATTTCTGGAATGGGCTTTCTTAGCTTTTAGGACAACCCTCTGAATTTAGATGTGATTCAAAATCAGACATTAGTTGCTAGGAGTTTATAAGACAGTATTAATGAAATATATTCATGGAGCAAATGGATGAATAAGTGAAAATTGCCAAAAAAGGAATATTCTATTACTTTAATGGGTCTTTCTGATGATAATAATTTAAATAATATATGGGCAAGAATTAGATTTATAATTTAAAAGGCTGGCAGGAACTATCAAGATGAAATTGAGGTGAAAAATAATTCTTCTAGACTGTAACTATATACTTAGGTCTGTAACTTAATATACATATGTGCATATGTGGCTCTTGCTAGGCAAAGAGAGAAATAATTATAGGACTGATAATACAAAAGAGTGAGTAAAAATAATTTATTCTAGTAAAAAAATATAGAATAACAGGTAAAACCATGATTTCTGGGGTTAGACTATCTCTATTCTCTTATTTTCTAATAACATTGGATAAGTTTCCAGGACTCTTGCCTTATTTATAGCATGTGATAACAACGCTACATTTTTGTTTTTTTGGTACCGGGGATGGAACTCGGGTCCTTTGTGCTTGTGCAGCAGGCAGCGAAACCACTGAGCTAAATCCCTGGTCCAACAACGCTACATTTTACACAGTCATTTTTCGTGATGAAGGAGACAGTGTATGCAAATTAGTTACAACCAGGTCTGGCCTGTTAAGATAAAAGTTGAGAAACCTAGGAAGCCACAGTCAATAACTTTCTTTACTTCTGGGCACCCAAACACTTGTTCATAGGAAAGGAACATTTTTTTTTTAGAGGTGAGATGTCCACTAGATATTAAAATGTTATTAGTTTATTGGGACCTTTACTAGTTATAATTAGAATAAGGCTTAGGAAAGTAAAATTCAAGAAATGGTGGATATTTTTATTTCAGCTGAATTAATGTTTCTATGAATGAGTGAATTGCAAGGCAGGGTGTTATAAACTGTGCAACCACCAGATGTCAGTATTGTCACAAGTTGAACCTCTACTGAAGGATTTTGTACTAACGGGCTCTTGATGGAAGAGTGAAAAAAAAAAAATCTTTTACTTGAGCCTCCCTCTCTGTAACTTTCAATATTTGTCTGTGTTGAGGCAGTAGCTAGGGTCATATGTTACCAAGATAACGTCATAGACCTGCACGATACCTTGACGTTCACAGTTTTATGCCACGTTGATTCAGGTTCTGACAGACATTTGAGCTGTTTTATATGATTATTTATTTATTCACTCTGGTCATTTAAACCATCCCGCCAAAATCCTACTGTGTTTTACAACTTTTGCTTTTTCCTGGCCATAACGGGCTTCTACTGTGTAAGGCAAGCGCTCTACCACAGAGCTATGTCCGCGAAACGTTTATAACCTGCTAAAAACAGTCAGTAGTTACTCTATTCCAGGATTTGCAAATTATTTATCTTTGTCTAATATTTTTTGCCACGTTCCTGAAATAACTTCTGTACATAAAAACAATGTAATTCTATGTGTGTTTAAGATCAAGTTGCCAAAATTTGAATAGACTTCCTTAATTTCATACTGATCAAGAAGCTATAAGAACCTGAGGCTGGGAACTTAATAAAGAAAAGGGCTCTACTTAGCTCACAGTTTTGGAATCTGAGTCCAAGATCAGGTGGCTCCATCAGTTTGAGCTCTGGTGAGAGCCTGCTTGGTTAAATCACAGCATGGTAGATGGCATCATGCTCAGAGCCCATGTGGAAGAAAGAGATCACTTCCAAGACAGAAAGCCAGAGAATTCCAGGGGTTAGGCTGGCTCTTATGTAACAACTCACTCTTGTCCAACAACAGGAGTCCAGTGAGAACTACTTATATCCCTTCTGAAGGTGCATCCAGTGATCTGATTACTTCTCCCTAGGCCCTACCTCTCAACTGTGCCACCTCCTCAATGTCACACGCTGAGGACCAAGCTACCTGCACACCAGCCTTTTGAGCACACACTAAAATCATACCCAAATCATAGCAGGCATTAACAGTAGCTGTCTGTTTATGGCAGGATAATGGTTCAATTTTATTTTCTTCTTTTCAAGATGAGAAACAATGGTGTAATTATAAAAGTAGGAATATTCATGATGAGTCATATTTAGCTTGGATTAGTTTTATAAAAGTCTTACGGAGCACTTCAAGACAGTGCCAGGGTTATGCCCAGCCCCTGACTTCAAGAATCTTTTAAGTAAAACACAAGGTAGAATGTGAACTATGCCATTCAAATCACAAAATCCTACAAAGAAGGAGACACTTTTGAAAGCACTTCTGAGGAAATAAAAGGTGGGATTGGAGTTGGAGTTTGAAGGACAAAATTAATTCCAGCAGAACTGGCAGAAAGGATAAATAAAGTTTTATTTATATTTGCATTTATACACTCTCTGGCAATTTACCTCCCCTTGGTCCTGTCAACAACAATACCTATCCAAGAGGTGTCATAAACAAGATGTCATTGTTGAATTTCTTGTCTGTCTTACTATGGCTTCTGTGTAGATACCAATCACTTACAGGTGATGAAAAGAGGAATAGTACAGCAAGAATGGTCACCTGTAGGCCTCGTGAATGTACCTGCAGTTCAAACCTAATTTTACCAAAATTCCAGTGGCCTATTACATCTGCTTCATACCCAGTGCGTTTGACAGTCTCCACAGCTGCTGAGAAACATTTCCAGCACTGTTATCCAAGACACTTTACAACAGGAGTTTTAAATTAATTGTCATGTATACAATTCGAGGTGTTCCTAGCTTTAAAACTAAACCGTGCAGGCCACCCCTTTCTCTTGAAATGCAAACAGTGGATTACCTAGAAATTTAATTTTCTTTTCATAATCCAAAGGTAGTTGGTACGGTAGATTGAAGCCTGAATATTTCGAGAAATTTTTTTCTAACCCCCCCCCCCCCTCGCATTGGGAGCCCACAGGCACTTCAGTGAATCACACTCAAGTAAGAAAGGCTGGCAGGAAGACTCTGATACAGTCATAAAAAGGATTGGGAACATACCCTTTTATCATGGCTCAAAGTCCACCCAAGACAAATGTGGTTGCTTTGTAAGTTCTGATGTCTCAGCAGAGCAACATTGTGGATTTGGCATACAAATAAGCTTTCAGGGCCAGGGATTTAGCTCAGTGGTTCCAGTGCCTGCCTCGCAAGTGCAAGGTCCCGAGTACAATCCCTGGTACCAAAAAAACCCAAACAAATGTTAAAATATCATGTACTTTGGGGGCCGGGGATTTAGCTCAGTGGTTCCAGCGCTGCTCGCAAGGTCCCGAGTTCGATCCCTGGTACCAAAAAAACCCTCCAAAACCAAACCAAAACAGATAAGCTTTTAAAGCAAGTATTATGAAATTGCCATTTCAAAAACGACGAAATGTAATACATTTGCTTTCACTGACTTCCTTTGTACCCTGTTCCTTCGGTGACACAGAAGGTGGGTGGCGTGATGTGTGTAGAGATCATGTGGAAGAAAATGCATGAAGACTTGCATGAGTAGCCAAACATTTAGTATTTGTCGTTGAATACTTGTATTAACTCTTTAGAATTGCCACTCGATTACTGTTTTGCATAAAATGTTCTTTGTCCTCTAAGAGATCTAATGTCATAGGAACTTTAAATAAAATGTATGTACAGCACTCAAGTCATTTTAGGTGAAGTCTGAAAGAATCCAGGTCTTTGGTAAAATATTTTCTCTAAATTTTAATGAATTCTGGAAAACTACCAGTAGCCATGCAGCAATTCTAAGTTTCTCAGAAACTGTCGGTGCTCCCCGAAGCCTCTCAATATTTGTTATTACAGAGCATTTTTGCCTGACTTCCTGCAGCCAGAATCTGCCTGTCCTTGCCCCAGGGCTCTCTGTGCAGTGATGCCCACGGCAGGTCACAAGTGCTTCCCGGGGGTTAAAGCCTTTCACCGCAGTAGTTTCTGCACTTCACTGGCTTCTTTCGCTTTCCTGTTTGTTTTGCCTTCAAACATTCTTACTTTGTTTACAGAGAATCACCTCTAGAGTTACTGGAATCTTTGCCCTCCGTCCCCTTTTAGGACGCCTAAATCGGGGCAAAGGAGGCAGTGTAAGGATGCTGGAAGGCAGAGAGCCTGGCCTGGACCCCCAGCCTCGCCCTGTGATTTTGGGCAGACGACTCAGCCAGGGTCTCCTCGGTGCTTCGCCTGTACAGTGCCGATAACCTGGGCTGTCCTTACGGTCCGGGGAAGTTCGAGTCACGTGGAGCTTTCCAGCCTCTCATGCCCTTTATTCGTGTGCTGTGCACCACCTCTGAAGGAGGAGGGAGGGCGGGATTAATGGGTAGAGTTAGGGTTTGGGTTTGACCACCTGGCTTCAAATTCTAAATAAACCACCTGTAGTTGTATGATCCTGGATGATTTACTTGGCTTTTCTGAGACTGTTTCCTCAGGGTTTGGATAATTACAGGGGATGACACATATAAACTGCTGGCACAGTCCTTTGTAGCTCCTTGATTCAACTGGATTAATGATAATACGGTTGGTGTCCCTTACAACAATGCAACTTTCTGAGAAATGCATTGCTAGGTGATGCCACTATTGTGTGGACTCCATAGAATATACTTACACAAACCTGGATGGTGAGCCTACCATATGGCTAGGCTATAGAGTGTATAGCTTTTTGCTCCCAGCCAGGAAGAACAGAATACAGATTAAATCAAACACAAAAGCAAATGGTGAAGAAAGAGAGACTGAACATCTTACACGGTCCTTTGTTATCTCGTCATGATTATTTCTCTCTGTTCAAGTATAAGCACTCTTCTTATCCATTCTTCTCCAATCACTAGTATTCTACTAATAGACTTTGTAAAAGCAAGGATTTTATTGTGTTATGGTACCAAGTAGAGTGAGTAGCTGATGCATAATTAATGCTCAGTAAGTAGTTGTTCAATGAATGGCTTCCCTGGAAGTCAGAGCACTGCATAAAGCACAAATGACCCAGGTATTGGTTCCCACTCCTAGGTGCCCATGAGATCAAAGTCATCTGCTAGCAGTGGAAAGAAATTAACTTTGACTTCTATGGTTCATGAGAACTAACTGTGATTTCTAGGTAAGAACTAACCTTGATTTCTAAGTTAATATTTCTGTGGAGTACAATCCTCTTCTGCTGCTTTGTACCTGTCACACATGTTGATATTTCAGGTCCCAAGACATTAAGAATAGCAAATAGAATCTTTCTACAGCTTCACTTCATTTAGTAAAGTATTTTTTTTTCTTGTTCATTGCTCTTAAAATGGAAATGCCATCCCATCAAGTAAGAAATGAAACTTTTCGGGAAAATGCTTGCATTTAAAATTGGTGAGTTCTTCTCATCAGAGCCACATAGATATCAGCACAGCCTTAAGGTCACTGAGAGCATTAATGATTCACTGCTCAAAGCAGCATGCAGTTAATGGTCCACATTAACATAAAACTATGGTTTCTGTGTTCCTACTCTTGCAGACAGTTGAGAGAGGTTGTGCTATAAACTTCTGCTTATATTTCTCTTTGTGTATTGTTTGTGAATTGTGAGTTGCAAAATGACTAAGATGATATTAAATTATGGCATTGTTGAATTTTAGGGAAAATATCTTGCAGTCAGTTTACAGAGGAGCAGGAAAAGCCAAGGTAATTCATAGATGTTTACGATATAGTTAAGACTATGCTCCATCAAAGTATAATTTTCAGAAAGTAAATAAAAGACTTTCAAATGTATTAGTTGAAAATGAACTCTTCTAAATTATATCTATTAAATTGCTAGAGTAAGTACATGGCAAAGATTTTCTAACTGTTGTATAAAGAAATCAGAAAATGGATAAGATGGTTAAAAGATCATTTTGAGTTCTATGTATTTAAACACATTTTACAAATATTTCAGTAAGAGTCCTAGGTTATTAACAAAACTAATTATTCTTCAAAACAGTAAAAAGCCTATGGGATTATGTTTTCTACTAGAGAGGAATCATTGCATGCATGCTTGAAATAACTCTGCCACGTAACATTTACCTTCAGAGTCTAGGCCTTAATAGTGAACTATGGGTCTGGGGACTTAGCTCAGTGGTTCCGCCGCCTGCCTCACAACCGTAAGGTCCCAAGTTCGATTCCTGGTACCAAAAAAGAAAAAAAAGAAATAGTCAACTATGAGTCACACAAGGCCACATTCCTCTAAACCAGCACCATCTAGGTGAAATATAATTTAGGTCACATAGGTAATTTAAAATTTTTAGTAGGCACATAAAAAAGAAAAATAATTTCAACAATAAACTTAATATAACCCAACATATCAAGAATATTATTTTAAGATGTAATACAACAAATTGTTAAGATACTTTACATTCTTGAGTTTTTTCTAAGTCTCCCAAATCTGTTGCTCATTTTGCATTTATGTCACACCTCAATTCCAACAATTCAAGTGCTGAATAACCATGTATAGTAAGTGGCTATCATATTGTGTAGCTTTAGATAATTAAATTCTTAACCAGGGCCCCAGGATGATGTGGAAAAGTCATGCTGTACTTCTTTGGCCTTATTTCAAATTTTGGGTCATTTTTTCTTAACTTTTGCAGCCAAGAAGATTTATCTTTTTTCATTGGATCCCAAGACATTAAGAATAGCAAAGAATCTTTCTTCAGCTTTACTTCATTTAGTAAAAACACACACACACACACACACACACACACACACTCATATATATATATATTTTTTGGTACCGGGGATCAAATTTGGGTCCTTGCGCTTTCGAGGCAGGCAGCAGAACCACTGAACTAAATCTCTGGGCCAATACCCATATATATATATTTTGTTGGTACCAGGGATCAAAATCGGGACCTTGTGCTTGCGAGGCAGGTGCCTGAACCACTGAGCTAAATCCCTGGCCCAATACCCATATATTTTTAAGGCAGGGTTTCTATGTTACCCAAGCTGGCCTTGACTCTGCCTTCCTCCTGTCTCAACCTCCTGAATGCTGAGGTTACAGGTATGTGCCATCACACCTGACAATAAATGTGTTTTTTAAATAAAGTTATTTTAAAGACATTTTTGCCAGTCATATATGTTATGTTGCTTAAGCTTTTAGCTAAATTTTTAACCATAAGTCATAATCGACCTCTTCCCGCAATATTCATCATAGCACAGATAACTAATATATAATAGAGAATTATTATAAGCCAGTCTCAACCTTTTTATAGTTACCATTTAACTTAATGTTCACAAAAATTTTTAAGATAAATAGGTAAGAAAGTTTCCATAACTTGGCAAAGCCAATAAAAGGACTGAGAAAAAAATCCAGGCTTCTTAATTACAAAGCTTGAGCTATTACCAGCTATGCTATGTACAGAGAACTTCAAAGTGAATTCTTTGAGGCTGTATGCATTAAATAACTAAACATTTGTATGGAATTAAAAGTAAGGTTGTGCTATATGAACACAGGTATTTACATTCTTTATTTACATTTGACAAGGTTTTTCTGTTTTCTAGAGTGAGAGGAAGAACCTATACCCGAAAAATCTTACAACTAAATACAAGAACACACTATTTCTTCAAAAGTTAAAACATTACCATGGGAGAGAAGTTCTGATACTATTTTTTCTTGTACAGTAAAATTCAGCACTTCTGTCCTCTCCAAGTGATACTTCACAGGTTTGACTTGTATACTGGTCTTATTTGATAGACAGAAAGCAGAAAGGAGTAATTCTGATTCTAATGATAAAAAAATACAATTTTGAAGCCACTTTAAGTTGAAAAGGAAATAGAAAATTGAAATGCAGAGAGGAAAGTTTCCTCACTATTTTTTTTTTTTTTTATACTGAGGATCAAACTTAGGTCCTTGAGCTTGCGCAGCAGGCGGTGAAACCACTGAGCTAAATCCCAGGCCCTTCACTAATTATTTTGATAGGCAGAAACCTTCACAAGGAAATGAAGCTGGAATGTGGCCTCATAGTAATAAACTGACATTTTCCCTCTTTTTGTAATTTTTGCTTCAATTCCTTTTTTTTTTTTTTTTTTTTTGCAGTATCCGGGATCAAACTCAGGACCTTGTGCTTGCAAGGTAGGCACAGTAGCACTGAGCTAAATCCCCAGCCCTGCTTCAGTTCTTTTAAAGTAGGGATTAATGTTGTCCCTTGAATTTGGAGTAGGAATTTGCTATGAAATTTTCCTTGTCCAGTATTATCTATAAGTGAAGTTGTGCAATTAGTAATTCAATGTATTTAGTAGTTATGATTCCATTCAAGTTGGTTTTCATCTTTTGTTAATTTCATCACTTTTTTAAAAAGTTAATTACCCATTTTATTTGGTTTTCTAATGTATTGGAATTAAGAATGAGAAGTACATGTTTGTTTGTTTGAAAGTACACATTTTTATCAAACAGTACTTATTTACTGCAAAAGTGTTTTTCTTTACTTAAAAAATTTTATTAGTATATGTTTAGAGTGCATAATATTTACATCCATGTCAGGGAGTAGGTACATGTACTTAACATATCTTGACTCTTTTTATTCCCTTTTCCCTCTCTCCCTCAGTCTCTAGATTCCCTTCCCCCAGCCTCATTTTTTTTTGTAGTTCATGTTTATGACGCATAATGATTACTGGTACATGTACCCGACATGTCTTAATTCTTTTTACATCCTTTTTCCTTCCTTCCCACACCCTCCATGTCCAATTTGCAAAAGATCTATCTTCCTGTTTGCCTTTATCTATCTTTTATGTTGCTCTTTATACTTTGGGTTTCTCATACAAGAGAAACTGTATGGTATTTAAACTTGTGCGTCTGATTTATTTCGCTTAATGTAATGTTTTCAAGGTGCATCCATTTTCTACATATGACTCAAATTTATCCTTCTTTATAGCTGAACAGTATTCCCTTATGTACACATACCACATTTTGTTATCCATTTGTCTGTTGATAAACATATAGGCTGCTTCTAAGACTTAGCTATTATGAATTATGCTGCTATGAGCATGCATATGCATGGATCACTGCAATATGATGTCTTTAACTCTTTTAGGAAGATATCTAGTAGAATAGCTGAGTTGAATGGAATTTATACTTTTAGCTTTTTGAGGAATTTCCCTATTAATATCCATAAAGGTTGTACTAGTTTACATCCCACCAGCAATGTAGGAGGGTTCCTATTTCACCACAGTCTCACCAGCATTTATTATTTGATTTTTTGATGATAGCCATTCTTTCTAGAGTAAGATGAAATTTCAGTGTTGTTTTAATTTTCACTTCTCTAATGGCCAATGTTGTTCAACATTTTTTTTCATGTACTTACTGGTCATTTGTATTTTTTCTTCTGAATAAATAAATTTTTTGATTGGGTTTTTTTTTTTTGGTTCCAGGGATTGAACTCGGGTCCTTGTGCTTGTGAGGCAGGTGGCAGAACCACTGAGCTAAATCCCTGGCCCTGATTGGGATTTTTATTTTGTGGGATCTCATTTTTTGAGTTCTTTCTATGTTCTAGGTATTAGTCCTCTGTTTGAAGAGTAGCTGTCGAAACAATTTTCCTATTCTGTAGGTTGTTTCTTCACTCTCTTGGTTGTTCCTTTTGCTATGCAGATGTTTTTAATCTGATAGAGTCCCATTTGTTCACTCATGCTATTATTTCTTGTGCAGTTGGAGTTCTGTTCAGAAAGTCCTTGCCTATGCCTGTGACTTCAAGAGTTTTACCTATTTTATCTTTCATCAGGTTATTGTTTCTGCTTTAATATTTAGGTCTTTGATCCATTTTGATTTCAGGTTAGTACATGGTGAGAAACATGGGTCTAGCTTCAATCTTCGGCATGTGGATAGCCAGCTAGCCCCAGGCTACCTTTGCTCCAGTCCATGTTTTTGGCCCTTTGTCAAAGATCATGTGGCTGAATGTGTCAGGTTGATTTTACATCCTCCACTCTGTTCCATTGATCCACCTTCTGTTTTACCAGGCTGTTTTTAAAAAAATCATTGTAGTTTCATTTGTGATTAGTTTTGTTTGAATCCTCTAAGCACAGTTCTGTTGGGGGCACCCTGAGATGACCATGAATAGTGCCATTCAAGTTACAGAACTGGTCTGCTCCTCTTTACTTTTTTAGAAGTACAGAATTGGCATCTGCTATGTATACATCACATGAAAGTTGGAGAAGAGGGGAGGAAAGATGGTGGACAGGTAAAAAAAGGATGAGCAAAAAAAAATCAGAATTGGGAGGGCAGAAGGTTAATAAGAGAAAAGAGAGGCAAGAATGAGAGGGGGAAAAAAGAAAGAGCAGAATACAGTATGGGGGGAAACTTGAAAAACTTTAAAAAGCAGAAAAAAAGCAATTAAAAACTAATATTGATACAGAAGCAAGACTTGAAGACAAGGAATGAGGAAAAGCGAAGAGGGAATGAAAAGAAACAACAACAACAACAACTACAACAACCAGAATATGTATATCCCCAAACCGAAATCCAGCAAGAGCTCGGAACCCCCGCAGGAGAATGTACAGTAAATCCCACTGTGGCCACTGTGCCGTAAAGCCCGAGTGCCCACCCAGCCCCTTCCTGCTTTAGACCCGATGTGTTTGCAACCTGGCCTTAGCTCTTTACCAGCCTGCCTGGGTGTGGCAAGCTGGTCAGCTTCTTTGAGCCCACCTGCCTGCTGCAAGCTGTGCTTAGGGTGTGGGAAACGGCAGTCTTTTGTCTCTGTCTCACCATCCAAGCATCTCAATTAATTTGAGAAAAGGAGGATGTGGAATTATTTCCCCAACACCGAGCTCTCCTTCCCCTTGGCTAATTTCCTATGATGCCTGCTTTCCTTGGTACTGAGCGAATGAATCTGTGTTCATGCTTCAGAGATTTTCTGCCTAGTAGGTCGCCAGAAGATCTCTGCTCCAGCCTATCCTGTCTCTCCCTTTGGACTCAGATCTAGAACTGACCCTGTCTCCAGTGCTCGCTTTTCCAGCCCTCAGATCCGACTCAGTCCTCAGGCTTGGTTTAAGGACTCTTTCTCCTCGGAGTGTGACAGGTTTTCCTCATCCCTGTGCAAATGACAGGGAAGAGCACACTCCGGATCAACTGTTCAGTCTCACTCCCCTCCCTGTATCCTGGGATGTGCCCCACGGGTCCCTACTGGTGCACTTGGTACCGTTTGCCATGTTTAGTCTCTCTCTGCTTGGAGGTGAGAAGAGGACCACCTTGAGTGCAGTGAGTGCTGGCGAGGAAGCTACAGGACACAGCATTCTCTGGTGTTTGGGGGATGATGAGGGGAAGGGGCTGCTTTAGCTAGAGTCTGTCCCAGGAGGCTGGCCTCCCAGCCCTAGCTCCGTCCCTCAGGCTGTTAGTGCTGCTTTCAAAATGGCGGGTCCCCAGAGGGTGTGGGAAGGCTGAGAGGCAAACCAGCTATGGCCTTGTCCCTTCCCTTTTCCAGCAATCTAGACATTTGGTTTGATCTACACGAATCATCTTTCAGATTGACTTTCTGTTTCTGGGTGTGATTGCTTCCCTCACTTCAGAGTACCTGTATTTTCTTTTTTGTACTGGGGATCGAACTCGGAACCTTGTGCTTCTGAGGCAGGCGGCAGAACCACTGAGCTAAATCCCCGGCCCAGTACTGTATTTTCAATGACTCTTCTCTGAGTATCTCTGATGTACCTCATCCTCTAATCAGCTATATCGGGTCCTCTCAGAAGTACATATACAATAGCACACCTCCGTTTCTTAGTGTGGTAATTCTTTGTTTCTTTCAAATACTTGTTCCTTCAAAGGAAAAAGTGCTTGATATCTTGAATTGAAATTTTAGAAAATTTAGCACATTCCAGCCTCACATTAAAGGAAAATATTCTGCTTTCTTTCTAAAGCGGTGACTTCTATTTTTGGAAATTTGACTATTACATTTACTTAGATTTGTGAAAGAGTGATGAAAAATTTATAAAGATTAAGAATGTAGAAAAGTATCATCAGCCATCTGATCTTTGACAAAAGCGTCGAAAACATAGCTGGAGAAAAGATAGGATCTGTAACAAACGGTGTGGGGAGAACTGGCTGTCCACACGCGGAAGGCTGAAACTAGGTTGGTAGCTCTTACTGTGTACTAAACTAAAATCAAAGTGGATCAAATTCCTAGATATAAAAACAGAAAAACTGGATCTGCTGGAAGATACTACAGGTACAACTCTTGAAGACATAGGCACAGACAAGAACGTTCTGAACAGAACCCCAGTTGCATCAAGAAACAACAAAATGGCAAGAGAAACAAAAGAATGAAGAGATCACCTAGGGTATTGGGGAAAAGATAATTGCCAGTCACTGCTTGGACAGAAGACATATTCACAATATAGAAAGAGTTAAAAAAGTTGAAGCCCCTAAAATAAAAGACCTAATCAGAGAGTTGAGAAAAATTTTAAAAATTAAAATCATATGAAAGCGATAACATTTTCTCCAATAGCAAGAGGACACAAATGGAACTGCCACCAACCTTTCCAGGCTTAGTGCTCAATCTTATAATTTTCTATTATTCTTCCAAGTGATAAAAGTAAAAATTTAAAAAGAAATCATGTTAATGCGATACTAATTTTGTTCCGAAATCATATATCCAAATATAAAGTTTAGAAATATATCTGAAAATATTTAAAGTGATGATGTCAGGATAGAATTATTCTTTATATTTTTATATATTTTCCAAAATTTGTTCAATTTATACGGTTACTTTCTCAAGTCAATAAAGAAAAACACCATAAATGCTAATAAATAATGCTAATAAAGATTTAAACTGAGTTAAAACCACCTCTCAAAATTTAAGCTACACATTACCATTTTAAAACTTTTGTCCAAATCTGCCAATATATATATTTCTAAATATCAGACTGTATGTGTTTTCCTATCTGCACCTGACCCGCAAAAATGAGTATCTTTTAAAGTTAAATGATGCAGCATTAAATTTCATTATTTTCAGAAGAGGATTGAGCCAAACTAGACATTGCAGAAATTTTCTTAGTCAGAAGCTCTGAAAATAAATAACTGAAGAGGTTTCAATAGTCATTGGTTTCTATTTGAAATAATTCCTGAAAGGCTTATGATTTTAGGGAATGCCAAAAATACCTAGAAGGGGAAGCTAAATGTGAAAATGATACCCCCCAAATTGCTTAATCCTGACCTACATGGCAGGAAGTGTCACAGGCAGAGTTAAGATCAGGACAAATGAAGCAATTTCAGACCAGTGAAGTCTCCACTTTTAGATCAAGGTGCTTGCAACACTGGGATTGTTTCAGTGGTGGTGGGCCGTGGGGTTGGGCCTTAGTCATCTGAATAATGACCAGGATCATGCACTGGATAATTCTGAACATGTTATCTACCATCTCACAATGGCCATCTCTGACTTTTTATTTAACTATGAAAAAAATTGACTATCTGTATATATAAAACTAAAGCTATATAATTACAACTGCCATGTGTGAAAGCATTTTTTAGGAAGGTGAATGTCTAAAAAGAAATAAAACTCTAACATTATTAGGAGACAACATGGGAGAATATTTTTAAAGCTCAGTAGAAAAAAGACATTATAATGAAGGAAAAAGCCCAGATACAGTGAACAGAGTAGCAGGAAATATTTGTAGAACATGTGAGATGAAGAAGTAAAAGCAGCAAATGAATATATGAAAAAATGTTCAACATCACTGGTCATTCGAGAGATGCAGATGAAAACAACACTGAGATTCCACCTCACCCCATAAAGAATGGCTGCCATCAAGAAATCAACCAATAACAAATGCTGGCGAGGCTGTGGGGAGAAAGGAACCCTTCTCCATTGTTGGTGGGAGTGCAGACTGGTGCAACCACTGTGGAAATCAGTATGGAGATACCTCAAAGAACTAGGGCTAGAGGTCCCATTTGACTCAGCTATTCCCCTGCGGGGTATCTTCCCCAAAGAATTAAATGAATCATACCACAGTGATATATGTGCACCCATGTTCATAACAGCACAGTTTGTAATAGCTAAAACTTGTAAAGAACCCAATTGCCCATCTACTGGAAACTGGATAAAGAAGATGTGGGTTTTTTTTTTTTTACAAAATGGAGTACTACTCAGCCATAAAGAATGAGAAACTAGGGACATAGCTAAATGGATGCATACTGAGGCCATACTCTTAAGTGAAATAAATAGGACACACATGTGTAAATATCGAATAGTTTCTCTAGTGTGAGAAACTGAAAGTGTAAATAAGGATTAAAATGATTAAAATGAATAATTGATAATTTGAAATAGGAAGAAAAGGTCCAAAGGGGTAGGGGTGGTGGGAGGGGAAGGGGAAAGGAAAGAAGGGAAAGGAAAAATTATGAGAAAAGAAAAAAAATGGAAACAAAGTCTATGTAAATGGGAAGGGTGGACGGGTAATGGGGAAAAAAATAAGAACCAAGATACGTCATGTACAGGTACAAGTTCCCAATGAGAAATGTAAATGTATTGTATACCTACGATGTACCAATAAAAGAATTTAAGTAATAAAAAAAGAACATTGACCTACAGATGAATCTGTTCACATTCTTTTTAAATTTTTAAAATTTATATTAATAAATACTTGTAGTACATAATCATTACATTCCTCCTGGGAGTTGGTACATGTACACAACACATTTTAATTCTATGTTGCTTTCCTGCCTCCTCCCTTTCCTTTCCCTCTGTCTCCTGGTCTCCTTCCTATTTGCAAAAGGTCTATCTTCCTGTTTCCCATTATCTATCTTTTATTTTCCTCTTTAACTTATTTATACTTTGGGCTTCTCATACAAGAGAAACCATGTGATATTTAAAACTTGAGTGTCTGATTTATTTCACTTAACTTCTATGGTCTGTCTCAAAGTGCATCTGTTTTCCTACACAGCCCTACTCCACTATGTGTAAATACCACATTTGCTGTATCCCTTCAACTGCCACATGTTTAGATGGTCAAACAATTGTGTTAACAAGTGGTAGAGGCCAAAGTCTTACCTGCTGCCTGTAATTCTCTTCTGGAAAGTTTTGAGGAATTGAAAAGTTTTGACTATGTAAAAAACCAGTAAATGATGTCATTGCCAGGGTAAAAATTATCAAGCATTTATTTTAGGAAAAAAGAAGTGATTTCTAAGGCTAATAATGCAAACCAGCTTCAGGTTAAAACCTGGAAAGTAGCTTTCCAAGGAGAAAATTGCATTTTTAAGTGGTTTTCAGGACAACTTTCAGAATCTTTCAATCGTGCAGCCGTATGCTTTACTTCTGCCTCTTTCCAACAAACAAGTTCTAAAACTTCTTTTCAAAATAGTTATGATGTGCAACATACATATTTTTACTGTGTACGAATGTGAACTGAGAGCAATTAAATGAATTCTTATTAACCACATTCTATCAGTAGTTATTTTACACACAATCCAATTTAAATTTTAAAACAACGTACATATATTTTCACATATATATTCAATATAGATGCATCATCATCATTTTATAGATGGGAGGGTAAGGAAGTTACTCATTTGTCAAAGACATGGCCATAAATGAAACATCTGGAAGAAAGTCAAAGGTAGGTTCTGTTTGTTTTAATCACAACATCCAGATTCTTTTTTTTTTTTGGTACCGGGGATGGAACTCGGGTCCTTGAGCTAACATCCACATTCTTAACCCTGTACTTGAAGCCTCCAGAACACTCAAAGGCCGAAAGCAGGTTTCAATTGTCCTTGTATCTCTAATTCTATCACTTAGAAAATGATCTCCTAAGTCAGAGCTCCTGAACCACCAAGTATTTGAC
Source organism: Heterocephalus glaber (assembly GCF_053883595.1). Lineage (NCBI taxonomy): Eukaryota > Metazoa > Chordata > Mammalia > Rodentia > Bathyergidae > Heterocephalus > Heterocephalus glaber. Next base: position 16,933,169 of record NW_028258156.1, on the reverse strand, counting down.
ATATTTGCCTACAAAATAATGTGCGCATAGAGAAAGAGCTGAAGAATGCCTTGTCTATATTTTCTAGGATAAAAGAAAATCTTAAAGATAATTTTCATTTTTTTAGATAATTTTCGTTTTTAAAAATGACTATACAAATTTTTTTTGTTGTTTGAAATGCAAAGTTAAAATATTCGACTGTTAAAATATTAAACTGTAAAAATATTCAAACTGTTTTATTGTCATTGAGATAGAACTTCAACTCCTTTCTTTCTTTCTTTCTTTTTCTTTCTTTCTTCTTCCTTCCTCCCTCTTTCTTTCTTTCTCCTTCCTTCCTTCCTTCCTCCCTTTCTTCCTTCCTTCCTTTCTTTCTCTCTCTTTCTCTCTCTCTTTCTTTCTTCCTCCCTCCCTCCCTCCCTCTTTCTTTCTTCCTTCCTTTCTCTCTCTCTCTCTCCTCTCTCTCTCTCTCTCTCTCTCTCTCTCTCTCTCTCTCTCTGTCTTTCTTTCTTTCTCAACCTCATTTATAAAACTTTGACCTCAAGGCCTTAGTCAAGCTCTACCACTGGGGCCCCTTCCAGCCCTCATTTATCTATTTAAACTTCTCTTGATAGATGGACTGAGAGTTTTCTGTAGAAAAGATTCACTTTTCTTCTCCTAATCTTAAAAGGAAAAATGGAAGGATATTTAAATTGAAAATCTGCTTGGCTAATCCAAATGACACAAATTAATCTCATGATGATGCTTTAAAATACATCACCCTTCTCTAAAAAGCAGGCTTATTTTACTTGCTATGACAGGGGAAAGAACCCAGAGTTACATTGTCACATTGTCATGATATAAAGTCTGCAAGAGAGAAGCCTTCAGGGCTATCTCATCAACCTATCAACGTTCTCTTTTGACTTTAGTGTTCATAATTTAAAACATTTAAATTATCATCAACTGTCATAATAAATGTGGATACAAATATTATTACTATTCAGTTAGTGTTTTAATATAGAAAAATTTCCCTAAAACTAATTACTTATTAGTTTAAGCATGCCAGTAAGATCAATCAATTTCATGTGTCTTTTAGATAATTGTTCTCTGTTATCTTTGAAAAAAATGTGAAAAAGAAAAAAAATCTCTTCCTTCACTAAGTTACTCAGTTATAGCAGTACCACTAGTTGGCAGTTTACTCTTGGCACTGTTGATGGAAGGGAAAGCAATGTCCATGGAGCTGCTCCATACAAACCGGAGAGGAAGAAAAGTTACCCACGCACACCCACCCCCTGGGAAGCAGCCCACAGCCGCCAGCTGGTTTGGAAAAGGCATGATTGCCGGTCCCGAGAAGGGCTGGCTTCGTGGCGGGGCATCACAATCCTACAAATGTATCTATCCACACGGCTCTAAGGGCTTTATGCATCTCATAAGCCTTCAGTAGACAGTTGTAGCTCAGTGATTTTTAATGCCCCACTTTATTCTGTTTTAAAGAAAATCTTTCTCTAATAGAGAATTTTAAACATGTACAAAAGTTGACCTAAGAGAATCGTGAGACACTATATACGCCAGTCTTTCCACATGACAATTATCTTCGCTTGGGCAATTCTGCTTCACCTCTCCCTCCCCAACTTTATTCCTGGAGTACTTCAAAGTAAATCCTGTGCGTCCTTCTATTCATAAATATTTTACTGTATTTCTAAAGGACAGTGAGATGCTGTTACCCTTTTTGCTTCTTATTCTTGTTTTTTTTTGGTTTTTGGTACCAGAGATCGAACTCGGGACATTGCGCTTGTGAGGCAGATGGTGGAACCACTGAGCTAAATCCCCAGTCCCTTTGCTTCTTATTCTTAAGGAGTATATATGCTACAAATTTTCCTTGTTATTGTTGAAATAATTAAATATTGGAATCACAGAGTAAAAACCACCAATGCAAGAGGATAGCTCTTGAAATCATTAGGCAGAACATAAGTGAAAGGAAAGAAACATTTCCCCTCAGTTGTCTGCTTTCTCTTACTTTAAATGCCTACTAAGCTGTTTCTCGCTTGCTGATCCCCCTCTATTTTTTTTGTACTGGACCTTTGCACTGAGCTACATTCCCAGCCCTTTTTTATGTTTAGTTTTTATTTTGAGACAGGGTCTGGCTGAGTCACTGAGCTGCCCAGGCTGGGCTCTAATTTGTAATCTGTCTTGCCTCAGCCTCCTAAGGTGCTGGGATTACAGGTGTGTGCCAGCTGGCCCAGCTTTGCTGTTCCCCTGATTCAAGAAGTAAATATGCTTCATGGGTTACTATGAGCTTTGAAATTAAATAACAAAAAAGGCCAACAGCAGTGCAATCTACAGCATATTTTGCTTAACAATCATTGGAACCTTTTTGTAACCATAGTTTTGTAACCATAGTTTTTGTAAGATTTCAGGTTATAGGAACAAGTATTTTTTTCTACACATTTGTAAACCATACAGTAATAAAATAGTAAATGAGTAACCTGGGCTGTGCAATTCATATGAAACACTTCCTGAATTCAAGATTCTTCTTTTTGTCACAAAGCTAAAAGTATGCGCAGAAAAATGGACTTAGAACCACTGCTGTATATTCATCTCTTATAATTCTCTTGGTTGTAGTCTTTAGGTCTTGAAAATTTTTGTAAAACCCAAGTAATTTTTTTATATTAATAACTCATTGATTGGTGCACTAACATTTAAAACATCTGTCACTTGAATAAGGAGAAATAGCTTTTAAATATATGTTCCTAGTTTTGTTTTGTTCTGTATTGGAATATTGTATCTCAGGGCAGAGAGTGGAATTATGGCGCTCTTTAGTTCATGCCTGACGTTTCCCCCTCCTAGGTTTTTCTTTTCTTCTTTTTCTTTTTCTTTCTTTCTTTCTTTTTTTTTTGGCACTAGGGATCAAACTCGGGACCTTGGCCTTGCAAGGCAGGCAAGGTGCCACTGAGCTAAATCCCTGGCCCTCTCTTAGGTTTTATTTCATGATTGTTCTCATTCACTTCTCCATTATCAATCCTCTACTGTCCCCAAGCTACACTTTTCTTCAAAGCTACATTCAACATGCTTCATGGTCATTTCCTAATATGTACATCCATGAAATTTGCTCTTGCTGTATGCTTTTAATTGCACAAGTGCGGTCGCATTCTGTTTCTTTCTATTTTATTCAACTTTATAGTTTAAAAAGTTGTCTACACTGCCATTCCTTCCATGTTGTTTACTGCCTCTCACACTGCATATTATCCCTCTCATGTCTATCCCTGCCCACATTTTAATTAGACTTTTACCTATTCCTGATCTCCCAGGTTACCTGCCATTCTATCTACTACAGTATGCCCTTGTGGACATTATTGTCCATACGTCCATGTGCATCTGTGAATAGGACACAAAAAAGTGAATTCTGGGGGGACAAAGTATGTGTCTATAGTTTTCACTAAATGTTGCTGGATTATTTTCCAAATGGCTACAGAATGGTAGAAATGCCCTGTCAGTATTAAATGAAAATTTTAATTTCCTTACATCTTTATCACTAGCCTCTAATGCTATGGAACTGCCTACTCTTTCCACTTTTTAACAAACCGATATCTATGAAATGGTGCAACAGATACCAAGTAAGGTGACCTACACCTATAATCCCATCATTAGGGAGGCTGAGGGAGCAGGATTTCTATAAGTTCAAGGCCAGCCTGGGCTACATAATGAATTCAAGGTCAGCCTGAACTATGTAGTGATACCCTGTCTCAAAAAACAAAACAAAACAAAAGTGTAACAGAGCAGTAGAGCCATGGTAGTTGGAGCAGTTATGTGTTGGAGCTCAAAGCAACCTTACCTGGAGTCTCAGTCTACCACTGATACTTATTTCTGTTCCTATTTCCTAGTTTGCCAAACAAGATGATGCACAGCTCACAGAGTACTGGGAATCAAACTCGGGATCTTGCACTTGCGAGGCAGGCGGCGGAACCACTGAGCTAAATCCCCGGCCCATGGCCAGCTATGTTTTAGAATAACTCAGAATGATGCCCACCCAGGGCAGGTACTCAAATATTGGCTGTCATCCAGTTCCTCACCAGAGAGCTGCGGGTCTCCAAGTGCCTTCCACACGCCTAGGGATATTCAGTGAATTACTTTTCTGTAAGATTTCTTGAGGAGTTCTTTATGTATATTCTTGATGCTCTTAATTATTTACAGAATTGAAGAGATTTTTATCACTTATACCATCCATTTAACTTTGTTGCCCTCTTTTGAAAATCCATCTTTAGTGTCATGTTGTCAAAGCTCTGTCTTTCCCTTTATACTTCATGCTTCTTCCCTCCTTTGGTTTTAAGAAGTCTCTGTATGCTGAGTTCATAAAGGCATTAAATTTTATACCCAAGATCTTTTTGAATGTGTATTTAATTTTTTTTTTTGGTACCTGGGATCGAACTCTGGTCCTTGTGCTTGGGCAGCAGGCGGCAAAACCACTGAGCTAAATCCCTGGCTGAATGTGTATTTTAATTTTATATTGCATTATTCTACCCATTTGATTTTCTTGTTGAACTTTCTTACCAGCTCTATTCATTTGTCAATGGCTTCTCTTAGACTTATTTTACATGGTAATTATTACCTATAAATATTGAATTTTGATTCTTCCTAAAACTCCTAATATCTTTTATTTCTTTCTGTGGACTTCGGATTGTCTGAGATTCTTTTTCCTTGTTGAGAAGTAGTGAGATTGTGGGTTTTCTATTATTTTTTTCTTGTTTTTTTTTTTTAAACCAACCTTAAATGAAATCCTTGTAAAGTTTTCCAATTTAATTTTTTTTCTACAATTTGTTATTACATCATTATATTAAGGAAGTTCCCTTCAGTGGGACATGGTGGCACACACCTGAAATCCCAGCTCCTTAGAAGGCTGAGGCAGGAGGATCATGAACTTGAGGCCAGCCTGGGCAACACAGCAAAATAGTCCCCCCCCAAAAAAAGTTTTATGTGATTTTCTACGAATGTTTAGCAAGACAGGCTCACAGAAGGTAATCTTCAAGGCTTAACTTTTTAAAACAAACTTCCTTTTGGTGTAGGTGAATTGATTATCTTTACAATAAAATGATAATTGGGTCATGTCTGGTTTCTGTTATTTTCTATGGTCCCACAGTTCTGACATTCAAATATTGTGGACACATTCCTTGAAAATTTGAAGTTATTTCTTCTGGTAAAGCCAAGTCTACAAACAAATAAAACTCAATAAATGGTTAACTGTGATTATTAGTAAATAGATACAGATAGAAATATCAGGCCCAAAAGAAAAATAGGATGGTCTCACAGTTTAAGCTTGAACTATATAATATTTTTTAAACCCATCTGATTTCCATTTATAAAAACTGTAGTTTAAAGGAAAAAATCGTCATTTTAAATCACAAATCACCATGGGACCATGATTCTCAACCTCTACTGTGGTCTAATATCCAAACTTTCAAAGTATGATGTCTTCTCTCAGTAATATTCATAGAGGTTAGCAATCACCTATGTAATAATAATAATAATACATGACAATATGAAGAAGGAAGTGCCAAATAAACTATTTGCTGTGATAAATAGGTTTACAAAAAATGAATTACTACCCAGGGGAGGTGGCTCACATCGTAATGATAATGCTAATCACTCAGGGGGCTGAGGCAGAGTACGGCAAGCTCAAGGCCAGCCTGGGTGATTGAGTGAGATTCTGTCTCAAAATAAAATTAAAAAAGGTCTGAGGGTGTCGCTTAGTGTTTTCGGAGTTCAATCTCCAGTACTAGAAAATAAAAAGAAAATAAGAAGAAAAATTAAAATAATTAGCACAGCAGGAGACGTTTAAGATCAATAAAACTTTCACCTTAGTCTGAATCATGAACCCTATGCCTTTAATTATACTACGATGTACAGCCTTAAAATAACTCGTTCATAAAGGTCAAGGTTCAAGATTTTGATTGATGCTTTTTAAAAAAATAGGTGAATATTGACAAAAACTTTTAGCTTGTATAACCTGGGATAGGGGATGAAAATATACTCCCCTAGAGTGCATTTTCATGGCAATTAAAAAGCTTTGCTAGGTGCTGGGCTAAGGGCCTGGCTGCTTATTAACAGTGTTTATTGATTGTGTGCTCAAGGCTTTGATATACATCATCTCTTAATCCTCACAACGCTCAAGTCTTCTGATTTCAAGTTGTGTACTTATACCAGCCAACCATTTGGTAAATCAAAAGAAATTATTACAACTTAGCAGGCCTACTAGTGATATAGATGTATTTTAATTGTTCTTTTATTTTCCATAATCAAAGGAAAGTAAATAAACAGTACATTTGAAACATTTCGGTCTGCGGTAAAAACAAAAAAGGAAGTGCACATCCTGCCTCTGACATATATTTAGTTTCAACAATTCTGTGGTTATCATGCAGTGATAGAAATAAAATAAGGTGCCTCTCCACTTTTTTTTTTTTTTTAAGTACTGAGGATTGAGCCCAGGAATGCTCCTACCACTGAGCTACATCCATACCCAGCCCATTTAAAAAATATTTTTTATTTTGAGACAGGGCCTTGCTAAGTTGCCAAGTTGCCCAGCTTTGAGGTAGGGATTATAGGCGTGTGCTGCTGCCCCTGTCTCAATTCTGAAATCCTAAGATTTCAGGAATGAAGGTCAGCTGAAGTCACTCCATTCTCGACAACCTGTTCTAATGAACTGTACAATGAATCAATTACATTATCTGACATTGCTCTTATTTCAGCGATTAAACTATGCAGCACTTTGCTTGGACATTAACACTAGGATACCTACCTTGAATTCAACCAAAAGTGCCACACCTCAAACCTCCAGACTCTTGGTATAACAACTTATTCATTGTCTTGTTTCCTTCTGTACTGAGAAGATTGATAATGTGTTGAAAAAAGTAAAAGTAATAATCCCAAATCAACAATTCAATCATCCATGTTCAACATGTTACTGTAGAGAATAAAAGAATAATAATAATAAATATTATTAATATTTAAACAATAGAATAATGAGTTAAATTTTAGGAAAATAAACTGCAGGGTGTGGAACTGCTCTGCTGTAAAAGAATGTCAAGAACGTTGGGAGACAGAAGATGAGAGACTTCTTACTGGGTCCAGGGAAGTCATGATGATGAAGATGTGAACCATTCATTAGGCTATGAAGACTGAGAGAAACTTTGATGGACAGATATGGAAGGACAATAACATGAAGCAGAGAAAATGATTCACTTTTAGGAAACTGGGGAAGGGTAGATAAAGGCCTGGGAAGGAAACTGACATCAGATTTCAGAGGCTCTTTTGTGTAGGAAGTGGGCAGCCTTATCCCAAGGACTCTGGGAACATTATTCCAATAGGATGTCCCAGGAGAAGGGACTTAGTTATTCGTCATTGTCGGTTGAGTTCACTGCCCCTTACTATGTGCCAGGTACTCTTCCAAATTTGTGTATTTGTCCATGTAATTCTTGACAAGCCTACAGGGTAATTTCTACTAGTGTTACTATTCCACAGATGAGAAAACAGAGGTGCAATAATATTAAGTAACTTGTCCAAGACCAAACACCCAGAGAACAAAAGATCAAGAATTCAACACTACATCACAGCTGTGAAGGTAAACTCAGCTCTGTTGATTGGAGGTGAAGATAAAGTGAGATTGCTAAATCCAAATTAAATGGTGCCTCTAAAAAAATTAGACAAAAATGTGAGAAGCTAGTTTGGAGGAAAAGATGCCATTATTGTGAACATGCTGAACTTGACATGGAGAGGATCAATTAGCTAGCTACTGACAGCAGCTAGCTTGGGTCCTTGCTTTAAGTAATAATAGAAATTAAAACCAAAGCACAAAGTTATAGGAGAGAAAAAGGTTTAACTGGGAAGTTGGAGGGAAGATAGGAAAAGACTCCAGTTTAGGCAGCTGGAGGGGCAAACTTTGATTCAGGGGTTCAGACTGGTCTGTCAGGAAAGGCGGGAGACCAGCTTTGAAGGATTAGCCGGTGGGATGGGGTCCGGCTGATTGCCATCTCAGTCCTGGGATCATGGCATCTCAGTCCTGGTGCCCCAGTTCTGGAATCTTTGTGGCTGGGGGCTGGTTTGTTACCAGGTGATCACAGGTTCAGGACAAGCAGGCTCAGCATCGTGGCTGGAGACTTCTCAAGCAGAGTTGGATGTCCCTGGAAATTGTCCAGCCTGGTGTCTTTGATCTTGAAGCTGTGGGATTATGCCAATTATGCTAATCCACCTGGGTTCGGCAAGTTTTAGACAGACACTCCCTATGTGATTAATATATCTTTGACCCAGATTTCACAGCAACAAAGGATGCAACATGAAAGTAAAATTTTGTTTTGCTTTTAGTTGCCTATTGGGAATCCTAGGTACCTATTAGGCACAAGTGGAGAGTTACAATTCATAGCAAAAATGGCTTTTAGGTCTCTGACTGTCCCAGGAAAAAACACAAATCATGTTTTATGAGGCAAGTGGTGGAACCACTGAGCTAAATCCTCGGTCCCACAAATCATGTTTTTAATGGCCAGCAGGTAAAGGCCTAGGATTCTGCCTTGTTCTCCACCCCTGACTATGTTGTTGTTTTTGTACAAACCGAACGGGCTGTGTTTACCTACTGTGGAGAAGTAGGTCTCTATTTACTTTTTAGTTGGATGTCTCCATTTGGTTTGTTTTGAGACCGTGAGGTTTACCCAACCCCTCACAGACGGTCTGAACTTTCTATGGGCCCTGAACCTTATCAGCACACCAAGAGGATGCTACAGTCTCTTGAGCTAAAGTTTGCAACCACAAGCTTGTGTGGCTTAGCTATAACTAAGTAAGACAGTAAAGAAAAACCACATCTTCTTTGCTTTTCAAGTAGCCCTCAGCCATTTGTCTCCAGCTTGCTAGTGACTAACTTTCTGCTTCACATGATGGCTGTGTCACTGTGTGTAGCAGGAAGCTGGAAGCTTGAACTCAGTTACCCAGGACGGGAAGCATCAGGAGAGTGAGGCACATGCCTCAGGCACAAAATGTAATGAGGTGTAAAAAAACACAATCAAGACAGATAGTATGTTAATGCAGTGCTTCACAGAATATCAACATTAGTGCAAAAATGATGAACCAAACATAGAGAATTTTCAGTAAAGGCAGGGTCAGTGTAATCCTTTGCCTCAGCGCCCAGTATGGTCCTGTATTAACACTGTTGCACAATAATTATCTTAAATCCAGAACATCACTTCTCATAAATTTTTTTCCCTACAGGGAGGAAGAGAACAAACCAATAAGAAAAACAAGCCATCTCAGCTCAGTGAAACTGTTAAAACTACATTTTGTGGTGCTGTGTGGGCCACACTAGATCACAAGTTCCTTTAGGTCCTAGCTGAAAGAAAATGAAGATATAAAGACTACTTAGGTAAAGAAAGTTTGGCAGAATAACTTGGGTTGAGAGAATAAAATGAGGAAGCTCCTTGGAATTAATAAGTGGGTCTGAATCCCTCTTTGGGTGCTTTCCCAGCTGGGTGGTCTGGGATGAATTTCATACCCTCAGTTTCCGCGCCCGTAAAAAGATGAGTTTATCATTCCCACCTTTCATTGTTCTGGTTAGGAGAGAAAAATGTAGGTAGTGAAGCTTACCAGTCAGGCTCTCAACCTATTACAATGAGTTGCACTCAAAATCGGAAAAGCAGTTTTGTTTTAAAGATGCTATGCAAAGACACGGAGAGGCAGAGAAACCAAAGGGTCAATTTATGTAAGGAGAAAATTACTGTCCTCCAAAGTGAGAGAGAAAGTGACCTAGAGTTATTTCCCTATATGGACCTGTGCCCTTTGTTAGAGGGAGCCAAGGAACTAAAAATTCTTCTGAGATTCGAAGGGGCTACCCCTTCCTAAAACAGTTGTTGGAGCCTTCATTCCCCATGCAACAGAGCTAAGAGGTGGCTCCTTCAACTGTGATGGGATTCAGCCTGAGAGCGCTGCCTCCCGAGTGGATTAGCGCTGATTACAGCAGGGCCAGAGACTGGGAGTTCCTTCTCTTGCTTCTGCCATGGGATGTGCAGTAAAAAGGGCCTTGTGCAGTAAGTAGATGTGGCCCCTTGATCCTGGGCTTCCTAGCCTGCAGAACTGCAAGAAATTTCTTTTCTTTGTACATTACCCAGCCTGTGGTATTCTGTCATAGCAGCAGGAAATGGACTAAGACATACTGTGACCTCACTCTCCTCTTTCTGCCCTCCAACAGAATGCCAAGTTAGAGGACATCAGGGCCAGGTTGCTTTTTAGCCAGGTCAGTCTCCAGGGAAGGCTGGAAAAGGCATCTAGAGAAACAAAAGGACTCTTACCACCACCTTGCAATAGTTTCTAGTACTTGACCATTTACTATGTAACAGACACAAATGCTTGACTTGTGTCAATCCATTACCTCTAAATCCCAATCTTAGGAGACAAAAATTATCGCTGTCCCACTTTGTAGATGAGGAACTCGAGGTTTGCCATAGTTAGGTGACTTGCAGAAAACCTCAGAATTGAATCTGGGTGCTCTGTACCACAGCCTACTAGCAAGCGGAAGTGACTGGTTTCATAGCAATCTTCACTGTCCTAAAACTATTTAAGTCTAACCCTCTAGCAATGACAAGAATTTATCTCACAGTTATAATGCAGATGCACAGTACATTATGTTTAAAATGTTTGCAACATTGTATTAGCAAAATATAGACACGTTTAAATGGCTACCAATTGGACAGACTAAATAAATTATACTGCATCCATTAGTTGGGATACCAGAGTATCCTAAGAGGCAGCTCTGTAAGTGATGTGCATTGAGGCGCACACACATTCTCTTGCCAGGGGAAGTTCTTCCTAAGGGTATTTTCAGGAGGCTGTGAAAGTTCTTCCTGAGCTCAGGATATGCAAGCATGCACGCACGCAGAGATAGAGACTCAGGACAATGTGCAATTTAACATATCTGTTTAAAAAACAACTATATTACTTATATTCTTGTTGATGAAAGAGTATCTGGAAAATTGCACAAGAAACTAGTAACCTAGCTGGCTTCACGGAGGGCAGCTGGGCGGCAGTGTGAAATGCAGATACATTTTAGTTGCACACATTTTGTACTATTGGATTTTTAACTTGGTCACCTATTTTAAAATATAATTAAGGGAGGGCCGGGGATTTAGCTCAGTGGTTTCGCCGCCTGCTGCGCAAGCGCAAGGACCCGAGTTCGGTCCCGGTACCAAAACAAAACAAAAGGCAGGCCACCATACAACCTCAGTTGTAAACAGCCCTGCCTGAGAGCCTCCCACGAGGGCGGCTGCTGTTATTTTCTGTAACTTTCTGGGCCAAGGGAAGCAGGTGGCATAGACCTTATCCTCAGCTCCTGAACTCCAGGGGATTTGCAGCGCTGTGTCCCCAGGGTAGGACAGTTTTTCAGGTTTGATCCTTTCTAAGAAACCTGACATTCTTTTTGTTTTGTTTTTTCTCAGGACTGGGGACTGAACTCAAGGTCTTTGCACTGGGCTATGTCACCACTCTTTCTAATTTTTGTTTTGAGACAGGGTCTCTCTTAATTGCTTAGGTCAGTCTCCGAGACTGAGTGATACCATCCCCCTGCCTCAGCCTCTAAAGCCGCCGCGCCCAGACTTCTGACTTGCTGCTGGGCTTGATATCTTCAGGCCGGGAAGCTCGAGACGGGGAGGAACTTCGGGCCACAGGAATGGAGAGACTGACCAGTGAAAGGATGACCTTGATGATCAAGAACTTTAAAACGACGACGCATGAAGTTCTTCCGGCCGGACGAAGGGGCCCAGTCGCTTTGCTCCGTAAAGGCAGGGTTTGCCGCGGGCCTTGGTCCAAGCAGAAGCCTTCTGGATCCGCTCGCCCCGGGCGGGCAGCGCTCTCCTCACCTCGCCGCGGGCGCCTGGCCCCGCTGAGACCCACTAGTAACAAACAGGACTGGCGGGAGAAGGCGAGTGGTTGCGCATTTGAGTCACTCATCTCCTCCTTCGGTTGCGGGGAAGAGGGCCTTCCAGGAGCTTGCAGGAACCCCCTCCAGAGCCCCAGGTTCCGGGGCGCCCGCTCCTCGGCCCGCCCGCGAAGGGCGTGGAGCTTGGCCCCAGCGCCGCGCTCCGGGGAGCCACTGACTCCTCGGGCGACTCCGGCCTGGGCACCCGGCCCCTCCTGCTTGGGCCCCGCCTCCCGAGTCGAGCCCTATAAAGCGTCGGCGCCCGGCTCGCTCCAGCTGTCCGGGTTCAGCCGGGCTTCGGGGGAGCATGGCACAGGAGCTGCACCACCCCGAGTTCGCCCGCGCCGGCAGGCAGGCGGGGCTGCAGATCTGGAGGATCGAGGAGCTGGAGCTGGTCCCGGTGCCCGAAGGCGCGCACGGCGACTTCTTCGTGGGCGACGCCTACGTGGTGCTGCACACCGCGCGGACCAGCCGGGGGTTCGCCTACCGCCTGCACTTCTGGCTGGGTAAGCGGCGCCCGGGGCCGGACTTCGGGCACCGGGCAGAAGGGGCGCGCGGACCCGGCGCGTCGGCCTCCCGGGCTGAACGGCTCGGGTCTCCGCAAACCCGGCCTCCGCCCGCTGGCTGTGACCTTTGCCAAGGCTTTCGAGTCGTTTCCTCGACTTCTCACCCTTGCATCCCCAAAACCCCTCTCCCGCCAGGGGCGCCGCCTCCCGACGCCCTCCTGCTGGCCTCGCTCCCATCACCTTCGGGGCTCGCAGTCCCGGTTCACCAGTGGGCGGGGATGAAGTCGAACGAGTCTGTGCCCAGCTGGCGAGAAGTCTGTGTGTGTGTGTGTGTGTGTGTGTGTGAATGCATTAACTTCTTATTATTTGTTGCTTTTGGCCTCTAGCTTGTATTTTCCCCTTTCTTTTCTTCTCTTTTCTTTCGTACCGGGGAACGAACTCTGGCCCTTTCGCTTGCTAGGCAGGCGGTAGAACCACTGAGCTGAATCCCCAGCCCCTTTTTCATTAATTTCTAGGATGAGTTTTCCGGATTGTTTGAAATCAAGGCTCTTCTCTAACAGCAGTTCTCGCAGGCGAGGAGGGGGGATTTTAGCTATATAAATAACTCTATATGGGTAATTTATTTATTCAGACAGGCTGTTTTTTTAAACTTAGTTTATTCTTCGTCTGTTTTAACCAGGACCTGGTTGTGTGGACCTGAACGGCCCCTTCCCCAGTACGGTAGTAATTAAAATGGGCTCCCTTCATGCCAGGCTCTCGGGACACTGGGGCTTGTGTGTTCTGCTTTTCCTGGTAAACATCCCGTATCCACCCTCGCACTGTACGGTCCTGTGCCCGCGGACACACCCCGTCCAACAGCCTGCCGGTGGTCTGAGCCTGTTTGCCTTCTTTTGAAAGTAGCTTTGCCTCCTTTCGACTTCTGTTTCTTTAGTTTTATTCTTGAGCTCAGAGGAAAATACACAAAAGCACACACACTCAACATTTACAAGTCTCTGAAAGCTGACATTTTTATTTCTAGCATCTGAAGATAATAAATAGAAAACTTGGAGGAGTGACCATCTAAGCATTAGCAAACACCTGGAGCAGGCGTTGGTGAGAAAGAAACAGAGGAAGACAGCAGTCTTGACCTCAGCGTTTGGTGTTGGAATTTTGGGGTCCAGCCAGGTGTTGGAGGGGGCTGAGGCGAACTGTGAAACACAGTTTGGTTTCCCATTGCAGTGTCAGGGCTCTGTTATATTTTAATGCATAGTGCTCTGTCTATATTTTATACCAGAGAATGGCGAAATCTTTATATATGATCTGTGTTCATGAACGACTGATGTAGTCTTTCCATCCAGAACTTGGGCCTGGAGTGCAGAAGTCTCTGAAATGCCATATTTGCCATTGTTGGGGAACTAAAATGTATAACAGACGTAGCTTGCTGTACACGGCAGTTACACTTGACTTTGTCAGAAGACTGCAGGTAGGCTTTGAACACAAGTCTTTAATTCCACAAGGTTTTTTCTTACCCAGGTAGGTTCCCAAAGCAGCATATTTGGCGGGGTTTGCAGGTTCACCTTAACTCTTCATTATTTGTTTAGTGCTCACCAATTTCAAAACAAAAAAGCACTGTGTGAGGCCCTCTGGGAGATGAATACTTTAGGCAACTCCATGGAGACTTTATCATCTGAACGGTGGGATGAGACAGTGAGGTAACTAGCAGAATGAGGTAAGCAGTGTGAAAGAGATGCAAGGTTGTTACAGAGAAAGAGAGAGGCCTGGATGGAAATGGGGAAAAGGAAGGTCATGGGGAGGTGGGAAACCTTAGTCAACAGGGTCTGAAGAGGGAATTGTCCAGCATTTCCTACTTGAGCTCCTTAAGCAAATTGAATTTCATCTAAATCTCCTCCAAGACTTAAGACAAATTCACGAGGGTTAATCAGAGAGATGGCTTGAGAGAAAGTTCCAGGGGGGAGAACTAAAAGTTCAGGGAAAAGGCATATTTGACTGAAAGAAGTCAGGAAATCGATTGGAAGGAAGAGAAGTGACGCTAGAGTCAGACTGGGAAAGGAAATGGCACAGCACAGAAATGAGGAAACAGGAGAAGTAGAAGGAAAAAAAGGGGAACAGGAAGAAATCGGACCTAAGGTGAGTGAGAACACAGCGGTCGTTGTTCTTCCAGGCCTCTCTCAGGGCTTCAGTCACCTTGCATATCTCAGATTATTCCACATACCTAACCTTGTATTAGCATTATACGTTTAAATGTACAGAAAGTAAGAATTTGTTGCACATAACTCAAGAGCTTTTGCACGAGTCCTTAAAAAAAAAAGTTCAGCTTTGTACCTATTTAAATGCATCCACCTTCAGTTTCTGGTTCCTTCAATTTTGTGAGCAGGAATAGTTAGAAAATGAGTCCCTGCCACATCCCCAATCTATGCTACAAATACTTAGCCTGTACCCTTTTCCTTGCGAGTTTAAGACTTTCTATAAATATGTTTTAAAGCAATACCCATATATGTTATAACTAGTCTGAGTCAGGCCTTGTGCAAGGCACTGGGGATTGATTATAATATGCAACACAAGGAACCCACATAAAACTGAGTGAGGATGCTGAGAAACTGGATAATTAACATTGCTGGGTTTGTGGGGTGTTGGTGCATATAAAAAGTTAGAGCACTTTGGAAAAGAGTTCGGCAGTTCCTTACAAAATTAAATGCGTGGCCAAGCTTGGTGCCACCTGCCTGTAATCCCAGCCCTTGGGAGGGTGCGGCAGGAGGATCACCATGAATTTGAGGCCAGCCTGGGCTACATAGTGAGTTCAAGACCAGCTTGAAATACATAGGGAGACCTTATCTCAAAAAAAAAAAAACAAGAAAAAAAAGAGAACAAAATTAAACATGCAACTGCCATATAACCCACAAATTGCATGAATGGCAATTTATTCCAGAAATTTAATATTTATTTCCATGCAAAAACCTATACATAATTGCTCATAGTGGGTTTATTATTTAGCAATAAAAAGGATCAAGCTACAGATTTCCAATTGGGATGAAACTCCAGGGAATTATGTTGAGTTTTAGAAAAGGGCCAAAATGTGTTGTGGAATTCCATCTGTATAATAGTTCTGAAATGGAAAAACTGTAGATTTGTTACCAGAAGTTAGAGATAGTTTGGGAGGAGGCAGTGCAGTTAGGAGTCAGGTGGGGCATTGAAGGTGATGGAACTCTACAGTATCTTGATTTCAGTTAGGGCAGATTTATGAATTTATACATGTGTGAAATACTATACAACTAAATGCACAAACACATCAATGAGTATGTGTAAAACTGGGGAGATGTGAACAGGAGAGCTGGAATTTATCAGTGTGAACATCCTCACTGAGATTCTGTGCAAAACTGTACCTGTACACGTAGAACTTAGTGCACTACAGAACCCTGAATCACACTGCAGTTTTATGAGACGTCACTGTGAGGGAAACTGGGTCAGTTGATCTGTGTGTCTCTTTGCCGATACACTCCAGCCTTGTTACTGTAGCTGATTGGAAGCCCTCATACCAGATAGAGTGATGCCTCCTTCCTTAGGCTTCTTTGCTGATTATTTTATTTTATTTTATTTTTATTTATTTATTATTTTTGGTAGAGGGGATCAAACTCAGGACCTTGTGCTTGTGAGGCAGGCGCGGTGCCACTGAGCTAAATCCCCAGCCCTAAGATTATTTTAGTTATGCCGGGGCCTGTGCCTTTCCATATACATTTCATAATTACATGGATATGTCTTATATACGTCTATAATAAGCCTTCCTATGATTTTAATAAGAATAGCTTTAGGACTATAGATCAATTGGTGAGAACTGATATCATTCTTATGTTGAATCTTCCAGTACAAGGATGCTGTGCTTTATGTTTATTTGTCTTCTTTGATTCTCTTCATTACCAATTTGTAATTATCATATGGATACCATATATGTTTTGATAAATATATGCCTGAGTACTTAATTTTCTTTGTAGCAATAATAAATAGCATTACATTTTAAATTTTAGTTTCTGTATTTTCATTGTTTCTATGTAGAAGTATGACCAATTTTTTTAAATCGACTTATCTTGTATCTTTGCCAAATGCACTTGCAATTCCAGGAGAGTTTTTGTAGATGTCTTAGAATTTACTTTGCAGACAATCCTGTGATCACTAAATTGAGATAGTTTTTATTTCTTCATTTCCAATCTGCATGCTTTTTGCTTTTCTTACGTTATTGTTGTGTGGTTAGAATTTCCCATACTGTGCTCAGTGAGAATGGTGAATGTGGACATGATTGCTATTGTTCTCGATCTTATGAGGAAAATATAAGTGTTATGGTAGCTCTGTATTCTTTTTTTGGTACCGGGGATCGAACTCCGGTCCTTGTGCTTGCGCAGCAGGCAGCAAAACCACTGAGCTAAATCCCCGGCCTAGATCTGTATTCTTTGTAGATACTACTTATGAAGTTGAAAATGTTCTCTTATTAAAGTGCTCACTGTCTTGCAGTAACCTCGTTTTAAACCTTTGTTTTTATCTGTTTTGTATACAACGTTGTTCCATGGCCCCCTAAAATTTTATGAGGTTTACAGCATATATACAAGTATAACAACCTATCCAAATATAAAATAATACAACGTAATCTAACATAACCCATACATTCAGTTTAAGAAAACAACAAATGAAGTCATAAACAGAATGGAAAACAAGGGGGAAAACCAAAGGAATTCATAAGCAGAATTTCATATGGAGTACACATGCTTCTGAATAATTGGTAGAGTTTCATCATGATACAACAGAATCTGATTGTAATTTTCACATTCAAAGGCTGGCATTGGCTTCATTAAGGTCTTTCAAACCCCTTTGGGCAAGAACTGTGGTGTATTCATAACTGATCTTCCGTGGCCTACCAACATATGTAAACATCAGCAAGTGACCATAATTTAATTTATTCTCGTTCATTCACTAACTTTATGCTTATCTATTTACATCTACCTAAAAAGACTGGAGTTTCAACTTGTAGTCAGGTGAGGATATTTATGGCAAATACATCATCCTTGACACCTTTTTTATTAACCTTGCCTTAAAGTTCTGTCTGAAAGCATCTCTGTATAAAATTGCATGTGTGTTTTTGGTGTTACTTACCTTTGACCACAGAAACTGACAAAATTGTTCTCATGTCTAGTACTCTTCTAGCTGCTGAAGTTTTTCCTGAGAGGGTCCTTGCACGAGTCACCTTTGAGTGTGAATGGGGAATGGTGAAGAAACAATTCTTTTTTTGATATAGCTCACTGATTTCTTCTATTTTGGGGTTGTTTAGGTGAACTATTTTATTGTTGCACCTTCTAAACTTCTATGTATCAATTATCCTGGGGGAATTAATATATCCTGACCTCCACACAACTTTACTGCTAATGAGAGTTGTAGTATAAAAAATAATCCACAGACGTACTGTACTTCTTTAAGAGCCTACTCTTCACAGTCAAATCTGCACCTGGGTCCTTTTCTGCCAAAGGTCACCTTATAGCCTCAGGAAGGTTACTCAGCCCTTCTAAGCTTCCATTTTCTGCCTTGTAACATGGCAGAAAATAGGTTCTGCTTCATGTGGTTGCTTGAAAACCATTAGTGTGAAACGCTAGCACAGTGTGTGGCCCACCAGTGGGCACTAACAATGCCATGAGCTATTATTTTTCTAGAATGCTTTGTGACTTTTGTGCAGCTCTGAGGTAGCAAAGATTTTGAAGCTATTTTTTTTGTTTTCTTTTGTTCTATGTAGTCCAGGCTGGCCTTGCCTCCTCAGTGCTAGGATTACAGGTGTGCACTGCCATGCTCAGCTCTTGAAGAGTTTCAAATCAAATTTGATAAAATCCAGTCCTTGGAATTGTCTTGCCCCTGATCCATACACTGCAGATGTTGGTTCTTAGAACATCTTGTTTTTTGGGTACCAGGTATTGAACTCAGGACCTTCGCTTGCGAGGCAGGCAGTGGAAACACTGAGCTAAATCCCCGGCCCGGTTCATAGAACATCTTGTTCCACCCCAGTGAAGTTGTCTGGATGGGATCTGTTTTAGAATTATGAAAATTGAGTGTACGTAGTGCGCTAAATTCCTGGGACAGTGTCAGATACATTAGCATTCAGTAAATGTTAGCATACTAGATCCTTCACTCCACCTTTTCCTTCTGAACAAACAAAAGAATAGTATGATAGTGCAATGGGAACAGACTAAAACATGAATATAAGTTCAAGTTCTTTTCATTTCCCATTTTAAAAACCACTTAATTTCCTGAAGTTTTTGATTATGACCCACATTAACACAGTGAATTATTAGAAGCCTAAAGTTTAATGCTAATAAACGCTAAAACAATTCCAAAATATTTTCCTATCCAGGTCTTACTGACTGTACCAAATGAATGCTTTCCTGAATCTTACTAGAATATATTATTATATCTTCTCAAGCATTTTCAGACAGCAGAGTTTTTAAAAAAAATGTTAAAGGAGTTGGAAAAAGGAACAAAACTAAGTTTTTAGTTATTCAAGTAATATTTTATATTGTATGCTGATTCTTTTAAAAGAGATTTTGCGGAGGACTATTTGTTGCAGTGATAAACAGTTGAAAAGACTTGATTTCCTTCACGTCAAGAATTCTGCCTTAATACTGTGGCTTGCCTGATAACTGAGGCGCTGTCCTCTGCCCGGCAGGAAAGGAGTGCTCGCAGGATGAGAGCACGGCCGCTGCCATCTTCACCGTCCAGATGGACGACTACCTGGGAGGCAGGCCGGTGCAGAGCAGGGAGCTCCAGGGCTTCGAGTCCACAGACTTCGTGGGCTACTTCAAAGGAGGCCTGAAGTACAAGGTAAGCGCCTTTCTCAGACGCTTTCCCTGCGACCGTTTCAGTTTGCCCTTCTGTCCACACCCTTGTGTCTTCAGAGGATGAAAGTGCAGTGAGGGTCCTTTGGGGAATTTTTTTTCTGTTCCTGTCTTTTTTCGATCAGTTTTGTTGACTGCTACGTCCCCACTGCCTGCTGGAGACAGACATAGTACGTACTCAACTCCTGTTTGGAGTGGATGGTGTAAAAAGTGAAGCATTCTGACTTTGAAATTTATTTTGATAGGTTAATTTTTGGTTTTGTCTTCACCAGAAAAGCTTTCAATGTATTGTAAAGTTATTTCGGTGATTAACATTTTTAAAACTTTTATACTTTTTATTAGTCCGTGTCTGCTGTTTCTACTGATTGTCTTCATTCACCTTTGGGAGCTGGTACTGGTACCTAACACATCTCAGTTCTTCTTACGTTCCCTGCCCTCTCTTTTTTCTCCCTTCATCTCTTGGTCTCCTCCCATTTGAGAAAGGTCTATGTATCTGCCTGTTTCCTTTTATTTTGCTCTTTAAATTATGATTAAAGTATTAAATAAATAATGATTAACATTGTTTACTGGAGCTTAGCAGTTTTCATTTTTGCTATTCTAGAGAATCTCTGAGTTTGCTGCCAGTAAGCCACGCTTTCAGACTCTCAACTGCTCTGGAATACCTAAGCACAGCATTTATGGCAATTATAATTTCAGTTCCTACAAAGAACTACACACATATACCCAACAGTGCAGTCTAGACACAAGGAAAACCACTGAGCTGAAAGTACTGGGCTTCAGTCACACAGACAGAGATACACACACTCACACATGACCCCCACGTTTACGTGGATTGGCTTGAAGCACCAAGCCCTTGGCACTACTTCTGAACATAATGAACAAACATGAATGACTAGATAGTTCTTTGCCTTTCAGCAAAGGAGAGTTGGTTTTTCTGGACTGCTCCCCCTGAGTGTTACAGACCGGCCTCACTCCCAGCCCCAAGTGTTCAGTGAGAGTGGGGAATCCTCCTAGGCAGCCCCTTTGGACCCCAGCCTTCTCAGAAGCCAACCTGTTCCAACAGGGCCTCTGCACACCCCGATGAATGCCTGAAGCCTCAGAGCTAAACTACATTCTGAGTACATATTAACCTGCCTGCCAAGATGCCCGATTTGTTTCTTCCTTTTCCTGTCAGATCCTTGGTTGACTATTTTGCGATTCCACTGAGATCAGGACAAAACAAGTTTTAAATTCTCTTTTCTCTCTTGAAATCTTTATCTCACACCAGGATGCAAAGCATTCTAAACATGAGACTACTCCCTCTCCTCTTACTTCATGCACGTGTTTATGTCAAATGATCCAAAAATCTCCTTCGTGTTAATGAACTTAACATTTTAAATAAGCAATTGCTGATCCTTATGTAAAAACAGGAGCTGTGGCGTCGTCCTAGTTAGGAACTCATTTTTTCTATATATGACCTCTTTACCTTGGGGGGGGGTACTTACTTTCTGTCAAATGTATAACAGCTGTTGTAAGGATTAAGGATCAAATTAAATAATCAAAGATCTATACTGTACATAATCAGTAAGGACTTATTAATTCTGCTGGCTATTAGCAGGAGCTTTGAAATCAAACTTCTGGACACATATTCAAAAATGGACATGATAAACAGTAATTTCACAGTTATTGGAGAATTATGTCCTGATTACTGACATTAAGATCACCACAAATCAACATTTTTCAGAAAGAGGATATTTGCAAGTGGAGATTAAATTTATAGCAAGACAATCAGTTGGCTATCTTATCGTTAGTGACATTGTACAATGTGAATATTTGTGGTTGCAACAGTATTTGAAAGGAAATATGGAGGAAGAGACAATTTACCACCCACAATAGCAAAAATGAATATATTATACTGAATTTCATCCCAATACATGTGTTAATTTCAAGCTTGTGGGAATATGTTAATGACTTCACATATATTATCTCATTTAATATAAACATTCATATGCTGTAGCTTCTGTCATTACTGCCCTTTTAGATAAATAAGGCTTGGAGAGGCTTCTAGCTAGTATGTGACAGAGTGACCGTCTGACTCCAGGCCCTGTATTGATAATTGCTATTGTGTGATGCTCTTAACATAAATAAATGATTCATATGTCAGGACGAAATTTTAATTTTAACTTTACCCTCTGAAACAGTTTATTTGGAAGGGACAAAACTTGACAAACTCAGCCATTAGCAAGTCTGCGAACATCAGATTAAATTGCCAGATACCAAGGTTCAGACAGGAAATAGTAAGGTCATTTTCCTGTCTCATTTTGGTCGACGTCTGTCATTTCTTTCTGAGGTCTTTGAGCACTTGTGGAGCAGTTACAGAGGATTGTTACTTACACTGCTCCCTTATGTTAAATTTCTTTCTGATATACTCTTCTCAAGCTCAACAAGACCTTGCCTTCAGCTAATGTCATAGATAGTGACCACGACACATTTGTCAGCCAGCAAACCTGTATTTATGCTGCTACTGGTTCCCAGGATTATCCACTTTTTAAAAATTTTACCTTGTGAAAGTAGAGAAGAGCTAGAAGCTTCTAGTGTTAATTCACAGGGTATTCATGGAAGAACTATTTACTGTCTGATACAGACATGTTTATGCAACATATAGTTTTTTCTTTGTGCATTTGTGGCATTAAATATTAGAGACAAAATTACTTATAGAATAATGTTAATTTTTCAGACTGTATATCACTCTGATGGTTCTATGTGTGAGACTAGCTTGACTGTTAAGTATACTCTATTTTATAACCTTTTTTTTTTTTTTAGTTCTTTGAGACAAGTTCTCCCTATTAGTCCAGGCTAGCCTTGAACTCACTATGTAGCCCAGGCTGGCCTCGAACTCCTGCTGATCCTCCTGCCTCAGCCTCCCAAGTGCTGGGATTATAGGCATGCACCACCACACCCAGCTATAACCTTTTTAGATCACACTATTTACTATTTTTAAAAATCAGATCATAATATATTCCTATTAATTTTAAAAATAAAATGGCTCCAAATAGTAGTGTATAGATAGAAATTTGTATTTATTTTATTGAATAATACTTACTTTATTCAACTAAGAAATGTGGTAATATTTGCAAAATTATGGGCTTGTAAATTATATAGATATCCTTCATTTCACGACCTGTTTAACGAGTGTTCTTGACTTACAACTGAGGCATTGTGTTTGGACTTAAAACCTGCCACTCGGATTTATGACCCATCTTTTTTTGGTACAGTTCTGTACATCTTGTTGATAGAGCCTAAATGTCCTTTTTTTGTACAGTATACCTGTGTTATGCAGTATTGTAATTTTTGCTGATTGTACTGTACAGTGCTGTAGTTTTATGTTGTTATGTATCGCAGTACTTTGTAAGAGTTATACAAGTAAAAGCAAGGCCGTCCAGTTGGAGTTTCCTTTGACCATTTCTTTGGTCTGAATCTTGTAATGTACACACCATATACAGTTCCTCATTTAATGACCAATTCATTTAATAGCCCAGTTGCAGGAACATAACTAGGTCATTAAATGAATGTTCTTGAAAAGTGAGGTTATAATTGTCCTGAATCAACATTTAGCCTATTCTATTTGTAGAAGCCTTTTCCTGGATAATGTAGTAATTTAAAGTCAAGGTAAAAATAAAGAATGTGCTAATGATTACATATGTAGTTTAAAGCATTATTTTGGATTCACTGTAAATGTTTGTATAATAAACTTGAAAGTCAAACTATTTTGTAGATTACTTAATACAGTTAGTTTTTCTTACCATTATTTTAGGAGGTCTTTTGTTGATCAGTGACAGAGTTTTGTTTATACTGCCTCTTAATCATGCAAAGTACCCCATAATTAATTATGCAAATAAAGACAATTTCTAACATTTAGTTAGAAACAATAAAAAGTTAAAATATGATTGCAGATAGTGCAAGCAGATGGTAGTTGATACAGTTAACATTTTTTCTTCAGTATCTCCCTAATTCAGTGCTGTTGTATTTGTTTTGGCTTGTTCTGTTTTGGTTCAGTGCTGGAGGCCCCTGTGGCAGGTTCTGATCTCCTGCTCAGTGCTATGACAAAAAGCAAGAAGAAAGACTTAAAGACAGAATTAAAGAGAGAAATGAGAAGCCAGGATGGCCAGTGCTGAGCAAGCAGCAAAAGACCCTGGCCATCCACAGCTGCCGATATTTATTGGTGACATCATAGTTAGGTTAGGGTGAGAGGGCTATGTGTGCTTGCTAGGGATACATTGCTGATGCAGGCAAGGGTTGTAAGAGAAGAGGCTAAGCGTTCTTGATTTTGGGAGCGGAGTTTGGGTGCGAGTCACTCTGACCTTGGCTGCCATCTTATCTAGTCGTGCAGGCTTTGGTCAGACTCACTTCTCAAAACAACCCCATTGTGGGGCTAACTCTTTACAGCCTGCACTGCTCACAGCCTGCTTTGGGCATAATCAATAGGGCAGTCCCCCACAATTTGGGGTGTGCAATCCAGATGCTGCATCTATCCTTATTTAAGCTAAAACTACTCAAGCCTAGCATATTTGATAAGCTCTGTTCACCAGAAAATAAAGTAAACTCACACACCCTGCATAAGAGCAGCTCTTCCTTTGCCAGCTGTCCACCCCTTCTCTGTCCTAAGTGTGATAGTGGGAATGCTGGCTGCCCTGTCCTCTGCTGCTGTTAGCTGTGCTTGTTACCTCTGATTTTCCAGCTTCCCGTCCTCTTCTTCCCTAAAATCCTTGTCTGCGTTCTCACTCATTAAAGCTTTGTGAATCACTAGTTCCCAAAAGGCAAGAGCTGTGGCTCTTTTTTTCTTGGTTTATGCATCAGGGTTTTCTACACTGAAGGTCCTCACAATTTGAAACTGAAATGCTAAAAGAAAGAGACCAAAGAACAAAGAAACAACCCTGTTGATTTACCAAGGAATTCTCTCCCCATATTTAACTTCTCCCAGGAGCTTAGGTGGCTGTTTTATTCAGGCCTTTCAGGCCCAGTTGGGGCACACACAGCTGTTGCTGATGCCTTGCTGCGCCTCATGAATGTCCTCTCTGTTTTGTCTTCCTCCCCTGGTCAGGCTGGAGGTGTGGCATCAGGACTCAACCATGTTCTCACCAACGACCTGTCGGCCCAGAGGCTCCTGCACGTGAAGGGGCGCAGAGTGGTCAGGGCCACTGAAGTTCCCCTCAGCTGGGACAGTTTCAACAAGGGCGACTGCTTCATCGTAGACCTTGGCTCTGTAAGTTTCACCTCCACACATGCAAGTCTACACTACAATAAGCTGCTTTGAGATCAGATCAGGGGCATCTGTCATGGAAGAGGACGACTCCTCACACTCAGAAACAGGTCATGTTTCTGTGAGTGGTGATGGCATCTTATGAGTAACTGGCACAAATTTAATGACAAAGTAGGAGTTCAAAGTTTTTATGTTCTTTGGTAGGTTTAGAATAGAGTATGATTTAGTTCTTCCTACCATAGAATAGATACTGAGTAATTTTCAGTATATTTCTCTCTCTCTGAACAGAGCTTTCTGTATTTATTTTTTCCTTAATTGTGTGTGGGAAAACGTGGCTGCTGGGAAAACTGATTCCCTCTGTAGTCAAGGGTTCTAGAATTTAAACTGGGGATTGGATGAGTCTAAGTAGCCTGATGAAGAATTTCAGGGAGAAATTTCAACACATACATGTACACATACATATAAACACTGTACTGTCTATTTTGCATTTTTCAATGATCTTAGGGTTTTAGAAGAAAAGACAAGTATAAATACCAACTATTAGCTTAATGGTATATTATATCTGACTATGTTCTTTTCAGGAAATGAGTCTCCTCTAATGTCAGGTAAACTTATTAATCATTAGGATTGTGACAAAGAAGACTTACTGCAAGGCCTCACATTAGCAGTACAGTATTTTGGGATAATGGAGCAAACAGAAGCCAAAAAAGTATATCCCATATGCACGGGGGAGGGACATGTAGGATTCTGAAAATAGAGCTACATGGTGAAAGTTTTATTTAACCAATATTGATTTGGCAATAGCACAGATGTTAAATATATCAAGATTAGTCTGGAAAATATATATTAAGGTTAGTCTGGATAATAACCCCAAGGTATAAAGGTCAAAGTTTCTGTAAGTTAGGGTACATCTGTTGTTTTATTACTGCTAGTGTATAATCTTACTGTTTTGGATCACTCCAGCTTGTGTGAGCAGTACAGGTCACAATTATATTAATGCTCAGAGTACAATTCTCAATACTGCACTTAGACCTTTACACCCAGAGTGGCAGTACCTTTGCCCCGAATCTCACAGTATATATCACGAGGAAGTCCTTTTCAGCTGCAAAAGCTAGCCAAATCTCTTAACCAGATTTGAGTCCTGACCTTTAGATTTACGCATAAAATAGCCACTATTCCAGTCTTTCATTACCCTACACCAAACATAAATCAAAATGCCCACAAGAATCATTAAGCCACATAGTTCCAAGGGGACCCAGAGATGGAGCAAGGAGGGAGGAAGGGGAGGGGAAGTGGACATAAAAAGAAATAAGATGTGTCATGTCCATGTGCCAACTCCACATGATGAATCTAATCATTATATACTGCAAACATGGACTAATAAAAATAAAAATTTAAAAAACATAATAAACAATTACAGGATTCCCTCAAAGCCAATGCACAATAATTGCTTATCTCAACTTTCACTTCCACCAATTACATTTTAAACCCTTTATAATTTATAAAGAGTTTTAAAACACAAAATGACTTTTTTTTCCATTAAGTTTATTGGTACATTTTAGGTATACAATATAGTTACATTCATCATTGGGAGCTTTACCTTTACATGACGTATTTTGGTTCTTATTTTTTCCCCATTCCCCTGGCCTTCCTTCAACCCCTCCAATCCTCCCTATTTACAAAGACGTTGTTTCCATTTTTTCCTTTTCTCTCTCCTTTTCTTTTCCCTACCCCTCCCACTTCCCCTACCCCTTTAGACCTTTTCTTCCTATTTCACATTGTCAATTATATATCGAATGACTTTTTGTTTTCAAAGAAAAAGGAGACCTCAGTTCTCATTTCAGTTACTATAATTTTAGGATTTCATCTGTAAAAGTAAATATTTGATTAGGGGATCTCTAGTCCTTTAAGTGAGGGGTTCACTCTCTAATGATAATGTAACTCATACCTACCATTACTTGAAAGTATTTCTTGCCTAAAACATTTACTGTATGATGCAGTTGCTATAGAAACACAATAATCTATTTAACTATCATGAATAACTTCCAGTTCAGCTTGCCAACTATCTGCTCTGTTATCTGGGGCAAATCATTAACCTCTTGAACCTTAGTTTCCTTATTTTTTTACATCGTGACTCTGGTATTTGATTCCACTTCCAGCTTTAGCCAACTGTGATTCACCCAGTCACAACTGGGACATGGCAGTTATCTTTCAGTTGCAAAAAAGGAATAAAACCTCTGAAGGTTCAGGCAAGTCACTCACATTCACAACCAGCTGAGAGATGACCGGGAAGGGACCTGGGTTTTTGCGTTCCTAATCACATTCTTTTCACTATGCGAAGCTAACTTGGTATAGAAGCTAACTTGGTATATATTATGTAGTGTGGAGGAAGAGAATGTCTCGCAGCAGTTTCAGAATCTGCTGAATTTAGACTTGACGATGTCTAATCTGGCTGAGATTCTGCTGGAAGCAGTAGTGTTATTAAAACATTTGTTATTTTGTGGAACAAATGTTGAGTTTCTGTAGCAGGCTACATAAATAATTGGATGTTGTGGCAGGCATGCTGTCTTCCTGTAGGTGTGTTACACTGTGGGAGAATGACCCACAAATCCAGGCTCATATAAAGGGACGGAGTCTCTGTTGTTAGTGCAAGGGCACTCATCTTTTTAAGAGAGTAACTTGTCTTCATTTTATATAGTTAATTATCTTAGATAATTTGAGTGTCCTCCTGCTTACAGGCCTTGTAGAAGAGATACATGGAACAACTTTGTTGCAGAGTTACTTGTATTTAGCTGCCTCATATATTGTGGAAGTTTCCAACCCTCTAAAGGGACAATCTGATGGAATAGATGTGTGGGTTCCTACATGCACTGTTACAAACACCCACACAATCTGTGTTTGCATTGCTAACCTTAAATTAGTTAATACATTGCCAGGAGTTTCTAAACGATAAGCTCTTGTGATTATCCTGATAACTTTATTTTTGGGGTATGGTACAATAAACAAGAATTTTATGAATAATAATATTTTACTAGTGACCATTGAGTTAATTATTTAAAAACTATCTTCTACATTAGAAGGCACAAAATGAAGCCAAAGCAATTTAAGTTTGTTTTATTACCCAGGTATAAAAACTGTAGGTTAACTCTCTAATGCTGGCACCCGGCTATAGTCAGCCAGCCAAAACTAAGGCTATGGATGTACCCTAAATTCCATATTTTAATAATATTTAAGGGATGTCAGCTTTTATGACAGTCACCATGATTAATATGATATTCCACATGCTTTAGAACCATTTACTCTTTTATAGGATTTTAAGCTGCAGTAGATATTCCCTAGGTTTGACAATGTAACTTCCTCAACCTGAGGCCTAAGATTATAAACCAGTATGACAGCTAAGAAAATCATAAGTACATAGACATTCCTCGTTTAATGACTGATAAGTCAGTTCCTGAGCCTAGGTTGCTAAATGAACTGCTTACTAAGTGAGGAATTGTATATAGTGTGTACATTACAAAATTCAAAACAAAGAAATGGTCAAAGGAAATTCCAACTTGGTGACTTTGCTTTTATTTGCAAAACTCTTATATGCAGTACTGTAATGTATAACAACATAAAACTACAGTTCTATACAGTACAGTACAATCAGCAAAAATTATAGTACCATATAAAAATGTGTACTGTACAAAAAAGACATTGAGGCTCAGTAAACAAGATGTACAGAACTGTAAAAAAAAATGGATCATAAATCCATACAGTGCCCATTGGTCCTAAGTCTGAGCAGTCATTATATAGGTAGATAGTTAAATGAGGATTATCTGTATATTATTTAAGTGCATCTTCAGAAAAATAGTATGTAAGAAGGCTATTTCTTAGCCATTTGTAATTTACTGAAAAGTGCTTTCAAACTGTATGTTTTAATAATGATGAATTTATTAGTTATTATTTAACCACTAATTTTAAAGATGAGATATTTAGAGAAATTAACTAATAAAATCACATCTAAAAATATTACTGCACAGCTCCAGTAGCTAAAATGACAAGTATTGGTCAGGATGTTGGAAAATTGGAATCCTGTGTATTGTTGGCGGGAATGTAGAATGATATGCCCGCTATGAAAGCAGTCTGGAAGGCAGCTATGCTAAGCACTACACCACCAGCGCCTCTTTTGAAAGTAGTTTGGGACCTCCTTAAAAAGTTAAACATAAAATTGCCTAGAAAATGACGTAGCAGTTCTACTCCTAGCTACATACTCCTTCCAACCTAAGACAGGTACTTGTACACCGGTGTTCATTGCAACACTATTCATGATGTCCAAAATGTGGATGGATGGATACGTGTGTGTGTATATATATATATATATACATATATAATATATAATTATACATATATAATTATATGTGTATATTTATATAATTTTTCCATGAAAAAGGGTTGGAATTTTGATACATGCTACTACACAGACAAACCTTAAAAACATCATGGTGAGTAAAACAGCCAGATACAAAAGGAAAAATATTACATGATTCCACTGATACAAAGTATCTAAAATGGTTTGATTCATAGAGTCAGAAAGTGGAAATTACCAGCGGCTGAGGGGAGTGAAGTTGCTCCTTAGTGGGTCCACAATACAGTGTCAGTCCCGGACAACGAAAAGGTTATGGTAATAGCTCTGGTGCTGTTTGCACAGGATTATGAATATGAACAATGCCACTGCATAGTACACTTAAAATGACAAATTTCACATTATAAAATATATATGTTATAAAACATTTTAACACAAAAATGGTAGAAAAGAAAAGAGCCCTCCGTGGGAAGGTTTGGGATCTGGGTTGGCTCCTAGAAATGTATGTCAGTCGGTCCCTAGTGGAGAATAGGCCTCCCAGGGGTGGGATTCCTGCTGTGGGTTGCTAACTCCTCGCAGGCCCGCCCGCCCGCCCGGTGTTCTGTTTCCTTGTTAACTTGTTGGGACACTTGAGCAGCTTTGCCGGCTGTTTACAATCCGCACCCAACCCCCGCTGTTGAGACCTGTCGCGGTGATAGAGCCGCCTCCACCCCCGATTTGCCAGTCCGCCCCTCTCCTCGTCTGACTTTCTCTCCTGCCATCCTCCCTGACCTCCGCTGAATCCAGTGAGTTCTTGCTGATTATCTGCTTGATCTCCGGGCTGCGGTGGACACTGGATTATTCCTGTCTTTAGTGCACTCCTTCCCTTTCCCATCTTCTCGCCTTTCAGGCCACTTTTCTTCATTCTTCTTTACATGTTCTGCCCACCCCGTCAAATTTTTTTTTTTTTTTTTGGCTGGGGGGGAAGGGTTCCACTTTAGTCATTATCTTTTCATCATGCATTCATCGTGCATCCTGAGCAAACACATTCTCCCCCCGTTTTCCCTTCTGTCCACTGGCAGATCACATTTTACAGCCCAGCTTGCTCTCTTGCTGGGCTCAAGGTCAGGATTTCTGGCCACCTCCCAGATATTTCAGCTTAGGTGTATCACAAGAACTTTAGTCCTGAAAATGGAGCTCACTATTTCTCCTCCCATTGTCTTCATCTTGTTAATAGACCAGACACTCACTCAGGCCCTCACACCCCAAACCGGGGAGTCACCCTGAGAACTTTTCCCAGAAGCTCTCATTCGGTTAGTCACTTTCCTTGTCTGTTCTACCTCCGAAGTACCTCAAGCCCTTCCCCTGCCCCACTGTTGATGCTGTCCCAGGACTCCACGTGAGACTCATTCCTCCAGTCACATGCTTTTGCTTTTTTGGATGTTTTTCTTTGCCTGGAATACTCTCCTCTTTGGGACGCTTTTCTCCTGAAGGTATCCAATATCATCTCATGCTAAAATACTCAGCTCAGATGTTGCTTCTTCACAATTTGTACCCTGATCTCTTCCTCTTCTCCTGCTGTGTCCTGTCTATGCTGAACTTTCTTGTCCATTCACTTACTAGTCTCACGCACTCACTTTGTTCCTAGCAAAATTCCCCAGAATGTACAGTCATTCGATGAATGTGTATTTCCCCAGCATAAAGCGGATCATCTCAGGCAGTCATTTGTCCAGAGATGTGATCTTTTTCCATCTATAATTCAACCTACCTTTTCTCAAGTTCCTACGTCCACAGGAAGATTAAAAATAACAGTAATTTTTGCCTTACTAAGGTGAATTTTATTAACCAGTAGAGTAACTCAGGCTTAACTCTGTTTCTACCCCTTAGGTGCTGGGGGTGCAAAGGTGGTATGACAGCCTGGGTGTAGGGTTGAGGTGGGGGCCGGAAGTGTGAGTCTGTCTCATCTTCGCTCACCTGTAACCTGTAACCATCATAGCTCTTCCACTCATTCTTGAACCTTGGCCTTTGGGCTCTTTTCCCAAGGCATTTACTAGAGGATATCCTTGGGCTCGTTTTGGTTTCCTGACATCATGTCCCCGTATCAACTGCAAGAGTCTTTCTCATTCTTCCAGCCACTATTCCACTCTTGTCAGGAACTCTGCTTTGTTTTTCCCATGCCACACTGGAGAGATGGGACACTCTGTCCACATTGTACGGATGATCATTGGCCCAGCTGTTTGAACAGCTGCCTGCAGCCACTTCCGCTTTAACATGTAGAAGTTGGATGACTGCATGACTGTGTCAGTCACCTTTGTGTCCCTGTCATAGATTACCTGAGGCAATCAGTTTCAGAGGTTTCAGTCTAGGATTGATTGGCCCACTTGCTCTGGGCCGGTTGTGAGGGA
This sequence comes from Heterocephalus glaber, assembly GCF_053883595.1. NCBI lineage: Eukaryota > Metazoa > Chordata > Mammalia > Rodentia > Bathyergidae > Heterocephalus > Heterocephalus glaber. The sequence continues at coordinate 16,901,939 of NW_028258156.1, read as the reverse complement.
GCACGTTACGGTGGGAACGGTGTGATGAAGGAAGCTGCCTGCCTCGTGGCAGCTGTGATGCAAAAAGGAGAGGAAGAGGAGGGCTGAGTCCCAGTGTCGTCCTCAAGGGCACAGCTCCCATGTGACTAGAAGATTCCAACTAGGCTCTGTCTCTTCAGGGTTCCACCACCTCTCAATAGTGCCATGGGCTGGGGGCCAAGCCTTTCAGTACACTGGCCTTGTGGGGGACACTCAATCAAACTGTAGCAGTGACAGACCAGTTGGAAAGGAAGCGCACTGACATCTTCTCAGGGTTTCATTGCCTCTGGTCAGGTTTACTTATTCTCTTAATCTCTTGCTTTTTCTTTTGGGCTCAGACTAGCTCATCTTGCAGTATTTTACTTTCTTGTCTGGTCTGTAGTTCCTCTTACATACTCCAGCACCTAAGGCCAGCCTTCTGATGTTAGTATACAGAACTTGTATTCTAGACAGCATCCTTATACGCTACCCACCTCTAAGTTCTTTTCTCTAGCACAATTGAGTTTCTTTTAAATTAAAACTATGTTGGTTTTTGGGGCTGTCTTTGCTGTGACTGAAGATGCTTAGTTAAAAATTAAAGACCGAACAAACAGTTTACCTTTGCTCTGGATAAATTTGTCCTTACCCCATTTATAAAAAGAGAAACTGGAGACAACAAGAAAAGACAAGGTGGAGATAAATCTAATCTTGTCTCTGCATGGTATCCTGTAATAGAAGTGGGGACAAATGTCATGTAGGGTGTGCCTGATGCGCACTGGGCGAGAGGAGGGCAAGGTTGGATACCAGGTACCCGTTGGCCTCTAGGGACCACAGACAGACACACGAGCAAGAACATGGCGAGGCAGAACGTGAGAGTCCTCGAGGAGAGACGCACACGGTGTGATGGGCAAGGGATACAGACACCAGGGAGGACAGCACGTAAGATGTTAGCATTGGCACCTTAATTCTCAGTCAGGACTTTATATTAGAACCATTTGGAATCACAAATGCTGACTCTTCTGATTTGATCCCCAAGATTCTAACTTTAGTCTTAGAATGGAACTTTGGTGTGGGTAGTTTTTAAGCCCTGCCTCTAATGTACAGTGAATGTTGAGAACCATTTCAATATAGGAAATGTCTATCAGGGCTGCAGAATTCAGGGTCATATGCGGGAAGAATCAATAAGTTACCTGAGTAGTTGAATCACAACATATGTGGCTGGCAGAAATGGCTTCCTGTCAAGTTTGCCTGTAAACCTTGTTTGGTTTGCTAAACACCTTAGTAGAGAGGGTATAGTTTCACCTGCTGTCACTGGTGCTATGAGAAAAACCCTCCCAAAGCAGTTCACAGGATGCCAGTGAGTGGCACCACTGCCAGCAGCTGAGCTAAAACCATCCAGGTCATTTATTTCTCTGGCTCTGCCCTTCCAGTGTGTGGCCAAGTGCTGTTACTGATCAACACCGAAGGCTTGATCTTTCTAAGTATCCCTTCGTTCTTTCTGTCATCACTGCTGTGCTGTAGTTCTGGTACGGTTACTTCCTTTTTGGTCTCCCAGCCTGCAGGGGCCCTGCCTGTCACTCCATTCATATCCCACACTTCATCTAGAGGGATTTGTTAAAAAGTATGTCATTGAAGGATGTTGAGTCCAGTTGGCTTTGAGGAAACTAAAACAGGTTTGCAATAAACATTTGCTTATCCAAAACCTAAAGAAGTCATAATTTAAACTTTTAAAGTGATAAAAGTAGATTTCTGGAGTTCTCCCCCAAATCATTATTATTTTTAAGCTTAGAGAAACTCCAGGCAAAAGGAGTATCTTAATGTGTATTTTTGTTTATCTGGTTAGCTAAATCTAAGGAAAAATTAAACACAATAAAGACAAAGTCAGTATGAATAAGGAAGAGGAAGAAGTCCGGGCTCATTTTCCTTTATATCATTTTAGATGTATTTACAATAAATAACTCCAAAAAGGATAGAAAAGTAGCACAGCCATGTTGCATTCTTCGCACATGTTGTGAGTCAGTTTTAGACTCAGCTTCTGAAATCTTGCTTCCCTTCAATGCCATCATTGAGCACTGTTTTTATTTTTGCTATTATTTCCTGTCCGAAAATGATGCTTGACAGTCCTTTGATGTTTTACTTATTAACTTTGACCACGTAGTTTAAAGGAAATTATAGAAACCTCAGGTATGGAAGACCACTAACAGGTCTCCCCTTCTCAAATGTGGTTGTTTCTATAATTGTCACTTGCTCACCTTTCTAGTTTTGGTGAATCAGACTAATTGCCAGTAACAGGTTGTTTTATGTTCTTATTTCTTCCTTTTCTATTTATGCTGAGCATTTTTGTTTTCTTTTAATAGTACATATAGTTAGAGTTAATTATGGTTCCCCAGACTTCTACTAGAGGGTATGCATGGGCAACATATTTAACGACTTCCTGCTGAAATTTAAGCAGGTTTCAGTCCAAATTAAATGGCTAATTCCAGATTTCCATGGAGTTGTTATTCCCCTTCCCCAAAGAAATCTGACCCTAGCGCTGAGTTGTTAAAATATTTTAGGATTTTAGAAGGTAAAATAGCTGCCTCTGAAACCATGTTTGTTTTACAATTTTCAGTGTCTAATACACTTAATTTGATGAAAGGGGTTTTCAGCCAAATTCCATGAAAATATCATAAATAAAATAACTTAGATCACAGTGAAAACTTTTTGTTGTAGTAATACATATTAACCCATGACATCAATTCAGACTTTTACAAACATTTTTGTGTGGGATTACTTTTTTAAAGACTACTCCCTCTAAAAAATGGGATAAGCTGAATTACAAGAGATTTTTCAAGCATGGTGCCAATTGAATGCAAAGTTTTCCTGTACACTGAGTGGTGAGTAAGCTTGACCAGCGACCGCTGAATACAGTAAGAGTTGGGCAGTCGTTTATTAATAGTACCACACACGCTCACTGTCACACAGTGGAGCTTTGTTAAAACCCATCAGCTACCCACGGTAGGATGTAAATCGCCCACATGTAATGAATCACTAAAATTCTGTTTCAACTTTTTAAAGCAAGCTTTAATGTGTTGATGCCACCATTAATGAGCTATATTTGCATAGAGAATTAATGAAATGAAGACTAATTAATTAATGTGCCACTTAATTCTGACTTTTGCCAATTTACAGTTAAGGTCATTATTTTATTGCATTTCGTGTCTTAATTAACCATTGCAAAGTGAGCCTAGGAGAAATATATCACTTATATATAAAAGGTAGCACAAAATAAGATAAAAATAAAATAGTAAGCATAGCAAAAATTACTCATTTTGATGTCAAGTAACTTTCTGTAACACTTTATTGATTTAGTCATCTTCAAGTTAAAAGGAAAACTTCACTTTTAAAACTTTTGCTATTTTTATGAGTACTTTCTACATGTTTTTTACTGCTTTAAAGGTACAGGGCTGGGGATGTAACTCAATGGTGCTGTGCCTGCCTGGCAAGCACAAACTACTGAGTTTGATCCCTGATACCAGAAAAAAAAAAAAAAAGGTAGAAACTGTGGTCATGAGCAACAAGGAGGAACATTTTCTACAACTGAATTTACCTGTGAATTGATATCCACATAAAAACTTCTAACTTGAAGTAATGTCACAGAGAATATTCTGGAATCCACAGACTGTTATAAATTTTATATCAAATAATTATATTTGTGAAATTATCATTATATATTGAACATCTTAAACATATTTTGCCAAGTTTCTGTATCTTTACAGATGCTAATAAAGTTCACTGTGGTTTTAGGTCATCTCTTTGAAGTACATGACAGGTCATTTATACAACTAAGTTAAAGAGAACATAAGTATCTGTTAGATGATTGTAAAGTATGGGGAAAGTCAGTTATGTAGTTGCTAATAAGTGTGAGAAATAGAGACAGTAACTTTGTATTTCATTGCAATACAAAATGTAACTATGATAAGTTTGCTTTCCCAGACTGATGAGGAAAGAAGTATTTGCAAAAATATCATCATCTATTAGGGTAGAGAAAAAATATGTTCTGAGACCTGGGCTGTAGAGTGGCCTGTTTGGTTCCCTGGGATAATTGCATGTTCCAGATTCCTTGCTGTGCGTGCCAGGGTGTTTTTGTGGCCAGGGTGTTCAGCAGTGGGCCTACCCCTGGTTGCATGCTACAGTCCCCCAGGGAGCATTTGATAAAGGTTTCCCCAGAGCACACCCGAGAGTCCCTAAGGATAGGGCTCACATATCTGTATTTTAAAAAATTACCTTCCTACTCCACTGATTTTCATGCTTAGTGACTAAGAGTAGAACAATCACTGGAAACCATTTGTTTTCACCTCTTGTGCTGCTAACTTCCTCATGGTATTCAAATGGCCTTCACATGTGAGTCTCATATTCCAATGCCCAGATGTAGAAGAGAGGTCAGAGAGGAAATCATGGAGGTGCACCATTCTGCTAGAAATAGGAAAGAAACACATACTGACTGCATGGAATAATTAAATCACATTCTAAAATTAAAGAGATTAAAGGCATAGTCTTATTTTTTGTTATATAAAAAATTGAATTCCTAAAATGTCTGTTTTTTTTTTTTAAAAGAGGATGACGGATTAGGTCAATTAGAAACACGGTGAAGTAGGGGGTCAGAGCCCGTCAGAAGCCCACATTGTTCCAAGATGTGTCCCCAACACCCATAGAGAACCTGGCCCATTTCAGGCACTCAGTGAACTGTTTTGAATGAAGAAATGAGTCTGTATTGAGAATGTAATCAGAGAAAAGAGAGTCCCTCTCTCGGAGTGCATGGGTGGTCTTTGATTTTACTATTAATAATGTATTATTAGCTATTAGCACTGTGTGTTATTGTGATGCTAAGAATGTTCTTTTTAAAAATTGCAAACACACTGTCACATACGTAGAAAGTGGCAGCCCGTCAGTCATCCTCACACTTGACCACTATGCTAACCACCTCTCTGTGCCTGACCTGAGAGACGTGTGTGGAAAATGAAAACCAGGAGTGCTGCAGATGCACCCTTAGCAAAGTTGCCTGCTTTATTATCTACCTCATGATGGGCACCTAGTAAATGAATGTGGTGTGTCAGAGGGTTTCTTTCTGAATATTCATGCCCCCTGTTGACCGTTTTCTGCAAACACAGACATGTTTTATTTCTATTTAAATGTAGCCATGTTATTCTATGGCTTTGTTTTATTCTTAATGATATAACTCAAGTAATTTTCTACATCAGGACAAAGCTTTTTTCCCTCATTTTTTTTTCCCTAAAGAGGAGTTTGAAAGTATTCATGTAATGAATGATCCTTAAATAGCTACCCCTCTGTTGATGGGCATTTCTTTAGTTGCTTTGTTGTGTAGACCATATTTGAATCTTTCTGTAGAATAAATTTGTAGCAATTCCATATACTTAAAGCACATTTAATTGCTTAATCTGAAACCAGACTGCCTTTCAAAAAACCTTGGGTAGATTTATCCCACTCAAATAATAGTGTGTGATAATGGTCATTCCTACATCCTCATGAGACTGGGTACTATTAATCATTTTCTTTCTTTTGTTAAATCACATTTTATGGGTAAAATGATGATTTTTTTTTTTTTTTGGTACCAGAGATTGAACTCGAGTCTTTGTGCTTGCGCAGCAGGTGGTGAAACCACTGAGCTAAATCCCTGGCCCCTAAAATGATCATTTACTCTTATTTTATATTCATATTTGTGTACCTTCTGAACACTGGACTCAAATCTAAAATATTTAATATTTCAATCTAAATACCAGTTAATGTAATCTTTAAAATAAACTGTTCTGTTTCTATTTATATTTCTATGTTAAAATGTAATTTTGATAGTTAAGTCTCAAACTTTTCCTGTATATTATAAATTTATATAGCATTTGTATGAACTTTTAATTTGTTATAAAGCCTCACTAATATAACCATGCAGCAGGGGAAAACATTGTACTGGTGTTTTATTCTTCTCTTTATGAATAATTTATAAAAATAAATTTTAGATAGTGCTATAGATGGGTCAAATGTTCTGACTCTTTATGGTTCCTTTTTCCCCCCTGGTACCAGGAATTGAACTCAGGACCTTGTGCTTGCGAGGTAGGTGCAGTGCCACTGAGCTAAATCCCTGGCCCTCTTCATGGTTCTTGATAAGAATTGTTAAATTGCTTTATGTACATTAGTTATCTGGATTTAGCCATTCTGTAATGTGTACATATTTCAAAACACCCTGTTATACATGATGGAATATACAACATTTGTCATTTGAATGAATGAATGATGAATGTATTAATAAAAAGATGATAGGTAAGTAGCTTTACAGAAATATCATATCAGCTTTTATGACCATCAAGAGTATATTGCCTTAACAGATTTTTGACTAATTTTCTGAAATATGGTAGATTTATTATTTTAAATTAAAAAACCCATATGTTTGCTTTCATAAATTTTAATTAGTAGACTATACACACACAGAATGGTGAGATATGTCTTTTATATTTTCTATTAAAATACTTTCTTCATAATGCTAGCAAATTAACAGGGTTCAGAAAGAAATGTAATTTAAATATATACCATCATACACATCTCAATGGTAGTTAATTTTGATTTTCTTCTTCATACTTTTTTGTTTTTTCCTAATTAATCTCAGTGAGCAATATACTAAGATGAAATGTCCTCCACATATTCTTGAGATCAAAGGATCTGTTTCTTTCTTTTAGGAAATTTACCAGTGGTGTGGTTCCTCATGCAACAAATATGAGCGTCTGAAAGCAAGCCAGGTTGCCATTGGCATTCGAGACAATGAGAGGAAAGGAAGATCTCAGCTCATTGTGGTGGAAGAAGGAAGTGAACCTTTGGGACTTATTGAGGTACTGCAACTTGTGATGTTTGTTAAACTCCAAGCTGTGCCCATGCACGTGTGTGTGTGTGTGTGTGTGTGTGTGTGTGTGTGAGAGAGAGAGAGAGAGAGAGAGAGCTCATTTTTCTAATACTGAGCCTAAGGGGCAACATCAGGATTATGTAAGTCATGGTACGGAGGAACTGGAAAGCCATACCTGTTTCCTCTCATCATCTGTGTGACTATCGAAGGAAACCCTGACTGTCTTCTGGGGAGTATGAGGACAAATACATGGGTAACACTTTTGATCAGCTATAAGATACATTATGGAAGGAAGGTAATCTTTCACTCATTTGGTTTTCATGCACTGGTTTTCTTCAATTTAAAGATTAACACTGTTTCATTAAAGGAACGAAATAAAATCTAACACCAAGATATTAAATGCACAAATATTTTAAATATTTCAGTCAAGCCAAGAAGCTTGTCTTACAGAGAAGGCACTTATACTTTTACTATAGTTTGTAAATTAATGTGAAAATTAGATTTCTATAGTTCTATAGACCTACATCATTTACTAATCTTAAGACAATGAGTTGTGACCAGTCTTTCCTTTTTAAGAAAATTGCATTGACTACCTTAGTGTCCATACTGTATATATTCCCTTAAGATTATCAAAGGCTATAATCATACTCACAGGTCTTGATTTAGGTTGGCAAATTTACTCCCCTTTTTGCACTCAACAAATATTTGTTGAACTCCTGTGGTGCACCAGGCACTAAATATTTGCACCAAGTGTCAATTCCTTGCACAAGCACTGTATTCTATCACGACCTTGTAGAGCTTTGTCAGGATTTATTACTGTAATGCTTTTAATCTTATGCATTTAACAGTGGTAGGTAGTTTTGTTTTGAGCTTCATTTCTCTAATTTCCTGGATTATGAGTTTCCCCCCAATGACTTTTAGCTGTTACTATTAAAATTTTTAAAATTTTTCTAAAGATTCTCTTGTAAATACACTTTTAGTGTTTTTGACTTAGAGCAATTTAATGCCTTAGAGTTAATGCCTTAGTTACATGGTATATTGCAAACATAAAATAAAGTTTAAATATATTACAGTGATTCAGTGATCAAAAATTATATGAGATAGTTTTATTCATTGTAACATCTTTAACCTTTATTTCTTTAACAACCCTTGGATACAGGCTTTTACATTAATGATGTTTTAGAAATAATTTTAATTCAGTGGGGAAAATGCTTGTATAATGCTAAAAGATAGTTTATAACATTTTATATACACTGTTATCTTTTTTCTTTTTTTTCGGTACTGGGGATTAAACTTGGGACCTTGTGCTTGTGAGGCAGGTGCCGGAACCACTGAGCTAAATCCCCGGCCCCACTGTTATCTTAATATAGAAGTTTATATGTATGTAGCTATCTATTGAGATGTACTGTACCTATATATGGAAAGAGGGTGAAATATTACCAGTATTATCTTGGAATGTGGCTGATTTTCATTTTCTTCCTTGTTTGTCCTTATTTTTCCAAAATGTACTATAATGGACATATATTAGTCCTTTTATGAGCAGAAAAAAGCCGTTAAAAATAAAATCAAATTAAAGATAGTTTTCCTGGCTTTTCAATAGTTAGAATAACCCTGTTAATAAATGAGACTTTGAAAATTCTTCGAAACAAATTCTTTATTTTTTTTTGTTACCGGGATTGAACTCGGGACCTTGCACTTTCGAGGCAGGTGGCAGAATCCCTGGCCCTCAAATTCTTGATTCTTAATATTCTTTTGGGGTCCCTTAAATATGACTAACCATTTATGTCTTCTAACTTGCATGTTTGGAGGCAAGATACATTTCTTTCTCCCCTTCCCTCTTCTCTGTCTCTCTTCTTCTCTCTCTCTCTCTCTTTCCCTCCCTCCCTCCTTTACTTTTTTTGTGGTACTAGAGATTAAACCCAAGGAGTGCTGAGCAAGATCTCTAGGACTTTTTGGTTTTTTTATTTTGAGACAGCGTCTCCCTAAATTGACCAGGCTGACCTCAAACTTGTAATCTTTCTGCCTCAGCCTCCCAAATAACTGAGATTGCAGGTGTGTGCTAACATGGCCAGCTAAGGTGTATTTCTACTGGATGGTAACCCCTTGTTTCAGCAGCCATAGGGCGGCTCCTTTTATCCAGGGGGATGCTTTCCAACATCCGTCCTAGAAGTCTGAAACCATGAATGGAAACAACCCTTTATATTTCATGTTTTTTTCGGACATATACACACCTACGATAAAGTTCAATTTGTAAATTACTTAACGTAAGAGATTAATGATAATAAAAGAGAACAGTTATAACAATATACTGCAGTAAAAGTTGACTGTGGTCTCTCCCTGAGAGCATGGAATTTTCCATGTAATATTTTTGGACTGGCTTGTCCTTCGGTAACTGAAGCCTCAGAGAGGGAAACCATGAATGAGGAGGCTGCTGTGCTTTGGAGGAAGCAGAGCCAGAACAGGGACTCTCCATGTGGAGCTGGAAGAGGGACTCCCATTAATGGCCGCCAGGCCTCAACACTGTCCCATGGATTGTGGGCCCAGAGTGAATCCCCTAACTTCTCATTGTCTCTGCTTCCCCATTCACAAAGGAAGGCTTAGACCAAGTGGCCTCTGTGGTCCCGTTGGCTCTGATGATCTGAGACTCTGTTGATCCCTTGGAGAGTAGCTGTGTTTATTTCCAAATCTCTTGACACTTGAAGTCTGTTTCTCGAAGTGAGGCCACTTGGGCGGAGGGGCTTAGCTGTGTGTGCCCACAGTTGGGGACCTTGCTTATGGATCTCATTCAGAGTTCTGAAAAATAAGATGGGAAAGTCAGTCAATACATTATAGTATATTATATTAAAATTTAATAAGAGGATCAGGAGATGGAGAGAGAGGAAGGGAAGTAAAAAGAATTAACATGTATTATGCACCTGTATCAATCCCTCATGATGAATGTGATCATTATGTACTTTAAACTTGGACTAATAAATTTTTTTTTTTTTGTGGTACCGGGGATCGAACTCGGGACAGTGCACTTGCGAGGCAGGCAGTGGAACCACTGAGCTAAATCCCTGGCCCCCATTTGTTATATTTAAAAAAATTTTTTATTAGGGGCCGGGGATTTAGCTCAGTGGTTCTGCCACCTGCTTTGCAAGCACAAGGTCCTGAGTTCGATCCCTGGTACCAAAAAAAAAAAAATATATATATATATATATATGTATGTATATGTAACAAATGGGAATATAAAGAAAAAGATGTGTAAAAGTACAACTTTAAAAATATTAGAGCTAGAATGAAAGGACCTAGTATTTCAGTGTCCTATGCAGCAGGGACTTCTTGTTTGGAGTTTTAAAAAATCTACTGTGTTTCCATTTAATACATTTCAGCATCTCCATTTAATCAGGACCGTGTTACATTTGGCAGCTCTTGCACACACAGTAAACTAAAATGAATTTTCAGTGAGTGCCTTCCTTAGATAAGAGAAAGAAGCACTCTATGGCCTTTTTGTTGTTGTAAATACTTGGTAGCCTGATTACAGAGGTATGAGGTTATTTGATGAATTAACCTATGGTCAACTAACTTGACTTCTAGGTTTTCTTAGTGCTATAAGTGTAAGGACAGAATTCAAAGAAGTCCCAACTGGGAAAAATTGCAACTTTATTTTCAAAATTTTTTAAAGTATAATGTTGCATTTCCTCCAATTTCAAATGTAATAATAATAAAAAAACCACCAGACTTTTTGGATCACAATTTAGTGATTTTTTTTTGGAATCACAATCGAGTTACTCTAGATAACCTCAAAATATTTACGCTCATCATCGCTTAGTAACTTATCACAATTATTAAATCTGCTACTCATTAATATTATTTGACAAGTTGAGAAACTCATATATTACTTTATCAAGTTTCTTAAAAATGTGTTTTGATACTTGTATTCCAGTATAATTGGTTTCTGTTGTTAATACCTTTTATTTTCTTTTGTGCATTTAAAGACACTTTTCTTAAGAAAGGCCCAGTAGGCTTCATAAGTGGTCCATAGTGTGTACATACACACACCATATACTCACAAACAGTGCCCTTGTTTAAGGTAATGAAATGTTATTTCTTTTTCTGAGACCTTAGGTAACTGGTGTTTTTGCTAGAAAAGTCTAAACATCTTTCCAAAGTTTTAAAAAATTTGTGGACTTTCAAGTGATTAGTAATGAGGATTTATCTTTAATTTGAAGCATTTCAGCTGTTTGCTGATCATATTATTATTATTATTTTCACATGATCTTAGTATAGCTTATCTCTGGGGTTTCTATAAATTTACCCTTCAAACCAAAACACTTTATAGGGTGAAACCAGCATGAATGGGCTAGGACTGGGAAACAACAGAAGTAACAAGGCTGTGTGGGTAAAGAGGATGTGCGCCTCTGAACTGCATCTTTAGCACTCTCCAAACTGTGAAAATAATCCTGTACAGGGTGTTGAACTAAAGCCTTTAAAGTCATGTTTCACTCTGTGCTTTTTTTCTTTGCTATACATGTATTTACTCTGAAATTTTTCACATAAATTATGTAAAACCCCTTCAAAGTCTTTTTTTTTATATTTAAACCCATCAATGGATGTAAAGGAAAATTAAATATCTCATTAGCCCTAAAGTCCCAAATTTTATTCTTTTAACATTAGCAGGGAAACTGAAAGATCCCCTAAGAAAAAAGAAATTTAGCTTATTACAGACTTTCAGTTTTTAGAAGATAGCATCAGTTGTATGTAAGCAAATAAAGATGGGGCAAGTTGTTTAAAACTGTAACAAAAAACCAAGTTTTCTAATCCAAAAAGACTTTAAAAAATAAAATGAACTTGCTAAGGGTGTAATCATCATAGATGGTGATGACAGACACTGGGACTAAAAGGACCACAGGGAGGTGGTGAGCAGATGTCATGTTGCTGAGCCATTAGGTTTCTTGCTGTTAGGAAAACACTTTCATGTTGCCCTGAAGAGTTATGTGTGAGGTCATGTTTCAGATTCTCAGTGAAAACAGACTAGAAGGAGAAAGAGTATCGGGTCCTGTCTGAATTAGTGTTTATTGAGCACTGGATTAGTTCCCAATAAAGTTGAAAGTCTCTGCTTATTTTATTGTCTGGTTGAGAAGCTAAGAGTGCAGTAGGAAACAGAAAGAGTGAGGACAGATAGCGAGGTCCTCTTGTCGGGTAGCCATTAAAAATGGCTCGCCAATTAAAGGTATTCCAGGTCCTTCTAGCCTCAAACAAAGAAGTGGACGAGATGAGGCAAAAACGGGGCCAAAAGTTTATTTGAAAAATGAAGGATGAAGAAGTAAGGAAAAAACAGGCTCTGCAGAGTGAACTTGGGCCAAACAAAAGAGGAAAATAGAAAAAGTGCAAAAATTAGAGTACACCCTGTGTCTGGGAGACATTAGTAGCGTGGGCTACTGTGAAGAGTCACAATAGCGGTCTCCCTGGGGCATCTGGTCTCCTTTACGTCCACATCTCCTGGGAGCCTGGGAGGAGTTCTACATCCGGGTCCCGAGAATCATCTGGTGACGCCCTGGGATCTTGAAAGTGACAGGTCCCGCCGGCTTCTCCAGCCAGCTGTGCCACGCTCTGCCTCCCATGACACTATCACTGAATGGAGTCAGAGTGGGTCCCCCAAAGAGGACATGGGGACCTCAGTTTACCGCACTAGTGGGATAGGTGTAGTAGGATCACTGATTTCTGACACAGAAAAAGAATTTGCAAGACACATCAGTGGGAGATATAAAGAAGGTTCTGGAGTTGGGGTTTTTATGTAGTCTTGGGGATTTTCCTAAGATGAGTGATCTAGGAAGTGTATTCCTTCTGCTTGTCAGGCCACCCATTGGGTGGGCCAGGTTAGGATGCAAACCATTTATGTGTGTTTGAAGTTTAGAGCTATGCTGCTCTTGTAAAGTGTTGCTTCCTAGAGGATGGAGGTCTGTGGGATATGAAATTCACGGTCTATATACAGGCTTAGTGTTTGGTAAGACCCTTGGAAGTTTTTTAAAGTGAGTTTCCTGGAAGAGAAAACAATGTTGTAATTTTGAGTACCTTTTGTGTTCATTTTTTTTTTTTTTTTTTTTTTTTTCTGGTACTGGAGATCGAACTCAGGATCTTGCACTTGTGAGGCAGGCGCAGTGCCATTGAGTTAAATCCCTGGCCCTTTTGTGTTCTGAAGCAGAAGTTTTCTTAAAATTACAATTTTTCTTGTCTTCCTTCTACCAATTTTATTTCTTCTATTCTACCTCAGTCCTCAGACTCTACCTACCATGGGAGGAATGTTGCCATTTGTTAGAAGCCTTGTCATGATAGAGTTCATATTTTAGACTCTTCAGTATTGGTGTGTGTTAGACCCAGAGAGAGAGAACCAACCAGAGACCGATATTAAATCCACACAGGAGTTTATTACCGGCTGGGACCCGAGCTGAGCATTGGACTTGAGCCCCGACTGGGGGGAAACAAACATGTTTTATACACCTTTGAGGCCAACAGTTTCTAGGGCCTCCTATGGGATAGAACTAGCAAAGCAAGCAAAAGGTACAGAAGCAGAATGTCCTGCAGTTAGAACATTTGTAAAACAATAGTTGATTAGTTGTTATTTCTAAAGGGACCTTTTAAGGGAGGAGGTTTCTAAGCTTCCTCCTTCTGAGTTCATCTACTGGGCAGGCAGGTGGGTCAAGCAGCAATATGGAATCTGTTTTGCTAACCTAGGGTCTTTCAGTGTGCAGTCTAGATTAACCTCAAAAGCATCTCTCAGTATAGGAATTGCAGTCTGAGAATTTTAAAAGAATTTATTCAGTCATTCTTTTTGGCAAGCTGCTTGGGTATTTAAGATGTGCAGACCTAGGCATCTTATAAGTAAAAACCAGAGTTGAGTAATTCAGATCATAAATTATCCTTAAAGTTGTATATATAAGGCTAACTTAGACAAAGGGTAAAATTTTAGTCCTATACCTCCAAGGTAATCTACCAAATAAAATTCCATTTAATCCACATTCCTCCAAATTCCTTGGGAGCAGACACTGGCTTTATATTTGTGTAGATCTCACACAGCTCTCACTCATTGCTCATTAGTATTTGGATAATTATGATAATTAATTATGAAATATATGTTACAAGAAACTCAGTCTGTTTGTGTTTTCTAGAAGGGTATTTCACTTTAAAATTTCCCTGTGTTTTAGATGACAGTGTTGATGAGGATATGAACAAAGCCATACTATCGATTAACATAAATTTTAAAACCAATTTCATGGATATAGGAGCAGTTAGTATTTAGGCAAGAAAAATTCATATATTTTGCTAGTCTTTTCTGTTTAGGTAGGTAGTTACCAGTTGCCTCTTAGAAAGTAGCAACCAATTTTTGAGTCTATTGAGTGCTCCTGCTGAAATACCTTCCCACACAGTAGGGACCTAAGAAATATGCGGGTGGTAACTAAAAGGTTTTATTTTGTGAATAAAAACACATATTCCCGGGCACTTTACTTGGCTGTCTCCATCTGTAGACTCCTCTACTCAGGTCAGGCCACCTCTCTGTTACTGGATAGGATGCTAGGGGCCTCCTAAGGCAGAGAGATAAGGAATCTAACCCACCCTACCTGTAGAGTAGGTTTGCAGGTTCACTGACTCCTGTACCAAAAAAAGAATTTTCAGGACTTGTCAGTAAGAGATACAGGGATTTGTTAGGCAGAAATTTAAAGCACTCAAAGAAATAGAATGTAGGTGAGAGAGAGACGGACAGGGAGAGGGAGAAAAGGAAAGGGAGAAATGGGGAGAGAGAGAGGCCTTATGATTTCGAGTTGGGTGTATTTATGGGGTTTGGGGCTGACCTCAAGGTGGGTGATCTAGTATGTGTTTTTGTGCTGTTAGGTCACCCATCTGGCAGGCTAAGCTAGAATGCAAACCATTTACATGTGTCTGAAGTTGAGATATTTTGCTCACTAATATTGCTACTTCCTTGAGGTTGAAGGTCTGTGGGAGAAAGTATTTACAGGCCTATTGTGTCTTTAAGACCCTTACAATTATTTGGGGGTGGGGTGGGTTGAGTTTCCCGGAAGGGAAAAGGGCTTGAAGTGACTTTTGTGTCCTGAAGTTTTTCTTGAAAGTACAGTGTTAAAGTTCTGATGTTTCTCATCTCCTTTCTACCAGTCTTTATTTCTTCCGTCCTACCTCATACCTGCTTGGTGTCCGGCAGCCACGAAGCTTAAGTCTGTCTCTCACTCTCTGGCACAGCAGTGGCCTGACCACTGTGGCCCCTGTGGTCTGCAGACACAGTGCCACCACTACTCCCTGCTTGGGGTGAAACTGAAGATGCTCTATGAACTCCAAGTGTTACTGGTTTTGGGTGTCCTGTAGACTCTTTCCAGGTTGTTGGTGTCCTGAACCGAGAATTGGGCAAGATGTGTAAAAAAGGAAGCAAGGACTTATTTATCAAAGGTGGAAAAAGGACACTCTGCAGAGTGAGAGCAGGCCAGTGAGAGAGCTCCCAGTGGCTGAAAAGAAATATGCTCTGCAGAGTAAGAGGCTGCTGTAACAAAAGCTCACTCCAGCCATGAATTAGCGGTAGGAGTCTTTCATCTCTCCCATTCCTAGATTGCTTTTGTCCTATTGGCCAACAAGGCATTTGGGACGGTTGTCCTATCATAAGCTCACTTGGCTTGACATCAGAACTAAACAGTCCTATCAAGGGCTCACTTAGTTGTGCACCAGAAGAATTGAAGAAAGCACTTTCTGATTGGTCCCAGGTGCAGAGTTAGGGAACTGTGCTCTGCCTGTTCTGGGTTTCCATGATTTACAGGACACGGCCACTTGCTCAGCCAGTTTACCCCACCCTAATCTCCTGCTGCACAAGGGTATGGAACTTTATTTTTTAAATCAATGGATGTATTTGTCTTATTCTTATTCCAGACTTAACAGCAAGGCTGTACACATTTCTACTATTTATGAAGATCTTACAAAATATAAATTTAGAGAAAAAAGAGTGTTTTGGATTTTTAATAATTTAAGCACCGGAACATTCATACATTTCAGCATGTAAAATAAAAATTAAAAACAAAATCAGATTAGATTTAGGAAATTTAGAATTTGGTCAGTATTCTTTAAAATTTCCTGGTGGAAATGTTGGTTTTATAGCATAATCTTGGGCTTGCTGGGACTTGTATGGAATTATATTTTAATCTTTTTAACTAAATTATAGTTGTACATTAAATCAAACATTGTTTTAAAAATAGTACTGTAGAGGCGAGGGAACATTATTTTGATTAAAGAAATCATTCCCTATTTATCTTTGTAGAATAATATTAAGTGAACCAAGATAGCCATAATAAAAATGAGGACTTCTTGTGAAAATACCATGTAAAACATTTTTTGAAATAGATATGTGCCTTCTCCCTCCTGTACTGGGTATTGAACCCAGGGCCCTTGCACTGAGCTATATGTCAGCCTTTTTATTTTTTGATGCAGGATCTCACTAAGTCTGCCCAGGCTGGCTTGAATTTATGATCCTTCTGCCTCAGCATCCCAGAGTGCTGGGATTACAGGTGTGCACCACCATGCCTAGCTTATTGTATATAGTATTCATCAGGGGTCTAAAGATTTGTAGAACAATAATATGAATGAGAATAAAAATTATTTATGCTTTTCATTAGAGAGCAAGCGTGGATGTCTTAAGCACCTTAAATGTAAGTTCTAAGATGCTATTGTGGGTCTGTAATACCGATACAAACAAATCACTAAAACTATTTTCTGTTGCCCTTTCCTTTTCAATTGATAGTCAAAACTCTTACTTTGTAAGGAGGGAAATTTGAGTTGCCTGAGATATTAATTTGGTAAATAGACACAGTAAACACTTCAATATTAAGAACCAACAAAAAAGGTTTTGTCAAAAAAAGTGTACTTGTTTTTATGCTTTTCAAGTAGTATCAGATTCCTTGTTTATCCTTTCTCTATTGGAACTTTTTGTAAGTTCTTGAGAAATTGAACAGTGTCGTAAATATTTATGTAGCATTGTGCTTGGTACATAGGAGATGTTATCAGACTGTCTTCTGATTGAAATTACATTATTACAAGAGCCAGAAGGAAGAGGAAATCCATTTAGAGGTTTACCATTTGACGGTTTGTGAGTGAAAGGGATCCAAAATGTGTGTCACCCTCTCTGCATTAGGAATATAGAATAGATGAAATATCAGATATATCAGCAAATAAGAACCTGTCCCTTTCTTCATTTTGTTGCATTGTAATTAAATCATTTTCTCTGTCTTCCATTATTGCCAGACACTGTACAAGGCACCATTCATTTTTGAATTGGTTATTTGGATTTCTAGCTTTTAATTTAGATATCCATTTTGTTACTCACCAATTTGTCTCCTGGAGGAAGTTGGAATATTCTGAAAAAGATAAGAAATAAATATAGTAATGACATCATTAATCATATGCTGCAATAAAGTAATAACATTTCAAATAACCTTTGTCTTTGTCACACCAAAGTTCAACATTAAGACTTGTGACCTTACCGATAAGGTACCACTTTTATATAATAAGCTCAAATTAATACAACTTGGCAATAATTTCTAAATGAGTAATTTTTCCCTTAGTTTGCAGCAGAAGTGAAAGAATAGCAGAAGAACCTGTAAATATGATAATTCATTTCCAATACATGTGGACTTAATGAGCAGTATAGGACAGATAAATGGACTTTGCCTCACAATGTATACATCTGAATTGATAAACTAATATAAATATTAAACTAGATAGGCCAATACAAACATTAAGCTGGAGTGGTAACTTTCTACCATCTTTCGCTTAAGTGTTCCTCTTGTTATAATTGTAGTGATAATATATAATAAAAAACTAATAGTGTGACTGTATTTTTTCCTGTAATTTTAGGTCACTTTCCTTTGTCTTATACTAAATATCTAAGTAGCTTTCTTGTCACTGAGACACAATCCTCAATACCAGCAATTTAAAGAAGGAGAGGGTTATTTTGGCTCATGTTTCAGTCTGTAGTTGACTGGCTCCAAGGTAGGACAATATGGCAGAGGATCGTGGCAGAAGAGAACTGCTTACTGGATGGCAGACAGGAAGCGGAGTGCGAGTCAAGGGAGGAAGCAGGAAGGGAGATATAACCTTTCTGGGTCCTACCCCCAGTGACCACCTCATCTGACCAGGCCTAACAGGAAGTCAGCTATGAGCCCCCATAATCCAATCACCGTTCAAAAACCCCGCTTCTGAGCTCATGCAGCTTTGAGGGGACATCCAGATATAAACCATAATGCTAAGAATTAGCCAAGCTTGGATACCAGTGGGGCAAATCACTTATTTAGTAATTCACAATTCTTTGCATTCATTTTGTACATTAGTTTTTAAGTGCATAATTATAAACAATAATATTAAGTTTCTATAAATTACCTCTTAACATCTTGTGCTAGAAATTAGCCAAGAACAAATATTAGAAGGACGAGTCTTTAAGATGCAGTAATTCATGTTCCCTTAGTATTTGTTTTATAATTAATATTTGTATAATATTATGAGGAAGTATGTAAGCATAATGGAAGGAACTCCCTCAAATGGAGGTCATCTGTGAATCATACTTCTAAGTAGTGTTTCTGGAGTCAAGGGTCACAGTGTGCTGGAATTGGGTTGACAGTACTTATGCAAATCAGTGTTATTGCTATTAAAATTGCTATTTGGATTGCATCATAATTGTAATTGCATTGCTCCAAAAAATAGTTATCTAATTATAAAAAGGATGCTAAAATGGCTTTAAACAGGATGCATGGTTTGTTCATGTAAATACAGTATTCTGCACAGTGGAAACCAGTAGGAAATCCTGTTCTGAATATCCTATATTTTCTATTAATCATTAAAGAGATACTTATATGCCAAGAAGGAAATATGTTAGTATCTATATCCAAAAAGCAAAATCATGCAAATACATTGTTAAATGAAGTCCTATGCCATGCATAACTGACAAGCTAAGTATTAATGTTTTAATGTAATGTATAAACTAAAAAGCAAGTTACTCTTGAAAGTAAATTTTAATAAAGTTTGATAAGAGTGCATGTGGACAAGACACATCTGTCGATTAGGGACTTTTAAAGCAGGCAGCAAGTGCATTATGGTTTGGATTGTGATATTCACTGTCATGGATCCCCTTTGCTAGGTGATGGCATACATTTTCTGGTATTCTACAAGGTTAAAGACAAATGGCTCATTAGTAGGCTGAATTTTCTGTTCACTCTTACATTTTTCTGAATGTATTCTTCTTGATATTGTGCAAGTGCTAAGAAATGGTTTTTATTTGCTGCAAAGGAGGTAACAACAGCCACCACTATGACAGATACTCAGTGGTTACCATACGACTAGCACTCTTTTATGGGTTTTACAGGATGAGCTAATTTAATTTTTACAGCAGTCTTATGATGTGGGTGCATTTACTATGCCCCTGTCTTAGGTCGGGTCACTCCTAAAGCTGACTCTGAGACAAGGACGTAGGGGTAAGTTGTAACTTGGTACATGCTCCTGGCAGTACCAAGTAGGAGTAAAGTGAGACAACACTGAGTGTAAGTGATTTGCTGCAGCAGGCAACTGGGGCTCAATCACAGAGGGACTCTCAGGGAAACTGTAGAACACACTTGAGAACTGGCTCATAGAAGGCTAATGAGGGTCACTTCTTGCCTGTCAATTCCCCAGAATCTCCAGCAAGTCTCCTATATAGATACATACACTCCATGGCCAGGCAGTGCCGTCTGACAGGAGAAGGTTTACACCTGTAAGAACCAATCTTCTAAGGTAGAAGTACTTTAGGATGACTTCTAAGGCAGAACAAAGATGATACGTGCAGAGCACCAATAGCACCTACGACACCCTCACTTTATAGATAAGAAAAGTGATTCCTAGAAAGGCTGCATAACTTGTTCACATGGGGATGAGAATAGGAGATACATGACTCAAACCCAGGCAGCCTTCTTTCCAGAGCATATATTCTTAGATATGCAGAGCATTGCAAGTCCCATATGCTGTGAAGGTATTTCATAACCTCAGAATTTTAAAAATAAAATTTTGATAAGCATAGCTTATTTCATATATTCTATATCATAATGAAAGCATTGTCAGTGGACTGGCTTGGTCTTTTGTTTTATATCTCTACTGTCTGCATTCAGCCTTTAACTGCTGTTTGGAAGAATTAGATTCAGGGTAATTAGCACACATATTTTCTTAGAAAATAAATTCTTTTAGGGCTAGTACAAAAGCTATGCAAATGTTTTTCAAGCATCTTAGAGTACATGGAAGCCATTTTGAATTTACTCAATTAAATTTTGGTGCTTAGACGTATTCTGGATTATGTAGATAGAAGTTTTCACAACTTTCTTGCCATTAAAATAAAACTTGGTCTAATCTAATTAGATGTTATATGTAAATCAGGTTTATTTACCTCCTGTTGTCATCACTTTCTTCATCGTTGAGACACAATACTTGACACTTACAATACCTGACACTCCTTTATTTTGGCTCATGTTTTCAGTCTCTAGTCAGCCGGCTCCAAGGCAGGAAGGCCTGGTGGAAGGGTCTGGTGGAGGAAAGCTGCTCACATCATGGCGGCCAGGAAGCAGAGAGAGAAGGGAGGAGATTCACCCTTCCAGGTCGCACCCCAGTGGTCCACTTCTTCCCACCAGACCCCACCTCCTAAAAAGTCAGCTGTATTGCTCCCATGATTCAGTCATCTTCCAGAAGCCCTGCCTGTGAGCATACAAGGTCTTTAGGAAGAATATTCTGGATCTAAATCATACCACCTCCTCCTAAAGAGGTAGAGAGAAGTAAAATTACGTAAGTTCGTGTGAAGGTAAATGTATTGTGTATAAAGTGATGGGGGCAATGAAGAAGTGCTCATGGATGATGGAGAGCTCATGTTCTTATCCTAGGGATGCCCTACCTAGCTCTTTATTTTCTCTCTACCTTAAAGGAATACACTGGATAGGAAAAGCAGCATCTTCTCCATTCTTCCCTCATCACACTTCAAGTTTCCCATTGGGAATCTCCAAAGTTGGTGAAATAAGCAAGAAATTACCGAGGCAAAAAGCTCAGAAACATTATGGTGAAGAAGCAGGTCTGAGAGGAGAAGGGTGGACTTCTGGGGCTCATCTTCTCTAAACATCTCTGAATCTGAGGCTCCCTATTTCCCTATCTGAGGCTGTTTTCATATATCAGGGACTACAAATAAATCAAACATGTCTGTCGATTCTCCTTATTGTTCCAGAGTGAAATAATTGGTAGACCATGTTAAATGTTCTCAGTACGTTGGAAAGCAAACTTCAGAGTCTTTGTCTACAGATGGCCTAGCAGCCCCTGCCTGCAATAGCAATTTATCCAGTACAGGTGAACCACTTAGCATCCCTGCACAGAAACTCAGCTCACTGAAAGCCAGGCCCACAGATAACTTGTTAACCATTACAGCCCCTGCTGTCTCC
Source organism: Heterocephalus glaber (assembly GCF_053883595.1). Classification (NCBI taxonomy): domain Eukaryota; kingdom Metazoa; phylum Chordata; class Mammalia; order Rodentia; family Bathyergidae; genus Heterocephalus; species Heterocephalus glaber. The sequence continues at coordinate 16,880,591 of NW_028258156.1, read as the reverse complement.
CACAGAGCTGCTGTTTCGTAGAGTGGATCTTATATAACCGATACATTCCGTTGCACCAAAATAAACTTATATGTGTAAGACTACTTGTGGGAAAGGATAAGATTTGAACACTTGGGATCCGAAAATTAATTTTATAACCAAGGACTAAGGGCATCATACATACCATAACAGCAGAAAATTCAAAGAGGGGAAGACATTGCTACCTTCTCTTCCTCCTTCTGAGCACTATAGAGCGCACAGGACATCATCCTCTAGGTTTTGCTTGGAAAGAAACATAGATTCATCTTTATCTTGTGGTTTTAAATCTAAAATATAAAATTTGACAGGGGAACAATATCACCTTTAGATTTCTTAGTGAAATCATTAGGTCAAGATAATGAAAAATAATAAAGTGACAATCCACAAGGAGGTGTGCACGTTAAGAAGTTCAATGTTACATTATAACGAAAAGAGTTAGAACTGTGATATGCTTGGTGATATAAGAGGGGAGAATAATGCTTTGCCCAGGGCAATATTTGACTTTACATATATGAGGGTGAAGGAGGATGGGGGAATCTATCTTTTGTTGTGTTCTCGTGATGTGTCAGTAACGATGACAGTCACTTCACTTCCTCTGTGTCACTCATAATAATTGAGTGGTGTTAATTACTGCACCATTAACAATGTGGGAATGAAATCACAGAGCCTCACAGTATTGCTCCTTCTAGCTTAGGCTGCTGGATCCTGACAAGGGAAGCGATGTGTCAAAGCGACAAGGGAGTGACACGTAGACATTAGGAAACCCAAAGGCAAATATTGGAAGTGTCTATTTAAATACTGATCAGATAAAAATACCCAATGTGGGTTTGAGGTCTTACAGAGAAAGGCTCAGTAATCTCTGGAAAAGGCAGATGACCTGAGATTTGCCTGGAGCCAGCTTCCAGGCCACCAGACTGTGACAGCTCATCTGGGGAAGATGTGCTTAGAGGCAAAAGTGAACGCCAGAAATGGTTGGCGGACCTGCTCTGATGGAGGAGATGAAAAACACAGCCTAGCAAAGCCAATCCTGCGAGTACTTGAATCCTATCAGCAAGCCAGGCCGAGGGGCTCTTTGGATATGCAGTGCTAGATCTTCAGTGCCATAAGGAAATCAGAATCTCTAGAGGTTGTACTCAGACATTGGTGCTCTCTTTTCTAACATGCAGCCAGTAGAAGTAACTGTAGTGTGATAAGTTGGCATTCAGGCTAATGTGTTTTAATAACTTATGAGTTAGCTTTCCCTGTGGCAGTCACCTGTAAGTTAACTTTCTTAAACCCAGTAACTCAGCCACTACTGAGCCGCATTTCAGGGGCTCTGCAGTGACAGTTATGGTGGCCAGGACAGATACAAAATATTTCGTCCCTGCAGGCAATTCCATTGGGTGGCACTGTGCTGGATAATTAAGTGGCTAAACTTCTTGTAGATGCCACATTCACTTTGACCTTTTATTCTAACCTGTGCATCACATGCTTTCTTTCCTCTAAAATGCCTTTATCTACTACTTAATATAGCAAATTCTCCTTTATTTGGCATATCAATAAAGGGATAAAAGAATCTGAGAGGCAGAGGAGCCCACGCTGAGAAGGAGTGGAGAGTTAGTGTTCGGATCTCAAGTCTAGGTGGGGTGGAGCTGGCTGAAGAGGCTGCTGCCTTTTCTCAGAAATCCCATGGTTTACATCTCTCTATGGATCATCCCTGTTATCAAATATTTGTCTTACCTAAGACACAAAATACCTTTCAACAAGTAAATATACCTAACAGGGACTTACTTCACTTTTACACTTTATGTCTATGTTCCATATGCTTGCAGTCTACTGATTGTTTAAAAATTACTAAGTAATTGAAATGTTTGCTCTTAGAACCTGAGCACTTACTTTGCTTCTAGTACAAATAGAGCCATTCAGAGTGAAATGGTTAAGATAAGATCAGGATGACATATTTCCTATGTAAGGAGACTTCAAATGGAGTTAGAAGGCTTGGGATCTTCAGCCCTGCTTTGGTATTTGTGAGAGGTGGATCTAAGGCGAAGCTTCCACCTTCTTCAGCCTCATTTTCCTTACCTATCAAGCTGAAGTCATGGTGTTACTTACTGGTCCTGCCTATCTCTCAGTTTCTGAGAAGTGCACAGGACCTTCTGTGCTAGTGCCTGTGGGCCTGGGGACCAACGTGAAATGGTTTTATCCAGAATGATCTGGAGTTTTGTGTTCTATACTGTCCGTCCTCCAGCTCATGTATTAGCTCTCTTTTCCCAAGATGCACTTCGAGGACTTCCTGTCAAGTGAACAAATACCTTGATTTATATGTATAGGTATAAAGTTAAGTGAGGGAAAGCACATCTTTTGAATGAATGAGGGTATGAATGGTGGAATTTCATATCCATAATAGGACGGGCCTGGCTAAAAGGTTAAAAATAAATGAAAACAAGGGACCAGGGATTTAGCTCTGTGGTTCCAGCACCTGTCTCACAAGTGCAAGGTCCTGAGTTTGATCCCCGGTACCAAAACAAAACGAAAACAGATGTACTGGCTGTGAAAACCAGGGACTAAGAGGATAGTGTGAATTAGTTCTTAATTGCCTTGTTCTTCTTTCTGAAAAAACAAACTTTTACACAAGCTTGAGTTTTAAAAGAAAATCATCTTGTGTAATGTAGTGGGAGAAAAACTAAGAAATTCTGAGGCAGGGAATTGTGCATATGCAGCTAGGATGGCTTATTTATTCTCATAGAAACCTTTTCTGACGTTTTCTTTCTGACTTTTTTTGGACTGAACTCTTATTAAAGGCAAAGAAGGCTCATTTAGGCAGAAAACAAAATTATAGTTCTACAAATTTCCACACTCTTTAATGTAATAATAATATCTTATGCTGCTAAACATTTCCATTATTTTACCAAACAGAGAAGAAATGATAAAGATATTCCCATTCATTTTTTCTATTTATATAATGGCTATAACAAAACAGCAACTGGGATCTTAGAAAAAAAATCACTTAATTTCCACCTGAAGTCTTAAGACCAAGGGACTACTGATGGCCTTTGTAAATGCTTTGTAAATGCTTTGTTAATCAAAATGCCTAGAACAGTTAGGGATCCATTAAAAATGGTTACTATTCTATGATGCAGTGAGTGGTCTGGAAAGTGTAAGGTAGATTATAGGTTAAAATGAAGTGATAATATGTATTAGTCCTTTAATAAAAACAAAATGAAGTGATAATTACTTCCTTTGAAGTAAGGTAATGCCTACTGTTTATTCTCTTGAGAGAAAGAAAAACAAATAAAAATGAAAAGCATTTTTTGTCTAATAAAAATTTTAGTTTTATTGAAGAAATAAGTGTATGTCTTCGCTGAAATTCTATGAAATATAGATAACCATAAAGAAAAAAAAATCACCCCACCTCTCATCTTTGAGGTAAAAATTTCTACTCTTTTTTTTTTTTTTTTGAGACAGGCTCTCACCAGGCACTTCAGGCTGACCTTGAATTTGCTGTCTAGCTCAGGCTAGTCTCAAACTCATGGCGATCCTGCCTCGGCCTTCTGAATGCTGGAATTATAGGTGTGCACCCTCAAGCTGGGCAAAAAAAATTTCTACAATTTGGTGTTTTCATATACATATTGCTGTTTTTGTAAGAAAGAGCTCATATTACAATGTTTTGCAGTCTGAATTTTTACTTGAAATATGGGTAAATATTATCATTGTATTTTGCATTGCTTGGTGGCTCTCTTATGTTTGTTGACCATTGCTTTTTGTTCTTCTGAGAACAATGTAGTACTCTGAAATGATGGAAGAACTTCCCTGTCTCAGCCTTCAATGGCCACAGCATAGACAGAACCAAAAAGGAAGGGGTAGAAATTGGAAAAAAATGAAAGCAATATGGAAAAGAAAGCAGAACACCATTTTGAATAGAATATTTGCTGTACAGTATAATTGCTAGTATTGGTCTTATATGAACTAAAAATGGTCCTGTAAATTTCTACCATGAGACAACTTTTACTTTATTTTCAGAGATGAGGGCTATATGATTTCAGTGAAGACCTCTGAAGTGCTTGCTAGAGAAAGTCAGAATTCAAATTCTGTCACTAGCTGTGTGATCATGGGCAATTTACTTAGCCTGTTATCTCATGTGTGAAATGGGCTAGTAACAGTGGCAGCTCAGTGCCAACTTCAGTGTCATGAAGATTTTAATGATTAGGGTGGAGTTTCAGCTTGATTGGTTTTGAGATTCACCCTGGGGATTAATGGAGCACATTGTTGGATGTGTCACAGAAGAGTGGGCTTGGGGTCTCAATCTCGTCCCTTATCTCTTCTACTCTGGCACTGTTTTCCTTGCTGTGCTTCCTAGTCATCATGGAATAACCAGCTTTCTCTGCCAGGCCCTTTTAGAAATGATGTTTCTGGGGCCCGGGGATTTAGCTCAGTGGTTCCGCCGCCTGCCTCGCAAGTGGAAGGACCCAAGTTTGATCCCTGGTACCAAAGAAAAAAGAATCTAATCTGTAGAAATGATGTTTCTGTCTTGGAGCCAGCCAGCCATGTACTGAATCTCCTGAATCCGTGAGCTAAATTAAATGTTTCCTCCTTTAAATTGTAGGTATTGTGTCTCAGCAATGGAAAAGCTAACTAATATAGAAAATTGATACTAGAGAAGTGGGGTCATTGCTCTGACCATATCTGATCGTGTGATTTAGAACTTTGGAACTGATTTGCAGGAGGAGTTTGGAAAGGTTTGGAGATGTGGTTAGAGAAGCCCTTGAATGCTTATGGGTGATTTTGGTCAAATCTCAGAAGATCAAAATGTTGATAGGAATGCAGACAGTAAAGGTCAGGCTCAGGAGGTTTTAGTTGGAAACAAGGGCTCTACTGGCAGTTGGTCTCTAAGGCCATGTACGTTAACTCTGGCAGAGAATTTTACCTACATTTTGCTCATGTTCTGAATCTTTGTAGGAGATTAAGGGAGCAGACTAATTAATCTGGCAAAAGAAATTTTAAGATGACCCAGCATTCAGCCTGTTGTATGGATATTGCATGCTGCTTTTAGTCAGATTTATAATAAGAATTACAGGCAAAAGACATCAGAAAATTTTGCAAAACTTAAATATTGGCCCAGAAGGAACCATATGTAAAGTTGGGGCCAAAGGAGGTGTGGCTGCTAAAGAGTTTAGTGCCATTAAAAAGAAAACAAGGACAAGAAGAAAGATACCTTGAAGGTATTTTAGGAATTAGCAAGGCCCCACCTGCAAGAGTATAAATGTAACAACCTTTCGTTTAAGAAGAGTCCGGGTGACTCATCCTTGAGAAAGACCTCCTAGGGAACTGGTTCTCTAGTATTTTTTACACCATGTTTAGCAATCCAGGCTCTCAAGGACTGCTGCAGCCATGGTCCAGATCGGAGGCCCCAGAAAGTTGGAGATGCCAGGCATGCAGAACATTTGTGGAGAAAAGTTACAGCCTGAGAGTAGAGCCAGTCCAAGAGAGAGGCTGTTTTAGTTACTCTTTCTTGTTTCTCAGACAAAATACTGGACACCCAAGGTTAAAGGAGGAAAGGTTTATTTGGCTTACAGTTTGTTAAGGTTTCAGATCATAGTTAACTGGCTCCAAGGCAGGGTGGCATGGCAGAGGGCCATCACAGAGAAGAAACAGTTTATGGCAGGCAGAAGGCAGCAAAGCAGCAAGCACTAAGCGACAAGTGACAAGCAGCAGCCCTCTTTCTTTCCCTTATATTTTATCCAGGTTATATATCCTTAGGGTGGGTAGTACTGACACCCAGGGAGGGCTTTCCCATTATCTAGTCCCCGAACTATGCCAAACCAATTAGTGAACTAATTTAGTAATCACACACCCTCGATTCCAGGAGCATACACTTAATCCCAGCATCACACACTCTAGATCCAGCCTCCTCTGAAAAGCTCCACCTATGACCACATGAGGCTTTTGGGGGACATCTACATAATAAGCCATAACAGAGGCTGTGTGGGCTGCAACCAGCAAGGCCACAGAGGTGGGGCCAACCCAGTTTCTATGGAACTTACTTCTAGCCACCATGTACCCTGGATGCTGCGCATGGATATCCATCACCACACATAGTTACTGGTTTTGTATGTGTGACAGAGATGAGAATTAGGATCTGTTTTCTTGGCAAATTTCAAATATCCAATACATTAATACTAATTATAGTCAATGTACTGTACGTTTAATCTTTGAACTTATTCAATTATGTAACTGAAATTTGTTACCTACTTATTTCCGCCAATCCCTAGGATACACCATATACTATTTCCGGCTCCTAAAAGTTCCTGTATGAGTCAGCTTTCTCCTGGCTGAGACATGATACTCAACACACACACACAACCTGAAGCAGGAGAGGTTTAGTGCGCTCAGTTTCAGTCCATAACTGGAGGCTCTAAAGCAGAAATTACATTCATGGACCGGGAAGCAGAACATGGAAGAGTGGCAGAGCAGAGGGGTGGAGAGATCAGACATAGACTTGGGAGATTCAAAGTAGAGGAGAGGAAGTATTCAAATTGATCCTCTTTAGATTAAGAAGAGAACTGTTACAATAATACAAATGGAGAAATCAGAATGATCAGTTTTGTAGAAAACAAGTTCTGTTTGAAACATATTAGACAATATTATTGTAAATGAAAATTTACAGGAAATAATTGAAAGAGGAGAGTGCTCCAAGCTTGAATGATAGTTCTTGGCAGGAACAACTGATGATATTTTTAAATGGAAGATTCTTTGTTTTCGTGCCCCTTTGTTTGTCAAAATATGTCATTTTACATACAGAGGGTTTTATGAACTAAATGCCAATCATATGGGTAACCTAAAATGACAGTGCTTTAAACTGAGGCATGATCTTACCTGTAAAGAAAAGGAAAAGCTTGTTGATAGTTTATTTCATAGATCAAAATATATGGCATAGTTAATAAAGTGAAAATGTTTAGTAATTTTGTTCTTTCTAGACAGGTTGTAAAATCCTTAAGGGTTGGGCAAGGTGATTGGAAACTCATTTGTTTTCCCCAGTGAGATGCGTGGTAAATGCAGTTGTTGAACTGGGTTTTAAAATGATCCATAGGCAAACCTGACAACCTACCATGTCCCTCTACCCTCAAGTTAGGCCTGTCTTTCTCCTCCCTTCCCCTTCCCCTTCCTCCCTTCTCTCTCTCTCTCTCTTTTTGCTTTGAGACAGGGTCTCACTATGTAGTTCAGGCTGGGCTTGAGCTCACTATGTATCCATGCTGGCCTCAAACTCCAAGCGATCTTGGTGCCGCAGCCTCCTGAGTGCTGGGATCACAGGTGTGCGCCACCACACCCAGCAGGCCTGTTTTCAGTAAGGGACTTTAGTTCAATTCCCAGCTTTGTTATAGTCCTTTGAGAGGCAAATTAAGATATTTGGCTAACTTGGGGATTGTTGTCTGAAAATTCAAAGTTAGAGTATGCCCCACATCCCAGACTCAGTTGGGCCCCTGGGAGACTCCCAGTATTAGATACGCCCTTAACTTGAGCTCTTTCCTCTAAACTGCTGTCTTTGTTGGAGTAGAATTACGAAACGGTACAAGAGGAGAGTTTTGGTGGCTCAGATAAGTTTTGTGTACTTCTGTCAAACTACAAATGTTAAAAAAAGGCTTTGGTTGCAGAGACTTTAATTTTGGATATGATCCTATATTTAGCCAAAAAGAAAAACTCTATGACTATCATTTAGCAGGTATGAAAATTAAAACGTTTTATTGGTCATTGTCTAAGCAAAACGATGTCATGTTCCCAGAGGGTAAGTTCTCTGGTGCATTTTCACTTTAGATTGTACCCACAATCATGCGATATTAGGTTTATGTACAATTTGATAGTTGTTCACTATTCAGCAGTGTAATTTTCATGTAATATAGTATAAGGGCTACTGAATAAAAACACATTATACAAGGAATTATTATTAAATATCTGTTGCATTTAAATACTTTTTCTTTTCTGAACTTTGGTTGATATTTATATTATTATAAAAGTCATTATTTAGAATCAATATTTTATTTCTGTTTCTAACATTCTATGGTATTGGTGTCAGTTAATTTAATGCATTAATTACAATGTCTATAGACATTTTTTGTTAGTTTAATATTTTAAAAAGCAGATTCAGATGTGTTTTCCACAAACACTTTACTCAAGCCTTTGGATTGTGTCACACACACAAAGAATACACAAATATATATATTCATTCACTTGGCAGAAACTTGCTGAGCTGCTATTCCAACCCCGCCCTGTGCTAAGAGCTAATGAGACAGCAGGAGACAATTCATGATTTAGGGTCACAGAAAACTTGCATTTTCACTACCTGGTACTAAATCAGTAACAATAATATTTTACCCTCACTTAGTAATTTTAATCCAATCCTTTATAAAAACAAATTAATACAAATTGTAGATTATTTCTAAAATTTTTTCTAGACGTTACAGAAGAAATTCTGTTCCAGAACGGAACTTAAGAACTTATTTAGCTTTTTCTTTTTAAAGAGCTCATTTCCTAGTAGATTTCAAAAAACAGACACCTGAGATTCCAAATTCGGGATTTGGCTTTCTTGGAAATTCACAGCACCAGCAAACTCACTGGCTGATTTGGCCCCTAGGAAAAGGTGTATATTGTATGAATTGATGAGAAATGTGTGAGACAGGTGATTTTAATTACCAGTGTTTCATAATCAATGCTTTTATAAATGTAAAACAGCTTACTTTAAAAAAAAAACCTGTCTGTATCCTTTATTTATGAGACTTATCTTTTATCTGTTGCTCACTTTTCCAGGTTTTAGGGAAAAAGCCAGAGCTTCGTGATGGAGACAGTGATGATGACGCCATAGCAGACATCAGTAACAGGAAGATGGCGAAGCTGTACATGGTGAGTTTACTGGGGCCAAGTTCTCTTTTCTGCAGGACTGGGTGTGGCTGCAGATGCCTGCATTGCTATTATTGATAACTCCTCGTTCCCTTCACAGAGAAATGTGTAGGTAGAATAAGCTCTTTTCTCCTGCACACTTGTTAAAATTATTCTTTTTATTACTTTGTGTTATTTTTACTGAAAACAACAAATAAATGCTGGCTGTGACTTACATAAAAATTGTTACTCTGTTAGTTTGCAGCCAGTATATTTTGACATATTTCAATCAATAAAATGTGTCCTTCATAGTATAAAACATTTTGTTAGCTTTTCCTTCTAAATTCTTGATAAGATTATAAGATCTTTGCTTTATTTAAAATATCTTCTTTAGCTATAATAAAGGCTTTCTTGGTTACAGAAGGGTGAAACTCTCAAATCAGTCAGCTGGAAGGAGACAGGATAAAACCAGCCCTGCCCTGGGTACTGGCTGGTGACCTTGGGCAACACAAGGCCATTCTAGGCCTTAATTTTCTTATCTGAAGAGAGAGGAGAGTATGAGTGGGCAGAGAGACAGAGAGGATACTAGATGATTACTCAAGTTCCTTCCAACCATATAATTTTATGATTTTATTGCTGGTTAGGGTAACATTTAAAGCCACAAGAGAAAGCTAAAATGAGATTCTTCAAGTCTTCCTTCCCCTTACGGCTTTCCAAGCAAGAGATATGGACTAGATAGTAATCTCCCTGAAGAATTTAGTAGTTTTCTCATCTGTAATGGGAAGGAGCTATATTTGTTGCACTTTCAAGGACTTTCTATCTCAGAAGTCAATGTCAAGTTACTAACTTGGGAAAATGGATTCTTCCTAAATGGCAAAAGAAAATATGGTTACTATTTATGAAAAATACAGAAATTCTTAATCTAAATACTTTGTGGTTTCATTACTTTCTCTAAAACCTCTTGTCAGTAGCCTAACGAATATCGTTTAATTCATATCATTCAAAACTGTTCTCCCTCGTGGACTAAAAAAAAAATTTTCAATGGGAAATGTTAGTCCTTTATCATGGCGCCCTCTAGTGGAACTCTAGCATGTTGGACGCATCTAAAATAAGTGAAAATAATTTGGTGCTCCTGAAAACGACTGGGAAGCAGAACTCCTTAGGAGCACTTTCTAAAAATACAGAAGTCAACGTCCACCGCTGATTTGGGGAGTGGCCCGGGATTAACCGGTGCCCAGGGCACGACTTTGCAGCCAACGTCGTGGAAGCTCATATGTGGCACATGGATACATCTTTCCACTTTGTAAGACCCACTTGCAAATTTAAAAAATCCTACTTCCAAATATGAAAGAAGAAATTTACTGGTGATAACTTTTGCAAAATATAATTAAGTTGCGGGACGTGTATGGACAAAAATCTATTAGCATAGACCAGACAGAAGCAATGCTTCCCCAGCACAGTGGCTGTCCCATAATAGGCACTCTGTGGCCTGAAGGAGCGTTTTGTAAACTTCAGCTTTTGGTGTGTCCAGTGAGTGTAGGATCATTATTTACTTAAAAAGATTGCTCTAAAATTTAAAAGGAATCATGTGAAATCCATCACACGGTGCTTACCACGTATGAGCATCTCAATAAACCTTTGGCATTGTTATTATCGTCTTGTTTTCAGATGTGTTAATCTCGGTATTAAATCTTTTTATTAGTAGTTCTTTTACCCCCAAAGTAACTTTCTTGAGATATAATGGACTGGTACCTTGATTTACAAACTTGATTTTTTCTGCAGTGTTGAGGAAGACAGCCCTGGTCTTGTTCATCACCTGTTGTGGAGTTTGCCAATGGAAGCAAAATTTTGCCAAATCTTTCTGGTTCCAAACTGAATTGTTTGGGAACAGAAGTGTTTGTGAACCGAGGCATTACTGTACACGTACCATAAAGTTGTGTATACATATCATAAAGCTTTTCAAGGGTGCAGTTCAATTTTATTACATTTAGAGTGCTGTGTAACCACCAGGGTAATACAGTTTTAGAAGACTTGTGTCCTCCCAAAATGTAACCATAGTGCTCATGTTTTTTATGGTAGGTTTCAGATGCAAGTGGCTCCATGAAAGTGACGGTGGTGGCTGAAGAAAATCCCTTCACAATGGCAATGCTGCTTTCTGAAGAATGCTTTATTTTGGACCATGGTGCTGCAAAACAAATTTTTGTATGGAAAGGTAAAAGATGCCATTGATGTTGCTGCATTTAAGATTTATAGATATTTCCTTGGGAGGGTAAAGAAAACATTTTTTACAAACCTCTTTGGAGACATGATCTGTAAAAATCTCACCTAAAATGCAGCCATATTTCCTTTACTAACCTCATTTAGCAAGGCTTAGGAAGTTAAAGCATTTGGGCAATGGAAAAAGAATCTTTTTGTAATTACTGTGTTATTAAGTATTTTTAATGTTCTGGGAAATATTTGCCATTCTCACATTGGTTTACCAAAATTGAATTATAATTATGTTTATTTTGTATGCAAGTGTTTCTTAATCATGTAATTTCTTTGCTTTCTGGAACCTTGTCATTCTTTAATTTATCTTTTACTTTAGGTAAAGATGCTAATCCCGAAGAGAGGAAGGCTGCAATGAAGACAGCAGAAGAATTTCTACAGCAAATGAATTACTCCACCAATACTCAAGTATGTGTGAAAATGCATTGGCTAGAAAAAAAAGTCAGAAACATGGGAGTTACGACATTCTCTTAAAACTCATGAAAGTTTGCTTCTGAGTAATGTGTATGTGTGGGGTCATCTCCACTTGAGTGTGTGCAGTACTGCGTTGTGTGTTCCTAGTATTCGTTTGCGTGGGATGCAATTTTGCAAAAACTCGAGATCAGACTTGTTAGGGCTGCATAATGAGAAGAACCCTGCTCACTTCTGCCACAGCCTTTAATTCATGATAATCAACCACAGTCGACTGAACTAGGACCGCTTACCTACTCCTTAGTGCAAGTTGTATAAATGGGCTGGTACCAAGATAATATTTGTCTTCATTGAGATTAACTTAGACATTGGTCAGTAACTCTTTTCCTGTCTGAATTTCTCAGCCTCAACTATGCTGTTCATCCTTGTATCATGGGTCAAGTAACACTGTGAGATAATTTCTTCCAGGTCACAAATCTCTTAGGAACCTGACATTGGAAGACACAGTGGTAACACATGGAAGTTTATTCTTGTCTCAAACATTCAGATTTCAGTGGCAGTTACTTTAGTTGTGAGGAAAAGCAGGGCTGGGCTATTATAGCTTCACAAGCTTCAAAATGTATATCTGTAACCACAGAAACCAGGACAGTATTTTTATTTTCTTACTTCTCTCTCCAATACTAGAGTAACATTTTTCCTTGATCTCTTATTTTCTTGGTTATCATTATTGTTTTAAATTTCAGATTCAGGTTCTTCCAGAAGGAGGTGAGACACCAATCTTCAAACAGTTTTTTAAAGACTGGAAAGATAAAGATCAGAGTGATGGCTTTGGGAAAGTTTATGTCACAGAGAAAGTGGCTCGAATAAAACAAATTCCATTTGATGCCTCAAAGTTACACAGTTTTCCGGAGATGGCAGCCCAGCACAATATGGTGGATGATGGTTCTGGCAAAGTGGAGGTATTTTTATATGTATATATACACACTTGTTTTTGTTTGTTTTTATCAAGCCTGTTTATGCCAGTCTGTGTGATAATATAATTTCTGGAAACTGCAGACATTTTGAAATGTAAATTTTATGTAGTAATAGAGATGGTAATAAAGATAGGTCCAGCGCTGTATCCCAAATTATGGAAGTTAAGGCTGAAAGAGATGCTGTCTGAACTTCACTGCCAACTTCACAAATTTGTATGTTGAGACTCCAAGAAGTTAGGTGGTTTGTTCAAGGTTTCCTAATTACCATCTTAGAGAGCTGTGGTGGAAGGCAGCCATCTTGCTTTGGGTCCAGAACAGCTTTTCTGGCAGAGAGCCTGTGGTGAGGGTTGTCCAGTGGACGTGTTGCTCTGAAGGAACTAACTGCCACCAGTTTTTCCTTCCCCCACACATTGCAGGCAATCATGAAAGCAAATTGAGCATGTCTATTATTATTATTATTGTTTCTGGTACCGGGGATCGAACTCAGGACCCTGCGCTTGCAAGGCAGCCTGCGGAACTACTGAGCCAAACCCCTGACCCAAGCGTGTATATTATTAAAACCAGATAGTTTTAGAGCATTCAAGTTAAGTTTGTTGGTTATTCCATTTTAGATGTTTTAAATTGCTAACAGTTTCCTTCTCATTCTGCTTAACTCAATTCTCTTCACTTTCAGTACACTCTAGTTGGCTAATTTAATGAGAGCTGGGTAAGGTTACTTCCCATCCTATAAAATATGTTCATAGTTTTTCTAAGTCTCCTGAAAGGACCCATCCTCATTTGGGCCTTCAAGGCCTTTGTGATTTGACCCTTGCTCCTCCTTGGTTCACTTGTCAGGACTTGAGGGCTGACTCTTCCCTCACCTTCTGGCTGGTTTTCCCATTCCTCCCTCAATTATCTAACAGTCTCACTTTCTGTGGCAACTCAGTCAAGTCATAGGCTGCACCTCTCTGAGAAGCTTTCCCTAGGGCTTCTTGGCGTTCAGTTTATAAGTGATATTTTTCATAGGATTTATTATATAAGTATCATAGAATTGTTTATTTATTTAGACATTTCTCCTAGGCATCTCACTAGTTCCTTGAGAACAGGAGTTAAAATATTTCATCTCTTCATTCCTAGGGGCTACCACAGTGCTTGCCAAACTATATTATCAAGAAATTTGGGGGGGTAATTTTTCCTCTTTCAAAGACATAACATGTGAATGTAAGGTGCACAGGAATAGTGGAGTGGGAAATGAAAAGGGACAAGTAACGAATGTTCCTCATGGCCATCATCAAAGAATTCTCAGCTTCTGGGCCTGGGTCCATCTCCAGCTTGGACATCCTTTCTGGAGCTCAACACAGGCACCACAGCCACAGGGACTTGGGGCAACCATGGCTCCTCCACACTGGCTGGATCCCAGGTGTGATCTCCTTTTCAGGCCACAAGATGGCCTCTTGTGCTTCCCGGTGGCAGCTGAAACCGGGGAAGTCTCTTAGGCTCCTGGTTTAGGAAGGCCGTGCTCTGTCTCCTCTGCTGGCCAGATGGCAAGCCGAGGCTTCTCTCTGAACATCCAGCATGGCTCCTCTTCACCTCACCTCCGCATTTCCAAGCCGAGTGCTGCCCTGCCCTTCCCCAGGACCCAGGCAGGGTGTGTGCTGGTCATTCTGCTGTTTCTACAACTCTCATCTCTCCAACTTGGGGTGTCTTTCATTTGTGCTGAAGACGAGGAAGCAGAATAAAGTACTTTTCAGTTTTAGGACTAGATAGTGCTTTTTAGAAATAGAAGTCATGTTATTGACATCTGTTTGGGCTGCTGTGACAAAAAAATACCATGGACTGGACTGGGAGTTTAAACAGTAAATATTTACTTCTCACAGGTCCGGAGGTTGGGGAGTCTAAAGTTAAGGTTTTGATAGATTCAGCATTGGGTCCTGGTTGCTTCCTGTTTCATGGACAGCCGTGTTTTTTGCTGTGTCCTCATGAGATGGAGAAGCTGCTGGAGAACTCTCTGGGGTTTCTTTTATAAAGGTGTTGATTCTGTGCCTTGTGATTGATACAGTGAATAATTTTAAAGAAATTGCTAGAGTAGTTCTCCAAAATACACCACATACTCACTCATAGGACATATTTAGGTAAGTGCAAAGGAAATGAAGTTATCCCCTGTATATTATCAGACCATAGTGCAAAGAAATTGGAGATCAATAGCAAAAGAAATCTCAAAAACTTCATAAACACATGGAAATTGAACAACACACTTCTGAATAACCAATGGGTCACAGAAGAAATTAAAGAAGAAATCAGACAGTTCCTTCAATTAAATGACAATGACAATACAACATTTGGAATCTATGGGACACAATGAAAGCAGTCTTATGAGGGAAAGTCATAGCAGTGAATACGCATATTAGGAAATCAGAGAGAGCACAATTAAACAACCTTATGCTGAACCTCAAGCTTCTAGAAAGGGAAGAGCAGGACAAACCCAAAGCTCATACAAGGGAGGAAATTATAAAGATCAGGGCAGAAATCAATGCAATGGAGGCTAAGAGAACAGTACAAAAAAATCAGTGAAGCCAAGAGTTGGTTCTTCCAAAGAATGAACAAAATTGACAAACCCTTAGCCAACCTTGTCAGAAAAAGGAAAGAAAAGGCCCAAATCCATGCAATTAGGAATGAAAAGCATGAAATTACAACAGACCCAACAGAAATCCAGAGGATTATCAATACCTACTTTGAGAACCTATATGCCAATAAGATGGAAAACACAGAAGAAATGGACAGATTCCTAGATACATATGAATTACCAAAGTTGAATGAAGAAGACCTAAAAATTCTAAACAACCCAGTGTCAATCAATGAAATTGAAAATGTCATTAAAAACTTACCAACCAAGAAAAGCCTGGGCCCTGATGGCTTCACTGCTGAATTCTAGAAGACATTTAGAGAGGAACTACTGCCACTACTGTTTAAACTCTTCAGCGAAAATGAAAGGGAAGCAATACTCCCGAATTCATTCCTGGAAGCAAGCATCACCTTGATCTCCAAAGCAGAGAAAGACCCAACCGAAAAAGAGAACTATAGGCCAATCTCACTCATGAACATAGATGCAAAAATCCTTACTAAGATACTGGCAAACAGAATCCAGAAGATCATCAAGAAGATCATACATCCTGACCAAATGGGATTCATCCCACGGATGCAGGATGGTTCAACATACACAAATCAGTCAATGTAATACACTATATCAATAGAGCCAGGGACAAAAACCAGATGATCTTCTCAATAGATGCAGAAAAAGCATTTGACAAAATCCAACATGCATTTATGATAAAAACCGTATAAAAATCAGAATAGATGGTCTCTACCTCAATCTGATAAAAGCCACTTATGAAAAACCAACAGCCAATATCATACTAAATGATCTAAAACTGAAATCCTTCACACTAAAATCAGGAACAAGACAAGGATGCCCACGATCACCACTCCTGTTCAATATAGTTTTGGAAACATTAGCCACAGCAATTAGACAAGAGAAAGAAATAAAAGGAATAAAGATAGGTAATGAAGAAGTCAAATTGTCATTATTTGCAGATGACATGATACTAACAAGCTTCTGTACAGCAAGAGAAACCACCAGCAGTGTGAAGAGACAACCCACAATGTGGGAAAAAATTTTCACCTGCTGTTCCTCAGACAAAGGTCTACTATCTCGAATGTATAAAGAACGTAAAAAAACCAGACCTCCCAAATTTAAAGACCCAATTCAAAAACAGGCATCTGCAATGAACAGACATTTCTCACACAAAGAAGTAGAAATGGAAATAAACATAAGAAAAAATGTTCAACATCACTGGTCATTTGAGAGACACAAATGGAAACAAAGCTGAGATTCTACCTCATTACAGAAAGAATGGCTGCTATCATGAAATCAACCAATAACAAATACTGGTGGGGCTGTGGGGAAAGAGGAACCTGCTCCACTGCTGGTGGGAGTGTAGACTGGTGCAAGCACTGTGGAAATCAGTATGGAGATACCTCAAAGAACTAGGACTGGAAGTCCCATTTGACCCAGCTATTCCCTTGCTGGGTATCTTCCTCAAAGAATTAAAAGAATGATACCACAGTGATATATGTGCACCCATGTTCATAGCAGCACAGTTTGTAATAGCTAAAACTTGAAAGCAGCCCAAATGCCCATCAACTGGAGACTGGATAAAGAAAATGTTTTTTTGTTTGTTTGTTTGTTTAAATAAAATGGAGTACTACTCAGCCATAAAAAATGAGAAATTAGAGACATTTATAGCTAAAGTGATGTACATTGAGGCAATACTCTTAAGTGAAATAAAGAGGACACACATGTGTAAATACCGAATAGTTTCTCTGGTGTGAGAAACTGAAAGTGTAAATAAGGACTAAAAGGTATAATAGGTAATATGAAATAGGAAGAAAAGGGGCAAAGGGGAAGGGGAAGTGGGAGTGGTAGGGGAAAGGAAAGACAGGAATGAATTAGTATAAGAAAATAAAAAAAGGAAACAAAGTCTTTGTAAATAAGGAGGGCAGGGGAAGGGGGAAAAAATAAGAACCAAGAGAATATATAAAGGCACATATTTCCAATGATGAATGTCATTATATTGTACACCTAAAATGTTCCAATAAAAGGATATATATATATATATATATATATATATATATAAAATTGCTAGAGTAAAAGACACACTACTATTAACCTCCCTCAAAACACTTTCCCTCAGGTCAAACTTTTCTCATTGTTTTTGCCACTTTTTGGAGCAATTCTGGAAGTCCTTTTGAGAGGGCCTTTAGTTGTTGTGGCTGCCTTGATGTCCTGAATAGATTAAAAATATTTTCCTTTCATGGTCACTTTGACTTTGGGAAAGAGCCAGAAGTCACACAATGCCATTATCTGTTGAATAAAGTGGATGAGGACACACTGTGTTTCTTTTCTTTTTCTTTTTTTAGTACTAGGGATCTAACTCGGGACCTTGTACTTGTGAGGCAGGTGGAGGAAACACTGAGCTAAATCTCTGAGCCTACACACCATGTTTTTGACAGAAATTTCTTAGATAGTTGACTTAATGGGATAATAAAATTCAGTCATACCTTGGTTCACGGACACTTTTGTTTGCAAACACTTTGGTTCACAAACAAAAATTTTTCAGCAGAATTTTGCTTCTATTTGCAAACTCTGCATTGGGTGATAAACATGACCATGGCCATCCTCCCTACACAAACAAACATAAACACAGCCATAGTAAAACAAATTAAGTTCACAAACCAAGGTACCACTCACAGTGAATATTTAAATTTAAAATTTGATATAATAAAAGACATATGGCCATTAATCCCCTTCAAATTGCTCTCCCTTTGCTGTGAACATACTTATCTCATATTCTTGCAAATATATCTTTTACTATAGTAAAATTTAAGTGTGACATTCACCATGTCTTTCCATCACGCCTCAAATTCCTCAAATAGACCCATGTTTAGGACCTAATTATTTTTCCAAAGTCCCCCTTCCTAGTCACACTGGGATTTAGATTTCAGACTGAATCTTGCAGGGGACACAGATATTCAATCCACTGAAGCAAGGTTATTTATCATTTGGTCAGTCTACCAGATCTTGCGTCAGAAATAATAGCCTCATGTCTTAAGCCGAAGGGAAGAAGAAAAAAAATTTATTTCATAATTGATGAAAAATTTTTACTATAAAGCTAAAAGATATATTTCTGAGATGAATGATGCAGTTTGTTACTGCACTAGAGTGTCATGTTATTTTCATTAATTGATCAAATTAGTGATTTGATCAAATAATAGATTTATTAATTAACAGCATCAGAACTGAGCTAAATATTGTAGAGGGAGCAAAGGAAATTGAAGCAATTGAAAATCAACACATTGACAGTTTGATCAACTTTCTTGCTCTTGCTTGATTTTTTAAAAAGTATTGAGGATTAAACCCAGAACTACCTCCCCAGCCCTTCTTTATTTTTATCTTTTATTTTGATACAGTCTCACTAAGTTGCTAAGTTCCTCAGGCTGGGCTTGGACGTGTGATCCTCCTGCCCCAGCCTCCCAGAGTGCTGGGATTACAGGCATGTGCCACTGTATCTGGTCTTTCCTTGATTTGTAAACTAGTTAGAAAACAAATTAAAAGTTGTTTCATAATAGATGTCAAATAAAAATTATTTAAAGGCTATGAGAAATATTATTATATTAAACAATTTGAACATTGTATATCTATTTTTTTTCCTTTAGATTTGGCGTGTAGAAAGCAATGGTAGAATTGAAATTGACCCAAACTCCTATGGTGAGTTCTATGGTGGTGACTGCTACATTATCCTCTACACTTATCCCAGGGGGCAGATCATCTACACGTGGTAAGTTTACCACTTCCACAAGAGCTCAACTTCCACAGGGCCCAGATTATGCTTGAGTATTAAGTTCTATGCAGTATGGGGTAGAATAATCCTGTAGTTGCTCCAGTGAGATTTGTATGATGTGCACATAGTGTTTTCTTTATCATGATTTTGACAGCTTTGTGGCTCCTGTCTACAGACAAGACTAGTTAGATAAAAATAATCCTCTCTGGTCTAGGAAAAAGGTTTTAATGTGGTAGTAGCCTTCTCTTACTGGATATGCAGTTCAATATTTCATCTCATTTGCAGGTGAACAGTCTAGGGGCCAGCATTGGGTGCCGTCTTTCTTACTGCTAAAATTCATGTAGGCCACCCAGATAGAAGCTGCGAAGTTGTAGTAAGGGAAACCCTGTAGGGGAAATAATTTGGGATTTCATTGCAGCATACTGAAGAGACCTCAAATTAGTGCATCTTTAGTCTTTGTCCTCCTGACATTCACAGCAATGATGGAGAAAATATTATATCCCCAGCTACAAGGTTTTCCATAATGACTGTGGTTAAGTGAAGGTTAGGTTTACTTGGTCAGAGAACCTGCTCAGGGATGCAGGACCAAAAGTCCAACCCAGTCATTGACCTGCCTCCCCCACCCCCCGGGCTAGTTCAAAGATAGGGATTGTGAAACAAATCATGTAATTGAATTTCTCTAACTTTGTATTAAGTGAAATCAGGTAAAATAGACTATTGCTGAGAAGATAGGACAGCAGAAAATAATACTCAGAAAAGATTTTAAAGCTGGGAAGTGTGTGTGTAGAATACAAAGTCAGATCCTACCTTTGCCTATATGACAGTAGCAACATGAAGTGGACATATCAGGACTCTGCTCATATGGTGACATTTCTCTTCAGTGAGTCTCACACCAGAAGACAGTCACATCTGTTCCTAGTCTTACTGCTCACGTTGCCCAGCACCTCCAGTCCAGGGAAGTTGAGGAGATATGGGATATACAGTAATACCCAAGGGCGGGCTGGCGCCCAGAAGCATTGTGGGGCCTTTGACTCACTAAGGAAGATGGTACTGGGTAGCAAATCATTCCAGGTTTCATTGTACATTCTAATGGTTAACAGTCACTGCCTGAGCCATTGCTCTCAAACACTACAGGAAGAACCTGGACTGTTTTCACAACCTACACGCCCTCACTCCAAGTTAAATAAACCAGACTCTCAGGTGCTGAGATTCCTGAGGTTCTGACGTATACTCCTATTAATGAGAACCCCTGCACCCAGAGACATTTCCGACCCCACTGTCTCTTCGTATTCTGTCCAAGATGAACGCATTTGGTTGTTGGATTCTATGGTCAAGATGTCTAAGGGGCCGGGGATTTAGTTCAGTGGTTTTGCTGCCTGCTGTGCAAGCACAAGGATCCAAGTTCGATCCCTGGTACCAAAAAAAAAGAAAAAAAAATGTCTAGGAACTATTTTTTTGAGCAGCATGTTTGTGCCAGCAAAGTGCTAGTTATTTGATATATTATTTCTATTACATTAAATAATTGTAAGGAAGATCAGAGGATAAATAACTTAATCCAAAGTCACAACTGTTGTATCTCGTGAAGTAACAGTTCAGACTTGGAGCTGAAGGTCTCTCACTTTAGCTATATCTGTATAAAACTTTAATTCAGAAAAGTGTTTGTGCAGGGCACAGCTTTTATAGGGATGATAAATTAGTTGTTCCCACTCAACTTTTTGTTCATTTTGTTTCATGATCTTTCTCTTAATTCTATTTTGAGTGTAAAAAACATAATTGCTAGTAGCACTTAGATCAAGCAAAAGAAGACTAAACAAGTAGTCAAGAATGTTTTTAGGACATGATGATAAGAGCAAGCTTGGTGATCTGGGGAATTACAGATGCCCTGGCTCACTCCAAGGCTACTGGTGAAGGGCTCCCGGAAGTGGCCTGTGAGTCAGAGAGGAAGAGGAGCTACTGTAGTCAGACCAGCAGAGAGGGAGGCTGTTCCAAGCAGTGCAGGTGAAGGCTTGCTCTAATCTACTAGCAAAGAAACACGGTTGGAGCAGAAGGTAAAACCAGAGAAATTAGACGGTGCCAAATTGTGAATGGCTTGCTCAGTCATGCTGTGAAGGATGGAGTTTATATTCAGGGCACTGGGAGCTACTGAGAGTTTGAACAAGGAAGCGACATAATTGGTTTTCCTTTTAGGGAGATTGTTCTCCATGATACAGCAGGAATGGATTTGTTGGCAAGACTAGAAGCAGGAAGATGACTGGGAGTTTGTTGCAGTAATCCAGCTGAGTGTTAATAGGGCCTGAATTAATGACAGCAGGGCTGGAAAGAGTGAAGCATATTTGCAGACTTAAGGAGTTCACATTAGAGAGACCACCATATTGTTAACAGTTACTAACTTTGGGACGGCACAGGAGGTGGTGGGGTAGTGGTGGTCATTTAGTTTTCTTTCCAATTTGGGGTGTTGAGAATTTATACATTTGGTTTTGTGCTCATTAATTACTCATAGAAAGATAAAATGCCTCTAATAGCAGCCTCACATGCTTGCCTCACATTCTTATGCTCAGATGTATTATTTTCACTATGGAGATTGAGTCTGTAAAATAGGCAGCTCCAACTTGGAGTGAGACAGACGCGGTTACTTGGCTAAGTTATGTAAGCAGCTAAGGCACAGTTCTGTTAAAGTGGAGATAAAAATGGCCGCCATATCCAGTTCTGGAAAATACACAGGGCCGTTCAGGGCTTGATGTTGGTACTTTGAAAGCAACAATAGTTTTGACAGATCATTGTATCATATTAAAATGGTTGGTTTCTTCTTAATCTTTCATAATAACTTAAGTCTTTTCTTGAAATACCTGCATGAAAAGGTCTTAAAACTGAAATATAAGCTAATGTGTTTTACCTTCATTCCTCCAGGCAGGGAGCAAATGCCACACGAGATGAACTGACCATGTCTGCGTTCCTGACTGTCCAGTTGGATCGGTCCCTGGGAGGGCAGGCTGTGCAGGTTATGATGCTTTTAACCCCTAGACTCACACAAGTTCAAGTACTGCTGGCTTAGTTACTAGCTAGAGCTTCCCTCCCATGTCTGGAGAAGCTGAGAATGTGTTGTGCTGCAAGGCAAAGGAGAGTTATGGTTGGAGATGGAATTATGGTTGCCCATCAGCAGCCTAGAAGTAGGGAGATGATCTGGATTACAGTGAGATCACCAGGGTCCTTAGGAGTAAAGCAGAGAGGCTGGGAGAGTTAAAGGGGCACAGCGTGGGGAAGACATACCCAGAAGTTGCCAGCTTTGACCAGGGAAGGGGCCCCTGCAAAGGAATACAGGCAACCTCTACAAGCTAGAAAAGGCAAGGAATTCCTTCCTATTTTAGGAAGGAATATAACTCTATGATAGCCTAACAGTAGCTTGTCTGGGTAGTCTGACTAAATTCTTATCCCAGATTTTAGCCCAGGGATTAAATTAGCCTATAACTCATTTTGGACTTCTGACCTCCAGAACTATAGGATAATAAGTTTGTGCATGATAATTTTTTACAGCAGTGACAAAAAAAATACAACAGTATAGAACTAGCACAGATGAATAATTCCAGTTAATAGATAAATAGTAGAATCATATTATAGATTTTTTTGTTGTTGTGTTTTTGAGACAGAGTCTCACTATGTAGTTCAGGCTGGCCTTGAACTCATAACAATTCTCCTGCCTCAGCCTCCCAAGTGCTGGGATTATAGGTGTATGCCACTGCACCCAGCAGATACTCTTTTTTTTTTTTTTGTACCGGGGATCGAACTTGGGTCCTTGCGCTTGCGCAGCAGGCGGCGAAACCACTGAGCTAAATCCCGGCCCTGATACTCTTAAATTATAAAAATACATAAGCTATGTGTTCTGTAGGCAGAGTGAAATTAACCTTGAAAGAGAGCATGGACCCTTATTTTTCATTTTCATGTGCCAGAATCTCAGCTGAAACAATGTCCAATGCTTAGAAGTGAGGGAGAGGTGGGAGAGAGGAGGAGAAAAAGGACAGAAATGGGAGGAGAGGGGAGAAGAAGCGAGAAGAGAGAGAAGACAAGGGAGACAAAGGACAGAAAAGGAATGGGGAAAGAATCAGGAGAAAGAAATAAGAGGGGAAGGGAGAAGAGAGAGGGAAGGGGAAGGGAGAGGTAGGAGTGAGGGAGGAGAAGAATGGATTCTTGATTTGGGTATTTCTGTTAAAAAATAACTCCTTGAGAATGACTGAACCTAAATTCAAAATAACAATCCTGTAAAAATATGAGTCAAGCCCTTTGTGTGTGCATGCATATGTATGTATACACACGTATACACTATATACATACATCTAAACTATGTACACATGAGTATGTATATAGAGAGATTGATATATAGAAAAGGCAGTAGAAAGAGATAGTTTCCTGACTAATTATAAAAGTCTGAGTGTCATACAGTGTCAGATGATACCACTGCTAGGTCCTAGATCTCTTCACTGTGCCTATGAGGCTCTTTGCAGCCTGATTTCGCTTTTTCTTAAGTTCAAATGCTCCTCTGCTTATATTTCTGGTGGAATATCTGCTGTTTGTTTCAGGATTCTTATTAGTAACCACAGGAATTTATTGGTCTTTGCTTATTTACTTTCCTCATCCTATAAATGAAATGCAGGCTCCAAGGAGACCCTGTTTACTTCTAGTGCACTCCAGTGTGTCTGTCTCCTCTTGGTAACCCAGGAGTGGTACTTGCTTGTTCCTTGTCCCTATAGCTAGCTTGAGGTCTCTCTGTCTCTGTCTCTTTCTCTTTCATTCCATCTTTCTATAGCTGGAGTTGCCCACAGCGCTGCTTGGGCATTTTCTGCCCGCCTGTGTGTTTTGTCTGTCTAGTTTTGGGGAAGGCGTCTGCTCCCATCCGCTGGGAAATGTGTCTTCCACACCAGTATGGAACTGAGAGCGGGGCCCATTTGGCCAGGACAGTGACCTTTCTGGGACAGCTGCGTGAGGCTTCCCATCTCCTCTGCAGGAGTGTGTCCGCTTAACTTCCTTGTGCTGGTGTTAAGGGAGCTAGGAGTTGATGTCCTATACGAGGATTTTGGGGGCCAGGGATTTAGCTCAGTGGTGCCACTGCCTGCCTCGCAAGTACAAGGTCCTGAGTGCGATCCCTACTACCAAAAAAAAAAAAAAAAAAAAAAAAAGGACAGCCTATACAACGTTTTTGTTTTGAATTTTTTTCAAATCTTTATAAATGTAATTACTTGTTTCAGTGTAATGATTAAATAGAAAGGTAACTCAGGTACTTCAGAGCATAAAATATAAGATGTGGAGGCTGAATTTGGTCTTCAGATGATTTCTTCTCTTTGGTACTTACATATCAAGTTAGATTTAAATGTATAGGCACATTTAACTATTTTTTAATAAGTTAGCTAACTAGCAAATTAAAAAGTATGAATTATTTTTTAAAAATTTTTATTTTATTGGTACATTTTAGGTATGCAATATAATGACATTCATCATTGGAAATTTGCACCTTTACATAATCTCTCTTGGTTCTTATTCCGCGCCCCTCCCCCCCACCCTACCTTCAACCCCTCCATCCCTCCCTATTTACAAAGACTTTGTTTCCATTTTTTCATTTTCTCATATTAATTCCATTCCCTTGTTTCCTTTCCCCTACCCCTCCCACTTCCTTCCCCTTTGCCCCTTTTCTTCCTATTTCACATTACCTATTATACCTTTTAGTCCTTATTTACACTTTCAGTTTCTCACACTAGAGAAACTATTCGGTATTTACACGTGTGTCCTATTTATATCAAAAAAGTATGAATTATTTACATGCACTCAGCCCTATTTCCTGATGAAGTATTGCATTAATTTCTTCAATAGAATACTTCTAGCTAAGAACTGACATCATCTTTGCCATTTAGTTGATCTTTAACAACGAAATGGTAATTTTTAGTTTAGTCACTAGATGGCAGTATTTTACATAATGCTGAGAAAACTAAATTTGCTGTTTCATATTAATAGCGTTGAAAATGTTTTAATCTGCCTTCTCCCTCTTACTCATCTTCACAAGAAAGCATGGTTCTTCATCAGTGATCCCCTTTCCCTTATGTTGGAAATTGAAGTTTCCTCAAGGTTATGTGAAACGCTAAGCAAACAGTCTTTCTTAAAGATTCCTTCATACGCTTTTCCACAGCTCTGTGACTGTGAGGAAATATTTTCATAATTAGCCTCTCACTTACTTGTATGTCTGCTGGTTGAACATATTTATGAAGTCAGTTATTTCACTCCCCGGGCCTCCCTGTAACAGTGAGTGCATTGGCATTCCCGTTACCCAGCCTTTGGGACAGGGCAGACCAGGGTAGACAAGGCAGTTCATTTCAGCACCAGGCAGAACAAATACAAAAAGTAGGGGACTGGTCCAGTATTTGAATTCTTTATGTGAAAAAAAATGCATGAATAGTTTATGTGAGAAGTAGGAAATTTTAATTCAGTATTGGCTGTTAGTAGGTGAAACCAAGCAAGTAACTTGCCAGTTATTTTCTTCCATTTCCCAATTTCCTCGTCCTTGAAAAGTATTTATATCATATAAAAATAGGCTGCTTATATTAAGCATATCTTACGCTTATGATTACCATTTTATAAGTTAAAAGGTTGAAAGTGTATACTCAGTTTATTTTTGCCAACTTTTAATGTTTCACCCTACACATATGGGCAGGTAGAGATAATGAGTGTAATTTGTGTTGTTATATTTTTGAACATACATCTCTCTTTTTTTTTCTTTTTTTTTTGGTACTGGGGATTGAACTCGGGACCTTGCGGTTTTGAGGCAGGAGGCAGAACCACTGAGCTAAATCCCTGGCCCCCGAACACACATCTCTTAATCTTCTGAAACAGCTCCAAGAACACATGAGAATCTACTACATCCATAAATACTGTAAAATATCAGTGTTCTTGAAAGGAGAGTACTCTTCATAAAAGGTGGCAGATAGCAACATGTTTTTTCGCCTTTGGAGATGCAGATGAATAAACTTACACCTTCGAGTTTTCTGAGAGCAGAAAGTGCTGCAGGGACACTGTGCCTGAGGTGACAAAACATTTCTAAGTGAATGTGGTTTATCACTAACCTATATTTTTTGTTAATTGTCGTCCCTCCTGCTCCTGACTTTTGGTGTATTTTTTTAAAAATGAAGAACATATTTAGAAATGCAGCCTTCTTTCACCGCACTCTTTATTATATTTCTCTAATTCCCCTACCCCCTCCACCCAGGTCCGAGTCTCCCAAGGCAAAGAGCCTGCTCACCTGCTGAGTTTGTTCAAAGACAAACCACTCATTGTTTACAAGAATGGGACATCCAAGAAAGGCGGACAGGCCCCGGCTCCGCCTGTGCGCCTCTTTCAAGTCCGGAGAAACCTGGCATCTGTTACCAGGATTGTGGAGGTACCGTCACTGTCGCCCACTCAGGAAAGTGTGCCCCAGTTAATGCATGTCCCCTCAGCCATCAGCAAACGCTGGCCGGTCCCCTTCATTTCTATAATTAATCCACTGTTCACATGAAATAAAAATCACTAAACGCCAGGAGAGTTGAATGAAAAGTTAAACTCCAGACACCAGCTTCTTACATTTTTCAACTTCCCTGGACCCAAACCAATGAATTTTAAGGATCTTAAAACAAATCATGCTCTCAAATCAGGCACAAGGCAGTCCCGAGAAGCCTGGGGAAAGGGCCTGTGTGTCCGAGCACTCGGGGGTCTGCGAAGGGAGGCCCTGGTGTGCACAGGGGTGACGTGTGGGATGCAGACTCGGCCGCACTGAACCCATCCGACCATATCTCATCTCCTGTCACCTCTTGTCACTGTTGGAACCCAGATCTTCCAAATCATGCCCAGCTGCCCTGCCCGTCCCCAGACCTGGAGCTATGGCCCGGCCCTTCCCTCTGCACAGGCAGAGCCTGTGAGACCCAGGCAGTGTGTGTCCCTCCATCCCCACGTCTTCTCCATGCCTCCCTCCCTGTAGTCTTCTCGCTCCAGGTCTGTCCTGTGAGAACGTGGGTCCCCCACAGCCCTGTCAGTGGAAGTTGTGTTCCCCCAGTGCCCACTTCCAGGGCCCTGGGTGGGGCTGGGCACTGTCCTTGCTCACCCGGGGCTCTTTGGTTTCTGTCCTTTTCGTCTGACTCTCCCTGCTCTGCCAGCCCTCTTGTGGCACCATCTGTGGAGCTGTGGGCCCCTCCTCCTTTACGTTTTGAGTATTCCAGCCATTGGCTCACTATCACCTTCCCTCTGGCCTCTCCCTTCCAATAATCTTTTCATCTCACACTTGCATGGTCCTCTGATAAATCCTGCCTTTGATAGTAAAAAAACTACAGCCCCTCAGAAATCTGTTTAGTCATCTGGTCCCTGACAACCATCTCCTATTCTTTGGCTCCTTTATCCCAAGATGCACATTCTGGCAATTCTCCAGGCCCACGGCTGCATCTTCACCCCTCTCCACCCTTCACACCCTTCAGGTCCATCCCTGTCCTGAAGTCTCTAGCACCTCCCTCCCTCCCTCCCTCTCGGTAATTCTGATTCAGAGTTTGCAGAGAAGCCAAGCATAATCATACGTGGTCACCTTATCTCCCACCCTGCTGTTTCACCGACTTGTCTGCATTTTCTTCCCCTTCCATTAATGAAATGTAAAATTTTGAAAAAGTTAATACTCATATTGAGTAATTTACATATAATCAAGTATTTTATTAATGTCAATTTAATTAATATCTATAATCAAATTAATTCAATATCTATAAATCAGTAATAAATAATATCTTTTATAAAGTGACCTGTCACTTTATAAATAAATTTCACCGTAAATGTCACTTTACTCAATAAATAATTGAGTAAATGTTTATTACATAGAATACAAACTATGGCTCCCGTCTAAGGCCAAATTCCTCCCACCACCAACCTCTGTCCAGGATTCCCTCCTTTCCTGAGGACTTTTCTAGATTGCTCTCCATGCATTCATTCATCCTGATTGCAGGCGACAGTCTCCTTTCTCTTCTCTATCACTGATTTATTCTTGTATCCTTGGTCATTTACTTTGAAATTCATAGATGTCTTTAAAAAAAGTCATTTCTTTCAAAACTGTGTCTTGACCCCGCCCTTGACCTTCTCCAGTGACCCTCATTTTTCTCTCCTCTTAAGATCAGAGGTCCTTGAAAACGTCACTCACTCCCTGGCCACGGTTTTGAGCCTCCTGTTCTCCCCAGAGCCAGTCAGTCAGTGGTCTGGCTTTCATCTGGCTGGCCAGTGCCCGCCTCTTCACACAAAGGTCACTTCTCTGTCTTGTTTTTCCTCATTTCCCACTAGCATCGGCCATAGTCAACCTTCACTGTTTCATTGAATGCCTTTTCCCCACGGGGGGTTCACAGCACACACTCCCTGTGATTGCTTCCAAACTGCCCTCCTTCCTTCTGGAGGCTGCTTTCCCAGTTTCCCTCTGCTTGGCCTCCAGGCAGCGAGTGCCCCAAGGTTCAGTCTTGTCCCTTTTCACGGTGGTCTCCTTCAGTCCGGGGTTTAGTGATGGCTTGTGTGCTGATCTCATCCAGAAGGGAAGATCAGATTCCAATTTGTTCAATTACGAAGAATTAAAAATAAACCTATGAAATCGACAGTAAAACTCTCACTGTGGACCCTTCCAGATGATTTCAGATGAAAGACGCCCCTGGACTTTGCCCTGTGACCCTCTTGGTCTCTTTCCCAGCTGCCGTTCTTTTGTGGACACCAGCAACCAAATGCGAAGCGTAGCCTTATTTCCTACCTGTCTCCTTAACATTCGCAGCCTTTGCAGAATGCACTGGCCAGGATCATTTCATACAGCTTTCTGTCTCCACCACCCGATAGGCTAATGCTTTCTTTAAAATTTTTTTTTTTAATTTTTAAAATTTTTATTAGTGCATGGTTGCAGGACATAATGATTACATTCCTCACAGGGAGTTGGTACATGGACATAACACATCTTAATTCAGTGTTCAACCTCCTTCCTCCTGTTGTGTCTCATCTCTGGGTCCCTCTCCATCTACAAAAGATTCATCTCCAGTTTTTAAAAATTTTTTTCATGCCCTTGCCTCTTGTTCCCCTTCCCAATGGAAAAAGTTTTCCTACTTCCTCTTAGGATTTCACTCTTTGTTTATAAAGCTTCCGATCTCCCTCCCTGATCCACACCAGTCCAGGCACTGATCTCGTTACCTTCTCTGTCATCCTGGCTCTTTCCTCTGGACCAAGAAGGGGACACATGGGTTAGAAATCGGAAGTCCTGAAAGCCAGAGCCTGCTCTTGTCATTGTTCATCATCTAATCTCACGGGTTCCTGTACAGAGTGTGGTGTCAAGGACTTAGGACCCCTTCCCCAAATGTCACCAACCCCTGGGGCATTCGCGAAGGCTCCAACAGCCATTCCTTGTTGTTGCAGCCATTCCTTCTCATCACTAAAGTGTGCTGCTGTCTGAGAGGGGCTGGGTGGCCAAGACAGAGACCGAGATGCTCCTTCTCCATCAATTCACATGCCATAGGGCTGTCCCAGTGCAGCCCCGGGTTAATTTCCTGGGGCAGAGCAGAGGATGTGCATGTTTGTTACAGTCACAGCTTCTGGAAATATTTATTGAGGAAGGAGCCACAATGAATTTCAATCATTGGGTTATTTTTCTTCATGCTCTAGGTTGATGTTGATGCAGATTCATTGAATTCCAATGATGCCTTTGTTCTGAAACTGCCCCGCAATGCTGGCTACACCTGGGTAGGAAAAGGTGCCAGCCAGGAGGAGGAGAAGGGAGCAGAGTATGTGGCAAATGTTCTGGGGTGCAGCACTGCAAGGATTCAGGAAGGCAAGGAGCCAGGTGTGTGCTGTGGGGTCAGAACTGACATTTGCTGGGCTTGCTGCTCGCTGTTCTTTGTGAAGGGTCTTTGCGGGATGGTCAAAGAGGGTTAAGGCCCCTTCCGTTGGTTGCCAGAGTGAATGATGGTACCTGGTACATTTAAGTAACTTCTTATCATTGAAGTTAAGGTGAGATAATATTATTGGCAATATAAAACAGTACCACCACATGCTCCTGAATATTCATTGAGTAACTCCGTGTTTTCTGTAGAGGAGTTTTGGACCTCCCTCGGAGGGAAGAAAGAATACCAGACCTCGCCACTGCTGGAAACGCAGGCTGAAGACCATCCGCCCCGGCTCTATGGCTGCTCCAACAAAAGCGGAAGGTTCACTGTGAGTGTCTTAAGAAGCAGTGCAGAAGGAAGGAGACCCAGAGAAGGAGGGAGGCGGGAGACAGGGGAAGCAGATGAAGGAAGCATGAAGATGTGTTATGTACATGTACCAACTCCCCATGATGAATGCAGTCATCACCCACTGTGAACATGAACTAATAAAAGCTAAAATTAGAAAAAAGAAGCTGTGGGATAGAACCTAATGACACAGAGAGGCATTCTACGTCAGCTCTGATCCTCTGCAGCCACAGGCAGCTGAGATATTAGGTTCAGCTGACCTGCAAACCACAGTGATAGAATCTTTGCTCCCTGTAGCGTAGTCTGAGGGTCAATGGTGCAATGGATGTGAAAGCATTAAGCATATTGAAAAGTAGTATATAAGTCAAGGATTTCTTACAGTAGCTACTGTACATCTATGTCAGCATTTGGCAGCTGCTGGACAAATTATAAATGATTGGATTTGCTAGTTTAACAATTAGATACTTTCTGTTGAGCAGCAGTCATTTCTTTTTTTTTTTCTTAATTTCTTTTATTGGTACATTTTAGGGATACAGTTCGTTTACATTTATCATTGGGTGTTTGTACCTGTACATGATGCATCTTGTTTCTTATTTTTTCCCTATAACCTGTGCGCCCTTCACCCCTCTACCCTTCCCTATTTACATAGACTTCATTTCCATTTTTTTTCTTTTCTCATAGTTTTCCCTTTCCCTCCTTTCCCCTTTCCCTCCCTTCACCCCTTCTTCTTTGGACCTTTTTTCCTATTTCAAATGATCAATTATTCATTTTAATCATTTTAACCCTTGTTTACACTATCAGTTTCTCACACTAGAGAAACTATTCGGTATTTACACGTGTGTCCTATTTCACTTAAGAGTATGGCCTCGATATGCATCCATTTAGCTATAAATGACTCTAATCTTTCGTTCTTTATGGCTGAGTATTACTCCATTTTATAAAAAACCCACATTTTCTTTATCCAGTTTCCAATTGGGCTGCTTCCAAGCTTTAGCTTTTACAAACTGTTTCGCTCTGAACATGGGTGCACATATATCGCTGTGGTATGATTCTTTTAATTCTTTTGGGAAGATACCCCGCAGGGGAATAGCTGGGTCAAATGGGACCTCTAACCCTAGTTCTCTGAGGTGTCTCCATACTGATTTCCACAGTGGTTGCACCAGTCTGCACTCCCACCAACAATGGAGAAGGGTTCCTTTCTCCCCACACCCCCGCCAGCATTTGTTATTGGTTGATTTCTTGATAGCAGCCATTCTTTGTGCGGTGAGGTGGAATCTCAGTGTTGTTTTCATCTGCATCTCTCAAATGACCAGATGTTGAACATTTTTTCAAATGTTTATTTGCTGCTTTTTCTTCTTTGTCTGAGAAATGTCTGTTCATTTCAGATGCCCATTTTTGAATTGGGTCTTTGAATTTGGGGGGGGTCTGATTTTTTTCAATTCTTTATATATTCTAGATAATAGTCCTTTGTCTGAGGTACAGCTGCTAAAAAGTTTTTCCCACATTGTAGGTTTTCTGTTAGCTCTGTTGGTGGTTTCTTTTGCAGGAGCAGCAGTCATTTCTCATCTAACTGTTGGTTTTACACTTCACTTTGCCAGGGGAATATAAACTTTCTCCATGTTGATAGAATGAAAGACATTATGGAACTATTAGGATCATTGGACAGAATCACAGAAAGCTACATATGCCACCTACAAATTAACAGGAATGCTTTATTTTGTCATTTACAGGCTTCAAATTCTAGGCAATTAAAAGTAAAACTAGAAGGATCTGTGTA
This sequence comes from Heterocephalus glaber, assembly GCF_053883595.1. Classification (NCBI taxonomy): domain Eukaryota; kingdom Metazoa; phylum Chordata; class Mammalia; order Rodentia; family Bathyergidae; genus Heterocephalus; species Heterocephalus glaber. Next base: position 16,848,685 of record NW_028258156.1, on the reverse strand, counting down.
AATGTCTTATTTTGGGCCGCTGTAATCAACTTACCATAGACAGAGTGGTTTAAACATTAAGCATTTATTCCTCACAGCTCTGAAGGCTAGAAAGTCCCAGGTCAGGGCTCCAGCAGCGCTGCTGTCTGGTGAGGGCCCACTTCTTGCCTCCCTGTGTCCTCACCTGGCCAGGAGAGCGAACTCGAGTCTCTCCTCTGCCTTTGACTACTGTCTTCATGGGGCTCCGACCTTGGGAGCTCCACTGAACCTAATCCTCTCTCAGAGGTCCTGGCTGATCCTGTCCACTGGGGTTATGGCCTCAATCTATGGATTTTGGGGGGATACAAACTCACAGTCCATGGCTACATAAGACTGATTTTGTATTGAGCTCCAAAATATCATCCTGGGCTACAGCCCCTCATCTCCATGTAACCAGAAACATCTGCTATTTCTGACATAGAAGGGTTTTGTGTAAACTTAAAAGATGAATTCCTTTATCTGTATAAAATTTGACCTACGCATCTATTCAGCGTGTCCTGGGGAATACAAGCTTAATTTTCAACATGCACACAAGGAAGTGTCCTATGTACTTTCCCAGGTACATTTAATGCTAGAAATAAAAAAGCTCTGAAGAAGAAACTGTCCATGTACAAATCACTCTTGAATTTTATAATTTTTTAAAACTTTAGTTTGATCTAAAAATTAAAGTCTGAATAGTAGTGATACTCAGTTATTGAGCACCATAGTTTGTTACTTTTCAGGAAATCCCTGTACTTGCTGCATTTTATAAACTTGCCATAAGAAAAATCTACAATTTTATTATTTTGACTATTAATTGTATATTGCATCTAAACAACGTCATTATTGGCATATGTTTCTACAATTTCTTATCCATATTATGTACTAATATTGCTATAAATTAATCTTTGCAAGGAAGATATATTTTATTTTATGTTTTGGTGCTGGGGATCAAACTCGGGTCCTTGTGCTTGCGCAGCAGGCGGCGGAACCACTGAGCTAAATCCCTGGCCCAGGAAGATATATTCAAAAAAATAAGTATCTAGGCTTTGTTCTCAGTGAGGTTTTAAGAAAGTCTGTGAGTTGTTTTGTGTGAGTGTGTCTGTATGTGTACATGTGTGCATGTGTTGTCACAGACATGTCAGCCTTTGCAGGAAATACACATTTCCTTTGTACCTACTCATTTTCTTGATCAGTATTTGGAATCCTTTCATCTTCCTTCATAGTTTAAGGAAAAGGATTGTTAGTGACTAGAGTTTAATTTTATGGTCATCACCAGAAAATAGGCTTCAGACAGGTGGAGTCATATAAGGCAGCAGAGATACTGGTTAAAAGCACAGATTTTAGAACCAGTCTTCCTATGAGATACCACTTACTTGGTGATACCGGTAGCTTACTTGGTGATACCGCTTGCCTGTTGATATAACTTATTGGCTCTGTGACCTTCAGCTGATTCCTGTGGTCTCTGTGCTGTAGTTTTCTCATCTGTAAAATGAGGAAAATCATAGTGATTACTTCTTATGGTTGTTGTGAGTATTAAATTAATTGTTGCATAGAAAGACTAGAATAGTGGTTGATGCAAAGTAAGTGATATTTGAGGTTTTTGATTTTTAAAACCATTATGTTACTGGTAAATATTTTTTAGGGTCCATAATATTTTTTCAATTTTTTTTAGTATATGTTTTCAGCATGTAACGACTACCTTTGTTGTGTGGAGTTGATGCACTTTAATTCTTCTTCTCATCTTCTTGCCTTCCCTTTCCTCTCCACTTTCTCCATCTCTTGGTCTCTTCTGATTCCATGTGAATTTTAGGATTATTTTTTCCAGTTCTGTGAGGAATGCTGTTGGTATTATGATTGGGATTGCATTAAATCTGCATCTCAGTTTTGAAAGCATGGCTATGCTGACAATACTGGTACTGCCCATTCAGGAACAGCGGAAATCTTTCCATTCTCTGATGTCCTTTTCAATCTCCTTTTTTCAGAGTACTGTAGTTTTTTTTGTTTTTTTTTTCTATCTGGTACCCGGGATCAAACTCAGGACCTTGTGCTTGCGAGGCAGGCGTGGGTGCCACTGAGCTAAATCCCCCCCAGGGTACTGTAGTTTTCATTGTAGGCCTTTCAGTTGCTTGGTTAGGTTAAATCCTAAATATTTAATTTTTCTTGATGCTCTTGTGAATGGCATTATTTTCCTAATTTCTTTCTTGAGTGAGTTCATTATTGGTGTACAGGAATGCTGTAGATTTTTGTGTTGTTTTTGTATCCTGCTACCTTAAGGAATTTGATTATTAATTCTAGGAATATTTGGTAAAAATTTTTGGGTCTTCTATTCAGAGGATCATATTGTACGCAAATAATGATAATGATGCATTCATTTCCTATACATATCCCGTTTATTTCTTTCTATTGCCTAACTGCTCTAGCTAATGTTTCGAGTACTATATTTAAGAAGAATGGTGATACTGGATGTTTAGTCTTATACCTGATTTTAGAGGTTTTCCCCTATTTAATAGTATGCTGGCAGTAGGATTGTCATAAATAGCTTTTACTAGATTAAGATAAGGTCTTTTTTCTATATCTATTTTCAGGGTTTTCATGATGAATGGATGCTGGATTTTGTCGACAGCTTTTTCTGCATCTATTGAGATGACCATGTGATTTTTGTTCTTCTGTTTATGTGATATATTACATTTATTGATTTTCATATACTGAACTATCCCTGCATTCCCTTGATGAAGCCCATTTGGTCATAAGATGTGATCTTTTTGATGAATTTTTGCATTCTGTTTGCCAGTATCTTGTTGAGGACTTTTACATCTATGTTCATTAAAGAGATTGGCCTGTAGTTTTTTCTTGTGATTGGGCTCTTGTCTGGTTTTGGAATCAGGGTAATGCTAGCTTCAGGAATGACTTCAGGAGTACACTTTCCCTTTAAATTTCACGAAAGAGTTTGAGGAGTATTGACGTTACATCTTCCCTGAAGTTCTTGTATAATCAGGTGTGAATGCACTGGGTCTTGGGCTTTTCTTAGTTGGTACTTTTTAAAAAAAAAATCACTGATTCAGTTTCATTGTGTGTTATTGGTTTATTCAAGGTTTTTACATCATCTTAGCTCAGTTTTGGTAATTCATAAGAATCTATCCGTTTCTTCTGAATTCTCCAATTTATTGGCATTCAGGTTTTCCAAGTAGTTACTAATAATCTGGATTTCAGAGATGTCCATTATGATTTCATCTTTTTCATTTCTAGTGTATTGATTTGGGTCTTTTCTTTCCTTTTTTTTGGTAAGATTGGCTAAGGGTTTGTCTATTTTGTTTATTCTTTTGAAGAACCAGCTCTTTGATTTATTGATTCTATTTTTTTGGCCACATTTCATTAATTTCTGCTCTTACTTTTAAATTTCCTTCCTTGTATTAGCATTGGATTTGGATTGTTTTTGTTTTCCTAGGATCTTGAGGTACATCACTGGGTTATTTATTTGGGCTTGCTTTGTTTTTCCGATGTGGGCATTCATAGTGATAAACTTCTCTTTTAGGACTGCTTTCATGTGTTCAATAAATGGGTGTGTTTACTGGCATTACTGTTTGATTTTAAGAACTATCTAATTTCTTCCTTGATGTGATTGGTAAATATTTTGTAAAAGGATAATGTCAACAAATTCCTTTCTTTTTGTGAACGTGCAGTTTTTTTTGGTATAAGGATCTCGGAATCTTGTCAGGGAACAACAAACATGAATTACACCTAGAAATCTGGTATTTCCCTGGGACAAGGTTGATCCAGTCTGGGCTCTGTCTGGTTCTCCTGTGAGCTGCAGGTTGGGCTTATGCCAGTTTGTCTTATGACAAAGCCCTGGAATGCAAGAAGGCCCTTGCTTAGTTATACTTGCCGAAATAATATGACCAAGGCCATGGTCAGCTGTACCTGTCTGACTGTACTGCAGTCGCCTGGAAGGAGGGGCTGGGGAGGGAAGAACTGAGAACCTTCTCAAGAATCGGGACTGACATCATGTGGAATTCTCGATAATAATGTTGAACTTTAGATTAACGCATCTCCCATGGATATTGGGTGGATTAAACTAACCGTTCCATTACCATTTACTGTTCACTATAGAGAACACAGTTTAACCCATCAAAAATAAAACAGTAAAAAATTGCACGTACAATATTGTGTTTTAATGTCATCTTATTGAAAATTGTTGATGTACTAAAATGTCCAGATTTGTTGACTAGAATTAAAATGATCTTGACCTACAAAATGAAAGAATGAAATACCTAGACTGTAAACTCAAACATCTTGGAGACGATGCAGGTGATGAGGTCTGTGACGCCATTTGCCATAAGGAACTGCTGGTAGGAGGACTGTGTTGACTGTACGTGTTCTTCCTAAAGGCATTCAGATACGGTGTTTGTGTTGAGTACCATACCGAGTAACTGCACCATCAGTGAGTGACACTTGATTAAACACTTGTTACTCAAAAAGAAGAAAAAAATGACTACTAAAGTTTTTCACTGCCCTCCAATAATAGAAAGCATTTATATTCTGTGTATTAGAAAAATTCTGCTGTATTGTTGGTCATGAAGCTTTTAATGTATTTCAGATTGAGGAGGTTCCAGGAGAGTTCACCCAGGATGACTTAGCAGAGGATGACGTTATGCTACTAGATGCTTGGGAACAGGTAGGAACCACACTGTTTGTAATGAGAAAATGAGCTTGTGGCTGGGAACTGACAGAACCTGCTTTGAGATATGACAGGTCTAACAATAAACAGGCTCAGATTTAGGCTGTATTCAAAAGAAACATTTACAGGGCAAGTTGATTTCTTGCTGCAGAAACAATTCCACTGCTACTATCTTTGGTTCTATAGTCTTAGACAAAAAATGTTCTGTTCTTCATTTATTTGTAAAATGTACTCACCTGACTTACTCATACATTCATTTTATTAATGTGTACATTAATAGGTACATTTTATGAGGGAGACTAAATTATTGCAAACTTCTTCTGACATTTGACAAGAGGTTATTGGGATCCCACCCCCGGGGAAGAAGCAGGCATAAGTAGGTTTGAATCTGAACAGTTAAATATGTTACTGTTTTATACTTCTTCATCTAGGTGAACATCAGTGGTGATTTGACATAACACATCTGGTAGCTTTTAAAAAATCTCTTTGTAAACTAACAATAGCAAAAGGGAAAAACAAATATGTTAGGAATCAAATAATATAAAGCAAGTGTGAACTCCTTATCTGAATTAGACCTGGACTTAGAATCAGCACACAGACTATTGATTTTAAGGTCTGTTTCTAGTTGAATCTTTATCTATTTTTTTGGTACCGGGGATCGAACTCTGGACCTTGCGCTTGTGAGGCAGGCGTCAGAACCACTGAGCTAAATCCCCAGCCCTTAGGGTCTGTTTCTAATGGCTAAATCATGTAAATTACACATCAGCCTTTTGGTCTATGATGATCATATTGAGGATCCAGTCTCAGCTTCTGAATATACTACATTTAATATCTTTTTTGTTTTGGTACCAGAGATCGAACTCGGGACCTTGCCGCTTGCAAGGCAGGGGCCAGAACCACTGAGCTAAATCCCCGGCCCACATTTAATATCTTTCAAGTCATACTTTTTATTTACATTATGCAGTCATGGTGTATTCTGTGTCCTGCAAACAAGCATTCCAACACTTCCAGTATGAATTAGAATACAACAGAAACTTAGTGTGAGCAAAATCGCTCAGCCAGTAAGTGATTTTAAAGTGACTTAAGTGTAAAATAATTCAAGAAAACTTCTCAGTGTTACAACATTCAGCCTTTCTGGGAATGGTGGCAAACACCTATAATCCCAGCACTCTGGGTGGCTGAGGCAGGAGAATCACAAGTTCAACTCCATAATGGGCAACTCAACAACTTAGCAAGACCCTGCTTCAAAGTAAAAAAAATTTAAAAAGGGCCAGGGATATAGCTCAGTGCAAAGGCTCTGGGTTCAATTCCCAGTACTGAAAAAAAAAATTTAACCCACACATTTGACAAAAAGAGGATACATATGGGATATATCTATATCTATATCTATATCTATATCACAGATTACATAATATATGTGAACTTTTTAATTTACTACTTTTATATTTAAATACTAAATATTATAGCAGTTTATCAAAGTTATACAGGGCACAATACCGCAGGAGAAGAGCACTGGACTTAAGTCAGAGATTCCTGAAGGGAGTCAGGGGCTTCCACAAGCAAGCTGTGTGTCTAGACGTGGTGCTCTCCAGCCTGACCTGCATCTAGGAAATGCAGGTGATAAGTACCTTACGCACTCCAGGTGGTGGATGTCCTGAAACGCCAATCTGTTCTTGAGAAACATCGCTTCATAAAGTAGAAAATGCCATGTCAACATAAAATGTGGCTGTGAAATCTGTAGTCAGACTGGCTGGGTATAAATTTAGTTATCTCTCGTGGGAATGAACACTTGGAAAGCAAGGGAACTGCTGTGGGCCCCCTGCTAACCTCCTTTCTTCTGGAATTGTTGTCAAAATGAAACGAGCCGGATGTAAAAGCATTTGGCACAGGGCCTAGCACTGAGACAACACTCCTAAAGCGGTACATATTGTTACTGTTTTGTTTTTCAGATATTTATTTGGATTGGCAAAGATGCCAATGAAGTTGAGAAAACAGAATCACTGAAGTCTGGTAAGCTAGATCCTGTGTGTAGTTATGGCAGTAACCTGTTTTTTTCACCATATCTCTCCAAAATATATATCAAAACCAAGAAGTAGCTTACCTGTCATCTTCAGAACTGAAGAGTAATGGAATCTTTTAAAACTGAAGAATTTCACAATGAGCACAAGAAAAATCTTTTTAAAATCTAATTTCGAATACATTTATTTCTAAAAAAATTTCAAGTTACTTACACCCTGTTTTGTCATGAAAATAGTAAAACTTTGATAACTATGATGACCTGGATATTTTTAAACTTCCTTTAAAGTAATACTGTTCTTTCTATTATGTTCTTTCTATAACAATCATGATCCCATAAGAATAATTTCATAAAACTTGAAATTTTATCAAGCAATAATGAGACTTTATAATGGTGCTTCTTATGGGAGATGAGATAAATCAACAAGAAATTATTTATATTTGGCTACTTGGGGACAATGAAAATTTAATTAGCAAATACAGAAAAATTTTCATTCTATAGTGACTTTGGTTTAACCAAAGCTAATTGAATTTATATGTTTGCAACTCTTTTTAGCCAAAATGTACCTTGAGACAGATCCTTCTGGAAGAGATAAGAAGACTCCAATTGTCATCATAAAACAGGGACATGAGCCACCCACATTCACAGGCTGGTTTCTGGGCTGGGATTCCAGTAGGTGGTAAATTGATTTTTGTTAAAAAATAAACAAGCGTTAGAGGCACATTAAAGGCAGTTGTCTCATTGCTGGTGGGGAGGGGGTGCTTTTTGTTTGTTTGGCTTTAGAAAATTAACCTCAGCCAAATGGCTATTTTTATGCCAAGTATTGGTTAAAATTCTTTTTAAAGGAAATTTTGTATGTTAATATATTGAAATAACCTAAAGTAAAGTTTTGTTAAGGGATAATATTAGCTGTTCTGAAAACAGGTTTATACCTTTTTATATGACCTTTTAAAAACAAAATGCTTTGTATTTTCTAGGGAATTTGTCAGGTAGGAAATTTTATAATTTAGCAAACCTTAGCCAGACTTGTTCTTTAATATGCCAGAGAAGAAAGCCATTGTACCTTTGAAGTTTTTCTCTTTCCTATGTATTGTCTTCAAAATAATTGTATATTTTCAGTAAGGTTTATGTTAAAATGGCTTTAAAAATGTGTTATTTGCTTTCTTTAGTCAATGTGACTTTGATACCATTAACTCCTAAGTGTCATCTTCCAAAAGAAACTTTCTCTTGTTGCTTTTTGAAGTCACAGCTCTTTCATGGTAAATTGTGTTCTTAGCAGTTTAGCTGTATGTATTTGACTGTACATGTTTACTATTACAGCAGATACACACAGAAAACTTTACTAATGCGCTTTCATCATTAAAATACATCTTTCTGAAAAGGTTTTGTGTTGTAACATTTTTTTCAAATTTCACATGCGTTGATTACTCTATTGATTCTTAGATCTAGAATGTCCTGCAGAAGTCTCATGTGCTCAGAGGCGGGGCTTTGGGAAGGTAGCTGGATCATGGGGACGCTCTTCTCATCGGTGGATTGATCCGTTTATAACTCAGTGTTCCATTAGGAAGTGGGCCTATTTGGGGTGTGCCTCTGGACAGTATACAGTATCTCCCTCCCCACCTCCTCCCCTCTCTCTTTGCTCCCTGGGTGCCACGAGGTGAGCCGTTTTCCTTAGTCACGCCCTTCCACCATGCCACTTCTGCCTTGATGCCATTGACCATGGACAAAAAACCCCCAAACCATGAGCCAAATTAAACTTTTTCTCCTTTAAGTTGTAGGTGTCAGGTATTTTGTCCCAGTGAAGGAAAGCTGACTAATGCAATGGTTAAATACTTTTATGCACAAATAGATGTGAATCTAATATTTCTTAAATTATTGTCATTAAAATTAAATAACTTTCCTATGGTTAGATAATTATGACAGATTTTAAATATCACTTGATGCATATGGAACATGGGCTCCAGACAGTAGGAGGCTGGGGTGGAATCTAGAGCTCCAGTAGAAACCAACTTTGGTAGTGGGTTGGGGGGAATCTGGCTGAGGAGAGCTGCACTTCCATGGAAAGGGGAACAGAACAGGGGAGAGGTCTGAGGAACTCTGACCATCTCTCTGGGGATGTGAGGGACAGGTGTTTTCACAGTGGTTCTGGCCTGGGGAAGGGGGACCTGTTCTACTATGGCTAATGGTAAATGACCTCATGAAGTCACAGGGCGAGTGAGGGTGGTGAGGAAACAGTAAGATGTCGAACTTCAGGTATTGTCCATTTCGCAAATGCTTATTACTCGGTATCAAGCACTATTGGTTCTTTGGATCCAATGTGAATGACCCAGACAAAAACTTCAACTTTCGTGAAGAGGCCAACAGAAACAAAATCAGGAAGTCAGCATGTTATAAAATATATTACAAGATAGGTCGTATGGAGGAGAAAATAGAGGGAAGGAGGTGAGAGAATACTAGGTGAAAAGGGGGATAGTGTGCAGTTTTAATAGGGTGACCAGCAGAGGCCTTGCCAAGTAGGTGATATTTATACAAAGAATCAACAGAGGTTAGGGAATGAAGGTCATGGTATTACCCAGGCAGAAAGAGGACCAAGTACTTACGGGCTCAAGGATAAGGAAGCAGGGGAATTCTGGAGGGGCCTGTCCTTCTGTCACAGTGGGACCAGAGGTAAATTCACCTCAAGCAGAACTGCCCTGCTAAGCTTGAGCTGTATGAAGACTGCTTTCCCAAAGCCAAAAGCCAGGGACTCAGAGGCAGGTATATAACGACAGAGGAAACAGTAGCAGCAGTGGCACAAGCCCTCTGAAAAGAAGGATTTATGGGCAGCTTAGTAATAAACTGAAAGCTGTCAGAGGGGAGAAGGGATACACAGGATTTATAGAAGTACCTCTAAAGGGCTAGCTAAGGTGTTGTTTTGATTTTATACTCAAAGCAGATATGGCTCAAAACAAATATCTGTGACACATGTAAAATTAGCATGAAGGAGAAAAATAATCTAAAAAGAAGAACATTTAGGGGATTTAAAATTTTAGGGCCAGGGTTTTAGCTCAGTGGTTCCGCCACCTGCCTTCCAAGCGCAAGGACCCAAGTTCAATCCCCGGTACCAAAAAAACCCGACTTTAGTGAGATGAAATTCGTACGGCAGCCAGAGTCTCCCATGGAAAGAAAATTTTAGAGAATGTTCCATCGTTCTATGGTATTGGGTGGTAAAACTCAAATTATATGTAATTCTTCATAGCAATTTGTCTTTGGGATTTGAAATAGAGTTTTATACAGCTCAACTGATATACATAAACGTTTCTTGATTATTTTTGTATTATTCTTTGAGCCAATATTTATTAATTTTTAATATGAAACATTAGATTTCTTTCTTCTGTTTGTTTTTCCTCATATTTTGGGGGATAGAAAACCAAATGTTGGTCCACAGATACTAGTGTCTTACAGATTCTTCATTGTCACAAACAATACAGAATACTCATTTTGAGGTAAAATTTATGACTAGAACACAAAATAAACATTTATTCTTTAGTAAATTCAGAAAAATCCAGTGTCAACAAGAAATAATCTAGTGATGAGTAGCACATATTAGGATTCTCAGTAAGGCATCAGGTTATGGTATAACTTTGAGCAAAAGACCTAGAAACAAGGTACCTATGTAAAGTAAACCCTTGGTTTTTGGTGTTAACATATTATTTGCTTTGTTTTGCGAGGTGATCAACTAATTCTCAAGAATTTCTAGATTTTTCTAGGTTATTCATAGGGATGGCATTCTTGTCAAAAAGAAAGAAAAGAATACAGTATTAGTCATCAGTATTATTAATTTATTTAATAATCAGTATTATATACAGGGCTGATATGTATAGTTAAAAAATATACTTTGAAAACTTTTTTTCTTTTTTTCCTCCTTGACTTCTCCTCTTTTTAGTTTTAAAGACTTACATTAGATATTTTAAAAGTTTGTTATGTATTAAATGTATTTCCGAAAGTAATTTTGTGTTTTAAATAAATAAAAATAATAAAAATAAACCCATTTTTATTGTGCTATCTAAAATGTTAATGATGAAATATATTGGTGCCAAAAGAAGAAAAGTAAAAGATTGTATCTACATCTAATTATGTATACCTACAGACATCTTATGTGGTTCAAAAACGTAACTGGGAAAATGATAATTGTGGAAGAAAAGATGGAATTACATTGGGTCAGGAAATCATCTCCCACTGACTGATGTAATAAGAAAATCAGCAAGGATCTAGAAAACTTGAATAACTGAATGAACTTAACCTATGTGGTACTTACTGAACACTCCACCAATAACCACAACATACTTACTTGTTTTTTTAAGAGATGTTAGATATTCATCAAGACAAAATATTCTTGGCCAAAGAGTAACTGCCATCAAATTTAAAGCATAAAACCATATAAACTATAGTCTCTAATCACAATAGACTTAATGGAGAAATTAATAAGAGACTTATATGACCAGTTCTCAAATATTTGGGTAAAAGGAGAAACACATGAGAAATGAGAAAAATTTTCATCTCAGTGAAAATTAAAACAGCCTATCAGTGTATCAGATACAGCCAATTTAGTACTTAAAAGGAAATTTCTATCATTAAATGCTTACATTAGATAAATAGAAAGTCCCCAAATCAATGATCTAAGCCTCTCCCTTAAGAAATTAAAAGATAGGGCCCAGGATTTAGCTCAGCAGCATCTCACCTGCCTTGCAAGCACAAGGTCCTGAGTTCAATCCTTGGTACTGGGGAAAAAAATTTAAAAGATGAACAAATGAAATTTAAAGTAAGCAGAGAGAAAGGAATATTAGAGATAAAAATTTTTTAAGTAGAGAAAATTAAGCTGATTCTTCAAAATTAATACAATGCTAAAATTTTAGCCATACTAATAGAGAAAAAAGGGGAAGAAACAAATTGTTACCTTCGGGGATTAAAGAGAGGGTATCTCTACATATCTTACGGACGTTAAAGTAAATGAGAGGCACTAGGTTCAATCCCCAGCACCCAAAATAGATAAGAAACATATATTTTGTGTCAATAAATTGACATTAATGAAATGAGAAATTCCTTGGAAGACAAAAACTACTAAAGCTAACTCAAGGAACAGACAGATAACCCAAGTAGAAATATATAAAGACACTAGGGAAATTGAATTCAAACATCATTTGATAGGAAAAGTCTAGGCCAAATTGGGGTTCACTGGTGACTTCTATTTAGCGGTGTGGAGTAGGGTGAGTAAAAAGAATTGAGATGTGTTATGTACATGTACCAACTCCCCAGGATGAATGTAATCATTAGTTACTGCAGACATATACTAATAAAAACAATAAAAAACTAGTAAAACCACTATTCCTCAACATCGATGTAAAAATCCTAAATATTGAATTGAATTGAATCCAGCAATATATAAGAGTCAAATGGATCTTTTCCCAGGAATTCATTTTAACATTTAAAATTAATCAGTAATTCTCCATATTAATAAACTAAAGAGAAAAAAATCAAATAAACATCTGAACATGCAGAAAAACAATTGATAAAACTCAATCATTTATAATAATTTAAAAACTCATCAAACTAGTAATAGAATGGATGTTCTTTCACCTTGGGATATTTGCAAAAGTGTACAGCTGGCTGTACGCTTAACAGCAGAAAGCCAAATGTTCCCTGCTAAGTTCTGAAATAAGATATGGATGTTTGTTCTTTCCCTTCTATTCCATATTCTGCTGGAGAGCCTAGCTGGCCTATGAAGGTAGAGCTTCCTAGCTTCCTAGAAGACTGAGACCCTATTTGGATGACTCTTTATTTCAGGCAGGTTGCCCTGTGCATCATAGAATCTTTAGTAGTATTTCTGCCCTGTGTTTACTAGATCTGAGTGGTACTGCTTCACCCTACCTACCCCCAGCTGTGACAATCAAACATATCTTCAGATATTTCCACTTGGGTTTGAGGGTAAAGTGGAACCCAACTGCTCCCTGTGGTAGCCCACTTCAATGAAGCAAGAAAAGCAAACTAAAAGGTCCGAAGATTGGAAGGGAAGTAAATAATCTTGGTAAAGCCACCTAGGCATTAGTAGTCTTTAATAGTCCCAGGTGTTTGCTCTATGTAGTCAGGTTTGAGAGGTGTAGCCAGAGTCTTTGCAAGTCAAATATACCTTGTTCCAGTTCTCACCCAGGTTCGCTGCCAGGGAGCAGTCTTATATTATTTCCCTATGCAGGAACAGCCAAAAAACTATACCTATTTTGGTATGGTTTGAATCTTACATGTCCCTCAAGGGCTTATGTACTGATGGGTTGGTCCCTACGTGGGCACACTTTTGGGAAGTAGGAAAGTGGGGCTAGTGGAAGTGAGGCCATTGGTGGTATGTCCTTGAAGGAGGTATTTTGGGGCTGGTTCATCCCTCTGTCTCTCTTTGCTTCCTGGTCCAATGAGGTGATCAGCTCTGTTCCACTGTGCACTTTCCACCACAGGCCCAAAACAGTGGAGCCAAACAACCGAGGACTGAAACCTTTTAAACAATGAGCTGAAACCATAAGATAAAATAAACCTTTCTTCCTTATAATCAAAATATCTCAGGTATTTTGTCCTAGAGATAGAAAGCTGACTAACACAAGGTGTGATTAAAAAATACGGTGAATTTTTAAAATGTTAAAAAAAAGTATCACAGTAAAATGCATACTGCTGTTAATCCCCCTCAATATACTCCCCTTCACTTCAAATTCATCTCTTTCATCATTTTTGCCACTTTCTGAAGCAGTTCTGAAAGTCCTTTTTTGTATCTTTAGCCATGTTGTCATAGCTGCCTGGAGTCCTGAATCAATTCAAAATATTTATTTTTCACAGTCATTTTGACTATGGGGAAGAGCTATAAGTTTCACAGTGCCAGATCCAGTAAATAGGGTGGATGAGGACACTCCATAAAGCTTTTATTTGACAGAAATTGCCATAAACATTTTGAATATGTTCAGGACATTAAGGCAGCCAGAAAAAGACACTAAGGAAAGAGGACTTGCAGCTTAAGGACTTGGCAAAAACAATGGGATAATTGTGTTCGAAGCAAGGGTATTTTCAGGGGGAATTAATGATGATGTGTCTTTTATTGTAATACATTTTTTGGTTAAATACACCATCTGGTTTTTGTTGGTATATGTTTCTGATGCATAATAATTACATTTATTTGGGGAAATTGATATATAATATATAATATTTTGATCATTTTCCATCCCTTTTCTCCCCGTTTCTGCAACAATGTATACATCCAAACAGCATGGTAGAGGGCACTCCTTGTATTAATAAAGACAGACTTCATTGCATTCTGAAAACACTAAAAAATTACAATCACATGTAATTATGCTTTGGGTCAAAAAACAGTAGTGCTTCTGAGGAGGTACCTTGTGGCCTTGTTGTTAATCTAGAAGCATTATATCCTGCTTTCTCATTTCGATATTCAGTAGAATGCAATATAATATTGATTGTGTATTTGTTACATGCTAGGCTGTCCTCTCCTGGGGATACAGCAGAGAAGAGACAGATTCATATGCGCTGTCCTCAAATGGAGCAGTAAGTTAGTAGGTGGCAACAGAAAATCAGCAAACACTCAAATACATATTGTGTCAGACAATAGTAAGTGCTGTGAAGAAATATGACAGGAGAAGGGCATAGGGATTGTGTGCCGAGAGATCCTATTTCAGGTACAGTAGACCAGAAAAGACTCCCCCCAATAGGGATGTTTGGACAGAGACCTGAAGAGGGTGAAAGGAGGAGGCATGCAGAGAAAGGATCTAAGAAAGGAAGCCAATGTAGCTAGGGGGGATTGAGAGAGAGAGAGAGAGAGAGGCATGGGGATAAAATCAGAAAGGCAGTGGTAGCATAGGCCACATAGAGCTTATAGAACCTTTAGTTTTTCCTGAGGTTGGTGGGGTGAAATGATTTGGATTGTGTTTTAAAAGGACCGCTTTGGTTCCTCACAAAGAGACTTCAGGAGGGCATCCTGGAAGGGGAGGTCAGTTAGGACATTTTGAGTATGATCCAGGCCAGAGCTGACTGGTGGGGTTGAGAAGGACTGGAAATATTCGAAATTGAAAGCCAATAGGAGGATGCAGAACTAAGCATGAGATAAGAAAAATCAGTTATCAGAGGAGTTGCTATTTACAGAGCAGGGACACTGGATGAAGGTTTGACTGGGGAAAACAGAAGCTGAGCATGCTAATTTTGAGATGCTTATTCTATTGGGCAAAGTTGTAGGCTGTTCAAGTTTGATAGAGAATTCACTAGCAGACATGTACATTTAGGATCACTCATTGTGCAGGTACATTTCACTGCATGGGTGTGATTCTTTGGGGCATTAGTGTAGATAGAGAAGAAATCTGAGAGAATGATCAAGTCCTGGGATGATGTGTCATTTAGAAATGTGGGAGATGAAGGGGTTCAGTGATGATTCAACACACAGAAATCAATAAATGTAATACACCACAGAAAGAAAGTCAAGGATAAAAAATCACATGGTCATCTAAATAGATGTAGAAAAAGCCTTTGACAAAATTCAATATCCTTCATGATAAAACCTTGGAAGATATTAGGTAAGAAGGCTCTTACTTCGAAATAATTAAGGCTGCATATAAAAAACCCATAGACAACATCATACTGAATGGGGAAAAACAATGAAGAAATTGGGAAAAAATGAAAACATTTCATCTAAAATCAGGAATGAGGTAAGGGTGTCCACATTTACCACTTCTGTTCAATGTAGTATTTGGAAGGTTAGCCAGAGTCATTAGGCAAGAGGAAAAAATAAAAAGAATACAAATAAGAAAGGATGAAGTAAAATTATCCCTACAGGTAAAATTATCCCTACAGGCAATATGATGTTTTACTTAGCAGTGTCTAAAAACTCCCCCAGAAGATGTTTAGATCTGAGAAACAAATCCAGCAAAGTGCCAAGACACAAAACCAGCACACAAACATCAATTGCATTCCTGTGCACCAATAAAGAACCCATTGAGAAAGAAATCAGGAAAATGATTTCATTCAAAAAAGTGCCAAAAAATTTAGGAATAAGCCTAACCAAGAAGGTAAAAGACCTTTATGATGAAAATTACAGAACACTGAAGTAAGCTACAGTGAAGTGCAATCTCCATCAAAATACTGTTCCAAGGACATTCTTTATAGAACTAGAGAAAACAATCCTAAAATTTTGGAAGGACAAGACCCCAAGTAGCCAAAGCAATTCTGAACAGAAAGAGCAGTGCTGGAGGTATCATAAAACCCAATTCCAATTTATACTGCAAAGCCATATTAACAAAACAACATGGCACTGGGACAAAAACACACACGAACACCAGTAGAAGAGAACAGAGTAAACAGAAACCAACCCACACAAACACAGTCATCTGATTCTTGACAAAGAGGCCAAAAATATATACTGGAGAAAAAAAAACCTTCTTTAACAAATGGTAATGGGAAAACTGGAATATCATATGTAGAAGATTGAAACTAAAGACATCTTTCTCATCTTGTATAAAAGTCAATTCAAAATTGATTTCAGAAGGCCAGTGAGGCAATAAGAAAAGCAAGAGAGTCCATAAGAGGTTGCTTTCCTGAGGTGGTTGACCTCCTTCACTAATAAATACGAATTTTAAGGAAACAATCACATATGTTGTTCTGATAATTTCCTATAAAATACCAGATATTCCTGTGGATGATGCAGTGGATGCTTAGTAGGCATTTATCACCAAATTGTGAGTAACCTAAAGCAGTAGTTTTCAATGCTGAGTTTGCTTCCCTCGGTCACATCTTCTTTGACTATGATTCTCCTGCTGCCCTCTTTCACTATAAGGACCTTTTTCTTTTTTTATTACTTAAATTCTTTTATTGGTATATTTTAGGTATACAATGCATTTACATTTCTCATTGGGAACTTGTACCTTTACATGATGCATCTTGGTTCTTACTTTTTCCCCATTCCTAGCCCTCGCTTCACCCCCTCCACCCTTCCCTATTTACAAAGACTTTGTTTCCATTTTTTCCATTTCTCATCATTTTTCCTTTCTCTTCTTTCCTTTCCCCTGCCCCTCCCACTACCCTTACCCCTTTGGACCTTTTCTTCCTATTTCACATTATCAATTATTCATTCTAATCATTGGTACATTTTAGGTATACAATATAATGACATTCATCATTGGAAATTTGCACCTTTACATAGTCTCTCTTGGTTCTTATTTTTCACCCTTGCCCTGCCCTCCTTTCAACCCCTCCATTCCTCCCTATTTACAAAGACATTGTTTCCATTTTTTCATTTTCTCATATTAATCCCATTCCCTTCTTTACTTTCCCATACCCCTCCCATTTCCCTTTCCTCTTTGCCCCTTTTTTTCCTATTTCACATTATCTATTATACCTTTTAGTCCTTATTTACACTTTTAGTTTCTCACACTAGAGAAACTATTCAGCATTTACATATGTGTCCTACTTATTTCACTTAAGAGTATTGCCTCAATGTGCATCACTTTAGCTATAAATGTCTCTAATTTCTCATTTTTTATGGCTGAGTAGAACTCCATTTTATAAAAAAAACACATTTTCTTTATCCAGTCTCCAGTTGATGGGCATTTGGTCTGTTTCCAAGTTTTAGCTATTACAAACTGTGCTGCTATGAACATGGGTGCACATATATCACTGTGGTATCATTCTTTTAATTCTTTGGGGAAGATACCCAGCAGGGGAATAGCTGGGTCAAATGGGACTTCCAGTTCTAGTTCTTTGAAGTATCTCCACACTGATTTCCACAGTGGTTGCCCCAGTCTACACTCCCACCAGCAGTGGAGCAGGGTTCCTCTTTCCCCACAGCCCCACCAGTATTTGTTACTGGTTGATTTCATGATAGCAGCCATTCTTTCTGCAGTGAGGTGGAATCTCAGTGTTGTTTTCATTTGCATCTCTAGAATGACCAGTGATGTTGAACATTTTTTCATGTATTTATTTGCTATTTCTACTTCTTTGTCTGAGAAATGTTTGTTCATTTCAGATGCCCATTTTTGGATTGGGTCTTTAAATTTAGGAGGTCTGATCTTTTTAAGTTCTTTATAGATTCGAGATAGTAGACCTTTGTCTGAGGAAGAGCAGGTGAAGATTTTTTCCCACATTGTGGGTTATCTCTTCACACTGCTGGTGGTTTCTCTTGCTGTGCAGAAGCTTTTTAATAAGAAGAGCTCCCACTTGTTGATTGTTTGTGCTAGTTCACGGGCAACTGAGGTTTTCTTCATAAAATCTTTTTTTACACCAATGTCTTCAAGAGTTCTACCTAGGGGCTGGGGATTTAGCTCAATAGTTCCGCTGCCTGCCTCGCAAGGACAAGGACCCGAGTTCAATCTCCAGTACAAAAAAAAAAAAAAGTTCTCTCTAACTTCTGTTCCAGCCAGTTCAGCGTGTCTATTTTAATATTTAGATCTTTAATCCATTTCAATTTTAGTTTAGTGCATGGAGAGATATAGGTCTAGTTTTAATCTTTGGCAAATTGAAACCCAATTTTTCCAGCACCATTTATTAAAGAGGCTATCTTTCCTCCTGTGAGGGTGTTTGGCTCCTTTATTGAAGATGAGATGGCTGAGTGTGTCTGGTGTTGTTTTTGCAAATTCTAATGTGTTCCGCTGGTCTGCAGGTCTGTTTCTTTGCCAGTACCATGCTGTTTTTATCACAGTAGCTTTGTAGTAGAGTTGCAGGTTGGGGATTGTGATACCCCCTGCCATGTCTCTGTTACCTAGAATTGCTTTTGCCATTCTGGGTCTCTTCTTGTTCCAAATGAATTTTTGGATTATTTTCTCAAGGTCTGTGAAGTATGCTGCTGGGACCTCAATTGGAATTGCATTGAATCTATACAGCAGTTTTGGAAGTATGGCCATTTTCACTATATTGATCCTTCCTACCCAGGAGCAGGGAATGTCTGTCCATTTTCTGATATCATCTTCAATCTCTTTTTTCAGAGTGCTATAGTTTCCTAGTATGAGTGGGGTGTGTGTGTTGCTGGTGCCCATGCAGCTCACCTCCTCTGTGCTGGGAGCAGTACTACAGTAGCTCAGAAGCCTCCTCTTGTGCACTGGGAGCTGTGATATGGCAGCCCAGAAGCCTCCTCCTCTGTTCTGGGAGAGGTGGAATGGTGGCCTAGAAGCCTTCTCCTCTGCATATGGAACAGTGCTACAGCAGCCTGGAAGCCTCTTCCTCTGCCCTGGGAGTGGTGGTAACTTCTTTAAATGTCTTGTAGAATTCAGCAGTGAATCCATCAGGACCTGGACTTTTCTTTGTTGGTAGATTTTTAATTACATTTTCAATTTCACTGATTGTAATTGAGGTATTTAGACTTTTTATATCTTTGTTCAACTTTGGTAATTCATATGTATCTAGAAACCTGTCCATTTCTTCTGCACTTTCCATTGTATTAGAGTACAGATTCTCGAAGTAGGTACTGATGATCCTCTGGATTTCTGCTGGATCTGTTGTGAGTTCACCTTTTTTGTTCTTAATTGCATGGATTTGAGCCTCTTCTTTCCTTTTACTGATAAGGTTGGCGAAAGGTTTATCGATTTTATTTATTCTTTCAAAAAAACCAACTCTTTGATACATTGATTTTTTGTATTATTCTCTTAGTCTCCATTGCATTGATTTCTGCTCTGATCTTTATAATTTCTTGTCTTGTATGAGCTTTTGGTTTGTTATGCTCTTCTTTTTCTAGGAGCTTGAGGTTCTGCATTAGGTTGTTTACTTGAGCTTGCTCTATTTTCCTAATATGGGGATTCATTGCTAAGAATTTCCCTCATAGAACTGCTTTCATTGTGTCCTATAGATTCCTGTATGTTGTACTGGCAATATTATTTACTTGTAGAAACTGTCTAATTCCTTCTTTAATTTCCTCTGTGACCCATTGGTTGTTCGGTAGAGTGTTATTCAATTTCCATGTGTTTTTGCAGTTCTTGTGGTTTCTTATGCTATTGATCTCCAATTTTATTGCACTATGGTCTGATAATATTGATAGAGAAAATTTAAACTATAGGTTAGTTATTAAGGTAGCTGAAGTAGAATAAGTAATGCATTCCTTTAAGATTTACCTTTCCCATAACTCTTGTTGTTTAAGGTGATGGCTAACTGACCCTTTGACCTGTAACCTAGCTGTAGATAACATTTAACCTGGACAAAAACAAAGTAAAAATGTTTGGGTAGTTTACATTGTATGTGTTTAAAGTGCCATCTGTTTGTCATATGTCTGTGATTATAACCATTAACAGGAACTAGTTATGAAAAGGGAAACAGAAATTTTACTAAGACCACCAGGAATGAGGTAATGGCTAAAAGAAGATATAAAAGGAAATGTTAAAACAAAGGATAGTGCAGACTTTGACCCAACCAGTTTCTGGTGGTCCTGCCTACTTGCAAGTAAACTTTTATTATCTTACCTGAATTCTGTGTCTCCATGTATTTCTTTCCGTGATTCTGGAACATTTGGTTTCCTGATCGGGAATTGGGAAAGAAGTGGCCCTTTTGGGCATTGGCCCAAACTCCACTGGAGGGAGCAGATCTCCACCTCCTTGAGGGGAATGGCATGCCCCTGGGACTAATTTCCTAGGCTCCCCAACAGGACACAGAGACCTGCTTGCCAGTTGCAGATTGCCTGAACCTGAGATGGAAGATGACAGAAGGAGGGCTGCTGCTGTTGGTGTCTCATCTGTCTCTTTCCTTTGCTGGGTGAGAAACCCTGGGAAACCCCCTAGTCATTAACTTTTGGTTTCATTTTTATTTTATTTGGTGTTCTGTAACTTTGGGCAAGTATAGCACAGGGACCTGATCACCCCTTGTGCTTTGCCATTTGGGAAGGTAGCTCCTTCCATTTGTTCTGAACATAGGGGGCCACCAGGAGGGAATGTAATAACTTCTGAATGAATGAATGAATGAGTCTTTGGTTAGGAGAGTGAGAATAACAAGCCACAAAACTTTATAGGCAGTCTTGTCCGTGCACCAAGACAAAGGAGGGGGCATGTATGTTTAAAAAGCCCTTCCCATGTCACGGAGTTTGCGTGTGGTCTGTCCCGCAGTTCTCTGGTCACCTTTAACAAAGGCACAACAGTGAGCTTAAGCGACAGCCCACCTCAGCCTGAACGGACCTTAAAGTGGCCAAGAGGCCCACAGCCAGGCAGGTGAGCAAGTGATCGCCCCCCTTTGTTTGTCTTGCCTCACTGTACAAGGGTGGGATTATCTGTGATCATGGGAAACACGAAAACCAAATGAACTGTATTGGATTGTATGATTCAGAATTTTGATAAAGGATTTGTGGGAGATTTGGGGTAAAATTGTAACCAAAATCCTTAAAGAAATTTTGTGAATTGTCTTGGCCACAATTGGTATCTGAATGGCCACCAGAGAGAACTATAGACCTAAAGAAAGTCAGACAGGTATGGAATAAAGTAACCAGTCAGAGACAAGTGAATGAATTTCCATATATAGACACTTGGTTGGACCTGTGTAGAAGGCCACCACCCTGGCTCCAGGCTTATGTCTTAGGAAACATATCAGCTTGCTTTGTATTAAAGAAAAAAGGAGAGGATCTAGATCAGGAAGATATGTTAGACTCTCCATCTCCCCATAGAGGAAGGTCAACTGAGGTTAATGCTCCACCACCATTAGAGGCAGGGAATGTCCTGTCTCAGCTCCCTGGGACAGCATCATCCATCCCAACAGCTCACAGAACTAGATCAGCAGACCCAGCAGCGACCTTCCAGATGCCATTAAGAGAATACCCATCAGAAGGAGGCATGATTCATCTACACCAAACTTTTAGTTCCTCTGATTTGTTGAATTGGAAGAGAAGCACTCCTTCTTTTACAGAGGATTCATCTCACATGTTACACTTATTTGATTCCATTTTCACAACCCATCGTCCTAATTGGGAGGACTGTAAAGAACTTTATAGAGCCTTGTTAAGTACTGAGGAAATACAAAGGATTCTAGGAGGAATTAAAAAGATCAATGCCCCTAGAATGCTGGGTGATACACAGAATCCAGATGCTTGGCATGAACAGCAATTCCCAGTCAATGTGCAGCCTGATTGGGATCCCAATAACCAAGCAGGCCAGGAAAACTTGAGAAATTATCAGACAGCCCTTTTAGCAGGAATGCGGGCTGCAAGTAAAAGACCTACTAATATGATTAAAGTGTCAGAGACCCAGCAGGAGCTGAATGAGAGCCCTGAAAAATTTTATAAGTGGCTTTGCAAGGTCTACCAAATGTATGCACTGTTTGACCCAGCAGTTCCAGAAAACCATCAGCTAATTAACACAACTTTTGTAACCCAGTCAGCACCAGGCATTAGAAAGAAAATCCAAAGGCAGGAGACTTGGGAAGGCATGAATATAACACAATTATTGCAATTAGCTAGGAAATTGTATGTGAATAGAGAAACAGTGAAAGAGAAAGAGAGGGCCAGGAAGGAAGATGAGCGGGATCAAAAGAGAGCTTCATTATATAGTAGTAGCTATGGGAGCCAAGGAAGAGAAGGAAAAAGAAACACAAGGAACAAAAGTAGGAGGAAGACAGAAGAAAGGTTTTTGGCGTGAGGACTTGGAATTTGTCCAGTGTGTATATTGCAGAGAAAAAGGACACTATAAAAACAAGTGCCCCAAGCTCAAAGAAAAGAGAAAACAGGACCCGAAAGAGAGGAGAGGTGCCAGCACGCTAATGCCCATGATGGAGGATAGTGACTGAGACAGAACAGGCTCAATGCAGTTAGGGCCCTGTGAGCCCATGGTCAGTGTAAAAATAGGGGGGGCAGAATGTGTCCTTTATGGTAGATAGTGGCGCAGGACATTCAGTAGTAACCGCTGCAGTTGCCCCTCTGAGTGGAAAGTGCATACAAGTAATAAGTGCCACTGGGACTTCAGAAAAGCTCCAGTTCTGCTATGAGAGGACATGTGAAATTGGAGGACATAAAGTAAAGCATGAATTCTTATATATGCCAGAGTGCCCTATTCCCTTACTAGGAAGAGATTTGTTATCTAAATTGGGAGCTACAATAACTTTCACCCAATGGGGAAATGCATCCCTGCATTTAGATCCAGGAAAAGATCTCATCATGATGGTAACAACTAAAAGAGAGGATGAATGGGAGTGTTACAATGTGAATGATGTTTGCCAGGCTCCTCAAGAATTAAGAACTATGTTTCCTGGAGTATGGGTAGAAGAGTCATCCCCAGGGTTAGGTAAGAATTAAGACAATTTGGCCCCCATTGCTGTAAAACAATACCCGATGTCCAGGCAAGCCCAAATTGGAATTAAACCCCATATCATGAGATTAAAGGAATTTGGACTTATTAGAGAATGTAAGCCACCTTGGAACACCCCTTTGCTGCCTGTTCAGAAACCTGATGGGGACTATAGACCAGTGAAAGATCTATGGGCTGTAAATGACAGAGCAGTGACACTGCACCCAGTGGTCCCTAACCCTTATACTTTGTTGGGTCTAATACCCCCAGAGGCAGCATGGTTTACTTGTTTGGACTTAAAAGATGCCTTCTTTTGCCTTTGTATTGCTCCCCTTATTCAACCCATCTTTGAATTTGAATGGGAGGACCCAGATGATGGGAAAAAGACTCAGTTTACTTGGACCAGATTGCCACAGGGATTTAAAAACTTGCCCACACTTTTCTGGGAAGCCCTAGCCAAGGACTTGCTTGACTTCCCCATAGAACAATATAGCTGTGTCCCACTGCAGTATGTGAATGACTTACTGTTATGCAGCTCAACTCAAGAACAGTGCTGGGAAGGCACCAAAAAGTTGTTGCTGCACTTACAAGAAACTGGATATAAGGTATCATGGGAGAAAGCCCAGATTTGTGTACAGCATGTTAAATATTTAGGATTTTAAATAACAGGGCATGCGTTGCCTAGGAAATGAAATGTTATCAGTGCCATCCCTAAGCCCCAAACAAAGAAACAGCTGAGAAGGTTTCTTGGGGCAGCAGGCATCTGTAGAACTTGGATTCGGGGTTTTGCAGAAATCTCTAAAGCCCTGTATGAAGCCCTAAATGGACAGGAGGAGAATCATCTGCATTGGACTGTAGAACAGGAGGAAACTTTTAAGAAATTAAAATTGACTTTGGCAGCTGCCCCAGCCCTAGGCATACCATATGTAAAGTGGCCTTTTACTTTATATGTGACTGAGAAAAACCATGTGGCCCTTGGAGTGTTGACCCAAGAAATAGGCCCATGGAGTCAACCAGTGGCATATTTGTCTAAGAATTTAGATCCAGTAGTAAAAGGGTGGCCTCCTTGTCTTTGGGCCTTAGCAGCTTCAGTTCTGTTGATCCCAGAAGCAGACAAGCTGACTTTAGGTCAGGAACTAACTGTGCAGGTTCCACACGTGGTCCTAGAACTGCTGAACACAAGGGGGCATCATTGGCTCACAAATAATTGGGTTACTCAGTATCAAGCCCTTCTCTGTGAGAACCCCTGCTTGTGGTTTATTCCTGTAAAAACTTTAAATCCTGCTACCTTTTTGCCCTCAGTGACAGGCCCTCCCGATCATGACTGCTTGAGTGTCACTGATGAGCTCTTTTCCAGCTGCCCTGACTTGCAAATGGCACCCTTGTCCAATGCTGACCTCGTTCTGTTCATGGATGGGAGCAGCTTCATGGAAGATGGGGTTCATCATGCTGGATATGCAATAACCACGAAGGATAAGGTGATCCTAGTCGTAGCCCCTTCCTTTTGACTGGTCGGCACAATGGGCTGAGCTCTGGGCACTCATACAGGCATTCCAATGGCCAAAGGGTAAAAAGGTAAATATATATATACCGACTCTCGCTATGCATTTGCTCCATGGCATGATTCATTGAGAGTGAGGTCTTCTCACAGCAGAAGGGAAGCAAATCAAGAATAGGCAGGAAATCATACAGTTGCTAGAGACAGTGTGGGAATCTAACAAAGTCGCAGTAATACATTGCTCAGGACATCAGAAAGGCAAAGACTTCATTGCACAAGGTAACAATAAAGCTGACGCTGAAAGCCAAGAGACAACACACTCAAAGCCCTGCTCTCACTATTCTGGAGGCTGGTGAGTCAATGCATGGCTGAAGAATGGGAGCGCTGGGAAAGGCAGCATGGATTCTTGTACTATGCCAGATCACTACTGCTCTGAGTTTCTTTGTTTTTGAACTGTGACTGTTTAAGCCTAGTGATGAAAATTTTGATGAAAAATATGTAACTTTTAAAATGGTAAAATGGGAACCGGAACACTATCCTTTTATGCTGCTCTTTAATGCCTGCCTAAAGGAACATTATGGGAAACCTGGGGTAACTTCTGACTGTGGGGGCTATTCTAATGAGAAATTATATTGCAAAGAGAAAACACAAGTTTGGATCAATGGCTCCCTTGTTGGACAAGCCACTGGTAATTGTAATAATTGTAAACATGGTCAATGTAATCCTATATCTATGTATCTGTCAGCCCCATGGAATCCTATTTGGTTGCAAGGAATGGTGTATCAGGTTTATATAGGGTACCAGTATACCACTAGACATGGGCCCCAAAAGATAAAATGGTGGACATTGCAAATTAAAAAGATATGGGAGGGCCGGAGATTTAGCTCAGTGGTTCCAGCGCCTGCCTCACAAGCCCAAGGTCTCAAGTTCAATCCCCGGTACCAAAAAAAAAGAAAAAAATAATAATAGAATTTAAAAAGATATGGGAAACTGTTCCCCTTGAAGTAGGAAAAACCCCTGCTCTCCAAGAAATCTAAGCCATGCTAAAATGGCATCTCTGAAATTACACAAGAATAGATATAATAAATTTAATTAATAGTAGCCATACATTGCTCATGTAGGCAGATGAGAAGTTGGCACTGGACTGTTGTGTGCCCTTTTAAATTTGATGACTTATGAAGCTATATGTATCTATACTAATTTGACTCTCAATACCACTAGGACAGCTATGCATTCACTTTTGAACTATCCTTCCAGGGTTATTGGAAATGGAACATGTTTTCTCAGGGGACAAAGAAATAGTGAGATAAATAATGCTTGTGCAAACTTAGTCCTGTTAAAAAAGAAAATAATTATGTGGCACCAAATGGGACCTTCTTCATCTGTAAGGATAGTGTACAAGGTGATCTTAGGAAAAATCACCACAATATGTGCTCTGGGAATTCTAATCCCAAATTTATTTGTTTATACTCCAACAGCCATGAGGAGGGTACCTTTACAAATCACCTCCCCAATGCAATTAACTCAGACAAAGAGAGACCCAGTGGTGCTGCCTATCCTAGCTGGCCTTGCAATCGTGAGGAGTCACTCTAGGAGTGACAGCCATTGGCCTAGGACAAAACAGTATATTTCCTTAGGGCAAGAGATTAAAAAATGGTCTTGAGGAAATCCGAGACCCAGTTCAGGCCTTAGAAATCCAGTTAGATTTTTAGCCAATGTTGTGCTACAGAATAGGCATGCTCTCGATTTGCTAACAGCCCAGAAAGGAGGGACTTGCTTATTCGTTGGTGAAGAATGTTGTTATTATGTTAATGAATCTGGTGTAGTATAAGAATCACTAAACTGAAAGATCAGATCAAGGCTCTTGGTGAGGAATTTGGTATGGGAGACCTGTCCTATGGGATTAATTTTGCTTGAGCAGGATGGAAAACTTGGATAGGACCTCTTCTGAGTCCCCTTCTTGTTATAATATTAGTATTAATGTTTGGTCCTTGTGTTATTCAATGGATCTCAAGATTTATACAGCAGCATATTGCTGCTGCTCAACATTATCAAATGATGCTAATAAGAAATGTAGATAAATTAGATAAAACATATTATGGATAGAAGAATCATCCTGAATCAGACAAAGGGAGGAATGATAGAGAAAATTTAAACTATAGGTTAGTTATTAAGGTAGCTGAAGTAGAATAAGTAATGTATTCAAGATTTACCTTTCCCAAAACTCTTGTCGTTTAAGGTGATGGCTAACTGACTCTTTGACCTGTAACCTAGTTGTAGATAACATTTAACTTGGACAAAAACAAAGTAGAAATGTTTGTGTAGTTTACAATGTATGTGTTTAAAGTGCCATCTGTTTGTTATATGTCTGTGACTATAACCATTAACAGGAATTAGTTGAAAAAAGGAAACAGAAATTTTACTAAGACCACCAGGAATGAGGTAATGGCTAAAAGAAGATATAAAAGGAAATGTTAAAACAAAGGATGGCACGGACTCTGACCAGACCAGTTTCTGGCGGTCCTGCCTGATTGCAAGTAAACTTTTATTATTTTACCTGAATTCTGTGTCTCTGTGTATTTCTTTCTACAATTCCGGAATATTATACAGGGGGTAACTTCAATTCTTTTACATTTACTTAGACATGTCCTATGAGTTAGAATGTGATTTATTTTGGAGAATGACCCATGTGCAGCTGAAAAGAATATGTATTCTAATTTTGTGGAGTGGAACACTCTGTAAACATCTATTAAGTCCATTTGTTCAATAGCTTGGTTCAGTTCTAGAATTTCGTTGTTAATTTTATGTCTAGATGATCTGTCTATTTGTGATAGTGGGGTATTGAGGTTACCCACTCAATTGTATTAGTGTTTATTTGGTTTTTCATGTCCATTAATATTTGTTTTGTATAGTTGGGGGCATTCATATTTGGTGCATATATATTTAGGATTGTCATCTCTTCCCCTTGGATTGCTCCCTTCACAAGAATGTAGTGACCATCTTTGTCTCTCTTAATTAGTTTTGGTTTGAAATCTACTTTGTTTGCAAATAAGATTGCTACCCCTGCTTTCTTCTGGGTTCCTGTGGCATGGAGAACTGTTTTCCATCCTTTTACTTTCAGTGTATGAATTTCTTTTTGAGTTAGGTGTGTTTCTTGTATATAGCATATTGTTGGATTTTGCTTCTTAATCCATTCTGCCAGTCTATTTCTTTTTATTGGTGAATTGAAGCCATTAACACTGATGTTTATAATTGACAGATATTGACTTATCCTTATCATGATGTTTTACTGTTGTTGGCTCTTATATTTCTTGTTTTTCTCCCCCTTTCCCTTTAGTTTCTTTTTTTTTTTTTTGGTACCAGGGATTGAACTCAGGTCCTTGCGCTTGCAAGGCAGGCGGTGAAACCACTGAGCTAAATCCCCGGCCCCTCCCTTTAGTTTCTTGCCTTGGCTGGTGGCTTTCTTCTGTTGGTCCTCATTGAGTTTTGACCTTCGTTGTCTTTTTCTAGGATATTGCTTAGAATTGTTTGGAGTGCTGATTTGCTGTTCATGAAATTTCTCAGGTGTTTTTTGTTGTGGAAGCATCTAATTTCTCCATCGATTTTGAAAGATAATTTTGCAGGATATAACAGTCTAGTGTGGAAGTTATTTTCTCTTAGGGCTTGAAATACTTCACTCTAGGCTCTCCTTGACTTAAGGGTTTGTGTTGAGAAGTCTGCTGTGATTCTGATGGGGTTTCCTTTGTTGGTGATTTGTTTCTTTTCTCTAACTGCCTGTATGATTTTGTTCTTCTATTGGGTTTCTGGGATCTTGACTGTTATATGTCTAGGTATAGATTTTTTTTTTTTATCGTGGCTAGTTGGAATGCTATATGCCTCACTTATCTGTATGTCCAATTCTTTACTTCTGTCTGGAAAGTTTTCTACTATTACTTCTGTGAACAGTTTCTTTATGTCAATTGTAATTTCTCCTGCTTTTTTTGTGAAGTCCTATCAGTCTTATGTTATTCTTCTTTGCATTATCTAGCAGCTACTGGATTGATTTCTTGTGGTTCCTTATTATATTGAAGAAATCTCTGTTTTTGTGGTCATTTATCTCAATCCTGTCTTCTATATCTGATATTCTATCTTCAGATTCCCTTAATCTGCTGTGCATACTTTCAATGGAGTTTTTTTTTTTTTTATCTCCTGGACATCTGTTTGAATCTGTTTCATGCTTTCCATTTCTTTCTTATGCTGGGCATTCATGGCTTCCAGAATGTTTCTGAGTTCATCTATTTTTTTTTTTTATCTGCTTCTGTTCTAGAGCCTTCTGTAGTTATCTGGGAAAGTATTTCTGTCTTGAATTTTTCTACAGCCTCATTCATCTGTTTTGTTACTTCCTGTGCTATCAGTTCAGGGTGTCCAGGTGGTTTATTATCAGAGTTTTCCACCTTGTTTCCCTCAGAATTTGCCTTTGGTGGGCTGGAAGTCTGGGTTTGTGCCTTGGTTAAATATTTTATCATTTCTATTTTTGTTGTTGGTACTGTCCTTGGTTTAATTCCTGGGTTGATACTTTGAAGTTGCTTAACATAAGTATCTTTGTTGTTTGTATTTAGAACCCTCATGGAATGAATGCATCTCAGAGATGTCTTCCAGATATAGCTTGTCTTTGGGTTTTGAGTCTCTAATGACTCTAAATCTATCCCATTTTCATTATTCCAGGAAGGACAACTGGTTAGATCAGTCACAACACCTCAGCCCAAGTGATATAATCAGCAACACCATAGCATCAAGTACCTCTGAGAAAATGACAATTTGTGGTCATTATTAATCTAACACTTTTAACTGTGTGAATTAAATCAAAATCAAGGCCCACCCCAACATATGTTTGTAATGAATAAACTCTTCAATATAGGAACTTTACCCTTCAGGATGGGGAGTTAGAAGCAGTTGGGGAGGGAGGGATAGGTAGGTAGAAGGATAGGGGAAGGTTGGCAGTGAGGCCAGAGGACACAGGCAAGAGAAGGAAAAAGAGAAGAAAAGAAAAATACAGTAGAAATCTGAATTAGGGCCAGAACAGGAACAAAAAGAGAGATGAAGAACTATGTGGGACAGCAAGAGAGTGAGTATTAGAGAGAAAGGAAAGAGAAAAGAAACAAAAAAAGAAGAGAAAAATAAAAATTTGAAAAGAAAAGGGAAAATTAAAAATAAGAGCCAAAAAATAATTTTGAAAATCACAAAAAATAAAAATGAAAATGAAGGCCTCCTTGAGGGTGTGTCTCTGCTATCACAATAGACAATGTGGGCAGCAGTGTGTAGATATAAGACAATGAGTCTCAGCAACCCAGTCACAGACCTGTGGGATTCAGGCAGATTTCTGGCTGCAAGTCCCAAGTTGAGCTCCCTGTCCTCCTGCAGGGTTAAACTCTGCAAGGTTCTACTGCAGGTTCCAGCTGCCCTTCCCCTTAAGATAGTAGAGGCTCTAATGGGAGGTGAGATCCCTCCAATTTACCAAGTAAGGTGGTCTAGTGTCCCCTGTGCCTTTGTAATGTGGAACCAGGTAGTAGCAGAACCAGGTGGCCATTGGCACTGGGTGGGGGGTGGTGCAGGTGCCTGTGTGGCTAAGTGGGTCACCACCGTGAGTGTGGCAATTGGTGAGGGGTCCTAACCTTCTGGCTGGTCACTGGTGGGTGTGGTGTGAATTGGATGGAGCGGGGCTCCCAGTGGCCAGGGACCTCCCTCTCTGGTAGGCTAAGTGGGTTGCCACCATGGGCCTAATCTATTTCTTTCAGTTGGTGAGTTGAGGCCATTAACATTGATGGTTATAACAGATATGTATTGGGTTATCCTTGTCACGTTATTTTCCTGTTGTTGGCTCTTTTATTTTTTATTTTCCCCCCACTCCCTTTAATTTCTTTCCTTGCCTGGTGGATTTGCTCTGTTGTGTCTTATGGAGTTGGGACCTTCATTGTCCTTTTTGAGGATTTTGTTTAGAATTGTTTGGAGTGCTGATTTGGAATTCATGAAGTTTCTCCGGTGTTCTTTGTCATGGAAGCATCTTATTACCCTATCAATTTTGCAAGATAGTTTTGTAGGATCAGTCTAGGTTGGAGGTTGTTTTCTTTTAGGGCTTGATATACCTCATTCCAGGCTCTCCTTGACTTGAGGGTTTGTGTTGAAATGTCTGCTGTGATTTTGATGGGCTTTCCTTTGCACGTTTTTTTTTTTTTTCTCTAACTGCTTGTAGTATTTTGTTCTTCTGTTGGGTTTCTGGAATCTTGACTATTATATGTCTAGATGTAGATTTTTTTTTTGGTCAAGGCTAGTTGGAGTCCTATATGCCTCACTTATCTGTATGTTAAATTCTTTTTCTCTGCTTGGGAAGTTTTCTGTCATTAATTCTGTGAACAGCTTTCTTTATGTATTTGTACTTTCTCCTGCTTTTTCATGGACTCCTATCAGTCTTATATTATTCTTCTTTGCATCATCTAGGAGCTGTTGGATTGATTTCTCATGGTTCCTTACTATTTTTTTTGGGGGGGGTAGTGGGGATCAAACTCAAGACCTTGTGCTTTTGAGGCAGGTGGCGGAACCACTGAGCTAAATCCCCAGCACACCTTACTATTTTTAAGAGATGTCTCTTTTCATGGTCACTGACCACCATCCTGTATTCTGTATCTAATATTCTGTCTTCAGATTGGCTCAGTCTGCTTTATATGCTTTAAATAGAGTTTTTAATCTTCCAGATATCTGTTCGAATCTGTTTCATGGATTCCATTTCTTTCCTATGGTGGGCATTCATTGTTTCCATTTCTTTCCTATGTTGGGCATTCATGGTTTCTATCATGGTCTAGAACTCATCTATTTTTTAAATCTGTTTCTGTTCTAGTCTCTAATCATGGCTTTCATTCTGCTTACCATTTCTGTAGTTATCTGCGAGATTATTTCTGTTCTGAAATTTCTAGAGCCTCATTCATCTGTTTTGTTACTTCCTGTGCTATCAGTTCAGGGTGTCCAGGTCATTGATTATCAGACTATTCCACTTCATTTCCCCCAGAATTTGCCTTTGGTGGGCTGGAAGTCTGGGTTTGTGCCTTGCTTAAATATCTTATCATTTCTAATTTTGTTGTTGGTACTGTCCTTGGTTTAATTCCTGGGTTGATACTTTGATATTGCTTATTGTAAGTATCTTTGTTGCTTGTATTTAGAACACTTATGGAATGATTGCTTCTCAGAGATGTCTTCCAGATATATCTGGTCTTTAGGTTTTGAGTCTCTAATGACACTGAAACTATTTCATTTTCATCACACCAGAAAGGACAACTGATTAGATCAATCACAACACCTTAGCCCAAGTGATGCAATAAGCCACACAATAGCATCAACCACAGCTTGGAAAATAACAATTTGCAAAAGAGTGCAGAAGATCATACACCCTGACCAAGTGGGATTTAGCCCAAGCATGCAGGGATGGTTAACATACACAAATCAATAAATGTAATACAGTATATCAATAGAGCCAAGGACAAAAACCATATGATCATCTCAATAGATGCAGAAAAAGCATTTGACAAAATCTAACCTGAATTTATGATAAAAACCCTATAAAAATTGGAATAGACAGTCTCTACTTCAATCTGATAGAAGCCATCTATTAAAAACCAACAGCCAATGTCATACTAAATGATCAAAAACTGAAATTCTTCACACTAAAATCAGGAACAAGACAAGGATGTCCACTATCACCACTCCTGTTCAATAGAGTCTTGGAAACATTAGCCGCAGCAATTAGAGAAGAGAAAGAAAAAAAAGGAATAAAGACAGGAAATGAAGAAGTCAAATTGTCATTATTTGCAGATGACATGATACTCTATATAGAAAATCCCAAGAACTCCACCAAAAGTTTTCTAGACTTAATAACCAAATTCAGTAAAGTAGCTGGATACAAGGTCAACACACAACAATCAATAGCTTTCCTCTATATAAACAACAGACTCACTGAGAGAGAAATAGTGCAAATAATTTCTTTCACAATAGCATCCAAAAAACTGAAATACCTAGGAATCAACCTAATGAAAGAAATCAAAGACCTCTTCTCTGAAAACTATCACACTCTGAAAAGAGTGATAGAAGACAATATCAGAAAATGGAAAGACATCTCTTGCTCCTGGGTAGGAAGAAACAATACAGTGAAAATGGTCATACTTGCAAAACTGCTATATAGATTCAATGCAATTCCAATTGAAATTCCAGCAGCATACTTCACAGATCTTGAGAAAACAATCCAAAAATTCATTTGGAACAAGAAGAGACCCAGAATAGCAAAAGCAATTCTAGGCAACAGAGACATGGCAGAGGATATCACAACCCCCAACTTGAAACTATGATAAACTGTGATAAAAACAGCATGGTACTGGCAAAGAAACAGACCTGAGGATCAGTGGAACACATTAGAAGATGCAGAAACAACTCCA
This sequence comes from Heterocephalus glaber, assembly GCF_053883595.1. Lineage (NCBI taxonomy): Eukaryota > Metazoa > Chordata > Mammalia > Rodentia > Bathyergidae > Heterocephalus > Heterocephalus glaber. Next base: position 16,815,786 of record NW_028258156.1, on the reverse strand, counting down.
GACACACTCAGCCACCTCATCTTCAACAAAAGAGCCAAACATCCTCACTGGAGGAAAGATAGCTTCTTTAATAAATGGTGCTGGAGAAATTGGGTTTCAACTTCCCAAAGATTAAAACCAGACCTATATCTCTCACCATGCACTAAACTAAAATTGAAATGGATTAAAGATCTAAATATTAAAACAGAAATGCTGAACCTGCTGGAACAGAGGTTATGTAGAACTCTTGAGGACATTGGTGTAGGAAAAGATTTTACGAACAAAACCTCAGTTACCCATGAGCTAGCACAAAACAATCAACAAGTGGGATCTCTTCTTATTGAACAGCTTCTGCACAGCAAGAGAAATGACCAACTATGAAAAGACAACCCACGATGCTGGAAAAAATTTTCACCTGCTATTCCTCAGACAAAGGTCTACTATCTCGAATCTATAAAGAATTTTAAAAAATCAGACTTCCCCAATTTAAAGACCCAATCCAAGAATGGGCATCTGAAATGAACAGAAATTTCTGACATAGAAGTAGAAATAGCAAATAAACACATGAAAAAATGTTCAACATCACCGGTCATTCAAGAGATGCAAATGAAAACAATGCTGTGATTCCACCTCACCCCAGAAAGAATGGCTGCTATCATGAAATCAACCAATAACAAATGCTGATTTGGCTGTGGGGAAATCACTATGGAGATACCTCAAAGAACTAGGGCTGGAAGTCCCATTTGACCCAGCTATTCCCCTGTTGTGTATCTTGCCTCCAAAATTAAAAGAATAATACCACAGTGATATATGTGCCCCCATGTTTATAGCAGCACAATTTGTAATAGCTAAAACTTGGAAGCAGCCCAATTGCCCATCATCTGGAGACTGGATAAGGAAAATGTGTTTTTTTTATAAAATGGAGTACTACTCAGCCATAAAAAATGAGAAATTAGGGACATTTATAGCTAAATGGATGCACATTGAGGCAATACTCTTAAGTGAAATAAGTAGGACACACATATGTAAATACTGAATAGTTTCTCTAGTGTGAGAAACTGAAAGTGTAAATAAGGACTAAAAAGTATAATAGATAATGTGAAATAGGAAGAAAAGGGGCAAAGGGGAAGGGGAAGTGGGAGGGGTAGAGGAAAGGAAAGAAGGGAATGGAATTAATATGAGAAAATGAAAAAATGGAAGCAAAGTCTTTGTAAATAGGGAGGGATGGAGGGGTGAAGGGAGGGCAGGGCAATGTGGAAAAAATAAGAACCAAGAGAAGTTTTGTAGAGGTGCAGATTTCCAATGATGAGTGTCATTATATTGTATACGTAAAATATACCAATAAAACTAGCTAAATAAAAAATGAAAATAACAATTTGTGGTAATTACTAATCTATCACCTTTAACTCTGTGAACTAAATCAAAATCGAAGACCAACACAGAACATGTTTATAGTGAATAAACTCTTCAATATATCAACTTTACCCTTCAGGTTGGGGACTTAGCAGGAGTTGGGGAAGGAGGGATTGGTAGGTAGAAGTATAGGGAAAGGTTAGTAGTGAGGCCAGAGGACAAAGGAAGATAACACAAATTTTAGGAAACTGTTGAAGACAAGAGGGAAAGACAGAATGAAAGAACAAAGATGTGAACAGAACAACCTATCAGCAGAAGGAGGGCTAGAAACTGTATTTATTTTCCTTTAAAACTAGTGTCAATTGAGAGAACGAAAAAGAGAACAAAAGAAAAAGAAAGAAGAAATTTGAATTAGGGCCAGGAAAAAATAATAATTTTGAGAATAACAAATAAAGAATTAAAATGAAGGGCCTCCTTCAGGGTATGTCTCTGCTGTCACAATAGACAATGTGGGCAGCAGTGTGCAGATATAAGTCCATGAGTCTCAGCAAGCCAGTAGCAGACCCATGAGATTCATGCAGATTTCTGCCTGCAAGTCCCAAGTCACACTCCCTGCCCTCCTGCAGGACTGAACTCTGCAAGGTTCTACTTTAGGTTCCAAGTGCCCTTCCCCTGAAGATCGTCCAGGTACTGATGGGAGGTGATGATCCCTCCAACTTACCAAGTACGGTGGTCTGGTGTGCCTTGATTACAAAGATTCTTTTCACTTTTCCAGTGGGCTTTGGTTTTTATCAAGGAGCCTGAGAGAGGCCCTCTTTCTGTTGTTCACTTCTGCTGTATCTTCTGGAGCTCAGGATAATGACCTTTATGACCCCCGGTGCTTCTGCATGTGGAACCAGGTACCTGTGCAGCCAGGTGGCCAGAGTCTGGGGGGCGGGGGGCTGGGGTGGTGCTGCAGGCCCCCACGTGGCTCCGCTCATCGCTCAGAGGCAGCTCCACGTGGATGAAGTCCTCACCCTCCCTCTCGCTAGTTGCTCAGAGGCAGGGGCACCACATCTTCTTTAACCAGTGTGCAGTTGATGGGCAATTGGGCTGTTTCCAAGATTTAGCTATTACAAACCGTGCTGCTATAAACATGGGTGAGCATATATCACTGTGGTATGATTCTTTTAATTCTTCATTTTTGAGTTGGGTCTTTAAATTTGGGGGGGTCTGAATTTTTTCAGTTCTTTATATATTCTAGATAGTAGTCTTTTGTCTGAGGTACAGCTGCTAAATTATTTTTCCCACATTGTAGGTTGTCTCTTAGCTCTGGTGGTCTTTTCTCTTACAGTGCAGAAGCTTTTTAATAAGCTGAGATCCCAGTTGATTTTTGTGCTAGTTCCTGTGCTACTGAGGTTTTGTTCATAAAGTCTTTTCCTATGCCAATGTTTTCAAGAGTTCTATCTAACCTATCTTCCAGAAAGTTTAGTGTTTCTGTCTTAATATTTAGATCTTTAATCCACTTCGATCTTAGTTTAGTGCATGGTGATAGGTATGGGTCTAGTTTTAATCTTTGGCAGGTTGAACTCTAGATTTTCCAACACCATTTATTAAATAGGCTATGTTTCCTCCAATGAGGGTGGTTGGCTCCTTTGTCAAAGATGAGGTGGCTGAGTATGTCTGGAGTTGTTTCTGCATCTTCTAATCTATTCCACTGATGCTTGGGTCTGTTTCTTTCCCAGTACCATGCTGATTTTATCACAGTAGCTTTGTAGTATAGTTTCAAGTTGGGGATTATGATACACCCAGTCATGTCTCTGTGGCCTGGAGTTGCTTTTTCTATTCTAGGCCTCTTCTTGTTCCAAATGAATTTTTGAATTATTTTCTCTAGTTCTGTGAAGTATATTGTTGGGATTTAAATTGGCATTGCATTAAATCTATATAGTAGTTTTGGAAGTATGGCCATTTTCACTATTTTGGCTCTTCCTACCCAGGAACAAGGGATGTCTTTCCATTTTCCTATATCCTCCTCAATCTCCTTTTTCAGAGAGCTGTAGTTTTCAGTGTAGAGGTCTTTTGCTTTCCTTGTTAGATTGATTCCTAGATATTTCATTTTTTTGGGTGCTATTGTAAAAGGAATTGTTTCCCTAGTTTCTCTCTCAGTGAGTCTGCTATTTGTGTATAAGAAGGTTATTGTTTTCTGAGTGTTGACCTTATATCCAGCTACTCTACTGAATCTGTCAATTAAGTCTAAAAGTCTTTTGGTGGAGTTTTTTTTTGGCTTCTATGTAAAGTATCATATCATCAGCAAGTAATGACAGTTTAACTTCTTCCTTTCCTATCTTTATTCCTTTTATTTCTTTCTCTTTTCTAATTGCTGTGGCTAATGTTTCCAGAACTGTATTGAACAGGAATGGTGATAGTGGGCATCTTTGTCTTTTTTCTGATTTTAGTGTGAAAGTTTTCAGTTTTTGACCATTTAGTATGATGTTGGCTGTTGGTTTTTCATAGATAGCCTTAATCAGGCTGAGATAAAGACCTTCTATTCCAACTTTCTGTAGGGTTTTTATCATGAATGGGTGTTGGATTTTGTCAAATGACTTTTCTGCATCTATTGAGATGATCATATTTTTTTTTTCCTTGAGTCTCTTAATATACTGTATTACTTTTATTGATTTACATATGTCGAACCATCCTTGTATCCCTGGGATAAATCCAACTTGGTCATGGTGTATGATCTTTTTGATGACTCTCTGTATTCTGTTTGCCAATATCTTATTGAGATATGTTTCTTTTTCTTTTCTTTTCTTTTTTGGTACCAGGAATTGATGCCAGTATCTTATTGAGGATTTTTGAATCTATGTTCATTAAGGAGATTGGCCTGTAGTTCTCCTTTTGGGTTGGATCTTTCCCTGGTTTTGGAATCAAAGTAACACTTGCTTCCAGGAATGAATTTGGAAGCCTTGTTTCCCTTTCAGTTTCCTTGATGAGTTTAAAGAGTAATGGTGATAGTTCTTCTTTAAATGTCTTGTAGAAATCAGCAGTGAAACCATCAGGTCCTAGGCTTTTCTTTGTTGGTAAATTTTTTATTATAGTTTCAATTTCACTCATTGTAATTGGGGTTTTTAGATTTTCTAAATCTTCTTCATTTAACTTTGGCAATTTGTATGTATCTTAAGAACCTGTCCATTTCTTCTGTGTTTTCCATTTTATTAGAGTATAGGTTCTTGAAGTAGGTATTGATGATCCTCTGGATTTCAGCTGGGTCTGTGGTGACATCACCTTTTTCATTCTTAATGGCATGGATTTGAGCCTTTTGTTTCATTTTTCTAATAAGGTTGGCTAAAGGTTCATCAATTTTATTTATTCTTTCAAAAAACCAACTCTTTGATTCATTGATTTTTTTTGGTATCGTTCTCTTAGTCTCCATTGCATTGATTTCTGCTCTGATCTTTATAATTTCCTCTCTTGTATGAGCTTTAGGTTTGTTATGCTCTTCTTTTTCTAAGAGCTTGAGGTTCTGCATTCAGTTATTTATTTGAGTTCTCTCTGTTTTCCTAATATGGGCATTCACTGCTATGAATTTCCTGCATAGAACTGCTTTCATTGTGTCCCACAGATTCCTGTATGTTGTACTGGCATTATCATTTACTTGTAGAAACTGTCTAATTTCTTCTTTAATTTCCTCTGTGACCCATTGGTTGTTCAGGATGGTGTTATTCAATTTCTACGTGTTTGTGGGGGTTTTGCAGTTTCTTATATTATTGATCTCCAATTTTATTGCACTATGATCTGATAATATACAGGGGATATCTTCAATTCTTTTACATTTACTTAGACACATCCTGTAAGCTAGCATGTGGTCTATTTTGGAGAATGACCCATGTGCAGCTAAACAGAATGTGTATTCTGATTTTGTGGGGTAGAACACTCTGTAAACTTTTATTAAGTGCATTTGTTCAATAGCTTGGTTCAGTTCTAGAATTTCATTATTAATTTTTTGTCTAGATGATCTGTCTATTCGTGATAGTGGGGTATTGAGGTCCCCCACTAGAATTGTATTAGTGTTTATTTGGTTTTTCATGTCCATTAATATTTGTTTTGTATAACTGGGGGCATTCATATTTGGTGCATATATATTTATGATTGTCATGTCTTCCTCTTGGACTGTTCCCTTCACAAGGATGTAGTGACCATCTTTGTCTCTCTTAGTTTTTGTTTGAAATCTACTTTGTCTGCAAATAAGATTGCTACCCCTGCTTTTTTCCAGGTTCCTGTGGCATGGAGAACTGTTTTCCATCCTTTTACTTTCAGTCTATGAATTTCTTTTTGAGTTAGGTGTGTTTCTTGTATGCAGCATATTGCTGGGTTTTGCTTCTTAATCCATTCTGCCAGTCTATTTCTTTTGATTGGTGAGTTGAGGTTATTAACATTGATAGTTATAATTGATAGATATTGACTCATCCTTGTCAGGATGTTTTACTGTTGTTGGCTGCTTTCTTATTTTTCTCCCCCTTTCCCTTTAGTTTCTTATTTGGCTTGGTGGCTTCCCTGTGTTGGACCTTATGGAGTTGTGACCTTCATTGTCTTTTTCTAGGATATTGCTTAGAATTGTTTGGAGTGCTGGTTTGCTGTTCATGAAATTTCTCAGGTGTTTTTTGTTGTGGAAGCATCTAATTTCTGTATCAATTTTGAAAAATGATTTTGCAGGATATAACAGTCTAGTTTGGAAGTTATTTTCTTTTAGGGATTGAAATACTTCACTCAAGGCTCTCCTTGATTTGAGACTTTGGGTTGAGAAATCTGCTGTGATTCTGATGGGCTTCCCCTTGTAGGTGATTTGTTTCTTTTCTCTAACTTCCAGTAGGATTTTGTTCTTCTGTTGGGTTTCTGAGATCTTGACTGTTATATGTCTAGATATAGATTTTTTTTGATTGTGGCTAGTTGGAGTTCTATATGCCTCAATTATCTGTATGTCCAATTCTCTAACTCTGTCTGGGAAGTTTTCTACTATTACTTCTGTGAACAGTTTTTTAATGTCAATTGTAATTTCTCCTGCTTTTTTGTGAACTCCTAGCAGTCTTATGTTATTCTTCTTTGCACCTTCTAGCAGCTGCTGGATTGATTTGTTGTGGCCCCTTACCATTTTTAAGAAATCTCTGTTTTCATGGTCCTTATCCTCAATTTTGTCTTCTATATCTGATATTCTATCTTCAGATTCCCTTAATCTGCTGTGCTTTCCGTGGAGTTTTTAATCTCCTGAATATCTGTTTGAATCTGTTTCATGGATTCCTTTTCTTATGCTGTGCATTCATGGCTTCTAGCATGGTTCTGAGCTCATCTATTTTTTTTTATGTGTTTCTGTTCTAGAGCCTCTTATGTCTTTCACTCTGCTCACCATCTCTGTAGTTATCTGGGAGATTATTTCTGCTTTGAATTTTTCTAGAGCCTCATTCATTTGTTTGGTTACTTCCTGTGCTATCAGTTCAGGGTGTCCATGTGGTTGATTGTATCAGACTTTTCCACCTCCTTTCCCCCGGAATTTGCCTTTTGTGGGGCGGAAGTCTGAGTTTGTGCCTTGCTTAAATGTCTTCTCATTTTTGTGTTTGGTACTGTCCTTGGTTTAATTCCTGGGTTGATACTTTGAAGTTGCTTAATGTAAGTATCTTTGTTGATGTATTTAGAACCCTTATGGAATGATTGCTTCTCAGACGTGTATTCCAGATTTAGATGTTCTTTAGGTTTTGAGTCTCTAATGGCTCTGAGGCTGTCTCATTTTCATTATACCAGGAAGGCCAACTGATTAGATCAATCACAGCACCTTAGCCCAAGTGATACAATCAGCAACACCACAGGATCAAGTACTGCTTAGAAAATGACAATTTGTGGTAGTTATTAATCTAACACCTTTAACTATGTGAATTAAAACAAAATCACGGACCAACCCAACATATGCTTATAGTGAATAAACTCTTCAATATAGCAACTTTACCCTTTGGGATGGATAGTTAGAAGGAGTTGGGGAGAGAGGGATAGGTAGGTAGAAGGATAGGGGAAGGTTAGCAGTGAGGTCAGAGGACACAGGCAAGAGAAGGAAAAAAAGAAGAAAAATAAAGAAGAAATATGAATTAGGGCCAGAACAGAAACACAAAGGGAGATGAAGCACAATGTGAGACAGGAAGGGAGCAAGGGAGAGAGAGAGAGAGAGAGAGAAAGAAAAGAGAAAAGAAAGAAAAAAGAGAAAAATGAAAATTTGGAAAGAGTAGAAAAAGAAGAAAAAAATTAAAAATAAGTGCAAAAAATAGTGATAATGGTGAATATAACAAATAAAAGATAAAAATGAAGGGCCTCCTTCAGGGTATGTCTCTGCTGTCACAATAGACAGACAGCATGGGCAGCCTTGTGCAGATATAAGTCAATGAATTTTAGCAAGCCAGTCGCAGACCTGTGAGATTCAGTCAGATTTCTGGCTGCAAGTCTCTAGTTGAGCTCGCTGTCCTCCTGCAGGGTTGAACTCTGCAAGGTTCTACAGCAGGTTCCAGCTGCCTTTCCCTGAAGATTGTCCAGGTTCCAATGGGAGGTGATGATCCCTCCAACTTACCAAGTATGGTGGTCTGGTGTGCCTTTTTTTGGCAGAGATTATCTTCATTTTCCAGTGGTCTTCAGTTTTCATCAGGGAGCCTGAGAGAGGCCCTCTATCTGTTGTTCATTTCTGCAGCTCAGGACAATGGCTTTTATGTCCCCCTGTGCCTCTGTAGTGTGGAACCAGGTAGCTGCACAGCCAAGAGGCCAGAGGCAGGGGATGGGGTATGTTTGTAGGTGCCCATGCAGCTACACTGGCAGCTGGTGGGTATGCCCGGGGGTTCTCACCATCTCCCTGGTCACAAGTGGGGATGGTGAGTTGGTTGGAGCAGGCCTCCAGTCAGCCCAGGATGCTCAGACCGCACAGGTACACTGGTGGCTGGTGAGTGTGCCCCTAAGAGTTGTAATTCTAAGAAATTTGAATTTTTAGAGTGTGCTATTAAGGCAAATTCAATGAAAAATTAAAAAGAACAGGAAGCTATAAAGTTTTTTTATATAGAAAAGTACAGCAGTTATTCTTGGAGTTCAAAAAAAGTAATGGTGAGTATGGTATAAAATAGATACAAAACCAAGCAAACCTAGTTTTGATGCCATATAGGTCTATCTATTATTACCCCTTCCCCCCTGAAACTCAGTATCTCTGGAATTCATATGTGAAATTTATCACGTTTGTGAATTACTAACAATGGAAGCACAAAACAGAGGAAGCATCTTTTCTTTTAATGCATACTCTAACCTCTAATCATTTTTTCCTCCTATTTTATGCTCATGATAGCAGTGTAATCAATTACAGTTTATACAGTGTGATTAAAAATGTATTTCCTGCTTAATCAACCATAGTATATCTATCTTGTAATCTAAACATTTCTGCTTTAATATAAATTACTGCACTAAAAGATTCACCTGCCCAGATGATATAATAACAGTTATGAAAACCACAGGTCGGATGGGTCTGTATGTGCACCTCTATATCTATTCTATCTCAAACCTGTATACCAGACAAGAGTCAAGTCTCTACTATAGATTCTGCCTTTTGTTATTCCTATTTTTTGTTAACAAAGCACTTGAAAGCAGGATTAGCTTTTAAAATTAAGTTCCAACATCTTTACAGTTACTCAGACTAATACTTAACTACCTCCCTTGTTTCAGACACCTAGTAAATTTTGAAGACTCATCAATCTTCTCTCCAAAGTATTACATTTGTTTCCTCTTCAATATACTTCCTCCAACTTATGGTCAATTAGAGCTTCTATAATCAGAAGTCTTACCAAGTCTCCTAACCAGTCCCTTGATTCTTACCTCTCCCCCATTTTATGAGCACAGATCTGGGCTTGGCAGTCTTCACAAATAAAAATCTTTGATGACTTATTCATTCTGTTACTAGTATGACCCACCTCATGAGTCTAGATTGAAGAAATCCCAACTCTCATTTTTTCAAAATTAGCCACCTCATTAAATACTAACTAGGTTAGCAGGCAGGCCAGTGTTTCTCTTCTGAGATCTCTTATCTCTCACTGAATGATCCCATAGCCAAGGGAACTTAATTTAAAACGCTAAGTCTGCTTTCCAATGCTTTGTTTTGATAGGAGTATAGAATAATATGACCAGTTTTCCAGCAGCATCTCTTTTCCACTGCTTTGGGCTGTACCATAGCACTAATGTTCAAGCATATCTTACTGTTGTACTGCACTATTGATAAAGATCTTTTCAGAGACAACAATTCTGACACAAAGAATTCTACACTCATAGAAGACCCACCATGACAGAATGACAGAGTGATGAAGGACTTCTGCATTTGCAAAAGTACCAAAGGTACTAGAACTAGGCCTTCTTCCCATCTCTGTCCAAACCAAGTCCAGATCACCAGCCCAGACCTCTCTTCTCTTATTGAAGATTCCTGTTGAGAGCATTTCTTGCTGCAGCTCTTTCTTGAGAACAACACACCCAAGAAAAAAATATCCAATAGATCAATTTAAAAAAAATTCATTTTCTATCCAAGTGGTTCACTAGCTCTTGATACTAAGTCTTCCTAGCCAATAGATATCAGAGTCAAGTGGCTGAATTAGATATGATAATAAAAAATTTCAGAGTGACCAGTGCTTATAGGAGAGGTGATAACATGAAATAAGAATGACACAAAGAAGAATTAATTTATTGTGGTTGGAAAAGTTAAGCCTCAGCAAAGTATAGGCTTATACTCAATGATAAACAGATCTCCACGTGGCTGAGGTTCCAAACAGAGCTAAAGAAGGGGTAGATATGAAACACTGTGGACATACCATAAAAATGTACAGAGATATAAGTTAGCACGGTGTGCTTAGAATGTTATGGTTGTTCCATATGGACAGCACACAGGAATGAGGGTGGGGGAGTGGAAGAGAGGGAATGATGCAGATCAGATTAGAAAGCAAGCCAAGAAACAGTAATCAAAGGCCTAAAAACAGATGTTACAACTTCAGGGTGACATAGAAGTATTTTATGAGGATATAAGTCCATACTATCAACATGGTGTATCTTGGTAAAATACCAGTTTCACTTATGAGGAAAAGAGAGGAATTGATGGTGATTGATTTTTAAAAAATCACCAAAAGTTTATCTGTTATTGCATTAGTAAGCACTAGACTCCATTCATTAACACTTAATTTTCTTTTGATATTCTCTGGGAGGTCATCATAGTAAGTAATTCATGGCAAATGACTAGTATATTTAAAGGTTAGCTCAGGGGCCAGGGATTTAGCTCAGTGGTTTCACTGCCTGCTGCGCTAGTGCAAGGACCCGAGTTAGATCCCCAGTACAAAAAAATACAAAAATTAAAAAAAAATAATTAAAGGTTAGTTCAGGCCCAATCCATTGTTATTCATTTGCATGATCTTAATTTTTGTTTTTTTAGTACTAGGGATTGAACTTAAGACCTTTGCACTAAGTACATCCCCAATCTCTTTTTATTTTTTGAGAGAGAGTATCACTAAGTTGCCCAGGCTCTTCTGGCTCAGCCTTCTCAATAGCTGGAATTACAGGTATGCAGCACTGTGTTCAGCAACATTTAAAAAAAATTCATTAGAAATATGGTTATTCTAAACAATCCTTTCAAGAATGATTGTTACATATTTTATATCAGGCACATATGAAACTTTAACATTAACTATGAGTTATCTTGCTTCATCTAGACAGATAAGTGTAGAAAGGATACTTTATGTGGAATTTAAAAGGGAGATTTCTGTCTATTCCTCACTTGTGGTGATATTCCTTTTTCATTTATTCCAAAAGGTTACAATATGATAATGTTAACCATATATAATCTAATAATTGTCCTCTCATCCTCATTACAGAATGACCACCAAAAATAAATAAACAAATACTGGGGAAAAATAAGAAATGTTCAAAATGGAAAAATGTGAATATAACTTGACTTAAAAGATTTGAAACTTTAATGGTTTGAAGGTAGAGGGGAATTATTTTTCTCAAAATTATAGTTTCTGCTTCAGAAATTACCAAGTTCTGATCCTGCTTTGGGGGCCTCCAGCTCTTAAGATTGAGAAAACCACTTCACTGGGCCCATTAGTAATAAAAACATTGCATGCATCTACTGATTAGTCTTTGGAATAGTGAAATAATTCTTAAATTTACTGCAGATATTTTACATCGAGGAGCTTATCATTCTATTTTGTAATAGTGGTGGGTTTAAAGCTGATTTTACACAACTGTTGTCTACTTAGGAATAAACAGATATAATCATTTATTTTACATTTTCTCTGTATGGAATTGTCCCTTTGAAACTATCATGTGTTTTTGTGGAGATCTGTGGGTTCTTGTTTGAGCAGTATTCTTAGGATATTGAGCATTCATTGAATAATTCACCGAGCTTATACTGTGTGTCAGGCATTGCTATAAACACTAGAGATAGAGTAGCAACAAGATTGATGGAAGCTTACTTTTTGAGACTTACCAATAGCAATGAAGAGCTAGTGAGAGCACACAATAAACAAATGCAAGTCATGTCAGGTAGTGAAAGTGCTACAAAGAAAAAGCAGACAAAAAATCCACAAATATTTAGGAAAAAAACCAGTAAGGTCTAGAGAGTCATGGTGGAGAGGGCAGATAGATATTTTAGATAAGGTATTTGGGGGAAGGCCTCTCTGAGGGCATGACATTTAGGTCTGGGCAAGATGTTTGTCTCCGAAGCAGAGAGAGTGCATGAGATGACCAGGGACATGATGGGCATGAACTACAGGGATGGCAGTAGGCATGGTGAGAGGTGATCAGGTTTGCATTTATATGTTAACAGGCCTTGCTGATGGATTGTATGTGATGTATGAGGGCAAGTCCTAGGTTATTGGTCTGAGTAAGTGGGTAAACTAGGTTGCCAATAAATGTGATGGGATCGAGTGAGTATGAGCAGTAGGCTTAGCAGCTGAGAAGCTAATATGGCAGTCAGTTGTGGAGTGCAGGGAAGAGGTTCAGATTGCAGACAAATTTAATAACTGTCTAAATTCCTGGATTTAAACCTTGGGTAGTGGATGAAATTATTTAAGGGGAAAAGTATGGGTAAAGACCTAAGGTCTGAGCTTTAGAGCACACCAACAAGATGACATGAAAACTTGTGACAGAAAGGATTAAAATGCTCATGACAGAAGACAGAAATGTCAAAAGGCCTGGACAGAGTGGATGTTGAAATAAAATATAACACACAGTTTTAGTTTAAAACTGGAAAGAATCAAGGCTCATCTGTTCTGATCTGCAGCCCTGCTGAGGCCCTGTTAGCCTGGATTTTCTCACTCTTCATCATCCCAAGAGACAGATATAAAGCCAGGACATAGGAACAGAGAATGCAGCCTATGTTTAGTATGGTATTATGCTTTTCTCACTGGGCCTTTTGAAAAGTGCAGCTGGCCTTGGGTGTGGAGAGGCACATGAGAGCCCTCCTAGAGGAAAAGACAGATTGTCTTATGGCTCAGAACTGGATGGAGATAGATAGGCCTTGAATCTGCCCATAAAAGGAGTTCACAGAGAGCCCTTGGACTCATGGGCCCAGGGAATCTTATCTAGGACTAATTCTAAGGGAATTTTGGATTGTGCTTCCCTTCTAACACTCTCTTTCTAAAGTTTTGTCAAAAATTGTATTCTGGCTTTATACTGTGATGGATCAAAGTAAATCAACTCCTGGAGTGTAGTGGATAAAACACTCTGGAACCAGAGAAAGGACAAATCTCTGGTTTCCTGCTTACTAGCTAAAAGATCATTAGGAGGTAAATTAACTAGTTGAAGTGAGAGATCATAAGAAACAGATTATATATAGTGAAAATGAGAATGAAAAGAGAGAAATGGATTAAAGGGAGATTGGTGGATAATCATTAGTGTACATAGGAGAAGTTTCTAACTGACTTTGAGATTTCTATTTAGGATGATTGAATAAATTATCATCAACTAAAACAGGGACTAAAAGAGGGTTACCATGTATATTAGTCAGTTTTCCCCTTGTTGAGACACAATAACTAATGCCCACAACTTAAAGGTGAGGGTTATTGTAACTCCTGCTTCCAGGGTATTCAGTCCATGGTTGGTTGACTCCAAGGTAAAAACATGGTAGGACTGCATGGCACAGCAAAGATCCTTAGTTCATGGTGGGAAGGAAGCAGAGCCAGGGAACAGTGCCAGAAAGGAAGGAACCAGATACAGTACCCAAGGTCATGGTTCCATGACCCATCCAGACACACAGAGAAATGTGTGCCACCAATTCCTCAGGCAGCAGGAATGATAATGGTATCATGCAATGGACTGGATGTTGTGAAGTTCCTCTGTTAAAATCCTAATTCCAAAGGCATAGGCCCTTCTGCTATATGAAGACACAGAAAATAAGTGCTGTCTATGAGACTCTCATCAGACACTGAATTTATCTTTGCCTTGATCTTGGACTGCCCAACCTCTAATATGGGGAGAAATGTTTGTTGTTTATAAGCTACCCACTTATCATATTTCATTATAGCAGAGCCAAAGGGATAAATACATATGATAATTATGTTTTGAACAAGTTATTTAGTAGAAGAGTTCAAGAGGCAGTTGGAAATAGAGCTTCAATAAAACTTTTGGAATGATATTGACATGCTTCTTCAGAGAGGTGAGATCCATTCATTTTCCTTCTATATTGAGACTCTGATTTTCAGCACATCCTTTTCTCCCCAAGGGAAATTAGAAGTCCTCTTCTGGATGTGCTTGAACATCTCAGAACTTTGTGCCTCTGCACTTTGCAAACTCTTGCTTCTACCTTCAATTTTATCCCCTCACCTCCTGTCTGGTGGTAAGTTCTCCCAATATCCACCTTAAAAATGGCATTTCTCTGTTAAACTACCCTGATCTATCAGTTAAAGTTTGAACAAGTACTGGACTTGATAATTACTTTTTATTTTATAATTCAGAAACCCCACTGAATAGCATAGTAATTATATATGTGTGTATATAACAGCTCCACTAGACTGGTTGCTTCAGCTAGAGACCATTCTATTTACTCAGATCTTCCAACTTGGGAAATTCCAATAAACATTCTTTGAAACAAGTAAAGTGAAGTGTCCCCAAAAAGGAACAGAAACTCACTACAGAGTGGCAAAAGAAGGATATGCTAGCTTCTGTGTTTATGTTCAATATTATACAATAAAAAACTGGCTTATGGAAGAAAAGAGAATTACGGACATCAGATTTGATCTGGGTTTGGTATTTAATTAAAAATGAAAATAAAGTCAATTAGTTGCTTGAAAGGAGGGGTCTTACCAGTTTCTTAAGGTTAGCTTTGGTCAAAATGTCTAATCATTACTTACCTGGAATACATGTTTGAAATGCAGATCACTGGTCCTTCTGATGATTCTGATTTGGGAGGTTTGAAATGACCTTCAGGAAGCTATATATTTACAAGAGGCACTACTACGTGATTCTCATTGTCTTGAAAATAATTATTAAAGATAAAGGTTCACAAAACCCTCAGTGCCTATGAAACATTTTCATGGTGTCTAAAGCTAAAAGAAATACCTGACCATTCCACCGCTCCCAGCACAGAGGTAGGGGCCTCCTGGCCGCTGTTCCACTGCTCCCAGCCTAGAGAAAGGGGCTTCCGGGCAGCCATACCACGACTCCCAGTGCAGAGGAAGGAGCCTCCTGGCCACCCTTCTACTGCTCCCAGCACAGAGGAGGTGAGCCATGTGGATACCAACAGCACCTCCCCCACCCCGTCAAAATGAGAAGATACATAAATAAGTCTCAAAACCAGACTTCCAGATCACCTACAGCAACTCCAAAGGGAAATGAGATGGGACACTCTACTACTCAACAACCTGAATTCCCTGAACTGGCAACAAAAGAGGATCTGGAAAAAATGAAATCAGAAATAATTTCTCAGATAACAGCAGAGATTGTGCCCACAGTGCAAGACATGATTAATAAATCTAGAGAGGACCTGAGGAACATGATGGAATCCCAACATAGGAAACAAATGGAATCCATAAAACAGATACAAACAGATTTCCAGGAGATTAAAAACTCCATCGAAAGTCTACATAGCAGAATGAGCCAATGTGAGGACAGAATTTCAGATATAGGAGATAAGATTGCAATTAGTCACCAGGAAAAGAAAAATTGTTTCAAAATTGTAAGGGACCACAAGAAATCAATCTAGCAGCTGCTAGACAATGCAAAGAATAATATAAGATTGACTGGCATCAACAAAGAAACAGGAGAGAGTGCAGATGACATAAAAAACCTAATCACAGAAGTGATGGCAGAAAACTTCCCAAGGAGGGGAAAAGAACTTGACATACAGATAAGTGAGGCATATAGGACTACAACTAGCCTTGATCAAAAAAAATCTACACATAGGCATATAATTGTTAAGATTCCAGAAACCCAACAGAACAAAGTTCTACAAGCAGTTAGGGAAAATAAACAAATCACATACAAAGGAAAGCCCATCAGAATCACAGCAGACTTCTCAATGCAAACCCGCAAGGCAAGAAGAGTTTGGAGTAATGTATTTCAAGCCCTAAAGGAAAACACCCTCCAACCCAGAATGATGTAACCTGGAAAACTATCTTTCAAAATTAATGGAGAAATGAGATTCCTTCATGACAAAGAACACCTTAGGAACTTCATGAATACCAAACTAGCACTCCAAAAAATTTTAGACAATATCCTAGGAAAAGACAATGAGGATCACAACCCTAGGAAGTACAGCAGAATGAATCCATCAGGTGCAACAAGAAATTAAATGTAAAGGGGGAGAATCCAACAAAAAGAAAAGGTCACAACAAAGATAAGTCAATATGTATCTGTTATAACCATCAATGTTAATGGTCTCAACTCACCAATCAAAAGAAATAGACTGGCACAATGGGTCAAGAAGCAAGATCCCACAATATGCTGCATACAAAAAACACACTTAATTCAAAAAGAAACTCATAGACTGAAAGTTAAAGGGTGCAAAACAATACTCCATGCAATGGGAACCCCCCAAAAAGTAGGAGTAGCTATCCTCTTTGCAGATCAAGTGGATTTCAAACAAAAACTGATTAAGAGAGACAAAGAAGGAAACTACATCCTTGTAAAGGGAGCAACCCAAGAGGAAGAGATGACAATCATAAATATATATGCACCGAATGCTAGTACACCCAACTATATAAAACAAATACTAACAGACATGAAAAGTCATACATGCACTAATACAGTTATAGTGGGGGACCTCAATACCCCATTGTCACAAATAGATCAACTAGACAAAAAATAAGTAATGAAATACTAGACCTCAATCAAACTCTTGAACAAATGAACTTAACAGATATTTACAGAGTGTTTGACCCCACAAAATCAGAATACACATTCTTTTCATCTGCACATAGTTCATTCACCAAAATAGACCAAATTCTTGCTCATAGAACATGTCTAAGTAAGTGCAAAGGAAGTGAAGTTATCCCTTGTGTATTATCAGACCATAGTGTGATGAAATTGGAGATCAACAGCAAAATAAATTGCAAGAATTTCATAAACACATGGAAATTGAACAGCACACTTTTGAATAAACAATGAGTCACAGAGGAAATTAAAGAAGAATTCAGACAGTTCCTTCAATTAAATGACAATGACAATACAACATATTGGAATCTATGGAACACAATGAAAGCAGTCTTAGGAGGGAAATTCATAGCAGTGAATACACATATTAGGAAAACAGAGTGAGCCCAATTAAACAACCTGATGCTAAACTTCAAGCTTCTAGAAAAAGAAGAGCAGGACAACACCAAAGCTCATAAAAGGGAGGAAATTATAAAGATCACAGCAGAAATCAACTCAATGGAGACTAACAGAATGATACAAAAAGTTAATGAAGCCAAGAGTTGGTTCTTCAAAAGAATCAACAAAATTGACAAACCACTAGCCAACCTTATCAGAAAAAGGAAAGAAAAGGCCCAAATCCATGCAATTAGGAATGAAAAGGGTGAAATGACAACAGACCCAGCAGAAATCCAGAGGATCATCAATACCTACTTCCAGAACCTATAAGCCAATGAGATGGAAAACACAGACGAAATGGACAGATTCCTACATATGTATGAAATACCAAAGTTGAACGAAGAAGACCTAAAAATTTTAAACAACCCAATATCCATCAATGAAATTGGTAATTAAAAACTTACCAAGAAAAGCCCAGGTCCTGAAGGTTTCACTGCTGAATTCTACAAGACAGTTAGAGAGGAACTACTGCCACTACTCTTTAACCTCTTCAGTGAAATTGAAAGGGAAGCAATACTCCAGAATTCATTCCTAGAAGCAAGCATCACCTTGATCACCAAAGAAGAGAAAGACTCAACTGAAAAAGAGAACTATAGGCCAATCTCACTAATGAACACAGATGCAAAAATCCTTAATAAGATAATGGTAAACAGAATGCAGAAGATCATCAAGAAGATCATACACCCTGATCAAGTGGGATTCATCCCAGGGATGTAGGGATGGTTCAACATATGCAAATGAATCAATGTAATACACTATATCAATACAGCCAAGGACAAAATCATATGATCATCTCAATAGATGCAGAAAAAGCATTTGACAAAATCCAACATGCATTTATGATAAAAACCCTACAAAAAATTGGAATAGACGGCCTCTACTTCAATCTGATAGAAGCCATCTATGAAAAACCAACAGCCAGTATCATACTAAATGGTCAAAAACTGAAATCCTTCACACTAAAATCAGGAATAAGACAAGGATGTCCACTATCACCACTCCTGTTCAATAGAGTCTTGGAAAGATTTAGCCTTGGCAATTACACAAGAGAAAGAAAAAAAAGGAATAAAGATAGGAAATGAAAATGTCAAATTGTCATTATTTGCAGATGACATGATACTCTATACAGAAAATCCCAAGAACTCCACCAAAAGTTTTCTAGATTTAATAACCAAATTCAGTAAAGTAGCTGGATACAAGGTCAACACACAAAAATCAATAGCTTTCCTCTACATGAACAATATACTCACTGAGACAGAAATAGTGCAAACAATTCCTTTCACAATAGCATCCAAAAAACTGAAATACCTAGGAATCAACCTAACGAAAGAAATCAAAGACCTCTTCTCTGAAAACTATAGCACTCTGAAAAGAGAAATTGAAGATGATCTCAGAAAATGGAAAGACATCCCCTGCTCCTGGGTATGAAGGATCAACACAGTGAAAAGGGCCATACTTCCAAAACTGCTATATAGATTCAATGCAATTCCAATTGAAATCCCAGCAGCATACTTCATGGACCTTGAGAAAACAATCCAAAAATTGATTTGGAACAAGAAGAGACTGAGAATAGCAAAAGCAACTGTAGGTAAATGAGACATGGCAGGGGGTATCACAACCCCCAACTTGAAACTATACTATAAAGCTACTGTGATAAAAACAGCATGGTACTGGCAAAGAAACAGACCTGAGGACCAGTGGAACAGATTAGAAGATGCAGAAACAACTCCAGACACACTCAGCCATCTCATCTTCAATAAAGGAGTCAAACACCCTCACTGGAGGAAAGATAGCCTCTTTAGTAAGTTGTGCTGGTGGGGGCCGGGGACTTAGCTCAGTGGTTCCGCCATCTGCCTTGCAAGCGCAAGGACCTGAGTTTGATCCCCGGTACCAAAAATAAATAAATAAATAGTGCTGGAAACATTGGTTTCAATTTGTCAAAGATTAAAACTAGACCTATATCTCTCCATGCACTGAACTAAAACTGAAATGGATTTAAGATCTAAACATTAAAATAGAAATGCTGAATCGGCTGGAACAGAGGTTAGGTAGAACTCTTGCAGACATTGGTTTACACAAAGATTTTATGAAGAAAACCTCAGTTGCCCGTGAAGTAGCACAAACAATTAACCAGTGGGATCTCTTCTTATTAAAAAGCTTCTGTACAGCAAGAGAAACACCACCAGCAGTGTGAAGAGGCAACCCACAATGTGGGAAAAAAATCTTCACCTTCTGTTCCTCAGACAAAGGTCTTACTATTTCAAATCTATAAAGAACTTAAAAAGATCAGACCTCCTAAATTTAAAGACCCAATCCAAAAAGGGACATCTGAAATGAACATACATTTCTCAGACAAAGAAGTAGAAATAGCAAATAAACATATGAAAAAATGTTCAACATCACTGGTCTTCGAGAGATGCAATTGAAAACAACGCTGAGATTCCACCTCACTGCAGAAAGAATGGCAGCTATCATGAAATCAACGAATAACAAATGCTGGCAGGGCTGTGGGGAAAGAGGAATCCTGCTCCTCTGCTGGTGGCAGTGTATACTGGTGCAACCACTGAAGAAATCAGTATGGAGATACCTCAAAGAACTAGCACTGGAAGTCCCATTTGACCCAGCTATTCCTCTGTTGGGTATCTTCCCCAAAGAATTAAAAGTATCATACCACAGTGATATATGTGCACCCATGTTCATAGCAGCACAATTTGTAACAGCTAAAACTTGGAAGCAGCCCAAATGCCCATCAACTGGAGACTGGATAAAGAAAATTAAAAAAACAACAACAACGGAGTACTACTCAGCCATAAAAAATGATAAATTAGAGACGTTTATAGCCAAATGCATGCACATTGAGGAGATACGCTTAAGTGAAATAAATAGGACCCACATGTGTAAATACTGAATAGTTTCTCTAGTGTGAGAAACTGAAAGTGTAAACAAGGACTAAAAGGTATAATAGATAATGTGAAATAGGAAGAAAAGGGGCAAAGAGGAAGGGGAAGTGGGAGGGGTAGGGGAAAGGAAAGAAGGGAATGGAATTAATATGAGAAAATTAAAAAATGGAAATGTCTTTGTAAATAGGGAGGGATGGAGGGGTTGAAGGGAGGGCAGGGGAAGGGGGAAAAATAAGAACCAAGAGAGATTATGTAAAGGTGCAAATTTCCAATGATGAATGTCATTATATTATATACCTAAAATGTCCCAATTAAATAAAAATTAAAAAAATTTAAAAGAAATACCTGACAGTTTTGTATTAAGTAGATACACTGCAAATAGTTGTAGTTGCTAACATAGTCCAACAGATGTCACTGTGCTCCCCTCATAAAAATAAAGCTACACAGAATCCCTAGAATCTCGGAGGGACCCCAAGGTACAGCAACACACCGTTTGAGCTGCAGCCTAAATGGAACATTTTCCTGGCATAATATCCAAATAAAATATCTCAAAGGGCTTTTGATAGGATGATCACGCAGCAAAGTAGATGGTGGCTTCCATAAATTTAGTCACTTTTTACATCATTTAGTGCTGTTTTCATATGTTTATTATTGCTTATGCAACAGGCAGGCATACTGAACATTTTTATCTGTAAAGAGGGAGAGCAAATGTTTGAAGCTTTTTCACAGCAGATGATCTCTATTGTCTATTTCTTCCTTTTCCCTTCTCCATCTCTTTCCCCTTCTCCATCTCTTTCCCCTTTTTCTTCCTCTTCTCTTCTTCCTCTCTGCCCCACTCACTGCTTCTGCTGTGTCTCTCCCCTCTCTCCCCCTCCCTCCACCTTTTAAACATGTGAAACCCATTCTTATCTTCTGAATTTGACCCACAATGTTTCGTAGTTAAAAGCCTATAATATGATGTTAAAATGCAATTCAGAAAAGCTGATTTTGCAAGGTTGAATCCTCTGTATTTTCATATCTTTCTAGTCCAGGGAAGGATGCAGAAATACATTTTTGCAAGGAATACTGGCAGGGCCTACTTGATTTCAAAGGTAACACAAATAGGTTTTTCAAAAGCCCTTTATCATCTTTTTGCTAATTCCTGTAAATGGCTGAGTTTCTGTAATTATAATAAGGCAATCCTAAATTTACATGAGTCAATAAATAACTTGGTAAAAATATGCAATTTGAGATTTCTAGCTCATATCCAAAATTTTTCTAAGTTTTCTTGAAACTATGCATTGGGGTTAAGTCTGCACCGTCTTATATTATTCAAAAGGCAATAAATATTACTGGTAATAGAGGTCTCAAGAAAACCAGGAAATTCCTCTGGGATATTCCCAATTCACAGTAAAATAAGTACACCACATAGATCCTTCCAAATTACAGTCTCATACGGCATCTACCATACAAATGTTCTTTCACTGATGCTTTCCCAAAACTTAAGTCAGTACCTCTCTTCTATATCACGAGCACCCTGAAATTATCAAGGGTCACATTTTCTAAGTAAATTTATTCATGAGAGTTTGGCTCATTCTTTTCCCAGAAAGACACTGAAACTCCACAAAAGCAGAGCCTGTCTGTTAATCATACTATTCTCAAGCACACAAAACGGTGCCTACTGCCTATTCAATCAATATTTGTGAATTTAAAGATCGAGGACCCAATTACATTCAGAATCATCATTAGAAACATCCCTTTAACCTCTCCTCATCCGGAAAACTGGAATATTTCTACCTGTCTCTGCCTGTTGGGCAAGGAGCTAGAATCACTTGCAAGGATGCGTTCATTTGCTTTTGCAAAAGCAAGATGCGCACTCGTCCAGCCACCCCAGGCCGCTCAGGACAGCTGCTCAGCTACCTCCACGTCACCCCGTTACATAAGGGGCCCGCCCGTCCGGTGTCCTCTGGAATCCCTGATCCTGCGTCAGGCACACTTCGGCCCAAGGACGCCCTCGGCCTAGGGTGACAGGAGCCCAGGTGGCGAAGGGCGGGGCCTGGCCTAAGACCAGGGGCTGTGGCAAGAAGGGCTGGGGGGAGCAGCGGTTGGGGGCGGAGCCCGGCGCCCCACCCGTCCCGGCCGATTCGAACGTGACCTTGTTTGGCGTTGCTAGGAGACGCGGAGCGCGCGCCCCCTACTGGCCGGCGCTGGCGCGACGCGCGGGGAGGGGGCGGGGCCGCGGCGCGTGAGGAGAATGGGCAGCACCGTTAGCGCGGCCTGGCGCCGGCGCCCGCTGACGCCCGCCGGGCCTCGCTGGTGTCCGAGCGGCGGCGAGAGACGCCAAGCGGGACGCGAGGCGAGCGCGTCAGGTGAGCAGTGCGGGCGGGGTGGCCACGCTTTGGCGGGTCGCAGGCCGGCCCGGGCCGCGGGACAGGTGGACGGAGCCCGCCGCTGGGCTGGCGGAGCACGGGCTGCCCGGAGCGGCCCGGGTCGTTTGCGCCTGAGCGCCGGGCGCCGCCCCTGAGTAGCCGCGGTCGGCAGACGCAGGGTTAATGAAGGCGCCGGCGGCGACTGCGGGCCCCGGATGTGCGGACTGCGGTGCGACGTCTGAGGGCCGCGCCGCAGGTGCGCGGGGCGACCTGACAGCCTCGCTTGCGGTCCCCGGTAGGGGCCGCGCGTCGCTCCCTCCGAGGCCGCCCGGTTTTCTAACTCAAGGGCAACAGGTGGTGCCTGTGGACCGACCCTGCGTCCTGCGCCGCGCGCCGGGAGTGGCAGTTGCCCTGGCCAATGAAGCCACGGAGGCGGGGTGGCGTGGCTGCCCAGGCGCGGGTCACCAATAGGATGGAGGATTATGGGTGGGCCGGAAGGAGTGGGCGTGGCCAGAGTCTGATTCCTAGGTTTGCAGCGCAGCAACTGCCAGAGCTGCGTGGAGGTCTGAGCTGAGCGGGCGTGGGGTGCCTCCCTCCCACGAGAAACGTCTGCCAATGCTTTCTCATTAGGACACAGACTCCGATTTTGGAGGTGAGAGCGTTTTTATTTTAGGGGGTGAGGTGGGGCATGTAATAGTGATCTTGGGTCTCCTGTTAAACATGTGGGAGGAGATCCTCCAAGGTAAGATTACCTTTTATTAATTTTCTGCCAAAAATAAAAGGGTGCGTGTGTGCGGAGGTTAGACTTCTGTGGTCACGGCGACTTGGAGCAGATTTTGGTGACTGGGTTGTCTTCAGAATAAGGTCTCTGAGGTTTGGAGATCGAGGGCAGTATATAGAAGTACACACTAAAACAGTTTGAATCAGAGAATTTGGGTTGCAGTTATTCCAACGTTTGTCTTGTATTGCCTACGTTTCGTGTCTCATGTGGTTTGTTTACTGAATCAAGTTTTATCAAGCTCCTCACATTGCTCTTTTAGCAAAAATAGACATGTTTTAATGTATTATTTCACAAGAATAACTTACTCGTTTCTTTCCCAGCAGTCTTGTAGCTGGATCACCTAGGAAGAGAAATTCTAAAGCAGTAAGAAAGTGTTTCAGTTTGGAACACTTATATGCCCCTGGAAATGGGGAATGGACTGTCAGACCAGACGTCTATCCTGTCCAGCCTTCCTTCCTTTCAGTCCTACCACATTGTTATTCTGGGTTTGGACTCTGCTGGAAAAACAACTGTCTTATACAGGTTGCAGTTCAATGAATTTGTAAATACTGTACCCACCAAAGGATTTAACACTGAGAAAATCAAGGTAACTTTGGGAAATTCTAAAACAGTCACTTTTCACTTCTGGGATGTAGGTGGTCAAGAGAAATTAAGGCCACTGTGGAAGTCGTATACCAGATGTACAGATGGCATAGTGTTTGTTGTGGACTCAGTTGATGTTGAAAGGATGGAAGAAGCCAAAACTGAACTTCATAAAATAACTAGGATATCTGAAAATCAAGGAGTCCCTGTACTTATAATTGCTAACAAACAAGATCTGAGGAACTCACTGTCTCTCACAGAAATTGAGAAATTGTTAGCAATGGGTGAACTGAGCTCATCAACCCCTTGGCATTTGCAGCCTACCTGTGCAATCATAGGAGATGGACTAAAAGAAGGACTTGAGAAACTGCATGATATGATAATTAAAAGAAGAAAAATGTTACGGCAACAGAAAAAGAAAAGATGAATATTGATACCTTTTAAATCTATATGGAGTAGGTTTTCTCTGGTCTGATTTTGACACATTGAAGAGTATCTACAGCCTGGTTTGCCTGTTTGCCCTCCTGGATACTATTAAAGCTTTGTTTTGTTGAACAGTCAGATGCCCACCTCTGTTTCCTTGTGGAAGATGAGCAAATGCAGTGCTTCTTAAAGTGGTCTTTTCTCCCTACCCCACAAGTCTTCTGGTACTACCATTTTGGGAAGGCAAGCAAGGATAGTCAATTGACCAGAAAACAGTTGTGGAAATTTGATCTGAAGTTACTGAAATAAAACTTTGAAGAGTGTCTGTTAGTGTTTTGTGCTTGTATCTTTTAGGGGGAAGCCTTTGCAAAGAAATTGCCTACAAGGCTTTGTATGTTAAGATAAAATGCTGGATGGAAATGTTAAGGTAGATTAATATGCATACACACACATACACGGACAGTTACATTGCTCTATATTGATTGTGCTGGGACAAGAGGAAGTGTTTGCTGTTTTAAGTTTTGACCAGATGTTTTTTAACATTATCTAGAATCAAATAATACAATCTCTTAATTCTAGAGATTTTTTTTTAAGTTGGTCTAACTTTAATAAAAATAAAGTGTTTGAGGTATATTCAAGTGCATGGACTAGTCTTGACAAAGCATGTTTTTATGTGTAGTTTACTTTTTAGGAATAGCTATGCATCTTCCTCTAGTTTTAAAACAACGTTTTTGGGATTTGAGGCTAATATAGAAATAGTTTGTTGTCAGAAGCACTTTCACACGAAGAACCTAAAATCTACTTGACTCATATAGTAAGTATGGGCATGTAGATTAATTCTAAATACATGTGCTTGGATACATATATGGATTTATGAAGAAAGCAATTGTTGAATTCAGTGAGGAGGATATATAATTACAATAAATACATGGTCTCTAATTAAAAGATACTTGGAAATATTTGCTGACTGAAAGCTGATGTGTTTTTTCATATATTTTTGTAGTGTTTTGGGAGGAGCAAAAGCTTTATAAAATAACACCCGAGATGCTGTGGAATGAAAATGTAAGATAGCTGTATGTGTTCTAAGCTTTAATGTTTTTTGTTTCCCAGCTGAACAGTGTTACTAGGCCTGTGCAGTCCTGATTATAGGAAGAAGTAGTACATTACAGCAGATAAGAATTATGATTATAGAAAATGAAAGGGAAAGTAGCAAAGCAGTTTTATGAAAATTCACTCGTGCTGTTTCTATTGTAATAAAAAGTTTAAAACTTTATAAGGAGGGAAAATCTTTATCCAGGAAGAGACTTAATTCCAATGATCATATATTGGCAAATAAATGTATTTTCTATTTGTAAAGCAAACAGCTGTTTATTCTGAAGTCATCAAGAGAAATGCACTTTGCCAGCAGGGTTTATTTAGGTTTTGGTTTTTTGATTTGTTTTTTGGTTTTCCGCTGGTACAACTGAAATTTTGGAAACTTGGTTCTTGTTACACACAAAGTAGCTTCGTGTGGCACTTTCTTGTTAAATGTACTTACACTAGTGATGATCACTTAGAATGTTTATATTTATAGAAATGTGGATAATAGCTACCAATAAACTACGCGAGGCATTAGGACAACAGTGTTTGACTTTGAGTGTATATAAATTTCTACTTTGATGCTTTTAATTAGATATATAAAAACTTTAACCAAGTGGGCTAGTTTTATAATAGTTTAGATTTTCTCAGGTGACACAGGCATCAAAGGCTGTTGCCTGCCTAAACTTTACTAGCTTTATAAACTAGTTCTATGTTGATTGTCTTGAAAATTTGTATAGCCCCTTATTTTCTAGCCTAGTAATTTTATCAGCAAACTCATGAATTTTTAATACTTAGTGAAAAAAGAAAAAAATGACATGAACATTGTACAAGTTTTATTTATGAAAGAAAATGTTTATCTATAAAACAATATTTATCACATTGGTGTCCAGATTGGTCATGAATTTTTATATTTAGTGAAAAAAGAAAAAAATGACGTGAACATTGTACAGGTTAGTTATTGAAAGAAAAAGTTTAACTATAGAACTTAACAATATTTTCAAGATTGGTGTCATGTTCTTCACCTATTCTAGCTATTAATACCATGAGCTAATAAAGGGTCTCAAAATAAATCCTAAGAGTGGTTGAGGCAGTACTTTTGTATATACTGTAGTTTGCTTTTAAAGGTGCACCTGAAATTTCTCTCTTCTCTATCTCTGTCTCTGTCCGTGTCCATATGTCTGTGTGTGTGTGTGGGGGGCTTGAAGTTAGGGCCACAGGCGTGCCAGATTCCCTGGCACCTAAAGTGTATTTATTTCTAAAATCTGACATTTGAAATTACTTAGGACTAGACAACTCCAAATTACTATCAAAGAACACAGTAAGCCACTTAAAGAGATTTAAATGTCCGAGTTGTTCTAAAATGGACTAGCAATTGTATACTTTAGTCATTATAGTTTCACTAATAACTCATCATGATAAAATGAATTAAATGCTTATTAGAAGTGCAATAGTGTAGTTATACATATATACACACACACACACACAAATTACTAGTCTAGGTAGTAGCTTATGAGCAGACAAAAAGGGATAGAACATTGTACAAGGTGTTTGACAATGGAAAAATGTCTCACTTATAATGGCCTTGAATGAAATCTGGTGTAGTGTTTGAAGGTTCTATTCAGTAGTTTCATCATTAATACAAACTGATTTTATCAGTGATAATAAAAGATGCCCAATAAATTTCTTCAAGTTCAGATGATGTAAAACTTAGTATTTAGCTAATACAACTTAGAATCTTGAGTATGCTATCACTATGGATGGACAGAGGGGAGGCTGCTGGAGGTTTGAGTTTTACTTTTAAATTTAGCAGAACATTCTGGAAATGGATAGTGGTGATGTAGAATAGTGGGATGTTTAAATGAAGCCTTTGTGTGAATCAGTGTGGGATGCCAAACTAAAAATTTAAAGTTAATATTAAAATATTTGAAGGTCATATATAATAGTGTCAACAAACCATAACCAGAATATCTAATTCTGTGCATGCAAGTTGAAAATATCGAATCTCCAATAGAAGACTGGTATAGAAAAATACTAAATGTACTGGCTAAAAATAGCATGAGTTTTTAAATCAGAGTAGTGTTCAATCCTAGCTCTCTCAGTTACAGATGTGACTTTTTAGCAAGTTTCTTGAAACTTACAAATGTTTTCCTGGTAAAATGAAAGCTGTCATGTACAACTCTGAGGGGATTAAATGCCATAATGTTTATAAACTAACATTAATTCATAAAAACTCAATAAATGGTACCCACTATTAGTAGGAACCACTATATTGAGAAGCTTGTGGTATTGTTGATAATTGCTCTAAAAGTCCATATTTCAATACTGAATCCTCACTTAACTACTTTTATATTGGGAAATTTTATATGCTTTCAACCTTAGTTTCTTCATTTGTAAACTGAAGATTACACTTACTATTTTAAAACATTACATGAAACTAGCAGAATATCTGACACATAGTAAGCATTTAGTAGATAGTTACTAATAGCCAGGCTATTTTCTTTCTTTCTTTTTTTTTCACTTTATTGAATTCTTTTATTGGTACATTGTAGGTATACAACACAATTACATTTCTCATTGGGAATTGTATCTTTACATAATGGATCTTGGTTCTTATTTTTTCCCCATTCCTAGCCCTCCCTTCACCCCCTCCACCCTTCCCTATTTACAAAGACTTTATTTCCATTTCTCATCATTTTTCCTTTCCCTTCTTTCCCTTCCCCTGCCCCTCCCACTACCCCTACCCCTTTGGACCTTTTCTTCCTATTTTGGATTATCGATTATTCATTCTAATCATTGGTACATTTTAGGTATACATTATAAGGACATTCATCATTGGAAATTTGCACCTTTACATAGTCTCTCTTGGTTCTTATTTTTCACCCTTGCCCAGCCCTCCCTTCAACCCCTCCATTCCTCCCTATTGACAAAGATTTTGTTCCTATTTTTCCATTTTCTCATATTAATCCCATTCCCTTCTATCCTTTCCGCTAGCCCTCCCACTTCCTTCCCCTTTGCCCCTTTTCTGCCTATTTCACATTACCTATTATACATTTTAGTCCTTATTTACACTTTCAGTTTCTCACACCAGAGAAACTATTCGGTATTTATACATGTGTGTCCTATTTATTTCACTTAAGAGTATTGCCTCAACATGCATCCACTTAGCTATAAATGTCTCTAATTTCTCATTTTTTATGGCTGAGTAGTACTCCATTTTATTAAAAAAACACATTTTCTTGATCCAGTCTCCAGTTGATGGGCATTTGGGCTGTTTCCAAATTTTAGCTATCACAAACTGTGCTGCTATGAACATGGGCGCACATATATCACTGTGGTATGATTCTTTGAATTCTTTGGGGAAGATCCCCAGCAGTGGAATAGCGGGGTCAAATGGGACTTCCAGTCCTAGTTCTTTGAGGTATTTCCATACTGATTTCCACAGTGGTTGCATCAGTCTACACTCCCACCAGCAGTGGAGCAGGGTTCCTCTTTCCCCACAGCCCTGCCAGCATTTGTTATTGGTTGATTTCATGATAGCAGCCATTCTTTCTGGAGTGAGGTGGAATCACAGCGTTGTTTTCATTTGCATCTCTTGAATGACCAGTGATGTTGAACATTTTTTCATGTATTTATTTGCTATTTCTACTTCTTTGTGTGAGAAATGTCTGTTCATTTCAGATGCCCATTTTTTGATTGGGTCTTTAAATTTGGGAGGTCTGATCTTTTTAAGTTCTTTATAGATTTGCGATAGTAGACCTTTGTCTGAGGAAGAACTGGTGAAGATTTTTTCCCACATTGTGGGTTGTCTCTTCACACTGCTGGTGGTTTCTCTTGCTGTGCAGAAGCCTTTTAATAAGAAGAGATCCCACTTGTTGATTGTTTGTGCTAGTTCACGGGCAACAGAGGTTTTTTTCATAAAATCTTTTCCTACACCGATGTCTTCTACCTAACCTCTGTTCCAACTGGTTCAGAGTTTCTATTTTAATATTTAGATCTTTAATCCATTTTGATTTTAGTTTAGTGCATGGCGAGAGATACAGGTCTAGTTTTAATCTTTGGCAAGTTGAAGCCCAATTTTTTTCCAGCAGCATTTATTAAAGAAGCCAGGCTATTTTCTGACAAATGTATCTGAAGGAAATATTTTGGAAGAGGAATATGATAGAACAAGCTCTTGATTTGGTTTTCTTAGCACTTGTGTGCCATAGCACAAAATGCCAGCTTGGCAAACTTCAGAAAGTCTAAACATACTGAATTCCCTCAAAACCTAGGTCATTTCCTTACTTTTCAAAAGCACCAATCCATATTAGCACAATATAATCTTACTTTCCCTAAGAAACAATATTTAAAATCATGGGATCTTTTGGGTGCAGATATAAATTAGACTATCTCATTTTGTAGAATGTAAAAAATTGGAACTGTAAATTCTCGTTGTTCAAAAGTGCCTCAAAATTGTTATTAATAATTCCCCATTTAATGATAAATAAGAATCTGTATGCTGACGCTTTTGTGGAGACTTGTCAATATTTTTTTTTTTTTTAGACTTGTCAGTATTTTTGGGCACAGCTGTTAGATGATGGTGCATATTTATGTTTGTGGGTGGGTATGTGTGCTGTTATTTTCTAGCTACTTTCAGTTTTTTTGGTTTTGTTTTTATGTCTTCTGCTTATATTTCATGGGAGTTGAGATTACTCATTCTGGGCAAGACTGAATATAAGCACATTGAGTAGAAAATCCTTGTTTTTTAGCTAAATCTTACCTTTCTTCTTGGACTCTTTCTACTCTGGTTCTATAATAAGAAGTTAAAACAGTGCTAAAACTGAAGTGTTATCTGGAATATTATTCCACATCCAAATCAGACCAGATGTGTACTGTATGACCTGTTTTAGATGGAATTGGTAGGGGTTAACACAGTGTTTGTCAAACCAGAAGCATCAGCATTACCTAAGAACTTGCTAGAAATGCAAAATCTCAGGCTCCCTTCCAGACCTACTAATAATGAAACTTTGGAGTTGGGCCTAACAATCTGTGGTCTTAGATAATTTTAATATTTATTAAAGGTAATTACAGATTAACAAACAATTCAGTCAAGTGCTTAAAAAACTAAGAATAGGCGTTATAGCTCAGTGGTAGAATATATGCTAGAAGCACTTGGTTAAATCCTTAGCACACATACAATAAAACCAAATAAAAATTAAAAAATGGGATCAACTTTTAAATAATTCCAATACTGCAAAAATTCACACTCTTTTAAAAAGTTTTTTTCAGGAGCATGTTTGTTTTATAATAAGTTATTTTCAGTAACATATTGTTGAATGGACTTTGATGCCAGATAGTATCATCTTAAGTATTGTATCATTGTGCTGACTTAGGCAGCACATATATTAAGTATTATATCATAAATTAATTTTTACTCATACACACAAAAAAAGGAAGCTTTGTTTATGAGCTGTGGTAAGTGTCCTGGGGTAAGTGTAGCATTCTAAAATGGGAGGTTGAAGAGAGATCCTGTAGTTGAGTCAAGGAAGCTGTAATTTTAAATCTTGTTTCAATTATGATAAATTTCAAACTTATATACAAATAGAGTAGCATAATTAGCTTTCTATCGCTGTTACAAAATATGTGAGATAATCAACTTTAAAAGGAGGGAAGGTTTAAGTTTGGCTCACAGTTTTAGAGGTTTCACTTGGATCTGTTGTTTGGGAGTGTGGTGGCACAGTACATCAAGGTCCCTTGGGATTGTTTCTGTGTGGTTATGCCACCAGTTGGTGCATGTATATGTACATTTTGTTTCACAAAATCTTTTTTTTTTTTTAAATAGAAATGTTGACTTTGGCTCATTTGTTGTATAAAATTCTAGTGCATTTAAAATATTCAACTTGGGGTAAAAATTTTGCATACACTATTTTAGGAGCTTCTCTTGTATAAACTGAGATGGATGAATATATTTTTTGTAATAAGAATTTTCTCTAGACTTTTTTCTCCATTTCACTTTGAGACTATATTGCGTAGTAGAAGTGTTCTATGAAAATCTAGGTTCAACTGGTTAGTAAAAGACATCTGATATAGAATAGTGTATTTGAGGAAGAAGTCTTACCTTCCTATTGCAACTATGCTTGCAAATAAGAATATTTGTTTTATTTTGCCCTGTTATAGTACTTTTTAATGCTGAAACTGAATAAACAGCATGTGATTAAAAATTATGGGCATCTATTGAGTTAAAGTATTGTTTAAGTATTAAAATAGTTCTCATTTCCCTTAGTCCATTACGAATCTGGAGATAGACTGGAACGAGTCAATGAAAAATGGTATTCTATGGAACAATGGAACAACAATTGTAACAATTACAATTGGTTATATTTCAGAATCGTTTAAGGAGATTAAAAAAATCCCTAGACTTTACTTCAGACATTTTGAATCAAATCTCTAGGGGAGAGGGCCAGTAATTTATATTGTAACAATTTCTAGGATTTTTAACATGGCTAAATCAGCCAGATTTAGAAACTGTTGCTTTTGAACTTAAATATTTGGGGCTGAGGATGCCAGTGAGATGATACTTTAAGTGGCAGGAGTAATGGTATCCTAGACTGCCCTACTGAAATTTTACCTGGCTATCTTAGATACCTTTGTTAAGCATATACATAGTGGAATGTTTTTCATTGGCTTAACATTTATGACCAACCTGAGAATGTTGTCTGATCTATGGATGTGCTAGATCACCTGGCTTAGAGGAAGTCTGCAATGAGTGCAAAAAAAGGCAATATGGAATAGACACTTTCCCCTTTAATGGCTTTATATGTATTGTCTTTTATGCTTCAGAGGTATAAAGTGTCTTAGGAATTCACAAGGAGTTCTGCTCATCTTGTGAAAGGTAGAGACAAGTTAAGGATTTAGATGCAATACTAACTAGTGAGTTACAGTGTTGCTTTTCTACAATCCTGTTGGGAACTTTTGAGTATTAAAGATTTCAGTGATCCTAATCATAGTTATTTTTGGGACTAGCAGGTATGATAAGGGAAAATCCAAAGGCCTGTGGTAGTAGTACTTGAAGGTAATGGGCAGAGCCAAATTGCCCATAGCCAATAGACTAAACCCCAGATGCATTTGATTAATCAAATAAAATTACTTTTAGTCTATTAATTTGCTCTATCAATGCATCAGTAATTCCCCATGCTAGAAACTGGGTGTTTGTTTTAAATTGTGCAGATAGAGTTCATATCTTGACCTTGACACATATTAGCAGTGTAACTGAACTTCTCTTAGGGTCAGTCTTCTTACCTTCAAATGGCAACACTACCTCTTACAATGATGTGTTCTGAAAGAAGCATTGTAAGACAGCTGGTGTGGTTTCTGGCAAATAGAGTAAACATTCACTCAAAAAGTATTTGAATGACTGTCTCATGCTTCCAAGTGTGTGGGATTTAGCTGCAAGCAAAAAAGATGAGTACTGTGCCTGTCTCCTACATTGGAAAGTAGATTCCACAAGGACATTGTCATCTCCCTGGTTCTTAAAGGATTACATGGCATATACTGCACACATATGAGGACAATAAACTCCATTCTGTGGGTTCAGTGAATGAATGAAGCTCAAGTCTGAAGAGATATTGAGACAAAAGTTAGTAAACCAAATTAAATGGAAAGTGCTATGGAAGAAATGAAAGGCTAAGGATGAGAAAACAGTGGGGCTGATTTCTTTTGATAAACAGTAGAAGGAAGAGCTTCAGAAAGAGAGAACTCTGTTTAGAAGCTCTGGGATGGAAAATCACTTAAAAGAGTTGAGAGCTGAGAGATTAGTATGGTCAGAATTGGTGAACAAAGGAGAGAATGGAAGTATATGAAGTTGAAAGATAAGAATAAGGAATTTATCTGATCTGATAATTATGTCTTTAATGAGAATGTTTTATTTAGTCTTTATATATATTAACTAAAAGCTACTATTTGTGTTTAAATTTACCACGTTATCCTGTTGATGTGACCATTTTATATTTTTTCTTTCTTTTAGACTTATCAAATATTTTTAATCTTTCTCTATTGTTATAAGTTCTTTTGCTACTCTTTTTGTTATCATGTTTACAACATACATCATTGACCATAGTTTAATGTACATTAGTACTTTTACCAGTTATACTTTTTGGAAAATATAAAGATATAAAACATTTAAGACTGCATTTACCCCTCCCTGTGTGATACGAGCTTCTGTACTTAAATTTCTATGTATTTAAGATCCTGTAAAACATGACTATTATTTGCATATTCATCTTTTCTGTGCTTTTTTCTCTTGATTCTCTTTATAAAAATACTTTTCATTTTATATTTTTATTAGTACATGTTTGCGTTACACAATGGTAGCATTCCTTGTGGGGAGCTGGCCTGTGTGCAACAACACCTCAGTCCCTTCCTCTATCGCTTCTCCCTCCCATCCTCACCCGCCCTCCATCTCTTGGTTTCCCTCCTGACTACAACAGGTTTTGGGCCTTCTGACTATGTGGAGAGGAGAAACAGTGCTCAGAAAGCATGTATTGTAAACACCTAAAGGGTACCTTAGGCATTGGAAAGTGAAAAGAAGACCTTTTCTTCCAGATTCTGTATCTCCTGCCAATGAAAGTTTTGTTGACCCAGGGGAACATCTTTATGACTTCAGCATGCCTGCCTATGTGAAATGTAGCTACATGGCTGAGAGAGAAGATGAATTATCATTGATAAAAGGAACAAAAATGATTGTCATGGAGAAATGCAGTCATGGGTGGTAGCAGGGTAGCTACAATGGATAAATGGAATGGTTCTCTTCGAACTGTGTAACCGAAGAAGGTGACAGTCCCTTGGGTGACCATGTGGGTTCACTGTCAGAGAAATCAGCAGCAGTTGTCAGTAATCTAAATATTGGGCAAATGTTGCATATGATACAGGCTTTTTACCCATTCAGTTCATCCATTGATGAAGGATTTAATTTTGAGAAAGGCGATGTAATGGGGATGTTACTGAGAAGCCAGAAAATAACCCGCAGTGGTGAAAATGCAGGAAGATCAATGGGATGGTTGGTCTGGTGCCAAAAAACTATGCTACCATTATTCAGAATAAATCATTAACTTCAGGTTTTGAACTGCTACCTCCGGCAGTGATTATCTTAGGCCTTCACTCACTGAAAAGTTTGCTGATAATCCTTGGTATTATGGCAAAGTTACCAGACACCAAGCAGAAATGGCATTAAATGAAAGAGGACATGATACCCGTGATAGTGAACTTTGCCAAATGATTTTTTAGTACCATTAAAAGCAGAAGGGAAAAACAAGCATTTTTAAAGTCCAACTAAAACAGACTTTCTACTACATTGGGTGGAATAAATTCAGCACCACGGAACTTGTAGAGCATTACAAAGAGGCACCAATATTTATAAGTGAACAAGGAGAAAAGTTACATCTTATCAAGCATTTATCATGATATTAGTAATCAGAAGTGACTGTTAATACAGCTTTATTCTTCATTAAATGAAGACTGAGAAAATGTTGGTCCAGTCCTGCTTGATTGGAAGTTGCTGTTTCTAACTCTGTATGAGAATTGATTATAATACATAAGTATATTTATTATCACTCAGCCCATACCCATATACTGTATATATAGTGCATTGGCATAGAACAATTTCTTATCCATGGTCTTTTATTTTACTGTTTTCTTCTTTGGTGTTTTTCTCTTTGCTTCTAATATTAAAGTTTTGTATTTTGAGAAAAAAAATCAAATAATGCAGATTGGATTTATTTCCTTTCTTGTATTTCCTTGTAAAGGACCCTCCTAGTTCTGCCATAGTTTCTCTTCATATAAAATTATATATAGCATATGCTAAAGTAAATTTCTTGGAAAGTGTTATCTTTTCTGTGACTAGCAATAATAAATGGAAAATTAGAAATTAAAAAAAATTTAGTTGATTTATGGCTCTGTTAAATATTATCTTTCTCCAGAGAGAATTTACTTTTGCTACTGGCTGGAAGGATTGTGTTAATTTCTTTGAGTTTCTTTTTCTTTTCATCTTTCCCCCAAATCTACATTGTCTTTGTAGCTCTCTGATGGCTTCAAGCAGTTTTAAGAACAAAAATTGTCTAGATTTTCCAATTTCTTTCATCTAGAAAACTGGTCTGAAACAGAATAAAAAATAAATTTTATTCTAAGTACAATATAAAAATGTGAAAAAATTTTAAGAAAAGTATTGACACAATCTGATTCGCATTTTAAAGTGATCTTAAACTATTTGTTTTATCATCTCATCCCTAAAAAATTTTAAAGTTACCTTTCATCTACATTTGTGCTGTTATCATTTTAATATAAACTCTAGTCACTAGCCTGGATTATTGTTTTCAATATCACTTTCTTATTTTCTGAAATCTATGTAACACACCAATGTTAGATTATTTTATGTCTAGATTTGGAAATTACAAACACTTATGTAGTTCTTTCAGTATTATTAGTCACATTTTATTGAAAAGCAAGTCAGCTTAAGGTGATAATTGGCTCAAGATTACAGAGGCAAGTTGAATCTAGGCCTCTTTAATTTGAGAACCTAGATCAGTTATTTTATATTATAAATATATTTAGATGTTCCTTGATTTGTGTTGGGGTTATATCCTGATTGCGATTTGTAATTTGGAAATGTCACAGGTTGAGAATGCACTTAATATACTTATCCTACTAAATGTCATAACTTAACAACACATACTCAGTTAAGATTTAAGTACTAACTAAAAGTTAAAGCTTTTATTGTTGTTCATGCTCACTGATGTCAAAGTCACTTGAGCTGAATTTGATTAAAGAAAAAGCTTTCCAAACAAGTGACTGAGGCTGTCAAAATGGTAGAGACCACACTGGGAATGTGGTCATGCAGGAGAAAGACCTGCTTTGTGAACATTTACTTATTTTTTGACTGTAGACTCATAATTTTAAAATCACGTAATCAGAAAGTCCTGAATATGGACAAGCAAGACTGTAGAGATATTTAGCCAAAATAGCATGAGTAACTGTATATTCATCCTTTCATCCATATATTAATACTGTGAATCCTCTCTATAGAACAGTTAAGCATGAGAAGAATACAAAACATTACATGTTGAGTCAAAAAAAATTTAAAAGACAGTCTTTCCAGATGTGTTTTTCTAAAAGATAGCATAAAGTGAAGGGCTCAGCCAAGAAAAACCCCAGCATGGCTCAGTGCACAGCTAAAATTTTGGAAGGAGCTGATTCTTTTTCCAAACAAAAGAACATGAAGTACAGAATGGCTGAGCTATATGTTACTACATCCATTTCAGCTTTGTTTTTATCTCTTTTCAGAGATACTTGACACTGAGCTATGTCATTATTAATGCTATTCTAGACTATGAATTTTATTTACACAAAAGGTGTAAATGTATTCCATGTATATAAACATACTAGAAGTTTAAAAAGAGAGTATAATATATAATTTAATACGTAACTTAATGGTTTGTAATTTTTATTATTTAATCAGAATATTTTAAAAAATTTAAATATTTTTTGGTACTAGGGATTGAACTCAGGGCCTTCCACATATTAAGCATGTTCTCCACCACTGAATTACATTCTAGTACCAATGGATATTTTTTTAAAACCTCAGAGAGAGTTTTTTTTTTCCTGGTTCACAGATTCTATCTTTGATAGTTTCTAGGTATATTTGTCATCTGGTGATATTTTCAGAAGCAGTACTTCAATCACATATTTCTCCAGAGATTGAGATAGGTATAATCCTGTAACCATGGGCAAGAATTGGGAATGTGGGTAAGCAGAGCTTTTGTCTTTTTTTATAAATAAAATTTCTATTGATGTTTTACTCATTAATCTAAGTCCCAGTATGTGCTGTTGATGCTTATCAGATTAAACTATCCATTTCATTTTAAGAATACAAGGTATACTTGAAATGATTTGAACCTACTGAATATATTTTGAAAGAATTTCCTGTATATACTGTAGTGAGTATCTTGAATTTTCTAGGTTTGAAGTGCTATAATTTCAGACCTATTAGAATAGAAAAAAGTTCACTATAAGTGGTGACCATGGCTTGTAAAAACTCACTAAGAGAGAAAAGTATATTATTATCAGACTTGGGTCTGAAAAGCTGGACTTCCTGGGAAAAATGCAAATTTCCTTATCAGATGCATAACTCTGAATTGGTTTTGTAACCTCTGGACTACATTATTCTCAACTGTAAAATGGGATAACAATGATATAATATTTTAGAGTCATTATTATAAGAAACAGTGGATTTTAAGTATTTAGAATCTTGCCCTACCCTTAGTAAGCATTTAATGTATTATTATTATTATTCACTTACCAGTGAAATTTTATCTGAAGTGCCTCAGATATAGTGATATTTACATAGAGGGTTCTTTGCAGTCTCTGCCATTCTGTCAAATAATTTATCTTCAGAAATTGTTCAAAATTTGAATGAACTCTCTCAATATAATACTATTTATTTCTGTACCAATTCTATATATGGCAATCTGGTGGTCTGAATAATAATTGATAGAAACTAATAAGCAAACATTTGTTAAAAATAATGTTGCAAGGCCCGAGGATTTAGCTCAGTGGCATAGTGCCTGCCTCGCAAGCGCAAGGTCCTGAGTTTGATCCCCGGTACCAAAAAAAAAAAAAATGTTGCAAGAGGGAAGGGTAGATTTTGACATAAATGAACATGGGAGGATTAAAGAGATTTTTGAAGAGGCCGCAATGAAATTTTACTTCTTGGCTGTAGAGAGGAGTGTCAGGGTGCTGTGTTTTGAAGCTGGAGCAGCAGCCAGCCAGAGGTATGTTCAGGTGCCTTTATTGTATATCACTGACCCCTGCTGTAACTGAAATTCAGGTGAACAGAGGGCTTGTGTTGGAAGTCATCTATCTATCTATCTATCTATCTATCTATCTATCTATCTATCTATATATTTTTTTTGGTACCGGGGAGTGAACTTTGGACCTTGCACTTGCAAGGCTGGCACTGGAATCACTGAGCTAAATCCCCATCCCTAGTTATCAATATTTCTAAGAAATAAGCATCACGATTGATGAAATGTTGATGGCCTAGGTTTCATACATGTACTGTAATACTAAATTGGCCATGACCACAAACAGGATGTCATTGTCATTCCTTTCAGGCTACAGAGCAGTGATTTGGTAATGCAAGGACACCTGGATTTGTGCCACCTTTACCCTGAAATAAAAGGGAGAGAAATAGTCTGAGTCTAGTTTTGTCTTTGTGAGGTCTGACCCTTGGCTCTTTATAAGCATGGCATTTGGAGATGTGCTGATGTTTATGCTAGGTTTTGTGTCTTTAGAAGAGCAGTTCTTTGAGAGAGCCATTATGTTTGCTATATTATACACAGCAATGTGGGCAAATACTAATAATGGTAACTCACCGGTAAGGCATTTATTGAGTCACCACTTACTGTGTGTTTACTGTGTGTGAACACATGCATCAGATTACTTCTTTTATGAATTTGACTGTTAAGACAGTCAGTCACTGGAGTTGTAGTGAAGGATTAGCACTTTAAAAATCTTTTTCCCTTTTAGGTTCAGATCAATTTCAAACTTGTAGAAGAATTGCAAGAAGAGTACAAAAAACTTCTGTGTTAGGGCACGGGTTGGCCAGTTGTCTCACTAATGTCTTTTATGACACAAGGATGTGATCCAGGATCAGTGTGGTACCTAGTAGTCTCATTCGTTCTGGAAAATTTCTTCCTTCCTTCCTTGACTTTTATGGCTAGGTTGTTTATGAAAATTATTAGCCAGCTGTTTTAGAAACTGGCCCTGACTCTGGGTTGTCTAATGTTTCTTTGTAATTATATCTAGGTAATCCAATTTGTAAACAAAATTTCATAGATTTTCTTTACATCCCATTATATGACACATAGTATCAGTTTTTTCCCTGTTACTGGTGATATTTTGCTTAAGACAGTATTTATAGGCTTTCTCTGTTGTAAAGATACATTTAAAAATATTTTGGAGTTTGAGCCTGTAAAGCTCTCTTGAGCCTCGTTTTGCCCATTAATTTTAGCACCCATTGCCATTTCTTGTCTGATTATTACATTGGATGTAAAAAGCTGATTCTTTTATATTACTTAGTATTAAATTTATTTCAATTTGTATCACTGAGGATTCATGAAGTTCTGCTTTCCTCAATGAACTATAATTTAGCACCATTTACTTCGATAAATTGTCTCAGATTCGATCAGTAGGAGTGAGACTTTTCAGGATGGCTGGGATCAGCCATTTCTCCAAGAAGCCCTGTTTATTTAGTGACATTTAGAAACCAAAATCTGGGTCCCAGATATGTATATTGCTGCAAGATACTACTTTTTCTAAGCCCTTCTTGATGGAAAAATGAAATTTATACACCTACATACTGCTGCCGTGCCCTCTTTGTCTGTATATATACATACATATACAAATGTTTATGTATATGTGTATGTATGTGTATTTGTAACTGTAAGTATAAACCAACACCCCAAATCCCTATTTTCTCTCACTACAGGGATCATTATAGCCTTTTCTCCTTGTTATAGTATCTTCCTTCTCTGACAATAAGAAGATAATGACTTTCATTATCTTAATATAATAATTGCTCAGTCTTCCTCTATGTGATCAATCTATTAATCTCACCAGACTATCTTCCTAACCTTTTGTACTTATATGATTGCTTTTTAAGTGAATGGTAAGGGGAAAAGAGAAGGATGGAAAAGGGAGAAGGAAGAAAATATAATAATACATTTTAAAATATAAATTAAAATTTAAAAATAGGGTTTTTGAGGTACAGCTATTATAGAAGTAAAGTTCTGGGAATCATGTTTATTCTTAGCTATTTTTGTGTCTAGAATCTATATTCTAATTTTTTTTTTGAGCCAGGGTCTCACTGTGTAGTTCAGGCTGGCCTTGAACTCACCATGTAGCCCAGGCTGGCCTCAAACTTGAGATGATCCTCCTGCCTCAGCCTCCTGAGTGCTGGGATTACAGGCATGCCCTACTATGCCTGATCTATATTCTAATATTTTGTCTCCATTCATTCATAACATTTAATGGTAACAGGAATGAGGCATACAGAGATGAGTGAGACAGTCTGCCACAAGCTCAAAATAGGATAAAGGCAAGCAGACATGTTAACAACTTCTATAGGAAATTGTTATAGGTGAAAAATACAAAGCATTTCAAGAGAGAAGGGATCAACCAATAAATTTTTGACAGGCAGCTGGGTAATCTTCATTAACAGAAAGAATCACTTTTCAAATTCTGACTTTTTCTTAACCTTCTGTCCTTATTCTACAGAAGGGCAGACAAAGCTAGCATAGGAAAGTCTCTCTTCATGGTCAGGACACTTACAGGACACTTCCAGCAGGACACAGAATGATTCCTTACCAGCTTTCTTCTCTTGCCTCTTCCAGCCCCAGGTTGGGCCATTCGGCACATTTTGAGTGTGGTTTCTGGCTTTTCAATGGATTTGAATTTGATCATATTTTATACCATATACTTTTTTAGTGTATATATTTCAGTGAGTTTTTTAAAGCCACTTATAAAATTTCTTATCAAGTAATGCCAAAATTATGGAATATTTTTCAAATCGGTTGCCATGTATAGTTCAGGGACTTAATAGGAGAATCCCTCATTCTCCCCTCCCTTTACTTCTTCTATAGGGTTCTCCATTGTGGAAAGTGTCTTTAAATCATGCTTATTAGTTAAGTGTCTCAACAATGCAGAAATATGGGTCCGTTTGTCACCCTTCAATTAAAAGTCATTGTTCTCTGGCTTCCAGTGGAGAAAATGAAGATACTTGAAGAAATTGATCCAGTATTCCATGGTGCAGTTAGATAGATAAATTCATATTAACGAATCTCAGCATGACTTTGGGTCCAGATCATCTGAGAGATAAGTATACTCCCCGATCTAATAAGGGAGTCTCAGATTTTAGCTCAGGAAGCCATTGTTTTCTCAGCAGTGGCCTGCTCAATTTTCAAAGAAAATAAATTTACTATGAATGAATTATATCTCTATCTACTTTGAGATTACAGAAAAGGTGACATAACTATAATACAAAATCCACGAAAGTTACCTTTCTCTCTGCATTATAGAAATTGATAATACTTTAAATGTTGAAGCATATACCACCCTCCTCCAGTTGTACATTTACATTATGAAGATACCACTTAAACTTCATTCTGCTTACCACTGAAATCACCGATGTATTCTTCTTTTTTCTAGTTCTGAGGATTGAACCCAGGGAATTCCCACTGAGCTGTATCTCTGCCCTTTTTAATTTTTGTTTTGATTTTGAGACAGGATCTTGATAAGTTGCCCAGGCTGGGCTTATACTTGCAACACTCCTGCCTCAGCCTCTCAGAGTGTTGGGATTGCAGGCATGTGCCACCACGCCAACCTCACCTGTGTATTTTTGATAAGGAGCATGGATGCTGGGTCACATCTCCAGGGATCTCAGACCTAGTCAAAGCTTGTTACAGCTTAGGGTGGAGGCTGTGTGAAAGGCCCATTATGATTCTGTCTTGGGACATGTCACAGTGACACTTTCCTCGTGGTTTATGAGTTCACAGAATTCATGGGCAATTTGTATAAATTTAAATGTTTAAGTAGACTTGTAAAAAACTATTTGCATCTTAAGAGAAACTAGGTCTCAGTTTGCTATTCATTCTTATTATCTTGAAACTCTGGCCAGCTGTCTCTTTGAATCCTTTATGTAGGTAAAATTGTCTCTCAGCACTTGCTTTGGATCCAGATGGTTTCCCCACTCCTGCTTTTTAAAACCAGAAAGTCACCAAGTGGAGCAGAGTCACCTTATTCATTTTTTAGAGCCTTCATGTGTTTTCTTTTGTTTCACTCATAACCTTGGTTTAAAAGATAAGAATTTTTGAAAACTTGGTTTTCAAGGTTGTTAAAGAAAGATACTCTTCTGAGATTTTTCTCTGAATTACTTCAGTAAGAAGTATACTATGATAAAAATATTTTCAGAATCATAGTACTCATCTAATTGTAATACTAACCTTATTATACTGAGTCTCAGGAAATAGCCTATAAGTACTATTTTATATTTAGTGATAGAAAACATTAAGGCTGATTGTAATAAGAGTCTTTAAAATAATGACTAAATTCCAGCTAAGCTAGTTGTTTGACAAGCCCTTCCTGAAAGTCTTTGAGAAAACAACAGCAGTAATGATAGCAATAAGAAACCTTAGCAGGATGGCCTTGCCCCTCTAATGTTCATGACTCTTGTGTAATGCATGTAATTAACAGATTGTCGAAACTTGTGGAGAAACATCTTGTGACATGATTTAGGGAGACCTTTGCCTTCATATTTATTAGCAAATGACATTTTATGACTTGGGAAATAATTGAATTGTTGGTTTTAAAGTGTTGGGAAGTATATAGTTAAAACTCTGAAGTATGGTGGAAGTCATGGAGTCAGTACCTTTTCTTTTAAACACTTTACAGTAAGTGACTTCTCAGCATCTTCTTATCTCCTGGGGCATGTCTAGTGTGTCCATCTCTGTGCAGGTGAAGTGAAACGCCAACAGTAGACTTTTGAAATCCAGCAGTTGCATAAACCCATTAAAATCATGTTCATCATTGCTAAACTTTACTGGCATAAATATTACATAGCAGAAATAAAATTATGAATTGTTGGCAAATCAGTTCATTTGAACTTTTGTAACATATGATCAAGAAACATCTGAAATATTCTGTATTTATTTCCGCCAGCAAATGTCTAAATATATTTTGTTATAATATGTGTAATCATAATAGACATTGTAGGTCTTTTAAATATAAAAAAATTGAGGAGTAAATGTTATA
Organism: Heterocephalus glaber; assembly: GCF_053883595.1. Lineage (NCBI taxonomy): Eukaryota > Metazoa > Chordata > Mammalia > Rodentia > Bathyergidae > Heterocephalus > Heterocephalus glaber. The sequence continues at coordinate 16,772,674 of NW_028258156.1, read as the reverse complement.
TGAGGTCTACCAAGTCAAGTAATAGTAAATGTAATGGTTAATTGAAATATGTAAGTTTGACTGAGAATCTGCTAAAAATAAATTTGTAAAATTTGTTTTCAAGAAAAATACACACAAGACTTAGGTTGTAGCTCAGCAGTAGAGTGCTTGCCTAGTTGTGTACATGGAGCACTGGGTTTGATCCCCCAAAATACAAATATAGATTTACAAAAATACAAATATATGTTTTTATAAAACATATAAAATACGTTTTATATTTAATTATAAAAGAAAGCCCAAAGGCCCTTGTGTTGTATACACATATGCATGTTTAAGGATGTCCTTATCACAAAGATTCTCAAATGGTCATGGTTCTTGGCACTCAATAATGTCTCAGTAATTTTTTCATGGTGACTTAGTACAAAAGAAATATGTTATTGTTTTGTTTATTAAGGAATTGAGCCCAAATTTAGTAGTAGGAATTTGTATAATATGTGACCGATTTTGTCATATTGCAGTAAAAGTTTGAAAATATTCTGTGACATGCCTATGTGTTCACAGTAGTACAGTTGGGAACTCTGTTGGAGTTCTCCGGAAAAAATAGAGCCAATAGGAGATGTATTTGTTTGGAAAAAATAAAGCCAATAGGAGATGTATTTGTATTTATTTATATCTATAGCTATCTATCTATCTATCTATCTATCTATCTATCTATCTGTCTGTCTATATATTTGATTGGCTTATATGATTTGAGGTTGAAAAGCAGGCTACAGAGTCAGGAGAACCTATAGCTGTTCAGTCCAAGAAGAGAGAAACCCCAGCATGAGAAAGAGGCCAATATGCACCCCTAGTCCAAGGTCAAAGGTGCAGAAAGCACCCAGAAAGTCACCAGCACTAGTCTATGTTCAAAGGCTGAAGAACCCAGAGTTTGATGCTCATGTGGAACAGCAGCAGAAAAACCATATCTGCTCAGTAAAGGGAGAGCAGGTGTGAGCCAGCAGCTTCCTCTTTCTGTGACTTTCTTATTCCAGCCTTATCCCCCAGCCTATCTGATGGTGCTGCCCACATCCAGGTAGGGTCTTCCCCACACCAGCCTTCTCTGGAAATACCCTCACAGACACACCAGTTCTCTAGGCATCCCTCAATCCAGACAAGTTGACAACCAAAGTTAATCATCACAGGAACCATAGCCCTAGCAGCATTAATGGCAAAGCACTGGTAATGATACAAATATGCTTCAATTGGAAGATGTTTAAATGATAGCATTTCTATATGATGGAATACTTTGTAGGAGTTTAAGGAAATGAAATAGATCCTGTATATACTGATACTGATACAGAACAGTCCCCAATACGTATTATTAGATTAAAGTTGGAAATTTGTAGAGAAGTACGTGTAATATAATACCACTTACTATTTAAACACATGTATATGGACCGAAAACTCTGTGTTGTGTGTGTTTATGTGTGTGTAGTGGAGGGTAGAAACATATCTTTTCCTCTCCCCAACTTACGTTCATTGGCTGGGGGCTGTGTATCAAAAGTCAGACTGGGCTGGGGCTGGTGATATTGCTCAGTGGTAGAATATTGGCCTAGCATGCTGGAAAACCTGGGTTTGAACCACAGCACCACTAAAAAAAAAAAAAAAAAAGAAATAAAGAGATTAACAAGGGAAAAATATACAAATTTATTTAATATGAGTTTTACATGACACAGGAGTCTTTAGAAGGAAACAAAGACATAGTTAAACTTTGGTGTGTGTAGTAGGATTGATGGAGAATGGAAAGTCATAGAAAATATGACAAGACAAAGGGGATATGAGTTGAATATAATAAACTGGGGACACTTATCAAGGCTTGTTCAGTAAGATTTCTCTCTGGATCCTTGTGTCTTTGCAAATAAGGATGCTCCTTTCCTTCAAGTATAGGGAAGCACCTCTCACAGGAAGGTCTTACAGCCTACTCAGGGAAAGGTGACAAGCTTCCTAAGGCATATGGCCTGCTTCAGGGGAACACAGCAGGGAAGGTCAGGGACCTTTATTGTTTCTGCCATTTCCTCACAGTCCTTCATATTTTGGAATATTATATTCTGAATTTTACAGATTTATTTATCTACCGTCTATTGCTTACACACACACACACACACACACAAACACACACATATGCAGAGGCATAGAAAAAGACCTGGAAAAGTCACTCCTGAATAATAGCAAAAAAAAACGCATGAAGGTGATATAAGGTTGAAGAGAGTTGTCAGAGGGCCTGTGACCTTCATCTCTAATGTTTGTAAATTTTATATATATATATATATATATTTGTGTGTGTGTATTCTATTATCATCTTATACTTTAATATATAAAATATAATTATAAATATAATTTAAATATAGAAATACATTGTATATATTATTTCATTATTTAAGGTCCGATATTTTCCTAACAGCTAACATCCTAAGATGATAACATTAATTTGAAGACCTGGTCTGCCCACAGTATAAACAAAAATGAATAGTGGTAAATATAAAAACCCATTCTAAAAATCCCTTTAAAAGCACACAGGCTGGCTGACTTGGTGGCACAGGACTTAATCCCATCTGCTTGAGAGGCTGACTTGGGCAGACTGTAGACTGCAGGCTAACCTGGGCAACTCTGTGAGACCCCATCTCAAAATAAAGCTGAATAAAGGGTTGTGGCTCCATGGTAAGGCCTTTGCCTAGCACGTATGAAGCCCTGGGTTCAGTCTTCAACCACGGGGAAGAGGAGGATGACCACAAGCATAAAAACATTCTTTTTTCCTTGACCTATGGAAGCAAGATATACTCTTTAAAAAAATAATGATGCGGGCTGGGGATTTAGCTCAGTGGTTCCGCCGCCTGCCTCACAAGTGCAAGGTCCTGAGTTCAATCCCCCTACAAAAAAAAAAGCAAAAAAACCCCAAAACCCCAAAAACAAATGATGGCGCAAATAAGAAAAATGATAGTCCCCACTTCCTCCCTAATCCCAGTTCTTTGAATGCATATACATAAACATCTAAACATACATAGTTGTCTTTAAATTACTCACATATGAAAAGTTGCTTTCATTGCATAACAAGATTAGAGATCCTTCTAGAGTAACCGATTGGTCCAGGTTTGTCTAGGAATCTCCTGCACTGAGGATCTTATGAGTGCTTTACCCCCAACCCCTAGCTCCAGACAAACCATCAGGTTGGTTACCCAGATCTCTTAAGTCAGTTTATGTGTATCTACCTCATAGTTTTAATAGTTGCATAATCATCTGTGAAAGAGTAATACCTCAATTATGAGTCACTTAAATTGTTTTCTGTTTTTTCTGCTATAAACAATTCCATTTGAGTTTCTGTTTATAAAATATATTAATTACACCTCAAGTGCCTGAATCTTCTTTCTGGAAGACAGAGCAATTACCATGTCAGTCTCTTACTTGTTTGTAGCCTTTAAAATACATAGCTTTCTGATTATGTGAGTAGTTTATGAAATTCTGATCAAGAACTGAAAGCCTGTATTTGTGAGCCCAGCCTCACCCCCTACATTTGTGTATTGTGGATGGTACACACATTCTGTGGTTGTCCCTGAACCTCCCCGCTCTTTTGGGGTTTTCCTGCCTGGTGCTACTGGTGGTGCTGAAGTATGGAGGGGATATGATGTAAGATTCCCTCTCCATAGTTATCCTTTTCCTCATTCCAAAATTGCTATGTTTGGCTCAGTTCATGTTCCATTTCCTCCTCTAAAACCTACTTTTGTAAATAATTAAGATAGTTTTTTAAAGGAATTATATTTCAAAAGGGATAAATTTAAATTTATGCCCTATAGACCTTTTCTGTTAGAAATCAACTACAATCTTAAAATCTTTCTAAGAAATCCTCAGTTGTGGAACCCCAGTTCCTAACTCTGTCCTGTTCACACATTGGTCTTAAAGTGCTTCCTCCTCCTTCTTAACTTCTCCTGTAAGGAATTTTCAGGGAACTCCAAACCCTGCCTAGTAACTAGGCTGAGTCACTATAGAATCTAACCCCACCGTGTTCCATCTCTTTATTCTTCCTAGTGCATTTTTCCCACCTACAGCGTTCTGGTACAGCATGGAACATGGTTCTCCTGGTCAGTTCTGACTGTCATAAAATCAGCGTAATCTTTGCACCTGTTATTTATTTATATAGTAGGCACCCACAATCATCTGAGGCCTTTTAATATAGCTGATTTCTAGCATTCTGTCAATATCATATTTTTATAGAGGCCTTCCGCAACTTCCCAATTTAACAAGACTGTCAAGTAAGGTTGCCAGATAAAATACCAAGGCTGAATTAATTTGAATTTCAGATAAACAGTGAATATTGTTTTTTGTAAAAGTATGTCCCAAATAGTTCATGGAATATATTTATACTAAAATTTATTCATTGCTTATCTAAAATTTAAATTTAATTTAGTTGCCTGTATTTTTATTTGGTGTGTCTAGCAACCCTACTTCAAATCCTTTTCTCTTATAATATTCTGTTGTAATCTTCTCCTTGCACTTTTTGATACTTTCTTGTTTATTTAGTTGTTTATGTTTTTAATGCCTGTCTTCCTCTATTGGATGGTAGGGTCCCTGAGAGCAGGAACCCTGTCTTTTCCCCACTGCCTTCCCAGAACATTTCCTAATGTGCTGTGTGTACTAGATATTCAGTACACTCTCATCAGTGGGTGAGCGCACATCCTGTAAAGACAAATGTTCATTCTCAAGGTCAGTACACTCTAATCAGAAATGTTCTCTAACTGCTTTGATTTTGTAAGAAACCTCACCTTTCCTGGAATTCTCTTATCACATAATTATGGACAACACAGTGTATCCTTTACTGCTCCCAATTGTACCTTTCAGAACCTTTACAATGAAAAAGGAGTCATGTAACCTACTTAGAGAAAGCAAAGCTTTGAAATTTTCATTGTCAGTAAATAAAACAAAACTGAAACCAAAAAAGAACCAGTCAGTTATCTTTAGTAATCATGGTGAAGGGATAGGATATCATTTATTTTGCATCTATCTATCTATATATCTACATACATATGAATTTATCAAATTTTAGTTCATAGAATTGACTTTATATATTTTTTTTGGCAAAACTTTTATTTTTAAAAAATTTGCTCTTGATTTGTTATTGGGCTTTGTGATAGTTCAAGGAAAGATAAATCAATATAGTGTTTCTGGTTCATCTTAGTACAATTTTTTTCTGGATGTATTTTCTTGGAATTTGAATTTCATAGGTCATTGATCTATGATAGAATATGAATCTCCTTTTTTTTTTCCCACAAGAAGCTTCCACCTCTTTGGGTGAAGTTGGCTAAGCTGTCTTTAGGCAAAATGATTTGAATGAAATTAACTTTGAGCAATTATTAGCAAAATCTAATCAACATGGATTGATTATGAAAAATTCAGACCTTCAGTCACCTTAATTGACAAGAATCACAGGATTCTGAATTACATTACAGTTTCTAAGATTCTCTGTACATGAAGCTTAAATTGGCAATGGTAGTGAGCCTGTGTGTGTGTGTGTGTGTGTGTGTGTGTGTGTGTGTTTAGGATTAGATAACCTAAAAAAGTACATAATTGACACCTTTCATTGATTTTAAATCTCCAGTTAATTTTAACACATATCAATATTTTGCTTCCAAAACACTAGCTTTCCAGTGGACTCTGGCAGTTAAAGCATCTATGATTACTATTTCACAATATTAGGAAACCCACCTGACATTAACTGGGAATGCTTCATTTTGTAGCCTCTTTCAGAGCAGCTGCTAAAAGGTGGCTCAGCCTCATCAGGGGAACTTTTGGTGCAGTGAAGGGACTGAGGTTGGCAGAGGTGGCAAGGAGTAGGCGCTGGGCTCCACTGGAGTTCCCCACAGGCATTCCTCATGCTGTCTTCCGCTGTGCGTGTGTGTGTGTTCGTCTGCGTACATGTTGCCTGATGAAACCCCTTCCTGTTGCCTGGGACAGAACTAAGCTTTGGAGGGGTCTGAAATCTAAGGGCCAGCTTCCTTTCCCACCACTTTCCATTGAGTCAGTTCACTGCAGAGTACTCTGCAGGATCGGGAGGCCTTTGTGTTCAGATTATTTTACTAGCTACAAAAGCCACACCCTTGTGCTACAGAAACAGAACACTTTGTCCTTTTAAGAGGTCTGTACTTTGACCACAGCCCTGGGATTTCAAAGCTGCCTCACTGCTGCTTGTCTGTTGTGATGTAAAGTGCTGGGTAGACAGACTGTCCCTTACTGGAAGGCAGTTTTACAACTGGTAGCTCAAAGGCTCACCATGCTAGTGAGGCTTTGGATAACAGTCTAATACCAGAACAAACAAGGCCCCAAATCTACATACATACATACACACACATACATACATATGTACATACATACATAAATGCATGCATGTATGCTCAGCAATAGTGAGAAAAAAATGGAATAATAATATTTTGATTGAGAAAAACCAAACTTATTTTTTAACAATACACATTCACTTATAGCAATATATTTCAGGGCAGGAAATGACCATTGGCCTCCAGAGGCAGTTGTAGGAAAAGAAGTGTGGTAGGAGAGCTGAACTTTGAGACTGAGCTACCACTAGTAACCTGCATCTCTTGCTTTCTTGTCTGGAAGCAGTCATCTCCATGGTGATTTTAATCCTATTCCTATTCTCCTCAAACTCTGTCATAGGGGTTGCCAGTGAGCGTGGGCCCTTGTTTTTAGTGATAATAGAAATTAAAACTAAACCACCAATTTACAGGAAAAACCTCTAAGTGGAAAGTAAGAGAAAATGGTAAAGGACTTTGGTTTGAGGAGCTAGCTGACAGATATCAGGCTAAGAAAAAGTAAGAAATATAGGAAAAGGACTCCCAACTTGAGCAGGTGGAGTGGGCACACTCTGATGAGGAGGATCAGACTGACCTGTTTGAAAAAGAATGGAGACTAGTTTGATGGGGCGCTGTGGCAGGCTGGGTCTGGTCTGTCATTATCTCAGTCCTGGTTTCATAGCTCATTCGAATATTCATGACTTGGGTGGCAGTTTGATTCCCATGGGAAGAATTCTCATGACTTTTTGGGCATCTCAGTCATGTGAGGCTCTGCTGGAACCCAAGGTAACCCTAGGTCATAGCTGAATGTCCCTGTAAATCTCTTCTCCTGGTGTCCTCAGTCTTGAAGGGTAATGAGACAGGTTAGGTGAGTTTTAGGCTAGTTAACTTTGTTTTACCAATGTTTAGAACAGTAATCCTTAAAGGACTAATACGCCTATATGCTGAGCTGAGGAGGATTTGATCCTGAATTTTACAGAATGATGGTCAAACTCTCTTCCACTTTTAGTTACATATTGGACATTTGTAGACCCACATGAGTCACAATTTTTAGTAGAAATGAATTATAAGTCTCTGAGTGCCTCAGAAGAAAACACAAATCATGTTTTTGATGAGTAACAGGTTAAGGGCCCAGGAGTTTGTCCTTTGTCCTTATGGTGGTCTCTATGTCATGACTGTGTATGGATTTTATGTACCATGAACTCAAATAATGATAAAGTAGCTACTTTTACTGAACAGTGATTATACACACTATGCTAAATACCATGTTTACTTTCTCATTTCATTCTTAACATAACTTTCTAAAGTAATCATTTCACTAGTGAGGGAAGAGAAACTTAGAGGTGTTAAATCTGCAGACATGTCACCAAGTTAATAACGAGCTTCTAACAAGACCTGGTAGTCTCCAGAGTGGGAGATCTTAACTATTAATAACATTTGGCCCATTGATTACAACACCAGCCTTGGCATAAAGGAGGGCTTGGGGTCCAGTCTGCCAAGCTGTTAGCCAGTAGGTGAGGTAGGCACTTTTAAGGACAGACTTCTATATGTACAAGTGACAAAAGCTGCTGCCTCTTTAAAAGACTGTTATCGTGCCTTCCAAGTTATTTTTATTTTGGCTAAAACTCTTCGTAGAAACTTATAATAACAAGCCTAAATCACCAAGTCACACTGGCTTGTTCTTTCTTGGTGACCCGGCGAAAACTTTATTCATTATAATGATAAGTTTTATGCTGATATTATGCCTGGCATCTTTCCTTTTGAATGTGTGGTTACGACCTCAAACTGAATATGCTCAGGGATGTGTGCACCTCTGCATGTGATGATGAATTTTCCTTATATAAATATGTGCAGGTGTGTGTGTTTTCTCAATGAAACCCTTGCTTTCTTTATTTGAGGAGAGAACGCTGCTTTGAAAATTATCTCCAGGGGTCTTCTTACTTGCTGCAAGTAATAAACCTCTCTCCAATCTTTTCTGTTGCTTGTGCTTATTGCCTCTGCACTCACCAACATTTGAACGCAGTGTGTTCAATTACAAAACCAGGACCCAGAAGACTTGCTTTGAAGTGCTGACTTAGGGAGTACACTGTTACCATTTAGGTGAGGGTAGAGGCTGTTGATGTTACTGGACAGTTAAGCATCCTAATACAGTGGTCCAGCCAGCTCTCCGGAGCCCTGCGTCCTTGGCAGAGTCACTGTGAACTCTTACTGCTTTTCAGCCTTACTACCTAATACAGTTTTGAATATCATTTTTACTGCAGCTAAGCAGAACTTATTGAAATCTCCCTTATTAACAATCATAGCACCTCCCTGGAATGAATGTTTATTATCATCCATCAAACTATATCTTAGCCCTTCAAAATAAATTTCAGAAAACATTCATTATGTTATTTTTCTAGAATTTATATTTAAACTGATCCTACCAATTTCAGTCATAACAAAAGTGTAGAACAACTTTCTCCTGCCTATCAATTTATTTATTTATTTATTTTGGTGCTGGGATTGAACCCATGGCCTTCTGCATGCTAAGCACATGCTCTGCCACTGAGCTATACCCCTACCCCAGTTTTTTCATTACAAAACCTAAAACACATTTGTTTAAAATTTTTGATTTATGTATGTTTATTATTTTTTTTTGGTATGGGGGCTTGAACTCTGGACCTTGCACTCGCGAGGCAGGTGGCAGAACCACTGCGCTAAATCCCTGCCCTGTTTATGTTTTTTGATGACTTTAATATTAGACAAAAATCAATACAAATATTCATTTGATGGGACCTCAAACTGAACACATAGAGTTTGTTAAACCAAAGCTCTTGAGAGCAAGAGATCTCTGAAATAAAAAGATTTGCTGAGCCATTATGGATGCTATCCCAAAAGAAAGGACTAGACCTAGACAAGTTCTCTCGGTTATGTAGCAGGTGGAAACTGTTCTCTAGATCTAAGAAGCCACAGTACAGAATACCATAGTGAAAATCTGGGGAAGGAAATTGCAAGTGAGTTATACTGAACTTCTGTTGGCTGTTGACAAGAGGGGTGGTAGTGCCCTATGAGCAGAGGAGCTTTGAGATAGTTGGGTAGTTTACAAGGAGGAGGAGCTTGGATTAGCTTGGGCTACAAACAGGATGTTGCAGCACCTAGTAGGTCACATCAGGATTTGAGTTAAGGATTTGAGTTAACATATATTCAAGAATGTGAAATGGTCTTTTACTGTTTTTGACCTGTAGGTCCTTACTGATTAACTTCCTCTCATCTCTCTTTCCTTCCATTCCCTAGCCCTTTGTAATTAAATTTACAAATCTCAGGATTTTTCCTGGTCAAATTCAAAGACATAGTATTTAATTCAATTAATTTATTCATTTGGCAAAAGTGAGCTGATTTGACTACTATTGCCAGAAACACTATTCTCCCATCCAAGTACTAACCAGGCCTGACCCTGCTTAGCTTCTGAGACCAGACAAGTTCGGGTGCGTTCAGGGTGGTATGGCTGTAGACCAGAAACACTATTCTCATGGCTTCTGTGACAACACAGTTGTCTAATTCTTTTTCCTACTTCATTTACTCTTCCTCCTTGTTTTCCTTTGCTAGATTTCCCTTTTCTACTTAACGGGAAATGTTGCAGCACCTTGGATTTGGTCTTTTTCTCTGTCTATTCTCTATTCCTTCTGACCTCATCTAGGAATTAAAAAACCATCTCCATGTTGATGAGCCTGAAACTTTTACCTCCAGTCCTGACATTTCCCCCAGTTTCAGATATCTAGCCCACATCTTCCTTTGTGTGTACAATTGAAGTGGTTGCCACAGGAACAAAAAATGACTTCTAATTTTCTCTCAAAGCTGCTTTTCAGGGGCTGGGGTTTTAGCTCAGTGGTGCCACTGCCTGCCTCACAAGCGCAAAGTCCTGAGTTCCATCCCTGGTACAAAAAAACAAACAACAACAGCAACAAAACTGCTTCTCTTTCAGACTTGTCCATCTTAAGCCACTGTCTACCCTGTTCAAGCTATTTCATGGGCCCTTGTTTTTGAAACTCTCTCTATCTCTTTTTTTTCTCTCTGAAGAGACCAGCTTTTCTGCTGTATTTTATTTCTCAGTACTGTTGGGAAGGCCAGAGTCCCAGTTCCAGTACTGGCCTGGAAAAGTCACTTTGGACCTGCTCATGTCAGCTGCTAGTCCTGTACCAACCAGAATGGGATGATTAGGTAATAGGTATTACCCAGGCCTGGTAATAGATGGGGCAATTTCAGAAAAGGTGGTTGGTGGTTCATAGGCCGAGCAGATATTCTAATAATGCTTACCATACTCTTTTACTGAGTTTTCCGAGGTTTTATATTCATGATCCCCTTGACTGAAACACTGATAGGAAGGATCCAGTTTTCTATCAGTTATGATTGTAGTACAGACTTCTTTTTCTGATCCATCATTTCTTCTTTGTTTCTTATTTAGTAAAAAGAATTTGGACTATATGATTTCCTAACCCTTCTTGACATAAGGCCTTTCTCTAAGGTCAACTTCACCAGTTTTATTTCTTCCTTGAATGTGCAGGCATAGTTCAGACAACATACAGTTGCCAAGTGTGCCTTTTAGGGGTAATCGAATACACAAGGAGCTGTGGTGACTAAGTAGCTTTGAATCTGACCAGAGTCTTAAAATAACAACCTTTGTAATTATGATCCTGAATAATGCTTGGGGAGCAATGATAGGAGTTCTCAAAAAGAGAGGAAATCTAGTGAGAGAAATTTTTAAAAAAACCTTAATTTTGATAGTTCAATGAAAGTCTGAAGAATGATTAAGGTTCACCTTTCTTTTGGCCAAGACCATGCTTGATAGAAAGACAGCTGGTTTATACACTACAACCAATCCTTCAGAAGGGCTGCAGCATTCATTCTAGGAAAGGAGAAGAGACTCCATCTTCATGAGCTACAATAATTCATCTTATTTCTTACTGTTACAGTCTCTTAATAGTAATTTTTAAATGGAAATCTACTGTTTTTTTTTCTTTTTCCTGGGATGGGCCTTCCTGTCTAGCAATGTGGCTGTTTCCATGTAATGATTACATAATTGTTATGGAAATTCCCTTTTAGAAGCATTGAGAAAATTGTACAACATTACTCTCTGAATCTTTTAATAAATATTTGTGTTGTGCCGAGAAGAAATGATGTGAATCTTTTTCTGTGCCATGGCATTGTTGCCAGAGAGAAATGAAAGCAATGTTTTAGTAGCCTGTTGCTTCATACAGTAAACTTTGCCCTTGTTATTCACCATGGACTGACTTTTGTTTGACAAGAGAATTCTTCACAAGATAGGTACACTGTTTTGATCATTCAAAGTGTCACAGTATTCAAAATGTTATGAGTGTAATTTCCTCACCTTCCTCCCTTTATCTAATCCAAATTGCATATCAAAACTGAGAAAAACATGTCATTGACTTTGGGAGATGTTCACAAACATGGAACGTGGGGAACAAAAAAAGAGTTATAAAATATTTTTTGTATTAGATGAAATTTATCCTCATGAATGGTATTCTCACCAAACTGATAAAAATCTCTAGTAGAATAATAAAGACCACTGGCAAGTTTGCAACAGGAGCTCCTACTCTGCTTTCCTCATTTTCTTTAATAGTTCAAAAAATGGAAAAGAGTTTCAAACCTGATAAAGCTTCAAAATTTTGCTGGAGAAGACAGTTATAAACTCCTCTCTGAATGATTGTTCACTGGTTACACAGATGTTGTGATCTCAGCCATAACCCTCACCTCCGTCCAAGGGCCAGTTCCATATCCCCAGCCACTTTGGTAGCAAGGCTTCCTAGAAATTCCACAGGCAATTCATATCCTCTCCATATCCCCTTTCCTCCCATTTATTTCCCATCTGCTGTTGTGTTGTCCAAGTCAGAAAGCTGGTGTTTATTCTGTTTATCTCCCTCTCTGTCAGCAACTTTCCACTCCTGATCTGCACCACCCGTTCTTGCTATGATCCCTGTCTGATCTCTCTGACACACCCTCTTCTTCTCTATTATCAATTTCTCCACTGACTAAACTCTCACTTGCTTGGCCTGCTACAGTTCTCCTTTCCTTCCTCCAATTCATCCTTAACACCATCGCCACAGATTTTCTACACAAATCTGCCCCGGTGGGTGCCATGTTTAAAATATTTAAGTGGGTCCTCTTCAGTATAAGGTTCCTTCTTCCACTCTTCTTCCTTCTCTCCCAAACACGAACTATGCTTCAAAAGTTTCCTGGAGTTGATGTTCTCTATTTCTATCACTGCATAGACTGTTTTGCTGGAAACATACTTCCCAGCCTGTGTGATTGGCCAATTTCTTCTCATTCAAGGCCGAGCTCAAGTGTGACCTTCCCTGACACTTCTTTCTCCACCTTTCTGAGCAATGAGTCCCTCCTTTGTTTCCTAAATATCTAGTGCCTGGCTCTGATGCAACACTGTAAGGTGGAGTGACACTCTATACCTGAAAGACTACTGATTGCCATTGGAATCAGACAGACCTGGCTTTGAGTTATCAGTAAACTGAACATAAGCCCAGAAGTACACTTGAGTCTTGATAAACATCCTTTTAAAACCTGTAATTAATAATATAGATGATACCAGCTATATTACAAGTTTGAATGAATGCAAATTATATAAATTTTAAGTAAAGTGAAATAACAAAAAATTGTGCCTGATTTGATAGATACAGTTGGATTTCTTGCATAGCTTTGGGTGTATCATGTTCCCTTTGGGATCCTCACAGGCAGGGACAGAGTTGGCCCACAGAAGTGCTAAGATGTCAGTATTTGATATTATTTTTCCTCCTAAAATACACTGTCCTATCTTGAATTTACTGACATAATTCTCATCATGGTATCTCCTGTCATCCTGGCTGCTCATTTTCAGTATATTTTGTAGGTGTTCTTCATATACTTAGAAGATGTTAGAATTCATCAGGCCCTTTCTTTTTTTGTTGTTCTTTTGTGTTATTTTGGTACCAGGGATCGAACTTGGGACCTTGCGGTTTCAAGGCAGGCACCAGAACCACTGAGCTAAATCCCTGGCCCTATCAGGCCCTTTCTTGATGTCTCTTGTTTCATTCTCTCTTTTGTGTGTGTGTGTGCATGTGTGTGTGTGTGTGTGTGTGTGTGCATGTGTGCATGCCTGTGTGTTTGTGTATGTGTTGCTCAGGCTCAACCTGGAGCCTCCAGGAGCACATGCTGGGCATGTGCTCCCACTAAGATAATCCTCAGCCCCATTATTCTCTCTCTGTCTCATAGTTCCTCAAAGTATAATGGGCTAACGGCACAGAATCAACTGCCTTCCCTTGCCAGAGAAAGGAAGAGTATGAATAGTGAGTTTTCAGGGGAGATGGGTGCATAGGTCTTCATTTACAATAAGTTCTTCAAGTGAGTCTTGGACACACTGCATTTGAAAACTATGACCTTAGAAATTTTGTCTCCTTCTGTAGCTTCAAATACTATCCATTTGCTAAAGATTTCAAATTTAGGTCTCCATTTCAGACCTCATTGTTGGACTCTAGCTCATGTAGTCAGCAGCCTCTTTGCCATTCCCCTTCAGAAGTTTCTCAGGCATGGTCAACAGTAAACATTTTGTGTTCCTCTGCTATTTTTTTGTTTATTTTAAGGGAAGCAACTTTGCTTATCCAAATTGTCAAACCCAGAGTCAGCCTTCTCCTCTCTCTTCACTTCCTCTACTTAGTGCCAGAATGCTTGTTGTGTCTCTTGAATTTTCCCACTTCTCTCTAACGACCACTGTATTCTTTAGTCTAAGCCACAATTATTTCTTGTCTGAATTTCTGTAATAGGCTTCTAAGTGATCTTCTGATATCCACTGTACATCAAGTATAGGCTCTAAGTTCTGGCATCCAAAATCCTTGCTGGTTCTAGTTTAGCCTGGGTTCCTTTTTCTATGGGATGAGGATAAAACAGTGCCTACCTCAGAGGGTTTTAGGAAGAGTGATACAAAATAATTCAGGTAAAGTCTTGTATTTTGAGGGGCACCTGGGAAGGAGGATCACAAGAAGTTATTATACTTGCTGATAACCCTCCTTCAGCCCATCAGCCACCCCAAAAGAGTGATCTTTAAAAAGCCACATTTCTACTAAAAACTCTTCTTAGCTTTTGATGTTTTAAAAATACGGCTTTCATGGCCCTCCATGGTCTGTGCAGTAATAGTTTAAAGTCCCACTGCCATCTTTTACTGCTTTTCTTGTAGATTTCTTCCCCCAATAATTCTGTATTGCTTTCATCGCTTGACTGCACTATCCTCTCTTTTGTACCCACTTAATCCCCACTTAAAGCTCTTCCTTGTCTGTCATATGGTCCTTCAACCCCTACCCCCAAGCCTAGTCTATGAGCCCTACTTTAGAATTGATTTAGTGGGATTTTTAATTCTATAAATTTTAGGAAAAAATTGTTGAAAGTGGGCTCCTTCTTTTGGATTCAGTTTTTCATTTTTATATCATTTACTATAGTTGTGATTTTATTCTTTGGCCATTATTCCTATTCTTCTTCCATTTTGATTCTGGGAAATATATGTATTTGTCTTCACAATTGCATTCTTCTTCTGAAATTTGGATGGAAGCCTTCCCATCCCTACAACTCTTGCATTCTGTACGTACCTCAAACCACTACCACATGTATTGTGGCAAAGTCTGCCACCATCTGGAGCAGTAGCCAGGCTTCCTTCTCTCTTAGCTATAGAAGTCGAGTGCCTATGAAGCAAATCCCAAGGAACAATTTCCTTAGGTTGCTGCCATTCTGGAGCATGGTGCTCTGGGCCTCTGTTCTCAAAGCAAAGTCTTTTACCTTTGCAATTCTGAGGCTGCAGAGGCCAGAGTTCTGTTGGTTCTTGTGATGTCCTCAGGCCGTCTTTTCTGTTGTCTTCTGAAATACTTGGGTGTTTCTTGCTAGTCTTTTTCAGTGACCAATTACTTCTCTGTTCCATCTTTGCAGGCTGCAACTTTATTGAAGCTTCCTTTCTGGCCAAACTCAAAACATTTTAATCATTCTGCTGGAATCTTTGCTCTTGAGTCCCAACATAAATCTGGCTAAAAGCCCCCAACAGTAGCCATGCTAGTGCCTCAACATCAGACTGCCTCGAAATTTCTTCTGCCAGATTAATTAGTCTGCTGCCCTTAGTCTCAGTCTCAGGAAAAGTCTGAACATGAGAAAAATGCAGACAAACTTTTTGCCAAGGCATAACACACATCATCTGGAGTTCAACAGCCAATGCGGTCCTTTTTCTTAGCAGAAACCTCCCAAGCCTGGTCATTACTGGCAGCATTTATATCAGCTTTCTGGTCTTCTGAGCTCTGACCAGAATCTCCCATCAAGTACAGGCTCAGCTGTTCCAGCTCTACTTTTCAGCCAGCATCTCCAACCTTTCCTAACCCTTTCCCTTCCCACAAGCTAGCTCCAAAGGCTCCAAAACCAGAAGGTCAGGTACAGTCACAGCAACAACCCCACTTCCCTGGTACCAAATTCTGTCTCAGTACTTTTCTTGTTGCTGAGACACAAATACCTGATACTTATAGTTAAAGGAGGAAAGGTTTATTTAGCTCACAGTTTGTAGAGGTTTTCAGTCCATAATCGGCTCGGTCTAGGGCAGGGTGGCGTGGCAGAGGGCATCTCAGAAGAGAAAGAGTCCATGGCAGGGCAAAGGCAGCAAAACAAGCAAGGGGCTAACACAGCTCTTTCTACCCTTTACATCTTATCCAGGCTACTTAGGGTGGGCACGCTCACACCCTTTATCCTAGTGCTCTTGAGCCTAGCATTGCACCATGAATGGATCCTAGAATCACATACTCAAGGTCCAGCCACCTCTGAAAAAGCCCCACCTATGACCCACATGAGGCTTTGGAAGGACATCAAAACCCAAGTTGTAACATCTATCCTTGGCTTCTCCCACACAGCTGGAACATATGGGAGAGAAATTCATTAGAACTCACCCTCTTAATAAGTTGCACACCCTTAACTCTGGCCTAGACTGGGGTGCCCATCTCAGTACCCAAGATTCATCACCCAGGGTAGTGATAATTTCCACCTACATTTCAGTTAAAAATAGAATATTGCTGTACTTAAGGTCAGAAGTATAGTTTGGTAAGGAATGTAATGCTGGTCGGACTCCTAACTAGTTGCTAGATAGAAAATATTATGAAAAAAGAGGAATTGAGCCCTAGGTTTCCACTGCCTCTACAGTGTCATAAATCTCAGTTCCTGCGGTGCCAGTATCATTTGTCTCACACAGTCCCTCTGGGCCTCTCTCTGATAGCTCTTTTCATAGGATGTATGCAGTAAATAATGATTTTACACATTACCATTTCTTGAGTCTCTAATATGTGCTATAAGCCAGCTCTAATCCCCTAATTATATATTTTTGAAATGAGGAAACTGCATATCAGAATAATTAAGTAATGTCCCCAGATCCCCCTGTACAATAAATTGTGGGGTCTGGTGTTCAAACCCAGACGGTTCTAACTGTTGGGTCTGTTCTCTGCCCACATTACCTCACTGCTTATCTTCCATATGCAGGGAAAGACAGCGCTCTGTCCAAATGGCTGATCTCATAAATGACTCTTCTGCTAGTTTTCATTTGTTACAACAGCCTGTCCCCCACACCAACCAGGTGGCCCCAGTAAAGTCTTCTTTGGTCAACTTTCTCCATCACCCTACACTTCCTTCTGCCTTTCTGGGAGGTGACCTTCCTTGAAGGTATTGTGTCAACAAAGTATTGTTTCCCCGAAGTGTTGAGTCTATTCAGAGCTGGCTTTGTTCATAATAAGAGTCAGGTTTTGTACATAGTATAAAATGAGGAAAGGCTTTGGCTGAAACTTTCTCCACAGATATCCCATTAATAGAGCTTTTCTCCTTTGTCTTCACAAGTCACTTAAAGCCATTTAATTTGCCTAGAAAGGGTAACAATTCTTGCCACTATTTAGCTTTCCTTCTACAGCTAAGATCAGTGTTTGTGAGTGAATGTGATTTTTAATGCAGGTACAGCAGGATAGAATGAGTGGGAGGGGAGAATGGGTGGAGGTGGGTACTAGGGTGTTAATGGAATCCCATTCTGGAGTGGGGCCCTGAGGAAAACAGTTCTAGAACAGATGCTGTTCACTTGTCATAACTGGCACTGCCGGAGGTTGGCAAAAGCTGTGACCCTCAAGAGCAGGAAACTGAAACACAGGAATGTGACTAAGTCTCAGTCTTGGAGATAAGGTGCTTCCCAGTTTTGCTAAGGGAAGTCACTGAACTCTGGAAAAGTGATATTACATCCCCATCTTCTCTCACTTATTCTTTCACATAGCATAAATGTTTCCATTGGACCATAGTTTCATAATTTGTATCATTCTTTCTAAGTTCTATGTTTCCTTATTCCCTGCAGCACTACTGATAGACACATGGCTTTACACATGGTAGACAAATGCTCTACCACCAGGCTTACTCCCCAGACCAGTTTGGGTGAGAAATTATTAGACTGCAAGCTGCAAAACCCCAGTGAGTGTGGTTTAGGAATTTCTTACAAGAACCTTGGAGACTTTTATAAAGAAAGATGCCGAGCACTAGCTGGCCTCATTGAACACTTTTTAGGAACTGACTCGTTTTTTCCCTTTCTGTGGCTACAGGAGCTCCTGTCCCAGCTTCTTTATGGGTGTCTACCATGCTGTTTGGTCTCTGGGGACTAACATTTTAGATGTCTATATAGGAAAGATTTAGGGAGAGTAATGCATGGTAGTTGTGGCAGGAATGTTATGGGACTTGCGCAGAAGCTGTAAGCAAACATTTCAATGGCCTATTAATGTCAGACAGGTTATGAATGGCTCCAGCTACCCAGTCCCACACTCTCCTGCACCTCTGTGCGTTTGGTCTGTCTGTGAGAATCCTGGCAGCTGACTCAGTGTGACCTTTCAAAGTCCAATGCCAATTCCTAGCCAGAGTTTAGTTGCCCTAGCTTCAAGTTTTATCTTGTGAAAAACATCAGTGCTTAGCATGTTGTTATTAACTCCCTCCTTGTCCAGCATAGTGTTGCAGCCCAGAGCAAGCAAGACTGGTGCTGGACTACAAGTGAACAGCTTTCCGTGGGCCTTGTACTATCCCACGTGTTATCTTATCACCTTGGTATTTCTTTCTTTGTACACGGGAGAGACAAGGCATGTATCCTGACTTAGCATGAAAAGCAAAACAAAAGCACCCATTGGTAAAAGCCTTCCTCAAATCCCCCAAACCAGACGTCTCCCATTTCTTTTGCTTAAGCTCATTTCCTGACTGCCAGCCTTATGCTTTTCTGAACTCTTTTATTGTGGTTTACTAAAAAACAAGTAGCTCTGCACACTGACTCTTTGCTTGTTGACATCATCGTATTTGTGAGGCAGTCTCTTCAACTTTGCATCTGTGAGTTCTTTGATGTGAATAAATTTTATGCACATGAATGCACTGCATGTGTAGTTTAAAGAGTAACTTCATAAAACTTTAAAAAGTCTAGAAATATAATGGTAAACAAAATTAAACACCTTATAAATTTTGGATTTTATTTTATTTTATTTTTGGTACCTGGGATTGAACTCAGGTCCTTGCACTTGCGAGGCAGGCGGTGGAACCACTGAGCTAAATCCCTGGCCCCTTGGATTTTATTTTTAAACCACAGAAACTTTAAACACTTGTACATTTACTCTAAGGAAATAATTTTCTTTCTCTGCAATTTCTAGGAGGAAAATATTCTTTAAAAAATTTAAATTTGTGTCTATTCTTAAATTTATACATTTTCTGGTGATACTTCTGGCAATTTCTTACAGTAAAATTTGAGATATGTGACTCCTTCCTTTTTTCTTTTCTCCCTTTGCCATGATTTTTTTTGTTTTAATCATTTTACTAAATTTAGTTGATGTGACATTTGAAAACTTCATCCCTAACTCAGTATTCTGGGTTTCTTCTTCTAAATAAAGTTAAGTGCTCCCCAGCCCCCACGCTATCTTCTGTCTTCAGCTTATGCCAAAATGTGTGTGATCATTAAAAACAAAAACAAAACTGAATCACACATGCAGGCTGCAGCTCTGGCTGGCTTCCAGGGTTCCATTAGGCAGACAATGCCCCAGCCAGCACAGCCTGGGAGTGCTGGGGGAGGAAGCCTGTCCTGCCTTCCTGGGGTGTCCAGCAGCGTGAGCAGGGTCAGCAGCAGGTTGAGGACAGGACAGGGTGGACACATTGTTAGTGGTTGGTAATAAATATCTGACACAGCTTGTCCTACCTATACTCATATTAACAATCAGTTAAAATTGGTAATGTGTATTTAAAATTACATCTCACAAGTTTATTTTTTTTTCTTAGAACAGTTCAAATAAAACTGAGACCAATTTTGGAATAACTACAGCAGCAGAGCAAGAAATGGCTTAGTGAAAAGCTAAAAATAGATGTCTTCTTTTTGATTTTTTTCCTTGTTTATTTCTAAAAGACTTGCCAGTATACTTGGGATGATAGTCTAAAGACGAAATTAGTCATATAAAACAACGGCAATGCAAGGATTAGCATTTTATTGCATTAAAAAAGCAACTGTTGCCTTCTATATTTGGATTTCTGAAGTCTTATAGTCTCTCAGCAATTTTGTATATTTCTTTGCAAGCAACTAGCAAACATGAAGAGGACTGACATCTGATAAATACACATGCCTGAACTTACATTTTTGAGAGGACATTTTGATTTAAAAAACAACACGTCAAGCACTTCAGTTAACCCACTGCTTTGATATATGTTGTTTCTGTTACTCCTTAGATATGCACATAGTTCCTAGAATGTACCACCCATGAGGGTGTGGACTTGGTCTGCTCGTCACTGTGCTCACAGACAACTGGAACAAACTTCTCAGGGAGGAAAGGGGGAGCATGACCCACTCATTGAACTTGAATGTCCCAGCCGTGCCGGGCCTTTATGTGCAAAATTTCATCTCAGAACAGCACCTCCACACCCCAGCCATCCTCTCCTTACCCCAAGTTAGAAAGTTTTTTGAAAATCACACTTTACAGAAGAATGAACTGAGGTTCAGATAAGACCTGGTCATTCCTATTAAACATCACTTTTTTTCTTTTTTACTCTAAACTATAATAAGACAAAAATTATATGCTTAATAAATTTGTATAGCTTCTAATTGCCAGGTCTGGGATATGTATCCACATACTTTGTTTGGCAGTACAGTCCCCTTTCCACTAACGGTCATTTGTTACTGTAGTTTCTTTTTAACCTATCTTTATAAAAATACGGAAGAACAGGGAAACATTGGTCTAAGCTGGAATAGTCAATCATGTTATGGAATTAACGAAAGTGGCCATCAATGGATGAATAAAAAGAGAAAATGTACGTGCACATAAAAGAATACTGTTTAGCCTTAAGAAAGGAAAACGCTGTCTCATTTGTAACAACATGGATAAAGCTCAAGGACATCAAGGTAAGGGAAATAAGCCAGGTACAGAAAGACAAATCACGGTAAGTTCTTACTGATGAGTGGATGATAAACCAAGAGAACTCGGAAGCAGAGAGCAGAATGGGGGTTTCCAGAGGCTTTGAGGACATTGAGATTAAGGAGTGGAAGGAGAAAATGTATCACTTAAGCCGCAGGAGCAAATTGTAAGTATTATACGTATCACTTTGTATGCCACAAATATATAGTCATACTTTGTCAAATATTCAATAAAATACAGAAAGTGTTTAGGTTTTTCCTGGGGAGGTCCGTTGAGCATCTGGAAGGAAGACTTATATCCTAGGTGGCTAGGAAAGCAGCTTGCAGTGTAATCGCCCGTTGGTAGGGCTCGCAGCAAGGGGAAGCCCACGGAGACCTCCATCCCGGAGAGGCTGCTCGTGTCTCTCCCTCCCCTCTTCCTCTCCCAGGGAAGCACTCACTGTAACGTTCGCTCTTCTGTCACCCTCCTCACTTCTCATTTTTTAGTCACTGTTGACCTCAATCTTCATGAAAAGGTAGACAGCCTCCTGGCTCTTCGTGTTTAGTGGTGGATGGCATGCCCCGCAGGCTGATTTGGAGGTGCCATGCATGCACACGTGTGGGGTGGATGTCCTGCGCTTCTGCTCGGGGTTGTCCTGTCCCTTTACAAAACGCCCATGTCAGCCCCTCCACCTCTTACCAGGGATGGAGTCCTTGAACCCAGGGCCTCACACCGAGCCAGGTCCCCAGCCCCTTTCTATTTTTTATTTTAACAAAAAGCCTTGCTAAATCGCTGAATTGCCTAGGCCAGTCTTGAATTTATGATCCTCCTGCCTCAGCCTCCTGGAGTGCTGGGATTACAGGCCTGCTCCCGTGGCCCGTGGCCAGGTGGTTTCTTACTCATGAAGCCCAGTCCTGAGTCAGGCACCTAGAGGGCCATGTGGAGGAGACGTCAGGCCGGGGGCAAGGCAGGTGGTGTCTGCGGTGAATAAACAGGGGTATGGGCGAGCCAAAGGGGAAAACAAGAACAGCACGAAGCTTAAGCTTTGAGTTTACACGGCCAGAGGCAGCTGGCGTGTAAGAACAGAAAGAACTTACTTCTGCTGAGCTTTCTAAAGGAAATACAATGCTTGAGAAATCTCTAAGTCTTTACTGTGTGGTATTTCTTCTTCTTTTTTTCTACCTTGTACTTTCTGTTCTTTCACAGTGTAAGATGCTGCGTTCTGAATTTGTCTGATCGAATATATTGATAATTATGATTTTCTATTTTCTATTTTAAGAGAAATTATATCAAATCCTAGTTTGATTCATAGAGTTTTTTTAAAAAAACATGATGAATGAAAATATTAGTATTTTTTTTTACCCTTGGGACTTTTTTTTTTTTAATCAAAGGATGACAGGCTTTTCTGCCACACCCAAGACGTTTCTTAAAAACATTGATAAAGCTGTCACTGCAGACACATTCTTGGGCTAAAGGAAAGCAACACATTACTTAGGTGTTGTGCTAGAAACTTTTACGGAAAATAAGTATTTTCTTTAAGCACAGGTCTAGCAAAATACTAGAAACTGTGTACACATGAAAGCATTGTTATAAGCTTTTAAAAATTACCATTAACACTTTAGCCTCTAATTTTACTCATCTTCACTGACCTCCTCTGAGATATTTTGATTCCCAAAACCAGAGTAACTGTATGGTGAAGTTTATAAACCTCATTTTGGTGCAGTACAAAAACTATTAAAATATGTGTAATTATTCAAAGTCAAGTATTTTGGAGGATCTACTATGACAAGATTATAAAACAAGTGCAGATTTAAAAGAAATCTGTCTTTCAATTCACTTCCAACTGCCATTTCAAGGCAAGTTTCATAGGAAAGTGTTGAATTTAGTAAAAAAAAACCTGGTGACTAACTGCCTAGTAACTATATATTATTTTTGTTTTAAGAAAAAAAGCGGGCTTGGGTGTAGCTCATTGGTAAAGTGCATGCATGGAGCACTAGGTTTAATCCCAGTATACACACACACACACACACACACACACACACACACACAATTGGAAAGTGTCCATGAAAACAGTTTGCATAGTTTCCAGTTGGTTTATAGGCCTACTTACACTCTTCACTTAAATATAATAGCCTCACCAATTTTTGACTCATTTGGTATATGAGGGTTCTAGAGAAACAGAGCCAATAGGATGTGCATGATTTTATGTATGTGTGAAAAGTGAGAGTTATTACCCTAAGGAGCTGGCTCACCGATGGCCTGTGGAGCTGGCTGATCCCTGTCTGTGGGCAGCTGGAGACCCAGGGAAGAGCTGATATTAGTTTAACACAGTGTTGAGGTGGTTTCCTCTTCCTTGTAGGTCCCCAGTTTATTTTCCTTTAAGACTTTTACCTAATTTGAACAAGCCCATCAACATTTTGGAAAGTAATCTGCTTTACTCAGAGTTTATCTCATTAAATGCTACTCTTATCTAAACAACAGCAACAAGCCAAACAAAAAACAAAACCCTCCACAGCAACATCCAGACAGTGTGATCAAATACCATGGCTTAGCCAAGTTGACACATGAAATTAAACATCACACTTGGAAATTATAAAACCAACTGTTTAATCTCTCATTAAAGTTAGATATTCAGGTTAAATTTTCTAATTTTAGTGCCAAAGTGAGCACTCAGGTTCAATTTTCTGAAGAGTGAAAGGATCAACATGGAGAAATTCTGAATGGGTTCTGTGACAGACAGTATTACTGCCTGTTTAATTGTTCATTTCTCCTTCTTAGAGTTGCCAGATTTAGCAAATAATGATACACAATTAAATTTGATTTTATTTAATTTTGTTTAATTTCAGATAAAATAAATTTTTTTGAGGTGAGTATATATTGTATATGTTGTGTGAGGCTTACCTAAATTTCTTTCACATTTATCTGAAATTCAAAGCTAACTGGATATCCTGTATTTTACATGGCTCCCTTAACCCTTGTACTCACTACCAGCTCTATTTTGAAGAGTGGATCCATCTTACCTAGTCTAAATTAGCCCAGCAAGGCTGGGTGGAGGAGAGCACATACCTGTGGCTGATGAAGTACAATTAGAAGTCAAATGATTGACTTTCATTTTTGCTATTTGTCCATTGCACTTTCTTACCTCTTTCTGGTCCAAATACAAATAAGGAGGTGACGCCCACTTGCAGTCATGTGTTTGAGAGGCACTGGTTACAGTGGTCAGAGAGCAGAGCTGGAGCCTGGGCTGCTGCAGCTGGTGCTGCTGCTCCTTTTATTTTCCCCCCTCTGGTGCTGGGGATTGAACCCAGGGGATTGAACCCAGGGCCTTGCCCATGCCAGGCAAGCACTCTACCACTGAGCTCTACCCCTGGCCCCAAGCCTGCCTTCTTGATGAACCCCTTGAATGGATGCATCAGCCCTGGATGGCCCTCTTTGGAATGTTCTAGTATATGAAAACCTTCATTTGCTTAAGTCATTGTGGTTATGTTTCTCTTACGAGAAGCTGCTCAGAAGCCTGAATAGTATAGACTTTTTTGAGTCCTTTAACATAATATTTAACATTAGGGAAAACTTTTGTTCATTTCTGCAAAATATACTCCCTTTCTACTCTTCTTGACTTTGAAAACAGTCCTTTTTGGTTCTTAATTCTTGGATGAATTTGGAGTTAAATCAAATTGTCATCACAGCCAGTCTGAGGAAATGACAAGATTTTTTCTTCTGTATTCTGTATACTTACACACACACACAGAGTTTTGTTAGCTACTGAAATATGATGGTCAGTGTTTAAATCAACCAGAGAACAAAAAGTTGTCCCCTTTGTATTTGCCCCAGTGACCAAAAGTTTAAGAAACAAGAATACCATCAACTACTTTTTCAGGATGTGTTGTTGAAAGTAGTAGGCATTATCTAATTGAGTAGGATTTAGTAGGATCTGAGGATGTACTTGGAAAAAATAGGAAAAAGATGTGATTATTTTTAGTAAATCAAATAGTAGTGAAAGGTAAAATAAGTGCTTGAGTGAGGTCTGTGCACGCCCTACCGAGGTCCTGAGTCACGCGGAAGATGCCAAATCACCCCACTGCAGACAGGCAGCCACCCGGTTCCACACTACAAAGACGCAGAGGACACCAGACCACCAGACCAAGGTACTGAGTCCTGCTGCTCCCGGCCCAGAGGTAGGGGCTTCTGAGCTGCCATCCCACTGCTCCTGGTCCAGAGGAAGGGGCTTCCCGGCCACCATCCCTCCCGCTACTCCCAGCCCACAGGAAAGAGCTTTTGGGTCATCATCCCTACCGCTGCTCCTGGCCCCTGTCCCACCTCTCCCAGCTCAGAGGAGGTAATCCGTGCAGGCGCTAACAGCCCCCACCCCAGTTGAAATGAGAAAACATGTAAATAAGTCTCAAAACCAGACTTCCAGATCACCTATAGCAACCCCAAAGGGAAATGAAATGGAACACTCTGATACTCAACCACCTGGACCCACTGAACTGGCAACAGAAGGGGATCTGGAAAAAATGAAATCAGAAATAATTTCTCAGATAACAGGAGAAATTGTGACCCTAGTGCAAGACATGACAGAATCCCAACATAAGAAACAAATGGAATCCATAAAATAGATGCAAATAGATTTCCAGGACATGAAAAACTCCATTGAAAGTCTACACAGCAGAATGAGCCAATGTGAGGACAGAATTTCAGATATAGAAGATAAGATTGCAATTAGTGACCAGGAAAAGAAAAATTGCTTCAAAATTATAAGGGAACATGAGAAATCAATCCAGTAGCTGCTAGATGATGCAAAGAAGAATAACATAAGACTGATTGGGATCAATGAAGAAACAGGAGAGAGTAGAGATGACATAAAAAATCTCTTCACAGAAATAATGGCAAAAAACTTCCCAAGCAGGAGAAAAGAACTTGACATACAGATAAGTGAGGCATAAAGGACTCCAAATAGCCTTGATCAAAAAAAATCTACACATAGGCATATAATTGTTAAGATTCCAGAAACACAAGAGAAGAACAAAGTTCTCCAAGCAGTCAGAGAAAAGAAACAAATCACATACAAAGGAAAGCCCATCAGAATCACAGCAGACTTCTCAACACAAACCATCAAGGCAAGAAGAGCTTGGAGTGACATATTCCAAGCCCTAAAAGAAAACAGCCTCCAAACCAGATTGATGTACGCTTCAAAACTATCTTTCAAAATTGATGGAGAAATAAGATACTTTCATGACAAAGAACACCTTAGGAACTTTGTGAATACCAAACCAGCACTCCAAAGAATTTTACACAATATCCTAGGAACAGACATTGAGGATCACAACCCCAGGAAGCAAAGCAGAATGAACCCATCTGGCATGACAAGAAATTAAATGTAAAGGGGGAGAACCCAACAAAAAGAAAAAGTCATGGCAATGACAAGTCAAGATGTTTCAGTTATAACCATCAATGTTCATGGTCTCAATTCACCAATCAAAAGAAATAGACTGGCAGAATGGGTCAAGAAGCAAAATCCAACAATATGCTGCATACAAGAAACACACTTCATTCAAAAGGAAACTCATAGACTGAAAGTTAAAGGGTGGAAAACAATACTCCATGTGACAGGAACCTGAAAAAAAGCAGGAGTAGCTATCCTCTTTGCAGATCAAGTAGATTTCAAACCAACACTGATTAAGAGAGATGAAGAAGGACACTACATCCTTCTAAAGGGAAGAATCCAAGAGGAAGAGATGACTATCATAAATATCTATGCACCAAACACTAGTGCACCCAACTATATAAAACAAATACTAACGGACATGAAAAGTCATATATGCACTAATACAGTTGTAGTAGAGGACCTCAACACCCCACTGTCACAAATAGATAGATCAACTAGACTAAAAATAAGTAATGAAATACTAGAACTCAATTGAACTCTTGAACAAATGAACTTAACAGAGGTTTACAGAGTCTTCCACCCCACAAAATCAGAATACACATTCTTCTCGCTGCACATGGGTCATTCTCCAAAATAGACTGCATACTCACACATAGAACATGTTTAAGTAAGTGTAAAGGAATTGAAGTTATCCCCTGTATATTATCAGACCATAGTGTGATGAAATTGGAGATCCATAGCAAAAGAAACTCAAAAAATTTCATACACACGTGGAAATTGAACAACACACTTCTGAATAACCAGTGGGTCACAGAGGAAATGAAAGAAGAAATCAGACAGTTCCTTCAATTAAATGACAATGACAATACAACATATCGGAGTCTATGGGACACAATGAAAGCAGTCTTATGAGGGAAATTCATAGCAGTGAATAGGCATATTAGGAAAACAGAACGATCCCAATTAAACAACCTGATGCTGAACCTCAAACTTCTAGAAAAAGAAGAGCAGGACAACCCCAAAGCTCATACAAGGGAGGAAATTATAAAGATCAGAGGAGAAATCAATGCAATGGAGACTAAGAGAACGATACAAAAAATCAATGAAGCCAAGAGTTGGTTCTTCGAAAGAATCAACAAAATTGACAAACCTTTAGCCAACCTTGTCAGAAAAAGGAAAGAAAAGGCCCAAATGCATGCAATTAGGAATGAAAAGGGTGAAATGACAACAGACCCAGCAGAAATCCAGAGGATCATCAATACCTACTTCCAGAACCTATATGCCAATAAGATGGACAACACAGAAGAAATGGACAGATTCCTAGATACATATGAATTACCAAAGTTGAACGAAGAAGACCTAAAAATTCTGAACAACCCAATATCAACTAATGAAATTGAAAATGTACTTAAAAACTTATCAACTAAGAAAAGCCCGGGCCCTGATGGCTTCACTGCTGAATTCTACAAGACATTTAGAGAGGAACTGCTGCCACTACTGTTTAAACTCTTCAATGAAAGTGAAAGGGAGGCAATACTCCCAAATGCATTCATGGAAGCAAGCATCACCTTGATCCCCAAACCAGAGAAAGACTTGACCGAAAAGGAGAACTATAGGCCAATCTCACTAATGAACATAGATGCAAAAATCCTTAATAAGATACTGGCAAACAATGCAGAAGATCATCAAGAAGATCATACACCCTGATCAAGTGGGATTCATCCCAGGGATGCAGGGATGGTTCAATATACGAAAATCAATCAATGTAATACACTATATCAATAGATCCAAGGACAAAAACCATATGATTATCTCCATAGACGCAGAAAAAGCATTTGACAAAATCCAACATGCATTTATGATAAAAACCCTACAAAAAATTGGAATAGATGGTCTCTGCCTCAAACTGATAGAAGCCATCTCTGAAAAACCAACAGCCAATATCATACTAAATGGTCAAAAACTGAAATCCTTCACACTAAAATTAGGAACAAGACAAGGATGTCCACTATCACCACTCTTGTTCAATATAGTTCTGGAAACATTAGCCATGGCAGTTAGAGAAGAGAAAGAAATAAGAGGAATAAGGATAGGAAATGAAGAAGTCAAATTGTCATTATTTACAGATGACATGATACTCTATATAGAAGACCCCAAGAACTCCACCAAAAGTCTTCTAGACTTAATAACCAAATTCAGTCAAGTAGCTGGTTACAAGGTCAACACACAAAAATCAGTAGCTTTCCTCTACACCAATGACAGACTCACTGAGAGAGAAATAGGGCAAGTAATTCCTTTCACAATAGCATCCAAAAAACTGAAATACCTAGGAATCATCCTAACGAAAGAAATCAAAGACCTCTTCTCTGAAAACTATCACACTCTGAAAAGAAAGATTGAGGATGATATCAGAAAATGGATAGACATCCCCTGCTCCTGGGTAGGAAGGCTTAATATAGTGAAAATGGCCATACTTCCAAAACTGCTATATAGATTTAATGCAATTCCAATTGAGATCCCAGCAGCATACTTCATGGACCTTGAGAAAACAATCCAAAAATTCATCTGGAACAAGAAGAGACCCAGAATAGCAAAAGCAATTCTAGGTAACAGAGACATGGCAGGGAGTATCACAATCCCCAACCTGCAACTCTACTACAAAGCTACTTTGATAAAAACAGCATGGTACTGGCAAAGAAACAGACTTGAGGACCAGTGGAACAGATTAGAAGATGCAGAAACAATGCCAGACACACTCATCCATCTCATCTTTGATAAAGGAGCCAAACACCCTCACAGGAGGAAAGATAGCCTCTTTAATAAATGGTGCTGGACAAATTGGGCTTCAACTTGCCAAAGATTAAAACTAGACCTGTATCTCTCACCATGCACTAAACTAAAATCAAAATGGATTAAAGATCTAAATATTAAAATAGAAACTCTGAACCAGTTGGAACAGAGGTTAGGTAGAACCCTTGAAGACATTGGTGTAGGAAAAGATTTTATGAAAAAACCTCAGTTGCCCATGAACTAGCACAAACAATCAACAAGTGGGATCTCTTCTTATTAAGAGGCTTCTGCACAGCAAGAGAAACCACCAGCAGTGTGAAGAGATAACCCACAATGTGGGAAAAAATCTTCACCTGCTCTTCCTCAGACAAAGGTCTACTATCGCAAATCTATAAAGTGCTTAAAAAAAGCAGACCTCCCAAATTTAAAGACCCAATCCAAAAATGGGCATCTGAAATGAACAGACATTTCTCACACAAAGAAGTAGAAATAGCAAATAAATACATGAAAAAATGTTCAACATCACTGGTCATTCAAGAGATGCAAATGAAAACAACGCTGTGATTCCACCTCACTGCAGAAAGAATGGCTGCTATCATGAAATCAACCAATAACAAATGCTGGCAGGGCTGTGGGGAAAGAGGAACCCTGCTCCACTGCTGGTGGGAGTGTAGACTGATGCAACCACTGTGGAAATCAGTATGGAAATACCTCAAAGAACTAGGACTGGAAGTCCCATTTGACCCCGCTATTCCACTGCTGGGGATCTTCCCCAAAGAATTCAAAGAATCATACCACAGTGATATATGTGTGCCCATGTTCATAGCAGCACAGTTTGTGATAGCTAAAATTTGGAAACAGCCCAAATGCCCATCAACTGGAGACTGGATCAAGAAAATGTGGTTTTTTAATAAAATGGAGTACTACTCAGCCATAAAAAATGAGAAATTAGAGACATTTATAGCTAAGTGGATGCATGTTGAGGCAATACTCTTAAGTGAAGTAAATAGGACACACATGAATAAATTCCGAATAGTTTCTCTGGTGTGAGAAACTGAAAGTGTAAATAAGCACTAAATGTATAATAGGTACTGTGAAATAGGAAGAAAAGGGGCAAAGGGGAAGGAAGTGGGAGGCCTGGGGGAAAGGATAGAAGAGAATGGAAATAATATGAGAAAATGGAAAAATAGGAACAAAATCTTTGTCAATAGGGAGGAATGGAGGGGTTGAAGGGAGGGCTGGGCAAGGGTGAAAAATAAGAACCAAGAGAGACTATGTAAAGGTGCAAATTTCCAATGATGAATGTCATTATATTGTATACCTAAAATGTACCAATGATTAGAATGAATAATTCATAATGTGAAATAGGAAGAAAAGGTCCAAAGGGGTAGGGGTAGTGGGAGGGGCAGGGGAAAGGAAAGAAGGGAAAGGAAAAATGATGAGAAATGGAAATAAAGTCTTTGTAAATAGGGAAGGGTGGATGGCGTGAAGGGAAGGCTAGGAATGGGGAAAAAATAAGAACCAAGATGCATTATAGAAAGGTACAATTCCCAATTAGAAATGTAATTGTGTTGTATACCTACAATGTACCAATAAAAGAATTTAATAAAAAAATAATCATGGGGATGACATGGAACCTCGGGGGGAAAAATAAGTGCTTGAGTGACATGGGTAAAAGGGGATAAAATAAAGGTCTTTTGGTGTATGAATATACAGCAGTCCTCACATGAAAGCCCATGGAGGTTAGATTTATAGGGCACAAAATAAACAATATACCTTCAGAGATACATGAAGAATCATAATCCCTTACTGAGTATTTATCCCTCAGAAAACACTCTGGCCTTCTGCTCATTTCAGAGGAATTTTTAAATTGTAAGAGTATGTTGTGGAAGTGGAAGGTGATGCTGGGTCCATGAGGAATGTTGCAGAGGGCACAGTGCTGGATTTTTATATGACTGAGTAAAGAACACTGGAAGTCATTTATGCCTTTGTTTTTGCTATGATGGATTCAGTCAACCTTTATGATCTCTAATTTATCAGGGTAAAAATAAAGACTTAAAATACTTTTAATTTCTAAGAAATGTGGAAATGATTAACAAAAATTAATACTTTGTGCAAGAAAACAGAGGTTCTGTGATAAATTGTTTCTTGACTGTTTTTCAGGGTATAGAAAATATTTTTTTAATAAATAAAGCCATTTTTGGCAATACCCAGGAGTAGATATATTAGTTCCATCACTGAAAGAATTTATCTAAAAGAGAATATCTTAAGAGTCATTTGTTTTTTAGATATATATTGACTATTACTTAGGAATTTCACTGTTACTATGTATAACTTGTGAAATTTTATAGAACCCAAATTCATAGTACATGAAAAGAATTACATCTTTTACATGCTGATACAATAACATTTTAGGTTATCATTGTATTTATAAGCCAGTTTTAGTCTATATGGAGAATAACTATATATTTTTTACTTAACACAATGGTGTCTACTATTCTACTGAATTCTACTGAAGTCATTTTAGGGGGTTTTTTTTGGTACCAGGGATCAAACTCGGGACCTTGTGCTTGTGAGGCAGGCTTTGGAACCACTGAGCTAAATCCCCGGCCCTGAAGTCATTTTAAATAATAACTGACCTTGTGTAATTTTTTTTTATATAGGAAAATAGATTCTTGGTTTAGTTTAATTGACCAACAGCCCAGCCACAGCTGTGCTGTAGGCATAACTAGAAAACATTTTAAAAACAGAGATTGGTATTCCCTGTATTCTTTTAACATTTTGTTTATTTACTTATGTTTATAAAATATGAAAAAATAGCTAAATAAGCCCCTAATAAGAAGTACCCAAAAGGAAGGGTGGGGAGATGAAAACCTCGCTGTCACTTGTTTGGTCACTTCACACTGAATCTAGTTTCTGACCCACAGGGCCTTAGGGCCATGGCAATGTTTGGCACCTGGACCTTTCCCAAGTCATCTGATCAGAGGGAGCAGTGCCAACGAGTGCACAGAGCAGGTTATCAGCTACTTACTGTTGCTGAGGTAAAGGGGTTATGTAGAACTTTCTTTCCTTTTCTAATCACCAGAATTTATTTGAATTGTTTCCTCCCATCTAAAGACTATTCTAGACAACAATTTTAATCTGCTTTTCTTTGTTTTTCAATGTGAGGGTGGTCTGCAATGTAATTGCTCTCCATAATCATTCAGAATAAGAAATAAGATTCAGAAAGGGTATTAGCCTGTGTTCACTTTTATGTCTTGTAGCACACTGAATACCAAAGCACGGATATGTTTGAGAATAATTTGAAATTTGAAACCCTGGTTGGCTTAGTTAACTAAGTGAACCAATTTTTAGTTAATAAAATTAGTTAACTAAAAAGGTCCCATTTGTAAGCTTTTCACAATTTGGGCTCTTTTATGATAAAAATCCATCATTACATTCAGCATACTTCAATTTTATTTAGAGATAGAGCATTATCTCTCTATGCCTTTAACAAGCCATGATATGCCATCAACAGAACAGCAGTCTGGTCTGTCTTAGTTACCATTGGACGTCTTTGCTGTCCAAGTCCCTGAGACACCATCCTAATATGACCCAATCTCTCCCAACCCCTGATACCAACTTCTCTAAATCTGCTTTGTACTTACTCATATTTTCTTTACTTGCCCCATGATGTGCCAGACTTCCACCATTTTCCTTCTAATCCACTTGTTGCTCCTTCATGACTTTCGATTATTTTTTTTTGTAGTAGGAATTGAGCCCACAAGAGCTCTATCACTGAGCTGCATCCCCAGCCCTTTTACTTTATTATTTTGAGATAAGGTCT
This sequence comes from Heterocephalus glaber, assembly GCF_053883595.1. Classification (NCBI taxonomy): domain Eukaryota; kingdom Metazoa; phylum Chordata; class Mammalia; order Rodentia; family Bathyergidae; genus Heterocephalus; species Heterocephalus glaber. The sequence continues at coordinate 16,739,935 of NW_028258156.1, read as the reverse complement.
CACTGAGTTGTTCAGTCTTGCCATGACTTTGTGAACCTCCTGCTTGTCTTACAGTAGCTAGGATTCATAGGTATGGGCCACTATGCCGGGCAGCTTCCATGACCTTATTTATTGTCACTCTTGCTTTCTCTACCTTCTAAATATTGGGAGGATTTTTCTCTGTCTTAGCTATACTTTTTAGTTGAGATAATCCAATCTCAAGGTTTTAAATACCATTTAAAGCTGACAAGCTTAATTCTCTTTCACTGACCTTTCCATTGAGTCCTACAGTCCTATGTGTATTTGTTTACTTCATATTCCTATTTTGACATCTAATTAACATCTCAAAATTAACATATATAAAATATGGCTCTAGAATGTCACCTTCAGAAGTTACTCTTCTCTTATTTTAAAAAATAGTATTTATATTCATTCAAGTTCTTAAGTTAAAAAGCCAGGTATTATCTTTAACTTTTTCTTTATCTCATACTCTAGTCCAGTGGTGGTGAACCTGTGGCACGCGTGCCACAGTGGGCTGTTTTTATCATCGAAAGCTCTAAAAGGTTCGCCATCACTGTTCTAGTCCAATTCACCAGCTAGTCTTTTGGTTCTACTTAAGTCATATTCTGAATTGAAGTACTTTTTATATCTTTTGCTATAACCACCTCATCCCAGCAATTGATATTTCTGGTCTGGACTATTACAAAAGTTCCCTAACCCGTCATCTTATCTCTGTATTTGCCTACCTACAATCTATTCTTCATATAACAGATTTCAACTTATTTAAACTGTAAATTCAGTTATTTTAATCTCATATTTTTTCAAGGACTTCACATCATATTCAAAATAAAGGCCAAAGTATTTTCAGTGATCTACAAAACCATACATGGACAAATCCTTGGTTAATGTCCGACTCCTCACCCTGGCCCACTTGGCTTCAGCTCACAATGATTTCTTGCTCCATTAAGCAGGTCAAGATTTGCCTGCTTCCAAATCTTTACAATGCTTTCCCCACTGCCTTGGACTTTTTACCAAAGCCTCTTCATGTCTGTCTCATTCATATCTGTATTAACCAGCTTTCTGTTGCTGGGACAAAATATCTGACATTCACAACTTAAAAGACAAAAAGTTTATTTTAGTTTATGGTTTCAGTGCATGGTCAGCTGGCTCCAAGACAGAAACATCATGGTGGAGGGCTCAGCAGAGGAAAGCTACGTACCTCATAACATCCAGGAGGCATTGAGAGAAGGAAGAGTCAGAGACAGGGGAAGGGGCTGAGGATAGCATATACCCTACAAAGGCATGCTCTAGTGACCTGCTTCCTCCAGCTGGACCCCACCTCCTGAGACCCCATTTAGTTATGAACTCATTAATTGATTAATCCACTGATGAGATTACTACCTTCAATGCATGAGTCTTTGGAGGATACTTTATATCATAATATTCTGCCCTAGCCCCCAAAATTTCATGTCCATCTCATAATGCAAGGTGAATTTAGTCTCTTCCTGAGAGTCCCCAAAGTCTGAGTGATTCCAGCATTATGTAGTCCAAATACAAAATCTCCTCTGAGATTTAAGGCAGCTCTTGGATGTGAACCTCAGAAAACAGACAAACAAACTAGAACAAAAACAAGCTACATAATCCCAAGGTAAGATGGCGTAGAGTAAATATTTCCATTCCAAAAAGGGGGCTGGAGAATAGAAGAAAAGAATCAGACCCAAAGAAGATCAAAACTCAGCAGGGTACTGTAGCTCCCTTTCTGTAATCCAGGGCAGTTTCAAAGGGCTTGGGCATCCTTGCCCCTATGGCCTTGCTATTTATAGCCCCTGTGACCTTTCACTCAGGCTGGCTCTGCTTGCTGCACACAGCCTTCCTTAGCAGATGTTCCATGTTCCCATCATCTACAACTTTTTGGAAGTTTCCATTTCAGCTTTAGTTTCACTCTCACAGCTTCAAGCATTGCTCTCTTAGGGTCTTTGGACAGGGGTTACATGTTGCCTGGTCTCCTGGGTCTTCTGTTAAAATCTAGATAGAAGCCTTCATGATCTCATAACTCTTGCATTCTGCATTCTTGCAAAACCTGCATCACATGGATGATACCAAGTTCTGCTGCCAGCTTGAGCAGGAGGCAGGCCCACTTGAACCATGGCTGCAGCAGCCTCTGATAGCCTGGATGGCTGAACTTGGGGAAACCCTTCTCTAGATAGCCCTTAGTGAACAAGGCACCCTGGGGCTCTTTTCTCAAAGCAAGTCTTTTTAACACAGTTTTCACTTTTACATCCTTGAGCCTATAATGGGTAGGTTCTGGCCAATTCCTTAGATGCCCTCAAGGCATCTTTTTTTCCTGTTCTCATAAAAAGTACTTGGCTTTTTTTTCTCTTCTGCAATATTGGGGATTTAACCCAAGGTCTTTGGATTGAGCTACATCCACAGCCTCCCACCCACCTTTTAACTTTTGAGACAAGGTCTTGCTAAGTTGCTAAATTGCCCAGAGTTGGCTAGGACTTGCCAATCTTCCTACTTGATCTATCAGAGTGTTGGGATTACAGACATGCACCACCACACCAGGTTTGGTTCTTTATAATGGCATTAATATCTTGAACTTGACCCCAACTTCACATGAGCTTCTTTTCTGGCCGAATTGCAAAATTTTCAGATCTTTCAACTCTGCTGTTCCTGGTTCTTATAAATCTGGCTAAAAGCAGCCAGCAGCACCCATGACAAAGCCTGATCTTTGAAATTTCATTTGCCATGTCAATTAGCCTATCACCTTTAAATTCAGCCTCACACAAAGTCTGAGGACATAGACAAAATGCCTCTAGCTCAATTTCCAATAGAATCCTCTTTGCTCAGGACACCTCAGTAGCACAATTTTTATTGTCTGCATTCCTACCAGCATTCTGGTGTTCTGAGCTCCCACCAGAATCCCATAAATTTCTGCTTACAGCATTCTAAGACTTTACTATCCACATCTCTAAACCTTTCCAAACTCCTCCTATAAACCAATTCCAAAGGCTTCTGCACCACAAAATCAGGCATCTCATAGCAGTGACCCTACTTCTTGGTACTAGTTTTCTATATTGGCCAGTTTTTCTATTGCTGGGACAAAATATCTAATGTACACAATTTAAAGGAAAAAGAGTTTATTTTGGCTCATGGTTTCAGAGATTTCAGTTTGTGTTCTGCTGGCTCCAAGGCAAAAACATCATGGGAAAGGGCATACAGAGGACAGTCAGGGAGCAGAGATTAGGAAGAGGCAGAGAGAGGGGAAGGGGCTGGGGACAAGATATACACTTTAGAGGTATGCTTTCAGAGTCCTGCTTTCTCCACCTGGGCCCCACCTCCTAATAGTCCATTCAGCGATGATTTCAACAATGAATTAACCCACTAGTGAAGTTAGTGCCCTCAATATATGAATCTTTGGGTGATGCTTCATATTTAAATCATAACAGTCTATTTCAGATTGTTTCTCAAATATTATCTTGAGAGGTTTTTCCTCTGCAGCTTTATGTTTCCTTATACCTTGCTGAAATTATATGGTTTTTGAATTATTACATGTTACTACCTGACATTATATGATTTATTTACTAGGTAAGTGTGAAATTTAATTTACAGCTTACAAAGATAGTACCTGGTACATATTTAACACTTACCAAGTGTTGAATGAACAAATGAATCTATTAGCAATGTAATTTTGTTATTTTTAATATATAAGATCGATAGGAATCTCTTCTCAAAAGGTGGCATACAACAGGCCAGTGGTGGTGAACCTATGGTACATGTACTACAGGGGGCTGTTTGTATCATTGAAAGCTGTAAAAGGTTTGCCATCACTGCCACAGACTTTTTTGATATTGTTTATTCAACTTGACTATTTTTTTTCTTCAGAAATATAGTGAGAGCTTTTGTAAGTTTTGTTGTTAAGGGGACAGACACCATTGGGAGGCTGAGTCAGGATGATCATAAGTTCAAGTCCCACTTGAGCAACTTAGGGAGACCCTGTCTCAAAAAAGTAAAAGGGCTGAGGGTACAGGTCAGTGATAGAGAACTCATGGGCTCAATCCTCAGTGCAAAAAAAAAAAAAAAAAAAAGAGAGAGACCCAGGCTACATTCTAGCATTCTTACTTTGCTCTGGCTTATTTACTTTTCTATAGTTCTATTACTATATTTTTAATTTTAGAAGCAGGAATTTTTTTATCTTTTTGAAATAAAACATGTATAGACAATATATTTGACAATATATTATTCTGTCTCTCACAGAAGTTGGCTCATTTTAAGTTCTTAATACATAGTAGCCGTTCCTCCCACTGCCCAACGTTATGCATAATCTTCATACATATCACATATTTTAGAAAAAAGAAATAGATCTGAGCATTTAATAAAGTACATTGAATCAGAAATCTGGAGAGCATGTAAAATGGGGGTTTTAGGGTGGAAATTGAGGGTGGAAAAGAACTGTATTATTTTTAAATTTCCTAGGTCCCATCCCACTCTGTATATTCTATGATTCTATCTGTATGGAAAACTGTTTTCCAGTCTCAGAAGAAATTTAGAATTTCTTTGGCAAATTGAATGCATTTCCAAATGAACATTTCTCAACATGGTTTGTAGTTCTCCATCATTTATGGGGTGATTGAGATAAAAGTGTGGGATTGCAGCCACTTGTGAAATAAAATGATATTTGAGGGTATCATTTACACATATTTCAGCCTACAATTCTGGTTTATCCAATAAGCTAAGAATAAATAAATATTGAAAGCAGGAGTGATTTACCAGCCTTCCAGGGCTTGATTTTGGAAATGATGGCCAAATATGATCTCAGTACACAAAATAAATCATTTGATCACTGATTATGTGTTAACATAGATAAAATTGATCTAAATATTTTTCTCATGGTGTTAAGTAGGTCCATCAGGATGTTTTGCACAATGGAATTAACTCTATCATCCTTCTAAAATTAGTTGTGATACACAGAATCATGGCCCCATGTTCTAATTCTTGAAGCCTGTGAATATATTACCTTGCACAACTAATGCACTTAGCAAATGTGATTAAGCTAAGGATTTTTTAAAAAAATCTTTTTTTGTACTGGGGATCAAACTTGGGAACTTGCGCTTATGAGGCAGACACTAGAACCACTGAGCTAAATCCCTGGCCCTATGCTAAGGGTTTTAAAACAGGGGGATTATCTGAGAGGATCTAATATAATCATAGGGTCCTTATACTGTGAAAAGCAAGTAGGAGATGATAGAGGATAGAAGATGTCTCTTGATGGAGGGAAGGATCAGCTGGTAAAGACAAGAAAACAGATTTTCTCCTAGAGCCTCCAGAAGGAACATGGCCTGGTTGACTTATTTCAAACTTTTGAGTTCTGGAAATGTAAAATAATAAAAGTTTGATGCTTTGAGCAATTAAGTAATTCCTTATAGCACCAGTAAGAAACATACATATATCTTGTAAAAATTATTGTATGATGGAATTTTCATGAGAAACTATTTTTGCCAAGTTCTTAATTATTAGATCTAGTTAATAATTTTCAAAATAGTTAATAATCTGATAGTTATAACACATGCAACATGTAACCTATAGCTATATTAATCATAGAGAAATTACCTTGAGTAACTTCTTATTGTGAGTTGTATCAGTGTATTTTTCATTACTATGATGAAATACCCGAGGCCTGGTAAGTTTATATAGTAAACAGGTCAATTCAGTTCATGGTTTTAGAGGCTCAAGGGCATGGCACTATCATCAGTTCAGCTTCAATAAGGACCATTTGTTAGTCACTTTTTCATCACTTGGACAAAATATCTGACTCTCTGAACTTAAAAAGAGGAGAGGTTTATTTGGGTTCACAGTTTTTAGAGGTTTCATTCCATAGTCAGCTGGCTCTAAGGCAGAAACAGCATGGTGGAAGGGCCTGTCATGGAGGAAAGCTGCTCAAATTATGGTGGCCAGGAAGCAGAGAGAGAAAAGGGAGGATCTGGGGGGGGAGATACACTTTTCCAGGTCACCCCTCAGTGACCTGCCTCTTCTGACCAGAATTCAGCTCTGAACTTTCCAGTGGATTAATTCACTGATGAATACAGTTGCCTCCATAATCCAGTTATCTTCCAAAAACCCAACCTTTGAATACATGAGCCTTTTGGGAAACAATCTAGATCTAAACTATACCAGACCAGATGGTGGATAGTACCACAATGATGGGAGTATGGGTAGTAGGAAGAGATCACATTCTCGAGACTGGAAGCCAGAGAGCAATTTAGGAATCAGGCTTTCTGTTGTAAGAAATAACTCAAGGTCCTATAAGAACTACCTTAATCCTTTCCATGAGCAGCATACTTAATGACTTATTGACCTCCCAGAAAGTCTCATTTCTTAAAGATCCCATTACCTCTCACATTGCCACAGTGGTGACTAAGCCTCCTCCAGCTGAACCTTTGAGGGACAAACCACATACAGATCAAAGTATGAATCATTTACTTCTTATTGTGAAACATCTAATTTGTCAATTTTTTTGTTGTGGTGAGAACACATAATTTGAGGGCTACTCTCTTGACAAACTTTTAAGTGTACAGTAGTATCATTAACTATAAGCACAATGTTGTACAACAGATCTCTAGAAGTTTTCCATACGACATGACTATTAGATAACTGATGGATTACACTCAATGACCCACAACTCCTCATGTCGCCCTCTTCCCAGGCCCTTATTTTATTTCCTACATCTGTGAGCTTGGTTACTTTAGATACTTTATGTGACTTTCAGGATGAGCCCTTAGCAGCCTTATCCCCCTCTTTGTACTATCACTCTAGAGGGTGTGTGTGTGGGCATTGGCTTTCATATCTTTTTTTTCCGTTAAGTTTATTGGTACATTTTAGGTGTATAATACAGTTATATTCATCACTGGGAACTTGTACCTTCATGTGACGTATCTTGGTTCTTATTTTTTCCCTATTCCCCTGCCCTCCCATTGACCCCTCCACCCCTCCCTATTTACAAAGACTTTGTTTTCATTTTTTCCTTTTCTCATATTTTTTCTTTTCCCTTTTCTTTCCCCTGCCCCTCCCACTTCCCCTACCCCTTTAGACCTTTTCTTCCTATTTCACATTATCAATTATACATTTTGATCCTTATTTACACTTTTAGTTTTTCACACCAGAGAAACCATTCAGTATTTACACGTGTGTCCTGTTTATTTCACTTATGGGTATGGCCTCAAAGTGCATCCATTTAGCTATAAATGTCTCTGGTTTCTCATTTGGCTTCCATATCTTAAGACAATCATGCAGCCCTGTGGAGATGCCCCTAAGTGAGGCGCTGAGACCAGCTAAGAACCATATGAGTGGCCCACCTTGGAAATGGATCCCGCATCCCTAGGAGAGCTTGAGATAAAGCCTTGGTCTATGGATTCAGAGCCTGAGCCAGATCAGTCTGATGTAGCATTTCTAGATTCCTGATCCTCAGAAAGTGGGTGAAGTAATAAATGTTCATTGTTTTAAGCTATTATGTTTGGAGCAATTTGTGATATAGTAACTGAAAACAAGCACACCCTTTCTTGGTATTTATCCTAAGCAAAATAGTATTATACTATGTACATAAAGAAGCTACCATAATATTATTATGAATGCCTAACTTTTTTTTAAATATTAAAGAGAATAGGAATGGTCCAACTTGGATTATGTTTACTATTTAGAAAAGTGTAAAAGTGAGAAATCTACAAACATTGAAAATCCCTTTTCGGAGATAAACTACTAATAGAAAATTGTCAAAGTGCAGGGAGGAGTGAAAGGGTAAAACACAAAGCCCTTTTTCCCATTCCTTATATTCCCAGCCTGTCCTGCTAATTAGCGTCGTTTAACTTTCACAGTTCAGAAACAGGTAACAGAATTAGAGAAGGGTAAGGTTTTCTCTCTCTCAGAGAGATGGATCATTTAAACTGTTCGGAAAGCACTTAACCCTGCAGGAAGACTTTGAGGGATGGTGTCCAGAAATCACAGAAAAATCATATAAATGTTACCAAAAGCTGGAATAAAAACTCCACAGCAGTATCAGTTCCACAGTCTCAAAATTAAATCATGAGATAAGATATTTGTTATGTGTGAGTTTATATGGGTCTATAATGCTGCCTTTTCTAGATGTCAAATTCACCTTCATTCAAAGGACATCCTTCTTTTAGATAGTGTGATTAGAATTAACATGTTAGCTGAATCATTTGAGTTGTTTTTATCGTAGTCTCATTCTTTGTGTTTATTTTTGAGTATCAAGAGGTATACCATGTGAGACGGTTTCGTTTGCCTCTTGGCATGTGGAGTGGCCTGCGATTTGTACTTTGGAAGAAGTAGCAGCAACTGGCTACCAACCCTGGAAAGTCACTGACTTGTCTGTCATCGGAGCAACTCGACAGCACAGAAAGCATCCCTGTGCCTCATTCTCAGTGTAGGGATTTAGCTATTGAGCTGTAGAATACTTGATCTCCAATCCTCTTAGCTTCTTTGTTGGGTCCAAGTCCTAGAGAACAGAGAAAGGTCTTGTGATAGACAAGGATCTAGGAGAAAAGCCTGAAGTTATGTTTCTGGCCTAGAGGTCAGGTTTGAACAGAACAGATATTACTCATTGTCGCCTGGAGTAAAGCAATTCTTCTGGGCTGTAACAAGGTCAGGTGAGGAGTATAAATATTGCTTCATCAAATCATGTCAAAATTTTCACCTCTTTCCCATTCTTATTAAATGCAGATGCAGAAGATCTGAGTTTCCAACAAGAACTTACCTTCTAGAGGCTGTCCAGTCCACAGCTTCTATTTGCAAGTGAATCTTTGAAGGACTTTCTTTCAACCCACAATCTGTCTCTGGGCCATTTCATCCACTTTATTATAGATAGAGGCTTTGTTTATAGTGTGAAAGAAAAGGCAGACAAGGGGCCCTGCTTTGGGGTCACTATTGTAGGCAGGCATAGTTGCTGCACTCCTAAAGTGGAGTGACAGGTCTGGGAGAGGGCTGAAAAGCTAGGGGAACATTCCCAGCACAGAAAATGCATGAGAAACAAAGAAATCTGGCTGACCATCAGAGACACTGTGAACGCCGCGTTGCACAGAATCCCTGCATCCCTTAATTGAGAGACCCTAGACTGCAGCTGTTTCCTCTAATTCATTCACACAGTGGCTGGGGGCTTAGGTCGAAGATTATTACTGTTTTCTTATTCAAATCCACCTGATGTTCCATCTCCTCTCTGAGTACTGTATATTCCAAGAATGGAAGAAAATAAACCTCATGTTTTTGAAGGCACAAATTTCACTGCTACTTAGCACATTTTCTATTTGTTTAAAGAAAGACCACAGTAAATGCTGATCACTTTTTCCTTGGAAATAAAATGGAAAGAAATGTGAGCATACAAAATTTTGCTGGAACTTACATAATGATAATTTTCATCTGAAATATGTTCTCATCAAGGTTACATGAACTTTGCTAATATCCTTACTTGAGAATTTTTCTACTTAATAAATTCTTTGAGTTTCTTAAAAATATTTTCACTTAACATTTGGCCCACCTATCATCATTGATTCCTGCCTAGAAGAAACATATTTGAAATATATTTAAAGAAGAAAATAAAGCCTCAGGGTTGGACCAATATGTTAGAAATAGACTGTGTATCAGCAGGATAAAAATATTTTAAATAAATAAGTAAATAAATAAACTGAAATCAATGAATTCCTTTTTTAAAATGGTCTAACAAAACTAGTCAAAATGATTGAGTTAGCCAGGCTCTGTTGTCAATATTTACTTTGTAGAAAAAAACCTCTAATATTTCACTTTATTATCTTTCTATCTATCTACCTACCTACCTATCTATCATCGATCGAGATAGGGTCTCACTATGTAATTCAGGCTGGCCTTGAACTCACCATGTAGCCCAAGTGGCTTCAAACCCTTGATTCTCTTGCTTTACCCTCCCCAGTGGTGGGATTATAGGCATGAGCCACTATACCCGGCTTCAGTAGTTCACTTTGCATTAAAGTATTTCCCCTCTTAAAATTTTATGTGATCTTCTCAAAACACAGCCCAATAATTAAGCAATATTTGCAGCATTCTCCCTTAGTCAGTACTAACCACAAGTAGCTTGACTGTTTACTAGTAATAAAAATTATTTCAACACCCCCCATCTGCTGCTTTGAATTAGGTATATTTGTAAGTCAAAAAATAATAAAAACAGCCAAGAAGTTGCGAGTATAGGATGAATGAATCTAGAGCTGGCAGAAGAAATGAAGGACTATGCATTTTCAGTTAAGAAAAAAATAATAACCAGCAAACCATTATTAAGAGATGGGTGGGCTCATTTTAATCAATGCATTAGTGGCCCTCAGGATAGACAGAGTACAGATGTAATAACTATCTTTGAATTTGCAGTTCCACTGAAAATCAAGCTCTATTTTATTTAAGGATGTTTGTTTATTATATAGTTGACCTTTGTAGCTAGACTTGGCTTACAAATCTTACTCTACCATCTCAATATCACAAGTTGACTTCCCTGGGAGGTAAACATTTATCAGAGTGGCTTGGAATCCATATCTGTGGAAGACAGAAGAAGGAAAGAGGACTGAGTAAAGGGAGATCTGCTATGCAGACCTGACCAACAGCCTTGGATGAAATTAAAATGGCCTTTCAGAAGTGTTGTGGTTTGGAGTGATACAACCTGGGTTTTTTTTTTTTTTTTTTTTTTTTTGCTCCGTGTCAATTGTTGGATGTAGGTAGCCAAGGAATGGTAAAACTTGAGATGTGAGGTGGCTCTGTACAATACAGGTAGTCTCTAAATGGGGCTGATAGTTTAATGTATCCTAATGATGGCTCTTTGGGCAGCTGAGCAATAGTCTTTCCTTGAAGTGACATCTGGGTGGCTTATCTGTGTGTCTATTGTACCAGTTCAGTGGCTTTCAAAGATTTTTGGCTATGGGCCATTTTTAAGTGCTGCTATTACAAAATAGTGGGGACTGGGTAATTTATTAACAACAGAAATTTATTTCTTGGTTCTGGAGACTGGTTAAGTTCAAGATCAAGATGATAGCAGATCGGCTGTCTGCTGAGGGTCTGTTCCATTGATGGTGTCTACTCACAGCTTCTCATGTGGCAGAAGGCAGAGGGGAGGAAGGGGTGAGTCCTTTGTGAAGCCTCTTTTGGAAGGCATTAATCCAGTTCCTGAGGCCAGAGCCTTGTAACCTAATGACTCCCTGGAGCCCCCACCATTTAATATTGTTCTATTGAGGACTAAGTTTCAACATGAATTTCTAAGGGGACATGAATATTCAAACGATAGCCGTCCACAATGAAAGCATCTCTTAAGGTATTCCTCAGGTATGTGCGTGTGTTGCATACACACATACACACACACACACAAAACCATATACCTCCTCAAATAAAAACAAAAATTTCACAAAATAAAATTTTAAATATTTATTCCTATTATATGTGATACACTTGGCTGCTTTCTAATTTATTTATTTTTGTTCATTTAATTCTATATCATTCTATTTTTCTTTACTTTTAAAAATGCTATTTGTAGCACATTAATTTGATTTATAAAAGTGGCTGCTTCTTCAGACATTGTCCTTTGACTTATTCTCCCTTTGTTCAGCATTCTAAATCCTAAAGAAAGCTGTAACTATGATTAAGATTTAACTGTGAATTAATCTGTTAGATTTATAGAGCCCAGAACATCTGGTGACCTTCAGACAACATCAGAATTTGTAATGTCCTTTCTTATTTTTTATTTCTGTATGTCAACTAACACAAAGCAAATATATTGTTGTGATATTTAAGTTACAGAAAATGAATAAGTTTGTTTAAAGAAATAGAAGCCCTTTCAAGTACCCCAGTTGGACAGGATGATAACTCTCCTGTCTTCTCAATCTTAGAGTGCCAACCCTTGCATAATAAGCTTGATTTCCTTCTCATCTCTTGGATATTGGCTTTCAAGCAGTGAGCAGATGGACATGGTTCCAAACAATTTCCATGAGTCACAATTATATCGTAACTTGTGAATTTGAAAAATAGGAAATCAGATTGTGGAAATTAATGAAATTATTGTTGAACAAGGACTGCAGTATAAGTAGAAGAAATTAATGTTTCAGGATGAGGTTGAATTACTTTCATTTCCAGGAAACCGGAAAAGAGCCACAGTAAAATTTTATAAATTGGTGGCCCCTACAGATATGGTGTGGTTCATTACAAATCTAAACTTTTGAATGCTTTGTTCTAGGTGGAATATTATTTGTTCTAACAGCATTAGCTCAAGGCAAGATTTTCAAAGAAGAAAGATATTAATTACTAAGGGAAGACATAGTTGTAAGAACCATGACTTCCACTTACTTAAATAGTTTTAAGATGAGATCGGATAAAGATACATTATTTTTTCCAGACATTGAACTCTTATGATTGTTTTGTATTGTAACTTTTTCATGAGTGGAATTACTGGAAGAAACATCAGTGTCATGCTTCAGAATGTTGAGTTTGAAATGTACTGTATATGGTAAAAGCCTAAATGCGAGTAGTATGGTCATAAAATTAAAAACAAAGACTCTCCTTTTAGGCAAAGATAAGGAAAAGACTATGAGCATAAACATATAAACTTCAGGAAGGCAATAAACATTTTTTTTCTGTGCCACCACTAGCAACAGCAACCACCAGAACAAATTAAAAATATACTCTTTTATGCTGGAAACTGGAGCAATGAGTACAGCATCCTTATCTGTGTAAGATTTACACGCAAAATAGAAATTTAGTGTAGGGGAAAGGAAAAAAGGGAATGGAATTAATATGAGCAAATGGAAAAATTGCAACAGAGTCTTTGTAAATAGGGAGGGATGGAGGCGTTGAAGGGAGGGCAGGGGAAGGGGGAAAAAATAAGAACCAAGAGAGATTATGTAAAGGTGCAAGTTTCCAATGATGAATGTCATTATATTGTATACCTAAAATGTACCATTAAAGTAAAATTTAAGAAAATAGAAATCTAGTTACATGTACATGACATTTAAGATATATAAGAATAAATACGGTCCTCTGAGAGAAGTATAAAAGCGAAACAGATAAGAAATAAAATGAAAACTATCTACCATTATCTATATCCTATGGTAAGAAATCTTCAGTTGTTTAGCATATTTAATCATTGTGGAAAGCTTCAAAGTGGACTTGATATTTATCATTTTTATAGATGAAGAGCTTGGGGCTAAACTTATCCAGGTTAGTGGAGTCAGGATCAGAATTCAGATCTTACTCCATTTTTTTAATACTTTAAAGTCATACATGTCTTTAGATTTCTATTTTTTTAGTGACCTGCAGAATAAACATACATTAAAACCAAACGTATTTACTCTGATATGAAAATATAAATTGAAAACTGGTTAATCACTCTAACATTTCTGTATTTGTTGCTGTTTGTGAGATGAGATCAGTACATGTTGTGTAATAGTCTCTTACTACTACAATTATTTGAGATTTTCATTTCACATGGTTGTATCTGTGTTATAATTCAGTTAGCTGTTAATAAATTCAGAAGCCAGGTTTTATAACTCAAGGTAATAAATATTAATACATACTGAAGAAGAGTTGAGCTGAAAGTCAACTAATGTCTAGAAACTAGTGAGAAAAAAATTTATAGGTATAGTTTGTATAAATTCTATGAAATTCTTCACCAGTACAACGTGTGACTATTTTCAAACATTATCACTTTTAAAAGTGTAGCATATTATTTTTAAGGGGAATATCAGATGATCTTTGATTTGTCAGGATTTATTCATTATGAGCTTAGATTCACTTCAAATATCACTGCTACTGTATTACCAATAATAACTCTACAAAAAGGGCAAAATGAAGCTTATAAAGGACAAATTTTAAAAAGTCATTATTAGCCCTGTTACCTCAAAATAGTACACGAAATTAAGTGATTGACCTCAATAAATAGCTCACCTCACATCATTTTTTTCCCTCTAGAAATTAGCTTTGCAAATTGTTAGAGGACAATTCAACAGCATTAGAGATGAAAAATGAACCAGAAAATGTATTCAGAAGCCATTGAAGACACTATGAAAGGTAAAATACAATCACATTGTCTATATTTATATTATCTGTACAAATGAAATGTTAGAGTTTAAGTTTGTTGCGCTTTGCCTTTAATATCTCTGTGAACTTGGTTTTTATTTCTCTCTGAAACTGGTCAAGTTGTTTAACTTCTGCATCTCACTTTTCTTAACCAGTAAAATGAGACAGCATTTAAAATTTATGATCTGTGTAGTATTAGTGGTTTTCTCAGATAGTTTGGATTCTGATGGAGTTTAATTATTTCATTTTGAACAAATTATGTAAGTTACTTAAATTGTGAGTGATGGAATAGCCAAGCTATGAAATGGAGATTTTAATTTGTGCTAGTCATTTCTCACTGGATTCTAGTGAGGGTAGATAACCTAGAAGTACTTGCGAAGTACAACATACATAAATAATCATTGTAATCATCTCAATACAACTAAAAAGGAGAACAAGTTGTTCAAAGAGTGAATTAATGAATCATCACTTTTACATATGAAAGCCAATTAACTCCTTATGTTTTTAGGCAGAGTCTGCCCCCAAAAAGTATACACACAGGAAAAGAAAAACTTGTATAAATATTTTAATATTAAATTTATTGAGACATCATGAGATTAATGCAAGTTACCTTTGACGTCTACAACTATAAGACGTGCTCAAAGTGGTGGTCATCTGTGGAAAAACATCATACTATTTTTATTTACCTGAAGTGTGTATACATTTTTTGGTGGTCTCTGTATGTTACATAACGGTATTTGGAGTTTTTTTTTTGTATGTGTATGTGTATGAGGGTACTGTCAGTGACACAGGGCATTGTGTGTGCTAGGCAACACCTTATCACTGAGCTACACCTCTGGGCCCTTGGAATATTTATTTTAATGTCTTTTGAGATGAATGTGAAATGCTGCTAGTCACAATAGAAATAAAAACTTTTACAAATTCTGGAGGAAAGATATATTAGATACAAATATTACAAAATATTTATGGAAAATAAAGCATGATTTAAATTTTGATACTGACTTGCCATGGTATTTTTGATTATTGACCTTTGTTTTCCAAATATATATTCCTATACAGAAGTTGTTGCAGTATCTCACATACTCTTTATGGATATTTGCTCAGAATATTTACATTTGGTCTTCACATATTTGTAAATTCCAGAAATGAAAGCTAAGTCACAACAACATTGAGTTATATTTTTCTATTTTAGCTGAAGTGTTGATAGTAAATGAACTGCCAGTGAGAGAGTTCAGTAAAGAAATGCCCAGGGCTGGGGACCATGCATGGACATACACTTTGTTTAAGCAACTGTAGCTAAAAATAAAGCCCATGAAGGAAGTGGGAAAGGAGCATTCATAGAGGAAGAAGGAAAAACCAAACAGGACTGTGTAATTCTAGAAATTAAGGGACAGGAGAATTTCTATACCGAGGGCATGGTTGATGTTGGACAGATGAAATTTGAAATGGCTGGAATCTAGGAACCAGATTTATAAAGTCACACGATAAGTCATGAAAGGTCTAAAAAAGAAAGTAAATAGTATCATAGCCTGGAGCCTGGTGATGTGCATTGGCAGCAGGTGCCAAGGACCCAGCTGTGACTGCTGTTCCCAGAGACCCAGTTCCAGTTCCCTGGAGGGGATTAGTAGGACTCAGAGCAGGAGAACTGGACCGGAAACTACAGGAGACACTCAGATAGGTTGGAAGAACATGGAAACACAAAAAGTAGATGCACAGCATGAGGTGGGACCTCAATGAAAAATGTGACTAAAGATCAGTTACTAGAAAAAGGGAATATCATCCCAACAGGGCTACTAATAATACAAACTTGATGCCCATTTACAGACGTCTGTGGAGATCATTTATACTTCAAAAATTTAGAGGACTGACTAATCCCTAAGATTTGGATGAAACTTAAGCCAACAAGTGGGAATGAAGTGCTTAGCATGTAGTAGATGCTCAATAAATATTTGTGCAATGAATGAACAAATTATAGTCTCAGATCTGAGGGAGAATGGAAATCTTCCATTCACAGCCAAATAATGCCAAAGCTATCAATTCATAATAGTGTTTCCTAAATGTGTTCCATGAAAAACTGATTTCTCAGGATATTAACTAGTTTTAACATCAAAGAGTTTTTGATCAAGTAAATAGAGAATTACTGGCTTAAATAAAATTAATTTTACTTTTGTATTATAGAATTTCTCAGACTTTTCTTAATATGTTATGAATCTCTGAAATATAGCGATTTCCAAATTTCCAGATAATTATTTCCTCAACAACCACTTTTCTCTAAGTGTACCCTGAATTAGTGTTTATGAAGGATATGCATTAAGAATTGTTCATATACAAAGGGACATAAAATTCAGTGTGGGTACAAAAAGAGATCAGAGACAATATTAGGAAAAAAAAGTTATCCTTTTCTGAAGTTTGTAGGATTTTAAAAGGAAAGTTTAAAAAAATTAGAGGGAGCAGTCGTAAGACCCTGAGCAGCATGGGAGGTTGTGGGCCCTGCAGAGACCTCTCCTCCACCCCCTCCAGGGCACCCGGGGCCGGAGGCAGAGCTCTGAAAGGCTTGGGAAGCTCTGAGCTGGGGAAGACGGTGCAGTGGTGAGCAGCAGAGAGGGAGAGGGAGGGCCTCTCCTAGGGTTGATGTTTAGCATCAAAGCTCACGGAGAGAGCAAAGAGAGCCACTGTAATAAGACACAGCCGACAGCAGTGGTTGTTGGGACCACAGCGCAGATGAAAAAAGTGAGTTGTGACCAGTGGCTTGAGAGAAAAATGCAGATGTGTGCGGGCTTTTGGCAACGCCCATTGAATAGAAGATTGAGCAGAACCAAGCAGCAGTCCCCCACCCCAGGCGCATCTGGACAGGACAGAGAAGGGCCAGCGGGGGTGAAACAGAAGAGACTGCAAAGACTGCGCAACCAAGGGGAGCCAGCTATACATGGAACTGAGAGCAGCCTTGGGCTGACCCTGCCTGAAAGTGCCACAGCAACTCACGGAAAGGAGGCTTGGGTGGACCAGTGAGAGACATCCAAAAAGCTGCTGGCTCAAGAACGGCCTCAGCTCCCACAAGATCAAACTCTACCTAACTTGGCAGGGAAATACAGCATGATTCTGGGATACTACCCACCTAGGACACTACCATAGAACTGTGGTCTCCAGAGGAATTTTATTTTTTATTTTTCTTTTCTTTCTCTGTTGGTTTTCTTTCCTCTTTCTGTCTGTTTTTTCTTTTTTTTCAAGTTTTTACCTTTATATTTATCCTGTTCTACTCATCCTCCTTCTCTCCTCAACTATCTCTCTATGGTTATGATATTTTCATGTGAGTGAAAATCATCTCTTGTCTTCCTGATTCACTTCAATATTCTTATGCTTTATCCTTCATGCTTTCTCTCCTGCTCTCTTGTCCAGTTACCCAAACCTTGGGTGATCATCTTCTGTCCTTCAGACTTTCATCTACTACATTTTCCTTCATCTATCTCTGTTTTGGCCAGTATTTCTCTTCAGTTCCCTCCTACCAAGGATCCTACCAAATCACCCCACTAAGGGGAAGCTCATTGCATACAAGCTCGGGGTTTATGTTGGGTTGTGTTATATAACTGTAGATCTTGTTCCCATGGTTAAAGGTACCAAATTGATAGTTACCACAATTTGTAAATTTCTAGGCTGTGCTTGAGGCTACTGATATTTCTAATTGTACTACTTTATCCAGGATGTTCTACTGGTTGTAATTAGTTGTTCTCCCTTGTAAGACAACACTGAGCTTGTCTGGGGCCATAACCACCACCATAGACCAGTATGGAAGGACTGTGTGCTGAGTCAAATAAATAGCAACTTCTGATTCTTAATAAATTGAGAAGGTAGGATCTTGGGACAGACCCAAAGACCAAGAATCACATATTCTCATAAGACATCTCTGAAAAATAGATATTTCCTAGAGAAACGTTGATACTAGTGATAAAGCTCTCTGCCATAAGAAATTTATAAGCATCAACACAGAAAATAAAATAAAATTAAAAAACAGAAAATGACAAGATACAGAAGCAAAATGTAATCCCAGACCTCCAGCCTACCTAAGACAAGCCCAGGAGACAATGCAATAGAGGAAATCAGAAGTCACCCACCTGATTTCTCTGAGATGATAGAAGCAGAAATAAGAAAACAAATACCTGCAGTTATAGAGAAAATAATCTCTAAAGTAAAAAAAGAAATGATCAAAATGAAAGACAAGCTCAATGAACCTAGAGTAGTACAGATAAAAAAAACAGAGGACATAAATGATGGAAAACTTGAATGGCCAACATAGGAAAGAAATAGAATTTAGGAAACTTTCAAACAGACTTTGAGGAGATTAAAAATTCCATTGAAAGTATACATGATAGATTAAATGAAGGAGAGGACAGAATTTCTGAACTAGAAGACAGGAATGCAGTTAATGACCATGAAAAGAAAGATACCTTAAAAATGGCAAGAGGGCCAGGGATTTAGCTCAGTGGTTCCATCGCCTGCCTCACAAGCGCAAGGACCTGAGTTCGATCTCCGGTACCAAAAAAAAAAAAAAAAAAAAAAGGGGACCATGAAAAATCAGTTCAACAATTGCAAGATGACGCAAAGAAGAACAATATTAGATTGATTGGGGTCAGTGAGAGAGTTGGAGATAGTGGAATGCAAAGCCTGTTCAAAGACGTAATGGTTGAAAACTTCCCAACATGGAAAAAGAATTTGATATGGAAATAAGTGAGGCATACAGAATGCCAATGGGCCACGATCAAAATAAATCCATACCAAGACATATAATTATCAAGATCTCAGAAATTCAGTACAAGAACAGAATACTAAAAGCTGTTAGAGAAATAAATCACATACAAAGGTAAGACCATCAGAGTTCCAGTAAACTTCTCAATGCAAAAAGTCAAGGAGAGTTTGTAGTGAAGTATTCCAGGTTCTGAAAGAAAACAACTTCCAACCCAGATTGACGTACCCTGTAACACTATCTTTCAAATTCAATGGATAAATAAGATACTTCCATGACAAAGAAAAACTGAAGAAATTCATGAGCACTAAACCAGCTCTACAAAATGCCCTAAGGGATATTTTAGGAAGAGACAATGAAGACCACAATCCAAGAACATCAATAGAAACAAGCCACCAGGCAAGGCAAGCAATTAAACAGAGGGGAAATACAGGAAACCAACAACAGGCTAATAACATGACAAAGACAAGCCAATATATTTCAATTATAACCATCAATGTAAATGGACTCAACCTACCAATCAAAAGAAACAGAATGGAAGAATGGATCAAGAAATAAGAGCTAACAATTTGCTGCATACAGGAAACACATTTAACCCAAAAATAAATTCATAGATTATAAGTCAAAGGGTGGAAAACAATACTTCACATGTCAGGAAGCCAGAAAAAAGCAGGAGTAGCTATACTATTTGCAGACAAAGTGGATTTCAAGCCAAGACTGATTAAAAGAGACAAAGAAGTCACTACATCCTTGTAAAGGGAACAATCTGAGAGGAAGAGATAACAATCATAAATATATATGCATCAAATACCAGTGCACCCAACTATGTAAAACAAATATTAATGGACATGAAAAATCAAGTAAGCACTAATATGACTGTAATGAGGGATTAAAGTAATGGTGACAATACCCCATTGTCACAAATAGATCAACTAGACAAAAAAAATCAACAAATATCAGAACTGAACCAGACTTGTGAACAAATGGACTTAGTGGATGTCTACAGAGTGTTCCACCCCAAAACATTGGAATACACATTCTTCTCAGCTACACATGGGATGTTCTCCAAAATAGACCACATACTAACCCATAGAACATGCTTAAGTAAATGCAAAGGAATTGAAATCATGCCATGCATATTATCTGACCACCATGCAGTGAACCTGGAAATCAACAGCAAAAAAAATCCACAAAAACTGCATAGACACATGGAAATTAAATAATACCCTCCTGAACAACCAATGAGTCACAAATGAAATTAAAGAAGAAATTAAACAGTATATACAATTAAATGATAATGCTGATACAACATACCAGAACCTATGGGATGCAATGAAGGCAGTCCTAAGAGGAAAATTCAGAGCAGTAAATTCTCACATCAGGAAAACAGGGTGAGCTCAAATAACCTAATGCTGAACCTCAAATGTCTAGAAAAATAGGAAGAAGTCAAGCCCAAAGCTCTACAAGAGAGGAAATTATAAAGATCAGAGCAGAAATTAATGCAATTGAGACTAAGAAAACAATGCAAAGAATCAATGAATCAAAGAGATTGTTCTTTGAAAGATTAAATGATATTAATAAACGTTTAGTCAACTTTATCATAAAAGGGGAAAGAAAAGACCCAAATTCATGAAGTTAGGAATGAAAAGGGTGAAATCACAATGGATCCTGTAGAAATCCAGAAGATCATCAACATCTACTTTGAGAACCTGTACTCTAATATGATGGAAAACACAGAAGAAATGGACAGATTTCTAGATACGTATGAATTACCAAAGCTGAATCATGAAGATGTAAAAATTCTAAATAACCCAATATTAGTCAATGAAATTAAAAATATAATTAAAAACCTATCAACAAAGGAAAGCCCAGGCCCTGATGGTCTCACTGCTGAGTTCTACAAGAAATTTAGAGAAGATCTAATGCCACTACTCTTCACACTCTTCAATTAAATTGAAAGGGAAACAGTACTCTCAAAATCATTCCTGAGAGCAAGTATTATCTTGATAACAAAACCCAAGAAAGACCCAACCAAAAAAAGAGAACCACAGCTTTGCAAAGTGGCAGTATCATAGCCAATGAGGTTTATCTGAGGTGTGATTATTGCTAATTGAAAAAAGATAACTACAGACCAATCTCCCTAATAAATGTAGATGCAAAAATCCTCAGTGAGATATTGGCAAACAGAATGCAGCAAATCATCAAGAAGATTATACACCATGAACAAGTAGGATTCATCCCAGGGATACAGGGATGGCTCAACACAAATTAATAAATGTAATACACTATATCAATAGAGCCAAAGACAGAAATCACATGATCACCTCAATAGATGCAGAAAAAGCATTTGACAAAGTCCAACAACCATTCATGCTAAAAACTCTATAGAAAATTGGAATAGATGGTCTTTACCTCAATCTGATAAAAGCCATCTATGAGAAACCAACAGCTAACATCATATTAAATGGTCAAAAACTGAAAGCTTTCCCCTTAAAATCAGGGACAAGACAAGGATGTCCACTATCACCAATCCTATTCAATATAGTTTTGGAAACATTAAACAGAGCAATCAGACAAGAGAAAGAAATAAAAGGAATAAGATAGGAAATGAAGAAGTCAAATTGTCATTATTTGTGGATGACATGATACTTTACATACAAGACCCCCAAAATTCGACCAAAATACTTGTAGATTTAATAACCAAATTCAGTAGCATAGCTGGACACAAAGTCAACACTCAAAGAAAAAAAAAAAAGCATTCCTGTATACAAATAACAAACTCACAGAGAGAGAAATTAGTGAAACAATACCATTCACAATAGCATCAAAAAATGAAATACTTAGGAATCAATCTCACAAAGGAAGTAAAAGATCTTTACAATGAAAATTACAGTACTTCAAAAAAGCAGATTGAAGTGAATATCAGAAAATGGAAAGATATCCCTTGCTTGTGGGTAGGAAGAACCAACATAGAGAAGATGGCTATACTCCCAAAATTGTTATACAGGTTTAACACAATTCCAATCAAAATACCATTAGCATATTTCACAGAACTAGAGAAATCAATCCTAAAATTCATTTGGAATTAGAAGAAACAGAATAGCAAAAACAATTCTGGGCAACAGAGGCAAAGCAGGAGGCATAACAATCCCTGACTTGAAATTATACTACAGAGCTTCTATGATAAAAATAGCACGGTACTGGCAAACAAAACAAAACAAAACAACAGACCTGAAGATCAATGGAACAGACTAGCAGATGCAGAAATAACCTCAAACACACTCGGCCACCTTATCTTCGACAGAGGGGCCAAAATGTTCACTAGAAGAAAGATAGCCTTAACAAATGGTGCTGGAAAAACTGGCTTTTTACATGCCAATGATTAATACTAGACCCATGTCTCACCGTGCACTAAAGTAAAATTAAAGTGGACCAAAGATCTAAATATTAAAACAGAACCACTAAATCTGGTGGAAGAGAGAATAGGTAGAACACTTGAGGACATAGGAGTAGGCAAAGACTTCATGAACAAAACCCAGACTTCATGGGAAATACTATAAAGAACCAACAACTGGGACCTCATCTTATTAAAAAGCTTTTGCACAACAAAAGAAGTCACCAACAGAGTGAAGAGACAACCCACTGAGTGGGAAAAAATTCTAGCCAGCAGTTCCTCTGACAAAGGATTAATATCCAGAACATATAAAGAATTGAAAAAATCAGTCCAACCCAAATTTAAAGACCCAATTCAAAAATGGCCATCTGAGATGAATACACACTCCTCAGATAAAGAAGTAGAAATAGCAAATAAATACATGAAAAAATGTTCAACATCACTGGTCATTTGAGAGATGCAGATGAAAACAACCCTGAGATTCCACCTCAACCCAGAAAGAATGGCTGCTATCAAGAAATCAACCAATAACAAATACTGGTGGGGTGTGGGGAGAAAGGAACCCTTCTCCATTGTTGGTGGGAGTACAGGCTGGTGCAACTGCTGTGGAAATCAGTATGGAGATACCTCAGAGAGCTAGGGCTAGAGGTCCCATTTGACCCAGCTATTCCCCTGCTGGGGATCTTCCCCAAAGAATTAAAAGAACCATACCACAGCAATATATGTGCATCCATGTTTATAATGGCAGAGTTTGTAGTAGCTAAATCTTGGAAACAACCCAAATGCCCATCAACTGATGAATAGATAAAAAAGATGTGAGACTCTTATATAATTGGTTACTATTCAGCCATAAAGACAGATAAACTTGAGACATTTATAGGTAAATGGATGCACCTTGAGAACATTGTTGTAAGTAAAATAAACGGAACACACATGTGTAAATATTGCATTGTCTCTCTGGTGTGAGATATTGAAAGTGAAACTAAAGACCAAGAAAATAATAAATACAGTGAAATAGGAAGAAATTGTTCAAAATTCTACAGAATATAAGATACTCTGTGAATACTTAAAATGTTTTAAGGAAAAAAAAGGTACAGTATTATTAGGAAATGAGCTGAGAGATTAGCAAATGAAAATATATTCTTTTTAGATCATGATGCACAGTGAATTTACCATTGCTCTTTGCTAATAATTTTTGTTATGAAAAATTGTTCATTCATAAAGTGGCTTTATATTTTCTTTTTAAATATCTGCTTGTGTTATATTAAAATATATTAAAAAATAAAAACAAAAGAATTTGAGGATTCTCATTGTTTTCCTAATGTTCATCTCTAGAATGAGAGACTAAGAGTCAAGAAACCTCATTAACCTTTGGTCCACAGTTGGATGTCCGGGTAGATAAATTTGGAGACTATGGGACTTTTTCAGAAAATATATATGAAATGAGGGGGTCACGAGTTAGAGGTAGTTGGTCATTGCAGTGCCTATATATCATTGATGCTTTCTGTAGTTTTCTCCCAATTGAATTCTCATGGGAAAAAAAGCTGTTTTCTATGTTTTTGAGGGTGGAGTGGAGTGGGAAAGGGGCTTCATGGTTCAGAGGCATGGAGGAGAGGTCTGTTCCGCAACTAGCAGACATTACCTGTTGCTACATCTGTCTTCCCGCTGAAAAGCAGACTGAGTGCCTTGATTCACTTCATACAGGGAGCAGCTCTTAGCATTTGTGTAGGTGCTACGTAAAGATGGAAGTAAATTAAACCAAGAAGATCTAAAGAAAGGAGGTGGAGCTTTATTCTTCCAGTGCTTGCTTGCTTGCTTGCTTGCTTGCTTGCTTGCTTTCTTTCTTTCTTTCTTTCTTTCTTTCTTTCTTTCTTTCTTTCTTTCTTTCCTTCCTTCCTTCCTTCTCTCTCTCCCCGCCCCCTCTTTCTTTCCTTCCTTTCTTTCTTTCTTTGCTTCTGAAACGGGAGGGCCAGAGCAGCCTTTCCATCCACTGTGTGCCTAACTTGGGGTGATGGCAGCACTCCTCAGTTGAGGACAGTGTTTGTTCACATTGCACAAGGTGTTCACACCACGTGTCACCAGAGTGGATAGTGCAGCACAGTTTAGAGACCCAGCCCATGGCTGTTCCTTATTGTTACAGTGAGACAGACACAGTAGGGGGCACCTCTAAGGTTACAAAGCCTACAGTACTAAGAAAGGAGGAAAAAAACTGCCCCCAAAACTAGAACTTATGAAAGATTTTATTTCTAGAGAGCTGGGAGAGTTCGAGGTCATATTAGAGTGACTGAAACTTCATCCCTTCCTCAAGCTTTTCATGCACAAGGAAGTTTGATTCCTTTCAAATCAGACCTCAGAGAAATGTCATCACAGGAATAACCAAAAGATTCTGACAGAAGTAAGACACCTGAAAACTGTATTCAATATTAGTTGATAATGTGTATCTTGTTGTTGATGATGACTGAACCCAAGCCCTCATACGTGTTAAGGAAATGCTGTTCCACTGAGCTACATCCCTATGTTTACTGAAGGGAGATATCTTCCTGAGGGAAGAACTATTTCTCTACTGTTTACCCTGGTGCCATCCTCCTTCGCTGTACCCAGCACACCCTTAAATAATGCTGGCAGCCCAGTACAAGACATATATCACACTATTAGGAAACATTGCTTCCCTTTCTTCCACTATCCAGAAACCTGGCATTTTCCTTTCCCTTATTGTTTCTCCATAAATTTTGGGAACATCTGTGCATCAGGTGTAATTATTGGAACTATACTCTCCTAACATTTCCCCTTGGCAAGTCCTGCTCCATGAGTCCTACTCGCATGCAGCAGTATCAAATTGTTTCTGAACTAGAAACATAATCTTTACTACTTGTATCTTGGTTTAAGGTGGGATTTTTCTCCTGAGTTGTTTCTTGAAGCTGACACAGTGTTTTCTGAATCGCTTATATTATTTGGAAACATTTACTTTCACTCACGTCATTAGGATAAAGCAAAGATTTGGGCTGATTATTGGTGTCTTTGAATCTTACTGCTATTGTACTGTTCTTTATTTCATGCAGGCAGTGAGAAGCCCGTATATTCCTACATCTTATTTACCCAAAAGCACAAGGAAGATTAAAGATATCATCCAAACCATTGTTTTCCCATTATTCTTATTTTCATGACTGACTTCCTAATGAATATAACAATTATTTCTTGGTTGTTGCAACCTGTGACAGCACTAAAATGGATCAGAGAATCAGGTTTGCCTTTTGCTTACATTCAGGACAAGGGCTCTGAAGAACTGCTCATTTCCAGGAGAGAAGTTTCCATGGAAACTTGGACAAAGGCAAGGCAAAATAATTCCAGACCCACCAGAAAAAAATTCCACCTTGCTTTTTATTTGTAGTGTGGTGTCCCCTGAGCAGTTCAGCTGGTTGGCATTGCTCTCTAGGAATCCCTATTTAAAATTTATATATAGCATTATGAATATCAGAAATCTACAAAATAGAATTTGATGAGTATAAGTAAGAGGTTTTTCTAAAGCAGGTTCAAACTCAGAGAGTTTTAAAAAAAATTAAAAAATTAAAGTATGCATTTAAGCAGCCACTGAATTTATGAGCAAGAAATTTCTCTTCAAATAAGAAAATCCTTGAAATAGGTCTTCAAGAAGTTTTATGACAAAAAAAGGGAATCAATGATTGGAGGTGATTGGGTATTTCTAGACAATTTCTAGCTGAAAATAAGGACCAAGTCAAATGAGTTCAGATAAATTTGTGAGTCATTTCTGGAGTAAAAAGAAGTCATAGGGTTCATATGAATTCCTTTGGAAAATGATGTTAGTCTATTGGTTTGCAAAGCCCTTACAAAGCAGGATGTCTTATTCATGCTTGTATCTTTTATGGCACTGAGCACAGTACTTTGAAGCTCTTTTGTGGGCTGGGTTGATGCAATGAAGAGGACCCACCATCTCCCCAGAGAGTTCTTCGGTGCCAGAGTCAGAAACAGAATATGCTCTGCTTCCTGGACAGTACTCTTGGCACTTTAAAAAACTAATGGTTACAATTCATATTGCACTTTTTTTCTTTATTGAATTTGGTTGCCATCATGTTTAGAAATACATTTCCTCTTTGAAGCATTGTTCCAGCAAATAACTTCTGTATAATATTCCAGGTACTGTGAAGCACATACCCTGAGAAAATCTATAAAGGAAAGCCAGATAAAAAGGAATGAAATGAAAAAACAAAAAAGACAACCAAATGTGACAGTTACTGGACACTGTCAGATGTCATCATGTTGAGGCTTGTTCAGCATTTTGTGGGCGTTCAGAGCAGGGCCCTGTGACTTAGCTTAGTGGTGACTGCCATTTGTGGGTTAGATCAGTTGAGCCTTCAAAATGTGTCTGTTCAGACATTTCTCAGACAAAGAACTAAAAGCAGCAAATAAACATATGAAAAAATGTTCAACATCACTGGTCATTCGAGAGATGCAGATGAAAACAACACTGAGATTCCACCTCACCCCACAAAGAATGGCTGCTATCAAGAAATCAACCAATAACAAATGCTGGCGGGGTGTGGGGAGAAAGGAACCCTTCTCCATTGCTGGTAGGAGTGCAGACTGGTGCAACCACTGTGGAAATCAGTATGGAGATACCTCAAAGAACTAGGACTAGAGGTCCCATTTGACCCAGCTATTCTCCTGCTGGGTATCTTCCCAAAAGAATTAAAAGAATCATACCACAGCAATATATGTGCACCCATGTTTATATTGGCACAGTTTGTAATGGCTAAATCTTGGAAACAGCGCAAGTGCCCATCAACTGGAAAATGGATAAAGATGTGCTTTTGGGCCGGGGAGTTAGCTAAGTGGTTTCATTGCCTGATGCGCAAGCGCAAGGACCCGAGTTCGATCCTCAGTACCGAAAAAAAAAAAAAAAGATGTGTTTTTTTAAAAAATAAAATGGAGTACTACTCAGCCATAAAGAACAAGAAACTAGAGACGTTTATAGTGCTTAAGAGTATTGAGGCCATACTCTTAAGTGAAATAAATAGGACACACATGTAAATACCGAATAGTTTCTCTAGTGTGAGAAACTGAATGTGTAAATAAGGATTAAAATGATTAAAATGAATAATTGATAATTTGAAATAGGAAGAAAAGGTCCAAAAGGGGAGGGGAAGTGGAAAGGGAAAGGGAAAGGAAAGGAAAAATTATGAGAAAAGGAAAAAATGGAAACAAAGTCTTTGTAAATAGGGAAGGGAGCACAGGGAATGGGGAAAAAATAAAAACCAAGATACATCATGTACAGGTACAAGTACCCAATGATGAATGTAAACATATTGTATACCCAAAATACTAATAAAAGAATTTAAGCAAAAAAAAAAAAAATGTGTCTGTTCACATCTTACATCCTTCAGGACTCAGACCAAACATATATAAAAACACAGGGATATGGAAGAATGCTAGTGTCCCAGGCACTGGCATGCATTCTAATGTAGGCAGCCATGGAAGTGAGCACAAAAGAAAGCAGAAATAGGACCTCAAATAGTTTTATGGAAAGCTGATGAGTGTGAATTCTGTCTGAAGGTGGGGAAGCCTCTGTGCGATTTCTGCAGAAGAATGAAATGTTACGTCAGTCTAATCATCTTGGTGGAAGTGTAGAAGAGGAAAGAAGTCACCCAGTTGGGAGACAAAAGGGTAATAGTGATGAAAAATGGTAAGGGCCAAAACTGTGGCTGTGCTGACAAAGATGAAGAAGAAACTAGGTCTGGAGGATCAGTGATCTTGGGAGCCAACTGTCAGTGAAACAGGGAGATAGCAAAAGCCCACGTCCCTCCTCCACCAGCAGATGGAGAACATAATCAAGGGGGGAATAAAGTAGGGAGCTAACAAGACTTGGGGAGAATGAATCACAAACCCTCTGCAGGCGTGATCAGGCTTAGATTCCCTTTTCTAAGGTTTGGGTATCATTTTCCTAAAAGATGCACCTAGTAGTGATCTGAGCAATCAATTTCGGTAAAACATGGTGTATACTGGATTGAGTGGGGCCCTGTGGGAAGGTAAGATTTCTCAGAGTGACACTGGCCTGTGAGGGGAGGCGAGTGTGGAGAGTGTTCTGGCAAAGAGCGTTCCTCAGACATGACAGGCAGCAGGGGAAGATTCTGTGAAGGACACAATGGCCAAGGTCGGGGTGCCAGAGGCAAGAAAAAAAGACCTCGTTAGATGCGTGGGATTTTCTTGCCCAGAAACAAGATATCCATAGTTCTCTAAAGAATCTTTGTTCTGCTAATTTTAGAAAAGTTACAATTAATAGTGGTTGCAAAAGTACACTTGCTACATACTCCCAGCTCTATAGGCCCACTTATAGGTCCCACTTTCTGCTTGTAACCCCATAAGTTGACCTCAATTTTGGCTGAGAAATAAACATTTTTGTGTATAAACCCCCTAGACAAAAAGTCCCAGTGGCAACCTGCTCTGGTCCCCTTCTGGGTTCAATAACCTGGGGGCCTTTTACTTTTGCTTTCTAATAAATGCTAATTTCTGCTTTTGTTCTACAATAAATACTTTTGCTCAGTTCTCTTTTGACTCCCTACCTTGTAATTATTTCTGGCTTGAGAGAAGAACCCACCAGCCAGATGGTAACATTCGGGCAGAAGTGCTATAGAAAAGAAGGACTGCAGTGGATTTCAGATTTCTTGTTCAGGTACTGGAAAAATGATAGCATTATGAAGTGAAATTAGTGTGCTTTGGCTTGGAAATATCCTCCAGTATCCTATGTGTTTGCTCATCAGCCCGTGGCGCTGATTATTGGGCTGTGGTGGAACCTTCAGGATGTGGTGCCCTGTGAAAGGAAGCTAGGCCACTGGGGGCGTGCCCTCGAAGGGGATGTTGGGACCCAAGCCCCTTCCTCTCTGTCTCTTTGCTTCCCAGCTGCCCTGAGGTGAACAGGCCTCTACCACATGCATCCACCATGATGTACTGTGCTGCCACTGGTTCGAAGCAACAAAGCCAACTGACCATAGATTGAAACTGTGGGCCAAGATAAACTCTTCTTCCTTTATCTCAGGTACATGTCACAGTGACAAAAAACTGACTATCACACAGTACAAGAGGGAAGAAACCCCCTAAGGATTAAGGGTATGGGTTTATTCTGTGCTGCCTTGATGCTCATGTAACCTCAGGCAAGATTCTTCATTTTGAATTTCAGTTCCTTGATATGATTCCACAAGAGAGATTGTTTAAAGGATTAAATGGGACAACGTTTATAAAACATTCATACATTTGCCTTATCTATATTTTTGGAGCATTTATTACGTACCAGGGTAAGGGATTCACAGGTGTCTAAGGCAAAGTTCTTGTTCTCATGGAACTTCTACTGGATGACTGGGAAGGTAGACATATATGTACCAGCTAACCACTAAATGAATAACTTAAGTATAGATTTGGAAGAATGTTTTGAAAGAAACAAACAGATTGGTGTGACAATTATAGATAGGTTGAGAGTTCTACTTTTGATATGTTCCTAGGAAAGGCTAAAATTTTAAGGGAGGCAGAGACAGAGTTGAGGAAGAGCATCCCAGACCAAGAGAACAAATGCAATGACCCTAAAGTGGGAACACATTTTGCAGGATGGTACATACTTAGCAGTTCTTCTCATATACTAAGTACAAAATAAAGATAATGCTATGTTTAGAAATAAGGCTGCCATGGAAAACTAGCTTAACAAAATACCTCTTTTCATATATCACATACAGCAGCCAGAACAGTATTTAAAATTGTCATTTTCAGGTGGATGTGGTGACACATGCTTGTATTCCCAGCTACTTGGGAAGCTGAAGCAGGAGGATTGTGTGTTCAAGGCTAGCTAGAGCAGGGCAATTTAGCAAGACCCTGACTCAAAAGAAAAGAAAAGAAAAAAAAAAGAAAATAGGCTGGGCATGTAGCTCAAGTTTTCTTGGGTTTAGGACTTGGTACCAGGGGAAAGGGGGAAGTGGGTAAGAAATCTCTATCTCTACCTATCTGTATACCTCCATATATAGAGGGCTACTTACAGATACATCTTAATATCTAAGAATGCAAAACAAAATGTAAGTGGAGAAGGGGTGGGACATGGAGGAGTTTTATAAAGCATTGTTAAGGGTTATGTGCCAGGAATTCTCATAGGGAATTTGATTACTGTTCTTCCCCACAGTTCTGGGTATGTGGTTTTCTTTTCTTTTCTTTTTTATTTTTTCCCCCTTCCCCTACCCTCCCTTCAACCCCTCCATCCCTCCCTATTTACAAAGACTTTGTTTCCATTTTTTCATTTTCTCATATTAATTCCAGGAAAGGAAAGGGAAGAAGGGAATGGGTATGTGTTTTCCTTTCCTTGTTTTCCAATTAAAATTTTTTTTTGTTTTTTGAATCTGATTCAACCTTAACAACAGATGAAATTTCAAAAATGGAAGACTGTTAAGTACCTTTTTAAAGTCTGAAATCTATACAACCATATATAGAAAACTCTGTTAACCTTCATGCTTTTAGTAGAAATCTCTATTATTAGTCACTTCTACATTTTTTTTCCTGTGCAGTGGTAGAAGATATATGATTTAATGATCCAGAAAAAAAATCACTCAATATAGACTGTTAGGCATTTAAAAAAATTACTGGAGATGTAGCTCAGTAGTAGAGCTCTTATTTAGCATATACACAAGCCTGAGTTTGATCCCCAACACTACCCCACCGCCCCATTTACAAATGGTAAATGTTATATAAGGAAATTGTTAATTAACTACCACATCTTAGCATTCAAACATTCTGCCTGAGAATGTGCTGTATTTCATGCAAAGGAAAGAACAACTTCTATAGTACACCAGCAATGGTGTTCAAATTTGATATGAATCCTAGTTAAGAAATGAATGTGCTGTTTTCTGAAATGAGGATGTATAGTGGAAGTGAGTTGCACATAGGTGGTAGTTATAAATTTGGAATAGAAAAATATAAAAGTATTAAATTTAGAGAAAGACTTGTATTAAAATACACTGATAATATAAATGAAAAATTTAAACACCAAAGAAATAAAGCCAAAAAGATACCAGCTAAGCAGACATTAAAAGCACACAAAACAGGAATAAGACTACTTTAGAACTGGATGCAAGACAGCCTCCACGATTGTCCAGAGTGAATCCTAACAAAGAGCTAACGAAGATAAACAGTCTATTTAAGTGCGACTAGAAAATTCCCCTTCAGCCAGCAGCTGGCACGATTGTTGTCTTTCAAAGGGCACTAAGTAAATGTCAGATAATTGAGTCATTGAGAAACTGGGATGACAGACAGTGACCTACATTCTCAATACTTTTTGAAAATTCTTCCCTGCACTATTAAATAGATGATGTTTAATAGTGATAGTGAGCTAAAGAAAAATTACAAGAAGTCAATGTTGAGATAGGGCCCAGTTCTTTAATTGGTGATTCTTCAGGAAAATTGGCTGTAGTGTTTGCATGCTGGGTATATGGTGTTTCCATGAAACTGCACTGACAGGATCCTGAATCACCATGTTTTAGAGATAAGAGAAGTACAAACTTCACAGAAGACTCAGAGTGCACCAGACAAGTACAAAGGTTGCCATATCCTAGCCTAGATAGTGGCTTGTGAATTCTCTACCTGCCTTGAGTAATCAAGGAAGTGTCTTTTTACATCTTAAAGGAACCTTACACCATCAAGTTACTCTGCCAAAATTAAGGTGGATAGTCTTTCTATATGGGGATTTCCTGCTTTGTCATTTAATTCTGGGTTTCATCCAGTTTTTATTAACTCTGTTCCTTTATTAAATGCTGTCTTCTAGCCTTCCTCTCTAATTGACCTTGGCTTTGCCATTTGATTTTATCTTTGCCTCTTAGATCCAACTGAACTGTCTTTGGAACTAATGCCACACATTTGCCTGGTTTTAGCCTTGCTACACTCTGCCTCCAGGCTGGAGAATTATAGGCACACCATTCAATACCACTGAAGGAAAGAGTCTTTAATAAGTCTCTACGCCCTGATGCCAAATCCCACACACCCCTTGGTGATGAACTGAAATAGATCATTTCGACATCCTTCAAGTTAAAAAATGTTCATAGCACATTCTCAGAATTTAAATGACTACTCAGATTTGAGCAGTGATATATGCTGTGTAGCTACTTTGTAGGAAGCAAGGCAACTTATATCCGGAGCTACAACAAAACAGGCAAAGAGATTATCCTAAAAATAATCCAAAAAACTACATGCTGTTCATTAAGAATGTACATTAATTATGAACCAGAAAAAAAGAAAATTAATTTGTAAATGCAATGTAAATTAAATATAATTGATATATTAATATCAATTATAGGCTGTTAATAATTATCTGATAATTCATGGAATGATCTTTGTTTTAGACCAAAACATACTCAAGATTACCTTAGATATAGGACATGTGGTTATGATGAGAAGAATATAAATCCTTGTTTTAGTTATGCATCAAATGTGTCCAGTGTTGGCTGCTGTTGCTGCTCCTCCCAGAGAACCCTGAATATTCTTTTCTGGGTCTAAGCACCATCCCCCTGCTTCTTTGCTGACAGTTTTGCCAGGAACAGCTGTCACCTGCAGTCCTCTTCCAAGGCCACGTTTAGTTTACTAAGATGCTTTTCCCAGTAGCTGGGAGGCAGGATTGCTGGAAGTGCCTAAAGTCTACCATTTCCTGGTGGGCCAGGCCAACATCCATTAGCACAAAGCCAGGCTTCAAATGGGGACAGCCTGTAGATTATGGTCATAGACACAATATTATAGATCAGTATCATAGACACAATATTGAAGTCATTCCAAGAAGCACACTTCTCATATCTTTACACATTTGAAGTAGGATGCATCTTATAATTGATTTGTTGTACAGACATTCCTCATTTAAAGACCAAGCTCTGTTCCGGAGACCAGGTTGATAAATGACTTGATCACTAAATGAGGCATTGTATATAGTGAGTACATTACAATATTCACAATAAAGAAATGGTCAAAGGAAACTCCAACATGATGACTTTGCTTTTTTGCATAACTCTAACATTCAGTACTGTAATATATAACAGAACATAAAACTACTGTACTGTACTAAACTGTACAAATTACAGTACTGTATAAACAAGGTGTACTGTACAGAAAATAAGACATTAAGTCTCCATTAACAAGATGTACAGAACTGTATCAAAAAAGAGATGGGTTGTAAGTCTGAACACTCCTTAAACAGGTAGGTTGTTAAACAAGGATTATCTGTACTCTGAGTGGGAGGTAATGAATGGTTGATGGTGAATTAGAGTTAATGGAATTAAGAACTAGAAGAGTGCAAACAAATACTGTCTGAGAGCAAGAAACTGGTACAGTAAGTCCGTGACTTGTGAACATTCGAGTTGTGAACTTTCACAGGTATTAACGGAACTCATGTTAGGAACATCACAGATGTGAACAAATCATGGAAGTAGCTCACATGTCTGCTGGACTTTGTCACAGTGGTGCTGCTGTCTGGTTCCTGTACAGTGCTATAGTGCACAGTAGTACCGTGCTCAGTCAGAGCCCAGGATGTCCGGAAGCAAGAGACAAGCAGTGGTGCTGTGGTGGGGACTGCTAGGAGTGTAAAGCCATAACCACAGAAACAAATGTGAAAATAATTGAGAGCTTGGACTGAGGCCGAAAGATGGTAGACATTGCTCCACCTTCTCTTACCTACTCTCCCTCCTCCAGTTAGTAATTCTCTTCTGGTCAGTTCGCTCCATGCAGTACCCTAGATGCCAGCCTTTTAAGGTAACTGTAAAAGTAAAAATGGTTTATTTACGGTATTTGTGGTGTGTGTGTGTGTGTGTGTGTGTGTGTCTGTGTTTGGTTTTTTTATCCTTTACATTGTATATTTGTGTCAAAGGTGTACAACACTCACTTTTTCGGACTTACGAATGAATCCAACTTATTAATGTTCTCTGGGAACTGAAGTCTTTCTTAAGTCAGGGACTTACTGTAATGTGGAAGTGCCAGGGAGCTTGCCTTATTGTTTTTAAGATATTCTGTACATATCTTCTGGAAATTAAGGCAAAACATAGTTCAGGCAGGAATAAGGCTTGTACTATGGGTCTCCTCTGTCTCAAAGAACTCTTTCATTCCCTTTTGGGCCAGGGAACAACATACTTAAGAAGAACTTTTCCGTGCAAGACAGCCACTCTGACCTGAGTCGTGTGTGTAGGGATCACCACACTGATTGACATCAAGATAGTTTTAAAGCTGCCAGTTTTGATGAATTCTATTCTCCCAGAAGATAAACTCTCATTGTAGGAAGGAAAGACTAGCTCTTAGAGCAGGCAGATCTGAGTTTAAGTCCGGAGTCTTCAATTTGATAGCTGTAAAATATTGAACAGCCTGCTTAACTTTTTTTTTTTGGTACCGCGGATCGAACTCGGGACCTTGTGCTTGTGAGGCAGGTGCCGGAACCACCGAGCTAAATCCCCAGCCCTGCCTAACTTTTAAAATTAATTGTAAAAAATCCTTCTATCTCCAAGTGCATGCAATGTAATATTTGAATATATAACACACATAACAAACATTTCTATCTTTTTAACTGTAATCCTTTATTTTAATTGTAAAATTTGTTATAAATAGAAATTGATGCCAAGAAAAGAAATCCAGGAACTTTGGGAGCAGTGGTCAAGTTAAGGGGCCAGGCTTTGCTCTGAGCCACAAGGACACCCCAAGAAGTCACTGAGGAACAGTGCTCATCAAGAACTGGACTTCACAAGTTTGGCCTCTTAGTTAACATTTGTCCTTTCCAGGGTCAGGCTTGGTGTGAAGTGGGTGTAATGGTTTATATCTAGATGTCCCCCAAGAACCTCATGTGCTCAGAGGTGGGGCTTTTGGAAGTTGATTGGATTATGCAGGTTTCTAGCTGGCTTCCTATTAGGAGGTGGGCCACTGGGGGTGTGGATTGGAAGGATTTATGTCCCATGTCATGCCTTGGGCACTTGCTCCTCCACCATGCTGTCTGCCTTGGAGCCACTGTACCATGAACTGACACTTCTACAAATTGTGAGCCAAAATAAACTTCACCTTCCTTTAAATTGCAAGTGTCAGCTATCATATCTCAGTGATGAAAAGTGACTAATATAGTTAGAGAGGAGCTACAATTTAGGA
This sequence comes from Heterocephalus glaber, assembly GCF_053883595.1. Classification (NCBI taxonomy): domain Eukaryota; kingdom Metazoa; phylum Chordata; class Mammalia; order Rodentia; family Bathyergidae; genus Heterocephalus; species Heterocephalus glaber. Next base: position 16,704,593 of record NW_028258156.1, on the reverse strand, counting down.
TTAGGGTTAGAGAAGCAATAATAGAGAGCCAGGCAGACCATCTTCAGGGTCTTTAATCTCTTCATCATATCATTATCTAGTCTATTAGATCCAATATTTGATGTTTCCTCTAATCAAATCATGTTTAATTATAATTTATATCACTAATTTTACTGTCAAATGGAAATACTGAGCAGTGTAAAATAGCTAAGGTCACCGCTCTGACCTGATGTGATTCATCCATCCTGTCCTATATCCATCCTTTCCTCAACTGTCTTATGCCCTTTCTGTGTGCAAGTAGCAGGTGTGAATACTGTGTGTCCTTGTTTGGAGGCATTTACCCATTGGAGGCCAAAACCAAAAGTACAGTGTTGCGATCTAGAAGTGGACTGGGATATTGTAGGGCCTTCGAGGAAGGGCTCCCTTAACCTCTTTTATTGCATGTGCCTCTTTTGAGAAAAAAACAGATACATGAAATAAGATGAGCAACATTACTGAGTATAATGAAAAGCATTCTATCTGTAGTAGCTTGAAACATCTGTAGATCTTAAATATAGACCCTAGTTTAAGGATCCTTGGGAAGAAGTTTATACTAAACCAAGGAGGGGGAAAACCACTAGGAAGAAGTAGCCAAATAATAACAAGGAGGTAGAGGGGGATATTTGAGGCAAGAGAAACATTGTGTGCAAAGAGTAAGAAGTAGGAGTGAGAGGAAGAGAACAAGTTTCATGGGTTGCTTTTCTAGTTCAAAAATTGAGGCTGGGAGAGGTCCAGCTAAAAGCAAGAAGATTTGTTTCTACTAGTCCATGCAGGTGCAACAAAGGCACACATATTGCTTCTAATAGTCTCTGTTACATAAATTGAATACATAAAAATCTTTCGGCAAATGTTTTCTATGATTATGTACTAGTGAGAAGAAATATATGTTGTTTTAGTACAGCAAGCTGAAAACAGTACTATGCCAACTTTCAAAATGAAAGTGATTTAAAATAGACTAAACAAACAAATCTGAATCACTCTTTATGTACATTACTAAATCAAGAATCAAGTCACACCAGGGGTCTTAAATGTATATTTGTAAGAAGTTCTTCTTTGATCTTGGAAATTTTACTCTGAAATACCATTTTCTTTGGTAAACAATCACAAAGAATAGATTCCTGCTTTTTTTGGTAGCATGTTTCTGGAGATTAGGTCACTATGGAGATTTTATTTTATTTAACTTTTTAAAAAGTGACACACAACTATTGTACCTGTATATGGAGTACAATGTAATTTTTTATTTTTATTTTTATTTTTTTGTGGTATTGGAGATTAAACCCAGGGCTTTTGCACTGAGCTCTATCCCCACCTCCATCCCCTCTTATTTTTTCTTCTGAGACAAGCTCTCACTAAATTGCTGAGTTGCCTAGGTTGGGCGTGAACTTGACATTCTCTTGCCTCAGCCTCCCAGAGTGCTGGGATTATATGTGTGTGTTACCACACTTGGTTCAGCATGACATCTTGATGCATGTATACACTGTGTAATAATCAAATCATGGTATTTAACACATCTATCATCATACACATTTATCATTTCTTTGTAGTTAGAACATTTAAAATTCTGCCTTCTAGCAATTTTTCTCCCCATTCAGTTTATTGGTACATTTTAGGTATAAAATACAGTTACATTCATCATTGGGATCTTGTACCATTACATGAGTATCTTGGTTGTTATTTTTTTCCCCTTCCCCTGCCCTCCCTTCACCCTATCCACTCTTCCCTATTTGCAAAAACTTTGTTTCCATTTTTTTCCTTTTCTCATATTTTTTCTTTTCCCTTCTTTCCTTTCCCCTACCCCTCCCACTTCCCCTGCTCCTTTAGACCTTTACTTCCTATTACACAATATCAATTATACATTTTTTAAATTACAATATCAAGATCTAGGAGACATTACCACAGATTTTAAAGAATTTAAAAGGATATAGAAAGCATATTACAAAAATCTTTTTTGAAATAAATTTGACAACTTCTAAGAAGTACCTTGGAAGACAAATTAATGAAACCAACTCTGGAGGAAATATAAAATTTGAATAGCACCTATTAAAGAAAGAATATTCCTAGCTTGAGAACCTACCTATATGACAACAACAGGCTCATATACATTTTAACTGATAAATTATATCAAACATTTAAAGCAGAAAAAAGAAGGAACACTTCTCCCCACATTTTAGGAAATCAGCATTGTACTAATCCTAAAAGTGGATAAAGATAATGGAAGAAAAAAGTATGAACATAGATAGAAATTTGTTTAACAAAACAAACTATTAGAAGTCAGATCTGGCCATATGTAGAAAGGCGTTTTATTATAGGGATGGCAGTGTTGGTTTAGCATTGGAAGATCCACCCCCAAAAGTCATCATTTTAACAGAGGAAAGGAAAAAGGCATATGATCCTGTCACTAGTTGGAGAAAAAGTATTGGACTAAATTTTACAGCTGTTCATGGTAAAAGCTATCAGGAGACTAAAAGTAGAACAGAACCTTCTCAACAGATCAAAGACATGTACTCCATACTTCCAGTGAGAATGCCTTATATGAATGGAGAAGATACAATGCTTTCTCCTTAAGGTGGGGAACAAGGGAAGATATGCCTACTCTTCATTTGTCCATTAAACTTTGAAACCTAGGCCCAAACCAAAATAGTATGGCAATAAAATGACACAGTTAGGATAGGATTGGCACGGCAGAAGGAAAATCTTTATATGTAGATGAAATGATCATCTACAGAGAAAATACTAAGAAATCTCTAGGAGCCCCTAGAACTTGTGTTTGAATTTAGCAGGATTAGAAAACACAAGGTATATATAAAAATTCAGATCTGTGTATACTTGCTATAAATGAAGAATTGGATATTGAAATTTAAAAGTTATGTAGGAGTACAAAGGACCTAGAAAAGTAAAAAGAAAAAAAAAATGTTGGAGACGTTTAGTACCTAATTTTAAGACTTTTTCTAAAACTACAGTAATCGAGGCAGTGTTGGTGTAAGGAAAGACATATAGATCATTGGAATAAAACAGAGAATCTAGAAATAGAACCACACATATATGGTTCCCTGAGTTTTAAAAGATTATTTAGCATTAACGTTTTATAGACTATAAACTCAATTCAAGAGCCGAGGAAAAGATGGTGTTTTCAGGAAACAGCACTAGAACACCTGGTATCCATATATAAAAAATTAACCTCAACCTTTTATTCCCATACATAAAAATAACTTGAAAGGATCTATGAACCTAAATATGAAAGACTAAAACTATAAAACTTTAAGAAGAAATTATAAGGGAAAATGTTTATGAATTCAGGGTAGGGAAGAACTTCCTAGGATTCAAAAAACATGATGTATAAAAGAAAAAAATTGATAAATAAGATTCCATCAACATTTAGAACTTTAAATGATCATTAAAATGAAAAGTAGTCCCTAAACAGACCATATGTACAATGCATATAACCTATGACCAGAATATATAAAGAACTCTTACAGCTCATTAATAGACAACCCAATTAAAAAGTATACACAAGAAGATGATGAATAGCCAGTACAGCACAAGGAAAGGTGTGCAACTCTAGAATCAGAAAAATACTAATCAGCACAATAACAAGATTGAATTATACACTCATTAGGGAGATGAAGTTCAAAGCGTTAAAAGCCTTGTCATGACTTTTTCTTTTCGTTGGATTCTCCCCCTTTGTGTTTAATTTGTCACGCCCAACAGATTCATTCTGCTGGGCTTCCTGGGGTTGTGATCCTCATTGTCTTTTCCTAGGATAGTGTGTAAAATTTTTTTGAGTGCTGGTTTGGTATTCATGAAGTTCCTAAGGTGCTCTTTGTCATGAAAGTATCTTATTTCTCCATCAATTTTGAAAGATAACTTTGCAGGGTATATCAATCTGGGTTGGAGGCTGTTTTCCTTTAGGGCTTGAAATACATTACATCACTCCAAGCTCTTCTTGCCTTGAAGGTTTGCATTGAGAAGTCTGCTGTGATTCTGATGGGCTTTCCTTTGTATGTGATTTGTTTCTTTTCTCTCACTGCTTGTAGAATTTTGTTCTTCTTTTGGGTTTCTGGAATCCTAACTATTATATGCCTATATGCAGATTTTTTTGATCAAGGCTAGCTGGAGTCCTATATGCCTTACTTATCTGTATGTCAAGTTCTTTTCCCCTGCTTGGGAAGTTTTCTGCCATCACTTCTGTGAACAGTTGTTTTTTAATGTCATCTGCACTCTCTCCTGTTTCTTCATTGACTCCAATCAGTCTTATGTTACTCTTCTTTGCATTGTCTAGCAGCTACTGGATTGATTTCTTGTGATCCCTTACAATTTTGAAGCAATTTTTCTTTTCCTGGTCATTAATTGCAATCTTATCTTCTATATCTGAAATTCTATCCTCACATTGGTTCATTCTGCTGCATAGACTTTCAATGGAGTTTTTAATCTCCTGGAAATCTGTTTGTATCTGTTTTATGGATTCCATTTGTTTCCTATATTGGGATTCCATCATGTTTCTCAGATCCTCTATTTTTAAAATCTGTGTCCTCTCTAGATTTATTAATCATGTCTAGCACTAGGAGCACAATCTCTGCTGTTATCTGAGAAATTATTTCTTATTTCACTTTTTCCAGATCCTCATTTATTGCCAGTTCAGGGAATCCAGGTGGTTGAGTATCAGCCTGTTCCATATTGCTTCCCTTTGGGGTTGGTGTAGGTAATCTAGAAGTCTGTTTTTGAGGCCTATTTACATGTCTTCTCATTTCTATGGGGGCAGGGGTGGGGTGTTGCTGGCTCCCACACTGCTCACCTCCTCTGCCCTGGGAGCAGTGAAATGGTGGCCGGGGAGCCTCCTCTTGGGCACTGGGAATGGCTCACCTCCTTTGCCCTGGGAGCGGTCCCTCCTAGCAATTTTGAAAGCCTTATTAACAGAATATGGATCAGCTATTGTCTGCCCATCACTTGGGCACTCACTAAAGTACTTGAACTACTTCTTACTAACTAGTAAAAAAAAGCCATGCCATAAAAATATGCCAAGTAGATAGTTTAGTTGCTGTGTAAAGTCATAAAAAAAGGAGTTATTTAGTCTTTAAAGTCAGAAAAAAAGTGGTCTGAATTGTGACCCTTCTGCTTGGTACCCAGTGTAACTGAAAGCTCTTGGGACTCAGTTTCCTTATGGGTAAAAAAAGGATGTTAATACTTACGCTTTCAGATTAAGTAAAATAACACATAGCAAGCTCTAAATACAATGCAGTTTGTACAATATAGCAGTTAGAACAATATGTCAGCCTCTTCTTCTGTCTAGAATATCCTGAAAGTCCTCTAGCCACTCCATCTACTGCACGTATTGCTCAGTAATGAATGGAAAGGAATAGGAGGTAGAACAAAAAGTCTGAGAACAGAGACTAGAATTTCTATGTAAAATTTCTAGGTTATTGATTTGAAAATCATAGGTTCTTAGATCCTGTACAGATTTCTGATTATATATAAAATATATATGTAATTATTATTATATATAATTATATATTATATATTAATATATATTATTCTATATAAATATGTAATTTTGGGAACCTGATGGTTATTTTTAATGACTATATTGATTGAAGGGACAATAAGATTAGGTAGATTAAAATGTGTTCTTAGATATATTTCCTCAGACTGGAACAATGTAAGCTAGAAGATGTTATGTATACATGGGGATTTTCTTCAGATGTATTTTAAATGCTAAATTTGATCCAATTTGACAGATTATGTTGGGGACCTACTAGGTTCTAGGCTGCTTACACAGTGGTACAGACCTGAAAGCAGATGAGACTCACCCTTGTTTTGAGTAAGTTTGGGTGGAGGGTCGTAGGATCGGAGGATCCTGGGGGTGAGGTGGGCATGTAGGAATAGCTCAATACTCAGTGTCATGAAAGTTATCTGAGTTTCAAGTGCAGCTGAGGCTTTCATTTATGCCCAGGGAAAGAGAAAGGTGGCAGGTCACTAGGGAGGTGACAGGATATGGGACTACCTCAAAACAAAACAAAACGAAGTAAAAAACATTCCTCCAGTGGGGCTGAGGATAGCAAAACCCAATCTGAGAAAGAATGAAGAGACTTTCCACAAAAAAGTCAAGGTAGCATGCTGAATTATGACAGAAGTTGGGACTGGGTTCTAGTATTAGTCTTTTTTTTTCATAGCTTACTTTTACACACACACTCCACAGTATTGGAAAATTCTTTTTACATCAGGAGAAAATGCACAGTAAATGAATCCTGATGTGCTGTTATTCTATTACAAAGAAAGAATTCAGCTTGCAGGGAAAGAAATGGAAACTTACTCACCTTCACACAAGTGGTAAGCTTCACATGGGTCCACCACACAAGCAAAAGAATTTTGTAGACAGTTGTTAGTAGGTGCCCTAAGATTCACATTTGAAAGATCTGTTGTGGCAATGCTTCTCTTCATCCATCTTTAAAATTTATATTTTAAATTATTTTTTTGATGCTGAGGATTGAATTGGGGGCTTTGGGCTTCCCATCCCCAGGTGAAGCATCTTCTTTCTAGAATTCTTTATAGTGTCCCTGTTAACCAATCTTGAATTCAAGTGGACCCATGTAAAATGCTATATTTAAAAAGTAAACAAATGTATAAGTGCTTTTCTTTTGGGGAACAATACAACCAAGAAAAGTAAAACTGATTGTGCAACACAGTACTAAAAGACGTCTTTGCAAGAAGCCATTGTTATTATATCAATATTTATTGTTTAGCTTTAATTGCAGCTACACCCAGGGCTGCAGCTTTCTCCAGAGTGAGACATAGACAACCACAAATGCAATTGCTTTGCTCTGGCTTTTAGGTGTTTTTAAAAATTTAAATCATCTATTTATGCCCGTCCTCATTATAATAGCTAACATTGCACTCAGTGTGAAGACCTTTTGTGGCACAACAATTATTAAATGTGACTCCAGAGTGAATCTGGTTACCTAGCCTGGTGTTTACTGTTGGTGGCTGGAAGGGGAAGCAAGGTAGAGAATGAACAGAGCGTTATGAAGTAGCTGATCCTGTGGTGGCATTCTGCCACAGCTCCTTTCAGCTCTTCTCTTCTTTTGCTGGAATCTCCTGGCTCTCCTCCAGGGACCTCTGACTGAATAGGTAGCTTGGCAGTGATAAGGGGGACAAAAACTGAAGTGGAATTAAAAGTCTGGGCAGATTTCAGTTTCTATAAAGTATCTCTGAACTATATTGATTTGAAGATACTAGTTCCTTAGATACTCTACAGGTTTTGGATTAAAGAGGTATACATTTTCAGTTTAATTGTTGAAATTCTAAATTTAATTGTTAAAGTTCTAAGTACTGTACACATCATATTCTAAGAGATTTTTAAAAAGAGCATGCTAATTCTGCTACTAATGGCTAAACGCATACCATAAATGCATAAAATAACTTCTTTTTGGCAGTACTAGGGATTAAACCCAGGGCTTTTGCACTGAGCTACATCCCCAGCCCTTTTTGATTTTTGTTTGTTTTTGTTTTGAAACAGGGTCTTGTTAAGTTCTAAATTGCCCAAGGTTGGCTTGAACTTGGAATCGTCCTGCTTCAGCCTCCCAGAATGGGGGTATAACAGGAGTGTGCTATTCTTGGCTGCTATTTTTTTCAGACAAGACATGACTTGATAAATTATAACAGATTCTAGTCCATGAGACAGGTTTCTTTGACTAATCTGTGGTTTAGTGTGGCAGTGTCTCTGTTTAGCTGGCAAATTAACTCTCCAATTAGTGACCAGCTCTTTGAGGAAATGTTGAGCTAATGATGCCTCTACCCCTAGAGAACTGGATTGAGATTTAAATCATGCGTCTAAAGAAACAAGTTCTCTAGCTTTTAACTGCATAGAATTAGCATTATTTTTATCTTTTTGATTATTCATGGACATAATTAGCAAGCTGTTGTATTTGTTGTCTTGTCTCTGGATATTCTGCTGCTTCCAAACTCCACATTTCAATATGTATCTGAGTTATCACAATAACACACAGGCAAGGCAATAAAGGAGGAAATATTGTAATACATTTTTTTCAAGGAAGCCTTTGAATGTAAAAATTTCCCAAATCTCTTCATTAGAGTGCCAGCTGATAGTGTACTTCTCAGCTTTCATTTAAAAAAATAAAGTTGTAGACCTTTAGTTCTGCCAAATAAAGCTGTATATAAATGAAATATCCATAACACAATCATAGGAAGCATATTTTTTGTTTCACCAGTACTTGCTTATGTTACTCCTATGAATAATATGACTGATTTTTACTTTATCTCCGACTGGCAGTGTAGTCATAAATCTATCCGCGAGGTACCTAGTGCAGGATAAAATGTTATTCTTCCTCAGCGTGGTCTCATTTGATTACAATTGCAGTTTTGCCTGGCCACATTCCATCCATAATTAATCATGGCTTGGGTTTCCAGTTGCAGAGAGGCCAGTGCTATAGCGTTCACATCTTTCAATAACACTGGGCCACTCTGCCAGCTGGCAAGTGAAGGGAGACCTTTCACACCGAGTCTAATAGATGCAAAAGGCTGAGGCTTTGTCAGGGGCAGCTCTTTACACAATCCCGTGCCATAGAAGGTTCAACTTGCTGTGGCTGACGGTCTCTTTGGCATCTCACCCTTCTGAGTAAACACCATATGCAGAGAGGTCTCATTGTGCCAAATTACTTTAGTACCGCTCATCCCATGGTAGAAAGTATTCTCAGTGGTGACAGGAAAATAAATTCCTTAAAGCATTAAGCTTTACCTCAGGGGCCAGATCACTCTCTTTCCTGGGTATTGAGCTGTAATCTCATTAACATTAGTGGCTGCTGCTTTGTCATAATATAGATATTTGTTTTCTAACATTTTATTTACTTCTTGGGCATATGGTTTGATATCATTCCCAGAGAAAGAGTGGGAAGTGCACTAGGCAAAAAAATTAAGCAATTATCCGTCTACATCTAACATTGAGGTTTACTTTTGAGCAAGAAGACATGTTGTTGCTCATTATTGGTACAAAGATATATAAGATGTATTTTATATACAGGTAATTGGTTACTGACTTCACTCTGCAGTGCTATGAAAAGAAAAAAAACCCCAAAATACATAGATTAGTATCATTTAGTATGAATTGTTACAGAATCTCATAAAGTACCATAACTCTAATCTGTTTGTGATCACTCTAAAATGAGTTAAGTAAGATTTGGAAACTCATATGTCTCCAGCAGCTGGGCAAGTGAATCTGAGTGAAGTGGACTCCGTGTGACAGTTTTGAAAGACTGTGGTCAAAATACAAGGATCAGCCACAAAAGGGGCAATTCCAACAAATTGTTGGCATGTGCAGAAGATAATGTGGGTCTTCAGGATATGTGTTAACAGTAAGCAGACTGCTAATGTTTTAATAGGAGGAAAATGCTTTCCATAGGTGCGCACAAAGGGGGTCTTGGTATCAGACGGGGAGTAATAATGAGACTTCAGTTCAGGATATTTACAAGTAATGTTGTGTCAAGAATGGCTTAATGATGCTTAAAACCATGGCACAGAGAAAACAAGGATCCGAAAGAAAAAAAGTGTGATTCATTAGGATCAGGAAACAACTCTGAGAATCTAGAAGGAAAATAGTTGGAGGAGCTTACTTTTAGAAGAGGAAAAAAGGCAATTGGAGGTTTCAGGATGGAGATTAGTGAACTGCTATTAGTTCTTGTTCCTGGAAGAAAAGCAGACCCACAGAAAGGGAGAGAGGAACCTTAGATTCTCCTAAGAATGAGGTTTCATGAAGAACAATGGGAAGTAGGGGAATGTTCTAAGTGGAGGATTCTGTAGAAATGTAATTGTTGTTTGCCTAATTTGGTTAGAATTGATGGAAGATATTTTTCTGATAACTGGGGAAAAGTAATAGTGGCTTGGAATGTTGGATAATGTGTTTATGTTAAAGGTGATATCTTAGGAGTGGAGATGGTATTGTAATGATATAGAAAAACATTTTCATTTTGGCAAGATTCATTTTGAAGTGTTTAGAACAGTGTACAGATATATGTTGCCTATTTCCAAAAGGTTTGGCAAAAGAGACATATATATCATGTATTGAGGGAAATGGAGGAGTTGTGATAATTTGGACATTTTGAATGCAAATGAAGGTTATGTGGATGTTTGTTATACTCCTGTTTCAACTTTTCCTGAGTTTCAACATTTTAAAGTAAATGAAAAGTAAGTAAATTACACTACTTCCCAAAATAAGCAAACAAACCACAAAGAATGGGTGCCAGAGAAGATAGTATAGTGAGCTCACATAGTTATACTTGTTTCCTCATGTGACTGCATTATACTAAAAATAAAGTGAATATGAGGAAAGCATCTGCAGATTACTGATTTCTAGAATCAGGAAGAGTATGGAAAAGAGGTGCTTGCTGAAGAGTAGGGGAGAATGTCATACACAGAATATGCAAAAAAATCCGTTACAAGTTAGGGGAAAGCTCATCTGTTTAAGATACTGTGGACCTAAGGGTAGCCACCATGGAGGGTAGGAATAGGAAGTGGCACTCTAAGTAGTTATACTTCTCAACAATTTATCTCTGTGTAGGGTGAGCTGGGATATATCTCTTGGGAGGCTGAGGCAGGAAGCTTGCAAGTTAGAAGCTAGCCTGGGCTACACAACCTGGACACGCAACAAGAATCCCCACAACCCAACATTTATTCACAAGTGAAAATATTAGGAAATTACTTTTTAAGGAAATAGAAATAAATATGTGCAATTAGTTAATGACAGTCCTTCAGAATAAAGTCCTATTCAGGCATTTGAAGTCCTCTAGTCTCTCTCTCTCTCCTTGCTATTCCTAAACAAATCCACCCATAAGCAAGTTCTGCTTATACACTCAAAGGTCTCCATCAATAGTTCTAGTGTTGCAGAAAATATAAACAAAAAATAAAGAATCACTATATATTTGATGTGTAATCAAAAGATAAGAGAAATCTCACTTCCCCAAAAAACACCCAAATTTTAAAAACTACTTTGGAGAAAAAGGAAAATTTATTCAATAATTTTTTTTTTAAAAGAAGGAAATTAGAAGCTTTCAATATATATTCTTAGATACATTAAAGGAGAATTATATCCATAAATCAAGTATAAAGAACAATAAAAAAGAATAATTGGAAGACTGAGACCTGTTAAAAATTAAAAACACATCAAGATTATATGAATTTATTAATGTTAATATTGAAAGGTAAAACTGATGAAATTATCCAAGAAATCAATACAAGATGTCCATCATATGAAATAACTTTATCCCAGAAAGAGAAAATGAATGGGAGAATACTATCAAAAAGGAAGTAACATTACTATTAATGTTAATAATATTATGAAAATGTCAAATTCCAACTAATGATAATAGTTACAGTACATGGCCCTACTCTTTTATGTAATTGTTATTGATGAAATCTTCACATCATATAAGTTGTAAACCATTCTTAGTAGCCTATAGCTAATGTGATAATAAGACACCAGTCTATGCTTTTAAACATTGGCAAAGAATATTAGTCTTTAAATTGACAGGACTAAGTACTTAGTTTAGTTATTGAAAAGTCCCACAGGACAGAAAATTAGCAAGATTTCTTAACATCAAGGAAAAATGACAAACCTAAAAGTGAAGGACAAAGTCAGCAAGAGGTGATCATCTGAAAATGGGAACATAATCAGAAAGGCATTGTAATTTTCAGCACTAACTCTAAAGTTGGAAGAGAATATTTAAGATTCTTAGGAAAAAATAGTGCTCAACTTAGAATTCTAAAATCACTCAAAATTTCATTTATGTTTTATTGTTGCCAAGACAAAATATCTAAAGTTTATTGTAGCTCACAATTTGTAGATGTTTCAGTTCATAGTGGGCTGGGCCCAAGGCAGGGTGGCATGGCAGAGGGGTATTGCAGAGGAGAAACAGTTTATGACAGACAGGATGCAGCAAAAGCAGCAAGCAGTAAGCAGCAACAGCAGCCCTCTTTCTGTTCTTTGTATCCTATCCAGGATACCTGCCCTTAGGGTAGGTTGCACTCACACCTAGGGTGGGGCAGCCTTAATCATAGCATTCACAGCATGTCTCAATCCCAGCATCACACACCTTAGATCCAGCCACCTCTAAGAAGCTCCACCTATGACTGTGTGAGGTTTTGGGGGGACATGTAGGTACTAGCCATAATAATATATGCCTAAGAGAAAATAAAGATATTTCTAGGTATCCAAGGACTGTAACCTTTACGCTTTCTTAGAAGTATCAATAAAATATACTCCAGCAATATAAGAAAAATGAAATATCTGACAAAGGCTGGCAATATGAGGGAATACTATATCTTCAAAACTTTAAAAGATTTAAAAAATTGTTACAACTCAAGAAGACAATTTACCTAATTAAAAATGAGCAAAATGTATTTAGATTGACCAAGGAGCATATGGAAAGGCTATGAATATCTTCAGTCTTTAGAGAAATGCAAAATAAAATCATAATGGTTTACAACTATGAATCAGGTAGAATGGTTAATATTAAAATTGTTGCAATACCAAATTTTGGCAACATAGTAATTAGAATATCCCATTTGCAAACTGGATTGTAAAATTACATAAATACAGTGGTACCTTGGTTCATGAACTTAAGTCCTTCTATAATTCTGGGGAAGATGGCCACTGTCATGCTCATCACTCAATGTGTAGTTCTCAAACAGAAGCAAAATTTTGCCAAATGCTCCTATTTGTATACCAAAGTGTTTGCAAATGGAAGTGTTTGTGAACCAAGACATTACTGTACATTATAAAATAGCTCAATAGCTTTGTGTTAAAAAAGCATACAGCCAACAAGTCCACTTCCAGGTTTTTAAGCGAGATAAATGAAAACCCATGGCCATGAAAAGATTTTTATCTAAACATTCACTGCTGCATTATTCATAATATACCCAGTGTAGGAACATCAAATTATGATATTGGCATGTAGTTAGGGAAAGCTACTGATATGGTAAAAACATGATAGAATATTGAAAATATTATAGAAAGAAAAGAGTCAGATAAGAATACACACCATATAATTTTGCTTGTGTGAATTTATAGAATAAAAACTTTAATCTGTAGTAAAAGAAAGTAGTTTTATCTGGCTGGAAGTGCAAGAAACTGAATGCAAGGATACATGAGGGAATGTTTCTGTGCAATGGAAATCTTGATGTTGGTAGTTGCATACATGTTCCAGTTTTACATGTTTGTTCAAACTTATTGTACTATATTAAAATTGATTTATTATTGTATATAAATTATGTCAGTATAGTTGGCTTAAAAAAAAAGGAAAGCATTAGATTCAGGGAGGAGTATATTTCTCCAAATAGATACTAAAGGGGAATACCAGAGTAGTAATTGTAAAGATTTGGGAAATAATTAGTCCACATTGGGGCAGAAATATGGCTCTTGGACAATTTGCCTAAAAAAAGTATAATAAACAAAAAAGAAATATGACTGAATGCTTGGGAAAATTTAGTGATGTGCAGTATGCAATTAATAGATGTAAAAAAGACATCCACTGAATTCAGTGTTAAGTGCATTTTCCACTGAATGACTTAGCATTCAGACCTAGCACATTGCTATAATGTGAAAGGCTATGACATTGTAACATCGTATGTTCAAATTTCATAAATAAATATTAGAAGTCATATCAATGTGAAACAAATGCAAAGCTGATATAGGTTGATGCATAGAAATAGTTGAGTGCAAATGGAGGCAAGAGATGCAGTCTGTGTTTGATGGACAAGAATGTTGTGTTAAGTTGCTGAGGTGACCCTTTGAGGCAATGAGGATAATGTTCCATATGTTGGCAGGAAGGAGATGGGTGGTGGCAGATATTTCCGTGAAGTCATCCCCACCTATTATCGCATTTGATGGAAAATGTAGGAACTTTTAAAGTCAAGAAGTAGCAAAGTAAGGAAACCAGGTTAAATAGTGTCCTCCAAAATTCATATGTGTTCAAGAACCTCATAATATAACCTTATTTAAAGCAATGTCTTTGCAGATGTCATGAGTTAAGCTGAAATGAGATCACATTGCATTAGAGTGGGCCTTAAATCAAATGATGATTTCTCTATAAGAAGGCTGTATGAAAACACAGACATACAGAAGACACGCACAGAGGGAAACTAGCCATGTGGAGGTGGAGGGAGAAACAGGAGGGATGGTATTAGAGCTGTTGGAATTGGCAAGAAAGATCTTTTATGTAGAGCTTTCATTGGAGTGTGTGTGCCCCTAGCCTACAAAACTAAGAGAGAATGAATTTCTGTTGTTTTAAGCCATCACATTTGTGGTAATTTGTTGCAGTAGCTCTATTCAACTGAAATAGTAATTATATATTTTTAAAGCAAATATGGCAGTGTCCAAAAGAAAAACCAAAACCAGTTAAAAGTGGTTGCCACTGAAGAGAGGATTAGAAGCATTAAAACAGATTTCTCTGTTTCTCAAATACTGTCTGTATTTGAAATTTAACACATGTATTATTGAGTTAGGGATTTTTAAAAAGAGTAACTAAGTTCAGAAGTTTCCAGGTCAAATATAAGTGAACAGATAATTAGGTAGGGAGTTTAGATGACTGAAAATAGGACAAGTTCAATCTGAGCACAAAGATTGGGACTTCTAATAGGAGTGAGTATCTCAAAGGACGCAGTGGTGTGTTCTGATAGGTCTAGCAAAAGATTCAGGAACTAAGTTGAATTGCTCTCATTTAAGGACTTATTTTGTAATAATGAAAAGAACTTTGACCTTAAAGTACGTGACTAAGTGTATGATGTGGTAATGTCTTCTCTCTAAAGGATCGATTAGAGGTCAAAGTTTCTGAGAGGACCTCTTTGCACTCTCAGATTCAGGTCCCTTGCTTGTGGAGGAAATAGAAAAAATTGGTGATAAAAGCAGAGTGCCACATATATGAGGATATCAGGAGAAATCGTTTCAGTTAATCCTTTTGGTGCTTTTAAGTCTAAAAGAGTTTGTAGAGATTGTACCCTCCTTTCTAGAAGTTTGCTCACCTTGGTTTTGCTTCACATCAGAATGTTTCCAGTAGTCTCAAAAATGTGAAAAAACCCGGCTGACTGTGATGGTGCATACCTGCAATTCCTGAGCTCTGGGAGGCTGAGGCAGAAAGACAGCAAGTTTGAACCCAGCTTGGGTGAGAACTGTCCAAAAAAAAAAGCATAGGATTATAGCTCAGTGTGCAGGCCCTGGGTGCAATCCCTAGTATCTGAAAAAAAAAATCACAATCTCAAATCTGATTCAAATTGCTTTATGTTAATCAAGAAATGCATGGACTTTGGGAGAGCAATCAAATCACTGACCATTCCCGATTGCCATCAGAGATTCTGATTCAATGGGTATGGGATAGGGGCTAAAGATCTCTTTTAAAATGTTGCTTTTTCAAAGTTCATACAAGAGACAGTGATTCTTTGGCTTTAGTCCTGAACCATACACAAGCAATGACAGAACAACCCTAATCTGTCAGTCTTGGAATTCCTTGCAACAGTTCTGCCTCAGGTCCTTCACTTTGAAAAATCAGTTCGCCCCTAAACAGCTTGCTTCTTCCAAATGTGACATAATCTGGCTTTTTGCGTTCTGGAAGCACAATTTCCTCCAGCTAGTAAGACATTCAATTTTCTACATGATATAGCAGTGTATCAGAGGGGCAGTCTCCTGCCCGACACTTGTCAAGTGATTCTCATCTCTGCCCTCATATTTTACCCCATGTTCCTCCCAGAGTTGAACTTTGTATCAGCAACATCTTGGAAAAGTTGCATTCTGAGTTAAGATGGGCTTCCTTTCCTGAGTCGGATTCAGTGATACATACAGTCAGAGACCACTACAGGGGCAAAGGACAAAAAAACCTCCTTAACCTATTACTTGTTAAAAGCATGATTCATGTTTCTTCTGAGGCAGTCAGGGCCTGAAAGAGCAGTTTTGCTAAAAACTGACCTCATTTGGGCTTATTATGCCCAATAGGTAAATAAAAGTAGAACAAAAGTTGACCTTTTATTTTGAATCCCTTATTACCTTAAAACTTAGGAGGAAGGAGTATTAATCATTTAGGGGAAGTTGTCAAAACACGGTTTATTAGCCCGGAATTTACTTAGTTTGCCTCAAATTTACTTAGTTTGCCTCAAACCTGAGGTTTGCTTCAAGACTGAGGTTACAGGGACATTCATCTTCACTCAGAAGTCTCCATTGCCTGAAACTTCGAATTCCAGCAGAGCCTCGCATGACTGAAATTACCCCTCAAATCACGAGGCTTCTTCTGGAACTATGAAAGTGGGACTGACATAATGATCAACTGGACCCCAGCCCACCAGCACCCAGTCCCTTGTTAGTAGCCAGTCCGACTCACCTCTCCAGATCTGTGCTCCCTTCAGTTTCTCAAACTGAAGCCGTGTTCCTGTGCTCTCTTACTTTCTTTTGTTAGGGGACCAGCTTCACCTTTGTCAAAACTGTGCCCAGCCCTACCCCTCCATTTTCTCTTCCCTACTAATTGAAGATTGTCCCTATAAATTCATACTGTTGCTTTGGTTTTAATCTCTACGCTCATGAAAGCAAAAACTCATGTCAGCTAGTGACATGTATACTCCAATGTGGCAGCTGCCCAGGGATGGGTTCAGCACTGCCTCTTTACATGGTGTGAAGGTGAAGCTTGGTTGTTAACCTGACTGGAGTGAAAGATGCCTAAGAAATTGGTAAATCACATTTTTGGGTGTTTCTCTAGGGCACTTCCAGAGATGCTTGGCATGTGGGTTAGTGAATAAGGGGGGAAGATCAACCTCGAATGTGGGCAGCATTGGCTAATAAACTGGAGGGTCCAAGTAGAACAAAACCCGAGAGGGACAAGCTTGCAGGCTTGCTTAAGCCTAATCTTCCTGAGCAGATGTGCTTTTGCCCTGGCCTCTGCTGTTGCCCATGAACACTGTCCTCTACTTCCTTCAGTCTTTGAGTGCAGACTGAGGCTGGTGAGTCTCCAGGGAGCTTCCAGGCCTTTAGCCACAGCTAGGGGTGCATTATGGGTTCCTCTTATTCTAAGGGTTCCAGATTCTTAACAGAACTACTTTTTTCCCCAATTCTCCAGCAAACAGCCATTGTGGGATCGTTGGCCTCTGATTGTACAAGCCAGTTTAATAAATCCCTTCTTAAAATTACATGTATGTTCCATTGGTTCTAATCCTCTAGAGAACCCAGGCTAATATACACAGGTCGAAGTTCTATTAGTACAGTACATGGGAAAAAAAGGGCGAACTAAGAGCAAGTTCATAAATCAGTTTAGATTCATTAAAGTAAATAAAAATGATCTTTGGATTTGTAATATCCCTAGAGTTATCTCCAGGGATAAGTTTATCAAATCATTGAATCTACAAGATATCAAAAGTTAAGCATTAAATTTAAAATTCATGGGATTTGTTGTAAGAAAATATTTCATATATAAAGCATAACTTAATATTATACATTGTGTAGAAAATAGAAAAAATACCTAAGAATCATATTAAAGAAATTGGGTATTACCAAATTTAAAGATTTTTGCTCTATGAAAGCCTCCATTAAGAGAATGAAAAGCCAAATCACAGATTGAGATAAAATGCATATTATTTGGACTTATCCCTAGAACACACAATTTTGAAATGACTTTCAAAATTCAACATTAATAAAAACCCATAATCCATTTAGAATATGGACAAAAGATAGGAATGGGATTGCTACCACAGAATATACAGATGGGAAATAATCACCTGAGAAGAGTTATCTATAGCTATTAGATATCAACACATGCAATGAGATATCAGTGTATACTTTTCAGAATAATTAAAATAAAAAAATGACCACACCAAATGTTAGTGAGATCACAAATTAACTGGATCATTCATGTTATCACTGGTGGATGGATACAATGACAAAATCATTCTGGAAAGTAGTTTGGCAAGTCCTTTGACAACTAAAAGTGGACTTACCATACAGTTCAGCTTACATTACCCCTTAAAGTGCAATGAAAACTGAAGAAATGAAAACTTATATACATCCAGTCCTTTGTACATGAATGTCTAAGCAGCTTTATTTGTAATGGCTAATTACTGGAACTACTCAAATATTTTTCAGTGAGTGAGTGGTTATATCCAAGCCAAGGATTACTAATCAGTAATAAAAAATAAAGGGACTACTGATGCACTCAATAAGTTGTATGAACCATGAGGAAATTATACTGAATGGAAAAAGCCAATCTCAAAAGGTTAAATACTGCTAAGTTCTATTAAAATAATAATTTCTAAGCAACAATAGAAAGGAGAATAGAGTAGTGGTTGTCAGGAGTTAGGGATGGGAGGGGTGGGTTAGCTGTAAAGGACTAGCGCAAGAGAGTTTTGTAGTGAAAAAACTGTTTTATGTCTTGACTAATGACGGCTGCATGAATCCACACATGTAGTGAAATTGCATAAAGTTAAACACACACAAAAGTACATGAATGACTTGTAAAATATGATAAACTTCATGGTTATACCAAAGTTGGCTACCTGATTTTAGTTTTGTAAGAAGGCTGTATAAAATGTTAACTTTGAGTACCCTTTGGGTGCACATGATCTTCCTGTATATTGTGTTTTACAAACTCTTGTGAATCTATAATTATTTTAAATCCAGTTAAAATATTAGTGATGTAGCATATTTCAAAGTGTAAGAAATTATTTAAAATTCTTAGAAGTTAATTAAGCCATAATAAAATATATTTGGGAAGTTTGATGATTTAGTAGTTTAAAAACATAATTCATTACCTCTGTAAAATATTACAATTCCAAAAAAAGTATAAGACACAGATCAACTGGTTGAAATTTTATGATATACAGCAGTTTAAAATCTTTTATTTTTATTTGATTTTTTAATTCCAGTTCTGTTCTTTTAAAAAGAAATACTTGTTATTAGAATACAAAAAGCAGGAAACCACTGTTCTAGTGTATGTAAAATATAATTATTAAAATATTTGATTAACATTTCAGAAATACATCTGTCACAATGAAAAGGGTACAGCTGTGTTTAAATCTTGTTTTTATGCATATGGAATTCTTTTGAAAAGAGGGATAATAATGTTGGTTCCTGTCACACAGAGTATGCTGACATGACACACATTTTTCCTACTCTTCCTGATGTTTCTGGTTAGAATTTCTAAATGTTTGCCTTTTCTTGGGCCAAATCGGAATTGGCTTGAAAAGTCTGTGCTGGCAGATTTTCCAGTACAGTCTTGAGTTTCAGTGTGGCAAGTGGAATCTATTTCTTTTCCACAATTAAAATGTCATAGTTTAGAAATTGATTAAGAAGGGTGCACGGGCATGTCCCAAGAAATTCCTGGAGTCTAGTTTTCATGGTTCTTGTATCTTGTTTTATTTTTCAAAATGAGATTCCTTTAATGTCTAAATATGAAATTATGTTTCCTATCGATGAAACATTTTAATTGTGAAATGATTAGGGTGTCTTTTTTATTTTGAGCTATTAACTTATTTTCCAAAGGAATTTTGGGATCCTCATATCCTGTAGACTTGAGGAGATATGATCATAGTCATCGCATGTCCTCCCTGAAAGCACCAGTAACCCCCTTAATGTCAGCTTGTAGCTGAAGTGCCTGTGATCATGAATTTGCTATAGGGAGACTTGTGTGCTTTCACACAGAAAAACCACACAGCTAAGCCATCTTCAGATGATGTTCACTGCATGGCAGAATCAGGTTCGGTTCTTGGAAAACACAGTTATCTATCTAGAAGCTTTTGGCAATTTCTTGGAATTTATAAAATGGCTCAACTCTGGGCCTTCAAAGATGTTTGGGGCCAAGGGAAATCTGTGTGGTAGACCTCACAGCATCTGTTCCTGGGTTGTGAGCACAGGCCATTAGTAGAAGGTGCGGATCCTTTTCAAGGACAAATCCAGAGATTTAATCAGTTTTGGCTAATGCTTGGTGACCTATGTGCTTGCAGGGCTACATGCATTCTAGGTAAATTTTCTACCTCGAGCTACATTCCTAGTCCTGCTGTTATGTTAATATTAGTGGCAAAGAATTGAAGGATATGTTTTGAATGCATGAATTTTGTGAAGTGGTGTTTAAAGCATAGCACTAGAACACTGTAAGGGGGCAGAATGAAATGAAAAATATACTAACATTTATTATTCCAAGCAATGTTTTACTGATTCTTATCTCATTTAAACTTTTTTAGCCTATGTAGCAAATATTGATATTCATTATTTACAGGTGACAAAATTTCAAGTGAGTGGTTGAGTCAGAATTCAACACAGTACTCAGCTTCTACAGCCCTTCAGCTTTTTTTCTGCAAGGTCTGAGACAACGGAGAGTAAAGTGGACGGACGTTTTGGGAGTCATGTTTGATTTCTGGGTCTGGCACTGATTTGATGAATAGGTAATTAAAGATGATTGCTTGTTACTTTTCATCTTTAATGGGCAAAAGGACTGATGCTTGCAGTTTCTTTTATAAATGCCACAAGCAAGCATTTATAATATGGAGTCAAGCTTTTCAAATGAAATATAAAGGCAGATGGCTGTAATGATTTTTAAAATTTCAATTTAGCTCAGCAGCTCATCAAATCAAAGTGTATCTACAAAAAGTAAAGCAGGCTTTTATGGATAGTGTCCTAATTTTATTCTATTTAAAGTACTTTTCTTTTGATCAATTCTAGTATTCTTTCAACTTAATTATGAAATTAATAGCAACTAGTCACAGAAACCTGGTAATAAATAGAAATGCAGAGGAGAGGGAAAGCAGTATCAATTTAAAAAACAGCTTTATAAGGAAAGTCTAGTTCAAAACTCACTGTCACTCTCAGAAAAGAGCCATACCTTTCTAGTACAAATGAGAATCTTAATTTTTTAAAGATACCCACTATATTTGGACTCAGTGGCACATGTCTTTACTCCTAGCTACTTGGAAGGCTGAGGTGGGAGGATAACAAATTAGAGGGCAGCCTAGGCAATTTAGTGAGATCCTGTCTCAAAATAAAAACACAAATGTAGCTTAGTGATAGAGTATTTGCCTTTCTGGCATGCTCAAGGCCCTGGGTTCAATCCCCAGTACTGCCAAAACAAAACAAAACAAAACAAAACAAAAAATCAAAAAACAAAACCAAAACCTCACCCAAATTAAAA
Organism: Heterocephalus glaber; assembly: GCF_053883595.1. NCBI lineage: Eukaryota > Metazoa > Chordata > Mammalia > Rodentia > Bathyergidae > Heterocephalus > Heterocephalus glaber. The sequence goes on along the minus strand of NW_028258156.1, from coordinate 16,683,423 downwards.
AAAAAACAAAAAGCCCCCAATCAAATAAACACCTCCCTCAAAAGAACACACTTATTATATACTGGTGAAGCTGAAGTGTTCTTTATCTTTTCCCTTATGCCTTCAAATAAACTCCACACATGCACACACATTCATGCTCACACACACACTCCCTAGATAACACCCAGCAGGCACCGCATGCCTATACGCACCACTGTACACGTGACACATACTCTACTCATGCACACGCACACACACACACACACACCCCAGACACATACATAGTATACATATACATTGTAGGCACTACACATGTGCACAAATTACTCTATGCTACACATATATAACTCACATGCATGAGACATACATATGCACACACCATTCCACACATACCCACATTCATGCACACTGCACCAGAATCACACACACATACCACCTACACCACACAGATACACACACACTACTTCATATACATCTGCATATTCTCACACACACTGTATCACACATATGTATCGTACACATGCACACCAAAGGCAGCATACCCATCCACACAGCACATTTAATCTACCACACACACCACTCACATTTCATGGGTACCTCCACATACTCACATCTCCACCATTGTACACACAGCCTTACAATCTGCACCTTGGAGACTCAGAAATGAGGGGAAAAGACTGTCTATTCTGACTTAAAGTGTTTCATCTATTCTTAATACCTCAAAGTTCAGATGCTATGTTGCCTTAGAGCTGTTTTCAAAATGTGGGAGAGTGTTAAGAATCACCTGCGGCACTTATTAAAAATGCAGGCTTGGCCTTGACCCAAATTCTGAAGGGGACCCCTCAGTGAAAGGCCCGAAGTCTGTGTGTTTAATATACCTCCCAGGTACCTCCTTTTGAAAGATGATTGATTTCCTAAGACGCTTGCAAAGTGAGGGAAGCAGGGCAGGATTTCCAGATGGTGATGACACTTGGGACCCCGTGTGTTGGGCTCCACGGCAAACCCCTGTGTGGGGGAAGCTGGAGGAGGCAGTGGGGCCAGGTCAGTCCTGGGGCAGAAGGTGGGGCCTCAGTTACAACACTGTCTCCACTTGCAGCCCCCAGCATCCTGGCCCTGGAAACATCCTGGTGCTAAATTGACCCCCTAAGAAAAGGTTGGGACCAGAGCCGAATCATGGCGTGGAGGCTGCTATGACCCAGCTTTGTGGTGATCTTTCCTAAGGCCTCCCTGCAGGACCACAGAGGCGGCGCGGGGTGGGGTGGGGTGGGTGGGACAAGGATGCCACTCTTGCTGGAAGAGCTGCGGTAACAGGGGCCTTGCAAGTGACACCAAAGAGCTGAATTCTCCCAGGGACCTCTGTTCTCATTGTGCCTTTCCACCTGAACAAGAAACAGGACCAAGACACAGATGTGGCATTACAAGAACAACACGAGAAACTAAAATAAATTGTTTCAAACCTCTGTAATAATAAAGAAGAGTGTTGTGTTAGACAAAAGACAAATATCTTTCTATATGTAGAAAATAATACTGTAGAATTATAGACATATGAAAAGGGATAAAAATATAGTAAATTATAAAATAATGAATTAGGCAGTTAATATTAAATTCAGACAAGTATATGATGACTATAGATTTGGTGATGCTTTTCATTTGCCAACTTTCTAAATTTGTAAATGTGATTTCTTTATTTATCCTAAACAAATAATAATTTGTATACCATCTTTGTATTCTTTTTTTTTTTCCAGAAGGACTCTTAAATTATGTAAACTTCATTACCAGCCAAACCTGGGTCTGTCCATGAAATTATAGAACACAATCACTGCCAAGTTCCACTGAAGAACTTTCTATTTAGCAGAGGTGCTGCTCTGCCCAGCTATGTTAGTTCACTCTTTATTTTTCGGAAATATCAATTGTATAGATTGAAACTTATGTCAGTTACAGTGAATCAAATTTCACTAAATATCCAAATCATATTCCATGTCCATCTAGCTATTGCTTGATCATTTGGCTTTCCATGTAGTTTTTGGTTCAGTGGGATATCTAGTCTTGCTAGCTTTCTTGAACTGTACGATAATAACCCGGTCCCTTGTGACCTATGTTAGTGTGAATCTGTGTTCTTGAGAATGAGTGACTCTGAAATGTAAGATCAGTTTTTTTAACCTGGAAAGGCTATTGATGGGATGATTCTGGATGATGTGTAGGTACCAGGGGAAACACAATGTTACTGACAACCCATTTATATATGCAGTTTACTGGCTGAATGTACAGAAAGTCCCATTCTAATAAAAACTGCTTCTAGACACAGTTTCAATTTCTACTAAGAGTCTTCCTCTACTATTTGATGGAATTGAGAGGCTTTTTGCCAAGGAAATTATTTTATGACTTACTTTATGACTGCAAAGTGAAAGTTGATTATTGTTTTTATTGTTATTTTCTAGAATGTTGGAGCCAAGCATTCTTAAATTTCTATTTTTTTTGTTTGGTGTGTGTGATGTGTAGGGATTGTTACACTGAGATGTGTTGTTTTAGCACATGTCACAGCCAAATATTTTTTTCCCTCAGACTAGGAAAATATTTCAAAAAATTATAAATGTAAACTTGAAATAAGCTAATTTCTTTTTCAAAAACAACACATTTTGTTTCAAGATCAAATCATAAACTCCTACCGTGAGTTTTAGAAAGTGGTTTGTATTTGTTTTTACCTATTCTTAAAGTTCATTTATCGAATTTGGTTGTTGTAAGGCCTAGAAGATAAAGGATACCACCTGAACACCTTCAATCTGGAGCTAGCTAATGCATACAGTGTTAGGAGAAAATAAACTCAAAGGAACTGAAAAGTAATGCAAGTGTTATTCCATTTCACAGCTAACAAAAAAAGTGTTAAAGGAGATTGTCCAGTACCTTGAGAGTCTGTGTTTTCACTGTCAAATTGCAATGTGTTCACAGTATTCTCCATCTACTCTTCCTCACTCCCATCCCCTGATGACCTACTTTGGGCAGCCTCTTATACACAATGAAACCAACTATACTCCACAGAATTAGGAGATTAGGAACCAGGTTAAAGTGAAAAACTCTCAGAGAGCAAAGCTTACTTTTTCACTGCTCTTGTCCTTAGGTGACTCAGATATAAGTTCCTAAGTTTGATTTTACAATTCAGAAGTCCAAAGGTACAGCTAGATGGACCTTGTCAGGGCACTAAAGATGATTAGATTCTTATAAATTCCTTTTTAGGATAGTGATTACATGTCAATTCTTTCTGGATTTTATTTCATGTCCATTTATGAGACAGACTGTGATATTGTTATTTCAGAGATGCTGAAAGTTAAACCATTTTATCCAAATTAAACACAAATGCCCTTTGGAACAATTGTAGACTGCAAAAATTTCATTATTGTACTGGATGCTAGGGTCTGCTGCCTAGGTGCTACCTGTAGGCCATGCTAGCTCCCTAGTTTCCTTTGGGGTCTTGTGATGCTTTCATTGCTACTGCAATAACATTAACTTCTGCTCAATCTTGCTTCTCTCATTCTCTAATGGTTATTCATCCTAAGAGCATTTCCAAAAGACATTGCACATGAATTTCAGCTCCTTAGTCATTTTCTTGACAACCCAGATCTAAAATATTCATACAGATTCAATATTTTTTACTTTGAAATATGAGTTATTTAAATTCATAAATTTGAGCTTTTGATCTTCATCTTGCCTTTAATAGTGATGTCAATAAAATAATATGACCCATCCAAGACCAACAGTCATAAAATTTCTAATCTGAAATCTAGTTACAAAATAATTGAGGCTTAGCATGTATAATTAAAAGCACAAATGCATGAATGATTCATAGAACCACCAATGACTACTGAAATTATACGAATGTCATATATCTGAATTTTTATGGTATGATCTGAGCAGTTTCTTAAATAGTCCATTTAGAAATTCTAATTTAGACATTGAGATACTGGCATGAATTTAATTTGAAGCAGAATGTTGTACAGTATTTCGGTTTTCCCTTTTACCACAAATAGTAAGAATACTTCCACAGTGATGGCCTACACTCGGGGAGCCTTTTGGGTTGTCAGGTGGCCAATATCTTTGTGAGGAGTTACATTATTTAAAAAAATCTATAACCTCTTCTACATTTGAATAAAAGAAATCATGGAAGAATAATATTTCTGTGATTTTATAGATAAAATACAGGTTGGTTCTACTTCATAAGCTTAGAAAATATGTACAAACAAAACTAAACACTCTTACCTCATGGCATAGACCACGTAGTTGCTTGTCAATTTCCTATTAACTCATATCAAAGTGATTTATAGATTTTTCCTAAAGACTTGTTAATGAAAGGGAGAATAATGACTTTCCTTTAAGGGGAATTGTATGAATTTCCAAAATCTACTGTCTTACTTTAATTTGTGAAAATCTTAGCTGATCGCTTGAATATGTGTTAGTTGAGATACAGGGTAAATCTGACCTCTTTTTTACTTACAGGACTGATTGGAGGCCATAAATAAAGGCTTATGTAGCATACATTTGAAGGCAAAATTTCTTTTTTTTGTTTTTTGTTTTAGTACCGGGGATTGAACTCTGGACCTTGCGTTTGTGAGGCAGGCACCGGAAACACTGAGCTAAATTCCCGGCCCCAGAAGGCAAAAGTCCTTCAAATTCTTTTGCAAGAGGAGGAGAAGCTAATGTATTTATTTAAATAAGTGCCAGTCCAGAACTTGGCTGGGACCAAATTTTTCTTATCTTAAAAATATGTTCTTAAGGAAGTGGTAGAACACTTTTCTAGTACACATTTTGTTTTAAGAAAAACTGGAATTATTTTATCAACCAAATATTTAAATCTAAAAGAAAAGTTTATACAATATAAAATGTATTTTTCTTATTAAAGTGGTATATACTAATGGGATATAGGATTATAATTGGACTAAGATCCTGGGATGTAATTTAAAAATTTCATTTTTTTTTAGTTTCATGTGACAAGAGGACATCTCCTGTTAACCAAAGAAATGTCATGAAATGATTAAAATACATAGTCACTTCTACAGCCAAAGTATTAAAATGTCAGAGCAATTGAAGTCCTGTAGTGCTCTGAGGAGAACAAAAAGGTATATCTGGATTTCAGTATAGAATCTTAAATGGTAGGCAAAAGGTGAGGTTTCTCTCTTCCTTCTTTTGCACACACACACACACACTCACACTCACACAAACACAAGATTATATTTCCTGTGTGATGTGTGGTACTTTAAGGGTAGGCTCCAGTCCAGCAAACATATGGCAGACCAGAAAATTAGGTCACATGAAATAACCTTCCCGCTGAGCTTTATCTCCAACCATTTCTTACTTTTGAATTTGGATACAGGGTCTCACTAAGTCTCTTAAATTGCAGGCTCAAACTTGCTGTCTTCGTGTCTCAGCTTCCTGGAATGCTGGAATTACAGCCATGCACCACCACACCTGGCCAAGAAATTGTTGTGTTCTTTTTTAATTCTTCAACCCTCTTGTGTCTCAATTCCTCTTGTACCCTGATTCTAATCCCACTCTGGCACATCATGTCTTGATCTTGTTTACTCATTGCTTTGTCTCTGCTATGATGAACTGACCGGTAGCTCCCTGTGTTCTTTTGGCTTTGAGCTCTTCTAATTGCAGCAGTACTTCTTGGACGGATGGGAATAAAGGCTCCCTTTGGGCTCTTCCTTAGGGTCTTATTCATCCCTGCTCCAGCCCCAATCACCTGCACACACATAATTGGTTGCCAGCCTCCAAGGCAGCCTTAACTGAGTGAGGTCCAGATTCCTCCATTTTTTTTCCTGATTAAGAGAGAGGAATCAGAAAAATCACCCTCCATTCCTAAACCTTGCTCTGTTTCTACCACCTCACTTTATTTTTCTTGATTATGATGGAGTTTTGTTGTCTAAATGCAGACATGTATCTAATGAGACAAGTTGGGGGGTGTATATTTGCCTTTTTATGTGTTTTAAGGGAAGAATTCAGTCATTTCAAAGACACATGCCAGTTCACCAGTTACTGTTAGTTCCTACTGGAGTTTAAACATCCACTTGGGATGTTCAAATATAAGTGACAGAGCATCGAGCTAAGGAAGATTATAGAAATCTACAAAGAAAGGAATTTGCCCATTTTCAGAGAACAAAATGAGATAATCATTGTTCTATATACTTTTTTTGAGCACATTAGATTTTAAAAACTCATTTAATATGTCAGAGGAAATAATATTTGCTTTGCAAAGGGACATACTCATGTATCAATGGAAATAAAGATTCAGACTTACAGAATTTGATCAAGGATATAATTTAGTCAATACTTTTCAAGTGTTTGAAGAGGTCTTAAACCAAAATCTTACACAAAAATTGAAAATGTACATCTGCTCTGATGATGATAAGGTTGAGTAGTGACCCAGCTGCCAACTGCACTAACAAGTTACTGAGTCACCTTTTCAGAGAGCTGAATGCTCTTCAGCTTGTGATTTGAAAATTGATTAGTCCCACCTTTTCATTTTACAATGGAGGAATCTCAGGCATGAAAGCTCCAATGACATTACCAGAAATTTCCAGGTCATTTCTAATAGGGATATAGCTCAAAACTTGTGTTCCTGCTTCAGACTAGGGCCTCTTCCTTCAAGATACATCGACCCTGATGTCTACCTATTGACCATAATATAAATATTGTATAATATTGCATATTATGATTACATGTATTTTATGGAAACACAACATTTTGAATCTTTCCCAAGCACTTTATATACTCTTAATTTCTGAATCATTGGAATAATTTAAAGAGGCCTGGCCACTCTAGATATTTAATATAAAAATACTATATGCATTTGAATATCTTTAAATTAGTTCTGTGTTAAATCATTCAATGGATGGTAAGGAAGATAAATAGATCAAGAGAGTTTCTGCATATATCCAAAGCTCAAGTTGGCTACTGGCTGGCAATTTTTAGTTGATAAAGAATGAAGGCCATCCTATTTTAAGCTTCTTATCCAGTTAGCTGTCTAAAACAATTTCATGGCTCAGGCAAGAAGGCTAGCTGAGTAAAAAGAACATTCATTAAGTTCTATAGAATCCAGTGTGGAAATTGAGAAGCTAGGAGAGTGTTTGGCCTTGTGACAACTGTGGAATTTGAGTAAAAAATAAAAATACTGCTGGTGATTCCCTATTAACTCAGGGAGTGCCTGCCCCACCCTGGAAGTTATTTCTTTGTGTTCTGTTTTTAGAGATTTCTAGCTTTGTTCTAAAAAAAGCAGATTTCTAGCTCTGTTCTAAAAAAAAAAGACAGAAAGCATTGAATGCCTGCCTACAGTCGGACTTTTATTTTTTGGTACCGGGGATCAAACTCAGGGCCTTATGCTTGCGAGGCAAGTGGCAGAGCTAGTGAGCTAAATACCCAACCCCATTGAGTCCATCTTTTAAAAAGGAAGAGAGGAGAATATCTCCATAATCTTTCTCACTAGTCATTTCTGGTCGCCATTTTGCCTCTGGGAAAAATGATGTGTGCATGGATTTTTTTGTTTGTAGTATGGGTGCTTGATAACAGACTTCTTAAAGCAAAGACTCACTCATATTTGGGTCCCATGTTTGTTCTCTGTACAAACTGATCACCCTGATGAGTCTGATAGCACGTTCCCCTTATGATTTCTTGTGAAATCATTTTGTCTTCTTTGAGTCACTGACTCATTTCTCGGTATCAAGATAGAAACTCTTTGAGAACAACATCCTCCTATCTGACTAGGTGAGGTTTAATTTTACTGTGACAGCATACGTGTACAAAGGCAGGTGCAACCAGGAGAGTCACTGGCCCGCAGGGTAATCATTCATGAGCTACAGTCAAATGGTTCATTGCACATTGCAGCCTTATAGCAGGTAGGTGTAAGGCATACTAGAAGGCAGGTGAAATTATTATTAGAGGTAAGGCATTGCATCATTGTAGACATTGTGCAGTGTGTAAACCTCAGGTGCATAGTCCATAGTCACTGAGAAGTGGCTAGGCTGGCTCAACAGGATAGGGGAGTGGGAAGAATGCGCTGCATCTGATCTCTCTTTTTCTTTTCTTTTCTTCCTAGACATCAAATCCTTCCTAACTTCTCCACTTCTTTCACCCCCAGTATTCTCCCTTAATATTCTACCAGATAGACCATAGACCCTGGACAATTTATCTTCTCCTTTTATATATCTTTGGTTGATCTTACCTGCTCTGCCCCTACCAGGAAAATGTTGAACTGTTTTGGGTTAAAGTGCTCAAATGCAGAAGGTTAACAAGCACTGTGCTAAGAGAAAAGCTGAATGAACTTTAGAATCAAATAATCAGTGATTCACCCTTGTATTTTCTGTGAACTTGCAAGTTATTTGAACTATTTCCACTTCAAATTGTCTGTAAAACATGAATAATAAATTGTAATTCATAGGATCATTTTTAAGATTAAATGAGACAATATAAAAGAGCTAGGATTAAAAAATTATTAGTTTCCTTTTCTCATTTACAACTAGCTACCAATAACTATCAACACTTCAAGATTCTCAGCAGACTTAAATCTCTGAAGAATATGTTGGAAGAAATTTTGAGCATGAAAGACATCAATGAAGTGTAGGTTTCTAGAGCAAATTCTTTTGTAAAACCTGTTCAAGTTTATATATGTGAATACATTTGTGTGTATCATGTATGTTTAATATATTCTGAAGGAACCTTCATTTTCCTAGCTTGGTCTTTGCTGCAGAAAGCTAACTCATTTACAGAGTTTACCTCCTGCCTTCTGTACCATCTCACTGTTACTTAGGTTCAGCCATTGGTGGACCCTGAAGGAGGTCTAGAGGTATTTGTTTTCCTTGATATATTTTAGGAGGTGGCAGAATGTTGCACTGTTGGTGGAGGCAATCAAGGCTACCATGCCCTTGTTCTTCCTGTTGGTTTGGAAAATAGGGGGAGGAAAAAGAGTGACCTGTCTGCCAGATCCCATAGGGCTCTTGTGCTGTGCTTGGAAGGTCACTTCTCCTTCCAAAGAAAACTTCTTGTATGAATCTCTCCTTTTGGTTCCAATAACTACTTCTCTTTGTCCTTTTGGACCTAAGGCTCTGAATGCATTACCAGCTCAGCATTCTTGCACTACCCATTGTGATTCTTCTACACCCAGTCCTCTGTAAATAGTCTTTTGTAAATAAACCCTCCTCAAAGTATCCTAATTTGAGTGTGCCATCTGTTTCCTGCTGGACTCCTGATTTATACACCATGTAAACTGAGTGGAACAAGAGAAGAGGACTAATTCCTATAATGCAAGTTCATGAGGTTAGTATGTCAGGCTTCTAAAGCTTATAGTTGTGTTTTGTGGGACATGTTTTGACTTGAAGTGTGTCCAAATAAAAATTGTTATTATTAAACCTCCTCCATGATCTTGCTTAATGCTTCATCAATGTTACTTGTAAAGCAGAACCCCAAAGAGAAAGCTGAGGAAAGGCCACAGGAAGGATACAGATGCATGGAATGACTCAAACACATTTGTGGAAATACATTTGGATCTTTCTTTACAATTGTCCCCTGTACCTATGACAAATTTTGCCTCCAGTCTCTCTGATCTCAGTGTCACACCTAAGTATAAAGTTCCCTCAAATCCCTTACAGTGAATACTGGAAAAGTCCCAATTTGGATTATTGAAAACCAATGAACATTTTTTTCCTGTTGCATCTGGTTCTTTTCAATTTGGTTTTGGAGAAATTTGGTAAGTCAAAATAGATATAAGAAGAAATTAAGTGAATGTTTGGGAACCTAGAATGATGGTGGTGTTGATGTAAGCTCATACATTGGGGCTAGTCAGTGATACTCAGGAGTTGAGTTTCTTATCAGGCCCAAACAGAAAAAGCCAGCATCTAGACAGAATTTAGGTTTTAAATGAAGAAACTCTTATTGAGCCAAAGAGAAATCTTTTTATTATTATTATTTATATATTAATTGGTACATTTTAGGTATACACTGCATTTACATTTATCATTGGGTGTTTCTACCTGTACATGATGCATCTTAGTTCTTCTTTTTTCCCCCATTACCTATGCACCTTTCACCCCCACCACCCTTCCCTATTTACATAGACTTTGTTTCCATTTTTTTCTTTCTCATAATTTTTCCTTTCCCTTCTTCCCTTGAGAAATCGTTTTTTTTTTTTTTTTAAAAAAACTCTCTCATTCCTACATAACTTTTAAATTTCAGGATCCAATTCTTCATTTATAGCAAATATACACAGACCTGAATTTTTGTATATACCTTGTGTTTTCTAATCCTGCTAAATTCAAATACAAGTTGTAGGGGCTCCTAGAGATTTCTTAGTATTTTCTCTGTAGATGATCATTTCATCTACATATAAAGATTTTCCTTCTGCCTTGCCAATCCTATCCTAATTGTGTCATTTCATTGCTAGACTATTTTGCTTTGGGCCTATGTTTCAAAGTTTAATGGACAGATGAAGAGTAGGCATATCTGTCCTTGTTCCCCACCTTAGGGAGAAAGCATTGTATTTTCTCCATTTGTATAAGGCGTTTTTGCTGAAAGTATGGAGTACATGTCTTTGATCTGCTGAGAAGGTTCTGTTCTACTTTTAGTCTCCTGATAGCTTTTACCATGAAAAGCTGTAGAATTTAGTCCAATACTTTTTCTCCAACTAGTGACAGGATCATATGGCTTTTTCCTTTCCTCTGTTAAAATGATGACTTTTGGGGGTGGATCTTCCACTGCTGAACCAACACTGCCATCCCTATAATAAAACCACTTTCTACATCCTGCCAGATTTGACTTCCAATAGTTTGTTTTGTTAAACAAATTTCTATCTATGTTCATACTTTTTTATTCCATTATCTTTATCCACTTTTAGGATTAGCACAATGTTGATTTCCTAAAATGAGGGGAGAAGTGTTCCTTCTTTTTTCTACTTTAAATGTTTGATATAATTTATCAGTTAGATGAGCCTATTTTGTCATATAGGTAGGTTTTCAAGCTAGGAATATTCTTTCTTTAATAGGTGCTATTCAAATTTTATATTTCCTCCAGAGTTGGTTTCATTAATTTGTCTTCCAAGGTACTTCTTAGAAGTTGTCAAATTTATTTCAAGAGATTTTTGAAAAAAAAACCTCTCAGTGTTTTTTTCCCCCTTTAACAACATAAAGATGAATGTGGTAAGGCTACATTGAAAATATCAATTTATACTCTCCCCAGGGATTAAAATTTTATTCTAACTTGAACTTTGAATATCTTTTCTACCTATTAGTCATTTGACAGCAATTGTTTCAGGAGATGAATTACTCTTCCTTGGCAATCTTTTCAGTTAATATATGTAAACCAGTACATGTTTTATGGAGAACTGGCAATATTTCAGATATTTGCCTTTTAATCAACACTGCATTAACCAAGAATGTAACAAGTCTAGTGATGGATGTACCAAATGCTTTCATTCACTAGAGTTTGGATTTGCCAAGCAAATAAGTATAGTTATGGCATATGCATGAACACACGACAGGATTAGCTTTCTTACTGTATGACAAGTAATATAAGATAATCCAAAGAGAAAAGATTGGTTTCTACATGACTCTTCAGAAATGTTTGTTTTATAGACAACATGAAACCTGTTAAAACAGAATATCAGTCACTGTTTCTTTTACTGAATATTTGTTTCCCAAAACTATTTTCTTAGTTTACCATGAAAAAACCACCATTTTACATCTCAGGGAAAGAGCTAATTATTTCCTTCTTTGGTTTTTAATTTCAATCTTCTTTTATATACACTTAGTTATGGTTGAGACACGTTATATTCAGATGTTCAGAAGCCTTTTAACAGAATTTTTAATCAGAACTTAAATACTTTAGATTGAGGTAGACATTTGTTGGTACACAGACATGTAGTTCAAATAAGTGGTCTTAATATAGGTTTTACTAGGACCAACATATCTCATAGGAACACATGATGTATCTCATGAATGCAGCAATATACCCAGAATTATGTGTAAATATATTGCTTTATACAATCCCTTTGTCCCTAGGGTGTGGATTTATAGATTTCAAAAGACACTCAAAGGGGTATTTGATTTAAAATATACTAATGTTTACTCAGTTAAAAATTTTAAGCAAGTAGTAAATAAGGTTTTCTTTTCAAATAATGATAATGATTGGATGTAGTAACTTTTTGATCATTCTTTTATATAGATAAATATTAACACAGGGTTTTTCATGGATTAATATTAAGATGACTCAAGTATTAATTTCTCTAACATGAAACATGAAATAGGAGCCTGCTGTGTGGAAGGAAGTGAGAAATATCTCAATAAATTAGACGTAATGTGCTGTGTAAGTACGTACAAAAGAAGATGACTAAGTTAACCTTCTTGGAGATCACTATGGCTCACAACTAAATAATATAGAAATGGAATCATCAAAGAAGCAGTAAAGGAATAGAACAAACATATTCTGGTACTTATTTTTCTTCAGTGCTGGATGTTGAACCCAGGGCAAGTGCTTTACCAACTGAGCTATACGCATGGCACCATTATGGTACTTTTTTTTTTTTTTTTTGGTACTGGGGATCGAACTCAGATCCTTGTGCTTTTAGATTTTTTTTTATTAACTTTATTAGTACATTTTAGGTATAAAATACAGTTATATTCATCATTGGGATCTTGTACCATTACATGAGTCTCTTGGTTCTTTTTTTTTTCCCCTTTCCTTGCCCTCCCTTCACCCCCTCCACCCTTCCATATTTGCAAAGACCTTGTTTCCATTTTTTTTCCTCTTCTCATATTTTTTCCTTTCCCTTTTTTCCCTTCCCCTACCCCTCCCAATTCCCCTGCTCTTTTAGACCTTTTCTTCCTGTTACACAATATCAGTTATACATTTTTTAAATTACAATATCATGATCTAGGAGACATTACCACAGATTTTACAGAATTTAAAAGGATATAGAAAGCATATTACAAAAATCTTTTTTGAAATAAATTTGACAACTTCTAAGAAGTACCTTGTAAGACAAATTATGAAACTAATTCTGGAGGAAATATAAAATTTGAATAGCACCTATTAAAGAAAGTATATTCCTAGCTTGAAAACCTACCTATATGACAACAGCAGGCTCATAAACATTTTAACTGATAAATTATATCAAACATTTAAAGCAGAAAAAAGAAGGAACCCTTCTCCCCTCATTTTAGGAACTCAACATTGTGCTAATCCTAAAAGTGGATAAAGATAATGGAATAAAAAAGTATGAACATAGATAGAAATTTGTTTAACAAAACAAACTATTGGAAGTCAAATCTGGTAGGTTGTAGAAAGTGGTTTTGTTGTAGGGATGGCAGTGTTGGTTCAGCAGTGGAAGATCCACCCCCAAAAGTCATCATTTTAACAGAGGAAAGGAAAAAGCCATACGATCCTGTCACTAGTTGGAGAAAAAGTATTGGACTAAATTCTACAGCTTTTCATGGTAAAAGCTATCACGAGACTAGAAGTAGAACAGAACCTTCTTAACAGATTAAAGACATGTACTCCATACTTCCAGCGAGAATGCCTTATATGAATGGAGAAGATACAATGCTTTCTCCTTAAGGTGGGGAACAAGGGCAGATATCCTTACTCTTTATCTGACCATTAAACTTTGAAACCTAATCCCCACCAAAATATTCTGGCAATAAAATGACACAACTAGGATAGGATTGGCATGGCAGAAGGAAAATCTTTATATGTAGATGAAATGATCATCTACAGAGAAAATACTAAGAAATCTCTAGGAGCCCCTACAACTTGTACTTGAATTTAGCAGGATTAGAAAACACAAGGTATATATAAAAATTCAGGTCTGTGTATACTTGCTATAAATGAAGAATTGGATATTGAAATTTAAAAGTTATGTAGGAGTACAAAGGACCTAGAAAAGTTAAAAACAAAAACAAAAACAAAAACAGTGTTAGAAGACATTTAGTACCTAATTTTAAGACTTCTTCTAAAGCTACAGTAATCAGGGCAGTGTTGGTGTAAGGAAAGACATATAGATCACTGGAATAAAACAGAGAATCTAGAAATAGAACCACACATATATGGTCCACTGAGTTTTGAAAGATTATTTAACATTAGCATTTTATAGAATATAAACTCAATTCAAGAGCCAAGGAAGAGATAGTGTTTTCAGCAAACGGCACTAAAATACCTGGTATCTGTATATAAAAAATTAACCTCAACCTTTTTTTCCATATATGAAAATAACTTGAAGGGATCTATGAACCTAAATAAGAAAGCCTAAAATTATAAAACTTTAAGAAGAAATTATAAGAGAAAATATTTATGAATTCAGGGTAGGCAAGAACTACCTAGGATACCAAAAACATGATATATAAAAGAAAAAAATCAATAAATGAGATTCCATCAAAATGTAGAACTTTAAATGACATCATTAAAATGAAAAGTAGTCCTTAAACAGACCATATTTACAATGCATATAACCTATGAGCAGAATATATAAAGAATTCTTAGAGCTCATTAATAGACAACCCAATTAAAATGTAGACATAAGAAGATGATAGTCAGTATAGCACAAGGAATGGTGTGCAACTCTAGAATCAGAAAAATACTAATCAGTACAATAATAAGATTGAATTATACACTCATTAAGGAGATGAAGTTAAAAGTTTTAAAAGCCTTGTCATGACTTTTTCTTTTTGTTGGATTCTCCCCCGTTGCATTTAATATGTCATGCCCAATGGATTCATTCTGCTGGGTTTCCTAGGGTTGTGATACTCATTGTCTTCTCCTAGGGTATTGTCTAAAATTTTTTGGAGTGCCAGTTTGGTATTCATGAAGTTCCTGAGGTGCTCTTTATCACGAAAGTATCTTATTTCTCCATCAATTTTGAAAGATAGCTTTGCAGGGTACATCAATCTGGGTTGGAGGCTGTTTTCCTTCAGGGCTTGAAATACATCACTCCAAGCTCTTTTTGCCTTGAGGGTTTGCATTGAGAAGTCTTCTGTGATTCTGATGGGCTTTCCTTTGTATGTGATTTGTTTCTTTTCTCTCACTGCTTGTAGAATTTTGTTCTTCTGTTGGATTTCTGGAATCCTAACTATTATATGCCTATGTGTAGATTTTTTTTGATTAAGGCTATCTGGAGTCCTATATGCCTCACTTATCTGTATGTCAAGTTCTTTTCCCCTGCTTGGGAAGTTTTCTGCCATCACTTCTGTGAACAGTTTTTTTATGTCATCTGCACTCTCTCCTCTTTCTTCATTGACTCCAATCAGTCTAATGGTACTCTTCTTTGCATCATCTAGCAGCTGCTGGATTGATTTCTCATGTTCCCTTACAATTTTAAAGCAATTTTTCTTTTCCTCCTCACTAATTGCAATCTTATCTTCTATATGTGAAATTCTGTCCTCACATTGGTTCATTCTGCTGCACAGACTTTTGATGGAGATTTTAATCTCTTGGAAATCTGTTTGTATCTGTTTTATGGACTCCATTTGTTTCCTATGTTGGGATTCCACCATGTTCCTCAGATCCTCTATTTTTTTATCTGTTTCCTCTCTAGATTTATTAATCATGTCTTGCACCATGAGGAAAATCTTTGCTGTTATCTGAGTAATTATTTCTGATTTCATTTTTCCCAGATCCTTTTTTGTTGCCAGTTCAGAGAGTCCAGGTGGTTGAGTATCAGATTGTTCCATCTCGTTTCCCTTTGGGGTTGCTGTAGGTGATCTGGAACTCTGTTTTTGAGGCTTGCTTATGTGTTTTCTCATTTCCAAGGGGCAGGGGGTGCTTCTGGCACCCACGCGGCTCACCGTCTCTGCCCTAAGAGCTTGGGATGGCAGCGGGGGAGCTTCTTTCTGGGTTCTGGGATGGGCTTAGCTTCTCTGCCCTAGGAGCCTGGGATGGCAGCAGAGGAGCTTCCTTCTGGGTTTTGGGACCGGCTCAGCTTCTCTGCCCTAGGAGCCTGGGATGGTGGCAGGGAGCTTCCTTCCAGGTACTGGGACTGGCTAACCTTCTCTGCCCTAGGAGCCTGGGATGGCAGCGGGGGAGCTTCCTTCCAGGTGCTGGGACTGGCTCACCTTCTCTGCCCTAGGAGCCTGGGATGAAGGCAGGGAGCTTCCTTCCGAGTTCTGGGACTGGCTGAGCTTCTCTGCCCTCCAGGTCCTTGCACTTTTGAGGCAGGTGGTGGAACCACAGAGCTAAATCCCTGGCCCCACCATTAGGGTACTCTTTGAAAATACATCACACAACAATTTCTTCTCATAATGTTTGAAAGCCCATTATTTTTTTCCTGAAAATGAACATGTATACATATTACACCATTTATAGAGAGTTACAAAGGATGTCATAAGAATAAATTATCTTGCTGCTATAATAACCTTGTTTTGTTGTTTAGTTTCTGGATATTATTATGTTTATTTTTTCTTTTTTATGTTGAACATAATCTTTTTATCAGAATGCCCTTCTCTAAGACTTTATTTGGTGTTACACTGAGTAGGGATCTAGCTATCAGAAGACTCCTCATCAGTTTCAAAATCTATTGCATAGCCACTCCAGAAATCCTAAGGCAGTAGAGTCAAATACTTCATTTCAGAAGTCTCTAGGACAGAATGAATCTCATGGTTCCACTCTTATAAAATGACCATAGGAAATGCATAGAGGCTTTTTGGACATGGACCTCAACTTTGAGCTTGGATTTGGGACCAGGTCTAACCAACCCATCATTTTAATTTGAATTTTAACATTTTATTATTGGTTTACATGCATAACTCTGAATACAGCTTAACTCTCTATGCATGTATGATTACAGGATAAGTACAGGCAGAGTATTATGTTTTCGTGGGTCTTGCCATTTCCCAGTTAAATATGAGTAACAACAATGAGTGCAAATCTTGAATTGTTCTTCATTAGTTATTTTACAGAATTAGTTATTCTCAAGTAATAACTTTAAAAACAAATGAGGGATCTAATAGAATACTTTGGCTGGTGTCCACCAATTAGCTGCTACATTGCATGCTTAGTAGCCTCATCCTTTCAGTTTGACTTTTTAAGTGATAGAAACTGTACATGAAAAATCAGAACTGTTTCTTGCTCACAAATGTCTTTTAGGTTATCTTAGGTAAAAGCAGATACATGATCAGGAATATAGCAAATGACAAATTACAGCATGATTTACCAGTAATTTGCTTTTAGTTATTATTCTCATTCAGAAAGAATTAAAGACTTCTTGGGCCAAATATTATGAATATTATTAGGTTATCAAATATCAAGTCATTTATGGCAATACATTGGTTCACAATTGCTTTTGTTCATAAACAACTCAGTTTGAAAACAGAAGTGTTGGACAAAATTTTGCTTCTGTTTGTGAACTCTGCATAAGGAATGATGAACAGAACTATGGCCATCTTCCCCTGCATGAACAAGAATGTGGCCATCTTCCCCAGAATTGTGAAAAGAATTAATTTTGTGAACCCTGGTACCATTGTATTTTTTTTTTTTTTAATCGCAGAGGTCAGCACATCTGCAGTGCAATGGACAAGCCTCGCCCTGGGAAAACCACCTTCATGATCATGGTATCTCCCCTGCCAGGTAAGTATGCCATTGTATTTTTAAATAGTTATTTTTAATTTAAAAAATATATGCTGTTGGTAAAAACATTTGAATGGCACAAGTATCTACAATGAAAAGGCAATTTCCTATTCACTCTATACCACTGCTGTTCCAAATCTCCCTCAGTTCCAGAAGCAACCAATGCCAGTTGTTTCTTGCACATTCTCCCAGAACTTTCAGTTTACATATTTATAAATGAAACATTTAAAAATTGTATAAATGGTAATTTTACACCAACCAAAATGTGCTTTATATAGTGTTCTGTATATTGGTACTTTTACTTACCATTTAGTTTGGAGAATTTTTCCCCATATACTCTTGGATCTATTTCACTATTTTTAGCAGTGGTATATTAATTTACTTACTTGACCAATTTTATGTCTTGGGCATCCCTATTTTACCTAATAATTTTGTTTAACAGATTCTGAGATGAATACCTTCTACTTCTACTTTTGCTCAATGTTATGGTTTAGATCTAAAATGTTCCACATAAGTTTCATGTGCTCAGAGATGAAGCTTTTGAAAGGTCATTAAATCATGTGGGTGCTATACTCATCAGTGGATTAATCCACTGATAAATTCCTAGGTGTATGTGCTGTTAGAAGGTGGAGGCTGGTCCAAAGAGGGGGTTAACTGAAGGCATGACCTGGAAGGGGATATGCTTGTTCCCAGCTTCTCTCTTCTCTCTCTGTTTCTTGGCTGACATGAATTGAGGATCTTCCATTGCTATGCCCTTCTATTATGCTGATTCTGCCTTGGACTGAATCCTTTGAAAACACAACTCAAATAAACCTCTACCCCTTTAAGTTGTGGGTATCAGTATTTTGTCCCAGTGATAGGAAAGTGACTAATAAAAAAATGGGTATCAGACAAGTGGGATGATTGCTGTGAGTATACCATTTCACATGGTTCCAAAACCTTTGGAAATGGTTTGTGGAGGAGTTTGGAAAGGTTTGGAGAAGCCAGCTAAAGAACCCCTAGAGTATTGTAAGCAGAACTTCATGGAGGATTCTAGCTCAGAAGATCAGAATATTGATAGAAATGTGCACAGTAAAGCGTTGTGAAATTTCAAATGGGAACAAGGACTCTTGGGAAATGAACCAAAGGCCATACATGTTACATTCTGGAAATGAACTTGTTTTCATTTTGTCCACGTCTTAAAACTTTATATGAAGCTGAGTTTAAAGGTGATTGTCTACTCTAGAGAAAATTTTAAAACAACAAGTTTAGGCTGTAACTTGAGTGCTACTGTCTGATTTCAATGAGATTTATAGACAGTATTAGTGGAAAAAGCAGAGCTGAAAGATGTAAATAATTACAGTTTTGCCAGAAAGGAAGTGCTAGTAAAGTTGGGGCCAAGGAGAATGTGGTTGCTAAAATGAGTAGTGCCATTAAAATGAAGCCAAATAATTTATACTAGAATAATAGGAGGACATCTTAGAAGTTGGCCAGACTCCAACTTTCACAGGCTTAAGAGTGTAAATGGGTAAACTTCTTGGAAAGATTTTGCTTTGAAAAGGGAGCTCAAAGGTACCCTGCTCATTCAGGACCACCTAGGGAAGTGTATCTCAGGAGTTCAGCCATCCAGGCACTCAGAGGCTGCTAAAGCCATGATCCAGGTGTGTATAGCTACTGCTCAATCTGGTGGACGATGTTGGCATCATTCACATAGTACTGTTTTTTCAGGCATGGAAAAACAAGAATTTTGGGGTCATGGATACTGCCACTCAGATTTCAAAGGAACTGGGAGACTAGGCAATGTGTCTCAAAAAAAGTGATACATAAAGCTGTTAGAGTGAAGATGAACACACCATAGAAACCCCAGAAAGTTGGAAATACCAGGAATGTGAAACATCTGCTGAATAAAAGTTGCAGACAGTGAACAAGGCCACCATGCAAGGGAAGCCATGTAGATTGCAACTGGCAAGGCCATAGGGGAGCAACTTCGTAAGCCCTTTGGAGCTCATATCTCGCCATAATCTACCCTGGATGCTGGACATAAAACCACAGGATTTAATGTTTACTCTGCTGGTTTTCTGTCTGCTTTGGTCCAATTCTTTTCTATCCCTGTATTCCTCCCATTTGGAATGAGAATGTTACCCTGTGCCACTGTATACTGGAAATATTTAACCTTCTTTTTGATTTTTTTTTTTTTTTGGTACTGGGTATTGAACTCAGTTCCTTGTGCTTTCAGGACAGCTGGTGGATCCACTGGGCTAAATCCCTAGCCTTCTTTTTGATTTTTAATGGTGCTCATAGCTAAGAGTTTACCTTGAGTCTCAGAGAAGACTTTGGACTTGGGATTTTTAGAAATATTGAATGTAAAGTCTTTGGCAACTCTTAGAGATGTACTAAATACATTTTATATAATGAAATGGACATGGGCCTTTTGGGGGCCAGGAGAGAATGTTATGGTTTAGATCCAAAATGTTCCCCAGAAGTCTCCTGTGTTATTTTTTTGTACCAGGGATCGAACTCAGGACCTTGTGCCTGCAAGGCAGGGATTGGCACCACTGAGCTAAATCCTTGGCCCAGTCTCATGTGTTTTTGAAATGTGTTTGAATCACGAGTACTTTACTGATCATTGATGAATTTATAGTTAAATGTACTGTTAGGGTAGGAGGCCTAGTTGGAAGAGATGAATCACTGGGACAGTGATATGGAATGATGTATTGTTTCTGATTCTCTGATTCCTCTGTTTTCTCCCTCTGTTTCCTAGCTACCCTGAATGGAGGAGTTTTCCTCTGTCACTTCCCTTCCTCCATTCCATTTCTACTTTGGACTAAGCCCTCTGATATCCTAAGACAAAGAAACCTCTTCTCCTTTCAACAGGGAGTGTTGGTATTTTGTCCCACTAATGGAAGTGACTAATACACTTAATATTTGTGTTTCTCTGTGGAATTGTTAAGTGTAATGTGTGTATTTAAAATTTTGATAGACAATGTAAATAATTGCTAAATTATCTTCTCCAAAGAAGTGCCACTGTTTTTTCTCAAAGCAGCAGTGAAGATAGTGCCTATTTTTCCAGATTCTTGCTTATACCGTGTATTATCAACATTTTTCATTATCATCATAGTAAAAGATAAGGAAGAGCAGCCTTCTTTTTTCATGTCTATTTTAGCATGCTTATATGTATTACCATTTCTTTATTTTGTACTTTCCACATAGAGTTCTTAGCAAGTTTGAAAAAAACACAATTTCTCTCACACTTTTGTTGGTAATCACACTGAATTGGTGCATTAATTCATAGAGATCTGCTATCAGTTCAACATTGTATCTTCATATCCATGAACAAGATTCACTTCTATATATTTATTCCTTATTAGAATTTTAAACTTTTCTTTACCTCAGTCTCATTTCAGAACATTTTCTTTGTTGATTTCTACAGCAAGTCCCTGACTTATGAATGAGTTCCATTCCAGGAGAAAGTTCAGAAGTTGGATTCATTCATAAGTCTGACAAAGTGACTTTTATATACCTTTGACACAAATATACAATATAAAGCACAAAAAACCAAATGCGAGGTCTATCCATATCTGTGAAAGCTCTCAACTTGAATGTTCATAAGTCAGGGATTTACTGTATTATTTTATGGTTATGTTGCTTTTGTAAAGCATATTGTTTATTCTTTTACATTATACATTTTTAAAATACAAGAAAGCTATTGATTTGTGTCAACTATTTTTTTAAGTAGCTACATTTGTAAGTTCTCTTATGGATCTGATAATGTTTCAGTTGGTTGTTTTGTGTTTAAAAGGTAAATAGAGTTGTTCCAGGGAATAGATGTGATAACAAAAACTTTTGAGAAGTGACTGTATTCTACAGTTTGTTGTTGTCATGACCAAGAGTTCCACTGTCCTAATCCCATCTAATATTTGTTACACTGCCTTCAAAGCAAAATTTTTATCAAATACATTTGTCTCACCATATAGTGACCTTGGCAATTGAGAGGCTCTGTAGAAAGATAAGGTGAAAGTCCTTGTACCATAATTGCTATACAATTGGCTCCTCTCAATGTCTCACCTTAAAAAAAACCCCATGTGCACAAGCATATTCATGCATGCATATACACACATATGTGTACATATAGGTATACATAGGTATAAATATATACATTTATATATATAAAACTTTTAAATTTTAACTGTTTTTTCTTTACTTTGGAAATTGAACTCAAGGACTTGCACAACCTAAACTTGTGTTCTTACCACTGAGCAACACCTTAAAACGTTTTAATTCACCTTTGAACAGATACCACTATAGTCAGATGGTTCAAAAATTTAAAAGTGCATAACATGAAAAGTACAAAACAAAACAACTCTCTCGCCTGTGTTTCCAGCGGTCTAAGATCTTTTATAGGAGGCAACCTAGGCAAGTCTTAGGAATCAGAGTTATTTTGTCCATATTAGGCAAATTAACACACGTATTTGTTTTATTTTTCTTAGAAATCATGACCTACTTACATACTTTTTCTACATTTTATTTTGATGGTAGAAATACACAGGTGATGAAAAGAAGACATGAGACCAAACTGTTTATGACTCTGTACTTGGTGAGCAGAGCAGATATGGTCTCTCTCTCTCTCTGTTCTTTCTTGGTACTGGGGAAAACTCAGGAACTTGCGCTTGCTGGGCAGGTGTGGCACCACAACCTGTGTTCTTTCTTTAGCTTTTACTCAGTCTATTCCATCGAAGATGTCAGCCACAAATCCTTGGAGCTGTGACTGGGTGGCAAAACAGCAACAGAAGCCATAGTGTACTTTGCTCCATTTGCTTTCCTGCCTCTTGGTTATCTGGGTGGTCTGGCGTGCCTAAGGCCCTCTGCCTTTCTGATTCTTCCATGGGCTCCTTACTTCCCTTTGGTGTCAGTGTAGTGACACATCAGCAATGCCAAGATGTGTCTGGATATTGTGGAGATGCTGACAGACACAAAGAAGATGAACGGAACTGTTTGTGAATACCGCATGCATACATCCAGAAGTGCCCTCTGTTAACTTTAGCCACAGGTCTCTGCAGGATGCAACTCCAGGATTTAGAAAAAGGCCTCTGTACTACCTTAAAACCATAATACCTTCATCATACTGTAACATCAGTTTTATTTTTTATTTTCCCTTCAGCTATTTTCTTCAGCATATAATTCAGAATAAATGTGTGTTTTATTTTAAATCCCACAGCAAATGTCTTTAGTTCTGCTTAGTAATTAATAGCAGAAAAATTTACATATTATGGAGTAAAAACGTTTTAGGGTCACTAGATACAGGATTGATAGAATTTTGTGTATATAACATTACATAATTGAGAATACAGTATTAGAATGTAAGCTTTAGAGACAACATAATGGTATAAATTTTTCTATGCTTTTTAAGCGCATGCTTTCTTTTTTTTTTTTTAAAAAAAAGAGAAAATTTACATAAATGTATTTCACAATTCAAAACATATAGTTTAGCAATTCTTAATAATTTCTGAGTTGTATAACCATAATCATAATAAAATCTTAGAACATTTCCATCATTCCTTAAATTCCCATCACCCTTTACCACCCATCCCTTCCTTGCTGCCCAGCCATAGATAACCATTAGTGAACTTTCTGTCTCTGTAGCTTTCTCAATTCTAGGAATTTTATATAAATGGAATCATAAGCCAATACAAGGACATTTGTGATTTCTTTCAGTTAGCATAATGTGTTTTGTGTTGCTCTGTATTGTAGTATGTATCAATATTCCATTCCTTTTTTGTTGTTGAATATTTCTTTGTATAGATGTGAATATACTACATTTTATTCACTCATTGGTTTTGTGGAGTATTTCAAATTTTGACTCTTGTGAATAATGTTGCAATGAACATTTGCATATAAGTGTTTGTGTGAAAACAACTTTAATTTTTTATTCTTATTGTAATCATTCTTAATGTCCATGACCATTGTAACAGTTGTACAAAAAAAGAAGTAAATAAAAGCCAATCATAATTTCAATAGCCATAGATAATTATTACAAGCATTTTGATATATTAAAATATAGTATATGTAATACATAACGAATATATCTACTGTCCAGTATTGTTACATATACATACCACATTTGATCCATTTTACTTTCTCTTCCCTTCCTGTCCCTTACACCTCCCACTATCCCCACATCCCCTTTTACTATTTTAATTTTTTGGTTATGTAGTAACTCCACATTTAACATTTTTTTGGTGGGGTACCGGGGATCAAACTTGGGTCCTTGCGCTTGCGCAGCAGGCGGCGAAACCATTGAGTTAAATTTCCGGCTAACATTTAACATTTTTAGGAATCAACATATTACTTCCTCAAAGTGGCTGTAGTATTTTACAGTCTCAGCATGTTTGAGGGTTCTGATTTCTCTACCTCCTCATGAGAATCTATAGTCTGCTTTTGTTAAATTAAAACTGTCCTAATGGTTGTGAAATGTTATCTTGTCATAGTTTTGATCTACAGGTCCATATGATAAATGATATTGAACATCTTTTTCATGTCCTTAGATTTTTTGTATACCTTTTAATGAGAAATATCTACTAAAATTATTTGTGAATTTTAGTTGGGGCATTTGCCTTTTTATTACTAAGATGTAAGAGTCTTTCATATTTTTTAGGTATCAGACCCTTAACTGATAATGATTTGCATTTACATTTTTTCTATTTCTGTATTTTTCTCTTTCTTCATATATTTTATGCAGTAAAAAGTTTTAAATTCGACAGATTATTGTACTTCTTTATCACATATGCTTTTATGTTGTTTATAGTTCTAACTCTTGCATTTAAGTCTGTGATCTACTTGGAGTTAGTTTTTTTCAGGATGATGTCCAATTTCTTTTGTGTAGGTATATCTGTATAATTTTCACATGTGCAAATGAATACTCAACAAGTAAACAATTGCCTTCTTCTAAGGTCCTCTGAGGCCTTTAATTCTCTCTGTAAAACTACATGTAGGTTGGTAGAAGGTAGATCAAATAACGTATACAGGGAAAAAATGAAGGCTTTATGTGCCATTTTGTGTGATGTATCAAATTCATTCATTAAAAAAATGATTTGGAGACCAAGTTGTAACATATTTATTAAATTGCATAAAGTCTAATGCCACACAGAAACTTGTCCCTTATTGCAACATCTTTTTCTAAGTTACTTCTTTTTTTAGTGTTTAGAATGAATTCATTTGTCTATTCTTATATTCAGCTCAAAATTTATAAAGCTTTCTCCAGTTGAATGATAATAAGGTAAAAACCAGAAATGGTACAAAAATAAAACAGAAAATAAGTGTAATTTTAACTGTTTTAAGAAGATATGTTTTGTTAGTTGTTCTCATCTTTATTTTCTTCCCTGTATTTATGATTCAAACTCTTAAATGCAGATAGAAAGAATTAAGCCATTTACATGTGCAGACTGAAAAATGTTCAACTTTGGGTTCACAGAAGGGAATATAAATATTTTTAAGGAATATAGATATATATTAACCGATTTTAATTTTCCCTTCAGTTTTGAACAAAACTGACTCTGAAAACTGATCGAACTTAAGATGTTAAATTTTAAAGAAAGAGGACAATGACAGCTACATGATGCAGAGATTAATGATTGAAATAAACATACTAAATGCAGTCTAATATATATAAAATAAAGGTGGTCCATACAAATCAATGGCTAGACCATTTAAAATGACTTCAGGGCATAATTTTTGGTGATGCATCAATTTTTATTCTCACAGTCAGTAGAATTTATGGAGTATTATGAATTCAAGTGTGATTGTCTTCATGGATTCCCGAGAGCTATCCAGGGACTACAAAGATATTAGGTCAGCAACTGCAATTCACCATAAATTAACAGCCTTCACTTGACTAGCATTCAGTTCTAACTTAGATATTTTCTCAGTTACCTATAGCAGCTAACACAAAGTTTCGGTCCAATAACTCAATAAATATGACACACACACACACACACACACACACACACACACCCCTATGTACTTTTCTGTCTATCTATCTGTCTAATCATCTAATTCCTTTTACTTTAGGAATTAGTCGTGAGGTTTTCATCCTGATTTTACATACATTGGAACCACCACTGGGAGTGATTTTGCTATAATTTATTTTCCTTGGCAGTCATGGGGGCTGGGTGGAGTTGGGCTGATGAGTGTGCTCAAAACACTAGTGCATAGGATACAATCATGCCAGTTGGTGTGAACCTCAGTGAGCTTGTTCTACTTTCTCTCAACATGGGGATTATTTTTAGACATTAAGTCCATTTGCATCATGTTAACTTATTCATTTAAGAAAAAGAACTCAGAAAACTCCAGGAGTGGAATCAATCTTGATGAATCAGTACGACTTATAAGAAGTAGTGAAGCAAAATGAAAAAAACCCCAGAAAAATGGCTTTGGAAATGATTAAAATTAATTACAACCTCTGGCAAGAGTTTAGGTCTGAGTCAAGGAGGCTTGCTTTTTCTCTCCTTCAGTCCAATGCAGTTTGCCAGGGGTTTACAAACTCTCCATTGTGCCCCACCTGTTTTCCCTGGTTGTGCCCCATTTTCCCTAGTTTGGCACCCAATTCTCCCTGGGGACCCCTGTCTTCCTGTTCAGCACCTCCTGTTGTCCTCTTATAGCCCAAGAAGTATTTCAGCCCTGCTCTGTATGCCAGCTCATTTCATTGTGGTTGCTCCAACTTCAGTTGCTCACACTCTCATTTTCTCAGTAATGAACCAAATCTGCAAAGGTGATTTGGAGCCAGGGAAGAGGGGAAGGTAGTGCCATGACAAACTCTTGAAAGAATTATTTTAGGACAGGTAAGTTCCTGCCCTTCATGAAACCACTTCTCTCTTTGCCAATAAATAAAGCCAGACATACTGAGAGTTAAATAACCTACACCCATTTTCAAAAATAGTTTCTTAGAACTTCAGTTAAAGGCTGTTAAACAAAGGGGCTGAACATTTGCTTGTATTTAAATGAGTCTTTATAGGGGAAGAAGTAGTAAGGTGCATGTAAACACAGTACTCCTGGTGCTTCTGGTTGAAAATTTGTCAAAAAGTACATGTGCTACCCATCATTTGCATGTTATTTTCTAATTCTAGGTGACTGCAAAAAATAGAATTTTCTCCAACAGCACACCTACATGTAGCAATTATGTTAGTGATTAATGTCTGAGAGGATAGTTTTTGAGGGTGTGTGCACCAACATTACTATTGTGGCCATTGCCATGAGATCTTAGAAGAGATAATGATATTTCTAGGTGCATGCTAAACAGTTAATACTAAAGTCGACAAACTATGGAATTGGAAAGGAACTTATTAATACAGCTCCCTTATTTTCCAGATAATAAGAAAGAACCACTAAGACTTGACCAAGTTACAGAGCAAATCAGGGTCTGTAGAACCTTGTAGGCCAAACAATGGTACTGGAATGGTGGGATTGTGGGTCTCTTTCTTCTCCACATGGACTTTTCTTGCTGGCCTCTGTACCTGTATTTTCTTAGCCCTAGTTCTCTCTCTGGACTACAACAAATGAGAATCCTGATTTTTTTTCCCCCCAGGAAGATTTGAGGAGCATACAGTGGCTGCATATGCTCACTACAGAAGAAGCTGGCAATTGTAACCTTCATTCCTTTTGAATTAAAAAGTATTGTTCAAGGAAAACCTGTGCCTTCCCAAGAGTTTGTTTTATTTTAAGCCTAATTCTCATCTCATCATACCTCTCTAGTAACTAACCTTTTGCTACAAGGCTAGTTGTGGTCTCATCACATAATATCTAGCATCTCTCTAAGAAACTAAGAAATACTTGTCATAGTGGAAACATTTTCTTAAAAACTCAAGTAGTAAATAGTATCTTATCAATCTTGGGGAAATCACTAATTAATTTATAAAATCTAAAAGTGTGTTTATATATAAATACATCTGTAATATATAAACATGGGCTCATCCAGTCATTACAGATGATGCTTAAGGTCATTATAACTTCCATAGTCACTTTTCAGAAATTATCAGCTATTATCATTTTGGTGAGGATTCTTCCAGAATTACTTGTTGGCTATTTCTATGCATATTTATATCATAAAATACATGATTTCTTTGCTCTTTTAAAAGTTTATATTGTAGCATAGTGTACATACTTTTTGGGACTTTTCTTTTTCTTTTTCCTCCAAATATATTTTATGGAGATATTGAATATGTTAGTAATATACTAGATACATCATAGTTTCTTTAACACGTCCTCTATTTACAGACATTTAGGTTTTTTCTCAACTCTTAAGCATTATATAATGCTGTTAGAGTGTATATTCCCGTATGTGCCTCTTTGTTCTTATGTGCTGGTATCACTCTGGGTGTAAATAGAAAGCTGTCAAGTCATACAGTGAATGCAGTTTCTCTTGTTAGCAGGTGCCTTTATCACAAAGAATATGTATGAGAATTACAGGTCTCCCTCACTCTAGATTATTTTTAGTATTTAAAGAATTTGTTAGTGGTGATAAATTTGTGTTGCTCCTCATACTAAACAAATTGTTTTTGCTGCACACTATTACATATGATGTTTGATACAGATTTTAATAGAATGGGATATTCCCTATTCTTCCTGGTTTGTTAAGAGCTTTTTTGTTTTGTATTAATGAACACTAGAGCTTATTGAATTACTTTATTCTGCATCAACTTTGATGATCAAAATAATTTCTCCTTTAAATTTTTAATGTAGTGAATTACTGTAATAAGTTTCGCCATGCAAAAGCCATCTTTATGTTCTTTGAATAAACTGTAAATAGACATGATATATTAATTAGGTATCATGTAGCCATATACAATTTGCTAATATATTATTCAGGATTTTTGAATCTATGTTCCTAATAATCTTTTCTTGTTCAGTTCATGTCTGATTTGGATTTCAATGTCAGGGAAGTCTAAAAATGAAAGTTTGGATAGCTTTTTCTGTTTTTGATAGTTTGTATCTGTTGTTTAAAGTAAGGATTAATTTGTTTCCTGTAAGTTTGGTGAAACTGGAATAAAACTATGTTTATATAATGGGTACATATTAACCTGCTGATTTGATTTCTAGAGTGGCACTAAATTTTATCAGTGTTTCTTTTTTACTTCTTGAGCCAATTTTACTTATTTCATATTCTCCTAATATTTTCTTTCATTTAATCTCAGTGGCATGAGTTTGTAAAACAGACTCATTATTTTCTTATGAGACTGTTTAACGCTTTTTCTGCATCTTTAAATGTTATATTTGATATATTAATCTTTCAGATGTGCCTATTTTATTTTTTTGAAAGTACCAAAGTTAGCTCTTGTTTATTTCTAGTGTTTACATGCACGCCTGCAATCCCAGCACTTGGGACGCTGAGGCAGGGGATCAACGTGCGTTCGTAGTTAGTTCAGAGCTAGCTTGAACTAAGAGAGACCCTGTCTCAAAAACAAACATTATTCTAAAATCTATTGCCTGTGTTTCATTAGGGAAAATTTTTTCGCTCTTCTAGTTTGTTATCTATCTCTCATAGTATTGATTTTCCCTAAACTTTTGGTTGAGGAGTATCATCCTCCTAGAGATTCCCTGTTAGAATGTCTACTCATCCCAGCATTATTTGTAGAGCTGATACAATTTCTTTCATTTTTTTCTCACCACGAATCAAACTCAGGACCCTGTGCTTTCCAGGCAAGTTCAGTGCCACTGAGCTACATCCCTGGCCCAGAGCTGATACAATTTCAACTGACAGGTTGGGAGGTAGAAACCCTGCACTATAATACATATATTTTAATTACTACGTTTTTGCAACATGACTATATTGCTGTTCACTTAGATAAATTGGACAGATATGACTTCATGTGTGGCTTTGCTGCTGTGTCACAGAAATTAAATTGATAAAATGGGGACCACCAGTGTCAGTGCTGCGGGATGAAACAGGGGAGCAGGGAACGAAAGTTTATGAGGGTCCATAGATTTATAGGTTCATTTTTTCCTTGTGCCTCATCCATATCCTTAAACCGGCGTACAAAAGGGTTATCAAATGTCATTTAAAGGTAAAAGACATTAGTTAGACTAAGTTGGCTAGTCGGTCAGGGTAGTGTCAATTAGGAAGGGAAGGAAAGTTAATTTAAGGAATTACAATAACAATAACTAGTTATTGTAATTTATTGTAATTTATTTACAATAACTAGTTATTGGTTAATTTATGGGAAAATAGTTTCCAACAGTGTTACAACAATGAAAATGGATAAAATATTTAGGGACACATTGATGATAAGTATCAAATCCTTAAATGCATAAGTAGGATAGGCAATTCTGAGTTTCAAAATTTATTTCAAGAAAATAATGAATGCTCAAAGATATGTATGTGAAAATGTTTATTATAAAATTATTAATATGGGTTAATAAAATTAAGCATATAAAACCATTAGTAAGGAGGTGATTAGATCAGAATTTTCCCCAGTGCATACCCATACCCTAGAATTTGTGTTATTTAGAACATTCATGGGATTTTAGCATGTGAAAACTACCATGGCATATTTTGTTGTATAGATACATTATAAAATGCTGTACTTTTGAAATTCACAATTTTGAATTAGATATAAACAGTCCCAAATGCCCTGTAATTAAAGTACTCTAAAACTGCTATAACTTTGTTATACTCAAAACCAATCACGCTCAAAATTTGGAACATCCTGGAAGACTTTCTAGAAAAACATTATTCAGTAATTAGTGTCAGATTCATTCAATAAAATACTAATCACTAATTAACAAAGAATTAACAGGCATATTTATTGTCACAGAAAGTAATGTATTACACATAACCATATAAGTAACTATAAATGTATGTATTGTATATTAAACATGCATTACATATGTGTACATGTATAATTAATGTGTATTATACATTAAGTAAAATTAAAGATATAAGAATAATTCCATTTTGTAGAATATTATATCCATGTGACAAATTTATAGGTAAATTATGGCAGAATATGTATTAAAAAGTTAATGTGGTAAAGGAATTATGAATGCTTTTATTTTATTTTTGCCTTTATTGTTTTTTCTTTTAAACATTTTACACAAGAACGATACTAACTTATAGTGAGAACAAAGTATTTTCATTAAAAAAATGAAGGTTTTAAAAGATGGGACTAATTTTCTTCAGGGGTCTAAAATTTCATTATAAGAATTAAAAAATTTTGAATGACAGTAGCATTACTGGAATAATAAATATATAGCATATTGAACTTAAATAAGTAAGTTATATAATAAATATAATAAAATAAATTATAATAAAATAAATTATAATAAAATAAATTATAATAAATATATAATATAGTAAATTATACTAAAGGCAGGCCATATCTTTTATATGTATATTGGTCTGTTTTTAAATCTAAACAAGTCTACATTGATTTTTTTGCCTCAGGCATACTTGAATGGTTAATTAATCCACATTCAGTATTAATGATGAAAAGAAAATTGCAATATTCAAAAATATCTATCAGTTTACTTGTCTTTGAATGAACAGAAAAAGTATCTCTTCGTGCTTAACTAAATTAATTTGTTCCATTGAAACAATTTAGGCACCGTTACTAGCATTACTTGCTCCTTCACTCAGTTTACCCAAGACTGGGCAAACGTGATTTTGTTCTAAGGGCTCAGCCTCCGCCTCTGACTGTGCAGCACGCTTTTCAGCCTCCCTCCCAATGCTGTACTTTTTTTTCTTTTGCTAATGCTGTACTTTGATCCTGTCCTTCTGTTCTCTTGGCCAAATCCTTCTCTTCCTTTTGTGTTCCAAAAAGCTTATGCCATATAGGAGTCCTTTGAAGTCCAAGGCAAAGAAGAATTTGGATAACATGATTTTTCCACATCTGAGTTTTGTTTTGAAGACTTTGTTTTTCCTCTGTCCAGATGAGGTTTGCTGGGAACTGAATGTATTGTCGAGGCTCAGGTTGCAAACAGCTACAGGAAAATAACTTCAAGGTGATTCCGAGGTGATTTTCTGTGATGGAAGAACAGAAGGAGGGATGGATAAAATATGTTCTCCTTAAAAGTAACAGAAGAAAAGCCTTCCGTAATATCATGAATATCTTTGCTGAAGACTTCCAAACCCATAGGCCAACATAAGGAAATATCCCTACTGTTATTCATTCTTGATTTCTTATCTTGCTAAAAATGGAAACTTCTATTTTCTTAGCAGCTGGTGAATTTATTACATTATCTAGCCACTGTTGCCATTATTTAGCCATTTATCGTTTTGACTTTCTTTCCAGATAATTTCATTTTCATCTATAGAAGTCAAAAAAATACCTGTTAAGAAGTGTTTTATAATTTGTACACTTATAGAAAAAGAGATATTAGAAGGTTATATAATCCTTAATTTCAGTATAAATTACTATTTGAAACTAATACACAGTACATGACAAGTAAAGATGAATTGGTTGTAATTAAGTAAATTGAAATCCTGTCCATTCTGTTCTAATAGGTTTTTTTTTAGCTATACTTTCCTTCTTTTTCTACATTAGTATAAAAAATGCTTTCCTGGAACATTTTCATGTGTGTCATCAAAGAGATTTTCTAATGTCTAGACTAGTTGTACCATACTATTCTCCAGAAACCTTTGTCCTATTTGGAGACTATGTTTTCAAATAAAAACTACCTTTTGTTATAAGTTTTTTTGAAATGCTGGTTTGAGTGGGCAAACATTTATACATCAAACACCTGGGATTGGCATAAATTGTGTTTAAAAGCCACCAGATTTTATCCAACTCCCAAATAAATGTTACTCTGCTCTCTGTGGAGATAAGAATAAAAATACTTACAACAAAGTGTTCAGAACTTGATATTTAAAGTGATTTTTTTTAAATTTTGCTAAGGATAAGAGACAATTCTCTAAGGAGTAAATGGTAATTTTTTGGAAACATGTAAGGTTTCCTTTTGAGTAAGTTTGTGTCATTTGTAGTAGTCATGTCTTTCCTACATAGGAACAAATAGCCCATATACATGTACCAAAAACATTTCTGCATGAAAAAGTTATCAATGGGTGTGTTAATTGCATCTTATTAACTTGATAGGAGTGATGTTATTGTTTACTATTTATAATGTTGACAGTGTCCTGCCCTAAAGAATACTTGAAATTACTTCACAGGTGTTAAATTTTGTCTACTAGAGGCTACCTTCAAAAGTCACCGAAGTTGTGGGTAAAGCTAACTGTGGCTCCCTAGTAGACAAATCCTTACATCCTAGAAATTATTTTACCTTTGTATTTCATAATAACTTTCTCTTAGATCAAGAAATTGATTTTAACTTAAATAAGACAGATATAATATTTTAATGGTATTTGAAAGTAGTATTAAATCTCCTTAAATTGATTAATAAATAAGCACATAAATATAAAAGATAATTGCTAGAGAATTAAAAAAATATACATCATACAAAAATAGCCTTCTAATATGTGAGAAATAATTCCAAGGGTATTTGCTATTAATTGAATTTTTAAAAATGACCATGAACTTTAAATTATTACAACGTGGTTTATATCATGTTTTTCCTTTACTGATGTTACATTCCAGAACTATTTCCATATTGTAAATATTTTCATATATATTTACATACTTAGAGTACATGAGAAATAGGTCACAATTTAAAATATTACAGAAATTCAAAGCTTATATTTCACAGTTGAATGAAAAAGTAGTAAAAATTATATATTTATTTTGGTGTTAATATTAAAAACATAATTATTCATATGCCTGAGCATTATCTTTCTTTAACATAGGCTTTATAGCTGAGTTGTTTCCAAAAATAGAAAGAGCAACATAGAGGGAAAATTGAAGTTATGAGTTATGTAATTAATGAAGATACAACTTTATAGTCATGCTTAAGATGTCCCTGAATTAAAATGATGAAATTTCCTTACTGTCAATGAAGCTCAGCCACAATCCTTTCCAGACCTTTTCAGTCCATATTCAGAGCCTTTATTTGGATTCCCCAAAGCCCTAAAAATGAGATCAGCTTGTAGTACTTTTTCACTAGGGTTATCACTTGCATTTAAATTTTACCTAGAAAGTATTTTTCTCTAAAACAGCAAATCACTTTCAGTCTATTAAGCCTTTGACATTAAAAACTATTTTCTTCTAAAATTCACCTGAGGTGAGAAGTCAGAAAGAAGAACCCTTAAACAAAGCCAAAACCTTTAAAGAAGTATACATAGGGTTGCATTTAAAAATTATTAATCTGGTTTGGTGATGTGGTTTGGTGATAGAGCACTTGACTAGAAGGCAGGAGGTCCTTGATTTGTTCCATATGTCAAGCAAGCCACCGACGAGCCCCTTGGTTTAGGAACACATAAATTCTTCCTCCTCCAATAATACCACCAGGCCAGTCTAGATGTCAGGTATATATATATTTTTTTATTTTTCTGAGAATGCTTTTCTTTTTTTTCTGATTTATTTAACACATTTGAAAGACTGTTGTTTTTTATCCAGCAGTTCTATGAGTTTTGTAGCAGCAGAGTTTCCAGGTTATCTATTTTGACACATTAGAAATCTACTACATTTCAGGTTATCTCTTGTGCCATACTGGAAATCCACTAAAGTTTACACTTAAAAATTTCATTTGGGATATGCAGAGAAAAAATATATAAACTTATTTTTCTTATATTTGCATTCTTCAAAGAATAACACCATAATAGAAAGAAACTTGGTGATTTCTCTGAGATTTTTGATTGGTTTGCTTTTGCCTGAACTTCACTTTTAAAATATAACCCTTTTGTCTTCTTTCTTGTCTTGTAAATTTATATTGTTGCTATTTCAGAAGGAAAGTGTATACTTTAAAGAAAACAAGCAAAAGTATCTACATCTAGCTTGAGATCTATGTTATAGGAAAATTTCCTTTAATTCAGAAAAATAAGCTAAATAATAAGTTAAAAAAGCAACTATTTTCTAAAGAAGTAGAAGCCTGAAACCTCAAAATAATTTTCTTCTTTACACAAAACAGTAATTTGTAAACTCAATGTCTATAGTGTAAAACCTGTATAAACCTACTTTTTGAAAAATAGATGGCGTTCTTTTGATAAAAGATTTTATATGTATTCTTTTCTTCATTATTATTTGCTTCTGTAGTTAAGTATCATTTTATAAACAAAGTCATGAGAGAGGGTTTAAAGTCATCGCCTTTTCCAGAACACATGCACCTGCACACATAATCCCCAGTAATGAATGTCTAGGGAAAAAAAATCATTCAAATGATTCATTTGTGAGGAATTTCCACCAAAAGTTTTTCCTCTTTACGCATCTCCTCTTTTCTAGTATCCCTACATTTTTCACATTTTCCAGAAAAAGATGTCATAGTTAATGTTGATAATAGGGTCAAAATACTAAGTCTAATGGAGATAACTAACAAAAAGAACTCAATCCAAACATATTTTGGAAATCAGAGTACAAAGAAATATTTTCAAAGGATTTAAATTGTAGCTCTAGTGTAGTTATACAGAGGTATAGATATAATGTTACTAATAAAAATACCAAGGAGATATGGCTTATCTCGTAGAGAAAAATGTTTTGACCCAGTAATTCATACTTGAAATGCCATAGCCAATTGGATAATGTGCATAGCAACTGAAGGTAAGAAAATCTGGTTGCTTCGCCATAGTGAAAATATCTTATATTAGAGTGGTTCTTATACAATTTATACAATCTTTTCATTTATTTTCTCAAAAAATTAAAAGTGGTTTTATCTATATTTTGGAAATGGGAAAAGAGAGATTCTGGAAGGTTAGAAGCATTCTGTTGTGGTCACTAAGTAAATGGTAGGGCCATGTCTGTGTCCCAGGCTTGTCTAAACCCAAAACCTTTGCTCTTTTCTCTGACCCATGCTGCCACCATCTTGCAATAAATAGCAAGTGTTACTAATGGTTGGACAATTGAATCAGTGGCTGGGACTGATTCTTGAGAGGGGAATCTTCATCCATGTGTTTGTTCTCCCAGCCACAGTCATGTTCAGTTTTGCCAGCACTTGGACTGTTCTGTATGTGGCAGTGGGAAATATGAGTTGTGACTTTACTGAGTACCAGGGTAGAAGATGGGCCAAGAAGTTCACCCAAGGCTTTAATTTCTGGATTTACATGGTGGAGAAAAAATGATCCATGGGAATATGATGTCTCCACATTTGAATGGCATAGACTAGTGACTCAGATTTTTAGCCCACTCCCAACTCTTATTCTATCTCTTGGAGAAATTCCATCACTGCCTGCCAGTATATTCTGAGAAAAATGCAACTAATTGTGCAAGTGGAAGGCTGAGCTGTGAAAGCTGAAGACCCTTTCTGTGAAGGGCTGTGTAATGCAGCAGCTAAGAGTTACTTCTTGAGTCTGGGTTCTGCATCTGTCACTGCTGCTTTCTACCTCTGTGACCTTGATGTTTCTTAATGCTTTAGGAATTTTATCTATAGGATGGCAACTATCACAATACCTCATAAATCCATTGTCAATATACATGAGTTATTTTCAGTAATGTGCTTTCATTGGTGCTTGACATAGCACATGCTATGTGTTTGATATTGTTTAATATTGAAGAACTTTTTCTTCATTAACAAAACAAAAAATTAGTGGCACAGCCTATCTTTATGATGACTGGAGAATGCTCAAAAATATAGTGAGAGCATGCTTGTGTTAAATATATGCAGATTAGACCAGCTGCCATTGTACCAGCACAGGCAGAATTGTCCCGGGATGACTGGAGCCCTGCTCAGTCCAGCTCACCATGCCCACTTGCAACCAGGAGAGGGTGAGGACCCCCTGGGCACGCCCACTGGCCACCAGCATAGCCACGTGGGTGCCTGCAACAACAGGCCCGACCCCCAAACCCCACCTCTGGCCTCTTGGCTGTGAAGCTACCTGGTCCCACACTACAGAGGCACAGGGGGACATAAAGGCCACTGTCCTGAGTTGCAGAAGTGAACAACAGAGAGAGGGCCTTTTTCAGGCTCCCTGATGAAAACTGAAGCCCACTGGAAAAGTGACGAGAATCTCTGCAATAAAGGCACACCAAACCACCGTACTTGGTAAGGTGGAGGGATCATCACCTCCCATCAAGCTGGACTATCTTTAGGGGAAAGGCAGCTGGAACCTACAATAGAAACTTGCAGAGTTCAACTGTGCAGGAGAACAGGGAGCTCAACTAGGGACTTGCAGCCAGAAATCTGTCTGAATCTCACAGGTTGGTGACTGGCTTATTGAGACTCATTGACTTGTAAATGCACAATGCTGCCCACATTGTCTATTGTGACAGCAGAGACATACCCTGAAGGAGGGCCTTCATTTTTATCTTTTATTTGTTATTTTCAAAATTACCACTATTTTTTTTTGCTCTTTTTTTTTTTTTTTTTTTTGGTACCAGGGATCAAACTCAAGTCCTTGTGCTTTTTTGCTCTTATTTTTATTTTCTTTTTCTTTTTCTACTCTTTTCAAATTTTTATTTTTCTCTTTTTTCTTTCTTTTCTCTTTTCTTTCTCTATCTCTCTCCCTCACTCCCTTGCTGTCCCACATTGTTCTTCATCTCCCTTTGTGTTCCTGTTCTGGCCCTAATTCAGATTTCGTCTTTATTTTTCTTTTCTTCTCTTTCCTTCTCTCACCTATGTCCTCTGGCCTCACTGCTAACCTTCCCCTATCCTTCTACCTACCTATCCCTCCCTCCCCAACTCCTTCTAACTCCCCATCCTGAAGGGTAAAGTTGCTATATTGAAGAGTTTATTCACTATAAACATATGTTGAGTTGGTCCTTGATTTTGATTTAATTCACACAGTTAAAGGTGATAGATTAATAACGACCACAAATTGTCATTTTCTAAGAGGTACTTGATGCTATGGTGTTGCTGACTGTATCACTTGGGCTAAGGTGTTGTGATTGATCTAATCAGTTGGCCTTCCTGGTATAATGAAAGTGAGACAGCCTCAGAGCCATTAGAGACTCAAAACCTAAAGACCTGCTATAACTGGAAGACACCTCTGAGAAGAAATCATTTCATAAGTGTTCTAAATACAAGCAACAAAGATACTTACAATAAGCAACTTCGAAGTATCAACCCAGGAATTAAACCAAGGACAGTACCAAAAACAAAAATGAGAAGACATTTAAGTAAGGCACAAATTCAGACTTCCACATCACAAAAGGCAAATTCTGGGGGAAATGAGGTGGAAAAGTCTGATAATCAACCACCTGGACACCCTGAACTGATAGCACAGGAAGTAACAAAACTGATGAATGAGGCTCTAGACAAATTCAAAACAGAAATAATCTCCCAGATAACTACAGAGATAGTGAACAGAGTGGAAGACATGATTAGAGGGTCTAGAACAGAAACAGATAAAAAAAAAAATAGATGAGCTCAGAAACATGCTGGAAGCCATGAATGCCCAGCATAAGAAAGAAATGGAAACCATGATCACCCAACATAAGAAATAAATGGAATCCATGAAACAGATTCAAACAGATATTCAGGAGATTAAAAACTCCATTGAAAGCATGCACAGCAGATTAAGGGAATCTGAAGATAGAATATCAGATGAAGAAGACAGAATTGAGGTTAAGGACCATGAAAACAGAGATTTCTTAAAAATAGCAAGGGACCACAAGAAATCAATCCAGCAAAGATGATGCAAAGAAGAATAACATGAGACTGATAGGAGTCTATGAAAAAACAGGAGAAAGTACAATTGACATAAAAACCTATTCACAGAAGTAATAGTAGAAAACTTCCCAGAGGTGGAGAATTGGACATACAGATAAGTGAGGCATATAGAAATCCAACTATCCATGATCAAAAAAAATCTACACCTAGATATATAATAGTCAAGATCCCAGAAACCCAACAGGAGAACAAAATCCTACAAGAAGTTAGAGAAAAGAAACAAATCATCTATAAAGGAAAGCCCATCAGAATCACAGCAGATTTCTCAACACAAACCCTCAAATCAAGGAGAGCCTGGAATGAAGTATTTCAAGCCCTAAAAGAAAATAACTTCCAACCAAGAGTGTTGAATCCTGCAAAATTATCTTTCAAAATTGATGGGGATATTAGATACTTCCATGACAAAGAACACCTGAGAAGTTTCATGAACACCAAACCAGCACTCCAAACAATTCTAAGCAGTATCCTAGAAAAGAACAATGAAGGTCACAACTCCATGAGGCCCAACAGAGGGAAACTAGTAGGCAAGGAAAGAAACTAAAGGGAAAGAGGGAAAGAAAATAAGAAATAAAAGAATCAACAATAGTAAAACATCATGACAAGAATGAGTCAATATCTATCAATTGTAACTATCAACGTTAATGGCCTCAACTCACCAATCAAAAGAAATAGACTGACAGAATGGATTAAGAAGAAAAATGCAGCAATATACTGTATACAAGAAACACACCTAACTCAAAAGGAAATCCATAGACTGAAAGTAAAAGGATGGAAAACAGTTGTCCATGTGACAGGAACCCAGAAAAAAACCGGCGTAGTAATCTTATTTGCAGACAAAGTAGATTTCAAACCAAAACTCATTAAGAGAGACAAAGATGGTCACTACATCCTTGTGAAGGGAACAATCCAAGGGGAAGAGATGACAAACCTAAATATATATGCACCAAATATGAATGCCCCAACTATACAAAACAAATATTAATGGACATGAAAAACCAAATAAGCACTAATACAATTGTAGTGGGGGACCTCAATACCCCACTATCACAAATAGACAGATCATCTAGACAAAAAATTAGCAAAAAAATTCAAGAACTGAACCAAGCTATTGAACAAATGGACTTAATAGATGTTTACAGAGTGTTCGACCCCACAAAATCAGAATACACATTCTTTTTGGCTGCACACGGGTCATTCTTCAAACTAGACCACGTGCTAGCTCATAGGACTTGTCTAAGTAAATGTAAAAGAATTGAAGTTACCCCCTGTATATTATCAGACCATAGTGCAATAAAATTGGAGATCAATAAAATAAGAAACTGCAAAACTCCCAGAAACATGGAAATTGAACAACACCATCCTGAACAACCAATGGGTCATAGAGGAAATTAAAGAAGAATTTAAACAGTTTCTACAAGTGATAATGCCAGTACAATATACAGGACACAATGAAAGCAGTTCTACATGGGAAATTCATAGCAGTGAATGCCCATATTAAGAAAACAGAGAGAACTCAAATCAACAACCTAATGCAGAACCTCAAGCTCCTAGAAAAAGAAGAGCATAACAAACCCAAAGGTCATAGAAGAGAGGAAATTCTAAAGATCAGAGCAGAAATCAATGCAATGGAGACTAAGAGAATGATACAAAAAAATCAATGAATCGAAGAGTTGGTTTTTTGAAAGAATAAATAAAAGTGATAAACCTTTCACCAACCTTATTAGAAAAAGGAAAGAAAAGGGCTCAAATCCATGCAATTAAGAATGAAAAAGTTGAAGTCACAACAGACCCAGCAGAAATCCAGAGGATCATCAATAACTACTTTGACAACCTATACTCTAATAAAATGGAAAACAGAGAAGAAGCAGACAGATTCCTAGATACATACGAATTGCCAAAGTTAAATGAAG
Organism: Heterocephalus glaber; assembly: GCF_053883595.1. Lineage (NCBI taxonomy): Eukaryota > Metazoa > Chordata > Mammalia > Rodentia > Bathyergidae > Heterocephalus > Heterocephalus glaber. Next base: position 16,643,272 of record NW_028258156.1, on the reverse strand, counting down.
ATATAGATATTCTAAACACATCAATTACAATGAGTGAAATTGAAAATGTAATAAAAAATTTACCAACAAAGAAAAGCCTAGGTCTTGATGGCTACACTGTTGAATTCTACAAGACATTTAAAGAAGAACTATTGCCATTACTCTTTAAACTCATCAAGGAAATATAAAGGGAAGCAGGGCTTCCAAATTCATTCATGGAAGCGAGTGTTACTTTGATTCCAAAACCAGCAAAAGACCCAACCCAAAAAGAGAACTACAGACCAATCTCCCTTAGGAACATAGATGCAAAAATCCTCAACAAGATACTGGCAAAAAGAATACAGAGGTTCATTAAATAGATCATACACCCTGACAAAGTCAGATTTATCCCAGGGATGCAAGGATGGTTCAACATTCATAAATCAATAAATGTAATACACTATATTAACAGAGTCAAGGACAAAAATCATATGATCATCTTAATAGATGCAGAAAAGGCATTTGACAAAATCCAACACCCATTCATGATAAAAACCTTATAAAAATTGGATTAAAAGGTGTTTATCTCAACCTGATTAAGGCTATCTATGAAAAACCAATAGCCAACATCATACTAAATGGTCAAAAACTGAAAACTTCCCTGGTAAAATCAGGAACAAGACAATGATGCCCACTATCACCATTTCTGTTCAATATAGTTCTCAAAGCATGAGCCACAACAATTAGAAAAGAGAAAGAAATAAAAGGAATAAAGATAGGAAAGGAAGAAGTTAAACTGTCATTATTTGCTGATGATATGATACTTTTACATAGAAGACCCAAAATACTCTGCCAAAAGACTTCTATACTTAATTGACAGATTCAGTAGAGTTGCTGGATATAAGGTCAACACTCAAAAAACAATAGCCTTCTTATGCACAAATAGCAGACTCAGTGAGAGAGAAATTCGGGAAACAATTCCTTTTATAATAGCATCCAAAAAAATGAAATATCTAGGAATCAATCTAACAAAGGAAGCAAAAGACCTCTACAATGAAAACTACAGCCCCCTGAAAAAGGAGATCAAGGAGGATATAAGAAAATGGAAAGACATCCCTTGTTCCTGGGTAGGAAGAACCAATATAGTGAAAATGGCTATACTTCCAAAACTGCTTTATAGATTTAATGCAATGTTGATTGAAATTCCAACAATATACTTCACAGAACTAGAGAGACAATCCAAAAAAGTCATTTGGAACCAGAAGAGACCTAGAATAGCTAAAGCAATTCTACAATCCCCAACTTGAAACCACAGTACAAAGCTACTGTTATAAAAGCAGCATGGTACTGGCAAAGAAACAGACCTGAGGATCAGTGGAATAGATTAGAAGATGCAGAAACAACTTCAGACATACTCAGACACCTCATCTTTGACAAAGGAGCCAACCACCATAATTGGAGGAAACAGCCTATTTAATAAATGGTGTTGGAAAAACTGGATTTTAACGTGCCAAAGATTAAAACTAGACCCATACCTATCACCATGAACTAAACTGTGATTGAAGTGGATTAAAGATCTAAATATTAAGACAAACACTAAACTTGCTGGAAGATAAGTTAGGTAGAACTCTTGAAGACATTGGCATAAGAAAAAACTTTTTGAACAAAATCTCAGTATCATGGGAAGTAGCACAAAGAGTCAACACTTGGGATCTCATCTTATTAAAAATCTGCACTGCAAGAGAAACCACCAACAGAGCTGAGACAACCTACAATGTGGGAAAATTTTTTTAGTAGCTATGCCTTAGACAAAGTACTACTATCAAGAATACATAAAGAACTGAAAAAAAATCAGACCCCTCAAATTCAAAAACCCAATTCAAAAATGGACATCTGAAATGAACCAACAGTTCTCACACAAAGAAGTAAAAGCAGCAAATAAATATATAAAAAAGTGTTCAACATCACTGGTCATTCGAGAGATGCAGATGAAAGCAACACTGAGATTTCACCTTACCCCAGAAAGAATGGCTGCTATCAAGAAATCAACCAATAACAAATGCTGGCTGGGGTGTGGAGAGAAAGGAACCCTTCTCCATTGTTGGTTGGAGTGCAGACAGGTGCAACCACTGTGGAAATCAGTATGGAGATACCTCAAAGAACTAGGACTAGAGGTCCTATTTGACCCAGCTATTCCCCTGCTGGGTATCTTCCCAAAAGAATTAAAAGAATCATACTACAGCAATATATGTGCACCCATGTTTATAGTGGCACAGTTTGTAATAGCTAAATCTTGGAAACAGCCCAAGTGCCCATCAACTGGAAACTGGATAAAGAAGATGTGTTTTTTAATAAAATGGAGTACTACTCAGCCATAAAGAATGAGAAACTAGAGTTATTTATAGCTAAATGGATGCATATTGAGTCCATCTTCTTAAGTGAAATAAATAAGACACACATGTGTAAATACCGAATAGTTTCTCTAGTGTGAGAAATTGAAAGTGTAAATAAGGGTGAAAATGATTAAAATGAATAATTGATAATTTGAAATAGCAAGAAAAGGTCCAAAGGAGTAGTGGTAGTAGGAGGGGGAGGGGAAAGGAAAGAAGGGAAAGGAAAAATTATGAGAAAAGAACAAAAATGGAAAGGAAGTCTATGTAAATAGGGAAGGGTGGAGGGGGTGAAGGGGGCACAGGGAATGGGGAAAAAATAAGAACCAAGATACATCTTGTACAGGTACAAGCACCCAATGATAAATGTAAATGTATTGTATACCTAAAATGGACCAATAAAAGAATTTAAGGAAAAAATATATTCAGATTACTGCCTATGGGAATAGGAATATCATGTATAAATCAGAAGCATGTTTATGCACCTAATCAGTAAAGTTGCCTATGGAGAGTCATTTGCAGTGGCTGAAGTAGGACCAACAGAATGTTCGGGATGATTTACTGATAGTTTATTAAAAAAAACTTTTATGGTTTAATAAATCATAAAAGAAGTATGTATTGGTTCAAACACTTCAAAGATTATCAGTTTATCATGCTAAAGTCATATGCTAGGAGGATCAACAAGAGGAACTATGCTTTTGTGATCTTTGGATTCCTATTTAAAAGTCAAAGGTGGTACTATTAAAAAATACATTAAAAAAAAAAGAAGTCCTAAATTTTCATGTTCCTGTTTACTCAGTCATATGAGCACCAAGTGAGGGGAGCAGTGAGCTTGAATCCAGCTCTGCCATATGCAAGATGAATGATCTTAGATGCTTTATATTTCACTGTACTATTTCTGCACATGCAAAATACAACTTAGGATAATGCCTAGTCCATGGAATGGTCTTATGAAGTAAATGAAATAGTCTGCGTGGAGGGATTTTATGGTTTACATCCGGATGTCCCCTAAAACCTCATGCAGTCATAGGTAGGGCTTTGGGGAGGGGACTGGATCATGGGGGCGTGATACTCAGCAGTGATGAGTCCCTGATGAGTTCATAGCTGAATGTGAGGTTGGGAGGTGCAGCCTGGCAGGAGGAGGTGGCCACTGGGGGTATGGCCTGGAAGGGTGTGTCTCTCTCATTTCTCCCTTGAGCTCTCTCTGCTTCCTGCCTCCACACTGTGACCAATTCTCTGCCTTGTTCCTCTGCCATGCTGCCCTGCCTTGGAGCCAGCTGACTATGGACTGAAACCTTTACAAACTGTGAGCCCAAATCAATCTTCCCTCCTTTAAGTTGTGTCAGGTAATGTGTCTCAGCAATGAGAAAATAACTAAGACAAGGGCCTAGATCTGTATACAAGATATTTTAATTCTTTAAATGAATTGCTTAATTTCTCATTTGGAGAGTAGATTCTCTCAAAAGTTTATATTGTAACAAGGAGATGTAATTATTAATTTGTCTTTTAAAAAAATACTTAAAATTCTTATAAAATAAATACAAGCTTACAGAAACTTTGAAAACAGAAAAGATTAAAAAGAAGAAAATACTAATACCCCACCTTCTAAAAACAATCATTGTTAATATTTTTGATGTCTTTTGTCACATCAGGAGAATGAAGAACCCCAAATCTGTATCTCAGGCCCTTACATTGATACTGAGCTCCTCCTTGTATCCTGGACTTCTCCATCTGGGTGTCTCACAAACATATCAACCCAGCCTGTCCAGAATTGAACTCATTAGTGTTTTCCCCAAAATGCTCCTCCTTCTTCCACAAGTAATGTTTCTTTGCTGTTCCCAAGACAGAAAACTGGGCATCAATCTGGATTTCATTTTCCCTCTTAAACTACCCTTACCCTGAATTCAACTGTTATACTGCATCTTCTGAATGATGTCTCCCTAATCTAGTTCATAACCAGTTTTTAATTTCTGCTTACAATCCCCTCCCCTTTCCTTGACTCTCTCTCTAAGTACTGAGGATTGAACCCTAGGCCTTCACAATGAGCTACATCCTCAACCCTTTCTTGAACTTTTATTTTGAGACAGAGTCTCACTAAATTGCCCAGGCTGGCCTGGAACTTACTGTTTTCCTGCTTCACAGATTACAGGCACGTTCACTACATGTGTCTTCTGTCAATTCTTCAACTGTACCCCCTGCCATTCTAATCCACTCACAGCACCACTCATGAACGATCAGTGTTGATATTTTGTTCACCAGAGCTCCTGTCCCCATGACATATCTCGTTATCCTTTAGAACTCATTTTTGTATTCCCCCTTTACTGAAGCCTTTCATGATGTCTCTCATTCTGCCCTCCCTTGGAAGGTTTTGGCCTCCACTAGTTTGTGCCTTTGCCATTCTGTGTGCCCACACCTAATACAGAAGTCACTGGGCCACTGTAATGATTGCTCTATGGTGTCCTCCAGCCCTTCCCTGAGAGCAGGATTGTATTTTATTCGTCTGTTCATCTGCATCTCCAGCAGGGAAAGAAATTCTTAACAGGTGGCTAATTAATATTGTTGAATTTCTTAATGGGAAAATAAGTGCATTTGTGATTTAAAAAATACATGAGTTTTCATGGTGAATTCATAGGTATTTTCATGGGAAAATAATTGAGTCTGTGATTTTTAAAAAGTAACACAAAATTTAAACAATAACTATTCTGCTTTAGTAAAATGTTTTCTCTCTTTTAGAATCCAGAACACAATTGGAGGTGTTAACAACAAGGAACTATCTGTTCCAAACTTCACAGAGTTTGAATGTCTTTGAACCTTCCAAATCCCAAATGTCTTTGAAGCTCCCAAATCCTCTATTACAGATGAGATATTAGAATTATCTTCATTGTCTTATAGTGTCCTGATTTCCTATTGAACCGTTAAATTGAATTGTTCTAGATATGATGGGTTGAGGATATTCTTTCCTATCATTTACTCCTTCATTTTATTTATTTATCTGTCTCCAAAATTCTTACCACCCCTATTTCCTCCACAAGCTTAAACTCTTTAAAATAAACTGTATTGAGCAGGGTTCTCTAAGGAGACAGGAGCAATAGAGATAGGTTTTTTCATTTACTTGTTTATTTATTATAGAGAATTGGTATATGTACTTAAGGAAATCGGAGTCCACCATCAGCGAGCCAATACACTCATTCAAAGACCATCAGGCAGGAGGATTCTCTATTACTCTGGGGAAGGTCAGCACCTTGTTCAATTTAGGCTTTCACCTAACTGAATGTGGCCTGTTCGCATTTTGTAGGGTATAGTAACCCCCTTTACTCAGTGTATGGATTTAAATTTTAATCATATCCCAAAACATCCTTACAAAAATACCCAGGATAATGTTTGACCAAGTATTTGGGAACCTCGTGGTCAGATTGCCATATAAAATTAATCATCATACCATAGTCTCTGAAAAGTTCCTTTGGCCTTTCCTCTATTGCTTTTCTTTCAAAGAATCTTTTATTTCCCTTTATGTCTTTTTTTTCCTGGATCTATCATAGTATTTGCTTATAGTAGAAGAATAAGAATTAATAAATGTTGATTGAATGACAACAAAAGATTTAGACTAAACTCTAAATAAGAGATTGTCCCTGTATCTTAGGGCACAAGGGTCCCTAAATCCCAGGACACAGACTGGTACTGGACCATGATTTGTTGGAAACCAGGCAGTCAGAATGAGATTCTAGGGTAGACTGGACATAAGCAACACACTTTGGGTGTCACTGTTTCCCATCACTGCCATATGGGACTGTCTAGTTACAGGAAAAAGCTCAGGAATACCCCTGAGTCTGCATTATGGTGAGTTGTATAAATATTTCATTATATATTACAATGTAGTAATAATGGAATAAGGTGCACAGTAAATGTAATGCACTTGAGTCATCCCCAAAGCATTGTCTCCCTCCTAACCTGCAGCCCAAAGAACAGGAAACAGTCCCTGGGGCCAGAATGACTGGGCATTTTACTTTTCTAATGTTAAAAAGCAAAAGCAACCCAAGCATTTGGTGGTATATGGAAAGCAGAGATAACAGGGGAGGGCGGAGGCAGGCAGGAGCCTCACGGAGTCAGGGCTCTGAAAGGTGACAGTGTCACAGGATGAGGAGGCACACAAAGCTCACTTTCTGTGGAGGCTGAGCTTCCGAAATGTGTAAACTAACTGCTCTCCCATGGAGCCTTTCTCAGAAACACTGTCCTTTTCCTCATGCGCTTTACCAGATAGTGTCAAGGTGTTGTAACAAAGGGTGTAAATATTCAATCCTGTAAAGAATCCTTTCTTTTTCTCTTACCCAATAACTTTTCTTTTTTGTTCAATTGAAAGATATTTCATGGAAGGGATCAGAGTTTTTCAGTCTTTATCTTGCCTCTTTGATGAATTTTAACATCTTAGCTATTCTCAGCAGTCTTCTCTGTTTGTTTTTTGTTGTTGTTCTTCCCTGATTAACAGCAGAAGAGTAAGATTATTTTTATTTTCTATACTTTCCTATAAAGGAGGCAGAGGCTGTCAGAACAGTTTTGAATGAGTGAAAGGATATGTGCAATCCTGGTACTGCTAGGCTCTCCCCTGTGCAGGTGTAGCAGTTCTAAGTTTGAAGAGAAGAGAGCAGGTAGGTAGGATGACCCCAAAGATCTGTCTCAGGGAATTAGTAAAACTCTCAAGAGCAATTGCCGTGACTTCAAAGTTCGTAGTACTCAGGCATATACTCTGAAAATGCTTTCCTGAGTGGCTGCTTTCTGTATAAACTTCCAGTTTTTCAAGGGAGTTGTGGGGTACAAGTAATTTTAAGTAAAGCTTGCCTTAGAATTTCACAAATTGAAAGGCCATTCTTTTTCAATTAAATTTCTTTGTTGGCCCAGGTCATACCTAATATGACTTAAAAGTAAATAAAATAACTGCTATTAACATACATTTATTTTTGAAGATGCTTCATCAATGTGAAACAATCCAACTTATTTTCATAAGCTCTTATTATAAACAAACATAGGGGCATTTAGAAGAGCTGAGTATAATTTCTTTTTGCCAAGACACATACTTATAGAACATGCCTTCTGCAAACACAGTAATTAATTCAAATTAAGTTCTTGGCAACTCTTCCTAACTAGATGAATTATATTTTAGAATATATTATTTTAAAGCTTTATGCCTCTACTGGTATGTGCACCATTTAAAAATACACAATTAGCAATAATCATGCCTTGGATAAATTTCATTGTTTATGATATTGCCACTGTGCAAAGCTAAAATTAAACAAATAGATTAATTTTTATAAATACAGACCATACAGATAGCTCTCTCTATATTGATTCCAATATAAATCATCTCTAGCAGCTTAGAAGGCCCCTTTATGCCTGCCTCTGTGTCGTTTTCCCTCACCAAGGGTGGCCATTATGACCTTTACCACCAGGAGTTAATTTTTCCTATATTTGAAATTCATGTAAGGGGGTTTGTATATTATTTCCTCTTTTGAGGCTATCTTCCTGCCCCCAACATTAGATCTGTGAGATTCAGTTAAGTTGTGTGCAGAAAGAGATTGTTGTTTTTCATTATTTGGCAGCATAAATATTTTCAACAATTTATCAATCTACAATTGATGGACATTTGAGTCAAACACAGTTTTGAACAATTATAAATAAAGCTGTCTACATTTCTGTGCATGACTTTTAAAGGAGAAAAGAGCTCATTGTTGTTGAGTATACTCCCAGTCCTAGACTTGCTAAGTTATAGTATTTTTAGTTTTAACGTATAATGCCAAACAATTTTTTTAAATGGTTGTATCCGTTGTCACTCCTATCCCCTATACACATAGTACTTTTAGTTGCTCTACACTATGGCTTTGTATTATCAGTTGTTTTCTTGTTAAAGTTCTGTTTTGTGTTTCTTGATGTATAATTAAACCTTAATTTGTGTTTCTTTGGGGATTAGTATGTTGAGGACAGTTTTATATGCTATTGGCCATAATCTTTGATAGTCATAATCATTCAAAATTTCTTTTTGTCCTTAGTTATGATCCCTATTATGATAATCTCTTTTATGGCTTATATCTAGATGTCCCCCCAACGCCACATATGCTTATAGGTGGGGCTTTGGGGAGTGACTGGATCATGGTGTATGATACTGGACCATGGGTGTGTAATACCAGATTAGTCCACTGATTGGTTTAGTATAGTTCTGAGTGTGGATGATGGATTTACTGAAGAGGGAATGCCCACCCTGGGTGTGGGTATCTTGCAGCCTAGATAGAATAAAAAGGGAAAGAAGAAAGAAGTCTTGCTGCTTCTTGCCTGCTATGCTGTGGAATATTTCTCTGCTGCCAGACAGTTCTGTCTTAGAACCAGCTGACTATGGACTGAAACTTATACAAATTGTGAGCTAAAATAAACCTTTCTTCCTTTGACTTATGAGTGTCAGGTATTTTGTCCCAGAAGCAAGAAAGTAACTAAGACAATCTCTTAATATTCTTGTCATTTTTCTTTTAAACTATTCTTTAGTTAAATCTAGATTTGTTGAATATAGAAATCACTTCAAGATGGACCTTCTAATATCTGAGTATAGAATCAAAGTGTTAGAACAGGAAATGTAGTCTGACTTTTACTAGTTTTTGTTATTATTGCTTTTATATAGGATTCAGGGACATAGTTAAATTGACTTTCTTTGTTAAAATAAACAAAAACAAGGGAACAGTTTGCTTTGCTTTCTGTATATCTTTGTGGTAAAATTTTGTGAATGTATACACTATATCAGAGATGGTACATTACTTTTACTATCATGGTTAAATGCACATTAAGATTGGAATGTGTTGCTTTCAGACATAAAGAGTTCCCACCACTAAATGTATTCAAGAAAAAAAAATCAATGATCATCAGTCTGAGAATTCAATGGATTTTTAAATTTAAGTGTACATTTGACTAGCTTATACTATTTTCTTTAAACTATAAGGTAATTTTTTAAGGGTTCTTTTGGGAGATAGGCTATGTAGTCCAGGCTGGCGTTGAATTCATGGCAGTCCTCTTGCATCAGCCTCCCGCCTCAGCTTCCCGAGTGCTGGGATTATAGGCATGTGCCACAACACCTGTTATAAGGTAATTTATTTTTAAAATATAAAAATTCTTTTTTATGACACAAAAATATCATTTATGTACCTTTAAAAATACCTTTATATTCATTAGCTCACTTGATCTTGACAACTTGAGATAATATGCCATAAAATTTTTATTTCTTTTTTATGGTTGAAGAGAACAGAGCTCTGAAATTTTTCCATTGGGTTAGTTATATAATAACAGCTTCCCGTACAATGGTCTTAGTTCTCAAATATTGCATTTTGGGAGCTGGAATTTATAATCCTAAGGAGCAGGGGTAGCAAATAGACCTCCAGATACAGGTGCTAAGGGGTTGCTCACATGCTGTTCATTAAGTATATAATTTGTGCATATATATATTCACTTGGATGATTTATAGGAGATGAAATTTAGTGTCGGTGTGGGATTATGTACAGGACATAATATAGGGTGAAAATTAGAAAGTGTTAGCTGCAACAGGGTTTGGGTTTACATGAGGATCCTAGGAGCTCAGGAAGAATCAGACTGATTGATAAAGAAATTAAAGAATATATGGTTAAGAGAGAATGAGTGCAAAAATTGGTATTGTTAGGTTAATAATATCTCATGAGCATCCCATTAGTTGCATATTATGGCTGAGAGTGAAACAGAAGAGCAAGTTTAGCCATATACTTGAAAAATTCTTAGTATACATATTCTGTATGTCATTTGCCCAAAGTTAGAGTATAAATATCACTGATGAATCCTTAGCAGCATAAAAGGTAAAGGGATATAGCCATTTATCATTCAGCAAAAATACTGTCCTTATACAGACTTTTAGTATATGTGCTGCCGAAGCGAGCACTATACACACTTTCAAATTATTTCTTTGCATTAACAAATTCTTAGATCTTCCCTATGAGCAGGGAAATGTTTCGGGCTTATGTTTAATTGTAAATCTGTTTTCCCCAAGAAAAATTTTTGTGCTTTCTATATGTATTGAAAACCAGATGGAAAATCCTGTTCATTTTTTTTTTTTTTTTTACTATGTTAGTATAGCTGGTGTTTTATCACTTGCCAACTCATGGCCACCTGTGGCTCTGTCTTGGCAGCTGTGTGTTTAACAGGCCAGACATTATGTTCACAGGAAGGGCCTCCTGAAGCATAACTAAAAAGGAAATAACTCACAAGACTCAGGTTCTGATAATAAGGATTTGCTGAATACATAATTTGGTGTATTTTGCTTTGAGCAGACACACTATCCATGCTTTGGTTGGCATCACTGCCAAAGATTTTTGTACACAATTAGTTGCAACTCCTTTGATTTTTCCACACAGGAAACTCAGCACAGAACAGTCAATCCTCTAAAGACGTACCTTCTCTCTTCCTATTGTTTTCATTCTGTTACACTCTAGCTATTAAGATATTGATGGACCAATAGCTGAGGCCTAGGGCCCCTTAGGAGTGTAACATTCATAGTCTTAAGGCTTCCCTAGATTTAGTTCCAAAGGCCTTTCATCATCATCTAAGATGCCAGATATGCCCAGATGACTCCATAAATAATTTGACCAGAGCATGGAAGCAATAAATAAATGTGCAATTGGTTAGCTCTTCTAGAAGATTCAGATACCCCATTTTCCTGTATTTTTGTTGGTCAGAAATATGTCTTTGTTTTTAAAAGACAAAAATAGTTCCTTTCAAATTTTGAATCCCTGTGCTAAATGTGGACTCCCTTCTAACAGAATATAATTGACCATTTAATTGAGGACAAGACTATGAGCAGTTGGGCCTTACTTATCCCCATCTGTAAAATGAATGGGTTAGAGAAATGACCTCAAAACTTCTTAATCTGGTGTGCATATGGTATTTACTTGTGGAGCTGCAGGAAATGCTGTTGCTTATTCCTACCTCATTAATGGTCCAGTCTGGTGCAAAGCCTGGGTAGAATGAGAACTTCGCTGCATGGTAGCATCCTCCAGGGAGCTTTTAAAATCTTTGCCCATTCTGTTGTATTTCCCAAAGATTTCCATATGACTGATTTCAAGGTCTACTAAGACTGAGAATCACTGCTCCAAACAATATAATGTACCATTTGACAAAAATACTAGAGATATGTGGATCTGACACAGAGTATACCTATAAGATAGGTCATATCACGTTGGCTGGTTGCACACTGCACACTGAATAATTGAGCAAACATAATCATTCAATCATTTACTTAGAATATACTATCAGCTACTCACCATACAGTACATTCTTTACTAAGTTCTTATATGTATTAAGCTGATATCTGTACTAAAAGGTTTCTTAAAATCATAAAATTAGAAAAATTATGAAATTGCAGTTGGTTCAAAGGTCACTTCTAGACTAAGAAGTTAATGAATGTGGCTCATTTAAAAACTAAAGTGTAATATGCATCAGAAACAACTAAGAAGTGTGCACAATCTTCCTCTTAGCAATTCTACTTTGATGAATTTACCCTAAGGATAAGGTACACAGGTATTCATATAGGGATATTTGTCACATATTTTAAAAGAATACCTGAACCTCATAAAGCACTATGAATTATAGTATAGCTACATAATTGAATATTATCTAGTCATCATAATTTTAAATCTTAAATTATTGATGTATAAACATTTCCATGATAATAATGTCTGGACGAATGTATTCCAAAAAGGTAACTGCTTTCCATTGTGATGGGGTTCAGAATGATTTTAATTTTATATTTTTTCCTTTACTTATTTGTAATTATACTTATTGTACTACAAATTCCTTATAGTAAACATTTAAAAATGCTTATGAGAAAAAAAATCACTTAAAACCTAACATCAGTCTGCTTCATAGCCTGCAGTCTGATGGTTGTATAGACACTGGTCCCTATAATTTATGTGCTGTATCTCTCTAAGTCTCAGTATTCTGATCTATAAAATGATGATGATGACAGTCATAAAGAGAATAATATTCAAAAGCAAACACTTGTAAGATGCTTCACTTAAATTAACCTGTTTTAACTGCACAACCACTCTATGAAATGCATACTATTATCATTTCTATCAGGCAGATGGGGGACTGAGGTGCACAAAGGCTAAACTGACACATGACGAACTTCTGGAAAGTGGAACAGCTAGGCTATGAACACAGGATGCTGCCTACAGAGATACTATGCTCTAAACCATCGCTTACGATCTTCCCACCTTTTCCCTGGGGGTGCTGATGCAGATTTAATTAGATAAACGTGTGCAATAACAATATCTTCTCCCTTTCATCTTCCTCTCTTTACCTTCTTCTTTACCTTCCTTTAAGATAAAAGTAGAAAAACACTATCCATCTCACTATCTACTCACTGGGTTAATTTCCCTCTATATTTTCTAACATTAGGATCTAACTAAATGTGTACCAGAAACTTCCCCCAGTAGCAGACTTTGTCAACTTTGTTACCATTGATACTCAGGCCAGGCAAGTCTTAGTGGTTGGGAAGTATGTTGTGCATTGTAGGATAGTTAGCCACTTTCTTGTTCTCTTGTTCTCTACCAACAGAAGGCTTCATTGTAGGGGCAACCAAAAAGGTCTTCAGACATTGCCAAATGTCTCCAGAGATACAAAATCATCCCTCAGTTAAGAGCCATTGCTCAAAAGCAGGAAAAATGCCAAGTGTCTAATGTGCAGATTATTGATGACATAATAACACTAGTTGTTTAATGCCAAGATGGTTTTAAATTTCATTTTTAATATGCCTATCCTGCAAGATCATATCCTTGTCATATTCTTTAATTTTTTTTATCAGTTCAACTCACTCCACTTTGGGAAGTAAATAAAATGAGGAAGACCTTGGAAAATGTAACTTTAGTCCATATATATAGGAAAAGGATTTGAGAAATAGAGTAATTAAAAATATTCTTTTACATTATTACTTTAGAAGCTCATTTTTCATGTTTACTCTTGTAAAATGTACGACATGGCCAACAAATCGATTTGGGCATCAGGAGTTAGTAACTCAGTCAGTTACTTCATGCAGTTGTGGCATTAAATAAGGAGGGAGCTAGTGATATTTATACAGTCACTTAAAGTGTAGACATTAAATTATGGAGAAAGTAGTGATCTATTTAGATCCACCAGTAAGTGGCTTATATTAGAGACTCTATTCCCATTTTTTAAAAGCTAGAAACCACATGTAATGTATTTCCAATTGTTGCAGCTCTGTTTCATTTCCTCACAGACCCTAGTTACGAGAACTGGAATATTGTCCGGGTCCAGGGTACCAGGATACTTCTTCCTGGTTAGGATTTAAGTGTGGTTTGTATATACACACAGTAGGCTGGAGCTTTTTAAAATAGGTGGAAAAACACCCCTCTTCTTCCTCCCTTTCAAAAACTAAAAACTACATCTTAATAGCTAGTTCTCAAAAATCACATCTGTATCACAACTGCATTCTAATAGGTATAAAAAGCTTGCATGACAGGAAGGTTGGTTCAGACTTGGAGAATAACAATGAAACCTTAGCAAATATAAGTGAGAAATGATTGTTTTTAGAACACATTAATGAGAAGATACTGAAAATTCTAAGCATATCTGTAATCTATTCACTACTCAGTCTGTTCATCTCTTTGATACTTATATCAATTATCTACCTAGTCATTCATCTAGCATAAAAATGGAATGGAAAACACTTATTAGAGAATTTGAGACACATTAAGGTCATAGTATATATTAATTACTATTATTTTTATTCTGTATCACTTCCTGGCTAGTCATGATAAAGATTTTGAGATGCTTAATTAGAGGATGACAATGGGTCAGGAAAACCTAAATGCGAGTATGTCGAATCTGAGGATCTAAGGGGGAGTAGGATTTAAAAAGATGCGTTTTAAATAAACAGGAGACAAAACAAAATGTGCACAAAATAAGAAAAGGAAAATAAAACAGAGCTGACTGCAGTAAGTGGGGTATAATTGAGGTCATTTGGAATGGAAAAGTGGTCAAGTACAGAAACTCCGGAAAATAACACAGAGTGGATAAATTGTAGGAAAATAAAGAGGAATTTTGAAAGTTAATAAGATCATCCTTAACAGTTTTCTTTGTTAATCACAAGAAAAAAAAAAGACTTAAAATTTATCCAATTTCAAAGAGGGAGGAATTAAACATTGGTTTAGACTGCTTTAATTTAGGCTAGGTTTCTTTGAAATAGCCCAGTTGAAAATAATTCTGGATGACCTTTCATCAAAGCTAAATCATTATGAACAAAAGTTTTTTGGGAAGAAAAATAGTTTAAAGGATTACTGATTTGGTTTGTTAGGTCTATTTAGATTTAATGAGTTCATATTCTTTTGGTGGTGTTAGTCGGGTCAGTGGGTTTTGTTCCTGAGGAAAATCTGCTGTGAGGCCTCCAAGCAGTGACAGTCAGGCTGCAAATATCACATGAGCTTGTAGAGACTTTAAATGTCAGCCAGTGCAATGTGTCGAGAAGTCAATGGAAGATTCCGAGGACTAAAGATTTGCATAAAGCCTTTAATGACAGGAAGCTATGTATTATGAAATGTCATTCTCTTATTTTACAAATGAGATAACTGCAGAGTCATCTTTAATCAGGTGTTCTTCTCTTCAAAATAACATACATTTCAATATTGCTCATGTCAAAAATAAGAACCAAGAGAGTATGTAAGGGTGCATATCTCCAATGATGAATGTCATTATATTGTACACCTCAAATGTACTAATAAAAGGATATACTAAAATAAAAAAAATATTGCTTATGTCCTTTTTTTTTGGTACTGGGGATCGAACTCAAGTCCTTGACCTTGCACAGCAGGTGGTGAAACCACTGAGCTAAATCCCCTGACCACTTATATCCTTTTAAAAGAAGTTTGATTTCACTTAATGGCCAAAAGGGCCTTTGAAAAAAAAGTACTAATTCACTTTTTAAAATAATGGCAAATTTACTATAAAATAGAAAATTTGTGCCATATGTGAATCAAACTTGCATAGCTTTAAAAAACAGAATATATAAAAATTATATATTTCATTAATATGCAATGAGTGAATATACTGTACAGGTAAAAGGACATTTCTATGGCCAGTGTGAGTCATGAGTGATATACATAATTCATTAATAAAGAATTTCACTATGTAATAACACATATATGGAAAAGTTCTTTGTATGTAATACATTTTTAATTTGTTAAGCTTTACTTATATATTTGCAATATTAATATATTAAGTAATGTGAGTATATCCTTTTAATTAACTTTTACAGGGCTATTTTTCGTATGCAAGTGTAATTAGAAATGCCTGGTAACAAACACAATAGTTGTAAAAGTATTGTAGAATTATGGCTTTCTTTAGAAATAGTACCAACTTTGCAATCTAGAATGCTCTTCTAGGATTTACTGTTTCAAATCATTTCACAGAAATGTATTCCAAATCAACAAACTTAGTAATACTCCCACAGTTAACAGTACTTCTGAATGGATCGTCACTGATACAGATACCAGAACTGCAGCTACACTGACCAAAACTCACCTTAGTTCAGCTGCACTGAAGAAACGTCTGCAAAAGTGAGTGAAAGCTCCGAAGTAAAAAGAATAGCAGTTAAAGCCTGATTTTGTTTATGTTAAAATACTTTATCAAAATCTTCAGAGAAGTAGTTGAGGCATGTGGCAATCACATCTTTCAAAAGGAAATAATAAGGTGACCTAGCACGTCAAGACTGCTTCAGGGAATTCCTACTATGGAATGCTATCTTCTCCACCTACTTATTTCTTTGAGATTTGATAGTGACATGGCCGGACAAGATATCTCTCTGTACATTCTTTAATTTAGTGGAGATAAATAACAACCAGTTTCTGAGAAAAGTGCCTGAATACTGTGCGTGAACATTCACATACCTATTGCAGAACTTTGTTATAGCAGAGGTCTGAGATGAAACAAAAGTCACAGAAGCCATTTTGGAAAGGACATATTATGATCAAGAAGTTCTTTCCTCACAGTATTTCACAAAATCAGTATAGATGTGTAATTATAATACTCTTGCCTGATGGCAGTTACACTCCATCATAGTAGCTTTAATGCATGAATGATTCAAAATACACAGATGATTTCTAATCTCTTTAGTAAGGAATTGCCTATTCTGCAGAAAAAAAAAGCCATGTAAGTGGAATGAATAACTTCTTGGGAAAAAAAGGCTGCCATAAACATCATCCATTTTGGACACATTGACAATATCTTGTTAATGGATTGGTGACTTACATTAAATGTCTCTATTGATTACTCATTCTATAGACATTTTAAGTCTTTCCACAGTTCCTACACTTTTGCTTCTGTGTGGTATAATATACTCTGTTAAGTATATCATTGAATACTATAGATACTATTATATGCACTTCCAATACCAAATATTCAGTGTATTAAACCCTGAGAGTTTATTAATATATAAGTGTACATACTAAATATGTATGTGGTGTGGAACATAAGAGTTATTTAAAAGAATGAGGTCAATCTGTGTTAATAACATAAAATCTGACATTTGGATAAATAATTTTTTTGTGTTAAATTGTTTTATTGGTACATTTTAGGTATACAACATAATTACATTTCTCATTGGGAATTGTACCTTTACATAATGCATCTTGGTTCTTATTTTTTCCCCATTCCTAGCCCTCCCTTCACCCCCTCCACCCTTCCCTATTTACAAAGACTTTATTTCCATTTTTTCCATTTCTCATCATTTTTCCTTTCTCTTCTTTCCTTTCCCCTGCCTCTCCCACTACCCCTACCCCTTTGGACCTTTTCTTCCTATTTTACATTATCGATTATTCATTCTAATCATTGGTACATTTTAGGTATACAATATAATGACATTCATCATTGGAAATTTGCACCTTTACATAATGTATCTTGATTCTTACTTTTCACCCGTGCTCAGCTCTCCCTTCAACCCCTCCATTCCTCCCTATTTACAAAGATTTTGTTCCTATTTTTCCATTTTCTCATATTAATCCCATTCCTTTCTATCCTTTCCGCTAGCCCTCCCACTTCCTTCCCCTTTGCCCCTTTTCTTCCTATTTCACATTACCTATTATACATTTTAGTCCTTCTTTACACTTTCAGTTTCTCACACCAGAGAAACTATTCGGTATTTATACATGTGTGTCCTATTTATTTCACTTAAGAGTATGGCCTCAATGTGCATCCACTTAGCTACAAATGCCTCTAATTTCTCATTTTTTATGGCTGAGTAGTTTTATAAAAAACTACTTTATAAAACCATTTTATAAAAAAAACAAATTTTCTTTATCCAGTCTCCAGTTGATGGGCATTTGGGCTGTTTCCAAGTTTTAGCTATCAAAAACTGTGCTGCTATGAACACAGGTGCACATCTATCACTGTGTGGTATGAGTCTTTTAATTCTTTGGGGAAGATCCCCAGCAGGGGAATAGCAGGGTCAAAAGGGACTTCCAGTCCTAGTTCTTTGAGGTATCTCCATACTGATTTCCACAGTGGTTGCATCAGTCTACACTCCCACCAGCAGTGGAGCAGGGTTCCTCTTTCCCCACAGCCCTGCCAG
Organism: Heterocephalus glaber; assembly: GCF_053883595.1. Lineage (NCBI taxonomy): Eukaryota > Metazoa > Chordata > Mammalia > Rodentia > Bathyergidae > Heterocephalus > Heterocephalus glaber. The sequence continues at coordinate 16,625,290 of NW_028258156.1, read as the reverse complement.
CATTTGTTATTGGCTGATTTCATGATAGCAGCCATTCTTTCTGGAGTAAGGTGGAATCTCAGCATTGTTTTCATTTGCATCTCTTGAATGACCAGCAATGTTGAACATTTTCTCATGTATTTATTTGTTATTTCTACTTCTTTGTGTGAGAAATGTCTGTTCATTTCAGATGCCCATTTTTGGATTGGGTCTTTAAATTTGGGAGGTCTGATCTTTTTAAGTTCTTTATAGATTGGAGATAGTAGACCTTTGTCTGAGGGAAAGCAGGTGAAGATTATTTTCCCACATTATGGGTTGTCTCTTCACAGTGCTGGTAGTTTCTCTTGCTGTGCAGGAGCTTTTTAATAAGAAGAGTTCCCACTTGTTGATTGTTTGTGCTAGTTCATGGGCAACTGAGGTTTTCTTCATAAAATCTTTTCCTGCACCAATGTCTTCAAGAGTTCTAACTAACTTCTGTTCCATCAGGTTCAGAGTTTCTATTTTAATATTTAGATCTTTAATCCATTTTGATTTTAGTTTAGTGCATGGTGAGAGATATAGGTCTAGTTTTAATCTTTGGCAAGTTGAAGCCCAATTTTTCCAGCATCATTTATTAAAGAGGCTATCTTTCCTCCAGTGAGGGTGTTTGGCTCCTTTATCGAAGATGAGATGGCTGAGTGTGTTTGGCATTGTTTCTGCATCTTCTGATCTGTTCCACTGTTCCTCAGGTCTGTTTCTTTGCTAGTACCATGCTGTTTTTAATCACAGTGGCTTTGTAGTATAGTTGCAGGTGGGGGATTGTGATACTCCCTGCCATGTCTTTGTTACCTAGAATTGCTCTCGCTATTATGGGTCTCTGCTTGTTCCAAATGAATATTTGGATTGTTTTCTCAAGGTCCATGAAGTATGCTGCTGGGATCTCAATTGGAATTGCATTGAATCTATATAGCAGTTTTGGAAGTATGGCCATTTTCACTATATTAATCCTTCCTACCCAGGAGCAGGGGATGTCTGTCCATTTTCTGATATCATCTTCAATCTCTCTTTTCAGAGTGCTATAGTTCTCAGAGAAGAGGTCTTTGATTACTTTCATTAGGTTGATTCCTAGGTATTTCAGTTTTTTGGATGCTATTGTGAAAGGAATTGTTTGCCCTATTTCTCTCTCAGTGAGTCTGTCATTCGTGTAGAGGAAAACTATTTAGTTTTGTTTGTTGACTTTGTAACCAGCTACTTGACTGAATTTGGTTATTAAATCTAGAAGACTTTTGGTGGAGTTCTTGGGGTCTTCTAGATACAGTATATGCCATCTGCAAATAATGACAATTTGACTTCTTCATTTTCTATCTTTATTCCTTTTATTTCTTTGTCTTGTCTAATTGTCATGGCTAATATTTCTAGAACTATATTGAACAAGAGTGGTGATAGTGGACATCCTTGTCTTGTTCCTGATTTTAGTGTGAAGGTTTTCAGTTTTTGACCATTTAGTATGATATTGGCTGTTGGTTTTTCATAGATGGCTTCTATCAGTTTGAGGTAAAGACCATCTATCCCAATTTCTTGTAATATTTTTATCATAAATGCATGTTGGATTTTGTCAAATGCTTTTTCTGCATCTATGGAGATAGTCATATGATTTTTGTCCTTGGCTGTATTGATATAGTGTATTACATTGATTGATTTGCATGTGTTGAACCATCCCTGCATCCCTGGGATGAATCCCACTTGATCAGGGTGTATGGTCTTCTTGATGATCTTCTGCATTCTGTTTGCCATAATCTTATTAAGGATTTTTGCATCTATGTTCATTAATGAGATTGGCCTGTAGTTCTCCTTTTCAGTTGGGTCTTTCTCTGCTTTGGGGATCAAGGTGATGCTTGCTTCCAGGAATGAATTTGGGAGTATTGCATCCCTTTCAATTTCATTGAAGAGTTTAAACAGTAGTGGCAGCAGTTCCTCTCTAAATGTCTTGTAGAATTCAGCAGTGAAGCCATCAGGGCCCGGGTTTTTGTTAGTTGATAAGGTTTTAATTACATTTTCAAGTTCATTGGTTGATATTGGGTTATTCAGAATTTTTAGGTCTTCTTCGTTCAACTTTGGTAATTCATATGTATCTAGGAATCTGTCCATTTCTTCTGTGTTGTCCATGTTATTGGTGTATAGGTTCTGGAAGTAGGTATTGATGGTCCTCTGGATTTCTGCTGGGTCTGTTGTCATTTCACCCTTTTCATTCCTAATTGCATGAATTTGGGCCTTTTCTTTCCTTTTTCTGACAAGGTTGGCTGAAGGTTTGTCAATTTTGTTGATTCTTTCGAAGAACCAACTCTTGGCTTCATTGAGTTTTTGTATTGTTCTCTTAGTCTCCATTGCATTGATTTCCCCTCTGATCTTTATAATTTCCTCCCTTGTATGAGCTTTCGGTTTGTCCTGCTCTTTTTTTTCTAGAAGCTTGAGGTTTAGCATCAGATTGTTTAATTGTGCTCACTCTGTTTTCCTATAATGTGTATTCACTGCTATGAATTTTCCTCGTAAGACTGCTTTCATTGTGTCCCATAGATTCCAATATGTTGTATTGTCATTGTCATTTAATTGAAGGAACTGTCTGATTTCTTCTTTAATTTCCTTTGTGATCCAGTGGTTATTCAGAAGTGTGTTGTTCAATTTCCACAAGTTTATGAAATTTTTTGAGCTTCTTTTGCTATGGATCTCCAATTTCATCTCACTATGGTCTGATAATATACAGGGGATAACTTCAATTCCTTTGCACTTACTTAAACATGTTCTGTGTGTGAGTATGTGGTCTATTTTGGAGAATGCCTCATGTGCAGCTGAGAAGAATGTGTATTCTGATTTTGTGGGGTGGAAGAGTCTGTAAACCTCTGTTAAGTTCATTTGTTCAAGAGTTCAATTGAGTTCCAGTATTTCATTACTTATTTTTAGTCTAGTTGATCTATCTATTTGTGACAGTGCGGTGTTGAGGTCCCCCACTACAATTGTATTAGTGCATATATGACTCTTTATGTCCGTTAGTATTTGTTTTATATAGTTGGGTGCACTAGTGTTTGGTGCATAGATATTTATGATTGTCATCTCTTCCTCTTGGATTCTTCCCTTTACAAGGATGTAGTGTCCTTCTTCATCTCTCTTAATCAGTGTTGGTTTGAAATGTATTTGATCTGCAAAGAGGATAGCTACTCCTGCTTTTTTTCGAGTTCCTGTCACATGGAGTATTGTTTTCCACCCTTTAACTTTCAGTCTATGAGTTTCCTTTTGAATGAAGTGTGTTTCTTGTATGCAGCATATTGTTGGATTTTGCTTCTTGACCCATTCTGCCAATCTGTTTCTTTTGATTGGTGAATTGAGACCATGAACATTGATGGTTATAACTGAAACATATTGACTTGTCATTGCCATGACTTTTTCTTTTTGTTGGGTTCTCCCCCTTTACATTTAATTTCTTGTGGTGCCAGATGGGTTCAGTGTGCTTTGCTTCCTGGGGTTGTGATCCTCAATGTCTGTTTCTAGGATATTGTGTAAAATTCTTTGGAGTGCTGGTTTGGTATTCACAAAGTTCCTAAGGTGCTCTTTGTCATGAAAGTATCTTATTTCTCCATCCATTTTGAAAGATAGTTTTCCAGGCTACATCAATCTGGGTTGGAGGCTGTTTTCTTTTAGGGCTTGGAATATGTCACTCCAAGCTCTTCTTGCCTTGATGGTTTGTACTGAGAAGTCTGCTGTGATTCTGATGGGCTTTCCTTTGTATGTGATTTGTTTCTTTTCTCTGACTACTTGTAGAGCTCTGTTCTTCTTTTGAGTTTCTGTAATATTAACAATTATATGCTTATGTGTAGATTTTTTTTGTTTGTTTGCTACCAGGAATCGAACTTGGGACCTTGCACTTGCAAGGCAGGCCACAGAACCACTGAGCTAAGTTCCCGGCTCCTGTGTAGATTTTTTTTAATCAAGGCTATTTGGAGTCCTATATGCCTCACTTATCTGTATGTCAAGTTCTTTTCCCCTGGTTGGGAAGTTTTCTGCCATTACTTCTGTGAAGAGTTTTCTTTATGTCATCTGCACTCTCTCCTCTTTCTTCATTTTCTTCTTTCTTCATATGTTATTCTTCTTTGCATCATCTAGCAGCTGCTGGATTGATTTCTCTTGTTCCCTTATAATCTTGAAGCAATTTTTCTTTTCCTGGTCATTCATTGCAATCTTATCTTCTATATCTGAAATTCTGTCCTCACATTGGCTCATTCTGCTGTGTAGACTTTCTCAATGGAGTTTTTCATCTCCTGGAAATCTATTTGCATCTGTTTTATGGATTCCATTTGTTTCCTATGTTGAGATTCCATCATGTTCCTCAGCTCCTCTCTAGATTTATTAATCATGTCTTGCACTAGGAGCACAATTTCTCCTGTTATCTGAGAAATTATTTCTGATTTCATTTTTTCCAGATCCCCTTTTGTTGCCAGTTCAGTGGGTCCAGGTGGTTCAGTTTCAGAGTGTTCCATCTCATTTCCCTTTGGGGTTGCTGTAGGTGATCTGGAAGTCTGGTTTTGAGACTTATTTACATGTTTTCTCATTTTGATTGGGGGGCGGGGGGGGTGCTGTTGGCACCCACGTGGATCACCTCTTCTGAGCTGGGAGAGGTGGGACAGGGGCTGGGAGTGGCGGTAGGGATGGTGACCCAAAAGCCCTTTCCTCTGGGCTGGGAGCGGCGGGAGGGATGGTGGCCCAGAAGCCCCTTCCTCTGGACCAGGAGCAGTGGGATGGCAGCTCAGAAGCTCCTTCCTCTGGGCTGGGAGTGGCAGGACAGAAGGTGGCCCCAAAGCCATTTCCTCTGGGCTGGGAGCAGCAGGCTGGGTAAATAATGTATAGGTATTGAGAAAAAGTTGTGGAGATATATGTATCTCTCATTAATAATTTTTGTCCTTGAGAGATGGGACTGGGGTTATAAATTCAATTTATACATTTTTCAACTTTAATTTTTTATTAGGACACATGTATAGTACATAATGATCACATTCCTGGTGGGAGATGGTCCATGTATATAACACAGCAGCCAGGTTTTCATTAGTGTCTGCTGTAAACTCATTGATCATTTTGTTTATCATTTCCATTATCTGTTTAATTGTATATTCTTTGAGCTCACCAAGCATCTTTTGGACCTGTTTTTCATCTGCTCTGTTATTTTTTAAAAAATTTTGGTGTGTGTCTTTTCATTTCCTCCTCTTTGATACCCTATGGGTCAGGTTTAGGATAGCTGGGCATTTTGCAAGGCCTTCTGCTGCCTTGTCTTCTCATGTTTCTACATTTTTTTTTGTTTTTTTTTTTGTCTTGTGCTGAGATTTGCACATGCTTATAGTGGAAAGGCTGTGCTGCTAGTGTGGAGAACTCTTCAGTGTCTGCTTCTCAGCGATGCACTCTAGGTATAGCCTTTGCCTTTGTCCCAAGATCTGACCACCTCAATTAATTTGGTAGGGGAGGATGCAGTTTAATTGGCCCAGCACCCAGTTCTCTGGGATTGGATGACAGTACTGTTAATGACATGAAGGTAATCCATACATTGGCATACTGAGAAAACCTGTTACTAGCAACAACTATGCCACTCTGGCAATAGCAAGTAAATCAGCAGCAATAACAGCATCAAAGATAAACTGGATATCAACATACCATAAGAACCAATAATATATCACCCTTGACAATAGAAAAGAGATCTATTTTTATAGTACAAACACTAAGACAAGCCAAGTATTGACAGTAAATATCTACTAAATGTGACAAGCATATCTCGACTAACAATAGAAAAGAATTAAGCAATATTAACACAGATTTAACTAAGTATTTAAAGACTAATAAAACTTAATGGTGATACTAGTAAAGAAAGAAGGGAGAATGAAAGAGGAAAGTTTTGAAAAATTAAGCAATGGCACATGAGAAAGAGGAGAGAAAAGTGAGATAATGTATCCTGTTAAGGAATAAAATGAAATTAATAGAATTAGATAAAGGTTACAGAAAAGAACAAACAAAAAAAGATAAAAGGGAAAAAAGAAAAAGCAATAAGAATAAAAAAAGAAAAAAGAGAAAGGAAAAAAGAAAAAGAAGAAAGGAAAATTTTCCACCCCTACCCCAAGAAAAGAGTGAAGAAGAAAGGAAAAAAATGAGTTAAAAAAAGAGAGAAATATTTTTCTCTGTAATTTTAATTTTTAATTAAAAAAAATTTTTTTTTGATACCAGGGATTGAACTTGGGTCCTTGTGCTTTTGAGGCAGGCGGTGGAACCACTGAGCTAAATCCCTGGCCCCTTTCTCTGTAATTTTGAATGAGGAGTTTCTTTCCTGCATTTACAGTTCTGGATTCTAGCAAGTCACGATTTTCTCAGCCTATCTTTAGGGTTTTTGGGCTGCCTTCATGGTCCATAGGCCCCTGTGTTCTTTCACTTCAGCTGTGCATCTGCCGAGTCACGTCCTTGCTCACATTGCTAGATGGGGAAAGCAATCAGGCCTCTGCTCTGTGCTGGATGTAGATACAGGAGCAAGTGTTCAAGAAAACAGCTGTATTTAATGCTAGCACTTTTAGATTCAGACACTTCTAAGATCCACACAAGCTGGGCTTGGGTTCTCACCATGAAGGGTGGTCCCATGTCCTTCCTGGTCTGAGCTTAAACTAAGTCTAGCCTGCACCATTTCTGTGACTGTCTGCTGTGCCTGTCTCTCACCTAGTCACTGTGGGACCATTACACTGGGAAGCCTGAATTGAAGTTGCTTTTTAGTTGTTCTGTGACTAAGTCTTTTAAATAATCATCCCCTTCCTGAAATGGTGCCTGATTAAATACCCTCTAGTAATATGACGGCTGCTGCCCTGGACTCCCAACTGTTGCCTGCAGTGTGGAAGGCCTCATTTGGAGTAAAACCCATACTGCTTTTGCACTTTACAATAGTTGTGAGCTTTTACAGGGGCTAGGGCTATTGGCCTGGTCCACTGTTTCTCCTTGGGGTTCCCAACCCTGACAGTTTATCTTTTGTCTGTTGAGACAGGTTGCCCTACTCAGAAATTATAATGAGCTTCCAGATTGCTTCGGACTTTTCTTTTCTTTTTTTAAAAAAATTAATTTTATTGGTACATTTAGGTATACAGAAAAATGACATTCATCATTGGAAATTTGTACCTTTACATAATCTCTCTTGGTTCTTATTTTTTCCCCTTCCCCTGCCCTCCCTTCAACCCCTCCATCCCTCCCTATTTACAAAGACTTTGTTTCCATTTTCTCATAAATTTTCCTTTTCCTTCTTTCCTTTCTCCTACCCCTCCCACTTCCCCTTCCCCTTTGCCCCTTTTCTTCCTATTTCACATTATCTATTATACCTTTTAGTCCTTATTTACACTTTCAGTTTCTCACACTAGAGAAACTATTTGGTATTTACACATGTGTGTCTTATTTATTTCACTTAAGAGTATTGCCTCAGTGTGCATCCATTTAGCTATAAATGTCTAATTTCTCATTTTTTATGGCTGAGCAGTAGTACTCCATTTCATTAAAAAACCCCCACATTTTCTTTATCCAGTCTCCGGTTGATGGGCAATTGGTCTTTTTCCAAGTTTTAGCTATTACAAATTGTGCTGCTATGAATGTGGGTGCACATAAATCACTGTGGTATGATTCTTTTAATTCTTTGGGGAAGATACTCAGCAGGGGAATAGCTAGGTCAAAAGGGACTTCCAGTCCTACTTTTTTGAGGTATCTTCATACTGATTTCCACCAGTCTGCACTCCCTCCAACAGTGGAGCAGCGTTCCTTTTTTCCCAGAGCCCTACCAGCATTTGTTATTGGTTGATTTCATGACAGCAGCCATTCTTTCGGGAGTGAGGTGGAATCTCAACGTTGTTTTCATTTGCGTCTCTCGAATGACCAGTGATGTTGAACTTTTCTTCATATGTTTGTTTGCTATTTCTACTTCTTTGTTTGAGAAATGTCTGTTCATTTCAGATGCCCATTTTCGGATTGGGTCTTTACATTTGGGAGGTCTGATCTTTTTAAGTTCTTTATAGATTGGAGATAGTAGACCTTTGTCTGAAGAACAGCAGGTGAAAATTTTTTTCCGCATTGTAGGTTGTCTCTTCACTCTGTTGGTGGTTTCTCTTGCTGTGCAGAAGCTTTTTAATAAGAAGAGATCCTACTTGTTGATTGTTTGTGCTAGTTCACGGGCAACTGAGGTTTTGTTCATAAAATCTTTTCCTACACTAATGTCTTCAAGAGTTTTACCTAACCTCTGTTCTAGCTGGTTTAGTATTTCTATTTTAATATTTAGATCTTTAATCCATTTTGATTTTAGTTTAGTGCATGGTGAGAGATATAGGTCTAGTTTTAATCTTTGGCAAGTTGAAACCCAGTTTTTCCAGCACCATTTATTAAAGAGGCTATCTTTCCTCCAGTGAGGGTATTTGGCTCCTTTTTCGAAGATGAGGTGGCTGAGTGTGTCTGGTGTTGTTTCTGCATCTTCTAATCTGTTCCACTGGTCAGGTCTGTTTCTTTGCCAGTACCATGCTGTTTTTATCACAGTAGCTTTGTAGCATAGTTTCAAGTTTGGGGTTGTGATACCTCCTGCCATGTCTTTGTTGACTAGAATTGCTCTTGCTATTATGGGTCTCTTCTTGTTCCAAATGAATATTTGGATTGTTTTCTCAAGGTCCATGAAGTAAGCTGCTGGAATTTCAATTGGGATTGCATTGAATCTATATAGCAATTTTGAAAGTACGGCCATTTTCACTATGTTGATTCTTCCTACCCAGGAGCAGGGCATGTCTTTCCATTTCCTTTCTTTTTTTTCCCTTCTTATTCATGTATTTATTGGTACATTTTAGGTATACAATACATTTACATTTATCATTGAGTGCTTGTATCTGAACACAATATATCTTAGTTCTTATTTTTTCCCCATTTCCCAGCCCTCCCTTCACCCCCTCCACCCTTCCCTATTTACATAGATTTTGTTTCCATTTTTTTTTTCTTTTCTCCTAATTTTTCCTTTCTCTTCTTTCCTTTCCCCTTCCCCTCCCACCACCCCTACACCTTTGGACCTTTTCCTATTTCAAATGATCACTTATTCATTTTAATCATTTTAATCCTTATTTACACTTTCAGTTTCTCACACTAGAGAAACTATTTGGTATTTCCACATATGTGTCCTATTTATTTCACTTAAGAATATGGCCTCAATATGCATCCATTTAGCTATAAATGTCTCTAGTTTCTCATTCTTTATGGCTGAGTAGTACTCTGTTTTATAAAAAAACCACATCTTCTTTATCCAGTTTCCAGCAGATGGGCACTTGGGCTTTTTCCAAGCTTTAGCTATTACAGGCTGTGCTGCTATAAACATAGGTGCACATATATTGCTGTGATATGATTCTTTTAATTCTTTGGGGAAGATACCCAGCAGGGAAATAGCTGGGTCAAATGGGATCTCTAGTCCTATTTCTTTGAGATATCACCATACTGATTTCCAAAGTGTTTGCACCAGTCTACACTCCCACCAACAATGGAGAATGGTTCCTCTTTCCCCACAGCCCTGCCAGCATTTATTATTGGTTGATTTCTTGATAGCAGCCATTCTTTGTGGGGTAAGGTGGAATCTCAGTGTTGCTTTCATCTGCATCTCTTGAATGACTAGTAATGTTGAACATTTTTTCATATATGTATTTGCTGCTTTTACTTCTTTGTCTGAGAAATGTCTGTTCATTTTGGGTGCCAATTTTTGAATTGGGTTTTTGAATTTGAGGGGTCTGATTTTTTTCAATTCTTTATATTCTCGAAAGTAGACCTTTGTCTGAGGTACAGCTGCTAAACTTTCTTCCCACATTGTAGGTTGTCTCTTAGCTCTGTTGGTAGTTTCTTTTGCAGTGCAGAAGCTTTTTAATACGATGAGATCCCAGTTGTTGATTCTTTGTGCCAGCTCCCACCATTTTCTGATATCATCTTCAATTTCTCTGTTCAGAGTGCTATAGTTTTCAGAGAAGAGGTCTTTGATTTCTTTTGTTAGGTTGATTCCTAGGTATTTCAGTTTTTTGGATGCTATTGTGAAAGAAATTGTTTGCCCTATTTCTCTCTCAGTGAGTCTGTTGTTTGTGTAGAGGACAGCTATTGATTTTTGTGTATTGACCTTGTATCCAGCTACTACTTTGGTGTTTTGTTTGCATTGTGATCTTTTCCGCCAACTTCTCTGTATTTTCTTTTCCTGGAGTTTCTTCCCATATTTTCAGAGAACTACTTGTTTTTTTCTCTTCACCAAGTTTTTATTTTTCAGGTGTCTGGATTCTCACTCTCAGAAAGGCTGAATTTTGTTGCTGATTGCTGGTTCGCCATTTTGATCCCCTGAATTTATACTTTTTGTACTAACATATTGTTTGCTTAACTTATCATGAGTTTATGATACTTTTTTGATTAAATAATATAATCATAAAGTATGTAGTGCAGTGCCTGGTACGTACTGAGTACTTACAACATTTTTGCTGAGTGAGTGAATGCATATATTATCAACACATTATTGTTCTACACCCTTCTTCCGAGATGAAAAGGGAAGTAGCAAATTTCAGAGTTGAAGTATGAGAGAAAAAAAATCAAAGTATTGGAGCCTAATGCATTATGGTTAGTCAGTGTCTATTAACTTACAGAATAAAACAATGCAGCACAAAATATCCAAATGTATATGAAGGGGGAAGCTATGCAGGAAGGCCTAGGTTAGTTCCTCTTGAAAACAGAGGTCTAGAAATCTTTGAGAAGATATTTTGAGGGCATGTTTTCCCTTTCTAAAATACTATTGCTCATCATTTAAGGAATGTGTGAAAGTGCATGGAATGAACTTACTTTTGTAGTATATGTTGGGGTCTTGGAAGATTTTTAAGGTGAATAATTTTGATTTTTCGAATATCTTTACAATTATTGTTCACGATATTGTCTGTTTTCTCTATGTGAATAATCCATACTTCCTCTGATTTCTTAAGGTATTCAACTCCCAAAAATACAAGGAACAAGTGTATGAAAAAGTGATACACAATAAAATTACAGGTGAAAGCAAACGAAAGGATAATGGATATTCTAAATACTTTAAAGCCAGTAATTACCACCTTCCTCTTGTCCCTATCTGATGAGATAGGAAAAGCACTCTCAGCTCCATTTTCAAGAGGGAGAAAACGACTACCGATTCTACAGGAAGTGCTAACGCTCAGATTACACTTTAGATATCTGAATGCTTAGTTTGCTTCAACCGCTAGTTGTCAATGTCTGAGTCATCTCTGACAAACATTTATTAAGAGCGCATTCAGAGTAAGATATGGTGTGTGCTATGGGGATGAGGCAGGGAGATACTAGTTTTTTATGACTTTTGTGACAAATCAGAGAAAACAGTGCTTTAAAATAGCCTGGATATTTTTTTAATCTTATAGTTCTAGATGTTAGAAAGTCTAATGTCAGCATCAATGGGTTAAAATCAGGCTGTTTGCAGGGCCACTTCCGTCCTGCAGCTCTGAGGCAAAATTCTGTTCCTTGCCATTTCCAGCTTCCAGAGCCCACCTGAGTCCCTGGTTTGTGGCCAAGCTCCTGCATTACTCATATCTCTTGCTTCCATTGCCACATCTCTTCCTGCTGACTTTCCCTGTTAGGAAGACCCTTGTGACTGCATTGGGCCCAGCTGGATAATGCGGAGGTGTTTTCTCAATATCCATCACAGTTCTCTTTGCCAAGTAAAGCTGTATTTGCAGGCTTGGGGGGTTAGAATGTGGCTCTCTTTGGGGAGCCATTATTCTGTCTACTATAGAACATTGGCATATAATGGTTATAATAATGTGGCAGTGTATTTGGAGAGCTTATTATGCATAAGATTTTATTTTGTGCACAAACAGTATTCTATTCTTATTTAACTCCCTTTAAGTTATCATTTGCATTGCCATTTTACAAATAAGAAGAGTGACATATGCTAGGGTACATTAATTACAAAATTCTTAGAACAACAACTACTTCAGTGGCAGGTGAATGACTCAGATCTGTTTATTTCTAGATTCTTCAGACTTCACTATTGAGGCTAAATTGCAGAGATGAATAAGAAATAGTCTAACAACTAGCACGGGACTTAATTCATACAATGAGTTATAAGCTTCCAAAACTAGACTTTAAATGGCTTGTTTAATTATAAAAATTTCTTCTTCTGAAAACATGAAAAGAAAAAGTATTATCTTAAATTAATTCTATGTACAAGGAGACATTCAAAGAAAGTTAAGCAACAATAGAATACATTGAAAAATACCACAGTCTCAGGAATCCAAAGAAAACTTCATTTTATAAGAACTGTAATCTATTAACAGAAACCTGACCCACTTCTCTGTGACCCACTTTACTTTTTATATTCTCCCCGTACTTGCTTACACTCTTTTATTCCTTCAGTGCTTATCTCATTCTGTACTCCAAGTCCCTTATTTCCTCTCTTTGAATGATGAGTGGTTGATTAGCATCTCAGTATAACTCTAAATGTGAGTCTAGAACCTGAACCTGAACTATATATATAGTTTCTAATCTGGAAATTGTCTTCTGCTCAGGTTGTTTATAACTCCTGAATGCTCTGATCTGATTGGAGTTCTCTTATTTCTCAATGCTTAATACAAATCCGTTTCCTTGGTAAAGCTTTCCTGGATCTTCCTTCAATTATTTAGACCCAGCTACTCCCTACTCTTTCCCTTCAATAGTACCTTTCTTATTTCAAATTTAATACTGATTAAAAAAATGAAGCTATGTTATGTACATGCACCTACTTCCTAAAATGGATGTGAACTTCATTTACTGCAAACATGTACTAATAAAATTTTTTAAAATACTGACTTTCAAAGAGTCTCCACAATCATATTTTGACTTATCAACTAAAGTAAATGATAAATTATTTCTTTGTATGTATGAAGACTGTTTAGCCAGAGCTTTGCATATAGTAAACGTTTAATAAATGTTAACCAAAGTGACATATAATGAGTAGATAATAGTGGTTGGCATGAAAAAAATCCATTCTATGTTGTGTTCCTTCCTGTTACGCCACAAGAGTTGGGAAGTAATTTCATACTGTATCATGCTGTGGGTTAATGAATGAGTTTCACTGGAGGAAGGGTTGTTTCACATGGAGATGCGAAAAGCATGAGGGAGCCTATATTTCCCTAACCCTCTATGATACTGCCGAAGCAGGCACTGGATGGGGCGAGGCCACAGCTGTGTGGGTGTGGCTTCAGTGGTCAGAGCTCACCCTCCCTTTGGATTTCACTTACTGTGCAATCCTGAGAACTGGCTCATCTGTGGGAAGATACATGGGCGGTTTGGCACCAGGCAGTGTAGATGTGGGGTACCAGCTGCCAACAAGTTATCTGGGAATGCCAGCTGCCCGGCAGTAAAGGCCTCGATCATGTGGGATGTTAGGGCCTCCCCTGCTTGAGGGAGGGAGACATTGTGTCCAGGGAAGCTGAGTTTAGGTACAGCTTCTGCCTGGGGTATACAGAGAAGCATCTCTTTCTCTTCTCCAGTATCCAAAAAGTTTCCTCATACAGGCAACCCAGGATGGGCTCCAGGTCACTTTTGCAACATCAGCCACTCTCCTTCCTGTAGTATATTTTTTGAGATGTACACTACATCACCTTTCTATCTGGCCCCCTTATATTACTATGACTTTTTTGGTTCAGCAAATATTTAAGCGCTATTACACATTAGGTGCTTTCAGAAATAAGGGGAAATAATATTTGATAACATACCCTCTGCCCATGAGATACTTACTGTCTGACAAAGCTCTGTTTTGAAATAACTCAGGAAGCAAGTTTTGAAATAATATATTTCTAGTTTAGGCAAAAAATTTTCAATCTTAGCTTCTTAGTCAAATTAATATGGAGAATATGCCCAGATATTACAGATAAGATGTAACAAATATTGTAACAATATAGTGATCTCTATGAATACAAGCCATATTTCTTGAGGTTTTCACTTCTCAAATGAGAAAAAGTTCTCTACCTGTGCACCTCTCTCTATATTCCTGAAATGTATATGGATATATATGAAATATGATTAAAATATGGAAAATATGAAAGTTACCAAAAATTATTACAATAAAAGACACATTGCCACTAAACACCCTGCCCCCCCTAAAAAAAAACAAAAACAAACTCCCTCTCACTTCAGTCCCACATCATTCTTGCCACTTTCTGAAGCAGTCCTGGAAATCTGTTTTTGTGAATGACTTCAGTTACATTGTTGTGGTTTTCTCAATGTCTTGAGTCAATCTAAAACATTTACCTTTCTTGGTCATTTTGACTTAGGGGAAGAGGCAGAAGTCACATGGTGCCAGCTGGGTGAGGTAGGTAGATGACACACTGTCATGTTTTTAGGGGCCTGCCTTTCCTTTGGATGGCACCTGGCAGCAGCATTCATCATATTTTTGATCACACTTCATAAAGACACTCAGCAAAGGAGGCTTTAGACCTGCTTCAGAAAATCATGAAGATGATGGCATAAGTGTGTTTGAAGTGAGGGGGATTAATGACAGTGTGTCTTATACTGTAATACATTTCTAAAAATTCAAACATTCATCCATATTTGTATTGCACCTCATAGTAATTTCTGAAACACAAAGAGAAATCTTGCAGCATATATTTCCTCATAATCATGTGACAATTTCTCTTGGTTTCAAAGAATTAAAGTCAGTGAGATACATGAGAACAAATTATTTGCAAGAATAAATTTGAACTATGAACATAAATCTCAGTGATGATCCTTGACCATGATTGTTGAATGCTTTCATGGGCTGTTGCTGTAGTTTTACCCACGCTGTCTGTAGTGCCCATCCCAGATGCTCTACTCTTTCCCCAACACTCCGGTGGTTTGAAAAGTGATGATGCCACATCTCCAATCCCTCAAATTATGATGGGACTCAGGTTAGCTCTTGAAGTACACAGAGTGGCAAGAATTAATCATTTTGTCTGGGATACAACAGGTTATTCCTAGAATGGGTTTACTAAACATGATAAAAGTCACTAAGCTGAACCTGAAGACAGACAAAGCAGTAGTCAACACATGCAAATCCTGATGGTTAAGACACAGAGAGAAAGTTTACAACCACATTCACTGCTCTTAGGATTTTTCATTTAAAGCCCTCAGCTTTTGTAATCCATAATTTATATTTTCTCTCCCAGAATTAGTAAATGGATGCCCTGTTTTGAGACAGTCCCTAGGAATCATGGCCAATGTCTTAGTATCTTTGGTTAACTTTGAATTATGTAGTCCACTGTTTCCATAATTCTCTATAGTGTGTGTGTTGGAATCTGGCATAATTGGGAATGAGGGCTGAGCTGTTATCTTTGAATTTTTTTCATTAAGTTTATGGGTACATTTTAGGTATAAAATACAGCTACATTCATCTTTGGGATCTTGTACCTTTACATGATGTATCTTGGTTCTTATTTTTTTCCCCTTCCCCTGCCCTCCCTTCACCCCCTCCACCCTTCCCTATTTGCAAAGACTTTGTTTCCATTTTTTTCCTTTTCTCATATTTTTTTCTTTTTCCTTCTTTCCTTTGCCCTACCCCTCCCACTTCCCCTTCTCCTTTACACCTTTTCTTCCTATTACACAATATCAATTATTCATTTTAAAAATTATAATATCATGATCTAGGAGACATTACCACAGATTTTACAGAATTTAAAAGGATATAGAAAGCATATTACAAAAATCTTTTTTGAAATAAATTTGACAACTTCTAAGAAGTACCTTGGAAGACAAATTAATGAAACCAACTCTGGAGGAAATATAAAATTTGAATAGCACCTATTGAAGAAAGTATATTCCTAGCTTGAAACCTACCTATATGACAACAGCAGGCTCATATACATTTTAACTGATAAATTATATCAAACATTTAAAGCAGAAAAAAGAAGGAACACTTCTCCCCTCATTTTAGAAAATCAACATTGTGCTAATCCTAAAACTGGATAAAGATAATAGAAGAAAAAAGTATGAACATAGATAGAAATTTGCTTAACAAAACAAGCTATTAGAAGTCAGATCTGGCAGTATGTAGAAAGTGGTTTTATTATAGGGATGGCAGTGTTGGTTCAGCAGTGGAAGATCCACCCCCAAAAGTCATCATTTTAACAGAGGAAAGAAAAAAGCCATATGATCCTGTCGCTAGTTGGAGAAAAAGTATTGGACTAAATTCCACAGCTGTTCATGGTAAAAACTATCAGGAGACTAGAAGTAGAACACAACCTTCTCAACAGATCAAAGACATGTACTCCATACTTCCAGCAAAAACTCCTTATATGAATGGAGAAGATACAATGCTTTCTCCCTAAGGTGGGGAACAAGGGCAGATATGCCTACTCTTCATCTGTCCATTAAACTTTGAAACCTAGGCCTAAAGCAAAATAGTCTGGCAATAAAATGACACAATTAGGATAGGATTGGCAAGATAGAAGCAAAATCTTTATATGTAGATGAAATGATCATCTACAGAGAAAATACTAAGAAATTTCTAGGAGCCACTAGAACTTGTATTTGAATTTAGCAGGATTAGAAAACACAAGGAATATAAAAAAATTCAGGTCTGTGTATACTTGCTATAAATGAAGAATTGGATATTGAAATTTAAAAGTTATGTAGGAGTACAAAGGACCTAGAAAAGTAAAAAGAAAAAGAAAACAAAAAACATTGTTGGAAGACGTTTAGTACCTAATTTTAAGACTTTTTCTAAAGCTACAGTAATCAAGGCAGTGTTGGTGTAAGGAAAGACATATCACTGGAATAAAACAGAGAATCTAGAAATAGAACCACACATATATGGTCCACTGAGTTTTGAAAGATTATTTAACATTAACATTTTATAGAATATAAACTCAATTCAAGAGCCGAGGAAAAGATAGTGTTTTCAGCAAATGGCACTAGAACACCTGGTATCTGTATATAAAAAATTAACCTCAACCCTTTATTTTCATACATGAAAATAACTTGAAAGGATCTATGAAGACTAAAGAAGACTAAAACTATAAAACTTTAAGAAGAAATTATAAGGGAAAATTTTTATGAATTTAGGGTAGGGAAGAACTTCCTAGGATTCAAAAACATGATATAAAAAAGAAAAAAATTGATAAATGAGATTTCATCAACATTTAGAACTTTAAATGACATTGTTAAAATGAAAAGTAGTCCTTAAATAGACCATATTTACAATGCATATAACCTATGACCAGACTATATAAAGAACTCTTACAGCTCATTAATAGACAACCAATTAAAAAGTAGACACAAGAAGATGATAAATAGCCAGTACAGCACAAGGAAAGGTGTGCAACTCTAGAATCAGAAAAATACTAATCAGCACAATAACAAGATTGAGTTATACATTCATTAGGGAGATGAAGTTAAAAGTTTCAAAAGCCTTGTCATGACTTTTTCTTTTTGTTGGATTTTCCCCCGTTGCATTGCATTTAATTTGTCATGCCCAAGGAATTCATTCTGCTGGGCTTCCTCGGGTTGTGATCCTCATTGTCTTTTCCTAGGATATTGTCTAAAATTTTTTTGAGTGCTGGTTTGGTATTCATGAAGTTCCTAAGGTGCTCTTTGTCATGAAAGCATCTTATTTCTCTATCAATTTTGAAATAGTTTTGCAGAGTACATCAGCCTGGGTTGGAGGCTGTTTTCCTTTGGGGCTTGAAATATCTCACTCCAAGCTCTTCTTGCCTTGAGGGTTTGCATTGAGAAGTCTGCTGAGATTCTGATGGGCTTTCCTTTGTATGTGATTTGTTTCTTTTCTCTCATTGCTTGTAGAATTTTGTTCTTCTGTTGGATTTCTGGAATCTTAACCATTATATGCCTATGTGTAGACATTTTTTGGTCAAGGCTAGTTGGAGTCCTATATGCCTCACTTATCTGTATATCAAGTTCTTTTCCCCTGCTTGGGAAGTTTTCTGTGAAGAGTTTTTTTTTTTTTTTTATGTCTTCTGCACTCTCTCCTGGTTCTTCATTGACTCCAATCAGTCTTATGTTATTCTTCTTTGCATTGTCTAGCAGCCGCAGGATTGATTTCTCATGGTCCCTTACGATTTTTCTTTTCCTGGTCACTAATTGCAGTCTTATCTTCTATATGTGAAATTCTTTCTTGACATTGGTTCATTCTGCTGCGCAGACTTTCAATGGAGTTTTTAATCTCCTGGAAATCTGTTTATATCTGTTTTATGGATTCCATTTGTTTCCTATGTTGGGATTCCATCATGTTCCTCAGCTTGTCTATTCTTTTATCTGTGTCCTCTCTTGATTTAGTAATCATATCTTGCACTACTAGCCCAATCTCTGCTGTTATGTGAGAAATTATTTCTGACTTCATTTTTTCCAGATCCTCTTTTGTTGCCAGTTCAGTGAGTCCAGGTGGTTGAGTATCAGAGTGTTCCATCTTGTTTCCCTTTGGTGTTACTGTAGGTGATCTGGAAGTCTGTTTCTGAGGCTTGTTTATGTGTCTTTTCATTTTCACAGGGGCGGGGTGTGCTGCTGGTGCCAGCGTGGCTCACCTTCTCTGCCCTGGGACCGGTGGGATGGGAGCTGTGCTGTTATCTTTGAATTCTAATTTCCCTAACCCAAAAGGATTTCTGTAAGTATCAGAGGATAAGGAAACTATTGTGCTTTTAGTAAGAAAGTTTGTACTTGAAGTTTTATCCAAAGATATTGAAGTTCTTTGTAAAACACAGCCTCATTTCTATTATTTATAAGTTTATTCATATTTTAATGAACAGATAAATATTAAGTTATGGGGCAAATTTGCTTTTCTCTTTGGACTTTTTTTTAAGGACTCACTTTTTTTTGTATGTAGGTTGAATCAATATAATAAAAGGTACCTTAAGTAAATTTAATCTCTCACAGAGTATCATTTAGATATAAGAGAGGCAGTGGGCTTATTTGTACCCAGCCCTGGCATCAGCTGGGCACAGTCTGCCTGACACCACAGGAGTTTTGGTGGCTAAATAAAGCTGTATGGTACACTGAGCCCACTGTTTCCTGAACAGCCATGGTGATCCTCTCAATCTTTCAAATCTGGGGTTGTGAATACAGACCTGCTTGCCCACAGCACAGGGTTTGGAGTCACAAAGACATGGGTTTTCTAGCTGAGTGATCTTAGATGAGCTGAGTAACTGTTGTGGCCGTGATTATTTTAGGTGTAAAATTAAGGTAATGGTAATATCAGCACCATAGGATCTTTGTTAGGCTAGTGACAATCTAGCTCTTAGCATAGTTTGTAGTTAGATTGCTCAAGTAATGGAAGCTATTATACTACATTCGAACTAGAAAATAAGTTATATAAGGGTATTTGCTACAAAGGAAGGAAGTGAAAACAGCTTGGGAGTTGGGAAAGAATGTAAAGTGTAGGGACAACGGAGTTCATTGATGAATGCTGGGAACACCCAGAACACTGCTTACAAAGAACAATCTAACAAACTAATGTAAAAATATTAAAGTACAAAATAGAATTAAAAAACTATGCTAAGATATAATTTATTATCTGAATTCATATGTGGAAATCACTTAGCTCAGAACACATTCCTTCTTTTTGTAAATTAATTAATTTTATTGGTACATTTTCAGTATACAATATAATGACATTCATCATTGGAGATTTGCACCTTTACGTAATTTCTCTTGGTGCTTATTTTTCCCCCATTCCTCTGCCTTTGCCACATTTCTTCTTAGGAAATACTAGTTTCTTTTTTTTCATATTTTTCTTCTCTAACTAGAGTGTTGATGGAAGTGGGGCTGGGAAGGGTCAAAGAGAGTAAGCTTTGTAAGAACAAGATTTCAGTACTTAGAGAGGGAGGAAGAGCAGTCCAGATGGTGGAAAATGTGATTTAACACAATACAGATAAAAACATATTCAAATTATAAAGCTTTCAATTTGACTAGACTACAAAGGACCCACGTGTGAAAGGATAGGATGTAAAGCTAAAATACTAGGTTAGAGCCAGACAATGGTGGACTTATAATCTCAATTTAGGTAATGAGTATTAAATAAGAATGAAATACACAGGAAATCTAATATCGCATAAAGAGTATGTTACCATTTTCTATTGGACCAGTGAAGACAGGGAAATTGATGAGTACACATACTAACAGGAATTATGCTACTATCATCAACCTCAGGAAAAGAATGTGTATGATTAGCAGCTGCAAATCATCTGGGATAGAATCAACTCTTTAATAATGAATCATTTCCCCACTTTTAATAATTTAAAAATGATTCACTATTAATAGAATTATTTAAAAAATTTACGTGAAATACCATTTTAGGGACAAAACAAAATGCTTTAAACATATTATAAATTACATAATGATGATTATACATCTGAAAATGAATTTATTATATGATGATGTATTTATTAAACACTAATGTTAGCAATTTTTAAGCTTTAATCAAAACTTTTTTCCAGAAAATTATGCCAGGTGACCCCTACGAGAATGAAATTGAAATGGGTCACACTCCATACATATAATTTTAGACAACAAATGAAAAATAAGTAATAATTTTCTATTTACATATTGAGGAGAATTTTATATACGATCTGTACTTAAACCATTTTATCATCACTTAAATATTTATTGAAAATCATCATCATAGAGACATTGTAGAAGTAAGTGTATTTTAATGACAGGGACTCATGTGAACAACATGGATTTTTTTTCTGTTTTTTATAATCTGAGCATCTATATCTTTCTATAAGTGCAGCATACTGCAGTAGAAATGCATTGGATTTGAGTAAAGATGGCCAGGTTCTGACTCATTTTAGCACTTGAAATTCAATTTTGTCTTTCAGGCAATTCCCAGAGCCTCCATATTCTCTTCTCTTGACAGCAGTGAATAATACCACCACTTACATGGTTTTTGTGAGGACTAAAATATAAAATAATTGATTTTGTGTTCTGTGAAAGTGCTACTGAGTGTCAAGCCAACATAACAATTTCAAGTACTTTAGGATACAAATGAACTGATTTTGTCCAGATTTCAGTTTCACAATAAACATACATGATGAGATAATGTTGGGGAATGTTTTCATGTATTTATCAATGTCATTATTACAAATTTAATATAAAAGGCCGTAGGCATAAATGAGAAATAAGAATATGTGCCATCCTGAAATTTATGAAGTAGTGAAAAAACTTTCTATTTCAGAATGCTCTGTCTGTATCCAAGAAAATAGACCCAGATTGACTAATATCACAAATATGAGCTAATTATCCAACCTATTTTATGAATGTCTGAGCCTTTAAAGTATAATAATCTTAGGGCCAATTTTATTTATTCATTAATGTTTTTGGTACTGGGGATTGAACTCAGGTCCTTGCACTTGTGAGGCAGGTGGTGGAACCACTGAGCTAAATCTCTGGCCAGGTAGCCACTTTTAAACTTCAAAAGGAGTCATGTTGACTCTTATCATTTTATAAAATCTTTTTTTGCTCAAGTTTGGCAGGTTGAGAAAATCTATAAATTATTATTAAACACTGTTACCCATTTTCAAGCTCATTCATCAACTTATAATTTATTATCATGCTAGAATTTAAAAACTTTCCATCATTTTTCTGTTAAACAATTATTCATTTATTTGAGATTCAAAAATTACTAATTACTTTGTACCCTTTTGGTGAATTATATACAAAATTAACAATATCTCATACATGTAGAAAGAGATAATGTGGCAAGATTAATTACCAATCAATATAACTTCCTTAATGAGATAAAATGTCGCAGTGTAGTGAGGGTTACCCAGCAATGCTGCTTAAGTTTCAATTGTAATTTAACTGATATCATAACAACTGCACATGTTGCAACAACTGCTGTCAACATTCCTTGAAATAAAAGAATTTTTCTTAGAAAAGAAATGAATATAAAATCAAATAATTGTGTTCTATAATTGTTCAAGGTATCAAGATTGTATAAGGAACACTTAAAGGACAAAATGAGATAAGGATAACAATATAATCTTCAAGGATGATCTTTAGGATCTGTCTATTGCTGTAAAATGTAAGTTTAAAACCCTGAATCTGCTAAAAAGTAAGCATTGGAGTAATAGGTGTCTTCATTTGGAGTGTATTTTTTTTTCATGTGAAGTTTCAGCTTTAGCAACTGTCTCAACTAATTTATTTGCCCTGTGTTTAGTTAGAAATACTTTTCTAGACAAATTTGTAGATTATTAGTGGTATATTGTATTCATTTAGTATATTTTAATCACTTGGTTAAGGCATGATTATTACACAAGGAGGTCCACATATTTTAAATATGCAACTTGATATGTTTTGACATAAATATACACTGTTGAAGATATCTCAGTCAGGATAATGAACGTATCCATCATCACCCAAAAATTCCTTGTCCTGTCCTTTAGTAACCCATCTGCTACCCTTCCATACCAACATCTTCTGCTTTCCAAACAACCACTAGTCTACTATTACTAGATAGTACATTTTTCATATAAACAGAATAAGATATTATGTACTCACTTTTCATCTTTTGTCTTTTACTCATCACAGTTATGTGAGGTTCTTCATTGTAGTATGAATGGGTTTGTTCATTTTATTGCTGAGTATTTCTCTATTATATTGATATAGTACAGTTCATCCATTTATGTTTTGCTAGATACTTAGGTTGCTTCTGGCTTTGGGCTATTAAAAATTAAGTTGTTATAAACATTTGTGTACAAGTCTTTATATTGAGACAGGCTTTTATTTCTCTTGGGCAAGTGGTGTGGAATGACTGGATGATTGGTGTATTTTCCTTTTAAAAAACCATTTTGTACACACAGCCATACTAAATTGCCTGGCTGAGTGGTGTGTGCCAGTAATCCCAACACTGTGACAGGCTGAGGCAGGAGACCTGTCTCAAATTTAAAAACAAATAAAGAGCTGGATCTATAACTCAGTGTGAAGGCCCAGGGTTCAATTTCCAGTACAGCAGAAAATGAGACAAAACACCAAAACCGAAACAAATAATTAAAACAAACAAAAACCCCACTGAACTGTTCTTCAAAGAAAACATCCTATACCAAAAATATATGAGAGTTACACATTGTTTTATCTCTATAAATTTAATATATCTTTTTAATATCTTCAAGATGTCCCTTAAATTTATAAACATATAGAAAATAGTTATAATATCTTTTTAAATCCCTTTTTCTGGTAACACTAACATCAATTAGTTTTCAGTTAATATTGATGATTTCTTTCCGTTTTCCTGCTTCTTTGAGAATCTAAAAAATTGAAATCCAGACAGTATGAATTTTATGTCTTGTGTGCTGAATCAGTTTTTGTATTTCTATAAGTATTTTTTTTTTTTTTTTTGGTACCAGGGATCAAACTCGGGTCCTTGCACTTGCGCAGCAGGCAGCGAAACCACTGAGCTAAATCCCTGGCCCTTCTATAAGTATTTTTGAGCTTTGTTCTGAGATGCTAGTTGAGTTGGTTAGAAGTGAGTCGATTGTTTTGGGTCTGACTTTAAAACCTGTTAGGTAGGACAACAGTGATGCTCCTTGGGCTATTTTTTCCACTACTGAGACAAGGACAAGGTGCTTATGCTAGTGAGCTTTTCATTGCTGTGAAAAAATACCTGAGAAAATAAACTTAGAGGAGGCAATATTTATTTTGGCTTATAGTTTCAGTCCATGGCTACCTGGCTCCATTGTTTCTAGGCCTGTGGTAAGGTAGAACATCATAACAGAAAGACATTTTGGAGCAAAGCTGCTCACTTCATGGAGAGGGAAAGGAGAGGGAGAGGGAGAGGAGGAAGAAGGGAGGAGGGAAGAAGAGAGTGAGGAGGGAGGGAGGGAGGAAGGGAGAGAGGGGCAGAAGCACACGGACAGAGACGGAGGTGAAGAGACACAGAGAGTGGTACTCATTAGAGAGGGAGGCCAGGGATGAGATAGAGTCCTATGACACTTCAGCTAGGCTCCACCTCCTAAATACCTATCACTTCTCAATAATGCCATCAAATTATGAATCAACCAATGGATTAATCTGTAATTAACAACTTTTCTATGTTTTTTTTTTTCCTGAGGTTTTGTTGACATTGAGGTATTTTTCATTCTGGCAGGTGGGAACAGATTGGACCTCTAGTCTTTTGAGTGATTTATTCTCTCATTCCCTAGCCTTAGTTTTTTCCCACATATTTGCTACTCAATTCTCAGGTGAATACTCAAGAGAGGAGCAGAATGATTTCTTCTTAGCTATGTGTACATTTTAGTGATGCTTAAAATAGCATTTATATAACTACAAGGTGTCTAGACTAGAGTAAAAATAACTTAACAATACTCATATCATTAAAACCTATGAAACTTGGGAAAATGTTTAACTGCTTTGACTTTTGCTGTTTCCAGTCAATCAAATGAGAACCTGGAATACACCAGAGAGGTTTGATTTTTATCTATATTATTATTTTAGCAGCTTCCTTCTCACACATTTTTTTGATGAAAACCTAGGAAGATGCTCAACAAAAGCGTACATAAGGAATCTTATGCATAGGTGTGTATCAAAGTGTGATATTTATTGTAAAGTCAACCAGTGAGAACAAATGAGGGCACTCTGGCAGATAGAAACGGGTGTGACAGTTGCACGTATATGAAGCCCAGCATCCAATTTAACTTCTATGTTTTATTTGCACAGCAGCTAGAAAGTCCTAATCCTGGCAGCAGAATTCCTTGTAGGCAGAAGCCTATGTCTGTAGAGGTATTTTTGCAAATTTGCTCTCAGATAGAAGCTTATCTCCAAGCCTGAGTCGTAGCTGAGTTGTTGCCTGTACCTTAAGAACAGGCTGGGTCAACTGCGCCAAGAAAATGTGCTGCTTCGCCCTTCAGAAGGAGGAACACAAATGTGGGGAAGGGAGAAGAGGAGGTCCTTTCATGGCTGAGCACCAGGTTAATTTAGGAGAGAACACAATTTTCTATTTCTTTTCTTTTTTTTGGTACCGGGGATCAAACTCAGGTCCTTGTGCTTGCACAACAGGCAGCGAAAGCACTGAGCTAAATCCCCGGCCCAAGAACACAATTTTCTAGTGAGAATAGTTAGACTCTGTGGAGCTGGGTGTTGTGAAACTTCCTCCATTTCATCCCTGCCATCAGTGAAACTAATGGCTCAGTAATGGGTATCTTTAGTGGATTTCTTTGAGAATTTAGAGGTTAATTATTCACACAGATAGCAGAGCCAGACAGATAATGCAAGGCAAGCTGACATTTAGGGCACATAAATAAATTTTTTTGGTTTGCTTTTACTTATTTTAGTATCTTGTTTCTCTATGTCAACTTATCCTTAATACTGATCATGAATTTTAAAGACTAGTAAAACACGTTGGTTTCAAAGTTGACTCTATTAGAATATTTAAGAGTTGCTAGAATTCTTTAATTAGTAAATGTGTTTGAATATATTCCCCATTCATTGTAAATATTTATTGTTTGGTTAAAATTACTTTTAAAGTTTCTTTTGTAGTGGCTATGTGTGTTTTAAAAAAGTTTTAGATATCTCCTGACTTGTCCCTAACAGACTTCAAAATGAAGGTAATTGTTTTGTTTTTCATCCTGAATCCAAAAGTTTGTTTTCCTTTTCTTATATTTTTAAAACCAAAGTCAAAAATCCTTGTAACTTAGAGTTTATTTATATAAGATATTATAGGCATATTACTAAAATTGTTAGCCAGCCAATGAAGAAAATACAGCTATACTACAATGACAGGTATTTACCCAATGCGCTTCTTTATTAGAAAACAATAGTGATATCTTATTCTATTTAATATATCTAAACTGGCTTTTTTCCCCCAATAAATATTCTTTATTAAGCAATCTCTCAAGTAATAAAGATTTCAACTACATAGCTGAACAATGGTCTAATTAACATTTAAAAATAAAACCCTCTAAAATAACTTTGAAGTCTTCTATATACTTTTCTTTTTGCTTAAATTATTTTATTGGTACATTTTAGGTATACAATACATTTACATTTATCATTGGGTGCTTGTACCTGTACATGATGTATCTTGGTTCTTATTTTTTTCCCCATTCCCTGTGCTCCCTTTACCCGCTCCACCCTTCCCTATTTACAAAGACTTTCTTTCCATTTTTTTCTCTTTTTCTCACAATTTTTCCTTCCCCTTCTTTCCTTTCCCCTTCCCCTCCCACTTCCCCTATCCTTTTGGACCTTTTCTTCCTATTTCAAATTATCAATTATTCATTTTAATCTTTATTTACACTTTCAGTTTCTCACACTAGAGAAACTATTCGGTATTTACACATGTGTGTCCTATTTATTTCACTTAAGAGTTTGGCCTCAATATGCATCCATTTAGCTATAAATGTCTCTAGTTTCTCATTCTTTATGGCTGAGTAGTACTCTGTTTTATAAAAAAACTACATCTTCTTTATCCAGTATCCAGTTGATGGGCACTTGGGCTGTTTCCAAGCTTCAGCTATTACAAACTGTGCCGCTATAAACATGAGTGCACATGTATCACTGTGGTATGATTCTTTTAATTCTTTGGAGAAGATACCCAGCAGGGGAATAGGTGGATCAAATGGGACCTGTAGTCTTAGTTCTTTGAGGTATCTCCATACGGATTTCCACAGTGGTTGCACCAGTCTGCACTCCCACCAACAGTGCACTCCTCACCCCATTCTTTGTGGGGTGAGGTGGAATCTCAGTGTTGTTTTCATCTGCATCTCTCGAATGACCAGTGATGTTAAACATTTGTTCATATGTTTATTTGCTGCTTTTACTTTTTTGTCTGAGAACTGTCTGTTCATTTCAGATGCCCATTTTTGAATTGGGTCTTTGAATTTGAGGGGGTCTGATTTTTTTCAGTTCTTTATCTATTCTAGGTAGTAGTTCTTTGTCTGAGGTACAGCTGCTAAAATTTTTTTCCCCCATTGTAGGTTGTCTCTTAGCTCTGTTGGTGGTTTCTCTTGCAGTGGAGAAGCTTTTTAATAAGATGAGATTCCTAAACTAGCTTTTTGCTACAAATAATCAATGACTTTTAGCCTGGTAAAATACATCCTGGAAATTCTTACACATAAGTACCTCAGAAAAGCCCACACTTTATGACTGATCCTTACGTAAATGGATACATCACATATTACTATCAACAGTATTCTTTCTTTTTTGAGGTTCTGAGGATTGAACCCAGGACTTCACACATGCCAAATGTTCTTTCAGTGAGGTAGGCTTCCAGGCCCTTCCCAATGCTTTTGAAAGAAGGTGCTTCAGAATTAGAGCTTTTCTCCACAACACATAATTCCTATATAACCGTGGTAACAAATGAGTGGTAGATTTTTCATTTGAAGAAATTTTATTTGTTTCACTGAAGAAAATATTTAAAAAGTCATAGAAAGTATTTGAGAAATACCTCAGTTAAGTATTAAAAACATTCACAACATAGAATTAACTCAGCAGAATAAGACATATGCTTCTGTTTTATGTGGAACGTTAGTCCACGAGTTGATCTTATGAACCATTTTATGTGAGCCATACCTAGCATTCAGCTAATCATTGTAGAAGCTCTGGTGCGTTTGATTTTGTCCTTTTCAGAGTGCAAGCTCAGGCTTGAATTAAGAAGACAAAGCTTCTGCAGATTGACAACTATATATTTATAAGACTTTCCACATATAAGTGGAGAAATAGCAAATTATTTATTACAAACTTTATTAGTAGCCTGATAGCACAAGTTAATGAATAGTGGTAACTAAAGATTTCTAATATGTATTAGCTGCAAAACTTTTTTTATTACAGCTCAAATACATAAATGTTTTTAAAAAAGAAAATTGAATCAAACATTAATAGGAACCTTAAAGCATTTTTGTGGAACTCTTGAAGAATACAACTTTAAATATACCAAAAGGAGGGGGAAATGGGAAAAAAGTGGGATGTGTCATGTACAGGTGCAAATCCCCTCTGATGAGTGTTATCACTATGTATGCCTAAAATGTACCTATTAAAAATAAATATATGCAATGAAAGATTTTTTCTTTTTTTTTTTGAGACAAAGTCTTATGTAGTTCAGGCTGGCCTTGAACTTGCCATGTAGCTTACACTGGCCTCAGATTTGCCATCCTTCTGCCTCAGTCTCCCAAGTGCTTGGGTTACAGGCCTGTGCCACCACAGCAGGTAAAATGAAAGATTTCTAAAGCCTTTCCTGGTACCATGTTTCCTAAACCTCTATGTTCAATTGGATTGCATGGAAAGGAAGGTGTTTTGCTTAAAATTCTAGCTATTATTTTTCCTTCAAGTACAAAAGTAAGCATGGAAAGATTACTGTAGTTTTAGTCATATTCTGCACCCAAAAGTTTAAAAATTACTCGACCTAATAGTACGTTTTCTGCAATTTCTTTTTCCAAGGAACTGTTAGGATTTTCTACATAGGTCTTCATTACTGTACATTTAATGATTTTGACTTTTTAAATCTTGTTTATAAAGCCATCATCCTACTAAGAAAACACCCACACCACAGTCAGTTTTAGAATTACAATAATCCCTGGCTTCATACCTATCGTATATGAAAATAAATGTTTGCTGTTATTTAAAATCATGTTCTGGGCTAAATTTACTTTGGGATGAGTTATGTTTCTATGAAGGTTTGCAGCCAAAAGTCCTACTGAATGGAAGTTTCCATGTAATAAGGGATTCTTAAACTTATATTAATAGAAGTGGAGAGCCAAGGATAGAATATCCTTGGAAGCAAGCATCACCTTGATCCCCAAAGCAGAGAAAGACCCAACTGAAAAAGAGAACTATAGGCCAATCTCACTAATGAACATAGATGCAAAAATCCTTAATAAGATACTGGCAAACAGAATGCAGAAGATCATTAAGCAGATCGTACACCCTGATCAAGTGGGATTCATCCCAGGGATGCAGGGATGGTTCAATATACGAAAATCAATCAATGTAATACATTATATCAATACAGCCAAGGACAAAAACCATATGATTTTCTCCATAGATGCAGAAAAAGCATTTGACAAAATCCCACATGCAATTATGATAAAAACCCTACAAAAAATTGGAATAGATGGTCTCTACCTCAAACTGATAGAAGCCATCTATCAAAAACCAACAGCCAATATCATACTAAATGGTCAAAAACTGAAATCCTTCACACTAAAATCAGTAACAAGACAAAGATGTCCACTATCACCACTCTTGTTCAATATAGGTCTGGAAACACTAGCCATGGCAATTAGACAAGAGAAAGAAATAAAAGGAATAATGATAGGTAATGAAGAAGTCAAATTGTCATTATTTGCAGATGACATGATACTCTATATAGAAGACCCCAAGAACTCCACCAAAAGTCTTCTAGACTTAATAACCAAGTTCAGTCAAGTAGCTGGTTACAAGGTCAACTCACAAAAATCAATAGCTTTCCTCTACACCAATGACAGACTCACTGAGAGAGAAATAGGGCAAATAATTCCTTTTACAATAGCATCCAAAAAACTGAAATACCTAGGAATCATCCTAACGAAAGAAATCAAAGACCTCTTCTCTGAAAACTATGGCACTCTGAAAAGAGAGATTGAAGATGATATCAGAAAATGGACAGACATCCCCTGCTCCTGGGTAGGAAGGATTAATATAGTGAAAATGGCCATACTTCCAAAACTGCTATATAGATTCAATGCAATTCCAATTGAGATCCCAGCAGCATACTTCATAGACCTTGAGAAAACAATCCAAAAATTCATTTGGAGCAAGAAGAGACCCAGAATAGCAAAAGCAATTCTAGGTAACAAAGACATGGCAGGGGGTATCACAATCCCCAACCTGCAACTCTACTACAAAGCTACTGTGATAAAAACAGCATGACACTGGCAAAGAAACAAACTTTAGGACCAGTGGAACAGATTAGAAGATGCAGAAACAGCGCCAGACACACTCAGCCATCTCATCTTTGATAGAGGAGCCAAACACCCTCACTGGAGGAAAGATAGCCTCTTTAATAAATGGTGCTGGACAAATTGGGCTTCAACTTGCCAAAGATTAAAACTAGACCTGTATCTCTCACCATGCACTAAACCAAAATCAAAATGGATTAAAGATCTAAATATTAAAATAGAAACTCTGAACCAGTTGGAACAGAGGTTAGGTAGAACTCTTGAAGACATCGGTGTAGGAAAAGATTTTATGAAGAAAACCTCAGTTGCCCATGAACTAGCACAAACAGTCAACAAGTGGGATCTCTTCTTATTAAAAGGCTTCTGCACAGCAAGAGAAACCACCAGCAGTGTGAAGAGACAACCCACAATGTGGGAAAAATCTTCACCTGCTCTTCCTCAGACAAAGGTCTACTATCTCGAATCTATAAAGAACATAAAAAGATCAGACCTCCCAAATGTAAAGACCCAATCCAAAAATGGGCATCTGAAATGAACAGACATTTCTCACACAAAGAAGTAGAAATAGCAAATAAATACATGAGAAAATGTTCAACATCACTGGTCATTTGAGAGATGCAAAAGAAAACAATGCTGAGATTCCACTTCACTCCAGAAAGAATGGCTGCTATCATGAAATCAACCAATAACAAATGCT
This sequence comes from Heterocephalus glaber, assembly GCF_053883595.1. Taxonomy (NCBI): domain Eukaryota; kingdom Metazoa; phylum Chordata; class Mammalia; order Rodentia; family Bathyergidae; genus Heterocephalus; species Heterocephalus glaber. Next base: position 16,594,705 of record NW_028258156.1, on the reverse strand, counting down.
GGCGGGGCTGTGGGGAAAGAGGAACCCTGCTCCACTGCTGGTGGGGGTGTAGACTGGTGCAAGCACTGTGGAAATCAGTATGGAGATACCTCAAAGAACTAGGACTGGAAGTCCCATTTGACCCTGCTATTCCACTGCTGGCGATCTTCCCCAAAGAAATAAAAGAATCATACCACAGTGATATAGGTGCACCCATGTTCATAGCAGCACAATTTTTGATAGCTAAAACTTGGAAACAGCCCAAATGCCCATCAACTGGAGACTGGATAAAGAAAATGTGTTTTTTTTTTTAAATGGAGTACTACACAGCCATAAAAATGAGAAATTAGAGACATTTATAGCTAAGTGGATGCACATTGAGGCGATACTCTTAAATGAAATAAATAGGACACACATGTGTAAATACCGAATAGTTTCTCTGGTGTGAGAAACTGAAAGTGTAAATAAGGACTAAATGTATAATAGGTAATGTGAAACAGGAAGAAAAGGGGCAAAGGGGAAGGAAGTGGGAGGGCTAGGGGAAAGGATAGAAAGGAATGGGATTAATATGAGAAAATGGAAAAATAGGAACAAAATCTTTGTCAATAGGGAGGAATGGAGGGGTTGAAGGGAGGGCTGGGCAAGGGTGAAAAATAAGATCCAAGAGAGACTATGTAAAGGTGCAAATTTCCAATCATGAATGTTGTTATATTGTATACCTAAAATGTACCAATGATTAGAATCAATAATCGATGATGCAAAATAGGAAGAAAAGGTCCAAAGGGGTAGGGGTAGTGGGAGGGGCAGGGGAAAGGAAAGAAGGGAAAGGAAAAATGCTCAGAAATGGAAAAAATTGAAGTAAAGTCTTTGTAAATAGGGAAGGGAGGGCTAGGAATGGGGAAAAAATAAGAACCAAGATGCATTATGTAAAGGTACAAGTTCCCAATGAGAAATGTAATTGTGTTGTATACCTACAATGTACCAATAAAAGAATTTAATTCAAAAAACAGATTAATTTCATGCTTGGAGCCAGAAAGTGTGTTAAGTACATTTGTACGATGTCTCAATTGCTCTGGCAGCAATTCCAACATTACTACCACCATTCTCCACAAGGAAGAAACTGGAGGTCGGAGGAGCAGTTCTTTTCACAAGGTCACACTGTTAAGTAGTGGGGGTGAAGCTGAGTGAAGCTGAGTGTGTCCTCATACTTGCTCACAGTGGCTTCCTTCAAAGTAGGCTTGTTCAGAGACAATGAGCTGCAAGCAGAATAGGTCACTACCATGGCTTCAGGAAGACAGCAGTGCATTTCCAAACTTAAATGGGAAACACTTATTCAAACAACAACAACAACAACAAAAATGACATTGTTGTTCAGAGAGTGGGACCATTTCCTGTAAGCTCCCTGTCGCTGTGCTCTTTAGGGGAAACCCCTGCTTCCTCTCAACATTTGATGTACTCAGGGTTTTTCTCTCCTGTCACGCATCAAATATTTTATTTTCTTCTGTCTTTCACACAGGATATAAAATAAAGAATATGGACTTCCACTCTTAAAGGGCATCATAGCATTAGTCAGTAGGTTAGGAGGGACACTTTTGGATTCTTTTGAATCCTGGGATATTTTCTGGATCTTGAAATATATATTCTAAAAGCAACACAAAAATAATTACATTTAAAAATTCGTGATTTTTACACTTGTTTGATAAATTAGAACCAAGCTTGAAATTCTACATATCATACTTGATTTAGCATAAAACTGTAATAAAGCAGCCTGTTCTGATATCTAAAGTGCTAGAAGAATATGGACCTATAGAAAAGAAAAGTATGAATGAAAAGGGGAAGAAGGAGGGAAGCAATGAAGAAAAGAGGCCAAGAGGAGAGCATTCTACACAGCCAGTGCTATTGAGTGAAGGCTACTTCTTGCTCTGTCACTTTGGTCAATATGTCAGTGTCTCTTATTTATGATTTTTTTTCTGAGCCTCACTCTGACATTTTTTAGAAGGATGACCAGATGTTAAAAACATTAAATTCTTTTTTCCGTAGTAAAATAATGACACAGAATCTATAGCCTTTGAAAAGAAAATTGGTCTTGATCTTAACTTTGGGAGCTGTTAATTTAGATAATGAATCTGGCCGGAAACAAACAGCATGAAGGAAATCATTAGAAAAAAAAGATTTCGCTTACTATTTCAAGATTTACAGGTTTGTATTCATGAGACAAATGTTATAATTAAAAATATTCAGTTGCACAAGAAGTGCTTTGGTATTAGATGTTTAATCATATTTAGCCATTATAGGACCAATACCCTGTATCATGGAGAGAGAATCTGAGGACTGTAGTTATTAATATACATGAGTGGGCTAGGATTTTAGATCATGTTACAATGTGTGCAGGACTAAATTTAAGATTCTGCACAATGTAAAAATGTAGACATCAATGAGTAGAATTTTAAAATGCCTCAGAAATATGATATTCGTGTGGCACTTCATCTCTTTCTACTTATGTCAGGAATTTGAATATAAGTAATTATTAGCAAATCAATTTTCTTTAAGGAGAGCTTTCATGGTTATTTTAGATCAACAATACTTATTCCACTGCAAGGTTTCAAGGATAGTGTATTTTCTCATACAGATTTTAAAATGCATTTGCATACTATGTACTTGTTTCTTCCTTAACAACAGGAGAATATTGAACACATTTCCTCAATTACATTGTTTTTGTTGATACCATAGGTTAAGGGAAGTGCCTCAGTATTTCTGTGATGGTGCTTTTTTATTTGCTTTATAATTATATTTTTATTGTATATTTGGGTTCTGCTTTTGGAAGTCATTTGTCCCTAACAATAACAGTGCACAGTATTTTTATTCAGGAACAATTTGAAGGTGTTTCTATTTTTACATTTTTTTTTTTTTGGTACTGGGGATTGAATTCTGGTCCTTGCGCTTGCGAGGCAGGCACTGGAACCACTGAGCTTAAGTCCCCGGCCTTGAAGGTGTTTCTATACTTCTCTTTTATGTAATTATCTTGTTTATTTTTTTATTTTTATGCTGCTGGCAAGAGATTATTTTTTCAATTTTTGTATTTTAATTTAAATTTTTAAAGCAATACCCTCCATGTATCCTACAGTCAATTAATAAAGTCCATTAAGTTCCTCTCTCTCTCGCTCTGTGTCTGCCAGTATACACATACAGAGTAAAACTGTTTCTGTAAGTCTACAGATTCTTTGACAAATTGCTGGTCCCACTATAATACATGCTTTCTTAGGTGACGAGAATAAGACACCTGACTGCTTTTTGGGGGTTCAACAGAAGATTTCATGCTATGCCTCAAATAAATTTTCTTCTCAGAGTCATATTATTACTTATTTCATTTATTTTCTTCCTGTTTCTAGGCTGTGTCTAGTATCTATCCAACCACTTTTATGTCTATCATTATGCAACTGGGGATTCTTCTAATGTCAAGTGTGAGTGTTGGTCACTTCAACAATTATTACCGTTCAAGACTGGGTTTACATTTGATTTTCCACTTAGCAGGTAAATGATGATAGCACTTTTATTGAGGAAGAGTAGATTATGACTGAGAAACTATGGGCATGGAGAATTAATGAAAAGATTAATAGGGCATTGCAGTCTTGAGTGAATTCCTAAGGGTTCTTTGGAAGATGTCCTTGTGGATCTGGTATTGATATCTGTGGACTTAATGCTTTCATTAAGAGAGGTGGCCTCATGGTGATTGCTAGTTGGGAAGCAGCTGGGCAGAATTAATATTTTTTATTTCTGGTACCAGTGATTGAATTTGGGACCTTGAGCTTGTGAGGCAGGTGGCAGAACCACTGAGCTAAATCCTTGGCTCAGAATTAATTGTTTTTAATTGATTACCTAAGCCTTATTAGATTGGAGAAAAAGTAATAGCCTGTATAGAGTTTTGTATCAATCAATTTGCTTTTTGTATACTTAAATTTTAAATATCTGATTGTTTTAATTTTATTTCTATACATTTTCAACCATGGCCTTATCTCTTATTCTTTGTTATTCAAATAGTAGGTTACAGATGTGTAGGAAAGTATTTGCTATTTGAGGGATACAAACTTTCAAAGTACACACCAAAATATAAAAATAGGATTTTGTATTTTTCAGTGAGTTTCTTCAATGGAAGGAATGAATTTACATCATTTGAAGCAAGGTCTGTATGTACCTGATGAAGGACCTGATGCTCCCCATTTCAATAGGTAAAACTGCTAGAAAACTGGCTCAGTGTGGCCGAGGCTAGACGTGGTCCTCAGTGACTCCCAACACGGGTCTCCAGGCAGCCAGTACCAGGCAGCTGGAGTGGTCAAATGAGGTGAAGCCCATGTGCTAGTCTGCATGTTAGGTGAGAATGAGTCTTGGAATTTTCAATAACTTTCTTTTCCAAATTAAATGATAGGGATGAGTTTTCTAAGTGGCTGGAGGAACTAGGGAATTGCTTCCTCATTTTGATATAACTGTGGTTTGGGTATGAAGTGTCCCCCAGAGCTCCGTGAGTTAAAGGCCTGATGCCCAGCATGGCATCAAGGAAGGGGTGGAGCCTTTTGGAGGGGGCCTCGTGGGAGGGCTTTAGGCCAATGAGGGTGCCCTTGAGGGGATACTGGGGTCAGTCCCAGCTCCTCCCTCCTCTTCTCCCCTTTGTTTCCTGGCTACCAAGCAAGCAGTTTTATTCCCCTTGTGCTCCCACCCCAATGTGCCACACAGGGCCAAAGCAACAGGGCCAACTGATCAAGGGACAAAACTGAAAACTGAGCCAAAAGAAACTTTTTGTCTCAGGCCCTACTTGCTATAGTAATGGAAAGCTGAGGAACACACAGATTTGATAGAACCAAAAAATCCACCCACGTTTCAGTAACCTCCAGAAATTTGTAAACTAAATTTCCAAACTAAATTATCAAGGGAGAAGTAATCTTCCAAGAAAGACAGACTAGAAGTTTCAGATGAAGAGAACTAAGACATTACCCTTTGAGAACTTAAAACTGCTCTGTAGTACTCAGCTAACAGGCCATTTACTACAAATTAAAAAAGAAAGCATAGTCAGTAAAGGTACATGGTAGGTAATCACAGATATAGAGAATGGATACTTTTATAATGGTGTATTGAATATGAGGCCAGGTTTTTCCCTCTCAGATTTGAGTGAGATGTCAAATATTAACAACTTTCAGAAGTTGTATATTTTATGTGTTTTTTTTCAAACGCAGTTTTGCTTCTTTTCCTGTTTTTTTTTGTTTTAGTATTTTGTTTCCATCCCAGCATATTCTTAAGTCTTTTAGGAATAATGAAGATGATCCTGAGTCTGTGGATGAGGTAGGCTTTTTTTTCTCAGTTTGAAGTGCCTATGTACTGCTTAAATGCGAGAACTGGACACTTCCATAGTTGTAAAAAATTGTCAGTGAAGGTATCATTTACTGAATGAACATTTCAGAGGAAATAGTTAATTTATTTTCAGGATAGATTATCTTATTGTTAAAAAATAAGCTTATTCTCTGGAAAGATTTTGATCATTGTCATATTAGGAAAATCGTATTAGGAAAATAGATCTCTGAAGAGGAGTGGCCGGGGATTTAGCTTGGTGGTTCTGCCACCTGCCGCACAAGTGCAAAGTCTCAAATTCATCGCCCATACAAAAAAAAAAAATAGTGTATTCAACTGTAATAGTTATTACAAGTTCAATCCCTGGTACAAAAAAAAAAAAAAAAAAGAGGAAACATGCTATACTTTGTCAAAGCCTGAATTTTATCTTTGCTCAAATGACTATTGAAGGGCCTGGGATTTAGCTCAGTGGTTCCGGTGCCTGCCTCGCAAGCACAAGGTCCCGAGTTCGATCCCCGGTACCACAAAAACAAAACAAAGCAAATGACTATTGAAGAGGCTATTCCATTTGTAGAATTTGTGACAGAAATTACAAACAGTTCTAAGTAGTATTGCTTGTAGGAATGAAATTTCATGAAGAGTTGTTCCCTAGCACATTAAATTAAAACAAAGGGCAATCACAGTTTTCCAAATGATATCCCTTAGTGATTTACTAAGTGTCACCTTTGAATGTGAATGCCCTATGGTAAATTGCTGGCTGCTAGTCTTTTTGATAGGACATTTCATTATATGGTAGGACATTTATTTTTATATAGGACATTTAATCATATAGTTCATATTTCTTAAGGTCCAATCTTCCTGATCATCTCAACGAATGTTTCTTGTTTTCTTTTTTAAAAAAATTCATTAGGTTTATTGGTACATTTTAGACATACAATATGATGACATTTATTATTAGGAATTTGTACCTGTACATAATCTATCCTGGTTCTTACATTTTCTCCATTCTCCTACCCTCCCTTCAACCCCTCCATCCCTCCCTATTTACAAAGACATTGTTTCCATTGTTTCCTTTTCTCATGTTTTTTTCTTTCCCCTCTTTCCTTTCCCCTACCCTGCCCCCCATGCTTCCCCTTCCCCTTTAGACATTTTCTTCCTATTTCACATTATCTTTTATACATTTTGGTTCTCATGTATGCTTGCAGTTTCTCAGACCAGAGAAACTATTTGGTATTTACACGTGTGTCCTATTTATTTCACTTAAAAGTATGGTCTCAGTGTACATCCATTTAGCTAAAAATGTCTCTAGTTTCTCATTCTTTATGTCTGAGTAGTACTCCATTTTATAAAAAATCCCCACATCTTCTTTTTCCAGTCACCCGTTGATGGGCATTTGGGCTGCTTCCAAGTTTTAGCTATCACAAACTGTGCCGATATAAACATGGGTGCACATATATCACTGTGGTATGATTCTTTTAATTCTTTGGGGAAGATACCCAGCAGGGGAATAGCTGGGTCAAGTGGAACCTCTAATTCTAGTCTTTTGAGGTATCTCCATACTGATTTTTTACAGTGGTTGCACAAGCAACAGTAGAGAAGGGTTCCTTTTCCCCCACAACCCACCAGCATTTGTTACTAGTTGATTTCTTGATAGCAGCCACTCTTTCTGGGGTGAGGTAGAATTTCAGTGTTGTTTTCATTTGCATCTCTCGAATGACCAGTGATGTTGAACATTTTTTCATATGTTTATTTGCTGTTTCTACTTCTTTGAGAAATGTCTGTTCATTTCAGAAGCCCATTTTTGTTGTTGTTGTTGTTTTTTGGTACCCACGATTGAACTCCAGACCTTATGCTTGCAAAGCAGGTGGCAGCACCACTGAGCTAAATCCTCAACCCAGATGCCCATTTTTGTATTGGGTCTATAAATTTGGGGGGTCCGATTTTTAAAAATTCTTTATAGATTATAAATAGTAGACTTTTATCTGAGGAACAGATGGTAAAATATTTTTTCCACATTGTGGGTTGTCTCTTCACTCTGTTGGGGTTTCTCTGGCTGTGTAGAAGCTTTTTAATAAGATGAGGTCCCAGTTGTTGATTCTTTATGCTAGTTCATGTGAGACTGAGGTTTTGATCATAAAATCTTTTCTTATGGGAGTGTCTTCAAGAGTTCTACCTCATCTCTCTTCCAGAAGGTTTAGTGTTTGTTTTAATATTTAGATCTTTGATCCATTTCAATTTTAATTTAGTGCATGGTGAGAGATATAGGTCTAGTTTTACTCTTTGGCAAGTTGAAATCCAGTTTTTCCAACACCATTTATTAAAGAGGCTATCTTTCCTCTAGTGAGGGTGTTTGGCTCCTTTGTCAAAGATAAGGAGGAAGAATGTGTCTGGAGTTGTTTCTGCATCTTCTAATCATTCCACTGATCCTTGGGTCTGTTTCTTTGCCAGTACCATGCAGTTTTTATCACAGTAGCTTTGTAGTATAGTTTCAAGTTGGGGATTATGATACACCCTACCTTGCCTTTTTTTTTTCTCCAAGAATTGCTTTTGCTATTCTAGGTCACTTCTTGATCCAAATGAATGTTTGGATCATTTTCTCTAGTTCTGTGAAATATGCTGTTGAAATTTTAGTTGGGATTGCATTGAATCTATATAGCAGTTTTGGAAGTATAGCCATTTTCAGTATATTGGTTTTTTCTACCCAGGAGCAGGGGATGTCTTTCCATTTTCTGATATCTTCTTTGATCTGTTTTTTCAGAGTGCTATAGTTTTCAGAGTAGAGGACTTTGATTTCTTTCATTAGATTGACTCCTAGGTATTTCATTTTTTTGGATGCTATTATGAAAAGAGTTGTTTCTCCAGTTCCTCTCTCAGTGAGTCTGTTGTTCATGTACAGGAAGTCTATTGATTTTTGTGTGTTGACCTTGTATCCAGCTACTCTACTGAATTTGATTATTAAATCTAGAAGACTTTTGGTGGAGTTATTGGGGTCTTTTATATAGAGTATCATGTTGTTTGTAAATAATGACAATTTAACTTCTTTGTTTCCTCTCTTTATTCCTATTATTTCTTTCTCTTGTTTAATTGCTGTGGCTAATGTTTTCAGAACTATATTGAACAAGAGTGGTGATAGTGGACATCCTTGTCTTGTTCCTGCTTTTAGTGAGGAGGCCTTCAGTTTTAGACCATTTAGTAGGATGTTGGCTGTTGGTTTTTCATAGATAGCTTTAATCAGGTTGAGACAAAGACCATGTATTCCAATTTTATGTAGGGTTTTTATCATGAATGGGTGTTGGATTTTGTTGAATACTTTTTCTGCATCTATTGAGATGATCATATGGTTTTTGTCCTTGGCTCTATTAATATAATGTATTACATTTATTAATTTACATATGTTGAACCATCCTTGCATCCTTGGGATAAATCCGACTTGGGTGTATGATCTTCTTGATGACCCTCTGTATTCTGTTTGCCAATATCTTATTGAGGATTTTTGCATCTATGTTCATTAGGGAGATTGGTCTGTAGTTGTCTTTTTGGGTTGGGTCTTTCCCTGCTTTTGGAATCAAAGTAACATTTACTTCAAGGAATGAATTTGGAAGTATTGCTTCCCTTTAAATTTCATTGAGGAGTTTAAAGAGTAGTGGCAATAGTTCTTCTCTAACTGTCTGGTAGAATTCAGCAGTGAAGCCATCAGGACCTTGGCTTTTCTTTGTTGGTAGATTTTTAATTATGTTTTCAATTTCAATGACTGTGTTTCTTAATATACACATGTGCAAGAATTTTACTTCTATTTGTCATAATGTTTAGATTTTATTGGTTTAAAATGGTCTTATCCATATGGAATTTGAAATATTACTATATTATTACGTTATTAAAAATCAAATGACACTTAAATAAAAATTTGTCAAAGTTATCTGGTCCTTCACTTTGCAGCTATTAGCTTTTCATTACTGGGAAGCCACATGGATCAGAAGAAAAAAAATAATAAAGTCAAGTGCAAATTAATAAGAGTCTACAGAAGGCCAAGATTACTTATTTGTTTCTTTGATTCTTTCAGAAGGTGCAACCCAATGCTGTGAATATGGTTAATACATATCTTTAAAGATTAATGATAGCGATCTGAGACTTGCTTTTAACAAGCTGTTATTTTTTTATCTTCACTTTGTACATGCCCTAGAAGGGTGTTATAATATACTCTTCTAACTCAAAGCTTTTTTGTTTATTGAGCCCATGATGAAATGATCCATAAAATTTTTTGGAATATAATAAGCTAGTTAATTATGCTAGAAGTCAAGTGTTATTTTCATTACATGTCTTTTAGATAAGAATCATAATAGATCTGACCAAAAGAGTAAAAACCTTTATTCATCTTATCTCTTTCAAGAGTCAAAGAGAAATGTATTTTTAAGAACATGAGAGTTGGTATTGAACTTTTTCCCCACAAAGTCATTGATATTATAGATTTACTGTATTTGAATGTTTTGCTAATTTTTTTGTCAATGATTGTTTCTTAAATCAACCCTTATATTGTTATTTCTAATGTTCTTGTTGAAAGATTCAAAATATAGCATCAATTTCTTCAGATAAAATAATTCATTAAGCCCATTCTTGGTAATTTTTAAAATCTAAAGGAGGCTGATTCATTATTTGTAATAAAATCAGAGGTTTCCCTAATTATTAAAGCTGTGCAGGGCAGGGAAAAATCCTAGTGAGTAGTACTCTTAGAAATCCTGACAATTTTCTTATGAACTTAATCTCAATCAGGGTTGTGCAGACCTTTCCATCTTAAACTATACCCACACTGAAATTCAATTTTTATTGTCTAGATCTATTCATTTTTTCTCAATATGTGATATGAGAGGGATGATTAATATGCCTTTTTATTCTCTTGTTATAGTATTATTATAATTTCTCACATACTCTGGGAAAAATTATAAAAATTAGTTGCATACCCTGGTGTGTTCTGCAGAGCAAGTCTGAATGTGAGAGGATCATTTGGTAGGAAGGAGAGAAGAGCTTGCTTGGAAGTTTCTAATTTTAAGGTCGTAAGCCTTGAGCAACTGCCATTTTTGCCTGATTTTAAAGGACCATTGAAGAACTCAGGGTAGTGTAGGTTCAGACCAAAACCAAGGAAGTTTTTATATCCTCTTAAAATCATAAAGAAGAGAAAAGTAGTTGAGAATAATGGACCCATAAAGCAGGGATAGTACATAATTTTCATTTCATATACACTGACAAGCATTTTATAAATAATGCCCAATATTTCAGCTTATAATTTTTTTAAATTAACTGTGTAAGCACAGATATTTAGGCATTTTTGGTCCTGGGGATTGAATTCAGAGTTTCATATATGTTAAGCAAATGCTCAATCCACCGAACTATACTACCTGCCTTATTATTTAGTTTTTGTTTGCTTGCTTTTGAAAAACATTTTTTTAAACTACTGCTATAGTTTCAATGTTTGTGTCCCTCCAAAATTCATATGTTAAGATCCCAATCCCCAAAGTGAAGCTGTTAGGAGGTGGAGTCTTTTGGAAAGATTAGGCCCTGAGGGAAGTAAGATTAATGCCCTATAACTGAGCCCCAGGGAAACTTCCTCACTGCTGTAACCTGTGAGTATGCAGCCAGAAGAGATCCTCTAGGAGTCCCAAAGAGATAGCCCTCCTCAGATGCCAGGTCTTCTGGTTTCTTGCTCTTGGACTTTCTAGTCTCCCAAATTGTGTGATATAAATTTCTCTCATTTATAACCTACTCAACTTATTTTGTTATAGCAGCCTAACCAAAGACAACTACTCAAATATAATTTTAATTCAACTTATTTAAAAAAGTTAATTATATCTGTTATTTAAGTTTTCTGGCTACTTTCATAAATAATGGTGCAGATCACTTTACTTAATCAAGGCTTATAAATGACTATAAAATACACTCCTGAGAGATTGAAAAAGAGACTTAGAGCTTAGAACCTACAAAAGTTACCATAGAAGTTATTGTTATCACATTATTATTCTAAGAATCCATTTTATGAGGCATTACATCCAAAATATATTGTTTTTTGAAAGCGAGTGGGGAAAAATGATATGGTATTAGGTGAAATCACATTTACATGTAAAGTTTAAAACACAAACTTTTAAAGTCATAGTTGACATAAAATTAATTCTATTGAAATTCAATATGAATGAAATTTATATTTTCCTGGAATGAATCTGTGTGATGACTGATATCTTGATTCTTTTGTTCTCTGAACAGTCCTTTGACCTCCCTTGTACATCAGACCCACTCACCAAGGAGGAGGTGGGTGAGGTCCTCCCTCATCAGGAACACTCTCTGGGAGACTAAACGATGCCCCTTTAGTTTCTCTACTGTCTATGGGGGAGGATTTGACAAATGATTTATTACATACTTAATATATGTCAGACTCAATGGTAGGTACTGAGAAGAGGAGTGAAGAGAGATATGATTACTGCTTTCCTGGCTCTTCCCAGTTGGAGTGACTCCATCCATGAGGTAACTGGAGACTGCCAGGACAAAGAACTCTGGTTCCCACTGCCTACTGCGATTCACCTGTCCCAACATTCCAACATTTACAGTGGGTGCACAGCTCAGGTTTTTAGTCTGGGCCACTTATAACATAAACTTTTGACCTAGTAAATGATACAGTTTTAGTAAAATATACTTTGAAATTGGTTTCTCCTTTAGCACTGCAATAGTAAGCTCAAAATTTGCTAATAACAATTACAACCTTCACAATCTGTCACTGTAGAGCAGACAACAGTCTAATTATGTTGCAAACTTCTTTACAACTGAGTTATTATAGTGTGCATTGAATTTTTTTGTTGTGTTTTATAGCCCCTAATTGAGAATTCTGATTCTAAATATTGGCTTGTGTTGCTTGACACCCATTCAACCAAATGAAACAAACCTCTAATTGGCTAGAGATCATCACTGAGTAGCAAAAGTGATAAATGAAAATGTTTCTCAAATGAATTACCTAAGAGTCTTATAGGGGAATGATGAAGAAAATGACTCATTAAATAGATAAGTATAGTGCTGAAGAAGCAAAGTATTTGTATATTAAGCAATCATCATATGAAGGTAAAAGATAAAGTAGATCAACTTATCCACTATCTTTTTGACTTGTGAATTTTAGTGTGTACAGTGTACAGGAATTTGAGGCTTAAAGTAAATTAGGGTGGACCTGCTGTAAATCACATAGGATATCTAACAAGAAGTTGATGGGAATATTTATATTGTAGAAAGTTTGTAAGGATGCTATTGAAGAAATGATTTCTTTTGTTTTAGAGAATCATTTGTACACGAATCACTAATGTGTGACATTATAAATGTAAAGCCCATGGCTTTATGGAGTCTGATTGACTGAAAATCTGCAAGTGGGAAATGGGATGCCTGTATTTCTAAGCAAATCTTCCTAGATAATTTTTATAAATAATGACATTTGAGAATTACTGTTCTAAACATAGTGAGAATATTTTCCAAGCCTTGGTATAATTTCCAAGCCTTGGTATAATTTCCAAAGCCCTTCAACCTAGTCCCTGTGGATAGTGATGACACTGTTGCAGGAGCGTTGGGGACTGTACTATTCTCTCAGTTCCCTCTAGGAGGGCAGACAGCTGCGGAAGCTCTGGAGAAGCTATCTCCCACCACCTGCAAGCTGCTGAACGATGTGTGTGAAAGCGTGTTGTGCAGTCATCCAGCATGTTCACCGCCCTGGAGTGGAGGAAGGCAGATTCTCAGGCCCCACCTCAGGCCCTCTGCTTAGGGTCTCTGATATAAGGAAGAAACTCAAGTTAAAAAATGCTAAAAATAAGTTTTATGTACACATATGAAAGTGAAGATGTTTTGCTTAAAATCTACATTGCTTAATCTTTCAATTAATTTAATCCTCATGAACTTCATGTATTCTTTTTCTTTTTTTTTTGTTACTGGGGATCGAACTCGGGATCTTGCACTTGCGGAAGATGCCAGAATCACTGAGCTAAATCCCCGGCACTTCATGTATTCTTAATGTGAAATCTACTGTGCTGAAATGTGGCTTCAGAGCCACCAAAACATACCTACGGCCAGTTGCTGGATTTGGGTGACTCTGAGGGAGTAAACTGCCTCAATTTCTCTCATCATCACTTCCTGCTCCTCTCCCATGCTCTCTAAAGGTATCCTTCCTCAGGATATACTGTCATTTCAACTTGATACTTTCACATTTTCTGTTTCTTTTCTTACCTCTCTTCCTTGTACAGAGTATTCCATCACAAACTACTATACTTCTGTACAACATGTTTCAATTGTGCAATTTAACCAATAGCTGTAGGCAAAATATTTTGCAGTATTATACTTCCCCAAACTTGTTATAAATTAAAAATGACACATATCAGCTTGTATAATAGTAACAGTTTGAATTTCTATCTCTTATAAGTAAGGAGTTTCCCCAAGACACAATATGGACCTTATTCCTCTTTGAACACTGACAATGTCCAGCACAAGCATGGCATGGATGACTCTTCTTCGCATTTGCATCTAACTTCCAATCTGAGGTCGGTGTCCTCAAGGGTACAGTTTCAACTCCTTTTACTCCATTCAGGAGAAGATATCCTAAAGATGTGATGTGTCATTTTGAAACTATGTCCTCACTCTCCCGCTAATGATTTTATTAATTATTCCCTTGACTAATGGAGAGTTTCCTCCATCAATGAGCTCTTTGAAGTCTATGAAGAACATGGGAAAGGAACGTCACTTCTTTGTACATTTTCTGTGACCCATGCTTTTATTTCAGGTCTCTGCTTATAGAAGATTGACTGAAAGGAAAACTAAATGAGAAAAACACCTTGGCCGTCTTTCAAGACATTTTAAAAGATACCAAGAGATCCCCAAATTTTCAATGATGATACTTTGTTACTACTTATAAATGCTCAGTTTAAATGAACAGGTTAATGCTGCTATTTTGACCTGTGAGCAATCAGTTAAATATGTGAGAAAAAACCAAAAGGAAACACAGATGAAATACTGTTATTTATATATTAAATGCATGTATTTCCCCGTGAAACAATATGGCTCAATAACATGTAATTTTCCCTATTTTTAAAATCTGCTTATAATGAACTGTTTCAGTCTCCACAATGAGTGGCTTTATAGACAGGCTCCCCGAAGTTTTGCCAGTTCTGGTTATTTCTGTGTTGGTACTGTAGGATATTGAGATAAATTCTAGAAGCTATACTGCAAAGTACATAGGCTTTTCAGTTGGACAGCTCTTCCTTCTTCCTCGCCCTCCCCTTCCCATCTCCTCTTCCTTCTCTTCCTCCTCCTCATTCCTCTCTTCCTCCTTTTTATTTTTTTTGCCAGTTTCATACTGTGTGAATTTAAACAATAACAGACTTCATTTTCTAACCTGGACCTGGGCCAAAGCCCTCTTACAGGGACATTAATGCATTAGGAGATGGGATATATGTGAACCTCTCAGGATCACTCAGCTGCCTGACTTCTGTGAGGCAGCTTTAAGGGTGACTGATCTTTGAGGTGCTGCAGGACCAACCCATCTTTGGATCCATATCTGAGAAAAAGAAGAGTGCAATGGCCTCAGTGGCATTGTGTGAACAGTTGCATTGCTCTGATGAATTTTTTAAAAATTTAATTATCTTTTAGCATGCCTTTTCTCCTCAAGTAGAACAAATTATTCAAAGTTAAAATGTTGAACTTCTTTTAGCTGAATGTTAGCTTGAGAATCATGCACAAGAATGACTTCAAATTGAACCACTGCATATTTTCCAGAACACTGAAATTAGCAATTGGACAAAATATTACATCTTATTCTAACTAAGGCTTTCTTTTTTTCATTACTGGCTCTTACAGACAGAGGAACACAAGGGTAGCCTTTAAAATAATTTCACACTTTAAAAATCTAGATTCATATCAGCTATATCCTTTCAGTAGCTGATAAATGGTTGTACTTCCCAATCACATTTATTATTCTTCTTTTCTGTGGCATAATTCAATTTAAACCTTGGGGTATATATATTTAGTTTAATATACTTACTAAAAGTTAGTTTTTAAAAAATTAATTTCATTGGTGCATTTTAGGTATACAATATAATGACATTCATCATTGGAAATCTGCACCTTTACATGATCCATCTTGGTTCTGATTAAAAGTTAGTTTAATATGCTTACTAAAGGAATAGTGAGGAAAAGTGCTATTATATGCTTCACTGAAAGTCTGTATTTCTTAATCCTTCCACTAATTTAGTCTTCATTAATTTCATGTTTTTTTTAAAGGCAGCATTTCAGAGGACTTTGTATCTTCATGTTTTCTGACAAGCTTACAAATTCCAACAGAGTATTTCTCTATCATAGCAGCAGTTCCTGTTGCCTGTTTCTTACCCTTTCCCCTGATAGCCCACCTCTTAATAGGGCTAAATGTTTTTCTTTCCTTTATAAACACTCTCCCTCTAATAATGGCAATAGTATTATGTTTTCTTTAGTCCTCTTAGGATCAACATTTCCTTTTTTATCCTATTTGAAATTTTCACCATTTCTGAATGGTCTAATTAATTTCATTTTAAATACTTAAGAGGTGCCTACATAGGGTTAAAGAGTTGACAGCAAAATGTCAGGGAAGGAAGAATAAAAAAGATTTAATTGATATTTCTATTGCCAGAAATATTTTTTTGGTCTAAATGATCTCTGAGTATTAGGTGAAATCACACAGGGACCATATGGGGGCTGGGAGTTTACTTTCTCAGGAAATCTAACATTTGGTGAAGAAGGCTGATTTTTTCTCTTTTGAAAAGAAAAATCATCCATAGCTCCCCATATTTAACTTTTTTTTTTCTTTTTTTGGTATCTGGGGTCAAACTCAGGACCTTGCACTTGCAAGGCAGGCATGGTGCCACTGAGCTACATCCCCGGCAGACATTTATAATAACTTGTTCAGGTAAGGACAAGGGCAGAGAGAAAGCCAGCTCTCTCAAAGGGGGGATTGTATAAGGAGAAACAGCTCAATAAGTTACAGGCCATACAAGGGTTAGTACCTCTCTCGGGCATACCTAACACTGAAGCAATAGATTGATTTCAGAAAAACAAACATCAAGCAGGAGGGACAGGCTGATACATTTTAAGTTAAAGCAGCTTGGGAAGAATTGAAGAATCTGCAATGCACCATGGATATCATTTATTTGGCTATAAAATTATAAACAGGGCAAACAAAGCCCTTCAGGTGTTATTTCTAAGGCATGGTTGAATGAGCCTACTCAACTAGTATCTATAGCCTAACTTCAGGGTGGATACTAGCCCTCCTGGAAGGTACTCTATAGCATGTAAGAGGCAATATGTCTCTGATACTCACTGGTTATGTGACATTGCTTGTAGCTTTCTGGGCTAAATATGTAAAACACATAGCACACCTACTCACACACTATTCATGCTAAGTTCTCTTAGACAAAGTTAAACAAATGACACAGTTTTGAAGTGTTTATGTGTTAAAACTTTTTCTAGAATTGTCCATGAGAATTTGCAAACATTGACATTTCTATTGTAGCTTCAAATGATTCCATTAAAAACAACTCATAATGTACCATAATAGCTTTCTGACTTACAATAGATGTGGTAAGCATGTTATGTTTTCATATTCTTAGTAGTCAATATATTATTCTTAGAAAAACACATTTGTGGAATATCTGTAACTTTTAAGATTTTCTGGAAATGGATAAAATTAAATTCATATTATTTGAGTAGTGAAAAAAACTTAAGGCAGGTCAGTCTTATGTAGATCATAAAGGTGTTACTATGGCCTAACACTAATATTGTGGCTTTTGACATAACTTTTCATCTATGGAAACATATAGTGTTTTGTTTAGGATCTTAAAAATATATTTTTAGGAATTCTCAGTATGAAGATGTGATGATATAATTTCTTTCACATATGTACACTAGCTACTTCCAAAGTGGTCATGAGTTAATTTATAATAAAAGACATTTATTATATATGATAGTCAATATATAGAAGAAAAAGAGGCTGCACCTCTACTTTGTTGAAGGTGAAATTAACGCTTCTGACTACTGAGGGAGAGAGAAATAAATCTGTGTTTCATGTCAACCAAAACAAAAAAGAAGATACATAGTAGGTTTGATAATTAATTTTCAAATAAAAGAGGAAGGACCTCAACTTTTGAAAGAATTTCTTTCTCATCATACATCCTAAAAGATATTATACATATAATGGAAGCTCTTACAAAGGATATACATGTAGCATATTAGGCATATCTCCAAAGAAATTCCATAGCAAATGTATTATTTTTAAACATTGTTACAATCAAACTCAGAAGATATTTTTTCTTCACGGAGTTGAACAAATGATTTTGTAATTCCATGTTATTCAAGGAGAGCATAAGTGCATTAGAAAATGGAAAGACAATCTTTGTTTATGGATTGGAAGAACTGATATTCTGAAAATGGCCATGTTATCAAAAATAATCTACAAACTCAATGTAGTCCTTATAAAAATACCAAAAACATTCTTCACAGAACTAGGAAAAATAATCCTGAATTTCATATGAGATCAGAAATGATCCAGAATATCCAAAGCAACACTGACCATGAAGAGGAATGCTGGGGGCATCACTATACCAGACTTCAAGATATACTGAAAAGCCATAGTAATCAACACAACACATAATACTGCCACAAAAACAGAATTGTAGAACAGTGGAATTGGACAAAAGACACAGAATCCAACCCAGGCACTTCCTGCCATCTGATTTTTGACAAAGAAGCCAAAAATATGCTGAAGAAAAGGTAGTATCTTTAACAAATGGTGCTGGAAAAACTGGATACCTACCTGAAGAAAACTGAAACAATATTACTATGTTTCCTCCATACTAAAATGAAATGAAAATGGATTAAAGATATAAAACCAGAAACACTGAAACTTCTGAAAGACAACATAGGGAAAACACTTGAAGCCACATGCACAGGCAAGACTTGTCTTAGGCAAGAATTTAGAAGCACAAGAAATAATATCAAGAATCAACAAATGGGAATACATCAAATTAAAAAGCTTTTGCTTGGCAAAGGAAACAATTAGCAAAGCGAAGACCCAACCCACTGAATTGGAGAAAATCTTTGCTAGCTACTTTTCTGACAGAGAATTAATATCTCAAATATTAAAAAACTAACAAAAATTAACCTCCCTAAAACAATGAATCCAATTAAACGTTGGCAAGTGAACTGAAAAGATATTTTTCAAAAGAAGAAGTTACAAAGGCTAAAAGTATATGAAAAAGTTCAACACCTCTAGCCATCAGAGTAATGCAAAGTAAAACTATATTGAAATTCTGTCTCACCCTGGTCAGTATGGCTATCATAAAGAACACAAAAAACAAAGAATCCTGGTGAAGATGGTGGGGAAAGGAACTTTTTACATTGTTAGTGGGAATGTACACTAGTACAGCCAGTATGGAAATCTATATAGAGATTCCTCAACAGACTAAATATGGAAATGCCATTTGACCCATCTCCTGGGCATAGCCCTGAAAGAATTAAAGACTGCATATTATACCAATACATACATACCCATGTTTATCACAGAGAAAATTACAATAACTAAGCTGTGGAGGCAGCCTAGATGCCGATCAACAAATGAATGGATAAAAATTTGGTATGTGTATATATATATATATATATATATATATATATATATATGTATACACAATAGAATATTGCTTAACCATAAAGATGAGTGAAATATGTCATTTACAGGAAAATGGATCCAGAAACCATTACACTAAATGAAATTACCCGAAGTCAAAATGTTAAATGTAACAAGATTTCTCTTATATGAGAAATTAAATAAATAAATAAATAAAATAAGAGATGACAGGAAATCAGGAAGTAGACTTGTGGAGGTGGAAGGGGATTACTGTATCAGGGTGGGAAGGAAAGAGATGGAACAATGAGCTTGAAATTCATTAAGATATGATAAGTGCATGGCCCAACATCCCCAAACCAGCCACACAACTATGTAATATTAACATGTACTAATAAAAAATAAAATAAAAAGCAGAGTAAACCATACTCTCAATTGAAGACTGGTGCTGTCTGTGGTACCAGGAGAATGACAGGAGACTGCTCCACACCCTTTTGCTACAGTCACTGAAATGGCTCCTTGACTGCTCTTCCTAAACTCACTTTCATCTGCTCCAAACCATTTCCCACGTGACTGCAAGCTTCAAATCGGATAATTTCAGTGCTGTGCTTTTTTGTTGTTATTGTTTTTCTTTTTCTTTCTTTTTTTTTTTTTTAAGAGTGGTTGCTGCAATCCACATGGCATAGGGTCCAAAGACAGGGAGAGCGGTGGGAGATGAAGAAAATTGAAAAACAACAAGAAAGAAGGGTACATACCAAGATTATGCTTGAAAGCTGGGACCAGGTGGAGCTATAGCCTGTCGGGAGCTAATGGGCACCTGGAATCCAGTGTGCTCTTTATAGTGTAAGGCAAACAGGAAGAGAAGGCAGGGAAACTAGTGCTATGTGGCCTATATGGCTTAGGCTGAATGTAGCATGATTGTCTAGTGGTCAGGGCATGTGCAGAAAGGGAACAAGGAAGATGTAGCTGTCACCTGGGGCTGTGCCATCCAGGGTCTACAATCTTAGCTAAGCAGACTGTGTTTGTTTGACTTATCTAGGCCATGGAGGAGAAAGGGAGTAGGCGGGAGGCGAAGGACCATATTCAGGCTTGGCCTGCAACAGTGGTGATGACTTTGTAAAGAAATTTATCAGGGTTTCTTCCATTTAGATTTTTGAGGAACAGTTTTAAAAGAGATGGAATTAATTCACACAAAAGAAGCAAAATAAGAAAGAGGAAAGCATAGAACATTGAATAAAAAATGAGGGATCTAACAAAAGAGAGGCAAAAGGAATTCTTAGGATGAGGGCAAAGGGAAGTCCCACAGTGGTAAATATCTAGTAACCTAGAAAACAATTAGTGTCAATTATAATAGGACAGAGGAGTCCACAGAGAAATTCTCAAGAAACTAAAATTAAATTGATAGATTACATGAGGTGTTTTCCTAATGAACTGATGACAGGTATAGAGACTAAGTGAAGAGACAGAAGGACAAGTATACAGTTTTCAGTAATAAAGTTGTACAAGCAATGTGATTATAACATACTCCACCACAGAGTTGTAAATAAAATATAGATTCAAAAATATGTACACTTGATTATGGATTTAATTTAAAGATATGCTATAATTAATTATATTGGAAAGAGAGAAGAAGAGAGAAATAGTTGTTTTGGGGTGTCTGAGGGGACATGTTAAGAGAGGTAGAATAGAATAAAATAAATAAATAATGCTTAAAATTAAAAACCCAGGAAATAGCAGCATAAATCCATTTGTTAGAAAATGGATGTAAACACCAAAAGAAATGCCTCAAAGAATTAAAAGTTACCATAAAGAATCAGGACTAGGGGTTGGGACGATATGGGCTGGTGGACTACTTTTTGTCATGTTTTATTTCTTAAACTATATACATGCATTACTTTGATTAAAAATAACTACTCTTTAGGCTCAAAAGGTACATTTATTGTATAATCTATTTACCAAGTAACAGAGTAAAATCTAATAATGACCAAAGGAGATAGAAATGTCAACCATATATATATTTTTTTTAAAAAAAATTTATTTATTTATTTATTTATTTTTGGTACCAGGGATCAAACTTGGGACCTTGCGGTTTCCAGGCAGGTGATGGTACCACTGAGCTAAATCCCTGGCCCTAAACCATATATATTTATGGAGCAAGTATGAGGAAAAATTTTATAGCACTTAACAGTAAAAATCTAAGACTGATTTATTATTTCAGGAAGAAGTTTTAGAACACTTGACCATATATGATTAAAACCATGAGTATCTTATGAAAAATTATAATCTTATCCAGTTTGAAAATCTTCTAGTTGCTGGAGGCCAAGTAAACCAGATCAGTACCAGTTTTTAAAGGATTCAAATGATTCTTAAATTAGGAATTTATAACTGCTTAAGAAAACCACTGAAGTACACATTCAGCATTCAGTAATACTAACATACATGGGGGGAAACATCCACATAGCTAACTCTCCAGTAGCCAATTTATTCTGGATCTTCTAAACAGAAACAGGTATTTTTAGGAGGCTCACTCATACCTGGTTAGGGATGCCTCAGTCCACAGGTTTCATTTAATCTCAGTTAGCAGAGGCTATGATCCTTTGAAAGGCCGTGAAAGACAGGCCAGCATATTTTTGCCTCATTCCTTCTAAATGTAGTCATGGTGTTTGTTGCTGGTATCCTTGGCCAGCAGCTTTTGTGTTTATCAGTTCTCCTGTTAGATCACTGTCTTCAGATTGTGACGTCCAAACTTTGATGTTTCTGGACTACAAAATGGAAAAGACTCCCAAGATCTATTTTCTTTGGCCAAGGAGTCATCCTCTTGCAAGGCAAATGTCTACTAAAGTGCATATGATATTAAAGACACTAAGTCACAACGTGAACATTTTCTTTTCCTCTTCAAAATGAGTCTACCACCAGGTGACCATTCAAAAACACAGACTTAACTTTATTCAGATCCTTTAGCACGTCTAACATGTTTGGAACATCTTTATTTCTCTGACATTTTGAATGATGACCACAATTCACCTTACTAGCATATGGGTGCTGCTTTTTAGTTTCAGTACTTGGATTATCTGAGCCACAAATAGTAGATCCCCATTGTAGGGTAGGAAAACATGGAGGCTGGAAAGGAGAAAACTGGAGAGTACGTTGGTGGTGGAGGAGGAAGTACTGAACTTCCAGACATAGGTGAGCAGCCCCAGGGATGACGTCTGACCACAGGGGTGGGCGCATCATTCAAGTTGAAGGAGCCAGACTTTGGATTATCTTTCAGTTGATGGATTCCCACAGTTATGGTAATCTGAGAGTGAAGAAAATGTATCTCATTTTCAAGGGCAGCTAGTTTTTTAAACTGCAGCTTCATTTCGGGTAGATATTTTTCTTTGGTTTGCAGGTGACAATGGATCCCAAACTGCTTGCAAAGGACTGAAAATTCCACTTTCTCCTCTTCTTTTTTTTTTTTTTTTCCATATACTATGTCAAAATAAGAGACCACTGGGTTCTTCATCATTTACCACAGACAAAATATCAGCAAAAGATGGAACCATAGGGCCACAATTATCTATAGAGCTCAACTTCGGGATCAAGTCAAAATGAGGTCTTCGACAAGATTTTAAAGGAAGCATTTTCTCCGTAACACAAACAATGCTCCTAGATGATCCTTAACCTTTTTTGTCGCCAATCAGCCAAATTTGTATTTCTTTAAAAATATTATTAGGAGAGTCATCAATGAAACAAATTCCAAGAAACTTACTCGTTTCTCCATACCTTCCTTGGAAGCTGAATGTCAGGCAACAACAGGATCATGAAGCAGAGGGCGTTCTGGAAGCCTGGAACCAAGGAGCCCAGCATGCTGTACACTTGCGGAAGCCTGGGACTGGACACCCATCCTGTGCTGTTGGGCTGTGGGTGCAGGTGGTAGCCACATGCTCAGCCTGGTGACTGTGGGAGGACCACCCGGTCCGTCGGCTGCACCCTGTTGCTCTGCCACGTGGCCTTAGGATGGGTTCATACAAATAACTTTAAAATGTAATGAATTAATTGGTCCACAGCCAGTTAAACGTTCAGCAGAGATTACCCAAATCAGAAGTGGGATGGAGCCAGTGGAATAAAGGGAACACCTTCCAGAGAGCAGAATGCAATTTGTGTTAAGAGAGGTTCGACTTACATTAACACATCTTTCATTTTTTTCCCCCTAGGGCCAACCTTGGTTACACCTTTGATCTTACCTCAAAAATTGTTAGAGCATTAATCACATTTGGAAGCTGTACCATTCATGTTGAGAATTATTACTGAAAAGTACTGACCTATTCCTGTCATTGCATTATTTTCCTGTTGCTCATTTCCTTTCTTTCCCTTCTAACTGCTCACCCTACCTGATGCATGATTCTGATGGACTTTTTGGCATTGTTAGCTTTATTGTCTCTTTCTAGCATATCCTTGAGAAGTTTTTGGAGTGCTAGTGTGGTGGTCATGAATTTCTGTAGGTGCTTTTTATCACATAATATCTTATTTCTCCATCAGTATGTTAAGTTTCTGTTTCTCTTGATTCAGTATGGTAGATTGTACATGTTCAGGGATTTTGTTCATAGTAGTTTCTTATTATCCTTACATTTCTCTATTATTAGTTTTAATGTCTCCATTTTAATCTGTAATTTATTCTCTTTTTTCCTTACATTTGTCAATTTTGTTTATCTTTTCTGAAAGCCAATTTTTTCATTTCTCTTTTGCATTTTTTAGTTTTGGTTGCATTTATTTATGCACTTTATTATTTCTGTGGTTGAGTTTTGTTTGGTTCTTTGTGTTTCTGCTATCTTGATGTCATCTCTTTGAGGACTTGGAATTTTTTGGCTATTATATCATGAAATAGCATTGCTTTCCCTTTCTCCTTCTGGAATTCCCACAATGCTAGTATTTCCTTAAATGGTGTTCCATCATGCTTCTTTCCATTTACTAAATTTGGGTTTAGCTTGTTTTAATTTTCTAAGTCACTGAGTTGGATTGTTAGCTTGCTGGAGATCTTTCTATGTATCTCATATATATATACATCTATTGCTATAATCTTTTGTCTCAGTGCTGCTTTTGTTGTATCCAACAGATTTTGGTATGTTATGCTGTCATTTTCATTTGGTTAAAATTTTTTGATTACTCTTTTAAGTTTCATAATTGCCCATTGATCATTTAGGAGCATGTTATTCAATTTCCAAGTATTTGTATACTTTCCATTATCTTGTTGATTTGTAGTTTTATTCTGTTGTTGTCTGGGAAAATACATTATATGATATCAGATTTTAAAAATTTCTTGAGGGTGAGGTCCCCCCACCCCCAGCAGGCACATGAGCTGCCAGTTTGGCCTTGCGGTCAGATGCAGGTAGCTGTGCCCTGCTCTGTCCCGCTTGCCCTGCCCACTTGCATCCAGGAGACCACGAGGACACCTCCCCTCAGGTCCACCAGCTGCCGGCTTGGCCCTGCCCATGCGTGTAAGAACAGTACCCTGCCCCCGACCTCTTGGCTGCACAGCTACCCGGTTCCACACTACAGAGGCACAGGGGGATATAAAGGCCATTGTCCTGTGTTGCAGAGGTGAACAGCAGAGAGAGGGCCTCTCTCAGGCTCCCTGATGAAAACTGAAGCCCACTGGAAAAGTGAAGATAATCTCTGCAATATAGGCACACCAGACCCCTGTACTTCGTAAGTTGGAGGGATCATCACCTCCCATTTGATCCTGGACTATTTTCAGGGGAAAAACAGTTGGAACCTGTAGTAGAGCCTTGCAGAGTTCAGCCCTGTGGGAGGACGAGGAGCTGAATTTGGGACTTACAGCCAGAAGTCTGTCTGAATCGCACAGGTCTGTGACTGGCTTACTGGGATTCATTGACTTATAACTGACAGTACCAAAAACAAAAATGAGAATACATTTAAGCAAGTCACAAACTCAGGCTTCCACCCCACAAAAGGCAATTTCTGGGGAAAACAAAGTGGAAAAATCTGATAATCAAGAACCTGGGCACCCTGAACTGATAGCATAGGAAGTAACAAAACAGATGCATGAGGCTCTAGAAAAATTCAAAGCAGAAATAATCTCCCAGATAACTACAGAGATGGTGAGCAGAGTGAAAGACATAATTAGAGGCTCTAGAACAGAAACAGATAAAAAAATAGATGAGCTCAGAAATATGCTGGAAACTATGAATGCCCAGCATAAGAAAGAAATAGAAACCATGATAACCCAACATAAGAAATAAATAGAATCCATGAAACAGATTCAAACAGATATTCAGGAGATTAAAAACTCCATTGTAACCATACATGGCAGATTGAGGGAATCTTAAAATAGAATATCAGATATAGAAAAGAGGATTGTGGTTAAGGACCATGAAAACAGAGATTTCTTAAAAATAGTAAAGGACCATAAGAAATCAATCCAGCAGCTGCTAGATGATGCAAGGAAGAAGAACATAAGACTTATAGGAGTCCACGAAAAAACAGGAGAAAATGCAATTGACATAAAAAAAACTTCACAGAAGTAATAGTAGAAAACTTTCCAGACAGAAGTGGAGAATTGGACATACAGACAAGTGAGGCATATAGAACTCCAATTAGCCATGATAAAAAAAAAAATCTATGCCTAGACACATAATAATCAAGATCCCAGAAACCCAACAGAAGAACAAAATCCTACAGGCAGTTAGAGAAAAGAAACAAATCACCTGTAAAGGAAAGCCGGTAAGAATCATGACAGATTTTTCAACACAAACCCTCAAGTCAAGGAGAGCCTAAAGTCAAGTATTTCAAGCCCTAAAAGAAAATAACTTCCAACCTAGACTGTTGTATCCTCCAAAATTATCTTTCAAAATAAGTGGGGAAATTAGATACTTTCATGACAAAGTACACCTGAGAAATTTCATGAATACTAAACCAGCACTCCAAACAATCCTAAGCAATATCCTAGAAAAAGACAACAAAGGTCACAACTCCATGAGGCTCAACAGAGGGAAGCCACCAGGCAAGGTAAGAAACTAAAGCAAAAGGGAAAGCAAAACAAAAAATAAAAAACAAGAAATCAAAGAACCAATAATAGTAAAACATCATGACAAGGATGAGTCAATTTCTATCAATTATAACTATCAATGTTAATGGTCTCAATTCACTAATCAAAAGAAATAGACTGATGGAATGGATTAAGAAACAAAATCCAACAATATGGTGTATATAAGAAACACGCCTAACTCAAAAAGAAATTCATAGACTGAAAGTAAAAGGAGGGAAAATGGTTCTGCATGCAACAGGAACCTAGAAAAAAGCAGGGGTAGCAATTCTATTTGCAGACAAACTAGATTTCAAACCAAAATTAATTAAGAGAGACAAAGATGGTCCCTACATCCTTGTGAAGGGAACAATCCAAGAGGAAGAGATGACAATCCTGAATATATATGCACTAAATATGAATGCCCCCAACTATACAAAACAAATATTAATGGACATGAAAAACCAAATAAGCTCTAATACAATTGTAGTGGGGGATCTCAATACCCCTTTATCACAATTATACAGATCATCTAGACAAAAAATTAACAACGAAATTGTAGAATTGAATCAAGCTGTTGAACAAATGAACTTAATAGATATTTACAGAGTGTTCTACCCCACAAAATCAAAATGCACATTCTTTTCAGCTGCACATGGGTCATTCTCTAAAATACACCACATGCTAGCTCCTAGGATATTTCTAAGTAAATGTAAAAGAATTGATGTTACCCCCTGTATATTATCAGATCATAGTGCAATAAAATTGGAGATCAATGACATAAGAAACTGCAAAACTCCCACAAACACATGAAAATTAAATAACACCCTCCTGAACAACCAATGGGTCACAGAAGAAATTAAAGAAGAAATTAGACAGTTTCTACAAGTAAATGATAATGCCAGGACAATATACAGGAATCTATGGGACAAAATGAAAGCAGTTCTAGGCAGGAAATTCATAGCAGTGAATGAATGCCCATATTAGGAAAACAGAGAGAACTCAAATAAATAACCTAATCCAGAACCTCAAACTCCTACAAAAAGAAGAGCATAACAAACCCAATGCTCGTATAAGAGAGGAAATTATAAAGATCAGAGTAGAAATCAATGCAATGGAGACTAAGAGAACAATACAAAAAATTAATGAATCAAAGAGTTGGTTTTTCGAAAGAATAAATAAAATCATAAACCCTTAGCCAATGTTATCCAAAAAAGGAAAGAAAAGGCTCAAATCCATGCAATCAAGAATGAAAAAGGTGAAGTCACAACAGATCCAGGAGAAATCCAAACCATCATCAATACCTACTTCAAGAACCTGTACTCTAATAAAATGGAAAACACAGAAGAAATGGACAGATTCCTAAACACATATGAATCACCAAAGTTAAATGAAGAAGATATAGAAATTCTAAATACCCCAATTACAATGAGCAAAATTGAAAATGAAATAAAAAATTTACCAACAAAGAAAAGCCCAGGTCTTGATGGCTTTGTTGCTGAATTCTACAAGACATTTAAAGAAGAACTAATGCCATTACTCTGTAAACTCATCAAGGAAATTGAAAGGGAAGCAAGGCTTCCAAACTCATTCCTGGAAGCAAGTATTACTCTGATTCCAAAACCAGGGAAAGACCCAACCAAAAAAGTGAATACAGGCCAATCTCCCTAATAAACATAGATGCAAAAATCCTCAACAAGATACTGGCAAAAAGAATACAGAGGGTCATCAAGAAGATAATACACCCTGACCGAGCTGGATTTATCCCACGGATGCAAGGATGGTTCAATATTTGTAAATCAATAAATGTAATACACTATATTAAGAGAGCCAAGGACTAAAACCATATGATCATCTCAATAGATGCAGAAAAGGCATTTGGCAAAATCCAACACCCATTCATGATAACAACTCTACAGAAAATTGGAATAGAAGGTCTTTATCTCAACTTGATTAAGGCTATCTATGAAAATCCAACAGCCAACATCATACTAAATGGTCAAAAACTGAAAACTTTCACACTAAAAGCAGGAACAAGACAAGGATGCCCACTATCATCAGTCCTGTTTAATATTGTTCTTGAAACATTAGCCACAGCAATTATAAAAGGAAAACAATAGCCTTTTTATATACAAATAATAAAGTCACTGAGAGAGAAATTAGAGAAACAATTCCTTTTATAATAGTGTCCAAAAGAAATGAAATATCTAGGAGTCAATCTAACAAAGAAGGCAAAAGACTTCTACAGTGAAAGCTATAGCACTTTGAAAAAGGAGATTGAGGGGGATGTAAGAAATTGGAAAGACATCCCTTGTTCCTGGATAGGAAGAACCAATATAGTGAAAATGGCCATGCTTCCAAAACTATTATATAGATTTAATGCAATGCCAATTGAAATTCCAACAATATATTTCACAGAACTAGAGAAAACAATCCAAAAATTCATTTTTAACATGCAGAGACCTAGAATAGCAAAAGAAATTTTAGGTAACAGAGATATGGCTAAGGGTATTACAATCCCCAACTTGAAACTATACTACAAAGCTACTGTGATAAAAACAGCATGGTATTGGCAAAGAAACAGACCAGAGGATGAGTGGAATAGATTAGAAGATGCAGAAACAACTACAGATGTGCTCAGCCACCTCATCTTTGACAAAGGAGCTAACCACCCTCACCGGAGGAAAGAGAGCCTATTTAATAAATGGTGTTGGAAAAACTGGATTTCAACCTGTCAAAGATTAAAACTAGACCCATACCTATCACCATGGACTAAATTAAGATCAAAGTGGATTGAATATTTAAATATTAGGATAGAAACACTAAATTTGCTGGAAGATAAGTTAGGTAGAACTCTTGAAGATATTGGTATAGGAAAAGACTTTATGAACAAAATCTCAGTGGCATGGGAACTTACATAAAGAATCAACAACTGGGATCTTATCTTATTAAATAGCTTCTGCACTGCAAGAGAAACCACCAACAGAGCTAATAGACAACCTACAATGTGGGAAAAAAATTTTGGCAACTGTACCTTAGATAAAGGACTGCTATCTATAATATATAAAGAAGTGAAAAAAATCAAACCTCCAAATTCAAAAACCCAATTCAAAAATGGGCATCTGAAATGAACAGACATTTCTCAAAGAAGTAAAAGCAGCAAATAAATATACGGAAAAATGTTCAACATCACTGGTGATTTGAGAGATGCAGATGAAAACAACACTGAGATTTCACCTCACCCCAGAAAGAATGAATGCTATCAAGAAATCAACCAATTAACAAATGCTGGCGGGGGTGTGGGGAGAAAGGAACCCTTCTCTGTTGTTGGTGGGAGTGCAGACTGGTGCAACCACTTTGGAAATCAGTATGGAGACACCTCAAAGAACT
This sequence comes from Heterocephalus glaber, assembly GCF_053883595.1. Lineage (NCBI taxonomy): Eukaryota > Metazoa > Chordata > Mammalia > Rodentia > Bathyergidae > Heterocephalus > Heterocephalus glaber. The sequence goes on along the minus strand of NW_028258156.1, from coordinate 16,565,324 downwards.
AGGGCTAGAGGTCGCATTCGACACAGCTATCCCCTTGTTTGGTATCTTCCCAAAAGAATTAAAAGAATCTTACTACAGCGATATATGTGCACCCATGTTTATAGTGTCACAGTTCATCATAAGAAAAGCTTGAAAACAGCCCAACTACCCCTCAAATGGAAACTGGATAAAGAAGGTGTGGGTTTTTAAAATAAAATGGAGTACTACTCAGCCATAGAGAATGAGAAACTAGAGACATTTATAGCTAAATGGATGCATATTGAGGCCATCCTCTTAAGTGAAATAAATAGGACACCCATGTGTAAGTACCAAATAGTTTCTCTAGTGTGAGAAACTAAAAGTGTAATTAAGGATACACACAGATGAAATGGCGTAATAACATATTTCTCAGATTGTGTTTCCATCGCGTGTCATATGACTGCATTGAAATTTAAATTAGGGAGAAGTTTGGCTTATGTGGAGTCTGCTATCTAACTGGAATTTTTTTTCCCAGATCATTATTTGTTCAATGTTGGTTTTGGGGATCTTTCTGAAACAAATCATATCCTCTGGTGTCTTTTTATTGCTTGAGATGCTTTTTAAAGTCACATGGAAAAAATGTTTAAGTGCTTTTCAGTTTTGTTTTGGCTGAGTTCTACTGTGTTTGAATATTATTGTGGTTCTTGTTTTTCCCCTTACATTGTTCTTCTTTGAATGGTTTTAATTTTTTGTATGTGTGTGTGTGTGTTTGATAATAAAGTTATTTTAAAAATTAAAAAAAATTTCTTGAGACTTAATTTGTGTTCTAGCATATGATCTATCCCGGAGGATAGTCCATTTGTTGATGTGAAGAATGTATTCTGCTACTGTTGGTTGAAATGTTTTATAAATGTCTATTGGGTCTGTTTGTTTAACAGTAGTTCAACTCAAATATTTGTTGATGTTTATATCAGTCTGTCCAATGATAAAAGTGGAGTGTTGAATATATTATTGTTTGGAATCTATCCCTCCTTTTAGATCTAATAATATTTGTCTATTTGGGTGGTCCTGTATTGAGTGTATATATAAATAATATATATATAATTATTATATATATACATAATATATATAATTATATATAAATTATATTTATATAAATAATATATTATATAAATATTATATATATTATATATATATAAAATTGTTTGTACTGTATCTTCTTGGTGATTTGACCCTTTTAGCAATATGTAATGACCATTATGCCTTTTTTAGTTTTGGTTTAAAGTATGTTTTATCTAATAGGAATATAGGTATTTCTGTTTGCTTTTGTTTTCCATTTTCATGGTCTATCTTTCCCAACCCTTCACTTTCTTTCAGTCTTTTTGTATATTTATCTGTAAGGTGAGCTTATTGTAGATAGCAGATACTTGGACCTTGAGATTATCCAATTGACTAGTCTGTGTCTTTTGATTAGTGGCTTTAATCCATTTATATTCAACTACATAATGAATATTTATGAATTTCCTCCATAGTTTTGTTGTCGTCTGTTTATTTTGTATATTCTTTGTTCCTATCTTTCTCTCTTATTAGTCATGTTTGTGATTTAGTTTTCTGTCACAGTAAGTATTGATTTTTTCTTTTACTTATCATCTATTCTCATGAGTTCTGTACATTCACGTGTCTTTGTGATGGTGGTTACAACATTAACCTTGTGTTTCAAGTATAGAACTCTCTAAGCATTTCTTGTAGGGCTGGGCTGATGGTAGTAATCAGTTTCTGGTTATCTGAGAAAGACTTTTTCCTTCAGTTCTGAAGGATAATTTTGCTGGGCATGGAATTCTTCATTGACATTTCATTTCACCTCGGTGCTTTAACTATATCATCCCATTCACTTCTAGCCTAGAAGATTTCCCCTGAGAAATCAGCTGTAAGTCTACTGTGCATTCTTTTCTCAGTGACTTTATATTCTGGCTGTTTAGAACCCTACTTTTGTCTTATACTTTTGACATTTTGACTATAATATGCTTTTTGAAGGTCTTTTCTTGGTTGAATTTAGTTGGGACCTGTGAGCTTCTTATATCTGGATGTCATTTCCTCTTTAAATATTTGGAAGATTTTTGTTATTTCATGAACTAATTTTCAATGCCTTTCCCCTTCTTCTTCTGAAATACCCATAATGCAAATATTTATTTATTTGATAGTGTCCTATAAATCTTGTAGCCTTTCTTTATTATTTTAGATTCTGTCTTAAAATCTGAATGTATTAATTCAAAAGACTTTTCCTCAAGTTCAGAAATTCTTCCATCTGCTTGCTCTACTCTGTTCTGGAAGCTCCCAATTTTATTTTTTATTTCATTGGTTGAAGTTTTTATTTGCAAAGTTTCTAATTGGTTCTTTCTTATAATTTATAGCTTTTCTGTGAATTTTTCATTCAAATCCTGAATTGTTTCCTCTATTTCTTTGTATTGTCAGTCTGTATCCCCTTGCACCCCACAGAATTTCCTTTGGGTCATTGCTTTTAATTCTTTTTGATGGGGGATTTCTTACATGTCTTCCAAATTGAGATCTGTTTCTGGAATTACTCTTTCCTTTTGAAAAACACTTGTAGGTATTGTGTCACTATGTTAATATCTGCACATCTGGTATAATAGTCAACTCTTCCAATTTTGTGGAATAGTATTTGTATGATATTTTGTTTCAGATGGGATCTAGTGTTTCAGTTGGGTAAGTGGTTTGACTTTGCTTACAGGTGAGCTCACAAGTGTGACTTATCTGACTTTGGTTGATATCAGCAGTGGCTATGAGTGCTTCAATAGTTTAGAATGCAAAAAATTGTGAAGGCCATTGAACAATTTTGCAATGGACATAGGCTTCTAAACGTCTGTATCCTCAGGCACTGCTGCTTGAGTGGCAGCAACCACAGCTTTGGTGGTGTGCAATATAGAGAGGACTGTCCAGGTCTTTCAGAGCAAGCACAGGTACTACCAAATGTTGTGATGCCAGTATCTGTGGTCCCTGAAACACATGACATGCAGGAGGCTTTCCCATGTTCTTCAGGATGAATTTAGTAAGTGCCAGAGCCCGTGGCACCAGGAGTCACAGCTGTAGAGTCCAGATGAGATGGGACCTTCCACAGGTCACTCAGGATGAGTAGATGTAGCTGGGATTTTGGTTCCAGTAACTGCAGACTCTAGGTTGTGTGATGGAAAGGAGACCTTTCCTAGGTCCCATGGTGCAGTTGTGAATGTTAGAGGGACTTGTAGCAGTGGTTTACCCTTTCCTGGAGGTACAGGATTCAGATTGTACCTTTTCCAGATCCCAAGGGAGAAGCGCAATGCTGCTGGTCTTTTTGTACCAGCAGCTTCAAGTCTGTGGGCCAAGAAGGAGGAATTCTCTAGGTATTCTGGGGCATGTGAAGGTAATGGTTGGGCTTGTGCCACTGACATTCATGCTTCTGGAGGTGGAGGGTGTGGAGATCTTTTGTAAGTCCTATAGGTAGGTCACAGGTGATACTGCATCTTGTGGCTTTGATATCTGTAGTCCAAGAGTGTAGGTGGTGGATAGGAATGTCTCTGGGTCATTTGAGGCAAGCACTGATAGTGCTGAGACTTGAGGCATTGGTAGCTATGGTGTTGGAACTGGTCTTGAGAAACAAGCTTGGGTGATGAAGGTTTTTTTCACCTGGAGCTGCAGTCCCAAGGCTCTGATCTGGGGGAGACATCTTTCCTCCCTAGTTCTTATGGGGTGAGTGAAGGTAGTGCTGGGTTTGGGGGACCAATTGCCCCTATCTTGGAGCTGCAGAACATGTGTGGGTAAAATTGGGACATTTTGCCTTGGCTACAGCAGTCCTAAGGCTGTGATGATAGGAGAACTTCCATGGATCCTGGTGGGCAAGTGCAGGTGCAATGGAGTTTGGTGCACTGGTAGCCATGTTTCTGGAGCTATGGAATGTGGCTTGGGCCTTCCTCAGACACCAAAGGAGAGATAAGGGTGATGCTGGGCTTTTGGCACCTGCCATGAATTTGGGAAGAGACTTTCCCTAGTTCGTACTAGGTGAGTGCAGATGGAAATTGGGGCACTGGTACCAGCATTCCTGGAACTGCAGGAAGTAGCTAGGATCTTCCAGAGCTTCCTAGGGACAGGTGTGGATGAAGCCAGGACTTTGAACCTGCAGCTGTGCTACCAAGGCTGTGTGTTAATTCCTGTGGGGGCATGTGTGGGTGGGACTTGGGCTATGGCTGTGGCAGCCGCTGGTCCTGAAGTTGCAGGATGCTGTGGGGCTGCTTTTTGCCCAGTTAGGCACACATAAGTCCCAAGTCTTCTGGTGGCATCAGGACTCTGGCTGGTAGTCCCTACTAGAGGGTGTCATCCAGGAGTGGCTGTTGTAACATCTTGGGTTTTGGCATTAGGGGAAGACTCAAGATGGGTTCCTTGTTTGGAGCAGAGCAGTCACTTTCAGGATGGTGACCTCCCCAGGCTGGGTTTAAGTCCTGTGTGGACCATGTGCTTCCCATGCATTAGGACTCTAGGTCTGCTGCTATGATGGGGCTGGGGCCCTTCTTGCTGACCTTTTCCTAGCAGTGTTGAGTTCTCCCCCAACCAGAGAGCTGGGGGTTACTATTTGCCCTTTCTTTTCTCTTGGTTGTCTTTCTGACTTTCTACTCTGTTTAGGCTTCCTGTTACTTCCTCATCAATTTCCAGAGTTCGCCCTCAATCACTTTTCTCAAAATAAGGGTTTTTCCTTTATCACTTTGGTTCTTCTCAATAGCAGGACCACATGTGGGCTCCTCTAGTCATCCATCTTGGAACTTCTCCCCAAATGGAAGTTTTAATCTATGGTCATGGCAGAACTGACAGTGAATTTGTGAGCAGGGAAGGCCAGCAAGTCCCCTCAAAAGCTATTTGAGGATGTTCAGTCAGGACACTAGAGGTGCTGATAGTCTGAAGAGTATAAAGGTTAATAAGCATCCCAGGAACAAAGGGTCCTCACCTTTTTTATGCAGAAGGGCTTGTTTTCAGCAGGATGGACACATGTGACATCAGTCAAGAGATCTCTGTGACCAATGCTGGACAGTGACAAAATTCAGAATGTTTTTGATTTTGAGTCAGTGCTTCTAAAATCTTATTTTGCTGCATTTCTTGTCCTTTTAGGAAGAAGAGACTGATGGGTATTTGACTCTAGGAAAAAATGTAGTTTTCCCAAAGACTTGGGCTTCTGGCAGAAAGGAGCCTGTTTTTTGAGAAATAGTTTTATATTTGGCATCTTTTGGAGAAGGGAGAACAATCTTGAACTTATGCTGTACCCTTATTTAATCTCTGCTCATTAAATTTCACATTGATTCTATTTCCCAGATAATAAAAATTTGGCTTACAAAATTGGCAAACAATGCAATTAAATATTATGCAAGAAATGAAATTTTGGAAACAATAATTCCATCTGGCCCAGTGACTATGTTATTATTTTACTAATTTAGGAAATACCTATGATACACATGGAGATAAGTCTGTGGGTGGCAAATTGAGAAAATATATTTTTATCTTAATGTTCTTTGCTTTATGAAAATTTCAAAAAACACAAGCTGATGTATGCTATGCTATAAATATATGTATATTTGTTAATGTTAAGATTGAATGTGATCATTTTTACATACAAATAAATGCTTGTGTACTAAATAAGTTTCTTCCAAAAGAATTTAGAATTAGAAGATGAAACAATTTAATTATGGTGATCAAGCATGAAATAATAGAACTGTTTAACTTGAAATTCTTTTTTGTCTTTATACAATTATCTCCATAATTTATAACCTTTACTTTTACAGTTTGACCAAAGGAAGGACATTCAGGAAAAATTAAGTTTTTCTGAAATCATATAAGTAACTTTCCATGTATCGGTCATTGCAGTGGCAAAACAAGTTCTTGAAATTTCAAAAAGTAACATATCTTTATGAAACTTGTTAAAATGGTGATATAAAAGACTTGATATATTTTTCTATACAAGTATACCTTTTAAAAGGTAATAATTTCCTTGTTTGAAACATGAGTAGATTGGCTGACTGAGAAAAGAAAATATTAAGAGTAATTCAACTTATGGAAAGAAACATGGTAGATAGAATTTGCCAAGAGAAAGAGTTGGTGGAAGATTTAAGTTACAAAAGATTTTCGTTGTTTTTTTTTTGCATAATTTCTTACTTTCCTGAGTGGACACATAAAACGCCTGCAGTTAAATGAAATAATTCCATTACTGTTTTGTGAGTACTTAAAGATTAAAATGATTTATTATTAGAATCTAGACAGATTACATCTCTTGTCTGTTATTTCTACCATAATTTGCAGGATAATTTTGTGATATTTATTATTTTACTGTTCTTTTTATTAGCTAGTTATGAGGGGGGAATTCTAATTGTGAGACAAATGATACATATTTAAATACATGTGTATATTAAAGTGGCATTGCAGTGGCATGACTTCTAGCTTGGAAAGCTTCTATTTCACATAAATCACATTCTACTGACACAGCATCGGGCAGCCTGCTGTCCAGAGCACACACTGAAGAGAGAGGCTGCCATGCACTGCTACTGTCTGTGACACGTTGGACAATATAGAGCCTTTCTGGTCTCACATACACCTGTCCTAGTGGAATAATATCAGTAGCTCCTAACTCAGGGCCAAGAAGAGACTAGGTGTGGACTAATAGTCTCAAAGCTGTCAGAACATTGTATGGCTCATAATGTTATATCATTAGCTGTTTTTATAATTGAATGTCAGTACTGACTTCAGCTGGGCAAAGATCATCCTGAGAACTTCAAACAACTCTGCGGAGGAAAAAGATGCCACAAAAACTCTTGTTATTGCTGAAAAGGGAGGATGACACGTGTGTGTGTGTGTGTGTGTGTGTGTGTGTGTGTGTGTGTGTGGTATTGAGGATTGTACCCAGGGCCTTTACATTGAGGTACATCCTAACCCCTATTTATTTATTTATTTATTTATTTATTTACTGGGACTCAAACTCAGGCCCACTCACTTGCCAGGCAGGCGCTGTGCTGCTGAGCTTCATTCCTGTCCCCCCCCCCCGCCCCCTTATTTTTTATTTTGAGGCAGGGTCTAGTTAAGTCACTAAGTTGTCCACGCTGGATATGAACTCATGAACCTCATGCCTCGGCCTCCCAGAACGCTGGCATTACAGGGGCACGCCACGCCCACGTCTATCACGTGATCTCTAAGAGGCATCCAGACAGAGGAAGGCGCTAGTGTAGCTTTTAGTACTGGGGGCATAAGAAGTACAACAGCAAAAGTACAAAGCAGGAAGAGAAGCAAAGGAGGAGATACAATATAGAGGAGAAAATTCACGTGGCCTTTGGAAAGAAGTTAAAGATTCAGTGAATTTAAAAGAAAGGTAGAGAGTAGGTGATAAACTGAATCCGAGCTGAGCTTAAATTTTTCCTGTTTCAATTTCTCTCTTAGTGAGAGGGACTTGCGGGTGAGGAAGGGATCTGCAGACACGGAATGTCCCCCTTCCTCTCTGCTTTTTAAAGTCTTTCTGAGAAGGCAGGAGAACAAGGAAAAGGCAAAGGTTTTGGATTTCTTCTGCTGGAGGATTTCTACAGATGTCAACAGGGAGCGGAGAGTGCATCACAGGACTTTTCCCGGAATCTTCTGTCTGCCCTAACTTGCCTTGCAGAACACCAAGCCCAAATGCTATAACTCCCTTTAGGTAATTGCAACTTGGCTGCTTTAGAAGAAAAAATTGACATTTCAGAAGGAGGAACCAGATAACCTGTTCTAATTTTAAAAAGTGAATGCATAATAAGCTGGTTGTGCAGTGTTTTTGAGGCTCAGTCGAGATAGATCATCTTTATGTCTTTTGGCCAGCAGGAGCAGGAGCAGATTTATCACGCTGATTTTCTTGTATTGTGTGCCTAATTACAAACCGTAAATACAAGCCTCCTCCAAGTCGGCTCAGCCCCAACAACCTTTAACCAAGGCAAAGAGCAGCATCAAATTATTCCTCTGGGAACATTAGGAACCTAGTCTTGTGAAAGAAAGCTGGCTTTCTAGTGAGCTATTGTGGTAAAGTCAAACTCAGAGATGGGGAAACAGCTTAATTAGTATGTCCTAATAGAAGTTATCAGTTTTCTAAAAGGAAATTAATTGTATTCAGGTTCACTTAGGACTTTTGAAGAAAGACACTGTCACCCATGGATAACTTACCACTTAAACTGCACTATTGTAGAGGGGCACTGGTTCCATAATTATTGCTATTGTTTTCTTTTTTTGAGACAGGATCTTGCTATGCAGCCCAGGATAACCTCAAACTTGTGATCCTCCTGCCTCAGCCTGCTAATTACTAGGATTATAGCTATGCACCACCCCTTGGAACTCAGAGGTACATTTTGAAACGCTGTAGAGTTTGACAGTCATTGTTCTAAGCTGAGGCCTTTCTTTCCCTGTTCCTCCAATCTGTCATTCTTTGTTGGAAGAAATAAGCTAATTTCAAACTAATTGGGAGCCTCAATGGAATGCCCTTTGCTCCCTTTAAGTCAATACCCATGGTTCACAGCATTTCAGGGACTCACAGTATCCTTCAGGTTTTCTGTCATTATTTTGCTATATTTAGATACACAACTGAGCAATAGAACAATGCTTGATAACAGATTTTATTCTATGCCGTTGCCAGTTGAGGTCATGTGGAGATACAATATCTTAATCCAAAAAAATATTTCTAATGGTATATTTTTCATCCTGTATGCAGGCAGTAGAAGGAAAGGACTTAGGGAGGCACACACGATCCACTGAGTTCCAGTCCCAAGTGGTCATCAGCTAACTGAGGAAGAGGCTGGGCCTCGATGGCAGACAGCCCTTACCTGTCTTTACATGGGGCAACAATCTCATTGTAGCATCATACATCCCAGAATATTCTCCAGAGGAATTGTTAGCAGATACAAATCAAGATGGTCCTAGATAAATAAATAAGAAATATGTTCACTTTGTGCCCAGATGGAGATTGACATTTCTCTTATTCTGCTGTTCTGAATGCCTTTTCTCTCACTAGAATTTTTGGCTCAAGGAATAAACTGTTACTGCTATATATATTAATTAACTGTGTCTCTAAAATGAAAACTAGATTTGTAGAGCATATAGTGTCAAATTATGAGCTTTAAGAGTAGTCCTACATTTCTAAATGGGGCCTATTTTTTCTGCTTTAATACTTTTATAGATTTATTGCATATAAATATAAACACAGTTATGTGAAGCTTCTGAATTCTGAAGACACTGTATTCATAACTTCATTATCAATCTGTAGCTGGGTGACCTTAGATAAATTACAGTGTTTAATATTTTTGAGCCTCTTTTTTCTTCACTGGTGAAATTGTGGCAAAATACCTCCAGTGCTAGGAAGATTATTTCAGTGCTGTTAAGACAGCCAATATGCACATCTAACAGTTTTGATTGAGGAATTTGCCTCAAATGGTATTAGATTGAAAAATTATGTTTTAATATAATAAATTCACTTTGGGGGGTGCCAGTATTGAAATACATGGGCCAAGCTGTTTTTTTCAAAAACACAGACCTAAATGAAGATTATAAACATGATAAAATTGTAGAAAATTTTAAAAAGTGTTTTGATGAATGTCACAGTTGCTTAACAGATGGCTTTGGCAATCACTATGTTTAAGTGTAAATAATCCATTTTTAATCTGGCAGATTGAAAATATAATAATAGAGCTGGTTTGGGAAGTCATATCATCAAAAGCAACTTCTATGATTATAAAAGATACCCTTACTATTCTTTGAAAATAATAAAAAAGTAGAACAGAGAGAAAAAATTGGATTTTGCACATGCTTAACATTTGTTGTTTTTGCATAAACAGTCTTCCAGTTGTTTCATAAGATAATTTTGCTGCTCCAGAGAATTAAATGTATTTCTTAAATAAAACAAGGCAGCTGGACAATGAACTGCTATGAATATATAATATATATATATATATTTCAGAATAGGACTAAGTGTAAATTTTATGCCTTACTTTGAAAGGATTCAGAACTAATACATGAAAAATTATTTTGATTCTTTTATGAATTAGAGTTACATACAATATTATGGTTAAATGATCTGTATGATTTTCAAGAGGGGATTGATAATTTTCTGTAATTGAGCATTCTATATGCTGCACTTTGAATGGTCTTTTTGTAATTAAAGAGAACATTTATCATACAGCTGTACAGTGTTTCCCAAACATAGCATTATTAGAATTATCTGCAGGGTTTATTCAAACATAGGCTGTTCAACAAATGTTATTGAAATGATTCAGTATTCACATACAAAAGGATAAAATTGAATTCCTACTTCACATCATATACAAAAATCAAATCAAAGATTTAAGTATACTATCTAAAACTAAAAAAAAAACAGAAAAGAGAATAAATTATATGTTTAAATCTTTGTGACCATTGGTTAGACCATAGTTTCTTAGAAACAACAGTATAAGCAAAAGCAACAACAAAATAAGTTTAATAAAAGAATGATATAAAAATTTAAAACATTTGTTCTTTGAAGGATACTTTAAATATAGTGAAATGACCACCCAAAAAATTGGACAAATATTTGGAACTCATATATTTAATAAGAGATGTATATCTAAAATAATAATCAAATCTCTATAATAAAAAACAATTCAACTAAAAATTTGAAACGCCTGACAAGTAGACTAACTGTAGTAGTTTTTATAAGAAAGGATGGCCAAATACATATGGAAGAAAGGACAAGAGTCCCAGCTCATAAGTAGATACCTTATACTTTACAATATTCTAAATGGGAGAATGAACTGTAAGTGGAAATTAAGAAAAGAATTATCAATTCAAACACCGTGTTGACAAACTGAACTGGCCATCCAGCTGTTACTCAGAGGATCAAAATATCTCAAATATAAACAAAATTCAAGATGTTCTTAAAGGTACTCCAGATTATTTTCCCTGTCTTTAATTCTACAGCATCATTTTATGGCTATCCAAGATCCCACAGAGACTTTCTTCCCTTATGTAAGTGTTCCTGCACAAGAACATTGTTTGATTTTGTTATTTTCTCTTCTTTTTATTATATAAAAATATATAGTCTCTTAATTCTTAACCCCCCTCCCCAGAACATTTAACATCACAGCCATTATCATGAATTTCCAGATCTGCAACCCAGTTAAGCAGCACAAACAAAGGTGTAGCTAGGGTGTACAGGCAGGGACTCACTTGGTTTGGCAGAGACGAGATGGAAAGCTAGCTCAAGCAGTAACAAAATCCAGGGGATGAGGCGGGGTTTGGCACTCAAATCTAGCATGAAGGAACAATGAGGACATGGCATTCAGTTATGAGGACTGGGAGCAAGCAGGCCAGGCAGGCAATCTATCACAGCAGCAAAAGTAGGCCAGGAAGGCTGATCTGTGAGAAGGTCTGGCAGCCCTCTGCTCTAGTTTAAGACACTATTCTCTGTGGGTGAGCAGGGCCCAGTTAGACTCAGTGCTGCAGCACAGATGAGTGCAGGAGGAGGTCAACGGCTCAGGAGTGTCCTCAGCTTGTCAAAGTCTCCTCTCAAACCCCTCTTTACCATTACTTCCTATGGGTAGTCTTCAGATGATTTATATTTTGATTCAAAGGATAAGAAAAGAAAACCATCTTACTGTGGCATTGGTTAATTTTCCTACAAAATGTGACCATTAAATGTTTTCAAGGAAAGTTTTCTTTACTGAAATAAAGTAAGTCACAGGCGATGTCAATAGTTTCATCATAATGTCCAAATACACTTACATCATCAGTGCCCTAGATCTAGGGCTGAAGCATTGATTTGAAGCAGATTGTCCAGCTGTTTTCCCACTCCTATCTTCTGCATACTGACCTTCAGACCTTGGTTTTCTTTCCATGATGCCCTCTGCTGTCTGCTATTTCTTGGGTACCACAAACATCTGCATCAAGCCAATATTCCTGATCTGGTGTAATGCATACATTTTTCTGTTTGAACATATTTTTGACACTTGTTTGCGCCAGAATTATTTTTTCAAACTCTGCCTAAAGGCAGATGTACTACAGGGCTTTATTTCAATATGTATTTTACAGTGAACTTCCTCAGAGGTCATAAAACTGTTCCTATACCATAAATTGTGAGGCCTTCCTTGGTGTGAACACCAGGCTAACCATGTGCTGGGTCCAAGCCAATGATTTGTTCTATCTATGCTCAATCATCAGATCCTATTGGATGAAGCTCCCCGCTTGTATTGGTTGTCAGTATTTCTGGTTATATCAAACTCCTCTTCTGTCTAACCCCAATATATTAGCACCACTTTTGTTAGCCAGTTTTATCCAGGCTTCAGCCAGCTTCGGGGAGATGCACTTTGGCATTGTACACATACTTGCCATTCACTTCTGCCAGGCACTTCTCTGACTCGGCAGTTGACTGTGACAATCTTAGATATCCTGTTGGCACCCCTGTGTGGGGAGTCAGATGTGTAGGGGAGTTTGTATCCATGGAGCTATCTCTGACTAATGGGAAAGACACCCAATGGATAAATAGTTCCTTTTTGTCTCCTTGGCTGACAGTTCTGGATACCTTTAATAATTCTCAAAAGAAACACCCGCCTCTCCCAGGCTTAATCACCACGTAACTACAGCTGTGGTCAACTAGGTCCATTAGGTACATATCCTTCTATGAACTTTTTTTCCTTTCCTGTTTTCCTTTGCCTTTACTTCACTTCTGGTCTCTGGAATGACATTCCCAAATAATCTACCTACAAGAAACAATTGTCTCAATTCACACTTTTAGGAGAACTTGGGTTAAGAGACAGGCACTCTTTTTTTTACTACATTTTTTTTTCATATATTTTGCTTGCCTATTCTAACCTCTGGATTTTTTTTGATACTAATATTTAATTTCCAAATATCTTTCACTGTGCTCTTGTCCCCTCTGACTTTTGGGCAATCTCTCTGTATTATAATTATTCTTTGTACATACTTGCTGGTAATCTTCTGGATTTAAGGAATTTCTGTGGAGCCTCTTTCAACACTAACCAAAGTTCAGCATAGCCTGGCTTGTGAACACTTTATCCTGGTTTAACATTTCTTAGTGTAATCTTCAGCATTTGAGCAGATACTCTTGGGCTTTTAGGTAAAATACTTTGAGTTGAAGATGATGAAGAGCATAATAAACTGAGGTAAATCCAGGCTGGATTTGTTATGAAAAGGAAAAACCTAATCAAATTATTTCTGATGACAAGTATGGCCCAGCATGACCTGCACCCTGCTTACTTCTCTAGCATTATCTGACCATTTCCCGTCTGAATTCCAAACTTAAGGGCAAATGGACTTTGATTTGTACTCATGAACTACACTGTTTTCTCTTGATTCATGTCTGCCTACACCTCTTTCTTCATTGCCAAACCACTCTTACATACTAATTCTCCCCAGGCCCTCTGTTTTAATGTTAACTTTTTATCCAGCTTATTTTTGTTTGAAGCTTCAGATTTTATGCTCCTTCTTTAGGACTCCTTGGTAAGCCTGTGCTCTGTGACCTACTATGTAGACCTCATTCTATTTGGCTTTGGAATTATGTCTATCCCCTGAATTATTCTCAATGCAGTTTTAGGGTCAGCCACAGAGCAAGCCACATAGCAGGCACTGGTAACTTTGAGTTGCATGGATGAATGGAGGGACACATGGATGAACTTCATGTAAATGATCCTGCATGTTATTTATTTTCCCTTTCTTAATCCCCCTCCAAGTCATCTCATTGGAATATCCATCAGATCTAACTTGAAAGAAAAAGCAACAATTTGACCAAAGTATGAGTACTAATAGATACAGATATGAACAAAGGTTTGAAAGCAAGCAAAGGAAAAATTTTATTTGCTGAATGGCTCTCCCAGGCATCTGAAAATTAAGAGGAGTCTGCATGTAGCCATTACCCATATGATGGAGATTTTTTTAGTTGTGTGAAATAAAGAAAAATCTTAAGTAATACTAATTGTATTTAATTTATCTAATTATCTCTTTTCAAACTTTTGTATACAAAAAAGAAAGAGAAAACTCAAATAATTATATAGGTGAAAAAATTTTCATCTATTAAGATGAAATCCATTGCCAAGAAGTGAAAATGTTTTACTTATAAGCATAAGCAAGAAAATTAATAAAGCATAATTATTTAATGATTATCTTAACTTAGAACCATTTTAAAAAAGAAATACATCCTATAAAATAAATGCTTCTTTAGGGTACAAAGTGTTAGTTATTCATTTACTACTTAGAAAAGAATGACTTCAAAGTCAGTTAACAACTTACAATAGTCTATGATACTTTCTCTGTCTCAGCGATTAAGAAGTTGGATGTTCAGAATCAATACTCAAGTTTTATTTTTTTATACTTTAATGTTTTTAGTAAATATTTGGAATATATCATGTATAAATTAGCTAAAAATGACAGGAAAATACCAGGTCTGAGAATTAAAATTGTGCTTCTAAGATAGAAAACAGCTACATCTATATTATTGAAATTTGAATAAATATAGTAGATATGATCAGAATAAAAAGAAAAACAATTTCCATCTTTCTATGTTAAAGGAAAATTGGTATAAAATTTTAGACAAATAGCTTGATGAATAGTTTTGTATTGTTATTTTGTTGTTTGAAAAATTGAAGGTCAAGCTACTACTATAAGAATCATCAGGAATATCATTTTCTTATGTATTAGAAGACATACTCATTTTAGAATTATGATTCAGAATATGTCATTTTTTCAACCTGATAAATAATTTGATATAATTTCTTCCAATATGAAAACTCAAATGTGGCTTCTAGAACATTTAAATAGTAGTTTAAAAAATAAAGATATTTTCTTTGATGAAATTTCACTATAATCAAATTATGTTGTCTTTCAAGAAGGAAGAGTGGTATTTCTTGTTGTCAGTGTTGAATATGTACAGAGATTTTTTAAAAATGTTACCATGACATGTTTTTTGAGTATAAACATATATTCTTAGGCCTAACAGAAAAAACAAATTCTCAATGCTATTAGTCAATTATACTGTGTTTTCTAGCAGTTTAAAACCTTTAAGATTTATTTAATTAATGGCACTAAGTTAGAAAAGGGATATACAGCTGTCATTTTCCCTGTTGTGATCCGTGCTTCATGATCTAATTGTTCATTTTATAAGTAGAAAAGTCATTACAAGTCCATAGTCTTACACTAAAAAATAATCGTTAAGGGGTATCCCTTCTAAGAGTGTGTTGGCTTAATCAGGACCAGAGGCATGCTGGGAGAAAAGTTATCATCTGCTGAAGATAATAAACTCTAAATGATGTCAACACCAACAGGTCTAGTCAAAGTAACTTCAGGTAGGTCCAAATTTGCTATGAAAACATAGATTCTTAAGAGGTACATTAATGGATGTTTATTTATAATTCCACTGACTATGCACTCTGGAAGTAAATAACATTTTAAGTATTTTATTTCTGTATGTTGTGGATTATTTGGTATTTTTTTTACCCAAATATGAACTTCCATTCAATAATAAAACAGAATTATACATAAGTAGTTGTCTTCTGTTTATTAAGGTGTATCCTAAGTGATCTATCCTCATGCCTATTCTTATAATACATATAAACAATATCTATGTGCCGCAATTCAATTGCAAATTGTATAGTAGTTTTCCTGATTATTTTAGATATATTTGCCTGTTTCTTGAGTTTATAATATAGCAAAGAATAGAAAACTTTCTCATATTTCACGACATAAATAATCATAATGTTGAGCATGGAATATCGAAATAGCGAGGAAGTGGGAATATATGCCAGAAAGTTTAGCATGTAAAATCTGGAGTATGGTTTAGCCATATCCACAGTGCAGAGAGAAGCAGAGAAACCCCATCTGTAGAGAAAGAGAAGAATGAAGATATCATCCTGATACACTTTTAATTTTCTTAGTTTTGCATATAAATCTTCCTTGAGACCTGGTTGGATTCTTGCTTTGGTTCTATGAGCTACTTATTTTTAGCCTTGAAATAGATTCTTTCCCACTGTGTCTTTAGAGGGAAAAAAGCTAAGTTGACTTGGAACTCTTGGGAAGTTTTGCTATGGGAAAAGAGAAAACGGGACTTGGGGAGCCCAGGAAACCAATAGTTTATAGTGAGTAGATGGCCCTGAGTTGTGGATATGAGTCACTTCTCAGACAACTGTGAATAATTTATTTATCCCCATTATAAAATGAAGTTGATGGAATTTCCTAATAGTGAGTATATTCACATTCCCATTTATGGTTTCAAAAGAGGTGGTGCAGAATGGGACTAAGTGTTAATCTAACTCCTTGAGTGAAGTAAGAACTAAGTCAGATCTTGGTAATCATTTGCTTAATTTGTCTTAGTTCTAAGAAGTACAATTTTCCCTTCCATATTTTAAAAATAATTTAAAGTCACTATATTTTCTAGGATTTTCAAGATAAAGAGTAAGAAAAAAATAAAACTTTTTATTGTCACTTACAGAAAAGCGATAATAAGGTTGACTACTTTTTTTTTTTGGTACCAGGGATCGAACTCGGGTCCTTGCACTTGCATGGGTTGACTACTTTTGGTTTGGGATATTAAATGAGATGGGGAACTTAAAGAATAGAGAAAATTCTTTGGGCACAAATGAATAGAAATTAACAGAATGTTAATTTCAGTGTTCATATTAATGAAGACCAATTATGACACAGTTAAAGATTTGAATACGTAGAGATGTGATTAAAACAATCTAAAGCAACAAACTGCTTCATAGTCAATGATTTAAGTCACAGATCGTTTAGTATCTAGCATTTTACTGTTATAGAGTATGTATTTTTAGCCTGCTATGTGAATATTCAGTAGTTAAGTTTGTATAAGATGAAAACTGTGATTTTTTAAAAAGGAATGCATGAGAGATTCTTCCAAATCACACTATTACATTTTTTAGGTTCATGTTTAATGAATTGAGCTGATAATTAGAAAAGATTTTGGTTCAGTTTTTTTATTCATGAAATTTATTGGTACATTTTAGGTACACAATATGATGACATTCATCATTGGGAATTTGTACCTTTACATGATGTATCTTGGTTCTTATTTTTTTTCCCCTGCCCTTCCTTCCACCCCTCTACCCCTCTCTATTTACAAAGACTTTGTTTTCCTTTTTTCATATTTATTCCTTTTCTTTCTTTCCTTTCCCTTACCCACCACTTCCCCTTTCCATTTGCACCTTTTCTTCCTATTTCACATTATCTATTATAGATTTTGGTCCTCATTTACACTTTCAATTTTTAAGGGGTTGAGGATATAGCTCAGTGGTAGAGCACTTGCCTGGTATGCATGAGGCCCTGCCTCCCAAATAAATATAAGAAATTAAATAAAGTTAATTTTATCCAAATTATAGCATACTGTATTTTTGAGATATATCAAAATTATTAAATATTCTTAAAAGTTAAAAATAATTTGTCATTGATGATCATGTGAATAATATTTAAAGTAGTAAATGCTTTTGGGAAATTCCAGGGTCTTTTTTTAATCCCTAAGGAATTAATTTAAAAATACATATTCATTTCATTAATTATATGAGGGTGAACATGTAAACAGACTAGACAAAATCAATTCTGAATAATTTATCTGAATAATTTATCACAAGATTTTTCTGTTATGCATAGCCATAGCAACAATTACTGGTATATAACTTTTTTTTTTGTATTAGTTCAGGCTAAAATAAATGAAGATGAGACATCAGAGGAAGCAAAGAATTTGTGAATATTTTTGTTCTTGAGTTCAAAGAGTGCTTGCTAACTTATAAAATGCTTCTCTTTAATTGAAATTTCATTTTAGTTTTCTTCAACTCTTCCTTCTCCTCTTCTGCCCCCTCCTCTTGTACCTCCTCCTTCATTCTCCTTCTATTGATCATTAGTTTTTCACTTAGCAAAACGAGTAGGATTTTCTATATCTCTACTAATATTGTCAAATTTAAGTCAACTATGTGTTCAAAAAAGATTCATGATTATACATAAAATTGCATAATGAAACATCCTTTAGTTCCACAGATAAATTTTAGTTTCTTCCAGCAGTTTGTATCAATGATGCACATAAGAGAATATATATTTTTTCTTTCCATATCTGGTAAGAACTGTGTATTGCTTTTTGCTATTTGGCATAAAAGACAACTAAATTTTAAAATATTAATAATTTACCTTTTCAATGTCAAAAGCAAAAAAATATTTAAGGACTTAATCTCTTGTTTTTAATATCCAAATTTTGTTTATGCTTTTGTTTTTGTCATTATATGAGATTTTGAGAAATTCAACTTTGTAGTCATTTGTTAACCATTCCACTTTGTGTGGGTCTGAGGGGATTCTTGAGGTATAGGACTTTAAGTTATAAAGTTGGGATGGTCCCAGACAAATTGGGGCCAACTGGTCACCCTAGAACTAGACTAATTGCATCCAATCCTGCTTTCCCAGTATATAAATAAGGTAACTCACTTGTTCTAGCTTTTAAGTGTCCACAGTCGAAGAGCCTGGGCTCTCATGGAGTTTGATCTCTGGTCTATTGCTTGATGAATTCATTACATTTTCTTTCTTGAAGTCGGGCATCTTTGCATCCACTCTTCATGGTCCTTCCCTTTACCAAGTGCTTGCATAATTATTTTCATGACAATGACATGGAAGGATTGAGAGAAGAGTCTTTAAATAAATGGATTAAATGCTATCATATTGTTATATATATGCAAAACTTTCACTGTAAAATATACATAAAATCTCCCTATGTCTTATTTATTATGCCTATATCCATTTGAAGGGTCAAAAACAAACAGATATGGTTAACATGAGATCTATCTAGGTTCTCTGGAAATTGAGTCTGTGGAAAAAATTTGGAAAAAATCAAACGATAATATCACAAAATCAAATCTAGAAGATTAGGTAATACAGTTTATATTACAAGAATCACATATGGGCAAAGTAAATAATATTCTTTCCAAATGGTTACCCAGCTCCTGTAATTTTTTCAGTGTTGGAAAAGTCACCAACTTCCAATATAAAACTTCCATTTTGGGGTAATATATTGTGACGTTTCTCTTAAAACCTGAATTTATTTACTTCCCTAATGCTTCCAGCCACTTTGTCTTGAAGCCAAAGATACTGTGTCCTATTTTTTTTCTCAGTAGAAGAATCTGAATAGCTGAAACCACTATTTTTCATCTTATTCTCAGTTTTCAATATCTTTAATCCTAATTTTTATGACATTACTTCTTTTTCTTCCCCAATCCTTATATTTATTTTTGGAACACATTCTTGTTTGTGTATACTACTTTTAAAATGTCCTTATACCCAATTTCACTTTACTTTTTATCTGGACACAAAATTTCTCATAAAACCTAAAACCAGGTAGCTGTATTTTATAACTGCATAAACTCTTGAAGTGTTGTACTTGGTGCCCAGTGAAAAATTTAAGAATTTACTTGGGAGAAAAAACATTTGCATAGAAGTGTTCCTTTTCTGTCTTTTCTTCCAGTTCTTTAAAGAAGATAATCTTTTTTTCCCCTTATTTTCCAAAGAATATCTTGGCTTGCTAGACAGGCTCTTCTGGTTTTGTAATGATGAATCAGAAAGCAGGCAGAATGCCAGGGCCAGGTGGGCAGTAAGAGGAGGATGAAAGACTTAGTAACAGAAGGTGCTGTTTTATAAAATACAGAGGAGGAGTAGAAAAAGTAAGTGTTAATAGTCTAGTGGGTGTAGAGGAGTATGTTTTAGGTAGTGAAGGTTTGGTACTGAAGCAATTTTTGTGAGTGAGCATAAGTGAGCAGGGGAGGAAAACAGGCTATTCAACCATATCACTGGAGAATGTTGCCTACTTTATAGCATTTAAGAAATGCTACTAAAGGAATTAGGTTGTATCAAAATTAATATGGACTTTATTCTTGGGCCTTTGATATAATAATTGCTCTATATCTGAATCAGGTGAGTTGAGGTTTATAAGAATTAAATATGTATTTAAAAGGTGCATGTTTTACAAAGATAGACAAACATATATGTATGTTTCACACAGAAGTTATCTTACTCGCTCAAGACTGCCTGTCTGTAACCCCTTACAAGAGCTGAGAATGGGGAAACTGTACCTTGTGAATGAAAACTGAGGGCCCATTCCTGAACCTTGGAGCCAGCCAGGAGGAAGCTGGGGGAATTCTTGCACCCTCTTTTCCATGTATCTCAGCCTTCTAATCTAGACTTTTTATAAAGAGAGATATTTTTATATTTTGAGAGTCTTAATGAACCTGTTTTAAAAGATGCATAATGATGGCAAATATGGTTTTGAAAAATTATTCATTTGGAATCTTTTATCTCTGAAGATCATCTTTTCTCTCTCCTTTACATTTTTCAAGACTTCTTGAAACTAATAAGAATTCAAAGACATGGTTTATACATAGAATAAACATCAATCATGTTATATGTGAAGTAGGGTATAAAATTGGGTTAAGAACTTGAAATATAACGTATGATGTATAAATTGGCATCATGATGAATACTGTGGCTAACATCCAGGGCTTGAAGGCATTTCTCTGAAAGGAAGGGAAAATTGGCAAGTTGGTTTTCATCTTTACAAGCTTTCTAAGAAGTTTCACCCACAGAGTGAGCAGAGATTACAGGAGCACATGAGAAATGTTTGACCTCACTTTCCTTTTCTGACTCCTGGTGGGCCAGGGGGCTGCTGTGCAAGAGGACTGGAGCCAATGAAGGGGTCAGGGACCCTCTTGCTGCCCTTACACATGCTGCTGAATTCATACCTAAGCTGGCTTTAGGTACAGACTGAGCAGGATCAGCTCAACCCTGGGTTCCTAGACTCTTTTCCTAGATCCCACATTTTGCAAATGTCTTGTGTGGAATATAATTTTTATTTACTGTTTTCTATATTTACTATGCTAGCTGTTTGACAAAATATTTTATCTGGTATATGTTATTTTTCAATAAAATGGGCATTTGAATGCATGAGAGAAGTAAGGTATGGGAAGGTTTTAAATGAAGAGAATGGAGAAAGTAAAACATGGGAAGAGGGGATTATGTGTTTTATTTTTGCAGTTATTTTTGTTTCTCAGAAGGAGCTAATTTTCAGATTGGGAGAAATGAGAGCATTTTCTTTTTCTGTTCTTGAGGTTGAATAAATTACAGTGTACATGAGTAATTCTGATACAATCAGGGATTTTCAGGGAATGAAGTAATAAAGGTTTCAGTGGTAGAGTTTTAAAAGTTCTCAAGAAAGGTACTTACAAAGTTTTACTGCTAAAGGAGCACCAAATTAAAGAGCATTTATTTGGAATTCATTCTATCACTCATTCATTCGTTAATTTAGTACCTATTAAATTCTAGTACTTCTGAAATTTTCCTTATTTTACAGAACATGAAACTGAGTTATCAAAAAGTTTAATATAGTATGTCTTATTTATTAATTCATTTAAAGTTTCAAAATTATGTTCATTGTTATATTTTCAACTGACTGTTCTACAATTTTGAGTCACTCTTTTTTTGAGACAGGATGTCACTACATAGTTCAGGCTGGCCTTGAACTCACGATGTAGCCCAGGCTGGCCTCAAACTCATGGCGATCCTCTTGCCTCAACCTCCCAAGTGCTGGAATTACAGGAGTGTGCCACCATCCCTAGTTTATTATCTCACTTTTAAGGATGAATAAACTAAAGTTTAGGAGGCTGGTTAGTGAATTGAATAAGATGATGCAGCTGTTAAGAAATAAAGCTGTAGTTAAATTTAGTGTTTATGATATTATTCACTTATTTAATCATTTATCAAATTTTTCTTATTGGTTTACTATGTGCCAAAGCACAGAACATATAAGCATGAATAAATACGTTTTCTCCCTTCTGAAAGCTAGTAAGAGAAGAGCTATACACAAACAATATCACTAAGTGAGGCAAATCCTATGACAGACCTGCAGAGTTTTATGGAGAACAAAGCATGGGTGACTCCTATCAAGAGGCCAGGGACCAAGGATTCCCAAGGAAAAAAGCAACATCGACGCTGAGAAGTGCAGGCTTAGCAGGAATCACTTAGTTTGCATATGAAGCTGGAATGTGGAGTATTGGATGGAGTGGGACAGTGTACGGGCAGAGGGAATGGGCAACACAGGGCTGGGAGCAAACGGGAACCTGGCCCAATTTGTGAGGAGAAGAGGGTCTTAGAACCATTCATTATAGATGTAACATGAAGTTGGGGGTAAGAAGTTTTGAAACATGTAGCCTGAAGTAACTAGAATCTTTGAGTTTTATAGAGGCCCTTTAGTCATGTTGGAGTTTTCTAAACAGGCAGTGACATGATCAGAATATGTTGGTGAGGTCTCCTGTGATAGAGCCTTGAAATTGCTCATGTAGAATTCTGGTTATTGCTGTATCTAAAGTGGACTTGGTTATAACTTCAGTAATCAGAAAATTAGAGAGATATAAAGAAAAATTCCAAAGTCAGTGGCATAATTGTAAGATTGATCTGATATGGAAAGCATAGAAAAATCAAAGGTAACATTTTGCTGCTTAGGGGGAGCCAAATAGTTTTTTGTTTTTTTTTTGGTACTGGAGATCGAACTCGGGTCCTTGCGCTTGTGCAGCAGGCAGCGAAACCACTGAGCTAAATCCCCGGCCCGCCAAATAGTTTTTGAATTGGTCTATCTCTCCTGTATCCCTCTGACTCCGAGCTATTTCCAACCATCTCTTGGACCATTAGCTTCCTATCTGGTTTCCTCATACCATTTTTTCCCCTGTTGTTCAATCTTCTCATGTTAGCCATAGAGACCTGGTCATACCAGCCCCTACCTCTTCAACAGATTCCCTTTGCCCTTAAGGTAAAGAGCATAGTCCCTCCAAATGAAATATCACTCCTCATCGCTTTCTGTCTCTCTCACTCAATGTGCTGTAGCCAGAAGGACTTCAGTTCTTAAAATATGCCACAGTCTGTTCACCCTTAATCTAGCACTAGCAGTACATGATCTGCCAGGAAAATATTTTGATAGCTCTTGGCCATTGAGCCTGTGATTCTTAGTTTTCATTGAAATTTGTAAAAAATTGGTATTTATTTAGTTCATACTATTGTGTGTCACTCTTGGAGTTTTACATTCTTCAATATTATGGCTTCCTGATAAGAAGTGAAATGTTAGCACCTCTGATGGTGGCATGGAGCTTGGCAACAAACAATGAAATGATGTTAATCTAATTTAAAGACACAAATCAGGGCTTTTTAGCTTTTTCAACATTTTTGAGTAGAAATTTCAAGATTCTTCATATTTAGGAAAACTGCTTGTCAGAAATATAACCACACAATGAAATTTGTGAAAATAAAAATTCACTTTTGTTCACCCTCAAAATAGTTTTAAAATAATAAAATTACTGTAACCAATCATCTTTTAAAATAATCTTTCTATGTATACTAATACTTTTTTCTCAGAAGTCCAGATATTTGAAACAAGAGTCAATATTAAAACATTGGGACACACTTGTCACAATATTTTTAAAAATAGAAATACATAAACATCCATATTTTGATGTTATGCAAAGATGTATCTAATCAGCTGCTGTCCTGTATATATGTGAAATATTTAGTGATAATTGATTGGTCATAGAAAGACTGTCACAAGCCACTCTGCCTTATTTCTTTAACAAAGGGCATCTTTATAAAGATGTCATTTATACACCTAAGCTCATCCTACACCTACATATAAGCTAATTTAATACATAGAAGATGATATCTGATTTTCTTTATTTGGGTTAAGATATATTAGTTTTTAAAATTGCTTTTCATATACTTTGGCCATTTTAATTATTGGGTTAAGGTAAATATTAAAATTTACATTAAAAAATGCTGCCCAGCAAATCCATTCTAAATACAATTCAATTTTTAAGTCTCAGCTTGTGTTCTACATTGATTCAAAATTTGTTTTTAGTTATCTATTGAAATCACATGGAAGTGAGAGTTATATAAAAGTTTCCTGGTTAATAAAATAATAGCTAAGTATGTATCAATAGCATTTCTGAATCAGAAATAGGAAAAATCTGTTATGTGTTTGCTAATCTAATCTCAATTTTGGTTTTCTTGAATATTTCAATTATGATTAAATTGACACATTTGGACAATTGCAACTGTGGAGTGATAGGCAGTGACAGTGTTCATGAAAATTTTTACTGAATCCAAAAATACTAAACTGACAAAATAAAAGATAAGGTGTGTACCATTTTGTATCACAAAAAATGTGGTTAGGAGAAAAGAAAAACTATTTTAACTATATATTGTGCTTCAAAATAGTAAATGGAAAGTGATATATTTAGATTAAAAGTCCTCAAAAATTAAAAGTATTTAATTTGCCAGTATGTCCCAGAATTTTTCTTTTTTTGAGACAGGGTCTGCTATGTAGTTCAGGGTAGCCTTGAACTCGCTGTGTAGCCCAGGCTAGACTTGATCTTGCGGCCATTCTCCTGCCTCAGCTTCTGGAGTGCTGGGATTACAGGCATGGACCACCCAGCTATCCCCAGAAATATTTTTGACAACCTGTATTACTAGTTAAGTGTCCAGAAAGATTTCAGTTTATAACTTTTCCTCTGATCATGGACAGTACTAAATATATACCCATACTTTGATTATGTGTTCAGTCTGTGAATAAAAGAAAAAGAATTTTTAAAAATATATTTTCTTGGCATTTTTCTTCCTAAAGTTTATTATTTTTTCTCTCCTACGCTTCCTGTCTTTTACATCTTTTTCTTTGGCTTGCATTCCTGACAAGATCCTTTTCCTTGCTTTTGCCTCATTTTGTCTTACTCAAGGTGAGATCATAGTCCTCATGGAGACGAATTGTTAAACTCTATTTAGTTGAAGGATTTGTACAGAAGCCCATAATGAACACATAATAGTAGTGAAGAGACACATACATCACATTTTCCTTTTCATAATGAATGCTTTGTTATTCTATTTTTGTCATTTCAGTAATCCGTGATGATAAATAAGACAATTTGCACAAATTACCAGTCCCTGGAAGGACCCTCTGCTCAACTCATCACTTCCTCCCTCATCAGTTGCTTTTTTCCTAAAACTCACAATGGAGTTCCGTCTCCAAGTTTAAGTGTCATCCTCTCATTATATGACAAGGTATGGTGGGTAGGTTTAGTTGTCAACTTGACTGGTTTGGGAGCTGTTTAGTAGTTAGTTTATTGAAGGACACTTTTGGGTATGTTTGGGCGAGTCATGGAGGTGTGGCCTGGAAGTCTATATCTGGTTGCTGGCGCTATTCCCTTGCTCCGTTTCCTGGCCCTCATGAAGTGAATAGCTTTGCTTTACCCTGATATTTCTGTTTTGGAGCCAGCTGACTATGGACTATGAACCCTCTGAATCTAGAGTCAAATTACATCTCTTCTCCTTTGAGTTGGCTGATGTCATGTATTTTTTACCAGCAATGGGGAAACTGACTAATACACATAGTATTGCTGAGATCCTTGTATTTTATTAATCAGAAAAACTATACATTTCAGTGTGAAACTTTAAGGGCAAACTTTGGTGATGTGATAAAGGTGGAGTTTTCATGGGTTCGCTCTCCAAGGAAGACACAGTGAAGGTGACATGGGGATATGCAGAGACGGTCTTATAGGCTTTCTTCCTTCTGGAATATTCAACCCCTTGCCTTTGTGACTACCACCTGCCCCCACACCCTCACCCCAGGTTTTTGCTTTTTTCATTAAAAAATGTTTTAAATTGGTCTATATTTTTAATATTAAATATTCACGTTCATTCTTGGAAATTGAATACATATATTAAATCAGATGTATATCAAATCTTGGTAACTTTTGATCCTCTCTTGGCCTCCCCCTTTCCTTTCTAAATCTTCAAGAGCTTCATCAAAGACCTCAGAGATGCCTTCTCTGACAACTCTCTGAACACAGTGTAGTTTGCCTTGATTTGCATTTTATGTTTTGCATACCTTATTATTGGTTGTGTTGGTTTTCTTGCCTGCTTTCTGAGTTACTTGAGGGTAGGTACAATGTCCCTTAAGCATTGTATTTCTGTACCTTGAGCCTAATTTGTGCTTAAAAATTTTGTGGATTAAATGCATAATAGGGTGTGTATTATGATGAATGGCATAAAAAGAGAGGCAGCACTCAAAAACTATTTCTGAATTAGAGCTCATAGCGTTATGTGAAAAAAATGTGCCAACAGTTATTTTTAAAGTTATGTTTTAACTTATTCTTTCAGATATTTTAAAATTTAGGGGTTATGCAGATTATATCCTCTTTTTAAGAAGGGCTAAAGATAATATAAAGATAATATAAATGAAAGGAATAATAACATTAAACTTAATAACAGTAAAGTATGGGGATTAGCAGTAGTCCTTAGTATATTACTGCTGCAAAGCCTTTGGCCTCTAAAGCCATTTTTCCAGCTGACTAATTCTAGGATACTTTATATTTACTATCTCATGCGTGACAGAATTCTTTTTTCAGAGTTTTTATAAACTGCTAATTAACCCACACTGTCTACAGTGCAGAACATCTGAGGTCAAGGATAAATAATGGCCCCAAATCCAATGAGATAGGTCCTAATTTAGTCTGGAGGGACTGATGCTTGTGCCTTCTCCGTGTAAGTGGTTGTGGGTGTTATGTGTAACTGCTTTATGATAAAAACAAGGCTGGGGCATCATTGAATTAATTAGACATGAGTATAATTAGAAATGAAAGCTTTTCAGTTTCCTAACTGCTAATGGTAGAAAATGAAGTACAATAAATATACTCCAAGCTTGGAAGAGCTTTACTTTTGACTAATTAGCAGATTTTAATGGTCTCCCATAATGTGGCAGCTATTTTATTGATCCACCTAATTAAGGATCATGAAAGTAAAAGGGACTCCTCTTCACTTTGATGACTAAATCCCCTTGAATCATCCAAAGTACTCAAATGGCTGCTCAAAATAACACTGGCAAAGATAATGTGTTGTTTAATATGTATATGTAGGTGTGTAATATATATATATGTACACACTTATATGAGGTTCCCAATAAGGCATATATTAGGTAGAGAGAAGAGAACAGAATATTGAGAAGGAACAATATTTCAAACTGTGTAAATTACCCATCAAATACCATGTAATGAATAGATTTAATTATTTATTTCCATTGACCTAAATTTATTGAGTACTTATTGCAGTGTGTGGTACTAAGAGAAAGACTGAAATACTGTGTTAAAGTGGCAAGAGCCAAGAAATCATGTATTATGAGTGTACGAGATTTCTCAAGCAGTCCTAAGCAGCAGGAATGATTTACAGAATTGCATGCCTCAATACCATGGCATAGAAAAAGAATAAACAGAAAAAACAACACAGGGATTCATAAGGGAACCATCTGTGGTAGTTACGATGTTTCTTTTTGTACAGGGAGCCAGGATGGGATGTTAGAAAAAACCAGTGAGGAGATGGACAGCCAGGAGGGTTCTCAACTAAAGACCTATTTGACAGGAGACTAACCCTGGGCCTGCAGCCGGTTGGTAGTGCTGATAAAACATGCTTGGGCAAAGACACCAGAAGCTCTGTACTTATTTTTAACTCGGGGAGGGTGGATACACGATGTGGAGAAGAGTCAAGAGAGAAAGGAGCTCAGAGTTGATAGGCAGCCTTGAGTGCCTGCGACACAGTAGCACAAAGCTCTAGACAGCCTGTTCCTACCCTACCCCTGTCCTTTTCTTCTTCCCTTTCTCCCTTCCTCCACCCCACCTTCAGTTCTTTCTTATTTTTCTCTTTCTCTCTTCTATTTTGTGCTCAATCCTGTTTGTTAGTGCCATATTAAATTGTTAAAATACATTGAGTGAGATGGGATAGAAGCCTAA
The DNA here is from genome assembly GCF_053883595.1 of Heterocephalus glaber. NCBI lineage: Eukaryota > Metazoa > Chordata > Mammalia > Rodentia > Bathyergidae > Heterocephalus > Heterocephalus glaber. The sequence continues at coordinate 16,537,497 of NW_028258156.1, read as the reverse complement.
TATTAAATTCAAGCTTTTTAGAAATTGTGACACCATGGATTCTTTTACATTTTGTAAAGGAAACACTAAATGAAGTCTGATTTTCCTTCTAGTGGTAAAAGTTTATTTTTATACAGTATTATCTTAGTGAAAGTGAATAAATTATTTATTGAAGCTGTGCCCGTGCTTGTGAAAGCCACATGCATAATTGGAGTTTTGTTTACTTCAAATATTGTGTTTGTTAATTTAAAGGCTCAAGAAAGCTTTTGCCTTGTAGTTCTGACATAATGGAGAGTTCAACTCCTGCCTTATACCCCACTGAAGTATCTAAGTAAACACTGTTCTTTCATAGTTTTGATAAATGTATAAATGAAATGCTAGGCTGCTTTCCATTGTTGTGACAAAATATCTGAGAAAATCAAATTCAAAGGACAAAAGATTTATTGTGGCTCATTGTTTTAGTCCATGGTCATTTGGCCCTGTTGCCTTGAGTCTGTGACACCATGGTACCTTATGGTGGGAGCACGTAGTGGGGTCTACTGAGTAGCTAGGCAGAACAAGGTTTCACTGTGGAACCAGCAGTCATTGGAGGACTGAATTATGCTGAACTAGTCATCTTTCCAGTTGCTGGACACAATACCTGACACTCACAATTTAAAGGAGGACAGGTGTAATTTGGCTCATCTTATAAGAGGATTCATTCCATGGTCAGATAGCCCCAGGGCAGAAGCATCATGGTGAAAGAGTGTGGTGAAGCAAAGCTGTTTAGTTCACAGTGGCTTAGAAGCAGACTGGGGGGAACTGACAGGAAGAGGCGAGACACCAGATAATAGACCCCAAGGTCACCCCTTCATGACCTGTCCAGATGCATCCTGAAGTGTGCTCCACTGATTGCTTGGGGAGCTCCCAAGCAAATCAAGTAGGCAAACCAAGTTTAACCATCACATTGGCCTGCTCAGGAGTATCCTTTTTATGATCTGGAATCATTTTCTCTGTGATCACATCCTTCAGTCCATCATCCCTGTTGCTGGATGTGTGCCTGAGCTCCATCTTGTCCCTGTCTGACTCTCTGTTATGGTTCAGATCAAAATGTGACCCCACACCCTCATTTGTTTGGATAGTGATTGGATCGTGAGGGTGACATACTCACCAGTGAATTCACCCATCAATGAGTTCAGTAGCTGAATGTGCTGTTAGGAGACAGGGCTTGGTTGGAGGTGGATCACTGGGGGAGTTACCTGAAACAGTGTATTCTTGTGCCTATGTATTCCCTTTCCTCTCTGACTCTTGTCTGCCATAGGTTGAGTATCCTTTCCTCTATTATGCCTCTCTGCTCTCCTATTTCTACATTGGAGCCTGACAACCATGGACTGTAGCCATGAGGCAAAATAAACCTTCCCTTTTTAAAGTTGTAGGTGTTGGCTATTGTGTCCCAGGAATGAGGAACATGACTAAGAAAGAATATTGATAACAAAAGTGAGATTGTTGCTATGGCTGTAACCTGACTTTGTGGTTCAGAAGCCATTAGAAGTAGTTCTAAGGAGGAGTTTGGAACGATTTGAGAAGCTGGCTAGAGAAGCCCTAGAATGGCATAAACCAAGCTTGATGGGAGATTCTGGTTAGAATTCAGAAGACCAGAATGCTGATAGAGGTGTGAATAGTAAAAACCAGGCTCAGGAGGTTTCAATTAGAAATAAGAGCTCCACTGGCAATTGGATTTGAGACTATATATGTTATACTATGGCACAAAAATTTGTCTAAGTTTTGCTTGTGTCTGAGACTTTGTGTGAGATTGAGATTAAGGGCAATGAATTAATAAAACTGTGGAGAAACTTTCAAGGTAGCCCAATGTTATGCATATTGCAGCCTTCTTTTAGCCATATCTACAGTGAAATTCAGGAGTGAATGAAAGCTGAAGAATTTGAGAAGTTTGCATTTTTTTCTTGAAAAGAAGTGCCTACAAATTTGGGGCAAAGAACAGCATGATTGGTGAAAAGAGCAGCATTATAAAGAAGCCAAGTTGCATCAGGATGATAGAAAAGATGGCTTGAAGGTGTCTCAAGAATCAGTAAGACCCCACACTTGGCAGGCTCAAGGGTGCAAAACCCTAAAGCTTTCATTTGAGAAGAGAGCCCATGTGGGCCCTGCTGGTGAAGAGGTGCTTAGGAGATTGTTTCCCTGGGATTTATTTCACAGTGTTCCTCTATCATGGCACTTGGAAGACTCTGCAGTTTTGATCCATGAGGGCCTGGCTACTGCTTGAGATGGCAGCAAATCTTGGTACCCATAAACGTGGTGCTGGTTTTATATGTGTGTAGAATGCAAGTGTTATGGGGACGAAGAGGCTTCCACCCAGATTTCAGATGAAGGGAGGCCAGGCAGTGTGCCCTTGATAGGGCAGTGTATGAAGCTGTGAGAATAAAGCCCAAAGTGCAGTATAGACCCCGGGCAGCTAGACATGCCAGGAATATGGAACATCTGCCAAGGAAAGCTGCAGCAGCAAGCAAAGCCACCCAGGTGCTGTATATGGAGTTATCAGAATTTAATGTTTGCACTGAAAAAATTTGGTCTTGCTTTGGTCTCATTCCTTTCTACCATCCTATTTCTCCCTTTTGGTATGGGGATGTTTACCCTGTGCCATTGTATGTTGGAAGTATTTAACTTTCTTTTTTATTTTTAAATGGGCTCACAGATAGGGTTTGGTTTGAGTCTCAGAAGAGACTTTGGACTTGGAGATTTCAGCAATGCTGGAACTATTAAGACTTTGGCCACTTTTAGAGGTGGATTAAATGCATTCTGCATAATGATATGGACCTCAGTCTTTTGGGGCCTAGGGATGGAATGTTGCGGTTTACATAAAAATGTCACCTACGAGAGCCTCATGTGTTTGGAGGCTGATTGAATCATGGGGGTGCTGTACTCATCAGTGGATTCATCCGCTGTTGAGTTCAGTAGCTGAATGTGCTGTTCAAGGAGGTGGCCCCTGGTGGGAGGAAGCTCATTTAGATCATGACCTGGCAAAGTGTATTTTTGTCCCCAGCCCTTCCTTTCTCTCTCCTGTCTGCCATGGGTTGAAAACCTTTTGTTCCACAACGTCCCTCTGCCATCCTGTGCCTGCCTTGGAGCCTGGGAACTATGGACTGAAACGGAACGAAAAATAAACCTCTCTTCTTTCAGTTGCATGTATCAGGTATTGTGTCTTGGCTATGAGGAAAGTGACTAAGACCCTCTCTTTATCTATTCTTATCCTCCTGAAATTGCAAGAGGGCTTGTGCTTCTGAATTAATTTCCTTTTTTTTCATTCTTTGTGGCATCCTCTGCTTCATCATGGTGAGGATCCTGCATACTGGGAAGTTGGATAAAGCTTTTGCCTCTTTCTGTACTTCTAAACTTAGATTTCTTTTTCCTTTCTTTTCTTTTCTTTCTTTCTTTTCTTCTTTTTTTGCTACCTGGGATTGAATTTGGGACCTTGTGCTTGTGAAGCAGGCGACGGCACCACTGAGCTAAATCCCCGGCCCTAAACTTAGATTTCTGCCAGTTACTCCTACCTATCCCAAGCCTGCAAAAGTTAGTCAGAATTGTTCTTTCCCCCTTTAATCTTGCCTCTCAGTGTTTTTAAAATTTTTATTTTATTAGTATGTGTTTGCAGTACATGAAGTTTACATTCATCTTCAAGGAGCATAATACTAAGTGAAATAGGGCAGACACACAAGCGAAGTGTGGCTGTTCTCACCCTCGTAATGCCTCTGAGAGTTTTGGGGAAGGTGTTGTTCTGATTGCACCTCCTAGCTATTATGTGGGAGAACAAATATTATTTTTTGCCTCCCTTGTTCTCATTCTTGCTTTTTGGGGAAAGAATTTTACGTGGAATGAATTTGGACCATATTTCTGAGCACCACTGCCCTTCTCTGGAACACCTCGGTTAATGATCCATGTTTTTATAGGGCCAAAAGTTAGATATGTAGTTGACTCAGATGATTTTTTTCTTTGATCTTTAGCTCATTAAGCTTGAGAACAAACAGAATCTTGCTTCCCTATATTTTAAAGCGATGATAAAGCAGAATCTTTTGGACTTACATGCTCTCTTGTCCTACAGAAGATGAATGTTAATACTTTTCTGTATTGTGAGACTATGTAGAAGATATACTGGTTTTGTTGATTCCTAAGAAAGACACACACACACACTCTCGCACACACGCATGCACGCACACACATAGAGAGCAGGTTCTAGGGATGGCTTGCATGGTGTCGATTTGGACCCATCCCCAGTGCCTGAATTTTATGTAACAAAAATATTCAAGTTATTTTGAACAATGAATATATGAAAGGGAAACTTGCCCAAGACTAATTTCCAGTATGCTTCTCTCTTAGAAAAAAGAAATCCTTCTTGTAAAGCACCATGGAAGTAAGTTATGGCTTCACGCTTCTGGCATTTGTTGACCGCTAAGCTTGGACCACAGCTCCCCTGACGTGCCAGGGCAGGGATGAGAGCTTCCCCGACCAGGAATCCCAAGCCAATAATGAATCTTCTGGTAAGTTTCTCATATCTTGCAGCTGCAGTTTTAAGTCTTGCATGCCTGATGAAATGAAAGCCTAATACTTAGCCCTGCATGTGCTGAATTGCAGGGTAGGGCTGAAAATAAGATTCTGCTATGTCATATGACTGTTAGTCCCTCAGCATCGCACATCTGGGGGTGTCTGTCTTCCAGAGTCAGGTGTGTGGCACTGTGAGATGTCTGTGCACTGCCCAAGAATTTGATGGGGCAAAGAGAACAGGCTTACCTGTTACTGATCCCGAATCAATGCGCTTTCCCCAGGAACACTGCTCTGCCAGGTCAAATTTAGGCCTTGTTTGGCTGATTTTCTTGTTTGCACAATGATATTCAGGTTGCTTTGCATCTTTGGTTAATATAATGTTGCGAAGATAAATACAAAGGCTGCACAGTTTCCTGAAAATGAAGCAATTTGTTCAATTCATTCTCCAAATGGTTGAGTGCTTTCCCACTGTGCAATACACAGTGTGCCAAGTTTGTCTTGTGGTAATAACAGGTCCGCTCTCAGTCTTGCAGGGGAAATAGAACCTATTCTCTGATACTGATAGTAAAAGTTATACATGGTAAGAAAAACTATAAAAGGTGTTATGAGAGTTATAGAAGGAAAAGAAATTACTTTTATTGGCAAGGTTTTGGGATGGTGTTAAGGGTAAATGCAATTTAAGTTCTTAAAGACCAAGTAAATGGAAGTGGGGAGGCAAAAGGGAATGCAGTAGAAAATGAGTTTTGCTGGGTGGAATTCTTATGGGAGACATAGTAGGAAATTGACTCTGCAGGATGAGTTGCATCAAGGTCATAGATGGCCTTAGATAAATAATTTGAATTTTATTGGAATTTGTCTCCAGACTAATGTGGATTAATGTGCAAGTGGTGTGTTAAAGATTTGGGCATAAAAAGACATGTTGCAAGGCTGACACAGTCAAGGTAAAATGACCAACTTGTTAAGCCCCTTGGTTTATAGAGGGCAAAGTACAAATAGAGGTTTAAAATATAAACTACTCAGAGAGATATGAGTGATATCTTTCAGCTAATGAGTAATATATCACATTTTTAGGGTTGAACAGGACTATGTAGTACTGGCCATTGTCAGAGAGATTGCTACTAGCAGTGTAAATTTACCAAATAATAGCAATAAATTTAGTGAGCTATCCTGGCTGTGCTTGCGTTTCTAGTATTGAATATTAATACAAATAAATGTGTCATCAAGTGAGCTGAGGATTTAGCTCAGTGGTTCTCCTTCCTGCCTCACAAGTGCAAGGCCCTGAGTTCGATCCCTGGTACCAAAATAACCTCCCCAAACCAAAAAACAAACAAACAAACAAAACAAATAAATGTGTCATCAAATATTCTTGGAGCCTCCCCTCCTAGCCCTAAAGCATAGACATCTATTGTAAAATAATATCTGCCTTTGCAATTTTACTTGTTATTACTAGTCTAATAGTTTCCAAATTATTTTGGCATGTTTATGATTAAAGACATAAACATTAAAGTCAGGGTAAAAGGTCGATAAAAGTTACTATGAGTCAGTAAGATTTCTCTCTGTGTTTTCAAGTAGTCAGACAAATACTAATATGAGAAATTATAAACTCTCATTAATATATTATTTGGAAAATGTTTTTTTGACCCTGAGTGTTATGAGAAATATATTGCCCATTGACACAAAGACATTGAACAGAAAGGGCCAGTATTGTTAATACAAGTTTCACAGAAAGCAAGATGATCTTCATGTTGTCACTTCACATAATAACCTTTAAGAAAAATCACAAAAGAAAAGTGAATTATAATTCTGTAAAATTACTTTTGTGGGAAATTAAATATTTAGTTTGTATGTAGATTTTCTGGTGACATGGTTTAATAAAGAATAAAGCTTAAGGGCCGGGGATTTAGCTCATTGGTTCTGCCACCTGCCTTGCAAGCACAAGGTCCCGAGTTCAATCTCTAGTACCAAAAAAAAAAAAAAGAATAAAGCTTAAGTATGGTATTAGAAGTGCTTCTCAAAATGTGCTTCTCACCAGCACTGAGCACAAAGACTTCAGATGTGTGACCTTCTGAGATGTTTGTGCACTCCCTGAAAACTTGATGGACAGAAGGAACAGACCTATCTGTTGCTGATCTGCAATCTCACAAACACATATTTGCACATTTCAATAGGACCCTTAGTGATACTTGTGTGTGGTGTGTGTGTGCGCACACATTTTGCTCACTAAAATTTAAGAGTCACTGATGTTGAGAAGTATTTGAATATCTTATCTCAATCTCTCTGGACTATGTGTTTTCTTAATTGAGATTTTGACAGAAGCTGAGAATCAGTGGATCTGTCAAAAGGAATTTGTGAAGCTCAGGTACTCTCTCTTATTGACAAAGAGGAAATCTATAGGCTTCAGCTGTCAGATGTAGAGGTGGGAAAGCTGGTTTTGTGTCATGAGAAGTCTGCTTTGTGTGCTTGCCTGATGGAAACCACCTTTCCAGACTGACTGGTGGCCTCTGGGGGTTTCCCACTGTGAGTAACATCCTACACGTCTCAGCTAGGGATGCCATGGAGATGAAGACATTTGTCTTTCAATTATTATTAAAATCAAGGAGCATGTGGGGTATCCAAGTGAAGAAGAAAGAAAAGTAAAATTATCTGAAAGAGAAAAAAGAAAAGTTTACATCGGGAACATTTATTTTATTATGACAAATCATAGCTATTGATAAAATGGGTAACCTCATATAAACATTACTGAAGTATTAATTCAGTCCATTTTTCTATAGATAAATTTTCATGAAATTTGCATAGAGTGTCAGCAAACTCCTACTAGAGAGTACTGCCCTGCTTTCCTAGCCAACCTGGCAGCAGCATTGCATGAAACCCAAAGGGAAAGAAGCCTGGGACAGATTCCCTGCTGTCTGTATTGAAAACTTATCAGTGACTCAGGAGAGTTAAGGGCATTGAATTTCTCCCCTCTGGAAACCATGTTGTGGCAGAGGTCAACTTTAACATGTTCCTTGGTGAGAGAGAACAAGAAGATTTCATTACACCAAACTGGATTTTATAGAAACAATTAGAGTGCCGGGGATTTAGCTCAGTGGTTCTCCTGCCTACCTTGCAAGCGCAAGGTCCCAAGTTTGATCCCTGGTACCCTAAAAAAAAAGTCAGAAGCCTTAGAGACTTGCATTTTCCGTTATAATTGGGGACCATATTTGGCTTTGCTTATATTATTGCCATTTTGGTATCTAATATGCCCAGATAGTGGTCAGTTTCACTATGTATCATTTGGATAGAAATATTCTAAAATTTCTTGTAAAATTTAGCTCAGATATGATTTGTCTACTGATTTTTGAATATAAAGATACTTTTCTATTTCTTTGCAAGAGAATGTAATTAACTGGTCAGATACCATGCCTTAAATTAGCACAGGGCTAATGCAATTTGTGTATAATTTGTGACTCACACCTAAGATAACTACATTTTATTTAGCCAGTTGTAAGAAAAAGATAATAATTGGTGGTCTAAAATAATCACTGTGTCTCCGGTGAACAATTAATGCTTTTGATATGAGCAGTATTGGGTTTAATAAATGCTATGAGATAGTATTTTTCTTTCATGGTTTAAACATTTATCCAGAAATGTCATCTTAATTTTACAAATGTTCATCGCAGTAGTATGTAAGACATTTAAAAATTCTTCTTGGAATGATGTTATATCCTTTTTTCTTTGAGAATGTTGGGAGCTGTCACTTACTGTCTTAGATATTAATTCTAAAGTCCTCCCTGCTGTTCACATCTCTTTCTATGGAATACAAAGGTTTGAATGGTACATAAACTGACTTATGGCTGCACTGTCTCTGTTTTAAAGTTTACATTTCTGTTGCAATCATTTATCATCCTTAAGTTTTTATTTTAAAGCAAAAAGAAAATAAAACTCAATAGACAAGAACGACATAAATGGTAAAATGACTATTTTTAAAAACAATTTTATAAGCATAGACTAGACTGAGTTTAAAGTCACATAGACTGGAGCAGGCATTGGACACTGGGACTGCTTATGTCAGTAGTCAACGTGATTTTCCTTAGGTTATCTCACTTAACCCTTCCAAGATTAAAAATGAAGGGCAATAAAACTGAGCTTGAATAACAAGGATAAGCTGCATCAGAATCCTAGTGGACACACTAGAAGTTCAGAGTGCAGGGCCTGCAAGTTGGACCTGGGCGGCAACTTAATAGCTGCAGGACTTGAGGAAAGTCATGAACTCTTAAAGTTGACTTTTCCTTATCTAATAAACGGAAGCATAAGGCTGTGAAGGGTGAATGAGATGACCTATGCATATTTGTAAATGAAGAAAACACTTGTTGCATTCAAGCAGGACAAAAAATGGAATTAATGGCACATAATCAACTGTAGGGAGGAGGGTATTGAGTTGGCTTAGGGAGCACTAGAATGAAGAGCCACTTAGATACTCCAGGTTGGCAGACTCCCTCTCTCCATCTCCTCTCTGCTTCTTTCTTTGTACAAGTGTTTCCTGAGATGAAGGTTAGGGTTGTTTGCATCCCTAGGCTAATAGTTTTATAGATTTACTGTGAGAGAGAAAAATGTCTCCTTTCTTCTGTACAGATTGAAAAATACTAGAAAATGTTCCAGTTGCATGAGTTCTTTGCCAACTTTCTTTTGTCACTGGGAATTGAATTCAGGCCTTCACACTGAACTGCATCTCCAGCCCTTTTTATTTTTCTTTGAGACAGGGTCTGGCTAGGTTGCTAAGTTGCCCAGGCTGGGCTCTGACTTGTGACTTGTGATCTTCCTGGGTTAGCCTCCCTGAGTGCTGAGATTACTAACGTGCAACTATGCCTGCCTGCCTGCCTTTCTTTCTTTCTTTCCTTTCTTTCTTTCTTTCTTTCTTTCTTTCTTTCTTTCTTTCTTTCTTTCTTTCTTTCTTTCTTTCTTTCTTTCTTTCTTTCTTTCTTTCTTTCTTTCTTTCTTTCTTCCTTTCTTCCTTTCTTTGGTACTGGGGATCAAACCTCCCCTTTGCGAGGCAGGCACAGCACCACTGAGCTAAATCCCAGGCCCTATGCCTGTCATTCTCATTCTCTCTCTCTCTCTCTCCTGAATCGTGTGTGTGAGTGTGTGTGTGTGTGTGTGTGTGTGTGTGTGTGTATTACCAAGCTTGACCCAACAAATGGTTCAATGACCAAGTCTTTCTGCAGGGTCCTAGAGATCCAACCCTGACATTCCCCACATACGCATAATTGGAGAAGCATTTTCAGAAAAAAGGTCGGGTGACATGATTTTAAAGTTGTTCAGAAATTAAGCAATTAGAACCACTGAGTAGGCACAAGGCTAGTGCCTGGACTGGGAGAAGTATTCTGTGAATGATGCCTACTCTTGCTGCTTGGCTGTTGTTATCATTAGAAGCATTGTCTTCTGTATCTTTTCTGAGAAGTGTACAGTGTCCTTTGTGTTATGACCACCTGGTGCCAGAACAAGGGGCTGCCAACAGCAGGTAGAACTGCCAAGTGGGTAAAGATGGTCTTCTCCAGTGTCTTTGGTCCCTATCTGCTAAGGGCCACTTACTTGAGCCAGTCTATACTACAAAATACTACATAATGAATCTAGAGAAAAATTCTCTTGTCTTTCAAAGTGAAAGAAAAGTGTTCTGGAGGAGAAAGGAGAATATAGCCAGGGAAGTCTTTAAGAAGTATGGTTTTTCAAGGACCGGGGATTTAACTCAGTGGTTCTATTGACTGCCTCGCAAGCCCAGGGTCCTGAGTTCGATCCCTAGTACCAAAAAAAAAAAAAAAAAAGAAGTATGATTTTTCAGTTTTGGGCCAGTAATAAAAATTAGAATTTTTGTTGCTGCCAACAGAAATCTAAGGCAGGATTCTTGCCATTTTTTTATGTCTTGATTCTTTGTGTTCAGCTGTGAACATTCAATTTCTATCTTTTTTTTTTTAAATTAGTTTTGTTTCTACACTTTTGACATACATAATAATCACATTCATTCATCATAAGGAATCACAGTCACATTCACCATAGGGAATTTGTACCTGTACCTATTATATCTAAATTATTTTTCCCCATTCCCTTCCCTTTTCTTTTTTCTTTAATTCTTCTTCCCCATCCCTTTACAAAACTTTTTTTGTTTGTTTGTTTTACACTTGTTCTTATTTATTATACATTAATCATGCGCATGTAATACACACAGCAAAGCAGACAGACACAAGTGATTTAAATGAAAGTTGCCATGCATTTCCTAAACTGCAATAGGCCATAATGTATCCTCCCTTCAGGAAACAAAGCTAACTTTGCCAGTTCTCATCAGTCCTCTTGTATGATCTTATGCACAGTGTAAAAATCAGTATATCTTTGAGACGACAACTTTGCTTCTATTGTTTGCCTTCCATTATTTTAAATTTTTATCCCTATTCCCTCCCTTCTCTTCCCCATCTCCTTAGCTATTGTTCTCATTCCCATTTGAAAATTTTCTTCCTACTTCCCAATAGCTATCATTCATTGTGGTCCTCATTTACCCTTTGGGTTTCTCACACAAAAGAAACAATGGGATATTTAAACATTTGTGTCTCATTTATTTCACTTAAAAATGTGGTCTCGAGTATTTCTATCTTAGATAGAATTATTACCTTTAAAACTTACTAGAGAATGTCTTCCTTAACCTAACTTATTTTTCTGCATGTCTCTACTGTTTTTTAAATTTCCCTGTGCTGACTAATAGTATACTAAATTTCCATGAGCTTAGTCGTTGATTCCCAGCAAAGAGATACCTATAAAAAGCTGGTGAGATTAGCTAAAGTGAGATATTCATTCAAATGCATTATCTCATAATGTACTCTCATAGTCCCCCAGAGGCATCTGATAACACTATAAATATATCTGTTGAACAAGCAAAATCTACCAGTAGATCATAAGCTACTCCAAATACCTATTATTTTGACTTGAAGATTTGATTGTTGAAAGACTTCTAGAGGCTTCAATTACGAGTTTTGGCTACAAATAGAACATGCAAAAAGATTAGTCAGATAATGAACTGTGACCCAACAAGGTTCTTTTAAAATACTTTCTTAAAATGAAATAACAACTGTGTCAGATCTAAAAAGAATCAGCTTTTACAAAGATCAGTTTGAGGATCTAGAGAATAAAACCTGCCAAGCTCTAATTCTCATGAACTTTTTCATATCTGATGCCTTTGACTATCTGCTTTTGTTACTAAACTGGTTTTAGCCATCCTCTCCTCACGTTCTTTCTTTTTTTTTGAATGTGTTCTTGTTGTTTTCTTTGCCTTGTGTTAATTTTCAACTCTGCCTATGCAATGCCACCTGATACCCACTAAACAATGTAGCCCTGAAATATTCATTGTCTCAGGAGACTTTATCTTTTGGAGAAAAGTTAATTATTTGTGCTTCTTGTGGTGATAGACATGATCAGAAGACTGAATATTGAGGAGTGAAGACATCTTCATTTTTCTTCATATGGTGATGATCACTAGATCTATCATCTTTGATATCTTTTAGAACTTCAGTTTTCAAACCTCTTTCATATATGTTTTTATTTGATCACCATTCTTATTTGATGTCTTACTCCTTTTTCTTTCTTTGTTAGGAAAGGAGAGGGAAAGATATAGCACCTAGATGGAATAATATAAAAATGCTTTGTAGTTTCTTTAACAGAATTTCTCCCAGACATAAGGACAGAGGGTTTACTTCACCATACTTGGCTTCAGTCCAGCATAAAAGACTTTAATAACTCACACCAAGAAACTGATGCTATGACTCAGTGCTTGGTGGTTATCAAAAGAATATATTAGAGGTCGATGTGATGAATATAGTTAGCAGTATCTTTCAAGAAGTCTTCAGCAAAGTATGTTTATTGTCCATGTGCAAAATTTCTTGAATAGAAGCATGTTTATGTATACTATATTCTAGTTCATGCGCTCCAAGACAGCATAATAATCTTTGAATTTATATAATTTAGGTAGAGGGGCACAAGAATTTACATATGGGTTTGATTTTTTTCTTATACTTTAAAAAATAGAGTCATGATTATGGTGATAACTTTTGTAGGTAATTTGATCTGTACAGTGAGGAAATGGAACAGGATCATTAAACCAATTTTGCTTTCAGAAAATTGTTAATGACTTGTTTATGACTGTGTATGACTTTAAGTAGAAGAGAAACAAACAAATATTTCTGAGCCCTGGTTGTTGAGCTTTTATATATCTTTAAAAATAAAGTGATGTTGATAAGACATGCTGTATTTAAAAATAAAGAGCAGAGTGTAACAGAACAAAGATTGGATGCAGAGAGATAAGAGTTCTGGTTGGGTTTCTTAAAGGAAATCATTAAAACACTCTAAATGTTACTTTTCTTGTCTATGAAATGAGACAATTTTACTGTATTATACGGTGTTCCATCTCTACAACAGAGCAAAGTGAAAATAGATTTTTCCAACTTTTCATTACACGAATTCCAACAGTTTCTTTATTCAAGATCAATTTTATCATTAAGAAATGACAAGCACCTACTATAATATGAAAAGTTTAAAAATTATTATAGAAACTTTGTTTATAAAAGTATATAATGATGTAAAATTATTAATAATTGAGAAAGAGAGATTGTGTGAGACAGCACATTATTAAAGTGAGCCAAATACTATTAGCTCACAAGTCAGAATTTTTAGGTTTTTTTGACTATTTTTGTAAAAAAATACTCCTAGGTACTGTGAAAAACTAGGACAGGAAATATAGAAGTTTATGAAATTTTCATGGCATGCTAATTTGCAGCAATACATTTTTTAAGATATGTGATAAATGAGTCTTTTAAAAATATTTTACTTTGTTGACAGTGCGAATTTACAAATGTCTTCATTTAAAATAAATTCTGGCCAAGATTTTTACTACAGAGCAGTTTCACTTGTAGATGTGGTCCAATCTGGAGGCTGGTTTTCTTAAACTGCATAAACAGAATGATGTGGCCACGTAGATTCTTATTTATAAAACTGAAATTCAAAGACTGTGTGTGCAGTATGATCATAAGCTTTCAAATATTTGGTAGCATTGAAATGTTTGGATAGCAAATGAATGGGTACACAGGGGGGTTGTTGCCTTAAAATACACATTATATTCTGAATATTGCTTAATTGCTTTTAAAAATTAAAAGTATTATGTAGCGGCACAGTTAAAAATAATTCATATTAATGTTGTTCCTTCAAGGTTAGTGATTATATCAAATAAATCCTAATTCTAGTTCAAATTTTAAAAAATGGAGAGAGCCTCAGGGGTCATATTAGACAGAAGGGCAACCTAAAGAGAGTTACAATTTTTATAGTAATGTAAGTTGATTTTCTTTTTTCTTTTTTTTGGTACCGGGGATAGAACTCAGGACCTTGCGCTTGTGAGGCAGGCAGCAGAAACAATGACCTAAATCCCTGGCTCTGATTTTCGTATTTTGTTCTACAATCCCCGAGTTTTGTGATTCCTTTATAATAATAGATTTATGTATTATATAAAGTAGCAAAATAATAAGAGGGGATACAATATTCTTACCTCTGGGACCAGAAGTGTTTCAGATTGTGGAGCTTCTAGATTCTGTAATATTTACATAGACTTTACCAGCTGAGCATACCTAATTTTAAACATTTGAAGTTCCAAATACTTTGAAATTTGAAATGCTTCAGAACTTTTTGAACATCAAGCTAGTGCTCAAACAATTTCCGATTCCAAGTATTTCAGACTGAGAATCTAGTGCTTCTTTCATGGTTGCATGGTTTCATGTCAGCATAGTATAAAGCAAGCGGAGCGGGACAAGATGGTCAGATGTTGGCATGGGCTGAGAATTTTATCTGCAAGGTTTGGCTTAAAAGGAAATTGTTGGGCTCGGGATTTAGCTCAATGGTTCTGGCGCCTGCCTCACAAGCTCAAGGTCCCAAGTTTCATTCCCAGTACCAAACAAACAAACAAACAAAAAACCCCCGGAATGGTCCAACCAGCATCTAGGGCTGTACAGGAAGATGGACCCTCTTATTCTGGAAGGTGGTTGTGGGCTGTGGTTTGGCTCTTGACAATGCTGCAGCCTGTGCAGCAGGAAAGGTACCGTCCCTGAGGTGTTCTGTGCACTGGGGAGATGATCACCAAGGCTGTTGCCACCAGCTGTGTCTGGGATAGAACCAGGAAGGGGTGACGGCCCTGAGTAAGGTATTCCTTCACTCTCTGAACCATTGTCCCTTCTCAGCCTTTCTCAGAGATTTCAGTTTGTCTTTCTACCGTTTCTCCTAGTTTGTCTGGTGTGTGTTTAAATAAATGTTGTATATATTTTATACATGTAAATGTTTTTATGGGACAGTATGTGCATACATGTAAATATTGGCAATAGCAAAAAATGAAGTTCGTGTAGCACAAAGACCTGGAAGTGATTTTAGTACAAGTCTACTCTGAAAGTATACCCCCCCCTTTTAAGTTATTTGTATTAGTACCAGACACCTTATTTCCTCTTCTGTGTGTATTATTTCGAGACTTTCAAATATTTAATCTATTCCTATATAGTTTTAAAAAACTGATAACATTAATAATGATTAATCTAGCCAGTATCCAGAAAAAGAACAAATTTTGTTTATCAGACAGCTATCCTGGGTGAGATGTAGCCGTAGACATACCAGAGAGAAAAAAATAATTGCATTAATTTTTAAAAATTTAAGATTTGTGCAAGACATTTCTATATTTTAAATTAAAAGCTCTATACTTTGATATGATGAACAAAGAATTTTTGAATAATAGATTAATTTTTATGAAACCCTCACTACATTTCAGAGAAGCCATAGTCTTTGAGTTATCTTAATTTTTTTTTTTTATTAAATTCTTTCATTGGTACATTGTAGGTATACAACACAATGACATTTCTCATTGGGAATTGTACCTTTACATAATGCATCTTGGTTCTTATTTTTTCCCCATTCCTAGCCCTCCCTTCACGCCCTCCACCCTTCCCTATTTACAAAGACTTTATTTCCATTTTTTCCATTTCTCATCATTTTTCCTTTCCCTTCTTTCCTTTCCCCTGCCCCTCCCACTACCCCTACCCCTTTGGACCTTTTCTTCCTATTTTGTGTCATCGATTATTCATTCTAATCATTGGTACATTTTAGGTATACAATATAATGACATTCATCATTGGAAATTTGCACCTTTACATAGTCTCTCTTGGTTCTTATTTTTCACCCTTGCCCAGCCCTCCCTTCAACCCCTCCACTCCTCCCTATTTACAAAGATTTTGTTCCTATTTTTCCATTTTCTCATATTAATCCCATTCCCTTCTATCCTTTCCTCTAGCCCTCCCACTTCCTTCCCCTTTGCCCCTTTTCTTCCTATTTCACATTACCTATTAAACATTTAGTCCTTATTTACACTTTCAGTTTCTCACACCAGAGAAACTATTCGGTATTTATTCATGTGTGTCCTATTTATTTCACTTAAGAGTATCACCTCAATGTGCATCCACTTAGCTACAAATGTCTCTAATTTCTCATTTTTTATAGCTGAGTAGTACTCCATTTTATTAAAAAAACCAAATTTTCTTTATCGAGTCTCCAGTTGATGGGCATTTGGGCTGTTTCCAAGTTTTAGCTATTACAAACTGTGCTGTTATGAACATGGGTGCACCTATATCACTGTGGTATGATTCTTTCAATTCTTTGGGGAAGATCCCCAGCAGTGGAATAGCAGGGTCAAATGGGACTTCCAGTCCTAGTTCTTTGAGGTATCTCCATACTGATTTCCACAGTGGTTGCATCAGTCTACACTCCCACCAGCAGTGGAGCAGGGTTCCTCTTTCCCCACATCCCTGCCAGCATTTGTTATTGGTTTATTTCATGATAGCAGCCATTCTTTATGGAGTGAAGTGGAATCTCATCGTTGTTTTCATTTGCATCTCTCGAATGACCAGTGATGTTGAACATTTTTTCATGTATTTATTTGCTATTTCTACTTCTTTGTGTGAGAAGTGTCTGTTCATTTCAGATGCCCATTTTTGGATTGGGTCTTTAAATCAGGGAGGTCTGATCTTTTTAAGTTCTTTATAGATTTGAGATAGTAGACCTTCGTCTGAGGAAGAGCAAGTGAAGATTTTTTCCCACATTGTGGGTTGTCTCTTCACACTGCTGGTGGTTTCTCTTGCTGTGCAGAAGCCTTTTAATAAGAAGAGATCCCACTTGTTGACTGTTTGTGCTAGTTCATGGGCAACTGAGGTTTTGTTCATAAAATCTTTTCCTACACCGATGTCTTCAAGAGTTCTACCTAACCTCTGTTCCAACTGGTTCAGAGTTTCTATTTTAATATTTAGATCTTTAATCCATTTTGATTTTAGTTTAGTGCATGGTGAGAGATACAGGTCTAGTTTTAATCTTTGGCAAGTTGAAGCCCAATTTGTCCAGCACCATTTATTAAAGAGGCTATTTTTCCTCCAGTGAGGGTGTTTGGCTCCTTTATTGAAGATGAGTTGGCTGAGTGTGTCTGGCATTGTTTCTGCATCTTCTAATCTGTTCCACTGGTCCTCAGGTCTGTTTCTTTGCCAGTACCATGCTGTTTTTATCACAGTAGCTTTGTAGTAGAGTTGCAGGTTGGGGATTGTGATACCCCCTGCCATGTCTCTGTTACCTAGAATTGCTTTTGCTATTCTGGGTCTCTTCTTGTTCCAAATGAATATTTGGATTGTTTTCTCAAGGTCCATGAAGTATGCTGCTGGGATCTCAATTGGAATTGCATTAAATCTATATAGCAGTTTGGAAGTATGGCCATTTTCACTATATTAATCCTTCCTACCCAGGAGCAGGGGATGTCTGTCCATTTTCTGATATCATCTTCAATCTCTCTTTTCAGAGTACTATAGTTTTCAGAGAAGAGGTCTTTGATTTCTTTTGTTAGGTTCATTCCTAGGTATTTCAGTTTTTTGGATGCTATTGTGAAAGGAATTATTTGCCCTATTTCTCTCTCAGTGAGTCTGTCATTGGTGTAGAGGAAAGCTATTGATTTTTTGTGTGTTGACCTTGTAACCAGCTACTTGACTGAATTTGGTTATTAAGTCTAGAAGACTTTTGGTGGAGTTCTTGGGGTCTTCTATATAGAGTATCATGTCATCTGCAAATGATGACAATTTGACTTCTTCATTTCCTATCTTTATTCCTTTTATTTCTTTCTCTTTTCTAATTGCCATGGCTAATGTTTCCAGAACTATATTGAACAAGAGTGGCGATAGTGGACATCCTTGGCTTGTTCCTGATTTTAGTGTGAAGGATTTCAGTTTTTGACCATTTAGTATGACCTATATCTTTCATCATGCACTAAACTAAAATTGAGATGGATTAAAGATCTAAATATTAAAATAGAAATTCTGAGCCAGTTGGAACAGAGGTTAGGTAGAACTCTTGAAGACATCGGTGTAGGAAAAGATTTTATAAACAAAACCTCAGTTGCCCATGAACTAGCACAAACAATCAACAAGTGGGATCTCTTCTTATTAAAAAGCTTCTGCACAGCAAGAGAAACCACCAGCAGTGTGAAGAGACAACCCACAATGTGGGAAAAAATCTTCACCTGCTCTTCCTCAGACAAAGGTCTACATCTCAAATCTATAAAGAACTTAAAAAGATCAGACCTCCCAAATGTAAAGACCCAATCCAAAAATGGGCATCTGAAATGAACAGACATTTCTCACACAAAGAAGTAGAAATAGCAAATAAATACATGAAAAAATGTTCAACGTCACTGGTCATTTGAGAGATGCAAATGAAAACAATACTGAGATCCCACTTCACTCCAGAAAGAATAGCTGTTATCATGAAATCAACCAATAACCAATGCTGGTGGGGCTGTGGGGAAAGAGGAACCCTGCTCCACTGCTGGTGGGAGTGTAGACTGATGCAACCACTGTGGAAAGCAGTATGGAGATACCTCAAAGAACTAGGACTGGAAGTCCCATTTGACCCTGCTATTCCACTGCTGGGGGTCTTCCCCAAAGAATTGAAAGAATCATATCATAATGATATATGTGCACCCATGTTCATAGCAGCACAATTTGTAATAGCTAAAACTTGGAAACAGCCCAAATGCCCATCAACTGGAGACTCGATAAAGAAAATCTGGTTTTTTTTATAAAATGGAGTACTACTCAGCCATAAAAAATGGGAAATTAGAGACATTTGTAGCTAAGTGGATGCACATTGAGGTGATACTCTTAAGTGAAATAAATAGGACACACATGAATAAATACCGAATAGTTTCTCTGGTGTGAGAAACTGAAAGTGTAAATAAGGGCTAAAATGTATAATAGGTAATGTGAAATAGGAAGAAAAGGGGCAAAGGGGAAGGAAGTGGGAGGGCTAGGGGAAAGGAAAGAAGGGAATGGGATTAATATGAGAAAATGGAAAAATAGGCACAAAATCTTTGTAAATAGGGAAGACTGGAGGGGTTGAAGGGAGGGCTGGGCAAGGGTGAAAAATAAGAACCAAGATACATTATGTAAATGTGCAAATTTCCAATGATGAATGTCATTATATTGTGTGCCTAAAATGTACCAATGATTAGAATGAATAATCGAAAATGTAAAATAGGAAGAAAAGGTCCAAAGTCGTAGGGGTAATGGGAGAGGCAGGGGAAAGGAAAGAAGAGAAAGGAAAAATGATGAGAGATGGAAAAAATGGAAATAAAGTCTTTGTAATAGAGAAGGGTAGAGGGGGTGAAGGGAGGGCTAGGAATGGGGAAAAAATAGGAACCAAAATCCATTATGTAAAGGTACAATTCCCAATGAGAAATGTAATTTTGTTGTATACCTAAAATGTACCAATAAAAGAATTTAACCAAAAAAATTTATGAAAGCAACAAAAACAAAAAAATCAGTGGTTTCCTTTCATATTGTGACTAAAACTCTACCTAAATGGGAATGAAATCCTGAAAGGAAATTACCCATTTAAATGACACATTGTTTACCAAATTCACTTAAAATTCTACATTGTTTCATTGGAGAAGTAATTAATTTAAAAGTATTTAAAACATTAAGAATAACAGTTTAGGTGATGAAAATCACTCCATGTTTGTAAACAAATGCTCAATTACTGTGCATCATTCTGAATGCTAGGTTTTAAAAGAAAGGAATATTTATTATATGGGGGAGCAGATTTGGATCCTGGCCAATAATTGTTACTGTATTATAAAAACTCAAGAGAACAAGAGACTAAAACTTGCATTTAAATCTGTGTATCTTGCATCAAAGTGGGTAAGAAATCATCTTGTCATATTTATAACTATGTTTTCTAAAATGTTAAAGTAGCCTGGGAAGCAAGCATACTATAATAACAACCTGCAAAACCTTTATCTAGGTCTTTCTATCTTGATGCTATCAGTTTCCAGAATACCCCTGAGGTAGTAAAAGAGGACAGCTCTTTACATCCCAACACTCTGGGGGACTGTACATGAACAGATGATTCTTACTGCCATGTTCTCATATGAGCCCACAGGCAAATAACCCCTGGAGCTGTACACAGATATTTTAAGTCAGATTCACATAGGATGAACTGTGCAGACTTGTCAAGCTCCTGGCTGGGTTTGCATGTGTCCTTCATTAAGTACATGGATCAGCCTGAAGGGAAAGCAGCATGGCTTGTGCAATTCACTGTGTTTATGGCTTTCTGCTTGACAAAGGAATTGTTTGTTGTCTAACTCTACCTGCTCACACAAGTGAAGAACAAATTGAGTCCTTTCAAACTCAGGCACCCAGAAAATAAAACTGGAATGTATAAATGTAGAATGTATAAATGTAGAATTAGATTTCCTATCTTGCTGTTCTCAAATAACTCCAGGATGTTATTTTATTTTAAAAGAATCATAAAGATGATTATAAATATGTATATTCATAAAATCATCAACATCTTAAGAAGATATTGTTAATTTATCAGTCATATTTATGTTGTGCTTTAAGGCTTCCAAAATATTTGAAAAATTACATTAGTAATATCTGTTAAAGAAACTGTAGAAATACAAACAGAAAAGCAAAATACCCAACTCTCATCCCCTCATACACAAACTGACATTTCAATACTTCTTCCTTTCAGATTCTTTTCCCAATACAGACATTTCATCATTTTCATCATATTGTAGACATCTTTTTCATTATTTTTATCTTATAGATATTTGCTACATATTTTTATACATATTAATTTATTTTCTCACCCTTTCATTTATTGTAATCAAAAGCATATGTTAGGCGTATAACACAGGCTAGATTCTAGGGCTGTAACAAGGAAAGATATGGTTTCCATGCATGTAGAGAACATGCTTTTGGAAGGTAGAAACTTGTGCATTAGAATGTGCCTTACCATTTGATAAGGACTAGAATGTAAAATTATATTACAGGAGCACATAAGCTCAAACTTCCTGACAAAGAAAAGTATGTGTGAAGGGCCAGAAATAAGAGAGGATATATTTTCAGGAAACTGAAAATAAATTCAGGATAAATAAGTTGTTGGGGAAACACAGGCAACAGAAATGGCTACAAAAGTAAGATCATTCCTAAAATCCTTCAGCAAATAATTACTGAGCATACTTTGTGCCAGGCATCTGTAGTAAAGTGATGAGCACAGAACAAACACAGTTTCTGCTCTCACCAATCCAAGGTGGTTGAATATTACAACAGAAGAGCAAATGAGGCTACTGACATATTCAGTAAAGACCTGAACCTAGTTTAAGGGATGAGCAAATATCTCAGAAACATTAGCAAATGTTCTAGGGCTTCAATGGTGAGCTAGACTTCTCCAGATAATCAGTGTAAGAAATGAAAGAGAAAGAAATACTGAGGGCCTCCTGAGCCATATTAAAGAGTTTAGTTTTTAATCATAAGATTTTGAGGAATATAAATAAAGGGGGTCAAACCTTTGATTTTCATTTGGGAACGAACTGTAATAAAGAGATTGGGTCAGAGGAGAGGAGTACAGGTGGAGAAATAAGGGGCGAGGTGATACCACTAATGCAGTTGAAGATTGGCACTGCAAACTGCAGCTCTGCAGAGGGTTGGTCAGGTTTTAGAGGGATTTAGGGGCAAAGTGTACTGGAATTTGTTATGGACAGCCTATGGATAGAGACCAAAAAATGAAATTTAAATGAGTCCTCATTCTATTAAAGACAATGGCTTGGGCCAATGGCCGGGCCTTACCAGAAGAGAAAACAAAAGTGACAAACTGATTTGGAGTGGAAAAAGTTGAGTTCAGTGGGAAGCATGTTGTTTACAGAGTGGTTTTTAAAACATTCAGATGAAGTTCCAGCGTGCATTGCTATAATTTAGGGGTTTTGTTTTAGTTTTTTAATTGCTTGTTTGTTTTTGTCTACTTTGTTTTTGGAAGTAGGGTCTCACTAGGTAGTCCAGGCTGGCCTCAAACTCATTATGTATCTCAGGCTGGTCTAGGATTTTCAATCCTTCCTTAGCCTCTCAGATGCTGGGATTATAGGCTTGTGCTACCACACCCAACTAATTGATTTAAAATAAACATGGCACGGGAAACCTTAATACCAAGTTCTATTGCATTCCTATGGGGAAAAAGAAAGTGCTATCCTTGTTTCTTTAACCTGGGAAAGATTTTGGCTAAGCAAGGTTATACTCTTTACATACTATTCTTTGATTTTCCTGAAGAGCAGGGGCCCCCAGATCATTGGAAAGAGGCAAATCCAGGGCCCTACATAGGGTCAAAATCAGCTTGAGACAAACACTTAGCTCACTTGAAGGGAAAAATGCATCTCTCCAGTCTGCACCTAAACTGCAGAGCAATCAAGTATGGTTTGGATAAAATTCAACTTTATCCATCTTCCCTCCTGCACCCCACCAGGGCCTCTGTCAAGGAAGGAGCTGTGGATTCATCTTTCCTTGCACTTTGGGGTCCTACAAAGATGTATTCATGAATCTCATATACTCAAAGTACTGTACTGACATTTCAGGGTGAGTTTTGTGAACTACATATGTGCATATACAAGTCTGAAGCTCAGAAGTGAGGGATCTTATAACTTCCATCCTTTTCACATATAAATATGATTTGTGTATTTTATTTTTTAAAATGTGAAGGGTAAGAACATTCCAAATCTCATCATTTTGCCTACTGCAAAATACCAATTGAGTACAAGACATGATTATCTGAAATTTTAACTTACAAAGTTTTCTTACTATTGCTTGATTACTAAATTCTTCAGCTAAAAATGGCTAATGATAAAATAATTATTAAAGCACCTAACTTTTTAGCCACAAAAAATGACATACACTGGTATTGGATTATACTTACATGACCTGTAGAGAATATACAATCCAAAATAAAGTATCCCAAATCAATATGGAGATGTCAATAATCATCTTATTTTCTGATGAAATATAGCAGCAATTTAAAAATCAAATCTCAACGTCTCAGAGACCAAAGAAACAGTTCCTTTAAGATTAAGATAACGAGGTCCCACAGAACATGCCAAATCAGCCCACTGCAGACAGGCAGGTCTGTGCACGGCCTACCGAGGTCCTCAGTCACACAAAACATGCCTCATCAGCCTGCTGCAGACAGGCAGCCACCCGGTTCCACACTAAGACGCAGAGGACACCAGACCACCAGACCACCAGACCAAGGTACTGAGTCCCTCTGCTCCCGGCCCAGATGTAGGGGCTTCTGAGCCACCTTCCCACTGCTCCTGGTCCAGAGGAAGGGGCTTGCTGGCCACCATCCCTCCCGCTGCTCCCGGCCCCTGTCCGACCTCTCCCAGCTCAGAGAAGGTAATTCCTGCAGGTTCCAACAGCCCCCCACCACAGTCGAAATGAGAAAACATGTAAATAAGTCTCAAAACCAGACTTCCAGATCACCTACAGCAACCCCAAAGGGAAATGAGATGGAACACTCTGATACTCAACCACCTGGACCCACTGAACTGGCAACAAAAGGGGATCTGGAAAAAATGAAATCAGAAATAATTTCTCAGATAACAGGAGAAATTGTGCCCCTAGTACAAGACATGATTAATAAATCTAGAGAGGAGCTCAGGAGCATGATGGAATCCCAACATAGGAAACAAAAGGAATCCATAAAACAGATGCAAATAGATTTCCAGGACTTGAAAAACTCCACTGAAAGTCTACACAGCAGAATGGGCCAATGTGAGGACAGAATTTCAGATATAGAAGATAAGATTGCAATTAGTGACCAGGAAAAGAAAAATTGCTTCAAAATTATAAGGGAACATGAGAAATCAATCCAGCAGCTGCTAGATGATGCAAAGAAGAATAACATAAGACTGATCGGAGTCAATGAAGAAACAGGACAGAGTGGAGATGACATAAAAAATCTCTTCACAGAAATAATGGCAGAAAACTTCCCAAGCAGGGGAAAAGAGCTTGACATACAGATATGTGAGGCATATAGGACTCCAAATAGCCTTGATCAAAAAAAAAAAAAATCTACACATAGACATATAATTGTTAAGATTCCAGAAACACAACAGAAGAACAAAGTTCTCCAAGCAGTCAGAGAAAAGAAACAAATCACATACAAAGGAAAGCACATCAGAATCACAGCAGACCTCTCAACACAAACCATCAAGGCAAGAAGAGCTTGGAGTGACATATTCCAAGCCCTAAAAGAAAACAGGCTCCAACCCAGATTGATGTACCCTACAAAGCTATCTTTCAAAATTGATGGAGAAATAAGATACTTTCATGACAAAGAACACCTTAGGAACTTTGTGAATACCAAACCAGCACTCCAAAGAATTTTACACAATATCCTAGGAACAGACATTGAGGATCACAACCCCAGGAAGCAAAGCAGAATGAACCCATCTGGCATGACAAGAAATTAAATGTAAAGGGGGAGAACCCAACAAAAAGAAAAAGTCATGGCAATGACAAGTCAATACATTTCAGTTGTAACCATCAATGTTCATGGTCTCAATTCACCAATCAAAAGAAACAGGCTGGCAGAATGGGTCAAGAAGCAAAATCCAACAATATGCTGCATACAAGAAACACACTTCATTCAAAAGGAAACTCATAGACTGAGAGTTAAAGGGTGGAAAACAATACTCCATGTGACGGGAACCCGAAAAAAAGCAGGAGTAGCTATCCTCTTGGCAGATCAAGTAGATTTCAAACCAACACTGATGAAGAGAGATGAAGAAGGACACTACATCCTTGTAAAGGGAAGAATCCAAGAGGAAGAGATGACAATCATAAATATCTATGCACCAAACACTAGTGTGCCCAACTATATAAAACAAATACTAATGGACATGAAAAGTCATATATGCACTAATACAATTGTAGTGGGGGACCTTAACACCCCACTGTCACAAAGAGATAGATCAACTAGACAAAATATAAGTAATGAAATACTAGAACTCAATCGAACTCTTGAACAAATGAACTTAACAGAGGTTTACAGACTCTTCCACCCCACAAAATCAGAATACACATTCTTCTCAGCTGCACATGAGGCATTCTCCAAAATAGACCACATACTCACACATAGAACATGTTTAAGTAAGTACAAAGGAATTGAAGTTATCCTCTGTATATTATCAGACCATAGTGTGATGAAATTGGAGTTCCATAGCAAAAGAAACTCAAAGAATTTCATAAACATGTGGAAATTGAACAACTCACTTCTGAATAACCAATGGGTCACAGAGGAAATTAAAGAAGAAATCAGACAGTTCCTTCAATTAAACAACAATGACAATACAACATATTGGAATCTATGGGACACAATGAAAGCAGTCTTATGAGGGAAATTCATAGCAGTGAATACACATATTAGGAAAACAGAATGAGCCCAAGTAAACAACCTGATGCTGAACCTCAAACTTCTAGAAAAAGAAGAGCAGGACAACCCCAAAGCTCATACAAGGGAGAAAATTATAAAGATCAGAGGAGAAATCAATGCAATGGAGACTAAGAGAATGATACAAAAAAATCAATGAAGCCAAGAGTTGGTTCTTCGAAAGAATCAACAAAATTGACAAACCTTTAGCCAACCTTGTCAGAAAAAAGGAAAGAAAAGGCCCAAATGCATGCAATTCGGAAAGAAAAGGGTGAAATGACAACAGACCCAGCAGAAATCCAGAGGATCATCAATACCTACTTCCAGAACTTATACGCCAATAACCTGGACAACACAGAAGAAATGGACAGATTCCTAGATAAATATGAATTACCAAAGTTGAACGAAGAAGACCTAAAAATTCTGAACTTATCAACTAAGAAAAACCTAGGCCCTGGTGGCTTCACTGCTGAATTCTACAAGACATTTAGATAGGAACTGCTGCCACTACTGTTTAAACTCTTCAATGAAATTGAAAGAGAAGCAATACTCCCAAATTCATTCCTGGAAGCAAGCATCACCTTGATCCCCAAAGCAGAGAAAGACCCAACTGAAAAAGAGAACTATAGGCCAATCTCACTAATGAACATAGATGCAAAAATCCTTAATAAGATACTGGCAAACAGAATGCAGAAGATCATTAAGCAGATCGTACACCCTGATCAAGTGGGATTCATCCCAGGGATGCAGGGATGGTTCAATAAATGAAAATCAATCAATGTAATACACTATATCAATAGAGCCAAGGACAAAATCCATATGATTATCTCCATAGATGCAGAAAAAGCATTTGACAAAATCCAACATGCAATTATGATAAAAACCCCACAAAAAACTGAAATAGATGGTCTCTACCTCAAACTGATAGAAGCCATCTATGAAAAACCAACAGCCAATATCATACTAAATGGTCAAAAACTGAAATCCTTCACACTAAAATCAGGAACAAGACAAGGATGTCCACTATCGCCACTCTTGTTCAATATAGTTCTGGAAACATTAGCCATGGCAATTAGAAAAGAGAAAGAAATAAAAGGAATAAAGATAGGAAATGAAGAAGTCAAATTGTCATCATTTGCAGATGACATGATACTCTATATAGAAGACCCCAAGAACTCCACCAAAAGTCTTCTAGACTTAATAACCAAATTCAGTCAAGTAGCTGGTTACAAGGTCAACACACAAAAAATCAATAGCTTTCCTCTACACCAATGACAGACTCACTGAGAGAGAAATAGGGCAAATAATTCCTTTCACAATAGCATCCAAAAAACTGAAATACCTAGGAATGAACCTAACAAAAGAAATCAAAGACCTCTTCTCTGAAAACTATAGTACTCTGAAAAGAGAGATTGAAGATGATATCAGAAAATGGACAGACATCCCCTGCTCCTGGGTAGGAAGGATTAATATAGTGAAAATGGCCATACTTCCAAACTGCTATATAGATTTAATGCAATTCCAATTGAGATCCCAGCAGCATACTTCATGGACCTTGAGAAAACAATCCAAATATTCATTTGGAACAAGAAGAGACCCAGAATAGCAAAAACAATTCTAGGTAACAGAGACATGGCAGGGGGTATCACAATCCCCAACCTGCAACTCTACTACAAAGCTACTGTGATAAAAACAGCATGGTACTGGCAAAGAAGCAGACCTGAGGACCAGTGGAACAGATTAGAAGATGCAGAAACAATGCCAGACACACTCAGCCATCTCATCTTCAATAAAGGAGCCAAACACCCTCACTGGAGGAAAAATAGCCTCTTTAATAAATGGTGCTGGACAAATTGGGTTTCAACTTGCCAAAGATTAAAATGATTTCATAAATTTTGTTAGTACATGTTTGCAGTACATGAAGTTTACATTCATCTTGAGGAATAGGTACATATTCATAACAATGCCTGTTTCTTTTTTTCATTCTCTTCCCCTTCCTACCCACCTCCCTCCCTCTGTCTCCAAATCCCCTTTCCTCATTTTCATTCTTCTTGTTATTGTTATTCTTAGTTCATGTTTGTGACGTACATTGTTTATATTCATAGTATGTATTTGGTGTCTATACCTGGCATATCTTAATTCTTTTTACTTCCTTCTCTCCTCACCCTAGGTCTCCTGGACCTCTCCCAATTTGTAAGAAATCTATCTCGTTGTCTCCTTTTATCTATCTTTTATCATGCTCTTTTTTTGTACTTTGGCTTACTCAAGTGAGGGATACTACATGATATTTAAGCATGGCATATCATTTATGTCACTCAACATTATATTCTCCAGGCACAGCCATTTATTATAAGTGTCTGAAATTTATCCTTTTTTGTAACTTAGCAGTATTTCATTATGTATAGACACCATATTTTCTTTTTCCATTTATCTGTTGATGAGCATACAGGCTGCCTCCAATATTTGGTTAGTATAAATTGTGTTGATAGAAACATTGGTATGCATGTGTCACTGTTATATGATCTCTTTAGCTGTTTTGAAAAGATACCTACAAGGGAATAGCTGGGTCATGTGGAATTTCTCATTTTAGTTCTTTAAGAAATCTCCATACTAATTACCGTAATGGTTGTACTTGTTTACATTCCCACCAACAGTTTAGGACAGTGTCTTTTTTGCTACAGCCATGCCAGCATTTGTTATTCTTTGACTTTTTGATGATTACTATTGTTTCTAGTGTAAGATGAAATCTTAGTGTTGTTTTAATTTACATTTCTTGAATTGCTGGTGATGTAAAAAATTTTTCATGTTTGTTTTGGCCATTTGTACTTCTTCTGAGAAGCATCTATTCATTTCACTCACCTGTTTCTTGATCGGGTCTTTTATTTTAGGTGCTCTCATATTTTTTTGAGTTCTGCATACATTCTAGATATTAGACCATTGAGGAATATTTTGCAAAATATTTTCCCATTCTCTAGGTTGGCTCTTCACTCTACTAATTGATTCCTTTGCTGTGCAGAATGCTTCTAATTTGATGTAATTCCATTTGTTGATTCTTGCTGTTCTTTCTTTTTTGCTTAAATTCTCTTATTGGTACATTTTAGGTATAAAATACATTTACATTCATCATTGGGTGCTTGTACCTGTACATGATGTATTTTGGTTCTTATTTTTTCCCCATTTCCGGTCCTCCCATCACCCCCTCCACCTGTCCCTATTTACAAAGGCTTTGTTTCCATTTTTTCCAGTTCTCGTAATTTTTCCTTTCCCTTCTTTCCTTTTCCCCTTCCCCGCCCACTTCCCCTATCCTTTTGGACCTTTTCTTCCTATTTCAAATTATCAATTATTCATTTTAATCCTTATTTACACTTTCAGTTTCTCACACTAGAGAAACTATTCGCTATTCGCACATGCGTGTCCTATTTATTTCACTTAAGACTATGGCCTCAACATGCATCCATTTAGCTATAAATGTCTCTAGTTTCTCATTTTTTATGGCTGAGTAGTACTCCATTTTATAAAAAACCCACATCTTCTTTATCCACTCTCCAGTTGGTGGGCACTTGGGCTGTTTCCAAGCTTTAGCTATTACAAACTGTGCTGCTATAAACATGGGTGCACATATAATCACTGTGGTATGATTCTTTTGGGAAGATATCCAACAGGGGAATAGCTGGGTCAAATGTGACCTCTAGTCCTAGTTCTTTGAGGTATCTCCATACTTCACAGTGGTTCCACCAGTCTGCACTCCCACCAACAATGGAAAAGGGTTCCTTTCTCCCCACACCCCTGCCAGCATTTGTTATTGGTTGATTTCTTGATAGCAGCCATTCTTTGTGGGGTGAGGTGGAATCTCAGTGTTGTTTTCATCTGCATCTCTTGAATGACCAGTGATGTTGGACATTTTTTCATATATTTATTTACTGCTTTTACTTCTTTGCCTAAGAAATGTCTGTTCATTTCAGATGCCCAATTTTGAATTGTGACTTTGAATTTGGAGGTTCTGATTTTTTTCAGGTCTTTATATATTCTAGATAGTAGTCCTTTGTCTGAGGTACAGCTGCTGATATTTTTTTCCCACATTGTAGGTGGTCTCTTAGCTCTGTTGGTGGTTTCTCTTGCAGTACAGAAGCTTTTTAATAAGATGGAATCCCAGTTATTGGTTCTTTGTGCTAGTTCCGGTTCTACTGAGGTTTTCTTCATAAAGTCCATCCCTATGCCAATGTCTTTGAGAGTTCTACCTAACTTACCTTCTAGCAAGTTTAGTGTTTCCATTTTAATACTTAGAACTTTAATCCACTTTGATCATAGTTTAGTGCATGGTGATAGATATGTGTCTAGTTTTCATCTTTGGCAGGTTGAAAACCAGTTTTTCCAACACCATTTATTAAATAGGCTCTCTTTCCTCCAATGAGGGTGGTTGGCTCCTTTGTCAAAGATGAGGTGGTGGAGTATGTCTGGAGTTGTTTTTGCATCTTCTAATCTATCCCACTGATCCTCAGTTCTGTTTCTTTGCCAGTACCATGCTGATTTTATCACTGTGGATTTATAGTATAGTTTCAAGTTGGGGATCATGATACCCCCTGCCATCTCTCTGTTGCCTAGAATTGCTTTTGCTATTCTAGGTCTCTTCTGGTTCTAAATGAATTTTTGGATTGTTTGCTCAAGTTCTGTGAAGTATATTGTTGAGATTTCAATTGGCATTGCATTAAATCTATATAGCAGTTTTGGAAGTATGGCCATTTTCACTATATTCATTCTTCCTACCCAGGAACAAGAGATGTCTTTCCATTTTCTTATATCCTCCTTGATGTCCTTTTTCAGAGAGCTGTAGTTTTCAGTGTAGAGGTCTGTTGCTTTCTTTGTTAGATTGATTCCTAGATATTTCATTTTTTGGATGCTATTATAAAAGGAATTATTTCCCCAATTTCTCTCTTAGTGAGTCTGTTATTTGTATATAAGAAGGCCGTTGTTTTTTGAGTGTTGACCTTGTATCCAGCTACTCTACTGAATCTGTCGATTAAGTCTATTAATCTTTTGGTGGAGTTTTTTTGGGTCTTTTATGTAAAGTATAACATCCTCAGCAAATAATGACCATTTAAATTCTTCCTTTCCTATCTTTATTCTTTTTATTTCTTTCTCTTTTCTAATTGCTGTGGCTAATATTTCCAGAACATTATTGAACAGGAGTGGTGATAGTGGGCATCTTTGTCTTGTTCCTGATTTTAGTGTGAAAATTTTCAGTTTTTGATCATTTAGTATGATGTTGGCTGTTTGTTTTTCATAGATAGCCTTAATCAGGTTGAGACAAAGACCTTCTATTCCAATTTTCTGTAGGGTTTTTATCATGAATGGGTGTTGGATTTTGTCGAACGCCTTTTCTGCATCTATTGAGATGATCATATGGTTTTAGTCCTTGGCTCTCTTAATATAGTGTATTACATTTATTGATTTATGAATGTTGAACCATCCTTGCATCCCTGGGATAAATCTGCCTCAGTCATGGTGTATGATCTTCTTGATGACCCTCTGTATTCTTTTTGCCAGTATCTTGTTGAGGATTTTTGCATCTATGTTCTTTAGAGAGATTGGCATGTAGTTCTCTTTTTTGGTTGGGTCTTTCCTTGGTGTTGGAATTAAAGTAACACTTGCTTCTAGGAATAAATTTGGAAGCCTTGCTTCCCTTTCAATTTCCTTGATGAGTTTAAAGAGAAATGGTGATGGTTCTTCTTTAAATGTCTTGTAGAATTCAACAGTGAAGCCATCAGGGCCTGGGCTTTTCTTTATTGGTAAATTTTTTATTACATTTTCAATTTCACTCATTGTAATTGGGGTATTTAGAATTTCTATATCTTCTTCATTTAACTTTGTCAATTCATATGTGTCTAGGAATCTGTCCATTTCTTCTGTGTTTTCCATTTTATTAGATTACAGGTTCTCAAAGTAGGTGTTGATTATCCTCTGGATTTCTGCTGGATCTGTTTTGACTTCATCTTTTTGTTCTTAATTGCATGGATTTGAGCCCTTTTTCCCTTTTTCTCATAAGGTTGATTAAAGGTTTATTGATTTTATTTATTCTTTTGAAAATCTAACTCTTTGATTCATTGATTTTTTTTTGTATCATTCTCTTATTCTCCATTGCATTGATTTCTGCTCTGATTATAATTTCCTCTCTTTTAGTAGCTTTGGTGCTGTTACGATCTTTTTTTTCTAGGAGCTTGAAGTTCTGCATTAGGTTGTTTATTTGAGTTCTCTCTGTTTTCCTAATATGGGCATTCACTGCTATGAATTTCCCATGTAGAACTGCTTTCATTATGTCCTGTATGTTGTATTGGCATTATCATTTACTTGTAGAAACTGTCTAATTTCTTCTTTAATTTTCTTTGTGACCCATTGGTTACTCAGGAGGGTGTTATTCAACTTCCATGTGTTTGTTGGGTTTTTGCAGTTTCTTATGTTATTGATTTCTAATTTTATTGCACTATGGCCTGATAATATACTGGGGGTAACATCAGTTCTTTTAAATTTACTCAGACATGTCCTGTGAGCTAGCATGTGGTCTATTTTGGAGAATGACCCATGTGCAGCCGAATAGCATGTGTATTCTGATTTTGTGGGGTGGAACGCTCTGTAAACATCTATTAAGTCCATTTGTTCAATAGCTTGGTTCAGTTCTAGAATTCCATTGTTAATTTTTTGTCTAGATGATTTATTTATTTGTGAAGTGTGGTATTGAGTTCCCCCACTACAATTGTATTAGTGCTTATTTGATTTTTCATGTCCATTAATATTTGTTTTGTGTAGTTGGTGGCATTTGTATTTGGTGCATATATATTTATGACTGTCATCTCTTCCTCTTGAATTGTTCCCTTCACAAGGATGTAGTGACCATCTTTGTCTCTCTTAATTAGTTTTGGTTTGTAATCTACTTTGTCTGCAAATAAGATTGCTATGCCTTCTTTTTTCTGGGTTCCTGTGGTGTGGAGAACTGTTTTCCATCCCTTTCCTTTCAGTCTATGAATTTCTTTTTGAGTTAGGCATGTTTCTTATATATAGCATATTGTTGGATTTTGCTTCTTAATCCATTCTGCCAGTCTGTTTCTTTTGATTTGTGAATTGAGGCCATTAACATTGATGGTTATAATTGGTAGATATTGACTCATCCTTGTCCTGATGTTTTACTGTTGTTGGCTCTTTTGTTTTTTATTTTCTCCCTTTTCCCTTTAGTTTCTTGCCTTGCCTGGTGTCTCTTCCTTCTGTTGGGCCTCATGGAGTCATGCCTTTCATTTTCTTTTTCTAGTATATTGCTTAGAATTGTTTGGAGTGCTGGTTTGGTGTTCATGAAACTTCTCAGGTGTTTTTTCTTGTGGAAGCATCTAATTTCCCCATCAGTTTTGAAAGATAATTTTGCAGGATTCAACGTTCTAGGTTGGAAGTTATTTTTTTTAGGGCTTCAAATACTTAACTTCAGGCTCTCCTTGACTTGAGGGTTTGTGTTGAGGTCTGCTGTGATTCTGATGGGCTTTCCTTTGTATGCGATTTGTTCCTTTTTTCTAACTGCTTGTAGGATTTTGTTCTTCTGTTGAGTTTCTTGGATCTTGACTATTATGAATAGGTGTAGGTTTTTTTTTTGTGGCTAGTTGGAGTTCTATCTGCCTCATTTATCTGTATGTCCAATTCTCTACCTCTGTCTGGGAAGTTTTCTACTATTCTGTGAATAGTTTTTTTGTTAGTTGTACATTTTCCTGTTTTTTCATGGACTCCTACCAGTCTTATGTTATTCTTCTTTGCATCATCTAGCAGCTGCTGCAGGATTGATTTCTCATGGTCCCTTACTAGTTTGAAGAAATCTCTGTTTTTGTGGTCTGTACCTGCAATTATGTCTTCTATTCCTGATATTCTCTCTTCATATTCCCTTAATCTGCTGTGAATACTTTCAATGGAATTTTTAATCTCCTGGATATCTGTTTGAATCTGTTTCAGGAATTCTATTTCTTTCTTATTTTGAGCCATCATGGTGTCCATTTCTTTCTTATGCTGGATATTCATGGCTTCTAGCATGGTTCTGAGCCCATCTATTTTTTTTAATGTTTCTGTTCAAGAGCCTCTAATCATATCTTTCACTCTGCTCACCATCTCTGTAGTTACCTGGGAGATTATTTCTGCTTTGAATTTGTCTAGAGCCTCATTCGTCTGTTTTGTTACTTCCTGTGATATCAGTTCAGGGTGTCCAAGTGGTTGATTATCAGACATTTCCACCTTGTTTCCCACAGAATTTGCTTTGGGTGGGGTGGAAGTCTGAGTTTGTGCCTTGCTTAAATGTTTTCTCATTTTTCTTTTGGGTACTGTCCTTGGTTCAATTCCGGGTTGATACTTTGAAATTGCTTATTGTAAGTATCTTTGTTGCTGGTAATTAGAACCCTTATGGAATGATTGCTTCTCAGAGGTGTCTTCCAGATATAGCTGGTCTTTAGGTTTTTAGTCTCTAATGACTTTGAGGCTTATTTTCATTATACCAGGGTGAACCACTGATTAGATCAACCACAACACCTTAGTCCAGTTGATACTATGAGGAACACCATAGCATGAAGTACAGCTCAAAAAAATCGCAATTTGTGGTAGTTATTAATCTATCACCTTTAGCTGTGTGAATTAAATCAAAATCGAGGACCAGCCCAATATATGTTTATAGTGAATAAACTCTTCAATATAGCCACTTTATCCTTCAGGATGGGGAGTTAGAAGGAGTTGGGGAGGGAGGAATTGATAGGTAGAAGGATAGAGGAGGTTAGCAGTGAGGCCAGAGAACACAGGAAGATCATGCAAACTCTAAGAAACTATTGAAGATGAGAGGAAAAGCCAGAATGAAAGAGCAAAGATGAGAACAGAACAAACTAACAGCAATAGGGAGGCTAGAAACTCTATTTACTTTCCTTTAAAACTAATGACAATTGAGAGAAGGAAAAGAGAAGAAATGAAAAATAAAGAAGAGATCTAAATTAGGGCCAGAACAGGAACAAAAATGGAGATAAAGAACAATGTGGATCAGTGAGAGAGCAAGTGAGAGACAGAGAGAGAGAAAGAAAAGAGAATAGAAATAAAGAAGAAGAGAAAAATAAAAATTTGAAAAGAGTAGAAAAAGAAAAAATAAGAGTTAAAAATTTAAAATAAGAGCAAAAAATAATAATAATTTTGAAAATAACAAATAACAAATAAAAATGAAGGGACTCCTTCATGGTATGTCTCTGCTGTCACAATAGACAATGTGGGTAGCAGTGTGCAGTTATAAGTCAATGAGTCTCAGTAAGCCAGTCACAGACCCATGAGATTCAGGCAGATTTCTGGCTGCATGTCCCAAGTTGAGCTCCCTGTCCTCCTTCAGGGTTGAACTCTGCAAGGTCCTATTGCAGGTTTCAGCTGCCCTTCTCCTGAAGATAGTCCACATTCCAATGGGAGATGATGATCCCTCCACCATACCAAGTATGGTGGTCTGGTGTGCCTTTATTGCAGAGATTCCCTTCACTTTTCCAGTGGGCTTCAGTTTTCTTCAAGGAGCCTGAGAGAGGCATTCTTTCTGTTGTACACTTCTGCTCTATCTTCTGGATCTCAGGACAATGGCCTTTATGCACCCCTATGCCTTTGTAGTGTGGAACCAGGTAGCGGTGCAGCCAGGAGGCCAGAGATGCGGGGGGGAGGCAGGGGGGCGCTAAGCTAGGGGGTGTGGTGAGGGTGGGATGGAGCAGGGCTTCAGACAGTCAAGATCCTCTCTGCCTGCCTGGCTAAGCTGGTCTTGCTGTTATTTCTTGTGTAATTGGAATTCTGTTCAGACAGTCCTGGCCTACACCTATGACTTCAAGGGTTTTGCCTATTTTATCTTCTAATAGGTTTGATGTTTCTGTTTTAATATGTAGATCATTGATCTATTTTGATTTTAGTTAAGGACATAGTGACAGATATGGGTCCAATTTCAATCTTCTGTTAGCAGATATAAAATTTTCTCAGTACTATTTGTTGTGTAGGATATGTTTCTTCCAACATATATTTTTGACTCCTTTGTTGAAGATCAAATAGCTGAATGTGTCTGAACATATTTCTGTATCTTCTATTCTGTTCCATTGATCTACTCATCTATTTCTGTGCCAGTACCATGCTGAGAAACTGCTGAAGTTTTAAAAAAAATAATCATGTTCTAGTCCACATTTTGACTTGGGCAAATCACTTAATGAAGATTCTGTTGTATTTACCTTTAAAATGGAAATAATGATACTTGTCTTCCCTATCTTAAAGAATAGATGAAAATATAAGTAAATTAGTAGGTGAAAGTTGTTGGTAAGTAGTGAACATTTATATAAATTTTAAGGCAGACATTATGCTAGTTATATAAATAATAACTTGCTTTGATTACTTCATCTGGATTTGTTTGCTTTGCCACGTTGATCTGTCTCAAGCTATAATTAACCTAGACCTCAAATTGAGAGTTAGACTTGGAATAAAAACCATTGAACATATTAGTACAGGTGTATTATAAATCTTTAGAGATCAGAAATAGCTGCCCTCTGGGTAGTTCCAAGACATTTGTATCCCATCTTGGACATTCCCAGCACTGGGTTTTCTTTCCATTCATTTGTCATCTTTGTCAGGCATAGAATTACAGGCATACTTAACTATTTTGTTTTAGAATTTTATGGCTTCATATCTAGGTATGAAACAACATTATGAAACTAGTTTATGATATATCCATGAATCTTAAATCCTTCTACAAACTTGTGGCAGATGTTAACCCATTTTACCATAAGGAAACCTACACACAGAGTAGAAGGATTACTACTCTTAGATCACAAATCAGCTGTTTAGTTTTGTTAAAAAGAATGCTGAGGCTGGGGATTTAGCTCAGTGTTTCCGCCGCCTGCCTCACAAGTGCAAGGTCCCGAGTTCAATCCCTGGTACCAAAAAAAAAAAAAAAATGCTGGGCAAAATTGAGGGAGGATTAGAATGAAAACTTGTAATTTTCTTACCCCCCCAGCTTTATTAGAGCTCTATAAATTTGCTATATTTTTCATGTTTTCCTGTATTATTTGTACAACCCGCTTTATCTAACTTTCTCCCTTATCTAACACCTACTTACTTACCAGCAGTACCAGAATTACCTTCTTAGAGTAATATCCCACTTGTGCTTAAGTGCCCCTCCTACATGTTCTCACCTCCCAACAAAGCACTGACCATGTACCATTGTTGATTTTCTCCCATCCACTGGTCTGTGAAAGTCTTGATCATTTCTCAGAACAAAATGCACAGTGCAGACATTTTCATATTACAGAAAACAGTATAGATCTGATTGTAAAGACCTACCCATAGTTTCTGCTACATTTCAAAAACGCCTGTCTTATTACTGGTTTTTTTGGTACCAGTTATCAAAACTGGTGGTAATCTACCACTGAAATACATTCATACCCCTTAAATTTTTTTTTAAATTTTGAGACAGGTCTTGCTAATTTGCCCAGGTGAGAGTCAAACCTGAAATTCTGCCTCAGTCTCCCCAAGTGCTGGGACTGCAGGTATGTGCCCTAGGCCCAGCTTGTTTGACTCTTCTAGGAAGTAAGATTCTGCATCATTTTCCGAACATCTGAAAGTATTTGTTCCCAAATTTCTACATGTTCACTGTTCTCTCTACAGATAATGTTAACACAAGCAGAAGTGTTTAATGAGGTTTAGTGTGATTATCTGTGTTTTATCTTTACCCCTGATATTTAGACTGGCTCTCCATTTATGAGAGTGTTCCCCTTTTGGTTTGTTTTTCTGTTTATTTTGTTGAAGGTCAACCCTCAACTTCAATATTGCACGTAAATCCTCTTTAGAGAATCCCTGTGCCAGAGTCTGGGTTTTGGTGTTCTAATTGCCTTCAATTGTACCCTCTCTGATAAATTTCTTCTCAGTGTTATAAACTTTCTTCAATAATCTAAAATTTCGTATGATAATTAGTAAAAATAATTTCCTCCTTATTCAAGCCTGGTGCTCATGGTCTTTGCGTCTTAATGAAGGATTTTCCTAATAATGATTGCTTCCCTTCCTCTAGTTGTTTTAAAATCTAATCTATGATGGATTCTCTGACACAGACTTTTGCTTTTCTGTTCTGATAGGTTTGCTAATTTGCAGTATTAAATTTCTAGAATCTTTGCTGTTCTATTCCACTTGCTATCTTCTTACCTGAACTGTATTTGGTCAGGGAGAGAAAATAATTACACATATCTTTAAAACAAAATTCAAGCTTCATCTCCCCAGGAATCCTCCCAGGAATTCACCCACTGGCTCTTACATCCTCATCCTTATGAACTTTATTACTCCACCCAGACTTGGTTCTGGGAACTTAGTCTACTTCCTCTAGATCCAGCGTTCACCCCTAACTAGAATGTATTTTCATACAATAGTACAACCACTACAGAACATGCTGTATCTTTAGAGAAATAAAATGTGCTTAATTGTGGTTAACTTTACTTTATGTTTCTATTTTTAAGAATTTGTTTAATTCAATAAGCATTCCATAATTTTTTTTCTTTTTATAGCTAAAACATTTTTTGGGGAGCTTAGAATTCTGACATAAAAATTTGAAGTTCATTCTTCACAATTATCATAATTTAATATCCCCTCCCAAGTGCAGAGCAATGATTTTCTCCTAGGATAATCTGTGAGTTGATGACGAAAAACACCACTGTGAATATTTTTGGATAATCCAATTTAATGACATAACTATGGAAAGAGTTTCTCCCATGTATCATGTATTTCAAGTGGTCTTTGTGGCCATTCTCTTTCACAAGAATATTTTCCCTTGCCAAGATAAATGGAACAGAAGTAAACAATATTTTGTAAAATTATGGGTCTGTCTACCCTCTGGATTAGTGGCAAAAATGAGTTGATATTTACAGACTTTTCTTCTTAATGGATGGATAAAATCTGAAACCACATAAGTATAATAATGTAAAAATTATAAGTATTCACTCTCAATGTGGTTCTTTTTAGCTTGGTTTGTAAATTCTATTGGAGAAACAAGTAGCATTGGGAAAGTTAAAACCCAAAAGTGATAAATTCTAAAAAAAGCAATTATGAAATTCTCTGTCAAATAACTTCATAAGTTTCTATAAATATTTCTCTACTTATTTACCAACTACAATGTTTAAGAATTATTTCAAATTTAAGAATGCCTAACAGACTTTCACCAGTTGAGATTTTTAATCTCTTTATCTCTTGTAATGCATGCACACATGTTTAAAATATTGGCTTATTTTAATGTTAATTATACCTTAATTCAATTTATTCTTCATAATTTTGTCAATATTTTTCAGTTTTGGAATTTTTATAACTTATGTAATGTGGTAATATGGGTTATATTGCTACTTACTTTTACAAAAATTTTTATAAGATTCTTCTAAGTGATATTAAAAGCTATAAATTTCATTGTCCTTGAGAATTTTATTGTATGAAAATCAACAAAATGTACTTATTAATTTCCTTGTCTATGGACATTTGTTTTGTTGTCAGAATTTTGCTTTCAAGTAATGCTCCTGTGGATGTTTTCTTTCAGGTAGAAATTTTAGACAAATACATATCTCTTTATTGGCTTTACATTTGTTTAGATGTCTATATTTTTACTATACTCATATTAGGTACCAAGAGGCCTTTTGAAGATAATTAGAATAGCATATAATAAATTATTACAGACTACATGATTACTATATAAAATCTTATCCAAACTACTAGAATAAAAAGTGCTATATCTGGCTTTAAAATATTCATCAAGAGAAAACAAACTATGTGACTGAGCTAAAAACTTCATGAAATATTTAATGAGAAATGTGAAGGAATTGCATATCTTCATATAGTTGTTCTAGGATTAAATTAGTTTTTACACAGAATTCTTGTCAAAATGTCTTGATGTTTATAAGTACACTGCTAAGTATATACTTAACTGTAACTAAGAAAAGTTCTAGGAAAAATGTTGTCCCCTGGTGAAATATAGTGAAAAGGGACCATCCCATATCACTGCAAGACTGAAAATCAATTCACCCCTTTCAGAAAAATCATGGGGTCAACTTTCAGATACACACAATTGTTAAGCAGTCTTTTTCCTAAAACAACACTTTTAAGCACTTACGTTAAGGGGAGGACCTTAAAATTATAAAAAAGTGCACGTAAGCTCATGTTATCTGTATAAAAGTTCCCGAAATAACTTGAAAGAGCCATCCATAAGTTTAACTGAATATGTAGACTACTTTGCAAGCATTGACAATGCCAATTAAGAAGTTGAGGTAGACAGGCAGGTTTGTGCATGCCCTATGGAGGTCCCGAGTCACACGGAAGACCTTGAATCAGCCCGCTGCAGACAGGCAGATCTGGGCATGCCCTACCGAGGTCCCCAGTCGAGCAGAACACACAAAATCAGCCCGTGCCCCAGCAACAATCCACTGGACCCCCACCCCTGCTCCTCTGTACAGCCACCTGGTTCCACACTACAAAGACGCAGAGGACACCGGACCACCAGACCATGATACTGAGTCCCGTGGCTCCTGGCCCAGAGGTAGGGGCTTCTGAGCTACCATCCCACTGCTCCTGGTCCAGAGGAAGGGGCTTCCCGGGCACTATCCCTCCCGCTGCTAACAGCCCAGAGGATAGGGCTTCTGGGCCACCTTCTGTCCTGTTGCTCCTGGCCCAGAGGAAAGGGCTTCTGGGCCACCATCCCTCGCACCACCCCTGGCCCAGAGGTAGGGGCTTCTGAGCTGCCATCCCACTGCTCCTGGACCAGAGGAAGGGGCTTCCTGGACACCATCCCTCCTGCTGCTCCAAGCCCACAGGAAAGGGCTTTGGGGACACTATACCTACCACTGCTCCTGGCCCCTGTCCCAACTTTCCCAGCTCAGAGGAGGTAATCCGTGCAGGAACCAACAGACCCCACCCCAGCTGAAATGAGAAAACATGTAAATAAGTCTCAAAACCAGACTTCCAGATCACCTACAGCAACCCCAAAGGGAAATGAGATGGAACCCTCTGATACTCAACCACCTGGACCCACTGAACTGGCAACAAAAGGGGATCTGGAAAAAATGAAATCAGAAATAATTTCTCAGATAACAGGAGAAATTGTGCCCCTAGTGCAAGACATGATTAATAAATCTAGAGAGGAGCTCAGGAACATGATGGAATCCCAACATA
This sequence comes from Heterocephalus glaber, assembly GCF_053883595.1. Lineage (NCBI taxonomy): Eukaryota > Metazoa > Chordata > Mammalia > Rodentia > Bathyergidae > Heterocephalus > Heterocephalus glaber. The sequence goes on along the minus strand of NW_028258156.1, from coordinate 16,496,955 downwards.
GGAAACAAAAGGAATCCATAAAACAGATGCAAATAGATTTCCAGGACATGAAAAACTCCACTGAAAGTCTACACAGCAGAATGGGCCAATGTGGGGACAGAATTTCAGATATAGAAGACAAGATTGCAATTAGTAACCAGGAAAAGAAAAATAGCTTCAAAATTATAAGGGGACATGAGAAATCAATCCAGCAGCTGCTAGATGATGCAAAGAAGAATAGCATAAGACTGATTGGAGTCAATGAAGAAACAGGACAGAGTGGAGATGACATAAAAAATCTCTTCACAGAAATAATGGCAGAAAACTTCCCAAGCAGGGGAAAAGAGCTTGACATACAGATATGTGAGGCATATAGGACTCCAAATAGCCTTGATCAAAAAATCTACACATAGGCATATAACTGTTAAGATTCCAGAACCTCAACAGAAGAACAAAGTTCTCCAAGCAGTCAGAGAAAAGAAACAAATCACATACAAAGGAAAGCCCATCAGAATCACAGCAGACTTCTCAAACACAAACCATCAAGGCAAGAAGAGCTTGGAGTGACATATTCCAAGCCCTAAAAGAAAACAGGCTCCAACCCAGATTGATGTACCCTACAAAGCTATCTTTCAAAATTGATGGAGAAATAAGATACTTTCATGACAAAGAACACCTTAGGAACTTCGTGAATACCAAACCAGCACTCCAAAGAATTTTACACAATATCCTAGGAACAGACATTGAGGATCACAACCCCAGGAAGCAAAGCAGAATGAACCCATCTGGCATGACAAGAAATTAAATGTAAAGGGGGAGAACCCAACAAAAAGAAAAAGTCATGGCAATGACAAGTCAATACATTTCAGTTATAACCATCAGCGTTCATGGTCTCAATTCACCAATCAAAAGAAACAGGCTGGCAGAATGGGTCAAGAAGCAAAATCCAACAATATGCTGCATACAAGAAACACACTTCATTCAAAAGGAAACTCAAAGACTGAAAGTTAAAGGGTGGAAAACAATACTCCATGAGACAGGAACTCGAAAAAAAGCAGGAGTAGCTATTTTCTTTGCATATCAAGTAGATTTCAAACCAAAACTGATTAAGAGAGATGAAGAAGGACACTACATCCTTGTAAAGGGAAGACTCCAAGAGGAAGAGATGACATAAATATCTATGCACCAAACACTAGTGCACCCAACTATATAAAACAAATACTAACGGACATGAAAAGTCATATATGCACTAATACAATTGTAGTGGGGGACCTTAACACCCCACTGTCACAAAGAGATAGATCAACTAGACAAAATATAAGTAATGAAATACTAGAACTCAATCGAACTCTTGAACAAATGAACTTAACAGATGTTTACAGAGTCTTCCACCCCACAAAATCAGAATACACATTCTTCTCAGCTGCACATGGGGCTTCTCCAAAATAGACCACGTACTCACACATAGAACATGTTTAAGTAAGTGCAAAGGAATTGAAGTTATCCCCTGTATATTATCAGACCATAGTGTGGTGAAATTGTAGATCCATAGCAAAAGAAACTCAAAAAATTTCATAAACATGTGGAAATTGAACAACTCACTTCTGAATAACCAGTGGGTCACAGAGGAAATGAAAGAAGAAATCAGACAGTTCCTTTAATTAAACAACAATGACAATACAACATATTGGAATCCATGGGACACAATGAAAGCAGTGTTACGAGGGAAGTTCATAGCAGTGAATAGGCATATTAGGAAAACAGAATGAGCCCAAGTAAACAACCTGATGCTGAACCTCAAGCTTCTAGAAAAAGAAGAACAGGACAACCTCAGCACTCATAGAAGGGAGGAAATTATAAAGATCAGAGGAGAAATCAATGCAATGGCGACTAAGGGAACAATACAAATAATCAATGAAGCCAAGAGTTGGTTCTTCGAAAGTGTCAACAAAATTGGTAAACCTTTGGCAAACCTTGTCAGAAAAAGGAAAGAAAAGGCCCAAATGCATGCAATTAGGAATGAAAAGGGTGAAATTACAACAGACCCAGCAGAAGTCCAGAGGATCATCAATACCTACTTCCAGAACCTATACACCAATAAGATGGACAACACAGAAGAAATGGACAGATTCCTAGATACATATGAATTACCAAAGTTGAATGAAGAAGACCTAAAAATTCTAAACAATCCAATATCAATCAATGAAATTGAAAACGTAATTAAAAACTTATCAACTAAGAAAAGCCCGGGCCCTGATGGCTTCACTGCTGAATTCTACAAGACATTTAGAGAGGAACTGTTACCACTACTGTTTAAACTCTTCAATGAAATTGAAAGAGAAGCAATACTCCCAAATTCATTCCTGGAAGCAAGCATCACTTTGATCCTCAATGCAGAGAAAGACCCAACCGAAAAGGAAAACTATAGGCCAATCTCACTAATGAACATAGATGCGAAAATCCTTAATAAGATAATGGCAAACAGAATGCAGAAGATCATCAAGAAGATCATACACCCTGATCAAGTGAGATTCATTCCAGGGATGCAGGGATGGTTCAATATACGAAAATCAATCAATGTAATACACTATATCAATAGAGCCAAGGACAAAAACCATATGATTATTTCCATAGATGTAGAAAAACCATTTGACAAAATCCAACATGCATTTATGAAAAAAACCCTACAAAAAATTGAAATAGATGGTCTCTACCTCAAACTGATAGAAGCCATCTATGAAAAACCAATAGCCAATATCATACTAAATGGTCAAAAACTGAAATCCTTCACACTAAAATCAGGAACAAGACAAAGATGTCCACTATCACCACTCTTGTTCAATATAGGTCTGGAAACATTAGCCATGGCAATTAGACAAGAGAAAGAAATAAAAGGAATAAGGATAGGTAATGAAGAAGTCAAATTGTCATTATCTGCAGATGACATGATACTGTATATAGAAGACCCCAAGAACTCAACCAGAAGCCTTCTAGATTTAATAACCAAATTCAGTCAAGTAGCTGGTTATAAGGTCAACACACAAAAATCAATAGAGTTCCTCTACACCAATGACAGACTCACTGAGAGAGAAAAAGGGCAAATAATTCCTTTCACAATAGCATCCAAAAAACTGAAATACCTAGGAATCAACCTAACGAAAGAAATCAAAGACCTCTTCTCTGAAAACTATGGCACTCTGAAAAGAGAGATTAAAGATATCAGAAAATGGACAGACATCCCCTGCTCCTGGGTAGGGAGGATTGATATAGTGAAAATGGCCATACTTCCAAACTGCTATATAGATTTAATGCAATTCCAGTTGAGATCCCAGCAGCATACTTCATGGACCGTGAGAAAACAATCCAAAAATTCATTTGGAACAAGAAGAGACCCAGAATAGCAAAAGCAATTCTAGGTAACAGAGACATGGCAGGGGGTATCACAATCCCCAACCTGAAACTCTACTACAAAGCTACTGTGATAAAAACAGCATGGTACTGGCAAAGAAACAGACTTGAGGGCCAGTGGAACAGATTAGAAGATGCAGAAACAATACCAGACACACTCAGCCATCTCATCTTCAATAAAGGAGCCAAACACCCTCACTGGAGGAAAAATAGCCTCTTTAATAAATGGTGCTGGACAAATTGGGCTTCAACTTGCCAAAGATTAAAAACTAGACCTATATCTCTCACCATGCACTAAACTAAAATCAAAATGGATTAAAGATCTAAATATTAAAATAGAAACTCTGAACCAGTTGGAACAGAGGGTAGGTAGAACCCTTGAAGACATTGGTGTAGGAAAAGATTTTATGAACAAAACCTCAGTTGCCCATGAAGTAGCACAAACAATCAACAAGTGGGATCTTTTCCTATTAAAAGGCTTCTGCACAGCAAGAGAAACCACCAGCAGTGTGAAGAGACAACCCACAATGTGGGAAAAATTTTTCACCTGATGTTTCTCAGACAAAGATCTACTATCTGGAATCTACAAAGAACTTAAAAAGATCAGACCTCCCAAATTTAAAGACTCAATCCAAAAATGGGCATCTGAAATGAACAGATATTTCTCACACAAAGAAGTAGAGATAGCAAATAAATGCATGAAAAAATGTTCAACATCACTGGTCATTTGAGAGATGCAAATGAAAACAACTCTGAGATTCCACTTCACTCCACAAAGAATGGCTGCTATCATGAAATCCACCAATAACAAATGCTGGCAGGGCTGTGGGGAAAGTGGAACCCTGCTCCACTGTGGGTAGGAGTGTAGACTGGTGCAAGTACTGTGGAAATCAGTATGGAGATACCTCAGAGAACTAGGACTGGAAGTCCCATTTGACCCCACTATTCTCCTGCTGGGGATCTTCCCCAAAGAATTAAAAGAATCATACCACAGTGATATATGCACACCCATGTTCATAGCAGCACAGTTTGTAATAGCTAAAACTTGGAAACAGCCCAAATGCCCATCAACTGGAGACTGGATAAAGAAAATGTGGTTTTTTAATAAAACGAAGTACTACTCAGCCATAAAAAATGAGAAATTAGAGACATTTATAGCTAAGTGGATGCACACTGAGGCCATAGTCTTAATTGAAATAAATAGAACACACATGTATAAATACCGAATAGCTTCTCTCCTGTGAGAAAGTGAAAGTGTAAATAAGGACTAAATATATAATAGGTAATGTGAAATAGGCAGAAAAGGGGCAAAGGGAAGGAAGTGGGAGGGCTAGGGGAAAGGATAGAAGGGAATGGGATTAATATGAGAAAATGGAAAAATAGGAACAAAATCTTTGTAAATAGGGAGGAATGGAGGGGTTGAAGGGAGGGCTGGGCAAGGGTGAAAAATAAGAACCAAGAGAGACTATGTAAAGGTGCAAATTTCCAATGATGTATGTCATTATATTGTATACCTGAAATGTACCAATGATTAGAATGAATAATTGATGATGCAAAATAGGAAGAAAAGGTCCAAAGGGGTAGGGGTAGTGGGAAGGGCAGGGGAAAGGAAAGAAGGGAAAGGAAAAATGCTGAGAAATGGAAAAGATGGAAATAAAGTCTTTGTAAATAGAGAAGGGTGGAGGGGGTGAAGGGAGGGCTAGTAATGGGGAAAAAATAAGAACCAAGATGCATTATGTAAAGGTACAATTCCCAGTGAGAAATGTCATTGTGTTGTATACCTACAATGTACCAATGAAAGAATTTAATAAAACATAACAAAACAAAACAAAAAAAAGAAGATGATGCTGGGCCAGGGGTATAGCTCAGTGGCACCACACTTGCCTTGTAAGCACAAGGTCAAGAGTTCAACCCCATGTACCAAAATAAAAAAAAATTTAAAAAAAAGGAAGAAGTTGATGCTAACACATAAAAATGCTTGGAGTAGAAGCAAAAAGAGATAAAGTGTGTGTGTGTGTGTGTGTGTGTGTGTGTTTGTGTGTGTACAGTATGTGGAAATGTTGATGAACTAGAAGGGAACAGTCTCCTGTTGACATAGTGGCCATGAATAAGCACTGGTAGCAATTTACAAGGGAACAGACTGCAAAGCATTCTTTGCATCTATGAAAAAACAGTGCAAAACATTAAATCACCTCCTGTGAGTTTCTTATTACATTTTGGAGTAGCACGTGCATATTTCCTGGGGGCCTTATTTAGTCCACATTAATTCAGTCTTATCTCTTCTCATAGCTGTCTCGTCACCTTCTGTTCTGTATGTGTTCATCTACACGTTTCATCAAGAATGTGGCAATATCAAGTTGAAGAAATATAAAGTCCTGTGTAAAAAACAGTACTTAAACAAGAAATGTTTATGTTAAGTGCACTTTCTGAGCCATACAGTTTCATAATTGTGCACTAGCTACAAAGAGATTTTGTCTCACCCTTAAACTGTTCAGCGCCCAAACTTGTTTTTATATAACAGGATTAATGGTAGGACTTCAAATACCAACCGAGTTCATTGGCCCAAACAAGTTACAAATTTGCAAATGTGTAAAGGCATGAGAATGAGCCTTCTGGTGATGTTAATTGATAGGTGGCATTACTAGCATTATTAGAATCTCCAAACCTCACAACTCCTGTTTTAGCCACAAAAGATAAAGCTTCATAGGAACAGTCATCTGTGAGAAACTTTTAAAAAAACTAAATCTATATGGACTTGCTTAATTCATCTAATTCAGACTCTCCTACTTTTCCTCCAACACCCCCTCCCCAACAAACCAAACCAAACAAAACAAAAAAACAAAGGTCACAGTTGTAAATTATAGGTACTGGATGACTTTTCAGTTGGCATTGTCAAAAGTATTTTTTAGTCACACAGGAAGCTTTACTCTTTAATAATGACACATTCCACAAGTCCATAAATGCTGGTGGAAGATGGTCTGGCAATAGCTTTTAAGGTAACTGAGGACCCTACACATTATCAAGTGAGAATGCTGACATTCGTGTATTTAATCTAGAGGTAAATCCAAGTAGCAAAAGTTAACTTTTATTTCATTTAAAAAACCCAAATGTTCAACATTGTTTTCAGACATTAGCTTTTAGTATGATAGATCTAATATACAAAATGATTCATTGGCTAATGTAATATACCCAAGGAAACAAGTTGTATAATCTTTGTCATCTTTCCCACTCCAAATACAGTCCCATTTCTTTCATACACTGTAGAATATGGAGGTAACTGAAGTAGATAATTAAAAATTGTCAGATGCTGCTATGCAAAGGTACTGTCACAGTGTAAGTATGGCCAAAGCCTGGTAAAGCCATGGCTTGTATTTCTAAAGAGATCATTTAAAGAGTCTTTCAATTCTACTTAATTTTCCCAAACAGCAGCTGAGTTGTCATCCCCTCCAGCTCCACTAAACAGTCCTTAAATAAGAGACTTACAATGACACAAAATAATTGGCCACGGCCAGACATTTCATTCAATTGGCATTTTACTAAGAAAGCATAAGTAATTTTAAATTGCTAAATTATTATTTTCACCTAGAAACTTTAATAAAGGAAGTATATTTAAATATATGAAATGAGTGTCAATTATTTACACCTCCATCATACACTAATGATGGATGACACTGAGCACAGACCTAGGATACAATAAAAATAAATGTTCTCTATCTTCAGATATTTACAAGCTATTATGATGTTTTCAAATACAATTCTACATTAAAGCATTTCTCCTCTAAGGAATTTAGTGAGTTGTTTGAAGGATACTATTTTAGCCTCTCTTGTTTCCTTCCCCAAACAATCACATTTCTCCTGGTACTTAGGCAACAACATGTCTGTGAAAGGTGATTAAGTAAGAAAGTGAGTCATGTAAACAGTTAAGCTTCAGTTTAAAGTTACAGATGTGTAAATCAAGGAGGAATTTTGTCTGAGAACATCTGAAGGCCAAAGAAAAGGTGGAAGCTAAGAGAATAGAGTCATCCTGGTTTTCTTTACCTCCAGACTATTTGAGAGATAGCCTGGGGGGTAAAAAGCCCATGCCTGTCAAGGCAGCAGTTTTTGGTAACAATAGAGTAATAAGTAAAATAAGAATTTATAAATAATAACTTACATAACCTGAGTTACTCCATTTGGCATGTGGGAATAACCTTGTACATATACACAAATGTGGCATTCTCTGTGTGTTATGAGAATGTGCACTGTTTTGAAGACATGCCTGTTACCCCTATTAAGTTGGCTGTTAGCTTGCAAATTATCATTGTCAGTGGCAGCTTCACTAAGAGCTCAGAGATGAGTCACATAAAACATCCAACATACTCACAATTTGCCCATCAGATTCCTTGTCTTTTGAGTGTTGTCTTTTGATAAACACAGAGCAGTAATTGCAGGTAACATGACAAGGTTTTCTCTTAATATAACTTTTTTAGAGGGGGGATGAAAATGTAAAATAGCTGTAATTATTTTAAGCTTGCTCATGCAACAAAGGTGGACAAAATTATTATATAGACCTTTGCGTATTATATAAAACTTTACATATGAGCTTTACAGATAAATAGAAGAGTTAATCACAGTTGTGTAGAATACATACTTGGCACAGAATAATTATACTTTGAGACCACCAACTATATCCTAGTGCAGAGGAAAACAATTGGGGAAAAATGGGATCCCTATCACTGGATGCAGTGAATGCCCTGGCAGATTTCCCTTGTCCTCCACTTTCCCTCAAATGTCCTGATTTATCACTGAAGAGCCAGAGAGTTCTGGAAAAGCTGACTTCAGTCTTGGGTCTGAGGGTAGAACACATGATCAAGAGTGAGCCAAACAGGAGATTTAGCTTCTGGGCCACAGAAACTGGCTCCAGAGTATGACTAAAGGTACTTATCACAGCAAGCCTGGGCTTTTCTTGGGTTGTTAGGACAGTTCCTCCTGCAGGTGAAGAAGGTGGCATGTGGCTGGGGGCTGGGGTCTGTAGGAACCACAATGAAGGTTATCCCTAGGAGGATTTCACACAACCAAGGACCAAGTGAAGACCTGGGTAGAGAGTGGCACCATGGTGGCCTTATTTTGCCTGTGAATTAAGACTTCCTTGAAATTTAACCTACATCTAAATTCTAACCTTTGTTATTTAAATTAGTTGAAATTGTGCTCACTTCGGCAGCACATATATTAAACAAGTTAGTTGAAATTAGATTTATATTACTTGCAACTAAAAAGCGCTGTAATAGATATATTCAAATATATACTAGGATATACCAAGGGAGAGACATGTTATAGGTTCAGTCTATAGACTAGTAATGGAATTGATGGTCTTTAAAAATGCTTTCAACCTATAATTTTCATATGAGGTGGATCTAGGTTTCTGTACTCTGATGCTTCTCCATGAATCTAAAAATGCAAACCAGATCCCCTTAAGCCATCTATAGGCTATGAACAATATATATTTTAGCAAACAAACTTTGGCACTATGCAATTCTCATCTTAGTTTGATTATTATGAAATGATTTCACTTTATTGTTCTCCTTTTTCCAAAATTATCTTTGATAGGAGACATTTATAAGCATGATTTCCTTCTAACAGGTAGGTATTCAGAACAAAAGAGCAAAATTTGACAAAAACCTAGATAGGACTTAACTAACGTATGTTAAAGGCAAGTGTCTGTTTTAGATATGTTGCTCCTTATTATGTGTTTAAAAAGAAGAGTTAGTATTTCATTTTTGGTCTCATTAAGTACGCAATAACTCTGCTAAGCAGGAACACATTTTTCTCTCTGAAACAAAACTGGAGGTTGAAGTTTATTGTAATCCAGCCATCTTGGAATAGTGTTTACCTTGAATGTGATATAAAATATGAGAGGTTTAGGAAGCCTACAGAATAATATAGTACTGTACATTAAGACAACTTCTAGCATTGACTGAAATCACATCTCTGTGGTGTCACTAATCAAGGCGGACTTCTTTGTTCCTGAAAAGAGCAGAGAAGAGACTGGTGTCCTCTTGTCTGCTGCCACCCAAGGGGAGCTTTGACCATCCTTGGCACTGCAGAGGGATGGGCTACTTCCTGGAGAGGGAGTCACCTGGGTTTGTTTGGCAGAGTAGGACATTTGTCTCACAAAGAACTTCTGTTGTCTTCTTCTAGAAAGAAGTGCTTCAGAGCTTCACAGTTTTGGCAAATGTTTCTCCACTCCCTTTGAACATATGTCTTTTTCTTCTGTGGATGATGTCATTTCCCCCCATTAATTGTATATTTATATTCTAATTTTCCACAGCAGAAGGAATCTCCTAAAAGCATATCCCATATTTACATGAAATAAGGGACTCTTCAGTGGCTTTAAAAGTTTTTTAATCCTCTTTCAGAAATTCCATATTTTGTCTAGTTTTGTGTTTGGCCAAAATGAATTCTGAGCAGTAAGGACTGGATGAGGAGAGGTAGATCTATAAGCCTTATAGTGCTGTAGATGTCATGCAGAGCGTTTCAGAAGTAGAATTTTACACAGTTCTTGGATACAAATTATTCTATGCTGACAACCAAAAAATCATTTAAAAAATTTTATCAACACTTCTTTGAGTACATTCTCTACATATTTTAAAAACATGAGTAGGATTTGTTGTTGTTTTTATATTACATTGTTTCATACATACATTGAGAGAACAGAATGTGATCATATTTTAAGTTAAAATTCAGTCTGCAAGTGAAGACTGCACTACTTCTGTATGAAATATACTAGGAGATTTAATCTCAGGAAATTGCTTATGTCAGCAGCTGTCACAAAACATGTGGCCCACTTTGGAATCTGGAGCAGCTGACATACTGAAATACTATTTCTTTTTTTGTGGGAAAATAAGAATATCAGTGGAATCTATTTTCTTTGAAGTGCTCCAGATTGTTTATTTCTAATTTCAGATATTAGCAGCCTGTTTGGTATGACTACCAGACAGAGAATATTCCATTGCACTCTTAATATTTGGGGTATTCCCCAGGAGCAGAATGTTTTAGGCAGAGCTGGGTGGAGGGACATCCATTCATTATACCAGATGCCATAAACTCCACAGGAAAAAATGTGCTCTAAGCTTCTGTGAAGGGGACAGAGGCATCCCTGCAAAATGATTCATTGGGGGCTTCCTTGAAGGAGTGGACTCTTCATCTTATCACCTAACACCTTAGACCATTGCTCCCAAGCTACACTCTGTACCTGACAGTGCTGATCTTAGGCCTCCAAATGTATCTCTTGCTTGCCCATTTCTCAAATAGCATGAGAATCCTGGAGTGAGGCATTCCTGCTGAGTGGATAACCATGCTTTCCCACACATGCAGAGACCCAGACTTCCTAAATGTATTTATTTTGGTTTTATGTAATAGATTTGCTTTAACTCATATATTTCTTTAAAGTGTTGTCCAGATATACTTCATATCACTGGACACCCCGTGTATTTTCTGAATTAGAAATGGCACAATGAAGTAGGATAAACCCTGGCATAGAAATTAGAAGATAATCTTGTTTCTTCTTTTTTGGTGCTGGAGTTTAGCCCAGGGCCCTGCATGCTAGGTGAGTGCACTGAGTCCCACCCATAGCCCCTGATGCAGGTATGATTCGCTCCATGCTCTGAGCTGAGGACAGAAAGTGGCCCACCGTAGACTGGTTTTTAGTAGATGTAGAAGTCTGATAGTGTAACTACCAAGAATACAGAAGACTAGCATTTTAGTCACTTCAGGCATGTTCTTAATTTTTGTAACTTCTTTCCTGATCTGGGAAATGATATCAGTAACAGTGCTTTCCTTAGAGGATTATTGTGTGGTTAATCTAAATCACAGCATAGGAATTGCTTAGCAGAGCATAATGCTTACTATTATTAAAAATTACTCATGCAATTCCAGGTCAAGAAAATACTGCTTCAAATAGCATAATACTCATCTTGTAAGGGATAAAAATGTCACCAGGTTGTAGGAAAGATAAAAAGTGATGACATGGACAAGTGTCACTTTTTTTTGGGACAAAGAAAAGGTGGCGTAGGCTCACATGTGCGCATCCATAAGATGGCAAGGATTACTGTGAATCAGGAAATATTGAGAAGTTGGTATTTTTCAGGAGAGGTGATCAAAGTGAAAACATTATGTACAGTATAAAATGATGTGTAAATATTGTGTTGCTTTTAATAGTCTTCTAACATTCTCCATCACCATCTCCAATGAAAAGAATCTCATGAAAAAGGATGAGTAAGCAATGGACATAGAGTGAGACAATCAGGGGCAACATGAAGGCTAAATCTAAAGGTGGAAAGTTAAAAATAAATATTTGGTATTGTCAGAGACACTAAAGTAACATGAGAACAATACCGGTGATTGCATTATGAATGTATTTTGTTTATTCATGTACTACTGAATAGTCTCTATAAAAGATAGTCTTAGATATTGTGAGTGAAATGAGATGTGGAAAATTCTTTCAAATGATCAAATAGCATTGAAAAGTGAAAAGTCAAGAAACAAGGAGAAAAAACATGGAATTCCTCCCAATTTCATTATTTTAGAAAAATAAAAGGATGTACTTTCAGCATGTTTTTGATAATCTGTCATATGCTAACAGTGTACAGTGAGCATGGAATAGAAATGAGAATGATAAATAGTGTAAAAGAAAAAGCCTACATCCTTCGAGTGACTATACAGAGAAGAGAAGAAATAAAGCAGAAAACAGACAGAATCTGCCTAATCTCAAGTGGCCCGAGTGTCTAGTGGAAGGGCCAGGAGTGTAGAGCACTGACGTGGTGACCAGGCAGGGTGAGTGATGGGTGTTATCACAGCAGCCTTAGCTGGAACAATGAAAGCACAAAGAAGAATGACAGTAATTTGGCCGGCCCACAGGGCTCCTTGTGAAAGAACAGTCAAACACACTTTTTCCCCTGGACAGAATTTAGATCAACTTGAGCTCAGACAGTTAGCTCTGGTTCAGAATGCATCTCACTTTTTTTTTGCTAAAATAGAGGATTTGTGATTCTAAAGACTATGTTTTATGCACAAGTTCCCCATCTCCAATTTTTTTTCTTGGGGGGGGTACCGGGGATCGAACTCAGGTCCTTGCACTTGCGCAGCTGGCGGCGAAACCACTGAACTAAATCCCCGGCCCCCCCATCTCCAATTTTTAGCCATCAGCCATTAAAAAACATTGGTAAAGCTGATCAGTTTGAGGCAAAATGAAATTTTAATATTTAGTAACACAACTTTCAGTTATTTCCACTTAAATTGACTTTCTTTCTTTAAGGTAGCCCCAGGTACTGCATGCATGTGAAGCTGCTGTAGAGGTTCCACAAGATTTTCAAACAGAATCTTCTTTGTGTTCCCCCCAAAGAAAGTAGAGTTATAGATTAATATCTATATGAAATTGTTCTACGTGTACAACAGGGAAAATTGAGGCATAAAAGGAAGGAGAAACTCTAGACTGATAAATTGATAACATCTATTCTGTTGGCCTAACCTTATTCTTATCCAACTAATGCACTTACATGTTTGCTAGAAGTAGTTGAGGTGCAAAAGAAACCTGGGGCATCTTCTTGAAAAGTCAGTTTCACTTGACTGCAAGTAATTTAGAATGTCAATGATTACTTATACATTCTTGCTGTGCTTTACAACTTTAAATCATTTCTGAAAATCACGCTACTAATTCTGCCATTAAAGGACAAAAGAAGTCATTGATTTCATGGGAGAAATTATGGTAGATCCTAGTCCAAATATCCAAATAGTTTTCACAGCTAGAGGGAAGTTAGACAATGGAGAAAGTTTATATTAGTTATAAGTAACATTTTGAAAATAAATAATTTTTCATAAATAAATCGATTTTTGTCTAATAAAATTGATGATATTGGCTAAAACTTTCCCTTTGCAAGGTAAATTTTTTTCTATTCAACACATGTCAATGAATTTTGAATCTTTTGGAGCTCATGTATATTTTACACATAAACTATTTAAAAATGAAGTTACTGAACAGAAAAAAATATCAGAAGAGTGAAATAAAGGCTACAAAAGATGACTACCCCCAAACAAACTGTACCTGTGTACATAAGCTCATATACTTCAGTTTTGTTTGTGTGTATTTATTCAAAGATAAGCATTTTTGGGTCATTCAAAAATGAGACACAGTTCGTATTTCTTTCCTGTGATATTCTCTGACTGGAATCTGTAGTGACAAGTAAATTGAGTATGCTTGCCTGAAGCAAAGTTGTAGATGTAGCACTCTTACAGTGTATTTATTTAGTGTGTTTTGGGTGAAAAGTCAATATATAAGGAAAAAAGTCATTATATGAACCATGGTATAACTTCAAGGGCCATTATAAAGAAAAGTTGAAAACCACTTGTATGAGCCAAGTCATATGCCTACATTTATACAAATTGTGGCACAGGACGTAGAATGTAAAATCCACATTTACTTGAAATCTATAAAGCAACAAATTTCAAGTTTTATATCAGTTTACTTCCAGATGGACAGTCAGTGCCCTGTGATGCATTTAATCTCCACAGAACTTTAAAATGCTCAACTGTGGTAGAAAATTTTGAAAAGAATTGATACAGTCTCTCTCTTGTTTCTGCAATCTTAGAGAGAATTTCACCTCCACTCATCACATTTCCTCTGCATTTCTGGACATTTTCTGTGGCTGCAGAAGGGAGGAGGTTGTGGGGAGAGAAAGGGACAAAGAGGAGACTGGAGTTTAGTTCTGGGATCCTGATTTGTATTTTGAGAATCGAATCACATTAAAACCTAAGAACATACTTAAATAGAAAAAAATCAGTGAAGAAATATTTAACAACAACAATCCTTGCTGTTTTACTGTTGGCTAAAATCCAGTGCTTTTCCCAGGAGGAAAAAAATTTCAGTACTCATAGAATTGACAAGAAATATTTTGAATATAAGAAAAATGGGAAAAGTGATTACCATCTCCCACTTTAGAGAATTTCCTTAGGACAAACATCTTCCTTTTAAACTACTTATTAGAAGGTAATTCTTTTCTAATAAAAAAAGCTTCTGGATTTCAAGTTTCATATTTCTTGCAGAATAATAGATAATCAGACAGGCAGAAATGATACAAAACAATCATTGCTAAGGGAGCATGAAGAAGGAGCAATTCCTGGACTAAGCATTTTTACCTCAGAGAAAAGGTTAAGGAGCCCATTAATATAGTTCTGATATGTTGGTATTTTGTCACTTACCAGCTAAAATAAAGGTTTTGTGGAAGTATTTCACTCTTATTTTTAAATTAATTTTATTGGTACACTTTAGGTGTACAATATAATGCCATTCATCATTGGAAATTTGCACCTTTACGTAATCTCTTGGTTCTCATTTTTCACCCTCCCCGTGCCCTCCCTTCAACCCCTCCATCCCTCCCCATTTACAAAGACTTTGTTTATATTTTTTCATTTTCTCATATTAATTCCATTCCCTTCTTTCCTTTCCCCTACCCCTCCCACTTCCCCTTCCCCTTTGCCCCTTTTCATCCTATTTCACATTACCTATTATACCTTTTAGTCCTTATTTACACTTTCAGTTTCTCACACTAGAGAAACGATTTGGTGTTTACACATGTGCATCCAATTAATTTCACTTAAAAGTATCACCTCAATGTGCATCTATTTAGCTATAAATGTCTCTAGTTTCTCACTCTTTATGGCTGAGTAGTACTCCATTTTATTAAAAAAAACACTTTTTCTTTATCCAGTCTCCAGTTGATGGGCAATTGGGCTGCTTCCAAGTTTTAGCTATTACAAGTTGTGCTGGTATGAACATGGGTGAGCATATATCACTATGGTATGATTCTTTTAATTCTTTGGGGAAGATCCCCAGCAGGGGTCACATGGGACTTCCAGTCCTAGTTCTTTGAGATATCTCCATACTGATGTCCAAAGTGGATGCAACAGTCTACACTCCCATCAGCAGTGGAACAGGGTTTCTCTTTCCCCACAGCCCAGCCAGCATTTGTTATTGGTTGATTTCATGGTAGCAGCCATTCTTTTTGGGGTGAGGTAGAATCTCAGCATTGTTTTCATTTGCATCTCTCTAATGACCATTTTTTCATATGTTTATTTGCTATTTCTACTTCTTTGTGTGAGAAATGTCTGTTCATTTCAGATGCCCATTTTTGGGTTGTGTCTTTACATTTGGGAGGTCTGATTTTTTAAAGTTATTTATAGATTCGAGACAGTAGACCTTTGTCTGAGAAACAGCAGGTGAAAATTTTTCCCACATTGTAGGTTGTCTCTTCACACTGATGATGGTTTCTCTTGCTGTGCAGAAGCTTTTTAATAAGAAGAGAACCCACTTACTGATTGCTTGTGCTAGTTCATGGGCAACTGAGGTTTTGTTCATAAAATCTTTTCCTACACCAATGTCTTCAAGACTTCTACCTAGCCTCTGTTCCAGAAGGTTCAGCATTTCTGTTTTAATATTTAGGCCTTTAATCCATGTAGATTTTAGTTTAGTGCATGGTGAGAGATATAGATCTAGTTTTAATCTTTGGCAAATTGAAATTCAATTTTTCCAGCACTGTTTATTAAAGAGACTATCTTTCCTCCCGTGAGGGTGTTTGGTCACTTTGTCAAAGATGAGGTGGCTGAGTGTGTCTGGAGTTGTTTCTTCATCTTCTAATCTGTTCCACTGGTCCGCAGGTCTGTTTCTTTGCCAGTACCATGCTGTTTATCACAGTAGCTTTGTAGAATAGTTTCAAGTTGGGGGTTGTGATACACCCTGCCATATCTCTGTTGCCTAGAATTGCTTTTGCTATTCTAAGTTTCTTCTTGTTCCAAATGAATTTTTGGATTATTTTCTCAAGGTCTGTGAAGTATGATGCTGGGATTTGAATTGGGATTGCATTGAATCTATATAGCAGTTTTGGAAGTATGGCCATTTTCATGGTGTTGATTCTACCTACCCAGGAGCAAGGGATGTCTTTCCATTTTCTGATATTATCTTCAATCTCTCTTTCCAGAGTGCTATAGTTTTCAGAGAAGAGGTCTTTGATTTCTTTTGTTAGGTTCATTCCTAGGTATTTCAGTTTTTTGGATGCTGCTGTGAAAGGAATTGTTTGCCTTATTTCTGTCTCAGTGAGTTTGTTGTTCGAGTAGAGCAAAGCTCTTGATTTTTGTGTGTTGACCTTGTATCCAGCTACTTGACTGAATTTGGTTATTAAGTCTAGAAGCCTTTTGGTGGAGTTCTTGGGGTGTTCTATATAGAGTATCATGTCATCTGCAAATAATGACAGTTTGACTTCTTCGTTTCCTATCTTTATTCTTTTTATTTCTTTCCCTTGTCTAATTGCCGTGGCTAATCCTTCCATCACTATATTGAACAGGAGTGGTCATAGTGGGTATCCTTGTCTTGTTCCTGATTTGAGTGTGAAGGATTTCAGTTTTTGACCATTTAGTATGATATTGGCTGTTGGTTTTTCATAGATGGCTTTTATTAGATCAAGGCAGAGACTGTCTATTCCAATTTTTATAGGGTTTTTATTATAAATGCATGTTGGATTTTCTCGAATGCTTTTTCTGCATCTATTGAGATGATCACATGGTTTTTGTCCTTGGTTCTATTGATGCAGTGCATTACCTTGATTGATTTGCATATGTTGAACCATCCCTGCATCCCTGGGATGAATTCCACGTGATCAATGTGTATGATATTCTTGATGATCTTCTGCATTCTATTTGCCAGTATCTTATTAAGGATTTTTGCATCTATGTTCATTAGTGAGATTGGCCTATAGTTCTCTGTTTCGTTTGGGTCTTTCTCTGCTTTTGGGATCCAAGTGATGCTTGCTTCCAGGAATGAACTCAAGAGTATTGCCTAACTTTCAATTTTTTAAAAAAATTCTTTTATTGGTGTATTTTAGGTAGACAACACAATTACATTTCTCATTGGGAACTAGTACCTTTACATGATGTATCTTGGTTCGTATTTTTTCCCCATTCCCTGCACTCCCTTTACCCATCCACCCTTCCTTATTTACAAAGGCTTTGTTTCCATTTTTTCCATTTCTCATAATTTTTCCTTTCCCTTCTATCCTTTCCCCTACCCCTCCCACTTTCCCTTCCCCTTTGCCCCTTTTCTTCCTATGTCACATTATCTATTATACCTTTTAGTCCTTATTTACACTTTCAATTTCTCTAACTAGAGAAACTATTCAGTATTTACACATGTGTGTCCTATTTATTTCACTTAAGAGTATGCCCTCAATATGCACCCATTTAGCTATAAATGACTCTAGTTTCTCATTCTTTATGGCTCAGTAGTACTCCATTTTATAAAAAAAACACATCTGCTTTATCCATTTTCCAGATGACAGGCACTTGGGTTGTTTCCAAGCTTTAGCTATTACGAACCGTGCTGCTATGAACATGGGTGCACATATATCTCTGTGGTATGATTCTTTTAATTCTTTGGGGAAGATACCCAGCAGGGGAATAGCTGGGTCAAATGGGACTTCCAGTCCTAGTTCTTTGAGATATCTCCATACTGATGTCCAAAGTGGATGCAACAGTCTACACTCCCACCAGCAGTGGAGCAGGGTTCCTCTTTTCCCACAGCCCAGCCAGCATTGGTTATTGGTTGATTTCATGATAGCAGCCATTCTTTCTGGAGTGAGGTGGAATCTCAGCGTTGTTTTCATTTGCATCTCTTGAATGACCAGTGATGTTGAACATTTTTTCATGTATTTATTTTCTATTTCTACTTCTTTGTCTGAGAAATGCCTGTTTATTTCAGATGTCCATTTTTGCGTTGCGTCTTTAAATTTGAGAGGTCTGACCTTTTTAAGTTCTTTATAGATTTGAGATAGCAGGTCTTTGTCTGAGGAAAAGCAGGTGAAGATTTTTTCCCACATTGTGGGTTGTCTCTTCACAGTGCAGGTGGTTTCTCTTGCTGTGCAGAAGCTTTTTAATAAGAGTTCCCACTTGTTGATTGTTTGTGCTAGTTCATGGGCAACTGAGGTTTTGTTCATAAAATCTTTTCCTACACCAATGTCTTCAAGAGTTCTACCTAACCTCTGTTCCAGCTGGTTCAGCATTTTTATTTTACTATTTAGATCTTTAATCCATTTTGATTTTAGTTTAGTGCATGGTGAGAGATATAGGTCTAGTTTTAATCTTTGCCAAGTTGAAACCCCATTTTTCCAGCCCCATTTATTAAAGAGGCTATCTTTCCTCCAGTGAGGGTGTTTGGCTCCTTTGTCAAAGATGAGATGGCTGAGTGTGTCTGGAGTTGTTTCTACATCTCCTAATCTGTTCCACTGTTCTGCAGGTCTCTTTCTTTGTCAGTACCATGCTGTTTTTATCACAATAGCTTTCTAGTATAGTTTCAAGTTAGAGATTGTGATACCCCCTGCCATGTCTTTGTTACCTAGAATTGCTTTTGCTATTCTGGGTCTCTTCATGTTCCAAATGAATTTTTGAATTCTTTTCTCAAGCTCCGTGAAGTATGCTGCTGGGATCTCAATTGGGATTGCACTGAATCTATATAGCACTTTTGGAAGTATGGGTATTTTCACTATAGTGATCCTTCATACCCAGGAGCACGCGATGTCTTTCCATTTTCTGATATTACCTTCAATCTCTCTTTTCAGAGTGCTATAGTTTTCAGAGAAGAGGTCTTTGATTTCTTTTGTTAGGTTGATTCCTAGGTATTTCAGTTTTTTGGATGCTATTGTGAAAGGAATTATTTGCCCTATTTCTCTCTCAGTGAGTGTGTTGTTCCTGTCGAGGAAAGCTCTTGATTTTTTTGTGTTGATCTTGTATCCAGTTTCTTTACTGAATTTGGTTATTAAGTCTAGAAGACTTTTGGTGGAGTTCTTTGGATCTTCTATATACAGTATCATGTCATCTGCAAATAATGACAATTTGACTTCTTCATTTCCTATCTTTATTCTTTTTATTTCTTTCTTTTGCCTAATTGATGTGGCTAATATTTCCATCACTATATTGAATAGAAGTGGTGATAGTGGACATCCTTGTCTTGTACCTGATTTTAGTGTGTAGGATTTCAGTTTTTGACCATTTATTATGATACTGGTTGTTGGTTTTTCATAGATGGCTTTTATCAGTTTGAGGTAGAGCCCATCTATTCCAAATTTTTTAGGGTTTTTATCATAAATGCATGTTGGATTTTGTCACATGCTTTTTCTGCATCTATGGAGATAATCATATGGATTTTGTCCTTGCTCTATTGATATAGTGTATTTGATTGATTTGTGTATATTGAATCATCCCTGCATCCCTGGAATGAATCCCACTTGATCAGGGTGTACGATCTTTTTAATGAGTTTCTGCATTCTATTTACCAGTATCTTATTAAGGATTTTTGCATCTATGTTCATTAGTCAGATTGGCATATAGGTCTCTTTTTGGATTGGGTCTTTCTCTGTTATGGGGATCAAGGTGATGCTTGCTTCCAGGAATGAATTTGGGAGTGTTGCTTCCCTTTCAATTTCATTGAAGAGTTTGAACAATAGTGGCAGTAGTTCCTCTCTAAATGCCTTGTAGAATTAGGCAGTGAAGCTATCAGGACCCAGGCTTTTCTTAATTGGTAAGTTTTTAACTACATTTTCAATTTCATTGATTGATATTGGGTCATTTAGAATTTTTAGGTCATCTTTGTTCAACTTTGTTATTTCACACGCATTTAGGAATTTGTCCATATCTTCTGTATTTTTCATCTTATTGACGTGTAGCTTCATGAAGTAGGTATTGATGATCCTCTGGATTTCTGCTGAGTCCCTTGTAATTTCATCCTTTTTTGTTCCTAATTGCATGGATTTGGGCCTCGTCTTTCCTTTTTTTGATAAGATTGGATAAGGGTTTGTCAATTTTGTTTATTCTTTGGAAGATCCAATTCTAGGCTTCATTGATTTTTTTGTATTGATCTCTTAGTCTTCATTGCATTGATTTCTGCCCTATTCTTTATAATTTCCTCCCTTGAATGAGCTTTGGGTTTGTCCTGTTCTTCTTTTTCTAGAAGCTTGAGGTTTAGCATCAGATTGTTTAATTGTGCTCGGTCTGTTTTCCTAGTATGAGTATTCCCTGGTATGAATTTCCCTTGTAAGACTGCTTTCTTTGTGTCCCATAGATTCCAATATGTTTCATTGTCATTGTCATTTAACTGTAGGAACTGTCTGATTTCTTCTTTAATTTTCTCTGTGACCCATTTGTTATTTAGAAGTGTGTTATTCAATTTCCATGTTTTTATGAAATTCTTGTGGTTTCTTTTGCTACTGATCTCCAATTTCATCGCACTATGGTCTGAAAATATACAGGCGATAACTTCAATTCCTTTGCACTTACTTAAACATGTTCTATGAGTGAGTGTGTGGTCTATTTTGGAGAATAACCTGTGTGCAGCTGAAAAGAATGTGTATTCTGGTTTTGTGGAGTGGAATACTCTGTAAACATCTGTTAAGTTCATGTGTTCAAGGGTTTGATTGAGTTCTAGTATTTTGTTGCTTATTTTTTGTCTAGTTGATCTATTTGTGATGATGGGGTATAGAGGTCCCTCACTACTATTGTGTTAGTGTTTATTTGATTTTTCATAGCCATCAGTATTTGTTTTATATAGTTGGGCACACTAGAGATTGATGCATCTATATTTATGATTCTCTTCTGTTCCTCTTGAATTGTTCCCTTTACAAGGATGTAGTGTCCTTTTTTGTCTCTCTTAATCAGTGTTGGTTTGAAATCCATTTGATCTGCAAAGAGCATAGCTACTTCTGCAGTTTTTCAGGTTCCTGTCACATGTAGTATTGTTTCTACCCTTTAACTTTCAGTCTATGAGGTTTTTTTTTTAATGAAGTGTTTTTCTTGTATGCATCATGTTGTTGGATCTTGCTTCTTGACTCATTCTGCCTGTCTATTTCTTTCGATTGGTGAATCAAGACTGTTAACCTTGATGGTTATAACAGATACATATTGACTTATCCTTGTCATGACTTTTTCTTTTTGTTGGATTCTCCCCCTTTGTGTTTAATTTGTCATGCCCAATGGATTCATTCTGCTGGCTTTCCTGGGGTTGTGATCCTCATTGTCTTTTCCTAGGGTATTGTCTAAAATTTTTTGGAGTGCCGGTTTGGTATTCATGAAGTTCCCGAGGTGCTCTTTGTCATGAAAGTATCTTATTTCTCCATCCATTTTGAAAAATAGTTTTGCAGGTTACATCAATCTGGGTTGGAGGTATTTTCCTTTAGGGCTTGAAATACATCACTCCAAGCTCTTCTTGTCTTGAGTGTTTGTGTTGAGAAGTCTGCTGTGATTCTGATGGGCTTTTCTTTGTATGTGATTTGTTTCTTTTCTCTCACTGCTTGTAGAATTTTGTTCTTCTGTTGGATTTCTGGAATCCTAACTATTATATGCCTATGTGTAGATTTTTTTTGATTAAGGCTAGCTGGAGTCCTATATGCCTCACTTATCTGTATGTCAAGTTCTTTTCCCCTGCTTGGGAAGTTTTCTGCCATCACTTCTGTGAACAGTTTTTTTATGTCATCTGCACTCTCTCCTCTTTCTTCATTGAGCCCAATCAGTCTTATGCTCTTCTTCTTTGCATCATCTAGCAGCTACTGGATTTATTTCTCCTGTTCCCATACACTTTTAAAGCAATTTTTCTTTTCCTCCTCACTAATTGCAATCTTATCTTCTATATCTAAAATTCTATCCTCACATTGGTTCATTCTGCTGCTCAGACTTTTGATAGAGTTTTTAATCTCTTGGAAATCTGTTTGTATCTGTTTTATGGATACCATTTGTTTCCTATGTTGGGATTCCATCATGTTCCTCAGATCCTCTATTTTTTTATCTGTGTTCTCTCTAGATTTATTAATCATGTCTTGCACCATGAGCAAAATCTTTGCTGTTATCTGAGTAATTATTTCTGATTTCATTTTTCCCAGATCCTCTTTTGTGTCCAGTTCAGAGAGCCCAGGTGGTTGAGTATGAGATTGTTCCATCTCGTTTCCCTTTGGGGTTGCTGTAGGTGATCCAGAAGTCTGTTTTTGAGACCTGTTTATGTGTCTTCTCATTTCCACGGGAGGGGGTGCTTCTGGCATCCACAGGGCTCACCTTCTCTGCCCTAGGAGCTTGGGATGGCAGCAGGGGAGCTTCCTTCTGGGTTCTGGGACCAGCTCTGCTTCTCTGCCCTAGGAGCCTGGGATGGCAGTGACGGAGCTTCCTTCTGGGTGCTGGGACTGGCTGAGCTTCTGTGCCCTAGGAGCCTGGGATGGAGGCGGGGAGCTTCCTTCTGGGTTCTGGGACCTGCTGAGCTTCTCTGCCCTAGGAGCTTGGGATGGCAGCAGGGGAGCTGCCTTCTGGGTTCTGGGACCAGCTCACCTTCTCTGCCCTAGGAGCCTGGCATGGAGGTGGGGGAGCTTCCTTCTTGAGTGCTGGGACCAGCTCAGCTTCCCAACAAGTTATTATTAACGTAGCAACCAGAGTAATCCTATTAAAACCTAAAACTGATCACATCATTCTTCTGCTCAGAACTTTCCACTGGTTATTTACTCAGTAGGCTCTTCAAGGTAATTATCCCTCTAGACCTTCGATTCCTGGCTCCTAAATGGTTGTGTGATGATGATGTAACCTAACAACTTAATGTTAAACCTCAAGGAATTAATCAGGCTCACTCCCCTGTGGTTCCTCCTCAGAGTGGCTCCGTCACTGGGGAAAGCTGGTCCGAAGCAGTGGAGAGTGGACCAGGCACCAGGCTGGGCACGAGATTGCTTCTGTCTGGGACCCGGCCGTGGCAGTGTTCTTGCCTTGCATGCACCTGCTCCATGCTCTCACAGCCAATCCAGCGTTACTCGCGTGCCCAGGAGCGTCACCGTGTTCCACTCAGTCTGGCTCGGCTCCTTCCCGCTCCAAACTCTTAACAATTATATGCCTATGTGTAGATTTTTTTTGATCAAGACTAGTTGAAATCCTATATGCCTCACTTATCTGTATATCAAGTTCTTTTCCCCTGATTGGGAAGTTTTCTGCCATTACTTCTGTGAACAGTTATTTTATGTCATCTGCACTCTCTCCTATTTCTTCATTGACTCTGATCAGTCTTAGGTTATTCTTCTTTGCATTGGCTAGCAGCTGCTGGTTTGATTTTTCATAGTCCATTACTATTGTAAAGAAATTTTTCTTTTTCTGGTCACTAATTGCAATCTTATCTTGTATATCTGAAATTCTGTCCTCGCATTGGTTCTTTCTGCTTTGTAAACTTTCAGTGGAGTTTTTGATCTCCTGGAAACCTGTTTGCATTTGTTTTATGGATTCAATTTGTTTCCTATGTTGGGATTCCATCATGTTTCTCAGCTCCTCTATTTTTTTAAAAATCTGTGTCCTCTGTAGATTTATTAATCATATCTTACACTATGGGCATAATCTCTGCTGTTATGTGAGAAATTATTTCTGATTTCATTTTTTCCAGATCCTCTTTTGTTGACAGTTCAGGAAGTCTAGGTGGTTGAGTATCAGATTGTTCCTTTTCATTTTCCTTTGGGGTTGCTTTAGGTGATCTGAAAGTCTGGTTTTGAGACTTGCTTATGTGTCTTCTCATTTCAAGGGGTGGGGTGTTGGGGAGGGGTGTGTGTGCTTCTGGTGCCCGTCCAGCTCACCTCCTCAGCACTGGGGGCAGTGGTCTGGCCTTCCAGAAGGCTCCTCCTCAGCACTGGTGGAGGCTCTGCTTATCAGCATTTTTCTTCCTTGCTGAGACAAAACAACTGACAGCCAGAAGTATTTTGATCTTAATATTAAAACTTGATTTCATCACATATATGTGAAGAGACTATGGAGATAAAACCATTTCCAAAGTGCTTACTATTTTCAAACTGCAGAAGCACAATTGAACAATCCATTACCTTATAATTTTATTAAATTGCTATACACTGTTTAAGTGCCTAAAAATTATTTTGGAACTATATGGTTTTCAAGACTCTTTTCAGTTATTTGTTTTGATATTAGCTTTTGTTCTGGCCAAACTGAAAAAAAAAGCCAAATAAAGATTTAAAATAAATTAATTTTCATTATTGTCATATTTGCCAGTAAGTTTTATTTTCATTTCCTATTAGGCAAGAAAGACCAGAACATTCAACCTAACAATGACACTATTTAAATTTGATAGTCACACATTGATACTTTAGGAGATTATGATTTCAAAAGTTTTTAAATTCTATCAAGTCATGGTTGAGATTTGTGTAAAAACTTTTAAATTAAGAAACATGGACCTTTTAACTTTAAAAATCACAGTCTTATAAAGCCCAATGTTTATGAAATTCTTAAGTAAATGTTTAATGTTTGTTTTAGTTGCAAGCGTTAATGGAAAGGAAAAGTGCTTAAAGGAGAGACTAGAGAAATTGTCTCATAATAGTCCCAGAAAAGATTTGCTTATATTGTCCTAAGGGATAGGTTTGGCCATGTGAGCTGCCTGAGGCAGCTAATCACTTTCACTCCAGGTAAATTGGTGGTGGGGTGGTCTAAGACGAGTTTGTTTCAATAATTTCTCCTCAGAGAAATCAGGTTCACGAAAAGGACACAGTTTAATAATCAAGAACCCAATGAACATGGCAGACTGAATTTCTAATGTATCACATTTCCTTATTTCCTTATTCATTAATTAATTCATGCAGCAGATAATAATAATGGCTACTAACGTTAATGGAATGTGATGTACTTTACATATTGCAGGGGAGAAAATTTGAGGCAGCTACATCAATCAGAAAGCTATTTCTGAGCATGTTGGGATTTATAGATATTGGGGTAATGATAGGAACAATGTCTAGGTATTTTAAGTCAGAGGTTGTATCACAGTGGTGTTCTGTTGTGGATTCATTGTAGGCACTGGAATAGCATTCAGGCAGAAATACGTATGGAAGCAAAGCTCAGGAGACAGTAGGGATAGAGAGAAGATAAAATTTGTTGTGTATCGTATTTATTCTTATATGAGTAATATTTAATATATATTGAATATCATATATTTAATATTTATTGAGATTTTGCTACCGACAAGCCTATGATAAGCATTTCACAGGAAATGTCACTTAATCTTCGCAAAAATTTTATCAGTTTATTACTAATCTCATCAATCTTTTATAAATGTGATCTTCCAGCTAGTAAAGAGATTCCAAATTAGGCTGGATTTCTGATATCAATTTCTGTGAATCTTAGTTGCTACGTGGTACCTTGTTTTTGCACCCCTTAGTCAACATCCGTGTCAATTAGTGGATTACTGACTGTGTATTAATATTTATGCCACAGGATACAAATGGTGCAGGTGAACAAAGGAAAATGTTGGGAACCAGCAGGTGTAATTTTTTTTTTCTTAAATTCTTTTGTTGGTACATTTCAGGTATACAATATGTTTACATTTATCATTGGATGCTTGTACCTGTACATGATGTATCTTGGTTCTTATTTTTTTCCTCATTACCTGTGTGCCCTTCACCCCTCCACCCTTCCCTATTTACATAGACTTCATTTCCATTTTTTCTTCTTTTCTCATAATTTTTCCTTCCCATTCTTTGCTTTCCCCATATCCTCCCACCACCCCTACCCCTTTGAACCTTTTCCTATTTCAAAGTATCAATTATTAGTTATTAATCCTTATTTATGCTCTCAGTTTCTCACACTAGAGAAACTATTCAGTATGTACGCATGTGTGTCCTATTTATTTCACTTAAGAGTATGACCTCAATATGCATCCATTTAGCAATAAATGTCTCTAGTTTCTCATTCTTTATGGCTGAGTAGTACTTCATTTTATAAAAAAACCCCACACCTTCTTTATTCAGTTTCCAGTTGATGAGCACTTGGGCTGTTTCCAAGCTTTAGCTATTACATACTGTGCCACTATAAACATAGGTGCACATAGATCTCTGTGGTATGATTCTTTTAATTCTTTGGGGAAGATACCCAGCAGGGGAATAGCTGGGTCAAATGGGACCTCCAGCCCTAGTTCTTTGAGGTATCTCCATACTGATTTCCATAGTGGCTGCACCAGTCTGCACTACCACTAACAATGGAGAAGGGTTCCTTTCTCTCCACACCCCTGCCAGCATTAGTTATTGGTTGATTTCTTGATAGCAGCCACTCTTTCTGGGGTGAGGTGGAATCTCAGTGTTGTTTTCATCTGCATCTCTCGAATGACCAGTGATGTTGAACATTTTTTCATATGCTTATTTGTTGCTTTTACTTCTTTGTCTGAGAAATGTCTGTTCATTTCAGATGCCCATTTTTGAATTGGGTCTTTGAATTTGGGAGGGTCTGATTTTTTTCAGTTCTTTATATATTCTAGATAGTAGCCCTTTGTCTGAGTTACAACTGCTAAAATTTTTTTCCCACATTGTAGGTTGTCTCTTAGCTCTGGTGGGTTTCTTTTGCAGTGCAGAAGCTTTTTAATAAGATGAAATCCTAGTTGTTGATTCTGCTAGTTCCCATGCTATTGAGGTTTTGTTCATAAAGTTTTTTCCTACACCAATATCTTCAAGAGTTCTACCTAACTTATCTTCCAGCAAGTTTAGTGTTTCTGTCTTAATATTTAGATCTTTAATTCACTTTGATCTTAGTTTAGTGCATGGTGATAGATATGAGTCTAGTTTTAATCTTTGGCAGGTTGAAATCCAGTTTTTCCAACACCATTTATTAAATAGGCTATCTGTCCTCCAATGAGGGCAGTTGGCTCCTTTCTCAAAGACAAGGTGGCTGAGTATGTCTGAAGTTGTTTCTGCATCTTCTAATCTAGTCCACTGATCCTTGGGTCTGTTTCTTTGCCAGTACCATGCTGTTTTTATCACAGTAGCTTTGTAGTATAGTTTCAAGTTGAGGATTGTGATACTCCCACCCATCTCTCTATTGCCTAGAATTGCTTTTGCTATTCTAGGTCTCTTCTGGTTTCAAATGAATTTTTGAATTGTTTTCTCTAGTTCTGTGAAGTATATTGTTGGAATTTAAATTGGCATTGTATTAAATCTGTATAGTAGTA
The DNA here is from genome assembly GCF_053883595.1 of Heterocephalus glaber. NCBI lineage: Eukaryota > Metazoa > Chordata > Mammalia > Rodentia > Bathyergidae > Heterocephalus > Heterocephalus glaber. The sequence goes on along the minus strand of NW_028258156.1, from coordinate 16,469,552 downwards.
TTGGAAGTATGGCCATTTTCACTGTATTGGTTCTTCCTACCCAGGAACAAGGGATGTCTTTCCATTTTCTTATATCCTCCTCGATCTCCTTTTTCAGGGGGCTGTAGTTTTCAGTGTAGAGGTCTTTTGTTTCCTTTGTTATGTTGATTATTAGATATTTCATTTTTTTGGATGCTATTGTAAAAGGAATTGTTTCCCTAATTTCTCTCTCAGTGAGTCTGCTATTTGTGTATAAGAAGGCTATTGTTTTTTGAGTGTTGATCTTGTATCCAGCTACTCTACTGAATCTGTCAATTAAGTCTGGAAGTCTTTTGGTAGAATTTTTTGGGTCTTCTATATAAAGTATCATATCATCAGCAAATAATGACAGTTTAACTTCTTCCTTTACTATCTTTATTCCTTTCTCTTTTCTATTTGCTGTGGCTAATGTTTCCAGAACTATTTTGAACAGGAGTGGTGATAGTGAGGATCCTTGTCTTTTTCCCAATTTTAGCATGAAAGTTTTCAGTTTTTGACCACTTAATATGATGTTGGCTGTTGGATTTTCATAGATAGCCTTCATAAGGTTGAGATAAAGACCTTCTATTCCAATTTTATGTAGCATTTTTATCATGAATGGGTATTGGATTTTGTCAAATGTCTTTTCTGCATCTATTGAGATGATCACATGGTTTTTGTCCTTGACTTTGATAATATAGTGTATTACATTTATTGATTTATGAATATTGAACCATCCTTGCATCCATGGGATAAATCTGACCCGGTCAGTGTGTGTTATCTTCTTGATGACCCTCTGTATTCTTTTTGCCGGTATCTTGTTGAGGATTTTTGCATCTATGTTCATTAGAGAGATTGGCCTGTATTCACTTTTTTGGTTGGGTCTTTCCCTGGTTTTGGAATCAAAGTAACACTTGCTTCCAGGAATGAGGTTGGAAGCCTTGCTTCCCTTTCAATTTCCTTCATGAGTTTCCAGAGTAATGACATTAGTTATTCTTTAAATATCTTGTAGAATTCAGCAGTGAAGCCATCAGGACCTGCACTTTTCTTTGTTGGTAAATATTTTATTACATTTTCAATTTCACTCATTGTAATTGGTGTGTTTACAATTTCTATATCTTCTTCATTTAACTTTGGCAATTCATATGTATCTAAGAATCTGTCCATTTTTTCTGTGTTTTCCATTTTATTAGAGTACAGGCTCTTGAAGTAGCTATTGATGATCCTCTGGATTTCTGCTGGGTCTGTTGTGACTTCACCTTTTTCTTTCTTAATTGCATGGGTTTGAGCCTTTCTTTCCTTTTTTCGATAATGTTAGCTAAAGGTTTATCAGTTGTATTTATTCTTTCACAAAACCAAGTCTTTGATTCATTCATTTTTTGTGTCATTCTCTTAGTCTCCATTGCATTGATTTCTGCTCTGATCTTTTTAATTTCTTCTCTTATGTGAGCTTTGGGTTTGTTAGTCTCTTTTTTTTCTATTAGTTTGAGGTTCTGCATTAGGTTATTTACCTGAGTTCTTTCTGTTTTCCTAATATGGGCATTCACTGCTATGAATTTCCCATGTAGAACTGCTTTCATTGTGTCCCATAGATTCCTGTATGTTGCACTGGTATTATCATTTACTTGTAGAAACTGTCTAATTTCTTCTTTAGTTTGCTCTGTGACCCATTGGTTGTTCAGGAGGGTGTTATTTAATTTCCGGGTGTTTGTGGGAGTTTTGCAGTTTCTCATGTTATTGATCTCCAATTTTATTGCACTATGGTCTGATAATATACAGGGGGTAACTTCAATTTTTTTACATTGACTTAGACATATCCTATGAGCTGGCATGTGGTCTGTTTTGGAATATGACCTGTGTGAAGCTGAAAAGAATGTGTATTCTGATTTTGTGGGGTAGAACACTCTGCAAATATCTATTAAGTCCATTTGTTCAATAGTTTGGTTCAGTTCTTGAATTTCATTGTTAATTTTTTGTCTAGATGATGTCTGTTTGTGATAGTGGGGTATTGAGGTCCCCCACTACAATTGTATTAGTGCTTATTTGGTTTTTCATGTCCATTAATATTTGTTTTGTATAGTTGGGGGCATTCATATTTGGTGCTTATATATTTAGAATTGTCATCTCTTCCTCTTGGATTGTTCCTTTCACAAGGATGTAGTGACCATCTTTGCCTCTCTTATTCAGTTTTGGTTTGAAATCTACTTTGTCTGGATATAAGATTGCGATGCCTGCTTTTTCCTGGGTTCCTGTTGTGTGGAGAGCCATTTTCCCTCCTTTTTTTTTTTCAGTCTATGAATTTCTTTTTGAGTTAGGCTTGTTTCTTTTATACAGCATATTCCTGGATTTTGCTTCTTAATCCATTCTGTCAGTCTACTTCTTTTGATTGGTGAATTGAGGCCATTAACATTCATAGTTACAATTGATAGATATTGACTCATCTTTGTCATGATGTTTTACTGCTGTTGACTCTTATTTCTTTTTCTCCATTTCCCTTTAGTTTCTTACCTTGCCCGGTGGCTTTCCTCTGTTGAGCCTCATGGATTTGTGACTTTCTTTGCCTTTTTCTAGGATATTGCTTAGAATTGTTTGGAGTGCTGGTTTGGTGTTCATGAAATTTCTCAGGTGTTCTTTGTCATGGAAGTTTCTAATTTCCCCACTGATTTTGAAAGATAATTTTGCAGGATACAACAGTCTAGGTTGAAACTTATTTTCTTTTAGGTCTTGAAATACTTCATTCCAGACTCTCCTTGAGTTGAGGGTTTGTGTTGAAAAATCTCCCATGATTCTGATGGGCCTTCCTTTATAGGTGTTTTGTTTCTTTTTCTAACTGCCTGTAGGATTTTGTTCTTCTGTTGGGTTTCTTGGATCTTGACTCTTATATGTCTAGGTGTAGATTTTTTTTTGATCATGGCTAGGTGGAGTTCCATATGCCTCAGTTATCTGTATGTCCAATTCTCCACCTCTGTATGGGAAGTTTTCTACTATTACTTCTGTGAACAGTTTTTTTCTGTCAATTGTACTTTCTCTGTTTTTTCGTGGACTCCTATCTGTCTTGTTACTCTTCTTTGCATCATCTAGCACCTGCTGAATTGATTTCTCATGGTCCCTTATTATTTTTAAGAAATCTCTGTTTCATGGTCCTTCACAGCAATCCTGTCTTCTATATCTGATATTCTATCTTCAGATTCTCTTAATGTGCTCTGCATGCCTTCAATGGAGTTTTTAATCTCCTGAATATCTGTTTGAATCTGTTTTATGGATTCCATTTATTTCTTATGTTGGGTGATCACGGTTTCCATTTCTTTCTTATGCTGGGCATTCATGGCTTCCAGCATGTTTCTGAGGTCATCTATTTTTTTTTTTTTATCAGTTTCTGTTCTAGAGCCTCTAATCATGTCTTACACTCTGCTCACCATCTCTGTAGTTATCTGGGGGATTATTTCTGCTTTGTATTTTTCTAGAGCCTCATTTGTCTGTTTTGTTACTTCCTGTGCTATCAGTTCACGGTGTCCAGATGGTTGATTATCAGACTTTTCCACCTCATTTCCTTCAGAGTTTGCCTTTTGTGGGGTGGAAATCTGATTTTGTGCCTTGCTTAAATGTCTTCTCATTTTTGTATTTGGTACTGTCCTTGGTTTAGTTCCTTGGTTGATATTTTGAAGTTACTTATTGTAAGTATCTTTGTTGATGTATTTAGAACCGTTATGGAATGATTGCTTCTCAGAGGTGACTTCCAGATATAGCTGGTCTTTAGGTTTTGAGTTTCTAATGGCTCTGAGGATATCTCATTTTCATTATACCAGAAAGGACAACTGATTAGATCAATCACAACACCTTAGCCCAATTGATACAATCAGCAACAGCATAGAATCAAATATATCTTAGGGAATGACAATTTGTGGTAGTTATTAATCTATTACCTTTAAAAATGAAGGACCTCCTTCAGGGTATGTTTGTGCTGTCACAATAGACAACGTGGGCAGCAGTGGGCAGTTATAAGTCAATGAGTCTCAGTAAGCTAGTCTCATACCCATGAGATTCAGACAGATTTCTGGCTGCAAGTCCCAAGTTGAGCTCCCTGTCTTCCTGCAGGGTTGCACTCTCCAAGATTCTATTGCAGGTTTCAGCTGCCTTTCCCCTGAAGAAAGTCCGGGTTCTGATGGGAGCTGATGATCCCTCCAAATTACCAAGCACAGTGGTCTGGTGTGCCTTTATTGCAGAGATTCTCTTTACTTTTCTAGTGGGCTTGTTTTCATTAGGGAGCCTGAGAGAGGCCCTCTCTCTCTTGTTTACATCTACAGCTCAGGACAATGGCTTTTATGTCCCCCTGTGCCTCTGCAGTGTGGAACCAACTAGCTGCACAGCAAGAAGGCCAGAGGCAAGGGTGGGGTTGGGGCCTGTTGTTGGAGGTGTCCACTCAGCCAAGCTGGTGGCTTGTGGGCGTGCCTAGGGGGGTCCTCCTCACCCTGTCTTTTTTTTTTTTTCTCCTCACCCTGTCTTGGTCACAATCCTGTCTTGGTTGCAAAGTGGTGGAGCAAGCTGGAGGAAGCAGGTCCCAGTCAGGCTGCAACTTCCCAGCCCCACTTGGGCCCACTTGGCCCTGCTTATCCAAGCTGGAAGCTGGTGGGCATCCAGGTGTAATATTTGTCTTGCTAAAACTCCCTGAAATTATAAGGGTTAAGTAAGAAATTTTTTAAAAAGATTAAGTTTAATTTTCAAAGGGAAAAAATGTAGAGTAAAACAGGTATTTCTTGGGAATTATGACAAAGGAAGAGAAAAGGTTCAGAAATTTTAGGAAAGTTTTTATTTTTCACATGAAATTGTTAATTTATAACAGCAATTCTCTTGGTTTGCAATTGAATGTTTCATGTTTCTATAGGTAAATTGTGCTCATCAGAAATATCAAGGTAACTTCAGCTAATTTATTCATGTAGATATGACAGTGTCTAGTTATAACTAGAATGCTTTTGCATGTGCACTGTGAAGGTCCCATAGCACAATCCATAGAAAGGTTAAAGTGTGTACAAGTCAGCTCTGTACTCAAAGAGCTTCACCTGAGTTTTGGGTAGGCTGGAAGAAAACCTTGGTAATACTCTTAAGACCTTTCAAGATTTTGCACCCCATACTTTCCATTCCCTCTTTACTTCCTTCATCCTTCTCATCCACACTGATATCTTGCAGAGAGCAAGCACATGCACCTTGACTTATTTATTTATTTCTATTTTGCATTTGTGCTTTTATTGCCTAGGTCACTCTTCTAAATACCTCACCATTGCTCACTCCTTCCCTCCTGTTAGAGTTTCGACCAAGTATTAGGAAAGTAGCAGGGGTTACTTTGACTTTATTTTTCCTGTGGCATTTACCCCCAACTTATACAATGAACACATATGATGTATTGATATATGGCTCAACCACTGTTTCACCATCTAAATTATGAGTTTTTTGAGGGAAGAACCTAGTCTGTTTTGTTTGTGCCTATATCTTCAGCAGCCAGAACAATGCCAGGCATGTAGTAGCAACTAATTTATATATATATATATATATATATATATATATATATATATATATATATTCACAAGAGCTTAATTGTTAATATGGATAATAATTACTAGATAAATTCATAGGAAATGCTTGGGTATGCGCCTATTCTCAAAATTCATTGTTTCAAAATTGCCCAAAGGAAAATATTGTCTCTGCCAGTGTTCTACCTGGCAAAGCACCTAATATATTGGATCCATTTGATTTATATTCATGTGGATATTATATTTCTGAGGGGAGATATGTCTTTAGCAGAGATGAAAGTGAGGATTTACATGAACAGAATTGGAATAGAAGGCTCTGACCTGAATTAAGATATAGGTAGATATATACACAAAATTTCCTGCAAGGGTGTTAGGATATTCTGGCAAGTGCAAATGCTTATGGTTAAAAAAAAAGTAGATATTTGGGAATTCACAAAACATAGTTAATGTGCTAATATTATCAGAATATTTTGGATTTGTGGCTTGTGTTAGTTCATTGACACCCTAATATTTATTAAGCATTTTTGTTTGCCAGGAATTCTAGGTGTTGAGGATTCAACCTTGACTGAACAGAATAAAAATCCCTGCTGTTATATACCTGAGGTTCTAGCTGGAGAAAATAAAATAAATGCCAAATCATGTTCATGGGAGGAGAAGCTGGGGAGAAAGTACAGTGAGGCAAGGGATTCAGAAGGTCGGGATTCTAAGTGTGGAGGCCAAGATTGCAATTTTCAGTCGAGAGCCAGGGCAACTCTCATTGACATGATGAGCAAAGCCTGAGGAGGTGTGGATGTGAGCTGCATTGAAATCTAGGGGCAGGGTAGAGGTAGTAGCAAACCAAAGGCCTTGATCCTGCTTCTCATTTTCAAGGATGAGCAAGGAAGCTAGCCTGGCAGGAGGCAGGAAACTGGAGCAGAGGAGGCAATCAGGGCAGCGATGCAGCGGGGAGCGGAAGATCTAGTAGCACCTGTGGGCCTTCAGGAAGATCTTGGGATCACTGAATAAGAAGGTAACATGGTGGATAGTTTGGAGCAGAGAGGACACATGAGGCAACTTGTATTTTAAGTGGATCCTAGTAATTGCTCTGCTAATTACAGAGCTGTGGGTTGTCTGGAGTGAGGATGGGCTTATCACCTCTAGTAGAAAACATTTTTAGTTAGACAAAATAATTTGCCATTTCACTTTTTAAACATATTCTTTGAATTCCCCAAAAGAGTCTTTTCAGATTTCAATGAAATGTTGCTTATTACCACTCACGCACATCTGCTAAGGTCTCAGAAATTCTCTTATCTTCATTGCTGCCATGGGACATCCGTTTTCAGGATTAGAAGGAGGGAAGTGGCTAACTAGTCATTTCTTCCACTGATTCTGTGCTGTCAAGTGAAGACCGTATTTATCTTATTGGATTCTAACTCACTTTTCTGTACCTTTCTTTATATTTTCTTTCTAATAAGGTGAAGGTAGAATGTATACAGAAGAGAAATCTTTCATAGATTTCCTATGATCCACTTATAATTTTAATGGTTATTTTAGATCTAGCATTCATGGTATCACAGAACTTATGTCACATATTAGCCAAAATGGTATTTTACCACTGTGCATTAAAACAACAATAAATTCTAGAAAATCCTAGGCAGGGCTTTATCTCACCCTGGTAGTTCTGAAAATTATGAGATACCCTTTCTTTTATACTTACATTACTCTCATAAATTGTTTAGCACTCTGGCCTAAATTTAGCTCAGATACTGCAAGTAATTTATGAAGAGATCATTATTTTAGAATCCAGATTGTGGCTTTCCCTGCTTAGAACTTACATGGGCTTGGGGAATTGAAATGGGTATGACATTTATAAAATGATGTATCTGTTCATCACTTTTTAATAAGGTTAGTAGTTTTTCAGAGCATGTCACTATGCCATTTAAGAGCGGCCATATACTGATTCAGTGTTCACAGACCACTGTTAAAAACTTGCATAATGCATCATTGATAAAATAATGAATACAGCACACCTGGTAATGAGTCACAATTTTCTTTGATCTCCAAGAAACACTTGGTTTAGAAATCTGAAACTTAAAAAAAAATTAATTCTAATAGTTTAATACAAAAGCTAAATGAGTAAAAAAAAAAAGACATACAGTGAGAAATTGCAATTGGTTTGTCAGCTCCTTGGTTCAAGTTATGTGAAATTATCATGTAATGCACAGTTGTTTAATTCAATTAATCAAATTAAAGTTGGCATCCACTCAGTATATTTTTGAATTATTAGGGAATGTTTGTTAATTGAGTTGTGATAATCCTAAAGAAATTTAAGGATTTAATTTAAGTAATTTAGAGATGGATTTCACTATAATTTCCTACTTTAAATTCTGTGATTTCTTTAGTATTTGGTTTGGTGCAATGGTCTTTCTCTTTAAAGAATTCTTTTTCTAAAAAATAGTCAAAATAAATCTTATTAGGAACTTCTCTGGAATCTACCCTCTCAATAAACTCAAACAGACTCTATGATTTCTTAAGTTGTGAATTAGGTGGAATAGATTCTTTTTGCTCTTTCTGTAATGAAAGAAAAGTGAAAATGCTCAGATTCACACAAAAAATCCATATAAAAGGTGAATAGCTTGGTTCTGTTTATCCACAGTGTCATCATTCCCAATGCCCATTGTTATTATTTCCTATGCCCACCCTTTGAATATTTAAAAATTCAGATCTATTTAAGATCTTACTGTTCTGAGCAGGAGCACGGGATTCACAACATTTCTAGAATGATAAATGGAACTGTCTTGAAGAATATGGCTCAGTATAAAAATGGCTTAGAGTTGTGGAGAAAATACTGAAATTCTATAGACAGATGCTTTTCTAATGGGATTTTCTATGAAGGCAATGAGAAAAAGGTTCATCTTCCTCCCAAGGAAATAAGATGCCAGGTCTATTTCTGACACTTTCCTGTGGTAATGCTGCAGAGATAGGAAATAGACTGAAGCTTTTTTTTCTGATTTGATTTGACTACTTTTGTCATTTACAATTCTATAGTTACTCTGTTTACCTGCCAGCTGTCCCTGGATATCCTGCCTTCCACGTGCTTGTCTAGGAAAATATGTCTGCATATGTCCGCTGTGTTAAGTGTGGACCTTTTAAAAATCTTTTGTTAAATAAATCAATAAGCTAGTAGGGATTGTCTTTTGGTAGAGAGATTGTGGTTTCAAAGCTTTGATTTCTGAGAAGATTCACTGAGATTTTCTTATTATTCTAAGAAAATGGGCATTTAGCCTTGCACAGATCATTGAGAAAATGAAGCACACTCTAAGCTTCAGCTATAAAAGTCAAAGAGAACATGAAATGTTGTCTGGGATTTTATTGTTGTGACTCACAGCTGCATAACAATCACCTTTGCAGAAAACAGAGCAGGTACTGGAAGAATGCCTCTCATTTAAAGATTCAACAGCTTCTGTGTTTTTGTTAGAAACAAACCCTGTTTAGGAGGTTAAACCATAGAGTGTACAGACACTGCATTGTTGGTGAAGCATATGTCTACCATTCAATAAGCTGTCTATTCATATTAATTTTGGGGGGAAGGCTGATGAAAGAATGAGTTTTAAAAAAGCATTTCTTGATTTGATTTCTTGGCAGTATAATAAGGTTATTTGGGATTAAATTAAATATTTTTTCTAATGCAATGATTCGCTCATTTTTTCATCAGATACTTATTACCTGTGATGTTCTAATGCTTGGTCAACATGGACAGTCAGTAAATTAGGTGGATATCATCCCTGACCTCATGGTGTTTATAATCTAATGAGCTGTGTTATAAGGATGAAACATGTAGATTACAAATGTGTAATCTGAAGTTTTCTTAATCTAGCCTCCGTGACCAAATTCTGGTTGATTAGTGTTTTGTTGAGCATTTTGTCAATTCTGAAGTATAGTTAGACATTTGTAGTATCTAAGGAACCTATAAATACAGATTTATTGACCTTAAACCAGACCATTAAAGCAGAATCTTTAGAATTGAGGTTTAGGTATTTTTAAGAAATTTTGCAGGTTTGGTTGATGAAGTTAAATTAGAATTCAGAAAGCACTATTCAAATATAGACAGATATTTGAAATTGCCATTATTGCAGATTTTGTTCACACCAATGCAAAAATAAATATCATAGACTATCTTTGGATGTCAGATAATTTTGTATAAAGAGTTCATCAATGAAAATAATGTCAGATGTTGGCCCTGCCTTATTATATCTCATATTATCATCTTCTAAGATCTAGCTATCATTTTGTGGTTTTTAACTCTTGAGCTTTCAGTAATTGGGTACTATTCCTTAGCTAATCTCATCACACTTCTTTTCCTCAGACTTTTTCTTGTAGCCAAAACAAACTGCAGATACAATTTCCCAGTGGAAACTTGAAGAGTTTATTTTCGTGGCTTCAAAATTTTCATTGGAATCAAAAGAACGTTGCTTCCTCTACTCACTTTTGCACTCATTGTTTAGTCCTCACCTATGTAACACAACCCTTATTCATGTACATATCAAGAGAGATTCAGTTTTTAGTTGTCCATGTGGAAGGAGTTTCAGACACAAGATTGCTGTATTCAAAAATTCTTCCTAATTTGCAATGCTGTTGGCCTCTTTTTCTTAGGCCTCTGGTACTTAATTCTGTAAAGTGAAGTTAACCTCTCTATGAGGTTCACAACTTTCCTCCCTGTAGGTCTATGTGGTTTAAAAGTAATTTATAAAGTAATTTATAAAGAAGTGATGTTTATTTTGCTCATGATTCGGTGGGCTGCAGTTCCAAATGCACGGCATTAGCCTGTGGTCAGCATCTGGTGAAGGCCTTGTGGTGGATTATGACATGGTGGAGGGTATCATATGTGGCACAGAGTAAGCTCATCAGAAAGCTTGATTTTATATTAAAAAAAATGCCATTCCAGTGGTAACCCCTTAATTCATCAATTCATGAACTATGCAGACCTCACATGACCCACTCACCCCTTGAAGTCCCCCCTCCAACTATATTAACATGAATTTGAAGATTAAGTTTCTAACACATGGAATTTAAAGGACACAACTAAAAACCATAAGTCTATATTACTAGATTCTGCCAATAAGCTGGGCCAGATGATCAGAGTTGGGAGAGAACTCACCCAGATTCTACCAAATGCTCGCAATGTTCTCCAGGAACTATTTATTTTAGAATTCATGACCTTGCCGAAACTGCAAGCTGTTCTAACTAGCAGCAAGTAACCTTGGCTGTGGTTTCAAGTGAGGATGAGAGATCCTGAGCCAATATACCTTCCCCCAGGATGGGCAGGGAGTGCATCCTATCATCTTTTCTGTGATCAGAAATATGTTTTATTGCCTCAGAATGGCACAGACTGGACCCCACTTGCCTATACAATGCAGAGAATTGATGATTCAGAAAAAAGAGATTGAAGCAGAGTATGTCCAGCAAACTTCTGAGCTGGGCAAACCTAACTTTGCATACATTTTCCTAGTTGGGTAGAGTTGAAGTTTCAAGAAAGAACCACAAGCTGTTTTTGAACCATGAAGAGAGAATTAGAATTTCTATTTCTATTTTTAAGAATGATCAACTGGGAAATAAAATCCATGTCTTATGTCTTTAGTCTCAGCCACTGTCCTCCTGTAGTAGCTTGAGACCCCATGTTAGGACCACTTACTTGAATCCATTAACTACAAAAACCAAATGAGATAATAATAATAATAGATTATTTGTTATTGTTTTATACCACAGATTTTGGTGATTTGTTGTATATCTGAATATAATTTCTCTCTCTCTCTCTCTCTCTCTCTCTCTCCCCCTCCTACCCATACTCCCTCATTCCTTTGTAAATTTAATTGTTATTACTAAAGGAAACCAGATTTCTTCTATTTTGTCATCTCTTACTGTCTTGAGTGTGCCACTTTTTGGTTTACCTAAGTCTTACTGAGTGAAGAGGAACTGTTTCAGGATGCACAAAAATATGTAATGTAGTTAATGCATAAAAGCAATAAAATTTCTTTTATTTTTAATAATTTTATTAGAACATTTAAAAAGAGGGAAACATAAACATAAACTTAATAGGATATTGACCTTGTGTTTGTAAGAGTGGTGCATAAATGTCTGATTTAAGAGAAGTGGTTGCCATTCTTAGGGAGTTCTCATGGTGCTTATCAGGAATTTTTTATGGCATTTTACTCTTCATGTGCTTCATTCTTGAAAATAGTTGTCACAAATGCACATAGTCCCAAAATGTGATGACATGAATAACGCGTGATTATGAAGTAAAGAATTTTTTATGCAGTACATAATGATTACACTCATTGTGAGGAGTTAGTGATCCCTTTTGCAAAAGAGCTATCTCCTTGGTTCCTATTATCTGTCTTTTATTTTTCCCTCTAACCTATCAATATTTTGAGTTTCTCATGTAAGAGAAACCATGTAATATTTAAGGTGTGTATCTGATTTATTTATTTCATTTTGGCCATAAGGTACATATACTTTCTTACAAAAATTTTGGGCAATATGTCTATAAAAGTCTAGCAGAGAGACATGATCAAATTTTTCTTTGAGTTGAATATCTGTTTGCAACTCTATAAGTTCCATTTGAAAATTTCCAGGAAATGTATTTGTATGAACTGAGAATAGATCTTAAATATACTTATGCATGCGTGCTTAGGTTGAAATACTATTGTCTATAATTGCTCTGTGTTACTCGCCCACTAGCACAAGTTCGTGTGACAGTTAAGATGAACATGTATCAGTTTGAGTGGCTTGGAAGGCACATAGGGGTTAGTGAAGGACATGTCTCAGTGCATCTTGGTGGGAAAAGGAGGTGCCAACTTGGGTACTATGTATGGTCCTTTCCCCTTTCCTGTCTTGCACCATTCCCCTGCGCTGTTTCTTGGACATCAAACTGCACCATGTCCTTCCACCATGGTGTTTCTCCATTGGAGCCAATCAACCAACCCTGGACTGAATATCCTCGAACTGTGAGCCAAATTAAGCCTCTTCTCTAAGTTGTGGGTATCATGTATTGTGTCTCAGCCACAGGAAAGCTGACCAATACACACGTAATGCCTGATACATGGGGTTCCATTCAGCTGCCTTGTGTGCGGCAGGCACAGGAGGTGGAGTTAGCATCGCATCACAGCCTCCGCTATACAGCAATCTGGTGTCGCCGAGCAGTCCAGGTTGGAGCACTGTGCAACCAAGTCAGGATAAATATGCTAGCAATCACCTAATAATGTCAAAAGTTTGCGGGTCTGCGTTACTAGCTGTGCAGGGCTGCATGAGACCTGCGGGTCACTGGTTGGACATGCTTGAGAGCCAAAATATTGGAACTGTAATCCCAATGTTGTTGAATGTGCACTGGGGATTTAAAAAAAATAAAATACGTGTGAAATTATTTTTAAAATGATAAAAATCCCCAACTATGTAAAATTTAGGAGTATGAACTCTGAATCATTGTGTTTAATTGGTGCAGGCTAAAAAATCAAATTGAAGCATTTTTTGCTTGCCAGTTGTGTATTGTTATATATAAAAAGTCAAAATTAATAATCATTATTCCTGAAATTCATATATGATAATGGAAATGGTAGCATAAAAGTGGTAAAATATTCATAGAATATTTAATAATTTTTCTAGGCACTATTTTAGGAACAGCTATCCAATAGGAATAAATGAAAATTTATTATTTTTAGTCTTGGAAAGCACTACTTGGTGAAAATTTATAAAGAGTAATATATATTTTGGTCTCTATCAACCAAGGAAAATTTTATAAAACTTCTTTTCTTTCAGACTAGTCTTTATATTAACTTTAAACTGATTAGTCTCTTGATATTAATTCCATTCCTAAAAACTGACTTAATTATGCAGCTATTGCTTATGCTGTGGGTTGTGAATTCTTTCTTTCTTTCACAACTTATCAGGCTTGGTCTGATCTATTTTCAAAGAAAAGTTCTATAAAAGTATCTAAGCAAGAAACAGAGGAGAAGCAAGTTTGAATTAATGACTGGAATTAATGAGGCTGAAGAAAGGCTTTGCTCTTATTTGGCTTATTAGCATAACTTGTAATCGACCTAAACAATTACTTCTGATATCAGTCGTCTTATATTTTCAGCATCTTCCTGCAGTCTGACAACTGCCCGGCAATTAGTTTTTGATCTTTTGGCTTGAATTGCCATTGTTGTTCATTAATGCTTAAGCTAAGCACCAATAGCTACAGTGAGTCTTCTTCTCTGAAGCTCTCTTTTATAAACATTTAAATCACATTTATAGGAGAAAACATCAACACGTCAAGTTGCAAGTTTATTAACACATTGGAATGCTCATGTTGGACCAGCAACACAAAAAATTGCAGCAGTATTTCTAGGACAAAGCTTTGGGTGACACAAATGCTCGCTTTTCATTTAATTGAGCTGAATATAAAGCTGATTTAGAATGCTATTTTTATTATTTGAGTAGCCTACATCTTTAATTATCTAATTTCCATTGTGTGATGGCCCAGAGCAAAGTGCTTACTTGGAGATGAGCAATTTGTGGTCACAGATGGATTTGGATTGAAACAACTGGTCTCCCGTGACCTCCTAAGGTTCTGCTGTCCACCTGAGAGACTGCAAGTGCAGCTCAGCATAGCTAACCCTCAGGTCGCAACATGTCTGAGTGGCTGTGAACATTTAAATTAAAGCTATCTTTTCTTTCTCTTTTTATAAAAGTTGTATTAGTATATGTCTTCAATACATAAGGAATGTATCCATCATGGGGAATTGGTACATATACATATCAAGTCTTGATCCTTTTTGCTCTCAGTAGAAGTTATCCCTCTTGGATCTCTAAGACTGTCATAAAGTCTGTCATTTCAAAAGAGTGGTTTAACTCTGTGGTTAACTTCCTGTTCTTTCCTGTGTTTTTCTTAAATAATTATTTGCCAATTAATTTGCTTATCATTCTTACTCGATAGCTTTTTGATAAAATGTAAATACTCCATTTACTATAATAATCAAAAGAAAAGGCCAGAAATGTCATGTGCTGTTCTACTCATTTCTGCTGAGATGTGGGTTCTAAATATTGCCACACGTGTATATTCAGAACTCCCAGCACAAAATTTCAAAAAGGACAAAAGTCATATTCCCACTGACAGTATAATTGATGGATGATTGACTATATCTTGGCAAGAAAGAAAACCTTATGCACACAATAAGATACAATTTAGCACGAATAATTATAGACGCTTATATTTCAACAATCAAAGTCAATCATACATGTCAAGAAGTGGAGAATCCAAGCTTGGCAAAAGTTCATATGCAAAATATCTTGGAATTTTTAATCATCTGTAAGCTTGTCATGATCCAAAGATGCAGAAGAAAAAAATATCTAGTAAAATCAAATGTGCTGATCATGGCTAATAAAAATATCTGCTTTTACTACTTATTGGTTTTGAGCCTTTTTGCTCCTTTCTGTTGTAAAATAAGCATGATAAATATTAGTTTAATATTATAAATATTGTTTAATACTAATATGTTCATGAATATTTGAATCCTTTTTACATAATATTACATACTGGGCACCAAAATTTTAAGACATGATACATAATTTTGACAGGCACATTTTTTTTTATTAAATTCATTTATTGGTACATTGTAGGTATACAACACAATTACATTTCTCATTGAGAATTGTACCTTTACATAATGCATCTTGGTTCTTATTTTTTCCCCATTCCTAGCCCTCCCTTCACCCCTTCCACCCTTCCCTATTTACAAAGACTTTGTTTCCATTTTTTCCATTTCTCAGCATTTTTCTTTCCCTTCTTTCCTTTCCCCTGCCCCTCCCACTACCCCTACCCCTTTGGACTTTTTCTTCCTATTTTACATTTTCGATTATTCATTCTAATCATTGGTACATTTTAGGTATACAATATGACATTCATCATTGGAAATTTGCACCTTTACATAGTCTCTCTTGGTTCTTATTTTTCACCCTTGCCCAGCCCTCCCTTCAACCCCTCCATTCCTCCCTATTGACAAAGATTTTGTTCCTATTTTTCCATTTTCTCATATTAATCCCATTCCTTTCTATCCTTTCCCCTAGCCCTCCCACTTCCTTCCCCTTTGCCCCTTTTCTTCCTATTTCACATTACCTATTATACATTTAGTCCTTATTTACACTTTCAGTTTCTCACACCAGAGAAACTATTCGGTATTTATTCATGTGTGTCCTATTTATTTCACTTAAGAGTATCACCTCAATGTGCATCCACTTAGCTATAAATGTCTCTAATTTCTCATTTTTTATGGCTGAGTAGTACTCCATTTTGTAAAAAAACCCACATTTTCTTTATCCAGTCTCCAGTTGATGGGCATTTAGGCTGTTTCCAAGTTTTAGCTACTACAAACTGTGCTGTTATGAACATGGGTGCACCTATATCACTGTGGTATGATTCTTTTATTTCTTTGGGGAAGATCCCCAGAAGTGGAATAGCAGGGTCAAATGGGACTTCCAGTCCTAGTTCTTTGAGGTATCTCCATACTGATTTCCACAGTGGTTGCATCAGTCTACACTCCCACCAGCAGTGGAGCAGGGTTCCTCTTTCCCCACAGCCCCACCAGCATTTGTTATTGGTTCATTTCATGATAGCAGCCATTCTTTGTGGAGTGAAGTGGAATCTCAGCGTTGTTTTCATTTGCATCTCTTGAATGACCAATGATGTTGAACATTTTTTCATGTATTTATTTGCTATTTCTACTTCTTTGTCTGAGTAATGTCTGTTCATTTCAGATGCCCATTTTTGGATTGGGTCTTTAAATCGGGGTGGTCTGATCTTTTTAAGTTCTTTATAGATTCCAGATAGTAGACCTTTGTCTGAGGAAGAGCAGGTGAAGATTTTTTCCCACATTGTGGGTTGTCTCTTCACACTGCTGGTGGTTTCTCTTGCTGTGCAGAAGCCTTTTAATAAGAAGAGATCCCACTTGTTGATTGTTTGTGGTAGTTCACGGGCAACTGAGGTTTTGTTCATAAAATCTTTCCCTACACCGATGTCTTCAAGGGTTCTACCTAACCTCTGTTCCAACTGGTTCAGAGTTTCTATTTTAATATTTAGATCTTTAATCCATTTTGATTTTAGTTTAGTGCATGGTGAGAGATATAGGTCTAGTTTTTAATCTTTGGCAAGTTGAAGCCCAATTTGTCCAGCACCATTTATTAAAGAGGCTATCTTTCTTCCAGTGACAGTGTTTGGCTCCTTTGTCAAAGATGAGATGGCTGAGTGTGTCTGACGTTGTTTCTGCATCTTCTCATCTGTTCCACTGGTCCTCAAGTCTGTTTCTTTGCCAGTACCATGCTGTTTTTATCACAGTAGCTTTGTAGTAGAGTTTCAGGTTGGGGATTGTGATACCCCCTGCCATGTCTCTGTTACCTAGAATTGCTTTTGCTATTCTGGGTCTCTTCTTGTTCCAAATGAATTTTTGGATTGTTTTCTCAAGGTCTATGAAGTATGCTGCTGGGATCTCAGTTGGAATTGCATTAAATCTAGATAGCAGTTTCGGAAGTATGGCCATTTTCACTATATTAATCCTTCCTACCCAGGAGCAGGGGATGTCTGTCCATTTTCTGATATCATCTTCAATCTCTCTTTTCAGAGTGCCATAGTTTTCAGAGAAGAGGTCTTTGATTTCTTTTGTTAGGATGATTCCTAGGTATTTCAGTTTTTTGGATGCTATTGTGAAAGGAATTATTTGCCCTATTTCTCTCTCAGTGAGTCTGTCATTGGTGTAGAGGAACTCTATTTATTTTTGTGTGTTGACCTTGTAACCAGGTACTTGACTGAATTTGGTTATTAAGTCTAGAAGACTTTTGGTGGAGTTCCTGGGGTCTTCTATACAGACTGCAAATAATGACAATTTGACTTCTTCATTACCTATCCTTATTCCTTTTATTTCTTTCTTTTGTCTAATTGCCATGGCTAATGTTTCCAGAACTATATTGAACAAGAGTGGTGATAGTGGACATCCTTGTCTTGTTCCTGATTTTAGTGTGAAGGATTTCAGTTTTTGACCATTTAGTATGATATTGGCTGTTGGTTTTTCAGAGATGGCTTCTATCAGTTTGAGGTAGAGACCATCTATTCCAATTTTTTGTAGGGTTTTTATCATAAATGCATGTTGGATTTTGTCAAATGCTTTTTCTGCATCTATGGAGATAATCATATGGATTTTGTCCTTGGCTCTATTGATATAGTGTATTACATTGATTGATTTTCATTTATTGAACCATCCCTGCATCCCTGGGATGAATCCCACTTGATCAGGGTGTATGATCTTCTTGATGATCTTCTGCATTCTGTTTGCCATTATCTTATTAAGGATTTTTGCATCCATGTTCATTAGTGAGATTGGCCTGTACATCACTTTTTCAGTGGGGTCTTTCACTGCTTTGGGGATCAAGGTGATGCTTGCTTCCAGGAATGAATTTGGGAGTATTGCTTCCCTTTCAATTTCATTGAAGAGTTTAAACAGTAGTGGTAACAGTTCCTCTCTAAATGTCTTGTAGAATTCAGCTGTGAAGCCATCAGGGCCTGGGCTTTTCTTAGTTGATAAGTTTTTAATTACATTTTCAATTTCATTGGTTGATATTGGGTTGTTCAGAATTTTTAGGTCTTCTTTTTTCAACTTTGGTAATTCATATGTATCTAGGAATCTGTCCATTTCTTCTATGTTGTTCATCTTATTGGTGTATAGGTTCTGGA
Organism: Heterocephalus glaber; assembly: GCF_053883595.1. Taxonomy (NCBI): domain Eukaryota; kingdom Metazoa; phylum Chordata; class Mammalia; order Rodentia; family Bathyergidae; genus Heterocephalus; species Heterocephalus glaber. The sequence goes on along the minus strand of NW_028258156.1, from coordinate 16,451,294 downwards.
AGTAGGTATTGATGATCCTCTGGATTTCTGCTGGGTCTGTTGTCATTTCACCCTTTTCATTCCTAATTGCATGCATTTGGGCCTTTTCTTTCCTTTTTCTGACAAGGTTGGCTAAAGGTTTGTCAATTTTGTTGATTCTTTCAAAGAACCAACTCTTGGCTTCATTGATTTTTTTGTATCATTCTCTTAGTCTCCATTGCATTCATTTCTCCTCTGATCTTTATAATTTCCTCCCTTGTATGAGCTTTGGGGTTGTCCTGCTCTTCTTTTTCTAGAAGCTTGAGGTTCAGCATCAGGTTGTTTACTTGGGCTCATTCTGTTTTCCTAATATGCCTATTCACTGCTATGAATTTCCCTCATAAGACTGCTTTCATTGTGTCCCATAGATTCCAATATGTTGTATTGTGATTGTCATTTAATTGAAGGAACTGTCTGATTTCTTCTTTAATTTCCTCTGTGACCCATTGGTTATTCAGAAGTGAGTTGTTCAATTTCCACATGTGTATGAAATTTTTTGAGTTTCTTTTGCTATGGATCTCCAATTTCATCACACTATGGTCTGATAATATGTAGGGGATAACTTCAATTCCTTTGCACTTACTTAAACATATTCTATGTGTGAGTATGTGGTCTATCTTTGAGAATGACCCATGTGCAGCTGAGAAGAATGTGTATTCTGATTTTGTGGGATGGAAGACTTTGTAAACGTCTGTTAAGTTCATTTGTTCAAGAGTTCGAATGAGTTCTAGTATTTCATTACTTATATTTTGTCTAGTTGATCTATCTCTTTGTGACAGTGGGGTGTTGAGGTCCCCCACTACAATTGTATTAGTGCATGTATGACTCTTTATGTCCGTCAGTATTTGTTTTATATAGTTGGGCACACTAGTGTTTGGTGCATAGATATTTATGATTGTCATCTCTTCCTCTTGGAGTCTTCCCTTTACAAGGATGTAGTGTCCTTCTTCATCTCTCTTAATCAGTGTTGGTTTGAAATGTATTTGATCTGCAAAGAGGATAGCTACTCCTGCTTTTTTTCGAGTTCCTGTCACATGGAGTATTGTTTTCCACCCTTTAACTTTCAGTCTATGAGTTTCCTTTTGAATTAAGTGTGTTTCTTGTATGCAGCATATTGTTGGATTGTGCTTCTTGGCCCATTCTGCCAGTCTATTTCTTTTGATTGGTGAATTGAGACCATTAACATTGATGGTTATAACTGAAACATATTGACTTGTCATTGCCATGACTTTTTATTTTTGTTGGGTTCTCCCCCTTTACATTTAATTTCTTGTCATGCCAGATAGGTTCATTCTGCTTTGCTTCCTGGGGTTGTGATCCTCAATGTCTGTTCCTAGGATATTGTGTAAAATTCTTTGGAGTGCTGGTTTGGTATTCACAAAGTTCCTAAGGTGCTCTTTGTCATGAAAGTATCTTATTTCTCCATCAATTTTGAAAAATAGCTTTGTAGGGTACATCAATCTGGGTTGGAGGCTGTTTTCTTTTAGGGCTTGGAATATGTCACTCCAAGCTCTTCTTGCCTTGATGGTTTGTGTTGAGATGTCTGCTGTGATTCTGATGGGCTTTCCTTTGTATGTGATTTGTTTCTTTTCTCTGACTGCTTGGAGAACTTTGTTCTTCTGTTGTGTTTCCGCAATCCTAACTATTATATGCCTATGTGTAGATTTTTTTTGATCAAAGCTATTTGGAGTCCTATATGCCTCACTTATCTGTATGTCAAGTTCTTTTCACCTGCTTGGGAAGTTTTCTGCCATTATTTCTGTGAAGAGATTTTTTATGTCATCTCCACTCTCTCCTGTTTCTTCATTGAGCCCAATCAGTCTTATGCTATTCTTCTTTGCATCATCTAGCAGCTGCTGGATTGATTTCTCATTTTCCCTTATAATTTTGAAGCAATTTTTCTTTTCCTGGTCACTAATTGCAATCTTATCTTCTATATCTGAAATTCTGTCCTCACATCGGCTCATTCTGCTGTGTAGACTTTCAGTGTAGTTTTTCATCTGGAAATCTATTTGCATCAGTTTTATGGATTCTATTTGTTTCTTATTTTGGGATTCCATCATGTTCCTGAGCTCCTCTCTAGATTTATTAATCATGTCTTGCACTAGGGGCACAATTCCTCCTGTTATCTGAGAAATTATTTCTGATTTCATTTTTTCCAGATCCCCTTTTGTTGCCAGTTCAGTGGGTCCAGGTGGTTGAGTATCAGAGCGTTCCATCTCATTTCCCTTTGGGGTTGCTGTAGGTGATCTGGAAGTCTGGTTTTCAGACTTATTTATGTGTTTTCTCATTTCAACTGGGGCAGGGGCTGTTAGCACCTGCACGTATTACCTCTTCTGAGCTGGGAGAGGTGGGACAGGGGCTGGGAGCAGCAGTGGGAATGGTGACCCAAAAGCCCTTTCCTGTGTGCTAGGAGCAGCAGGAGGGATGGTGTCCAGGAAGCCCCTTCCTTTGGACCAGGAGCAGTGGGATGGTGGCTCAGAAGCCCCTACCTCTGGGCCGGGAGTGGTGGGAGGGATGTTGGCCTGGAAGCCCCTTCCTCTGGGCCAAGAGCACCGAGACAGAAGGTGGCCCAGAAGGCCGTTCCTCTGGGGTGCGAGCAGTGGGAGGGATGGTGACTGGGAAGCCCCTACCTCTGGGCCGGGAGCAGCGGGACTCAGTACTTTGGTCTGGTGGTCTGGTGTCCTCTGTGTCTTTGTAGTGTGGAACCAGGTGGCTGCCTGTCTGCAGCGGGGTGATTCGGCATGTTCTGTGCGACTCAGGACCTCAGTAGTGCATGGGTAGACCTGCCTGTCTGCAGCGGGGTGATTCGGCATCTTCTGCCCAACTTGGGACCTCGGTAGGGCAGACAGGCACATTTTTAGGAAGGATTTGGTACATTCACTGAAATACTGAGTGCCAAATCCCTCCAAATTAATTCATAAATTAAATTGCTCACAAGAAAAAATGCATTTTTATAAGAATTTGATAAGTTGTTTACAAGTTCATTTAGAAAATTTTAAGTGCTCAAAATCTTTTCCATGTTTTTCAAGAGGAGTCAGAAAAGTGGAAGAAAATATAGTAGAAAATTGATCCACTCTCATGTGAGATTAAACTAGACTTCAAATAGCAATAAGTCTGATAGGGACAAATGCTGGTTCATTTGGAGAATAAAGGTTATATTCCTTCCTAATTCTTTGAATTTAAAAACAAAGCCATGGGAAACATAGGTGATATTAAACATTGGTGCAGAGATTTTACTTATATCAAAGAAATCCTTAAGGTGCACACAAACATCTTTACTTCAAACACTGTATGCTTTTCATTTATTACCATATCATAATTTATTTAAATAGAACTCTATGTCTAATCATTGTTCTTTCTATATTACAAGCAATGTTAAAATGAATATCCTTACAACTGAACAAGTGGTGTATATAATATGTTAAAGTGCAAAAGAGTATGATGTGCTCCCAATTTTAGAAAATAAAACAGTCACATCTATCTTCTGGAAGATTCAACTTGATATGTTAATGAAATTTTTAATTGTGCTTCTGCTTTGGATAGAAATTGGATTTGTGAAGTGGAGAGAGTTATCAGTTTATTGTACATGAAATTGTATAGTATGATTTCTTGTGCATATTATGTATTAAGATATTTATTAGACAATTAAAATTGGATGTCTGAAATGGAAATGAGGAGAACATGCAACAGAGCATTGTGGATGTAGTAGCCTTATTTTTAAAGAAAATAGAATTCATGCATATACAATTTGAACCCACAAGGGACCAGAACAAAAGAACTATGAATTAAAAGAAAAGGGGAATAAAATAATGAAAATTTTCTAATTCATTCTGGTGATTTTCTAAATTAGCTAAAATTAGATTCAGATCCAGGAAGTATCCAATTAACATTTCATGAAAACATTATGTAAACCAATAAAAAAATCTATATATGTTTTATGTCAACATTTTAATTGTTAAAACCATATTCTCTCTTTCCTTTCTGTTAAAATTCCTGTAACTTTTTTAGTGTACAAAATAGTGACTATAAATTTCTAAAAAGTACCTGGTTAACATGTGTTTGAGAAACAAAGCAAAACAAAACAAATCCCAAACAAAATTAAATAAGATAATGTCTGATTGTACTGAATATTTCAGATATACATTATGACAATTACTGGAAACAGTATAAAATTATCAGTTCTACCATCAACAGTCAGGAGTCTGGATTTCAATTTATATAAAATGTACCTTTCAGATAATGTGGTTTTAATTAAAATTTACATCAAATGATTAAGAATATTATTTATCTTAAAAATTTAAGCATCATTTTTTGAGGTTTTCAAAAAAATAGCAAATGGATAAAAAAAGAGATTTCAATTATCCCATGTATAAATGTGTGTACAAAGTATCCCCAGATAATCAAAGTGAAGAGACATTTAATCAGCATTCTTTATTTTCATGTGCTAGTTGTAGCAAGACTATCCAAAGCAAAGAATGTAAGAAATGATAAATAGGCCCAAAAGAAAATGAGGATTTTTATAAATATAGATGTTATTCCCCAAACAGCAATGGATATTGTGGTATGCTAATAATATTTTACAAATGAAATGCAAGGCCATCTAATTAGTTGGGTCTTCTTCAAATAATTGCAAGACTCAAGCTGTGAAATGTTTCTTCTTCCCAATGAAGACCCCCTGGATCATCCCACTTTAACACTATATTCATCTACCACCCTTCATCTGTGTTCTTCCTCTGCTTCATGTTCCATTTTCTTACATTTATTACCTTCTAAACTGTCCTATACTTATTTGTAATCCCAATTGTGTCTGTCTCTCCTATTAGAGAGCTCAAGTTCCAAAGAACAGCACTTTTGATTTGTTCTTCTCTGTACTGTATACCAGGAATGTGGAATAATGCTGGCTTGTAATAAGCAGTCAGGGAATGGGTGTGACAACTGAAAGTATACAGAAATTCCTGGCCATAAAAGCAAAGCATGGCAATGAATTATTAGGCAAGGCTGGAGAGTCAACTCTCATGGATTTAAAAGCATCCTTAATAGGCTGAGTAGAGGAATAGATTAATTAAAAGTTTAGAATGTATAAAATATATATGAAGTACCTCTGTGGTAAAACACATTAATTCAAGTGTATGATTGTATTAATTATTAAAATCACAATGCTTTAGCATTACTATTATAAGTATTAAGTAAGACACCCAATTTGCTTTCTCTAAACAACATGTTTGTTTTCTCTCTGGTTATGTGTACATAGATGTAGATACTTCCCTTAATATCTGCAGACTTGGGTAGATGTTGCATCTAATACTTTTCACAACTGTGCTTTCAATGTTCTTTACCATCTGCCTTTTCAGCTACCCTCTCCTAGGACCACATTTTGGAGCTTACCAACATCTGTAAAGCCTTTACTTTTGATGAAATCAATCTCAACATTTAGGTTTCTGACCATAACTTCCAATCTTTCTGTCAAACTCAGTCATTCAGGCATTATGTGCATTTAATTTAATCTCTGTTTATCTCTTTCTCTCTCTCTCTCTCCCCCTTTCCCTCCCCCCTCTTCCTTCTAAATAGTGTTAATAATAATTCCATACTAAAAATCATATGAAACCTATGCTACTGTGCAAGTTGTATTGAGTTTAATCCTCACAATTCTGTAAGGAGGTTTTGTGTTGTCTTCATTATACATATGAACAGAAACTGAAAGAAAATATGGTTAAATTTTTTGCTCAAGGCCACACACCTGAAAGTTAGCTCTGGAGCCCCAAACTCAGGGTCCAGAGCTCCCAGTTCAACCATAGTTACCTGCCCTCAGCCCTGCCCTGAAACTGCTCTTGCAAGTTGTATGTTGCAAAATGGAGTGAGGATTTATTCTTCAGGGGAGATGAGTGATAAGTTATGATCTCCAAACTCAACTGGGCTCTCAAATTATGTCCGAAGTTTCCTGGTTGATGAGCTCTACCATTCTTTAAAGCAACTTTATCAAGTTTTTGTATGTTCCTCTAATTTTATCCCCTATCTCCTTTATTGTCAAATATAGCAATAACATTTTTATTAATCATTCTTCAAAACATACTAAATCTATTTCCTATACGTGTCTTTTAATTGCAGTGTTTTTGTTTATCTTAATATTTTTTCTTGATATATGTTTGTAGTACATATGATTATATTCATCGTGGGGAATTGGTACATATACATAACACATCTGAATTCTTTTTTATTTCCCTTTCCCCACCCTTTTCTTCTCCCTTACTATAGCTCCAGATCCTCTTCCTAGTTGCAAAAAATCTGTCTCCATATTTCCTATTGTCTATCTTTTATCTTACTGTTTAAATTATTTATACTTAGGGCTTCTCACAGAAGAGAAGCCATGTAATATGGAAGCTTGTGTGTCTGATTTATTTCATGTAACATTATGGTGTCAAGGTGCATCCATTTACTTCCAAATGACTCAAACTCATCTTTCTTATGGCAGCATATACTTGTTTGTGTATAAACACCACATTTTCTTTACCTATTCACCTGGTAATGGACATATAGGTCACTTCCAAGATTTAGTTATTACGAGTTGTGCTACTGAAAGATGGTTATGAATGTATCACTCTAACGTGATGTTTTTAATGCTTTCAGAAAGATGCATAGTAGGGAAATAGCTGGACTAAATGGAATTTCTACTTTTAGTCTCTTAAGGTATCTCCCTAGTGATTTCCATGGGGGTTACATTCCCAAAACAATGTAGAGAGATCCTCCCCCCCCCCACGATCACTAGCACTTGTTATTATTTGATTTCTTGGTGATAGCCATTCTTTCTGGAGTAAGATGGAACTTCAATGTTGATTTAAATTTCCATTTCTTTAATGGCTAGAGATGTAGAACATTTTTTCCCTATGTATTTATTGGCCTTTGTACTTCTGAGAAATGTCCATTCATTTCAGTTGCCCATTTATTGAGTCTTTTATTTTTGAAGGTCTAATTTTTTGAGTTCTTTATATATTCTAGATATTAGACTTCTGTCAGAACAATACTTGGAAAAAATATTTCCCATCCTGTAGGTTGTCTCATTATTGATTTTTCCTTTGCAGTGCAAAAGATTTTCAATTTTATAAGCTTTTGCTTGGTGATCCTAGCTGTTATTTCTTGTTCAATTGAAGTTCTGTTGAGAAAGTCCATACCTATGCCTGAGTCTTCAAGAATTTTACCTACTTTGTCTTCTGGGAGATTAAATGATTCTGTTTTAATATTTAGGTCTTTGATCCAGTTTGATTTTATGTTGGTACAAGGTAGTTTTTAATAAAAAAAGAAATCTCATAAAAAACTAATGAGAATAAAAATAGTTAAAACACTATGTATCATTATCTTCAAAGTAATTAGTCATTGTAGAAGACAGAAACCAAAAAAATTCTTACAAAAAAGAAACAGATAATATCATATAACTTTTTCAACAAAATAGTGTATGATATTTTAAATGATTTGTTGCATTCTGTTTGCCAGTATCTTGTTTAGAACTCTTGTATCTATGATCATTAAGGAGATTGGCCTGTAGTCTTCTTTTTTAGTTTGATCTCTGTCTGCTTATGGAATAAAGGTAATGCTAGCTTCCAGGAATGAGTTTTGCAATGCTCCTTCCCTGTCAATTTCCACCAGAGAAGATATATATATATATATATATATATATATATGCATATATAATTAATTAGTATATGTTTGTGGTACATAATGAATACATTCATCATGGGAAATATATATATATATCATCTTGATCCTTTTATTTTCCTTTCCCCTCTTTTCCCTTCTGTCTGCAGTTGCTTCCAAGATTCCTTTTCCATCTCCTCAGAGTCTATCTCCCTGTTTCCTATTATTTTTCATTTTGCTCTTTAAATTATTTTTACTTTACATTTCTCATATAAGAGAAGCCATGTGATATTTAACCTTCTGTTTCTGATCAAAACAACAAAGACATCATATTTTGGCTTATTCTGTGATGCAGTTAATCTAAAGAATCATTTCATTAGTATTGACTGTTCTTCCGGACAGAGAGTGGAACAGAAACAGAATTTTTACTTTTCTGGAAGTCCAGCATGAGCTTTTCTAACGTTCTAACTATTAAGAGGTTTAAAAGATGTGCAGTTTTTCAACTGTTAAGCACAGGGCGAAATGAAAACCTCTGAAGGGAGAAAGTGAAACGATCTGGGTAACATTACTTTCGAGAGTGAAAATAAACTTCACATTTATTTCCTTGAAACAGAATTCCTGAAAAAGAACATATACTAATAGATAATCACCAGTTCAGTCTGGTCTTTAACAATGCACTTAACTTATTCTGAGAAGGGTGCCAGTAACAGGTCAAGCATCTCTTTGAGAGCCATAAACTACTTACATGACATCTTTTCTGTAAAGCCCCTATTGTTTTCCTAGATTTAAATGGGTGGATTTTATGGTATGTTAGTCATATTCTAATAATGCTGTTTAAAGAAAAGCTATCGTTCTAGAAGGTAATGGTATAGATCTGTTTAAGGTTTACTTTACTTTCCCATTTTCTTAATTAGGTACATTTATCTTTTTTTGTTCTGTTAAAAGGTATAATTTTTGACAAGTTAAAATTAACACAGTTTAATGGAGCAAAGAACAGTTCACCAACTTGGCAGAACACATTCTTAGAATTCTGGTATATACCATAGTGAGGCATCATTCGATCAGAAGGTGAAAGTAAGTGACAGAGACAAAATAATTGGTCATCAATTTTTTGTCTGATTTTACACATTGGACTACTTGCAACTGGCTGACACTCAGCTATTGGAATGGACTGACTCTGCTATTTGTTAAAGGAAAAAGCTCCTGGGATAGGATTTCAGTTAATTTAAGTACCAAATTAGGTTGGAGTTCATTATAAAAGGACTCAAGTAGAAGATGTCTTCCGGCCAAATTTAGTTTAACTGTACCCGCTTATTCAATGGATAACAGTAATTACTATTTCTGTTGCTATTATTCGTAATAATAGGGGAAATTGAATTACATTTGTAAAAGGACGTTTTAATATAAAATCTACTTGGTTATCATGTGCATTAAAAAGTTAAGCTGTAGATAAATATTGGTCATGAAATTGATATTCAGAAAAATTTACAGCCCCATTTCTTTGGCTGGTAACATACCAGATGTGACAACATGATTCCCTCTTGGAGAGCTTCCATAAAGTATGCTGCTTACTTCCTTCTCCTAAGTACACTTTTATTATAGTGTTCAACACTTACATATCACTTTGTTTTTAAGTTGCTTTCCTTTTAATCATGAGCAATCTCCCAAAACAGACATTGTTATCTGGACAAGTGTTTATGAAATGCCCACTAGAATTCCCCTTGCTTCTGAGCTCAGGGGTTGTATCTCTTAAGAGGGAAAAACAGTGAAGTTTTACAGATGATTGTCCGGCATGCTGAGGTCACAAAACAACCTTGTGGGAGTTGTGGAATTAACACTCACCGTTCTCTCATTTCAGTTGCTCTGTAGCTCACTCACCATTTTATGCTAGAAAATGGAGAGCAGAAAGTGTCTCACCATATCTCAGGTCTCTAATGTATTTGTTGAGATCTGCGTATTCTAACAAATTCTGAGGGTTACAGCTCTGTAGGCAAAGTCATGCCATCCTCTGGGCTAACATTCTAACTACTGGGGCATCTGGAGCACTGCTTCTCTCTTTTTATTTCATTCCACGCTGTTCCACCAATTCTCCCTTCTTTCATTTCTTTGATGTGTGGCAGGCTTTACTGTTTGTAACTTGAGCAAAACCAGCAAACATTAATTTTACTCTTGGGGGAGGGTGTTAACTATCAAAGTTTATGTTTAACTGTGAAAACTTGGAATTTTCTAAGGTAACTTAAGCACAAGCCCATTTGAACTAGCTTTTCCATTTTTATAAATCAAGGTTACTAATTTAGCAAAAATGATGTCTATTATTATTATTATTTATTTTTTTGGTACCAGGGATTGAACTCGGGACCTTGTGCTTGTGAGGCAGGTGGCAGAACCACTGAGCTAAATCCCCTGCCCTGATGTCCTTCTTTAGAGGTTGAGAATGACAGGTGTGGAATTTTGTGAGTACATTGTTACTATTTCCTTCATCTTTATTTTCAAAATGATTGGAAGAAAAGAGACTGAAATGAAATCCTTCTTAAAAATGCAATCATTTCTTGAGTCTTTCTGAAAAAAGGCACATGCATGTGCATACTTTGAAGAAATAAATGACTACATCTTTATAGTATCCTCTTTTTTCCCTCCCATTAAGTTTATTGGTACATTTTCAGTATTAAAAAATTACATACATCATTGGGATCTGCTACCATTACATGAGTATCTTGGTTCTTATTTTTTTCCCCTTCCTTTGCCCTCCCTTCACCTCCTCCACCCTTCCCTATTTGCAAAGACTTTGTTTCCATTTTTTTCCTTTTCTCATATTTTTTTCTTTTCCCTTTTTTTCCTTTCCCCTATCCCTCCCACTTCCCCTGCACCTTTAGACCTTTTCTTCCTGTTACATAATATCAATTATACATTTTTTAAATTACAATATCAAGATCTAGGAGACCACAGATTTTACAGAATTTAAAAGGATATAGAAAGCATATTTCAAAAATCTATTTTGAAATAAATTTGACAACTTCTAAGAAGTACCTTGGAAGACAAATTAATGAAACTAACTCTGGAGGAAATATAAAATTTGAATAGCACCTATTAAAGAAAGTATATTTCTAGCTTGAAAACCTACCTAAATGACAACAGCAGGCTCATATACATTTTAACTGATAAATTATATCAAACAATTAAAGCAGAAAAAAGAAGGAACACTTCTCCCCTCATTTTAGGAACTCAACATTGTGCTAATCCTAAAACTGGATAAAGATAATAGAAGAAAAAAGTATGAACATAGATAGAAATTTGTTTAACAAAACAAACTCTTAGAAGTCAGATCTGGCAGTATGTAAAAAGTGGTTCTATTATAGGGATGGCAGTGTTGGTTCAGCAGTGGAAGATCCACCCCCAAAAGTCATCACTTTAACAGAGGAAAGGAAAAAGCCATATGATCCTGTCACTAGTTGGAGAAAAAGTATTGGACTAAATTCTACAGCTGTTCGTGGTAAAAGCTATCAGGAGACTAGAAGTAGAACAGAACCTTCTCAAAAGATTAAAGACATGTACTCCATACTTCCAGCGAGAACGCCTTATATCCATGGAGAAGATACAATGCTTTCTCCTTAAGGTGGGGAACAAGGGCAGATATGCTTATTCTTTATCTGTCCATTAAACTTTGAAACCTAGGCCCCACCAAAATAGTCTGGCAATAAAATGACACAATTAGGATAGGACTGGCAAGGTAGAAGCAAAATCTTTATATGTAGATGAAATGATCATCTACAGAGAAAATACTAAGAAATCTCTAGGAGCCCCTAGAACTTGTACTTGAATTTAGCAGGATTAGAAAACACAAGGTATATATAAAACTTCAGGTCTGTATATACTTGCTATAAATGAAGAACTAGATATTGAAATTTAACAGTTATGTAGGAGTACAAAGGACCTAGAAAAGTTAAAAACAAAACAAAACAAAAACAGTGTTGGAAGACATTTAGTACCTAATTTTAAGACTTCTTCTAAAGCTATAGTAATCAAGGCAGTGTTGGTGTAAGGAAAGACATATAGATCATTGGAATAAAACAGAGAATCTAGAAATAGAACCGCACATATATGGTCCTCTGAGTTTTGAAAGATTATTTAACATTAGCATTTTATAGAATATAAACTCAATTCAAGAGCCGAGGAAGAGATAGTGTTTTCAGCAAACAGCACTAGAACACCTGGTATCCATATATAAAAAATTAACCTCAACCCTTTTTTTCCATACATGAAAATAACTTGAAGGGATCTATGAACCTAAATAAGAAAGCCTAAATGTATAAAACTTTAAGAAGAAATTATAAGGGAAAATGTTTATGAATTCAAGGTATGCAAGAACTACCTAGGATACAAAAGACATGATGTATAGAAGAAAAAAATTGATAAATGAGATTCCATCAAAATTTAGAACTTTAAATAACATCATTAAAATGAAAACTAGTCCTTAAACAGACCATATTTACAATGCATATTACCTATGACCAGAATATATAAAGAATTCTTAGAGCTCATTAATAGACAACCCAATTAAAAAGTAGACATAAGAGATGATAAATAACCAGTATAGCACAAGGAAAGGTGTGCAACTCTAGAATCAGAAAAATACTAATCAGTACAATAATGAGATTGAATTACACACTCATTAGGGAGATGAAGTTCAAAGTTTTAAAAGCCTTGTCATGACTTTTTCTTTTTGTTGGATTCTCCCCCTTTGCATTTAATATGTCATGCCCAATGGATTCATTCTGCTGGGTTTCCTAGGGTTGTGATACTCATTGTCTTCTCCTAGGGTATTGTCTAAAATTTTTTGGAGTGCCAGTTTGGTATTCATGAACTTCCTGAGGTGCTCTTTATCATGAAAGTATCTTATTTCTCCATCAATTTTGAAAGATAGCTTTGCAGGGTACCTCAATCTGGGTTGGAGGCTGTTTTCCTTTAGGGCTTGAAATACATCACTCCAAGCTCTTCTTGCCTTGAAGGTTTGCATTGAGAAGTCTGCTGTGATTCTGATGGGCTTTCCTTTGTATGTGATTTGTTTCTTTTCTCTCACTGCTTATAGAATTTTGTTCTTCTGTTGGATTTCTGGAATCCTAACTATTATATGCCTATGTGTAGATTTTTTTTGATCAAGGCTATTTGAAGTCCTATATGCCTCACTTATCTGTATGTCAAGTTCTTTTCCCCTGCTTGGGAAGTTTTCTGCCATCACTTCTGTGAACAGTTTTGTTTATGTCATCTGCACTCTCTCCTCTTTCTTCATTGACTCCAATTAGTCTAATGGTATTCTTCTTTGCATCATCTAGCAGCTGCTGGATTGATTTCTTGTGTTCCTTTACAATTTTAAAGCAATTTTTCTTTTCCTGGTCACTAATTGAAATCTTTTCTTCTGTATCTAAAATTCTATCCTCCCATTGGTTCATTCTGCTGTGGAGACTTTTAATGGAGTTTTTAATCTCCTGGAAATCTGTTTGCATCTGCTTTATGGATTCCATTTGTTTCCTATGTTGGGATTCCATCATGTTCCTCAGATCCTCTATTTTTTTATCTGTGTCCTCTCTAGATTTATTAATCATGTCTTGCACCATGAGCAAAATCTTTGCTGTTATCTGAGTAATTATTTCTGATTTCATTTTTTCCAGATCCTCTTTTGTTGTTAGTTCAGAGAGTCCAGGTTGTTGAGTATGAGATTGTTCCATCTTGTTTCCCTTTGGGGTTGCTGTAGGTGATCCAGAAGTCTGTTTTTGAGACTTGTTTACATGTCTTCTCATTTCCACGTGTGTGTGTGTGGGGGGGTGCTTCTGGCACTTGCCTGGCTTACCTTCTCTGCCCTAGGAGATTGGGATGGTGCCGGGGGAGCTTCCTTCTAGGTTCTGGGACTGGGTCACCTTCTCTGCCCTAGGAGCTTGGGATGGTGGCGTGGGAGCTTCTTTCTGGGTGCTGGGACTGGCTCAGCTTCTCTGCCCTAGGAGCTTGGGATCTATAGTATCTTCTTTATACTGTTGATCTTTTCTCCTCCTTCTGTCGTGGAAATATCATAGGAAGCCATATTTAAGACTTAAAATTGCTCAAGTTAAAAAAAAACTCTCAGTGAGTTGATTTAAAAAATTCTGTTGCCTTTAGTTAACAACAGCATACATGGCAGATTTTGAAAATGATAAGTACAAATTTCCCGTTTACCCCATTAGTTCAACCATATTCAGTGTTCCAAGAATCTACATTTCCAATGTATCCACAGATCACATTAAGGGTGTTCTTTTTGGAGATTCTGCTGAAGATCACAAATTATGAAAATTTACCTAGTTCTAGAAAATCTTTCATGTGTGTGTGTGTGTGTGTGTGTGTGCGTGTGTGTATGTGTGTGTGTGGGGGGGCGGGTGTTATAAATTGAGGCTATAACACTGTTCTACCCTACAAAGAAAGTTATAGCATTTTATGCTGTGTTAGCCACTTTTCTATCACTGGGGCAAAATGCTTGACCCTCAAAACTTACACAAGGAAGTGTTTATTTTGGCTCCTGGTTTCATTCCATGGTCGTCAGGCTCCAAGGTAGAAACAGCCTGGAAGATGGGGCATGGCAGGGAAAAACATGCTCATCTCATGGGAGCCTGAAAACAAAGTGAGAGAGGAGAAGCAGGTCACCCCTCAGTGACCCACATCAAACCAGGCCCCACCTCCTTGCAGCACATTCAGCAACTGAACTCCTCCAAGGATGAATCCACTGGTGGTATAGCACCCCAAACACATGGGCCACTTGGGGGCATTTTACATCTAAGCCGTAGCTTTCAATCCCTCATCCTCAAAAGATTCATGTCTATCTTATACAAGATGCATTTAATCCATCTCTAGGAGTTGCCAAAGTTTTAATAGTTCCAGCATTGCTGAAAAGTCCAAGTCCAAAGTCTTCATTTTTCTCTTCTAGTTCCAGGCAACTACTGTTTTATTCTCTGTTGCTATGAATGTGACTATTTTAAGTGTCTCCTATAAATAGAATCATGCATCGTTTATTCTAGTTGACTAGTGTTCTTCAGGGTACTCCATGTTATCAGAATTCCTTCTTTTTAAAGGCCAAATAATGTTCCATTAGATATATTTACCACATTAAAAAAATCTATTCATGCATCATTTGACATTTAAGTTGCTTGGCTTCTGTAATTAATGCAATGAACATGAGAATGCAGCTGCTCCCGAGATACTGAGTCCATTTGGATATAGATACATATATACACAGAAAATGATCGGTGAAACTTATGGTAATTCTACTTGTACTTTTTGAGAAATCACTATACCATTTTCCATAGTGATTAAATGATATACAAGGGTGTCAATTTTTCCATATTTTCAACACTTATCTTTTAAAATAATACCCATTTTAGTATCCTAATGAAATGCTATCTTGTTGTGGTTTTTATTTCCACTTCCCTGATATTTAGTGATATTGAGCACCTTTCATATATTTGTTGGCCATTTGTATGTCTTTAGAAAACTGTCTTCATTTCTTTTTTTTCTTTTTGGTACCAGGGATCAAACTCAGGTCAGCAGGTGGCAAAACCACTGAGCTAAATCCCTGGCCTTCATTTATTTTACATACTTTAAATTGTTTGGATTTTTTGATACTGAGGTTTAATAGTTTCCTATATATTTTGGATATTAACCATTCACCAGATACTGATTGATTGTTTTGCTCTACAGAAGCTTTTTAGTTTGATGCTGTCTTGCTTCTTTATTTTTCCTTTTGTTTCTAGTGCTTTTAACGTCATGTCTAAGAACTCATTGAAAAACTCAGTGTCAAGAAACTTTTTCTTATTTTTTCTCTTAGGAGTTTTGCAGTTTCAACTTTTATTAAGCCATTAGTCCACTTTTGAGTTGATTTTTATAAATGGTGTAAAGAAGAGTTTAAATTCATTATTTTTGGGTGTCCAGTTTTTCAGTATAATTTATTGAAGAGATTTTTTCATTATGTATTCTTGGCATCTGTTTCAAAGATTAATGACACATTCCTGGATTTATTTCGGGACTCTATTCTGTTCAACTGTGCTGTTTTTGTGCCAGAACCATATAGTTTTGATGATTGTGTCTTTATAACACATTTGAAATGAGGAAGTGTGCTGTGTCCAGCTTTCTTATTTTTGTTCAAAATTTGTGTTATGGTTTAGACTTAAAATGGCCTCCAGAGCCTTATGTGTTCCAAAGGTGATAGGATTATGGGTGTTTTAATTGACTTACTGTTGGGAGGTGGGGTCTGATCAGAAGGGCAGGTCACTGAGGACATGACCTGGTAGGGAAGGCCTGCCTTCCAGACTTCTGGGCTGCCTTGCTCTCTCCTTTCTGGCTGCCATGAAGTTAGCAGCATTCCTGGGCCAGATCCTTCTGCCAGGCCTTCCTGTCTCAGGCTAATGGACTGAAACCAGGAGCCAAAATAGACCTCTCCTCCTTTAAGGTGTGAGTGTCAGGTATTGTGTTTCAGTGAAGAGAAAGTGACTGAAACAATTATTGTGGCACTTTGGTGTCTTTTGCGTTTCTATATTAATTTTAGGGTTCACTTTTCTATTTTTGTAAAATAGGCTGTTGCTATTTTAAGAAGGATAACACTGATGTAATTTTGGAAGTATGACTATTTTAACAATATTAAAACTTCCAATCCATGAACATATGGATAGCTTTTCATTTGTTTGCATCTAAATTTTTTTCAATATTTTATAGTTTTTAGAGTACAAGTCCTTTATACCCTTGGTTTATTCCTCAATGCTTTTTTCTTTTTGATTATGTTGAAGTAAATAACTTCTTTTTGATGTTATTTAGCAAAATATATGTTTTCAGTGTTGAGATTGAACACAGGTCCTTGCACAGTTTCTAAATGATTTAGAAAGTTTAGTGTTAGTTCTTGAAGTGGTTGGCAAGTGCCTTCCCACTGAGCTACAATATCCAGCCCTTTCTGAGCCTATTGTAAATAAGATTGTTTTCTAATTTTTGTAAAGTTTATTGTTAGTGTATATAAATTCAATTGATTTTTATATTTTATCTTATATCGGTGATGATGAACCTTTTAGAGCTTTCAGTTATACAAACAGCCCCCTGAGATAAGCATGCCATAGGTTTGCCACAACTGTTATCCTGTAGATTTATTGAATTCTTTTCTCAGTTCTATCTGGTTTATTTTATGGATTCTTTAGATCATATCACGAGCAAATACAGATACTTTTACCTGTTTTTTCCTCTTTTGGATGCCTTTTATTTTTTGTAGTCCAGTTGTTCTGGCTAGATTTTCAGCACTAGATTGAAACTGTTTGTGATCTTACAGAAAAAGCTTTCATTTTGTTTTCACCATGGAGTATGATGTTAACTGTGGGTTTTTCACATATGATCTTTATAATGCTGAGGTAAATAACATATACTTATGTTATTTAGAATTTTTGCTATAAAAGATGTTGAATCTTATGAAATGCTTTTCCTGATTCTATTGAGACAATCATATAATTTTTATACTTTATTTTCTGGTATATTATATTTACTGATTTGTATATGTTGAAATATCTTTTCTTCTCCAGGGTAAATCTTAATTGCTTATGGTATATGATCCTTTCAATGACTGTTGAATTTGGTTTGCAACTATTCTGTGGAAGACATTTGCACCTATGTTCATTATTGGTTTATAGTTTTCTTTTCTTTTCTATCTTCATCTGGCTTTACAATCAGGGTAATGCTGGCCTCCTCAAATGAGCATCTTAAGTTTTTTGGAAGAGTCTAAGGAATATTTTTAATTTTTTGGCCGGTTTGGTAAACTTTAATAATGAAGTCATTTAATCCTATGCTTTTCTTTTTGGAAGGTTTTTGATTAGTGATTCAGTCTCCTTATTCCTTATTGGTTCCATTCAGATAATTATTCAGTCTTAATAGGTTATATATTTCTAGGATTTATCCATTTCTTTTTCTGTGCCCCATTTGTTAGAATATTTATTATAAATTTCTGATTATTTCCGTTGCATCAGTTACAGTGTACTCTCTTTCATACCTGGTTTTATTTATTTAAATATCTGCTTCTTTTTTCTTAATCAACTAAGGATTTGGCAATTTTGTTTCTCCTTTCAAAAAATCAAGTCTTAATTTTGTTGATTTTTTTCTGTATTTGTGAATGCTTGTTATCTAATTTTGGAGCCTTGGGTGTATTATAGTGACACTAAGAAAAATGCAGTAAGATAGGAAAAGAGAAAAAATGCTTCATGTTAAGGTTAAGATTCTGAGTGTAATATTTTCTGTGTTGAGTGTGAGGTGCCTATAGAACAGCAAGGAAGAATTATCTGACTAAGTTCAATTGGAAGCTCAAGAGACATTTTGGATTTAGAGATACAGATTTTGGTGTTTTTTTCCTTGTAGTTATTAAATCCACAAAGGTTTGTAATTCACAATTTTGTATCAGTTCTGCTCATAGGTTTTTCTTTTTCGCTAGCATTTTTCTAGAAACCCCTAAGTACTGTCATCTTTCCTGGAAAATGTTAACTGGGGAACTCATCATGATGCTTTTTTATTGGGAGGTCATTTGTATGACCATACAATGTATATATTAACCCTTCCAATACTGTAGAATTATTCCATGTGTCTTTGGCATTGTGTGACTTAAGTAGTGACTTTAATATCACATTTTATCTATGTAGAGGAAAAATTCTAATCCCAATGTATATCTTTTATTCAAAATTTTCCTTCTGTTACTATGTAAGTAATGGAAATTCCTGGGGAACACAGTATTCTGAATTTAACTTAGAGGATTTCACTGCACTTGTCTCCAAGGAAAGAATACAGAATAGAAGAACTATATCTTTTTTGTTCCTATTTTCAGCTAGGCTTTTGTACAAACTTGACATCCATAATGAGGCAAGTGTTTCAGGGGACTAAACATTGATCTTCATCAATATAAACTTTTCTTTGATTTACCCGTCTTCACATTTTTGTAGACCTAGTCTTCAAACTGGTTTTCTCTTCTTTGAAGGTCTCTAAACCTTCAAGACTTTCTAACAAAACATATAAACTATCATTTCTCTTGCCATAATGGAATATGGATTTTATCTCTCTATTTAAATGATTATAAAACCACAACCACTTTTGATCAATTATCCATAAATACTAAGATATACATTTCTTCTATCTTAATTGCCATCTTTGCTTTCCCCTTCATCAGAACATTGGAAATAGGTCCTGCAATTCCATTTAGCATGAGCCTATTATGTTAGTGCCAAGATCAACTTATTCCTCACGTACTTTCACTATTTGTGAACCTTGCCTTGATTCCTTTTTCATGGTATTTTTAATAACACTGACAGTTTTTCCATTTTCTAACAATCTCTTTGCCTATGCCCTTCATCTGTATCCTAGTAACAAGTCAGGTTTGCAGATTTGGTGATGCTATCTTAGAAACTTACCTCTTATTGACTAAAATAACACTCCTGTGTTCTGGAAATAATGAAAGCTCTCTCAGGAATTCCCCTGTAGTTTAAGATATCATCTATAACAGTAATTAATACTATGTGGTATTTTGTAGTATTGCAAAACATGAACTGGAGACCAGCACCAGCAACATAACCCAAGGGATTGTAGAAGTACAGAATCTGAGACACCACCCAAAGATCAACCACCAAACCAGCCTCTATATTTTATTAAGATTCTTAGATTTGTTGTGCACATATAAAAGTTGAGAAGCACTGCTCTGATCTTTGAACATAAATTTGCCATTAGCTTTTATTGTTTTTCAGCTCTGTTTTCTACTCTTTTGCTCTCTGAGGAAGATCTTTCTCTTACCTAGCCTTTAGTGATTGGAATATACTAGAAGATATCTGTTGTTGAACAGACAAATCTTGAATGACTTCATTCAAACTAAGAGGCTATATCTATATTTCCTGACATGTTGCTTTCTTCTCTATTGCTTTATAATACAGTCTTTATCATTGCATGATGGGCAAATATCTCTTTTCCAGCAATCCACAAAAGTGGTCAGAAAGTGTAAGTACAGTACCTTTGCTTCTCAGCTTTTCCGGATGCTTTATGGAGCATTTAATGATTGTCATCAATCATTACTTACCTTGAATTTATGAATGTTCTCAAACATGAGCCATGAAAGTCTTTCATATCTATGATTTTCTGCTTATTGAATTCATTGCTCTTGTAAATGTCAGGAGGATGTGTGCATGTGATACACTTTTAAAATTTTCTTGGCTCAATTGTTTCTTAGAGCCTCAGGTGAAATATTGCCTATCTTTTTGCAATTATGCACTATGGGCCACCAGCTTCTTACGGGACAGTGTGGGTCACCAACTTTTTACTTGCCATGTGAGACCAATGACATCTTGAGTATGTGATAGCTCTCATCACTTCTGCACATGCACAATACATCATGTGACGCATGCATTTATGTTCTAGGTGGTTGCCAAAATAGCCAAATGATACACAAAACTGTGATGAAGTAAAGTCCAGCTGGGGAAAATGCTCACTAATGAAAGGCAGAAGATGAGAGGAAACTGGATAGATAAATTATCTTTCACATTCTCTAGCTGATGGAACTTGCCAAGGCATAATTCCTCTGCTTTTCTTTTCTACAAATTGGTCATGTGTCTCAGCAGGTGAATCTAACAAAGTCTCATGAAACAGGAACTGGTGCATCCACATGTCCCATTTTTTCATTTCCTATGTTTCTATGTTTTATTTTCTTGGGCTTTTACTTTCACATAAGTTACTGGCTCTCAATCTTTGCTTCAAACTCTGTTTTCTAGGAAACCAGGGTGATTCTAGAATGTATATCTTTAGTGAGAAATTTGGAGATGGATTATTTACTTGTATAAAAGAAGTAAGGAGCCTGATTATAGTGGTATGACTAACTTCTGGCATACAATAACACCATAATTTCCTCAAAATTTCACTATGGTTATTTGGGAAGAAGTGTAGGTAAGGGGGAAAATATTTAGAAATCAAGTAATTAGGACAGTCATAATTTTAAGAATAATAAAATAGATTAATTGCTTTAATGGCCTGTCAGATCTTGAAAGGAAGGCAGTGTGTTTAGAGCAGTAAATTGCAAACTTGAAATTATGTCCTAAGGCCAGAGGCCCTGAGGTGGATTGACTAATAGTCATCTTGTAATGCCCAGCTGAACTGAATCAGCATGTTCTGGGGATGGAGGATCCACCTGAGGATTGATACCAATAGCCGTAAAAAGAGAACTGGAGGGGAAGATCATGACCTGTTGATTTTCTAGAAGAAGGTTGCTGTGGATGATTTTCCTGATGCGAACTAGGCTGTTCTGGTTAGAGGAGGAGCTCGGGGCCTTGCTGTCACTGGGAATGGCTGCTGTTTTCATCAGGGGGACTCTGATCTTCACTGTGAGTATCACTTTTTGACTCCAATGTGGATTCCTCAGCCTGGTAGCACAAATCCTTCATCTCATTGGTGTAGATTTTCTGGCTTCTACCACTGGCCTTTGGGCCTTCCAAGTGGAGATCCTCAATATGGACAAACATGAGACATTGTTATGGGCTCTAGGCCATTGGCTGGACTCAAGGAGGATACTGACTTAGACCCTAAGCCTTTAGCTGGACATGTGTGGGAAACTGCTGGGATCTAGGCCCTCAGCTGTATTCTTTGTTTTTTTATTAAATTAATTTTATTGGTACATTTTAGGTATACAATATAATGACATTCATCATTGGAAATTCGCACCTTTACATAATCTCATTTGGTTCTTATTTTTCCCCCTTGTCCTGCCCTTCCTTCAACCCCTCCATCCCTCCCTATTTACAAAGACTTTGTTTCCATTTTTTCATTTTCTCATATTAATTCCATTCCCTTCTTTCCTTTCCCCACCCCTCCCACTTCCCCCTTCCCTTTGCTCCTTTTCTTCCTACTTCACATTATTTATTATACCTTTTAGTCCTTATTTACACTTTCAGTTTCTCACACTAGAGAAACTATTTGGTACACATGTGTGTCCTATTTATTTTGCTTAAGAGTATCAGTTCAATGTATATCCATGTAGCTAAAATTGTCTTTAGTTTCTCATTCTTTGTGGCTGAGTAGTACTCCATTTAATAAAAAAATCTACAACTTCTTTATCCAGTCTCCAGTTGATGGGCAATTGGGCTGTTTCCAAGGGTTAGCTATTACAAATTGTGCTTCTATGAAC
Source organism: Heterocephalus glaber (assembly GCF_053883595.1). Classification (NCBI taxonomy): domain Eukaryota; kingdom Metazoa; phylum Chordata; class Mammalia; order Rodentia; family Bathyergidae; genus Heterocephalus; species Heterocephalus glaber. The sequence continues at coordinate 16,429,459 of NW_028258156.1, read as the reverse complement.
ATGGGTGCACATAAATCACTGTGGTATGATTCTTTTAATTCTCTGAGGAAGATACCCAGTAGAGGAATAGCTGGGCCAAATGGGACTTCCAGTCCTAGTTCTCTGAGGTATCTCCATACTGATTTCCACAGTGGTTGCACTAGTCTACATTCCCACCAATTAAGAAGGATGCCTTTCTCCCCACAACCCTGCCGTTTCTTATTGATTGATTTCTTGATAGCAACCATTCTTTGTGGGGTGAGGTGGAATCTCAGTGTTGTTTTCATCTGCATCTTTCAAATGACCAGTGATGTTGAACATTTTTTCATGTTTATTTGCTATTTCTAATTCTTTGCCTGAGTAATGTTCATTTCAGATGCCCATTTTTGGATTGAGTCTTTAAATTTGGGAGGTCCAGTTTTTTAAAGTTTGTTATAGATTCTAGATAGTAGACCTTTGTCTGAGGAACAGGAGATGAAATTTTTTTCCCACATTGTGGGTTGTCTCTTCACACTGCTGCTGGTTTCGCTTGCTGTGCAGAAGCATTTTGAAAAGAAGAGATCCCACTTGTTGATTGTGCTAGTTCATGGGCAACTGAGGTTTTGTTCATAAAATCTTTTCCTGCACCAATGTCTTCAAGCGTTCTACCTGGCCTCTGTTCCAACCGGTTCAGGATTTCTGTTTTAATATTTAGATCTTTAATCCATTTTGAATTTAGTTTAGTGCATGGTGAGAAATGTAGGTCTTGTTTTAATCTTTGGCAAATTGAAACCCAATTTTTCCAGCACCATTTATTAAAGAGGCTATCTTTCCTCCTGTGAGGGTGTTTGGCTCCTTTGTCGAAGATGAGGTGGCTGAGTGTGTCTAATGTTGTTTCTGCATCTTCTAATCTATTCCCCTGGTCCTCAGGTCTCTTTCTTTGCCAGTAACATGCTGCTTTTATCACAGTAGCTTTGTAGTATTGTTTCAAGTTGAGGATTGTGACAACCCCTGCCATGTCTCTGTTGCCTAGAATTGCTTTTGCTATTCCAGGTCACTTCTTGTTCCAACTGAAATATGCTGCTGGAATTTCAATTGGGATTGCATTGAATCTATATAGCAGTTTTCAAAGTGTAGCCATTTTCACTATGTTGATTCTTTCTACCCGGGAGCAAAGGATGTCTTTCCATTTTCTGATATCATCTTTAATCTCTCTTTTCAGAATGCTATAGTTTTCAGAGAAGAGGTCTTTAATTTCTTTTGTTAGGGTGATTCCTAAGTATTTCAATTTTTTAGATGCCATTGTGAAAGGAATTGTTTGCCCTATTTCTCTCTCTGTTGTTCATATAGAGGAAAGCTATGGATTTTCTTGTGTTGACCTTGTATCCAGCTGCTTTATTAAGTTTGGTTAAGTCTAGAAGACTTTTGATGGAGTTCTTGGGGTCTTCTATATAGAGTATCATGTCATCTGCAAATAGTGACAGTTTAACTCCTTCATTTCCTATCTTTATTCCTTTTATTTCTTTCTCTTGTCTAATTGCTTTGGCTAATGTTTCCAAAACTATATTGAACAGGAATGGTCATAATGGACATCCTTGTCTTGTACCTGATTTTAGTGTGAAGGATTTCAGTTTTTGACTATATAGTATGATATTGGTTGTTGGTTTTTCATAGACGGCTTTTATCAGATTGAGGTAGAGACCATCTAATCCAATTTTTTGTAGGGTTTTTATCATAAATGAATGTGGGATTTTGTTGAATGCTTTTTCTGCATCTATTGAGATGATCATATGGTTTTTGTCCTTGGCTCTATTGATATAGTATATTACATTTATTGATTTGGGTATGTTGAACCATCCCTGGGATGAATCCCACTTGGTCAGCATATATGATCTTCTTGATGATCTTCTGCATTCTATTTGCCAGTATTTTTTGGGGGTACTGGGGATCGAACTTGGGTCCTTGCTCTTGGGCAGCAAGCAGCGAAACTACTGAGCTAAGTCCCTGGCCCTATTTGCCAGTAGCTTATTAAGGATTTTTGCATCTATGTTCATTAGTGAGATTGGCCTATAGTCCTCTTTTTCTTTTGGGTCTTTCTCTGCTTTGGGGATCAAGGTGATGTTTGCCTCCAGGAATGATTTTGGAAGTATTGCTTCCCTTTCATTTTCATTGAAGAGTTTAAGCAGTAGTGGCAGTAGTTCCTCTCTAAATGTCTTGTAGAATTTGGCACTGAAGCTATCAGGACCTGGGCTTTTCTTAGTTGGTAAGGTTTTAATTACGTTTTCAACTTCATTGACTGATATTGGGTTGTTTAGAATTTTTAGGTCTTCTTCATTCAACTTTGGTAATTCATATGTATCTAGTTATCTGTCCATTTCTTCTGTGCTTTCCATGTTATTGATGTATAAGTTCTCTGGATTTCTGCTGGGTCCATTGTAATTTCATCCTTTTCATTCCTAATTGCATGAATTTGGGCCTTTGTTTTCCTTTTTCTGGTAAGATTGGCTCAGGGTTTGTTAATTTTGTTTATTCTTTCGAAGAACCAATTCTTTGCTTCATTGATTTTTTTTGTATCATTCTCATAGTCTCCATTGCATTTATTTGTGCTCTGATCTTTATAATTTCCTCCCTTGTATGAGCTTTGGGTTTGTCCTGCTCTTCTTTTTCTAGAAGCTTGAGGTTCAGCATCAGATTGTTTAATTGGGCTCGCTCTATTTTCCTAATATGAGTATTCACTGCTATGAATTTCCCTCATAAGACTGCTTTCATTGTGTCCCACAAATTCCAATATGTTGTATTGTCATTGTCATTTAACTGTAGGAACCGTCTGATTTTTTCTTTAATTTCCTCTGTGGCACATTGGTTATTCAGAAGTGTGTAGTTCAATTTCCAAGTGTTTATGAAATTCTTGTGGTTTCTTTTGCTGTTGATCTCCAATTTCATCACAGTATGGTCTGATAATATACAGGGGATAACTTCAATTCCTTTGCATTTACTTAAACATGTTCTATGAGTGAGCATGTGGTCTATTTTAGAGAAAGACCCATATGCAGCTGAAAAGAATGTGCATTTTTGTTTTGTGGGTGAAACACTCTGTAAATATCTGTTCAGTTCATTTGTTCAAGAGTTTGATTGCGTTCTAGTATTTTGTTGCTTATTTTTTGTCTAGTTGATCTATCTATTTGTGACAGTGGGGTATTGAGGTTCCCCACTTCTATTGTATTAGTGCTTATTTGATTTTTCATGTCTGTTAGTATTTGTTTTATATAGTTGGGCACACTAGAGTTTTTTGCATATATATTTATGATTGTCACTGGTTCTTCTTAGATTGTTCCCTTTACAAGGGTGTAGTGTCCTTCTTTGACTCTCTTAATCAGTGTTGCTTTGAAATCCACTTGATCTGCAAAGAGGATAGCTTCTCCTGTTTTTTTACCATGTTCCTGTCACATGGAGTATTGTTTTCCACCCTTTAACTTTCAGTCTATAAGTTTCTTTTTGAATGACGTGTGTTTCTTTTTTTTTTAAATTAAATTCTTTTATTGATACATTGTAGGTATACAACACAATTACATTTCTCATTGGGAATTGTACCTTTACATAATGCATCTTGGTTCTTATTTTTTCCCCATCCCTAGCCCTCCCTTCACCCCCTCCACCCTTCCCTATTTACAAAGACTTTATTTCCATTTTTTCCATTTCTCAGCATTTTTCCTTTCCCTTCTTTCCTTTCCCCTGCCCCTCCCACTACCCCTACCCCTTTGGACCTTTTCTTCCTATTTTGCATTATTGATTATTCATTCTAATCATTGGTACATTTTAGGTATACAATATAATGACATTCATCATTGGAAATTTGCACCTTTACATAGTCTCTCTTGTTCTTATTTTTCACCCTTGCCCAGCCCTCCCTTCAACCCCTCCATTCCTCCCTATTGACAAAGATTTTGTTCCTATATTTCCATTTTCTCATAGTAATCCCAAGACGTGTGTTTCTTGTATGTAGCATATTGTTGGATGTTGCTTCTTGACCCATTCAGCCAGTCTATTTCTTTTTATTGGTGAATTGAGACCATTAACATTGATGATTATAACTGATATGTATTGACTTATCCTTGTCATGACTTTTCCTTTTTGTTGGATTCTCCCCCTTTGCTTTTAATTTCTTGTCATGCCCCATCGATTCATTCTGCTGGGCTTCCTGGGCTTGTGGTCCTCCTTGTCTTTTCCTTGGATATTGTCTAAGTTTTTTAGAGTGCTGATTTGGTATTCATGAAGTTCCTAAGTTGCTCCTTGTCATGAAAGTATCTTATTTCTCTACCAATTTTGAAAGATAGTTTTCCACAGTACATCAATCTGGGTTGGAGGCTGTTTTCCTTTAGGGCTTGAAATACATCACTCCAAGCTCTTCTTGCCTTGAGAGTTTGGATTGAGAAGTCTGCTGTGATTCTGATAGGCTTTCCTTTGTATGTGATTTGTTTCTTTTCTCTCACTGCTTGTAGAATTTTTTTCTTCTGTTGCATTTCTGGAATCTTAACTATAATATGCCTATGTGTAGAATTTTTTTTTGATCACGACTAGTTGTAGTCCTATATGCCTCACTTATCTGTATGTCAAGTTCTTTTCCCCTGATTGGGAATCTTTCTGCCATCACTTCTGTGAACATTTTTTTTTATGTCATCTGCCCTCTCTCCTGTTTCTTCATTGACTCTGATCAGTGTTATGTTATTCTTGTTTGGATTGTCTAGCAGCTGTTGGTTTGATTTCTTGTGATCTCTTACTATTTTAAAGCAATTTTTCTTTTCCTGTTCACTAATTGCAATCTTATCTTGTATATCTGAAATTCTGTCCTCACATTGGTTCATTCTGCTGTGTAAACTTTCAATGTAGTTTTTAATCTTCTAGAGATCTGTTTACACCTGTTTTATGGATTCCATCTGTTTCTTAAGTTGGGATTCCATCATGTTCCTCAGCTCCTCTATTTTTTCATCTGTATCCTCTCTGTATTTATTAATCATGTCTTGCACTATGCACACAATCTCTGCTGTTATCTGAGAAATTATTTCTGATTTCATTTTTTCCAGATCCTCTTTTGTTGCCAGTTTAGTGGGTCCAGGTGGTTGAATATCAAGATTGTTCCATCTCTTTTCCCTTTGGCTTTGCTTTAGGTGATCTGGAAGTCTGATTTTGAGACTTGTTTATGTGTCCTCTCATATCAACGGAGGTTGGAGGGTTGTGCCTCTGGTGCCCACGCAGCTCTCCTCCTCGGCAGTGCAGGCAGTGGTATGGTGGCCTGGAAGGCTCCTACTCAGTGCAGCACTGTGGGCAGCTCTAGCTGGATTCTTTGGGCCCCTAGTGTTTGGTTAATCTCTTGCACTCCTTTGCATTTGACTTTTTGGGTAATTATCATAAAATAATCTTATAAGCTATGTGTCCTGTAGTAAATGTATTCCCTTGCCCAAACACTCACTACAACAGGCCCTATGTAGGCATTATAAAAGTAATTTTTATTTTATATGGCCACACAGCAGACTTACTGTGCATTAGGCTTAGAGTTTAGTTATATCCTTAAGGGAGATGAAATTCTCAGCCTTAACACATATTCTGTCAAGGAGAAGGGTTAGAATTTCTGAGTCATGGATAGTGATATTTCATTTGAAAATCTTGAACCCTTCACTATTCTTTTAGAATCTCCTGGCTGACAAAAGAAATTCTTTCCCCATAACTAGAGGTGAACTTTGTAATGGCTTCTGAAACAGATGTTTTACATGATGGTACTTTTCTGAAAAAGATACTTCACTTGATGTCCTGTGTGCCACAAGACCCACCACCACCATCATTCATTGCTCCTACATGTTCAATACATATAATTTTTAAAACAGTCTGGCCAGGGGTATGTAAAAAAGACCTTTGCCAATAATGTATAGACTATACTCAAAAGAATTGCATTGCCCATTTAATATGTAGTGACAGGGTCCAGGGAAACATATGGAGAAGTGGATTTTGAGGGTTTTAGCCATGTATGGTGTGAATATATGTTTCAATAAAGAAGGACATATTGTCTTAGGGTATAGGAAATTCAATACTTTGGAAATACTTCCAGTAGGTGCTAGGAAGTATAGGCTCATACTATGAGCTAATAGTATTTGAATTTTCTGATTCAGTAATCTGTCCTGAGAACTATTCCAACGTTTTATGGTAATGGTCATTAGTAATAGGATGAATAAATTCTAGATCTGAGAGTTAATCTATAGAGGTAGTTGTAGATAAAGGTCTAGATTTAGTCTAGAAGTGCTATCTAATAAACCAATATCAATATGCCACTTAAGAGATTTGAACTTTTAAAATACTACATTATTTGAGATAATTATTGCAGAACAATTTCCATATTCTCAATAACTTTCATTTGAATGGCCATTTAAACATCACAATCACTTAAGTAGTGCTTTGATAATTTTGGTGTTGTATTAGATTTCCACAGCTGGAAAAAAGCACCTGAAAAATACAACTGAAAGAAAAAGATTTATTTTGGCTCATGGTTTCAGAGGTTTCAATCAGTGGTTATTATGGTCCAAAATAAACATCATAGCAAAAGGAAATGGCTGAAAATGATTCAACTCATGGCATCCACGAAGTAGAGCAAGGGAAGAGCCCAAGGGGAGAAAAGAATCTGAAAACAAGAATATAACCTTCCAAGTTACATCTCCAGGGACTAATTCCTCCAAGCCACACCCATGTCCTAACAGCCCATTCAGATATGAACTCATCAGTGGATTAACCTATTGATGAGATTAGTGCTCCCATGATCTAATCACCTTCCAAAAGCTATCTCTGAACATATGAAACTTTTGGGAGATAGTTTTGATGCAAAGTATGACAAATGTCTATCATCACATCCTGGTCACAATACCATTACATAGTTTTCACAACACCAATAAGATTGGACAAGTAGATCTCCATTTTACAAAGTCATTTCCTATTATACTCAGAGAAAATGATTTGATAATATTGACCCTAATCTAAGATTACTAAAGTTACTCTGTGTGACATTAGGATGTACCACTGAACCAATTAAAATATCCCATGTATACTTGCTTACTTTTATTAGATACTTCTTTGTTATTGTGGTGCCCAATAGGATTCTAAATTATATCACTTAACTCACCTATCAACATTAGTATGAGACACAGGCTTTTTTTCTTAAAGCTTGGGCTATTTCTATTTAGCACACCACCCAAAACTTGGTGAAAAAATCAGCTTGGGGATTCCAGTTAGACTTGGGTTCAGCTGGAAGGAATGCCACTCTGCCCTGGGATGCATTGACTGAACTCACCTGAAGAGATCTACTCTGACTTGCTACACTTGGTGGTCTCAGCTAATTTAAAAAAAGGAAAAAGTTTTTCCTTTTAGAACAACAATAGATAGAATGGAATAATTATTAACTAGTCCAAATATGGTGAATATTTTTTTATTTTTAGTTACCCTTCAATATTCAAGGACAGAATTCCTCATCCAGATTTATTTTTTGAGACAAAGACTATACTAGAGAATAATTTGATGGTCAAAGTTTTATCACCTCTATTAGTAATGGGAAAAAACCTGAAGCTATGAAAATAAATCCACTGTTTAGTATTTCTGATCCCAAAATTTTGGCTGAGAAAAGTTAGATCTACTGAGTAATCTTAATTTACATGTTTAATTCAAATGAGAAGGTGTCAGATCCAGTATAAGAGAAGAATGACTTAGGATTATGTGGGAGAGCTGTAAAGCGGCTTTTGATTTCTGGCCTCTATTGTGGGAACAACACTGCTCTTCATACCTGGGTGGAATGATATTTACCATTGCCAAGGCAACTTTTACTAACTACAGTGTGACAATCCAGAGGAGAGCACAGAAAATTCATTAGAAATAAAGATGCAATTATTCATTTTAATCATTTTCATCCTTATTTACACTTTCAGTTTCTCACACGAGAGATACTATTCAGTATTTACACATGTGTGTCCTATTTATTTCACTTAAGAGTATGGCCTCAATATGCATCCATTTAGTTATAAATGACTCTGGTTTCTCATTCTTTATGGCTGAGTAGTACTCCATTTTATTAAAAAAACCACATCTTCTTAAGATGCAAGTTCACACCTAGATTTTATCTATGGTGACTTTTAGGTCTAACAAATTCATTATCTTCAGGAGTGCTTAGTGTATCATTTTTCTAAACAGTTTGCCAAACAAACAGGAAAAATCTGATTGGAGGGAAATTGATATGATTTAGTGAAATTGATAGTGAAGGAGGTATCCATAATTGCTAAGCTCTTATAGAGCTTAGCTCTCATAAGAGCTTAAGCACTTATGTTGTTTCTCTTTTCAACAAATGAAACATTGTTTATTGATCAATTTTCATATTTACTGAGCTCTTAATCTTACTGTGGTGCTCTAGGTAAAAGTGTAAATACCAAGGAAATAGTAGGTCTGGCATGCCCCTGCGTTAAAAATCCCTTTCAATTTCTAAAGCTTACAGAGATGTACCATAAAGACCAAATGTGTTATAAAGCAGAGATTCTCAAATACTCACAAATATTTCTTTTTTAGTTAATAATAGCAAAAATAAACCTATTATATGTTAACATCAATAGTATATTTTATGGCCAATAATAATATTTTCTATAATAAAATTAATGGGAGGAATGACTGTATTTGCCAGTGTTTCTTTGCTGGGATCAAATAACCTACATACACAATTTAAAGGAGGAAGGTTTTATTTTTGCTGGGGGTTTCAGAGGTTTCAGTCCATGGAGGGATGGCTCCAAGGCAGAAGCATCATGGTGGAACAAAGCTGCTCATTCCAGGAGGCTGGGAAGTGGACCACAAGGAGAAGTGTTCACAATGACCCATCTCCTCCAACTGGGCTCCACCTCCTCAAAGCACACGCAAGTATGAAAGCCAGTGGATTCATCCACTGATAAGCATAGCACCTCTCCAAGAGTCTTAATTCATTCTAATTGACAACTAAGATTAACTGGCACAGTGGCCTTAACATTTTTGCAAATCTTATGAATGCCTGGTTGAGAAAAGAAAGCTGGATTCTCTTACCTACTTTAGCACTTCATAAACTGCAGTCTCATGTCATGTAGCCTCTGTAATATCTCACTGTACACTCATAAAAAAGCAAGAATAAAATAGAAAAAAGGTTTTAGTATTATTATGAAATAGTTTAACCTCATATACCCCCTCAGAATTGTTTCTAGAGTTCCCCAGACCATACCTGAAAAATCTGTTAAGTGGAAATAGTCACTCAGTATTATTCACCAATATAGAATTGAACAATTCATGCAATTAAGTGAGATAATATTTAGGCTGAACTTTATCCTTGTCATTGAAATCTGCTTTTTAAATTGTATTTTAAAGTATTGTATTTACTTCCAAAATGAATATGATTTGAAGGCTCATGTAACAAAATATATGTTCTTTTGTGATTTTAAGTTTTTAATAGCTGTCTGCAAAAGGCAGTTATTTGCATTGTAATTTTTTTCCTGCACAACAGCTATTAGCTATTTTCATCACACAATTATTAGTTCATTTCATAGTATGTATTTGTTATTAAAGTTGGTTCTGAAAAAGTCATCCTTTCAGCTAGGTAACTAAGACAGAAACTCCCACAATTAGGAATCAAGTAGCACTTTTGCAGAAAATAATGCCAATGTTGCTGCAAGAAAACTTGGCAACAAGTCTGAGTAGTCTGAGGAGCTGTCCTAAAGAAAAGATTAAGAAATGTATTTTTGCCTCACTACATGGAAGGCCCATCATACTTTATTAATGTTTTCAATAAGTACAGATTAAATATGTTTCTGCTACCTCAGAGATCTAATATTGTAAATTACTTTTAATTATGTTTAATTTTATGGATTATAGAAAAATCAAATATCCTTATTCAAGGGCATAATGGGTCACTTCATATTTTTCTTACCTGAAATTTAGGAATAAAATGACAAGCTCTTTATCTTCTGCTCTCAGTTTTCCTCAGTTGTTGCTCATAATTTCTGGAATTTAAAATGATAAAAGGAAAAAATAAACCTCAGAGGCATTGGAAGAAATAAGAACTGTTGATGTTCAAGGAATGCTCAAATCATGACTGTTTTTTTCTTTTCTCCGTTTTCCAATATGATAAAACCCTCACATCTTGGGTAGGAATGTATTTAATTCTACAAACAGACTTTGCGATGGCTGGGTAAAGGGCTGCTTACTTTGTGGATGATCTTTCTGTACAAAGAACTGTGTGTTATTAATAGTAACACAATAGTTCAGCAGGTAATAGAAAACTCATGAATAGAAGGAGAGAAAATGGTAGTAGAACTGAAAGACAATCTGCATTTCATGTCTAGTACAATGGCAGCCCTGTTCAGCTATTGCATTTAGAATGCAGAGTCACATCTGGTGGTAAACCTATAGTTTCAAAAACATACCGGTGGTTAGACATTCATTTTATCCTATATTTGAAATATTTATGCTTAAAAACCTAGAACACATGTGAGAAATAACTATCTTTTCTTCCTTCCTTTTCTTTAAATTGCAATTCCTGGAACACGTGAGAAATCTATTTCCTGTGTTAGCCTCTTCTTAGAGCCGGAGATAGGCATTACGGAGAAGGATGGTTTGCTGAGGTTATCATAGCCCAGCTTGAAGAAACCAGAACTTTATCCATCCTCTAGAATACAGGCAACAACTCAAAATCACAGCCATGGGACGGAGAAAGCATTTCCAATTGCATAGATTGCTTGTCATGATCATGGGATGCTTTGCATCCTAAAAGAAGAAAGACAAACATTGCCTATTTCATGTTTGATACAATAAATTTATGTGTTACCACAGTAATGCTTACATAACTTAAAAAAATTTGGTAGTTGTCACCATACAAACATTCACATAGGGAAATTTGAAAAACATCTAAGTCAGCCAAAATTTTGATATTATCATTATGCTAAGAATGTGTCAAGATATTTTACAATAAGATTAAAGAAGAGAAAATGATTGTATTTTAAGCGTTGTTTTCTCTGACAGCACTTTTTAACAAAGCATTGCTAAGTTGCATCACTCATCTTTGAATTTCCATTTTTTAAGCTGTTTCTCAGAGAATTTTGTAGCTTTTTATAAGTAAAGTATCTTAGACTCTGCTTTGGTAATTGGTTTTCTCTCTGATACTGCATAAATAGTGTCTATTTAAAATATTATTATAATATATTATATCATACATTGTGATACATATCAGCAGATATTAAAGGGCACAATGTGAAGCTCTGGAATGATAAAAATGAGTCAGTAACAGTTGTGCAGATTACCTAGATTGATTTGCATGGGTCTTTTTCCTCCTGGGATGTTTGTGGTTGTTTTCAGAGAGATCCCTAATTGCCAGTGCAGGGTGACCTTTCTTTTCTCTTTGTGTGGAACCTCAGCCTCCAATGTACAAAGGTTATGTCAGGCCTGTAGAGTGTGGAGTGCTTTGAATAATGGGAAAGCAGTCTCATCAATTTGCTACTGATGTAGTTAAAAAGGAGAACAGAGAAGCTGCTTTTGAAGCTTTCTCCTTTGTGGGTATGAGTCACCCACAGCTGTGGGTTCCAGTCTATTTGTTTAAAGTTTTAGAGGAGGAGCGGGAACACCAAGTTTGATACCATGTTTATTTTCTTTTGGCACTTTGAAAGAGTCCTACAGGGCAAAGACAAATCTCAGCACCGCAGTTTTTGCTATAAGGCAGATGCTCAGGCACCCACCTGCCTTAAATTAGTGGGCAGGTAAAGGAACAGACCTGGTATGTGAAATTGTATGAGATAATATTTGTCACCCCAAATGAAACCACTGTCTCGTCAGTGTTCCATCTACCCCACCATTAGGGAAAAGAATTAATTCACTAAAAATAAATAAACTTTCTTGCTTGTTTTCTCACCGCCACCTTCCGTGTAATCATGTGGCTCTAGATGGACCGAATGATTTGTAGGACACTGGCTACCTTTATTTTCTCTCCCCTCTGCAGAGCCACGAAGACCTTATTAAAAAAAGCTCCGCCTCCTCCCTGTGCTGGGAGCTGCTCCCCCCCCCCCCCCCCGCGCAGGTTCGGCAGGGTTTTATTCCTTCCACCTTCCAAAGCTCAGTCTTCTTTTCAGAGGAGAATTTTACAAGTGTAATTCCTGCTTATTAGGCATTTTAAAAAATTATCTTTTGACTTTAGTTTCTGTATAATAAAAAGATAACTTGAGGCATTTAAGAAATTATTCCTGTGTTACCAGATATTAGGTTTGAATTTATTTTTAGATCTCTTATGAAATGCATACTATACATTCACTCGTTTTCTTATTTATTATGATTTATTAGAAAATTAAAGATCACTTGTTCTATCCTATTCAAATTAAGGATTGACTGTATATTAAAATGTAAACTGAACTGGAATGTTAGGATATGGAAAAATATTCTGAAATTGATTCAGTGAGCTATTGTTTACAATTCTTGCATTTTCCCTTAATAAATTAGTTTTTCTTATAACTTCTTGATTTTATTTTTAAATGAAATAAAAAAGAAAACTTGCAAGATTATTTTGTAAATAACATAGTCTGAGCGAGAATAGAATATTTTACAATAAATGAAAAACTAAAATGAATGTAATATGCCTTGTTCTTCTATTTTTAAATTGTTTTTTGAAGTACAAGACATAACTAAGAAATATGATGATTAAGAAAATTAATGAGATGAAGGCAAATGGTGAATCTAGTAGAAACTATCAGGAGACAAATTTGCAAAACTGTTAACCTTTTTATTTTTCTCATTCATTTGCTCTTCATTCTCAGCATTTCTTATGTCTGCAACCAGTGATCTAACTTGAGTAGAACTTTAACAATATATGATTTAGACTAAAAACAATTCAAAAGTATGTTCCATCCAAAGATGAATGCAGGAGCCACTGGGGACTTGAGTCAGGGGCAAAAACTCCTGGTCTTTCCTATGCTTTATACAAACTCTGGAGCCTCTTGGAGTTATTTGCAGGGAGTTGGGGCTCGGTGGGATAGGGGAGACATAATTGACTAATTTCAGTTGTGTTTTTTTTTTTTTTAAAGTAGGGATTGCAACCAATGTGATAGCTCCCTATGCAATATAAGTCTTAAAAATTCGGCTTCCACCATGTTTCCAACCTTTTTATGGAGTCTTGCTCAGGGAGCTCTGAGATAGGAATTATGCAGCACTAGTAACCTGAATACCTGACCTTCCACTGTGCTTTTTAAAAGGTGTGATTTGGAGGAAGTTAGCACAATTTTCTTGTTTCCTAGAAATGAATATGGATTACAGACACTTTCTTTATTCTTGTTATGTAATCAGCTCCTTTCACTGTGAGAAACTTTGAAAACTTACCCAGGCCCTCAAACAAAGAAAATCTCAATTCTGTTTCTTCTCCCTAGCTAGAGATCATTAGCCTGAATATAGAAGCCAATTTATTAATTCATCACCAATTATCTAACAATATTTTATAAAAATTAGGATCTTAATATAAAACTTGTTTGGCAACATGATTTCTTTCCACATGGGCATTTCTGTATACCATGTGATTAAATATCAGTCCACATGATGTTTTTTCATGCATTTTTCTTCAGATATACTATTTCATTACATGGGTGTGCCAAATTTTTATAAACCATTTACATTGTATATTTAGGTAATTATCACTATTTTGCTTTTATAAATAAATCTGTGATAAATATACTTACAAATAAGCATTTGCATATCTTCTCATTATTTGATGAGGTAAGTTTTTGAAAATGGAATTGTTTGATCCAAAGGAATCCGTATTTTAAATATTTCCCCATAAATATTACCATGTGTTCATTCATCAGAAATTCTTTCCTTGTTTTGAGGGCCTGAAATGTGCTAGGATAAAAGGCTATGTCCTCTTGGAGTATTCATTCTTGTGGGGGGAACAGATACTAAACAAGATAGGAAAGTAAAATATACAGCAGCTAATGTAATTAAAGCAGAGAGGTGAGTAGAAAGTGTATGGGAGAGAGAGGGACAGATATTGTAGTTTTAAATAAATCAGCTAGAGCAAGCTGTGCTCTTCATTTTAAGAGGATATTTGGACATAAACCAAAGTGGAAATGCCTGTCAGTCATAGTGACTAGCAAGTTCCAAATTCCTCAGCCAAGAATGCACCTTGTTCCAGAAAGGAACTGGGAAGAGGATAAGGTGGTTATAGCTAAGTGAAAAAGGAGGCAAGTAGTGGAATCGGAAGAGAAAAAAGGGATAGATGATATAAGGCCCTGTGGAGGATCCTTGTGAAGGATGCCTGGAACTCATAGCTGGATCGAATGCTCTTGAGAAGTTCAGGCAGGAGGGTGTTGTGATCGGATTTAGCATGCTGATTCCTTCATTAAGATTAGAATTATTTTGGTTAAGAGCAGAAATAGGGAATCCTATTAAGTGATTATTGCAATATCATGGAAAGAAGTAATGTCACTTGGATATAAGAAGTAGTTTTGAAAATAATAACAGTTGTTCTAATCTTGAAGAAAAAGTTGTTAGGATTTACTGGAAGATTGGAAATAGTAAAAGAAAAAAATAAGAAAGAAAATTCCAAGTTTTGTTTTGTTTTGTTTGTTGGTGTCATGGAACTATATGCTTATAGCTGCATTAACTAGATTAGAACTGAACAGCAGGTCTAAGGAAGAATTCCAAGACTTCAGTGTTGAACATCAGATGTTTGCTATGGTAGAAATACCAAGTAGGCAGTTGGAATTCAGAAAAGTCAGGCATAGAAGAATACTTTTGGGAGTCATCAGCATTCCACAAGTTATTGCTGTGTAAGAAACAACCACAGAATCTCAGCAGAATACAACAGTAAGATTTCATTTTTCCCATGTCTGCAAATTGATTTAAGGCTGGCTCATGTAGGCTGCCCTCAGCTAGGTGATTCATTTACCCTAGGGGTCCATACTGGACTTTGCTCTCACTATGGAAAGTATGGGTTCTCATCTTTTCTACATGAAACCCTTCTGAGCCTCATCCATCTTCTTATGGTGACAGCAGAGGTATAAGGGAGAGATTCTCACTGCCCAAACACATTTCTTGTTTAATATTTTCCCAAGCCACAGGGCCAACCCCAAAGTCAGGAAGTAGGGAGTTTTATTCAACTTTTTGCTTCAGAAAATCCAAAGTTAAAAAACAAAGCCTGTCAATATAGACAGAAGTGAAGGAATCGGAAAATAATTTATTCTGCCATGGGTATATGTGTCGTAGATAAAGCCATAAACCTAGATGAGACCCCAAATGATTGTGCCCATTTACTCTTCACCCAACCGTGTGTTCTTTCATGTGAGCCAGATTTGTATTATTGCTTTGTGCTGATTTGCCAATGTGAGGAATGAAAAATAACATTTTCTTAACTAAAATAATTCTATTTTCAAACTAAGCTAAAGACAGAAATGCAAGGAGTCAGTATGTGATCTGAATTTTCCAGTTAGATTTTCTTTCAGTGGTTCAATATGGTTTGGTCCAGGGGCTGGAAAGATAAGTCTCCCAGTAGAGTTTGTTCTCTTTTTTATCTTCAACCATATTTTTCCTCTTTAATGGTTAAACAGAGATGAGAATAAACTTCAAATAAACATGGCTTATTATTCTCATCCAACATCTACAGTTTGTTATCCTTTAATCACTATTAATTTTTCAGAAGAATCACCTTTTGG
Organism: Heterocephalus glaber; assembly: GCF_053883595.1. Classification (NCBI taxonomy): domain Eukaryota; kingdom Metazoa; phylum Chordata; class Mammalia; order Rodentia; family Bathyergidae; genus Heterocephalus; species Heterocephalus glaber. Next base: position 16,413,785 of record NW_028258156.1, on the reverse strand, counting down.
TGAGAACTAAAGGAGACAATGATATTTATTGTGATTCCAAAAAACCCCTGTTGAATTCTGACTTACATATGAGGTGCTGACAATGTGATAAATTGTGAAGCGGACATAGCAAAACTTATCATGGTCTCCTACAGATGGGAGGCCTCATTTTGAAGCCATTATTGTGAGAAAGTGACCTATCTCATTCTCTGTGGCTAAACACTCACATATGCCAATCCATCCGTAATAAAGGGCATTATGTCCTATTTACAATGCACACAATCTGTTTCCTTTTGACATTAATTTGTGTGGACTCCAAAAATTCTCAGTAAGTTGGAAGCATCCTTAAGATTTTTTAGACATGATAAAAATACATATTTTTAGTGGCTTAGATATTTTTGTTAGAAAAGGCATTAGAGTCACAAGCTTGGTTCATATGCCTGTTACATATGACTTTAGATGTGATCTTAGAAGCAAACACATGGACAGAATAAAGCCTCAAACAGGAGAGAAATATTTCATTTTTAGCAGTTGAACTGAAAAACTGCTCTCCATTTGCACATAATAGAGAAAGAACACTGTACAGCATATTTTTAGTATAAAAATAGAAAATCCATTAAGAAACAAAAGCACTGCTGGCTCTATTGCTCGAGAAGAATATTCTTCTATTTATTCACAGTAGGTTTGTTCTTTCAGAACATGGCTCTTTGCATCTGATCCAAAGAAATGTATGTGCTAAACACTGACTAAACCAGTGTGGAATTTTTCATTTAGTAAGTAATAGCTTTCTGATTTCACTGCTTCATGTGCCCTACTTTGATATCAAGCAGACGTAATCAATACAAACATGCTATAAATGATTATTTTGTTGTCTTTTTGTATTCAGAAACATAGCTTCTCTTTTCTTAATAAATGTCAAATATGCTCAACACTAAAAGCATGATTTTAGAGATTATTAAGCAGGTACTGGGCTATTTGGGTTGGGAAGGTCAACAGGGAGAAGTCAAACACAACTGGACTCAGAAGAGGTCCAGTTCTCCCTGGGGAGAAACTTCCACCAACCAAATCAGAGTGAAAAATATTGATGTGCATATAAAGCAAAAAGTTGAGAGTTGCTGTTAATTTGAGCTGTGTTAGTATGAAGCAAAATACTTCCATCCAAATAAAAGATATTTGAAGAGCATGAGTATTCTAATATAAATGTATTTAGATATGTTTAATTTACCAGTCAGTTCTATAGTACTTTTAATTTATACACTATGTAAATTGGTTATACTATCTAAAATGTAAAAGACATGTATGGCAAATAGTCTTTGACTTTACCACTTGATCTGGGTACGTGTAACCTGATGATAGGTTAATAGATGGTGAAAATGAAGTTTGTAAATGCATTTTTCTAGTGCTTGGATTTTGTTTATTAGGGGTCATACATATGGAGGCATTATAACAACAATACATATGTAGTTTTAAATATTATCCAAATTTCCAAGGGTACACCAAGATCAAAGATCAATATTCCCATTAACATTTAAAAATTTACAAATATATTTGAAAATTCTAAGCGACATTCATCTCAAATCTCTAAAGACAATTTATATTAGGGATGCTCAGGATGAATAGCTAGAAAGTATTCTGTACCTAAGATTGGCATAGACTTTTGGAGAAATATATGCATACATGTGTATGTGTGTATTTCTGTGTGCACGTGAGCATATGGAAAAGAGAGAGGAAGAGAAAAAGAAAAAGGGAGAAGGGGGAAGGGGAAAGAAGAAAGAGAATAACTGTTTATTGATAAATTATGTTAACCATTGAATTTCAATTCATTGAGTATATTTTGATCTACTTTTTAAATATTTCTTTTTCTTTTAATATTTTAATAAAAATAAAGAACATTCTATTTTGATGGCATACACACATTTATATCCACACATCTCTTTTTACCAAGATACTGTAAAATTAAATATTCAGTTCTGATTTGTGTGGAGGTAGATTTGTAGTTAAAAAATCTGCCTTTTACCTGGACATGGTGGTCCACACCATGTAATTCCAGCACTCTGGGAAACTGAAGCAGGAGGACAACAAATATGAGCCCAGTCTGACCAATTTAGTGACTTAGCAAACTATACCAGACACACAAAATTAAAACAGGCTGAGAATGTAGCTCAGTGTGAAGATACCCAGCTCTGAAAAAAATCTTTTCCTTTCTTTTCTACTAAGCATAATTCAAAATATATGCTTATATGACTTTGATTTTATATATCTTCAAATTTTAGAGCTATACCATTAAAATACCTATATTTTCCATGTAGAAGAGAGAATGTCATTTTGATGTGGTTGAGATCATGTATATTTTGACCAAACTTCATTGACTGAGATATGCTCTTGCCTTGAATAAATCTGAGGATTACTGTTAAAACTGCACCATACCAGTGAATAGTATCGCAAACAGGATTTCATTATCTAAGTGTTAAATGAACTTTTTTCTTCTCTATTTGTTCCTGTGAGGGGATAGGGTAGAAAGTTCTCACAGCTGCTAGACAAAGAATGACTCTATTTAAAGAGTGGTTGGAAGCACAAATGTTGATTATCTGAATGAAAGAATTTAATTAAGTTTCCTAAAGAACAGGATACTACTGACATCAGTGATTGGCAAAATGAAGCGGGGAAATACAGTATTGAATGTTATGCTATTTTTCACGTAATGATGCCAGTATTAAAATTTGGCCAGTGTCCTGGAATATGCACAATGGCTTGGCAACAAATTCATTATTTTGCAATTGCAGATGTGGAGTTTTGAGGTGTGAAAATCTGTTTGCCAAGTGGTTTTGGGAAAAAAACCAAAGCAATCATTTTATTTCCTCCTCTGTGCGTACATCCTTGTTTATGAATATGGTTGAAATTCTCTATGTCAAATGGTCACCAGATCACAAACAATATTCAGTTAACCTCTGAAAGGGGTTCTTTGACACAACAGATTGAGAATAAAAAAAACCTTAAACAATCTGTATCATAGTCCATAAAAATAGCTTGCTTAACACATACAAAATAACCTCAAATTATTCGTGTCTCCATTATTATATAGTTTCTTCTAATCTTTAATAATTATTATTTTAATGGTTTTATTTCAGCTATAATAACTTTCATTGCAACTGAAAACTGTTATGGTGGCTAGTGTTAATGGTAGGTATAGGTCATATGATTCTTTTTTAACCAAAAAAACCCCACACAAATGTGTAAGAAATCTCAATATTAAAGTCATCAATATAAAGAACTTTGATAGCAGTATTAAGTCTTGGGTATCAAATGATACCCAACATTGTATTTTTATCATTAAACAGAGTCATATATTCAATTTAGCACTTAGAGATGGCTCCATTTGAAAATGGTTTTGGGAGCCAAATTTCTGTTTTTTAAAATAATAGTACCTGAAAAATATTAAATGTAGCTAAGAACTGTACCTTCATCTTCTTGTGGTTTCAATGTGACTAGAATAAATATAGATAATGTTAAGATCTACCTTAAAAGTTTTTGATAGATTTAAATAGAATGATACGTGTAAAACTGAGCACATTGTAGAATAAAGCATATATTTTTATAAATGTCAACTATACAATTTCATATAACATGTTGCTGTATCCATAAATATACGTACATATATTATATATGCAAAATTATGTTGTTAAACATATACAAATATCATTGTATAACCAAATTATTTTAGATTTCCTGTTTATTGAGAATGGTTACATCAAAAAAGCAGCAAATGTACAAAGTATTGAGTCATTGTTTGCCCACTTTCACAACCAAAACACAAAACCATTTACATATTATTATGAATTCAGTGAGAACTTTCTTTGGAAATATTTTCAAAGTGTCTTATTTTGACTGTTACTTGTGCTATCTTCAAATAAAACTAATCATAGTAGAAAAGCACTTAGTTAAGAGTTGACATAGTGTAGTGTTCTACTTGTTTTACATCAGGTTAAAGAACATGATCTCCCTTTGTAAATCAGTTTAAAACAAAAATAATGCAACACCAACATCAAGGAAAGTAAAAAAAATTAGGGTAAGTTCTAAAGAACTTAAGCATTAAAGCACTAAAGAACTAAGCACTAAAGAACTTAAGCACTAAAGAACTAAAGCACTAAAGAACTAAAGCATTAATAACAGAATAAACATTGAACATTACCATTGATGTACACAATACATATCCTCCAGTAATGTTATGTGGACAGAAACAGATGCATAATGTATTTGCCAGCATCTATGATTCTCTAACAAGAAATCATTTTTTATCTTACTCTCATCTGACACATGCAAGTACATCTTTTGTGACTAGTAATAATTCATATACTGTAGCATTGTTTGAAAATGATTGGATGTTCATCTACTGCCTTCCATTACCTAATTGCAGTGTTCCCCAGATCTAATACTATTGGGTATATGGTCAGCATTTATTTTAAATTCTATTCAAATACTCTAATACTTAAATATATCTCTTTGTATGATTACTAATATTTTTGTCCTGTATCTTTTTTACATGAAGCAACTATCAGGAATTTTACCTTTTCACGGGTGTCCAAATTTATATATCTTCACATATATATCAGAAAACAAAATATATGTCCTCTGTTGTCTTTTCAGTGGATTCTTCATTGACATTAATCTGGGACTTAATAAATATTCACATTGGAATCTACTAAATGAGTAGTTGAAAGAGTAAAAATTTCCAGAAATATTTTGAGGAGAGTTTGTACAAGTGGTAACATTCTAAATTATAATTAAGGAGATAAGATGAGGTAGATATTTTAAATGTAGCTAACATATTATTAATTATAAGATTTTGGAAGAAAATTGACCTTTGTGTTAGTACTAACAATCCTGTGGTTTACTTTTAAAATTGATTATTGTTCTGAATTTAACCCAGAGATATTGAGATGCTAATGTGATATAAAAATGTCACTCCCTTGAAGCTGAGCCAGTGTAAATTATGCCTTACTGTTTTTTACTTGCTTACTGAAATGTTTTTAAAGGTTCATTTTTTAATTTTGTTTTTCTTTTTTCTGTGGAATGAGAGAGAACAAAATCAACATCTTTTTCTATTCTTTTTTTAAAATTTTGTGCCCTGAGTTGAAACATCTTTCAACTGATGCTGAACTTGATCATGTAAAAATAAATGGCTTTAATAGTTATAAATAATTAGCACAAATCCATTGTGAACTTGAAATACATTGTACTAATCAGAGCAATCTTAAGTCCATCATTTCCTGTTTGGTTTGTTATGTGATGAGACATGAGTGGTTCCAAATATTCCATGGTAAGTATGGCACCCCTAGAACTCTGTGAAACAGTGATAACCCTGGGGCAGGTTCTAAATCTGAATCTCCTGAGGACAATTTCAACATTCTTCTGTATAATTCTTTCCTTGGTCTTTCAAGTCTAGATCCTCTGAATGACCATTTTGATCTCCACAAGTAAGATTTTAGCAGACATTATTTTGCATTAGGGAATAGAAGTTGGACCAAGGGAGGGAGTTATTCACATGGCTGGAGGGACATTTTGGGTGATGCTATTAGATCTTGTTGTGTTTAATGTTTTTGTTATTGATATAGAAGAGCTGTTTGAAAGTTCATTAAATTAATCTTTCAGGAGATACTGTAGACTACACAGGAATATGAAAAGCACAGTACAAACAGCATAGCAGGAAGGAAAGTATATTTTCCTTGGATGATCATCTGCAGCCTACTATTTTTCTGGAAAAAGAAAACAGACACTCCCTTCCTATCTCACCCCTAAGCTAGCCAGCATTTAGCATTGTTCATTCTAATGATGGAATATGATACTTGCAATTTGTATGAATCTAATTTGCTTCTCACAGCAATACTAAAAGGCAGGGGTATTAGATTCAAATTAATAAGAAAAAGTGGAGGCAAATAATTTGTTCAAGTACAGTAGCTACTAAGTGGCAGAATTTAAACTTGAACTCAGGATTATCAGACATCAAATTGTTGCACATTCCGCTTTCCTCAATTGATTTGCTTCCCAAAATATGGAATTTAGAGCAAGAAAATCTGGTTGGGTTTTTCTGATTGTGTGTGTGTGTGTGTGTGTGCATGCGTGCGCGCGCGCGCGCGCAGAAGACACAAAAATATTTTAGAGCTATACCCTATTTAAATCTTAATCAGTGCTAATCTGGACAGTATATTCTGAGTAGAAAAGCTAGCAAAAATGTGACATTTGGAGGATTCAACATGACTGAATAGAGGAGGAGCCACGTTGGAGTTAGCAGAGAAAATAAACGAAAAATACAGGAAATTGGTAGAAAAAGCGGGGCATACATCCTGATGCCAAAGTCAGTCTGAAATAAGAGACTTGTAGATCAAACAAAACATAGACACAAGATTTTATAAAATGGCAAACCAGACCACAGGGCTGCCAGTGGGACTGCCGCCTGTGCACAAAGCAGGAACCTCCATCATGGGAAGTTTCCCCCGCAAAACCGACAGACCCGGATAATGTGGCAAACACAAGGCACACAGGATAGATTTGGGGTATAAGGCCCTTCGCCTCTTTTGCCTTCCTCCACACAGAGAATGCTGCAACCTGGCAACAAATTTCACTGACACACAGGGGCAAGTGACTAGGAAGCTGCTTCCTCTCAGATGGGCTGCCATTTTTTTGTTTTTTTTTCTTTTTCTTTCTTTTTTTTAAAATTGTGCACCAAAGAGGCTAACTGGAACCTCTAGGGATAACAAGGTTAGGGAGCTCAGTGGGCGGTGGTGAAGGTAGTGAGTGGAATGCATGACTCCTCCTGCCATGTGGCTTAAGAGAGGGAGGTGGGTGCACTGGGTTTAAGCAGCCTTAGACTGTGGCAGAGCAGAGTATGAAGTCAGAACCCCTCACCCCTGCTAGAGAGGAGATTGAAGTGGAACCAAGCAGTCTTGAGAAGACTCCAGGACAGCTACAGGGGCAGTGAGGGGGCCCAGAGCACTCCCCCCATCCTGGGTCAAGTGACATGACAGGAGAGAGATGTACCAGTGGGAGTGGAACGGAGGAGGCTGTGCAAGGTCTGGAGTGGCCAGCTGTACCCAGGACTGGGAGCAGCCTCACTCTCTCTCTATCTGAGGGTACCACAACTGGAAGAGCAATGAAGAGACAAAGAGGGTAAGGAGACGTGAGTGGGCTGCTGAGGGACATCCAGAAAGCTGCGGGCTGAAGACTGGCCCCAGCCCCCACATCCAGAGGCCAACACCAGTCCCACACCCAGTACTAACCCTACTGCAGACTTGCTGGGTTACTTAGCACACTTGGACACTACCACAGAACTGTTGACACCAGAAGAATTTTGTTTTGTTTTCCTTTTTCTATCAGGGTTTTTGTTTCTGGTTGTTTAAGTTTTTACTTTTATTGTTATTTTCTCTCTTTCCTCAACTGTCTTTCTTGATTTTTTGGTATTTTAATGTGAGTGAACATTATTTCTAGTCTTTATGGTTTGCTTCAATATTCATTGGATTTCTCCTTCATTCATTCTTTCCTGTTCTCTTCTCCAGTTCCCCTAAGTTTGGCTGATCATCCTATGTCCTTCAGCCTTGTATCTACTATATTTCTCTTCATTTATCTCTCTGTTTTTTCCCCTATCCTTTTTAAATCTTCCTCCCCCACAGGTTAAAATAACTCCAGTAAGGATTGCATACAAGTTCCTGCCTGGTTTATGATGGTAGATCTTGCTCGTATGATTAAAGATATCAAATTAATAGTTGCCACAGTTTGTCAGTTTCTAGGGTCTGCTTTATGGTATTGTTATTGTAATAGTAGTACTTTAGGCAGGATGTCACACCTGTTGTAATTAGTTGTTCTCCCACAACACTGTGATTGTCTAGAGACATAAGCATCACCATAGTCCAGTATCAAAGGACTGGGTACTTAGTCAAATTGTTAGCAACTTTTCACCCCTAATAAATTGGGAAGGTAGGATTTTGGGTCAGACACAAAGGCCAAGAGCCAGCTAACCTAGAAGACATCTCCGAGGAATAAAAGTTTCCTAGGGAAGCATCAATACTAGTGATAAAACTTTTTACCATAAGAAATTTACAAACATCAACACACAGAAAAAAACTAAAATAAAAATTTAGAAAATGACAAAATCTAGAAGCAAAATACAACTCCAGACCTCCAGCCCACCCAGGACAAGTCCAGGGAACAACAAGAAAAAGGAAGCTACCCACCTCAATTTTCTGAAATGGTAACAGCAGAAGTAAACAAACAAACAAACAAAAAAACTCAAAAAAGATGAATGAGGCTATAGAGAAAATCAGATCAGAAATAATCTCCCAGTTAAAAAAAAAGAGATGACGATCAAAATGAAGGACTTGCTGAATGAATCTAGAGTAGACACATATTAAAACAAAATAGAGGAGCTTAGGGAAACAATGAAAACTGAATTCCCAACATAGGCAAGAAATGAAATCCATGAATCAGATTCAAGCAGATATCCAGGAGATTAAAAATTCCATTGAAGGTATATGCAACGAATTGAATGAAAGTGAGAACAGAATATCAGATCTAAAAGACAGGATTGGGGTCAGCCATCATGAAAAGAAAGATTTCTTAAAAGTATCAAGGGACTGTGAAAAATTAACCCAACAGCTACAAGATGATTCAAAGAACAACATAAGGTTGATCAAAATCAGTGAGAAAATAGAAGACAGCAAAAATGGCACAGAAAACCTGTTCACAAAAGTAATAGCGGAAAACTTCCCATAGAAGAATTTGACATAAAAATAAATGAGGCATATAGAATTCCAATTAGTCATGACCAAAATAAATCTATACCAAGGCATATATTAATCAAGATTTCAGAAATTTAGCACGAAAAAATATTCAACATCACTGGTCATTCAAGAGATGCAAATTAAAACAATGCTGAGATTCCATCTCACTCCAGAAAGATGGGCAATTATCAAGAAATCAACCAACAACAAATGCTAGTGGTGCTGTGGAGAAAAAGGGACACTTCTCCACTGCTGGTGAGAATGTAAACTAGTGCAACCACTGTGGAAATCAGTATCCCTCAAAAACTAAAACTAGAGATTCCTTTTGAACCAGCTATTCTTTCTTGGTATCTTCCAAAAGAATTAAAAAACATCATACTACAGTGATATATGTGTTTATAGCAGCACAGTTTGTAATAGCTAAATCTTGGAAACGGCCAAAATGCCCATCAACTGATGAATGAAGAAGATTTGCTTTTTAATACAGAAGAGTACTACTCAGCCATAAAGAAGGATAAACTTGAGGGTTGGGAATTTAGCTCAGTGGCACCACGGCTGCCTCGCAAGCTCAAGGTCCTCAGTTCGATCACTGGTACCACACACACACACAAAAAGGATAAATGAGACATTTCTAGGTAAATGGATGCACCTTGAGACCATACTCTTCAGTGAAATAAGTTGAACACACACGTGTAAATATCTCATTGTTTTTCTAGTGTAAGAAACTGAAAGTGTAAATAAGGTAAAAAATGTATCCTTCAGGGTCTGGGATTTAGCTCAGTGGCACTGTGCCTACCTCACAAGTGCAAGGTTCTGAGTTCAATCCCTGGTACCGCCCCAAAAATGTATGCTAGGTATTGTAAAATAGGAAGAAAATGCTCAAATGGGAAGAGGAATAAGGGAGGGGGAGGGGAAAAGAAGGAAGGGAAAAGAAAAAAGAAAAAAGAAGGAAAATGGAAGCAAAGCTTTTGTAAATAAGGAAGAGGGAGAAGAGTGAAGGGAGGGTAGGGTAATTGGAAAAAAGAGGAATTAAAATGTGTTATGTACAGGTAAAAATTCCCTATGATGTATGTGATCATTATATATATCTAAAATGTACCAATAAACTTAATTTAAAAAAGTGATATTTGAAGTTTTCAAGCTAATAAAACTGTAAATGGGGGAAAACAGGCTAGTAAAGCATAATATCCAAAGAAATATTAACATAATTTAGGCTTTTATAAAAATTTAAAGTAATTAATTACACAATTATTATTTTGTGTCCAAAAGCATATATTTGTTAAGACCAGTATCAGCTAAGGTTGCAGGGAAGAAGGACTATAGGAATAAATTGAATTATTTTATCCTCTCTAAAATAATATTGCATTATAAGTTACCTAGAATATTTAAAAGAAAATATGTCATTATGATTAAGAGAATGAGCTGTAGAATCTGTTTGCTTGTATTTAAATGTCTTACCAACTTTGTGCAAGAGATTGTATGTCTCTGTTAAGTTATAATTTGTTTTCCTTCCAACTATAACTCCAGGATAATATTTACAAAGAACTAATATTTTATGCAAATCATAAAAATTGATATGTGTATTTCATTTTAAGTCAGTATTCAGCAAAAATTAACTAGACTATGTATAGCATTGAAGAACTGCTCATTATTATTAGCTGTGAATGTATATTCTAAAATTTATGAAATTATCCTCTATATATCCCAAATAGACTTGATAAAAAATGGCAGGTAAGTTTTCCTTGATTAAACATTTACCGTTTTTTTTCATCTGCATATGTCAGAGGAACTGGCTCAGTTAGTACTAACATAAAATCATGCCAAGCAAATCCTCGATATTATGTTCTAAACAATAAGGAAAACATATCTTAAAGATGAGCTAGCTTTCAAAGTAATCCCTTTTGGATAATAGATACTTATTTAAAAGATAAAATCTTAATTATCAATTACTTTTGAGCTATTCTTTTGGAATTTGCCAGAAGGATTTACAAATATATCAACAATGAGTCAGTAATCGAAAAATCTGCATACATTGAGCAAGAATTCAATTTGAGAAAATAGGCATTTGGAGCCAACCGTGATGAATAGGGTGATTGATTAAGGCTGGGCTAATTGAAATACTGAGACTGATTTTGTGAGTGCCTCATAAATAGTTCTGAGAATGATTTCAATTTTTGAGGTTAAGGCAGCAATTTATAGGGCCAACCACTTGCCAGAGATTGCACATTCTGACTCTCATAGATCCCCAGGGTGATTTCAGGGTCGAGACACACTTTTATTTTACTATTTTTTGCATTGATAACTGAATTATGAGTGGAAAATCAGTGTCTACCAATTTGATTATCAGTTTTTAAACATATGCCAGAAAGGGCAGGACTGAATGACCCTATTTACAAATGCAGATGTCTGCTGAGGAGGAGGCTCTGAGAACTTTGATATCCACAGATTTGCAGCTGCCTTGCCAAAGGCACAGTCTTGAGTGAGAATAGTATGAAAAATAAAAAGTAAACATCCTTCAAGAGAGGCTGAGAGTAATATTGCACAAAAACTAATCCAGAATCAATGGATAGAACAATTTTTAGGGATCTTTACAGCACAATCTGCTGGAAAGCTTTTTAAGATTTATCCTCTTTTAGCTCTGTGATGTTCTCCTTAGTGACACATTGTCTCCTGGCCACCTTCATGCTTGATTTGAACTCTTTCAGTCTCTAGACAATGAAAGCAGGGGTGCTTTTTCAAATGCAGTTTTCCCAAGTGGCTGGGATCATATTTAATTCTTAAACTAGAACTACAATTGAAAAACTGAAATGCAGGTTTAAAATAGCCCAAACTGTTAAGAAACACTCTTGGAAACACTAAACAATGTTTTATTTTATTACCTTTTTTTTATTGTGTGGCTTTGCTATTTGTGACTATGTTTGTAATTACCCTCCCTGTGACCTTCTTCATTGTTGCTCCACAATGGTCACTTTTTTCCATGGGAATTGGATAGAAGATGTCAGACTATGCTGTAACCCTATTAATTCGCAGATGGATGAAGTCTTTTTGCCACCTGCTGAGGAGCAGTGAAGAGGCTGCCTCCTCAGACACCCTCAGTGCCATTGTTGTCTGCAAACTCTTGGGCAGCAATTATGAGACTCCTCTGTAGCCTCCTTTTTTAAGGTCTGAGTAAGTCTTTATGTGATTCACATAATTCTCCCCCCCTCCCCCGGGTATTAGGATCAAAGTCCCCTTCGCAACTAATATCACTAATATCTCCACAGCCAGAAGCAAGCTGGCTTTCTTTCCCTAGGAAATGTTTATTTCCATATAAAAAGATGAGCTCAGTTCCCTACAGATGTTTTCGAACTAATCTATCAATCATTTAAATCTATATTGCATGAACTAATATTTCCCTTGACTAGAGACAAAAAAATCTTGGCTTCAGATAGCTTTCTTAAATATAATGCTTGATTGCATGTACATTTCTCCCTCCATATAGAAAACCTAGTGAAAGCAAATAAAAAATGGAATTCATATTATTTGCTTCATAACAGGGTTTTCCCACCCCTGATTTTCAATAGCATGTTTTCTACACTGTGCACTTCAGCTTTAATGCTCACCCGTGTTTAGGGAAACCATCTGAAAACACTCAGGGCAGCTGGAGTTTTTGTGAAAAAAAATAACCTAAATAAAGTACTAACCTTTGAAAAGCTTTTATTTCTTAATAAAAGCCATAAAATTGGGCCCGTACCTGGAGGAGTGCTTATCACTTTTATGACAGCAATACCAGAGTTTGTTATTTGAGAGGTATTGATAGTGGGAGCAGCAGCTGTTATAACTTATAAATGTTTGTATTCTCTTTTGTATTGCAACCACGACATCACAAGAATGAACTTTGTTTTAAGCAGCCATTGGTTTGCAAGGAGGACTTGTAAAATGTTAGAGAGGAAGGTCATGGCATACTCTAATGGCTACACATGCTGTTTATGCCACTTACACATTGGGCAATTTTGGGCAAATTACAAATACCTTGAACCTCAGTTAAAAATAATTAAAAATGATCAAATACTTTAATAGACATTTCTCCAAAGAAGATCTACAGTTGCCAGACAAGCACATAAACAGATGCTCAACTTCACTGGTTTTTGAAAGAAGGCAAATAAAAACCAAAATGAGACACCAGTTCACATCAATGAAGATAACTTAACTTAAAAATAAAAAAGTGTTGGCAAGGATCAGAAAAATTAGAATTTTTTTGCATTCCTGGTGAGAGTATAAAATAGAGCTCCTATGGAAAAGTTTGCCTCAAAAAGTTAAAAAGAATTATCATAGGATGAAACAATTTAACTTTTAGAAAAATACACAAAAGAACTGAAAGCATGGTTTTAAGGAGATACATATACATCAGTATTCAAAACAGCAGTAGTCACGTTATCTAAAATTGGAAATGGCCCAAGTGTCTGTCTACAGGTGAATAAATAACATACAGTGTGGTATATACATATATGATAACATAATATTATTCAGCCTAATGAAAAAATAAGTTCAAATACATGCTATCATATGGATGGACTTTTAAAGTTTTATCATAACTTATTTTATAACTAGTTTTAGCCAGCTTTGTTGACTACATTTAATGTTAGAGTCCATTCAAAATCAGTTTCTATTGGCTGGTGTTATGGCTTGTGTTTAGATGTCCCCCCAAAGCCTCATGCAGTCATAGGTGGGTCTTTTTCAGAGGCAGCTGGATCTAGAGTGTGTGATCAATTCATGGTGCAATGCTAGGATTAAGGGTGCTGGCATTAAAGGTGGGTGATTATTAAATCAGTCCACTGATTGGCTTGGCACTCCCTAAATCCTGGTAGTCTTACAATGCAAGGGACAGAAAGAGGCTTGTCTTGTCCCTTGCTTGCTTTGGTACCTTCTGCCCACCATGAACTCTTTCTCCTCTACAATGTTTTTCTGCCATGCCACCCTGCCTTGGAGCCAGCCAACTATGGGCTGAAACCTCTACAAATTGTGAGCCAAATAAACACTTCCTCCTTTTAACTGTAGTTGTTGGGTATTTTGTCTCAGCAATAAGAGAAAGTAACTCAGACAGCTGGTTTTACTTTACATATTTTTCAAATATGTATTTTAACATTCCGCATAAAATTTTGTTTTGAGATGGACATTTTTATGTAATATACTGTAACAACTCTGAATTTTTATTGAGTAAACACTTTTGATTGGTTATTTTATGACCTACCCATATTTAGACTGTGAAATCAGTCTTGTTACAGCATGCAGATGTTGATGTCTCTTTGCAATATTTTTCTTTTTTGTGGTGCCAGGGATCAAACCCAGGACCCATGTATGCAAGGCAAGAATTCTACTACTGAGCTAACCTATATCCCAAGCTCTGTTTTTCTTTTCTAGCTTAGCTTTCAGAAAGTTACTTCTTTATCTGGGCAGCTTAGTTATAAGTCAACTATTTGAGCAGATATGGTGCTCACATTCTTCAAGCTTGTGAGGCTTCCTCCCGTTGACAGTATAATTTTGCATACATAGACAAGCACATTCAAAATTCAAGCATATTTTATGTTTCTCTCAACTTTTACTTTCTGTTGGGTCTTTGGGTCTGCTCTGCAAATATGCATGGTTCTTGAGTTACCCAACTATGTGTGCTTACCTACTTTTTCTATGCTTCTGTCTACAGGGTTTCTCTGATAAATTTCTGAGTTATCCATTGCTTATCCCAGGTAAGACTGCAACCTCATGGTAGCAGGACTGCAGGTTTTACTATTTGTTTCCTTGAACTTGGTACTTTTATTGATAACACTCCTGGGCATCTGGTTTCACTCTATGCCGAAGATCAGATCCTACTTTTTGCCAGGAAGATTGCTGGTTTCCCTAGCCAGTGCTGCCAAGTAAAACTGCTGAACCGATGGAGGTGAGGGTGGAGTGTCGTGAGAGGGAGGATGAGGCTGCAGAGTCCTACCATTATTACCCAAAGATCTAGCAGCTTTCTGTGTGTACACACTTCTCATTAAATGCTTTGCTTTTTAAAAAACTTTATCCTCCTCTTTTAATCAGTTTTCCAGGAAGGGATTTCCTAACTTCTTTTTACTGGAATTGTTGAAACTTTTGGTCTATTCATTTATTTATTTTTACCCTTTTTTCTTTTTTAAATTGGTAAAATATACATAACATCAAATTTACCATTTGTTCTACAGTTCAGTGGAATTAGGTATATACATATTGTTGTGGAACCATCATTGTTATTCATTTCAAGAACATTTTCATTTTCACAAAATATCCATTAAACTAAACTTCATGTCTGCTGGTAGCTACCATTCTTCTATGTAACTCCCCCACCAGCCCAATTTTTATTTTTTGTTACTGCACAATTGCAGTGCATCATGTTTTCATTCCTTGTGGGGAGTTGGTACATGGACATAACACATCTTCATTCTTTTTTCATCCCCTTCCCTTTTCTCTCCCCCATCCCTCTATCTCTTGTTCCCTTCCCATTTGGAAAAGCTTTTTCTCCCTATTTCCTATTATCTATCATTTATTTTATTTTTATATTTGGTTTCTCATATAAGAGAAATCATGTGATATTTAAGCTTGTGTGTCTGATTTATTTCACTTAGCATTATGGTCTCAGGGTGCATCCATTTTTTCCACAAATGCCTCAAGTTTATTCTTCTTTATGGCAAAGAGGTATTCCATTGTTGATAAATACCACTTTTTCTTTATCCATTCATCTGTTGATGATATATAGGCTACTTCCATGATTTAGCTATTGTGACATTCCCTGCTATAAATATGTATTACTGTAATATGATGTCTTTAAATCCTTCAGAAGATACCAAGAAGGGGAAAAGATTATTCAGGTAGAATTTCTGGTTTTATATATTTGAGCAATCTCCATTTTGATTTCCGTAGTAGTTGTACTCATTTACATGCCACCAGCATCATAGAATCATCCCTTTTTCCTCATAGCCTTGCAGTTATGTGTTACTATTTGATTTCTTGATGCTAGCCATTCTTTTTGGAGAAGGATGGAATCTCAGTATTGTTTTACTTTCCATTTTTCTAATGGCCAGAGATGTTGAACATAGTCTTATGTATTCAATGAACATTTACACTTCTCCTTTGAGAAGTATTTATTCATTTCAATTGCCCATTTTTGAATGGGTTTTTATTTTGGGGGCCTATTTTTTGAGTTCTTTAATATTCTAGATATTAGTCCTCTGTCATATGAATAGCTGGTCCATTTTTTCCCATTTTGTATGTTGCCTTTTTACTTTATTGATTGTTCTTTTCGCTCTGCAGACCTTTTTAATTTGCTATGATCTCATTTGTTGATTCTTGATGTTGTTTCTTGTGCAATTGGGGTTCTGTTCAGAAAATCTTTGCTTATATCTATGTCTTCAAGAGATTTATGTATTTTTAACTTCCAGCAGATTGTTTCTGTTTTGACATTTAGATTTTTGAGACAATTTGAATTTAGTTTAGTACACGGTGAGAGATATGGGTCTACGTTCAATCTTCAGTATGTGGAAAGCCAACTTTTTCAGCACCTATTTATCAGAGAGGCTATCTTTCCTCCAGAATATTTTTTGGCCCCTTAAAGATCAGATAACTGATTGTGACTATGATTGTTTCTAGATGCTCTATCTTGTTTCATTGATCCACAAGTCTGTTTTTGTGACAATATTATGCAATTTTTATTAATGTAGTTTTTAATCTAATTTGAAATCTGGGATTATAATGCTTTCTGCTTTGTTCTTGTTTCCCAGGATTGTTTTTGCTGTTCTGGGTCTTTTCTGATTCCATATGAATTTTAGGATTGTTTTCTCTGGTTCTGTGAGGATTGGTATTTCTCTTTTGTTTGGAATTGTATTAAATCTATATATCAGTTTTAGAAATTATGGTCATTTTCATAATATTAGTTCTGCCTATCCAGGAACAAGGGACAACTTTCTATTTTCTGATGTTATCTTCTCTGTCCTTTTCAGGATATTGTAATTTTTGTTATAGAAGTCTTTCATTTCCTTGATTGGATTATTTCCTAAGTATTTAATTTTTCTTGATGTTATTGTGAGTGGTATTGTTTTTCGATTTCTTTCTCAGTGTGTTCTTTATTGGTGTATAGGAATGCTATTGATTTTTGTGTGTTGGTGTTTTGTCCTGGTACATTGCTGAATTTGGCTATTAATTCTAGGAATCTTTTGACAAAATTCTTTGAGTCTTCTATGTAGAGGATCATGTCATCTGCAATTAATGATAATTTGGCCTCTTCCTTTCCTATCCATTATGTCTTTTTTTCTGATTTCTCTGGATAATGTTTTGAGTACTATGTCAAACAGAGATGGTTATATTGAACATCCTTGTCTTGTTCTTGATTTTTAGGGAAGATTTTAGTTTTTCCTCATTTGATATGATACCAACAGTACATTTTTTATAAATGGATTTTTATCAGATTGAGATAAGGTCTTTTTATGCTTTTTTTCAATAGATATGTTTTTGTCATGAAGAGATTTTGGATTTTGTCAAAGACTTTTTCTACGTGTATTGAGGTGATCATGTGGGTTTTGTCCTTGTGACCCTTTATGTGATATATTAAGTTTATTGATTTGCATATGTTGAACTATCCTTGCATTGTGGGGATGAAGCCCACTTGGTCATGACCTTTTGATGATTTGTTGAATTCTGTTTGCCAGTATCTTGTTTAAAATTTTTGTGTCTAGGTTCATTAAAGTTATTAGCCTATAGGTTTTTTTTTCTTCTTCCTTGTCTAGTGTTTCAACCAAGGTAATACTAGCTTCCAGGAACAACTTTGGGAGTACTCTGTCCCTTTCAGTTTCATTAAAGAGTTTGAGGAGATTGGCATTAGATTTTCCCTGAAGTTCTTGTAGAATTCAACAGTGAATTCACTGGGTCCTGGGCTTTTCTTAGTTGGTAGTTTTTTTACCACTGTTCAACTTCATTGCCTATTATTGGACTATTCAGAGTTTTTATGTCTTCATGGTTCATTTTTGCTAATTCATATGCATGTAGGAATCCATCCATTTCTTCTGAGTGCTCCAATTTATTGAATTACAGGTTTTTTAAATACTTGCTGATCTTTTGGATTTCAGTGGTGTTCATTGTGATTTCACATTTTTTATTTCTAATTGCATCAATTTGGATCTTTTGTTTCCTTTTTTCTTAATATTAGCTAATGGTTTATATTTTTTTTATTCAGTCAAAGAATCAGTTCTTTGATTTATTGATTTTTTTCTCCAAAATATTTTTATTTTATTTCTTTATTTATTTTGCTTAAATTCTTTTATTGGTAGATTTATTGATTTTTTAAGTCTCAATTTTATTTATTTCTGCTTTGATGTTTATAATTTCTTTTCTGTTACTATATCTGGATATGGATTGTGCTTGTTCCTCTAGGACCTTCAGATACATCATTAGGTTATTTCTTCTGTGACCTATTGATTATTCAAGATTGTATTGTTTAATTTCTATGCATTTGCATAATTTTTGTGGTTTCTTTTGCCATTGGTTTCTAGTTTCATTTCAGTAATCATTTTATTAGATACATTTTCTATTGAGTTATATCTTCTTTGAGCTTAACAAGCCCCTTATTGATGCCTCTCTCTCTCTCTCTAAATCTCTTCTATTAACTTCTTGAATTGAGCTGTTTGGCTTTTGATTTCCTCCCCCTCAGTGCCCCTTGGATCAGCTTTTGGGGAGTTGGGAATTTTTGGAGCCATTTTGTTGCCTTGTCTTCTTATGTTTTTAATGTTGTTTTTGTGCTGAGGTTTGCAGGTTGATTATAGTGGAAGACTTTGTTGCTAGTATAGAGAGCTCTTTAATCAGTGTCTGCTTTTCAGTGGTGCTCTCTGGGTGTGACTAAATATAGAACTTTGTCTCTGTCTCAAGAGCTGACCTCCTTTGTTAATTTGGGAGGGGTGGTACAGTTTATTTGCCTAGCAGTCAGAATATTCAGAATGGGCTGCAGTATTGTGAATGACAGACACAAAGGCAATCCATATATTGTCACACAGAGAAAACCAATTATAGTGATACCTTGCTTCATGAACTTAAGTCTTTTTACTATTCTGGTTGCAAACCAAATTGGATGAGCACCAGATCAAATTCAATGGTTAGATTCAATGTTGACCTTATGGGGAAATTTGATTCAGTTCTTGTTGAATTTGGTTTGCAACCAGATTCATGGAAAGAATTAAGTTTGTGAATTGAGGTACCACAATAATAGCAAAACTGTGCCACCTTGGCAATAACAATAAAATGAGCAACAACAGTAGACACTTAAAAATAAACCAGATATTGACATACCCTAAGAACCAATAGTATACTACCCTTCACTATAGAAAAAAGATCCATAATTATAGTACAAACACTAAGAAAAAGAAAATATTGACATATAGTAAATCTTGACAAAAATACAGTAACTATTCCTTGACTAATAATAGAACAATATTCAACAGTTAACTGTGTAAATATTCATAAAGCTTATACTAGTATAAACTTATTAAATATAGTATAGCTTATTCATAAAGCTATAATAATAAAAATATAGGAATCAGAATAAAAAGGGTAAAATTTGAAAAATTAATCAAGGTAAAATGAAGAGAAAATTCCGATAAAGGATCTTATTGAGGAATAAAAGAAAATTAATAACATTAATAATAATGACAGAAAACGACAAAGAAGAAAAAGCAGAAAAAAGAAAAAGACAGAGAAAAATACAGTGGACCCTTAACTTACAAACTCAGTTTGTTTGTGAGGATTGGTTGTAACTCAAGTTGGTCAGTTGAAGGCTCAGGCTCCTTTACATTTCAAAGTCTCTCTCTTGTATACAGGCAGATCTCAATGTCCTTAGAGAGACATTGGCCCAGGATTTCTTAATTAACCCCATACAGGAAAGGGTTAATAATGTTAGGGAAAAAGTTGTAATAATAATAATGTATAATTGTAATAATAATGTTTGGAAAGATGTTGTAATGTTCCTTCCAGAATCTTCTAAGGGTTAAATCTGTATCTGAGACCATGTGGAAGCACAAGCAGCAGGCATTCGGGTCGTAACTCGAGACTTTGGTCATAAGTCAAAACTAAAATTCAGGCTGTAACCCAAGTTAATTGTATGTCAGGCTGGTCATAACTTGAGGGTCCACTATAAGTGAAAAGAAGGAAAAAGTTAAAAGGAGAAAAGAAAAAAAACCCAACCCCCCTTATAGCCAATGAAGGCAAAAGAAAGGAAAATATTGAATTTCTCTGTCCCCTCACCAAATTCCTCTGTATTTTTGATTGAATGGTTTCTTTCCAGGATGTGCAGTCTTGGAATCCAGCGTATCACAGGTTTTTCTGCCTAGCTTTATCGCCTGTGGATTTGTAAGGTATCCCACCTGTTCCAGAGGCCCAGCTGTTTGTATACCCCAGCAGTGGCAACCATCTCACCCAAGGCGTGTCTTCTCTTCCACGTGGTAGATAGGGAGAGCAATGAGATCACTGGTCTCTGCTGGATGCAGGCAGTGGGGTCGGGTTCACACAAACTGCTGGACTTTACCAGCGCTTCCAGATCCAGCCACCTCAGAAAGCCACCATTGCCAGGACTGGTTCTTACCACCAAGAGGGGTACCTGTGTCCTTTCTGGTCTGAGCTTAAACTTTTCAGTGTGTCTGTGGGCAGCCCATACCCTCTCTGCAGATGTCTCCTGTGGCCATCTCTCACGGTGTCACACTGGGAGTGTAACACTGCAAACCCTAAAGTAAAGTTGTTGGAAAGTTATTCTGTGATTTTTGTCTTAAACAATAAATTCATAAAATGGCTGCTGATGAAACACTTTCTGGCAATATTGCAGGCATTGCACTAGGTTTCTTCTCCTTCTCTATCTTGTGTGAAGAAGTCACTTTTGTAGTTTACAAAACCCCATGCTGTTTTGTAGTTTACAACAGCTGTGGGGTTTTCTTGGGGCTAGCTGTGCTAGCCAGGTCTGTAATTTCTCCCCACATCTCTCAAGCCTCCTCACTGACCTTCTCTCTCCAGGTGTTGGGCTTGCCTACAATCAGTCCTGTCAGTTGGTCAGTGCCTCAGCTGCCCCACACCAAAGGGCGAGAAAAACAGAGAGCCAGCTCAGAGTTGGCTGTTGGGCTTGGCTAGGGTACAAATCCACTGGTGTGTAGTAGGTCAGGGAGGGGAAACAAATGGCTCCATTCCTCAATCATTTTCATACATGTTTTATTTGGAAATACTTTTAGATTTTCAGACCAGCAATAAAGCTAAAAGAGTTCCTATGTCCTTCTTACTCTTCTACCCCTAATATTAGCATTTTATATAACCATGGAATTAAGAAATTACATTTGTACAATCTTTAGGTTTCTTTGAACTTCATCCATTTTCCACTGATGTCCTTTTTCTGTCTAGGTTTGGAGCAAGTTACCATGCAGTATGTTTCACCTTCCCTCCTTAGTTGCCAGTATATGACAGGATCCCAGTCAGGAGAGACTGAAATTTTTGAAAAGTGCAGGTCAGGTATCTCAATGAATATCCCTTAATTTGAGTTTTCTTGTGATTAGGCTGGAGCTGTGGAATTTTAAGTGGGCTACCACAAAGGCAAAGTGTCCTTCTAATCCCATTAAAGTACGTCTTATCAACATGGCTTGTTACTGGTGATGTTCACCTGGATCATTTGATTATAAGATAGTGCTGGCCAGGTTTCTCTACTGTAAATTACCATTTTTTTCCTTTTTCATACTGAATGCTTTAGAATTGAGTCATTAATTCCACTTAGAGGAGAGAGAATTTAGCTATCACTATTGGAGGGAAGAATAACAAATTTTGGATATCTGTTAAAGCAGTATAGTAAATAATTTGTGATAGATAATTTGAGGCTATGAAATGTTCAATTTCCTTTAGAGTTTTACTCAGTAATTTTGGCTTTCATCAATGGATCTTGGGTGCAACAAATAATACTGTGTTATTGTATAGTGATTTTTTAAAAGAAAATTACTAATTACATTGCTATCTCAGTTCTTGAACACTTTCGTTTGTGAACAATTTGGTTAGCAAACAGAAGCAGTTGTCAAAATTTTGTTTTTGTTTGCAAACTCTGCATTGAACATGAATGTAGCCATCTTTTCCAGAATTGTGGAACAAGTTAAATTAGTGAACCAAGGTACCACTATATTTCTATACTTATTATTTGGAATACTGTAGTAGGGTAGATTTTCCATTTTAAACTACTTTCCCCACAGACTTATCCTCTAAAATCACTGTAAATTTTACAATTGTGTGATTTAATCATTGGAATACTCTGGAATACCTTTCTCGTCCTTTGTTAGCAAACTTTCTCCTTTAAAAATCAATGCAATACTTCTACTACAGTCCATGCTCTTGATCACTACATCATATTACTTTCCGGGGTACAATCTCATTTTGTTTTTCTCTAACAAGAAACTGTTATAGTTTTTACCCTCTGAAGGGAAATTGCTTCTATTGTAGGTAGAATTTTGCCCCTCTAAAAGGATGTTTTGAAGCCTCAATCCCCAGTGTTTCAGAATGTGAACTTTTGTACATGGGGCTATTGCACATGCAGTTAGTTAAGAAGAGGTCACACTAGAAGAGGAAAGGTTTGTTATCCAGTAGGATTGGTGCCTTTATTCTTCTAAATAGACTCAAATACATAGACTCAAGGGAGAATGCCACATGACAGCCAAGAGTAGAGACTGGAGAGATGCAGCTGCAGACCAAGGAGTGCCAGAGATGAGCAATAAACCACCAGGAATAGGGAAAGGGCGAGAAGGATTCTCTATTACAAGTTTAGAGGGAGCATGGCACTGGTGACAGTTTGATTTTGGACATTCAGTTTCCAGAGCTGTAAGACAATATATTACTGTCATTTTAAGCCATCTGGTACTTTGTTGTAGCAGTCCTGGGAAACTAATAAACTCTACAAGACAAGATTAGAGCAAAATTTGAAAACTTAAATTAAATTGGTCTCAGACTCAGAGATTACAATTCCAAATTAAAACTTTGTTGAATGTGTTTTTTAAATTTTAGGACTGAGAGAAACTCTGTTTTTTCTTTATTTTTTTGGCTTAACACTTTATTTAAAACATTAGTGACTAAATTCAGAAGAAAGACCTAAAATATATTCACATAATCTGTCAATGAAAACACATCATTCTAAAAGTTATATAGATTTTATACTTGTGATAAAGAGAGATTTCCTAATACGGGCTTTAAATTACAGTTAAAATGAAAGGTTATCTTCCTGTTGATATGACTGTAAAGGAAGAATTTAACTGGAATGTGAGAGAGCTAATCAGTATGCCCCTGAAATGAAACAGATTATTCATAGAAACTATTTTAAATTTTGGATCTACAGTGTAGAAAGACATTGGGTCAGTTACTCTTAACTGTCAATTTTCCTGGATTAAGAGACTCCTGGAGAAATGATTTAGTCACAGAGATGCTACAATCATAAGTGAATTAATTCACTGATGTTTATAGCTGAATGTGCTATTAAGGGGTTGGGCCCACTTGGATGAGGTGGGTCACTGTGGGTGTGGACAATACTTGGGAAGGTGTATCTCTTGCTGGCACTCTTTCCCTGTGCTCTGCCATGAAGTGAATAACTTGGCTCTACTATATCCTTGTAACTGAAACCATGAGTCAAAATAAACCTCTGCTTAAGTTGTGGTCATCAGGTATTTCATCTCAGCAACAGGAAAGGTGATGAATAAACACACACAAAAGAAACTATAAAGTGCATATTTTTAAAGATGGATTTAGAAATTATTCTATTACTAATTCCTTTTTTTTGGTACTGGGGATCGAACTTAGGACCTTGTGCTTGTGAGGCAGGCGGCAACACCACTGAGCTAAATCCCAGGCCCTCTATTACTAATTCTAATTACTAAGTACCTGTATTATTAAATCATTCCTTCTTCAATCTAACTAACATTTATTGATAATACAGTATGTTCCAGGCACTGTGCAAGGAGCTGAAATGTAAGTATTATATGATCTCATAGTCTTCATTTGGTTATTTAAAAGAAATTCAAAAGTTGAGAAGCAAACTACTGATAGCAAAGTCCTTAATGTTTTACCATGATGTAATTTTTCCGACTGGTTGAATTATACCCTATATTTCAGCTAAAGACAAAACAAAACAAACAAAACAGTCTGCTTTCCAGAGAAACACAACAGAATTTATGTTCTATAAAGGAAATTAAAATGGCAGCTACCATGATTTGAAATTAATAGCTTTAGATCCTTTGAGTTTGTATCATTCATATATTGATAATATGGTATTTAAATACATTATGTGCAATAGTATAAATATATAAGGTTAAAAAGTTCCAATTAATGCACAATTTATTCAGGAAAATTGAGGAAAAGAATAACAGGGACAGCAATGCAATGGAGAAAAAATGACGTTGGAAAGGAGGGTAGAACATGGCCAATGTTTGATGAAACTTGGAGTGGGAGAGTCACACTTTAAATGGCTAAGGTGACTATATTTGATCAAAGATAGTGAAGAACTGAAGGAGTGAATTATGCAGAAATCTAGTGAAAGAGATTTCTAAGCAGAGCAAATAGTTAATTGAAAGTCCCTGCATTAGGACCCCATTTACCTTTTCAGGCCAGTGAAACTACAACAGAAAAAACAAGAGTTAAAGACATAGATGAAATCAGGGAACTAGTGAATGGCTGGATTGTTCTGGACTTTATTGACCATCATAGATATTTCTGTTTTAGTCTGAGAGCTAAGTCACAAGACACCACTGAAAAATTTTGAGAGGAAAATAATGTGCTTATCATGGAAAGAGACTGGTTTTCTTTGGGCATTAAGCACAGGGAGAAAAGACCTAAGGTGGGGAACTAAGTGTTAACTGCACCTTTGTAAGTGACTTTGTTTTCCTCTGGAACGTTTAGAACCTTTCACGAAATGTGCTATTTTTCCTTGTTACTAAATCACAGAGCTGGGCTCTGCTACTCCAAGACTATGTTTAAACTTGATTATAAGACCCTAGTAGATATGATGGCTGTAATAACATCCTTTCAGCATTAAACATAAAAGTTGGTGATAATTACCACCTAATCTTGACATAGGCTGTATCATTCTCTACAACACATATTTTTGTTGCTTCTGCTTTAAGAAAGCAAATGTATTAGCTTTTGGACATCATCATCAAACATTCTTTTTGAATAGTTTTGAATATTTTATGGACTATGATTGGTAAAGAAGCTATGCATATAGTTTCACCTTTCAATCCATATATCTAGGAGATATTTTTTCAGAAATGGTTAATCATGACTATGTTAGTGTTAATTTCTGCCTTGTTTTCTGTTGTAAGTGAAAATCTAAGCAACCATATATATATATATGTAAAAAATACATATATGTAAAACAAACCATTGAGCCTAGCAACCTTTTGTTAAAACTTCAAATGTATGGTTTTAATTGTTACATTATACAGTGAACAAGGAGATAGAATTTCAGGTATTTAGGAATGCACATAAATGACACCCAACAGAATACAGAAGGAAAGTAGGTTACTCCTACAGGCTCTCAGAGAAAGCACCTTTAAATTTAAAAGGATTCTAAACTGTTTGATCTAGTCTCAACTTTTTTTTAACCAAAAGTCATAAGAAATAAGAAGTAATCAGAGATAATGAAGTACTTTAAATAAATAAAGTTTGTATTTATTTTTTAAATAAATAAAGTTTGTATATTATTAGCCATTTGATACATCAGGCAAACAATTAGAAATCCAAGGTATATAGAATCTAGAATGTAAACAGAAAATCTAATGTTTCATTCTCATCCTTCATCCACAGCTAAGATGAGGGAGATACTGACATTATTTCTCTTATGATTGGAAATAGCCTCAAATTTTTCTGAAACAACAAAACAAATGAAGAAAACACCTCTGCCAGCTACCACCGATTGCAACAAATTTTAGGATTGGAACCTTTCATTGTCCTTGACCTAGAGTTCAGTTTCTCAACACTGACACCACTTACTCTATGGGTCAGTTCATCGTTTGTTGTGGGGTCCGTTGTGTGGATTCCAGGATGACCTGGGGCCTTCCCCCACTAGGTGCCAGTCATAGCTACTACTCCCACACCCAACTCTGAGTAGTCCCAACTAAAATCTCTTCAGACCCATCCTTGATCGAAATCACTGTTTCAAAAATACATATGCCTGAGGAGAAAGCACAGAATAAAGTTCCTAAAGTCACCTTTCTAGAAAGATGTTTCAGTTTTCTCAATCCAGTGATCATCTGTCTCACAGTTTTTGCCTACTGGAGCTTGATGAGATACTGAAAAATAGACATTTGAATATTAAAAACAATCACCACTTTAACAAAGTTCTCAGGCTAATGACTCATTAACTTAAGGCACAGGTCTCTTAGATTGGGTGTTGGCATATGATTTTACATACCTCCACTTAAATATAGTCATCCATTTGTGTATATATGTATTTATGTATCATCATAACTATGATATCTATCTCTATATAGATCTTTATTGACTTGATTCTTAAATTTCATATGTAGTTTTGTTTGGTACCGGGGATCAAACTTGGGACCTTGTGCTTGTGAGGCAAGCAGTGGCACCATTGAACTAAATCCCAGCCCTCATATGTAGTTTTAAATTCTGGTATTTTGTAAAGAAAAACTCAATGGATGGTAACTATTTGAAGACCTTAGAATATTCTGGAGGTCAGAAGAAAAAAAAAATCCAGTGAAATCTCTACAAGTAACATTGCATTTTGTTTCAGTGCTCTCCCTCACCCTGGTTTATGAACATCTATTATTTAGAAGCTGAAGTCTAATAAAGAACCTCTGAGAACAAGGATTAAATAGAACTTATATTTATCCTTATTTCAAGATCCACATGGTTCTCCCAAATGTAAAGCGTCTTATGCAATCAGTGGTAGTTTGCTGTTAAGAAACTCACAATAAGGGGAGAAAAATTGAAATTTACTCTGTGGTTTTTATTATTTTGGTAACCATGGTGATAAAAGAACAAGGCCAATATAGCACTTTAAAATAGCCTTCAAAGAAGAACTTGGGAGAAATTTTTATTTATTGAGATGCTTGATACATGTAATATTGTTGTATTTGGATGCCAATATTTTGTTGCTGATGAGTTTGGATTTTAACAAGTTGGCAGTTTACTTTTTCACCTTTTTTTCTTTCCAAAACCATGGGTAGCTGCCCCTCTCAAAAAAGGTAAAAGATTTTGCAGAATGCAGTAGTTATAAAAATAGAAATTTAAAATAAGCATTACAGAAAAGGAACAAAAATTTATTAATGACATAAGTGTATAGAATTAAATCAAATTTGTTTTTTAACTTCCTGGTAATAAGTGTATAAAACATATAAAATCATCAAAATGTTTTTTAACACTATTACACATTTTATTACCAAAATGTTGGGTAAATTTCTTTTGTTTAATAGTGCTTTTTTTTAAAAGCAAAACTTATAATTTTAAAGGATTCTATGCTTTTATATATGGGGAGCACTCAGTTTAGGGATTTCTCACCAAGGAAATTTTGGCCCAAGATCTCCATTCTTTTTTTTTTTTAATTAATTAATTTATTTTTTCCATTTTTTAAATGAGACTGCCTTCCAGGACTTCACCTGGGATAAAAATCAGGGATGTATGAATTGAGAAATTACAATATATACTACATAGCTTTCAAAATCTTTCAATTAAAATCTAATAAATATATTGTACGTGCATACAGTATTTATATAGACATATAATGCTTTAAATTGTATTTAAGCTGCTATTCTCAATGACTGTTTCAATTTAACCTTAGAAAATTTCTGTGAAAGAGTTTTCATGTTTTCCCCCAATTTTGTAAATTGAAGAAATACTCAGGTGCAGAAAGTGAAGTTGATATACTGGGATAATGAAGCTAAAACTCTGGGTTCTCAACTCGGCTCTTTTTCTCTATGTGGCTCTGAGCATGCTCTCCGTCTGTCTCTGTCTCCCTCCCTCTCTCTCAACATATACATATAAGTAAGGAGGGAAAATAAAATAAATATTGCTTAGACAAACATACTGGCTGTCTATTTTCTCTTCCATTTAAACTTTGATTTAACAATCGATCATAATGAAGTTTTTGGAAATATATTATTCAGAATTGATACATTCCTTGTCTAAAGATGCCTATGGAAGGGTTTGATGATCCCTGTTTAACATTTATGGCTCTAAAACCATATAGAAGAATGCTATCCTAATGTATATAGTTGTTTCACTACAGATCCTAGTTTGGTTGACAGGGCTGGGGTTGATGCCAAAGGTCTTGGGGTCGTTATTAATAGCATTCTTTCAATTTTCAAAAGTGTCTTGGATTGAAGGATAAAGTACATGGTTATTTTACCACCTTACTCAAAATCTCCAGAGTAAAAGGAGCATTAAATGTAATGTAAATATAAATTTAATCAATCTGAAAGCAAAACAGTCTTCTAGGGGCCAGACTAAGCAGTCTATTAGGGAGAAGACTAAACAGTCCTTTAGGGAGCAGAGATAAATCAGAACATAGAGTAGAGTGTAACTGTTAGAAAGCAACTATTATTCTAATATGCTGTGTGGTTATGAATTTTTAAAATGCAATCTGAAAACAGTATTGATCTTTATGAAGAGTCGGAAAAGTCAAAATCACTTTCTTTGTGAATATTCTAATCATGTTTGGAATCTAAATATGGTCCTCATGGACCTCATCCATGGCAAAACAAGCCCTCTTCCACATTTTTTTTTTTTTTTTTGGCTTGCTATGCAGTTCACTCGTGGTTATCCTCCTGGCTGAGCCTCCTGAGTGCACACACACACACTCAGGTGTGTGCCACCACATCTGGCTTCTCTTCCACTTTTTAATTCAGTTCCTAAAACTAGTAATTATATAAAGGAATAAAGTGCCATATTTACTCTAGGAAAGAAAATGTTGTAAATACTAGTTTTAAAAAATAAACTCAGGGGAAAAAGAAAAATAAGATAACAGCATAAACCTTGTCCTGGAAATATCTCTCCTATCATGAACTAATTTTGGTAGTCATAATATTATGTGATTGCCATTTTTACTGAGAGTTTTCCTAATAATATCTTACCTGTATATGTGAAGCTAGTTAGTGTACAATGAGAAAAACAAAGATTTATTTAATAGATTTAACCATGACAGCCTATTTGGTTTGTTTACTTTGATTAGAATTTTTTCCATAATCTAAGGATATCTTTAGAATAAATGACTCAGGAATACAGGCAATAACCAATTAATACCCATATATTAAAATTCTTCGGTTTGCATTAGATATAAAGATAAGAACACATTTGCACAGAAGAAAACATAATAAAGTTTGGATAACAATTAATGGACAGTATGATTTTTAAAATAGTGAATGACTATAAAATTAGACATTTTATGTAAATAAGACTGATATACATTTTTATCTTTAAATAACATCCTATGTAAATAATAAAATATTAAATAAAATGAAAACTCTATATAAAAACTGAATACTGTCCTATACAAAATGACCTTTTCTTTCCTATAAAAATGATAATTTTTTTTTTAATGATAATTCTTAATAAAAATATATGTCCAGGTTGTGCCTAGTCTTCCTCAAATTTCTCTGGTCTTAATTAGAATTTTTCATTAATATTTCAAGTCAATTTTCACTAAACAAGAACTCAGTTTGTTTTCTTTTAGCATTTAAACTTGCCTAATCACTAAAGCTGTATCAATTCTCATTTTCTCCCCTTCTCAAGTTTTTAAAGTTTCTGTTTTCATATAATTGTACATTCACGTGTATAGATTGGAGATTTGCAAATATTTTTTCCCAGCCTTTAGCTTATTTTTTCATCTTTTTAAAAAATAAATCGTTATCATGGTGAGAATTGTGTGATGGTTAGTTTTACGTTAACTAGATGAGGTTAAGTGATACCCAAAAATCTGATAAAACCTTGTTTCTAAATGTGTCTGTGGCAGTTTTTCCAGAAGAGATTAGTGTTTGAAAATGTAGACCAAATAAAGACCCACTCTCAGCAATGTGCATGGACATCATCCAACCTACTGAGGGTTTAAAGAGAAGAAAAAGACAAGGCGGGGGGAAGAATTTCCTCTCTTTTTGACTGGGATATCAATCTTCTATCTTTGGACCTAGAAGCTTGTGGTTCTCAGGGCTTTGGCCTGGAACTGAATGTTTCGTCATCGACCCTGGTGGTTCTCAGGCCTTCAGACTCAGATTGAATTGTATGATCAGCTTTCCTGGTTCTTCGGTTCACAGAGGACATATCTCTGGACTTCTTGGTCTCTGTAATTGCCTGAGCTAATTCTTAAACAAATCCTCTCTCTGTGTCTCTTGTCTCTCTGTGTCTGTCTGTCTGTCTCTTGAGCACCCAGTAATTCAAGATAAGAACACTCTCTCGCTTAGAACAACTCAACATCTTCATAAGTGTATTATAATAAAATTCATATTTTGTCATTGAAATTGCATTGTTCTGTAATTTACTAATTTGTTTCCTTATTTTTTTTATTTTCATCTTCCAAAGAAATTCAAGAGACAGGGAGAAGGGATGTAGTTTTGTTCCCTGCAGCATCTTCAGTATTAAATATTCGTGAGAAGAACATATGGAAAGAATGGAGATTCGGCAAGCAGATATTCATGTTCTTGTCCCATGATATGGTTGAGAGATGTGAAGTCTGTTTAGTTTCCTTCAGCAGAGTTGGTTTTGCATGTGATGTATGTGGCCTCTGATCCTCTTACATCTGTAGACTAAATTGATTTATGCAAGTTATTCGGAGGACAAAAATTGTGTATAATATTGTTTCTAAGGTGAGACTTTTATAGAAATGCTATTGAACATTCAAAATATCTATCCAGTCATAGCAGGTCTAATTAATACAGCCATCTAATATTAAAAGCAATAAATAATCCCAGATACTTAAACTTGAGCATGAGAGCTAGAAAAGACTTTTGTAAATATGTATATAATAAGTCTTTCAAAGTACTCTCTATATTCAGATCTTACGTTTTATAAACTGGAGCCATCTAGAGTAGCCATTTAAAAAACTGACAGTATTTGTCCATTTGATGTGTCTAGTCTGATTTGTGAGAAATAAAGTGTGTGTGCGTATGTATGTGTTTATATAGAAAAAGAGAAAGACAAAGAAAAATAGGCTAAAAAAGAGAAAAAACACAGAATTTTCAATTGATAATGTTTAATCTTTAATCAGGATAACAGAAAAAGAAGTTTCCATAACAGCTAAGACAGTTTTCAAAGAAGCTCATTAGTTCTCTCATATCCTTTCTGGTAAAGCTGCCAATGAGAAGCAGTGATCAAACCCCGCCTACCATCCGGAAACCCCAGGGCAACAGTAGCAGAGACCCAGGCAAGCAGCTTCACCCTCTTCTGTTACCAAGTGTGTTCTTCACTGGGTTGGCCATTGAAGAGAATCTGATGACAGACTTTTTTTCTATTTTTTTTTCCAAACTATTCTTTCTTCAGCAGAAAAAAAAAACTTCCTTAAAATTCTTAATTTCATTATACTGTGCCTATATAAGTATGTAGCTTATGTATGTATTACCTCAACTATTGCACTGACTTTTTATGAAATAATACATAAGATTTTAATGTATCCTTTATTATTCATTAAGATATCAAACCTGCTGGACTCTTTGTTAGCTTAGTATATAAGAATGCAACCTGGAAATGATCCGTAAAATTTGCACTGGCCTTAAAAGTCATGAAATCTGTCTCCAGTACAGTTTGTACAGGGGTGAGCAAACCAAACAAGGTTCTTCAGATCCAAGGTCATTTGTTATTAGCTTCCAAGATGCTCAATCTGTTGTCCTCATTTCCAGGTAATTTCCTGGTTTAGTTTTTGGAAAAGATTTGGTCTTCTACCTCTCTGTGAAAACTTGCAGTCAGTGAATAGGAAGAAGGGGCAAGTATAGGAAGATGGGCAGGATCATCCAATGTGCTAAAGACAAGACAGGGAGTTTGAATGGACATAAACGCTCCTGTCCAAGAAAACAAAACAAAACAAGGACAAAGTCCTAACTTCATGTTATTTCTTCTTTTCTGTTCTTCTCCATCCCCTTGCTTCTTATACTGCAGGATTGTTGGTTAAGAACACTGAAATCTGACTGCCTAAATGTGGATCTTTGGAGTATAATGAGTGTGTAACCCTGGAAAGCACAATCTCATAGCCTCTCATTCAAAAGGCCGTGGACTTCTTGCAGCACTTCCAAGCTCCTCTCTTTCCCCTCTAGAGATTCCAGTCATAACATATGCCCTTGGCAGTCTTTCTGCTGCAAGTACTTTCTCCATAAACTGTAGATTGTAGCATCTACATTATAGACTTTTAATGAAACTGAATTAGTACTTGCAAAGTGCTCAGAATTGGGATAGGCAAAGTGTAAGCATTCTATAAATGTAAGCATTCTTCCCTTTTTTTCCCCTATGTGTTTTCATCTCCTTTTATTTTGTTCAGCTGTTATGGGTTGCCTTGTCTTCCCAAGGTTGTCTTTTCAGGTCTTGTAGGAATTTTATTCTAATTTAATAAAATTTTCTTTATAAAACAATCTTCAGTAGCCTATGGTATCGTCTGTGAAAAGTGGTATGATGCAAAGACTTTGTGAAAAGAATACTTTTTAAAAAACATGATTCCAACCAGCATTGAGCTAATAATAATTGCAATAAGTAATATATCCCAAATGAAAATGGAGATACATCCATTCATACTGTTCTAAAGAAAATTACTCTAAAATTATTTTCTGTCACATAGCTTATGAAGAACAAAACAAAATGAGCAAATATTAGTTTACTTTGAAAAATTCTATGATGACCTTTAAGATTTTGATTTCATTATTGTTGAAATTAGCTTTTAAAAAATTTGTCACAAAGAGCTTTGAACCAAAAGCTATACACATTTCTATGTTAGCATCCCAACTTGTTAATGTTTCCTGATATCTGTGGCCTAGTACTGGGGCTTATATAGAACCTGTAAACTCTAATTATTAATCTAACTTTTTGGCAGAGCCAATTAACATATCCTTGAATAACCAGCATTATTTTGCTCATACTCAGCTGTTTATATCACTTATAAAACACTTGGATACTTACTGAATATATATATGTATATACATTACTGAAACACTCAGATATCATTATTTAGTAAAACAATTGAGTATATTTCATAGGAATAAATGAGGTACAATTGACTTTATCTTAGTATGTCAAATAACTATTAGAATTGAAAACTATAGAAATGTGAAGAGAAAATGAAATATATTATTACTTAGAACAATGAAGGTATTTTCCCTTTCATCTTTCTTAAAAATAAATATCTTTTTGGAGAATTTTGAAAGAGTAAAATTATTTTATTTAAAATTGAAAATCTTCCACACTTTAGTAATTTTTTTAAAAAAATGCATCAATAACTGTCAATGTTAACATATAATCAACTTTCACTTTCAATACACGAAAGTTTCAAGATTTGGAATACCCACATTCATTCTCACTCATGATTATCAGTGGCTCATATTTAGTGTGTACCAATTGCTTTAAACTTCAGAAGTTCAGTTTCTTTGTAGGATAACATCTGTATCTTGCAATCTGAAGGAACTGTGAAATAGTGGCTTTATCTAGGAAAGTAATAAGTAGTAGAAGTCTTTATTTTACATAGAGTCTATGAACTTAACATTTCAGCTTGTGGTCTAATTACTAAATTGACTGTAGATCTGGAGTACCTGCTGTATTAGCAACATCCAGAAGAATCTCCTCTGAAGCCTGCTGTAGCAATATGTGTTAAGTAGTTGAGGTTCAAATGTGATGCTGAACATGAACATATTTGGTAAGTGGTAGTGTTAATCAGCAAATATTGGAATAGATTTCATATTATACAAGAGATTAAATGTTTCTCAAAAAAGATTTTGTGATTTTATCAGCCAGGAAACACAGAATTCATGGTGTTTTAGGCATTTTCTTTTTTTTTTTTTTCTTTTGGTAGCGGGGATCGAACTCGGGTCCTTGCGCTTGCGCAGCAGGTGGCAAAACCACTGAGCTAAATCCCCAGCCCCTAGGCATTTTCTTATACTGCTATGTTTTCTGAATTTCCTAGCAGACAGTGGGGAAAACATGTCATTTCCCAATTTTATTTTTGACTATGAATCTTGTTATCTTGAGGATTCTTGTTACTGTCCATAGAAAAAGACTTTGAAGTGAAATGTGTTCATAATTATTACAAAAGCACAGCTAGAAAAACACAGTTCCTTCCAAGTGGGTCTTAGTCCTGCAATAAGTTTTCCTCCTGCTAGAGTACTTTGATGCATTAGATAAAGCACTGTAGAAATCAAATTTTCACATATTACTTCCAGTACACAGAAATATTGCTATTCATTCAAGTGTTAGTTTAAACGATAGAAATACTGTGTGTCACTATTAGGGCAGAGTAACAAGAACTTCATACAGGTTGTCAAACTTCTAAAGGATTTAGATTTCACTCCATCTTCCTGCAGAAATGTAAGAATGTGCCTGCTGATTATAGGGAAAAAACAAAGAATTAAAAGTTGATTGAAGCATAGTTCTAAATGACAAGGACATTTTCTTAAACTGATCACTCTTCTCATTGATGTTGCAAAAATGATTTTAGTGTTTTGGAATAATGCGCTGTAAATATATTTTCTTATATCTTATTGACTAGGACACAGCATGGTTTACATTTGTAGTCACATGAATATAATTATCTATATTTTCCACTGCAGTGACAGAGAAAATGGGTCATTATATAATTTTAGAAATCTTTCTCCAAGTATGCATTGTGTTCTAAGGAAACCAGAAAAAGAATTTAGGGTTCTTAATTTACACATTATGTTTTATCCATTAAATCAATATGCTAGATTTGACACTTATGGGTTGTATGTATAGACACTTACCTGTGCTTCCAAAGAGTGATACCAATATTACTAAGATTTTTTCCAGTTTATTTTGATAATCACAATTGTGCATAACAGTGATGCTAATGTCTGTGGCCTCTTTCTGATCATTTAGATGTGTGAAGTAATGAAGAGAAATAGCTGCAAGACATAAACAAACAAAACCAGGGACACTGGTCATTCCAGGGTTAGAGTCTATTGAATTTATGCGAATCAACACAGTGGCTTAGCTGGACCTATTTTTTTTTTTAAGTCACTCTGATTGAATACCTTTTTCTATTCTGGAATTGACAATTTATTTCAACAATTCATTCTACCATAATGATTGTTTCATTCTTTACAGTAATCTCTATATTGGCATGATATGATAGCTTGGGAAAAGAGAATTCATGAATACTATAGTTACGGGCATACATATCTGCATTAAACTCTAATCTTGTCAATATCATAAACTTTGAATCAAAACCAAGGCTCTGAAAATCCTCTCCATTTTGTTGCCTTTGATGTCTGACTCAGCATACAGACATCAAGCTGAGATCAGCATATAGACAACCCTCTTCTGGTTGCAAGGACATTCCTTACATATGTTTAGAAATTGTGATTGTCTTTGTTTTGAACTTGCAAAACATGAAGTTAGGATTGGGACAAAACTCAAAGCAAAACAAATGAATCAGAAGACTTTGTTTATTTTCCTTAACATTTTAACCTTGCTAAATGAGCTGACAAAACAAAGCCTAGCACAGCACCAGGCTTTCTGTGGGCTTCAGTTAGGATGACACTCTATGTCTGTTTCAACTGCCAGAACAAGAGAGCTCAGATAGGCTGAGCCAGATGCCCTTTATATCTCAACTAAATCACCTGGCATGTTAGAGAAGCAAGAGGAAAAGCAGTCAGTTCAGAGAATAAATCTATGAATACCTAACAATGGCCATCTAGTAAATGTGGAGACATACGTGCTATCTTAAAATATTTTCATATCAATATATGATATCTAAGTAAGCAGAAGACTTTAAAAAAAAAATGAGACAGATGTTTTCCTAGAGAGACTGTGTTGGGAGACATTTCTGTCATCCTGATTATCCAATAAATGCTAACTCTTCCCTGGGTACCAAGATAATAACTTACAAAAGTTACTAGGGTGAATATATTTCTAGTTTGCAAATATTAAAAAAAATCTGTGAAACCTAGATAAAACGAAAAAGGATCAATGAAAAACTAAACCAATATATAACTTTATTCATTAACTTTTTGCCTATCTTTGGATATATTTTAGTAAATGTATATATCTTTAGTATAATACTAATGCAAATGTTTTGTTATCAATATTTCATTATTATAAATAAACTTTTATTTTGAGACTTTTATACATTAACATTAAATACAAAAGTCAAACTTGCATCCTCTTATTTACTTGACTGTTCTCATGGCATCGAGTATGACAGTATGTCATTTTTCTTATTTTGTTCTGTGTCAAAACAGGTGTTAATGGTTAATTCCTATACATTAAGAAAGAAGATCACTTGCCTTATAGATTGAAATCTATTAACTGAAAAGTTTGAATGCTGATAGCAATAGCAGCAGGGGACACCTGGGGGGTAGGGGAATGAATGAACTGTAATTTGTATCACAATTATGATTGGTCTTTGGCTTTCCCTTCTGCAACAGTTAACACTGGACTACCTCTAAGAGGTGAGCCAACCTTGTTTTTAAGCTTTGGATAGTGTGGGTGACTAGAACTCCTAGTCTTGGTTCTCCTTAACTGCTACTGAGAAAAGCTGGTGCTTCAAAAACAAAGCTGTCTTCTTTAATTTCCTCTGTGACCCATTGGTCATTCAGGAGGGTGTTATTTAGTTTCCATGTGTTTATGCAGTTCTTGTGGTTTCTTTTGCCATTGATCTCCAATTTCATTGCACTGTGGTCTGACAATATACAGGGGATAATTTCAATTCCTTTGCATTTACTTAAGCATGTTCTATGAGTGAATATGTGGTCTATTTTTGAGAAAGTTCCATGTGCAGCTGAGAAGAATGTCTATTCTGATATGGGGTGGAACATCTACTAAGACATCTACTAAGTCCATTTATTCAAAAGTTTGATTCAATTTTAATATTTCATCATTGATTTTTTGTCTAGTTGATCTGTCTATTTGTGACAGTGGGGTATGGAGGTCCCCCATTACAGCTGTATTAGTGCTTATATGATTTTTCATGTCTGTTAATATTTGTTTTATATCGTTGGGTGCACTGCTATTTGGTGCATGTATATGATTGTCATCTCTTCCTCTTGGATTGTTCCCTTTACCGGGATGTAATGACCTTCTTTGTCTCTCTTAATCAGTCTTGGCTTGAAATCTACATTGTCTGCAAATAGAAAGCTACCCCTGCTTTTTTCTGGGTTCCTGTCAAATGGAATATTGTTTTCCATCCCTTGACTTTCAGTCTATGAATTTGTTTTTGAATTAAATGTGTTTCTTGTATGCAGCATATTGTTGGATCTTCCTTTTTGATTCATTCTGCTAGTCTGTTTCTTTTGATTGGTGAATTGAGACCGTTAACATTTATTGTTATAACATATGTATTGTCTTGTCTCTGTCATGTTATATTCCTCCTGTTGGCTTCCTTCTTTCCTTTTCTGCTTAATTTCTTGCCTTGCCTGGTGGATTCATTGTTTTTTTTTTTTTTTTTTTGGCAGTACTGGGGATTGAACTCAGGACCTTGAGCTTGAGAGGCAGGTGCAATGCCACTGAGCTAAATCCCCAGCCCTTGTGGATTCATTCTTTTGGGGCTCATGGAGTTGTAATCCTTATTGTCTCTTTCTAGAATATCCTTTAGAACCCTTTGGAGTGCTGGTTTGGTGGTCATGCCAATAACAAATGCTGGACGGGCTGGAGGGAAAAAGAAACCTCCACTGTTGGTGGCAGTGTAGACTGGTGCAACCACTGTGGAAATCAGTGTGGAGATTCCTCAAACCACTCAAAATTGAGGTTCATTTGACTCAGCTATACCTCTTCTTGGTATCTTCCTGAAAGAATTAAAAATATCATACCACAATGATACATGCACACCCATATTTATAGCAGCACAGTGTATAATAGCTAAAGCTTGGAAACAGCCCAAATGCCCATTAACTGATGAGTGAATAAAGGTGTGCTTTTTAAAAATCCAATGGAGCACTACTCTGCCATAAAGAAGGATGCACTTCAGACACTTATAATGAAATGGATGCACCTTGAGACCATACTCCTAAGTGAAATAAATCATGTTTAAATACCACGTTCTTTCTCTGGTCTGAGAAACAGAAAGTGGAAATAAGGACTAAAATGTATAATGGATGTTGGGAAATGAGAAGAAAGTGTTCAAATGGGAAAGGGAACAGGGACGGAGGGAGGGATAAAGGAAGGAAGGGACAAGAAAAAAAGTGAAAATAGAAGGAAGAAATGAAAACAAAGCTTTTGAACATAGGGAGGGGAGGTGGCTTGGGGGGGAATGGAATAAAATAAAATAAAATTTATTAAAAAATAATTAACCCAGGCTGGTCTCAAACTTGAAGAAAACAACAACAAAACAAACCAAAGCTGTAACTGAGGGGGCCCTGTTGACTTCTTTCCTTGGTGTACTGAACAAAGAATTAGATGAGACACAGAAAAAGCAGTGCTGGTGTAGATTTTTTGAAGGTGGGAAAAAAAATACACTCTATGGGGAGATAGCAGTCTGATGATGAAGGATCACAGTGGCCCCAAGGACAAAGGCAAAGGGGCCATTGGTATCCAAAATATCTGGATTGATCTCCACCTCTTGTAAATATGGCATCAGAGCAACTATTCTATAAAAAAACTCATTTAGCCTCACTGCTTCCGATGTAAATTATCCTACTGAAACACTCCATTGGTCTGTGGCCATATGTAAATGAAGGATCAGGAACAGTGTCTTTTGCTTGGTTTAGTGTACATGAAAAAGCTGGATTAAGAATAGCGACTTCAGATTGGTCCTGTGAACATGCCAGATTCAACTGAAGAATTAAAAATAGTGCTTTTCTGATTGGGTCCCTGAACAAAGCACATGAACCTTAAGCCTGGAGTCATTTTGGGTTCTATGTTTTGAGCATATCTTTCTTTAAGACAAAACTTGGTTAACCAGTTAGTTATAGGTTTTTATTTCTGCCTGGATGATTGTCTGGTTTGCCCCAACCCTAATCTTCTACTTTAAAATAAGACAAAAAAATTAAATTCCAGAATTAAATAAATTGAAGAATTAAAAAATATGCAACTTTGCATTCTTCAAAGTGTAGATTTATGAATTTAATTAACTACTTTTAAATAGCTACATTGTTCAGATTTTGACTGAAATTGTATGAATTTTTCTCTCAAAAATAAACATATTTTGATCCAAAGTACAAGAATAATCTCTTGGACATTTTAGCACTTTTCCTCAAAGCAGAGTTGTTCACTGCTTATCAAAAATTTATCATAGTTTCTATTCAAATTTCCTTCAGACACATTTAATTAATAATTATGTAATAAATACTAAAAATATATTGGTTAAAACATATGCATACACACACATACATGTACATACACACGCACGTACATACACACACAGTTTTGCCTTCAATCTTTAAAAATATTTTCATTCATAAACTTCTGGGTTAGCAGGTTGTGACTTGTTTATTTTTTTTCCCTTAAATACCTGAAAGTACAGTATTTTTTTCTGGCCTCTATTTTTTTTTTATAGAGAATTCAATTGTCATTGTTATTGCTATTTTTCTATATGTCAGTGCTTTAAGTTCTGGTTATTTCAAGATTTTTCATGTATTTTAAAATTTAAGCATATTGGGATGTGCTGATGTTTTACTTATTCTGCTTGGATTTCACTGCCCCCTCCTTTCTGAATTTTGTGTTGTGTATTGTTAATTAAACTTTGGAAATATTTATCTAAGAATTTTTCAAATTTTTTTGTTGCTCTATTTTATTTTTTTTCCAAATATTACTATGGCGTGTTAACATGATACTGCTCAACATTATATATTCGTTTTTTATTGTCTTTCTTTGTTCTTTTTGATTATTTATTTTGATCTGTCATCAAGTTCATTGCTGCTTTGGCTCTCTCAAATCTGATCTAGTGATATTTACATTTTGAAATATTACATTTTAGTTCACCAATTTTTTTTTTTGGTACTGGGGAATCAAACTCAGGACCTTGTGCTTGCGAAGCAGGCGTGGAACCACTGAGCTAAATCCCCGGCCCCTTAGTTCACTAATTTTTAAAATTTACATTTCTATATTAAATTCACTCATGTATCTTTTGTGGATATATTTACATTTCTGAACACTTAAAAATAACTGTTCTAAAGTACTTAATTGTTTATTATAACATCTAAATCTTCTCAGAATGCATTTCTAGTGACAGACTTTAAATTCAAACATGCCTCACATTGTACTTTTTTTACATATCTAATGATTTTGTCTGAATTACTGACATTGTGGGTAATGTGTTCTAGACTTTATGGATTCTGTCTTTTTCTCTAGTGTTTTTTAGAAACCATCTATGTTACTGGCTAATCCCTGTGAATCTGTGTTTTTCTTTTATACTTTGTAATGGCAGAAATATTCAACATTTCCACTAATTAAAGGAAAACACTAACCTCTGGTACAGAGTCTTTCCTTGAAAGCTATGGCTTTTCTGGAATTCCAATGCAAGCCTGAGGAATTTGCTGAACGCTTGTAAGTTATTGTGGCATAAAATCCAAATTTTACCCCCCTTGCAGGGGAGCATCTGGGATGACTGCTCCCTGGAGTTTTCTACTAGATTAGTTTCTACTGGATTCCTTGGATTCTCCCCTATTCAAATGCATTTCAAGGGTCAGCAAATGAGAAGTGGGTATTTACATGCATGTTTGGAGCTCCACTCTCCAAATCTCCCTCATTTTGGTGTTTTATATTTTCAACTGCCTGTTGTTTTGTTAGACCCGAATTTAATCTTTGACTCTCTCAAGTTAGTAAAATTAAAGATTTTTCATGTTGCATGTTAAATGGTCTTGGAAAATCTTTAGTGTTGAATTCCCTATAGTCTCTACCTTTTAATTTTTTTAGTGCTATTATGTTTTAAAACATTTCCCTCCCTGGGGGTTGTAATTTATTTCTTTTATTACAAATCATAGTCTGATAGAAGGTACTCTGTAATTACCTGGAGCCAGGAGACCCTTGATGATGCATTTTTCTCTTTGAGGCTCTTCAAGCTGATTACATTTCAGCAGCCTACACCTTCATGCAAAGACATACCTTTTTCTCTCAGTTGTTTACATCTTCTGGTCAATGGCAGGCTTATTCCTTCTTTCTTCTGCACAGGAAGGCTTCTGAATCTAGCTAAGAAAACTGTTCATTGCCTGCTCGAGTATGAAGGGCTTATTTTACTCTAAAATTCAGCTCATTAAGTCTTTTTGCATTCACCATTATGATAGGCCCAAATAAAGCATGATTTATAGATCCTACATTTTTCTTTATTTTTAATACAAGAGCAAGTTTCTCTCACATTTTTCTACATCCTAACTAAAAATGGAAATAATCTGCCTTCATTTTGATTAATATTCTTACTGGATATAGACATGTAGGTTGGCATTCATTTTTCATTTAGCATTTTAAAGACGCCGTTACATCATTTTCAGATTTTCCTAGACTTAGTGAAGTTAGTTGTCACTCTTACTGCTGTTTCATGGCAGATGGTTCATATTTTTTTCCTTTTTATTCTTCATCTTTTGGCTGTTTTTCAGACTATCCTCTTCCTTGATGGTTTTCAGAAGTTTTACTATGAATTGCTTGCCTGTGCTTTTCTCTTCTCTTACTATATTTGAGCCTTTGTAACACTACTTGAATTCATGGCCCCCTGTCTTCCATGGCTATGAAAACTCTTGACCTTTATCTCATTAAATATTGCTTTAAAATTTTCTCATTTATGAACTCCAATTACACATTGGTTACATTTCCCCACTAAGTTAATATCTTTCTTACACTCATTTCTGTATGTTCTATCCCCCTTTACTCTTCATGTTAGTCTGGATATTTTCTATTGCTGTCCCATTCAGTTCAGTAATATTCCTTTTGGTTCAACTTCTGCTTCTTAATATAAGTTAGGGATTCCAAAATTACTTTCTTGATCTTCAAATAAATCTTTTTATTATTAATACAGTAATTTTACAAAGTACATAAGCTAATTTTGTCTTATAACTTTTATTCTTCTATCTAGTTCAATGATTTATACACTTTTTCTCCTGGCATCTACTGATATTGGAGCTGACTCTCTTTGATTTGCATATTTATTGTTTTATTATTACTGTATATTTGAAATTTTTTTCTGTTAAAAATAAGCCAATAAGTATTTTTCCTTGTCCAGACCAGTTCAGACCATTCACTCCAAGCTATTTAGCCTATCCAGTTGGTTTTCTTAATACATCTAATTTACCTACTCAAAAAACCCAAAAACTCAAACTTTCCCCAAGCATTTAGTCTATGTTTTCAAAACACTTTTTCTTCCCCTTAAATATCATTATGTTGAATAGCAGATTATAGATAAAGCCAATATATGAAACAGATAAAACATGTCAATTTGCGACAGAGAGGTTGGGATGCCAAATTTTCACCTCCAGGATTCATTGGGCACAAGTTGAAATCACCTGGCCTCAGTAGTAGAGGACGCTTCCTTTGCAAGCTTTTTGTATTTTGTACAATTTGTTTAAAAACTTATCTTATGTCCCAGTACTTCTCTGTATGAGCATGGTTGGTCTCATCTGGGAACTATTAGAAATATAAATCTAAGGCTTTACCTTAGATACACTAAATGAGAATCTATATTTTAACATTAATGCATAAAAAACATTGCACATGCCCCCATCCATATTTTAG
This sequence comes from Heterocephalus glaber, assembly GCF_053883595.1. Classification (NCBI taxonomy): domain Eukaryota; kingdom Metazoa; phylum Chordata; class Mammalia; order Rodentia; family Bathyergidae; genus Heterocephalus; species Heterocephalus glaber. Next base: position 16,371,195 of record NW_028258156.1, on the reverse strand, counting down.
GTAGTAATGTTTGTCCCTGTTTTCTAAATAATTATATATTTTTTGCTTACAATAAGTTATGTATATTTCTCTATGTGTAATTATCTTTTTCCTATGTATTTTATCTCAAATTCAAATTTGTCTCTGTTGTTCCCCCCCCCCCCATTAAGTTTATTGGTACATTTTAGGTGTAAAATACAGTTGCATTCATTATGGGGATCCTGTACCATTACATGAGTATCTTGGTTCTTATTTTTTCCCCCTTCCTCTGCCCTCCCTTCACCCCCTCCACCCTTCTCTATTTGCAAAGATTTTGTTTCCATTCTTTTCCTTTTCTCAAATTTTTTCTTTTCCCTTCCCCTACTCCTCCCACTTCCTCTGCTCCTTTAGACCTTTACTTCCTATTACACAATATCAATTATACATTTTTAAAATTACAGTATCAAGATCTAGGAGACATTACCACAGATTTTATAGAATTTAAAAGGATATAGAAAGCATGTTTCAAAAATCTGTTTTGAAACAAATTTGACAACTTCTAAGAAGTACCTTGGAAGACAAATTAATGAAACTAACTCTGGAGGAAATATAAAATTTGAATAGCACCTATTAAAGAAAGAATATTCCTAGCTTGAAAACCTACCTATATGACAACAGCAGGCTCATATACATTTTAACTGATAAATTATATCAAACATTTAAAGCAGAAAAAAAAGGAACACTTCTCCCCTCATTTTAGGAACTCAACATTGTGCTAATCCTAAAATTGGAAAAAGATAATAGAAGAAAAAAATATGAACATAGATAGAAATTTGTTTAACAAAACAAACTCTTAGAAGTCAGATCTGGCAGTATGTAGAAAGTGGTTTTATTATAGGGCTGGCAGTGTTGGTTCAGCAGTGGAAGATCCACCCCCAAAAGTCATCATTTTAACAGAGAAAAGGAAAAAGCCATATGATCCTGTCACTAGGAGAAAAAGTATTGGACTAAATTCTACAGCTGTTCGTGGTAAAAGCTTTCAGGAGATTAAAAGTAGAACAGAACCTTCTCAACAGATCAAAGACATGTACTCCATACTTCCAGCAAGAATGCCTTATATGAATGGAGAAGATACAATGCTTTCTCCCTAAGGTGGGGAACAAGGGCAGATATGCTTACTCTTCATCTGTCCATTAAACTTTGAAACCTAGGCCCAAACCAAAATAGTCTGGCAATAAAATGACACAATTAGGATAGGATTGGCAAGATAGAAGCAAAATCTTTATATGTAGATGAAATGATCAACTACAGAGAAAATACTAAGAAATCTCTACAAGCCCCTAGAACTTGTATTTGAATTTAGCAGGATTAGAAAACACAAGGTATATATAAAAATTCAGGTCTGTGTATACTTGCTATAAATGAAGAATTGGATATTAAAATTTAAAAGTTATATAGGAGTACAAAGGACCTAGAAAAGTAAAAAAAAAAACAAACAGTGTTAGAAGACATTTAATACCTAATTTTAAGACTTCTTCTAAAGTTACAGTAATCAAGGCAGTGTTGGTCTAGGAAAGACATATAGATCATTGGAAAAAATCAGAGAATCTAGAAATAGAACCACACATATATGGTCCACTGAGTTTTGAAAGATTATTTAACATTAACATTTTATACAATGTAAATTCAATTCAAGAGCCAAGGAAAAGATAAGTGTTTTCAGCGAACGGCACTAGAACACCTGATATCCGTATGTAAAAAATTAACCTCAGCCCTTTATTTCCATACATAAAAATAACTTGAAGGGATCTATGAACCTAAATATGAAAACCTAAAAGTATAAAACTTTAAGAAGAAATTATAACAAAAAATGTTTATGAATTTAAGATAGGCAAGAACTACCTAGGATACAAAAAACATGATGTATAAAAGAAAAAAATTGATAAATGAGATTCCATCAAAATCTAGAACTTTAAATGACATCATTAAAATGAAAACTAGTCCTTAAACAGACCATATTTACAATGCATATAACCTATGACCATAATATATAAAGAACTTTTACAGCTCATTAATAGACAGCCCAATTAAAATGTAGACATAAGAAGATAATAAATAGCCAGTATAGCACAAGGAAAGGTGTGCAGCTCTAGAATTAGAAAAATACTAATCAGTACAATAACAAGATTGAATTATACACTCATTAGGGAGATGAAGTTCAAAGTTTTAAAAGCCTTGTTGTGACTTTTTCTTTTTGTTGGATTCTCCCCCTTTGCATTTAATTTGTCATGCCCAATGGATTCATTCTGCTGGGCTTTCTGGGGTTGTGATCCTCATTGTCTTTTCCTAGGATATTGTCTAAAATTTTTTGGAGTGCCAGTTTGGTATTCATGAAGTTCCTAAGGTGCTCTTTATCATGAAAGTATCTTATTTCTCCATCAATTTTGAAAGATAGTTTTGCAGGGTACCTCAATCTGGGTTGGAGGCTGTTTTCCTTTAGGGCTTGAAATACATCACTCCAAGCTCTTCTTGCCTTGAGTGTTTGCACTGAGAAATCTGCTGTCATTCTGATGGGCTTTCCTTTGTATGTGATTTGTTTCTTTTCTCTAACTGCTTGTAGAATTTTGTTCTTCTGTTAGGTTTCTGGAATCTTAAATATTATATGCCTATGTGTAGATTTTTTTTTGATCAAGGCTATTTGGAGTCCTATATACCTCACTTATCTGTATGTCAAGTTCTTTTCCCCTCCTTGGGAAGTTTTCTGCCATCACTTCTGTGAACAGTTTTGTTTATGTCATCTGCACTCTCTCCTCTTTCTTCATTGACTCTAATCAGTCTTATGTTATTCTTCTCTGCACCATCTAACAGCTACTGGATTGATTTCTCGTGTTCCCTTACAATTTTAAAGAATTTTTCTTTTCCTTTTCACTAATTGCAATCTTGTCTTCTATTTCTGAAATTCTATCCTTACATTGGTTCATTCTGCTGTGCAGACTTTCAATGGAGTTTTTAATCTCTTGGAAATCTCTTTGTATCTGTTTTATGGACTCCATTTGTTTCCTATGTTGGGATTCCATCATGTTCCTCAGATCCTCTATTTTTTTAATCTGTGTCCTCTCTAGATTTATTAATCACGTCTTGCACCATGAGGAAAATCTTTGCTGTTATCTGAGTAATTATTTCTGATTTCATTTTTCCCAGATCCTCTTTTGTTGCCAGTTCAGAAAGTCCAGGTGGTTGAGTATCAGATTGTTCCATCTCGTTTCCCTTTGGGGTTGCTATAGGTGATCTGGAAGTCTGGTTTTGAGGCTTGTGTACATGTCTCCTCATTTCCACGGTGGTGGTGGGGTGCTTCTGGCACCTGTATGGTTCACCTTCTCTGCCCTAGGAGCGTGGAATGGCGGTGGGGGAGCCTCCTTCTGTGTGCTGGGACTGGCTCACCTTCTCTGTCCTAGGAGCATGGAATGGCAGCAGGGGAGCCTCCTTCCAGGTGCTGGGACTGGCTCACCTTCTCTGTCCTAGGAGCATGGAATGGCAGCAGGGGAGCCTCCTTCCAGGTGCTAGGACTGGCTCACCTTCTCCCAAAATTTGTCTCTATTTATAGTCAGACACAGAGTAATCATTTTACTGCCCAGTTATAGTTCATTTGAATAACTTGAATAATATTCATCATAAGTTATATTTTGATTATGAATATTCATATCATGCCTACTGGGCTGTAATCTTTCTAATTTGAGAATTGGATTCTTTATTTTTTAACCTAGTGTCCAACACAAAGCTTTCTATAAAGGTTTGCTCATCTTCTGTTAAATGTTTGAGACAAGTCCTGATTTTAATATGGAATTCAAAGAAATGCACATTGTCTGTAACGCAGCTGTATATTACTTCTAGATTCTTCCTGCTATGTATTTGTTTTAAAGAAACAAATGAAATTTTTGTCCTAACTTCTATAAATTGTTGAAACACACATAATCTCATTCTATTGCATGTGTAACCAGGCCTATTGAATTAACACTGAAAAATAGGCAACTGCAAATAAATATTGGTCTATATATTGAGTAGCAAATAAACTAAATATGACTATCTTCATTACCCAGACTTGTTTCCTATCATGCAGCATAGGTAAATAATAATGCTGGAGTTCTTTTAGGAATGGTATTTTCTCCTCTGTTAATTCCAGTGCAGTATACTGAAATGGTGGATGTTTATTAGTATTAGTGCCAAGGGAGGCTTTATAATATTAAGAAAGAAAATGCTAATAAGAAATCAGCCAATAAAAGAGGCAGATTTCTTTCATATTAATCTTGAGTTCTGAAGCTTAGTTACCTCTCTGGGAAAAATGAAATTAGTGTCAATCACTAGGAATTTGTCAGCAAAAAGTTATTAAGAAAAATATTCCTTCTAATAAAATACATTCAATTATTGTTCTCTTGCTAGGGAGTTTCATGAAATTACTCCCTGTGAAAAAGCAGAAGGAGGCAGGGTAAATGATGAGTATGATTCATGACTTATGGCATGTCTTGTATGAGCTGAGTACCTTGGAGATAGTTGGTTATCAGGGGACGTGAGTGTCAATATACACAGGAAGAGTGTTTGAATTGTTATCAGTTAGCTGACTTGTGTGGCTACTTGTTACCTTTCAAAACTTCTTCCTAATGTAGCTCTTCAAAGCTATCATTACTCTTCTGCATAGTAAACTTCTAAAAGATGAAACTGTTATTTCATTAAAAGAAAGAGATTCCTTCAGCTTTTTTCTGTTGTTCTTCAAAGTTGCTCTGCATCTTCAATGATGTTCCTTTTACATCAATATAATTGCTTTTGGCTCCAAGTAATAAAAACCCTGTCTGTCCTTTAAAATTAAGAACTTATTATCTCAGGCACAAAGGAGGTTAATAATATGATTAACAGCCTGAATTTATTCCATATTTATATACTTAAATCGTCCCTATATTGTATTCCCTCCTCAGACTTTGGTCTTCATGATTGCAAGATGACTGCAACAGCTACAAGCTGTAAACTTTCAGGCCAAGAAATCTAAGCAAAGATGAGGGCTCTTTGGCCTCCTTTGTGTCATTTGCAGAAGGAGTCTCTCTCTCAGAAGGAGTTGATCTCATCCCATCTCCCACTTCCAGCCCATTCTCTTTCACCACTACCCATCCTCCCTCCTTGATTTTTTGTTCTTAGTAGCACTTATTACTCTTTAACATGCTATATATTTTATTTTTTATTTTCTTCATCCTTTAAGTGGACTATAATTCTCACAAGGGGTGTGGGTTTCCTTTATTTGTTGGCCTATTTTTCTTCAGTTTTGGGCCCTAGGCAACTCATTTGCTCATACTTGTCCCATCTTTACCTGTGTCACAGTATGTTTTACAGTTGAAATATACTTCCTCTCTTGACTTCTGAAAGTGACAGTGTACTCACCTCAGTTTCCTAGTACTTCTGTGGACACCCTTTAGCTTCTCCATCCATGCGTCCTCACTCTCACTCAGTGATCTTGGAATCAAAGCATATAAGTGAAAAAGCTGATCTTTTTAGTGTGCTGTAACTCTCCTGACCAGGTCAACTGAAATAACACTGAAAGTGGGCAACTGTAAACAAATACTGCTCTATATAGGGGGTGCAGCAAAGAAACAAAGAAAATAATGAAGTCATCTATTGTCTTGTTTTGTTCCTAAATCTGATTCCAAAGCTGCATTGTTTTCACAGCAGAATTCTCTATTTATTTTGTTAAATTCTTCATTTTTTACTGGCAAAGAAACAGACCTGAGGATCAGTGGAATAGATTAGAAGATGCAGAAACAACTCCAAACATACTCAGCCACCTCAACTTTGACAAAGGAGCCAACCACCCTCACTGGAGGAAAAATAGCCTATTTAATAAGTGGTGTTGGAAAAACTGGATTTCAACCTACCAGAGATTAAAACTAGACCCATGCCTCTCACCATGCATTAAACTAAGATCGAAGTGGATTAAAGATCTAAATATTAAGACAAAAACACTAAACTTGCTGGAAGATAAGTTAGGTAGAACTGTTGAAGTTATTGGCATAGGAAAAGACTTTATGAACAAAACTTCAATAGCATGGGAACTAGCAGAAAGAATCAACAACTGGGATTTCATCTTATTAAAAAAACTTCTGCACTGCAAGAGAAACCAACAACAGAGCTAACAGACAGCCTATAATGTGGGAAAAAATTTTTAGCAGCTGTACCTCACACAAAGGACTGCTATCTAGAATATATAAAGAACTGAAAAAAATCAGACCCCCCCAAATTCAAAAACCCAATTCAAAAATGGGCATTTGAAATGAACAGACATTTCTCAGACAAAGAAGTAAAAGCAGCAAATAAACATATGAACAAATGTTCAACATCACTGGTCATTCGAGAGATGCAGATGAGAACAACACTGAGATTCCACCTCACCCCACAAAGAATGGCTGCTATCAAGAAATCAACCAATAACAAATGCTGGCGGGAGTGTGGGGAGAAAGGAACCCTTCTCCATTGTTGGTGGGAGTGCAGCCTGGTGCGACCACTATGGAAATCAGTGTGGAGATAGCTCAAAGAACTAGGGCTGGAGGTTCCATTTGACCCAGCTATTCCCCTGCTGGGTATCTTCCCCAAAGAACTGAAGGAATCATACTACAGAGATATATGTGCACCCATGTTTAGAGCAGCACAGTTTGTAATAGCTAAAGCTTGGAAACAGCCCAAGTGCCCCTCAACTGGAAACTGGATAAAGAAGATGTGTTTTTTTTTTTATAAAATGGAGTACTACTCAGCCATAAAGAATGAGAAATTAGAGTCATTTATAGCTAATTGCGGCAATACTCTTAAGTGAAATAAATATGACACACATGTGTAAATACAGAATAGTTTCTCTACTGTGAGAAACTTAAAGTGTAAATAAGGGTTAATAATGAATAATTGATACTTTGAAATAGGAAAAGGTCCAAAGGGGTAGGTAGGGGTGGTGGGAGGGGATAGGGAAAGGAAAGAAGGGAAAGGAAAAATTATGAGAAAAGAAAAAAAACTGGAAATGAAGTCTATGTAAATAGGGAAGGGTGGAAGGGGTGAGGGGTGCACAGGTAATGGGGAAAAAAATAAGGACCAAGATACATGATGTACAGGTACAAGCACCCAATGATAAGTGTAAATGTATTGTATACCTAAAATGTACCAATAAAAGAATTTAAGAAAAAAATAAATTATGAATACTTAAAAACATCATTTTTTTGTTTTCTATTATCAGTACATGTTTGCAGTACATAAGCATCGCATTCATTGTAGGGCATTGGTACATGTACACAACACATCTTATTCTTTTTTAAAGATCCCTTTCTGCTCCCCTTGTTCCCCCCTTCCCTTTCTCCATTGACCTCCTTTTCTTTTGCAAAAGATTTATCTCCCTGTTTCTTATTATCTTTCATTTTTGCTGTATAATTTATTTATATTTTGGGTTTTTCATATAAGAAATATCATGTGATATTTAAGCTTTGGTGTCTGATTTATTTCACTTAACATTATTGTCTCTAGGTGAATCTTCTTTAAGCTATATCTGTTTACTCTAATATTTGCAATAAGCATGACTTGACCTCACTGAGCTCATTACTTTGATTGCTTTGTATTAGAATAGCATAGGTTATCCTGTATAAATAAGTAGCCATCAAAATTCATAGTTTAAAATAATCACACTACATGTCAATTGCAGGGCAGGGTTTGTCTGCTTATTGTAGTTGTTCAGGGACTAATAGTCATGAAATCAAACATATCTAGATGGTCTTATACATTGATTAAGTTCTCTGGCCAGAATTTGTAATAAACTCACTCCTAACTGCAGAGAGATTAGGAAGTCAATTCCCACATTCTAAAGTCCATTCAGAAGATAGAATTGGGATTCACTGGCAAACAGTATACCAGAAATCATGATTACCACACTGCTGTTCATAAAGATCCAGAAAGCAATGTTAAATCTTAAAATCAATACTGGAACAAGCAATATGTCTGAAATCTGAGGTGGGCTTTTGACCCGCCAGCTAGGATTTACAAGATAAAATACAGGACGCTCTACTGATCTTTAATTTCAGTTAACAACAAATATTTTAAATTATAATTACTCTCCAAATATTTAATGGGTCATATTTATACTAAAAGATTTTCATTATTTAGCTAAGATTAAAATTTAATTAAGCATTCAAGTTTCTTTTGTTTGTCCAAATCTCACAGCCCTATCTCCAGTTTTTCCCAGTTAGAACTATATTCTGGTAGTTTATTTTTTTTCATTGATTTATTTCTAAAACTACTCGAAAGAACCATAGAATCTAATTATTTTAGAATTATATATATTTCTGTTTTTGCATATGGATGTGAAGTTAGGTCTACTAACAACTTTTTAAAGCCAATGATATTGTATTCCAAACTATATTTCATTCCTTACTCTTTCTTTCAAGATAAGAGCGTGATCACAGTGTTCTTTACGACATTTCCCACGTCTCTTAACGATGCGACTTTAGACTTTAAAGTATAGGGTACTATTAGTTCCACTGATCTCCACATTCTATGCATTAGAATTTCATTTTTCCTTTATTTATGCTGGTAGTGTTCAAGGGAATATTTTTCTGATAAAATTTTTATGTGGAACTTCAATACATAAATCAGATAAAATCTTATGCAAAGGTGTATTCTAAGTTCTAATTCATATAATATACTTATTACATAGCTATGAACATGAACAATCAAATTATTTTGATTAACATATGAATTTGAAAAGGGTGTTAGAGAAGATAATTATGATCTCATATTAGATTCATAGCATCAAATTTATATATTTATATTATGTGGTTTAAAGTATTGAGTAATTTCTGACTCACACATTAAAGTAGTTATAATTATCAGTGTTTTTGTTGATTTCTTTGCTTGTTTTTCTTTGCTTTGAAGTCTCAATACAATGTATTTTTAATGTTTAAAAGTTCATCTTCAGCTGATACATAAAATAAAAATTATACATTAAAAATTAATGGTCATTGTGCAATGTTTAAAGCAGGGTAAGCATTTTTATTTCTTCACATATATTGATATTATGAACACATTAAAAATTCTTTCTTCTAACTTCTTGGATCATACAGTACACTATTATTGATAGTTACCATATTGTGCAAGAACATAGTAAGATGTTCTTTGAACTGTTTTAGACATTCAGACATTGCTGGAAATTTTTGACCAAGATTACATAATAAAATGTAACATGTGAATCTATTCTCATACTATTACATGTTCAATTGAGATGTGGTTGATGGATTTTTTTTTGCTCAATCTAAATTTTCTTTACTTCCTAGAAAATACTCTTTCAAATGTATTTTTTGAAATAAATAATTTAATGATAAAGTAATATACATCAACTACTTCCTGACTTTATCTTTTAGAAATTGAGTTAACATCTCAAAGAAGACAAATTCATCTTATTGGGAATAAGTTCAAATATTAATTTTTATTTCATTAATCTGTACTTCATCTGCAGTTTTAAGTACCAAACATTCTAATCTGCTTTGCCAAACTGATTTCATCTTTTTATTAAAATTTAGGGAAGGGCAGGGGATTTAGCTCAGAGGCACTGTTCCTGCCTTGCAAGTGCAAGGTCCTAAGTTTGATCCCTGGTACACACACACACATACACACACACACAACACACACACACAAATTCAGGGCAGAGAAACACTATGAAATTGAAAAAAAGATTTGAGACCATCTCCTGTAACGTTATCAACATGTGAGTTGGTACATGTTTATTGAGACATCATGCACCTTGGCCTTTACTGGTTTTCTCCAGGGGACTGCTGATTTAATTGTAAGTGAACACATACATTCTGAGTCTTCTTACACAGTGAGTATTTCTCAATAGTTGCAAAATATTTATTCATCCCAAAACAGTGGAATAAATCTTATTATACAGTGTTTTTTAAGGTTAAATTGTTTGTAAAAGTTAAGTTGGCAATATAAATGTATTACCTCCGTCAGTGTGCTAACATTTTATAACTCCAAGCTTAAATGTATGGTTTCGACAGTGTATATAACTTAAATAAACTACAGTTTCTTTATGAATATCTTATACCATTCCATGGTTTCAACTGCTCTTTAGAGGAAAGGCCCATGATTTCTGGAATCATACTTTCAACTGTCTGTCCTGTTGGAATCACCCTCATTAAGTTACTAGATATATCTCTTGCTTCTTAACAATTCCTGAGTGTCATTACCATTAAATGCAAAGAGTAAATAAAGGAAATCTTCAAATGAAAAGATTCAAAATTTCACTCATATTAAAACAGTTGCTCCAGACTTGAGAGTAAGTTTATATCTGAACTAAAATCTCCTCAGGGAAAGGTACTTGATTTTTATATTTTATTCACTGAGTAATTTTTTGAGAAGATAAATAAATGAATAAATTAGTGAAAAAAGATAGATTATTGCATAAAAAGATGTAAGATAAAAGACTTCCAAGAAGTAGAAAAACACCAGAGAAAGGTGAACCAGTATGAAGGTTTCTTGTTGGATTAACAAATAGGAGTAATATTTCAGACCCAGAAGGTGTGGATATGGATGAAATGGCTTTGAGAACTTGCATGCTGCATCTGTCTCTCTTTCTATTTGAGCCAGTCACCAATTCTACTCTAAATGCAAACTAATCTTCCGAGAGAGACAGAAGGTCTCAGGGAGTTGATGACAGAATCTATGGAAATCTCATGAAGCAATTATTGCTGTAATCTTTGAGGTCAAGAGTGAACATGGAAACATTTCTTTAGGCTGAAGATTACAACTTAAAATAATGTTTAAGGAAATAAAATTTCTGATTAGGTAAATGATGTCAGTTAAAAAGTATATTTCATTTACTATCATACTGTCCTCTCAAATTTATGTACTGCAAGAATAAGTCACAAAACATATTTAGTGACATTGAAGGAACAATTAATTTCCTGATAAATTGGATGTAATTGTGCGTAGGAAAGGAGGACTTATTTTGGTGATAAAAATTTACAACAGTCTTACCTGAGAGCTAATGCAGATTGTAAGACTCATCTCTAAAAAACATGGGTAGGCATATTAAATTGTGTCTAATTTTTGTTTTCAAGGAGATAGAAACTAACATTATTGAGTGCTTACTAGGTAAAGTAGATGTTTTGCATTTATTATGAAATATTAGTTTTATATATAATAATATTATGAGGCAAATATTATGAGGCTTTTATATGAAAATTCTACTGATGTGAGAAAATTTTTTACCAGTATTTTAAAAGATAGTAAGCAAGCAATGTGTTGTGTTATGTCCACTATTGACTGGAGTGTGAAAAATTCTGTTATAGAGCATGTTTATTAATCAACTAAGTATTTATTTAATTTACAGAGGTGAAAGTAATTGAAAAAATGGTGGTTTAAGAACTGAAACCAATTCCACCTTATGCTAAAGCTCATATTCTTTTGAGAATAATCATAGTCTTCTTCTAAGGTGTGCTGATTCCTAAATTTGGAGCTGCTTACAAATCTCCATGGAGCATGTGCTCCCTTTTGTTGTAATGTTCTCAGAATTTCATATCATCCTACTCTTCCCTACCATGGAGTTTCGTTTAATCCATTATCAGTTTGAATTTATTTCTGAGAATTTTATTTATTAAATACCCATACATTTTATTATTATACAACAATCTTCTTCATTTTGTTTCTTGTTCTCACTTATATTTTTGCTGTGGTAGGTTAACTGGACTCTCTTTTCTTTTAATTTTCTGGTCCTCTTTGTAAAGTTAAACAAACATTGATTGCATGTATATATATATATACATTTTTTTGGTACCGGGGATTGAACTTGGGTCCTTGAGCTTGTGAGGCAGGCGGTCAAACCACTGAGCTAAATCCCCAGTCCAGCATGTATATATTTATTTATTTATTTATTTATTTATTTATTTATTTATATTTTATTTTTGGTACTGGGGATCAAACTTGGCTTGCGCTTGTGAGGCAGGCAACAGAACCACTGAGCTAAATCCCTAGCCCTGTATATATATTTTTAAACCAAGCACAGATGTAAGGATTAAAAACAACATTAGGTAAGACTTATATCCTTCAAGAAGTCCTGGTCAAGCCCGGAGAAATCCATATATACAGGCTATTGTTTGGGAGTTTCCATGATCATTCTTGATTAAAGATTAGAATAAACACCTAAGGCTATTATTTCACAGCTTACTACAGCAAAGGAGTAGGCCAACTTCACTTGAATTTGGCCAACACGCAAAGGTAGAGAGGGTGGTGGTGTAAATGATTTATAGTAAAAAGAGAAGGCTTCATTGTGCCCTCATTGGTGGTCATTGGCATGGGGACCTGGAAGCAGGCTCACTAGTAGTAGGCATCTTATGTGATTGGTTAGGGTAACATATTTGACTCCTCTAGCTTACCCTAAGATAGAAGTAAGGGTAAAATCCAGGCAATCCAATAGTAATTAAGTCTTGAACATTTTGAACTGGTTGGTTGCTACAAAAATTGTGGTTTAACTTCAGTGAATTGGTTCCTTCCGTCTTCGTGTTGGAGTTTGGTTTTTCTATATGGTCTGACTATTGTCCACTTTTGCATTCAGTGTCAGTTATATTAAAAAAGCTTATAGCATGACTGTTCTATTGATATTTTCAGCCCACAAAGCAGTGTCAGGACAAGCGACACATTTTGTAATAATAGAAATATCACACTGAGTTCATGTTCATAGGATTCACTATCTCATCATGTATCACACCACCCAGAAAGCCATCAGAGTGATCTGTTAAAATCTTAATTAAATTTCCAGGTTGCAGACAACAGTATTATGTAAGAAATGAAAAGATGATGTATAATACAGTACTTTGTCTGCAACAGCTAAAGTTGCTTTACTTTGCCTTCCACTACAGCATCACGATTGTTCTCCCTAATAAAGCAGAGATGCATATGCCATTGCTTTAGGCTCTGCTTCTATAGAACTCAGACTAAGGCTGCAGGGCCACACAAACAGTTCCTTGGTTTCTACTTTATGGAGTACAGCATACTGATTTGAGATAATTGGACAAAGACTAGATTTAGGACCAATAGACCATTCAGTTGAGCTTGATAATGAATTTACAAAGGAAAGTACTAGGAAGGAGTTTGGATGTATGTGCATGCAGCCTAGGTGAGATCATGATTGAATATAAAATAGGATGGAAGTCACCAGTGTATGGACTTTGACAGAAGCTATCATGCAGATGGGTTGTCTGGGAAGACAGTGTGGATTCATGAGATAAGCAGACCATTTGCAAAAAAGGGAACTCTAACATGTAATACTTGAAATGAAGAAAGGAAAATTGTATGGCAGCAAAGATGCAGCTGAGATGAAACAACAAATAAAATGGGGGATTGTAGAAGCCAAGAAGAGACAGTAGTGATTGCTAACCACATATGAAGCTACCACTGAGTCAAGTAAAATGAAGACAAAAACATCACTTAATGTAGACTCATGAAGATTATGATACTAGCAGGAGAGAAGGGTGCCAGAGAAGTTATTTCCATGACATAAGGGGTAAATGGGCAGAAGACAGATTGGGCACTGGGAAATGGTACAGATGTAAGAAGAAGCATGGGTTATTCTGCAAACTTCTGGCACTTCAGTAGTGTTAAAATATAGAAATAAGATTGAGCGAAAGATGTACATTGACAAGAGTTGTGTCTATGATACTTTACATTATGAAACATCTCATAAGGGGCCACGGATGTAGCTCAGTGGTGCTGTGCCTGTCTTGCAAGCTCAGGGTCCTGAGTTTGATCCCCAGTACTGAAGGAAAAAAGATCTCATAAAGTGAGGGATGGAAGTTTGTTTTACCTAACCCCCAAAACATCTAGTGCAATAGATTTTATAACAGCTTATATTTCCCAGGTGAAACAAATAAAGACTGGGTAATAAATAAACCTCAGAAATAAATACATCTCAAAAATCTGTCTCTGTCTCTGTCTCTGTTTCCTCCTCTCTTCTCTCCCACCTACAGAAGTCCAAAAATCTCAAAAAAGAGCCATTTATGTAGGGTGTGTTTCAGAAATTCTGTTTGCCAAAGATTCATTGGTTTAAGAAATGTTTTAAATTGCTGAAAAAAATACAAGACTGTAATTATGATCTCAGATATGCTCATGCAGATCTGAAGTGTGGGAAACCATGCAGTCTCTGATAGCAGCAAGATAATTACAAGCAGTATGCAGAATATAATTGTGGGTGTGAATGCCAAGAACTAAGAGAAGCATGAACAAGTAAGGGATCTAAAAAGAAAATTAATTTAAAGGAATCAAGGTACTTGAAATAGCAGTTAGGTAAGAGGACTTGGGTTCCCCTGGGGCAGTTTCTGGAACTATGGTAAAGCATCAGTCTGGTGAATTATTAACTGAATTTGAAAACCATAGGTCTAAATATTGATACAAGTAAAAAGCAGATTATTTTCTTAGGCTAGAGTGATCTATATCTTTCTCAACGTATTGTCTGCTGATAGCATAGATAGTAAAAAATTAATAATAATTTGAAAATTATAAAAATATAATTTTATATTTTATCTTGTATATTACTGCATCTATAACATCCATTATTAAATCACAGACTTTTTTCTATATAATTTTAAATATTAAAATTAAAACTTGTCCAATGAACTATTACTATACAATTCAGAGACTAAGATTCTATTCGACTCTTTGTTTTGTCATTCTTTTTCACATAGTTCATTTAATCCAGATTATAGTTCCTAAAATAGACATTTGAATCAATTGCAAAATGTTGGCTTAGCTCTCTTTACTGCTTATCTCAATTCTCTATCAGTTCTATTCTGTTTCCCATTAGATGAGCAAACCTCTCCAATACTAGTGTTTGCACTGTGTATTTGTTTTTCTTTGACTATGGACTTCTGTCCATTCCATGTACTATTGAAGATGGCACTCCCTTGGTTAAACTCAGGCTCTAATTCTGCCCTCTTCCCCACTTCTAGGGAGGTGATGGCTTCCTTAGTTCCACACTCCCTTCTAGGGAAATGTGGCCTTCTTTTCTTTTCTTTTCTTTTCTTTTCTTTTCTTTTCTTTTCTTTTCTCCTTTCCTTTCCTTTTTTATTTTCTTTTTTTCTTTGCTTTCTCCTTTTTTTCTTTTCAATTTTCTTAAGATGCTCCTCCACACACTAGATAGAGCAGATTGCTGTGGTATATAGGCCAGCAACACTCGCAAGGATAACTACAGAAAAATTAACTTTCAAACGGAGAATTTTGCAACCTGAAGTCCACTCCTCTCATCCCATCATCATTATAGAGCCGTTAATCCCTGTGGTGACAGATGAGTCATGACTCTTTCCTGAGGCCTACACTTGGCAGACTGATGTAGAAATCATTTGATTAAGTGGTCCTGGACATGGTGAGTGCCAGCTGACAGTAGCTTCTCAGGTCAGGGCACAGTGCTAGTCTCACCTGCCTGTTGAGGTACTGAGTGCATCTTGGCTTAGAGGTTGTAGTACTTTAGGGGGTCACTTGTGTGCAACACTTGGGTTAGCCAGCCAATGGGGCAAAGGAGATTGACACCCATGTCGCTAGACAGTGCACAGCATATTGCTTGACAGCTGGTGAGAAAAGGAACCATGGGGACAATACACTGAAGGCAGATGGAGGCTCCAGAGTTCCTCTGAGGGTCTACATGCTCTCAGCAAATGAATAGAAGACACCATGGCAGCTTAAGAGGTGGCAGAATAAAGTGTTTTGAATGGCAGTATCTTTAATGATCATTTTTCTTGCTTTTTAAACAAGAAACCCTGCATTTCCACTTTGTGCTAGGAACTGCAAATTATACATGGCCATAGGCATGGCTATTAAGGTTCAAGCACGGCTTACATTTAGTACTTTTTCTTGTCCAGTAAGCAGCTCTGAGGATCAGATTTTGTTCAAGCTTTTGATATTTTCTTCCTCGCTCAGTTAAAAGTATAAAAAAGCAGTATGGTGCACAGACGATGCCATCAAGTTGGATGAAGAACCAACGAACAGTGGCGTGATACCAAGTGAGGGAACAGCTGTAATGAGTATACCTGAAGTTTGCCCATTTGACTCATATTTGAAAGGCATTGATAAGGGAGGGTGGAAAGTGAGTGACAAAGTCTCCCAGCAGACTCACCACGGCACGTGACAGGTAGCTTAGGATTTTCCCAGGACAGCTTGTCCTGCTGTATATGGCTATTCCTTGGCTATTTGCTCACTGTAGGAAGAAGTGAGTGGAAGTACCTGATATCAAAAGAGCACACTGCATAAATAAGAGGGGTACTTGGGGAAGAATGTATAAAAATGTGAGTTAAAAGTCTGGGTTCAGAAAAAGGAATTATTTCTTTCTGCCAGTGAATTTTGTTAGGTCATCTTTTGGGGTGAAGCTTCACATCTGCTGTGGCAAAGAATTGCAGAAGTGAAAACCAGTTGATGATTGGATTGTATCATGATTGGACTTGTAGACCAGGGAACCGAAATATCCCTAATACTTTTATTTTATGTTATTATTTTGTTTTGTTTTGTTTTATTTTATTAAAATAGTGGTTGTAGTGCCCACCTTAAAAGGGAAAGAATTGTGTTGATTTCATCATCATGTTGCCCAAAACAGAGGTGGAAATTTGTTTTGAGACCTAACAAGAGCTTGATTGTCCCCAGGACTTCAGGAGTTTTGTTGGTTTGTCTTAGGAGAATAGAAGATCCTAACCTTGGCGTCTCCCTGACCCTCTTGGTGTCTGACTATGCCTTTCTCCATTCTCTCTCATACGAGAGGCATGGGGAATCAATTTTTAATCTGAGAAATATCTGAAGAATTTTGTTTATAATTTGAATACATTTCTGCTTTTTAATGCTTTATATTTGTTTTTGAATGATTCATCATTTAGAGCCTTATTAGAATTTGAGAGATTTTAATGTTTTAAGATTGTATAGATAATGTTTCAACAATTTGGTTGAATTTAAATAAATATACAGAAAATTTCTTGTTGAATCCAGGTAGCACAGAAGATAGCAAATTAAATTTCTGTATTTGAGAAAAAGGACGGTTTTTTAAAAAATGTAAATTTCGTATGTAGGATATTGAGAAGATATTAAAAAATAAGGTAATTCATTTTTAGCTGACTTATTTTAACTATAATAAAATACGGTCTATCTGAAGATATTATAAGGTACACAAAATAGTTGTTCAGAATCAGTGTGTGTTGGCAGGATGACTATTGCATCCTGTTAGAACAGGTAGTCCAAGAAAGGACTACTTGCTTCCTAAACATTTCGTCATGCTGTTCTTCAGGCTTAAAAGGGCAAGTAGCAGGAAAATAAAAACAACATTTCTTCCATGATTGTTCTTTTTTAACCTTGAGCAATGTGAACTGAAAAATGTTCAAGTAATTCACATTATTTGAATTCATGTTCTACACACACAGCTGACATTTCTGATAAGGAAAGAATGAGAGAATTGGCAGATGAAATTTTGACCCAGAAGAAAAAATAAAGAGACTCCTTAGGTGACAGAAGATAAACTGCCTACTTCATAATTTCTCCCATGACTCTTATCAAGAAAGTCAAGAAACAAGACTTTAATGGAGTAATCATTCTCATCCATATATGATAAAATATTATAACCAACAAGGGGCCTTCTTAATCACTATCTGATACACTTTATGAAGCAAATCCTCTAATCACTCTCAAAAGGGCTAGAAGAAATAAAATAATCCTCAAAGTCCACTTTGAGATTCATGGTCTTTTTTTTTAATTAAAAATGTCTTGTGGAGTGAGATTACATGAGCCTATTTTTCAATTAAAATGTACAAATATTGCTTTATTAGGTTATGAATGGCTTTAATACCCCACAAACCATTGATGCATTGAGATCCATGGGCTATATTTGAATTTCTGAATTTCCAGTTTAATAGGAGGAATTCTAGAACATGTCTTTTAGTGATTCACATGTCTGAGGGTTTGTAAGAAGAAAGCCAATTCAATACAAGTCTTTGGAACCGACTGCTGCACTCTGTAGATCTAGGATTCCTACCTTGGGATCTAGAACTGTGCTTTCACAAGTCAGCAAACACTGAGAAAGAGTGCACAGTGTTTTGTGTGTATATGTTTGTGCTTGGGGTGGCTTCATAGATATCATCAGCCACTCACAGTGATTCATAACTAAAAGATTTAGAAGGATTACAACAGGGTTTTTCAACTTTACTACTATTGATGTTTGGGGCCAAATAAGTTTTTATGGTGGGAGTTGTCTTGTCACTGTAATGCCCCCAAACAGTACCCAGACATGGCCAACTGTTCCCCAGGGAAAACAGTCACCTTAAGACATTACAGATATTACATAGAGGATTTTTAAAAACTAGTTTAAGAAGTTCTATTCTTACCACATCCGATGACACATATAATTCCAACAGACAGCTGTATTTACTTTGAAAATAAGTGTAATAAAGAGGCAACCTATTATGATCTTGTGTCTTAGAGAAGAATAAAAGACAAATGCAATTATGCAACCCCAGGTCAGCCTTGGGTTATGAAGTGGCTAATTCTGCAGCAAAAGACCTGACTTTTGGTCTTTCTTCCACAGTTTTTAGTTATGTGACCAAATGTCCCGTGTTATCCTTAGCATCCTCATCTACAAGAGGTTATTAATATTAACAAAATCTCTCTTATAATGTATTTGAGCACAAATATGATTGATATGAAAATGCTCTGTAAATTATAGTATACTGTTGAAATATGAGGTAGCTTTATTGAAATACTGTGGAAAGTGCTAGGAAAAGTTCTCCTTCCATAAACCTTAGTGTTGATGATTTCAGAGTGAAAGGTACCACTTCTCAATGCACTCAAAATGGTTTATCCACTGCTAAGTTTATTCATTTTGCCTTATCTTTTAAAATTTCTCTATTGTGTGTGCTTTGCAATACTGTTATTAGTGAAGAAGTTTTACATAATTTTATACATAATTTATAAATAAAGCAAATCAATATTGGCAGTCTAACTTCTGAGTGTTTTAACAATAGAACCATTAGAAAAATTTTGGAGACCTCCGCTCTGAAAAGTACTGTTCTGAGTTTGAGCTTGTGAGCTTGTGGTTTGGGGGAGCACTTTTTCTTTACATAGCAGTTATTGCATTAACTGCTACATGATGAAACTGGGGTGGTTGTAGCTCAGTGGAAGAGCACTTGCCTGGCATGGTCAAGGCCCTGGGTTCAATCCCCACTCTCATCAAAACAAAACAAAGCAAAACAAAAAAGAAACTAAGGTGTTCTCAGGCTGATTGAGCATCAAAATGACCTGCAGAAGTCTTTTAAAATTTGACTAAGCATAGTCCTAGATGTGCTAAATCAAAATCTCTAGAATCTCTGTGGAACCCAACATCCATGGGTGATCCCAGTATGCAAATATATGAGAATGGATTTAAATGCTTAGTTATTAACAAGTTAGCTACTAACTTCTGTCTTTGTGAATTTGGAATTCAGATCAGGGCTTATTAGGAAGACTATAAGCAGAGGAAAGAGGAGTAGCTAGGAGAGTAGAAAAAATATTTTTTTAAAAAAATGTTTTATCTAGGGCAAACTAAAACCTTAATATTTCTCTTTATACATGACTGCAATGTCTGTACTGTAAAACATTAACATCTATACGATCTTTGCCCATGTGCTATGGAGTTTGAATACTGGAGAATTAGAGGATGC
The DNA here is from genome assembly GCF_053883595.1 of Heterocephalus glaber. NCBI lineage: Eukaryota > Metazoa > Chordata > Mammalia > Rodentia > Bathyergidae > Heterocephalus > Heterocephalus glaber. The sequence goes on along the minus strand of NW_028258156.1, from coordinate 16,351,513 downwards.
TATGAATTATAGTTTCCATTTCATTATTCTTCATAACATTTTGTCTTTACTGAGAACTATTTTCTGGGTACTGCAGAGGTTTTGTGGCTTATGGCAGTTTCTATGGTATTAAGAATAGTGTTTAACAAAAGAAAAATAGGTGACAGAGCTAGAAACCCAAAGGAGACATGTCATCCTTCAATGTTTGCAAAGGAGTGATCAAAAACTTGTCTTGAAAATCTGTTTCTCTTCTTTCAGTCTTGCTTCCATCTTCTCATTTACAAAATAGACATCATTAACTTCTTTTGAGCCTCACAAAACTCCTGTGGTTTTATGGATGTGAAACCTGCTGTCTTTTTAGCTTCCTGCTTCTGGGAATAGATGAGCAGTGCCACCTCTGTTATAAGAACCAGGTCATGGAATAAGATTGGCAAAAGAGTCTTACTGAATAATTGCAATGGAAAGGCAGGATTTTCATACATTTTATAAAATTGAAAAAAACCAGTGTAGGTTGGTGAGTTCTAAATAATTTCTTTATTTTACAGATGAAAATAGTTGACCTAGCAATGTATGCTTCCTGCATTATTTAAGAATAATATCTTGGGGCCAGGGATTTAGCTCAGTGGTTCTGCCTCCTGCCTCGAAAATGCAAGGTCCCAAGTTCGATCTCCGGTACCAAAAAAAAAAAATAATATCTTGGGGCCGGGGATTTAGATCAGTGGTGCCATGCCTTCCTCACAAACACAAGGTCCTGAGTTCAATACTGAGTACCAGGGGAAAAAAAAGAATATCTTGTTTTATATTTTGAAGAGAACTAAATAAGGGAGATGGGGGAAATGGATTATAGAATTAAGTAGCTTGTAGATCCCCGGTACCAAAAAAAAAAAAAAAAAAAGAATTAAGTAGCTTGTGGGATACATTCACAGAGATAAAGTACATACAACATGTAACTATGAAGGGATAAAGGTATTATGGGTGAATTGTGACCCTCAAATTAATATGTTGGGATCCTAACCCCCAGTGTCACAGAAAGTGACGTTATTTGGAAACAAAGTTGTTGCAGATATAAATCTTTATGATGAAGTCACACTTGGAGTAATTTGTACTTCTAATCCAGTATGTCTTGGTGTCCATATAAGAAGGGAAAACTTGAACATAGACATGTGCACAGGAAAAATGGCAAATGCAGATCAAGAGAGGGATTGAGCTGATGCAGCAGAAGCCAAGCAATGCAAAAGATTCCCAGCAAACTGCCAGATGTTAAGAGAGACATGGAATAGATTCTTCTCTGTAGCTTGTAGCAGGAACCAAGCCTGCTGACACATGGATTTCAGACTTGCAGCTTTCATAACTTTGGAATAATACATTTCTGGGGCTAAGCCACATGTGGCACTCAGTTACCAGCAGCTCAGGCTAACTCATACAGAAGGAGCCAGGCACTGAATGCTACAGAGCACTCAGGACAAATGAACACAGTATGGGATACAGGAAGTGGTTTGCCTTCTCTTAAGTGTGTTAATATACTACATTTTCATCCCCTTGATTTTTGCTCTGTGTTTTATTGACTCAATAAGCTGTGTGATTCAAATGTTTGAATTTTGACTGCAAGCTTTTTCGTTCTGTGATGGGTAGATTAGCTTGCCTGACAGGGCATGCAGAGGCTGCCCATTTTATCAGTTCATTTTCCAGACTGACAAATGCATTAGAGCCTAAAACCTAGCTTCATTTGTACTCTTCAGTGTAATGAGTGGATCTTTAGGGACACTGCAGGTTTCCCCCCTCTTATTCAAGTTTTGATGTAATAGAGAACAAATCTAAGACCTAGTAGGATACTTTTCCTTGTAAATGTAAACATTATCTACTTCAGTTTGGACTTTACTGATGATATATTCAGTATTTCTCACAGTCACTACTATAATAGTTTCTCATTTCTTTTCTGGGTTGTGACTTCATTAAAAATATTAGAAGTGTATTTGAAAGCATTGATTGGCTACCATATAGCCTGTCCCCCCTTCATCTTGGGCAATAAACATAAATTTAAAATTTTATTTCTACTTCATTTTTATCTACAGTAAAATAGAAAATATTTTTAAAAAATCTTAAAATACAGTCCCCAAAGAAGCCCCAAAATCATTAGAAAAAAGCTCTGTGAAAAATGTTAAGTATTTGATTATAATGAGGAAGCTTTTGGATAAATTGATTTTCAAGGCTTTCCTGATATGGTTGAACCTCTATGTTTGTAAACTAACTATTTATTATACCTAAAAATCTCCTCTAGGTTTTTTTGTTTTGATTGGATTTATGTTTGCTTCTGCTTTTTTATGTTTAACTGCTTTCAGGTGCCAAGAGGGGTATCATTTGGTGGTTTGCTTACTATTTAGAATTGAGATTCTCTTGAGGCAAGCGTCAAATTAACTCATGGGTTTGATCCTAGCAATTTACATTTCCACTGTTTATTTCTTCTGGTATAAGTAGAGATTTAACATTCAAGTGTACTATTTCAGAAAGGGATGATGGAAATGAGCAGCCTGATTGCTGTTAAATTGCATATGATTAGATAGTAGAGGTAAGTTTACACCTCTTTAGTGATAACCAGCTCTGCATTATAAAAATAAAGCAGTGATTGATTCATCCATTTCCCCAAACAGTCTTTGTTTTGGCTAGAGAATATTTAGACTTGTGAATTTGTAGTTCAGTCATTTTCAAAAAATAATTTGGCTAATCAACTCTTAGTGCTTAAGCCTGAGAGTCAGGCCCTGTGAAATCCTGGCTTTTGCCATACCATCACTGTAACATTAGACCAGTTACTTAACTCTGTAGACCTCATGGTCTTCATTTCTTAAATGAAGATCATAGGAGCAGCCACATTATTGGCATATTCTAAAGGTTAGATGAGATGACATATAAAAATTCTTAACACAATGTCTGGCATGTTGAAAAGGGCTTCATATCTGCTAGTTGTTAATCTTTACTTCCTATAACTGATTTAGTTTGGCATTTTATTTTTCTTTTTTGTTGAGGAATCTGTATTATAATGATGTCAGCTGTGGCTCATCCATAGAGGCTCTCAACTATGCAGATAGGGAGAAACCCCTATGCCACAATTTCATTGTTCTAAGATAAAGGCAAGTAGTGGTACCCTGTCAGCACCAAAGAGGAGTGTTTGCCCCAATTGGCGAGCCAGGGCAGATCCCTTAGTTAATCACGAAAGCTAAAATACAGTCAGAATGTTAGAAGGAGACAAGTGAGCATTAGCAAAACAATGTAGCACCTTACTGTAAGCAAGTTACAAAAAGCTGCTGAATTCTAGAGAGTAAGGTACAAAAAAGGACTAATGGGAAATGAATTGAGAGTCACCCAGAGCTGCCATCCTAAGGGTCTTGGGCTTTAGTTTTTGGTCTTTATTTTTGGTCTTTATTTTTTGAGTGATTGAGACCAAGTGAAGTATTTAAGCAGGGGTATGCTATGGAGTTCTAGAAATGATTTGTGGAAGATGGATTTAAGGAACATCAACACAGAGAAAAAGAGATACAATAGAAGTGGTAATGACCATATCAACTGCAGCAGCAACAATGAAAGTAGAGAGGAAAGGCTGGGTGAGAAAAATGTTCAGAAGATAAAGCAGGCAGGACTTGGTTGCCTGAAATGCAGGGCTGAGACAGAAAAAAATAGAATGAGACGAGGTCTTTGGGTTGTGCAGCAGTGTGAGCGGAGCTGTTATTAACTAGCACAGAAAATACTGGATCAGGATGGAGAACAGAGGGATGGAGTGGAGAGAGAAACACAGTCCTGATGTGTAGACCTGAAATCCTTTTATTATGAGACATCCAGCAGGACAGAAGCATCTGAGGACGAGAGTAGTAACAGAAGCCATTTAAAGAGGACTTTTTATACCCTGCACCATTTACCCAAGAAGAAATAACATTTGAATTCAGATAAATTTAAAACTCAAAGCAGAGACAGCTCTCAAGCCTTCTACCAAAAAAACCTATCATGTATGGATGACAATATCTATGTTTCACCCCCCTGCTAATTCTGTTCATTTTATATATCTTATTTTACCTATAGGATATCTACTATATTTACTCATTTCAAGATTATCTCAGTTATTCTTGGTTTTGTTTACAAGTTTCTCATTTTTATCTTGTGTGGAGAACTCAAAACATTCTAACTCCATAAACCAATTACACATTCAGCTAAACTCAGGGTATTTTTATGCTGTGCTTACTCTCTGCCAGATGCTAACAGGATTGGCATAAAAACAAAACGTAAGCATTTTATTCCCTTAAAAGAAACTTGTATGTTTTCAATTATCTTTAATTGTATTAAGTCTCTCTTTTCTTTCCAATCTTCTATCGACCACCACAAAAAGATTCAATCCAGTTAATCTCAGAAGCACTGATAGTCCTATTGTTGTCTGGACATGGGTTTTTAAGGAATTTAGAAAGTAAAGTTGCCAGGGCTGTGGCTTGCTGTTCTCCATTCTCTTTCTCTGGTTCTCGCTTCCTGGTGTTTGCAAGAGGAAGGAGAAGACTGGGGAGGCAAGCATTATGGACATACTGGTGTCCTATTCTTATTCCTGACTTCAGTGTGTATTTGTGGTACTTTATACTCTGCTAATTTGGCAGTGCTGTGGTAGGTATGGCTCTTTTGGACTACCGTATCATTGTGCCTTATCTCCCTCCATGGTTCAAAGGGGTCTTTCTTCCATGTCTTCCCCCTCTTCTGACTTCGCTGATCATTCACATGGATCTGTGTCAACACTGAGTTTCTCTTTTGTGCTTCCAATACAGGAGCTGCTTCTCATTCCCAGGTTCACTTTGCCATGATTTCTTCCTTGCCAGGTGGTATCAGCTACTGATCAGGCCCTCTGTCTCTAGAAATTTACAGATATGTGCCCTGAATCTATCTTACATTCATATGCACTTCCAACCTGAAGGAGACACATGACAGGGCCCCCAACAATTCTCCCACTGTTCTTTGTTTTGCTCTCAATGACCACCGTATAATAACTGTACAAAATTGCTTATAGAGCAACTGGCTAGGGAAAAATAACAGGCTGCTTTCTCTGCTGTCTCAGTTCTTTTCAAGTGCTTATCTTAGAGCTCACTGTCAAATCGACATTTGAAGGGAAGCAATACCACATCACTGCACTTCACATATGGTGCTTTATTCAGGTCTTGGTTCTCTCATCTCACCTCAAAATCCATATGGCTCTCAGCATCCTTTCTTAGTCACTTACAGAAAGGATGGTGGTCCTGAAATTTCTGCTGCTCTTTCAAACAGCCTTGGAAGGTGCCTGGCCCCACCATTGGTTGCCTTTTTTTTTTTAGAATATAAGATATTCTCTGTAGACTTACATTTCTATTTCTAAAATAATAGCACTTAAAAAATCAGCCTTATAAACTCTACCTAAAGGATCCCACTGTCTGCTCACTGTGATGGTTTTGCTTATATTTGGGTGGCTTTACCATGGTATTTCGGGATGGTATAACAGAGTTCTTCTATATTGATTCAATCTTTAGCAACTTTCCAGAAGCAGGAACTGGCAGTATACATATTTGCCAATGTGTAATATTTTAAGCCATGGTAAAGCAAATCTACTTTGCAAAGTTTGACTTATTTTTTATTCATCATTGCTTTCTCCTGGGTATCTTCAGCCTGCTTTCTTTTGCATGCATTTCTGGGGGTGCTGAAAGACTCAAGATCAGCACATGTAGACTGAGCAGCCAGGAAGACTGAGGCTTCTTTGCACTGAAAGCCACAGCCCTGCTCCCACTAAAGAGTCCTAGAGGTGAGAGTCTCTTCTCCAGGCAGCTAGATGTGCACTTTTCCTGTTTAATAAAAGCAGTGATGCTTCACTTACCCCATACAATCATGCTATATATTATGTAATTATATTCTTCCCTAAACCCAGGAGTTATTTTCAGAGTAGTCTTATTCATTACTTACTCTTCCCCATCATTTATCAACTAAATTGGGTACCCAGTTCTTCCTACTCATGTATGCTAATTATATTTTTGATTTTTAAAAATATAAAATATATTTTTAAATTAAGCATTTAAATACAAAAAGGCAATCATTGCATTTTAGACATTGTGGGACATTGTGGACACACCACCTTGAAGTTCTACCCAAAAGTCTATTAAATTCCTTTGCATGTGTTAATTTCCTTTATAGGAATCATTTTGAATATTAAAGGACAGCAGGGGATTCTATAAGAAAAGCAACTCTGGACAATATGCTCTTACTTTTAACTAGAGTGGAGTATTTCCTTTATTGTGTGACATACTCATATAGGATTTTTGCCATTTGTAGCAAAATATTGCAGATGTGTGGTCTTAAACCCCACTTTCCAGATCAAATTGTTGACTCGAAGAAATAAGCCAGATTAGCTATACAGTTGGCTTGGATTCCATAGACTGAACAGTTTGGAACTCGTGTGCTGGTTCTTATATGCTTACTTTACCACCAAGCAAAGATTTTGGTACATTATTAATGATATGAATGCATGCTTATTCTTACGGTTAAAATCCAACCTGTATCAGGAAGTAATACAAGGACCTACAGTGAGTCATCCCTAAACAAAACAAACATGGGACAAAACTTACAACAAATATGGGATAAAATTCATGGGAAGTTTGTTCGGTGGCACAAATAATTTAGAGGGATAGAATAGATTATGTTAGCAAGACTAGGCCATGATGCAATTAATTATATTAATATTTCTAAAGAAATGTGCTTTTTAAATTAATGAATTCAGAGGAAATTGTTTATAGAAACAGTGATCACCCACAGACTGACCAAGACACAACCATAGAAATTCTACTTCTAGTTTTCCTTTCTCATTTATAATGCCACTCCGGGAATAAGGTAGATGCAAGACCCACTTTATCCTCCTGTCACTAAGAATCTCCTTCCTCTAACTGCCTTTTTCCTGATAGGGGGCCTACAAGAAAAATTTAATATGAATTGGCTCTGATGTAGGCTAGATTTTTTTAAAAATTAATTTTATTGGTACATTTTAGGTATGCAATATAATGACATTCATCATTGGAAACTTGTACCCTTACAAAATCAATCTTGGTTCTTGTTTTTTCCCCCTTCCCCTGCCCTCCCTTCAATCCCTTTATCCCTCTCTATTTACAAAGACTTTGTTTCCATTTTTTTTTCATTTTCTCATATTAATTCCATTCCCTTCTTTCCTTTTCCCTACCCCTCCCACTTCCTCTTCTCCTTTGGACATTTTCTTCCTATTTCACAATATTTATTATGTCCTTTGATCGTCATTTACACTTTCAGTTTCTCATACCAGAGAAACTATTTGGTATTTACACATGTGTGTCCTATTTATTTCACTTAAGAGTATCACCTACTTTAGCTATAAATGTCTGTATAAGTATAAATGTCTCTAGTTTCTCATTCTTTATGGCTAAGTAATATTCCATTTTATAAAAAAAACACATTTTCTTTATCTAGTCTCCAAGTGATGGGCAATTGGGCTGTTTCCAAGTTTGAGCTATTACAAACTGTGCTGCTATGAACATGGGTGCACATATATCACTGTGGTATGATTCTTTTAATTCTTTGGGGAAGATACCCAGTAGCGAAATAGCTGGGTCAAATGGGACCTGTAAGCCTAGTTCTTTGAGGTATCTCCATACTGAGTTCCACAGTGGTTGCACCAGTGTACATTCCCATCAACAGTGGAGAAGGGTTCCTTTTTCCCCACAGACAGCATTTGATATTGGTTGATTTCTTGATAGCAGGCATTCTTCTGGGTTGAGTTGGAATCTCAGCTTTGTTTTCATTTGCATCTCTCGAATGACGAGTACTGTTGACCACTTTTTCATATGTTTATTTGCTATTTCTACTTATTTGTCTGAGAAATGTCTGTTCATTTTAGATGCCCATTTTTGGGTTGGGTCTTTAAATTTGGGAGGTCTGATTCTTTTTAATTCTTTATAGCTTCTAGATAGTAGACCTTTGTCTGAGGAACAGCTGGTAAAATTTGTTTCCCATAATTGTGAATTGTCTCTTCATGCTATTGGTTGTTTCTCTTGCTGTGCAGAAGCTTTTTAGTAAGAAGAGATCCCAGTTGTTGATTCTTTGTGCTAGTTTCCATGTGACTGAGGTTTTGTTCATGAAATCTTTTCCTATGCCAGTGTCTTCCAGAGTTCTACCTAACCTCTGTTCCAGCCAGTTTAGTGTAGGCATGATTTTAAAAAGGTATTGTGTTAGCCATGGTCTCACAGGTGTTCTAGTCCTTATGGCCCTTGTTTTTTCATGAGCCAAATCAGACTTCAAAGCTAGTAGGTTGGAGAGGCTGCCCCAGACGGTGGTGACCTGGTCAGTGCAGTCGTATCAGCCCAGCAATGTCAACCTGAGACACCTTCAGGACAGACTTTCTGGAAATGGGACATATTTTTCTGTGTGATTATTTGAATAGTGATAATTGAAGATTTAATTTAAAAAAGGTTTAATTTATTTGGTAATATATCTACAGTAACCAGGAAAAGAAGCATTCTAGTTTTAGATATTGATATCTGGAATTGTTCAAACTTCCCTTCCAGATGTGAAGGGAATAAAATAAACAAAAAAATGAATTTAAGTGGTACTAAAACTATAAACCATAAACAAATAAGTTATACAAATTTTAAAAATATATGTATGTATCTATATTTGTGTGTATATATGCACATATGTCTATATATGTGTATCTGCTAATTCACAATTTCATTGTAATCTTTTATTAGAACCAAAGAATAAAAATGTCTTTTATCTAATCTTATGGAGGATAACTTATTAAAAGTACAGAATTTTATTTTATTGTGGCAAAATTTATTAAAATAATACCTACTTTGACAAATTGTTAAGCATTCATTCTGGTTGACTGGATAGAGTGTTGTAGATCATCTCTCTAGGGTATATACAGTTTGCTTAATTGAAAGTTTATGTCCACTGATTAGCTGACTTCCAATATCTGCACCTCTTTGTCCCTGGCAACCACAATGCTACTCTACTCTTTGATTTATTTTGGATTAATCATAAAAGTGGAATCATATTTCTCTTCCTATGGTGGCTTTATTTTACTTAGCATAATGTCTTCAAGCTTCCTTTCTGTTTCACATTATAGAGTTATCTTTTCAGACAGATTTTATAGTAGTTAGTTATATATATACATATTCTGCTTTATCCATTTTATGTGTTTATGCATTCATCTATTGCTGGACATATACAGTAGATTGTTTTGATATCTTGATTATTTTGAATAGTGCTGTAATAAATATGTAAATGTTAGTATATTTCTGAGTTTCTGATCTGAAGACTAAAAAAAAATTCAGAAACAGAATTTGTAGATCAAGTAGTAGTTTTACTTTTAACTTTTCAAGTAATCGCTATACTATTTTTCACAGTGGCTGCATCATTTTGCATTCCCACTAGTAGTGAATAAATATGCAAGCTTTTTTACATTCTTGACAAAATTTGTTTTGTTATTAATAGCCATTCTGTCAAATATGAGGCAATTTTGATTTGCATTTTCCTCATGAGTAGTAATGCTGAATAGTCTTACTCTTTTTTCCTCTTTGTACATCTTTCGAGAAACATCAGTTCCAGTACCTACATCACTTTAATCGTGTTATTATTTTTTCTACTGAGTTGTTGGAGAGCCTTACATATTTCAGATGTGGATATCTTAATGGACATATGATTTACAAAATTTTTTTCCACTTAAGAGATTTTATTTGAACTGTGTGGATTGTTTCCTTTGCTGAGCAGAAGCTCTTTTTAAATGTAGTCTCACCTGTGTATGTTTGGGCTTGGTGTTTGCACTTTCAGTGTCAGATTCTTAAAGTCATTCTCCAAAGCACTGTCATGGAAACACACCCTCCTCATGTTTTCTTCTAGGAGTCTTATAGTGGCTGATCTTAGGTTTAGGACCTCAATCCTCTTAGCAATGATCTTTGTTTGTAATGTAAGATAATAGTCCAGTTTTCTCCTGCATGTAGGTGTCCAGTTTTTCTGATAGCATTTATTGAGGAGATTAGGCTTTCTTCATCGCATATTCACAGAACCCTTGTAAAGGATCAGTTGACTGTATATGGGTGGATTTATTTCTGGTCTCTCTATTCTGTTTCATCGATCTATACATCTGTCTACACACAACTACCATACAGATTTGATTGCATTAGTTTTATGTTATAGTTTGAAACCAGAAAGTATGACGGCATCAGCTTTGTTTTTTTTTTTTGTAAAACTACTTTAGCTACAATCAATGGAACGGTTTTACTCCCTTTCCTATTTTGATATCTTCTATTTATTTGTGTCTAATTGCTATGGCTAGGATTTTCATGGTGTTTCATGATTTTATATTGATTTTAGAATATGTTCTTTTACACCAGTAAAAATGGCATTAGGATTTTGACAGAGATTGCATTGAATCTGTAGATCACCTTGAGTAGTACGGACATTTTAACAATATTATGCCTTCCGATCCATCAGTACAGAATGTTTTTCCACTTATTCGAGTCTTCAAACTCTTTAATCGCTTTTGTAGTTTCATGGTAACTTTTACCTGGTTAGTTAAATTTATTTCTAGGTGTTTTTCTAATTTTTTAGTATTGTTGTGTTACATTAAATAAGTAGTATGCCATTAACCTGTGGCTTTCGTATTTCCTACCTAAGGAACTGCAACCTTCCTTTGTATGTAAACAAACTGAACCTAACTTAGTAGTATCATAAGCAGCTGTTCATCAACTGTTAACAGCAAGATTTCAAGAAATCACAGGCAGCCAGCTCATTACACCATGCTCACATGGAAATGTCTCATCATATCGTGCCCAAATAAGGTGGACATGTAACTGTAGCCAGTCATGATTTCTTTACTTTGCTTCTCTGTCCAGGATATAATTATTTGTTGCTCCCACTGCTGTGTGGAATTTTCATAATCCCTTATGGCTCTGAATGCTTCTGGGTTTATGAATCACTTTTTGCTCATATATACTCTGCTAAATTTAATTTGTCGAAAGCTTTTTCTTTAGCAGTTGTATATGGCTTTGTTTCCTAATGTCCTTTTCACCTCTCATGTTGTGTGTAGAAATGCAACTGATTTTTAAAAGTTAATTTTTGCATCCTACAACTTTACTGAATACATTTATTAGTTCTCACAGATTTGTTTTTTAATGACATCTTTAGGGTTTTCTATGTATAAGATCATGTCATTTGCAAACAAGGGCCATTTCTCTTCTCCTGTCTAATCTGGGTGTGGTCTACTTCTTCTTGTCTAATTCCTCTGTGACTTTCAGTACTGTGTTAAAATGCTGAAAGTGGCCACCCTTGTCTCATTCCTGAACTCAAAAGAAAATTTTCAGTTTTCCATTATTATGATATTAGTGGTGGGCTTTTTATGTATGGCTTCTTATCTTTAGGTACTCTCCTCCTATTCCTAGTTCCTTGGGAGTTTCATCATGAAACTGGGTTGAATTTTGACAATTTTTTATAACTGTTGAGATGATGATATGATTCTTAATCCTAGATTTTATTAATGTGGTATATTTATTGATTTTGAAATTTTGAACCATTTTTGCCATCCAGGGATAAATCTCATTTGCTGTATAATCTTTTTAATGTGCTGTTGGATTTGAGTGTCCTTTGTCCTGATGAACATGTTTACACTTATATTCACCAGAAATTTTGCCCTGATATTTCTTTTCATGTAATGCCTTAATCTGGTTTTGGTGTCAGAGTAATGCTGGCCCATAAGGTGAATTGGGGAGTCTTTTTTCCTCTTTAAGGTTTTGAAGAATTTGACAAGAATTGGCATTAATTATTCTACAATTATTTGGCAGATATTAGCGACGAAGCAGTCTGGTCCCCTGCTTTTTGAGTCAAGAATTTTAATTGTCAATTCAATCTCCACACTTACAGGTATGTTAAGACTTTCTTTTTTTTCCTTTTTTTTTTTTTTTTGGTACCAGGGATTGAACTCCGGTTCTTGCGCTTGCACTGCAGGCGGTGAAACCACTGAGCTAAATCCCCGGCCCTGTTAAGACTTTCTTTTCCTTCATGATTCCACCTCAGTAGTTTGTATATTTTTAGGAATTTATCCATTTCTTCTAGGATATTCAGTTTGTTGGCATACGATTAAGTAATCATAATAATCTCTGATTCTTTTGATTTCTGTGGTATCATTTATAATCACTACTATCTCATTTCTGATTTTATGGTTTTTTGCATCTTCTCTTTTTGTTGTTTAGTTTAAAGATTTGTCAATCTTGTTTATTTTTTAAAAAAACTTACATTTGTTAATTTTTTAATGGTATTTCTATTTTCTACTAATCTGTGCTCTAATTTTTTTTTCCTTCCTTCTGCTATCTTTGAACTTAGTTTGTGGTTTTTTTTTCTTGGTAGTTTAGGTGTAAACTTTTTAAAAAATCATCTTTTTTAATGTAGGCATTTATCACTGCAAGCTAACCTGCTAATATTGTTCTTGTTCTGGCTCATAAGTTTTTGAATGGCTTACTTTTGCTTCTTTCAAGATACCTTTTAAACACACAAAATTTTAAAATAAAAAAGTGCTTTCACACTTATCTATCTTGGCCATTCTCAGCATTCCTGACTCCAATCAGTCATTTCTCTTTTATGTTTTAGCTCATTCTCAGCCAAAAGGAGTCAGCTTGGAGATAGCTCTCTGATGTTGTAAGAAGGAAAGGGACTGACTTGCATTATAGTTTGTTTTTCATGCTAAGAAACATCTGTGTTTTTCTCTTTGATTTTTCTATTATAACATCCTTCTATGCCCTTGTGCACACTTGATCTTCCAAGCATAAAATTTATTACAAGTGGAAACTGTTTGTCATTGCATTCACTCAATCATTCAGCGTGACAAATATTTACTGAATAATATCAGGTACCAGGCATTGTTCTCTCTACTAGGGATCTGTCTACAAAAGAAAAGTCTCCAATGTTTTCCCTACGGAGCTTCATTCTAGTTGAGGAGATAGATTATGAGAATATTCAGTCAAATGCATGAGACATTTTATAATTAATGAGGAGAAAAATAAATCAGGGAAGAGTTAAATAACAGGAATTTATATTTTACATAAGATAGCCTGAGAAGGTCTCACTAAAAATGTGAAATTTAAACCAAAACTGTGTGGTATAAGCTATGAGAGCATTGTGTTAAAATTTATTCCACAGATGTTTATTGAATGCCTACTTTATGCAAAACATTTTATGGTAAACTACCTAGAGTAGACACTGTCCCTCTTGAGCTTGAAATTTAGATTTTAATCTTTAAGAAATTAGCCTTGTCTCCCAGATTCTGTGATTGATTTGGGGAACTGAGAATCTTATTTGGTTTTAGAACTGTCCAAAATATTTTTAATGTGAAAACTAAATTAAAATTAAATGAACAAAGATTTAACTGGCTTAACTGAAGTTTATGCTCCAAAACCAAAATCCAACTGTCCCAGTGGTGTTTGGGGACCAACAGCTTGTGGCATTGGTGCTCATGCCAGCCCTACCTTTGGCCAGGTGTGCACTGTGAAAATGCACCAAGTCCCTCCAGGAGACTGGCTCTGTTAGGTCTTATGACCAGTTTCATAAATCTAGCGGTTTTCAATAATAAAGTGAGTGATAGAAAATGCAAAATGGCTCACGTTCCCCATTTAAAAATTATTTAATGATGAATCATTGTTAGGAAGTTTTATTCTTGTTGTTACTGTGATATGAGTTCAATCAGGGATGACTGATCAAAATGTACTCGCCAATAACACTGTGATAAAGATAATACATCATTACATTTTTCTGACTGAAAGTATCATTGCGAATCCTCAGCAACTGATTTTTTTTTTTTAAATCCCAAGACTTTGGGGAAATACTCGATGTCCCATTAGTTGACTTCAGTTATTTGTTCCATGTGAATTGGTAAGAGTTTGGCCCACAGTTGCTGGAGGCTGGGCAGGAAGCACCTGGCTGTTGTGTATCCCAGTGAAAGTAGAAAAACAGTGCCAATGTTAACTCATTTCAAGTTTGCAGAAAGTCTTTAAAAATCTTTGCTCTTGATTTTACAAAACAGTTTTCTCTTTTGCGAGGCCATTTTTCTGTGTGTAGTGGATATAAAGAAAACGTATTATATTTCCTTTAAAATAATTATCATAGTTTAAACGGCTCTTCCTAATAACATACAACCAAGGACAAAGCTTCTATTTTTGTGTATTTATTCAGGGGAAACCTTATTCCAAGCAGGGAATGAAGGGATCAACAAGACACCTCGTTCCACCTGTCAGGAGGGATTCAGGCAGGGATTGCTCCTTCATTCATCCTTTCTTTTGTTGCCCAGTCTTCCAGGCTACAGTTTATCTAGGTCCCCTTTCTTTCTCATTGTCGTATTTCTTCCCATTGTTCATGTATCTTCTTTGCTAATAAAATGGTTCCTCATGTCCCTAAGCTTTAAATACTAAAATATCCCTAGTCTTCAGACTGACTTTCTTTTTCCTGTCATGAATGTCCTCAGCTATCTGGCCTCTTTCCCAAAACTTCAGGCTTATATGTCTAGCGCAACATTTTAATATTAATGTTTAACAGCCCTCTCAAGCTAAACAGCTTCAGCACCAAATTCCTTGCTTTATTTCCAAGATCTGTTCTGGCCACAGTCTTCCCATTCCCATTACAGTGAATGAAAACCCTATTTTTTCCAGTGGCTCAGGTACAAGTAAAAAAATCCTGATTCTTCTTTCTACCTCATAACATACAACCCACTTCCAGTCAGTTGGTAATTTCTATCACGATTGAAGGATTTTTTTCTTTGATGGTTTTCACGGGGAAATTCACAAGACTTAAAGGGAAGTCTACTATTAGTGGAAAGATGACCATTCTCCCTGTTGTATTTATCCACTATTGCCTTTTATATACTCACATTCCGATGACATCTTTTGACTTTAATCTCTATCACTATCCAGCATCATCTCTGCTAGGGAATTATTACAATAAGGCAGAGTTTGTACCTTAACCCAGATCTCCTGACTTCTAATTCAGGGTGGATTCTAAGCCACAGGAAAAAATGAGACTCAGCTCACATAAGTCCATCCCACATGGGTTCTTCTGGAAAAGGTGAGAATAGAGAGTTCTAAAACACTCTCCCCACATGCATATCCTCATGCCTTTCTGCAAAGACTTCTCAGAGATTTCAGAGGAGTTGCAACATAATAAGCTAAGACACAAAAAGATGCTTTTATTTTTATGCCAGAGAGATGATCACTATTTTTAGGTCACTGATGCTATACATACGTAAGTAGTCAGAAAGCAGAACACAGACTGCATTGCTTGGAACTTTGTGTTCTTAAGAATTCATTTGAAGTAATGCTGCTAGGGAGCAAAATTTAGGAAAACAAAGATTAGATTAGGAATGGAGAAAATCCTCAGCTCTGCCACATAGCCCCAAATAGAAGAATCCAGGCAGCTGAAGCATCTGGGGAATTCAGCTGCTTGGGATTATGGGCATTAAATCCCACTCCCCTCAATCAATTCCACCCCCTCATAAGCACAGAAAATCTAGCAGTAAAGATGTTTGCCACAGCTGTGGAAATGCACAGCTCTTAGAGAAAAAGGAGCAGTTGCATTTTTAATTTGTACTTGCCAATAATTTACTTCCTCTATAAAAATATTAAAAATACCTCACCACAATATTCAGACGCACAAACCCTATAGATGTAAGATACTTTAGATTAAGGTTTTCATATAGTTATGGCTATGCTCCTGTGACAAAAGTAAACATAGAGCTGAATACATATATGGAATTTTAAATTCTTTAATTATTTCAGTAACTAATCATTATTAGCTATCCCTCATTTTCTCAGTCATCATTGTGCTGGAGTGGAAAGGTGCCCGGGACAGTGTCTGTCTCCACTGGACTTGCATTTATTGAATAGAATAGAGAGATGGTAAAATAGTAAAAATATAGGCCAATGTGCAGTATAGCACAGGCCAGAGAAAGGAGATGCTATGTTGGTCAAAAGTAATTCTTGTTAATACTTGAGATACTCCATACCTTTTACTATGTTATACTGGTTTGATTGTTTATGTTTTTAGCAAGTCACATAAATACAGTCATGATGTAAAAATGATAATATAGGCAGAAAAACCTATGTTCTAACACTGATTCCTTTGTTTTTGTAATTCTAATCTGAGATTTTTAACGTTTGTAGATATTTAAGTCTTACTGGTGTATTGGAAAGAAATTGGCCCTTTTGGAATGTCTATTATGTGTCATTCTCTGCATTCAAGCATTTCTATAATCATAACCTAATTTAATCCTCATAGGATTATGTGAGGTAAATCTTATAACCATCATTTTATAGTTGAAGAAATTGATATTCTGAAAGTCTACAATTTTACAGCTAGCAAGAGGCAAATGCCAAATTCTTTCACTGACACAACACTGCTTGGGTAAGGGAGATGGGGAGAAATCTGAAGAAGCAGGGAAATTACAATACCTCACTTGCTGTGTTGGATTTCAGGTGATATCTTAAAGCTTTTTTCTTTGTTTTCACAGCAAAGTTTACAAGACTAAAAGGGGAGTCTACTATTAGTGTGGAAGATGACTATTTTCCCTATTATATATATCCATATATTGCCTTTGACATATACATTTTAAATATATACACATGTTTATGTATGTATGTACACACATATTTATAGACACATATTATCTTAGTCACTTTCTCAATGCTGAGACACAATACCCAACACCCACAATCTAAAGGTGGTTTATTTTGGCTCACATTTTCAGTCCATAGTCTGCTGGCAACAAAGCAAGAAGGTAATGTTTGCAGGTCCCTGGGGAGGAAAGCTGTTCACATCATGACAGCATCAGAGAGAAGGGAGGAGCCAGGGAGGGAGATGTAGCCTTTCAGATCATGGCCCCATTTACCTACCTTCAAGCCAGCCCTACCTGCTGCTGAAAGAAAGCTATAGCACCCGCATAATCCAATCAGCTCTCCAAAGCCTCTTCTGAACACACAAGGCTTTGGGGGAATATTATCAATCCAAAGCATAAAATTCCACCCCTGGTGGTGCTAATCTCTGCAGTTCCTCTAAGGGTGAATTCCTTATGTGGTACCATTCCCTGAGGTGATAAGCTTGTGACCTGGTGGCAGATTGATTATATTGGACCACTTCTATCATGGAAAGAGCAGCACTTTCTCTGTGCTGGAATAGATATTTATTCTGGGTGTGGATTTGTTTTCCCTGCACATAACGCTTCTCACCAAAGTACTATCCTTGGAGTTATAGAATGGCTCATCCATTATCATGGTGATCCATATAGCTTTGCTTCTTTTTTTTGGTACTGGCGATCAAACTCAGGACCTTGCACTTGTGAGGCAGGCTCAGTGCCACTGAGCTAAATTCCTGACCCTCAGCTTTGCTTCTTACTAAGGAGCATACTTTATGGACAGAGAAGTGGGTATAATGGGATCATGCATATGGAACTCACTTGTCTTATGATGTTCCCCACCATGCAGAAACAGATGGATTGATAGAAAGGTGAAATGGCCCTTTGAAGATGCAATTAGAGCACCAGCACCAAAATCTTGCAGGCCTGGGGCAAGATTTTCCATAAGGCTGTATATGTTTTGAGTCAGAGTCTAATATATGGAACTATTTCTCCCATAGCCAAGATTTATGGATGCAGGAATCAAGGAGTGGAAGTGAGAATGTTACCACTCACCATTACTTTCTTGACCCACTGGTAAAAATTATGCTTCTTGTTCCCATGACGCCATGTCCTCATGCCCTCCTGGCCTAGGGTTTTAGTTCCAGAGAGCGTAAAGCTTATAGCAGAAATCACAACAATGATTCAATTGAACTGGAAGCTAGGACTTCCCCCTACTCATTTGGGGCTCTTCATGCCTCTGAGTAAACAAGGTGAAAAGGGAGTTATGGTGTTGGTAGGAGTGATTGATCCAGACTGCCAAGGGGAAATTGAACTACTTTTCCACAATGGAGGCAGGTATCTTTGTTTTTCTTTCTTTGTAACATAATGTTGACAATATCAGTTATTAAGTGTTAAGTCTATATTATAATGTGGATTATGTCTACAGTCTATATTATAATGGAATGGCAGAAGAAGAGTAAGCATCACCCAAAGAAAAACTTTGCATTCTGTTTTGGGGAGGGAATTAGTGCATTTCAATTTGTACACAGAATAGTTATATCATACTAGGAACAATTATAAAGATCAGGGCAGAAATCAATGCAATGGAGACTAAGAGAATAATACAAAAAAATCAATGAAATCAAGAGTTGGTTCTTCAAAAGAATCAACAAAATTGACAAACCCTTATCCAATCTTATCAGAAAAAGGAAAGAAAAGGCCCAAATCCATGCAATTAGGAATAAAAAGGGTGAAATTACAATGGACACAGCAGAAATCCAGAGGATCATCAATACCTACTTTGAGAACCTATATGCCAATAAGATGGAAAACATAGAAGAAATGGACAGATTCCCAGATATGTGTGAATTACCAAAGTTGAACGAAGAAGACCTAAAAATTCTAAACGACCCAATATCAATCAATGAAATTGAAAATGTAATTAAAAACTTACCAACTAAGAAAAGCCTGGGTCCTGATGGCTTCACTGCTGAATTCTACAAGCTATTTAGAGAGAAACTACTCCCACTACTGTTTAAACTCTTCAGTGAAATTGAAAGGGAAGCAATACTCCCGAATTCATTCCTGGAAGCAAACAGAGAAAGCAGAGAAAGACCCAACCAAAAATGAGAACTATAGGCAAAATATCGATGCAAAAATCCTTAATAAGATACTGGCAAACAAAATGCAGAAGATCATCAAGAAGATCATACACCCTGACCAAGTGGGATTCATCCCAGGGATGCAGGGATGGTTCAGCATACACAAATCAATAAATGTAATGCACTATATTAATAGAGCCAAGGACAAAAAACATATGGTCATCTTAATAGATGCAGAAAAAGCATTTGACAAAATCCAACACACATTTATGATAAAAAACCCTACAAAAATTGGAATAGACAGTCTCTATCTCAATCTGATAAAAGCCATCTATGAAAAACCAAAAGCCAATTTCATACTAAATCATCAAAAACTGAAATCCTTCACACTAAAATCAGGAACAAGACAAGGATGTCCACTATCACCACTCCTATTCAATATAGTTCTAGAAACATTAGGCACAGCAATTAGACAAGAGAAAGAAATAAAAGGAATAAAGATAAGAAATGAAGAAATCAAGTTGTCATTATTTGCAGATGACATGATATGCAGAAGACCCCAAGAACTCCACCAAAAGTCTATTAGACTTAATAACCAAATTCAGTAGTGTAGCTGGATACAAGGTCAACACACAAAAATCAATAGCTTTCCTCCATATGAACAACAGACTCACTGAGAAAGAAATAGGGCAAACAATTCCTTTCACAACAGCGTCCAAAAAACTGAGATACATAGGAATTAATTTAAAAAATGAAATCAAAGATATCTTCTTTGAAAACTATAGCACTCTGAAAAGAGAGATTGAAGATGATATCAGAAAATGGAAAGAAATCCCTTGCTCCTGGGTAGGAAGAATCAACATAGTGAAAATGGCTACACTTTGAAAACTGCTATATAGATTCAATGCAATATCAGTTGAAATTCCAGCAGCATACTTCAATTGGAACAAGAAGTGACCTGGAATAGCAACAGAGACATGGCAGGGGTTGTCACAATCCTCAACTTGAAACAGTACTACAAAGCTACTGTGATAAAAGCAGCATGGTACAGGCAAAGAAAGAGACCTGAGGACCAGGGGAATAGATTAGAAGATGTAGAAACAACTTCAGACACACTCAAGACACCTCATCTTCGACAAAGGAGCCAAACACCTTCACTGGAGGAAAGATAGCTTCTTTAATAAATGGTGCTGGAAAAATTGGGTTTCAATTTGCCAAAGATTAAAACAAAACCTACATTTCTCACCATGCACTAAACTAAAATCAAAATGGATTAAAGATCTAAATATTAAAACAGAAATGCTGAACCGGTTGGAACAGAGGCCAGGTAGAATGCTTGAAGACATTGGTGTAGGAAAAGATTTTATGAACAAAACCTCAGTTGCCCATGAACTAGCACAAACAATCAACAAGTGGGATCTCTTTTTATTAAAAAGCTTCTGCACACCAACAGAAACCACCAATGGTATGAATAGACAACCCACAATGTGGGAAAAGTTTTCACCTGCTGTTCCTCAGACAAAGGTCCACTATCTAGGATCTATAAAGAACTTTAAAAACTCAGACCTCCCAAATTAAATGACCCAATCCAAAAATGGGCATCTGAAATGAGCAGACATTTCTCAAAGAATTAGAAATAATAAATAAACATATAAAATATGTTCAATATCACTGGTCATTTGAGAGATGCAAATGAAAGCAACACTGACATTCCATCCCATAAAAAATAGCTGCTGTCATGAAACCAACCAATAACAAATGCTGGCAGGGCTGTGTGGAAAGAGGTACCCTGCTCCACTGCTGGTGGGAGTGTAGACTGGTGCAACCACTGTGGAAATCAGTATGGAGATACCTCAAAGAACTAGGACTGGAAGTCCCATTTGACCCAGCTATTCCTCTGCTGGGGATCTTCCCCAAAGAATTAAAAGAATCATACCACAGTGATATATGTGCACCCATGTTCATAGTAGTACAATTTTTCATAGCTAAAACTTGGAAGCAGCCCAAATGCCCATCAACTGGAGACTGGATAAAGAAAATGTGGTTTTTTGTTTTTAAATAAAATGGAGTACTACTCAGCCATAAAGAGCGAGAAACTAGAGACATTTATAGCTAAATGGATGCACGTTGAGGCCATACTCTTAAGTGAAATAAATAGGACACACATGTGTAAATATCGAATAGTTTCTCTAGTGTGAGAAACCAAAAGTGTAAATAAGGACTAAAAAGGTATAATAGATAATGTGAAATAGGAAGAAAATGGACAAAGGGGAAGAAAAGGTGCAAAGGGGAAGGGGAAGTCGGAGGGATAGAAGAAAGGAAAGAAGGGAATGGAATTAATATGAGAAAATGAAAAAATATAAACAAAGTCTTTGTAAATGGGGAGGGATGGAGGGGTTGAAGGGAGGGCAGGGGAAGGGTGAAAAATAAGAACCAAGAGAGATTATGTAAAGGTGCAAATTTCCAATGATGAATGTCATTATATTGTATACCTAAAATGTACCAGTAGAATTAATAATTTTAAAAAAGCCTATGTCATAAATCCCTTGCATAGTCATACACATATATTATATTGAATCTATTCCTCTCAGGAACCCTAACTGATACACACACACACAAATACACACACACGCACACACAGATTAGGTCAAGATTCCAGTAGAAAAATCAATCATTGGATTTGGGACCAATAACCATATAAGACTTTAAATTATTTTGCTCTCTCTCTCTCTCTCTCTCTCTCTCTCTCTCTCTCTCTCTCTCTTGCTCTCTCTCTCTCTTTCCAGGTTCTTCAGTAACATAAGTGAGTGAGTAGTGTAGAGTTTCTTCTTTGCCCTGCAGTTTTCAATATATTATTTTTTTTATTCATCATCCATTCCAAATAAGCTGTCAAGTTATGTGGCCATGATATAAAGTGCTTTCTTTATATGTGTGGATTCAGCTATACCTGTCGGAATGATCATTTGCTGAGAGTACCCACGTGGGGTGGTTGTAGGAGATAGAGCCATGGCAACTGCTGGGTACATTGGTTCTGTTTTATAGCTCTGCAGTTGCAATGCCACTTCCTAATTACACACCAAGGCATGTCCCAGAGTATGTCAGAAGATCTTTGATCATCTTGTGGAGGAAATGTCTGAAAACAAAAGTAGCAAAATTATTCATTTGGTTATTTCTTAAGAAAAAAGTGCACCGGAATATTTCTCCAAAATTAATGTACTATGATATGTATTTATCCTTAGTCTGCTATATATTTTCCCAAAAGCCATTTGAGATTTTTCTGATGAATATAGAGATTAATCATTATTAAAACAAAACAAAGAAAACTTGTCTTTTAGAAGATTTTTGAAATCTTGGCTAGATATCATGTTTTCTGAATAAGTATTTATTCTTTGCAACACATTTTTATTCAACCGAATATGGAAATGTGAAAAATATGAACTTGAAATAATTTTAAATAACAACTCATATTTGAGACTTTCCAATGTGAGTGACAGGCAATTAAATCTACTTTGCATAAACGTGAACATAAAGTGGAAACCAACTGATTCTTTGAAGACCAAGAATAAAGAAAATTATGGAAATCTTTTGGCTGCATGCTGTGGTTCTTTGGTGCAGGGCAGATAATTGATAAAAAATTAGAAGGTCAAATGTTCATATTTGCAACTGTCATAATATTATGTGAATATTAATCCATAAAAATGAGAATAAAGTTTAAAAAGAAAACAATTTGATAATTCTTATATGGCTCAAATCTGTCAGTACAAATCAGCAAATGAGAAATCAGAATATTCCCATAGAATATTCTTGAGTATTCAAATGGAGTTTTCTGATATTGTATGCTATCTACATAAATACTGTATTTCTGCAGAGTATAATAGCACAGTACAGTACTTTGTACTTTATATTTTTATAGTCTGCCTCAGAAAAATCACACATAGAATCAATCTTTTCTTTCTGTAGATACCAGAATGAAATCAAATTTTGGTTCCAGACATGTGAGATCCTTTCTTATTAATGATGTCATGATTCATCAAGATGTCTTTCCAGTATTTATTTTTTGTATATTATATTACCATGTTAAATTTTTGTCTTTAGGTACATTCTTCTTCCCAAGATAATTTCTGTTTTATAGGCTCCCTTGATATGAGAAGGGAACTATAGGTACCCAGAATTATTCACACACACACACACTCACTCACACACTTTAAAAATCTTTTCAGTTTGGAAATTCCTAATAGTTCCTTGACTATAAGAAACTTTTATGATAAGAACAGGTTTACCTTTGCAAAATATCTTTCTAAATTACATCTTTTAAATAAGAATTCTTTTGTATTTTTGTATTAACACAGAAACAGTTCTCTGGACCCTACAAATATTGGCCATATTATTGATAAATTTAGGCCTTTAAAGAGTTTGCAAGATCATTGGGATGAAGGTTGACTAAACAAATATGGGCATCTTTGGGATGGAAATTGAAAGGCAAACATCTGAATTATTTGAAATTACAAAAGAAGTGACAAAAAAACCCAGATCAAAGATGATATAATTAAACAATTACTGGGGTTAATGAACAGAATAATCAGTGCACTTACAGAAGTCACTACTGAAAAATGAGTTGAGCTAAACAAAATGATGCAAAACTTGAGTTACTAGTTAAGCAAAGAATTACCATCCATAAATAGTCACCAAATGGAAATGTAGGAGATAAAAATTCTATTGAAAATATTGGCAGCAGTTGTGACCAATGTGAGGGGAGTGTCAGAATTAGAAGATAGGGCTGATATAGGTGAGCACATACTCAGAGATACAATGAGAGAGTGTGGAAAATGGATCAAACAGCTGCTGGATGACACACAGAAGACTAATCTATGATTAATTGAAATTAAGGAGAAATCAGAAGATGGTATGAATGGCATAAAAAAGCCTGTTTACAAAAGTAGAAAGAAACTAGCAAGAGAAAAATTATTCAATGCCAGGAATCAGCCAATACCTTCAGTGATAACTCTCAATGTGAATTGTCTCAACTCTCCAATCAAAGGCATAGCTTGAGATTGGATAAGAAAAAAGAACAATGGTATGCTGTATACAAGAAACACATTCAATCCAAAAAGCAAATCATAGAATAAAAATGAAAGGATGGAAAATAATATTCTATAGAACAGAAACTTGAAAACAAACAGAAGTAGCTGTCTTATTTTCAGACAGAGTAGACATCAAGTCAAAACTATCAGAAAAGGCAAAGATGGTCACTATACATTGATTAAAAAAGAAATTCCAAAGGAAGAGATAACAAATATATATTTATATTAACTGTTTTATATTTATACATATTTATTTATGTATCAAACACCAGTGCACACAACTTTATATAACAAACACTACTGGACATAAAAGGTCAGATAAATACCAACACATCACAGTGGAGGACCTCAATACCCCACTATCACAGAGACATCAAATGTAGGTTATCCTATGCATGTTATCAGATCATAATGCAACGAAACTAGAAATCACTGGCAAATGAAGTCATAGAAATTATGCAAACACATGGAAATTAAATAATACACTCTTCTATAGGGCACAGAAAAAAGGAAGATATTAGACAATTCCTAAAATCAAAGTGCCAGAACAGCATACCAGAACCACAATAAAAACAGTCTTAAGAGGGAAATTTATTGCTGTGAATACCTACATCAGAAAAATAGAGCAAGCACAAACAACCTAAGGATGCATTTGAAGATCCTTGAGAAATGAGAACAATCCAAATCCAAAACTAGTACAATGAAGGAAACTATCAATATCAGAGCAGAGATTAAATAAATTGAAACTAAACACAGTTACAAAGAACTAATGAACCAAAGAGCCAGTTTTTCAAAAGAATAAACAAAATAAACAAACCTTAGCCAATCTTAGCAGAACAGGGGGAAAAAGACCCATATCAATGCAATTAGAAATGAAAAAGTCAAAATCACAACAGATACCACCAAATCCAGAAGATTATTAGCAGTACTTTGAAAACTAGTACTCTGATAAATTGGAGAATCCAGAAAAAAAATGATCAGATTCCTAGATACATGAATTAGTGAAACTGAACCAAGGAGATATAAAAACCCTGGATAATCTAATGACAGGCAATGAGACTGAATCAGAAAAAAAAAAAAAAGTACAAACTAATAAAAGCCCCAACTTGATGGATTCACTCAATCCTACAAAAACTTTAGGAAAGATCTAATACCAATAGCTCTCAACCTCTTTAATGACGCTGAAAGGGAAGAAGCACTGCTGAAGTAATTTTGGGAGAGTAGCATTACCCTGAATCCAAAACCAGACTAAGATCCAACTGAAAAAGAGAACTGCAGGCTACTCTCTCCAATGAACATAGATGTGAAATTCCTCAACAAGATACTGAAAAACAAAATGCAAGAAATCATCAAAAAGATCATACATCATGACCAAATAGGTCTCACCCTAAGGATACAAGGTTAATTTATCATATGCAAAGCAGTCAGTGTTATCCATTTCATAAACAGAAGGACAAAAATACACAATCATCTCAGTAAATGTAGTAAAAACCTTTGACAAAACCCCAAATCCCTTCATGATAAAAATCCTGAAAAAAATAGGTACAGAAGCATCTTGTCTCAAATGGATAAAAGTCAGTTATATCAAACTATTGCCAACATCTTATTAAATGGGGAAAAATTAAAATCTTTCCCTCTAAAATCAGGAACAAGACAAAGATATCCATTATCACCATTCTTGTTCAACTCAAAATATCAGCCAGAGCAATCAGGGAAGAGAAAAAATAAAGAAAATATGTAGAGGAAAACAAGAAGTAACTCTGAAAAAGGAGATTGAAGAGGGCATCAAAAAATGGAAAGTTATTCCTGCTCCTGGATAGGGAGAATGAATTTTGTCAAAATGGTCATACTTCCAAAATGGATTTCTAGATTTTATATAATTTCAATAAAAATATCAATAGCATTCTTCACAGAGCTAGAGAAAACAGTCCTAGAATTCATATGGAATAAGAAAAGACACAGAATAGCAAAACCAAACCTGGGGAACAAGAGCAAAGGTAGAGGCATCACAGTCCCAGATTTACACCTACAGTGTAAAAATGGCATGATACTGGAAGAAAACAGACACGTGGATCCTTGGAAGAGAAGAGGGGATGCAGGAACAAACCCAGGCGCATTCAGTTATCTAATTGACAAGGTGCCAAAAATGTATGCTGAAGGAAATATAGAATCTTTAGCATATGGTAGTGGAAAAACTGGCTATACATATGCAGAAGATGGAGTATAGACTCATATTTCTCATGATGTAATAAAGTAAAATAAACATACATCAAAGATCTAAATATTAAAACAAACATTTAATCTGTTGGAAGATAAAACATGTAAAACTCTTGGAGACCTAGGCGTAGGCAAGGACTTTTTGAATAGAACTCTAATTGCACCAGAGAATACTTTAAATGAACAAATGAGATCATATCAGGATTTTAAAAAACTCTTCTGCACAGCAAAGAAAACAACCAACAGAGTGAAGAGACAATGTACACAATGGGAAAAATGTTTGCCAGCTATTCCTTGGACAGAGGATTAATATCTAGAATATATAAAGGACTCAAAAATTAGATCCCTCTAAATAAAATACTCAATAAAATATGGAAATGAAATGAACAGTCAGTTCTCAGAAGTACAAAATGTTTTTTTTGTTGTTGTTAAATTCTTTTATTGGTACATTTTAGGTATACAACACAATTACATTTCTCATTGGGAATTGTACCTTTACATAATACATCTTGGTTCTTATTTTTTTCCCATTCCTAGCCCTCCCTTCACCCCCTCCACCCTTCCCTATTTACAAAGACTTTATTTCCATTTTTTCCATTTCTCAGCATTTTTCCTTTCCCTTCTTTCCTTTCCCCTGCCCCTTCCACTACCCCTACCCCTTTGGACCTTTTCTTCCTATTTTGCATCATCGATTATTCATTCTAATCATTGGTACATTTTAGGTATTCAATATAATGACATTCATCATTGGAAATTTGCACCTTTACATAGTCTCTCTTGGTTCTTATTTTTCACCCTTGCCCAGCCCTCCCTTCAACCCCTCCATTCCTCCCTATTGACAAAGATTTTGTTCCTATTTTTCCATTTTCTCATATTAATCCCATTCCTTTCTATCCTTTCCCCTAGCCCTTCCACTTCCTTCCCCTTTGCCCCTTTTCTTCCTATTTCACATTACCTATTATACATTTTAGTCCTTATTTACACTTTCAGTTTCTCACACCAGAGAAACTATTCAGTATTTATACATCTGTGTCCTATTTATTTCACTTAAGAGTATCACCTCAATGTGCATCCACTTAGCTATAAATGTCTCTAATTTCTCATTTTTTATAGCTGAGTAGTACTCCATTTAAAAAAAAAAACACATTTTCTTTATCCAGTCTCCAGTTGATGGGAATTTGGGCTGTTTCCAAGTTTTAGCTATCAAAAACTGTGCTGCTATGAACATGGGCACACATATATCACTGTGGTATGATTCTTTGAATTCTTTGGGGAAGATCCCCAGCAGTGGAATAACGGGGTCAAGTGGGACTTCCAGTCCTAGTTCTCTGAGGTATCTCCATACTGATTTCCACAGTGGTTGCACCAGTCTACACTCCCACCAGCAGTGGAACAGTGTTCCTCTTTCCCCACAGCCCCGCCAGCATTTGTAATTGGTTGATTTCATGATATCAGCCATTCTTTCTGGAGTGAGGTAGAATCTCAGCATTGTTTTCATTTGCATCTATTGAATGACCAGTGATGTTGAACATTTTTTCATGTATTTATTTGCTATTTCTACTTCTTTGTGTGAGAAATGTCTGTTCATTTCAGATGCCCATTTTCAGATTGGGTCTTTAAATTTGCGAGGTCTGATCTTTTTAAGTTCTTTATAGATTCTAGATAATAGACCTTTGTCTGAGGAAGAGCAGGTGAAGATTTTTTCCCACATTGTGGTTGTCTCTTCAGAGTGCTGGTGGTTTCTCTTGCTGTGCAGAAGCTTTTTAATAAGAAGAGATCCCACTTGTTGATTGTTTGTGCTAGTTCATGGGCAACTGAGGTTTTCTTCATAAAATCTTTTCCTATGCCAGTGTCTTCAAGAGTTCTACCTAACCTCTGTTCCAAATGGTTCAGAGTTTCTATTTTAATATTTAGATCTTTAATCCATTTCAATCTTAGTTTAGTGGATGGTGAGAGATATAGGTCTAGTTTTAATCTTTGGCAAGTTGAAACCCAATTTTTCCAGCACCATTTATTAAAGAGGCTATCTTTCCTCCAGTGAGGGTGTTTGGCTCCTTTATCGAAGATGAGATGGCTGAGTGTGTCTGGCATTGTTTCTGCATCTTCTAATCTGTTCCACTGGTCCTCAGGTCTGTTTCTTTGCCAGTACCATGCTGTTTTTATCACAGTAGCTTTGTAGTAGAGTTGCAGGTTGGGGATTGTGATACCACCTGCCATGTCTCTGTTACCTAGAATTACTTTTGCTCTTTTGGGACTCTTCTTTTTCCAAATGAATTTTTGGATTGTTTTCTCAAGGTCCATGAAGTATGCTGCTGGGATCTCAATTGGAATTGCATTGAATCTATACAGCAGTTTTGGAAGTATGGCCATTTTTACTATATTAGTCCTTGTTACCCAGGAGCAGGGGATGTCTGTCCATTTTCTGATATCATCTTTAATCTCTCTTTTCAGACTGCTATAGATTTCAGAGAAGAGGTCTGATTTCTTTTGTTAGGTTGATTCCTAGGTATTTCAGTTTTTTGGATGCTATTGTGAAAGGAATTATTTGTCCTATTTCTCTCTCAGTGAGTCTGTCGTTCGTTTAGAGGAAAGTTATTGATTTTTGTGTGTTGACCTTGTAACCAGCTACTTTACTGAATTTGGTTATTAAGTCTAGAAGACTTTTGGTGAAGTTCTTGGGGTCTTCTATATAGAGTATCATGTCATCTGCAAATAATGACAATTTGACTTCTTCATGTCCTATCTTTATTCCTTTTATTTTTTTCTCTTGTCTAATTGCTGTGGCTAATATTTCCAAGACTATATTGAACAGAAGTGATGATAGTGGACATCCTTGTCTTGTTCCTGATTTTAGTGTGAAGGATTTCAGTTTTTGACCATTGAGTATGACATTGGCTGTTGGTTTTTCATAGATGGGTTTTATCGTTGAGGTAGAGACCATCTATTCCAATTTTTTGTAGGGTTTTTATCATAAATGCATGTTGGATTTTGTCAAATGCTTTTTCTGTGTCTATGGAGATAATTGTATGTTTTTTGTCCTTGGCTCTATTGATATAGTGTATTACATTGATTGATTTGTGTATGTTGAACCATCCCTGCAACCCTGGGATGAATCCCACTTGATCAGGGTGTATGATTTTCTTGATGATCTTCTGCATTCTATTTGCCAGTATCTTATTAAGGATTTTTGCATCTATGTTCATTAGTGAGATTGGCCTATAGTTCTCCTTTTCAGTTGGGTCTTTCTCTGCTTTGGGGATCAAGGTGATGCTTGCTTCCAGGAATGAATTTGGGCGTATTGCTTCCCTTTCCATTTCATTGAAGAGTTTAAACAGTAGTGGCAGCAGTTCCTCTCTAAATGCCTTGTAGAATTCAGCAGTGAAGCCATCAGGGCCTGGGCTTTTCTCAGTTGATAAGGTTTTAATTACATTTTCAATTTCATTGGTTGATATTGGGTTATTCAGAATTTTTAGGTCTTCTTCGTTCAACTTTGGTAATTCATATGTATCTAGGAATCTGTCCATTTCTTCTGGGTTGTCCATCTTATTGGCATATAGGTTCTGGAAGTAGGTATTGATGATCCTCTGGATTTCTTCTGGGTCTGTTGTAATTTCACCCTTTTCATTCCTAATTGCATGGATTTGGGCCTTTTCTTTCCTTTTTCTGATAAGGTTGGCTAAGGGTTTGTCAACTTTGTCAATTCTTTCAAAGAACCAACTCTTGGCTTCATTGATTTTTTTGTATCATTCTCTTAGTCTCCATTGCATTGATTTCTCCTCTAATCTTTATAATTGCCTGTATGAGCTCTGAGGTTGTCCTCTTCTTTTTCTAGAAGCTTGAGGTGCAGCATCAGGTTGTTTACTTGGGTTCGTTCTTTTTTCCTAATATGCGTATTCACTGCTATGAATTTCCCTCATAAGACTGCTTTCTTTGTGTCCCATAGATTCTGATATGTTGCATTGTCCTTGTCATTTAATTGAAGGAAGTGTCTGATTTCTTCTCTAATTTCCTCTGTGACTCATTAGTTATTCAGAAGTGTGTTGTTCAATTTCCATGTGTTTATGAAATTTTTCTAGTTTCTTTTGCTATGGATCTCCAATTTCATTGCACTATGGTCTGATAATATACAGGGGATAACTTCAATTCCTTTGCACTTACTTAAACATGTTCTATGTGTGAGTATGTGGTCTATTTTGGAGAATGACCCATGTGCAGCTGAGAAGACTGTGTATTCTGATTTTGTGGGATGGAAGACTCTGTAAACATCTGTTAAGTTTATTTGTTCAAGAGTTCAATTGAGTTCTAGTATTTCATTACTTATTTTTAGTCTAGTTGATCTATCTATTTGTGACAGTAGGGTGTTAAGGTCTCCCACTACAATTGTATTAGTGTATATATGAGTTTTCATGTCTGTTAGTATTTGTTTTAGATAGTTGGGTGCACTAGTGTTTGGTGCATAGATATTTATGATTGTCATCTCTTCCTCTTGGATTCTTCCCTTTACAAGGATGTAGTGTCCTTCTTTGTCTCTCTTAATCAGTGTTGGTTTGAAATCTACTTGATCTGCCAAGAGGATAGCTACTCCTGCTTTTTTTCAGGTTCCTGTTGCATGCAGTATTGTTTTCCACCCTTTAACTTTCAGT
Source organism: Heterocephalus glaber (assembly GCF_053883595.1). Classification (NCBI taxonomy): domain Eukaryota; kingdom Metazoa; phylum Chordata; class Mammalia; order Rodentia; family Bathyergidae; genus Heterocephalus; species Heterocephalus glaber. Next base: position 16,320,834 of record NW_028258156.1, on the reverse strand, counting down.
CTATGAGTTTCTTTTTGAATTAAGTGTGTTTCTTGTATGCAGCATATTGTTGGATTTTGCTTCTTGACCCATTGTGCCAGTCTATTTCTTTTGATTGGTGAATTGAGACCATGAACATTGATGGTTATAACTGAAACATATTGACTTGTCATTGCCATGACTTTTTCTTTTTGTTGGGTTCTCCCCCTTTACATTGAATTTCTTGTCATGCCAGATGGGTTCATTCTGCTTTGCTTCCCGGGGTTGTGATCCTCAATGTCTGTTTCTAGGATATTGTGTAAAATTCTTTGGAGTGCTGGTTTGGTATTCATGAAGTTCCTAAGGTGCTCTTTGTCATGAAAGTATCTTATTTCTCCATCCATTTTGAAAGATAGTTTTGCAGGGTACATCAATCTGGGTTGGAGGCTGTTTTCTTTTAGGGCTTGGAATATGTCACTTCAAGCTCTTCTTGCCTTGATGGTTTGTGTTGAGAAGTCTGCTGTGATTCTGATGGGCTTTCCTTTGTATGTGACTTGTTTCTTTTCTCTAACTCCTTGTAGAACTTTGTTCTTCTGTTGAGATTCTGGAATCTTAACAATTATATGCCTATGTGTAGATTTTTTTTGATCAAGGCTATTTGGAGTCCTCTATGCCTCCCTTATCTGTATGTCAAATTCTTTTCCCCCTGCTTGGGAAGTTTTCTGCCATTACTTCTGTGAAGAGTTTTTTTTTATGTCATCTACACTCTCTCCTCTTTCTTTATTGACTCCAATCAGTCTTATGTTATTCTTCTTTGCATCATCTAGCAGCTGCTGGATTGATTTCTCATGTTCCCTTATAATTTTGAAGCAAGTTTTCTTTTCCTGGTCATTCACTGAAATCTTACCTTCTGTATCTGAAATTCTGTCCTCACATTGGTTCATTCTGCTGTGTAGATTTTCTCAATGGAGTTTTTCATATTCTGGAAATCTATTAATATCTGTTTTATGGATTGCATTTGTTTCCTATGTTGGGATTCCATCATGTTCCTGTGCTCCTCTCTAGATTTATTAATCATGTCTTGCACTAGGGGCACAATTTCTCCTGTTATCTGAGAAATTATTTCTGATTTCATTTTTTCCAGATCCCCTTTTGTTGCCAGTTCAGTGGGTCCAGGTGGTTGAGTATCAGAGCGTTCCATCTCATTTCCTTTTGGGGTTGCTGTAGGTGATCTGGAAGTCTGGTTTTGAGACTTATTTACATGTTTTCTCATTTTGACTAGGGGGTGGTGGAGGGGTGCTGTCTCTTGGTGCCTGTGCGGATCACCTCCTCTGAGCTGGGAGAGGTGGGACAGGGGCCAGGAGCCGTGGTAGGGATGGTGGCCTGGAAGCCCCTCCCTCTGGTCCAGGAGCAGCAGGAGGGATGGTGGCCTGGAAGCCCCTTCCTCTGGACCAGGAGCAGTAGGACGGGAGCTCAGAAGCCCCTTCCTCTGGGCCGGGAGCGACAGGATTGACGGCGGCCTGGCTGGTCACCACAGCTTCCAAAATGTTAATATATACCTGAAAAAGTGTTTAGCAGCTTGGCCGTTACAAATATGTAAATCAAAACAATGCTGAAATTGCATGTTACTTCAGAAAGAATGGCTATCACCAAGAAATCAAATAACAAATTCTGGCAAGACTATGAGTAAAAAGGAACACTTCTATATTGTTAGTGGTAATATAAACTAGCACAACCACCATGGAAAACATTATGGAAATTCCCCCCAAAAAACTAAAAATAGAAATTTCATTCAGCCCAGCTATTCCCCTTCTAGGTATCTTCCAAAACAATTAAAGACATAACATTACAGTAATACATTGATGCCCACATTTATAGAAGCAAAACTCATAATAGGTAGTATTGGAAGCAGTGCAGTATGTCCATCAATAGAGGAAGAGATAGATGAAACATAGTATTTATACACAATGGAATACAACTCTGCCCTGAAGAAGGGTAAATCTGAGTTTTATGTAGGAAGATGGATCACATTAAGACTATATTGTTAGGTGAAATAAGTCAGACACAGAAGATTAAATATCACTCCATTTCCCTTGTATGAAAAACCCAAAGTATAAATAAAGGAGCAGAATAAAAGATAATAGGAAACAGGGAGTTAGATATTTTGCAAAAGGAAATGACCAAGAGATGGAGGGGCCATTGGAGAATGGGGAATAAAAGCATTAAGATGTGTTATATCCATGTCCTCACTCCTCATGATGAATGAAATCACTAAGTAATGTGAACATGTACTAGTCAAAATAAAAATTAAAGAGTGAATAAAGAAGAAATATGTTTAGAGGCAGAGCTAAAGATTTTGATTTGGGATGGGCTAAGCATTTTGTCTACAAAATATTCACATTGTAATATTTGATCACCAACTGAATACATGATTGTGAAGAAAAAGAGAAGTAGACTTGGCCATCAGCAGCATATGTGTAATAGATGCAGTCATAGATGAAAATGAGTCTCCCTAGGAGAGCAAATAGATAAAGAGAATTAAAAGACCAATGAGAGCTCTGTGGAACACCAGCACCTAAAGCATGATGAGGGGAAAAGAATCCCATGGGCGACCAGAAAAAGCATTCAAAAAATTGAGCAGGTTTATTTACCTGAAATCAAGAAAAGAGGGAGTACTAAGGTAGCAAGACAAGAAAAGTGTGACAATATCTATGGTTAAGTAAACATTACATCTGGAAATCATCAATCTTTATAAATTTAAGAAAAGTAATTTTTGTAAATGTGGGGCTGTAATAGTATCGCAGGGTTTTGAGGTGCACATAAGAGAATGAAGAATGAAGAAATCAGCATATATCTCTAAGAGCATGAACATATTTGTAGTCCACTTGTGTATATCTCTATCTATTCATCTATGTATCTTTATCTATCATCTGTCATCTATCTATCATCCAGCATATTTATAAGGCCAGTCTTGAACATATTTGGCACTTGATTCAATTTAGTTGTCATTTTTAAAGGAGAATATGTATTTTCAAATTCTCTTTTTTGAGTAGTTTGTAATCACAATAGGAATAACATCAAATTTAAGAACTAGTGAATTTTTACATCTGTCATTATGAGCTATTGAATAAAGAAATTCTGACACTATTTTTATTTGTATTTTGTAGAAAATACATACTAAAATTTTCCATGTGGAATGCTGAGTAAGGAATAGATTTAGAGTGGTATTGATGTTTCTGGGAGTATAACTTTTCTTGAAGAGTTGTCTTTCCCATACTACTTTCCCATACTGATATATCAGTAATGGTGTATCTATGGCATGTGTACTGCAGCACGGTATTTGTTATCATTGAAAGCTCTAAAAGGTTCACCATCACTGTACTATATCATGTGGATAAAACATATTAAAGTTGTTCAGGGTACTCTATGTTTATCTAACCAGTGCAGACTGAATAACTCAGGTTCCACTCTAGGTTAGCCAAACAATACTTTGTGTAAAGAACATTCTTAATATTAGAGTTTCCAATTTAGTGGGTTTTGCCCATAAGTTATCTACAGTTTGCACCATGTAGCCATTTCTAACCATGCTTCACAATTTGTCAGAAAAGGTCCTTCTAAAATTACAGAGCAGGTGCTATGATAGATTTAGAGGTTGTTTTATATTATCTTATGCACTTTACCACATCTCTTCTCCAGGTACAGCAAATACTTCAGACTTTTAATCATATTTATTACTTGTCTAGTTCCCTTCTGATTGGCTTAAAGATCTTCCAGAAAAATGGTGCATGGTTTTAGTGACAGGCTGAACAGGTGGGAGGTAATCAGCTGTGCACATTAATTTTTGAGGGTCACCCTGAGAGAGACAAATGTATAAACAGAAGCTTTTATTTTTTTAATATCTAGCTAGCAAGGCTGATAAGTGTATAATATTCTTTATTTGATTTATTCATTGGAATAAATCATCAGTGTGTTGTATGAAATGCTGTGAATATAGACTGCCTTCGTGAGAGCTAAAAATTATTCATAAGGATAATAATTTTATAGTAAGGAACACTAATTTTTATACAGTTTTATATGCAGATACTCACTTCAAACATATTTCTTTTTCAGCAATGTTTTTTGAATTTCTAATGAAGTCGCCACAGATTGGGTTCATCATGCAGGTTGAATATGCCACACACAAAGTAGGCAAATATTGCAACCTATTCTGTGTCACTGAAATATGCTGCCAGTGTTGACTGTTTTTCTAAAAGAAATTGCTGGAGACGCTCTTGTAACTCAAAGACTCTGACAAGTGATCTGCTTTTAGGAAACCATTTCATCTTAATTGTGTGTATAAGAGAAGAAATATATGTGTGTGTCCCTCTCCCCACAGAGCTGCGTGAATAGACATGAGTGAAGGGCATGTACTTTAATGCAGTTGACAATTTTCATGACATCCTGCAAAATACTTTTAATTTCAGATGACTTTTTTTTTTTGGCTAGCCAGCATTTCTCTATGGATGACCCACTGTATAGACTCACATGCAGAAGTTACTTCTTTGACTCAAGTAGGGAAACTAGAAAGCTGTCTGGTCATGGTAGCCACACCATCCACACATATGCCAACACAAAATCACCAGTAAAGTTTTCCCGATTTGTAAATATGTAATCATTCCAAGACTTGAGTCGGTCTGCATCTGTGGTGTTAGCTGGCAACAAAAGTGCACATAACATATCCTCATGTACCTTCTTCTGAAAAATGTATTACACAAAAAACAAGCATTATTGCCTTGCTGTCACCCCTGGTGAACTCACTAACTTGGATTTCATACCACAGTGACACATTAATTCTCTCCAACAATTGTGCCCCAATATCCTAAGCCAACTTATCAATTCATTTAGCTATGATGCTAGCTGAAAGAGGAACATCTGCCACCTTTTGAATTGCAGGTTCTCCTAAAAGTTCACAACCAGTGTCCTTATCAGTGGGCAAGATCAACTTTTCACCAATAGTGACAGACTTCTTAGCTTTAGTAATGTGACTAGGCATAAAGAATGATGCTCTCAATGCAAACACATTTGATGAAGGAGTAGCCTTCAATAACTGCTTCTGTTCTTCATATTCACCTTATTTTCTCTTGAAAAATTCAAAATGCTTATCTTTCAATACAGGGTACTTGGTCTCACTATACCCAAGCAGTTTTGAAGGTTTCATAGTTTCGCTTCACCAGGTAGCTGGTTGCAACATATACAAACAGTCTTGGTAAACGTGAATGACTTGCTCCAATGAACCCTTAATTTAAGTAAGACTCTTTGCTACGTTTTTCCTTTTAAATTTAGGATTCTGTTGTTGGCAGACTTGGAGTCTTTTGCTGTCTCTTCACTAGGTCTTTCCCTCTTTTCAAAGAAGCTCCAGTGGCTTGTTTTTTACTCATTTTGGGTAGCGTTAGCTGGTATGTTTACCAAGTCTGTGACTGAAACAAGTGCACAGTGCAGGAAAGAGGCATGAATGGAAGTGATAAATAAAATAATGGGCAGATCATACATGGACTAAAACAAATGTCAGATCCTGACTTAAAGCCTGCTACCAGATTCAGCTGTATGACTGATGCTGTGGGTTGTGTCTAAATGTCCTCCCAAAGCCTCATGCAGTCTTTTTCAAGGGTAGCTAAATTTGTAATGTGTAATGCTAGGATTAAGAGCATGTGACTACTAAACCACTGTACATTTGGCACTGCCCTAATCCCAGTAGTCTGAATAAGATAAAAGGAGCAGAATGACACTGTTAAGTTCTCTTGTTGCCTTTGCTACTTTGTGCATGCTATGTTGTTTCTCCTCTATGATGCCTGTTTGCCATCCCTGCATTACAGTCAGCCAATTACGGACTGAAACCTCTACAAATTGTAAGCCAAATAAATCCTTTCATCCTTTAACTTTTAGTGTAAGGTATTTTGTCTCAGCAATGAGAGAAAAGTAACTAACACAACTGAAGTACACAACTCATTTGTCATTATGAAGCCTCCCACCAGATGCAGCTTAATTGTCACTTGGTATTCACTGATTGGGCTTTGATATGAGTCTTCAAGCAATTAATTTATTATGGTCTCTGTGTATATTAAGCCTCTCTGCTAATGTCAATCTGTATTTGCATCCACTCTCCAGTGCTAGCATCAATGCCTCAGCTCCACCTCAGATCATCAGGGTTAGATTCTCAAAGTTAGAGCACAACCTAGATCCCCTCACATGCACTGTTCACTTCTGTGAGAATCTAATTCCACTGCTGATCTAACAGAGGTGGTGCTCAGGCAGTAATTTAAGGTATGGGGAGCAGCTGTAAACATACATGAAGCTTCACTCACTCACTCATCACTCACCTGTTGTGTGGCTCATTCCTAAGGGGCCACAAAATGGGGTTGGGAATCCTAGCTCGACTATAAAATAAGGATAATAATGTCACTATCGTACAATTTTAAGTATCTTACACATTTTGAATATCAGTACATAAAGGATGTTATCATTTTCAATATTATTTTGTTAGATATAGTATATCTTTCAAAAACACGCATGTTTAACACATTTTTTAACTGAGATATGCCCAGCTCAACATATTTAACATATATACAATGCTTTTTCTGGGGCTTACGGTCAGTATATTGCTGAGGGGGGTACTTTCCTGAGCTTCAGAAGCCCAATCCCAAAATATTTTATTAGTAACTTTAGAAAATCAAATGTGAAGGTTTGTGTGTCTGTCGCTATTTCAAGATACAGAGCAGTTCTGTCAGGAGGCAAATTTCTCCTGTCACACACTTATAGAGCCACACCCATCCTTTTTGCCCTACTCCTCTCCCATCCCCCTTCCTTGGCCCTTGACAACCACTTACTCTTTTCTCTTTTAAATTTCTTTTTGACATTTCAAAATTTTTGAATATGAAAGTTTGTAAGTTTTTAGGATTAACTGTCTTCATTCAGTATCATTCTGAAGAGTCATCCATGTTTCTTTATTGCTGATCTCTTAGTTCCACTGAAATCTGGTCCTGGAACTTCTTTATGTCTGTATGCTTAAGGTCAATGTTGTGGAGGTTATGTATAAACATATATAAAATACATTCATTTTAAGTGTCCTAGTCAATGAGCTTTAACAAATATTTTTATGTGCCCATGTATCTACTACTACAGTGATGATATAGGAAATTTTTATCATCCCTAAAGTTCACTTGAACCACTTTTGTTTAACATACATTTTGAAATTATAAGCTTTGGAACATCACATTATGTATAGGAAAGCCTCTAATTTAATTTCATTGCAACTGGAGCCAATTTTAATACTAAATTTTTAGAGTTTTTGACAAATGAAGGTTTTCCATTTCTTTAAAAAGAATATACTATTTATTATTCATGAAGAAGGATAAGATAATTTAATATATCTATGGAAGATGTCTTATGATTCTGAGAAATATATGTTTGAGAGATTTTTATTAAGTATGTCGATTATTTTAGATTGTTTTGGCTTTGTGTTAGAAAGATAAATATTTTGAATAACTAAAAAAAACTGGAGTTATTTTTATTTGTAACTGTTTGTGCATAACAGGAAATGGAAATCGAGCCATGTTTTACAGAAATAATTGACTTAAGTGGCACAATAGTTTTGATTGTCTTATTTGCTAACTTTAGTTTTGTGATAGCTAATATGTTTTTGTATTTTTACACTTTTAAACTATTTTTACTTACCTTATTTATTATAAAGCAATATTATATAGTAGCAAACTTTTTAAATTCCTATGAGCAAAAAGCAATGCCACCATCCTACAATAATCAGGAATGTGTATGTCTTTATGTTCTTTTCCAGTGTTTTTGCTGTGAAAATGTAATATTCAAAATGATTTCTGAAGGTAATGACCTATCCGTTGTTGCATAATATTTACAAATAAAAGCTGAATTACTTAATATGCTTTTAATAGAATATATCCACAATAAATTTCCTTATCATAGCTATAGGTATATAAATTTCACATATACTTGCCCACAGTAGTGTGTACCCACATGCACATGTGCACACACAGATATATGCTCACACTCACATACCACCTGCCCCTGGGGATTTGACTACTTATGTCCCAATTCTGGTATCATGATTTCCTTATGACCTATGTACTCTAAGCTTCAGTTTCCTTATTTGAAAATCCAGACAATATTAACACAAAACTTAACAGACAGTGGGAAAAAATTTAAAATGATAAAAGCAAAATTATTTTGGTATTCTGACATATACTTAGTCATCGATCATTGAAAGTTAGCTATTATAAAAATGATTTTGAGAATCTTTGCCAATCAGAGCATCTTTAGTATAGCTTCAGTCCTGAATGACATTTTATATTCTAATTCTATTCAAATTTATATCCCAAGAAGTGTGAAAATGGAAATCCTTTTGCATCTGAATATCCGATTAATCTAAGTGTTCCAGGCATCAGCCTATTGAAGTGAGTGATAACACAGCATACATCAAATAATTTATCATTTAATGGTCAACTACATTCTATAATTCAGTTTTTGGAAAAATTATTCTGTTTTTCTGTCACTTCATAGTATAAATAATTTAAATACCCAGATTAATGACAAAGGTTAGAAAATGTTTGCAATTTTTTTTGCTAGTAACAGAGCCATGCAATAGTTAGATAGTAACAAAATCTTTTGACATCCTGATAAAACTATTTACAGTGTAAATTATAACCTGCTCTGAAAGAGAAAGAAAACATGCATGTAACATTAGAGTATACTGCTCTCATCATTGTATTTTATAATTAATTATTATTGATATTATTGTGCCCAGTTTATATAGTAAGCTTTATCATAGGTATGTGTGTATGTATGGGCAAAACTGTATATATTGATGGTCCCAGACTTACAATAGTTTGATGTATAGCTTTTCTAATTTATGATGATGTAAAAAGGATATACTTGCAGTAGAAACCACATTCCAAATTTTGAATTTTGACCTTTTCCTGGACTAGTGTTGTCAGTATGATATTCTTTTGTGCTGCTGTGCAACAGCAGAGAGTTGAGGCTTCCAGTCAATCACTTGATCATAAGATAAAAAGCCAATATTCCACAGTATACTATGTTGCTAATCTATGATGTTTAGTAGGTAAGGTGTATTAAGTGAATTTTGACCTGTGCTAATTTCAACATATGATAAGTTTATTTGAATATGACCCAAATATAAGTTGAGAAGCTTCTGCAATACCAATGAAAATTTAGTTATAGGGTTTGTATTGAGCCTTATGTATCTTGTATTTCTCTTTTTGTCTCACACAAATAATCCTATTTTTCAGTAACACCTATAAAACTATTTGCCTGAACAACACTTCACATGCAAAATGTTCATAACAATATCAACACCACCAATAGTAAAAAAAAATCAATGAAAACCAATGTTTTATACAGATTAAATTCAATTCTGATGAAAATACGACCAGTTTTTATTTGTAGAAAATAGACTACAATTCATATAGAATGAAAAGGATATTGAGTAGCGAAACCAACTGTGAAAAAGGATTAAAAAGTTGCAAGATTACCAGTATCTGACTTCAAGGTTTATTATGTTTTATTTTTTTCCCCATTAAGTTTATTGGTACATTTTAGGTATAAAATACATTTACATACATCATTAGGATCTTGTACCATTACATGAGTATCTTGGTTCTTATTCTTTTTTCCCCTTACCCTGCCCTCCCTTCACCCCCTCCACCTTTCCATATTTGCAAAGATTTTGTTTCCATGTTTTTCCTTTTCTCATATTTTTTTCCTTCTTTCCTTTCCCCTACCTCTCCCACTTCCCCTGCTACTTTAGGCCTTTACTTCCTATTACACAATATCAATTATACATTTTTGAAATTAAAATATCAAGCCCTAGGAGACATTACCACAGATTTTACAGAATTTAAAAGGATATAGAAAACATACTTCAAAAATGTGTTTTGGAATAAATTTGACAACTTCTAAGAAGTACCTTGGAAGACAAATTAATGAAACTAACTCTGGAGAAAATATAAAATTTGAATAGCACCTATTAAAGAAAGTATATTCCTAGCTTGAAAACCTACCAATATGACAACAGCAGGCTCATAAACATTTTAACTGATAAATTATATCAAACAATTAAAGCAGAAAAAAGAAGGAACACTACTCCCCTCATTTTAGGAACTCAACATTGTGCTAATCCTAAAACTGGATAAAGATAATAGCAGAAAAAAGTATGAACATAGATAGAAATTTGTTTAACAAAACAAACTATTGGAGGTCAGATCTGGCAGGATGTAGAAAGTGGTTTTATTATAGGGATGGCAGTGTTGGTTCAGCAGTGGAAGATCCACCCCCAAAAGTCATCATTTTAACAGAGGAAAGGTAAAAGCCATATGATCCTGTCACTAGTTGGAGAAAAAATATTGGACTAAATTCTACAGCTGTTCTTGGTAAAAGCTATCAGCAGCCTAGAAGTAGAACAGAAAGTTCTCAACAGGTTAAAGACATGTACTCCATACTTCCAGTGAGAATGCCTTATATGAATGGAGAAGATACAATGCTTTCTCCTTAAGGTGGGGAACAAGGGCAGATATGCTTACTCTTCATCTGTCCATTAAACTTTGAAACATAAGCCCAAACCAAAACAGTCTGGCAATAAAATGAATGACATAATTAGGATAGGATTGGTAAGGTAGAAGCAAAATCATTATATGTAGATGAAATGATCATCTACAGAGAAAATACTAAGAAATCTCTAGGAGCCCCTAGAACTTGTACTTGAATTTAGCAGGATTAGAAAACACAAGGTATACATAAAAATTCAGGTCTGTGTATACTTGCTATAAATGAAGAATTGGATATTGAAATTTAAAAGTTATGTAGGAGTACAAAGGACCTAGAAAAGTTAAAAACAAAACAAAACAAAAACAATGTTGGAAGACATTTAGTACCTAATTTTAAGACTTCTTCTAAAGCTATAGTAATCAAGGCAGTGTTGGTGTAAGGAAAGACATATAGATCATTGGAATAAAACAGAGAATCTAGAACTAGAACCACACATATATGGTCCACTGAGTTTTGAAAGATTATTTAACATTAGTATTTTATAGACTATAAACTCAATTCAAGAGCCGAAGTAAAGACAGTGTTTTCAGCAAACGGCACTAGAACACCTGGTATCTGTATGTAAAAATTAACCTCAACCCTTTATTTCCATGCATAAAAATAACGTGAAGGGATCTATGAACCTAAATATGAAAGCCTAAAAGTATAAAACTTTAAGAAGAAATTATAACAAAAATGTTTATGAATTTAAGGTAGGCAAGAACTACCTAGGATACAAAAAACATGATGTATAAAAGAAAAAAAATTAATAAATGGGATTCCATCAAAATATAAAACTTTAAATGACATCATTAAAATGAAAAGTAGTCCTCAAACAGACCATATTTACAATGCATATAACCTATGACCAGAATATATAAAGAACACTTACAGCTCATTAATAGACAACCCAATTAAAAAATAGACATAAGAAGATGATAAATAGCAAGTACAGCACAAGGAAAGGTGTGCAACTCTAGAATCAGAAAAATACTAATCAGTTCAATAACAAGATTGAATTACACACTCATTAGGGAGATGAAGTTCAAAGTTTTAAAAGCCTTGTCATGACTTTTTCTTTTTGTTGGATTCTCCCCCTTTGCATTTAATTTGTCATGCCCAACAGATTCATTCTGCTGGGTTTCCTAGGGTTGTGATCCTCATTGTCTTTTCCTAGGATATTGTCTAATATTTTTTGGAGTGCTGGTTTGGTATTCATAAAGTTCCCGAAGTGCTCTTTATTTTGAAAGTATCTTATTTCTCCATCAGTTTTGAAAGATGGTTTTGCAGGGTACGTCAATCTGGGTTGGAGGCTGTTTTCCTTTAGGGCTTGACATACATCAGTACAGGATCTTCTTTCCTTGAGGGTTTGCACTGAGAAGTCTGCTGTGATTCTGATGGGCTTTCCTTTGTATGTGTTTTGTTTCTTTTCTCTTACTGCTTGCAGAATTTTGTTCTTCTGTTGGATTTCTGGAATCCTAACTATTATATGCCTATGTGTAGATATTTTTGATCGAGGCTATTTGGAGTCCTATATGCCTCACTTATCTTTATGTCAAGTTCTTTTCTCCTGCTTGGGAAGTTTTCTGCCATCACTTCTGTGAACAGTTTTTTTATGTCACCTGCACTCTCTCCTCTTTCTTCATTGACTCCAATCAGTCTTATATTATTCTTCTTTGCATCATCTAGCAGCTGGTCAATTGATTTCTTGTGTTCCTTTACAATTTTAAAGCAATTTTTCTTTTCCTGGTCACTAATTGCAATCTTATCTTCTATATGTGAAATTCTGTCCTCACATTGGTTCATTCTGCTGCGCAGATGTTTGATGGAGTTTTTAATCTCCTGGAAATCTGTTTGCATCTGTTTTATGGATTCCATTTGTTTCCTATGTTGGGATTCCATCATGTTCATCAGATCCTTTATTTTTTTATCTGTGTCCTCTCTAGATTTATTAATTATGTCTTGCGCTATGAGCACAATCTTTGCTGTTATCTGAGTAATTATTTCTGATTTCATTTTTCCCAGATCGTCTTTTGTTGGCAGTTCAGAGAGTCCAGGTGATTGAGTATCAGATTGTTCCATCTCGTTTCCCTTTGGGGTTGCTATAGGTAATCTGGAAGTTTGTTTTTGAGGCTTATTTACATGTCTTCTCATTTCCACAGAGGAGGGGAGGTGCTTGTGGCACCCATGCGGCTCACCTTCTCTGCCCTAGGAGCATGGAATGGCGGTGGGAGAGATTCCTTCTGGGTTCTGGGACCAGCTCAGCTTCTGTGCCCTGGGAGTGTGGAATGGCAGTGGGGCAGCTTCCTTCTGGGTGCTGGGACTGGCTCAGCTTCTCTGCCCTAGGAGCATGGAATGGCAGTGGGGGAGCTCAAGGTTTATTATTAAGCTACAAAAATCAATGTATTGCAGGTTAGACTGAAATAAAGAATAACAAATGGATAAGTGAACATAGTAGGGATTCCAAGAATAGATCCACCCTTATATATAGGTTTTTGACCAAGATGAAACACAAGTCAGTGATGAAAGGGAGTCTTATAAACATGGGTGGTGAAACTATTATATATCTATATGCCAAACTTTACTGAGATCCATATACTTCATTTCAAATAAAATTAATTCATAATGGATCCCGAACCTAAATATAAAAGCTAAAGCTAAAAGACTTTTGGAAGACAATCTGAAACTAAAAATTAATGATTTTTAGTTAGATAGAAGACACATACAATAGTGATACTACAATTCACAACACTGCAAATTTTTGCCTTGTAATTCTTCAAAATTAAAAATTCCTCTTCTATTTATTCTCAACAGAAACAAAAGACAAAGTTGAGACAGTGAGAAAATACTGGCTATGCACCTATTGGCTAAAGGTGTTATATCCATTATATGTAAAAACCTCACAAAAATAAACAAAAAGAGAAAAATAAAGTTTAAAAAGGCAACAGGTTTGAACATTTTGTGAAAGACAATGTAGAGATGACAAATAAGCACATTAAAAGATGTTCAAAGTCATTAGTCATTAAGGAAATAGAAATTAAGAAAGCAACAAGATAATCGTAAGCATTTATTAGAAAAACTGAAATTACTGATACAAGTGTTGACAAGGATATGGAGGAAATGGAACTTTTATATGCTTCTGGAAGAATAGAAAATCATCCACCTACATTAGAAAACAATTTTTTTGGTTTCTTAAAAGGTTATTTATAGACAAGATAAATAAAAGCATATTTCTGTATGCTACTGCTAATGAAGTTTATGACTCCTTGAGCTACAAAGTGGAAACAATCTAAAACCTAACATTGAGTAGGTAGATAAAACAAGTGGAGTAGTTATATACATTACTCAGCAATATTCTATATGAGTTCTGTTATATTTTAACATATATATCTTATTGTATTTTATCATTGATGGATTTCAAGCTTGAAAGGAAAAAACCAAATAAAAAGTAAAATTGTATTTATATCTATTTATGTGAAATATATGAACATACAAAATCTGTAACTACAAGGAGATCATCGAAATCAGCAGATAGGTTTGAGTATAGAAGAGCAAATGAAAAGCGTTACAAGGGGCAAAAGGCATGCTTTGAACATGATGGATATATTCACTATTTTAATTGTGGTAGAATTTTCATAGTTGCATTCATATGTTAGAAAAATCACATGGTATAGTTTCAGTATGTATAATATATTTTATGTCAATTATAACTTAACTTATAAATGTTACAAGTAATAAAAAAGCACATTGTGAACAATTTCAAATTTTCAAATTTCTTGTTTCTCCTGAGTAAATTTAACAATTTTTGAGGAATAAAATATTGGATTAATTATTCTAGTCTTCATCGTGGGCCAAAAGGCACAAAAATGATGTGTGTTGTCACTTTGTGACTTTGCCTAGGTTGTATTTTGTTATGAATGGCATATATGAATACATATATCTGAAGAAGTATATCATCTAATCTGAAGAGAGTAAAATGCATATCTTAATTTTTCAAATAATGTAGCACTAAAATATCAAAATTGAGACTGGAAGGCATAATTTATGTAATGAGATGTTAGTATTCTAGTTTTCTGATGCTTTTAAAAACTTTTATTTAGTATCAGCTAAAGGGCAAATTCATTGTAAAAGGAAGATACCAGAATTTTAACAATAGTCAAAATGTAGCTTTCCCAGGTGTTTATATTTTCTAGAGAGTATGTTATACTCCTTTACTACACATTTTGAATTCTTCAAGAATGTACAAACATCATTCATTTTGAGAATGATGGAAAAGAATACGGTAAAATACATATGCCTGATTTAGGGACCTGTCACTGTAAATAAATCATGAAACTACAGAGAAAATAGTGTTTTAGGATTTCATTTCCTTAGCTACTGACTTAGAGGGGTAAAAGTGTCTAGAGATGCCATGAAATTTTATTTTTTTAATTTATTTTTAATTAAAAAAATTTTTTTGGTACCGAGGGTCGAACTCAGGAACTTGTGGCGGTGAGGCAGGTGGCAGAACCACTGAGCAAAATCCGTGGCCCTGCCATGAAATTTTAAATACAAACATACAAGTTATAAATTATGTTTTTAAATCATCAGTTTCCTAAGATCAGGATGTCTGTGTTGAGAGAGAGAGAGAGAGAGAGAGAGAGAGAGAGAGAGAGAGAGAGAGAGAGAATATCCTCACAAGTGCTTATTTTAGTTTGGCCTTGAAGATCAGAACTGAAGTAGACTCCACAAACAACCATTACTCAGCCTAGATGTAAAAAGAAATGAAGTTTACAAGAAAAATTTTCTGCCTTTTTAAAAATTTTTATTTTTTTATTTATATATTAATTGGTACATTTTAGGTATACAATATATTTACATTTATCATTGGGTATTTCTACCTGAACATGATGTATCTTAGTTCTTATTTTTCCCCCATTACCTATGTGCTCTTCACCCCCACCACCCTTCCCTATTTACATAGACTTTGTTTCCATTTTTTTTTCTTTCTCATAATTTCTCCTTTCCTTTCTTCTCTTTCCCCTTCCCCTCCCGCCACCCCTCCACCTTTGGACCTTTTCCTATTTCAAATTATCAATTACTCATTTTAATTATTTTCATCCTTATTTACACTTTCAGTTTCTCACATTAGAGACACTATTTGGTATTTACACATGTGTGTCCTGTTTATTTCACTTAAGAGTATGGCCTCAATGTGCATCCATTTAGCTATAAATGTCTCTAGTTTCTTGTTCTTTATGGCTGAGTAGTACTCCATTTTATAAAAACCCCACATCTTCTTTATCCAGTTTCCAGTTGATGGGCACTTGGGCTGTTTCCAAACTTTAGCTATTACAAACTGTGCTGCTATAAACATAGGTGCACATATATCACTGCGGTACAATTCTTTTAATTCTTTGGGGAAGATACCCAGTAAGGGAATAGCTGGGTCAAATGGGACCTCTAGTCCTAGTTCTTTGAGGTATCGCCATACTGATTTCCACAGTGGTTGCACTAGTCTGCACTCCCACCAACAATGGAAAAGGGTTCCTTTCTCTCCACACCCCCGCCAGCATTTGTTATTGGTTGATTTCTTGATAGCAGCCATTCTTTGTGGGGTGAGGTGAAATCTCAGTGTTGTTTTCATCTGCATCTCTCGAATGACCAGTGATGTTGAATATTTTTTCATATATTTATTTGCTGTTTTTACTTCTTTGTCTAAGAAATGTCTGTTCATTTTGGATGCCCAGTTTTGAATTGGGTCTTTGAATTGGGGGGGGGTCTGATTTTTTTCAATTCTTTATATATTATTAGACCTTTGTCTGAGGTACAGCTGCTTAAAATTTCTTCCCATATTGTAGATTGTCTCATAGCTCAGTTGGTAGTTTCTCTTGCAGTGCGGAAGCTTTTTAATAAGATGAGATCCCAGTTGTTGATTCTTTGTGTTTGGTCCCGTGCTACTGAAGATTTGTTCATAAAGTCTTTCCCTATGCCAATGTCATTGAGAGTTCTACCTAATTTATCTTCCGGCAAGTTTACTGCTTCTGTCTTGATATTTAGCTCTTTAATCCACTTCAATCTTAGTTTAGTGCATGGTGATAAGTACAGGTCTAGTTTTAATCTTGGGCAGGTTGAAATCCAGTTTTTCCAACACCATTTGTTGAACAGGCTATCTTTTCTCCAATGAGGGTGGTTGGCTCCTTTGTCAAAGATGAGGTGGCTGAGTATGTCTGGAGTTGTTTCTACATATTCTAATGTATTCCAGTGATCTTCGGGTCTGTTTCTTTGCCAGTACCATGCTCTTTTTATCACGGTAGCTTTGTAGTATAGTTTCAAGTTGGGGATTGTGATACCCCCAGCCATGTCTCTGTTGCCTAGAATTGCTTTTGCTATTCTAGGTTTCTTCTGCTTCCAAATGAATTTTTGGATTGTTTTCTCTAGTTCTGTGAAGTATATTGTTGGAATTTCAATCAGTATTGCATTAAATCTATATAGTAGTTTTGGAAGTATGGCCATTTTCACTATATTGATTCTTCCTACCCAGGAACAAGGGATATCTTTAAATTTTCTTACATCCTCTTTGATCTCCTTTTTCAGGGTGCTGTAGTTTTTGGTGTAGAGGTCTTTTGCTTCCTTTGTTAGGTTGATTCCTAGATATTTCATTTTTTAGATGCTATTGTAAAAGGAATTATTTCCTGAATTTCTCTCTCAATGGGTCTGCTATTTGCGTATAAGAAGGCTATTGTTTTTTGAGTGTTGACCTTATATCTAGCTACTCTACTGAATCTGTCAATTAGGTCTAGAAGACTTTTGACTGAGTTTTTGGGTCTTCTCTGTAAAGTATCATATCATCAGCAAATAATGAGAGTTTCACATCTTCTTTCCTATCTTTATTTCTTTTATTTCTTTCTCTTTTCTAATTACTGTGGCTAATGTTTCCAGAACTATATTGAACAGGAGTAGTGATAGTGGGCATCCTTGTCTTGTTCCTGGTTTTAGTGTGAAAGTTTTCAGTTTTTGACCATTTAGTATGATGTTGGCTTTTGGTTTTTCATAGATAGCCTTAATCAGGTTGAGATAAAGACCTTCTATTCCAATTTTTTGTAGCGTTTTTATCATGAATCGGTGCTGGATTTTGTCAAATGGCTTTTCTACATCTATTGTGATGATCATATGGTTTTTGTCCTTGACTCTGTTCATATAGTATATTACATTTATTGATTTACGGATGTTGAACAATCCTTGCATCCCTGGGATAAATCTGACTTGGTCAGAGTGTATGATCTTCTTGATGATCCTCTGGATTCTGTTTGCCAGTATCTTGTTAAGGATTTTTGCATCTATGTTCATTAGGGAGATTGGTCTGTAGTTCTCTTTTTTGTTTGGGTCTTTCCCTGGTTTTGGAATCAAAGTAACACTTGCTTCCAGGAATGAATTTGGAAGCCTCGCTTCCCTTTCAATTTCCTTGATGAATTTAAAGAGTAATGGTGATAGTTCCTCTTTAAATGTCTTGTAGAATTCAGCAGTGAAGCCATCAGGACCTGGGCTTTTCTTTGTTGGTAAATTTTTTATTACATTTTCAATTTCACTCATTGTTATTGGGGTGTTTAGAATTTCTATATCTTCTTCATTTAAATTTGGCAATTCATATGTATCTAGTAATCTGTCCATTTCTTCTGTGTTTTCCATTTTATTAGAGTACAGGTTCTCAAAGTAGGTATTGATGATCCTCTGAGTTTCTACTGGATCTGTTGTGGCTTTACCTTTTTCATTCTTAATTGCATGGATTTTAGCCTTTTGTTTCCTTTTTTTTTGATAAGGCTGGCTAAAGGTTTATTACTTTTATTTATTCTTTAAAAAACCCAGCTCTTCAATTCATTGACTTTTTTTGTATTGTTCTCTTAGTCTCCATTGCATTGATTTCTGCTCAGATCTTTATAATTTCCTTTCTTGTATGAGCTTTGGGTTTGTTATGCTCTTCTTTTTCTAGGAGCTTGAGGTTCTGCATTAGGTTATTTAACTGAGTTCTCTCTGTTGTCCTAATATGGGCATTCACTGCTATGAATTTCCCGCCTAGAACTGTTTTCATTGTGTCCCACAGATTTCTGTATGTTGTACTGGCATTATAATTTACTTGTAGAAACTGTCTAATTTCTTCTCTAATTTCCTCTGTGACCCATTGGTTGTTCAGGAGGGTTTTATTCAATTTCCATGTGTTTGTGGGTGTTTTGCAGTTTCTTAGGTTATTGATGTCCAATTTTATTGCACTATGGTCTGATAATATGCAGGGGATAACTTCAACTCTTTTACATTTACTTAGATTTGTCCTATGAGCTAGCGTGTGATCTATTTTGGAGAATGACCCATGTGAAGCTGAAAAGAATGTGTATTCTGATTTTGTGGGGTGGAACACTCTATAAACATCTATTAAGTCCATTTGTTCAATAGCTTGGTTCAGTTCTAGAATTTCATTGTTAATTTTTTTCCTAGATGACCTGCCTATTTGTAATAGAGGGGTGATGAGGTCCCCCATTACAATTATGTTATTGTTTATTTGGTTTTTCATGTCCATTAATATTTGTTTTGTATAGTTGGGCACATTCATATTTGGTGCATATATATTTAGGATTGTCATCTCTTCCTCTTGGATTGTTCCCTTCACAAGGATGTAGGGACCATCTTTGTCTCTCTTAATTAGTTTTGGTTTGAAATATACTTTGTCTGCAAATAAGATTACTACTCCTGCTTTTTTCTGGGTTCCTGTGGCATGGAGAACTGTTTTCCATCCTTTTACTTTCAGTCTATGAATTTCCTTTTGTGAGTTAGGTGTGTTTCTTGTATACAGCATATTGCTAGGTTTTGCTTCTTAATCCATTCTGTCTGTCTGTTTCTTTTGATTGGTGAATTGAGACCATTAACAATGATAGTTATAATTGAGAGATATTGACTCATTCTTACCATGATGTTTTATTGTTGTTGGCTCTTTTATTTCTTATTTTTCCCCCTTTCCCTTTACAGCCTTATCTTGCATGGTGTCTTCTCTCTGTTGGCCCTCATGGAGTTGTGACCTTCATTGTCTTTTTCTAGGACATTGCATAAAATTGTTTGGAGTGCTGGTTTGGTGTTCATGAAATTTCTCAGGTGTTCTTTGTTGTGAAAATATCTAATTTCCCCATCGATTTTGAAAGATAATTTTGCAGGATACAACGATCTAGGTTGGAAGTTATTTTCTTTTAGGACTTCAAATACTTCACTCCAGGCTCTCCTTGATTTGAGGGTTTGTGTTGAGAAGTCTGCCGTGATTCTGATGGGCTTTCTTTGTAGGTGATTTGTTTCTTTTCTCTAACTGCCTGTAGAATTTTGTTCTTCTCTTGGATTTCTGGGATCTTGACTATTATATGTCTAGGTGTAGCTTATTTTGATCGTGGCTGGGTGGAGTTCTATATGCCTCACTTATCTGAATGTCCAATTCTCCACCTCTGTCTGGGAAGTTTTCTACTATTACTTCTGTGAACAGTTTTTTTTATGTCAGTTGTACTTTCTCCTGTTTTTTCGTGGACTCCTATCAGTCTTATGTTATTCTTCTTTGCATCATCTAGCAGCTGTTGGATTGATTTCTCATGGTCCCTTACTATCTTTAAGAAATCTCTGTTTTCATGGTCCTTAACCATGATCCTGTCTTCTATATCTGATATTCTGTCTTCAGATTCTCTTAATCTGCTCTGCATACTTTCAATGGAGTTTTTAATCTCCTGAATATCTGTTTGAATCTGATTCAATGTTTCCATTTCTTTCTCATGCTGGGCATTCATGGCTTCCAGCATGTTTCTGATCTCATCTATTTTCTTATCTGTTTCTGCTCTAGAGCCTCTAATCATGTCTTTCACTCTGTTCACCATCTCTGTAGTTATCTGGGAGGTTATTTCTGTTTTGAATTTTTCTAGAGCCTCATGCATCTGCTTTGTTACTTCCTGTGCTATCATTTCAGGGTGTCCAGGTGGTTGATTATCAGACTTTTCCACCTCATTTCCCCCAGAATTTCCTTTTTGTGGTGTGGAAGCCTGCATGTGTGCCTTGCTTAAATTTCTTCTCATTTTTGTTTTTGGTACTGTCCTTGCTTTAATTCCTGGGTTAATATTTCAAAATTGCTTAATGCGGGTATCTTTGTTGCTTGTGTTTAAAACCCTTGTGGAATGATTGCTTTTTAGAGGTGTCTTCCAGGTATGGCTTGTGTTTAGGTTTTGAGGTTCTAGTAACTTTGAGGCTATTTTATTTTCCTTATACCAGGAAGGAAAACTGATTACATCAATCACAACATGTTAGGCCAAATGTTACAATCAGCAATACCATATCATCATGTGCAGCTTAGAAAATGAAAATTTGTGGTAGTTATTAATCTATCACATTTAACTATATGAAGTATAATCCCCTGTGCCTCTGTAATGTGGGACCAGGTAGCAGAAGATCTGGAAGCCTTGGGGGGTGGGGAGTGGAACTGGGTCTTGCAGGCACCCATGTAGCTAAGCGGAGCACCAGATGGAAGTGGGGTTCCATTCCCCTCCTGGAACCTCACCGTGGCATGGCCAGGAACAGGTACACAGCCAAGGAGCTTAATGCTGCTTGGCTGACCCGTGAAGAGCATCGGATCTTTGCTTCCTTTTTTGGTATTAAACATTCACATTTTATAAAATGTGGGGGGAAATGAATTTTTTCTGTTGTTTGTATTCAAAGTTGAATAATCTTTTTAAATGAAAAAACCACAACCCTGTGTATTTAATGGTTCATAAACTTTAGTACATTGTAAAGATAGTGAAGGAGAGTAAAAATAGAATCTTAAGTATACTGCTTTCATTTTAAAAATATTTCTTATGTTTTATTCTTTCTGAAAAGTCATTCATATTATTTTTTTAACAAACTAAACTCCTTCTCAATAGCTGACGGATAGTCTGTACATTCGTTCTTATCTTTAAATACCTGTGTCCATCAGAAAGCACTCATCTCACACCACGAAGCAGCCTCAGCACGCTGCGACGGAATGAACAGTAATAATTTTGGAATAGCTACCTCTGACTTACTGAAAATCATTGTTCAAACGAAACCAAGACTGGAAAGACATGAAGCAATTCTCTTTCTGTTGAGCTATAGTCTTAAAGAGTACAGGGACTGGACTTATAAAGAGTGTGGTTATGGTCTTTTATTTACATCTTACATTCTTAAATTTTCAATTTTGAGATTTCTAAATTTATTCCATTTATTTTCCAAAACAATCTTTAATTACTTTTCAAGTATTTTGATATTCCATGAATTCTAAACTATTCACACTGTTTCATGTGGACAGGAATCGTTTAATTTGGGTCTGATTCAATGTTGTTAAGTGGCATCAGGCATGCACTTCTGTTTTAAAGCCACTTAGTAAGGTACTTTGACAGTTTAAATTAGAAATTTTCTATTTTTTACAATTACTCTCAGCGAGTAGCTTCCCAGACACCAAATATTATACATCTATATCCCAGTGAAGACTTAACGATCTGTATGATACTGATAAATTTGACTCAATATTTATTTGCTGTTCTGTTGTGTTAAATTCTCAAGCAAAACTCAGGCTCTTTGTCTAAATTAAACAAATATACAATGGAAAAATGCAGCTTATATGAAAATAAAATTGTGACCAAGTAGGGTAGAGTAATCAGAAAGCTGTGCTAATGAAGCAAAGGTCAAATAATGAGCTTGCAAAATCTTAGTATTTTCTATTTTTTTCTCATGTGTTCATTTCCCATCTTCATTGTTAGAGTTGATTAGAGAGGTAAAGTGAGAAGTGGAGAGATATGTCCCCATGAAATACTGTGAGGAAAATATTTTGAAGTGTATTTAATTCACGCAAAAACTTCTCTCCCACACAACTGGCCAAACCAAATTACATTGCTAATTAATATAAGTAACATAAGAAAGGAGTTAGATCACTATGAGGAAGATAAATTATAATGTTCTCAATTGTGGCCCTACGCAATTAACCCTTCCTTGTATCCATATAATGTCTACTTTTTGTGTTTGTGGTCTTTTTCATTCAACTTTATTTTTATGATATTCATCCATGTTGGTTTTTTGTGCTTGTAAATTCTTTGCTTTCATTGTTTCCAAATTTTGTTTATTTTGAATCATGTTGATATAAACTTTGTAATGCAGGGTTTTTATTTATGAAGATGCCTATATACTTCATTTGGATATATATTTTGAAGTGGTCTTGCTGGACCATGAGGCACACATGCAATAGGTATGTAATGAATGTCTCATTTTGACTGTAATGTGGATTTTTAAATTGAGTTGATCATTTTTCCATAGATTACTGACCATTTGGGCATTATTTGTTGTAAAATGTTCATTTAAGACTTTGTCAAATCTTCCATTGGTTTTTCTCATTTTGTTTTTTTTTTTTTTACTTTATACATTCTGAGTATTTTTGGAGGGTGGTTACATATATTGCAAATACCTCCTCAAATTTTGAATTTTCTCCACTATTCGAATGGGGTTGTTAATAAAGAAAAAACTCAGTGTAATCCAGTATATCATATTTTTATAGCTAGCATTATTATATCTACTTAGTAAATGTTTTAGACCAAATAGAAATATATCCTACTATGTTTTGTTCTTTTTTTATTATTTATCTTTGAAATTTTAATCTACATTGTACTTAGAATTGATTTTTGGGTACAATGGAGAGGGATATATGATCCTTTTTTTTCTCTTGAGTCAGCATCGTTTACCAAAAAGATAATCCTTTTTCCTAATGGAGAGTTGCAGTTGTCATAAGTCAGGTGGTTGAATATGTGTGGACCAATTTTGAATTTTCCATGTCTCATTGGAGAATTTGTATATTACAGCGATAAGATCACACTGTGTTGTGCATCATAGCTTTAAAACTGATCATGATACCTTTTACCTGGGCCATCTAGATCCAAAATTCAAAATCCAAATATTGTGGATTTTAATTGTATTGCAGTTTCTCTGCAGATTAATGTGAAATGAATTCAGCTTTATAATACTAAGTTTTCAATATCCTTGTACAAATACGATATATATGATTCTCCCTTTTTTGAAATCTTTTTCTCTGTCAAAAAATTTTACACGTATTTTAGCTTTTTAAAATTTAAGTTTCTTTAAAACTCATCTTTAAATTTTATTTTCTACTCTTTGTTGCTGCTATATAAAGAAATCCAATTAATTTTTGTACATGTGCATTGATTTTGCTAAATTTACTTATTAATTCTAATTGATTGTAGATTTTACAAAATGTCTATGAATACAATTATGCCATGTACAGATAGTGATAGTCTGAGTTTTTCTTTCCTGACCTCATTCCTGTACTTCTTTCTTTGCTTTATTACATTGGCTTTGACTTTTAATGTAGTAAGAAATAAAAGTGGCATTATTAGGCAGCCTTAATTTTTCCTAAACTCAGGGTAAAATTTTTCAGATTTTACTCACTGCATATATATTTACTGTAGCATTTTTGTAGCTATTTTATATGAGATTAAGAAAGCTCCTTTATAGTTGGCTAAAGTTTTTTAAAGTCATAAATGTTAAACTTTGTCAAGAGTCTTTCTGCATCCAAAAGATACAAACATATTGTACTCCTCTTTTACATACTAAAAGTAGTAAATAACTGGTTTGTTTCCAAATAGTAAACTGTTCTTCTGTATTTAGAATAAACCCCACTTTGTAGATTATCACTTTATATTTTACAATATTTGATTTGCTAATATCTTACTAAGTATTTTTCCACTCTATTTATGAAAGACATTTATCTATAATTTTAGGGGTCTGTACAAATATTAGAATAAAATGTATACTAACCTCATAAAGAGAAAGAGTTTTTAAAATAATAGATATAATTTCTCTAATAGATAATCTACTTCTAAGACTTCCTGTTCTTTCCTTTGTCAGCTTTGGTAAACTTCATTCTTCAAGGAATCTGTCTACTTTATCAAACAAGTTTATCCTTTTGCTGGGAAAGAAAAACTTGTCACTGTTGAAAATAGTTAAGTATTAAAATTAAGTATTATTTTAAGTCAAAATGAATATGCCATTTTGAAGTTTGGTCATAATTCAAAAGCTAAAATCTTTTGTATTTTCACTATCACCATGTTGACAAGTGGAATTGTCATCCAAGTCTAACATCAGTGTAGGGTTTGATTTGATTCCTAGGATGT
The DNA here is from genome assembly GCF_053883595.1 of Heterocephalus glaber. Lineage (NCBI taxonomy): Eukaryota > Metazoa > Chordata > Mammalia > Rodentia > Bathyergidae > Heterocephalus > Heterocephalus glaber. The sequence continues at coordinate 16,296,085 of NW_028258156.1, read as the reverse complement.
CTTGGTCCTGGAATCATGGGCATCACATTGTTTTACATGTTTTTTATTACTTATTAATTAGAAAATTAGATTATCTACTATAACTGCAAAGGAATGATCTCTCCCTTGACACATTGGCACCATCAACGTTAAACTCAGTGAAAGTCAGATAATCAGATTTCACTGGAATTTGAACAATATCAGAACAAACATTAGAAAGATATTTAAATGTAAAAAATGGAATATCAAACAATATTAAGAAGGTGGAAATTTTATCAAGGATATTTTGGGTTCAGACAATGACTTTTCAGAAGTTAAATATAATTTATCAAAATATTTATTTGTTCCATTGTTTTGTTGACACGATGGAGAGGAAGTGGTATTTCTGAACATTCTATGTTCTAATGAAAGTACGGAGGCTTATGACACCATCGGTATTGTGTGAATTCAACAATGTCAGTAAGATGTATTCCACGAAAACCAGATGGATTCAAACCCAGTCTCCGCTGTGCTGTCTCAGGAGGAAGCTGGTCCCCAACTGACACTGAATCTGCCTCCACCTTGATATTGGACTTCTCAGCCTCTAGAGGGTGAGAGATTTATCTTGTTTACAGGCATCAGTCTTTGTGATGCTGTGATTCAACCCAAACTGACTAGAACATTAGGTCACCTATTTCTACCACATTTAATGATTTTTCTAGTCATACGTGTCATCTTGAAATGAACTGGCGGTGAGTGATGGGACTGAGTAACACACGAGGAAAATGAGAAAGGAAAGAGACCAGTTTCAAGGCATCCATCCCCGTTAAAGCAATTTTTACCACTGAAAATACTCATATCCTTGCAAAAATTCATTTCTTTAAAAAACAGAACAAGGTAGTAGAAAAATGCTTTGGTTTTTGGAATTTTTGCTTCCTAAAGTGTAGTTTCAATGACTGTAGCCTGTCAAAAAGTGCACATGTGTAGAAATCAAAAACATAAGTGCCAAACTGCTAAAAGTATAACTGTGCTAGAATAATTAATCCATAATGCATTTTCATGAATCTAAAAGAACAAAATTAAGAGCAGGTTAGAAAAGTGGGCCAGCTACATGAATGGCAAATGTGGTAAGGAATTCAGAGGGAGACCTACTATTGACCGATAAATAGGACAAAAGTTCAAATTTGATCTCTTGATCACATAAATAAAGATTTAAACAGCATGTTATCATATCTACTCATCTTTAGCATATACTGTGTAGATGTTTGCTTTTTCTGATACAAACTTAAAGAGTGTAAGTAAAGAAACATTGTTCTGTACTGCTAGTGGAAATATAAGCTCATCCTACAAACATAGCCAGCTATTCCTTGTAAAGACCTTGAAGATTTAAATACACAGGCAGAGAGGTAAACATAGTAATAATATTTTACAGTGTTATTTATGAAGGGAAGAGGAAACAATGTAAATCTCAATGGTAGAAGACTGGTTAACTACTATATATATATTATGCAGCCATTTAAATGGTACAGAATTATGATAAAAAATTTAGATAAAAGCTTTTTATATTTAAAATGGCAATGATTATGTGCATGTTTATGTATATACAGGAATATATGTGCAAACATACTATACACACTAATATATGTGTATGCACAAATTTGCAGATATACACACAAGTACGTGTATAAAGTCTTTCTGAGGATTTTCTGATTGTTTCTTAGAGATACATTTCTAGAGATATAATATTTGCATCAGATTTTAGGTACATTTTGAAAGATATTGGTATTTATTGCAAAATTACTTTAGATAAGATTATATTAATTGATATACCTTATCAATTTTATAGTCTTAAGTTTAAAAACACACCAAAATATTGACACTGCTGGCCATCTCTGAGTGGATTAGAAGTATTTAAGTTTTCTCATTTTATTTTTTATATTGTAAATCTGTTATGCCAATGGCTAGGGAGACAAAGGTATTCAGCAGTTTAGGAGCCCTTACATGAGCCAGGTGGAAGCACATTATGCCAGGCACATAGACCCTGGAGAAGTCTGGACTCAAATTGTTCAACAGCTCTTTGGCTGCTGTTACAGATACCCATTCTTTTCAGTTTGGATCCATACTAAGAAATAACTCTGTGTAACTTCCTTTCAGATTTACATTTAGAAAAAAATATCTCCATCTATATTCTGTGTAGTCATCTTAAATATTTTCAGCAATGGTTTTAAAAATAAATTTAAGAGATTTTCCCTAGCATCCCCTTCATATTTATAGATTGTTCTTTATCAAAATTTACATATAATTCAGTCAATATCATGAAATCTCTAGCACTCTTTCTGTTAGAAGTAACTACTCTCAGCATAACCTGTCATTATTAAAAATGTGATAAAAAGTAATATCGCTTATTATTTCTGAAAGACTTAGTTGGCTGAATAGAATAAAACCTAGCATGAAATACGAAGGGCAACTCCAGCAGTTCTGGAGTTTGTGTGCTAGGAGAATCTTGATAAACAAAGAGGTAATGTGTATTAAAAAATAAATATTAGACCTATTTATACCACTGAACTATTAGAATACTGGGACATTAATAGTGCTGCAGAATTACTTAATTGCTGAATATAGATGTAAATATTGAAAGTGTTTTTCTTTCCTTACTGCTGATCTTTTTGAAGAAGCTGAGTATTTAGCTGTGCAATGAATTAATTACAATAGATGAAACTAGAAATGGGAAAGCTGCATTTGAGGTGATTTGGAGGGCTTTTGAAATAGCAGAGGGTCATTCTGACATGATTAATAAGTTTTAAAAATGAATCCATTTAAAAAATTTATTTTGTTGAGTGATGTTTGAATAAATTATGTCTTCTAAATAAATTCAAAGTGGAAGACAATTTTGGAAATGAACATTTATATATGAAGATAAAAAGCAACCACAATAGAATGGGAAAGAATATAAAATCGAGATATCCTTTTGTGTCAAAACATGCTTATTTTTCAATATGTAACAGAGAAAAGTGCGGAGAGAACCAACAGATTCTGATTTAAATTACGAATACAGAACTTGTCCTGTGTCAGGATTATATGAGGTCCCAGGGAAACTTGGCGTAGGCAGGAAGTCAGAGCCCAGAGCGAAGAGAAAACATTCTAGGCACGTGGACAAACCTTCGCTGTTGACTTTCCCTGTAGTTGAATGTCATTGCCAGCATCAAAAAAGTAGTGAAGTCTCGGAGAAGCAGCAGCTGTCCTTTTGCAGCCAAAATTTAACAGCTATATCAAAGCAAGAGCCTGAGATGGGTAATAAAATATAGCCATTTGGTTACTGTCATCTGAGGAGGAAGTGTGTATATTAGGAAAGTGGGGAACAAAACGTCATAAAATCTGATTGGGAGTTTGAGCTTTACTATTTTAAAGTTCTTGTGATCTCTGGTGAACGCTTAACCTCCCTGCAACTTAGACTCTTAATTTCTTCTGTGTATTTCAGGCAGCTTTTACAAGCAAGGGATGGCTTAATTCATGGAAGCCTTTTCTAAAGATGATTAAAGTGTGTTGGAGGCAGTTTGACGTGGTGGCTATTAGTGTTGGCTAAACTGTGAAATGAATGGGCAGAGTTCAAAGCTCAGCTCTGTCACTTACTGGCTGTGTAACCTGTGGCTCATCTTCTCTGGGCTACAGTTACCTCAACTTTGAAGTGTGTCTGTTAATGACGTGTGTCTGCTTAGGCTGCAGCTGGTTCATGAAAGAGCACGTTTTGTTCAGTGCCTAGTACACAGTAAGTACTCACAAAGATGTGAAGTACTGTTTTAAAAATGTTAAGTTTTCTTTCATGAGTCAGTGGCATGTTCAGAAAACCCAGTAATTGTAAGAACACATTTCTAAGAAATTATAATAATGACTTGAGGTATTATTAAAATTGAATTATTTCCAGGAAATGCCTTTTTTCTTTCTTTACCTAGTTGGTTTTATTCTTGCATAAATCATCACAGAAAAACAAAAGGGAACCCATGATTTTAAGGAGTGAGGGAAGGGGATCAAAAATGATCACCATATGATTGATATATATGCACCAATTCAGCAAAACAAATATAATTATTATGTATCACAAACATACACCAACCCTAAAAAGCTAACTCTCTAGGCTTGCATGTTCTCAGTCGGAAGACTGGATGTGGTTCCTACCATGATGATAGGCATGTTTTAAAATGGCAAGCAATGAAGATTGTTAGTCATTATTAATTATTGTTATAAATATCTATTGATGTCTCCAAAATGGACCACTTTAGAAGGTATTAGAGGATGTACCCTAACAGAGATGGTCCGTCTGGAACTAAACTGCTAAAAGTTCATTCATACTGAAATCTGTAGTAACTGAAAAACTGTGATGATTCTAAGTGGATTTGACATGAGGCTCTCAGAATAATAATTCATTATCTATTTTATACAACAGTTTATAAGTGTTTTTCGTTGCCTTGGGGAAAAACTCCGTCTATGAAAAAATTCTAACATATTTTTAAATATTCAATATTTTACTTTTAATGTACTGTATCAATTGCACATATAAAGGAAATGGTTTTTTTAATACCTGGGAAGTTAAAATTTCCAGATGAAACTAGACTGCCAATTGTCCTCTCCCTTATTCTTATATTACTTTTTGCTTTAACCCAGAACATTATTGCTTTTTTATTCCCTATCTTGCCTTAGATCTGAGAAGTAAAAATAAAGTTGTATTGTTATAATGTTAATGAATAAATTATGCATCAGAGCAGCAGATTTTTCTTGCTGTTTGGAGTCCTGAAGCCACAGATAATCTGGGACAATAGAGTGGACTCTTGTGATAATGAGGAAAAGATACAAAACCTTCACAAACCCAGTATTTCCAAAAACAACTGGCATAACATTTTTGTAATAAAATATAGTAGAACATAAATGAGTATGTGCCCCCTTGGAGTGCTCATCCTGGCCTTACAAGTGATGATAATAGCTGGCATTTATGGAGCAGCAGCTACACACCATGTGCCACTTCAAGCACCCTCTAATCTTTACAAGAAACCTATGAAGTGGGTATTATTTATCATTCTTATTTCCAGTTCAGAAAGCTGGAGCACTAAGAGGTTTAGTAATATGCCTGAGGTGGTTACTTAGTAAGTGGTGGCTGTGGAATGTGCACCTGGCTACTCTGGCTCCAGGGAGAATTTGGGCGCTCTGCTATTCTGTCTGTCTACATGGAAGGAAAGTCCTCTGTAAAGCTATTGTTGCAGGTAAGGTCCACATTCCTGATGATGTGCAGGCTTTTCCAAAACCTCATTGTATTAGGTATACTGCCAACCATTCACTAAAAAAGTTTTTCTCATAGTTTTAATTCATGCCAGAGCAATTGCAAATTATATAGTTCAATGAACTATAGAGCACTTGCAAAATATGGCTGTGAACTTTATATCTTTGTAGCTCTACTCTTCACCATATAAATAACAATGTACTTACAAGTACTTAGACTAAACCTTTTGATGTAAGGGAAGTACTTCTAAGAATTTTTTAAAAAGTATAATGTCAAATAATGTAATTTATCACAACTTTGTGGGGTTTTTTTCTCACTTCTTGGTAAAGTATTGATGAACGTAAATAACTTTATTCTTCTCTTTTTGTTCCCCAATCATATTTAAGAATCACAACAAGCTTCTAGTACTGCAAAGATAGAGTAAGATCACTACACTGATAGGCAAAGCTTTTGCTGAACAAAGACAATAACCCTTCTGTTTCTCTGTTTATTTTTCCTCTCTGGTCCCTTTAGAGTGGGGTGAGAAGTGAGTGGTTTGTGTTTGGAATGTGCCACCCACTGCTGTACATTGAGCAGGACCAGGGAGGGGCTCACGAGAACAGAAGGTGAAGCAGGGCTCTTAGGCTTTTTTCCTTTCTGGATGTTAGGGGAGGTGGGAAAGACAGGGAAACCGAGGTCCCTAAACTCATCCTAGGACAGCTGGGAAGGCAAGTATGTAGAGATTTAAGGACAAATTCCTTTCCAAGAATAATTAAGAGTGGCATTTCCTGCATCATATCTTGCTAATTTTGATTCCACATAGTTCAATAAACAATTAATCAACTCTTACTAGCTGTTTGTTAATGTACTAAAAAAAGCAATATTCTTCTTTATAGGGGGATGCTTTTGCTGATTTTAGTTCCCAATACTTGAGGAAAAATATCATTCATTCTTCCTAGGATTTTCAGGATTGCACTCCCTTAATCACAATTCAGTTTTATTTCTTTTTCTTCAAAAAAATTTGTATGCTTGGGGCCGGGAATTTAGCTCAGTGGTGCTATGCCTGCCTTGCAAGTGCAAGGTTCTGAGTTTTCGATCCCCAAAACCAGAAAAAAAAAGTTTGTGTGCTAATCTGTTCTGATTTTTACCTTCATCTCCAAGTTTTGGGGCTATGATAAAGTTAAAATATATATCATGCATCAAAATTGCACTTTAGTTGTTTAGAAGATACATTTTAAAATATGCTTGTAATGGAGAGTGGGAAGCACGCCTAAGAGCGAAGTAAGAGACTGGGAGTGGAAGCAGGGATGGGAGAAGGGCTGTCACTCAGCTCAAAGCCAGATACAGATGGGGTCTGTCCCCAGTAATAGATTCTTCTTCTGTGAGGGAACTCTGACAGGAGTGATCAAATGTGTACAGCAGAGCAATCTCATGAGATGCTTATTGTAAGTGTGTATGTATGTGTGTCTATTTATGTATGTGTAGACTTACAAAACAAGGAAAGGACAAGGTTTTATGTTTGGAGTGGACGGGGAAAACATTTGTAGGTAAAAGAGCTTCAGGCAGATAAGATTATAGGTATGTGGGAACCTTTGTACTTTAGCCTTTTCATAGGCAATAGACTTGAAGCTGGAAAAAAAAATTAAATCATATGTACTCTCATTTTCAAGGTCCTAGACACACCTAGACTATAGTGAAAATCAGGTGAAAGTCTATCTTGTGTGAAATTCATAATGGTAGCTAACAAGAGTTTTCAATATCACTGTCATCATTTCAACAGCCAGTGGCTTTCTTCCCTTAATACGTTTTGAGGAAGTTAACTAAATTTGTGATAGGATTTTTTTCCCAAAATGTCTTTTGATAGCCTTTTTCAAAAAATGTGATATTCAAAGAAATACAAGAGACTGTCACATAAATGTATCAACACCATTATAAAAAGAAGGCCTCCTACAAGCCAAGGATGGTGAAATATAATTATTAGTAAGAGGCAAGCACATAACTTTCAGCACAGTTGGAAAATGAAGATAGTGGCAACTTACAAGTGATTCTTTGCAAACCAACCTTGATGACCTTCCTGCTGACTTGCTTATCAGCTCTGAACAGTGTTTTCAAGCACTCTTTCTCTTCCCCGTTCAATGTCTAGGAGCATAAAGTGACTAGGAATCATTCTGTAATGACTTGTAAGCCTTCATTCCCGTGGGATTGCAGTGCTGTACAGGCAATTCTTACATATGAGTCACATGATGTCTTGTACATTGGGTTCATATATTACTCCCAACTGCAATGATAAGAGAAAGTTTTGACAGCACTATAATGAGAAAGTCACATAGAAAAATATGAACAGTGTTTTAGCTTATTCTAACATTTGCTTTGAAGCTTCACTCATACCAAACCCAATTGCTGCCTGGACACAGAATGCAGAACATTTTGAAAACACCTATCTGGAATGTTTCAACCAAAGATGAGCCAAGAAGCCTATCCCTGCAAGCTCTCTGATTTCAGAGACAGTTTGTACTTTCACACAGTGTAATCACTCATAAATCACTAAATGGAAACTTTCTGTTTGGATAAAAATTTCCTTTACTCTTTTGAAAAAAGTTGTGCCAATTTTTACTTGAATGTATAATTTTTCAAATTTATTACTGTTGCAAATTAAAATGAACATCTGTTCTTACATTTTTCTTTTATCTGAGGCATGGTTATTTGCAGAGACCTCTTTTTTTTTTGGTACCGGGGATCAAACTTGGGTCCTTGCACCTGCGCAGCAGGAAGCAAAACCACTGAGCTAAATCCCCCGCCCAGAGACCTCTTCTTACACTTAACATAAACACAAATAGTGGGAATTACCTGCTGCTTTACTCTGAATTGCAACGATCTGATTCTTTTCCATTCTTTTGGACTTATATAGGTTTGTTATAAAAATCTAATATTTGTTTCTTGACTGATAACTCATGAAAAATAATAAGATATATACATTATAATATAGAATAACATATTTCTGCTAATGTGTTCCTACTGGATTACATGATTTGATTAACTGGATAATAAACATTAGAACACAATATTGATCTCTATAAGACCATGCTTTAAATGAGGTATAGTCATGTGTTTTTTGGTGTAGTCTAGGTATATGGTTATGGGGAGGTGGGATGGGAACATTAATAATGAAAAAGTCTATAATCCTAAGCACTTGACGGGGACTTCTTTGGAGGCATCTTCAGTATTTACATCTCCAGAAATGTATGCCTCAATTGATATAACTGCCAATAAAAGTTGATGGAATAGGCAAGTGGACAGTCTACACATTTCAGAGTACTGAAGCCATTACCTGTTACATCACTGGTTCATGTACAGTAAGTTGGGAATGCATTTGGAGTTTGAAAGATGGTGTTATACTATGACTCTAGTTCTCCAAGAAATTCACAATTTTAAAGCAGGAAAGAAAGTTTTTAAAAATACAACAAATCTGCATCTGGTAGGTAATGTTTCAGGATTATAATCAGGAAAAATAATCATAAGTATAATTTAATGAGCATGTAGTACATGTTAAATATTTTTACCAAGAATTCACTTAAACTGCCTAACTGAAACTGTATAACTATTCTTTTAAATCTCAGAGGGCATAAAAAACTGGTCTTAGGAAAACAACAACAAAGTTCTGAATCAGGAATCTGAATCAAGTTCTCTTTGATTTCAAAGCCTGTGGCACTTGTATGTATGCTGCTCCTCCTGGGAGGATATATAGAATATTATGTACCACTGTGAATGCCACATAACATACCTGGAACTAACTTACAAAGCCAGGTTATATATCCATTCACAGCAAGCAAGCACCATATAAAAGTAATCAAGTCTCTACACTGAGCTGGAAACTTCCATTAGACATACATATGTGAATAGTGTATTGTCCCCTAACTAGAAAAGTAGATAATCACCAAAGAATATGTGTTCTTTGAAAAGATAATAGGGAGATTTGGCACAAACAGAGAAGCAAGCTGCAGAAGAGTCAAAACAAAGACAGGCATATTAAGCATGGTGGTATTCCTATAGCATTGTCAAGTCCTGTGAAAGTGAACTTTGGCAGAAATAACAACAGGCATCTCATGCTTTAGGTATCATTTGTCTTCTCTTACACACTGCTTAAAATTCACAGAAGTTGCTACATGGTAACTTATAGAAAGAGACCAGATAGGCAGGAGGGCACTTTCTGGAACAAGTAGCCATGACTAATTTTGAATACTTCTACTCTACTAAAAAATATCGGGCTTTAAGCTGTACCTCAGACAAAGGACTACTATCGAGAATAGATAAAGAATTGAAAAAAATCAGACCCCCCCAAATTCAAAGACCCAATTCAAAAATGGGCATCTGAAATGAATAGACATTTCTCAAACAAAAAAGTAAAAGCACCAAATAAATATATGAAAAAATGTTCAACATCACTGGTCATTCGAGAGATGCAGATGAAAACAACACTGAAATTTCACCTCACCCTAGAAAGAATGGCTGCTATCAAGAAATCAACCAATAACAAATGCTGGCAGGGGTGTGGAGAGAAGGAAACCCTTCCCCATTGTTGGTGGGAGTGCAGACTGGTGCAACCACTGTGGAAATCAGTATGGCGATACCTCAAAGAACTAGGACTAGAGGTCTCATTTGACCCAGCTATTCCCCTGGTGGGTATCTTCCCCCCAAAATTAAAAGAATCATACCACAGTGATATATGTGCACCCATGTTTATAGTGGCACAGTTTGTAATAGCTAAAGCTTGGAAACAGCCCAAGTGCCCATCTGCTGGAAACTGCATAAAGAAGATGTGTTTTTTTTTAATAAAATGGAGTACTACTCAGCCATAAAGAATGAGAAACTAGAGACATTTATAGGGAAATGCATGCACATTGAGGCCATACTTTTAAGTAAAATAAATAGGACACACGTGTAAATACCGAATAGTTTCTCTAGTGTGAGAAACTGAAAGTGTAAATAAGGATTAATAATGAATAATTGATACTTTGAAATAGGAAAAGGTCCAAAGGAGTTGGGTTGCTAGGAAGGGAAGGGGAAAGGGAAGAAGAGAAAGGAAAAATTATGAGAAAAGAAAGAAAATGGAAAGAAAATCTATGTAAATAGGTAAGGGTGGAGGGGAAGAAGGGCGCATAGGCAATGGGGAAAAAAATAAGAACTAAGATAATGATGTACAGGTACAAGCACCCAATGATAAATGTAAACATATTGTATATCTAAAATGTACCAATAAATAATTTTTTAAAAAATTGGGCTTTAATTAAAAAAATTATTTAAAGCTGCATAAAAAGGAAATAGCACACATATTCTCACCACCCATTGATACCAATTTAAAAAAAACCCTTAGTTTGTTTTTGCAAATGTTTACCATCTAACTCTATTCTGAAAAGAAAAAAGTTAGGAATGTTGATCCTTGAGATAAAGCTTCATGGTCTTTAAAATTCAACTTTAAATAGTAATCTTGAGAACAAAACCTGAACACTGGCACTCAGAAATATAGCTAAGTTAATGCTGACATTTTATATCCTTAATTACTGTGGAAATTTACATAATTTGTTATTAGCAATTGATTGGCTTCATTGTTAATATTTCAACATCATAACATATGCGTTATTTTTGCTATATTACTGAATTCTTTAATTTTTGAAAATTACCGGCAAGTTTCATAATATTTCATGTCAAACCAATTGGACAGTCATTATAAATTAATTTGGAACGAATGAAGACAAGACATTTCCAACGTGATTTTATTCCAAAACTTTTTGTTCTACAAATGTAGGCCTTCTTTTGCTATCTTGATTAACTTTCAAACTGCATAAAAGATCTATTTTAAGGCATAGTGTGCAATAAACTATCCAAATAATGCCAGAAAGTATAATCAAACATGAATTAGTTTGTGTATTTTGGTCATGTTGTCACCCATTGAAAAACCATATGGATTTTGTGGATCATATAAAACATGGATCTGCTCAAGTCTTTAAAAATTAATTTAACTGATTTGGTATTACTTAAAGTTAATATTAAAAAATTATCTGTATAAAAAGATTTTGTAAAGACTTGGTCTTCCAAAATGGAAAAGACTCAGATTCATTATGAGCATTTGATATTCAGTAAATTTTAAGTCCTTCCAGTGTAATATCTCAGATCAACAGAATTCTTACCTCTTTCTCCTTGTCCAGTGAATTTCCCGTGGTTTATTTCTGAATTACAGACAACATAGTTTATGTCATATTGCTTTCTTTGACAGGCTATAACTGTTGTCAGTTTTTTGCTTTCTGTCATACAATGGGAGTGAGGAAATTTACCAAATAATATGTTAAATAGCTAGGTTTCACCTTAGCAGATTTGATTTGAATATTGAGAAGTAACAATGGACAAGTTGTACTACTTTTAGGTCAGACCTTTGCACAGTTTAATGGACTCAAGAGTAATCTGGAGGGATTGTTAAAGCTCACCCTGCTGGGCCAGTCTTACATGCTTTGATTTCCTGAGACAAGCAAGCCCCAGAACATGTCTTTCTAACAAGTTCCTGGAAGATGGCCAGCAGACTACATTTTGAGTAGAGATTTTTGACTCCTGGTTAATTTCATTGCTTCTTGTACAAATTTGAAGATATGAGAAAACAAAAGGAAATAAGATATCTAAAATAAATATTTACTGCCAAATTTTTGTAGATATTGTCCAAGTCATTCTATTCTATTTCTGCCTCACACAAACTTTGGAAATGTTGAAGACTTTCATAAGTGCATAAAACTGTTGGCTTGTGTTTGAAGCAAAGGTCATCTTAGTATTTTAAAATTTTTTCTCATTAGCATCCCTGCCAAGTCCAGAAATACTTTTACCCTGTTTATAAAACAGAAAAATTAAAATCCATTTTTATACTGAATGCAAAGCCAGTCTCTATGTTACTATGGTAAAGCTTTCTTTAAACCACTGAATAAATTTTCCTTGGATGAAAACAATAAATATGCCATCAGAAATAGGGCTGGTGTTCATGTGAATCTATACGCAGTTTTTATTCAGATATTTTTCACAATGGCCAATATTTTTCAGACACAGATACCGAAATAAAACAAGTAGAGGTCATATAGAAAGAGGTAAAAAACATTATACTAAAATATCTATAATTTATCTGAAACTTTGACATAAGCACATGAATTTATTTAAAATGGACAAGTTAGTTGAAATCTTCACTTATAGGGGCTGTTTCGCTAGCAAATCTAGCATTTTCGTTAGCATTATTTCAGAATGGCTGCCTTCCTGAGTTATTTGCAGAAACATTTGTACTTTCGGGGACTCTGTCAACATGACAGGTATTTGCTAGTTAGCACACTGGATACTGAGTTGGTTATCAGCACTGTGCCTCTCACTGGTGAAACTGAAGGCCTAGTTAGGCAGGATGGTAACCCTTCAGGATCTTATAACAATAACTTGGTTTCTGGCGTGTTTCTTGTTGCCTGATTCTGAGTCCAATAGTCATAGAATCCACCCTCAGGAAGATTGTTATGTTTGTCTCAAGATAATAGGTTTCATGGAGTGTAATGATCAGGCTGTATAAACTATTTAGGGACTGATTGTTAAGGAATGCTTGCTTTACAAATACATGCCGTGAGTCTTGATTTCATTATATCCTGGTAACAAAATTATAGGGGGGAAACAATTCCTTCTACAAAAATCATTTTTTGGCAGCTGTTGTTATAAACAAAAAGAACATAAGTTTGTTCATGACTGAAATAGTTTAGGTCGAATTGTAATATATGGTGCTACTGGCCAGTTTGCAGCAGGTATAAATGTCCACATGTGGCTCCTTGTCTCTTTAGCTGCCTTCTTTGTGGATGTGTAAGACAAGTCTTTCCCTATTTCTCAAAAATTAAACTGAATGGAATTACAACTGAACAAATGAACTGAATATTTTGACAGCAGAACTAGACAAAATGAAATAGTCTTGTAAGCATCTACAGTTTTAAGTAATTTATAATCAATGAAAGTGCTGAACTTCACGTTTATTTTTGTAAAAGTGTCTTAACAGAGTGACTGGGTGATTTCTGCCAGTGTAGGGACATTGCCTAAAATGGTTTCTAAAACAAAACAAAGAAGTTAAAAATTTTTTTAAAGAGACAAGCAAAATGCATTAAGATAAAAAAAGTTTTATGAAATATATATTCCAGCTATATTTTTAATACATAAAACATATATAAATGTTTTAAACCATTGCCAACTGAAAGACATGGTTTTTGTTTTCTACAAATCCCTCAGCATGAGACACAATAACAATTTGTTATTAGTGGCCACGAAGTGAACAGCAGCACTCATATGGCAGGATGTGATGGAGGCCATACTGAGGTTGGTACCAGGAACAAGGCTTGCTCTTGTTTGTAGGGAGATTTCTTTCACCTTGGTATCTTCTTCACTAGAAAAGTGGTACAAAGATAGCTTGATGCCAAATTTAGCAACTTTTAAGATAACCCCAGGAATACAGCAAACTTTTAATTATGCTTAGGAATGGGTGATGGAGACAGGCACTTAAGACTGAATTTCCTTAGATTCAGTGAGTTTTGAGTCCACTCTCTAAGTACCTACACTGAATGTAAAAAATTAGTAGTCTTTAAGAGGCATTTTGTGAGATTTCCATTAGGCCTGGAGAATTTAAACCTTCGATAATATAAATTCTGATTAAAGGGTAGTTCTTTAAATATCCCCTATTATATATGAATTTTATAGAGGGAAGAATGTGGGTGAGTTTGAAAATTTAAAAGACCTCAATAAAAAGTCATTATTTATCATGAGAACACACTGGCTGCATTTCCTGAAGGCGTAGCTATAAAATTCTTTGCCCTTACAGGAAGAAGGGGTAACCATCCCAAAGTTTTTATTCCCCCTAGCTAAAAAACAAAACAAAACAAAATGGACAAAAACCACAAAAATCTAAAAAGAAAAAAGAAAAAAAATTTGTTTGGTTTGATTTGATTAACGATGCCCTGTTTCTTATCCATTTAAGGTTTCCAGGTGGCAGGGGTATCATTAATGTCATTACTATTATACTCTTATACTATTTTATATTACTTTTAGATGCTTGTACCAGCTTGATGTCTGCACATTTTATGCTTCATTTGAGTGTTATATTTATAGAAGCTGCACTTTGAGAAACACATAAGGAGAGTATTTCATTCTTGAGAAAAGCTGTGTGGTCTGACATTATATTCATTTTAAGAAAGTGAGATTAGCTTGTATTTGTCCTGCACTCTTTGAAATTTGATTTCTACAATATGAATAATATAACATTTGGATCTAACTCTGCCCAGACTCTACTTTTCTAGTTATTATTCTTGGCTTTTCTCTAACTAGATATATATATGTATGTAGATAAGAAACATACAATTTATCAACTGTATCTATTAGAATTCAGTTAAAAAAACAGAAATCATCCTTATGGGGGAGGAAATGCAGGATTTGTTATAAAGATGTTGGAAGAACCAGAGAGCAGACAAGAACATGCTTTCCCCTCCGATTAGGAAGCTAATAATCCTTTGGCTTGGAGACCACCAGTTGGAATCTGAACCATTCCACGTACTTCTCCCTCTCCCTTCTGTACATCTCCTCCCAGGGCTTCCTACTGGAGAGGAAAGTAAGAGACAAACAACTGGCAAAAGAGCCCAAGAAGTACAATTTTGGGAAAAATAAAAACAGTATGAGAGATCAAAAAACAGAAGGGCAGAGATGAAGCTGAGATTTAAAAATTCATCTTCCCTTTGTTGATTAGATAGCAGTACCTTTTGAAATCATTATCATTCCCATCTTCTTTCTTTATCTGAGATCATTTATATCACTTATTGTCTGTATCACTCAGAGTCTACTCATCACTGTTCACATTACAGGTGTTGCCCATTTAGTGATGAGGGAATGCATTGGTGCTGTACATGTTTTGTTTTACTAATGCATATAAAGACTGGTAAATATTGACACATAAAATATCACATATGAATTTATGGATTATTTCACATGATCTTGTGCTAAATATATAAAAATCTAAAATACGAAACAATAGCTTTTCTTTTACTGCTTGTCACAGAAATATTGGCTGGCCCCCTCCTGGCAGTTTATGGTACATACCAGCGACTGTCAAAACACACTTCCTAGAAATGGCTCACCATGTTACAGGCAAAAAGTTGACAATTGAAGTCTTTCTTACCAAATAAGCTATTCAACTAGTGTAATGCAGTTGATAGCATACTTGATTGTAGTTTGCTAATGCCATTTCAGGAGTTGAGTTGTTTTTAGAAGGTGTATCATGAGGTGCAGAGTTTTCAAATTTTGAGTACTAAACTCTTGAGCCCTAAGATTTACAAACAAATTACCTCAACTTAAATATGCTGCACCTAGATATTGAAATGTTTGAAAGAGTCAAAGGAATTCTGGTGTCTATAGAGATTAATTATATTGACAATTATTGATATTACTTTTTATTATTAAATATTGCTAATAATTCACCATTTCACAGCAAATAGCTAGCACCTGTTGAATGCCCATCATGAGCAGGCAGCATGGAAGGCTTTACACATGATGTGTATGTTTAAGGTGATACATGCTTAATGTGGTACATCATACCTTCATGTGGTACGCTTATGTGGGCACGCTTATGTGGTAGTTAACCTCATTTAAAACTTTCAAGTTGAGTGTTACCCTATGTTACAGATGAGTTTAAGTAACTTTTCTCTGAGTACACAGGCAGTAGAATAGATATTTAAGACAAGTTTACCTAATTCCACGTCCATATTCTGATGTTGTACCTTGCCAGATGTGAGATCAACTGTTTTTAAACTCAATAATTCTCATTAATATATATTTGTATTGATCATCACTCCTAAGTCTACTGGTGTCTCAGACTTCTTCAGATGTTACCACTTACCAGTGTCCTTTACCGCATAGAAGATATGTATTGTGAATGAATGAATGATTTCAGTAGTTCCTCAGAAAAACAACTTTTGAAGGTGACTTGTTTGTTCATGTCATTTACATATGATTAGAAGGGAAGGTTGATGTTTTGGAGGCTTACAAGTTTTTTTTTTGTTTCATTAAGTTTATTGTTACATTTTAGGTATACAATACAGTTACATTCATCATTGGGAACTTGTACCTTTACATGATGTATCTTGTATTTTTTCCCCATTCCCCTGCCCTCCCACCAACCCCTCCACCCTTCCCTATTTACAAAGACTGAACGGAGGGAAAGGAACAAATATGAGAAAAGGCTGACAAGTCTTGCTTTATAAGATTTCAAAAGCTGAAAAAAGAATTTCGTTTTATTATAAACTGCACGTAACAAGAATACTGCTTCTTTGTTCCTTTTTAGTGCCTCTATTCCTCTCCCTATGATTTGCAGGCCCTTTGCTGCTCTCAGTAGTTGCTAGTATCATTGCAAATACTTGCATGAACATAACTGGAGTCCAGGGTTCTCAAACTACATAGGAAATCGCTTCCCTTAGTGATCGCTTGGATGGAGGGCTGTAGTCACATGTTTTGTTTTGTTTTTGAATTTGATGCCTTTTGGAACATCCCCAAAGTGTCTTCCAAAACGCACAAAAATAAATCAACAACAATTCTAAGTCACTGACTTTATTATTTAATGTCTTGAAGTTAGTATCTTGTATTTTTCACTCTTTGAGGCCACACGTTGTTCAGAAAGGTGGCTTTTGATGTGCAACTGTCCTTAAATGAAATGAGGAGAGTGTTTATACAGCTGCTGACAGCTTTAGCAACTCTACACCGAGAATGAAACTTTAACGAAAAAGTAAAAAGTAGAGACTTCTTTTAGTTTATGCGAAATTATATGGTAACCCTTTTTGATATTATGTTTCCCCTTTCCCATATTATGGGATTCCTGTGAAAATTACAATTTACTCCAGTCAGTTACCAGGAAAGCTGCTTCTCCTTCTTCTAGAACATACTAAATGTAAAACTGCTAATATTCTCTTGTATGATTTTCAAGCTTTCTAAATATGGGTGTGTGCATGTAAATTCACTCCCCACACATACACAAATAAATGATATTTGCTATATCTATTTCTCAACACTGGCTTTTCTAAGCTGTAAAAACAATTTCAACAAATCATATTGATTCACGTGCAGATCCCAGATCAGAGCTCAGATCGGCTGTTTTGTTGTTTCATTTCCTTAATTGTTGATAGTGTCACTGACACAGAAATAGCACATCTGGCTCAAGGGTGAGAGAGGGAGGCAAAGGCAGTGGGGCAGAAAGGAAAAATGGAGAAAGGGGAGCCAGGAAAGAAATGTGAGGGCAAAGGTGGTGGGGAGACGTAAAGAAGGAAAGGGTGAGAAAAAGATGAAGAAGAGGTGTTGGAGGAGAAAGGTGAAGAAGACGAAAGTCACTCAAGTGTTTCCCCGTGTACTTTAAAAAGAATTTAATACAAGAAAGAAAGAAAAAAAATCATATGGACTAGATACGGAGAAATAACAAACAGAAGCACTGTAAAGAAGGGAGAAGATGGGACTGAAATACAACGCTCAGAAATGATCGTGTTTCCAAACTTGGATCAACACAATATCAACTGAACGAATAAGCTTTCACTAATGATCAGCGGAAGGAACTGCGTTAAATCTGTCAGAGATGGGGCAGCGCATGTGATCGATAGCTGCCATTCGAGGGATGACTTCAAGCTGGAGTGTTGAGTGGGTTCGGAGAACGATTTACATTTCACTTTTACTTCCTGATTGACATATTTCTAAACTTAAAGATGATAGGGTGAAAGAAGTCTAAATGTAATTCACGGTCCATAGTCACAGACTGGAGATGCATCCTTTCAGTATGGCATAGTGACTGCATGGATTGGCCTGAAGCTAATGTCAGTTGCACGTTTGTCTGGAATATTGAGTGAAGGTTCACTTAGCTACTTCAATAAAATAAAAAAAGGTGTCAGGAAAAGATTTTGATCACTAATGGTGAAAACATATTGGAATAAACATAAATCTTGGTGAATTAGTATGACTTTTAGTTGTTTTACTTCTAACTTTTGTTTCTAACTTTGTAGATAGAACATGCAATTCATCTCTGAAACATCTGTGAATATAAATAGCTAACCATGCTTTTTAACCTCTATGAATATACGATTCTTTGAATGTTTGAATTCTGCTCTTCATCTGTATTCTCTTCTTTGGCAACAAAATAAAATTCAAAGGAAAATCTTGACTGCTACCTTGGAAGGAGGAAATTTGACTTGTGTTAAATCTCATTTTAATTTTGACAACATAATTGAACTACATGAAAGTGAGAACAAAATGAGCTGCATTTTTGTATGCTTTTATTAGATTGATGCTTTTATAGAATTTCTTGTCACTTGTAAAGCTTTTCACATCTGAACTTTTTTTCACCTGTTGACCTTCAAAGACCTATTTGGTCAGTGAATCCTGTTATTAAAATTTAATTAATGTTTAATCTGAATAGAATTAAATTGTTTTAAGTTCTTGTTCTGCTGCTCTTGTTGATCATATACCTCTTAATTTCCTATTTTAATTATTATAGATGCTGTAAAACAGTACTATGTAAATTTATATTTATATGTGTCAGATATATAAGCTATGATAGGTTGGACTTTACATTTTCACTAATAAGAAAGGTATGAGTAGCCAACATTTTCCTTTTTACATGCTAAGACTTTGCTCAGATAGGATCAAATGATTCAGGCTGACCTTGAGATAAGTACACTGAGACTCTTGATGTTTCCTTTGCACTCAGAAGGCCCAAGTCTTCCAGGGACCAATGGAAAGGACTAATTCTACCTCTTAGGAAATTGTTTTGTGATGGATTTCCAGGGAGAAAGATTACTGTGAAGGGAATTGGACACTCAAGTCCACTTGGCAGCCCATTTTCTCTCAGTCGGAATATGTTCCTAGGCAGCAATTTTTGTTTATTTGGAGTTGAATTTAAATGGCTAGTGTCATCAAATCACAATGAGAAATATTTCTGCCTCTTCTTTGTAGGGAAAAGTCTGGTGCCTTCAGATCAGAGAATATTTTCTGGTTGGTGCTAAATGCCTATTGCAAATAAATGCTCTTTCATCCTTGTCTTCTCTATTTTTTTATTGCTCATGTAATATGAGTCATTTCTAATACATATAAGGACCAGGATGATGGAAGGTTATTTTTAGCATGGGCTTCTGAAATAATTTCTGCAATAATAAAAAATTGCTGCACTTGTAATTAAATGCCTCTGCACAGAAGTGACTGTCACTGCCACTCATATTTCATTATTTAAACAAAAGCATACAATCTCACCTAGTTTTAGCAAGTTGACCAAAATCCCAGCCTATCACAAATGCAGAAGGAGAAGAACCAGATTATTTGTGAACATTCCTAATGTCCTATGTGAAAGTCAAAATAGATCTTTAGAATGTGAATTGATTACATAGATCTTTATCCTTCTTATCTTTGTCCAACATTAATTTATAGATTTCCATTTTATTTTTAAAACAATAATCCATTCATATTGTTAAAATATAAAAATAAGATTAATTCAGCATGGATTAATAAAGTTTCATTTTTACTTTGTCCCTGTCCATTTTATTTCTTGCCTGTAGGTATTCATTCTCACTAGTTTTCTATGTATCCTCTTAGTATGTCATTCTGAAAATATATATTTTTTGGTAATGGGGAATATTTTTGGTGCTGGGGATTGAACCTACTGCCTTAAGACTCAGCTACATCCATAGTCCTTTTTAAAATCTTGAAACAAGACCTTGCTGTTATTAAGTTGCCCAGGCTGGGCTGGAATTTGAAGATGTTCCTGCCTCAGCCTCCAAGAGTGCTGGGATTGGAGGCATGCAAATATCTTTATATGTTTTATATCTTTGTATCAACTCCTTTTCAATGAAGAATTTAACATATTTTCTGACTGTATTCCACCTTTCTCTTTTACTTTCAATGTATGTTAGAAAAATTAGAGAGAAAATGGATTTCATTTTCAGTAGGTTTTGCCAAATTGCTCTCCCTATATGAGAAATTCTTCATAAACTTTCCATTAAGTATATTAGAAGGCTTTTTAATTTTTGTTAGGGAAACCAAGGATCCCTGAATTGGCTTCTGCACACTCTCTTGTCACAGAACGTAAAGGAAAAGATGTTTAGTGTACACATTGCTTTCTGGAAAAACTCTTCTTATATTTAGATAACCAGTGGAAGCAAAAGGTGCCACAGCAGCAAAAGAAATCACATACACATCACATTTTCTTTGGAAAATGACCTATATCATTTCAGTTTAACAAAATAACAGGAGCTGCCAACTCTGTCCCTCTGGGTCTGTGTGTGTGAACTTCATCTGGGACTTCTGGCATCCCCTGCCCTTGAATACTGGATCTTGTTTTTCCTGGCCACAGTTTTCAGACTATAATCATGTTCATTAAATATCAAAGTCTCTCTGTTTGTCTATGATCTCTCTATCTTCTATATATCTACCTATCATCTATCAATCATCTATCTGTGCTATTTGTTCTGTTTTTCTAGAGAAAACTGACTATTACCTATTATTTTAAAATTTTTTCATCAGTTTATTTCTCTTGGAATTTCACTGAAAGCACCTTAAACCTACCTGTAATCCCAGCACTCTGGGAGACTGAACCAGGAAGATCACAATTTTGGGCATATACTGGGCAATTCAGTGACTGGTGAGACCCTGTCTCAAAAATAAAAATAAAAAATGGTTCAGGGATGTAGCTCAGTGTAAAGGCCCTGGGTTTAATCCCCAGTACTGCAAAAACAAACAAAAATTTATATACTTGGGAAAACCAGTACTTTATTTTTAAAAACAGCATTTGACTACTTTTAATTGTTCCTGTATGTTTTATGCCCTTCAAGAGAGTTTTAAAACTTTTCTTCAGCTATATTCTATACATTTCATGTTAGTTTTTTCATAACAACTTGATATTTATTGTTATTGTAAGTGGACTTCTTTAGAATACTATTTTAATCAGGGTTTACACTTGGTAGGTTTCTGTGATTAGTCATCAACTGGGATATGCTGTTTCCCCCTAACATATCTTTCACTCAACTAAGAATAAATCCTATCATTTTTAATTAATGGTAATTGTGTGGAGACAGTTTATATATTTATGGAAATATCCACTTAATGAGATAGCAATTGTTCTTGGTCCCTTGGGTGATCGAAAAGATAACCTTGATCATCATTTGAGCTTGCTATATGAAGGGATCATACTGCAAAAAGGATTAGGATGTTTAAGACATTGGTCTTAGGTCTGTGATTCAATCATTAAAAAAGAACCCAATGATTGCAACAGTCAAAGACAATGACAATTTATAACTAATGCTACCTTCTCTGTCTAACATGGAAAAATGAACGTGATACTTGAATTTTTTTCTTTTGCTTCTAGTATTTGTCTGTTCTGTGGACATATGTAAAAATGATAATTAAAACCTTATGGTACAATTTGCAGTTGCATGTGAACTAACATTTCTTATTAGTTGTATGAAGCTAGTTGAGGTTAAGATTATCTTTAGTTTCTACCATAAGTATCAGATTCTCTCAGAAAAATGAGATGTTATTAATAAAATGCAGATGTTGAAAAATCCATTATATCTTTTATGAAACAAACTAAATTCAAAATGCCTGAAAATAAACTTTCTACTTGTGATGTTAGTCAAATAATGAAATTTATAGATAATTTCTGCTCTGAATACTAAATAAATAGAAATGATGAAATATGCTACTTGCATTTCATATAATAAGCCCATAAATATGCAACAGAAGTGTACTTAGTATGATGGAGGAAATTTGTCAGCATCATACTTGGAGTTCTTTCTGCCTTATTTAAAAAAATGCTATTGTAAATAAGGACAAATGTATCCTACAATTTCCTCCTTTTACTGGGGAATTTCACGAAAATTACCACCTCTGTTATATAACAAAATCTG
Organism: Heterocephalus glaber; assembly: GCF_053883595.1. NCBI lineage: Eukaryota > Metazoa > Chordata > Mammalia > Rodentia > Bathyergidae > Heterocephalus > Heterocephalus glaber. The sequence continues at coordinate 16,273,918 of NW_028258156.1, read as the reverse complement.
TTTGACCATTCCTCATTCCCTTCCAATAAAATTGGAACATCTTGGATGCCCCACACTTAATTTAGATTAAATTGCACCATAGTCTTACGTTGAATTCATGGTCAAAAGATGGAGAGGATATGGAAAAACAATTTAGAAGAGTAAGTGAGAAAGAAGCCAAGAAATATGTCTTTCCAAACTTCCTCCTAACTGTATTTCCCAAAAATTTCTCTGGAGAAAAGAGATTACTCTGAACAAGTTGGGCTCAATTTAATTCTTACTTTTGTGTCCACTCTCTGCCCATAACCTCTGATTTAAATAAATTTAAGTAGAACTACAAACATACTTACACCCCCATTGCAATTGCTATAACTTTAACTTTTTAAAATTTAGCATGTTGCCATAAAATCATTCAGACACAAAATATACTTTTAAGAAATGAAGCTTATGGACCACATGCAGATCTAAATAGATGCACAGCAATTGCCTTAAGACCTTTAGTTAAAAGTGTTGGGAGCAATAAACCTTAAATTTTTTTTTTTATAAACTAAGATGTCATGCCCTCATGATTTGGTAAAGTCATAATTCTGAACATTAACCTGAAATAGCTTATAAGAGGAAAATAGTTTCTACAGAAGCTTATCAGGATGTTTTTGACCAGCACATTTTCAAATGATGAATGCCAACGAATTCATTCTGTGCTTGGATTTGAAATATTTCTCTTTAGCAATCATTTGGGAGTCTTTGAAATAATACTGTAAGTTAACTAAACATTACTTCAAAAGTAACCAAAAATCAGACTCATATTTTTGCTCATATTATGAATATATTATTGGAAATGGTTAGGAAACCACAGAAAATATACAATTCCATGCTCTGATGACTTTGAGAAATTCCCATACGTTGAATTAGGACTTTTCCATTGCTTTTGACCTTAAAACTTCTTACATAATTATCTTTCCCAGTCCATTGTAATGATTTTCCATAATTAAGGAGAAGATTTAATAGTGAAGCTACTACTAAATATCTTTTAAAGGCCATTTAATGAGTTACATTCAGCCTTTGTGTTTAGAAAAGGACAGTCCACCAGTGGAACATGAAGATGTCCACGGTGGGAACAATGGTTTGCATTGGCCTCTTCGTAATTTCTGAAGTTGTTGAATGACTTCTTTCTGTTCAGGCATTTTTATTATTTTCTTGTTCTTGTATTCCCAGCCTCTGGTTATCACCATTTTATTCCCAAATTCTATGAGATTAAATTTTTGTCTTGCATATGTGATTGAAATCACATGGTACTTGACTTTGTGTACCTGGCTTATTTCACTAACATAATTACCTCAAGTTGCATCCATGTTTTCACAAATAAAAAAAGAGGATTTCTTTTTCTTTTTCTTTTTTTGATAAACAGCATTCCATTGTGTATATGTATACATTTTCTTTTTGTTCTTTATTTCAACACATTATACATCTTGATGGTGCACACTATAGTAATTCAGTTCATGTATACAATGTATAATAATCAACTCAGAGTAACAAGTATTTCTATTAATTCAAACAATAAATATTTTAAAGGTTGGGAATTTCATACTATTTCTTAGTCATTTGGAAATAGATCATATATTGTTTTAACTTTGTGATCACACTGCTGTGCTAAAGAAGAACCAAAAGTAATTCCTGCACTCTATGTCTTGGTGCTCTTTACTAAACTTTCCACTTACTCTCTCCTTAGCTTTTTCAGTCTTTAGGGACCACTGTTCTATTACATTTGTCTACAAGACTTGTTTTCCACAAGCAAGATAGAACATATGTGTTCTATATCTTTTTAATCCATTATTCAGTTGGTGAATACTTAGGTTGTTTCCATTTTTTGGTTATTGTGAATAGTCCTGCAATGAACCCTGGAGTGTAGATATCTCTTTGACATTCTGGTTTTATTTCTTTTTATATATATTCTTAGAAGTGGGACTACAGGATCATATGGTACTTTTATTTTAATTGAGAAATAATTATACTGTTTCCATAATATCTGTACTAATTGACATTCACACCAAAGGTATGTAATAATTCCTCTTTGTCCTAATCCTCACTAGCACTCATGGAAGTGTTACCCTACTCCAGAGGCCATTTGAGAGACAGCCACAGGTGACAGACTGAGAAAGAGTGAGGGCTAGATTCCCTCCTGAGGTCCCCTGAGAAGCTCAAGGCACAGGTCAGGAAGGTCATGACGGCTGCATTCTGTGGTAGGAGGCCTGGTTTGGTGGGTTTAACCTTCAGACAGGGCTGGATCTGAAGTTAGTGACACTGAGTCAAGAGATCTTCTGGAGTCTCCACACTGTTGCCTACGTCAAGTGAAGATCAGTGGTCTGGTTTACTGTAGGTCATTATCTTGGTTTCCTAAGTGTCTATGGTAAAAATCATAAGTCTCTTTGCCTTGGTTAAGGGTAGTTTATGAATGGTTCTTAGGGTTTGTCAATATCCAGTTTATATATGATGCTATTCTTGTTGCTGACTTTACTAGTATAGCCGAGGTGACACAGTTGCTATCAATTGGTTTTCTCTGTATGCCAATATCTGGATTGCCTGGGTGTATCAAGCAATGCTTACTAGAAAAAGAGATTTAATGCAAGATATATAAATATAAGAGAATTTACAAGATAGGCTTACAATGGCCACCTGCAGAGTCAGTTGTGGAAGAGTGCAAAAGGCTTATCTGCACACTGGCGATCCAAAGAATCCAGTTAAAGATCAAAGGCCTAGAGCTCACTATAGTGTTCTGTGTGACTCTGTTTAAAGAGCCCAAAGGGACTTCAATGGAAGGCTGAGGAGTCTGTGCTGGGGAAGCCAGGAGATGATGGCCAAGGTGAAGGAAGACTGAAGCCCCTCTAGAGAAACAGAGACCACCCTTCCTTATTTATTTCTCTTTTATTCATTTCCTGGATTCAGTCAACAAGCCGATTGATTGGTGCCACTTACACACAGAGGGGGTCTTCTGTCTTCAGTAAATCCTTCAGCCACATCCTGAACTGTGTTGATCCAATTTAATTGGGTGTTTCTTAGTCAAGTAGATACAATCAGTTCACTATCACACAGGGGATCATAAACAATACTGTAGTATATTCTTAAAGAACTGGGTACTGAGTCAAATAAGCAAAAGCCTTTGCTCCTAAACAAATGTAGGTACCTGACTCCTGGGTCAGAGGCGAAGACCAATAGACATGAACAAAGGATATCTCTTCAGTTAAGCTAACCACTATAACCAACTAGAAAACCTGAACAGAGAAAACAAAACAAATATAAAAACAAAAAACAAAAAATAGAAACATGAGAACACAAGGCAACAAAATGCTTCTAAAGATTCTCAAGTCCCCCAGAGCCAATGCAGGGGGATGCATTGCCACACAGAAGAAAGGTTTGAAAGAATATCAATGGAGGCAACACAACAGATCAATAAGGTGTTTGGAAATTCAAAGAAGATTTAACTAAACAGGTAATGATCTTAATTAAAATAATGACCAATTAATCTAGAGAAAAACTAATAAAAATCTAGTGGAGCTAAGGAAAGACATGCAAAACATGAATTCCCAGCACATAAAAGCATGATTCCATAAAAGATATCTAAAGAAAAATCCAGTAGACTAAAAAATACAGTTGAAATTATAGGCAGCAGAAGTGGTCAATGTGAGAAGACAGAGCTATTGTTAGTGTCAGTTAATTTGAGATACCTTAAAAACATCAAAAAGCATAAGAAATGAATCCAACAGCTTTTAGATGATGCAAAGAAGACTAATCTAAGAGTAATTGGAATTAGTGAAAAATTAGAAGAGAGCACTGTTATGGATTGTAACTAGATTCCCTCCAAAGGCTCATGCAGTCATAGATGGGAGATTTGGGAGGTGGCTGGATGTAGAGTGTATGGTCCTGGGATTAAGGGTGTGATGTTTGGATTAATTCATAATGTAATAATAGGATTAAGGGTGTCCTACCCTGGACAGAGTATATGGGACAGAAAGAGGGCTGCTATTGCCACTTGGAACTTTCTACTCTGCTGCTTCTTCATTACTTTGCTGCTTTGCTGCCTTCTGCCCACCACAAACTATTTCTCCCTTGCAGAGCCTTTCTGACATATAACCCTGCTTTGGAGCCAGCTGACTATGAAGTGAAACCTCTATAAGCTATGAGCTACAATAAAACTTTCCTCCTTTATCTTTGGGTGTTGGGTATTTTTGTTTCAGCAACAAGAAAAGTAACTAAGAGAAAAAATAACTAAGACAAGTGCAAAGGACATAAAAAACCTGTTTACAGAAGTAATGGAAAATTTTCCAGACATGGAAAAATAATTTAACATACAGATAAGTGAGTCATACTGAACCCTGAATCGCCATGATAAGAAAAAACCCACCCCATGCCATGTCATAATTAAATTATTAGAGATGCAACATGAGAATGGAATCTTAAAAACTGTTAGAGAAAAGCAATGAAACACTTATAAAGAAATTACAGCAGACTGCTCAACATAAACCTTAAAGGAAAGAAGAGATTGGAGTGAAATGTTTAATCCTTAAAAGAAAACAGCTTCCAAACTAGATTGATATATGCTGCAGAATTACCTTTCAAAATTTATGGAGAAAGAAGATATTTCTATGAAAAAGAGCACCTAAGGAAATTCATGACCACCAAACTAACACTCAAACATTTCTCAAGGATATTCTATAAAGAGACAAAAAAGCTGACAATATCCAAAAGTCCAATAGAATGAATGCACCAAATAAGTTAAGCAATTAAGTAGAAAGTAGAGAAAGGAAAACAGCAACAGGAAAATAATACAATTTCAGGAATAAGTCAATACCTGTCAATTATAAAACTATCAATGTGAATGGTCTCAATTTGCCAATCAATAGACATAGATTAACAGAATGGATCAAGAAACAACATTCAACAATATGCTGTATACAATAAATACATATCACAAAAAATAGATTCATACATTAAAAATTAAAGGATGGTAAGTAATGTTCCATGTAATAGGGGCCCAAAACTATGAAGTAGATATCCTATTTTCAGACAAAATGGACTTTAAGTTAAAGCTGATCAAAGGAAGTAATGAAGGACACTACACATTAGTTAATGGAACTATTCGATCAGTAGAGATAACAATTATAAACATATATTAACCAAACTATGGTGTACCCAACTTCATAAAACAAACAATAATGGACATAAATAATCAGGTAAACATCAGTCAATTATAGTGGGAGAAATTAATACCATACTATCACAAATAGATAGATCAACTGAAAAAATAAACAAGGAAATGGTAGAATTGAGACAAATTTTGAACTAATGGACTTAACAGATATACAGTGTGTTCCACTAAACAACAACAGAACACACATTCTACTTAGCAGCACAGAATAGTCCACATACTAGCTAGTAAAGCATGTTTAACACATTCATGATGGGGCTGTAATTTGTATGTCTCACTAATTTGAATTCTATCATCTGGCATTAAATAGCTAATCATTGGTGGTTCAAACTGCTGGATGGGACAGTCATGCACAATGCACCAGTGGTTCAAGCTGGTAGAAACTTGTTAAATAAATGCAATAGAATAAAAATTTTTGCCATGCATCTTATCAGATCATGGTTCAATGAAACTAGAAATCAGTGGCAGAAGAAAGAACAGAAATTATGCAAACATATAGGAATTAAACAGCACACTCTTGAATAATCAGTGAATTATAGAAGAAATTAAGGAAGAAATATGTCACTTCCTAGAATTAAATGATAATGCCAGAACAACATACCAGAAAAGAAAAACAATTGTTTTTAAGAAAACAATCTTAAAATTCACACTAAACCAGAAGTGACCCAGAATAGCAAAAGCAATCCTGGGAACAGAAGCAAAGCAGGAGGCCTCAAAAATTCAGATTTGAAGTTATACTACAAACTACTATGATTAAAAGAGCATGGTACTGGTACAAAAACAGGCATGTGGATCAAGGGAGCAGGACTGAGGTAGCAGAACCAACCCCGGGCACATTCACCTATGTGATGTTTGACAAAGGGGCCAAAAACATAACACTAGAGGAAAGATAACCTCTTTAATGAATGGTGCTGGGAAAATTGGATATCCACATGCAGAAGATTGAGTCTAGACATATATCTCACTATATATTGAACTAAAATTAAAAGACTCAAAGATCCTAAATGTTAAAAGAGAAACACAATCTGCTGGAAGATAAAATATGTAAAACTCTTGAAGACAGGCGTGGAGTAAGATCTTCCTGAATGAAACTCCAATGCACAAGAAGTAATACCACAAATCAACAAATAGTATTATATCAAATTAAAAAGCTTCTGAACAGCAAAGGAAACAGCCAACAGAGGAAGACACAACCTACAGAATGGGAAACTTTTTTCAGCTATTACTCAGACAAAGGAATAACATCTAAAATATATAAAGAACTCAGTAAAATTAAATATCTCCAAAATAAAAGACCCAATAAAAAAATAAAAATACATACACACTTCTCAGAAGAAGTACAAATGGCCAATAAATACATGAAAAAATGTTCCGCATTGCTGGCCATTAGAGAAATGCAAATTAAAACAATACTGAGTTCAAGTAATAAGGATTACTTACTCCAGAAAGAATGGCTATCGTTAAAATGTCAAATGCTGGCCAGGATGTGGGGAAAAAGGAACTCTTCTGCATTGCTGCTGGGAATGTAAACTAGTACAACTGCTATGGGAATCAATGTGGAGATTCCTCAAAAAACTAAAACTAAAAATTATCTTTGACACAACTATCCCCTTTCTAGGTATCTTTCTGAAAAAGTTAAAGACATCATATCACAGAGCTACATACATATCCATGTTTATAAGAGCTCAATTTATAATGGCTAAATCTTAGAAATGTCCTATATGTCCATCACCAGATGAATGGATAAAGAAAATGTGGTGTTGATACACAATGGTGTACTACTCTACCATAAAGACAAACATGAGCCATTCATAGGTAAATGGATGCAAATTGAGACCATAAAATTATAAGAAATAAGTCAGACATACAAACTTTAATATCTCATTACTTCTCTTATATGAGAAATTATATATATATGAAAAATAGAAGATAATTAAATAGAAAGTAGGAGATCTTTTTTGAAATGAATAAGGGAACTAGAGAAGAAAGGTGGTAGAGGACAGGGAAGGAAGGCATAGAAAAAAAGGAAGGAAGAATAATGAAAATAGAGCTTTTGGAAATGGGAAGGGGACCAAGGTTGGAGGGAGTGGAGAAGGAGGGGAGGGGGGATAGGGGATTAAAATAAAGAGAGAGAAAGAGAGAGAGAGAGAGAGAAAGAAAATTCAAATGTGTTATGTACTGAGTCCCCATGATAACTGTAACCATTATGTACTGCAAACATTTACTAATGTAAAAAAGGAAATATAGGTTATGATTACATTGATAAGAATTGAATCTAATTCTACACTGTGGATTACTTCAAAATATTTTGGATTCATAATCTTAGTTATTTTAGCAATATGAATCTATCTGACAGGATGCATGAATGACACAATGAATGAGCGATTTTGTGCAGACAGAAGTTTTGAGCAGATTTAATTTGAAGTATCAAGGAGACATGTTAGAATAGGTTTGCAGGGCAGTTCTGTATAGGGATTACTCTCTCCAGAGATGGTTCACAATTTGGAATTTTATTCTGAAAGCAAGCTGTATCTAAGAAAAATCAGAGGGTGACTACTGTCACCCACAACAAAAGTAAAAAGAAAAATGTTTTTGCTTTAAATGTTTCCCCTTTATAGTAATCAAGATATTCTATCATTCCTCTCAGCTTGGCTAAACTTTATATGCTTTCTTCCTGACTCTAGACCCTTGACTTATGTTTCCTAAGACCATTTCCTTTAGAAAGCTTGTAATTATGGGTAAATTCTTTTCTCTGTTCCTTGGCATGCAATTCACTTCAGCCCTTGACAGCTTTATGACCCAAAAGTATTTTTCTGGAGGACTTGGAAGCCATCTCTTAGAAATGTGATGATCAAGAAAGATAGTACTCCATCTGGATCTTCCAGTTTCTGTGGGAGCCCTCCTTCCATGAGGAACAATTAGCAAACACAGAGGGTCTACTGTAAAGGTGGTGTAAGTCAACATTTTACATCCATTTCCTTTAAGAAATGTGCAAATATGCACATGACTCAGAGTGAGTTAATGGATGACATTTCCTTGGATACAGTGATTACTTCAGGTAGGCATAAATGCTCAGTTAAAATGAGTATCAGTCTTTATTCAGTGATTGAAGGAGTAGAATACTATCTTCTCAATGGTATGGTAAAATGTCATGGCATGATGCTCATGCCTAGGATTTACTCAGGGTATAAGAAACTGAGTGTTCCATTTTTACTCAATCCTAAATTTTATCTCCTCTTTCAGTATGTCACAAACTCCAAATTGGGGCAATTAAGTCATATGTCCCCATCTATTGATGGATAAAAGATTTCATATTTTGTGTTTGTTTCTTTTAGCTTTGTATAATATTGGTGAGATGCATATGTTAGTGAGTAGGGATGAAAGTTAACTGGTAGTACTCAACTTGTTCAGCACTGGAAAAATTAATGAGGTGATTTGAATAAAGTACTTAGTTCCTTTATTGATGCACTGTGATAATCTCTAAGGGCCAACTATTGTTATTACTTTTTTGCATTAAGTTTATTGGTACATTTTAGGTATACAATATGATGACAATCATCATTGGGAATTTGTACCTTTACATAATATACCTTGGTTCTTATTATTTTTCCCCATTCCCCTGCCCTCCCGTCAACTCCTCAACCCATCCCTATTTACAAAAACTTGGTTTCCGTGTTTTCCTTTTCTCATATTGCTATTTTTTTTTTAACTCTCAGATCTACCTTGCAAAGAAACACATTTAATATCTGTTTTCCTTCTGGGATATTTTCTTCTGCTATGATTTTTTTCCATTTCTAGATAAGATTTTGTCTTCAGTACAATTCATTGTCTAAATTTTCTGCAAACTTTTTTCTTTTCCAAATCATTTACATACACAAAAACATCATTTTTGTTTATAATCACTCAATGATATATAGCGAAAACTAGGGTAAATATTGGAAAAACAACCTTGAAAGAAAAATGTCCTAGTTTAGTCCTCAAAAAGTTGATAGTTAGTCCAGGGCTGGTGATTGACTCTCACAGAAAGAATTTTCTCCCAGTAGATGGATAGGAAAGTTCCTTTTTTTGTCAGAGTTTCTTGATAAGTGTTAGGTAATTGATTATCCTGTGGGACTGCAAACAATGGTAGGTCTCCTTGTGAGTGTGTGTGTGTGTATATGTGTGTGTGTTTGTGTGTGTGTGTGTTTAGTCTTAGAAAGGAAAGAGTTGCACCTGGGGCAGAATGCAGGAGACCTAGCTGGGGTTAAGAGAAAATTTACATGAGGGAGGTGATGTATTCACAAAATGTGAATTTAAATAATTATAGTGAGGGTATTAAGCGAAAAGTTGTCCCTCATCTCTCTTCTACATTCTATTTCCATTTCTCATCCCTACAGGCAATTAGTATTATTATTCACTTTGTTTCCTTTCAGAGATGATTTTTATTTATATTAAAAATAATTTGTTTTATAAACAAATTGTAACATATTCTATCCATTCATTTATACCTTGCTATTTTTTCTTCCATTCAATAGCTTGGAAATTTTTCCACATCATTGCCAAAGTGCTTCCTATTTCTTACATAAGCACCAATATACTTCCTTATTTGCCAGAATTTTAACAAATTCCCTGTTGGTAGATATTTTAGTTGGATAAATCTTTTGCTCTTATGAATCATGCTATGATGAATACAAATAATCTATAAATATATTTCATTGTAATGGCAGACCTTGTAGTGTTTTTAACCTCCTATATTTTATTGTTAAATCACTTTGACCCTATCTTAAAATTGATAAAGTAACTTCTTAGGACTTCACACAAGCCCATGTTTTAAATTGAATGAATGTTGGGGGTATTGCATAGAATTATAATTCCTAAGATGTAGCTCTTTGTTGATTTTAAGAGAAACAAAGTGTTTTCTAGAAGGAGTATTTTTTTACTGCTTAAAATCTTCGTTTCTTAAAGTCTTTTAAAGCACATTTTTTTCTATATTCTTATAGTAATAAAAATAAATTTAAAATTTTCCTAGAAAAAGTTTAGAGTTTTAATGAAGTTTAGGTTTGTACTTGGACATTTTCTTAAAACACTATGGAATGTCTCTTTCACATTTTGAATCTTCTACATATTTCTTGTTTATCACCTTGATCAGAATCTGGACCAATTAAGGACAAGTGAAAATTCTGTTATTATAGTCATTTCCCCCAAAAAGGCCAGAATAGTGATTTGCAAATAATAGATTTTTCCAAATACCTATTGAATATTCCAACAACTAAAGTTTATTCCATTACTCAAATTCACAGGTAGGCTATCTATTCTTCTTTTGAACACATATTACCTGTACTGATATGAGTAAAATTAACAGTGGTGAGAATTCTACTGGAAGTCTAAATACAGACTCCTAGGCCAACTAATTTCCATAATGCTCTTCTCTGTCACTTTATCTTGCGATCATCAAGTAGATTCTTCTTGTCTTTTTAACACAAAGTTTTGTTTGAAAGCAGACAAAAAACAAACAATAACAAAACCCTGCAGGAAATTGGAATAGATGGTCTTTATCTCAACTTGATAAAGGCTATCTATGAAAAACCAACAGCCAACATCATACTAAATGGTCAAAACCCGAAAACATTCATGCTAAAATCAGGAAAAAGACAAGGATATCCACTATCATCACTCCTGTTCAATATAGTTTTGGAAACATTAGCCATAGCAATTAGAAAAGAGAAAGAAATAAAAGGAATAAAGATAGGAGAGGAAGAAGTTAAACTGTCATTATTTGCTGATAATATGATATTCTACAGAGGAGATCCTCAAAATTCCACCAAAAGACTTCTAGACTTAATTGATAGATCCAGTAGAGTAGCTGGATACAAGGTTAAAACTCAAAAATCAGTAGCCTTCTTGTACACAAATAACAGACTCACTGAAAGGGAAATTAGGGAAACAATCCCTTTCACAATAGTACCCCCAAAAATGAAATATCTAGGAATCAATCTAGCAAAGGAAGCAAAAGACCTCTACATTGATTACTACAGCACCCTGAAAAAAGAGATCAAAGAGGATGTAAGAAAATGGAAAGACATTCCCTGTTCCTGAGTAGGAAGAACCAGTATAGTGAAAATGGCCATACTTCCAAAGCTGCTATACAGATTCAATGCAATCCCTATTGAAATCCAAACAGCGTATTTCACAGAACTAGAATAAAAATCCAAAAGTTCATCTGGAACCAGAAGAGACCTAGAATAGCAAAAAGGCAATTCTAATTACAGGGTCACAGCAAGGAGTATCACAATTCCCAATCTGAAACTGTACTACAAAGCCACTGTGATAAAAACAGCATGGTATTGGCAAAGAAACAGACCTGAGGGTCAGCAGAATAGATTAGAAGATGCAGAAACAACTCCAGACATACTCAACTACCTCATTTTTGAAAAAGGAGCCAGCCATCCTCACTGGAGGAAAGATAGCCTCTAATAAATGGTGCTAGAAAATTGGGTTTCAACTTGCCAAAGATTAAAACTAGACCCCTATCTTTCACCATACACTAAACTAAAATCGAAGTGAATTAAAGATCTAAATATTAAAACAGAAACACTAAACTTTCTGGAAGATAAGTTAGGTAGCACTCTCAAAGACTTTGGCATGGGAAAGGACTTTATGAACAAATAGCAGGGGAACTAGCACAAAGAATCAACAATTGGGATCTCATCTTACTAAAAAGCTTCTAAAAAGCAAGAGAAACCACCACCAGAGCTAAGAGACAACCTACAATGTGGGAAAAAATTTTTACCAGCTGTTCCTCAGACAAAGGTCTACTATCTAGAATACATAAAGAACTAAAAAAAAATCAGACCAAATATAAAGACCCAATTCAAAAATAGGCATCTGAAATGAACAGACATTTCTAAGACAAAAAAGTAAAAGCAGCAAATAAACATATGAAAAAATGTTCATCATAACTGGTCATTCGAGATTCAGGTGAAAACAACACTGAGATTCCACCTCATCCCAGAAAGAATGGCTGCTATCAAGAAATCAACCAATAAGAAATGCTGGCGGGGTTGTGGGGAGAAAGGAACCCTTCTTCATTGTTGGTGGGAGTGGAGACTGGTGCAACCACCGTGGAAATCAGTATGGAGATACCTCAAAGAACTAAGATTGGAAGTCCCATTTGACCCAGCTATTCTTCTACTGGGTATCTTCCCAAAAGGATTAAAAGTATGATACCACAGTGATATATGAACACCCATGTTTATAGCGGCACAGTTTGTAATAGCTAAAACTTGGAAACAGCCTAGTTGCCCATCAACTGGAGACTGGATAAAGAAGATTTTTTTTAATAAAATGGAGTACTACTCGGCCATCAAGAATGAGATACTGGAGACATTTGTAGCTAAGTGGATGGACATTGAGGCTATACTCTTAAGTGAAATAAATAGCATACACATGTGTAAATACCAATAGTTTCTCTGGTGTGAAAAACTAAAAGTGTAAATAAGAATCAAAATGTATAATTGATATCATGAAATAGGAAGAAAATGTCTAAAGGTGTAGGGGAAGTGGGAGGGGTAGGGGAAAGGAAAGGGAAAAGAAAAAATATGAGAAAAGGAAAAGCATGGAAACAAAGTCTTTCTAAATAGGGAAGGGTGGAGGGGGTGAAGGGAGGGCAGGGGAATGGGGAAAAAAATAAGAACCAAGATACATCATGTAAAGGTACAAGATCCCAATGATGAATGTAATTGTACTGTATACCTGAAATGTACCAATAAACTAAGTGGAAAAAACCCCTAACAATAACAAAACAAGGAGAGGGCTACATACAGTGGTGTACTTGAAACTGCTTTGTAGTTTTATAAGAATTGACTGTGCTTATCTCTTCTTAATTCCACTGCCAATCACATCTTTTTGAGCCTCTACATAGCACATTGCTGACAACTGCTGCATGGTAGCAATTTAGGGAACTTTATGTTTTGTATGCTTTGACTTACATATAAGGGAAAAATGTCCTTTGAATTCTATAGAATAATGTAAATTTGTGTTCTTTTCTTTTCTTTCTTTTATATCTGAGAATCCATCAACGATATTTATGTGTTGCTCACACTATGTGAAGTGTTTCTGAGAAATTTTAAGCCATAAATAACTTGTTATTCACTCTCATTCTCATGGATGCAATTTTTTCCAAGAATCATTCTCTATAATAATAAAATAATCTCATAGTAAACATAAGCTTGGTGGAAAAGCTCTCTAAATAGAATTTTATTTGTTAAAAAATTAATGCCAAGCTCCCAAAAGTACTAGTAGGGCCACTGCAGAGAAGGAGATTAAAACGTGATTGAATTTTCCTAATCATTCCATAAAAGTCTTCAGAACCAGCTTGTCTTGAGCATGAATCAATATTGTTATCAATTGATGAGCTGAAATTCACATCATAGATTCAATTTCCATTGATGAGGGGTTAGAGTCTGATTTGAAACTCAAAAGCTACAGATTCAGAATAGGCTCCTTAATGAAAGTCATCTACTGATATGAAAAAGAAAGCTAAAACACGCTGTACTTCTCACATAAAATCCTGAGAGGTCCAGAAGAAAAAAAAACCTATTTTACTTTGTATCCTAAAATTTCACAAATACCACTCATTATGATGACTATAACAACTCAGCTTACTGATCAATAATGATCCATATATAATTGTTGGAAGACCTAAATCTTCAATTTAGTATTGAAATATTAGATATTCTTTTAGTTCTTATTTTTGTACCACATGGAAAATACAAATTTGTGTTTTAAGAATCATAAATAATGTGACTGATATTCAACTCAGTATATATGAATTATCTAATTCCTTTAAAGTCATAGGGCTTTTGCTCCAATAGCATCCACATATGAATTTCTAATGAAAAGTTTAATAGGCAGAGTGCTACCAACATCTAAATTTCAAGAAACAGACTATAAGGTTCTTTTGTAGATATGACTCTTACTTTGAGACTCTCGAGCAGTAGATGGGAAACTTTATCTGTAAAAAGCAAGAAAGCAGATATTTTAAACTTTAAGGGAAAGAGATAGATGTTGAGGATATTGTAGAGGTATTTACAGCATCATTAAAACTGTGGTCATTTAAAAATGTAAAACTATTCATAGCTCACAGGCCGCACAAAAACAGGTATGAGGCCAAATTCCTCACTGTCTCCTTAGTGCAATACTGGATCCCATACAGGCTATTCATAGCATCATAACAGGCCAATGTACTTCCTTCCACTGATGAAATTTTCTCCTTTTTAGGTGCTTAAGAAGTCCATATAGCTTTACGGTACCTTAGTGGACAGAGGTTGGGCCTCTTTCAGTCTTACATTATCCCTCAAGTAATGAATAGGTTGTTGGTGGAGACTGTGATTTGTGGTTGATGGAGCATGACTGGGGTTAAGCCTGGGGTTAAGCCCCAGGTCTCACTTATAGCAAAGACATTACCATGCTCTCATAAATCTGAGAGCAACCTGACCAGTGCTTCTCTCAGTGAAGAATTTTGTCCATGTATATGTTATAGGACCTTTAGGCTAATGCTTCTTTGACCCCTTCGCTCTTCCACTTTCCTTAGCTATTTCAATTCATACAAACAGTAATTCTTCCAGATACAAGGTGGTCATCTGAAGCATCTAAAGCATCTGCCACAAATACAACCAAGAAAGGCTTTTTTCTGTTATTTTTCTCTGTTAAGATTTATTGGTCAGGTGTTCATTATCATAAAAAACACCTAAGACAGGCTAACTTTATAAAGAAAGAGGGGCTTATTTAGCTCAGAGTTTGGGAGGCCAAGGGCATTGTGCTGATCTCACCCAGTTCTTGATCTATTCTTTTTTTTTAATGTATAACTTTATTATCATTCACTAAACACGCACATATACAAAAATTAAAATTATTCAAAGAAAAGCAGTGCAATGAAAAAAAAACCCTATAATAATATTCAACTATAATAGAACTCAACCAAAGCAAAACTGAAAAGTACTTAAACATTTTCCATATAAGTTAAAAAAAAATCTCAAGCATTAACAAGACACCAGAAGATGTGATTTGTTTTAGAAAGATTTTCAAAACTAATATTGAAAAAATAGTGGCCTGGAGAAAAAGTTCTAATTAACTAGTAGACTCCACCTAGGCCCAATTTTTTTAATCTAAATTTCAGTACAGTCATGCAACATGTGATGGAAATATAATCTGAGAAATATGTTATTAGGCAGTTTCATCCATGTGTATCGCAAAGTACCACACAGAGTGCCATCTTCTAAGTGCAAACTGAAAAGGTACATGACAATCATCTGTGATGACCCGTTGATATTATCCAAATACACAGTTAAACATGAGATACATGAGGCTACCACTGGCATAGCAGCACGCTGTTTTACAGTAAACTCTTTTATATAAGTAGGATTGTGGTCTAAAGGATGAGAAGCATAGCATGTTATGATAAGTACCTAAAACAGTAACAGTCATTTATCACACTATCGAGTACTATGTACTATAAATAGTTGTATGTGCTTCTTCTGGAAACACACCCTTCTCTCTTTTGATCTCAGTGACTCTTCCTTCCCAACTCACTGATGAGCTCCAGCCTAGGCTCTATCTACATCTCTTCCTATAGTTTTAAACACAATCTCTATATGGATTCTTTCCAGATTCCAGCCTGTAACTCTGATTTTTCCCCTTCCCGTCCTGCCACCCCTAACCCTTTGAACCTTTTGTTCATATTTCAAATTGTCAGTTATTCATTTTAATCATTTTAATCCTTAATTACACTTTCAGTTTCTCACACTAGAGAAACTATTCAGTATTTACGCATGTGTGTCCTATTTAATTCACTTAAGAGGATGGCCTCAATATACATCCATTCAGCTATAAATGTCCCTCGTTTCTCATTCTTTATGGCTGAGTAGTATTCCATTTTATTAAAAAACCATATCTTCTTTATCCAGTCTGCGGATGTGCACTTGGGTTGTTTCTAAGCTTTAGCTATTACAAGTTGTGTACATATATTACTTTGGTATGATTCTTTTAATTCTTTTGGGAAGATACCCAGCAGGGGAATAGCTGGGTCAAATGGGACCTACAGTCCTAGTTCTTTGAGGTATCTCCATACTGATTTCCACAGTGGTTGCTCCAGTCTCCACTCTCACGAACAATGGAGAAGGGTTCCTTTCTCCCCACACCCCCACCAGCATTTGTTATTGGATGATTTATTCACAACAGCCACTCTTTCTGGGGTGAGGTGGAATTTCAGTGTTGTTTTCATATTCATCTCTTAAATGACCAGTGATGTTGAACATTTTTTCATATGTTTATTTGCTGCTTTTACTTCTTTGTCTGACAAATATCTGTTCATTTCAGATGTGCATTTTTGAATTGGGTCTTTAAATTTGGGGGTTATGATTTTTTTCAGTTCTTTATGTATTCTAGATAGTAGTCCTTTGTCTAAAGTACAGCTGCTGAAAATTTTTTCCCACATTGTAGGTTCTTTCTTAGCTCTGTTGGTGGTTTCTCTTGCAGTGCAGCAGCTTTTTAATAAGATCAGATCCCAGTTGTTGATTCTCTGTGCTAGTTCCTGTGCTACTGAGGTTTTATTCATAACATCTTTTCCTATGCCAATGTCTTCAAGAGTCCTACCTAACTTATCTTCCAGCAAATTTAATGTTTCTGACTTAATACTTAGATCTTTAATCCACTTCGATATTAGCTTAGTGCATGGTGATAGGTATGAGTCTAGTTTTAATCTTTGACAGGTTGAAATCCAGTTTTTCCAACACCATTTATTAAATAGGCTATTTTTCTTCCAATGAGGATGGTTGGGTCCTTTGTCAAAGATGAGATGACTGAATATATCTGTAGTTGTTTCTACATCTTCTAATAGATTCCACTAATCTTCAGGTCTGTTTCTTTGCCAGTACCATGCAGTTTTTATCATAGTACCTTTGTAGTATGGTTTCAAGTTGGGGATTATAATACCCCCAGCCATGTCTCTCTTGCCTAGAATTTCCTTTGCTATTCTAGGTCTCTTCTGGTTCCAAATGAATATTGTTGGGATTTCAATCAGCATTGCATTAAATCTATTTAGTAGTTTTGGAAGTATGGCCATTTTCACTATATTGATTCTTCCTACCCAGGAAAAAGGGACATCTTTCCATTTTCTTATAACCTCTTCCATCTCCTTTTTCAGAGTGGTATAATTTTCAGTGCAGAGATCTTTTGCTTCCTTTGTTAGACTGATTCCTAGATATTTCTTTCTTTTTGGAAGTTATTATAAAAGGAATTGTTTCCCTAAATTCTCTCTCAGTGAGTCTATTATTTGCATATAAAAAGGCTATTGTATTTTGAGTGTTGACTTTATATCCAGCTACTCTACTGAATCTGTCAGTTAAGTCTAGAAGTCTTTTGGCAGAGCCTTTTGGGTCTTCTATGTAAAGCATCAGATCAGCAAATAATAACAGTTTAAATTCTTCCTTTCCTATCTTTATTCCTTTTATTTCTTTCTCTTTTCTAATTGCTATGGCTAATGTTTCCAGAACTATATTGAACAGGAGTGGTGATAGTAGATATCCTTGTCTTGTTCCTGATTTTAGCATGAAAGTTTTCGGTTTTTGACTATTTAGTATGGTGTTGGCTGTTGGTTTTTCATAGCCTTAATAAGGTTGAGATAAAGTCCTTCTATTTCAATTTTCTGTAGGGTTTTTTTTTTAATCATGAATGGATATTGTACTTTGTCAAATGCCTTTTCTGCATCTATTGAGATGATCATATGGATTTTGGCCTTGACTATGTTGATATAGTGTATTAAATTTATTGATTTATGAATGTTGAACCATCCTTGCATCCATAGGATAAATCCGACTTGCTCAGGGTGTATGATCTTCTTGATGATCCTCTGGATTCTGTTTGCCAGTATCTTGTTAAGGATTTTTGCATCTATGTTCATTACAGAGATTGGCCTGTAGTTCTCTTTTTGGGTTGGGTCTTTCCCTGGTTTTGGAATCAAAGTAATACTTGGTTCCAGGAATGAATTTGGAAGCCTTGCTTGCCTTTCAATTTCCTTGATGCATTTATAGAGTAATGGTGGTAGTTCTTCTTTAAGTGTCTTGTAGAATTCAGCAGTGAAGCCATCAGGACCTAGGCTTTCCTTTGTTGGTAAATTTTTTATTACATTTTCAATTTCACTCATTGTAATTGGGGTATTTAGAATTTCTATATCTTCTTCATTTAATTTTGGCAATTCATATGTATCTAGTAATCTGTCCATTTCTTCTGTGTTTTCCATTTTATTAGAGTATAGGTTCTCAAAGTAGGTATTGATGATCCTCTGGATTTCTGTTAGGTCTGTTGTGGCTTCACCTTTTTCATTCTTAATTGCATGGATTTGAGCCTTTTCTTTCCTTTTTTTGATAAGGTTGGCTAAGAGTTTATCAATTTTATTTATTCCTTTGAAAAACCAACTCTTTGATTCAGTGTTTTTTTTGTATCATTCTGTTAGTCTCCATTGCATTGATTTCTGCTCTGATCTTTATAATTTCCTCTCTTGTATGAGCTTGGCATTTGTTATGCTCTTAATTTTCTAGGAGCTTGAAGTTCTGCATTAGGTTATTTATTTGAGTTCTCTGTTTTCCTAATATGGGCATTAACTGCTGTGAATTTCCCGCATGGAACTGCTTTCATTGTGTCCCATAGTTTCTTGTATGTTGTACTGACATTATCATTTACTTGAAGAAACTGTCTAATTTCTTCTTTAATTTCCTCTGTGATTCATTGGTTGTTCAGGAAGGTGTTGTTTAATTTCCATGTGTTTGTGTGAGTTTTGCAGTTTCTTATGTCATTGATCTCCAATTTCATTGCACTATGGTCTGATAATATACAGGGGGTAACTTCAATTCTTTTACCTTTACTTGAAAATGTCCTATGAGCTATCATGTGGTCTATTTTGGAGAATGACCCATGTGCAGCTGAAAATAATGTGTATTCTGATTTTTTGGGGTGGAACACTCTGTAAATATCTATTAAGTCCATTTGTTCAATAGCTTGGTTCAGTTCTAGAATTTCATAGTTAATTTTTTGTCTAGATGACCTGTCTATTTGTGATAATGGGATTTTGAGTCCCCTACTACAATTGCATTAGTGCTATTTGGTTTTTCATGTCCATTAATATTTGTTTTGTATAGTTGGGGGCATTCGTATTTAGTGCATATATATTTATGATTGTCATCTCTTCCTCTTGGAATGTTCCCTTCACAATGATGTAGTGAACATCTTTATCTCTCTTAATTAGTTTTAGTTTGAAGTCTACTTTGTCTGCAAATAAAATTGCTACCCCTGCTTTTTTCTGGGTTCCTGTGCCATTGACAACTGTATTCCATCCTTTTACTTTCAGTCTATGAATTTCTTTTTGAGTTAGGCGTGTTTCTTGTGTACAACATATTGTTGGATTTTGCTTCTTAATCCATTCTGTCAGTCTATTTCTTTTGATTAGTGAATTGATACCATTAAGATTGATAGTTATAACTGATAGATATTGACTCATACTTGTTATGATGTTTTACTATTGTTGACTTTTTTATTTATTTGTTTTCCCCCTTTCCCTTTAGTTTCTTACCTTGCCTGGTGGCTTCCCTCTGTTGGGCCTCATGGAGTTGTGAGCTTCATTGTCTTTTTCTAGTATATTGCTTACAGTTGTTTGGAGTGCTGGTTTGGTGTTCATGAAATTTCTAAGGTGTTCTTTGTCATGGAAGTATCTAATTTCACCATCAATTTTGAAAGATAATCTTGCAGGATACAACAGTCAAGGTTGGAAATTTTCTTTTAGGGCTTGAAATACTTCACTCCAGGGTCTCCTTAATTTGAGGGTTTGTGTTGAAAAATCTTCCATGATTCTGATGGGCATTCCTTTGTAGGTGATTTTTTTCTTTTCTCTAACTGCCTGAAAGATTTTGTTCTTCTTTTGGGTTTCTGGGATCTTGACTATTATATGTCTAGGTGTAGATTTTTTTTTAATCATAGCTAGGTGGAGTTCTGTATGCCTCACTTTATCTGTATGTCCAATTTTCTACCTCCGTCTGGGAAGTTTTCTACTGTTACTTCTGTGGACAGTTTTTTTTTATGTTAATTGTACTTTCTCCTGATTTTTCACGGACTTCTATCAGTCCTATGTTATTCTTCTTGACATCATCTTGCAGCTGCTGGGTTGATTTCTCGTGGTCCCATACTATTTTTAAGAAATCTCTGTTTTCATGGTCCATAACTGCGGTCCTGTCTTCTATATCTGATATTCAATTTTCAGATTCCCTTAATCTTCTATGCATGCTTTCAATGGAGTTTTTAATCTCTTGAATATCTCTTTGAATCTGTTTCATGGATTCCATTTCTTTCTTATGTTGAGCAATCATGGTTTCCTTTTTTTTTTTTTTTGCTGGGCATTCATGGCTTCCAGCATGTTTCTGAGCTCATCTATTTTTTTTAAATCTGTTTCTGTTCTAGAGCCTCTAATCAAGTCTTTCACTGTGCCTACCATCTCTGTAGTTATCTGGGAAATTATTTCTGTTTTGAGTTTTTCTAGAGCCTCATTCATCTGTTTTGTTACTTCCTGTGTTATCAGTTCAGGGTGTCCAGATGGTTGATTATCAGACTTTTCCACCTCGTTTCCCTCAGAATTTGCCTTTTGTGGGGTGGAAGTCTGAGTTTGTGCCTTGCTTAAATATCTTCTCATTTTTGTTTTTGGTATTGTCTTTGGTTTAGTTCCTGGGTTGATACTTTGAAGTTGCTTATTGTAAGTATCTTTGTTGCTTGTATTTGGAACCCTTATGGAATGATTGCTTCTCAGAGGTGTCTTCCAGTTATAGATGGTTTTTAGGTTTTGAGTCTCTAATAGCTCTGAGGCTATCTCATTTTCATTATACCAAGAAGGACAGTTGATTAGATCAATCACAACACCTTAACCCAAGAGATATATTCAGCAACACAATAGCATCAAGTACCTTTTAGAAAATGATAATTTGTGGTGGTTATTAATCTATCACCTTTAACTGGGAGAATTAAATCAAGACCAAGGACCAATCCAACATATGTTTATAGTGAATAAACTCTTTAAAATAGCAACTTTACCCTTCAGGATGGGGAGTTAGAAGGAGTTGGGGATGGATGAATAGTTAGATAGAGGGTTAGGGCAAGGTTAGCAGTGAGGTCAGAGGGCACAGGTGAGAGGAGGAGAAAGAAGAAAATAAAAATAAAGAAGAAATATGAATTAGGGCCAGAATAGGAACATAAAGGGAGATAAAGAACAATGTAGGACAGCAAGGGAGTGAGGGAGAGAGAAAGAGAGAAAGAAAAGATAAAAATAATGAAGAAAAAGAAAAATTTTAAAAGAGTACAAAAAGAAGAAAAAAATAAAAAATAAGAGCAAAAAATAGTGGTAATTTTGAAAATAACAAATATAAAACAAAAATGAAGGAGCTCCTTCAGGGTATATCTCTGCTGTCAAAATAAACAATGTGTGTAGCAGTGTGCAGTTATAAGTCAATGAGTCTCAGTAAGCCAGTCACAGACCCATGAGATTCAGGCAGATTTCTGGCTCCAAGTCCCAAGTTGAGCTCCCTGTCCTCCTGCAGGGTTAAACCCTGCAAGGTTCAATTGCAGATTCTAGCTGCCTTTCCCCCGAAGATAGTCCAGGTTCAAATGATGATCCCTGCAACTTACCAAGTACAGTGGTCTGGTGTGCCTTTATTGCAGAGATTCTCTTCACTTTTCCAATGGTGTTCAGTTTTCATCAGGGAACCTGAGAGAGGCCCTCTTTCTGTTGTTCACCTCTGTAGTTCAGGAAAATGGCCTTTATGTCCCCTTGTGCCTCTGTAGTATGGAATCAGGAAGCTGCACAGCCAAGAGGCCAGAGGCAGGGTCAGGGGGTTGTTGTTGCAGGTGCCTGGGTGGCTAAGCTGGTGGCTAGTGTTCATGCCCGGGAGGGTCCTCATAGTCTCCTGGATGCAAGTGGGTGGGGCAAGCCGGAGGAGCAGGGTGCAGCCACTCACGAAGTTTCTGACCCCAAGGCCAAACTGGTGACTGGTGGGCATGCCGGAGGGCGGGTCGTGATCTATTCTTTTGAAGACCTTATTCAGTACTTTTGAGGTCTTCTCATTTGTTTCACATCATGGTGGATGGCAATGGCAGTAGCACATGTGGGAACAAGAGATCACATCTTCTTGTAGGAATTCAGAGGCTCAGAAGTCAGTCTCACCCTTTGATAAAACTTGCTCTTGTAAAAACTTACTCCTGGAGACCAGTATTCCATTCTAAGGGAAAAACTCCGAATGACTAAGAACCTTCTACCATGCCACGGTATTAGGCAGCTTTCTTGTCCCTGAGATAACTGGTGACAGATGTCCAAAGGCAATGGTGACCCAAAACATCCAATTTAAAGGAGGAGTGATTTAATTTTCTTATGGTTTCAGCCCATTGGTCATTGATTGACTCTAAGGCAAAGACATCATGGCAGAAAGGTGTGGCAGAGCAAAGTTGCTGAGTTCATGGTGGCAGAGAAGCACAGCAGGAGAAAAGTACAAGAGTAAGAGGGGAAAGTACCTGATATAGATTCCAAGGCCAACCTTCCAGGTCCCACCATTCCCTTGGGGATGGATCCCAAAGCCAATCAAGTTGAAACTCCACCCTAACAGCCACATCCCATCCATTTTCAACTTTCTATCCAAATACATCTCTTAAAACCATACTTAATTTCAAAATAATGATCATAGCAAGCTCATAATTCTTCCTGACAATACAACTATCTTGTGTATAACTGGAAATACAATAATCCTTTCCTCAAAGTCTCAAAATTTCCATCATTTTTCAAAAGTCCACACCTAAGTCCCTTCTGAGACTTAAGGCAAACTCTTAGCTGTAAACCTCTAAAAAATTAAAAACAAGTTTTGGGGGCCGGGCATTTAGCTCAGTGGTTCTGGCGCCTGCCTGGCAAGTGCAGTGTTCTGAGTTCAATCCCTGGTACCAATAAATAAATAAACAAACAAACGAACAAACAAACAAGTTACATATTCCCAGGGTACAATGAAACAAAATAAACATTTCCACAGGAAAAGGGAGAAATAGGGAGATAGAAAGAAATCAGACCAAAGCAAGACTGAAACCCATCAGGACGAATATTAAACCCTGTAATTCCATATCTGGCATCCAGGGCACACTGTGGTAAAATGTGTTTCAAAGGGCTAGGGCAGCCCTACCCCTTTGGCCTTTCTGGTTGCAACTCACATGGCCTCTCTTGGGCTAGCTGCATTTATGGTCCACAGCTTAACACTGAGACAGTCCATATTCCGAGCATTTTCAACTTCCTAGTCTCTCCACTGTTCCTTTGGCTTCACTCTCAAGGCTTTATGTATTGCCCTCTCAGAGGATTCTAGCCTACCAAGCCCTCACTGAAATTTGGATAGAAGCTTCACTGACCCCACAACTCTTGCATTCTGCATGCTAATATAACCAGCAGCACATGGATAACAACAAGGTCTGCTCTCAGCAGAAGCTGTAGCCAGATCCCCTTGAACTGTGGCTTCAGTGATCTCTGAGGGCTTGGATATTTGAGCAGAGTGAAATGGGAAAATAGTTCTCTAGGAGGTTCTTCTTGAATATAATCGCCAGTAACTTTTTTCTCAAAGGAAAGGTTGACACTTTTGCACCCTTGAACCTGCAATTAGTGGGATCTTTCTGATTCCTGAGATACCCTCAAGGCATCTTTTCCTTGTTCCTATACAAAGTACTTGGTTTCTTTTTAAATGGACTAATGTCTAGCATGCATATCTCCTTTGGCCCCAACTTGACACACTGATCCTTCTTGGCATTTTTTTTTGCTCTAGCTTTTGGCCCCACTTCTTACTATAAATCTAGCTAAAAGCAGCTATTAGTATTCAGGCCCATCTAGAAATTTCCTCCACCAGATTAGTCTCCTTCAAAGTCTCAGGACATGGACCCAATGTAGACAAATTGTCTTCCAGAATGTAACACACATGGCCTCTAATCCAACTCCAAAAGAATGCTTAATGCCAACTGAAACCTCCAGGCTTCTTCTGTCTGCATGCCTAGCAGTATTCTGGTTTTCTGAGCTCTCATCAGAATTTTATATCGATTTCTGCTTACTCTGCATTCTAAGGCATCTCTAGGCCACTTCTCCAAAATTTTCAAACTCCTCCCACAAGCCAGTTCCAAAGACTTCTGAACCATGTAGTGAGGTCTAGTCATAGCAATTAACCACTTTGCTGGTACCAATATCCATATTGTTAGAGTTCTCTAAAGGAACAGAATTAATAGAAAATATATGTATAATTATGCAAGGGAATTTGTTAGTCAGGCTTATAGGAACAGAGGTGAAATAGTCTACAATGGCCATACTTGGGATTAGAGTTGGAAGAATCTACAATGGCTATTTGCAGGATCATAGACTGAATAATCCACAGTGACCCTCTGCATGCTGAAAAGCCAGAGAATCCAGTTGCTGCTCAGCCCAAGAAAATGAAAGCTTCAGAACAAGAGGGATCAAGGATGCAGAACAATCTAACACTGAAACCCCGGAAGCTCACTGTAGAGTTGCTGGTGTGTGTCTGCACTTGAAAGCTGAAGGAACTGGATATGGATGTCCAAAGGCAATAGTGAAGATTAGAGATCTTCAGAAATTGGCACATTTCTTTCTTTTCTTCTTTTTATTCCACCCAGGCTATACCTGGCATGAGTCTTCTCCACTCAGTTTTTTTGGGCTACAGGTCAGTCATCCACAGACACCCCCAGGACTGTGCTTTACTACTCTGTTAGACACTACTTATTTCATTGAAATCCATATTCATGACTATTGGTTACAGTCTCACCTCTTAAAGATCTCATTGTTTCAACACTGCCACTGAGGTCCGATCTTCCCACTCATGAACCTTTGGGGGTAGATCACATTTAAACCACAGTAGCAAGTAAGTTACCTGTTCTCATCTCTGCCCCTCATTTTTTTGGCATTCCTAGAATAATTTCTCATTTCACTGGATCTTCTTAATTTCTAAATAGATTCCTGTCTTTTCATTTAGAAGAGATGGTCCTTCCCATTTTAGAATGCACAGGGCTTATTAAGTTGCTCTAATACTGTACCTGTTTAAGCCACAATCTACACAGGAATAAATGTAGCCACTTTTGTCACATATCTAAAGATCAATGTTTTCTGCATACTTCTTCCAGGACAATAGTCCCATCTTCCCAAATATTTATAGTATGAGCTTTAAAGCGATTCTTCAGGACACATCTGTCCAAGCAGAATTTCAATTCATTGCCTATACTAAAAGAGTCATTGGAATACACATATATGAGAAAAATATATTATATTATTCTACACATATTGAAATCCCTTTCCTCAAAAACATGGTACTAGGGGGGAAGGCAGAACAAAAAAGGTGGCAGTGAAAATGATCAAAGTATGTTATGTGCATTTATGTATCTGCCAAAATGAAACCCATTAATTTGTATAATCAGTAAAAAAGAGGTTAATAAAATGAAAGCTATTGGCAAACTGTCTTATAATGGATACATTAAATACTAATTTAATGTATGAAAAACTTGTATATTCCTGAAAAAGAGTGCAGAAAGAATGCTGAGGAAGCATGGTAAAATTTTATCTGGTGAATTTTTCTAAAGAATTTATAATTTAATAGTAGATTGATATTTTCTTTATATTTTCATTATAGATTCTTTAATTACATATACAAGTATTTTATGACTTTTTTCAAGATAGCCATAAAATGCACTCTATGAAAACCATTACAAATCGAATATGCTAGCTTGGTCAAAGCATTGCAGCTTTGGCAAATTTTCAGGTCAGTTGCTAAGCAATGATTCACTGCAAAGCTGGATTCATGATATATTGTGGTTAGTGCATTTTAGTATCTTTATTTCCTGTTGTGGCCTGTATGATATGTGAGAATAACTGGTTTATGTCTTACTTATTTTATTGGTATGTGGTTTTTGGAATAGAAAATAAGCACACTTCCTATTCATTATAGGTAAAGTTATTTTTTATTTCTGTACAGTAAAACCAACTAATTTTTTACTATTTTTCATTAGAATTACTATCTTTTACAATATTTCTTCTCTCCAAATTACTGCGCTTTGCTAACTGCAGTGATTTAAAACAAAATAAACTTTAAACAGGAGAAAATAGTAATGTTTCCTTAGCGTGATAATTTGCCATTGACTATTCTTTAGTTTATTACATTACTAACCTGAATTCTACTTGTCTTTTGCTTCAAAGTAATATGAAATTATTTTTCCAAGACTAATGAATACAGAGTAATTTTTTAATTTGTAATAGTGTACTTACTTAGAGATCATCACATCTTATAAGAAGCACCACATTTAACCTGATTAAACTTCTCCAGATGAATATTTACATCCTGTTTTGATTTGCCAAAGAATAGACCGAAGTATTTTATCCATTTTTCTGTCTCTATAAATTGTATGGCTATCACATTGTTCTTTAAGTTCCAGTTGGAATTTTTCCTATTGTTATATGAAGTACTTTGATGAAGCTCTTTTAGAAAATATAAGAAATTACATTTGAAAAGTAAACAGCACACTGATTACCTTAAACAGTTAACATTTTCTCAATATAATAATGTACTTCTAAGGAGTTCATTACTCACAGATAACATTTTATTGAGATATATTCAACAAATTTTTTATTAACAAAAGTCTACAATAAAAAAGTCATTGTGCTGAGTATTTTTGGATGTCTCTTTCATATACTAATACTCGAATCCTTCTAAAAACTTGAAATAATATTTTATTACTATTGTCATTTATTATTGAGAACCTGGGAGCAAAGAGAACTTAAATAATCTGCTTGATATCCAATAGCTAAATGGCAGAGCCAAGGCTGGAGGCCAGGTTGTCATTCTCCAAAGTGAGCCCTTAACCCCCAATCACCCTGCCTTGCTAAAGTCTTGCAGGGATACATTAAAAATGCATCTCCACTAAGTTTGTGATCATCTAAATTTTGGAATGGATTATTTTGTAAAATCATCATGTCTCTACATATGTTCTTTGGATGCTCATTTAAATATATGTATTTACAAATGTCTACAGAATGTACACAATTCCTATAATATATGAATATGCATATGTATATCTTATATATATTAGGTGTATATATTTTTATAATGAGAACCTATATATACATGTATTAGATCTTGATAATTTAAACATATCATTTATAATAGAAAAATCTAGTGTAAAACTCAGTAGTGCATTTTACTAAATATTTTTGGGGATTCATGTCAATTATGATTTCTCCCAGTGTATTTTTTTCACAATGTCTTTTCCTTATTTCATATCATTTCTCTACTA
Organism: Heterocephalus glaber; assembly: GCF_053883595.1. Classification (NCBI taxonomy): domain Eukaryota; kingdom Metazoa; phylum Chordata; class Mammalia; order Rodentia; family Bathyergidae; genus Heterocephalus; species Heterocephalus glaber. The sequence continues at coordinate 16,246,362 of NW_028258156.1, read as the reverse complement.
AAGAGAAAGGGTGGGTGTGCATGACTGAGTGTACAATCCTGTCAGCCCTCACTAGAATTCACGTGGTCAGAATGCTGACTTAGGTTAGCATACTTTAAGTTTGTCCCGTGGTATGAGATATACCTGCTTAGAGTATAGTGCCTTTTGGTGAGAGTCAGATGAGAGTAGTATTTAAGTCCTGGCAACCATTCCATTTGTTAAGGGTTCTATTCCATGCTTTTGAGAGATTTACTCTTTGCCACATTACTAGTCGTATCATGTAGTATGTTGATAGTTTCACCATCACAGATGCAGTGTAATAGTTGACAGTTGGAATATTAAATGACACTTGCTTGAGATATGTCGATTGTAAAAGTTGAAATGCCCTGAAAGTCTGGACCAGTAACAGATTTTGCTGTTTTGACTAATTAGAGATCGATTATTCACTACAAACTAAAATGAAGAATGGCATGCATTTAGTGAAGCTAACAGCCACGAAGCATTTACTTGGTCAAGTACTGTGATCAGTTTACTACAATCATAGTCTCATTTAACCTTATGATGGAGGTACTATGTTTATTTTAATTTTACAAAAGAGTAAATAGAAAAATAGTCAAAAGCAGCCAGCAGTCTCCTTCACTTAAACTGCATGTTTGCTAAGAGCCCAGACTCTGCAGTCATTAACTCCCATTTAAACTCAGCCCCACCAATTCCTAGCTAAGGGATAATTACTGTCTCTATGCCTCAGTTTCCTCACCATCCAAATGAAAAATAATTACTCCTTCAAAGAATGTTGCGCAGGTGGTATAAATCAAAACATGAGACAGGCTTAGAATAATAAATGCTAGACTCTTGCCCAGCCAAGGAAGTGATCAAATTAGAATTTGAACGTATTAGATACTGCATTCAGCATTTAAATACTTTGTCATTTTCTTTGGTGCTGATTTTTCCTTGTGTTGTTAGGCCTCCTGCACACACAGAGTAACTCCTTTCTAGATGCAGAATTAATTCTCACCATATTCTTACCCCATAAAGAGTCTCCACTTTGAGCAGCATTTTCTGCTCATGTGCACATCTCTGAGACCCCACATAGCATTACCCAGGGTGATGCCTCTGGTGCAGGTGGGAAGGATAGGAATTGGGGTGGGGGAAGTGCAGTGGTAGAGCACATGCTTAGAATGGGCAAAGGCCTGGGTTCAGTCTCTAGCACTAAGAAAGGAAAAAAAGAAAAAAAGAAACAAAAACTCAACTGAAAGGAATGCACAGCAGCCTCCTTGCAGCTCTGCACCTTCCTCCAAACCCCCTCTTAGCAGAATTCATTTGCTTGAGCAGCTGCGGAGCTTCTGAAGGGAGTGTTCACTGGAAAGGCCAATGTGAAAAGGAATCCGGTAGCTAATTCTGCTATGGATTCCACTTTGTGAGCTAGGGCAGGAAAGAGAGTCAAACCATTCAGTTCTTTTCATCTGTACCCATAAATACGAGCTCTGTTCTGTTCTTTACCATAGAAGCTTTTTCCTGTTCTCTGCAGAGATGGGGTTGTGCATTGACTTTTGTGAGTAATGGGTGTTTGATTCAATAAATAACATTTCACACTAATGCAGTTCACATGAAGATTTAGAAACCATTAACAATGTACTATTTAAATTCCTACGATGGACTCTAACACTGTTCTCCAGAACAAATTATAGTTCTGACACATTAAAATTATACCTTAAGACAGGATTCTCTGAACATTTTCCAAAAGTGGGCATTCCGTATCTCTCTGAGAACAAAGCATAGCCAAATTTCTATGGAAATTATGTAGGAGAGAAGTGTGTAATTTTCTACATAGCAACTAGGCTACTTCATTAGCAAAATAACACGGGGTTTAACAGGCTTAATTATTTCACATTTTTATATTAAGCCAAAAATTACCTTATTCAGTTCCTTAATAAATTCCCTGTTGGGAATCTCAGAATCCAGTTTACCAGTTTATAGGGTAGAATAGATGAATAATCAAACTATTTCAAAATATCTCTAACTTCAGATATACTAAAGAAGAGCATCCCAAGATATAATGATGAAACAATGCTATTCCTTCCTGCTTGCTTGTACTTTCTATCTCTATCTCTTTCTTTCCTGTTACCCTTTTTATTTGCCCCCACACTTTCTCAGGTCAACAGAGGGCTGGGGGTTTAGCTCAGTGGTTCTGGCACCTGCCTTGCAAGTGCAAGGTCCCAAGCTCAATCCCCAGTACCAAAAAAAGAAAAAAGAAAGAAAGAAACCTGAGCAAGATGAGTCCTGTTAAAACTTTCTCAGTGTGGGACTGAACAACAGTTACTCCATTTTGTAATAGGGCCCCAACTTGTCTGCTTCTGTTATGGATCACCAGGTAGACATCGAGTTCCAGGGACATGCTTGTTGTTGTGCCAGGAAGGTCTGTTGTGGGCGTAGTGTTCCGTCATGCTTGCCCAACTCCATATCTGAATATGTTATCTTAAGGACAATCTGTAAAAGGTCTGTTTTATCTCTCTCGTCCGCTTTTGTATTTCTGCTTGCCAACTTCCCCTGCAACCCCCTACAAAAACAGCCTCGGACTCTGAGCCAGTTGCCTCTCTAAGCTTGGTGCTTGGAGAGTGCCGTCTGGCCAGACTAATAAAGGTCTATTTTACAACTTGTCCGGTGTGTTCCCTCCCAGGTGATCTTCGCTGTAGTTAGCTCCTTGGAGCGTTTGGTAAGGACCACGGTCTTACACTCAGGTCAACAGTACTCTCTCAAGTCTCCTTGTCTGTGACTGTCTTTAATAGCAGCCTGTCAAGAGAGCATGGTTCCTCTTTAATTTTGTCCCTTAATCTAAAATCAATTACTTCCCATCACTTATTATATGGCTATCCAGATGCTAACCATTTGAATAAGCTATCCCACAGTTACCTTTTAGTAAAGTCTGGATCTGGAAGAAAATAACAATATGATAAATATTAAGGTTCTTTAAAGAAAAACTGTAGTACTAGTTAGGAGCCAAAGAATACTTTTTGTATTTTCCATGTCACATAGGGCAAGCACCTGCTGGCTTGGCTGCAAGATCAGGCTAACTTGCTGCTGGGTAAAAATAACTTTGCTTAGGGTGCTTTGATGGGGATTAATGAGCTGTAGGATCTGAAGAGGAAAATTTACCAATAACGATTTCCACCAAGACTTTTCTCTTGGTCATGGCAGGCAGTTACTCCTCAAGATTGCAGAGAAAGAATTTTTGGCTTACTGAGAACAAATCCTGATTTAGGAACAACTAAACTGTAGGTGGAAAGGCCAGAAATAGAATGTTTAATTTATGAAAATGATCTAATTAGAAAGCACTTCAGTGCAAAACAACAGAGACTGTGTCTAATAAAAAGCACTTATTAGGTGGCAATTTACCTACTGAGTGCCAGAAGTGATCGAACCCATCCCAAATTTAGCTGACCTAGGTGGTAGTATTTTAACAGATAAATATAGAAAAAAATGTGAAGAGCTTCCCCAATTATAATATAGCCTAAGTGATAAACTTACTTTTTAAAAGATCAAATAAATTAATAAGAAACCATCAGTCCCTATGTAATTCCAAACTACTTCTTTTAATAGATTTTTCTAACTCTATAGAGCAGCTCTGGTGTCTACTAGCCAAGTGTGGTGATTGAGTGTATACTGAACTGAGATGCACTGTAATTATAAAAACACACTGGATTTTGAAGACTCAGCACCAAGAAAGGTAAACATTTCAGTAATTTTTATACTGATTGCCTATTACTAATACAGAAATAAGCACCTCATTTCTTAGAAATTATGTGAAGGAAAACATTGAATCTGTACTATCTATAAGGAGAAAATTCTTAGATTTTTTTTTCTGGGGGGGGACCGGGGATCGAATTCAGGACCTTGCGCTTGTGAGGCAGGCACCAGAACCACTGAGCTAAATCCTCAGCCCCAAATTCTTAGATTTTTACACTAATGTCTTTGAACTAATAGAGCAGGAGTGAAATTAAAGATTAGATTTATAAGTAGAGATCTTATCAGTACACTCAATATTAAAGTTATATTTGAAATCTGTTTCCCCTAAGTTTAGAAATGACACAGCAAAGAAACTTCAAAATTGATGGAGGGGATAAAATTTATTATTTTGTTCTGAGAAAATAATTTTAGTCTCACTTCTCAGAGGATTATTTGTGGGATTCTTTTGAATACTGACACAGGTTTCCTGGGGAGGTTAGCAACTGTATGCAGCTCTACAGGGATATCGACAGACGGACTGGGGTTTCCTGGCTGTGTGTGTTGGGTGCCACTGTCCCTAGTCCCTGTGTTCTCAGGCAGCATCTATATCCACAGGGAATACTTATCCTAAGTATTTCTGTGTCTTCTTGTCTAGGCTGAGTGTGTGGGATGTGTGGGTGCGAAGCTGGTTGCATTCACCCCATCCTCCCTTGTATAAAAAGGATGAATGCATCCTTTTGAAGGCCTGTAAAACCTGCTTCTTCTTATTTTTTTTGTTTTTATAGGGAATTAGGTTAGGAGATTTCTCTGAAACAATCAGGAGTTAAATAAGTGGTTTCTTTAATTAAGTATAAGCTGTCATTTGTGGGATATTCTAATTTAGGGATTTGTAGGCAATCAAGCTTACCATAAACCAGATTTATTTCAAGAATCTTTCTAGCATATCTGCATAAACCAAGTAAACACAGGAAAAATGTTTAGTTAACTGCTTTATATACCTGTTTCTTCTCAGTGTGTTATTCTGACATTTTCAGCAAAATTGTTTTCTCTCATTTCCATCCGTCAATCTAGTCTGAGAAATAAAATTGAAAGGGAGTTATATTAAGGCACTCAAGGAGACATAAGTATTCATAATAGGTATTTTCTCATCTATGATAGATGTGGCTTTCAATTTCTCCAGTATCTAAGCATGTACTCAGGGTAAGATTTGAGGATTGTAAACCCTGGCTGGAACTTAAATCAGAAGTCTCTTTAGTCTATGGCTTTCATGCTAGTTGGGAAAGAATATTTAAGTGCACTAATAAACATGGACCAGAGGAAAATGTTATATAGTGATATAACATGGTACACTCAGTGATAAATATTTAGTTCACAATATCTATAAATTTAGGCCTGGTTTCACCTTAGCAGGAAACGTGAAAAACTCCACTTTACTGGTTGAAGGTTACTGCTTTTTATTTGGTGATGCTAAGATGCTTGTGAATGGCTCAAAAGTGGCTACTCCACTACTTGATTGTGTCTTTCACTTTTCCCTGAATACTTTGCAGTTTTATCCAACGTTGAATAGAGATACATAGCAGGATTAAATGTAGGTATTTGGGGTATTTTGTTGTTTTTGTTGAGATTATTCTCTTTATTAGTATGTGTTTATAGTACAAAATGTTTACATTCCTTGTGTGAGTTGTGTGTTTTGTCTGCAATCTCTCTGAGATACTCTAACCACATGCTTGGTTGATATTGCTGTTGATTTCCTGTTTATACAAACAGTGATTGCTGGCTTCTTACCCAAGAGCACATAGGTGTGTTCCCATGTTACATACATGCTTGTAATAAGGCATGTGTATGAAGCCAGAAAAGCAAAGTGATTAAGATATTTCAGTCTTGCTTCATAAGGAAGTATCTACATAGTAATGTGTTTTTAAAAATCTCCTTTGATATGAAAATCCTAGAATCATAGAATTTCTTCCCTTCCGGTTAGCAGGAATGAAGTCTGGCTAAGTGACTTAATTTATTTGGCACATAACAAAGGCTGAGTTAACAAAGGGTTCTTTTCCCTTCTTTTTTTTGTTTTACTTCATTCCTCAGAAAAATAAAATATTGCAGTTCTTGTAATCAGTGACAGGGAACAGTCTTGTTGCTCTAGACCAGAATCTAAACTGTGTATGGAATTATGACATAGGTACCAATGAAATATTAATGCATAGGTACTTATAGCTTCTGTTACTTCATACTATTTTAGTAACAAATTGCTGAAATGTATTATTTTGAAGACAATATCATTTTGAGATCGACTTATAGCAGCCAAGATTTATGCTAATTTTAAGTGGTATGAGACACAGTTTTAGCTTGGGATTTTCTGCTTCAATTTTCACAGTTGATTCTGAATTGTGCTTGTGTTCTCTAAAATTAGTGGTGTTGAACTGGTCCTGTGATTTTCTTGCATTTCTTTCTGTGTATGTGGAATTTTGGAAAATTGGAACACATCAGAGGCTTGAAATCTGAGTAAACTAACTTTGCATTATATCAGTCCCAGGTCTTTAAAAAACAGCCCTGCTCAAATAGTAACCAAAAGACCTGTATGCCAACTGGAAATCTTAATAAGCCTCTGGTTTGACTGAAATAGAATAGAAAGAAATGCTTTACAGTGATTTCCTCTTACGTTTTGTGAGAATTTATTTCTCTCTACAAGGAAGGGATTTAGAGGGGTTAATATGATTAAATTGTATGTGGGATAAAAAATGTAGAATAGGTTATCCTTCAGACATTTAAAATATTTTATTAATTTATGTTTGTGACACATAGTGATTACATTCAGCTTGGGGATTTGATCCATACACATGTTGCATCTTGATTATTTTTATTCCCCCTGCACCCTCCAGCCTTGCCTACTTCCCTTCAATCCCAGATCTCCTTCCTATCCCTACAGAGCCTGCCTGTTTCTTAGTATAGCTTTTTTAATTTTGGTCTTTAAATTATTTGTATTTGTGAGTCTCTCATATTAGAGCAACCATGTGATATTTAACCTTTTGACTTGTTTCACTTAGTATTAAGGTCTCAGAGTCTACCAATTTTTTTACAAAGGTCTCAAATTTATTCTTCTTTATGGCTGAATTGTACTTCATCATGTACGTAGACTACATTTTCTTTATGCATTCATCTCGTGTGTGTGTGTGTGTGTGTGCGTGTGTGCGCACGCGTGCGTGCATGCGCACACGGTGAAGGTTGAGAATCAATCAGAGGGGAAAGACTTCCTTGTTACCATGGAGATCTCATTACTTAGTGCCTACTTCTGTTCATGTGATCTTGGCTTTGTTTGAATTTTGCCATTTATCTCCCTCTTCAAACCACTCAGTTTAACAGTTTGGATCTGCCCATTGTCCTGCAAGGAGAGAATCCCCACCAGTTTTATCCACATCAACAGATCCAATTATACATCAATCCTGTGTACTAAAACTTGTTTTAATAATTTCACATTTTTCTCAATGCCTCATACAGACTGCAACATACTACTTACTACTAACAGGCTGACCAGGATGTAATGGGAGGGGAAAACAAAGGAAGAGAGAAAGGAAGGGAGTAAATCAGTAAGAAGAGAAGAGAAATATCAATAGATGAAAGACAGAAGATTTGATCCTGTTGGAATTACTTTTATAGCTGCAGTTCAGGGCTAATGTTGAGGAGGTTGAGAGAATATTCGTGGGAGGCAGGATACAGAAGGGGGATATAAGTAGAGATCCAGTGATGCTGTGAGAAAGTCAGAACCTCTTTGTATGTTGATAGTTAGCTTATATTTAGATTCCCTATACACAATTTTGGTGAGTAACTTAGATACTGTTTAAAGTACTGCTTAATGCTTATTCTCTTTTGGACATACACAGACATCTCCTATACATGCTAGACGAAAGCAGAAAAGGAAGAAAGCGGGGATAAGAGGATAAGAAAGAGAGGGTGGGGAAAAAGAAGAGAGGCAAAAAGAAAAGTTAGAGAAAAACAATAATAATCACAAAACCAAACATGTGTTGCAAAAACACAATTCTCTGGCCAGGGATTTAGCTCAGTGGCACCATGCCTGCCTGGCAAGCACAAGGTCCTGAGTTCGATCCCCGGCACCCCCCCCCCCCAACAAACAACATCTCTCCAATTCTCAACTGTGTTACTTTCCTATTTATGTTGCAGTCTGAGCTCAACTATTGAGCTCTTCCCCACGTTTGCATATGGGGAAGCTTAGAGCTTTGGGAAAATCTGACTCTCTCTGATCTCCTGTCCTCCTCTGAGCATTTCTGTGACCACAAGTTACATCCCCTCATGCTTCCCAGTCCACAGTGTTCTGTCTGTAACTGCAAGTCTAAGGTGGTCGCCTCTAAGACCTGCCCCACTGCTTGCCTGTGAGAGAGGAGGCTTGTGGATCTGGATGGCCTCTGATCATACCTCCCTGCTGCCAGCCTTGTTTTGGATGTGGCCCCCTGTAGCCTTATACTGTTGTCTTAAGATCCAGCCCATTCAGTTAATTCCAGAAGGGTAGGGTGCAGTGTGATTGCCTTAGGATGCTGGTTTCTCCCGATTTCTGTCAGAGCCTCCTCGATCCCTGCCTGCTCCTCAACTCCTGTGACTCTTCTGTATTCTTCCTCCACAAGCCTTCTGCCAACCATGCCACAGAGCTCCCTCTGGTCAGGGAGCCACTCTCTCCCCACTCACAGCTCTTTCCCATTTGCTGTCCCTAAATTTTTGCTGTCCAGCCTCTGAACTTGGTGAAGCTTCAGTGCTCACTGAATCTAGCAGCTCAAGGAAGGAGGTGGCGGGGGCTTCCGTGTGGGTGGGCACCTGATGGTGGGCTGCGGGTACCAAGCAGGATGTCCCATGGGCGCAACACTCCCTCTCCCCAGGGTTTCTCGGTTTTGCAGATGCTGCCCACTTGCTTAGCCAGAGCAGATGTCTTCTCAGAACTCACATCCAGGTCCCTAATCAGGACACACAGCTGTCTCCGACTTCCCCACCAAGCACCACTCACCGGCTTTCAGTTTTTCTGATGCCCTTGGCCATGAATAGCTTGGTCCATGTGTTCCCCTTCCTGGGGGAAAGGGTAGAAAGTTAGGCAACTTTTCCAGAGGCCAGGCAGCCATTGAAGTGCAGGCTTCAACTCTCAGGGTTCTGGGAGCTCTCATGAGATGGCGTAAAAGTCAGACAAGGGGTTTTTGTGGCACAGTTTTGATCCAGGTATTTTTTCCAAATCTCCCTTGTACAGGATTTGGATTTGGTGAGTTTCTCCTTTTGTTTGCCTGTCTGTATCTGAGTTTCTTTTTCAGCCAGTTTCAGCGTACCTGACTTCCAAGTGTACTTTTGGACTGTCTCTCTCTCTCTCTCTCTCTCTCTCTCTCTCTCTCTCTCTCTCTCTCTCTCTTTCTCTCTCTGTCTCTCCTGGCACTTAGTTGGCCATGATGGAGTAGCATTTATTGATTCATCTATTGATAGGTATATAGGTCACTTCCATGATTCAGTTATTGTGGATGGTGATGCTATAAACATGGAAATTTATCACTGTAGTATGATGACTTTAGCTCTGGGAGGGTATCAAGAAAAATATACAGGGTCAAAGGAATTTCTATTTTTGTAGTTTTGAAAATCTCTGTACAGGTTCATAGAGTGGTTTTGTTAGTTTACATTCCTGCCAACAATGTAGACATGTTCCTTTTTTCCCAAATCCTAGCCAGCATTTGCTGTTTTATGAATCCTTGGTGATGGTCATTTTTTTTTCATTTTATTTATTGGTACATTTTAGGTACACAATATGTTGACATTAATCAATGGGAGTTTGTACCTTTCCATAATATATCTTGGTTACTATTTTTTCCCCATTCCCCTGTCCTCCTTTCAATCCCCCTACACCTCCCTATTCACAAAGACTTTGTTTCCATTTTTTCTTTTTCTCATATTTATTCCTTTCCCTCTTTCCTTTCTCTTACCCCTCCCACTTCCCCTTCCCCTTTGCTGATTTTCTTCCTATTTCACATTATCTACTATACATTTTGATTCTTATTTACATTTTCAGTATCTCACAACAGAGAAATTATTTAGTATTTACACACGTGTGACCTATTTATCTCAATTAAGAGTATGGCCTCAATATGTGCATCCATTTAGCTATAAATGTCCCTAGTTTCTCATTTTTTATGGCTGAATCGTACTCCACTTTATTAAAAAAACCTCACATCTTCTTTATCCAGTCTCCAAGTGATGGGCAATCAAGCTGTTTCCAAGTTTTAGCTATTACAAATTGTGCTCTTATGAACATGGGTGCACATATATTGCTGTGGAATGATTCATTTAATTCTTTTGAGAAGATATGCAGAGGGGAATAGCTAGGTCAAATGGGACCTCTAATCCTAGGTCTTTGAGGCATCTCTATACTGATTTCCACAGTGGTTGCACCAGTTTACACTCTCACCAACAGTGGAGAAGGGATCCTTTTGCCCCATAGCCCTGCCAGCATTTGTTACTGGTTGATTTCATGATAGCAGCGATTCTTTGTGGGGTGAGGTGAAATCTCAGCTTTGTTTTCATTTGCATCTCTTGAGTGAACAGTGATGTTGAGCATTTTTTCATGTGTTTATTTGCTATTTCTAATTCTTTGAGAAATGTGTTTATTTCAGATGCCCATTTTTGAATTGGGAGGTTTGATTTTTTAAATTTTTTTTATATATTCCAGTTAGTAGACCTATGTCTGAGGAACAGCTGGTAAAAAATTTTTCCACATTGTGGGTTGTCACTTCACTCTGTTTGTGGTTTCTCTTGCTGTGGAGAAGCTTTTTAATAATAGATCCCACTTGTTGATTCTTCATGCTAGTTTACAGGCAACTGAGGTTTTGTTCATGAAATATTTTCCTATGCCAATGTCTTCAAGAGTTTTACCTAAACTCTTCCAGCCAGTTTAGTATTTCTGCTTTAATATTTAGATCTTTAATCCATTTTTTATTTTTAGTTTAGTGCATGGTGAAAGATATAGGTCTAGTTTCAATCTTTGGCAAGTTGAAACCCAATTTTCTAGCACTATTTATTAGAGGCTATCTTACCTCCAGTGAGGGTGTTTGGCTCCTTTGTCAAAGAAGAGGTGGCTGAGTGTGTCTGGAGTTGTTCCTGCATCTTCTAATCTATTCCACTGATTCTTGGGTCTGTTTCTTTGCCAGTACCATGCTTTTTTTGTCACAGTAGGTTTGTAGTGTAGTTTCAAGTTGGGGATTTGATATCCCCTACCTTATCTTTGATGCCTAGAATTGCTTTTGCTATTCTAGGTCTCTTCTTGTTCCAAATAAATTTTTGGATTGTTTTCTCAAGGTCTGTGAAGTATGCTGTTGGAATTTCTATTGGGATTGCATTGAATCTATATAGCAGTTTTGGAAGTATGGCCATTTTCTTTTTCTTTTTCTTTTTTTTTGGGGGTATCGGGGATTGAACTCGGGTCCTTGCCTTTGCGCAGCAGGTGACGAAACCACTGAGCTAAATCCCCGGCCCTACCATTTTCACTATATTGGTTCTTCCTACCCAGGAACAAGGGATGTCTTTCCATTTTCTAATATCCCCTTTGATCTCTTTTTTCAGAGTGCTATAGTTTTTAGAGTAGAAGTCTTTGATTTCTTTCATTAGATTGATTCCTAGATATTTCATTTTTTTGGATGCTATTTTGAAAGAAGTTCTCCAGTTCTTCTCTCAGTGAGGCTGTTGTTCATGTAAAGTAAGGCTTTTGATTTTTTTTCATGTTGACCTTGTATCCAGCTACTTTACTGAATTTGGTTATTAAATCTTGAAGACTTTTGGTGAACTTCTTGGGGTCTTCTGCATAGACTATCATGTCATCTGCAAATAATGATAATTTAACTTCTTTGTTTCTTATCTCTATTCTTTTATTTCTTTCTATTGTCTAATTGCTGTGGCTAATGTTTCCAAAACTATATTGAACAGGAGTAGTGATAGTGGAATCCTTGTTTTGTTCCTGATTTTAATGTGAAGGATTTCAGTTTTTGACCAGTATGATATTGACTATTGTTTTCACAGATGGCTTTTATCAGGTTGAGATCGAGACCATGCATTCCAATTTTCTCTTGGGTTTTTGTCATGAATAGGTGTCAAATGCTTTTTCTCTACCTATTAAGATGATCATATGATCTGTACTCTCTGCTCTATTAATATAGTGTATTACATTTATGGTTTACATATGTTGAACCATCCCTGAATCCCTGGGATGAATCCCACTTGGTCAGAACTCATGTTCTTCTTGATGATCTTCTTCATTCTGTTTGCCAGTATCATATTGAGGACTTTTGCATCTATGTTCATTATTGAGATTGGCCTACAGTTCTCTTTTTCAGTTGGGTCTTTCTCTGCTTTGGGGATCAAGGTGATGCTTGCTTCCAGGAATGAATTCGGGAGTATTGCTTCCCTTTCAATTTCATTGAAGAGTTTAAACAGTAGTTTCAGTAGTTCCTCTCTAAATGTCTTGTAGAATTCAGCAGTGAAGCCATCAGGATCTGAGCTTTTCTTCATTGGGAAGCTTTTAATTACATTTTCAATTTTGCTGATTGATATTGGGTTGTTTGGCATTTTTAGGCCTTCTTTGTTCAACTTTGGTAATTCATACATATCTATGAATCTGTCCATTTCTTGTGTTTTCCATCTTATTGGCATATAGGTTCTTGAAGTATTTATTGATGATCCTGTGGATTTCTGCTTGGTCTGCTGTAATTTCACACCTAATTGCAGGGATTTCAGTCTTTTCTTTCCATTTTTGGCTAAGGTTGGCTAAGGGTTTGTAAATTTTGTTTGTTCTTTTGAAGAACCAACTCTTTGCTTCATTGATTTTTTTGTATTGTTCTTTTAGTTTCCATTGCATTAATTTCTACTCTGATCTTTACAATTTTCTTCCTTGTATGAGCTTTAGGTTTGTCCTGCTCTTCTTTTTTAGAAGCTTGTTGTTCAGCCTCAGCTTGTTTAGTTGAGCTCACTCTGTTTTCTTAATATGAGTAGTCACTGCTATAAATTTCCCTTGTAAGACTGCTTTCATTGTGTCCCATCAATTCTGATATGTGGTATTGGCATTGTCATTTAATTGTAGAAATTGTCTGATTTCTTCTTTAATTCTCTCTGTGACTCTGATTATTCAGAAGTGTGTGGTTCAATTTCCATATGGTTTCTTTTGCTATTGATCTCCAATTAATCACACTATGGTCTGATAATATACAGAGAATAACTTCAATTCCTTTGCAATTACTTAAACATGTTCTATGAGCAAGTATGTGGTCTATTTTGGAGAATGAATCATGTACAGTTGAGAAAAATGTGTATTCTGATTTTGTGGGGTGGAACAGTCTGTAAACATCTGTTAAGTACATGTGTTCAAGAGTTTTATTGAGTTCTAGTATTTTGTTGCTTATTTTTTGTCCACTTGATTTATCTATTTGTGACAGTGGGGTATTGAGGTCTCCCACTACTATTGCATTAGCCCTTATTTGATTTTTCATGTTTGTTACTATTTGTTTTATATAGTTGGGTGAACTAGTATTTGGTGCATATGTATTTATAATTGTCATGTCTTACTCTTAGATTTTTCCCTTTACAAGGATGTAGTGGCCTTCTTTGTCTCTCTTAATTAGTGTTGGTTTGAAATCCATTTGATAGCAAAGAGGATAGCTACTCCTGCTTTTTTGGGGGATCCTGTTGCATGGAATATTGTTTTCTACCCTTTAACTTTCAGTATATGAGTTTCTTTTTGCATTAAATGTGTTTCTTTTCTGCAGCATATTGTTGGATCTTGCATCTTGACCCATTCTGCCAGTCTATTTCTTTTGATTGGTGAATTGAGACTATTAATATTGATGGCTCTAACTGATATGTATTGACTTATCATTGTCGTGATCTTTTCCTGTTGTTTGATTCTCCCTCTTTGCATTTAATTTCTTGTCTTGCTTGATGAAATCATTCTGCTGTGCTTCCTGGGGTTGTGATACTCATTGTCTTTTCCTAGGATATTGTTGAAACTTTTTTGAAGTGCTGGTTGGTATTCATGAACTTCCTCAGGTGCTCTTTGTCATGAAAGTATCTTATTTTACCATCAATTTTGGAAGATAGTTTTGCAGGGTACAACAATCTGGGTTGGAGGTTGTTTTCTTTTAGGGCTTGAAATACTTCACACCAGGCTCTTCTTGACTTGAGTGTTTGTGCTGAGAAGTCTGCTGTGATTCTGATGGGCTTTCCTTTGTATGTGATTTGTTTCTTTTCTCTAACTGCTTGTAGTATTTTATTCTTCTGTTGGGTTTCTGGATTCCTAACTATTATATGCCTACATGTAGATTTTTTGATCATGGCTAGTTGGAGTTCTATATACTTCACTTATCTGTATGTAAAATTCTTTCCCCCTACTTGGTAAGTTTTCTGCCATTACTTCTGTGAATAGTTTTTTTTTTATGTCATTTATACTCTGTTCTATTTCTTCTTTGACTCTAATCAGTTTTATGGTATTCTTATTTCCATCATCTAGCAGCTGCTGGATTGATTTCTTGTGGTCCCTTACTATTTTCAAGAAATTTTTCTTTTTTCTTTTTTTGCAATCCTCTCTTCTATATCTGATATTCTGTCCTCACATTAGCTCATTCTGCTGTGTAAACTTTCAATGGAGTTTTAATCTCCTGGATATTTGTTTTGATCTTTTTTTATGGATTCCATTTGTTTCCTATGCTGGGATTCCACCATGTTCCTCAGCTCCTCTATTTTGTTTTTAATCTGTTTCTGTGAAAGTGTTATTAATCCTGTCTTTCACTATGGGCACAATCTTTGTTGTTATTTGAGAAATTATTTCCAATTTCATTTTTTCCAGATCCTCTTTCATTGCCAGTTCAGGGAGTCCAGGTGGTTGACTATCAGATTGTTCCATCTCATTGATCTTTGGGGTTGCTTTAGGTGATCTTGAAGTTTGGTTTTGAATCTTGTTTATGCGTCTTCTCATTTCAACAGATACAGTCTTCTGCACCTTTTTTGAGGTGACATTTTGCTCACCTAATGGGTTTCAATTCTCAGCAAGCCTCAGAGAGCCCTCTTCTCTCCTATTCCCCACTTCACCAATTCCAGGATTTAGAATGATGGCCTTCTGGATCCCTGTGCTGGGCTGTTGTTCATTCAGGGTTCTGACTGGGCCCTATGCACACTTAGGATGTTATCTGGCCTTGCCTCTGGCTGAGGGATGCTCACCTGCAAAGCTGTTTTCTGGGAGGATGTTTGGCTGGGGGCTGTGCACCCAAGTCACTAACATCTGAGCAGGCTTCTGGCTGGGGTCTTGGCTCACTTACTGATGGTATCTGACAAGGCCTCTGGCTGTTGCCTTCATGCCTATGCAGCTTTCCCAGAGGGGTTTCAGAGGGGGCCTGGCTGAGACCTGGGTATCTGCACAGCTCTGGTCCACGTTGGCTTCTCACTGGGATCTGCATGAGCTTACAAATAGTATCTGGGTCAGCATCTGTCTGTTTCCTGTGCACTTATGCATCTGTTTTCCAGGTATAGTGATGGCCATTCTTACTGGAGTAAGGCAGAATTTCAGTGTTGCTTAAATCTTCATTTCTCTAATGGACTAAACAATTTTTAATGTATTTATTGGCCATTTCCATTTTTTTTTTCTGAGAAGTGTCTATTCATTTCAACTGCCCATTTTTATTGGGTCTTTTATATTTTGGAGGGCTACATGTTTTTTTTATTTCTTTATATATTCTAGATATTAGTTCTTTAAAGAATAGCTAGTGAAATGTTTTTCTCATACTGTAGAGTTTCTCCTCATTCTATTGGTTGTTTCTTTTGCTGTGCAGAAGCTTTTTAATCTGATATAATCCCACTTATTGATTCTTGGTATTATTTTGCAAATGGGATTCTGTTCAAGAATATGATATGATCCTTTACATAGAAGAACCACACTCCCAAAAATAAACTCCACCGAAAGACTCTTAAGACAAATGTACTGTGCTCATGGCTATGCCTCTGTCCTAAAAAGTTTTGTCAACATTTTCTTCTAGTAGATTCAGAGTTTTTGTTTTTATATATTGGTCTTTGATTCATTTTGATTTGCTTTGATTGCCAGGTGAGATACCGTTCAAGATTCATTCTTCTGCATGTGGAGTTTTCCCAGCACCATTTGTGAGAGAAGCTATCTTTTCTCCACATATTCTTGGCCCCTTTGGCAAAAAGGCGATTGCTGAAGGTGACTGGAATTGTTTTTGCATTCTCCATGCTTTTCCATTGGAAGATACTTCTGCTTATGTGCCAGTACCAGGCTGCCTTGCTTTTTAAATTTTGAACATAACTTGAAGTCTGAAATTTTAATGCCTCCTCCCTTGCCCTTGTTGCCCAGGATTGCTTTGGCTATTCTGGGTATCTTCTAATTCCACAAAAATTTAGAATTATTTTTTTCTAGTTCAATGAAGAATTCTATTGGTATTTTTATTGAGATTGCATTAAATCTACATTTCATTTGGTAATATAGTCATTTTGACAATTTAAGTTCTCCCTATCCAGGAACAGGGAATGTCTTTAATTTTATAATGTACTCTTTAAGCTCTTTTTTTAGAGTAAATTTTTGTTATAGAGATCGTTGATTTCCTTTGTGAGGATAATTGGTAGATATTTTTTGAAGGTACTGTGAATGCAATTGTTTGTTCTGATTTATTTCTCAGTGGGTTCATTTTTGGTATATAGGAATGCTATTCATTTTTTGTGTTTTTATTTTGTATCCTGCCACTAATGGTTATGTTTGATTTTGTTTATTAGTTTTAATAGTTATGTGGCGAAGTTTTTTGGGTTCTTCCATGTAAAGGATCATATCATCTGCAAAAAAAGAATTTTCCTTTCCTATTCAAGTCCCTTTTATTTCTTTCTCTTACCTAATTGCTGTGGCTAAACCTTTGAGTATTATGTTGAAGTGAAGTAGTAGGAGTAGACTCTCTTGTGTTGTTCCTAATTTTAATGGAAATGCTTTATATATTTAGTATGATGCTGGTTGTAGGTTCGGCATAAATGACTTTTATCATTTTTAAGATACAGACTTTCTATACCAATATTTTCATGTTTTTAAAAAATCATGAATGGATGCTGACCTTTGTAAGCTCTTTTTGCATATATTGACCTAATCATGTGATTTTTGTCTTTATTTCTGTTTATGTGATGTATTACCTTTATTTATGTGTGATAAACTGGGGATGAAACCATCTTGATTGTGATGTATGATCTTTGTTAATAGTTTGTTGTATTCTGTTTGAATGCATGTTTTTGAGGATTTTTCATCTGTTTTCATTAAAGAAATTGGTCTGTCCTTTTTTTTTTGGTTAAGTCCTTGTCCAGTTTTGGTATCAAGGTAATACTGTCTTTAAGAAATGAGTTTGAAAGTGCTTCTTGCCTTCCAATTTTATAGAAAAATTTGAGGAATACTGACATTAATTCTTCCCTGAAGTTCTTGTAAAATTTGGCAGCAAGTCCATCAGGACCTGGTTTTTCTTAATTGGTAGGATTTTATTCCCTGTTTTTGGAATGTTCAGGGTTTTTATATATTCTTGGTTCAGTTTTGGTACCTTGTATGTGGCTAGGAATCTAACCATTTCTTCTAGATTCTCCAATTTATTGGAAGACAAGTTTTCAAAGTAGATAACTATAATTTTCTGAATTTGGTCAGCATCTGTTGTGATTTCACCTTTTTCATATTTAATTGCATTGATATGGGTCTTCTTATTTCTTCTTGTGTTAATTTTGGCTAAGAGTTTGTCTTTTTTGTTTATCCTTTCAAAGAATGACCTCTTTAATTCATTTATT
This sequence comes from Heterocephalus glaber, assembly GCF_053883595.1. Taxonomy (NCBI): domain Eukaryota; kingdom Metazoa; phylum Chordata; class Mammalia; order Rodentia; family Bathyergidae; genus Heterocephalus; species Heterocephalus glaber. Next base: position 16,228,830 of record NW_028258156.1, on the reverse strand, counting down.
CTTTGTATTGTTCTTTGAAACTCAATTTCATTAATTTTTCTCTCTGATCTTTATAGTTTCCTTCCTTACATCAGTTTTTGGATTGCTCTGGTTTTTCTAGAACTTTGAAGTGAATTATGAAATTGGTTATTTGAACTTGTTCTCTGTGTTAGTTACTTTTGTTGTTGCTGAGACAAAATATCTGACACCCAAAGTTACAATCAGTGTACTGGTTTAGAAATCATACAGCCTTAATCCCATCATCACACACTCTAGATTCAGCCACCTCTGCAAAATCCACCTATGACTGCACCTGGCTTTGGGTGAACATCTAGACCTGAACCATAACATTCCATCCCTGTCCCCCCACAAAGACTCAGGTACATTCCTTTACACAAAAGGCATTTAGTCTGTTTCTAAGAGTTGCCAAAATCTAAAGGTTTCAGTATCACTGAAAATTCCAAGTCCAAAGTCACCTTAGAAATTTAAGGCAAATTCTTAGCTACAAGCCCCTGTACAAATGAAAAGAGTTAAGCATTTCCAACATTCAATGCCACAAGATAGAGATTTCTATTCCAAAGGTTACAAACAGGGAGAGAACAAGGAATAGGAACAAAGCAAGACCAAAATACAGTAGGGCAGACGTTAAATCCCACAGTTCCACTTACAGGATCCCCAGCAATCTGTTGTAACTTGTGAACTACAAAAGACTTGGGTGGCTCCATCCCTATGGCACTTCTGATGGTTATACTTCATATGGCTTATCTCTTGGACTGGCTCTGCTTCCTCCTTGCAGTTTTCCTCAAATGATCCACATTCCTGGGTTCTGAAAATGTCTGGAGTCTCCTCTGCACCTCTGACTTCACACTCACAGCTTCACACACTGCCCTTTCTGGGGCACACTGCCTGGTCTCCCAGGCCTTCTTCTGAAATCTAGGTGTAAGCCTTCCTGCCCCCACAACTCTTGCAATCTGCATACACCTAAAACCAGCACCACGTGGATGATGCCAAAGTCTGTCAACAGCTGGAAGAGTAGCTAGGTTTTCTTCTCTCTCAGCTGTAGGGGTCCAGTGCCTATAAACCAAATCCTGAGGAACAACTTGCCTGGGCTTCTTCCATTCTGGAATATGGTCATCTAGGAGTTTCTTCTCAAAGCAAAATCTTTCATCTTTGCAACTCTGAGGCCACAAAGGCTGGAATCCTATTGGTTCTTGTGATATCCTCAGGCTATCTTTTCTGTTGTCTTCTTCTAAAATACTTGGCTTTAAGGCTAGGGATTTAGCTCAGTGGTTCTGGTGCCTGCCTTGCAAGTGCAAGGATCCAAATTTGATCCCCGGTAACAAAACAAACAAACAAACAAAAAAAAATTGGCTTTTTCTTGATAGACTTTTTAGCAACTAATTTCTCCTCTGTTCCATCTTTGAAGGCCACAACTTTACTGGAACTTTCTTTCTTCTTGCATTCACAACATTTTGCATCATTCTGCTGTGCTCTTTGCTCTTGATTCTCACCGTAGATCTGGCTAAAAGCCCCTAACAGTAGCCATGCCACTGCCTCAACATTAGCCTATCTTGAAATTTCTTCTTCAAGATAATTAGCCTGCTGTCTTTAATCTTAGATTCAGACAAAGTCTCTGGGCATGAGCAAACTTCAGACAAACTTTCTGCCAAGGTATAATACATATTGTCTGGAGTCCAACAACCAGTGCAGTCCTTCTTTCCAGCAGAAACCTCCTGAGGCTGGTATTTACCAGCTTTCTGGTCTTCTGAGCTCTGTCCAGAATCTCTCATCCAGTACAGCCTAAGGTGTTCTAGCTCTACTTTTTCAGCCAGCATCTCTGAACCTTTCCTAATTCTCTACCTTCCCACAAGACAGGTCCAAAGGCTCTTGAGCCACATTGCCAGGTGTCACAGCAACGACCCCATTTCTCTGGTACCAAATTCTGTTAGTTACTTTTATCATTGCTGAGAGAAAATACTCAATACTCAAATTAAAGGGGAAGGTTTATTTAGCTCACAGCTTGTAGAGGTTTCAGTCTATTATTGGCTGGCTCCAAGGCAGATTGGTGTGGTAGGCAGGACTTGCAGAGGAGAAACAGCTCATGGTGGCCAGAAAGTAGCAAAAGCAACAAAGAAACCTTAACATCTTTCTGCCCCTTTTATCTTATCCAGACTACTGAGATTAGGATGGTGCCAAACCAATCAGTGTACTGTTTTAGTAACCACATGCCCTTAATCCCAGCATCACACACTCTAGTTTCAGTTGTCTCTGAAAAAGTCACCTATGACTCCATAAGGGTTTGGGGGACATCTAGACCCAAACCATAACACTCTGTTTTTATGATGTGGGCATTCATTTCTATAAACTTTCTTCTTTGGACTGTTTACATTTTGTCCCATAGGTACTGGTATATTGTACTGCCCTTATAATTTGATTTTAGGGACTTTTTAATGTGTTCTTTGAATTCTTCTGTAACCTATTTACTATTTAAGAGTGGATTATTTAATCTCCATGTGTTTCTATAATTTCTGTGATTTATTTTACCATTTATTTCTAGTTTCATTATACTTTGACCTGATAATAATTTTGAGATTATTTTGATTCTTTTGTATTTCTATAAGCATAAATTAGGTTTATGGCCTAATATGTAGTCTATTCTGGAGAAGTCAGTATGGGCTGCTGAGAAAAATGTGCATACTGTTGTTGGGTGGAACACTCTGTAGATGTCTATTAAATTCATTTCAAAGCTGTGGTTTAAGTCTGATATTTCTGATATTTTGTTGACGTTTTTGTCTGAACCTGTCTATTTGTGACTGTGGGATACTGAAGTTTCTCACTATGAGCATGTTGCTGTTTATCTGATCTTTTATGTCCAGTAGTATTTGTTTCATGAAAGTGGGTGCTGGCATTCAGTGGAAATATATTTACAATTTTTTGTGTCTTCATATTGAATTGTTTCTTTTGTCAGTATGTAGTAATCTTTATCTCTTCTAATCAGATTTGAATTAAAGTCTACTTTTTCTGAAAGTAGAATAGCCCTTCCTGCTTAGTTTCAGGCTCCTGTTCCATGGAGTATTGTTTTCAAAACTATTTTTAGTCTATAAGTTTCTTTACCGTTTAAATCTATCTCTTGTAAGCAACATACAGTTGAGTTTTGTTTTTGATCCAGTTAGCCAATCTGTGTCATTTGATTGGGGAGTTAAGACTATTTCCATTGGGAGTTATTACTGAAAGCTATCGACTGATTCATTTCATGCATTATTTTTCTGTTGCTGATTCCTTTGTGTTTCCCATTTGCCTAACTGCTCACACTGCTTGATGTATTATCATGTTATGCTCATTCATATTGTTGGCCTCACTGTTTGTGTCTAGAATTTTTCCGAATAGTTTTTGTAGTGCTAGTTTGGTGGTCATGAATTCCTTAAGGCGTTCTTTGTCATGGAAAGTCCTTATTTCTCCATCAGTTTTGAAAGATAGTTTTGCAGGATACATTAATCTGTATTGACATTTTCGGCTAAGGCTTGAAAAAACTCCACTCTAAGCTCTCCTGACCTTTTAAGATTTGTATTGAGAAATCTACTATAATTTTGATAGGTTTGCCTTTATAAGTTATTTGTTGCTTTTCTCTAACAGCTTTTTAAATTCTGCCCCAGTGTTGGCTATCTGGGATGTTAACTCTGGTGTGTCGTGGGGAAGTTCTTGATCCTGGTTATTTGGGGTTCTATATGCTTCATTTAGCTTGAACTTGAATTCCTTCCCTAAACCTGGAAAATTTTCTGCTATCTTTTGTGGTGTCTTCTAGCTTTTCTTTAACTTCCATAGTTCTTAGTTTAGTTTTCCTTGAGTCATACAGCAGTTGTTGGATAGTTTCCATGGTCTCTTGTTTTTAAGGTGTGTCTGAGTATATGTTCTTCTGCCTCTACTTTATCTAATTTGGAAACTTTCTCCTCTCATTGATCATTTCTACTTAAAAGAATGAGATACTTCACAAATTTGCAGGGCATTCCTGTGCAGGCACCATGCTAAAGTTTTCTTTATCATTCCAACTTTAGTATATATGTTCCTGAAGCAAGCACAGTCCTTGTATACATATTAAACATCACTATCTGTAGCATTTGCCTCTCAACATCAGAATAGGCTGGGTTATGCAGAGTAATAACTGTGAAATCTCGGACTAAAACAATACATATTTATTTGTTGGTCATACTATCAATCCAACACTGATTCCAGAATATTCTTATTGTAATCTCCAGTGTGTGACTATAGTCTGACATGCAACATACAATGTGAAAGATTTCTCAGCCCAGTGTACAGGTTAGTATTTTAAAGAAATAAAAATAAAATGGAAAAAAATATTTTCCTTATGTATTATGCATTATATTTTGGAGAAAATATTGAAAAATTCCATTGAAATCTCTAAAGAATGAGCAATCTAATCTCCTTTATTCCCATAGAGATTGAAAGGAGTTTTTTCAAATTTTAAGAGCAGAAATGTTATATTTTCTTCTGGTTGACTATTTTAGAACTAATGGTCCTGCTTACCTACTTGACAGAATAATAAAAATTGAACAGAATTTTCCAGTTTTAGATGCTCAAAATTCCTTAACATTTCTCAAAACAAGAAATGTTACTAGACATGGGTTCAGTCCAAAGTCTAACATATTGCACAATAAAACTATTTTAACAAATTGAACAGTTAAAGTCCATATTCTTCAGTAGTCCTCTATCTGGATTCCTTACCCAGCCCGTTTAAAACCTTTGCTTGGGTTTTACTGTCTCTTCCAAAGACTTGTCTTTCTTGGAATTCCATGCAACTTGTGGGGCCTGGGGCCCCTCCATTTTGAAAGTAAAATACCATTGATTTTCACTTTAGTCTAATTGCACTTGCCCAGAGAGTATATCAAGTTTTTGGTCCAAAATTTCAATTGATGTTAAAAAAAAGTATATACACTTGTCTTGCCTCATTCCCTCCTTGGAGGATGTGATAACAAGGGTAGCAGAGCTGAGTCTACAGCAGGAAACTCCACAATTACTCAAGATACTTGGGTTCCACATGGTATTAATCACCCCCTTCTCTTTTCTTGTATTCTTCACCATGGAAACAAAACTTCATGTTTATGTTTAAATGTGAAAAAATATTAAAGTTTCAGTATTTAATAACGACTCTGATTTCTTTGCAGTCTACTCATATTTTGGTAGAATTAGCTTATAGATTTTCAACTGATTTTAAGACAAGACTTAGTCATGGAAACTAGTAATTACTAGCTACTAGTCATTGCATTTAAGGCAAAGAAAAAATGGATCCAAAATGTTTAACTATCTTCCCATATCAGAAATAGTTCACATTATCTTCAGTGATGTATTTATCAACTTGTGAGTAGACTTGTTTTGATATGGTAAAGTTAGAATGTGTAAAAAATAAAATGCATTTCTGTTTAATTGCTTCTAGGGAAATTTAATAAGATGGATATATTTAGGTTTCATTTTTCTATGAATAAACAGAGTAGTTTGTGGCATTTTCAAAATCTTACAAGACTTACATAATAAAAATAATATGATTCTACTGCTGGTGATAGAGAAGTATTAGATAAACTTAGAACTATGTGGGAAGTAAAATCCAGACCACCTGTTCCAAACACAGTTGCAGTGAAAACCTTTTGCATTAATTTACATTGACTAGGTAATAGAAAAAGAAAAATATTAATTACATAGTTCAAATAAAAGTGTTATTTAAAATTAAATTGCTTTCAGACAGCAACTGGGTCTTTAAAAAATATTACCAGTCCTTAATGTTTCAAAATGCGCCATGTCCTGGCCTTACAAATCATATTCCTGCAGCCTAAGCTACATGATTTGGAAATCAAGGAAATCGTTTTATGCACTAAGCTGCCTTCATATTTCATCTTCATAGTAATACATGGTTTTATTACTCCCATCACATTAAATGACTAAACAGTATTCAGAAAGGTAAAGTTTTATGCCCAAAGCCAAACTATTAGTAAATAAGATACCAGTATTTTAATAAATGTTGCTAATATTACTATCTATAATCTATATTACCTTAGAGCTGACTCAGTCTTAACCAACGGTGACAAATTTGTAATTTAATCTATAAACTCTTTCATCCTAATGATTTACCAGCCTGTTGAAAAGGTCAAAAGAAGAATACTTTGGGGCCAGGGATTTAGCTCAGTGGTTCCACCGCCTGCCTTGCAAGCGCAAAGACCCAAGTTCGATCCCCAGTACCAAAAAAAAAGAATACTTTGGACAATTTATTAGTGATGTCTTGTTCATGTGACATCATCAAAAATATTAATTCATTTATTAACTACCAAATTTTTTCAAATGATAATGAAATTTCTAAAAACTTCCAGATTTCATAAAAGTCATCTAATCACTTTTTCACCCTGACTCTGGTTTTGCTCTGTCATTTAGACCTAGTGCTTAAAACTTTTAATAGGGTAGTTAATTTTTGGTAAACATAACGTGCTTTACATTTTGTGTAGCTATGATTGTCATTGGTCTTATCTCCATGTGTGCTCATTAAAATGTAATATTCCTGGACAAAATATTTCTTGCAATAGGTAAGGAGCAGCAAAATAAATGAAGGCCTAATATACTGACTGAGCTAAATGTCAAAGAATATCAAAGTTGTAATTTTATAGCGGAGAGCATGTACCAGTTTGATGATATCCATATAAGTTTCTTGGCAAAGTTTCAGTATAACGACTTATAGTTCATTTCTCTGTCCAATCTTTGGGTAAATTCCACCTTTGATTTTCACTTTTTCATTAAGCAATGGCATCCCCACATCACTTTAAAGTATACACATATTTCTCTATATCTCTTCTTTATGTGAACACCTCTTCTGATCTGGGAAATCTAGTGGAGCTATCAATCAAAGTGGCTCCATCCTCTTCTCTCCCAGGCACAGCCATTGACACCCAGGTGGCCATGTGACAAAGCAGCATCGCACTGGGGGACTTCTCTCTGCTGGATAGAGCTTTGAGTCCCTGGAGTAACTCCGTAGGAAACCTGTTAAGGCCATAAAGGGAAAATATAAGAACACAGTCAAGATGAGGAAGAGGTTGAAGATTGAGAGAAAGAGGAGCTGAGTAATGCATTTGTTTATAGATTTTTTATTCCTGTCATATTTTAACTCAGTAACTGAATCTTTTTGTCTATTTAATTTAGAATTTTGTCATTTTTAACTAAAATTTTCAGTTAGTTTTCTTTTGTCATATTTTCTTATTTTGGATTTATTTTTAACTGTAGCATACAAGACTTCTGCTACTTGGGATGACAATCAATAAAATGTTGTCTTAGATTAAGAAATAATTATAATAATACTTGATATTGTTATTGCCATAATACTTATATAGCTTATTATGGCTTTGCATATGTGATCTCACTCAATCTTTATAATAATCTTATTATTTTGGAGCAATTATTATTTCACCTTTTCAAGCTGAGGTAGATGAGATACAGGGTAAGTAATAAATTTTCCCAGGATCATCCATTTGGTTAGAATAAAAAATGGAATAAAATACAGACAGTTTGGTTTTAAAGTCTATTTTCTTAAACCAATAAGAAATGTTATATTTTAAAAGATTAGGTGTATCTTCATATATGTTTAACTCCTATGTGTTACTACAAATTTTCTTTAGATTAGTGATTATCCAATGCATTTCATGGCTTCTTAAAGTATGAATTTGTACTTGGACAAAAAAGAAAGCATGAAATGATGCAGATTGTCCTTTTCATTATAAATATAAGCTTTTCTGGCAGACTTCATATGAGTCTCTGTCAATTTTTTTAAAAATGGATTTGGCAGGAAATAACTTTTAAGAGCTTATGATACATACTAGGTAGTGATACTTCTCTCTCAAAAAGAAATTTAGCAGATTTTTAAACTTAACCTAGTAATTTTTTTACATGGTGAGCAATATAGACATCTGCGAGTGGGCCTAGACATTTAACAAAAGCAAATTTATGCCTGCACCTGAAGAGGGGGTTGTAAAGAAAAATTTCTATTTGTAATTATCATGATATAGGAAGTTTTTCTGTGCTTACTAGCTTCCTGTAGCATTCTGCTGGCTAAAATTCTTCATCATAATTTAATTTTACCTTTAGCTAATCAAATCTAGGGTACCTTTGGCAGAGATCAAAGTTTGAAATATGCCCTGGAATATTTTCTTGGAACATAAAAAGCCCCTAGAAATGTGATTCCACTGTAAGTATGAAGAAGAGAGTCTCTACTTTCACATCTTATGCCATTACTGAACTGCTAGTAAAAAATATCAATCACAAGCTACAGCATCAAAGAATAGAGAATACAGTCTAGGCCAGTTTATGTTTGTGCATATCGTACAAAATCCTATGGAGTGGCTCTAAGAAGTGTGATGCCAAGCTGGGAGATTTAACTCTCATTCAGCCAAGCCAGAAGGAAACATAGCTCTAGTTCCCAGTAAGTTGGCCCCCTTGGAGAACACTGAGAATTGTACACAACAAGCAGTACAGTGTAGCAGCTCAGAGTAGTGAATTTGTAGTGAAATTGCCAAGGGTGAATATTCTCTGTCTGATCTTGGGCATTTTAATAATAATTCTTAGAGAACATATTTAATTTTACTCCTTCTCTAGTGTGTTTTTGAAACACTTAAGTAAAATAGCTCATGAAAAAGGTTAGCCTTGTGTCTAAAACATGGTAAATATTAATTACATGTTATATATGTATTAATTATATATTATGTATGTACTAATAAATCAATAATCCAAACTTTCTTTCTTATTCCATACTCAAATTCTAATTTTGAGCTATCCATGGGCCACTGAAGAGTATTTTTTATCATAAAAAATATGTGGTTTTTTTAAATAGCTAAATGGATGCACATTGAGGCCATAATCTTAAATGAAATAAATAGGACACACATGTGTAAATACGAAATAGTTTCTCTGGTGTGAAAAACTAAAAGTGTAAATAGGGATCAAAATGTATAATTGATAATGTGAAATAGGAAGAAATGTCTAAAGCAGTAGGGGAAGTGGGAGGGGGAGGGGAAAGGAAAGAAGGGAAAAGAAAAAATATGAGAAAAGGAAAAAATGGAAACAAAGTCTTTGTAAACAGGGAAGGGTGGAGGGGGTGAAGGGAGGGCATGAGAATGGGGGAAAAATAAGAAACAAGATACATCATGTAAAGATACAAGATCCCAATGATGCATGTAACTGTATTGTATACCTAAAATGTACCAACAAACTTAATGGGAAAAAAAGTGCGGTTTAGGCCAGGGATCTTTTAATTTAATACAGCCTACTTCACTGAGACTTCATCTTAGACATATGGTAATAAGGTAGGTAAATATGGTAGGCTATACAACTGAAATTGTATGAGAAAATTTTATCCTGGGAGAGCTAAAAATCATTTGTATTCAATCAAGACCATGGTCAGATCGCTGGGGTCTATTTTATGAGAATTGCAAAGCAGAGATGCAGTAACTATTTCTGTAAATATATTTTTTCTTGTGAATGCCTGTGGATCTCTGTTTTCCACTTAGAAATTTAACTTTTAATATTACTTGTCAAAGACTGTTCTGGAAAGATCAAAGAAGATATTTGCTATGCTGATTCAGGGTCATATTTTTTTCTCTAATAGTAAAAGAAATTTAAGAATTACCCAAAAGGTATGTTTTAGTGAACATTAGACAGCTATGGCTTTTTTTCCCCAAAAAGAAGACTTTATTGCTGCGGATTTCCTTGTGAATGATGACCTTGTCTGAAACGGTAAGTACTGTATGTGGAACATGTGGTACTTCCTGTTACTTGAAGTGACCTCAATGTCTTTATGAAAACTGAGACCTGCAAGGTAGCTGTAAATGGCAGCATGGTATAGTGTTGGAAATGGGTATGGCAGCAAAGAGCAGTTTGCCACAGTGGAAACAGCAGAGGTATCAATTGTCCATGAGATTTCAAAAACTATATTAAAACTTTAAGCCACTAAAACTTTGTCTGCTTTCTATCATCACCATGTGCTGGAAATTCTAAAAAATGCCTGTTGTATAATATTCCTTATGTTTGAGACACATAGGTCTCTACACCACTACTCATTCCCTGACTTGTATACCACTACTAGTAAGCATTTGGAAATATTTTATTATTAAAGTATTTATGTTACATTAAACCACTATTAGAGGCCAGCTCATACATTTTCTTTCTTCTGTAGTCTTCTGGTATAGTGTTAACATTTAATCCTTCCAAAGATATTTCTTTATTTTTAAAAATTCATGTATTGTCTTTTTTATAAAGGAAATAGATGAAAAATCATATGGGATTAATTTCTATGTCTTTGAATAGTAATGAAGTTTCCACATTTTATGTAGTTTTTCAAAGACACAAATAACCTACCAGATGAGAAAAATCAGTCACTGATTCCAAATCGTGAACAAATTTCATGGTGGTCATGGATAAAATGCTCTTCCTCTTAATCTTCTTATTGTCCCTGTGTATTTTCATGGTATTAGTAATTTCTTCTCACTGTTAGCCAGGTATAATCCATTCATGACCTAGGCTGGCCATAAGAACAATACTTGGAGTTGAGCAGATTCCCCCTCATAACATACCAACGTTTATCTTTTCTATCTTAATATTAATTTTTTGTCAGTTTTGAACTCCCCAAAATACCACTGCACAATCAGACCATAAGCCATGTGGATTCAAGTTCACTGTAAACAGCAAAAATACCAACATAACAGAGTCTTAACCGTGTCACTTGACAAGGAAATCAGAGAAAACGTTTACATGGCTATAGGTTTGTGCACAGGGAGTCTAAATTCCATCTTTCAAGGTGGGGAACTACTTTGGATTTGACAAAGATTTTGACATTATAGTTTAAGTTTGTAAATGTAGTGATCTTAGAGCCCAGTGATGCCCTGTGAGTTCAATCCTACAGACATTCCAGGGGTGAACAGCAAGTGTTTTTGAACAATGACTTTTAACACCAATGGAGGAAAATAGATCTTTCCTATTCTACTGTAATTCCAGCCACTTTATGTCACTGCACTTCACATGCAACATTTTCTAACTGATCTTGTAACTCCATATTTGTGGATCCTAGGGCAGCCTAATTCACAAATGGATAGCTTACTAGTGAACAATGGTAAGTAGACTTTAGAGCATGCAAAGCCTTTTAGCTGTTCAGATAGAAAGTAAAGCAAAAAAAAAAATGGTGATTTGGCAATATGCTTTTAATAAGACTTAGGATGGGTTGTAGCATAGGAGTGTTAGGAGATAAAATCCCAGCTCCACTATTTAATAGTTGTTTAACCCTGGCTAGGTCAGGTAAACTCTCTGGCAATCATTGTCTTCTGAAGTGGAGATAATAAAATGTCTCATTTATTTTTACCATGAATTAAGAATAAATCTTAAATTAAAGAAATAATTATAAGATTAAAAATAAATATTTGATAAAATGAACAAAATATAGCTAGATGTTGGATTTTAAAAAGCAACAATTTTCAAAACAGGGGAAATTTAAAAATATAATCAAATAACTGTGAATTGGTTGATATACCTGAGAGGGACAGACTTTGGTTAGTCAAAAACATAACGATAAATGATGAACTAAGCTTATTAAGAACTCAAAATGTGAAACATTCACATAACAGTAAAAAGGAACAAAACTATGTACAACATTTGTAAATAAATATAAGAATGGACAATTTAAATCAGGAAACAATTCACAAATAATAAAGACAATTGTTCAGTATCACTCATTTTTAGAAAGTTAAAAAAGCAAATAATGTTTTGGTTTACCAATGAAATAAGCAACAATTAAAATTACCGTGTAACAGAAGCCAGGAAGAAAATGCGTATACTGCTAAAAATGTTTGGTGAAGGGGCCAGGGGTTTAGCTCAGTGGTGCCACTGCCTGCCTCGAAAGTGCAAGGTCCTGAGTTCGATCTCCAGTTCCTCCCCCCAAAAAAATATATATATATATTTGCTGAAGAAGTGACTTTTGGGGAAGCAATCTGATTGTTCATAGAGTGTGAACATGTTCAAAGACTCAAATCCAAGAATTTCATACGAATAATTTATAGGAAAAAAGCATTAGATATGATATTGTATTCCAGCTACTAGAGATTTTAGTATAGGGTTATCTTTTTAATAAGTTACATGTAACATAATTATAAAAGCCTAATGACAGGAAGAAAATATAGTATCTTAAAAAGTATATCAATCTATTATACCTTACTTTTCTTAAAAATATTACCTGGACAAAACATAAAATGGAAAACAACAATATGTTCATAGAAACTATTTGTCAGATGGTTCCTTTTCTGTATGCCAGATACTACTTGAAGAACCTTAAAAATATTAAGCAAATTGATTTTTATTAAAACTTTTCAAAAGAGATGTTATTAATTAATTTTATATCATAGATGAGGAAGCTGTATGTATTAAAGAACTTGAACACATTATCAAAAAACTTTCCAGAAAGAAAAAAATCCAAATTAGAATGACCTACTGCAGTTCTATCAAATATTTAAGGCAGTTATGATTTCCAACAATCTATAGAGCAGTGATGAATACTCTAATTCATTTTATGAAGCTGATATAATCCTAATAATATACCTTAATTAATTAATAACTAGTAATATAATAATAAAATGCAATCAGTATTAAAAATATAAATGCAAGAATCCTTAAAATACACTTAAATGTTTTATCCCAGGAATTCAGGTTAGTTTAACTCTTAAAATCAATCAATTTAATGCACTATCTTAAGAGAATCAAGGAAAAATAATCAATGATCATTTCACTATAGTAAAAATATTTGATAAACCCATTCATAATAAAAATTTTCAAAACATAACTAGAGAAAAGTCTTTAAGTCTGCTGAATGTCATCTATGAATACCCTCATAAATTATTAATTATTTTCTTCCCAGGAATGCAAGCAAGGCAAAGATGTCCATTCTTACCTCCTTTATTAAGCATTGCGCTAGTGAGTCTAGTCATAGAAATAAATCTTGAAAAAGAAAATAAATAGATTGGAAAGAAAAAAATACATTTCTGTATTTGTTCATGGTATGATTATGTATTCAGAAGTTTCTAAGAAATCTACCTAGCAACTATTTGAACTAAGAATGAATTTAAAAAGTTATCAAATGTAAGCTAATTAAAAATAATCATATATACTTTAATATCATAATTATAATCACAAGTACTTAGAAATGAAATATTTAAAAATTCCAAATATTGAAGTGGCAAAAACTGTAAAAATATTCAGAAATAGATTTAACAAATATAAGCTCTACTGAAAATATTGCTCAGAGAAATTACATAATATATACACAAATGGAAATTTTAAAAATATAAAACAAGTTTGTGGATTGAAAAATTCCAATATTGTTAAGATGCTAATTTTCCAAAAAATGGTTCTGTAGATTCAACATATTCCCATTTATAATACAAGTTTTTGAGTTTTTTGTTACATAATTTGAAAAACTGATTCTGAAACATATAGAACAGCAAAAGGATTTAGAATTCTAAATTTAAAAATACTTGGAAAATTTATGCACCTGGACTATTGGCATTGCTACTATTAATTAGAGTATCAATATAGTGTGGTATTGAATAAGAAAGGATAAAGAGTTGATGGAGAGAGGAAAAGAGTTGATGAAGCTGAAGAGCTCAAAAACAGCTCCATTTACAAAATCATTTAATTTTCAGCAAAAGAGCGGAATCATTCCAATGGAAAAGAAAATTTTTTCAATGAATCATCTTGGAATATCTGTAAGAAACAAATGAATCTAGTTCTTCATATCATTCAATCCTAGTGGAAGAAAAAAATGGCATTTTTGCAAGATAAGGCAGTTGATTCAGTAAGGACAAATTTTCTTCTTTCCCTTAATGTCTGCAAAAAGGAAATGAGAAATAAGCCTAGGTTTCTGATGCTATGGCTTTGGCACAGGTGCACCAGAAAGAAACAGAACCTATCCTGATTGTCAAGAGAAGGTGCTACTCTGTAAGAGATGAGTTACATTTAGAAATGTCTAAATTATTATTATTATTATTATTATTATTATTATTTTAGTACCTTGTGCTTGCGAAGCAGGTGCGGTGCCACTGAGCTAAATCCCCAGCCCTCTGCTAAATTACTGATGATAGTCTTAAACTAATTCTTTCATTTTTATTAGGACGCTTGAGACATGGACCTTGTTTATTGCATTCAGTCCTTTTATGGACCACATCTCTATCAATCCATGAATTGTTTGCTCAGTCCTAGGTTAAGAGACCTACATACTATTTATGCCGAATGGGAATCTCTATAGAAAGGGCCCAGGAATTGACAAAGTGAATAAGCATATGAGGTGCTTTTTAGACGCCAATGTTTGAGGATGTGAAATCAAAGGAGACAGATATAATGACAAAAATAAGGCAAGCTCAGTCTTGGGTCAGTCTAGAAAAATGGCCTGATCTAGGGTTAGCATTTTCAGCCCTCTAACATCTGGATTGCTTTTTCTTGGCTGTGTTTCTAGTTTCTCTTATTATTTGAGAGACAAAATTCCTCTCAAACACAAAATCTCAAACATCAAATTGCTTCTCCAAAGATTTACCACTTGAAATGCAATCTCACAAGGAGAAAACTGATCAAAGGAGAATGTCAGAAAACATTAAAAATTCTTGTACATCCCTTGTCCCCAAAGGGCTCTTCCCAAGGGTGTAGAACTCAATCAAGACCAGGAAAGGGGCTATTCCCACCTCTCTCCATGCAGCACTAGATACATGGTCCTCTTTGAAAAGATACAAGGGAAAGAATGGGGGTTTACAGGAATGATTTAGGCAAAAGAAAAACAGATCCCTGATTTCCAGTTGAGACCAGTGTATAAAGAAATAATTATATTCAGTTTGAAGGACTGGATACCACGTGTCAGAATTCTAGGTGAACTTGTTTAAACATCTTTGTCTGAAGATGGGATTGGTCCATTGTCTAGGGCTGTTCTAGCTGACAAGAAATAATCTAGTATTTTGTAAATTGAGCTGTAATGAGGACCTTCTAATAAAGTTTGTACACCTGAATAAGAAAGAAGCTTGATGAGAAAGCAAATCTCCTAATACTATCATGAGAAAATGTTACTTTTTGAGAAGGAATGATTATATTTTAGCAAAGTCTAGTATTGGTAACATATATCTTAGTTACCTTTTATAACATCTAACCATTTAAATACCCTTGTCTTTTAGTAAATCTAATGATTCATTTACCAATGCTATTAAAAGACAAAAGCACAAGACTAAGATTTAAAAACAGAACAATACATCACATGATTATGAAAAAAGAGAACTTGGTATATGGTGGGCACAGCTGGCTTTCAGTTCTGTGTTTTGATTCCAATTCTAAGTTGCAGCACTCATAATTACAGCAGTGTGATTATGCCTACCTAGCCATTTGACCTCCCTAGTATTCAGGGGATAGGGTAATCACAGTGCTTTAAAAAGGGACCCAGGATATCAATTACTACTGAGGACATTAGCTATGTGAGACTTACATAGACTGTACCACAAGCTTGTTTGGAAGACGATGCCTTAATAAAAACAACGGCAGTCATGGTAGTACTATCACAACTTCACAAAGCAATTTTAATGCCAAAAATGATCTTAGGAATGGTTATTACAACCTATGTTATTTAGGTCTCTCGGCTAAAGGAACATTATAGTTTAAAGTAACTGTGACAAAGAGGCTGTGGGTTTTAGAATTATTCTCCATAATTGTCTGCCAGTTCCTCTGACAGGGTCTTTACAGTGTCTGTTGTCTAGATCAACAGCAGGAGGAAGTGAAATGCTGATTGATTTTCACTTACAACTGATGCCTGATTTGATTACAATGGGCTCTCTCTGTCTGTTGCTGTGGAATTTTATTTAATCTACAGTTGTTTGAAACAAGTAGGCTAAACAGCATGAACTTTGTGTATGTAGAAGTTTTCATTTCAGTTGCCCTGCTACAAATGAGACCTGTCTTTTATCATTTTTATTTGCCCTTTTATTTGCTAACAACATTTGGCTGTGTCTATAGTAACCAGCTAATTCATGTTAGGAAAAATAATTGAAAACATAAAAAACTATATTCACATTTCAACAAGAGTAAGCTAAATTAATGTTGTGTTTAGTATACGAAAGTAGCAAAAAACAAAATCTAAAAAAATACTATAAACATATTTGAAATTCTGATATCAAAATATTTTAAAGCTTATTTCTGTTAAATAATATTTATTGGTATATCTTACATAATTTCTTAGAATAGTAATGCATATTACTGACAATAATACTGAACTTAGCTAATAATGTATGTTAAAACAATAATAGAATGATGTGAACTCTATTATTCAGCTTTCCTGTTCCTGGGGCATATTACTCAACAACCGCAATTTAAAGAAGGAAAGGTTTAATTAGGCTTACAGTTTCAGGGAATTTAGTCCATGGTTGCCTAGCTCCAAGGCAGAAACATCATGTCAGAAGTGTATAGGGGAGCACTGATGCTTAGTACACAGTAGCTGGAAAGCAAAGGAGGGAAAGAGCACCCAGGAGGAAAGCACTGGGGACTAGCTATAGTTCCCAAGGTCACATCTCTATGACCCACCTAGGCTCACCAAAAGTGTGCTTTACTAATCCCTAGGCAGGTCCCAAGCCAATCCAAGTCAACAAGTAATCTTAACCATCACATAGACTGAGACACTACACCTGAACTATGGTGGGGAGGGGTCCCAGTGCAACTGCTCAATTCATGAATAGCAGCCAGACAATCCAAGACAGTGTTCAGATGAACAATATTCAGACAGAAAATTCAGATTAAACTCAAGCAAACACCATGAACAGATTCACACTAAATGCTAGGAACATTATCTAGCAACAATTCTCAATTTGAAATTCACTTATATTTGCTTGAAGAACTTTAAAAGACAACACAGATTACTGAGGCTCCACCAAACAAGATAAATTAGCATCTTTGGCTTGGAGTTTTAACTTTTTTGTTTCTTTGTTTTAACTTTTTATTTTGAGACAATTGTGTATTAATATGCAAATATTAGATATAATACCAAAGGGATCTCATATACCCTTAACCCAATTTCTACCAGTGGTAACATTTTATGCAACTATATATAGTTGAATACCTTCACCAGGAAATTGACACTGATATAATTCATGTGTCAAATCATTCATATTTCGCCAATTTTTCATATACTTATTCTTATGTATTTGTATGTATTTACTTCTATGTAAATTATCTCATATGTAGATTTGTGTGGCAGCCACCAGAGTCTCAATTCCTAACTGTTCCATCGCAAAGATCCCTTATGCTACCCTTTTTATACTCGTAATCACCTCCTTTCCTTTCTCAGCAGCATCTGGCAACTATTCCCCACCTCTCTAATTATGTCATGAAGAATGTTATATAATTAGAATTAAAGAGTGTGTAATTATATTTGGGTTCCCTAGAGGAACAGAAGAAATATAAAATACATGTGCAATTACACAAAGGGATTTATGAGATAGGCTTATGGGCTCGGATGTGGAAGAGCCATGATGGCTGTCTGCCGGATCAGAAGTAGAGGAATCCAAAATGTGGTCTGTGCACAGGAGAATTAGAGGATCCAGTGGCAGTCCAACGTTGAAGGCCTGGAAACTCACTGTAGAATCACTGTAGGTGCTCGTCTGAGTTCGAAGACTGGCACGACTGGAGATCAGAGTCCAAATGCAGTGGCGAAGACTGGAGTTCTCCCTAAAAGGGAACACTTCCTTCTTCTTTCCCTTTTTATTTCATCCAGGCTACGAGCTTATTGGGTGGTGCTGCACCCATCTGAGGTGAGTTTCCCTGCTAAGTTTTCTAGGCCACAGGTCAGTCTTTCAGATATGCGCAGAATTTTACTAATCCGCTAGGCAGTTCTTCCTGAAGTCAACTTGATGTAGTATAATCAGTGATCACTGTAATCTTTTGGAATTTATGCAGGTTGTATGTATGCTAATCGATAGTTTGTTCATAGTGCATTATGTTTAATAGTATGTTTAATCATTCACCCATTGAAGAACATTTGGATTGTTTTCAGGTTTTTTAATCTCACAAGTAAAACTGGTATAATTGTATGTGCACAGCTTTTTGTATGCTTATGTTTTCATTTTAAGGGATGAATACCCAAGTATATAATGGCTGGACTACCTGATCTTTGCAGTCTTAGGTTTATAAGAGACTTTCAACTTGTTTTCCAGAGCATCGTACCATATTATATCAGTCATCAATGTATGGTGACCAAGTATCTTCATGTGCTTCTTTGCATCTCTTCATGGAACTATGTGTTTACATTTTTAAATAGATTTTGGTCCTTCTATTGGTGACCACATAGAGTTTTTTCTAGAGCAATTTCTTTTTTATGTGTAGTTTACAAATATTTTCTCCAAGTCGATGTATTCACTTTTCTACCTCTTTACAGAATTTTATACATAGTGAGAGAAGCTTTTAATTTTGATAAAGTTTGGTTTGTCATGTTTTCCTCTTATGGATCATGCTTTTGGTATCAAATCCAAGTATTCTTTATATATTCTTAATCCTTAGAGTGTCTTTTAACTTTTCCTAATAGTTTTATTTTTTTCCATGATTCATTTTATGATAATGTTAGTTTGAAATGTGGGGGATTAGGTCAGGCCTTATATTTTGCCTCTGGATATCCAATTACTCCAGCATCGATTGCTGAAATGTTGTCTATCTTTCAGGGACTTATTTTAGTACCTTTGTCAAAAATGTCACGAAATTGTTGGGCTGTTTGTGTGGCTCTATTTTTGAACTCTCCTATACTCATAAAATGAGTTTTGAAGTTCTTTCTTCTATTTTATGAAAGAGTTTAACAAAGATTGGATTTTCCTGTATGTTTGGTGAAATTTGTCTGTGAGCTCACCTGGTCCTGGGGTTGTCTTTGTTAGAAAGATTTTGATTACTAATTCAATGTCATATTTTATTACTCTGTACATGTTTTCTATTTCTTCTTGAGTCAGTTCTGCTAGATTGCATGTTTCTAATAATTTATTCATTTCTTTTGTGTTCCTCAATTTGTTAGTGTATTATGGGTTGTAATAATCCCTTATGATCTTTTTATTATTCAGTCATCTGTTTTAATGTCTTCCATTCGTCTCTGGTTTTGTTTATGTGTAAGGGTTTGTCAATTTTGTTTATCTTTTAAAAAAACAAAATAACTCTAGCCAGGTAAGGTGGTATATGCCTGTAATCCCAGTTACTTGGGAGTCTGAGGCAAGAGAAACATAAATTTGAGGCCAGCACAGGTAACTTATCAAGAAACTGTCTCAAAATTTAAAAAAATAAAATTGGAAGGGATGGAGATGTAGCTCAGGGATAAGTTCCCTGAGTTCAGGCCCCAGCGCTGCAAGAATAAAAACAAGTAACTATCTCCCAAAATAAAACAACCAAACAAAAACAAAAATAAAAAAACCCCAACTCTTAGGTTAGTTGAGTTTTTATTGATTTTTCCTGCTCAAATCTGTAATAATTTCTTCCTTCCTTTGTGCTTACTCCCCCTCCAAGTTCTTGAAGTATAAAAATAGATTGTTTATTGAAGTTATTTCTTCCTTTTTTTTTTGTACCAGAGATCGAACTCAGGACCTTGCACTTGGGAGGCAGGTGGTGGCACCACTGAGCTAAATCCCAGGCCCTCATTCTTTTTAAAATATACTTTTATTATTATTGTCTTGCTTTATCCACATGTTTTGTTAAATTATTTTCATTTTTGTCTCAATTTTTTAAAAAAATTCATTTTGATATCCTGTTTGTTCTAATAGCTGTGCAATAGTGCTTTCAGTGTGCATATATTTGTGAATCTTCCATTTACAGTTACTGATTTTTGACTTCTTATTGTATTTTGAAAAGTTATTTGAAATTATTTCAGTTTTATTAAATATAATAAGATTTGTTTTGTGACCTAAAATGTAATCTTTTCTGGAGAAAGATCTGTGTTTGCTTGAGAACACATGTTTTCCTCTGCTATTGAGAGTAAGTTCTGTACATGTCATGGGGTGCATTGTATTAGTTCTGTTACTTATTGATTCTAGCACTAGACGATATACATTCCTACTGTGTTGATATGTATTTCTACTTTTAGATCTGTCTATATTTTCTCTATCCATAAACATGTTTTAATGTTTTATGCATGCATAATTGTTTTATCTTTGTTGGATCAGTACCCGTACCCTTATACAAAGACCTCTGTCTTTTGTGACTGTTTTTCACAAAGATCTATTATGTCTGATACGTGCACACTCACTACTGATATCATTTGGCTACCATTTACATGCAATATCTCCCTTCACTCCTTCACTTTCAGATTATATGTATCCTTAAATGTATAGCAAGTCTCTTGTACACACCATAGAATGGTTGGGTTATTTATTTATTTATTTATTTAGCCATACTGGGGATTGAACTCAGGGCCTTGCACTCCTGAGGCAGGCAAGGTGCCACTGAGCTATATCCCCAGCCAGGTCTTGTTTTTAAACCAAGCAACTTGTCCATGTCAAAAAATTTATGCCATTTATATCTAAAGTAGTTATTAATAGGTATGGGTTTATAATGTCCAGTTTATTAATATTTTTCATATTTGTAGGGTTTTTTTTGTTCTTTTCTCCTCTTGTTATCTTTCTGGTTGAGTTGATGATTTTTTTGATAGTGGTCTGCATTGGTTCTTCTTTATATTTTATTTATATAACATACTTTTGTTTTTTCTGTTTTTGATTATTAAGGTAGTCGCATTGAACATATGAGTCACAAAAGTCTATTTTAAACTAATAGTGTTTTAAATTCAATCAAATATGCAAAGACTACACCTTCTCTACATTTTATGTAATTGATGCCAGATTATGTTTCTTTCTGTATTATTATCCATTAATAAATTTCTGTGGTTATAGCAATTTTCACCTTTTCTATTTTAATTTGTATGAGCTATGATGACAAAATACCATGTGTGTCTTTAAAAGAATTTCAGTAAATGAGACATCGCTATTAATCTCCCTCAAAGTACTCCTTCTGCCTTCAAATACACATAGCTTGTCAATCTTGCCACTTTCTGAAGAAGATCTGGAAAGTCTTTTCCTGTGAGTGTCTTTAGTCGCATGGTCATGGCTGCCTTGATGTTCTGAGTCCATGCACATTTTGACTTTGGGGAAGAGTCAGAAGTTACATGGTAACAGATCCTGCGAATAAGGAGGGTTAGGAGACAATATAATATCTTCATGAGCCTACATTTTCGTTGAATGGTAATTGGCAGCAACTTTTACCATGTTTTTTATCACACCTGTTAATGATGTCAGCCCACAAAAATGTAATTCCAGAACTGCTTCAGGAAGTTCCAAGAACAATGGAATAAGTGTGTGTCATATTACAATGTGGTTTTTACTGTAATAAAGTATTTTTAAACACTCATGGTAGTTTTCAATCACCCCTTACACATTTTTGTTAAATGTGTTTTATGTGCCAACATTATAATAGTATACTATTTTCTGTTTCTTTTTGTGTGTATCTTTAGCAGTGAGATTTACACTTTGATATGCTTTCACATTGTTTAATGATTTTGCTTTCACTTGAACTCCTTTTGCACTGCCTATAAGGTAGATCTAGTGGTGATGAATTCCTTCAGTTTTTGTTTGTTTGAAAAGTTTTTATCTGTTTCTTCATTCTTAAGTGACAGTTTTTCTGGGTAAGCATTCTTGGCTGTCAGATTTTCTTTTAATACTTTGTATATGTCATTTCACTCTCTCCTGGTGGCAGGTTTTCTGTTGAAAAGTCAAGTGATAGCCTTATAGAGATTCTCTTGTATATGACAAGGTATTTTTTCATTGCAAATTTCTCTCTTCAGCTTTTGATATTTTAATTATAATATATCTCACTGTAGGCCTTTCTGACTGCAACCTGTTTGGAGAATTTTGAGTTTCACAAATCAAAGCATCCATAACTCCCAAGTGGTTTTGTAGAGTTCTAAGCCATTATTTCTTTGCATATCTTTCTGCTTTTTTCTCTATTTCATAGTGCATGAATTATTTTGTTAGGTGGTATTTTATAAGTTGTATATACTTTTTTTCATTTTATTTCTCTCTTTGGATTATTTCAAATAAATTGTTTTTGAGTTTGCTGATTCTTCTGCATAACTAAGTCTGCATTTAGTGATCTGTATTGGAAATTTCAGTTTAGTTACTGCATTCTTCAGCTCCAGTATTTCTACAGGTTATTTTTTTGGTGTTCAATTTTTTTGTTCTATTTTTTAAAAATTAGCCTTCTAATTTTGTTCATATAGTTTTTACCAACTTCATTATTTGTCTACGTTCTCTCATAGCTCACTGATCCATGGGAAGCAGAGTGTGGATCTCTACGTTTTTATGATGGGTAAGTGGAATTATACCATACCTTTGGTGGTATCTTATTTGCTTGATTCTTCACTATTGATTTGTATATCCTTACATTGGTGTTTATGCCTTTGAAGAAGCCAACAAGACTTCTAATTTTCATATACTGGTTTCGGCTGATAAAGATCTTCTCCTGCTGGGTCCTGGGCTCATGGGAGTACTTCTTGGATCCAAAGCAGGGGTGCATGGAGCAAACTTTGTATCTTCAGATAGGTTTATTACCTAGGATATGCAGGATTTCTCCTGTGTCCCTAAGGGTGTGGGGCTGGTGGCAAAACTACAAACAGCAAGGCTAGAGCTGAGTGCACAGCGGAATGGACTGTACGTGAGTCTGTAGCTGGAACTATGATTGATGAGCCTGCCATGGGCATGGGCTTGCCTTCTCAAAGAAGCTATCCTTGGTTTTGGCCTCCACCAGTGTTTCTCAACCTCCTACCTAAAACCCAAGACTTCCACCAAGGCACTTTTGTCTAATGATGGTTGCAAAATCTTGTCCCTGTGGGGTTAAAAAAGGGCTGGATACCTCTTATTCTACATTCTTGCTGACATCACTTCCAACATTGGTATTTGAAAACTTTTCTGATCATTTTAATGTATAACCAGTCTAAACTGGAGATTCCTTTTGTGAGTTAAAGGATAGATGTTATAGGAGACCAGTCAATCAGGTGGGTGCTTAGAGTAACCCAAATCCTAGAAGAGACTGAAACACATATACATGTACAAGAATGAATACATATTATTTTGCAGGATATTCTTTTCAGTGAACAATTTTTTCATGGGCTTTTTTACATTTAAGTGACACAAATCCTTTTCATTCTATTAGAATATAAAAAATATTACATAATGTATTCAAGTTTTCACTTCTGCTATTTCTGGATGCATATAAGGTTTTCATATTCTAAACATGTTACTATGTATTGTTGTTTAGGTGTAAGGAATTCAAATGGCTTGTGCAAGTTTTCAGTGGCTACCAGACATCTTAACAAATCTGTCTACATGCTCAAGATTATAAGATTAATGTAGGTCACATTAAGTGTCATATTTCATTAGAGTAGGAAATATAGAATACAGAAAAGAAAGCCCAATTTTCTAGGAGGAAAATAAGATATTTTCCTTCACTGAGATTTACAACACCCAGGGATACCCAAATTATGGCTTCTTACTATCTATATACTACCAATCTAGAAGGATTTCAGAAATGATTGTAATAAATTGTTTATGATAAACAACTCACAACTTAGCCTTGTAACACTGCTGACATTTTACCTTTATCACATTTTCTGTGCAAGACAGATATTTTGTTAATTCAATATTCACCCTCATGCAGAAAGGAATAAGTTTTGTTAACTTTATAGATAGAATGCTATATTTGATAAAATCCACCAAATTTTACTATAAAAAACTTTGAATCAAATTTACTTTCAAATAAAGATTAATGATAGTGTTATTCTCCTAATATCATCAATGTATAACAATGTATATATTTTAAATATTTCCATTATTTCATTGATTTTATTTGATCATGAAAAATTATGAAAATATCTGTTAGCTGAAATTTTTTTAAGAATTTATACTCTCATT
The DNA here is from genome assembly GCF_053883595.1 of Heterocephalus glaber. Classification (NCBI taxonomy): domain Eukaryota; kingdom Metazoa; phylum Chordata; class Mammalia; order Rodentia; family Bathyergidae; genus Heterocephalus; species Heterocephalus glaber. The sequence goes on along the minus strand of NW_028258156.1, from coordinate 16,204,825 downwards.
TAATATTTTTCTTATTTATTTAGAGCAGTTTTTGTGTTTTAAGTAGGTCATAGTTTTTCCATCATAAATGAGTGTATATATTCGCCACACATTCATCATTTACCTTTTTTTTTGGTACTGGGGATTGAATTCAGGACCTCGCATTTGCCAGGCAGGCACTGTGCTACTGAGCTAAATCCCCAACCCTTCATCATTTACCTTTTTTAACACTATATCTGGTCAAAAAGAAGGTAAAGCTAAATATAAAGTATGGTCAAATATGCCAACCTTTTCTTTATGACTTCGGAAATTTGTATTCGGATGATGAGTTTTCTCATCCAAGTTTCTAAACATATTTACAATAGCTTCTATTGGAGTTTTTATCTTTTATGTAGAGACTATTTATTGTTTCACTGATCCCTTTGAGGGAATTTTGCTTCAATTTTGTAGCTGCAAAAGTTGACTAGGGCATTGCTCTACTTCTCTTCCTGGCACCAGACTCTCCCTGGGAGTTCCCTAAGGCAGGTCCCCCATTTAATTAGAGCTCCTCAGCTTGTTCCTGAGAATTGTATCCCTGCACAGCAGGGGTAGAGTGCTTTAATTAATTACCTTGCCAATTGCCCCAGGGGCTGCCTTGGCTCCCAAGCTAGACCTTTTGTGATCCTGGGAGGTTTTGGGTGTTCTATTTGGAAAACCTTCTTTTTTCAGAAGTTCCTATTGAGTTGTCACTTGCTCACCTCTGTGGGGTTTCCTTTCCAATTAAATCCCATTTGTTTTATGTATTTAAGAAATTCTCCTTGTCCTCGGAAGGAATCCTTCCAGTTTTTCTAGGATTAGTTTTTCTGTAATATCAAAGACTTTTGGGGGAGAAAGCAAATTAAAACTTATGTGAGTCAACTTGACCTAGAAATGAATGATAGATTTTTTTTAAATATTGAATTTTAAAGCTCAATATAAGTGCTTAATTGCTAATGGGATTAGCATTCAAAAATTATATTGTATGTATGCATTACAATTGTAATGCATTAGTTACAGTTGTAATATATTAATTACAATTGTAATTGTATGCATTGATACATACAATGTAGGTTTGATGTGCAAGGATAATTCTTGTCACACATTTTTCTTTTTTTTTGGTACCAGGGATTGAACTCGTGACCTTGAGCTTGTGAGGCCAGCAGGCACTGGAACCACTGAGCTAAATCCCTGGCCCTCTTGTCACACATTTAAAATAACCTTTTACATTTTCAAACTTCCAGTTGAGTCAAAATAATTAATTCATTTAATATTGGATTTGAAGAAAAAGTTTCAGTCCTGAATATGATTACCTAATAAAGGTAAAGAACTTAATTATTAATAGTAACATTTTAAAAGGTTGCCAGAGGCATGATTAAATGAAATTATTTTTCAAAAACTACAGATTTTGAATGAAAGCATAATTTAATATGTCTTAGAATAACAATTTGAGATCTATCTTGAGAAAAAACTCAATTCTGAACTATTAATCTGTGTCTCACATCTGCAGTGATACTAGCTGACAACCTGGTGGCACAGATAACTGGCAGGAAGCAATGGAAGCTCATTCCATAGAAGTTAAGCCAGGGACCTGGAGTAACTTTGTTGGGAACTGTTATGTTTAGATCTAAAAAGTTCCCCAAGTTTTAAGTTCAGAGGTAGGGCCTGGTCAAAGGGATGGGTCACTGGAGGGTGACTTGGAAGGGTGTATGCTCAACCCTGGCTCCTTCCTCACTTTCTGCTTCCTGGCAGCCATGTGCTGAATAGCTTTCCTCCATCTTCTTGTTCTGCCATTCCCTGTGGGCCATGGAACCAGCCAACCAGAGATGGAACTCACTGAAACTCTGAACCCAAATTAACCTCTTCTCCTTTAAATTGTGAATATTGGATATTTTATCCCAGAGAAAGGAAAGTGACTAATACATAAACCAATGACATAGCAGCAAGGAGATTCTCATGAGTCACTTGGGGAGTTCTGGAAGGAATGGGCCTTTGTACAATAACAGTAAATGCATCAACATTGACAATGGTCAAAAAGCCAAAACAAGAAAGAGAAAATATCAGAAAGATCCCAGTTTAGAAAATTTCAATGCATACACATTACTGACATACAGGACTTGGCAAGATCCCAAATTAAAAATTAGGCATTACATTAGACAAACATGTAAAATGCTTATTTGACTTCCTTGTGATTATGTCTATATGTATGTATATGTATATATATATATATGAAATTTAATTCTGTTAAAGCTAGAAATATTCACTGGTGTGTAGATAATTACATCATGAGACTTAAGTTAAAAAAGCCAGAGGCCAGGGGCACCACACTTATAGCAATGCTTATTATGTTTGAAGTTAAAATTTACATGACAAATTTTATATTAATGGTATCTACACAAACATTAATACTTGTGTCAGGAAAGTGAATCAATTCATTAAAAATATCATATTGACTTTTATTCTATCAATTTTTGGATGTAATAATATTTTGGCATATAGGTCAAATGGTATGGAATCAGATACACCTGCAACAAATCTTGCTCTCTTTTCTTCTCTTGGGATAGATGTTCACAGAGTCATGTACAGATATTGAATTGAATTAATTTAAGGTAATAAATATGTAGCATGTTCCCAGGAGGAATAAGCTTTGTGCTTGGTTTGTGTTTTGGGGAATACAACCTTCAAAGCACAAAACCTGCATTGAAAGATTTATAACCTAAGTGGAGAGAAAAATATATAGAGAGAATAAACCACAAAAACAAAAGAAATATGAGGAGTGCACATAAAAAGTAAAGAGAAACTGAAAGTTTCTTTAAAAATCTGTACCAAAGAGCTGGCATTTTTACTTAGTTCCTCAAGAAGGAAAATGATTTCAAGAAGTCAATCTACTGAGATGGTAAAGAAGGGAAAATGAAGGAAGACCATGACTCAGAGAGACTTTCCCATGAGAAATCGTGCCACACAGTGTTAGCAGAGTAAGTGTTAGCAGAGTGTCCTTGGGAGTGGGTGTAAGTGAGGGGCTAGTTTATAGAAATTACATCAAACAGTGTGTATGTTTCAATCCGACCTTGACTGCCCTTTAAGGATTTAAGATAAAATATTTTCAAAGACAAAACATAAAAAATTATTTTTTAGGTAAGTATCAAGCATTTTCTTGCAAATGAGGCTAAAATGGAATATTTACATCTTCAAATTATAAGCAGTGCTGTACTCTGTAATTTTCCTGCATCTAACCTGAATTAATAATTCAGAGGTGTTTGTAGGGAGGTTTTTACTAGGGATAACACTGTTCCTCTCTTCCCATCTCGCATACTTACATTTAAATTGCTACTTATAATGCAATATTTTCTACTATGAAACAGTAAATATTTTCATGCACTCACTATTCTTTCATTTCATTATTATATATTACTTTAAAGTTAAAAAATGAATTTAAATGTATAAATATTTTATTACTTACCAAATATATGCTTTAAGATTTTCTAAGGAGAAAATACAAACTTTCATTTAACTAGCAATTTTTCACTATTTTACTACCAACATTTTCAGTGTTGGTATTTTAGTGTGTGTGTGTGTGTGTGTGTGTGTGTGTGTGTTATATGCCTATATGTAAAAAGTAATTTGTAAATATGCCAGGTGTGAAATGTTATCAGGAATCTAATTTATTGAGTTCATTGGGGAATCTTTGCTTGGTGACTGATACTACTGCAGCTATTCAAAAAATATGCGTTGAACAAAGTAAATATATACAGTAAGAATGCTTCTGTTTTGTAAAACATTAAGAATATAAAATTTTCAACCCCTCCAGTCCTCCCTATTTACAAAGATTTTGTTCCTATTTTTCCATTTTCTCATATTAATCCCATTCCCTTCTATCCTTTAAAAAAGGAAACTGAAATCACATACAATTCCAATGTAGAGGTGAGCACAAGTAACTCTTTATTGAATATCCTTCCTATTATATCTCCAACTGTACTTATGATATTCATAACTTCATTTAAGCCTAAGAATCTAATAGATGAAATGCTATTCTGTGACATCTTTATGGCTTAATAAGTATTCCAATGTAAGAAAACTTTAATTGTGTTAATTTTATTATGGTAAATGTTATTTTTATTTTAGAAATTTTTTTGTTTAATGGAAATGGCTTAAGAAATGTATATTGTGACTGTTTATTTTCTGATGAAGAATTTTAACTAATACCACAAGTGTATTTTATTAATGTTTGGTTATTGACATATTTATTCATAAATCTTACTGAAACATTATTGTAGGTGCCAGAGATTCTAAGTTGAATACTTAATCAGAAGCAGACTACACTGACATATTTGAAGAGCTTAACTTTTCCTTTTTCCCCCATCAGACACAATCTATAGCCAAAATATGAGGGGCAAATAAAGTTCAAATGTTTTCCTTAAAATTTATTATTTGCAAAGGAAACTATTTGTGCTCACTGAGGGACTTGGTGTGGAATATTTTCCTTTATTTTTATATGCCCTAGTGTAATAGCAAAAGTATAATAACAAAACTCATAAAATACTTTCAAAAGAGAAGTGTTTTATTCTATCTGTGTCTTTGTTATTTCTCTCTTCTCTGGGGACACAATACCCAATATCCAGCACTTAAGGAGGAAGGGTTTATTTTGTCTCACAGTTGTAGAGGTTTCAGTCCATGGTCCTCTGGCACCAAGGCACGGTGGCATGGCAGAGGGCATGGCAGAGGAGGATGCTCATGGTATGGTGGACAGGAAGCAGGATCTGAAGGAAGGGGCCAGGAAGGGAGATGCCCCCTTCCAGGCCACACCCCCAGTGACCTTCCCTTCTGCCCAGGCTTCCCCCCAGTATCACAGTTCGCTCTGAACTTACCAGTGGACTAATACATGATGATTCATGATCTGGCCCCCATGATCCAATTACCTCTCAAAAGCCCCAGCTATGGGTCCATGATGGGATATCTACATGTAAACCATAACAGCTTGTATTATGGTGTTATTGCTTTTGGATTATTAACAGAAAACTTTAAAAGGTTTATAAGATATTCATTAAATTACTTGGTGGCAAAACAGAGTTCTGAAGGTATATCTTCCAAAAATATTTTTTTCAACAAATAAGATTGCCTAAATTAAGAAAAAAATATTTAAAATAGAGCATACTGTGTTCTCAATAATTTGGGTAATCAGAAATTATAATTATAAAAGGAAAGAAGGGAAAGGAAAAATTATGAGAAAAGGAAAAAATGGAAACAGAGTCTTTATAAATAGGGAAGAATGGAGGGGGTAAAGGGAGCACAGGGAATGGGGAAAAAATAAGAACCAATATACATCATGTACAGGTACAAACAACCAATGATATATTTAAACGTATTGTATACCTAAAATGTACCAATAAAAGAATTTGAGCAAAAAAAAAAGAAATTATAATTATAAATGTTGTAAAGACTAAAAATGAAAGTAGTCAATTTTATCTGAAGCTGGGCATGGTGGTACATGCCTGTAACCCCAGCATTTGAGAGGCTGAGGCAGGAAGATTGCCGCAAGTTAGTTTGAGCCCCATTTGGGCTACATAAAGTTCAAGGCCAGCCTGAACTACATAGCAAGACCATGCTTCAAGAACAAAACAGGGCTGGGGATTTAGCTCAGTGGTGCTGCCGCCTGCCTCGCAAGTGCAAGGTCCTGAGTTTGATCCCTGATAGAAAAAAACCCAAAACTTTGTTGTATTCTTTTTTTATTTCTTGGTACCAGGGATTGAACTTGGGTTCTTCCACTAAACTTTGTTGTAGTCTATACTTAAATTTAGGGTACAAGATTTCTAATAAAGTAGTGATTTATTCATCTTTTTTTCTCCTTCAGAGACTTAAAGTACTATTTTTAAAAAACTAAAACTAGCTTCCCTGTATCATCTGTGTCCTACCTCATAGGAGGTCTTGTGAGCTCATAACTATGAAGAGCTTAGGCCTGGGTCTGCAGAAATCCTCTTTCTTTCTATGAGTGCAATAAATGCTGAGTCAGTTTCATGCATCACCTACTTTATTCCTCCCAAATTTCTTGGAAGGTAAATGTGGAAGGAAAAATGGAAGCATGGTGCTTACCGAATGTCACATGGTTACAAGGGGCAACAGCTGAGATAGGATCCCAGCCTCATCTAATTCTAAAACCTGAAATTTGTCTTTCATTCACAGCAGCTGTGTCTCAGGAAACCATGATTTCATCGTAAATAGTAGCATTTCATGTAGATTTTGACAGCAAGATAATTTTCGCTCTGCAGAGGAATGGTGTTATAGGCTGAGAAAACACAGTGAAGAGAATGACTAAGATTTCCAGTCATCTGTACCTCTGTCTTTGTCTCATGTCTTTAGTAGAGCAGCTATTCAATAACCAGTGGCTTGGAAAATTTCAAACTCCTCTCAGCCTGGTGTGCCTAGTACCTCTAGTTCTCTCATTCTCTGACTGAGCTATCTTCTAGTACAAACTAAATTATCCTTGATTTCTTCCCCCTCCATTTCCTCTTCTCCTTAGTCAGCTATTCAACCTTATTTTAAAAAGCCTCTTTTCATTCTGTCCCCTTTTCGTCATGACTGCTGTCACTAAGAGGCCAAACTGTGTCATATCTTAGGCTCACTCTCCTAACCCTCTCCTAACTTTGCTAAGCTTATTTTCCCATTTTTAACCATGAGTTTGCGCACTCATAGTTTGGATTCTACCAGTCTCTTTAAAAATCACTACCTAAAAATGAAATATAGCACAAAGGTGGCAGATAATGCGCTTCAGGCACAGATGTAATACACAATTCTTTTTTTTTTTGGTATATCCTTTTATTGGTACATTTTAGGTGTACAACATAATGACATTCATCATTTGAGGTATTCACCTTTACATACTCTCTTGGTTCTTATTTTTCCCCCTTCTCCTACCCTCCCTTCAACCCCTCCAACCCTCCCTATTTACAAAGACTTTGTTTCCATTTTTTCGTTTTCTCATATTGATTCCATTCCCCTCTTTCCTTTCCCCTACCCCTCCCACTTCCCCCTCCCCTTTGCCCCTTTTCTTCCTTATTTCACATTATCTATTATACCTTTTAGTCCTTGTTTACACTTTCAGTTTCTCACACTAGAGAAACTATTCAATATTTACACGTGTGTCCTATTTATTTCACTTAAGAGTATCATCTCAATGTGCATCCATTTAGCAATAAATGTCTCTAAGACTAGACCTATATCTCTCACCATGCACTAATCTAAAATAGAAATGGATTAAAGATCTAAATATTAAAATAGAAACGTTGAACCTCCTGGAACAGAGGTTAGGTAGAACTCTTGAAGACATCGGTGTAGGAAAATATTTTATGAACAAAACCTCAGTTGTCCGTGAACTAGCACAATTAACAAGTGGGATCTCTTCTTATTAAAAAGCTTCAGCACAGCAAGAGAAACCACCAGCAGTGTGAAGAGACAACCCACAATGTGGGAAAAAATTTTCAGCAGTGGTGCCTCAGACAAAGGTCTACTATAATACACAATTCTTACTTCCTATGTGGCGACTGATAAAAATTCTTCCACACTACTATTTATGCAATGACTTTGTTCCACCATTTCTCTGAGTTGTGTTCATTCTCTCCATCCCCTTGGAGTGCCCTCCCCATTTTGTACACCTGGAAAAGGCTTTCATATATCTCAATTGCAAGCCTAAGTGCCTATGAGTTTTTACTGGGCCCTGTCAATTCTTTATGGCCTGTTGAAAGAATACTTTCCTACTTTGTGTGAATGCACTATCGAATATTTATCACCCTTAGAGCATCTGGGAACATCATCTCTTTTTGTCTCATTCCCAGTTGACTGAGTTTTTGTGAACAGTGATTAAATTTAAATAATTAATACTATTATAAAAACTTCAGTTTATGACACAATACCTTATACGTCATATACAGTCCATAAATAGCTGTGGTTTAAGCTATTTTATGTATAGAAAAGGGTAATATTTTATACAAAAATAAAAAGGAATAATTTGAAATCCTGACTTCTAGTGTAATAAATCAAACAAAGTTTAATATTAAATTCTCTTCAGAGGGAGGTGCTTTGCTTTCCCAAAATAACTTTCTTTGCAGAAGTTTGAAGGCAGGGTGTGTATGTTTCTGTTTTTGTCTTCCAACACTTCATTGCTGCCTATGAGCTAATAGTTTGTCCTGAGTGCTTTCTAATTAAAGTTTTAATGTGTTCAGAATACTCTTTAACTTATGGAAATAGCATCTCACACTTTCTTGTTTATACATTTTTAGCAGCACTAGTTTAAGTAAACACTATTTAAAGTCAATCTGGGTGGACTAGAATCAATGAAACAGAAGAACTTAATCCAAGAGCAAAAGCAAAGCTTTATTGTCCTAAGCATTGTCATAACAGAATACTGCTTTTTTTTTTTGGTACAGGGGATTGAACCAGAATTTTGCTTTTTATAGAGGATTACGATAACTGAAACTTTACAAGATGTTAAGGGATAACCACCACCAAAAATGACAATAGTGGCAATAACAAAAGCATTGGAGATAGAGAACTGCCTATAAACAAACACTTTCAAAACATATTTTAATATGAAATCCCAAAGCTCACCTTTAAAATTGTAAATCTTGTTATATAATATTTCTCACCCTCTTCCACAAATGATGTTGAGTCTTGCTCGAAATTGCAGTTGCACCTTAGAATTTGATTAATTTCAGAAGAAAAAAGACAAGAATTCTGAAGACCTTCCTGTTGTTCAGTCAGATCATATATGGTAATAAATATTAAATATATATTGCGTGCCAAGAACTTTGCAAAGCACCAGTATCAAGTAGTACACAACAGGCCTCATTAACCAGGAAGAAATACAAGTAAACAACTATAGTGCTGCACAATAAAAGCTCCATAAAGGTAGATTCAACGCCCCTGAGGAGGTATTGTCAAATCATACAATTTCTGATGGAGTGATGTCAAATTGTTTGAGCATATACCCCTGGCTCATCTTAACAAATTTTGAAATTTATACACACACACACACACACACACACACATACACACACACACACAATCATTTACCTCTCAAAATCTTTAGATTATAACTGCATAAATAATGAGATAAATTGATGACATGAATGTTATACTATTGAACAAAATACTTAAGTATATTATAAGCAGTATTAACATTTTTTTCCAGGATGTGAATTCCATTCACTTCCAACCTAAGAGGTCAAGGAACTTCCCAGAGTTTAGGGTAAAGTGGATTCATATATCACTCTTGCAGAGGTGTTTGGAGGCAGCACACCCAGGTCACAGAGCTGGCTCTGCAGTATTTTTCAAGATACCAAGTTCAATGACTTCATCATATCAATAATACTGAATTGGCCATAGTGATGGCAAACAAATGCTATGAATCAGTCTCTCTCCATCTCTGTCTCTCTCTGTCTCTCTCTTTCTCTCTGTCTCTGACTCTGCCTCTCTCTCTCATCCCCCCTCCCCTCTTCCAAGAGCTGGTCTGCTTGCAAGGTACTGCCCACGTATGATGCCTCTCTATCAGTGTAAGAGTTGGGTATCTTCTCTCAGAAAACTTTTCTACTGCTTTTTGATTAGAAATGTCCCTTTTTCTGTTCAATTTGAGTATCTTTCCCTCTTACTAAGAAAATATTTAATTCCTCCCATGTAAAGATTGATTTCATTGAATCGAGTTTAATCCTTGATGCCTGTGTAAGTTAAGGTTCATCATCCACACCCTATTTATCACTATTCCATTATTGCCCAAAGTTAGAATGTAACACCAGTGAATCTAATATTGAATACTTTCTTTCTTATAATGCTTCATAACATTTCATCAATTATCCTGGCAAAGCAACCTTGCCAATGTGACTATTGTTACTTTGAACTATTTTTACTTTTATTAGCTTTTTACAAAAATCACAAACCAGATTGTTTCAAGAACTCTGGACTAATTTCAATAATCATTCTATTAGTATCTAATTACATGGAGTTAGTGATTGGTAAGTACATCATTGACAACTCCTGTCAAACAAAGTACTTTAGGTTTATTTTTGTAGATTCCAAAATTTTAAACAATCTAACCAAACATAAACACTGAATGACTATACTTGACACTTTCTTCTACATCCACCAAATGGTGAATACTAAAGTGTAAGTATAATTCCCCCATAGTGTTGAACACATAAATAACAGAGTTCCAGCAAAACTTTAAGTTTGCTATGGATACAGAGAATATTCTTGGCAAAAGAGTTTCTGAACAAGGAAATGATTAGAGGTCTTTTGAGAATTGCATGCTGGCTGGTCTGTATTTCAGTTTTTATGCAAATTCAAAAACAAAGTTATGCAAGTATCTTTTTGAGTAACTACTGTGCTGTTGTCTAGGAACCACATTTTTCATTCTGGTTGGTCAAATAATATCTTGCCAAAAGCAAAAGTAATTTGTAAAGTAAAATTCTGTTTTGTTCCCTGTGAATTCCTAAGAATCATTTCTCCTATACTGAGAAGTTTAAATAGTAAAGTATTGACATGTGTGTATGCAGGGTATGTGCACAGAGATTGTATTTGCACTATTATCAAAAAGAAAAAACATCTGAAAATATGCCAGGCCCTGGGACACTCATTTAAATATTCCCAAGTGGATATTTAAACAGTGATATGAGTTCTTTGATGACTGCTCTCCAGTCTACTGAAAATTTGAGAGTAAGATAATATAAAACTGGGCCTTCCTCTAGGTTTGAGAACCCCAGTACCAAAAAAAAAAAGCTCATGTTATATATAGGCCATATATCATATATTCCATTGTCAAGAATGATTATCATAGTCCTTATCATGTCTATAATAGAAACTCATACAAATGCTTGAAAGGATTTATTTTTTTGAATACTATACTGCCAACATTAAACTTCCAAATTCTATTTTATTCCTACTCTTTTATTGTAAGAAATCTCTAAGAATTATCACTTAAATCTTACACATTCATTTGTAATGTAAGTTATCTAGGGCCACTATTCCCAAATCATTGTAGATCATTAGGAATGTATTGGGGACATTTTAAAAAAAATCCCAAACTGTCAACTCTAAGGAAGATTCTGATTCAGCAGGTCTGTACTATATGGGAAAAGGGAGTGGAGAAGAGATTGGTTTGTCAGGGCTGTGGTTATGATGTATGTGAGTTTGTGTGTGTGTGTCTTTGCATGTGTGTATGTATGTTATACAGTACTGCTCAGGTGTTCTGGGAAAATAGAAATCTAAGTTGTTTTTAGTAACTATACATGTATAAATTTGAAAATAGAGTTTTCTCATGATGTTCTGCTGGCAGAACATTGGGAAAAGAGCAGAATATAGTCTCTTTTCAATTGGGAATGATGTAGGCATCTTATAAAATAAGAAGAGAAAAATCAAATACTGAAATAATAAAAGCAACATCACCTAGCTTTTCTGAGGGTCTTTTGGGAAGACATAAAGGAGGAAGAAATGAAAAGCCTCTGGGACTGTATGTTGTACAATATTATATAATTTATTCTTTGCAGAGATTTATGTTTATGGAATACTTTTTCTGTATTATTGTCTGTGTGGCCATTAATTGTGCTCTGCCAAGTTGACTGCATTAAGAATTGCCAGCAGATTAGTAACACATAGTTTGAAATTAAATAAAAATAATTCCAAAAATCCAAAATTAATAATACAAAAAATGGACTTCAAGGCTGAAAACCATATTAAAAACCAAGGTTTATTTTTTATTCATGATTGCTCATGGAGATCTAAGCAACCTATTCTCGTTTCAACACAAAACTTAATTTATTATTCCTATATGTAAAATACGAAAGCACATCCACAGCCTAGCAAACTTTCAGGAATCCCAGGTTTACTATACCGGTGAAGTTTTCCCAAGCCTTCCACTCGCCCGCTGACTTTTGCCGAGACAGAGGGCCAGGGCCGAGCGGTGCAGCCCCGCGGTCATCTTCATCTGCCCTCCCCGGAGTGCCCATCCGCGAGCTGTCCCGCGGTTCTCAGCTTCGCACGGCGCCCATCTCTTCAGTTCCGTGCACGTCCATCCCCGAGTCCTCTGGACTCTGTTCTGTGCTCTCTGAACTAGCTTTCTTCCTAAAATTATCTCCACTTTCTCATTTCTTTCTTCGTCACCTCTCCCAATCAGAGGTACTGCTATCTAAGCTGTAGGCCTTGTGGTTTGGGTGGTGCTTCCAGGTGAGTTTCTCCGGGTTCTTTACTGTAAGCAAGCGCTCTGGCATAAGAAGCCTTAAGGAGGCTTTCAGTCCTCTGCCTGAATTGGCCCTCATCGTGTGCCTCTAACGGGTGCTTCATCAGAAGGACTGGCCTTGGTGAATCGGCCGTGATCATAGCGAGTTATGCCATAGTCGTGCTACTACCACTGCTGCAGAGCTCTTCGGGGCAGCTACTTCAGTTCTCCTTCAGGTGACCGCTTTCCTCAAGGTCAGAGTGCTCTTCGGGAGGACTTCTGTCATTAGTTACAGCTGAATTGAACGCCTCTGTGAAGGGCCAGACCCTGAGTGTGCAGATAGTGCTCCTGGCTCAATCATTCCTTGCCTTATCAGTTAAGGACCTCCCATTCCCCCTGCTTTTCCTTATGATCTGTTTTGTACTATAGTCACCTACTCATCAGAAGCATAGTCACTGCTCATCCACATTGTGTTCATGGCTTTGAACTTCAACGGTTAATGTCCTAAACTCCTCCAACCAAGTCACTCTACCATTCAGTAAATTGAAGGATTCAAATAGGTGCCTTAGACCTCCCAGCCCCCAGCAGAATCTCCCACTTATACCTTGACAATCCAGATATGTTCTTTTATTCACTACCCTAAAAAAGTAGGGGATTCCCTCCTTTCTATTTGGAGAATTAAATGGATCCATTCAATTAGTTCTACCTAGAACAAAATATAATGTCCCTTAAATTTTATTTTTCATCCTAAAAGGAAAGAAAGGATGCTCATAACTTGTAATGATGACAATTTTGAAACTTGAAAATTTTAACATGTCATTTTCATTAGTGATCTAGTATTCCACATGGATGAAAAATATCTATGCATGAAAATCGAACTAAGTCAGGCATGTTGTCACACATATGTAATCTCAGCACTTTGGGAGGCTGAGGTAGGAGGATTGCAAACTTGAGCCCAAACTGGGCAAATTGATGAAAACCTGTCTCAAAATAAATATAAAAGGGCTAGGGATGTAGCTCTGTGAAAAGGCCTGGGTTTAATCCCCAGTATAGAGAAAAAAGATCAAACAAAAGATAACATGTTTATAATTTGAAGTTCTTTCCCAGATTTATATGTGCTGCAAGAATAGTGTTAGAGGATCTAAGTCTGATACACTTTTAACTTCAAGTGTAGGTTTCTTAGAAACTCTTTCAGGAATGATATATTCCCTCAAGGTAATGAATAAATGTTATCTGGACCATACATGGGCGGGGGAGGGGGGGTTAGACCTTCCGCAGTATGGGATTATGTTCTTTGACGACATCTTTTCCTGTACATTAATTCTTTCCCATCTTCTTTCTCTTGTTTTCTTCCATCTGTCTTTTCTTCCATTGGCTCTTCCATCTGTCTTTTCTTCCATTGGTTCTTCCATCTGCCTTTTCTTCCATTGGTTCTTCCATCTGTCTTTTCTTCCATTGGTTCTTCCATCTGTCTTTTCTTCTTCCATTGGTTCTTCCAAGCTCCTCCTCTCTTCCTCATCTCTTCTCTGCCTCTCTAGGTCTTCTCTCTTCTGCCCCCTTCTGGCCTCCCATCTTGCTCATTTTTCCTCTTTCCTTCTGCTTTATCCTGTTAACTTACATTCTTTCTACTTCTCTCTCTCTTCTCCTGTTTTTCTTTCTCTTATGTCTTACTTTCTACCTCTTTATTAGATTTTTTCATGTATTCTACACCCATTTCTGATATGTCATTGTCATCTTTCCATTCTTTCTAAATACTAAAATTTATCTTTTTTTTTTTTCTACTGAGGATTGAACTCAGGACCTTGTGCTTGTGAGGCAGGCATGGTGCCACTGAGCTAAATGCCTACTTTTGTACTTTCTTTTGTACAGCCTACTTTTGCAAGGTAGAAGTAATACAGTACACTTAAGAATGAAACTAAATGAATTTGTGTCATATTGAACTATGTAAAAGGAGGACAAATATTAATCATATATTTCCACAAAAACAATTCTTATAAAATTACCTACATAATCTTAAAAATGCAATGCCTATATCTGTTAGTTATATAAATTATTTTCTGCTTGGAGGGAATGTTTATTTTTTTGAAGATGCTACTTAAAATACCATGGAAATACAGAATACAAAACAAACAAAACAAAATAATAACTATAGTCCCTTAATGAAGACATTTATCATCTAGTGAAGCAAGATTTGCATAAATATGTGCACATGATTGTACAAAATATTATGGCCAGACTCTCAGTGTACTTTATTTTGTATTTGCATATTCTACGCTTTGTTCCAAGAAATATGGGTTATGCACATCATCATCATTGTCATTTTATTGTAATAATTTTACACAGTACAAAAACAATTTCTTGCATATCTGTTCAGTTCCTCTAGTCTTAGTCCATCGTCTATACATTGCTAAATGGCTTCTTATTAAACAGCACTGATCTGACAGGCCTGTAAAAGAATTTGAAATGTGTAATTGTAGGACAAAATCTTTCAACAAAGTTTTTTCACCTTGAGCAGGTACAGGATAAAATTTAAGGCTTCTGCCTATAGGTTTGACTCTTTGTTACTTTAGAATCAGCAAAGCAATATACCATATTCACATGCACACACACGTAGACACACACGCTCACAAGTGAATACATATGTGCTTATTACGGGCACTTCCCGTTTTTTTCACCTTTGAGGCCCAGGATTTGAGTTAAGCCTCTAAACAAAGAGAGACCTCTTTAAATTGGTCTCCTAAGGCACAGTGGCCAGGTCTGCTGCTAAGCAGCTCCATCCTCCCTGCAGATGGAGGCACTTTCAGTGTCAAACAGGTTACTCCTTCGGAGACCAGCAGAAGCCACGGCAGAGCTTGCAGATGGCATTGCTTCAAAGAACTCAGGCTTTAATTACAACAGTCTGCAAAATTGTATCTCCCGTGTCCACACTGGCCATCAATTTATAATTTAAAATGTTCCCCACATTTTAAATAGGAGATTTGTTTAAACCATCTCAAAGCTGTATTCGACTTCTAAATTATAGTTAAAATTGAGTTAACTGAATGAATGAAATTAGCAAAAAGAGTAATTAGCTGAGAAAAATTTACCTTGTATTCTCTTTGTAGATTATTCTATGACACAGTGAAAGGCCAGGTTTGAGCATTGCTACCCAGATGGCTTCTATCAACTGCTCATTAGTATGTGCAGTCACTGTTGAGCTGAATGGGAGACAACAGATAGTCCACTCATAATGCATTAATCCTTTTATTTGTATTTAAAGGGGTATTGTTGACTAAGGAAAGAGAATGAGGATATCATCTGTAAATACCGAGCCAGACTTATTCCTGTCAATCAGTGCCGTTGAAATGTATAAATTCAGATTACTTTTTTCTGTTCGTGAAAGACTAACAAGTATACAATTAGGGTAATTATTCTTAGTTGACCTAAGTAAGAAGTAGTAATTAAAACATTATTTTTCTTCTGTGTAAATTCATTATTATTTTGTTTTACTGCATGTTTGCTTTTATGTTCCTTCAGGTTTTCACTTATCATACCTTTTCAGGGCACATTTCCATATTTATAGTTCTCATGCTCATCATTCCTACTTTTCTTTAGGTCAGAATTTTTATTTCATCCTGTACAAAATTCAACTGCTATTATTCCCCTCTGCAAGGGGTTTTCATGTGATCTGAGAAATCAGATGTAGTGAGAACAGAGCTAAAGATGGTGAAAGAAAAGGGAAAAGCCACTGTTTGTCTTAATGACCCCACTTTCCTTTAGATACTGGGAGTCAGGGTAAAAGGAGCCTTAGAAAAAAGTGATTATTAAATCTTAATGAAATGCATTGCTAAAAAGTATTTAATGGATTTGAGTAATTTCCTTGCCATGGAAAATGATTAAGATGCTTCTTACTATGCATAGTTATTGAGATTGACTGATATGGCACATATAAAGTACCTATCACAAAATTGTAACATTTCCTGGCCATTTACATTGTATTTCTTCCCTTTCTTCTAGTAGCCCTTGAAGGTTTCTCCTAGCTCAAACTGTATTTTCCTAAAACCTGGATCTTGTCATATGTTTTATAATTGTCACAATAAATATGGAGTCACCTACAGGATAGAAACAATGCATCACTCTGTACAACGCGGTAAGTATGCTTGGTGTTAGTGTTTCCCAAGCTGAATTAGGTGTTTGTGTTGTTTATCAATTTGAGAAAATGAAAGCGTGTAGGCACTTCTGGCTTTCTGCTTGAATTTCTCAGAGCCCCATTACACCCTTCTAATGTGGACACCCGTGGAAGAAGTTTCTCACCTGACACTTCATCCTCCTAAGTTGGGCTCCTTTGATTTCTACCCTGATTCCTATCTTTTCCTTCTTGATCACCTTTCTCTGAGGATGTAGAAAAGGTTAAATGATGAGTAGTAGTAGAGTCGCTTTTGAGTATTTTGCCACCCATTATTGGCTGTTCAATTTGGGACACTGGATTTCTAGTTCTTTGTGGTAAGTTTTCAGTCAGAGTCATAATCATAAGGGACCAAAGAAAAGCCACCTCAATATCCTATAACAGTGTGATTCCAACATTAGGAGATGAAAGTGTGATTTTTAAAAAATTAATTTTATTGGTACATTTAAGGTATATAATAGAATGACATTGGTCATTGGAAATTTGCACCTTTATGTAATCCAACTTGGTTCTTATTTTTCCCAATTCCCCAGTCCTTCCTTCAACCCCTCCATCCCTCCCTATACACAAAGACTTTGTTTCCAATTTTTCTTTTTCTCATATTAATTCCATTCCCTTCTTTCCTTTCCCCTACCCCTCCCACTTCCCCTTCCTCTTTGTGCCAAATGTGATTTATTTATTCATTTTTCCTTCCCCTATGAAATTTGATCAGTTATGATTTTTTTCTATACCCCTCAATCATTTAAGAAACCCTAATTATTATTACCAAAGCATTGTGTTCTCCTTGAATTTCACTTTTAATAATTATAATGAAGATGATCATTTCCTTTTTAAGTATCATAGTCATCAATTTTGGGGCTTAATTCTGCTTTTAGCTTTTTTTCAAAAACTTGCCATGATAGAACTCTTTATTTATAGAAGTCTTTTATATCTATTCTCGTTCATTCTGTTTTTCTTCCCTGCCAAATACCTGCAAATTGCCTTCTTTAATAAATTCTTGATTCTTGTTATAGAAAATAGGCCTCTTAATTTTTGATTGCTTTCCTCCAAAAATTTTTAGCAAAGTTGTTATACCTTTCTCTCCTGCCTGCTCTTTATAGATTTATTGAATTCCTATTTCAATATCTGATACATAGCAAAAAAGAAGGTTCCTGATAATTCTCATGGAATATGTATTAATTCCTTTATTATTTTCAATAAATTTTATATATCATTCCTGAATATTGCTTATTTACCAGAATGTCCTCTTTGCTGACGAGAAACATATGGTAGCACAGCAGTAAAAAAAATAAAACCTCAAAATCACTTATATTATTTACATTTTAAATGTCACTCTTAGTAACTGACTTGCTATCTAATTACATAATAAGTCCAGACAGAAATTCTTACAGTGTGATCCTTTCAATAGAATAATTGAATAATTTATTTATTTTCTTTGCTCTTTTAAAAAATATTTGAGAGAAAAAAACCATTATTTAATTTTATATTATTTTTATTTCTTTATAAAATACTCTTTCTTTGGCTAGAATTTTATGAGAAAAATTTTAAATGCATTGTGAAAAACCCCAGAAAAAACAACTGCAAAACATCTATGCACGCAGGTGCTAGTCTATGTCAAATTCAATTTTAATACCATCTGGGAAATGAGATCTGGAACCAAAAAAAAAAAAAAAAAGGCTTTTCCTTTCTGAACAGCATGTGAGAGGATTTAGGTCAATATGTGTACGTGAAAAGGAAGCATGAAGAGTTGATTCAGAACACCAACCCACCTCGGAGACTGAGAAAGCTATTATATAGTGTTATGACTGCTGTATGGAAGAAAGAAACAGTGATGCTATCAAATGTGACTTATTCCTTCTGCACAATTTGGTAGCATCCTAGAGGTTATTTTGTCAAAAATATGGGTCATTTTTCCACCTAGAAATTTGTTTCAAGATTTTCTTCTCATTCAGTCAGCAGATGCTGAATAGGACCACAGATTGATTCTGTCTTGAAATTCTCTTCTTATCCTGCTATAATGTTCCATATTTGATTAGAGGTGACTGATTCTAAGTAGCATATGTTCAAAGCATTAAAAATAGAATTTATCGGCCAGGGATTTAGCTCAGTGGTTTCAGCGCCTGCTGCGCAACCACAAGGATCTGAGTTCGATCCCCAGTACCAAAAAAAAAAAAAAGAATCTGTGACTCTGTGACTCTTATTTTTTTTCTCTATTGTACTGAAATAAAGTTTGTGTAACAGAAAATAATGTTTGTTGTTTTTGAAACAGATTGCTAAATAATGAATACTTCTCTGCTTGGGTATTCCCATGGATTATAGGAGCAGGTATCTTTAGCATCAATGGAAGCATATATGTGGGAATTCTTGCTTATACCTGACATGGTTTTAAAGCTGACTCTTACCTAAATAGAACAAAATTAATGGCTACATACAAAAGTCTCTGTAGAACTGTATTTTGTGCTCAGTGCTTGGTGAAGGGTACTGGAAAGAGTCGTCAATCTTTGGGAGATAAAGTAATTGTCTTGATGTTCCAATAGTTTCTAGAAGCTGTACCTGTGCCTTTGTCTTCTCTTTTTCTCAGTATTATAAATGTGTTTTAGTGAGTCCTAAAATAACTACTGAAATGTCTCTATTCTCTAATCTTCCTTGGTTCCTCTAGACGTAAGTCCTCTGCTGTTTTGTCCATAGCATTGAAACCCTGATCTCATAGTATGAACATTTTAAAACTTCTCTCTTGAAATCTACTTGGTAAAAAGAAAGTGCAGTATATATTAGTCCTCAGCTCTAGAGCACAGAAGGTATTCTGTAAATATTTGATAAAGGAACAAATGCTACTTGCATATCTAGCATCAAATTTCAATGATTCAGTGATCATGACCCCAAAATTGAGACGTGATAAAAAAAAGAGATGATTAGACTAAAATGGAATCATCTTTTTCAAATGATTTCTCTAGTACTTGAAGATAGAATATGTGCACAGAACCATACGTTCTGGCTAATAACTCTCAGACTTTCATAGCCAGATGCACAGCTAGGTGCTGGCAGGCCTGGGCACAGGCTGGCCTCACAAGTAGCCCATACAAGGTGCTGTAGGACCCAGTGCAGCCCCTCTCAGAGCTACCTGGAGTTCTCCTGCTACTGCAATCATCCTACAAAACTGACTTTAAAGAAACCGGGAATAAGATATCCAGGCATGAGATGTGATACTCTTAAAACATAGTTTAGTATGATTTGAGTTAACGATACATGTTTAGAAAAAGAAAGCTCATTTCTAATGAGCCATTCACTAAAATTTTGTTCCTTCTTTCTGAACCTGTAATATATTTCACTTTCCAACTTGTGGAATTGTGTAGGAAAAGAGCATGTTGGTATTCCTATATTAATTCTCCCGAGCCAAAGAAATCAGAGGTCAGATTAAAATTTTGAAGGTCATTAAGAGTTTATCTATGAGAGCTTTTAAGTGTGCAATATGATGAATAGGAAGTCTTTGAGTTTGTTTTCTAGCCCTTTCTCCCATGAAGACAGACCATGGGAGGATATGGTTTACTGCTATCTCCTCAGCAACTGGAAAAGTCCTGTGGCATTTTGTGGGTTCTCAAAAGCATCTGTTGAATAAGTTCATTCCTTTTATAAAACTTATTACTTTACAGTGAATTTTTCCAAATCTTCAGGTATCCTTAGAAAACATTACTTTTAAAATCTGAACACCTATCTCTAGTTAGTTATAGCATAACTTTGATAGAACCCCATGTATGTGGACATTTAGTTCATTCTATTTCCCCCTAATATAAACTTTATGATATTGACATTATTTCATTTATATGTATTTCTTTAAAACAAAATTGACAAAGTAGCATTGCTAACTTGAAGTGGATAGCAATGTTAATGTACTTCCCTTTGCATCCAGAAATGTGTTCCCACTTTAAACACCCATCTGGACATACGACTTATCTCATTTTTGCAACGTCCTCTAATACTTAGTATGGAGATTTTATAAAGTGTTTCATAACTTGATAACTGAAAATACATTTCATTGATGTTTGAGCAAGTGCCTCAACTTTGGTTTTTGATGAAAATGTTTTATTTTTCATAAAATAAAAATAAAAATAACATAAATACCAGTAGGAATTGCTGAGGAGAGCAAATCAATTCTTTGGGCTCAGATTCTTACCTCACTAAAATATCTCAAATTTCTATTTACCTTATGTTGCTGTGAACAGGCCAGATTACCTTGAGCATGAGGACTATGTTGTATAGAACCTTCCATCAGAATAGGCCATTATACTGGCCACCATCTGTTCATGTAGATGAACAGATAAGAATGTACATAAGAATGTCTTATCCCTTGAGAGGATACATCTAGAGATACAAATAACCATTATCATTTCCCTGACTAAGAAAATTTTCTCTATCCAAAAAGAAGACTCTTAGATATTTTAGATAATCAGCTTGATACAAAAGTACTTCAAATGTTACCATATTCTTTAAAAAAACCCTCACTTAAATATAAGAACTTGGATACCAGACTTCTGGAGGCTAGCAGATGTTTTATAACTAAATAATTTTTGAAAATTAATTTTATTCGTACATTTTAGGTATACAATATAATGACATTCATCATTGGAAACTTGCACCTTTACATAATTTCTCTTGCTTCTTATTTTTTTCCCCTTCCCCTGCCCTCCCTTCAACCCCTCCATCCCTCCCTATTTACAAAGACTTTGTTTCTAGTTTTCCATTTTCTCATATTAATTCCATTCCCTTCTTTCCTTTCCTCTACCCCTCCCACTTCCCCTTCCCCTTTGCCTCTTTTATTACTATTTCACATTACCTATTACACCTTTTAGTCCTTATTTACACTTTCAGTTTCTCACACTAGAGAAACTATTCAGTATTCACACATGTGTGTCATATTTATTTCACTTAAGAGTATCCCCTCAATGTGCATCCATATAGCTATAAATGTCTCTAATTTCTCATTTTTTATGGCTGAGTAGTACTCCATTTTATTAAAAAACCACATTTTCTTTATCCAGTCTCCAGTTGATGGGCAATTGGGCTGCTTCCAAGTTTTAGCTACTACAAATTGTGCTGCTATGAACATGGGTGCACATATATCACTGTGGTATGATTCTTTTAATTCTTTGGGGGAAGATACCCAACAAGGGAATAGCTGGGTCAAATGGGACTTCCAGTCCTAGTTCTTTGAGGTATCTCCATACTGATTTCCACAATGGTGGCACCAGTCTATGCTCCCATGAGCAGTGGAGCAGTGTTTCTCTTTCCCCACAGCCCCGCCAGCATTTGTTATTGGTTGATTTCATGATAGCAGCCATTCTTTCTGGGGTGAGGTAGAATCTCAGCATTGTTTTCATTTGCATCTCTCAAATGACCAGTGATGTTGAACATTTTTTCATATATTTATTTGCTATCTCTACTTCTTTGAGAAATGTCTGTTCATTTCAGATGCCCATTTTTAGGTTGGGTCTTTAAATTTGGGAGGTCTGATTTTTTTAAGTTCTTTATAGATTCTAGACAGTAGACCTTTGTCTGAGGAATAACAGGTGAAAATTTTTTCCCACAAGTTGTCTCTTCACACCATTGGTGGTTTCTCTTGCTGTGCAGAAGCTTTTTAGTAAGAAGAGATCCCACTTGTTGATTGTGCTAGTTCACGGGCAACTCAGGTTTTGTTCATAAAATCTTTTCCTACACCAATGTCTTCAAGAGATTTACTTAAACTCTCTTCCAGATAGTTTAATGTTTCTGTTTTAATATTTAGATTTTAATCCATTTCAATTTTAGTTTAGTGCATGGTGAGAGATATCAGTACAGTTTTAATCTTTGGCAAGTTGAAACCCAATTTTTCCAGCACCACTTATTAAAGAGGCTATCTTTCTTCCAGTGAGGGTATTTGGCTCCTTTGTAGTAGATGAGGTGGCTGTGTGTGTCTGAAGTTGTTTCTGTATCTTCTAATCTGTTCCACTAGTCCTCAGGTCTGTTTCTTTGCCAGAAACATGCTGTTTTTATCACGGTGGCTTTGAGTATAGTTTCAAGTTGGGCGTTGTGATACCTCCTGGCATGTCTCTGTTGCCTAAAATTGCTTTTGCTTGTTCCAAATGAATTTTTGGATTGTTTTCTCCAGGTCTGTGAAGTATGCTGCTGGGATTTCAATTGGGATTGCACTGAATCTATATAGCAGTATTGGAGGTATGGCCATTTTCACTATGTTGATCCTTCCTACCCAGGAGCAAGGGATGTCTATCCATTTTCTGATATCTTTTGAATCTCTCTTTTCAGAGTGCTATGGTTTTCAGAGAAGAGGTCTTTGATTTCTTTTGTTAGATTGATTCCTAGGTATTTCAGTTTTTTGGATGCTATTGTGAAAGGTATTGTTTGCCCTATTTCTTTCTCAGTGAGTCTGTTGTTCCTTTTGAGGAAAGCTATTAATTTTTGTGTGTTGACCTTGTATCAAGCTACTTTACTGAATTTGGTTATTAAGTCTAGAAGACTTTTGATGGAGTTCTTGGGGTCTTCTATATAGAGTATCATGTCATTTGCAAATAATGACAATTTGACTTCTTTGTTTCCTATCTTTATTCCTTTTATTTCTTTCTCTTGTCTAATTGCTGTGGGTAATGTTTCCAAGACTATATTGAACAGAAGTGATGATAGTGGACATCCTTGTCTTGTTCCTGATTTTAGTGTGAAGGATTTCAGTTTTTGACCATTGAGTATGATATTGGCTGTTGGTTTTTCATAGATGGCTTTCATCAGATTGAGGTAGAGACCATCTATTCCAATTGTTTTTAGGGTCTTTATCATAAATGTGTGTTGGATTTTGTCAAATGCTTTTTCTGCATCTATTGAGATGATCATATGGTTTTTGTCCTTATTGATTTGCATATGTTGAACCATCGTTGCATCCCTGGGATGGATCCCACTTGGTCAGAGTGTATGATCTTCTTGATGATCTTCTGCATTCTATTTGCCAGTATCTTATTAAGGAGTTTTTAATCTATGTTCATTAGTGAGATTGGCCTGTAGTTTTCTTTTTCAGTTGGGTCTTTCTCTGCTTTGGGGATCAAGGTGATGCTTGCTTATAGGAATGAATTTGGGAGTATTGCTTCCCTTTCAATTTCACTGAAGAGTTTAAACAATAGTGGCAGTAGTTCCTCTCTAAATATCTTGTAGAATTCAGGGGTGAAGCCATCAGGGCCCGGGCTTTTCTTAGTTGGTAAGTTTTTAATTACGTTTTCAATTTCATTGATGGATATTGGGTCATTTAGCATTTTTAGGTCTTCTTCATTCAACTTGGGTAATTTATATGTATCTAAGAATCTGTCCATTTCTTCTGTGTTTTCCATCTTATTGGCATGTAAGTTCTTGAAGTAAGTATTGATGTTCTTCTGGATTTCTGCTGGGTCCATTGTAATTTCATCCTTTTCATTCCTAACTGCATGGATCTGGGCCTTTTCTTTCCTTTTTCTGATAAGATTGGCTCAGAGTTTGTCAATTTTATTTCTTCTTTCAAAGAACCAACTTGGCTTCATCTTTTGTATCATTCTCTTGGTCTCCATTGCATTTATTTCTGCTCTAATCTTTATAATTTCCTCCCATGTATGAGCTTTGGGGTTGTCCTGCTCTTCTTTTTCTAGAAGCTTGAGGTTCAACATCAGGTTGTTTAATTGGGCTTGTTCTTTTTTCCTAATATGCGTATTCACTGCTATGAATTTCCCTCATAAGACTGCTTTCATTGTGTCCCATAGATTCCGATATGTTGTATTTTCATTGTCATTTAATTGAAGGAACTGTCTGATTTCTTCTTTAATTTCTTCTGTGACCCATTGATTATTCAGAAGTGTGCTGTTCAATTTTCATGTGTTTATGAAATTCATGTGATTCCTTTTGCTATTGATCTCCAATTTCACCGCAGTGTGGTCTGATAATATACAGGGGATAACTTCAATTCCTTTTTACTTACTTAAACATGTTCTATGTGTGAGTATGTGGTCTATTTTGGAGAACGATCCATGTGCAGCTGAAAAGAATGTGTATTCTGATTTTGTGGGTGGAACACTCTGTATTCATCTGTTAAGTTCTCTTCTTCAAGAATTTGATTGAGTTCTAGTATTTTGTTGCTTATTTTTTGTCTAGTTGATCTATCTATTTGTGACAGTGGGGTATTGAGGTCCCCCACTACAATTGTATTAGTGCATATATGACTTTTCATGTCCTTTAGTATTTGTTTTATATAGTTGGGTGCACTAGTGTTTGGTGCATATATGTTTATGATTGTCATCTGTTCCTCTTGGATTGTTCCCTTTACAAAGTTGTACTGTCCTTCTTTGTGTCTCTTAATCAGTGTTTGTTTGAAACTACTTGATCTGAAAAGAGGATAGCTACTCCTGCAATTTTTCGGGTTCCTGTCACATGGAATATTATTTCTACCCTGTAACTTTCAGTCTATGCATTTCTTTTTGAATGACATGTGTTTCTTGTATGCAGCATATTGTTGGATCTTGCTTCTTGACTCATTCTACCAGTCTATTTCTTTTGATTGGTGAATTGAGATCATTAACATTGATGGTTATAACTGATACATATTGACTTATCATTGTCATGACTTTTTCTTTTTGTTGGATTCTCCCCCTTTGCATTTAATTTCTTGTCATGCCTGATGTATTCATTCTGCTGGACTTCCTGGGGTTGCGGTCCTTGTTGTCTTTTCCTAGGATATTGTCTAAAATTTTTTGGAGTGCTGGTTTGTTATTCATGAAATTCCTAAGGTGTTCTTTGTCATGAAATTATCTTATTTTTCCATTAATTTTGGGAGGCAGGTGGTGGAACCACTGAGCTAAATCCCCGGCCGTCCATCAATGTTGAAGGATAGTTTGCAGGCTGCATCACTCTGGGTTGGAGGGTGTTTTCCTTTAAGGCTTTAAATAGGTCACTCCAAGCTCTTCTTGCTTTGATGGTTTGCTTTGAGAAGTCTGCTGAGATTCTGACGGGCTTTCCTTTGTATGTTAATTGTTTCTTTTCTCTAATTGCTTGTAGAATTTTGTTCTTCTGTTGGGTTTCTGGAATCTTAACTATTATTTACATATGTAGATTTTTTTTTTTTTTTTTTTTGGTACCAGGGATTGAACTCGGGACCTTGTGCTTGCAAGGCAGGCAGCATAACCACTGAGCTAACCTGGGCCCATGTGTAGATTTTTTTTGGTCAAGGCTATTTGGAGTCCTATATGCCTCACTTATCTGTATGTCAAGTTCTTTTCCCCTGGTTGGGAAGTTTTCTTCCATCACTCCTGTGAACAGTTTTTTTATGTCATCTGCACTCTCTCCTGTTTCTTCATTGACTCTGATCAGTCTTATAATATTCTCCTTTGCATCATTTAGCAGCTGCTGGATTGATTTCTTGTGGTCCCTTACAATTTTGAAGCAATTTTTCTTTTCCTGGTCACTAATTGCAATCTTATCTTCTATATCTGAAATTCTGTCCTCACATTGGCTCATTCTGCTATGTAGACTTTCAATTGAGTTTTTAATCTCCTGGAAATCTGTTTGTATCTGTTTTCTGGATTCCATTTGTTTCCTATGTTGGGACTCCATCACGTTCCTCAGCTCCTCTATTTTTTTCTCTGTGTCCTCTCTAGATTTATTAATCATGTCTTGCACTTTGGGCACTATCTCTGCTGTTATGTGAGAAATTATTTCTGATTTCATTTTATCCAGATCCTCTTTTGTTGCCAGTTCAGGGAGTCCAGGTGGTTGAGTATCAGTGTTCCATCTCGTTTCCCTTTGGGGTTGCTTTAGGTGATCTGGAAGTCTGGTTTTGAGACCTGTTTATGTGTCTTCTCATTTCAACGTGTGTGTGTGTGGGGTGTGATGCTTGTGCCCATTCGGCTCACCTCCTCTGTGCTGGGTGCAATAGTGCAGCAGCCCGGAAGGTTTACCTCCTCTTATAACTAGATATTTTGAAAAGTATTTCATATGGCAAGACTCTTATGCTTGAAAACAAGTAAAACATATTATTATACATAGTTTTTTGTAAACAATATGAATTGATTAGTGGCCTTGTCTTTTATTTTGCCACATTTTTTTGGCTGCCTCCTCATTATAGTGGAGTAATTTTCCCCAGTGAGTCATGCCAGAGGATGAGATTTGGCTTCCAATACATAAGCCCATGTCCATGAGCTTTATTTTCCCACATGCTTTGATGATTCCATGGAACAGGCACAGACCTCTCTCCTCAGGACCTGACTCTCAGTGAAGGATACAGTAGTGTATCTCATTCCCATTGGTGGTAGTAGTGATTACCTAGCCATGCTGCCAGTGACCTACACATGATTTGGTTCACATTGGCTCCCTCTGTCAGTCACAGACCAGAAAAACTAAGCCCATTTTCCTTAGAAACCTCCAGGTTGTTCTGGGAGTTACCTTAGAGCCTTCCAGTAATATCCTTTTCAACTTTAACTAGCCTGATTCAGTTTCTGTTGTAGCTGCTAATAACCCTGAAACAGAATTTCTAACCTTAAAATAAACACCTAATCACTGTACATACACTAGATGATGGAAGGTGTGACTCTGGTGAGCACCTTCATTTAGTACAAAGTTAATGCCCAAAGAGAGCTCTGGGAAGTGGGGTAGTGAATATCGGGTGTCCTGCTGAAAAGACTAATTACAATGATAGAGGACATAACTAAAACCACTCAGGACTGGTAGTAGGAATAACAGAAGTCATTTTTGTCAGTTCACTCACATTTATGTGTTTATATTTGGGAGGCTGGAGAGACGTCTACAAAACACTTTTACCATGTTATACAGATTACTGAGAGTTTACTACTATATTGACAGAGTCATCATGTTGTGTGCCAGTAGTCATGCACCATCACTGCTTTCCTGTTAGTATTCTGATACTCTTTGCCTGTGTGCTTACTATTTTTCCTTTATCTACAAATGTGAAATGTAGTAATTTATATATTGTACTTTTGCTTTTACTTCATATAGGAATGTTTCACTGCAGTCTTGAAATTCTCACTGCCACCCCTTGCTGAGATGTCACTACTCTTAATATCTGTCATTTGGCAAGATGATATTGATCTTTAAATATTTATCCTCTCTGGAGGATAAATTTACATGGAATCATTTTTTAAAAACTCTGTATCAGGGCTTCTGAGACAGAGCTGGACAAGGGAAATATTTTCCAATTTCCACATACTGTGAGGTTTTTTCCAATTTGCACATACTGTGAGAAAACCTGCATTGCAATAGAAATGCTATTTATAGCAGCCCTTCAAAAGATAAGGGAAGTTCATTTCACTTTTTGACTGATAAAGTCCTCAGTTTGTCACAGCATTTGTCACACAGGAAACAAATTCTTAGTGATAAGAAACAAACTCTCATTAGACTAGATCTTATAATTTTTTGAAAATACATATTTTTTCCATTTTTATTTACTATTTTTTAAATAGAAAGCTTCTGGCAGTTTATCTTTTTAATCTTTGTCTTTTTCGTTCTTTGTCTCTAATGTAATGATAAAAGTTAATTTTCTTACTTGCTTGAGCATTATAAGACACTTGTCTTTCATTTATATAAACTTATTTAATTCTTTAAAAATATTTATGATAAATAATATTCTGATCAGTTAGCAAGAGAGAAGAACATTGAAATTAAAAAATGGTCCACAGGTTATAATCTAAGGGTAAGAATTATACTGTGTAGATTTCAGGGCCTAAACAGACTATTAAACCGAAGCCTATTCTGCCTTCCACAAAGGATAATAAGGACAGGTCTTTTTGTGCATGCACTGGACAACCCGATCCACACATCTCCACTCCATTTATGGTCCCTGCATCAGCCACAGATAACTTGGCTAACCCATGGAGCTAGAGGTAATACACTAGCACCAAAGTCTGTCTTTTCATGTGTAGATCAGAAAAAAAAGGCTTTATGAAACCAGGAAGGAAAAGAAATACATTTGGAAAAGGAACTAGAAACTCCTGGGGACCTGGAGCATGATTTCAAAGGGAAGGCACCTCTGGTTGAACAGATCCTATTGGGCAGATATTTTTGGGTACCAGGGATCGAACTCAGGACCTTGCTTTTGTCAGGCAGGTGTGGCACCACTGAGCTAAATCCCCAGCTGGACAGGTTCTGTTGGACCTGCATGCTTTCCACACTGTGAAAAGGATTCAGCTTGTTAGTCAGTGTAATGGAATGTAAAACCACTGAGTACTTTAAAAAGGAAAAGGAAAAATAACTTTTATGCCTTATTTTTTCAGTTAAATTTGAACTCAAATTAGACTTTTCACTCTAGTCCTTTCCATTACATGTCCACATGGGTGAATTTTATAAATTATTTATGTAAAATTTATTTTATAATTTCTAGATTCCTTCCCTCTACAATTTTATGGTAATAAAACAAAGCTTCTTCATGTATTCTAACTAGGTCTTTCAAATTGAAAAGCAACTACCAATGAGCATTTGTGAACTTTGACAATTTGCTTAACAGATCTGTAGTGTTAAGCTAATGAGGTAGCATAAGATTCACATAATATAGATATTCAGCACCAACCAGAAATATTAATTTGAGTCTCAAGTTAGAAAAAAATATAGAATCAACATTAATCATGGAAATATTCCCGTTAATGTTGGTGAGACTGCTCTTATTTAAAATAGGGGCATATTTATTTTGCAGAAAGAAACTCTCTCAACGAAACCCTAATAGTTGGCATATAAGTCACCCAAAATTCCCATCTGGTTAAAATCTCCACATAGTTAGAATCATTTTTTTCAATACGTATGTTTTATATATTCTTCTTTATACGTACTGTTTCATAATTCTTCTCTGTGCTTAATACATTGATAAATATAACAAATATTCATCTAATATTCTCTGTGTTGACTAAGAAATAATTTACCTTTGTTCTTCAACTACTTATTTATGAAACAAGAAAAATGATTCTTATGTGTACCCATAATAAGATCATAACAAATGAGATGATTTTTTGAGGAAAAGACTGGATTTATGAATTTATGTATTATTTAGTTTTCTTAGCTTCCTAATGATTTGCAACATTTCTTCTATTTCAAAATAGGTAGGTTAAAATATACCTTTAGAGACTGCTTCAGTGACATCCCATTGGTATTGATCATGTTTTCATTAAGTTCACAATATTTTAGAAATTTTTTTCTTCTTTTGCTCAGAAATATGTTGGTTAATATTCAAATTTTAATCTTTATTTTTTCTTTTTTATTAGTACATGCCTGCAATAATTAATAAATGATTTCATCATGGAGAACAGGTACACATACACATTGCAACTTGATCCTTTATACTTTCCCTTCCTCTGTCTCATCAAATTTTAATAAGTAATTGGAAAAAGATACACTTGGTGACAGATGCGCAATAAATTTTACATTTTGAAATCTGTCATTGTATTATTAGTATATACTTGTTACTAATATATTTAAAATTCCTCCTTTTTTCTTCTTTCCATTGTTTCTCCTTCCTTCTCTCTCTCTCTTCCCTTCCTTTTTAAATTGTTTCTTATATATTATTTATTTGGAGTATTTTATTTCAGGGCCCCTTATATAGAATCTTTTGTAGTATTTCAATTAGATAAGCAAACAATCATCATTTCTTAAAACATTTATCCCCAGAGTTATACATATTTATAGAAGTGTTAAAACAAAATTATTTGTCTTATTATCATTATTATTCTTTATTTTATGATCAATAATAAAAGTATTTATTAGAACTTTGTACAGTTTCTAGATGGTTGTTCATTTGGACCCATAACTGAGAAATACTGCCTCTGCATTTTATATCTATCATTCTACTTGTCTTCTTTTTTTTTTTTTTTTTGTACTGGGGATCGAACTCGGGTCCTTAAGCTTGTAAGGTAAGCGATGGAACAACTGAGATAATTCCCCGGCTCCTCATTCTACTTGTCTTATTCCTTCCACTTTCTTTACTTTTGCAGTAATATTTTACTGTGGTAATTTATCACTTACCATCCATATTTATAAGATCCAATCACTTTTATAACTATAATTAAAACCTATGACTTCTTGGTATACAAGTATGAAAAGAATTAAATGTTGCTTTCTTTAGTCATTCATAATAAGACTGTTTAGAACAAGAGCACCATGTAAAATTCAGGTGATCATTAAATAAGTTAAAGCTCTAATTCTCTTTAAAGAGTCATGATAGAATATACACACACACATAAAAAATCTTGGCTTCTAGAGGCAATTCATGAAATATTAAAACTGACTACTGTTGTTGTAATTGTTGTGCCAATATGTCATTCTTTGTAATCTCAACAAAAGTTTTTACTTTATGCTTTTGTTCAGATACTGCAAAGAGCAGTCTACTAACATCTTAATACAAAAGTAGTCTTAGCCCTTCAAGTTTGGTTTGGTACAGTAAGTCCTATACAGATCTTTTCTCCTGACTCAGAGAACTCCTCTGGTCTCTTTAGAGACTTTCATTCACTTTTCCATTTTGAAAACTATTTATAAGCTACCTCTACTTTCTTACACCTTCACCCGTTTAAAAGAAATGCTCCCAGTTCTCTCCACATGAGATTGAGAGGTCGTAATTATTTGGCTAAAATGACATGCAGTGTCATGGGTCCACAATGTCCAGTCGTGCTGTGCTTTGTATTCAGTTCCAAATCCTAAGAGAATCTTTCTAATCAATCCTATGTATGACATTGCTTTCCTACAAGCTGCCCTAGATGCTTTCTGTAAGTAGCCACAGCCTTTCCAGAGTCAGTACAGGGAAGGCAATGTAGGAAAAACTTTCTATTCCTAAAACAATAGTTTTCAAAATTCTGTTGTTTTCATTTTAAGTAGCAGGTCTTCTTTTATTTTGTTTTTAAAGAGGTTTGATTAGTTCACCATATATAACACACAGAGGCATGCATAATAAAGCAGTAGAAAACCTGAATAGACCAATAAAGAGTAATGAGATCAAATCTGCAATAAGTCTTCCATCAAAGAAAAGCCCAGAACCAGATGTCTTCACTGCTTATTCCATACAAATAAAGGAGACTTATTTCAAATTATTTCAAAAAGTTAGAGAGAAGGGAATTTTTCCAAACTTATTCTTCTGATGTCAGCCTTATGTTAATACTAAAACCAGATAAGGACCCCACAGAAAAAGGCAAGGTGTAGGTCAGTATACCTGATGAATATATGCAGATAGCCTCAAAAATACTAGCAAATCAAAGCTCATAGCACATTAAAAAGATTATTGCCATAATCAAATAGAATTTTCCCAGAGATGGGAGGATAGTGAAATATGTAAATCAATAAACGCGATGCACTAACTCAACGGAATGAAGGACAAAAACTATATGATCATCTCAATAAATGCAAAAAATGTATCCCCAGGTCCAATTTCTCCTTACAAGAATACCTTTGAACAAATTAGGTATAGAATGAATGTATCTCAATATAATAAATCCATGAATGACAAGTGCACTTGGTAATAAGTGAAATAATACTCCTTTTTGTCATCTTCCTCCAAAATATCTGAAACAATTTGCAGTTCTAAAAATTGGAAATATTTACATACATCTTTTAGTGTTTTTATAAACCAATTTTGATTGCTTCAAAGAGACATATTATGTGAAATCAAGGTATGTCATCTTTCCTTTACTTAAAAAAGTATGTAAAAATTTTAATCAGAATGATGTTAGGAATAAACTCTAAAGAGTGTTCTCACCCTAAACAGGTTTGGTTGCACTGGTGTTCAGATAGGTGTGAGCGAACAGCAGGCAAGGTCACAGGCTTCTGGCATCGCTGGGTCTTCAAATATTATCATTGTTTAAACCTGGAGCCATGAAGTTTTCTATTTGCAATTTGGAAAACTGTGCCCAGGAGTCCAGCAATGCAGCATAAAAAGTTTGATTTGCCCAGGCAATGGGTAGAAAAGGAATCCCCTAAAAAAGCTTACAGTATAAAACCCAAGGAAGCAGAGTTATAAATGAAATATTTTTACTTGAGGAATTACAGAAAACTGAAGAAGCTACAGGGCTCATACCTCGTATTAGTAGATCAGAGGAAAATTTATGCTGGGGTTTTATTCTTTTGCCTTTGATCAAGTAAAGATTAAAAATGAGTCAAAGGTTTTATAAGATATACAATATTTTTATATCATTCCCTCTAGTGAGATAACAGATTTTGATGGGATTTTTACACACACACACACACACACACACACACACACACACACACACACAACGGGTGATGTATTACAGTGGACCTTTGACTTACGAACTCAATTGGTTTGCAAGGGCTGGTTGTAACTCAGGTTGGTCAATTGAAGGCTCAGGGTCCTCTACACAGACTTCAAAGTCTCTCTCCTGTACACCGACAGATCTCAGTGTCCTTAGAAAGTCATTGGCCCAGGATTTCACAATTAACCCCACGCAGGAAAGGCTGTTGTAATGTTCCTTCCAGAACTCTGTAAGGGTTAAATCTGTATCTGAGACCATCTAGAAGCACAAGTAGCCAGCATTTGGGTCATAACTCAAGATTTTGTTTATAAGTTAAAACTAAAATTCCAGTTGTAAGCCAAGTTGCTCATATGTCAGGCCAGTTGTAACTGGAGGGTCCACCTATACATATATACATGAATTTTTTTAAAATAACATATAATTAAAGAAAAAAATATATGTTAGATTGTAGACAATATTTTTAGGATAGTTATTTCCATTTTTTCTCAGTTTGTGCATATATTTTACTTCACGTTCATCAGTAATGTGGCAAAATCTACACAGCTTGTCCCTGTATTTTTCCCAGGACTTCATAATTTTATATACTTAAGGATATTTGTTTAATGCAAAAGAGCTCCCAGTCTAAATTAATAATAAGTACCATATATTAATAAAGTTTATACTATATATATCTAAATTCAAATATTAATACATTCTATACTATACATTTATTCTTTGGAATATTAATTTCCTTTATGAATGCACTTTCACAAATATGGACATGAGGATCATTGTTTTGTATGTAAAATAAATGAATGGATATTTAAAATATTCATTTATCCTGTGTGTTAACCTCCTTTATGGCTATACTTTTAGAAATATTCATGCAGCTGTCCCCTTCCTGAGAGAGTTTAAAGAATAATAAACAAGGCCCAGAATCAATCAAAATAGGATTAACATTTTTTAACAGTTGTATGTTAGAGACATCAAATTGTATCCTTCTAGTTAATCACATTAATTATTTTAAAATTCTTTCCAAGAAGCTTTTCTATACTTAATAGCCACCTCACATCTTATAAAAATTAATATTAATTTTGTTTCTCACATCAATTAAGGTTCTAGAAGAAAACAGTCTTCACCTTTTCTTCGGAGGTTTAGAAAGTGATTTCAGTGTTCCCTTCTGAACACAGACAGCATCAATATCCCCTCATGTAGGTTCCATTGTCTCTTCTCCAACTGGTTTTTCTTCAATAAAGCTGTGTGTTTTTAAAGAATGTTAGCAAGTATGTCCTTTGGAGGCGATGTTGCTCCATTTACCTAAAGCCTAAAATAGTGAATGGAGCCCTCTCTGAAACACTTGGGTTCTTCCATGGGAGTCGCCACTTGCATCTCCTTATCTCCATGACCAAACCTTACATTGATGTAGTACTTGCACCTCATCAAGAATTATCCTGTGCCTGTCTCAAGCATAAAATCAATCTGAAGAAAAAATTATTACTATCATTATTTTTGTAATTATATTGAATTGTGGGGAGGGTCTTTGACTTGTCTGAAATAGAGGACAAATTGTGAATAGCCGAGCCAGTGCTAGAGGTTATGCCTTCATTTGATTCACTGTAGGACAGGCTGGCTTTGCTGTGGATATAGGAACATGCTTTTGAAGAGCTATGCTTTCCATTTTATACTAATATTTATTTGATATTCTCCTTTCTGCAAATGCAATTGCATGAATGCATAAGAATTCAAAGTCAATGCTGTATTCAAATTATTCCTGTATAGATGTTGATCAACTTCAGAAGACATGTAGTCAATTTATAAATAAGGAATATCAATCATGTTTTCACAGAGAACAATGATAGTAGAAAATATATAATTCATATAAACTATTTAAAGATACAAAAAGTGCCTCATCGTAAACTCACAACTGACATCATGTCATTTAAATTATTTTCCATGTGTCAACTTGTCAAAATGTCAGAAATATATTAATGTCTTCAGCTTTAATAGGCATAGAAATTGAATCATTTATCAGCAAGGGATAAAAGAAAACAAATAAACAAAATAGTAAGTAGAAGCTGTCTCTCTAATCTATGTTCTATTAGAGAATAAGAACTAACCAGTGCTATAGTTTAAACAGTACTATTTAAGATCATGTCAGGGTAATCCTTAACAAAAATGAGACCAGAAGATCCAAACAAAACTACCTCCACACCTATCACCAGGCACAGAGAATCTCACAGCATTCCTCAATCTCTAAGTACATTTTCACCCATCTGCGCGTATCCTCACCTATAAAAATATTCTCCCAAACCCCCACAGCATCACCCCTTAACCCCAACTTCAAAATAACTTCAATGGATTCTGACTTCTCTATTTTTTAGGCTATTGACATTTTTCTTAACTTCCTCTCTTCTCATTAACATATCCCTTCCTTTTACCTTTCCTTTCCACCTCCCCTGAATCCCTATCCCAGATGTACAATATTACCTTTATAGATACTGGTAAAAGGGTGAAATTATTAAAACAATTTTTAATATTTATGATTAACATATGCTTCGCTCTGGGTATGCTGTTATAACCAGTAGTTCTCTCTTTATAACAGATTGACAGTGCCCAATCCAATTAAATTGAATAGATTGAAAGAGTAGACAGTATCTCTAGACAAATAAAGCCAAGAACAAATCACTTGAAAACAGAGCCTAACTAAAGAGATCTTCGTATTAAGAACAAACTCTTTTCACTCTATTTGAACTCAACTCCCCCCGCCCCCCAGAACATGAAAACACAAGGCCACAAAATACCCACAGAGACTCCCAATTCTAGCAAAGCAGACCCATGGAGCACTGAAAAAGAGAAAAGGGAACACCAGATAGCTGAGCAGTGTGAAATGATTCAAGAGGCAGTAAAGACAATCAACAAGTTCAAAGAGGACATAACCACAGAAATAATGGTACTAACATAAAAAATTAACAATGTAGATATGGGAGAAACAAATAAAAAATTGAAGATCTGACTAAGATGGATTAAAGTATGAATGACAAATTTACCAAAGATATATATGCCACAAAAAAAGTGCCGAATGGAAATTCCAAAGGTAAAGAATTCTATAGAATTTATAAACAGTTTCAGAAATTGAGGGCAAAATGGAAATCCATGGCAATTTACTCAGAGAAGCCTTAGAAACAAAAGAAAAATTCACCCAACAGTTATTAGAGGATGCTAAGAAAACTAACCTAAGACTGATAGAAATTAGAAGACAGTATACATGAAATAAAATATTTGTTTACAGAAATCACAGCAGGAAATTTCCATGTATGAAGAAAGAACTCAACAAACAGGAAAGTGAAGATTAAAAAACACCATTTAACTACAATGGCAAAAGGAGCTCCCCACAACACATCATAGTCAAAAGCCCAAATAAATTTTCAAAAGAGGACCAAATCTTAAAAGCTGTCAAAGAGAAGAAAAAAAAAATCACATATAAAGGTAAACCCATTACGATTACAGCAAACTTCTCAACACAAACATGAAAGGCTGGAAGAGCTTGGAATGAAGTGTTTCAAGTCCTATAACCCACTTCCAAGCCAGACTAATATATCTGTCAAAATTGATGGAGAAATAAGGACATTCCATGACTACAAACCCCTTCAGAGACACATGAACTCAGCACTCCAAAAAAATACTTAACAAAATCCTGGATGGGGAAGATGAAGCCAATTAAGCCAAAATGTCAGAAAGAACCATTACATCAAGTAAGACAAGTAGTTAAAGAAAAAAGGACTAAGTAAGAAGTCAACACCAGAAAAAGAACACAATGACAGGAATAAGTCAGTACCTTTCAGTTATAACCCTCAATGTAAATAGCTTCAACCTCCCAATTAAAAGACACAGAGTGGCGTACTGGTCAAGAAATAGAATCTAACAGTCTTTTGCATTTAAGAAATTCATCTAATCCAAAAAATTAATGGAGTAAAACAATCAAAGAAAGGGCCAGGGATTTAACTCAGTGGTTCCTGCACCTGCCTCGCAAGTACAAGGTCCCGAGTTCAACCCCTGGTACAAAAAAAAATAAATCAAAGGATGGAAAACAATATTCTATCCATCAGGGCACTGACAGAAAGTGCGGTAGCACTTTTATTTTCAAAGTAAATTTCAAGCTAAAGCTGATCAGAACAGGCCAAGAAGGTCACTGTATATTTAAGGAAACAATTCAGTAGGAAGAGATAACAATTGTAAATACACATATACCAAATATTGGAGCACCTAACTTCATAAAACAAACACTGCAGGGTATAAAATAGCAAACAAACACCAAGACAATATAGTGGGTGATCTCAATACCCTACTTTCATGGAGAAACAGATCAACTAAACAGAAATTAAAGAAATGTCAGAGCTGAACCACATCTTGGAACAAATGGGCCAATAGAGATATGCAGAGGGTTCTACACTACTGCAATAGAATAAACATTCTTCTCAGTAGCACTAAATTTTCTCCAAAATAAACTTCATATTAGTTTGTAAACCTTGCTTAAATAAACACAAAAGAATCAAAACAACCCCATGTGTATTATCGTCATTATTCTACAATGAAACTAACAATCAATCACAAATAAACCACAAAACTTTCACTAACAGCTGGACATTAAATAACACACTCTTGCACACTCAGTGGGTCACAGAAGAAATCAAGGAAGAAATTAAACAATCCTAGAATCAAATGATAATGCCAATACAACATACCAGATCTTATGGGACACAACAAAAGCAGACCTAAGAGGAACATTTATTGATGTGAATGCCTACATTAAAAAAAGAGAACATACTCAAATAAACCTAATGATGCTCCTCAAGAAATTAGAATAACAAGAATCTCCCATTCACAAACCTAGTACAAGGAGGGAAAGGATAAAGATCAGAAGAGAAATTAATGAAACTGAAACTAAAAACTCAATGCAATCAACAAATCAAAAGTGAATTCTTTGAAAAAATAAACAAAATAGGCAAACCTCTAACCAAACTTATGAAAATAAGAAAAGACAGATCCCCATCAACACAATTAGAAATAAAAAAGGCAAAATCACGTTGGACACCACTGAAATACATAAAATCATTAGGAACTACCATGAGAAATTGTACTTAAGCAAATTGGGGAATCCTGAAGAAATGGATAGTGTTTAGATATGTATAAATTGACAAAACTGAATCAAGAAGACATAAAACTGTCCAACAATCCAGTTGCAAGCAATGAAATTGAGGCAGTAATTAAAAACCTACCAACTAAGAAATTGCCCAGGTCCCAATGAATTCCTTGCTGATTTTCACAAGACCTCCAGGAGGAATAAAACACCAATGCTCCTCAAACTCTAATGAAATTTAAAGAGAAGTATTTCCAAACTCATTCTTGGAAGCTAGCATTGCCCTGATTCCAAACCCAGACAAGGACCCAATTGAAAAAGAAAATGACAGGCCAATCTCTATAATGAACACACATACAAAAATCTGCAACAAGATACTGGGAAACAGAATGCAACAATTCATCAAAAAGATCATGCAGAATGACAAAGTAGAGTTCATCCCAGGGATCTAAGAATGGTTTGACGTACACAATTACTAAATGTAACACATAACATAAACAGAAACCAGAACAAAAATCACATGATCTTCTGAATATATACAAGAAAAGCCTTTGACAAAATACAATATTAATTCACGGTAAAAACTCTGAAGAAAATAGGTATGAAAGGACCTAACTCAATCTGAGAAAAGTGTTTATGAAAAACCTAACTGGCAACATAATATTGAATGTGGAAAAGCTGAAAATTTGCCCTATAAAATAAGGATCAAGACAAAGATGTTCACTATCACCATTCCTGTTCACTATAGTACTCAAAACAAGAGGCAGAACAATCAGGCAATAGAAAGAAATAAAAGGGATTCATATAAGAAAAGAAGGAGTTAAATTATCACTATTTGCAGATGATAGGATCCTTTGCACAAAAGACCCAAATATTCCACTAAAAGATTCCTATAATTAATAACCAAATTCAATAGTTATTGAATGTGGCAGGATATAAAATTAATACAAAAAATCAATACCATTATTGTATACCAATAATGAACTCACTGAGAAAGAAATTAGGAAAACAATACCATTCACAGTAACTGCAAGAAAAAATATTAGGCATTGACCTAGATAAGGAAGTGAAAGTCTCTACAACAAAAGCTATTTTGAAAAAGCAGATCAATGGGGACATCTGAAAATGGAAAAGCATCTCTTTTTCCTGGAGAGACAGAAAAATACATTGTTAAAATGGCTGCACTCTCAAAACAGATGTATAGATTTAATGTAATCTGAGTGAAAATACCAACAACTTTCCTCACAGAATTAGAGAAAACAATTCTAAAATTCACAGAGAACCAGAAGAGACCCAGAATAGCAAAAGCAATTCTGGATAATAAGGACAATGCAGGAAGCATCACAAACCTAGATTTCAAGTTATATTATAAAGCTGCAGTGCCAAAAACAGCAGAGTATTGGCACTAAAACAAACATGTGGACCAATGGAACAGAATAGAAGATGTGAAAACAACTTCAAGATACATTCAGGCACCTGATCGTTGACAAAGGAGCCAAAAGCATATGCTGGGGGAAAGATAGCCCCTTTAGCAAATGGTGCAGGCAAATTGGCTATTCACCTATAGAAGATTGAACGCAGATCAATATATGTCACCATATACTGAATTAAAATCAAAATGTTCAAAGATCTAAATATTTTCTTCATTTCACTTTGGCAATTCATATGTATCTAGGAATCTGCCCATTTCTTCTGTGTTTTCCATTTTATTGGAGTACAGGTTCTCAAAGTAGGTATTGATGACCCTTTGGATTTGCACTGGGTCTGTTGTGACGTTTTTCATTCTTAATTGCATGTATTTGTGCCTTTCCTTTCCTTTTTTTGATAAGGTTGGCTAAAGGTTTATCATTTTTATTTATTCTTTCAAAAAACCAACTCTTTGATTCATTGATTTTTTTGTATTGTTCTCTTAGTCTCCATTGCACTGATTTCTGTTTCGGTCTTTATAATTTCCTCTCTTGTACGAGCTTTGGATTTGTTATACTCTTCTTTTTCTAGCAGCTTGAGGTTCTGCATTAGGTTATGCATCTGAGTTTTCTCTGTTTTCCTAATATGGGGATTCACTGCTATGAATTTCCCACATAGAACTGCTTTCATTGTGTCCCATAGATTCCTGTATGTTGTAGTGGCATTTTGATTTATTTATAGAAATTGTTTAATTTCTTCTTTAATGTCTTCTGTGATCCATTGGTTGTTCAAGAGGGTGTTATTCAGTTTCCATGTGTTTGTGGGGGTTTAGTGGTTTCTTATGTTATTGATCTCCAATTTTATTGCATTATGGTCTGATAAAATACAGGGGGTAACTTCAATTCTTTTACGTTTACTTAGACATGACCTATGTGCTAGCATGTGGTCTATTCTGGAGAATGACCCGTGTGCACTCGAAAAGTATATGTATTCCTATTTTGTGGGGTGGAACACTCAGTAAACATCTGTTAAATCTATTTGTTCAATAGCTTGGTTCAGTTCTAGAATTTCCTTGCTAACATTTTGTCTAGATTATCTGTCTATTTGTGATAGTGGGGTATTGAGGTCCCCCACTACAATTGTGTTAGTGTTTATTTGGTTTTTCATGTCCATTAATATTTGTTTTGCATAGTTGGGCACATTCATATTTGGTGCATATATATTTAGGATTGTCATCTCTTCCTCTTGGATTGTTCCCTTCACAAGGATGTAGTGACCATCCTTGTCTCTCTTAATTAGTTTTGGTTTTGAAACTTAAGACAAAGTTACTGTAATAAAAATAGCATGGTACTGGCAAAAGAACAGACCTGAGG
This sequence comes from Heterocephalus glaber, assembly GCF_053883595.1. Taxonomy (NCBI): domain Eukaryota; kingdom Metazoa; phylum Chordata; class Mammalia; order Rodentia; family Bathyergidae; genus Heterocephalus; species Heterocephalus glaber. The sequence goes on along the minus strand of NW_028258156.1, from coordinate 16,164,324 downwards.
ATCAGTGGAATAGATTAGAAGATACAGAAACAACTCCAGCCCTACCGAGGTCCTGAGTCGCACAGAACACACCGAATCAGCCCTCTGCAGACAGGCAGCTCTGTGCACGCCCTACCGAGGTCCTGAGTCATTGGGAAGACACCGAATCACCCCGCTGCAGACAGGCAGCCACCTGATTCCACACTACAAAGACGCAGAGGACACCAGACCACCAGACCAAGGTACTGAGTCCCACTGTTCCCGGCCCAGAGGTAGGGGCTTTTGAGCCATCGTCCCACTGCTCCTGGTCCAGAGGAAGGGGCTTCCTGGTCACAATCCCTCCCGCTGCTCCCAGCCCAGAGGAAAGGGCTTTTGGACCACCTTCTGTCCCGCTGCTCCTGGCCCAGAAGAAGGGGCTTCTGAGTCACCATCCCACTGCTCCTGGTCCAGAAGAAGGGGTTTCCCAGCCATCATCCCCCGGCTGCTCCCAGAACACAGGAAAGGGCTTTTGGGTCACCATCCCTACCACTGCTCGTGGCCCCTGTCTCACCTCACCCAGCTCAGAGGAGGTAATCCGTGCAGGCGCTAACAGCCCCCCGCCCTAGTCGAAATGAGAAAACACATAAATAAGTCTCAAAACCAGACTTCCAGATCACCTACAGCAACCCCAAAGGGAAATGAGATGGAACACTCTGATACTCAACCACCTGGACCCACTGAACTGGCAACAAAAGGGGATCTGGAAAAAAATGAAATCAGAAATAATTTCTCAGATAACAGGAGAAATTGTGTTCCTAGTGCAAGACATGATTACTACATCTAGAGAGGAGCTCAGGAACATGATGGAATCCCAACATAAGAAAAAAATAGAATCCATAAAACAGATGCAAATAGATTTCCAGGAGATGAAAAACTCCATTGAAAGTCTACACAGAAGAATGAGCCAATGTGAGGACAGAATTTCAGATATAGAAGATAAGACTGCAATTAGTGACCAGGAAAAGAAAAATTGCTTCAAAATTTTAAGGGAACATGAGAAATCAATCCAGCAGCTGCTAGATGATGCAAAGAAGAATAACATAAGACTGATTGGGCTCAATGAAGAAACAGGAGAGAGTGGAGATCACATAAAAAAACTCTTCACAGAAATAATGGCAGAAAACTTCCCAAGCAGGGGAAAAGAGCTTGACATACAGATAAGTGAGGCATATAGGACTCCAAATAGCCTTGATCAAAAAAAAAAAAAAATCTACACATAGGCATATAATTGTTAAGATTCCAGAAACACAACAGAAGAACAAAGTTCTCCAAGCAGTCAGAGAAAAGAAACAAATCACATACAAAGGAAAGCCCATCAGAATCACAGCAGACTTCTCAACACAAACCATCAAGGCAAGAAGAGCTTGGAGTGACATATTCCAAGCCCTAAAAGAAAACAGCCTCCAACCCAGATTGATGTACCCTGCAAGACTATCTGTCAAAATCGATGGAGAAATAAGATACTTTCATGAAAAAGAGCACCTTAGGAACTTTGTGAATACCAAACCAGCACTCCAAAGAATTTTACACAATATCCTAGGAACAAACATTGAGGATCACAACCCCAGGAAGCAGAGCAGAATGAATCCATCTGGCATGACAAGAAATCAAATGGAAAGGGGGAGAACCCCACAAAAAGAAAAAGTCATGGCAATGACAAGTCAATATGTTTCAGTTATAACCATCAACGTTAATGGTCTCAATTCACCAATCAAAAGAAATAGACTGGCAGAATGGGTCAAGAAGCAAAATCCAACAATATGCTGCATACAAGAAACACACTTAATTCAAAAGGAAACTCATAGACTGAAAGTTAAAGGGTGGAAAACAATACTCCATGTGACAGGAACCCGAAAAAAAGCAGGAGTAGCTATCCTCTTGGCAGATCAAGTAGATTTCAAACAAACACTGATTAAGAGAGACAAAGAAGGACATTACATCCTTGTAAAGGGAAGAATCCAAGAGGAAGAGATGACAATCATAAATATCTATGCACCAAACACTAGTGCACCCAACTATATAAAACAAATACTAACGGACATGAAAAGTCATATATGCACTAATACAATTGTAATGAAATACTGTAAGTCAATCGAACTCTTGAACAAATGAACTTAACAGATGTTTACAGAGTCTTCCACCCCACAAAATCAGAATACACATTCTTCTCAGCTGCACATGGGTCATTCTCCAAAATAGACCACATACTCACACACAGAACATGTTTAAGTAAGTGCAAAGGAATTGAAGTTATCCCCTGTATATTATCAGACCATAGTGTGATGAAATTGGAGATCCATAGCAAAAGAAACTCAAAAAATTTCATAAACATGTGGAAATTGAACAACACACTTCTGAATATCCAATGGGTCACAGAGGAAATTAAAGAAGAAATCAGACAGTTCCTTCAATTAAATGACAATGACAATACAACATATTGGAATCTATGGGACACAATGAAAGCTGTCTTATGAGGGAAATTCATAGCAGTGAATACGCATATTAGGAAAACAGAATGAGCCCAATTAAACAACCTGATGCTGAACCTCAAGCTTCTAGAAAAAGAAGAGCAGGACAAGCCCAAAGCTCATACAAGGGAGGAAATTATAAAGATCAGAGGAGAAATTAATGCAATGGAGACTAAGAGAATGATACAAAAAATCAATGAAGCCAAGAGTTTGTTCTTCGAAAGAATCAACAAAATTGACAAACCTTTAGTCAACCTTGTCAGAAAAAGGAAAGAAAAGGCCCAAATGCATGCAATTAGGAATGAAAAGGGTGAAATGACAACAGACCCAGCAGAAATCCAGATGATCATCAATACCTGCTTCCAGAACCTATATGCCAATAAGATGGAAAACACAGAAGAAATGGACAGATTCCTAGATACATATGAATTACCAAAGTTGAACGAAGAAGACCTAAAAATTCTGAACAACCCAATATCAACCAATGAAATTGAAAATGTAATTAAAAACTTATCAACTAAGAAAAGCCCGGGCCCTGATGGCTTCACTGCTGAGTTCTACAAGACATTTAGAGAGGAACTCTTACCACTACTGTTTAAAGTCTTCAATGAAATTGAAAGGGAAGCAGTACTCCCAAATTCATTCCTGGAAGCAAGCATCACCTTGATCCCAAAGCAGAGAAAGACCCAACTGAAAAAGAGAACTACAGGCCAATCTCACTAATGAACATAGATGCAAAAATCCTTAATAAGATACTGGCAAACAGAATGCAGAAGATCATCAAGAAGATCATACACCCTGATGAAGTGGGATTCATTCCAGGGATGCAGGGATGGTTCAATATACGAAAATCAATTAATGTAATACACTATATCAATAGAGCCAAGGACAAAAACCATATGATTATCTCCATAGATGCAGAAAAAGCATTTGACAAAATCCAACATGCATTTATGATAAAAACCCTACAAAAAATTGGAATAGATGGTCTCTACCTCAAACTGATAGAAGCCATCTATGAAAAACCAACAGCCAATATCATACTAAATGGTCAAAAACTGAAATCTTTCACACTAAAATCAGGAACAAGACAAGGATGTCCACTATCACCACTCTTGTTCAATATAGTTCTGGAAACATTAGCCACAGCAATTAGACAAGAGAAAGAAATAAAAGGAATAAAGATAGGAAATGAAGAAGTCAAATTGTCATTATTTGCAGATGACATGATACTCTATATGGAAGACCCCAAGAACTCCACCAAAAGTCTTCTAGACTTAATAACCAAATTCAGTCAAGTAGCTGGTTACAATGTCAACACACAAAAATCAATAGCTTTCCTCTACACCAATGACAGACTCACTGAGAGAGAAATAGGGCAAATAATTCCTTTCACAATAGCATCCAAAAACCTGAAATACCTAGGAATCAACCTAACGAAAGAAATCAAAGACCTCTTCTCTGAAAACTATGGCACTCTGAAAAGAGAGATTGAAGAGAATATCAGAAAATGGACAGACATCCCCTGCTCCTGGTTAGGAAAGATGAATATAATGAAAATGACCATACTTCCAAAACTGCTGTATAGATTTAATGCAATTCCAATTGGGATCCCAGCAGCATGCTTCATAGACCTTGAGAAAACAATCCAAAAATTCATTTGGAACAAGAAGAGACCCAGAATAGCAAAAGCAATTCTAGATAACAGAGACGTGGCAGGGGGTATCACAATCCCCAACCTGCAACTCTACTACAAAGCTACTGTGATAAAAACAGCATGGTACTGGCAAAGAAACAGACCTGAGGACCAGTGGAACAGATTAGAACATGCAGAAACAACGCCAGACACACTTATCCATCTCATCTTCGACAAAGGAGCCAAACACCCTCACTGGAGGAAAGATAGCCTCTTTAATAAATGGTGCTGGACAATTGGGCTTCATCTTGTCAAAGATTAAAACTAGACCTATATCTCTTGCCATGCACTAAACTAAAATCAAAATGGATTAAAGATCTAAATATTAAAATAGAAACTCTGAACCAGAGGTTATGTAGAACCCTTGAAGAGATCGGTGTAGGAAAAGATTTTATGAACAAAACCTCAGTTGTCCGTGAACTAGCACAAACAATCAACAAGTGGGATCTCTTCTTATTAAAAAGCTTCTGCACAGCAAGAGAAACCACCAGCAGTGTGAAGAGACAACCCACAATGTGGGAAAAATCTTCACCTGCTCTTCCTCAGACAAAGGTCTGCTATCTTGAATCTATAAAGAACTTAAAAAGATCAGACCTCCCAAATGTAAAGACCCAATCCAAAAATGGGCATCTGAAATGGACAGACATTTCTCACACAAAGAACTAGAAATAGCAAATAAACGCATGAAAAAATGTTCAACATCACTGGTCATTCGAGAGATGCAAATGAAAACAAGGCTGAGATTCCACCTCACTCCAGAAAGAATGGCTGCTATCATGAAATCAACCAATAACAAATGCTGGCGGGGCTGTGGGGAAAGAGGAACCCTGCTCCACTGCTGGTGGGAGTGTAGACTGGTGCAACCACTGTGGAAATCAGTATGGAGATACCTCAAAGAACTAGGACTGGAAGTCCCATTTGACCCCGCTATTCCACTGCTGGGGATCTTCCCCAAAGAATTAAAAGGATCATACCACAGTGATATAGGTGTACCCATGTTCATAGCAGCACAGTTTGTAATAGCTAAAACTCGGAAACAGCCCAAATGCCCATCAACTGGAGACTGGATAAAGAAAATGTGGTTTTTAATAAAATGGAGTACTACTCAGCCATAAAAATTGAGAAATTAGAGACATTTATAGCTAAGTGGATGCACATTGAGGGAATACTCTTAAGTGAAATAAATAGGACACACATGTGTAAATACCGAATAGTTTCTCTGGTGTGAGAAACTGAAAGTGTAAATAAGGACTAAATGTATAATAGGTAATGTGAAATAGGAAGAAAAGGGGCAAAAGGGAAGGAAGTGGAGGGCTAGGGGAAAGGATAGAAGGGAATGGGATTAATATGAAAAAATTGAAAAATAGGAACAAAATCTTTGTCAATAGGGAGGACTGGAGAGGTTGAAGGGAGGGCTGGGCAAGGGTGAAAAATAAGAACCAAGAGAGACTATGTAAAGGTGCAAATTTCCAATGATGAATGTCATTATGTTGTATACCTAAAATGTACCAATGATTAGAATGAATAATCGATAATGTAAAATAGGAAGAAAAGGTCCAAAGGGGTAGGGGTAGTGGGAGGGGCAGGGGAAAGGAAAGAAGGGAAAGGAAAAAATGATGAGAAATGGAAAAAATGGAAATAAAGTCTTTGTTAATAGGGAAGGGTGGAGGGGGTGAAGGGAGGGCTAGGAATGGGGAAAATATAAGAACCAAGATGCATTATGTAAAGGTACAATTCCCAATGAGAAATGTAATTGTGTTGTATACCTACAATGTACTAATAAAAGGATTTAATACAAAAAAAAAAAAAAAAAAAAAAGAAACAACTCCAGACACACTCGGCCACCTCATCTTTGACAAAGGTGCCAACAACCATCATTGGAGAAAAGACAGCCTATTTAATAAATGGTGTTGGAAAAACTGGATTTCAACTTGCCAAAGATTAAAACTAGACCCATACCTATCACCATGCACTAAACTAAGATCAAAATGGATTAAAGATCCAAATATTAAAACAGAAACACTAAACTTGCTGAAGGATAAGTTAGGTAGAACTCTGGAAGACATTGGCATAGGAAAAGACTTCATGAACAAAACCTCAGCAGCACGGGAACTAGCAGAAAGAATCAACAACTGGGATCTCATCTTATTGAAAACTTCTACACTGCAAAAGAAACCACCAAGAGAGCCAACAGACAACCTACAATCTGGGAAATAATTTTTAGCAGCTGTACCTCAGACAAAGGACTACTATCTAGAATATACAAAGAATTGAAAAAAATTAGACCCCCCCCCAAATTCAAAGACCCAATTCAAAAATGGGCATCTGAAATGAACAGACATTTCTCAGACAAAGAATTAAAAGCAGCAAACAAATATATGAAAAAATGTTCAGTATCACTTGTCGTTCGAGAGATGCAGATGAAAACAACACTTGAGATTCCACCTCACCCCACAAAGAATGGCTACTATCAAGAAATCAACCAATAACAAATGCTGGTGGGGGTGTGGGGAGAAAGGAACCCTTCTCCATTGCTGGTGGGAGTGTAGACTGGTGCTACCACTGTTGAAATCCTTATGGAGATACCTCAAAGAACTAGGACTAGAGGTCCCATTTGACTCAGCTATTCCCCTGTTGGGTATCTTCCCAAGAGAATTAAAAGAATCATACCACAGCGATATACGTGCACCCGTGTTCATAGTGGCACAGCTTGTAATAGGTAAATCTTGGAAGCAGCCCAAGTGCCCATCAACTGGAAAGTGGATAGAGAAGATGTGGTATTTTTTTATAAAATGGAGTACTACTCAGCCATAAAGATCAAAAAACTAGAGTCATTTATAGCTAAATGGATGCATATAGAGACCATACTCGTAAGTGAAATAAACAGGACACACATGTGTAAATACCAAATAGTTTCACTAGTGTGAGAAACTGATAGTGTAAACAAGGGTTAAAATGATTAAAATGAATATTAGATAATTTGAAATAGGAAAAAAGGTCCCAAGATGAAGGGGTGAAGGGAGGGGAAGGGGAAAAGAAAGGTGAGAAAGGAAAAACTATGAGAAAAGAAAAAAAAATGGAAATGATGTCTGTGTAAATAGGGAAGGGCACACAATAATGGGGAAAAAAATAAGAACCAAGATGCATCATGTACAGATACAAACACCCAATGATAAATGTAAATAAATTTTATACCTACAATGTACCAATAAAAGAACTTAGAAAAAAAAGATCTAAATATTAAAACAGAAACACTAAATCTGCTGGAAGATAAAATGAATAAAACTTTTGAAGTCATAGTCATAAACAAGAACTTTCTGAACAGGACCTCAATTGAACAATAAATAACATAAAAAATCAACAAATGGAATGATATGAATAAAAAAGCTTCTGCACAGCAAGGGAAACAACACAGTGAAGAGACAACCTACAGAGTATGAAAATTTGTGCCAGCTACACCTCAGAGGATTAAAATCTAGAATATATAAAGAACTGAAAAAAATGAGACTGCCCCAGAATAAAGGACCCTATACAAAGGGCAACTAAAATGAATGAATACTTCTCAGAAGAAGTACAAATAGCTAATAAATACATGAGAACATTTTCAACATCAAATCATAAAACAAATGCAAATTAAAACAACACTGAAATTCCATCATATCCCAGAAAGGATGAAATCATTCCATCATATCCCAGAAAGGATGAAATCATCAAGAAATCAAATAGTAACATATGATGGTTATAAGCTATGGGGAAAAAGGAACCCTTCTATATTATTGGTGATATGTAAATTAGTACCACCACTGTGGAAATCAGTGTGGACATTCAAAAAAAAACTTTAAAAATAAATCCCATTCTACCCAGCTATTCTTCTTCTATGTATTATCTTGAAAGAGTTAAAGACATCCTATTTCAGTGATACATACATACTCATGTATATAGCAGTACAGCTCATAATAGTTAAATTGTAGAAGCAGCTAGATGTTCATTAACAGATAAATGGATAAAGAAAATGTGGTATTTATACACAATGGGGTACTACTGTGCTATGAAGGACAAAGTTTAGTCATTTGTAGGAAAATGGATGAAACTTGAATTCATTATGTTTACTGAAATAAATCAGACACACATGCTTAAAAATTGTAATATTTATCTTATACAAGAAACTCAAAGTACAAATAAAGAGCAAAATAAAATATAGACAATAGGAAATAGGGAGATAGATCTTTGGCAAGTGGACAGTGGACTAAAGGATGTTGTGAGGGGAGTGATGTGGAGGGAAGGGGATGTAACAAGAATTAAGACATATTATGTTCATGTTCCAACTACCCACAATGAATGTATTCAGTATGTTCTACAAACGTGCTAATTAAACGTATAAAAATAAACAAGCATCGAAGAGGCAGAAAACAGGTGAAATTTTCAGCTTTAGTAGTGTTAAAAGATGATGTCCCATCTTCTCAGTAATGTAAGTGGCTCCCTGTCCCTTCTTCATTTTCAAGAAGCCTAAGGCAGCAGCTGGTCAGCATTCGCTGGCACGATTGGGTGAATCTGTAAGTTGTAACTCAATTATAAGCAGGTAATATAACAACTACTCTTTTAATAAAGATTAAAGTCCACCTAGCACAAAGATGGTGTTAGAAAGCAGATAATGCATGTTATACCGATAAGGGATAGGACTGTCATTCGCTAATGAGACTGTTCCATGTCACCTGGTAATGTCTGTGTGGTGTGATAACCATAGTCATTGCTGTGGGAGCCCCACCCCGTTCAGCTTTCCTAGGTTTGTGAGAATGTGTGATTCCTCTTGGAGCTGTGAGCCTTGTCTGCTAATGGCTCACAGCTTCTCTCTTCTGCATGAATCCCCTCAGCTGGCTCCAGCCATGCTGCTCAACGTCACCTGGGGATTTATATGCATCCCCTGCCAATAACCCACAGCCGAAGGCGACCATTAAGGGGAGAAAATTTGTGGTTACTTTCCCTTCACAATCCCCTGTGGGCTCAGGCTGAAAGTAGACTTAGCTTAGTGGTTTCTCTGTGCCATTCTGCTTCATTTGTTCCCCTACTGGTGACTCCTAAGTACACCAGACATCCCTAGTCTAAGAATCTCTATCTCGGGATTTGCTTCCAGTGGACCTACCCCATTTCACAGGTCTGTGACAGCCTTTGTTACATGCTAGAGTCAAACTATTTTTCATAGTCAGGTATAAAGTTAACCAAAAGTCTAAATAGACTGTACACAAATTCTGGCTCCAAAATGTGTTCCGGAGATCTGTTGTACAGCATGATGACTGTATTGAATAATAATAAAAACTAGAAAATTACTGAGAGGAGATCTTAAATGTTCTTGCCCCCAAAGAATAAGTCTGTGAAATGATTTTTAAGTTAATTAGCTCAATTTATTTATTCTGCAGTACATATGCAGTCATGTGCCACACAGCAATATTTCCATCAGCAGCGAACTGCCCATACTGCTGTGCCTACCATACAGCCTATGTGTGTCGTAGGCTGTACCATCTGGGTTTGTGTAAGTGTATGTTCTACAACTGCACAAGAACGAAATCGCCTAAGGATGTATTTCTCACTGTGTGTCCCTGTTAAACTATGCACGACATTATGCATCTGAAAACATAGTGTTGTGACAATAAATATATGTCGTTTTTGTTCATTAGAAGATAAATTGTAACAAAGAGTTCACATAAATTTTAAATGTACTTCTGCCCAATGTATTTCAATCCTAGAAATGCCCTCTGCTGTTCAGTGTCAGAAAGAGCTTACCTGGCACTCACTTTGCCATTTTCAAGTTTCAGTGACATCTCTCACTTGTTTGTGGTTTCTATACCTGTGCTGCTGAAATGTGGTTGAGATGCATTTTCCAAATCAGACCATTGTCCATGCACTTCTTACAGCCATTCTTGCACTTGTCACTTGAGTGACACTTTCAAAACTGTTACTATATCTGTAATATATTTTTCATACTACAAGACTTTTAAATATCAGATTCTTGTGTAATATTGAAAAATATTGATGTTTAGAATCTAATATTTGAGCCCTTTACACTGTTGGCTCTGAAAATTTTCACTTTTAGCAGGAAAATCCTAATAATATGATCAACTGTCACCTGGTTTTGCTCCTGCTAAAGTGTTATGGGAGAAGTGAACCACATCAGATACTTTTTATGGTCTACCTTCACATCCTGGCGTGCCGTAGTTAAAGGCATATGGCTCACTAGGACCCCATTCATGCAAGGGGTCTCTGACTAAAGTCACACTTGTTGGCTCACTTAGTCCTCTCCTCAGAATGCCTGCCTTGAAACTTCCCTCATGCAGGATTCATCTTAAAACTTACACATGGATGGGAAGCTTCTAACAGAGAATCTGGATTTAGATATAATTAGGCACAGTGATAGATTCACTAGAACCTGCAGCACTTGGAACAGCTGAGAAATGACTTTCACAAAGTGAGCTCCCTTCATTATGAGGCCACATTGAAGCAGTCCCAAGAAAGGGATTCAGTCTTATAAATTCAGTTGAGAGACATTAAGCAGATGCGCTATATCCTAAAGCCTGTGAATGACAAAGGAGCCCTTTTCCTCAGAATCCAAGCCATGTCTAATTGCAGCAGTATTTCTCTGAAATTAGGGTTAGGTGATTGTATGTTCTGTCTTCCTCTTTTGGACATAGATGTAGCCAGGGGAGAAGAATATAAATCTCATGGGCTTTTTAATAAGTCAAGAATTTGAGATAACTTAATAGGAGCCCACACCGAACTAAAATTCCTGTGTTCCATTACCTTTCTAATTTAAGGAATTGCTAACACAGAACTGGTACTAGTTCTTTCTCAGTAATACTTCCCTCTCACCAGATTATTTCCCCATGGATAGCTCACGTGGTTTTTAGGAGATAAAGATTCCTTGTTTGCTATCTATGCATTTATAACTGACATCTCGCAATACATGAACGACAGAATAGCTAGAGAGGAAAACAGATTTTTTCTTTTATTTATTCATTCAGTCAATTATTTTTAATTTCTAGTAACAAGTGCCTAGCAGATTTTTGAACCATTAGCAGCAAGAGGCACAAGTCTCGTAGTGCTATGGTTCCACCTAGTGGCTGAATGAAAACAAAACTAAAAGGTATTTAAGGAAGCGCCTCTGCTATTTAGAAATTTAGTGTAATATTTTATGCTTTGAAAAGATGCAGTATTCTGTCTCAAATAAAAAGTATATTAGAAAAACACAAATCCAGTATCCAACGCCTTCACTTCCTTTCAAGTATCATCTTTCTTTGTACATAAGTTTTCAATTACAGGCTGACTCTGTTTTCTCATCTATATGATTAATATGTTCCAACCCAGATATAATAGTGTGAACATTCAAATCAAAAATTGCAATACACATGGTTTCAGACGAAACTACCTTCTTTCTGCCTGCCAACTTGAAAAGTACCTACCTCTTTCTCCCTTTACTTTAGTCACCCATCAGAGCATTCTTCTTTATCTCCTCTTTCCTGCATTGTCAGCCTCTCTGCTTTCTGCCTCTTCCCTATAAGGATGTAAGATACCCAACTCTCTCCCATCTTGAAGCATTTGAGAAAGAAACAAGTATTAGAATAACAGAGGTAGATAAAGAGAAAACCCCACCAATCAACCAGTCACAACCTTCAACACAAAGGAGGCAAACTCCTCTCTTTCCCTCTTCTCCATCATCCAGCAAAGCACACGAGCACTTCCCATATCCAAAGATGCTGTCTTGCATACAAAGACGGTGTAGACAATAGGAAATGATAAACCAAAGGAGACTGGTGCTTCTCCCTTTCCACAATTCACATGGATGTGGTAACCCACAGCAGTAGAGATTTTCACCAACCTCTACCGAAACTTTGTCCCTGCTCCTGACACTCACCATTGGGTTTTTTGTTAATGCATATGTTTAATACTGATCTTACTTATCATTTAGCAATACTTGAAATTCTTAGTCATTCTCTATGTGCTGGTTAATCCTGATTGTCAGTTTGACTGGATTAAGATACTTCTGGTGAGGTGGTTGGATCATGAACCCATTGGGTTAACCTGTTGAGTAGTTCATAGCTGAATGGACTATCAGGAGGTGGGACCAAATTGGAAAAGTGGGCCACAGGGATGTGATCTTGATGATATCTTGATATCCCTCTCTTCTCGGGTTCTTCCCCTTGTATCTGCTTTCCGGCCACCATTAACTGTACAGTATTGCTCCATTATGCCCTTCAACCATGTTTCTGCCTTGGAACCAGCTGACATGGACTAAAAGTTCTGAAAGTATGAGCCAAACAAATCATTTCCTCCTTTAAGTTGTGTGTGTCAGTATTTTGTCCTCCATTGGTAAAGCTGACCAATACACCCTTATTCAGACACTTCCTTTCTGTTTCAACTTAATTCTTACATTGTAAAATAAAAGTAATTCTAAAACATGAGAAGTAGCCATTCAATTTCTTATCCATGGAGAACATGCTCAACTATTCATTTGAAGCAATTAAAAATGGTTGTAAATGTATGTGCAAATAGGTGTAGATTATTTGAATTGCCCTAAAATAGGAAATAACTATATGATCTTTTAATCTTTTAAAACATATACATAGTCTCTACCAACAAGGTGGCAGCTTTTAAAAATATATACATTTTATTTTGAGACTATTGCAGTTCATCTGCAATTGTAGGAAATAACACAGAAAGATCTTGTGCATTCTTTATGCAGCCTCCTCTGAGGTAACATCGTGCAAAACTACAGTACAATACCACAACCACGATGTGTACATTGATGCAATCTACTGATTTTATTCAGATTTTTTCAGTTTCCCTCACACTCATTGTGTGTGTACAAAGCTTTAGGAAATCTTGTCCTATGTGTAAATTCATACATCTGTCACCAGAAGATCCGCGATAGTTTCATCCCAACTGGACCTCTAGTGTTGCCTCAGCCAGCCTGCTTCCCCAGCACTTCCACCATCCCAACCCTGACCACCAGGGTCATCCTATTCCACAGTCTTTTCATTTCAAAATGCTGTATAAATCAAATCATAGAATAACCTTTGAAATCAGCTTTTCACTTAGCACAATTTCCTGGGAATTTATTCGCTTTATGTATAGAGATAGTTCACGGGTGTTTTGTTCTAAGTTGTGTGCTATTGTATGGAAGTATCTCAGTTTGTGAAACTGTCCCCCCTTGAGACGTCCCAGTTTGGGGCTATCACAAGCATGCTGTGACAAACATGTGCACAGGGGTTTTTATGTGCACAAATGTTTGCATTATTGTACGATAAACATCCAAGTGTGCAATTGCTGGGTTGTACCTGGTGACTGCATACTTAGGTTTATGAGACATTGCCAAATATTTGTTCCAGAATGACTGCATTCTACATTCCCAGGCAATGTCTGAGCTTGATCTGGTTTCTCCACATCACTGCTAGCACTTTTATTGTCATTCAGTTATTCTGAGGAGTGTGTATGTGATTTCTCCCCTTTGTGTCAGTACTAGAGATTGAATTCAGAGCCTTGGTACCCTCCCTCCCATCCCTTTTAAATTTTTTGTTTTGTTTTGTTTTTTTGAGACAAGCTCTTGCTAAATCACTGAGTTGCCCAGACTGGGCTGAACTTGTGACCCTCCTGCCTCAGCTTCCCAGAGTACTGGGGTTACAGGTGTTTACCCTTGTGCTCAGTTCTCCCTGTGGTTTTCATTTGCATTTCCCTGGAGGCTGATGTTGAACACCTTTTCATGTGTTTATTTGCCATGTCTCTGTCCCTGCTGGTGAAATGTCTGCTCCTGTCGTTCAACCATTGCCTATTGAATTGTTTGGTTTTTTCCAATTGTAGTTTTAGAGCTCATTATATATTGTAGATGATGGTCCCATTTCAGATATGCAGTTTGAATCTCCCCCCTCCCGCCGCCATGTTTGTAGCTTGTCTTTTCATATTACAGGATGAAACAGACTCTGTCTTTTACAGAGCAAACTTTTAAATTATGATAAGGTCCAGTTTTTCCATTTTCTTATGGATCATGCTTTAATATGGAGTATAGGGTACCCCTAAATCCTAAAGATTGTCTCCCATTGTAATAAAAATTTTCATAGTTTAAATTTTACATTTATGATTTTTCTTTTTATAACCTGTGAGGTTTAGGCTGACATTCATGTTTTTCCCTATGGATGTCCATTTGCTCCAGCAATATTCATTAAGATTATCCTTTCTCTCATTGAATGTTTTTGCAATTTTGTTCAAAATGTTCACAACTAAATAACTTTAAATTATTTGAATTGACTTAAAATAGGCATTAACAGCATTTTAAATCTTTTGTATCATAATTCTCATCTCCAACACTAGGTGGCAAGGATGGCTTTTTAAAGTACACAAATTACTACCAACAGGTCTCTGAAGTTTTTGTACCAGAGTCTCTAATTTATTATAGTCCTTTAAAAATAAATAAACTCACTATAGGAGCTCTAAATACTTAACTAGGTATAAGTAACATAGGAGTGTGTTTGGGAACAATAGAAATTCTATTCAGTTATAATAAAATCATTCATCAAACTGTCATTTATCTGCTATTTTTCAACTACCTTTTTTACTTTTTATCTTGAAGAAACTGCTTTCTTATCATGGAAACTTGTCTAACATGGTAGTAAGAGAGATAGGTTGGCACAATTTTCATGTATACTAGAGAAGCATGGAATGTACCACATATACATAACTATAGTTTGTTGTTATGTACATAATGGTTATAGTTTTTCAAATAGCCAGGCTTTAGACTCCTGGCAAAGGATAAATAATTGTTCAATTGCCTAAATTATATTTATGTTTTCTTCTCATTGTGTAACTTACAGAGAAATCAAGTTGTTACTTTAGCAATTGCTGTAACATTCTTGTTCAGTTTCATGCTTCTATCATTTGATCATTAAGGCTGTAGAAGATCAGTAAGTCATATGGCACAAACGGAAATTTTGGTTTATGGCTTGGTTCAAGACCTAGATCTTTCATTTTACCTTATTACGCAATGATTTCTTTTATATTCTCCTATGTACTAGGCACTACTGTATGCTTTTTTGCATACCTTGTTTTATCTCAATAAAAGTTCGCCTTTCCTTTAATTCCTTTTTTAACTGCTTTGTGCTAGCTCCACATATCTCATCTATAAACAATTAGATAATATGCATCCCATCATTCTGGCTCTGAAACTCTCCCCTCTTGAGACATGACAGTAGATATTCAGTAGATATTCAAGTCTTACTGGAACTCTGGTTTACTGAGGCTTTACAAAGCAATACTCACCAGCAGAGCAAGGAACAAGTTTCAGAAATTTCCATATAAAAACCATAGATATGCATATTTGTGTGAAAACAGTAGTACACACTTATAATTTTCCATAGTGTTTTATTTTCCTATGGATAAAGATGCAGCATTTTTCTCTGCTATGATAGCTACTCTAAAGACATGCTAATTAGTAGAAAATAAGGAGAGATGAACTAGTAAGATGAAATTGAAGAGAACATCTGGTATAATTCAGGGAAAAAATTCTCTTACATAATGCAGTTCCATAATAAAGAACACTTACAAACAATTACTCATTACCTTTGTATACTATACTCTACACTTTGCAGAAATCTCTTTATATATAACATTCTCATTCCTTTTTGTTTCACCAAGCAATCAAAACATTGCTCCTCTCCACAAGTTGAAGGGTCCACATATATGTGGTGTGATATGTATGTGTATGATTTTATTGTTAATGTTTTTTATATTTTTTAAAGATACTATATATAAATATACAGTGAGATCAGTAATAATGAGAAAGGAATGCACTGTGTACTATGAGTCTTTGCAACCACTAGATGGAGAAGGTGATTTGTAAAATAACACTCAAAGATGGGAAATCAAGCCAACTAAAAGTTGCTGTCTGGGCAGAATTTGCTAATTTGGGTCATATATTAGACTCTTCTGTTTTAGTGGTCAATGTGGTTCAATTTCAAGCAAGGACATAATTTGTACAATAACTAAAGTTGAAATTAATACTCAGAAACAAACCATATTCTATTTAGAACTAAAATCCATTAAGTTGTCTGCATTAGAGGAAGAAGCTGACCAATGGAGATAAAGCCAATTTGTTATATTAGAAAGCTGAACTGGTGAAAAGAATTCATATAGCACCCAGAAATCAAAGGATAGGATTAAAATCAAGTGAGGTTACTTTGTTTTAGTTTTAATTCTTAAGGAGAGCATAGTTAAAGCTATTTCAAATGGCAGCTGGGTAAACACTATTCCAGATTTTTTTTTTAGTTGACAAACATTAAAAAATGGTTTTGAATTCTTTAATTTCCATCTCTTAACAAACTCATCTGGACTTTAAAATTATCTATTTGGATGGTAATATTTTACAAAAGCTATTGTACATAAGCTTACTCACCTTTCAACTAGTCAAATTTAGGCAGAAAAATATCAATATCAGTACAGAATTATAATGGCAGGAGTTTTTGAAATTGTCAGGCAGCAGCAATAACTTGGTACATTCAAATAGAGATAAGATTTTCAGGATCTGATTCTGGCCCTCTTACTTGAGTGTTTATTTTGAGAGTCCATGTTGGCAACTCATTTCTATGGGAAAAAAGAAGAATCTCTAGGAATAAATGGGCAGAATGATAGTGTTTTTGATGCCAGAGGAAATGCTGCATATTTTGGGAAGTTTTTCCAGTGTTATTGCCCAAGAATGGAAAAATAACTCTTGCCAAGATAATTCAACATCCCACAAGCATAACACCATATGTATATGCCAGAGTCAAAGTAGCTAAGAGCCTTAACTGTACTTCATAGTTTGGTATTGATTGCCTTGTTTATCTCTTTAGTAAATGCCAATAGCCTCCTGTTATAAAACAATTGGACTGTTCAAAAACACGCTTTTAGAAAGTCTTAACATTTAAATTACTTTAAAATAACATTTTATTACATTTATTTTTGATTGCATATAATATATAATTTCTATTCTATTATGTTATGTTTAGAGTACTACTCAGCCATAAAGAAGGATAAACTTGAGGCATTTATAGGTAAATGGATGCTGCTTGAGACCATACTCTTAAGTGAAATAAATCAGGCACACGTGTAAATATCACATTGTTTCTCTCATGTGAGAAACTGAAAGTGTAAATAAGGACCCAAATGTATAGTAGATATTGTGAAAGAGGAAGAAAATGTTGCATTGGAAAGGGAAACTACGAAGAGGGGAGAGGGAAGGAAGGAAGGGAAAAGAAAAAAACACAAAAAGAAGGATAAAATGGAAACAAAGATTTGTAAATAAAGAGGGGAAGGGAATTGAAGGGAGGGGAGGGGAATGGGGAAAAAAGAATCAAGATATATCACGTGCAGGTACAAATTCCATATGATGAATGTTATCATTATGCATTTCTCAAATGCACCAATAAACTTAATTAATTTTAAAAAAAGAAAATGACCACTCTACATTTGACAGAAGTAATTAAACAGATGAAGGCCCAAATGCTCTACAATACATGTTTCTCAAATGCCCAAGTTTAACAGAAGTTTGCCATTTTAGTGTTTTCTTTTGTTGTCAGGCTAGAGAAAGATTCCACGTGTAGCTCTTAGACGAATCATCTGGAAAGATATTTTTCATTTTTTTGATAGAAATACTTTGTGTTGAAACCTAAAGATTGCAGTTTAATTTATCTGAGGAGTTTCTCAGGATATTCAGTCTTGGAAACTTTTTTTTTTTCTGGTACCATCGATCAAACTCGGGACCTTGCTCTTGTGAGGCAGGCGGCTGAACCACAGAGCTAAATCCTTGGCCCCAGTCTTGGAAACCTTACATTAGACCATATACTTCAGAGTAGGGGCCAGTCCTTCTCTCATCGTCCCTATGCCTAATATGTTAGCCCCAAAATAGGAAATTCATGAATAATTTGTTTTTTGGGTTGTTTTGGTACCAGGGATCGAACTCGGGTCCTTGAGCTTGCAAGGCAAGCGCCGGAACCACTGAGCTAAATCCCTGGCCCAATTCATGAATAACTTGAAAGAATGGACAAATGCAAATACCCTCCAAGTAATAGCAAGTGATAGTACATTGATCCCGTGAAAACTCACTGTCTGTGTTCTACACATTCTCATTGTTGTATCTACAATACCTTGTACATCGCCTATAGTACAGTCATTTACATTAGTAAATGACTACTTTTTTAATGAATACATAAACATTCGAAACGCCTTTAAAATGCAAATTCTCTTCTTAAGACACAGACTTTGTAAAATTCGTGATCAAGTTTTATTTCTTCAAGTTTTTATGTTTGCCCACTCATGGAGATGGTTTCAGCAACTTGAGCCCTCTCCCGAGGACAGATTCATCCTTACTAAAATTCTCCAAAATATTAAATGTTTTTTGACTGCAGAACTTAGACTTTAGAATAAAGTTTCTCATGCTAAAAGCACTATTAGTAATTTGAGAAACACAATTGTAAAACTGGATAAACCTTTTCGTTTTTATTGAAGTGCATTCTTCATTTTCTGATGTGCTAAAATACAATAATACAATATCATTACATTGTTTTAGAAAAAAAGAGGATGTAACAGGTTAGATTTTTTTCTCCTATACAGTCTTTTCCATGATTTGGTGAGATGACTGACAGCTCAAGTATAGAGAAAAAGGATTCAAATATAGATCATATCGTGACTGTCTGAGCCAAACGCTTCAAGACTCCCAACATCTTTATTCCTCGTATTACTTAACTTTGTATTTCATTATTAAAAATTAAACAGGCATAAAGAAACTTTCCTTCTCAATCAAGAAATTAATCTTCATCCCATTTGAAGTGGGGTCAATTAGCCATATGCATGAATTTTCATCTCTTCATCTGTATAGTGCTATCTAAATATTATTTTCTTTTATTTTAAAGAAATTAAGAAGCTTTCTGAACTATAAGAAAACTTAAAAACAAGGGGTGCCTCATTCATATGTGCAGTATGTATGGTTTTTCAGGGAAAGGATTGTTAGCTCAGAAGAGGTGCTGCGTCTGTTTGCAGAGTCTGATGTTGAGAGTGACTTGCAAATACTGCAGTTCAGATTTCATAGGATGGTAGGATAGCACAAGGCAGCATGTTGAGAAGTCAGTAAGAAAATGTGAAGGAGTACTAGTGTTACCAGGGTTCCTGGGGTGCTGTGGGCACCTTCTAGAGATTCTTTCCAGGTTCCTGGTGTCCTGAACAAAGAACTGGACAAAACATTTGCAAAAGATACTGAAGCTAAAGGTAGGAAATCAAGGCTCTGTAGAGTGAGAGCGGGCTGCTGAAGAGAGCGAGCACAGTGGCCAGGAGTTTAATGGCGAGGCCTTTTGTATCCCCCATTCCTCAGTGTCGAGTCACAGGTAGGCCATCCTATCAAAAACTTGCTTCATCTCACACCAAGAGAACAGAAGCTCGCACTGGCTGGTCAGTCCCAAGGGCAGGGCTTGAGAACTGTTCTGCACACGTGTCCTGGATCACAGTGATTCACTGGTCAAGCTTATTTGCCCAGTTGACTGGCCGTGGCCTAATCTCCTGCCTCACTAGGACAGAACCTCCTTACTTTTTACTGAATATATTGAAGGCTTTGTTTAATTATCTCTGCAGAGTTGTGGGAGGTAGGATTGTAATTGAGTGCCCCAACTTCACTATTGCTCTGCATAAAAGTCCCTATCATTTCCTCCAGCTACATATTCCTGTGTGTCTAATATGACTGATATATTTCTAGTTCCCAAAAAGCACATGGCTATGATATACTAATGTATAGTTGCTTAAGCTTTTATTCCAAAGACCCTTTGCTCAAACCTTTAATTGACCAATTCGTCCCCCAAGTTTCCATGCAAATAGTTTTTCTGGCATTTCTCCACCTCACTCTGGTAGAGTTACAGTATCTTTCTATTGTTTCTTTAAGTGGTTCTCAACTGTGTCTATATGTTTGAAAAGGACAATGGTCTTTGGTTTCTGTACTCAAAATTTCTACATTACTTGTCCTGGGTTGTGGCCTGTGCATTGGGATTTTTAAAAGCTTCGAAGGTGATGCTAATGTATAGCCAGTGTGGAGAACCACAGCTCCATGGTTTTGTCTTATTGAAATTTTCTGTTTTTATACACAAAGTTTCCCTGTGGTTAAGAATTATGCCGTGATTATTTGATTTTCCTTAGAGTCCAGTTCAGAATTACTTCCAGAGAGCATATCCATGTTCAAAAGCAATTGATGATATAAACTGAATTAATGAGGGCGAACCTAGAAAGAACCAGATTTGAGGAAGTCATGAGGATTATCTTAAGAGCTTGATTGTGAATAAAAGGAGGAAGAGTGGCTCTAATCCCAGCACTCTGGGGAGCTAGGAAAGGGTATCACAAGTTTGTGCTCAGCCTAGGCAAGACCCTCTCTCAAAATAAAATTTAAAAAAATTTAAAAAGACTGGAGATGTAGATCAGTGTAGGTCTATGCCCAGTACTGAGAAGATGAGAGGGAGGGAAAAAGAGTGGGAGGGAGGTGGATGGAGGGAGGGAGGGAGGGAGGGAGGGAGGAGGAGGAGGAGGAGAGAGAGAGGTTCTTCCTTGAATTATAGCATGGAATTTATACTTATGTGCAGAACGTAAGTGAGGAAGAAAACAAGGGAAATTGAAAGCCACCTAGAAGAGTGTATTTTATAGATACAAAGAAAATATAGACTTACAAGCTTTTGAACTTTTAGAGGAAGCTAAAGTATGGCCCAGTTAAAGATTTCTTTTAAATCGAGAGTCAAAATTGTCAGTCACATCAGGAACCCAACTTAGAGCAGCATTTCCAAGGGAAGAACTGCGCTTGCCATTGACTTTTCCCCTACAAGCAAATCCAACAATAAGAACAGACAATATTTATAAAGCTAACACTCAAGTAAGTGTGGACTGAAAATGTTGTGAAGAAATGCCTAAAAGATAGTATTCATCATGGCTTTATTTTGTAAAGATTTTATTCTCCATTGCCTCCATTGTGTTTTGCCATTTCCCCAACCCTTGACTCTGTTTTTGTTCTTTGCTTTATAAAGAGTCCTCTGAGATATTTAATTTGAAGAACTCTAGAGGAAAGATTTAACTGAATATTGAGGAAGTAAACTGAAATGTAAGCAGTGACCTTCCCTTTCCTCAGACAAGCACACATGTAACAGATTTATATGCCTTATTGTAAACATTCTGCTACATCTTTCCTCCACCTGCTAGAGGGAGTTAGAGAATCTGCTTTTAACATGAAAGATAAACGCACCAAATGTCACTGGGCCTCAGGGGTATCAGAGATGGTAAAACAAGTGGTTTAATGTTCTGATTTCCTTTTTCTAATGCATGCACTGAGTTATATTTTCAACCCGTCTCTGAAACCACACAACCAAGTCTGGCCTCTGCGTGGGCTAAGAAACATTTGCATCAATGAATCAAGCAGATAAGTAATCTTTCTCAAATTTGTAGGTGTGTGAACCGTTTGGAAAGAATGATGTTAGTACATTATGCAGTTGGATTGTATTAGATAAGGACTATGTGTGCACAGTACAACAATGATATTTACACAGAATCTGTATCATTTCTAGGCTACTTTCTTTTAATCACTAATTTTCTCTGGTATGACTGTTTTTCATGGCTTAACTTCAACATAATAGAACACAGCACTACTGAGCACTAATGAGCTTTAAGACACTGGTTAATATGCTTTCTGGGATCTCACAACTTACTGCCATAGACATGAAATTTACTTGAAAATGAAGCTGATTTATTTCAGCCCTGTGAGAACTTTGACAAAAGGAAAGAAAGGCTGAAAATAAGAATTAAAGTCAGAAAAAAGCAAGTAAACAAAAATATATGAAAGGAAGTATGAAAGAAGGAAGGTAAAAAAGGATGGAGGAAGGGAGTGAAGACCACCTACAGGACTGAAGACTTAATTCAATTGGAGGAAGAACATTGGAGGTGAAATTTACACAAAGTTTTGAAAGATCTTGGTGGAATTTTGACGGTGAAGAAAGTAATGATCAATGGTAGAAAGGTGATAAAATTTCTGAAGATGAATTTTCACTGTAGGTAGTGTGTACCATGCCATTATGTCATCTTTATGATCAGTGTCCAAAGTGCCTGGCATTAATGCTTTTGAGATTAGCAGGAAAGTGTGCTTCTGCAGATGAGTCTGGTGCATGAAAGTGGGAAAGTCGTTTAAAGACAACATAGTGATCATCTCTTCTTGGTTGTTGTGTCTAAAATTCCTACACTAGGGTGATCCACACTACTCGATTTTATTCTCTATGTAACAAAAGGTTTTACACTATATTTAAAGAAAATGTTTCTGGGACCTATTTGATAAATGGATTTGAGAAGGAGAATACTATAATAATCCATGAAAATGTTAGTAAGGATGGAATATTTTTTCCTTTATCTACATTTGGACTTTTCAAAGAGGAATATTCTAAATATAGTAATGATAACTAAAATCTATAGTTAGTTGTTTTACATTATAGTACAGTAAATAAGCTTTGAAATAGATTTAATGCCTTGCAGTATGGTAAATTATTTTCAGTTGAGATAACATAGATAAACATATATATGTACACATGTACTCCTATATCCACAAGTGTATACATCTATTTACTTACCTATGCATACATATATGTGTTTATATTTTATCAATGTATGAAATATTTTAAGGGTTGAGTATGGAAAATATCAAGGAGATATAATTAGTAGCAATTTCATAGTAACTTACTCTTACTAGAGCTTAAATATTTAAATGTTTGTCTCTCCAAAAATTAAAATGTGTCAACATAAC
The DNA here is from genome assembly GCF_053883595.1 of Heterocephalus glaber. NCBI lineage: Eukaryota > Metazoa > Chordata > Mammalia > Rodentia > Bathyergidae > Heterocephalus > Heterocephalus glaber. The sequence continues at coordinate 16,141,322 of NW_028258156.1, read as the reverse complement.
CTGATTGTGAATTGTGGAGCTCATTTGCCTAAATGATCCCGTTAGCACTTTGTTCAACTAACTTTTAATGCCTTTCCACTTATATTCCAATAAATCCATACTTTACAACTCAAAATTCTAGATTCTTTTTAACTTTATATTAGCCTACTCCTGCCATTCCCCCAAATCAAATCCATGGGTGTTGATCCACATTTTCATGACAGTACTTACTTTCTAGCTTATTAAGTAGCTTTATCATATTGTTATCTATGCCAGGAGTTATTTCAGCATACTTATGGAATTGTGCCTTATGGAATTTTATCCATTTTCCCCAAATAAACTTTTATGTATTTATTTTTAAATTTATTATTATTATTATTATTAGTAGTAGTAGTAGTAGTAGTAGTAGTAATTTCCTGTTCTGGGGATTGAACCCAGTGGCTTCATACCAAACTACACACCCAGCCCCCCCCCCCCCCCCCCGTTTTGGTACTGGGGATCAAATTCAGGACCTTGCGCTTGCAAGACAGGCAGCAGCACCACTGAGTGAAATCCCTGGCCCCTAGCTCTTTTTAATTTGGAGATAAGGTATTGCCAAATTGCTAAGCTGCCCAGGCTGGGCTCAAACTTGTGAATCTGTTGCCTCAGCCTCCTTAAGTTTTTGGATTAAAGGCATGTACCATTTACCCAGTTCTTCTAGATATTAACTGCCTAGTCATCCTAATAATTCTATACAGTTCTGTACTCTTTGTTGAAAAGCCCATAAATAAACATTAAGCTTCTTAATTTATTTATGTCAGCAGATATGTGGGAGACAAAAATTGCTTTTTATAGAATGGCAACTTAAAAGTTTAAAATAGGAAAAATTTGAAGTTTAGCTGTCCCCTAAACTCCTATGGTTTCTAAAATTATTTGTGAATGTATTTCAGCAGCTTCTTTCATGGATGATACTAATGGTGTGTGTGCGTGTGTGTGTGTGTGTGTGTGCGTTTGCACATACTGGATTACATATGTTGAATGAATATCTTCCAATGTTAAATTTTGAAAATTAATTCATAGTCAAAAGCATCATTAGCTGAAAAAATACACATTGAGGTTGTCTACCGTGCAATTTAAAAATATGTTGACATTGTTACCACTTTTCTTACAATCCACAATCTACATAAAGTGCAGTTGTTCTAAGTAGCCATGTACTTACCTCAACCATAAGGATTTTCATGTCCTGGAAATTACAAGAGTTGAGTGTGTGGCTGTAAAATCAAAGTCCTCCTTGTCTAGCTTTATTTTTTCATCATAAAAATGTAACTGAGTATATGCTTTGACTTCACTATTGTACCAGGCACCAGATACTCAGGGACAGGAATTATCTCTTAGTCATATTTTTGACTCCTTACATCTTGAATAGATTCAATATCTATTTTAAAAAAGAACTGAGAAGTTCAAAGTAAAGAAATACACTAGTACCTACTAAAATTGATTTTTATACTCTGAGTCTGTTTTCTGCATCATTGTTAATGCATCTGTATATCGCAGAATTTAATTTCAATTTTCATCTTCATATTCAAACTAAAACTTGGTCTATGTAATTGTTTTCCACTGGTGGTGTAATGTGTGTTTATTATTCTTATGGGTATCGGCTTCTAATATTTGCTGAACTTTTTAATCTGGTTTATTGGTACTCACTCTATCCTGTGTGTGTATTTTTATGAAGCAATTACCACTATGACACATTTCCTAGTTGAATACTTCAGAGATGCTTGGAGCGGCATGTACATGTAGTTAAAGTGTTTCTTAGAATACAAAATTTATATTTCACATCAATTTCTAGCAGTTTTATTTTTTTAAGTCCATGTTCACATGAGGGAAAGTGAATAATAGTGAACCAATTATAAAATCATATGTCACTTCAGGGGTGATGAAAAATGGGCTAGACACACAATGTCATCAACTTCACTAAGTACAGACATTCCATCAACTTTAGGAGCCGAGCAAGTATTTCTATGCAGCCAGACTTGCTTAATGGCTGTCAGGTGTGCAGTGAAAATTTGGTACTCCCTTAGGGGGTTGGTAATAATCCATCAAGATTTACACTAGAGTACCTTTCAACATGCATAGATCATCTGGCGACGTCTTCAGCCTGGTACACTGACAGGTGGGTGTCACTGGATTGCAGTGATTAGGCAAGGCTTCCCTTCTGCACAAGAGGCCACAGAAGAACTCAGACTCATCAGACATTTTCATACTTTTATTCCAAAAGAATAAGCAAATAGATACAAGCAGGAACAAAATGATATCTTACTCTTGTGGGAGAGAGTGTATAGATATTTAAAATAAACAAAGAAGGGAACACTTCCCTCCCCAGCCTGTAGGAGCTGGGGATACCTTTGGAAATATCTGTTGATCCTATCTAACCTTTCAGCTATGTTTTCATGTTCATGTGCCTCTCTGGAGTAGAAGATGCCTCCATATTTTTCATTTACTGTATTGTTGGGAAAAGGAAGAATGGAGAATTTCAGCTATCAACATAAGTAGTGACAATAGGAAGAGAACATGAGATTCCATACCTGACATGCAAAATTGAGTTTATGTAGTAAAGACAGGAAAGAAACGATGTTTGCAAAAATACTTTTTCTCAGCACATGTGTGAAATATTTGTTAGAAGGCTCTGACAAAATTAGAATTCTATATTGGTTTTTAAATTATTCTATTCCATAATTCCTGCGTATCTTAGATGAGATCTAAAACTGTAACTTCAGTAGAAAATAATGATCACATTGACAGTTTCTTTTTCTTTTGATCCTAGAGAGTGAACCCAGGCCCTTCACACTGAGATGCATCCCTAGCCAGCCTTTGTTTTTCGTCTGTTTTAAATTTTGAGACAAGTTCTCTCTAATTGTTCAGGCTGGCCTGAAACTTGCAGTTCTCCTGTTCCAGCCTCCTGAGTAGCTGAGATTATAGGTATTGTGCCATCCTGTCCAGCACAATGGCAAATCTTTGAAAACATAGTTATCAAATCAACATTATAAGTAACACATATTGTTATTTTCCTGGCTAATAGACACCCTTAATTCTATTTTAGATTGTTAATTCTCCCAAAACCTTATGAAGTGGATACTATTTTTATCCCTATATTTTACAGATCAGGAAACATATTTAGAGGTTGTAAGTAATTTTCCCAAGCTATACAGCACCTGAGTAGAGATGAAATTTGACTCTGGCCGTATAACTCCAGAGGCTGTTCTGCATCCTAACAATACAGATTCTTTCTTGGCTTTAATTGCCAAGATAATTCCACTCTTCTATTCATGTGGAGACACAGAATTCACCCTAAAACCTCTCAAGTGTATATAAATTACTTGATTCCTTTTCTTTGAAATTAGTTTAGTACTTACACTAAACTTGTGATATTTAGCAGCTGTGACTCAAATGTCACTATTTTACTTTATTTTATTCACCTAAAAAGTAGTGAATGGACAACAATTTACATGTGCTGGAGAAGCATTGCTAAAATAAACATCACTTTTCTCTCAGCACATCTCAGGTGAAGGCGTGCACAACATGAAGGAATTATATAGGAGAGTATAACATTTGACCAAATTTAAATTAAAGGTCTGCAGAAAATTCTTCTCTTTAAAACTGAAACAATTCTGTCAATTCATATTACAATGCTGAAATTCATCTAATATTGTAAAAGTTTAATTAATCTCCAAGAGCAGGGTCTATATCAGTGGTGGCGAACCCATGGTAGGCATGCCACAGTGGGGTATTTGTATCATTGAAGGCTCTAAAATGTTCTCCATCACCATCTCATCTCATCATCTGTGACTTAGAATTAAAATTCAACAATCCTTTAGAAAATTGGGCACAATGATCACTAAAGTCTCTATTACCTTTCATTTCATGATTTTTTATTTGACCTTAATTTGGATGGAGAACCTTATAAAGCAAGGATTTATGTGGATCTGTATTAAAAGAATTTCTATTAAAGGGATAAGGGGATAGTAATTGTGGACTAAAACAGCGATTTAAAAACTTTCTGCATCATTGGTCTTGTTTTAAAATCTGGAATTCCTCTGCAGATGAATGCATCGACACACTGAACTTTTCATAAATTTTCAGCAGGATCTGAGCTCTCTGTTTCCTACAGACAGATTATATACTCTAGAACAACAGATTTAGAACTTACTATATGTCTTTTGACAAAAGGTTAGTTGTTTATTTAGATTAACAATAAAGGCACTATCCATAGAGACAGATTTTTTTAAAATTTGCATTATCTGTCTGGTTTCCTTTTAGATAGAGGAAATGAGCTGGCCTTGAATAAGAAATTGGTTGATAGATATTAGTCTTTTTTTTTCTCCCCTAAGTTTGATTCTGAAATTGTTTAGTGGCTCTTCTTCCTTCCATAACTAGAAGGTCTTTTAAAAAGTAAATTATAAATATGGAGAATATAAGAAGCTACATTATGATTCCCCAATTGGATTGCCATCCTTCATCTTTTGTTTTGATGTTAAAGAATCAAAATATTTATGTCAAAGTAAAACTCTTGATAAAGCTTTTAGGACTTTACTTAATGTACTCCAACCTCCTAGGTTTGGCTCCATCCTCTTAAGCTGAAAATAGCTAACAAATGGCTTTTCAGTGCCGCCTCAGTTTTATTGTATTTCTGTTCTGCTTGTTGGCATGCATGATATAGGAAGATGACATCATATCTATTAAGTCCTCCTCTCATTAAGAAACTTATTTTAAGTTTATCTTCATCTTTTGTTTCATCTTATCTACAAATAGGCTGTTCCTGGATAAAATCGTAAATAAAATTCCCTTCAAAAACTGAAGTAGTAAAAAGGCAAAATACCTAGGATAAGTGGTCAAAGTCTAATATACACAGACATATTTGAAGCACAGGAATATACCTTACTGTATTTGCATACATGTGTGTCTTCCAACATGAAGTAAACTAAGAACTCCAGAAGACTTTTCCAAAACAAAATTTACATGGAATCTATTTTGGCCTTGGGGGACAACACAGGGAGGCTGATTTTTTTAAGAAATAAATTTTCTCAAAATATGAAGAGATCATCATTTTGCTCCTTGATAGATGGGGTGAGATTTGAGGAAACAGAATTTCTGTGCGCCCTAGGAGAGCAAATGTACATCACACCAGGCTGCATGACAGAGCAGAAAGCCTTGAGAAGCCACCTGACTAGGCCTCAGTAGGAGTGGTCACCTGCCTCCTGCCCTAAAGCCGTTTCATAAATTGATGAAGATCTGACATTTGACACACATTCACTTATTGAATTTTGGGTGAAGTTATAACAGAAGGTCCATGTGAAGTATAAAGTTAAACAAAAATGAGCCTTTGTCCTTAAAGAGCTTACAATGTAAGAGGTGAAAGAGAGGATGTACATGAATAATTCTAACAGAATGCATGATAGAATTTCTGAAATTAAAAGCAGAAATCTGCCTCAAATCATAGTAGCAGATGTGTCCCAGAATGAAAGAACTCTTCCAAGAATTTTTATTGCTCTCTGATCATTTACTCCTTCAGTGACTTTTTAAGACCCACACTGTTATTCTAACATAGTTAGGTTTGCATTTTTGTTTTTCCTTAGGAGGTACTCATCTTGCAGAAAAGTCAAAGTTTAAGAATTGTAATTCTCCGGTATATTAATGACAATTCAAAATCCCTGAAGTAAAAATTTAGCTCCTTACTTCTTAGGTTTGTAGAGGCTCGTTAAACAGCAGTGCTCATGGGATGAGCTTCAGTGATTATGGGGGAAGGATGATTATCAGTAATATTTACCCCACTAAATCTGAGGGACACCCTCACACTGTTTAACCTAGGTCTCTTTGTATTCTTCTCTGTATGATTATTTGATTAATGCTCATCTCTTCGCTACACTGAGACCAGAGCTTAACTCTTTACTATACTTACTTTTGAAAAAGTAGTTATTCCAGTTGCCTAAGCCTAAAATTAGCTCCACAGAAACATTGAAAGTATAAATCTCTAGCATAGAGGATCTCATTACTACAGTGACACACATGCCACAATTTACTTGCAATAGTCACTTGCCAATAGCAAATGTATCTCCTGATTATCACATTCAAAATTGAACTCCAGATTTTTTCCATAAAACTTATTTGCACCCAGCATTCTCCATTTAAAGAATGGCATGTCTGTGTGTTTAGTTTTATATGCCTGAAATGTAGGAACAAAGTCCTATATTTATTAACTGTAATAACCCAAATACTCTCAAATCTTACAGATTTTATATGTTAAACAGTTGAATGTAGTTTCTCTTGCTTTTTCTTAAATGCTGTATACTATCTCACCTATAATCTCTCATTCTAATGATAGGTTCCTTCTAATTGGTCTTTACACTTCTAAATATTAGTATTTATGACTATATTAACAAATATTACATTATATATAATTAATATAGCACACAATTTATCAATATTCTTATCCTCTAAATTACTTTACGTAGATCTTACTCTCAGCTGAATTTTTGTATTACATGTGATTGTAGTGTTATTATACTATATTGTAGTGTTATATGACACATAATGATATATAATTACATATTATCATTATTTGATATATCAAATATTTTAACACATTGTTTTATTAATGATATATCATTTATTGTATGAAATAATATACTGATATATTGATATATTAATATGTCCCTGCCCTCAAGGCCATCAATCCTAAATTGCTTTAGGTTGCAGGGTTGGCCTGTAGAAAAGTGTTTACCACTTTCCTTCATTCTTGATAACTTGGACCATCTTTGTTATGGGCTGAATTGTGTCACCTCTCCCAAATTTATATGTTAAAGTTAGAATGTTTCTAAATGGAACTAGGTTGAATGAAAGCCATGTCAGTGGATCCTATTCCCGGATGACTAGGGCCTGAGGAGATTAGGACACAGAAAGAACATCTGAGACTCAGAGACCATCTGAGGACACAGGAAGAAGGAAGCCATGTACAAGTCAAGGAGAGAGGCCTCTTCAACCCTGCTGCCATCTTGCTCTTGGGTTTCTAGACTCCAGGATGGCGAGGAAATTAATTGCTGTTGTTTAAGCTATTTTGCCTATGGTATTTTTGTAGCCCTAAAATTTGTTCTCTGCCATAGGTCCTTGCAATCTACATTCTCAATACCTCAGCATATTCTGCAACAACGCTAAATTTAGAATTCTTAATAACTGAAGCTTGTATAGGCTTTGAAATTAAAATAATTATAGTATAATACCTTACTTAATCTCTCTACCAGCTGGAAGATACCAGTGCCACCTCCTTTTTCCATGGCTTACTGTTCCCTCACCTCTCACAGTTCTTAAGTGATAGGACCTGGATTAAAACCCAGCGTTTTGATGCTCAAGCTTGTGATTGTTTAAACAATTGTCTGAAATTTCCACAAACTGTACAATGAGCAATACAGAATTAACTGTAATTGGCTTTCTTCATAAAGAGTGGTTAGCACAATCGGCTTCTTTTGTTTGTTCTCATCACATAGTTTAGATGTGCATGTGTGGGGTTGTGTGTGAGTCTGTAGCCTCTGGTGCCTCGCTGAAATATTTACAATCAATTGGAATCAAACACCTCACAACAATGTTCTCCAAATGATGTTCATTAAGTGAAGCTTTCTTCTCTCACAATCTAAAATAATCTTGTTTTGCAGAAATAAGCAGGAACAGTGGCCTGGGGATATTCAGAGAAGATTCCACTACAGAAAACACAATGTGGAAGGTGTTAGTCTTTTTATCTCTGTGAGCTGTTAGGATACCTTGTGTTTAAAACTAGGTTTATCAATAATCTGTATACTGAATTCTAGATCTTGATACTCTCCTTACTAACCTACTGTTAAAAGCTTTATGAGGATGACTGGAAATCTGCCAATATCCTATTTGTTATGAATGCATTTTTACATAATCAGAGCAGGACTTCTGCTTGGGATTTACTGCAAGTAAAACTACACTTCTGAGATGCTTCTGTATGACAGTATAGTTTCAGGTTCATTCTTTCCAAAAGGATGTGTTCTGTTCGTTTGTGCATGTTAGTGTGTTTATGAAAAAAACACTATTTCAAAGGTATCTCAAAATCGCAAAAATAACACCATAAAGATCAATAAAGCCATTTATGGCCTTTAGCACACAGATCAAATGCCCAGTATTTTGTATTTAGGAGTACTTTGTGCACTAGTCAGCAACTTTGATTTATTATTCATTGATATTTGTCCAACCACTTTCCTGGTACCTTAACACATGTATTGGAATGAACTTCTTGAACTAATCCTCAAAGAACTTACATTCAATCGGCAAAAACATTGCATACATGAAATACTTGTCAACATCTGTCTGGTTTATACATCAATGAGTTTAGAAAACATTTTAAAAAATAGTATTGTTATTTGACCCTTCCAAAAATCATAAACACAGGTTATTTAACAGGTGTTTTGTAGATTCTTGTTTGCATGGATGCTAACTATAACTATTTTTTTTTTTTGGTACTAGGGATCAAACTCAGGACCTTGCACTTGTGATCCCTAACTATATTAATCAGGAAGATCCTTATGTGCAGCCTTAGCATTATTTATATTTATATTTATATGTCAACAACAGACCAACTCTTGCCATGCATATGCACTCATATCTATGCAGGTAACACCAAAGTGCTGAAGTTCACAGGCAGTGGGCAGACCAGTGTTTGTCAGAGCAGTTGAGAAACACTGACATTTGTTATTTTTTTTCAAGTAATGTATGTAAATATTTAATTATGTTTATTTTTACTTGAATTAGAAAATATAAGTGATGTATTAAACAGTATCATTATGGTAATTATTGCATACAATAAAAAAGTTAAATGAAAATCTTATTTAAATATTAAAGATGATATGCAAATTTGGTAAAGTCATGGGGGTAGTTTTACAATTTCTGAACTTTGGGGATCTAGAATAAAACAAGCATCAGAAGCAACGTGTTGGCTTTAAGGATATGGAGGCTAAATTAGGGTGATCTAAAGTCTGTCTTTATTAAGTTTACTCTAACACTGATTGAGGGAATAATTTAAATCTGTGGCCAAACAGAATTGTAGGTTAACTCTTTCATGGGAGAATTTTCAGCAGGTGAGATGTAAGACAGGTATCGATCCTGAATGTCCCATTATACCAGCTTTTGGGGATCAGGAGATTCAGGATTCACTATGAAATGATGTGATTTTTGACATCAAGCTGATCATAAATTTAGTACCCAAGGAAACCTTCAAAGTCTTCTACTTTGTCTCAGATATGAAATGAAATATGAAAAGAATCTGTCTCAGCCACTTTGTTGTTACTGAGACAAAATACCTGACTCGTAGAGATTTATTTGGGTTCCAGAAGTTTCAGTGCATAGTATTGGCAGCCTACAAGGCAGAGGAGCCCTGTGGAAGGGTCTGGTGGAGAGTTGGCAGGGGGAAGCTGCTCACATCGTGGAGACCAGGAAGCAGAGAGAATGGAAGAGTGGGGAGGGAGATACATGTTCTAAGTCACATCCTAGTGACCTGCTTCTTCAGACTGGGCTCCACCTCCTGACAATACTTTTTAGTTTTTTAAATTTTTAAATGTTTATTTTTTTCCATTAAGTTTATTGGTACATTTTAGGTATACAGTACAGTTACATTCATCATTGAGATCTTGTACCTTTACATGATGTATCTTGGTTCTTATATTTTCCCCATTCCTCTGCCCTCCCTAGACCCCCTCCACCCTTTCCTATTTACAAAGATTTTCTTTCCATTTTTTTCCTTTTCTCATATTTGTTTCTTTTCCTTATTTTCTTTCCCATACCCCTCCCACTTCCCCTACTCCTTTAGACCTTTTCTTCCTATTTCACATTGGAGTACTACTCAGCCATAAAGAATGAGAAACTAGAGACATTTGTAGCTAAGTGGATGCACATTGAGGCGATACTCTTAAGTGAAATAAATAGGACACGCATGTGTAAATACTGAATAGTTTCTCTGGTGTGAAAAACTAAAAACATAAATAAAGATCAAAATGTATAACTGTATAAATTTATACATTATAAATGTATAAATGTATAACTTTTAACAAGGACTGGGCCAGGGATTTAGTTCAGTTGTTCCACCACCTGCCTTGCAAGCACAAGGTCCTGAGTTTGATCCCTGGTACCAAAAAAATAAAACATGGACCATCATTAGATCAATCCACTAATGAATTTATACCTCCATCATCTACTCATCTTCCCAAAGCCCCACTTCAAAACAAATGAGCCTCAGGGAGACATTGTAGATTTATACCATAAGAGATTCTATCTAGAAATTGTCAATGATTTTTTTTAACCTCTAATGGGTAAAGATTCTTATATGGAAGACTTTTGAGTTTCTAAAGAGCACTCAGAAGAATCAAATGCAAAAGTTTACTAGCACTGTGACAACTACAAACAGACTACATGCCACATAGGGAAAATATTTATAGGGAGATTTTCATTTTCACATCACTTTCCACATCCAAGTAAATGGAAACTGAATACATGAGCTATATTTGGTTTTTGTTGGAGTAGTTTTTCACAAATGAGTAGTTACGGGAAAAAAAGAAAGCAGAAATATTTTAAATATTATGTCTTTATTTTAAAAATATTTTCACTTAAAATGTTTATATACCTTTACATTAAATCTTGCAGAAATAATGAATTGAAATCAAGTATTCCACTTTTTAAATACTCATCAGGTCAATTTTATTTCTCAGAATTCTTGTTGATGCTTAAATATACTTACCATGCTCTCTATTGAAAATCTTTGCTAATAAAACACTTATTCAAAATAATCACTTAGTCTCTTGTTATTTGCAAGTGATTTTTACACTTCTACATTTGTGAGACACTAAGATCTGCAATAAGGGAAATATAAAAACGTAATCTATAATATATTCTTTTTTCTTTTCCTGTCCAAAAATTGAGAGAAGGCTATGGGAAGAAAACAAATGCAGTTGAAACAAATGTGAGTAGAAACAGTTTTTAATTATTAAATTTAACACACTTGAGGTAAAACAAATAGGCATTTCTACCTATTCTTCCTCAGTTTATGCTTTCATTTTCATTTATTGTCTAATTGTAGTGACTAAGATCTATCAGGCAAGATTAATTTATAGTCACGACACTAGCCTATGAGTATGTGCATTGTTTCTTATTTTAGTGAATTTTTTTTTCTGTACTAAGGAGAATGATTACTATTGGGCTAAAGTGTTCTTGTGTTATTACGTAAAGATTTGCCAATCAATTCCTCTTATTTAGAAATTGTTTGTATCTTATGATACAAATCAATGTTGGATTCTGTTAAAAAATGTCTGCTTTTATTCTAAGCTCTATTAATATGAAATATTATAGTAAAAGATTTCCTAATAGGGGATAAATGCTGTCACTGTGTTTTTGAATTCTATTTTTTAAATGTTTGTGTGGATACTCATAAATGAGATTGGGCTGTCATCTCTATGTTACTTTTTTGTATCAATATGTTAGACAAATATTTTTTTCATGAAATGATTTTGAGAGAGTTCCTTCTATGTGTACCTATGATCTGATAAAGTGTAACATCTTATCTATAATTCTTACATAATTCTTTATCTTATCTAAAATGCTTGGGTAGAATCACTGTAATAGAGTCTAATGCATTTTTTTCAGAAAGCCACTTTTACAACTTATTTTTTGTATGATAGTATATTTAGACTTTATTTCTCTACAGGGCTCAATTTTTTAAAATGTGCTTTTCTAAAATATTCATTTCATTTAGAATTTTAAATATATTTTGCATGGACTAATAAAAAATATTCACTTCATTGGTTTTGATGTTTATTTTCATCTTCCTTTCTAAATTTTCACACTTATGCTTTCCACTTCATTTTTTCATAATTTGTCGTGCAGATTTGTTTTGTTAATTGGTAAAATTTGTTAACTTTATCAAAGGTCTATATATGAGATGTATTTATTGGTTTCATGTTTTATTGGGTTACTTTCTGCTTCAATAATTTTTTACTCCTTTGTTCTCTCTTAATTTATTTGATTTTACATTTTAAAGGTTTAATAATTGTTTTATCAATTAATGTTTTTCTACTTTAAAAATGATTTTTGATATGGATATTTAAAGTCATCAATTTTATTCTATAATTGCATTCAGGGTAACCCATTAGCCTAAAATGTAAAAAAAAAAAAAAAATGCAATGCTCTGTTTTCATTATCATTCTAGGAAATCAATTCTATTATTTTATTTTCTATTACCCATTTGTCCTGAGGTTTATTTAGGTAACACTTTCAGGTTTAAGGGTCTTTTTAAAAATGACTATAATTTCTGTAAAGGTATAATTTTATTTATAATAAATTGAACACTATAATTAATGTTATTTGATTTATTTCAATTTCTTATGCCTTAAAATTAAATCTAAATTCTGCATATTCACTGGGAAAGAAAGTTTATTCTTTTTTATTGAACTATATATGTGGCTAGAGAACCATGATCATCTTTATCTCTTATTTGTTTAGATCTTTTATATCCTTTCCAAAACTACTCAGTACTCAGTATCATGTTACAAGAAGTGTTGAAATCTATTTTTGGTGGATTTCTGATTATTTTCTCTTTAAAATGTAGTTTCTCCTCCTTAAAACTTGTTGTGTTGGGTCAGGGATTTAGCTCAGCGGTTTTGCTGCTTGCTGCGCAAGCGCAAGGACCGGAGTTCGATCCCCGGTACCAAAAAAAAAAAAAAAAATTGTTATGTTATTTTTACATACAAATTAATAGCAGTGGATCATTACTGGAATTTGTTACTTTTAACTTTATAAATCATCACTTACATTTCTTTTATGCCTTTACAACTGTATTTCACCTGCTATAATATCAAAATGAAAATTCTGGATTAATTTTTATTTATATACATTTGTTTATTTACTGTCTACATTTTCAATTTTTGGTCATGTTGAATTTCTTTGTATTATGGTGTTTCATATATTGCATAATGTCTAAAATTTGATTTTTCTGGCCAAACAGAAAATTGTGTTTTAATAGGTTAGACTCTAATATTTGCTGATATGAGCAATATGTGGTCTCAATTTTTCAATAATATTTTAAATTATATTTGTATGCATTTGAATATTTTATAATGATTTATCTAAATTCCTATTGTATGAAAATAATTTCAACTTGACATATATATTCTTTTTAAATTCTTTACTTATTTAACAAAGTATATCAAGGATCTATATAGTAAAACAACTGACATTGGTGATAAAATGTAATATTTTAATATGATATCATTGACAGTCTCATTGCTATCCATCATCATATAACTTTAACTTTGTGAATCTTTGCAGATTTTTATAAGTGAAGTACTTGCTGCTCCGAGCCTGATTATTTTATAATCTGATTATTCACAGCTTGCTAATTTGTAATTGGACTTTTATAACTAGAAAACCTCCAGATTTCAGAAAAACTAATTTATTTTTTTTCTTTGGTTAATTTTAGTTTTCACACTCAAAACACTGGAGTGAGATGACTTCTAGTGGGTTTTGTGCAGTGTTCTGGAACTAATAAAATATATTATTGATTGCCTAATGAAAAAAGCACCATGTTCATACAAATTTACTGTGGCTCGACTGGATACAGCTGCTACTTTTATTCTGTTTAGTCCCAGGGTCTATTGCTACATATCAAACGTGCTTTAAATTAGGTTGGGGTTACCTACAGTGAACTTCGTTAGGTGTTCTTATCCTTTTCCTTTCCTGCAGAGTTACCTATTGCTTCTAATTTAGCTAAAGATCGTCAAAATTAATTATGATTGAGTGGCTTAAAAATAGAAACAATGTATAAGTCCTTCTAACTCTCTGAAAGTTACAGAGTAGAATCATACATTTTATCATGGGACCCGTGTAAGGCTTAAGAAAACCAATCAGATAGGCAAATTGAATTTGCTGATTTAAAAATCATAATTTCAATAAAAACATCTAAAAGAGAGATAATGCAAGGAGAGCTGGGCCTATCAAGATCAAATGAAAAGTGAAAATGTTTTCATTTTATTAGAAATTTTGAGTAATATTTGAAAGATATTGTAAATGCAGCATTGACACAAATGGGAGAATAAAAACTATGTGAGAGATTTGTCATTTACTTTTATGGGTACATAATCTTGAAGGCTTTTATATGACATTAGACATAGTCAAGTAATAAAGTAAAAGTGTTTGTAGGAGTCAGAAAAGTGTAGGTTACATTTGGTAACAAACATCACTAAAATCTGTGCTTTTGAGCAACCAAGGTTTATTGCTCATTTATGCTAAACACTAAATGCAAATTGAGAAGAGACTCTCTTCACCACACTTAATCCAAAACCAGGGCTAAGTCAATGGAAGGGAGCTCTGAAAACTGTCACATGAGCAAGTATATATTCTAGTCCAGAAATGTCACACATCTCTTATGCTCATAATCGATTTACAAGGCCCTTTGCCCACACAAGGGACCAATAATCTCAGTCTTTCTACGTGCCAGTCATCAGGGGACCAATTTGTAGTTACTGAAGAATCCTAATAACTATCACAGTGCATAAGGATTAAATTAAGTGTGACTTGCTATTTGGAAAAAAATACAATTGAAACCTTAAACTTTCCTATCTTTTTTAAACAAAAAACTAGTTTGAATCCTCTTTGTCCCAGATATCACCTTGAATGTTTTCAAAGGACAGGAAGATGCATATAATATACAATTGCAAAGAAGTGTATAAATTATAGAAACTGAAAAGGCACAGTATATTGGAATGTTATACTTAGACCAGTTCACAAATAGTACAGAAAGTAAGAGATCTTGAATTACTGAACTCTGTAGAGATGTTTTTGTGGATAATGGCATTCACTATTTTTGCATGTGGTGCCAAGAATACATCTCCTCAGATTATAGGTTTAAGAAGAGGCAGGCCAGAACCATAACTTGTTGTAAATAATAAGAGTTTTCTACAGGTTGAGTGTGGATTTGGTAGAGTCAAGAACAAGGGTTCAAGATTAGAAGATACAGAAACAACTTCAGACACACACAGCCACCTCATCTACTACAAAGGAGCCGAACACCCTCACTGGAGGAAAGATAGCCTCTTTAATAAATGGTGCTGGACAAATTGGGCTTCAACTTGCCAAAGATTAAAACTAGACCTATATCTCTTGCCATGCACTAAACTAAAATCAAAATGGATTAAAGATCTAAATATTAAAGTAGAAACTCTGAACCAGTTGGAACAGAGGTTAGGTAGAATTCTTGAAGACATCAGTGTAGGAAAAGATTTTATGAACAAAACCTCAGTTGCCTGTGAACTAGCACAAACAATAAACAAGTGGGATCTCTTCTTATTAAAAAGCTTCTACACAGCAAGAGAAACCACCAGCAGTGTGAAGAGACAACCTACAATGTGGGAAAAAATCTTCACCTGCTCTTCCTCAGACAAAGGTCTACTATCTCGAATCTATAAAGAACTTAAAAAGATCAGACCTCCCAAATTTAAAGACCCAATCCAAAAATGGGCATCTGAAATGAACAGACATTTCTCACACAAAGAAGTAGAAATAGCAAATAAAAACATGAAAAAATGTTCAACATCACTGGTCATTCGAGAGATGCAAATGAAAACAAGGCTGAGATTCCACCTCACTCCAGAAAGAATGGCTGCTATCATGAAATCAACCAATAACCAATGCTGGTGGGGCTGTGGGGAAAGAGGAACCCTGCTCCACTGCTGGTGGGAGTGTAGACTGGTGCAACCACTGTGGAAATCAGTATGGAGATACCTCAAAGAACTAGGACTGGAAGTCCCATTTGACCCTGCTATTTCACTGCTGGGGATCTTCTCCAAAGAATTAAAAGAATCATACCACAGTGATATATGTGTGCCCATGTTCATAGCAGCACAGTTTTTGATAGCTAAAACTTGGAAACAGCCCAAATGCCCATCAACTGGAGACTGGATAAAGAAAATGTAGTTTTTAAATAAAATGGAGTATGACTCAGCCATAAAAAATGAGAAATTAGAGACATTTATAGCTAAATGGATGCACATTGAGGCGATGATACTCTTAATTGAAATAAATAGGATACATATGTATAAATACCAAATAGTTTCTGTAGTGTGAGAAACTGAAAGTGTAAATAAGGACTAAAATGTATAATAGGTCATGTGAAATAGGAAGAAAAGGGGCAAAGGGGAAGGAAGTGGGAGGGCTAGGGGAAAGGATAGAAGGGAATGGGATTAATATGAGAAAATGGAAAAATAAGAACAAAATCTTTGTCAATAGGGAGGAATGGAGGGGTTGAAGGGAGGGCTGGGCAAGGGTGAAAAATAAGAACCAAGAGAGACTATGTAAAGGTAAAAATTTCCAATGATGAATGTCATTATATTGAATACCTAAAATGTACCAATGATTAGAATGAATAATCGATAATGCAAAATAGGAAGAAAAGGTCCAAAGGAGTAGGGTTAGTGGGAGAGGCAGAGGAAAGGAAAGAAGGGAAAGGAAAAATGCTGAGAAATGGAAAAAATGGAAATAAAGTCTTTGTAAATAGGGAAGGGAGGGCTAGGAATGGAGAAAAATAAGAACCAAGATGCATTATGTAAAGGTACAATTCCCAATGAGAGATGTAATTGTGTTGTATACCTAAAATGTACCAGTAAAAGAATTTAACAACAACAAAAAAGGACGAACAACTAACTGTACTCCAAATGTAAACATTTCCTGACTTCTAAGAGCTAAGATTAATTTTGCCTGTTCTTGGACTTAATATAATGAAATTATAAAGGATGGACCATTTTGTGTCTGGTTTCTTTTCTTAAAAAAGAACGAGGGTTCAAGAGAAGAATTGAGATTTCTAACCTTTTTCTAGGATTATATTTAAAATTAATATCTGTTAGAGAACAGTGAATGAAAATCCAAGTGATGTTTTCAAAGATTAGCCTGAGATTATATCTTAAACTATTAGTACATGGTAGTCATTTAAATGGATTGGTGTTGTGCTTTTCATCTGAAATGTCCCCCAAAGCTTTGTGTGCTCAAAAGCATGACTTTTAGAAGGTGACTGTATTATGTGGATGCTACAACTGACTTGCTAGTAGGACTTGGGGCCTGGTTAGAGGTGGGTCATTGGAAGCATAACCTGGAAAGGCATATCTCTCTTCCAGGCTTCTCCTTTCTCTCTGATTCCTGACCACCATGACATGGGCATCTTTCCTTTGCTAGGCCATTTCAGTATGCCACTTTTTGGTTGGAGCCAGCTGACCATGGACTGTAAATGTAAGCCAAAATAAACCCCTCCTCAAGTTCTGGCCTTTGTGTATTGTTTCCCAGGAATGAGAAAGTGATTAAGATAAATTTTGGTACTAGGAAAGTAGAGTTGTTGCTATGGCCATGCATGATCATGAGGTTCAGAAGTCTTTGTAAATGATTCATAGGAGGAGTTTGGAAAGGTGTTGAGATTCAAGCTAGAGAAGCCTTGGACATCTCTAAGCCAGGCTTAATGGGAGATTATAGAAAGGATTCAGATCAAAATACAGACAGAAATATTCACATTAAATACTAGGCCCAGGAGGTTTCAGTTGGGAACAAGGACTCCATTAGCAGTTAGACTCTAGACCATGTGTATTATGCTCTGACAGAAGGTTTTGCTACATTTGGTTTATGGTCTGAAACTTTTTAGAAGACTGAGATTAAAAGTAGTAGAGCAATTAATCTGGTACAGGAAATTTCAGCCCAACATTCAGGCTGTGAAATGGATACTGCTGTCAGCTTTTAGCTAAGTTTACACTGAAAAAAAAGGAGCAAAAAACCCATTTGAAATGTTTCCAGTTTCCCCAGAAAGGACATGTTTGCAAAGTTGAAGCAGAGGAGAGTTTTGCTGCTAAAAAGATTAAAAAGAAGCCAAGTATTTTGCATCAGAACAATAGGAAAGATATCTTAAGAGCATCTCAGTAATCAGGAAGACCCAAGCTTTTGGAGACTCAATAATGCAAAAGTGAAGGAAATTGCTTTGAGAAGAGAGCCCCAGGGTACCCTGCTAAAAAAAAAAAAAAAAGAATCACCTATGCAATTGGTTCTACGGGATTTCTTTCATAGTGCTGAGCTATCCTGGCAGTTGGAGGCTGCTTCAACCGTGATTGAAGGGGACCTAGCTACTGCTCCAGCTGATGACTAACTTGGGATCATCCACATGGTGCTGGTTTTATCAGCATGTAGAATTCAAAAGTCATGGAGGCTTCTACACTTATTTCAAAGAAGACCTCTGAGGAAAAAAAAAGTGTGGTTCTGAAAAGATAGTGTATGAAACTGTGAGAAAAAGCTAAAAGCTCAGTGGAGAACTCAGGAAGTTGGAGATGCCAGTAACATGGAACTTCTGAGAAAAGCAGCAGGAGCTGTCTAAAAGAGAATCTGTGAGGGCTAAGACCATCAATGCCACAGGAGCTGGGCTACCCAAGCCCTTTGGAATTTCATCTTGTGACCACAACTTGCCCTGAGTGCTGGACATGAAACTATAAGGTTTAATGTTTGGTGGGTTGAGTTTTTGTCTTCCTTTGGTCTCATTCAGTTTTATCCATTCAGTTCTATCCCTTTATTTTTCCATTTTACAATGGGGAAACTGATGTGCCACTGAATGTCTGCAGTGTTTAACTTTTTTTTTGATTTTTACAAGAGCTCATTGGTAAGAGTTTGCCTTGAGTCTCAGAGGAGTCTTTGGATTTGAACTTTTCAGCAATGCTAAAATTGTTAAGACTTTGAGAACTTTTAGAAATGGACTAAATGCATTTTACACATGAGTTTCTGGAGGCCAAAAATGAAACGCTTTGGTTTGGATCTGGATGTCCCTCAAAGCATCATGCCCTTGGAGGTAGGGCTTGTGGATATTGATTGGATTATGAGCGTGCTACAGCTGGCTTGCCTGGGTAGAGATGGGTCATTGGTAGTGTGACCTGGAAGGGTATATCTTTCTCCCAGGCTGGTCCCTTCTCTCTCTGTTTCCTTGCCACTATGATGTGAGCAGCTTCTATCATAGCACATCTGCCTTGAAGCCAGCTGCCCATTGACTATAAACATGAGCCAAAATAAATCTCTAATTCTTTAAGCTGTGGGTTTTTGGTATTGTGTCATAGCAATGAGAAAGTGATTAAGACAATTGGTCTATATTTATATTTGTTTTTAAATAAGTAAATATTGTTTATACAAAGTATATTTCATTTTTAAAAACTGCCATTATCTGATATCCCAATCAGATGTCCATTCTATCTATGAGCAACAGAAAAAAATATGTCTTTACAGGCCTAATATCTTGAAGAATGGTTTGCTTTGAGCTTACAAAGGACTTTGCTTTACTTTTGTGTATTCTGAGCAGTTTTTAAAACTAGTTCATGTTGAAAATTATAATAAGTTCTTAAGAATTGTTGAGATTTGGAGAAAGATAAATTTGTGGTAAGTAAAAAAGTAAAGATTTAAAATGGCCTATAATGAGAGAAAAGTAAAATTGAACTACTATAAAAAATTTGTTTCTACTTTTCCTTATTGTTACTTACCTACAATATGACTGTTAAGGACCTTTACAGAAAACTCTAGATCAAGTAAGATTAAAAAGAACTGTTAAATGTATGAGGGTTCTAATAACTTCAAAGAAGAAAGAGTGAAGGAGGGCCCATATTAGGGTAATGTGGAAAGGAGAGGAAATTTCTACAGGTGGCTAAGGATGGTGTATTGGAATAAACAGTGTTCCCTAAAATAGTACACCCAAAAGGAACTTCAAAATATGATCTTATTTGGAAATAGAATGTTTGCAGTTGAAATTAATTAAATGAGCCCACAATGGATTAGGTTGGGCCCTACATGAATTATGATTCGGGTACTTATAAGAAGGGCAAATGAAGGCAGGCATACATAGGGAAGAAGATCATGTGACAGTGGAGGCAAAGATTATATTTATGACACTGCAGCTAAGCCACTTCTGAGGTCACATGAGATTAGGAAGAGGTGAAGTAAGATTTTACCTTGACTGCTAGCCTCTATACCTATTTAAGTATAAATGTCTATTGCTTTATATAATCCAGTTTGTGGTAATTTGTTATAGCAACCTTAGGAAATAAAATAGGTAGCTAATTCTAGTCACTTGGTATTTGTGAATGAGTGACTAATTCTTTTATAATTATCTGATTGTCTTTAATTTTGGATGCTAGTTAGATTCATTTGTTGATTTGTTGATATAGTAAGTGAACTATTGCTATCTGTGTGTGTTGTTGTACATGTGTGAAAGACAATGCATAAATTTGCATACTACATTTAATAGGTGGCTTTATGTCTTATTAGATAATGGGTCTATGAGTGGGACAAATGAAGATGATGAAACAATTATTTAGTTTCTTAACAATAAAAACAGGATAGAATAAGAGAAAGAATACCAAAATATGAATGAAAAGGCTAGAGTTCCAATGTTGCCACTACTATTTTCATGTGACTCTAAGCAAACCACTATATTTTTCTACATTTGTAGTCAGATAACACAAGTGTCCTGGTTTCTTATCTGATAGAATTATTTGAGAAATGGATGAACATAATTGATCTATTTTGTTAAAGTGTATGGTAATAGGAAGCTTATTTTACTAGAAAAACTTATAAGGTCTTTGAATAAAATGTTTATAAATATATTTGACAACTGTATGTTCTAGTATGATAGCACATCAGTGTTCAATGTGCCGGTCTTCTCAACCATGAGGAGGTTTATAGGGATAGAATTATTTTAATAATTCAGTGTGTCATTTTTACAAGGTCATCTAAAGTCATTTTGCAGACCTGAGAATAAGGACATGTATGGCATCAGTAATAAGTAACCGTAATTGGACTTAGTAAACAAACATAGAACCATTGATTCACAAAACCTACAAATATTTTTCATACTTTATGGAAATATCTCTCAAAATTTCTATGTCAATAACAAAAGTGCATCTTTCCAATCTGCTTTGTTTTTTTCCAATCTGCTTTTGAAACAAAACAAGGACAGTGGTGGTTTCATCCAGAGGTTCCCTAGGAGAATCATTGAGCCTAGTCATCTCATGGCTCAGCTGTTTGCAGTGGGGCAGGGTAGAAGTTATTTTATATTTTTAAATGGTCAGCAATTTCCACATATACTATGATAAAGGAGCGAAAGCCAAGAAATTTTCACATATGAAGAATTAAGAAACTTTACAAACATTGGTACTTTTCAAAAGATAACATGTCTTTTTTTCCATCATATTTTGTGTACTGTTGGATTTTTGATGCCTGCAGATTTTGAGGTCTGTCTTGAGCAGTTACACATTCCACTGCACATAGGTATGCAATGGGTATTACACCTGGGTATGGTTCTTCAGCATTGCACTTTCCATGCATTTCCTCCACCCCATCTCCACCAAACAAGATGTGATTGTCACCATGTATCCTGTGTATTTCTTTCAAATCATGCTCTTTGTTATTTCTTTCATTAATATAATAAAAATTTTAACCTTTTTTCCTCCCTCCTGAAATTCAGGATTTTATATTATTTACTTCTCTTTTCCCCTCAGTTACTCCTTTTTATTTTCATTGATGGGGAGTTGTAAAATGTGACAGAATGAGTGAGAAATCAATGAATGGTTTATTGGATAAAATCTTTATTATGGCCCTTTAATATATATAATTACATGAGGATAATTAAATGACAATTAATATCAACTGATTTTATTTAAAATGAAATTCTTACCATTTTTAATAATTTGGCTTAAACTCCATAGAAATCATTTGCTGTATGTTTTATTTGTTTTAAACAAATACTTAAAACTAACAATATATTATTCACATATGAAAATACTGATACCATTAACAAATCTTAGCATCCACTAGGAGAAGCTGAGTGCTTTATCAAGAATATGTGAGATTTATGTTTTAAAGTATTTAATAAGATATTGTCAGTTGGTTGGATTTAATACTAATGAATAATATTAAATTATAACCAATTGTATATCATTACTTTATAATAACTTGGGAATAAAAGTAGCCAGAAGTACACACAAGAATTTCTTCTTTACTTGTGGCTCTGAAGTTATTATAAAATCATGCTACCTTATTTAGGAAAGTACCTATGATTTGATAGAATCTAGAGTGATTACTGAAAACAATGAGAAAGGTAGGTAATCATGAGGATATCTGAGAGAAGGATATTTCCGAAAGAAGAACTAGTGAATGGCACAAAGAAGGAACAAAAGCAGAATAGTAGAGGATGAGGGCACAGTGCTTGAGTGACACTTAAATTGTAGTCCCTTAATACACTGGGGAAGGACTTTTATACCCACTGAAATAGTAGCCTACAAAAGCTTCAACACTGGGATAACATAATGGGACTTAATTTTTACCAGGTACTTATTTTCATTTTTGTCCTCTTTCATTTTTATTTACATACAAGAATGACAAATGTTAAAAATATACATTTGTGACAGACAAGCATGTAACTACCACCACTGTCATCATACACAATAGAAAAACATTTATATTCCTATTTGGTAGTTTGTTACTTTTTAGTGATAAATAATATTCCATGATTTTTTTATCAGTTTACCAATTGATGGACATTTGGAATCTCCTCGTTTTTGTTTATAATAATGTTTATAGAAGCATTCACATGCACATTTTTGTATGATCAAAAATTTTATTTTATTCTTAGAATTCTGCCTATCAAAAACTTTATTTCTCTTGGGTACGTACTTAGAAGAGAATTACAGGATCATATGATAAATTTCAATTAACCATTAAAGGAAATTTCCAAATTTTTTTCCAAAGCGTCTGAACCATTTTATAATACCATTAAAATATCTAATTTTTCCCGTTTTTCCACATCCTTGCAACAAAGTTTAATGTCTGTTTTTCTAAACTGTAGTTTGAATTAGTTTCTTATTGCTATATAAAAAATTACCATGCATTTCACAGCTGCAAACAACACACAGTTAATTGACTTATGGTTCTGTAGGTGGGAAGTACCAACAGGTTCATGTGACCTCTCTCATCAGGGTCTTACATAGCCCAGGTCAAGGTGTTCATGACAGTAGGCCCTTAGCTGAAGATCCTAGTGAAGAATATCCATTTCCAAATTTATTGAAATTATTGCAGAATGCAGGTCCTTGTAATTGGAGGCCTGAAGTTTTGGTTTCCCCACTGGCTACTAGCCAGAGGACAGTTGTCCTCCTTCCAGGTCACTTACATTCCTTTTCACGTGACCCTTCAGTCCTCACTTCATTCAGCAACAGTGTACTCAGACTTCAAATCTTGCTGAATTTCTCTCCTTTTGACTAGCAAGAGAACATTCTCCTCTGGGTTATGAAAGGCTGTGCCTAGATTAAATCTAATGGGATAATAATTTTTTGTAATATAATGCAACATAATCACTGAAGTAATAACTCATTATATTCATAGATTCCACATACACTCAAAATCAAGGGCATTATACCAAGGTGAGTCACAGAGAACCACTCTTAGAATTCTGCTTATCTCATAGGCATTTTAGTGGCTAAGAAATGGCATCACATAGTGGTTTAGTTTTTCATTTTCTTGATTAATGAAGTTGAGCAACATTTTATGAGCTTATTAGTCATTTGTGTATTTTCTTTAGTGAGATGCTTATTCAAATTTTTTCCCATTTAAAAAATTCTGCTGTTTCCTTATATCTTACTTTTAAAAGTTTCCGTGAAATATATTCTGAATACAAATTATGTCAGATATATGCTCTGCAAATATTTTCTCCATCCTGATTTGTTCTTTTATTTACTCAGTGTTATATTTTGAAAAACAGTAGCATTTAATTTTGGCAAGGTCCAGTTTTTTTCTTTAAGAGATAATATTTTTTATTGTAATAGAGAACTCTTAGCACACTGTCACACAGATTTTCAGTCATGTTTGTTTATTTCTAAACATTTTACAGTTTTTCTCTTACATTATATTATTGGTATATTTTGATTTAATTTAAATATTATATAAAAGTTTGAATTAATAATTTTGCTTTAGTATTACAGTATTTATTTAGTATTACAGTATTCAGTTGCCTTGGCATTAGAGAAAGAAAAAAGTCTACTTCTCCAGTGGTCTCCTTTGTCACTTTTTTTTTGAAAATCAATTGTTGATAAATTTATTTCTAAATTATTAATCCTGTTCCACTGATATATTAACCTAATATTTTCTGCATAATTGAAACCTAGAAAGTGTAAGTCCTCCAAATTTGCTTTTCTTTCAGCTATTGAGGTTCTTTCTATTTTTACCTAAGTTTTAAAGTCTTAATTTCTGCAATCATGGCTATTGGGAATTTGTTGGCGATGATGTTGCCTATACAGATGTATTTGGGGTAATTATCATATTAACATATTGAGCCTTCTACGCTAAGAACATGGAATTTATCACTTTATTTTTTGAATCTTTATTTTTTCTGAACAAAGTGTTAAATTTTATAACATAACTTTTAATTCATCTCTACATACTGATTTTTTTTATTAAATTCTTTTATTGGTACATTGTAGGTATACAACACAATTACATTTCTCATTGGGAATTGTACCTTTACATAATGCATCTTGGTTCTTATTTTTTCCCCATTCCTAGCCCTCCCTTCACCCCCTCCACCCTTCCCTATTTACAAAGACTTTATTTCCATTTTTTCCATTTCTCAGCATTTTTCCTTTCCCTTCTTTCCTTTCCCCTGCCCCTCCCACTCCTCCTACCCCTTTGGACCTTTTCTTCCTATTTTGCATCATCGATTATTCATTCTAATCATTGGTACATTTTAGGTATACAATATAATGACATTCATCAATTTTTTTGTACTATTTGAATGGAACTCTTTCCTGAAATTCACTTTTGGATTGTTCATAGTTAGCTTGTAAAACTATAAGAGATATTTTCCATTTTTTTTCTAGTGACAAAATACACATAAAATAAAGGTTGCCATTTTAACCATTTTAAAGTATAAATTCAATGACATTAAGTATATTCATCATGTGTAACTATAACAAGAACTCCATTCATAAGTCTCTCCATTTTGTACAATAGAAAGTCTATAACCATTAAATAACAACTCTCCATTTCTCCATCCCCACCCCTGGAAACTATCATTCTACCTTCCCTCTTTATGATTTTAAATATTCTAAGTACCTCCTATGAGTGGAATCCCAATTGTTTTTATTGTAACTGACTTATTTCATATAGCATCGTATCTTCAAAGTTCATCTGTGTTGTGCCATATGTCAGAGTTTCATCTCTCTTCAAGACTGAATGAGATATATATATATATACACATATATATCTCATTCAGTCTCAAATATATATATATATATATATATAATTTTCTTTATGCATTCATCCACTTGGGTTGCTTCCATATTTTAGCTATTATGGATAATGCTGCTATGAACATAGTGTGCAAATATCTATGTGAGACCCTTATTTCAATATTTTTGAGTATATACACAGAAGTACAGTTGGTAAATCATATGGTGATTTGCAGGGAACTGCAATATTGAGGATGCCCAAAGCAGGCTCTAAACAGTTCAGGCAATAAAGAGTTAACCCCACAATTGCCTTGTTTTGAGAAGTGAGTCCAGGCCAAAGCCTATGTGTGGAGGTCAGAGTAACTCACACCCAAATTCTATTCCCAAAACTAAAACCTTCTTACTAGAAGGACAATGTTCTAATTATAACCATATATTTTAATTATAACCATATATTCTATATTCCAATGTTCTAATTGTAACCATATGTTTTGTCTATTCTGTTCCTAATTTGAGAATGTTTTGTCTTGTCTTTTACAAGCCTTGCTTACATTAATTTCCATAGAAACGCCACGACTGAACATCCTTACATATGGTATTTCCCTTTTAGGTAGTTCACCTTTACCTCAATTGATTACCAATTAAAAATCAGTGGCTTGGTCGGGCATTGGTCATCCTGGCATCTTGCTTTCTGTCTCACTCAGTTCTGTCTTTTAGGTTTTTTTTCTTTTTATTTCCTTCCTCAGGCCTGCTTCCTACACTGAGCAGGAGACTGGAGTCTATTGCAGAGGTTTCCAGTAATGTTTCAGGAGTCCCCAGTAGTGATTCTATTTTTAATTTTTTCCTTTTAAAATTCATATCATTGGTACATTTTAGATATACATAAAGATAACATTCATCATAGGGAATTTGTACCTGTACATGATATATCTTGAGTTTTTCTCTTTTCCCATTTCCCTCCCCTCTCTTGGACTCCTCTTCCCCTCCTTATTTATAAAATCTTTGTTTCTATTTTTTCCTTCTATTCTCTTTTTTCTCTTTTCCCTTCCTTCTTTTCTCCCACCCCTCCCTTGTTTCCCTTCCCATTTGAACATTTTCTTCTGATTTCCCAGTATCCATTATACATTTTGGTCCTTATTTATACTTTCAGTTTATCACACCATAGAAACAATGCTGTATTTAAATATGTGTACCTGATTTATTTCACTTAAGAGTATGGCCCCAAGTTGCATCCATTTAGCTATAAATGTCTCAAGTTTATCTATGGCAGAGTAGTACTCCATTGTGTAAAACAAAATCTTCCTTATCTATTCATAGTTGATAGACATTAGAGCTGTTTCCAAAATTTATCTGTTACAAACTGTGCCACTATAAACATGGGTGTGCATATATCACTGTGATTTGATGCTTTTAATTCTTTTGGAAAGATACCAAGAAGGGGAGTAGCTGGGTCAAATGGAACCTCTAGTTTTAGTTTTTTGAGGAATCTTCACATTGATTTCCACAGAGGTTGTACTGGTCTACACTCCCACCAGAAGTAGAGAAAGGTTCTTTTTCCCCCCAGCACTGACAGCATTTGTTATTGGTTGTTTACTTGATAATAGCCATTCTTTCTGGAGAGAGATGGAATCTCAGTGTTGTTTGGATTTGCAACTCTCACATGACTAGTGATGTTGAACATTTTTTCAAATATTTATTTTCTGTTT
Source organism: Heterocephalus glaber (assembly GCF_053883595.1). Classification (NCBI taxonomy): domain Eukaryota; kingdom Metazoa; phylum Chordata; class Mammalia; order Rodentia; family Bathyergidae; genus Heterocephalus; species Heterocephalus glaber. The sequence continues at coordinate 16,114,330 of NW_028258156.1, read as the reverse complement.
GTACTTCCTCATCTGTATCTATTCATTTCAGATGCCTAGTTTTGGTATCTTTAAATTTGGGAGATCTGATTTGTTCCAGTTCTTTATATATTCTAGATGTTAGGCCTTTGAGTATGAGATACCATTTGTTTATTTTTTTATTAGTTCCTATGTTATCATGTTGTTTTTTTTTTTCAGGAAGTCTTTACCTACACCTATATCTTCTAGAGTTCTACCTATTATATCATCCAATATATTTAGGGTTTCTGTTCCATATGAATTTTAGGTTTGTTTTCTCTAATTTTGTGAGATAAGTTATTGGTATTTTGATTGGGATTGTATTTAGTCTGTATAGTACTTATGGAAGACTGGGAATTTTCACTATATTGGTTCTTGCTACCAAGAACAAGGAATATTTCCATTTTCTGCTATCTTCTTCAATCTCTTTTTTCAGAATACTATAGTTTTCAATGTAAATGTCTTTGACTTCCTTTGTTAGATTGATTCTTAAATATTCTTTTTTTCTTCAATGCTACTGTGAAGGGTGCAGTTTCCTTAATTTCTCTCTCAGTGAGTTTGTTATTCATTTTCAGGAATGCTATTGATTTTTGAGTGTGAATTTGATTCTAGCTACCTTACTGAATTTAGATAGTGAATGTAGAAGTCTTTTGGTGGAGTTTTTGGGATCTTTTATGTAGAGTATCATAGCATCCACAAATAATGACAATGTAACTTCTTCCTTTCCTGTCCTTATTCCTTTGTTTCTTTCTCTTGCCTACTTGCTCTGGCTAATGTTTCCAGAAGTATATTGAATAGGAGAGGTTATAGTGGACATCTTTGTCTTGTTCTTGATTTTAGAATAAAAATTTTCAATTTTTGACTATATAGTATGATGTTAGCTGTTGGTTTGTCATAGATGGCTTTTATCAGATTGAGATAAAGGCTGTCTATTCCAATTTTCTGTAGGGTTTTATCATGAATGAGTGGTGAATTTTGTCAAGTGCTTTTTCTGTATCTATTGAGATGATCGTATGTTTTTTTGTCCTTGACTCTGTTAATATGGCTTGTTACATTTATTGATTTGAATATATTGAACCATCTCTGTACCCCTAGGATTAATCCCACTTGGTCATGGTGTATAATTTTGATGATTTATTGCATTTTGTTTGCCAATATCTTATTCAGGATTTGCTCCCAGGAATGAATTTGGGAGTATTTCTTCACTTTCAATTTCATTAAACAGTTTGAGAAGTAGTGGCATTTGATCATCTCTAAATTTCTTGTAAAATTCAGCAGTGAATCTGTCAGGGACTGGGCTTTTCTTTGTTGGTAAGTTTTTAACTATAATTTCAATTTTATTGACTGATATTGGTTTATTTATAATGTTTATATTTTCTTGATTCAGCTTTGGTAATTCATATTTATGTAGGAATCTCTCCATTTCTTTTTTGCATTCCATCTTATTTGAATAGAAGTTCTCAAAGTAAGTATTATGATCATCTGGATTTCTGAAGGATCTGTTGTGATTTCACCCTTTTCATTCTTAATTGCATGGATTTGAGTCTTTTCTTTCCTTTTTGTGATAAGGTTGGCTAAGGATTTATGAATTTTATTTAATCTTTCAAAGAACAAACTTCAATTCTTTGATTCTTTGTATGGGTTTCTTAGTTTCAGTTGTATTAATTTCTGCTTTGATATTTATATTTCCTCCCTCATATGAGCTTTGGGCTTGATTTGTTCTTCTTTTTCTAGAAGGCTTAGGTTTGACATTAGGTTGTTTATATGAGCTCACTGTATTTTCCTGATGTGAGAATTCACCACTATAAATTTCTTCATATGACTGCTTTCATTATGTCCCATAAGTTTTTGTATGTTTTATTGCATTATCATTTAATTGTAGAAACTATCTAATTTCTTTTTTGATTTCATCTGTGACCCATTGGTTGTTCAGGGGAGTGTTATTAAATTTCCATATGTTTATGTAGTTTTTGTGGGATTTTTTTGCTATTGATTTCCAATTTCTTTGCCCTATAGCCTGATAATATGCATAGGATAATTTAAATTCTTTTGCATTTACTTAAGTATGTTCTGTGGGCTAGTATATGATCTATTTTGGAGAATGTTCCATGCCCAGCTGAGAAGAATATGAATTCTTCTGTTGTGGGATGGAGCATTCTGTAGATATCTGAATCCATGTGTTCACAGGTTTGGTTCAGTTCTGATATTTCTTTATTGATTTTTTTGTCTAGCTGATCTGTTTATTTGTGACATTGTGGTACTGTCCCCCATTAAAATTGTGTTAATGCATATTTAATTTTCATGTCCACTAGTATTTGTTTTATATAGTTGATGTGCCATTATTTGGTGCATATATATTTATGATTGTTTTCTTTGATTTGGATTGTTCCCTTACCAAGTATGTAGTGAACTTCTTTGTCTCTCTTGATCAGTCTTGGCTTGAAATCCACTTTGTCTACAAATAGAATAGTTACTCCAACTTTTTTCCAGGTTCCTGTTGGATGAAGTATTGTTTCTACCCTTTGACTTTTAATCTGTGAATTACTTTTTGAGATAAATGTGTTTCTTGTATATAGCATATTGTTGGATCTTGTTTCTTGTTCCATTCTTTAACTCTGTTTCTTTTCATTGGTGAATTGAGAACATTTACATTGACAGTTATAACTGATATGTATTGACTTGTCCTTGTCATATTATTTTCCTGTTGTTGGTTTCCTTTCTTTCCCCTCTGCTTGCCTTACCTGGTGGATTCTTTCCCCTTGCTTGCCTTTCCCGGTGGATTCTTTCTATTGGTGTTCATGAAATTGTAGTCTTCCTTATCTCTTTCTAGAATGTCCTTCAGAACATTTTGGAGTGCTGGTTTGATGATCATAAATTTCTTCAGGCATTCTTTGTCATGGAAGTATTGTATTTTACTGCAATTTTGAAAGATAGTTTTGCAGGGCACATCAGTCTAGGTTGGAGGATGTTGTCACTTAGGGTTTAAAATACTTCACTCCAAGTTCTCCTTGACTCAAGAATTTGTTAGGAAGTCTGCTGTGATTGTGATGGGCTAATATTTATAGGTGATTGGTTTCTTTTCTCTAACAGCTTTTTATATTCTTTTATTAGGCTGAATATCTTACAAAATTTACTAGATTGGTATAGAGTTTTTTTGATGATGCCTTTTGATGATGGAGTTCTATATCCCTCACTTATTTAAATGTCAAATTCTTTTTCCATGCTTGAGAAGTTTTCTGCCATTACTTCTGTCATAGGGATTTTTTTAATGTCATTTGTGCTATCTCCTGCTTTTTTGTTGACTACAGTCAAACTTATGCTGTTCTTCTTTGCATCATCTTGCACCTGTTGAATTGAGTTTTTGTGGTCACTTGCCATTTTTAAGAAATTTTTCTTTTTGTGATCACTAACTGCAATCCTGTCTTCTAGATCTGATATATATTTTTTTGCTTAAATTCTTTTATTGGTACATTTTAGGTATGCAATACATTTACATTCATCATTGGGTGCTTGTACCTGTAAATGATGTATCTTGGTTCTTATTTTTTCCACATTACCTGTGTGCCCTTCATCCCCCCACCCTTCCCTATTTAAATAGACTTTGTTTCCATCTTTTTCTTTTCTCATAATTTTTCCTTTCCCTTCTTTCTTTCCCTTTCCCCTCCCACTTCCCCTATCCCTTTGGAGCTTTTCTTTCTATTTCAAATGATCAATTATTGGTTTAATTGTTTTAATCCTTATATATACTTTCAGTTTCTCACACTAGAGAAACTATTTGGTATTTACACATGTGTGTCCTATTTATTTCACTTAAGAGTATGGCCTCAATATGCATCCATTTAGCTATAAATGTCTCTAGTTTCTCATTCTTTATGGCTGAGTAGTACTCCATTTTATAAAAAAAAACACACACATCTTTATCCAGTTTCCAGTTGATGGGCACTTGGGCTGTTTCCAAACTTTAGCTATTACAAACTGTGCCGCTATAAACATGGGTGCACATATATTGCTGTGGTATGATTCTTTTAATTATTTTGGGAAATACCCAGGAGGAAAATAGCTGGGTCAAATGGAACCTCTAGCTCTAGTTCTTTGAGGTATCTCCATACTGAGTTTCACAGTGGTTGCACCAGTCTGCCCTCCCACCAACAATGGAGAAGGGTTCCTTCTTCCCCATACCCCCGCTGCATTTGTTATTGGTTGATATCTTGATAGCAACCATTCTTACTGGGTTGAGGTGGAATCTCAGTGTTTTCATCCTCATCTCTCAAATGACCCGTGATGTTGAACATCTTTTCATATATTTATTTGCTGCTTTTACTTCTTTGTCAGAAGTATCTGTTCATTTCAGATGCCCATTTTTGAATTGGGTCTTTAAATTTGGGTGTTCTGATTTTTTTGAGTTCTTTATGTATTCTAGATAGCAGTCTTTTGTCTGTAGTATAGCTGCTAAAGTTTTTTTTCCCACGTTGTAGTTGTCTCTTACCTCTGGTGGTGGTTTCTCTTGCAGTGCAGAAGCTTTTTAATAAGATGAGATCCCAGTTGTTTATTCTTTCTGCTAGTTCCCGTGCTACTGAGGTTTTGTTCATAAAGTATTTTCCTATGCCAATATCTTCCAGAGTTCTACCTAACTTATCTTTCAGCAAGTTAAGTGTTTCTGTTTTAATATTTGGATCTTTAATCCATTTTGATCTTAGTTTAGTGCATGGTGATAGGTATGGGTCTAGTTTTAATCTTTGGTAGGTTGAAATCCAGTTTTTCCAACACCATTTATTAAATAGGCTATCTTTCCTCCAATGAGGGTGGTTGGCTCATTTGTCAAAGATAAGGTGGCTGAGTATGTCTGGAGGTGTTTCTGCATCTTCTAATCTATTCCACTGATCCTCAGATCTGTTTCTTTGCCAGTACCATGCTGTTTTTATCACAGTGGCTTTGTAGTATAGTTTCAAGTTGGGGATTGTGATATCCCCTGCCATGTCTCTGATGCCTGGAAATGCTTTTGCTATTCTAGGTCTCTTATGATTCCAAATAAATTTTTGGATTGTTTTCTCTAGTTCTGTGAAGTATATTGTTGGAATATCAATTGGCATTTCATTAAATCTATAGAGTAGTTTGGGAAGTATGGCCATTTTCACTATATTGATTCTTCCTACCCAGGAGCAAAGGATGTTTTTCCATTTTCTTATATCCTCTGTGATCTCTTTTTTTCAGGGGGCTATAGTTTTCAGTGTAGAGGTCTTTTGCTTCCTTCATTAGATTGATTCCTAGATGTTTCATTTTTTGGGGTGCTGTTGTGAAAGGGATTGTTTCCCTAATTTCCCTTTTAGTGAGTCTGTTATTTGTGTATGATAAGGCTATTGATTTTTGAGTTTTGAGCTTGCATCCAGCTACTCTACTGAATCTGTCAATTAAGTCTAGAAGTCTTTTGGCAGAGTTTTTTGGGTCTTCTATGTAAAGTGTCATATCTTTGCAAATAATGACAGTTTAACTTCTTTCCTATCTTTATTCCTTTTATTTCTTTCTCTTTTCTAATTGCTGTGGCTAATGTTTCCAGAACTATACTGTACAGGAATGGTGATAGTGGGCATCCTTGTCTTGTTCCTGATTTTAGCATGAAAGTATTTGGCTTTTGACCATTTAGTATGATGTTGGCTGTTGGTTTTTCATAGATAGCCTTAATCAAGTTGAGATAAAGACCTTCTATTCCAATTTTCTGTAGGGCTTTTATCATAAATGGGTGTTAGATTTTGTCGAATGCCTTTTCTGCATCTATTGAGATGATCATATGGTTTTTGTCCTTGGTTTTGTTAATATAGTGTATTACATTTATTGATTTACATATGTTGAACCATCCTTGCATCACTGCGATAAATCCAACTTGGTCATGGTGTATGATCTTCTTGATGACTCTCTGTATTCTGTTTGTCAGAATCTTGTTGAGGATTTTTACATCTATGTTCAATAGGGAGATTGGCCTGTAGTTCTCTTTTGGGGTTGGGTCTTTCCCTGGTTTTGGAATCAAAGTAACACTTGCTTCCAGGAATGAATTTGGAAGCCTTCCTTCCCTTTCAATTTCCTTGATGAATTTAAAGAGTAATGGTAATAGTTCTTCTTTAAATGTCTTGGAATTCAACAATGAAGCCGTCAGGTCCTGGGCTTTTCTTTGTTGGTAAATTTTTTATTACATTTTCAATTTCACTCATTGTAATTGGGGTGTTTATAATTTCTATATCTTCTTCATTTGACTTTGGTAATTCATATGTGTCTAAGAACCTGTCCATTTCTTCTATATTTTCCATTTTACTAGAGTACAGTTGTTGAAGTAGTTATTGATGATCCTCTGGATTTCTGCTGTATCTGTTGTGACTTCCCCTTTTTCATTCTTAATTGCATAGATTTGAGCCTTTTCTTTCCTTTTTTTTGATAAGATTGGCTAAAGGTTTGTCGATTTTATTTATTCTTTCAAAAAACCAACTCTTTGATTCATTAATTTTTTGTATTGTTCTCTTAGTCTCCATTGCATTAATTTCTGCTCTGATCTTTATAATTTCCTCTCTCGTAGGAGCTTGGGGTTTGTTATGCTCTTCTTTTTGTAGGAGCTTGAGGTTCTGCATTAGGTTGTTAGTTTGAGTTCTGTTTTCCTAATACGTGCATTCACTGCTATGAATTTCCCATGTAGAACTGCTTTCATTGTGTCCCATATATTTCTGTATCTTGTAATGGCATTATCATTTACTTGTAGAAACTGTCTAATTTCTTCTTTAATTTCCTCTGTGACCCATTGGTTGTTCAGGAGTGTGTTATTCAATTTCTATGTGTTTGTGGGGGTTTTCAGGTTCTTATGTTATTGATTTCCTATTTTAGTGAACTGTGGTCTGATAATATACAGGGGTAAACTTCAATTCTTTTATTTTACTTAGACATATCTTATGAGTTAGCATGTGGTCCATTTTTGTGAATGACCCATGTGCAGCCAAAAAGAATGTGTATTCTGATTTTTATGGGGTGGAACACTCTGTAAACATCTATTAAGTCCATTTGTTCAGTAGCTTGGTTCAATTCTAAAATTTTGTTGCAAACTTTTTGTCTAGATGGTCTGTCTATCTGTGATAGTGGGGTATTGAGGTCCCCCACTACATTTGTATTAGTGATTATTTGGTTTTTCATGTCCATTAATATTTGTTTTGTGTAGTTGAGGGCATTCATATTTCATGCATATATATTTATGATTGTCATCTCTTCCTCTTGGATTGTTCCCCTCATAAGGATGTAGGGACCATCTTTGTCTCTCTTAATTAGTTTTGGTTTGTAATCTACTTTGTCTGCAAATAAAATTGCTACCTCTGCTTTTTTCTGGTTTCCTGCTGTGTGGAGAACAGTTTTCCATCCTTTTACTTTCAGTTTATGAATTTCTTTTTGAGTTAGGTGTGTTTCTTGTATATATCATATTGTTGGATTTTGCTTCTTAATCCATTCTGCCCATCTCTTTCTTTTGATTGGCAAATTGAGACCATTAACATTGATGGTTATAATTGGTAAATATTGACTCATCCTTGTCATGATGTTTTACTGTTGTTGGCCCTCCTATTTCTTATTTTTCCCCCTTTCCCTTTAGTTTCTTACCTTGCCTGATGGCTTCCCTCTGTTAGGCCTCATGGAATTGTGACCTTCATTATCTTTTTCTAGGATATTGTTTTAGAAATGTTTGGAGAGCTGGTTTGGTGTTCATGAAATTTTTCAGGTGTTCTTTGTTGTGGAAGTATCTAATTTCCCCATTGATTTTGAAAGATAATTTTGCAGGATACAACAGTCTAGGTTGGAAGTTATTTTCTTTTAGGGACTGAAATACTTCACTCCAGTCCCTCTTTGACTTGAGGGTTTGTGATGAGATGTCTGCTGTGATTTTGATGGGCTTTCCTTTGTGGGTGATTTGTTTCTTTTCTCTAACTGATTGTAGGATTTTGTTCTTCTGTTGGGCTTCTAGGATCTTGACTATTATATGTCTAGGTATAGATTTTTTTTGATTGTGGCTAGCTGGAGTTCTATTTACCTCACTTATCTTTATGTTCAATTCTCTACCTCTGTCTGGGAAATTTTCTACTATTACTTCTGTGAACAGATTTTTATGTCAATTGTACTTTCTCCTGATTTTTTGTGGACTCCTATCAGTCTTACATTATTCTTCTTTGCATCATCTAGCAGCTGCTGGATTGATTTCTCGTGGTCTCTTACTATTTTGAAGAAATCTCTGTTTTCATGGTCATTAAGCGGAATCCTGTTTTCTCTATCTGATATTCTATCTGCACATTCCCTTAATCTGCTGTGCATACTTTCAATGGAGTTTTTAATCTCTTGGATATCTGTTTGAATCTGTTTCATGGATTCCATTTCTTTCTTATGCTGGGCATTTATGGTTTCCAGCATGTTTCTGAGCTCATGTATTTTTTTTTTATCTGTTTCTGTTCTAGAGTCTCTAATTATGTCTTTCACTCTGCTCACCACCTCTGTAGTTATCTGGGAGATTATTTCTGCTTTAAATTTTTCTACAGCCTTTCATGTGTTTTATTACTTCCTGTGCTATCAGTTCAGGGTGTCCAAGTGGTTGATTATCACACTTTTCCGCCTCATTTCCCCCAGGATTTGCCTTTTGAGGAGTGGAAGTCTGTGTTTGTGCCTTGCTTAAATGTCTTCTCAGTTTTGTTTTTGGTACTGTCCTTGGTTTAATTCCTGGGTTGATACTTTGAAATTGCTTATTGTAGGTATCTTTGTTGCTTGTATTTAGAATCCTTATGGAATTATTGCTTCTCAGAGGTGTCTTCCAGATATAGCTGGTCTTTAGGTTTTGAGTCTCTAATGTCTCTGTGGCTATATCATTTTCATTATACCAGGAAGGACAACTGATTAGATCAATCACAACGCCTTAGCCCAAGTGATACAATCAGCAACCCCATGGCATCAAGTACATCTTAGAAAATGACAATTTGTGGTAGTTATTAATCTATCACCTTTAACTGTGTGAATTAAATCAAAATCGAGGACCAACCTAACATATGTTTATAGAGAATAACCTCTTCAATATAGCAACTTTACCCTTTGGGTTGGGGAGTTAGAAGGAGTTGGGGAGGGAGGGATAGGTAGTTAGAAGGATAGGGAAAGGTTATAAGTGAGACCAGAGGATACAGATGAGAGAAGGAAAAATAGAAGAATAGAAAAATAAAGAAGAAATATGAATATAGAGCCAGAACAAGAACACAAAGGGAGATGAAGAACAATGTGGGACAGCAAGGGAGTGAATGAGAGAAAGAGAGAGAGAAAGAAAAGAGAGAAGAAAGAAAAAAGAGAAAAAAATTTGAAAAGTGTAGAAAAAAATAAAAATTAAAAATAAGAGCAAAATAAAAGTAGTTTTGAAAATAAGAAATAAAAGATAAAAATGAAGGGCCTCCTTCAGGGTATGACTTTGCTGTCACAATAGACAAGATGGGCAGCAGTGTGCATGTATGTGTCAATGTGTCTCTGCAAGCAGTCTCAGACCTGTGAAATTCAGGCACATTTCTGGTTGCAAGTCTCAAGTTGAGCTCCCTGTCCTCCTGCAGGGTTGAACTCTGCAAGTCTCTACTGAGGTTCCAGCTGCCCTTCCCCTGAAGATAGTCCAGGTTGCAATGGGAGTTGATGATCCCTGCAACTTACCAAGTATGGTGGTCTTGTGTGCCTTTATTGCAGAGATTCTCTTAACTTTTCCAGTGGGCTTCAGTTTTCACCAAGTAGCCTGAGAGAGGGCCTCTCTCTGTTGTTCACTTTTGCAGCTCAGGACAATGGCCTTTATGCCCCCTTGTGGCTCTGTAGTGTGGAACCAGGTAGCAGCACAGCCAGGAGGCCGGGGGTGGGGGAGGTGAGGGGCAGGGGTTGCAGGCATCCTCACAGCTAAGCTGGGCACCGCTGGGCATGGCAAGCCAGATGGAGCAGGTCTCCAGATGGCCAGGGACCCCTCAGCTCACACGACTAAGTTGCCTAGATCTGATATTCTGTCCTCACATTGTTTCATTCTGCTACATATACTTTCAATAGAATTTTTAATTTCTTCAATATATGTTTGAATCTGTTTCATATATTCCATTTCTTTCTTAGTTTTGGCATTCATGGTTTCTATCATTTTCCTAAGCTCCTGTATTTTTAAAAATTTATATCTACTCTAGTTTTCCTACCCATTGTGTCTGTCATTGTGATCATGAGCTCTTTTTTCACCTGAGAAATTATTTCTGATCTGATTTTTTATATAGCCTCCTTCTGCTTTGTTACTTTTACTACTACCATTTCAAAAAATTCAGGTGGGTAACTTCTGATTTCCTCCACCTTGCAGTATCCTAAACTTTCCTTAGCTGGGCTGGTTGTCTAAGATTGCATCTTGCTCATGTATCTTGTCATTTTCTATTTTCTTAAATTTGTTTTCTGTGTTGATGCTTGTAAATTGTTTATGGTATTTAGCTCCATCACTAGTATTGAGGCCTCCCTATGAAATTACTATTCTTCAGAGATATCTTCTAGGTGTTTCTGGCTCTTTGTGTCTGACCCAAGATCCTCCCTTTCCATTTTGTTAAGGATGAGAAGTTGCTGTCTATTTGGCCCAACACCTAGTCCTTCGGTACTGGACTGGTAATGATTATGACTCCAAACGATCACAGTGTTATCGTACAAAGAAGTACAATTGATCGCAACAGATATTACACCTTAGCTAAAGTAGTACAATTAACAATAACAATAGCATCAAGCACAGTCTAGAACCTGACAAACTGGTAATTATTAATTTGGTGTGATTAACCATAGGAATAATATCTATAGTTATATTACAAAACCCAATAGAAACCAGGAATTTGTATTCTCCTTAGTCTAGTGACTTTTTCTTGGGGGAGGGAATTAAGGGAGATAAGGGTGAAAATGGAGAAATAAATGAAAAGAAAGATATTAGAAGCAAGTCTGAAGGACAAAGGAAGTCACCTAAGATTTGTGAAACTGGAGAAGAAGAAAGGAGATAAAGAATGAAGGAGAAAGCAAAAGAATATCAAAGCAAGCCAGAAAAAAAACAGAAGACAATGTTCACTCAAATGAAAAATTAAAAAAAGTTAATCAAGAAAAGAGGAAAAAAAATATCAGTGATGAACAAAACAAAACAAACAACATAAATAAAAACTTAATGAAAGTAATAAGAAAAACAATAGAGAAAAAGTTGAAATTTCTCTTAGTGCAGGCCTGCAGCTATCTTCTGGTCTGCAGTTCTGTGGTAGTGTGTAAATCAGAGCTCAAATCTGTGTTGGTTGAGCCTACCCATTCTTCAGTAGGATTAGCACTGGGTGCTGGGCTCGCCCATCCAGCCTGCAGTAGAGTCTGTGGGCACCAACTCTGCTCTTTCTGTTCCACAGAAAGAGGCTCCACAGGTTGATCTTGGCCTTCAGCTGTGGGGACTGGGGCCCAAGTCTTCAGCCAGCAACTCTCAGCAGCCTTCCTACATAGTCTCTGTTGCTTAACTCATTGCTGTGGGGTTTCAACACCAGGAGCCCTTAGACAAAGACAGCCCAAGGCCCAAGTTGGCCCCTCTCAGCTTTTGTACAGCCTCCTCTATTCCACTCCACTGGCATGTTCCTCTCCTCTCTTGCCCTGTTGGGAACAGGGTGTGTGTGGGGAGGAGGGGCTGTGGTCAGACTCAATACTCCTGCCACTGTGATCCCCACAGTGTCTCTAGGGGTTTCAGTTAGCTGCTACAGTGAATAGTATTGACTGCTGTGCTACACTGGCCTGTCTCCCTAGAGGACTCTGGGCTCATTCACACTCTAATTTGTCCCTAATCGGTCCCAATTTAGGGGTTGTTTTTATTCCTTTCATAGTCTGAGAAGAAACTGACAGATTATTGAGGAGGGAGCAGCCTCCTTGTCACTGGCCCGTGTGTGCCTGTGAAATATGCTGGCATGCTGCAATGTCTTCTGTCTGGAGGAGGGCAAAAATGTGAGGGGGCTATGTACTCCAGATCTATCCTGTGTGGCTTGATTCTGCCATGCTTACTGGGGCTCCAGCAGCTGTTTGGGAACTTCCCGGAATGCAGTTCCTGTGTGTGCAGGCAGAGATTCCACAGGCAGCCTGTGGACTGCTTTGCCTTTTCATAAACTCCTATGCCTATGCTTTATTTGGTCTACTAGTCTTTTATTTCTTATTAATTTTGGCATCAGATTGAACATCCATCCCTTTCTTCCAATTTCCTGTGTTTTTATTTGATTTTCTCTGAGTATATCCAGCCTGGTTCCTCCTCTATTCAGCCATGTTGAATTCTCCTATTTTTAATTTTAGGAGGAAATATTAGTCATTCCCTAATAAAAGTATTCACCTCTGTCTATCTATCTGTCTATCTATTGTTGTGTGGTTTGGATCTAAAATAGCTCCCAAAAGCTTCATGTGTTAGGCTTGGTCTCAATACAGCAGTGTTACAGTTGGGGCTTTTGTGACTGGATCATGGCTCTAACTTCACTGGTGGATTAATGCATTGATAAATTCATAGTTGTTGGCATTATCGATTAGTGATGGAAACTTAGGAGGTGGGACAAGTTGAAGGGACTGGGTCCTAAGGGCTTGCTCTTGGAGGCTGTATCTTTCCCCTAGCCCACCCCTGTCTGATTCCTGGGTGCCAGGAGATCAGCAACTGTCTTCCACCAAGTCCTTCTGTCATGTTTCTTCCTTGCCTAGGACTTAAATCAATGGAGCAAGGTGTTCATGGAGTGAAATTTCTGAATCTCAGAACCAAAATAAACTTTCCCTCCTTTAAGTTGTTATTCTTAGGTATTAATGTCACAGCAACAGAAAGCTAACAATATCTATATATATTAAGATATTTCATATTAAGAGAAATTTCATGTTTTATAACCTACAGGTACCTTAGTCCTAGAGGAAAACAAAAATGTTCCCAGGACCTACTGAAAATGAGGGAGAAATCATGTTTGTTCACCTTAGCAATACCTTTGTGTAATCATTTTAGGTAACCAGATTCTTAAATTAAATTCAATATATCAGAACATCTTTTGTGATTTTTACCTGGGATGAAATGTAATTTGACCATTGATTACTTGAAAAATTAGTTTCTTCCATTCTAGAGGGAATTGGTAATAAGCCATCTCATTCTCTTCCAACCTTATTCTCCACTTCCAATGTAATTTCAGAGACTCTAAATTTTGCCAAAAGGAGTGTATTGAGTAAAAACACAAATTGACTTTCTAAATGTAGCTCCTGACAACTGTAGCTTTAAGTCAAGTTTAATGAAATTATTATGACTCATTTAATATTTTCCATGCTTAAAATGAAACAATTCTTCGGCCATGATTATACCAAGTTGGACATGTGGACTTTAATTAACATGATGTCATAAAATAGTGAGGATTCAAAAATAGAATGACAGGATATGATTTGATAGTAACATTGTCTCTTCTAGTTTTCAAGACATTATGTCTTTATATATTCCTCTTTAAGGTGTACATATACTGACTTTAGAAATTAAGTGAAAATTCTTATTGATGAGTGATTGCTTAATAATCCACTGCATATTTATAGAATAATACTATTGAATCCACCTTGTGGAATAAATTCACCAAATTTATTGTGAACAGTTTCTGATGTAAGAAATTAGAGTGGTGATCATGAATCCAGTCACATCACGAAAAAGTAAACAGAGGATGGGAGGTAATTAGCTTTAAATATTTAATTTTAGCTAAATGGTATTCTAGTTAACCACACAAGAATGAAGGAGATATTTAAACCTTCTGGATAAAGATTGCTCAAATATGGATGGGAAATCTACTGAACAAAATTTGGTCCTGAGTAAGTGAATGTTTAACTACTAACACTCATCAGGTAGGCTGGACAAGTTAATATGTCTAGATATCTATAGATATCAAATCAATGTTCATATTACCAGATCTTTCATAATATATCTTCAGAAGAAGGTCTAAGAAATGATATTCTTAGATCAAGAAAAATATAATTCTAAAAATATTTTCCAAAAGAGTTACCAGATACCTACTATAATAATTTGAGTTCTGTTCCTTGGCCAATGGTATTGAAAAGTTTACCTAAGAGAAATCATGTGTGTAGGTAAATTGATACAATAATCAGGAGCATTCAATTACATAGTTAATGGTGAAGATGCATGAGAATTTGATAAAATTAAATTGATATCAGCAATTCATGTACAAAGATATTTGGTATTCATTAAAAATAAGATCATTTTATGAGTTTTTTAAAAAAATATAGTAGGCTCAGTGATGGAAGCACAGTATCACTCCTGGTAAACAACTTTTGGAGACAAGCATTTTGACTTATTAATTCTCATTATCTCTATATCAAATCACACTATAACATACAGTGGTACAGATAAATATTTATAGAATTAGTATATATGTTAAATTTTCATTATTTTCATCAGTCATAGATTAGAAATTCTTCAACACTAATAAGACAAAATTATTATTGAAATTTTATAAGAATTTAATTAGAACACCGTTCATCTGCATTCACTCATTTGATGAAAATTTATTTGAAATGTGCTAAATTTTGTAATATTTGTTTGGAGGTAAATCATACTTACTTCCAGAAGGCTGTTAGTCAGCCTATTTGTGCTGGCAAGTTAAAGTGAATGAAGATTATTTTAATATTTCCTGGAGACAAAGTGGTTTGTGAGATCAGTTTTTCATTTTTTTGGTGATTCCAGTTAATAATTTAGCTAATTTCATCCTATATTCTTGTGATGAGTGATTAAGAGAGGTGTACTTATGTCAAATAAATGACCTTATCTCAAAGGCACAGAAGCCATGTATGAAATGTCTGGTAATATCATACTTTTACCTTTATAAGTATCTAAACAAATAGAGCCAAACGGGAAGTATTATCCTAGAATAACATATGCAGGTTAAGTTGGTCAGGGTTTCCATCACCTAATTGCCACAGAACAGTCCTTGACTACAAGTGAACATTTAAAAATTCAGAATTATCCAAAGAATTTATGTTTTTGTATATGTACTTTGTATGGAGCACTCTTCTATATACTGTGTCATGTCTTACAACATCCTTAATTTCAGCAGTTAATAAAAGCTAAAATTTTCTAAGAAGAAAACTACATTTCAGGAACTGTTTTAGGCACATTACATTTATTATTTTCAAAACCCTATAATAATCTTGAAATATGAATCTTTTCATCCTTATTCACAGATGAGAATTACTGTCCACTCGATGCCAATCTAGAGTAACTTCAATCATTACTGTCCTAGACTTTCCTGGAGCAGAACAGTACTATTTATAACAAATATAATATTTATAAAGCAAATGATAACAAGAGATACAAAAAACAAGGTAGCATGTGAACAAGTAATAAGATGAGCAGTAGTTGCTGCTGTAGGAAAAATCAATAAGCACTGGGGTGGCCAAGGGCACTTCCACGAAGGATTAATGAAGTGTTCAGGTTATAGAAAGCTAAAATCTAAGTAGACATAATGACAAGTGTGAACTATTTGGAATATTGTAAGTGGCTAAGTTTTTGAGAGGTTCAATAGATCTCAATATTTTCAGTGGACAACTTTCAAAACAATGTAGAATTTTGATGTATTCTTATAGCTCATTGAAGATGCAGGTTGTTAAACAGATAATTGCTAGCATGTTGGAGGATAGATATGACATTGTTATTAGAGTTGGTAAAAACATAGACAGGAAGACCCATTAGAAGATCATTGCAATATCTCATACATAGGGTGTGAGGATGGTTGAATACCATTGAATGAAAGGTGGAGAATGATATCTGAAAGGATCAAAGACACTTAGGATGGGTTGTGTAGAAAGAGTGATATGCTTTAGGGTTTCCTTCATCCCATGTTACTATAAATCTTGAATTCTCCTAAGTGGCTGTGACATTCTCCCTAGCTAGACAGGAAATCTGCCAAAATTTCAGTACATTGAAAAGGCACTTCTGACTTTGTCTCTGATGCTTAGGAAGTGTGTTAGAGTAGGAGTAGGAGTGGAGAGAGTTTCCTTGGAATGATTCCTTATAGTGTTGATTTCATAACAAGATTTATCTTGACTGGAGACAGAGTGAAATAGGGGTCCATGGACTAGCCATAACTTTGATAAAATATTTTTTAGAATCTATGCTCACTTATAGATTCTGTTGGTAAAGAAGGTGGGAGTAGAAGCAAATATGATTAAATATCTCCTTTTCCTTTGCCATGGTAGTTATTCACATGTTCAGTGTGATTGATATCTATGTTAGGAAGACATCCCATTGAGAACTAGAGAGTATTACTTGTTTGAGTCATACCTAGGTATACAGTTATATTTTCCATTTAATTGTGGCATAACATTCTCATAGTCTCTTGTCTCCGATTTTCTGATATCTCTTTCTCCCCCTTTCTCTCTCTTTCTCCACACATATGTAAACAGAACCACATACACTCCATAGAAGATCTTAGTATTATCATATCTAAAAAAGACATAGTACCAGTGTTATATAAGGACCATTCAGCATCCAGGCAATACCCTGGAATCAGGAGGCTAATGGTAATCATTACTCAGAAAATGGGCTGGACAAGGGTTCTTCAAGTCCTGACTACGTATTAGTCAGTCACTTTGCTTGTTGAAATCTGTAGTGACTATTTCACAAAAAATGCTTGTGCTCAACGGACAGTGGCCCTACCCCAGGTCATTGCTTGCTTCTCAGAGTTCATACAATTGAGTAGTTGTGTTGACAGTGTCATACAGACATTGTGGAAATGTAGACTGTAAGGTTCAACCCCAGAACTACTGAATCAGGATCTTCATTGACAAGATCTCTTATGATTCATGCACATTTTAAAAATTGAGATATATGGTATTGCTTCAGTTACTTGGATTATTATTTTTTCAGTATACACATTCAACAATATTCAGTGATGTAAGTATAATCCTTAATTTAGTTCATTTCTTAGTCACTCAGGACACTAATTAAGACTGTAGATATGTATGACAGATTTTATAACACCATTGTCTATATAAACAATGAAGGGAAATCCATTAATTATGTTTCTTTATGTCCTCAAAGATGCTCAAATCAGTATGACAAGAAAGAGAACAATGCATATCTTATATATGATACTCAAAAGACTATTTGCAAATCTAGATCTTTAACATAGGAGAGACTTATGGCTGATAAAAGTAGAAAATTCTGTATTGTAACTGCTATTTTCAATGAAGTCAACCAAACATATTTCTTTGGAAATGTGTCTCAAAAATAAGACATTTAATCCAAAAATGGTTATAGAAAACTTATATTTTTATGGGGCCAGATGGATATCAATTATGACTAAATTAAGCCTCTAACTACTGGAGGAAAAATACTTAAACATTGCTTGTGACATCACATTAACAATGAATAATTCAGTTGGATTCAGTGTAAGAATTATATTTAATTTGAAGCTTTTGCTACGTGATATAAAAATATGTGTCAAGGAATGTACTTTCAAGTAGCAAACATCTAAAATTATCTCTATCTCTGTATTAAAAACTAGTATAATTAGAAAGCTATGAATACAATATTAAAACATAGCAAATATTTAATTATGCATATCAATTACACATATTCTTTCTATAAATTCATTAAAATGTTTGAAAATTGCATCAAGATACATTAGAATCAGTGTATAAAGAAATATGTGGGTTGCAGCATGTCTACAGTGTCAACATGTAGAGCAAGATTCCAAATTATAATACTGCACATTTCAGAACCGGCTGCTGATAATTTGACCAGTTTATATTTCTTTGGCATCAGAGGCAGTTCTGCTAAGGCAAAGTAAATGTCATAAAATGTTTTGTTTTCCAGCAGCCATTGGCAAATAATTGGCATCTGTTTTCTGTTGTCTAGCTGCAGTTGTGTTTTTTGAAACAGAAGCTTCCATTCCTCATCTAATAACTTGTTGATTTAGCACCCTCAAGGGACTAAAAAAAAAAAAAAAGAAAAACTTGTTTGAGGAGGGAAAAAAACCCTGAAAACATGTGGGCTTCAGAAACCTGGATTGATTCACAGTGCATTTCATCATAGGTGGTTTGGACTCATCTGTGCCTCCAAAAATAAACAAGGAAGAGAAATAAGTTGCTGTTTTGTTGCTGTTGTTCAACTCCAAACAATAGATTTTCTTTATTAAAAAGTTGAAAAGGTCCTTTTTAAAACATTTTGCTTTCATTCGCTTCCAACTACTTTTTGACAAGGGCTAAAAGTGTTAGTTGTTGCAAAGAAACAGGAGCAAAACCTCCGGAGTAGAGAAACTGAGTTTGCCTTGAATTTAAACATTTTTAAAAGCTCAGTTAAGTGGGGGATGTGATTATTTGTAGAGCAGGAAAGGCACTTACAAATGCAACTGTGGGAAGCTCTCTGTTTTTAATGCTTAAGAGCAGATAAAATGCCACTTTTCCTGACTTCAGGCGTTCTTCTGGCTGAGGACTAGGCCATTAATAGTCATTAACACTCTTTCAAATGTATTGCCAGAGTGGTAATGAAATCAACACCTTCTCATTTTTATACAGAAGCTCTGCCAAAGCGCATTTGGTCTTGTCACTACATAGCGATGTGCTGTGCAATGTGCTTGCTACTTAAGATATCAACATAAACACTGAATAAAAACATAAATCTTGTATGATGTTGGGACATGCTGCCATTTTATTGTAAATCAACACAAATCAATTATTCAAGCTTAGTCCATTGTTTAACGGATGAAGGGCAAACAAACCAGTGATGGTTTAAAGTGGGTTTATTTCCTAGCCTGAGTTGACCATCAATTTATGGTTTTCAAACAAATCATTAGCTGAAAAGCTATCCTTAGAAATTTACATCCATACCATGTGCCCATCATTTATCATTTAGATAAATGCCTAAAATAATGAGTCAAAAACAAGAGGACCCATTTTTTTTCCCGTAAAACAATACCTGATCTAATCTTGAAGGTAGATGACAGATTTAGCTGTTTTTGCCTCATTCCACCCTGTTTTATAATTATGCAGCATGAATGATTTATGTGGAATTTGTAACGTAGAATGCTCTTGCTAAGTGGAGAAAGACAGGAAGTAGAAGGGAAGAAAAAAGGGAGTCATGAAAGGGAGGAGGGAGACAAGGAAAGGAGATTTTCCTTTTCTTGGGTTGCCTAAGTGCACAAATTTCAAAGAAGAGGTCTTCCATATAGTCTTAGAGTTTATCAACTTCAGCATGAAAAAGAGAATACAGAAATTTAATAAGTATCCTGTTGTAATGAATTAGATCTAAAATATCCCCCCAAAGTCTCATGTGTTCACATTTGAAGGTGATTGGTTCATGAAGGCACTATGCTCGTTAGTGGTTAATCCCCTGATGAGTTCATGCCTGAATACATTGTTAGTAGGTGGGGCCTAGTTAGAGAAAGTGAGTCATGGGGCCCATGCCTTTGGAGGTTATAGGTCCCTCTCTGTCTCCTCCCCTCTGTCTCTTCCTGACCACCATGAATTGCAGCCAGCAAGGCTATAGGGGCAAGGATTCCCCACCCCATTGGAGCAAACATCTTGTCACCAAATGCTCTAGGTGCTAGACAGGGAACTATGGGATTTGTTGTTGCTCTGATGGGTTTCAACCCTGTTTGATTCCTGTTTACTCACCCATTCCTCCCTTTTTGAATGGGGATGTTTATCCTGTGTCATTTCACGTAGAAAGTATTTAACTTTTTTTTTTATTTTATAGGGCCTCACAGCTAAGAGTTTTGCTTAAAGTTGCAGAGGAGACTCTGGACTTAGATTTTTGAGTAATGCTCAAACAGTTAAGATTTTGGCCATTTTTGGAGATGGATTAAATGAATTTTGCATAATGAGATGGACATGAGCCTGGTGGGTACTAAGGGTAGTGTGCTGTGTTGAGATCTAAAATGTCCTCCAAAATCTTATGTTTTCAGAGGTGACATTTTCCCAGTGTGATTGGATCACTGTACCCTCTATACTCATCACTGATGATTTCAGTGCTGAATGTGCTATCAGGAGATGGACTCTGCCATGGGAAAGTATATCTCTCTTTCTGGCTCTTCCATGTATTTTGTTTCCTGGCCATCACGGGTTGAGCAGCTTTTTTGTGCCATGCCTTCCCACTATGCTGCTCCTACTTTGCAGCCTGCTGACCATGAACTAAACACTCTGAAATCATGAACCAAATAAGCTTCTCATTCTTAAATTGTGTATGTCATATGTTTTGTCCTTTTGATGGGAAACAGGGAAGCATACCTGTAATTATCAATAAATAACTAAAAACTTGAGGATTGGTAAGAATATGGTCCTTGTTCAGTCACAATTTTCTTGTATGAAAACTGGGTATATTTTGTAGTGAAATTTATCTTAGACAGCTGTCTGTGCAAGAAAGTATGTACACAATCACCATAAGTTACAAATTCTTCTTTTTTTTTGAATCATTGATTAATCAGTATGTTTTAAATTTTATTATGTTCAAAAACTGTTTTAATTTCCCAACCATCACTCTTAATGCTGTGGTCATATTATAGGGGTTAGTTTTAGTAAAAGCACTGTAAAGAATACATTTAGCTCCATTTAGAAAAGATGTCTTTATGAAAGATGTAAATGCTAAGATTTACCTAAATATATAAATTATTTTCAAAAATTCATAATATACTTAGATATAGCCAAAGTAAAGATAGCTATTTTTCTATAAAAATGTGATTATCAAGATTATCCTGGTATAGGTTTCTTGGATGTTCTTTGTCCTTATTTTAGATTTGAGAGTATTAAAATTCAGGATTGGCTATGGAATTCACAGGGCCACACAGCTAAATAATGGAAAGACAGAATAAAATGTGGCATAACTGAATTTTTTTCTACAGTTGCCCAAAAATATTCTTTAAAATGCTCAAATCTACCTAAAACTAGCTATTTCAAAATTTATTTTGCACACTAACATTCTCAGGACTTTTGATGTTTATATGTGAACTATTTTTTTAATAGTCACTAATATTAGAAGCCTAAAAAACAAGTAGACTAAGGATATTCTGTAATATTTATCTATAGATAGCATAAACCAATTAAATATATTAGAATTTTTGTACAATTTTAGGAATGCTCTTACTTTGAAAATCTCAAATCTTCTGTATGAATTTCTCAACTTAGTTTTTGGTATCATTCAGCTATTCTTTGTCATAAAATCCAAGCAGACATAGTATCCTGGTAAGTCTAAGAAAAGTTGAATATAATAAATGACAATAATAAATATTATATAAAGTTGAGGATCTATGTCAAATTTTGGTTCTAGAAACAAAATTAAAATTGCAGTATGTGAATAATCCTATTATTTTTATAGAGGTTCTGAGAATTTCACACTTAGGTTAGGGCCAGATACATTGTTAAAAATTTTAAAACCCTATTCTTTAATAGTCTGTTTAAGAAAATAAAAGGGTAAATAAGGAACAGAAAGAATTTTTGATACATATATCTGACAACAGACTTACTTAGAACAGATAAATAACTACAACAACAAAAACAATGATGAGTAGTTCCATAAAAGTAGGCATGGTATTAGAATGACCAACATCATACAAAAATGCTCAATAATGTCAAAATACCAGGGAAATGTAAATAAAAAGCACCTTGGAAACAAATGAATGAATATAAATGGAACCAACCACATTTATTGTCCTGAAGTGCTAAGTAAACAAACACAAAGGATGACATAAGAAAGTGTTGGTGAGGATGTAGAGAAACTGGAATGCTTATGCATTTCTGGAGGGAATGTAACATAATAAAACTACTTTGGGAAAATGGTGTATGATCTTAAGTAGAAAAACAAACACCAGCCAGAAGACTCAGAAATTCCTCTCCTTGGTTTTTATCCAAGAAAAATGCAAACATATGTTCACAGAATACACAATTGTTTGCATCAGCTTTATTTAAAATATTCCCAAAGGGAAACAATCTCTTTGTTCATAAATGGGAGAAAGGATAAACAATGGATTGCTGAGTAGCAATACAAAGAAATGAATTTTGTAATGAATACAAAGATATGTGCAGAAACATGGATGGCTCTAAAAAGTACTATATTACATGAATGAGTACATGCAAATGTATTTACAGAGAGTAGTAAAAAAAATATATACTTGCTGATTAACATAAATGAACTTTTATGACAGCTAGAATAAACCCAAAACTGTGGTTATCTGGGGCCAGGAATGACCTGGTGCCTGGATTGACATTGACACACTGGCTAGAAAAGGACACAAGCAAACTTCCTAGGTGGTGGAAATGTTCTATATCTTCATTAAAACTTATCCCAGATGTTCTGGTGTAACTTACAAAGCCATATTGCATAGGAGGGCATTTACTTTGAGATCTCTGGGAAAATGCTGATGGTCTGATTGGAGTTTAAGATGATTTGATTTGAGTTTAGGATATTGCTGCTGTCAGCTGGTTGAGAAGGAATTGACTGATTCCCAACTACAAGCCAGAGAGGAGTGTCAGTCCAGGGCAATTCCCAAGACACAGAGAACAAAGGCTTGTAACTGGTGGAATAGCTAAAGTAGGGAATAAAGATTTGATAAGTATTTTTCTTGTGACTTGTACTTGTATACTTCTCAAATACTTCATTTGAAAAACAAGGACACAAATATTATGATTAAGGTTTCCTGGGCTGGGTGGATGACAGAACATTACTCTACAGACAGATTTTTCAAAGTACACAAAATTCTCATAGGTTGTTTTTTTTTTTTTTTTCTTTAGCATTTCAAAGTTAGTAGAAATTTGCATGCAGATTTTAGATATTAGGACTTTTGGGTAGGAGTAATTCATAATATAAAAAGTGAATGATTTAGCTTAAGATTTAGCTTAAGATTTTTACATGAAATAGTCCATTTTCACATTTTTACTTAATACTAAACTCAAAGTCTTGGTGAATGTTTTTCATAAATTTTAGGGAAAAATAATCGTTAGAAATATTTATACGTAGTAATGCTGCTGGATCCATATTTATTGAAACTCTGGAAATCTAAGCAGAATATCATTGAGATATAATAATTTCTTAGAATTTTTGCCTTGGTAGGAAATTCAGTGTTTTGTTTTAATTATTCCACTACTAAATGTAAAGGTGATTTGTAAATAATAATGTTGACTCTCTACCAGTGATCTCTTATTCAGTATGTATATTTTAGCCTGGAGAATTACTCCATACTAATATTTTAATAATAGACTATAGTTTAAATATGTAGTGTTATATATAGTATTTGACAAGTATGAAGATAGATTATTTACTTTCTTTTTGCTTAGACATAATTCATTTCTGTCTCTGATTTTAAAAAAATCATCATTCTCTTATCTGTTTATTTGTTAATTCAGCAAACTGCTGGAGCAACTACTAATTGTTAGGCATTGAAAAAGTCACTAGCTGTATACTAGTGAGTAGAATAATGCTTCTATTCTCAGGCAGTGTTGCATTTTACTGATATTCTTTCATCACTTCAACAAATACGTATTGAATATCCACTAGATATCACGCTGATGTAGGCACATTAAATACATCAATAGAATGACTATTTCCTCATAAAACTTACATTCTAACAGGAGGAGACAGTCTATAAGCAATAAATATAATGACTATATAAATTATAAGGTGATAAGTGCTATTGAATAAAGAAAAGAGAACAGACTATGAAGACTTCAGTGAAACTGATGATTGGGCAGAAAGAGAGGGCAGGATACAGTGTTAAACAGAGTGATCAGTCTCATGCTATCTAGGATGGCATTTGAATAAATACTTGAAAGATAAAAGAGAATTGAAAAGTTGATTTCTGAGGGAAGAGCTTTTCATACAGAGGGACTTTTCAATACAAAGGCCCTAATACAGGAATGTGTGGTATATCAGTTTAGAAAGAAAATTATTCCACCTAAGGAAGAGTAAGCAAGAGGAAAGCACAAAAACAGGTCTGTGAGATATGTAAAAACACAAGCTAACATAGCTCTTTTTCCTTTTCTACAGCGTTCTAGAAAATTCTGGAATAAAAGTACCAAAATTTCTGTGCCTTATTTTGTGGTTAGCAGAAGTTCTGATTTATGTTATGTTTTTTCTTCCTTGTTTTCAATATAACATGCATGCTTGTGTTCTTAAAAATAACATATTTGAATGAATTTCCAAATTTTTTGTTTTACATAATGAACTATGGGAAAATAGAGTCACCATTCCACTTATATATTCCTTCTGAATAAATCAGAGAAAATTAGAAGAAAATTAAATCCAAGTGTTTGTTTTTGGTGTTACTCTATGGACAAAAAATGTGTTGGGCCTTAGGCTGATCCTCCTATTTTGGGTCTATTTTTTTTCCTAGTACCCTAGCTATGGACAGAGGCCTGCAAGGACCAGTAGATTTCAATTAGTTACAAAACAGGAGAGATACTTGCTTTTTAAAGCCAGTGGATTTCAAGTATTGCTTTTAGCCTGATCCAACACAAAATAAAGATACAAAAACATAATATGAAAAACCAAATAAATTATTTTTATTTTTTATTGGTAGAGCTTGAAAGGAAAGTTTCAACTGGTTATCTGGGAGGATAAACTAATAATTTAAAGGTATATGTTACATTTTGACAGAGCATCAGTTTCCCTGTAGCTACTAGAAGGAGACCTACTAGCGACAACACTTAGGGACCAAATTTCTAAATGATTGAGTCATCCCCTCCTACATTCAATAAAGTAGAAAAGTCTGCCCTTCACCCTAGGCTTTAAGTTGGACTCTGATTAACCTAATTTATTAACCTGATTAATCTAGTTTATACCTAAAGATTAACCAAGGCTGCTCTTATTCCTGACTTCCTCAAGAACTCCTTGGCTCCCAGCTCCTCCTTCTCTGTGACACACTGCAGTTCCTTCCCAGGTCCCCTACCCTTCCAGTGAGGGTCACTGTATTTATTCAGTGCCAATAACTGAGGAATAAATTCTTACATGTTGGGTAGGATCTTCATTATTGTTTTGCAAATTAACTGACTGAAACAAAATAGTGATAATGTGTTATTATGGTTAAGGTTAATAAGCTACTGATTAAGAGCATACAATTGCAGACACATTATTTAAAAGGCCTGTTATGTTGAACTAACTGATAAATGATCAAAACACTTGTGTGCATGGTGTATTAACATGATATGAAGTTTTCAGCCAGGTAGAGAATTCGTTCAATTTCTTTCCAATTCTCTTTTCTGTCCATCTCCAATATTAGTGTCACCTTTGTGTAGGGTCCTGTCTTGGTGTAAGCTATTTGTGACTTATAAAGAGTGAGATATCAAGCAATTACTTCTTTTAGTCTCAGTCAATGTATTTTCTCAATTTGCTAGTGTGCACCTGCCATAGTTTATAGGAGAGATTGCTATTTAAAAGACTTATGCTCCATCTGGGATAATGTGTGATAATCTCCTTGCTTTCTAATATGTCATTTATAGAGGATACTTTATGATAATGAATAATACCTTTTCACTACAAACAATAAATCATAAAAGACAATCATTAACTCCTTTTTGCAGTTGCCAAAACAATATTGTTGCAACAAAAACATCCTTAAATCTAGTCAGGAGCATTACTTGAAAGCTATCCTGGCTTTCCTTGGAATTTTTTTATTGTTACATTGTGTAGTCTTTCATAGGTCTATTTCTTAGAAATATAATACTATGACAGATTAGATAGCTGCTCTCTACCAAGTGAAGAATGCATTCTTCAATCACCCCCAAAATACTAAGTTTGGATATTTTTTAAATCCTATTTTATACCTACTGAAAAATTGGCTGGATGTACCCTATTCATAATTGCCACTGATGCTCAGCAATGGGCTGTTTTGAATACATAATGCCATTTGCTAATCCAATAACAAATGAGCAAAAATTTAAAATCTCTCAATGTAGATTTCAAAAGTGAATATATCTGACATTGACTACCATTCAGACAAAGATGTTTTGAAGAAAGATATTCATTGATTTAGAGGCAGGTGTAACTGTCAATTTGGCTTCCCATTCTGTAGAAAGACTGAATAACTCAGGAAGATACTGGAAGAAAATATTATAACAAAGTATTTGAGTTTCTCCCTCTTTAATCCTGAGCAGGACTGTTCGTAGGAAATGATGGATGTTGCTTACGTCTACTAATTGTAAGTTTAAATCCATTCCTTTGTTTTTTAGTAGCACCCAGAGTCTCCTTCAAGTTTCATCTTTTAGAGATTTTGTACTTCTAGAAGTGGCTAGATGCATTAAACCAATAAGCACATTCTATTTCCTCAAACTAATTTCTTATCCCCAAGTATAGAGTCCATTGACTCGAAATACTCATGTTCAGTTTTTAAACCCTAGCGCCGTGTATGGTATCTGCTAGCTCCAATATGTGTTGGGTAAATGGGGAAAGGGGAAGACATAAAGTGAGGTAAGAGTTGGTAGAATGTAAAGTAGTGGCCAAAATCAAGAATCAAGTGATAGTGTTAGACTGTATAACCTGGATGAACTTAATTCAGTCATCATTTAAAACTCTGGGAATGTAAGGGAATAAACTTTAATTCACAACTAGGTACAATTTGACTTAATACCCACTAATCCATTTAAAATTTTTAAAAGAATGATTTCTTGTGAATTCTGTTTTTCTTTTTTATTTCCTGTGTAAATCACTTCAAATACTGAATCCAGATGGTTCAGTCTCAAATGTTTCATATTTACACACAATCCAATATTCTTTTCCAAATCAAATGTGAAAGCAATATTCCATGTTACCCAGTCCTGAAACTTGGAGCAAAAATATGAAAGTCCTTAAAGTTGGAGAATAATAAGGCTTTCCTTGTTCCTTTGTATTGTGGTGTGTTTGGATGCCTCCCAAAGCCTCATGGAGATGAGGTGGGCCTTTCTTTTTCATAGGTGGGTGAATTTAGAGTGCGTGATGTTAGGATTCAGGGCATGTGGTTATTAAACCACTACATGTGAGTGATTGGTTTGGTACTGCCCTAATCCCAGCAGTCCAAATATGATAAAATAAGCAGAAAGACACTGTTAAGCTCTCTTGTTGCTTTTGATGTCTCCTGCCACCATGAACTGTTGCCCCTCTGCCACTCTGTCTTGGAGCCAGATGATTATGGACTGAAACCTCTATGAACTGTGAGCCAAATAAACCTTCCCCCTTTAACTTTGAGTGTTTGGGTATTGTGTCTCAGCCACAAGAGAAAAGTAACTAACACACTTTGTGGATAAAAACACTTCTAACTATTAGTGTTTCATCCATATTGTTAAATTTCTCTCCCTCCCTCTCTCCCTGCCCCCCCATCTTTCTCTTCTCTTTTGTCTACTTCGCTGTTTCTCTGTCCTCTCTCCAGAAAAAGCCAAACATAGGTAATATGGTTAAAAAGGTAAGTTTTTCTCATATTAATCATTCACCACCCATACATAAAGATAAAGACAGACAAATGCAAAATGAATTTTGAGATGTGTTTAACAGTAATTGAAAAATTATTATTTGAATGAAAACTTCTCATTGTTTCTTCTTTGTAGGAAAAAACAAATATATATATACTTGCGATTACTGCCTATGTACACAAGCAGTAGTCAACAAAGCTATTACTGACAAATATACCTAAGAACACTATACTTGGGGAAGTTTGCTCTTTGATTTGGGGTGATAGCTACTGTTTATAGAATCTTCTCTATGTGTAGTTTTGCTCCTCAGATATGTAGGAAGCCTAAAGATTTTGCTGAAAGATAAAAATAAAATAAATATAGCTAACTCTTATGTCATCATGCTATATACACATATATATTATTATATATAACTGTTAACATATTTATATTTAACTTAACATATTTATATTTACTTTCATTTTTTATTTTTCTTAATTCTGTTACGGCTTTTTATTCTATCTTTTTGATTCCTTGTTTATCTCTTTTTTGTCTTCAATAAATTGAAGAACCAGAGATTCAGTTTCTTCAAATAATGAAAGAACTTGGTTAATTCAAGATAAGATAACATGATGTATTGAAGGATGAAAACAGTAACAGACAGGGATTCTGTAGATAGTCATTTAGCATCCAGAAAACATTCATATTTTAGATTTGCAGCTCTTTATTTTAAGGAAAAGGAATTTTGGTTCTTACCTTTTACATCTCTTTAATAATCTTTTTACAGGCCAGTTTTCCTATATCTGCTTCTCTTCTCACTACCTATGGCTTACATGTCCCTTTGTCCTGAAATAAATATTCTGATAGGTTCAGCTGATAACTGTCATGAGGACTTCTTAGGCCAGACCTCATTTTGGGTGGTGACTTACGTGTGAATTGACTCCTCTTATGCCATACCCTCACCCCAATCCAAAGTGTTAGAGAAGTTCAGGGTTAGTTACATGGCTTCTCTTAGAATTCTAAGCAAGGCTATTTCTATTGGAGTAAACTTTTGTATGATTGACATATTTGGCATGACAACCTGTGACTCCTAACATTTAAACCCTCATATTCATGTATGTAATTGCCATATAAAGTAGTCCAATTATCAAATGAATGAGGACATAAATTTATTCTAATTTGCTTTATATACATATTTTCCCAAATGGCTATAACTCAATACATTAGTGACTTTAAAAAGATGGGCATTTATATCTCTCTTATGCAAAGTACATGTTTTTTACAATGTCTCTTCCTATATTGTCACTACTTCATCTTCTCACTACTTTTATTATAAAGCATGCTTCATAACCATAGCCAATGTTAAATGAAAATTCCCTTCTGAAAATATAATACTCAGTTAAGTCTAAGGATGGTGGTATTGATAGGGACATGATAAAAAATGAAGACAAATGAAAACCTCAAATCTACCATAATTTGATAGGGCTAACATGCTATTGTTCTGCTTGAGTTAAGTACTAGTTCCATGCCAAGGTCTAAGACTTAAGAGAAGTTTCTGAAAAATCTATGAATTTTTGAATATTTTATATAGAAATTTGAAATTGTACATCTTGTTTATAATGTTTTACTTTAAGTGTCTAAAAATTATTCTCCACATTTTTCTTATTATCAGGATCATGTGGTTTGGGATTTATTAATTTCTTATTATGCAGGAGAAGGAAATCAGAATACTTTTTCCTACTCCTATTTCTTTTTCCCTTTTCCAGGACTTTTTTGATATCATGGTATTCTGAACACCGGATGTTATAAGTATTACTTTTTCTTATGTGTCTTTTTAAATTGTTTAATAGAAAAGGAGTTCTGGAAATATGGCATCTGGTTCTGAATTTATCCTTTCTGCTCAGGTGTCTGACTTCTGCGTCTACTGAGATAGATGGATCTGGACAATCCGAGATGGGTGATCTTTGTAGGAAGCAATATTGCAGATGTGAGAGTCTGGGGGCTTTTACCTTTTAGAAGAATGTCTGAAGATAGAGCATCAATGGGAAGTTCCAAAATTAGCACTTAAAAATAGCACTAGAAAAGTTATGTGCCCAGCAATCTCCTCACTTTTATACATAGTATGCATATTTTTGATATAGAATGTTGACTCTACATTAAAATGTGTGTTCTTCCAGAAATTCAAGAGTCTGAACAGGAACTGATTTTGTGCTAGGAGGCCCTCTATTCTAGAGACAGAATAATAGAAGGAACAAAGGACCGGGTATATGTATTCCCTCCAGCCAGGGTGGGTGGTAGTCAAGCAAAATAACTACTAAATGAACAGAGAATTCATCTCTTTTAGTGAAATATGATTTTTTTGAAGTAAAACAAAATTAAACAAGTGAAAGAAAAGATGGCCACCAAAGAGAGGAGTGTAATTTAATGGTATGAAGAGGTGAAAATAGAAGAAACTCTCAGAACCTAAAGCATCTAGATATGGGTGTAATTGGAAATCATGAATGGAGAAGTAGGATGCTAGATGAGAAATCCAAACTCCTGCTTCTGCTTGTTTAATAACAAAATAAGAATAACACTAACTCATATGACTGTTCAAAGGACTGAAAGTGTTAATATTTGTAAAGTCCTATAAACAGTTCTTAGCACAGACAAAAAAATGGTATAAAATACTTGCTAAATAAATAAGCAAAACAGAAACAATCATCGAATACAGGCACTGGTTATTTGAAAGGGTCAATAAAATAGATACATAACTGATGCCGGTTTAAAACAACAAGAAGAGAGTAAAAACACAAATTTGGCAAAAGTAAACTCCTCTAAAATAAGACAGTGAAAGGTGTCATGCTTGAACATTACCTGCAAGGCTACGACAATTTGAAAGCCAAAATGAATGAATGATCCCTATTTAAGTACAAATTAACAATACTGACCTAAGAAAAAGTCAAGAATCTGGCTGGATCTAATTCTGCAGAACAAACTGTGAAATGCAATATGATCAGAAGGACTTCCAGTTATAATCTACTTAAAATTTAAAGAAAATTTCAAATAATTGCCATTATTTCAGACTCAAACTGCAAATTCAACTTTATTTCATACAGGTAACATAACCTAACATTAAAATAGAAAATAAAGAATCTCATATTTGATGCAGATGTCCAAAAGAAAGTAAGTAGAACATAACCACAACATTAGGGATGTGTTAGTTACTTTTCTCTCGTTGCTGAGACAGAATACCTAACACCCAAAGTTAAAGGGGGAAGGTTTATTTGGCTTACAGTTTGTAGAGGTTTCAGTTCATGATCAGCTGGCTCCAAGGCAGGGTGGCACATGGCAGAGAGGTGTTGCAGAGGAGAAACAACATGGAGCACATAAAGTAGCAAAAGCAACAAGGGACAGTGCCTTTCTGCTCCTTTTATCTTATTCAGACTACCAGGATTAGGGCGGTGCCAAATCAATCACTTCTGTGTAGTGGTTTGTTTAGTAATCACATGCCTTGAATCCCAGCATCACACACTCTAGATTCACCCACCTATGACCACATGAGGCTTTGGGGGAACATTTAGACCCAAACCATAACAAGGGGTAATAGATTTTCTACAAAGAATGGTAGGAATGGTTCAAAGTCAAGAGGTTGAAATGATATAAATATGAAGTTAATGGCTCAAGGATATTTATGTAGTGAGACATGACACAATTGGCTCCTTTACTTGTCAACTCATACCACTAATAATAGGAATACTGAAAATGTTAAAACAGCTAACCTCTATTGAAACTGTTCTGTTTTAGTCAGAAGTTAAAAGACTCAACTTGTTCTTTTTCAATTAGGAATTTTTTCAGGTTAGGAATGAAGCCATTTTTGAAGTTAAATGTAAAAATAGAATATGTTTGCTCTTGATTTAGAAGAGTAAGTAAAATGGGAAATAAAGAACAAAGAGAGGCACGTTTAGGTTGTGGCTTGACTGAGATTAGGTAGGATACTTGTGAGCCACTCTCAGCAAAAGTGAAAGAGGAAAAAAATTGTACAGGAAAAGGTTTCCCAAAAAGTCAAGGGCTGGGCTAAAGAGAAGCAGAAGTGGCAGTATTATCACTGTGGAAGACGAATGTAGTGGCACTTCTAATTTATTTAGTATTCAGGATTTCAACCCTAATTAGGATTCCTTTGTCACATCATTCATCAAATACACTTGAAGAAATGGAAATTAACCTCAAAGTTTCTGTTGCCTCAGGCATGCTTTTAATACTTTTACTAATTTCAGTGTCCTGTGAAGTACAGTGAGCTGACTTGGAAATGTTGTAGATAGAATAAGTAACATCCACGTGAAGAAATCTCACAATATAAGCTGTTCTGATAGGGGTAGCAAAAAACAACCATTTAAATGTTAGTAATTGCAACCATTTGGTGTTGGTGTTTCTTTCAGCCAGTGATAAGAACACGAAGCACTTGTTTTTCTCCAAAATATTCTGCTACTTCTATTCCGATGACTTGGTTTGCAAAAGAAAATTACTTTAAAAGGATTCTTGCTCATGATACTCTACATTTATTTTGTTCATAATCAGAATATACTCTTGTAGGAATGTGAATATTTATGATTAAAATTTACCATGTGAAATACAGAGAATGTAGGATTACTAAATCAGTAAGTATATCTAACAGGTGCAGAGCTGCTCCAGGCATCGAGACATACCTTTTTCAACTTCCTCTTCTTTAGCAAAATTCTAGCTATCCCTCAAAAACTTGTCTTGTGTCATACCTTCTTTGATAACTCTGTTACAGGTAGAATGGATTCTTTTTCTACTTTGTATCTGCAACTTCAACACCCACTTCTTATATGAATTATTTATGTACAGAAAGTATGATATATACATGCCATGTATATATCTATGTAGAATATAAACATTCAAAATCTTGGGAATATATATATATATATTCCCAAGCTAGTAGCTCAATAGGTATTTAATGTATTAGTAATCTTTTAACTTCGCAATAAAGAAATGACTAAATTAATCATAAGTCATAGTATAATTGTTACTAGTTATTGTCATACCATAATTATTTTATTAAGTGCTTTTGAGAGCAAATATAGAGTATGATATTTTGTTCTTGGTCTCATCGTGAATATTTGTGAATTTATATTGCAATAATATAATTAATACAATAACTGTATTTGGTTAAGCAAACACTGAGCTTGAAAACTAGTTTGAGTCCCTGATTGAGTCCTCACCAGCTGTGGTATGACCTTGACCAAGTTTTATACTTGCCCTACACTTCATTTATCCATCTGAAAAATGTGAATAATAATGTGATGTATTTCACAGAGCTATTTGCTTAAATTAAATGAGGTAGATTAGTAGGGTGTTTAGCAGAATGTGATATATAACAAGACCTCAGTAAGTTTCAGTAGTTACTAGTATTAATATTGATTGCATCTTTATAAAGACAGCTAATTTCATTGGGCAGATTCCTCTTCTTCCACCTATTTTAAAATAAGAGACTGGATTTCAAATGTCTGAATTATAAGGGATTTCATACTCTTTCAGTGAGCATTATAGACCTCCTTTGCCTTAGTGATCTCTTTTATTTTATACCAGAATAGGGGTACAATCATAAAGACAAAGAATTCTATTAACTTTCCTGAAGGGGCTCAATGAGAGTGCATACACCGTAGTACTCTCAAAGGAGAATAGAAAGTCCCTGTATAGAAATATCCAGTGGGAAAAAAGCTTTGTGGGTTTCTCACACCAAATTGGAGTGTTGGCTTAGGAAAACCTGAGAATATTCTCACTCCTCTGAAAATATTCTCTGTGTCTTATACTTCAAAGCTGTCAGTCAGTATTTTTGATCATTAGCCATCTGTGATTATTTTAATTTTTGCCAGCAGGAGAAGGAACTCTTTTCTACCCAGGAGCTCTGTTATTACAATATAATTTATATGTAAAGAGCTCATTTCATCAGTGAGAGAAACTTTTACACAGTTTTTTTAAGATTTGAAAGAAATTCATGGCATCTTGTTTTTTACTTTCCTCAAATCCATACCCCTGGTTTTCTGTCATTCTTTCCATTTCCCCTCACATCTTTCCATACAGAAATTCTACAGGACTTAGTTGACACTTTTAAGAACAGGATTGAAGTTAAGTGAATTTCCATATATTTTAAATAGAAAAACCTGTTTTTGTGGTCGCTATTTTAAAATTTCAAATTCATGTTGAAAAATACAATTTTACTTTGTAATGATTTTTAGTATGAAAGAGAAAGCCTCTACTTGAAAAATCCTTATTGATACTTTATTAAAATGACATGATGACATTTAAGTTATAATTATGTAATAAGGGCAAGTTTGAGAGAATAGAAGAAGAATAATTTGGAAATTAAAAGTTGGCCTTTTTAAGTCATGCCATGAGTTAGGACTTCCAGTCACGGACTTCCATACCTCATCCTCTGTCTGCTTCTGATTTCAGTTTGACCTTCAGAAAGTCAAAAGCTCCCTCAGTCACTTCACCTATAATGTAGGATAATAACATTTGACTGAATATTGTTGTTAAAACAATTAATGAGTTATTGGTCATAAAACATAGTCCATGTATAAAAAGTCTCTGCATGAAGAGAAGACAGACTACCCGGGTCATTATTACACAGTGGTGTGGTGAAATGAAGTATATTATTGATCATCTACAAAAAACTTTAGGTCTTGAACTTTACCAAGCAAGTTTCAAATCTCAGGATAGATGATCCTGGAGATTAGTGCTTTCTGAGATCCCATGACATTTCCTGAGGAATCAGAAAATATATTTGTGTTCTTTCCTGGTGAAAGGGCATATTATAGTCTCAGCAGGGTTAACTTCAGAGGAATGTACTAGTGAGTCTCCTGTCTCATTTCCTAATCTAATTCTATTTATTTCCTCCTTAACCCTAATTCTAGTTATTTCCTGCCCTGTCTAAACTTCCTTTGGGAGTAAGTTCTTATTTGTATAGCTAAAATAGAGCAATCAAACAACCTCAGAGTGGTATGTGAAAAATGGAAGCAACAGTACACAATACATACTTCCTCTCTAGGCACTTAAACACCTAATTTAAAAAAATAAATCAAAGTGGCATCATGCGTTCATTTACACAAGATTGCCGAAAAGTTTTAAATAATGTTAAGAATATCTTTGTTGTTTGTTCTTCTCTAGGTGTGATGATTGGGGAGATACACACACACACGCACACACACACATACACACACACACACACACACTGGAATGTGGGCAAACGTAATTCCTGAAACAATGATCAATGTATTGAAGAAACAGCAGTATCTTCTGAGAAGTATCAAGGAAAGTAGCTAGATGCTCAAAGTAACCCTCAGCCACCCTGTCCAGTGCCATTGAAAACTAACCTAATTTGAATTCAACTTAACATTTGAACCTAATTTTCTTGCTTCTAATCAGCACAGAACATCTTCCTCATAGAAACATTGAGATTAATCACAACATTTAGAAATGTCAAGAGTAATGTCAAATAATTCCCAAATGTACCATCACACAACTGGCCTCTAGGAGGTGGTTTCTTAATTTAAAATAAACAAAGCATGAAGCTTTAGGATGCAGATAAAATGTGTCCATATGCTAATCTTTTTTAAATGGTAGAATGGAGCCAATATACCCTTCTAGACATAATTTAGTCCCAATCCTAAATAGTTACTATTAAAACTGTAAAACCAAACAGGAATCTAACGATTGTTTGCATATTGTAACTACTGAAAAGTGAAGACAGTATTGTTCAGTCCAATTATTAGTCTTGAAGACCTTTCCAGGGCTGCTGAAATCACAACCCTCATACATTGTCTAATAATAAGCCAAGGAAACTAGGGGATGAATTTTTGCCTCGGAGTAACGTTGGTTTATGGCCTGGAAAGCAATTCCACTCACAGTCAGAATTCTGGGACAACTCAGGCAAACCTGCCCTTCTAGCCAGAAGGGAGAAACAATCAGGTCAAACAACAAGAACCAAAAAACAAAAAACCCCACAACAAAACAAAAGAAAAAAATTATAACTTAGCCCTGGAAGATTTAAAAAACAAATGAGTTAATGATTTTATTTCTATGCAAATAACAAATCTTTGGGACAGATCAAATGCATATTTTACTTCCATATTGCCAAACTTTGATTTGATTGATTCTATATTTATCCCCATGTGGCAGCTGGAGCACTCACTTTAGAGGAAACTTTCCTAATTCCAATCTATCAAGGAAAATCTGCAAGTTAAAAACTCACTTTTATCAGCAGGCATTCGCAGAATGGCAGGTGGCAAATAAAGCTCTTAGTGGGTTAGTCTAATTGCATTTTCTTTTACCTTCACAACTTAAAAAGTTGCAAGAACAAGCAGAGGGCAACTTTCTATGGTTTTGACAATTGTGTTTATATCTTTCTCTAATCAACAGCCTGTTTGAAGTTTTCACTGACTAAGCATTAAGTTAGCTGGAAGGAGTCTAATATTTGTATAATCGATATATAGAAAAGAACTAGGAAAATTTGGGTCCATTAGAAATATTAAAGTACTTATTAATGTTCTTACACATTATTTTAGTGCCTTCATTTACTTTAATTTTCACAAGTTCTCTAATGATAGCTTGCTTCTTCCCTTCACCTTATTTGTTTCTGGGATACTTAGGATAATTATGGTCTCAAGTGTATCTCCCTGTCTAAAATGATATGTGAGTAGTAGTTGCTAAATGACATCTCTAGACTTTTAAAAATACCCTAGAGTTCCTGTTGTATGTTACATGTCCCTAGGTATAAAGATCTTTGGAGTCAATTTTTGAATAAAGCTCAGATATTGTTTTTCCTGCTTTTTTGATCAGTTGATGAAATGCGGAGTAGCTATTTGCCAGGGACAAGGATGCTTGTTCTGAACATGAACAATAGATTTCTGTGCGACTGACAGGTACTCCTAGAATAATCATGACAGGAAATAGGGTGGGCTGTGGCTTGACATTAGTTTGGGGCAGCTGTACATGCAGTGTGACTTCAGAGTGAGGTAGGCAGTGTGTACAGCCTGAACTCAGAGACCTAAATAGGATCCTAAATTTCTCTCTTTTCTCTCATTTTTTTTATTGCTTTCCAGAAGTACACAGGGAGATCTTAAAGGTGTATGATACATTTTAAATGATTATGAGTAACTCAATGTCTGTGCCCAAAATATTACCTTTAGGTTATACTTTATGAACCTGGAACCATTTTAAGATGAAGGATTTTAAAAGGTTGATTTTTTTCCAAATGCAAGTTAAAGAGATAAAGCTTAAAACTTGGGTTGATAAATGGACATGCATGTATTAGCTCAAATGCTTCTTGTTTACATGGCTTAACCATGAGCTATTTTAAATTTTTAAATTATTTTTATTGGTACATTTTAGGTATACAGTATAATGACATTCATTGTTGGAGATTTGCACCTTTACATAATCTCTCCTGGTTCTTATTTTTTCCCCATTACCCTTCCCACCCTTCAACTACACAATCCCTCCCTATTTACATAGCTTTTGTTTCCATTTTTCTTTTTCTCATATTAATTCCATTCCCTTCTTTCCTTTCCCCTACCCCTCCCACTTCCCCTTCCCCTTTGCCCCTTTTCTTCCTATTTCACATTATCTATTATACCTTTTAGTCCTTATTTACACTTTCAGTTTCTCACACTAGAGAAACTATTCAGTATTCACACATGTGTGTCCTATTTATTTCACTTAAGAGTATCACCTCAACGTGCATCCATTTAGCTATAAACGTATTTAATTTCTCATTTTTTATCACTGAGTACTACTCCATTAAAAAAAACACATTTCCTTTATCTAGTCTCCAGGTGATGGGCATTTGGGCTGCTTCCAAGTTTAACTATTACAAATTGTGTTGCTATGAACATGGGTGCACATATATCACTGTGGTATGATTGTTTCAATTCTTTGGGGAAGATACCCAGCAGGGGAATAGCTGGGTCAAATGAGACTTCCAATGCTAGTTCTTTGAGGTATCTCCATACTGATTTCCACAGTGGTTGCACAAATCTGCACTCGCACCAGCAGGGGAGCAGGGTTCCTCTTTCCACACAGCCCAGCCAGCATTTGTTATTGGTTGATTTCATGAAGCAGCCATTCTTTCTGGGTTGACATGAGATCTCAGTGTTGTTTTCATCTGCATCTCTGGAATGACCAGTTAAGTTGAACATTTTTTCATATATTTATTTGCTATTTCTACTTCTTTGAGAAATGTCTGTTCATTACAGATGCCCATTTTTGGATTGGGTCTTTAAATTTGGGAGGTCTGATTTTTTAAAGTTCTTTATAGATTGTGGATAGTAGACCTTTGTCTGAGGAACAGCAGGTGAAAATTTTTTCCCACAATGTAGGTTGACTCTTCACACTGTTGGTGGTTTCTCTTGCTGTGCAGAAGCTTTTTAATAAGAAGAGATCCCACTTGCTGATTCTATTAGTTCACCAGCAACTGAGGTTTTGTTCATAAAATCATTTCCTACACCAATGTCTTCAAACATTCTACCTAACCTCTGTTCCAGCCGGTTCACTGTTTCAGTTTTAATATTTATATCTTTATTCCAATTCAATTTTAGTTTAGTGTATGGTGAGAGACATAGGTCTAGTTTTAATCTTTGGGAAGTTGAAACCCAATTTTTCCAGCACCAGTTATTAAAGAGACTATCTTTCCTCCAGTGAGGGTGTTTGGCTCCTTTGTCAAAGATCAGGTGGCTGAGTGTGTCTGGAGTTGTTTCTGCATCTTCTAATCTGTTCCACTGGTCCTCAGGTCTGTTTCTTTGTCAGTACCATGCTGTTTTTAACACAGTAGCTTTGTAGTATAGTTGCAGGTTGGGGATTGTGATACTCCCTGCCATGTCTCTGTTGCCTAGAAATGCTTTTGCTATTCTAGGTCTCTCCTTGTTCAAAATGAATTTTTGGATTGTTTTCTCCAGATCTGTGAAGTATGCTGCTGGGATTTCAATTGGGATTGCATTGAATCGATATAGCAGTTTTGGAAATATGACCATTTGCACTATGTTGATTCTTCCTTCCAAGGAGCAGGGGATATCTTTCCATTTTCTGATATCATCTTCAATCTGTCTTTTCAGATGCTATAGGTTTCAGGAATGAGGTCTTTGATTTCTTTCATTAAGTTGATTCCTAGGTATTTCAGTCTTTTGGATGCTATTGTGAAAAGAATTATTTGTCCTATTTCTCTCTCAGTGAGTCTGTTGGTCATGTAGAGGACAGCTATTGATTTTTGTGTGTTGACCTTGTATCCAGCTACTTTACTGAATTTGGTTATTAAGTCTAGAAGACTTTTGGTGTAATTCTTAGAGTCTTCGATACAGAGTATCATGTCATCTGCAAATAATGACAATTTGACTTCTTTGTTTCCTATCTTTATTCATTTTATGTCTTTCTCTGGTCTAATTGCTGTGGCTAATGTTTCCAAAACTATATTGAGCAGGAATGGTCATAATGGATATCCTTGTCTTGGTCCTGATTTTAGTGTGAAGGATTTCAGTTTTTGACCATTTAGTATGATATTGACTGTTGGTTTTTCATAGATGGCTTTTATCAGACTGAGGTAGAGACTGTCTATTCCAATTTTTTGTAGGATTTTCAATCATAAATTCTTGGTGGATTTTGTCAAATGCTTTTTCTGCATCTATTGAGATGATCATGTGGTTTTTGTCCTTGGCTCTATTGATATAGTGTATTACATTGATTGATTTGCGTATGCTGAATCATTACTGCATCCCTGGGATGCATTCCATTTGGTCAGGGTACATGATCTTCTTGATGATCTTCTGCATTCTATTTGCCAGTATCTTATTAAGGATTTTTGCATCTATGTTCATTAGTGAGATTGGCCTATAGTTCTCTTTTTTGGTTGGGTCTTTTCTGCTTTGGGGGTCAAGGTGATGCTTGCTTCCAGGAATGAATTTGGGAGTATTGCTTCCCTTTCAATTTCATTGAAGGCTTTAAACAGTAGTGGCAGTAGTTCCTCTCTAAATGTCTTGTAGAATTCTGCAGTGAAGCCATCAGGACCTGGGCTTTTCTTAGTAAGTTTTTAACTGTTTTCAATTTCATTGATTGATGTTGGGTTGTTTAGAATTTTTAGGTCTTCTTTGTTCAACTTTGGTAATTTACACTTATTAAGGAATGTGTCCAATTCTGCTGTTTTCCTTCTTATTGGCATATATGTTCTCAAAGCAGATATTCATGATCCTCTGGATTTCACCCCTGCTGGGTCATTGTAATTTCATCCTTTTCATTCCTAATTGTATGAATTTGGGTCTTTTCTTTCATTTTTCTGATAAGGTTGGCTAAGGGTTTGTCAATTTTGTTTATTCTTTGGAAGAACCAACTCTTGGCTTCATTGATTTTTTTTGTATCATTCTCTTAGTCTCCATTGTATTGATCTCTTCTCTGATATTTATAATTTCCTCCCTTGTATGAGCTCTGGGTTTGTCCTGCTCCTTTTTTCTAGAAGTTGAGGTGCAGCATCAGGTTGTTTAATTGGGCTCGTTCTGTTTTCCTAATATGCGTATTCACTGCTATGAATTTCCCTCATAAGACTGCTCTCATTGTGTCCCATAGATTCCATTATGTTGTATTGTCATTGTCATTTAATTGTAGGAACTGTCTGATTTCTTCTTTAATTTCCTCTGCAATCCATTGGTTGTTCAGATGTGTGCTGTTCAATTTCCATGTGTTTATGAAATTCTTGTGTTTTCTTTTGCTATTGATCTCCAATTTCTCCACAGTATGCTCTGATAATATACAGGGGATAACTTCAATTCCTTTGCACTACTTAAACATGTTCTATGGGCAAGTATGTGGTCTATTTTGAAGAATGACCCATGTGCAGCTGAAAAGAATGTGTATTCTGATTTTGAGGGTTGGAACACTCGGTAAACATCTGTTAAGTTCATTTGTTCAAGAGTTTTATTGATTTCTAGTATTTCATTGCTTATTTTTTGTCTAGTTGATCTATCTGTGACAGTGGGGTATTGAGGTCCCCCACTACTATTGTAGTTCTAATTTGATTTTTCATGTTCATTAGTATGTTTCATATAATGTTTTATGCATATATATTTATGCTTATTATCTCTTCCTCTTGGATTGTTCCCTTTACAAGGATGTAGGGTCCTTCTTTGTCTCTCTTAAATAGTGTTTATTTGAAATCCACTTGATCTGCAAAGATTATAGTTACTCTTGCTTTTTCTTCGGGTTTTTGTCACATAGAGTACTGTTTTCCAGCCTTTAACTTTCAGTCTATGAGGTTTTTGTTTTTTTTAATGAAGTGTGTTTCTTGTATGCAGCATATTGTTGGTTCTTGTTTCTTGACCCATTCTGCCAGTCTATTTCTTTTGATTAGTAAATTGAGACCATTAATGGTTATAACTGACATGTATTGACTTATCATTGTCATGACTTTTTCTTTTTTTTTGATTCTCCCGTTTGAGTTTAATTTCTTGTCATGCCAAATGGATTCCTTCTGCTGGGCTTCCTGGGGATGTGATCCTTCTTGATTTTTCCTAGGATATTGTCTAAAAGTTTTTGGAGTGCTGGTTTGGTATTCATGAAGTTCCTAAGGTGTTCTTTTTCATAAAAATATCTTTTTTCTCCTGCAATTTTGAAAGATAGTTTTGCAGGTTACATCAATACGGGTTGAAGGCTGTTTCCCTTTAGGACTTGAAATACGTCACTCCAAGCTCTTCTTGCTTTGAGGGTTTGCATTGAGAAGTCTGCTGTGATTCTCATGGGCTTTCCTTTGTATGTGATTTGTTTCTTTTCTCTAACTGCTTGTAGAATTTTTTTGTTCTGTTGGGTTTCTGGAATCCTAACTATTATATGCTTATGTGTAGATTTTTTTTTTTTTTTTTTATCAAGGCTAGTTGGAGTCCTACATGCCTCACTTATCTGTATGTCAAATTCTTTTCCTCTGCTTGGGAAGTTTTCTGCCATCACTTCTGTGAATAGTTTTTTTTTTATGTCATCTGCACTCTCTCCTGTTTCTTCATTGACTCTGATCAGTCTTATGTTATTCTTCTTTGCATCATCTAGCAGCTGCTTAATTGATTTCTCATGGTCCCTTACTATTTTAAAGAAAATATTTTTTTCCTGTTCACTAACTGCAATTTTATCTTCTATATCTGAAATTCTGTCTTCACATTGGCTCATTGTCTGCATAGACTTTCAATGGAATTTTTAATCTCCTGGAAGTCTGTTTGGATCTGTTTTATGGATTCTATTTGTTTCCTATGTTGAGATTCCATCATGTTCTTCAGCTTGTCTTTTTTTATCTGTGTCCTCTCTAGATTTATTAATCATGTCTTATACTATGGGCACAATCTCTGCTGTTATCTGAGAAATTATTTCTGATTTCATTTTTTCGAGATCGTCTTTTGTTGCCAGTTCAGGGAGTCCAGGTGGTTGAATATTAGATTGTTCCATCTCATTTCTCTTTGGGGTTGGTTTATGTGATCTGGAGGTCTGGTTTTGAGACTTCTTTACATGTCTTCTCATTTCAAAGGGGTTTGGGGGGAGGGTGCTGCTGGCAGCCACGCAAGTCACCTCCTCAGTGCTGGGGCCAGTGGTAAGGCAGCCTGGAAGGTTATATTTTAAATTTTTTGATAAGGTAAGTGTAAAGATATTAATGTTGTTGTCACATGTTTGACTAGGATGTTAGCCAATCAAGATAATATTTACTGTATGTTAAAACACTCATTTTATAAATACATGACCATTCTTTCCTATGCAATAATTTGAAATTTTTTTCTTGGTTAAACATGTTATAGATATAGCTTAAGAATGTTAATTAATCTATGCTTGGGTCCTCATGATTCATGTAAAGTAATGGATAACATGAGTAAATGAATAAATATAAATAATAGTAATGGAAATATTTATAAAATCTGAGTTATAAGTTGATAGCTATAAATTCAAGTATCTTGGCTTTTAAGGTGTTATAAAAAGATACTGTATGTGGTTGATTTAACATTAGATTGCTTCCTTAATTTGGCTAAGTTAAATGTTTAATATATATTTTATATGAAAATAATATTTAAAAATATTTTTCCCTAAATGAGGGCCCTTGGGCCTGGGGAACTACTGGAGAAAACTTCCCTCTTTGCCTGAAAAATCAGCTACCTACATTCATTAGGTTCTGATTTTTGCATGGATGGGGAGCTTCTCCATTTTTGTCTCAGAATATGATTTTTTCTCATGTTATTAAAGAAATTACTATATATATTAAAGTTTATATAATATATATTATATTATATATACACTATATACTAATTATATACTATATAGTATACACTATATGTGTACTACATTATATATTATATACTATATATAAAATTAATCCTTGACTCTTAAAGCCTAGTTTCTTAAAGTGTATAGTATAAAATATATTATACTATATGTTATATTAATATATATTCCACCTACATATAATACTATATATTAAATATAGTATATATATAGTTCAGCTGGCTATAATTAAAAGGTAAAAATTTTCTATGTCTAAATCAATATGCTTTTTTTTTTCAATATGCTTTTCTTATGATATTAAAATTCTATTGGTTAAACTTACAAACTCTAGATTTAAAAAGAAATGTATTATTTTTATTATGTGGTTTCTTCTGTTTTTATTGTTAGGCTTTTGGTTACTTAAGAAACTGAGTTTTAAGAGTTAAAGCTTTTAAAATGTTTTGCTAATTAGTTTATACCTGGTTAAATGAACAACTATTGTCTTAGGTTATAACACACTATCTCTGGAGCTACTGATATGTACACATCCGAGGACAAAATATGCTGTGAGTCTAAGCTTCAAAATTTTTAAGTTTATGAAGTTAAGACTAAAATACTTTAAGTATACAACACAAGTAATAGGTGCTCTCTTTTATACAACTTTTTTCCTTTTCTCACATTTATTCCTTTCCCTCTTTCCTTTTGCCTACCCTCCCATTTTCCCTTCCCCTTCCCTTTTGGGCCTTTTCTGCCTATTTCACATTATCTATTATACATTTGATCCTCATTTACATTTTCAGTTTCTCACACCAGAGAAACTATTCAGTATTTGCATGTGTGTCCTATTTATTTCACTTAAGATTATGACTTCAATTTGCATCCATTTAGCTATAAATGTCTCTAGTTTATCATCCTTAATGCTGAGTAGTACTACATTTTCTAAAAAAACCTCATTTTCTTTATCTAGTCACCAGTTGATGGGCAATTGGGCTGTTTCCAAGCTTCAGCTATTACAAACTGTGTTGCTAAAACCATGGGTGCGCATATATTGCTGTGGTAGGATTCTTCTAATTCTTTGGGGAAGATACCCAGCAGGGGAATAGCTGGGTCAAATGGGACCTCTAGTCCTAGTTCCTTGAGGTATCTCCTTACTGATTTCCACAGTGGTTGCACCAGTCTACACTCCCACCAACAGTGCAGAAGTGTTCCTTTTTCCCTACCACCCTGCCAGCATTTGTTATTGGTTGATTTCTTGATAACATTATTTCTGGAGTGAGGTAGAATCTCAGCATTGTTTTCATTTGCATCTCTCAAATGATCAGTGGTGTTGAACATTTTTTCATATGTTTACTTGCTATTTCTACTTCTTTGAGAAATGTCTGTTCATTACAGATGCCCATTTTTGGATTGGGTCTTTAAATTTGGGAGGTCTGATTTTTTTAAGTTCTTTATAGATTGTGGATAATAGACCTTTGTCTGAGGAACAGGTGGTAAAATCATTTCCCACGTTGTAGGTTGTCCCTTCACTCTGTTGGTAGTTTCTCTTGCTGTGCAAAAGTGCTTTAATTAGATGAGATCCAAGTTACTGACTTTTTGTGCTCATTCATGTGCAAATGAGATTTTGTTCCTGAAGTCTTTCTCTATGCCAATGTCTTCAAGAGTTGTACCTAACATTGTAGCTAGAACTTAAATATGCAAAATAATTGAAATTTTGAGATTTCCTTAAATTTGGTCCTGCATTTAAAACTTGTTCTACATCTATTGTCTTTGATTAAACAAACATTTTGTTATTGTATAAATGAGACACATTTGTATATGGGATAATAAGTCTATTTGTTGTCAGTAACCCTGTTTCCTAAATTTTTAAGAAGTCAAAAGATATTTTTAGACTCTTGTCAGAGCAGTTACATCATGTCAATTTGTTAAACCAATCTAAATTTTTCCCTATGAGTAAAAAGTAAGTAAATGTAAATATTTCTATGTAGCTGTAATGCAAATTATTGTTAACTTCATAGTATGTTAAATGTATTTGTGCTTCCTGAGTGTATAGGCCTTCTAGGATATAAAATTTAGGAAAACAACTTATACTTATGACCTCCAGATTAAAATTGTTTATGGTGTTGGACTTTTTCAGTGTATATGTATGTGGTTTTATTATGATAGCTAAAGGTG
This sequence comes from Heterocephalus glaber, assembly GCF_053883595.1. Classification (NCBI taxonomy): domain Eukaryota; kingdom Metazoa; phylum Chordata; class Mammalia; order Rodentia; family Bathyergidae; genus Heterocephalus; species Heterocephalus glaber. The sequence goes on along the minus strand of NW_028258156.1, from coordinate 16,069,489 downwards.
CCTAAACATTATGCAGTTTAGGCAGTGTCATACTGATTAATGATTGGACACTAGTTATGTATAAAGTACATCTTTGAAAAAGCACATCCCACTCATCCAGCTTATTTTAAAAATATAACAAATTTAGATAAGAATTTTGTCATGTAAAATTTATAATTGATCAAAGTAACCTATTAAAAAAACCTATAAGTTGTTTTATACTAAAATAAAATCTAAATGTATTTTTAGAGATAACTTACAGTTTTAGTATAATAATGTAATCATAACTATTATGCTATAATGCTACATTTGCTCTTTATTTTAACTTTTGCTTGTAAAACTTTATAACTGTTATCTGATAACATGCTGCAAAATTATGACTCTTAAAGGACAACTTAAGCAATATGTTAAGATCATAAACCACCACTTACAGTCCTAATACTAATGCTGATCTTAATTAATACAAAAGGTAGCTGTTCTTTAGTTATACTTTTTATTTCAAAGTACTCAGTATTCAAAAAGGATTATAACTAAGAATTAAAGTCTACTGTTTCCAATTCAAAACTAGTGCAACTGACCTACTGGTTGTTCAAGAACTGAGGCTTGGAGACCAAAGCTCAAAAAGGTAACTGGAAAGTACCTCAAAAAGTAACATGTTGGAGGCCCTCTAAAAGGATCCTGCATCTCTGGTGAGTCACCCAACCTCCTGCCCAGGGAGGTTGTTGGATCCCAGGGAAGAGGAGTCAACCAGTGTACCTTGTGGTAACAGGAGGGACACGAAGAGGGGACTGTGCCCATGCTTCCAAAGGAAGCCACATCATCAAGGAAGACTGTGTTCCATCCTGGCAGATGACACAACTGATAGAATAAAAGACTGTAGAGGAACTAAGAGGCTCCTCACATGGCCCCAAAAGTAACCCTGGGGTGCCTTGATTAAGAGAGAGAGAGAGAGAGAGAGAGAGAGAGAGAGAGATTGATTTTGATTAACTCAGGTCTTACTATAGTTACGTATATTTATAAGAAACTTGAGAAACAGCTCTCTCTCTCTCTCTATATATATATAAATATATATAAAAATATATATAAATATATATATAAAAATATATATATAAATATATATAAATATATATAAAAATATATATATAAATATATATATATAATATTAAAAAGGAATTTAGTTCTCAGAGAATTGGATTAGGGAGGGAGATTATTGTCCTCAAGCATGTTGGTCAGATTTCCTTTACTGTAACAAATTTCTGAGATAAGTTGACTTAATAAAAAAAGGATTTATTTTGCTTCACAGTTTTGGAGTCTTCAGTTCATTTTCGGTTTTGCTCACTGCTTTGGGGGCTTGTGGCAAGGTAGCACATCATGAAGGGGAATGTGTGATGGAGCAAGTACACCTCATGAAGGCCAGGAAGCAAAGTGAGAGTAAGCAAGATACTGGGGGCCCATGGCCACCATCCAAGTTATGTCCCTACTGACTTACAACTTCCTAAGATTTTCTTTGAAAGATTCTTCCAGCTCCCAATAGGCCTCAGAGACAGAGACCAAGCTTTTAACACATGAGTCTTTCAGGGATACTGGAGATCCACACAATAACATCAATGTAATCTGGAACATATATCTTAGTGAATAAAGGCTGTGAAGTACAGTTCATCAGATGAAAATATGCTAGATCTGGGTTTTAAGAATGAGAATTTAGTTATTTGTTACTATGTTTCTATGCCTCAGTACATTCGAAATATTTAAGTACATACTCATTAGATAATAGTAATTGATAAAAGTATAACACAACTCATCTCATTTATACAAAATGAAAATGGATCATTTAAATGTAATATCTAAAACAATAAAATTTATAGAGAAAAACTGAAGAAAATCTTCATGACTCTGGGTCCAGTGTTTCTTAGAAATGAGGCAATAATAGAATCCATAAAAATTAATAAATCAAACTACATAAAATTTGACAACTTCTTTTAGGTAAAAGACACTATTAAGAAAATAAAAAGATTAACCACAGGTTGAGAGAGAGCATTTTACAGATTACATATTAAAATCAAAGTTCTTCTGTGCAGAGTATATGAAAATCTCTCAAAACTCAGCAGGTTAGAAAACAACTCAATGAATTATAAGGAATAGACATGATAGACTTTTCACCACCGAATTTTAGAGACTACAAACACATGAAAACATACTCAATATAAAAAGCCTCTGACAGATTCACATAAATCATGATGAGATACTACTATGCTCCTACTGTAAGGCACTAAAAACACTGACAGCATCCAATGCTAGCAAGGATAAGGGACAAGTAAATCTTTCATATATTACTAGTAGGAATGTAAAATGCTGCAGTAAAATTTTTTTAGATGTGGGGTAGTTTTTTTAATGAAATTAAACATACAATTGTAATATGACACCACATCCCTATTCCTAGGCATTTATGCAAGAGAAATGAAAATTTTGTTCTCATAAAAATGAATACAATTATAATTATATCACTTCTTTTTTAATTGCCAAAAACTACAAAGAACTTGTATTGATTAGCATTTTTTCTCGGACAAAATGTCTGACAACCCAATTTAAAAGAGGAAATATTTATTTGGCTCACAGTTTCACAGGTTTCAGTCCCAGATTGGCTGGTTCCACAGCAGAAACATCATGGCACAAGGACACGGCTGTGGAAGGATGCTCTACTCATCATATACAGGAAGCAGAAAGCAAGGAAAGAGCCCCAGAAGAAGGAGCTAGGGACAGATATACTCCCATAGTTCATGCTCCCGTGACCCATGTAGACACATCCATTTGTGTGCTAATCGTGGAAGTATCTGTCTCGCTGATTAAATTGACAACCAAGTTTAACTTTCACACAAGTAAATGGTCCTCAGCAGATAAAGTGATAAATGCATTATGGTTGGTACATAAAATAGAATATTACCCAGTGATGAAGAGAATGGACAACATGGATGAATCTTAAATGCTTTAGATTAAGTGAAAGAGGCCAGACTGAAATCCTATCAACTTGATATTTTCCTTAATGTGACATTATAGAAAAGGAAAAATTATAGGGACAGAAAACAGATATGTAGTTTACAGGGACTGGGTCAGAAGAGAGGTTCACTAAGAACAGGCAGCAGTATAGTGCTGACAGCCTCGTTCCGAATCTTGATTGTGGGAGTGCATGCTTGTGAGTAAACTTATAGAATTAAACAAGAAGAATGTTGACACTATTGTACATGAACAAAAATGAAGAAGCTATTATATTTTTGTGTATATAGTTATGTATATTTTTTGATCACAAGATAGGAGACCACCGGTATTCTGAGCTTCCATATTATACAGGCCTCTTTTCTGAAGATTTCAGGAAGGAAAGTGATGTTATGAATCATTGAAATCTGTTAAAAATACAGAGTTATTGGAATGTTTGCAGAAGAAAAAGAGAAAAGAAAAAATATATAGTTTTCTGTATGATTCACTTATCTTCATTCACATTGTTTCTAAAATGCAGGAATCTAGGGGGCTGTAGCTCCAAAGTGTTCAACCACTATCACAAAACCCGGGACAGTTTTGAGGAGGCGGGAGGAAAACAAAGGAAACTGATACTTCACCAAATGGCAGAAACTTAGCAAGCCATGGAACAGATGAGTGCTAAATGTTAATGAGTGGCTGATATGTGCATCCAGACTCTTCTGTTTATATCAATTGATAAAGTTAATTAAAAGAAGATGTAATATGATAATGAATTTTAAAAAAGGACACAGTGTATATTTTTCTCTGTAACATTGCCCATAGTCTACTTACTTGGAAACATTACTTATTTGTTCTTTTTGTAAAACAAATACTGATTTTGATAGACATTCAGGCATCTTTCAGAAAAGACACAGACTGCTTTTGCAAATGCAAACCTAGAGGGAATTTGGAATAACTTTCTTTGTCTGTAAAAGATGTTCCTTAGAGAAAGCATATTTAATAGAGCAAAAGTGGTGATTTCAGTAATCACAGATGTTTATGCTGGTCTATTTATATTTGACTTCACATTTTTTATAGCATATAAGAATTTTATAAATTTGGTGTTAATGACCGTGTGTGATGTTGGTAATCTCAACTATAGTTAGGGAAAATGAACACAGTTATTCTCCAAGTTTGAACACATACTTCTATCCTCACAGCCTCCCTGTCAAATCTGACACTTCCATTACTCAATAACCTGGCATCTACTGTGCAAGGATTGGCAAACTTAGTTACGGGGAGAAAAATACATTTCTGTCCATAGATTGAGATTATTATATTTATAACTTCTCACAGAGAGGTTTATTTTCTTTAAAAGTAGTATGTATCAGTGGCCAACCATAGTTGGATTTTTGTAAGGTGGATATGCATCAGATTCCTTCTTCAGAATAAAAAAAAATTAGCTAGAGTTGTATGTAGTAGTTCCATCATCCAAAGTTTTGGTTTCCAATTTCAGTTACCTGAAGTTAACTGAAGTTTCAAAGTATTATACACAAATTTTCAGCAATAAATAATCTATTAAAAACTTTATGTTTTAAGTTGAGCATTTTTCTGAGAAACATGGTAAAATGTCATACTCTCCCATTCTATACTGCCTTGTCCAGCATATCCACACTGTATACACTACCTGCCCCCTAGTAACTTGGTAATCATTTTAATTATCAGACGTACCATGGTATCACAATACTTGTATGTTCAAATAACAGTCTTTTACTTAATAATGGTCCCAAAGCACAAGAGTAGCGATATTCCCAATTTTATTATATAAATCATTATACTTCTATTTTATTATTATTATCATTAATCTATTACTATATACAATTTATTACACTTTGTCATAGCTGTAGAAAAACATAATGTTTATATAATGTTCAGTACTATCCTTGGTTTCAAGCATGCACAGAGGATCTTAACATATGTCTCATGAATAAGGGAGATACAAATTTTTAAACATGAAATTTGTTAGAAAGCTAGTGCATATCTTTTGTAGAAATTTTGAAATAGGAATTCAGATGTGTATTAGTGTGTTGAGAGTCATATATATATTTGTATACATTGGAAACACTTTCCTTTTTCTACTCATTTTATTGGTACATTTTTGGTATACAATATGCTGACATTCATTATTGGAAGTTTGTACCTTTACATAGTATATCTTGGTTCTTATTTTTTCCCCATTTCCCTGCCTTACATTCAACCCCACCACCCCTGTCAGTTTACAAAGACTTTGTTTCTATTTTCTCCTTTTCTCATATTTATTTCTTTTCCTTCTTTCCTTTCACCTACCCCTCCCACTTCCCCCTCCCCTTTGCTTCCTTTATTCCTATTTCATATTGTCTATTATACATTTTGATCCTTGTTTACACTTTCAGTTTCTCACCAAACTATTTGGTATTTGCACATGTATGTCTATTTATTTCACTTAAGTGTATGGCCTCAATGGGCATCCATTTAGCTATAAATGTCTCTAGTTTATCATTCTTCATGGCTGAGCAGTATTCTATTTTATTTAAAAAGCCCACGTTTTCTTTATTCAGTCACCAGGTGTTTGGCAATTGGGCTGTTTCCAAATAATAGCTAATACAAACTGTGAACATCAGTGCACATACATCGTTCTGGTATGATTCTTTTAATTCTTTTGGGAAGATACCCAGCAAGGGAATAGCTGGGTCAAATGGGACCTCTAAGCCTAGTTTTCTGAGGTATCTCTGTACTGATTTCCACAGTGGTTTCACCAGTCTACACTCCCACCAACAGTGGAGAAGGTTTTCTCTTCCCCCTACAACCCCTCCAGCATTTGTTATTGGTTGATTTCATGGTAGCAGCCATTCTTTCTGGGGTGAGGTAGAATCTCAGTGTTGTTTTCATTTGCATTTCTTGAATGACCATTGATGTTGAACCTTTTTTCATATGTTTATTTGCTATTTCTACTTCTTTGTCTGAGAAAATTCTGTTCATTTCAGATGTGCATTTTTGGATTGGGTTTTTTAATTTGGGAGGTCTGATTTTTGTAAGTTCTTTATGAATTCTAGATAGTAGACTTTTGTTTGAGTAACATCTGGTAAAACATTTTTCCCACACGGTGGGTTGTTCCTTCACTCTGTTGGTGTTTTCTCTTGCTGTGCAGAAGCTTTTTAATAAGATAAGATCCCAGTTGTTGATTCTTTGTGCTAGTTCACATGTGACTGAGGTTTAGTTCATGAAGTCTTTTCCTATGCCAGTGTCTTCAAGAGTTCTATCTAACGTTTCAGCCAGTCAGTGTTTCTGTTTTAATATTTAGATCTTTAATACATTTTTATTTTACTTTATTACATGGTGAGAGATATAGGTGTAGTTTTAATCTTTGGGAAGTTGAAATTCAAGTTTTCCAGCACCATTTATTGAATAGGCTATTTTTCCTCCACTGAGGGTATTTGGCTCATTTGTCAAAGATGAGGTGGCTGAATGTGTCTGCAGTTGTTTCTACACCTTTTAATCTGTTCGCCTGATCCTTGGGTTGTTTCTTTGCCAGTACCATGCTGTTTATATCACAGTAACTTTGTAGGATAGTTTTTCAAGTTGGGGACTGTGATACTCCCTACCTTGTGTTTGTTGCCTAGAATTGCTTTGGCTATTCTAGGTCTCTTCTTTTTCCAAATGAATTTGTGGATTGTTTTCTCAAAGTCTGTGAAGTATGCTGTTGGAATTTCAGCTGGGATTGCAATGACTCTATATAGAAGTTTTGAAAGTATGGCCATTTTCACTATATTGGTTCTTCCTAACCAGGAAGAAGGGATGTCTTTCCATTTTCTGATATCCTCTTCTGTCTCTTTTTTCAGAGTACTATAGTTTTCAGAGTAGAGGTCTTTGATTTCTTTTCTTAGGTTGATTTGCAGGTATTTCATTTTGTTGCATGCTATTGTAAAAATAGTTATTTCTCCAGTTCCTTTTTCAGTAAGTCTGTTGTTTGTGTACATGAAAGCTATTGATTTTTGTATGTTGACCTCATGCCCAGCTACTCTACTGAATTTGATTATTAGGTCTAGAAGACTTTTGATAGAGCTCTTGGGGTCTTCTATATAGAGTGTCATGTCATCTGCAAATAATGACTGTTTAACTTTTTCCTTTCCTATCTTTATTACTTATATTTCTTTCTCTTGTATAATTGCTGTGGCTAATGTTTCCAAAACTATATTGAACAGAAGTGGAGATAGTGGACATCCTTGTCTTCTTCCTGATTTTAGTTTGAAGGATTTCAGTTTTTGACCATTTAGTATGATATTGGCTGTTGACTTTTCATAGATGGCTTTTATCAGATTGAGATAGCTATTGTCTATTCCAATTTTTTTATTATGAATGTGTGTTGGATTTGGTCGAACACTGTTTCTGCAAGTTTTGAGATGATCTTATGGTTTTTCTCCTTGACTCTGTTTATATACTGTATTACATTTATTGATTTGCATATGTTGTACCATCCCTGCATCCGTGGGATGAATTCCACTTGGTAATGGTGTATGATTTTCTTGATATCTTCTGCATTCTGTTTGCCAGTATCTTATTAAGGATTTTTGCATCTATGTTCATTAGTGAGATTAGCCTATAGTTCTCTTTATTGGTTGGCTCTTCTCTGCTTTGGGATCAAGGTGATGCTTGCTTCCAGGAGTGAATTTGGGAGTATTGCTTCCCTTTCAATTTCATTGAAGAGTTTAAACAGGAGTGGCAATAATTCTTCTCTAAATGTCTTGTAGAAATCAGCAGTGAAGCATCAGGACCTTGGCTTTTCTTAGTTGGTATGTTTTTAATTAGGTTTTCAATTTCATTGATTGATATTGGGTTCTTTAGAACTTTTTGATCTTTTTGGTTCAACTTTGGTAATTCATATGTATCTAGAAATCTGTCCATTTCTTCTGTGTTTTCCATCTTATTGGCATATGGGTTCTCACAGTAGGAATTGATGATCCTGTGGATTTCTGCTCGGTCCCTTGTAATTTCACCCTTTCATTCCTAATTGTATGGATTTGACTTTCTTTCCTTTGTTTTATAAGGTTGGCTATACATTTGTCAATTTTGTTTATTGTTTTGAAGAACCAACTCTTTGCTTCATTGATTTTTTTTATCATTCTTTTAGTCTCCATTGCATTGATTTCTGCTCTGATCTTTATAATTTCTTCCATAGTCTGAACTTTGGATTTGTCTTGCTCTTCTTTTCTAGAAGCTTGAGTTTCAGCATCAGGTTGTTTATTTGAGCTTGCTCTGTTTTCCTAATAGGACTATTCACTACTATGAATTCCCCTCATAAGACTGTTTTCATTGTGTCCTATAGATTCCAGTATGTTGTATTGTCATTGTCATTTAATTGTAGGAACTGTTTGATTTCTTCTTTAATTTCCGCTGTGACCTATTGGTTTTTCAAAGTGTGTTGTTCAATTTCCATGTGTTTTCGATGTTTTCTTTTGCTTTGATCTCCAATTTCATCGTGCTATGGTCTGATAATATAATGTGGGTAACTTCAATTCCTTTGCACTTACTTAAACATGTTCTATGAACAAGGATGTGGTCTATTTTAGAGAATGACCTGCGTGCAGCTAAAAAGAATGTGTATTCTGATTTTGTTGGGTGGAACACTCTGTAAAGACCTGTTAAGTCCATTTATTCATGGGTTTGATTGAGTTCTTGTTGTTTATTTGTATTGTTTATTTTTTGTTTAGTTGATCTATCTATTTGTGACAGTAGGGTATTGAGTTCCCCCACTGCTATTGTATTAGTGCTGATTTGATTTTTCATGTCCATTAGTATTTATTATATATAGCTGGGTGCACTAGTATTTGGTGCATATATATTTATGATTGTCATCTCTTCCTCTTGGATTGTTCCCTTTACAATGATGTAGTGGCATTCTTTGTCTCTCTTAATTAGTGTTGGTTTGAAATTTATTTGGATAGGATAGCTACTCCTCCTTTTTGAGGAGTTCCTGTCACATGGAGTGTCTTTTTCCACCCTCTAACTTTCAGTCTATGAGTTTCTTTTTGAACTAAATGTGTTTCTTGTATGCAGCATATTGTTGGATCTTGCCTCTTGACCCATTCTACAAGTCTATTCTTTTGTTTGGTGAACTGAGACCTTTAACATTGATGGTTATAAGTGATATGTATTGACTTGTCCTTATCATGACTTTTTCTTTTTGTTGGATTCTCCCCCTTGCATTTAATTTCTTGTCCCTGATGGATTGATTCCAGTGGGCTTCCCTTGGTTGTGATCTTTATTGTCTTTTCCTAGGATATTGTCTAAAATTTTCTGGAGTGCTGGTTTGGTATTCATGAAGTTCCTAAGGTGCTCTTTGTCATGAAAGTATCATATTTTTCCATCAATTTTGAAAGATAGTTTTTCAGGGTACATCAATCTGGGTTGGAGGTTGTTTTCTCTTAGGGTTTGAAATACATCACTTCAAGCTCTTCTTGCCTTGAGGGTTTGTGCTGAGAAGTCTGCTGTGATTCTGATGGGCTTTCCTTTGTATTTCATTTGTTTCTTTACTCTAACTGTGTATGGGATTTTGTTCTTCTGTTGGGTTTCTGGAATCTTAACTCTTATATGCCTAGATGTAGATTTTTTTTTTTTATCATGGCTAGTTGGAGTCCTATATGTGTCACTTATCTGTATGTCAAACTCTTTTCCCCTTCTTGGGAAGTTTTCTGCCATTACTTCTGTGAACAGTTTTTTTTTTTTTTTTATTTCATTTACACTCTTTCATGTTTCTTCATTGACTCCAATCAGTTTTATGATATTCTTCTTTGCATCATGTGGCAACTGCTGGATTTATTTCTTGTTGTCTCTTACTATGTTTAAGAAATTTTTCTTTTCCTGGTCACTAATTGCAATCCTGTCTTCTCTATCTGATATTCTGTCCTCACATTGGCTCATTCTGCTGCATAAACTTTCAATGGAGTTTTTAATCTGCTGGAAATCTGTTTGCATTTGTTTTATGGATTCCATTTGTTTCCTATGCTGGGATTCCATCATGTTCCTCAGCTCCTCCATGTTCTTTATCTGTCTGCTCTAGTTATTAATCATGTCTTTCACCATGGACACAATCTCTGTTGCTATCTGAGAAATTATTTCTGATTTCTTTTTTCTCCAGATCATCTTTTGTTGCCAGTTCAGGTAGTACAGGTTGTTGAGTATCAGATTGTTCCATCTCATTGACCCTTGGGGTTGCCTTAGGTGATCTGTAAGTCTGGTTTTGAGACTTGTTTGCATGTCTTCTCATTTCAACAGTTGCAGCCTGTTTGCCATTGTTGAAGTGTCTTTTTGCTCACTCAGTGGGCTTTAATTCTCGGCAAGCCTCAGAGAGGCCTTCTCTTGCTGCTCACTACTGCACCAATTCCTGGGTTCAGACTGGTGGCCTTCTGGTTCCCCCTGCTGCCCTGTTGTCTGTGCGGGGTTCTGGCTGGGGCCTGCACACACTTGGGATGTTATCTGGGCTTGCCTTTGGCTGGAGCCAGTCCACTTGTGTAGCTGTTGGCTGGGAGGGCCTTTGGCTGGGGGCTTTGTGCCTGAGTCCTTTGAGTCTAAGGGGGATTCTGGCTGGGGTCTGGGCAAATTTAACAATGGTATCTGGGTGGGCCTCTAGTTGTTGCCTGTGTGCCTGCCTGTCTGTTTTGTAGGTGGGCCCAAGCCACTGGTGTTTGGGTGGGGCCCTGGGTGTGACCTGTGGATCCATGCTACTCTGGTCCCTGAGGACTTTTCACTGGGATCTGCAAGCACTTACACACTTACCAATGGTATCTTGGCAGGCTTCTGGCTATTGACTTTGTGCCTACATTTGAAACATTTTCTTAAAGGGGCACTGGCACAGGAAAAGATAGAGAAAACCCAACTTATAATCAGGACCCATTTAGCAAAGCTCTGGGTTGTCAGAATTTCCCTAACCTTTTTTCTGATGATAAGAATTATGGAAGGCACATTTTATACACCAAATTGTGATCTGTGATCAAGTAAATCTCCTGAATCAGGTTCTAGGAGTAGACTAGAAATCTGTAATTTGGTGATTTGCAGATGTGAATCTGACATTCAGGGTAATTTAAGAAAAGCTAAGAAGATATTGGTTAAATTTTATCTTCTTTTGTAGACAGTGTACCAATTTAGATAAAAGTTAAATGTGTCAACAAACTTGGTCAATCTTAATTTATAAAAAGCAGGATCTGGAATGTACAATAAATCTGTAAAATTTAAAAGCCCTGCATTTTTTCACTTCATGCACTTGCTCTTTCTAAAAAAACTGTTATTTGTATTTAGCTTACATGCCCAAAAACTCATCTCTTTGAAGTGTGTAATTCAGTATTTCAAATATATTCACAGAGTTTTGCACCTATCTGGACCATAACATGTTAGGACATTTTCATTACTCTAAGAAGAAACCCAGACTGCTAATAGTAGCAGTTTTTCCCCATTTACTCCCCCCCCTTATTTCTGGAAATTATTAATATGCATTCTACCTTATGGCTTTACCTATTGTGGCCTTTTCATATAAATGAAATTACACAATGTGTGGCAATTTGTGTCTGACTTCTTAAATGTACAACATTTTCAAGGCTGATTCATATTGTAGCAGGTTTCAATATTTCTATACTTTGTAGAGAAGTTCTTGTGTTGGTATGTATTTCCATTCCATTGATTACCTAAGAGTAGAATTGCCACATCCAATGATAAATCTGTTTTAACATTTCAAAGATTTCTCAAGCTATTTTCAAGATAGTTGAGTGATTTTATAATCTTTGTCACCAATAATGCATAGTGATTTCAACTATATGTTAATTCTTAAATTCTACCATTTTATTTTTCCATCCAAATGGGTGCAAAATGCTACCTCACTGTAGTTGTTATTTAAAATATCCATGATTAACAATTTCCAGACTTACTTGTGATTGTTGACTATTTGCTGAATTGGTTGAAAAAACTGTGTGTTTAAATGCTTTGCCATTTAAAATTGAGTGGTTTGTATTTTTACTGTTAAGTTATAAGTGTTCTTCATATATTTCATATAGAGAGCCCTATCAGATTCATGATTTTCAGGTATTTTCCCTAATTCAATACATTGCTTTTTCACATGCTTGGACATATACTTTTATGGATGAAATATTCTAATTTTGATAAACATCTATTTATTTTCTTTTATCAATGTGCTTTTACTTACCTAAGAAACCAAACCTTAATACAAGTTCTTGATGATGTAAGAACTATATTATCTTCTAATAATTTTAGTTTTAATTATTATGCTAAGTCTTTAATCCACTTGGATTTAATTTGTGTATATAGTGTGAGGTAGGATCCGATTTCATTTTTGTTTATGGAGATACCCAGTTGTTTAACTATTATTTTTTCAAAAGGCTTTGTTCTTCCATGTTAAATTATTTTGACACCTTTATCAAAAATCATGATGTGTTTATTTATGGATTTGAAATTCTGTTCTTTTAAGCTATATGTCTATCCTCATGCCAGTACCAGACTATCTTGACTGCTGTGTCTTGATTCTCTTACCTTTGCAGCATTGAAATTAGGCACTGTGAGTTCTTCAACTGTATTCTTTTTAAAGACAGTTTTAGGTATTTGTTACTCCTTACATTTTTGTATTAGTTTCTATAATGAGTTTGCTGTTTTCTACAAAACAGTTATCTAGAATTTTCACAGAATCACATGAATCTTAGGTTTACCTTGAAAATTATTTCCACCATAGCAATGTTAACCATTCAGCCAATGAAACTCACTTATGCCACCCCATTTCATTTTACTTTACCTATCACACAAGACTTCTACTTTTATATCTCACTCAAGCCTATTTAATTTCCAATTATGTGATATGTAATGCAGTATTACAAGTTCATGGCAAACAGTATGCAGCACCTTTTGGGCAAAGTACCTTATATTATACAATATCTGTATAGGGTAGAGGAGAATCACAGCAAAGTAAAAATATGTGAATAAACTGGGAAAGCAATTGCATACTTTGAATTTTATGGCAGGGCATATATATTTTTTAAAAATATACTTTATGTGAGGCCTAAAATTCCTAGGTTCTTAAAAAGCAAACATTTATATTTAAAGTGAAAAACACCATAATTTATAATAGTAAACTTTTTTTAAAGATTTGCTATTCATATGCACTATGTTTTGTCATTTTTACATACTTATCATTATTATCCACACCAAGCTTCAATTTAAAGAGAAAAACTGGGATAGAAAGATTTAGTAACATATGCAATATATTACAAAATATATATCTGATATTTGAATGTAGCTATGATTCAAATATTCTATTTAAATAGTCTGTTCATTTTTTTGTAAAAACAGTAAAAGGAGCATATGATTAGGAAACAAATTATAACATATCTTAGATTTCAATTTTTTGTGTGTGTGAAATGAAACTAATACTTTGCAACTTAGTAGTATATATTTCAGAAATGTAAGATTCCTCTACCATTCCAAAGTGATAAAATTAATTTTCCACATTAATGAATGTGACAGTTAATGTGCATTGTCAGCTTTACTGTCTTGTGAGCCGTCTACAGGATTAGTATAGCAAACTTGGGGTATGTTGGGATGCATTATGAAGGTGTGACATTGGGTACTATATCTTGCGTCTGGGTTCTTCCTGTCTGGTGCTCTTCCACTGCTAAGATTCTGGTTGCTATGAGGTGAGTAGTATTCCTCCTCCAGCCCTGTCCATCATGATGTTTCTACTTTGGGTCCACTTTTCTATGGACTTAACCCCATGAACCCATGAGCCAAATATCAGATAATTTTCCCTAGCAACTGGAAAGTTAAAAATTTCAATAAATAAGGGTGTAAAATTGAACAAGTTTCAGTATGTATATTTGCCAATTAATGTAATTATTAAGTATTGCAAACATATACCAATAGAAATGAATTTAAGAAGGAAAACACATTCTAGATTGGTGAAGAATATGTGCTTATCAACAACAAATTGAATATTGATGGCTTCGTATTTTAATTGCAGGAATAATTCTATAGATGCTATAGAAAATTTCAGTGAAATAAGCCTTTTGAAATTAGTTATTTCTAAAGGTGATGAGTCAATTCTTATATTTTTGGATAGAAGATTTTCCAGATTTTCTTTTTGTTCATTTTTTTATCAGTACAGATTTGTAGTATATAATGATCACATTCCTTGTGGGGAGTTAGCATATAGACAATAACACATCTCAACTTTTTTTCATCCCCTTCCCTTCCCCTCCCTCCCCGCACCCTTCATCCTGTGGCCTCCTTTCCATTTACCAAAGGTCTATCTCTCTACTTCCTATTATCTATCTTTTCTTTTGCTCTTTGTTTGTATTTTGGGTTCCTTATAAGACAAATCATGAGGTATTTTAGTTTGTGTGTCTGATTAATTTCACAATGTGATGGATGGTCTCAACGTGTATCCATTTTCATACAAAATACTCAAATTTATCCTCTTTTAGGGCAGATTGGTAATCCATTATGTACAAATACCACATTTTCTTTAACCATTCATCTGTTGATGGACATATTGGCTGCTCTCATGCTTTAGGTAGTATGAATTGTGTTACTATAAACACGGCTATTCATGTATCACTGTAATATGATTTCTTTTACTCTTTCAGGAAGATACCCAGGAGGGAATAGCTAGGTGAAATGGAATTTCTAGTTGTAGCTTTTTGAGGAATCTCCATACTGATTTCTATAGTGGTTATCCTGGTGCACAGTTTCACAAACAATGTAGAAGTGTTCCTTTTCCCCCGCAGCCTCACCAGCATTTATAATAATGACTGATTTCTTGAGAATATATGAGCTTTTTGATCATGGTATAATTATGATTCTGAGGTCTTGTTGTTTATTCTTCAGTGAAGTGAGACTGCAGATAATTTATCATGTTATTCAGAAAAGATCAGGAAGTGGTCAGCAGCAATTTCAAATTGGGCTCTTAATCAAATTTTCATAATTTAAACTTAATCATAAATATAATTAAATTTTTCCCTATCTTTTAAAATATATTCTTTCTAAAATTCTTTCGAACATCTTTTTTTTGTCCTACTATAACTTGTGTATTTACTTATAAAAATATAATTTGGTGAGTTTCAAAAAGAAAGAAATTCAAAATATTGTAGAAAGAAATAAAAAAGAAAATCTGCCTTACAAGGCAGCACTTAAGCATTTGAATTCAACATGTTTGTCATCAAGTGAAATAACAGAAAATGTTTACAACATTAACTATATTCTCTTGAAAATTTCACTTTATCACGTATTCTCAGAAAAAACAGCACAATGGTGGGTATGATTTATTTCTCTTTCCTTTAATTTTTTTCTTTCTCTTTAATTTTTTTCTTTCTCTTTTTAGCAGGCTGGACAAATGTCAAGCCCCTAGCCCTTGTCAACACAAATGAAAATAGAGCTATTTCCAGTTTCACCTTGCAGATTGCTTCTACCTGCTGCTCACCGTAATTTGTTCAGTGTAAATGAAGTGTTTAGTAGTAAGTGAAAGAAAAAGGCACAAAAACAGACGGTTGGGCAGCAGCTTGCATAAATACAGTTGTGATGGGGCCAAAGTATGCAAAGTAGATATGAAATCTTTACGGCTTTATAATTTTATTAATAGCAGTCATCACAAATAATTGCTATAATCTAGAAAATCAACCACTTCTGCCAAATTGAAATTTCATTTACTTTGCCTGCTTTAGTGATTATATATTGTTACTTCTTTCATTTGACTTAGCAAGAACCAAAATGCTGATCATTATTTCGAAAATATTGTTGATCTTTGATAAATTTTTTTCTATAAAAATTCCTAAAACTGGGGGCTGGCCATTTAGCTCAGTGATGCTGCAGCCTGCCTCGCAAACCCAAGGTCCCAAGTTCGATCCCCGGTACCCAACCCCCCCACAAAAAAAATCCTAAACCAGACCTAAACTTAAAAGGGTAGTCATACAGTTATTACATTCTTGAAAATATCTGTAAAAGAATCAAAGTGATTTCAGGCATACAAACAGTAAGCTGCATAATGTTTTTCAAGTAAACTCCTTGAGATGATCTCTATGTTACTATCAGAGTCTTGGAATGGAAACGACACTCTTTTTTCTCTCTCTCTTCTTGATGCCCACTCTCAAGACATGATTCTAGCCCAGAAAATATTTTACATTTTCAGATCATAAAACCTTACTTGAACAACTTTGTGTAAAGAAAATATTTGTGATACTAATTTGGCTTTCATCCTAGTAATCAATATAATCTATTGTATACAAAAAACCAACATAATTTTTAAATATCATTAAAAATCAATAGTATTAGAAGGCCAGAAAACAAATAACATCGGGTTTAAATTAATGTCTAAAGAGATAATTCCTAGGTCCTATGTGGACTATGCTGTCTCAGTGATCCAACAGACTCAAGTCTTACCCTATATCCATTGACACTCACTGTCAACTTGAAGATGGAGAGGTTTCTCTTTTATGTACACATACTAAATTTCCAATTCAATTCTCAAGTTGGTAGTATCACTTGATCATACGGTAGATCTATTTTTTCTCATGGTTTTTCCTTTCCCTCTTTTCCTTTCCCTTTCCCCTCCCTTCACTCCTTCGTCTTTGGACCTTTTTTCCTATTTCAAATTATCAATTATTCATTTAAATCATTTTAACCCTTCTTTGCACTATCAGTTTCTCACACCAGTGAAACTATTCAGTATTTACACATGTGTGTCCTATTTATTCCACTTAAGAGTATGGCCTCGATATGCATCCATTTAGCTATAAATGACTCTAGTTTTTCGTTCTTTATGGCTGGTAGATCTATTTTTAATTCTTTTGAGAAATCATAGTGTTTTTCAATAATCAATTTTATATTCTCAGCAATAGTGTACAATGTTTTCTTTTTTTCCTCCACTTGCTTCTCAGTATTATTATAGTTTGGCTTTTTGATGAGATTTGTCCTCATAGGTGTGGGTGACACCTCATTGTGGCTTTGACTTGCATTACCTTGGTGATTAATGTTGAGCAGTTTTTCGTATACCTCTTGATCATTTACATGGGTTCTTTGCATAAAGAAGGTCTTTCAACCATTTTTTAAAATTGGTATTGAGTTTGTGAGTTTTTTATATATTATGGATGTTAACTTATTGTTAGTTGTATTGTTTGCTGTTTTTTTCTCAATTTGCAAATCTGTGGATCTTTCTTCACTTTACTGATTGTTTCCTTTACTGTATAGCAGCCATTTAGTTTCATATAATTCCACTTGTCTACTTTTTACTTGCACTGTTTTGCTTTTGGTGTTGTATCCAAGACATCGTTGCCTGGTCAACCTGATAAGTTTTTTCTCTATGTTTACTTCTAGGAGTTTAATCATCTTTGTTAGAATTGAAACAATAAGACCTCCGGTGGTGTACTTTTCTTTGTTGGGCATTTTTCTATTATTGTTCATCTCATTTTTATTGATCTGTTCAAGCTTTCTATTTCTCCTTGATTGATTCTTGCTTGCCTGTGTGTTTCTATAAATTAACTCATTTCTTTTGTGTTATTCAATTTGTTTACATTTTTATTAGTCCTTTATGATTATTTTTATTTCCAGAGCATGTGTTGTAATGTCTTTTATTTTGATTATATTTATTTAGTTTTTCCCATTTTCTTCTTAATCTAGCAAAGGGTTAGCCAATATTGTATATCTTTTAAAAGTTTACTTTTAACTATTGAGTTTGTTTTTCTTTTCTAGTTTCCTTAGGTGTAAAGTTAGGCTGTTCAGTTTTAATCTTTCTTCTTTTTATAATATAGGGATTTGTTATTGTAATTTCTCTTAGTATTGTTTTTGTTGTATCCTATATGTTTTAGTATGTTGCATTTTTGTTTTCCTTTACCATGAGATATTTTTAAAATTCTCTTTTGATTTACACTTTGACCTAATGACCAATGAACAAATTGGCTTTTGTGTGTTTGTGAATGTTCCCATTTTCTTGCTGTTAATGATTGCTAGTTTAATGCCATTGTGGTCAGAATAAGTATTTGATATCATTTTATCTTATTAAATTATTAAATTTGCTAGGGTTTGTTTCATGACCTAAGAGAGATTTGGGTTGTGAGGATTTGAGGATGTAGTAAAAGGGTTAGGCAGCAAACATGATTATCTAGAGTGTCTTTTTCCAGATCATCTAGCACCTGATAGAGTTTCTGGAAGCACCTGGACTATCTTTAAAATTAATGTTTAAAATTTAGAGGTCAGTCCTTTAGGAGGTAACTATAAAGATTGTGGTGCTAGAGGTGTGGTCCATCTCCTTCCAGATAGAGGCTGGAGGCTTGGTTTAATCAGTTCAAGAACACTCCTAGAAGATTAGTGATAGCAGGAGCCAGTACATCCCAAAGCAGTAGGCTAGTTAGAAGCCAGACCTTTGACAGCAGCTAAAAATGTCAGGATGGTAGATGTGAAGTGGATTTTTGAAAAAATTATTTGTTTGTTTATTTGTTTATTTATTTGCCTGCCCTGTACTGATATTGGGAAAAGCTATGGGACATGTTCATGTGTCTGTCTAGAACTGCTTCTTTTCTCTTTATGGTCCGGAACAAGCAAGTATTGGGCCTCATCCATTCCCAAAGATAGGCAAGTTAGGATCCAGTCCATCTGGTAGAAGTTATAATATTTGCAGTGGTAGATGTGTGGTCCATATCCTTTGTTCCTTAAGAAGAAATGAGGAAACAGGGTTTCATTTCCAATTGTACATCACCAGGCTGGAAGTTAGGTTTATGGCCAGAATGTATCTCAGAGCTACCTACATATTTTGATATGGGCATTTTTCTCAGTTTCCTAGAGAGCAGAAATCTATAAAATTGTTTCTGAATTTCTCTCAGAGGAAGTTGACAAGTGTAAATATTTATTTGGTGTATGTGAGGGTGGAGGAAAATGTCTTGAAACTCCTAGTCTGTCATCTTGCTAATGTCATTTTTGTGTGCTTGGTTATTGTTGTTTTATTGTGATTTGAATGCTTTCAGATGGGACATACATATCTGAATACTACGCTGCACTATTCTTTACTACCTTTGCATTTTTATTTTTTATTCCTTGTTCTAATACTAGTTCATTTTGAAATTGAAACTAAAGGCAGGAAGATTAAATGACCTGTTAAAGATTACCTAGAGAATGACTATGGCAGAAAACCTAAATGGTTTACTTCTCCACTAATATATGTGGCATGCAAGGGACAAAGAAAAAGAGCAGAGGCTGACTGGAGGCAGCACACATTTGGGAGGGACAAAGGAAGAGGAGGACCCTCACCAAAAATGGCCTTGGCACCACATTTTTCCTCATTGCCCTTGTCTAATTGACTTCAATAAGCCTTTGCATCCCTCTGTTTTTACTGTCTGTCAAAAGAAGAAACTGATAAAGTCTCAATTTACATTAGGACAATATGTGTTAAACTATTTCTAATTTGTAGAAAAGAGACTACTCAAATTTGAAACATTTAAAAGAATAAGTGACTATAGAATAATATTTTAAGGTTCATGGCACTTTGAGTAACCTTCTGGGGAAGAAAATTAAAAAGGTAAGAAGAGAAACTAATTGATATAAAAAGAAAAGTGAGTCTTTATGTGCATATTCTGGCCACTATGTGTAACTTTTAAAACTTTAGAAATTAAAATTTAGCAGTATTAAAATTTTCATTTCTCAAACACACTAACCACATTTTAGTAGTCAATAACCACATGCATCCAGAAGCGACCATAATAGAGATGAACTAATGGAAAAACCTACTCCACGCAGAAACTTAAGGAAGAAGAAGGTGTGCTTATTTTTATTTTAAACTATTGAAGCCCCCAAGCACTTTCTGATTCTTTTATCTGCTTTAACAGTTAGCAACTGATCAACTAGTTTCAAAGCTCTATTATGTGAACTATGCTGTACTTCAGGATTTTGAGACTAATAAGGATTTCCTTGTATACTTTAATAGCCCATGCTCACGTTTTTACAGTAGACAACATATAAGCCCAGTTTGCTTTTTCATTTTTATTTTCGTAGCTAGTCTGCTGAGAATTTATATGTATTTTTAAAACACTGACATTCATTTTACTGAGATGTGTATTTGCTTTGTTTATTTTTGTTTTGTCATTCTTTTTAGTATGGTTTGGCCAGTGTGAACTTAATTATAAAATTTCCTCTTCTGTGTGTGCATTTTGTCATTTTCAAATGTCTCAGCTATAGGCTTTACTATTGTGGTAGTTCCTGAAGTCATTCTGAATTAACAAAACATGAATTTCTAACTTTTTACATCTTTCATTTTCAATTGATGACATCATGTCCTGTCTCAAAAGTGTGAAAAGAATTTATTCCATGGAGTAAAGATGTATAATGTTAATATTTCTCATAATTGCATACAATCATTGGCAAGTCTGATATTCTGTATCAATGCATGCTGGGTTTTTTGCTTTACTTTGTTTTTCAGCCTAGGATGAAAGATGTGATATAATATGTAGTGTCAAACTTCCTATATGACACACAGAAAACATCTTAATTCATAAATTTATGTTAAATTTATAAATTAATGTAAATACCCATTATATATAAACTTAAGTGCATATCAAGTTTCATTTGCAAAATTTCTTGATCTCTAACACTTGAAAGATAACACAACTGTCTTCTAGTTAAATACTTGGTTCATTCATATACTCAACCTTATTTCTTAATACATTTCTTTTAATTTTTAATGAATACTAGAAATAAATTTTCTATAGAAAGTATCTAAATTATTTTTTTTCAGTTAACAAAAATACTAAAAATTTTCTCCAGTCAATTCCAAGATAATCAGGAAAGAAGACAATAGAATCATTCCAGAGGGGAGGAGAGTTTTGTGATAAAAAAGAGTAGGAGCCAATATACACCCTTATTGAACAGCCTTAAATTGTTTCTCAAGCAGGAATAATATATATTCTGACTGCTCTACAAGGTAGAGAATACAATAGTGAGAATCAAATGAAGTAATTCAAATGCAATAATTTTGAAAACTCTGCAGATATAAGATATTGAAAACACTGCAGATAGTTTCTGTGATATCAGCAGCTCTTCTCATGCTGGGTCAAAATAGTACTTAGGAAGTTCCAAAGATATAAAACATGATCCTTACACTCAAATTTAAGAGCAGTGCTTGAATATTACTTGATGTACATTTGTTCATGTTACTGGGAGTCTATTAAGAACTCTGGCATAATGCTAGTATCATGAAGCAAATGTATACTTCAAAGTAGCTACAAGAGGTTTTTGTTCATTTCCTTTTATTGAACCAACTGGGTTTATATTCTCAAACTAGAGATATCAAATATAAATTCTATATCATTAGTTATACGTAATTTTGTTTTAGTTGAGTGGCTTATAAAAATGTACTAATCTTACTCCCTTATTTGCGAAGTATATACAATGTTAAACTCAAAATACCTGCTACATCTTAATTTAAAACTTTGATTTTTTCTGGAAATATATATGAATCAAATTTTAGACTTCCAGCTTACATTCTTGATCTTCTGAGGGGACCTGGATAAGTTCTTCTCTCTCATAATACCTTTTCTATTTTTAAAAATACATATACAACCTATACTTCAAAGTGTGAAATAACTTTAAGTATTATAAATATATATCTTGTCTCTATACTTTGCATACTAAAATAAATTAAAACTGATAGCATACTTTTGACCCTAAATAATGACTGAGTTTTGTTCAAAGAACAGCTAATTTTTTATAATATTCTAATGAAAGTATTCTTCAAATCTTAAGATAATGCTATATTTATTTAAAATAATTAAAACTGTAATCCAATTTATTGGTACATAAAATAATTTTATAACTATATCTAAGAAAAAAGAAATCTTTATTTTATATTTTAAAGCAGAGTTGGCAAACTGGAAAGAGGTGATGATGAATATTTTAGATTTTGTGGGCCATATTTGTTCTCTATCCCTATTCCTGCTCCTCTTAATTTTTTTAACTTTAAAAATGTAAAAATTATTCTTTGTCAGTCTGTTTTAAAGCATTAATAAGGGTATATATATACATATATACACATATATATGTGTCTTACTGGCTGTTTGCCTTCTATTAATATTTTTAATATCATATTTCATAAGGACTTAACTAGATCTCATATCCACTGTGTAACACGTACTAATTCATAAACCCTGAGGAGATGCTCCATTATAGCGTTTCATTTCTAATTATGTTATGTGTATGTATAAAGGATATGTATCAGTTTACAAATAGAGATACACCAGATATGCAACATTTCAGTAATGTCATTCATAGTAATTTCTTTCTGCGACATGCAAAAATTTTTAAACAGTTCATACAATGTGACGGAGCATGGGCAAAAACTTTGGTTCTGTTAGGGAAAAGGAAAACTCAAAAGTAAAGGTTCAGAAAGACAAGAACGCAACAAAGAACCAATGTCTTCTGCATTCATAGTGAATCAGTGAGACCTATGCCAAGCAAGGATTTTTTCCCTAGGGCTGAATTTTCTATTTGTTTTTCTGTACTTTCTTTTTGCAATGCAAGCATTAATATAATTTTGTTACTGCAAAAGTTATCAGATTGTTTGTTGGCAGGGTTTTGTTGCCAAGTGTATATAAGTTGCCTGGAAAAACTATTTGCCTAATTTGAAGACTTTGGGGACATTAGAGATTATAAGAGGGCTTAACCATCCTTCCAGTAGATGAAGGTCATTGGTTACATGGGAAGCTGAGCAGGGACGTTATCCTACAATACTGGAAAAATGAAGGCAAGACCTCCAGGTCCTTTTCTCAATTATCGTGCACGAAGTATGGATTCAGTGCCTAACACTAGTCATTGTTAGAACATTTTGCTGTTTGCATGACAAGTATTTTCTTTAAATCTGCTGAAATTGGACATAGAGTATCCTCAGAGGCTGAAGAATCATTCTCAGTTTTCACTGAAGCCTCTCCTAAATTAGGGTAAAGTCTCAGGAGCCTAGTGCTGAAAAACCAGGCAGGCCCTTTGGTGGGAAGTCATCCCCAGTTGATGCTGCAATGTCTGTCTTCACAGGCAAGTGTCAGGGTGGCAGTGCACCCTAGTGGACTTGTGGGAGTGTGGTTTAGGGAGGCTTCAACCGCTTCTGTTTTTCTTGCCTTCATCTCTGGTTTCCAGTTGCTGAGGTGGGATGTGACCTCCCCTACACATGTATACCAGTCTCTGAAACCTTCTTCTGCTCCTTGTTCAAGGAATATTTTCCTCATTACAGATGGTTTATATCACTGTGCACACCAGCTTTGATCTTTTTAATGAATTTAAACTTTTACAAAATTAAAATGTGAAACAAACCTAGCAAGAAGAAAAAAAAATTCCACGAGGCAACAAAAACACACAAGGGAAAACCATCTAGGGAGAATACATCTGTACATCGCAATAAGACATCCAACCACTAGTGGGAGCAAATGCCATGAAAGGTCTCAACTGAGAGTGCCTTCCCATATAGAAGCAACTGACCTTACTCTGCCAAAAAATACAGCAATATATTAAATATACAACAAAGTCATAAAGGTAGGAAGAATGTAATAAAATGGTTATGGTTTCTCCAATCAGTTCTGTTTCCCCCAGAGTATTTAGATTACATAGGTTTATAGCTTGTCTTCAGAATTGAGATTTAGAGGGAAATATAGTTTTGAGTTTCATATAGCTGCCTGGTGAACAGATAACTGGAACTCAACCTATTTGTAACATTATAACTGCTATGCAACATATGAATGGATGGACAAGCTCACACAAAATATTTTATCAACTTTTCCTGAGTGTGAAGCTGTTTCAGCTAAGAAATATCATATGTCCTAGGCATGATACTATCAAGCTAAGTACTGAGCTGTAGGAAATTATGCTTAATAAGTTCAAAGGAAAGGAGAGAAAGAGGATGGAGTAAAACAAAAACCAGAAAGTAAAACTCAAATAATTCCATCCAATAAAATAATTATACTTTCAAAAGGCATAGCAAACTATTTCTAGAAATGAGAAATATTTCAATATAATGTTTTAAAAGAGTGAAAATAAAGAGAAGTAGGTTTCTGAAAAAGATTTATTTCCAAAGGACTAGATAATTAAAGAAACAAAACCCAGAAATGAATTATCACATTGATTTTTCAGTTTAAAACAGGTTAGGTATTATAAGAAAATAGATATATTATGTGATTTAAGGGTAGGGAGATCTTTGAGCAGAAATGTCACTAAAAAAAGAAAGAATCACAAGCTAAGGTAAAATAAATATTTGCATGCTTTTGTAGCCATACTTTCTTCATGTTCAATTTTTATATTATTTAAAAGCTAAAAATAATACAAATGGACACAAATATAGATGCTTAACCCTCTTAGCTGCTTTATTTTTATGAGCTACATACTGTTCTTGGATGAGTTTTCAGTGTTCTCTGTATGTAGGTCTGATGAATGCCCAGTCAAAGACTGACTGGCCTCTGATTCTAGGGGGAAGCAGAGGTCCATGCTTGACCTCAAAAAATTTTTTTAGAAAAATATTTTAAAACATATAAATTATAAGTATTTGGCTAAAACGCTGCAAAAACTAAGCATGTGAAATATTTGTGATGTACATTGTACATGTACACTATACTGATTTACAATCAGGAAAATAATAGCAGAAAAGACTGAAGAGTCAGGTTACTGGCATAAGTGTAAAAACCTTTTTGGAATCCAAGACAGTGGAATTAGTTGGCATTAAAGTAGTAACAGAAAATATTTTTGTGCTATTAAAATTTGCTGCAGTTGAAAATCATTGATTAATTCCTAAAATGGTGTTTCTAAAAATGTATTATTCTCTATCACAAACTCCTACTGGACTAAAAATGCTAGTTTAGTGTTCCAGTAGCAATAAAAGACAATGGTTTAAAGATATTTACATGACGGATTACAACCTTTTATACAAATTGATCTCTTCTAGAAGCTAATTGCCATATACTAAGATACATGTCATTTATCCATTTCTCTTATTCTGCCATTGCCAGAAAAAGAGAAACGGATTGCTATACTTTACCTCAATGAATTTAAATAATGTTGTAGTAAAAATACTTTAAGCACAGTAATGTCTCTGTTTCCTTGTTTTTTTCACATGCTAAGGTATATTTTATTAATGGTCATTAGTGTATAACATGAAAAGAGGTATCAGTGACTGTAGCAGACACCTTTGTCTAGTATTAGGAGGCTATAGTAGCACAAGCTTTTTGTCCCTCCATAATTTGACTGTGTTACATTGGAAGTAGCAGAGCTTGGCTGAGTTCACTCCCAGACAAGGTCAACTGACTCTAGCTAAATTCTTCCCCTCTGAATTAATTCTTTGTTCTCTTCAGCAAAGATATGTTTGTGTCCTCATTCTACAGTCCCAAGGCCTGTACAGCTTCCCCCTCCCATATTTGAAATGAATAAACACTGGGTGTCCTGGGAGTCCTTTGTCTTTGCTGCCCAGAGCAGTTTAGATCAGCCCAAGACTCAGTTTCTTTCAAGTCTCTGTCTCTGTGTTTCTTTTATTCCCACTTTCCTAACTCGCTGATGTCAAACTGGCTTGCAGGAGGCCAGGACCACTGCAGGGGTCTCTGGCAACTCCCATTCCCCATTCCCTATAAATGACTTAATTTTTGTAAGTATAGAAATTTACAAAACAAGAATGTATGGCAGACTATTAAATATGATGGCAAATTAATAAAAATTAACTACAGCATTGATAAAGACAGAGATGGCATAATCATGAGAGAAAAATACAATCAGCAAAAAATATACAAATCTTCACCTTATTAACAAACGATATAAATTGAAAGTTGTCCTTTTGTGCTTATCAGATGTGTCATTTGCTTTCCTCTTTGTAGCAGTCTGAAGTGGCTGTATCTATTGAAGTAAAGGCTTCCATTATTCACTGGTAGGATGTATAGCTAATAAAGCATTTCTGCAACTCAAAGTAATTTTATCTGTCAAGAGACCTAAAAATATTCATTACAATTAATTGAATAATTCTGCTTCAGTCACCTTGCTAAAGAAGCTATCCTTATAAAAAATAAGACAAACAAATAACAGCAGTGTTTCACAAAAATATCTGGTACTTCTCTCCTGGAGTCTGATATATCAATAACTATTGTGTGTTGCCCCATAATGCAGTGAGTGATAGGGAATCTATACCTACTACCAACCTTATTTTCTGGAGTTTTCCCAATGAATGCTATTTTAGAAGACTAGGTGTACATGTTCTCACATCACTTGAACCTTGACAGTTGATACAGCAAGCAGGACTTCTGGTCTTACTTCAAACAAGGTCTTATAAATGTGAACCAAAGATAGAACTTCTAAAATGCTGGATTAAGAAGCTCAGAAAACCCTGCCTATAGATGGCAAGAAATAATAATAAAACACAGGTCATAAACAATCAGTGAAGGAATTTGGGTATTGATCAAAACCAGAAAAAATTTGAAAAACATTTACTTAAGAACATCTACTGAACTTCATTTAATAACAATGCGAGTCTGTGGCCTTTTAGTATAATGTTTTTCCATTCCCCTCACTGTTCTCCTTGGTTTGATCAGGTACACCGAGGTGCACCTTACCAGGGAAAGGCAAAGAAAAATTAGAGCATCACCGCTAGAAGGAGTAGACCCAAAACAGAAAGGATCTTAGGGGCAAATGAATGGAGAAAGCAAGAATTACAAATACCCTGACAGTTAAAATGTAAGTGGGGCATAAAACAAATGGATTGACCATTCAGAAATGTCACAATGGGGCCGGGGATTTAGCTCAGTGGTTTCGCCGCCTGCTGCATAAGCGCAAAGACCCGAGTTCAATCCCCAGTACCCCCCCGCCCCAAAAAAGAAATGTCACAATGTTATCTGGGAAATAAGACCATCAAACTGCAACTCCATACTCCCCAAATATCTCTTTTGATCAGGAAGTCTACATGGCATACTCCACAGAAAATGGGAGGGCCTTAGCCACCCATACATGCCTGGATACATGGGAGGCACCATACATGTGTGTAGGGTGTGTTGAAGAAAAGTTAAAGCTTAGCGGAACTTGCAAAGTGCTGGAACTGTAATTGTGTTTCTCAACTCACACACAGACACATCAGCACAGAGTGAATGCCTTCATACATATGGGTAATAAAAATCCAGGTATTTAATACCAAACTACACTGACAGAGAATTAACTTCCAGGAATAAAATTAAAACTGATGCTAAAACTTTAAATCCTGAACAGAACAGACAACCTTCAGATGTCCCCCTCTATGAGAAAAACTCCATCGAATTAGTCCAGGCACTTATCATAAAACAAACAAAAAAATAAAAAGTAATAACAAAACCCCCACAAATCATCAGAATTCAGGAATGTTTCAATAGGATGTAGAAAATGTCCAGTTTTTAACAAAATATTCTGACTTATTATAAGGGAAGTGTATCCTACACTGCAGAAATGATGTACAAGTACACATTGTCTCTTAGTAGATCCAGGTAGTGAATTTGTAGATAAATATTTTAATGAAGGTTTTAAAAATGTTAAAGGACTAAAGGAAATAAATTTTAATTAAATTCTTTTATTGGTACATTGTAGGTATACAACACAATTACATTTCTCATTGGGAATTGTACCTTTACATAATGCATCTTGGTTCTTTTTTTTTCCCCATTCCTAGCCCTCCCTTCACCCCCTCCACCCTTCCCTATTTACAAAGACTTTATTTCCATTTTTTCCATTTCTCATCATTTTTCCTTTCCCTTCTTTCCTTTCCCCTGCCCCTTCCACTACCCCTACCCCTTTGGACCTTTTCTTCCTATTTTACATTATCAATTATTCATGCTAATCATTGGTACATTTTAGGTATACAATATAATGACATACATCATTGGAAATTTGCACCTTTACATAGTCTCTCTTTGTTCTTATTTTTCACCCTTGCCCAGCCCTCCCTTCAACCCTTCCAGTCCTCCCTATTTACAAAGATCTTGTTCCTATTTTTCCATTTTCTCATATTAATCCCATTCCCTTCTATCCTTTCCCCTAGCCCTCCCACTTCCTTCCCCTTTGCCCCTTTTCTTCCTATTTCACATTACCTATTATACATTTAGTCCTTATTTACACTTTCAATTTCTCACATGAGAGAAACTATTTGGTATTTATACATGTGTGTCCTATTTATTTCACTTAAGAGTATCGCCTCAATGTGCATCCACTTAGCTATAAATGTCTCTAATTTCTCATTTTTTATGGCTGAGTAGTACTCCATTTTATTAAAAAACCACATTTTCTTTATCCAGTATCCAGTTGATGGGCATTTGGGCTGTTTCCAAGTTTTAGCTATTACAAACTGTGCTGCTATGAACATGGGCACACATATATCACTGTGGTATGATCCTTTTAATGCTTTGGGGAAGATCCCCAGAAGTGGAATAGCGGGGTCAAATGGGACTTCCAGTCCTAGTTCTTTGAGGTATCTCCATACTGATTTCCACAGTGGTTGCACCAGTCTACACTCCCATCAGCAGTGGAGCAGGGTTCCTCTTTCCCCACAGCCCTGTCAGCATTTGTTATTGGTGGATTTCATGATAGAAGCCATTCTTTCTGAAGTGAGGTGGAATCTCAGCCTTGTTTTCATTTGCATCTCTCAAATGACCAGTGATGTTGAACATTTTTTCATGTATTTATTTCTACTTCTTTGTGTGAGAAATGTCTGTTCATTTCAGATGCCCATTTTTGGATTGGGTCTTTAAATTTGGGAGGTCTGACCTTTTTAAGTTCTTTATAGATTCGAGATAGTAGACCTTTGTCTGAGGAAGAGCAGGTGAAGATTTTTTCCCACATTGTGGGTTGTCTCTTCACACTGCTGGTGGTTTCTCTTGCTGTGCAGAAGCCTTTTAATAAGAAGAGATCCCATTTGTTGATTGTTTGTGCTAGTTCACGGGCAACTGAGGTTTTGTTCATAAAATCTTTTCCTACACTGATGTCTTCAAGGGTTCTACCTAACCTCTGTTCCAACTGGTTCAGAGTTTTCTATTTTAATATTTAGATCTTTAATCCATTTTGATTTTAGTTTAGTGCATGGTGAGAGATACAGGTCTAGTTTTAATCTTTGGCAAGTTGAAGCCCAATTTTTCCAGCACCATTTATTAAGAGGCTATCTTTCCTCCAATGAGGGTGTTTGGCTCCTTTATTGAAGATGAGATGGCTGAGTCTGTCTGGAGTTGCTTCTGCATCTTCTAATCTGTTCCACTGGTCCTCAAGTCTGTTTCTTTGCCAGTACCATGCTGTTTTTATCAAAGTAGCTCTGTAGTAGAGTTTCAGGTTGGGGATTGTGATACCCCCTGCCATGTCTCTGTTACCTAGAATTGCTTTTGCTATTCTGGGTCTCTTCTTGTTCCAAATGAATTTTTGGATTGTTTTCTCAAGGTTCATGAAGTATGCTGCTGGGATCTCAATTGGAATTGCATTAAATCTATATAGCAGTTTTGGAAGTATGGCCATTTTCACTATATTAAGCCTTCCTACCCAGGAGCAGGGGATGTCTGTCCATTTTCTGATATCATCTTCAATCTCTTTTTTCAGAGTGCCATAGTTTTCAGAGAAGAGGTCTTTGATTTCTTTCTTTAGGTTGATTCCTAGGTATTTCAGTTTTTTGGATGGTATTGTGAAAGGAATTATTTGCCCTATTTCTCTCTTAGTGAGTCTGTCATTTGTATAGAGGAAATCTATTGATTTTTGTGTGTTGACCTTGTAACCAGCTACTTGACTGAATTTGGTTATTAAGTCTAGAAGACTTTTGGTGGAGTTCTTGGGGTCTTCTATATAGAGTATCATGTCATCTGCAAATAATGACGTTTTGACTTCTTCATTACCTATCTTTATTCCTTTTACTTCTTTCTCTTGTCTAATTGCCATGGCTAATATTTCTAGAACTATATTGAACAAGAGTGGTGATAGTGGACATCCTTGTCTTGTTCCTGATTTTAGTGTGAAGGATTTCAGTTTTTGACTATTTAGTATGATACTGGCTGTTGGTTTTTCATAGATGGCTTCTATCAGTTTGAGGTAGAGACCATCTATTCCAATTTTTTGTAGGGTTTTTATCATAAATGCATGTTGGATTTTGTCAAATGCTTTTTCTGCATCTATGGAGATAATCATATGGTTTTTGTCCTTGGCTCTATTGATATAGTGTATTACATTGATTGATTTTCATATATTGAACCATCCGTGCATCCCTGGGATGAATCCCACTTCATCAGGGTGTGTGATCTTCTTGATGATCTTCTGCATTCTGTTTGCCAGTATCTTATTAAGAATTTTTGCATCTATGTTCATTAATGAGATTGGCCTATAGTTCTCTTTTTCATTTGGGTCTTTCTCTGCTTTGGGGATCAAGGTGATGCTTGCTTCTAGGAATGAATTTGGGAGTATTGCTTCCCTTTCAATTTCATTGAAGAGTTTAAACAGTAGTGGCAGCAGTTCCTCTCTAAATGTCTTGTAGAATTCAGCAGTGAAGCCATCAGGGCCCGGGCTTTTCTTAGTTGATAAGTTTTTAATTACACTTTCAATTTCATTGGTTGATACTGAGTTGTTCAGAATTTTTAGGTCTTCTTTGTTCAACTTTGGTAATTCATATGTATCTAGGAATCTGTCCATTTCTTTGTGTTGTCCATCTTATTGGCGTATAGGTTCTGGAAGTAGGTATTGATGATCCTCTGGATTTCTGCTGGGTCTGTTGTCATTTCACCCTTTTCATTCCTAATTGCATGCATTTGGGCCTTTTCTTTCCTTTTTCTGACAAGTTTGGCTAAAGGTTTGTCAATTTTGTTGATTCTTTTGAAGAACCAACTCTTGGCTTCATTGATTTTTTGTATCATTCTCTTAGTCTCCATTGCATTGATTTCTCCTCTGATCTTGAAAATTTCCTGCCTTGTATGAGCTTTGGGGTTGTCCTGCTCTTCTTTTTCTAGAAGCTTGAGGTTCAGCATCAGGTTGTTGGGCTCATTCTGTTTTCCTAATATGTGTATTCACTGCTATGAATTTCCCTCATAAGCCTGCTTTCATTGTGTCCCATAGATTCCAATATGTTGTATTTTCATTGTCATTTAATTGAAGGAACTGTCTGATTTCTTCTTTAATTTCCTCTGTGACCCATTGGTTATTCAGAAGTGTGTTGTTCAATTTCCACATGTTTATGAAATTTTTTGAGTTTCTTTTTCTATGGATCTCCAATTTCATCGCACTATGGTCTGATAATATACAGGGGATAACTTCAATTCCCTTGCACTTACTTAAACATGTTCTATGTGTGAGTATGTGATCTATTTTGGAGAATGCCCCATGTGCAGCTGAGAAGAATGTGTATTCTGATTTTGTGGGGTGCAAGACTCTGTAAACATCTGTTAAGTTCATTTGTTCAAGAGTTTGATTGCGTTCTAGCATTTCATTACTTATTTTTAGTTTAGTTGATCTATCTATTTGTGACAGTGGGGTGTTGAGGTCCCCCACTACCATTGTATTAGTGCATATATGACTTTTCATGTCTGTTAGTAATTGTTTTATATAGTTGGGTGCACTAGTGTTTGGTGCATAGATATTTATGATTGTCATCTCTTCCTCTTGGATTCTTCCTTTTACAAGGATGTAGTGTCCTTCTTTGTCTCTCTTAATCAGTGTTGGTTTGAAATGTACTTGATCTGCAAAGAGGATAGCTACTCCTGCTTTTTTCAGGTTCCTGTCGCATGGAATATTGTTTTCCACCCTTTAACTTTCATTCTGTGAGTTTCCTTTTGAATTAAGTGTGTTTCTTGTATGCAGCATATTGTTGGATTTTGCTTCTTGACCCATTCTGCCAGTCTATTTCTTTTGATTGGTGAATTGACACCATTAACATTGATGGTTATAACTGAAACATCTTGACTTGTCATTGCCATGACTTTTTCCTTTTGTTGGGTTCTCCCCCTTTACATTTATTTCTTGTCATGCCAGATGGGTTCATTCTGCTTTGCTTCCTGGGGTTGTGATCCTCAATGTCTGTTCCTAGGATATTTTGTAAAGTTCTTTGGAGTGCTGCTTTGGTATTCACAAAGTTCCTAAGGTGCTCTTTGTCATGAAAGTATCTTATTTCTCCATCAATTTTGAAAGATAGTTTTGCAGGGTACATCAATCTGGGTTGGAGACTCTTTTCTTTTAGGGCTTGGAATATGTCACTCCAAGCTCTTCTTGCCTTGATGATTTGTGTTGAGAAGTCTGCTGTGATTCTGATGGGCTTTCCTTTGTATGTGATTTGTTTCTTTTCTCTGACTGCTTCAAGAACTTTGTTCTTCTGTTGAGGTTCTGGAATCTTAACAATTACATCCCTATGTGTAGATTTTTTTTTGATCAAGTCTATTTGGAGTTCTATATGCCTCACTTATCTGTATGTCAAGCTCTTTTCCCTGTTTGGGAAGTTTTCTGCCATTATTTCTGTGAAGAGATCTTTTATGTCATCTGCACTCTCTCCTGTTTCTTCATTGACTCCAATTAGTCTTATGTTATTCTTCTTTGCATCATCTTGCAGCTACTGGATTGATTTCTCATGTTTCCTTATAATTTTGAAGCAATTTTTCTTTTCCTGGTCACTAATTGCAATCTTTTCTTCTATACCTGAAATTCTGTCCTCACATTGGCTCGTTCTGCTGTGCAGACTTTCAATGGCATTTTTCATGTCCTGGAAATCTATTTGCATCTGTTTTATGGATTCCATTTGTTTCCTATGTTGGGATTCCATCATGTTCCTGAGCTCCTCTCTAGATTTATTAATCATGTCTTGCACTAGGGGCACAATTTCTCCTGTTATCTGAGAAATTATTTCTGATTTCATTTTTTCCAGATCCCCTTTTGTTACCAGTTCAGTGGGTCCAGGTTGTTGAGTATCAGAGTGTTCCATCTCATTTCCCTTTGGGGTTGCTGTAGGTGATCTGGGAGTCTGGTTTTGAGACTTATTTATGTGTCTTCTCATTTTGACTGCAGGGGCAGGGGGCTGTTGGTGCCTGCATGGATTACCTCCTCCGAGCTGGGAGAGGTGGGACAGGGGCCAGGAGCAGCGGTAGGGATGGTGGCCCAAAAGCCCTTTCCTGTGGGCTGGGAGCAGCAGGAGGGATGGTGGCTGGGAAGCCCCTTCCTCTGGACCAGGAGCAGTGGGAAGGCAGCTCAGAAGCCCCTACCTCTGGGCCGGGAGCAGCAAGACTCAGTACCGTGGTCTGGTGGTCTGGTGGTCTGGTGTCCTCTGCGTCTTTGTAGTGTGGAACCAGGTGGCTGCCTGTCTGCAGCGGGGTGATTCAGCATCTTCCATGTGACATAAAGGAAATAAATTTTAAAGAATTCAATGAAAGTATGAAAACAATGAGACATCAAATAGAAAATCTCAATATAAAATAAAGAATTGAAAAGCTGGAATTAAAAAGTATAACTGACACAAAGTTTACTGCAAGAAATAAAAAATACTTGATAGTAGAAGAATCATCAAAATTCGAGATATTTTAATAAAAATCATCTAATATGATGAAGGAAAAATAAAAGTAGTCAAGAACAATGAACAGGCCCAGAAGATCATTAAGCATACCAATATATGCAAAATGTGTGTTCCAGAAGAAAACAAAAAACTGGATATAATGACTAAAAATTAGACAAATTTTATAAAAAACAATGCATACATTCAAGAATCTCGGTGAAAAAAAGAATCTCAGTGAAGTCCAAGTGGATTACAGAAAATCATACCTAAACACATTGTATTCAAGCTGTTGAATGAAAGGACAAAGAGGAAACTTTGGAAATGTCAAGAAAGCTGGTTGGATATCTTGCCTGAAGCCAGATGAACTGAAACAGAATGCCAAAATTCCCAAACATCAGGTGTTTCTTTATGGTAATCCATGGTATAATTGTAGTGCTAGGTACTGCTACTTTTCCTTTGATTCCTTTCTTTTCTTCCCGTATACTGACAATGAGACTGTGCAAACATCAAGAATGTACTTTATGATGATATGTAGGAATATAAATCTGAAGTCACTCTGACTCTGGCTGCCTGTTGTTAACCAAACCAACCATTAAAGGTACTTTATTCAAACTCAATGACAATGAACTTCTGTTTATTGAACAGAACAGTACTGAGGAGGGTTCAAATGCATGCAGTCCATCTACTTGAAACCATGGAGAGCAGGAGAGTTATTTGGTGGACCTTTCACAGATCATGATCTCCTTGCATCATCTTTCAGACTGCCAGAGCTTCCATTCAGTACTGGATGTTACACAGCCAAAGCTGCTAATCATTCCAGTATTTCCTCTTTATATTCCTTCCGTAGCTTCTGAGATACTGGGTTGAGCAACCCTATTAGAGTTTTGCTAAAGAAATCAACTACCACTAATGAATTCCAGGGTATGTGGTTGAATAAGCCATACAGGATGATTCTTCTTCTTTCTCTTGATTCCATGTATTTGGAGGTTTTCTAGTCATTGGAGAGATTTGAGAGAAATATTTCAGTTCTCCATTAGCCTTTTCTTGATCTCTGCCCTACAGCCACCTTGCCAGCAATGGTCACCTTCCCACGATGCTCATGCTTACCAACAGGGAGAACAGTCAAAGATGCTTACTGTTCTGGATAACATGGCCTGCCCAGGCTGCTTTCCAAGGTGGATGCACTACCTTCCTCTGTCTCATGTGAACATAAGCATACTTTAGGGGTAGTCACCAGATCATTTCTCACTGTTCTATGCTGCCTCCAACTGCATTATTAGGGACCAGCCTCCTCATAACTCTGGTAGTATAAATCCATACTCTAACTCAGAGGCATGTGTTTCTTGAGGACATCCTTTGATTTCAGATTGTAACTTAAGAAGTTACAATCAGAATGAACTCTAGAAATCTGGCCACCCAAAGAAAAAGCAAGAATCCTGAAGCACTCTGTGGCAACCAGCTTCAACCTAATGTAAAGGCAATGAATTTGAGTGCTATCCTAGGGTGAGAAATTTGTCTACACACCTACCATGACATTATATAAATTTTAAGTAAAAATTTGGACCACAGTCCTCTGGTATTTCCATAACCAAGAAAGATGAGGTTGCAGAAGACTAAGGACCAGACTTTTGCTGTGTTATACTGATCTGTCTATGTAGAATAAATCTGTTTCTTTTCATAATGCCAGGGTTTTCCCCAAAATTAAGTTTTGAAGAAGCAGAATGGGCCAAAAGTTGGACAGCAGTGGAAAACAAAGGGCTGTGTCTGCTACTTTTCTTTGCTTCCTTCCAATGAAAG
The DNA here is from genome assembly GCF_053883595.1 of Heterocephalus glaber. Taxonomy (NCBI): domain Eukaryota; kingdom Metazoa; phylum Chordata; class Mammalia; order Rodentia; family Bathyergidae; genus Heterocephalus; species Heterocephalus glaber. The sequence goes on along the minus strand of NW_028258156.1, from coordinate 16,034,229 downwards.
GTGACCAAGGCCTGGTTTATGTTAGTCTATGAACCTTTGTGTAAATCTCATCATGACAAATATGAAAACATACAATATTTTTTTAAAATTTCCATATCACCCTTGATAGTGTGGCTCAAGCATCTGATATAAATAGTACAATAACATTAATATGATGTATTATAAATATATACTGTTTCTTAGTCACTTTCTCATTACTGAGACACAATAGCTGACACCTGTAAATTAAGAGGGAAAAATGTATTTTGTTTCATGTTTTATTCCATAGTTGGCTGGTTCCAAGACAGAACAGCATGACACAAGCGGGTGGTGGAGAAACCTTTGGTCATTTTATGGAACCCAACAAGCAGAGTGCTGAGGGAGGAGCTGGGAAGGGAGATATAACTTTCTGGTCACACCCAGTGACCCACCTCTTCCCACCAGGTCCTATCTCCTAAAATCAAGTCAGCTATAATGCCCCTGTACCTCAGTCACTTTCCAAAGGTCCTGCCTATGATCACATTAGGGGATATCTAGATATAAACCCTAATATTCTATAACAATGTATTATATCATATAAAATATAAATAAAAACTGATAGAACTGTCCAAAAGAATTTCAAGATAGTTTCTTTACCACATAAAATTTTCAGTGCCATGACACTATGATAGAATTCCAGATGAAGGCCTTCTCAAGGATAGAAGGTTTTACCAAGTTTGTATGAATTCCCACATTGCAGGGCTGGGATTGTAGCTCAGTGGTAGAGATCCTGCCTATCACATGCAAGGCCCTGTATTCAATCCCTAGTGCCAACCAAACAAAACAAGAACAAAAAACTTCATATACTTAAATAGCTTCTCAAGTGATTTTTCTCATAGTTATGTCTTAATATACTTTGGTCCCTTTTACTCAAATTACAAAGAGCAAGGTTTGAACTTAAATGCATTATTGAGAGACCTATAATTTTGTTGTAGGAGTTCTTAGATATTATTCAGTTTCTAGGAACTCTTAGTATTCTTGGACTTTAAAAATGCTTTATTTACTCTAAAAAGTTTTGAATTATAGATATTTTACACTGTGGACAGAAAGCAGAATTCTCTAACTTTCTCATAAATACATCTTTATTTTCATGGAGAATTCTAGTTCTGCAAGACTGTTAGTCTGAAATTTTAAAATCAATTATAAAATGTAAAACGATTAAACAAACGTGACACTAAATGGCAGAGAAAGGTAAACATAATTTTTGTGTACTGCAGAGATCTCTGCTAAATATAGTTAATATTTGGACTCTGTATAATTAAAAATAATTAATTCAGTAATGTAATATGACTTCAGGGGTCAGAATATATATATATATAAATAAGATAAAATACTTTGAATAGAAAATAATATACAAAAACGTTAACAGTCATTGCCTTCTGATGGTCAGAATACTGTATTTTCTTCATTGTATTTATCTGAATTTTCTAAATGTATAGAATAAGCCTATTATAATATTAGTAAATATTTTATGGACTTAGGAAAATAGTATTACCCAATATCTTTATTATTCACATTCCTTGCAGTCAGAAACACTCCAGACAGTTTGACAATGAAAACTAAAGAAGTTACTTCACAAATCTTAATCTGCATAATTATATTTATCCCTTTTTCATATTTACATAATATATTATGAATTAACACTTTAACTTTGTAGCCATTTTACAGAGATCTCTAGTTTTTCTTTTTTTGTGGTTGCTTTTGGCAGAAATCTCACAACATGTTATTTTTGGAGTATAGTTTCATTTAACAACCCACAATTACCCTGCATTTAATTCTTCGTGTTTAGGCCTTCTTTGGAAGGCATAATTCTAATGTGCAGGAAAAATAATCCTATTCTGAGATAGAGAAAGAGAATGAAAATATGCACACTTGGTGGCTGTGGGGGATAGTGAAACACCTGTGGCTCATTTGGTGCTTATATATGTGTTCTAAAGGCTTGGGAATTCCCATAGTCCATTAAAAGTGATTTTGCAACTTTAGAGTTGGCTGGTGTACTTCTGGGTCAGGGATATGTTCATTTTAACCTTGCTGTTATACATAGTTCCATTTCACTTTACCACCAACAATGATTCAGTATATGCTTTTGATTTAACAGGTGCAGCCTTGCAGAGTGCCTGACAGCAGGGGCTCACTGTATACTTAGAGTGATGGAAGTCTAAGTAGTCTAAAAGTAAGGGTCATTATTTCAGTGATAAAACTAGAAAGGTTTCAAAGTGGGAAAAGAGCTTAAATTCTAATTGAGCAACCAGTAAACACATCATTTTACAGTTAATACCATAAAAAGATGTGCACCAGCCATGTTCTCATAGTGATAGACATGTCATACACCAGGGACACATTCAACTATTTTAATACAGTCCATATCACTGGGGCATGCTTCCCAGATGAGATGATGTCCAAGCCAAATCTGAAGGATAATCCAGATGTAGCTGAAGAAATAAATGGAGAAAGAACATCAAAGTGAAAAAGAAATAGTTATAGAAGGACTCTCTTTTATTGCTGTTACTGTAAACTCTTAATTTTCTACTAACAACAAGGTATCACATCTGTATCAAATTCCATTTCTTCAAGTCCACTGACTCTGCTACAAGATGACCACTATTTTAGATGTAAAATTAATAACCTAAATCTCTTAAACATCATTCCAATTACTTCTGGGAAAATGGCAGAGTGATGAACAGGAGAGAAATAGCTTCTTTGATATTTTGTGTTCAGACACAGGCATATAGCAATGTGAGAAAGAGAAGAAGGAAGGAAGTGGGTCCTTGGAACCCAGCAAGCATCTGAAGAGAGAATTGAAGCCATGTAGAAAGTGAAGAGAGAGATCGCAATGCAGAAAATGGAGTTGACAAGTGAAACTCTCTCTGAGTTCTGATTCAGAGGGATAAATCATGTCCCTCTGCATGAAAGGGACAGTTCAAACCTGCAGATGCGTACTGACTACTGGCAACCACAGAGGGCTCCACAGAGAAAGGCGCCAGGATAATGGAACAGTGGATGCAGTGGACTAAAGTAGCTGGTGAGTTATTCAGGTTCAGATGTTCCCTAGGAGAGGGTGATGGCCTGGTAGCCACCATGGAGAGGCACCAATTGAGCTCAAAACTCAGGGCACCTGGGGACTCCATCTGGTGGCTCCCAGTGTCTGGGTGAGGCAAAACTGAGTTCAAATTGGCAGGAGGTCAAGGAGCAGAATTCAAGCCAGCAGGGACCTGAGTTCAAGGTGGCAGGAGGCACAAGGGGTGTTGCAGGCTGAACAAATTGGGTTCCAGCCTCACAGCTAGAAACCATCCTGGACTTCAGCGGAACTAAAGGTGCAGGCTTGCCAGAATTATCCACTCTCCCACCATAAATCTATAGCTGGCTTGCTGGGATTAATCAACATGGATCTGGGCTCTGTCTGCCCACTCTACCAGTGACAGCAGAGACACACCCTAAGTGGATTTTTTTTCTACTTTGCTTCTTTCTGCTTCTTTTCTTGTTTTCTTGATTGTTTTTTCTTGTTTTTATATGAGTGTGAACATTGTTTCTAGTTTTATTATTGTTGTTGTTCTGTTCTTCCTCCTCTCTTTCCGTCCTGTCTTCACCATCAGATTCCTTTGTCCTCCAGTATGACTTCAGATTTCTTCCTCTTCTTCTATTTCTCTCTTTTTCACCCTGCCCCTTTTAAATTTTCTCCCCTGAGAATAAAATCACCATATCGAGGGCATATTAACTATATACAATTTTCTGGTTTGTTTTACACACTGTTATATAACCGCAAATATAGTTCATATGGCTAAAAGTGGCAGATTAATAGTTACTACAGTTTATTATTTTCTAGCTGTGTTTAATGCTATTGTTATTGCTGATTGTACTACTTTAGCCAAGGTGACATAATTCTTCCAATCAATTATTATTCCTGAGAGCCAAGACTGAGTTTGCCTAAGGGTCATAAACAACACTATAGACCACTACCAAAGAACCAGGGGCTGCCAAACAGGCAGCAACTTCCCATTCCCAATGAACTCAAGAGGTAGGATCTAGCAACTGACTCAGAACCCAAAAGGCAGTTATGCCTGGAAGAAATCATAGAGAAATGGTCATTTCCTAAGGATTCTAAGTACTAGCAATAATGGTATCTACCATAAGCAATTTACAAGCATCAATCTAGGAATTAAACAACAACAAAAGAGATAGTGAAAATACATCTAAGTAAGATGCAGCCCCAGCCTTCCAGCTCACTAAAGGCAAACCTGGGGGCAATGAGGTGGAACAGTTTGAAAGTGAAAGTGGGCTCTTTGAAGAGGTAACAGCAGAAATAACAAAGCAGATGAATGAGGCTCTACAAAAAGCAAATCAGAAATAATCTTTCATAGAGATTGGTGGCTATAATGAAAGACATGGTTAATGACTGGAGAGCAGACACAGATAAGACAAAAGGAGCTTCAGAAAATGATAGAAATCATAAACACTCAATATAGGAAAAAATGGAATCCATGAAACAGATTCAAAAAGATATCCAGGAGATTAAAAATTCTATTGAAAGTATATGCAGCAGAATTAGCCAATCTATGGACAGACTATCATATACAGAAGACAAGATGGTGGTTAGCAATCAGGAAAAGAAAGATTTCTTAAAAATAGCAAGGGACCCTGAAAAATCAATAAAACAGCTGATAGATGATACAAAGAAGAATAACATAAGATTGAGTAGAGTCAATGAAAAAGCAGGAGTGAGCACAAATGACATAAAAAACCTGCTCACAAAAATAATGGCAGAAAACTTCCTGAGCATGGAAAAAGAAGTTGATATACAGATAAGTGAAGCATGTAGAACTCTAATTAGTCATGATTAAAAAATAATAAATTTGCATCAAGGCATATAAAAGTGAAGATTCCAGAAATTCAGGCCAAGAAGAGAATATCAAAAGCTGTTGGAGAAAAGAAATAATCTGTAAAGGAAAGCCTATTAGAATCACAGCAGACTTCTCAACACAAACCTTAAAGTCAAAGGGAGATTAGAGTGAAGTATTTCAACCCCTAAAAGAAAATCTGCCCAATATTGATGTACCACTCAAAATAACCTTTCAAAATCAATGGAGAAATAAGATACTTCCATGACAAAGAACACCTGAAGAAATTCATAACCATCAAACCAGCACTCCAAAATGTTCTGAATGACATTCTAGAAAGAGGTAACGAGGACTGCAACTCTATGAACACCATTAGGGAAGGCAAGTAATTAAACAGGGGAAAAAATGGGAACCAACAACTGGAAAATAACATAACAAAGACAAGTCATTACATATTACTTATAAGAATCAGTGTAAATGGTCTCAATTCAACATCAAAAGAAGGAGACTGGCAAAATGGATCAAGAAGCAAGATCTAACAATATGCTACATACAAGAAACACAATTAGTTAAAAAAGAAATTCACACACTGAAAGTCAAAGAATGGAAAACAATACTTCATGGAACAGGAAACCAGAAAAAAGTTGGAGTAGGTATTACAGACAAAGTGGATTTCAAGCCAAGATTGATAAGGAGAGACAAAAATGTCACTATATTCTTGTAAAGGAAACAATCTAAAAGGAAGTGATAACTGTCATAAATATATAAAACAAATATTATCAGACATGAAAAATAAAATAAGCACTAATACAGTGAGAATGTATTACAGTAAGAATGGGGAAACTAAATACTCCACTGTCACAAATAGACAGATCAACTAGATGAACAATGAGCCAAGAAATTCCAGAACTGAACAAAACTTTTGAACAAATGGATTTAGTAGATATCTATAGAGTATTCCACTTCATGACCTCAGAATATACATTTTTCTCAGATGCACACAAGATGTTGTCTACAATGGACCATGTACTAGCTCACAGAACATGCCTAAGTAAAGGCAAAGGAATTGAAATTGCCCCATGCATACTATAGATCATATTGCAATGAAATTTAAAATCAATGTTAAAAATAACCACAAAAACTTCATAAACAAATGGAAATTAAATATTACCCTCCTGAACAAAGGGTCACAGATGAAATTAAAAAAGAAATTAGGCATTTTCTGCAATAAAATAATAATGCTGATACAACATAGCAGGACTTATGGTGCACAATGAAAGCAGTCCTAAAAGGAAAATTTATAGCAGTGAATTCCCACATCAGGAAAACAGAGCAAACTCAAATAAATATCCTAATACTAAACCTTAAACTTCTAGAAGAACAAGCCAAGCCCAAAGCCCATACGAGGGAGGAAATTATAAAGATCAGAGCAGAAGTTAATGGAATTGAAATGAAGAAAACAATATACAGAATGAATAAATCAAAGAGTGGGTTCTTTGAAAGATTAAATAAAATTGATAAGCCCCTAGCCAATCCTATCAAAAAGGAAAGAAAAGACTCAAATCCATGCAATTAGGAATTAAAAAGGTGAAATTACAAAAAATCTTGCAGAAATTCAGACAATCATCAATACCTACTTCAAGAACTTGTATTTATTTATTTATTAAATTAATTTTATTGGTACATTTTACATGTACAATATAATGACATTCATCATTGGAAATTTGCACCTTTACATAATCTTTCTTGGTTCTTATTTTTTTCCCATTTCCCTGCCCTCCCTTCAACCCCTCCATTCCTCCCATTTTACATAGACTTTGTTTCCATTTTTTCATTTTCTCATATTAATTCCATTCCCTTTTTTCCTTTCCCCTGCCCCTCATACTTCCTGTTCCTCTTTGCCCCTTTTCTTTCTATTTCACATTATCTATTATACCTTTTCATCCTTATTTACACTTTCAGTTTCTCACACTAGAGAAATTATTTGGTATTTACACATATGTATCCTATTTATGTCACTGAAGAGTATCACCTCAATGTGCATCCATTTAGCTATAAATGTCTCTAATTTCTCATTTTTTTTGACTGAGTAGTACTCCATTGTATTAAAAAACCACATTTTCTTTATCCAGTCTTCAGTTGATGGACAATTGGTCTGCTTCCAACTTTTAGCTATTATAAATTGTGTTGCTATGAACATGGGTGCACATATATTGCAGTGGTATGATTGCTTTAATTCTTTGAGGAAGATACTCAGCACGGGAATAGCTGGGTCAAATGGGACTTCCAGTCCTAGTTCTTTGAGATATCACCATACTGATTTCCACAGTGGTTGCACCAATCTGCAGTTGCACCAGCAGTGGAGCAGTGTTCCTCTTTCCCCACAGACCAGCCAGCATTTGTTATTGATTGATTTCATGATAGCAGCCATTCTTTCTGGTGTGAGGTTGAATCTTAGCTTTGTTTTCATTTGCATCTCTTGAAGGACCAGTGATCTTGAACATTTTTTCATGTATGTATTTGCTATTTCTACTTCTTTGTCTGAGAAATGTCTGTTCATTACAGATGCCCATTTTTGGATTGGGTCTTTAAATTTGGGATGTCTGATTTTTTTTAAGTTCTTTATAGATTCTAGATAGTAGACCTTTGTCTGAGGAACAGCAGGTGAAAATTTTTTCCCACATTGTGGGTTGTCTCTTCACACTGTTGATAATGTCTCTTGCTGTGCAGAAGCTTTTTAATAAGAATATATTCCACTTGTTGATTGTTTGTTCACTGGCAACTGAGGTTTTGTTCATAAAATCTTTTCCTACACCAATGTCTTTAAGAGTTTTACCTAACCTCTCTTCTAGTCAGTTTAATGTTTCTGTTTTAATATGTAGATCTTTAATCCATTTCGATTTTAGTTTAGTGCATGGTGAGAGATATAGGTCTAGTATTAATCTTTGGCAATTTGAAACCCCATTTTTCCAGCACCATTTATTAAAGAGGCTATCTTTCCTCCAGTGAAGGTGTTTGGCTCCTTTGTCAAAGATGAGGTGGCTGAGTGTGTCTGGAGTTGTTTCTGCATCTTCTAATCTGTTCCACTGGTCCTCAGGTCTGCTTTTTTACAAGTACCATGCTCTTTTTAGTGTAGTTTCAAGTTGGAGGTTGTGATACCCCTTGCCATATTTCTGTTGCCTAGAATTGCTTTTGCTGTTCTAGGTCTCTTCTTGTACCAAATGAATTTTTGGTTTATTTTCTGCAGTTCTGTGAAATATGCTGCTGGGATTTCAATTGGAATTGCATTGAATCTATATAGCAGTTTTGAGAGTATGGCTATTTTCACTATGTTGATTCTTTCTACCCAGGAACAAGGGATGTCTTTCCATTTTTGGATATCATCTTCAATCTCTCTTTTCAAAGTGCTATAGTTTTCAGAGAAGAGGTCTTTGATTTCTTTAGTTAGGTTGATTCCTAGGTATTTCAGTTTTTTGGATGCTATTGTGAAAGGAATTGTTTGCCTTATTTCTCTCTCAGTGAGTCTGTTGTTTGTGTAGAGGAGAGCTGTTGATTTTTGTGTGTTGACCTTGTATCTACCTACTCTACTGAATTTGGTTATTAAGTCTAGAAGACTTCTGGTGAGGTCTTCTGTATAGAGTATCATGTCATCTGCAAATAATGACAATTGGCTTCTTCGTTTCCTATCTTTATTTCTTTTTTTCCCTTCTCTTGTCTAATTGCTGTGGCTAATGTTTCCTAAACTATATTAAACAGGAGTGGTCATAGTGGACATCCTTGTCTTGTTCCTGATTTTAGTGTGAAGGATTTCAGTTTTTGACCACTTAGTATGATATTAGCTGTTGGTTTTTCATAGATGGCTTTTATCAGATTGAGGTAGAGACTGTCTATTTCAATTTTTTGTAGGGTTTTTCTCATAAAGACATGTTGAATTTTGTCAAATGCTTTTTCTGCATCTATTGAGAAGAACTTGTGCTTAAATAAGATGGAAAACCCAGAAGAAACAGACAGATTCTTAGATACATGTGAATTACCAAAGCTGAATCAAGACCATATAAAATATCTGAACAAACCAATATTAGTCAATGAAATTGAAGATGTAATACAAACATACCAGCAAAGAAAAGGCCAGGTACAGACAGATTCATTGATGAATTCTACAGGATATTTCATTGTCATGCCACTACTCCTCAACTTTTTAATGAAATTGAAAGAGAAGCAGTACTCCCAAATTCATTTCCAGATGCAAGTGTTACCCTAATACCAAAACCAGAGAAGGAGCCAACCAAAAATGAGAAATATAGGCCAATCTCTCTACTCAACATAGACACAAAAATCATCAATAAGATACTGGCAAATAAATGCTGGAAATCATCAAGGTTATACACGATGACCAAGTAGGATTCATCCCAGGGATGATTCAACATATGCAAATCAATATATGTAATAAACCACATTAACAGAGCCAAAGACAAAAAAAATGTGATCATTTCAATAGATGCAGAAAAAGCATTAGACAAAGTCCAACACCCATTCATGATAAAAACACTACAAAAAATTGGAATAGATGGTCTTTATCTCAATCCGATAAAGCATTCTACCATGACCCAATAGCCAACGTGATACTAAATGGACAAAAAATGAAAGCTTTCACTCTAAAATCAGCAACACTACAAAGATGTCCACTATCACCTCTCCTATTCAGTGTAGTTCTGGAATCATTATCCAGGGCAATAAGACAAGAGTAATAGATAAAAGGAATAAGGATAGGAAAGGAAGAAGCTAAATTATCATTATTTGGAGATGACAAGATACTCTATATGAAAGACTCCAAAAACTCCACCAAAAGACTTTTACATTTAATAACCAAGTTTAGTAGTATAGCTGGATACAAAGTCAACACTCAAAAATCAATAGCATTCCTGTACACAAATAACAAACTCACAGAGAGAGAAATTAGGGAATCAAAACTGTAGCACAATAGCATAAAAAAAAAATGAAATACCTGGGAAGTGATCTAAGGAAGTAAAATTCCTATACATTGAAAACTTCAGTATTCTGATAAAGGAGATTTAATACAGTATCAAAATGAATATGCCTTGTTCTTGGGTAGTAAGAAGCACTTTAGTGAAAATGATCATACTTCCAAAATTGTTATTCAGAATACCAATTGTTATTCAAACTACCAAGAAAAATAGCATATCTAACAGAATTAGAGAAAACAATTCTAAAATTCATTTGGAACCTGAAGAGACCTAGAATAACAAAGGCAATTCTGGATAACAAAGGCAAGACAGGGGGCATTACAATCCCTGACTAAATTATACTGCAAAGCTACTGTAATTTAAAAAAAGACAAAGAAATAAATACAGCAAGGTACTGGCAAAAACAAACAAACAAAAACATTGAAGATCAGTGGAACATATTAAAAGATGCAGAAACAACTCCAAACATGCTTAGCTAGCTTATCTTAATAAAGGAGTCAAATGCTTTCGCTGGAAATAAGATATGCTTTCTAATAAATAGTATTGGAAAAGTTGTCTTTTCACATGACAAAGATTAAAACTTGACCATATCCTTCACCATGCATTAAACTAAAATCAAAATGGATCAAAGATCTAAATATTAAAATAGAAACACTAAATCTACTGGAAGACAGAATAAATAGAACTCTTGAAAATATTGTAGACAAAGACTTTATGAACAAAACCTTGATCACACAGGAAATATCACAAGGAATCAGCAACTGGAATTGCACCTTATTAAAAGCTATGTACAGCAAAAGAAACCATTAATAGAGTGAAGAGACAACCCACAATGTGGGAAAAAATTTTACCAGCTGTTTCTCACACAAAGGACTACTATGTAGAATATATAAAGAACTCAAAAAAAGATGCCTCCCCAAATTTAAAGATCCAACCCAAAAGTGGGCATCTGAAACAAATAGACACACAGGTGAAGAAGTACAAACAGGAAAGAAATCTATGAAAAAATGTCCAGCATCACTGGTCATTTGAGAGATGCAAATTAATACTGAGATTCCATCTCACCCCAGAAAGAATGGGTATTATCAAGAAATCAACCAGTAACAAATGCTGGTGGGGCTGTGGGGAAAAAAGAACCTTTCTCCACTATTGGTGGGAGTGTAGACAAGTGCAACCACTGTGGAAATCAGTGTAGAGATTCTTCAAAACTAAATCTAGAGGTTACATTTGAACCAGATATTCCCCTTCTTGTTATCTTCCTGAAAATATTAAAGGATCATACCACAGGTATATATATCCACACCCATGTTTAACAGTGGCACAGTGTCTAATAGCTAAATCTTGGAACTAGCCCAAAGGCCGATCAACCCATGAATGGAGAAAGATGTAGTTTTTATATATAATGCAGTACTACTCAGCCATAAAGAAGGATAAGCTTGAGACATTTCTAACTAAATGTAGGCACCTTGAGACTTACTCTTAAGTGAAACAAATTGGACACACATGTTTAAATACTGCATAGTTTCTCTGGTGTGATAAACTGAAAGTATAAGTAGGGACCAAAATGTATAATAGATATTAGGAAATCAGAAGAAAATGTTCAAATGATAGGGGGAACAAAAGAGGGAGGAGGGGAAAGGAAGGGAGGCACAAGAAGAAAAGAATAGAAGAAAAATGGAAACAAAGACTTTGCAGATAAGGAGGTGAAGAGGGGTTGAAGGGAAGGGAGGGGAATGGGAAAAGAAGAAGCAAGCTATATCATGTACAGGTACAATTTCCCTACTCTGAATATTATCATTATGTATACCTAATGTGTACCAATAAAAAAATCACAAGAGCTTGGCAAGAAAAACAAAATCCTTTCAGTAAATCTTGTAGTCAAAATGTTTAGCCTAATTACATGGTGATAAAATTTACATTAAGAAAAGTAAATTATAAAGAACAAGTATTTTTATAAGATCTTGTTTGAATTGTCCAAATAATATTAGACACATATTTTAGAAATACCTATAGAATATTAATTTAGTAAAATAATTTGTCAGTATGTTATATGTATGTGGTTTTCTTGCTCAAAAATGCTTTATTACATGATGAAGGTAATAAATATATTACTGTGGGCCTCTCCCTCACTGTATACACACACACAGACATTTCACAGTAATTTTCATATTATAAGTAAATAAAACATCAAAAGGTACAGATATATACGAGGAAAAAGAGAAAACTATGAGTTTCGTGTGCTAATTCTGCTTCAGCACAAAATAATTCTACCTTTGTTTTACCAAGCTTTCAACACCAATGTATCACAATTGATTTCTGTAAATATTTTCTTGTTACTTTAAGTTATCTGAAAGGAATTTTCATTCTTAATTAATTGTGTTCTTAAAAAGAAATGGGGAAGTTCACCTGAATGACCAGGTGCCCCTTTAAGAAGTGGCAAAGAATACTAGTGAGTTATAGGTCTGGGGAATATAGAACGGTGTAGAAGAAGCACTCCTTGTTTGCCAGAAGTTTTAAAATATGTGCTAAACTTATTTCCTAAAGGCCTAGGAGAATAAAAGATCAATCCTAAAGTCTTAGGGCAAGTCAATTGAAGTGCTCCTTGGGCAATCATTAAATGGTTTCTAAGATCTTGTGCTCTGTGTTAAAGCTTATATGATTCTTGGCGATTTTTAAATGATTTGACAATAAGCACCGTGAGAAGGTCAAGCTCTTTCATTTGAATGAATAGTGCTCCAAGAAACACTTAAAATCAACGTAGCAAATTAAATCACATTCCAATTCCTTTTCCTCCTCAAATGTCCTGTTTAGAGTACAGTGAATTGGGCCTAGTGTTTTCAGGCACTGTTTTTCTCTCTCCATCTCTGTCACTCTCCAGTATGCTGCAGTCTGTGTGGTATCCATGCTTATAGGTCACCAAGGAAGAAGCAGCAACGGTTGGTTCCAGAATGCAGTGACAAGAGGTTCCCACTTCATCAATGTCATTGTCATTAGGCACCAGAGGCTGGATGGTCGCTCACTGCAGCGGGAAAGACAATGATGCCAAGACAGACCTTTCTAATTGTATCAAAGGAAGTCACATCAATTTCTCTTCTAAGGTCTGAAGTTTACCAAATTTTTAAAGAGAGATATTAGAAAAGGGCAAAGTTACCCAGAACTCAAAGCATTCTTTTATTGTGAAATGGCAAAGGACTACTTCAGTCATAGAACGAACTTTATTGCATTACTTACACATTGTGCAAAATTTAAGAATATAGGATTTTACTTGATGTTCCTATCACTGGGACATAAATCTGATATTTATGATATATAAAGAATCTACAAAGTAGGTTTACAGTAGCCACCTGGAAGAGTACAAAAGGGCTGTTTGCACACTGGAGAGCCAGGGGATCCAGTCAAGAGTCTAAGGCCACCTGCAGCTCACTGCAGAGTTCCATATGGGTCCATATAACGAAGCCAAGGGGTCTTCACTGAAGGCTGGAGAGAGACATGGAAAGCCCATGGCAAAGACTGGAGCATCTCTGAGGAAGAAGAAGCAGGACTTCCTTCTTCTTTCCCTTTTTATTCTACCCAGGCTACAAGCCTATTGCTAACTCCACAAACAAGATTCAGTCATCCACACACACTCATGGTAAACGAGTCCACCAGGCATTTTGTATTCAAATTGCCATTACAGTTAACTACTATGGTATCCCATCTATACTACATTTATTTTAATAATATTTGAAACCGATGGCTAGTGACATTGCCCAGTGTTTTCCCCGTAAATTTCATTTCCTGATTCTCCAAGAATGCATGCTGGATTTTCACACTGCATTTATATATCCTCAGCCCAATACTGCTTATCCTGGAGATACATAGGAAACTAGGTTTATAAGCATGCATTGAGGCTAACCCCAACATGGGCAGAAGTTTTAAAAATATTTAAATGTTGATGCCTCTGAACTCTATGTTATTTTAATTCTGCTCTCAGCTCAGCTCAGGTTTTCTTTCTCAGTTAAAATCTGCTGTAGTTTTTTGTCTGGGAAGGAAAAAGACAGCTTCCGAAGCAGCGTTGCTACTTTAATAGAAGCCAAAATATTAACAGGAAAATCCCCCTTGCCCAAAGGACATGAGAATAGTTAGGAAATGAAGGGAAGCAGAAACACATCTGGTCCCCTTATGTTTTCCTAACAGTTGAAATGGTTTGTTAAAGATCTAGGCCATTTTCACTGTCAAGTTGAGGGACATTTCTTACATGGTTTGACTTTTGACTCATTATTTCTTATGACAATAAGTTAATTGCCGTTGCTTTTTCTTTTCTCCCTAACTGAAGTCTGCTGTTGTACCTGCACCTATTTGTAGGGGAGTATTCTGTCCATTGTTAACAAAGTTGGCAAATCCAGTAGAACGTTTGAGAAAATGGTAGTCTCAGCCAACTCTCTGAAAACACATAAATACACACTCATAAATTATTAAAAAACAGGAAGGTTTTTTTTGCTTGATCTTGGCAATAGTATAGCTAGGTTGGGTGAGACTCAGAAAGAAAGACTAGAAGGAGGTCTGTCAGTGAATAAGCAGACAGAATTAACACAGAGATGATGAAGCCTTGCATAAAGACAGATTATCTTTCTGAAAGTCTTCTTAACACTAACATCCAGAAGATGGAAAGGATGGAAAGGCTACATAGTGGACCAGAAGGGAGTTGTGGGCCCTTTTAGTTTGGTATTGTGTTATGTTGGTTCCGCAGCCCCTCTTCTTCTCCTTTTCCTCTTTCTCCTCCTCCTCCCTCTACTCTTCCTCTTCCTCCTCTTCCTGGTCCTCGTCGTCCTGCTCCTCCTTCTTTTTATCAACCAGGTTTCTCAGAAGTATCCATGCATGTTTTAAGGAACACATTTCTTAATTTTAGTAGTGAGGAGAAAACCTTCACATACTCTCCACATCCTAGAAATTAACGAAGTGAGTGGTATTTGTACAAATTCCTCATTTAAAAAGAGTATGACAAGCAAATTTTAAATGAGAAACATATTTCAAAATTAAAATCCATGCTATGAATGTTGCTGAGGACCTGCTAAACTACAGACAAGTTAAAAGAAACACTAAATAAAAAGATTTACTTTAATGAAAATATACTCCACTAATCTTAATGTTGACATTTTGAATAACTAATACTGTACACAAAGAAAATATAAACACATATTTTCCTTTTATTACAAATTATTTTTCTGAGTCATTTCTTAGTCCATTTACTTGAACCGTAAATAAATACTGTACCTATAAATAATTTTTAAGATTATGTATTACAGTCTATATCTTACCCCAATATATTTGTCAGAGAAATGATGTCTAAAAATAGGCAAGAAAAAAGTGTGGTACTAAACCAAGGAAAGGTTTTGCTTTTGCAGTTAACAATTTATTAATGTTTTTACTGAAGAATAAAAAACAAAATTTTCTAATTCATTTTAAAAATACAAGATAATATTTCCATTGTGAAAAAATTAAAAATAAGCTCTAATATATTTCAGACAAAAGAAAACAGGTAAAAATGAAATTATTTTAATTATCTCTGGATTCTGTGATTCTTGAATAGTATAATTTCTTTGAAGGTCCTCATAGTAAACTAAAAAGCAGTATTTGAGTGATTTAAACCCCAACAAACCTGCCTCTAATTTTTTTCAGAGCAAAAGACTTTTAGTTACTTTTTGTACACTTGAATAATTTTTGAGCAAATTTTGCATAGAAGTTAGTGTAGTAAATGTTTTAGATTAAAAAAAAGAATTGAAAGTAATAAAGGCACTTGCCTTCTAAAAAGACACAGGATATAAAAACATTTTGGAAAATCAAAAATTCTCTAAAGGGAGAAGTAGTTAATCTGAGGTTTAGGAAAAGAAATAAAATAATATTACACAAATATTTTGAAAGAAATTTTCAATGAAAATAGGGAATTAACCATGTAAACTTCAAAAGACTTAGGAGGATGCTGATCATAGATTCATTTTTTGTAGCTTTTGGGACAAAAGCAGAGTAAATTTAATAGCTACTTAAGATATGTGAGACAGAAAAGCATTCGAGAATGGATAGTGAATAAATAAGCATGCTCAATGTTGACATCTTTTAAAGAAAATTTATAAATTAAAAAATAATTATCCTTGACATAATGGTGCTCATTTAATTGATTTTCACATCAAATGTGCCAGCTCTGCATATTTCTCATTTTAACCTGACAATTTTGAACAGTTGTAATGTATTTTATTTTATTAGTGTCAATGACTTTGATTTCAACATAAATTTTAAAAAGCTGCAAGGTTTTCCATTCACGTTATTGGAATTACTATATTTTATGATACAATTTTAAAAGGTTTTTAAAATCTTATCACATTTGTACTATCTTACAGTTTTGTATTAATTTATATTACATTTATAATTGGCAATTATTTCTCTTTCATTACATATTTTTTAACAAAATTATCATTTTTAAGAAAATGTTGTGAAATGCTCAACAGTGAAATACAGTACATTCCTCTCGGTCTTAAACAATACATGTCAAGTATTGTGAATTTAACTCTGCATAATGCACGATTTTTCTCTTCCCGTGCACCACCAGCAGCAACACATCACTACTCATGCCTAGCACTCATTTAAATGCAACCTCAGAGTCACACTGCATGTTACAAATATCTGGGAGCTGTGTGATTAGTTAACATCTTGAGCATAACCCTTAAAATTATAGCAAGTTCTCAGGAGATAATTAGTCTACCCTGTTTCTATAATAAATTGAACTATGTTTTAGCAATGACTCTCAGGAATACTAGTGGGAAAATGCCTTTAAATCAGATAAATTCAAGAATGGCTGAAGAAAAAAAATGAAAACAAATTTAACATAATTGGATATCTTCTTGTCTTGATACAAATGGACTTTAAATTAGCAGAAAAGAGACTGATGAATGTGGAATGTGCCACTGTGTCCCTACCTGTCTGTGCTACAGTATCTTATGCACCTAGATGAGAGAAATACAATAGAGCTTCAATTCCTCAAAGCTGAATGATGCTTTATGTTTACAAAAGTTCATTTAGATCAGAATGAAGTAGGATCTCCAGAGCGAATGTTTCTGGTTTCACTTCATTTCTACATCTCGAGAGGAATACAAAGATAGTGTTGAAAGAATTGAAATAATACTTGAAGAGGTAAAGAAGATAGTTGATTCTTCACCTACCATTCTTCTTACCAACATCTTATGTTGGTTAGTTTGGGATTTGGAAAACATACACAATAATAATAATACAGAAAACAATAAAACTGGTGAAGGTGTTTATGTCGTCTATTATTTAGATAAATATAAGAAGACTGTGGGGCTAAAATGAGATATTTGTGCATATCTGCACGAGCCACATGATTTAAGGATTTGTGCCTTTTCCTTTTCTCCTGGTTAAATTTTCTATAGAGAGAATACAATTTGTGGCATACCATTTGTGGACTAAAGGCTCTGTATGATGATTCCTAGTTTAGTTCCTTGTTCTTAAATAATGAGAATTCATCAATGTTTTTAACATTGGAAGGGCGAATAAACTTTACACTTAATGGTATAACACACTCAATAGTGTGAGATTTATCCACTACAAACAAGAAAACAGACAACACTAACCTAAGGGCTAAAGTTATATCAATATCAAATTATCACCTAGTCTAATTGCAAGTCTCACTCAAAGGAAAAAATTCTCAGGATCTAGGTCACTTGATTTCTCATCAATTGCCTGCTAATATTGACCTTTCTCATCCTTTCCAAGAGAATTCTGGCTTTATCTATCTATCTGTCTGTCTGTCTATCTATCTATCTATCTATCTATCTATCTATCTATCTATGTATCTATCTATCTACATATGTATTTACATATGTAAACTTTGGTTACATGTATCCAATATTTAAAAATAGTAAGTAGATAAGGAAAAAGAAAGTATCCTCAAACTCAAACTAAAGTTGTCAACTTGCGCTAAAATCAATTTTAAGCTTTTTAAAACAAAAAAAATCTGAATTTTGCAGAATAATAGAAAGTATCTATTATGTATCCTGGCCTAATGCTTTTCCCAAACTAGTGAAAGAATCTGTGTCACCATGACAACATTTTTAGTCATCAACATTACATATATGAAAGTTTAGTATTTTCTCACAGAGTTAATTCCTTTAATCAAAAGTGCTTTACTTTGAAACCATTATCTAAATTATTTACATTAAAATATTTATTGTTGTTGTTTATGGTGATAGGATACTTTAATTTTTGTTCTTTATCTTTTTTTTATTTATAAAGTTGCAATGTTGGGAAAAAGAAACATAAGGAACACTTGTTTATCTAACATTGCTATCCCATATTTCTCCAATGACCTTTTACCCAAAGTGATCAAATGTTACGGCTTATATCCAGATGTCCCCTCTATCAGTCGGTGCTCACTAGAGAGACAGATTTAACGTAAGACATACAAATACATAAGAACTCACAAGATTGGCAAACCTTGGCCACTCACAGAGTCAGGTGTGGAAGAGTGCAAAAGGGCTGTATGTGCACTGGAGATCTGAAGGAGTCTGTATCAGGAGACAGACGGGTCTACAGAAAGCCAGGAATCGACATCCAAGAGGAAGGGGAAGACTGGAGCTCCTTTGGAGAAACACAAGTGCGTCTTCCTTTCCTTCTTTGTTTCCCCTTTATTCCATTCAAGTGACAAGCCTATTGATTGGTGCCACTCACACCCAGGGTGGTCTTCTGTCTTCTGTAAATCTCTTCAGCCACAGCCAGAACTATACCCATCCTGCTGAATTGGGTGTTTCTTACTCAAATTGACATAACCAGTTAACAATCATATTCCCCCCAAACCTCATGTGCTCATAGTGGGGCTTCTGAGAGTGACTAGGCCTGGGATAGTGGGTCATGGGTGTGTGGTGATACCGTATTAGTCCACTGATCAGTTTAGCATAGTTCTGGGTGTGGATGATGGATTTATTGAAGAGGGAAGACCCACCTTGGGTGTGAGTGGCATCAAATAATAGGTTTGTGGCCTAGCTGGAATAAAAGGGGAAAGAAAAGAATTGTTCTGCTTCCTGCCTGCTATGCCATGAACTGTTTCTCTCTGTTCTGTCCCTCTGCCATGCCCTTGTGCCATGCCACCCTGCCTCACAACCAGCTAATGATGGACTGAAGCCCCTATAAACTATGAGCTACAATAACCTTTTCCTCCTTTAACCTTTGGATGCTGGGTATTTTGTTCCAGCACTGAGAAAGCAACTATAAGATATCAACCATGCTTGAGGTGAATGGAATTTACTCAAAGACAAACTATATTTATGTTTCCTATTAAAAATAACTTACATACTCTGGACTTGAGAATTTTAGGCAATTATATTTTTAACTTAGAGCAGATGTTTTTAATTAGCAATGTATTCTACTTTTCCAAAAAAGGGGTATGTGACCTATTTTTTCTCACTTTTGTTATGTTCAAGTGTTGAAATAAGCTCTTCATTAAAATTTCAGAATTCAGTTTTATGTGGTAGAAAGATTTTCTTGAAGATTAAAAGACATTAAAAGAGTGAAATTTTTCATCAGCACCGTTGTTATAAAATGCATCTCTAGACGAAACTAAAAAGCAAATCACAATAATAAATTCTCTATAACTTAGAGACAAGTTTAAGTATTATATAACTGTGTGAAAATTAATTGAGTAAGTTTATTTCATCTGAACATTATAAATTGCTTTTGACTTTAATACTTTTTACTTTAATACAAGTAATATTTAATGCTTTTTTCTAATGGTTGTCCTATGTGTTCAGCTACTTCTGAAGGCTACTTCTGTAATATGATTAGGACCATATGAAAACATGCTTGCTTCCTGGCTGCGTTGGATAAAATGGTAAAAATACTTCATAAAGCTGGACAACTATTGTTCTAACAGTTTAGAGAAGAGATTAGGAAACTTGCCATATCAAAAAATAATTTTTGACTATCACAGTTCTTAGGGCAATCATGTAATTACAACTCTAAATGTATGTTCAAAGATTCAGATCAATGTGAGAGTCTAAAACTTGGCTTATGTACAAAGACATGATTCATTGAATAAATGTACAATGCCTAATTCCTCAACATTCTTTTTATCATGTAATACAGACAATAAAAAGGTAAATAATAATTGAAACAAAAATCTTATTTCTCAAGAAATATATTTGATTTAAATTCTATCATATTTAATACAGAGGAAGTTGGTGCTGACATTTGAAGAGAAAGATGAAAAGCTGCTGTTTCTGTAGCTCAACTTTACCCTTCAGGCAAATGGGCTGAATCTTTGGTTTCCATGTCACAGGCATCGAAGGGATGCAAGTAAAAAAAGTATTATAAAAGTAGTATATTCAAGTTTAATGAATGCTTAGGTTACTGTCAATCATAACTCCTGATATCAAAGATCCCTTTTCATTGAATAATTCTTATCTTCATTAATAATTGGCCCTATTTGTGAATAACAGAAAAACCAGTTCTAGAATTCAGGAAGAATGGACAGTATAAACACCATCATCAGCAAGAGATAGTGTTTTATGTCTAGAGAAACTTTCAAACTTCTTAATCTAATCATAATCTATACTAGAAAAGTAAAGCAGGTTTAATTCCAATTAGGAAACTAAACATTTATAGTCAAAAGCATACATTTTTCAGAATCAAAAGACAAAATAAATAATTATACAAGACAATAGGCAAAAACTAAGACTTTCCAAGGTGAACCAAAAAGGTGGGTTACTTAGCCTTGTTTTTTGATCCATGAAATGGAGAAAAGCACAGTATGCATAATTATTAAATAACAAATTATTCATTAATAATTTCTGTGAGAAATTAATTATTCATAGTTTAATATTAATTAAATGGATGCTTTTTCCATGAATATGCTCCTTTGAGGTGATGATTTTCAACAGGTATTCCTCCTTAACAAATCTTTGCCCATGAAAATCTTACATAGAGACAGTGTTTGAATAAAATCATTTAAAATACTATCATTTATGACATCTGAACTATAAGTATGGATCACACACATTAGAAAGAATTGAACTTTAAGTATCAGTCAGAGAAAATGCAAAATAATTTACGACAACCTACAAGTTGAAAAAAAAATAGTAGCAACTCTTTTTTGATATATAGCCTCAAAGATTCAATAAAACAGAGATATCCAATTTTCCCAATTTTTCTTCCTCAGTGAAAAATAGATAAATATAAACATGGGAGGGTAGCATTTAAAAACATCACACTTTTTACTCTTTATTATTTCTAAATCTTTGCTATGGTTTGTATATATCCTCAAAAGTTCACGGATTGGAAACTTAATCTCCAAGTTCTTATATTAATGGTTTGGAGGTGGATATTTGGGGAAATAATTGGGATTCGACTAGGCATGAAGGTGATACCCTCATGATTACATTAGTAGCATTATAAATAAGAAAGACTCAGCTGGCATGTTTACTTCTCTGACCAATGACATCCTCTACCATGTATGATACAGCAAAAACACTTTCACTAGATGTTACGCATATGCTGTCTCTAGCTGTGAGAACCATGAACTAACTCAACTTCTATTCCTTGTAAATCCCCCCATCTCAGGCCTTTTGTTAAAGTAACAGAAAATAAACTAAGACACCATTATTCCCATTGAGAAAAGAAGATCATAAGACATGCACTTTGTCAGTGAAAGATAGTAAGATCTTAGAATACAAAAAGTGCTTTTGGTTGTTTATAGTCTAGATCATTCATGTTACTCAAAATATGCAGAGTACATGGTGACTTAGAGACCAGCCTAGATAAAGACTAACCAAGATGAATGGAGAAAATGCAGTCATACAGACCAAGGGATAGATCTACAAAGAAAAGTGGGATTGGAACCTGTCCATTCCACAGAACAGATATGGGCACATAAACCTAAATAAGACTAGGCACTAATGTTATGATGACTATTACTCCAATTTACAAGCATCAAATGCTGCCTGGTGTGTATAGGCAGGTGGCCTGAAACAGTCTCACAGTTTTCCCATAGGCCAAACATGGCATGAAAATAGTAATATAACTTTTATGGCCTGAAGAGTAAAGTGAGAGCTCTCAAGGTGCAGGATCAAGGGAATGAACCTCTTTGGTGCAGAAGATGAGACAATGGTAGAAACCAAGAGAAACTTAAAGCTACAGGAGAAAAAGCTCACTTAACCGGGACCTGTGTGGGGTATGACCAACTGGAATAAGTACTTTGATCAAGACCAGTAGTCATAGGTGATAGACCTAAACCAGATGTTTTATCCCCATCCCAGTAACTTGAAAATAACTTCAGCAACCTCAGAATAACCCTTTGGAAAGATGTTGAGGAACTTTGAAATTGAACTATTGCAATTGAACTATTGAAATTGAATTTTACCCATATGGCAAAATGAAGTCTGTGATGAAACTTAGTGGCATCTACTGAAAAAAAAATCTTTTGTATTTCTACTAAGTAAGAAATATAAAACAAAAGGTTGCAGATACAGAAACTATAGATTTAACTCTGGAGAAAACAACCTATTGTTCTATTAAACCAAAACCCTACTGGATGCATTAAATAAAGGAAGCAGTAATGCCAGCTATTATAACTAAATGCATAGATGTTAGAAATTCAGTAATTTTATTTTTAACAATACATTTTTAGTACTAAAATACACTTGAGGTCAACTACTCAAATTCTCAAATTTATGGGTATGGAATGTGAAGGCTTTGAAATAAGGAAAATGAAATGCCTTAAAATTAAATTTTATAATGTTATTAGTCCGAATGCCTCATTTTTTAGGCTGCTTCTTATACCTTGGCAAAATATCAGGGCTTTATTGGGCTAAATTCAGCAACTTTCCACAAATTGTTTGAAATGGGAAGATTGTCTCAGACGGGTCTTTAATGAATAAGAAACATCATTAATTACACCCATACTGGTTGACAGAAGACTTGCATTTAGTCCTATTTCTGCCATTTTATATTCCTGTGCAAGAATCTAAGCCTTAACTCTCTTCTTAACTAAGGAAGCTCAAAAATTAGAAGGCCCATATCTCATTGCTTTCATTCTGAGAAAAATATATAACTATATGTTAGTATTTATTGATAGTCAGGGGATAGATCCCTAAAGAACTTAATGTTGCCTTAAAACTTGATGTTCAGTAACTTTTTTATGATTTATGCTTTTTGATCATTTCCTTTTTCCAAACACAGGCCATTGCTTGAAGTTCATTGCCTATGTGCTGCCATTCTGTTTTAAACAAATAATTATGTAGAAAACATGTATGGATGTGCTAGTTCATGGCAACTGAGGCTTTGTTCATAAAACACAAATAATCAACAAATTGGATCTCTTCTTATTAAAAAGCTTCTGCACAGTAAAAGGAACCACCAGCAGTGTGAAGAGAAAACCCACAATATGGGAAAAAATTTTCACCTGCTGTTCCTCAGACAAAGGTCTACTATCTCAAATCTATAAAGAAATTTTAAAAAATCAGACCTCCCAAATTTAGAGACCCAATCTGAAAATGGGCATCTGAAGTGAGCAGACATTTCTCAGACAAAGAAGTAGAAATAGCAAATAAACATATGAAAAAATGTTCAACATCACTGGTCATTTGAGAGATGTAAACGAAAACAAGGCTGAGGTTGAACCTCACTCCAGGAAGAATGGCTGCTATCATAAAATCAACTAATAACAAATGTTGGCAGGTCTGTGGGGAAAGCGGAACTCTGTGGGAGTGCAGAATGGTGCAACCACTGTGGAAATCAGTATGGAGATACCTCAAAGAACTAGGGCTAGAGGTCCCATTTGACCCCGCTATTCCACTACTGGGTTCCTTCCCCAAAGAATTAAAAAAGAATCATACCACTGTGATATATGTGCACCCATGTTCATAGCACCATAATTTGTAATAGCTAAAACTTGGAAGCAACCCAATTGCCCACCAACAGGAGACTGGATAGAGAAAATGTGTGTGTATTTTTTTAATAAAATGGAGTACTACTCAGCCATAAAAAATGAGAAATTAGAGACATTTATAGCTAAATGGATGCATATTGAGGCAATACTCTTAAGTGAAATAAAGAGGACACACATGCGTAAATACCAACTAGTTTCTCTAGTGTGAGAAACTCAAAGTGTAAATAAGGACTAAATGGTATAATAGATAATGTGAAATAGGAAGAAAAGGGACAAAGGGGAAGGGGAAGTGGGAGGGGTAGGGGAAAGGAAAGGAGGGAATGGAATTAATATGAGAAGATGAAAAGAAAGTCTTTGTAAATAGGGAGGGATGGAGGGGTTGAAGGGAGGGCAGGGGAAGGGGGAAAAATAAGAACCAAGAGAGATTGTATAAAGATGCAAATTGCCAATGATGAATGTCATTATATTGTATATTGTATATTGTACCAATAAAATAAAATTTAAAAAATAAAAGAATATTGACTCAAATTAATAAAATAAACATTTTTGTCTTAAAAAAAGAAAACATGTATGGAATGCTCTTAAAGGAGAAACAGTAACACATGGGAGGAACTTGAATCAAACATAATACTTTACTTCTTCCTAACATTTCAAGATTTTAAGTTCAATTCTGGTATATAGCCCTATCAAAATTCTTGGCTTATGTTGTTTAGAGTATATTGCTATAGTGTTACCTCATAAATGATTTTATATAAATTAAAATATCCTAGGGATCAATACACATATTCTTATAAAAGTAAAATTTTTGGCAATGCTAGTCTTGTGTATGACCTATGCCTTTGGAAAAATGTGTACTTGAAGAATTCCTCCTTGTTGTGGCTGTTTATAGTTTGAAAACCAAATATAAATGTTAGACACTTGAGAATTTATCCTCTTCTCAGGATTCTTGCTTTAGAGCACATAGCCTTAATTTTTAACAATTAATCATAATTTATGATACCCATGACATTTACCTGGTTTTACTTAATTTATTTTTCTTCAGTTCTATTACATGATAAATGGTGGAAAGATACTGATTGATTTTAAATATAGAGAAATATCATTACAAACAATGAAAAACGTGTAGACTATGCGTCATGACTTATCTCTAGATGTCCCTGCAAAGCCTCATGTGCTCATAGATGGGGCTCTTGGGAGGTGACTGGGTTATGGGTACTATGATACTGGATTAGTCCACTGATGGGTTTGTAGCTGGCAGTGATGTTGGGAGGTGAAGGCCGTAGGAAGAGGTGAGTCATTGTGGAGATGACCTGGAAGGAGATACATCTGCCTTGGTATGTGAACTCTTTTTCTCTGCCATTCCACTCTGCCTTGAGACCAGTGGACTGTGGGCTGAAACCTCTACAAACCTTCAGCTAAAATCAATCTTTCCTCTTTTAACTTGGGGGTGTTGGATATTTTGTCTTAGCAACAAGAAAGTAACTAAAACATTTAGTTTAAGCCAAATTATCTATAAAGAAGTGGTCCTTTTGTTTTAATTTCATCCTCATTTCCTTTAACCTCTCATTGGGATTAACAGCATGTGAATCACCTGTTTAAAGAGATCTGATTTTTACACAACTGAACAAAATTGAACAGTATTCTTTACTCACTCCTTAGGTAAAATAAATAGAAATTTTACTTGTTCAATCCAATGCCCTTCAGTCCATCTGGGGTGGTACTTCATTTCACATGGAAACTTAGGAAAGACTTTGGCAGTAGATCACCTCTTCATGGAAGAGTTTGTTTTGTGTTTGTTTGGTGGTACTTTCATCTGTATTTGATAAGTGAAGCATAGTTTTTAAATACTGTGCAGAAATAAATGTGACTACTTCTGTGGTTACTCAACCCTTATGATTCAAATTGTTCCTATCCCAAAACTGAGCAAGGCTTTCTGTATGCTGTATCTGAGTCCCTGAGAGAAGATGCTGGGGTTTTCCAAACTTCTGGGAAAGGGAACACATGTGAAAGAGGAGCCAAGAGTTCAAAATACAAGACCTCAGGAGAGTAGTGATAACATGATGGCAAGACAGCAGCGCTCCTCCCAGCTGGATGCTAGGTCAAGGAAGCCTTTCTATGTATACTTGGGGTGGATGAATAACAAGCAATATTTCTGTAGATTTACCTTACCTTTCTCTTATCCATTCTGCATAATTTGGATTTCTTTATTGGGAATTTCAGGTGAAATTTTCATTGGATTTGATCACATCAGATCTAACTATGTGTTAGAGTAGTCCCCTTCCAAAACTGCTTTGTCCAAAGTGTGTGCAGAAATGCTTTCATGTTTTATTTCATTGTGAAGATGTCAATCATGAGTGCGGCTCACTTGATAGAAGGAGAATCATAAGATTGGTTTTCTCAAAGGAAAAATCACATATCTGTGATTCCCTGAGGTCCAAAGAATAGGTCACATATATGAATGATTCAATTTTCTACTCTCAAACTTCCAACTTTCCCAGTCATCAATTTTCCCCACTAAGTTAATAAACTTCAAGACAGACTCCCTTCCTGAACTTGCCATTACATATTATTTGGAAACATTTCCATATGCTTTGCATCATTAAACCTTTTTCACAAACCCCAAGACAAATATATCATTTTTCCATAGTTAAGTGGCCATAAAAAGAAAAACAGATTGACAGAGTCTATTATGATCCGGGACAGTGCCAGACAGAGGTAAAAAGCTAGGCACTATCTGTTGTTAAAAAAAAAAAATCAAATCAAATTCATTAAGAAAAAATAATAAAAGAACATACTCATAAGTAATAGATTCATATGCAAACATTAGGCAAATGACTTGCCAGTAAACAATGTCTAGTTCTATCACTAGTCATTTTGTATTGCTCTCCTGTGATTCTTGTCTGGGAAATGAACTTTAAGACCTTAAGACTCTTTGGATATATTCCACCCTGTGATCATCTTCAGTGAAGAAGAGACTAGAATTTGCCCTTTTGTCAGTTTTAGTCTTGACCATTTAACATTTTTTTACTGAGAGGCTTTTGCTGGAACAAAAGACACCGAAGGTCCCTTAGCATGTGGCTAAAGCAAAGCAGAGCAAAGCTACTCTAGTGAGCGACACAAATGCATCAGCTTCTTCCAAAGTACATCCTGATATATTTGTGGCCAAGCTCATCTGGAGAAATATCACTGACTTTTATTTTCTACATCTAAAACATCAGTCTAATGGCTTTTCATCACTTATTCTTAACCTGTATTGAGGAGGTTGCTTAACCCTTGTCTTTTGCTTTTTAAATATGCATTAGATAGTCATATACACCTCTATTTTTACTCTTAAAACATTTAGATAATGGCATTGTACTTCTGAACAGTTATAGTTTTTGTTTTTTAAAGAAAATATAGCTTCAGGGTCACTGAGAAACTTGCTTAAGTCTGTCTTCAGCTTTTGTAAAAATTCAAATAAGCATTACAATCATTTTGTGATTGGAAATATATATCTATATCTATATCTCTCTATATATACCTTGCTACTAGACTATTTTTAGTTGACAAAGAAAATTGTATAAATTTATTACATATGCATTTTGCTTTGAAAGATGTGTAGCTAGTGAAATGGCTAAATCAAGGTAAAATTTTTGTCACCTCCTGTACTTTTTTGTGGTTAAAACACTTAAAATCTACTGTTAGCAAATTTGCAAACATATAATACGCTATTATTAATTATAGTCACCCTGCTGTAATATATATTTCTTGAACGTATTCCTCGGATTAAGCTGAAATTTGTATCCTTTGAACATCTAGGTAATTGATTCTTTGTTTGTTTGTTTGCTTTTGGTACTGGGGGTAGAACTCAGGACCTTGTGTTTGTGAGACATAGGAACCATAGGTAATTGATTCTTAAGTTTTAATTGGAGAACAGTTGTACAGTTGTTTAAATTAATATAAAATCACATATTTTGATCTTTTACCATTTTCAGTGTTCACATGATACAATATTCACCTCATACAACTGGCTTACTCCCCTCAAATCTTTGAATAAAATATGCCCAGGGATTTTATTCAGCAATATGAACAACAACAAACACTTTGCATTTTATGAGCATTTTCTATGTTTCGAATTCTGTATCGTTTGTCTAGTGTTTTATTTTATTTCAGCAATGGCTAAATGAATGAGATTGTACTTTTCCCCCATCTCTCTGAAGAGAGAAATCAGTTTATAGTTGAATAATTTATTCAAGGTCACATGTGTAAAATAGCAGTAGTGATTAAAAATTTTTACAAATGGGTTGGAAGAAAATTTCCGGTATTTTGTAGAATAAAAAGGAGATAATTTCATAATAATTTTAAAGTATTACAGGTAAAGAGACCAAAGTATTACATATATGCATGCATACACACACACAGATAACCACATGATAATAAAGGCATAGACATTTGATATAAACTGTTTAGAAAGCAATGTAGCATGTTTGTATGTACCTTAGAGAAACTTTTGTAGGTAAGTAGTTACTGGCATATGCCTTATAAAAGCTATTGTACTTGTGTACTCTGACAGGTATAAAACATTCATACCATCACTGATGTTAAAAAAAAAAATCACAAAAAGATCTCACATTTTCACCAAAGAATGGAAAAATAAGCGGTGTCACTTTTGTACAATGTCATATAGCAGCAGCAATGAATAAACATAATTTTCTGTTTATGCGCAATCACATATGTGAGTCTTAGCATAATGTTGTTGGAATAAAGAAAAGTCCAAGAAGGCTAACAGCGTATGATACCAGTTAAAAATGCCCCACAAATAATTATGTGTTATTTCTGGATATTTATACATGATACAAAGAAGACAAATACAAATTAAAAACAGTTACCTATTTTTAATAAGCTACCTATTAGATGAAGCAGGGTGTTGAGATATGGGAAATAAAAAATATAGCACTTTACAATCCTAACTGTACTTATGTAGCTTTTAAAACAATCTTAAATTCAGGGTGATTATTCTATTTGTCTGATTTATATCATTTCATCTATTCTGTTTATGAATCAAATATGATACAGAGAAGGAATAGGTATAGACCAGTACACACACATTCTACAACAGAAGTAAGAAACTTTTAGAATAAAAAAGAGGAAGAGTAAATGAGTGATTTGTCCTACTCTATATTAAATATATATTAAACTTCTAAAATTAAAAGTTTAGAATATTAGCAAAGAACTAATGATAGATGAAGAAAACAATATATAAAGTTCAGAAACAGGTGAATAAATGTATGATAGTTTGCTGTATGGTAAGGTATCTAAATAGGTCATGCATGGAATGAATCATGTTGAAAAACTTGTCTATCTACTTAAAAGAATGTAAAATTAGATCATTATTCCTCATTGAAATTTTTTATAGAAATTACTGTTTTCATACTTGTATGGCCAAGGCTAAGCAAGCTAGAAATCAACAGCTAATAGTGACAAAATTAATTACATAAAAAGTTTTAAAAATGATTCTATTAACAAAAGAAGGGGAAAAGATGCTACAAAGAGAAGTTTGAGCAAATATTTTTATTTTAAAAATTAAAAGAAATGCCAGAAAATACCAACTATTTTTTTCTGCTAATATGTAGGCATGTTTATTGATCTCATCAGGTAAAAGGAATTTTAATACATAAGGAATATTTTTAGGATTTAGAAGGAGCAGATTTTTAATGTGATAATTTGTCATTTGTTCTGACTAGAATGGAATTAGCTAGAGATTCATAGATTTACTTAAGTGAGCTTCTAGGGTAGTTTTAACAAACTCTCATGAACTGGGTCCTGGCTGGCTCTTTTCCATACATCATAATTGTGCACCTATATGTATACTGGAAGGCAAAGGAAATTATCCTCTAGCAAATGATCATCTGCAATTTTGGGTCAAAGAGGAAAAAAATGGGGCAGGTCATCTCATATGAGAATTAGAATAATGAAAAATTTTCAGCAAAAAATTACCAGCAACATAAGAACACTGTGCTAGTGTCGACTGACACAATCAGCTCAAGCTGCGTTCTTACAAGAAATATCCAAATTTCTAACACCTTCCTCTTCACATGTCAGCTGTTTCAGAATTAAGATCGAAGTCTTTTACTTACAATGATTTTGTTGCTGTAAATGAATGATCAAAGTGATTTATTATTCAGTTGTTCAACTGCTGCTTTATTTCTGTTGATCTTTGTTTTTCTGCTTAATTTCTATAAATTACTGTACAGTTTCCCATAAGGTATAATTAAGCAGAATTGCTTAAGTTTTAATTATTGTGTATTATAGATGTTGAAAGGAACATTGGCACTTGGCTTTTAAAAATGTGATCGTATATTTATAAGAGCATTTATAAACACATTTACATATAGTTAAGATGAAAAAGATATTTGAATTGTAGTCATTAGCATTTCTTCAAACATATGGCAGAGCAGCGGAGGCCATGGGCCATGCCTTCATTAACTGAACACTGTTTCATCCATGTTTCAATTTCCTGCTGTGCCACCCTGCGGCGTCCCCTTCTGTCCCTGAGGTTTCAGTGACAAGGGACAATATGTCCCCAAGGTGAAAATCTGGAAAATATAGCAGATTAGCCCTTAGAGAAGTTATTATGATTATTTAATCATACTTAGAGAAGAAACACACAGCCCTGTTAGACCAGTTTCCATGCTTTCCTGTCAGTCTCCATTTCTCAGTAGCAGTGGCCGGGCCTGTCTGCAATGCACAGTGAACATAAGCAAGGTGGAACAGGGCATGTCTGTCCTGTGCAGCCATTAGAAGGCTGGCCTTTTCCACAGTTGATGGCATACTAGTCAAGGCCTATAGACATACATATCCCAGATTAATTGTAATCTTGTTGCTTATGATGTGTCCAGATGGGGATATCAAGATGAAACCTTCCTGAGTGATGTCGTGTATGATACTTTCACTTTACTTGCTATAAAAATTAGAAAAATAAATAAAACTACTGTCTTATGAGTGTCACAGCCATGTTTTATTGGTGTACTTTTCTGTACATGAAGAGTGCTAAATCTGTGAGACAAAGGCATCAGTATCAAGACATTAGTCACTTTTATGTTATGTCTGCTTAATACTTCCCACTAATAGAGAGTCTGTACCTGAGATACCTCTGGTTATGGAATTAGATATATTAATAATGTTAACTCAATGCTTATTAACTTTTAATCTAAGCTTAATATTTTTAATAACAAACCCATATGATATCTGAAAAGGTGTATTTTTAGACATAATTTTTTTATCATATTTTTCTGTGATTAAGTAAAGGTCATCAGTTTTCAATAGCTGGGATTGTGAAATCTTAGAAAACTGTCATCAAGGTAAAGAAATTACTGAAGACATCATATCCCTTTTTCCTTTAATGAGTGACTATGGCTATTACACTTTGAAGTTTCTTGGAGAAATTGAAATATTATCAATAAATAAAATAATACTGAAGCATTCCATTGGATGGAGCTATGAAAAAACAGAGGTAAAGAAAAAAATTTGATTCTCTTTTCTGATTACACAGGTTTTTAGGAAAGTAATCACTGCCTACAATCTAATTTTAAGTTGTATCCATGTTATATGCAAAGATACAGTGAAATTTGATTCCTTCTAAGAAATTGTCACACCATTAAAGGAATTATTAAATCTTTTTATTTTAGCTTTTAACTCTCTTTTACACACACTAGTATATATTAAAAATTTTTTAAAAATTTCCTTAGTATCTACAAAAGTCTTTCCTTTCTTATTACTGTGTCATTACTTTCATTTATTCATTCATTTATTTATTTTTAAAGTATCACTGCTTCTCGGCCTTTTGGCTAAGATCAAGTGTATTTTTAAGGTATCATATTGTACTATGGGGAAAGAAGACAAAAGAAAAATAATACAATTCAATCTCTTTCTTCAAGGAGTTATACTCCTCTATAAGATGCCGAACTCAATATACAAGTATTTTTTGATAGATGTTAGGCTATAACAATTACTCTTTTACCTTTCCTTACAGAACTAGGTTCTTGGTCTTCTAGTCTCTGTCAGAATTAAAACAGAGACTTCAGAGCCAACTCTTTCACCTTGAAACTTATCTCTCCACCACCAAGCAGTTCGGAGATCTTTGAGCAAGTTATATGTTCTGTGCCTCAGTTTTCTCTGAAAAACAATTTTCATTTCTCAGTAATTTTTCCAGAAGGTTAGATAAATGACATCCTGTATTTAGATGTCCAAAGTAGCTAGAAATGCTAAAAATTTTGTTATAACATCTTTGCCAATTAAAAATTTCCCATATACTTCTCTACTTTACTTTCCTCACAGTAATTCCCAGTGTTGATGCCATGTAATTCCTCCTTTTCAAACCAAAGATTGTGACAGAAGCCACTTGGTGATGCTAAGCAGTGTGAAAGAAAAGGAAGATAGAGTGAAAAATACAATAATTGACCCTTTATATAGCAATGACAAATTCCATAATATAGGACCAGGTAGGAAGGGTCATTTCATACTCATCACATAGTAATCCCACAAAAGTCCCCTTCTCACGTAGCATACTCCAAATCCTCTTTCATTACATCAATGCAGTGACTGTTGGAATAGTTGAGGGCACAATTTGCTAACACTAACATTGCTTTATCTGTATATACTGAACAGATGTGGAGACAAAGGAAATATAATCAATGTATTTTTGACATTACAAACTACTAGTGTTCAAAAATATGTACATGCTATTCTTAACATTTATCAGAATTTGTTTGAATAAAATATTAATTAAATAGGATATAAATTTCTTCATGATGGATCAGTAAGATAGGGTATCAAACCATATAAATATATTTGCTTTGGGGAATACCCTTTTGGACCCTTTTATTTTTCATCATCCATTGGATAACACAAGTCCCCAGAAATATGCCATGTTAATATTGCCAACTGAGTTCTTCCAAGCAGAGATGACATCAGCCATCTGTCACACAATACTAATGCTGGGAAGCAAAGCCAACTATAGAGAAAATAAATACCTTTCATATCTATTAGCCAAATATTTATGTTGCGAATGAAATGATTAAAATCTCACTATTCAGGCTAATTACCCTAAGCGAATATTTGCCTCTAAGTGAATGACATACCAGCAGTGTGTTTGCCTTATTACTTTCCTAAAACCCAATTTCACTGTGAACACTTGTGCTGCATGAGGGGCTTGTGCTAGACTTTGCAAGGTGCTGCACTACACTACAATGACTGTGTTTCAGCCTACAGGTCTATCTCCTGCTGCCGTGGGAGGTTCCATCTATACAGTGTGCTGTACTGGTTTCCAGATGGCCTCTCTCTTGTTCTGTTTTAAATTACTCAGTCTCTTAAAGCCAGATACTCCAGAACCGGTCATTGCAGGGTCAAACAATTGTGTTTGCTAAAGCTGATGAGATCCTGAAGCACCTATTTTTCGTCTAGAAGTGTTTAAAGATGGGCTAAATAGCTACATAGCTTGATCACAACAGATGACTATTATTTCTAATTTGGGTAGCTCTATTCAAAGAAATGAAAATCTCTTCCAAATTCAGTCACTGCTATTATGGTTACACTGATTCATTCAGAGTCTACAGGGGAAATGTTGGCTGAACTTGCCATGTCAGCTTTATAGAACACATATATGTACATCAGGGGACAGAATTTGTTCTATATTATATCAGTCTATGGAGAAATGAGCTGTTTCATAGTAGTGTGTATATTTCTTCTGGAAAGGAGTGAAATTCAGTGGTTTATAATAATTTGATTAAGCCATAAAAGATGCTTTGTGCCCTCTTCCAGGTGACTTAAAGGTCACAGTATAGAATGGTTCTGTAGACTGAAGTTTTTGCATTTAGTTTGGCTTGAAACAGCATCCTCTTCTAAAATAAATGAAACGTGAAGATGCAAAAATATTTTGGGAAAGTCTGCAGCTTTATATAGTAACCAAAGTCAAAGGGTTATGTGACTAATCTAGCGGATCAGTTACACTTAAGTCACACTGGACTGCTGTTCTGTGTGATTTCCAGGGGAGCCCAAAATACAATTGAAACGAGTGAATAAACACATCTTTCATCTACTGTTTCTTTTAAAATATCAAATTCTCAAAATGTGAGTAAATGGATCACCTTCCTAGATATTTGTCTTGGCCATTGAACGTTTCAGAGAAAAAGCATAATCAAGGCCTACCAAGATATATATATATATATATATATATATTTTTTTTTTTTGGTGGTCGGGGGGTACCGGGATCGACCTCGGGTCCTTGTGCTTGCGAGGCAGGCTGCAGAACCACTGAGCTAAATCCCTGGCCCTACCAAGATATATTTGAAAAATAAATTCCGCAGTGTATCCTAACACATCTCCTAATAGAATGCTACTAATTTTCTTGTTACTAATTTTCATAGTAAGGACATGAATCTATCTTAAAACATGTTTACAAACTGTACAATTACACTTTCTTACACCATTTTGCAAAATTTATTAAAGCAAAATAATACATATTTCCAAACTAATTGTGAAACACAGCAACATCATCATGAAGATCAACAGTCGTCATTCTTATGGCTATTAGAGAAGGTGATTTTTCTAAACTGAACCATTGCATCCGGCAAGCCTATCTACCCAAGCATGGGGACAGCCCCGCACCATCACAGGCACCGCCAAGTCCCCACCAGTTGCTCATTACTTGACAGGCACAGGGCTGCTATTGTAAGTCTCTCAGTTTCACAGATGGAAAATATAAGTTGTCAGCTGAGCAGAATCATTTATTCTCCAGAATACTTCTAATTACCTCATGTAGGAGAGAACGATTAAACAGAAGTTTTAAGAGGAGGATGCCACTACTTGAGTGCTCCACTGTACATAGAAACAAGAAGCAAAAATGGCCAACACACGTTATCTCCTGACATGCTGTTTTTTTTAAAGAAACAATTTCTTTCATATGTTGACAGAGTGATTTTCTCTCTCCCTTAATTAACCAGTGTAGAATTTGAAGTGTGTATTTCTCTCTTTCTCCAGGCAAAGATAAATTTATATTCTATCAGTTATCTTTTGCTGCATGACAAACTAAACCAAAAATTTAGTGGCTTGAATAAATCATTATATATTCATTATTCTGTGAATTAGTAACTTGGATGACATGTATCAGAGGTAACTCCTCTGCATGTCACAAGACGCTGGGTGGTCTTTGGCATGCATTTTTGTCAGTTGTCAGGGGATCTTGACCCGGATTACCCTGGAGAGCCTCCAACACATGCCTGGTGGTTAGTGGGACTGCTGTATGATATCTCATTTTCCAGAAGATATAGCAGGCTACATGGTGATGGAAACATTCCAAGAAGGCAGAAATAGAAGCTGCTATGTCCCCTAAGGCCCAGGCTCAGAAGTCACATTTTATTTTGTATGAACTGTAGTAATTACAGCAAATAACAAAGCCAGTGCAAAAATAAACATGGAGGTATTCATTGGGAAGATTACTGAAACATTCTATCTTATAAATAAATACAAATAATATAAAGATAAATACAAGACATGGGGGGGGGTGAGAGAGAGAGAGAGATACACTGTTTATGATTTAGGATGCCAAGTTCTGAAGTCACAATACCTAAGTTTGAATATTAGCTCTGTTCATTTTTCTGATGTATTTTATCTTCAATAAGTTACTTTAATAATCTACTTTTCAATATTCTCATTTATAAATTGACAATAATAATAACTGGTTTCTTTTGAGCATAAATTAAGATACAGATTGAGTTGAGATTTAGGATAGTCTATGGCGTATTGAAACTCATGATAAAATCTTGCTTTTAAAAATAGTTTTCATTAAAATTAATAAATTATTCTAAAATTTGTTTTATTTTCTGTTAGCACTATGTAACAATGAATGTATGAATTTAATTGTTTTAATGTGTACCCAGTTATCCAAACAAGGATGATAACCTAAACCTGAAAGAAGGACCCAGAAGTTTTCCTCTGGCTATTTTATTTTAAATCCAAGTTTTGTGCTTTTTCCCTTGTGTATACTGTGTAATGTTCACTTTAACCTAGGGGTGAAATTTCTACTTCATAATTGAAATATCTCATTTACATTCAGAATTTGCAATTTTTTAAAGGCACTGTTTCTGGCCGAGAGAAAAATCAGCTTTTGAAGCTAGTATTCTCTCTTATGAAAATATAGGCAGTAATGAGAGAACATGAGCTCTAGATAAACCACAGTAAATTATTGTTATAAAAAAAAAAGTCCAGGTCCAGGGATTTAGCTCATTGGTTTTGCTGCCTGCTGCACAAGCATAAGGACCCGAGTTTGATCCTGGTACCAAAACAAAACAAAACAAAACCAAAATTCCATAAATCCATTTGTTGAGAATCTTCTACCCAGTCACAAGGAACTTATATTATTAGATGAGAAATTCAACTTTTAAAAATGAAAAGTAGTAAATACAAAACTGTGGTATCCATATAAGGATTTAACATATTAAAAGAAGAGACAATAATAATAAAATTACATAGAAATTATAATTATGAAGTAGAAGACAAAAATGAATTAAAATACATTGATGAATAATTACATATAAAAGATGAATTTGTTAAATAAAATATTAATGACAAGCAAAAACTGACAAGTAATCAGAAAATGAAAAACACAAAATTATAAAGCTTTGGAAAGAATCTGAAGACTAGATAATAAATTATAGAACCTAGAATATTATGAGGAAGAGTAAATTATATCACAGGACATAGAAGATCAAATTGAAAAGAGCTAAGGAAGCTAAACCTACATAAAGATAAGTAAGGGAGTAAATATAGACAAAATGACCCAATAAATATGAACTTTATTTTTTCCTGAAGAACAAATTTTATGTACCATGAATAAAAAATCAAAACATTAAAAGAAGTAATACTTAACATTAAAAAACTAAACAAACAAAACCCAGACGTCAACATTGCTTTCCTGATCCATGTGATACAATTCTATTTATAAATAAGAGTATAATTTATACTTGAGATAACTGACCTGGCAACTCAGAAAATATGCTAGTTAAATTCATCTTCAAAGAAGAAATAAAGAAAAGAAAAAGAAGAGCCCAGTGTTTTGAGACACAAAGACTAAGTCACTTATGAAGAAAATTAATTTCACATCAAGCATTTCTTTAACAACAACTGAGTTCAGGAAAAGTGAGACACAATTTTTTTTCATGGTATTTAAGGGAAAAAATTTAATCCCTAAATTTTATACCTAGACAAACTGCCACTTATTTATCAAGTACACACACACACACACACACACACACACACCTGTTGAAAATGTAAATTTCAAGAAAAATTATGAGTATTTGTGAGGAATCTACTAAAGTGCCAGCTTCCCAATAAAAAGAAAATTGGGAAATTTTAGTAAGAGACTAATGGTGATTAGTGAATAGATTCAAAAATGGATGTTATAGTAACACAAAAGTGAGATAAGAATGGAAGGCTACTATTTATTTGTATGCTGTTGATACCCTAATGTTGAATTGTTTAATCAAATTTCTGAAACATTGTCCATATGTGTTATATATATATATATTATATATATTATATATATATATTTATAGAGTTTTTTGTCTAGGGCCATATGAGTAAATAGAACATGTATGTAGGATTTAGAGTATTCATTATGTATTACATATTTTTGGA
This sequence comes from Heterocephalus glaber, assembly GCF_053883595.1. Taxonomy (NCBI): domain Eukaryota; kingdom Metazoa; phylum Chordata; class Mammalia; order Rodentia; family Bathyergidae; genus Heterocephalus; species Heterocephalus glaber. The sequence continues at coordinate 15,996,793 of NW_028258156.1, read as the reverse complement.
AAATATTTTGTAATTAATTATAAAAATTATTCAGATTTAATAAAATTTTAGCTAATAGAAACATTGCAACATTATGCTTTAATGCCACAATCAACATGGTGTGAGATATATAGCAAGTAAATTCTAAAAGTCTGCTGTTATATCCTTTTCCTCATGCACTTTCAAAGGAAAACTTCTGTGAAAATTAGAGGAACAGTAGGAAAAAATGGCTTGCAAATTTTATAAATTCCAGGTATTAGAGTGGTAAGGGACAGCCTAATACTATTTAATTATTGCTAATTTACATGTTTTTTAATAAAATTTGGCATATGTTTTTTAAATTAGCTAAATTCAGACATCTCAAGACATAGTTCAAAATGTTTTTAATTTTAGAAATATAATCCTCAATAGCTAATATCTGAGTATTTCTATAATTCCATATTTATTATTATTAGATTTTTGTGTAATATATTCCTGAAGTAAGCTTTTTTCCTTTTTTCTTTTACTTTGACTTTTTTACAGGAATGTTCTGATTTCTACAATACATTATAGTGAAGAGATAGTGAATTTAATAAAGTATTTTATAAAGTACAGTATTTTTATAAATATATACCTAACTAATGTACATATATCCTAAAAACTGCAATAACATATGTACATCAAGATGTAACTTACATTTAGCTTTCTGTTTTAAGTTTATGAGTGATTTTTACTGTTTTTCTCATTTGTATTTTCCAATAATTCTCTGCTGACACACAAAAAAGGGGAAATAATGTATATTGCAAATGTAAAAAATTTCCAGGAATCATGAATATAATTTTAAAAAATTATCTATTGACATAGAAAAGGAGAAAGCTTCTTAAAAATCAAAATAGTATATAGTGTAGGTAATATATATTTTATCAAAGTATGATCTTTGATATGGACAGTTTATTCTTTTCTTTTACTTATCTGTGTCTGTGGAAGAAGCATGTTTTAATTTATAAGGAAAAAATTAATTCCAACATTGGTTAAAGCTTTCCAGAATTCATTAATATAAGTTTACTTAAATGAATATTCCTTATTTATTTATTTTGAATTTTAAATGCATTTGGAATGAACACCCTATAATTTTGAAATAGATCTGTAAGACCTTATATATAGACTACATAGAGAATATAGTCTAAAGGAAAGAAAAGGAAGTCAGCTAGAGATTTTTAAGAGAATGAAGGAATGAGAGAGGGGAGGGAGAGGAGAGAAAGAGAGACTACTAGAATCTAAAATAAAATAGAAGTAAATGTTACCAAGGAGATTCATTTCTCAAGGAACATAGCAAGTCTGGCCATAAGAACAGAAAGCCAAAGTAGGTAGATATATATAATCTTGACTATTCTTCACTTAGTCTAAAAGAAAGAAAGTATTTTTACCTATGAATATATACTTATCTTGGAATTAATTTTGAGTAACAATTATCAATTATCTGTATGAGGAATGATCTTGTGCAACACATTTATTAAAGCATGAATGCATAAGACAGAGCAATACTGTCGCGTAAGTCCTGTATTGACCTCTGAGACAGAGCCAGTCTTTTGGATCCTGTACCACACTTGCAGGCAGTAAGGTAGCAGAATCCCAGGCTTTTACTTTGATAACTCAAGAATAGGAAGAAAAGGCTTGGAAAAGTCTGATTTTCTTTTTTCCCACAGCATGTCTCTGTCAACTTTGTTTTTAGGCAGTTACTGTATTATGATCTGTTTGTCACTGATTTATATTACAAGTAACTGTTAAATAAATAGTTTACCTCTCTTGGTTAAAATGATCATTATATGGTTTAAATATATGTGAGCTGGCTTTGAATCCAGGTTTCCATCGGCCAGCCCTAAGATAATTATGCAGTTTCACTGTGACTGTACTTTCACATCTATAAAATAGGGATCGTTTTTTTCGTTCATTCAACACGTATTTGTTGATTATTACACCTGTCAAGATAGGTTGGGCTGTGCTGTGGTAATGTAAGCTCCCTAACTCTCTCAGTGGCTGTGTGCCACACATTTATTTTCCCATGGTGCAGATCCACTCTGGGGCTGGGCAGCTCTCCAGAGCAGCTATCCTCCAAGTGTACACTCAGCATTCCAGGCTGCTCCAAACTTTTGGCACCTCTGTGTGAACCTGAACTTCAAGATCTCCACACAACAGCAAGAGAGGCAGCTGGAGATGAGAGTCCACAATTAAATGCGACCACTGAGAAATAATGTACAGTCTTCTCACTCTTTGGAAAAGTATTTCACATGTCCACTTCCAACTTTAGAGTATTAAAATAGATTAATCCTTTGTGTGATAAGAGAATAGATCAGTTCCAATTGGACAGTAAAACTATTCACCTCAACCACTCTCAAAGTGTCAAGTGCTATTTTTAATTCAGCAGAGCAAACAATTCCAAATCTCTGTACTTCACGGATGTTAAATTGTAATTATGTTGTTGATTTCTTTTTTGGTCACCTGACCAATGTCATTCATGTACTTGCTTTATTGTATACTAAGTTTTCACTTGTCTCATGACCTTCATATCTGCTTTTCCCTTTTCCAAGTATCTGTAGTTTTGTGCCTTACTTTCCTTAGGTTCCCACAAATATTACCTTATAGGAAAATATACCGTGACCTCTAACTAAATTAAAAAATCATAAACAACTATTGCCACCTTCCGTCTTTCATGTGCTATCTCAGCCTATTTATTGCTACTTAGTACTCTGGAATATATTCTATATTTTCTGCCTATTTTCCATATGTACACCTCTGCACTTATCACTATAATCAACATAAAAGCAGAAATATGGATGTTTAACAGAATCAGTTACCAGAAAGAACAGATTTTTAACATGGACACTAAAAGTACAGAATGGAGAAAGGCCAGTCTCTTTAATAAAATGTTTGGGAAACTGGATATCCACAGGAAGAAACATAAAATAAGATTGTTCCCCTATCCTACACTACTCACAAAAATCAACTCAAAATGGATTAAATGTTTAAATAAAGAATCAAAGCTTTACAACTCCTAGAGAAAAAAAAACAACAGGAAAAAAGCTATATGACCTTGGTCTTGGCAGTGATTTCTTGGCTCAGATACAAAAAGCACAGACAACAAAAGCAAAAATAAACAAATGGGACTACATGAAACTAGAGCTTCTGTATAGCAAAGGGAACAATCAATAGAGTGAAAATTAATCTGCACAGTGCGATAAAATATTTGCAAATACCTAATAAGGTGTTAATCTCCTAAACACATGAGAAACTCAAAGACATAAGGAATAGTTTAAAGAGTGAAAAACAAACACTGTGCTTTCAAAAACCTGGTGAAGGGCTTAAATAGATATTTCTCTAAAGAAAACAAATAAATGACCAACAGTTATATAGTTTAACATCACTAATCATCAGAAAATGCAAATCAAGGGCACAATCAAATATTACTTTATATTTGGTAGAACGAGTATTGCTAAAAATGTAATATATAACAAGTGTTGGGAAGGGTGTGGAGAAGTTGCATCTGAAATGAAAAAAATGTTTCAAGAATATCATGATCAATTAAATGCCATTGGATAATTCAAATAAAGCCAAACAGATGTCACTATTGGCATTAATGGCAAATTTATAAATATTATTTGGGGGATAAATGGCATGATGAATGCAAATGACTAAGCCTAGTATTTTGCTAGTATTAAGTCAATAAATATTTATAAATATTATTACTGTGAGGTTGGTGGTATTGTGTTCTGAAAGTTCATTTGCATACTGTGATTGATCATAATAACATTCAAGTGAAGAATATTCATGGAACTCAACCAATAATGAAGAAAGATAGACACAAATGCAGGGGAGAATGCTTATCTCTTCCTGTCACTTTTAAATGTTGCAGGAACTTTAAAGAAAAGAGGAGTTAACAATCTGATTTTAGATAGACCATGTGATTTTAGATAAAGGACAGATAATAAATACCACAGGTAAGAAAAAAAGATATAAAATTAAAATTGTTTAACTACTACAACTAAAAAGAAAGAAAACTATATTGTGATGACAGGAAGGAACTGTATGTCATTAGAAAAATTTTCTAAATTTGTCCTTTATGCAAAAGAGGACCACTGAAGGATTCCAAGTGAGAGAGAAGCATCATCTCTTTCAGTTGGTTGTAAAAATTTGCTCTATAAAACAAAGTTGAATATGAATTTGGAACATGAAAAAGAAATTGAAATCTAAAAGTTAATTAGGACTTATTGCAACAATAAAGGTTAAAATATGTAGTATTTTATTAAGTTAATGACAAAACATTTGAAAGAGATGAGAGAAATTGAAAAATATTTAAGAGGAAAAGTCAGCTTGATACGACAAGTGGACATAAATTGATTAAGAATCAAGATGAACTCTTAGATAACTTCCGAATATGTAAGTGTAACTTATTCTCCTTACCAATGTAAAGATACATCAGGAAAAACTGTACATTTAAAAGGGTGTAGATGAAAGTTCTTTTCGATTAATTGACTTTAAAGAACTTAGGGAAAAGACAGGACACTGTTGGGAGTATAAGTTTCAAGATGAAGAAAGACATGTGGCTTCCATTAGTGACAGCAGCCAACTTTTCTCTTGGAGCAACTTTCCAGGTACATGTACAGTGGGGATAGAATAATCTAAGGACTTCAATTTACTGTTAAAACTTTGCTAAAATAGATCATCTTACATCAATTTGTATAATACTTGCTGATTGACACAGCACTCATCTAAAAACTGAGTTCGAATTCTTCTAAGGCTTCTAATTCTTGATCAGTAAGTGCATACTCTAGTTAACGATAATGATCAAAGGAAACAAATGCTTATTTTTAAAAAATATACAAGGTATGAAATTTAGATGAAAAATTAATCACTATATAAATGAATTGAGGGATCTTACTCAAGAAGCTACACCTGAAAATTGAGGAATGCAATATTCACTTTGTATCCTTTTAAGAGGAGTTTTATCTCTGCAGGAACTAAGAAGTACATGCATATATTTTTAGGACTTCTCTGGCACTGACAGACTTATTCCATATATCTAAAATTGGAAATATATTTCCTTGTTGGCTAAGGTAGAAGGAGGCATATCCAATTGACTGCACAAACATACTAGCCACACAGGATATCTTCACTTTGGGAATAGCTATATGGATTTATAGAATAATGAGTAATGGAAAAAGCAAGTGTGTTCTTAGTTCTTACAGTTAATTTTTTTTTTTTTTTTTGGCATTGCATTGAAGAGAGGAACTGAGTCACTTTTAGAAATGCAAGTGTCTGGAAGGATTTATAACTATGTTGGGCAGTCAAAGAAGCGGAATGAACTGGGACACATCAGAATATTATTTCATCCAGGGAGAGCAGAATATGCCAGACTCAGGACAGTGAGGTAAAGGTGAAAGAAACATTTGCCTTTCAGGAGCAGATTGGTCATCACAGATAGGATTCCTGCCAACTTGTCTGTGCTATAAGATCATTGTTGTGGCTTGCACTGACTAAGGTTCTGGATAGACATCTCTTGTATCTTGACATCTTGACCATTTCTTGGCTTGGGACTGAATTGATTTGCAAGCCATTAATATCCTCTCAATAAGTATCCTTTGTTTGAATTAGTCGGTGCTATTTTCTCTTCCTTTGAATTGAGACTTAAAACTGAAATACTAAATTATCATATGTGCAAACTGTCTGATGTACTATTGAAAATTTTAAAAATGTATAACCTAGTATTAAAAGTCAAGTTTAAAATGAGGTAAATTCAGAAAAATCACATTCCTCCATATTCTTCTCTGGTAAATTTGCTTCAATATGAACAAAAAGAGAGAATTCCTTACTTGATGCCTTTTCATTATAGCTTGCCTCTTTATTTTTACTATTTCAGTAAGTAGGTAATAAAATAAATGAGACAGCCTTTACAACTCAATTGTGAAGAAGCTCCTCTTTCGTAATCTGTGCCCTGGTATTGTATCTTGCTCTTCACTATAAAGTTTTGCTGTACTCAGAATCATTTGCATAGCTGATGTTCTGATTGATTTGGAGCTTCAGAGGTTCCTTGGCTATTTACGGAAGCCTTAGAATGTTTACCTTGGAGGCCGAGGCAGATTCAGTAAAGAGAAAGTATGCAAATCCAAATGACTTTTCTGAACTTTCCCTCTGTACAAGGATTTTTTTTTTCACTTGGTTTTTTAAAGCTAAAATGAAGTATAGAAGAATTAAATGCTATTTCATTAGCTGTCATTCATAGCAATTGACTTTAAATTCTGAATATTTCTTATAAGTTAGTTATTCTTCCCTAAAAGGTCTTTGATTTAAAACAACTAGAAGTATATTGCATATTTCTGAAAGATTTTGAAAACTAGAAGACTTCTCTAAACATTTAAAGGTCAATTTTACTTTACCCAACTCTTAATAAACTTTCTCATTGTTGATAGTATCCTGAAGGTCTAAAAATCTCACATTTACAAAAGTAAAGTTCAAAAGTAATTTAATTTGGGGTGCTGATTATATACTCATAAATTTGGTTTTACATTTAGGTAAATGATTCCTAACTATAGTTGTCATTTATATTATTATTTAAATTTTTAATATTTTAATCTTTCAAAGACTTTCTGTGCGTCTTTAACATTAACAATGAGAAATGAAATATTCAAACCCACAATATAGACAAAAGCCCCTCATTATCATTTATACTGTTGCTTAAATCTTCCTGGGTAATAGGCGATATTTCAGAGATAAAGAGAAATTGGTTGTTACAGATCAATATGTAAACCAGAACATTCACTATCAATTTTTCTTCTACAACTTCCTCAACCCCAGGTTTTAGGAAAACATCCATATTAAATATCAACTTTCTCTGTTTAAAGCCACAAATATGAAAATGCAGTCAACCAACTGTAGTTTAAAATCACACATAGAATACCTTATCCAGTCATATGGGGAATTTTTATTTAATTTTCTAACATTTTCTTGAAGTAATCTTCACATGTGTTTTAATAAATGTAAACATTAACTGTTGCTATTATCCTAGTTTTGTTTTAAAAGAATTATACCTACAAATAGTTCACATGCAGCAAGAAACCTAATATTTATATTTTATTATAAATATTATGAATATCTCTCTTAGAGAAAGAAACTGTTTAAATAATCTGCTTTTCACATAGAAAATCTTGCTTTTAAATCAGAAACTATAGTTTTTTTTGTTTTAACTTTTCTTCATATTAGAGACAAATTTTACTGGTAAAGTAGAATAGTGCCTTTTAGCTATAGTTAATAAAACTTTTTTTTTTTTTGCAAAGGGGAAAAATTATGGAAGCTGTAAATAAGTAATGATTGCCAAAGATCAGAGGAATTTTACATAAGACCAAAGCAATTTAATCTGGTGCTTTGATACAAATTTGTAAATAATTCAGCACAATGATAATAATGGCACCATGAGAATTCCCAACAACTGATTTGCCCTCCAACATATTAGAAGATGATTATAAATGGAATAGTTTTAGGTCATGAATTAATATCTGATCCTTTTCTAGATGCAAGGTGAAGTGTGTTCTTTTAAATAATTGCTACCCAATCTCTTTAGTGTAAATACAAAAAATGTTAAGACACTGGTCCTCTGTGTAGTAGAATCCACTCAGCCAGAGGCAGAATAGCATGACTGCTTTCTTGACTCTAAAATTCAAATTAGTTGGTTTATTAAAAAGATTATTTCACTCTCTTTTCTATCTACATTTTCCTAATCTTCTTATTTATATGGTTCAGATCTGATTTGGAAAGCCCTGATTCTCTACTAGCATGAATCAGGCTCTGCTCCTTGGATCAGTTTCGCCTTGCTTCTAAATGATTTCATTCTAATTAGGGTAGCTTTTGTTTTTCAGGAGCTTAGATTATCCCATGAAAACCTGGATTCTAATCTCAACGATCTCCTCCATTTCTGAAATACTCTGAACATACTGCTCTCTAAATGACTTCTATGAAGAAAAGTCCCAACCCTTCCCTTTTGTCCACCCAGCCATAGGATTACTGACTGTTCTGTGGCCCCTGCTTGTGTCAAAATACCCTGTCCATTCTTGTGTAAACGGAACATCCTTTCTGCTTTACATCATGAGGAAACACCTGCTCATTCTTCATCTCCTTTAATTCTCTTCCCTCTAAAAATGTCCTTATTCTAGCCTTACAGACCTCCTGACTCCCTCTGTAAGCCATCACTTTCACTGTTTTGTGAATATTCTTTTAAATATCCATATTCCCAAATACACTGTGGTTTCTTAAGGTAAGAATCCTGTTTGGTCTTTGTATCTCCACAAACAAAGAGTTTTACATTCTGATTTCTTAATACATGCCTAGTTAAAAAGACGGTAAGTACTTAATAAGACAAGGTCATATTAATTAAAAGAAAACTAAGGGACATATGATTGAGGTTACAGTGTCAGTCTTATTATTAATTTAGTACCCTTATATAAATCACTTCATCTTACTAAGCCTCTTCAGTCAACTATCAGTAATAAAGCAAGCATTGTCTAACTGACTGAACTAGTTTTATAATCACATGGAATAAGAATTCAAATCAAATTACACAAGTGCAGTATATATTATTAATTAAAACTATATACAAATATGATCCACACCATAAAATTTTATAATTTTGTCAATTAAAAGGTTTCTAAAAAGCTGAATATGTATGACTATTTTAAAACTGCCAAGAGACATTCAATTATAAAGGATTATTATGTCATCAACCACCTCAACTCAATAAACTATCAAAAAAATTCCTTTCTTGATCTTTTTTCTTAAGAATCTACATGGCAAAGTCAGATTTAAAGCTCCAGCTAACAGATGAGTCGATAATAATAGTAATAGTTTCCTAAATATCAAAATGCCCTTTGTGGTGTACATTACAGCTGGGTCAGTTAACTTTGTTCTGTTCTTTATTGAGAAAACATCTGTACGACATGAAATTGAGCTTTGAAAACACCTGAGTTTACATTATTAATGAGCCATATACCACTGACGTTTTAGTATGGTTTTTGTTAATCTTACATATTTAACTCCAAAGAATATGCCCTCTATAATAAAATGATACTTCATTTTTATAAAAAGCTGAAGAATGGAATAACTGAACATGGTCTGTTCGATTGTCTCACACTAGCTAGTGGAGCTTTCAAAACTCCACAACAGACCTCGTCATTTAACAGCAGGCAGGGCAAAGGATCAGAATGCCAAGTGCCCAGGAGGTCCAGCCAGAAGACATTCGTGTCTTCGGGTGTAAGACTTGCTGTGTTGACTAATCATGTCATGTGTTTGCAATTAAAATAGAACTGCTTAAACCCTGCCAGTGTGAGCTTCCCAATAGTTCATATGTGGCCTGACAATTCTAAACAGCATCTCAGTGGTGCTTTATATTGAGATTTATTACAAAGATAAATTTCAGACCAGAATTTATACTGGGAATACAGATATAGTGAAACAAACTAGGCATTTTTAACTGTTTTTATTAGAAACCGCCAAAATAATATTAATAGCTTGAACAAAAACGATAACTATGGAGTTATGTAAGTCCACATTTTCTGATACAAAACTAAAATATATATGCTTGGAGGTAATGATTTTTCTCAGATACAGAATATTATTCAATTTTAGAAATCTTTCATGGTCACTTTATCTCTCATAAGAGAAATCATTCTCATAATGCTATTTAAGATGAAAATATTTTTTAAAAACCTGAAAACACTTTAAATTTAGGAAATTTAAAAACATATGTCTACAAGTTTAGATATATAGATAAATAACTATGGGTGTACACAGTTTTAAGTAGAGACATAATTATGCACTATTACAAAATGAATACATAACTTCAAAGATAGAATTAAGCTCCAAGCTTCATCTCTCCTAACACTCTCCAGACTCTCAAAACCCATGTGATTTTCCTACAGGGCCTCCTCACTTACCCTGAGCTCTCTGTCTCCATTTCAATTGCACTCCTTTATTCAAAGTAGAAAACACTTTCTGATACATTCTGGGTATTCGTTTTCTCTAGTAGTGTTAAACTAATGATGGATTATAGCCCTAGAAGAGCCTCATTGCTCTTGACTCTGTCTGAAAGCCTACTCAACCTTTACTTCCTTCTCCTTGAAAACTTTTATAATTTTGTAGATTTTCTAAATTCCCAGATGTAGTTCCTAAAAATTATTGCATGACCATCTTACCCACGACATAAGAAATACATCTGGCAGAAAATAACTTTTCTTTTCAATTTTTCTGACGTGTTACAAGATCTAAATTATAACCATAAACTGCTTCATTGTGTATATTTTTCATTGTGTTCTTTCTGTTGATGGTCCAAGAAAACTCAAGGCTATTTACTTTAAATTTACTTGAAGATAACCGATCAATGCATATTTTCATATAATAATCAAATATTTTAATCAAAGCACTGTCTACTAAAAGAAACAAGGGAAAGATAGTTATAAAACAACAAATTTAAAACAGTGAGTGAATAAAATTGCAATTTTTTCTTTGAACTTGATGCATGGTTCGCACAGATTTTATTTTCCTATTTAGGAATTGCTTAAATTAAAGTCAAGCCAAATTCTTCTCTTTGAGATGAAAATTACATTGTGGGGTGAAAGCTTGGGATATATCCAACTGATAGAATACAGGCTTTTGTGTACTATGAACAAAGAATTGCAAATGTACACCCAATGGGGAAAGCAAAAGCAGCAACATTTATTGAAGTTAATGGGAAAATGAGCTCAGGGTAGATTGTGCCAGCAGAAACAAAAATGTGACATGAACAGAAAAATGGTGCTGGGATGACAGGAAAAGCAAAAAAGCAAAAAGCTTTTTTTCACAGATTCATCAGTCTTTCAGATTTCCAAGGAGGTGCACTCCAGCCCCAGTGCTTCTCACTGGGTCTGTAGGTAAGATTAAAAGGAATGCTGAACAGAGTGCTGAGTCATCCTGAGTCAGGGGCTTTCGACAAGTATTCTTGCTCTAGAGTTCAGTCTAATTAAGTTACTTGCAACAGTGGAAGGAGGATTGCTCTGGGATGTTGCCTAAACTAAAGTAGGTAGAGGGGAGCAAATTCCTCAGTCCCCATTGTGCTGCTTGTTCTATAGGAGACTGCATATGAAATATATTCTGTGTTTATTTTAAAGAGCATCTTTTACACAGGATGTGTGTATATGCACATATGGCACAATACAACAGAACCGGAAGTAGATAAGCACAGGAATCATGCCTTCCAATTTTATACAGTCCACAGGTAGGAATCATTAGTGCCTGGTTGTGGATGGGTAAGGACAGTGGGTCCTTCTTTTTCTTCTCTAATGGTTCTTTCCATCTTGAACAAGTTCTCCAGACATAATCTTTCATTTTTCTCAGTCACCTTACTTCCCCCTCTGTAGGGGAGAATGAGTGTTTTAACATGACTGGCTAGTTCCCGAGGAAGAGCCAGCATAGGCCTACCCTTTATCTTTTCTCTCTTCCCTGTAAAGAGGAGGCATATTCTTCTCTGTTCTTGCATCATCATGGTGGAAGCTTCATGAGAATTGGCTAGACAAATTTCTTCAGGTTTGTGGTTTAATATTAGGATGCTCAGTTGCCTGCAGATATAGACTACATCTCCCTTTACCTCTCATCTGCTTTGTGTATTTGCTTTTTTTTCCCTAAGTACCTAAGACCCATATGTAGAAATGAAGAGTGCTATAAAATTTACTTCAGAGGTCATTGCTACAATAACTGAAACAGCCTTCCATTGTTTTTCAAGTGAACTATTTATCATTCTGCAGCTGACATTATTAGCTTCCACCACTATTTTTACCCTGAAATGTAGAAGTTTCATAGGGAACACCTCTCTCAACATTTTTGGATACACACAATACACTAATTCTGGGCATATTGCTTGGAAACTCATTAACAGTTAAGAATTTAGAGAAAAAGAATGATCCTACTGACAACTTGTGATGGCACTTGAAAACAATAAATTAACAGAATAGAGAAACAGCACTGGATGGAGAATGAGAGATCATGTTTCCAGGGCTAATGTTGCTACAAGAGTGAGACCCTGAATGGTTCATCTAACTGTTCTAGACCTCTCTGATTTCTGCCAGTGTTTTATAATTCAATATTAGAGAACTGCACGTGATGGGTTTTAAGTATTTACTCACACCTCATCCAAATATGTTGAGCAAAAATATGTGTGTGTGTACAGTGGACCCTTGAGTTACCACTGCCCTGACATATGAATAACTTAGGTTATGACTGGAATTTTAGTTTTAACTTATGAACAAAGTCTTGAGTTATGACCTGAATGTCAGTTGCTTGAACTTCCAGATGGACTCAGATAAAGATTTAACCCTCAAAGAGTTCTGGAAGGAATGTTTTAACATCCTTTCCTCTGTGGGGTTAACTGAGAAATCCTGGGCCAGTGTCTTTCGAAGGACACTGAGATCTGCCTGTATAGAGGAGAGAGACTTTGAACACTGTGTAGAGGAACCCAAGTCTTCAATTGACAAACTTGAGAAACAACCAGCCCTCACAAAAGAATTAAGTTCATAAGTCAAGATTCCAATGTATATACCTATTGTAACATTTATTCACTCTTTCCAGATGTATTTAGCATGATTATATATCTCTATAGATGCACACACACATCATGTCTCTAGGCTATAACGTCTTATGTGTATATTTCAAAATGGAATTATAAAAATTTATTCATATTAAAAATCAAAATTATTTTGTTATGGAAAAATAAAAACCATCCACTTGATACACACATAACCCCCCCACACACACACACACACACACACACACGCATACACACACACGTGCACACACACAAAATCACCCATAGTCAATTAAAATTTTGGTGCATATCCTGTCAGATCTCTCTTCTCTCCCTTTCTCTCTCTCTCTCTGAACATAGAGTTCTTTCTGAACTCTCATTCTTTGACTTTCTATCTATATAATTTATAATTATTTTATATCATGTAAACATTATTTAATATAGATTCCAAAAAAAGTGCTATTATTAGATTAGGATAGTGATAGTTATTTTAAAGACTGTCTCTTAGAGTTTTATTTGAATTGAATTATCTCCTGTATAGTACTATTTAAATTATCTTCTGTTGTTTGAAAAAGTATTCTTTACAGTTCATAGTGCTGAAATGGGGGATATTAAGACACTATGGCAAGAGGAGTAAAGTTGGAATAGATAAAGCCTTAGTTGTATTCTTGGTCAAACACAAATGAGGTTTGCGAACATTGGCACATCTGAATCTCCAGTTTACTCTTCTGTACAAACATTAAATTTGTAAGAACATCTCAAACTATCTTATTCTGCTTTGAAAGTAAATGAGGTGACATTTGTGAATACATATTATTAAACAAAGACTATAAATTGGTGTTGTTTTAATAACAAGTTACTCTGTATTTGAAAGCAAAAAAATTGTTTGTTGAAAAAAATTCCTTTACATGTTGTTCTAAAGGTAAATACAGTAAGCATTATAGAGTAATGGACTTAATTCTTCCTTTTTTTGAAATACAATGACTTTCAAAGTAGATTGAAAAGAATTTGAGCCAATATGAATAACTAGACTGCAGAAACAAGACTATTATGCTCTATGAGATCTTTTCTAGAGATTGTACTCTAAAACTTACAACTTATTTTCCAGTCAGAGTGATTGGTTATAAATATTTGCAAATTATTTGATTAGATATAATTCTCTGTTCATGCAGAGGCTTATAACATAATCACTATCCAATTTAAAAGACCAATGAATTCAAGTTACAAGCGGGGCCTCTTCCTCTGAGATGCTATAGATAAATTTAATCTATTTTCTAATATTACATTTTCATTTGCATTTAGAAGTAAGAAATACTTAAAAGCTACAATTTTACTATTAATCTTTATTAAGTGCCCTATGATTTTTTTCCCCTTGTGAATTTACAAAGAACCTGTTGTGTAAATATTTTCTCTGGAAATGCATTTCAATATAATCCTACATGAATTACAAGAGATTTATTGTCATGTAAACCTATGATGCAAGCACAGATTTCAGAGATAAACATCATTTCTTGGGTGGTTATTTTCACTGTGACATTTTATATACATGAGTGGACAAACTCAAGTCATTTCCAGGAATCCATAAAGAATTATCCTGTCATATGTTTTAAAGTTTTAAACTAAGTTCATGATGTGTTTAACGTTTGGAATGGAGGATACAGGAGATTAATTATAACACCAAACTCCAAAGTTTTGAATGGATATCTTTGAGATTGCAGTGCTAACATTTGTTATGATTTACTAATACTTTAATAAACCTGATTATGATTTACTAATACTTTAATAAACCTGATTTTACTTTTTAATAGAAAGTATGATCAGCTTACAATTAAAAATATATGTTATTTATATTTAGAGTTCATTAGATAGTTTGAATTTGTTTTTTTCACTGCTTATTAACACCTCCTCTTTAGAATAGAAAGAGAACAGCTTCAGGTCAATCACATTTGAGGTGAATGTGATATGCGGCACGTATTTCCTACTCCATTGCTAACCCTGTCCTTTTGTCTGATCGGGCTGCCACCCTTAACATTTTATGAGAGGTTCATCAAAAGCTACCTGCTCAGCCAAAGGAGATAGAATTAAGGGTGGAAAAAGTCAAATTATTGATCAAAGAGAAAACTATAAGAAAAACAATTACATGAATATGGGTTGATCTTTTGATGCCTTGGGACTTTCCAGTACATTGCACATACTCACAGGATCACGGAGGATATGCTCAAAATAAGCCACTGAATGAACAGGACCTGCCCTTTCTGACCAGTTCAAGCTTCAGAGAAATCTCTTCTAGCAGGTAGATCACATCCATATGACTCCTAAGTAAAAATTTTTATCATCAACCCCAAAATTGAGAATAAAAAAAATTTTTCCACTTTTGGGGGGTGGTGGTAAGAAAAGCAAGGCAAGAAAGAACTAGACAAATAGACAGTGAGGAAGGGGAAAGGCAAATGCTAAAGTTTTGGTGTTTTGAATTATTTTTCCCCTGGCTGCCATCTCTTCCTATTTCCACCCCATGCCCCTCTTTCCTCCTTCACCCCATACATTTGGAGCTGAGTTCATGAAGGTGTTACAACAATTCAGACATATCAAAGCCAGAACATTGTGCTCTCTCTATCATGTTTGAAAGATCATCTTTTAGACCAACAGCCTGAGACATAGATGCTTCTAACAATACTTGGAAAGGGGCATGGGTGGGAAAAGGAGATGTTTTTGTAGTTTTACTTGGGGAAACCTTCATTCTGGTGGACGTTGATTGGACCTAGACACAATTGAATGAAGCAGAGGAGATGATCTAGTGAGAATTTTAGAAGTTTTGAAGGTTCTTTTGATGGTTGGAAATTTAGATTGATGGAAGGCAAAAATCTTCATTACTTGCAGGTTCAAACCATAGAAGACTACCACACAGAGTCACATGGGGGAATGCACAGGGTAATAACAAGCTGAGTGATCTAACTAACATTGTGGTCTCTAAGGCATAGGGTCTGTCCCAATTGTTTGTACTTAGCACAAGGGCAACTAGGGCAGGAACGTAGTGACTTGGAAAATAAACCTTCATACAGGAATTGCTTATGGATTGTACTTAATCAATTCCTTAAGATAGGGAACTAAGAAACTTTTTGCCAGGGCCTCAAAATTTGATTAAGTCAGCACTTCAAAAACAAAACAAATGCATTATTATTAACACTTTAAGGCCTTAGCATCAGCTTTCAGTTTGATCATTTAACTATTTTCAACCTTGTACTTTAATAAATTGGAGAACACAGCAAAATGAATAGGTTCCTAGATGCATATTAATTACCAGAACTGACCAAGAAGTTATAAAAACCCAAATAATCTAATAACAAGCAATGACATTGAAGCAGTAATAATAATAATAATAATAAAATAACCTATCAACTGAGAAAATCCCAAGACTTGTTGCATTCACTGCTGAATTCTTCAAGAACTTCAGGGAAGATCTAGTGAAAATTCTCCTCAAACTCTTTATTAAAATTGTAAGGGAAGGAGTATTCCCACAGTAATTCCTGGAAGCTAGCATTACACTGATTCCAAAACTAGAGGTGGACACAGCTAAAAAGATCTACAGGCAAATCTCTTTATTAAACATAGACATAAAAATCCTCAACAAGACTGGCAAACAGAATACAACAAATTGTCAAAAAGATCACACATCATTACCAAGTATGCTAAATCCCAAAGATGGCTCAACATATGCAAATCAATAAATACAATATATCACATAAACAGGACAAAAATCACATAATCACCTTAATAGACACAGGAAAAGCCTTTGTCAAAATTCAACATCCATTCCTGATAAAACCCTGAAGAAAACAGGGATAGAAGGGCCTTATCTCAATCTGATAAGAGGCATTTGTAACAAATCTACACCTGAGATCATAGTAAATGAGGAAAAGCTGAAAGTTTTCCATTCAAAATCAGGAGCAAGATAAGGATGTCCATTATCTCCACTCTTGTTCACTCAGAACACTAGCCAGAGCAATCAGGAAAGAAGAAGAAATAAAAGAGACGTGCACAAAAGCAAGAAGTCAAATTATCATTATTTGCATATGACATGATCCTCTAAGTAGAAGACAAAAAATTTTACCAAAAGGCTCCTAGAATTAATAAGCAAATTTAGCAATATGGCAGAATACAAAATCAACACACAAAGTTCAATAGCATTCCTGTACACCAATACTGAACACATTGAGAAATAAATTAGGAAATCAGTGTCATTCACAATAGCATTGGGAACATATAAATACTTAAGAATTAACCTAACCAAGGAAGTAAAAAACCTCAACAATGAAAATTCTAGTACTCCGAAAAAGATCAGACACTATCAGATAATGCAAAAACATTCCCTGTTCCTAGGTAGGAAGAACTAATACCTTTAAAATGGTCATACTTTCAAAATGGATATAAAGATTAATGCAATCTCAATCAAAGCACTAATAGCATTCCTCATAGAAGAAGAGAAGATAATACTAAAATTCATATAAAATCAGAAGAGACCCAGAATAGCCATAGCAATCCTGGGTAATAAGAACAAAGCAAGAGGCATCACAATCCTAGACTTCAAGTTATATTACAAAGCTACAGTCATAAAAACAACATGATACTGACAAAAAAAAACAGACATGTGGATCAATGCAACAGAATAGAGGATGAGAAATAACTCAGACAATTCAGTTATCTGATTTTTGGCAAAGTGACCAAAAACATACACTGGAGGAAAAGGTACCGCATTAGCAGATGATGCTGGGAAAATGGCTATCCACCTGCGGAAGATTGAACCTACACCCATATCTCTTACCATGTACTAAACTAAAAAGGGAATGGATGAAAGATCTAAATGTTAACACAGAAGCACTGAATCTTCTGGAAGACAAAATAGGCAAAACTCTGATGACATATGAGTGGCAAGGCCTTTTTAAACAGAATCCCAATTGCACAAGAAATAGCATCAGATATCAGGAAATGAGATCATATCAAATTAAAAAGGTTCTGCACAGTACAGGAAACAGCCAACAGATAGAAGAGGCAATGTACAGAAAGGAAAAAAATTGCCAGCTCTACCTTGGACAGAGGACTAATATCTAGCATATATAAAGAACTAAAATATCTTCCCAAATAATCCAATCAAAAAATGGGCAAATGAAATTAATAGACACTTCCCAGAAGAAGAAGTATAAATGGCCAATAAATACATGAAAAACATTGAAAATCCCTGACCATTGAGAAATGCAATTTGAAATAACACTGAGATTCTACCTCATTCCTGAAAGAATGGCTATCATGAAGAAGTAAAATAATAACAAATGCTGGCAAGGCTATGGGGAACAAGGAACCCTTTTGCATGGTGTGGGTATGTAAACTACTAGTACAACCACTATGGAGATCAGTAGAGAGATTCCTGAAAAAATAACCTAAATTCCATTCAACCCAGGTATTCCCCTTCTAGGTATCTTTCCAAATATTTAAAGACATCATATTACAGCAATAAAGCATTCACATGTTTATAGTATTATAACTCATCACATTAAATCTTAGAAGTGGCTTATAGTTTGATCAACAGATAAATAAAATAATAAAATGTGGTTTATATACACAATGGATACTACTCTGCTATAAAGAAATACAAATTTGAATCATTTGTAGGAAAATGCACATTGAGACTACAATATTAAGTGAAATAAATCAGACATACAAGTATAAATATTGGATATTTTCTCTTACGCGAAAAACTCGAAAATAAATTGAGTAAAACAAAAGAGAGATAATGAGAAACAGGAATATAGACCTTTTGTAAAAGGGAAGGGCACCAAGAGATAGAGGTAGAAGGCAGGAAGTGGGGAGAAGTAGATGTAAAAGGATCAACATGTTATTATGTACATGTAGAAACTCCCCCAATGAATGTAATCATTATGTATTGCAAACTTGTAGTAATAAAAATGTCTTTCTTCCTTTAGTTAAATGAAACAAATTATTAGATTTTCTACTAATGTATTAATATTGACTCCATTAAATTCAATTTAACAATTTTAATTATATTTTTAATTCACTGAAAGATCCATATTATAAATTGTTAATATCTTATTTATGAAATTTTACATGTAAGTTCATTAATCACATTGTCTCAATTTTCTTTGTATTATTCTCAAACGATTTTCATATAAAGAAAATTTAGTATTATAAGATATATGAGTTTCTGCTTTCTGAAACACTTTGTAAAGAATTTATTGTTGAGTATTTTGTAGAAATCTTCTGTCAGATGACAGATACAGTATTTACTTTGTGAATCAACTGAATATTTAATTCAATTTGTTTGTTGATGATAGAAAATTTTTGGTATGAAACTTCTTCATTACTCAGTTTCAGGTATGATTACAAAAAAATTTTTGTTACGAAATTTTTTATGAATCAATTTCAGTTATTTGCAATTATTTACAGTTTTTTCTTTTTTCTGAGTCATTGTTTCTTTTAAAGAAAGATATGCCATTTATATTTAATCTCAGCTGCTACTGTAATTATGTAATTAGTTTTTCTTAAACTTCTTTCCCACACTCCACTTTGTCTGCCTCTCTCTTATTTTCTTAATCAATCTTTACAGTCAATTATTAACTTTACTATGTAGGGAAGAACTAAATGTATTACCTTTACTTCACTCGCTGAAAGTTTCATCACTGAAACTCCCTATAATGAAAGATAGATTAACACAAAACTTTATAAATTTACAGAAGGCTTAAGAAAAAAGACCCAAAGAAACATGGGAAATGTGCAGTGTGACTGGAGGACCGAAGGGTGCCAGCTATTGGTAATTAGCAAGGCCTGTCTAGATTCTTTCCAGTGTCCTCATATGACTTTCTTTTCCTTTATGTAAAGGGAATACTCCTTTGGAATAAATTTTTATGACCTGCTTTGTAGGAAGGGCAGAGAATTATGGCCTGTTTCAGAGGGGATCGCCATGGAGAATGGTCGGGGAGACCTTCTTACCATCTTTTTCAACAGCTAAGTTGCCATATTTGGAGGTAGTGAGTACTAAACTCCCCTCTATTTCAAATAATTAGTTGTTGCTAACTTTCACTTCTAAAGGA
Organism: Heterocephalus glaber; assembly: GCF_053883595.1. Lineage (NCBI taxonomy): Eukaryota > Metazoa > Chordata > Mammalia > Rodentia > Bathyergidae > Heterocephalus > Heterocephalus glaber. Next base: position 15,977,140 of record NW_028258156.1, on the reverse strand, counting down.
TTAGTCATTTCAAAAAATTTACTTTGGTGTGTGCATTCTCAAGTATATCTTTATTATTTATTTATTTATTTCTGCTCTTTCTTTTTTCTAGTCACTTATTCAGGTATATGAATAAAAATTCCTAGTATGCAAATTATACTTAACTCCTTTCAGGCTTTTGATAAGTATGCTTACCTTATTAATTTTTCTTTTAGCTTTTCTCTTAATTCTAGCATGACTCATTGATGGATATGAATGTTACTGAATGCCTCAAGTTATAATTAATATTTTTACTGCAATTCAAAGCTCTGAATTTTCCAGTACCTATTAGGATTTCTTAGTCAATTTAAATTAGAGATGTGTTTTTAAATGAATGAGAAATTTATTACATACTATAATATTATTTACAAAAGATTTGACCAGCTTCAGGCTGAGTCTTAATCAGGACCTGTGCTTAAAACATTTTTCAGGTTGGAAATAAGCAATAGTAACATATTTTTCTTCAGAATTTCTGGATTCTCCCTTTCTCTTCATCTATATTTTCAAGTCAGCCCATTTTTTTTCCTACACTTATTTCTTTGTCCTAGCACTTGGTTAAATGCAAAAAATAGCAACCAGTAGGTTCACTAGTAGTATTTCTAGGTGCTATATGATTCTTCTCTGGTATTTTCATACTGGAGAGAGTAATACTTATGGTAGAAGGAAAGAACCATGGGAGTGTAGGGTGAAGGCTATTAAAGGTGACCTCACCTCCAGGCAAATTACTTTGAACCAAGAAAAGTAATTAGTTTGATATCAGCTGGCTGAGAAATACATGCACAGTGTTTTTATGTAGACTCATATTCTTTGTTTTTAAAGTACAGTTTAGTTAATTTATATTCATTGTGATGCTTCTATATTTGGACAATTTTGATTATTCTCTTCTAATATCTGGTATCTGTTGTAGTATATGTTAAGAAATGAGATCATTCAATTATTCAAATAATTTTTCTCTAGGCTAGAGAGGTACCCCTTACCCTCAAATCAAGGAAATGAGAAAAAATGTTTTAAAACTGGAAACAATTAAGTTAATTTTGAAATTTAGAGATATATTTCCCAATTCATAATGATACTAATTCTTTGACCCTATGAAAAAAAAAATTCGAAAAAACCTGATTCAAAATCAGCCATTCCTTGTATATTTGAAAAGAAAGTGATTTTCACAAGTTCTAAGGTTGAACACTTATCAGAAAACCCTTTTTATTTCTTTGCTCTAGTACCTTCCTTCGTTCTTTTCATATAATGAACATCTAAACAATTGTGTACAGGTTCCTGCTGAATCAGCAAATTTAAACTTTTTTTTTTTTTCCCCAAATGGTGCTACTTTTAAGTCCACAGATTCATTGCCCCCACCCATACAACTATAATAAAAGTCTCACTGGTCAAGTGGGTAAAGCATCTGTATGGTTTATATCTGGATGTCTCCCAGTTTCATTTGCATACAGGTGGCTCTTGAGGGGTGATTGTATCATGTGGGCACTATACTCATTGGCGGCTTGTTCACTGTTGAGTTTAGAGCTCCATATGACATAAAGTGGAGGGTCTGGTCAGAAGAGGCAGGTTACTGGGGCCTGACCTGGAAGGGTGTATCACCCTTCCTGGCTCCTTGCTGTCTCTCTGCTTCCTGGCTGACATTAGGTGAGTAGCTTTGTCTGCTAGAACCTTCCACCATGCTACCTCTCCCGGCAGCCAGCTGACCATCCAAGGACTGCAACTTCTAAAACACAATCTCAAATAAACTTCTGTTCCTTTAAATTTGGGGGACTGAGTATTCTGTTTCATTGATGAGAAAAATGAGCAAGATAGGCTCTAAGTTAAGATTGCCAGAAGTTGTTTCTACAATGATTATTCAGTAAAGAATATGACTGAAATATTTTATAAAATGGAAATTTCTTTATATAAACTAGGAAGCCTTTCATATATTTTAGGGCATATTCCAAAGGAGGTTAAAAAAAAAAAACAGTGTAAGAAATGACCATTTATTAGTACACACTGTATGCCTTATTTAATGCTACTAGTCTATATTCATTTCATTTAGTACTTACAATGTTAGTTAATATCAATAGTCATTGAATATTGAAAGCATTTCAGAGTCTGCTATTATAGCCATTCCACAGATAGCATATTCAGCTATCATTGAATTTAAAAAGCTGATAAAATACTCTAGTAGAGTTTTAAAGCAGTTTGAAATATTTTTTTCTTAAATTCTTTTATTGGTACATTTTAGGTATACAATACATTTACATTTATCTTTGGGTGCTTGTATCTGTACATGGTGTATCTTGGTTCTTATTTTTCCCCATTACCTGTGCCCGCTTCACCGCTCGGAAAAATTATGAGAAAAGAAAAAAAAATTGGAAACGAAGTATGTAAATAGGGAAGGGTTTAGCAGTTTGAAATATTAAAGATATCATTTTGTATTAGTTGTTACTACTGTTATTCATTCATTTTGGTTTTGTATAGACATGGTAGCTGTTGTGTTTGTGTTTAGATGTCCCCCCAAATCCTCATGGAGTCATAATTGGGACTATTTTGGAGGTGGCTGGATCTAGAATGTGTGATGCTGGGATTAATTCATGGTGCAGTGCTATGATTAGGGGAACTAGGATTAAGGGTGTGAGTGCTACCAGCCCTAAGTAGGCTAGATAAGACAAAAGGGGCAGGAAGAACCTTCCAAGGTCCTTCATTGCTTTGGTGTCTTCAGCCCACCATGAACTGTTCTTCTCTGTGATGCTGCTCTTCATTGGAGCCAGCTGACTATGGACTGAAACCTCTACAAACTGAGCTAAATAAACCTTTCTTCCTTTAACTTTGGGTGTCAGGTATTTTGTCTTAGTAATGAGAAAAGTAACTAAGACAGTAGCTGAAACCTTAGAAATGACGTATGATCCTCTTACAAGCAAAATCTTCACAAAGTAGACTTTTGAGTTGGACCAAATGTAGGTAACTTGCTCTTCTCTTTTTTTAATACTTAAATTAGTTTACTGGTACATTTTAGGTATACAACACATTTACATTTCTCATTGGGAACTTGTACCTTTACATGATGCATCCTGGTTCTTATTTTTTCCCCATTCCTAGCCCTCCCTTCATGCCCTCCACCCTTCCCTATTTACAAAGACTTTATTTCCATTTTTCCATTTCTCGTCACTTTTCCTTTCCCTTCTTTCCTTTCCCCTGCCCCTCCCACTACCCTATCCCTTTGGACCTTTTCTTCCTATTTTGCATTATTGATTATTCATTCTAATCATTGGTACATTTTAGATATACAATATAATGGCATTCATCATTGGAAATTTGCACCTTTACATAATCTCTCTTGGATCTTATTTTTCCCCCTTCACCTGCCCTCCTTTCAACCCCATCATCCCTCCCTATTTACAAATATTTTGTTTCCATTTTCCCATTTTCTCATATTAATTCCATTGCCTTCTTTCCTTTCCCCATTCCTCCCACTTCCCCTTCCCCTTTGCCCCTTTTCTTCCGATTTCACATTATCTATTATACCTTTTAGTCCTTATTTACACTTTCAGTTTCTCATACCAGAGAAACTATTTGGTATTTATACATGGGTGTCCTATTTATTTTACTTAAGAGTATCGCCTCAATGTGGATCCATTTAGCTATAAATGTCTCTAATTTCTCATTTTTTAAGGCTGAGTAGTACTCCATTTCATTAAAAAACCACATTTTCTTTATCCAGTCTCCAGTTGATGGGCATTTGGGCTGTTTCCAAGTTTTACCTATTACAAATTGTACTGTTATGAACATGGGTACACACATATCACTGTGGTATGATTCTTTTAATTATTTGGGGAAGATACCGCGGGGTCAAATGGGACTTCCAGTCCTAGTTCTTTGAGATATCTCCATACTGATTTCCACAGTGCTTTCACCAGTCTACACTCCCACCAGCAGTGGAGCAGGGTTCCTCTTTCCCCACAGCCCCGCCAGCATTTGTCATTGGTTTATTTCATGATAGCAGCCATTCTTTCTGGAGTGAAGTGGAATCTCAGCTTTGTTTTCATTTGGATCTCTCAAATGACCAGTGATGTTGAACATTTTTTCATGTATTTATTTGCTGTTTCTACTTCTTTGTCTGAGAAATGTCTGTTCATTTCAGATGCCCATTTTTGGATTGGGTCTTTAAATTTTAGAGGTGTGATCTTTTTAAATTCTTTATAGATTTGAGATAGTAGACCTTTGTTTGAGGAAAAGCAGGTAAAGACTTTTTCCCACATTGTGGGTTGTCTCTTCACACTGGTGGTGGTTTCTCTTGATGTGCAGAAACTTTTTAATAATAAGAGATCCCACTTGTTAATTGTTTCTGCTACTTTATGGGCAACTGAGGTTTTGTTCATAAAATCTTTTCCTACACCAATGTCTTCAAGAGTTCTACCTAACCTCTGTTCCAGCTGGTTCACTGATTCCATTTTAATATTTACATCTTTAATTCATCTCAATTTTAGTTTAGTGCATGGTGAGAGATATAGGTCTAGTTTTAATCTTTGGCAAGTTGAAACCCAATTTTTCCAGCACCATTTATTAAAGAGGCTATCTTTCTTCCAGTGAGGGTGTTTGGCTCCTTTATCAAAGATGAGATGGCTGAGTGTGTCTAGCATTGTTTCTGCATCTTCTAATCTGTTCCACTCGTCCTCAAGTCTGTTTCTTTGCCAGTATCATGCTGTTTTTATCACAGTAGCTTTGTAGTATAGTTTCAGGTTGGGGATTGTGATACCCCCTGCCATGTCTCTGTTACCTAGAATTGCCTTTGCTATTCTGGGTCTCTTCTTGTTCCAAATGAATTTTTGGATTGTTTTCTTGAGGTCTATGAAGTATGCTGCTGGGATCTCAATTGGAATTGCATTGAATCTGTATAGCAGTTTTGGAAGTATGGCCTTTTTCACTATATTGATCCTTCCTACCCAGGAGCAGGGATATCTGTCCATTTTCTGATATCATCTTCAATCTCTCTTTCTAGAGTGCTATAGTTTTCAGAGAAGAGGTCTTTGATTTCTTTCTTTAGGTTGATTCCTAGGTATTTCAGTTTTTTGGATGCTATCATGAAAGGAATTATTTGCCTGTTTCTCTCTCGGTGAGTCTGTTATTCATGTAGAGGAAAGCTATTGATTTTTGTGTTTTGACCTTGTATCTAACTACTTTACTGAATATGTTTATTATGTCTAGAAGACTCTTAGTGGAGTTCTTGGGGTCTTCTATATAGAGTATCATGTCATCTGCAAATAATGACAATTTGACTTCTTCATTTCCTATCTTTATTCCTTTTATTTCTTTCTCTTGTTTAATTGCCATGTCTAATGCTTCCAAAACTATATTGAACAAGATAATGGACATCCTTGTCTTATTCCTGATTTTAGTGTGAAGGATTTCAAGTTTTGACCATTTAGTATGTTACCAGCTGTTGGTTTTTCATAGATGGCTTTTATCAGTTTGAGGTAGAGACCATCTATTCCAATTTTTTGTAGGTTTTTTTTTTATCATAAATGCATGTTGGATTTTGTCAAATGCTTTTTCTGCATCTATGGAGATAATTATATGATTTTGTCCTTGGGTCTATTGATATAGTGTATTACATTGATTGATTTGTGTATGTTGAACCATCCCTGCATCCCTGGGATGAATCCCACTTGATCAGGGTGTATGATCTTCTTGATGATCTTCTGCATTTTATTTGCCAGTATCTTAGTAAGGATTTTTGCATCTATGTTCATTAGTAAGATTGGCCTATAGTTCTCCTTTTCAGTTGGATCTTTCTCTGCTTTGGGGATCAAGGTGATGCTTGCTTCCAGGAATGAATTTGGAAGTATTGCTTCCCTTTCAATTTCATTGAAGAGTTTAAACAGTAGTGGCAGCAGTTCCTCTCTAAATGACTTGTAGAATTCAGCAGTGAAACCATCAGGACCTGGGCTTTTCTTAGTTGGTAAGTTTTTAATTTCGTTTTCAATTTCTTTGGTTGATATTGGGTTGTTTAGAACTTTTAGGTCTTCTTCGTTCAACTTTGGTAATTCATATGTATCTAGGAATCTGTCCATTTCTTCTGTGTTTTCTATCTTACTGGCATATAGGTTCTGGAAGTAGGTATTGATGATCCTCTGGATGTCTCCTGGGTCTGTTATAATTTCACCTTTTTATTCCTAATTCATGGATTTCGGCCTTTTCTTTCCTTTTCCTGATAAGGTTGGCTAAGGGTTTGTCAATTTTGTTGATTCTTTCAAAGAACCGTCTCTTGACTTCATTGATTTTTTGTATTGTTCTCTTAGTCTGTATTGCATTGATTTCTCCTCTGAGCTTTATAATTTCCTCCCTTGTATGAGCTTTGGGGTTGTCCTGCTCTTCTTTTTCTAGAAGCTTGAGGTGCAACATCAGGTTGTTTAATTGGGCTCATTCTGTTTTCCTAATATCCATATTCACCGCTATGTATTTCCCCCATAAGACTGCATTCATTGTGTCCCATAGATTCTGATATGTTGTATTGTCATTGTCATTTAATTGAAGGAACTGTCTGATTTCTTCTTTAATTTCCTCTGTGACTCATTGGTTATTTAGAAGTGTGTTGTTCAATTTCCACGTGTTTATGAAATTCTTCCTGTCTCTTTTGCTATGAATCTCAAATTTTATCGCACTATAGTCTGATAATATACAGGGAATAACTTCAATCCTTTGCACTACTTAAACGTTCTATGCATGAGTATGTGGTCTATTTTGGAGAATGACCCATGTGCAGCTGAGAAGAATGTATATTCTCATTTTGTGGGGTGGAAGACTCTGTAAACACCTGTTAAGTTCATTTGTTCAAGAGTTTCATTGAGTTCTAGTATTTAATTACTTATTTTTTGTCTAATTAATCTATCTATTTGTGACAGTGGGGTATTGAGATCCCCCAATACAATTGTATTAGTGCATATATGACTTTTCATGTCCATTAGTATTTGTTTTATATAGTTGAGTGCACTAGTGTTTGGTGCATAGATATTTATGATTATCATCTCTTCCTGTTGGATTGTTCCCTGTACAAGGATGTAGTGTCCTTCTTTGTCTCTCTTAATCAGTGTTGGTTTGAAATCTACGTGATCTGCAAAGAGGATAGATACTCCTGCTTTTTTTCGGGTTCCTGTCACATGGAGTATTGTTTTCTACCCTTTAACTTTCAGTCTGTGAGTTTCATTTTGAATTAAGTGTGTTTCTTTATGCAACATATTGTTGGATTTTGCTTCTTGACTGATTCTGCCAGTCTAATTCTTTTGATTAGTGAATTGAGACCATTAACATTGATGGTTATAACTGAAATGTATTGACTAATCATTTTCATGACTTTTTCTTTATGTTGGGTTCTCCCCCTTTACTTTTAATTTCTTGTCATGTCAGATGGGTTCCTTCTGCTTTGTTTCCTGGGGTTGTTATCCTCAATGTCTATTCCTAGGATATTGTGTAAAATTTTTTGGAATGCTGGTTTTTTATTCTTGAAGTTCCTAAGGTACTCTTTGTCATGAAAGTATCTTATTTCTCCATCAATTTTGAAAGATAGTTTTGCAGGGTACATCAATCTGGGTTGGAGGCTGTTTTCTTTTAGGGCTTGGAATATGTCACTCCAAGCGCTTCTTGCCCTGATGGTTTGTGTTGAGAAGTCTGCTCTGATTCTGATGGGCTTTCCTTTGTATGTGATTTGTTTCTTTTCTCTGACTGCTTGGAGAACTTTGTTCTTCTGTTGAGTTTCTGGAATCTTAACAATTATATGCCTATGTGTAGATTTTTTTGTTTGTTTCTGTGGTTTTTTTTGGTACCAGGGATCAAACTCGGGACCTTATGCTTGCAAAGCAGGCATCAGAACCACTCAGCTAAATCCCTGGCACTGTAGATTTTTTTGATCACAGATATTTGGAGTCCTATATGCCCCACTTATCTGTATGTCAAGTTCTTTACCCCTGCTTGGGAAGTTTTCTGCCATTACTTCTGTGAAGAGTTTTTTTTTTGTTGTTTTCTGAACTCTCTCCTGTTTCTTCTTTGACTCCAATCAGTCTTATGTTATTCTTCTTTGCATTGTCTAGCAGCTGCTGGATTGATTTCTCATGTTCCCTTACAATTTTGTAGCAATTTTTCTTTTTCCTGTTCAGTAATTGCAATCTTATCTTCTATATCTGAAATTCTGTCCTCACTTTGGCTCATTCTGCTGTGTAGACTTTCAATGGAGTTTTTCATCTCCTGGAAATCTATTTGCATCTGTTTTATGTATTCTATTTATTTGCTATGTTTGGATTCATCATGTTCCTGAGCTCCTCTCTAGATTTATTAATCATATCTTGCACTATGAGCACAATCTCTGCTGTTGTCTGAGAAATTATTTCTGATTTCATTTTTTCCAGATCCTCTTTTGTTGCCAGTTTAGTGGGTCCAGGTGGTTGAGTATCAGAGCGTTCCATCTCATTTCCCATTGGGGTTGCTGTAGGTGATCTGAAAGTCTGGTTTTGAGACTTATTTACGTGTCTTCTCATTTTGACCCGGGGTAGGGTGTGGGGCACGGTGCTGTTGTTGCTCATGCGGCTCACCTCCTCTGAGCTGGGAGAGTTGGGACAGTGGCTCAGAAGCCCCTTCCTCTGGGCTGGGAGCAGCAGGACAGAAGGTGGCCCAAAAGCCCCTTCTTCTTTGCCAGGAACAGTGGGACGGTGGCTCAGAAGCCCCTACCTCTGGGCCAGGAGTGCCAAGACATACAGAAGCCCCAAAGCCCTTTCCTCTGGGCTGGAAGTGGTGGGACCAACTCGTTCTTCTCTTGCCTCAGCTGTCAGATCTATTTATCCCTTGTCCATGAGCTCAATTTAGAGTTCTTGGCCACCATCATCAGTGACACATTCTCTAAAATTACTTGCTATTTTTGCCTCCCCTCAGTGAGAGCTGGCCTCAGTATAGCCTTACTTCAATAACATGGAAGAACTGAAGGGTCCACTTGACTAGGAATTTTCTCCTCCACTTCTAGACTCAGGAGAATCACAGTACCATCAAGGTATGGGGTCTAGCTTATCAGCAGGTGCTAGGGAGTACAGAGCATCATACTACAGACTTATGAGAAATTTAATATCTCTATGAGACAAAGTTCTACCATTGAGAGACAGGAAACAGCATGCCAGCACTGCCCTTCCTCTTTGTTGACCTTGCTCCAAGATGAAGAGGTCCTGAAAAGTCTATAGAGGCATTCATTATGGATGAGCAAGCAGCTGTGTTATGTGCATCTGTGGCTACTGATAAAAACATTCCCTGGTTTAGTTTTCACTGCCTCATTTAATTTTTTTCTTCTCTGCTTTTGGTATATAATTATACATATCAATAATTAGCATAAAAGCTTTGCTTTAGGCTCTGTGTTTGGGAAAAGCAGAAAAAGCCAACCAGAAAAGCCATATGCCATAAGTCAAAAAGAGAGGAGAAAAGGTGGAGTGTAGATGATCGGGAATGTTGAATGTAGTAGAAAGGAATATAAAGATGAATAGCAACTGGCTGTTTAAAATATTGACAAAAAGTTCCTTAGACTTGTTTGACAGTGGCATTTTAGTGCACTACATATCATAGGAAGAAGTGATTCAATATTAAAGGACCAAATATTGCTTATATTTTTAAAAAGTGAGACTTTATATTATTCCAGAAATTCATTTTTATTCTATGAAAATCAGACTTCACAAATTTAAAAATCTTTGTGGCTCTCTTCCCTCTGAGGTAACTTTTATTTTTTCTAAACAAATGCACAAAAAGTGTTTGTTGACTGACTCAAATATATATATTATCCATATAAACATATAAGTATATAAGTAAATATTGCCACCTACGAATTAATACTTGTGTTTTCTTCAAAAGTAACAGAAACAGAGTTAAAATCTAAATTTTTTTAAAAGAAGCACATTTCTTCATTTCCAAAATGCACTGAGTACTTTGATCATTATTCAAATTTCATCCAAAATGTTCAATACTAATTAAATAATTTAATCAAAACTACTTAAAATAATACCATGGATTCTTTGATGAGAAGCATGTATGTGTTTCACTGATGCGTGTTAAGACCAGAACTAGCGACGGCCACAGCCAATGCACATGTGTTTGAGAGACTGACATGTGACGTACTGCCTTTTCTACACAGTACACATGGGTTTGCAGCTGCAGCTGTTATTTACAGATCCTGGCACTATTTATGCCTCTGCTTCGTGTTCTCTTCAGAGCCCTTGTTCTCAAACAGTCACCCATCACTGATTGCCAAATACCAGGTTGAGATGTCTGCTGCTGCAGTTTTTCCTAAACACTCCAATCTCTACTCTGTCTTTAAAGGTTCATTCTGTATGGCTTGGAACAAAATCCCTCACTAATTTCTCCTCTATTAAGAGACATTAACTCATCATGCAGCACTTGCCAGGTTATCTTGCTTTCCTCTGACCCCTACTGCATCATTCTTAATATTAAATCTGGAGTAACTATGTCTTTCCCTTACTCACTACCTCATTTAATTTTCCCCTCTGTTTTTTGCTATGTAATTGTTTGTACCTAGCAATAATTAGGATGCAATAACTATGAGTTTCCTTCATGCAGTACTTTCATAATGCACTGTTTTCAAATGCATCATTATTTTTAGTTTGAGTGTAATGTTGATAGGAGATAGTAAGGTTTTTTTTGATGTTTGTTTTATTTTTTTGTACCAAGGATTGAGTTTGGGACCTTGTGCTTGCAAGGCTAGTAAGTTTTTTTTTTTTTTTTTTTAACATGTATGGAACACGTAGCTAGGAGCCACAGCAGGAAATTACTGTGTAATATGATACTACGTTGAACTTAGCTTTTTCAACATATCATAAGAGCTAGATAAATAATGACACTTATGTATATTCACAAGGGCCAAGAACTTATATTTTGTCAAAAATTTCAGGATTTTTCTACTACTCCAGACTTCCTTTTATGTCCCATAGGTAATTTGCTTAAACAAACAAGCTATAAAGTTTATATCACTGAGATGCAAAGAAATTTGTTTGTCTTTTCTTCAATACTTATTATACAACATAAGTGTTATTTGAGGGTAAATACATGCTTTTATCTGAGTTAAGAATAATATTGTAATTTATTTTGTCTATAGTACCTGGAATTTGCACAATGAATTTTTACTAAGTATTTACCGAATATAACACTTAGAATAGCATGATAGCAATGATCAGACTTATTTAGAAAGCGAATTTAACCTCTTTGATGATCCGATTGTTAAAAAAGAAGATATTGGTCTCTCCATTAGTATGAGTCAAATCAGGACAGAGCAATCACAGAGGAATTTCAGCGGGAAGGTTTAATATAAAGAATTATTGATCATAAAAGGTGATTGGAATAATGGTTGACTAGTAAGAAGTAAGTACTGTAAAGAATATAGTTAACAACACATCAGCTAATCAGAAATTATCCCTAGCAAAAGGAACCTATTTCCAGGGCTGATGCTGTGGCCTTGCTGTAGAGGACACAGCTGAGGTTCAATGGTGACAGAGAAGTTACTGTTCACAGGACTTGGTGGACATCAAAACTGTTGGATAATGCAACAAGCATTGACCAGAGGGAGCTCACCAATGGTATTCAGCAACACAGCATTTTGAAATGGACCAGGGAGACTTCGGGATGCAGAGTGATGCTGGAGACATGGGTGCTGGAGATGTGGGTACTGGAGAAGCCACAGGAGCCAGAGGCTGGAGATGTCCTCTACACGGCAAGAGCCTGGCGCAGAAGCCAAGCTCTGCAGGGCTTGCCTGGTGAACACAAACTCTTCCTTTGAAGTCTCTCTGTTGCCTTGTACCGACAAAGCCTAAAATCATGCCCCCTAGAGTGGTAAAATTAATGGGGGCCAAATCCATTTTCCTAGAGCAGGCCAAAGGGATTAATTTGGAGTTGTGAGTCAATAAATTAATCAGTGTTCCTGGTATCATTGGAAATTATCATAAGACATTTTTGCCTTAATAGCAGAAAAGAGTTTTGGCTTTCAGTTCTTACCAAAAGACAAAACAAAACAAACAAAAACAATAGCATGCTGAGTAAAATTTCTGCTCTGTTATGTTAGTCCTGATGCAGTTTATCCTATAAAGTGGTAAAAAGGCAAGCTTATGTGATTTGGATTCCAGAAAACATATTCCTTCTTGACTGTCACCTTATTGAACCATAAATTATTTATGTAATATATAACCTTTTTCTAATAGGTTGTAGGTAGACTGAAATTAAAAAGTCTTTATAAAGTCCAGGTCTAACTCCTAACACATACTAATCCCTGTTCTAAGTGGTTATTAATGACATTAACATAGTGTTTAAGGGGTAAAATAAGAAACTTGATGCTTTAGTTATTTGCTCAAGGACATTTAAAAGCTACTTATGCTGCTTACTATTCAAATCACTCAAAATATATTTATTTTTCACTGCCAGTTGCTATATTCTAGCCCAAAATAGATTAATCTAGATTGCATTAACTCTGGGTTCCTTCATTCTCTTATAATGAAAAAGTCAGCGATGTTTCTGGATCATGGCTGTACCAGGTCGGTGAACTCTGTTGGTAACTGGCAGGCTTCAGCATACTAACAGGTCCATGTGCTCTGTGATGACACTTCTGAGGTTGATGTGTTGTTCCTTGCACTTTTGTTGCAATTGACATAAAACATGTCTCTGATATCACTGTGTTCCACAAAGTCGTATCACAACCACATTAACATTTGGTGACTTATGCTGCTTGGAAACCCTTCCAGAACAGAGCAAATTAAAATATATACAACTAATAAAATAAGTACATGCTATTATTTATGTAAGAGTTAAGTCAAATAAGCCTGGTTTTGAAAAAGAGATTTGGAGCTGAAGATGAGATTTCATAAAATTTGGTTATACTCTGAATATCTGAGTTTTATCATTTGTAAACCACAGATAACTCTGCTAACCCATGGTGTCATTGCTTTATGTATATGAAGTCACTTATGCAAAGCATTTATAGATTGGCTGTGGTGGGACAACAGATAGTTAATGACATTGTATGTGTTTTTTCTCATTTTAGTTTTTAAATGTTGAAAATTCATTTCTTTCTCCCCATGTATCTGTTGATGTAATCTATATATAATCTATATAATCATATATAATATGTGCATTGGTCAGCTTTGCAATGCTGGGAGAAAATGCCCAACACCCTCAACTTAAAAGTGAAGAGGTTTATTTGCCTCATACGTTCAGAGGTTTAGTTCACAGTCAGCTGGCTCCAAGGCAGAAACATCAGGGCAGAAGGATCTGTGGAACAAAGCTGCTAAGTTGATTGCACCTGGGGAGCAGAGCATAGAAAGAGAGACGTGCCCCTCAAAGGTGTGCTCTCAGGGACCCACCTCCCACCGGGACAGCTTCCTAAGAGCACATCAATTTACCGATGAGCATGGCATCCCATAATCCAGTCATCCCTCTAAGAGTCTCAGTCCAGTTAAACTGAAAATTATGATTAAAAGGCACAGCATATGACTTGTTATGTAGATTATTAAAAATCTCATAAACCAATGGCTGCCTATCTCTTCACTTCTTTCATTCAACACTCCCAGTCACTTATCTTTTCCGGGTGCCACACTGACCCCCTGTTTTTTCATAGACTAAATTCATTCTCCCCTCCAAAATACTCCAGGATTTTGCTTATACTGTTATTTCTTACTTCAGTGCTCACTCACCAAATAATCCCTGTGTAGCTCCCTTCTTATTATTTAGATCTAAATTCAAAGAGTTTTTGACTCTTCAAAAACTCCTGAGCACAGTAACTTCCCTAACTCTTCCTGATTCCCCAGCCACACCATATTCAGTCACTTTGCTTTATTTTCTCCATAACAGTTACTAATATGTGAAATTATCTCATTCACATAGTTACTCCCTTTTAAAATGTCCACCTCTTAAAGTAAAATATAATTTAACATTCGGTGTTGTATTTACAATCCCCAGAAGAATATGAGACATAAAATAATTGATTGTGGAAAGGATCTAAAATGAGTGGAGGAGTGGGGGACCCTTGAAACACTGTAGAATTTCCTCAAAGCTCCTGTTAAAGAAAGAGTTCATCGGCCAGCTATTGGAGCATTTGTGCCCTGTTTTGCATTTATGGGAGAAGATGAGACACAAGTGTTCACTGAAATTTCTTAGCCTACATTGCTGGAAATATGAGATATTCCCCTAAGTGAGTAGCCACCTCTCTATTAGTTGTTATTGCTGGCAATGAGCCTTCCCGATACTTAGTGGTCTAAAACAACAAAAAATTTATTACTACTCAAAATTCTATGGGTTGTCTAGGCTCATGATGTACATTAGATATGAATACAAATGAGGCTTTTATTTTCAAGGATGACGGGCAGCTGATGGTGTTCCAAAAGCTCAAACACATAAGCTTCAGCATAGGTTCCTTTTATTGATCTCCTATTGGCCAAACAAGTCCCATTATAGATCAAGAACAGTGTCTACAAGGATTTGGATATCAGGAAGTATGAATGCATGTGGCAGAAGAAAATATGATCTGTCATACTGGGTTTCTCTTGATCTTTGATATTCTAACATTGGACATAGCTACTCTTGCAATGTAGCATCTCACTGAATATGGGAAGTTAAATTCTTGCTGAAGCACGAGTTTTTATTCCCAAGTTCATGTCTCAATTCCAGGAACAAACAAGCGAACAGTGCTATATTATCTCTGTGCTTTCATTTAAGGAAATTATCAAATATGTTATATTTGCCTTGTTCATAAGTAAAACATAGCATTGATGAAATTGTATCTTTAGTGGAATTGTATTCTTAGAGAGTTAGGGTGTGAGCAAAAAGTAGAAACAAAGTAAATTTAGTGACCTTGTGTTCTCCCCTGGACAAGAATTCAGTCTCTGCTTTCCCATTTATTTCCCATATAATTATAGTAAGTAGGTGGACTGTACATTAAACTTAATACTGTTGCAGTTTGGCAGATTGTCTTTGATCAGTGTGAAGAGTCATGTTCATAATGATTAATGGTATATAGAATATTATGGAAGTGTTTTATCATAATAAGATACCATTCTGTTCAATTCACTGATCAGATTGAATGCTGGTACATGCATGGTATAATGGATAAATACAAAGCCTCTTGCCCAGGATCTTATAGTCCAGCTTCTTTGCTAAAATGGGCAGTGATTCGAGAGAGTGTGGCCACATAGGCAAGATGGACACTCATATCTTGCAATTATTGAAAGGATAACCTTCAAACAGCGTCCCAAATCAACTTTATTATTCCTTGTTAGCAGATTTCAAGGCTTCCTGGCTACTGAAAATTCACCAAAAATAGTTCTCTTATTTCCAAATGCAATTATCTTTCCCATCCTCTTTTATTTGCTGTATTTGATTTGACTCTTCATTTCTGTCTTTGAATAATATTTCATTTCTGTGTCTCTGTGCAAGTGTGTACCCCTGATTTTTATTCCATGTGCTGCACCCTCCACTGACTTGTTTCTTGCATCTCTCAACTAAGTATTGCATACTCAAAGTTTAATCTTTCTTCTTTTCCCCTTGATCTTTACTTTTACTTTCTTGGTATATTCTGCCTGAAAGGCCTCCTATTTATCAAATGCTTATTATTGGTAATTATTGACATCCTTTGGTATGTATGAACAGTTATCACAATCTCACTTGTAGCAACCATCATGAAATTCTGAATTTGTGGGAGTGTAAGGGCCAATTCTTGGCTATCTGGTTTTTTAGAAGAAACACATTTAGAAGACAATTTAAGAGATTAAAATGTTGAAGGTAAATTTTTCACTTAACCAAGTGTTTCTGCAGCCAAAAGCTCTCTAAACTTGTAATTGTCCTGCTTGCCCAAGTATTTCTGTTCATCTCTAAACACTTAGTACATAATGACCTCTCCATATATGTTTTGCAAATGAATGAAGGAATCTCTGAATGCTACCCTCACTAGGGAGCTAACAGTGGCTCTCTTGTTCCTACAGATTCTTTTTATTTTTGTGGCACTGGAGATTGAACCCAAGACCTTCATGCCAAGCTATATTGTCCTCCCTAGTCTATTTATTTATTTATTTGCTTGTTTGTTAATGTATTTATGCATGCATGTATTTATTTAGAAACAGGGTCTCAGTAAGTTGCTAAAATGTCCAGGCTGGATTTGAAATTTGATGAGATCCTCCTACCTCAGCCTCCCAGAATGCTGGGATTATAGATGTGTGCTACCGTGCCCAGCTCTTAGTGATACTTTTATAATACAGTTGCTGTCTCATTATGGTTACTTTTCTCATGAATGGCCTTATGGTCCCTCAAGTCGACTGCCTGGTCTCCTTCCTGCTCTTTATGCTTCAGATTCCCATTCTACACTGACAATTTTACAGATGGTTATGCCTCATGAAACAGCCTTTTTCTTTCTGTTAATCCTTATAAGGATAAAAATAAAAACAACTACTCACCTTTGTGGAGTGTTTCCCATTTGCCATGTAATGTGCTAAGAACCTCTGGGCCTTGGCTCTTGTAATCTCCAAGCAACTTTATGAAATAGGAATTTTATTTTTCTGCTTTGTTGATCAGAAAATTGAGACAAAAGAGTTTTTATTACTAGTTCAAGGTAACCCGTCATGGATGTAACAGAGTCAATGTGAGCCTGAGTAGAAGAATCTCAAAGCCCTTTATCCTTCACTGTGCTACCAGCTTTCAAAGATCAACCCAAAGCCCACCTTCCCTTTAGGCTTTAATCCAACTGGAGTAGTTTCTCTTGCATCTTCTTTCCTAGCACAAGCAGGCTCTATGTATCATGTAGCCTATAAATAATTGCCCACTTCCTGGGCTATCAATACAATTACATCAGAGTCAAGTCTGAATTCCCACAATATTCATTGTGAACAAAAATATGCAAGTCAAAGAATCACATCTAATTTGTGCACAGTGTAATTAGAACAAAATCTATCTATTGATCTATCATCTATTGATTGAGTGGTACTCTGTAGAGTTTGAACAGAATGTACTTATTGACTCTCAATCCTGCTACTCAAGATTAAGAATGCAAGGAAGGTAATGTAACGTAGAAAGAGCCCGCTTGTCATTGGCTCCTAATCTAGACGATTTTCCCACAAGAGTGTCCATTGTTACTGCGACATACCATCATGACATTCAGTGTTACGCTCTCCTGTCAATACTATGCAGTGAACTATAACATTAAAATGTTGTGTAAATTCTGTCTCTCCATTTCCTCCCTCATTCTATCACTTGGTTGACTGACCTTGAGATTTATGAAATGTTTGCATGTAATTTTCCCAGACAGGGCTCCTTGGGTTGACCTCTTATTTGCTTTTGGATGCTTTTCTGGAAATGATCCCCAACACTAACCTCCTTCTGCATATGTCCTTCATTCCCAGATGTTCATCGGAAAGCAGATCGAATGTTTCCTCATGCTCAGGAACTGCTGAAGCAGCAGGACCAGCTCACATGAAAATCAGACATCCAACAGATGTCTTTAAAGAGTTTAGGTAGGAGATATTGATATTCTTTGTATTATTGTTATTATTCTGGGAATCTATCTCCCAAATGATATTGGAAGCCCTTTGAAAATAGGGGGCAAACACTTCATTTATTTTCCTGTACTTTTGGTGCCTGGCGTATTTAGTAAATGTGCAATGGCATAAAAATGTTAATAAAAGTACATGGATTGGTCAGTACAAAACAATTATTCTATTAGACTCACAGATAATTTTTTTACAAAAGAAAAGAAAAGCAAAAACCAAAAGAAAGAAGCTATAAGAATATTTGGCCTCATTGAGGTTGAATACATTGATCAGACAATGTTTGAATTTTCTTTTTTTGGACGTTTTGGAACATAAGAAACCTATTTTCTGCATTAAATAAATAAAAATTTTATGATTAGCCTAAAATATTGTCAAAATTATATTTAAATAACATTACAAAATATATCATTAAAATAATTTTGAAATATTATTTAGACAATATGAAATGACCAAAAACATTTTTTAGCTCAAGCAGGTTCCTTTTTATCCCTAAACTTTTCCTAGTGCAAGTGGTGAAACATAATGTTGAAGAAAATGGGTTTCTGCAATCAGAAGTTTGTTTAAACCAGGCTCATTCCCTCAATAACAATAAACCTGTCTAGAGGATTTTCCTATGTCTCTATTTGAAGAAGAAACTCTATCTGAAGAAGAAACATAGAGATAACAATGTCCACTTGGTATGCTGTTGTAAAAATGAGACAATGTATATAAAGCATTTATCTCAATCTCTGGAAAACTTGCATTTACTCCTTTCCTTTTTTCTTCACAGACGCATAAAGAGTCTTTCCTTTGAACTAAATAATCTTTACTAGCCATGCAGTGGTTCCTTTGCCTTCCAAGTTAGTTTTCTGTTAACATGTCTACCATCTTAGTGTAGTGTTCTGGCTGTCACTTTAGAAGCAATTAGAGAAATGGAAAAATGTAAATAACATTCTCACTTTCAAGAAAGTTGCAATCTGCTTCATAGTGATAAAATTGACACAGACAAGGGACAAATCATGCTGTGTATCTATAGTAGTAATTCTGTATTGTGAAGTAATTATGTTCACTAATGTTATTTTGTGTCATCATCTTGGAAAACAAATTGTTGGACTACGATGAAGGCTGGTGGTATAAATACTTCTCTGATAAAGCTAAGGAAGTATATAAGAGTATATAGAGTATATAGGTATATCCACATTTTTTTCCAGCAAGTAACTATTGAGTCTTTCTAGGAGTGTCCCAGAAGGACCCCTCTTTCACATTACACGTTACACGTATTTTAGAACCCTGCCTTTTTTCTCCATTTATCATAGCTTCTGAAAAATAGTGAAGCGTTTTATAGAAGTAAACTATTGTGCATCACTCCACTTTGATGTCACTATCTCTAGAAAGGCTTCTCAAACAGCCACCCCCATATTGTTTTGAAGATGTGGGCTGGGTGTTTCACGTGTAATTGCCCATAGTGCTCTATGGTAAATGCTTTTATATCTTCTCACTCTATACTTCTGAGTATGTGTGCTCTTGCATTCCCCGATAATTCAAAGTGACAGTGACACCAAAGTCTTGTCTCTGTATGTTTTAAAGAAATGACACCTTTCTTCCTTTCCTAAACCATAGTTGAGCATTTTCAGGCTATTATTAGGAATCTCTTTTTTGCTTAATTAACCTTTGGTCTTGTCAATTGTTCAAGATGAAAAAGTACACTTTTTTTTTAATAGTTGTACCTGACAAACCTTGTACCATCCTCATGTTAACAACTGAGTCATTTTAAGTTTATCCTTATATTGCTTTCGATGATATCATTCTCACTTATACATTTCTTTGGTGATAGAGTAAAAAATGAGCAGTTTTTGAATAGTCTTTAAAGTCAGTAAATGCCGATCTCTTTGAAACAAGGGGAGAACAAATCACTTCACATAGACATTTTGTCACTCAAGAACTCCAGCCCTGTCTTTTAAATCCCAGTGACAAGCTTTTTAGAACAAAAAGAAAACTGACTTGTTTTCTCTGGGTTTTGGCTAAGACTTTAGCCCTTGCTTTGTTTTATTGTAATCGAATCCGTCGGCATGAAAGTTGAAGTAAAATCCAAGAAGTATATGCTGGGATTTTTATTGGCATATCAAACAGAGAATCATTCAGGCCATACATTAGCAAGCAGCCAAGTAATTAATAATAACACACGTGGAAGAAAATGAATGTTTTGGTTGAGATGGAGAATAAGAAGTCAGACAAAGGCTTGGGATTCGTGTCCTTGCCCTGAGCAGCAGCAAAAATAATGTTATGAATAGCATTTAACTTGAATTTGCAGCAAACTGCTGCTTTTATCATAAACAATTGCCAGATGGTATACATTATCTTTCTTTTTTCTCCTTTCACAAAAGCGGCATTAATTGCAGAGCAGCCCAGGGCTCCACTCAGCTCATCAGTGTGATAACACTTCATGACCCTGATTAGCCGTCAGTCTACTCAATTAAAAAGATCATTTAGACATTCACCCAATCATTTGCCTATCGAGCCACCTGGGCCTCAACCAGGGGCTCCATTTTTAACATTCTCCTGCCCTCTCTCATCTTGCCTAGCTTTTTTACATATCTCCAAAAGACGTAATTGAATTAAATAAAGCGTCTCAGGGGCAGCTGCAACATCTGCTGTTTGTGGTATGTCAAGCCTTCAGCATTAAAAACAGTTACATATGCTCCAAATTAGCAGGTCGCAGAGATGAAACAGTCGATGATAGTGTTTTTGTGCCAGCGTGAGAAGCAGCTCACAGCTGTGTGCAATTTACAATTAAAGGCTTTATCAGAGCTCAATTGTACTAGTGAATCAAGTGGTGAGAGGTCAGTTAGTGAATTAGACCAATTAGAGCTTGTACAGTTAAATTATCTGTCTTATTACCTAGTGATAAACAGCCTTGTCATATCTTTACTGGAATGATGAAGCTGAATGAGTTTTATGAAGTGATGATACAAGTTCACTGTAGTGGAACTTAGTGGTTTGTGAACTCAAAATCTATAGCAAGCAAATGAATTTAACCTTTTAAAAATAGTTGTGTAACAGGAATCTTGAAATTGGTTAAAACTCTTGAGATTACATTGGTTATATCTACTTTTGAATGGATCTCCATTTCTGAGATTTTAAAAAAAAGTACTTTGCAACAGAATGATATAGGGTTCCCGAAGTTTTATTTTTAATGTTGATTTTTAAATATTAAGCATTAACTTCATTAAAAATAAAGAATAGAGCCAAACTATGTCAAAAAATCATGCTCTGCAAAACAGCCCAGGAAAGACATATATTTTTATGGTTATAGAAATTAATTTCTTTTGGAAATGCAAAAATCATCAGTTGTTCTCATAATCATAAAAATGATGCATTTTCATTGTTTGCATATCCTTTTTATGACACGCCACACCCATTTTATGCTTCTATACATATAATGTAAAGATGAAAATCAATAACTAAAAGACTATGTTCAATGTTGTATGATAAAACCATTGGTGAATTATTTCTATTGTAACTTTCCACTAAATGAATGCTCATCTTTGATCTTCTTAGACAATCTTGTGATTAGCAAGTTACAGAAGGTATTTCTTAGTACAGGTGTCATTGACTAGGCATATTACTGACATCCATCAAGCTGACAGAATTATATCATTATATCTGAAAAAATTATATCATTCTAGACTCACTCTTAGATCTATAGTCAGATATTAGTCTAGAGAATGTATCTTACATAGCATGTATTTATGGCTTGTACCTTATTTTCTCCTAGTGTAAGAATTCATAATTTAATATTGAAAAAAACCTCACAAAACAGAGTTCAAATTCTTTCTTTAACATAACTTTTAAATCCTTGGATTTATTTTATTAATTTAAATTTAGTTCTATGAAATATATAGAAACAATTATGTTCCTCAAAAAGTAAGACTTTGCTTTGCTTTGTAATAAGTTTCTGTTTGAAAACAAAATTAACTAAATTCAATATTATGAATCACGGTATTTATGCTCAATAATATTTGTGTTACAGAAAAGTAACTTTATTTTAAAAAATACTCCAAAGTTATTTAAAAATGAATAACCAGTACCTGCTTACTTATAACATACATTTCCAGAGATGCATGATTGTTTAATTTGAGAAACTACAACACAAATAACAAATTATCACAGGCTAAACTATGATTATGTTATAATGTTAGTAAAGATCATCAAAATGGTTTTCTGAAATAGAATAACTTTTAAATGTAGTTGGAGTAAAAAAATGCACACAAAGCATCAAATATATTTTTAAAAAGAAACAATATAAGAATGAAAACCAGTATATATCTATCTGGTATAAGCACAGAGCAAAGAAATACATTTTTAAAAATATAAAATTAAATGTAAATTAATTTAAATATTTCATTAAGTCTTTCAAATCATAGGGAAATATGACTTTAATATAGTATTAGAAAAGCAACTGATAATTTCAAAAATAATAATATTAATATCCAAAATGATCTTGGTAGATAAGAATTTAAATATTTAAGAAGAAATATTAAATACATTAGAAGAAAATATAGAAGACTTAAACATCTCCTTGGGTGGGTTAGAGAATGCCTTTCTCAGTATATAAGAAAATACAAGCAGAAATGATTTCATAATATACTTCTGTTACCATACTTAAAAACGTTTTTGAATATATACAAAGGCGAAAAAAAACCTGGAAACTATACCTAAAAACATACTAGAGGCAATTGTTTATATTATTAACTTATAAATTATAAAGCAGATAAATTTACTTCAGAAAATAAACTAATGGGAAGAAAAATTAACTCAAAAATGAATATACATATATACACACACAAGCTTATAAAATATTATGTAAACACAAACACGTTCTTGCTAACCAAACAAATGCAAATTTGAAAACAAAGAAAATTCCTAAGGTAGAACTATGATAGAACAAACATCCAGTGACAATGGCTATTATCAAAAAGACAAAAACAAATGTTTGTGAAGATATGGAGAAAAAGGAACCCTTACACACTGCTGGTAGAAGCGTAAGTTAGTACAACTGCTTAGAAATGAAAATTTCTAACAAAAATTAAAATAGAACTACTATATGACTTAGCAATTCCTACTGCATATGTAGCCAAAGGAAATGATTTCTGTATGTTAAAGAGATAGCTGCACTCTTATTGTTTATTGCAGCACTATTCATATTAACTCAGATGTGGAATCACCCTAAGAGTCCATTGATGGATTCACAAATAAAGAAAATGTAGAATGGAGATTTCTCAAAAAAAAAAAAAAAAAAAAAGGAAAGAAATTTCCTTTGACCCAGCTATTCCATTTCTAGGTGTGTTCCCCAAAGAGTTAGACATCATTCCACAGTGATATATGCACACCCATGTTTATAGTAGCACAATTCATAATAGTTAAATCTTTGAAACAGCTTGACTGTCTATTAACATATAAATAGAAAAAGAAAATGTATTTATTCACAATGGAATAGTACTCTGCCATAAAGAAAGATAAACTTGAGTCATTTGGAGGAAAATGGATGTTTCTTGAGACCAAAATGTTAAGTGAAGTAAATCAGACACACAAGCTTAAATATTGCTTGGTTTCTCTTATGTTAAAAACTAAATAAATAAATAAAGTACAAAATAAAGGACAGATAATAGAAAAAAAGAGAAACACGTATTATAATTCAGCATGGACAATGTATCTAAAAATGTACCTTGACCTGGTATAATTGTCCTATATGTTTTATGTATTTTTGGCCTGTTACCCTGGTTGTTAATCTGTATATATGATAATTAACTGTATAAGGAATTATAAGATAAATAAATGAATGTGATGCTGGCAAAATAATTGGGGACAGGGTGGAGAGAATGGGAGGAAAAGAAATTGAGATGTGTTATGTACATGTACCAGTTCTCCACAATGAAGGTAATCATTATGTGCTGCAAACTTGTACTAACAAAAATTTAAAACATAAAGAATATATGATATATAGATGCAACTAAATACTATTCAGCTTTAAAACAGGAGGAAATCTTGTTATTTGAGAGAACGTAGATAAACTTAGAAGGTATGACGTGAAATAAGGCAGACACAAAAAGACACAGATCTCATGACATCATTCGTGTGTGGATGTAAAGAACATTGATCACATAAAAGTAGAGAATAGAACAGGAGTCACAAGAGAGGGGAATGGTGGCAGGAGGAGGAGATGAACAGAGCTTGGTCTTCAAGCATGAAGTTACAATTGCATAAGAGGAATAAATTCTGGAGTTCCCTTGCACCGTGACTACAGTTGACAATGGTGTATTTTATATTCTAAAGTACCCAGAAGAGAGAATTGTGAATGTTCTAACCACAAAGAAATGAAAATATAGGCTGAGTATTTAGCTCAGTGGTTCTGCCACCTGCCTCACAAGCGCAAGGTCCCAAGTTCGATTCCTGGTACCAAAAAAAAAAAAAAAAAAGAAAAAAGAAAAAGAAAAAGAAATGAAAATATTTTGAGGTGATAGATTTGCTAATTACTCTGAGTGGATCATGATGTATCAAAACCTTACATTGTACCCCATAAATATGTAAAGGTATGCTTAAACATTTAAAAATAATACTCAAATAAAACAAAAAGAACCAAGATATATCATGTAAAGGTAAAAATTCCCAATGATAAGTGTCATCGTATTTTCTACCAAAAATGTACTAATAAACTTAATGAATAAAAATGAACTATACAGTATGTAACTTTTCAATATCATAACCTATGCATATGCATTGCAAATCAAATATATCTACTATTAGAAGAATAATGGAAAGAAAAAATAAATTTGAAAATAAATACACATAGAAACATATACAAAGAGTATGTACAAATATCATTGATAAACATATAAATGTAAATTGGAACAATGATTAGATGTTATATTGCATATAATAATTTGTCAAAGATTTTAAAAAACTAACAGTACTCAGCAAAGATAGAAAACTAGAAACTTCCCAAATCTCCCTGAATAAATACAATATCTGTTCTGTAAAAAGATTTAGCAAGGTTTCCAAAAGGTTGTGATGATTTTAGATCTTGTGATTGATCCTTCCTCTTTTTATCATTTTTCTTGAGTAAATCATATCAATTAAGATGCAACATATCACATTGTCGGAGAAAAGGATGTGGAAATATCCTGGTTTCCCACAAATTAGTGATCAGCTTTAGTAGTTAAGTGTGTCAGTATTCTTATAGCATAAAATAATATCTATGCATTTTAGGGAAATATTTAAAAATGGAAATATTATTGCTATATAGTATGTTCCAAAAGGGAATATGGTAAGAAAAATGCTAAAATATGAAGATATGTAAATATACAATAGCCTGGCAGAATATATGTCTGGCTTTCAATCATATGGGAGTGTTGATGGATTCTGACATCAATATTTTTCTCCTTCCCCTTATATTGATTTTTCTAAATTTTCCTTTAAACGTTTTTTCTATTATTCTTAAATTGTTATGGGAAAATAAGTTAAACAATTTGTGTTTTCAGGAGATTGTAAGCATAATCATGAGAATATAGATCTTATCTGATGGGGAACAACTGAAATTATATTTTTAAAAAACTAATAAACTTTCAATGTAAACATTTTAATTGTACTAATAACCTTATAAAATTTGTATATCATTTCCATTGACTATATCAATGATTATTTATAATTTTAGTTCTGAATCTTTGAGAATTTTACAAATTGCTGATATTCACTTTTTAAAAATTTCTTTATGTTAATTTTTAATACTTTTTTTTTACAAAATAGGATTTAGTTGCATTTTATTTTGATTTGATATCACTGTTTGGCTCACAATAAACCATTCCCCATTTCTGCAATGTGAAATTACTTATCACAAATTTTTTATTAAAAACAATATAAAATATAGTCAGCAGAAAGTACATTAATCCAGATTTGAGACCTTAACTTGAAGGAAATATCACTTGTTTATTATCAGATTAATTAGGATATGTGTATTCATATTTACAGATGAATAATATAAAGCCTAGATTGAGTATAATTGCTTTAGAGAAATGAACAAATTTAAAAATGAAGAGGAGTATGGCATAATGTTTAATCCTTTGAGCCATTCAAATGGCTACTAGATAATGTACATTCACTTTAATGATGACAATACAAGGTTCTGTGTTTAATATGACAATGTATTTCGTGGATTGGGAAATGCTTGAATCTTAGCTAAGAAAATACTAGAAAAACCTTCAGAGCCAAAATCACAAAAATAATGTTTAGATACTATCACATCACAAGAATAATTTTCAGATATTATCAAAATGCAACAGTGAATGAGAGAAAAGCATTGGATTAAATAGATGGTATAAATCTGTGATGATGAACCTATGGCACACAGAGCCTTTTCTGTCCACAAATGAACAAAATTGTGGTGTAGTTTTTTTCTAGACTAAAACCTCAGTATTCCGGTTTAATTGCAGTGGTGGCACTTTGCAGTAAATAAGTGGCTTTTAGGCACTCAATCTCTAAAATATTTGCTATCATTGGTATAGAGTAGTTAACAATAGGGTATTGAAGTTCTCTGTAATTACAGTATTGTGTTCTATTTGCTATATATATATATTCGCTATATATATATTTGCTATATATATATGTGTGTGTGTGTGTGTATATATATATATATTTATTGATGGTCCAGTCTTAAATGCCTATATATTTCTAGTTGTCAAATCTTATGATGGATTATTTGATTTCTTTATGGTCCATAGTGACCTTCTTTGTCTCTTTCTGAAGATTTTCAATAAAAATCAATTTTATTTGATAATAATATAGCCACCCCTCCTCTCTTTTGGCTATATACGTATGGGGTTCCTTTGCCCATCCCTTTATTTTCAGTCTATGAATGTACTTAATGCTAATGTGAGTTTCTTATGGGCAGTATACTGTTGTATCTTTGTTTTTTGTTATTTGTTCATTGCTTTTCTTTTCTTCTCTTTTATGAACTATGCAGCTACTCTGTCTTTAGAGAATTTAATACATTTAGATTGAAAATAATTATTGATACATTAGGGTTTCTTACTCTTACTTTTTTAATTACAAGTTTTAAGTGAAATTTTAGTTTTAACTTATGAACAAAGTCCTGAGTTATGACACAAATGCTGGCTTCTTGTACTTCCAGAAGGTCTCAGATACAGATTTAACCCTTAAAGAGTTCTGGAAGGAACATTATAACATCCTTTCCTGTGTGGGGTTAATTGAGAAATTCTGGGCCAGTGTCTCTCAAAGGACACTGAGATCTTACAGGAAAGAGAGAGAGAGAGAGAGAGAGAGAGAGAGAGGAGTTTGAAGGCTGTGTAGAGGAGCCTGAGTCTTCAATTTACCAACTTGAGTTAAAACCAGCCCTCACAAATGAATTTAGTTTGTAAGTCAAGGATCCACTGTACTAGAGTATGTGGAATTTGGTTCTATATTTACCTTTACCAGTTTATACTGTCAGCTTTTCATGTTAGGTAACATTCAGTTTTTTCAATTCCTTTTAGCATTTCTCATAAAGCAGCTCATAGTGTGAGGATCTTCCTCAGCTTTTTTTGTCTGGGAATATTTTATATCTCCTTAATTTGTAAAGGACAGTTTTGATGGGTATATTCTTATTAGTTGGCATTTGTTATATCATGAGATAGAAAGTCAATAAGGAAACAACAGACTTAAATATTACTTTGGAACAAATGGATCTAATATACATTCATAGAATATTCCATCTCACAACAAAAGAATACACATTTTTCTCTAGTGATCATAGAACATTCTCCAATAAAGATAAAATATTAGGTTATAAAACAAGTCTGAAAAAATTTAATAAGATTGAAATTGTCTGAAATGTCTTTTATGTTCACAGTGGTATAAACCCAGAGGTCAATAACAGCATAAATTTTTGAAAATACATACACAATGTGAAAATTAAATGTGCACTCTGGAATACTCTATTTCTTTGCTAGAAGAAATCAAGGGAAGTAAAATGTATCTTGAGACAAATGAAAATGTGAAAACAACATACCAAAGTTAGAGTGTAGCAAAAGCAGTGTTATGAATTTAATAGTGATAAATACCTATGTTAAGAAAAAAATATTGTAAATTTAAAAACCTAATTCTACATCTGAATGGACTGGGAAAAAGAATAAGGCCAAATCAAAAAGGGAGGAAATAATAAATATTAGAATATAATAAAGGCAATAGGGACTAGAAAGACAATAAGAATGACCAGAAAAACAGAGTTCGTTTTTTGAAAATATCAATGAAATTGACAAGCCTTTAGCTAGACAACCAAAAAAAAAAAAAAAAAAAAAAAAAAAGAGAGAGAGAAGATGCAAATAAATCAGAAAAGAAAGAGGAAGTATGACAATAGATACCACAGAAATATAAAGTATAAGAGACTATTATGAACTTCTATATACCAGCAATTTGAGAACAGAAAAAAATACATTCCTAAAAACATGTAATTTATTAAAAGTGGATTATAAAGAAATAGAAAACCAGAATAGATCAATAACAAGTAAGTAAATTAAATTAGTAATACAAATCCTCACAAGGAAAAGACCAATACCCAATGTTTTCACTAATTTGCTCTAAACATTTAAAGAGCCATTATCAATATTGAGTCCTTTATCCTAATACTGTGTACAAGCTGATTATCAACTATGTTTATAAGATCTAGCTGTTTCATCCAAAGTAAATATT
Organism: Heterocephalus glaber; assembly: GCF_053883595.1. Lineage (NCBI taxonomy): Eukaryota > Metazoa > Chordata > Mammalia > Rodentia > Bathyergidae > Heterocephalus > Heterocephalus glaber. The sequence goes on along the minus strand of NW_028258156.1, from coordinate 15,948,866 downwards.
TCTCCAGCATCTAATCCTCCAAAAACCTTGTAGGATACAAATAATGTTATATGAAATAATGTTGAATTTTTCATTAGATATAAAAAGAGCACTGGAAGTGAAACTCCTCTATTATATCTCTCATTGCGACATATTTTGTGGGATGAGACACACATTGCATTCTCACATTTTTCTTGCATATCATTCACATACTTACCTATGCTTCTATTTCATTTGGGTATTTTTCTCTCTAAGTATTATTATCTCAATTTGGGTAAACTGCCACCAGAAATGCTAATTCAGACCATCGAAGCTCTCTACTCACTCCCATTTCAGCCTCTCCTTCTGGAAGGGAAGCTGTGTCAGCTATTTCAGATTGTTGAAAGGAATCTGTCTTTCTCCCATGTGCAGAGAGCATCTGCAGAAGCAGTGGGCATTATGCCAAAGGATGAGTGGGAGTTCTGGCAAAGAGAGGGATGTGTGATTCGAAGCTGAAATTTTAAGAATACAAAAGTTCAAATCAAAAACAAGGGTACAATGTCAGCAATGGAGAGGAAAAAAAGTAGCTGAGAGTGAGCAAGAATATGTGTCTACCCAAAGCAATTACATGGACCATCCATGCTGTCCATGGTTGACTGAGATGTCAACTATGAGGTAGTCAATAAATCATGAAGACAGAGCTAGCACTCTTATTCCAGCCAATGGCCCATGGAGGACTCAGGATTCAGAACACATTTATGACCCTATTTTTGTGATCATCATATTTGAGTGCCCTCAAAAGGTCAAGCTTACTTTCCGCTTCTTGATATTTATTATGCTGTTAAGGAGAGGGAGACATTATGCAAAGGTCATCACCTAGAATGTAAAACTTGAAGATGTATAGTACTATGACCATACACAAGGGAGAAAAATGAGAGAGCAGCACTTACTTCATTAGTGAGAAAATATGAAAATGTGCTTGGGATAATCTAAATTATCCCAATTTGAATTAATGGCATGCAGTGCATTGTTTCAATATCCTGCCAGCCAGTGAACATACTCCTTACTGTTTGGGTTTATGAAAATTCATCTTCTAAATTGGCAGATGAAACCTAACACCACAGAATTGAAAGGTAATAATCTTTGCTCAAAATGGTGGAAAGTGCATGGCATATATTATTTTCTCCTCATAGCAATCCTATAAATATAGATACTAAAATTTAGTATCAATATTTTACAAATATGGAAAAGAGGCTCTAAAGTATTAACTGGCAGCTTGTTTCAAAGATAAATAAGGCTCGATACTGGTTAAACTGTCTACAGGTTTTAACCTGTAATATCTGTTGCAGTAGGGGAAGAATTCCCATGTGAACTGAACTCATCTTCGATTTGAACAGAGGTGACTGAGTTGTTCTGAAGGAAGAATAAGGGGTATGGAAAGGGTGAGTGGCAGCTCAGTTGATATAAATGAGTGAAAAATTACAAAGGGCTAGTTAGTGTAAATGGAACTGGGCCAACTGTGTTGCTAGCTGGCAGTTACTGAGGTGAGACTGGGAAGCTTGAGGCCCTCTCTTCCCATGTTGGCTGAGACCAACAGTAAATATTTTTTGGCATCCTTGAGTTTTCTCAGGTAGGCGCCTTAAGGGAGACCAGGGTCACCTTAAGGGTATAGCTTTAGCTGTTAGAAACCATGTTTCTTCAAGTCCTCATAGGCCAAGGTTGAAGCCTAATCAAGAAAAGGGCCCAGAAGATGGAATTTGGTCAAGGAAAGAATTTCTGTCATTTGCCTAAGACTGTACAGCAAGTAAGTTGCAGACATACTTTAAAATTAAGTATTATGGCACCACACCATCCAAAAAAGTACACTTAATAGTGTTTTGGGGGACCAAGCAATAATCTACCTCAAAACAAAATTCAAAGAAAAAGGAGGAGGGGACTGAAGATGCAGCTCAGTGCAAGAACCTTTGCCAAACATGTGCAAGACCCTAGTATTTCGGTCCTCAGTATTGTCAAAAATATTTGGAAAATGGACTCTATGAGAAAGTTGAGATCCAACATAGTGCAATGTAGTGAACTATTCAAAAGGCAAACCAGTTTAATTGACCAGCTTTCTGTTCCTGGGACAAAGTACTTGAGATATGCAACTCAAAGGAGTAGAGGTTTATTTTGGCTTACAGCTTCATGGGTTTCAAACCATGGCCTGCTGACCCTCAGAAACATCATGATGGAAAGGTGTGGCTGAAGAAAGCCTCTCAACTCATGGCGGCCAGGAAGCAGGAGCAGGCGGAGAGCCAGAGAGGCAGGGGCCAAGGACCAGATGTAGTCCTCAAGGTTTCCCTCCATAACCCCACCAGAGGCATCCAGAAGTGTTCTTAGCAATATCCTAGGCATCTCTCCAGCCAATCAAGATGACAATGAAGATTAACTCTCTCCAGTGTTAATATGATGATTATCATCTAATTTCTTACACATTTGGAAATGTCATCGCTGTTTTAATAATTTGACCCCACCAATATACTGTTTGAAATTAGAGTATACTTTCTTAATCATTAGTTTTGCCTGTAAACTCAGCTGGCTTAAGAAAAGTCATTTGCTTCTTGCAAGGTGCAAGATTGAGGATTCATATTGCACATAAAAAATTAATTCTCGGTCCATTATTATTTTCAACCAGTGTTAATAATGTATTAGATGGGTTTATTGCACAGATATGGATGTATAGATGGGCACATTTCGGGTTAGGCTGGTCAGATGTGATTCTGAGATCACTCCTATTCCAAACCAAATCTAATGCTTCTTGGTCTAATACTTTAAGAAATATGACTCAGTTCATAAAAAGGGATTATCCTAAAAGTGTTTTGAATATACAAGCAAAACATTGCTTCTGTAAAAACTACATTTCTGATATTAATCAAATCATCTTTTCTTCATATACAAATGATTAATGCACGATTAAATCTTCACAGCACAACATTTTAAAAACTAGCAGAGTACAAATATAACATCATACAAAGACATAAAAGCTTTATATGAATCTTTCCTGATATTTTGTCTATTTTCCAAGTACATAAAATAAATTTTAGATTTACAAAGTTGCACTTGAATAATTGTTTCCAAAGAGATGTTTATCTCTCCTATTGTTGTAGATGCATATCCATCATTCAGTTTTTCCCTCTAAGGAAATGTGAATGATTTCTTTCAAAGAATAAAACTCGAAGTTATAAATAAGTGAAGCAAAAGCACAAAAAAATCTTTAAGTTGTTTAACAATAGCTTCATACCTCAAATGTTATTTTTAATAATGTGTTCATAAAAATATATTTTACTTTTCCAGTGAATTGCTCTAGAGTTTCACCAATCTTAAATATGTGATGTCAATCTTATGTCATTCAGTTTATATGATTCTGATAAAGACATAAATTTTAACCAAAAAATAAACAAGTTTAAACTTTTGAAAATAAGCTTTTTCTCCATATCTAAGCTACTGGGTGTTGTAGCAGAAAGTCATATATCTGTGAAGATTAGTACATCTCCATGTTCACAATCTCTCCCTCCACAATAACCTGGCTTCACCAAGTATTTTTTTCCTCTTGAACCTCTCTTCTTTCTTCCTGAGGGTTCATTGCAAATGTATTTTCCTCTTTTAAAATGCCTAAGACCACTGTAATTATACTGATCTCGCACTTTCTTCAATGAGTCACTGTCTATCACCTCCACATTGTTTTTTGCATGGCTTATTTCTTGACGCAGAAATAATATTTCATATTTATCCATCAATTTCAATTTTGAAATAATAATTTTATGTAGAGAGTTTTGACTCACTCATTCATCCAAACATTTCTCCTTGAGCACCTACAACATACTGGGTATCCTGATCTAGGTGCTCGTATGTAATAATGGTCCAAGAATCCCCAGACAGTACCCAAATTGAATTTTATTGTGTGGTGAAAAATATCGTGGAGTCCCATTTTTCAAGTGCAGGTGGTTTTCAGAAATGCTATCTCATAAAACCTGCGTATATTTTCTGTAGACAACTCAAGTTGCTGGTCGCCAACTGGGTAATGTACAGGCTTGCCATTTGAATTCTGGCCCTGTCCAGCTGTTTTATCAGTCAGGACTTGGCCTTCTTTCTATTCCCGAGTCTCTAATATTAAGAACCTATGCTTCCACGCAATTAAGTTTATGATCATATAGTTTTATAGATGGATTAAAAACTAGATTTCCAAGGTGGAGGCTTTTCGATAACTGAATTTCTAATGACAACTAATGTGAAATGAAACTTTGACCTGAACCAAGATTACCACTAAGTACTCATCTTTTAGTAAACTCTGTCTAGAACTTTACCTTCCAGCAGCATAGAGGCTTTCAATTTCCCAACAATGCACATTTGCCACATCAGGTGGTGTTTGCGAATGGAAGGAAAATTGTACCCTATGGTTCTATTTTCAAACCAAATCATTGTAGAACAGAAGCATTCATGAACTGAGGTATTACTGCCTATTTTTAGAGGTATAACGGGGCAAATTTATCCCTTGCAGCACAAATACTCCCTCTCGTCCTTCGTGTGCTACAATTTAAAATTATTTTTTGATCTGATAATGTGTTCAATTTCTATAATAAAAAACCAGGAACTCACTCCCTAGAAGGTTATCCAAGTTTGACTAAATCATTTTCACTTATTTAGAATATTTAATTTACTTTTATCTCTTCTGAGCCAATAGATGATGGAACCATTCAGTAGAAAATGGATCCTCAGCAGACTTGCTGTGTTTCTTACTTTGTTCACACCTGTTGTTTCGAGGAAGCATGGTAGCCTGCTACTTCAGACAGTATTAACTGTACTCTCAGATTTCAATGGTTTATTTGTCAAGGTATTCTAGGACAGCTTAATGTAGAATTGCCAAGTTTTGTCTGGTTTTCAAGGACAAGTTTAAGAGAAACAATTAAATCTGTTTCCAAAGGAGACTTTCCTTTGTCTTGAGAAGGAATCTGGAAGCTTAATTTCAGATATTTGGCAAATCTCAATGTTTTAGACCTGAGATTATACAATTATAATGACCAATGAGACTCTATTGTTTTAGCAGACAATAAACGCATTGAGAACTTTGTGACATTTTGTAGCCAAGTAGGAGGTGAACTATTCTTTCTCCCCCAGTGATTAACCAAAATATCTGTAGATTGTTATAGAAAATGAAGTGCAAACAATATGAAAATTAATTTATGATACTTTGTGTACACGCAAATGTTATGTTAAGGTTCCCAAGAATTTGTTAAAAGTCCATTTTATAAATCACTAATCATTTTCATTCAATAAAACATACAAGCAGGTAAAACAACAACAAACCATACACCTGTTTTACTATTTACTGCAAGCCAAGGATTTCTCTGACCTCTGAGGACATGCCAGTGAATGAGTTCTTGTCTTCAAGAAGTTGCATTATGGGGCCGGGGATTTAGCTCAGTGGTTCCAGCACCTGCCTTGCAAGCACAAGGTCCCGAGTTTGATCCCCAGTACCAAAAAAAAAAAAAAAAAAAGGTACTGAGAAGTTGCATTGTAGCGTGGAAGAGAAATTCTATGCAAGCACATAATATTAAGACAAAAGGCTTGAGATAATGACAAGTGTTAAAAAGAGAGTGTTCTTTTTAAATGGTTAAAGAATAATTAGAATAGAGTGGTAAAAATAACCCCTTCCTTTAAACAGATAACATTTAAGCAGAGATGTGAATGAATAATGAAGAGCAACCAACAGCTTGGATAGCAGGGAAAAACAAATGCAAGCAGAGAAAGTTAGCAAATGGGAAAGCCCTGAAGAAAGGGGTCTGGTCTGTCAAAAGGAACAAGGAGGCCAGGGCTGCAGCCAAGTAAGTGTGAAGGACAGAATTATTACTGTCATCAGAGGGTTGTGATGGCTTAAGAAGTTATAAACACCGAAAGGAGTTTAAAACTTATTTAAATTTAATAAAACAGACAACTTTAGTTGAGGAAGTGTTATGATGTGCACGCTGTTTTAGAAGGTAATTTTGCCTAATCTCCAGAAAATGGACTCCAGAATTTTCTGCTCTTTTCCAGGAACAGAAAGAAGGAATCCAGATGAGGCTATTCCAGGAGTTTTGGCAGTGATGAGGATCCTCAGAATAGGGAGAGTATGATACAGATGATAAGAAGTCATAAATCCAATTACAGATGTTAAAGACAGAAACCACATGCCTTCCTCATTGGCTCATTGCAGGGAGTGTTGAAGAAAAGAGTAAAGGAGTCTACTTAAGTTTTGGCCTCAGAAATTGGATCACTATATAGCACCATTAATAATAGTAGAAGCTGAGGAACAAAAAGGTTTAGGGAAGGAGGAAGGCAAGTTTGAGACATGTTAAGGGCTCATAACTACTGCATTGTGCATAGGGCTTACACAGTGTTATTAGGAAAAATTTTCTTTTCCCATGCCAACTTCCAATGAGTAACTGAATGTTCAAGCATATTCCAAGGGTTCCATCTTTATGTATTATTTGGATCAAAGGTAATGAGTGTTTTCATGGCTTTTCTACTCTTTCTCAGATTTATAAACTAAGCCTCCAATTACTTCACATACATACACATTCTCAGAATAACAACAAAAATCATGAACTACCTTCAGAATTACAACCTCTTGCTCCCCAGAATCAACTCAGTAATGGGAAAAGAAATTTGTGCCTGCCTTGCTTTTCTATCACTCACATCTGTCCACCTGGTCTAGTTGTGGCTTCTGATATCCAAAGCCACAGAGAAGCTGTGTTAGTACTGTCATCTTTTTAAATATTAAGTAGTGGGGAAACAATCAACACCCTACAAACTTCCTGGCTCCTGTCATTTCCCCACTTTTAAGCCTCCTATGAAACTGAGTCATAAAGAAGCACAAAATGGGCTTTGGAGACTTCCACGTGATAACTACCACTTTGTTTTGCAATAAGGGGTTAGTTGCTACCAGTTTTCTTGAGTTCATTAAAGGCACAATTGGGTCATATTTTAACATCTGGTTTCATCAGTTAGGCCTTCAAATTTGATGTACAAGAGGAAGAGAGGTAGAGGGAGTTTTCTTTCTTCTGGAATCTTCTACACGTTGCTCTAATGCTAAGGCTTTCTCAATACACTCTTGCCTTACTCCACCAACCTCACAACCAAATTACTGGAAAATACTACAGTGTGTCAAAAGGTATAGGTATATTCTGGTTTTGCCATTTCTTAGTTCTGCCAATGTGAGCAGATTGCATAACTTTTTCACACTTGGTCTTAGCCAAAAGGCGAGAAGTGATGGGGTGACTTTTTAAAAATGTTTCCTTGTTGCTATTCTAGGTAGTAAGCCCTGCCTTCTTCAAAACATGGTTCAGATCAAATGAGATTAAATAGGTAAAAGCACTTTATAACTTGGAAGTGATGCTCAGATAGAAGCACGCTACATTCTTTGGTTCCCTTCACTCACAGCATAATCTTTGCTTAGAAAGTAGCCACATTCACCTATTCACCCAGAAGAATGATTATGTCTCATGCTCTTTTGTAAGATTCAGAGCTGGAAATGAGTTCTTCATGTGCTTCTCTGATCTTGATGTTCGCTATCACTCATAAGATCAATGCAATGCTACCAATAGTCATCCAAACAATTTAATAAGATGGTCCAGCCCCAAAATCTTTATTTTAATCTTATTTTCCTATTGAAGTATTGGATTTGTAGAAATGAGAAAATAATCTTCCCTCAAAAGGGGCACAAAGAATGTACAGTTGGTTTTGGTATTTAAATATTTTCAAATTCCATGCTTTAATTGCTTGATAGTATTCAGTGTGATAATCATTGTAAAGAATGGATAACTGAAAACTAAAATACTATTGTGTTTATTTTATATATACATATTGTATATTTACATATATGTAGAGGTCTTGGTGTGCAGAACTTTCTATTAGAAATTCCGATGATAATGTGTACCTTATGTTAATAGGCTCACTTTCACCCAAGGACCCCCACCCTCACCCCATGGAGTAAGGAGAGGTTTGTTGAACCTCTTTCTCTATTTTAAATATTTGGATTATATATATGTTTGGCCTTACTCTTCACTTTATGTTTGGCCTTATTTCTTCACTGTATTTATTCTAGTCTTCTTAAGCCCATCGAGCCATAGTTTGATAATGCCTGAACTCTCCTACCAGATGAGCATGCTCCCATGCAACGGAAGAGGCTTACAGGGTTGCTCTAGACTGCTTCATGTCAGACTCCAAGATAGCAGTCACTGACTCGTTCAACATTTTATAAAATAATGTTTGTATTCTTGGAACTACTTATTCAAAATAATATTTTTAAAGGAGATAACAAGTAAAATCACAAGCTGAATATTTCAAGTAAGATAAAATTTCCAGTACTTTTTTTCTAACTCAAAACCTCCTCTCTCACAATCCTAAAAAAACCTTCTTATTTGTCCACTCTGACTGCGGAAAGGACTGAATTTATGGGCCAAATACTATTTAATTTTCTTCTGTTAATTTTTATTCTACATTGCTTTGGTGCCTTGAAAAAACTTGTCTCTATTTTTTAAATGTATTTTCAATTATGTACAATAATTGGAAATAAACAAAATTATGTTTTTACAAGCAGTGATTTCACCGTTTGTCAAAATTACATACTTGTTGTTATTTTGATTACATAACACAAATATCAATGAATATTTCACACTATTTTCCTGAAGAAGTAAAAGTAAAAATGAATTTAAAGAATGCCTTTTTAAAAAAAACTTTAAATGTCCCTGTCCTCATTTAGGAAGCAAATCAGTCAATATTTTGTAGTGCATCCTTCCAGTTATCCTTTTATATACAGAGCTTTTTTTTCTGAAAATAGGGATAAATAAAAGTAGTTGTCTCATGGGGCTTTACAGCTTATTTCTCAAGATGTTTTGAGAAATTAAAAATCATTATGTATAAATATCTAGAACATAGGAAAAGATGACTGTTTTATTCTGTTTGACCTTTTAGCTTCATGCTCACTCAGAAACCATTGCATACACATAGTTTTCTACCTAATCTTATATCTAAATCCAAAGACAAAACTATGAATAAAATATTACTAATTTTGTACTAGGTAGGATTCTCTAGAAGAACAAAATCAATTTCAGATATCTGTGTAATAATACATGGGGCTTCTTTAGAGAGGAGTATAAGGGCAGAGGTGAACTAGTCCACAGCTGCTGTTTCTGCAATGGTGAGCCTGAACACCCAGTAGCTCCTCAGCCCAAGCAGATGGAAGCTGCAACATAAGTTGGAACCAGGAGGCAGCAGCAGTCCATGGTCAAAGACCCAGAAGATCACTGGAGAATCACTGGTGTGAGTCTTTATTGGAAGGCTGAAGAAACTGGAGACCTGAAGACCAATATCCAAAGCTGACAGCAGTAAAAGTGCACCTGTTCAAGAGACCGGAGCTCTTCATTCTTCTCTCCCTTTTCATTCCATCAAGGCTACAAACCTATTGGTCCTTGCTGCGTACAATTGGGGTGGGTCCTCTCCACTCAGTTTCTTGGCCTATATGTCAACCATCCAGAGACACACCCAGAACTACGCTTTAGTAATGTGCTAGTCTTAGTCCATTCAAGTTGACATGTCATGATTAACAGTCACAAAATGGAAAGAGTAGTGCACTAAAATTGCAGTATAGCTTGCTACTATTTAGCTCTACTTTTTGCACTGCTATATATACTGTTATAAATTACATGAGTTTCCTAGTTCATTACATTGACCCCTTCATGAGGCTAAAGATCAGTCCCCTGTATGTATTCAGCTCAGCCCCAAACAACCAATGTATATCTAGGCCTAAAATTCCCAGAAGCTCCCAAAGTATCAACTCAAAATTGGCATTTTGGCATTCATTATTCTCAATTTTGAAGGAGGATTTCTTATTTTTAAAAGTGTATTGTCAGGCTGGAAATGGTAGAGTGCTTGCCTAAAAAACTGTATTGTGTATAATATTTCCAATGACATCAAAAGACGTTTGAGAGTTAATTCTACTGAATTGTCCACATTCAGGATTTCTTTTTATATATATATAAAGAGTAGCCAGTAACATAAGCACAAGTGTAAAATAATAAATGTGGGCTACTATGAAATAATGCTCTTGAGCTAAAGGATTCTTGTGTACTTCACAAAAATATTACAGTTTAGGCAGGAGAGCTACTACTTTATACTATTTTATTTTATGTAATTTGGATTATTATGTGTAAAGTAAGAGGTAACTTTTAATTTAAAAATCAATTTTAGGAGTCGCAATCATGGCAGGATAGAGGAAGCAACATTCACAGAGAGTGCTGTGCTGCACACCCACATTTATCAGGGCACAGCTAAAAGAGGTCTGTGAGATATCAACCCACAAGATTACATGCTGAGTGGAATAGTAATCTGATAAATACAGAAACTGAGCAATTTAGGATAAGAAACAAAGCCACAAGGGTGATTCAATTTATGTGGATCAATAAACATAACACATGAACAAAATCAAGGAAAAAATCAGATGATATCTCAACAAGTGCAAAAAATACTTTGACAGAAATTCAACATCCATTCATGATAAACAGAAGCTCTGATGAAAATATATATAGAAAGTTACAAGCAATATGACAAACCCGCTACCAACATGCTAAATGGGGAAAAACTGAATGCATTTCCCCTAAAATCAGGTATGAGACAAGAGTGTCCATTCTTACCACTTCTGTTCAATATATTAATCAAAACTTTAGCCAGAGAAATAAAGTAAGACAAATAAATAAAAGGGATTTGACTAGGAAGGGATGAAGTCAAAGCATCTTTATTTGCATTTTACATGAGCCTTTATATAGAAGATCCAAAAACTCCACCAAAAGACTCTTAGAACTATTAGATTCAACAAAGTAATGGGTCACAAAATCATACATAAAATCAGTAGCATTCCTATTCACCAACAATGATCTCACTGAGTAAGAAATAAGTAAAATAATCTCATTCACAAAACTTAAAAAATTAAATACCTATCAAGGAAGTGAAAGACCTCTATAGCAAAAACTGCATTACTTTGATAAAAGAGATTTGGAAAATGTCAACGTAGAAAGACAAGCCCTGTTCATGGATAGAGAGAAACAATATTGCAAAAATGGTCATATTTCCAAAACTGATAAAACAGATTTAATGCAATCCCAACCAAAATACCAACACCATTCCTCATAGATCTAGAAAAAAATCAATCCTAAACTGTATGTGGACCTAAACAGCACCCAGAATAGCAAAAGCAATCCTGGGCAACAAGGGAAAAAACAGGAGACCTCGGAATCCTGAAGTTCAAGTCATATTACAAACCTACAGTAATAAAAACAGCATGGTACTGGTACAGAAACAGACATATAGATGAGTGAAGCAGAATGAAGGATGCAAAAACAACCCCAGGCACATTCAGTCATCTGATCTTCAATAAAGGTACCAAGAACATGTTGGAGAAAAGCCAGCTGCTTTAACAAATGGTGCTGGGAAAACAAGTCATCCATATGTAGAAGAATGAATATAGATCCATATTTCTTACTATGTACTGTAATAAAATCAAAATGGATCAAATACCTATGCAATATATAAAAACAGAAGTGCTGAATCTGCTGGAGGATGAACTAGATGAAACTCTCAAATCATAGGCATAGGCAAAGACTTTCCAACAAAATCACAATTGCAAAAAAATAATAATAACACCAACAATCAATAAATGGGATTATATCAAATTAAAAAGTTTTTGAACAGCAAAGTAAATATTCAACAGAGTGAAGAGACAACCTACAGAATGAGAACAATATTTTGCCAGCTACTCAGATAGAGGACTATCTAGAATACATAAAGAACTAAAAAAAAAAAATAGACTAGTAAAATGAAAGACAAAATCAAAAATGGGAAACTGAAGTGAATAGACAATTTTCAAAAACCAATAGGCCAATAAGAAAATGAAAAAAACAACATCTTTAACCATAAGAGAAAAGCAAATCAAAACATTCTTACTTTAGAAAAAAATGACTATAATTAAGAACTCAAAAAAAAATACTAATGAGGTTTTTGAGAAAAAGGAATATTTCTACATTCTTCATGGGAATGTAAATTAGTCCAACCGCTATGGAAATATGTATGGAGAGTCTTCAAAAAAGTTAAAAGTAGCTTTACTTCTGCTTGGTATCTTTCTGGAATAGTGAAAAACATCATATTATAATCATACATGCTTATTCATGTTTATAGCAACACATGTCTTGAAGGATATATCTTGGAAGTAGTCTGTGTGTTCAATAGAATACTAAGTAAAGGAAATATATGTTTGAATAATCAGATATAATGTAATTATAGGAAAAAAATATATATATATGCTCAGCCATAAAGAAGGGTAAATTTGAGACATTTGTAGGAAGATGGATGCACCTTGAGGACAAAATGCTCAGTGAAATAAATTGGAGCCAATGATGTCACTTGTAAGCTCAGGCACTTGTTCAGCATAAAGCCAGAGATGCTATTGTTCATAGTGTAGTAGAGACAAGTGCGATCCCTGACTGCCTGCAGGGACATAGACCAGAATCTGTGATAATCTGTCTTCCAAATCACTAGTGCTGTTCTCAGCCCAAATCTGGAGACTTAGCCACCCTGTGCAGTGTATAAAACTCTGGGATAGAAGGCAAGGAGTGGCTGCAGCTAGGCACTTATTGCAGAAGCCTTTCTTTGCTAGCCCTGGTGTAATTCCTCAGTTTCCCCATGAAGACTTAGCCCAGAATCTCTGGTAATAACAGCAAACAGCAATCAGAATTGTGCTCTATGACTAGATTCCAGCATAGAGCAAGAGTCCTTGCTACCCTATGAAAAGCTAAACTGATTTCAGGGGAACAAGGTGGAGGGTGGGGACAGACTACAGCTGAGCCCTTCTTCCACTCCCAATTACCAGTTCTCCACAGTTCCTGCCTTCCTGGCTCTGTAGAATGGAGGAATATGTTACAAAAAGTGAAGACAAATTCATTCAGAGACTGGGGTCAATTAGGTCCAATATAGAGGATTGCCTGAAGAGAAACCCTCCTATTTATTTCCTTGGTGGCCACCTAAACCCAGAGGACTGAGCTAGCTGAGAAAAGGGAATTGAGAATTCCATACATGGTGGGAAGACAGGAGGAAGCAAATTGAAAGTTTGGATCACATAGAGACTGAAAATCTCTGGAAGAAGCAGAGCCAGAACCCCATCAAGAATCCTTAGGAAAATAGAGGTCCTGGAACCTAGAGGGCTAAAAGTAGTGTGTGTGCAACAAGGTGCAGTGTAGACTTTCTCTCAAAACTTGCCCAAGTCAGTGATATTCTTGCATTCTCAAATTCCCACAGCCCCAAAATGTGGCTGTCAGACTTAAGAGCATATGCACAAAGTATTCAAAGAAATCATAGTCAGAGACAGTGAAGCCAACATCTCCAAATAGCCTAAAGGAAAGAATATATGTAACTGGAAGAGTAGTTAAACAGGAGGAATCCACACTGAAAAAAATGATGAAATGACAGGTCTCAGTGAGTGCCTTTCAGTAATAACATTCAGTGTAAAGTGTTTGAAATCCCCATAAGGATCAAAATATATAATTGATAATGTGAAATAGGGAGAAAAAGTCTAAAGGGGAAGGGAAAGTGGGAGGAGTAAGGGAAAGGAAAAAAGGGAAAGGAAAAAATATGAGAAAAGAAAAAAATGGAAACAAAGACTTTGTAAATAGGGAGGGTGGAGGGGTTGAATGGAAGGCCGGGGAATGGGGAAAAAATAAGAACCAAGAGAGATTATGTAAAGGTGCAAGTTTCCAATGATGAATGTTATTATATTGTATACCTAAAATGTACCCCCTCAAAAAAAGAGAGGGATACAGACTGGCACATTGGATCAAAAAACAAAACTCTATGTTGCCTGCAAAACACACCTCTTGAACAAAAACCACACAAACTGAATGTGAAAGAATGGAAAGCCATACTCCATGCAGGTGGAGCATGAAAGTGAGCAGTAGTGGTTATTCTAATTTCTGACAAATTGGACTTGATCCCAGAACTTAGGAGAAAGAACAAATAAAGTTAGTAAGCAGTAAGGTCACAAGGCGGAGATAATAATGATAAATATATATGTGCCAAACATCAGCACACCCAATTCATTAAAACAAAAACTACTCAACTTAGGACAGATAGGTACCAATAGAGTCATGGTGAAGGATTTTAATACCTATTCTCAAAAATAGGACAATGAAAAAAATCTACAAAGAAATGTCAGAATTGAACTGAACCACTGTACAAATGGATGTAACAGATATTTACAATGTTTTATCCAACAACAGAATACTGTACATATTCTTCTCAGAAGCCCATGAAACATTCTCCAAAGTAGATCATATTTTAGGCCACAAAAGCATGTTTAAATAAATGTGAGAAAATTGAAAAATAGCATGCATTCTATCAGATCACAACAGAAAGAAAATAGAAATCGACAGCAAATTACATACAAAATACACAAATATATGAAGACTGAATAATACACTTTTGAATATTCAATAGGTCATAGAAGAAATCAGGGTAGAAATTTGAAAACTAGTCCAATTGAATAACAATGGCAATACAATGTATCAGAACCTGTGGAATACCATGAAGTAATGCTAAGAAAGAATTTTATAGCTGTGAATACCTACATTAGAAAAGTAGAGCATTTCAAATTAATAACATAATGATATACCTTAAGGCCCTAAAAAAACAAGAGCAATCCAAATCCAAAACTTGTAGACCAATAGAAATTACAATGTTTGGAGTGAAAATCAATTCACGGAGACTAAAAATACAAAGGAAAAAAATGAATCAAGAAGTTGGTTTTTTGAAAGGATAAATAAAATTGACAAACACTTAACCAAACATCAAAAAAAAGAGGAAAGAAAAGACTCACATCAATAAAATTAGAAAGGAGGAATGTGAAATTACAACAGACACCAATGAATTTCAGAGTATTATAAGAAATAACTTTGAAAATATGTGTTACAATAAAATATAAAATCTGAAAGACAGGTAAATTCCTAGATCCATGACATAACAAAATTGAACAAAGAAGATATAAAACCTGAACAGACCAATAACAGGCAATGATATTAAAGTAGTAATAAAACCTCTTTCAACTAATAAAAGCCTAGGACCCAATGGATTCACCTCTGAATTTTGCTAGAAATTCAGGTAGAAACTAATATCAATACTCTTCAAACTCTTCTTTAAAACTGTAAGGGAAGGAACAGTGCCAGACTTATTCTATGAAGTCAATAAAACCCACATACCAAAACTAGACAAAGAAGTGATGCAAAAAGAAAATTACAGGCCAATATCTGCAATGAACATAGATGCAAACATCCTTAATAAGATACTTGCAAATAGAATGCAGCAAATTTATAAAAAGATCATATATCATGTCACACTTGGCTTCATCCTAAGGATGCAAGGATGGTACAACAGACATAAGTCAATAAATGTAATACATTACCTAAATAAATTTAAGGCTAAAAGTTACATGATTATCTCAATAGATTCAGGAAAAAGCCTTTGATAAAATCTGACAACCTGCCATGATAAAAGTTCCATTGAAAATAAATATACAAGGACTATCAAGCTGACAAAGGCCAGTTATGACAAACCCACAGTGAACATCATAATAAAAGGGGAAAAAACTGAACGCATACCTTTACAATCAGGAATAGAACAAAAGTATCCACTCCCACCACTCCTCTTCAGTATAGTACTCAAAACATTAGCCAGAGGAATAAATCAAGCAAGAGAAATAAATAAAAGGGTTATGAATAGGAAAAGAAGTTAATCTTTCTCTATACATAGACAGTATAATAATTTACATACGACTCAAAAATCTCCACCATAAAACTCTTAGAGATAATAAACAAATTCAGCAAATTGGCTGGAAACAAAATTGATAGCATTTCTATATACCAATAACCCACTGAGAGGAAAATCAGGAAAATTATCTCTTTCATGATAGCTTAAAAGTTAAGTACTTGGGAATCAGCATAATCAAGGAGGTGAAATATGGCTATAACAAAAATTATATTATTCTTAGGAAGAATATTGAATATGATTGTTAAAAAATGGTAACATTCACTCTTCCTGGGTAGGCAGAATTAATGTTGTTAAAATGGCCAAATTACCAAAAGCAATCTATAAATTTAATGTATTTCCTTTTAAAAAAAGCCAAAGCATTCTTTACAGAACTAAAAGAGCAATTCTAAAATATATATACATATATATATATATATATATATATATATATATATATATATATGCTATATATATGGAACCAAAACTGACCAAGAGTCACCAAGCAAGTCTGAGTGGGGAGAAAAAGCAAAGCTAGAGGCATTACAATTCTGGATTATAAGTTTACTATTAAACCATAGTCACAAAAAACAGCGTGGTCCTGGTACAAATTTAGATATGCAGATCAACAGACTAGAATGGAAGACACAGAATCAACCTATGGACATTTAGCCTTCTGATCTTTGACAAAGAAGCTAAAAATATATATATTGGAGAAAAGATAGCCTATTTAACAACCGGTGCTTGGGCTGGGGATTTAGCTCAGTGGTTTTGTCGCCTGCTGTGCAAGCACAAAGACCCAAGATCAATCCTCTGTACCAAAAAACAAACAAACAAACAAACAAAAAAACAACCGGTGCTAGGATAATTTACTATCCACATGAAGAAGAATGAAATTAGACCTGTATGTCTTATTCTGCACTAAAGTAAATAGAAATGGGTCAAAGGCCTAGATATAAAAATCGAAACTTCTAGAGTATAAGTTAGCAAAAACACTTGAAGACATAGGGATATACAAGAACTTCCTGAACAGAATTCCAGTGGCACAAGAAACACCAAGAATCAACAAAAGGGATTATATTAAATTAAAAATCTTTTGACACAGAAAAGGAAACAACCAACAAAATGAATAGACAACTTTTAGAATCGGAAAATGTTATTGCTAGCTCCTTTGCTGATAGAGGGCTACTATATAGAAGATATAAAGAACTCAAAATATTTGACCCTGAAAAACAAATGACCAAAAAAGGCAAATGAAGTGAAGAGATACTTCTCAAAAGAACAAGCAAATCTAAACAGCCTAAGATTTTTGCTCCTTTAACAATGACAATCATCAAGAAGATAAAAAATGACAAATGCTAGTGAGGACATAGGGAGAAAGGAGCCCTTCTAATTTTTGGTGAGATTTTTGGTAAACTGGTGAGAATGTGTGATCATTATGGAAAACAACATAGAAATTTCTAAAAAAAATAGACATTAATTTGACCCAACTATACCTCCCTTGGGTATTTTCCTGAAAAAATTAAACACATCATAAATACATTTTTGTATCCCCATGTTTAGAACAGTGTAATTAAGCAGCCGACATGTCCATAAATAAATAAAGAAATATGCAGTGAAGTGTTATTTAACCACAAAGAAGGATAACTTCGAGTCACTTTCAGAAAAATGAATGAAATTTGAGACCATATGTTAAATGAAATAAGTCAGAGGCAGAAGGTTGCTTGCCACATGATTTCTCTTATATGACAAACTGAACATATAAGAAATTAAGTAGTTATAAAAGGAGAGATAGTAGGAAAAAGAGAGACATCTCCACAGAGTGAAATGGGGTGTGAGGAAGAGGAAGAGGGAGAGGAAAGAGTAAGGACAATGATCAAAATATGATATTTATGTACCAATTCCAAATTAATGTAATTATTATGTATCTGAATCATACCAATTAAACACAAAAATTATCTACTAGGTCACAAATTTTTTTAAAAAATCAATCTTATTTAAAAGTAATTTTAATTAAAATAACTGCAAATTTCCCCTCCATTTTGAGAAATATGAAAATATAAAGGCTGATATTTTCTTGACCCATTTGACCCTAAATTATTCTATTTTAAGACTCAATAGTTAAAAAGTAAAACCAGGGATTTAGCTCAGTGGTTCTGCCACCTGCCTTGCAAGTGCAAGGTTCTGAGTTCAATCCCCGGTACCAAAAAACAAACAAACAAACAAACAAATAGTTAAAAAGTAAAGAGTGACTAGTAGCACAAATAAAATAAAGTTATATTCTATTTCCACCAGATTTGAAACATATGTATAAGCCATGTGAACCGTAATTAAGTATACATCTCTTATTTAGAAACAAAATAATGTCTACATCCCATAGTCAGTGTTTGGGACCTAATGAGTCTTCCAGCTGTGCAATATTGAATGCTTAGCCTTCATATTTTTACACAGAAATTTTAGGGTATATCTCTGGCTGCAGCACCTTGTCATTAGCTGAGTCTAAGGGAAAGAGCAGAATGTCAGCAGGAGAAATGACTCCTGCTTGAGATTTGACTCGATAAAGCATTTGCTTTGATTAGAATGATTTATAAGTGAAACTGAGAAAAGTTCAATGCTGTTTAAGAGCAAAAATAAGCACACTCAAGTTAATTCTTAGTTCTGTTCACTAGAAAAATCTCAGAATATTCATCTCATGCCTTTAGGTAAAACTGGTCATTATGCATTGTATCACAAATTTTATTGGAACTCCTTCACTCCATAGAATTTTTCTGTTCCTTTCTTATTGAGCAACTTATTTATAATCCTCTTATTATAAATTCCATACATTTATGTATGCCTGCCTCTCCTCCAGACATCTTTAAAAACGATTGCACTGTACTTAATTTCCCCTTTTGTAGCATCTTCTACTTGTGTGAAGAAAGCAAGAGTCCTTTCCTGAATTAAGATACCATCTAACATAACTTAAATAATGTAATTTATGATGCATTTTATAAAGCTACTAGAAGACCACTTATTAAATAAAATTATAAAATCCCCACAATAATTATATTATTATTTAGAACACAAGCATCAAGAGCACATTTAATCGACTAAATTGCTGCAATTCTAAAGTCAAACCTTTGAGCTGTATTCTTGGCCAGCTTTGGCTACATAGTGAATTCAAAGCCAGCCTGAAGTACATAGCGAGACTTTATTTCAAAAAACAAAGAAAACCAACAGATATTTTTCAGACTTCCGACTTGCCAACATTCACAATCACAGAAGTCAGTTCTTTTTGAAAAAGAGACTCCGTCTCTGCCTCTCTCTCTCCATGTATTGATGATAGATATAGATATAGAAACGGATGCAGATGTAATCTCCAGTTTGCTCTCCTTCTCCAGATAATGCTGGGCAAGAAAATAACATCTAACGTGTCTAATAATTTCTTTACCTTACCTCATATCCAGTGCACAGCCAAATTTCCCTGATTTTGCCTAAATGCTCCACTCCAGGCACATGCATTGCAGTGGATATTATGTTCCTCCCCAGTCTTTAAACTAAGATCTTTTCTTCTGTCATGGTACCAACTGATTGATCGAAGAAAACCTAAGTAGGTATCCTGCACAATGTCCTGTGTACTAGAATTAGTAGTTAAATTCTACAGATGAAGCTCTATGCAGTCTTTGTTCTGGATGTTAGATCTAAAATCTGCACTAGATTTAAGTGAAACACTTTTGGCAAAAACTTATCATTACCAATGTTTGTAATTTTGTATTGCTTTCTGTCATCAGAAGCATTAGGAGCCCATTGATTGGGGTGGAGTCCAACTAATTTCTGTTTTGTAAACTCACAATCAGAAAATAATCTATGAGGTGTCACTGTGCCATTTTGGCACTATAGTAATGCCCTCTTTTTTTAATTCTGTCACTGATAGGATATTTATTAGATTAACAGTCAACATTCTTCTGCAAACTAGAACTACTCTTTTGTTGGTGCAACTTATTGTGAAATGCAATTATTATAGCAACTTTACATTCATTATAATTTGTGATATATTTGTCAAACTTTTATTTTTATCCAATGTCTCTGAATTTTTTCCTTCTATTGCCTCTCCTAAGTTGATTTTTACAATTTTCAGAAAAATTAATTATCTTCTACACTCATCCTTTAAAAAATTTATATATTGCATTATATTATTTTATTAGCTGGTTAAACTTGACTTTCATCAATCATACTTAACCCCCTGAAGTCTAAAGTCTAAAGTTATTAAACTAATTTAAGAAGTTCCTTAGAACACTTTAGCAGCATTACCTTAACTCTCAGTTTACATGCTATGATCATCTGATGCTTTTTATCAGTCTTCTGCTGTTACAAAGCAATACAGATGGGGAACCACTATTGCTATTATTTTATAACAACTAATAGTTACTACATATTTAGATTTACAGATTTACTTCTTTCTTCTCTGACCATATCATTTCATTTCTACCTCAAGAACACCTCTAGAAATCCCTTATGTCTGTCTTTTTGTAAGCTCTTAAGTTTTGTTTGCCTGGACATTTCTTTTTTTTTAATCCTCCTTTTTAAAAATGAATTTTGTTGAATACACAATTCTAGGTTGACATTGACTTTCTTAAAATGAAACTATTATTCCAGTGGGTTCTAACCACTCCTGAAAAATACTGCTGTGTAATTATAGTTCTTTTGAAATTGGTCTTTCTCTCTAGAACTTGCTAAAACGTTGTTTATATTGAGATTGTGGTTTTAATAAATTATGTTTACTGTGGATTTTATTTATTGTACTTTTTAGTATCTACGTATTTTTTAAAAATGTTAGTTTATTTGCTATTTTCTCTTCAAATTTGTGCTTCCTTCATTTTATTTATTCTCTGATGTTGCTATACTACTTAGGTGCTCATTTAAAGTTTCCATCTTTTTAAACTCCTTTCCCCATCTCGTGTGTTTCTGCACTGCTTTCTGGTCACTTCTCCTCTACTTTCCAGATAAGGCACCCTCTCTTCATCAGGGCCTGATCTGATTCTTTCATTGATTATTACTCCCTTCTTCAGTGTAATATATTTCATCTTCAATGTTTCCATTTGGTTATTTTTCTTTCAAATCTCTCTTGTACATTTGGTAATATCGTTTACTCCAATTTGTGACTCATTTTTTTTCCTTTAAGCATATTATACATATGGATTTTGTATTCTGTATCTGACAATTTCAAATCTTAATATTGGGGATGTGAGGCTTTAATATAATTTGCTTTTGCTTAGTCTCAATAATAATGCTTTTTCCTTGGTACTTGGTGACTTTTTAATCAGTGAGGGATGTGGGGGCCCAGGTGGGCGACGCTTTGTCACAGAAATACATTCACATGTCTTTCTGCCTAGGAGCAGGAAGCATGACTAAAATGGGCTTTCTTCGGCCCATCTCTGGGTCCACAGCCCAGTGCTGGCCTTTCTAGTTCAGCCTCACTCCTCTTTCTCCACAATCATCGGGCTGCACATTATCACCACCCAAGTCTCAGGAGAAACTGATTTTCAGGGAATCACCCACTCTCACTACTCTGTCTTCACATTATTACTTTGCCTTTTACTTTGTGTTGGACAGTGAAGAGTCACTTATATTACCTTTGCCATTTGCAATCAGTCCAGCAACACAATGTAAACTACTCTCGTTTTATGTAGGTCTTACTTATTTTGGGGCAGAATGATTGGTTAAAATATCTAATTTGACACACTACTAGTGACCAAAACTAAATTAAGATTTTGGTCAAAAACTTAGTTTAATATTGCAATCTCAAAATAAAGTATTTTGGTACAAATTTTTTTCCGTAAATATCCATAAGTGCTGTAAATCATTCTATGAAGACATATATTTCCTGGTATTTTATTAGCTTTATAGCATTATCATTTCACCCTTAAAATTATAAATGGGAAGTTATTTGGAGCAATTTGAATTTTGCAATTTTTAAAAAAGCTATCCAGAGATAAAGCAAATGATCTTTAAACAATTAAAATTATTTTGGCTCCTCAAAAGTTTACTCTTAATTTTTTTCTAGCAGCTTTACATGTGTAGAACTTTGAAAGCAAAAGCATTTTAGAACAAAAATTGTCCATGCATAATAGGAAGAAATCCAATGAACTCTTACTATGGGAGATTCTGGGGACATAAATCATTCTGGCTCATTGTTTCCCCTTGAAATTAGATATAATCAAGATTTTTTTTCTAACTCTTAGAGAGACATTGAGATAATTGTAAATCTTTAGTTATTTTTCACTTTTGCCAAGTGAGTGGTGAATCACTCCTTTGGCTATGAAAGAATTAGAGGCTTATGAAAAGAGAAAATGTGTCTCCACTTCCCGTGGAATTCATTTCAAAGGGTGAGAAAGGCAAGCAGTGTCAGAGTGTGGGCTCTGCCATATTCAATCCAGAAATAAATATTAAGCAACACTGATTTCCTCTTAATTCATTTTTGCACACTGGGAATTCTTTCATGGCCAGGATTCAGTGGCCTTCACATTAATTTTGTTGCTACTAGACATGACTGAAGTATCTGAAATCTTAAGTATATTCTTTGTCAAAAGTAACCTTAAGTCCTGTACATTTGAGCAGGTTTATTTAAAGAATGTTATTTCCCCCTTTAGCTAAAGCAATATTCCCCTCTCAGTGACTGATGTTCAACAGATGACTAATGAAGGTCTTACAGTAGAAATTAGCCTCTCCATGCCTCCTAGATTCTGTTGCCCTATCGAGACTCTCAATCTACCCTCTACCTTCTCGAGGCTCCCTGGAGGAAGCTGGCAACAGGTGCTAGGGATCTTGTCAGTAATTCAGATCAGCAGCGCAGTTAGTTAAGTGGGATTTCTTTAACCCAGCCTTCAAAGGCAAAGTTGGTGGTGAGTTCAAAATGATTAAAATAAAATAAAATAACAGCTTCTTTTCACATTTCCAGTCAATTTTCTTCTTCCTGATTATATTCTTTACGTTTTCTTAGACTTAACTCTTAAAGTAAATAAAAAGTAAATTTGGTCAACATAATGGGGAGGATGAAGAAAAGATACTTCTTAATTTACTTGTAGATAGACTATCATGAAAACAGTACTTTCTTGCACCTATTCCACACATCACAGGATGTAACTAGAAGGATGTTGAAAGGAAAAAGCTTTTGTAAAACAAAATGTCAGAAATATTGGGTTTATTAAAGGTTTAGAACTTTATAAAATGTAAAATATGCAGCATAATGTGTATTACTGTAAATTGCTAAGGAATATATGTGGAGTGCTTCACATATATATGATATATATACAGTGATAGTATATATATTTAATCATAACTATTTAAAAATATTGGACATTGTTTAGCAACAGAATTTTATGACTAATAAAACACTAAATTGTCCTTCTGCAGAAGGCTGATACATCATCATCCAATACATGTATTTTTAACTCTTTATTTCTTTTTTTAAATTTTTTTCCTGTGATTATTCTGTGAATGCTGTATTCAACTTCCATATTATCCTTGGTGCTAAGACAAACTCTTTTCTAGTGTGCTTATCAAATTGAAATGCCCAGTTTATTTTTGAACCTTTTTTTAAAGTCTTTATCTATTTGACATCAAAGCAAAACTAAAGAAAGGAAAAATTTTGCCTGGTATTTAATTGAATACTCTGCGATTCCTTGGAAGAGCAACCCAGGGGCCAATGTGCAAAATGGAAGAAGGCATCACTTCCTCAAGAAACCACCTCTGCAGAAACACAACGTTGTCCTGGAATGTGATACCTCACTGCTACTCTCTGGAAAGGTAGCTAGGAGTGTATCATGGAGCAAGTGGCTCCCCTAAGGTTGTGCAGTGCATTGCATGCACATTGCAATGCCTTTGAATAAAACTGAAAGCAACTGAAAGGGCACAGCATTTTCCCAAAGGCCATACTCAAGACCACAATGTCCTCTGATATAGGAGGCTAAGAGACAAAGAGAAAAACAAACTGATTTTTCAATGTTGTCATGTTTAGCTTCTATATTTACACTTACTAATCAGTTTCTCCTTCCTTTGATCCTCAAATTACAGTGCTATAGAGTATATGAGCCTTGTACTTATTCATTGGGGACACTGGAAATTTTTTCATAAAATCTCTTCCCTGGAGACCAGTAACAGACAACTCAAATGTTAATTGTTTTTCTTGATGGCTTCCTATGGTTTGGGGCCTAGGCTTATGCCAATTCACATTCCAGTGTATAATTTACCTATACACAATTATAATTTATAACATTTTAAAAGGCTATTTAGTTGTTGAGATTTTTGATAATAAAAGAATGAATCTTTATGTGAATATAGCACTTAATGTGATCAGTTGGTATTCATATGATCAGATTAACATAGACTTAGAAAGTCCTCACTATCATATCTTGTGCTGCTAGTCAGTCAAATTATGGATACAAAATATTATTTACAGACAGAATTATATAGTATCACTATTTTTTGAGGTGTGGGACAAAGAATTCCCATTGCAATTTTCATTGAATATTTTAACTGGCGCTGTTTTGAAGTAAAATGCTACCATTTAGTCTTCTGAGTTGCCTCAGCTTGATGCTTTCCTCCCCATGATGTTCCTGGAATGACTCCTATGTAATTGTTTGTTTTCATTTATTTCTTTCCCTACTGGACTCTGAACTTTTGAAAGTACCCACTCTCTTATTTTCCTTAGTACTTCCATAATGGCTGGAATAAAGAAATGAATTATGAAAAGGTTACTGATGGAGCAATAGTTCCACAGTAAGATTTCAACTTGGAGAGTAGGTTCTAGATACTTTTTTTTTTGGTACCGGGAATCGAACTGAGGACCTTGAGCTTGCAAGGCAGGCAGCAGAACCACTGAGCTAAATCCCTGGCCTGGTTCTAGATACTTTTTAAGAATTGTGAGAAATTGTCCCTGCTAACTGTCCTATATCTTTCTGTATTTTAAGTCTTTTTAAAAAGATATTTTAAGCTTATCATATATAAAATATTTATATTGTTGTCTGCATGAGGTCTCTAAGGAGAAATTAATACAAATTGTTGATGTTAATAGTACCTACAAAATAAAACATTTGTTTCATTATATTTTTATATTTACTTAATAAAAACCACTGGTGAGAAATTCATGTTTGCTGTCTACTGAGTAATTTTAAATGAACATGGGGAAATAGTTATGATTGTGTTAAGCCCGAAGATTTTTCTCAGTTAAAAAATTATTCAGCAATGGAAAAATCAATAGTAGATAATATTGTCATCCAATCTCCTCTGTAAGTATTGAAAATTACGTGTTCATGTTGCAACGCAAATCGCTGTTTATTTAAAACAGACTTGATTAAAAATAAGAAAGTCCTTCACCTTCTCCTTTCTTATCATTGCTGTGGAATCTCTTTGATGGTCTGCAGTGGAGACGGATATTGATTTCTGCTCTCCCTCTTTGCCCTGTAAATGCTACTCTATTTTCAGGCAAGTGTGATGATATTAGGTCAGTACAAGGATAGAAGATCTAAGCCAAAATGACTTATTTTTAAGAAAACAAAGCAAGAGCATCTTCAAAGCTCTCAGAGTTTTCTGTAATCTATCATCTGAAATCAAGTCATGAAACTGCAGTCCCAACTCAAGCACAATATAGTTGTTTTCATGTTTCTAAGGAAGTCTGTATTTAGTATTTTATCCATTTTTTAGATTCAATATAATTTTTGTTTTTCAGTGTCATTTTGGAGGGGGTACTATTGCTAGAACCAATTAAAATTGTCATAATTTCCTGGCGTTCGAGAAAAAAATTGTAGAATAAAGGTCTAATAGAAATTAGTTCTTCATTTTTTAAAAAAATGCATGCCACATTACACATAGTAAGACGGAATTTGTTAGTAAAGTTGGAGCCAAAGCTGCAGGCTGAACACTGAGATGTCATGGTCAAGTGATTCAGGTATAGCTTGATCTAGCAAACTAGCAGATGTTTTGCTAGTGAAAGGTATATAACCTGTTTTGAAGGAATGAAGTATACTAAAATAAATATGTTTCTGAGGACTGTCTACCCGAAAGTCATAGTACTGCCTTAGGAATAGCAAAAATATTAGCTAAGTATCTGCAAGTGAATTGACTTAAAAAACAAAAGAAAGAGGTTTCATCCTATCAGCAAAACTCAAATAAGTATCCAAGTGCAAATACAAGTAATTCATTTTATTTTAACACATTCTGCTTGAATCTAGGTGTCTATTGTGGGCAAAGAATGCTCTTCCAAAGATGCCCACTTCCTGATCTCTGGAACTTGAGAATATGTTGGCATACATGGCAAAAGGGAATTAAGGTTAGAGATATAGTTAGAATTGTTAATCAACTGATGTTGAGAGGAAGAGATTGTCCTAGATTAACCAATGACTAGGTGCAATGCAGTCACAATGGTTTTTATAAAAATAAGAGGGAAGCAGAAAAGAACCAGGCAGGGAGCAACATGATAAAAGATGAAAAGGCAAGAAAATAAATTCTGCCCTAAAGCCTTCAGGAAGAAACACCGCAGCCCTGCTAACCCACTGACTTTAGCCCATTAAAATCCATTTTGAATTTCTGACCTCCAGAACTATAACATAATAATTTTATGTTGTTTGAAGACATTACATTTGTGCTAATTTGTGAAAGCACCAGTAGAAAGCCAATATAGTATTTAACAGAAAATGAAGCCAGAAGAAACATGTAGGAGGCTACTCCAAGACAAATGAGATTCAGTCATTCTAAGTGAAATACGCTATCCTTCATCAAATCTCCTTTTATTCTTTCCTTACTTTGTTCATAGAAATCACTGAGAAGGGTGGGATGCAATGAGGGAAGATGTTCTGAGGACGTGTCTACATGACCCAAACATCCAGATCATGCAAATGACCAAGGAGTTAACTCAATTGCTCTTTCACTCCTCCATACAAAGTCTCTAAATTCAACACTTTCTCATACATATCATTACATTTTAAACTTCGCCACTTGATTAGTAATAGGTGGTCTACAACAGGTTTAAAAATGTTAGTCATTAATATGACTGAGCTTTATGGTACTGTTGAAAAGAAAATATAGTAACTGTTTTATAGACCAGTGATTTGTGAACATTACTGGAAAGATCGTTGTAACAATACTGTAAAACTTTTCGTTGTTTAGACATGAATCTTATGTCTTTAGAACTGACTACCTGAAAGACCTATGCATATGTTTTCAAATGAAAAAGCTACAAAGAGCTTCTGTTGTGGCCTTTCCCTGAACCCTACTGAATTTTCAGAACTAAAAAAATAAAATAAAGTAAAAATCCTTTAATTTCAGTGGTATGAGGAATTACCTCAATTGATACAATGAAAAGCAGCAGCCAGGTCAAAAGAGGAAAGGCAAACAGCAAGAGAAATGATCTCTCCTCGGGGCCTTTGCACTTTCTGCTGTATTTGTCCAGAATGAAATTCCCTAGCTTCCCACAAGGCTGCCTCCTTCAGTTTTTGGTCTTTTTGTTAGTGAGGCTTTTGAATTTTACTCTATAAAAGTTCAGTGCCGCACTGTGAATGTTCATATCCTCTTTCTCTGCTCTATTTGTTCTTCTTAGCATTTGGTTCTATATGAGATGCCATTTGTTTCTTATATTGTTTATAACTTTTTGTGGCCACTGATAGGCTCAATGTTCATTCTACACAACTAGGAATGGTGACATTGCATTCAAAGCTATAAGACACAGTAGGGTTTATCCAACACGATTTTCATGTAGATTTCAGAAAAATTATATTAGTTTTAGATCACTGATCACTTGGCACAGCAATAACACAGGAAATATCTCTTGTCTTTCAGGCTCAGTTTCCAAATGACCTGTCACTTCACAGAGGTGACGCTAAATGAATCTGAACATGGTTTGAATGTGTCCCTTGAGGTTCATGTGTTGAAATGTTACCCAGGAGGTGAAGAACTAAAAAGAGAGAAACTTAATCTGACTATGATGCATAGATGTGGTGACTTTGGGAGATTGTTAGGATTAAGCAAAGGTATTAGGTGGAGCCCCCGTGATGTGATTGAATCTTGATTGTGCTTGTAGCCTTGGCTCAACTTGGTGGTAGCAGAGGGCACCAAAGCCACAGAAGCTGGCAATCTTACATTCTCCCAGGCATTACTACCTTCAGCTTTTTGGGGTACTGGGGCAAGTGTGAAGTTTGAGTGCTTCTTTCTTCTGCAGGTAATCATGAAGATACTGAGAGACAAGCCCACATTTTAGTATGTTCTTGTGTGTTTCAGTTCATCCTTGCTCTCCCCTGCTTCATATCCAGATTTTCTGCCAATTGCCAGCTCTGAAGACCAGCAGCATCTCAGACCCCCACCTTAAAATGCACAGGTCACAGCCTTGAAGAGATTCTTTCTTAGTATCACCAACAGTGCAAGGTCAGTTACTATGTTACATCCCTATAATAAACCCCTTATTCTGCATCATTCATGCTCGACTCTAGCAGATGCACTGTGCTTTATTTTTTCCCCCCAAATATCAACACATGTCATGGAAAATGCTTAACAGTTTATTTTCTGACTACCACCAATAGAAAGCAAGCTTCCTGGGGTGGGGAGCTACTGCTTGTTTCATTTATGTCCATATTCATAACCTGTATAATAAAGCCTTACTTGTAGTAAGTACTCAATACATATTTTGGAAATGAATAATAGTTACATATTTTGGAAAGAATATTTTTGGTTAATCTCAACATCAATATATAAAAGGGAATAACGAGCAAGTTGGATATGGTTTGGAAACATCAGCCTGAAGAAAGTGAAACAAATAGCTGAAAACCAGAAGAAAGAGTTTTTTCCCCCATGAAAACAGCTTAAATAATGAAGACTACAATTCTGTATCCTGCTGGGTCCTTCTCCTGACAACTGGAAAGGTTATTCTCTGAATCTGCAAACTGCATAGTTGTGTCAACTGATAAAGACTAATCAACATCAGTTCACAGTCAGTGACTAAAATTGCTAGAAAGGAAAAGAGCCTGTCAATTATGCATTTATATTCCACTTCAGAATCGCTATGTAGTTGCAAACAGACATTTGGCAAAAATGATGAACAAGAAACAAAGCACAGCATTGCAGGGATACAATTTCTCTCCTCTTCTGTAACTATAGATTCTGTCTGAAATGTGTTTGTTTGGTGAGATAAATTCTCTTCTCAAAAAGGCAATGGTGTTATTAATTAAACAAAGGAAGAGGCAACCGAGGTGGGATCAAGCCAAGCCAAAGTTGTTAAGTGACTGAGCTCGGGTACAGAGAACTCACCCAGTGGTTAGCTAAGCTGTCAGCATTTGAGTGCAACTGTGGAAATGTGCTCCAAGATTTGTGTTAGTGTTGGCAGAGAAAGGAGCTAATTTTAGTTTTCAACTCCTAAATCTGAGATCAATCCAGAAACCTTGCAGTTAAACTTATCTACATTCGTTCCACAGCCAACAATTACATTAAGACTTACTACAGGGAAAGATAGCCGTATACCTGGTATAAATGGTAAAAGTGAAATTAAGAAACAATTTTACTTTCATGTTTCAAGATTGTCAAGTATATGAAAATTTCTGGTTCCTAGAAGGTCATAAAAGGACTCCCAGAAGACTTGTTTCTCTGGTTGCCCACCTGGTTACAAAACTAGATTACTTCCTGCTGCTTCTGCCAAAATAAATATTATTAAAATACTATATTCACCAGCTGCCAGTCAGTATGAAAAGTCCCTGAAAATGGTGTTTATTTGTGCATGTGTACCTTTCTCATCGTCGAACTCACATTACATGGCGCAGTGTCCAAGGTGGTTTTGTGTATTTTTTGAAGCTGATCTAACATTATCCTTTTCACTTGTAATATATAAAATATTATTCATGGTCCTAAAACTGAAGTCCTTTTTCTCAGTGATGTCTTTGTAATGAAATTATCTTCTTTATATGACTAAATACTCAAATTTTAAAAAATCACTGTGATAACAAAGGTATGATTAATTGCTGATTTTGGAAATGATAAGAGACTTAAAAATCTCAATCTTCTTAAAGAGGATTGCTTCAAAGTGGGGAATACATGCTGGGAACAAGGAAAAGATCCAACTAGTTTTTTACTGAAAGATGGATATGATTCAAGTACATTTTGAATGAAGAAGAAAAGATTAATGCTCTACAGTTCAGTGCTACAAAAAAGCCCCAATTGGCAATACACTTAAGTTATTTTAATAGCTCAGTGTTAAAGGTAGGTTTTAAATTCTAATTTCAAAAAAAGTTTCTGAAACTTTTGATAGTGTTAACTTATGACCCCCAAATATTATTAGTTTTAAAAACTAAACAAAGCAAACACACACACACACACACACACACACACGTCTATTTTCTTGCCGCTATCTTTTGGATTTTGCTAGGACTTGAATTTGCCAATAGAGGGCAATAGTCAAACTAGGATAGACTCCATCTATCATTTTTGCAACTTCTAATGAGGTAAAAGGACACATAGAATCCTCATCTGCTTTTATGGATATTGCTGTGTAATTGCAGTGTAATTATGGCACACAACAGCTTCAGAAAATTATCTTTCAAGAAAACAGCTGGTTCTCTTTAACAAACTGAGATGTAATCTAGTCAATTAAAAAAAAAAGTCCAAAGAAAATATTCCAAAAATATATGCTGACAATAAACAAGCAACAAAAAATGAAATAACATAAAAATTTTAAATGGATAAATCAGAGGTGCTGATAGGAAAAAGAAGACAAACGTACAAACATAAGAAAATTATGAAGGCAGGAGGTACTTCTGGTGCATTGTTTATTTTGCGATGTAAACAGACTTCTTGGAAAGATTTTTCAAATGTTTTTGCATTTTTCGTTTTTCATTTATATGTGTAATTATGTAAATGCATGGGTATTGTATACACTCCATGTATGAGATACATACAAAAAAACAGGGTATAAAGAATACATTGTTTTTTTATAACCAGTGCTCTGAAAAAAATGACAAAATGATTAAGGTTGGTCATTTAACACTCTAAATTTGTAATTTTATTAAGCTTTTAGATATTCCAATAATCTAATGCCTGAGCATCTCCTTCTATAAAAAGTCCATATACAAAAATTTCAAGGCACTAAACATGCTGTGAGGAGAACAGTTACAGATAATTCATTTTGACAAATGACTTATCTCAATATAATCTTAAAAGCTAAGTCATTCAATGATTGAATGTATAAAAAATAAACTCAAGGTCAGAAAGATAAATGTTATATTTAAATTTTCTCATTCTCCCCCCCGGGTATTTTCAGGTAGTCAGTTATATTTATACATTCGTTGTGAAAAGAACTGCTTTTTTCCCTCACAGAATGTCTTTGGCATTGCAGGTGAGTATCTCTTAGGAGCACCCTCTTGCTTTCTCAGCTCTGCCCCTGTCACCAAGAAGCCTGGTCCTGACAGTGGGTGAGAAACCAACTCCTTATTCCTCAGTCCTTCATACTTTGATGGAAGAATTGAGCCAAGACCCATAGGTGGCCCTGCAGAAGTGTACATAGAGTGTGTATTGTAAGGCAGGTATAGGAGGTACATGCCTTTCAGCGAGAAGACAAGCAGTGTGCATCAGCACTGGTGTGAGAGTTAGGGGAAGTATGGTTATTAGGATGCTTATCTACATTTTTCTTAGAGCTTCCTTTGGAATTGCAGAATGTTTTCCTCCTTTTGAGATCATCAGTGTTTCCTTGGGGGTCTTAATCCTGTAAGAAATCTAGGAAAGAAATTTACAAAAGAAAAAGTCCCAGTCTAAATCAGGACTCAGCCCAATGGGAAATGATCTTTCAAGGTTTGCTTTCTGATATCATTGGCCCAGAGACTATGGCAACCAGAATTGCTGTGACCTGTGTTCTGAAAATAGACAGCTCTGTACCAAAATGAATGTGCATAATGTGACCTTAAATATCACTGAGATCAAAGGGATCCTTTGGATCTAACAAATGCTCACAGATGTATTATAAGCTGAGGTCTTTGTTTCTTCATTTAACTATAACTGGCACAGCATGGTATTTTGGACCCCTTTCTACCTCGGGCCTGCTAATCTCTGACTACCTATCTGACACTTCTGATTTCCACCATGTATGATGCAGCAGAAAGGTCCCTGTTAGATGCCAGCACCATGCTCTTGTACTTTGCAACCTTCAAAATCATAAACCAAATAAACTTCTGCTCTTTATAAAGTACCTGCCCTCAAGTATTGTGTTACAGGAGCAGAACATGAAGTAAGACACAGGTACCAATATATTCTTCTGGAACAATTATACTTGTATGGTTTTCTTGACTGCTTCATTGCTATAAATTTTTTGAACTCAAGGGTCAAACTTTTCTTTATGTTTGTTTGTTTGTTCGTTTTCCATCCTTGGAACTTCCCAAAGCATCTGGCACATGCTAGGTCCCCAACAGTGGTATCAAATAAATAAAAAGATTGAGAAATTTATTAATTGTTGTTCAGTTTCACAGAAGTAATTCTAAAATGAAAATATAATGCTTTTATATAGAACTTATATATATTGTGTGGTAATGTAATAAAGAGTTATAATCTGTATAATTTATAACAAAATTATCTCAATGCTTTTAACTGCATCCACAGTTCAGAGACTTGGTGAGACCAGTGACATTGGTGTTGCCACAGACCAAACAAGAAATAAAAGTCCAAGCTAAAGTTGACAGCTAATGTTTAACTTCTAAATTCCACTCCTGTACCTTCCAAACACTGGTTTCTAAGTGCCTTTTGAGAGTTTTCATGAGCTATTCCTCCAACATTCCACACAAAGTTGATTTTTCTTCTCTTTGTTTTGACTTCAGATATACAAGGTCTCATGGTCACAAATTCTGGTCACTGAAACCACAAGGGAATATTGCACATTTTTCCTGCAGACCTTACTGAAAGCAGCTCCATATCAAGCTGTTCACTGTCCCAGTGAATCTGAATTTCCATCAGATCTGAATGAGCCATAAACCTTGTGCATGGTTGGCTGCTTGTAATTCCTTATTTTGACCACGATTTTTAAAACTTTTCCATAACATACCTCTTCGAGCAGAAATGAGTAACATACCTCTTGGAGCAGAAATGAGTGACATACCTAAGATTTCTATAGATTTGTTTTATCTTTAAAATCTATAGAAACATTTACTTAATTCCATTATAAAATAATGTTTTAAATGAGAATAGTTCTTTAAATTGTAGCAGATAGAAATTCTCCTCCAGAATGGGATATTACATATTTCCCACACATTTTAATAACCACCTGGCACATATATATATATACATATATATATATGTATATATATATATATAATCTTGTGAGTCCTCAGTCAATTTAAGAAGCTTACCCTCAGTTGAGTTTTAGTAGAAGAACCCATTAACTTTTTCCCACTTCTTCGGGAGACTTATATTAAAAATCAGCCACCCATGGAAAATTAAGTATGGGGCAACTTGAAAACTAAACATCTTTTGATATTAAAAAACTTTCCTTCCCTACCAATGTAAATCTTTATCTTTAGAAATGGCAATTTCCCACTAACAGGTTGAATCTCTTGGGAGAACTGAATACCAAGATCGTATCTCAAGGCTCATATGTTTTCGCATCAGTCATCACTCTTGCTGAATATAACTCTACTATCTCATTGTCAGGCAGGAAACATCACAACAGTTTGTTTGCTTAATCTTAAATTTTTAATAAGACACACAATAACCATTTCTTTACACCTGCAGAAACAGTTTTTTCAAAGTATGTATGATCAATTCCCTCTTAAAATGTAATTGTACATTTAATTACATAATACATATTAATACTTGAGCAATTTGAGTAACATAAAATGAGAATGCATTCAAGCAAATGCGCTATAATAAACTATAATAAGCCATATAAACAATAATAACATTATTATTAAGCTATAGGAAGCAATGAGGCTTTAGATAATCTACTGTGAAGAAGTATTAAAACAAGACTTAATGTACATAACATAGGCAGAAGAACGTGGTTATGTGTTATAACTTGTTGCATAGTACTGGAAAGAGTTTATGAGAGATATTTCTGAGAAACAGGTAGGCATTGCTATAACCTTACACATCCTTTCTCAGAATCCAAGTTAACTGAAATATTAAGTGAATAAATATTTAATTCTTGTCTAGAGGACAAGATAAATTAACTAGAATGATAGCCATATGAAAATGCACTTGGAATAATGCACAATAGTGGTTAATACCACATGAGGGAATATAGGCAAATGCTTTAATTGAATAAAAAAAAATTGCATCAAAGTTCACAGTTCTAGAATGTCTAAACCAAAGTCAACTTTTATTGATATTTAAAACAATGAAACCACTTTCATAGATCAATTTTGTGTGGTAGATGATGCATTGTGAGAAACACATCTATAATATGCTATACAAAGTGTTATAAGTGGTTCTGGCAATATATTAAAAATAATGTTGATGTTCAAAACAAGTTTTGACTTGATAGTTTAGTTTTGAAACAGATGTCTTTAAATAGTTACTGGACTTGTTTTACTGTGGATTTAACATCAAAAGCATAACTTACATTTCAAAAAAATGAATGTAATTATTAGGTGTAGAATTTTTGTGTAGAATTTGGTGTAGAATTTTTAAAGTAAATTTTGCCCAAAAATACAGGCTAATATTTTGGTGTCTTCTGTATGTAGAAAGCAGAGCTATTTATTTTGAGGTTTGGTTTTAAATAAGAAATACTCAACACAACATTCTTGGATTAAATTTAAGACGACACAAGAAATACACATATATGTATATGTGCATGCATGAAATTTATATATGTATGTGAATATGTACATACACAATGAGAAAGATATAAATGTGCCCATTATAATTAAGCACATACAAGTAAACAAACACTGAAAATGTTGCTGATTGTTATCATTTTAAAAAAAATTAGTAATAGCACTATGCTCTAATATTAATTTTATGATGGGGAATATGTCATAATCTATTTTTATTTTCTTATCCAAACTTCTGTATAGTTACTAGATTAGTATGATTTTGATTCAGTATAATATCACAAAATAAGCTTTTATTTTCATTTCCAATAAAATCACATATTCAAAAGTCTCCCTCTAGTATGAAACTTGAGAATTCTAAGTAATTTTAGGTAAAGAACAAAATATACTAGAAGACTTGCTTGACTATTGTTAACCTTATTATTATTAATTTGAAAATAATCTTGTTTATGAAATTTAAAGATTTAGGTTGTGGAGGATTGTGATTTAACTCTTTCTATAACAGCTCCCTTCAAAATTTCAGCATGTCATGTTTTAGCATCTGTATAAATGTGTTTCCTCATAAGATTCTCTTTGTTTCCAATTTCCTAAGATTCAAGTGCTTTCCTGAAAGAATATACAGTAAAACCTTGGTTTGTGAGCATAATTCATTCCAGAAACATGCTTGTAAACCACAGCACTTGTAGGTCAAAGTGAATTTTCCCATAAGAAATAATGAAAACTCAAGATGATTCATTCCACAACCTAAAAATAATTGTATAAAAATGATTGCAATGCTGTAATATAATCCAAAGTAAAAATACAAACAAAAAAATACAAATACAAAAGAAAAATACAAAATGAAAAATAAATTAAGCTGCACTGGCATTTGAAAACCTTCATGGCTGGTGTGAAGGAGATGAGAGAGGAGGATTATTGTGTAGGATGACTTTTACTGTCACTAACAGAATTACTGCTCTCTATTGGCTCAATGGAATCGTCATGAAACTTTAACAAGGATCCTATCCAATGACACTTACTTTTGCCTCCTTGAGAATTTTGCAAAAATGTGACATTGCACTCATTAAAAAAATTCATCACTCACATTGGTACCGCCTTATTCAAGTAGTGTTTTCTACAGAGTTTTGCAGTTTCCCACAGTTTGCACATCTCCCTAATCTCATTTGAAGTTAGAGACTGCTCAGCAGTCTTTTTCTCCTCTTCTTCAGTTGAGATCTCCATACACTCTTTCTATTGGGAGACATTCACCCACAATCCCACAGAGAGAGAGAGAAAGAGAACCATTGGCTCAATTGTGATCATGTGACATTTGGGATCACATACTACTCATATTGCAAGACTTAGCTTGTTTTTCAAGTTAAAATTTATTGGAAATGTTTGGTCATCTTGCAACACACACACAGAACAATTTACTTGCACTCCAAGATTTTTCAGTACTTTGCTTCCTCCTCACATGATTCTTAAATGTAGATTTCTAAAAGAAAGAAACATGCTTAATTAAGGTCCTCATCTCCTGTCTCTTCTTTATGCAAATTCTGTAGCTTTCCCTCTGGTCCAGGAGCTGCATACGTGCCACAAATCAAACTGCTGCATCTATCACAAGGTTCCTCTCTGCAAGACACACATTCACCAAGAATCACAAATCCACCTCCAATTCCTTTGATAAAGAACACAAGCACTTACTGAAGTCGCACAAATGGGGACCAGAAATTATATCGTACAAAACTTTCTAAGGAAATTACACACTCCTCTTTTCACTATGAGATTCAGAGCCAAGTACAAACCACTGCATCTCCAATGTCCCTGAGTAAGTCTCCCCGGGCCCACTCTAGATATTCTTTCCTCCTCTTTTCCACTCCTTTTTTCTGGAAACTTCTGTAAAAGGAATCTTGTGTCCTTAG
The DNA here is from genome assembly GCF_053883595.1 of Heterocephalus glaber. NCBI lineage: Eukaryota > Metazoa > Chordata > Mammalia > Rodentia > Bathyergidae > Heterocephalus > Heterocephalus glaber. The sequence goes on along the minus strand of NW_028258156.1, from coordinate 15,912,391 downwards.
TTATAACTTATGTTTATATTTCTATCCCCCTACAGCATCAGACAATATCAGAAATCAAACTTTCAAAAAGTCTTCTTTGAAAAAAGGAACAGATAAGAGAAAGAGGAAGAAAGGTTGCAAATATGTGTATTTTTCATTTTGTTGCATTTTCCCACATGGCATGGGACATGGCATGCTGTCTGCTGATCTCGGATGAGCTTTATATCCACATTTTCTCAATGGTTCAGGCCCTTTGCCTTTCCTTCTTCTCATTTTTTTCCTGCCTTTAACTTTCTTCCCACTTGCATGGTTCATGTAACTCACATGTAAGCTAAGATTCTACTGCCATTTGGGAATTAATTTTCTGGCAGAAGTGAGGTGTAGTTTAAGAGAAAGCAGAAAGTGAAAATGGGAAGATGGAGAACAAGGGCCACGGGATGCTATAAAAGCCATGGGTTTGTAGAAAGACTTTATGCAGAAAGTCACTTTCCTTGCATTCCTAACACAAGATTTCCATAACACCTTTTTCTCTTTCATTTCCTCAGGCATCAATACTGTGGAAGATACACTTAGTGAAACTCAACATTGTGAATGATGTTGGCAATGTTGCTTCTTGCAAGTAACACATTTAAACTCTGACTTTTTCTGTCAGAAAACAATTAATGAATCTAATGATTGATACAGTATTTTGGTCACTGAAGTGGTCTAACGGGGGGAAATTGGATTTTTTCCATAACATCAAGTCAGATATTTTATGTGATTTCTTCTGGTTCCAACCACAAGCATTCAAACGGAGTAAGACTGCTGTGCCTACTGTGTCCAATGAAGTGTGTGTTTTACATAAACATCACATAAAAACTTTAATTTTCAAAATTGTGGATATTACTGACCTCATTGTAGCCAGAAGAACCTGCAGATCTTCATCTGTCAGGAAATTGCATACATTATCCATTTCTAACTATCTCTGCCTTTCTCATGTTTTCCCTCACAAAGACCTCAAGTTTTATCATTGCTTTTACAGCCAGCAATTTGTTTCCTCATTCAAATAGCGTAGTCATGTGATCTACTAAAAACTCTACTGTGTAGTGTTGTCTGTTGCTTTGGAATCTTTATTTCTGAAGACTCTCGCTTCATATAAAGTTTATGTTAAATCCACTTATAGAATTTTCTTTTGTCGTTCCATTTTTTTAGCAGCCTCAGCCATGAATCTAACAATGGGTGAGAGAAAAATACCTCTTTGCCTCAACATCATAAACAAAATTAACTATTAATAACTGTTGTATATTCTAGACAATTTATTGAAAGGTTAATCTAACTCATTGCAAGATGCAGTTTTCAAATTTTTGGTTTGTTTCTTTTGCTTTTTTTTTGAGACAAGATCTCACTATGTAGTTCAGGCCTGGCCTTGAACTTACTGTTTAGCCCATGCTGGCCTCAAACTTGTTGTGATAAACTAATTAAGAGAGACAAAGATGGTCACTACATCCTTGTGAAGGGAACAATCCAAGGGGAAGAGATGACAATCATAAATATATATGCACCAAATACAAATGCCCCCAACTATACAAAACAAATATTAATGGACATGAAAAACCAAATAAGCACTAATACAATTGTAGTGGGGGAACCTCAATACCCCACTATCACAAATAGACAGATCATCTAGACAAAAAATTAACAGCGAAATTCTAGAACTGAACCAAACTATTGAACAAATGGACTTAATATATGTTTACAGGGTGTTCCATCCCACAAAATCAGAATACACAGTCTTTTCAGCTGCACATGGGTCATTCTCCAAAATAGGCCAAATGCTAGCTCATAGGGCATGTCTAAGTAAATGTAAAAGAACTGAAGTTAACTCTTGTATATTATCAGACCATAGTGCAATAAAATTGGAGATCAATAACCTAGGAAACCGCAAAACTCCCACAAACACATGGAAATTGATTATCATCCTCCTGAACAACCAATGGGTCACAGAGGAAATTAAAGAAGAAATTAGACAGTTTCTACAAGTAAATGATAATGCCAGGACAACATACAGGAATCTATGGGACACAATGAAAGCAGTTCTACACGAGAAATTCATAGCAGTGGATGCCCATATTAGGAAAACAGAGAGAACTCAAATAAATAACCTAATACAGAACCTCAAGGTCCTAGAAAAAGAAGAACATAACAATTTCAATGCTCATACAAGAAAGGAAATTATAAAGATCCGAGCAGAAATCAATGCAATGGAGACTAAGAAAATGATACAAAAAAAATTAATGAATCAAAGAGTTGGTTTTTTGAAAGAATAAGTAAAACCAATAAACCTTTAGCCAACCTAATAAAAAAAAAGTAAAGAAAAGGCTTAAATCCATGCAATTAAGAATGAAAAAGGTGAAGTCACAACAGAGCCAGGAGAAATCTAGAGGATCATCAATACCTACTTTGAGAACCTGTACTCTAATAAAGTGGAAAACACAGAAGAAATGGACAGATTCCTAGATACATATGAATTGCCAAAATTAAATGAAGAAGATATAGAAATTCTAAACACCCTAACTACAATGAGTGAAATTGAAAATGTAATAAAAAATTTATCAGCAAAGAAAAGCCCAGGTCCCGATGGCTTCCCTGCTGAATTCTACACGAAATTTAAAGAAGAACTATCACCATTACTCTTTAAACTCATCAAGGAAATTGAAAGGGAAACAAGGCTTCCAGATTCATTCCTGGAAGCAAGTGTTACTTTGATTCCAAAACCAAGGAAAGACCCAACCCAAAAAGAGAACTACAGGACAATCTCTCTAATGAACATAGATGCAAAAATCCTCAACAAGATACTGGCAAACAGAATACAGAGGGTCATCAAGAAGATGATACACCCTGACCAAGTCAGATTTATCCCAGGAATGCAAGGATGGTTCAAAATTCAAAAATCAATAAAAGTAATACACTATATTAACAGAGTCAAGAACAAAAACCATATGATCATCTCAATAGACGCAGAAAAGCCATTTGACAAAATCCAACACCGATTCATGATAAAAATCCTACAGAAAATTGGCATAGAAGGTCTTTATCTCAACCTGATTAAGGCTATCTATGAAAACCAAAAGCCAACATCATACTAAATGATCAAAAACTGAAAACTTTCATGCTAAAATCAGGAACAAGAAAAGGATGTCCACTATCACCACTCCTGTTCAATAATGTTCTGGAAACATTAGCCACAGCAATTAGAAAAGAGAAAGAAATGAAAGGAATAAAGATAGGAAAGGAAGAAGTGAAAATGTCATTATTTGCTGATGATATGATACTTTACATAGAAGACTCAAAAATCTCCGCCAAAAGACTTCTAGACTTAATTGGCAGATTCAGTAGAGTAGCTGGATATAAGTTCAACACTCAAAAGACAATAGCCTTCTTATACACAAATAGTAGACTCATTGAGAGAGAAATTTGGGACACACTTCCTTTTACAATAGCTTCCAAGAAATGAAATATCTAGGAATCAACCTAACAAGGGAAGCAAAAGACTTCTACACTGAAAACTATAGCACTTTGAAAAAGGAGATGGAGGAGGATATAAGAAAATGGAAAAACATCCCTTGTTCCTGGGTAAGAAGAACCAATATAGTGAAAATGGCCATACTTCCAAAACTACTATATAGATTTAATGCAATGCCAATTGAAATTACAACAACATACTTCGCAGAACAAGAGAAAACAATCCAAAAATTCATTTGGAACCAGAAGAGACCTAGAATAGCAAAAGCAATTCTAGGCAACAGAGACATGGCTGGGGGTATCACAATCCCCAACTTGAAACTACACTACAAAGCTACTGTGATAAAAAGAACATGGTACTGACAAAAAAACAGACCCAAGGATCAGTGGAATAGATTAGAAGATGCAGAAACAACTCCAGACATACTCAGCCACCTCATCTTTGACAAAGGAGCCAACCACCCTCACTGGAGGAAAGATAGCCTATTTAATAAATGATGTTAGAAAAACTGGATTTCAACCTGCCAAAGATTAAAACTAGACCCGTACTTATCATCATGCACTAAACTAAGATTGAAGTGGATTAAAGATCTAAATATTAAGACAGAAACACTAAACTTGCACTGGGCCTATGAAGAACTTGTCCATCATGGCCGGAGCACATTGCAGAGCAAAACCAGTCAGATTATAAGCCAAGAGTAAAGAGAAGCAAGGAAGGGGTTAGAGTTTCACAATCTGTTTCAGAGGACATAGTCCCAATTACTTAAGGACCTGCCACTAGACTCCACCTCCTAAAAATCCCACTACATCCCAGTAGTGGCACCCAAGAGATCAAGCCTTTGACATTGGGACTCCAGTAGAAAATTTAACATCCAAACTATAGCAATGAGGAAACGCTGACAACTTATAAAGAGAAGAATGATGAGGTCTGAAGTACAATTTTTAAAGACTATTCTTAAAAAATATTTTTTTCTACTGTGTGGAGAGTAGTGTGTGGAATCTGGTATATCAGATAGCAAGCATTTGCAGAGCTGGGGTGATAGAGATGTCAAAAGTAAGTTACCAGTACTTTGTAATGGACTATTACAGAATATGAAGGAAAGGCAAGCTTAGAGTAACTTCTACATTTAGTCTGAGCCATAGAAGAATTACAGTACAGTTTACTAAACTGGGGAGTTTGAGTTAAGAGTGAATTACTTCCACTAGGTATTTACTATATGAATCTGCAGCCTGAGGAAAATTTCAGGGCTAAAGACATATTTTCTGAAGATAATGACAATGACATTAGGTGGTTTTTACATCCTTGAGGCTAGTTGAGATCAAGAGAAGAGAAGCAACCTAAGAACTGAGAGTAGCAGCATGCCACACTACAGCTATCCAAATGAGGAGAAAGACCTAGAGACTGAGAAGTTGCAGCCAGTACATGAAGAAGATAACTATGAGATGATTTTCTAAAAGTGATGGAAAAAAAAAAACACAACATGACAAAAGAAAGAAACATGTTTCAAGAAGGAGTGAATAAAAAACTGTATCTGCTAAGTTATATAAAAGAAGAAATACATTGAATTTTATAATTTCACAGGAAAATAGGTGAATAAAGTCAACGTATATAATGCCATTAAGGAGTTAATTGAGAAGAATAGACAAATGAGCAGGAGCTGGATGGAATTCAAACAGATTGAGGAAAGATTTTTGATTTTGTTTTTAGCAGTGAGATGTATTGAAGCATATTTATGTTGATAGAAATGTTCTATCAGGACAGGAAGAAGTGAAGAAAATGCACAAGAAACATCATTAAATAGGTGATAGGAAATGTAATATAGTACACAAGTAGCCAGAGATAGAAGCAAAAATAATTTATCCATCATATCAAAAAGAATAGACAGTTGAAGTGGAGGTGGAAAAAGAAAGTTTGTCTCTTGTGGTTGTTACTATTTTATTATTGAGATAAAAACCAAAGCTCTCATCTGACAATGGAAAGAATTGGAAAATTGATGCAGGAAGTTAAAGGAAGAATGTGCAAGAGTTAATTCAAAATCTTAAGGGTAAATAAAGGAAGAATTGCTAGGCACACTTACAGGCAGCTTAAGATTTGTCTTCAGGAATTAAAATGAGACTATGTGGCATGGATTGTGTGTGTGTGTATTTGACAACTTTAAGTGCTCAGATGAAATCAAGGGTGATATTTAAATACTATGAAAAGGAATATTTTCTAAATGGTCATATGGTGAACACTTTCTTAAATATTTTTAGTAATACTCCTGGGTATAGGCAAGATATAGGTAAAGAGCAAATTAAATCTGGCTTTGGTTTTATGAGGAAAATATGATGAAATATAAATTCACAAAACTTTTTAACATGGATCAAAAGATATAATTTTAACAATGTAATACAAAAATCTAAGCTCAAATAAGGAAGTAAGGATATGAAGAGGCAATAAATAGTGAAAAATATGGGTGCATAGATGTCGATCAATTCTTAAAATGAGATTGTGTTAGCTGATCTGTAAATATGGCCACAAAATGGCTTTCAACCATGTAATAATATCCATTCGTGAAATGTCTTTCCACTACACCCATGAAAGGTAAACTGTTTTCTTACCCCTGGAATCTGGGTTGTCCTTGAGACTAGGTCTGACCCATAGACTATTCGACACAATGTGGAATTGAGTCACTTCTTAGCCTACTGTTAATATATCTCATATGTTCTGTATTTGCCTTATTGAAACACTGCCACTTTGTGTGAAGTCCAAGATATCTGGAGGATGAGCGATCATATACATGAAAAGAAAAAACAGAGCCAGCATCAACCATTAGATGATTGTTGAAAGTATGAGATAAAGAATTGCTGTCTTAAGCTATATGGACTTCAGTTTGTCACATAGCAAAAAATCACTGATATGGAGACTTATAGGTACATGAACTGGAAAATTGAAATATAATAAGCCATGTTAACCACTGCTCTGATTCATAGTACCATCTGACTATTCTGTCAACACTAAATTATAATGCTTTCAATTTAAATTGTATACAATTTTTAAAAGAGGAAAAAAGTATTGCTAGTGTAAAGAATATAAAATACACAAATTAAGGATTAACACTTGATATTTTGTTTTGTAAAAACTTAATTGAGTTCAAAAGAAATTATTGCATGTCATAGTTCTCCCATTCATCAGTACTAGCAGGCAAACACTGAAGCCATTCTGTCTCCCTAGAGTTTCTGCACTGGTTGTCACATCAGCAAAGTCAGCCCTGACTAATGCTTTACCTCCCTGAGTCACGCAGTTTTAGTGCTCCATTTCCTTTTGCAAAAGAGTTCAACCCACTTTCAAGACCAAGAACTGGAAGACCTATTTCCCAAATCGCGTAGTGAGTATCTTTCTTGGGACCACTCCTGTGTCAATTTCTGTACCAGAAATGTCCAATCAGCACACGGAAACCATGCTAGTTATTTCAAGAAGGAAAATGTAATGTAAGTAATTGTTAGCTAGCTGACTAAAAGCGGGAAAAGATATTTGGAAAGTACCATAGCCATAGAGATATACAGGGAAGAGATACAGTGCAAGAGTTAAAAAAAAAAAGTACAGAAAAGATATTAGAATTACTAAGGCTTAGAGGGAAGAACTCAGGCAAGCTGAGACTCAATCCTCTGAGATCTGCTCAGCTGATATTGCTGTTTGCAAGTTTGGTTGTATTATAAACCTAGAATCTTGACTTCTAAAAATGGGGCACATGTTATTGAGTATTGGTTTCTCTGGAAGTCAACAGAATGAAGCTGATTACACAGAGGCTGGAAAAGCTACAAGCCTGATTCAGCAGCTGGTATAGGAAGAAATTGGTTCAGTTTTGATAAAGAAACATTTCTATAGTGAGTCAGGAATCACACAGTTAGAGAGTTCACAGGTTACCACAAAAGTAGACGAGCCAAGCCCTCTTCTTTCCCCGGGCTCACAGCCTTTTTCTAGATCGCCTTTTTTGGAAAAGCTAATTATTAGGCCAGCCAGAAGAATAGAAATGGGTTATACAAGTATGAAATCAAGATGAGAGGACAAGCTACATAAAACCAAGAGGAGAATAAAAAAGAATTTAGAGTGAGGAAGACAAATGTAATAGTAAATTTTCCTTCTAGGTAGCAAAGAGCCTATAAGATGTTTAACTGATATCATGGTGTGGTTGTTTGTGCATTGTATATTTCAGACCTAAGAAAGTTACTTAGGCACATGGTTATCTGCCCATCAAAACTGAGACAGCCAGAGGCCTTATCTTAGTTAACTTTGCTTTCTCTACCACTGCAAAACACAGTGCTCCACAAAATTTGGCTTAACATTTTTTTAGTTTAACTTGGTAGTCATTCTTATGGTTCCAAACATCTGCATATTTTTTATTACACTGGAATATATAATTGCCTTTTATCTTTATCTGCCACTAGTCATCTTTATTTCGATTTTTCTCCATTTCTTCACTTGACAATGTTCACAATTGGCCAGGAGCCTGATTACTGAGAGATCTTCCTTACTAACATATGGCTGAATCTGAATGATTCTGCTGGACTTGAGTGTGCTCATTTAAGTCTAATGAGGTCCACAGAGGTGACCGTATGACTCATAACATGAAGTCATTTTTCCAATTAGCTTTCTGACAAATGCATTAGAAGAAGAACCCTTTCAATAGATTTCCACAGCTGCTGAAGGGATCAGGTGTCAGAAGATTTTCAGCTTTGTTCTGCTGTTCTGGTCAAATAACTTATTTTTAACCAGACTCTGACTCTTGATGCAGCTGGTGGTGATCATATGTCATCTGAGTCTGAGCCTGGTTCAAAAGTTGTCCTTGTTACAATACTAGGACAGAAAAAAATTCACAAAGGATCAGTGATAACTTTTTATTGAGTCATTAGTCTTTTTTTAATGAAATGATTTTATATAGCATATTACAAATATGTATGCACACATATATGAACGATCCCACTCACAAGGTTCAACATTTAGTGTAAAACATTTAGTTGTGAGCATAATAAAAAGAACTAGGGATACTTATATTATCCTAAAATAGCACTTAATTCCACTTTGGCCTTTCACCAGCGTTGGATTCAAAATCAGCACATATGTTCTCAGATAGTTTAGAAGAGAGGATTTTAAAACCAATAGCTGTTTTCCAAGCCAGTAGAACAGCACTGATTTATAGGGTCTTGCCCTTGGAGGAGGTTGGATGCTAAAAGGTGTGAAGAAGAATACCACTGCCAGAGTGGTCCCCTGCATTGCCAGTGCTAGAGAATGCTTGTCAAGGTGTCTGTACTTGGAGAAACCTGAATTACATGCATTTACAAAGCAAGATAGTTTATTATACCAAGAAATTCTGTATACTTTGGATATCATCTCTCAAAAATTAGAAGCTTCTTCATTTGTTACAAGACAATTAATAAACACTTTTATTTTTAGATGTAAGTGTAATGACTTTTTTCTAACAATACAGATTTTTGGGTATGATTTTAGAGTTGGAAAGCTGAACTTCACTCAGTATCAGATAGTTTGGAAAACATCTATATTGGATCTGGCAGTAAACATAGTCGTGTGGGAATTATTGTAATTCTGTTATTATTTATTACTAACAAAATAAAAATAAATTACAAAACATCAGCTTTAAATCCTCCCTTAAGAAATAGAATATATACATATATTTATGTATATATATGTGTGTGTGTGTATATATGTATATATATATATATATATGTAAAGAAAAAAGAGTTGACTTTAAAGAAAGGATAAGGGAAAACTTGACCTCTTTGCTTCAAAACATTCTTCAGCACAAACTTCATTTTATTTCTAACAAAAGTGTGTATGTCAACTTTAAGACACACTATTATTTCATATCAAATGAAACCATTCATTTCTGGCCTCTTACCTAATGTAAATTATGTGCAGGTACAATGGAATGTTATACCAATGAAGCTACACTGAGAATTCAGAATAGCATCTTGCTGAAGATAATATCTGCTAAATAAAGTTTGGCAAACTATAAGCTGCACAAAGCATTTGATCCATGCCTGTTTTTGTAAATAAAATTGTACTGAAATGCAGTCCCATCCATTCCTTTATGTATCACGTATAGCTACTTTATAGCTACAAAGACAGAGTCAAGTATTTGCAATAGGCTCCATGGGCCTTAAAACTGAAAATATTTATTAGTTGGTGTTTTACAGAAAACATTGGCTGATCTTTCAAATATATGTTCATGTGGTTTAATTGTTATGTTTTATGTATATTTTAATCTGTTAAATTTAATTAGACCATAATTATCATCGAAAAGCACATATTAAAATGCTTTTGTAGGCACACATCAATAGCTGTTCCATTCATGGAATCTAAAGCAAATTAAAAAATGTTTCATAAGGAAAACTAAAAATGGGGAAAAGACA